>NC_137740.1:19562971-24399971 GCF_963264785.1 Psittacula echo
GTTTCTGGTCAGAAGACAGTAATCACCCTGCTCTTATAGCACAGGTGGCTTCTTGTGATGGTGTTAGTTGACATTTAACATCCATCCCAAGAACAGATACAGGCTCCCAAGCACAACTACAGGCTGGGCAGAGGCTGTATTGAGAGCAGCTCGAGGAGCAGGACTTGGGGGAGGAGGGGGGGGGGGTGTTGGTTGCCGAGAAGCTCCACATGAGTCGGCAGTGTGCGCTTGCAGACTGCAGCCAGAAAGCCAGCCGTGTGCTGGGCTATATCAAAAGGAGCATGACCCGCAGGTCAAGGAAGGGGATTCTCCCCCTCTACTCTGCTCTCCTGATACCCCACCTGCAGTAGTGCATTCAGCTCTGGGGCCCCCAACACAAAAGGGACGTGGACCTGCTTGAGCAAGTCCAGAGGAGGCCACAAAGATGATGCTGGAGCAACTCTTCTAAGGAAACAGGCTGAGAGAGTTCAGATTGTTCAGCCTGGAGAAGAGAAGGCTCAGGGGAGACCTTATGGCAGCTTCCAGTGCCTAAGGAGACCTAGAAATCTGGAGAGGGGCTTTTGACAAGGGCATGTACTGATAGGACAAGGGGGGAGTGGTTTTAAACTGTAAGATGGCAGATTTAGATGAAATATTACAAAGAAATTCTTCACTGTGAGAGTGGTGAGGCACTAGCACAGGTTGCCCAGAGAAGCTATGGATGCCCCATCCCTGGCAGTGTTCAAGGCCAGGTTGGATGGGGCTTGGAGCAATCTGGTCTAGTGGAAGGTGTCTCTGCCTGTGGCAGGGGGTTGGAACTAGGTAAGATTTAAGGTCCCTTCCAACCCGCACCATTCTAGGATTCTATGATTTATCAGAAAGGGCAGAACGAGTAAGGTCTCATTTTAAGGAAGATTTTCTAAAAGAGCACCATATTTGTTGTTCACCTAGATGGATTCTAGGTTGCCAGCAGTGGATTCCAGAACAGTTCTACGTCTCTTACATTGTAAGATCCTCAGAAGAATGTTTGAGTTTCCAAGTGGGATTAGCTCTGCTGAAGTGAAGTGTGTTTCAAATCACACTGGGAAGCAGCCCCTCTTTTTTTACTCAGATACATAATAGGTGTGACCACAAAAAGAGTAAAAATGTAACAGAAACACTGGCTTCTACAAAATTAACCATTGTGTGTATTCATGATTGATGTTACGTGGGAAGGAACCCCTGTTTCCTGTGGGGAGCGACATGTTCTTGACTTCAGTTGATCCATTCTTTATGATCTGTAGTATAATAACATATATTGAATCACAAAGTGAAAACACCACTCAAAATGATAGGAACATATTTTGCTGCTTCAAGTTACGCTCGGGCTGTGCAGACCTGTGCTATCCACATTATCCTGTTAGATATTTGTTACTATTAGAAAGTTACATCGCTTTGTGAGGTTGCTTTAGGGCAACAGCCCTTGGGGAAAAGTACATACACAAACGCACACGTATCTTTGTGTCCATAATTCCACCTATTATAAAGGAATCAGATGGTGGGAGAGGAAGTTCTGAGGGATCTTCAAAGTGAATATTAAATACCTGAATGAAAGAAAGCCAGCCTTCCCTTCCCTTCCCTTCCCTTCCCTTCCCTTCCCTTCCCTTCCCTTCCCTCCCCACCCCGTCCCTCCCCTCCCCTCCCCTCCCCTCCCCTCCCCTCCCCTCCCCTCCCTGCCCTCCTCTTCCCTCCTCTCCCCTCCCCTCCCCTCCCCTCCCCTCCCCTCCCTGCCCTCCCCTTCTCTTCCTTCCTTCTTCCCGTCCGTCCATCAAAATGCGGCACTTGGACTGGTCTGGAGTGGAGGAATATGGGCTTTGGAATGCTCAAATTTTGCAGTAGGTGGAAGACAAGAGTTATATAAAAACATGAAGGGGAAAAGACTGGAGATGACTTAGGCTGCTAAAAGCATTTGTGGCTCCCCTAGCAAAACAGGTTATTTCCAGAAAGATGTTTAACACCCATTTTCTTAATGTAGAACTGTGCTGATTGAGGAAGTCTTAGCACTGTGCTTACATATGCAGTACCGTCAAGAGGGAGAAGTTGATATGCTTTCTAGCTTACTGGTTTAGGCCACTGCGATAGCAGTACTTCCTCTAATGTCAGAGAAAGCAGAAATTTAAGGGAGCTAGGAAGAGAGATTTGGTGTATGTAACCATGCCACTGGTTGTGAGTGGCTGGCACTGCATCCATCGAACATCACTGAGCATCTTCCTTATCTGTGTAATGATCGTATCCAATTGTTGTGTTTCACAAAAGGGAGAGAAATATAATGGACATTGAAAACAAGTGTATTGCTATCCACATTTCCAAATTGCCTTTCTGTTTTCTTCAAACAGTTCCTGGATTTCACCTTGAAATGCATGTGTCTTCAAGGATGTTGTGGAAGAAACAGTAACGCCTCACCAGAGAGATGCCAGCAGAAGGCAAGTCACTGGTGTACAGGCTGTTGTATTTGACTATGGGATATTTTAGTGATGGAAGAGATAAAAACAAACAGAAAAGCAATTCAAAAAACCAAGCCCCAGCCTCCCCAAGCCTGGATTTTATGGCACTGCACTTGAAAGATACCTTTTCTAAATTAGAGATTTCTGTGTTCAAGGCTGTGGTACTAGTAAAACCCCCACATTTTAATTGTTTGAGTGGTATGTAGGATGAAAACCCATCACGTGGTTGCAGAGGGATATTTCTTTACAATTCTTGTAAATCTAAAGAGTGCTCAAAAGCAAGCTGTGAAGTAGGAGTCTGAATTAATGGTGCCTACCACTGTAGCAGAGCAAGAAAAGGGTAATAAAATCCTTGTAGGATTGTGTGAAATCAGATAGAATGAATGTAGCATTAAAGAAAACGAGAGGCCCATAGATAAGCTGAATTCCGGCTTCACTTCAGTTATTTCCCTTTAGATCTCAGGAAGTGGACAAACAAAAAATAAGACAAATCTGCCTTACTATTACTTCAGCACTGGGAAAAAGGTAGAGTCAGTAGCCCAAGGCACCTGGAAATTGAGATTCTAGAATAGATGGTGGCTAGCAGAAGAAGGAAATATTTGTTTCTCCTTCCTTCCTTCCTTTCCTTCCTTTCCTTCCTTTCCTTCCTTTCCTTCTTTTCCTTCCTTTCCTTCTTTTCCTTCCTTTCCTTCTTTTCCTTCCTTTCCTTCTTTTCCTTTCTTTCCTTCCTCCCCTCCCGCCCCTCCCTCCTCCCCCCCCCTCTTTCTTTGCTTCCTTCCTCTCTTCCTCTCTTCTTTCCTTCCTTTCCTTTCCTTCCTCTCCGTTCTTTCTTCTCCTGTCCGTATAGTGAACACAGATTTCTGCTGTTTAAGCATACTGTGGCATGGCTGGAAAATGCATACATGCAATAAAACTCTAACCACAGCGAATACATATAAGGAAGAAGTTCTTTACTGTGAGGGTGGTGAGGCACTGGAAGAGGTTGCCCAAAGAAGAGTAAATGCTCCATCCCTGGCAGTGCTCAAGGTCAGGCTGTACAGAGCCTTGGACGATATGGTCTAGCATGTGGCGTCCCTGCCTGTGGCAGGGGGGCTTGGAACCAGATGATCTTCAGGTCATTTCAACCTTGATCGTTTGGTGTTTCTGTCGTCTCTTCCCCGGGATCAGTGCTGCTGTGGAAGTTTGAGGCCAATCTACAGGAGGTGGCTATAACTCTCAATATTGTTATGTTTCTATAATACCTTTGAGATAGACTGTGGTTAGCCGAAGAGGGGAAATGTTCCTTTCTCTTATTTTTCTTTCTTTCCTCTTCTCCTGGCAGAGTACTACTCCAGAGGAGGGTGAAGAAGGCGCTCTGTCAAGTGCCACATGTCACAAGTCAGCCACTGAACAGAAAAAGTCTTTCCCTAGCACTGTAATGATACTGCTTTATAAAAGCTGACTAATTTTTGTATTTGGTAATTCAACTGAGTTGTTGGAAGTTTTCTACATTTTGGAGCAGGGAGGGAGGGAAGCACTGCATTGTATCATTGATACCAGTCATGAAAAAGTGCAAGGGCCCCTAATGTCAGAGACAGAGAGTGGTTTTCGGTTGTCCCAACCAATATTACCTGTCGCAGCATGCTGATTTGTAGCCTGACCAGGTAATCTTCAATTGAAGTGAGGGTATGAAGTTTTTGACAGTGTAGGTAGTTAAATCAACATAGATGTGTGTGTATGGAGATTAGGAGGATTTGGGTAGCTGAATGTTATACTTTTATCCCTTGAAAGTCAATGCAAGTCGTTGCAAACATTTTCTTTTTAAATTTCGTCCTAGAGAAAAATATCAACTGCAGAATAAATTTTAAAAACATTCTTGGGTAAATCTTGTTGCATACGAAGCTACTCATTTCAGCAGCGACTGTAGCGATAGGACAAGGGGCAATGGTTTTAAACTTGAGCAGTGGAAGATCAGGTTAGATATAAGGAAGAAGTCCTTTACTGTGAGGGTGCTGAGGCACTGGAAGAGGTTGCCCAAAGAAGAGTAAATGCTCCATCCCTGGCAGTGCTCAAGGTCAGGCTGTACAGAGCCTTGGACGATACGGTCTAGCATGTGGCATCCCTGCCTGTTGCAGGGGGTCTTGGAACTAGATGATTTTCAGGTCATTTCAGCCTTGATCGTTTGGTGTTTCTGTCGTCTCTTCCCCGGGATCAGTGCTGCTGTGGAAGTTTGAGGCAGATCTACAGGAGGTGGCTATAACTCTCAATATTGTTACGTTTCTATAATATCTTTGGGACAGACTGTGGTTAGCCGAAGAGGGGAAATGTTCCTTTCTCTTATTTTTCTTTCTTTCCTCTTCTCCTGGCAGAGCACTATTCCAGAGGAGGGTGAAGAAGGCGCTCTTTCAAGTGTCAGCCTGGGAAGTGTGCAGATTGAGAACGCTTCCAAAGAAGAAACACCATCGCTAGGGGTAAGTGCAGCTGGTGCAGTGGCCTTTGGAAGGCTGTTCATGGTCTTGGGAGCCTGCTCCAGGGAGCTGAATGTCACGTGCGTTGTCAGCCTATTAACTTTTAGCACTGACAGCTCTCGCTATTTAAAAACCACCAAAACGCTGAAGTTGTCTGCCTGGATCATCTGAAATAACTCTCTCCTTGTGTTGACTCCTCCTCTTTTCTTCATGGGTAAATAGGATTTCACCAGTTGTGGCCATGGATCAGATGACTCTGAGTCCAGAAATAAGGATCTTAGCTTATGGCCTGAGAAGCTGAATATCTAACAGTTATTTCAGGCTGTGCCATGGTTTATTTTCTGCTGTTGGGATGTTAATGTTTATGTAATTTCTTTGGGACCAAAGGCAAGAACTTGGTTTGATGTAGTATCCAGGTTGGTATTTTAAACCGTTATTTAAGGGCCCTGAGATTTTTCTCATATCCGTTTCTTGTGAAGTTCCATGACTTGGAGGTTAAGAGTGTTGTGTTTATTCACCACGCTCAGAAATGCCAGACTCTGTTTTGGGATTCTCACGTCAGAAGATTGCTTTCTGCAGATTTCCCTCCTGTTTTAAATCTAAGCGATGGAGTTAGTTTTGGACATTTTAATTGTGATCTGGAAGATACATAACGCTGGTGAAAATGTGATTCCTAGGACTAGTTGTAGGAACAGCATTTAAATTGAAAGTTCATTTCCTCTGTCTGGAAACTATGTATGCATGAAGTGAACGAGTCAAACTTAAGCCATGCCATCTGATTATAACTCAGTGGGTGGGAGGGACACAGTCGTTAGGCTTTGAACTACTTAGATACAAATGCAGAGCTAGCTGGCACAACTCTGCTCCGAGGAACAGGAGGCCCCAGGTAGAGTGGGATACTCCCAGTATCCCAACCAATAGACAGGGCGAGATAATTATTGAGGCCAGAGTCCTCTGGGGAGTGCTTGGCTGAAAGATCACGCGAGTGTTACAGACTCCTAGGGGAGGAAAAAACCAATTTCTTTTTCAAACCAATATTGAAAAAGAGCCTAGAATCAAAACTAAAGAGATGAAAATCCTCATAGTCAACAGAGATTTATACTGCTTAAGCATGCTGTAGCAGGGCCAGCAAAGGCAGACGTGCAATGTATCTGTAACCAAAGCAAACCGGAACAGAGCAGAAGGGAAAAAGAAAGTTATGGTTATAAATGGAAAGTTTTGAGAGCTATTTAATCAAGTAGTTAATTGTCTTGTTATGGAACATGAAGCTTGCTTGACAAGAACATGAACAATGGCAAGGAATTTGGGAATGAGGAGAAGGATTGAGCAGCGACTAGCCAAACCAAAAATAACAAACTTGTAAATGTATTGAAAGTAAAAAGCTTCTTATGGAGGATCAGCCTGTTTATGGGGAACGGAGAACAATCAGGCAAAACAAGAATTTTGCTATATCAACCCAATATGTGTTTGTGCCACGACCAATCTAATGATTACACCTTCCTTAGGTGCAGGAAAAAAAGAAAAGGAAGGTCTGCAACTAAGAAAAGTCAATCTTTTGAGTGACACTTTTATGTGACAGCCGCTTGATTCGCAAATCAGGAAGAGGGGTTTCTTTTCCTTAATTCAGCTGATGCAAACAAAATGACCCATTTACATCACAATGTCCATAAGACTTTTTTTCTCATGCCTTTTGGACCTAATTTCTGATGCAGTCTAGAAGCTGCAGCAGAAAACTTGGTGGTTACAATAGCGATGATAGTAAATGGAAGTGTGTATATGTGTGTAAAAGATGGGAAAATCAGTCCCTTCACTGAAAAAATCGGTAAGCTCCATCACCCTGTCTTTTCCTTCCTATGCACGCTTGCCTATTCCTCTGTGAAGAAGTCATAAGATAAAGGAACACAGTCCCATTGTTTACAAACAGAGCAAACTGAACAGGAGAAGCAACTTTCACTTTGTTAATACCCCGCTATCCCCTAACACAGTCTTTGTTTCAAGCACTGTGCAGTATCTGAGTGCTTTGGACACTGCTTCTTGTTAACCTGTTCTAGCTGTTTTGTATCATCTTTATAGAAACAAATTACTGAATAACATTGCCTTGTGAGATTGTAGATACCTTTTCTTCTTCTTTTGCTGTTTTTTTTCCTTTCCTTTTTTTGTGATATGTTTGAATTATCATGAAAGGCTAGTAACCTCATGCAACTGGTAGGCAGTTCAGGTCTAACTTCATGCTAAACTACCAGCTGAGCAAGATGCGGGCCGTGCTGGTGCAGGGTCTGCCTCAAGGATCCAAGTCTCCGTCTGGCTGAAGTCACCAGCTTGTCCTGGAGCTTTGCTGTATGCCAGGGCCAGCTCCATTTGACCGTGTCCTGGGAGAACTGCTTGGGAGCCATTGTGCTCTTCAACCTCGGAAGCTTCTGGAGATCTCTGTTCCCACCATTTTTCATTCAGTTTGTGACATGATGATTTTGGTATGGAAAGGACAGCTTGCCAAGAATACCTGCAGTGTTCCCTCAATCTAAAAGTATGGCTTTGATTGTTCTATTTACTTTGTGCAGGCCATTTTCTGCCCTCAGCTCTGCACGAAGCAGTAGAGCACCTGGTATGGACTGTGGTTAGCAGAAGAGGGGAAACGTTCCTTTCTCTTACTTTTCTTTCTTTCCTCTTTTCCTGCCAGAGCACCAGTGAGGAGGAAGACAGCGCTCTTTCCTTCTTCACCTTGGTAAGAGCGCTGATTCGTGACGCTGCTGACAAAGAAACACCATTGTGAGGGGTGGAGTGCAGCTGGCAGAGTGGCATTTTGGAAAGCTGCTTATGGGCTTCGGAGCCTGCTCCAGGAGTAAACAGCAATGAGACATTGTTGTAGCTCTTCCCCCGCCCTTTATTATTTTCCTTTTTCTATCCTAAGAATTTTAATGTCAGAAAAAATTACAGCCACTGAACAGAAAAAGTCTTCCCCTAGCACTGTAATGATACTGCTTTATAAAAGCTGACTAATTTTTGTATTTGGTAATTCAACTGAGTTGTTGGAAGTTTTCTACATTTTGGAGCAGGGAGGGAGGGAAGCACTGCATTGTATCATTGATACCAGTCATGAAAAAGTGCAAGGGCCCCTAATGTCAGAGACAGAGAGTGGTTTTCGGTTGTCCCAACCAATATTACCTGTCGCAGCATGCTGATTTGTAGCCTGACCAGGTAATCTTCAATTGAAGTGAGGGTATGAAGTTTTTGACAGTGTAGGTAGTTAAATCAACATAGATGTGTGTGTATGGAGATTAGGAGGATTTGGGTAGCTGAATGTTATACTTTTATCCCTTGAAAGTCAATGCAAGTCGTTGCAAACATTTTCTTTTTAAATTTCATCCTAGAGAAAAATATCAACTGCAGAATAAATTTTAAAAACATTCTTGGGTAAATCTTGTTGCATACGAAGCTACTCATTTCAGCAGCGACTGTAGCGATAGGACAAGGGGCAATGGTTTTAAACTTGAGCAGTGGAAGATCAGGTTAGATATAAGGAAGAAGTCCTTTACTGTGAGGGTGCTGAGGCACTGGAAGAGGTTGCCCAAAGAAGAGTAAATGCTCCATCCCTGGCAGTGCTCAAGGTCAGGCTGTACAGAGCCTTGGACGATACGGTCTAGCATGTGGCATCCCTGCCTGTTGCAGGGGGTCTTGGAACTAGATGATTTTCAGGTCATTTCAGCCTTGATCGTTTGGTGTTTCTGTCGTCTCTTCCCCGGGATCAGTGCTGCTGTGGAAGTTTGAGGCAGATCTACAGGAGGTGGCTATAACTCTCAATATTGTTACGTTTCTATAATATCTTTGGGACAGACTGTGGTTAGCCGAAGAGGGGAAATGTTCCTTTCTCTTATTTTTCTTTCTTTCCTCTTCTCCTGGCAGAGCACTATTCCAGAGGAGGGTGAAGAAGGCGCTCTTTCAAGTGTCAGCCTGGGAAGTGTGCAGATTGAGAACGCTTCCAAAGAAGAAACACCATCGCTAGGGGTAAGTGCAGCTGGCGCAGTGGCCTTTGGAAGGCTGTTCATGGTCTTGGGAGCCTGCTCCAGGGAGCTGAATGTCACGTGCGTTGTCAGCCTATTAACTTTTAGCACTGACAGCTCTCGCTATTTAAAAACCACCAAAACGCTGAAGTTGTCTGCCTGGATCATCTGAAATAACTCTCTCCTTGTGTTGACTCCTCCTCTTTTCTTCATGGGTAAATAGGATTTCACCAGTTGTGGCCATGGATCAGATGACTCTGAGTCCAGAAATAAGGATCTTAGCTTATGGCCTGAGAAGCTGAATATCTAACAGTTATTTCAGGCTGTGCCATGGTTTATTTTCTCCTGTTGGGATGTTAATGTTTATGTAATTTCTTTGGGACCAAAGGCAAGAACTTGGTTTGATGTAGTATCCAGGTTGGTATTTTAAACCGTTATTTAAGGGCCCTGAGATTTTTCTCATATCCGTTTCTTGTGAAGTTCCATGACTTGGAGGTTAAGAGTGTTGTGTTTATTCACCACGCTCAGAAATGCCAGACTCTGTTTTGGGATTCTCACGTCAGAAGATTGCTTTCTGCAGATTTCCCTCCTGTTTTAAATCTAAGCGATGGAGTTAGTTTTGGACATTTTAATTGTGATCTGGAAGATACATAACGCTGGTGAAAATGTGATTCCTAGGACTAGTTGTAGGAACAGCATTTAAATTGAAAGTTCATTTCCTCTGTCTGGAAACTATGTATGCATGAAGTGAACGAGTCAAACTTAAGCCATGCCATCTGATTATAACTCAGTGGGTGGGAGGGACACAGTCGTTAGGCTTTGAACTACTTAGATACAAATGCAGAGCTAGCTGGCACAACTCTGCTCCGAGGAACAGGAGGCCCCAGGTAGAGTGGGATACTCCCAGTATCCCAACCAATAGACAGGGCGAGATAATTATTGAGGCCAGAGTCCTCTGGGGAGTGCTTGGCTGAAAGATCACGCGAGTGTTACAGACTCCTAGGGGAGGAAAAAACCAATTTCTTTTTCAAACCAATATTGAAAAAGAGCCTAGAATCAAAACTAAAGAGATGAAAATCCTCATAGTCAACAGAGATTTATACTGCTTAAGCATGCTGTAGCAGGGCCAGCAAAGGCAGACGTGCAATGTATCTGTAACCAAAGCAAACCGGAACAGAGCAGAAGGGAAAAAGAAAGTTATGGTTATAAATGGAAAGTTTTGAGAGCTATTTAATCAAGTAGTTAATTGTCTTGTTATGGAACATGAAGCTTGCTTGACAAGAACATGAACAATGGCAAGGAATTTGGGAATGAGGAGAAGGATTGAGCAGCGACTAGCCAAACCAAAAATAACAAACTTGTAAATGTATTGAAAGTAAAAAGCTTCTTATGGAGGATCAGCCTGTTTATGGGGAACGGAGAACAATCAGGCAAAACAAGAATTTTGCTATATCAACCCAATATGTGTTTGTGCCACGACCAATCTAATGATTACACCTTCCTTAGGTGCAGGAAAAAAAGAAAAGGAAGGTCTGCAACTAAGAAAAGTCAATCTTTTGAGTGACACTTGTATGTGACAGCCGCTTGATTCGCAAATCAGGAAGAGGGGTTTCTTTTCCTTAATTCAGCTGATGCAAACAAAATGACCCATTTACATCACAATGTCCATAAGACTTTTTTTCTCATGCCTTTTGGACCTAATTTCTGATGCAGTCTAGAAGCTGCAGCAGAAAACTTGGTGGTTACAATAGCGATGATAGTAAATGGAAGTGTGTATATGTGTGTAAAAGATGGGAAAATCAGTCCCTTCACTGAAAAAATCGGTAAGCTCCATCACCCTGTCTTTTCCTTCCTATGCACGCTTGCCTATTCCTCTGTGAAGAAGTCATAAGATAAAGGAACACAGTCCCATTGTTTACAAACAGAGCAAACTGAACAGGAGAAGCAACTTTCACTTTGTTAATACCCCGCTATCCCCTAACACAGTCTTTGTTTCAAGCACTGTGCAGTATCTGAGTGCTTTGGACACTGCTTCTTGTTAACCTGTTCTAGCTGTTTTGTATCATCTTTATAGAAACAAATTACTGAATAACATTGCCTTGTGAGATTGTAGATACCTTTTCTTCTTCTTTTGCTGTTTTTTTTCCTTTCCTTTTTTTGTGATATGTTTGAATTATCATGAAAGGCTAGTAACCTCATGCAACTGGTAGGCAGTTCAGGTCTAACTTCATGCTAAACTACCAGCTGAGCAAGATGCGGGCCGTGCTGGTGCAGGGTCTGCCTCAAGGATCCAAGTCTCCGTCTGGCTGAAGTCACCAGCTTGTCCTGGAGCTTTGCTGTATGCCAGGGCCAGCTCCATTTGACCGTGTCCTGGGAGAACTGCTTGGGAGCCATTGTGCTCTTCAACCTCGGAAGCTTCTGGAGATCTCTGTTCCCACCATTTTTCATTCAGTTTGTGACATGATGATTTTGGTATGGAAAGGACAGCTTGCCAAGAATACCTGCAGTGTTCCCTCAATCTAAAAGTATGGCTTTGATTGTTCTATTTACTTTGTGCAGGCCATTTTCTGCCCTCAGCTCTGCACGAAGCAGTAGAGCACCTGGTATGGACTGTGGTTAGCAGAAGAGGGGAAACGTTCCTTTCTCTTACTTTTCTTTCTTTCCTCTTTTCCTGCCAGAGCACCAGTGAGGAGGAAGACAGCGCTCTTTCCTTCTTCACCTTGGTAAGAGCGCTGATTCGTGACGCTGCTGACAAAGAAACACCATTGTGAGGGGTGGAGTGCAGCTGGCAGAGTGGCATTTTGGAAAGCTGCTTATGGGCTTCGGAGCCTGCTCCAGGAGTAAACAGCAATGAGACATTGTTGTAGCTCTTCCCCCGCCCTTTATTATTTTCCTTTTTCTATCCTAAGAATTTTAATGTCAGAAAAAATTACAGCCACTGAACAGAAAAAGTCTTCCCCTAGCACTGTAATGATACTGCTTTATAAAAGCTGACTAATTTTTGTATTTGGTAATTCAACTGAGTTGTTGGAAGTTTTCTACATTTTGGAGCAGGGAGGGAGGGAAGCACTGCATTGTATCATTGATACCAGTCATGAAAAAGTGCAAGGGCCCCTAATGTCAGAGACAGAGAGTGGTTTTCGGTTGTCCCAACCAATATTACCTGTCGCAGCATGCTGATTTGTAGCCTGACCAGGTAATCTTCAATTGAAGTGAGGGTATGAAGTTTTTGACAGTGTAGGTAGTTAAATCAACATAGATGTGTGTGTATGGAGATTAGGAGGATTTGGGTAGCTGAATGTTATACTTTTATCCCTTGAAAGTCAATGCAAGTCGTTGCAAACATTTTCTTTTTAAATTTCATCCTAGAGAAAAATATCAACTGCAGAATAAATTTTAAAAACATTCTTGGGTAAATCTTGTTGCATACGAAGCTACTCATTTCAGCAGCGACTGTAGCGATAGGACAAGGGGCAATGGTTTTAAACTTGAGCAGTGGAAGATCAGGTTAGATATAAGGAAGAAGTCCTTTACTGTGAGGGTGCTGAGGCACTGGAAGAGGTTGCCCAAAGAAGAGTAAATGCTCCATCCCTGGCAGTGCTCAAGGTCAGGCTGTACAGAGCCTTGGACGATACGGTCTAGCATGTGGCATCCCTGCCTGTTGCAGGGGGTCTTGGAACTAGATGATTTTCAGGTCATTTCAGCCTTGATCGTTTGGTGTTTCTGTCGTCTCTTCCCTGGGATCAGTGCTGCTGTGGAAGTTTGAGGCAGATCTACAGGAGGTGGCTATAACTCTCAATATTGTTACGTTTCTATAATATCTTTGGGACAGACTGTGGTTAGCCGAAGAGGGGAAATGTTCCTTTCTCTTATTTTTCTTTCTTTCCTCTTCTCCTGGCAGAGCACTATTCCAGAGGAGGGTGAAGAAGGCGCTCTTTCAAGTGTCAGCCTGGGAAGTGTGCAGATTGAGAACGCTTCCAAAGAAGAAACACCATCGCTAGGGGTAAGTGCAGCTGGTGCAGTGGCCTTTGGAAGGCTGTTCATGGTCTTGGGAGCCTGCTCCAGGGAGCTGAATGTCACGTGCGTTGTCAGCCTATTAACTTTTAGCACTGACAGCTCTCGCTATTTAAAAACCACCAAAACGCTGAAGTTGTCTGCCTGGATCATCTGAAATAACTCTCTCCTTGTGTTGACTCCTCCTCTTTTCTTCATGGGTAAATAGGATTTCACCAGTTGTGGCCATGGATCAGATGACTCTGAGTCCAGAAATAAGGATCTTAGCTTATGGCCTGAGAAGCTGAATATCTAACAGTTATTTCAGGCTGTGCCATGGTTTATTTTCTGCTGTTGGGATGTTAATGTTTATGTAATTTCTTTGGGACCAAAGGCAAGAACTTGGTTTGATGTAGTATCCAGGTTGGTATTTTAAACCGTTATTTAAGGGCCCTGAGATTTTTCTCATATCCGTTTCTTGTGAAGTTCCATGACTTGGAGGTTAAGAGTGTTGTGTTTATTCACCACGCTCAGAAATGCCAGACTCTGTTTTGGGATTCTCACGTCAGAAGATTGCTTTCTGCAGATTTCCCTCCTGTTTTAAATCTAAGCGATGGAGTTAGTTTTGGACATTTTAATTGTGATCTGGAAGATACATAACGCTGGTGAAAATGTGATTCCTAGGACTAGTTGTAGGAACAGCATTTAAATTGAAAGTTCATTTCCTCTGTCTGGAAACTATGTATGCATGAAGTGAACGAGTCAAACTTAAGCCATGCCATCTGATTATAACTCAGTGGGTGGGAGGGACACAGTCGTTAGGCTTTGAACTACTTAGATACAAATGCAGAGCTAGCTGGCACAACTCTGCTCCGAGGAACAGGAGGCCCCAGGTAGAGTGGGATACTCCCAGTATCCCAACCAATAGACAGGGCGAGATAATTATTGAGGCCAGAGTCCTCTGGGGAGTGCTTGGCTGAAAGATCACGCGAGTGTTACAGACTCCTAGGGGAGGAAAAAACCAATTTCTTTTTCAAACCAATATTGAAAAAGAGCCTAGAATCAAAACTAAAGAGATGAAAATCCTCATAGTCAACAGAGATTTATACTGCTTAAGCATGCTGTAGCAGGGCCAGCAAAGGCAGACGTGCAATGTATCTGTAACCAAAGCAAACCGGAACAGAGCAGAAGGGAAAAAGAAAGTTATGGTTATAAATGGAAAGTTTTGAGAGCTATTTAATCAAGTAGTTAATTGTCTTGTTATGGAACATGAAGCTTGCTTGACAAGAACATGAACAATGGCAAGGAATTTGGGAATGAGGAGAAGGATTGAGCAGCGACTAGCCAAACCAAAAATAACAAACTTGTAAATGTATTGAAAGTAAAAAGCTTCTTATGGAGGATCAGCCTGTTTATGGGGAACGGAGAACAATCAGGCAAAACAAGAATTTTGCTATATCAACCCAATATGTGTTTGTGCCACGACCAATCTAATGATTACACCTTCCTTAGGTGCAGGAAAAAAAGAAAAGGAAGGTCTGCAACTAAGAAAAGTCAATCTTTTGAGTGACACTTTTATGTGACAGCCGCTTGATTCGCAAATCAGGAAGAGGGGTTTCTTTTCCTTAATTCAGCTGATGCAAACAAAATGACCCATTTACATCACAATGTCCATAAGACTTTTTTTCTCATGCCTTTTGGACCTAATTTCTGATGCAGTCTAGAAGCTGCAGCAGAAAACTTGGTGGTTACAATAGCGATGATAGTAAATGGAAGTGTGTATATGTGTGTAAAAGATGGGAAAATCAGTCCCTTCACTGAAAAAATCGGTAAGCTCCATCACCCTGTCTTTTCCTTCCTATGCACGCTTGCCTATTCCTCTGTGAAGAAGTCATAAGATAAAGGAACACAGTCCCATTGTTTACAAACAGAGCAAACTGAACAGGAGAAGCAACTTTCACTTTGTTAATACCCCGCTATCCCCTAACACAGTCTTTGTTTCAAGCACTGTGCAGTATCTGAGTGCTTTGGACACTGCTTCTTGTTAACCTGTTCTAGCTGTTTTGTATCATCTTTATAGAAACAAATTACTGAATAACATTGCCTTGTGAGATTGTAGATACCTTTTCTTCTTCTTTTGCTGTTTTTTTTCCTTTCCTTTTTTTGTGATATGTTTGAATTATCATGAAAGGCTAGTAACCTCATGCAACTGGTAGGCAGTTCAGGTCTAACTTCATGCTAAACTACCAGCTGAGCAAGATGCGGGCCGTGCTGGTGCAGGGTCTGCCTCAAGGATCCAAGTCTCCGTCTGGCTGAAGTCACCAGCTTGTCCTGGAGCTTTGCTGTATGCCAGGGCCAGCTCCATTTGACCGTGTCCTGGGAGAACTGCTTGGGAGCCATTGTGCTCTTCAACCTCGGAAGCTTCTGGAGATCTCTGTTCCCACCATTTTTCATTCAGTTTGTGACATGATGATTTTGGTATGGAAAGGACAGCTTGCCAAGAATACCTGCAGTGTTCCCTCAATCTAAAAGTATGGCTTTGATTGTTCTATTTACTTTGTGCAGGCCATTTTCTGCCCTCAGCTCTGCACGAAGCAGTAGAGCACCTGGTATGGACTGTGGTTAGCAGAAGAGGGGAAACGTTCCTTTCTCTTACTTTTCTTTCTTTCCTCTTTTCCTGCCAGAGCACCAGTGAGGAGGAAGACAGCGCTCTTTCCTTCTTCACCTTGGTAAGAGCGCTGATTCGTGACGCTGCTGACAAAGAAACACCATTGTGAGGGGTGGAGTGCAGCTGGCAGAGTGGCATTTTGGAAAGCTGCTTATGGGCTTCGGAGCCTGCTCCAGGAGTAAACAGCAATGAGACATTGTTGTAGCTCTTCCC
Source organism: Psittacula echo (assembly GCF_963264785.1). NCBI lineage: Eukaryota > Metazoa > Chordata > Aves > Psittaciformes > Psittacidae > Psittacula > Psittacula echo. The sequence continues at coordinate 19,578,753 of NC_137740.1, forward strand.
CCGCCCTTTATTATTTTCTTTTTTCTATCCTAAGAATTTTAATGTCAGAAAAAATTACAGCCACTGAACAGAAAAAGTCTTTCCCTAGCACTGTAATGATACTGCTTTATAAAAACTGACTAATTTTTGTATTTGGTAATTCAACTGAGTTGTTGGAAGTTTTCTACATTTTGGAGCAGGGAGGGAGGGAAGCACTGCATTGTATCATTGATACCAGTCATGAAAAAGTGCAAGGGCCCCTAATGTCAGAGACAGAGAGTGGTTTTCGGTTGTCCCAACCAATATTACCTGTCGCAGCATGCTGATTTGTAGCCTGACCAGGTAATCTTCAATTGAAGTGAGGGTATGAAGTTTTTGACAGTGTAGGTAGTTAAATCAACATAGATGTGTGTGTATGGAGATTAGGAGGATTTGGGTAGCTGAATGTTATACTTTTATCCCTTGAAAGTCAATGCAAGTCGTTGCAAACATTTTCTTTTTAAATTTCATCCTAGAGAAAAATATCAACTGCAGAATAAATTTTAAAAACATTCTTGGGTAAATCTTGTTGCATACGAAGCTACTCATTTCAGCAGCGACTGTAGCGATAGGACAAGGGGCAATGGTTTTAAACTTGAGCAGTGGAAGATCAGGTTAGATATAAGGAAGAAGTCCTTTACTGTGAGGGTGCTGAGGCACTGGAAGAGGTTGCCCAAAGAAGAGTAAATGCTCCATCCCTGGCAGTGCTCAAGGTCAGGCTGTACAGAGCCTTGGACGATACGGTCTAGCATGTGGCATCCCTGCCTGTTGCAGGGGGTCTTGGAACTAGATGATTTTCAGGTCATTTCAGCCTTGATCGTTTGGTGTTTCTGTCGTCTCTTCCCTGGGATCAGTGCTGCTGTGGAAGTTTGAGGCAGATCTACAGGAGGTGGCTATAACTCTCAATATTGTTACGTTTCTATAATATCTTTGGGACAGACTGTGGTTAGCCGAAGAGGGGAAATGTTCCTTTCTCTTATTTTTCTTTCTTTCCTCTTCTCCTGGCAGAGCACTATTCCAGAGGAGGGTGAAGAAGGCGCTCTGTCAAGTGTCAGCCTGGGAAGTGTGCAGATTGAGAACGCTTCCAAAGAAGAAACACCATCGCTAGGGGTAAGTGCAGCTGGCGCAGTGGCCTTTGGAAGGCTGTTCATGGTCTTGGGAGCCTGCTCCAGGGAGCTGAATGTCACGTGCGTTGTCAGCCTATTAACTTTTAGCACTGACAGCTCTCGCTATTTAAAAACCACCAAAACGCTGAAGTTGTCTGCCTGGATCATCTGAAATAACTCTCTCCTTGTGTTGACTCCTCCTCTTTTCTTCATGGGTAAATAGGATTTCACCAGTTGTGGCCATGGATCAGATGACTCTGAGTCCAGAAATAAGGATCTTAGCTTATGGCCTGAGAAGCTGAATATCTAACAGTTATTTCAGGCTGTGCCATGGTTTATTTTCTGCTGTTGGGATGTTAATGTTTATGTAATTTCTTTGGGACCAAAGGCAAGAACTTGGTTTGATGTAGTATCCAGGTTGGTATTTTAAACCGTTATTTAAGGGCCCTGAGATTTTTCTCATATCCGTTTCTTGTGAAGTTCCATGACTTGGAGGTTAAGAGTGTTGTGTTTATTCACCACGCTCAGAAATGCCAGACTCTGTTTTGGGATTCTCACGTCAGAAGATTGCTTTCTGCAGATTTCCCTCCTGTTTTAAATCTAAGCGATGGAGTTAGTTTTGGACATTTTAATTGTGATCTGGAAGATACATAACGCTGGTGAAAATGTGATTCCTAGGACTAGTTGTAGGAACAGCATTTAAATTGAAAGTTCATTTCCTCTGTCTGGAAACTATGTATGCGTGAAGTGAACGAGTCAAACTTAAGCCATGCCATCTGATTATAACTCAGTGGGTGGGAGGGACACAGTCGTTAGGCTTTGAACTACTTAGATACAAATGCAGAGCTAGCTGGCACAACTCTGCTCCGAGGAACAGGAGGCCCCAGGTAGAGTGGGATACTCCCAGTATCCCAACCAATAGACAGGGCGAGATAATTATTGAGGCCAGAGTCCTCTGGGGAGTGCTTGGCTGAAAGATCACGCGAGTGTTACAGACTCCTAGGGGAGGAAAAAACCAATTTCTTTTTCAAACCAATATTGAAAAAGAGCCTAGAATCAAAACTAAAGAGATGAAAATCCTCATAGTCAACAGAGATTTATACTGCTTAAGCATGCTGTAGCAGGGCCAGCAAAGGCAGACGTGCAATGTATCTGTAACCAAAGCAAACCGGAACAGAGCAGAAGGGAAAAAGAAAGTTATGGTTATAAATGGAAAGTTTTGAGAGCTATTTAATCAAGTAGTTAATTGTCTTGTTATGGAACATGAAGCTTGCTTGACAAGAACATGAACAATGGCAAGGAATTTGGGAATGAGGAGAAGGATTGAGCAGCGACTAGCCAAACCAAAAATAACAAACTTGTAAATGTATTGAAAGTAAAAAGCTTCTTATGGAGGATCAGCCTGTTTATGGGGAACGGAGAACAATCAGGCAAAACAAGAATTTTGCTATATCAACCCAATATGTGTTTGTGCCACGACCAATCTAATGATTACACCTTCCTTAGGTGCAGGAAAAAAAGAAAAGGAAGGTCTGCAACTAAGAAAAGTCAATCTTTTGAGTGACACTTGTATGTGACAGCCGCTTGATTCGCAAATCAGGAAGAGGGGTTTCTTTTCCTTAATTCAGCTGATGCAAACAAAATGACCCATTTACATCACAATGTCCATAAGACTTTTTTTCTCATGCCTTTTGGACCTAATTTCTGATGCAGTCTAGAAGCTGCAGCAGAAAACTTGGTGGTTACAATAGCGATGATAGTAAATGGAAGTGTGTATATGTGTGTAAAAGATGGGAAAATCAGTCCCTTCACTGAAAAAATCGGTAAGCTCCATCACCCTGTCTTTTCCTTCCTATGCACGCTTGCCTATTCCTCTGTGAAGAAGTCATAAGATAAAGGAACACAGTCCCATTGTTTACAAACAGAGCAAACTGAACAGGAGAAGCAACTTTCACTTTGTTAATACCCCGCTATCCCCTAACACAGTCTTTGTTTCAAGCACTGTGCAGTATCTGAGTGCTTTGGACACTGCTTCTTGTTAACCTGTTCTAGCTGTTTTGTATCATCTTTATAGAAACAAATTACTGAATAACATTGCCTTGTGAGATTGTAGATACCTTTTCTTCTTCTTTTGCTGTTTTTTTTCCTTTCCTTTTTTTGTGATATGTTTGAATTATCATGAAAGGCTAGTAACCTCATGCAACTGGTAGGCAGTTCAGGTCTAACTTCATGCTAAACTACCAGCTGAGCAAGATGCGGGCCGTGCTGGTGCAGGGTCTGCCTCAAGGATCCAAGTCTCCGTCTGGCTGAAGTCACCAGCTTGTCCTGGAGCTTTGCTGTATGCCAGGGCCAGCTCCATTTGACCGTGTCCTGGGAGAACTGCTTGGGAGCCATTGTGCTCTTCAACCTCGGAAGCTTCTGGAGATCTCTGTTCCCACCATTTTTCATTCAGTTTGTGACATGATGATTTTGGTATGGAAAGGACAGCTTGCCAAGAATACCTGCAGTGTTCCCTCAATCTAAAAGTATGGCTTTGATTGTTCTATTTACTTTGTGCAGGCCATTTTCTGCCCTCAGCTCTGCACGAAGCAGTAGAGCACCTGGTATGGACTGTGGTTAGCAGAAGAGGGGAAACGTTCCTTTCTCTTACTTTTCTTTCTTTCCTCTTTTCCTGCCAGAGCACCAGTGAGGAGGAAGACAGCGCTCTTTCCTTCTTCACCTTGGTAAGAGCGCTGATTCGTGACGCTGCTGACAAAGAAACACCATTGTGAGGGGTGGAGTGCAGCTGGCAGAGTGGCATTTTGGAAAGCTGCTTATGGGCTTCGGAGCCTGCTCCAGGAGTAAACAGCAATGAGACATTGTTGTAGCTCTTCCCCCGCCCTTTATTATTTTCTTTTTTCTATCCTAAGAATTTTAATGTCAGAAAAAATTACAGCCACTGAACAGAAAAAGTCTTTCCCTAGCACTGTAATGATACTGCTTTATAAAAGCTGACTAATTTTTGTATTTGGTAATTCAACTGAGTTGTTGGAAGTTTTCTACATTTTGGAGCAGGGAGGGAGGGAAGCACTGCATTGTATCATTGATACCAGTCATGAAAAAGTGCAAGGGCCCCTAATGTCAGAGACAGAGAGTGGTTTTCGGTTGTCCCAACCAATATTACCTGTCGCAGCATGCTGATTTGTAGCCTGACCAGGTAATCTTCAATTGAAGTGAGGGTATGAAGTTTTTGACAGTGTAGGTAGTTAAATCAACATAGATGTGTGTGTATGGAGATTAGGAGGATTTGGGTAGCTGAATGTTATACTTTTATCCCTTGAAAGTCAATGCAAGTCGTTGCAAACATTTTCTTTTTAAATTTCATCCTAGAGAAAAATATCAACTGCAGAATAAATTTTAAAAACATTCTTGGGTAAATCTTGTTGCATACGAAGCTACTCATTTCAGCAGCGACTGTAGCGATAGGACAAGGGGCAATGGTTTTAAACTTGAGCAGTGGAAGATCAGGTTAGATATAAGGAAGAAGTCCTTTACTGTGAGGGTGCTGAGGCACTGGAAGAGGTTGCCCAAAGAAGAGTAAATGCTCCATCCCTGGCAGTGCTCAAGGTCAGGCTGTACAGAGCCTTGGACGATACGGTCTAGCATGTGGCATCCCTGCCTGTTGCAGGGGGTCTTGGAACTAGATGATTTTCAGGTCATTTCAGCCTTGATCGTTTGGTGTTTCTGTCGTCTCTTCCCTGGGATCAGTGCTGCTGTGGAAGTTTGAGGCAGATCTACAGGAGGTGGCTATAACTCTCAATATTGTTACGTTTCTATAATATCTTTGGGACAGACTGTGGTTAGCCGAAGAGGGGAAATGTTCCTTTCTCTTATTTTTCTTTCTTTCCTCTTCTCCTGGCAGAGCACTATTCCAGAGGAGGGTGAAGAAGGCGCTCTGTCAAGTGTCAGCCTGGGAAGTGTGCAGATTGAGAACGCTTCCAAAGAAGAAACACCATCGCTAGGGGTAAGTGCAGCTGGCGCAGTGGCCTTTGGAAGGCTGTTCATGGTCTTGGGAGCCTGCTCCAGGGAGCTGAATGTCACGTGCGTTGTCAGCCTATTAACTTTTAGCACTGACAGCTCTCGCTATTTAAAAACCACCAAAACGCTGAAGTTGTCTGCCTGGATCATCTGAAATAACTCTCTCCTTGTGTTGACTCCTCCTCTTTTCTTCATGGGTAAATAGGATTTCACCAGTTGTGGCCATGGATCAGATGACTCTGAGTCCAGAAATAAGGATCTTAGCTTATGGCCTGAGAAGCTGAATATCTAACAGTTATTTCAGGCTGTGCCATGGTTTATTTTCTGCTGTTGGGATGTTAATGTTTATGTAATTTCTTTGGGACCAAAGGCAAGAACTTGGTTTGATGTAGTATCCAGGTTGGTATTTTAAACCGTTATTTAAGGGCCCTGAGATTTTTCTCATATCCGTTTCTTGTGAAGTTCCATGACTTGGAGGTTAAGAGTGTTGTGTTTATTCACCACGCTCAGAAACGCCAGACTCTGTTTTGGGATTCTCACGTCAGAAGATTGCTTTCTGCAGATTTCCCTCCTGTTTTAAATCTAAGCGATGGAGTTAGTTTTGGACATTTTAATTGTGATCTGGAAGATACATAACGCTGGTGAAAATGTGATTCCTAGGACTAGTTGTAGGAACAGCATTTAAATTGAAAGTTCATTTCCTCTGTCTGGAAACTATGTATGCGTGAAGTGAACGAGTCAAACTTAAGCCATGCCATCTGATTATAACTCAGTGGGTGGGAGGGACACAGTCGTTAGGCTTTGAACTACTTAGATACAAATGCAGAGCTAGCTGGCACAACTCTGCTCCGAGGAACAGGAGGCCCCAGGTAGAGTGGGATACTCCCAGTATCCCAACCAATAGACAGGGCGAGATAATTATTGAGGCCAGAGTCCTCTGGGGAGTGCTTGGCTGAAAGATCACGCGAGTGTTACAGACTCCTAGGGGAGGAAAAAACCAATTTCTTTTTCAAACCAATATTGAAAAAGAGCCTAGAATCAAAACTAAAGAGATGAAAATCCTCATAGTCAACAGAGATTTATACTGCTTAAGCATGCTGTAGCAGGGCCAGCAAAGGCAGACGTGCAATGTATCTGTAACCAAAGCAAACCGGAACAGAGCAGAAGGGAAAAAGAAAGTTATGGTTATAAATGGAAAGTTTTGAGAGCTATTTAATCAAGTAGTTAATTGTCTTGTTATGGAACCTGAAGCTTGCTTGACAAGAACATGAACAATGGCAAGGAATTTGGGAATGAGGAGAAGGATTGAGCAGCGACTAGCCAAACCAAAAATAACAAACTTGTAAATGTATTGAAAGTAAAAAGCTTCTTATGGAGGATCAGCCTGTTTATGGGGAACGGAGAACAATCAGGCAAAACAAGAATTTTGCTATATCAACCCAATATGTGTTTGTGCCACGACCAATCTAATGATTACACCTTCCTTAGGTGCAGGAAAAAAAGAAAAGGAAGGTCTGCAACTAAGAAAAGTCAATCTTTTGAGTGACACTTGTATGTGACAGCCGCTTGATTCGCAAATCAGGAAGAGGGGTTTCTTTTCCTTAATTCAGCTGATGCAAACAAAATGACCCATTTACATCACAATGTCCATAAGACTTTTTTTCTCATGCCTTTTGGACCTAATTTCTGATGCAGTCTAGAAGCTGCAGCAGAAAACTTGGTGGTTACAATAGCGATGATAGTAAATGGAAGTGTGTATATGTGTGTAAAAGATGGGAAAATCAGTCCCTTCACTGAAAAAATCGGTAAGCTCCATCACCCTGTCTTTTCCTTCCTATGCACGCTTGCCTATTCCTCTGTGAAGAAGTCATAAGATAAAGGAACACAGTCCCATTGTTTACAAACAGAGCAAACTGAACAGGAGAAGCAACTTTCACTTTGTTAATACCCCGCTATCCCCTAACACAGTCTTTGTTTCAAGCACTGTGCAGTATCTGAGTGCTTTGGACACTGCTTCTTGTTAACCTGTTCTAGCTGTTTTGTATCATCTTTATAGAAACAAATTACTGAATAACATTGCCTTGTGAGATTGTAGATACCTTTTCTTCTTCTTTTGCTGTTTTTTTTCCTTTCCTTTTTTTGTGATATGTTTGAATTATCATGAAAGGCTAGTAACCTCATGCAACTGGTAGGCAGTTCAGGTCTAACTTCATGCTAAACTACCAGCTGAGCAAGATGCGGGCCGTGCTGGTGCAGGGTCTGCCTCAAGGATCCAAGTCTCCGTCTGGCTGAAGTCACCAGCTTGTCCTGGAGCTTTGCTGTATGCCAGGGCCAGCTCCATTTGACCGTGTCCTGGGAGAACTGCTTGGGAGCCATTGTGCTCTTCAACCTCGGAAGCTTCTGGAGATCTCTGTTCCCACCATTTTTCATTCAGTTTGTGACATGATGATTTTGGTATGGAAAGGACAGCTTGCCAAGAATACCTGCAGTGTTCCCTCAATCTAAAAGTATGGCTTTGATTGTTCTATTTACTTTGTGCAGGCCATTTTCTGCCCTCAGCTCTGCACGAAGCAGTAGAGCACCTGGTATGGACTGTGGTTAGCAGAAGAGGGGAAACGTTCCTTTCTCTTACTTTTCTTTCTTTCCTCTTTTCCTGCCAGAGCACCAGTGAGGAGGAAGACAGCGCTCTTTCCTTCTTCACCTTGGTAAGAGCGCTGATTCGTGACGCTGCTGACAAAGAAACACCATTGTGAGGGGTGGAGTGCAGCTGGCAGAGTGGCATTTTGGAAAGCTGCTTATGGGCTTCGGAGCCTGCTCCAGGAGTAAACAGCAATGAGACATTGTTGTAGCTCTTCCCCCGCCCTTTATTATTATCTTTTTTCTATCCTAAGAATTTTAATGTCAGAAAAAATTACAGCCACTGAACAGAAAAAGTCTTTCCCTAGCACTGTAATGATACTGCTTTATAAAAGCTGACTAATTTTTGTATTTGGTAATTCAACTGAGTTGTTGGAAGTTTTCTACATTTTGGAGCAGGGAGGGAGGGAAGCACTGCATTGTATCATTGATACCAGTCATGAAAAAGTGCAAGGGCCCCTAATGTCAGAGACAGAGAGTGGTTTTCGGTTGTCCCAACCAATATTACCTGTCGCAGCATGCTGATTTGTAGCCTGACCAGGTAATCTTCAATTGAAGTGAGGGTATGAAGTTTTTGACAGTGTAGGTAGTTAAATCAACATAGATGTGTGTGTATGGAGATTAGGAGGATTTGGGTAGCTGAATGTTATACTTTTATCCCTTGAAAGTCAATGCAAGTCGTTGCAAACATTTTCTTTTTAAATTTCATCCTAGAGAAAAATATCAACTGCAGAATAAATTTTAAAAACATTCTTGGGTAAATCTTGTTGCATACGAAGCTACTCATTTCAGCAGCGACTGTAGCGATAGGACAAGGGGCAATGGTTTTAAACTTGAGCAGTGGAAGATCAGGTTAGATATAAGGAAGAAGTCCTTTACTGTGAGGGTGCTGAGGCACTGGAAGAGGTTGCCCAAAGAAGAGTAAATGCTCCATCCCTGGCAGTGCTCAAGGTCAGGCTGTACAGAGCCTTGGACGATACGGTCTAGCATGTGGCATCCCTGCCTGTTGCAGGGGGTCTTGGAACTAGATGATTTTCAGGTCATTTCAGCCTTGATCGTTTGGTGTTTCTGTCGTCTCTTCCCTGGGATCAGTGCTGCTGTGGAAGTTTGAGGCAGATCTACAGGAGGTGGCTATAACTCTCAATATTGTTACGTTTCTATAATATCTTTGGGACAGACTGTGGTTAGCCGAAGAGGGGAAATGTTCCTTTCTCTTATTTTTCTTTCTTTCCTCTTCTCCTGGCAGAGCACTATTCCAGAGGAGGGTGAAGAAGGCGCTCTGTCAAGTGTCAGCCTGGGAAGTGTGCAGATTGAGAACGCTTCCAAAGAAGAAACACCATCGCTAGGGGTAAGTGCAGCTGGCGCAGTGGCCTTTGGAAGGCTGTTCATGGTCTTGGGAGCCTGCTCCAGGGAGCTGAATGTCACGTGCGTTGTCAGCCTATTAACTTTTAGCACTGACAGCTCTCGCTATTTAAAAACCACCAAAACGCTGAAGTTGTCTGCCTGGATCATCTGAAATAACTCTCTCCTTGTGTTGACTCCTCCTCTTTTCTTCATGGGTAAATAGGATTTCACCAGTTGTGGCCATGGATCAGATGACTCTGAGTCCAGAAATAAGGATCTTAGCTTATGGCCTGAGAAGCTGAATATCTAACAGTTATTTCAGGCTGTGCCATGGTTTATTTTCTGCTGTTGGGATGTTAATGTTTATGTAATTTCTTTGGGACCAAAGGCAAGAACTTGGTTTGATGTAGTATCCAGGTTGGTATTTTAAACCGTTATTTAAGGGCCCTGAGATTTTTCTCATATCCGTTTCTTGTGAAGTTCCATGACTTGGAGGTTAAGAGTGTTGTGTTTATTCACCACGCTCAGAAACGCCAGACTCTGTTTTGGGATTCTCACGTCAGAAGATTGCTTTCTGCAGATTTCCCTCCTGTTTTAAATCTAAGCGATGGAGTTAGTTTTGGACATTTTAATTGTGATCTGGAAGATACATAACGCTGGTGAAAATGTGATTCCTAGGACTAGTTGTAGGAACAGCATTTAAATTGAAAGTTCATTTCCTCTGTCTGGAAACTATGTATGCGTGAAGTGAACGAGTCAAACTTAAGCCATGCCATCTGATTATAACTCAGTGGGTGGGAGGGACACAGTCGTTAGGCTTTGAACTACTTAGATACAAATGCAGAGCTAGCTGGCACAACTCTGCTCCGAGGAACAGGAGGCCCCAGGTAGAGTGGGATACTCCCAGTATCCCAACCAATAGACAGGGCGAGATAATTATTGAGGCCAGAGTCCTCTGGGGAGTGCTTGGCTGAAAGATCACGCGAGTGTTACAGACTCCTAGGGGAGGAAAAAACCAATTTCTTTTTCAAACCAATATTGAAAAAGAGCCTAGAATCAAAACTAAAGAGATGAAAATCCTCATAGTCAACAGAGATTTATACTGCTTAAGCATGCTGTAGCAGGGCCAGCAAAGGCAGACGTGCAATGTATCTGTAACCAAAGCAAACCGGAACAGAGCAGAAGGGAAAAAGAAAGTTATGGTTATAAATGGAAAGTTTTGAGAGCTATTTAATCAAGTAGTTAATTGTCTTGTTATGGAACCTGAAGCTTGCTTGACAAGAACATGAACAATGGCAAGGAATTTGGGAATGAGGAGAAGGATTGAGCAGCGACTAGCCAAACCAAAAATAACAAACTTGTAAATGTATTGAAAGTAAAAAGCTTCTTATGGAGGATCAGCCTGTTTATGGGGAACGGAGAACAATCAGGCAAAACAAGAATTTTGCTATATCAACCCAATATGTGTTTGTGCCACGACCAATCTAATGATTACACCTTCCTTAGGTGCAGGAAAAAAAGAAAAGGAAGGTCTGCAACTAAGAAAAGTCAATCTTTTGAGTGACACTTGTATGTGACAGCCGCTTGATTCGCAAATCAGGAAGAGGGGTTTCTTTTCCTTAATTCAGCTGATGCAAACAAAATGACCCATTTACATCACAATGTCCATAAGACTTTTTTTCTCATGCCTTTTGGACCTAATTTCTGATGCAGTCTAGAAGCTGCAGCAGAAAACTTGGTGGTTACAATAGCGATGATAGTAAATGGAAGTGTGTATATGTGTGTAAAAGATGGGAAAATCAGTCCCTTCACTGAAAAAATCGGTAAGCTCCATCACCCTGTCTTTTCCTTCCTATGCACGCTTGCCTATTCCTCTGTGAAGAAGTCATAAGATAAAGGAACACAGTCCCATTGTTTACAAACAGAGCAAACTGAACAGGAGAAGCAACTTTCACTTTGTTAATACCCCGCTATCCCCTAACACAGTCTTTGTTTCAAGCACTGTGCAGTATCTGAGTGCTTTGGACACTGCTTCTTGTTAACCTGTTCTAGCTGTTTTGTATCATCTTTATAGAAACAAATTACTGAATAACATTGCCTTGTGAGATTGTAGATACCTTTTCTTCTTCTTTTGCTGTTTTTTTTCCTTTCCTTTTTTTGTGATATGTTTGAATTATCATGAAAGGCTAGTAACCTCATGCAACTGGTAGGCAGTTCAGGTCTAACTTCATGCTAAACTACCAGCTGAGCAAGATGCGGGCCGTGCTGGTGCAGGGTCTGCCTCAAGGATCCAAGTCTCCGTCTGGCTGAAGTCACCAGCTTGTCCTGGAGCTTTGCTGTATGCCAGGGCCAGCTCCATTTGACCGTGTCCTGGGAGAACTGCTTGGGAGCCATTGTGCTCTTCAACCTCGGAAGCTTCTGGAGATCTCTGTTCCCACCATTTTTCATTCAGTTTGTGACATGATGATTTTGGTATGGAAAGGACAGCTTGCCAAGAATACCTGCAGTGTTCCCTCAATCTAAAAGTATGGCTTTGATTGTTCTATTTACTTTGTGCAGGCCATTTTCTGCCCTCAGCTCTGCACGAAGCAGTAGAGCACCTGGTATGGACTGTGGTTAGCAGAAGAGGGGAAACGTTCCTTTCTCTTACTTTTCTTTCTTTCCTCTTTTCCTGCCAGAGCACCAGTGAGGAGGAAGACAGCGCTCTTTCCTTCTTCACCTTGGTAAGAGCGCTGATTCGTGACGCTGCTGACAAAGAAACACCATTGTGAGGGGTGGAGTGCAGCTGGCAGAGTGGCATTTTGGAAAGCTGCTTATGGGCTTCGGAGCCTGCTCCAGGAGTAAACAGCAATGAGACATTGTTGTAGCTCTTCCCCCGCCCTTTATTATTTTCCTTTTTCTATCCTAAGAATTTTAATGTCAGAAAAAATTACAGCCACTGAACAGAAAAAGTCTTCCCCTAGCACTGTAATGATACTGCTTTATAAAAGCTGACTAATTTTTGTATTTGGTAATTCAACTGAGTTGTTGGAAGTTTTCTACATTTTGGAGCAGGGAGGGAGGGAAGCACTGCATTGTATCATTGATACCAGTCATGAAAAAGTGCAAGGGCCCCTAATGTCAGAGACAGAGAGTGGTTTTCGGTTGTCCCAACCAATATTACCTGTCGCAGCATGCTGATTCGTAGCCTGACCAGGTAATCTTCAATTGAAGTGAGGGTATGAAGTTTTTGACAGTGTAGGTAGTTAAATCAACATAGATGTGTGTGTATGGAGATTAGGAGGATTTGGGTAGCTGAATGTTACACTTTTATCCCTTGAAAGTCAATGCAAGTCGTTGCAAACATTTTCTTTTTAAATTTCATCCTAGAGAAAAATATCAACTGCAGAATAAATTTTAAAAACATTCTTGGGTAAATCTTGTTGCATACGAAGCTACTCATTTCAGCAGCGACTGTAGCGATAGGACAAGGGGCAATGGTTTTAAACTTGAGCAGTGGAAGATCAGGTTAGATATAAGGAAGAAGTCCTTTACTGTGAGGGTGCTGAGGCACTGGAAGAGGTTGCCCAAAGAAGAGTAAATGCTCCATCCCTGGCAGTGCTCAAGGTCAGGCTGTACAGAGCCTTGGACGATACGGTCTAGCATGTGGCATCCCTGCCTGTTGCAGGGGGTCTTGGAACTAGATGATTTTCAGGTCATTTCAGCCTTGATCGTTTGGTGTTTCTGTCGTCTCTTCCCCGGGATCAGTGCTGCTGTGGAAGTTTGAGGCAGATCTACAGGAGGTGGCTATAACTCTCAATATTGTTACGTTTCTATAATATCTTTGGGACAGACTGTGGTTAGCCGAAGAGGGGAAATGTTCCTTTCTCTTATTTTTCTTTCTTTCCTCTTCTCCTGGCAGAGCACTATTCCAGAGGAGGGTGAAGAAGGCGCTCTGTCAAGTGTCAGCCTGGGAAGTGTGCAGATTGAGAACGCTTCCAAAGAAGAAACACCATCGCTAGGGGTAAGTGCAGCTGGCGCAGTGGCCTTTGGAAGGCTGTTCATGGTCTTGGGAGCCTGCTCCAGGGAGCTGAATGTCACGTGCGTTGTCAGCCTATTAACTTTTAGCACTGACAGCTCTCGCTATTTAAAAACCACCAAAACGCTGAAGTTGTCTGCCTGGATCATCTGAAATAACTCTCTCCTTGTGTTGACTCCTCCTCTTTTCTTCATGGGTAAATAGGATTTCACCAGTTGTGGCCATGGATCAGATGACTCTGAGTCCAGAAATAAGGATCTTAGCTTATGGCCTGAGAAGCTGAATATCTAACAGTTATTTCAGGCTGTGCCATGGTTTATTTTCTGCTGTTGGGATGTTAATGTTTATGTAATTTCTTTGGGACCAAAGGCAAGAACTTGGTTTGATGTAGTATCCAGGTTGGTATTTTAAACCGTTATTTAAGGGCCCTGAGATTTTTCTCATATCCGTTTCTTGTGAAGTTCCATGACTTGGAGGTTAAGAGTGTTGTGTTTATTCACCACGCTCAGAAACGCCAGACTCTGTTTTGGGATTCTCACGTCAGAAGATTGCTTTCTGCAGATTTCCCTCCTGTTTTAAATCTAAGCGATGGAGTTAGTTTTGGACATTTTAATTGTGATCTGGAAGATACATAACGCTGGTGAAAATGTGATTCCTAGGACTAGTTGTAGGAACAGCATTTAAATTGAAAGTTCATTTCCTCTGTCTGGAAACTATGTATGCATGAAGTGAACGAGTCAAACTTAAGCCATGCCATCTGATTATAACTCAGTGGGTGGGAGGGACACAGTCGTTAGGCTTTGAACTACTTAGATACAAATGCAGAGCTAGCTGGCACAACTCTGCTCCGAGGAACAGGAGGCCCCAGGTAGAGTGGGATACTCCCAGTATCCCAACCAATAGACAGGGCGAGATAATTATTGAGGCCAGAGTCCTCTGGGGAGTGCTTGGCTGAAAGATCACGCGAGTGTTACAGACTCCTAGGGGAGGAAAAAACCAATTTCTTTTTCAAACCAATATTGAAAAAGAGCCTAGAATCAAAACTAAAGAGATGAAAATCCTCATAGTCAACAGAGATTTATACTGCTTAAGCATGCTGTAGCAGGGCCAGCAAAGGCAGACGTGCAATGTATCTGTAACCAAAGCAAACCGGAACAGAGCAGAAGGGAAAAAGAAAGTTATGGTTATAAATGGAAAGTTTTGAGAGCTATTTAATCAAGTAGTTAATTGTCTTGTTATGGAACCTGAAGCTTGCTTGACAAGAACATGAACAATGGCAAGGAATTTGGGAATGAGGAGAAGGATTGAGCAGCGACTAGCCAAACCAAAAATAACAAACTTGTAAATGTATTGAAAGTAAAAAGCTTCTTATGGAGGATCAGCCTGTTTATGGGGAACGGAGAACAATCAGGCAAAACAAGAATTTTGCTATATCAACCCAATATGTGTTTGTGCCACGACCAATCTAATGATTACACCTTCCTTAGGTGCAGGAAAAAAAGAAAAGGAAGGTCTGCAACTAAGAAAAGTCAATCTTTTGAGTGACACTTGTATGTGACAGCCGCTTGATTCGCAAATCAGGAAGAGGGGTTTCTTTTCCTTAATTCAGCTGATGCAAACAAAATGACCCATTTACATCACAATGTCCATAAGACTTTTTTTCTCATGCCTTTTGGACCTAATTTCTGATGCAGTCTAGAAGCTGCAGCAGAAAACTTGGTGGTTACAATAGCGATGATAGTAAATGGAAGTGTGTATATGTGTGTAAAAGATGGGAAAATCAGTCCCTTCACTGAAAAAATCGGTAAGCTCCATCACCCTGTCTTTTCCTTCCTATGCACGCTTGCCTATTCCTCTGTGAAGAAGTCATAAGATAAAGGAACACAGTCCCATTGTTTACAAACAGAGCAAACTGAACAGGAGAAGCAACTTTCACTTTGTTAATACCCCGCTATCCCCTAACACAGTCTTTGTTTCAAGCACTGTGCAGTATCTGAGTGCTTTGGACACTGCTTCTTGTTAACCTGTTCTAGCTGTTTTGTATCATCTTTATAGAAACAAATTACTGAATAACATTGCCTTGTGAGATTGTAGATACCTTTTCTTCTTCTTTTGCTGTTTTTTTTCCTTTCCTTTTTTTGTGATATGTTTGAATTATCATGAAAGGCTAGTAACCTCATGCAACTGGTAGGCAGTTCAGGTCTAACTTCATGCTAAACTACCAGCTGAGCAAGATGCGGGCCGTGCTGGTGCAGGGTCTGCCTCAAGGATCCAAGTCTCCGTCTGGCTGAAGTCACCAGCTTGTCCTGGAGCTTTGCTGTATGCCAGGGCCAGCTCCATTTGACCGTGTCCTGGGAGAACTGCTTGGGAGCCATTGTGCTCTTCAACCTCGGAAGCTTCTGGAGATCTCTGTTCCCACCATTTTTCATTCAGTTTGTGACATGATGATTTTGGTATGGAAAGGACAGCTTGCCAAGAATACCTGCAGTGTTCCCTCAATCTAAAAGTATGGCTTTGATTGTTCTATTTACTTTGTGCAGGCCATTTTCTGCCCTCAGCTCTGCACGAAGCAGTAGAGCACCTGGTATGGACTGTGGTTAGCAGAAGAGGGGAAACGTTCCTTTCTCTTACTTTTCTTTCTTTCCTCTTTTCCTGCCAGAGCACCAGTGAGGAGGAAGACAGCGCTCTTTCCTTCTTCACCTTGGTAAGAGCGCTGATTCGTGACGCTGCTGACAAAGAAACACCATTGTGAGGGGTGGAGTGCAGCTGGCAGAGTGGCATTTTGGAAAGCTGCTTATGGGCTTCGGAGCCTGCTCCAGGAGTAAACAGCAATGAGACATTGTTGTAGCTCTTCCCCCGCCCTTTATTATTTTCCTTTTTCTATCCTAAGAATTTTAATGTCAGAAAAAATTACAGCCACTGAACAGAAAAAGTCTTTCCCTAGCACTGTAATGATACTGCTTTATAAAAGCTGACTAATTTTTGTATTTGGTAATTCAACTGAGTTGTTGGAAGTTTTCTACATTTTGGAGCAGGGAGGGAGGGAAGCACTGCATTGTATCATTGATACCAGTCATGAAAAAGTGCAAGGGCCCCTAATGTCAGAGACAGAGAGTGGTTTTCGGTTGTCCCAACCAATATTACCTGTCGCAGCATGCTGATTCGTAGCCTGACCAGGTAATCTTCAATTGAAGTGAGGGTATGAAGTTTTTGACAGTGTAGGTAGTTAAATCAACATAGATGTGTGTGTATGGAGATTAGGAGGATTTGGGTAGCTGAATGTTACACTTTTATCCCTTGAAAGTCAATGCAAGTCGTTGCAAACATTTTCTTTTTAAATTTCATCCTAGAGAAAAATATCAACTGCAGAATAAATTTTAAAAACATTCTTGGGTAAATCTTGTTGCATATGAAGCTACTCATTTCAGCAGCGACTGTAGCGATAGGACAAGGGGCAATGGTTTTAAACTTGAGCAGTGGAAGATCAGGTTAGATATAAGGAAGAAGTCCTTTACTGTGAGGGTGCTGAGGCACTGGAAGAGGTTGCCCAAAGAAGAGTAAATGCTCCATCCCTGGCAGTGCTCAAGGTCAGGCTGTACAGAGCCTTGGACGATACGGTCTAGCATGTGGCATCCCTGCCTGTTGCAGGGGGTCTTGGAACTAGATGATTTTCAGGTCATTTCAGCCTTGATCGTTTGGTGTTTCTGTCGTCTCTTCCCCGGGATCAGTGCTGCTGTGGAAGTTTGAGGCAGATCTACAGGAGGTGGCTATAACTCTCAATATTGTTACGTTTCTATAATATCTTTGGGACAGACTGTGGTTAGCCGAAGAGGGGAAATGTTCCTTTCTCTTATTTTTCTTTCTTTCCTCTTCTCCTGGCAGAGCACTATTCCAGAGGAGGGTGAAGAAGGCGCTCTTTCAAGTGTCAGCCTGGGAAGTGTGCAGATTGAGAACGCTTCCAAAGAAGAAACACCATCGCTAGGGGTAAGTGCAGCTGGCGCAGTGGCCTTTGGAAGGCTGTTCATGGTCTTGGGAGCCTGCTCCAGGGAGCTGAATGTCACGTGCGTTGTCAGCCTATTAACTTTTAGCACTGACAGCTCTCGCTATTTAAAAACCACCAAAACGCTGAAGTTGTCTGCCTGGATCATCTGAAATAACTCTCTCCTTGTGTTGACTCCTCCTCTTTTCTTCATGGGTAAATAGGATTTCACCAGTTGTGGCCATGGATCAGATGACTCTGAGTCCAGAAATAAGGATCTTAGCTTATGGCCTGAGAAGCTGAATATCTAACAGTTATTTCAGGCTGTGCCATGGTTTATTTTCTGCTGTTGGGATGTTAATGTTTATGTAATTTCTTTGGGACCAAAGGCAAGAACTTGGTTTGATGTAGTATCCAGGTTGGTATTTTAAACCGTTATTTAAGGGCCCTGAGATTTTTCTCATATCCGTTTCTTGTGAAGTTCCATGACTTGGAGGTTAAGAGTGTTGTGTTTATTCACCACGCTCAGAAACGCCAGACTCTGTTTTGGGATTCTCACGTCAGAAGATTGCTTTCTGCAGATTTCCCTCCTGTTTTAAATCTAAGCGATGGAGTTAGTTTTGGACATTTTAATTGTGATCTGGAAGATACATAACGCTGGTGAAAATGTGATTCCTAGGACTAGTTGTAGGAACAGCATTTAAATTGAAAGTTCATTTCCTCTGTCTGGAAACTATGTATGCATGAAGTGAACGAGTCAAACTTAAGCCATGCCATCTGATTATAACTCAGTGGGTGGGAGGGACACAGTCGTTAGGCTTTGAACTACTTAGATACAAATGCAGAGCTAGCTGGCACAACTCTGCTCCGAGGAACAGGAGGCCCCAGGTAGAGTGGGATACTCCCAGTATCCCAACCAATAGACAGGGCGAGATAATTATTGAGGCCAGAGTCCTCTGGGGAGTGCTTGGCTGAAAGATCACGCGAGTGTTACAGACTCCTAGGGGAGGAAAAAACCAATTTCTTTTTCAAACCAATATTGAAAAAGAGCCTAGAATCAAAACTAAAGAGATGAAAATCCTCATAGTCAACAGAGATTTATACTGCTTAAGCATGCTGTAGCAGGGCCAGCAAAGGCAGACGTGCAATGTATCTGTAACCAAAGCAAACCGGAACAGAGCAGAAGGGAAAAAGAAAGTTATGGTTATAAATGGAAAGTTTTGAGAGCTATTTAATCAAGTAGTTAATTGTCTTGTTATGGAACCTGAAGCTTGCTTGACAAGAACATGAACAATGGCAAGGAATTTGGGAATGAGGAGAAGGATTGAGCAGCGACTAGCCAAACCAAAAATAACAAACTTGTAAATGTATTGAAAGTAAAAAGCTTCTTATGGAGGATCAGCCTGTTTATGGGGAACGGAGAACAATCAGGCAAAACAAGAATTTTGCTATATCAACCCAATATGTGTTTGTGCCACGACCAATCTAATGATTACACCTTCCTTAGGTGCAGGAAAAAAAGAAAAGGAAGGTCTGCAACTAAGAAAAGTCAATCTTTTGAGTGACACTTGTATGTGACAGCCGCTTGATTCGCAAATCAGGAAGAGGGGTTTCTTTTCCTTAATTCAGCTGATGCAAACAAAATGACCCATTTACATCACAATGTCCATAAGACTTTTTTTCTCATGCCTTTTGGACCTAATTTCTGATGCAGTCTAGAAGCTGCAGCAGAAAACTTGGTGGTTACAATAGCGATGATAGTAAATGGAAGTGTGTATATGTGTGTAAAAGATGGGAAAATCAGTCCCTTCACTGAAAAAATCGGTAAGCTCCATCACCCTGTCTTTTCCTTCCTATGCACGCTTGCCTATTCCTCTGTGAAGAAGTCATAAGATAAAGGAACACAGTCCCATTGTTTACAAACAGAGCAAACTGAACAGGAGAAGCAACTTTCACTTTGTTAATACCCCGCTATCCCCTAACACAGTCTTTGTTTCAAGCACTGTGCAGTATCTGAGTGCTTTGGACACTGCTTCTTGTTAACCTGTTCTAGCTGTTTTGTATCATCTTTATAGAAACAAATTACTGAATAACATTGCCTTGTGAGATTGTAGATACCTTTTCTTCTTCTTTTGCTGTTTTTTTTCCTTTCCTTTTTTTGTGATATGTTTGAATTATCATGAAAGGCTAGTAACCTCATGCAACTGGTAGGCAGTTCAGGTCTAACTTCATGCTAAACTACCAGCTGAGCAAGATGCGGGCCGTGCTGGTGCAGGGTCTGCCTCAAGGATCCAAGTCTCCGTCTGGCTGAAGTCACCAGCTTGTCCTGGAGCTTTGCTGTATGCCAGGGCCAGCTCCATTTGACCGTGTCCTGGGAGAACTGCTTGGGAGCCATTGTGCTCTTCAACCTCGGAAGCTTCTGGAGATCTCTGTTCCCACCATTTTTCATTCAGTTTGTGACATGATGATTTTGGTATGGAAAGGACAGCTTGCCAAGAATACCTGCAGTGTTCCCTCAATCTAAAAGTATGGCTTTGATTGTTCTATTTACTTTGTGCAGGCCATTTTCTGCCCTCAGCTCTGCACGAAGCAGTAGAGCACCTGGTATGGACTGTGGTTAGCAGAAGAGGGGAAACGTTCCTTTCTCTTACTTTTCTTTCTTTCCTCTTTTCCTGCCAGAGCACCAGTGAGGAGGAAGACAGCGCTCTTTCCTTCTTCACCTTGGTAAGAGCGCTGATTCGTGACGCTGCTGACAAAGAAACACCATTGTGAGGGGTGGAGTGCAGCTGGCAGAGTGGCATTTTGGAAAGCTGCTTATGGGCTTCGGAGCCTGCTCCAGGAGTAAACAGCAATGAGACATTGTTGTAGCTCTTCCCCCGCCCTTTATTATTTTCCTTTTTCTATCCTAAGAATTTTAATGTCAGAAAAAATTACAGCCACTGAACAGAAAAAGTCTTTCCCTAGCACTGTAATGATACTGCTTTATAAAAGCTGACTAATTTTTGTATTTGGTAATTCAACTGAGTTGTTGGAAGTTTTCTACATTTTGGAGCAGGGAGGGAGGGAAGCACTGCATTGTATCATTGATACCAGTCATGAAAAAGTGCAAGGGCCCCTAATGTCAGAGACAGAGAGTGGTTTTCGGTTGTCCCAACCAATATTACCTGTCGCAGCATGCTGATTCGTAGCCTGACCAGGTAATCTTCAATTGAAGTGAGGGTATGAAGTTTTTGACAGTGTAGGTAGTTAAATCAACATAGATGTGTGTGTATGGAGATTAGGAGGATTTGGGTAGCTGAATGTTACACTTTTATCCCTTGAAAGTCAATGCAAGTCGTTGCAAACATTTTCTTTTTAAATTTCATCCTAGAGAAAAATATCAACTGCAGAATAAATTTTAAAAACATTCTTGGGTAAATCTTGTTGCATATGAAGCTACTCATTTCAGCAGCGACTGTAGCGATAGGACAAGGGGCAATGGTTTTAAACTTGAGCAGTGGAAGATCAGGTTAGATATAAGGAAGAAGTCCTTTACTGTGAGGGTGCTGAGGCACTGGAAGAGGTTGCCCAAAGAAGAGTAAATGCTCCATCCCTGGCAGTGCTCAAGGTCAGGCTGTACAGAGCCTTGGACGATACGGTCTAGCATGTGGCATCCCTGCCTGTTGCAGGGGGTCTTGGAACTAGATGATTTTCAGGTCATTTCAGCCTTGATCGTTTGGTGTTTCTGTCGTCTCTTCCCCGGGATCAGTGCTGCTGTGGAAGTTTGAGGCAGATCTACAGGAGGTGGCTATAACTCTCAATATTGTTACGTTTCTATAATATCTTTGGGACAGACTGTGGTTAGCCGAAGAGGGGAAATGTTCCTTTCTCTTATTTTTCTTTCTTTCCTCTTCTCCTGGCAGAGCACTATTCCAGAGGAGGGTGAAGAAGGCGCTCTTTCAAGTGTCAGCCTGGGAAGTGTGCAGATTGAGAACGCTTCCAAAGAAGAAACACCATCGCTAGGGGTAAGTGCAGCTGGCGCAGTGGCCTTTGGAAGGCTGTTCATGGTCTTGGGAGCCTGCTCCAGGGAGCTGAATGTCACGTGCGTTGTCAGCCTATTAACTTTTAGCACTGACAGCTCTCGCTATTTAAAAACCACCAAAACGCTGAAGTTGTCTGCCTGGATCATCTGAAATAACTCTCTCCTTGTGTTGACTCCTCCTCTTTTCTTCATGGGTAAATAGGATTTCACCAGTTGTGGCCATGGATCAGATGACTCTGAGTCCAGAAATAAGGATCTTAGCTTATGGCCTGAGAAGCTGAATATCTAACAGTTATTTCAGGCTGTGCCATGGTTTATTTTCTGCTGTTGGGAACCTGTCTCAGGTCTCCCAAACAAACAGTCATGGTATTTTGAGTGATGAAGGGGTCTCAAAATTTGCCGAAAGTTCCTCAAAATCTGAATGAGTACAGGTTTGGTATTTGAGTTTTGTATTGCTTTCTCAGCCGGATGAGAAATTAAGGGTCTGCATTTCTGCAAGAGTTACAGCTCTGTACTGTTTCTCAAAGTTGTATTTTAGAGCACATGCAGACGGCTTTAGCGGTAGGTAAAACAAGCTTAAGCGCACTTGCGCTCAATGTGGCGTGCTGGTCAGCGCCTTCACCTTCGTAGGCCAAGTCCCCAACTGATATAAAATGTCCTCACTTCTTTGGAGTGGGTGCCGCTGTGGCCGTTTGAGCCAGGCCTTCAGGAAGCGGCTGTAACTTTCATTATTATTTAGTTAATGTTTATATAATTTCTTTGAGACCAAAGGCAAGAACTTGGTTTGATGTAGTATCCAGGTTGGTATTTTAAACTGTTATTTAAGTGCCCTGAGATTTTTCTCATATCCGTTTCTTGTGAAGTTCCATGACTTGGAGCAGCGCAGCAGTGCTGAAACCAAAGTCAGTAGCCCAAGGCAACTGGAAAATGAGATTGTTTTTCATGTCTTTGCTCTGAGCTGAACTGAAACCTATGTCGTTTTACGCTAGCGGGAAGCCTTTGTTGGCTTGGCTTAACAGTGTTGTGATCTGGGACCAGAGAATCTCACAGAGTGCCCACCTGCCCATCCCAGTATGCAAGAATTTGTTTTAGATCTGGCTGAGAAATCTGTCCACGGTGTTCCACAGTCTTCTGCATCCAGAAGACCTCTCCTATGTGACTGGCGTTCAGCAGGCTGCTCGACATGAGGTCTAGGAATTTCTGAGTCGTTTGAAGTACGTCCCACAATAAACGGGGACATCGTCTGCAAGTTTAATATGGGTCATTTAGAATAAAAAGAAAAAGCAAAACCCAGAAACCCAAAGAACAAATAAGATCAACTATGATAGTAATACACGGATCTATAATAAATTTATCCCTGTTACTTTAATGACCTCTTGGAGGTTAAGAGTGTTGTGTTTATGCACCACGCTCAGAAATGCCAGACTTTGTTTTGGGATTCTCACGTCAGAAGATTGCTTTCTGCAGATTTCCCTCCTGTTTTAAATCTAAGCGATGGAGTTAGTTTTGGACATTTCAAATGTGCAGTTTGTGACATTGTTTTTCTTTCTTTCTTTCCTTCTCTCTTGCTTTCTTTCTGTTGTGTAGCTCTCTGAATCCTCCGTTCGACTATTCTGTGGATGCGTTCACTTGAAGGGAATATCTGGAATTGCCACCCCAGCTGTGACCATCTCGAAAGAAAAGGACTCCTCAACCAATACTGCACTTGAAGATTATAATGGATAGGATAGGATAGGATAGGATAGGATAGGATAGGATAGGATAGGATAGGACAAGAGAGGAGAGGAGAGGAGAGGAGAGGAGAGGAGAGGAGAGGAGAGGAGAGGATAGGATAGGATAGGATAGGATAGGATAGTGATTCGGAGAAGACTCCAAGAATAAACTCTCCAACAGAGTTTTCAAAGTTGACAAGCAGGTATTCTTTATTCCGGCTCCAGGAGACACGGGGGATAGCTCCACCTAGCGTGTATCTCCCTCTATTGCTCCATACCCTGCCTTATATAGATGTTGGGCATACATACATATTCATGAGGTTACGTATGGATTACGTAATTTTTCCAGAAAGTTCCCCGCATGCGTACAAAATTGTGGTAGGGGTCTGTGAGGGTCGTTTACTTCTTCCAGCAGTCTTCATCACTTCTGGCTGCCTTTGACGCATGCGCAGTAAATGCTCATACCAGCTTAATTGGATCGTTAACACCAAAGACCTAATAATCCTTCTAGCTTCCTACTTATCAGTTAGTTTAACTGTAGCCCATCCTGGACACCTGCCATTCCCGGATACTCCTTATCCCTATGTCTCGTTATTCTAGACTATTCTTCTTAAAACTATGTCAACTATAACGACTTATCTTGCACAAGAATTCTCAGTGTTTTCTCTAGCTGTACTGTATTTTTCCCTCTGCATATCATGCCCCTCAGTAATTTTCCACTGCTACTGTTACAAAGCCAATAAACTTAGCATTACTTAAAACTAATTCTAAAAGTTTATATATTCCATTTTATGATTTTATGGCCCCCTTTGTTTCAATAGGATAGGATAGGGTAGGATAGGATAGGATAGGATAGGATAGGGTAGGATAGTTAAAGAGATTTTCTTTTTCAAAGCCATAGGCAAGACATAGATCATAAGCAGCCGTTATTGAAAAGTCTTAGAGTTACATTAGTATTAGTAATGTATGTTACAATTCCGTAAGAGGGTACACTTAGCATGTTTTCACACTACAATTAGTATAGTTTATTTATATTATTAGTACAGTGTATGTTAGCGTAGGTTTGCACTACGATAAGATTTACCACTTCTATTTACAAGTACCAACATGTAGCTCCTAGTCCACATAGTTCAGGAATGCCAGTTTAGGTCTTTTTTGAGAGGGTAAAGATAATGCGTTTCCATAGTTTACTTTCCATTACATTGCATATGAAAAAGGTGTTTTTAATTGCTTTCCTGCAATCTGTATACCTAAGTATTAAACGTTTTTCCACTGGTATTTGCCTGGAGTTAATCTATGTTCTTACCTTAGACTTTCTTACTGCATGTCAGGTTGGGGGTTTTGTTTAACACCTCACACCATCTCCGTTGCTCTGTTCAACTTCATCACTTTTACTGTTGGAACTTCTTCCAGCTCCCCCAACTCATCTTCCTTGCCCCCTTGAGAACTTGAAACACCACGTTTCAGCTGAATGCCCTGTAGGTGTAACCCTTCAGCTACACCCTTCCTTCAGCATTGTTTTCATTTTCAACATCACATCCAGTAACAAGGTCATGGACTGGTTTTAACACCGCCAGCATTACTGGCGTGCATCTTCTTTAAATTCGTGCAGTTTTTTATGAGGGTGGCTTCTGTGTTTCAACAACAGTGGGGCTAGAAAGGGTTGTCCATGTAAACCAGTCTCACCTGCGTTACCCATCGAGTTGCAGCAGCTTATCATGAGCTCCGTATAGTCCAGTTGCACGCTGCAAGAGTGCAATGAGCTTGTTGAGAGCTAAAGGTAAACGGCAGGAAAGCAAAAACCATCCCAGTGTTTCAGCCATGCACACCAACCTGCTACTGCTCTGTAATATTTTGTGCTCTTTTCTGAGCTTGCAGTTTAATGATTTCTGCTGCGGCTAGCTGGGCCTCTGAGATTATACACAAGTTTTACAACTGCTTCTTCATGAAATTGTTCTCTTCTGGTGCAGCGAATGATTTCTACAGCAAGTTAATAAATGTAAAATGGTTTTGAGTGTTTGCATCTCTTCCCCATTGTCCCCATCGTCCCCATCATGGCATTTTCCCCTCCTGGCCTCACAGCCATTACTCTGTTGGGTTGTTTTTTTCCCCTCCTCTTCACACAATACTAAGGGTTGGAGTTTACCCAGCACAGCTGCTTATTCTACCTCTTAGCACAGTCCCTCTTCCCCTCAGACCTCTCACACAGATGACCTGCCATTCACAAGTCACTTCAGCACTAGGGGAGACTCCTCAAGTCACTGCCAAAGTCACACCGAGTCCCTGAACTATGGCAGTTGCCTTTGCCACGACTTTCATGACAACTGTCAACTGCCTTTCATGTTACAACAGCAAAGCCAAGAAGAATGATTACACTGAATTTAAGCTGCCTCCTGCTTTTTTCCTAGGGATACAAACCAAAACAATACAACCTTACTCAGTTTCCTTCAGGATAAATACAATCTATCTGTGAACTAGGAATTTCATATTGCCATATTGAGAGTACACCACCACTTGTCCTTTCCTAAACAAGGGCAAAGACAGAGTTATCGGATTACAAGCACTCTTATTGCAGATATTCATTTTTAGGGTCTGTCACCGTAACCTTTCTTGGGAACAAGCTGCTTTGTCAGCTGGCTTGCTACTTAGACTCTGTAAAACCTGTTGCTAGCTTCCACTGCTCTGTCACCAGACTCACTGGGGTAGGCACTTGCTGGGTGTTTATTCCCATCAGCTGGGGGCTCCTGGGTTTCAGCTCTCATGCTCCGCAGCAGAGCAAAAACTCCATACCAAAAGGAGGGGGGAAGGAGGAAAAGGAGCCCTCTGTGCGTCATGAATCAGCCTGGCAAATTCTTACTTTCCCCTTGTTAAGTTCTGCTAACGCAAACTCATTTTCAAGGTGTCTGAGCAAGTGCATGACTACACACAGCACAAGGCACCTTCACATTTGGGCTGTGGGTGCTAAACCTGCAGGAGGCTCAGAGGGGACACCCCTTCCGTGCCTGTGCTGTACCATACCCCAGGCCGGCGCAGTCCCTACCCTGCGCGCAGCAAACAGGGTCTCCACCAGAGCCCGGAGGATGGCTCAAGCCTGAGCTCCTCCTTGCCCTCAGTTCTGAAGCCCATTACGTGAGTTAAAAACAGGAAACAAACAAACAAACAAACAAAAAATCAAACCTCCCAAAACCCCAACCACGGAAAGTGGAAAAATAATGGGCAAATGCACAAGCGTTTTAGCTGGCTTCTTTTCCAGAACAGTCAATTCTGAGTAGGGCAAAGCCTGGGCAACATCAGCCAAGGAGCTAAAAACACAGACAGGGAAAAACAGCAGGTGGAACCACTGGTCATCCGCCAGATCTTGCATGCGAAAATGCTGTCTATATGTGCACACAGGTATGCAGATAGGTAAAAGAACAAGCAGCTAGAGGGATGCCTTATCTGCTCTTAAACTGACATATTCAGTTAATTCAGGTATTCATTAGTTCTTTTTTTCCTCCCCTGAAACCGCCATCATGCTCCTTGTACCGCTCACTCCCAGAGTCAACTAGAAGAAAAAAACCACACACACAAAGAAACCCCAAACCAACCAACCCACCCAATGCTGTTGTCAAGATGCTTTTAATAAACTGCTACTGCTCTACTTCAGGAAATCAAAGTTAATGAAACTCAGCCTCCCTGAGCATCCAACCCAGCTCTGCGATAGCGTCATTTCCTGAGAGCAGGGCTGTTGAGGACCATTTAAAGAACACAATGCAGCTGTACATGCGAGGCTAAACACAGAGTGCTGGCATAAGCAGACCAAGGAGAAAAATAATGTTTGCTCCTTACAGACTGTTTCAAATAGGAAGTTCTGGGAGCAGAAGATATCTTGTGCTTAACCGCTATGCAGTCGTAAAAAGAAACACAGTCTGTAAGAGCGATGATTGCTTAAGCAATGACATAGATTGTTGTGTCTAAAGCACATATCAGCTAGAAACAATAAGAAGGAAACGGTTGCGAAAAATGGTGAGTGAGTAACCTGTAGAGGAATATTTGTGCAGCGGGTTTTCATTGGTTATTTGTCATAACACCCTTGTAAGCTTTAAAGCATATAACCAAGTGACTTTGTTAACTAAACGACTCTGTACCTCCATGGAGTCCGTGACATCACACACCACAAATGGTGCCCAACCTGAGCTGAAGAGAATCGCAGGCTGAAGATAGCTGCGGAAGTCCGGTGGTATACCCCATTCGGCTGGACAGGTGGATTAAGCTGAATTAGAGGATCCTCGTAAAGATTCATCACCAGTCACTGGACGACAAAAGTGAGCAGCCATGGGTAGATAGACTGACCCCTTGATTTCGATATGGATCAAAGCACAACAAAGGAGCAACGTCTCCATAACGATCTGCTACGGTGTATTTTACAAAGACAAGGCTTTAAGGGAACCCAGCTTGAACTGGTTAAATTGCTGGTCTGGATCAGAGATCATTGTCCCTGGTTCTCATCGACTGTCTCCTATGAATTGACTCTGTGGCAGTGAGTGGGATAGGAGTTGCAAGCAGCCCAGACATTGAAACCTAACTCCCTAAAGGGACATTTATTGACTTGGCGCATGGTTTACTCTGCCTTGCAATCTTTACAGCCAGCGGAACAGGTGCTGCAAAACGTGGCAGCTCCTAACCCTGAGGTGGCTGAGGCAACGGAGGGGAAGCAGTCTTTTGAATTGCTTGGCTCTGAGGTGGGCCCGCCCTCACCACCGGTTGATAATTTGATGAACTGGAGGATCCCTTTGATCTGGGAGTGATTGATCC
Organism: Psittacula echo; assembly: GCF_963264785.1. Lineage (NCBI taxonomy): Eukaryota > Metazoa > Chordata > Aves > Psittaciformes > Psittacidae > Psittacula > Psittacula echo. Next base: position 19,606,399 of record NC_137740.1, read on the forward strand.
GGAACCGGAACCTGATCTTTATCCACCGCTGACACCTGTTAAAGCTTTGTCTGCTGTGGCCCCCACTGCCAATGAAATCCTGCAGCAGCAGTGTAAACGGTTGCTGTCCCAGTCCTCTGTGGTGTGTCCATCACCAACTACCCCTCCACTTTATCAGCCAAAAGAACAAAGTCTTGGTCTATTGGGCAAATGTAGAGAAGAGGCTTTGCGACGTGGTGATTTACAATCAGTGCAAGCCATGCCGGTCTTCTATAAGCCTAATCAACCTCCTGAGTTCAGACAATTGCCTTATGATGTGGTAAAAGAGGTGCGGAATTCTATGAGAGATTATGGTTTACAAGCATCTTTTTCTATGAATTTGCTGCAAGCCATAGGGGAATCGTATACCATGACTCCAATAGACTGGAGACTTCTCCTGCGGCTTGTATTGTCAGCTGCACAATATTCATTGTGGTCAGCAGAATATAGAGACCTAGCCATAGCTCAAGCAGTGGAGAATTCAACAAATGGTGTGGCGAGTGGACAGCGGGAGTTATTAGGGGAGGGTCAGTATGCAACAGGGGCAGCTCAAGCGGCTTTAAACCATGTTGTTTTTACTCAAGCGACTATAGCCTTACCATCAGAGCACTCCGTAGAGTACCGGATCTGGGTAAAAGGGGAACTTCTTTTGCAACGATCCGGCAGGGGGTGCAAGAACCCTATGTACAGTTCCCCTATCGGTTGCAAACAGCTATACAGCAACAGATTGATTCCCCACAGGCAGCTGACTTGTTATTTTTTCAAGCTGCTATTGAAAACGCTAACACCGCTAGTAGACGGGTGATAGACCCATGGCAGAATCAAGTTAAAACAGTAACTGATCTCATAACAGCTTGTCAGAATGTTGGGTCGGATCAGTACAAAGCTGAGCTTCTCGCGGCAGCCTTATCTCAGCAGCTGACTGTTGCTAAGGCGGCAGCAAAATGCTTTCTTTGTGGGCAAGAGGGTCACATTAAGAAGGATTGCCCCCATCAGAATGGCAGCGGCAAGGGATCATGAGGGGGAGCCCAGTTTAGGGCTCCTACCCAACTTTGTCCTCAATGTCAAAAGGGCTGTCATTGGGACAATCAATGTCAGTCGAAAATGGACAAATCTGGTAATGTTTTGTCAAGTCCGGGAAATGGCCAGAGGGGAGCGAGGTCCAGTGCCCCAAAAGCTACAAACAGGGCCAATTGGCAAAGCTCACAATCCCCAGTCCGGGTGGGCAGCTTGCAAAACAACACACCCCCGATGGGGTGCAACCAGGGACCATCGTCAGTCAAGTCCAGCCCGCCACAGCAGGGAGTGCTGGGTTGGATTTGACCACAAGCCAATGCACCACAATCATAGACCAGAGTGTATATTTGATACCCATGGGAGTGTTCGGGCCATTGCCTAAGGGTCTGTTTGCTTTGTTAATCGGTAGAACCTCCAGTTCCAGAGCAGGGTTGTTCATCCTCCCAGGGGTAATTTATTCAGACTATATGGGGGAAATCAAAATTACGGCATGGACATCTATGCCTCCTTGCACAGTGCCTATTGCACAGTTAATTCTACTTCCCCTCAGTACATCTAATGCATGGCAGCAGCAATTGTCCTGCAGGGGATCAGCTGGGTTTGGCAGCTCTGGACTTCCATGTATCTTCTGAACGCAGAAGGTGACCACTAATCAAGCTCTGCTAACATGCAAGATACAGGGATCTCCTTTTACTGGTTTAATTGACACGGGTGCAGACGTTTCAATTATTCAACGATCTATATGGCCCCCTGAGTGGTCTTTGACACATGCAACAGCTGTAGTCTCAGGAACTGGAGGAACTCAAGTCCCTGAGCAAAGTGCTGTATTGTTATATGTCAAAGGACCGGAGAAAAAGGTAGCAATCTTGAAACCATATGTTCTGGATGTGCCTTATACCCTTTGGGGATGAGATCTATTGAAATAGTTTGACATGGCAATTACAACAAATTTTCAATAACGGCCATTGATGCTCAGCCGCACCTAAAATTGACCTGGTTGACAGAAAAACCAGTAGATCAACGGCCCTTGAAAGGAGAGCAGCTTCACAAAGCTCAAGACTTGGTTTGGGAACAGCTTTCTCTGGGAGATATCGTTCCATCTACCAGTCCATGGAACACTCCTAATTTTGTTATACCTAAAAAATCAGGAAGGTGGGGGCTTTTGCAAGATTTACGAGCTGTGAATGCCGTTATGGCACATATGGGTGCCCTGCAACCTGGCATCCCTAGTCCTACACGTACACCAGACAGCTGGTTTTTGCAATTTATTGACTTGAAAGATTGTTTTTTCACCATTCATTTACATCCAGATGATGGTCCCAAGTACTGAGTATCAATAATGATTGACCAATGTCATGGTATCATGGGATTGTTTTGCCACAAGGCATGGAAAATAGTCCTGCAACATGTCAACTTGTAGTTGCTGAAGCATTACCTAATGTGCAAAATTCTCATAACCAGATCAAGTTGTATCACTACATGGATGACATTTTGCTGGCATCTGAGACCGAAGTTCCATTGAAACAAGCAGCTTGTTGCCTTTCTCTGGAATTGCAACGTTATGGTTTACAAATTCCTCCAGAGAAGGTACAACGGCTTCCTCCTTGGCAATACCTTGGTAGGAAATTGTACAATTCCTGTTTGTTTCCGCAACAAATACGCATTGTTAAAAATATTGCTACTTCAAACGATCTGCAAAGGCAGCTTGGAACCATTAATTGGCTTCGTCCTCTTTTGGCCATCACCACAGAACAACTGTCTCCTTTGTTTAACCTTTTAAAAGGGGGTCCTGACTTAGCGTTGACACGAAAGCTCACTCCTCTGGCAAATGCGGCTCTCATTAAAGTGACATTTAAGATAACCACTGCCTTTGCACATAGTATAAAGCCTGCCTTGTCAGTACGCCTTTTTATTGCATTTAATAATTTTCAGCCTTATGGACTAATAGGTCAATGGGATGCAAATTCCTCTGATGAAAAGAAAACACAGAATCACAGAATCCCAAGGGTTGGAAGGGACCTCAAAAGATCATCTAGTCTAACCTCCCTGCAAGAGCAGGGTAACCTAGAGTACATCACACAGGAACTTGTTCAGGCGGGCCTTGAATATCTTCAATGTAGGAGACTCCACAACCTCCCTGGGCAACCTGTTCCAGTGCTCCGTCACTCTCACAGTAAAGAAGTTTTTCCTGATGTTCACATGGAACCTCCTATGCTCCAGTTTACACCCATTACCCCTTGTCCTATCACTGGACATCACTGAAAAAAACCTAGCTCCATTATCCTGACACTCACCCTTTACATATTTGTAAACATTGATGAGGTCACCCCTCAGTCTCCTCTTCTCCAAGCTAAAGAGACCCAGCTCCCTCAGCCTCTCCTCATAAGGGAGATGTTCCACTCCCTTAATCATCTTTGTGGCTCTGCGCTGGACTCTTTCAAGCAATTCCCTGTCCTTCTTGAACTGAGGGGCCCAGAACTGGACACAATATTCCAGGTGCGGTCTCACCAAGGCAGAGTAGAGGGGGAGGAGAACCTCTCTTGACCTACTAACCACACCCTTTCTAATGCACCCTAGGATGCCATTGGCCTTCTTGGCCACAAGGGCACATTGCTGGCTCATGGTCATCCTCCTATCCACCAGGATCCCCAGGTCCCTTTCCCCTTCACTACTTTCCAGCAGGTCAACCCCCAACCTGGGGGTTGACAATATGGGGTGACATGGGGTTGTTCCTCCAGATGCAAGACTCTACACTTGCCCTTGTTGAATTTCATCAAGTTTCTCCCCGCCCAACTCTCCAGCCTGTCCAGGTCTCACTGAATGGCAACACAGCCTTCTGGCATGTCAGCCACTCCTCCCAGTTTAGTGTCATCAGCAAACTTGCTGAGGGTACACTCAGTTCCGTCATCCAGGTTGTTGATGAAAATATTAAACAGCACTGATCCCAGCACCGACTCCTGAGGGACTCCACTAGTCACAGACCTCCAGCTAGATTCTGCCCCATTGACTACAGCTCTCTGCCTTCTTCCTTTCAACCAGTTCTTGATCCACCTCACTACCTGATCATCAAGCCCACACTTCCTTAGCTTATCTATGAGGATGCTGTGGGAGACAGTATCAAATGCCTTACTGAAATCAAGAAAAACCACATCTACCACTCTACCATCATCCATCCACCTACTTACTTGCTCATAGAAGGCTATAAGGTTGGTCAAACATGACTTCCCCTTGGTAAAACCATGTTGGCTACTCTTAATGACCCCCTGTCCTGGGTTCAGCAGTAGCAGTCATTTTTTCTCCTTCTTAGTAGCTGTTGCAGCACTGTGTTTTTGACTTTCAGCCTGGGAACAGAGCTGATAACACTGATGTTTAGACTGACCAAGGACTTTGTGAGTCTCATGCTCTGCCAGGGGGGAGGAGAAGCCGGGAGGAAGCAGGGACAGGACACCTGACCCAAACTAGCCAAAGAGGTATTCCATACCACAGCACGTCATGTCCAGGGATGTAGAACTGAGAGTTCCCGGAAGAGCTAGATCACTGCGGGGTGGGGGTGAGGTACCGGTTGGTGAGCGGTTGTATTCTCTTCCTTGTTATTTCCTTTATCATTATTATTATTGGTGGTAGCAGTAGTGATTTGTGTTATACCTTAGTTATTAAACTGTTCTTATCTCAACCCATGGGAGTTGCATTCTTTCGATTCTCCTCCCCATCCCTCCAGGAGCAGAGGGAAGAAAGGTGGGGGGGGAAGTAGACTGCGTGGTTCTGATTTACAGCCTGGGCTTAAACCACGACACCCCCTCATCCTTGACATGTCTAGAGATGGTGTCAAGAGTAAGTAGTTCCATCACCTTTCCAGGGATGGAGGTAAGGCTGACCGGTCTACAATTACCCGGGTCCTCCTTCTTGCCCTTCTTATAGACTGGCGTGACATTTGCCATCCTCCAATCCTCAGGCAGCTCTCCTGTTTCCCACGACTTACCAAAGATGATGGAGAGTGGCCTAGCAATGACCTCTGCCAGCTCCCTCAGCACCCGTGGGTGTATTCCCAAATTATAGATGTCCAGATTGCTTAACTGATCCCTAACCCAATCCTCATCTACCAAAGCAAACTCCTCCTTTATCCTGACTCTTTCTGGGGCTATAGGAATCTGGGGCCCCCGGGAAGAGTCTGCAGGAGTAAAGACAGAGGCAAAGAAGGCATTCAGCACCTCTGCCTTCTTTATATCCTCTGTCTCCAGGGCACCCACCTCGTTCAGCAGTGGGCCTATGTTGCCTCTTGTGTTAGTTTTATCCGCTATGTGTTTGAATGATTATTTTTACCACATTAATTTTCAAAAACCCTGGTAAGTGCATTAGAAATTATTATCTGTCTAATTTCTCAGGGTAGATTGCGTTGTCAGCAATTGCTGGGACAAGATCCTGATGTTATCCACCTGCCTTTGAAACCTTTTGAATATGCAACTGCATTCAGAGAAAGCCTATCATTACAGAGTGCCTTGGCAGATTTTTTAAATGACATTTCTCACACGTTACCTTGGCAAAAACTCCTTAATTCTTTAACCTCTTTGTCATTACAGCCCAAATCCTTATTGTCTGATTCTCCCATCCCAGGAGCTTGCACAGTTTTTGTGGACGGTTCAGGTAAAACTAGTAAAGCTGCTGTGGTCTGGCGAGCAGGTAACGAATGATTGGACCTCTGAGGTTATAACGTTATCTGGGTCCACACAAGTAGTGGAATTAGGGGCCAGTCACCATGCCTTTTTCTTGTTCCAACATGAAGCACTTCACGTTGTTGCAGATTCTGCATATGTGGTAGGAATAGTTCAGCGTATACAAACGGCCTTTATCAAGGAAGTTTCGAAAAAACGACTTTTTCAGTTATTAAATCTTGCCTATTTGCTTAAACAGCCACAACATCCTCACTTTATAATGCATGTTCGTTCACACACCCGTTTACTGGGTCCAATAACACAGGGCAATGCTGTGGCTGACAAGATGACTTTGTCAGTTGTTTTGCCACAGCAGTGTGAGCAGGCTAAATTATCCCATGACTTTTTTCATCAAAATGCCCATTCACTGTGTAAGCAGTTTTCTCTTAGCCTAGCACAAGCAAAGGACATTGTCCGTGCATGTCCAGGCTGTCAGCGTTTAGCTCCTCTGCCCTTATTGCAGGGGGTAAACTCTCGGGGACTAAAGGCTAATAAAATCTGGCAAATGGATATTACTCAAATCCCTTCATTTGGCCGCCATAAATATGTCCATGTTTTGATTGACACCTTTTCGGGATTTTTAGTTGCCACAGCTCATACAGGTGAGAAAGCCGAAGATGTTATTAAGCATCTGCTTCACTGTTTTGCCACCACGGGAGTCCCTGTGCAACTAACAACTGACAGTGGTCCTGCTTATAGTTCTCACTGGCTGGAATCGTTTTTACAAACCTGGGGCGTCATGCACCTTACTGGTATTCCTCACTCTCCGACTGGTCAAGCGATTGTAGAACATGCACATGGCATCCTAAAAGCTATGCTTGACAAACAAAAAAGGGGGAATACCCCAGGTGTGAGCCCACAGGAGCAATTGGATAAAGCTACCTACGTGTTAAATGTTTTAAATTTGTCAGGGTCTCAGAACTCTACTGCAAAGGACAGGCATTTTTCACCAAAGTCGGTTCCAGAAACGTACCCTAAGGGTTTTTAGAAGGATCTGCAGACGAAGCAGTGGGAAGGGCCTGTCCCTTTGCTTACATGGGCATGGGGGTATGCATGTGTGTCTCTTCCAACAGGACCGTATTGGATTTCCGCAAAGACTGTGAAGCCTGTGCAGAAAAGTGAGCCACGTAATGAGGACACCTCATCAGAATCTGTAGTGACCTGATGACAATAAGACAATGAAGTTTACTAGTTACTTGTTTATTTTGGTGACTGTTCATGTGTGTGCTGAAGGAACTTCTGTGTCTTGGGCACGTATTCTAGATCCGCCCCTTTTCTGGCCACTTACATGGTGGGTTTTATAGGGGTGCATCGATGAATTAGAGCTACCAACTGGGAAACACTGATCTGTGCAGTTGCACAGCTTAATCAAATGATAGAGCAGAAATAAAAGCTTCTGCTCTAACGAATGCTGTTTGAGATCTTGTTGCCTTGAAATTGATGTAGGACTGGGATGCTTTGTTTGTGTGCTAAACATGGTACTTAGAAACTGACTTGTTTAAATGTGTTGAGTACTTTTACCATGAGTGAAATGCGTGTAGTGTTTCCTCATAAAATACAGCTTATTTTTCAGTGCAGTGCTGATGGGTCTCTGCCTTTCCCCAAACCCAGCCCCTCTGCATTTGTTTCTGCTCTGGTAGGTCTAACAGCTTTAGTTTCAAATGCTCTTTGAACATTATGAATGCCAAATATCTTGGTTTGAGGTTTCATATTCCATTTGTTTACTTGGGAGTGATTGAGACAATATCTGAATACGGGGGCATATCAAAATATATATATATATCAAAATATCAGGGCACAAATTAGTACAGAAAGGTGGTTGTATTTGAAAATGTGGAGATATTTGAAGAAAGAAATGGACTGCCCTCTCGTGGCGGTTTTCTGTTGTACAAAAATGAGTTGGTTTGAATTAAACTGGAAAATAAATGCTTTTGCTCTGAATTGCAACACCGTGCAAAAGCAGAGTTAAAAGCAGCTGAGCTGTAGATGGATTTCATTCTGCAGTCTGACAAAGAGTTCTCCTTATTCATGGTTTAAGTGAATGGTTGGTTATTTATAGAAGATGCTTAAAATATTATGAAGTAGGAATAATAATGAGAACCATGGTGGTTATTTTGAAGTATGTTGTTCATATTGTTGAGCATAGGTGTCACTGCAGCTTTGCTATCCTCTGTACCAAATTCAGTCCTAGCCTTTTCAGCAAAGCCATTTTTTAAGTTAGTAAAGCCTATTATATGTGGAATTATAAACCAGACTTATTTCCCTGTCAGTTTGCTGGTTTGGAATTGGGTAGCTTGCCTTGTGGTTTGGTTTCTTCCCCTTTTCCACATGAAGGGAGCTATGCCACATGTGTGTACCATGTTGTTAATCAAGTAGCTGAGACAAAAGGGCCATTTGCAAAAGACCTGGGACTGCTGTCAGTGAGCAATAGAAAATATGAGGGAAAAAAAAGGTAAGAAGTATACAAACAAGTTGCCACTTTGTAAAAACAGATTCCACAGCTCTTGGAATTTTTTTGTTCTCCACCCAGAGTAGCCAGATGAACTGGTATGGGCTGAAGTCCATGTGCTTATTTTCTGCATATATTCATACCAGTGTGTCAGACCCAAGCATACAGAAGTGCTTTCACACAAACATGTGAAAACAAGCTATTGCACTAGTGGGCAGATATGTGATTGTGAAAAGGGTTATGCACATGTGGATTTCTCTCTTCAACATTCATGAATTTAACAGACAATCCACATTAGTGACACTTCTTGTTCTCCTGTATCTTTCCTAATTTTAACATTGATCCATTCGCTTTTATTCCCACACCTTGCTTTTTACTATGTTGCTCTTTTTATCTTAAACGCCAATGACTGAAAGAGCATATCACAGTGGATCCGGGTAGTCAATAGGTAAGTAGAATTGTCCCTGAACTCTATATAGACATTTCCATGAAAATACCGGGATGCTTAGGATTCAAGGGAACAAGAAACCTGGGTAGTTTTGTGCTCTGGGAATGGAGCACCAGCCTTGTGTTCACAGTCTGCTGTATGAGTGGAGTCAGCGTCCAACTGAAGTGAAATATGGCCAGAAAAGTATTTAGTGGTGAAGCCTGTCTGCTGTGTCAGTGAGAATTTCTTCTGTGGTACATTATCTACTTATTATTCCAGTGAGTATCTTATATCCTGGGAATTCTGTCCTTTCCCTCAGGAAAACAAGGAAAAATTCCTAAAAAAGCCTCAATCTGTATCATGGAGCTGTAATCCCATCACTCTGATCCCTTGAATTGTGTTCCATGTTTTCTGCTTTTATGCTGCTTTAACAGACCTGGTTCACATTTCCTTGGCTGAGATATTGTATTTATAGTCACCTCTGGTCATAATGTTTTTTCATAAATCAAACATCTGTTGCCCTAATTTCCTAGTCACTGAATTCCTGCTGGTTCACGGATATCTTTTAGATAAATGGAGTGCTTCCAATTTCAAAGTGCCAATGTATGAAAATTTTGGAGAGCAACGGTTCTCTGCCACATGAATACCAACAATATTTTGAAAATGAAATGAACCCTAAATAGTTCAAGACTGTGTACATTCAAGATGCATATTGAGTTCTAGGACTGCATTTGGACCTAGTACATTCAGATCCATATGAACTGCTCTCAATTCCTGAAGCAAAGCTCAGTTGGAGCTGGCTGTCCTTAATGCGAGTCCAGGCACTTGGAATTGTATTTTTATACTCCCTGTCGCAGCCAAAGCCAAAAGCGACATTGTTTAAACATTATCTGCTAGTTCAGATCTTTGAAAGGTATTTTTGATAAGAGATAATACGTACATCTGAATAAACAAGCTCTTAAACCAAGGGTGCACAATGCCCTTCAACAATACTGCTAGACACCACCTGGCCAGTGGGCTGCATTTCAAGCTGTCTTCCCCTAAATGTATGAGATTTACATTTATGAAGCTGAATCTCATTACTTTTTTTTCTGTGATTATTCTGCTGCCTCTGTGCAGTTTCTCTTCAACTACGTTGTACTACATCCCCTTTTAATGCCTGCAGATTTCATTTGCACTTGAATTCCCCTCACTTTTATATAATTGAGAACTGAAAGGAGATGTCTAATGGGCTGTAATTCTTTTTGTTATTTCTCTTTTTTCATATGGATTTCCAACAAAAGATCAATTCCTGGAATAATTTTAAATACACAATTAACATAAACATTAATAATAACACCAAAATCATATTGAAATGTATTACAAAAGTAAGATGTGAGATACAATTTTCTTAAAAAATAAAACCAGATAATTTTGTGGCATACACTGCAATGCTTCTGTAAGCACTTTGGTAAGCAACGGCTCATAGGAATTGTCTGATGGACTTCAATTACCAATGCGTAAAAACCTGTTTTCACAGAGGATAGTAAAGTATGAATTACTTCATATTTCTGCCCATTCTAAGGAGAAACAAAGCCAGTGAAAAAACTCCACCTTTCTTTTAAGAAACATACATTTTTATTTTCATAATTATTAAATATATAGAGCTAACCTGAAATAGCATTTTTAGGGGATAAAGTACTTAAAGGTGGTAGGCATTCTTTTTTATTAATTCACTTCATGGAAACCTGGGACACTTTATGGACAAGACAGACATTTTCTTTAAACTGGAATCCTTCATTCATGTCCCCTTTTACCATTCCTCCAATTCTAATTTCAGTTTAAAATACAGACTTATTACCTAGTCATGCATGGGAAAAAAAAAAAAAAAAAGAAAAGAAAAATATTAGTCCAATAAAAATGTTGGACCCAGCTTGGAGACCTGCCATTAAAAATGACAGAACCAACCCAGGCATATTTTTTAAATATCCAATTTTCCTGATTTAAAATTTATGCAGAAGCACAGTTTTGCTAAGACAACCCATGTATTCCCAGCAACAGAACTCAGCTCCAATGAGGTATGTCATTGTCACTGCAGAGAGCTACATAAAGGGTGAGAGTAACTGCAATATGGCATAAGTATCACAAAATATTAAGTATGATCCAACTACAGGTTACTCTAAAAATTCCTGTCTCAAAATATAGAATTTCCATTACTGACTCACTATTAACAGTGAAAGATATTTGAGACTGTAAAAGGTGTCAATGACTCTGTTTAGATTGGAATATGTTGCACTTAGTTTTTGACTTGAAAAGACACCATATCACACAACCCCCTTTTATGCCATTTAACAAGCCACATTTTTCATTTTATTCTCCTAAAAGGCTCAGCTCTGGTAAGGAATTCAATAAATACAAGGGCTTTCGACTGTACCTTTTGATCTCATTATGACAGGCAAAATGATTGCATTTAGATCAAAATCCAGTCAATTTGTTCTGAAAATTAAATTCAAATCAATTTGAAACTATTCATATTGTATAGTTGCTGATGGTGCAACTATACAATATGAATGCAAGTTCAAGTAGAAGACAAGTGATAGCACTGTACAAATTCAGAATGAGCTTCAAGCAGAAGTTCCTTCGTGGTGAAGAGCTTGGGTGAAAGACCAGGTAGATAGAGTGCAGAACTTAGAAAAATATTAGCAGTACAAGCAGTAGTGTCAGTGTCAGTCCATGGCATTTTATCTCCTATCTCCTAGTTTATGTAGTGTCATTTTACAGTGTCAAGAGCATTTCAGAGATGAAATGTTGGCCCTTTCAGCCTGAATTTGCCTATGCATCTTGCTATTTCATATAGTATTTTAAATACCAAACTGGTTCAGCCTTTCAAAGCAGCTTCCCATGTTACATTATGTGAAGAATGAACTTTCCTGAGTTTGTGATGTTTATACTTCTTTGCATTCTTTAACTTTTATTTAGAAGCAAATGCCCCTTGAGCCCTGACTGTTGGGTATTTGCTTAGGTTAGTGGCAGAACTATCTGTAATTAGACCATAAGAACTATTAATAACATTATTTATGTGTGGTGGTAGCTTAAAGACTAGAGAATCTGCAACCTGAAGTTAACATGGCACAATTACTCTACATTTCAGAGGGAGAGAAAGGTAATATATTATTAATAAGAGGAGTTCTTTGCCACTGGAACTTGGTGAAGAATTGAAGCTCCAACCTAGGCATGATTGACCAGTGTAAGGTAATCTCTCTGTACCCTGCCTTGCTACATTCTCCATGCTGTGCAGTCATGAAGATGTTGCTGCCAACACAGTTAAGTTTTTTATCCAAAATATTAAATCCTACATCTTCCTTATGTCTTCTCTTCCTGCCCTTTTCTCTCAGCTGAAACAAGATATTTATATGACAGCATAGTACATTTGAAATTATTCAAAAAATACAACTTATTTAAAGATTTATTTTTTCCTTTCTTCTCTGGTTTATGAGCTTTTAAGTTATAACCACTGTATTAGGAAAAACATGGTTTCCATACAGTTTTTACTGAGTATGTGCCTTTGTTTACCTTTCCAGGACTGTTATGCATAGTAGGCAAAATATTCATAGAACTAAAAATAACCTACATGCAAACCTGAATGGAAACAGATATGGATTGAGAAACAAATCCAGCTCTGCTCATTTTATATGCAAATAACCAAACTTACGTAATATAGAAGAAAAAATAATGCAAGCTAATGTCTTATTTAGGACAGCTAAACCATAGCAGCAATATAAAAAAATAAGGCAGGGAATCGTTTGCTTTGGTATTGTCTCATTTTTCTCACTAAAGATCAAAGCACTCAGGGCCTCCTCCGAAATGTGTAAGAATACATTGAGTCTAATTTCCATGGCCAAGTATTATAGAAGTTGAAAAGCTGGGAAAAAATGGAAAAGAAACTTTTCTGGGAGGTGTTTTCTCTCAAAATGAACATAAAAATTGATTAATAAAATATGATTTTATACTGCTGTTTTTAATTTAATCTACCTGCACTTTCTTTGCAGGAGCCAAATTATGTATGGTAGCTTTCCTTTTCTTAGACATAGCAATAAAATCCAGATATAACAGGTAGTCTTCCCCAAAATTCAGAGTCTTTATGGTAAAAAACCAGCTATTTTTGGTCTCTAGGCTTCAGAACTTCTAGAAATTTTGTATTTCTAGTTCAGATAGTGGATTGTATTATCTCACATCTGCTCTAACTCACACAAAGGTGAGCACGGGCCCTTCCACTGGCTTATGTGGCTTCATTTACACGATTCCACACAATCTGACTGTTTTATGTATATTTTCAACTTCTCCTTATGCTGTGTTTTCAAGCAGACAGGAATTGGAGACCCCTGGCAGCCATTTGTTTTACCAGTTTCTAGCTCTGTCTGTGATGGTGTAAGTCAAAAGTGTGCAAGTTTTAAAGGAGTGAGTTGTGAGATTTCATGATCACACATCTATTTTCAAGGTAAATTTTTTTGTTTCTATGTGCCCTGCTAAGAAAGGTGATGTGATCCCACTTCTTCCAATATGTGGCAAGTTTCTCTTCTGAAAATGAGAACTGGATTTGTAAGAAGAGAAAATTACTTGCTACATTTTTGAGTAAATTTCAGCAATCCTGTCTGCTGCCTTCACTGTGACTTTAAGCAGCAGAAATCCCCTGGTGCAGAAAGGAGACCAAGGCAGCGCTGCAGGCAGAACTTGCAGTTTTCCACAGAAGTATCATTGCAAAATGAATGGTAGCTGTGGGACTGCAAAATAAACCCACATCCTCTTTTCAGCTCAACCTCAGCAATCGTGTTTGTTTCTCTGTTAACCACTAGTACTGGGGAAGAAAGAAATGAAAATGAAATGTAGACAGCAAGAAAAAGTGGGTGATAGGAAAGATGGTGGGTATCAAAGAGGTATTTTACACCCTACCTAACTACCTACCTACATAAGCTGTGGCAGGATTTTAACCTAAGTATACAACTCAAGACAGTGTACTGGGGCTTTCAGACTACTTAATATCCTTTATTTCCTACATGAATTAGTTCTTTAATGTAGTTTGATACCAGAGAGGATCTTTTGCATAGAATATGTGATGGTGTACAGAAGGCATGAACAGAGAATGAGAGATTTCTAGAGATTCAGAGCAGCTCAAAAGCAAAAGAATCAAAACAATCAAATTAGTATCAAATGGAAGTTTTTTGGGGGGATTTTTCTGTTTTGTTTTTAAGAAAAATCTTACTGCTGTTTCTTGTATTTAGAATTATTTCCATAGTGAAGATTCTTCCTGGCCCAATATGGTTTAAAATATTTTTTATTTCAGTACTATACAACCGCTCCTTCCTTCACCAAAATATATGCAATAAACCCTCCAACAGCAATGAACGAGATCAGTGTGTGCAAACATGACAACTGCACTAGAATCCTACTGCATCTTGCTTGTTTGAAAAACAACACCATGACTAAATTCTGATCTCCAGGCTTACTTGCCTGAAACTGTTCCTCTGATGTTTACTTTTCTGCTTACCTGTATTTCATTGAAAAATTGTAATAACTCATTTCATGAGTGCATGGAGACAGTATCACTGGTACACTTGGAAAAGCAAAGAAAAGGAACTATTAATTGAAAATGTACAAAAGAATATTTACTCAGGGTTTGGTTGTGTTTTTTTTTTTTTCCAAATGCCTACACAATTAATAAATGAGACTTCACAATAAAAATTCAAATTAAATAAACACAAAGAAAATTGGATAGAGTCATATTGAAGACAGCTGCATTATGAAACAGTAATTTGCTCTGAATGCCAGGGACATTTGTCATAAAGCAGCTGCCTATTAAATATTATCATACTGTGTTATCTACCATATTTCTACTTCTCCTGTTTTGAGTTGGTATAAAATACACTTAAAGGAGGAATTTATTTTTTTTTTTCACATATTACAAATGAAATGATGAATGAATGAGTAAATGTATTCAAGTCCCCTGAAATTTATTTTTGAGGCCATACTTCTACAGAAAAATCAATAACAAATCAGAAAACCCAAAACATTCTGCTTAATGTGAAAACACTTTGACAGATAAAGCAAGCACTGGCAAAATTATGAATGGCAAACCTCTTTACTAAAAAGGAAACTCAAATGTCTTAGCATATTCCATCCTGTTTCTTGACTATTTCTCCACTGTTATTAGAAAGTATCATGTGCCTATTGTACTTAAAAACAAGCTGGCAAAGGCAATTTAGATCTGGTTTGTACAATCAGTTTAATAAAATATTAACTGTGATGACTTGTGGTGGGAGACATTTACAAATTTATAATCCGTTGGGCATTTTCTCACAAAAATGGGAACCATCTCTTCTGATTTCCATTCTGTTGCTTCTTTACCAATTGCTTGTAAGCTTCTGACCTTAGAAACCTGGGAAAGGAGTCCTTTGCCATGAGACTATAGACTAACCTCTGAGCATCATCAAAGCAGCTGAGAGTGGGTTCAGAGATGTTCTGAGAGATGTGGCTTTTAGTTTGGAAGTCGATATTTATCTGTAGGAAGAAAGGAAGCATAAAAACAATGTCAGTTTGGTTGGAAAGCTGAGGTTTGTTCCTGTACAGGACACAGTCTGCATCTGAATTTCCCCCCAGATATCCTGGCTGATGCAAATAAGCAGGAAGGTTATCCCTTAATTTTCTACCATACTGAATTTTTAATTTTATTTGGCTCTTAAAGAGATGGCATCACTGCAAGAAAGAAGGGGAAAAACTTGCTTCTATTTATCTCATTTTTTGCCAATGCAAATCCTTTGAAGTACTGATTACCAATGGGTAAATTAGTGATGAAGGTACTCAGCATCAGTTTAGGTTATGTATTTTATAAGTATTTTTTGGTTTTCATAATAATAAAATGGATTTCAATCATATGCAAGACATGGAGACACTCCAAGCATACTCACCGTCAAAGGCAAAAACATGAGTGTAAAAATTTGTCAAGGAGTAGAATGTGAACAATAATCAAGTAGTAATTTCTTCCTTCATCGTAAACATTTTTTAAGTAATGATAACATTAAATACTGTGATGGAAATATTTTGCAAGTTTCCATTTTAATTTTTATCATGTCAAAATACATGTACGAAAGAACAAATACAACCACTAATATTCCAATATACTGGTACCTAAAATATGGAGGAAATGGTGCTTATTGCATTATAAAAATGGCTAGAGAAAACAAATTATATCAAATATATATTTCATTAAATTTTAAGGTGGAATTTTCAGAAGGTGAGATAAACCCATTTCCTCTGTGAAAAATATATATACCATAAAAGGTCTTATTTTGCTTTACAGAGTCCCATGCAGTGTTTCCTACCTGGCAAATAATTGACATGAAAATGCAAACCAGCCAAAAAAATGCAAACCAGCCACATTGAATTGTATTTTCTGTTATTCCTCGAAGCTTGCATCTGAACTTTCCAATTGATTCCCATCCTCAGTACCCGAAGTACACAGAGAAAACTATTTACCTCCTTTGGAGCATCAGCTTGTATAAAGTCAGAATAAATCTTTTGGGCTTTTGAGGCGATCTTAGCCGAGGACTTGGTTTTCTTGAAGTCCTCACAGGCAAGCCAGAACTCCACATTCTCTTCACTGAACTCTGACTTTAAAAATGTCCTAAAAGCTGCCAAGCCATCTGGAGAAAAAATGCATGAGATGATGGGTAGAGGAAAACTGAAAGACGAATACAGATCATATATACGTACATACACACGTGTGTATATATATATGTGCATTTTCTACGGTGTAACTTATGTGTCTGATATTATTTGGCCTGTCAGCCAGCAATTAGTCTTAAGAGGCTGTTGTGGGAGAAATAAATAGGAGATGAAGCTATAGCAATGATAAAGTGACTAAGAGTTCTTTCAGAGAGTTACTAACTGAGGAAAGCTCCCTGCTACTGTCTGGTCTCTAGCACTGATACACCAGTTAAAAGGGGATCCTAGAGATCTTGGCCTTCAAGAGGGTTTTTAGTGACTAGAAAATTAGGGATTTGAGGCTCACTGCTGCTCTACGAAGCAATGAGAAATCTAAGTTATATTGCAGTACTGTGCTCCTCTCAGAGCTGAGGTTACCCTGCTTGAACAGCCCTTCCATCTTCTTTCAAATAATGATAGACTTGGACGAAGACATGGACTCTTTGTTATTTATTTGTTCAGCATTTTTTACCCTTTTAAGAGGAAAAAAGGAAATAAAGAAAGGTTTGTTTAGACGAAATTGATTTTAACTTAATCCAAGTTGCAACCTCTTAGAAAAGAAAGCTGACAGCACCCCAATTAAGTTCTGTTAGTCAAGTTAATGCTATTAAGATGCAGCGTGGAGGCACCCCAGGGTCCAGGCCACAAAGGTACTGTAGAAAATGGGGCAGGGGCAAGGAAATTTTAAAGTTACATCTGGTTTGAGGTTTCAGGTCAGTAGAAATGGGATCTATTAGAGAAGTGACTTTGGATAAATTAGAAATTATCACTTTTGTTTGACTGAAAGCCAATGCACAGCACATATATTTTGTTGTAACAGGAATACCTAAGAAAAGGTTTGTGTGTTTGGTTTGGTGGGTTTTGGGGGTGTTTTTTAGTTAAACAAAGGAGAAACGGGACCATTGCATGGAGAGTTTAACATGGTACCTTAAACCAAAATGCTTTCAGAGACTTTTGCCTTCTTAAAAGTCCCTTAAGCACTGACCAGAGGTATATTGTGTTTGCAGCTTGGAGAAACATGACCCCTCTGCCTTTCAGCATGGCAGGTTGCATGCCTCCAGTATTGGTGTAGTTCAAAGCACGTGGAGAGTCCAACTGGAAAGCAGTGTAAAAACCTGATGCCTTATGGCAACGTTTGTGAACTGGGTTGATGCACGTTCTAAAAAAATGTATTTTTCACTGCTTACCTTTATTAGCTAGTATTGTATCCACAGACTCAGACCAGGCCATGGTTTCCCCAGCGTCTGACCTGCGGAAACAACATCTATCCTTGAAAATAGCATTGGGATCTTTTGCCTGTGCAGTCTGTGGCAGCTAGTCTATTATTTGGCTATCTCCTTGAAGGAGCAGAGCGAGTAATTCCTGTTACCCTATGAACTGAATAACAGAAAGTCAACAAAAAGTGCGACACATTTTTTTTTAGAGTGCAGAGAGCCATGCGGACTCATAAAATATATTATTTGACATTGGCAACTTGATTGTTCATCCAGGAGGTAGTAGTAATGCTTACAATTAAAATAAACCTGAAAACAGAACACCAGGAATAAATCTCACTGGTCGTCTAGCTCATATTTTTCATATGTTTTAAAATAAGACACCCACTTATTCAATAAACTTGGTTCAGTGGTTTGTAACTGCATATTTTTAATATTTTTCTTTTAAAGAGAATTTTTCTTAAAATGTCCTCAGCCAAGATTTTTGAGCTAGAAATTTCAAGTGTTAATCAGTTCTTCTTGTAACCTCTAGTGACAGGTAATAAAAGATGAAGAATTTCAATGAGCTGATACCTCATTATCTACTTGGAACAGACTTTTAGGTTTTATTTTATTTTAGTAACATTAATGCAGGTGTTCTGCTTAGTGGATATGGGAATGGCTGTGCATGTTCTCTACCTAGACTTTAGTAAAGCCTTTGACACCATTTCCCACAGCATTCTCCTGGAAACCGGCTGCTCACGGCTTGGACATGTGTACTATTTGCTGGGTAAAAAGCTGGCTGTATGTCCAGGTCCAAAGTATGGTGGTGAATGGAGCTCAATCCAGTTGGCAGCCAGTGACAAGTGGTGTTCCTCAGGGCTCAGTACTGGGGCCAGTTCTGTTTAATATATTTCTCAATGTTTTGGATGAGAGGATCAAGCGCACCCTCAATAAGCTTGCAGACGACACCAAGTTGGGGGGGAGTGTGATCTGCTTGAATGAGAGGCTCTACAGAACGATCTGGACAGGCTGGACCAATGGACCAAGGCCAACTGTATGAGGTTGAACAAGGAAAAGTGCCAGGTCCTGCACCTGAGTCACAACAACCCTAATGCAACGCTATAGGCTTAGGGAAGAGTGCCTGGAAAAGAACCTGTGGGTGCTGGTTGACAGCTGCTGAACATGAGCCAGCTTGTGCCCAGGCCAAGGGCATCTTGCCTTATATTAGAAATAGTGTGGCCAGCAGGAGTACGGGGTGATGATCCCCCTGTACTCAGCACTGGTGAGGCTGCACCTTGAATCCTGTGTTCAGTTTTTGTCTGTCTTCTAAGGTGAGAAAGAAAAACCCAAGCACCACCACACACCACATTTTGACCTTAGTAATGTTATGGAGTTATTCATCATCCACACCTTTTGTGGATCTGTAAAGAAGTTTCAGGCCAACTACTTGGTGAACTTCACATGGGACAAAAAATAGTGAATCTGGCCAATAGTGCTTCAGAAAACTGAAATAAGATGGGAACAGATAAAAACAGGTGTGGTACTGTGACGATTAGGAGGACTGAACTGTCTTACAGGAGAAGAATAAATGGCTTCAGTTTGCCTGTAAAATGAAAGCAAAGAGGAGCTGTGATCACTCTCTGTCAATGCAGAGAGGTAACCCAGAGAGAAAAAAGAATTATTTTAGCTGAAGGATCATACTGGCAAAAGAAAAAAAATGTATATAAACAGCCAGTGAATAAATTTAGACTGAAAATGAAGAAGGCTTCAGAAAAAGTGTTTTTAAGTCTCCCGTAGAATTTTTGGCCTCTCTACTCCTCTGTACTTCAAAGGTAGAGCTTCACATATTTATGAAATAGATTATTTTAAATTGTTGCCTTTGATAATAGGAAACTAGAAATGATGACCCAAGGTACCCCTTCCACTCCTACACAATGCTAAAAAAGATTCCTGGCAGCAAAATACAAATCCTTTCTGCAATTTCTTAGCTTTGCATCCACCTCCTTCTGAAAGTTGTAACAGAAGGAGAAAAATACAAACTATCATCATGATTCTTTGCAGTGCTTCTTATTTTCCATAATCAGTTATTTTCTCTTATTTCCACTGAGTATGTACTGCAGGCTGTAACACTGTCAGTCGGGACCAAAAGCTTTCCATGCATTGTGCTATTAAGATTAATTTCAACATCTTAAAGGTGGAGAGAAAACCCTCAACATCCGCATGTACATTAAATCTTTTGTGACTGATTCAGTCCTAGGTTTGAGAATTAGTAAACAGGAAAAACATGATATAAAATCCAAATGATATTTATTTGTAGAGTTTCTGGCCTCATAAACGGTAAATAGCTACAACTTGAATTTTCTTACAGTGAGATTGTCTCTTTCTCAATTAATGCTGATATAGTAATTTTTTTCCCCTTATGCTATGTTTTGTGATTGCTGGTCTATCTTTCTCATGTAGCAATCAGGAAATTCTTCTGCAAATCCATGCAGGCATTTACACGTATTACTACGCCTTGTTATTTGAAAAAAGACAAAAAAGGGACTTTGTTTTTCAGTGCCCTAGGTTTTCAGGGAAAAGTGGCAAAGACTTAGGAGCAGTTCAAAATAGGTGTTGAATTTCAGCCAAGAGACAAAATTCTAGATAAAGGTCTGATGCAAGTTTCTTCCAGATTCCTTGGTGCAATGCCAGTAAAGTCAGTGCAGTTATAAGCACAGAGATGACACAGTTATGAGCAACACAACATTCTTGGATGATTCCATTCATTTCTTGATGCTTATTCTGTGTCTAGTCCCAATGATTATACTATTCACTCACCTTAGAACTATGATCATAAATTATTTTAAATTTTGGAAGAGTTAATAACATTCTTGTCATAAAAGAGTCCCATTCACTTCTGTGACACTATTCATGAGAGTGAGGGCTGCAGAATCTGTCCCTACTTTATAATCAGGTGGTTATATACTTAAAAACAACAACAACAACAAAAAAAAAACAGTTCCAAACACTACAACAGATGCTTTTTTTTAATATATTTCTACTTGCCTGATATCGAATGACACAGACATAAGCATCTCTTGAAGATTTCCAGTGCTGACAGATACTTTTAAGACAGTTCTAGCAGTCACAGAAAGGTGCTAAAACCTATGAGTCTTCTGACCAGCACATAGAATAACTAGATGATGCAATCTGATTGCTCATGCAACTATGGGGTATTGATCACAATTCACAAAACCACAAAGAAACTATGAGGCATTTTCACCATTGTGTAACATGCTGTTCAGTGACTATTTAGTGTACGTAAGCTGATTGCATTCCAGGAACACAGCAGGTAATAGGGTTGTTATTATTATCTTAGTACAAATACCACAAGTCCAGTAAGCAAAGTCAGGCACATCTTCCCACAAAAGGTAGTTGGTAGCATTGTCATATACTTCTGATGCTTAAATTTATTAGAGATTCTTCCCAGAAGTTATTATTTTACTGACATTTCGTAAGGAGCAAAAGTCACCTTAGTATTAAACAAATGCATCAGCTGCTTGTGCAAATGTATTGGCTGTTCATAATGAACAGTATCCAACAAACAAAAAGAAATATGAATATGTACTAGAGATGGGCTGGAAATCGCATGCAGAATTGTTTGTAAAGTTTTTGGAAATCTGGATCCAGCTGACAGTGCTGATGTCTGCATCCTCAGTTAAACAATAACTCAGACTGGACTTGCAAAGTAGCTTAGACCCTTATCTGCTCAGCTGATTTCAGTGTATTTTGAAAACTTTATCCATGAGGCCTCTGACTTAATATTTCTGAAACTCTGAGAACTCTGCTATGGATTCCTGTTTTGAGCCTCATGTCTTTGACAGGCCACAGGAGAGTTAGAACTGTAGGAAAGGGAATGTGGATCTATTGATTGAACGTTTCCTCCTTTGCCAATATTACTTGCTAAAGACTACTGATCTGTTAAATATTTAAATCTCCTCAACTTTTAAGCTTACTGTTTGGCTTTTTACTGATAGTCATCTTTTATTCTTTAGCTATTTTTAGGCACTAGCTTCACTGAGTTACCTTCCTGTAAGAAAAGCTATTGGCTGTTTAGAGGAATAAGTTGTGATGTTTTTTGTTCCTCTGATCCACATTGGAGTTAGATATTAATGTCAATAGACAGAATAAAATGCTTTATGTTCAAACTCTTGGTGTATTAACCTAATAAATCACTTTCATTTATATATGTTCCTAAAACAGTTGCCTCGTACTCACCTGATTGCAGTGAGAAAAAAGGTCACACTCTCCAACAGCTGTTCTGGTGTGCTAGTGTTTCCCCTGGATCACGTTCAGTGTGTTACTGCCCTTCAGCACTTGGCCTCTGTTCAATCCATTCCATACCCAGGTTTGCTTGGGTAATGTTGTTTTGTATAGAGTAAGCTCAGCAGAAAAATAAAGTTAACGTTCTGCTGGTCCAGGAACTTCAAGCACACAGAGACTTGGCTGCATTTCTTATGCTGGGAGAAGCCAAGATGATTTGAGCACTGCTGGCATCCTAAGTAACATGGAAATGCCTGTCATACAGGATGCAAATGCATTTTAATCACAGCACTATTTTTTCTTCCATATGAATAACTTGGTGTGTCTGCAGTATGCCACAGAGTTGTTTTGCATAAGAAAATGAGCTGTTATTTTCCACCCAAGCAAAGTATGCCCTTCAGGTAAAATGTTTTGATTTCAAGAACAATCTGTCAAAATGTTTTACAGCATTCTGGGCCCCTCATATACAGGATTTCCAAGTACTATACAAACACTATACAAACACAAATCTACATCAGAGGAGAAATGGAAACATTTCTCAAGAAAATGTACAACCTTGAAGATTCTCATTTAGTAATAACTAGCAGATTATTTGGCACAGTTTATGGGTGAATACACTGGTTTTTACATAGCATCACACTTCACAAAACTTCCTACAAGAAGCCAATACAGCACAAACATATAGGATCATATTACAACCTTATGATGAGACGAGTATAAATTGCACCAGTGCAAGAATATGTGAAAGGTAGACACTATGCCTCAGAAAGCGCCTATGGAACAGCATTAACTGCAGAAATCTGAAACAAATCTGGAAAGCTGGGAAGAAATGGGACCCTCTAAAATATAAGCAAATTGCCTGGTGAAGGAACAACAGTTCAGGGTTGTCCTTACGTTAGGCTTCAGCTTAATCTTCTGTCCTGTTTGAAAGCTCTAAATTTACTTCCATGGAATTGTATTTCATGCTAGTTAATTTTAGCTACGTTTCATAGAGAAGGCAATGATAGTGGCTAGATTGTAGATCTTGGTGTCTAGGTAATCTGTTGTAAGATTTATGAGGAAGTTAGGCAAACAGATGCTATTTAGGAAAGGAGAGAGAAAAGCTTTAGTATAAAACCAGAGGGAGCTTTCAGGTCCAGCCCTAAATGAATTGAATACAAAAAATGCAAGATGACAACAATACACTATCAAGAAAAAAGTAGGAATGGAAGCAACCTGGATGCTGTATAGAGGAAATACATGTTTCAAATCTTTGGCATAGAGCCACACAGGCATTTGATTGAGGCATTTGACTAAAATGCAAATTACAGAGCGGGATCCAGGACAAGCACCTAAGCCAGGCGTAAGTTCATGAGCATATGAACTGCTGAGGAGAGGATGATGATTTTATGCATTTTTTTTTTTTTTTCTCAGTTGAGGTCTTTTGGCAGTATGCATGCAAAAGAGAGGGAACTGCATTCAAAGCAGTACCTAATTAAGGCAGGCTGAGCAGCTGGGGAAAAAAAGGAGAAAAAAATGATCTGACTTTTGTGAGTCTCTTGTAAGCTGTAGCATGTAAAGGCATCTAAGAGCCACACTACTGATGGCCAACTTCAATGGAAGATGGAAATCTGTTTCTTTTAGATTCTTTATTTCAGGTTGCATTCCTCTTGTTTCTTGTCAAATCAAAAATTAATCAAGTTTTCTTTTGCACAATATTAAATTCCAAAAGCCAAAGAAGATAATGTGTCTGTGAATTTCCATCCCCCTTAAGTTAAACAAGAAGAACAGATAATAATTCAGCTGGTTTAAAGCATCTAATAAGATTTAAGTATTGAAGCAGGAGACAAACCTTTGTGCTATACAAGTCAGCAGATTATTTCCCTTGTACTTTGTGTATGGTGACTTCATGTATATAAGGAGTAAAGTGAAGTGTGTACGTACAGTGAGTTGTTATGTTGGTAAGAGGAATATTTTGAGAGCTGAGTATTTTGAGCACTCTTACTGGATGCTGAATGGCACATACAAATCTAAAAAGCAGCTACAGAAAATAATCCCCAATAAAAATTCTTGATGTTTGGTTTTGTGTATGTGTTATTTGTACTAGGTCAGCTGAACAAGAAGATTTACATAATTATGGCATTGATTCTGCCCAAACTAGACAAGCCCACTATGCTCTCTGGCACTACTCTAAGGTTCATACCGTAAATCCACCTGTGCAGGGGTAGCCCTTAGTCTGATCAATCCCATCTAACTCAACCTTGGAACGGCATCACAGACTTGTACTAAACCTGTGCTTAGTTCATCTTCCAGAACTACAGTAGAGAACTAAGTAGTAGAGCACTCATTTTCTCTCACTAAAAGGACCCTCTTTTAGAAAAAAACTTTTGCCAGCTAAATATGTCATTTTAGTTTATCTTTGTGCCCTTTGCTTTCCTTTCTCTGAATTTATCTTGACTTTCTTTTTACAGCAGTTCCCATGGCATTAGTATGCTGTAAATTCAGCTACAGTTCATAATTATCTTTGAAAACCATACATGCATAAATAGCTACCAGGAATATCTTGTTTGTTTTCATCATAAAACTCCTAAGAGGGACCAGCACTGTCAGTACCACAAGACTGATGGTTTTGAGGAAAGTTTCCCTGGAGATAAAGAAAACTTTCCGTGTGTCAGTGGAATGAAACAAAGGGTGCCTGCTGACATAAATTTATCATTACAGACCCTTCTGAATAACAGCTGGTTTTTTGCTGAAAAGTAAAAGTCTTACTCAAGGCACTATATTTGTCATTTGTTTGGGTTTTAGAATAGTATTAAATATACCTTTTTTTTTTTTTAATTATTTGATCAATGGCAAGAGTAAAGGTGCAGATTCTCAGCTGGTATGAAGAAACATAATCACACCAGGGGAAAATCTAGCTGCAGATGTCCTCAAACTTGTTCTTTTTCTCTAACAAAGTTAGTAATATAGAACATAGGAACATGCATATTTTAAATATTTGCAAAACCTGATATTCAGACATATTAGTCTAGTTGATTCTGTGATTAGAGTTTCCCTAATCTGAAACAGGATCATTTGTGGCCGAACTGATTCATGACTCAGGGACACATAGTCAAAGAGCAGGGATAAATAATCTATCCAGAAGAACATACTGACCTCAAGTCATGAAATCATGTTAGGAAGTTGCTTTTCACTGTATTCACTCACTCATGTGACACGTATGACAATGACAACAGAAGTGCAGACAGTTTGTAAAAAAATGGTGCTGAGAAGCTCCAAAGCTGCATTTGATATTGATACAGAGACTAAAATGCATTATCAACATTACTAAAAACATTTGATTTATTCTCGAATCACTGTGCAGAGGCTCTGATAGCTTACACAGTTAGAAATAGCATGTGTCTGGAGTTTTGGGATCAGGGAAGGATAATGGAATAAACCAGCAAGGATCATCCTCCTCACAGCCGCAAAAGTGTTTCCTGTCTCTTCCCAGGGTAAAGCTGAGAGCTTGGAGATGATTCTCAGGACACTGCAGCTCAGCAGTGTTTCCTGGTGAGTTCGGGTCTCTGTGCACAGTAACACTTTGGATTGAAATGGCAATAATTACAGCTGGTATTGAACTGTAAATGAAGTCTTCACATTTTACTCATCAAAGTACTAGTGATAAACTGAATCCTGACAACTTTTTAACTAGATCACTTAGGATTTATTGAAAGTTAGTAAAGCAGACAGGGAAAGCCTCAGATCAAGCAGATCATATATATCCTGAATTAGTAATGAACATAACTTTTCATCCTCAGGAACTGCACCTCTTCACTTTGACCACTTACAAAGAGGGAAGAAAAGGGAAAAATCTTAAACTCCATGAAAAGCGACTGAATATACAAGTCATAGTTGCAACTAAATCCTGCGGCCACTTGTTAAACTGAACCAATGTTTAAGATTTTAGAAGCTTTCCCATGCTTCAAGGTATGTCTGCATCAATTCTGAAAGAAGACACTGTATACTGACTGTGAAAATGACATATCTGACTTCAGTTTACTACTGAAGTTAAAGGGAGATTTCTCCTTCATCCTCTATAACCATGGAGAGTACAGTAATGACCAGTAGAACTGAAGGTAATTCTACTTGAGTCCAACAGCTGTTAATTTTCAGATTCTTCTTCAAAATAAAAGTCAGAAAAAAGTTTAGAACAAAGCTTAGTAACGAAGTTGGTATACCATAAATATTTACAGATAAAAGTAGGAGTATTGTATACATATATACACATGCATGTAACCTGATACTTAATGACACACGTTGTGTTAAAATAGCATTCTTGGGTCTTTGTTGCTACGCATTTGTTTGCAAAAACCTAGAATACAAGTATTTGAAGGCTAAACTAATATATACAGCATGACTTAAATATAGAGAAGAGACACATGTAATAAGAAAACGGTATGAATTGTACCCCAAAAATTAAAGATATTCTTATGTTCCACTTAAAATATGCAATAGCTAAATTTTAATTATGCAGTGGCTGTAGAAAAAAATCCCTGTAACTTTACATTATACCTAATAAAGTTCCTATGTGTTTTGCAGTATGAGAAAAATACCACAAATACTCTGTGCTTAGTGTAGGAAATATTGCAGAAACATAAATCATAAATATGTGCAAAGGCTAGGTATATAGATTCTAACTGTGATGAGACTCTGTCCTTAATAATACAGGCCAACAATACACAGTGGATATTATCAACTGGCATCTTACACAATGTTTTTATGCAGGAAACTCAAGATTTTCTTCTAAATATGATTACATCTCTTACTTGGGTTAAAAAAAGATACTGCATGAAAGCTTTACATGATATGTCTTGACAATATGTTGCCTACTTCTCTATAATAAAAGAGATTTATCAGTGGCTACAGAACTCTGACCTGGTATAAGTGCATGTAACTTTGCTTTCCGCTCATTTACACCTGCTAAGGATTTGGACTGTAAAACACATATGAGTTGCAGCAGTAGCTAAAATTTATGAGGGTTCAGTTTCCCAGTTACCAAACAGTAAAGTCTGGTCGTACACCTTTAAAATCATTGACAGTGAAAGACTGCGACCGTCTCCTAAGGGTAGGACGACTGGGATTTCTCCCCTTAACCAAATTTAAATAAGGATCAGATCTCAGGAAGCGTGGGTAGCTGTCTTGCTCCATCAGCCTGTAGACCGTGTTTTGTGCTCTATCAAAGGTGGTGATGATGGGCTGTCCAATATTCTGACTTGTGACTTCTTTGGTTTGAAAGTCCAGATTCACCTGGAGAAAGAGGAAAAGTGGATTTCTTTAATATACATTCATGCATTTCCTGTGTTAGTATCTGTAGCAATGATACTGTATTTTGGTGAGTCTTTTCTGATGAGAGGACCTTGAATCCCTGACACAATGGGATATTTATATCACAGAAATGTAACATGTTCATGTAACATCTGCCGGAAAGTCTGCACAGATGTGTCATTGGTACAATGGAAAACTGACAAAATAGAAGGTAAAGTTTGATGTTTGACTAAAAGTAATTTTCTAATAGCAATCTTTGTATAGTTGCAGCTGTCAAGCTTTGCAACACCAGACTAATACAGAACTTCATTTTCATTTAGGATTCATGTAGAACTTCACCTCATTAGACTAAGTTAGTCAATATTTAAAATTTCTGGTTTCTAGGTAGAGTTTTGGTAGTAGGAAGGTGAGAAAACTCTAATAATTGAAATATGAAAATTATTTAAATGTGTTTCTGGAGGTTTTCAATGGGGTATCAAAATGATCATTTATTCAATGTGTCGTTGCCTTCATCCTGGAAAGAATTAGTAATTTTGGAAAGAATTACTGGAAAGAATTACTTAGTATGAGAATTTTATTGAAGTCTCAGGCACTTACATAAACAAGATATTTTGAAAAATAAGGTAAAATGTATATTAAAAATTGTTGATTCAGTCAGAAAGTAACTTCTGTAATATGCTTTTTTTTCCCTAAGATACATCTGTCATTTTCATAAAGCTAGTTAAAAAATAAATCCAAGAACTGAAGGACAGTTAATGATGATAAAATAGTCCACTCATCAAACCTACGGTTTTATGATCCTATCATAAAACTGTACACTCTGAAATGTGTGTGTAAAAGAGCTCTGCTCTGATGTTAGTCAGAGAAAAGATGCAAGTTCCAGAGCTGTGTGTTGTGAAATGAGATGCTGTTGGCTGGTCTCAGCTGCTCAGCTAAGCCCAAGGAAGGAAGTTTCCCCATAGCCAACTGCTTAAGGGGAAGAACAGCACTCACACTGCCCACACATGCACCAAATCAAAAGTATGACAGCTAAAGAAATTGTTACTGTTAGTTAAAGTACGACTTCCACACCCTGTCCTCTCCCTAGCTTTCCTACTGCTCACCTTTTCACTTATGTCAACCTTGGAAGTGCTGACAGTACCAGTACTTGATACCCTACCATACTGCTCAGACAGTGACAGGTCCTACCTTGAACAGCTATGGGGTCTCTTTTTATGTAAGGTCTACCCCAAAGACATGCAGCAGGGAAGGAAATGAAACGGGACATAAGCCTTTGAAAGTGGGCATTTCCTAGGAAAAGCAGATCTGAATCTTAAATATAATCTATGCATCATTTTGCAATCTTTCTCTTGAAATAAGAATTACACCTTTCACACCCTTGTAACAGCAGTTAGTGTGTAAATTTTGCTATACTGACAAATAAGAAAGAAATAATACAGGAAAAAAAGCAGCATTGGCCAGTAACATAATTTGATCTCAAACTCAACAGAATTACAGGAAATTATAAGTCCAAAAGACCTATGGAGAGGCTGATGGTGATTTCAGTGAGACTTCATCATCTCCCAATCTGTTCATCACTTTCGTAGAGCAGGCAAAAAATATTCCTTTTGTTCAATTCTGAATTCTTTATAACATGTTTCAGTAATATGAAGAAATTGTAAATATGAAAACTTCTTGCACTATTACAGTAACACAAAAAGGCCTTACTGTTGATAAGGATTGATGTACCAACATATTTTTGTGTATGTGTGTCATGGTTTAAGCCCAGCTGGTAACTCAGAACCAAGCAGCCACTCACCCCCTTCTTCCTCCCCCTCTCCCAGCTGACAGTAACGTACCAAGAATACACAATTAGATCTGGGGAGTAGAAGAGGTGAAGGATCAAGTAGGGGAAGCATCAATCAAGAAAAGTCCATGCTTAAAACAGTTATTTTTTAGAGGATATGTTTAATTTTAATAGCTTATTCTAGTCTCTTTTAGTCCTTTGGCTCATTTAAAATAAAAGCTTCTGAACCTCAGTTATGTAATAACTCAATAGATGATTACTGGTTTAAAAGAAAGGGACAATAGGTCTGTTGTTCTGGAAGTAGCTTGAAATAAAGACACATAATACTTCCACAAATTCTAGCTAATATGTCTCATTGCAGCTTTAATATTTAACATCACTATTTTTTCTTAAATATAGCACGTATATGTGTATATATATGCTGGCTTTACAGACACTAGGAATTCCTGAGTCCTATAATATAACATTTAAACTCTTGCTCTATACTTAAAAGAGTAACATGGAGGGAGTATTGAAAGGAATATTGGGGACAGTGAGAATAATCTATGCAGTTGCTTGCACATTTCCTTCCAAAACTTTGACATCTAAGATATAGCCTTCTTATGTCAGTGACTACATGATTAACTGTTGCCTCTGCATATAGGCATGCACTTCTTAAAAGCAGATTTCATCAGATGCAGTTGTGTCAAATACTGTATACAATGAAGAATGTTTTTACTGTACCTCTTTTGGAGCATCTTTCTGTATGAATGTTTCATAAATGGTCTTCGCTTTTGGCAAAAGTTCATGTACAGTCTTGCTCTTCTTGTAATCCTCACAAGCTATCCAGAACTCAATGTTTTCCTCACTGAACTCAGTTTTCAGGAACTTTGTAAAGGCATCCAGTCCAGCTACAGAAAGGATTGTTGAATGGCATTAAAAAAAAACATATATCCTTATCAGTTACTCTTCTCATACTAACTGTGCAAGGCAACAAAACAGGTTCTGCTCCCTTGGAACTACATCACATTATATAACTACTTTAAAATACATAAAGATTTTCAAATAAGTGCAGTTCTTTCATTATGATCCTGACTACTGTAACTCCCATTAGAGGATTCTCAGCATCTGTAAAACTCCACTACCAAGATCTTGTTAATTTAGAAACAGAAATAATGGAACATGTGGATGTTTGTGGAAGTGACAGATTTTATTCTGGCTGAATGTCAACTTAGGTTGACTGAAACACTATTTGAATCTTTGTTCGTAAGTAGACTGTCTCCAGTAACAATTTAAAATGAATGGCTTTTAACATCTTGATGGCTTGATTTATCTAATTTTTATTATGCTGAAGATATTTTCTTTTCAAGTATGCTTAATCTGAGTAAGTAATGCAATCGTATTGACGTCAGCTCATAGCACATAGTGGCTGGATTATATATGTGTCCCTCCAAAATGGAAGGAGGGGCATATGTGCATTTGATAATTACATAAGCAACAAGTCATTTCAAGTGACAGTCAGCTTTGATCCTATCACTGTTTTAGAAACAAACTGTACCAGAAGTGACAAAGTCTATTCTTGAATACACAGAACATGTTTTCATTTTTAAGGTCTGATCTTATGGTCAGGAATATTTGAACAATACTCAAATAAAATTCTACTTTTTATTGAAGGAACTCCTTGCTGTCCGTTATATTACTTTGTTCAATAAAATACAAAACTTAAAAGCTATTTTCGATTACTTTCAATAGTTGACAGCGTGCTATAGACTAAGCACAGGAGAGCAGAAACACCAGCTGATACAGATAACCCATCCTATCTAGTTTAGGTAGCTGCCAGGTCTATTTAAGTGCACATTGGATTTTATGGTTTTCTATCATTTTTCTATCCCAACAGACTGCACAGAGAGGGAAAAGCTACAAACCTTTCTCAGAAAGCAGTTTGTCGAAAGACTCTCCCCATTTCACTGCTTCTTCAGGAGACACACTGCTTAAGAAACAGAAAGACGTTTTGAAGAATTGTGCATATTGTGTATTTATGAAGCTTCTGTAACTTATGTAATCTGTTACCATTATTGCTTAAGACTGCTTCACAAATCTTTGATTAGATCACATTACTAAAGGAGCTAACTTTCTTACAGACTTCAGAAACATCTGGTTTCATTTTTTCGACACTTTTCCTGCAGAGTTGCACTTTTTCCCCTGCCTAAAAATCCATAAAAGTAGAGATTTTTCTTTTCAGTGTTTTATGTTGTGCTACTAATTAAGCAAATTGATATCATGCAGTACAGTAAAACTCATAAGGGAACCAGGGCAGTCACCTACTTAAACTTAAAAAATATTCTTGCAGAGATTTGGTTTTGAATGTACTTGGTCTGAGGCTTTGTTACAACAAGAAGTTCTATAGCCTGAAGACAAACTTGTAGCAATATGGTTTAGGTGATAGTCTTACAGGGTAATAGCACAAATAGGCTGGTTTGTGCTCCACAATGTTATGCTCCATTTATAAACCATATTCTTCAACAAATATGTCAAGTTGCACATATTTTACTTTGATTTCAAATATTCTGCCTAAAAAAACAATGAAGAAAGTAAAGAGGAACAGCCAACATCACTCATGCAATTAGAGTTTTGGAGAAACCCTTTTTTTTTTTTTTGCATAGGTTAACCCTAAAAGCACACCTCAAAAGTACTTTGATTTTTAGCAGATCAGAAATGGATTTATTAGTCAGTGGACTAATAAAAATGCTGTTGGCATGAGGAAAGGTTTAAACATATTTGCAAGTGTATGGGGACCAGTCTACACTTAGTGGTGTAAAAACACTTGTGGTGAGCTACCTTGGTGCATACCAGGTAATTCTATACTGTTTGCATGTCTGAGTTAGGCTGCTAGCTTTAAAATTAAATAGAACTTGAAAACCTTATCTCTGTCAAGTCTGAACACACTCACACAGATGCAGGAAACGTTCTGACTCACATAGGCACTTCTTGAAAGGAATCCCTATCTACTCAGTCTTTTATAACACTTACCTTGCTGATTTTGTCAAGTTTTCAGGTTTAGCAAGATGATCACCTTCATGAAATTCAGGTTTCTGCAGGAGAAGGCTCAGCCTATTTCTCTTCTGCTTAGCTCTATAACAGAATTAAGGTGGCTTTTCAAGCAACTTTGTTGAAAATTAGGGGGGTTTCCCCTCAAACATTTCCTTTGACTAATATCTCTTTCTGCATCATAGATCCACGTATATTTACTTACAGTAATGTTCATGTTACTTCTCCTACTTACGTTATTCACATTAGTGATTTTTACATAGGAAGCACTGGCAAAGAGAAATAGAAATCTTTTCATTTTCACTCTCTTGATTTTGAAATGAAGGGGTGAAATTTCACATTAGAGAACATAAACAGATGGCTCAGCTGTTCAACTTTCAAAGTTTCGCAGAGAAAAAGGAAGTATTGTTTCCTGTCATTTGAAATTTTTAAAAAGAAACTTTACCAGATCATATTCAGGCTTTAAAGAAGCATTTCTCAGAATGCGTTGAAACCTCCTTTTCCTATTTTCTTACTTTATTATTTGTTCCTTGTTCTTACAAAAGAAAAAAATAATCTGTGATGAGTAATTTGTGTATATGATTTCAAAGATTGCAGTTCTTGAGTTTTCATGAATACGTAAAAAAAAAAAGATCTGTGCTCTAAATTCATACCCACAAGCTATGTTAGAATCCTCTATGAAACAGAATACTCAGTATCAGCACGTCCTTAAAACTTACCCAGGCTTGCTTGCTTTATGTGACTCTTCCTTAATGGTTGATTTCATGACTTTGTAATAGGATTTATCCTTTGAAGCAGAAACGTTTAGTTGGGGAAATAAAAGAAGCGGATTCTCCATTTTCCTCTGAAAAGGCTTCTCAGTTTCATAAAATGTTTCTTTTACTTCCTTATAGCAGCTACATCTGGCGTGACTGATGTGCTCAGGAGGGCTCTCAACATGCTGTATCGGTTGCTCCCAATTGGCCGTTGAGCAGTTTCCAGAGCAGGTAGTAGGAAGAAGAAGGCTCTCCACCTTCACTGCCACTGCAGCTGCACGTACACAGGATTTTAAGTGGGGTTCTGGTTTTATGCTCGTCATTCAGGGAAGTGAGATTGCAACTTTGCAAAATGGCCACTGACCATCCAGACAAACACAACTACCAGCAGGGAGTTTCTGAATGTGGATGCTGGCATTTTACTGGACTTAGGATGCCACCAACATATAACATTATCTTAAGCTCTTAGAAGAACTTCTAACGGACTTTAAATTGCCCTCTACAGCCTCCAGCAGTGCCATATGCCAGACATAAAATCAGTTCTATCAGCAGCATGCGAAATTGAAACTCAGGGTTTCTCAGAGTCTCCTGCAAAAGCCAGATGAACCTGTGGTTGAGCAGATATTTTGCAAGCAGAGATCTTAATTTTTGCCCCATTTTTCAGAAATTATAGGCACCTACTCTAATTTCAAGTTTCTCCACTTCAAACTTCTCCTTTCCTATCTGCGGCTTTATTTTCATTTACAGTCTCCCAGACAAGATAAAAAGTCTTTAGTTTAGCAAAAAAAAAAAAAAAAAAAGGAATTTTGCTTGTTTGTTGTGACTGTAAATAACCAAAAATTTCTCATTTCCGTTTGCATAATGTAAAAATGTATTAATTTTTTTGCCTGATCAGCACAAATTACCTCTTCAAATACAAGCTTGGTGTCAGTTAAGTTTCTTAAGTACAATTTGTTTTGGTTTTGTTCAGTTCTGACAATTACTGCAACGTGGGTAAGTTCAGGTGACTGTCCCACCATGGCCTTTTCCTTGTGGCTTCCAGGGATGAGAAGGACACAAGGTATTAACATTCAAATGAATTACAGAAAAAACCTCTGCGGGGACTACAGATTCCTGAAACTAACAAAAAAGATGTTCTCCATTGTGAAATTTTTAAGAGAGAAAAAATGAAAGAAAACTCACATGTGTTACATATGTGACACAAATGTTAAAATCAGACTAAGTGGGAAATACTCAGTGCAAATCCACATTTTGTAACCCAAGGATCTTTAAGAAGCAGAGTTATGGTTTTAACATTCAGTTTCAGTTTCAGAGTAGACATATATCACATCCTGATTCTTTTAAACTGGCTTTAACCACAGCTGTCTATAATAATATATTCTGCTTTTTACCAATAAGTAAAAAATATAGAATGAATGATTTTATTTTGTTGTTCTGCAACAGTGGTATTCACGTGAGCTTTTTTTTCCTCCTATTATGTATATATAATACTGTTTACATCTACCATAATTTTATTATCTGGTGATTTCAGTTTCTGAAAAATGTTGTTAATTGTAGCCTCAGTATTTCATGTAAGCTGATTTAAGAAAGATTTGGAGCATGGAAGATCACTCGGAAGTGAGTTATTGTGGCCTTGCCACTGCACCATGTAACTTATAGATGGAAATGACCTGTTATGTCATTCCTTTCAGCACCCACCAACGATGGCCTCTCCTCAGTGTATGCGTGAATGGCTTGTCCAATCCACTCTTAAATGACTCTAAAGCAATGGGTGTTACGTCTTAGATGCTTGACATATTACTGTACTATATTGTGATAATAGCATCAGTCCCAAATGCAGCAGTGTGCTGTGCATCTCCTGAGAATTCATTCAGAAATTTGAAGAACTACAATCTCTCTTTTTTCTTTCTATTTTCTACTTCCCCTGCCCCATTAATAGAAAGCTAATATTAAATTCAAGCCCTGAAGTAGTCAAATTGCATCACAGTCAGTCTGTGTTTTGTCAGCAATGGTGCTGGTGCTAATTAAGTATTTCTGTTCTGCACTGCAGGCTACAGTAGTTATAGCAACAGTATTAATGACCCTGTAAATGCTTCTGGGCCATTTTGCACACTGCAAGATGACGATACAGAAATATGCATAAGTTATTTTAAGCTAGAAAAAGCAGACCCAAAATATAATGCTGATGTCATGACTAGGGACCTACGAAGTTCTAAAGAAATTTGGGATGAGAACTAAATGTTCTGATTCCCAACCACTTCTCTAACCACTGAAAGGTATTCACAAAACTTTTGGAAGATTTTTAAGCCCCCAAATCAAGATCATCTCTGCAAAGCAAGAGCAATATTGACTTAATGATTTTTTGCTTGTAGACAAGAATAAACATATTTCTTCTAGAGCTTTCATAGATAAATAGAAAATGTGTTTTCAAAACAATCTTCATGCAACAAAAAAGCAAAACTGAATTGACCATGAAGTGCAGGAGAGATAGATCATGAAGTTCCTTGAGGTGATGTCCTGATCTCTTTAGGCCTGTTGTGAAAAGTGAAAAGTGTCTGGCTTCTGTAGTGTTTCATAAAGTCCTATAAAGCTGATGATCAAGTAATTTTTGACTTGTACAGACCCAATAGCTGCCCTCTGTGAAAGAAATACTGACTGATATCATTAGTAATAAGCAAGTTGTATTATACACTGAGTATGTAATTTCTTTTTTAAAGTTTAGCACTGAAAGATTCAGACTTTCAGCTCAACTGACATGAAGCCCTGACTGAGCAGTTCAGCTCAGCACAAAGAACTAGAGCACAATGAGAAATTCTTTGCTGGTAATCCAGCAACATCTCTCTCCAAGCTATTTTTGTTACTTGCCAGGTAAGTGTCATGCCCATGCTCATGTTCTAGCACTGCCTGGGCTCTTCCACAACCAAGTTCCACCACTGTTCTTATTCAAATCCAGTTTTACCAATATGACTTTTGTGAGGTTATGTTTGTTCTAGTTTCTGCTGAAGGGAAGCAATATTGACCTTTGCAGGAAAGAAAAAAAGCAACACAGTCTCTACTATGCTGTGAAGAATAAGCATGGAAAAAAACTTTACTGAAGGGCATGGGCTGAAAAGCTGCATTTCCACATTTCTCTTTCTTTTTCCTGTAAAGCACTTGAAGAGTTGAAAATAAAAATTACATGTTTTTAATGAATTTAATTATTACCATTCTTCAGTAACTTCCCAGCAATTTATCACTTCCTCAATATTTATGTTGTTTATTCCTTATTGGGAACCACAATTGGACCTACAACTTAATGATATAATCCAACATATGTTTGTTTTGTTTATCTTCAGACAAGGAAAACATTTTTGCTTCATGAAGGACTACAAAGGGAAAAGTTTTATTTAAATCTCAAGCAGAGGAGCTTGCAGTCTAATTCAGTGGTGCATTTAAATGATTCATCCTAGTAGAGGAACTTGGTATGTGGAATACTTCAGAGTTAGTGGAAGAGAAGTATTGTAATGCCTAAACATAGTTCTCATTATAAAACCCTCTTCTGTTGTTTCTGTTTAGAAGGAAGGAAACAAAATTGCATTGCTTCAGATATGGATCACTGACAAGAAGAATATAACACTTCTCACTGAGGATCTGTAGGTCCTGTCAGTCAGCGATCTCAAAACAGTTTTGTTAAGGCACTTGTGATGAAAACTCAAGCTTGCTGCAGGCTTAGGAATCTTTGTGGTTTCAGCAGAACTTCAGCTGTGGAAAATGTTTACATCTGTGCTAAACTAAATTCATTTATTTTGTCTTTGAAAGGTCAAAATAAGAAAGTGAGTCTGCAATGTTCTCATTTCCTGCCTGTCCCATGGGTATAGGGCTGGCATCTCTGATTAGTTCTATTTACATATTACATACATCACTGTCACAATTAATCTACAGGAAGCTGATTTCTTAGTTGAACCACTTAGTGTTTACAACCAGCTCTCCATAAATGTACAGCAATGACATGGGTGCTCATTAGACAATTGCATTTTAATGACCAGCTTCCGGAAGACACTCACACACACTTTAAAATGTGTTTTTTCAGTGCGGTATTCACAGGAAATGCCGAAGGCAGGAAGGTACTCTAAATCCTTACCAAAATATCCTACTGGAGTTGCACACTACTGGATTTATTTCTGTCTTACAGAAACCCAGAGGGATTCCTCACATGACACCCTGCTTATTTTTCAAAGAGAAAGACTTCATCAATCCATTCTAACAGTATAAGCAACAGCAAGTATTTGGCTGAGCGCTCTCTGGTCCTGCTGTGAAAGGTGTGAGAGACAGAATGGAAAGACTATTCCAGTCAATGATTCAGGAATATCACAGGGATACTGCAGCACAAGTTGAACTACAAGGGCAGGCACTGTCAAACCTTCATAATGGAGAAGCCATAAGGAGTGTTTCATATTTAAAGGCAGCTCTGCGGGAAAAAGGCTACCCCAGAGCTGGGGGAGCACTCAAAACAGGTTTTGAAGGTCACATCCAGGTAGTTAGGATTAGATAAGGCAGGCTTTAAAAGCCTAGGTTCTACTGTAAAGCCACCTTTGATGGCTACAGTGTAGCACCATGTGCTCCCTCAGTTGCACTGATAGGAACACACCTCATTCTACCTACTTAAAGCACAGCTAAGATTATTGCAATACTACTTTCTTCAGCTTATATACTATGCCTTATTCACTGTTAATTCTTCCTGATAGTGCGTTGTTCTGATGTTGTGATTTAGCTGACATAATAGTTCTAGGATTTACAAAGCAGCATGGTGGATTGCTCATCAGAGCCTAAAAAATTAGCCTCAGCCCTCACTAAATATATAAATACATATGCATAAGAATATATAAACACATCTTCAAAGTCTGCTAAAAGAAGACAGCATCTGAAGATTTTAAAGCTCCTACTTTGATTTTTCTCTTCAGTAATTACCAAAGAAGTTCACCAATAAAATGAGATATAACTTATTAATAAAGCCAGGTCAAATCTGAATGAGTACAAAATCTTCAGAATGACTGAGAAATTTTCCAGGAAGGTTCAACTCTTTTCTGAGGCTAAAGAAAAGCTGTACTCTAAAGTATAAGTTGGGACAGTTTTATTTCCTAGATGATGAAAGTTTCGCAGTAGTAGTTTTCTTTTGCTCCTTCCAGTCTATTACAAATCTTCTCTTGTGAGGAAGGTGGCTTCAAGGCAGGGACACTCATTGTCAGTGTTCAAGAGCCAGGCATAGTCTCTCGTCTTCTTAGGTAATACCAGAATTTCCAACAAGTCTTCAGTTATCAAGCATCAGGGCAACACTGTCTACCCTCAGATTTTGGGGAATATCCCTCAAGGAAAGCTTCCCGGTTACCTAACACAGTAATATGCTGAGGGCTGTGAATCTTAGCCTTCAGAAAAGCTTGAGGCATAGCAGAGATAAAGCTCCACTCTAGTAAGGTACTTATACATATGCTTACTTTCAGTCATGCAAGAAATCTCATCTGATGAATTTGCTGTGCTGGATTGGAGACTCTGTGATCTGGCTAAGATCTGAAACACTTTGGGACACAGCAAATGTGAGCAGCAGCTTAAGAAAGTATTAAACTCACTCTTCATTCTGGACTCCAGGCAACAGTATGGATTTTATGGATTCCTCACTGTCACTCCTGCCATCATGTTTTTGACAAAAGGCCTTGCCATTTGGGCACTATCCATTTCACAAATTTTTCCAGCTTTTAGCCCGAGTCACAGTGTGCTTCATTATTACCGTTTTGACACAGTTCTCAGCTTTTGTAAATCTTGACCTTGGCAATCTCTGGTTTTCACACCAGCATCTAACCCAGATTCTCATCAGGTCCAATCTGCTGCTCCTGTCTTTTTTGTCCACGCTTGTTTGTTTCTGATGGAATAACTGGAATCATAAAATTAAGTTTTGCAAAGATTGCCAAAAATACTTCCTCAACACAGAGGAAATGTGAGATCTGTGCTTTTGCTATGCACACCAGGAAGCAAGCTATTCTACTCTCTCTGTTGAGTAAAAACAGGTGATCGTTTATCAGGTTACACTGTCAATTTGATAAACATAAAACTTGCAGTAATTTTGATATTGCTATGGTCACCAAATCTAACACAAATTTTGCATTTGTTGCCAAACAGCCTATATTGCGGGTAAAAAATGTTGGTCTGAAACATGTCCTTGTGGTATGTATGAAATAATTTCCATTCCAATTCGCAGTGATCACAAGTCACTTCCTAGGGAAGGTCTGCAGACTGCTTTGCTTGATTCACAAGTGCCTTCCAAATTCTAACTTTAGAGATTGTTACTGAGGGTAAGAAAGAGGGGTTTGTTCTGTTATTTTGGGAGTTTTGCCCAGAATGGTCTCCCAGTTTAAAATCTTTGCTTTCTGATGACCAAACTACATCCCAATCCTGACAGTGGTGATATTTCTTCCCCAAAGGATGCAAGGTGAGAATAGGTGTATGGACATCCAGGTCTTCCAGGGCAAAGATAAAGCAACCCAGGTTGACCGGGCAATGGCCACAGCTATCCCAGTGCTCCCTCTGTTGGAAAAGTTCTGACATGTCCTTTCTCTTTTGCGTCAGAAAAGGGGACATGAAGGGCCCTGCTTGGAAATCAGTGTAGCAGGTGTTTCTCTCCTCAAATCCAGAAGAGTTGTGAGACCTGTGCGCATCCCTCTGCTGCTGGCTTCTTCCTTCCTCCCACCTAACGCTGGGGTTTGTCTGACACGGCCTAGCCTAGGGGGCTTGGTCTGGTTCAGTTTGTTGTCAGACTGTACAGAGCAATACATTTTTTGAGGACTAAAAAAAAGAATCGGTAAAACAGTCTTATCTTTTGCGAGTATTTTGCCTAGGAGGGTCTTCCGTGCCAACTTATCTGCTCGGTGCCTCGGACACAACACGGCGGCCGGGCGGCTTCGCCCCGCCCGTGGCCGCCGGGACTACGCCTCCCGGCACCTCTCTGGGCAGCCCTCGCCGACCGGAGCTGCCGGTCCAGCCCCGGGGCGGGGCCGGTGCGCAGCCGTCGGTCGATGTGACCGAACGCGCGGAGGGCTCACCCGCTCTCATGTTCCTGAGTGGGCAGACGGGGCAGTGGCGGGGCGCGGGCTGCGGAGATGCCGCCTCTGGGGTGGTGATGCTATGGATTGCACCAGGGTTATGCATTGGATATGCACTGTTCTGTCCACGGGGTTTTCCACAGCGAATGGGTGGTGGATGCCCTGATCCATCAGGTGTTGCTGCTTGAACAGTTGCCCTGGGTTGGGCTAGCTATGGCCATGGGCAGGTGAACTGGGCTTCCTGACTGCGCATCCTGCTTACCCTGTTTGGTTACCTCCTTTTCCTTGTAATGCCGTATTTCTTTTCTGAAGGTGATTTAGGCACATCCTGGCCTGTTCAGGTTTTCCCGAGACTTTGAGCTCGATCTCTGAGCAGAGCTAGACCTGCAGCTAGCAGAAGGATGAGCTAGTGAGGGTTGAATACAGCCAAGTCTCCATATGGCCAAGGTGGGTATTGTATGTTCATGCTCATACAATATATAACATAGCCCGTATGTTCATGATACTCCACTAGCAGAGCCCTGCTGAGCCTCCCGGTGGGACAGTTGAGTGGCCTATGTGAGTGCACAGACCCTATGTTGTCTCTTGCCTGGCTTCAGCTTTGAGCTTACAGCCCATAGTCCCTCGTGACCTACCTTGTGAGCTATGGGAGAGCTTGCATGTGAGCCACGCCTCTCCTGTACCTTCACTTTTGCTATCTGGTTCATATGGAATCATCTCAGATGCATGCCACCATGTGAACTTACCTGTCAGCTGCCCGGGGGCCAAAAGACTTGCCTCCCTTGACTCTGTACCTGCTGAGAGTGACCAGGATGCTCTTACCACCTGCCCAACCTACACACTGTCACTTCTGATGGATATCTGGTATCTAGAGCTGGGCCATCATGCACTGGTTTCCTGGTCACCCTCTTCCAATGACAGCCCCATCAATAAGAGATCCCTGTTTGTGTTGAGGGCACACATCCTGGTTGGTTGGTTGGTTGTTTTTTTCTGGTACTTTTCGTGGCAGGGCTGTGCAGACGTGGCAAAAGACACAACTGCTCTCTTGATGTTTGCCCCTGGGGTCATTATCTAAGTAACCAAGTGTACGCAGGAGCCTGCATAATATCAGTTGCAAAACAAACCCCACAACAAACAGGTGGACTGTGAGCTGGGGATCTTTTCTGGCTTCTGAAGAACTATTTGTGACTGCTTTGTCTCTGTGCTTGCTGTGCTGTATTTATTTAGCTGGAGTGACTGTGATGGTTATCTGAGCAGAGCTGGAAACAGGGAACCCCAGCAAGCCTTTGAGGCAGAGCCAAAGCAGACACTTCAAAGTAAAACCCCAGGCTTGCACCCGTGACACATGAGGGAAAGCCTCTTGTGCACAGTGAGCCTCTTTGAAGTCTCACGCAGGCTCCTGCAAAACGTGCTTCTTTTCAGGTGACTTCTTTATCTGCACATTCTGCTTGTCATCACTTGAGGGCAGCTAAGCTACTGTTAGGTTTTGCTCTAGCTATGCA
This sequence comes from Psittacula echo, assembly GCF_963264785.1. Classification (NCBI taxonomy): domain Eukaryota; kingdom Metazoa; phylum Chordata; class Aves; order Psittaciformes; family Psittacidae; genus Psittacula; species Psittacula echo. The sequence continues at coordinate 19,647,680 of NC_137740.1, forward strand.
TGCTTTGTTCAGTTGTTCATATTTCAGCTGTAAAATGATACAAAACTCAGTACAAGCAAGGAAAAACTCATGGCTTTGGGGCTGTCTGTCCAGGCTGTGCTAGGGAAGCTACAGTTTGCTAATCACCATCTTCTTGAATGAGAAAGGATGCTCTCCCTTTGTTTGAATACTGCCTGTTTCAGCAGACCAGTTGATGCACCCTAAGATCACAATTGCTAGAAGTGAGACTATCCTATGGTATTGCTTGACACAGTCTGGTCTAAGCAGGGCTCAAACCTTGGGACAGAAGCTGCTGGCAAATGATGTTAGTCACATGAAAAAAAAAAAATGGCTGTCCAGTGACCGATGTTCAGCTCTGTGTTTAATTGCAGCTGAATGCCACAGCGATAACAGGAGGCTGAGTAAGTCCGGCCAAAGTTAGTTTCTTGAAGAGGATGGAAAATTCTTATCTCTTGTCCTCAGTAGGAGTGACTTAGAGGCTTTGTATGGACTCTGTGTGGGCACATGTGGTCATATGAATGAGCACCAGAGCTTCCCAGATGGAGGGACGCAGTGTCCGAGAGAGAAAGCCAAGGTATGTGTAGAGCAGTGAGCCGTCACATCACAAGTGTATGGTGAAAACCAGTGTGAACGATAGCAACGCTCAGGCGTGTCTATCTGCCCCACAACAGGCACTCAGCTGACTGTTAGCTCCTTGTTGTCCTTCAGGCAGTGGTGGGTAATCCCTGTGCCATGCGTTCTGCTTCCTTAGGAGACATTGGATTTTTTCTCCTGAAATTTTTCACTTCCTGCATTAGCAGCTGTGAGCTTTGGGAATAGAGGTGTGGGTGATGCAGCTCCTGTCCCTGGCCTTACTGATCAACATTGTGAAAAAGTATAAGGTGAAGCAGTCCAGTGTCATCTGGACTGACATTGAAAGAATGTGCAATATTGCTGTGGCCTTGCAAAGCTCTGGGTAGGCTAATTAGCAAGAGCGATGGCACAGCTAGTTGAACAAGGCTGGGTGTGGTGCTGGTACAGCTGTTTTGATAGTACGTGCAAGAAGGAAGCCGCCTTGGTCCAAGTCAAACTAGTTCCAGACCCTCCCTGACATGCCTAGTTGAGATTTCCTTCTGGTGGGACCCCATGCTACCTGGTCCATAAAAAGAATACAAGACGTCAAAGCTGTCCTTGCTTTGCGTTGTGTATCATAGAATCATAGAATAGTTAGGGTTGGAAAGGACCTTAAGATCATCTAGTTCCAACCCCCCTGCCATGGGCAGGGACACCTCACACTAAACCATGTCACCCAAGGCTTCGTCCAACCTAGCCTTGAACACCAACAGGGATGGAGCACATTCCAGTGCCTCACCACCCTAACAGTAAAGAATTTCTTCCTTATATCCAATCTAAACTTCCCTCGTTTCAGTTTTAACTCATTACCCCTTGTCCTGTCACTACAGTCCCTGATGAATAGTCCATTCCCAGCATCCTTGTAGGCCCCCTTCAGATACTGGAGGGCTGCTATGAGGTCTCCACGTATCACAGTATTGGACCAGATGGGCCCTGACTCCCTTCCAGCCTCAGTTACTCTGTGATTCTGAACTCACTAAGGTGCTCAAGAGTTTCCCACAACACAAAGAAGCCTGCAAATTGTCCCTATTCAACCAGAAAATTGTAGGGCAATGAACAGCACAAACATCTTTGCTGATTTTTGGCTCAATCTGGCATAGTAACTGAGTGAGTTGTACCTTGGATGCCTCACCAGTTTGCTGCTGCTTCTGTGTGTGAGTAATCGCGAGAGACGCGTGTTCTAGGGAGCAGCTGTTGAGCAGAAGTCACGCAGGGTCATTTAGCTACGGTTAAAGCAGAATCAAAATACAAAGCATTCCCCATAGCAGATGTTTTGCTGCTGGCAGGGCTATGCTGTGCACACCAGCAGTGGGCAGTCGAAGCCCATTCTAGAGTCCAACCAGAGTCTAACCTGCACTGAGGGTTGGGGGCCGGAGAGGTCTCACCAGCAGCCAGGGGAAGGCAGTTTTGCCCTCTGTTAGGAACTAGATTTCCCCTTGGTCTGAGCACTGCCCTGGAAACTAGCACCTGAATGGAGTCTGCAGGTCAGAGAGGAGCTGGGAAGAAGGGTCAATATAACAAAGAGGATAAAGCAACTTTGATTTATTTTCTGAAATAGATGAGATTATTTCTTCTCTTCATGTCACAGTCCTGAGCGCTTGTATTTTTCATGCTTTATTACAAGTGTTTGTAATTATATGAGTGGCTTCAGAGGGCAATTAAGCCTTCATTTGGAGGCAGCTCTGGATGCTGGAAGCCCTCCATTAGCCTGGGTTTCTGCCAAGGAAAAACACTGCATTGTCTTTAACAACTGCACCAGCTTCTATCTGCTTAATGTTGATTTTCCTGTTAAGTTCAACTAATACTTTTCTAATTGTGCGAGCTGGGCCTGAAGCCAGGGTGGTTGACTTTTGATGGCTGCTTCCTAGGCTGAATCAGAGATGAGCAAAACCCTCACAAACACTTCACTGTGTTCATGTTCATGTTCAGTTGCATCTAAACAGCAGCTGTTCTCCCCAGAACTGACTCAGGCTTTTACCTGTGCCCCTGTGTTGCTTCCCAAAGCAAACCCTTCACAGTAGGAGATGTGGATACTCACTGGAGCACTAGGGGCCTGGCACTGATTGCAGCTTACCCTGTGAGGTACCAAAGAAGATGCCATGGAAATCAAAGGCCAGCCCATATCTCTGCTTGTGGATGAGCCACAGACTGGGAATTATTCCGTGGGTTCTTTGAGGCAGCTGATAGCATACTAACTGCCCAGGAGTGAATATTTACATTAGTCAAGTTTTAATGCTTTATTACATCCCAACACTGACAAATGGAAAATAAATTCACCTTGATTCTCAGCAGCTTGTGTTTGGAGCTGAGTTGCTTAAGTCCCTCGCAAACCTGGTTCTGGGCATGACTGCAGCCAGTCACTTCACAGGGAGCCTGGCCCAGTGCTGTGTGACAGCACATGGTGCTGGCCAGGGACCCCGGGGACAGCAGGCCACCAGAACTCACTGGTGGCCACAGGATCACCTGTGGTCATTGCACATGCTTCAACTATGAGATCACCAGGTCTCATCCTGCAGACCTGTTAGAGCATTTGTTTTTCAAGAGTTTATTTCTTTACTGAGACAGGATTAAGAAAATTAGAAAGATTGCTGAAAATTTTGGTGTTTAAGGCAGGAAATAAGGTCTCATAGCAAAAGTCGCCATTACTTTATTGAGCATAAAAAACCCATATTTTTTAAATGGTCATTTGACAGGTGCAAAACCTAATTAATCTTTGAATTTCTGGCAGCAAAACAGGCCTTCTGCTTAAGATGTTTGGTACACAGAGAGGAAAGTTTAGATAGCTTGAAATGAACTGTAACACAGCACGAGACATCCAAACAAGTCATTATTGTAGATGGTTTCCTGGTAGCATAAAGCAGCAAGAGGGAGCCACCACTGTTTCAGAGCAAAGTTGAAAACACTAATTGACTTTCACTCACTGGGAAAGAAGATGTAGCATGACAAATGGCTTTGTGGTTTGAATCATTAGACACTGACGAGAGAGTTGCTGCCTAATGGGACTCTACTGGGCAGAAATGGCTGTGTTAAGATTGCTGTGAGCAATTTGCAAGATGTGCTCATAAAGCACAGGAGGAGTCAGCAGGACCTCATCTGAACACCACGTGGCCAGGCAGAAAGCAAGGTGGTAGAGGAATGAGGCCGGAAGTGGTCAGAAAAGAACTGAGCAGCACTTGATGGTTGCCTTTGTCTCTGGGATGTGGTGTGCAACTCTTCTTGGGGAGGTCAAAGATGAGTCTGCCCATCTGAGGAGCAGGCTCAGAGGGCAGACATGGTGTCAGAGCTCCAAGGGCACTAATAGGCCTTAGCTACCCTGACCATACTCACCTGGTCCCACACCCCTGCTCATGGACCAGGAACTCTATTTAAACTCAGGCCTGTGGCTTTAGCTCTCTCCTGAGCTGTGTTGTAGGTAGGTCTGTCTCCAACCCTATTCCCTGCTGCTCCTTATAAGGCTGCCTACATGTCCCCTGCCCTGCTTGATCCTAGGGGTGTGAATGGACCATTTGTTGGTCCCTGTGCAGCCTGCCCTGCCCAAGTGCTGTGGGATGGTGCCTCTCAGTGAGGGCATAGCCTATGCTGGGGTCATCCTCAGCTTCTGGCTTGTCCCCCCTTATGGAGCATCTCCAATCCTACTGCTTCCTAACACAAGCATGTTTTGAAGTGGGTCCTCCTGAGAAGGTGGGTGACTGGAAGTCTGGTGAGCTGCAGAGGGGTCACTAGATAAGCCCTAGGAGGAAGAAGCCAATCTTCTTTCTTGTGGCCTGTCTTCTACAGGAGAAATGTCTTCTAGCTATAGCAGTTGAACATGTTTATTTGTTGAAATAATAAGGCATGAGTCCAATGCTCCCTATTTCGCGTTCTACGCATCAGGGTTTGTTTTAGCTGCTGGAAGAAGTGAGCTCAGAAATAACCCAAGGGTCAGCTTTCTAACATTAGACTGGAATTGTCATTATTTACTTTAACAAACTTGGCCAAGGCTCAAGGCACTCTAATGTTATGTATTCTTCAGTAAACACAATTAACTGGAAACTCGGAAACACTGATACCATCTTTTCTCTTGGGACTGGTCACTGTGAGCTGCTTTCTCCAGCCAGAAAGTTGCAGAGTAGCTGGAAATCCATTTGGCTACAAAAACAAAAGAGAGAGAACCAAAAAGTTTATGAGTTTGATGATGCAGACTGGCTTGGCTTTGCTGCAGTGGTCAAGGAGTAGCAAATCTTGGTAAGAATGGGAAAGTCTGGACTGTGAAAGGCAATTGCACTTGAAGTGTTGAAGTCAGGTTGTATAGAACCAGTGGATCCTTGCTGTTGAGCAGCAGTTTCATGTTTGTCTCTGAGGCACCCAGGTGGGATCATTTTTTGTGGGACCTGTTTTATCACCTCCTCAATAAGCTCTTACTGAGGAAATGCAGAAAGGCCATTTAGAGCCTCTCCAAGGAAGAGGCAAATAAACTACATTTGTAGTAGGAGCTTTTATAAGTGGTGTTATAAGCCCTTCCCCAGGTGATACAGTCTAATACTTCATGATCTTACAGCTGGAAAAAATCTTGTCTGCTTGTCTAATCTAATCTTTACTTGCTGTAATTTAGGACAAACATTTCTTGTCCTTAACCAGCATGGGCTCACTGAACAGTTTATCATCATCTTCTCTGTAACTGCAGCCATTTATGGATATGACATTTAGGTACTTCAAGTATCATTACTGTGAGTCCCTTTGGTCTACTCACTTCTAGATTCAACAAACTCTCATTCTTCCATCTGGCCTTATAGGTCTGTGATCTGGACTCTCTCCAGTTGGTCTACAGCCTTCTTGAAGAGCAATACCCATCTTCCAACCTCTTACAGAATGTCTGAATGAGGCAGAGCATATTGATTATCCCATGTATTCATGTATAAGACATTTATAACAGAAATATTAAGGTTGAAGTGAAGTCTGAATTGAAATGTGTATGTAAACAATGGGAGAAAAACAACAGAATCAGGCTTAAAAGTATGACCAGCACTGCTCCCAGAACTGGGTTCCTAGGATGCCATTCCTGGTTGTAAAACTGAAGAATATGTTTATGGCATGACCAAAAGGCCTGCGCTCTGGTAAGGTCACAGCACAAACAAGTCATCAGCAGAAGACCTCACATCCTGCCTGGAAAACGACATTGAGGTTGCAGCAATTCACATACCACTGCTTTCCTTGACAGGCCAGGAGGAAAACAAACATGTCTAGACAAGGAGAATCAGATCATTCTCAAAACTGAAAAGTTTAGTTCATGCTGTTGGTAGCAAGAAGGCCACTGCATACAGCTTCAAGCTGGCATACCTGGCTTTCTGCACCTTGTACATCTTGCCCTGCTGTCAGAAAACTTTCCCTTCCATTCCTCCAGCAATAGTAGGCTGTCCCAGCTTTTCCTGTTCTCCTGTCTGTACTTCCAGGTTATTTGTTCTTTGGTCTCCGTTTCCCCTCCCCTGCAGTCTGTCATCTTTCTTGTTGGTCTTGCAAACCTTTCATTGTGCTGCTGTATCCCAGCTGCCCCTGGTTTTCTCCCCAACTGTCAGAAGATCACAGCTACCTGCTGTCTTGTGCTTTTGGCTTGAATAGTCCTAGTCTTGCTTCTCAGTGCACAGTAGTCCCAGGCTGGTGCCTTCTGCCTCCTGGGAAAAATGTTTATCTGCTTAGCCGTGTAGTTGATTGAAAGCTGCTGTATCTCATCCATTGCACTGACTTCCAGCAGACTGCGTGTGTATAGTACACTCTGCTCTCCCTCTCTTTATTTTCTGTGTAGGATGGCTCACATTATAATTCTCCATGCTTTTTCTCATTACCAAGTCTTGTACTTACACTGCTTCTGAGCCTTTACATGCTATGTTCAGTACTGCTTTTCCATGGCTGAATATTTGGAGATTCTGGACTGATTAAGAAGAGGAACAGTGTCTCTACTGAAGCCCCTCAGAGGTCTGATCTGATGTACTTTCAGCTAAGCGAAGTATTTTCTTCACTGAATTGTAAACTCTGGGTAACTGGGCCAGCTAGTTCATCAGCAGAGGTTGGTTAAGGTAGTCATGTTTCTGCACCAGTACCAAAATAAGTTTCCTGAAAATACATTAGCAGCTGCAGAGCAGAGAATAGGGATGAATAAAAAATGGATGAACTCTTGGCTAGAAATCCCTTTCATGTTCCTATATAATAACACTTGATCATGTACCATGGGTACAGGTTTGGGGTTCAGGGTGTGTTACTGTTTTGTTGTGATACCAAGCAGATACTATTAGATTGAAGGATTTGCTTTAGGGCTCTGTTGACCTCAGGCTGGGTGTAGCATATCTTCCCCCTGCTCTTTCATGAGCAACATCAGGCAACATAGGAAATTGAAGAGGAAAAAAATTAATAATCCTTCCACTCTTAGAGGTATCCCCATTCCCCTTCCAGCCTGTGCAGCACATTACATTGTGTGACTCATACAGAACAGAGACAAGCAGGATTTTTGAGCTAATTTCTTTAAAATTTGAGCACACTTTGGTCTCTGCCATTGGCAGTGTCCAGTCTGCCTCCCATAATGGACTGATGGATTTTGGAACAAATGTGTATATATTAGAGAATTTTAAAAGAAATAAAACAGCACAGCAGGATTCAGCCTCTATTGTCCAGGAGCCATAAGTAAAGGTAATCCACAGCTGGGTGCCAGAAAATAGAGAAAAATAGAAACAAAGATCTCTCTTATAAACACTAGATTTCACATAGTGCAGTAGCTTTGTTAAGCTCAGCACTATCATGCTGATGTACCTTGGCTGTGAGAGTACATGATGTGGTTGTCATCTGTCAACAGTGCCTGTTCCCTCTTAGTATGAGCGTCATGGTGTGAAGTCCTTTTGACAGACCAGCCCTGTGGATGTCCAAGTTTAGCACCTGAAGTTTAGCATCTTCAGGCACCAGGCTGAAGATACTAAACTTGAATATTGCTGATCCTAGGGCAGTGAGTTCTTGAGTGGGAGCAGTCTGAGCTTTCATGAGAAATATTTGAGCCATGCTGGGTTGTGGCACTGCTTGAGCAGGTGATGATGCCCTTAGTCCCAGTCCTTTCTCCATAATTTTACTTTTTATGATTGGGGTGCAGCTGGCAAAACAGCTTGTCCCTATGCCTCCTGGCTTACTTACTTCACCTCCTTGATCAGAGGCTACTTCAAGAGTTGCTCATTAACCCTCAAATTAAAAAAATCTTGTTGGAACACAATTTTTGCTTGATACAGAAAGCATCACAGTCCTCACTGGGAAGCTGCATCAGAAAAGCTCTGCAGGCAGGTGAAAGCATGACCAGGATGGTGCCTTTAGATTACTGTAGCACAGAGTCCCTCAGCATAACAAGGATGTAAGCACCAGTGATTAGCAGAGAAACCAGGCTTGAGGGCTTGTTTTGATTTTTGCTTCAGCCTTCTAATCTAGTACAGCTAATGCACACCAGGGAGCACAGCAAGAAGACGCTTTGTTCTTGTATCTTGCAAAGTCAATCAGTTGCATAATATGAATCACAGAGGCAGCAGGAACGTGATCAAGTGCAGAGAAGGGACACATCAAATGCTTTATTGTGGCTATGGGGAAACCAGGCTTCTCTCTACCCAACTTATCTTTCCCAAACTGCTTTTGAGCCTGTTTTGCTTCAGCTGCCTGTCACTCAGATTGCAAGGTAGCTTCCCTCAAGCCCTTGTCTATTACAGTAAACACCCCCAAAAGCCTCCAGAACAATTCAGAGTTTAAATGAGCCACTTCCTCTGCATTAGCCTCGCAGCAGGTCAAGGATTGCTCAAGGTCTGTGCAGTGCTCTGTGCTGAGCAAAGGGTGGCTAGAGCCAGCATGTTTGAGAGACAGCAGCAGGGCAGGTTGGCACTCTGGCCCTTTGATTCAAATGGCTGATCTCTGAGAGGGAAATAGCTTTTGTTCTTGACAAAAGGTTTACAATCACAGCTCCTTCAGCTTCTGGGAGATGTCTAGGCAGCTAGTCTGGTGTGGTGCAAGTAGGTTTCTTTCTGTGCCCCACCCCACCGATGCTTCTGAAGCTGGGCCAGTGGGCAGCCAGCAGTACCTGTCACACCATCCAAAGAGATGAACACCAGGGACCCAGGTATCATGGTAGCCTGAGCCCTTGGCTGTTTCCCCTCCTGAGCCTTTTGCTTGTCTTTCATCAATGAGTGCTTAAAAGTTTTACAAATCCATAGTGCTTATTCAGAGGTTGAGCTGCAGGTGTACTAGGCCACATCAGAAGGGGCAGACTTCACACAGGGCAGAAATTGCAGCACCCTATCTGAGGGTGAGACTGAAAAAAGCTGTATGTGGTTTTGGCAGCATCTGTCTCTGACAAGGAAGAAATGCTTCACTGAAGCTTGATGTTGACTTAGAAAATAACAGATGCCCAGTCTGTTCTCTCCCAATACGTTTTGATGTGGTGGTTTACCAGATGCTCTCCAACTCTACTGGCAGCTAAGCCCCTCATATGGTAGTTGAAGGAAGCAAGGTTACTCAGTGGATAGCAGTGAGGTATGTTGAAAGAAGAGGGGGTAAAAGGAAATCGCTCCAATATGAAGGCTTCCAGGCATCTACCACTGTCTTGGGCAATTTTCTTCTTTGCCTAGCAGCAAGAGCATTTGCTGCTGAAAACACACCTGAAAGTTGTGGGAGGATATAATGACTGCGAGGGGCTTCTGGGCTTTCTTTCTCCACTTTGTAAATTCATCTCTCATCCTTGTTATATCAGCACTATTTTTAGCTGCTTTTATTCAGAACAGAAGTGATTCTCCATTAGGAATCTCAAGTACAAGATAACAATAAAGACAGGGATGTTGCCAAGCAGAAGGGTCATGCTGAAGGGCTGATTTGAGCGCTGGAAAGGTAGCAGAAAGAAATTTGCGCTGCCAGTAGCTATCATAAATGTGTTAATGTAAAGCTGGGGAATTGCTGGGGAAGTACTACTGGGACACTTACAAATTTACCTTCACTCTCTGAAGAGGGAGTTTAAATAAACCTGCCTCAGTGCTTTTACACTGTGTTCTTGGGATTATGCAGTAAATTATTCTGCATGCATTTTGTCCTGTTCATGGAGTACTTTTGCTGTTTATCGGCATTTAAGGAAAGGGATTGTTTTAAAAATGGCAAGCTTGTGAGCAAGAGAAGTCTGTATAGAGGAGTCAGGATAAAGCACATATTTTCTTATTAGACTGAAAAATGCTACAGATTCATGATTTTTGTTTGCCGTCTTCATGCTGAACTCATTGTTTTAATATAAGAAAATACAGAAATTCTAAAATTGATCACCATTTCCAGAGTGAAAATCCATTTACAAAATTTTCTCATTTATCTTTGTTTTTCTGCAGTGATAGATACACTGCATTTGCATGCTTGAATTCAGCAGGTTTGAAAATGAGAGTAAGGACATTGTCTATTTCCAGAACTGTCATTTCTACAGAAAAAAATTCTTCCGTTGACAAGTAAAAAGGTATTTTTCCCAGCTTTTCACTCCAAAATCAATTTTGAGTGTGCCTGCACAGCTTCCCTAGAGGTCCTATCTCACAGTCCCAAAGCACTGGGGCACTGGTTTCCGCTCTCAGTGACCCCCATTGCAGGGCAGCAAGGCCACTCAGCACATGCACAAGCTCCCTCCAGAGACAGCTGAGTGTCCCTGTAGACCCTTGGCTGCTGGATAGTGTTCCCAGTGATTGTCTTGTCCATATGCCATGGGTCATATACTTCTCCCTCCCATGGCTCATCTCTGAGGCCATTCCCCACATAGCTTCTGCCTCCTCTGTACATGACTGACCACTCTTTTCTTCCTTTCCATCTCTCATGACCCCAGCCTTTCCTATTCCTGTCCACCATTGCTTCATCCTATTTCCTGGCCTGGCATTTCCTCCACAGGCACCCCAAGGCACTGGTGGTCATGGGGCAACAGAGGAATACAGCTGGAGTCTGCAGGATGCAAAGAGGTAGGACATGTCTCATGGAGCAGAGGTGAATACAGAAGGCAGCATGGTCATGGCATGAATCTACCTTGCTGTATAAGCAATGCCCAGGGAGGATTTGCTAGCTGACAGAATATTGGGCATGTTTATTTGGGGCATGTTTATTTTGGCTGCACGCAAAGAGTTGTGGTCAATGGCTCAATGTCTGGCTGGAGACCGGTAACGAGTGGTGTCCCTCAGGGATCGGTGTTGGGACCGATCTTGTTCAACATCTCTGTCGGTGACATGGACAGTGGGATTGAGTGCGCCCTCAGCAAGTTTGCCAATGACACCAAGCTGTGTGGTTCGGTTGATACGCTGGAGGGAAGGGATTCCATCCAGAGGGACCTTGACAGGCTTGTGAGGTGGGCTGATGCCAACCTTATGAAGTTTAACCATGCCAAGTGCAAGGTCCTACACCTGGGTCGGAGCAATCCCAGGCACAGCTACAGGTTGGGCAGAGAAGAGATTCAGAGCAGCCCTGCAGAGAAGGACTTGGGGTGTTGGTCAATGAGAAAATGAACATGAGCCGGCTTCAGTGTGCGCTCGCAGCCCAGAAAGCCAACTGTATCCTGGGCTGCATCAAAAGGAGCATGACCAGCAGGTTGAAGGAGGTGATCCTGCCCCTCTACTCTGCTCTCGTGAGACCTCACTTGGGAGTATTGTGTGCAGTTCTGGTGTCCTCAACATAAAAAGGACATGGAACTGTTGGAACAAGTCCAGAGGAGGGCCACGAGGATGATCAGGGGACTGGAGCACCTCCTGTATGGAGACAGGCTGAGAAAGTTGGAGCTGTTTAGCCTGGAGAAGAGAAGGCTGCGTGGAGACCTCATAGCAGCCTTCCAGTATCTGAAGGGGCCTACAAGGATGCTGGGGAGGGACTATTCATCAGGGACTGTAGTGACAGGACAAGGGGTAACGGGTTCAAACTTAAACAGGGGAAGTTTAGATTGGATATAAGGAAGAAATTCTTTACTGAGAGGGTGGTGAGGCACTGGAATGGGTTGCCCAGGGAAGTTGTGAATGCTCCATCCTTGGCGGTGTTCAAGGCGAGGTTGGACGGAACCTTGGGTGACATGGTTTAGTGTGAGGTGTCCCTGCCCATGGCAGGGGGGTTGGAACTAGATGATCTTAAGTTCCTTTCCAACCCTAACTATTCTGTGATTCTATGATTCTATCTAGTGCTCTGTGTAACAAACCAGAGTGTGCACCTGCCAATCTTTCCCAGGTAGGGCAAGCCCATGAAATCAGGCTGAGTGGCAATCTCATGTGGGGTTTTGTGGGTGAAGTTTAGCAGGACTAACTGGGATTGCAGCATGATTTCACAAAATGGGGAAACACAATTTGTCAGTACTAGGTGCACCAGAGGCCTGAAATTTCCTGTGGTGCACGAGTAAGATAAACGGTCTGTACTTATGGAATATAAAGCACTTTGTACATGATGGCAGTCAGTTTATACCATGATAATGCTGAACAATACAACTCCTTCCAGAGCCACGCTTGTGTTTAGAGGTAGCTTGTCTCTCCACTAATCAGAAACAGTACCCTGGATGTGAAAACACTTGACCTGAGAAAGTCCAGGTCCATAATGTACCTTTGCGGCTCCATCTCTGAGATTATCTAAGGTAGAATCTCCTTTGATTTTTGCACTACATCACTGGGACTACAAATCCTCTGTGGGTTCAAAAATCTGTTCAAGGATTGTTACAATAGGTGTTGGGCAGATTCCTGTGTGATCCAGGTGATCCTGTGTTAGATGAGCCAGTTATGGATCATAACTGGAGGCTTGATTCAAAACAGGTGCAGAAGCCCATACTTTTTTCTTCTGTGTTGAAACTTATTTCTAGGTGGAACACCAAAGCACAAATGTGCTTTGGGATAGCAGCTTGCAGGAGTCCTGCCTGCTGAGCCAGTAATTGCAGTCTTTATCATGCAGCCTTCATCCAGAGTACCAGAAAGACAGGCAAACACAGTTTCAGAAGAGACAGTAAGATCTCAGCCACGTGCGTCCTGCTGAGTTCAAAAGGATGAAATGTAACAACATGGAGCATTTATTTCTTTTTTGGAAAAAAGGAGAAATTTCTAAATGATGAAGCATTAAATGTTGTCACTCTCAGCATGATGCTGTGAGCATCAGCTGCAGGGCACAGCCATGGACCATGTGCCGTAGATTTTACTCACAGCTCTTTCTGCCTTTTTTTTTTCCCCTCTGTGGCACAGTGAAGCTCAGTTCTGCTTGATTTTCAGCATTGCAGCAACATAACTTTCAAACAGCAAGAGACCTTGCAAAACCAGAGCTCACCGAGCAGTGATTGTTTTCCAGTAGTCTTTGCATGTGTATCATATACTGTATGAATTCCTATGAAATCAGCTTCTGCAGCAAGTGACTTTTTCCCAGTGTGGCAATTCCACGTTTCTGCTACATTGGATGTTTGCCACTTGCAGTTTCTTTCTGTCCAATTCACCCCATACACACAGATGGAGGCAATTCAGGCTAGGATCAACTGTTTTCAGTGCAGTTTCCTTTTGCTGCTTCCTTTCTGTGATTTCTAAACTGCCTGTGCATCAGGGCTGACTGATCTGTTGAATACTTGGCACCTTTTAGAATTGCCCTTCAGGCTGGGGCCACATCAAGAGCATTTACTTCTACCCCAAATCAACTCAGCCATTATATGCAGCAGGCTGGCATCACAGCTTTTGAATTAATGCTGTTTCTCTGCTGCAGGTCCTTGTGCTTGCTTTTGTGTTTCTTTAGCCTGAAATCATGATGCTGTGCAACCCCAGACTTGTCAAACATCACTTTTAAATAACTGGCATACCCTTGAGACACCATTGACAGATGCTTGCTGCTTCCTAGCTGTCTTTATAAGTGGGCTTAGAGAATTAAACAACTAAACTGTGACCAGAGCAATAAGCAATGTGCTTTGGATGCTGAGCCATGACCCCACTGACAAAATATCCCATGGGCTTTGCACTTCTGAATAAAGCTCTAGCCTCAGTTTACTGGCACGGGCCTTTGTGGTATGGCAGTTCTAATCCTGCCCAGCTGCCACTGGAAAGAAAAGAGGAAAGGAAGGAAGAAAGATCCATCTAAGGTTAAGACAGTAGATCCCACTAGCAATAAAAGATTTAGCCTTGTAGCCCATACTTCACATCCTTTAGTAACTGTCTGGCAGATGATAGCTCAATCACATTAAAAAGTTGGGCTTTTAAAAGCTGTAGAAAAAGGTCACTGCACAGCTGGGTTGCTAAGGTGCAGAAGGAGTAGTTTTGCTGTACACTGTACGTAAAGGCGTCTTCACTTCTGACGCATCAACTCTCTTCCTGCCTCCCTTCATGCCTCCTCCTCCTCTCCTGTACCTTAGGGCACATTCAGGTGAAGTAATCAGCCCACGAATGAGAGGTTCCCAGCCGAGGTGTGTGAAACCCTGCCTTTAAGACAACATGGTGATGGGCCCACAGGGCTCAGTTTGAGCTGTCCCACCATCGCCCATCACAGCTCCTGTCTCAACAGAGGATTTCCCAGTAAGCTTCAAATAGCAAGTGCAAACAAAGAACATGAAGGAACACAGAACCGTGTCTTTAAATCAACAGCAACTATATTCATATTACACTATATCAGGTCAAAATATGGAGTGGAAATACTTAGACCGAACTGCTGTCAAGGGTGAAATTGCTCACTGTGAGCAGTCCATGATGTGTGTCTCACCAGATCCACCTTTGCTCAGTGGGAGCAGTGCCTGGCTCTTGGATGCTGTGCTTTAGCCAGAGTGTGTGAGCTGAGGAGGGGCTGGCAGCACGCAGACAGGACAGAACCGGCTGCTTCACACCCCCAGGCACGTTCCAGGGACAGAAGCAATGGCAGTGTTGGCGTCTGGCACTATGAGACATCCAGAGGAGCTGCAGGAAGAGCTCAGGCATAGCACAAGGGTCTGCTCAGTGTCCCTTACAAAAGACCAGCAAGCATGTCCCTGCCTGGGGGCTATGCAGCCCTGGGGGTGATCCGCACAGTTTTATGTCAACCAAGTGCAACTGCCTTGCACTAAGATTCCTGGAGGAATAGGCTAAAGATCTCTCAGGACAAAGAATGATTCTTTTTCATGCATTTTACAATAAAAGGAGACTGGAAGAAAGCCATGCTCTGAGGGGGGGGGTGAGCTGTGTAGTCACAGAGCAATTAACCTTTTGATCAGTGCAGAAGCACTATTAGTATGGACGATAGCAGGCTCATTTGAAAAGGTGGTGATATAATTTGTACCAGCTGATGTGATTTAATGGAAAAATAGACCTTTTCTAATGAGCTTAATAGTGCTTTTATGAGGGGATTATGGTGGTGAAATAGATTTATAAATGAATATGACTTGCTATCAATATTTGGCTTAAAATGTCATAAAATCCATATTAAATGGACTAAAAGTGTCTGAGACATTTCAAAGTGGTTTTAGTGGACAGGCCTGTGTTGGCTTGATTTGTGGTTCAGTGTAATTCGAAACTTTCTCAGTGATTAAGAGGAAATGTTTAAGGGCTGTTAATCAAGATGGATGATGAGACAGAGATTTTGAAGATTGGAAAGCAAATTACTCAAATTATAGCTTCTTCTGTTGCCTGATGCCCACAAATGACAACAATGGCCAGACAAAAAACAAAAACCAAAAACACAAAACCAAGCACTTATTTCATTTGCAAACCCAAACCAGAAGAAAATAAGCAAGTCCATTTGGGCTGAACAGATTTCTTCCTTCCAGAAATATTTTCTTCTGGGTAGTAACAGCAAAAGTAGGCAGCCCAAAAGCTGAGTGTTGAAGCAAAGAGAAACCCAACCAGCCCCCTCATCCCCCCGCCCCCCAAATTATTAGGAACTTCCAAGCACTTAGAAATTACAACAATCCACTGATGTTACAGATGCATCTATAAGTAGAAAAAAGCTGAGAGCATGGGAAGACTGTATGAGTTGTATGTTTAGTTCTATGAATTGTATGAAGTTGGAGCTAAGGAACATGCTGACTGAATTCGCTGACATTTACAGAGCATCACGTCAGAGAGGAGAAGGCTCAGAAAGAAACTCCAGCAACATGCAAAGCTGTTTTGCCTTTCATCTTTGCCTCGTCCAAGAGAAGCAGAAAGGTGACTGGGTCAGCCTGGAGGTGCATCCACTTGAGAAGGTTTCTGTGTGATCGGCAAATTAGCGGTGTCATAGCATGGTGAATTATGCCTCTGGTCATGGCTAGTTTGGGAAGAGATGCCCCCTCCTCAAAGCATGCCTCTGGGGGCTGGTTGTGGGGGGGCAATGGCTATGGTCACGCATGAAGTCAGGCAGTGCATTGCACAGACATGGGAAAAGAACGTTTTCCTCAGACTGTGCTGTGGGACAGTGTTTCTGGGAATCCCAGCGCTGGCTGGGGGACTCTATGGGGACAAGTGTGTCCTCTCCATGTGTCTTTTAGAGACGTCAGGCCATGGCCCTGAGATCAGAAATGTGGCTGCAGGCAGTATCAGGCACAGGCAGGCACTGAGCTGATTCATCCAAACTCAGACCAAAATGGTCCTTCCAGGGCTCTCTGCTACAAACTCATTAGCTGTAAGTCAATCAAAGCACACAGTTACATGGATAAGATACAGCCTTCATGACCGGAAGGAAATCTTACCCACTAATGGGTGTACTGGAGAAGAAGTTAATGGTTACTTAGGGGTTTCACTGTAAAGGATTTTGTGCAGAGTGCTTGGGGATGGGGTATGAGAGAAACAAATCAGGAGTTCGGCACAGCTCCAGGCCCCCTCTCCAGAGCAGGGCTTGGTGCAAGGGGGGTTAAGTGTCACCAGGGCTCCTGGGGCCTTGGGGACCAGTGCCACTCTAGTTAGCACTTCTCAGGAGTGTGGAGCTGCTCTAGTTCCTCACCAATGCTGTCTTGTAGAGCAGATCAGATGTCAGACACGTATTGGGGTCAGGATGCCCATGAGAAAGATGGACAATGCTCTGCCCAGCGTCCTGCTGGCAAGCAATTTGCTAGCCTAATCCCAAGGTGCCTGGCATGAAGAGGAGGAAGAGTGGGACACTGTTAGGCTCTGCAAGGCACATGAGGGAAGGCAGCAGTGACAGGAGAGACAGCAGCACGTCCTCACAGCTCCCATGTCATGCCCTTTCCTGTTTCAGTGATGCAAAGCAGCCATCTTCCTTGTGCGTTCATGCATCCCACAGTACACTGCTCTGAGATGGGAAGGGACTGAGATGGGAGAGCCCTGTGCTGTCAGGAGGGCAACAGCCTGGAGTAGCTTGGCTCTGGGCAACGACCGCTGAAGCAGTGTTCCCGTGCTCCCTGCCTCCTCCCACGGCCTGCTGGTTGGCTGCAGCAGAGCCGAGGGACACGTCCCACATGCGCTTGTGTATGGGGGTGAGCCGGTGTGCGTGACGTCTTTCCCCAGCAGTGATGGTGGGAGGGAAAGCTCCCTCCGTTCCATAGCCTTGTCTCTAGCTGCCTACGGTGGCAGGGTGGGGGGTGAGGGATGCCACAGTGCACACCGCAGATGTTTGCTATATCCTTTATCTCCTGTGAGCCTCCAAAGTACTACACGGCCAAGAGATGCATTTGGCCAGGGAGCCCCCAGCCCTAGCCTTGCACCTCCAGCCCATCATCACCGCCAAATTCTCCCTGCTGCAGATGAAGTGAGCCAGAGGTGACGTGATAAGCGTAGTAAGTGGCGTGAGCTGCTGCTTCTCTAACTGGCAGGGAGGAGGAGACTGGTATTGAGCACAGCACAGTCTGTGCCCTGTGAGAAGAGGCTGACTATGAAGGGAAGAGAGATCGAAGGGGGTACTTTTGATTGGGGACCAGCTGGAGCAGCTAAGAGGATATTAAACTGCAACAGCTGGGAAACACAGCTTAGAGGAGAAACAGTATGCAAACCCAAACTCCTCTCCTGGGGGCCTGACTGAACCAGTCTGTATTAATGAACTGGAAAAAGGGAAATTTCAACAGCAGCAGTTGTAGGAGTCTGCATGCCCTAGTCCAGAGAGGATGGACTTAGTTGCAAAGCTCTCTGGGCTGGCTGTTGTGGTGGCAGTGTTAGAAATTTCTTAGTACAGCCTGCTCACACAGAAGTTGGGGAAATGCAGAAGGTGACTTGATGTTGGCAACACCAGACAGCATTTGGATGTGATTAGAGCCATGCAGCAAACATGCTTACAATCCACAGAGAAGTGTGACATTCCAAAATCTGATTGCATGCCAATTCACAGAGAAACTGCAGGATTTGTGTTCTGCACAGAGGTTCCCTGCCCTAGCAAGCAGCCTTTGGGACCCTCCTGAGCCAGGAGGTCAGGCTGTGGCTGCCAAGGGTTAGAGCTTACAGACACCTTGGCCATTTCAGCCAGCTGAACTCTTGAATTGCTTGAATAAATGTGCTGCATGCATGGCACCTTGGGATTAACATGCATGCAACACATTTCACATGTCTGAGAGTAAAATTAAATGTTAATTAGGTTTTTTCATGTAGGCCATATTCTGCCCTTTGGCTTCTCTCCTTCCCAAACAGAAGATATCAGAGCTTTGGCACCAACTCTGCCAGTGCTCAATTGCTACCTACAGATCCATACAGGTGCTGTCAGCTAACCAACACTAAAAACAAAAGGGGATTCACTCAGTTAGTTTTGCACTGCCCTGAGCTGGAGCTGGTTTTCAGTCCAGGCAGTGCAGAACTTGCAGGTATGTTGCTTCAGGTTTGGCAATGGGATAGCTACATTCATACAAAAGCATTTATAGTTAATTCAACAGTTACTAATCTGAGAGGATGCAGTGTGCCAAGGCAGGTAAACTAGCCTGGGGTTTGGGCTGTCTGTGCTGCTGGCTGTAGGCTCTAGAGACACAGGAGGGAAAATCTCACCCTGCAACTTCTGCAGGTCGTGGCCAAAGTATTTAGGGATTTCTGGGGGAGGGAGTGCAGCAGCGGTGGCGTGGGCAGACAGCCTGCTCCTGAAAGGAACCTTCTGTATTTCGCAGCGGGAGCAAGTCTTCAAGTGTGGCAGACCATATGCATGCCTGTCTGCCCAGAGCTTTCCCCTCTTCCATAATGATGGTACAGGCTGTGCTGAGCTGAAACTCAGTAAATATCAGCCAACTCTCTCCAGAGAGACAACTGCCTTCTGCACCCTCCAAGGGCTGAGCACAACTAATGTAGCTAGGCTCATTCTGCTCTCCCTTGTGAGTACAGTCATTGTAGTCGCCACCAAACATCCTCACAGCCAGGGGTGTCATCCTTTAGCACACAGCAGCCTCAACACTGCTGCAAATTCCTCTCTGGGCAGGCACAGTTATGCCTGTTGTTTTAATTAATCATCTTTCCTTGGAGATTCAGGGACTCCTGATTCCCAAGGTCTGGCTTTTGATTAGGGTCAAATGTGGTATATCTAAGGCAGCTGTGCAGCCAGCCTCCTCCTGTCTTCATTTGTACACATGTACATGAACTGTCCCCAAATGCGTGTGTGCCAGGACACACACATTTTATGTTCCAATAGCGATATGCCCCTCAGAGCTTTTTTTTTTTTAGCTCCACCAAAAGCATATACCCACATGCCTCTAGAATAAAACAGGACAGTCTTGTCTGCCTGAGTTGTTCCCTGTTGAATTTACATTCTTCTTTTCTCAGAGCTCTGTTTTCTGCATTTCTTGGGATTATAGGAACCTTTTGTGTTTAAAATTCTTGACCCTTGTTTTCCCCAGGTTGCTTTAAATTGAAGGGGAAAATAAACTGAGGAGCCATCAAAGCTCATCTCACTTCTCCGAATTGATTCTCTGACCCTTTTTACCATCTGTGCCTCTCTGAAAATCTCCAGCTTTTATCTACACCGTTCCACCTTTTGCAGTAGAGGCAAGCCCCTGAAGCTCTTTCTGCCGTTTTAAAAGAATCCACCTCTGCAGCCAGACACCAAGCTTCATTTCTGTTAAGGTTTTCAATCCCACTCGCTCCTTTGTCTTGGCTTATACGTCACCCTGTTCCTCTTGGGTGGGCAAAAAGGGGATGGGTGCTGCCACTCTGCTGAGTCCTGACTGGGTCACCCAGTGCTGCTGGGCTGTCTGGGCTAGGCTATAAAACAGAGCCAAGGCAGCGCAGCTGGCTCAGAGACCAGACTGAATTCTGCAGACGCAAGGGACCCACACGCAGCCTCTGCCTCCTCCTGTGTTGCTGTTTTTCCTGGAATACAGAACCAACCTCCAGAGCAAGATGTGCAAGGGACTCGCTGCACTGCCAGCCACTTGCTTAAAAAGGTACTGTTTATTTCTGAGCGTCTGTTAATGGTCTTGTTAGGATGATGTATTGAACTTGGTGTCTGAAGCACAAGTGGCAGATTTGGTTCTGCTGCTTTTCTAAGATGAGATATAAATGATTGCTTACAGGCTATTTTTTCTTTTTCTGTTATTCAGAAGCAGAATGAAGGTTTTGTACTGAGCTATGCAAACTCTAAGCCCATCCTTCTCATCAGCAAAACAAGCAGCTCTTAGCATTGCTATGTATTGATATTCCTGTCATCTGTTTCTGCCACAAGCTTTGCACCCCTTTTCTCCTTTGAATCCTTTTTCTGCTGAATTTTCCTTTCTTGATTTTTTGAGGGAAAAGGAAGGCAGGAAGGATATACAAAAAAAAAATAGAATTGAGAGTCATTCTCCAAAAACGCATCCCAAATGCAGAAAGCCAGCCTGGCAGGACAAGGCAGGGCTGCAAGCCAGCTCAGGGCAACGCGGATCTGGATGCAGCACCAGCCAGTGCAGGGTCAGCCCCAGGTGTGTAGGGGTGGTGAGGGACCAGGGCAGGCTGTACCTTGATGCACAGTGCTGTGAAGCTGGCCATTCCCAGTGTGCCATGCTGATCAGGAAGGGCTGAGCTGTACCCCTGCCGTGGGTGCATGATCTGGCTGCACCCTGGTGTGTGACGCCAGCCAGGCATCCCTGTGCCCCAAGACATGCGCTTGGCTTCATGGCCTGCCTTGCAGCGTGGTGTGAGTGGGTCTCTGTGCCAGCAAGGTGGCCGTGAGCTCTCATGGAGGAGTGTTACTCCCTTTCAGGTGCTATGGGGCCTTGAGACCCCCAGCAGTGTGGCCCAGGTCCCCAGAATGGCACCAGTTCCACAGAAGTCCCTGCTCATCCAGCCCATGCAAGGTTGCATGGATCTCTGATGGTGCAGTGCTTTCCGGCCCCTCATGCCTTCAGGCTGCTTCCCAGTGGCTGTGCAGCGGGAGAGGGTTGGGAAAATACAAACTGAGACTCAGCCAGCTCCCATCTAGGAGAAAAAGCTCCCACGCATGGTGGATTTGAAAACAAGTGCTGAAAATGCAAGGAAGAAATATTGACACCCTCCCCCCCAGTTTGCAGGAACATGTGATTGGGGGAAAAAAAAGAACATTAAAAAAAGGGGGGGGGGGAAGGGAGAGTTCACATCTTTTAACCTTTCTGTTCAGGATTCCCAAGAAAATCCCTCTCTCCCAGAGAGCTGCGGGACTCACTGCAAGCAGCAGCGTCTTGTTTCCCCCTGCTGCTGCCTTCCTGCAGACCTCAGCGATCTTCTTCTGGGGGCAAGCAGCATGACAGCACGAGGCAGCCGAGTCTGCCAGTGCAGAGTACCCGATGTCTGCCAGGGCAAGGCCTCGGTGCTGGCCCTCATCACAAGCACCCTGCTCTAAGGAAGCTCTGTGGTCCCTTTGCTCTCTCCCTAGTGCTGCAGTTGTTAAGGAAACTTTTATGAGCACAGCAAAGTAGTGAGAGATAAGATATGATCCGGGGTGCTGACAGGGTGCAAAGAGCAGAGCTGGAAGGCTGAGCAGCTACCAGAGCTCAGCCCTACACAGCCTCTTGCTCTTTTCCAGGCTCTGATCTGAGAAGCAGGAGAGTAATTTCCTGCTTACACTATTGTTGCACCCTGCGGCAGGCCAGGGCTTGCACTCCAGAGCAAGCAGGACTGATTTACCCACCCCTTCTTCCAGTTCTTAAATTGGAAGAAAATCCAGAGAGATGCTGAAAGCAATACCAGCTGTATATCTAGATGCTGCTATCAGGCAATGATTGTCCTAAGCATGCTAGAAGGCAGAACAAAATTAAACATGAATCCTTGAGGAGCTTGCTGTGGAGCAAGGAATTAGCCTGCAGTTAGTGTGGGCTAGTTGTGGTGAAGCTCATGGCTCAGCCCCTGATCTCACCCCCCGATCCTGCTCTGAGCCCTTTGCTTCCTCCCTTCCCTCTGTGTCAAGGGCAGCTGCTTGGCAGTGTGACCTGGCATGGCCCTGCTGTTTGTGTAGCTCGATGATGAGGCAGGGAGATGGCAGGGGCTGCCAGAAAGGATTAGCAAGGGTGTAAGAACCAGACATTGGTAGCTGTGCGAACCAGCTCAAGGAGAAGTGACACATTTACAGTGCAGTGATGCCTTTCTATCATAATAATGTAGTTGTAAACAAACAGTAGGAAAACAGAAACTTCTCCCCCTTTGCAAGGCCCGCCTCCAGGAAGATGACCTTCCCAGCAAGAAAATGGTGCTGTTGAACACAAAAAATTACTTCTTTGACTTTGTTGTGTTTGTCTAGCAGCAGAAATGTGCATTATGTGAGGAGAGGAAAGTCAGCACTGGAGTCGCTAGCAGCCACCTGCATTTGTGTCATGAGTGAAGCTAAAGGAGCTTGTTGTTGGTGAGGACACTGCAGTGGGAATTGCAATGCATTATCTTCATCTTGCTCTTGAATTGTTTCTTTCAGTGCCAAAGACATGAAGCATCGTCTGGGCTTCTTGCTGCAGAAGTCAGACTCCTGTGACTATGGCTCTTCCCAGGGCAAGAAGGAGAAAATATCTTCAAGCCAGAGGTAAGAGCAAATGCTGCCATGTAGTTAAGCCCAGGCTGGCCGCAACATGTTATTTACTCCTTCACTGAGCTGAACTTCGTTAGTGTTTCTGCTGCTGCCTCCTAGCAACTCCTGAATACCTGTGTTTGAATCTAGTGAAGCAATAGTTCTCAGGTATTGATAGTCCCTTTCCATGACGAAAGTTAAACTAGACATCCCTTTCTGCCAACACTTCTGTGATTCAATATGCATATGCACATGGAAAGTTTGTGCAGGGGAATAATGCCATCACAAGAGCCAGCTACTGTTCCCCTGCTGGTTAAAGAAATCAGCTCTTTGGAGTTTGCCCATATGACCTCTAAGAATGGTCCCAGCTCCGTGCTCCAGCAAGAGATGCAATCAGTCACGAAATAAACACAAAATCTCCAATAATTGCCAGGGATTGCAAACCAGAATTTCTGTAGATTGGATCTGGGATACTCAGGGGTCTCTCTAAAGAAATCAGACATTTCCTTCTTGGTCTTTTGTGTATGCTCTTAGAACAATCAGGGAAAAAGATTTTCTAATGGTGCCGAGCAAAAGAACAAATTTGTCTCTTCTGTATGGCCCTTAAATCTTCCCTATGTTTCTCCCTTTGTCTCCTTTTAGGGTTAGCCAAGAAGAAGTCAGAAAGTGGGCGGACTCTTTGGAAAGCTTGATCCATCATGACAGTAAGTAAAGAGGGCCCTTCTGCTGCTTGCAGTGTGTGTGTGCTGTGAGCAGTCCGTGGAGTGAGCATGGAATGTTCTCTTATGTTTCTTAGCAGCACACAGTACCTCTTTTGGCCACACAGGCCTCTGGGATGGGTGGTGAAGTGGCCCCTTGGTGAAATCCCAAGGACAATCACAAAATGTCAAGAGTGGGGCTTTGACCTGTTGCTGAGCTGTCCTTTTTGTAAATGCAACTGGTTTATCCTCTCTGCAAGGGGAGTGCAAGACCACAGCACACAGTTAACAGTGGGTTAAACAAGAACCAAAAAGTGGAGAAACTGAGCCCATGGGAGACTTTGTCTTCCTGCACTAATGTCCTTGCGGTTTCCTTTGTGCTGTTCCCATGGCCTGAGGCTCTGTGGTGTCTGTTGGCTGTCTCCTCAGGGCCTCCTGGGAACATGTGAGTTGCCTATGTTCTCCTGGCTGACACTGGAGCAGTCTCACAGTGGGGGAGCAGGCAGCTGGGGGACCTACATGTGACATCCCCATGGGGCCTGTCTGAATTCCTGGCTCCCTCGACAGGCACAAGCTGCACGAGCAACTGCCGTGGAGGCAGGCAGCCATCCCTCCTGCTAGCCCCAGGGGAGCTGCTCATTCTGCTCTAGGAAGGAGAACCCAGAATTGCTGTTTGATGGGGTTCACAGGTACAACTATCCATGAACCAACACTCTTACCTGATCTGTTTTTTCTCTAAACAATCCGTAGGAGGACTGGCTGCTTTCCGTGCCTTTCTCAAATCTGAGTACAGTGACGAAAACATCGAGTTCTGGGTCAGTTGTGAGGACTACAAGAAAACCAAGTCACCAGCCAAGCTCAGCCCCAAGGCCAGAAAGATCTATGATGAGTTCATCTCAGTGCAGGCAACAAAAGAGGTATGTGTGCAGAACATTTCTTGGGCAAAGGTATCACCTTGAATTCTGAACTAGGCCAGCAGCACAGGGAAGTAGAGATTGGTAATTTCACAACAGTTCAAGGGTGCTGCTTCTCTGCTAGTTAGCAAGTAAATGGTGTCATTTTTATTGCTTCCATATTAAACTTGGATAGAGAGAAAGTGGATTTAGTCACAACCATATGACCATCCTGTGGGCGTGCTCAAATGGGAGAAGCCCAAGAGGACTCTGATTCCCAGTGTTCCTGCTCCTCCCATGCAGTTTAGTTTCCTGGCTGACTGCATCCCATAGTGATGTGTCAGTCCTCCCTGACAGTTCATCTGACAGAAGGGATGGATGCATTGGTATCCAGCTGTGCAGATTCTGCCAAGGCTACGGGGTGTCAAACAGCCATTACAGACATCTACCCACTAAGGAGAGATAAAGCACATTTGGTGGAGAGATGCTTGGATTTTCCCTTACCTATGCTAGCCACTTCTGGGACACGTTGTAATTACACTGTCCCTTTGGCCCACAGGTGAACCTGGATTCATGCACACGGGAGAAGACAAGCCACAACATGCTGGAGCCTACACTGTCCTGCTTTGATGAGGCTCAGAGAAAAATATTCACTCTCATGGAAAAGGATTCGTACCGCCGTTTCCTCAAGTCCCCCTACTACCTGGACTTGGTCAGCCCACCTGCTGCTGGCTGTGGGCCCGAAAACTGCAAAAGAAGCCACACTCACACCTTAGACTGCAACTCTAACATCATCTCCCAGTGCGCCTGAACCTGCAGCAAGGCAGGAGCAGGCAGGGCTCTCGCAAGAATATACGGCAGCAAAAGCATTCATTGGCATGAAGCAGCAGAGCTGTCTCCAATAGCTGTCTAATGTCCCAGTTGTATCCCATGTCATGCAACAGCCAGCATTGCAACCCAAACCAGGCTCAGTCTGTGTAGCAAACCCTCCTCTGACTCCATTGGTGTAGGAGCCCTGGAGTCTGTGTCTGACAGGAAAGCTGGGCACAGTGGTTGTGTGTCCACTGTGTTTCTGGTGAGCCCTGCAAACCCAGGAGGGTGGTGGGGAGCACTCATTCAGACCAAGCACTACCCCGCAAAGGACCAGTCTTGCAGTGTTGCAGCGTGACCCCTAGCAAAGAGCAGGGGAATGAGGAAGCCAAGGGAAGTGTTGGGGACTGTGATCTCCCCTTTCTAACTGGCACAAGCTTAGATGAAAAGGACTTGCTCTGGTCCTTAGCAATGTGAAGCTCTCCCCTCTGGCCACTTCTCCCTCTGTAGCATCTTGTTTATGCTGGCCAAGGATCCTTCCTAGGGATGTACAGAGCTATTGTTTTGGGAGAGGTTCATTATTTTGTATATTATTGTGTCCCTCATGCTCCGAGGTTAAACACTGGAGCAGGGCAGAACAGAAACATGTTTCTTCTCTCCCAGATTGACAGGTGTATATTTCTGACTCTGGGAGTGCCATTTGGATTCATGTTTGTCTGCCCTGGCTTGTATGGAGCAGTTTGTGAGGGAATAGGACCACAACCACAACAGCTGGGGGAGGAAAGACCCTGCTTTGGAGTACTTGAAAATGTCTTTTTTTTTCTTTTTTTAATGTTATTTATGTGAGTTTATATTTCAGTAGTAGCATGGCTCACTTTTATTCCTGCAGATGGTAGGAGGAATGTGTCAGGCTCATTACTGCTCCTGGGCTTTGCAAGAAGGCAGCTTCATTTTTAGTCACTGCAGTTAGACATGGCCTTCACTGGGGGCTTTGGGACTGACACTGACCTGCAGTTGGAGGCAAGAAATAAGTGCTGTCTTGGGCTGTCTTGCTGTCTTGGGCTGCAGTACTGGGTATTGCACTGTCCTCCGGCTGTTTGGTCTTTCCTTAGTTGGATATTGCTACTCTGACAACCGTGTATTTCTTGCTGTGCATTCCAGTCCAGATAACAGTTCTCACACTGGGGTTTTGACATGGCAGGAGGAGGCTGTGGTTCTCCAGTAAACACTTCCAGGCCCACAGAGAAACATCTGTTTTAGCATTTGCTTTATTTTGTATTCACCTGTACTGACACATACCACCATAGCATGTTCAGCTAAAAGATGGAGAGGCTTGCTAAAGCTCTGAACATAGCCAAGCATGTGGCTATGTTTTATTTCCCCCGGTACTGGGAATTCTTGATAACTATTATAAAAACTGTACTGATATTTAAATAATAATGAATTCATTCTGAATAAAAAAAATTGTGTTAGTCCTTTCTAAAATGCCATTGTGTGAACCAAAGAAAATGCACAGAGACCCAATTCACTGGCCAAGGTTACTCTAAAAAGTTATTTTACAAATGGCTTCACATACATTTTAATTACGGAAAGATGAAACAGCCATTTTATCCTTCAGATGCCTTTGGCATCATGAGTGTGGGGGGTACTGGGCTTTTGGGTTCAATGCGGTGCCTGACAGTGAGCACAGCACAGGGACCACCCAGTCTTCCTGAGGGGCTGGTCTGAGTGTGAGGACCCTGTGACAGCATTGGAAGGAGCAACATAAAGGAACACCTCCTCACTGCAGATGTCTTCCCACCCACAGCTCTAGAGAGGCACATGTTTAGCTCGGAGCTCAGCCTGTCCCTGTTCTTTGTGGACACAGAGCTGCCCAAAGGCAGTGTGGCTGGCAGTGAGCAGGGCTGGCTCTTGTGCCCCTACAGGCACCACAGCAGCTACTGGGGTGTGAGCCGAGCGTGTGAGCTGAAGCCTGAGGAAGCACCCGGGCAGTGGGGCTGAGGTGCATGTGCCATGCTGGTGAGTTGCCTTTGGACCAGCCTCCTGGGGTGATGTTTTTATTTGCTTTTTCAGTTTCCTGGGAAACCACCACATCTGTTGCAGCAGAAGCTCTCAGAAGCCTTTGGTCTTGCCAGGCCTTTTGAGCACAGGTTTTGGGAGAATGATGTAGAGGGTAAGGAAACTTTAAGTGCAAAGAGATAAAATGAATCATCAATCAAGACAGTAGCAGAAATAACATGTTTATGTGTAGATTACTGAGTAGTACAAGAACATGTGCTAACACAACCAATTCCTCAGTGCACACCAGTGCCCATGTCTTCTCTGTATGAGGATCTCTAGTGGAAAGCACCCGGAGAACGTCAGCCTGAAAACCTGCTGCTTGTGTCAGGAGCCAGTTGCCCCTCCTGATCTCATTTCAGCCCTTGGTCACAGCACTCAGCACCCTCCAAGAAGTGACCAAGGAAGCGAGCCCTGGCACACCCTCAGCCACCCCTGGGCAGTCCCCAAGGCTGGGACCAGGCAACACCAGCAGAGCCCTCAGTCACTGTGTTGGGGGAGAGCTGGATGCATCACACCATGTCTGGGGGGGTGTGAGGGTCTGGCTCACTGGAACAACCAGAAAACACACAGCAAATTTTCCCCTGGCATTATTCCAAGGGATGCAGGGAGTCCTCCTTCACATGTCCCTGTGGTGGGAAGATGGATTCAGGGAGGCACTGAGGCAGTGCCTGGTGCCTGGAGACCCCGCTGCAGCGTGGGGTTACCTTTCCCCACAGCAGGGTTGGGGTCCTTCAGAGAGCACAAAACCTGCCTCCTGTGCAGGCTCACGTGCCAGGGTGCACCCAGCAGCCACAGCACAGGGTGATTCTGGAGGATGTTTTGGAAGATGCACCTTTGCGTTCACTCAGGCAGATGGCCAAGGTTTCCCTGCACAAGGTCTGAGGCTGCGCTCAACCCACACATGCTCATCTCTCTGACAGACCACAAGCATAATAACCAGAAACTGCTTTTTGGCTCTCTGACTCGCTGGGGATCCAGATGCCCACGTTAGGAGTATTGCATATATGTATGTGTGTATACTTATATATGAGTATATGGATACAGATGCACAATGTTGTGTGTATAGTGCTCATACATACGCCAAGTATCACAAGACCAGTCTGATAAAATATATGAAGATATATGATGGTTGGGATTAGCCCAACAGTAAATACCTCTGGGCCTGTGGAATGCTCTGCTGTGGCGAAGGTACAGGTATTGCTGCCTTCCTGGGATGAGTCTGCTTGAGTAATTAGCCAAATAACCCTTCTACACAAACACAACTTCCCAAGAGCTCCAAAATGCTTCAGGGGCCACATTTTATGGCCACCTGGGAGATCACTGGCACTTGTTCAATCATCCCCTAAAGAAGGCTTCCAGCATTGTAGCAGAAATCGAGCTGGGGAGGGATTTCCAATAGAGCTGTTTCATCTCTCCTAAATCCAGCCTCCACCTTTCTTTTCAGCAAAACATACCTAGACACCTTCTCCGTGCCCCACACATCGCTGTTGCAGCTAGTCACATCTCAGGTTTTGATGGCATACAGCAAGCCAGCCTCCAACAGCATCCCACCCTCTATGGCGTTGGTGTTGGCATTTAAACTGCGAAATGTGTGACGGTATCTGGAAATAGCCAGAGGCTTATGTGAAAATGAATGATCTAGGTCTTTATGCAGGGAAGCCTGTCTGGGTTTGCATTTCTATGAGTCATACTGTAAATAGGGAGCTTGAACATGCTGAACCTGCTTGTACTGACACCAGTCTGTGGAGACATTGGGAGAGTACATGGAGCGCGCATGGGCAGAGGTGGTGGGAGCATCCTGCAGTAGAAGAGTTGGCCAAGTCCCCAGCCTGCGCCCAGCCCTGCTCCTGCCTCCCCCTTGCTGCCCACCAGCTCTGGGCAGTGGGCACTGCTGGGGGAACCTGCACTCTCTTGACGGATCCCTCCCGCTGCTCAGGCTTCCCTTGGGCTCTTTTGGCCACCCAAGCTGCTCCCCAGGCTCACCCCAGGGGAATGCCCTGTGAGAATCACCCTCTGCAGTTCCAGCACTGACTTTCCCAGGCCATTTGCTCCAGAGTTAGAAAATGTCACGTTTGTGATGGCCTCCATCCTTCTCCTGACTCCTCATCCCTGCCTGGAAAACACAGCCCACTTCCTGCAGCTTGGGATGTATTTTTCTTCATCACCATAGTGACACCGTGTAAATATTTGGGGCTGGTGGGGTTTTGATCAGATTTTGAAAGTCCAGAAGAGGCTGGCAAACCCCTTGTTTATGTTACTGCATTTCGCACAGTCTCATGACCTGCAGTTGAGGTTGAGCAGCCTGAGGGGGTGGCTGGTCCGGGATGCCTGCTGGGAGCACGGGCCCTTGTTATTTTGCTGATGTGTGTCAGGATGCCAGCTGAAGCAGCTCATTTCAAGCCAGGGCCTTGCAGATGCTGCACCAGGAAACCATCGTGGAGATGAAATGTCCCGGAGCCCAGAGGTTCATCACATTTGCCTTGAGGCTGAAATGAGACCCCAGTTGCCCTTTACATATGCCCTTGCCTTATCCTCATATGTGATTTTTTCTGGTGGTGAATAGTGGGCTGGCTTTGAATAATTTGAAAAGAGCTGGTCTTTTTAAGAGACAGCCTTATAGAAACACATGTCCTGGGCAGATTGGAGGAGACAGGAGAGAGAGAAGCAGGCTACACAAACTCAGCAGAGTTTGCCATCTGTTCAAGAAGCCAGGGATTTATTTTTCATATCTCCAATGAGGGTTTTGTGTTTGTGTTTGCTGGGTGGGGGTGGGGGTGGGTTGTTTTTTTAATCAGCATTGAACAGTTGTAATTGCAGCTTTTTCAGCCCCAACACGATTTTCCTTCCTCCTCTAATCGATGTCCCCCAATTTGGTTTGTGCAGAAGTATCGCTTTGGCATGCCTACTGCAGAGAGAAGCCACGAAAGAAAGAAATCACTGCAGCAACACCTGAAGCTGCAGTCCTGCGGAGGGATGTGTGCGGGCACCGGGGACAGGGCCACAGGCTGCAGGCTATGAGCTCAGTACATCGTGCAAGTGGCTGAAGCGAGCAGGAGGTCTGGGTTGCTAAACAGTCCCGGTGTTTTGAGCACACAGATCTCATTTTATCCTCTTTACTGTCTTTAGTGTGAAGCAAACAGGCTGCCTCCCAGCTGACTCCAAGAGGAGTCACAGGGGAAGTGGTGGTGCAGGCTCACTCTGCCACCTCTCATGACAGCCCAGTGCATCCTGCAGCACATGGCCATGCGGCTCCTGGCTCAGCTGTCCCTGCTATTCCAGCATCCCTGCCACCCTGCTGTCCCTGCCGTACAGCCATCACTGTTTCTGCTGATGATTTGCTTTCTGAAGACCAGGTGATGCCAGTCCCTTGACGGACATGAGCCAGCCTGCACCCCAGGACTACAGGACTTAGCCAGGGACGACAGCACCCACAGGGTACGCTGTGCAGCCACAGCAACACCCTGGGAAGCTGGTAGAAGAGGGCAAGCCTGAGCTAGACCAGCAACATGGGCAAAACTGGAAGAAAAATTGTCACGTCCTAAGATGTCTTAGAGAAGGCAGAGCCAGAACCCTGAGCCTCCGACTAAAGCCAAGACCCACAGTGCTAGGAACATGCCAGCTCCCAGTCACTGCAGGGCTGGGGCTGCTCCCACCCTTCATGGGTCCCAAACCCAGGGAGGATCACAGGGGTTTTTGCTAACTCGTCTTTCATGGGAGAGGAAAGAGACTGTAAGAGAAGAAACATCCGGACATCTGACAGTCCAAAGCACAGGGGGGAATGCTTAGCAATGCTCCTGGGTGCTCCTCTAGGGTGGTATCAAGAAATTAAAGCGGCTGAGGAGAAGGGGCAGGTGTTTAGATAGAAGCAGTGGGGCCGCCCGCAGGGAACGCCTCGCACAGCCCTGCCACATTGCTACTTGATTAACTCTTGATAAAACTCCGACCGCACAAATCTGGGCAGGGAGTCTTTCTCCATCAGGGCAAAAATCCTCTTCTGGGCTATGTCAAAGCTGCTTGGTGATGGCTCCACCAGGTTCTTCATGGTCACAGCTTTGGTGAAGTGGTCGATGTTCACCTGTGATTGAGTGTAAGAGATGTGGGGACCCTGCCCTTGCAAGGGATGGGTGATGGCATCTCCCATCCCCTGCTCTGTCCCACCAACAACTGTGCAAAGGTTATGAGGAGGGACAGAAGTAGGTTCATTTATCTGGGTGGATTATTGGTGGCAAATCTGTAAGGATGAGGTTTATCCTGCAGCACAGCTAACTTGGGGAGGGAGATGACTGTAAATTGTCACCCCTTATGATGAATGTAAGCCCTCTGTGGGGAGAGGGGGACAGGCATGTGCTGGAGGTGCTCATGGCAGGAAACAGCCCAGCAGAGCCTGATCATGCAAACAGGGGCACCAAGGCTGCGAAGGGTGGGAGGGCAGCACATTGGGATGGGGCTGCCCTTGGCTGAGGGTACAAGGTGCCCTGCAGCCAATGCTTTCCTTGGGATTAGGCCACTGGGGCAGCAGCCTCATCCCTCCTGGTACCAGCTCCTGCCCCAAGGCCACTGACCTCTTTGGGTGCCTCAGTCTGAATAAACTCCTCGTAGATCTTTTTGGCCTTCTCCGCCATCTTCATGGGGGACTTGGTTTTCTTGTAGTCCTCACAGGCCATCCAGAACTCGACATTCTCCTCACTGAACTCAGAGCGCAGGAAGCTGTGGAAGCTGGCGAGCCCATCTGTGGGGGGAGACAAGCCCTCATTGAGCACTGGTGGTCCCAGGGGGCTGACCCCTTGTTGAGCAGCCAGGGGGGACATGACCACAGGTGAATGTGAACTTACAAGGGTTTTGCAGGAGCTTCTCCAGGGAATCATGCCACTGCAGAGCCTCCTCCAGTGATGGCCTGAAGGGAGTAAAGAAAGCCCAGGTGATCCATGTTCAGCACAGCACCAGTCTGGGCTCCAGGTTTTTAAACAGTTCCTTTAAAAATCAGGAGGAATGAAGTAACAAGCTGTGGACACTGTTGCAGATTGAGAACAATGGTGGAGAAATGGGAATGCTACTAAGCTGCAGTATAGTACTCTCCTCCCAGGCACAGCCAAGCACCATGGAAGGTGAGGATGGGGCTGGATGGGCTAATTCCCTGGTGTCTGAGCAGAGATACAGTTGAACTGCGAATCGAGCCCCCTCTGTAGCCATGGTTCCCTTTCTTTCCCCAGCACCCATAGATGGGAGGGCAGAGCAGGGCTCTGCAGGCAGCTGGAAAGCATCGCTGTTTTTCCACTGGGATGAGGAAGGATGCTTCCTGCTGGAGGGGGCGGAAAGGCTGGATCATTCTAGCCCTGCACTGCCGGGTGGGGGTCAGCACCCCTCAATTCCCACAGCCCTCTTGTCCCATTCCCACGGCCCGCAGCAGGGCAGGATGAGGCCCTGGCTCCCTTCCTCCCCAGTGAAAACCTTCGGTGTTCTTCATGTGCATGGGTTTTCCTCTCTTTTTGTTTCTTCCTTTTTAATGCAATTCATGTAAATGTGACAGTGCAACTAAAGAGCTTTGTGGGGGGTTTTGTTTGTGGTTCTGGGTCTTGTTGGGTTTTTCTTAAGCCCCAAGGAGTTTGACCACGCTGCCCTGGGGTGCACTGGTGCCCAGTGTTGGAGGGTAACCCCCCTCCGATTGCTGAGTGCTGGATTCACTGCAGGCCACCGCCACTCCCCACGGCCAATGCAGCACTCAGGCTTGTTTGGCTGCTTGTTTAGCTATGCACTGGGGCTGAACCCCTCTGGGTGAGCAGAGCACCCCTGAGGCTGGGGAGGGAGCAGTGGGCAGGACAACCTGCTGGTCCTGGGGACATTGGTGCTTCGGCAGTGGGTCTGGGATAAGTGCAGATGCTCCCATTCAGCCGCTCTGCCCTGGCTTCAGCTGGGAGAAGAGTGTGGTAGAAAAGCAAGGCTTGCTCAGGTTGGGAGTCCAGCCCTCACTCATCATCAAACCACCAGCAACCACAGTAAAGACCATGGTGGGGGCTCTGGTCATTCACTTTCTGCACCTCAAATTGCATTTGCACTTGCCACCAAGGATGTAAAGGTCTCCCTGCCCCTGTGTTCCTGGCAGGCGTCTCCCCACCCTGGTGAGGGGGAGCATTGCTGCAGGTACTACCCAACAGAATCCAGATTTCCTGGAAACTACCAAATTCATTTTTCCATTAGCTGAATGTCCCAGGGATGAAATTAACTCTGAGCAAGATGCTGACAATGAGTGATACAGACACTCCACAGTGCAGGAGAAAACAACTCCTCCAGCCAGCGGGGAGTGAAGATGTGCTCCGGCTTTCTGCACAGACAGCTAATGGGGACAAATGTGTCTCCTTTGCAGACATCCAGGGCACGCCAGCGACAGAGTGTGAAATGCACTGTCTGTCGCGGCTCTGCCTGACCTCCCTGGCCCAGGCAGCTCTCATTGGGCAGTGCTGTAGCAGACAGGCATAGCACTGGCAAGTGTCCCCATGCTCTCTGTGGGCTCTCGTCAGGGTGAGCAGGTTGTTCATCTGCACTGTGGGTTGTTTTGAGGGTTTCTTTTGGTTTGTTTTGAGTTTTTAGCAATCCCTTGACAGAGGGTTACTGGTTTAGAGTAACATTGCCTGGGCTGAAGAGGACAGGTGTAAAACAAAAAGTCATGATTTTAAAGAGGAAATAGAAACCTGGCCTCATGAAGAGTGGGCATGAGCTTCTCCTGGTTTTCATTGTGACATGGCCACTCAAACCCTTCAAGATGAGCTCTTGCTCCCGGTGCCAAGAGCAAGGCTGGCTGGGCCAGTCAGCCTCCTACCTCCAGCAAGTCAGTCTGGGTGCTGTCAGACCTGGGTCCTCCAGCACTGTTTGTGCAGCCCCAGGGCAGGGGCATTGTCTCCAGGACAGTCACACACATCTGATGGTGACAGGGCTGAGGGGTGCTAGAAAAGTGGCCAGGGCAGCAGCTCAGGCACCTGGCTCTGCTACCTGAGGCTGTATTGGAGGTACTCCAGGCAAGGCCATCATCATATGGCCAGGAAGCCGTCCTTCTTTTAGGTTTAAGCTAACATTTCTTTCCAAGGTTTGTTTTGCCTCCTTTGAACTGTTAATCCTGCAGCACAGCTCATCAGACTCTCTAGCTTCTCCTCTTCTTTGCTTTGTCATTAACTCAGCTCAGTGCCAGAGAGCAGAGACTCGGGACAAAGGCAGTAAGGTGAGAAGGTGCCATAATCACAGAGCTGCCCAGAGCCAGGCATCACACTGCCAGGCCATGCACACAGCTTGGGGACACACTGCCATGTTGAAGCCAGCAGACTGTGCAAAGCTGGCACCCCTGGGCTGAGGTGGGTGACTCAGAGAAGTCCAATTACCAAATGCCTCTGGCAAAACTTTATCAAATAATGTGAAATCTCATCAGAAGTAAATTGAGTTTCCATGAGAAATCTGGTTTCCATAAAGCTGTATGGCCTGACACGTCTCATGTTGCCCTGACATAACTGTCTGAGCCACATCTACCCTGTGGGCCATGAGGACCATGTCACAAGCTGCCTGCCATGTCAAGCCTGCTGTGCCCACCAGCAGTGGGGGCTTCAGCTCCTTCTCATCCACCTCTCCAGCTAGGCATGGGTGCCTGCACAGCCCACTCCAGCACAGTACTCACTTCTGGGCCTTGAGAGGCTTCTCTGGCTTCTCTGGATAGGGGATAATGAAGTCAATGGCCGAGTCAGGTTTCTGGAGCAGTGTGCCTAGCTTGGTCTTGATCTCCTTGGCCCTGCAAGAAGGGATGAGCAAAGACAGGTCAGGTAGAAAGGATAGGACAGTGGGAATGGTCCCTGCTTGCCTGTGCATGGACCCTAGCACAGCCACTGGTGAGGTACAAAGCTGTGTAATTAATTAGACATGAATAAATGGACCCTAATGCTGTAAAGGTGCCTGGCTAAAGCATTTCAAACCAGGGTGCCTGAATTAGCGGCAGTGCTTGATCTTGATCTTGATGTCTTTACTTTGTCCCCATCTGTGGCCAGGATAATTGCATCAGTGAAACTGGCTGCTCTGAGGATGAATTAGGGGATATGTGTGCAGCACTTAGTTTCTATAGTGATGAGCCCAGTGGAAATGCTGGTGAGGAGGTGCAGGAGCTGCCTTCAGAGAGGAGGCTGTGCAGGATGCCATGCTGGGCTGCATGGCAGTGACTGCCCCACACCTGTCCATGTTGTGCCTGCCAGCCCTGCATTGACATCAGTATTCAGAGCAGGGTGCCCTAATATATATATAGTGTGTATATAAGTAATAAATAAGCCTTATGTCTGCACAGGAGGTGAATGAGAGCAAGGGGACCCACTGCTTCCCCACAGGGTAGCTGGGCTTGTTGCATTCTCCATGGCACAGCTGTCAAAGCTGGGCTGCAGCTCCCTGTATTCAGAGCTCACTGTGCTTCTCCTCTCTGCTGTTTATTTTCACAAGTCCTCTGTGGATGCTCACTCTCTTGCTATGTCTGCTATTTCATTCCCATTCCTTCAGCTTTCATCCTGCCTTTAAAACTCACGCTGTGTTTCGGTTTTCCATCCATCAGCCCCACGGGCGACTTTTTGAGGCCCGACATGGGCTCTGCTCCTCCACCAGCTGCCCCCCACTTCTGCTGCAGAATTCTGGCTCTAACAGCAACCCTAGTGCGGGAGCAGGCAGCGGGGCGAACAGCTCAGCGGGGTCTGCAAGGACCACCTGCAGTGGGTATAAGCACAGACGCAGAAGCATGGCTGTGTTCATGGAAAATGTCAACAGCTGCAGGGACAGCTTCCATTGCTCGTGCTTCTGAGAAAGCTTCAGTGTTGCCTGGAAGGACCAGGACCTTGGGTGAAGGGTGATGAGGTCCCCACGCTCCCACACCAAGGTGTCTCTGGTATGGAGATGCTGCTATGCACTGTTCATCCCACTCCCTCTAATAAATAAATAACATGCAAATAAATGCTCCAAGATGGAGCTGGCTCCCGACACACAAAGGCTGAGGCTGGCTATCCTGGGGTGCCCCTCGGCACCCCACTGGCACCGCTGTGCCAGGACCCCGTGTCATGGCTGTGACCCACACAGATGGCACAGCAGCAGCGAGGGGGGCAAGTGAAGTGGGCAGGAGCTGCAGCCCCACTGGCATCAAAGCAATGGGCTGGTGCAGAAGGTGCCACAAGAAAGCTGATTGGGCAGGGTGACCATCCCTTTGGCTTTGCTTTCACAGGCAGCTGTGTTTGTGGCCCACGATGAAGTGGACACATGAGCTCAGGGAGCAGCAATCAAAGAGGGGCTGAGCAGAAGTGCTCAGGACAGAGCTGGGAATGCTGTCGTGGCCAACCCACTGCTGGTGCTTGGTGTGGGCACCAGGGACAGTCCCCTTCAGGTGATCAGACCATGTGCCTGACCACAAGGGTTTTGTCTGGCTGGAGCAGGGGTGAAGAGCAAGTGGAAAGGGGCTTGCCCACCTCCAAAGCAAGGACAGTGGATGTCAGGGAGGCCCAGGCAGGCGGGGGGGAAACATGGGCTGTGCGGGAGCAGGGGCACTAAGAGCAGAATCTAACAACAAGAGCCTAAGGAGGTGGCAAGGCAAGAGCAGGACTCTACCACTGTCTGAGCAGGACCTAGTAACCCACACACCCTGGCGCCAGTGAGGCCAGCACACACGCAAGGTTTGGCTGTGTCCTGGGTTCAGCAGCAGCAGTCAGTTTTTCTCCTTCTTAGTAGCTGGTGCAGCACTGTGGTTTTGACTTTCGGCCTGGGAATAATACTGATAAAGCCGATGTTTTCAGTTGCTGGTCAGAATGTTTACCCTGACCAAGGACTTTGTGAGTCTCATGCTCTGCCAGGGAGGAGGAGAAGCCGGGAGGAAGCAGGGACAGGACACCTGACCCAAACTAGCCAAAGAGGTATTCCATACCACAGCATGTCATGCCGGGGGATGTAACTGGGAGTGCTCCGGAAGGGCACGTCCTCTTCTCTGTCGGGCTCATTTCCGGCGAGTGGTATCGAATTCTCTTCCCTTGTTATTTCCTTTATCATTATTATTATTGGTGGCAGCAGTAGTGGTTTGTGTTATACCTGAGTTACTGGACTGTTCTTATCTCAACCCGTGGGAGTTACATTCTTTTGATTCTCCTTCCCATCCCCCGGGGGGGGAGGGGGGGGGGGCGGGGAGTAGAAACTGCGTGGCTGACTTGCCGACTGGCTTAAACCACGACAGGCTGTCATTGATGGTGACTTCAAGCAGCAGCAATGGATAATGCTGAGACCTGACTCAAAATCTTGCTCTCTAGTTCTCACCCTCTGATAGCTAAGCCCCACACCTTCACATGGCTGGGGACTCCATTTCAGCTCAGCCCTGGGCCACCTTCCCTTGGGCTGTGATGTAGGTGGGCTTCTCCACAGCCTGGTCTGCTGGATTGGTGTTGGACCTATACTGCAGCCCCACTGCCTGCTGCTCCCTGTGGAGCTTCCTTGATGGCTCCATCCCCACTCCATCCCATGGTGCTGTTGATGCACCATCAGTGGCTGCCCACCCTGCTGAAGCCCCACAGGTCCTAGTGTGGGGACAGCAGCGAGAAACTTCCTGCCCTCGAGCAAGCTATAGGACCTTCATGAAATATGGGGAGACGGCAAAGATGAAGAAGCCTGCTGAAAAGAAATGAGAAAGGACAGGCAGCAGGCTGAGTGCTTACAGGCTGGCGGGAGGGAAGGGCTATTTAAAGACATCATCCTGGCATCCCCAAGCAGATGTATCATAAGCTTTCAAGCAAGGCTTCAGCAAAGGCTAAACAGCAGGGTAAAAAAGGCAGTTATAAACAAAAAGGCATCCTTCAACCCCCTCAGCTATGTCCAAGTGAGAAAAAGCAGGAGAACCGTAAACTGTGGAAGGTTAAGTGTGAGAACATATGGGAGCAAGCCAAGAAAAAGTCTGAGAAACAGCTTCCAAGAAACATGAAAAGAAAATATCTTTTTATTTTAAAAAAAGCTCTGTCAAACACATTAATAGCACGATAGGCTCTGGGGAGGGCCAGGAGAGACTCCAGCTTCACAAACAAAACCGAAAAAAAGAGGCTCAAAGACCTTAAAGCTGTAGCTGGAAGCTAAAGCTCCTGCTATGGTAGGGAGGTGCCAGAGGGAATGCCCTT
Source organism: Psittacula echo (assembly GCF_963264785.1). Classification (NCBI taxonomy): domain Eukaryota; kingdom Metazoa; phylum Chordata; class Aves; order Psittaciformes; family Psittacidae; genus Psittacula; species Psittacula echo. The sequence goes on from NC_137740.1 coordinate 19,685,705, forward strand.
TGAGCAGAAAAGGGTGCCAGGGGGATTTGAGGAACCATAAAGCTGCAAGTGTGATGCTGTACAGGCATATAAGCAGCAGCTGTATCAGGGAGCCATGGTGGACACATGGACAAATATGGTCTATTGGAGAGGAGTCAAGGCAGCTCTGGCTGTAGGAAGAGATTCCTCCAAACCTATTGGTCCTCTCTGGAGAGGCCAGCAAGCACGTGGTTTGGGAAGAGTCAGGGGGTACCAGCCCCTTGGGTCTGCAGGGGACCCTGGATGGGCTATCCAGACCCCAGGCAGCTGGAGAGAACAAGGTCATCCCATGAATGACAGTGTGGGGAACAGCATGGGAAAGGTAGCACAAAACACGCAGGGGACATGGTATGTTTTCCTGCATGGGGATGGCCCTAGGGGAATGCAGGCTGGGACTGTGCTGTTAAACGTATCACACCACACACAGTGGCCAAGAAGCAGATATTGCATTGGAGTAGCTGGGTGCAGCACTTGGGGATCAGTTGTGAGAAGCTGCAGGAGGATCTCATGAAGCAGCTGTTGAAATGCCTGTAGAGCAATACAAAATGATGCACATGGGATAAACCCAGTCCTAACTCTATGCATAAAAGTATAAGGGAAGCTGATTTCGAGAGTGGGGATTTGAAGCATATAATGGAGGTCAATGAAAGCATCAGCTTAGCACCAGTGGAAGTAAACCTATTTTAGTATATGAAAGTAGCAGAAGAGTGACAAGAAAGATGACACCAGAGTCAGAAATGTGTGGATCACCCATATCTTGAAGTGCTGCTGAGCCACCCATGGTGCGAGAGGCTGCAGGAGACCTAGCAAGGTGAGCACAGGGCCAGAAGGATGACCAAAAGGCACATTTCAAGCAAAGAAACTGTGGCAGGCCTGTGCTGCTGTTTGTGCCTGTGATGGGAATTTGCCTTGTTTTGGGGCAAGCTGCATCAAGTCTCCTGTGGCACAGCTTCCACTGATGAATGGGGGCTTCTCCCAAGCTCCCTCCTGAGCACTGAACACCATCCTCACTCTCCTCTAAATACAGTACTAAGGCATTTGTAGCTGTAGGAAATCCTCACTGGGTAATTACATGTAAACTCTTTTATCAGGTTTTACGCCAGCCTTGTGCAGTGGCCTCCCCTGCACCTCTGCTTCTCCCCAGAGCCCCTCCAAATCCCCTCCAGCTCCATAGGTTTTGCTGAGCATGGAAGTAGCTGGGGGCTGGAGCCTGCCTGGGTTCCCAAGGGGCAAGAGCAGCCTGGGAAGCACCACCACCACCCAGGGCAGGTTGAGGCAGCTGCCAGAGCGGAGGGGTATGAAGATGAGGATGGTCGCCACAGGTGGGGCAGAGCGGGTGCTCTGCACAGAGCTGAGCCTCTTGAGAGGGGCTGAGGATGGCTGATCTGTCTGGGAGGGAGACATAGGCACATCAAGAGGATTTTGAGGCACTTTGGAGCCAGGACTGTTTGTGCCTCAGAAAGGCAACCGCTTTCCTACTTTCTTTCCCTGCCTCCTGTGTTTTGCAAATATTAGGATCTGAGGACAACACATTCCTGCTCCAGGCTCGCACAGGGGAGCAGCTGAGGTTGAGGATGGGTCTGGGCCCAAACTCACCCAGCAGAAAGGTTCCCAAGCTGGAGGGGAGAGTTCGGGACTCTATCAGCGCTCACCCCCCAGGGGTCTTAGCCACTCACAGCATCCTGCTGAGCCCCTGCCAGCAAGCCTCCCTTCCCTCCCTCCCCAGAGCTGGGCCACCCCAGTCCCAATTGGAGATGTTCATCATGGGGATGTGCTATAGGAAGAGCCTCTCTGCCCGCAGCCACCCCTGTCAGAGACCTGTGGGGAGGCAGGCCCCCCACATCCCCTCACGGGCTGTCCGCTCTCACCTCTCCAGGCATGTGTGGGGCAGCGCTGCTAGTCCTTTGCACATCTTGGTAGGCTGTAGCTTTCCTCACCCAGGAGAAGGGTGTGAATGATGTCTAAAGCAGGCAGTGGCTCAGTCTGAAGCCTGGCTCCCTGCTCTTGCTCCTATATAGCACCAAGAGCTGGACCCCCGCCAGCCCTGTAACCAATGCCGTCCGTCCTCCCCAGCTGGCCCCAGCACAGCAGCTTCTGGATATTGTTTTCTCCTCCCTAAGCTCACACAAGAGGAAAAAAATGTGGTTTTTTCTGAGGTTAGATCTGATAATCAAACTGGACGGGCCAGGCTGCTGTTTGGGGCACTTCAAGAAGCCCATAGGGTTTCTCCTTAATGACATACCAGTATTTAGATAAGCCAGGCAGAAATACTTCATTCAAGAAAGGTGTTTTCCAGTGCAAAAGGTCACTTTCTTAAAAACAGCTAATGAGAAGTCTTGCTGTTGAATTGAAGGCTGTGGCTAACGTCAAAATACCCACAGCTTCAACAGTGGTTATCAGCTGGTGAGTGACAGTGGCTGTTGTTCCAGAACAAATTCATTTTAATATAAGCTTAAAAAAAGTCTTTTAATCGTAGCAAATGTTCCAGTTTTATCTGACAGTGACATTTTGATGAGGCCAAAAAAAAATCTCACCCAGAATTTTATTGTGTGAAAAATCTGGATCCTTTTTGATGCCCCTTCAGAGCAGTAAAACACACACCAGAGCTTGGAGTGACCATGATGTGGGATGCAGGGCCTGAACAGAGACTGGTCCCTGGCTCACCCTGCATGGCTCTGTCCCATCACTGTCTCATTGGATGCAGTCCCTTGCTTCCTTAAGGTTTGGGTGCTGCACAGTGCTGTGGTATTTCTGTTTGCTTGGGTAAGATCTCTTTGACTGCACCACTAACTCGCAACCACAGAGCCAGTGCCTCTCTATAGTCCTGACATCTGTGGCACGAGTTTCTTCCGGCCTCAGCCAGGCACCCAGCACAGTGTAACTGCAACCCCAGCAAGGGAGGCTGCCTGCTGTCAAGTAAATCATGGCAAACACTGGGACCAGCCTGGCCCTGAGTGATGCCATAGTCAAAGCCCTCACACAGTGGCTCCCCTTGCCACTGAGGCGGACAACGAGCTGCAACCAGCAGCTGCCATGGAGTCACTCTTAACACAGTTTAGCTGTTCTTGGAGCGGAGAGGGTAACACAGCCATCCTGGGTCTTTCCCTGCTGCCTGTCAGCTGGAATGTGACAGCCTGTCCTCAGCAGGGTCACCCGGGTCACGGCCCATCACCTGGGTCTGCATGAGGGGAAAACCCTCAAACACAGGCAGAGCCTCAGCACCAGCTCTTCTGCAGTTTGTGTAGCAGGACTTGCTCACACCCTCACGAGTCTCTGTCACCCCACGATGGTGCCTGTACAATTACAGCCACCCTGTTGCAGGCACAGTGCAGGAGTGTGGCTCCACTCTGCTCTCACCTCCTGCTCCACCTCAACCAGGATATTCCCTGGGCATCTTGCCCCAGGTGTGGGCTCAGGATTCACCCTGAAAGTCTGCTACTTGCCTGTCCCGACCTCGACTGCCTGGGTGACTATGGAAATGTGCATCTAAGTACCTTGTTTAACACCCACAGCTTGGAGCTGGGAATAGGAGACCTTGCTCCCCTCCCAGCTGTCCACATCCCAAGGGCCTTAACTGTGCTGACCAGCCCCACCTGCTCCCTCAGCCCAGGGCTACATTTAAGCTCAGCTCTGAGCCTTATTTCTTGCCCTCTTGAGCTGTGTCAGAGGTGTGCCTGGCTCTGGTTCCTGCTTCTGGATGCACTTTGGGCTTGTGTTGTAGTTCTGTTTCCTGCTGTTCTGGGATTATGCAGCAAGCCAGCTTCTGTATCTCAGCATGTGAGTAACTGAAAGCCACAAGTGTGCTGGAAACTGTATCCCTACAAAGCTTGGGCTACTGTTTTACTGGCTTGCAATGGAAATTGAATGAAAAAAGTACAGCCTAAAATTTCAAAGGATAAGATTCTTGAATGATGTTTGCCTGAGCTTGGGCTGATGAGAGACCTCTGGATGGACTCAAGCAGGGGAGCCAGGTTCCTTCCCACTGCCTGGCACTGATACGTCCACTAGCCCACCTCATGCCTCACTGAGGGGGGAATGAAACAACGGCCGCTACAGAGGACGGAGGTACTTTACTTCTTCACAGGCTGCTTTTCACAAAGGAGCTGGGGGGAGGCTCTGTAATTAGCATGGAGATGCTTCACCCGAATTTGGGGGTAGCCCAGACCCTGATTGCCCCATCTCCCATCAGCTGTGGTGCAGTGCCCTGCTCTTTGCAAGCCCAGCACTTTTCGTGGGCGGTGCCAGTTGCCCTCAGGGCCAGAGAGTGCATCCAGGGCATTCATTTGCTAGCAGAGATGGTACCAGGGTGTTCTGGTGAGTGTCAGATCAGTGCCTGCCCGCTCCGCTGCTGCTCTGAAAAGCCCCTTTGACACCGAGGTGCTGTTTGCAGGGTGCTTTGCCGGCCGGTTGGGCACCTCCTGGTGTGGGGGGTGGATGAGAGGTGCCGGTGGTTCTCACAGCTCCAGGGCTGGGAAGGACAACGGGGCCATGGGACCGCATGGGAAGGCCCCGCAGCCTCGCACTCAGCTGCTGAGCCATTGGGAATACAGTTATTTTTTCTCATTAATCTTCAGTAATAAAGTCAGCGTCAAAATCCCAGGGGAGCTCAGATCTGTGGGATCAGGCGGTTTGTGCAAATGCTGTCCAGCAGACCCACACTCCTACGTGCTCTTCTCCCAGCTCCGGCTGAGCTGCATGCCCCTGGAAAGCAGGCAGCTGCTCCAGGCGTGCAGAGGGCATGGCTCCAGCTCCGCAGAGCTCCCAATGCTCGGAGGAGCCCAGAGCTTTGCCCTGAGAGACTCCACAGAGGAACTGGGTCTACCCCCTAAAGACTTTCACCTACTTTATACCTCTTTCAGCTCTGCATGGACAAATCCCCTGCTCTTGTGGCTCTGCTCAGTGACTGATGCTCTGTAATTTCTTCCACAGCCCTAGGGTGGGGGTTTAATGAATGCACAGACCAAGTTGTGGAAATTGAGGTCCAGAATGACTGATGAAACTTCATGCAAGGTGATAAAGAAGCTATACTGGGATACAATGTGCTGGGATTGCAGTTGTGCATTTTAGCAGAGACTTTTCTGGAACACTGAAAAAGAAACTGTATACCACTGAGCAGAAACAAGGGTTACACAGAAATAGCTTGTATTTTCCATGGACCTTTGTCCAGTAAGAAATGTTTGGTTTGTGTGTTTCAAGGCTTTAAAGCACTAAGAAAATATTTCCAATAAGAAACTACCCAGACCTTTCTTTTCTTCCCACGACAGCTGAATTTCTTTAAGAGCTCTTCTGGGAGAGCTTTTTGGAGAACCAAGTGCACTCTGAGGACCAAGTTGTCTTGTGTACACAATGGCTGGCTTCCCTCAAGAGCGCTCTAGGTTTGTGCCTTGCAACTGCCCCCTCAAAAACCATGTGGAATCTCCCATTACACCAGATTTATCCTAGGCCATGTTATTTCAAGACTTTATTATCCTTTCTAACAACTTGCCTTTTATAGAAGGCAGCTTTGCTGCTTTGTGGTTTCCTGGTTCCCACTGGAACTTCTTAAAAATCAGCATCATATGTAACAACATTGACTTTTTGGTCGAGGGATTGCTGTAATTCTCACCCAGGCATGTGTTTGGCAGTTTGTCTGCACTCCTTCCAGAAGATTTCTAACCATGTGTTCTAAAGGTGGGGTTTAAAGCATTTATTCTCCCCTCCCCCCCAAGTGCTTTGTCCTCTAAGGCATAATGCTGGTGTGAGCTCCTGCAGAGCAAAGGCCACTGCTAGTAACTCACCAAGCCTTTCTGTGATGGCTGTTTCCTTCTTACAGAGCCAGATCATGTTCCATCCCTGGGGCTTCTTACATAGTTATGATTAATTTTTATGCCTTTAGGATGCTTTCTTCAAATCTTCTGTGGCTTGCCTTTCAATTTTCACTTCCTTTAAGGTCTTCCACTTCAGGTGTTCATTTTCACTCCTCTGTGTAAGCATATCACCTTTTTTTAAGAATCTCTTTGAGTGTTGGCATGCTTTTATGCCTATGTAATCCACTGCTACATGCTTACACAGACTTTGTGCTGTGTAAGCTTAACACCCCTCAGATACTTGTGTGATGCTCCTGACCAGCTTACCTCGTATTTCCCTTTTGACACTAAACATTACTCTAAAAGTATTGAGTTTGCTCTCATCAGTAATTATGGCTCCATGACCCTCATTTGTTACCTTTGGACTAAGCCGCCCATGTGTTTGAGGAGATCATTAACACACTCCCCATTAACATACAGTTTGAGGCTATACCAGCCAACTGCCTCCGCCAAGCTTCTGAGGCCCAGCCCAATGGGTAAAGTGCTTGTGTAAGAGGAAGAAGAAGAGAGTCAGGCTCACTCCACTCACCACAGCCAAGTCACTGACACAGGAGGCATGGGTGAGGTCGAACAGAAAATCCTGGAAAGCAGCAATACCCAGAGCACTGGGACTCTGGCCAGCTGAGAATACGGGAGTCACGTAAGACCCATGTCCCAGCTGCAGAGCCACTGGGTTCCTCGACCCTGAGAGCGGTCAGGGATGAGGCTGGCACACGGCACTGCTCCTTGTGCCTGCTCTGTGTCCACAGCAGCGACCTGATTCTCTTCCAGCACCAGGACAGCATAGGGCAGGGGCAAACCTACCCTGAAACATGCATGGGGCTGGCCTCACCTCTTGCACATGCAGAGCACCCTTGGGAACATAGGGCAGAGCTCTGGTTCACTTGTGTCTGCAAGGAAAGCCCAGAGAAGCCTGCTGGTTACAGGCATTTTCAAGTCAATGCAAGTATTTGCATAGTGTTTATGCTCCTACAGGTACTAAAGTGACAGTCTGGGTCTGAACAGCAGCCTCCCTGTAGCAGTCCCTCTGCACCCACAGCAGATCAGTGGGGACAGAGAGGCAGGTCAAGAGACCTACTGCAGGCAGAGCCACCATCCTAGGCACCTCACCAAATACTGTTGAGCTCCCAGGAGCTCCACTATGCAAGCGGCACTGGTGCCACCGTGTGCTCTGTGGAGTGCAGCCTCAGCACAGGCAGCTGTGCACTGTCTCTGCTTTTTCTGTGGCTGTCCATAGCATGGCCACCTGCCTGTGTGTGCTCCTTGAAGTGTCACCAAAGGCACAATTTGTGAACAGATGCAGTTCAATTGACGAGGTGACAGACACAATTTCAACCCAAAGATGGCACAAACAGACCAGTCACAGGATTTTATTTAAGAAATAAAATTTGCCCGGATTACACCATTTTAACCCAGGTTTGCATGCAGGATCCCAGAAGAAGAGCCCATAGTTTCTTGTCACCCACCAACCAGCACCTGCATTTTTGATCAGTTGACAGAACCAGCTGACATGCAAAGAAGTGCATCTCTACTCCCATGCTGGCCATGCAACCACCCTGCTCCTCTCCCGCCTGTGCACTCATCCTTGGCCCAGAAGAGCATCTGAACAGTGAATCAAGCTCTTTCCTGCCTGCCCCTTTTACTCTATGTGCCCTGCTGTGGCACTGCCTTTCCCAGCTTATGGATGTCCCTGTTCTCCAGCACCTCCACCTTCCCCTTGCCTGGCTGCAGCACACTGGCCACCATAGCCCTGGCCACCATTTCTACAGGTACTGAGTAAGCAGTAGGGAAGACCCAAGCCACAACACCCAGAAACCGCTGGACTATCAACTCCATGGGCCGAGACTCCTGGCGTTTGCACAGCAGCATCCTGCAGAGCGAGCAGGTAAGGTGGGTCAGACTGAAGCCATTCCCTCAGAAGAAAGCTGGAGACTGGGTTCTCCAGCTGTGCTAGAGGCCCAGCCCAGCTTGCTAAACCCACATGAGGCTTTGGCAGGGTCCCAAAAAGTGACTGAGCTGAGTCCTGGGACATAAAACTCCTTTCCCCACTGCTGTCAAAACCAGGATACCAGTACTCCCAGGTGGCAAGAGCATAGTATACCTGAAGAGATACAGGCAAGTATCTCCCCTGCAGAAGGTCAAGGTCTGTGCAGAGATAAGCTTTGACCTATGTCCCCCAACCTCTGCTTTCAACCCAACCCTCTTCTTACATGGCATGTGACACTAGCATTGGGATATAGGCCATGGGAAACTGCTGTGCTTGCTCCCTGCAGCATTGGGAAGCAGCGTGCTTGTCCAGGAGCTGCATCTGCAGCTGGTGGCTTTTTCCATTTCTCTCCCCAGCCCTTCCCTTACACATCCTTTCTCTCTTTCTCCATCTCCTAGCCCGCTGACCTGGCAACCCTCCACCTAAGTCCTGCCTCCACCCTCCCTTCACTGCTACTCACGCTGGCCGGAGAATGGTACAGCGATCAAAATCAACAGCTTGGACCAGGCTCTCCACTTCTCCCTGTCACAGCAGTAGGGCAGGACGAAAAGAGACAAGGATGACTGCAAGCACCATCCCTCCCATGACGTGACTTGGCAGGAAAGGGCTGCTAAGCCATGGGCAGGACTGCACTAAAGCCAATTTAAAGCTGGTACAGGCCAGGCACTGCCAGGGCAGCCAGCAGCTCCCCAGGAAAAGGCAGTGGGGGGCGAGTGTCCACGGTGGTGGACTGTTAATCAGCACTGCACCCTTGCAACCATCATGCTAACTGCAACTGGAAGCTCCTGAGCCAGCATCTGGACAGTGCCCAGCCTAGGGATCCCAGAACAGGACACTGGAGACAGTAGTGAGTCCAGTAGATGCAGGGGGCCGCAACACACAAAAAACCTTCACAATGATCATGGTCCCACATGGGGATCCTGTGGGTTCTCCACCCTGGGATAGTTCACATCTCACCTGGACACAGCTGTGAGCCTCCTGACCTAGCAGTGAAGCCATCCCAGTTTGGGGAGCTGGGATCGGGCTGGAGACCTGAGCAGGTCTTTCTGTGGTTTGAAAAGGGAGACAGATGCTGCATGCTGGTGTTGTGCTGCTTTGGACAAAGCCAGTTGCACAGCTGTCCAGCCAACCCCCTTCCCTTGTTCCCTTGTCCCCTTGTCCCCTAGCAGGACCCCCAGAGCCATTCGCATCTCTAGAGACCTCAGCTCCTGCTTCATTCCTGAGCATCCCAGCATTTTCTGACTCCTGCACGAGCATCAGGAGTTCCCTCCATGTGCCTCCTCACCTTCACCCGGAGGTAGAGAAAGTGGCTGTCCTGGTTTGCCCCCCGGGCGGACTGCAGGAGGAAGTGTTTGCAGCCCCCTGCCTGCGCCAGCTGTGCCGCCTGCGCAACGTAGTCCCGGTCCACACGGATGAAGCCATCCTGCGGGTAAAGGACAGAGGAGGGTCAGCATGGGAGGGAGGGGGCAGGCAGGACCTCTGCGCTCCCCGGGGCCCCACTCACCACGCCAGCCTTGGCCCTGGTGGTGCCCAGGCAGCAGAAGCCGACGTCGTGTCCCAGGAAGGCAGCAGCGTGCTCGCTCAGCCGCTCGAAGTCCACCACAACCTGCTCCTGCGGGGCGCCCAAGGGTCAGCGCGGCCACCCCGGCCCTCGGGACCCCCGAGGGACGCCCGCCCCAACGTACCACGGCCTCGCCGGTCTCCTCGCCCAGGCTCAGCCAGCGCCGCCCGATCAGTGTCACCCTGGCAAAGAGCTGCCGAGCCAGCAGCTCCCGCAGCAGCACCCGGCCCGTCTCTCCGGAGGCGCCCAGCACGAAGCAGGACCTGCCCCTGCCGCCGTCGCCGCCGCTACCGCCCGCTACCGCCATGCCGCGCGAGGTGGGGAAGGACCTCTTCCCCTGGCCCCTCTTTACCGCTCGTCGAGCCAGGCCCTTCCCGGCAGCGCTGGCAGCGGGGCCAGGGAGGCGGACGCAACCTGCTGCAGTTCAAGGCGGGGCTGCGTTCAGCGCGTAGGGGAGGTAGCACAGGGAGGCGGCCGGAGCTCCCGAGCAGGGGCTGCCCAAGGGGACCCGCCTCAGTCTCGCTGCTGCTCCCTGCGCCCAGGGACACACATATACTAGTGCTCCCCGTCCTGTCCTTGCACTTGGTGTCCTTGCAGTGGCAGAGCCCACGGCAGAAAGCAGCCCTGGGAGGATGCATGGTGCCAGATGCTTTTCAGTGGTCCTAGCGACAGGAACGAGGAGCAATAAAATTAAAACACAGGAAGTTTCACCTCAACATGAGGGAGAACGCTTTATGCTGAGGGTGGCAGAACACTGGAACAGGGTGCTAGGGGGTCATGGAGTCTCTGTCTCTGGGGACATTTAAAACTTGCCTGGACGCGTTCTGTGTAACCTGTTCTGGGTGGCCTTGCCTTAGCAGGGGATTGGACTGGATTATCTCCCGAGGTTCCTTCCAACCCTAACAGTTCTGTGATCCTGTGAGTCCTCTGCCCTCCCTGCTCAGGCGGAGGGGATGCGTTCCTGGTGGGATGCTCAGAGGTGTCTGTGACCTACTTCCCAAACCCATTTGGCTCAGAGTGCTCTGCTGGCCAGGGTGCCCCATAGCTGTGTCCCCAAGGCAGCAGGCAAGTTACCCACCCCAGGCACCAGCTCCCGGGACAATGAGAGGGACAATGGCAATCATCATCAGGGCGGGCCAGGTGCCATTGAGAGCCAACCTGGGGCATGGCTCTGCAGTGGGCACCCAGGGGCTCTGCACAGCTAGCTGCTCCAACAGGTAGCATTAAGGGGCCCTGGAGCACCCCAATCCCGTTCATCCTGATTCCTGAGGAGGGAGGTGCAGAGGCCTGACTGACTGCTTTAGGAATCAGCCAGGTGATTTTCCAGCTCTGCATGTCTGCCGAGTGCTCCTCTTGGCCGAGGGCTGAGGATGAATCCCTGGTGCACGTGTCACATGTGAGGCAGGATGCGCGTCATGACCATCACAGCGTTAATGGCTGGCATCCAGCTCTACCTGCCAGTGTGCCTCTGGCACCCATGGCTGTGTGTCCCATCTGGTGGCCTGCATCCCGTAGCCACAGGCAAACCCAGGTAGGTACAGGACGGGAAGGCTGGGGTGTGGTGGGGGTCCAGGGTAGGGGGATGAGTTCTTGAGAATGGGAGGGGAACTGGGAACTATACAGTGCGATGCTGCAGAGTACTGGCAGCAACATGTATGGGGCGCATGGTATGCTATAGGGTTTCACGGCATGGTGGGGACACCTCTGGGGAGGAGTGGAATTGGGATGCATTGGGCCATGTGGTGTGTGGTGCACCCACTGCTCATGTTATACTTCTCCTCCATAGCAGGCCTCTGTACAGCTGGCCAGGCACCGGGGTGTCTACTCTCCCAGTGGCATGGAGGAGCAGTGCTGGCGCAGTGCAGCATTTGACTGCACACCCCAGCCAGCAGCCTGCTGCCCTGACTGGATGGCGGGGCTCCCTGATTCCCTGCCCCTCTCCCGTCTCTCCATCCCTGGCACCCATGACTCCCTCAGCCTGTTCGGTGGCCGGCGCCTGCGGTGCCAGAGCTGGGGCCTGGAGGCTCAGCTGGCAGCCGGTGTCCGCTTCCTGGATGTGCGCTGCAAGCTGGCACGGGGCGAGCTCCACGTGTACCACCTCTGCACCTTCCAGCGGGCCAGCCTGCGGGGGGTCCTGCGCCGCACCCTGCGCTTCCTCCGCGCACACCCTGGCGAGGCTGTGCTCATGCGCATCAAGGAGGAGCTGCCCATCTTCTCCCGGCCTGGCTTCGCCTCCCAGCTGCAGCGCTGCTTGCTGGAGGAGGGACAGGGCTGTGTGTGGTGCCGGGAGGAGGTGCCAACACTGGGCCAGGTGAGAGGGAAGATTGTGGTGCTGGAGGCACTGGCGCAGGAGGTGCTGGGCATCCCCTATGAGCAGCTGAGCATCAGTGATGCCTGGAACGTTCTCTCACTGGAGTGCAAGTGGGTGCAGGTACGGCGGCACCTGGAGAGGGCGGCCAGTGGGGACCCTGCCACCATGCACCTCACCTTCTGCTCTGGCAACGGGCTCTTCACTTGCCCCAAGGAGGTAGCCGGCTTTGTGAACCCGCGCTGCTACCAGTACCTGCGGCGCCGGCGGGGACAGCCCGTGTGCTGGGGGGTGGTCATCATGGACTTCCCTGGGGCAGGCCTTCTCCGGCTCATTGTGGAGAGCAATGGTCTTCAGGCCAGCAGACACATTACAGCGGCCCCCAGCAGCCCCACAGTACCCTTGCGGCACCCCCACTGCAGAGGGAACAGGCGCAGCAGCCAGCACACCTCTGCTCACTGCCCACGCCGGTGCCCATCAGGACGGACGCTGCTCCCAGCCTCACGCCTCTGCCGAAGGATGTGAGTGCCTTTAAGAGCAGAAGTGAGTTTTCTAGCTGTTGGGCACCAGGAAGCCTTCGTGTGAAGCTGTTGGGCACAAGGAAGCCTTTGACTGCCAGAGGCAGAAAAGGAGGGTTGGCAGCTGTGGTTGGAGCAGGGCAGCACAGGGAGCTGCCCCCTGCAGGCAGCTCTCCCCAGAGGAGCCAGATACAGTCTCATCGCAGGGCTGGGCCAGCTGAGTCCCTGGCAGAGCAGCAGGTACAGGTAGAAGGAGCAGGTCCTGCCTTGTCTTCTGTCAGGCTGGTGAGTCCATCCAAAATGCCTCTCTGCAAAACAGTCCTTTTCCTTTCAAGGGTGAATAAAAATAAAAAGAACCTAGGAAAGCACTCCCCATGTTGCCTTGCCATTTCATAGCAGAAAAGTGCAGAAAATACCTTTTGAGTTTACTGCTCAGATAGGAAAAAGCCTGTACCCCTCTGCCCATGGCCCAAGCACAGTTTAATTGGTGTTTGTAACCATCTTGCTCTGAAAGCAGAACAGCAAGAGGGAGGAGGAGCAAGTCACTTCACTTCAAATGTGACAACAAATGGTTAGCAACATCTTTCCCCTCATTATTTTAGCTTTTAATTTTTTCTTTCAGTGCCTTGCCCCAGAAGTCAGGACTTCTGGAAAGACAACTTCAGCAAGCACCACCTGCCCCTGTGTATGGAAAGCTGGACAGCCACAACAGTAGCAATTCAGATGGGGCTATCTCTTCCCTGGTGTCACACACAACTGGGGGACACTGCACAGGGCAAAGCCCAGCAGTTTGCAACAGCATGGGCAGCATGGACAGGGCAGTTTGTAGATCCACAAAAGCAAAGAGGTTGAGATGTAAAGAAGACCTTAAAATGCACATAATGCCAGTGCCTGCCCTACCTGCAGAAAATAAAACAGCAATTTAAATAGACTGGCAAGTCACAGGACACAGTAGCTTCTTGGAGCAGAAAGACAGTGGAGATCCCAGGGGAGAAGCACCAAACTGCTGACTGCACTGAAGCAGAGAGGTGAGAAAGAGGAAAGCCCATCCCTGGCCTGATGAGACACTGGAGCAGGGAGATGAGAAAGAGGAAAGCCCATCCCTGACCTGACGAAGGATGAAGAACGTCCTCAAGAATCCTCCTGCCTCGGGGAAAATGCAGCTGGGCACAGTGCCTGCCAGAGGGGATGCCACAGGATTTCCTGGCTGGAGCAGAGGACATTTTTGCTCAACAGGGACTGGTCCTGGCTGAAGACATGGCCCTTGGTGCTGAGTATGTTCATCCACTGGCCCTTGGCAGCCCTCCTCAGGGTGCAGGGGAGGACAGAGCCCATGCTGCAAAGAGCCACACAGGTGGGAAGCAGGCAATAGCACGCAAGGAGTGGTGGAGGTGATAGAGGAATCTGTCTTTGGGCTTGCTTTGTGAGACAGGAGAAGATTGAAATCTCTGCATTAAACCCGATAAGTGACAAAAGCACTGGTGATGTCTGGGGTGCTGGTGCCTGCTCCATCTGCTGCCAGCACCTCCCATGCCTGGGTCACCCCTGTGCCAAGCCGGCGTGATAGCTCTTGGTACCACTCTCATGACTGAAGATGAGTGTCGTTGAGGGAGGGCTATGTGGGTTGCTGGCCTGTTCAGCATTCCAGAGATCCACAGTGTTGTGGGGAGCTGGGCAGGGTGCAGGCAGAGCAACTGCTGTTCCCAGGAGCAGCTCTGCAGGCTGGGTGGTTCTGCTGTCACTTACAGCAAGGGCTGCCTGCATGAGTATGGGGCTGTCTCTAGATGTGGCACATCACTGCAGCCACCCTGTGCCTCGACTCACTGGCAGGGTAGAGGCACTGCACATCCGCAGGATGGGCAGAGCCACTTGTTCACTCCCTACCACACAAGCAGTGAGGTAACTTAGGTGTTTTCTACACCCCCAGCATCCTGTTTGATGAACCCTTATCTGTGCCATGAACTTCTTGCTGCTGCCAGGCACCAGGGAGCCAGCAGGCAGCATGGGCAGAGGTACCCAGCTGGCAGTAGTGCCCCACGAAAAGGCTCTCCATCACCAGCATGTAAGGGGAAGGTGCAAGGCAGAAAGCTATTCTACATGTGAGATCAAAGAAGTGTCTCTCAGAAGAACTGGGTGGGGTGGGCAGGAGTGACTTGCCCAAAACTACCCCTGCATCCTGTAGCTGGAGCTTCCCCAGCACCATGAGGTGCCTGTGATGCCACAGCCCCTGGGCTGTCTTAAAGCACCCCTGTCCTTCTGTCCCTAGCTAATGCTTGCAACTGTCTCCTCCACTCCAAGCCAGGGCAGCACTTGGGTAACACATCCTCCTGTGGCCAAACACTTTCAAATGATGAGAAAGATTTTATCAGGCACTGCTTTCCTCCAGGGCCATCCGAGGAGAGTCTGGCTACTCAGGCTGCAGACTAGGTGTTGCACTGGGAGATGTGCCCAAAGGCACCCTGTGGCTCAAGGGACACGCTTTGGGTCAACCACTCTCTACTGAGCCTGATGTGGGAAGGAGCCATCCCCTGCCCACACTCAGGAAGTGCCTCTAAAGACTCAGAGAGAGCCACCTCTGTCCCCAGGGTAGAGCTGGGGATGGAAGCGGCAGGGCTGCACCCTGGCATGGCCTGGGTCCCTGCTGGTACCACACCACACCCCTGCAAGGTGCCATTGAGTGCCTCCTTACTCCGGTGAGTTGCTGATCCCTCCCTGGGAGCGAGGGGGGCTTGCCAGGAAGGTGCCCACTATATTGTGGTCAGCCCCTGAACCAGGCTGGCTTAGTCAGGGTGACTCGGTTCCTCTTGTGGTTTGCCAGGGGACATTGCACAAGAAGGGGAACAGTGGGGCCGGAGCCTCTGCCAAAAACAAGGGTGCCTCTGCATGGGGGAGGGTGCTGGGGAGGATATGAGTGTGTAGCATGGTGATGATGTGTGCCCCAGGGTCTCACTGCACCAGGTTCTGGGCACTCCCTGGGGATACATTGTGAGGCACAGCCTGGACTTGGCCCTGGGGCTCTGCAGGAGCTAAAGCCTGGGCCATCTGCCCACCTCTGCCAGTGCCACCTCCCCACACAGCACATACAGTCCCAGCCACACCTGGGCACCCCCAGCGCTGTCTGGGTACTCCTGCAAGCATCGCACCCTGCCCTGCCCATGAGACCCTGCTGCAGCACGGCTGAGCATGCTGAGAGGGCACTGAGCATCGGCCTGGGCAGGCAGCGACAGCTGCAGCAGCTCAGCTGCTTTCCCCCCGCCAGCCGTGGGGTCACAGCCTGCAGGTGGGTTGCCTAACCTCTGGCAGTGGATTGTAGATGGGAGGGGGGCACCCATGCCCCCTCCCCACAAATACTGCCTACAGCAGGGCTCTCACATAAGAGGGAGCATCACCTCTGTCTATGGCTCAGGACCAGGGCATAGCAAAGTAAGCACATTTCCATTGTAGATTCCTGCAGCATCCTGAATACTTTCTGGGGGGCCGAGCCTTGGAAAACACCCAAGATGTGAAAGGGCTCTTGGTGATCACCCAGCTCCAGCAGAGCTAAAAAGCTAATTCAGGTCTTCTCTCCCTCCCGCAAAGTGTACCTTTTCTGACTACCTGCAAAGCAACCTGCCACACAGGAACCCCTCTCTGAGCCCAGGTACCTGTGGACACAGGGCACCTGTCCCCACAAAGAACTTTGAAATTGGCTATGTTTTTGTGGTGGCAGCCTCTAGGTCTCAGCCACTCTGATTCTGGTTTTCAAACAACACCAGAAACTATTTGTAGCTACAAAAATAAAGGTGGGAGTATTTTCTTTCTACTGCTCTGCCCTACCATGCTGAGTTTCAGCAGAAGTGAAACTGGCAGGGGCACAGCCTGCTGCCTCCCAGGGCCATACACCTATGAGCACCCCTCTGACTCCCAGCAGGTCTTACACCATTAGGAGAGACAGCTCCAACCCTTCCCAGATGACCCTCAGTGTTTGGAGTTGCCCTCCTGCCCCAGCAGTTGTCCTTTAGCTTCTTTGCCTCCCTGTCTGCTTCTTTCCTAGCTGTAATTGTACCCTCTGTACATGAGCTGCTACAAAGTGAGTGCTCCTGGATTACTGGACACACAGGGTCATCCTCAACAATTCCATAAAAATAGACAATTACAGTAAAATTGAACATTTTTGCAAGGAAAATACTCAGAGACAGGAACCAAGTTTCATTTACATTGGCCAGGTATAAAGTCATTGTAGTGGGTTACAGCTTTTGTGGGATGGGTTCCTGCTTTTGTCTAGCATGAGTCCCAGTGGAGCAGCATCAGTTTCTCTGGAACTGGAAAATCCATGTGACCCGCATGGCTCACACTTTGGCTTTAACTGGAAGACAGCAGAGTAATTCCTGCAGAAACCCCTGCCAAGGCAATTTAACTTAGAAGCAGAATGGGGTAAGGAAAGATTTATGATGATTCAAGAGTGATCCAATGGGAGGTGGACACAATAAGGCATGTTCCTGAAGCACCAGTGGAAGTTCCTAAAGGATGTTAACAACTTGGGGGAAATTCCTCTGGCATGTTCTTGGAACTTTCTCATAAAGACTTAAAGGCAAAGACACAAAAATTCACTGTGAAGTAACCATTTATAAATGGTGTATGAAGATTCACAGCCAGAGGAAAAAGCCTGCAAGCAAGGAGAACATCCAGCACAGCAGCTGACAGGCTGTGAGCCATGCTCCTACTTAGCCCACATGGGAGTTCATCACAGCTCATCCCTCCTCTGTCCTCCAAACACCAGTGAAGGAACATGGACATGGTGGGTTAGAGAGGTCTCAGTGCCCTGGGCACCACGGGCTGGACCCCTCCTGGGGGACCCTTCTCCACCTCCTGGGGAGCTTGGCCAAGCCCAGCTTGTCAGTCTGCTCCTGTGGCTGTCGTGTCCCCATGGGGATGCACCCAGCTCCTGTGCCATGGGGCAGACATTGAGCTGAGTCCTGCCAGGGCTGCAGCCAGGGCTGACCCCGCTGCTCCCCTCTGGCTTCAGCCTGGGAGCGGGGTCTCTGCAGACAGGAGAGCTCTGTGCTGCAGGAGGCAGGAGTGCAGGGCAGGATGCAGGCTGGCAGCAGGGCTGCGGTGGGAGGGGAAGAAGCCAAGAGCAGGCAGCAATGCTCTGCACACTTGGAGGAAGTGTGAGCACCACTGCCCGCAGAGAGGCAGATGCGCCTGGCACTGCCAGCGGCTGGGCAAGGTGTGTCTGTGGTGCTGACATGGTAAGTCCTTCTCTTTTCTTTGGGCATGTGTTGGGGTCTGCTTAAAAAAGGGAATTAGGGGAGGGCAGGGCTATAGGTAGGTACTGCCAGGAAATGGTGCTACTCTCGGAGGCAGATGCCAGCCCTTGGTGTGTGGGGAGGGTATGCCCTGTACTTAGGGGCTCCCCAGGAGTGAACTACACATGGGCTCCCCCACTGTCCAGCTGTGCTATAGGCACAGCCCCCGCACTGTGCCTCACTGGAGAGGCCCATTCTACAGCATAGCAGTACCTGCACACAGTGTGACTCTGTGTGAGCCAGCATAAGCAACGTGCCCATGTGGCTACCAGGACTACCTGGCAGTGGTGTGGGTGCACAGCCTCGCATGTGAGCCCCCATGCATGCTCATGCCTCTCTCCCTGGCACACAGGGCACTGCTCCAGGACTGTGGTCTGCTGGAAGGATGTGGGCTCTGAGCTCTCATGGCATCTGCTACCTGCGCATCGCTGCCATCGCATGGGGTAAGCCACTCTCCAGCCGTCCAGTGTGACCCTGTTGCCAGGGAGCCTGCAGGCCCAGGAAACTGAAGAAGGGCAGCAGTGTTATTTTGGGAGGTCATCACTCACAACCCCCATGGCTGCCAGCCCAGGGCTGGATCTTTTTGGGCTGGGAGGGTGCTGCATCTGACTGAGCTACCTCCCTCCAGACAGACCATTGCAGGACTGTGCTCCCCTGGGGAGAGCCAGGACACGCATGGGATCCCTGCAGGGTATCTGGTTCCCCAGATGCAGCATGGCAGCTAGTGTGTTGTACCATGGACAGGAGAATGGCAGCAGCATCTCCACCCCTATGCCCATACCTATGCTGTAAAGCTGGGCATGGACATAGCCACAGGACTCACAAGTGCAAGTCCTGGGAGCACAGCTGCGGCAGCACCAAGCAGAGCTAAAGCTGCTAAATGGCATAAGAGAAGAAATAAAAGTAGAAACTAATTTGGTTGCGCTGCCTGTAGGATATTTCCTTCACATGTTTGCACGGAGGAAAACCTGCTGGTGCCTGCTCTGTCCCTAGGGATCGTTCATGAGCTGGGTTATTTTCCAAAGGACCTGTTGTTATTGAGCTAAGGAACAGAGACAAACGCAGAAGTGTCAGAAGGAGGCTGAGATTTAGCTCTGAGGGGAAAACAAAAGTGCAAAGGCACCGAGGTGCTGACACCCTGCCCTGGGGGTAGGCGTTGGGGGCTGCTACAGGAGCTGAGGGATGGAAATGCAGGCAAACAGCACCCATCTGGGGTTCAGCTCCAAGTGAGCAGGGAGAGGTAACACAAGGCTGTGTGGAAGGAGTGTGGATGAGCTGTGCTACAGAGAGGGTGTTACTTGGTGGAGCTGGAGGAAAGAGGTAGGAGAGCACGTGAAGGATGGGCATGCAGCAGATGGTCTCCCTTGGTCCTTCTTGGTTTGGGGCTGGGGTGTGTGAGGGTGGCAGGGCAGCTGCCCTAAGCTGTGCTGGGAGGGTAGCAAGGGCCAGGAGGTAGGTGGTGAGAGCTGAGGTTGGGGCAGTTTCCCAAGATGTGCCCTGGGCTTCTGTCCTGCAGCCCCAAAACTCCCAAGCGGTGGAGGGCTGTAGTTGAAGGCCACCATTTCCTCCTTTCCTCAGCTTCAGTTGTCTTGAGCAAAGTGGATAGTTTGCTCTTCACAAGGAAAACGAGAAAAATTATGGGAATTTCGCTTAGAAAAAAAATAATTATTGACCAAACCAGAGCCCTAATTAGACTCAAAAAGCCCTAGATTTACATCTAATCTGTGATGTCCAGACCTCTGCATGCATGACCACAGTTTGATATGCTTTCCTGAGGCACAGGTTCCCCAGGCCAGTTGTTTGGAGCAAACTCTGATCCCCGTCTCTCTTTCTGCATAGATGGAGATAGGATTCCCATATCACTTTTTGCAATTGTGGAGATACCTGCTTCTGGGGAGGAGGGAAGAAGCCTTTTTGTGGCTAAACCCTTTGATTGCATCAAGTTGCGGTGTGAAATGCTGTAAATAAGAGCAGGGTGCTCTTCACTTCTGGGTGTGGGTTCCAGTTAATCTCTGGTTTTGTCTTGCCTGGGGGGCATGATCGGGATGTGAACTTGACTTTTGCAAGATGTTATTTTGCAATACTGAATTTTACAAGACTCTTCAGACCATCTCTGACTCAGATGAGTAGCTTGGGATCCAAGTGCTTTTGGGGGTGAAGGCATGCTTGTTGCTCTGCCTTGCTCCAAGTTGACTCTTGTGTAGAAGTGTAAAGAAAGAAAACCAAACTGGTACACCTCTGTGCTTGAAGAAGGAACTGTGTTTAAAGAACCATCTTGATATTGGGTTTTGCCCTTTGGGAAACCTTTGTGGGCAGGGGAGCAGGGCTGTGGGATTGGGCTTTCATTCCTTGTGCTGGAGGAGAGTTTGGCATAATTGCTTGGGGCTCTTCTGCTACCCGTGCTCTGCCTGCCCCATCCTATGCTGCCCTCTGTCTCAGCCTTAACCCCACCTCCCCCACCTTCCTCATCTCTGTGCCATCCCCCTCAGTCCCACCTCAGCTCCTTCTGCCATGCCTGATCCACCCACATTTTCATTCTCACCCACACTCGTCCCTTTGACACATCCCCTCACCCAGCTGGTCACTGGCATCTCTTGGCCTAGCCCACCCTCACATGCCAAGGAGCCCAGTCCCCGATCTAGCTTCCATCCTTTCTGTGTCAGTCCTGGACCTCATCCACTCTCACAGGCATGATAACACAACTGGAGGTGAGTGCCTGGACATACCACTACAGTCACCAAGGGGATTACACGTGGGAGCAGGCCAGGAACTACTGCCAGACCTTCTTCACTGACCTGGTGGCGATCCAGAACAAGCAGGAGATTGAGTACCTCAACAAAAGCCTGCCCTTCTACGGGCGGTACTATTGGATCGGCATCCGCAAACTGAGTGGCACCTGGACCTGGGTGGGCACTAAGAAGGCGCTGACAAAGGAGGCAGAGAACTGGGCAGTTGGGGAGCCCAACAATCGCCGCTCCAACCAGGACTGCGTGGAGATCTACATCAAGCGGCCGTTTGAATCCGGCAAGTGGAATGATGAGCCCTGCAACCGGAGGAAAAAAGCACTGTGCTACTGGGGTGAGCTGGGGGGATCGCGGATCAGGTGGGCTGGGGACCTCAGCAGGGTGGCCAGTGTCTTCTGATGAGTGTCCTCTGTGTGCACAGCCTCCTGCCAGCTCTTCCCATGCAGCCAGCGTGGCGAGTGTGTGGAGACCATCGGGAGCTACCACTGCGAGTGCTACCCTGGTTTCCATGGCCCTGAGTGTGAGGATGGTGAGCCACCCATCCCCATCCCTCCCTCCCTGCCGGAGAGCCTGAGCCTGGCAGCGAAGTGGGCAAGTTCATTTGTGCTCCTAACAGGCTGGTGGTGCTTTGTCTCTCCCAGTTGTGCAGTGCACTGAGCTTGAGCCCAAGGAAGTGCAAATGAACTGCAGCCATCCCTATGGACACTTCAGCTACAACTCCACCTGTATGTTTGAATGCCAGGAAGGGTTTGAGCGGCAAGGGGCAAGCACACTGCAGTGCCTGCCTTCCCAGCAGTGGTCAGCAGACACCCCCATCTGCACAGGTATGGCCTGCCAGCAGCTGGGGATCTCAGGGATGTGGCATTGATACTTTCAGGGGGCCAGCCCTGCATGCCCAATGGCAAGCAGGGGCTCACTGGGCCCCTTACCCGTCAAGGAAGTAGCTTCTGGTGACACGTGGGAAGCAGTTTCCCAATGAGGCTGTGATAGGCAGAGTGGCTGTGAGCTCTGGATAAGCCCCCTGCTCTCCTTGGCTGTCCCAGTGCTCTTGCTCGCTGTTCTCAATCCCACCCAGGTGCCAGCACCCTGTGTGCACCAAACGCAGGGGCAGAATGGCATCTTGGCACCTCCATCACCCTGCTGGCACTATTTCCATCTTGCCAAGTCCGCTCCAATCCACCTTGGAAGGTGCTCTGCATCTTGGGAGTCCTCAGAGAGGAACAAAGAGGGGCTGGTGTTCCGCTGCCAGGGGAAGGGCAGGGCTGGGCCACACTGAGTGGGGGTGAGGATCTGTGAGATGAGGTTAGATATAAGGTGGGAGGGACAGAGCAAGCAAGAAGCCACAAAGGACAGAAAGCTGTGTTATGTTATGCTTCAGTGGTAGGGAAAGTCTTCATGGCAGTGGCTTGAGGGTTTGCAGCCAGGTGTCACACAGAGGTGCTGGGCTTTTTGGGGGAATGTGAGAGCCCTGCTCCACCTTCCTGTGTTACTGAGTAGGACTGCAGCAGCTGCAGGCCTTCATCCTGGGGACTGTGACCAGGGATAGTGCATGGGATAAACAGGTCTCTGGCAGGGCAGCAATTTTTCCCCCAGGAAATCATATGGCAGAAAAATCATAGTACCAGCTACATTGCTACTGTTTTTAAAGAGGTGAGGCTTGTCTGGGTGAGAAAGGTAAATCAAAGACATTTCACCATAGATTTGGTGTTGTTTGATTGGGAGTCAGCCCTAGTCCCTAGATTTAACCTCATCTATCCTGTCTCTGAGACCTGCTCTCCCATTGCAGCCATCACCTGCCCAGTGCTCAGTGCTCCAGACTGGGGAGAGCTGAACTGCTCCCACGTCCATGGGGACTTTGCCTTTGGCTCTACGTGTGCCTTCTCCTGCCAGACAGGATTTGCACTGATGGGGTTGGAAAGCCGTGAGTGTATGGCCACGGGAACCTGGACTGGGGATACTCCACACTGTGAAGGTAGAGTTGCTGCTAGAGCTCAGGATGTGATTGGTCTTGGGGTGACACTAGGATGTTCCCCACCCTCTTGATCCCTGCAGTTTAGTCTCTCAGTCCCCAAGCTCCTGCTTGAAGTGTGCATCTTTACCCTGCAGCTATCACCTGCCCAGTGCTCAGTGCTCCAGACTGGGGAGAGCTGAACTGCTCTCACCTCCACGGGAACTTTGCCTTCGGTTCCACGTGTGCCTTCTCCTGCCAGACAGGGTTTGCACTGACTGGGCCAGAAAGTCTTGACTGCACAGCCACGGGGACCTGGACTGGGAATGCCCCACACTGTGAAGGTAAAATTAAGGTGTCACAGGCCTTGGGTTTATCCTAGGATGTTCTTGGGTATCTTGGTCCTCTTGTCCCAGTAGCTGAGCCCTGTAGTCCCCAGGCTCCTGCTTGAAATGTATCTATCCCTGCAGCCATCACCTGCCCAGCACTCAGTGCTCCAGACCAAGGAAAGCTGAACTGCTCTCACCTCCATGGGGACTTTGCCTTCAGCTCCACATGTGCCTTCTCCTGCCAGACAGGGTTTGCACTGATGGGGCCAGAAACCCGTAACTGCACAGCTACAGGGACCTGGACTGGGAATGCCCCAAGATGTGCAGGTATTGCTGCTGCTAGAGCTCAGGGTGTCACTAATCTTGGGAAACATTCTAGTGTCACCCCAGCTTCTTTCTCCCAGCTGTTTAGTCTCCCAGTCCTCAAACTCCTGCTTGGAATGTATCTCTGTCCCTGCAGCCATCACCTGCCCAGTGCTCAGTGCTTCAGACCAAGGAGAGCTGAACTGCTCCCACGTCCACAGAGACTTTGCCTTTGGCTCCAAGTGTCTCTTCTCCTGCCAGAGGGGATTTGCACTGATGGGGCCAGAGAGCCGTGAGTGCACAGCCGTGGGGACCTGGACGGGGAACACCCCACAGTGCAAAGGTAGTGTTGCTATTCAATGTGTCACAGGCCTTGGGATAACCATAGGATGTTCTCTGGTGTCTTGGATGTCTTATTCCAACAGTTTAGCATCATAGTCCACAGGCTCCTACTTGAAGTGTGCCTATTTACCCTGCAGCCATCACCTGCCCAGTGCTCAGTGCTCCAGACCGGGGAGAGCTGAACTGCTCCCACCTCCATGGGGACTTCGCTTTTGGCTCTGTGTGTGTCTTCTCCTGCCAGACGGGGTTTGCACTGATGGGGCCAGAGAGCCGTGAGTGCACAGCCATGGGGACCTGGACTGGGGACTCCACACGCTGTGAAGGTACAGTTAGTGCTCAAGGCATCACGTGCCTTGGGTTGACCCTAGGATGTTCTATGGTGTCTTTGTCCTGTCATCCTAACAGTTTAGTGTCATCATTCCCAAGCTCCTTCTTGAAGTGTATCTCTATCCCTGCAGCTGTCGTCTGCCCAGTGCTCAGTGCTCCAGACCAAGGACAGCTGAACTGCTCCCACCTCCACGGGAACTTCACTTTCGGCTCCACATGTGCCTTCTCCTGCCAGATAGGGTTTACATTGATGGGGCCAGAAAGCCTTGAGTGCACGGCCATGGGGACCTGGACTGGGGACTCCCCACGCTGTGAAGGTAGAGTTACTGCTCAAGGTGTCACAGGCCTTGGGTTGATCCTAGGATGTTCTTGGATATCTTGGTCCTCTCACCCCAATAGTTTAGCCTTGTAGTTCACAGGCTCCTGCTTGAAATGCATCTCTTTCCCTGCAGTCATTACCTGCCCAGAGCTCAGTGCTCCAGACTGGGGAGAGCTGAACTGCTCCCACCTCCACGGGGACTTCACCTTTGGCTCCACATGTGCCTTCTCCTGTCAGACAGGGTTTGCACTGATGGGGCTGGACAGCCACAAGTGCATGGCCATGGGGACCTGGACCGGCGAAACTCCACAATGCAAAGGTAGATCTTGTTGTAGCAGACTTTCCTCAGCATCAAATTCCCCTTAGCACCCCAGTCCATGGCAGCTCATCCCTAGCTCCCCAGCGCACATGTCCCCATCCCACCAACATCTGTCCTGTCCTACTGATGCTGCTGCTGTGCTCTATGTCCAGCCATCAGCTGCCTGGAGCTGGACCCCCCCAGCAGAGGTCACCTGAGCTGCTCTCACATGTACGGGAACTTCACATACAACTCCACGTGCACCTTTTCCTGTGAGGAGGGGTTTGTTCGGATGGGAGCAGAGGTGCTCTGGTGTGCAGCCACAGGGAACTGGACTAGGCAACCCCCTGTCTGTGCAGGTATGGTGGGACTCCATGCTCCTCAAGTAGTGTGGGGGGTTCAGCTTTCTGCAGCACACCTTGAATATTGTTGGGGTCACCCTAGCAGCTTGGGTACTGTGAAATCCTTCCAACAACTTTCTAACCTCTGGGTCTATGGATCTGCTTCAGAGGACGGTGCCTTCTTCTTAAAGCAAGTCCTGGCTTACAGCAGTGGCACAGCTCTGGCAGTAGCTGGCGTCGTGCTCTCTGGGATGCTCATTGCCCTCATTGCCAAGCGGCTCAGCGACAGAGGTAAGGAAACACCTTCTGCAGTCCACTGCCACTTTGGCTGGGGCTTCCCAGGGAAGGTGGTTACAGAGTCCCAGTGGAGGGTGGGATGATCAGAAGAGTTTAACAGTGTGACTGCCTCAATCCACTTGTCTTAGTTGCTTCAAGTTGGTTGGGTTCTTGGCAGTTTGTCCAACTGAAAGCATCAGCAATTGGATCTAGAGGGGAGAGCCAGAAAAACACCTTCACTATGAAGGGGAAGAAGGGAAATGCTTCAGCACCCCACCCTTGCTTCATCCCACACATGTAAAACTCAGTTCAATTTCAGATGCTGCTGCTGCAGCTTCTCATGTCCTTCACTAAACAGATCTGGTTATTTCTTTTCCATCTGCTCTATCCCTGTGGACATTTCAACACCATTATCAGAGGAGAAGAAGAAGCTCTTGAACCCTACCAGGTGAGAGTTGTATTCTGGAGGAGGATGGCTCTGCTCTGTCCCCATTACAGCCCTGCAGGCACGCCACTCTCACCCCAAACTGCCTGTGTGAGGCTGTTTTTACATACAGGGCTGATGGGCCTGTGCAAACCCCTGCTCTTCACACTCCTGCACCCTCCCCAAAGGTGACATCCTTGTGTTTGTCTTCCAGTGACCTAGGCTCACCTGGCATCTTCACCAATGCAGCCTATGATGCCAACCTGTAAGGTGAGAGCCAGCGAAATGCTAATAGCACCCTGTGCTCCTGCAGTGGGCTGGAAGTGCTGCTACCTGCTTCTGCAGTCACTTGTGGAAAATCCACCTGGGCAGCTATCCTCCTGGCTGGGGTGCTCCCAGGTGTGGACATCCCTTAGGAGGGGAAGGGAGAGAACCGGTGCTTTTGGTGCTGTACCACGGGCTCTCTCCCTCCTGTTCTTCCAGCCCGGCACGCAACAAACGCCACCGTGTTCCCCAGCGCTGCAGACCCAGCAGGAGCTGCTGCCAGGGCCTAGAGGGGCTTCGTGTCTTTGCCTGCAGTCCCGACCTGCGCTGCCCGTGGAAGCTGCACCCACGCTGCGTGCACACAGACACCCAGAGAGGCGCTGCCTTCCCGCAACGCAGCGCATCAGCGCCCGGGCCGCTGCCCGCCCTCTGGGGCCAGGCCTGGGCCGGGCCCGTCCCCCCACGGAGCTGCCTCCCTGCTCCCACCGTTCCTGGTTCTGATGATGGGCTTGCGCCAGCGGGCCTGAATAAACTCCTGTGTTTAAGGAACCGTCTGTGTGCCTGGGCGCGGGTGGGACGTCACCGCACCCGCGTGTCCGTCGGCGGCCGCCGTTGGAGGGCCGAGGAGGGGCGGGGCGGAGCGAGTGGCGGCGTGGGGCGGGGCGCGGCGCTGCCGGAAGCAGACGTATGTTTCGGGAGGAAGGCGGAAATAATGGCGGCGGCGGCGGAAGCCGAGTGGGAGCCGGCGGGATTGCTGTCGGTCCCGGGGAGCGGCCTCGACTGGGGTAAGCGCGGCTTGAGGGGTAGGCGGCCGGGAGGTGAGGAGCCCCTGGCCGGCTCGGCGCTGAGGCTGTTGTCTCTCCCGCAGAGGCGGTGCTGGGCGAGGAGCTGAGTGAGCTACTGGGCCCTGCGGAGCCGCGGCGGGCCCTGAGGGACGAGCCCGATGTGAGTATCGGACGGGGGCGGCGGGAGGCCGGGCTACCCGCAGTGCGGGCTGCGGATTGCGGGGGGTGTCGAGGAGCAACGGTGCGGGTGTCACGGCTCTCGTCAGCAGGAGACACTCGCTCGCTGCCGGTGGCGGGCAGGCCGTTCACCCGTGCGCTAGATGTGGAGGTGCTGAGTTATAAGTACCTTAATAAACTGTCAGTGTCAATGCTAGAGATCTAAAAGCCGGGTTTAAAGGTGAAAGTTTGAGGTGCTGAGTTGTGAGAGAGCTGGGAGAGCTGTGTTGTTGCTGACCTAATGAAGGCAGGGCTGGTGGGGAGAACGTTTCTGGGTTGTGTGAAAGGAGACATATGGAGAAGCATGGGAATGCTACACCTGCATCCAGCAGTGCTGTGCTTTATCACCTTGCATGTATGACAGCTTCTTGTTTTCTTGTCTATTGTGGATTTTCTCCTAAAACCTTTGCTTGCAACCTTATGCATTCATCCCCGTGTTTTTCACTGTCTGATTGTACCTACTGCTTTTTCTGTCCCAGAGCATGGATTCTTCTCTCTGTGTTGTTCCACTGTCTTTCTTTTGCTCACTGTGTCCTAACCAACCTCCAGCACAACCCCTGGGTTATCTGACATAAACCTCAGGTGCTAAGATCATTCTTACAGGTTCTAGAGCTAGGTGCTGGAGAAAACGTGAGAACTGCTTGACTGCAGAAGGGATAGGTATTTCCTATCAACAAGTCAGCTTTAGTTGCCCATGTGATCTTATTGCACAGCTTGGGCTGTGGCTTTTGGTCTTTCTTCCTATAAATGTGTCCTGATGAGCTTTCTCTTCATGCTAGCATGAAACTAATATCCATGCAGTCTGCACCTTTCTGAGCCTCCCTTTATAAGGCAAGTTGAGAGTGTAAGGAAAGGTACATTTGTAGGATAGTTTTTAGCTATAAAATATTTGCTGTATATTAGTATAAGTTGGGTATGTGATATTTGTATTTTTCATGCAAGAGCTCATAAAAATGTCACATTTGAGTAGGGAACTGAGGCTTATGGATGCATCAGCAGAAGAAATGCTGATGAAGCATTTCTGATCATTGTTGTAAAGGTCATTCAATAAATAATATGTATAAAGTGATTTTAGTCTTTCCCCCACCACCTTCTGATGGAAAAGGAAACTGGTGTCCCTGGCTTTAGAAGGTTATGATGTCAGTTTATTCAAGTATAGGGAGACCTAGTATGTGCTGTTCATCAGATGCTGAGCAAATCAGTCCTTGCGGCTCTTCCTGCTGTCGCTGATGCTTTTGCTTATGAAGTGCTTTGGGATGTGATGGAATGCAGATGAAGGGGAGGATGGGAACAAGTTGCTAAAACTTGTGCTATGTATGAGGTGATTCAATGACTAGACTTAGAACTTTTGCTTTACAAATTACTGATAACAGTACAATAATTAGTGATAGTTTTAAAATTACATTCTTTCTTATGTATCTATGATGGCCTTGTCTTGTGTGTTTCAGTTGAGAATTGCCTCCTTAAGGGCTTTTATCTCTGTATGCTTTAAGGCAACTAAAGTGATAGTTGTGTTGTTTTCGAGAGCTGTAAGAATGTGACCATAATGGATGGTAGCTTCAATTTGTATTGTCTTTTTGTATTGTTTCTTTTTCTAAACTGTCATTCCAGGAAAATGATCTCTATAACTTTCATTTTGATTTGGATTTGATGTCTTGGGACTCAGACCTTTGGAATATTACAGGCCATGCTTTTACAGGTAATTAATCTCTGTTATTTTGCAAGTGTGGCTATTCCCCTCCATCCCACAAGGGTGAGCTGTTTCAATTTAAGAATATTGGTAACTTGTTGAAATTATTTGATACCCTATAGCATTTATCTTTGTGATAAGAAGTCATGCTGTGTTTATGTAGGATGGGTACAACTGGTGAGGACTGCCCTACAAGCTAAGCAGTTTAGTGTCTTTAATCTTGCTATGTTTTCTCCTGTGCCTTGCTTCAGGAATTACATAGCTGATATAGGGCAGTGTGTTCTTCACTGATCTCCCATTGCTAAAAACTTGTACAGTAAAATTTCTTTATCTGCCTCTTGCAGATTCAAGCGTGAAGACAGAACCCTTATCACCAGCCACTTCAAATTGTTCGGTCCCTTCTCCCTCATCTGTGGACTCTCCAGTGCAGAATGTGCCTGTATGCAGAATCTTCCATGTAACACAGATAGCAGCAGTCATTCAGAACCAGCTGTGGCAAACAAAAAGCCCTGTGATTTAACTGTCTGAGCAACTTCCTGGCATAAGAGCAAACAGCTTATTTTTCTCACTTTTGCAAAAGCAAATTTCCTTCAGTGATGTTTTGTTTTTCCTGTCTTGTTGTGACCCATTCTAAAAAGAGCATGTTCAGTTCTGTTTCCTCAGCTGTGTTTATTGGCCTGGTTGCCAAACAATATGCCTTCTAAAGGCTTCTGAGTCTAGCAGTTGCTGACCTTTGCTTCCCATCATTCTGTTGATAAGGAGAGCTACTTGTTTGCTTTTCTGTAGTACTTAGCTTTGATCAGAATAAACCTGCAGAACAAAACCTTTATCCTCTTTGCTGCAGCAGCAGCACAGGTGTTATAAAAGGCAGTTATGTTCTGAACTGCTAGTAGACACTTTCAGGTGTTTCTGAAGCATTAATTTCATACAATTTCTGTCTGCAGGATGATGTGGACTTCAGCAGTAGCTCCCAGATGTCTCCAGTCTCTCTCTACAGCAAGAGTTGCAGAAGCCCTGCATCACCTGAAGGAGATGGAGGAAAAAAGCCTGCTGTCAGCATCACTTCTCAGTCTGGTATGAGAGATCAAGTTACTTTGATTCCATAGATAATATGTGTATTGTCTTGCATGTGAATCTTTAACTAACAGACCTGTTATATATCCTGTATATCCTGTCATTTGTGACTTGCATTTGTGACCATATATGTCTGTTTTTAACAAATATTATAGATGGGTAAAAAAAAGAACATACCGAAAGTCATGTTATTACTGCTTGAGTTCTATATATCTTCTGGTCCAACTCTGACTGTTTTTCTTTCCTAGCAAATAACTCTGCAAGGACCCTGAAGAGGTGTAGTCAGACAGTGTCCAGGCCTTTGATACAACCTAAACCCCTTTTGCCTGCTGTACCTGAAGCTCAGGCTAATGTTGGCATCCCAGCTAAAACCATCATTATCCAGACTCTTCCCACACTTGTGCCACTGCCAAAACATCAGCCAGTTGTTAATGTCCAGCCAGCACCTCCTAAAGGTAGGTGAATTGTCTTGAGCCCAGTCTTGGGGCAGAAACTATGTTTGGGATGGTTGTTAGAACGGTTAAGTTTGGCAGGTGAAATAGGAGGGATAGAAGTAAAACAGAGGGGTCCTAACATGCTTTGCTGAAAAAGCTTTGACTGAGAAGATGGCCTTATTCCTCTCACATAGTCCAGTGAGAAACAGCATTCACCTGGGCGTTAGGTGGAATGGAAGACAGTGTAGCAAAAGAGGCTATGCTGAGCACTGGTACGTGTGGAGATAAAACTGCTGATTTGGAAAGATCCCTATAAGCCCTTTGCTCTGCTCTGCTTGTGATGGCGAGTGGTGCATAAAGTGATTGCGGTGCTATTCTGTTGTAATCAAAGGAAGATCTAGCAGAATTAGGATGGCTTGAATGAAACTTGTAAGTTGGGGAGGTGTGATAAAACTTTTTTTTTTTTTTTTACACACATGAAATTCTGCAACAGAATGGTGGGAACATGAGTTTATGGCTTTTTATCTCGCCAAACAGCATTATCTAGGATGTTGTGAAATCTGCTAAAAGCAAAATGTGCTGAAAGTTGAGAATCATGTCAGAGGTTAGAAAAGTTGTTTATAGCTGCAAGCTGATGTTAAAAAGAAGCAAGTGATTTCCCGTCCACTGATAATTCTTCATTCCTCCTGTTGCCCTGTAATAGATTTTTGAAGTAGCTTGAGCCTCATTTCTGAATCTAAAGCACTATTCTACTCTTCAGCTAAGGCAGTTGCATTGCTGAAATTGTTTGATGCAGTTGCTTATTTTCACCAGCTGATGGCTTGTGGTTGACATACAGGCACTGAGGCATGAAATGAAAAGGAGACAAATACTTAAGAACCCGTATCTAGAAATTAGTGAAATAGTGAAAAATCTGTCTTCATTACTAATTGCTCATCCATCAGGAGTTAAGCCAAAGCTGTAGCAGCTGACATTTTGTTACAACATGCCTAAGATTATTAAACTGCTTAAAACACAGGTCAACACAGTCGTCATGACCTAATTCTTATTCGTTCTGATGTTCCAGCTGATAAAATACTGTCTCGAATAAGGAATGTTGGGGATATGGATTTCTTGGACATAAGTATAGTACTGTGAAGACTAGCTTCTCCTTTTTCCTGAAGAAAAATCAGGAGCATAGTTTCTGTGAGGCACTATAGAGGAAATACTTTTGGGAAAGTATTTCCATGGCATGTATTTACTTTAACTGCTGCTGTGTTTACAAATTCTGTTGTGCTCCTTCCATAACAAAAGCCATAAGGATCTTCATTAATCAAAATTCCCTGCACATGACAAGTTGGAGCTACCAGTTTGAAATATGCCATTATCTTCAAAAGAATGTGTGGAATGGTGTTTTTATAGTCACTTTTGTAAAAGCTGAAAGAAGAAGGCATGATCTTATAGCATCACATACTTTGTGCCTAAAAAAAATGTTGAAATCTAAAATTCACTATTTGATGTTCTTAATAGGGTGGTACTGACTTAGGATGTCTTTGAGATTATCTCTGCAAAAAAAAAAGAGATCTTATCCTACACCTTGTATGTAAAATCTTGGTGCTAGGTGAATTACTTCATTTGTCACCTTCCAGAAAGTTGGGTAAATGCCGTAATACATTATGCATTTTGGTTGGAATGCTCAGCTGGAATGTGCTGTTTCTGAAAGCTGGCGAGGTCATCATGTTTCAAAGGATTAGAGACACGTCCATGTGTTGTCAGACAACAAAATATTACTCAAGCACCTGCTTGAGTTAAATGTAGTTGTTGGACTGAAATTTCTTGGAATTGAGTTTCTAATTCTATTTCAAACTCTGTCAAAATTACCTAATTTTTTCCGCTTGCTTTTCTTTAAGCTCTATTCAGCTTGTGTATAAAATTTCTTGCATGACATTTTTTAAAAAGTCTTGTCTTAGTGTGAATTGGGGCTGTGACTTGTGTTTTGAAAGTGTTACTTACATTGTTCGTTCTTGTTCATCTTCTTTCTCCATGCTGTTTCTGAATTGGTTTGTACAGTATGAATTAATTCTGTGTACTAAGGTTTCAATTCAATACAGCAATAAGGTAAGGATGAACAAAAGGGAGAAGGAGGACTGAGGTAAGCTAAGTTCTTTGAAAAAGTGGCTCAAAGTGCATCAAGTGTTAGCAATACTGAAATGAGTAATGTTTCTTGCAAGTGTCAACTTTTATTAACTTTGAAGAGCTTTTGGGAGAGAGCCTTATTTTTCTGATCGCTTTAGTATGTGGTCTTGGTTTGCAGGATGGATAAAGAGCCCTGCAAACTTTTTAGCTTTTGGGGTTTTTTTGTTTAGTTTTTTGTTTGCTTTGGTTTGGGTTTTTTTGTGGGTGTTTTTTGGTTTTGGGGTGTTTGTGTGTGTATTTGTTTTTGTTTTGTTTTTCTCTTCTCCTAGCCTGTGGAATATACTAACATGGTAGAATTGAACTTGAGATAAATTGTGCAGGGCAGGAGAGGAAGCAAAGCTTTCTACTCATATATCATGTATTTTATACTCATATATTTTATATGTATATATATAAAGTATTCCCCTACAAACTGTTCACATACAATTCCATTTCATATGCTGAGCACTCCTGTTTGTTCTTGTGTTCTAGGTCAATCTGTGATGCTCCCCCAGTCCACTGTTGTACAGCTCCAAGCTTCTGGGGTGCTTCCTGCCTCCCAGCCAGTCATTGTTGTCGCCGGAGGGACCACACCACTTCACAAACATACTGTGAATGCATTGCCTTCAGCTGCTGGAAGTGGCTCAATAACTGGCAAAATAACAGTGACAAAGCCCTTGCTTCAAAGCACTACACCAGCAACGGGGCTGGATGTAAGTTCTGTCTGCGTGAGATAGCTAATAACCAAAGCTTGGAAACAGTTTTCAGTTACCTGCATATGGGATATAATGGGAAAACCAGGTCTCTTTAGAATCTCAGGAAGACTGAGCTATAGTTGAGCTTGTTAATATGATTTCTAACAGTAAACAGGGAGTTCAGCAGCTTAGCAAAGAATGGGAAGGAATAACTTGAAATTTGCTGGCCTGTCTGGAGTTGCAGATCAGGTATGCAAGCATTGTGGCAGGAGGCAGTGCTGATACGTTTTTCCTTCACTTGTTTTCTCAAAAAGCTCTCAGTGGCTGGAGCTCTCTTACATAGAGGAAGATTTGATATATCTGGTTTTTGATTAGTGCTAAACCAATTTTCTAATGAATATAATAAACCACTTTTTTGGAAGTAGATGAATTGGGAATGTCAGCAGTAGGCCTAATTCTTTTTCCATCCGCTTCCCAGAGTTTACTCGCCTTTTTAAGAAAATTCAGGTATTGAATTTCATATGATCCTAATCTGTTCAGACTGCCTTTTGATCGTATCCTGAATTGAGTAGAAAAAGGGTAAGCTTTCAGCAGTCACTGTGCAGATAAGTTTTTTCCACAGTAACTCACAGTAAGCAATAGGTGTAAACAGAAACAGCTTTTGAGATACATGGGCTTTTTTTCACCCTTCAACTTTGATGTCTTAACTAGCTAGCAAGCTGGGTGTTAACTTGATTTAGTTCACAGAGATCTGGAGCTGCTTTGTTTGGATTTTGTTTTCCAAAGGAAGGCATGGTTGTGGAAAGTACTGAAGCTTCTTTGAGGCTTTTAAGCTCTCAGGGTTCCTCAGTGTGGTAATCCAAGCACAGTTGTCATGAGTTGAGGGTCCTAATACGTTTCTCTGTAAGGGAGAAAATACTGATGCCCATTCTCATGAAATTTTGCAGTATAGTCACCTGCTTATTAGCGATGCAGGGAGTTGTTTCTCAAAGGCATGTGCTTTCTGGCTTCTTTGGAGGGATGTAGTTGTATGGTTTCCTAGTGTCTGAGAATTGCCATTAATGCTTGGATGTTAAATTTTCCTCACTATTTGTGTTTGTGTGCTGCATTTTTGAGTGAAAAATTATTTGCTACAAGTAATTCGGTAGCCAGACTGCAATGGAAACCTAATTTTGAATCTGCAAGAAGCTAAGAAGAGTCCATCAGTAGATGGACCAGGTAAGAGTGCTGCGGTTTTAAATTATAATTGCCTGCCATGCAAGACCAAACTAGAGACCCGTCAGTAGTCATTAGGTTTGTGACTCCCATTATCAAGACTAGCATGGCACCCTGCCACTGTCTGAGTATAAGGTTTAATTGACAAAACCCCCTTCTTGTCATCACACTTCATATAGACATCTATGACAGTAGTAAAATGGGTAGCTGGGGTACCTCATGGCTGTTTGTTTTGAATCATGGTAGTGTATTTACACCTGAAGCTGTTTTAGGGAGGCAGTTTTCAGAGTTAGTATTAGCCTAAATGCTGCACATCTTACCTGTGTTTATTGAAACAGAAGAAAGAGTTGTGACTGCTCTTTGGTGCATACTGAAAAATAGCACTTTGAAAAGGAACAAATGTTTGGAATACAGATGGCTCCAGCAGGGTTAAAACATCTTGTGACTGCCTCAGATGCCATGTGTGTCTGTCAGAGCTGCACAGATGTAGCTGTCATTTGAGCTCTGTAACGTGGTTTTGTTTGCTGTCTAAGCAGATATTGCAGGATAAAAAGAAACACTGCAGGACTTTCTTTTGGGCTTAGGAGGGATAAACTGGTAGCTTAACGCTCAGCCCTTCCAGTGGATTAGGCTAAGATTGGCTGATAGCAAGCTGTGAGGCCCTGTGTGTTGGTTATCCTGATGGTACATGTTTACACAGCTTGCCAGCCATGGGGAAGTGCCAGGCTTTCAGTGGGGTCACTCTTCACTAGGAAACTGGTTAAGAACTTTCCACTAGGAAACTGGGCAAAAAAAAAAAGCTGCCTAAGCAAGCCACACTTCCAGTGGCAGGCAAGAGGCACTTAACTGCAAAAGCAGACTGCCTTTCCTGTTGCGATTGAGTGATAATGAGGGCATAACAGTAGGTGTGTGGGGGAATTCAGTTTAGCTCTGTCATTATAGGGCCTTTCTGTCATGTTTCCACTCATGGATCTAACTCATGGAGAAAGGATTTAATTCTGCCTCCCACTTCTGGTGACAAGAAGATATTGAAAATGTGGTAAAAATTAGATTATGGAAAATTACTTCAACGTAGGTGTGGATTTCTATTAAAGAATCCTGTTTTCTGTGAGTACATTGGTTAGTTTTCATATGAAATAAAACTCATTAGTCAAGTTGTGTTCTGTTGAGTTAGAGACGGGAAAACCCACATCCTTCATGAGAACAGAGAAAACACTGCATAGGTTTTGTATGCCTACATTTAAGACACATCGTAGAAGATGGCAGTTCTCATAAGCTAAGAAGCCAGCCAATGTGAAGTTGAAATGGTTTGTACGTTCAACTGTTTCTTAACTTTCCCAAAGTGTGTACCGAAACCTGTGGAGTGTGAAAGACGTTCCTACCACCTAGTGCCAGAAATGCAGGTTGTTTTGGAATGGAAGTTTAATTTTGCTCAGAACTGGGGGAGACGAAGGGCAGCCATGAGGGAAGATCATGAGGGGAGAGGAAGGGTGGCCATGAGGGGGGATTGTGAGGGGAGAGGAATGGTGGCCATGAGGGAAGACGAGGAGCAGTCATGAGGGGAGATTGTGAGCGGAGAGGAAGGGCGGCCATGAGGGGAGATTGTGAGGGAGATCATGAGGGAAGAGGAAGGGTGGCCGTGAGGGGAGAAGAGGGATGGCGGAAGGGGTGAGTGGCATTTGTGAGGGGGAGCAAGGGCAGTCATAGGATGTGAGGAGAGATCATGAGGGGGGAGCAGGGGCAGCCATGAGGTGTGAGGGATGGCCATGAGGAGTAGGAATGGCAGCTATACCTATACAGTGTGGGCCACTAGGGGGGGTAGATGAGGAGGAGCTGCGTAGAGGTCATGCGGAGCAGCCGTAAGGGGAGATCTTGAGAGAAGATCAGTTTGCCCTTAGTGACATGGCTTAGTGGTGGGCTTGGCCGTCCTGGGGTGATGGTTGGACCAATGATAGTAAAGGTCTTGTCCAACCTAGCTGATTCTGTGAAGTAGCAGTTTATTTGTAAAGTGCATGAGTTTGTAAAGACTGAAAACAGAAGACAGTCTGAATGTAGTTAGGACTGTTTGAAGTAAGGTTTTACAACAAACCTTTCACTTCTTCATGTAGCCTATAAACTGGTGAATGGTAAAGTGAAGGTGAAAGACATTCTTGCTACCTTGCAGACCTGAAGATACGTATCTTCTGTGCTTTTTGATCAGCTGCTTGAGTATACATTTTTTGTCCTCCACACACAGAAGGCTTAAGAATGCAGGAGAAAACAGAGACAGTGCAGGACCTGTTTTTTTCATGTTATATTTCCATGAGCTGTAACTTTTGGAGATGTACTGTGATTCCTAGTTGCCTCTATGCTGAACGTTTCAGCTCATTTGAAACAGAGGGCAGAAAGCTATCTATGCAGACTTTTGCCAAAGTAGAGGAGCAGACATTATGCATGAAATAGAGGCACTTTAACTTGTGGATCATTAACAGGCTTCTGTATTTTCTGTCCAGGTCAATGTCTTGAGACGGCAGCAGCGCATGATCAAAAACCGTGAGGCAGCCTTTCAGTCACGGAAAAAAAAGAAAGAATACATGTTGGGGCTGGAGGCGAGACTGGAGGCAGCCTTGTTGGAGAACGAGAAACTCAAGAAAGAAAACAGCACACTGAAGAGGCAGCTGGATGAGATAGTGTCGGAGGTAAGAGACTATGATGAAGAACTGACTTTATAAAAAGTTGCTCTGATGGAAGTTGCGCGTAAACAGAATCATGGAAATGTTGATTGGAAGATCTTTGGGGGTTTCTGGCTCAGCCTCCCACTCCAAGCAGGACTTTCACCAACTCTGGGTCAGGACAGCTATCACACTATCTAGTTGACTTTTAATTCATTATTTCATGGTTCTCCTGAATTTTTTGGTGAGCAGATAGACTGGCTGGAAGCTGAGTATAATGTACAAACAAGAGAGTTTTATTTTTAAGTTGTCCTGGTGTGTATTCATACACAATTAGGCAAATATCAATCTAAAAAGCAAGCCTGGTTTGCTGTATTTAGCTTTTGACATACCTTTGCATGCTTGTGCCCCTTTTTTATTGCATGTCTTCTCTGTTTTTTCGTGTCTAGAATGAGAAGCTCAAAGTATCATCTCCAAAAAGAAGGACCCTGTGTGTGATGGTTATACTGGCTTTCATAATGTTGAATTACGGTCCATTGAGGTAAGCTGCGTAGGAATTACTCTTTGCATAGAAAGTTTGCTGTCTGGTGATTTTTGCTTGAATCTTTAATACAGACAGTGTTATATTTTAAAGCCTTGAGCTTGAAACCTGACTTCTGTCCTTTACTCTCCTCTTGCATAGGGGAAGACTCATCTGTATTATGGTTCCCCTTTTGGAATCCTTCTGGCAAAAAGAGCTAGATCTTGTACTTTTAATTTCTTCTGGCTCAGCATTTTGTCAGTCAATGCAGTGTACAGCAGTTTGTCTGCTCCATTTATCCCCAAGGAGATTAAAAAGCCATGTTTGTGACTTTTTTCCTAAAAGGATTCTAGACTTTGAGAGCCCATCTGCTTGTTTATACCTATGCTACTCCCAATAGCTATGAGTTTAAGCTGCTTCTAGCTCCCAGTGCAGGAAATCCCACTCTTTTTCCAGTGCTTTGCAATCCTGACCATTAGATGTGTCTAGGCAAAATCTTCCTCATTACAGTGTAAGCCCTGTATTACTTGTCTTCTTGATCTGGTGAAGAGGTTGTTCCCTCTCCTTAATTAGCTGAAGTGGTAATCAAAAACCTCTCTTGTTTGAGCTGTATCAGAGGGGCATAGGAACCAGGGAACAGGGAGGAAGTACTGCATTTCTTCCAGACACTTTATAAAGAAATCTATGGAAGAGAGGAGATTAAAGATGGATATTTCTTGCACAGATTTAACCTGGATTTAGAACATAAAGAAGAAACTTTTATATGAAGCTGTTCACTTTTTCAAAAGGGGAAGGTATTTCAGTAGATTCCCACTCAGCAGTGTCTCCATTTGTCCTCAAAACCCCAGTCAATTTAAAGGAATGGTGTGGAATAAATCTGGAGGAAGACTTTTTTATGACTGTGATAAATTTTTACAATGTTGGTGTTTGTATTTTTAATAATATTAGAAAATTTGTGAATGCTAAAATTACTTTTGAAGTATTTGCACTTACTGCACATACTGTTTACCTCAGGCAGTGAAATACAGCTGATAGTTTGATATGAATGCTTTTAAGATAGACTATTTCTTAATGCATTTATGTTTTGTATTGGGATTTTTTGCTATCAGGTAGAAAAATCAACTTCCGGACACTAAGTGATTAATTTGTACATCCCAATTGCATTTGCAGTCATTACCACTCACTTGAGAGACAGTTCGTGAGAACTATTAGAACCACTAATCTTTTTGAAGCTGAAAGAAGTTTTAGTTGCCTCCACATTACAGTGAGGAGTTGGAATGTATAAAGCTCTTGCATAGTTTTGAGAGGCTTGGAAACATAGAGAAGGTGGTGGAATTATTTTACTACAGTGCTCCAAAGCTCCTGCGTCAGCTTCAGTACCCGCAGGAATGAGTAAGGTTTTGAGCTTGATAGCAAGAAACTGCTGTCACGTTAGACTGAAAGGACAGTCTGTGTTCGTATCTTTGCAACAGTTTGTGACTATAGAAATGTGACAGGGTTAGTTTCTTGATGTATTTGGTGTTTAATAAAGCAGATAAAGCAAAAAAATTCTTGGATGTCTGGCTGTTCCTGGCCAGTGTAGTAGCTGAGCTTGCCAGTGTAATTGCTGTGCCTGAACTAGGTGGTCTGCATCAGTACTGGTTTTAGACAGTGAAGAGAAATGTAACTTCAAATTTGCAAGGAATTACTCTTTCTGCCTTCCGTGGGGGTTTTTTTGTGTTGTTTTTTTTTTTTTGTTTGGTTTGGTTTTTTGTGTTTTTTGTTTGTTTGTTTGTTTGTTTGTTTGTTTTCCCCTTAGCAGGGTAAGTGCTTACACTCAGTTGAAACACCAGACTGTATCAAGGTGCTGTGAATGTTAGTTGTGCAATACCCTTTGGATGGCCCAGAATATGGGATACACAAAACATTACTTAAGATTTCACTCTCATATGCATTTACATCCTTTTGTAGAGGTGTCACTGAATGGTAGCTCCATGAATGTGATAGCCATGATTCTTGGTCTGCTTAGACTTTAACAACCGACGCTTACAATACGTGATGTTTTTCAGTCTCTGCAACTTCTTACAGAAATAAATAAATTTTTTTGTTATAATTTCCGTGCTAACTTATAGTTCAACAAAAGTACTTTCCCCCCCAAGTCAGCTAACTGTGGAATACCTAATTTCTATGCAGTGGTCAACTGGAGATAAATATGATTTGAAACTTTGTGACAGTGTTGCCATTTCTTCTATATAGGAAATAATTTCTCTTGCATTCCTGTGTGGAGGAAGGTGTGATAGCATTCAGGCAAAGGATGTTTTGATTCAAATATATTAGCACTGATTATTTGATTGTTTAAAACCAATTAACCATTGCAAAGAGAAAGTAACATCCCAAAAAGCAAAATTGTGACAAATTCACCCCCTAAATTCTATAGCAGACTTTGAAATTCCCTTTGCTGGCCCTATTGTGAGACGATTCTCTGATTCTTAACTGGAAATGAAAGGATTCTTTGAGGGCTAGAGGTGGTACGAAAGAACAGATACATGAGTTTTCTCTT
The DNA here is from genome assembly GCF_963264785.1 of Psittacula echo. NCBI lineage: Eukaryota > Metazoa > Chordata > Aves > Psittaciformes > Psittacidae > Psittacula > Psittacula echo. Next base: position 19,725,119 of record NC_137740.1, read on the forward strand.
TAGTTGCTTATTTCCTTCAAATCACGGAAGGCAGGGAAGTGACTGTATTGTTCTGGGATGGGGGTGTGAAGCTGAGGGACGGGGAGTCCTGCAAACCCTCTGTGGCCTGCAGTAGTTTAGTAGATGTGCACTTGGCACACCACAAGAAAAAAATCATCTGGATAGTTGGCTGTGTAGTTAGTTCTATATTTTCTTCTACCTCAATGGATGTGTATTGCAGTAACACTGGTTCACACATTAGTCTTAAGCCTTGCTGACTGTGTATGTAAGTGGAGAGATGTTTGTGATATTTCATGGAGGGCTGAGGCTGTGCTATTCTGCTTTTTTAAGATTATGGGAAGCAGTTCAGGACGTGGCAGCCCTTGGCACACAAGTAGAGCAGATAAAACTATTTCTGCCGACACATTTTTTTCATGCTGACAAATATGCTATGTGTGTGGGTAACCCTGTAATACTGAACTTGTGACTATGGGAACGGGGCTGAAAGTCTGGTGGGGAAGCTGGTGTATTGACCTAAGAAACCTGTTTCAAAATATTGGAGGGAGAGTCCAATCCTGTCTGCTTAATTGCCAACAAGCTTTTAAGAACATTCTGCTGTGTTAGACATGGTGCCGTGTTATCTCTGAGAAAAGAATGTAAGTTGAACGAAATATAAATAGAATATGAATATGAATTGAATACTTTCTGGTTGTGAAAGTGGCTTGTATAAAGTTAATGATAACTCTTCATTATGTTGTACTGTGGGCTAAACTCTTCTGGGTGTGTTGATATCTTGTATAGAAAACTGAAATTTTCAGTTATTGAAAGCAGAAATAATTTAGCAGGAATTTTATTAGTGTAAGTTTCTATTTTATCTATTTGCTTTATACTAGGAGAAGGGTGCCAAGGAATTTCCCATCTGTGTGTCAACAAACTATTCTCTAATCTTTTTGAATTATTTGGATTTAACATCTATAAAAACTTCCTTTTATTATTATTTAAGAGTGATTGGTGAGGTATATGAAAGGAAAAAGCTAAAAACATTTTGATTCAGTTCCTTGCAGAGGTCACCCCCTTGCTCCAGTCTTACATATCAGGACGTGTAGAACAGAAATTGGAACCCACAGTATTTGCACAAAAGGCCTAGTTTGTGCATGCAGCTTGGTTGGGAGCTGGAACCATGATGTCTGGAGGCAGGTATCTGGGAGGCAGCATCTCCTGCCTTCAGACTTACCTTCTGTTAGAGCCAGTGTGCATCAGCACAGCTGCGTTCTCAGCTGTTGTGGTACCCCTGAGATTGCTAACTTGTAGCATTAAGAAACATCTAATTAGCTGTGAATTTATTTATTTGTTTTTTTAAGTGCTTTCAACATGCAAACTGAAAATTTTCTGTTACAATTCCTACATGCCTTTTTTTTTTTTTTTTTCTTGTTTAATTTCCACGTTTGTTTTGGACTGTGCCTGGGTAGTAAGCAGACCTGAAAATGGATTAAACAAGCACAAACAGTGCTGAAACAAATGAAACTTAAGCACATGTTCTAGTCTAAACAATCCTTGTATTTATTTTGGGAATATTTTACTTTTGTTTCTTTTCCTTTTTTCCATTTGAATATAAATTTTCTTGGGTGCTGGGGTTTTTTTTAATGCAAGTCCTATATGTGATAGTAAAGTATTTCAGGGAACTAACCTAACTAATATGTAAAAAGTAGACAAGGAGAGTGATCACGGAAGATGCAAAACTGTAACTTTTCTGCATCTCTGGTAAGCCACATACTTGCTAGTGGCCCTAGTGTTACTTTCGTGACTATGGAAACTGTTCAACTACTTATTTTCCCCTTTAATCAGTCTGTTCAAGCTTAGATGGTGGTCATCATCTAACAGCAGTCTTAAAGCATTTATAAAGATGTCAGCCAGCCAGAATGTCTCCTACCATTTCAGATAGTTAGTGGACAGAAAACAGAAAAATACGAAGTTGGAGAGAGGAAAGGCAGATCTGCAATGAGAAGGTGGTGTGATTTTTGAAATTAATTTTGAGGGTTTTTTTTTTTTTTTTCTTACAAGTTGGCCACCTCTATATGGCTGGAAACCCTTTCAAACTAGAAAACAGACTTGATGATGTAACCAAAAATTCTTAAGCTGAGTGGTGGTTGATGGAGCTAAGTAAAGCTGCTGCTTCAAAATCTCTTGTGTCCTGCTGACCTACAGCAGCTGCACTAGAATTGCTGGCCTTTTTGTAGAGACTTCCTTGCAGCTCCTCTCTAGAGTATCCTGATAGGTTTTCTTTTACTTTCCAGGACTATCCTGGAAACTGAATGGTCTATTAAAAATTTATATCCGCTGAGCTATCTGCAAATGAAGACACCAGCCTGGGTAGCTGGGAAGTGTGCTTTGTGTGCTGTTGTTGTAGACTGCAACAAATGAAGAAGTGTATTTTTTTGACTCCTGCAAGACTGTGTGTGATTCATTTCTTAGATTGGTAGCACAAATATTAAAATAAAAATCCAAAAGTGCTAAGGTTAAGTGTCTTTTACTAAAAATGACAAAATTGCTCAAGGGTTGTTCAGCTGCATGCTACCATGATCTGCTGCTCTTAAAGGATAAAGTAAGAAAATATAAGTCTTTCACCAGCACCCAGATAAGCATCCAATCTAGTTTGCAGTCTTCTAAGTCAGTACTGATGTAGCCTGCTGAGCTTTTGGAGCATGAGTGATTTGAGCTGCTGAAAGCACCATCCATTGAGCACAGTTGTGTTGGTGTCAGTATGGTTTAGAGCCCTTACTCAAGCTGAGCAACCTTGAATTGGTGTATGGAAGAGCAGGATTATTCTGAAGTTTGGTGCATTCAGCAGTGATTTTATACAAGTCTTCTATTGTTTGACCCTTAATGCTGGACTCCTTGATTAAAGGATTGGATTCATCTTATGGCAAGCAGGAGCTTAGGGATACTGTGGTGGTGATATGTCAGAAGGTTTAAGAAATAATTTTGTAGTTCCCTTAAAAGAGCATTAGCAGTGTGGGCAGCACAGCACTGAGATTCAGACCATGCTGAGACTTCAGCCCAGGACTGGCTGCTGTGTTATGGTAACAGGATTAGCTCCTTTGCCCACACAGCTAATTCAAGAGGACATTTGGGGTATTTTCAAACACATCACAACAATGCTTCATCTTGCATTCGAGCTCATCAGCAGGTGATCATTAAACTTCTTAACCATGGCCCATGATTTCCTTCAACTGTAGGCTGGATAGTGTTGTCTAAACTTGCATTGCTTGAAGCATCTCTGAAAGATGTTCTGAGAATAGAGATTCACAAATCATGGGCAGTACAATAGCATGAGTGTCTTACTGTTAGTTCATACAATCCTTCCTTATGCTCAGTAAAGGATAGAAAAGGATTGTTTCTCTGCTTTTTGCAAACCTCAATAGCCTTTCATATATCTTTAAGAGGTCAGTAGACTTAAATGTCGTGTATACCTGAAAGTATGCAAATAGACATACAAATATTAATTATCACAGTCAAAGGGCTATGAATTTCTTACACAGTAATAGAGAGGAACTGATGAAATGTAAAGAGAAAATTATTAGATGAGTACACGAGGCATAGAGCAGCACTATGTTAGCCAACTGCTTCTGGATGCCAAGGAAGTACAGAGCCCTCTGAGTGTTTTAGCAAAAGCTCTCTCTGAAAGACATTTGTATCTCTTAACGCCTCTAATACAGGAAGCTTACTTTGTTGTTTCTGATACTGAAAGAATATGTTTTAATGCTGAATTGAGTGTACATTTTTATTGACGATGACCCAAAGCTGGAAAACTGTTTTTGCAGCACGCCTTTGGTCTTTTGTTGTTTCTCCTTGAAGAAAAAGAGAGAGGAGAGAGAGAAATTGCGAGGAAAGAATGGGTTGAGTAACTTGGATTTAGGTTCAGGTTCTGACCTTTCAGAACCTCTCTTGATGGCTTGGCACTTGAATAAAATTGAATATCCTTGATTTTCTTCAAACTACAACTGCAGGAGCAGGAAGTTATTCCTTCCACCTTCCTTTACTGTGCATCCTGACAGAGTTGTGCCTTGCCTAGCTGTGCTCGCTTGCCTTGTCCTGCTGCTGCTGGTGCTGAGCCTGTGCAGAATGCCAGATGCACTCTCTGATAGCTTACTCTTTGCTCCACATGTTCATCTGCTGGGCTGGGAGCAAAATGCAGAAAGTTTTTGCCCTGAATGAACATTGCAGTTGAGACAGTTTGCATCAGGCCTGTCCAAGCTTTGTCAGTAAGATTGAACCCACTTCCAAATAATATAGTTTTCTAATACAGTTTTCTAAGCAAAAGTAAATGCTCTGGGTGCCAATACTTGCTTTTTTTCCTTTTCTAACAGCTTTATGATAAATAAATTGCTTTTTTAAAGAAAGAAAAGTACAAAAATCCGCAGAGATTATCCCTCCAGTTTGGATTGCTTTCCTCATCCTCCCTAGGTCAGGTTCCTCTTACTAGCTGAGCACTCACAGAAGGTAGCTCTGAGCAGCCTGGCAGGAGAAGGTAGTGCCTTGCTGTCAGCAGATGGTGCCCTCTGCGGGAATAAGAAACAGGAAATACTTTCCAGAGAGCCTTTGGCATGCTGGCAGCCTTGTCTGGAATCACTTAAGATGAGGACAAGGTCCTTGGTTGGTGTCTTCTTGCAATGTCAACTTTAGCCCATTGGAAACATCCCAGCTTGTATTCAGAAATGGTTCTATCCCCAGAAAACTCTGTTATGATATCACTGTTGGCTTTCGTCTACAAATTACTGTACAACTTTAATGTCAGTATTCAAAAACTTGAAGTGCACAAGGTTTGTTCAGCCAGAAGTACAAATGAAATTTAGTTTGGGCTCCTGGCAAGACTTGCTTTCACATTTATCACACTGACATTCAAACCAAAGAAGTAAAAATACAGCAAAAATATCAGGTGCCATTAAACGCCTGGAGAAACCATGACAGGAGTGTTGCTTTTCTTTCCCTCCTATAACCAAATTTATCTACACTTTAGAACAAACATCTGCATGAAGTATTTAGTGGTTCTTTCTTTTTTCCTTGGATCGAGTTTTGCATCTTAAACAAGCCGATAGCTCAGCCAGCTTGGACAGGGTGTTTGTGGCTCTGTGAAAACCCTTAATGCTCACAGTATCTGGATGTCCAAATGTACACTGCAAAGCCTTAGTAGGTGCCCCAGGTGTGTAAATGTGGCCAAACAGAAAAGCTTACAGCTTCCAACTTCTAACTGTCCATCTTGTTAAGTAGAGCGGTTTCTCAGCTCCGGTTTTTCCTGACTTTTAATGTGGGACAGCAACTCCAGTTCCTGCAAATAGTAGGACTTGTTCAGGACAGATACATCAAAATGTTCTTTCTTTTCCAAATTCTCATCTTGTAGCCCAGCAGAATGAAAATATTGTCCATGCTTTTGCTATCTGTCATATGAAGACTTCTTCTAAGCAGCTATTGATCTCTTAGCTGAAAATACTGTTTTTCTGAAGACCTTTTTTTTTTCCCTGTGGGAAAATGGGATCATCTACCTTTCTTTGTCACTGTTTCCGAAGTTTCTTTTACCTGATGTTTCTAAACGCTCAGTATTGACTCCATCTTTAGTGTAACTGTGTTGGGATCTGCTCTGTAGATGGTTCCTGTTCCAGCTTTTGTTGTAGCTGTTCTGCCTAGTACTTGTAAAACTCAGTATGCCTCAGTTGGGCAGGTGTTTCCAGATGTACCTCTGCAGGAGAGGTCCATCCTGCTTAAGGGATTTCTTGGTCTAAAGTCATGCTTTTCCCCCTTGTCAATTTGAGATGTCAAAGGAGCAATATTTCTGATACCCTGTGTCATACCCTCATGTACCCACTTGGCAAGGAAAGGTCTTTGAGAATAAGTCAGAAGATATAGACTGTTACCTACATGTCCTCTCCTATCTGTTACCTGAAGATGGAGCCGGTATTTACAGACAAACTCCGTAAGTAACCTCTTGTGGAAGTAAGGAAGGGGAAGAAATGATACCACAGAACAGCAATGTCATCTGTTCAGATGCGGGGGAAAACTGGCAAAACTCCCCAAGTAACTAGTAGGTGGAAATAGGCAGTATTTCAAGTTGTGGAGCTTTTCCTCATTCAGAATGAAAGTTCATTTGGTTTTGAGTCATTGGCACAAACCAAAGGAGCAATGAAGGGGTTTTGTTTTGTTTTGTTTATTTTAAAGACATATTTGAGAAGGAAGCTTTTGGTCCTCCTCAGGGCCCTAAAAAAATTAATGGGAAAGGGAAGGCAAATATAGCCCATGCAGCTTAAGGCAGAAATTGCTGCTGGCTCTGCTTCAAAGGAGACATTCTGTAGAAAATTACAGTCCTGGTAAAGGGAAGAGCATTGGAATAAATACCATAAATAATACAAAATAAATTTTGTCCTCAAGTTGATGCCCATGTTCTCAGAAGTGGGAGCCATGGTTTTTGCCTGTAAGGATGGCAAAATGTACTCTGTTCACCTCTTTCTTTGTCTTTTTGCTGCTGAATATATCTTCTTTCAGGTTGAAACATAGAATCATAGAATAGTTAGGGTTGGAAAGGATCTTAAGATCATCTAGTTCCAACCTGCTTGCCATGGGCAGGGACACCTCACACTAAACCATGTCATCCAAGGCTCTGTCCAGCCTGGCCTTGAATACTGCTGGGGATGGAGCATTCACAACATCCTTGGGCAACCCACAACCCATTCCAGTGCCTCACCACCCTAACAGTAAAGAACTTCTTCCTTATATCCAATCTGAAAACATCCCATATTTAGCTGCTGCAAAAAGTGAAATTTAAATTGTGATTACAAGATTAAGGTGTTTTAAGCATGAGAAGAGTAAAAATAAATATTTCCTTTCTATTTAAAGCAAATATAATGAGGTGTGTGTGGTTTTGAGTAGCTGTACAGCTAAAACAACTAAATTACGAAAACTGAAGATTAGCTATGATTGCAGTGTGGTGCTTATCTTTATCCTTGATGGACTTGGTTTGGTTTTCTCTCCTTTTATTCAGAGTTCAAGGTTAACTGGAGTAGCAACGTATTGCATATAGCACTTCACCTCAGACTAGTTACCTCACCAAGCTGGAACCCAAAATAACAAGAATTGCCTTTGCAGAACACAGCAAACATTAAGGAAGAGCCATTATGGAAAAATTCAGATCTGTTACATTTCTGCTGATTAGGTTTTTGTCAGCTTTAGCTAAATAATTACAGGGAAAATTTCTCTGGTTTGATGTGTCATTTTGAACAAGAAAGTAGAGAAGTAGGATAGGAAGAAATGCCAGACCCAGTAGGTTCATCAACACACTGGAGGCTGATACACTTCAGGCTGTGGAGAAATGGTTCACAGGAGAGCTACAACTTTCAGATCTTTTAATGGATATTCTTGGTCTCATGAATAAACTTCCATATACTTTTAGCTGTCATGGCTCCAAATTAGGTAGAGCAGGGACATTTCACTGATAAGTGACTTCCAGAAGGAACATATGGCATCCCTTTAAGCATCAGCCTTAGTTTTGAGCTTTGGTTCTGGGCTTGAGACACTGTGAGCTGTGCTGATGCTTTCATTGGAGGCAAAGAAACATGATATCATAAAATATAGTAAATAGTGGCCATTGTTTCTGTAAAATTGAATAGCCTGGTGTTGCCTGATCTGTGAGGCTGTGAATAAACCATCCAGCTTTCCATGTTGTTCAGTAGCAATGAGACATTTGTAAGCTAATGTACATACACAGCAAGGAAACTGTAAGTACCTTTCTGCCCACTGTCGCTAAGTGAAAACAGAGCCTGTAGTACTTCTGCTGCCCTGAAAAGGGCACTTCTGTGCTGCTGCCTGAAAACCTGAAGGAAAGGGGGCAGTCAAAGCGATATCAGCCTGGATCTGGGATTGTCCTGGCTCCAGCAGTTCTGCAGAATGTGACAGTTATTCAAGGGGAAACCTGGGTTACTGCTAACAGGAGCATAACTGTCTTGGCAAAAGCAAGAGGATTGCTAAGCAACTATGTCTGTATGCCTTCTGCTTAGTTGTGTAGTATTTAATCTGACCTTCTTGCTAGTTCTTGCCTTTCTCTGTTATTACCATTTGTATTCATTGCTTGCTGCAAGGTGATGCCATGTAACAGATGAGATCTTTCCCTGCAGAGCTTATGCTCTGCTACACAAGGGAGATGGGGCATGAATTAAAATGTACTCTGTAGTCAGTGATCAACATGCATGACAAAGATCTCATCAGCATGCTGGGGTCTTGTTTTTTGTATTTCTCTGTGTTGCTGCTGGTGATGTTCTGCTGTTGTCAGCTAAGAAGGTTAGGGCTTGATTTTGTAAATAAGCATATTACAGGAAGCAGCCATGTTTACGCAAGAGTAAACCTAGCCTCTAGAGAGAATATATTGAAGATTTGCTTTTGTGCTTTTAAGATCTTTCATTTCAATTGCCCTCCTGAACTAAGGATGCAGTCAATCTTGTATAGCAGTCGCCTGGTCATTTTTCCAGCTCGCATGGAAATGCTGCTACCTTGATTTGCGTGGAGAGCAACACAGACGTTCTTGTGTTGGCTGGCTGAGCATCCCCCAGGGGAAGATCATTCAGCGCAAGAACAGACAGGGTATCTGGGACCATGGCCTGCTGCCGCTGTGTAGATGGGGTTGTGGGCCCTGCCAATGTTTCTAAATCTAAGTAGAATTAAACATATATAAGTTTGTGTATAGTTTTGTTAGATGTCTGGACTAATATTCCAGGCTTGCAGCTGCACGGAATTTGGTAGCTATATTTTTCTTACATATTGTATTCATATAAACTATGTCGACTGAGCTTTGAGGCTGATGAAAGTTAAAGTTCAGAGGTACTGTTATTTCAATGTGAGTAATTTTCTTATGCCTGCAGGTCTGGTTTACAAACAGATCACAGTTTCATCAAGTGAAGCTTATGGAGGAACATGAAAACAAGAGCATCAAAATCCTTAAAACAATTAAAACTGAAAAAGAGAGCAGAATAGTTTTTCTGCTACTAATGGTTTGAATGACAGTAATATAATGTCATATCATGTTTTTACATTAGCTATGACATGAGCCTTATCCCTGTAACATAGCAGCAGCCAGAAACTTACCCACCTGAGTATTTAACACCTTACAGTAAAGTGTCTTATAGTCCCTTTATATATGTGATATGTTTTACTATGGTTATTATGTCTTCCAGTGTATTTGAAAAGGATCCCAATGGAGTTGACTCCACTGCGAGTTCCAACCACAAGACCAGAAATCTTCTGGAGTTCTCAGCTAGGCAGGAGTCCAGCACAGTTCAGAAAATACCTGGGAACATCATTCCTGAGAAGAGTAATAGGTAAGATGAAAACTTTTAACGTATTCTTAGTGGTAGAGGGCAACTGTGCTTTCAGACCTCACTGCCCTTCCATTTGGTAACCTTTTTGGCAGTGTTATCACTCTCATGAGACCTCACTTGGCATATCGTCCACGAGGATGATCACCGAAGCACCTCCTGTATAAAGACAGGCTGAGAAAGTTGTGGCAGTTCAGCCTGGAGAAGAGAAGGCTTCGTGGAAACCTCATAGCAGCCTTCCAGTATCTGAAGGGGGCCTATAAGGATGCTGGGGAGGGACTATTCATTAGGGACTGTAGTGATAGGACAAGGGATAATAGGTTGAAACTTAAACAGGGAAAGTTTAGATTGGATATAAGGAGGAAGTTCTTTACTGAGAGGGTGGTGAGGCACTGGAATGGGTTGCCCAAGGATGCTGTGAATGCTCCATCCCTGGCGGTGTTCAAGGCCAGGTTGGACGGAGCCTTGGGTGACACGGTGTATTGAGAGGTGTCCCTACCCATGGCAGGGGGGTTGGAACTAGATGATCTTAAGGTCCTTTCCAACCCTAACTATTCTATGATCTTATACAGCAACTGGGTTTACAAACACAGTATTTTGAAAGCTGATCTCATTTACTGTTTTATTGTTTAACAAAGTTTACCAGGTTGCTTTTCAAATGAATATGATTTTTTTTATCTTTAATATTACCCAATACATACGGCTTCAGAAACGTACACTTCTGGCTGTGTTGTTATGGTGTTAGTTACAGTGTGGTGGAAGAGAGCATATAAACAAGTGTATATCATGGAGTTTTTAATGACCTTCTTCAGTTCTTCATCTCTCTACTTTTTTCCCTGATCTTTATTTTAACTTGCATAGTTATGCTATTTGTCATATTATCTATCTCTTCCCACTTTTCAAGCCAGAGTATTTATTTTCTTAGTTGTTCAGGAGAAGGCTGGGGAAATTCAAAATTAAGAATATACTCTGAACTTAGCACCGTACTTCTTTAGAAATCTCTGAGTCTATCTTTATGCTTACCCATTATTTAATTACATAGCTGCTTTCAAGCTTCTAGATCTCTAGCATTCAGTGCACAAGTGAACATATAATTGTCTCCAGATTGAAGTCTGGCTAATCCAGCTCATGTTTTCCCCTTACAAAATTTATCCTATCAGATTCTCCCTTTCCAGTAAAGTGTTTTGGCTGATTGAACAAAGCCAGGCACAGATGTGCAAAAAGCTCTAATGTATTTTGCCATGCAGAAAGAAGGCAATAAATCAAAAGCATTTTAAGGCTGTAGCCATGGAGAGGGCTTTGTGTTCTGTATGACACGTTTCAAACCATGACTTATGTGACCTAGTAGTAGGGTGGTTCTCTTAGGAAGATATTCTAGTGCATGTACCTCCTCCTTTTCTTTTGCTCTTTCTCCCTGTTTTTTGGCAAGCTGTGAGCTCTTTGCTGCATATTCTCCTTTATCAGTTCTAGATGCAGTAAACAGGAGAAGCAGATACAAAGATGGAGAGAAAACTGGGAAAGGGAGGGGAATGTGAATAAGGTTTTCATAAGCTGTTATATTTGATTTTTCAGAAAGAAGTTGAGGTTTAGGAGCTACAAGTCTCTGTCAAAACCAGGACTAAGGCTGTCATACTCATACCCTATCAAGAAAAGAACTTATAATAGGTATTTGGTGATAGGCAATTAACCCTTAAGGAGGTACAGATAACCAGGAGAAAGGAATATTAGTTTTTGTTGCTGAAAGTGCTGTGGAATTTTGTGTTGAAATGCATGCACTTTTTCACCTTTTATCAAAGCCAAGCTACCTTCTGGAGACTGTTGGAGACAGTCCAGAAGATATCTGGACTTGTGCAAAGCCTTTGACACTGTCCCACATGACATCCTTGTCTCTAAATTGGAGAGACATCAATTTGATGGGTGGACCACTAGGTGGATAAAGAACTGGCTGGATGGCCGCACGCAAAGAGTTGTGGTCAATGGCTCGATGTCCGGCTGGAGACCGGTAACGAGTGGTGTCCCTCAGGGATCGGTGTTGGGACCGGTCTTGTTCAACATCTCTGTCGGTGACATGGACAGTGGGATTGAGTGCGCCCTCAGCAAGTTTGCCGATGACACCAAGCTGTGTGGTTCGGTTGGTACGCCGGAGGGAAGGGATGCCATCCAGAGGGACCTCGACACGCTTGTGAGGTGGGCTGATGCCAACCTTATGAAGTTTAACCATGCCAAGTGCAAGGTCCTACACCTGGGTTGGAGCAATCCCAGGCACAGCTACAGGTTGGGCAGAGAAGAGATTCAGAGCAGCCCTGTGGAGAAGGACTTGGGGGTGTTGGTCGATGAGAAAATGAACATGAGCCGGCTGCAGTGTGTGCTCGCAGCCCAGAAAGCCAACTGTATCCTGGGCTGCATCAAAAGGACCGTGACCAGCAGGTTGAAGGAGGTGATCCTGTCCCTCTACTCTGCTCTCGTGAGACCTCACTTGGAGTATTGTGTGCAGTTCTGGTGTCCTCAGCATAAAAAGGACATGGAACTGTTGGAACAAGTCCAGAGGAGGGCCACGAGGATGCTCAGGGGACTGGAGCACCTCCCATATGGAGACAGGCTGAGAAAGTTGGGGCTGTTCAGCCTGGAGAAGAGAAGGCTGCGTGGAGACCTCATAGCAGCCTTCCAGTATCTGAAGGGGGCCTACAAGGATGCTGGGGAGGGACTCTTCATCAGGGACTGTAGTGACAAGACAAGGGGTAACAGGTTCAAACTTAAGCAGGGGAAGTTTAGATTGGATCTAAGGAAGAAATTCTTTACTAGAGAGGGTGGTGAGGCACTGGAATGGGTTGCCCAAGGATGCTGTGAATGCTCCATCCCTGGCAGTGTTCAAGGCCAGGTTGGACGGAGCCTTGGGTGACATGGTTTAGTGTGGGGTGTCCCTGCGCATGGCAGGGGGGTTGGAACTAGATGATCTCAAGGTCCTTTCCAACCCTAACTATTCTATGATTCTATGTAAATCCTCTCCACTTAGTTGTAATCCAGTTTGTGGCTGTTCCACTGTCATATAGCTCATGGTCTTTACATCTGTATGGCTTTAGTGGCTAATAAATTTAGTATTTCTGTAGCAAATCTTGCACAGCTCTGAAATGAATGTTGCTTCTGCAGAGATCTTATGGTTTTCATATTATGGGGAATATTTTTACAGGCTACTTTTTATTTCAATATCTGGCCTGTTTGGGAAGAGATCCAACATCTGCTAATGTTCATCTATCTTCCCTGTGTTGAGTGCTATCAGACACCTTTGGGGAGCTGACTGAGTCCATTGTATGTTTGCTATAAATTGTTATTCACCTGTTTCAAATGTCCCATTGAGCAGCTGTAACCTTTGTAGATCTACTGATGGCAGTGCATATTCTCTGGATTTGGTCAAAGGTTCATGGAAAAAGTATTTTAAGGGATTTCTTTGTGTCTTCTCCCCCCAGCTATGATCGTTCTGTATCTGATAACAAAGCACTGATGATAGTCTCAGAAGAACCACTGTTATATATTTCACCACCCCCACCCCCCTGTCAGCCCCTGATTAACCGGACAGAGTCACTGAGGTGAGCAAACAGCCTTTTCTGATCATTTAAGCTTTTATAAGGAGTTTAGTTATAAATTGAGTGAGTGCTACTATGTAGACAACTGTGAATGATGTTATTGTCCATTCACAGTGTTCACCCAGTATGTGACCGGTGCCTCTGTAAGCGCCTGCACTGTGTAATATCTACTGCCATAGAGACAGGAGATCAACTTGCATCTTTGTAATCTTTTTATGGTTTTGGTGATGATTTTCACGCAGTTTTCATCCTGGTCATTTGTAATAACCAGATAACAATTTTCTGATTTCCTGGAGGCTTTTCATGACTCAGTAGAAATAGAATAAAAATCACTTCTTATGTAGGAATGTTCATAATATGAGGATCAAGTCCAGCTAAAAGCCTGTTCCATCTGAAGTACATAAAAGATGGCCTTCTACTCTTCAGCTTCTGATGCAAGCAGACTGAACGTGACACTGCAGATGTGCTTTATTCACTGTTAGAAAACAGCTAGCTCTGCTTGTTCTGCTTTGTCCATTCCTTGTCTCAAATTTAGTTGCCGTATTGTAGCCTTCTTAGCTAATATTTTTGTCTTGAACTGATCAACTTTTGATATTAAATTTCAGTAGTCCTTCCAGTAATTTCAGAATTACTGTTCATTGGGCAAAAGAAAGTACTGTATCTGCTTTATGTTGAAACATTTGTAATCCCGATGCTTCATAGATATTCCCTTATGAATTCCCTCATAAATTTAATCTTACAATTAAATTTTCTTACTCTGGTATTAAAAATATTATAAGGTACAAGAGTCGTAATCTGCAGCACCTTGTAGTAGCTAGTTAAACTGTTTTCTAAAATTAAGCAGTTCTGCCATTGGTCTTCAAAACATCTGTTAATGCTCTGGGTTTTTCTAGGCTGAATCATGAACTTCGCGGATGGGTTCATAGACATGAAGTGGAACGAACAAGATCTAGAAGGTTGTCGAATAACCAACAGCAGAAAGCACGGGTTACGCAGGTAGACAGGTTTATACTCGTGAGTCAGTATCATGACAAGATAATTTCAGACAGCATAACAAAATATTCTCTCTTACTTGTCCACGCTTGTCATTATAGATTAAAGTAGCAACGGTGCCTGTAAATAGAGTACCCTACACTTCCCATTTTGAATTGCTGCATTTGGTTGATTATTATGTTGTCAAAGTTCTTCCATTCTTGCTCTTGCATTCAGCCTAGAAGTTTTTATTTTTTTTTTTTTTAGCAGTCATCAAAATATGTTCATTGTTGTCTAAAATGAAATTAATGGCCTTTTCATGACTTCTCTGTAAGACTGTATAAGGATAAACGGTTAATAGAGAGAAACGCAGCCTGCAGCACATTGATCTGGCTCACTGTTAAGGAGCGCAGCTGATTGGTTTTGTTGAAATATTTCTATTTCGTTTTTTTGGTTTTTTGCTAGAGGGGTATGTTTTGGTAAGACTACAGAATTATGAAATTTGTGCTCATACTTCCCATTTTTTAGAATTCTTTTCATCTACATGGTATACCAATAGTGAGGTTGAAATTAAGACCATGAATTTTCAGAATGTTTCATATGATTAAGCGGTAGTAACAGCTTTAAAAAGAATTGAACTTCACAGTATGGGAAATACCATACTTTTCTAGAGAGAAAGCATAGAATATTGAACTTCAGATTCTTCTCCTTGGTGGCCAAAGGAGAATGGTAGAACATTAAATAGGCCAAGTTTGGGTGCTTCTAGTGTTTCAAACACCAGGAAGTGTGTTATGAGTAGTATATTTTGGCCATGGTAAAAAGTGATTTGACCTCAGAAGAATTCTGCAAATCTGAGGTCAGTGATAGCAAATTTTGCAGTTGAATGACACAGTATGTGCAGCTGTTGTGTGTGGTGCCAGCTTCCCTTCTTTGTCTCTGAATGTGTGACTTCAAATTTGCTGTAGTAAAGCACTTGGGGGTTTTTGTGGTTACAGCTTGACTGCTGGCCATTTCAGTTATTCACGTTGCACTAGTGGGGAAAAATGCACATTTGTTGTGGAGGGCACTGATTAACCTCTGCACCCCATTATATATTCACTGTTTGCTACAGATGTGCATCATATTGTATGTAGTGCCAAATCAAGAAAATGCTTTTTGTTTTCACTTTGTGTCACCTTTTTACTCCTTGCCTTCCCTCCCGCCCCTTTTCAGAGCTCCCTTAGCAAGAAGGCAGATTCTCAGCTAATGGCTATGCCTTACACAGACACCAGCGTCAGGTAAGACAACACCTGCTACTGTTTTCCACTTAATGACCTAATTTGTCACCAACAGGTTGTAAAAAAAAAAAAAAAAACAAACCTGTTTTCATCTTATCAGGATTCTTAAGCAAGGTGCTAGATTCATTTATTGGGCTAATTTCTCTTCCTTAGCAATGAATGCTTCTAATGATTTAAACTACACTTGAAGGGACCCTTGTACACAGCTGTTTTTCTAGGGTCTTTCTACCAATGAGCCTTAAGAAATTCTTTGCTTCACTCTGCAGAAGTCCCTTCCTAAAGAGATTTGAATCTTCGGGAGAGTAAGGGGGAAAAAGAGAATTGTCTTGGGACATCATTAGTTTATATGAAAGTTTCAAAGTCAGGTAAAAAGGAGGTTTCTTTCACTGTCTTCAAGAGTAGAGCCATTATAGCTAGCACCAAATTATTATGATGAAGTTAAAGTGTCATTACATTTTATTTGCATGGTTTGTCTCCATCTCCTTGATTTTCTCCACTGATAATTAGAACACACTAATTCAAAGTTTCCTGAAGCCCTCTGCCTATCCCCCCCACCATACCTGTACTGCCTTTCTTCCCTGGCAACAAGAACAACTGGAGAGAAAAACTTAAGGAAATGAAATTTCTCTCTCCTGAATTTCATATGACACTGTTTAAAAGGTTCTCTGCTTTGAAGTGCTGAAGAGGAGTACTTATACAGTATGAAGGGGACTTTCTGCTGAGAAGAACACCTGATGTGTTACTATTGAAAGTAATACAGCTGTGGCCCTTTATTTGTATTGCTGCTTTGAAAGCAGGAACACCCTTGGAGAAGGGAGTGAGTTGCAGGCAAATGTTATGGAATCCAGGCTGTCAAATTTTGATGTCTTGACTTATAAGAAAAAAAAAAGATAAAGCTTTTTAGTTCTACAGGCGGATGAAGGATGTCTGTTTTAATTGAAGACAGGATGAACAAACTGCATGACATAAAGCAGTTTAGTATACATACTTGCATTACTCTTATTAGAAACAGTCAGCAAGATCATGCAGCTCTGCATGCTCAGAAGGAAGCTGAGGGTTTTTTCAGATGATTGATGTTTAAATGAACAAGACCAGCAAGTCATGGCAGCTGCATGCTGTGACTGTCCTGAAACTGCTAAGAACATAGAACAGACTTTAAGTTCCTCCCAGAGCCATCATGTATTATATGCTCCATGAAATCATAGAATCAGAGAGTAGTTTAGGTTGTAAAGGGCCTCTGGAGATCTCTGGTCCAACTTCCTACCCAAAGTAGGTTTAACTTCTGGTTTACTGTGAGGTCCTGGGTTCCAGAAGAAGGTTTATGAATTGAAAAGTATTGCAGTGTAGTCAAAGCAGAGAAGGAAGATAAAAATCAAAGTGATTTCAAAGAAAATCATTAAAACCCCTCAACTCTCTATAGTTTCTCTAGCTTTCTTCAGAGGTGATTTTTATGAGACTTTCTGCAAGTGTGTTTTTATGGCTCCAGGTATCAAACTGGGACTCTCCATTTTCCTGTTTCTAAATTTACCACTATTAAGATGGTGTTTCGTGGTGCATAAAGTACTGTGTCAACAGCCACATTCCTTTGAACAACCATGTGGCTCTGTGATGTGTAACAGAGTGCCCTTCAAACGTAAACCAAAGTAAGACTTGTTTATTTTGCAACGAATGGCCGGACACAGCATCATTGTTTTGGATATACAGTTTAACATGATGCTTTGCACGTGTTTTTGGACCTTAAGTTACTTCTTTCCTTTCATGGAGCAGTCCATTGTGATTACCTTGAGATACTCCAAGGTAGGTATGGTGTAATACCTGTAATCTACTAGTATCACTTGGAATCTGGAACTAGTGTTAGATTTGTTCCATAGACCAGTAGAGCTTTGTAAAGTCCCAGTGGTTTCCAAATGTTTTGGAACATTTTTCTAGATGAACTTAGGGTTATAAAAGACTGGGGTTTCGGTTTAGCTGTATCTGCTGGAGTGTGGGTGAGCAAATGGATCTGCGGGACATGTTTCAGTTTTCAGGATGTGTTTTACTAAGCAATGCGTGGGTGCAATGCCTTTTATCACAGTAAAACTTCAGTGCTGAATCTCAGGGGCAGTTTTGTGGGCCTTCGTGTTTTTACGAGTGAGTCATCAAGCTCAAATTAGCTCCAGTCTTTGTTTCCTGTGTGTGTAGGATATGATCTGATTCCTCACTTGTGTAGATCTGCTAAAGAGGATACATAGGTTAGAGCTGCCTGCTCTTGATTGTCCAGGACTTACACCCCCAGTCCTGTTAAAGGGCAACTGGCTTGGCAGCTGCAGTCTTTTGGTTACAACAGGACTGTATTAGCAGTGGAAGAGGAGATAATGACAGTCTACTATTACTGCTGCCCAAGAAAATCACTTGATGATAGATTTGTGCCTTGTTTTGGGTGCATAGTTATATATATTTTAGAAACATACCAAAATAATCTAAATTAGCCACCATAGTTTAAAATCTGGGTCAGCAGAAGACAGCTTGGGAGGGATAGCCTGATCAGTGTTTTTGCCACAAATACTGCAAACAGACAGTATGTTATTAAAGTGGGAAAAAATTAAAATGACTGGTTAAAGTTCCAGCTAATGGCTTGTGTAAGTCCAACTTTCCAATCTGATTAAATTCTGGGGTTGTTTAGTCTGGAGAAGAGAAAACTCAGGGGGAACCTTATCACTCTCTACAACTACCTGAAAGGAGGATAGAGTGAGGTGGGGGTTGGTCTCTTCTCCCAAGTAACAAACAATAGGACAAGAGGTAGCAGCCTCAAGCTGCCCCAGGGGAGGTTTAGATTGGATATTAGGAAAGATTTCTTCACAGAGAGGGTGATCAGGCATTGGAACAGGCTGCCCAGGGAGTCACTGTCCCTGGAAGTGTTCAAAACCATGTAGATGAGGCCTTTAGTAATATGGTTTAGTGGTGAACTTTAAAGTCCTGTGGTAGTGGTTGGACTTGATGATCTTAAAGGTCTTTTCCAACCTAGTCAGTTCCGTGATTCAATGAAATATGTTATTTTTTAATAGGATTGTGGAAATACATGAAGCAATATATGCTAGGGATTTCTCACTTTTCCAAGATAAACAGTAGATAAGTACCATGATTGTATGGCTTGCCAGTGTTTTCCTTAGAATAGTTTATAATATAATAGTAAGATGAGAATTGTGAAAAAGATAATACAGAATTATGTAAATATCTTATTTTTGCTCCTCTGCCTAAATTGAAAGTCAAGAGCAAATCTTGTCACTTGACAGTAAATGAAAAGTTCTGTTTATGCATAACTTGCACTTCCTTCATTTTGAGTGGTTTGGGTTTTCAACAGTAAAAAAATAATTTCAGAATGACATTTCGTTCTAAAATTTGTTTTCAGAAGTCATCACATTTTTTCAGACACTTTAGGTTGACTTGAAACTTCCTTTTTTGTTGAGCTAGCAAGCGTTTGCCAGCCTCAGAAGCATGAAGAAAATCAAGCTGGGAAAAGTTTCCCACAGCAAGACCTTTAATTCACCTTTAATTTTCAAAAAATACCCATCAATTTAACTTTCTTTACCTGTGTTTAATGTTTGTCATGCTTCTCAATGGATGAAGAGCTGTTGATCTTTTGAAAAGCAGGTCTTTAAAGTCATTATCTCTCTGAAGTTAACTTTCTTGTCTGAAATAATTACCATCTCCCCTCCTTCATTTCAGCAGGAATTCAGGGAATGAGCTGCAAGTGTATTACGCCTCTCCAAGGAGCTATCAAGATTTTTTTGAAGCTATTCGCAGAAGGGAGGATACATTCTACGTGGTGTCATTTCGCAGAGTAAGCATAGTAGTTGGCCTTTTATGTGTATCCATAAGACTATTTCTCACACTGCGTGTGTTTTCTTCTAACACAAAAGATGACCTAGTCAAGGTTGAATCTAAATTTAGTTCTTCATAAGTGATGCTTCTATATATCTTTTACAGTAGTATGGCCAGATCATGGTCTTTGCAAAATATGCCCATCACAGTTAGGGATAGAAATAGAGCTTTGCAGAAAATGTTGTAGTGCCAGGGCAAGACAGCACAAAATTGCATGAACCCTCTGGTTAAACACTTACACATGTTAGCAGTCCAGAAATTGGAATAGTTAAGTGGATATTTATTCATAGGTGTATAAATCTTTTGTGTTTCCTGGTATAGGAGTAAATGTACCCTGTGCACATATTATTTCTGCTAGCTTAACATAATATTATTTCTATCTTCTCCTAAAACTGCTTTTGCAGTTTTGTGTGTCACATACTGCACCTGTGCAGGACTGTGTGCAGTGGCACCATTTTTCTGTTGTTTTGTGACTTATAAGTCAAGACAGATAAGCAATTCTGCTGTCTATGCCAGGATACAGCATAGGCTTGTACTGCACACACAGGCACATCCTCCCATTGCAGTTCAGTTAATGACCATAAAAGCTGGTTTAAAATTGAATTCCAGGTATTTGATGGTACTTTATGTACTGCAAGCCTGAGTGATGTTGAAGCCAGGACAGCTGCAGTAGTGAGAAGCTTCTTGGAATCTGGTGATGGAGATGATGAAGGCAAGCAGTGGTTGAAATGCCAACTGGTGGTTGTGACAGTTTATTCTCTCCCTTTTCCAGAGGTCTTCATGAGCCCTTAGACATATCTATGAGGCATCTTTGTCCTGGCCTGAAACTGGAGTCTTGACTTGATAAGTCTCCTGCCTTGCTATTTTGCGTTTGTAATACTAGATTGGAATTGTTATATGTGTGTTCATGACCAGCCATGGTTTTCATAGGACCCTGTAATTCCATTTGTTTCCTCATCACAGAAGTGTCCTGAGAGGGGTCCCACAGTGGTGGAGGACCAGTATTACCATTACAACAGTTCATACAGCTGCAACTAATTCTATGTAAGAGCACACAGATAAGCAAAGCTAGTTCTAGCAGTTTCTGTGTTGCCGTAGTTCTAGCAATCTGTAGATGCCATATGTATATAGGTAACACAACCCAGTTCAACCTGGTCTTAATTTGTGAGATACACATCTTTAGAAAAGGTTCAGGCGAAATAAAAATAGTGGTGCTCTTGTTAGGATTAGGGTTTTATGCAGAGTAGAAATATGAGGTTAGTTTCCAGTCTTGGGATTACTGAGTTGTGTCACAAGGCTGGAATTTTGTTATTAAATGCTTGGCATGTTCTGCTGTTCTTTCAGCTAGCAACACAAATATAGCCAGCACCAGGCTCCACGTATCCTGAGGATGAGTAGAAGGAAGTGGAGAATTGATATAAAAGTTTTTCTGGAAACTCTGAACAAAAAGCAGAATAGTGTTTGACTAGTTCTGCAATTGCAGGTGTTGCTCTAGTCCACCTGAATGCATGCATGGGTACATAGATTCTGTTTACACTGTCAGATTAATGATCTGGAAGTTGCCAGCTCTCATTTTGACTTGCAGAGCTGTTCCTGGAAACAGTGTCCTGTGCCACAGAATCTCTACTGCTTGGGTCTGTTCTATTGCAAGGACAGGTGTGAGGACTTTTAAAATCATGTAGAGAGTTTATTTGGTAGCAAAGCTGCTGCTATGTCTGTTTATGAATGAAATATCGTCAAATCGAAGGCACTTTTATGGATTACCTCATTTATTATTTCAGCAGAGTGAAACTAATCTAATGACAAGCTCTGCTGTGAGGCATTTTTAAATTCCTTGCTTGGGTTCTTTTGTGAGTGTAGAAGAAGGGACTCCTGTGTAGCCGAAGGGTTTGCATTCTTGCCATCAGCAGGGCCGCAGCCTGGAAAGCGCCCTTTCACATTCTCCTTAGGACTGCTGACTTCATATTCCTTGCACCACAGTTCCTTTTTCACTGATGATTGGGAGCTGAGAGGGGCTGATTTCTTCCTCAGCGTTTCAGAACAGAAACTTGCTGGCTTGTTGCTTGCTCGTTTGTCCAAGCTGGAAGGCAAGGCCTGGAGATGTTCTTGTTTTGTTCTCCTTTCTGGCTGTTTGCCCTACAGACACTCCCAAGCACTTAATAAGATTTTAAAAGCTATATACGAAAAAACAGGAATCATCCAGCTGAGAGTTCCAGGGAATAGATAGATCTGGTATTTGATGATGGTCCTGCTCCAAGTGGGAGGTGGGACTGAGAATCCCCAGAGATCTCTTCCACCTGATGTCTCTGGGATCCTCATTCCACATGCTTTCTGCTCTGTGCAGTGTCACATAACCAAGCATCTCTCCTGTGTACGTGTGATGAAATGTGATGCATTTTTTGTGTGTTTTCTGCATGTTCTCACTTGCACCAGAGGAGCTGTGCCCTGAGTTCCTTGGATTTCCTAGAAAATGGCATTTTCTAGGACTGCCCATGCTTCTCATATAGTAGAACTCAGCCAGGGCTTCAGAAGGTGCAAGGTAAGGGAGCAAATCTCCTATGCACTGTCTCATCCTCTCTCTGGTGATGCTTCGTACCTGTAACTGCCTATAAGACTGAATTTTTCATGATCTCATCAATTTTACTTTCTCTTGTTGCCTTGGAAGGCTTCTATGTCTGCGTATGTACAGTTAGAGTTTGATTTTATTTCCTTTTATAAGGAGAAGAGAGGAAAATAAAGTAGTATTTGGATCAGCTGAGTCTGTACGAGAAGCAGAGCTTTCACTCTGGGACTTCAGAGAAATTAATTTTCTGCTATTGCCAGGGGAATCTGTAATGCCATTTTTAAACGAGAAGAAATACGTAACTGACAGTAGTAAAAAAAGAATTCTTGAACTGAAGCGGTGCTGTCTCCTAGCTCTGCCAGACTGCAGCAGCCAGCATCTCTCGTAGGCAGGGCTCACCACCATTTAATTCTTGAGATGTTTAACTTTTAGGAAGTTAACTTTTCTTGCTGCTTCACATTTAGGAAGCCATTCTTTTCAGTGGTCTTATAGCATTGCAGAAGCTGACACCTAACACTGTAAAAAAATACACATTCCCCATTGTATGTGTTCACAGCTGGGCCCTCTGCTGTCCCCAAGTGCTCCAGCAGTCAGAAGCTATGCCTTTCCAATGGGTCTATAAATTGTGCTGATTTGGATTGGCTTTGGGAGCACATTCAGAGCTGAGAGGTCTGTGCAGCGGACACCAAGATCAAGATGCAGTGCTTCTGTGAAAAGGGTGCAGCAGTCTGAGCTCTGCTGAAGTGCACTGGAGTCTGCAGTTGGTGCTGAATCTTGCTTCCATTACTCCCAGGCCTGAGAGGCAGAACTGAGTCTGTTACTCTGCCAGCATCTTTGATTGCTGCCCTTTAAGGTCTGTGATACCAAGTCTGCTTGATATGTGCAAAAACCCCAGTGGAGCATGGCTGCAAAATTCCAGTTAGCTGATACAGTGTGCTCTGTCAGCAGGGAGATAGACACCTGGCTGCCCTTGCAGTTCTTCTGTAAGCCTGGCACCCAAACAGTTCTCTCTCAGAGCTCACGTCTGTTTTGCCATGGAGTATTCAGACCTGGAGATTATTTCTAGAATTACTTGAATAGAAGGTAATGAAGTAAATCATTGGAAAAAACAAATCCTTCCCAATTTACTTTGGCCTGAAGTATGCTGCTCCAGATTGTCCCACTCGTGTGGTTAGGATCAGAGTCCCCACAACTTGCAGTGATTAAACAGAAGATTTCCCCATCCTGGAAGATTCTGTCAGTGACCCTGTAATGACATCTCTGCAGGCTTATTAAGGACAGTGACATTTTCAGGGTAAGAACATAATTACTGTTCTTAAGGAAAGCGTGGTTTAAAGTTTGATTCTCTCGGGAAATTTAGAAGGCTACTTGCATTTCCTCTCACTACTTTCTTCATTGATTTCAAAGTCCAGTGCCTCCTGATATCCAAGTTTGCCAATTGCAGTTAATATAGCACATATACACTATCTTACAGTATATTGCAGTAAAAAAAAAATAAAATTAAAAGGTGATTCTGGTTAGAGCAGGAGTGATGCTGGCCCGGTGGAAATCAATGGCAAGCCTTTACCAACTTAATTAGGACCAGAATTTCACTTTGTAAATATCTGCTTCAGTGCCATAAACCATAGAGCTTCAGGGAAACTATGGATGAGAATTTCTGGTCCTATAAGCCAACATCTGCAGTGAGCATTTAAGGATTTCTCAAGTTCTGCAAACAGATTTTCTCTGAAGTGATTAAGCCAAATTTAAATCAGAACTTTTGTTCTTTTTTTGTGTGAATGCTCAGTGTGCTAGGAATAAAAATATCTACGTTGTGTTTTGCTTTTGTTGGCAATAAGCCTTTGCTGTATTAATTGTATTTGGGATGATATATTACTTTCAGGCAGCAAAAAATTATAATGTCTGCCTTTGACGTGCTTGTGTAGCAGTAGTTTGCTGTGCTGTGCACAGAGTAATGGCAATAGCCTAAATTGATTCAAAAGAGTATGGGTGAGCCAGGTTCACATTCACTGCACTCTTGATGCCATCTACATCCTGCAGGCAAAGCTGCTTTATAAGAAGTCAGCTTCAGATGATGTTTCATAGGCAGAAATTCAGTCCTGACATGTACTTTTCTCCTGTTCTGTTGCACTTGACAATGGGTGGTTTTCACTGAACATGAAGTTTTCTGCTGTTGACTTTGTTTGTGGATTTCTGTGGACTGGGATGTATAATTTGGTCTTCCATTCAGATAAAATGCACTGATTAGACTCACATAGTCCTGCTGCTCTGAAAGACACGTTAGCTATCTAATACGTTTGAGTCCTGTGGGTTTGCAACTGCTGCAAGTTAACATGCATTTTTTTTGAAAGATTTTACAAACTCCCCTTTCTCCTGGGGAACCTAACCTTAGCTATTCAGAGGAAAAAATTACTTTATCCCAGGGTTTTAAGAGCTTGTCCTATATTGTATACAGATGCTGAGAATAATATGTGTGGAAAGGACTGAGGCTCAGGGCACAGTATCTATGATAAGATTGTCTGTCCTTTTCAGAGCAGAGGTCACCCTTTAGCCTCTCTTCTCTGTGAGGCCAACCCTTGCCTCCCTGGGAAAATTTGAGAAGGCAAACGGTGTGTGTGATTGTGCTTTAGCATGCCTTGAAGCTCTGCAAACCAGCCTCTGTCAAATTATGGATGTAATTTGACTTTCAAATTTGAAAATCCGTTATGAAAACCTCCTGTTTCCATCAAAATGTCACTAGTGAAAATGAAGTCTGGTGCGCTGCATTCTTTGTTACAAATTCCTTCTTTTCTGGCTAAATTGGATTTTTTCTGTGTCAGAGAAAACTTTCTTCTCCCAAATCCTTGCTGTTCCTATGAAAACAGTGAAGCAAGCTTGCTTTCTGATCTTTCTTGAACTGTTGTCCTTCCTCATGTGGAATATTCCTGGTAGGTTAGGAGTAGGGAAAGATGACTATAAAAAGGGAGGTGGTGTAGAGAAGGTTTCTCTGTGGCCTTCTGGATACTTAGCTGGAGAAGATGTTGCTTTTGGTAGCATCTTAAGAGCTTAGCCTAAAAACCTCCAGAGAGAAATACAATAATCTAGGATTAAGACTGAAAATTTATGTTGGTCTATGGAGCACAAATGGCTTTACCTCAATCCTGGGATTATCAAAATACATGTGTACGAGAACAACACAACTTCAAGTTTAAGTAACAGGAAGCTCCAAAGAAGTTTTTGTAGGTTTTCAGCTAAAGGGTGTCAATTCTTCAAAGCATTTCTATCAATGTCTTCCAGTATTTTCCAGCAAAACCTCTGATTGCTTCATTATTTCTCCCTGTTGTTACTCTGCAACACCCAGAGGTTGTGTTCCCATGTAAGAACATACTTCCAAGAGTGAATTAACAAAGGGCTATGCATGTGCTCTAGCGAGCAAGCAGGCTGAGTGAAGAAGAAAGAGAAGGAGCCAGGCAATGAGACGCCTTGGATGTGCACTCAATGGAAACCAAAGAGGAACAGCCAGCAAGTACCAGTTGCAATGTAGTGTCTCCTGGGCAGCAGCTGTTTGGCTCAGCCAGATGCAAACAGTGATTAGGATGGACCTGAACAAGAATGCAAAACGCGTTTCTGAGAAGGGAGGTAATGCCTGTCACATGAAGCGAGGTTTTGTTTCCTTTGGAAGTGTCTTGTCTGTTCCTAGCTCTCCAAGACATTTTGGAAGCAAAGTCTTAGTCATTCTGATTTTTATCTCTTTGGATCCCTTTAAACCTTACTGTCCTCCAAATAAAATTGAGAATGAGTGTATGGTGTTGAGGACAGATGTATAAGCAGACAGAAAAGTTCTTTGAATATGTCTGACATGGAGCAAAAGATACTCTTGGGATTTGTGTGTATAGTCTTGATTTGTTTGTCTTCTATATGGTTGCTGGAACTTCATGAATCATATTAATGCTGTCACTAAACTTCTTTCAGCCTTATATGTCCCAGGCCTAACTAATACTTTGTTATTTTTAAACTAGTATTTGGAAGGACAACATACACTGTAGATAATTCTAGTGAAAATAAAACATACTGCAAAAAATTTCTCCAAAACCCAAACTGGTTGCAGACAGACGTGACCAGTAATAGTATACATGTATTTAAAATATGCTGCATGCTTGACAGACAAAGAGTTGTGGGCAAGAAATAGAGGAAGATTGTTGGTTTTGGAAAGCCTCTGTAAAAGAGCCACTGCTTATGAAATTGGTGTGGACATAGGCTAGAGAAGTATAATTGGGAAGTGTGGGAGGAAGATGTGATTATAAAATGGGAATTGTCTCAGCAAGGAAGTGACAGCGGTATCTCACTTATTAAGAACAGAGAACAAACAACTGCCGACATTATAGTGAGCAGGAACACAAGTTTATCCACAAACAAGTAATGTGCATTCAATTAGAGCAGGCAGTGGAAATGCAGCTCTGAAGAAGTTCCTTTCCTTCAAGAAATAACACAAGCTTAATAATGCATTAATAATTCTTTAATAATGCTAGGTAATAATACATTTTCCTTTAGTGATAGCATGGTATTCATTGAAGAAAATTTGGCTTTAGTTATTCTGAACAGTTCCCAGAAGGGAATGATGGGCTCTTGCTTTATGATCTGTAGCAGTATTTAATTTTGGAATCGATGCTGACCAAGTCCTAACTGTATAAAGACAAAAATGACACCTTCAGCTCCGGAGCTACAGTAGCCACTATGGCATTGACTTGTGTTTGGTAGGAATGAGCTTCTGAATGAAAAAATGACCTTCATGATAGTTTATTTGCCTTGAGTTAAGTATATGCAGAGTGCACTTTGAAATACCCATGCTTATTTTCTTAGTTGCACTTCACACCTTCACAGCTTCAGACTAGATTTTGAGACTAAATTTCCAGATTTTATTTCTGACAACCCTGGACAGAATCTTTAGAAAAGTAAAATTTGCAGAATTGAGATGTTCTTGGTTTCATTAGGTAGTGTTTGTGGCCACAATAGAAATCATACCTTTTAGCGAATGTTAATTTTGATAATATTACATTCGAGAGCATTATTTAAAATCTTAGGCATGCTTTTAGAGTTAATTCTCGTCAGAGAAAGTTATTTGCTTCCAGTTTGAATTAGTTCTTTTGCCAGATTTTTAGCTGGACAGCACACAAAGCTTGTTTTATGAAGTAAGAGCCCAGGTGCTATTACGAGTGTGTGCTGATCATCATCACCTCCCATTGGACCAAACAGAACACTTGTGGCTTCCAGGTTTTATTTTTAAATCACACTCCTAGGACAAGAAATGTGATAAAATTAACTGTACATTTTCATCTGTTGAACTTTGGGATTTGAAATTTGTAACTTACTTTAAAACTGAGAGTGGAACATAAAGCTGTTTTCTACCTCTGGGACTCGTGGTTGCTTGGGGCCTATTTACTGGGATGCAGTAGGTGCAGAAATTCACTTGCTCCTTATGAAGGGCTAAGAAATGTTAGGAGACTCTGGCACCTCAATCTGCTCTCTATGAATCTTAGAGAGCAGTAGGGCCTTTTCCCCAGAATGCAGTCTTTTTTTAGTTCACTGTGCTTTATCACAGTATCAGGATGGGTCTGTTGCACAAGTGTATGCTCTGTGGTTAAATGCTCTTTTAAAGACTCCTATATAGGTGTGTTCTGCCTGTGTCCGTAGCAGCTTTTCACAGCTTAATTCTTTTACAATGTATTTCCATACCAGCTCCCAGTAGGGTGGACTTCTGTTTCTGATAGTTGAAGCAGAGAGATGGGTCTAAGAATGAGATAATTTTGTTTCATGCCTGGTATAGGTTGTTCCTCACGATGTAGTTGGATAAACTGGAGTTTTGCCAGCATAGTTGACAGAAACTGCCCGTCTTTGGGTCAGTGATTAAGAATTTGGACTATCTCAGGCTAAGCTGAGAGATCTTTCATGCTGGAAACCACAGGTCAGGAAATCCTCTTTGTGTTTTGATTGCAAATGTTAAAATGTGCCTATGAATCATGCTGGCACTAGTAAATACTTCTGATCAGGAGAAGGCAAAGCTATGTGGGAGGGGCATGTGAACAACTCAACAGCATGGTGCACCCTGAGAGTACTAGGTAGAAATGGCCTATCTGTTAAATTCCCTATGGCCACTGCCCTTGGAGGTTGGTTAACAAAGCTCCACTAAGCATTGCATTGCTTATTATCGTGATTATTATCGTTCCTTGGTGTTGTGACTATCCAAAATGAATTTTGAAGTGTCAGCTATCTCAAAGAGGTGTCATACCTGATATGAGGAAAGCAGTCTAAGCCGTGCTGAGACTGGGAGCTCACTCTATAAGTAAGGTACACAGGCCTTATTCTCTTGATTAGTCCAGTCAGGCTCCTGCGCATTAAACAATACTCTCCCCTGAAACTCTAGAAGTGGACATTCCCAAGCTGTTCTTCAGTGATGGTTCCTTCTCTGATGCTTTGGCCAGTGTGGGGGTTCCTGGACTGAATCACTCATTAGCATCTGGGAGGCTGTTGTTTAATCTCCTTTCCAGGAAACCAGCATGCAGCTTTCCTCCTTTCTAGGAACAGTCCTGGGTGCTTGGACCTGGAGTTTTTCATCAAGATCAGGAACTCAGTAGGTAGTCATTGGGCAGGTGACTACTGGAAAACAAGGTTGAAAAGGAACCGTTGTGTTATCTTAGGTAGTCTGGAGCCAGCATCTCCAGAAGGATATCTCTTTGGCATCAGGGAAGGACACTGTGGGTTTCTCTTTGCTTTTGCTAAACCATCTGTTTGGAATTTGCTTACCAGCTGTAAGTTTCCGGCAGGCAACCAAGGTGCAAGAAGTTTCCTAAATTCTCAAGCTTAGTTTCCGAAGCACCCACATGGAGAAATGTGGACAAAAATAAAACAGGGCATAAACATTTGGAGAAAAAGGACAGATGCAGCAGTGTTCTTGATGTAAAATTTTTACAAAAGCACTTAATTGTGGCTCTAGGAAAATAAGAGAAATTGTAAAGAAATATGTTTACACAAGCACAAGGGAACTCTTTAGGTTTAGGCTAAACACAGGTGATACTATAAATGCTAAAAAAGGAATTTTAAGCCCGCTGGGTAAACTGTTGCAATGTCGTGACATGATATTTCCATTTCAGTGTAGAGTTGATTAGTATCAGCTTCGTATGGCAGTCCAGGATGAGAATTTTACCAACAGCATGTGACTTGTCAAAAGGATAGAACAAATGCATGTAAAAAGTGTGTATGTACTTCAGTCTCATTATCTTGCACATGTGTGTCAGTAAACAAGAGAGTACTGCTGCAGACCTTGTCAGGGAGAACAGCCTGGTGTCTCGTATGTTTGTGAATAATTAGCTTTTAATTCCCTACAGCACTTCTGCCCCTCCTCTGCTTTCCTGGCAGTTATAACCATCATCTTCTTGCAGATTATTTCTGCAGACCTCTTCACATGGATCAAATTGTATTGGACTGTATAAATCTCTCCAAATCTTAATAATTGATTTAAGAATTTACCTGTTTGGTTATAGAAGTCACTTCCAGAAACTTAATTCTCATAGAAAATAGATGCTGAAGAGCAAGACTGGTCTGGATTAAAAGAAGGAAAATAAATCAAGAAACATATCTCAATTATGGCACCTTTTATCCAGTTCTGTTACAAATCACATTTATCTGCTTGCAGTACTTTTTCTGTTTGAAAACATCCTGACAAAGCCTTGATACAGCTGCTTTGGCTTGCATGAAATTACAGTATTGAATCTGACCCGTCAAACAATGTGCTGTCATGCTCCTTGTGTGTGTTTCGCTCCCAGTAACGGCATGTGCGGTTGTTGCAGGGCTGTGTGCACTTTTGGTATGCTTAGAAGAAGATTTCTGTGTGATCAGATGCGGAGAGGAAAATGATCTGCAACTTGGGGACTGCCTGGATTTCATGTTGCTTTGTGCAGGTCAGGGGTAGCTTCTTCAGAGCCAGGAGATGTTCAGAGAGCAAGAGGCAATGCAAATGAAAGGAAGTGCATCCACCAAGATGAAGTAGCCTCAGACTCATGCTCTTCTGCATACCCTCACATTGAAGGCCTGTTTAGATATTTGCATTGGTGATTTTAGGTAATAGAAAAAATAGAGAATACAGCTATTAAATTGGTTGATGACAAACTGAGTGGCCCTCCAACTGTGTTGGAGGAGAGGATTAGGAGTTAGGGCCATCAGGGTGCTCAGTACCTCTCGTGTTTTGTGGAAGTTGTAGTGGGTCCAATATGTTTAATCTTCTTGCATAGAATTAAAACCACTACAGTAGTAAGAAAAAGTATAGTTCAAATGATTAAAGAAGTGTTCATGCAATTGATGCTGTCCATATAGTGAAATCAGGTTTTTTGGCATAGTATTTGTAGCCTCAGTGTCTGAGAGTACACTGTTGTACTTACTTGTCTAAAAACCTTCACGCATCATTCTTCACATCTTTATTCTATGATTAGAATTCCAAAGAGCCTTTCTTTAACCTGAAAGTCCCCTGTATTTTGAAATAGTTAGAAAACCTGGAAACTCCAGTGGCTTGGTGAAATGTTGTCACTGGGGCATTTCATTTTTTAAACCCACATATATGAAAACACAGCTTCTGTGGTTCTCTGATATTGTTGTATCATACTTTGCAAAATATTGGCAGAAAATGTTGAAATTAGCTTGAATTTTCTTTCACAAACAAAATGTACTTAATTAGAATACTTGAAGGCAAAAGCATTAATTGTAGTTCTAGATGTTTAAGTTAGCAGCACATGTCAAGTGAGATGTGCATAGATAAAGTCACAGAACTGCACCCATTCATTTCTGTTTGATATCACTGGCACCATCTCCCTGTACACCAGAGTTTCTAAATAATCATTAATGAAAAGGATTTTGTAAAAATCCACCACTATGGAGTTTGGCTCCATTGTCTCTGCAACTACCTTCAGGTAGCTGCAGGTTGCTCCTAGATTAGCTGCTTTGTCTCCTCTTCAGCAGACTGAACCAGCCTAGCTCCCTTCATCTCTCTTCACAGACCACATGCCTCAGGCCCTGACCTGATCTTGGTAGCCTCTGCTAGCCCCACTCCGGTTTCCTCACATCTGTCTTTGCTTCGGAGAAGGGGACTCCAAACTTTGCATGGTATTCCAACTATAGTTTCACAGTGCTGAGCAGAAGGTCACAGAACTTTCCTCAGTGCCCTGGCCACACTCCCTGAATTTGGCTTAGGTTTGCTTGATTTGCTGTGTTCCTCTAATACTTCTGTTTTTCTTCTGTAACTTCTTTGCATCTGGGTTTATTTCTTAAATTGTTTTACAGACTGCTGTTGCTGCTTTATGGACTACCAGGCACCACAAATTCTCAGGCACCACACAAGGCTCCTTCTTCACTTAGTGAGACAGAAAAGCTCCTTTAAATTTTTCCCACCTATCTCAAAACACTTACTATTGCATGGGATGAATTTCCTTCGGGAGGTGCCTCTCTCCTTCTGTAGATATTAAAGGAAGCCTAGTCAGCTCATCAGACTTCTAAAGCTGGAAAAAATTAATCTTACCCTAAGTGGGGAGATGAAAGTCTTCTATTTGCTCCAGCCAGTATGTTTTAAATGTGGTTCAGAGTTGGCAAGTATTGATAGAAGAAAACATATTGCTCTCCAGGAAGAAAGACAGGCCCAGCCTGAAAGCTATAGCCTGATCTGTCTTTTGAGTAGCGTGCAAGCAAGCATCTTTTTACATTTTTATCTTCCTGAGGCTGACCTTACACTCTTTTCAATCTAATCTGGTGCCTGTGATCTTCCTAATTCAATTGTCATGACAGGCAGGCAGTTACTCTCATACACAGATGGACAAGGAGTGTGATGTTTTTACACCAGTTTATACTCCTGTGTTTATCCTTTATCCATCAGACTTCAGACGAGGATCCAAGTAAACTATTGTCACAAGAGAAAGCTTTCTTCTAGGGAAACTGCTGGTTTGGTCATGAAAAGTGCACAGTGCCTTGCCTCCATCACAGTGCAGTAAGTTTTGATGGCTTGTCTGAATTCCCACAGCACCACAGTAAAAAAAAAAATAAATAATGCTGTGCTCTTACACTGTTCAAAATTGAATGATTTCTTCTCTTCCCTAGATACACATGAGCAGCTTCCAGGATTTTTTTAGGATAAAAACCAGTGAGTAATTAAAAAGTTTACCACCACCAAAAAGGAGAGTTGCTGTTACCAGTGTCAGTTCCTTGGTTGTGCCTCTTCGCCAGATCTGTCCTTGAGCAATTTATTGTGTTGTCAGAAAAACAGCTTAAAGTTCAGGGAAGTCGCAGGAGGGTCTGGCAGTTGCCGGAGGCTGGCACGGAAGGTGCGAGGGCTGAGGGGCAGAAGAGGAACCCTTTGGTTCTGGTGGCTGTGCTCAGCCACCTGTAGGATATGCCCAGCCATTCTGAAGTGCACTTCTGTATGGTGGGTTAGTGGTGCTTACGGAAGAATCCTCGATGCCAGGCATCCAGGATCCTTTTTACCACCAAGCGTGAGTTAATCATGTAACTTATTTATGTCTTTTAAAACCATTTTCTATGAGGTTGTTTCCTTATTTTGGTTTGAGGTTTTCTTTTTTTGGGGGGAGGGAAATATTAAAAGGTTATAGATGTTTTTTCCCTTAAAAAATGTAGTCTGTTTCTATAACTGATTTACATCTTCTTCAGCAACACTAGAAATTCAAATAGGGCAGATGTTTGCCAGAAAAACTGGACTCAGAACTGAGATTTAGAAGTGAAACTTAGCTACAAATGTGAAGAGAAGGAAGCTCATCAGGTTGGGGTAAATTTGAGTTATGTGAACCAATGGACAAAAAAAAAAAGAAAGGAAACTTCATACTATCTTGTTTCAGCAAAGATTATTAATAACAGAGGTAACTGTTTCTGTAGCACTATTATATTGAATGTCTCTTTAATTAGAAGAAACTATGAATAGTTGATGAAATCTTCAGCCATGCAGATGTCCTGGGATCTGCAGAATGAGAAACATCTTTCCAACAGGCATCTGTAATGCAATACACATTTCACAGATTAAAATGCTGCCGTCAAATTTGGATTCAGTACACTGCATGTTGATATTAAAACTGTGTTGTCTCTGAAGTGAGATTTTGGGAAAAACAAAAGGCAGTTAGGATTTGGAGCACCAGCTCTGGCCCAAGTGTGCCAAACCACCGTCCAGCCATTGGCAGCCTGAGAACTTTGCCTGTCCCTGCTGCCAAGACATAGAGAGACCCACCCAAGACTGAGCTGAAGTCATTACGGAGCTCTGGGTAAATCTCGGGGATTCAAGCGAAAAGGCAGTCTTCCTGCTGACTGAGAAGAGCATTTGTTTCCTTGTTATCTGGTTGTGTTTCTTTCTGTATCTCTCATGTTGATTTAGTCTTGTGGTTTTGATAGTGGCATTTGCATTGTGGGAAGTTATATAAAGGCATGCTTTTATTCAACTTTGGCAGAATGTGGAAGGTGGGGGAAATTTTTCTGTAGTGAAATCAGAGGAAGAGCACCCATTTCCTCAGGTTTCTTAGAGAGATGGTCCTAAAGCTGCTTTACCCTTCAGTTACTGACATTGCAAACAAGATCTAGCAGTTTACTGAAAGTACTGCCTGTATTTATAAAACACCTTTCTGTGGGTGACCTAATTTTTCTTGCCACTGCTGGGAGGCAATACCTCCATTTCAGTGAAGCTGAATTGCCATCAGAGAGGTTAAGAGGTATATTCAGGTGCATTGAGTGTATGAGGCTAAAGGATGGGGGACAGGAAAGAACAGCAGAAAAAGGTGCTTGTTGATCATAATATTCCTCATTCAGTTTGTGTTGTATGTGCTCTTTTGGGGCCATCTCCAGCTGGGCAGTAATTCTGGGAATCCAAAATTTGTCTTACGTAGAAGACCTGAGGTCTTGCAAGCAAATATAGAGACTCTGGGCTAAAGTTTTGTCAGAGAAGCAAAGAATCTGGATTATATCCTTTTTGGTTTTACTGGACCTTATTCACAAGCCCTACCTAAATTACATGTTTTTGCAATTACAGATTGCAGTTGCAAAACTAATAGCCTGCAGATGCTATGCAAAAGCAGAGCCCTGCTGCAGTGAATTGGAGAAGGAGGGGAATTTCTTTTTATGGGTAGCAGTAATAAAACAATTAATTCTTTTTGGGTCTTAAAACTTTGTAAAATCTACAAGGATAATTGACAGACTCTACTGGGAGTTACAGGTGAGCTGCATTTCTGTGCTTACACAGCCCATGGGAAGGACGGAAAATGTCAGAGAAACACTTCTCAAATAACTTGGAGCAAACATATCCCAGTTTTATGATGCTCATTTGATTAGGAGAGCCTTTAGAAGAAAATCTGATTCTTATCAAACATTATAGGAAGAACTTTTCCACCAGTACAAGCTGGGATGTTTTTTGTCTTCACTGAAGCCGAGAACTGAATCAGCTATTCATGTAGACAAACTTTTCTAGTTTATCTTGAAATTCAGCTGATTTCCACAAATAACACATGCACGAATTATAAAAGCATTTTCAAGTCCTTAAAAACCTTCCTATATGATTTTAACCAAAACTGTTTATTTAAACATAGAATTCTGTTCTTCACATCCTCTTACTTTGCCTTTAGGAATTTTTTTTTTATCTGCTGCCAAACCAAAATTACATCATAGCAAATGCATGCATTGTTCTTTACTTTCGGGCCTTGCAAAGCAGTTCTGCAGACAAGCTTAATTGGCTGGATTTGTGTCCAGTCTCTGTCCTGTGCCCTCCTTGTTCACATGTCCTTTCTTTCTCTTTCCTATACAGAGGTAAAAAGACAAAATTAGAAGGAAGAGTACGTTTATGATAGAAATAAAGTCCAAATGGGGTGCCTTCACATCATTCTCCATTGCAATCGGACTGGCTCTGCTGTACCTCATGGTGTGCCTAATTAATGTGTACACACAAGTAAACTGTGATTTCCTGGAGTATTTCTGATACACAGGGGAAGGCTGATGGTATTTAGCGCCTCTTATTTAGAATGTGTTGCAAGTTAAAAATGAGATTAGGAAAGCTTGGATGGAAATGAGGCAAGTTCATCTTGGGTAATTCGCAGCTGGTGTTACTTTGTTAAAAGGGTAAAGATAGATGTTTCAGTGGAACAGAAGGTTAGCCGGCCTGTCTTCTGGAAGTATGCTTGTATTCTGATTCCTGAAGGGAGATCAGGAGTCCTTCTCAGAGGCCACTGGGTAGTCCACTGCTTGACTAATAGATACCTAATTACCAGCATATTTCAGTGTTATCTTAAGGCATAATTCTTCCTCTTCGGCCTTGGAAATTGAATAGAGGGAAGGTAAACCATGAAAGATAGAAAAACTGTATAGTATATAAATTTTTTCCACCTTTATATGACATCTGCTTTACAGCTGCTTTCAGTGTGTTAAAGTAATATGTGCATTATAGTCTGTTGTGTATTAGAAAATTGTTGCGTTGTTCTTCTCAAACCTTGATGGAGTAAAGAGATTCTCTTTCATTTTTATTCTTGCTTTCTCAATTGTAACCTTGATCTTCTACCTAGATGGAACTGAGTAAGATACCTAGTGAAACAAAGGGGAGCAAATTAAGCCAGGAAGACATGAGTTCAAAACAAGGAAAGGAAAGCAATTCATACAGTAGAAATAGATTTGTGGAACTTCTTGCCAAAATGCATTATAGATGCTATAAGCTTACATGTATTCCAGGGATTCCAGGAAAGTTCATGGAAGAGAAATCTACTAATAGCTACGAAATATATGGAAGTCACATCTTTGTCGTAAAATCCCTAGAACAGTAATTGAAAGTGGTCGGTGGCTGGAAGACAGGTAGGGAAAAGTGTCATATGTGTACACACTGCTTGTTTCCATCTTAGCATGGTAAGTTGGCTTTCCTTGAAGTCAGAGGATGACAGCATCAGTTCTTGGGCAGCAGCAGGAATGTCCAGCCCAGGACAGGCAGGAAGAGGAAATCAGGAACAGCTTCAGCATCAGGAAAGCTTAATTTGCCTCAAGTCATTATGAAACTCGGTCTGCTTCTACACCTGGAAAGATTTTTTTTTGTTCTAAAATAGAATCATATGGTGACTGCTGTTGTGTCTTGGATCTTTTGGGATTCAAGGCCCAACACCAAGGAGAGGTGATCTGAATAAATGTCTATGCCTGAGACACTTGCAGTCCTTTAAAAAGTCTAAACTAGATCACTTTAATTTGGCCTTTGATTTTTGTCTTTAAGGCAATGTAACATAATTTCAATCCAAAAGGAGAAGGGACAAAAGGTAGTTCTTGCTTTACTGGTATTTGCTGTCTCTGTCTGTGAACTGCACAAATGGGCACACCTCACAGCAGGTTTCCATATTTTTATTAGATTCCATAACCTTTTGATTTCGCAGATCAGAAGAGATTCTTTGCCACTGATTCTGCTTTACACCAAGAAAATGCTCCAAAGCTGAACCTGACTTGTAAACAAGAAGCAGTGCTGCCATTGAAGGGAATGGAGGAAACTTCTCCAAAGGAGGCTTGTGACAGTGTATTTTCCATTCCTCTGAGGTCTCTGGGATTTTCACAAGGCTGTCTGACTCACAGTGAGGTGCTTTCCAGTTAGTTTAGTTTTGGAGCCCAGGCCATATCACATCTGGCAGTAGCTCAGTTGACAATAAAAGGCACTAAAGACTTCTTCATTAAAAGGTCTCTCATGTGGGAACTAAACTGGATAGCAGTTCCCTTTTCTGCAGGGACAGTGACCAGAAAGTGGTCCAGAGTGCAGTTAGGTGTTGCTTATAGAAATTTGTCTGGGAATGTCAGAAAGGTGTAATCTTACACTACAGGACATTTTATTGACTGTGGGATTGAGCTATTTCTGGTAAAACACTTAAATAAAAAGCGTATCTCATCACTTCATTGCTGTGTGCAAAGTATAGGCCATAAAAACCACCTGTGCACAGAAACACTGGGATTGGAACAGCATCGGTGTGAATAGGAGCACTTTTGGCAAAAATACAAGCAGAAAAAGAAGCTCTATTCCCACCACTTCTGGGAGCTTTCCTTTTATGGGACAGTCTCCCCCTTCTCTTACCCTGAAATAGGCTTAAAACTTAGAAAAGTAATTAAATTCTGTGATTAGGGGTTGGGAGTTGAATTCTCAATTGCAAACTCTCTTTTTAAAGTATGCTGCAAAATCAAACTGTGTTAATAATACATGCTAGCTAACCTCAAGTTTAATATATGCAGAACTGGTACCCTTTCAAATTAAGTTAAATTGTTATTGTTAAACTCAAAGTAGTAAAACTACTGGAGCCTTCCAGGGTGGGCTGTCAAGAGCCAGTGTAGAAAGGCTGAGACCTTGTGAATTTTTATTGTGGGTTTTCTGTGGATTCCTTGCAGTTGTTATCCCATTTTTAACTTGCTCCCGTACTCATCTTTGTGTGTCATGGATTCTCTGTGACAATCCATGATGGAGTGGGTAAATCTACTTGGATTTATAAGGTCTACCTGAAAAAAAAAAAAAAAAAAAAAAAAAAAAAAGAAAGAAAAGTAAAATAAGTTTATCAACTTTAAAAACAAGTTAAACAAGTTTACAGTTCATGGTATAATGAGCAAGTATTGTGGCTGAGTCACAGTTTGTGTAGAGGTTTTAGTTGTTTTCCTCTCTCTTTTCTGCTCTTAAAAGCATCTCCATGCTTTTCAGATGTAAGTGTTGGACTGAAATGGTAGGCAGTTTCAGAGGCACCCTCCCCTCTGTAGTTACTGTCCTGTTTAATGTCCACTTACAGTAAAAACAATGTTGCAGGAACTTCTGGCATTTTCAGATGGACCAGTACTCTATCTAGTGTGGTGTATCCTCAGGACACCATATGGTTGCCATCACCCAACTGAATCAATAGTGAAATTATACAGCCATTTCCTCTACAAATTTGTAAACCTTCATACACCTCCTCTTTGAACTGACAGAGGAAACCAGAAACATATGCCAAGACCTGATTCTCATTTACACCATGATCTGTGCTGTGTGCTTTGCAGTGTAGGAGCCTGCCATGATAAATGAGAATCAGCCCTTAGCCCATGAGTGCATTGCAGTAAGTTCTCTTCCCAGGAGAGCAGCCTCTTCTTGTGTCCAGACAGCTGCTGAAGTTCAGCCCTGGCTGTCTTAAGAATGAAATTCTGGCATCACAGGTACTGTTTCCCAGTCAGGAGTTGCAAGTGAAAGACTGCAGTACTGCTCAGTGCAGGTCTGGTGGCCTGTGTAGGAGATGAGGACAGAAACATCACAGCTCTGGCAACAGCCAGACAGCCTGAAACAATTATTTTGAAGTTTTCAAAAAGTGTAAAATCTGTGGTTTGTGAAAGAAACCCTGGTTCGTTAGCTCTGTCAGCCCAGGGTTTTAGCAAGTCCAGCTTCTCAGGGGACTGCATAGAGCAATCTCTGAAGTTGCGTGCAGCTTTTTGGGCATGTAAAAGCACACTTTTGTTTCACGCTCTGTATGGCTGAAAGCATACCTGTAAAGAAGGTCCAGTGTGATCTCACTGACCTGAAATCCCTGAAGATGTTCAGAAAGATAGGTTTGAAAAACAATACATGGATTTGATGAACAATGTTTTATGGTCAAAAAAACACCTGCTTTCAATCTGCTTCATCTTGAGATCGCTAGATGTGGTCAGATAGTTAATAGATAAGTTTTTAAGATGTCAGGACATGCTGAAGACTGCCAAAAGTAGTGCTGTTAAAGAAAAATGGACCTGCAGCAGCTTTGGGAAGCTGCCAACACTTCAGTGGGATGTGGGAAGCTTCTCAGCCTGTATCAGCAGAGGTTGTAATGTGGTTCTAGAATCACAGCATGAAGAAATTGAGGCATGACTCCCTGTGAGACCTCTTAGTCATAAACAGAGATGAAAAAATGCCAGCTGCAGTGTTTGTTTACTGTAAGAAGTCTTCTGAAGCTGCCTGGACACAGTAGCCTTTGGCATACCAAAGCGCCTGGCTCTATTTATCCTCTCTGCTCTGGCAACTCAGTTAGTTGCGATATTCTAGCACATAGCTGATTTCCGAGGCAATGGTAAAGATCAAGTCTCCTCATCAAGGCAAATTATGAGAACAGCACACTGAGGTTTTCCTTTGGTATTTTAATCCAATCTCCTTCGAGCTTTTATTCCTGTAAAGTAACAAATGTCACTTGTTTTCTAAAAGATTATCCTTAGTTAATCAGAGATGAATCTCCTAATGAAGAGCAAGGGTCATTCAGACACCCTGATGAAGTCTTTGTGAGAAGTGAGATAGGGTCTGTCTTGCAGGAGTGGTCACGTCTGTACTTTTCCAGGTACATGCTCCGAACCACTGGGAAGAGTCAGAAGCATGGCTTCCCCTTCAGTAGCATGATAAACAATGTTTACTTAGGCAGATGTGCTAAATACACTGTAACAAAGCCCATTTAAATCAAGCTACATTAATTATTTTCTGATAGGTAATGCTTTTGCTCAAGACACTAGAAAAGGATTTTGACAAATACTTATCTAAACCCTAAGCACAACAGCTCAACAAAGAAAGATCTAAGCAAGTTGATTTGACAGATAAGTAACCTCAGGGACAGGAGGAAAGACAGCTCATGCTGAGAGTGCAGAGCCTTGGTGGGCTTGGAAATCCATTTCTTTGTGTCCTGTGCCATTCGGGTATCCCTCAAATTGCATGCACATCTCTAAATGTTCCCCATAGCACTGGTAATATTTTCCTTCAGTACATGCTGCAAGGATGTTTAATGAAAATTCATGGTATGCAGTGATGATGTTCTGTTTATGTTCTTTCACTGTGAGAGTTAGAAACAATTATTTTTCTTAAATGAAAGCTAAGATGCCCAAAAGTTACCTAGAGGGGGCTTTGAAAACCAAACCACGTATCCTGAAGCTGAGCAGCCAGTTTTGGAATATTCTAGCACAGTGGAACAGGATTTCAATTGGCAGTTGATTGTGAGGGTTAGAGATACACAAGGCTGCAAAGCTTAATCCCTGTTAGAGCCCTGACTAGAGTGATCTTTTGTAAAACCCTTAAAATCTTTATTGCAGTTCTATGCATTGTTGAGTTCAAAAGCAGATCAGCAGGCACTGAATTAGCCAGCACAGTAAAAAGATTCAGTCAGGAAATTAATTCTATAGGGATGCCTAATTTTCAAGTGTTTACAGCTCTGGATAATTATGTTCTCTAATGTCCTGAATGTTTTGTGGTGGCAAGGACTCAATAAATATGATTATTAATCAGAAGCTTAACAAGTAACAGCTTCAGATACCTCCAAGAAAACATGTTTCTGTATCAAAAAATACTAAATTAAGGTAATGCATTTGTGGCTGGATTTTGGTATCTCTGTATTAATCTATCTGTCCATTTAATCTGGCTTCAATATCACTGAACTGTAGAGATGATCAAAAGCAAAATGAGAATGCTGAAGCTAGGGTCTCATTTGAAATATTGTCTTTCCAGGCTGATATTTTTCCAGTCATTCTGCCAGCAGTCTCAGGTCTGTATCGTGTATTTAAATTATCATCTCATCTAAGTGCAAATCTTGGTACAGGCCAAGGCCATCTGTTGTTGGGTAATAGTTGTGATTTATTCTGCCTCTGGTTTACATTCGTGCTCATGGACCAGATGTTGACTTGCAAGATTTGCTTTTATTCATTTTCAGTTTTGTACCATATGTTAATATCACAAGCAGCACTTTAATTTTAGAATTTTTTTTGTCTAGTGTTTAAATTTAGGAATGAGTAATGGCATCACACATCCCTCTGGGACACAGTTCAGCATATTTCAGAACTGAGTAGGACAGGAGAAAATATTTTTACATTTCAGATATGCATTCAAGCAATGTTACTATGTGTCTAATTTCTTCCTAGTCACTAATTCATACACTTATTTATCTTGCACGTGAATAGTTACGTATTGCTTTCAAATTAAAGTTGTGGACAATTTGAAGACTTGTGGGCTCAAGATTGTTGTAGGTAGCTAAATAGTAGGCAAAATATTTATGATGTTCTGCAGCATACCCGCTGCTACCTTTGCTTTCAATGTAGAATGAGGGTAGCTATGAAACTTTGCCAGTTAAGACAGATTGTCAGAGGGACATTCCCGCGTATAAAAGGTAAAGATTTATTACGAAGATGGATAAATTTCCCGAAGTCCAAATTTTAAAAAATGGATCTTTGTAGTAGAGATCAGTAGTGTCCACCTTCTAGATTTACGTGTACATCTTGCACATTAGTTCCTGGTTGCTGTTTGGACTTAGAGCTGACTGGCTTTTTATATGGCTGTCTTGTCCAGAGTTGGTGTTGGAACACTGAAGAGTTGTGTGACAACTCCAAATTACATTTGAATACACAAATGCAAGTGGAAATTACTTCATTGTCTCACTATCTGCTGTGAGAGCAGAACGCTCTGGGCCTTCCCTTTCACACTGTTCAAACTGCTCTGGTAAAACAGAGGAGTAGCAGGTGAATTGATACATGAACATACCACTTTGCTGTGTAGTTTTGGGAGACATTTCGGAGTCTCAAACTAATGGGAAGTTAATTCTCATGTGTTGGATAACAGAGCACCTTCATCAACAGTGGTTCCCTATGCACTTTGTTTCAGATCCAGTGAGTTGATCTTGTCAGGTTGTGTGTGAAGGGATTGCTAGTAGGAGTGCACAGGTAATAGGTATCTTACCAGTTTCTTTCACTAACAGGATTCTGTGTGGCTGAGCAGGATGTGCTGGGTCTGCCATGATCTGTGTAAAAAAAGTTTACTTCACTAGGCTAAACTAGATTATAATATTGGCATTTTATGCATCTGTCCTCCTTCTTATATTCCTTTGGTTTTGAATGTCAGTAACTGTGGTCTAGAAAACAATGCTCCTTTTGTTTCTCTGAGGCAGGGAAAGAGACTGTCTGGGTGGGATTCATTAAATACAGCTTGAGGTGTTTGGATGTTGATTGACCAGTCTGAACTAGACTGTTTTCATGAGTCACTGAACAGCAGCAGACTTCTCTGGAGCTCCTGTCATCTCTAGTGCTGTCTTGGTGTGGAGCAAAATACCTGCTGGAGTTGCCCACTTCAATTGACTGATCTAGCAGAAAATTACTTGCTGTTTTTGTTAAAGTCAGTATTATGAAGACAGCACGTAGTTGTGGACTGCTTGTTTCTTCTTTGCAGCTCTTGAATTACCATTCACAGAAGTCTAAAATTAGTTGAGACTAGAGCTAACTTCTGTTATTAAAAAAAAACCCAGCTTAGGTGAGGTAGATCGAAGAAAGATGAATTTTGCATTTTACTTTCAATGCAAGGTTTAGAATAAAGTATTGTTTTCCAGCAAATCAGTTTGGTGGAATCTGAACCTGGCCGGCACTGTTAATGACTAGTTTGGCTGCATTGTAGTCATGGAAATACAATTTGTGCAAAGTCTGTCTGAGCCAAGTCTTTTAATTTAACCATGATGGAGGAGATGCAGAGCTTGTAAAGGCCAAGTCGGAGGTGTTTGCACTGTCTCTGTAGTTACCATAGGACTCTTATGAAAAGTTGCCACTGCCAGTCTCTGTCCTGCGGACTGCAAAAAGAGACTCACAGGATCAACGAAATGGGTAGAGAAAATCTCTGCAGTGACTAGCCTAGCTTCCTCTGTGAAGTGGAACTGTTGTTGACAATAGATATGGGCAGCCATGGCTTTGTATAGCTGGGTCTTAGAAACCTCCAAAATCCTCTAGCTCTCTGCTGACTTGTTCCAGGATTGCATCACTCTGCATGAAAAACTGTTTCTAAATATCCAACCTTAACCTCCTGTGGTGCAGCCAAGAAAAGGAATTGTGCAGGAGGAACTGGAGGAATTTTCCTTATTTCGTTGCTATCCAGAAATTTTTGTCATGACACTGATGTTTATTTCTGTAGAGGTTCTCCAACTGTAAAGTTTTTGTGATAGTTCTTAATATAATTTATCCATACAGTAAATAAAAGTGCTGTTATAAGCAAAACTAAGCCAACATCAATTAGTGTACCAATATTCATATAGATTGGCAAAAAATAATAGTTATTTGTAATGATTCATATGTCATCATCTATGCAGTATTTGTGTTTTGCTGGGTTATGATGTTATGGACTCTCAGAAGTATTGAAAAAAGAAAAAAAAGACCAACAGGATAAGCCTTTCTGTATAGTCATCAAATAAATAAATAGTCATCAAATCATGACAACGACATTGTTACAAAATCTAGTTTTAATGGGCATCTTACCTTTAGCCTGTTCCCTTGGGAACACTGAATTTCAGTAACAGTTTTTCTGTAAAGTTCATTGCCTAATTGAGTGTTGTCTTAATGTCAGTGGTTCAAAAATGAAATGGGAATTACATATGTGGTCTGAGAATTCTAGCAGAGTGGTTTTATAATTTTGGTACCAAAATTTTTTTAATTACAGTCATATATTGAAGTAATGTTTTCTGCTTATGGTCAGTTCTTTGTTATTTTGGGGGATTTTTTGGTGGGAAAAAGAAAGACCGGTATTTCTGCAATGTATCCACAGAATATCTTGGTATATTTAACACCTATTTTTTTGTGTAACTCAGTTCCCTGAATCTTAGACATAACAACGTAGTGTTTAGATACTAAAATGGAGAAATTACAGTTACCCTGACATTAAGATGTTAACAACAGTGTCTTGGAGGAAGTCTTAGCTCAGTCTGCCAAAAAGATAACCTTGGCGAAAACCATGAGTTGTTTGTGTGCTCGTTCTTTGCCCTTAAGCAGGGAGCCGAAAAGCTGCCATGTGAAGTTTCCAAGTCCTGGGTTTGTAAAATACCATGGGAGTTTTACAAATGGGAAAGCACAAAATGAGGTGAGAGCATCAAACCTGCTTCTGCTTTTTAACCACATGAGATAGATGCTGAGTCTTGAAAAGTGAAAGGCAGATGTCAGATTCTGGTTTTGGATGGTTGTAAAAACTTCTTAATGAGCTGGTCTCCACATGTTTGACACAGTGGCACCTGCCAGCTCTTGTTCTTCTCAGAGACACTGAGAGTGTATTTGGCATTGCTGGGATTGAGAGAGAGACAAACTCAGGGGCTAGGAAAATAAACCTTTCCAAGTTCTTTGGGACCTGGAAAAGATAGTTAGTGGTTGGAAGGGGTTCTTTTCACTTAAAGCATGGGTTAGAAATTTAAACTCAGTTTGTCAATTATATAAACACAGTCTTTTGTTCCTAATTAATAAGAGGAAGCAAATATTCTTCCCTCACAACTCTCACTATGTAATGAGATGGTGCAGTGAAGCAACCTTCTGTCAGGGAAGCTAAGCTTTGAAGGGCATGGGAAGCTTCCCTCATTGTTAGTAGCCTTTCTTCGGTCCATCCGGATCAGCATAGCACAGTAATACAGGATTTGCTTGGACTGGCACTTTATGTTATGTTACTTCTGTTGATAAGGGAAGAACCATATTTCCCCAGGCTGCAAGTTGAACAGTTTGAGTTCAGCAACACCAA
Source organism: Psittacula echo (assembly GCF_963264785.1). Lineage (NCBI taxonomy): Eukaryota > Metazoa > Chordata > Aves > Psittaciformes > Psittacidae > Psittacula > Psittacula echo. The sequence goes on from NC_137740.1 coordinate 19,769,200, forward strand.
AAAAAAAAAAAAAAAAAAAAAAAAAGCTGCATTTTTCCTTGCAGATCAGGTCTATATGCAGAGCGTCTCCTGCAGATGCAGCTTCCACTGCTTAAACCCAGGGTAGTTAGTTCTAACACTGCTGTCATACAGCAGTACCCAGCCACCTCACAGATGAGATAAGCTACTAAAGCACAGCTTTGCCATCAAACTTCCCTGGTAGGTTTTGTCAGCAGAGCTCACAGTTCACACCCTGTCACAACCCTGTCTGATGCAGTCCTGCTGCACAAAGCATGTGGTGTAGGGCTTGAGATAGATATAGCAAGATGGCATTTATTTATAAAGCAGACAGAACTGCAAGTAGAGGCTCCAGTTCAGCAAAGCTTATAACCACATGTTTAAATATCACTGAAGTCAAGTTAAATTACTTTAATCATATGCGTAAGTACTCTGTTGAACGAGGGCCTAATAGTAGTTTCCATCTCTTTGCACATGATCAAGGCTTTTTCATATTCTGCTGTATGAGATAGGGATTTCTTCTTATTTACACAGCCTGAGCAACTGCTGTGACTCTTGAAAGACTCCCTCAACAATTTGAATTTGCTAAGCTGTCATAAGTAGTTTTATATGGAATGCCTCTAAGATAGAATGGAAAGGAATTTTCCCAGCTCTGTACTTCCAGGGTAGATTTAACACATCTTTTCCCATATTTTCCAGGACCACCTGTTATTGCCAGCCACGACACATAACAAGACCAGAAGACCAAAGATGTCTATAGTGTTGCCAGCTGTAAACATCAATGGTAAGTCCAAAATATGAAAGAGAATGATAGGAAAAATAATTTCAAAGAGATGTGACTGACTTGTATGTGGAAACCAAATTTAGACTAAATGTCTATAGTTACAGCTTTGAAAAAGACGTCAGACTGATCATTACTGGGCCTTAGTTGCCAAGGTCCCTGCTGGAGCTGGGGTGCTGGTAAATCACCAGTGCCTGGTCACAGAGACTGTAACAAATGGCTGTGTGACTTGGCCAGCAGTTCTGCGGTATCTCATTCTAGCTCCTTCAAGGAGCTAGTGATTTATACACAGCCTCAGTGATTTATACACAGCTGATTAAAGGTTACTTGAATGTATTCTATCTTCTCTAACTTGGTGGCTACAAAGAATCCATCGAGTGTGGAGACTGTTCTCATCCTCTCATTCGGGTTCATCCTGCGTCTGCTTAGCAGGCCAAATTCCTTGGCCTTACTAGCTTGTTAGGATACCAACTGCCTTCCGTCAGCTTTCTTAACTGTTTACCACTGTTATACAACACTCAGTGTGAGTGGGACCTCTCAGCACAGCTTCGTCAGGATTAATAATAATCATGTTACAGTGCTGCAGGACAGCAGAGAAAACAGCTTTGCAGTAGGGGCACAGGCTTATCAGCGCAGAGAAATGCTCTTGATATGTGTTTTAATTCCACATGAGAGACGTGACCTGTATAAATGTATTATTAATCCATGTGTTGAGGGGCTGCCAAGTTAGGACATATTTGGGGCACAGGGTCACTGTCAGAGTCATAAAACACATCATGAACCCTGTAACAGTATAAACTGTACTTTCTGAATATCTGTGCACATAGTGCTTCTAGAAAACTTGTGTGTTTAACAGTACAAGCAAATCATAAATGCAAATTTTATTCTTAAATTCAGGCATGCTGAAAACATTATTTTATGATGCAAATTTCCATAAACTAAGGAAAAAAAAAAGTAAAATCAGTTTAGGCTTTCAACATTTTGATAATTACATTTTTCCATGCAGTACAGTAAGTTCAGTGTGATAATCTGTAACTAGCTATCTTAGGGGAATTTTTATTAGATGGATCAGTATTATTTTTGATGTTTATCTGCCTGAAACTCCCTTTTCATGTCCATTACAAAAATCCTTTTCTGGCTGAGCCATGAATTATCACATGCAAACGGGCACTTTATCACTTAAAGAACAAACACTATTTCTAAATTACAAAGTATTTCCTCTTAACATCTTACTGAGTCTTGTTTTACTTGAAGTAACTTTTCAGTTGTTGGAGTAAATATGTTTTGGAAAATACACATCAGAAGCCAGTGACAAATCTTATCCTTGATTTATAATGAAACATTGTGAAATTTTAGTTACTTGGGTTCTTTGGAAATTTTCTTCAGAACATCAGCATAATCCAGGAAATAAAAAAATGTCCAGGGATTTGGGCAGAGATGTTGAAACAGATGAAACACAAGGATAGCATTAAGTAAACAATGACATCAAACACTGCTTTGTCTATGACACGCAGCCAGGTATTAGGAAAAAAATTGCAAGGTACACAAGAGGCAGTAGGTAACTTGGCTTGATTTTTAATTTGGTTATTAGTAGATTACCAGAGGAGACGATTCCCTAAAAAGTTCTGCCTGGAGAAGGTCCCATTTTCTTTCCTTTCAGAACATTGCTCCTTCACCCTGTTCTGCCTCTGTGGGGACTGAGCGTGTCCTGAATAAGCATCTGAAAGCTAGCTGACAACAAAGCTTTCCTCCCAGCTGTTCTTTGAAGCCCACCTTAATTTTTTGTCCACCTGCAGAGAGCTGGCTGCTAGAAGAGGATGGGTCTCCCTGGGACGATTTGGCAAAACTTTCAATGAAAGGACTTGTCCCCTTGTGCCTTTTCTTATGCCTCAGCCAGGTCTCTGTGGAAGAACAGAAACTTTTTCCACTGCCACCTACTTGCCCTTCCTTTTTGTTGCCACAAACCTGGCAGAGGAGATGAAGGGAATGAAAGTGAATGTCCTTTTCTTTGAAACTCTTTTGGAACATCATCACTTGCTTTCTTCCTCGGGATCTTTATTTGTCTGTGTACAAAAGTTTACCCATGACACTGTTTCCAAACATGAAACAGCTTACAGTTTAGTTGAGAACCCTTTGAACTGCTTGGATAGTCTTTTTCCCAGCAGAACTGTCTGACTGCACTTTGATTACTTGACTGCCTTCTGAGCGTAGCTACAGACTGCCTATAGTTGGCTTGAGCTGTTCCCACCACCACTGCAGGGACAAAGGACAGGTATGGACAAAGATGAGGAAGCAAAAAGAGTTGTCAGTCACTGTCCCACATGACTCTGCATGGATGTTTATGACATGATTCTGCACAACTGGTCTGGCAGTTTTCACCAGTGTATAAAGTAGAATCAAATTTATACTTTGAAGAGTTTTTCTTGGAGGGAAGAGTGGGGGTAAGTCCAGATAGTGGTAGTCTGAGTGCTTTGCAGGTAATGGCAAATCTCATTGAAAAATTTTGTAGTAGACAGGTGTGGGTATGTGAGCACGTATGCATTCAATAAGATGAAAGTTTGAGAACAATTTTGTACAAACCGATAATAGTACATTACTAATTTTCGAGGCAAAAGCTTGATAAAAACTATTCAGTTGCTGTATGTAGGAAAGGAGTAAAAATGGCCATTACCTTGCAGCTTTCTCCTGTGTGCTGCTTCTGGTAAGACTTAATTGACTGTGAATCATACTAATGTAAGCATGAGGATAAGCCAGCAAAAACCCCATTGAGGGCTTATGCACAGGTGCACAGAAATAGGTTTAAATATTTAAATATATTTAATATGATAACATGTTAAATATGTTTAAATGTAAGGTTTTTAAGTATAATAACTTGTTACACATTGGTATGTGTTAATCCTCTCTCTTTTACCCTCTTTTCTTTCTTCTGCACCCTCTTCCAAGCCTCTTTCCAAGCTTGCTGGGCCGCCTAGCCCCTGGCAGTTGACAGCCAGTACTTGCTGTCAGCTCTTCCATTTCTGCCTCCCCTGATGCCTTCCCAGCCCTTTAGCCTTCTCCCATTTACGTGCTGGCTGCTGTTCCTTGGTACAACTCTCCATTTTGCCCCTACAGCCACCCATGCCCATGTTTTGAGCTGACTCTGCCCAACAACAAAACCCCAGCATTTGTGCACAAAAAAGTGTCACTCACAGAAAATCTTCCTGATGGTACCTAAGGACCTTAGGGTTGGTGAGCCTGGAGAGAAAAAAGCAGAACTGGATAGTCCTGGTTGCACTGTATATGGTTTCGGATGCACCATTGGTGTGCCTTTACTGAGAAGTTATTCCAGGAAGAAATATCTTTCAGTTTCTCATGGGAATGAAAGCCAACTGCAATTTACAGTTAAACTCTAGCTTTTGTTTTTAACCAAGTCATGTTTGTTATGCTGGATTGCAGCTATTATTTTAGAAATCTAACTATGCACTTGAGACCAGTTAAGTCTCCAGTAGATTTCATTCCTAAATTTGCTTTTATTGTAATTTGGAGTCTTGTTGGCTCATTACTCCAGTTCCAAATTGACATATAGGCAGTGCCTTTCTTGAAGTTTAAGTGAAAACATCTGCCATTAGCCTTCTATTTACTTAATTGCTGTAAAAATGCAGTTATATGTAAAAAATGGGTTATAACATCAGTCTTTGTATCAAAATAATCTATAGAGTAAGACACAGCTAAGCCAGTCTCCCTACCCCAGGCACAAGCCTTTTGTCTCTGCAGAATGCCCACAGCACACCACACTACCAGTAGTCTGCTTCTTGCAGCACACAGAAGTGAGAACATACGTACAGTCCTTCAGTATAGGAGATAGCATTCAATGTTTAGCCCAAGAAGCCACTTTCATTAATAGATTTCTTCCTACGATTAGGTTAGGTACTCTTGCAGCATGCACTTCCTCTTGGTAGGAGCAGCTGTAAACATCCATGCAGATGTGTACTCACCTTGAGTATTGGTGCCCTAAGCAGCAGCACAAAGACCAAACAGTCCTGTTTTATTCTTAGGATCCCTGTGCAGAACAATTCCCTATACATGAAAGTCCTTCCATCATTTGCTCTCATTTGAGGGTTGGTGTCTGCGCAACAGTGAGAGGCCTGATGACAAAGCCCGTGGTGAGATCTGAGGCTCATTATCTGAGAATTGGCAGCCATGCCAGTTTTGAAATTTTTACAAATATTCTGAGTAGGTTCTTGGTCTAGTGTCACACAGTGGGACTTGTCTTCAGTCTGCCTTTGGCATAGCTGTGTGCCTGACCCTCTGTAACTTGTATGTTTCTGATTTCTTAAGGAGCCCCGTTCTCCTAAGGGTTGCTTTTTGTCATGAAACACAACATGGAAATAGTCTCCTAGAGGCAGAAATGAACTGTGAACAAGATGCTGAGTTTTGCAAAGTCCATGTGCTCCGTTGCGTTGGCCAGCCCCTGATCACGACCACTTCCCTCAGCCTTCCTTGCTAGCTTCCACCATCATACTGATGTAACAGACTTCAGAAGTGCTATGAGATAATACACATTCTAAATAAAAAGGTCGATAACAAATCTAGTGTTAAGGCTTTTTGATCAAAACTGGAGTGATTTCTGCCATCAAGCATCATGATTATTTTCGCGCAGTTACAAAGAATCATCTTTCAACGGACAGCCTTGTGCAAGCCACTCACAGACGTTCAAGGCTGGTGGCAAGCTGTGAAAAATCCATAAGGCAAACAGAACCCACACAGGCTGAGAAGGAAAATAGAAACAAAAGCTCTTTGGAAAGTAACAATGCTCTGTGAGTTCCCATGTCTTGGGGTTGAACAAATAAAGTCTCCAACTTCCTGTGCCTTTCAGGGTCAAGCAAACAAAAGATGCCATTTCCATCTTTTGGAGAGAGAAGCAGAATTCCCAGTCAGTTATTGGAAGAGGAAGGTATGAAACCATACATACCATTTAATGGCAGAGGACTTCCCTGAAGGTCACTGCTTAACATTTGGGTAGCCTTCTCTCTCACTTTGAATAGCTTCAGAATGGTTTCCAGGTGGCTAATGGCCCCAGCTATCTCTACCTGTGATTCACAGAATCACAGAATAGTTTGGGATGAAAAGGACCTTAAAAATCATCTTGTTCCAACCCCCTGTCCAGGGCATTTCATTCTTCTCATCATGATTAGAAGCCAAGTCTTAGTCCCTGTGGCTCCTTCTCACAGCTGCTGTCCTTGGCCCCAGACTGAGAAGCTCATGCCAGTCTAGTCAATACAGAGGACACATCTCCTGGCTAAACAAGCATGATCTATAGAGATAAGTCTCTCATTGTTTCTGCTCTTATATCTGGATTTAGCAGAAATCATTGAGAACTCAGCAACTTATAAGTTATAGTGTATAAGCAGAAGGCTCTGGAGGTTGTCTATGTAGGATTACAACCTATCTGTGAGATGAAAGAACGGTGGCTGCTTAAGTTTTTTAGGAAGGTTGCTGAGAATCCTTTAAAGCATGAAGACCTAAACCAGGATGTAGGAAAATATATCTAAGAATATCTACATGTTGTAAGTCTACAGCCCATTTTGAAAATGCCACCCTTCTGCTTCTTGGGCTGCCAGTTGAAGAATAGCAGTACTTTGGTGAAGCCTGACCAAGAAAAATCAAAGCCATGGTTAGCTGTCAGTTAGACCTTACTGCAGCAGCTGATTACTGAGCCTGCACTAAGAAACACGGAGAGTCTGCTATGCTCTCTATGCAGTTGTGGACAAGCATTGTGTCAAGTTTCTGTGGTTCTGCTGTAATTAGGGGTGGTTTGTAAATGTCACAGAGGTACCTCAGCTCCCGTGCTCATGCAAAGCTGTGCTGTAGAGATCAGGATTGAAATCATGCCATAAGATACTTTATCAAGGAATTTTAATCGTATTGTAGGATGCTGCTGTTGTCACTCCTGTTCTCTTTTCAAAGTGATGTAAAAGCACAGTTTATCAAAACAGAATACCCTACCAAACTTTCCTACATTTCTTTGAACATCAGAATCAGTCATTGCCTAGATGCAGTCTTAAATAGGTATTTTCCACATATTTTGTTATATTTGAGAGACTTTGCTCTCCCCAGCCATTGTCTGTTAGTATATGTTGTCTTTGACAGGAAGGAGAAGATTAAATTACTCAAAAAAGTATGAAAGAAATCATTCAAGAATCTGCACACAAAAGTAATGGAATCAGTGTCATTTGAGTTCATGTTTATTTAGTTAGACAGGAAACGATCAAGAAATGAAATCATAAAGGCTTAGTCCCCGGTGACTTTTCATAACGAGCTGTTTACCTAAATTGCTAAATAAGCAACCTATTTTTATGTATTCAAAAGAACAGGAAGATGATTTTGTAGGATCCTCTGTGCCTTTTTGTCCTTTCATTAATACAAAAATAGTATCTCTTGGGTTTTGTGTGGTAGAGCAGGCTAAGCCCCAGTGTGACTGGTCTTCTCTGTATGGACAGGATAAATGCTACAGATGGCATTTTCTTGGGAACACACTGTTCATGAAGGGGGTAGAGAGTGAGTCATAAATTAATTGGAATGTTTGTACTTAGTGTTTCCAATACCAGTGTGGAGTTATTACACCAGATTATTTTTTCCATATAAAAGGCACACTTCTATAAAATCCACAAAATAGAAGAAGAAAGAAACCCATGGCATTAACTGCCAGTATAGATGGTATGGACTTACAGAAGGAACCATATTCAGTTTAGAACTGAACATGTGTGTGTGTCGCTGCAGAGATCCTGTCTTCTAGACTTTCGTTAACCCTAGATGCTGATACTGCTCTGTAGGTACGCTCTCCCACCAAGCTTCACAGAGAGCACTGTCCTGAGAGCTGTGCTGAAAAGCAAAGAGAAAATTTTCATCCCCATCTGTGAGGTTACCATCACCATCTCTGCTCCATGGAACTGTTTGCACAGCATATTGTAATTCTAACCTCAAGCCCAGCTGATCTGCCTTAGTACATTTTCAAATGTTGTAAATTCAAGCTTACATAATTCTGCCTCATGTTAATTTATAGGTGACAAACACAGTTTTATGTTGGTGATGCATAGGCTAACTCTGGTAGTTCTTTATTTCTACAGTGATGTGAAACATAATTATCCATAGTGAGCTCACCCTGTAAAAACATAAAAAAACTGCAACAGAGCTGGTAGAAGAGGTTCACATTTATGAGTTCTGCCTTGAGAACATCACTGGACTGAACTTAGAGATTAGTAAAAACACAGCAGTCCAAGAGGGTCATTTTCAGTGTTTGGGTTGCAGTCTCTAAGGAGACTGCTGTCAGTGAGGCCAGGAGGCTTTCACCTTCTCATACTCCAGGTCTAACCTCCATGCAGCTTTGCTCACCCTCATCATACAGTCCACCTTACTTCTAGTGCTTCCTGGGCGTCCTCTGGGCTTAATCATTTGTAGCAAGGTTGCTGTAGGAAAGCATTTGAAAAATATGTCCTGAGCATCTGAAGAACATTTTTGGTCATCCACATCATTGTAAATCATCTATCTCCATCCTTTCTTCTATAGAAGCCCCGGAGAAGCTTGTGTGGAGAGAAGTGAACACCCCACACAGACAGAAGCTTCACAAAGATGGCGTTAAAAATACTGTTCTATGAGCAAGAGCTGATCACAGTATCTAAATAAATGAGGTAATTTTATGTATCCAAGTGAGACAGGTGGAAAATTCAGCTCATTCTTTGGATACTATCCCAACTATAAAGACATTTCAGCTGTAAGTGAATACAGGCTCTCACCAGTCCTCACTCTTAAATCAGTGAGACACTTTTAACACAAGAACACAAATGATACTGGGTGGCAGAAAAGGTCCGTGTCAATGAAAAAGTGAGGTTGCCTCTTTGAAAAAAGAAAATAAAGCCAAAGAGTTCATTTTATCAGTATGTGCCTACAAATAGAAATGGTGAAGTATATACTACAGTTCACAGCTAAGGGCTAAATAAGAATAGGAAATAATATTAAAAGAAAAAACAATAGGATAAAGTGCTGGCAAATGTGATGAAGATTAATTAAAGATTAAAAGCTCACTGCAAAAGTCTTTAAAAGGACCCTAGAAATCCAAGGGGCTTAAGTAACACATTGAAGTCAATTCATAGAAGTAAGAAGGTATCTTTTAAATAATCGACATTGTGGCCAAATGAGGGAATAGAAAATGAAGGCAGTTTCTGGCAGACTAAATGTCAAACTGTAAGAAGCCAAGCCAGAAAGAGATATTGAGGAACAGCATGCCTGAGGCTTAAAAAAATAATAGAAACATTTCTCAGAGGAAGCCTGCCAGGGAATCTCTAGTGCCCATAGAGAACCAAGGTGTAAAAGAACACTTCAAGTTTAAATCAGCACTGTTGAAGGAAAGAAGAAAAAGTTCTTGTTCTGGTGTTAACCACTGAGGTCATATATGTATCAGGAGAATGGCAAATGACAAATAAGGCGAAGATTTTTTAAAAACGGCCTCAGGAACTGTAAAAAATGAAGTCTCACTTTTGCACAAGCTGACTCTGTGAGAGTTGAACATGCCCTGCTACATACAACTGGGAAAAGCTATCACAGCTTCTGCAGAGGAAAGTTCTACCATAGTGCTCCATTGGAGGCCTCAGAGGGATAGTGAGTGCGAGGATAAGGGTGGTCTCATCAGCACAATACCTGAGTGTTCAAAAAGCTTGGAAAAAGGTAGCTCTTCAGAGACTGCTAGGAGAAAGCAAGCTTTTGGAGACAAGAGGGAAGCCTCACTTGTGGATTAGTATCTCTCTAAAATGTGTAAATATTTGTGGAAACAGATGGTCACATTTTGCAATGAAGAGGATGTTACCAGTAGACTCCCATGCAGGTCTGTGCTGGGGAGATGCCCATGCATCTCCAGGCACAGGCTGGAAGATCTTGGGAGGGAGTGAAGCTCTGTTCAGCAGGTGAAACTTGGTGTGAAAAAAATGCAAAAGAACTTACATAGGAAAAGTGTTCCTGACCAAAATGTCAGGTTCTAACTGAGCTGTTACTGCCCAGAGGAGCCACTGCGAATCCTTCCCTGAAGTGTTGGCTTAGCCGAGGAAGAAAAGCACTATAATTCATTAGAGAGGGAGCAGAAAACAAGACATGAACCATCTTTACAGCCCTGTTGAATCTCTGTCTTCAATACTATACATTTTTGGTCACAGAGTTTTATAGATATATATAAAACAATGAAAGATGCAGGTAAAAAGCAAGAGAACATTAAGTGTATCAATTTCCCTGCTCCAACGACTATTGAATTTGACAGCGATGGCTGAGAATAAGGTTATAACAGAACCCTAAGAGCCATGAATGCTGTAGATAAGGTAGGTAGGAAGCAGTTATTTACTATTTCACATATCACCAAAAGTATGTGCTTGCCCTAAATTTTGCTTGTGCTACTGGTCACTGTCAAAGGCACAGGTTGGATGGGACTTTGCTACCAGGACTTTGCTCTCCTGCCTGTGCAGAACAGCCATCCTTAGACAGTACCAAGGTTAGAAAAGAAGAACAGCCACTCCATCGGCGCAGCAGGAAGCAGAGGAGCTTGCTGGTATTTAAAACAAAAGGTAGCATTAGGTCAGAAAGGTTTCTCCAGCTCTAGCAGCCTCTGTGGAATGCTAGGCCCATGGTAGGGACAGAAGAGACCATGCCCATGCCTCCCAGTCCCTCTCTGCTACACTGAGAGGGAGCAGTCCCCTGTGTGCTGTCAGTGACAAACCCTCCAGCCCTTGTTCTTGAAAGAAGCCTTTACTGGAATGTCCTTCTAGCCTACTCTCCTGTGTACAGTTATTTGTCTTGTAAGTGAGTATGTCTGGATTTGTGGGCTGTGTGGGGAGTTTGTTTATACTTTTTATGCCTCCCAAGCAGACATGTTCTGCTTAACAGAGTTGATCTTCCTCCAACCTCTTCACTCCCAAGAGTTTTCTGTGCAGCAGAACTGCTTTGCCCCTTGTCTTTGTTTTCTCTTCTATTTTTTATCCCTTGTCATTAGTATTGCCACAGCTGCTTATGTTTCAAATATGGCCATCCTGCAGCAATGATATCCTGCCAACAACATGCATATGCACAGCCAGTGCTGTCAAAAATGTCTGTTTCCGAGAAATACTCTACCTGAGGGAGCTTTAAATGATGTGCCTGGGAGGGTCAACACTGCTGATTCTGAGCCTTTCTTCTTGAGATGGCCATGAGCTCCCTCCAAAACAAATAAGAGCAATCACAGTAGATCCACACTGGCCCCTCTCCTCATGCTCTTTCTTGTAGAGGGAAATGACTGTTCAGTATGAAAGAAGGGGAGGTGGGACATAGGTGGGAAATGGTCCCCGGGAAGAGACAACTTTCTTTCCCTGATTCCGAGATGTTCTAGTCTGGACCAGGTACTGCAAAGCACCATCTGGCACAGATCTGCTACTGACTGTGTTGCCCACAGGTGCTGTCTTTTTCCAAAAATCACACAGTGGTGTACGCTAAGGGCATGTTGTGCTCCTCATCCACAGTCAGTGCTGATCTCTCCTGTGGCTCCTTTATTTACTTAGGAGGCCACAGACAGTTTGTTTCCTTTGGCTTTCTTGCTTACCCCTCTTGCCTGTAAGTATCCCCCTTAGATAGCCCCAGTGCTCTAACAGCTTAGACTTGGGGAGAGACTCCATCTCCTTGCTGTAAGCTTGTAATTTGTCAAAGTGACCTTGATTGTGTGTATCCAGTGTTTCTAACCATGGCCCCTGTTCCTGTATGTGTATAGACCCAACAGCCTGGCTCACAGTTTGCTAGGAGACCTGCAGAACTGAAATGCCCAGGATCTCACTTAGCCGTTGTCAGGGTCTGAGGACAGCTGAGTCCACGGAGGTGAGACCATTGCAACTGGTTTGTTTGGACATAGTTCCAAGTGAGAATTTACTTTTTAACAGAGAAGTAATTTGGGTCACAATATAATTCCCTTGCCTCCAATAATCCTGTATAACAAGCAAATCTGTGAATGCTTTAGGAACCCTACTGCATTGTTGCAGTAAGTGTATTTTTAGTCTGTGTAGCTGTTACAGTAACACCGCTTTGGATATATACTTATTTGGTAGTGTATAGCAACCCTTCAGATTGGAAACATTGTCCAGATGTGCTGAGTAGGACAGTCAGGGCTGCTCAGCAGAGATGAGATGGAAGATTGCAGGAGTGATGGTGCAGAGGAAGCCCCTGAATTATGTCAGGGGACATCTGCAGCCCTTCAACAGGCCAGCCCCAGAGCTGTGTGCCCTCATCTTCTTACGAAGCTTGTGCTTTCTGAACTCTGTGCTGCCTTAAACATAAGCTCTGTTTTGGGCCAGGGCAGGTTGCAGTATAAATTATTTGGGTAATTCAGGGCTAAATCATTCTTTGAAACAAACTTTAGCATTGTCAGCTTGGCACAGCTAGCATAAAGCAACCAGGTACTGGAATACATCTGGTGTCTCTTTGAAAGCTGCCTTGGTTCCTGCTGGTGTGATAGATGGGGCTGCAGAAGCGGCTCCAAGCATAAATTAACTCTGACACAGACTGTCTTTGGAATCTAGTGTACCAAAGCAAACTTTCTCATTAGAAGGTGATATGGGAATGGCATTGTAGCAGGCATGAGTTCAGCAAAGATGGGTTTAAAGGATTTGGTGGTTGTATCACCTTGCACAGAGATAATTCTCTGACACCTATTTTCATATCAGCTAAACTAGTTACATGGATAGCGACTTCACTCTGCACTGTTGTCCATGAAGAGGGGATGATTCTCTAGCCTTAGTGACTAAGACAGGTAGTTAAAGTAAAGATGGTGCAAGTGATTTCCCTTTGTATCTTACCAGAAGGAGTAAGGACATAGTCCAGCTCTATGTGCTTGACACTAGCTTAACTGTGTATTCAGTGAGCACAGTGAGAGTAGAGCCAGGCAGATTCTGACCACTTTTACAAATCACCTACTAAGAAGCCAGCCAGTAGGTATGTGGGTTATCTACTACAAAAGCACCTAGGGCCTTTGAGAAGAGGCTGAGAACTGCGGATGTCAAGTAAGTGCCACAGGCCCTGAATTATAGAGTATTGGTCTCACAGAATATGTTTTGGGTAGTCCACTGTGTAACTGCCTGGGGTAAGGTAAAATTCATAGTTGATATGGTAGAACAAAGCTCTGTCCTAAGCTTACCTAAGCCATAAGCACATCTTCAGAAAGCTGCAAAGCTCCTCCATGGTATTTGGTTACAGCCCAAACAGTTCAGCAAGGTCAGGTGGCATTTCAGGGGAGCTCTGTTTCAGCCTCTCTGCAAACTGTGCAGTTTTCAAGACAAGCATTTTCCTGCAGCAAAGCTTTTTGGGGAAAGTATATGTAAGCGGGAAGGAGTAAAATACTAGAATAATGTGGTTCTGCCTTATGACTGCATCCATAGGGCCAAACAACTGACTGATGTGTAGAGTTTAAACCTAGAGAGACAATTGACATCACCATTTGTTCTGGCTTACTTACAGAACAGACACTAAGATTTTCATTACTCACCTCTCAAGCCCTCTGCCTGTCTTCTGCCTTTCCCTAAGACAGCATATCTTATATAAGTAGATGTCTGATTTCAAAGATGGACATTTGAACGTTCAACTTATTGATACATGTCAGTACTACTAAGGGGAGAAGGAGGACTTTGGTTTTATGGTCTCTCTGTTAAGCCAGTTTTGAAAATTTAGTGTTTCAAATATGAAGACAGTCTTCCGTCATCTCCTGTAATTTGTGACAGTAGTTATTACCCTCAGCCTTATTTGCTAAATGTTTTTGGTTTGGACTGCAGACTTCAGTTTTCATCAGTGGGATCTAGCAACATGTTCACTTTTTAGAGGAACTGCCATAAACCCTGGAGAGCAGCACTACAGAGTTAGATTTCTGTTCCTTAGACCAAGCTTGTGCTGGGAGTCTGGTACTGGCTGTGAAAGCCAGTGAGCCTCTTTGAGAAGGTGCAGTCAGAGAACAGCAATGTTCCACAACTACCTGTGCTGTTTATTTGAAGTTGTCTGTCATCTGAAGCATGGCTTTTAAACCTGTTAACAAATAATTAACTGCAACACAGCCTTTTGGCCTGGGAAGGATAGCTTCTCAATCCTGAGGCTGTACCATGTGAGAGGCTGTGTGTTCTAAACTTCAAAGAGGAGAAATAAATCTATTTATAAATCCAGACACCTCTACAGGAGATCTGTTCCTGAGTTTTCGCTTATGTAATCCTACAAAACATCAGTCATAGGTAACTAAAGACAATAAACTTTAGAAATAACTCAGTGTCAAGTGTTGCTCTGGGCTATTAAGCCACCCTGTGCAATGCATGTTGGCAGTGCTGACCTTCCAGCCAGCAAGCGAGCAGCGGCAGCAGGCTGTGAGGTGTGATGGGTGCATGCTTAGGCAGGGCAGTACATGCTGACCTGAGTGTTGAGAGAAAGCACTGGTTACATACTCTGGCGCCTCCAGAGATCAGCCATATGCAACTGGTGAGCTCAACACTCGTCAGGGTCTCTCTACCTTGTGCTCCACTGGTGTCTCCCAGATGTTGATCATGCTGGATGTCCTCATGGAAGAAGAAAAGAAAGCTTGATCAGGCTACTTTTAAAAGTTCTGATGCAGGAATCACCAGGCAAAATTGTTGGCCTGTTCTGTGGCCTCATCCACAGAACAGGCCACGCGGTCCCATGAGGAATCCACAACTCTACTTTAGATATTGCCCATCCAGATATTGCTGACAAGGGATTAGGAATAGCACAACTGAGTGTGTCCAGCTATGTAGCCACTGGATTTAAACTGGCCATCAACGAAAATTGGCACAGTTCTCACCGCTGCCTGAACCATAGGCACTGGAGGTGTGCATCGCTTCCCTGTTTGAAACATCAGCTCAAATCTCACTGCAAGGGCTTTGCCCAAGTTGCACTGTCTTGTCTTTGTCAAAAGAGTAAGAGTAGAGAGAGTCATCACAGCTCAGTGAATTATGTTGGCTTCTTTGTGAACCTGGGCTCTTTAATGACTGGTTGCAGTCTACTCTAAGTCATGAACAGCCAGCTCACAGAAAGGCTGGGCGAGAGGGACCAGGAACAAATGCAAGTGGCTGTGCCTGTGCAGAGTAAGAGTCAGGTACCCTGGGTCTTGTCTGAGATGTGGTCATCAAGCCTTTCCTTAAAAACCAACAGTCGCAGATACCCTCAGGTCTCCTGAGGTAGCTTCAGACAGGGCTTGTAGTTCCTTACGGTTAGAAACTTTGCAAACATAAATCTGTTTCTCTTGAGATTGATCTGATAATTTCTAGTTCTGTCAAGTTGTTGGCTTATCCACAGTGATCTGCAGTCCTCAAGCTTTTTCTGCAATGCTTCTGCCCAGCCCCATTTTGTACTCATGTTTTCCAGTTCTCCTGAGCATTGTACTTCACTCTGGCCTTGGTTGAAATGCATCCTGAACGTTTTGGACAGCCTCTCTTATCAAAACTGCAGTCTAATCCAATACTCCAAGGTGGTTGAAATTTCTCCAGTTCAGCATTTTCCAGAAATCTTACAAGTATGCTCTCTATTCCTCATCCAGATCATGAAACAGTTTAATGGTATCGTGGTCAGGACAGAGCTATGTGGAATCATTTTTGCAGTGCCTGCCCCTTTGACAGTGAGCTAATCTTTCCAAATGTCGGATTGAGCTGGCTTCATTCAGGTCACGTTTGCCTGGTGTTTTGCTGAGAGCATCACATGGGCTTACTCAGAACATCAGCCACTCCACCCTCCAGGCTGGGGTGGGCTGGGCAGGGTAATGGTAATGGTAATGGCCATGCATCCTGGGGCTGGCACAGCCTTCAGACTGCTCCTTTCAGTGCAGCGGGTCCAGGCTCCAGCAGCATCACCAAGCAGTGACTGCTGTCTTTGTGGCAAATCTCACCTCCTCTGCTAAGTCAGTTTGGTGCTAATGGCAATGAGAAAGGCTGCCAAAAATGTCTGTAGTGGGAATTGAGCCATTCCCGCTACTGTCCTTATCCCTGTGAGACAAGTCCCTTTGCAGAGGCTCCCTGCAGTTGTTCTTCATCTACAATGCCTTTCAGCCTAAAAAAGGAAAGAATCAGGTATCTGCCTTTAAACCTGAGTGTCACTCCTGGGCTAATTCACATACGCAGGGAAGGATTTGAGCACTTTGCAAATGCTGGAGTTGGATGTGTGAGTCCCTTCCATGCCTGCTGGCCAGAGGCTCACTGGGAGCATGATTCCTCCCAGCTATCTCAGCTGTGGTGGCCTCAGAAGACACAGCACCTCTTGCACAGGGTAGCAGACCTGTGGCTTACTTAATCACTGTCCACTTATTTTCAGGGGGAGCCTGTGTCCGTTCTGGGAGAAGCAGGATCCCAGCTGGCTGAGATGTGCTGATCTGGTTCCCATGCTCCCTGCTGCCACCCACACAGCGCAGCTCCCTCCCTCCACGGGCTGCTCTTGGGATTGCTGTTCTCCATGTTGTGCAATGCCAGGGAGCCTAATGATAGCCCACTGCGCTGACTACTGTGGGCCAACATGGGGAAGTCTTACTGCCTTACCAAGAGGTTTTCCTGGCCTTGGCTGCCATCCCATCCCACCTCACCCTCTCGTGGCTTTGGAGCACATATTCTTACATAGCCAGGGTGCTATCAAGCTGTTGTCTGCAACGTGAGAGCTGAGGAACTGTGCTTTCAGCTCGCTGTGTCACAGGAAACTGACCTGTTCCCATTTGCTGTCTCTAGGCTCTTTGTCCCCCCACTCTCCTGCCAGCTTCTCCTCATGCCCCTCTGCTGCCCCATGCAGCCCCCTTGCCTGAGCCACACTGCCAGCACAGACCCCTCCAACTGTCTGGTCCTGAGCTTGTTGGGTGGGAACCAAGAGCATATCCAAAGGATGAGAGGAGTGACCTGGAGGGATGGTGTCTAAAAGGATCCCAGCTGGGGACCAGGAGGGACAAGGTGCTTGTGGTGTTTGGGTCAGCAGCACAGAGACATGCAACAGCTGCTCCTGGCCTTGGTCACTTGGTGGCACATATAGACCTTTTTCCATTCCATTTCTGCAGGTGGGAGCTTTGATTTCGCTTACAGGCTCTCAGCCCCCTTAGCAGGGGTTTGCTCCTGCTTTTCATTACTATACCAGACATACTAGATCTAATGGCTTCCACAGGTGGCATGGGGTGCAAGAGGGTCCGACCGTGGTTGTCAGCTGTCATCCAGAGTCAGAGTTAATCCAGGAAAACAGTAAAAATTAGTAATGTATATTGCATTCCTTCAATCCATACACTTTCCATTAGGTGATCTTCCGTCCTCCTTAGCACTGAAAGAAAACCCTGCCAATGGCAGTCTTCTGACTCTGAAAGGCAAGGATTGGTCATGCCTGGAAATCTGATCTCGGCTCTCTCATTCCTGGACATGCTGTCTATGCAGGGAATAGTCTCCCACCTTTAAATCCAGGCAGCAGATGCTAGCCATGTGCACAGCCTCTGCGTGTAAGCCCAGGAGCTTCTGCAGCAGCAGACGTGCCTGTCCTGGGACTGCGCTGGGGTGATGCAGCCTGTCATGCCCTTGTGCCAGGATCCCATCTGCTGCCCTGGGTCTCCCTATGTCCAGTGCTGTCTCAGGGTAATGGCCTTGCCCAGTGTCACCATAACATCATGCAAGTAACAACAGCTGGGTCAGGATGGTAATGAGGCACAGTTAATTCTTTCAAGCGATTGCATTTTAGCTTTTTTTATTAATAATCTGGTGAAGAAATTCTTCTAGATCCTCCGTGTCAAGGGGGTTACAGTATTCTTAAACCAATAAAAAGAAAGTGAAACATTCAGCTTGCTTAAATAAACTCTATCTTAATTCACCCCTACGCTTTAGTGGCTCAGGAACAACAGTTAGGTAATAAATTTATACAATACAAACTCCATCAGTAATTATGTGCAGATGACGAAGGGGGAAAAAAAAAGACTTGCATTAATTTCTGTGTGTGCCTGCACATGCCTGGCGTGGCCTGGGCCCTTTGAGGTGCCACAAGCAGGGTGGTGTGCACTGTGTGAGATGGAGCTCCGTGTGTGGAGCTACAAAAAAAAACGGGGTCTCCCTCTCCAGCTTCTGCTGTAGACAGAAAGAGATCCAGAAGGCTCTGGTTTTGGTGCTGTGGGATCACCAGCTTGCAGGGCTAAGTCTCAACTTTGGTTTTTTTCTTTTACTTTTGCAGAGAATGTGATCAATGGGCAGGACTACGAGGTGATGATGCAGATCGACTGTGAAGTGATGGACACCAGGATCCTCCACATCAAAAGTTCATCTGTCCCACCATACCTCCGGGAGCAGCGCAGAAACCACACTGACACCTTCTACAGTGCATCTCCCTCCGTCCCGGAGACGCCCCATGCCCTGAGGGCTATTGTCAAATCTCTGCAGTAGCTCCTGCAGCGGCAGCACCCGGCACACAGCAGGTCCTGCTGCCAGACTGAGCCCCTTTGCCAGCAGGTCCCTAGGGCTCCTGGCACATTAGCACAAGGGCAGACCCCACTTAGCCCGTTCCTGTGCCTGACCCTCCCCAACAGCCGTATGCTGCCCAGGGATTATACTGCTCAGCTGGCTCCTTGGCAGGGACAGGCCTGGTGTACCCATGCTGCATGCAAAGCCTGGTCCCAAGGGTGTGGGTGGAGCACTCTGCCACAGTCCTGGTGTTGGCATCAGCCATTGATGCCCAGGGCTGGCACAGGGAGGACAAAGGACACAGGCTGTTCTTGCTACTTACACACTGTCCAGAACTGTGGGTTGTTTGGTTTGCTGGGTTTTTTTGTTGGTTGTTTTTGTCCCCATTAAACTCCTCCTTAGGTGGGGTGCCGGGGTCCTGCCCAGAGACACCACTGCAGAGCCTTCCCTCAAGATCAGGCTTCCCTCCCTGCCGTGTGCTCGGGGCAGCAGGAGGAAGCTTTCAGGAAGCTCTCCCTGCAAGTACAGGGAGAGCCACAGCCCTGCACCCTACAGCAAGCCTGGCACTCCAGCCCTGCCCTACACCCCAGGGACAGGAGCATCCCTCGTCTGCCAGAGTGGCTGTGCTGGGCATGGACAGATAGTCCTGCTCCCCTTCAACCCCATATGGCTGCGCAAATCCCTGCCCATGCAGCCTCACTTGCGGGGAAGCCCTGGGCTTCTGCCCAGGATGGCAGCAGTGCTGTGGGGCAACCCAGCCCCAGCCACCCTGCGAGGTGGTGGGAACGCCCCCTTACAGCAAGAGCACTACAAGCAGAACAGCTTACCGCGGTGGTAGGGGTGAGGCAGTGTGTACACACGCGCAGAGTGGTAAAAGGCTGGAGCTTGCCCCAGGGGTGGTGATTTAGTGGAGCACATGTATTTGTGGAGAGTGTACTGCTATTCTTTTTTTGTTTGGTTGGTTTGGTTTTCTCCTTCTGTTTCTTGCTTGATTTGGGGTTTTTTTGAGTTTGTTTGTTTGTGGGGGTTTTTTGGGGGTTGGTGGTTTTTTGTTGTTGTTTTTGGTTTATTTTATATTTAATGCTTTTTACTGCTAACAAACAGCCTATGAAGCAGTGTTGGATCTGCCAGGGCAGAAGGGCTGCTTCAGTTTGGTGGGACACAACACCTCCCTCCTGACATGCAGACACTTGCACACCCCTTCTCTGCCTTGCACTGACAGCAACCCATCACGCAGCAAAACAGCTGCTGCTTGTCCCTGAGCACTGAGGGACCAGACATGGCTCTTGCTGCAGCTGAGTACTGCCATTACACAGCCTGCTGCAGAGCTCTCTTAACTGGTCCCAAGTTTGCCAGGCTGGAGTTGCGCCATGGGGCTCCAGCACGCAGTGCGCTGCTGTGTTCAGCTGGGATGAGACCCCAGCAGAGCATCGGCCTTTCCTAATGACTTCAGCATGTTACATTATATTTTTTCCCCTTTGCAGTTAGCATATAAAATCATGGGCTTCAGTTTGCCAGCCAACTGCCTCCATTGTCTGAACTGCTGACTGATGTGAGGTGGTTTTAGTATCATTATTATTGTTATTAATATTATTTGTGTGTGCAGCTGTTAGGAAATAAAGGTTGATCCTGTAGCAAGACAAACAGCTCGGGGGAGACCAGGAGGAGGGTGAGGAGCTATACACCCCTGTAAAGTATGTGCCTTGCAACACTATGGAAAAGCTTTGCCCTTTGCCACGTAGTCAGCGTGAGCTGCACAGGCCCCCACGTCCCCTCGGCGCTTGTGCTGCTGGAAAGCAGCTGGGCTCGGTGAGGGCTTTGGCTGCGCTCCTTGCACCAGTTCCTTTCCTGGCCCAGCCTCACCTGACTGTGGGCCAGCTCACACAAGAGTCAAAACCAAACCCCAGCAGTGCCCCAGGCAGTGGCATACAGCTCCCCACAGGGGTGACCAGCCTCTGGGGGGGTTCTGCTGTGTGGCTGGGGTGGGGACTTGGCATGGTGGATGAGCTTGGCATGGCCCAGCCCATTGGAAAGGGCTGCTTGGGGGGCTAAGGGCTCAGGCATGGCTATGTCACCACATCCTCAGCCAGCACCCAGGGCTCCAGTGGTGCAGAGCACCTCTTGGCCCATGTAGTTCTGTTCTCTGTGTCCCTAGCACTGAAGGCAATAAAATGGTTATTTTATTTATTATTACTATTTTCTTTGTTGACACTACTTTGCTTAAGCAAATGATTAAGGTCAGCACTGTCTCTTGGGCTGCACAGCACTGCTGCTATCAGAGGCAGATGCACCCAGTCCCCTCCTCCTGAGGAGGGGGCACTCTGCATGAGCTGCTCACCCAGAGCCTGGGGAAGAGGGGGCCACCGCAGCCTGAGTGACCTGGGGGCAACTGCAGGCATGACAGAGCCAAGCTCTCCCCACAGCTGGACATGGCCATGCTGCCCTGCCCTGGTGCCAGGCATAAGCAGCTTAGAGCCTCTTTATGTGTAAATGGGTATTCCCCAAAACAACCAAACCCAGCCCCCCCTATGCATTTCCATGCACCCAGAGGGTGAGCCAGACCCAAACAGAAAGCCCCAAACAGCTGCGAAGGTACTGGATGTTTTATTGTTGACAGCAGGTAAATACAAGATGCTGCTGGGCAGAAGGGCAGGGGCTCCTGATGGCCAGCAGCCAGGACCAGGACGAGCATGGCAGTGAGAGGGCACATGGGAGATGGAGCGGCAGTGGCATGGGGAGCCAGGGCTCCCCTAGACGCGCAGCTCCCCACCCAGGCAGCCCAGCGCCTGGCCGAGCAAAGCCTTTGCCCAACAACCAGCAATGAGGACTATTTTGGGTTACAAAATGAACAAACAAAAGCCAAACAAACACATATTTACAGTGTCCCCCTTCCCACCGCCAGCTCACTCCAGATGCAAGTCAGGGCTCAGGGTGCACCCGGCTCCCCAGAGCAGGTTGCAAAGGGCAGAGCCCAGGCTGGAGGGGACAGTCCTTGGCCTAAGTGCCATCACCAGAGGCTGCCAGAGCTGCACTCACAGCCCCATTGTACAGCAGGATCACCAAAGGGCCTGCTGACCATCGGCTGGGAAGGTGGTCACGGGAGACAGGACAGTCCCATGGGACATGCACGCCCTCCACAAGGACAGGCAGACACCAGCGTCCCACTGGGACCTGGTGCCTGCAGCAGGAAGGCCACCTTTACACTGGTTGTGGGTCTCCTGGTGAGCACTGTTAGATGAAACCTCTGAGGAGGACCGCTTCCAGGCCACCTCTTCTCCCAGGCAGGAGAGCTGGGTCCACTCTCCTAAAGGAAGACCTCACTGCAGGAAGGAAAGCCACAAGCAAGGTTACAGCAAAGAGAAAGGGGGTGGTTCTGGCCTGGGGATCGATCTACAATCCGCCATAAAAAAACAGCTTAAAAATCCATCATTTACTCTTTGATTTGTACAAAATAACAATAATAACAATAAAAATAATAACAAAAGGTGCTGGTGGTCCCTGGCTCGCAGTGCCCCACTGTGCTGGGGGGTCTCAGTAGGCAAAGATGACATGGTAGGTGACTTGGTGCCCATTGTCCCAGGCGTACAGCAGGCGGTCCTTGGGGTTATAGTCTATCTGTGTGGTGTAGGCGTACTCGTTCTCAAAGAGCAGCCGGGGGATGATCTGCGTGTTGGTGTGCGTGTCAAAGGCGTAGGAGATGTTGGCATTCCTCTTGTTGTAGCTGTCGACCGCGTACAGGACACCACAGATGACAAAGCAGTTCCCATAGAAGTTCTTCCGCAGCCCTGTCCGCCACGTGGTCTCCTTCTGGGTGCTGAGGTCGGCCGCGTTCAGCTTGCTCAGCACAATCACCTCTTGGTTGAAGCCCTCATAGCTGATGGCTGGGTAGATGACCCACAGGCCATTCTCATCCACAGCAAAGTCCACATCTGAGTGGCCTCGCCACCGCCACGGGGTAGACTCCTCATAGGCCACATCATGCAGCATGGCCCAGGCAGCAACATACCGCTGCTTCAGGTCATATTTGATGATGTTGCGCGTGAAGGCTCGGTTGTAGTAGAAGGAGCCATTGTAGACCACGTGCCCCGTCCCAATCCAGCTGTACGGGAGCTTGTAGGAGTTGCTCCAGCGACCTGCGGGGCAGAGACACCTTGCTTGTGAAACCCTTTGCTTTGGGGTTGGTGGCTCCATCAGCAGCACCCTTTGCCCACAGCCCTGCTGCACTCCCTCCCCAGTCACCAGCAGCCGCCTGGTATAGTGATAGGCAAGTCCAGTGTCACAAGGGGCAGCCTGACCTGCCCTCTGCTCTGAACTCCACACACCAGGTGCCAGCACCCCAGAGGGAAGGGTCCCTGCCAGACCCCCCATACTGCAGCATCCCAGGGACAGGGACACTACTCCAACCAGCAGCACTGGGGATGGCGCAAACTCACCTTGCTTGAAGTTGTCGAGGTTCCTGAACTCCACCAGCGTGTTCCCATAGTAGTAGTTAGTGACGTAGATACGCTCCTCCTGGGCCAGGGGGTCCTTCATCCAGGCACCCTCATTGCGCCCATAGGTGTTCTGGGTGGTGGGCCCCGAAATGGTGGATAGTGTGTCCTTGCAGCGCCCTGTGCAGGCAGAGAAAAGCTCACGAGGCCAGAGGCAGTGCAGCCATGCTCTCCCTGCTCCTGCTGGGGTTCTGCAGTCATCACCCTCTCTCTTCCAGCCCTTTGCCCACCCAGCAGGTACCCCTCACTGCCTCAGCCTGGGCTCAGCCTTATGAGGCCCAGCAGCACTGGCCAGATCCTGCAAACAGTTCCAAACAGCCTCAGCCATGTTCCTGCTCCAGCTGAGGCTGCTGCCTGTTTTGGGTCCATCTCCAGGGAGGCCTCTTTCTTCCCTGCCTGGCCCCTCAAGCTGAGAGGAGACTGCAGTAGGTTCCAGAATTAACAAGCAAGTAAACCTGGCACCCCAGTAAAGTGCTGTCCAGCCACCATCTCCATGGCACCTCCCACCCGTGACCGAATTCAGGTGTGCTGTGCTTAGCAGAACATGCTGTGGGCACAAGTCAGCCCCCATGCTCGCAGCTGGATCAGTGCAGGCACTCACCAATGATGTTCCTGATGTCCTCCTCCTCCAGTGCTTGCTTTGGAGTGGCAGGGATAGTGGGACTGATTGGTGTCGGAGTGGTGCTTGCTGGTCCCCAAACTCCCAGGCTGCTCTCTGGGGCAGGGCTCATCCCCATGTCCCTTGAGGTGGCCATGGCAGGGCTGGGGACAGCAGTGGTGGCTGTAGATGGGCTTTCTGTGGCTGTGGCCACCACTGTGCTGGCCAAGGCTGCCAGTAGCTGTGGAGTTTCCTCTTCCACCAGCCCTGGCAGGGAGCTCATGGTCTGCGGGGTGGCATCCAGCATGGGCTCTGTGGACATGGCAGGGGACAGGGGCACTGTGGCCATCATGGCGGTGTCGGTGGCTGGTGGGGTGGTAGGGTCGCTACCAGGGGTGGGCGGCCATCCCACTGGGGCGAGCTTCCTCGTGTCCTCACGCGCCTTGCTGCTGGGCCTTAGGAGCTGGTCCTCGATCAGCAGGTCCACCGTGTTGTCCCCACTGAACAGCTCGTCCGCTGGCAAATACAGGTATGGGCATCAGCCCCACACAGATCAGGAGTAAGTCCTGTACAGCCCCTCTGCACTCACCCCACTGCTCTTGCTCCTCTGCCCACTTCTCCCTCTGGCTTCCCTCTTAATTTCCAGGTGGAGAAGGGCTGTGTGAACTGCAGGGGCTGATGGTCAGTGAGACCCCATCACAGCCACATCCACCACCTCAGGCTGGGCAGAGCAGGAGGTGATGGAGAGTGATTCAGTCTGCAAGTTCCCAGAAATAGAGCTGGGGCTCCATGCTGCCTGGGACAGGATAGAGACACAACTGCAGCACCCAGCCAGATCCCACCCTCCTAACCCAGCCTGCCAAAGCAGGTGCCTTACCCAGGGCACGGGGACCACTTGGGCTCCCCAGCCATCACAGTTACCCTCTGCTGCTCCTTATCTCAGGGATCTCATGAACCACACATGGCTGTGCTGCCAGCCTTGCCGCTGAGCCAGCTTTGCAGAGAAAGGACACTTGCCTTTTTGCCCGTGCTGCTGGTCCAGGGAGGCTCAGGCCCTGCTCTCACCATGGCCACGGCAGTGAGCAGCACCCTGCTGAGCTGTCAGGCAGCCAGCAGCAGCTCTGAGCTGCCTTCCAGCACCCCGATCACTGCACAAACCTCCCTGGATGCCATCGGGCAGTCACATTTGCAGGACTAACATGTAATAAACTTGCATTTACTGTTGGAAAGGTGTTGGTGCTGGGTATTTTAAGCTAAAGCAGTGACCTATTTCCTTAGCTACCAGGGGTTTTCCATGGAATAACAGTGCTGTAGTGGTCCCACACACAGGGCTCAAAGGCTGCACAGGGGTGAGGTACCAATCATCCCACCTCCAAGCCCTCCTCCTAGGGTGACCCCATGTGCCTCCCAGGGCATGAGGCAGGACTCAGGGGTGGACACTGGTTTTGCAGCAGGATGCAACCATCCTACTGGACGTGGCTGCAAACCCAACTCACGTTGTTCCTCGATGTCGTTCTCTGACTCGGTGGACTGGGCTTTGTAGTAGGTGACCCCTCGGACGACGGTGGGCTTGGAAGGAGGACGGCTTCTCACATGCAGCTTCCTCTGCAAGAGCTGCTCGGGTTTCTCATCCTCCGGAGAGAGGTGCAGCTCCGGCAGGGACTCCACAGAGTTGATCTGCTGGGATATGGTTTCCTCTTTCAGGAATCTTTCTTCATATTTTCCCTGGAAGAGACGCAGGAGATTGTTAGTGGATGAGCCAGAATAGCCATGTTTTGGCAGATGGGGCAGGTCAGGCTGGCCAGCTGATCACTGGGTAGGACACTGCCCTCCCTCCCTTCTCAGAGTCATCTTCAGTCCTTTCTCCACTGTGAGAAACCCTCCAGGAGGCAGCAGGGGTGGCAGACCAGCATTGCCTCTGCATGACATTGGTGCCACCCTGCAAAACTGGGACCCGGTGCTCAGTAAGGCGCAGGCTGTGGGATGCAGGATGTGAGGGCAGGGTGGGGGGGATCACGGGGCAGCATTCGCAGGGCAGCCCTCATTGCAGCTGCTCACACATCCACCCCCTGCACTATCAGCACCTGATCCATGGAGAGCGTGCAATGTGCACTGAGCTTTGGCAGAGCAGAGGCTGAAGGTCCTGACAGGCAGGGACCAGGAACCATCCCCAGGGCAGGGAGCAGGACCTTGCCAGCCAGGGCAGGAAGCAGGAGCTCTGCACTGAGGCAGCCACCAGCTGCCACAGCTCATGCCTGACGGATTTCATCTCATTAAAGGAAATCGGAAAGACAGCTGAAAGGTTGAAGCGGTGCCCATTTGGCTAAGCAGACAGGCACAGGGCTCCTTACAGCCCTGCTGCAATTAACAGTGAGAAAAGAGGAACATTGGGAAATGAGGTCACCCAGGGTAATAAAAGCCCCACACTTCCCTCTCCTGCCTGGCCTGGCTCCTCTCCAGCAGGCAGCAGAGCCCATGCTCCAGGTATGGCCCGGGGAACAGGGGAGAGGTGCTGGGAGCGCTGCTGGACACAGAGCTCTGCCTGGAGCAGAGCGCACAGCACATCAGGGTCAGTGCACCACAGTGCACAGTGGGAGCCCATCCTTCTCGAGAGGGCTCAGGGAGCATCCCCCTGTGTAGGACCCGCAGGGGCCATGGGCAGGATGTTCTCACTTCCTGGAGCTGAACACCCCTCTTTGAGCTGGAAATGATGCAGCAACAGACCCCCCATCCCCAGACACCTCCTTTTGCCCTGCAAAGGAGACCCTGGGGTGAAGGCAGGATGCTCCAGCAGCCACCCAGCTTGGATCAGAGCAGCAAAGCAAAACAGCAAGGAGGTCAGGACACCCTGGGCAGGCCTTTTCCCAACACTCTCTCTGGGACTGCACAGAAACCACTGCCCCAGCACAGAACGCCCGTGCACTGGAGCAGTCCCCACAGGGATCCCCACAGTCTGGAGCTGGAGCCAGTGAGATGCTGGATGCTCTGCCTGGAGCCCGCCAGGAGCAGGGACTGGCTGGGGAGGGGTAACGGCCCGGGAGGGATGGAGGGCAACAGCCTGCCCTGCACCAAGCCCCAGACCCTGCTAGTCAAAGGCTCTGAGTTTCCCAGCGCTTCTCAGCCGCCCGCAATGACATCATGCTTTCCAAGCAGCACCGCCGCTGACCTCGCACACCAGCAGCCCCAGGGGAAGGGGGACGGCTCGGGGGCCCGCTCCTGCTTCCTCCTACATCCCGGCGGCAGCCGCGAGGCGCGGGCTGGAGCCGGAGGCACGGAAGTGGGGTCGGCTGAGCCAAGGAGAAAATAACCCTGGGCCAGGGGCCACATCCAGAGACACCCTCAGGGCTGGCTCGCGCTGCAGCAGCGATCTCGAGCCGTGCAACCCGCCTGGGCAGTCCTACCTCTGCGTGCATGTAGGCAGCCTCAGCGTCCCGCTGCAGCGAACCCTCGATGTCAGCAAGGCTGTTGGTGAGGAGGCTGGAGCAGTTCTCCCGGTCCCTGCGGTGGGGATCCTGCAGATCCTCCTCCATGTTGGCTCCTGCGCCGTGGCTTTGCTGTGTGAAGTTCCTGGACATGCCCTAGAAAAGCAAGAGGGGAGACTTGACCCCATGTAAAGACAAGGGATGGTCCACGGTCTTATCCTGACTGGCTGCTGCCTGCCTGACCCCTGAGGCAAATCCTTGAGGTCTGCTTCCCACTTGTCTGGTTTCTCTTCTTCCAGTCCTGCGCTACTGCTTGGCCGCTTAGTGCCACACTCGGAGATTGCTCCTCCCCACCACCATCCACTCCCACGAAGAGAGGGAGAATGTGGGGAGAGGAGAGCCATGGACCCTCAGAGAGCTGTCCTGGGACCAGCAGGGAGCTGGGGCTGGCTGCAGCTCATCAGGCAGCCCAGGGCAGACAAACCTTTTGCCCTTCTCAGTCTCCAACCATAGGCATACCTGGTATTCAAGAGGTTGCTGCAGTCTCTGCTCATCACATCTTGGTATTTTACTGCTTTGAATAGATGGCACATCAATCACAGCATTTTTGCACAGAGACTGAGGGTGGTTCCCCCAGCTCTTCATTATCAATCTGTTCCACCATTAATTTCTCCTAAACCCCACCGTGACCTCCATCTGCAAACTCAACATCACCAGCTGATGCAACAGCTGCAAGCTAAAGACAAAGCAGAGAAGCTGCCTCCCTAGAGAAGGCTCTAGCTCTTTGGAACAAGTATTGAGGGTTCCTTCCCTTTACCAACACCATTTGTGTAAAACACCTTGTTATACTGCAGACAACTAGCAATAACTTCTCACCTCTGCAACACCACCACCATCCTGAGCTCAGTCAACCCCCAGTCCCCCTCCATGGGCATCTGAATTACCAGTCTTTACCCAGGAACCGTGAGACACATTTATCATGCAATTTTTTAGGCTGAGTCCAACAACACTTCTCAGGGGCTTCTCAGCAAGCATTTTGCTGTAGTAAGAAAAGGAACAGAGGATTTCATGATGCTTTCCTAGGAGCAGCAGAGGAGCAGAAGCAGCTTTGATAACATCCTCCTCTTGGGAGGATGACTGATTCTGACAGCCCTGTGCCCTTATCACTTGTTCTGTGTAATGTTTGGCTTATGACTTGTTTAGGGATAAAATCTGCCTTCCCCTCAGTGGGGAGGCATCACCAAAGCCTGGCCTGTGATGCTGCTTGAAGGTCGCTCAGCTGCTTTCTGGGAAGCACCTGCCAAAAGCACACCCGCCTGGGAAGCCGATGCTTCAAAGCCATGCCAGGCTCTTGTTCAGCATCTCAGCTGTCCATATCGGATCCCGTGGTCAATGCAGGGTGTGATCCTCATCTTCCCAACAGGAATTTACATGCTAAGCCAGCAGCAGGAGGCATTTCACACCTGTTGCCTGCGCTGCCTGCATCAGCTCTGCCCTGCCCCAGCAGCACCAGGGAAATCTCCGTGTACCAGATGATGATTCTCCATCAACCCAGACCTCTTGTCCTGCTCCATCCCATCCAAGTGAGCGCAGGCAGCTTCAACTGCTTGTTATATGCCCCCACTGTCCCACTTCTGGGAAATTAAAGACCCAAATCTGTGAATTCCTCCCTCCTACACCTTCATTGCTCCCTCTCTGGCCAAACTACATCAGCCAGACCAAGCTTCCTGCCTGTCTGCGCCACTGCGACAGGCTGTGAGCAGAGCAGCCACACTGCAAGGTCATCCTGATGTGCTTAGACATACAACTGCCACCAGCACTGCTTGCACTGAACCTCTGTGCAGGAACTGGCTGGTACACAGGGCCACTTTGGTATCAAAGAAGAGTGCAGCCAGCTGGTTTCAGGGGAGACAAATTCACGGACCACATATCCACAAATGATACCGAAAAGGCCTGTTCCCTTTGTCATCCCTAATCCAGCTAACTGTGGACGTTAAATAGCAATAGACCATCAATCTGTCCTATTGGGGCCCTTCTTATCCCCTGCTCTGGGAGAGAGCAGCTCACCATGCCATGGGACAGGTCACACCACCAGATCTGTGGCCACCAGTGTCACAGGGGTGAAGCTCCCCAATGGGGGCGTGCGGCACAGGGCTGGCAGCACAGCTTCCACTTCCCTCACTCCTCTCCCCTAATTAGGAACCCAAGAAACAACCGGAGAATATGCTAAACCACAGGAAGAGGGTGGGATTGCAAACAAAAACATTGGTGCTTTGTTAGTTTTAGACCTCAAAACCTTTTTTCCCCTTCTGGGTCAATTGCTGTGCTTGGAAACACAGAGCCCCCCAGGCAAACACGCTCCTCTCGGCTGGCTCCTTCCTGACCCCAGGATGAAGCATGCCGTGCCTTCCCGAAACACTTTGCAAGCGGAATTTTGGCTTTATAAATCATCGCCTTTCTGCTCCTGGCTGCAGACGAACAGGACTGCTCCACTCTGACAACAATGTGGAATTACTGTCCCAGATATGGACCACGGGAGAAAACTCCAGTATTTAATCTGGCAACCTGTCTCTACATAGCTGAGCACAGCTTAGCACACTGCAAACCCTATGCTGTGCTAGCCAAAGAAATATTAAACTGCATGGGAGTGAAAAGTATTTCACTGGAAGTCTGCTCTGAAAAAAACAAAGAAAAGAAGAAAAGAAAAGGACGGTACTTTATGTATCTTTTTTGGAGTGTGAGGGTTCAGCTCTTTCTTAACACAGGCCAAGATGTAACTTGGTCCTTAAGGAATCTGACCTTGGCTACCAGCAGTCCTGGTGAGCGTACCCCAAAACCAGCCCTGAACCTCTAGTACCCACATCAAACAGCACGAAAGCAGCCACTTCAGAGTAAATATCACACCAGCACAGACGTAAAACTCGGAAGAGGAAAAACTTAACAGCAGGCAAACCTGACCCCAAAGGGATACTGGTTCCTATGAGGCCGCAGCTGGGATCCTACATCCAGTTTGAGCCACAGGGGATGGGGGGACACTAGAGAGGGTCAGGGGAGGTTAACGGAGTGGTGAAGCACTGGGCACTGCCCGTGAGGAACACAGAAGAGTCTGGTCTGGTCTTGTCTGAACAGTCTCATCTGGTCAAGTTTAGTTTCAGCCTAATAGTTAACTAACAGTTCTTCCAAAAGAAACAAGGCTCTGAATGCACCAAAGGTGCCAAGAACTTGACTTGAGGCAGGTCCTACCGAGCAACAGCCTCGAAGGAGAGAGTGGGACTCATCTTACCTCCTCGAGCTTTTCCACGCGACCCACCAGCTTGGTCGTGACCGAGTGCAGCTTCAGAAGGTCTAAACCATAAAAGGCACTTTCCAGCATCTCGACAATGGAGGACAGCTGCAAGGCAAAGGGAGCACACGGTCAGTCAGAGTCACTTGCTGGTTTGTAAATGTGCCTGCATGGTTTGTACAACTCAAGAGTCAAGAGCAATGCACCCATCTGACTGCAAGACTTATGAAAAAGCAAGTTTTTCCTTACACAGCCCTGCTGCTGTGATCAGAGCACAGCAAGCAGAGCAACACACGCCACCTCAGCAGAGCTTCAGGAGCATGTTCTGGGTGCTGGGAATTAGTAAGCAGAGCAGGGAGAAGCACTGCTCTCCTTGGCAGCACTACGGAGGTTCTGTCACAGGCCCAAAGGATTAGCTACTCCACCAGTGACATGACTGGCAGCACAAGAGGCAATAAGAGAACAGCAGCTCAAATAAAAGTGAGTCTGAGATCACTCTGAGTTCGTGCCATCCTGTGCTTTTTTTTTTTTTTTCCTGGAACAAGAAGAAACTTGTTTAAAAACTTAAAAATATTCACAAATGCAAGTGAAGCAACTGAAATCCAGTGCCAGCCTGGTAACAGCTTGCTTCTCTGGAGATAAACTCTACCACAGGGATGCTGCCTTCATCTTCAACCACCCGTTTCAGAGAGGCTCTGCATTAACTCACCCCCTTCTGCAGCAGGAAGGGTTGTGTCCTCATGTCCTGCCCAGCATCAGCCCTCGCTCACCAAGCTTGGGGATCCAGACAGAAATACTCTCATTCTGCATCTCACGGTGCTCAGTCTGCAGAGGATGGTGCTGAGCAAGGCACAGGCTGGTGAGGAGGGCTCCTGGGCCATTCCCTGCCTTGGCTCCCACACGCACCCACTCCCTGTACCCACGTGCCCAGCATGGTGCTGCAGACCCTAAAGCTCTGACAGCTGAGAAGTGTTTCCAGTGCATGGGAATTACTACAAGGTGGTGGCATTTTCTCCCAGCAGTTACAAACTGGTCAACAGAGCTCCACAAACATGGAAGAAGTGCAGGCAGCACTGCTGGCAGCACTCTGAGTTTCCACCCCAGCCTCTCCAGTCTCCCTGTGGAGCTGACAGCAAAGGAAAGATTTTTTTGGGCCAGATAAAATGGCAGCATTAAGAGACAAGGACTGTTTTATGGCTACGCATCCACTTTCCACCAAGAGCTGGACGGAGACGACCGATACAATGCACTCAACTTGCCAGACAGCCACTGGAGACATGTGCTTTGCCTCCAGGCTGGATAGTTTCCATCAATGCACAAAGGCCGCAGACTTTATTAACCACCTTCCAAATCTTCCTGAGCACAGACTCCTTGCAAGACTCTGCACCCGAGACCCCTGAACACACGCTGTGCCTGCAAGCAGAGGAGCAGCATGCTGCCACTTCACAAAAATAGATGTTAGATTTAGCTACCTCTGCCAATACCAAGCTGAGCCTCCCCAAAAGACCATACTGATACACACCAACTTGCTGTTTCCTTCCCTTCACCAGCTGCGGACTTGGCTCTCACTGGCCTGATGGTCCATAAAGTCCTATGGGACCTTATTAAAGGCACAGATCGGACTGAAACCTCCATCTGGGATGCTCAGCGCAGCCATTCAGCTGAGCTGGGGTTGCTCAGGGGTACGTTCCTGCTGCCTGGGCTTATCTGCTCCCTTCCTCACTGTTCTCTCAGGGGGACATCCTCTAGCCCATCCCTCATAAAGGAGGCTCTCATTTTAGGGGGCTTCTCATGGCTCTCCCACATGTGGAGTACCCAGGGCTTTTGAGTTAGAGCATAAGAAAGCCTCATAAAACACAACAGAGATAGAGCACAACTCTACATGCTTCCCGCTGCTGCAGGGGGCAAGAACAACGCTCATGAGACCAGCCCTGGGGCTGTTAGGAGCAATGAGGCCTCGGTTTCCTGGCCCGCCTGCCGAAGAGCGTGGGAGCTGCTCCTCATGAGTCACACAAGAGCTGAGGCTGTATCCCCTCCTGCTTCCCATCGTCTCCTACAAGAGGTGGCTGTTCCCAGCGAGCTCGACCCCAGGAGGGGCTCTGTGCCCAGCGCGAATGCAAGCCTGTTTTCACAGCTCCTGGGGTTTGACTCTTGCAGCACAGAAAAACCCCACGTGTGTGTATTTGGATAAACCTTGTGAAAACGTTTGGCCGCAAATTCTTGCGAAATGAGGGGGGGAGCCTGGGCCAGTTCCTAGAGGACAAGCTTTCACACCACAGCTGGCTGTGAGCTGCTCCCTGGTGGGAAGAGGCAGCCGGAGCCAAGGGTGCAGCTAGCCATGCTGCTCTGCTCCTCCTGGAGGCTGGCCGGCTCCGGAGAGGACAAGGAGCTGCTGGTGAAGGAGCCCGCTTCCCAGTGAGGGACTACAGGGGTTGCTCTGTCACCTCGGAGGGTGTCCCCACCCCTAACCACAGGGAGCTCCCAGCTCTTCATCTAAGGCCAAGTGGGACACTCTGGCTGCTTCTGCAGATGAGGGGCCACCAAGCAACTCCAGGCTGAGTCTCCTCTTTCTCTGAAATGATGGATTGTCTGCCTGTGCCTGTTTATCTTCCCTAGCTGCAGGGAAGCTTGGACAAGAAGCTGTTAACTGTCTGCAGTCGGACAAGACAAAACACATCCTTGAGCTCCAAATTAATTAGAACAAGCCCATCATGGTGGCCCCAGCGGCAGGCACCACAGCACCTTGCATGCTGCCTGCTTTCCCACCTGAGCTGGGACAAGCAGCACTGCTCCAGGGTACATCCCAGCACTCAGCCTTCTGCTCTGGGGACTCCCCAGGGCTGGACCAAACCAGTGGCCCTCTGGGGAGGATTTCTGCTGCTCTGTGCAGGTAACAAACTGGAAAACCCAGCAGGGTCTGCTGCCACCTGCTAGACCAGCAAAAGCAAGCATCCACTCAAAGCCACAACTACTTACAACAAACACTGTCACATTTGGAAAAGAGGGAGATATTACTAAAGAGACAAAATACTGAATAGCACAGAAGTGTCAGCATTTAAACCAACAAAACCCATGCCGCCAGCAGCCAGCTGTGTAACACATCCTCACGCTGACGCATCAGTAGCTTTCGGTCCCTGAAGCCAGAACAACTTTTTGTATGGGTCTTTAGGAGCCCCTTTCTGTGGCCGGAAACGCACCTGGCAGCTGCAGAGCTGTGCCCCAGGGACATGCAGTGCTGGACAAAAGGCAGGGAGCAGCCCAGCCCCTCCTGGGCTTCCAGCACAGGCAGCCACAGGGGACCCCAGGCAGCATAGGGTGAATGGGGTGAATCTGCAGCTGCTCACATCAATTCCTTAAGCTGAGTTTGAGTTGTATATCAAACTTGCAGACATAAAGGTAACCAGGAGAGGTTTTATGAAAGAAAGTTTAGGGAAAAGTTGTTTTTAAAAAAGCCCCGAAAGAAAAGGCTTCAGAAGATCTTCCCCTCCCAGAAGAATCCCAAATTCAAGGTGCTCTCCTACCTTCAGGTCGCTGCTTTCTGCCTCCCGCAGCTTCTTCAGCCTGAAGTCCCCCTCGCAGGGGTTGAGCGCTGAGGGGGGGGCCACACACGCACACTTGCAGCTGGGTCCTGACGTGATGGTTTCCACCGTGTAAAAATCCTCAGCTTTGAACGCGCCTTCATTAATCCTTTGGCAGGCGCCACGGCCCAGGGGCCTGACCAGGCATTTGCACCGACAGTCGGAGCCTTCGGACACCGCCTTCACCTTGTCATAGTCACCTAATAGCTGAGCACAGGTCACCAGCAGTTAGCAAACATCTTCTCCTCTGCTTGCCCAGCAAGGGACAAGGGCACCCTGGACTTTGTGGTCCAAACAAGGATGCTTTGGGCACCCTAAACCTCAAGGAAACTGGCCAGCTCTTCCCAAATCCAGCAAGTTTTCTAGAGAGTGCAGAGCTTTCTGGTCCCTGCCTACAAGGGGAATAAAAACTGGCTTCTCCCCACGGGGTATTTTTTTATTCCATTTGGCATACAGTGGACGTAGCCACTTGGAATCTTAAACAAAGGAATTTTAAATATGAACCCCATTCTGATGTCTTCTAATGCTCTGTGTCCAATAAACCCAGTGAGTCACCTGTCACCCTGAACAAGGTTTTTTTAACATGGGCAAACGGGGTAAGGGTGCACTGGAAGGGTTACTGAAAGCCACCCTATGAGCAGCGTAACCTGGTGGTAAAGCAGTATTTCTGATTAGCCCCATACAATGCCAGGAATTTCCTTTACAGAGATTTGCAGACAGAGCTTCTGAAAGCCCAAGCACAAAAATAACTTTGACGGTACATTTCCAATAGACTCCACATTAGCCATTTCCGAGGGCAAATAATAACACACAGTCTGATCGGCCAGATCTAATAGAAACCCCCACCACATCCCACTGGCGGGGAAAGAGCCTGGATCCCTCCCCTCTGCACACAAAGAGGCTCCACCAATTCCCTGCCTAAAGAGCTCCCCGGTTTTTGAGCTCCCCCCACAGAAACGATAGGATAGAGGCTGTGAACTGCTCCCCTCTGGGCTTCAGGGAGTTCACTGCATCCCGGCGCAATAAAACTCCCTGCAGGGGCATCCACCCTAGCACCGCCGATGAGCGCCGGGGTGCGCACAGCATCCCCCAGCACCGCCGAGCACACACATCCAGCATCCCCCAGCACATCCAGCACGGCCCTGGATACACACAGCATCCCCCAGCCTCACTCCGCGGGTGCGCAGCCCCCCCCGCGGTGCCCCGCTCCCTCGCCAGCAGGTACCTGGGAGAGGATGTTCTCCTGGTTGTCCGCCTCGTCCTGCAGCGGCTCGGAGGCGGGCCCGGCCGTACCAGCGGGGGGGGACCCTGCCCGGCAGCCGGCGCCCAGCGCGGCCAGGCAGAGCAGCAGCGGCAGCGGCCGAGCCATGAGCGGGCGGCGAAGGGGCCGAGGCCAGCGCGGAGCCGCCGCTGCTCGCTCAGGTGCGGTGCGGTGCGGTGCGGTGCGGCGGGCGGGGCCGGGCTCCCGCCCCGGTCGGTCAATTGGTTCTCCCTCCCTCCGGTCCTCCCTCCGCGGCGGAATAGGCCCCCGGGCGGGGCCGAGCAGGCGGCGGGGCGGGACCGGGGCAGCCCTGGGCGGTGCTTCCCACCTGGAGCGGGGGCTGCCTGCAGCTTAGCACCAGGCCGGCGAGGACAGGGGTCGGTGTTCAAGCTGCCCCTGTGGGACAGGGCTACCCTGTGCTGGGGGGCAGGCTGCGGCCAGGAGGAGGCTGGGGGTGACTTGGGCATCTCCTGCTCCCTCATATGGGGGTTCTCTGGAGGGCTGCAGCCCGTCTCCCCCAGAATAACCCACATCGCCTGTCTGCACCAAGCAAACCTGCGCATCCCACCCCTGCAGCTTGCCAGGGAGCTGGTGGGGGACAGAAAGCCTTACAGCCTGCCTGGCTCTGTTTCCATCTCCAGTAACAGCCTGGCTCTCATCCTCCACTTACTTTGGGTTGCAAGGAAGCCGTGCTGATGGCAGGGCACAGCACAGCATGCCTGCATGTGGTAACATTGCATGCGCTGGGGTCATGCAAGCAGTTCATGTTTCAAACACAGGCTGCTAGCCATGAACGCAGACCTCCATGTTCTTACTGACATTTAGGCTGATGCCGCTGGGAAGCGGCCCCATTCTGGCAGTCCTGTATCTTCCTGTGCCCCCTGCCAAACGGAAACGTCTTGGACACACTGTTCCTGCAGAAATCACAGTCACAGCATCCTCCACTGCGTAGGTGTCTGCACTGCCCTGAGGATGTCTGGGCCTCACTGACACAAGAGGAAACCTGAGATCCCATTATAAATGTACCAATGAAGATCAAACACACGCCAGCACCATGCCCCAGTTATGGCACAGGCTCACAGTTGCCTCAAAACCTGCTCATGGGTCAGAGGAAGAAGCCACAGACACAGCGGGTGGCACGAGGGGCAACGTGAAGCTCTTGATGAACCAAGGCTGTGCATGAGCAAAGCACCCCCGTCCTTAAAGCACACGTGTCCCCAAACTGCCCCAAAACTGGTGCTTGCAGTCCTGGGACCAGGCACCTCTCTAGGGGGGCTCCACCTCTCCCATCCCATTGCTGTCTCCCAGGGATGGTCTGCAGGGATGGAGCTGCCAGACACAAATAAAACATTTTGTGTGAGAGAGGAAGCTGCTGTGGCAAGGGGAGGCGGCAGAAGCTGCTGACTCCAGGGCCTGGACCGCAGGCTGTGTATGGCATGGCGCTGTGCCTTCCTCTCCTTCTGCCTCCCTGGGAAACTGAAGCCTGTGGAGAAGGGAACAGGAATGTGTGAGTCCCTGCAGCAAGACTGAGCAGAACAGAGCAGGAGGGGAAGCAACTGGAGAAGGTGAGAGGACAGGGATAGTGAACCTTCAGGCAACTAAAGAGCAGTAGAAGAAAGGCATTTCTGTAAGGCTCTCTCATCAAGCTCTCTGAAGGATAAAAAGCCCCTTGGGCACTAGCTCCTTCACTTCTGTTTCCATTGCTCTGTGATGACAACAGCTGAGCTTCCTCGGAGGTAGCTGCTCCATCTGTTATCACAGACTGCCCTGAGGCTGCAAGACCAGGGCTTTTGGAGCCCCAGCCTGTGCACAGCGGGGCCTGCAGCTGGGGTCATCGGGCCCCAGGCAGTCAAGTCACTGTCAGCATTAGCAGCTGAAAGCAGATCCAAGAGGTCCCACAGCAAGCAGCACCTAAAACTTTTGAAGCCTTTTCCCAGCAGTAACTTTTAAAGGCTGGAAAAAGGAGAAAATCAAATCGACCGCAGTATTTCAAAATGGAAAGGAAGGAATTCACATATCACTGACATCCTTTCTTGATTTTGGTTTTTTTTTTTTTTTTAATAAGGGGAAGAAGGCCTTTCTGGTGATTTTAGCTTGGGTTAAAGACAAGTTTAAGGCTGTCCTTTGGGGGCAAGAGGAGACAGTGGCAGGCACTTTGTGTTCACTGTGGTCATCTCTAACTCTCAACATTCCCTCTTCAAGAGAAAAAACAAGACAAACCCACAGACAGAGGACAGTGGAGCAATCAAGTGTGGCTCTGGCTTTTCTGTCTTGCTGAAGAACGATAGCTCAGCTCTTAGCCTGAGTAGGAGGCGCCAGTGTCCCCATGCCTGACCCCATTCTGTGCTACTGGTCTAGTGCAGAGCCAGGGTTGTTTAAGGAAGCAGGTAGATGGTGCTCTTCAAGTGCCACAAGTGAAAACATCACCGGGACTGGCAGAAAAAAGAATCTAACAGACCTGCAGAGCATCTCTGTGTCAGGAGCTGTGGATGCAAAAAACCTGTCCCCCAGACTCCTGAAAGGCAGTCTGAAAGGAGGTCTGAAAGCACCTTCTACCTCCCTGTGCTGATCTGGGCCCCCAGAAGGACTGGGCAGCATGTTGTGAGCACCGTTGTCACAAGGGACAACGTCAAGTCAGGCCATAGGGGGAGGCTTAAGACCTGGGCTGACCTGGACCGCTGGGCACGGGATGTCATTCGGTGTGATGTCAGGGACTGCCGAGCTGGGCAGGACCGAGGGAGGCAAAGACACAGCCCTCCAGGACAGCTCGGGGACACCGCTCCCCACGGGATGCTCGGTGCCGAGGCTGCGTGACCCCCGAGCAGGCCCCCGGCGCAGCCGCCGCTCCCGGACTATCCCCGCCGCCGCCATCCCGCTCCGCAGGGGCGCAGCACCACCGCGTGGCCCCGCAGCCCCGCGCAGCGCCAGGCTGAGCCAGTCCGGGGCTCGGGGCTGTCACTCGTTAAAGTTCTTTGCAATTAAAATGCCTCATATCCGGGGCAGAGAGCCAGCGCTGGCCTGCCCGAGACCGTCCTGAGGCTCCCGCGGGCTGAGCAGTCCCAGCTCGCTCAGCATTTCCTCACAGAAGAGATGCTCCAGTCCCTTCATCGTGAGCGTTCCTCCGCTGGTCTCTCCAGTATGCTCATGTCTCTCTTGCGCTGGGCAGTGCAGAACTGGATGCAGGCGTGGCCTCACCAGGGCTAAGCAGAGGGGAAGTATCACAGGATTCCCCCCAATGCACCCCAGGGCATTCGCCACCTTAGCTGCAAAGTTTTCTGGCTCATGTTCAACTTGGTGTCCACCAGCACCCCCAGGGCCTTTTGCTGCCAAGCTGCTTTCCAGGTGGGTGGCTCCCAGCATTTCCTAGTGTATGGGCTTGTTCCTGCCCAGGTGCAGGACTGTGTACTGTCCTGTGTAGAACTGCATGAGGTTCCTGTCAGTCCATTTCTCCAAACTGTCTCTGAACAGCAGCACAACCCTCTGACTTGTCAGCCACTCCTGTCTTGTGTCAGTGGTGTGAGGGGGAAGGACACACACCTGCACAGGACACCCTCTGGCTAATTCAGGAACAGGTTGCCCAAAGAAGTGGTAAACGCTCCATCTCTGGCAGTGTTCAAAGCCAGGTTGGACAGAGCCTTTGCGACATGGTCTAGTGTGAGGTGTCCCTGCCCATGGCAAGGGGGTAGGAACTAGATGATCTTAAGGTCCTTTCCAACCCTAACTATTCTATGATTCTATGATTCTATGATAACTAGCAGCCCTGGTGGCACACAGCATATTCCTTGTTGTCTGGCTCAGAGGTTAACAAGGTGAGCTAGAAGCTGTGCTTGTTCCATGCACAATCCTGGTACTTGCTGTAGTTCTCAGCACCTCCCTGTGGCCTCAGCTCCTGTGGCCTTTGGTCCCATGGCCTCAGGTGCCAACACCACTTCCTGTTGAGAGAGACCAAAGCTGCAGGAAGCAGGTCTTTTTGTTAGCATTCCCATGCTGGATTTTACAAGGCAGTATAAGTTAGTCCAGCTGTGCCTGCCAGGGGTTACATATAGAAAGAGGCTGATGGATCATGCCATCATGTCCCTGGGCTCTACAGCTCCATGCCGGCTGCCAATAGCTGCCAGGGACTCATGATGGCAATGTTTCTGTACCTGCCAAGGGCCAGCAGAGAGATACGGGAGCATTTGAAGCGATAGGAACTCAACAGATGCCACTCATCTGGAGACAGCACATGGCTGGATGGCAGGAGGCCATGCAGCCTGCCAAGGGGCTGCAGCAAGCAGTGACAGTGCCTCGTGCATCAGGTCCATCACGCAGCTTTACTGCAGGTGCCCAGGGTGAGGGAAGCTCGCTCCTACCTGCATCCACTGAAGGAGGAAATCCATCTCATTGAGAGAATTGACTAGACAGGAAAGCGCATGACGTGACCCTGAGCTGCACAGCAAATTGAGAGGTTTCCCTCCTGACCTCAGCAGTGACACTTGTGTTTATGCCTGTAAGTCAAACGAGACCTGAGCAAACAGGCATATGATATGCTCTGGAAACCATGTTTTTCTAAGGCTGTCCAGCCCATGTCACCTGCAGGAGGCACGACTGCATCAAGCCTTTCAGCATCCCTCCTTCAGCAAGCTCTGGGAGGACAGAGGAGGTCTGTGCAAGCCAAAACAAAAGACATAGTTTCAAATATGTCTTCATAATAATAAACCTTTGAAATAGTGTTTTTCAAACCTGGAGCAGGCCAGGAGAGTTACGCTGTATCAGATGGGTTGGCTGGCTGGGATGAGGCCCAGGCTTCCTAGACAGATCTGTTTGACCTGATAAGAGCTTATGAGAGCATCTTAAAGCTGGGTTGAGGAGAATGTGCACCAAGCTGAGCTGCATGGGCAGTGAGTGCAAAGCTCAAGACAGACTACTGTAGTATGAGAAAAGCGGGACTTCATACAAGTTCTGCCTTATAATCATGTTATGCTGAAATTTATGGCTTCCTATTCTCATCCACTGAGCAGTGCCAGGAAGTTTCCCATCAGCATCAGAGACTTTTTGGACTTGCCTGGGTTTCCTGCACACCGCAGGTGCCTCTGCTGATGCTGTTACCCGCTGTGGGGGGCAGCCTTGGACACCTTGCAGACCTGATCTCATCCATGAGAACCTCTGCCCCACAGTTACCCCATGTATGGCATGGTGGGAAAACAGGAGCCCAGCTTTTAGTGGCACAAAAGATGACAAAAAAAACCCAGAGGGTAATGGGTGTGAGTGCCTGCCCCCTGACCCCAGCTCACACCCACTGTCTTCCTCCTTGGTGCAAGGATGCAGCTGTACACATCCTGCCTCCCCGAGATGCCAGCTGATAGAGCCCATCCCCACTGCATGCTGTAATTAAACCTTGCTGAGCCCCTGTGATCAAGGCAAGGTTCC
This sequence comes from Psittacula echo, assembly GCF_963264785.1. Taxonomy (NCBI): domain Eukaryota; kingdom Metazoa; phylum Chordata; class Aves; order Psittaciformes; family Psittacidae; genus Psittacula; species Psittacula echo. Next base: position 19,809,448 of record NC_137740.1, read on the forward strand.
ACATTGCTGTGTTTCAAAATCTCCTTGAGCACACACACCACAGCAGCACAACGTGCCCTCTCCACTGCATGGGGCTGTGCAAGTCTGTCCCTGGGTTTTGAGGCTGCTTAGCCAATGCCAATGCCCTGCTGCATCAGCTCGCTGCCAGCACTCCCACACAGTGATCGGGCTGCTCCATCGGTACCCATATACACATGGATGTGAGCCACCCCTCTGCTTCTGGGCCATTGCTGAAGGATCAGAACATCCCCTCTGTCTGTCTCATGTCTGCATATCACATTCTTTGGTCGGAAGCTGTGATGGGAAGGGATGCCCATGGATTCACCACAACAGCATCGCCAGGCACCACACACATGTGCTCACATCACCCTCTGCACAGAGTCCATCGCACAAGCTGTCAATGAAACCTGGCACAGGCACAAAAAGCAGCACCTCTAGAGATGAACTTTCAGCTGAAAACACAAAATCAGTAATTTTAGACAAAAGCCATGACTTAAGCTGGTACAGAAGGATAACCATCTCCCCATGCAGCTCTGACTACAGCACCTTGCATTCACACCTTCCTCCCTCCCCTGGACCCCAGTTCCCCTGCTTTGTGCTAACCCAACTGTGCTCAGAGCAGCCCTGCAAAAGCAGGGGCTGGGGCACACAGAGGAAGCAGGTGCTCGAGGGTGCCACAGAACTGCTCACATGTAGGAAAAGGAGAGAAGCAAAACCTTCTATCTCCGAGACAGAAAATGACACTAGAATTTTATGGGGAAACCTCCAACTTGGGCAAAAGTAGGTCTCTGAGGACTGGTTGTATTAAGTCCTTTTGGCTCCAGGAAAAACCAGCCTGGCTCTCCTTCACAGCTCTGAGGTGTCCTCGCCCCTGCCTGGGGATGTCCCTCTCATTAATGCCCTGCTGTGCTCTCCCCTGAGCTGAACCATGGACCTAAGAGGTCAGGGGACCTGAGCTGTGCAGGCAAACTCCAGGCAGCCCCTGCAGAAGCTGCTGGTGATCAGCATTTGGCAATGCTGGCAAAGCAAGCATGGGTAAGGAACAGGATGGACTGCCTGTCCTATTCCAAGCAGCACTTCTGTGGTGTCCAGGACACTGTGGTTGGACCCACAGCCCACATATCAGTGTTCTGCCAAACACCACAAAAAAACAGACTTGGTCATGTAGCAATTGTGTCCCAGCTGAGCACCTCAGAGAGGGAGACATGGACACAGCTAAGAGGAAAAGGTGGGGAGAAAATGAGGGTTAGGGAGGACTGACAGACATGACCTCTCCCTGGCAGAGGTCTGGGTCACAAGGAGTGTTGGTAGGTCCTGTTGCAACTAATTATGAAGTACAGCTCAGGCAGTGACCAGCAAGCATCAGCCCTATCTGCAGCATTCAGGGAAGGTGATAGAACAGGTAGGGTGATATGCTGGGGCAAGTCTCTCCAGGACACAGCCATCACATGCTGTAAGGTGTCCCAGGCAGCTCATCCAGAGATGGAACCAGCCCCCGCATCATCAAATCTGTCCCAACACGCTCCCTATTTGCCCTGAGACAACAGTAATTGGCTCCACTGCAGTCTGTGTCCATGCCTCAGTGAAGATCCTGCTGGCTCATGGGAGATCCAAGGGACTTATGGGAAGACAATTCTTCTAATGCCACCACCTTTACATTCTCACCCTTCTCCCCTATACCCTCTACCAGCGCTACTGCTCTACACCGCAACTGCATTGTCCTCAAGTCTGGGGAAAGAAGCTGGACCCAGGCTCTTCGCCTCCACAGAGAATGACTGCACACACAGGACATTTCCTGCAGGAGATGTCCCACCCTCGTGGTCCCTTCTCATTAAATGCTGGTCCCATGACACCAGCAGGTCTGGCAGGAGTCACCAAACCTGCCAAGGGCTTTGTTGATGACAGGAGTGCCAAGAGCCATCACCACATGGGTGGGAGGAAGCCACTGGCACCCATGGGACTGACGCAGGCATCTGGTGAGCTGCCTGCTGGGCTGGCACGCTGCTGGGTGGTTCACCAGCTGAAGGGACACATTGCAGAAAGGTGGAAATTCAACCCCAGTGTCTGCAGTGGGAGCTGAACTGGGCACTGCCCATGTGAGTGGCTGCCCCCAACACAGCCACAGGGACCTCTGTTGATGTCTGGTCCCACTGGAAATAGCAGAGGGGTCCCCAGAAGGCTCTCCTTGCAATGAGGCAGCTGCCAATGCACCCACCCCATGCAGAGCAGGCAGCTCCACCAAGGATGTCCCTGTGGTTAAGCATCCAGGGGCTACACTACCCTGACACATCTTCCCTCTTAGAGAGAGCTTATGCTACAGGAGGTGTTTGGGAACGAGGATGAACCTCTTAGCTCAGATGTGAAACACAAGACATGTAAGAACCTTGGATCCAAAAGCCTCATGGCTCAGAACATGAAAGAGCAGCAGCAGAGCCCAAGGACATGACCAGTACCATGGGGCCCTGCAGGGAGCAGGGAGGTATATTATTAGTGCTGATGCTAGTCCTGTTTCTCCAAGAGGGACATATTCAACAAGGGACCTCCAGAAGCCCATGCCATCAACACTCCAGTGAGCCTGTAACAAAAACATCTAGAGACGTGACCCACTGCCTGTATACAGAGAAATGCCCAGACTGCCGTTGCCCCACCAATCTAACTCCTCTGACCTTAGATCTGGTGCTCCCTTACACCCTAAACATGAGGCAATGTGCATGCTACAGCCTTCTCTCCCTAACTTCGCTGACCTCAATTTCTGCCACTGCCTGGCAGCTAGCCCAGAGAAACAGCCATCCTCAAGCTGCTCTCCAGCTGTTTCTGTTCTCCAACACTTCTGTTAGCACATGGACCCAAGTGGTGTCCCCCGAGAGCCCACTTCCATCCATGTGGACTAGGTCCAGGGACCCAGGTGACAACACATCCCTCTCCAGACAAGAATACTCATCTTGAGCTGTCTTGGGGATCTGTTGAGCACTACAGGAAGATCCTGAGTCAACCCAAGAGCTGCCCAAGGCCAAGGAAGCCATGACCTGCTCTAAGGCATACAGGAAATTAAAGACAGGGATGTGACGCAGCTCTCCTGACCCCCAACTTGCGGCAGCTGCTGGCAGGCAGTGTGGGTAGGTAGCATGAGGATCTGCTCCACACCGGAGTAGTATAACTGCATTTTAAGGCCATTAACAAACCATTAACTGGTGCTGAGACAATGCAGCACATGTCCTTGGGCTCTGTGACGCAGGCTGGAGCAGAGGAGCATCCCTGCAGCCTCCACATGCCACTGCTTGGAAATGACAAGCCCAAACCATCTCCACAGGTCTGGCTTTTGCTGGCTTACCATGGATGAGCCACCCCTATTCAGATGACAAGGATGCAAGATATCACTGCACCTGCCTTGTGCTTCCCAGAGAGGTGCAGGCCACAGTGACTCACAGAGCTACTTCAGAGATGAATCTTAGGAGTAGCTGAGCTGTGGTCAAGGATGCCTAGGTCTTCAGAACTGAACATGATGCTCCAAAACAAGGCCGTCCTCTTAGCTGTGACCCACACAGCCACTTGTAGAGACTGGCTAGATCCCCGCCACCCCTGAGGTTACCGATGTCCCTTGAGGGTGGGCAATGCTTAGCCAGGATGGCAGATGTAGACTGAAACAAACCAAACTGACCAAAGCTTCTGCTAAGACAGACAGAAACAAAAAGCAGGGCAAGACCAGAACCATGCCTGCCCAGAGCACCCTGCATCCTTAATAACCTCTCTTTCAAGAAAGAGGATCCTATGTAAGTGTTTAGCATCTGTGCTGCCTTGCAGCAAGACCTTGCACAGCTTGACCCCAGATTGAGTATCCAGCCAGCTGCCCCTCTTCGCTTTGCTTGAGGCAGTTGTAAGAGAGAAATGAATGCAGAGTTTTCAGTTCAGCTTGAAGATGTACATCACCCAGCCCTGCTTGTTCATCTGCCTGCCCAGTAGTCTCCCCTACTAGCACCTTGGTATAATACAAATCGTTGCATCTTCAAGAAGGTTTCTGGCAGAGCAGCCTCCCCAGGCTCCTCTCACTGATGCCAAAAATGTTGATTAGAGCACCACAGCCTCTCCAAACTCTGCTCTCACACAGGAGCACCTATTGATGAGCTAGAAAAAGGATTTAATACTCATTCTGATTATTCTCACAAGCTGTTTCTGAACTTATCCACCAGCTCCCCTTCATGGTCTCTCCTTTGGGCACAGCTCCCTGTTTTGCAAAGAAACATTGAAAAGCCTCCCTGACCCTCCAGGCAGTCTTGGCTGTCTTTGGGCTTTCTCATTTCCTCAGCCATGTGGCACGTCTGCCCTAAGCCTCCAACATCTCATCCTTCAGGCAAAGTCATCCTTACTCTTCCTTGGGAAGATGCAAAGCGTGGTGGTGTGTGGGAGCAGCCCCAGGACAGGGCCCAGCAGGGCTGTGGGGTCTTTATCCCTGAAGACTCCAGAACTCACCTGGGCATATCCCTGGGCCAGTCAGGAGGCAGGCCATCTGCTTGGAGCAGGGCTGGCTGGAGGTGTAAACTCTCTGTCCCAACAGAAAGCTTCTTGGGACTCTACAGTTCACCCATTCTCAGCAAAACCCACCTGGATCCATGTCCCTCTCACCTCTTTCCTGCCACACAGGCACTCCCAGAGGGGTTTCTGCTCCCCATTTCTCACCCAGCTCTTCAGAGCTACATCTCTCCTTTCCCCCACCTCTGGGCAGCTCTCCTCCAAGCACTTTCAACATCAAAGTTGCTGTTCAAAGGTGTTTCAAAACAAGCTGGGTGTACTACATCCGCCTCTGTTTACAGAGACACGGACTGGTCCTTATTGTTTCCTTCAATCCTGTCACCTTTCCCTCTGGGAGAGGCAGAGGTCACACAGGCGTGGGGATTTCAGCCCTGCCATACTGATCTCAAGCTTTCTCCTTCCACAGTCACATCTTGGGATGCAGTTCCTACCCATGCTCTTGTTGTCAGTGCCCTGAAGTAGCTGAAAACCAGCTGAGCTGCAAAGCAATGGAGGACTCAGACTGTGTTTGGAGCAAGGCAACACATTTACTCAGGAAGATAAGAAACCAGTGGCTCAGGATGAGGCACAATGATTAGATACAGTCATTGCATAACACCTCATAAAGCAACCACAAAGAGTTTTCACATTCAAGACCTGCCCTAGAGCATCTCTGGAAAGCTCTGTATCTGAGGATGCAAACAGAAAGGTCCTGTCTTAGATCTGACTCATGGCTGGCACTTCTGGCTCTTGCCTCGTCCCATACCTGGCATTTCTTACCACCCTGCTCCGTCACAGGGCCCTGTGCTCTGGGCACAACCTGTTTTCATTGCACAAAGGGCTCAACAAGTCCACATGCACAACCTCAGTGGAAGCACCCAATTCATGCAATGGCATCAGCAGCGTCTACACTATCTTAGCAAGCAAAGACAAGGGGACAGGAGTGTATTGGGAAGAGGCTGACAAATGCATGTACCTGCCTGCTTCTCCTTGACCTAGTTGTCATTTCTCCATTACTACCATCATGGCTGGATATGCCTGCCAGCCAAATGGCATTAGTTGGAGGATTCAGCTCCTTTGCATAGGCATCTCTTAGCCAAGAGCAGGGCACGAGGATCATCCCTCCCTGCAGACTGGCAGCTCCAGGGCGTTGGCCAGCTCTGCTCACAGTCACTTGGGCAGTGAGAGGCCATACCAGATGGCACAGCATCCCTTGGGTCAGGCAAGGTTCACAGAGGGCAACAAGCAACTGGGCCACCCCCTGCTCTTTGAACAGTCTCCATTTCAAGCACCAGTTCCTACCTGTGCTTTCAGGGTGAAAGACAAAACCTGAGAGGTGGTTACAGTTCCCATCCCACAGAACAGCCCTACCCCTTGGATGTAAAGCTTCTCACAACACGGAGGAGAGAAGCAGAAGATGAAGCCAAGCACAGCCAAGTTTTCTTCTACAGAAGGGCATGGACAGTGGTGGCTGTGGTCACAAAAGCAGGCAGATACCCCTATAGAGCAATGGGGTCCTGTGACAAATGCTGTAGGACAATAGAGCCCCTCCTCCAATAGAAGAACAGTCTTCTGGAGACACTTGGGTTGATCATGCATCTCTAGCTCCATGCAGCACCATACCCCCAGGAAACCACAAACATTATCCCATCTTTCCAGGTTGCCCAATCTCTTACAGGCTTAACTTGTGCTTTGTCACCACTTCTTCCTTCTTCAGGTAACTGTTTGAGCAGGAAGCTGAGCTAGAGATCCCCAAAGGCTACTTTGCATCTGCACCTACCATAACCACATGGTGCAGCGGATCCCCCACAACTCCCAATCCCACACTTGCATCTCCCAGTATGTGACATACATCACAGTGCACCAGGTGCCTTCACAACATCTAAGGTGAAACTAAACCTTGCAGCAGGCTGAGCTCAGGCACAGCAGGACAGAAACACATGGTCTCTAACCCTGAGCTCCAAATCCTCAAGAGAGGTATAGGGTGCTTTTAAGATGAGCCCAGAAACCTATTCATAGCTCTACTCGACATCAGCATCACAGATAACTCAAAGGTTGGTTTTGGTGCATCACAGAATCTCTCCCCTTGCCCGTTTCTGCATGCTCCATAGGAAAAAACACTCACCCCATCCCATCAGGCACAACTTCCCCTGATAAATGCCCAGCTTCAGCCCACAGACACACACCTGAGTGAGGAAAAAACACAATCACCAATGAAAACCTCAAAGGTTCTTCCCATGGTCATCAATCTCTGCCCACCCTAGAATTTTGCCACTTCATTCCAGGCTTAATAAAGGTCCACATAAGCACATCTCAATCTTCTTCACAACTCTGAACAGCTACAGCCATAGCCAGAAGTTCCACTCCGCAATGGCCAACTCTCATTCTGTTCCACTGTCAGGGCAAAACAGAGTACATTCCCATCCACATTAATGCTGGTAACTCAGGTACTCACACAACGGCTGAGCTTCACAGCCTAAAGTCAAGACTGAGCTATTTCTACTACAAACCACACCATACCAGCAGTACTCCTCTACTTTGCAGAACTGCTCAAAACCAGCAGAGGGTGAGAATAAAAGCAAGCACAGCCTCCCTTCTAACCTCACCTGGCCTCTGCCAGGTCCCAGGAAAGTGCTCAGGAACACTGCAATACCTGTCATTATGTGACACATGAGGGTGAGCAAGCACCAGAGACATCTGTCTCCCAAGTGCCTAAGGCTAGGAAATGCTCTCAGACACCCCACAGATGCTCAACACACAAAACCACACTGAAGTCTTCAGAAGTCACTCATGTCTTTCATTAACTAGAAGGAAGAAGAGAAGCAAGACCAAAGAGGTGGCTGACAGCTTTCCTATGGAGGAAGAGACCTCACACTTCCCAGGTATACACAGGCTTCTTGTGCAAGGCAACAAACCAACCTCCCTTCCAGCCCCCCAACTCAAAAGCAGCCAGCTATAGGAGTAAAAACACCACTGCAGCCAGGACAAGTCAGTTCCAATAATTTATTCATTGCAGAATTTGAAGTACACCAGGTACTTGAAGTTCCCCAGGATAGACAACAGGAAGAATACTTGGTACAGTAAATTTCTATAAAAAGAGTTAAATATGTAAAATAACACGGTAACCTCTCACTCTTGCTATAAACAGAGCAGACCAGCCTTGAGCACAGGTTAACATCAACAGCATCAGTTTCTGCAGTCAGTTGTGGTTAGAACCTTTACAGCCCCACACCAAGGGGAGAGTAAGGCATCTATCCTCACAGCTGAGGCAAGTGGTGCTCTTCTCAGGCCAGATCTTCAGGAGCTTGGCTTCACATGATGTGCAGAGCCTGACTTCCAGCAAGGTTCAATCTTGGTGAGCACATCTGGAAAGCTGGCCCCAGATTTGGTGTACAAGGGTAAAAGGAGTTCTTCTGAAGATGAGCCTTCAAGTACTTCAGGATCAGCCATGGGTAATGCATGTAGAGCCAAAACACAGGACAGAACCCCAGACTGCTGCCTTTTGTGTGCTAAGCCAGATTTAAACCACATGTTTTGAGGCTGTTCCCAAACTGTGCGCAGTTCAGTCATGCTTTTGCAAGACACTTTTTCGCAACTGTGTTAAGACAGTCTCCACCTACTCTAGGTCTCCAGTTTTATGCTAGAAAAAAATCCCATACCAAAAAGATTAAGTTTTGCTCTTCAGTTTTCACATTTCCATTTTCAGGAATTGTTCACCTTCTGTTGAGAAGGAAGATGGGGTCTGAAGCCACATGCCTGCAGAACAGCAGGCAATGCAAGCAGCACCAGAACGAAGAAAGCCCATATTACCCATCTGAGACTGTTATTCCACTTAAATTGGCTTTACTTAATCTAGGAGATCACTGTATTTCTCTAGAGTCTGCTTCTCCAGTTCCAAGAGCTTTCCATACAGTTTCTCAGCAGTTTCTTCATCCACATCAAACTGGAAGACAATAAGAATAGCACTGTGAGACATCACTTTGGTGGCAGCTAGCAGAGACACCAAGGTCAGCTCTGGGGACAGGCAAGGCGCGTCTCCAGAGCTTCCACAATCACAGTGAGGCAACTAAAGGCATCTGTCACAAGCCAGAAAATGTTCTGGGGAAGCATCATTACACACTCATCCTTCAATGTCTTCCAAACTCCAGCCTGAGCCAGGAGTTACTCTAGGAAGCCTTGCAGATAACCCCACATCCCTCCTTACTGCTCAGCATTCAACATTTTGTTTCCACTCCAGCCACAGGACACCCTTGGCACCAACCCTTCCATGCAAGGCAGATGGTAGACTCCTAGCCAAGCCCCACCCCCCAAAGTAGAAAGCTGCTGCTCCATGTACCTTTCTGGGCTCCACATAGCTCTTCCCCAGTCCAGAAGTACAGCTGTGGTACTTGACAAGTGCATCCAGGTGCTCTGGCTTCTGCTTGAAGAGCCACACCTAGGAAAAACAGCCCAAACATGTACAAGTCCAGTGCACGTTGTCCCAACCGAGCCTGCAGCCAAGGACCCAACTGCCAGTGGACACAGGAAAACACACCTCAGATGCTTTCACCACACAGGGGAAGATTTGCTATCTAGAGAAATAGTTCTGAGCTGTCTCCTCTCAGCTGTGACCTGCCCAAGCCAACAGTAAAACATGTTTATGCCCCAGTGCTAAACCACTAAAAGAGTTCAACATGGCTAAACTTGCTCACTACTGTACTTGAGGCACACTGTTACCTGCCTCCATCCCCTGATGCCTGCATGTCTGCCAGCAGGGAGAGCAGCGTCCTCCCAACTGAGATGGAAGGAAAAGCCTTTTTCCAAAAAAAAAAAAAAAAAAATCTATTTTTATGAAGGTGTAAAGCATCACCTGCCAGATCAGCTCCATTCATAGCTGGTACTCCAGCACTCACTGCTGTGTGCTATTCAGGGCTGAAATACATCACCCACCCACCAGCCTTATTGAGAGGCTCACTGTTCAGGCAGCAGACCCTGGAAGGAATATCAAAATCAAGTTGTGAACTACTTACATGAGCTTCTGCTCCATTATATGGGGTCAAAGTATAAGTTTTGGCAAAAAAGCGGATCTGAGGGGAAAAGAAGCACATGATAGAATCTGTATTGTGGCCCATGGTTTCTCTGGCCAGCCCTCCACAGCCCAGCCACACCAGACAACCTACCAGAGGTAGCAATGCTTCTAAAAGTTGACTATAGGTAATACTGCACGCTTATGACTAAAGCATCCCTCTATAACCACAAACTATTTTTTGGAGCCACCCACTGGATCAGCAAGCCTTGCTCCATGCTCCCACATTGAGCTCACCCCCAAAGCAAGAGGCAAAAGGCCACACATAGACATTGTAGGCACCTCCTCTTGAATGGTTTCAAGAGCACAAATGGCAGGAGGCAGAGAGGATCTATAATATTGCCAGCGCTGAGGACAACTGAGAAGGCATTGCCTCTCCACTGCCAGGAGAAATGTGATCCATGAGGATCAGCTTAAGCAGAAAGGCCAGTCTTGCAGCAAGAGCATCAAGGCTCAGAGCAGGCAGCCTTCAGGAACAGAACTGTAGTGAACCTGAAAAGCTGAAGTCCAGAGGAAAAAAGGAAAGAAAGCTTTAAGAAAGCAGGGGAAAGAGCAACAAAGAGCAGGAGGCTTTGCTTTCCAAGGAGTCAGAAAGAGAGCAAGAGATGCTGCCTTCCAGAGGAATGAAAAGAACATGGAAAAATACACTGTGTTCTAGAAACAAACGGCATTTCAAAGCACGGGGGCCAAGTTTTGCCCTGAGTTCTGCTACCACCAAAATGACAAGAGTTTCACAAGCCCAAGCAGGCTGGGAAACCTAAGGGGAGCCTTGATAAATGCTTTTATGGCTGAAGAGAAGAGCCCTTGCTCTATGTACAGTGCTGTCCAGCACCAAGCCTCCAAACTCAGCTTGGGAATTCAGGCCCCAAGGTACCAAAAGGAAAGGTTTGTAGAGGGGCTAGCCTGCCTAATCCAACAGAGGAAAGAGCTGTATAGCAGCATGGGTAGCAAGGAGCCAGAAGCAGGCTGCACATTACTCGGAGAAGTATATGACAGCAGGGCTACCTCAACACTAAAACCAGGCAGGAGATCCACTTACCAACCACATGATGGGCATTAGCAGCTTCCACAGAAAAACTGGTAAAATTCTGTAGGTCATGTTAGACATAACAAGACCAGGACAAACAACACTGGAATACAGACCCTGCAGAGAAGAAAGTCAATCAGTGTGTAAATACATAAATTAAAGAACAGAACATACTCCTTGCCTCCTAATACTTCTCAGCAAGAAGCTGAAGGTGACTATAGGGACCAGTTAATAGTAGATACTCCCTAAAGTCATTAGTGAGTGATTAGATGTAGCCATTTCTGAAAGGCTCAAATTGGAGATGTTTATGTTAAATCTGTGCCCATTGCAAGACCACCAGACTGATGGATGTGTTGGGAGGCCGCGCCTTCACAACCTCACGCTGCAGTCTCCACGCAGCTCAACAGCAACAATAGCAGTCATCCCAGAAATTACAGCCCACAGATCAAATGTTACCTCACCTTTAAGAGAAGGGTTCAAACTTCTAGGACCAAAACATTTTCTCCTGAAGTATTTCAAGAGTGCAATCACTATCACTGGACTAGGGCTGCAGCTTGGCAACAAAATCCAGCAATCCCCCATGACAGGCACGTTGTCCATGAAGGCAGGTTGCTCACACATGGTAGTGTAACAAACTTGAATAGCAGCATGGAGCCATCAGGAGAGACAGTAGAGCCTGCATGTCAAGTACTTGCAAGCAAAGCTGCCAGAGTAGCCTTGTTCCGATAGGCAGGTAACACCTGGAAAGAGCAGCAGCTCTTTGCTCTTTAAGACCAATTATTTGGTCTAAAAAGTCAGCTAGAACTTGCAAGGTAGGAACCACTCCTAAAATTCTTCTGCTTTCAGAAGTTTCTGACAAAAGCCCCAGAAGCAACATAAGGAAGAAGTTCTTTGCTGTGAGGGTGGTTAGGCACTGGAACAGGTTGCCCAGAGAAGTGGTAAATGCTCCATCTCTGGCAGCATTCAACACCAGGTTGGACAGAGCCTTGGGTGACATGGTCTAGTGTGAGACATCCCTGCCCATGGCAGTAGGGTTGGAACTACATGATCTTAGGGTCTTTTCCAATCCTAAGTATTCTATGATTCTCCACTACACACAACAGCAGTTTAACTTTGGCCTCCATTTAGTTCTTAAACGTGCATTAAGGAATATATCAGTTTTCTGTGAATGAATGTAACCAGGTAACAACAATGTAATGATAATTATAAATAGTAGGAGCTCATTAGGTTTCTTCAGACATGCAAACCCCATCATCACCTGCTTATTAAATTTCCTGTTCAGAACCACACTTGTCAGGTCAGTAGCATATTTGGAGGAACTGTATGATTCCTGCCCCTTGGCATGCTGATAGTCAGAGAGGCTGAAGGCAGACTCTCTGGCATTGCTGGAAGAGGTCCAGATGAGTCGTGAAGGCTTTTCATTACCGCAGAGTAGAGACTCAAGTTGACGAACCTGCAAAAGAATTGCTAACTTCCTTAACACAGTGATTTTCAAGTGTTACAGTATAGCTTTATAGTTCTTAAAAGCTGTGAGCTATCTGAGCTTTCTGGGACAGTCTTCCCTACAGTAGCCAGAAGCAGCCACTGCTCAGGTACAGCTTCAGGCCAAGGAACATTTACAAGCAGCCACCATTCTCCTGCACAGCTCAGTTAAGCACCTCAGAATTTAACACAGCCAAGCCTTGGTATTCACCCTGGACAGACAGAACTACATATGGTTTACCTCTATCCACTGGCTAACTACATCAACCTCAAACTTATATTAACCCTTGAAATGACTATCACCATTTATTGCTACTTAAACAAAGCCTGAGACCATTGCCTTGTCATTTGTTATCTTCCAGGCTGTAGCTTGCATCAGCAGCCAAACCTGTAAGATAGAACTGATTCATCACTACTGCCTGGACCCATCTCTACCAACATCAACAGGCAGGCCAAGGGCTCAATCTTCATATGCAGTCTCACCAGAATAAAGTGTCCAAAGAGGTTGGTGGCAAACACCTCCTGAAGTCCATCTCCATTCAGCCTGTCCGTCTGGGTCATTACACCTTCTGCAGTGGTTAGCATGTGAAGTAACTTCCTGGAAGCCAAGGACAGGAGACAAGCATTGCTAGGAAGCATCTACTGCTCTCCCACTTCAGCCCTTCAGAAGTACCCCTCACCTCACAGGCTCCAAGCAGACTCTTTGGTTTCACCTTCAAGGGTTCTATTAAGCCATGGAAAAAAAAAGGCTTGGAAAAGCTTATGTCAGCCCCTTTATTTGCAAGTGTCTCAATACTGACTAGACCAGAGAAGACTTGCCCCTTCTTTCAATTCATCACAGTAAAGTACCATTAAAAAATCCCATAAATTCTTGCTCTTCCATTTCACAGATGGCTAATACAGTCAAGCTCCACCACGGAACTATGCCCTAGGGCCATGCTTAATTCAGATAAGGAAAGCAATCTAACACCCATGTTCAACACCCCCAACAACTGCTTTGGACACAATGCAAGTCACTTTGTGCCCTAACTCAACCTCCCCACTTTGCTTACAGAATAACAACGCCTATACCAGCATCAAGTATTAGCTTCACAAAATATCATGATGTACAGCTGAGAACAACAAAAATCTACAGTGAAACCAAAACATGAGAAAGGAGACCCAGTAAGAGCACCTCCCCAACAATACACCAGCATTTTTCACTCAGTACTTAATGACAGGAGATGCAGGCTTTGGGTGAACTCTTGTCCCCCCATGCACCAGGTCTCACACTAGGGATCAGAAACAGCACTGAGTGCCTTAGAGTACCCTGGCACTTCACCCAGCTGCCAAACCTACACATCCCACAGCAATGTGCTCTGTGTCACACTGGGAAAGGGAGATAGGATCACCTTCAGCCCTGGACCCACAGGCATGCCTTGGCTATGATGCTGCCAGCACCACATACCACCCACAAGCCAGGACTAGACCCCCCAACACCTCCTACCCGGTAAGGAGACCATGCCAGAGTGCCTTGAAGTTCACGTGTGGATTGGGCATTATCCCAGCATTGAGGTAGACAAAGTCCAGCCGCTGAAACCTGAGCGGGAAAGAACAGAGGGGTGAGGGGCAGAGGGTGGACAGGGGGGTCCGGTGAGGCAGAGGATGGAGACCCAATACCTGCAGCGGAGCTCACGGGCAACATGCAGCACGGAAGCCAGGCTACCCAGGTCCACTTCCACAGTGGAAACCTGTGCGGCAGGGTGGGTTTCCAGGATGAGGTCTCGCGTGGCTTCGCTCTTCTGGGAGTTTCGGCAGGCGATACAGAGATGGATACGGCCATCCTCCTCCAGCAGCCGCCGGCACAACGCCAACCCCACGCCGCTGCAATTGGGTACGGTGTCAGATACAACGCTGGCGGGCAGGGACGAGCCGAGGGCGGGCCGGGCCAAGCCAAGCCTGTTCCGGCCCGCCCCACCCCGCGCTGTTACGGCTCCTCCACCACCTGGTGCCCGCCGCTTACCTGCTGGCACCAGTCACCAGCACCACTCGCTCCATCTCGTCTTCTCGTAGCCCGTCCCAGCGCCGGCCCCCCGCGCTTTAAATGCTGCCCGCCCGTGACGCCCCGCCTCGCCTCGCCGTTCCCGCCAATCGGTACGCGGCAAGGGGGCGGGGCCAGCACCCGCGGTGGCGTGATGGTGGGAAGAGCGGAGGGGGGCGGGCCGCGATTGGACACGCCTCCATATGACCCTTGACGTACAAACACGCCTGGCCATTCAGGCCACGCCTCCCAATGCAGGCCACGCCCACCCCGCTGGGCAGGTGCCGTTACTCATCGCGTCATAGGATCACAGGATCATGGGATCATTTAGGTTGGAAAAAACCTTTAAGATCATCAAGTCCAACCATTACCCCAGCACTGCCAAGACCATCACTAAACCATATCACTAAAGGCCTCATCTACAGGGTTTTGAACACTTCCAGGGACAGTGACTCCCTGGGCAGCCTGTTCACCCTCTCTGCGAAGAAATCTTTGCTAATATCCAATCTAAACCTCCCATGGGGCAGTTTGAGGCCATTGCCTCTTGTCCTGTCACTTGTTACTTTGGAGGAGAGACTGGCCCCCAACTCACTCTATCCTCCTTTCGGGCAGTTGTAGAGAGCAACAACATCCCCCCTGGGCCTTCTCCAAACTAAACAACCCCCATTCCCTCAGCCATTCCTCACAGAACTTGTGCTCCAGGCCCTTCACCAGCTCTGTTGCCCTTCTCTGGACCTGCTCCAGCACCTCAATGTCTCCCTTGTGAGGGCTCCAGAACTGAACTTGGGTTTCAAGGTGCAGCCTCACCAGCACCAAGTACAGGGGGATGATCACTGTCTTGGCGCTGCTGGCTATGGTATTGCTGATACAGGCCAGGATGCTGTTGGCCTTGTCTGCCTGGGCACAAGCTGGCCCTCTACCCTCCCATCCTTTGCCACAGAGGGCCATTCCACAAAGGAACAGAAATGCCACCAGATCACTGTTTCCTGGTGCTGCAGAGTCCTGGGTGCACTGACCTTGCCAGAGATCTCGGCTGCAGCCATGCTCCTGGTGGGGCTGGTGTCCCAGTTGGAGCAGGGGACAGACACAGCAGCCCCCAGCACCTCCATGGGTGCTCCTGAGGCACCGTAATATGCTATTTAGCCCCAGGGCCATGCACACCAGGTATAGAACACCCAGGCACAGAGCCCCAGGGCTCAGGTCAGTGGGAGCTGCAGTGCCCACAGGGCACACGTGCCCCTATGCTCCCTATGCCACCTGGGGCTCCCAGCTGATGGCTTGCTGAGACAGGCTGGGAGAGGCCATGATGCACCCTGAGCAGGGAAAGGGCATTGAGGGCAGAGGCAGATGGGTACCAATTCTGTGCCATGAACAAAGCCTGCCTTCGCTCTTGCTTCAGCCACAGAGCACCATTCTGCCACATGCTATGTACTCAGCAAGGAGGAGAGGAAGAGGGAGAAGACCTCCTCAGCCACAGCTATCAGGACCATGTGTGAGGAGCCAATTAGCCCCTCCACAGAGCACAGCCCCCTACCCTTGTCCCTCCCCTTCCAGACCCACTGTCTCACCTCGGTCCATGCTGATGGACATCTGATATGGATGCTGAGCCTCAGACTGCCCTCCCTGTCACCTAAAGAGATGGGCAACTGGTATGGGTCAATTTGAGGGTCTCTTGAGCATTCTTCCTCCATCTCTTACACTGTTACCTGCATGCACTCCCCCAAACTCTCCCCACACAGTGCAGCCCACAAGCCCCCTGCCAGGTGGGTACTGGCCAGGCTCCCAGGGGTCCCCACAGAGGAGGAGAGCTGCCTTCCGAAGTGCCGCAAGGAAACCATGCAACCAGATTCACGTAGCAAGTGTTTCTTCAATGAGTTTGCCCCTATATGTAGGTGCATCTACTGAATATATACATGCCTTAGCAATAGCATACTGGAAACTGTGCCACGTGTGAATTGATGGTGCTGAACTAATGCATACAAAAGTATGGAGGGGTCCATGTACCCTCTAAGTACAATGTTGCTCCTGTCTGGTCACAGGAGGGTCCAGTTCTGGGTCATGGCAGGTAACCTGCTGGGTCTCCTGCAGGGCACATGGCTCTGGCACCTGCCCAGTTTGCTCATGGAGCTGCCAGACTCAGGGTCATGGACTGGTGCCAGACTGCTGCGGGATGCTCAGGGCAGCAAAGTCCAGCGCTTCAGCTGAGCTGTGACCCCTGGGCCCAGAGCCATGGAGGGACAGGGTGCCCACTGCTCCATGCACACGGGCTGTTGCAGGCCTGGGCATCAGCGAAAGCTCTGCTATGTGCATTCCTCTCCTGGTAGGTGAAGATGTGGGAGAGGAGGACAGGTAGATTTCCCCTTGGAGGTGAAAGGTGCTAACATCCTGCTGTGCAGCACCTGCGGGACATCCAAAATGCATTTCATGGGCAGTCGAGCAGCTCTGGAGTGCTGTGTTTTTGATGACCTGCTCATCAAACAGTTGGGACTAGGTGAGAGGTCAGTAAGAGGATGTCCCCTTGACTCGCCTTGTGCTGGGCAGGCAGCAAGGAGCTGGGAGTGCTGTCAGGCTTCTCTCTGTGCAACCGGGGTCTCGCTGGCAGGAACCGAGCTTCCTGCCCCTCCACCATGTGACGTATCCAAAGCCCAAAATGTCCAGAGAGTTTTTGGTTTTGCCCTATAATTGCACAGCCTGCTGTGAGCCAGTGGCAATCCCCGCTCCTCCTCAAGCAGGTAGTGGCTGCTAGATAGTCCCTGCTCCAGCAGGCACATACCTGCATGCATTCCTTTTCCAGGCCTCACAAATTGGCTGGGAGCTTCCACACAGAGAAAGTCCAGATGATGTTCCTCCCCTCTGACCAGGGGAGAGAAGCCACTCTGTCCTGGTCACTGTCACCAAGAACACGCCATGTCAATAAATAACCCTCATCATAGCCCACGTTGCTCCCAGGCTCAGCTCAGCAAGTGAGCAGGAAGTCCGAGTCGTCCCACACCGTGTCCCTCCTTGCTGCCCTTGGGGTTTTCCTCTGAGGCTTCACTGTACAATGAGAACAAGACCGGCTGTCCGGGTTTTATTGCGAAGTCCAGGTGAAGTGGCTTCAGTTTGCATATGGGGCTCCTCTGGGGATGGGGAGGGATGGGGACCGGGCTAGTGGGGAGCAAAGGGTCATTCTTCACTGGCTGACTCTTGGAGGAGGCGATGGATGTCCTGGAAGGAGGGACGGTCTTTAGTGTCCCGTCTCCAGCAGCTCAGCATTAGCTTATAGACTGAGTCAGGGCAAAGTGCAGGCTGGGGAAGGTAAGTCTTCAAAACAAGAGGCAAAGATGACAAAGGGAGAGAGTTACTGACATGGAAACCAAAAAGCAAACTGCTCCTCGGGAGCCCCATTTCCCCATGCACCAGGGCAAGAGGTCTGTGCTGCTGTGTGTTCAGGGGGAAGAGAACCCTTAGATGGCATAGTGGGGCCTGGGAACCCCTGCTCATGTCTCCCAGCCTGTAGGGATCAGCAGGCAAGCAGTGCCTTGGGCTGTGTGAAATGCAGGGTTTGCCATGTGGGGCCCCTCCCAGAGGAGCTCTTGTCCCATAATTCCCCCATAGCCAAGGTCAGTATCTGGTCACCTTGAAGTGTTTTCCCAGGTCCCTGGTGTCCCAGATGCGCTGCTACCTGTCCTGTCCCATCCTGTCCCATTCCATCCCAACCCATCCTGTCACATCCTGTCCTGTCTTGTCCCGTCCCTTCCCATCCTGTCACATCCCATCCCATCCTGTCCCTACCTGTCTGCCCTGATCCCGGAAGAACTCGCCGGTGTTCTCAATGACCTGCTCATCGGAGAACTGGGAGTAGGGCTGCTCCCGGCAGAGTGTGAAGGTCTCCCACAGCGTCACACCGAATGCCCACACATCACTGGCCGTCGTGAACTTGCCCTGCCAGAGGGAGCAGAGCAGGGTTGGGCATGGGCATTATCCCATCCTGCTCCATAGACCCAACAGGCACAGGTTTTGAAACCTCCTTCTGTATGTTTCATCTTCCAGATCTGTGCCCAGAGTGGTCCAGCTTGATCCCGCAGACCTGCTCTCTGCCTGGGGCCAGAGCCTGGAGAGATCTGGGTCTGACTTGCAGCAACTGCTCTAAGACCTGAGGCTTGGTAAGGACCCAGTTCCCTTCAAAGATAAAAAGTAACCCTGCTCCCTCTTCCAGGTCTGACCATGGCCAGTAGAAAATGTCAAGCATCCTGCTCAAAAGCTGGGCACCAGGACACCCAAGATCAGTGTAGTCCCCCCATCCCGCCTCAAAAAGCTGCTACCACTCCTGCTTTCTGCATGCTTCACCCCAAAGGTGGGCTCCAGGAAGGAGAGACTTCCCCATCCATTCTGCACCCCCAAGCCTGAGGAAGAAGCTGAGATTAGCCCCAGTGTCCATCAGAGGAGCTGAGTCCGCACATACCAGCAGGATGCTCTCCCAGGACATCCACCGGATAGGGAGCACTGCCCGCCCCTGGATGCGGTAGTAGTCCCCACTGTAGAGATTCCTGCTCATGCCAAAGTCAGCTATCTTGATGGTGTACCTCTTCCCCACCAGGCAGTTGCGAGTGGCCAAGTCTCGGTGCACGAAGTTCAGCGAGGAGAGGTACTTCATGCCTGAGGCGATCTGTGTGGCCATGAACCGCAGGTCACTGTAGGTGGCAGGAAGGGACAAGGGAGGACTGAGGTGGTAGGCAGGATGGCAAGCGGGGTGCCCCACGGGGTGCCTGGAGCAGGCAGCCCTGTCCCCCCGCCTGTCCCAGGCGGCACTACCTGACAGTTGGCACTTGGCTGGCTGGGAGGCTGCCTGCTTGTTGTCGGGACAGGAACTGGTTGAGGTCTCCATTCTCCATGTACTCGGTGATCATGCACAGTGGGTCGTCCGTGATGCACACTGCCAGTAGTCGGATGATGTTGGGGTCCTTCAGCCGTGACATGATCTTGATTTCCTTCAGAAAATCATTCCTTTCCGGAACAGAAACCACACGGATCGGACAGACAGACCCAGAGAGGCACAGAGGTGTGCATGGACCAGCCCAGCACGCTACCCACCCGCCCAAGCCTCATGGGGAACCCTGCGGGTCCCCTCCCCTGGGACTGAGGCCATAAGGTGGAGCCCTGGACTTATCCATACATGGCTGTGGGATGGGTAGATGGAGCACTGGGGAGCTGGTTAGGACCAGCAAGGACCAAGAGTCCTGAACTGCAGCAGCAAAGCATCCCCACAGAGCTCAGACATGTAGCCCTCACAGTTGCACTGAGCTCCTGACCACTGAAGGCAGGGGATGCTTTCCAGGTGTCCTGGCTTTCCTGGAGGGCTCTAAGCGGGGGGGAATACTGGGGTGTGTGCACTCCCCAGCCTCATACCTGGCATTCTTGTTGGCATCTGCTCGCAGCATCTTCACAGCCACTAGCACAGGGCAGTTGGAGCTTGCGTCCAAGCCGTCCAGGGCAAAGTCCTTGCCCGTGAACTTGTCCATCCCCTCCACTTCACAGAGGTGCACCTGGAGGGGGACAAGGGGCAGCCATTACCTCCGCTGTCTGACAGCCTCTGCTTGCCCTCACAAACTGGGAAGAGCCTTGCCCGAGCCCTGCTCAGGGCAGGTCCAGCACACACTCACCTCCCCAAACTGGCCTTCCCCCAGCTTCTCCTTGAAGGTCAGCAGCTTCCTGGGGAACTCCTCAACAGCCACGTCCTTACCAGAGAGCAGGTCCATGGTGAGGGCCGGCACCGAGTAGGTGTTGCCGCCTGTCACACCCTGCAGGTTCACGATGTCGGCCTCGGCGTAGTGGGGGACACCCTCTGGGACACTGGCTTGAGATGGCTTCACAGGGCCACTGCAGCCTGGGGAGGTACAGCAGGGCCAGCCCTGCCATTGGTGTCCTGCCCTGCACCCTCTGCTCATGCTCCAGCCACTGGCTTCTCCATCCCAGTTCTCCCAAGAGCCCCTGCACTGCCCCAGCATGGCTAGGCTCCTGCAGACACCACAGGATGCTCTGATCATTCCCCATGACTGACAAATGCACCAAGCCAGCCCCAAGTACCAGCTGAACAGGGATCACTTCCCAACCTCCAGGTCACTGAGAAAGAGAGGCCAGAGCATCCCAAGGATCGTGGTGGGGACACAGCACAGCCTGGCACTGATGTTGGCTCTCAGCCACAGGCTTCATATGACATCTGAGAGGGGGATGTGCAGGAGCTTGTGTGACCTCCCCCCTCACTTCTCTGTGTCAAAGAGTTTGGAGATTGGCCAAAAGCTGGGGCTGGGGAGCTGCTGGGGAGCAGGCTTGATGCAGGCTGTAAGCACGAGTGTCCCCCAGCTCTCACCTGTGTCTTCCTCTCCCGTCGTGAACTCAGGCAGCTTGCGGATCAGGCGGGAGGGCTCCTGGTAGTCGGGTCCCAGGGGGAATATGCGGTCATAGGTGGAGCTGGACTCCTGCTCGCTGGAGGAGGAGGAACGGTTGTGGTTGAACATGCTGGATTCGCTGGGCAAGGAGAGGCTGACGGTCATTTCGTCATCCAGCATCCTCCGTGATGCCTGCGAGAGTGGGGTAAGGGAGAAGAGAGCTGGGACAAGGGTTCCTTGCAGCACTGGTGGGATGGGGTCTTCTGTGCTACATGGCACCATGGCTGTGCCCAGCCCCAAGCTCCCCTCTCTAGTGCCCTGTTCCAGGGCTGCAGCACCAGTCTGGGAAAGACATTTGTCCTGATGCACCCCCCTTCTGTTGCCTGCCTCTATGGAGAAGAGTTTGGTTTCATCACTTCTGTGACTGCCCTCAGTTAGCCAGGGCTGCAGTGAGACCCCCATGGGCTCCTCTTTCTCAGGCAACTTCAGGACAGAGGGATGGACAAGCATGCAGGTCCCAAAGTCCCCACTTTGCTAAGCTAAATCCCCTTGCTTGGGAGATGGGTGCAAACCACAGCCTTCCCGAGGACAAGAAGGAAGCATCAGATGCCGCATGGAGTCTGCTTTCCCCGTGCTGAGCTCCCAGCAGAACCTGCCCAGGACAAGCCCACCACCCCAGGCACCTCCACAGCCTCCCAGTGCTTGCCCACCTTCTCCAGCATCTTCTGCCAGAACTGCCTCCACAGTATGATGACAATGATGGCCACCAGGATGAAGATGATCGCCACCAGGCACCCAATCAGGATGCGCGTGTTGCTGTCGTCTGCCTTGAGTGTGGGGTCTGGCAGGAGAAGGGGACAGCAAGAGTCAGTCATGCTGGGGTTTGGGGAGAGCCCCTGTGCCTTTCCTCCATCAGATGAGGCAGAGCCCCCCTGTATGAGAACCTCCCTACCCAGCTCAGGGTGATGTGCTTTTCAATGCCCTACCATAAGTGGTGGGAACCATGGGCACCTCAGGGGGGACCAATGAGTTGTTGTACATGGCTGCATCTGGCAAGGGAAAAGAGGGGAGTATCAGGATGGAAGGCATGCATGGGTGCCCCACAGCCCCACTCCCTCCATGAACATCGCCCCTGGAGGGGACAGTCCCTGTGGTGCTCATGGTGGTGGGTACCTGACTGGAAGGTGATCTCGCTGAACATCATCCAGGTGTCAGCAAAGTAGTACTGGCATTTGATGGCGCTCGCCATGCGGTGGAGCAGAGGCACGGTGACAAAGCGGGCACTGGGGTTCACGTCATCCAGCACCAGCACTGAGGAGACGGCACTGGGCTCCCATTCACTGGCATCGGCGCGGAAGTAACACTGCACCTCCTTGAAGATCTTCACCCCTTTGGCGAACATGTTGTTGCAGTGGACCTGTGGGGCAGCCCATCAGTGTGGCCATGGTGGGGGACAGGGACAGGGTGCAGGTGGGGGGCATGCGGACCTTCATGGTGGTGAAGTTCCTGATGTGGTCAAACTCAAAGGTGATCTCCACATAGCCACCAACTGTGCTCTCATTGCGCCAACCAACGTAGTCGTAGCCCGGCCAGACATGGTACTCGTGGGTCTGCGTGAAGTCATCCAGCCCCGACACCCCGTCTGTCAGCTGGCCCAGGCCCTCTGTCATGCTGGTGTGTGTGAGGGGGGAAAGGCAGCATGACTCTTGCCAACCCCACAAACCTGCCCCCACCCAGCATCCCCCCCGGCAGCTCCTCACAGCCCCTGGGAAACCCTGGAGGCAGTTTTGTTCTTTTTGATGTTCTCTCCGGAAAAAGCTGTGGGATGCTGAACATGCAGTGCAGTTAGTGTAAATCCAAGAGGAGGGATGGGGGTGCTTTCCCCATCATGCTGAGCCCATCATGATGTGCAGCCTCCCAGAGCTGGCCATGTCCCCCTGCTTCAGGGAGACCCCAAGTATTTTCTCTGCTGAGGATCAGCACATCAACCTGCCCACACAGGGAAGAAACCCTCCCATCCACTCCTGCCCACTGCAGCACCCACGACATGCACAATCTCACTCAGGCCTCACCTGTACCCGAATGCCCCATCATACACTGAGTCGTTCAGGTAGATGACAGTGCCCCCAGGAAGGATGAGCTGCTGCCCAGCCGGTGCATTGTAGGACACCAACCCGTCTGCAGGGAGGGGAGGGTAAGTGGATGCCCATGCCAGACACCCAGTTGCTGGTGAGCCCGGGCCAGCCCCTAGTGGGGTGGACAGCCCCCAGTGGGACAGAGAGCCCCCCAGCTGGACTCTGGAGACGTAGGCACAGGGCCGCACCACGCACCCAGCCAGACGCAGCCGTACACCTCCACACGCAGGCAGACATTCATAGAGTGGTCAGTGACGGGGATGAAGCGGATGAAGCGGGCGATAAGAGGTGGCTCCAAGTCCTTGAGGACGATGTCATAGGCATTGGAGTTTCCATCCAGCACCTGGGGCAGAGGAGCATGGTGGGGATGGGCAGGTGCAGACCCCACCTTCCACCCTGTGCAGCCCCGTCGTGCTTCCTGCTTCCTCACCTGCTTCCCATGCCGGTTCCTCCAGGAGATCCAGCGAGTGCCATCCCGGCTGTAGTTGATCTTATACATGGGAGCAAACTCATTGCCATGGCCCCCGGCGTGGCGCCCCTGGGTGCCCACCAGTGTGATGAAGTGCAGGGCACGCAAGTCTATCTGCAGGAATTCCTTCAGGTCATCGGGCTCCACTGGGACCTCGGGACACCAGGCTCCATCACCATCCTCTGAGTCTAGCCTGCAAACCAAGAGCAGAGGAGCCATTTGCAGGTGGCCAAAGCCAGCCCCATGTTCCCCTTCTGCCCCTCCATGAAAGCCCAGACCCTGCTGTGGCTGTCACAGGAGAGTCCTGTACTCACCGTCCATACTTGGCAGCTGTGGACTCAGACCACTGGCTGGATGCTGAGATGTCCTCATCAGGGATGTGCCCACCTGACATTCCCAAGGGGTACCGGCACACAGCTGTAATGAGATCACTGGGGTGCTGAGCAGGCATCCCTCCTTGCCTCCTCGGCAGAGATAAGTGCTGAAATATTGCCTGGCACTGCCAGGGCTGGGCACATCCACAATGCCGCAGCACCACAGACTGAGCAGCTCAGGCACAGCACTCTCCATGCCTCAGGCTTACAGAGTGGGGAGAAAGCACTATGGGATGGTCCTGGACAGTCAGGTATTGCCTAAGTAGATGGAGCCAAGGGTCACAAGTGAATGCCAGCACAGCCTGAAGCAAAGCCGGGAGCAAGGGCAAGCAGTGCTCCGAGGTTTGCTTGGACGCACCCGATCCCTGTTCCCAGAGATCCCTTCAGCCTTGCTGGCAAGCATTCAGCTGCGGTGGAGGGAGAGCCTGTGGGTTGGCACTGCTGTGCCCACACTCGTTCTGGGGGTATCCAGAGGGCTCATTCCAGAGGCCACTTGCCCCAGAAAACCACCTGCAGCAATGTGTTCTTGGCCGTGCTGCCCCACTGCTCCCTCCACCGGCCAGGGGGATGACAAAGGCAGGCACTCACCCTCCCTGCCGGCCCCATGGCTCCCATCATCAGTCCTGCTCCCTGCCCAGCTGTGAGTGGAAAAGTACCCAGGGTGTTGAGCGGGCTGCACCCCCGAGCGGCAGCCAGTTCCCCCGGCACCGCATCCACACCGCTTCCCAGGAGTTATTTTCTCACTCCCGGCTGCCAGGAGCGCTGCTGAAAGGCCGGCTTGTCTGGCCGTGTTTACCATCTGGCCACTGGCTCCAGCCCGCAGCGCTGCCCCTGCACGCCGCCCCGAGCAAACACCCGCACCAAGCTGGCAGGGCCAAGCCAGGGTGCAGGGTTGGGGCTACCCCTGCCACACCAGCAATGAGCCCCAGTGTGCGGTGCCACCCGGCAGTCAGCTCCCATCCCCAAGTGCCTGTGCCACCACAACAGAGAGGGACCATCTCATACATCCAACAGTGGGATGGGCATATCTTCAGCATGAGCACAGTGGGAAGCATCTTCTCTTGTCTCGATCTCTCCCACCACTCTCAACACTCTTCTGAGGCTCTGCAGAGTGCAGCTCCATTTTCCCATTTAATCCTTGACAAACATAAGCCCAGCTCCTTTGCCCTGGGTATAAAACATCCCTGGCCAGGCAAAGCCAACACTGCCAGCCCTGGATGGCTGCAGAAGAAACAGGGTTGCTTCCCTAAGCACCATGCAACCTCTGGGGAAGACCCAGTAAACTTCCCACGGATGGAAGAAGCCTTTGAAGGGACTTGTTAGGGGGATATCCCAGGGAAACCCTGACGCACTGAAGGAGCCTGGGCTGCGTGTCCACCCCTGCAATGCAGGACAGGGCTGAGCCCTTCCAAAACAACCATTTAAATACACTTCTCTTGCTGACGTCCGGAGCAGTGTTGTGGTTTCTGAGCAGAAGCCAGGCACCTAGTTAAGCTGCTTCACTAAAGCCAACCTTGGTTTGTTGTGAAACCACCAAAGAAAGCACGTCCCAGGCAGCAAACAATACCCTGGTGCCTTCCTTCTGCATGCTGCAGCCTCAAAACTGAGCAAGCCTGGTGAGCCCCTAATGAAGAGGAGCCCCATGCAGAGCCCAGGGCTCCAGCTGCAGGGCTTTGACCATACCTCAATGTCCCTCCAGCCTCTTGGTGCCAGGACAGACGCCTGTGGCACACAGAGGATGCTTTCTTGGTCACGGGTGGTGGCTGAGCTGCATGCAGGACAGCAGAGAGCCCAGGCAGGCATGGGCTTGGGGGCCATCACACACTGCTCCCAGAGATGGTGCAGATGATGTGAGCCCAAGCTCAGACACCCTGGGAAGAGCACAGCTCAGGGGAACAGACCTCACAGCTCCTGCAGCCTGGTTCCTATGTCACTTACCTGGGTTGACCTGTGCTCTCGCAGCCTGCAGGACGCACAGCAGCAGCAGGGCTGGTCTGGGGCAGGCTGGCATGTCGGCAGTCCTGCAGAGACAGGGAAGGCTTGTCACGCTGAGGCAGCTGAGCCATGAGAAATGCAGGTCCTGCTTGAGGTGGCCAACCGAGGATGGGAGGGCTTCCCCAGCATGAATGTCCCACCTCAGCCTCGGAGGGGAGCAGAGCCCCAACCCTCACATCTGTGATGGTGGTCAAAGGGGTCCCAGTGTCCATCCCCTCTGCCACCAGCTCCCCAAGAGCCATGCCACGCTGCACCCCTGGAGCCGGCCACATGAATTGGGCACAGGATGCGCGTGAACCTCCCAGGGCTCTGCTTGGAGCTGGCGCCGTCTGGCTCCATGGACGGGCAGAAAGGCTCCGGCTGGGCCACCTGCTTTTGGATGGCTTTGAAAGCAAGACGTTGCACAACCCCGTCATGAAACAAAATTATAGCACATTGCAACACTCGGTTTTCCTGCCTTCTGGCTTGGGAGAGGTAATGGCAGATAATCACTGAGATTTACAGCATTTTTATTGTGACTGATCTCTACAGCAGAGTGGATCTCGAGGACATGCGTGACACAAAGTATGGGCATGGAAGCCAGCTTGCACCTGCTGCCTCTAGGGCAGTGTGGAATGGAGCTTGTGGGGACCTGGGGGCCATAGAATCGTAGAATAGTTAGGGTTGGAAAGGACCTTAAGATCATCAAGTTCCAACCCCCCTGCCATGGGCAGGGACATCTCACACTAAAACATGTCACTCAAGGCCCTGATCATTCTAGCATCCCTTATTTGCCAAGGGGACTTTTGTTCTCCCGGGATAGCCCTTAAACACAAGGATGCAGATTAGACCTCTTTTTATTAAAAAAGGATATTTTAATCTTGTTCGCATGCAGATTAACCTCTGCAGGAACAATTTACTAACCTGGGAGTTAAAAAGCCCCAGGACCTGGCCAAATGGGACCTGGCTGCATTAAAATGCTGGGATAAATCCCATCTGAGTCCCATCACACCAGGGATGGCTGAGCTGGCAGGTCCCTGAGTTGGCCCAACACCAGTGACTCTGCAGGTTCGTGCCTGCTTGTGGGGACCTACAGCCTTGTCTCTACTGCCAAGAGAAAACCCAAGCCCACCCTGAACCAGTTGCCACACGTTAAATGTTCCCATCCTGCTCAGCCCAGGTGGGAGGTGCTGGATATGGCCCTGCTTGCTGGCAAAGCTGGGGCTTACCACTGCAGGAGTGAGGCAGGCTTGCTCTGACCATGCCGGCACTCAGGTGAGTGCAAGGCACTGGGAGCTGCCTCCCGCATCCTGCTGCTGGGTTCACAGGGGTCTCTGCTAAACATCAGGAGGTACAAATGAACACCCCAACTTAAGGTGACTTTTGGTGATTTTTTCCTTATTTTTTTTTAAAGCACACATGCAGTTTGCTTCTTTTCTATTCCCAGCTGAGAAAGTTTAGTTAGTTGCAACTAACTCAGCTGCAACCGGGAATTTCAATTGCATCGCTGAAAGGCACACTCAAGGCTCCTGCATTTGATGATGACCAGTTTCCCCAACTTTAAAAATCTCAATTTCCTTCTGCATTCAGAAAAAAAATATCCAGGGATATTTTTCCCCACTATTCTTTCAGGCTGACTAAACTCTTTCAGCATCAGGAGACCAGATGCCATAATCTCCCGCAGGGAATGCATTTACATTTAGCCTAATATAGGGAAAACATCCCTGCGCAGCCATTGCGGCTCCTCGGGGAAGCAGGGCTGGGAGACACCAGGGAGACTGTGACTCGGGCGCTGAGGTTGGGGCCCAAGGATGCATGGTCAAACTGGCCAAGCAGCATTGGCAACCCAGCTGGAAATCCTTTTTGTTCCACTGGCCCTTCGCAAGGGATGGCTTTGCAACTCTTTGTCTGAAAACGTTTGCTGAAAACTCTCAATCACAGGAAATTTTTAGCACAGAGAGTTTCTGGAGCTCCTCCCTGGCGTCGCATGGCCTTGGGAGCTTCCCTCAGCCACTACTTTTATTTCCGCCCCCCTTTCTTATTTTCCCCTTTCTTATTTTACTGAATCACCAGGGGAAAATCAGCAGGAAGAAAAATGAAATCCACATTTGTTTAGAGACAAATCACACCCGAGCCATGGTCCCTTTCACTGCCATCACATGCTGGATGGTGAAGTTCCCAGCTTGCTTCCCAAGTGGGCACTGCTATCCTCACCGGCACCGGAGGAGTACCGTCCATCTGAAAGGGGCTGGATGGCAGCAGTCCATACCCTGCACATCCCAGGTCTTGCACATGGGTCTCGCAAGTTTCCTGTTGAAGAGCCATATCCTTGCACAGGGCTGGGGTCTCCCCTCCTTCTCAGATGGCAGGCAAGTGGGACACACCAAGGCCACGCTGGAGGGAATGTCCCTGAGAGGCAAGAGGCTCCCCCTGACCCTGGCTCATGACCCAAGGCATGCAGTGTTTTGGTAAGGGGGTTTGGGACCCCTATCCCGGCTGGCACTACAGCCCCCAGCATGCTGTACCAGCGACGCAGCCTCAGCAGGAGCACAGAACAGCATGCCGGGATCCGTAGTCCTCTTCCACTCCAAGAATGCCATTTTAGACCTTCTCTGGGCTGGATGCAGCCCCATTTTCTGCAGCAGCAAGCACCTCCCCAGCCACAGGCTGGCCAGTGCAGCCGGGGGCATCGCAGCCGTACAGGGTGCAAGAAGTGGCCGGCACATCCCTGTGGCTGCCAGCTGCGCTGTGGAAACCTGCCAGCAGCACAGCCCATGGCCATGGGGACAAGGTCCTGTGAGTCCTGCACCCAGCATATACTCCCCACCAGAGGAAACCTTGCATCCCTCCTCCCAGCTCTGTGCCACAGTGTCAACCAGCCACAGTGCGGGGCTGAGAGCATTGCTCCTCCACAGTGCAGGGATGGGAAGCTACAAGTGGGTCCCCAGCACCAGGATTGGGAGCAGGATGCTCAGGAGCACCAGACAGGTGGCCTTGTGTCTGCTCCACAGTGTGATCTGGTGCCTGGCTGGGGGACCCTGGGGACAGCAGGGCCTCCCTGGCTGGAAGCACTGCCACCGGCTCTGCCAATAGACACACAGGCGGGAGCCGAGGACAGGCACCAGGAAACGCTGGCTTGGCACGAGGCAAGGGGGAAAGCGCTGGCAGTGGGGAGAAAACTGGAGAGAAGGGGGCTAACAACACCCCCCAGGTGGGGATGCTGCCCTGCTGCTGCCCCAGCCCGTTCCCAGGCAAACCCATACCCCAGCCCCCCTGCCCAGGCTCCGCCGCGGCTCACGGCCAGCCCTGTGTCCCCCCAAATCCCAAGCATGGGGCAGCAAACGCCTCCCCAGGTACCTCAGAGGGACTCACCGGAGCGGTGGCGGGCGGGCTCCTCGCCCCTCACCCGGGCAGGGGGAGCCAGGCAAGGAGCAAACTTCCCTGGGCTGATGCAAGATGCCTCTGGGAGCGCGCTTGCATTCTGCGGATTCCTGGGAGCCGGCCAGAAATCCCACAGTCCTACATCTTGCACATTTGGTTTCAATTAGGGAGCGGAGAGGGGGAGCCAGTCACCAATCCAGGCTGGCTTTTCGGCAGAGGTTATTTTCCTCAGCCCAAGGGAATGTGTGCAAAGCTATAATTTACAGCAAAACCCATTCATAGCGCAAGAGAAAAAATAAAACCTCCCCATGGCCGGTGAGGGAACTTAAAGCAAAAGGCAGTGTTTTGCTTTCTGGCACTCATGAGATGGCACACATGTTCGAGACCTTCCTCTTGAACCACAGGGTGCAGGGGCCAGGCAGGACACCCCCAAAATGCCAGTGATGGGGTACTCCCTAAGGCCCCCTTGCTAGCCTGGAGGATCCTGCATGGGCTGTCCTGCCCAGGGCCCTTGGTGGGAAGGAAGTCGGGGTTCCTGCATGGGCACATGTGGCGAGGCCACTGTCCAGAGAGCCAGCCAGCCCCGGCATGTGGGACGGAAGCAGCTCTCTGGCAACCCGGGCTGCACGCTGAGCTCGTGGTTTTACATCACTTCCAGGCACTAGCTTGGCAGCATGGCCACGGACTATGCAATGCAGCAGGGAGAAAACAATCATCATCATAATCAGCTCACGTTGATTTTTGTGCAATAGCTAAATGCAATTAAAAACAAATTAAAAAGGTAATTATTTTTCTTTCAGATTAGTGTTTCGGCTGTACTTTATGCCAGCACCCACACTGCTGTGAGAGGGAAGCTGGACCCCCAGCAGCAGGCCAGTGGCTCCCAATAAGTGCTCGTGAGCAGGGCACCCCACAGCCCCAGGGCTGTAGCCTTGTTGCTAAAACAACCTCCTTGCCAGACTCCTGGCCTGCCTGCTCTCCAGGCAATAAAAAAAGTCACCGGTGCCCTTGCTGCTGCCAGCAGAGAGCAGCTGCGATGCCAGCCCAGTCATGGGCTTAACGAGAGGCATGGCAACAGGGCACAGCAGGCAAGGCAGAGCACCTCTAGCCTGGCAGGGAGGGCAGGCAGGAGCAGGTTAGTGCAGTGCCTGCTGCAGGGCTCTGCACCAAGCCCTTGCTGCCCTACGTGCACACTGGCACGAGCACCGGCCAGCTCTCCTCCACCCCTGCTACCTGGAATTGGCACTCCAATAACTTGGCAGCAGCCAGCATCACATCGCTCTATCCCAGGACATACTAATGCAAAGGTGATGGTGTGCAAAGAGAGCCAAAAAGCCAAAGTAGTGGTGATCCCCCCTGGTTCACCATGCAGCCCTTTACTCCTGCTCAGCCTTCCCCCAGCGTGGGCCACGCTGTGCTCCAGCTGCTGCCTGCTCCGTGCCAAGAAGGAGCAGCGCCCCAAGGAGCAGAGATGTCCCTTCCTCACAGCAGCTGCTCCCAGGGTCTGTCAGAGCCAGTGGGCAGGGGAGGTGGTGCGGACCACAAGACCACCCACAGCACTCTGCTCCAGCTCCTCACTCTGGCCCCCATCCCGGGCTGTCTCCCCTGGGACCCACAGCCGCCAGGCTGCCTTGGCCACACAGCCCAGCTGGCCCACGGCAAGCCACCAGCAGCCACCTGCACTGGCCAGGACCCCCCACATGGCCCCCCCTTCCCAGGCACACACACTGTGTGCAGAGCAGAGTGCTCAGCTGAGCCTGAGGTGCCCAACAGCCACAGTGGCACTCAGCGACATGGCAACTTCTCCAGCGGTGAGCAGCTTGAGCCCCAGTTCCAACCCTGCAAGGGTAAATTCCTCCCCAGGTAGCCATAGGGCACTGGGTAGCTGTGCACCCCCACATCAGAGGCTATGGTGGGACTCGAGCAGGAGAGGATTTGGCCAAGCACCATCTCCTCTCTCAAACAGGAGGTGAGGCAGTAAGAGCTGCTCTGCCTGAGGGCATCAGGACAGCAAGCTCTGGGGCAGGAGCTGAGGAGCACTCCCCAGGCAAGCAGAGGGCAGGTGGTGCTGCTGCAGGACACCAGGGCTGGGCTGGTTGCACCCTGAGCACTCCAGCAGTGCAGCACACATGCTTGTTCATACCTGCTTAAGGCTTGCCACTGTGAAGAGGAAAGGGAAGCTCTGCTTCCTCCAGAGACACCCCAAAGAAGCACTGCAGGCCAGAGGACCTGCCTGCAGCAACCCCTGCTGTGCTGGGCAGAGCAGGGCACTTGGCATAACACAGTGTCCTGGTTTAGCAGTAGCAGTCATTTTTTCTACTGGTGCAGTGCTGTGTTTTGACTTTCAGCCTGGCAATAATACTGATAAAGCCGATGTTTTCAGTTGCTGGTCAGAATGTTTACCCTGAGCAAGGACTTTGTGAGTCTCATGCTCTGCCAGGGAGGAGGAGAAGCCGGGAGGAAGCAGGGACAGGACACCTGACCCAAACTAGCAAAGAGGTATTCCATACCACAGCACGTCATGCCCAGGATGTAGAACTGAGAGTTCCGGGAAGGGCTGGATCATGGCAGGGTGGGGGTGAGGTACCGGTTGGTGAGCGGTTGTATTCTCTTCCTTGTTATTTCCTTTATCATTATTATTATTGGTGGTAGCAGTAGTGATTTGTGTTATACCTGAGTTATTAAACTGTTCTTATCTCAACCCGTGGGAGCTGCATTCTTTCGATTCTCCTCCCCGTCCCTCCAGGAGCGGAGGGAAGAAAGGTGGGGGGGGGAAGTGGACTTCGTGGTTCTGATTTACAGCCTGGGCTTAAACCACGACAGTTCTTTTTGGCGCCCAACGTGGGGCTCGAAGGGTTGAGATAACGACAGAACTGACCGAGGCACAATGCTGATTTATTGGGTCTCAAAGTTGTTTCTCTTGATGTCACAGTTTCAGTGTGCTGTAGCTTACTTAGAGCCGGTATTTGCTGTGTTAGTGTTTATCAAGTGTGGGCCTTGGGCTAAGGTTCTTGTTTCACTGTACTTTATGGTAACGGCTTGCAATACGGGCGGGCTCCGGCGGCAGGGCGGGATGGACGTGGCCGTGGACTTGTACCTGGCCGTCCCGCTGCTCTTCACTATCCTGGCCCTCGTCCTCGCCTCCGTCTTCGTGAGGCTGCGGGGAGCTGAGGGGGAGCGGCCCCGGGAGCCTGCAGTGGCCGAAGCAGCCCGGGAGAGGGGCCCCGGGGACCAAGCGGCGGTGGGAGCGGGGCCGGAGGCCGGGAAGGAGGCGGCTGCCGAGCAGCGGGAGGAGGCGGCGGAGGAGCCGAGCGCCGCAGCCGAGCCCAGCCCCGCGGCGGCTGAGAGCATCCCCCAGCAGCCGTCTGCCGAGCCCGGCGAGCCTGAGCCACAGGAGGATGCAGGAGACCCCGCAGCACTTTCCAGCAAGGCAGAGGAGGAAGATCTGGGCTCAGAAAAAGAGAAGCTGGTAGTGAGAGCCTTCAAGCATAGCAGCATCATTTGAGAGTTCTGAAGGTTTTGAATGGCCTTTGGGTACCCTTGGGACCTGCCTGCTGATTGTGATGGGGATCACCATGTTGGCACACACACAGAGTGAGTTCTACCCACGACCATTTTGTCTGATCTCGAAAGTTAAGCAGAGTCAGGTTTGGGTCTTGTCTGGGTTTAGACAATACAGGGGGACCGAGAGGTTTTCCCCAAGGCTGGGCAGTCGTGAGTGTCACGGTGTGTGGGACAGTATGGGCGAGTATCTAATCCACTGGGCCCCTCCAGTGCTTTGGAAGCATCGGAGATGGAAGGCAGCTGTATGGAGTCCCCGACGACAAGTTGCAGAGACTGCTGCAGGGGAGGGTGAATTATTTTGAGCCTGATGGGCCCATGACACTTCAGGCCATCAGGGCAGAGATGCACTCATGATCGAGGGGTGGACTTTGCAATGGGCCTCTCCTGCTCTGAAAGACTGTTACAAGAGATGGAGCCCAACATCATGGACCGAATGGACTCAGCAGCTTTATAGGGATTGGTCTGTGCACTAAGATAACAGTGCACTGAGATGAGAGTGAGGGTATATTGAAAATGTGGGATCTGATCATGACGTGAATGGTATGGAATAAGGGGTGGATACTGTCCTGGTTTAGCAGTAGCAGTCAGTTTTTCTACTGGTGCAGTGCTGTGTTTTGACTTTCGGCCTGGGAATAATACTGATAAAGCCGATGTTTTCAGTTGTTGGTCAGAATGTTTACCCTGAGCAAGGACTTTGTGAGTCTCATGCTCTGCCAGGGAGGAGGAGAAGCCGGGAGGAAGCAGGGACAGGACACCTGACCCAGACTAGCCAAAGAGGTATTCCATACCACAGCACGTCATGCCCAGGATGTAGAACTGAGAGTTCCGGGAAGGGCTGGATCATGGCAGGGTGGGGGTGAGGTACCGGTTGGTGAGCGGTTGTATTCTCTTGCTTGTTATTTCCTTTATCATTATTATTATTGGTGGCAGCAGTAGTGATTTGTGTTATACCTTAGTTATTAAACTGTTCTTATCTCAACCCGTGGGAGTTGCATTCTTTTGATTCTCCTCCCCGTCCCTCCAGGAGCGGAGGGAAGAAAGGTGGGGGGGGAGGGGAAGTGGACTTCGTGGTTCTGATTTACGGCCTGGGCTTAAACCACGACACACAGTCAGACCTCTACTCTACAAGAAGATCCTCTGTGAAAAGTCTCCACCATTAAAACACCACCAGATGACAGACAGGAGAGACTCGAGTTTAATCAGGTGCTTCCAGTTACGCAACATACAAAAGATGACCATAAGGGAGAACCTGGGCAATGACAAGGACTCTATTAAAAAAAATAATCATGTAGATTTGAGAAAATAAAAATTCAAGATTAACCCCAGCCCCGTACCATAAAAATCCTCTGCATGTACAATGAATTATATACATGTTTAAAAATAAATGCCCACAGCCTGGAGTGCAAAGAGCAGTGCTGTAGCTGTGCTTTGTGGCAGGGGAATCCATAAAGTGTTTGGTTTTTAAATTAAAATATAAATAGAAGCATACAACATGCCAAGAACCAAGTGGGTTACATCCTCCTCTGTACAGGGTCAGAGCAAGCAGGACCAGCCCCTACCAGTTACAGCTATAAACCTTCATGTGTCCGAATTCCCAGCCCACCAGGAGGGACAGGCAGCCTGGCTTGGCCACTGTGTTGCTGCTACACCCCGTTCTTCACTAGCTCGTGGATCCCATCCTCGTCAATAATTAAAGGTGCGCAGAACTCTCGGCCCTTCACATACTTTTCCAGACCCTAAAGGAGGATAAAGCAGTTCATTAGGAACACACCACATATCACTTGCTCTGTGGACCTGCTGAGCTGCTCCACAGGTGGCTCTGGCCTCCTCCCATGCTAGCAGCTTGGGGGACTCTGCCTTGAAAATCTCCACTGTGAATTCAAGTCATGCTTTTGAGGCTTACCCCTCCCCAGCGTGCCCTGCCAGCCTCCCCACCCCTGGTTAACCTGCAAGGGTGCCCAAGCTCTGGGGAGGCAGTACTCACCTCTCCTCCATAGGAGATGAGGGGAGAAATTTCACACTGGATTGGCAGGTCATTTGCATCCTTCAAGCTGCAGAGAAAAGTAACATCAGGAGGGTTAACTACATCCTGCCAGGGGAGCAGACGAGGCCCAGAGATCTCGCAGGTGCCAGCACAGGGGTCAGTGCTGTCTGGGGCACCAGTGGCTGCTGGCCCACACAGACCTCACTGGTGCAGAGCTACCCAGGGTTAGTCAAGCTTCAAGTGCTCTCTGTGGAGCTGCAAGCTAAAGTTTAGATATCAGCCGCGACTGAAAGGAAAGAGAGCTTTAGATGCAGCTTTACTGAGGGTTTACATGCCTTCCCACGTGTGCAACTACAGCAGCACCTACACCCCGGCCTGCATCCCAGCCCCACTGTATTTGATACCACATGCAAGCTAGTCACCCCTTCCTCCTTCTTCCTCTTGCATCCTTGGGTGATAAGATGCACTTGCAGCACTTTTCTGTTTGGTTGGTCACAACAGGTCTTTTTTAAAAAACATTTCTTGTTTAAAGCAAAACCTGAAGACACAAGGTAAGGCTTGCTCAGAAACACTCCCTGTAGCACCAGCTTCTCCTTCTGCTTTTGCCTCTTAGATCAACTGTCCAGCTCCTCTGTTCTGCACATGAGCCTGAGCTGGTGAGGACAATGACAGACCCATACCAGCACTGCCTGCCACAGCCTAGTCCCAAAACAACCACAGCAGCACTGCTGGGCAGGGGTCTACATGGTGTCCCTGACCCTGCTCCTGCTGCCATAAGCATCTGTAGGACCCCCCAGATGCTCCCTGGATCCAGCCAGTGTTTAAGCCTGGCCAGGGGGAGCAAACAAAGAACCCCAGGGTACCCTTTTGCACCTGCTCACCATCACAGCCAGAGAGGACACAGGACATCATCTATGACAACTCTTCCTTGCCCAGGACGAAGCTTGTCCCTGCTGCCACATGCTCACTCAGTTGCTTCCTGTCCCAGCTGTGAGTAAATAAAACTCACCCACCCTAACCCAGCCCTTGCACTTGTGCTTGCCTCAGAGTCAGATTCCTCTCAAGATAAAAAAAAAATAGAAATAAAAAATAATGCCATTAACTGGCAATGAAGGACAAATGTAGGATAAAGTGCACCCTTTATCCTACATTGTAACTAGCGTGATAGCCTAGTTATAAGCGTGAAAGCACTTGGAGTCCTGAATTAAAAAGAGATCTTAGGTGTATCCCACCAGAAAGTACCAGAAGATACAACTTCTCCTGAAGGGGAAGAAAAAGCAGCAAGCTTGCTTAGTCTGGAAGTCATTTACTTACCAGCTTGAAGTCCCAGCCCCACAGATGTGCCCTGTGGCACAGAAGAACACACCGCTATTAGAGAAGTTGCTTTAACACTTCTGTCAACTTCCCTGTTTACTTCTATAAACTTTCAAGAGTCAGGGAACTTTCAGGAGTCAGGGTCTGGATCTTCAAAACTCAAGAGCTGCAGCCACACAAAGTGCAGCTGGCTGCCTATGCTGAGGTCTGCACATGCTACGTCAACGCCTGCTTGAAGTTTACTTGGTGTTCTTAATTCCGTGTCAATCTGGTGGGCACCAGGAGACGGAGTCCAGCTACAGGACTGGCCGGGATGAGTCTGGGCTGTGCTGCACCATGGCATGACAAACAGGAGTGTCATCGAAGGGCCAGGCCCGCATGTTTCCCAGCAGCATCTCCCCTGTAGGGTGACCTCTGGGGGCTGCACACAGACAGCAGCAGGCTGCCTGCTGCCCTGCATCTGTACCAATGGCACAAGCTCCTTCCAGTTACCCCTACCCGCTGCCTCTCTGGAAAGGAGCCCAGGAGGGAGCAGACACTGCCTGCTTACTGCCCGCCACCATGAGATGCGGCATCCACAGAGTCCTGCAGCGAGACATGCCCCACTCCCAGCATGCAGCCCAAGCACCCTGCCCCATTAGTCACTATGGGCGCCTGCTCACCAGCACACACCCATCGCAGCAACCGCAGCCTGGCACACTGCTTCACCTACAGCCTGTTAGTACCTAAGCACAGCCCCGCCACCATGCAAGCTGCACGGTATAGTTACTTGTCATTGACATCTGCTGGGGTGGCATCTGACCTTCCGTTTGTGACACTACGTGGGAATAAACATGGGTTAGCAAAGGTGGGAAACCACAGAGCAGATGGGGTTTGCTGTTCTCCAAACAGGGGTTGTGGGGGCCTCTTGGTCAAGGGATGCTGTGACCCCAGACCGCCTGCTGCATGGATCTGCGGGTGTGGTTGGGCTTTAGGAAGCCACCTTGTCCCTGCATGGGCAACCCTGGCTGTGCAACAGAGACTAGCAGGATTTGGTTCACAGACACTGAATCAAGAAGGAAAGCTCCTGCTGAACAAGTGAGCGCCCTTCTGGTAGCCACCACCTGGCCCACCCACGAGAAGGGACCCACAGCTGGTTGCTCCAGCAATGGTGGTTTCAGAAGCACTGAAATGGAGAAGGGCTGCAGACTGTCCAGTGCTTGATACACAACTCAAAAAGGATGCAGGAGTGCTGGGAGCAGCAACTCACCGAGGGATGGCAGGGATGCGAGTGCCGTTTTCATCCACGAAGTGTCCCCCTGCATTGAGAACCCAGCAGTGGTGCAGGGACATCAAGGCATGTCGGGCTGTTGTGGGGTTGTCCTTGCCATTCTGGCTGTCAGCATTCTTCAGGGGAGAAAACTCATCCTCACGCAGCACCTCATACACTACAAACTTCCTGGTGGAGGAACAGGGGTAGGAGGGTCAGGTTTGGGAAATGTTCTTCCCTGTTACTTTGGCTTCTTCCCTGTCAGGGTGGCTGAGCTGGGGCCACAGTAGCTGAACCAAGGCCACGGCCCCCAACACCCACTGGCTGTCCTCACAGCCACAAAAGAGAAATGGGAAGACCTGGGCTGCAGGGTCAGTAGATGCTTCTCTGGCCCAGGCGCAGGGTGCTGCCAACCTAGGGGCACACAGCACCTGTCCCTCCTCCTGCTCATGTCAGGGCACAATGGTCCACTGCCACTGAACAGCATCAGAGCTGACATCCTATCCTGATCCTAAGGGGACTGCCAATGAGCACAGCCCTAGGTGCAGTCCCTCCCTCCAGAGACTCTCAGACCTGCCCAAGGGAGAGCCAGCAGCCTGCTTCCAGCAGAGAAAAAATGGCATACTTGGAAAACTGGAAGATGTCAAAGACAAACTTTTCCATCTTTATTCCATTGGGCTTCTCAGGTTGGATCAGCTGCCCTGTAGTGATGTCCACATGTGGAATCTTCTTCTCAGCTACATGGTGCTGCAGCTGTGGTTCGTAAGTGCTGTAATGGGCCAAGAAAGAGATGTCACTCATCTGAGCAAAGCATGTCTCCAGCTCCCCAGCTCAGACACTGCTACAGCAGGACAGCTGCTCTGCCCTGATCCCCAGCCCAGAGGCACGGGCTGCTCATTCCCACGGTAGCCAGGAGAGGACAGTCCCGCACACCCTGGCACCAGAAGCCAGTGACAGCTGAGGGAAACCTCACCTCAAGGAAAGGACTGTGCAGAGAGGCAGGGGTCAGGCCATGCAGGAAGAGGCCAGGAACTAGACTGTGTGGGCCTCATCCCAGCGCACATGCAAACACAGCTGGAGTTCAACCAGCAGAAAGCAAGGCACAGGTTGCTAGGTTGTCAGCTCTGCTCAGCACCAGCGCTCCTCCTCCAGCACCCCAGCAGGCCCTTACTTGACTACATCTTTCAGGAAGGCAGTGGTGAAGTAGTGATTGGCAATGTTGCCCGCATTGAAGAGCAGCCGCCCATCCGGGCCCCGTTTCTGGGCAGTGGCCAGGGAGATCTCGCTGTACTCCACCACCTGGTAGACACCATCCACTCGGCACACCACGCCAACAGGTTCCGTGGGGTTGGTCTTCTCTACCACCTGCCCAAAGGAAGCACTGTCAGGGGAAGACCACCCAGAGACCTGCATTTCAAATATACTGCCTTATATCCCCCATGGAGGTTTTTCTTCTGTGCAGGACAGCATGGGTAATGCAGGGATAGGCACAGTGGAGCTCTCCCTCCCTGGAGAAGGGTGAGATGGCAGGGATGGGTGATAGGGTGTCAGGGACACCCAGAGGGTGCAGGCAGGATCTGGCACCAAGCCCTTATGCAGCTGGCAGAGGGCATGGGTAATTTTAGCACCCAGCTCACATGTGAACAGCCAGCTTGCTGTGCACAAGCAGGAGGCTGCTGGCTCAGCAGAGCCATCCCCCTACACCTGACCTCCCTCCTCTTCCTGCACACCTCCCTTTGGGCCATGGGACCCTCCCAGCAAATCCCTACCTGTCACTGCTGTCACAGCAGGGCAGCATGCAAGGACACTGGCTTCCTCCTTTCTGCGTGCTAGGGTTATTTCCTCCTTCTCTTACATAGGCCAGAAGGAGGAACTGCTTTCCCTTTCTTAGTTTGCTCTCTGAAAGCTTAAAGGCCAGCAAGCCCTCTTACCTGTTTGGCAGAGCTAAGCCTAATGCAAACACAATCACATACCCCTTTTGTCTGCTAATCCCGCCTTTAAATAAAGCTTTGGGCTGGCAATCTCCCACCCGTGAGACACAGGGCTGGGCTCAGCAGTCAACTGCAGCTACTGTGTCCTGGTCTGGTGCACAGGACATCACATCCTAGGACAGCTGGCAGCCTGTGGCAGGGATCCCGGATGCCCATGCTCCCTGCAGCCTCCCAAACAGCTGCCCAGTATCTGAGTAGGGATTGATCAGCCCCACAGGGCTCCAGCAGCAGCTCTTGGCCCCAGGGACTAAGGGACGAGGGAGCCTTGGGGCTGTCAGTGCTATATCTTCATGCAAGACAGGAGGGAAGCAGCATCAAAAGCAGAGGTGAGTGACACCCTACATTCCCTGGGGTGCCAGACCCAACGGGCAGGTGGGATTCTGGCAGTACATGCTACACCACCATCAATCTCCTGGTGCTTAGCTATCCCTCCTGGCTGCAGCAAGCCAGTGGAGGAAAGGTGAGGAGTCAGGGAAGTCAGGCAAAGATCAGGACAGAGTGCACCCTGCTCCAGGGAAGCACTTCCTGCCTGCCTTCAAAACCATACCTTGGCCCCACAGTCCGCTCCCTTCTCCAAGCAGAACCCGATGAACCTGGGGTCAGCCACCTTCACCAGGATGTTATCCACGCAATAGACATGGACGCTCTGCACGCCTCTCCGCTCCATGTCCTCCACAATGCCATGTGCTCCCAGGGCCCGGTACAGGCCCCCGTTGCCATCTGCAGAGGGAGCAAACTGTTGGGGACTGGAGCAACACCCGGCTGTCTCATCTGCCAGCCACACTCATCCTCTTTTCCCCATGGAGCCAGCATAGAGGGTCACCAGCTCGGCTATACCCCACCCTGGTCCTCCCTGCCAAGACAGACACCTCCCAGTCTGCATCACCCCCAGGCCACGTCATGCTGTGAGACTGCCCTGTGCAGGGTCCAGCTCCAAAAACTTGTCCTCAGCACTGTGTCTCACCCCCCCGCACCTCTCCTGCCAGCTCCTGGTCACCGACCTGGCGCCATAGCAATCTTGCCCTTCTCCTCCAGCAGGATTTTCCCATCAAAACCCAGAGCAGGCAGCATGCCCTGCTGAAAGAAAATGATGTTTTCCTTCTTCAAGCCAAAATAGTGATGCTTCATAAAGAATTCCTTGGTCGACTCCATAGTCCGGCCACTTGTCATGATGTACCTGTTGCAGTGCAGAAAAGACCTGATGAGCAGGGAGGAGAAACATGGTCTCATACTCCTCAACCCAAATGTGGGGAACTGCTTCAGTCTGTAACACTCATGACAGCCTTCTTCCCCCAGCAAACATTTAGAGGGCTCTGACCTGCAGTGATCCTGCCCTTTTGGCAAGCAAATGAAGGACTTCACCCTGCCTTGCAACATCCATCTCCAAAATGCTACCACACCCTGTGCAGAGGGGGACACCCAGATGCAGCTGCCAGATGCAGCTACGACATCAACCTACTGCTCATACACCACCACAGCCCCTCACCTCCCAGAGTCCTGACTCACGTGGCTGCTGTCCCACGTGGTGACACAACAGATGTTCCCAAGGGCTGCTGGGTTGAGCCTATCATGTGGCACCTACCAGTCCCACAGTGTGGGACTTACCAATACCATCTGCTGGTCCTGGACCCACTGACTCCACAGGCCCTACCCATGGCAACAGCACAGCATCAGGAGGGTCTGTGCCAACCCATGGGCCCTTGGATTGTCATAGAGGCCTGCACCAACCCACGGGCTCATGAGACTTTGGCATGCTGAGGCCAATAAGGCCAATGCCAACCCGTAAGAGCTCATCCCACCAATGCTAGCGGGACAATGCTAACACCACCCTGCATTTCATCCCACCAAGGCCACCCCAGGGGTGCCGACCACCGAGAGCAGAGTGCTCACCAGGGGATGTTGCAGAGGGTGCCATGCTGCTCCTCCACCAGCTGCTGCAGCCGCCGCAGGCGCTGGGCCTGGAGGTGGAAAAGGGTCTTGCGGGAGGGCAGCCCCACGTCGCACATGCCCTTGGGGTAGGGGACGCCGAGGCGGGTGCCCTGCCCGCCGGCCAGCAGCAGCGCGGCTACGCGGCTCCCCGCGATCTCCGCCAGCCCTGCGCCCGGGAAGGAGAGCACACACGCGTGGGGCCCGCCGCGCCGGCAGCGACGCCACACCGCGCCGGGCCGGGCCCCGCCGCCCCCCGCACCTACCGCGGCTCTCCCAGCGCGGCAGCAGCTCACGGTCGCGGGAGGCACTGCCCAGCACGTCCCGCGGCACCGGCTGCATCCGCGCGTCCAGCCCTGCCACTGTCGCTGCACTGCCACCGTCCCCGCGGGCGCGGCGGAAGAAGCGGTTGATCTCGGCCACGTCCATGTCGCGCAGCTCCGCCGCCAGCGCCCGGCGGGCCTCGGCGCTCAGCTCGGGCCAGAAGCGCAGCACGTGGCCCTGCCCGCCCTCCGCCAACCGCTGTCCCAGCGCCGCCACACCGGCCGCGTCCCCCACCGGCTCCATCCCGCCAGCCCCGTGAAGCCACCGCATCCCCCCCAGCCACCCCTTTATAGCCCCCCGCCACCGCGGGCCGCCAATGGCAGGCGGCGGCCGCACGCCCCGCGCCCTCACTGGCTGCGGGTAATGGCGTCACCGCGGCGGCTGCGCCCAGCGGAGCCAATCGGAACGGCCATTGAGGCGGAGCGCGCGCCGGCGGCTGCCGTGGCAACGCCCGCCACGTCAGCGCGCGGCCCCGGTAGCGAGCAGAGACGGGGCCGGTTCCGGCAACCCAGCGCCGGCCGGGAATCTCCGGAAGAGCCGCCCCTTCCCGCTGTGCCAGCCCGCGCAGGGACGACGGGCAGGGCAGGGTGTTCCGGGCAGCCCCGGGCCGCGGTGTGCACGCCGGTGGGACTGCAGCAGCCCCTCTCCGTCCTGCAGCTGGAGAGAAGGGGCGCGCAGGGGAAAAACAAACACCCAAATCCACCCAAAACCCACCCCAGGCGGGGCAGGAGAGGTCTCCGCAGGGAGCAGCCCTCGCCGTCAGCCATGCTCCGGGAATCTGCCGGGGTCAGCCCCAGCGCCCACCGCTGCAGCGCTCCCTTGTCCCGTGTGAAATCACCCGGGCTGCAGCCAAACACCCCCCCGCGCTCATCCCCTCCTGGATCCGGATCCGCGCACCGCTGGCGGCTGCAGAGCGTTGTGCAACTGAGTCCCAGTATGTTCCTGTGGATGATCCCGCGTCAGTCGGGGCGGGTTTCCCCTGGCTGCTATCATTTCGGGATGATATCACTGCGGAAACCGTTACGCCAGAGCGAGCGAGAAAGCGACCCTGTGCGGCGTAAGTAAAAGGTGCTGCCGCAGGAGCCTGAGCCCCGACTGACCGGTCTGACCGGGCAAAGGTCACCCTAGCAGGCATCCGAGTCCCCACAGCCACTGGTGCCACCACGGCTGGGTGACAGCCTCATCAGCCCGGGGTGAGAGAGAACTATGTGGCACTTCACCAGGGGTCCCACAAGAAAAGCATGCTGGACAACAGCTCCATACCGAAGCATCATTTATTAATCACCTGTATCAAGCACACATCTGCTCAGCAATGGTGCATGATGGGACACAACAGCTGACATCTAACCCAAAGGGAGGCACGTGGTTACAGTATCTGTCACAGCAGGAAGAAGTGTACTGAACCCTCTGGAAAGACAACCCGGGTGCAAGAGGGTGCTCAGACTAAGGTGTTAGGAGGCTGGAGACCAGCAAGATTAGAATTAGGAATACAGCTAAGATCAGAGCTGACTTGTGCTTTGGCCAGTGATTTAAAAACAAGTTACCCTCCTTGCATACAGTAAATAGGTGGAAGTGCAAAGAACTTTCTCCCTCACTGCTCCCCCAGACACTGGTGGCAGAGGAAAAACTATTTTTCTTTGATTGGCAGTGACAGTTCATGTCAGATCAGCTACAAAACCCAACCGTCACCAAGAAATAACTGAGCACCACCGTGTTTCTCATTTACACACATGCTCCAAGAAGGGACAGCCCCTTGGACTGCCTCCTTCTGGGTAGGAGGGCCAGGTCCAAGACATCCCACCAGAGCAGCACCAGCCTTCCCTGGCTTGTCTTGAGGCTTCATCTTTCATCCCTTTCTCCCTCAAATCAGATCTCTCCCACAAAGGCTGCTTGCAGGTTTCACATCTAGCTGTCACCTAGCCAAGACTACACAGGTTGGTGCTACACCAAGGGCTATTGGGAGGGAGATGCATCAGCAGCATGGAGCAAGAGACCCAGCAAGCATCCAAGTGGAAAGCCTCAGCACTTCCGCAACTCAAGCAGGCAGTAATTTGGAGACGGGAAAGCCAGGCCCGTCCAGGCACACACCACAACAGATGCCTTGGATTGAATCACAACGCACGCTTCAGATACTGACAGGTTTTAGCAGGGCTGAAACTTATGCCAAGCCACCAACAGATCACCAAGACACCAGAGTGGGCTTCAGTTTGATAGAAAAGGTTTTGAAGGCAGAGAGTGCATAATAATGATAAAATGCTTCTGCTCCAAGGAGCTTCTAAAACTCCCTGTACCACAGAGCCTACAGAGGGAAGCCAGGGGCTGGATCCAGTGACAATACAGAGATCAGCATCTTCAGCTCTTGATAGGAATAAAATCTAAAGCAGTAGCTGTGAGGTTTCTGCCCAGCTCCATCTTCAAGCCTGGTCAATGAGCATTTGGAGAGAAAATGTGGCAGCAGGAGTTTGCACCTTGAAGATTTATTTAGCTCCTATTGAAGCAGCTGAACAAAACCCCAGCCAAACTCTGGTGGAACAGCTTCACCATGCTGCAGGAACAGGTTGTAGCTCCTCTCTACAGATTCATCCTGGCATGGCTCTCTATCTTTAGTTACAAATCCAAAGCATAATTCTGACTGAAAAAGAGATATGCTGGAAGAAGACAGAGCAGCTCACAGTCCTAGACAAATGCATGTGAGAACTTAAACGCACTGAAGTTCTGCACCTGCACCCTGGTATCTCCCTATCTGGCACACACAGAGCCAGCTTAATGCTGCTGGCACAATGGCATTCAACATGTGAACGTTGGGGCCAAAGTGTTTTCACCCCTGGCTCAACCCACCAGAGACAGCAACAACTTGGAGCTGAGGAGGTCAGTCAATACCTACCAATACTCAGAGTACT
Source organism: Psittacula echo (assembly GCF_963264785.1). Classification (NCBI taxonomy): domain Eukaryota; kingdom Metazoa; phylum Chordata; class Aves; order Psittaciformes; family Psittacidae; genus Psittacula; species Psittacula echo. The sequence goes on from NC_137740.1 coordinate 19,853,501, forward strand.
TGTAAACACTGTTTTTCACATAGGAAAAATCCTCACCCAGTTAATCATCCAGTTCCTCCCATATACTAAAGGTGATTCACTGCAAGGACAATTACATTAAAAGCAACGAATCACACACCCCATCTATGCAAAGCTGCTACATACACCAAAGTAGCATCATTCCCAGAAAAAGTCTGATCAGCAAATCTCACCTTAAAACTCATTGTGGGCTTTTTAATATTGTTTGTTCTTCTCATGGAAAACCTATCACCTCAAAGGCAACAGAAACATTCAGAGAGATTGGTCCTTTCTGAGGGAGTTTGGGAAGGGCCACAGCAGACAGGGCAATACACCAGCACAGAGAGGAACTCTGACTTGTGAAATGCTACAGACATTGGATCTCCTGACATACGGCACACACACAGGGCAAAAAAAAGAAAAAAATCAAGAGGCGCTTAAGTGCAGGATTCCAGCAATTCCAGCATCAGCAGGATGCAAAAAGTAAACTGCAAGGTAATTCAGTTATTACTCCAGGGAAGGTCAGGGATGGCTCAGGCCTCAGGCCTCTCTTCCTCTTTAAAACGGGTACCAGAGGTTCACAAGCCAGAATATGCTGGTCCTCCTCTAATTTGGGATGTTCCACACTATGCATGCCAGGAGTCATGATACCCTGTGTATGGCCTTGCACACCCCTGGGAAAATACCACCACCTACCCAATGCCAGCAGCTGTGCAAGTGAGTTTCTGCCTGTGCACTGAAGCAACAAGAGCAGAGAGCATGCTTCAGGGGGAACCTGCTTGCCCAGGTTTCTTTCCCCAAAAGCATGTGGCTGTTGTTCCCAATACTGGGAAAGACCTTCTCCTGGCTAGTGAGGTCCGGGACTGATCAAGCCCTTTCTATACAGGATCTCAGATTGCCTCAGGCCCTTTGTATAACCTATGAAGGACCAAAAGTGTCAGTGCTTCTACCTATAAGTCTAATGGGTTAATGCAAAACCAAAATGCTCAACACAGAGCAGCCAAGTGTGGGACCTATGACAGACAAATATTTGTTCTTATAAGACCTGCAAGGCAGCAGTCCTGCTGAGACACAAGGAATACTGTGTACTGTAGCACTCTTTCAAAAACTATCACCTAAAGATGCTTATGTATCACAGATGATTTGGCATCAGAGCTAGGGAGCGTCAGGGCCACCACAGGGCATAAGCTAGAAAAGATGATTCCACACTGACAGGGTTTTCACACCACCTCAGGCTACAAAGTGCTTACAGGCTGTGCTGGGAATGAGGCTGGCACTGCTCTGATGACATGTATCCACCATCAGTCCCTGCCCATCCGAGGCATACAAGCAAGTTCAGCTTACCACAGGCAGCATCACCCACAACTTGCTAAGCCCAGTATGCTGTCCCTGCTATGTCAGACTCTTCTCAGGTCACAAGGTGGTGACAGGGTAACGTTCAGCAGATCTGATTTCACTGCCTCCTCTGCTCTACGTGATATGAAGACTTGAAAGCCCTCCTGGTTTCATTTAAAGAGGATGGTCTTTCTGCTTCATTATTATATAGACAGAGATAATCCTCTCCCTAGAGCAAAGTCAAGTGCTATGGCCAAGACTTTACATGGTCTTGCTACAAATCACGTAGAAGCAGTCGCTAAGGTCTGCTCGGTCCCCCAGGCTCTCCCCCAGGCACCACTTCTGCCACCCAAGCGCCCCCTCGGGCAAAGCCACACACCCAGTGTAAACGAGCAAGCACAACACACACACAAGCACACGCTGAAAGCCATCCCGGCCTCCTCTGCACATCACAAAGCAGCAGTAAAGGTTTCAAAGCCCAGTTAAGTCCTTTGTATCTCTCCTTCACAGATGACTCAAAAGCAGGGCTAGGAAGCTCTTTTGCACATTCAACTGTACAACATGTGAGGAAGAGGAGCAAGACACCTCTCCTGATTGTTGCTACTGCCTACAGCAAATTTTGGTACAGATACCCTCTCTTATAGGCACTCAGTGGGTAAAACGTAGCCACAACAAACTTGCCATCAAAAATCTTTCCAGTCAGCATTTTTTGGGCAGCTTTGGAATCACCAGCATTTGCATATTCAACAAAGACCTGAAAGAGAGAAGGGAGAAATAGGACTTCCAGTGCAACATGCCACATGCCTGCCCCCCCCCAACCAGAGAAACAGTTCCTGAACATGTTTTTCCCCTTTAACCTTGGTAGAGCCCAGAGCAGTGGACCTAAAAAGGAAGAACCTTCATGCCTGAGCTGGAGTTTCTTCATCTCTTGCTCATTTCTAAGGGGAGCGTGTTTGGTAAGGTGGGAGAAAGCATCACGATGCTCTACGCCCTCAACACTTCCTCTCCTGCCCATTGGCTTCTCCACTTCCCTGCCATATCCTGGCTTCCCTGCTAAGGCTGTTTGGGCACCTCCCAGGTTAGGCAACTGTACATAACCAGGAAGGAACCTGGGCTGTAATTCAAGATAACCTGCTATTTTTAGCACTGTCATCCAGTAGCTGAGCAGCAGTCCTGCAGCACATGGAGTGTACATGGGAATACACAGCCTCTTCCCACCATTCACTTACTTGGCCTTTACCAGGATTCTCCTTTGGAATAAGCAAGGAAACCACTGGTCCATATTTCTGACACTCCTCCCTTATGTCTTCCAGGATATCTGCGAAAGGAAAGAGTTGGTTGTCTTTCGCTTTGTAAACCAGACGAGCAAAGAAACAAGTTAAGGCCAGATGAACACAATAAGGAACAGCCAACAAATGGGCTTTTCCTCTCAATTTAAAATAAATAATCAAGATGTGCCACAGCAGGAGCTGATGCTGCGTAATGCACATATAACGAGACAAAATGTCTGAACTGAGGCTCAGAACACAGACCTGCCGGCAGTGAATCCCTGATAGCAGGGTTTGGAGTACATGGACAGTGCTTTTCCTTGCACACAAAGCCTGGCCTTCCAGTAGCTAAAACATTTGGGAATTATAAGTGCCTTTTCTTTGTTATGGCACTTGGAGGAGAGTAACTGAAGTAGCTGCCACAAACCCTCCTTTGCGTGAGCAGAACTCAACCTTTTAAACTCATATCCCCAAAGCGCTCTAGGTGTTGCCACTCATGTGGATTTGAGAACAGACAGAAACACAAATTTTACCAACTCGCCCTGCCACCTACCACATAGAGTTTTTGCTACAGTTTAAGAACTCCAAAGAGATATTTCAGTTCTCTGCTGAGATCTTTGATAAGTTCATTAGCAAACTTTTACAGATCTCTGCTACTGGGTTCCAGAGTCCTGCACATGTCCAGCAGAAGCTCAGAGCTACAACTGTATTATGAGGTCTGTGGGCATTTAACCAAAGAAGAATACCAAAATATGTTATTATTTTTTTAATCTGGGATTCTTCAAGAACTCACTACAAGATCTGCTTTCTGTCTCAACCTCTTGGTCTATTCTCTGTTGGTGCAGTTGACCCACTTGGTTCTAAATCTCAGCTGAGCAGCAACTTGTTTGCTGTTCTGGTGCCTATTAATTGTACTTCTGCTTGTTCTCACATCCCTAGAGCCAAACAAAAGAGTCCATGAGACCACATTGCTATATAGGAATTGCACGGCTTTCACCAACCTTCATATTCTTCTTCGCACTGCAGAGAAGCATCGCTTAGGACATTTAGCAGCCTCAGCACAGGCGTGGGGAGCATCACCAAATCTTCAATATGGGGAGCTGTTTGACACCCAAAGAATTAAATAAATCAAAGTCCAAAGGAGCAAGGAAACAGGAAGTTAACTCAAAATACGCTATGATACACAGCACTTCCTGCTGTTTGCAGGACAGTTTTGCAGTTACAGCCTGTGTTTTCCCTGTTTCCTACTTATCTTCACCTGTGCACTGAGATACTCTTCCAAAGGGTTCAGTGCACTCTGCAATTACATTGGAACCGGCACCTGAAATTGCTTTCAAAATTACAAAGCTAGCAGAAAAAAAATTACAAAGACCACCACACAATCTTGCAAAGAAATGAGAAAAGCTACTTAGCTACTTCAGCAACGCAGTGCTATAGAATATGACACAACTACAAGAGGGTGGCCACAAGGTGTGCGAGCCATGATCCTGTGAACTTTACAGGAGTAGAAATAAAGCCCGCTGCTATGGGGCACTTGGCTCTAACAAAACAAGCAGCTCCAGGATGGCCTGGAACAAGCAGTGTAGCATAGAGACTACTGTGGAAGAAGAAAACCACAAGGTGGACAGACTAATGCCAAACTGAGTCACATCCAAGAAGACACCCAGTCTTCTAGAAACTCAAAGCAGCAGAGACACTGTCAGTTCTCCAGGGACAAAAACTTGATTTCATGTTCCCGAAAAGGGACTAGCAGGCCAGTCATGAATTTAAGATCTGGAAGACCAACTTGCAGTACATGGAGAGCATTAATGTTTTTATCTGTATTGGCAGCTACAGTTGCCGAACACAATAGCAGTACCTCACAGTCCTCTCACTTGACAGTGAGAAGAGAGAAAAGGGAAGAAATGGCCTCAGTTCCCCAGTCTTACCCTTCTGCCTACGTCTGCAAAGATAGTGGGTTATTATTTCCTTGGAAATATTTTTCCAAGCTAAGCACACAACATGTGTGAGGGAGCCGACATCTCTGCCAGGCACAGACAGATGTTGATTTGATATTGCAAGAGGAGATGACAGAACAAGCACACAGCTATAAATCAACTCCTTCCTGACATGGAAGCGTCCTTATGAAAAGCTTAGAGTACAAAAGGTCTTATCAGTTTAGAGGACGCCCAGACAGCACTCAGGGACAGCCCTTTGAAGAAAGGTGCTGCATCCAGATAACCAGGCATATTCCAGCTCCAAGCAAACATCTGAGACCATTCCTCCACAGGACTCTTGGCAACCAAGAGGCAACATCAGATGAACCAGAAACTGAAAGAATATTTAAGTGTCACCTCATTCTTGTATGTTGCCCTTTTTATTGAAGAAAGTCTGTAATTCATTTCACATGCCTTTTTTCAGAGATGGAAACAAACCAAACCCTAGGACTCAGAGCCATCTGGTCTTCTCATAACCAAGTCACAAATGCATTTCTTGCAATACGTTTCTGCTGTAGGAGGTACTTTCTGCCCAGCCCCTCTGCTCCTCTTCAGAGTGCCAGGAGATACCTAGAACACTGACAACGCAGAGCCTGCAAGTAGCTCAGGAAAGAAGTTGAGGAACTGGAAAGTCAAGACTTGGCTGTAAATGACAAGGAAAGCCATTCTCAGCTGTCTTTGCTCTAAACAAGAAAAACTGTGTCAGAGTGAAAGGCAATGACAGATCATTTTCTGACTTCCTAGGAAAGCAACAGTAAATGCTTCTTTGTGGAGACAAGCATATGTACAAGTTTGGCAAAGAGAACTAGGAAAAAAAGAAGCCGTTATATAAACTTGTAGCACTACCCACAGAAGCACCTTCCTAGGTACAGTTAGAGGTCTGTGTTTAAAACTAGAGCTGAAAGCTGTCAATATATTATCCCCTCTGCTCTAAAGCAATACGAGCTGCAAAGTTCAGCCACGGAAGGTGGAACTGTAGTGGATTACCACAGTTCCAGTTTCTGAGATGCAAGGGAAGTCTGAAAACAGGAACGAGTCTGTTGCCTTTGCCTAAAACACAGGAATGCCAGTATCTTGACGTGACCACAAGAGGTAATACATAACAACCTTCACTGCAAAGTACACCAAGAAGATTAAGAAAAGCAGGGCAAAGATTCAAGGAAAATGCTAGTTCAGCCAGAAGCTGGATGTCTGAAGCATCAATTTATGCTGCAGAAAAGCTGGATGCAGAGCTTTTCACTGGTGTTCCTGAAAGCAGACAAGCTTTGGAGGATGCTGCAGTTCTTTTGGAACAGAAATCAGGGAGGGGTATGAGCCTAAACAGGGTAGTGTCAGGCCATCTTTTGCTAACAGCCTGCAACCCACACGGGGAGGAGGGAAGGTGGGGTGGTCCTGGGGAAACTTTTAATAGATTGAAGAGAAACTGACAGATGAAAGTGCCATTGACATCTGCTGTGACCTGCCACACTGGCACCAGGAAAGGCAGGCCAGCCACTGCAAAAATAGGCTTGCACCACGAGAACACACTGGGACTATTTGACCTGTTCAGAAGATGCAGCAGCAGCAGATGCTACCACCAGCCACTGCCCTAGTCACTCACATCCCTGGCTTCTGAACTGGGAAACACTTGGCATATGAAAAACAATCCACTACCATAAACAGCACAGTACTCTTCAAAAGCACCTTAGCAGGCACAGTATTAGGTAAGTACCTTAGTTATTTCTGTCCCCTCAGATGAATGCTGCTGCTAATGCACTCTTGGTCAGTTTGATCTGGGCAGAATTTAATGGGAATCCAATCAGGGAAAAGCAACAGCCCAGGGGGCTAGAGGGGCATGGCAGCAATGAGAGCACAGGCATTGCTCTGACCTGCCTACTTGTGATACCGTGGAGGGCTGGCAAGTGCTGCTATGAGCAAAGGAGCAGCAATGAGGCCAGAACCAGAAACAGTACAATTTAACTGCACTCTGTGGTGCTTCCACCACAGAGCTGAGAAAGCCATGAGCAGGGGTGACATGCACAGCTTACCAAAGGGAATGCTGAAGAACGGGCTGCATAAAGCCTTCTCAGCAGAGGCTCGCTTTCCTTGGTCACAATGAAGCATGCTGGAAGAGAAGACACCCTTATGCCCTTTCATGTAACATTCCTGCATTGACAAATTAAACACAGGCTGGAAGCCAGTACTGAGGAATACCCTATCTTTTGGGTTGTTTATGGGTCAAAGAGAAGAATGAGAAGCATGCCTTTCAATTCACAGCTGAAGCACACTGGAAGGATCCCCTGAAAGCATTCTGGGTACACAGCACAGTAAGTTTTACTTCTCGATGACTCTCAGCACCAAATGATGGAAGTTGCTCACTTAAGAAGTTCACAGGGAAGTTCAACACAGCATGTTCCAGCCCCACTTTCCCAGACCATTCAGCCCATGTCTCAGGCACACATGAAATCTTACGAAAGATTTATTTTACTTCCATATTTATCTTATCACACTCCAAGCAGCTCCCACATCTTTCCACAAATGGGACTCAAAGCAGCTAATAGCCCAGTGCTTGCCTGAGACCATCCCTTACTCAGCTTTCCCAGTGGCTCCCAATGCTATTTCTGCCAAGTTGCATTCTCATTCACTCTGCAGCCTCAGAACAGAGTCACAGGAAAGCAAAAAACAATCCCCTTGGCAGACCTCTCAGTAGAGAACTACACAAGTGCATTTGAATCTTGACAGCAAGGAAGAAGCAGCACTGTCTGCCCCCCCTCCATCGTTTCTGACAACACTCCCCTAAAGCAGCAAAGTCTCCAGTTTTCTCCAAATATAACCTCATTGGCAGGAAGTACAAAGCACAGAAACAGCAACTGATTAACATCATGACTGATATTCTTTATGTGCTTACTCCATACTGTGCCAAAATCAGGAGCTGAAGGATGTCCGCTAATGCTTGCACTTGTTACTAGTATAGTGGCTGGGAGATTTTAAAAATAAAATTTAAGAAAAAAGAAAAAAAAAAGAAAAAGAAAGTAAAAGGTGTGGGCTCTAAGTTACCAAGAGCAGGGCAGGAGACTTACAGAGCATATCTTTAAGCAAGTTAGTCAATATGACAAGATACCTTTTGATAAGGTCTCTGAGGTGATAAGCTGGAATGGCTGAATTAACCACCCCTTCACTGGCAAATATGCGATCAATGATGGCAGAACTGTTTGTCTGGAAAGAACAAGGAACAGTGCTTAAGGAGGAAAAAGAAAAAGACCAGTGCAAAGCTTATAATATCCCATCTTCTTCTAGACTGAAGGCTGAGGGCTCTGGTGGCATTCTGTAAGATATCCCCAATGCTCAAGCCTCACACGTTAAACCTGCAGGCCCACATCAGATGAAGTCTTTTTTTCCCATTTGCCTGTGCAAAACCTAGAAATTTCCATACACAGGCAAATTTGCAGTTACTGTGGATGTTAGGATGCTGAAAGGATACTCTTACTGGGAAGGGAAACACAAACCAAAACTATTTCATACAGAACTGAGGACAGCATCAGGCTTCCAGCTCACACCATATAGACTTCCTCTTGTTCTCTCAGGATATAGACTTACAAGAAGATCCCCAAATTAGAGCTCATGTTAGACTAAAACCAGCAAGTAATCCCTCTGTTATTGTGCTGCTGAACTAGATGGCAGCCATCAGTCAGTTATTTTGTTCTTCCTTCTGTGCCACACTACAGCCAATGTAACTGACCACCCAAATCTTGGCAAGACACAGGCTCCAGAGACTCCTGAAACCCCCAGCTTTCAGTAACCCGAACATATGCAGCATTCAGACATTCCAGTCCCACAGGGCAGGCAGGTCTTTAAGGCTCTGAAACCTTCATTTTCAAGGCAATAGGATGAGAGAAACATCCTGGAAACATACTCTAGTTGCCAGGTGCTACCTCACAAATCCAGATTACAAACAAGACACACCTGGTGTAAGCAAGTACACCTGCAGCAGCTCTCTTACCTTCCATTCCTGAGATTGGACTGTATGTTTCAGTTTCATTCCTGAGAACATTTCCAGTAAAACAATTCCCAGACTCCACAGATCCACAGCAGAGGTACACTCCGTCTCACTCTGGAGCCCTGCCTGCGCCAGGCAGTTCTGCAGTTCTGCCTCTGGAGCCCGATACCCGTCTGTTTGAATATATTTCACATCCTATGGAAGATCAAACACACAGAAAAAGTTATTTTCCAGATTCAGGTTCTCCACCCTATCCTTAAATCAGGTATCTTTCCAAATAGGCCACTAAAATATTGCTAAATTGACAGAGTGTTGTAGGCTGGCAATTCAACTTGCTATATTGCTGTGTTGATTAGGAAAAACCCAAGACTGTCTGGAAGAGAAAACATCTCCCAGCAAAACAGCAGGCATCATAGTAACATCTGATCTCTCTGAAAGACAGCTCTGCTGGGAGGAAGAGGCTGGATGTCACTGGGGACTGACCCATTAGCCTCTCATAAGCACAGAAGATGCTAGAAGTTTCAGGATAAGGCTCAAACGCCCACAAGATGCTCCCACATCAGCTGCATGAGAGCACAAACAGCTCAGTCAGAACAGCAAGGATCAGTTACAGCTGCCATTATTCAAGTATTGATGTTCTCTGGAACAAAACATTAGAAGAACGAGGCAAGCACCTAACACTCAGGCAAGAAAATTATCAAAGGCGCCTCCCACGCTCCTCTTCCTTCTCCCCGCTGCAGCCAGAAGTGCTGTAGCAATCAATACCTGCCCAGCTGCTGCAGCTGGCACAGTGAAACAAAATGCCCACACACCACCTGCTTAAAAGAAACGGAGAAATTCCAAAATCACACAAGTGCTGGTTGGAGGGGCTGCTCTGAAGGTCTCCAAACCAGTCTCCTGCTCACAGCCAAATATCTGATCAGTCAGCTGTGGCTTTGTGTAGCCAAGTTTTGTTAAGTGTCCAAAGACAAACTGCATGCTGTGTCTTTTTAATGCAAGAAGGCTCATTTTAGACATGCTGTCGTAACTCAAAGAATGAAACAAGAACAGACAAGTTCTTCCTGGGTAAGGTGCAGGATTGGGAATTCTTACCAGGGGAATATATTCAAACCAAAAATTATCTGCTTCTCTGATTGAAAACAAAGTTTACAGAAGATGTTTTCAGGCAACAGAGGTTGCCAAAGCGGTTTATAACTTTAAAAAACTTGATACACAAATTGCTCATCAGTGTCCCTCCCTCCTGTGAGCAAAGAGCAGAACCTCTAGCATGGCAAAAGCAGGAATTTAGCAACCCCACCAAGTAACATTTAGAGATAGAGAAAACACTGTGGTCACTGGCCACAGGGCGAGATGGAATTTCACTCCTATCATCTAAGGCATTTTGAGAGATGTAAGTCGTTGAGACCTTGCCCTGTGTACAGCCATTCTCAGTTAAACAGTAACAGCAGGAAAAGTTATGCAAGAATAAGCTTGGCAGAGCTGTCACAAAAGTAGCATAGCCTTGACTCATATAAGGAAATCACATACATATGCTACCGCCCAAGTTAAGGGTGGTGAGGGGAGGCTGATACCCAGTGCACATTCAAAGCAGGGTGAGAAGGTTCACCCATAGAGCCAGCATATTTCTGAGAACTGAAAAAGGAAACTGAGCCAAACAAAGCAGATTGGAAGGAACCACAGAAGCAAGTAGAACACCTGATCAACTATTATGAGGCAAGTCACAGAGCAAGCAGCAAAACACAGATCTGAATTAAAAAATATATATATCTGCATTAGACATGGGACACCAGGAGAATGTTTTTTGCTGATAGACTTGAACAGATTACCAGCATAAACCAGCATTCAGCAAAGAACGTGGGAGAACTGAAGACAACATGGAGGAGTTAAGAAGTGCAAACATTAAAAACAACTCCTGTATCAAAGAATGCAGACAGATCACCTACACAGTCCTGATATTCACAGTGGGCTGTACTGTCAATATCAGGTAAACCAGTGAAAAAAGTATATGAATTTGAAATCTCTAAATGAGCAGAGTGCATGGAATAGGGACAAGCCAGGGCAATATCTGCATGGAAAAAATAATTCGTTTACTAACCCTACTGCCCATTACCCACTCATTAAAGGCGAATTTGCTAAGAAGCTACCTGATGAAAAAGCTTTACTGACACCCCTCGCAGGCTATTACTGGGAGAGGGAAGGATAAAAGGCAGCTCTATCAAGCCAACAGCAGAACCTCCTGAGGCTCTCTGCTTTCATAAGAGGCCACAGAAGAAAATAAAAAGAGCAAAGACAAACTTACAAAATCCAGAATTGCCAAAACAAAAAAAGTGACAGCATGAAGAGGGAGTGAAAACCCAGCATAAGGGAAAAGCAGAGCAGAATAGGCAGAGATCTGTCTGTGTCAGTAAAGAACACACACTGCCTAACCACAACCAGAGCATGGGCTTTCATCAACACAATGACACGGGAAACATCCAGACCTTCTGAGAAAGGGAAGCTGCTGAAGACAGGATGAAAGTAAAGACAAGCACAAGGACACCGCCAGAGATAATGCAGTTGACCGGGAGGTTGATGGTGAAACCTGGATTACTACTACACGTGATAAGGGATGATGAAAAGAAATTCTACAGATCTGGGCGCTCCCACGCGTCTGACCACATTAAAACTAGCAAACCTTCCAGGAAGCTGAAACACCACTTCTTTCAGTGCATCATTAACTTTGGAATTCATGGTCATACGTAGCACAAAGGCTTAAGACATCCACAAAGACAGGCAAGGAGAATGGGAACACAACATTTTAGCCTTTTCCAGGAAACTATCAGCACCAGCTCAGCTACTACATCGACCAGGTCACGTCGACTCCTACATTCAATGAGCTAAAGGCATCACAGACGCACACAACTCAACACAGAGCCAACTGCTTAGACAGAAGCATGTTCCAAACCTGATTCCCCTCTTTGAAGCTAAGTCCAAAGTCAATGAGCTTAAAGCACTCCTCCTCTGCACTCCACAGGATGTTGCGTGGCTTGAGGTCTGCATGCACGTAGCCTTTGTGGTGCAGGAAAGCCAGGGCTTCGAGAACATCTCGGGCGCAGTGCTGGATCATCCACATGGAGCAGCCCTGGTTGCTGGAGTGCAGCAGCAGCTCGGACACACTGATGTCCAGCAGCTCCAGCAGGAGACAGCGAGATGGGCCATTTGCAGAGTAGTGGTTGGTGAACACGCCGTACAGCGTCACTACAGTCAGACACAGTGACTTGCATTGGTAACAAGCAATTAATCAGTTACATTCCACCACTGCCCACATCACCACAAAAGCTGCAGGAAGCAGCGTGATGTTCAGAGAGATGTAGAACCAGACTTCAGAGGGAGGCAGCAAGGGAAAATCAGTCATGTCACCCCTAAGGGCTTTGGAGGACAGGCCATGAGGCTCTGATAAAGCATCAGGGCCAAGCGCTCAGACTCTGCGACATGGATAAGCACGTCCCGGTGGGTAAAATGGAGGCAGAACCACTCTTTTTGGGACATGTCAATCTCTTCCTGCAACAACCCTAGCACAACAGGAACCTAAGCTCTGTCTGGGTGTCTAGGTATGTTACAGCGTTAAAAAGCGTATCACACCGAGAAAAAGAATCAGTGGTGGGTGAACCTTGGGACTTCCAGCAGACGCCTCTGATGTGGAGACTTTCTCCCTTGCCAGGCCCTTTCCTACCCATACAGCAGCCAGAGCCAGCAAGCAGACAGCACCCCACCACTGCCAAGCAGGCAGTGTGGCTCAGGCAGCCCTGCCCGAAGTGGGACACCGGGATGCCCTGCCTGCAGGACCTACTCTGCCTACCCACAGGGTGACAACATCTCCTGCCTGATCCTGCCTGCACTGGGGAGGTCACCGACAGGCCCTAGCCCAGGAGCATGCACCAAGAAGCACCCACCACAGGGATGCTGCTTTCGGGTGTCCAGGTGAGAGGCACTCAAACCTGCCCGCCCAGGGGTGTCAACCCAAGGAGGACATTGGTTTGGGGGTCCCTAGCCCTACCTGTGGGGGTCAGCTTGGGGGTGAGGGCACTCATACTCCCCAAGGGGCTGGGGGCGGTTTGGGGACACCAGTTTGCCCTGGGGGAGACTGGCTGGGGGGGGGCTCTGGGAACAGGGGGTGCCCGCGGGGGTGACCTGAGAAAGGGGTTTGGGGAGGAGGTACCGGGGGTGCCGTTACCGATGTTGCGGTGCCCGCGGAGGTGCTCGAGCGCGGCGCGCTCCTTGCGGAAGCCGTACTCGGCGCAGTCGGCGGCGGGCGGGCGGGCGCCGGAGCGGCGCGCGGGGCCGGGCCGCGGCGGGGGGAGCACGAACTCCTTGACGGCGCCGGGGGGGGCCCGCGGGTCTCCGCAGCAGCGCACCCGGTAGACGGAGGCCGAGGAGCCGCTGCCCAGCGGCGCCTGCACCTCCCAGAGCCGGCCCAGCGCCTCCAGCAGCGGCGCCGCGCCCCACACGCACCCCGACATGGCGCGGTCTCGCCTCACATCGCCCCCCCGCCGCTCCCGCTGCCCCGCCGCTGCCGCGCGATCACCACCGACGCCGGTACCAGCCGCCGCTGCGTTCCGGCCGCCATGACACCGGAAACGGGGCGGGGACAGCCGGCGGGGCCGCCACCGACCCGCCTTTGCCGGGGCGGAGTGGACGCGCGGCTGCGGTACCGGAGTCCGGTTCTCTCAGAGCCCGGCACAGCGGGGCAGCCGTGTCAGAGCTCAGCCCCGGCACCGCCAAACTGACACAGCATCCCCCGGCTCCCCCATGGCCGTGCCGCTGGGCCTGGCTCCTGGGGTGGGGGTGCCCTTTGCAGGTGTCAGGCCTCTGGCAGCGCTTTATGGGGGTATTGACAGAACTGAACATGAGCCAGCTTGTGCCCAGGCAGCCAAGAAAGCCAGCGGCATCCTGGCCTGTATCAGCAACAGTGTGGCCAGCAGGACTGGGGAAGTGACCATCCCCCTGTACTTGGTGTTGGTGAGGCCATACCTCGAATACAGTTCTGGGCCCCTCATTACAAGACAGACGTTGAGATGTTGGAGCAGGTCCAAAGAAGGGCAATGAAGCTGGTGAAGGGTCTGGAGAACAAGTGTGATGAGGAACGGCTGAGGGAACTGAGGTTGTTTTGTCTGGAGAAGAGAAGGCTTTGGGGAGGGGGGGCTTACTGCTTTCTGCAACTACTGAAAGGAGGTTGTAGCAAGGTGGGGGGGTCGGTCTCTCCTCCCACATAACAAGTGACAGGACAAGAGGTAATGGCCTCAAGCTGCTCCAGGGGAGGTTTAGATTGGATATTAGGAAAGATTTCTTCACAGAGAGGGTGATTAGGCGTTGGAACAGGCTGCTCAGGGAAGTGGTGGAGTCACTATCCCTGGGAGTGTTCAAAACCACGTAGATGAGGCCCTCAGTGACATGTTTTAGTGATGGTCTTGGCACTCCTGGAGTAGAAGTTGGACTTGATGATCTTAAAGGTCTTTTCCAACCTAATCAATTCTATGATTTCCCTTAAATCCCATGGCTTTAAGTAGGGCGGATCCCACTGTCCTGTGCAATCACTCCAGCAAGCCTGGTGCTGGAGGGTGGCTTTCCCCAGCACCCCTCAGCATCACAGGGCTGCTGCCTCACTCCTCGGCTTTGCAGCCCCCATGCAGGAGCATCCAGCATGTCCCCAGGCTCATCAGGAGGCTTCAGGGCTACACCACAGTTGTTCCCCTCCCATCAAAGGGTTGCTATGTGTCCATGGGTAAAAAACAAAGAAAATTTATTGTGCAATCTGCATCTTTTGTCCCAAACTACACAGACACTCTACACAAATTAAATAGAGGGACTGGACCAGCAGTGAGGTTCCCTTGTGATTGGCAGGGTTGGAAGATGCTGGTTCTTCAAAGAAGAGCTACAAGCCCTTCTTTCCATCTACATAAACAATGCAGTGTAGACCTAGGCAGCATACACATATACATACTCACATAGATTTCTGTTTGTGGGGTGGAATCAGCCACGCACAATGTAATCGCATTATACACAGGGTGTGTTATACCTTAGCACTGACCACAGGCTGGCCACAGGCTCTGTGCATCTCTGATGTCTCCTTCATCTCCAGCAGGGCCTTCCCAGGGGACGAGAGCTGCAGAACCGCAGTGCCACCACAGCATCCACCATGCCAACAGGCATGATGGCTGCTCTCAAAGCAAAGGGATTCATGCTCATGGCCTCCATCCTTCAGGAAGACCACAGCATGGCTTTGGGTGGTGGAAGACATTTCTTCAGCACAACCGTCCTGCATGGCACCAGAGGAGTTGTGAGCAGAGGTGCCCCATCCATGACTCCCTAGCCTCCTCCAGCTCAAATGTGGTCTTGGGAGCTTTTCCTTTCAAAACCACCTTTGTGGTGAGGACGCACATAAAAGTGCTAAGAAAAACTGCCATCTCACAGCTGCTTCCTTGCACCAGCCCATAGATCCACAGGCTGTAATTCATGGGGAAACAATCATAGAGCAGTATTGGATGATGATATGGCTTCCTGTGTCCCAGTCTCACAAAGACATCACCATGCCAACAAATAAAGAACGGTGGCATTGGCCCACACAGTGTGCTGCCTGCCTGGGCAGGTCAGCCCTTTCCATGGTGGCTGGGGCGAGACCAGGAAACAAGCGGGAGCTAGAGGTGGGTCTCACAGGGAGGTTCAGCTCTCAGCCAGAGCCTAGTGGCCAGCAGCCGTGCAGCCCCAGGTGACCAGCCCTGCTACCCACCAACACTCACTCTGCGAGTGGGTCCCCCAAAACTGGGGCTCAGGTGCAGAGAGATGGCACTGGGCAGGACAATGCTACAGGGTTGGCACCTGGAGAAGGTGCCATCCTGGCTCACTGGCACTAGACTCCAGGGGTGAGTAAGCCCACTAGCACCCTGGGACAGGGTATCTCGGCAAGTACATGGCATAAGCTGGGAAATCCTCTTGACCAGGGAAGCCAGCACAGTGTGGGACACTTGCCTGGGCAGAGCGGGCAGGGTTGGAGGCAGGCTGGTGCTTGTGCACCCATGCACGAGCATCCAGGCTGCTGAGTGACCCCAACCCTTGGTCCCCAGCCCAACATGGCTCCTGGCTGCAGACAGGATGGAAGCACTGTGGCAGGATGGGAGCTTTGCACAGACCACGGCAAATAAGCCCAGGATGGGGCTGCAGAAGCCATGACAGGACAGGCTGTGCCTCTCCTGGGAATTTGGGAAGAAGTGGGGTGTTCTAGCTCCCCACACTGGGGCAGCAGGGGCTCCTGACACCCTGGGGATTCCCCCTTTCCAAAATAATGACTCCAAAGAGACACGGGGTCAGCATGTGGCAGCAAGAGGCATGCTTGGGAGAGCCAGCCCCCACAGTGCCCCTGCTGTGGCTCCCCCACTGCTACTCAAATGACAGTAAGTCAGGATGGGGCCCCTCCACCTCCCAGCCAGGGGTACATGCCTCTGGCCGCCCTGTGCTCCCCAGTGGCTCACGCTCCAGCCCTGGTCTCCGGGAGGACTTCTCTGTGCTGGGTGACTCTCCTGCTCGCCGCTGGCTCTCCAGGTTGCCCTTATGGATGAGGTCAGGCACAGGAAGAGCACCAGTGGGCTGGTCCCCACTGACACCTTGAGCGCCCATCATGCTGGGGACCCCAGAGCATTCTAGAGGGGATGGGTCCCTCATTCCCGGCTGCTCCTCTGAGGGGACAGGGTGGGCTGTGGGTGATTCAGGGGGCTCCTCCATGCTGCTCATTGGGGTGGTCGCCACTGGCTGTGGAGCAATGAGCATGTCCTGCGGGGTCTTCAGGGCACGTGGTGTCCGCTTCTTGGTGACGGGGGGCGGGGGGTCTAGCCGGGGAAAAGCATCCAGCCCCACAGCCCTGCAAGCACAGAGAAGTCACATACAGCCCCAGGCTGAGGCCCCTCCAGCCTGTCCCAATGGCCCCATCAAGGGAACACTCACCCGTCCTCGCTAGCTGGCTGTCCCATGCCCAGAATGGCACCAGCGCTGGCATTCACCTCCATCACTCCCACAACAGGGAGGCCGCCTGGCTCCTTGCGGCGCAGGAGATCATTCACCTTGGCCCCCATGGCCTTGCCCAGGTTGCGGAGGTGTTGGCTGCTGGCAGGGCGGGAGGGCTGCGACAGGGCTGCAGCAGGGCCATGGTGCAGCCGTGGGGTGGGTGCTGTGCTGGCACTGGCGTTCTCAAACATGCTCTGGTCCACTGGAGGGGGAAAGGGGACAGTGAGGGCTTGTGAGCCAGGCTGGAGAGGAGACCCCAGCAGGGGCAGCATGTCCCAGAGCTGCCTGCCAGCTCCCAACCCAGCAGCATGGGAGCAAATTCGGGGGGACAAGGAGGCTGCTTCTGAAACCCCACAGAGGCTGTGGGCAGCCAGGCCGTGCACTGAGGATAGCATGGGGTGGGATGGGGTAGCAATGAGCCCAGGGCTCCACACCAGCACTGCCAACACACCAAGAGCATCTCTTACCTGACACTGAGCGACTTGGGAAGCAGGTTGTGGAAAGAAAGAAAGAGGATTTATCAAGGGGACAGCAAGCTTGCCCCTTCTGCACTGCCACGTGAGGTTTGCTGCTGACCCCTGCCCAGACCTGGCATGCTGCCTGTGGAGATGGAACCCATGGGAGGCCCTTGTCAGCCAGGCACCTGCAGAGCAGCAAGGTGTTCCCTGGGGGCACCCACAGCCTGGGCTCTGCACTCCCTACCCTTCTAGTCTTCTCTCCAGCTAAGGCTGGCTGTCCCCTTGTGCTGGCCAAGCTCCTGAGATTCCAGGGCCTGAGCAGACTGCCCAGGAGCATCCTGCAGTGCACCGTCCCTTTGTGACATCAGCTGGATTACAGCATGGGTATCATGCTGCAGGAACTACACCACCACCAGCTACACGAGGGTGATGGAGAGCTTTGGCCTGCCCAACACAGTCAGGACTGTGCACTGTGGCACCAGGACAAGAAGCCTGGAGGCCCCATGCCCCTGTGGCCCTGCCAGCCTACCAGGTGAGCAGCGGGTGCATGCAGCCAGCACTGCATGTGGGGACGGCTCCCCCTTGCACCTCCTGGGCACGACCACGGCACTGCTCAGCTTCTGTGGCACAGCAAGGGCCTGCAGGAGGGGTTAGGCTGGGCATGTCTTCCTGCACGGGTGGAGAAAGGGGACTGGATGGCTCTGTGGCAGCAGGTGCTTTCTTGGGACCTGATGGGGTTCTGCAGTTACACCCCTCCTCTGAACTACACTGGTGTCTCCCCCCCATCTTCCCAGCAGGAATCTTCAAAGTTGTGGGTGCTGCCCTTGGAGTCACAGCTCAACCTCAGCCATCACTGCCCTTGTGCCAGTGCAGCTATCCATGGGAGGGCTCCAGTGAACTGCTGGATGAACTTTGTGCAGTGCTGGTGCCTTGATGCCCACCACCATCCCTTGCCTGTATCTACCCCTGCATCCCATAGGGGGAGGGATGGTACCCTCCATGATGGGAGTGACAGAAGCAGCCACTTCTGACATCCCATGGAAACAAAGAGGAACAGTGCAGTGCCCAACACTACTCCCAACCCTGTGGGAGACCAGGCTCTTACAGGGACCCCTGACTCACTGCAGACCCTTTCCTCTACAGCCTGTGACCCTGCAGCCCCACCAAGCAGCAAGCTCCGTGCCCACACCTGCACCATCTACCGGCCCTGGTTCTCGCCCTACAGCTACTTCATGTGCACCAAAGGAAATACTCAGCAGCACCAGGACAGCCCCTTCTCCAGCCTTGCCACCAGCACCCAGGAGCGTGAGGAACCCGATGACCTCTCGGAGATAGTCTGCTCCTCCTCCGACTCCTCAAATGAGGCTCAGCTACCAAACAGGGACAGGCTGCCCAGTAGAAGAGCCAGCATCACAGTCCAGGACATCCTTGCTGCTTCCCAGCAGCACCCAGTGTCCCAGCATGGCTACCAGTGTGTATCATGCTGCTGCATGTTCCCCACGCTGTGGTCGATCAAGACCCACATCCAGAACAGCTCTCAGGAGGGCTACAGCTGTAAGGTGTACTACCGCAGGCTCAAGGCCCTGTGGGAGAAGGAGCGCATGCTGCAGGAAACTGCGGCCCCCGGGGTGTCCACGTAGCCCCGCCAGCTGGGCTGCCGCCGCGGGAGGGCACTGCTCCTTCTCTTTTGCCCGCGGCAGAATAAATCGTTTCAGGAGCAGCAAGCCCTGTCTGCCTGCTGCTCTTGACTATATAATCCTTTAAAAGAGACCTCCCGACTTTTCCTTCACCAGCAGCCAAAAATCTCCCATGTCCCTGAAAGCACTGCTTAGCATCTCTGCATCTCTGCGTGGTGCTCTGCAGATGCCAGGAACCACCTGACATCCTCGAACTGCTGGGCCAGCCCTGGGATGAGCCTGTGCTGTGCAGTGGCTGAAGGGGAAGACTGAAACCCCTCTACTCCCAGCAGTGTTCAGGGCACCTCGCTCTCACCAGCAGCCAGTGGCTGGCACCACAAGCAAGAGTCCCACAGGGAAGGATGCTTAGTTTGGAGGTGTGCAAGGCCAAGGGACGCCACTGCTGGTGATGGCTCCTAGCATGGAGGGGGAAAGAAGTACAGAAAGAGAGAGAGTCAGTGAGAAGGAAGAGACAACAGGAAGCCTTGAGAAATAGAAAGATTTATTTAGCAAAAGCCAGTTGACTAATGATAACACCCAAGGGTTAAGTGCACTTACATTGCAGATTGGTCTCCCAGATAGAGTCAACAGTTAGTAACATGACAGTTGTAGGAAAAGAAAGGACAAAAAATATAGCTTTAAATTCCCAGTTAAGGTCCATAGCAAAAGTGAGAGGCTAGAGAGCCATATTGGAGGCAGTGCTGACTTAGGAGGAGGATTGTTTACACATGTACACCAGTGGTGTGGCAGGACTCTGGCAGGGTCCCTACCCAGCTCTGGCAGCAACCCATCAACCCATGGGGCACCCACCACCTTCTCCTGTGGGCAGAGTGCTGGGCAGGAGCCTGAGCCCTCAGCTGGTCCCAGTGCTCCTCGCAGGGCACTGCCTGGGCTACACGTGTGCAGCAGGGATGGGCAGGAGCGGTGGCTCAGGGAGAAAGCTCAGCCCTGCCTGCTTTCTAAGGCAGCCCAGCCTAGAAGAGACCTGCTGCTGCTCCTCCTGGGCTCTCCTTTCATCTGCCCTGTACATATGGCCAAGTTCCTGCTGTCCCCCTCCTGCATGATCTGTCTGCCCACATGGAAATCCCCCTCTGAGCTCACCCATGCAACCCACCCTATCTGTGCCATCTCCTGTGCCTGCTACCATCCCCACCTCTTCCTCCTGGTGGGACCAGCCTCCTGCCCCATGCTTCCACCTCCAGCTGCTGTGAGCTGGCAGTAGGATGCCAGGGTCCCCAGCAGAGGGACTTGCACACAGCTGTACCCACAGCGGTGCAGGACAGGGCACACGCAGGTATTGGTGGCCAGAGGACAGGGGCAGCCCTGTCCCAAACAGCACCTGCTCCTACTCTGCCACTGTGGCTGCTGCAGGGGCTCCCCTGGACACCAGATCACTGCTGGGGACACCAAAACATCTTCCTTCCCACTAGGACTCTCTCGCTCCTCAGAGTGTCCAGCCTCCTCCTGTGATGGAGACTGCATAGCACAGTTTGTACTAACCCTGGGAGTCTCACTCATACCTCATTCCTCATTAGCCCTTAGTCCCAAGGGTACTGGGGCAGAAAGAAGTGATGGACCTTCCTCAGCAGCCAGGAGGAGAGCAAGAGCTCATGTCTGGGAGATCCTCTACTAGGGGTTAGTTGCAGGCAGATCTAGCAGAGACAGAGCTGGTGAAGACAAAAGTAGCAGGGAAGCAACAAAGTGAAGCAGAAGCAGGATAGGAGAGTCGTGGGGAGGAAGACAACTGTGCCCATCCCCACCTCATCAAGTGTTTCCACAAGGAGCAGTACGGACATTAGGACTCATACCCCTTCAGCTGCATCCTCTTAGAGACTGCAGCAACAGACAACTGATAAATGTGCTTGCAGAAAAGAAATCCCTCTGAATCCCTTGGAGGCCCCCAGGATGGCTCTCAGCCATGGGTGTCTTGGTGTCTGGTGGGGAATCCTAAGATCTCGGATTCACTTTTCCAGAGGGTGCAAACCAGAGCTGAAGAAGCCCCCTTGCAGACATCAGCAGTTCCCTCCCCATTGAGGGATGGCAAACATGCCCATCCCTGCACACAGACGATGCCAGCACTGCATCCCACATCCAGGGGCACATGACTGCTTGGAAATGGGAGGATTTGTCTATAAAGCAAAGATGGGAGTTTGTGGTGAAGGGGGTGCAGGGAAGTGCTTGAAAATGTGACTTGAGAGCACAAGAAAGGCTTTGAAACCTGGCAGCAATGCTGAGGAGCACAAGGACTGGATGATGAGACAAAGGGCACTGCACAGCCCTGTGCTACATGCCCTGGCTCTGCTCCACACCGAGCTGTGCCTTCCTACCAGCTCCACAGACTGAGAGAGGAGTGGACATTGCCTGCAGGCCTTCCACCTACCTCAAGCAGGGACAAACCCTTTCCTGGAAGCACAACAAACACCATCAACCTGCCAGCAGCTAGCTGCCTGTGCATGGCCACCCTGCACAACCTCATCTCACTCCTTCAGCTCCTTTCCAGGCTCGTCCACACTGTCCCCCCACTGCCTCACCTCTCACTTGCTCACCTCTGCCAGCAGTGCACCATCACCAACCCTAACCACCCTGTCAGCATGGCCCTGGCTTCATCTCCCACCCCCGCCACCATGCAGAGAGCCAGACCACCTGACAGTGGCTCTGTCTCTGCTCACTGCATTCACGTTGCCTCCTTGGTCCCTCTTGCCCCACTCGCTGCCCCATGCCTGCTCTCTCATTCCCCCAGCAAAATCTTCATCTACTTTCCTGCTTCCTCACCAGCAGCAGCGGCCAACCTGGCAGGGACTCCCTTGCTTCTGCCTGACCTTGAAATGCAGCCCACAGGGACCATGGGACAGCCCAAGCAGCTCAGCTCACTGTCTGATGTGAAGTGGGGATGCTCCAGCTCAGCACACAAGCCCTTGCACGCTGGAGCACAGCATGTCCAGCACACAGCCTCAGCACAGCTCCATCCTCACCTCTGTGCAGCTCCCGGCTGTGTGCTGAAGCCTCATGTTCCTTCCTCTGCCCCTCTCCCTCCAAGATGTCCCGCTCCTGCCAGGGCCAGGGGGCTATGACCAGGGTCCACCCCAGCTCCGGCAGGTCCGCACCACCTCCTGCCGACCACTACACCGCGATCTCATCCTCCAGGCTGTCGCCCAGGTCCTGCCTGGTCTGGACATGGAGCAGGCGCGGTGGCTCCTCCTGAGACCAGGAGTCATGCTCCTCACTCTCGTCCGTGTTGGACTCGTACTCGGAGGCAATGCCCGACTCACGGAACTTGATGAGCTCCAGGCTGCCCAGCGCTGGCTCTGGGGCAGGTGGCCCCGAGTCAGGCAGGAAGCGGTAGCACTCCAGCTTCACCAGACAGTCGTTCCTACCTATGGGGCTGCCCATGGTGCTGGGGAAGCCTGAGCCAGAGCCCAGTGGCGGCGGGTGGGTGTCCTCAGGCTGTGGGGTGGTCGGGTCGCAGAGGACAGGGAGGACGTTTGAGCGGAAGGTGATCTCCAGCAGGCTGTCCTGGGAGCCCGCTGCAAGAGAAGAGCATGACTGAGAGGCAGGCAGTGCCACCCCAGCTTGCCTGGGCATACCCCAGCCACCACAGCTGGCTGCAGACTGGCCAGAGGAGGATGGCCTGGGCTGCTTGAGTGCCAGCCTTCCCACCACAATCATTTAGAGGGGCTCATTTGGTGTCACGGGTGCCAGGAGCTGCTGCCAGCCAACAAAGAGCCAGTTTTGCAGGATAAAAAGTTATGTCTCCCATCCAAGCTTCTGCAGGGAGCTGATGGCCACATCTGCTGGACAGCAAGGTCAAGGAGGGGCTCTTGAGCAGGTAAGGAGCTGGCCTAGAGCATGCAGCCACTGGGGAAAGCGGTCATACAGCTGATGGACATATGTGACCTGTCCATACAGTCCTCCCCAAGCCATTCCCACACTGCTTGCAAGCACTCTGACACATGCAAACCAACCAGGCTGGAAGGGCACTAATATTCCCTTACACACCCACTGGTCAAGCACAAAACCCAAAGAGAAACACGCACATGCATGTCCTCCACAGACCCAGCTAGCTGTGAGGGGAGAGTAAGGGGCAGGAGCGCTTACTGGTGGTGTTCCCCGCTAGCTTCAGCTCCAGCTCCTGCACTTGTTTGACCAGGAGTGAAATGTGCTGCAGCAAGTCCTTGTTCTGGAGCAGGAGCTGGTGCACGCGAGCCTGGGCTTCCAGCCGTGCTGCTGCCTCTGCAGCCAGCTGGTCCTTCAGCAAGTGGACCTGTGTGACAAGGGAGAGCAGGTAAGCGTGTGGATGATGCTGCTCAAGGGCTGAGAGTGTCAACTCCAGCCAGCCCTGCTCATCTACCAGTGCTCACCAGCATCCCACGGAATGATCTGATGAAGAAGCCATTCCCTGTGGGTACCCACAGATGAGATGCGGAGCAGGGCAGGTGGCAGTGTCACACCAGTGCACCTGCAGCAAATCCACCACATGGTTCCCTGGCCTTTTGGATGGAAAAGAGCGAGGCAAAGGGAAGTAGCACTGACCAAATCATCGGTTACATACGTGTGCCACGAATGCACAAAGAAAGGGCAGCCCAGGAGGGAGCCAAATGGATGCAGAGGAAAAGACATCCTCGAACAATTGGATAGTGCTGCCCATGCATGAGCGCGCCGCCATACACCATGGGCAGCCCCGTCTGAGCTGTCTTTCCAGGCAAGTTTCCCAGGGACAGGGTCCTGGCCAGTGGCATCTGTCACTAGCAGGGGCTGGAGCATCAGAGCTGCCCTGGAGCTGCAGGTGGCTCTAGCTGTGACAGCACGACATGCCTCGAGCAACACAGATGGCAAAGCGCTGCTGAGACACAGTGGCTCCAGGGATGCAAGCTGGCTGCTCATTTTAGCCCTGGAAGCAATGCCTGGATGTTAGCCTGCAGGGAGTCCATGGGCAAGAAGCCCACTGATCTCAGCATAACTACCCACATGCAAGCGATCTGTATCACCAACACCACATCCCAGAGAGGGTGGGATGCTCCTGGGTGAGACCAGCCAGGAGCCCTTGCCATGGGGCAGCTCTTTGATCTGCCCTCCTGGATGGGTACCAGAAGGCAGCACTGGATCTGCTTGCAGGCAGGTTCTGCCTGCTTTGTCCAAACACAGCCAGCAAGGCAGCATGGCAGTGCCCCTGGCAGAGCAGAGTTGAAGCACAGCGATCTCAGGCGGTGGCAAGGGGCCAAGCAAAGTGCTGGGACCTGCAGCTGTCCATGAAGCCAGACCAAGGGCAATGGGGTGCGATACTTTATACACTGAGCAGGCAGCACAGAGCCCTTTTGGTTTGCCTGTGGGCCTCCAGCCAGGTGAGACATGCCACACCACCACTACAGTCACCTCCTCTTCCTGCCAGTGGTGAAACAGTGGGGCCCAGCAGTGAGGTGGGACAGAGACCCTCTGCCAAATGCTGGTGGGTGAAGCAAAGACCTTGAGCAGAGTTGGGATCATATTTAAATAACAAGTGGGTGCTAAAGTTCGGTACTGGCAGCGTCAGCCTGGAAGTCATCCCTCCTCACAACCAGCAGCTGTCTCCATCTGCAGCAGGGGCCAGGTGACGCCCAGGTGATGTCAGGGGAAAATGCCAGCAGAGCCCAAATGCCATGTCCTGCAGAGGGGCAGTGGCTCATGCCATCCTCCCCCTGGTAACAAGACCCAGGAAGGACTCCTGGCCTTAATTCAAGAGGAGGAAATTTCACAGGTGTCTGTACACACCTTGCAAAAGCAAGTCTCTAGTCAATGAGGGAACTACATGGCATTTCATCCTCAGCCAAGTAATTAGAGGCTGAGACAATTACAGGATGGTCCCTGTAGTTATTGAACAACCAGAGATCCTGGTCAACACAGTGATCTCCCGGCTTTGTTAGTAAACAAGCCTATGCCCTTCATCTCGTGTTCAGAGACAAATTGACTTGGTACTTTTTGAGAGAAGATAACAAGTGCCATTAACAGAGGTGTTGATGTAACACATGCAGTCATCTGAAAGGCAGTTGACATGATAGAGCCCAGTGTTTTCATTAATAAATTACAATGATACAAAATCACCACAGTGCGCGCACTGAAGGGATTAGAGGGCAGCTAAATGACAGCTCCTGTGACAAGAACCACCCTGGGGGGGCAGAGGTCCAGAGCAGGGTGCCAGCCCTTGGAGAGAGGGGGATGAGGCCACTGGCTGCCATCCCAGGAGCCAGCATTACACTATTTCAGATTTTTTTATTTTTGGAAGAAGGAAGAAAAAGAAATGACCACTGCAAGGCTGTGCACGTACACAGACTGGGAGCTGCTGAAGGTGATCAGCCCCTACCAAAGAGGGGCCTAGCTTTCCCTGGTGAGCTTTGCCTGTAATAACACTATGCTTGGTCAGACATAAAGAATGCAGGTCTCCCTTCCAGAGGGGAAAGCAGCTTCCCGAGCCTGTGACCACAGAAGACACTGAGCTCTCAGAGCAGCAGCTCAGCCAGAAGAACCAGTACCGATTTTCTGATGTGAGAAGAGGAAAGCATGGGACAGCACAGAAAGGCTGCTGGAGCCAACTGCTCAGGACAGAAAGAAACAAAAGCAATTGCAGAGAGCTCTTTGAGGAGTCAGGGAACAAGTAAAGCTAAGGTAATGAGTTGGATAAAGCAGCCAGAACTGCTTAAATGAGAAATGCCTGCATAGAGAATGAGCTGCCAGCTGCACAGCCCAGGCAGCAGTTGGCCAGGGCTAATGCTGACGCCAGGCATTGGCAAACAGAGAGGGGCCAAAGGACCAAGAACACTGGTGGCATGTGGACATAAGCACCTCATCTTCTGTGACAGGGCCAGAGCAAATTGCCATTCCTCTCCCTCTGCTGCACAGCCCAGGAGCAGGTCCCTTCCTACAGTCTGTGCATTGGCTTCTCCCACAGCCACCGTCTGGGCTTCTCTGTCTGGAGGCAGCCTGCCCTCCCCATGATGCTGCCTGTCTCCAACACTGCCTTCAGGCAGGGGTTACTCTGGCAGCAATGAGGAGCTCGATAGCATGCCCAGCCCTGCCACTGCCCCAGGAAAGAGTAGAGGGGAGAACCTGTGCCACTGCCACTTGAGTCTGCTGCTGTTGCTGCTGCAGGAGCTGCTGGAGGAGCTGCATCTGGTGGTGAGCAGAGAGGGGGGTTCCCAGGTCAGGCAGCTGCGCAGACGAGGGGAGCAGCATCTTGGGTGACGCTGTCAGGATATCTTCAGGGAGGAGGCAGCCCTGCAAAACACCAACATCCAAACTATGATCCTGTGCCCCTTGCCACGGGGAGCCCACAGGCACACACAGGCTGTAGCCCCTCAAAATACCCAGGAAAAAAGCTTCTGCATTCAAAACAAATGCAGGCTTCGCTGGGGGTGCTGAAAAACTATGAAGATGGTACTTTTTCAGTTTTGACAACAGCCCAAATATTTCTGTAGAAAATTCCTGAAAAGGCTGACACTTCTCATGGGAATTTCCACTGTATCAAAAAAGTCTTTTTTTTTTCCTTTCATTCGTTTGGTGGAAAAAAATCCCTATCAGCTCTGCCCCAGACACTTTCCATGTGGCTGCACATAGCTGAGTCTCAGCACAGCACTCCCCAGGAGTGCCCCGGGCCCCAAGCCAAAGGGCAGCCCTGTGGCAGCAGACAGCTTTGATCTGGGAGGAGGGGAATGCTGCAGAATCCCTCCTGATCCCCGGGCCTCTGGGATGCTCATCACAGTCATAGTGCCAGGGCCGTGCCATGCATTGGTAGTTGAGGACAAGGACCCATGCACCTTGGCATCAATGTAGGCACTTGCCTCCTTGCCCACGGCATCCAGGTCAGTCACACCACGGCTGAAGTCAAGGATGTCAGCTCCGGGCAGTGGGAGCTCCACAGCATCGATGTCCGTCTCCTCTGCCGAGGCGGCTGCCCGCTCTGCACCGGTGAGGCGACAGGCTGTGGGAGCAGCATCAGAGCAGAGTACAGCCCACTTGAAGTGAGAGCACGCTATGGTGCGCCCAGGGTATGGCAAGTGATGCCCATCAGTCAGTCCCCACTGCCCCAGCCACCCACCCTCCAGCTCTGGGGGAATCAGGTACAGAACAACACAGCTGTGCTTCCTGGATGGACCTTACAGCCAAAACCACACCCAGTCTCAGCACACCAAACCTGAGGAACAGTGGCCAAAACCCCTGATGTGGAACAAACAGGTCATCAAAAGCAGAAGACACATAGAAAGCTAAAGAAAGGTAAGCAAGAGATTACAAGGCGAAAAAACCCAAACAAAACAAAAACAGATGCTCAAAAATCTCCAGGGACCTGCATATCATGGCCTGGACATTGTGTGGAGGAAAACCAAACAATGACTTGTCCAGGACAGCCCAATGATTAGGTCATCACAACACCGCTGGCTGCAGAGGAAAGCAGGAAACCACAGCACAGTCCAGTCTGTTGAGATCAGGGGAACTTCCACCCAGCATGGGGTGGCAGGGAAGGGCAGGCAACCCACACCCAGATAGCAGGGCCCATCAGCATCTCAATGGACAATGGAGGTGTTTAACCAATCTCCTGCAAAACATCTGTCTCCTCTCCAGTTCAGTCACTGGCACTGAGGAGCATGGCAGCTCTCCAGGGCCCCACTGAGCCCTCTGCCCATGGGGCTGAGAAGGGAGAGAGGATCCACAGGCTGCCTGCAGCCCCAGGAGCTTGATGCAAGACCCCAAGCACAGCTTCATAATGCAGGGAACTGCAGAGAGCTGGACTTGGCCCCATGAGCGCCTCAGGATGTGCGCAAGTGCTCAGTGCGTCTTCTGTGGAAGCGGTGAGGAAATGTTTGCAGCATGTGCAGCTGAGCATGCAGAGTATTCAGGCACCCAGCAGAGACCCAAGCACTGCTAATGGGCTCCCAGGAAGGGTGATGTCTGTGAGAATGACAGCTAACACCTAGCGAAGGCTCCTTGCTGGGCACCATCCCAGCTTCAGCATAAAGCACCACAGGCCAGATTGCTGTGCAAATCCATTCCCTGCAGGTGTCAGATGGCAAGGAGCCATATGGGAAGAGGGTAACTTTGCACACCACATCTGCCAGGCTCCAGGACCTTTACACCACACCTGCCTCCACCCTTGCAGAGTACCTGGGACATCCAGGTCGTCCCCGTTCCTCTCACTGTCTCCATCCTCCTGCCCATCTGCATTTTGCTGGGTGTGCTGCAGGCTCAGCTTGTGGCAGACCTCAAATGCCTGGCCCACTGTCCGCACAATGCGCATGGCTTGGCTCTGCGGGAGGAGAGGAGAGAAGGAGCTTAACCTCAGCTGGGCTGCCCACAGCTGTCCCCAGCCTGCCACAGCTCTTAGGGGTCTCTGTGTACTGCCACATGGACTGAGGCACCAGCACTCGGATCACCAGGGTGCTCTGGGCTGCCAGCTGCAGCACAGTGACAGGGTCCTGCCCCAGCTGCCCCATTGAGACCCTGCAATGGCAGGATGCACATCCCAGCATCTCTACCTTCTTCTTGGATTTGAAGACGTTGCACCTGAAGACATTGCTAGACCCATCCCTGGCAATGTAACTGAAGATCTTTAGGTCCTGGGAGTCATGAGACACATAGAATATCCTACAAGGACAGTAAGGAAAGAAAAATATCAACATACATTGTACCCACATGGCCAGGAGAGTGCCAAGGCCACAGCCAGCACTTTGGAGGGCACAGGATGCCAGCATGTGCCCAGCTTCTGCAGCACATGCCTGTGAAATCCCATCGGAAACATTTTTGGCAGTGGTTTTGCCTCAACTGGGAAAATTAGCCTGCTGACACAGCAACCACAAGCATTTTGCAGAGGCAGCATGGGCTTTCTTTGCTCAGTCCCCAGGGACAGAGCCAGTGGCCCAGGAGCCCTCCAAGGACCAAGGAAAGCAAACCTCACTCCTCCACCTTGCCTGCTTGAAAAGCTGCCCTCAGTGGGCATGGTGGTAGCTCTCCATAGTCAGTCCCCAGCACAGTGCTGGTGTGGTGTGGGGTAAGTACTACAGCAGAGACACACAAGCCTCCACCCCCTCACCACGCAGACTTACCTGTAGATGGGATCATGCATGACGAGCATTTTGTTCTCATCCCAGGCCCATTCTTTTTTCTGCAACGAAAGAAGCTGAAAATGAGTACGTCAGATGCTGCCCTTGAGATCAACGACAGGACAAAGATAGTCCAGGGACAGACCTGGAAACTCTTGTCACAGCTCTGCTGATGCTCCTCTGCAACCCTTTGCCAAGGGTTGGGTCCTCCCGGGGACTGGCAATGTCCCACATCACTTCTCTTGGGGCTCCTGAGCCCCATACATCAAGATACCCCTGCATCAAGACTGGCTCAGGCACCCTGCAGGAACACAGCTCATCTGAGGCTGATCCCAGCCCTCTCTCTCCCAGCCCAACAGAGTTTCACAGAACTGCAAGGATGCTGCAGGTCTCCACACTGCAAGGGGAGTGCTCCTGCTGCTGAGGCACCACTGCTCCAAGGACCAGGGCTGCCTACCTTCTTCTTCTTCTTCAGAATGACCTTCACACCATCCACTGACACAATGAGATTCACCTTCTTCTTCTTGATATTCTTGGCTTTAAATTCATACTGCAGGGGATAGAAGAAAACACCTCAATTAGCCTTCTTGCATCAGGGAAGCTCCAGAAAAGACTGATGGGAAGGGGCGAGAGCAATAGGGAAAGGTTTGCTTCCCTGAGCATATGCCTGCACCAGCCTGCCCGTTCATGCTAGGACAGGACAGGAGGCTGTTTTGCCTTGCAGTGTCCCTGTGCCCAGCATCCAGAGAAGCACACCCTGAAGCAATCTGGGCCCTGGATGTGAATAATGCTTTGCTCAGCCCAGGGTGCTGCTGGAAATGTTAACTTGTGTTCCTCTGCCCCTCTGAAGGGCTGTACCTCTCTGAGAAGGACTGCCACCTCCCCAGCCCTGCCAGCCCCTGGGGCTCCACAACCTGGCTGGGTTTGCCCCACTTACTGTGACCATTGCTGAGCTCTCATAAGGGAAATGGCATTTCTACTGGCCTTTTTTTTCTCCGGCTCAGTGTAAAAGTGAAGGTGATTGCTGAGGAGTCTGTGAACTGCTCCAGGGGAGAGGGGATAATGCAATTACCCACTTCAATTAGAAGTCACTGGATGGGAAAAAACCCAACAGGAACTTCCAAAGATCAAAGACTAAACACAAAGCTCTGGTCCAGCTGGGGGAGAGAACTGGGATCCCCCAAAATCCAGCCACTTTTGCATTTAGTCTTATGAGCAGGGAGTGGGCTGGCAGGGGAATAGGCTAGATGAGCCATTTAGGCTGAGCAACTCCTGCAGTGGGACTTTTAGGGATAGAACTAGTCTACCATGGCTGTACCAACATCAGGTACCTGGCATGCTGGTACTACAGGCAGGGCGCTCTGCACAGCCACGAGAACAGATCCTCTGTGCTCACCCAGCAGCAGAAAAGCCCTGCATCCTGCACCTAGCACATCCAAGAAGAGGAATTCAATTTATCCTCTCATTATTTCACCAGTGTCTCTGTAGAGGGAGCACAGGGCAGGCAGCCTGAAGCAAAGCCTTGCCTCCAGTCCACACCGAGCCTTGAGCCTCGTGTGACATTTCCAGCACTGCATGGTGTATTCACTTTGGCAGCCAGAGCCAGCAGGCAGGAAAAGCTGCTGGCCCTGACTGGCAATCGAATGATAAAAGACCTGAAAATAAAATTTCTTAAAGCCATTTTAAAGTCTCCAGTGGGGATGGGAGACAGAGATAACCCAGATAACAATGAGAGGAGTGCGGCTCTGCCCTCCCCAGTGCACGGACCAGGCAAGCTGTGCAAGCCCACGTGCACTGGGGCTGAAGCCATGGTGATGGGCTGGGGAAAGCAGAGCTCAGGCTCCCACCATGGATACAGCCAGCCTCAAAATCCCCAGAACATACTCATATGCTGCTTGCAGGGCTTATTCCTCATGGACAAAGGTCTCAGCAGAGTCCCTCATCAAAGAGTCCATAAAGGTGGGTTTTCAAGCCCCATACTCCCCTTCTTTGCCACTACAAGAAGTGAAACTGCACCTAAGAGCCTGTCTCTGTGCCTTGCAAAGACCAGTAGTGAGATCACAGCAACTGTCTGGCACCTAGCAGTAAAAAACCATCTTGATTTAGTCTTGAAAAGGTGAGCTCCAGCCCAGTTGCCTTGGAGTAATTAACCCAGCACCTTCTGGAGCTCTGCATGTGATTTTTCCAAGAGCCATGGGCTGATACATATGCTCTCCACAGCTCCCAGAGTCACCACATGGCACCTTGCAGCCTGATTTATTGGACCTAACAATCATTGACTATAAACATCAAGTTGCATTTCTGTGCTGCTGGAGCTGTGGGGTTTCTATTCTGGGTCATCCCAAGTGCTAACTAATGTGGGCTTGGAAGAGACAGCAAGCATGAAAAATATCTCAGGGTTAGAGAGAATATATTTAGCTTGGTTTTGGGCAAGTAACAGCCGCAGGACAGCAATGCAGACAGGCCAGGATGTTTCAGCAAAGATGCTACCCAGCTCTGGCATATGTTTCAGAGACAGAATAGATGCAGAGCTTCTTGGAGACACCGCCATAATCCCTGGCTGCAGGCAGAGGATTCTGCCCAGGCTCGCTCTGGCAGAGGGCAGTGCCACAGGGAAAGTTCTGCCATGCTGAAGCAAAATTCCCCCTGTGCTGATGGCTCAGGGCAAAATTCCAGCATGAACCAACAGAAGCAAAGAAGTCAAATTCTCAGAAGGGCCAACCAGCCAGATTTGCTAAACCCTTGCATAAATCCAGGCCTCTATTCTGATGCCGAGGCAAGAGCAAAGCTCCTTTGCAAGTCCAAGCCATGTGCTTAAAAAGCTATTGCACACACTGCCCCACCCCGCCCTCGTTAGCACAATCATTCCGATGAGTCCAGATGCCCTTTGGGATACATTTCCCATGCAACGAAGCAAAGCTCTAGCCAATAAAACACTAATGAACTGATGCCCAATGGGACTCTAATGAAATGCTAACTGTAATTTAATAGCAAATTAGCAAGGAAGAGGATTCAATAAAACAGCAATTCAGCTGAGCAGCCTCTTGCATCCCTGGGCTGCATGGGTCAGACACGTTGAGCCCATGGGTCACGAGATGCACTGTTTTCAGATTTGAGTTTGGGTAAACAGGTGCAAGCAGGAAGGAAAAGCACTCAGGAGAGAGGAGCAGCAAACCAAACCTAGAGAGAACATGTACCACTCTGCAGAGCGTGGCACATCATTCATGCACAGCTACCCTCCCTGCTTACAGACACTGTGCAATTTGTTCTGTCTTGCTCACAAGGCTAATTCAGCAAACTGGAGGGATTTCACCTACAGCTGTACCTCTGGCTATGGTCAAAGGACAGTTAGGTTTGCACAGTTCCTCTAAGTGAGATTTGAGCCAGAGAGACTGTAAGGAATGCACCCAAAACTGTGCATAGCAGAATGTGTTTTCAGACCTGCTGGCTTATGGTGCAGCCCTTCATATTGGCAGGGACAGTGTGCTGCCATGCCAGGATGCTGCTCGCTGGTTATGGCAGGAGAAAGGCACGTCTCACCAAAAGACCTTGCATACCCCAGCAAGCCCCTGCAGCTCCCACGAAGGCAGCAGCTGATGGTGGCAGGAAGGAAAGAGAATTTGTGCAATTCCCCATGATCCCCTTTGGTTTCGCACCTCGTAGCATTTCACATTTCAGTGTATTACTTATAACTAACTAAATGGTGTAATGGTCAGAGGAGCTTTCTTGGCTGCCAGCTCTGGTAGTTTGCCCATTGTGGTCATGATTCTCAATTTTTAAACACCTGTAATAATACTACAGGTTTGCGTTAATTATATTAATTCCTGGCTACAGCAACATGGCAATCCTAGAAGACAGATAAATCGTTGCAGGGAAATACACAGAAAATGGAAAAAGCAACAAAGAAACCCGACTTGCACAGCTCCACAGTCAGTCTCCAACTGAAGCTCTAAGCACTCTACTAAAATTGATAAGCAAAGATTGAAAATGGACATCTGAGATATGCCAAAGTTAAAAAAGTAAAGATACTCAAGAAGAAAAGAAGGGGTCTCGCTATTGAAAAAGTATTAGATCACTTGTAAACTCCAACCAGCTGAGAAGTGAATAAAGATTATCCCTTAATTTTATACTGCCCACAATAAAAATATTCATCTCAATTAGAAAAGAAACATCTCTCTCAGCAGAGCAGGAGAGCCTTACCATTGACCTCAGGTTAGTAGGAGTCTATTTTCAACATCTGTCTTTTATGCAGAGTTCACCATTTAAATAACTTTAGATGGAAAATAATGCCAGCTGGTGTATGCATCATTGCGCAACACATTCCTACTGGCAGAGTATTAAAACTGCCCTTTCTGCAGAACAGAGTAACATATGTTGCTTAATAGAGAGAGCATGTAACCTTGTCAGCTTAGAGTAAAATTATGTCTGAATCGCAGTGCGATGAGTATGTGTGAAAAGCGCAGAAAACTCAGCCCTTAGAAACATGTTACCCATCCCTGTCACACTGTTTCTACACAGTAAAAGTGTAAGAAAACTTGTAACCACTCACTGCAGGATAGGTTCGGCAGATCAGACACTGAAGAAGAGAGATGATGGTTTTCTAGATTTATCATTCCCTCACATGAAAGCATCTGAAACAAGGTTAACCTGAATAGAAGCGTCCTCATTTCATTCCAGCCCATCTAAACTGCAGAGATTTAAGTCTGCCCAGTAGCATTCTCCACCAGTAAGGGAAGGTACCAGGAATCCTGAATGGCCAGATTGTGCTAGCAGAATACAAATAAACAGAAAATTCTTTAATGGAAGCTTCCCAAAATGCACCAAGCTGCCTCTGCCCCCTTCTAGCCCCTATCCCCCTCCGCAAAAAAAAAAAAAAAAAGAAAGGTTAAAAGCTTGTACTGGGGATACTGGAGAAAGAGCAGTGGTTTGAGAATTCAATTGACAGGAAAAAAGCAATTTCCACAAAATGCATTGCTACTCTGCTAGGCTAGGAGGCAGGAGACAAAAATCTTCTGTAAGAAAAAGCATAGAAAGGGTGTATTTCTTTTTGCCAGAAAACTGTATTCCTTTGTGTTTATGCAAAATGACATGAAACTCTGAGCAATGCCAGAACCCACAGAGCCAGCACCACTGAATGCAAAGGGCTGGCTCCAAGGCCCCTGTGATGTGAGCAGCCTGTGGTGATGTCCCTGCAGCTCTCTGTCCCTTGGCACCTCATCATGCAATGAAAGCACAAGTGCAGGGCTGGTGCAGGCCCCATAGGGGAGCAGGGCAGGGTGCTGGAAGCCAGCGTCCCACTGCCCTGGCCCATCGTGGTGGCTCCTCCCTGCAGCTGGCTGGCTCAGCAGCTAATGAAATACCTTCAGAGTTAGACTTTAACCCAAGGTCAGCTCAGGCTAATGAAAGGCATGGCAGACTAGTGAAGGCTTTCCCAGCACTCTGGGGGGAGGAACGGTACTGTTCTCTTGATGAAGAATTAACTTATTGCAAAGTGACAGCTGAGCTTGAGTTCAATTGGCACAGACTCCATGGCTCCAAGAATTAACGACTGGAAGGGAAACCACATACCTCCTCACAATTTCTGCTGCTGAGAACACAGTGAATGAAAGTAAATCTCAGAAATGTACAAGAGATCAGGCATAACCCACAGGAGGGAAGCCTGAGAAACCTTGCTGGATCCTAATAGCGGTAATTGGGAGGAATGGCAACCAGCGGCATCATGCAGGGGACAAGGATTTCACTTTATAGAACCACACAAGGAAATGGCACAAATACCAGTGCCTATGGATGACTGAGAGCCACCCACAAGCTGTGTGGGAAAGGGAACCTGGGAGGGACACAGCCCTTTCCTGGCCAGAGGTGCCAAGCCACTCTGGGGATGGGCATGGAAAGCAGGAGGAGCAGGAAGGCAGCACCTGCTGCCCACTAGCCCTTTGTGGGTTGAACAACAATCAGAGCTTGGTCCTGGGGTCCTGCCAGAGTGTTAAAAGCAGGGCACAGCCAGGAACATCTCATCCCTTCTTTTTTAACTTTAGGTGCTTTGCTAACTGGAGAAGTGTGACTTCCAGCACTGCAGGGGCCACACCACTCCAAGGCAGGCAGCACAGTGAGCACAGGCCTGCAGTGTGCCTGTGTGTCCTGAGAGCCAACAATTTTTTGGGCCAAAAGGCTCGGAAAGCCTGTGCATAGACAAGGCACACACTGCACCCAGCTCGCCAGGTGCAGAGGTGGTATGCCCTGGGCCTGGTGGCATGACTATGGGATCCATCAAATGCAACTGTGCCTGATAAGGACAAGCAAGCTGCAACTCCACTGTGTTATTCTACACAGCTGGAGATCTTGTTAGGGTCATGCAGCACAAGCCCAGCCAAACTTAGGCAGGTGAGGAAGAGGCACAGAGAAAGGCTTCCCAATGAGTTTCACCAGGAAGCATTGGCTTCCTCCAAGAGGAGCCTAACCATCTCAGCTAAATGAAAGAACACGACCAGTATGGCTAAACACAGTGGCAGAAAGAGAAGTGCACTAGAGAGGAAAAGGGAATGATTTAAACCACAGCTTTGCCACAGTAGCAAACAGATGTAACCTGGCCAGAAGTAGCCTCAGAGATCAGAAGTCCCCAATCATCCAAGCCACCCAGGGCAGGGAATATCGGAGTGCTTTCCAGGGCTGCATCAAAAGGAGTGTGACCAGCAGGTCGAAGGAGGTGATCCTGTCCCTCTACTCTGCTCTCGTGAGACCTCACTTGGAGTATTGTGTGCAGTTCTGGTGTCCTCAACATAAAAAGGACATGGAACCGTTGGAACAAGTCCAGAGGAGGGCTATGAGGATGATCAGGGGACTGGAGCACCTCCCGTATGGAGACAGGCTGAGAAAGTTGGGGCTGTTCAGCCTGGGGAAGAGAAGGCTGCATGGAGACCTCATAGCAGCCTTCCAGTATCTGAGGGGGGGCTATAGGGATGCTGGGGAGGGACTCTTCATCAGGGACTGTAGTGATAGGACAAGGGGTAACGGGTTCAAACTTAAACAGGGGAAGTTTAGATTGGATATAAGGAAGAAATTCTCTACTGTTAGGGTGGTGAGGCACTGGAATGGGTTGCCCAGGGAAGCTGTGAATGCTCCATCCCTGGCAGTGTTCAAGGCCAGGTTGGACAGAGCCTTGGGTGGCACGGTTTAGTGTGAGGTGTCCCTGCCCATGGCAGGGGGGTTGGAGCTAGATGATCTTAAGGTCCTTTCCAACCCTAACTATTCTATGATTCTGTGGAAGGGAACAGAGGCAGCACTGGCTCTCCCAAGAACCCAGCTGTCAGACAGGTAGGGCAGCAGAGAGCCAGGGGTCCTGCCAGTGGGGTACCTAGGGATGGAGCATCCCTTTTGCTGTGGGTTCCTGCCCCAAAAGCAGAAAGGCACCTGCGAGCCTGCATCTCCCTCGTGCATCACCCAGCTCTATCAGGGCAGCAGTATATGTCAGGCTATAAAGCGTCTGGAAAGTGGAATACCTCCCAGGAGGGTGGTCAGCTTCATCCAAGAGACATTTCTGGACAAGGCTGCAAAACATCTGACAGTCCATTTTTCTGGGCTTCACTTAAGCCCACAGGGGACTCAAGCTTGCTGGAGGAGAGTACACAGGAATACTGGCTTACCCTACTAACCTGATCTCTAATGAATGGACTGAAATAGATTTTTAGAAGACTGCCTTAAACCACCCTACCAAAGTGCAGTGCTGCTGCCTGCATCTGTCAAGGACTTCCCTGACTCTTCATCACGGACATGCAATCCCATTGCAGCTCCAGTGAGGACATGTTACCACACCAATTCCCATATGCAGCTGTTAAGTACATACCTGGCCATGGCCATGCCCATGTACCATGAACCAGCAGGGTGCTCGCCCACAGGATGCCAGCAGCACCTCCCTGCTCCCTTCTTGGGCTGTGATGCAAAGAAGGACAGCATGAAAATCACTTGGTGTGGTCACTTTGCCTCTGCTCCCCTCTCCTGCTGCCAAAACCTGGGAAAAAACCAGCCTGCAGCAGAGATAGCTCTGGCAGCAGGTCATGGAATCACAGAAACATTTGGGAGCAGAACCAAGGTTCCCACTGGCTCCACCAGCAAACCACCAACATGGCATGGGCAAACATACTGGACACCTCTATCATCCTGCCAGCTGAGGTCTGAGCTGCTCCTCAGGCTTAAATTTCCCCCATCACCCTGTCTACACTCCAGTACTGGTGGTTTTGGCAGTAGCAAGACTTTAATCAAAGGGCACAGTAGTTTGGAAGAGGAAGAGGAGTAATGAAGCATGGGATGCTCATTCTTGGTCTTAATGACACTTTTTAAACTCTTCTATGGTTCTTCAGAGTTTGCATTTGCACATATGGGAAAATACTGCTCTCAGGTGTAAGTGTTTGTCTGAAATAAGATATGATTTTGGTTCGTACTGACAAGGTCAGTGCCTATTTTCCCATCCAACTTCAGGTTTAATTTTGGTAACTGTCTGTGACGGTTGCAAGTACTGATGGGTATAAATGGGAATCGGTCTAAAAATACCTATGTTGCAAGAGCAGCAGAGCAGAGTTACGGTTGCTGCTTTAAAACAATCCTTGGATCACAGTATGTCCAACCATCACACAAAGCATGTTTTCTAATAACATTGAGTACTTCACAAGAAATCCCTTCTGCTCGGTTTGCTGTTTCCTAACAGATCCATTGTTAGGATCCAGCCTTGATCCATTTCCTCCAACCTCCCCTCACTACCTCCGAGTTTCACAAGATGAGCTGACAAACTGGGATACATCCACAAGCCCTTTCAGTCTAAGCGGTTTCACAGAAATCTCAGGTAAATCAGAACTGGTAAAAAATAAATTATTATCAATCATAGGATTAAACAGAGAAAGTTCTTCTAGGTAACAGCTCATTCTCATCCCCTCTTTTGCAGACTTCCATTTACAAGACAATTCACCTCCAAGAAATCCTTAGGGGTCTCAGATCTCTGTCCCAGTCTTAAATTGTTGTGATTTAAAAAAGAGAACAAACCTCAAGATCAGAGATTCAAAGGAGGCCTGAGACATACCAGTGCACCTCCTCTCCCAAGACAGTTTGCAGCCACTCTGCATGCCACGGAAGCCCAGTGCTGTGCAGGGGGATGCAGCAGCATGGTGCACACAAGGGATGCAGCTGCTGGTGCAGGAGCACACTTCCCAGCAACATTCCTCAGCTCCACCCAGCAGCTCAACAAAGCCACCAGCAGATCTCTGTGCACGTATTACTGTTTGTTTCATTGGGGCTTAACTAATACTGAGCTTATAAGAGAAAGCTGGAATCCCATCCCAGCACAGACACAACTTTTTCCCCCAAGCTTGGGTACACATAGCAATGGCTCTGAGTAGAAGTGACTGCTTGTGGGCTGGGAAAAACAGCTTCTCTCAGCCATGAAGGTCAATGGAGACCGTGCCACAGGCTATCCCCCAGCCTTGAAAACATCTCTAAATCCCTTTCAGAAATCCAAGGAAGCAATAACAGCATGAACCGGACCTGTGTGGGAGGCAGTAGGCTCCCACCTGCCTTCACATGCTGCCATCTCTGATGACCAAGTGTGGTGCAGGCAAATTAACCAGTGGGAGGGTGATATGGGATACTGGTCAAACTGGTTGCAGAAATAGCCAGGCTTTGAGCTGCTCCCTTTGGTTAACAAAAACAAGGGCACGCTCTGTGCACATCTGCAAGCTCTGCTTTTTACAGCTCTAGAGACACAAGAGATGAGCTGTACATACCTTAATATTTACCACCTGTTGCTAAAATAACCAGAAAAACATTCCTTGAAAACCCCACATCTGACTGGAATTTATGGTATTTTTAATCAGATACATATAGGTTCAACCTATGGGCAAAGGCAGCAGGTGCACAAGCCGTTTGGCGACAGCAACCACCCATTGAAGAAGGTAAGAAGCCACAAGAGCCTAGAAATGGCCTCTGTTCATCCAGCCTACAGTGGGTTTGAGCCCACGTGCTAGGATGAGCTTGGCTTCAAGAAAAGCATTGCCATTTGCAACAGTTTAGTCCTGCCCTTTATGGTAATCCTTAATTAAACTCCTGCATCTTCCCGGCACTGGCATTACCTGAATCTCTGTGGGGCCCCAAGAGTGTCGGGTGCTCAGCAGCACAGGCAATGCTCAGGCAGACAACTTCCTCCACCTCAGCAGGAAAACAAAAGTTCTGTGTTCAAGATTCGCTTTCTTCCACAAATGCTTTCTTTCTAAGACACCTCCTGCTCAAGGCAGCTGAGATCATCCCCACCTGCAAGGAGGGGGCTAGAGGCAGGGCTGACACCATGGAAGAGCACAGAGTTACTCCAAATTCACCCTGAGGGCAGGTGACAAAGAGAGGGGCACCATAAGAACATACCCACGCAGCGCTTCAGGAAGGTGTCAGCTCAGCAGAGCACGCCGAATCAGAACACGGTGAGATTCACACCCCATGTTGTGAAACACAGCATTTACTTTGGTATTTTTTTACTGCTCACAAAGAGCTACTCTCCCACAGTTGCACAAAAAGCTTCAGCAAGACCAGTTAGAAGGCAGATGAGAACAGCCAAGCAGAAGAGCAGTGAGAAACTGAAGGTAAGCTGGTAATGTTGTAACTAAATCAGTAATTTCAAATTCAGACAATTAATGAAGAATGAATGAGTAGCAGTATTAAATGCTTAACACATCAGAAAAAAGCCAGCCCTCTGGGGCTCATTAGATGCTGGTGGTGCTCAGCAACGTTTCTAGGTTGTATACTGGACAAAAGATTTAATTATTCATATCACACTTGTTTCATGGTTCCTATTTTGGTAATAAGTAATGCATGTATTAAAAATCATTCACTAAATTCTACATGTTAAAGTCAAAAACTCAGAAAAGTGTCCTTTAGAGTGATTTAGACAGAATCATGGAAAAAATTCCAAGCTAATGAAAGCTCCAAGATTTTAGGCAGAGATAGAAAACAGACAATACAGGAGTTAATATCAAGCGAAGGGATTGCAGAACAACTCAGCACAGCACCAGTTCTATGCAAGTTGAAATCCTAAACTGTCTCAATGAAATTAGAAGTGTACTTCACGAAGTTATTAGGCTGGCTAAGAAAGCAAAGAGAATACACTGCCATTTCCCCTTTTGCATGCATTTTGACAAACACAGCTCAGATTCAGGGGCTGAAACCCACCTCACCAGTGGAGCCCCAAATGAAGCAATGACAGACAGATGACAGGATACTGCTGTGCATCCAAGAAACCCCACAGCAAGGAGAGTACACCAGTGCTAATTTTTACACAGATCTGTAAGAAGAAAAAAAGTATTTGCTATCTAGGGTTAAGCATACAGGAATTTGGCATCTATTCATTTCAGGCTGATTTTATACAGCATTGGCCAAGCAGCCTCTCAGAGGAAAAAGGAGCTGCATCCACAAGATGCAAAAAAATGCATCTAGAAAAAACCCTGGAGTCATCAAAGGTGTCATCCCAGTGGAAAGAACACTAAGAGGAGAGTGTGATCCTGGGCACATGAACTGGGCAACATGCAGCAGGACAGAAAGGTGACTATCTCAAAACACAGCACTGCTGAAATCACTACTAATATAATCCATTCTGACTTAATATGCTCTGATTTATCGTACACTTCGAAGAAGCAATAGAAAAGAGTTTAGAAAAAAGCAACAAGAACATGAGGTAGGTTTGCCAGTCCCAAGGGTTAAAACAAACTCTTACTTATCCAAAGAGTAGGCTCAGAAGATCAACTAGCTGGGAGGTGAAGTTGGACCCATTCAAACCACAGAAAGACACATCTTTTTTTTTTTTTTTCCATGGGAAGCTCAACAGGACCTGCACCCCAAATCACACTGACCGCCAGCTCTGGGCCAATTAGTCTGCATTTCTCTTTTTTAGATATCAAGGATTTCTTAGCCTGTATGCAGATATCAGCAAAAATGTGCTCTTTGTGTATCCAGTACTGGAGAGATACACACACATACCTGAAGTTCCTTGGAATTAGGGAGTGTTTGAAGGAGTCCAGACCAGCCCCATCCATCATGTTACAAGGGAACAGGAAATGTCACAGGAGCAAATGCCAAAACAAAACTGGAGGCCTTTGAAGGGATAAAGAAAGAGATGGCTTTCCATAACGCATATTAGTATTGCAATCCAAGAGCAC
This sequence comes from Psittacula echo, assembly GCF_963264785.1. Taxonomy (NCBI): domain Eukaryota; kingdom Metazoa; phylum Chordata; class Aves; order Psittaciformes; family Psittacidae; genus Psittacula; species Psittacula echo. The sequence continues at coordinate 19,894,464 of NC_137740.1, forward strand.
CACTGTAAAAGATCACAGTTGGGCTCTTTAACTGAAAAGAGTTATGCTGAATTTAACCATCTTTGCTGGAGTTTCCTGTGGTGAATACTGACTTCAGGATTATTTTTTCCATTTCTGCTGAAGCAGAACAGCAGTTTCTATAGGCAAGCATATGGCAAGAGAACTGGGGTCTTCTTCCAACCATGTTAATCTCCTGCTGGTGAAAAGCAAGTGACAGATTAAGAATCACTAGGGTCCTCATTCTCCACCAGGGAAGCCTGGCCTGAGAGGAAACATTTTATTCTCTAAAAATTCATCCAAATTTGGGTATATTCTTCATCTATAGTCTTTGCTCTGGGTAGACATCACTCCAGCATGGGAAAGTCCAATCCCTCCAAAAATCCCAGCTGAAGCACAGCACCCACTGGCTACCACCTACAGGGACACCAGAGCAGCTGGGGATGGTGTCTGGCCACAAAGCCATGCCGAAAGCAGTAGCCCTTGTGTGGCCATCACAGCCTCCCCAAAGGATGAGGAGGTGCAGGCAGGAGAGGGCAGGGGACTTCCAGGGCTTTCATTGTGATTTGCATGCTATAGCCCTTCACTGGGACTGGGAGAATGCACTCTTGGCTCCTTTATCTTGTTCTTCTGCTGTCCTACAATAGACACATTCTTTCCTCCAGCTCCCTAATTAAACAAGATCCATTCCACAGACCAGCTCACACAATAGCTTTTGCAGCCTCTCCTCTTAAACAGATGTGATCCTTTCCTTTGCTCCCATCCACTGCAGGAACAGGCCATAACAAAATCACCCTTACAGCTATCACAGCCCCAAAACCCCATGCCAAAATCCTTCTCACCTTGCTGCAGGCTGCCAGGCAAGCTCTGACATTGCTCTTCCCCCTTGGCCATTTGGTGTACAACATCCCCTGGAACATCGTCCTGCTGCACCAAGCCAAAACCACCACGAGTTAATTTTAGCAGTGAAGAAACTGGGGCATGTGGCTCTTTTTTTCTGCAAGGCTGCAGCTCCACGCTTTGCCTCTCTTCTGAGAGGACAATACTTCAACAAGTAAATCAAGGGGTCCTTGGCCTTTGAGGACCAGCAGAGAAGCACCAGAACAGAAAGGATCACACACAAGAGTAGCGTTTAAAGTGTTGATTTCAGCTTGGTTAAACTATAATTCAGTCTGGTTCCCTGTGCAGGCATGCCTCCCTCAGAAGGAATCTGACAAGTCACTCAGTCTCCCTGTGTCTCGGTTTTGCATCCGTAAAACAGGTACTAAATATTGCTTGAACCCTGACCTCCTGCTTGTGAGGTTTTTTTTAGCCTTTGCTCTGCTTTTCCTAAGCCATTTCTCCCCTTAATCACAGAACAAGAGCCAGGTACCATCTCTGGACACACTCATGCCTGGGTGGAAAAGGGGGCTGCTCAAGATGCAGCCACCTGCGTCCCTCATGCTCAGGTCCGTACACCAGCTTCAGTGTTCAGCACAAGGGAACATTTGGACCCCACTTCATCCCAAGGGTAAAGTGCTGCTATGACGGCAGCAAACTGATGAAAGCCCTTGATTTATTAAAAAACACAGGAAAATTCCATCTTGCAGTAAACCAGAAGAAAAACTCCAAATAAAAGCAATGCCATGCATGTGAGGAGACACTAACGGAGACTGGAAAAGGGGGATGGGGCCAGCTCTCCACTGTGTTGACCAGGAAAGTGCTGGGAGCTACCAGGATGAGTTGCAGACCCTGAAATCAGCCACACCTCAGTGTACCCCTATTAAACCTATTTTCTCACCTCAACAACCTCTCAGGTGCACCAGGAGCTTATCCTTATGCACAGTCAGGAATTTACTTTAAAATGCAAAGATAAGTGGAGATGGTTATCTTTGCCAGCAAGTTTCTAGCAGCAGAAGAGGCTGTCACCTCTTCATGACCATGGTGGGGCTAGAGAACACTGAGCTGGGTGTGTTATGGCTGGTGATACTGAATGCAGCCTTTTCCCTCAGTAACAATGCCTTCTGCAGAGGTTTTCATAAGTTAGAGGGTCAGGCAATCAAAGGCAGCTCTGTCACCTTGCTGAAGGAGCAGAGAGCTGTCAAAGGATGATGGTTTCTGTAAGAACTCTTCAAACCCTCGCAAACAGCAATTACCAGAGCTTTCATGAAGCCAAATCTCCCAGAACAAGCTGCAGAGCTTCCCCTTGACAACCAGGCTAAATCCATTCATGCCCATCAGCCAGACTGTGCAACAAATCACTCCTTTCTAAGCTGGAGGAGAAGCCAGAGCAGGCACAGAGAGCAGGAGAGCCACCTAGGCACCACCAACAGCTTCCACAGCATCTGCAGTACCACAGACGTCACATGTGTCAGTGCTCCAGCTACACCGTGTCCCTGTGGAAAGGAAGGTTTGAGGAGCCAGATTCCCTGCTTCTAGTGCAGCTGAGCCCTGGCACCGAGCTGGGCCTGCTGTGCTACCAGAACCATGTGTGCAACATGGGGAGCCTCTAAGGAAGGAGCCATGCAAAGCCAACAGCACCTCTCCAGCATGCACCAACATCCCTTCACATGCTCTGCTGAGCCCGACAGGTAACACAGCCCATTGGTGCAATGTTTAAAGCCTGCTTGAAGAAACATTTCTAAGGAAGAACAAGTGTGAAGCAGGAGGAAAAGAAGGGAGCACAAGGGCACAAAAGGAGACAGACATTTGTGCGATGACTTTACATGCACATGAATTTAGAGAAGGGGTGGGAGCTGGCAGGGCACCCACTGGCTGGGAAGGAGCCATGCCAAAGGTCTGCACTCTCCCCCACGTTCAGGGAGCCTGGCAGACGTTATTCCCCTTCTTCTCCCTTGAACTCCCAGCAGATATTTGCCGATGGCTCAGATGATGGCATCAGCAAGCTGGAAACGTGACTCACTGAGAGCAATGGTGAGGAAAGCCCCCAGCCAGGAAGTCAGGTGAGTCACAGAGAGACACTGTTGGTCCCAAGAGAAAGAAGAAAGCCCAACCAAGGAAAGGCCAACCCAAGAAAACACAGGGCAAGGATGCCTGACAAGGACACAGGGAACAGGAGGCACTGCTGCCTCCCAGCTTTTTTCCAGCAGCTCCAGTTCTGCCCTGGGCTCAGTGCCTACTTGGCTCCCAGCCCTCCCAAAGACATTTGAGTGGCTATAGGCCAGCATCACCCACCAGGGCATTGCTGTTTGCGCTGGCATGCCCTGCATCAGCTGACGTGTTCTTGCCAGAGCCCTGAGCACTGTCCTGACCACAGGACACTTGCCCAGAGCAGAAGTGTTCATAGAGGCAAGGAGGTGTGTGGAAGACCACACACCAGCATGCACCTCCTGGCAGGCACCTCCCAAAGCATGCTGCCCCATCTGGGTTATGGTTTCCTTCATCCTTGCCGGCTTCAGCCAAGCTCACCATCCAGCTAGGAAGCTTCTGCTCTTTTCCAGGCTGGACTCGCTCCCACCAAGCTCTCCTCCCCACCATGGTTTGGAGCCTGGCCATAAGCGACAGGCTGTCCCAAGCCTGGAAGAGAACTGTTAGCTAGGTCATTGCTGGAAGCCAAAAAGCAGTGAGTCTATCATGACTTATCCACAAGGCCAGCAACTAGGAGAAGAGGAGCATGCCAATTCCTCATCTCCTCAGGACCCATCAGGTCACACGTCTGGCTGAGCCCTGTCATTCCTGCCACCGTGTGACCAAGCAAGACCGGCAGACAGCAGCACAGGCAGTACTTGCTCATGTCTGCCAGGAAGCACCTTCCCCAAGTCCCTCTGGCAAGCAGTGCTCAAAGCCCTATCCCTACTCTGCTTTCTCTGCAGCTCAGACCTTGCTTTCGAGCACTAATGGCTCACACTTCACACCTTCTTACCAGTTCAGATGCCTGCCCCCTGCCACATGGGGTCATTTTCCTCCTTAAACTTGTAATTTTACTATATGTGCATTACAACAGAGTGTACATACAGCTCACGCTACTTAATGCTGCCAGTAACCTTCAAAGCTTCACTGGAAAGCACTCATCACATCCTGGACATGGTATTAAATGAGACAGCCAAGCCAGGGCCACCATGCTTTGGCCAACCCTCATGGAAACCATCTCGAGAGACCCTATGGGCAATCTTGGTCAAAAGGGTGCTTTGGTGGATCCGAGTTTATTGATTAAATACTCACCACAGGATGAGATCCTGACCTATTTCATGCAATCAAGTAGGCAGCATGTTGTTAGCAATTATTACTAGCCATTATTTTATTATGAAGTTAAGTGGCACTGGTGGTGCTGGGAGAAATACAGTGAACTTGCTCAGAAGTCTTCACCCTTTTTACTGCGATTGTCAGAGCTCTGAAAGAGCAATTGAAATTATTACGGATATCCCTTCAGTTCCTCCCAGATCTAATACAACATAATCTTGCTCATCTCAGAAAATCACGTCAAGTCATTAGCTCGCAGACAATTCACCTCATGCCGAGTGCCACGGCTTGGCAAAGAGCAGGCTGTGCTCTTCAGGCAGCCAAAGCCTGAGTATCTCTCAGCCAGCCCACTGCCCACCATGCAGGTCTCCCATAGGAGCCAAGGGAGGGCTGTCCCCAGGCAAGGCTCTCATGCACACAGGGCCAGCTCGCTTTCAAATCCTGCTCCATTTTATGTCGGGTACAGCCATGCTGCTCCTTGCATGATGAAAGTAAAAGAAAAAGAAGACATCACTGTAAATGACTTAACACTTTTAAAAATTCCCCATGGCAGGAACAGGAGTATTTCAGAAATATTTTAATTAAAAGAGCGCAATATGACACCAGGCGCTCTACACAAATAACTGGCCACATGCATCAATTTTCACACCAGTCCAACTGTGCATGTGGCTTGCAGGCGATGCAAAATCTTATTTTAAAACAAGCTAGTTGAAATTCAAGAGTTTTGCCAATTTGCTAAGATCGAGCTCAGCTATGCAAAGCAGCAGAAGCCCTACAGAATCAGATGTACCTGACAGAGTAGGAGGTGTAGAGGAACTATATTTTAAAGCGTTTGAAATGCCTCCTTGTTTTGAGCCTGCAAAACTCAGCTGGACTCTTCCCAGAAACAGCCTGGCAGAAGACTTCCACAGAAGCCGCTTTTAAGAAGCAGCTATAAAGGATTTCATGCTTTCTGGCACGAAAGAAAATCTAGATTAAAGCTGCACTCAGTAACACAAGGATCAAAAAAAGGATGATCCCAAATTCTCTAGAACAAACGCACCAAGCCCCAGCTAGGTAGTACTGGCAGCACTGGAGACATGCCAGGAACACAAAGAGGAAAGCATTTGCGTACATTTACATCATGACAATATTAAAAAATATATAGTTATCGTTGTCATTTATAGCTGGGAAGTTGCATCAGTTGAGCTCTTGCTCTCCAACTCCCTGTACAAAGTCCCTCTCAACTCAGATCCACAAAATGGACTAGATTTGGACTTAATATATACATCTTGCTCTGGTGAAGATGTTCTGCCATTGCTCTGCTTTGCTCGTGGGACAGTGGCAGCAGGGCGGCAGATCCCAGCCTGGAACAGGAATCTCAGCAATGCTGGCTATGCCTCCTCCCTGCCCCCAGAGGGTCAGGTCTCTATCTAAACAGGAAGCCGTGAGGAAGACAAGCTCAGCCAGGCTCAAGATGCTCACCCTCCAGTCCAGATTGTCAGGGAGGAGAAGCGAGGCAGCTGCTGCTCATGGCCCCATTCCTCCCTGCTTGCAGCTCAGCACAGGCAGTTATGGGGGGCTTACAGGATGTTCTCTCCCATGGCACCCCCACTGTTGGGCAGGACACTTCCCCACATCTTTGCATTTAGTAAATAGAGGCAAATCCCAGTGAGTGGCCAAGGTGAAGGCAGCACTGAGAAAGGGGATTTGCAGTGACAACTCCCCCTCCTTCAGCAACACTGACTGAACAAACTGGGACACAGCACACTCCTCTAAACTGCATTAAAACCATACAAAACCTCAGGGTCAGCAGCTGCTTCACGCACCACACGCAGAACCACTGCAGCTTGTTCTTGATGATCTCCCATCAGTTGCTTTCTGTGCCTAAATAAGCTTTTTCTTCCTCTGGTTTCCCCATGCCAATATTTGGGGATTACTTTATTCCTCAAAGAACACAACTACACTTCTGCTTTAAGAAGGACATGCATTCCTTGACCTCCAGTCATGCCAAAACCAGCCTCAGGCTCCCGCCCAGCCAGCAAATGCCCTTGTAGTGCCACAGTAACATCTTGCTGCTGGGTGCAAGGCCAGCGCAGAACATGGGAAATCAGGGAAGGGCTATACACGTAAACTCCCATCACACAAACTATCCTGGCATCCTCTTTACAAACAGCAACCCACAACAAATAAACAGACATTAAAAGTCTCCCTGGCAGATCCCATCTGCAAAATCATGGTCTTCCAATGACTTGCATCTCTCAACACCTGAGATCAACTCAGATCAGGAACACCTGAGTACACATTTTGAGCACATCATTCACCATAAGAAATCATTATTTTACCCTAATTTGTGTCCTTTCTCTGCCATTCAGAGCTTTATCTATTAATTTTCTAGACTATGCTTAAGAGTCTTCATATTGGTCAACACGGACGTTTTGGTGTTTATTTAGTCGGAAGGCTTTTTTCCCTAGGGTTCATCTAAGCCCTTAAAGTTGTCAGGCCAAGGTCCAACCACGGCCCAAAGAGCTGTCTCATGCGAAGAGCAATCAAGCTCCTGCTGTTTTAAGCCGGAGGGCAGCGAGCTTGCCGAGTGTGTGGCTTGTTTGCCTCCCAACCTGTCCTTGATCCCCTTCTAGTTGTGCAGGCGAGAGGCCAGGGATCAGAAAAGCAGCTCTTCTTCTGGCTATTGGCCAAGCATTATATGGCGAGAGCTCCCCGTATCCTGACTGTAATTATTTTGGGAAGCCAGATGACTTCATTGCCAGATGACATCCCCTGACCTACTCGCTGTTAGACAAGCTCGTTGCTGGCAGGCCCCACAGCTCATTACTCAGCGCTTTAATTTGCACATTGCCATTCACCGGGCACTAACATGCTGGTGTATAGAGGTAGCACCCGAATTTTCATGCAGCCGAAGTGCTTATGCAAGCAGTGAAACACAAATGTGCCTCTTCACAAGTACTTTGCTGTTACTTTTGAATTAGGACTGACACATGAGGGAATCCTCTGAATCATGGACACGCTACAGTTTTTGTCCAGTGCCAACAGCCCCTCATCCCACACTCACCTTCCACCTCATCCCTGCCACCACAGCACATGCTTCTGCATGGGACACGGCACTGTGAGCACAGATACAGCCCTGCTACCACTTGGGCTGCAGCTAACCCCAGCCACAGCACACAGGATATCAGGTACCACAGGCGACGGCTAGTGCCAGGGACGCTCAAACATAACAGTGTGGCACATGAAGCTTGCAGGCATTGTGCTTGGGTAACATGGAGAGCTCAGTGGAGAGAGGGACAGTGAAAAATACAGTTACGAATAACTTGGAGGACAGGACTTATGCGAGAGAAGGCTGTAAGTGGAGATGGGAGGACCGGTGATCCTGCCACCCCAGCACAGAGGGGAAGGAACATCCTCACCACACTCACCCTGATCCGCCGCATGGCTGTCACAATCTCTACCCGGCTGTTCGGCCGTGGCACATCCAGGCTCCCAATGTACTGAAGAGAACGAAAGAGCAGATTAGTCAAGTTTCCATGGCACCAGAAACCTCATGGTCCCACTATGGCTTCAACTGCATCCCCAGAGGGAACCCAGGGTCACTTCTGCAAAACTGGCAGCATTTTGCCTTGCAGCCCTCCCACCATGAAGATGTTCCCTCAACACAATGCTTTAAGGATTCAGCAGCCCTTATTCTAACAATAAAATAGCTTCAGTAATCAGGCCACCAAACCTCATTCATTTAAGCTGTGATCAGAGTATGTAGCCAATATCCCCTCAGCTGCACTGAGTCACCTACTATAGAACTGGATATTGGAATATCCTTAAAATAGCTGGAGCAACCTGTCCTGCGACAGGCCCTTCAGTGTTTAATTACAGCCCTGCCAAACCCTTGTCTGTTTTTGCAGAGCCTCCAGGCCAAGCCTCCGGAATAAAGGAGCCGCTTTGCTATTCAAAGGGGACCAAAGGCAGCACCACTGCGACCCAGCACGGAGAGATGCTGAACAAAAACCTTTTTAAAGATAAAATGGAAGAGGGCAGGTTCAGAAGAAGGTTCAGAAAACAGACAAGTAATGAAGAGTCAATGCTGAGCACTAAAAACGTATAGTTAGAAGAAAAGCATTTTGAGTCTATTTACTAGCCCCGTGTGCTCCCACGCTTCATCTCGACATGAGCGCTGACGTAACCCTCAGCAGCGCAGCGCAGGCACTAAACCCGGCAGGGCTATGTGTTCCTGTGAATACAGCCATAGCCTTTACTGACAGCATGAAAACCGAGGTCACTGGTTTCAAGCAGTATTGTGGAGATGGGTGCTTAAACTGCTGAACATGTGCTAGGGATCACTGTAGAAGCAAAGACCATGGAGAGGGGTTATTTCTCACCCTGCTGACTCTCAGCTCGTTTCCACTGGGACACTGCTGTTACCTCTCTCCATGGCACAGCCCTGTGGCTGCATAACCACACCTGGGCTTTGTGTGTGCGTGCTGTCCCAGAGAGCCTTCCTTGTTAACCCTCCACATCCCAAACTCAACAGGGCCACCCAACTGGTGCAGCCATCCCCAGCTGCATGGCTCCTGCCCCGCTTGGAGATGGGGCAGGCGTCCGGTGATCGGCACCAGGCAGCCAGTGCTGAGAGGAGATGAGGATATAAAAATAAACACCAAACAGCTGGCGTGTTCATCACGTGCTGAGCAGGCTGCCACGGCACAGGGCAACTTTATGTAACCAGGAATTAAAGCCCACGATGCATGCTGCTGGCAAATGTGGCTTTAGCTGCCCAGACCCCAACCACTGACTGCCCAACTGCAAAAGCACAGGTCTCGGTAAGTTTTCAGTTGCATCCCCTAAACAGAGCCTTCCCACTCCTCATAGGTGCAGGTCATATTAAGAAAAGCATCTTTGATGTCAATCAATTCCCTTTTCTTATACAAAGCCTGGAAACCATCAATAAAAAGTAGGAGACGACAAGAAGGGCCAAGGCCACGGGCACAGGGTCACCACACAGTATATAAGGAAGAGACCTTTCCCCACCTTTCCTGGCCAGGCAAAAGTCTCAGCTGCATAGCACCTCTCCCACCAAGCCTTCCCATGCTGCTCTTCTGCAGAGGACCACCTAGCACTGCTTTCCACTCAACTGCAATGGACGCTTCTTAGCTTAAATGACAAGGACAGACTTTTGCAGCCAGAGGATGCCTATCTTCTACTAGCTATTCCTGACAGCATGAGATCACTGCCAGTGGAGGGGTAATCACTTCTCCCTGTTTTCCTTCCCCAGGCAAGCACAGAATGCAGCCACTTGCAAGAACAAGGTGAGTGCTGGCAGCTATAAGCTGGGCAGAAGATGGCCCCATCCACCAATGGCTTCCACAGCCACATGAATTCGAGCAATGCCAACCTCCTGGCTGATGACCACAGCAGCAACGCTCAGTCATGCCCACAATTGCATGTGTGAGCTTGGGAGGTCCGGGCTGCCCCACAAGCGAGTGATAGAACAGAAACCAGACACCTCCTGGGACTAGGCAGCACCTCCTTGGATGGCCCTCCTGGGAAACAGCAACAGCAGTAGGAATGTCTTGAAGCTGTCCTATCTACATCCCTTTGTTCAGCTATTCCCATGTACCCAAACCAAGGAGCTCCAGTCACAAAGCATGGAAGATTTGCCTCTGCTCCTAAACTTGGCCTCCTGCGCATGCTGCTTCATCCCGCACCCTGTGGGAGTGTGCCCCCACCAGAGCCTGTGGCACCTCCTGCCCCAGCGTGGGCTCACTTCACACAATTACTGTGCTCACAACTCCGAAAACACCCACCTCTTCCTCCGCTCTGGAGGCAGGTATTTCTTGCTGTTTCACTAAACTCAACAGATGGACAAAGTCTCCGCAAATTATTTTTGCCTTCCGGGCATAAATCACACAGGGGAACTGCACTGCAGAGGAGTAACCCTTCACAATGTGGTGAATGCTGCCCAAAAAAATGTGCACTTGGAGGTCAGCCTGTCAGCTAAACTACGATTTCCCAGGCAAGGAGGGGGATGGCCTGAGAAATCATCTGTATTTACCAGTGATTTTCAGGCAATAAGTGCATTGAGGGCTGCTCCTGCTCTGCTCTCCTCCAGCCCTCAGTCCTCACAGCACTGACCTTCATTCTGGGCAGAGGTGTGGGGAAAAAGCAGGCAAGGCAGAGGTGAGGATCAGCAAAGCAGCAGGGTACAGGACTCCCCATTCATCCCACTCCAATGCTGAAACCCAGCCCCAAGGACCCCAGAGCATGGGGGCTCCCAGACCCCAGGCATGGACTTCTGCCTTCCTCTATAATCCATGTGCCCAAAGCAAGGTGCCAGGTGCAGCAGTGGTCCTGGTCCCCACAGGGGTCCATATCCCAGCTCCCAAGCCTCAGGCCAGCATGTGTGCCAGCGTCCATGCCAGCAGGTTGACTCTGTGGGAAAGGGAGGCAGCAGGGCTGGGTCTGAGCATGGCAAGGAGAAAGGAAGGTGCCCACAATAAAAGGAAGGAAAATAAAGCTGTGTGAAAGACAGCTGACAAAGAAAATGAACCCATGAAAGAGCCCACCCTCTCCAAGCCCTCGGGAACTGAGGGGGAAACCATATGTACGTATGCAGGACACAGCTCTTCCAAATAACCACCTCCGAACCCATGTCCCCACCACCCTGTCAGTGGATGGGGGGCAAAGGTGGAGCCTCCCTCCTGCACTCAAGAGCCAGGCAGGCTCAGAGGGTCACTGATCCCCATGCTCTGAAGGCAGGAGGCATGGCTGGCAGGGTGCGGAGGGCAGCCCCAGGCAGCTCCCTTCTCCCTTTTAGGAGAATTAGGAGAAGAATTCTCCCAATTAGGAGAAGAAAGGCCACTCACCCATAGAGCCAGTGAATGGGTGGCCAAGGGGTCCGTTCTGTAAGGAGGTGCTCTGGCAGGCCCACAAAGGCAGCCCTCGCACTGCAAACAGACAGAGCTGCTCGGGCTGTGTCGCCCAGCAGCACAGTGGGCAGGCACAAAGGACCTATTCTGCAGGGTGCTTTCAGTTCCCCAGGCGCCCTGCTGCTCCTCAGCCTCGTGTGTGGGATCCAGCCTTCCGTCGGTGCTTCCAGGGCCACTCTCCCTGCCATGGCTTGGTGGCCATCACCAGCCGGGCTTCTCAGCACCAGAAGGGAGCTTGTCTGCTGTACCCCTCCCATGCAAACAGGCTCTCCTGTCTGTCCCAGGCAGGGCTGGAAGGGGTCTCCAGACACAGTCCACACCATGCACCCTCTGCCCATGACTTACAAAAGACCTGTCCAGTCCAAGGAAACACCAGTTCTCCCTTGGCCAGAGGAAAAAAAGAAAACAAAGGAGAGCATTTTGCCAAAGCAGTGTTTGCACAAGTCACTTAGTTTCTCATTTTCCCTTAAGGTTGTTCAATGCTGCTTGTTTTCTACTCTGTCACAAGTGAATTTTCTTGAGAAGCTGCTTTTTGTGTGACAGGTGGCAGATATTTTCGGAAAGCCAAAGGCCAATTGCATCCCTGACAGGGAACACCTTCCAAGGGGTGTTGATGAGATCCCTTGCAGGTGATGGGCAGTGGTGGGCAGCAAAAGGCTTTCTGGAGAGTAGCTGCCACCTTCCTGAGGGAGGCACATCGCTGCTCTGCCAGCTCAATACTGTGTGCAAAGGTCAGGGCTGAATCATATCCAACTACCAGTGGGAGCACACATTGCCTGGCTACTGGGTTTCCAGCTTCTAAAGCCACCCTGAGTTAGAGAGCTTGCCAGGGATGAGGAGCCACTGCTTTGGCAGAGGAGCTGCGGGCAGGCAGGCAGCAGGGCAAGTGAGACAGGCAAAGGAGACAGGCTGGCACCAGCTCAGGCTGGGGCATCACACCAAGGGCTATACAGCCATCCCCAGGGACAGAAGAGTCTTGTCCAAACAGGGGATCCTCAGCCTGGGCTGTGGGGGGATTACTGGAGGTACCAGCAGCAGGGTTGGAGACATCAGATACAGGCCACAAGTGTCCGAAGGTTTCTGCAGAATCCAGGGCAGTGTGAGGCTGCACCAGGTACTGAGACATTGGCCCCATGACACATGTCTGAGCCACAAAGCGAGGCCCAAAGTGCTTGGGCACCAGTTCTCACCAGGTGCTCCAGGACCTGAAGCCTCTTTATTTCCCCAGTGCCCTGTCTGCAGCCTGGCTAATAAGAGCTTCTTCCCAGGCTGCTGCCATCAGGCAAAGCAAGGAGAAATCCAGCTCCCAGGATTTTTTCTGTCCCAGTGCTCCTGCTCTCCTGTTGTCCACACACAACCTGTGCCCAGGGAGCCAAAGGGCCGGGCTTGCACAGCCCAGCTCTGCCCTACACTGCAGGAACACCCGGCCCTGCTGGAAGGAAAAGGGGGAAGTTTACTCAGACTGCAGTGGTGCAAGTTCAGAGGCCAAAGGGGGTGGAAAAGTCGGCATGCCAGCTGACTTGAATGGAAAAGGACCCCACCTGTCTAGCCTGAGCCCAGTAGGAGGGTACAGGGGGCTCTCTGTTGAGCTGGAGGGCGTCAGCCCTGCTCAGACCCTTTAACAGGGTTCTGCACCTTGAGGACACCAAGGTGCCCTCAGCCCTGGGAGCCAGGTAATTTAACATAGCATGTCAGACCTATCAACCCATCAGAGCTACACAACCAGACCATTGGCATTAACACAGGGACACCTCATGCCAGGCAGCGCTGATCAGTCTGATGCCCTAAGGATATTAGTGCTTCTCTGCCTGCTGATCCTACAAGTGCTTGCACTGCCTAGGAGGTGCACAGAAACACAGAGCTCTTGGAGGTCCCAAGACAAGATCCAGCACCTATCAAAGCCATGTGCACAGCACCCACCCTTACCTCTCAGCAGCCAAAACAGGGGCTCATGTGATAATGTGAGACACCTTTGCAGCAGAAACACCAGGGCACAGGGTGAGATGGCGCAGTGGAAGAGCTGGGGTTTTTCCATACCAACGAAGCAGGGCTGTCCACTCGCTCCTGTTTCCACACCCCACCCAGCCCACAGCTGCCCCCCACACAGGGGCTGAGCTTCCTGCACTTACACCCAGTTACAGCCTTAACAGGCATTCCATGGACAGGATACAAGGGACCTGAGCACTTCAGCAGCCAGAAAAAAGGCTGGGAGCATCCCACTCCCATTGCATCTTCCTCAGGGCCTTCTGGCATCTGTCGGAGCCCATGCAGTGCCCAGCTGGGACCCACAGTCTGGGCACACACAGCTCTGCCAAATCCCAGCAGAGATTTTCTCTTTTTCACTAAGAGCTTCACTAAGCAGCCTGTGAATTGACTTAACAAGTATGGCAGAAATATGCCACTGTTTCAGAGGAGAACTTGTGTGGCACTTGGGAAGGTTATTTATAGCCTCGAGCAAGCAATCCCAGGCTAAATCACACTGCAGCTTTGCTCTGAGCTGAGCAGCCCTGACAGAGCAAGTCGTACTCCAGAGGTGCCAGTACAAACAGCCCCCAAACAAAGCCGCCAAGTCACTTCCAGCCAGCTAAAGAGGTGCAGAGCTTCACATAACCAGTCTTGAGCTTCCCATTCCTCCAGGAAAACTGACCTGCTGGGTAGGGAGTCTGAAGCAGAGATGGGAAACTGAAGACCCCATCAGAGCTGCCTGCAATTCTACTCACTTCTAATGCTTTTGTGTATGGCCCCTACATACACAACAAAACACACAGGAGTGGAAACACACATGCACTCACTACTTAGTGTTCACCTGGGGCTACAATCCTTTTCCTGATAAAGGATTTATCTTTGCAGCAATCAGCAGGCACCTCCAGTGCTCACAGCCTTGGAAGGGCAGCGGGCAGTTGAGCTGAAGGTGTTCATAGGAAGAGATGTGCTAAATCAGACTGAAGTCTCTTTCATGTCCCATCTCCAAACATAGACAGCAGCAGATGCTTGGTTCAACTTCAGTTTCCCACGCAGAAAAAAGTACTGACAAATACGAGAGAAAATGCCTGGTTGCCAAGATCCCTTAAGGGAAAAAAAAAGAAACCTGCCACCCAAACCCCCAAACCCCACCCGCTGCCCAGAAGAACAGCATTTCCCTCCCAAACCTCTAGTGTCACATTTGTCTGCAAACAGGTCTGGTATCAGGAAATCCAGGTTTCAGGACGCCCATGGCGGTCCTGGACTGAAGGCAATGGGTCTGCCCAAAGACCAAGGTTTACTTAGACAGCCCCTTCTCCCCACACCTGCAGACGAGGGTGCAGCAGAGAGGGACCTTACACCCATCTGCCCCTTTATTGGGAACCACACACATTAGGATACTGCGAATGGATTAACGAGTCCCAAGACTGAAGGACTGACATCTGTTTCTAAATAATAGGTACATGGGATCTTGCTCTGGACCACAAGATCTCCAGGGCAGGAGGAAAGCCTAGCCCACTGAGCTCCCGAGCCAGTAACAACTCCTGAGGGGCCAGTAACAGCTTCACTGTGCGAACTCAGCAGCACCCAGCACCTCTGTACTCAAACAGACTGCAGGTCTGGCACTCCAGTGACAGGCTTCACCACCCCATTTACCTCCTTCTACATGCTGATCTCCCTGGAGGCGTTGAACTAGCCTGAGTCATGATCTCTGAATGTGCAGAATTGCTCGTGTTGCACAAGGTGGCCCTTGGGTTTTGTTCTGCAGCACTAAGGGTTTGAGAAGATAAGGAGTAAGCTCACATCCCCCTCCTCCTTGCACAGACTGGAGGAGCTGTGCTGGGTGGAGGACAGGAGGCGTCTTTACTCTCTATATATCCATTTATTTAATCAGAAAACCACTGCACAAGTGGGAATTTCTGTCCACTCCCCTGCACCATGCTGCAGCTCCCAGCTCTCGTCCAGATGCTTCAACTAACCCAAGAGGCCAGGCTTTTGATTTTATTAAACATTTTAGACCACAAGACACAGAAGAAAATGAATGTCCTGCCTCCCCTTGGAGACAGCTCCTCTGATTCCCAGCAGCCCAGCCAAGGCACCTCTGGGACACAGAAGTGTTTGGTGCCAGGAGAGGTGGCCAATGAAAACAGATCCAGAAGTGTGAAATCTATTACTATTCTAAGAAGATGGAGTGGGATTTTCCAACTATTGGATTTATTTCCAGAAAATGGATTAGCATAATCCTTAGAGGACAGTTTGCTCAGACTTGGTGTCCCCATGCCAGAGCATATGGCTCCAAGTGACTTCACTGGGGACAAGCAACACAAGTCTCCTGACAGCATTGCATGTGACAGCACTTCTTGCTTCAGATCGAGTCCATCACTCTGTGCTGGAAAACGGCCCAAACCCTGATTGCCCGCAGCTACCCAGGCCAGGATGCCAGGACTCTCTCAGGAGAAATGACACCATGGATGCCAGTTGCTAGTGTTGAACCACGATATACCACTATGTGTACCATTTAAAGACAGCAGCAGACAGCGTAGGTCTGAATGTAAAAATAAAAGTAAAAATTAAACCAATCAATCAGCACACACCAACTCAGGCCAGCATTGCCCCCCTGCAGTGAGCCCGAAGCAACTTCGTCAGGAATTCCAGGCTGCAGGAGCGAAGAGCAGTGATTCAGCTGCCGAGGGCTGTAACACCGGGATCCCCACCACCCTGACTAGCAGCAATCTCAGGAGGCTTTTAGGAGACAGGCACATGAGTCCCAGCACCCCAGATGAGCATTTTTCTTCTTTAATCTTCCCCAACGTTCTGCTCTAAATCAGTTTCTCATTGTTGTGACTTGCACTGGATGCCTGGCCAAAACAAGAGCGGCGCAGGTTTAAACACTTGGGATTCTTGGGGATAAAAGGAACTAAAGCAGTAAGCATTTAATTAATCTCCAGAAATCTAATAAAAGGATGGAGTAATTGCCTAAGCCATCTGTGTTCTGTGTCTGGCATCAGGGACTGCTGGAGAAGCCCACAAATTCGGAAGCTGGGTTTCGCACAGACTGTGCTTGGCATTAACGCATGCCACAGGATACCAAATAAGAGAAAGAGGAGCTAACAAAGACTAATAGGCACCACCCCATTAATGCAGCCAGGCTGGCAGCATGAAAAAGAGATGATCCATGAGCAGACCGAGGGGCAATTGAAGCCCTTCCTCACTTCTAACCCCCCAAGATGGGCCACCCAAAACTGGCATAGAAGAGGTACATGGGATTTAGAAAGAGAGATGCTTTCAGCTTCCCTGCAGGCAAGGAGTGAGCAGGTGCTGCCAGCAATCAGCTCCAACAATCCAGGAGCAAAAGGCTGCAGAGCTGAATTTGAACAGCCTTTCCCAAGAAACAGTTGCAAAGCAGGTTTAAGTTTGCTCCATAAACAACTCCTCGGCTGTTTTGCTCTGCAGCACAGTGCCTGCGGTCAGGTGGGAATGGCCTCTGCAGAAAAACCCTCCCAGCCCTGAGAAAAGGCGAAAAATATCACACCCTGCAAGGAGCCGCAGCCTCGCCCCAGGGCATTGCACACAATTAGGTACCAAAATTGGGATTTATTATTTTTTTCCCCTGCCAACACACGTGCTCTGAGGACAACGGCATGTGAGGGATGCTTGCCTCCCTGCCACTCAAAACTGTTGTACACTGGGCTTTTCCCAACTCAACCTCACCTGAGTATCTTGTCAGTGTGCTAACTGTATCCCCTGGTAACAGCAAAGGGAGCAGGATTTTATGTTTCCCCTTTACAGATTTCATGGCCAGCTACTTCTCAGTTAGCTGCTGGCCAGTGCTACCTGTTCAGGGCTGGGCAACACGGACAGGTAACTCAGCTTTTCCCAGCCTGCTGTGAGACTGCAAGCGCTCAGCCTGTGGGAAGCCACAGCCTAAGTGAAGTAAGAATAAGAGGTCAGGAAAAAAAAACAGGGAAGAAAGAAAAAAAGCGTGCTTCCTTCCAAATCCACTGGCAAGAATGGCTTATATACATTAAGGAGAAACAGCAATATTTTATTTTGGGCGGGCAGCCCTGACCTCTTGCACTACACCTCAAATGGCATGCAGTCTTTCCTTCTGCTTACACGATGAGTTTATCCCATCAGGGAGCACCAGGGTACACGGCATCCTGCAGACACCAGCTGTCCCCCATCACATCAGCACTCCAGCGTTACCCACCGCACTGGGAGCACAGAGCAAAGCCCGAAACCGCCGCTCTTTCCCGGGGAGATGCACACACACGGGAGAGTTCATGGCTCTCTGGGGCCAACATCCCTCAAGAACACCCCGCAGACCCATGGAGGGATGCAGGGCCAAGGAGGAATGCTCGGGTGAGGCAGCAGGGTGACCCCGCTCCAGTTTCACCCATCCAACCTGCTCCGACATCCTTACGGGATGGGCGGGAAGCCTCACCCAACTCTTTGCAGCTGAGTTCGGGGAAGAGCAGGCAACGCCAGCAGAAGAGCTGCCGGGGGAAGAGGGGGAAACCTAAAGCTATGCGAACAGAGAGCTGGAAAACAGGAAAACCCGAGGGGTTGGGGTATGAGCGCTGGGCAGGGACCCTCGCGGAACCCCTCCGAGCCCGCCGCCCACCTTGGCCTCGAAGCAGATGCCGTGCTGGAAGGCGTCCTCGTTGTGCAGGGGAATGCGAAGGTCGTGCCGGTCGTCCACCAGGTTGTACTTGGACTTGGCGGGCATGGCGGCCCCGCGGCGGCCGGGCTGCCCCTGCAGCGCGCCCGGCGCCGCCGCGGAACCTCCGCCCTTCGCCGCCGGCCGGCCCCGGGGCGGGGACGCGCCGCCGCGGAGCGCGGAGGAAGGGCGGGGAGCTGAGGGGGTCTGGCAGTGCGGGGCTCCCCCCCTTGCAGCTGTAGGGGCGGGGAGGCGTTCCGAAACGAGCCCCCGGAGGGGCGCTGGGGATGGCGCCGCTGACACCTAGTGCGTGATGCCGGGTCTGCACCCATCCCCGCCGAAGTTCCAAACAGAGGAAACGGGCTGGGGGCACAGCTCAGCCCGGGGTGCGCTGTGGAACGCCGTGAGGCCTCCCCGGGCACACATGGCAAGCCCTGGGTTGGGAGCGAGAAACGTGTCCCTCCTCGCTAGGGGAGCCTGGGGTGCTGCAAGCGCTCAAGCCATCCATATCTTTGTATCAACACCAGACATGATGGAAATTGAGCAAGCTGGAAGTAAAAAATCTCCATCTTGTGCTAAATGAAAGGCCAGTCCGTGTGATCAGACTAGACCCTATTGTGCCCTACTTTATGAAATCCCTAAAAGCTCTTAATGTGCTCACACACACACTGAAAGCACCCCAGAGTTGCTTTCCAGCTGTGCAGGGACCCAGTCATATATCTCTGACTGCAGGTCCAGGCTGTTTCACCCCTTACCCACACACACAGAGTACACCCTAAGGTATGGCTGCATTCTTCAGCGTTTTAATACCCACGGATGCTGCATAATCACTGCAAAGCTCATCCCACTGCAGTATGGCCAAAGAGTTCACACTGGCCTGCACACATGCCAGAGGCATCATTTGGAATGAGCCTTTCCCAAGACAGATGCATTCCCCCACTCCACAGGAGACCCATATTTCCCAAAGCTCTTGCCCCACCCTGTTTGTGCAGTCCTACACACCAGAGTACACTTCCTCTTCTAAATGACTGCAGTGCAAACCACAGTGCTGGCTTTTGACCCTTCTCTGAGCGTACAGGGCCATTGATTTTTCAGGCTGAATCACTGTGGTGAAACTTTGAGTTCATAACATAGTTCAGAGCCAGCCACAGAATTTCAGCCACATCTAAGAAATTGTTGTTCTCCTCAAACTGGATCAGATTTTCTGCTATCCCCAGCAGCTCAGATAACAGGCTGGTCACAAACAGGTGACAAGGTAAGAACAAAGGTATACACTCAGCTATACCCATGAGAGGTATATGAAGACAGCCACTGTGCTGTCAGCTTCCACATGCTAGGCCAGGCTCAGGGTGAGATCACACAGAGCTGTCAGTACTTGAATGAATTAATCAAGGGATGATTTCGCACTGAAGGCAAGCTCTGGGTTCTTGAAAACCTTTGTTCCTTGTTTTGTAAGGTGGGCAAGGTGTCAGTGCTGCTGCGCCAGCTTGGTGACTGTACTTGCAGAGATTCCTGGGCAGAAAGGGTGAACACCCACGATGGACTTAGGGTCACTTAAGCCTTGGACAGGTAGATGTTAGTGGTGGGATAGTCTTGAGCCCGGATCTGTTCCGTGGTGCTTGATGCTCTGAGTTCTTACAGAAAGCTTCTGTTTACCTCTAGCAAAGGCTTAGCTGACAGCATTGAAGAGGTCCCAGGTGCTGGAAGTAATTCAACCACTGGAGAAGTCCCCTGTCCAATGCCAGCTCCAAGCAGGATAAGCTTCAGGATGAGAGCAGCAGCTCAGGACTGTGTCTAGGTGATCTGAAAGTATTCCTATGGACAGAGATCCCACAGCTTCTTTGGAGCCCTGTTGTTGTGCTAGATTTGCTTAAAGTTATGCAGTCTGCCAACTGCTGTCTTTCCACAGCTAGCAAAGACCCATAGATTTAGTGAAGAGCTGAATTTCTGCGCAGAAAGCTTGCAAGCATCTCTTCAGTGAACGGTGCCTTCAGGGAGGTTTTCCCCAGGTGTGTTCGATAGAAAAAGGCTTCAGAGACTGGCAAACAAACGAGCTCCTCCCAGGGGGTCCCAGTGGGTTTACCTGTCAGCACTGTGGCAGCTCACAGACCCTTGTGTCGTGGATGCTTTGGGCAGTCCCACACCCTGCTCCTCTGCCTCTTCTGCAGTGACAGTGGCTATTCTCACAGACTGCTGCAGTGCCCAGAGTCAGCCTGTAGACTGCCCTTAAATACTGGGGGTGAGCCAAAGGACAAGCCTCACTGCAGTTACTTCTGGACTCTGTTAGTTGGCCTCTAGCACCATCAACTCAGTGCTGCTGCACCATGTGGAACAGCAGCCCTGGGAGGGAAAGCAGCAGCTCTTCCTGCAACCAGTTTGTCCCAAACCCCACCTGCCTGTTACCCCGAGCATGATTAGGTGGTACTTGCTGCATCAGGCAGTGATCCAAAGTCACACGGGCTCTGCAGGTGGCTTCTCATGGTGTCTTTTTTTCTGGGATTCCCCTGCCTTTGCACTATGCCTGCCAAACCATCACCTTTTCTTGGAAGAGCCTTTCTTGGCTTTTGATCCCAGGACATTGAGACTAGTCCACCATCACCGTGCAAAAAGACACAGGAGATCCCCAAAGAATAGGAAGAGGATTGAACTCACACTCTTGTTTGCCCTGCAAGTGCAAGAACCTGTTTCCTCCCTTTCCAAATCAATAATTAGAAACCCTGGAATTACACGCTGAAGTTGTATAACCGGTTTGGCTGTTTTTGAGGACACGGTGGCTCGCCCGAGTTGGCGCTGCAGCCTGGGACAAAGGTCCCATGCGCCACCCAGGCAGGAGGGGATCTCACCAGAGCCTAGGACACACACGGCCGGGGACTTGGCCCGGGTCACTCTGAGGGAGCAGCAAGGGCATTTGAAGGACACCTCCATTAGCGGAGGGTCCCGGTCAGCCTCCGGGGCTGTTCAGCCGCGGGAGGGCCAGGGAAAGAGGAATCACTTCCCGCCTGTCCCGGGTGCTCCGGTCCTGCCCCGGCCGCTCCCGCCGTCTGTTACTGCTGCTCGCTGCCGGCCGCGGGTTGTGCATTCATAAAACTGGCCTGCCATCTCCTGGGAAGGCCGTGAAATGCAGCAAGGAGAGCCCGCATCGGAGCGGCTATCTCCAGCCTTGCGTGCCCCAGCTTCCCTGCCTGCAGCCCAGCGCTGTCGGGGAGCGGGGGGGGGGGGTGTGTTCTGCCCCAGCACCCAGGGAAACCAGTCCCACGCCACATCTCTGCCACTCACAGGCCTCCTTTCTTCATCTCGTTAAGATGAAATGATGTTCTTGCAGCACTTACGTGAAAGACAAAAAAAACATATCACCATATGTGGAGCACAGTGGAGAGAATGACTGTCACCCCAGCTGGTAGCACATCTGTGCACTGGTCTGCACTCACCAATATACCCAAAAGCAAAGGACCTTGAAGAGTTGGTCAGGAGTTTTAAGTTTGCCTATAGTGGTTTTCAAAGCATCAGTAGGTTTCAGGACTAGAAAAGAGCTGATATTGTGCAAACCTTTTATAAAGGCAGTCTGACTTGCCAGTGCCAGCATGCATTGGCTAGTCTCACCCCTTAGAGAAAAAACATTATGGGAATATGGTGATATTCCCAGCAGGAAGATGTGTCTGTTACTGTAACATCCACAGCCTGTAACAGAAGCCACCTGCAATCTAGACTGGGAGACATGGGGAAACACAGTGTTTGCAGAACACTTCGTACCTCCAACACTGTGCCAGCAGCACAAGGCTACAACTCTCCCTGCAACTCGTGTGCTGCACCGCTGTTGGAAACGACATTCACCCGCAAACGAGGCAGTGGCGAGCACCCACCGCAGCCCCAGGAGGCCACTATACCCCTTCTCATGCTGCTCTGAGTACTCTCAAAGCGAGCAGTTCAATGTACCCACAGCTGGTCACTCCGCAGCCATCACTACACGTATCCCTTGTGCAGCAATAGCGCAGCACAGTGGTTTTGAGGAAAACACACCGCACGCTGTTTGTGCTCAGGGCACCTTCTCTGGAGAGCAATAATAAGAGGGCTTTGGGCCAGGTATGCAAATCTTTTTATTGTGCTGGATATGGGTGGAAATGAGAAACATGGAAGAGCACAGATATGAAAGGATATGAGCAGATGGCAGATTCTGCAGCTCTGAGCAATAAATTGTAAAGCAAATTGGCCCTCAGGCAGGCATTCAGATAGGAAAGGTAGGATCCAGCTCTTAGCTGGGTGCTCCAGATTGCTTTAACGTCCTTCCACAAAATCTGTAGCTGCGAATTCTTGTAGCGCCACAATCCTGCAGTTGATGAGTGTCCTAGAGCATCTACCAATATAACACCAGCACCTCAGAGCCTGTTCCCTCTGAGCCCACAAGGAGGCTCCCTCCAAGCCACCTGCACAGTCCCCGGTGGAAGAAGCACCAAGCAAGGTGTGTGCGTCAGCAGAGCAAGCACATGCCTTTTCTGCCGAATAAAACCTGGTGATTAACATCTAAGTTGCAAGGGCTAGGGAGGGAGCAAAAGTCTTCAGAAAGGCGAGGAAGGCAACTGCTGGAATTAAGGTCAGGAATTTGCTGGCATTTGCTGACATTTTATGCTGATGAGCTGGCACAGCTCATGCTCTTCTGGGACACCTTTATGCATGCATTTATTTACTTTAGAGGTGTGACTGGGAACCATCTCAGAGCTGTTTTTAAAAACACAGGCACATCTTTGGTATCCACTGTAGTGCAGACAAACTGTTACTGGAATAACCTGAAAACTCAGATTTTGTCTTCATAGACATCTTGATTCTTTGCATGACAATTTCCTTTCAAATTGCAGCTATCCCAGGTTTTTGGAAGCTCTCCACAAACCTCAAGTCTTGAAACATTTTTGTTTCAGAAAGACAAACACATGGTGCTTCTGGAATAAATACACTCCCCAAAGCAGAGCAGGTGCTAGCTAAAATTAACATTCCTCCCTGCCAGCTTCTGCAAGCAAGCCATGAGAGCCTGGAAGGTTTGGGGCACCCAGAGTCCCAGTACTACTTCAGGGAGCTGGTGGCAGTGGGATCTCATCCCTGGGAGCCTCCCACAGTGCTCCACATGTGAGAGCAACCCAGGACTAGGAGTACTCCCGCAGTAGGCTGAAGCAATGCCCACATCCACTGAATGTTTCACAGCCACCCAGGAGACAACCCATGCAATATTCATATTTTTCTAATCTCACTGGCCTATTAATGATAAACAAACCTAAAAGGTACTATAAGAAATACACACTGCATATACACAACTCTTAACCATCCTCAGCACAATCAATTATACCAGTTATCAGTAAACTTATCAATAGATTAGCTGCTCACTATAAAAATCAGTACTTACCTCCTCAATGTGCAGTGTTTCCCATCCCCACAGCAAGCATAGCATTCAGCTCCTTCTTCAGCTCCAAGAACCTTCAGGCTATATCTAAGCACAGCTGGACAACATCTGCAACAAGCCATTAAGGTCTACACATAGAGTGCAATTCCTACCACCCTTCCTATTCAAACCAAACCATCTCACTGCAAGGTGCGTCACATCCCCTTAAATCACCACTTCTCCAGGTGTTCCCAATGATTGAAACAAGTTGCCCCACATGGCCTGCCATGGTACAGAGGCAAAAAAATCATGCAAAAGTGGAAGAATCCAACATGGGGGTTTGTTCCCAGGTGGCTGTCAGGTTCCTCTATCTGCATGAGGCCTGGTATGCCCACAGCAATGGGGATGGGAATTGCTGTGGGTAGATGCCCAAGAGAAGGTAGGTGAGGACCTGAAGCAAGAGGGAGCTGCTCTAGCAATCCCACAGTGGGATGTCAGAAGGGCTGTGTCAGCAAGCACCTGCTCCAAGTGTGTGACACTGCAAGGTACTGACCCTGTAAGCCATCCGTCTGAAATTCATTCACGGTTTGTCTTGATGCTGTTCCCAAGGTATGATCACTGCAAAAGGAATGC
Source organism: Psittacula echo (assembly GCF_963264785.1). Taxonomy (NCBI): domain Eukaryota; kingdom Metazoa; phylum Chordata; class Aves; order Psittaciformes; family Psittacidae; genus Psittacula; species Psittacula echo. The sequence goes on from NC_137740.1 coordinate 19,918,174, forward strand.
TTTTGAGGTTGATTTTGTCTGGATATAAGGGAATTTATACAGCAAGACTTTCCATCTCTGCAGGAAGAGCCCAGGGCATCTGGACTCCAGGCTAGTCTTGTCCCTGTGATCCCAATCGAGAGAGCATGACTTCGGCTATAGCTTTAATGTTGCACCACAGACAAGAAGGAATCTGGAGTATGACTGTTCTCAGCTTCAATACCAGGGAGCAAGGAAGAAGAGCATCTTCTTCATTTGTGTGACATGCAAGTAGCCATATTCAAATGATATGTTAATTGCTGCATCTAGCTGTCAAGCTTCTTGCAATCCCTCATAAATACAATACTTGGCATTCTTCATTTGGGAATGCAACTTACGATCTTCAGACATGGTTCCCAAGTGCAAAACACCAAACCGACGAAGAGCCGTTAGCCTGGGTGCTCTCCCCTGTGAATCACTGCAGCTAATTGGGACTACCTTTGATATGTTTATAATTTGCCAAGGCTTATTTGTTGTATAATCAGACACATGGCCGCTTCCTTTAATTGCCTTGTAAACTGCCAGAATGATTAATTCTGACACAAGCTTGCATCTGTCAGGGGATTGACATGCAGTGACTTATGAGGATGGCAAGGCAAGGGCTGGGACACCTGCCATCAGGTGGGTGGAGCATCTCTCCTGCTAAGTGTAAGAGGCTGGTCCTCATCCTTGAGAAACAGGAAAGCACAGCTTCCCCAGTGCAAGGGGACATGAAAGCCCATGGGTGCTCAAACCACAGTTGTGCCTGTGCAGCAGCTGTGCCCATGGACCAGTGCCTGCTGATGGGTGCAGCAGTCCCAGAAACACTCCTTGTGCCCAGCCCCACCTGGCCAAAGTCCATAGCAAATGTTACCGTCAGTGTTCATGCAAACCCTCAGAGACGTGTTAGTCCCGGCCCTCACCTGGGAAACCTCCCCTAGCTCTGCCCTGCTCCCACAGTCATCTTCCCACAGCCTATTGAAAGGCAATGGTCTGTGAAGGCAATATTTCACTCTCCTACATATTTTACATGATAATGCTGTAACTCTGATATATTCTCCTAAGGGACCTCTCATATCTGGGCAATAAACATTTCTGTTTGCTGCTCAACTTTCTTGCCTGGAGATGTACCCATATAAAAAAAATGTACTCTCAGCCCCCAAATCCCAGCAACTGCAAATGCTGGGGAAGAATTAGAGCAGCCCAGTTGATGGTTCCAGCTTCTATCATTATAGAATTTATGTAAGTTCACTGTGGCTGGACACTGGTAAAAGGAGGGGCAAGCAGCTCAGGTGGGTGCCTGGGTGCTCAGCTGCTCACTGCTGATGGGACATAGGGACAGATGGGTGGAAGGTGGTGTGGGGAGAGATGTGGAAATGCAACTGGCATGCCAGAGGGATGACAGCAAGTGAGCAAGAAGGGGACATGGGGATGTGACTGCAGGTGGTGTGATGGAGACAGGGCAGTGACCAAGCCTCACGGGAGGAGCTGGGAGTTGAGATCCAGAGGGAACTATTTCCATAGCCTCAGCTAAAGGTGGCACCCAGAGAAGGGTCATCTGTCCAAACATACAGGGCACGGAATTTGCCCTGGGTTATGAGTGAGTGCCTGAGGTTTCAGAGGGCCACATGTGGGGGAATGTGCCTGCATCCCTGGGCACCCAGGATCTGCTTCCCTGCAGAAGGCTTTGGTGTTGCTGGAAACACAGGGAGGTCAGTGCGAAGGGCATCATGCCAGTGGGAGTGCCCAGCAGGAGGAAAGCTCTTGAGATTGTCCTTCTCTTACCTTATCTCTGTTTTAAGGAACAGGTAATTTTGGAAGCATATTGTAGATGGAAAAATGCCCACAAAGAAAAGGCAGCAAGGTGGGAAAAGGATGGCTGTGGGTGCTCAGCAGAAAGGCAGCAGCTACACACTGGAGCCATGGGGTTCCCACTTAATTTTCACTTTCTGCTCCTTTTCAGAGCCTGATTAGGCTTCAGCTGAACCCTGCTGTAGCTGGCTCAGCCCCCTCCCAGTGCCAAGTGAGAAATTAAAGAGGACTTTGTTTCCAAACAATTGTAAATGCATAGTTTGAGAATCTGTAATTTAAACTCAAATCCTCCTCCTGCTAACAGTGATGGATGGCTTTTTCCTACTGCTTTGAGAGCCCTTGGATCCTGAACGGCAGATGCCTTCCTGATTTATGGCTTGCCTCTTCATCCGACAGGAAACTAACAGCCCAATTCTAATTACCTCACTCTTATTAGGATGGTTTCCTATATTGCTTCCATCTTATTACCAGGGCTCCCCATTCCGCCTTTGTGCAGCTGACTTGTGTTTTATGGATAACCTTAGCATGGATTCAAATAATCTCTGTTGCACTCATTTCACTTTCACTGGCAAATAAGTTCACGTGCACTATAGATGGATGGCACACTAGAAACTGCATTTGTTTCTGAGTGGCTCAGTCAGTGAAGGGGGCCAAAATGTGGGGATGGGGAAAGGCCAATGCCAGCAAGTATTTGCCTGCCTCTGAAGGGGGCTGGCAGAAAAGAGGGAGGGATGGGGGTACATGAGGCACTAAAAATAAATGTTCTTCCTAAAGAGAATCTTGCTGGTTCAACTCTTTCCCATTCTTTTCTGTGTGAGAGTGGTTAATTCTCCTTGGGAGCCCATTCACTCCGCAGATGTTGCTTTTCTTTGTGTGATTAGCCTGAAATCAACAGAAAATAATCCTGTCCTTTGACAAATACTGGAGCGCAAGATTCCAGTGTTACAAGGTGCTTCAGCAGCCCGAACAGATGCTGAAATTGCTGTCTGTAAGAAAAGCGCACATGGATGTATTTATGCTTTTAAAATAGCATATTGACTGAGTTTGTGATGATGCGAGAAAAATGCCTGTTTGCATCTGCAGAGCTGGGACTGGCCAGGGCTCCCCAGCACAAGGACGGTGACATCCTGGAGCGAGTCTTGTGAAGCCACCGCTGTGGCCAGGACAGGAGCACAGGCTCTACGAGGAGAAGCCGAGAGCTATGTTAGCCCAGACAACAGAAGCAGATCCATCTGAAAAGCCTCTGTCCTTGTGCCCCCCATCTGGCACAGGCTGCAAAGCTCAGCCCTATATTCACTGTCTTGGCTATTCAGCTCATCCTGGTCAAGGGGCAAATGCTGGTGGTCAACAGAATGGCAGAAATTACTGGCAGAAATTACCCCCACAGCCCCTAGCAAATGACCTCAGCTGAGGGTTGCTGGCTCACACTGAATTCTTAAAATGGGCTTGTCAGCTGTGCTTTAATTCACCTAATGTGTCTTTTCCTGATAACTTTTAAATTCAGATTGTTGTGCTATCTGGACTCAAATGCCAGCAAAGCTCAAGTATTTCATGCCTGTGCCATTACCTTCCCCGGCCAAAGTCATAATCTCATCAAAAAGCAAAATCAGAATTATCTAATGAGCACAGAGTTCTTGTAAAAGTCAGAGGATGAGAATGAATTTTCTTCCTATCTCCTACTCTAAAATCATTGAATCCCAGTAAACTTGCTCTTTACTTGCTGCTTGGAAGATATGAGGGATGCTATCCCCAGCAGTGTCCCAGTCCAGCCCTCCACCAACTCCTTTATAGCCCTTCAGTCAATGTGTATAAATGGAGCACTCTCTGGTGCACACCTCTTCTCCCTCTCATGCAATTTGGGAAAATAAAGTTATTTCAGATGACTCCCCTCCTACTTGTGCTCAGTAGCCAGGGGTAAGCCCCTGGTGCAGGGATGTCTGTGTTACTGCTGCGTGGAGCTCAGATCTCAAACTGCTGTTTGCTGCTACCACCAGTCACGTCCTCCTACTTGTTCAGGTGATAATTTTCCCCACCAAGAAATCCTTTGGGTCACAAAACACGTACTTTTATTTCAACTAATTTGCAGTCAATGCATTTCATATTTCAAAGTCACTTCTTATGTACTGAGGAGAGAGGAGAAAATAGCCCACGAGAGCTTTCTTGAAGGTGGTGCCTCTAATCTTCCCCTCAGACATATGAAAATGCAAATCCTTTCTAAATGGCATTAGATCATTGAATCCAGCAATATATTTGTACAGCCAATTTGTTACTGGTCCCTGAAATCATTGCCTTGCCTCAGTGCAGCACTGGAGTGCTCTCTGCTGTGACGGCTCCAAATCAGCATCTCCCCACTGGCTGAAGCCTAGTTGGGCACAGAATCCTGGTGCTGCTGGAGTGCCCAAGTGTGCTCACTCAAGCAGGGCTGATCCTGCATGGCATCAGGATGCTGACACCAACCCTGAAAAACTTCTTCTCTCCCTTGCCAGATCCCAGGATTTTTTCAAACAATAAGGAGCTCTGCTGGTCTATGCCGCACTGCAAGCCGGCAGTGAGCTGCACTGGCCAAGTGCCCACTCCCTCTGGCTCCAAGGGAAGCTGGGGACAGCCCCTGCAGATGGGGAGACACGAAACTCATTAATCATCTCCCTGGTGCTGTGCTGTTGCATGAAATTGAATTTAGCACCATTAGACAAGCGGCTTCTGAGCAGCTCCTTGACTCCTGCTGAAACCACTCTCCCATTGCAAAGCTGATTAACAGAGTGCGTCCACAGTATTTAATTAACCTAATGAACCCTGACGATAAAATTAGAGTCCACTTAATTCCTAGTCCTCCACTGTGGTGTGTAGGTGAAGCAGATCAAGGTGCCACAACAACCTGCAGCCACTTTGCAGTGGGTGCAAGGGACCGGGCACTGGGGCTGATTGCTCCTGTGCAGCCCTGGGCTGCAGGGAATGAATCAGTCTGTTTTCCCACTGCACTTGTAAAACTCTTCGCAGGCCCAAAAGAGAGGATTAGAGGTAATGGATCGACGGCTCCCATCGGAGCAATTAACTGGTCCTCACACCCCTGAGGCTGGAGTCCCTGCTGCTTCTGCAAACGACCCCAAGTCCCACCTCTAGGCATTTCTCCACAAAGGAAAGGAAACGGTAATAAATGAAAGGCTCGGGGACTCTGGCAGAGTCTGTGATGTGCAATTGTGTTGCCCTGGATGTTACAGACGCTGGTGCCCGTAGGGAGGAGGGAGGTGATGGACGAGGCGAGGAGGCGAGTACCCGAGCTCCAGGCTGGGCTCTTCGGGGCTGCCAGAGCCCTGACGGGTGCGCGCTCCTGCTATAGGTGGCAGCAGCCGTTTGGATTGGTGCTGCCAGCCCCGCCTGAGCTCATCCTTCCTCTGCAATTGCTCCAGACTTTTGGAAGGAAATCGATAAAGCAGAGAGGTGTTTTTTCTGGTATAAACAGAGCTCTGTCTCAACGACAGCGAGCTGGGAGCTGGCTGCAGCAGAGCGTGGACTGCCCTCTGCTGCATTCAAGATGCCTGGGGAGCAGAATTGCCAAGCACTCCGTGCAGGTATAGGGCAGCTGCAGGTGGTGTAAATTCTCCAGCACTTGAAGCTTTCTGGTTATGTCTGGATTTCTGTCTGTGGGAAGATGGGTCGTTGCTTGGCCAGAAATGCTGGGCTTGAGGGAGGAATCATCAGGCGAGCTTCTCTGGCTGAGGCTCCGCCGAACGTAATAGTCCGTTTTGGCCCTTATGCTTATGAATCTATAAACCAGATAATTACTGAAATAGCTATGCCATTTCCTTGTGACATAACAGTAATTTAAAGTATATTTTAATATACAGAATTAAAAAGAGAAGTGTCCCAGGGAAACAGAAATGTCAAAGAGCATCAGTTCTGCCACTTGTAGCAAAGCAAGTGACTTTTTGTGATGCAAGTGCTGCTTTTAGGAAAATGAGAAAGAGCCCCTCTCTCTGTCCAGGTTCCCAGGAGCCTTGTTCCCTGACCTGAATGACATCCACCTCTCCACTAACCCTTACATCTTCCAACCTGTTTAGTATTCAGGTGTGTGGTGAGAAGTGACAGTGGTGTAGCATCAGGCAGCAGTCTAAGGGAAAGCGGGAAAGCTGCCTTTCCTCACGGAAAGTTAATTATTCCTCTTGTGCCAAATTTCTAGAGTCCATATGCTTGCAGTCCTCTAGGGTGCAATGACTCAGTGGAGGACTTTAAGTGGCTAGTTTAAAGGCAGGTGTGATGATGGGGGAGCCTCATCATACACTTGGTTTGTGCTTGGCCATCCACAGGCTGCTCTGTTTGGAGAAAAAGGTCCAAAACACATAGGCGAAAAATGCTTCTGAGCCCAGAACAAAGAAATAGGATGCACTTACTCCTGCAGACAGCATAGCAGAAACGTGACCCTAGCATAAGAATTTGTGGCAACGATTTCCTCTCTGGCTTTGTCTTTAAAGACTCCAGGTCTGGAATCAGGGCATTGAAACTGAGGGAGAAGCAATAGTTCTGCTGTTCAAAAGTGCAAGACAAAAGCCGTGGGGAAAAAAGTGGAAAAAGTAAATGAGAATGGTTTTTTTTTTTTTTCAATTTTGAACTTGTCATAATTTAGGTTGTTGCTTGTTCTGCAGATAAGCAAATGACAGATACTCCAAATCCACCCAGGTGGAGTTATTTAGTATGCTTTGGACACGGAGAGAAATGGAAATGAAGTCTAACAAGGCTCACGAATTCTTTTTTTACTACCCTCAGAGACAACTGAAAAGCATTTTATTTCCTGCAACCCAAGAGCGTAAACTGCACTCAGACACTTAACAAAACCCGTCAGGCATCTTTCTGAAAGATTAAATAAGTAGGACGACATCTTCAAGAAGCAGAATCAGGGCTGCATGAGCAAACTGCCCGGCCAGAGCTGCGCCTGCCTCTGCCTGCTCCATTACGTGGTTCTTCTTTTGTTGTTGGTGAAGCAGAAATGAGCTTTCAATGGCATCATCCATCCCCCCAAGCAGTGCCAGTGCCCTGTGCCCGCCTGTCCCCTGCAAGCAGAGGTACAGGGCTTGTTTCAGCACCTGCACGTCCTCTTTAAGAGGTCAGAGCTCCTAGCACAGCTGGAGGACCAGATGCAGAAGTTGCTGTCCTTCTGAGAGGAATGCTGCTGTCAGATCCCTCTTCCAGGGCTGCTCAGCAAGACAGCAGAAGTTTGAAGGGTCTGTCTATCAGAGCAGCCCCTACAGCTAATGCAATGAGTGTATGGGGTGCTGTGTGCCCATCCGTGAGTGCTGAGCTCCTGTAGTGTGTGGGAAGCTTGGCAAGCCATTGCCCAGGCCAAGATTATATTCAGGATGGGTTTTGTTTAAGTGGAGGGAACAGAGTTGGATTTGCAAGCACACTGGCTTCCCCATGGGAGCAGTTTATGGCTCTAAACAGGGGACAGAAAGGTAATTCTGCCTGCAGGCTGTATGGCATGGGGAGGGGGCTCTGCTGACCTGCAGCACTTGGGAAACTGCAGTGTTCAGGGTAAGAATAAGCAAGAATCAAGAACAATAAGGTCTAACCTCTAAGCACAGAGAATGCAGACATGATGGGGACAGCCCCATCCACATTATCCTCCTTTCCTGATGGATTAGGGTAATTCAGAGAAATGGAGCACGTGAGGGAACATTCACATGCCCCATGCAGGAAATCGGGATCTCCCATCTGCCCCTGCAGCCAGGCAAGCAGGTCCTCCCAGAAGACTTCCAGATGCTCATTCTTCTCTGATGACCAACAGCCATGCCATTTGGGCAGCTTTGCTTCTTTGCCATACATCTTAATCTTGCAGCAAAATTATTCAGGAAGCAAACTACTTGTGTTAAAGGAGACTTCAGTTAAGGAAATGATCCCAGTGCCTTTAGGAAAGAGCTGTGGGTAGAGGAAGCTGTTGGCTTGGGCACCCCTTCTCAGGTCTGCACTCTCTGAACTCTTTGCCATGGGCAATAAATCCTTAAAAGTGCAGGGAAGGTTCCCATGCATGCCAGCTCTTGTCCTGCTCTCTGGGCATGGATGACAGCATGTTCGGGGAGCATTGCAGGGGGAATGGGCTGGATCCTGCATACGGATGGACAGCTCGTTTCTGCACAGAAGGCAGAATTTCTGTATCAGACACGGAAGCTGGAAGAAGCCCAAAAACTGCAGCTGTGTTGGGCAAATTGGATCATTATATTAGAAACTGAACAGGAGGAATCTGTGAACAAGAGCAGCTTGATGCTAGCTATTTTTCATCTGAAGAGGGTTTCAACAAGGCGAACCCACTTCCCACCGTTACCTTGGCCACAAGATGATGGAGATGACAGTTTGATATTCACTCCCATTATACCTCCTGCCATCAGTGCAAACAGCCCAACAGGCTTCTCCCACCCCTGCCTGCCTCTTTGGCTGACATGGTCCTGTTGGGAGCACAGAGCACCCAAGCCCCAGGAGTCTGCAGAGCAGAAGGGCTGAGACACAAATCAAGGAGGGACATATTGGTGACAGGAGCCCTCCACAACCTCATGCACTTTCCAAAAACCCCTGCACTAGGGCCAGGGTGGCTGCAGGGTACAGGCAATTAGAGCCAGGCATTGGTGCTGCTAGAGGGGGATGTCACAGACCCACCCAGTTCTGGATTCCAGGACCCACCCTTGGGTGCTCACTGTGCTCTCTGCATGCGCTGGTGAGAACCTGAGCAGGGAACAAAAGGCATGGGCTACCCTGGCTGTCAGACTTCAGGGCTGGGCTCTTGACCATGTTCCATGGCTTTATTTAGGACAGAAGTGGCCTGCAGACCCATAGGAGAATCAGCTGCCTGCACAGTGAGCTAAGACACCACTTCCAGCCTCTTTTCTGGAGGAAAATCCAGCCTCTTGCTTTGCTGGCCACGTGAAATGGGAGATAGGTTCTTCCGCAGGATGTATGCGATCGTGCCTGGTTAAAAGCCCCAGCCAGCTGGAGGCATCAAGAGCACAACCCAAGACTGTGCAGGAGTTGCAGCTTGCAGGGGAGGTTCAACCGGGAGCTGTGCTGCCTGTGGTCATTAGCTCCTGGGGATGGCAGCACTTCCATCCTCCAGCATCAGCTGCAGAGGTGAGCCCACCTGCTAAGGTGCTGGGGCTCCTCTGGCCTTCACTGGCACAACCCTGCTGGAGCAGGCTCCCATGCCTGTTGTAGCACACGTGGCAAGGGGAGTTTCAGTTAAATGTCAGCAGCGATTTGGCATTTTATCTCCAATGAGGGTGAGTGACCTTTCCAGCTGTGGTCGGCATGTGTTCCCAGCCCCACGGCAGAAAGCTCAGGTGTCTGTGGGAGGAGGCACGGGGCCATGCACTGATTTTTGGCAGAAACAACATTCATTCTTTGCTGTTTGCTGTTTCTTTGCTGCCCTTGAGTCATTGTTAAATTTGTCAAGAGTGATTTACAACTGTGACAAGTGGGATCCACGCTGCTGGTCCACAAAGCGGGGAGGGAGAGGGGGAATAGCTCCTGAGACACGCGCGATACAAACTGGAAGACTTGAAAAGAGAAGCACAGCTACACTCCTAAGCCGCGGGCTTGCCTAGTTGTGTGTTGCTGTAATTGCTCTGCGTTTCCCAGGACCTGACATCACCCCAGGACATTTCTCTTGCCGTTCAAATGTGGCTGAGTCTGTTTGGCAGAGCTGAAAATCAGACTACGGTTCACAGGGGTTCAGTATCTTCAGCTTGGTTTTGCAGCATGCCAAGAAGCGACATGCTTGTTTCCCCGAAGATGTCACAGCAATTCCCTTTCAGAAAAGGCTCTGCATGTTGAACCACAGAATCACCAAAGGTTGCAGTTTGGTCTCTAGTCCAGTCCCTGGCTAGGGGTAGGACTATTATCAGTGCTACATCTGCCCCTGACTATCTTAGTAGCCTTTTGTTTCTCTGTGTCTCTCCTGAACTGAGGGCAGAGACCCAAACAGGGCTCTGCGTCAGGTGCAGCCTTGCCAACACCAAGCAGAGAGGGGTAATAACTCTCTGCCATGTCCTGGCCTCGCTCTTTCTAAAGTAACCCAGGAGGATGGTGCCTTGCTCTGTGGTGTGTCTGCAGACTGGCATGCCTGTGGGCCTGTTTCTGAGGCACAAATCCATCTCCTACCTGAGATGACAGAGAGCTGGTCACCGACCACAGGGTCACCCACCACTGAACAAATGCTCTGGGCTTGCAGTGCATGTAGCTGGATCAATGCATGAAGGAGATGACTGAGCTTCTGCATCACCTCGATCAAATCAAACACCCTCTCCTTTGCAAAGCACTGACGAGTTCAGCAAGCCAAGCCAAGGAAAGACATGATTCACTATTATTTAACATCACTCGTCAGTGCCTGCACAGCCCTTCTGCTCTGTTGGAGATGTTGCAGAGCCCTTCAGCTGGCATCAGGCACTGCTTTCTCGTGGCAACAGGCCCTGTTTCTTGGGTACTTTTCTGCCTGCTGTGTCCTGACTCCGAGCAGAGGACTGTGGCAAGTCCTGGTCACAAATTCCTGATGTGATGCTTGTCTGAGGTTGGGTAGGGAAGGACACATTGTTGTTCCCAGGAGACCATTGGAAGCAATACTGGGGATGCATGAGATTTTCCTTCGCTTTATCACTGGAGCAATCTGGACATACAGCAGTTGTCTGATGGGGCAAAATACCGCTGCTGTCATGTAGTTGCATTTAGCTGATGTTTATTTCCCATCAAGAGAATCACTGTAACCACAAATCTATAATCACCAATAAAAAACAACAATAGAAGCAACTGCATACTGGAGCAACGCACCCCATTGCTGTGAAATGCATCTATGAAAACAGCCATTCTCCCTCCCTTACATTCAATAGGTAAAGAAATTGTCACACATTTGTACTGTGGGATCTCAGACCTAAGTGGGTCCTCTTACCATCCAAATGGCCTGGGGAGCATGTCACGCCAGGTCTGAGGCGCTGGAAAAATCCATTCTCTATTTCCCTGTAAAATTTCCATGTGAAGAATGGGTTCTGCTTTTCATTAGGGGCTATTCACATGTGAGTCAACTGTGGTTCAGCTGATTTAAATGTACCATCCTGATAATATTACCTTAATGAGAAATCCTCAGAAGGGTTGGAGTGATTGTCCTCACAGCACTGCAGAAGAAACTCTTAGAGAGGAGCATGGGTGTCTGCTAGGCAAAGGAAGATGTTTGCTAAAGTCAGTTGCTGCACTGGGGAGGGTTTTGAAGCTGCAGGGAGGGCCTTCTTGCAGAGGAGGAGTCCTGCTGTTGTGCCCCCTTTCGCATGTTAAAGGGCTTACAAATAATCTGACTTCCACTGCTTGACAAATAGCTTGTGCTGGGGCTGTTCTGCAAAGGGCTACATCCAAGCAGGAATTCCCCACTCATCTCCTTTCTTTCAGCATCCTCCCACAGACATGGCCTATTACTGTCATTATTGTTATTGCTGTTATTATTATTACATATCACTTTCTAATTGCCTGGTAAATTTGCAATAGCTTGGAGAAAAAAAAACAACAAAGGAGGATGTATAATTTGAAAAGCTAAATAGACAAGAGCAAAGACAGGGAAAATGCAGTACATCCAGTATGATTATTGGAAAGGTGATGAGGACATTCTTAACCTTAATTATTTCAAATCAACTCATTTTGTAGAGTGTGTAGGTTTATGAATCAGATGAAATGTAAATTGATTCATAATTTCCTTTAATTTTTGGTTCTTTGGAGAATTTAAATCCTTATTAACATAACCTGTACCAGCCAGTTACTAAGAGACAGGAAAAATTAGTATGGGTGAAGCTGGAAGATTGGCATTTTAATGTGTTTGAGCCCGATTGCTGCATGGAGTTTGTGATTGGGACTTACCAGCACTGGGTTGCTCCCAGCCCCACCCTGAGCTCCCAGCTGCTGCTGCTGCCTCCTATGGGACTCGCAGCATGGGAAATGGAGGGCTCAAGGAAGAGCGAGGTGGGCACAGGTAGAGGGCATGGTCTGAGCTTGTTCCTGCTGCTCCATGGAAATAGAAGCAACTAAAGAACTAGTAAAAATTTAACATCATCCATCACGCAGGTTGAGATTCATTGGCCAGTCCCCTCCAAGCAGCCTCGTCTTGCTTTTTGCAAGTAGTTTTATTTCCAGTTTTTGTGATGTTCTCCTCATAATTTGCTCTCTTGAAATTATCCCTCTGGTGCCTGCGTTTGGCTACCTGGAATTGCACATTAAGGGAAATGCATGACTCAATCGTGTCGTGCAGTGCTGGAAATAAGGGTCTCGCTGTAAGTCCAATACAAAAGGACTGCACAGAAATTTTAAAAGCTTCTTGCTCTCTGCCACTTGATATTCTGAGCCAGTCAGTGATGCAAAGTGATACCATGACACCCAGGTACCAGCTCTCTGCCGTGGCAGGCTGCACAGGGATGTGCAAGCCTCTGAAGCACCGTATGAATGCAACACCGGCATTTGTCATTTCTGGTTTCAAAGAGAAAGCTTTCTTTTAGGAAATAAGCAAGTGCAAGAATTACCAGCTACAGGAAAAAAATAATCAGGTTTGCTAGACTGGAAGAATAAGCATGTTTATAAGCAAAATTGCTTTCTTGCTCTTTTTATTTGTACTGAGCCTGTACAGTAGCTCTTTCCTTTGCTGTGCACCTGGGCATGTGAACAGAGGTTTTTGGGACGGTACTTTCATGCCCATGCAAAGCACCAGCAAACTGTGCTGCAGTGGTCTAGGCTGACCTTGCTTGCAAGTCCCTTTGGGCAGTGCCAAATGCCTTCCTTCAGAGACAGCTCTTATTTCAGGTTGGACAAAAACCAAACGTAAAAAGCACACAGGACAGCTGGCTGTGTGGGAAGCTGGCTCTGAGCACTCTCACTTTGCAATGAGAACACTTCCTTTACCATGTTCCCTTGTCCTGCACATTGTCCTCCTTGAGTCAGCTGAAATAATGCATGCTGGGCAGCTCAGGCATCTCCACTGCTGCCAGTGCTGGCGATGGGTGATGCATGGAGCTCAGCAGGGATGCATGCGGTCACCTGAACAAGTCACTATGATGTCCTTCACTTGGCCGCCATGCCAGATCCTGCAGCCATCGTGGGAAGATGTGTGGAAGCAGCAGCAAAGTTGCTCCCAGACCAGGCAGGTGTCAGCAGAACAAAACATAACCCAACCAGAAACATTCTGAGGTGTCACTTATTGCTCGCATTCCTGGCTGCGGCTTCATTGCTGTTCCCAGCAGGCAGGGATTATTATTCCCTTGCAAGAGTGCCAAGACAGGGGACGTGCACGTGCCTCATTGGGAAATACGGTTTGTGGCAAAAGAGCTGCACAGGTTCGTTCTTGCTGGTGTTTTAAGTGCACTGAGTAAAACAACAGGTCATGGTAATATTAATCCAATAAAGCAAAAACCAATAGTGGAACCCAGTTCAGGAGGGAGGGATTTCACGGCTGCCTTTTGCAAGTACAAACACATATTATGTCATCAGCAGAGCGGTAAATCAGCATTTCTGAGACCAGCTGCCCAATTACTGAAGCAGTTAGATGATGGGAACTGTAAATTAGATGTATGCAAATACATAAGACAGTAAAATAAACACCTCCCAGAATTACTGAGAAATCTTTGTACCAAGTCACTCGACCAGGCAGCTGACCAGGTGTGCAGGGTCACAGGGCATGGCGCAGAACATGTGTCTAAATGCTTTTGGTGCTCTCTACCATCCCCAGGGCCCTGCCAGGCCAGCTTGTGACCTGCAAGACCCCACAGCTATGGCTTGCACGAGCACCAAGTGCCTGGCACAGATTGGGCTGTCTAGAAAACACATCTTCTCCATATACTGCTTTACATCTCCGTCAGCATCCTTTGGTGTTTGGATCTCTGGATTTCTACAAAGCTAGAATCTAGGAGCTGCAAGACATGGCCAGCTACATGCTACCGGTCCTAAAGGTGAGGTAGCCATCATGTTTCCATGTTTTTACTCTCAACTGTGTCTTTCCTGAGCACACGTTGTGCTAAGAAATTAGGTCAGTTTTGCCTTTTCAACAACTTTAAAAAAAAGTGAACTTTTTTAATTGCTTTCCTCCATGTAGAATTTCTCCCCTCTATTGTTCTTATAGATGTAAAGTAAAGCTGTAATTCAGAGGGAAGCTGAAGAATTTGCAGCACCAGTGATGGGAGAAGTCAAAGCCTATGTTGTGCCCACAGAGATGATGAGGAAAAGCAATTAGCACACCTTCTCCTGTGCCTTTTTTAAAGGACTTCTGCTCAACTTCTTTCTCTAGTTTTGGTTCCCTTATATCTATTATCTTAATTCCAGGTTTTCCTTCTGCTCCATGCACCATTTTCATTCTCAACAGGTCTGCCCATCCACTACTTCTGCTCAGGACAGCCCTTCTTGTGCACTGCTGTGCTTATGTACAGGTTTGGAGGCTGGAGGGATTTGTAAGTTTTCTCTTTTGAGCACCTGCATAAGTCTGAATGAGGGGGTTTTCCTGCTCATCTGCAGAGGTCACCAACAATTTGTGGGTGACCTGACTCTGAGAGGCACTGAGCCTACCATGTGTCTTGGTAATCTCTTAGACAGCCAACTGTTCCCACAAGTGAAATGCTTATTGCATTTTCTTCTTGAAATTTGCTGAGTTTTCAGTGCTGGACATTGTGGTGTCTTCATAATCTACTGCAAAGACCTATTTAATGTCATACATCATCTCCATGGACAGGTGCTTAGAGACTGTGGTCAGTTTTCTTTTTTACCCAGCTCTTTTATAAGCTAAACAGATCGAGTTGCTTAAATCACTCTTCGGTGTAAAGACAGTTATAGAGCGAATTACTTTGGAAGCAGGACTCAGAACCCAAAGCAACATGAACATGGTTTGGCAGACATGACTTTTAGCCTGGCTTCCTAAGGAAAATAGCACTCATGCACCTGGGCTGTTTGTTTATTGCTTGTCTGTCAGTCTCATCCCATTCTCTCCTCCTCCTCTTCATCTCAACCTGTTGCAACCCTATTTGCCAGAGGGACGTAATGCCATGGAGATGCATACTGGAAACCTGCTGAGTGTAGAGACCTAGCAGTTGTAACCCTCCCAGTTGTAGCAGAGGGGTTCTTGTGCCCCAAGTGCTGTGATAAGCTGTGAGTTTATTGTGTGCCTCTCACAGTGCTGACAAATGAAATGCACCCTGCTGAGGGAGGCATTGATTGTGAATTAATAGCAGCTAGCCCGAGATGAGCACATTGAGGAGCATGACAGGCTCCTGGCCCTGGCTATGGAGAGCTCCTTGACAGGAAGATAAAGCCTCCTCAGATTACTTGAGGGGTCCTGGGCCTGAGGCCAGAGCTACAGGGGTAGCAGTCTGCAACAGTGAGCAGAGCATGGCTCCGGTGTGAACCTCCTTCCCATTGCACCTCATTGCACCTACCAGGGCCTCAGACCCAGCAGGAGAGCCCTTGATTTCACTGCTGGTTTGGCTCAAGACCAGGGTTAGGTGTTTCAGCAGGACCAACAGCAGTGGGGGAGAGGAAGAGATGCTTCCCTCTCTGCAGTGCCCCAAGGACCCCCATGCTTCAGCAGTGCAGTATCATCTCCATTTGGTCTCTGGCCTGTAACAGCATGAGGAAAGCTTCAGGTAAGAACCTTCTTGCTGCTTTCGCTTTGTGGTGCCTGAACTGCACTAGCTGAGGCAGCAAAGAGGAGCAGCCCAGCTCAGACCTCCTGCTTGCCCGGAGGGACACTGCCCTGAGCGTGCCTGCCACGGCACGTGCGGCTGCAGCCGGCAAGAGCCTCTCTGCTGTTCAGTCCCCCCTGCAATCCCAGTGGGATGCTTCCAGGCTTAGCCTGGCATTGTGACACTGCAAAAATTTCCTGCCAAAGCCAGTATCTGCCAGACCAGAGAGTGGGTTAAAAATAACCCTGCATCCATGGGACCGAAACTGGAAACTGCTCCTAGGCAAAACATGGCCATGCTGCCAAGTGATGGAAGGGGAGACCGTGTGTGCTGGAGGCTAGGCAATGATTTGGAAGGGGTTTGTTGAATTTGTCATCATTGGCCCCTGGGGTCAAGACTTCATGCCATGACCTGGGGCTGGGAGGCTCTGTTTCTGCTGCAGGACATGGGTGCTTGTCCAGCGGATGGAGCAGGCAGCGCTCCAGGATGGAGCAGCACAAGTGGCAAGGACAAGCCACTGCTGCTGCTCCCGCAGCCTGGCCTCTGTTCTAATTTGTGTTTGATCTAATTCTAACTATCCAAATCTATTTTAATTGGGAGCCAACCAGGGTCAGCCCACCACAGACAGCCCCCAGTGAGAACTGCCATGCCTGGCCCAGGGGTCTGGTCTCCATGAGCTGTCACGGACATGGATGTGTTGAGGGAAAGGCAATGGGCCCCATGGTGCAAGGGGAAAAGGGTGGCTGTTAGCAGAGCCTCGTGTTGGCAGGGAAATGATGCTGCACTTCCATCCCATTGCTGGAAATTTAAATATTTCATTATGCATTTATTATAATTTAGTCTCAAGCCAGCCAAGAGCGTAATGAGTTGCATCAGGACCGGCATAGAGAAATGCAACTCCTTCCTGGCACTGGCTGCTCACCCACTCCAAATGTCCTTGGGTGGTGAGAGTGTCCTTGACAGGGATACATGCTGCCCAGTGACCACTCTAGGGACAGGACCATTGGCTACCAGGCCTGGGCTAGCAGAGCTAGCACAGGATATACGAGAACTGCTGGCTATCCCCAGAGGACATGATGTGGGAATGGGCAGAGACAGGAGCTCTGGGGGTGGTAGGATGTCACCAATTAGTCTTCCAGGTGGGAGGTGAGCAATGGGACCAGAGGAGCTACAGAAACACTCCTCTTCAAACTCTGAACCACAAAGCCCTCTGCATGGTGGTGGCCCTTTGGGACTCTTGTGTGCCCTGTCAAATGCTGGAGGGTGCTGAGAGCCTCTGGACAGAGTCTTGAGGGTATCCAAAAGGCAGAGCCAGGCTTTCAGAGCAGGCTGCTGCTGTGCCAAAGCAATGGCATGCTCCAGAAATGTCTTCACAGCCCAGTCTTGGGAAACTGGCAAAATGAGGGAGGGAGTTGAGGGCCTGGGCTTTGCTGTGAGGTCAGCAAGTGCACTCCCCATGCCCATGCATCACTGCACATGGCCAGTGCTGCTCTGAATGCTACCCATAAATTGCCTACTTCTCCTCTTTCCTCTCTGTGGGAAAAACACTTTGGAAGTAGGTATCTCACATAGAGATGCTGCTCTTCAGGCTGGGCTGCTCCAAAACACAGCTTCTGAGCGTGCCCCTCCCGTGCTGGGCTGGCAGGTCACTCTGACCATCGTTTCACAGAGCAGCAAAGCCAGAGTCACTGCCTGGCTAGTCCTGGTGTGCAGGAGGAGGGTGACACTCCACATAACACCATGCTGCACCTTGGATTTGGAATATCCCCCACAAATCTTGTCTGGAGCTATCGTGCTGTCTTGCTTGGCCTGGAGGATTGAATTATTTTAATCCAGGCTTGATAATGTAATTAATTTTGGTGGACAATTTATGATGTCTGCTTTCTTAACAATAAGTTCTTTAGTATTTCATTTTCTGTTGCTTTCAGGGCTACACAATTTACCCCACCAACAAGAGGCTGGGACAGTCATTAGCGTGTGAAATCAGAAACACATGCATCAGTAGCTATGGCAACTTCGGAAAGAACACCAGTTTCTAGTAAAATCAAGAATTAAGCTTACATGAAAATGCTGAAGTGGGAGAGCTCCTGTCTGCTGGGGACATAGAGTACATTTAGAAAAGCAAAGAATGGTCTGAAGTACTCAGGTAAACCAAGCCCACCCAAAGCCCAGAGTGCAGGCAGCCCTGCGACCTGGCCATGCTGGTGTATCCCCACATGAGGGCAAGCCTGCTCATGTCTGGAAAATAAATGAATCTAACAGCTGAGCCCACCAGCATCATCCTGAGACCTCTTGTGCTGCCCCTGCACTCCTCAGCCTGCTCATGGGTGTTTGTGTTTTTCATGAGCAAGCCAACGCTGTAGTGTAGCTCACAAAGCAGTGAAGCTCCAAGCAGAGGGTATCTGCCAGGGGATGCTTGGAGCAGCATCCATAATTAATGCTGTAAAAACAACACTGCCAGTTTGGGCTGTCTTATGATGTTAGGTGTCAGATGCCAGTGCAGCTGCTTTCTGTACAGCTTGTAGATACAGTGGTTTGCTTCGCTGTGTGAAGACATCAGAGTCCTCCCTAAATAATTCAGGCTATATTTTGACAGCTTCAGTATGTAAGGTCTTTTCCTTGCCACGATGATTTTCCTTGCTCTGTGCTCTGATCATTGCATCTGCAATATTTCCCTTACCCATTGTATAATTGAAAAAAAACATAAACAGAATAACAACACTGGAGAGAAATTCTTAGAGGCTGTCCCCTCTGCTGAGCAGTGAGGCTGAGCCCTGTTTGTCAGGGCTGCAGAGATTACACGTGTGATTGGTTGCTATTAATGTGCAAGGTACCAGACACCAAGTCCAGGTGCTGTTCCACGGACAGCAGCGATTTTAATGCCACACAGAACAAGGCACTATAAATACCTCAGCAGCCCAGTGAAAGGCAGGAATTAAAGGAAATTAAGTTTTTTGGAAGAGGATGCTTTTTCAGAGCTTGATTTAGTGATGCTAATACTGCTACCTGTGATTATGTTTGCCTTATTCCCAGATGCTTTTCCAGTGTAATCAGCCTTGAAGCTTTCAAATGGAAATCTTTCCTGCTGCTTCTGCTTCACACTGATTTGGGAATAGGAAAGGGAAGGAAACAGTCACCAGCTGGTGGGGGCCATGGGGAAATCAGGGATGGTCTTTGGATAGTGGGAGCTGAGTGGTGCAGGATGCAAGGCAAGCAGCATACATGGGGAGCCGCCTGCGTACCTCTGCCAGCAGCAGGCCACCCTGCTTGCCCAGGGTCACCCTGAGTATCCGCTTTACACAGCAGTTCTGCTGTCAGAATGCTGTATGAACTATTTAAATTCTCCTTAAAAACATGTATACATGAAACAGAGAGCAGTTAAGAAGTTACCTTGCATGTTACAACTGCATTACAGCAGATACAACACAGGTT
The DNA here is from genome assembly GCF_963264785.1 of Psittacula echo. Lineage (NCBI taxonomy): Eukaryota > Metazoa > Chordata > Aves > Psittaciformes > Psittacidae > Psittacula > Psittacula echo. The sequence continues at coordinate 19,937,082 of NC_137740.1, forward strand.
GTACCTGGCAGCAACAAAGGACATTTTCATTAGCTTGTCTCTGAGCCAGAAAACACCAGCTCTTCACCCAAGGGACCTTCTTCCAACCCAGGCTTGTTGAGTGCCACATGTTCCACCATTCTCTGTGTGCAGGACTTAGTACGGGAATACCAAGGTTGGCCCAGAAAGCTCCTAACATGCAGACCAGCTTCCAGCTGTCTTTGCACCAAAGTAGACATGGTTAGACTGCATGGCCTCCATCAGCTAAAGCATCTGGACCCTGTGAGCTGCCTTCTTCGTAAATGCACTGCCAGTTATCATCCTCAGATGCGTTTTCAGGTGTGGGCCCATGGTTGCATAAGCATAATTTGCATGGTGGATATCCAGAAAAATCACAGGGCTTATCAGAGTGGCCTTGCACTCTAAGAAATCGAGCTTTTACAGAGAACCTGTGTGTTTCTGCTGAAAGGTCATCAGGAAATGTTTAGATGTTGAAAACTGATTACTTTCAACCCTCAAGATACAAATGCTCATGGCTCTTTCACCGGGCTCATCAGAAAGATGGTACCGTGCGTAGGGGGTGTGTGTGTGTGATTTGCAAAGGCACTTAGAATGAGTTTGAAACCCTGATCCAAGTCCAAATTAAATATTTTTCTGTCAAAAGTGGTTTATTTTAGATGAGTTTTTACCCTTACTGAGAGTACCTTGTCCTCTGCAAATGATCTTCAGGCTGGAAGTCTGTACATTTATTATGCTGATAATGAAAGGAGCTTTTCCAAGTGGCAGGGAAATGCCTTTCTTATTTTCTGCTCTTAGACATGATGCATTTCCTTTCCACCAATATTTTGTGAGCATAAGCTGATATTCTTGAACATTCACAAATAAAAAGGGTCATAAATACTGAAAAGGCAAAGCAGATGGGTTCATTTGCAATAATATTGCAGATGCATTCATTCTATTCACGCTGTTTTATGAGAGTGAAGGCTCCTCAAGGCAGGTTGGCTCAAGAGCATCTTGACTTCCGAATTGGATGTCTTTGGTCTCACATCTGAGATTTGTCCTGAGTGCATTTTTTTTTCTTTTTTGAGGAATTAAGTATTTATTGCAGAGGGAGAGAGCATCTCAGAAGCAGCCCGTAAAGGTAAGCAAATGATGGATGGGTGCACTTGAGCCAGGGTGGCAGGATGAGGAACAGCAGCAGGATATTAGGATCAAAAGGAACAAAGCTGGCTGTCAGGAGCAATCCCTAGGGGAAATGCCATGGTCAGAAACACTTCCTGAAGGGACTGATGGAAATTTTGCTGCCACCTCTGCTTTGGAAAGGCTGGGTGATGCACCAGGAATCTGCAGCAGGGAGCATCCCACCAAAGGCAGGAGCCTCCTGCACCCTGGGCACAGCTAAAGTGAGCAGGAGCACTCCAACTGCCCAATGCCTGAGCTCTCCAGCAAGGGGGAAGCTCAGAGGTTCCTTATTTGTATGGCTAAATAAACTTCCTCATGTTTCTTCAGCCCTGGGAGACACCTCTTTCTCTCCTGTTTCACTTACTCCAGCAGAGGCAGAGGTTGCCCCCACTCACTTTGTGCCTTAGGCAGGGAGAGCCTAGCGCAGCGGGCAGGATTTTCTCCCTTTCAGGAGAAAGTGATTAAAGATAAATTCTCCTTGGCTCCATGCCCAGCTGCCTTTGAAGGCTCCTTTCTCCTTTGCTGTTGTCTTCTTTGATGCGGTTGCTTTGATTTGCACTGCAGAAGCAGTATCAGAGGCCTCCAGGCTGGAGGGACACAGGCTTTAGGGGAAGAGCAGCATCCTGCAGCATGGCCCAACCTGTTCTCTGTCCTGCTTGCAGCATCCTACAAAGTGATAGATGCTGCTGGCGGCAGCTCTGCGGGGGAATAAATGTGGAGCCTCAGGAAGCAGCTCCTGGCCCTGCCTGTTTATTATTTTAAATCATGTTCCTGCTCACTTTGAACTATCTCAAAGAGAAAAAATACAACAGAAGAATGGTATCTGTGGGGTGCCACCAGAACTGCCACCATCAGGTAATGCCTTTCCATTTGAGATCTATCTGTGAGCCAATTTTCAGTCTATAAACTGCACACATCTGTACCTCGTGTGTGTATTAATCAGTCTGATGGGTGATATCATGGCAGGTGCCTATGTGTAATGTCAACACATTTACCTTTATCAATCAAGCTTGTAACTACATGGAAAAAGAAACCCAACACAGGATTTGACAAGATTCATTTTCAATTAAAACCTGTGGACTGGAATTAATCTTCCATTGAACCAGCCAGGGTGCTTTCACATGCTTTGCAAGCTGCTCTGCTCATCACTGGCAACTGTCCTGCTATGGCTGCTCACTCCTTCGCAGCTTGTCACCCTCAGCTCCTGGAGACACTGCTGTGAAAGCGGCTTTTACAGAGAAATGATCTGATTCTTCAGGCCTGTCAGGTGGAGATGCTGTCACACAGCCACTCGGCATGATGGCAGCAGAAAGCACCTTTAGCCCAGATGTCTTCCTTCATCATCCCCAGCTAGAGAAACTAATTTGAAAAGTGACTGACACCTCTCAGGCAACACTGGAAAGAAAAGCCCTTTTGAGATTATTTGGCTTCTACTTCCTGAGTTTGCTTAATTTTCCTGCATCCTGGTGGTGTATGCTAGCAAGGAGATAGAGTATTTTGTTTTAAACAGCTCATTGGCTCTGATTATTGACTGTGCTCCCCATGTCAGCACCTGACAGGAGGATACAGCAGCAGAGACCAGCCCCAAGCTTCAAAACTCTGCTTGTGGTCCATGCCCCATCGGCAGAGCTGACACCAGGCTGCAGGGAAAGGAACACGCAGGGACAGAGGTGAAATAAATCTCAGAGCCTGTAACCTGCTCCCTGGAATGACTCAGGATTTCAGCATGTCCCCTAGAAGTGTCAGGGTGAAGCTAGCAGAGGTGGCTGCAAAAGCAGAGGGCTTAGAGAAAGCATCCTACTCACTAATTGCAGCCTGTCCGAGATGTGACTCACAGAGAGTTTAGCCAGCCAGAGATGGCTTTCCTGGGAGGAAATGTGGCTCTGTTCAGGTTTCTGCTTCCTGGGTGGGAGAGCAGCAACATGATACTGAAAGCCTGGGAAGCGGGTGTTTATAGAGGAAATAAATGGCTGCATTTGGAAGATGTAAGATGAAGTCTGGGGATGGCCTCAAATGAAATGGAAAGATGGCCCTGGATCCCAGTATGTATATGGATTAGATGAAATGTTCAATTAAGTTGTTTAATGCAACATAGGGGTTATGAGTTTAAGGGGAGAGGCTTCAGCCCAGGTAGCAGGGAAGGTCCCCATGCCAGTGTCCTGATGCCAAGGGCTGTGCAGTGCTGCTGGGAGCTGGTCCCCAAGCTCCCCAGCAAAGGACACGTCAGAGGCTCTCAGCAGCATCCTTCTGACAGGAAGATGCCCATCGAGCCATGAATTTCAGGTAGATGTAAAGCAGGCAAGATTACAATTTAGCACCTAGAAAAAAGGCATGTTGTGAAGCCTGGAGGCTGAGCACCCTGGGCTTGCAGCTGGACTTCTGATGAGCAGGCCCTGCATCCATCAGGGAGATGTTTGCATTCACAACGAGAGGTGTGAGCCTGCAATGAGCACAGCTAATGTGGTGTGTGAACAGACAACTTGGCAATCTCTCTAAGAACACCAGTGTGCTGAAGGCTGCCTGCAGAATAAAACAGCTGAGATTTCACAGCTCTATTATCACGCTCTGAAAGGCAAGCGGGGCTCCACTCTGAATGAGGACTCCTGGCCACCCCTGCATGCTTTGATGGCCCAGAAAATCTCACCTGTAAGTGCAGGTGCAGCAGGAGCATCTGGGTGATGATGCCATGAGATGCTGGTGATCACCTTGAAGGAAAGACAACAGGATGCTGCACTCTGTAAATTACATGGGGAAAGACCTGCTTAGAGAAAATTCCCACCATCCCTGAAGGCAGCCTGGGGGTGAGCAAGGAAGAGCTTGTGCCCACTCTGCAGGGGCTGTGGCCTGCATGGGTCCCTGCACAGCGTCGGTATTAAATGAGGGCTTTTGCTGTCTCCCTCCAGTGTAAAAACCCCACTCTGTGTACTCCTGAGGGCTGTGAAAGCTGCCCTCTGGCCATGCTCTGCACTCAGCATCCCGCACGGCTTTCTCCTTGGAGAGTGCTCTGGTTAACAAGTCTTTAAGGAAGGCAACGGCTCATATCCCCCTGATCTTGAAGAGCTGTGATTAATGCTGCTAACACCTTCCCCAGCCCTCCAGAGCAGGTTAAGAAAGCAGCTTGTGCTGGAAACGCTGCTGACTGTAGCAGGACCAGAGGGATTTTCTGGTCAGCTGGCTGGTGGGAGCAAGGAGAGAAGCTCCTTGATGCTTCTACACCATCAGGAGATCTCTGGGCATGATGCTGCTGCGGCAGCAGCTCCAGGATCCTTCAAACTGGTAGTTCTCTCAGTGCCTTTGCACAGGGACACATCTTTTGAAAGTGCCTAAGTATTTTAGGAGCCTCTATGTCTTTGACAGTCCCTGTGATGCCCACAGTTATGCAAACACCCCACAGTGCTGGTGACAGACTGAAGGACTCAAGCAGGCTCTAGAGCCCACCATTCCTCCTTCCCCTCACAAGGAAGGCAAGGCAGCGGCCACTACAGCTGCAACAGCTCCATTAGGCCATGAGATACCAGGGACCCATCTATCTGCATTTTCTTTATCAGTGTGACCTATATCCTCCAACCGTTTTCCAGCACCTTTCCAGCTCTGGCAATTAGTTGCTTGTGAAAGAAGCAATGCTGCTGCCCAGGATGACTTGCTTAGTAGAGAAAAATTGGTTCATGCTGGCATGAATCATACTGGGTTGCTTCATGCTGGCAAATCTTTGCAGAGCCCTGCTGCAAAACACAGGATTGTCATCTGCCCAGCCAAGGTGGGCTCCAGACAACTCCCAGGTGTGTTTTGTTCCTTGTCACCTGCAGGGACACAAGAGGAGACCCACCACAGCCTGGGGGTGTGGGAGGCTGTTCACTAGCCCATGGGCTCATCCAGTATCTGAGCATCATAGCCCTGCAGCAATCCATCAGCTTGCACTTGCATGGCTCCTGGAGCAAATGCAGCTTCCAGATTGCTCCAGCTCTGAAAGCTGCCTCGGGAACACAGCTGCCCAGGTAGAAGATAGGATCTGATCAGCTTTTATGCCTTTGTGTACACAACTGCCCCCTTTACTCACCTAGTTTGGGGACAATCTGGGAAATTCTGACATTTTGGCTGTGAGCAAAAATGCAGCATTTTGTTTTCCACAAAAATTGGTAGTATTGCCAAGAGGACACATATCTGAGAAATACCTGCCCTCTCCTACACCTCCAACCTGAACCCTTTTAACCAGTGCTCTTGAGCCAGCCCTGTGCCGTCGCTGCTTCCCTCCTCTTGCCTGCTTGCTATGAGGAAGAGGAGGAGGATTGGGGCTGGATCCTGTGTTTCCACTGCCTGCTTTCCCCTGGCTTTGCAGAAACATGAGCCCCTGAAAAACCCAGGAGACAGAACAGTGTAATTAAGGAAAAAAGGAGTTCCAGATGACACTGTCTCTAAAGAATGGTGTTTTCCCCTCCTTCTTGGTGTTTTCTCATTGCATTGGTCTCTTGCTGGGGGCATGAATCACATTGGTTCTGGTGATGGATGAAATTAGCTCCAATGTGAAACACGAAATAAAAAGCCATTCACTGTCAAGACAGCCATGCAGGCATGGGGCTCAGGGCAATGATCCCATCTGCCTTTTTCTTCTCTTGCACTTTCTGCAAGCAGCTTCTTTTTAATTAGATGGGACGCAGCTCCAAGTCAACTATAAATGATATTATCAAACTAATAGAGTGTGATCATATTCTGGCTTTTATTGGTCTGGGAGCTGCTGCTGGCTGCCATGGGAACTGCCTATTTCTCATAGCTCCTCAGCTCTGGTTTGTAGGCATCAAAAGAAGGGAAGGGAAGAGGTTAGGACCGTCCAGATGTCCTTGCTTCACAAAGAGCTGATGAGTTGTTCTCCCCAGACTCTCACCGGCTGGGACTTTTAATCCCCTCTTTCTTGGCCAAGGCTGTGCTTCAGCTTTGCCCTTCATCTCCCCACTGCTCACCAGCCGGGCTGGACAAAGCCAAGAATGACAGAGAAGGGAAGCAGAGGGAAAAGGAAGGACTCTTCTGCTAAGCTGCACAGCCTGAGTGTGGGTGCTGAATAGAACAGCGTTTGCCCCGCGCAAACCCCCTCTTGTCCACAGCCCTGCAGAAAGCTGCCCTGCTGCAATGTGCCTCTGCGGCATGTGGAAAACAGGCTTCCTGAAAGTTATCTGAGGGCAGTTAGAGAAGTAGGACAGAGGAGGCATTCCCTGGGTCCCACAGCCACCACATTCCCAAAATGCTAGGTGGCGATGTGGGCAGTGGTGGGAAACGAGAGCAGGGGCAGCAGCCTGCACACCCCCTCAGACTGCACACTCAGTGAGTAGCAGAGAGGGTGCAGTGTAGGATGTATTCACAACTGCAATCAAATGCAAAGGAAGAAGAGATGGAAAGAGAGAAAACTGACTCAGTCCTGACTATGTTAAATGTTTCAAGCTTGGCGGGAGGTTGCAGGCTCCAGGTACATCCATACTGCCCTGGGCTGGAGCACATCTCAGCTGGCTCCAGTTCAGAAAGCTGGCTGTTATACTGAGCCCAGGTGAGCTGACCCTAGCCTTATAGCTCACACCCTCTGTGACACAGGGAGCAACAATCAGCCTCCCCTGTGCCTTGTCAGCTGCTCCTCAGCCCATCAGCACCTCTGAAGGTCAGAATGTGGCATGGTGGGTGTGCAAGTGCATTTGCTGGGCTGGGCATGGGGGCAACCGCAGGGACACGGGCTGCTGCAGGGGTCTGATGGGACCTGGGAGAAAGGAAGGCTTCTCTGCTAAGTGTGTTACTGTGTTTCTGTGGCAAGAAACACAAGCCCAGCCTCAAAGCAGGGGTTGTGATGATGCACAGCTGTAGGTGACACAGGGAACACGGGACAGACTTGTCTCCATCCTATTGGATTCTCAGCTGGGTCCTGCCTGCCTCCCTGCTCCTGCTGCCCCATAATGCTGCAGCTCTGGCTGCTGGCATGGCCTCCCTGCCTGCCTAGTCACTCTCTTCTTCTGAGATTCGGGTTCCTCTAAAGGAAAAACACCTTAAGCGGGAAAGATGTGTTATAACTGTTCAGCTGAAAGGCTTCTTCCCTGCTGCCTGACCCTGCTTCGTGATGTCCCTTAGAAAAGATCTGTCCATGCTTCGTGAGCGAAGGCATTGAGCGTGAAATCCCAGGCCCCTGTTCACATCTCAAACACCCTCTGCTGCATTGATTTTTTTTTTTTGCATAGAACTAATTTTTAATCAGAGTGATGTAGGACATGATCAGAAGCAATTAAAGGCTGGCAGACTAATGAATGTCAATCAGCATGGTTTATGAGTATTGGCCTTGTCAATCAAACTTGATACTGTGTGTTGGTGAAATTGCTTTTGGTTCTCAAAGCTGATGCTCCACAGAGAGATTTTCTTTCCTGAGATGCTTATTAAAATAGTACAAGTCCTTCAGGAACCATTAAAGGGTATATTTAAAAGTCCTTCAGGCACTGACAGTTACAGGTAGATCCTTTGCTAAATCCCACTTAGTGCTGCAGCAGATTAAATGCCAAGCTTGCTACACTGCTTCTGAGAACTGCGCTAGGTGCAACTCACCCCTCCTGGGGTCATTGTGCTGCTGGCAACATGCTCTGTAAAGGCTAAGGCTGATGGAGATATATATGGCAAGCTGCTCAGCCTAGTAAATGAGTGATTAAATGGCATCGTAGCACAGCTTAAGCAGAACAAGGGCAGGATTTCTTCCAGGGACAGACTGGAAATCTGATATGGGCCATTGGCTGGTTCGCAGTGGGATATCTGGGAAAAAGAAAGAAGCAGAAACCTATTGTAAGCTTGATCCTGAAGAAAGCAAATATGCAGGGTGCTTTGGAAAGGTTGGGCTTGTAAGAAAGGAGACCTGCTGCAGCCAGGACATTCCTGACACTGCCACAGATCCCTTCACAAGGCCTCAGATATTAGCTTACTGCAGGCATAGGCAACCTTTCCAGCATCAACGGGAACCTATGGAAGAAGAACAGAGACATATATTAAAGCACATTTCTTCCTTTGTAAGTCCATGTGCCCTGAACCTTAAGGGTTACTCATGTTGAAACAAAAATCCAACAGCCTTTATAGTGCCTGTGTCAGGATGTCACAGACACAGCTGGTATGAGCACTTTTAAATACTGAATCCTGCAGCACTCGTGTTCTTTGCACATAATAGCATGGATGTAATTTTGTACTTTTAATAAAAATGAATAAAACAGGAACTCCATCAGGCAGAGTCCCTGGAAAGTGCCTGGCAGAGGTGTGAGGCAGCTGACAGAGGATCTTGTAGGGCACAGCCAGCCGTGGGAAGGGATGCTCAGAAGTCCCAACAGCCTGAAGCAGTAGAAGGGGCTGCAGGGTACCACTGGGCTGGTGGCATTGCGCTTCTAGCAGAAAGCACCTGGCCCATTGACAGCATTGTGCTTGAGAGGTGTAAGACTCATGGCTCTCCACACTTAGTGACAGCTCCTTCCTACGCAGAGCTGTAGAGAGCTGAAATCTTCATCCTGCTGCCTTTTATAGGCCTCCCTGGGTCTGAGAAAGGCTGGCTTATTATTCAGCAACCTTGTCAAATATTACAGTCCAGTCAGCAGGTCTCTAAGTGGTCACCATTTAATTTATCTATGCGATTGCTTGGGCTCATATTATTAAACTTTGGAGCTGTATAGTTTTATCCTTTCTGAATGGCTTACAGTCCTTTGCCACAGCTGTCAGCTGAAGTCTGAGGGACTACGGCAGGCTGTCTTCAACTCTGGATTACCAGTGAGCTGGGAAGTTGAGCCACAGGCTCCATGGCTGTAGCATGCAGAGAGCCACTGTGACATGCTGGGAACAGGAAAAGGGTAGCCGTTATACAGGAGCAGAGGGATTTTTATGACACACTTATTTCCATAGTACAAAAGCATATATTGACATTATGGTGGAAGATCCTTTGCCCAGTTATCACTTGAAGACATACATTTTACCTAAGCAAATACTTAATTGCTTCTCATTGGACACTGGTAATGGGACATTAAGTATCAATAAAAGACAACTCTTAAAATACAGGCTTACTACTCTTTCCAGCACAATGTAGTGGTTATGGTTGCAGAACAGATTTGCTTCACTGCAGTTTTAGTTTTCCATTTGTTTCCCATGTGTGCAAAGTGGCTGATACCTCTGCCATAGACACATCCTTGTTCCCAGACCCAGGCTTTGCCCTGCAGCTTTCCTAATGCAAAATACCCCATCCCTGAGGGGGCCATTGTGGACAGAGCCACACGTTTTAATTCCTAACTGACGTGAGAAGAGTCAGAAGATGAAGCTGCATGATGCTCTGCAAGAGCACGGAAATGCCAGTTGCTCTGAGGACATGGATCCTGGAGGGAAGCATTAATATTCTGGGCCACCCCGTCTCCCTGCCATCTGTTGCACTAAAGCAAAGGACACCGAAATAAACTAAAGAATCTCCTATGAGGCAGAAAACTCTGGATGTTATTTCTACAGCAAGCTGTTCAAGGCTTGCTCACATCATCTTTCTCCTTTCCAAATCTAGCATTTTTCAGAGATGTCTTGCTGCGGGGAGATGGGTTTGGTAACTGTGAGACTTGTAGGAGTACATGCTGAAGGTGCATGGTGCGCTCCAGCACAGCAAGCCCAGCTTATTGCTGTGGATGAGGACAAAGAAGAAAGCACAGAGCTTCCGAAGCAGCCAGTCAGGATGAGGCAGAGAGCTGCAAGCTGGCAGTCCTTGTGGAATGATTTACTTCTGAGCAGGCAGCACCATTTAAAACCTTTGGACATTTCCTGAAATGTCTGATGGAAAAGAGGTTTCTCCCAAAACACATGCAAACTGCTCAAGGCCCTTGTGCTGCCCTATCTGCTGCTAAAAGCCCTTCCCACCAAGGATCCATCTCCTCCAAGTGCTGATCTCCTCTTCCCAGGAGGAGACCAGCAGGAAAATTTTATGAGGATTTATTCTTTATTTGGTGTTCACGATTCTCCCAGTATAACATGCTTACTGCCTATGGCCCATTCCCCTGTCTCCTAGTATGTGCAGGTAAAGATTTATGCTATTCCAGGTGCCAGCCTCACCATAGAGATTAATGAGAGATAATTTCTTACAAAGAGGTTTATTGAGTTCTCCGAGTTCATTCCCCAGCTGTGAAGTAAAACATCTGAAAACAGTTTTTGAATACTAAGTTTTCCCTGGCACTAGTGCAAAAAAGGGAAACAGTGCCTTTTTCTGCTCAAGGTATTAATTCTGCTGGGCAGAGCAGGCTTCATGTGCAAAGCCCTGGGACCTGAGATACTGGTTATTAGATGCCTTCTGGCATGGCCCACTCAGGGTATGAGATGATGTGCCTGGCATGCTCAAGGCACCACACTCTGCTTCTCAGCATCCTCATTCCCAAGAGCTCCTTCAAGTGATGGGTAGTTATTTCATGGCAGATTGGAGAACTGAGGGACCCCTGAAGACAAAGGCAAGAGTGATCATCAGCTATGGCAGTGTAAAGGCACTAGGAAATGGGTCTGTGGCTGTGGCATCCTGCAGACCTTATGTCTGCTCATCTTATGACCTGAAATGTTAATGCAGTGTCATAGTAATATAATATCTCTTCTGCCACATTATTCTTTAAAGATGAAGAAGGTCCTTCCTTGGACCTCAGTCTGTGCCAGTCTCCTCATTACATGTGTGTTTTGTTGATTTGCTTCTTGGGACACCCTCCTTCCCTCTGCCCTACCCAAAAGCCAAGCAGGAGCCCAGTCCCTGCACCAGCACACTGAGCTGGTGCAGACGGCAGAGCCTGCACCAGCGTCACCCAGCAGAACAATGCATGGCTGTGCAGTTAGAGATGCTGCTGGTTTGCTGCAGCTGGTTTTCTTCCTTGGTGCATGGTGCCTCTGAACAGAAGTCACCATTGCTTGGGTTGGAGAAAATGGTTTGCAATCAGTAAACTGTGTTTTAAAATAATCCTCCCATTAGCAATTGAGTAGGTGGCTGCACAGGGGCCTGTGGGGCGTACCTTTGTATGCAAATACTGGCCACAAGGCACTAATTACACTCCTCTCCCATATCAAGCATATTCCTACACCTGCTAATGGATCATTCTGTTAATTTTTATCTCTGTTCCACTTAGCGTACCATGCCCATAACACACCTACATTTTCACCCAGATGATGAGGTACATTAACTGGGAAGGGTCATTGGGGAAACCCACAGTTGTAAGGACAAATTTCAGAAGATGATTTACCATTTCCCTCAACATGTTACAGCTTGTCTCCAGTGAGCCACAGTCAGTCCGTGGGCTTTTCCTCTGGGATACACCAGTGGGAAGGACCTGGGCATCTTCTTCACTTTTTTATTTATTTACACTTTAATGGCCCTTCCTTGGAGGTGACTTTTCCGTTATCCTTCGAAATTCCCCTCCTGACAGCATCCCAGCAACAGGACCACCACGTCTTCACATCCCAATGAAGAACTTGCAGAGATATGTTTGCAAATGTTTTTTGCACAAATGAAATGCTGTAGCATCAGGAAAGTTCACATAAAACCAAACTACAGTACTCACTCTTCCCTATGACTGGTCTTTGTCTTCAAACAACTGTAAAAGAGGGCAATCAATATACCTTGCCAAGGTCTTTTTAATGCTGACCATTATGGTCATAATACTTCTTCAGGAAGCTGTGTCAATACAGTTGAGACACCGAACATGTCAAAACCACATAAAATCTTTATTAAGGTGAATTTAAATGAACAAGCCCGACTCAGTAACTTAAATAGATACTATCCTTCAAGGACACCAGACCTAAAACGCAGACGCAGTTCACAAATCCAGGGCATACAAAGTTAGGATTAAATTAATGAGAAACTCTAACTTTTGCCACACAGCCTGGGCAGGGGGAATTTAGGAGGATAGGAATTGCTGTTAGGGTGCTCTGGACACCTGCTCTTTGTTTTTTATTGCAGTATTGACCTGAGCTGAAAAAGTGTATTGAATCTGGGGCAGGCAGGAGGAAGAGTTATTGGCACAAGCATTCAGTCTCCCTCTGCTCAACAAATTAACCTGGATTGAACAAAAGAAAACACAAAATTACTTATTTGCATATGGTGTAAGGTGACAGTGCATGAGGCTGCCCTGGGTGGCACCAGGATGCGTGGCACTGCAGAGAGAGGACATATGGGTTTTGCCGATGAGGGAATGGGAAACCTTTTCACCCTGCCCAGTTAAATACAACCTGACAGCTTTGATCCCTCCTGCCATACAGTGTGGTGCCTGCTACAGAGAGGCTGTGCATGCAAGCACATGGAGAGCTTGAGGAGGAAGCCAGAGCGGTGCAGGTTTGGAGGCAACGCATCCTGCTGCCTCACTACCTGAGGGACAGCATTTCCCTTCACCCTTCCATAGCTTCCCTGCAGCTCAATCAGCTTCTGCCACCTGCACCTTCCTGGGCTTACTGTAGGAGGTGATGGTCTCAGGGACCTCCAAAGCAGCAGCACGTGTTTGGTTGGAGCTGGGGCTCACTGCTGCCCAGCCATACACGAGCAGCTAGGCACCAGTGCTGGAAGGAGCTTGTATTCTGGGAAGCACCAGCATGAGAGCAGAATTAAACCTCAGGAAAAAAGAGCAGATGCTGGGCTGGAGAGCAGCCTGTCCCCAGGCACCCTGCTCTGGGTGTGTGGTTTGCAAAGTCTCACGTTGCAGAGAGCCAACCTGACCACAGGGCCATCCTTGTGCTGCATCGTCCTGCTGGGTGTCTTTCTTCTCCCAAATCCTCCTAAGCACTTTTGGATCTTGCAAAGACATCAGTGCTGTGCTCACATGGAGAATCTGGCTGCAGGACTGCAGGGTACTTCCAGCTTGGTGCCTGCTGCCAGCCACCCTCCGCCCAGGCTTGCACAGGGGCTGCAGTATCACGTATTTTCACCTGCCAAAAGGAGACCATCAGAGGACAAGTAGGACTTGTGAGAGCTGCCAGGGACCTGGGAAAGAAGAGTTACAGCTCACACCCCTCTCACCTTGCTGGTGCCCTTGGCTGTGGAGCACACCAGCACACAGGTCAATGCAGCAGCAAGGTGCTTGTGCTGCTGAGAGCTGAATATGAGCTCCCAGGTGGGTAAAATAGCTGGTGATTTAGCCCAAGGCAGCGAGAAGGGTGCAGGTACTGCAGGTAACATGAGGCTGTTGGGACACAAGAGCTGGGTCAGGACTTCTCACAGTTGGTGTCAGGCATGCAGCAGCACAAGCCTGTTGCTGCCTCTTCATCCAAATGTTTGGCAGGGGGAACAGGACCCAGATGGATTTCTCTGGGCTTGATGCTTTGCAACAGCCTGGTATGGCTTGCTTTGCTCCACTTACTTGTGAGCTCCTGTTTTTCAGTTCTGCAGTGCTTGGGAAGTGGATGTGCTCAGCCCAGGCCATTCCTGAGGCTAAGAAGCGATCGCAGATCATCCATGGCTGTACAGGACTGGAACAATTTGCTGTCTTTCAGGACCAGCCTAGCAGGAACGCTCAGAGAGGCTGGGGTTTTGCATCTTCGTAGGGTGCTACCACTCCAGTGTCCCTGCAAGCTACAAAGTGGATCTGGCTACTTCAGGGGCTGTCTCTTGGCTTGGAAGGAGAATTCACCTCAGCACTTCCCAGCAGGTCAGTAACTGAAAGAACAGCATCAGTTGGGCCCCCGAAGCACTGCCAGGTTCTCCCCTCCAAGGGCATGGGCTTCCCTGTGCCTGTGGCCTGTTTTCCAATGCCAGTGAGGGATGCTGCCCATGTGGGTCTTCCACTGGAGGGCTGGGAATTTTTGTCCTTTCTTCTGCATTATTGCTGTGCTGCTTTCACTTCAGCAGGTGGGAGTCTATAGCTTGCCAGGAGGATTTCGTGTTTCACAAAGGAGCTCTTTTACCAACACACCTTCTCAACAGAAAGCTGAAAAATTGCTCGGTTCCAGCCTATTTAGTTTTAATTGTTTCCTTTAGTTCTCATTGCCCCTGGCAAAATATCACCTTCCCCTAACAAACCGCCAGGCTGAGAGCCAGTCACCCTGCACAGCCACCACCACCGTGCCATCCCTCCTCAAGTTCCATGGCTCCCAAAGGTCTTGTCTCTGCTGGGCAGGGATAGATTTTTGGGGAGAAGGCAGCAGTGCTTGCATTGCCCTCAGCAAGCACTGGGCAAGGAACAGGTGAAGTGCTCCCATTGCTGTGCTGTCTCCATATCTCCAAGGTCTTTGCTGTCTGCTTTAGCTCTCCCCTCTGCTCACAGACACCACCACACTGCTCTTCCCAGCTAGCACTCCTCTACCCAGCTTCCCAGCCTTTCTCCACCAGTTTCTATGGAGAGGCCAGCTCATAACACTTGTTTCTGAGATGGCTTTGAAAAGAAAGAGTTGTGTTGCTGGGTAAGAAACATGATGCAGACAGAGCCCCTGGGGGATGTTGAACAGCAGAATACAAGAAAAGCCTCTCCTCCCTCTCTTTGCCACAGAGCGGTCTTCAAGCACCAGTGAGCTCATGTGCCTTTATGGGAATGATGCAGTGCACCGCATTCCAGGTGAGCATCACCTCCATCACCTCTCCTCCCACTCCTGCTCCTAACACAGGGGCTCAGGGCAGCCATTCCCCAAGGACACCCCTCTCCACAAAGACAACACCACATCAGCTGTGAAAAGCAGGGTCTTGCAGCCTCGGGAAAAGGTTGTGGTGACTCCTAAGCCTGCTTGGAGATTACAGCACAGCAAGGATAAAGCACTATTCCCATGCAGGCTCCATACAGGGAGCACAGCCAAACATTCCTCCAAGCAACCTTAGCAACAGATCAGGCTCAAAGCATATGAACATTCGACCATAAGGCATGGCTTCAGAGCTAGCTATCAGGCTGAGACAGAACAAAAATACACACAGCAACCTGTCAGAGTAACCCCTGGGTAATTCATTTTATCCTCAGGATAAATTACCGCTGCGGGTGCAGCATGGTGCTGAGCACTGCCTGAGCCACATGTCCCAGCCCTGGGCACAGCACCACGCTGCCAGTAGCTGCAGGGTTTCCTACACTCAATTCTGGGGAACAGCTGTAAAATAAAGCCTCATAAATTAATTACCTGAAAGAGTGGTAGAATGTTATTAGATACTCGGGAGTTAATTGCAGTGATGCTAATCACATGTATTTTAATGGCTCCAGTAGAGATGTAATATGTAATTCCATAGGTATTCCAGAATAATTTAGCAATTTAATTAATTTCTGCTAATACCTTTTAAATCACCTGCCCTTTTCCTCTTGTTTTCTCTGAGGGAAAGGATGAAGAAACTTTTCCAGTTGGCTAAATTTATTGCAAATTCACTTTTGTTGGCAAAGATACCGTTTGATTTCTCAGCAGATTTATTCCCAGTAGAGAACCCCACAAAACCTTCGCTGGGTAACAGGGTGGCAAAGCAGGGCTGTAATTGCCTGGTCCTTCAATGTTTTGGACAGATGATGATGGGCGGAAAAGATGAAGACTAAAATAATTTGTCAATTTAGGTCAAATTCAGTGAGCAGAGCCAGAAGAAAATGTGGAAGAGAAATGTAAACAGCATCAGGCATTTTATTCTGACTCCTCAAAATTAAATGTTTGGTTTAGAAAAAGAAAAAATATCCCATTTCAGCATGTTTGAGATGCAACTTTTCTGCCTGCCTCCTTGCGCCTTGCCCCAGGTGCAGGCAGCTGAGAGGTGCCCAACCCCTGGGGCAGCATTTCAGCTGGAAAAGCCATATTTTTGCTTGCTGAACCCACCACTAGATGAGTGCAGGGCACAGCACCTCTCAGGACGGCACTTGGTGTCCAGGGGAGGTGAATGCAGGAGGAGAGAAGGGATTTGAGTTGTATGGGAGCTGTCCTTTAAGCTGCCCCCTCCCTCCCCACACTGGCAGAAAAGAGACCACCAAAAGCCATTGCTCTCATGGGGCTTTTATTGTCCGGCTGGCCCCCACCTCCCAACCCCTGCCCACAGCCAGCCAAGCCCCTCACCACCACACACACCAGAGAAGGAGACACATGCCCATCCCCAAGCCCAGCCACCTGCCCCGGGCAGCACATCCTTCCCAGCTCTTGTTTGAGGTTTGTTTTCTTTTCTTCTTTTTCTTTTTTTGGAAATATTTTATTTTAAAAATATAGTAGCTGTGGAAAGCAGCCCTCTTTATAAACACTTGATGCCAGAGTGAAATGCATCATCGCCAGCCTCACTACGAAGCACTCCTGGTGTCCGCCTGCAGCAGTGCCAGTGGGGCGAAGGCAGCGGCACCGGATGCTGCAGGTGGGGAGCCTTGCAACAGCAGGGAGAGACCCTTCTAAAAATAGAAATATTGTGCTGAGTTGTTTGGAGTGAATGAATCCATAAAACGCCAGCATTAGATCAGCTGCAGCTTGTCAAATATTGCTCCCAGCAGGGTTGGTGTGGTGCACTCCTTGAGGCGCAGTTCCCCTTGTCCTGTGGTGAGGGACCCATGTCAGCTCCCAGCCCTGCTCCCTGCCACAGGGCTTGCTGCTTTTGCCCACCACCAACCCACAAGGACACTGGTCCCTGGGGCAGCCCAGAAGCCCCAGGGAGCCGCTATAAATAGGAAAATGTAAACACAACCATTGGAGATAAGACATCTACAATCACAGGGTTTACTGGTTCAAACGTCCCACCTTCCCCCCCAACCCCAATACACCTATGCCCCTGCCCCCACTCAATAAAAAGGTCTTCAGTAACAAAATCTTCGTTCCAGGCTTAGAGTAAAGGTGAGGTGCTCAAGGAATAAAAAGGGACTTTGCAACCTTAGCAGTCTTTGCTCTGGAGTGATGGTGGCGGGAAGGACAGACAGAAAGGGTTAGCTGGTTCAGGTCCTTTGCAAGTTCATTTGGTTTGTCTGGAGGACTCCTAGGGTTATACCTGAGATGAAGACGTCTAGGGGACACTCCATAGCTCAATTACAATGTGGTTGGTGTTTTGTGCCTAGAAGAGCCCTCGCTGGCGGGATTTGTCCATCTTGCTCGCCCATGCAGCGAGAAAGCAGCATCCCTCCTCTGCTTGGCACAGGGCTATCTGAACCAATGCTCAGCTGGGGGTGACCCCTCATGTGTCAAGGATCTCCTTCGTGGGTGATGGCTCGTGAGGGATGCCCTGTGTGCTGTGGATGCTCTGGTTGTGGAAGAGGGAGTTCTGCTGGAGCTTCCAGAGGGAACTCCTTCACCTGCCGTTTGTACTCAAGGAAGGTGCATGCCTTGGTGGCAATTGCGATGATGTTCTTGCCAATAAAGATGGTGGAGACCCTGCTGTCCTGGAACAAGACCATATTGATAGCCCGGATGAAGATGGTGACGATGTTAATGGTGACCAGGCTGAGGACAGGGTAGAGCATCATTTTTTGTGGGGCAATGTGCTCCCCTTGCATGCTGATCTCACTGAGGGACACACAAGGCAGGATCAGGAGGAGTATGTAGCAGTAGAAGAACATGAGCCCCTCTGCCCAGATGGGCAGGCCGGTCCTGTGCGGCTCCCACAGGTTGGCTTGGATGTCCAAGATATCCAGCAGGTCAAGGGCCACCCAGAAGAGGCGTCCCCGCAAGTCCTCTTTCTTCCGAAAGGTCCTTATGTACTCCATGCTGTCCAAGGCCACCAACACCAGGTAGAGCCCGGGCACACAGATAGAGAGGAGCAGGGTCAGGGCTTTCCTGGCCACTGTCTCCAGGTTCTTCTTGTCTGCTTTGTAATTCTGAAAGATGAAATACAGCTTGATCTCCAGCACGAAGATGTAGAGGAACCACAGGATCATGGCATAACCCCGCTTGGCTGTCTTCACCTCTGCCCCCACCCACACTGCCACGTAGCGCAGCACAATGAGGAAGCAGATGTCCCCCACCAGCACGATGATGCAGACACCAATCTTGCGGGGCCCCTGGTTCTGCTCCACCAGGTATGCATCCATGAAGGCCATGCTGGTCATGATGACGATGGTGGTCAAACAGACATGGCGCTTGTCGGGCGGTGGCAGCACCATGATGAGATGAGCAGCCCTCCCTCCACAACGGCACTAGGGGAGCGATCCTGCTGGCAGGGCAACAACGGGGGACATCCACAGCAAGCCAGGGACCAAGGGCTGCTCTGTCTGTCAGCCCCAAGAAGAGATCCCGGGAGGAGCAGCAGCTCAGCTCCCACTCTCCTGGGACTCTGGGCTGCCCCTGCAGACCCTCTCCCAGCTTTTCACCCTTTGCTGGCTGTGCTCTGCAAGCACCTCGGCTCTGCCACCAGCTCTGGCTTGCTGAGCAACCCAGGCACCCTCCGCCAGCAGCAGCCAGGGCTCACAGGCATTCAGGGCCTCCTGGGAGCATGTCCCTCCTCTGTGGTAGGTCCCCCATTGTAGTCAGGCTCTCCAGCAATTCCACGGCACTAATGCACCTCCAGGTTTTGAGCCCCAAATCCTGGTACAGATCCCTGGAAATGCAGTAGGTAACCAGGCAGCAGGCAGACCTGGCTGGCAAGGCAGGAAGGAGAGCTCTCCTCTTCCCAGCAAGACCTCACACTCCTCCGTGGTCTGGGGGTGTTCTGCTGTGTCCTCACAGGGCACTACCTTCACATCTATCCCTGCAGGGCTGTGCCATGCTCCTGCTGCTCCCAGCTGTACATGCATCCCTCCATCCCTGGAAAAGATAGCAGAGAATAAGCATTAGGGTCTCTCCATGTGCTGGACACGGATGGTGAGGACAACAGCTCCCCATCAGCTCCCACCACACGGCAGCATGAGCTGTTCTCCCACCAGGTAATGTCCCACTGCCAGGACACCCACTACCATGCTCTCTGCATGGCTGAATATAGAACAGGTTTTTATTGAGGATGAACACAGCCTAGGGCATCCTGCACGGCAACATGGTGTGATGCCTTTATGTAGGCACTTTTCATCCAAAACTGCTCAGCAAGTTCAAGCCCTGGGTGCTACTGCAGAGAAAGCAGAGGCACAACCCTGGGGGAGACAGGCAGATCCATGAGTGTGCCATGACACTGTGAAGTTCCACTGGGGGCCATGGCACCCTCAGCTCTACGTGTCCCAGCCCAGCTGTGCCATGGCTGCTTTGGGGAGAGGGACCCACATGCTCTGCAGAGGTCCCATCCTGGGCATGGTTTTGCTAAATGATGGCCGTGGGGTTTCACTGGTAACTGAGGAGGGGAATACTCAGCTTCCAGCAAGGAATAAAGGCGAGCTCTCCGGAGAGGACTCGGGATTTCCTCATGGCTTGAGCAGCCCCCTGGCTGGTGTGAATGGGTGCTCGGGGTGGCAGGCTGCAGCAGTGGAAGGGGTAAAGCAGCTTGCAGGGTGTGGGGTACTTTCCTCCTTGAGTAGGGGTGAGGTTAGGGCTGGCATGTGGTGCTTGGGCTGTCCCCAGCATGGCAGGTGAAGGGGCAGCAAAGCTGTCCCTGGAATGGCATGAGGTGCCAGCAGCTTTCTGTCTGAGCACAGCTGTTCATAGCCACAGCTCCTTCTCATCATGCTGTGCTTGTGTAACTAATTTGTTAATCTTTCCTGTGCAGGGAATCACCCCCAGGAAGGGAATAGGTCCCAGGGCACTCAGGAGTACTATCAAACTGCTTACGGAATGGAGGACACAGATAATGATGACAGCCAGATGTGCCCATCACACGCCATGTGACAGCTAGTCCTATGTGCATAGCAGCTCTCTGGGAGGAAAGTGCTTGACCCCACAGACTCCCCCTATAGATCACCCCATCTCACCCTGTGGATCCCAGCCACCGTGGTTGCATCTGCCCATTGGAAGGGGATCGTGATCCAGGGATAGCTCCAGGAGCTGTCAGAGGAAATCGATGCCCTTGCCAGAGCCTGCCCAGGACTCGGTGGCACTGCTTCTGCTCCCCACTGGCTGGCTTCACAAGGACACATGCAAACCTAGGCTCTCACATCTTTTAGGGAGAGGCAGAGGTGGAGGTTGAAGGGACAAAGCCAAGCCTAAGGAATTGTAAGCCATTAAAACCTGCCCTACTTTGCATGGGGAAGTGTATTACAGCTGCTTATGCTTATGGGGCCTCATTTAAATAAAAGCTGGATTCTCTCCTGCTTCATGGAGAGAAGAATAAAGAAGAAAAAGTGGGAAGCCAGGTGACTCAGAGCCAGCCCTGAGGACGTGTGCCTGAGTAGGTGGACACCAGGGATGAATGTACCTTTGTCCTGGCTCCTGAAGGATGTGGCAGGCGAGGATGTAGTGTTCAGCAAATGTTAACATGGGACTTAAAGTCCCCAAGCTGGGACCATTCTGTGCCCATTGCTAAACTCATGCACAGCAGGGAAAACTGTGTATTAAAATAAATTCACAAACAGGAATTGCCCAGAAAGAAACCAAAAAGATGGGGGGGATTCATGAGTCCTTCTAAATGGTACTTCCCAGGCAAGGCACCCACTGCAGCCCCGCTCTTACCAGCATCTCTGCAATGTCTTGTAGCTGCCATTTAGGGCTTTGGTTTGTTCTTTCTTGAGGTTTTGGATAAAAATATACAGCCACTGCTGTAACTGCTTTTAAACTCGTGCCAAGTTTTACAGGGGATTTATAGCCAAGAATAGATAATTCCAGATAAATTAGGTCTTTCAGAAGGGAATAGCATTTTTTTTCTTTCCCCCATAAGTATTTATGCCTTCAAAAGACAGTGGTTATTTAAAGGGCAATGGGTGCATCACAGCACGTTAAGGTTAGGAAGCAGCTTGCTTGTAAATCCTGCCCCTTTGCTCCTGTGTGCTACATGTGTGGTCTGGGAAGGTGGGGGAAGGACAGGCTTCCAACACAAGCTATCCTCATGCCTACATGAAAGCACACAAAGAAACCCTACCCTACCCTACCTCTCTGTAAACACCCAGGGCAGTGGATAACACTAACTCATGGTGTTTACAGTAGCAGCAAACAAGTCTTTCATCGCTGGTGCTGAGCAGACTGTTTTCAGCAAAAAAAGAGTGGATTCTTCCCTCCCCTCACATCCTAACGATTCGTAGCAGCTTGGGATGGGTTTGGTACACATGTTCATTTATTACTGTGACCTTTCAGGGCAGAGTAAGGGGATCGTGGGGCTGAGCTGAATCACAAGGCTCGAGTGCTGCTTTCTCTTGGGTTAAATCTGTATTACCCAGGGCAAGCACCTCTCTTGCCTTTTGCAAATAGTTTCCAAGCATTTGCTGCAGTGCAAGCTCTTCTTTCCAGCTGTGCAATAGCTGGTATTTTTCTCACTTCTTGCAGCCTTGATGCTATATGGAAACATGGAGTTCTCTACTGATTCGTGGAGCAGAGCTTGCCTGTTTGCATGATGCGTGACCATCCTACCAGTGAGGGGGCACATAAAACTCTCCTCAGAGGACTGTTATAAAAAGCAGGTAGTTTTTAAGCAACCATTACTCTGGAAAATCCCAATTCATAATTTTTAAATGACTGCATTTGACAGTACATTCAGAAACCGCTTGAGAAATGTGCTGGATAAACAAGAAAACGAGCATGTCAGTCACAAGAGCATATCTGAGGCAAATATTTGTTTAGACAAGTATTCACAAAATTCTTCCTGCAGGAATTCTTGCAAATAAAAGGCAGCTCACCTGAACGTAATGAACTCGGAATGTTATGGATGCCAGCGAGCCAGACTGGCAGCTTCCCAAGGGAAGGAATCTAGCACCCTTTGCATCCCACTTGGTGTCAGGGCTCCCACAGGCAGGTATTGCAGCAATACTTCACTCTTGGCAACTATAGGCCTCCTTACCAGGACAAGATTCAATCCATAATTGCATACTCTCCTGTACCGCTATCCTATGCAAACATTTCTGTTGGCTGCACTGGAGTGAGCAAACACACTTGGTAACACCCACAGCAGCTTGTGATCGGCTGGTAAGATGCAGCCCAAGAGGAGTATCCAGCCACACCAGTGAAGACTGGCAGCACAGCACAGGGACAGGTAAGCAGCAGCGTGTCCCCTCTCCACCTGGGGGCTTTCTTGGGGACACCTCATTTCCCAGTGCAGACTGTCCCTTCTCAGCATCCCTGCAGGGCAAGAGGGGCTGCAGTGGGAATGGGGGGAACCCATTGATTTCCTGGAGAGACCTGGAGGTCCTGCAGGTGGATCCAAACCTAACTGAAGTGCAGGGTTTGCACTCTTCATCTCTGCCTTGCTTCCTCTGGCACCAAGGGAAAATGAACAGCAGAGGTGCAGCCAGCCCCAGCCCTTATTATTCTCATCCCTTTGCTCTGACTGGGGAGTTATTTCTTGGTCTCATACCTGTTTTTCCAGCCCTCATGGCTGCTATAAAGCACCTGCAGCTACCTGAGGATGTGTGCTCACAGCCTTGCTTTACCATCAGCCCTGGCGCTTTGGAAGAAAATGAAACTGTGCTTCCCACTGCAATGCTAGTGGCACGTTGTGGTGTGACTAATGAACCCTAGCTATGCCGTTACCAGTGTCTGCAACACGCCACCACACATGCCCAGTGCCCTTCTGTGTCCTCTCCCATCTCTGCTCCCTGCCTGTGCCTGGCATCAACTGGTGTGGCACAGGCACTGCACATGAGAGCCATGCAGGTGCAGGGAGCTGCCAGCACAAACCCCATCTCCCAGGTCTGGGGAGCAAGTGGCCACAGACAAGCCTGGAGGGCTTGGAAGCCACTGTCAAAACACAGCCTCATTAATGCCAGCCAGCGCATCCTGAACCCTGGCACTACCTGGCAAATTAGTTTAAATTATTTAAGTGATTTGAATTCTGTCTATATATAACAGGGAGGGAGTGAGACAAAAGTATACAAAACACACTTCCCAGGTAGTTAGGATGCCACACTGCTTAAAGCTTCATTTGCACTTTAATTGCTGTGATTTATTCCAGCTTTCCCAAGTGTAAATCCAAAGTTCCCCTTCGCTTAGTCCTTCAGCCCTCTGAAGAGCTGCTGCTCCATAAAGCCCTTTCCCTGACTGGCAGTGCCTACCCCACCATGTCATGTGTCACAGCACCATCCCCAGCATGGGGCAGATTGAGGTGACGGCATGGCCACCTTTTGCAGGGACTAAAAGGCAGAGCTGCATGGGTGATGGCATCGTTCACCAGCAGACAGCCATGCTTCAGGGAGCAACTAAGCAACAGCCAAGTGATGGGTTCTTGGCAGAGCCGGGGCTGAGAAGTGGCTGTTAATTGCTTACGCCTTTTGTGACCCACTGAATTATTATGAGTGCACCACGTGAGGATGGCATTTATAGGGAGAGCAGATCCTCCTCTGGCCAATAAACTGTGAATCATGTCATCCCTGTGCCACTGCATTTTCCCACCTCACCTTGCTGAAAATCAATGCTGGTGGATGTCTCATTCAGCCTCACTGACCTGCAGGCTGGGAATTCATCTCCACCCCCTGCCCCAGGCAGTCCCTAGGGACTGACAGAGTTGGGGATGCTTGTACCCTAGGGAATAGGGAAGATCACTTCTGGGCAGCAGCTGTTCCCTGCCTCCTCTGAGGCAGTACCAGTATCTCAAGTGCATCCTCTGAAGGAAATGAGATTGAGGAAGATTTTTCCGGACCCTGCCCACTAATTGTGTCTGAAGGAGGAAACAGCCCACTTGCTAATGATTACAGATAATTTACCCTGTAGGCACATGGAGAAACAGGGAAAGAGCTGCAGACTATTCCCAGAACCTGTCCAACATAAACAATACATCAGGGCTATGAGACGCAACCAGCTCCTGCTTATACTGGTGAATGCACCCACTGTGCTCTTATCCTGCAAACCTCCTCAGCTCCCTCAAGGGGTTCATTTCACCCCCTTTCCCCAAAAGAAACCCAAGCAGAAAGTATCAGACCTGTTTCCTGAGTGGGAAAAAAATAAACCCACCCTCTTGAATCATACCATTTTTGTGATGGAGTGGAGAACATCCCAACCAGAAGGAAGTGCAGCAGGAGGGCCAGGAGACCTCCTTGGATGGATAAGGAGCTGCTCAGGGAAATTCAAAGGAAAAAGGAGGCTTATAGAAGGTGCAAGCAGGGACAGGCGGCCTGGGAAGAATACAGGGATGCTGTCCGGGAATCTAGGGACCAGGTGAGGAAAGCTAAGGCCCAGTTAGAATTGAATTTGGCAAGGGATGTTAAGGATAGCCGGAAGGGATTCTATAGGTACGTAGCGAGTAAAAGACAGACTAGGGACAATGTAGGCCCCCTCTGAAAGATATCAGGAGAACTGGCTACCCAGGATTTGGAGAAGGCTGAGGTTCTTTATGACTTCTTTGCCTCAGTCTTCACTGGCAAAGGCTCTGGCCACACTACCCAAGTCTTGGAAGGCAGATGCAGGGACTGTGAGAATGAAGACCTTAGGCCCACTGTAGGAGAGGATCTGGTTCGAGACCATCTTAAAAACCTAAACGTACACAAGTCCATGGGACCTAACGAAATCCATCCGTGGGTCCTGAAGGAGCTGGCGAATGAAGTTGCTAAGCCACTGGCCATCATATTTGAAAAATCACGGCAGTCAGGTGAAGCTCCCGAAGACTGGAAAAAGGGAAATATAACACCTATTTTCAAGAAGGGGAAAATGGATGACCCAGGGAACTACAGACCAGTCAGTCTCACCCCTGTGCCTGGCAAACTCTTGGAGCAGATTCTCCTGGAAGGCATGCTAAGGTACATGAAAACCAAGGAGGTGGTTGGTGACAGCCAGCATGGCTTCACTAAGGGGAAATCCTGCCTGACCAATTTGGTGGCCTTCTATGATGGGGCTACGAAACTGATGGACAGGGGCAGAGCAGCTGACATCATCTACCTGGACTTGTGCAAAGTGTTCGACACTGTCCCACATAACATCCTTGTCTCTAAATTGGAGAGGCATCAATTTGATGGGTGGACCACTCGGTGGATAAAGAACTGGCTGGATGGCCGCACACGAAGAGTTGTGGTCAATGGCTCCATGTCCGGCTGGAGACCAGTAACGAGTGGTGTCCCTCAGGGATCGGTGTTGGGACCGGTCTTGTTCAACATCTTTGCTGGTGACATGGACAGTGGGATTGAGTGCGCCCTCAGCACGTTTGCCGATGACACCAAGCTGTGTGGTTCGGTTGATATGCCGGAGGGAAGGAATGCCATCCAGAGGGACCTCGACACACTTGTGAGGTGGGCTGATGCCAACCTCATGAAGTTTAACCATGCCAAGTGCAAGGTCCTACACCTGGGTCGGAGCAATCCCAGGCACAGCTACAGGTTGGGCAGAGAAGAGATTCAGAGCAGCCCTGCAGAGAAGGACTTGGGGGTGTTGGTCAATGAGAAAATGAACATGAGCCGGCTGCAGTGTGTGCTCGCAGCCCAGAAAGCCAACCGTATCCTGGGCTGCATCAAAAGGAGCGTGACCAGCAGGTCCAAGGAGGTGATCCTGCCCCTCTACTCTGCTCTCGTGAGACCTCACTTGGAGTATTGTGTGCAGTTCTGGTGTCCTCAACATAAAAAGGACATGGAACTGTTGGAACAAGTGCAGAGGAGGGCCACGAGGATGATCAGGGGACTGGAGCACCTCCCGTATGGAGACAGGCTGAGAAAGTTGGGGCTGTTCAGCCTGAAGAAGAGAAGGCTGCGTGGAGACCTCATAGCAGCCTTCCAGTGTCTGAAGGGGGCCTACAAGGATGCTGGGGAGGGACTCTTCATCAGGGACTGTAGTGACAGGACAAGGGGTAACGGGTTCAAACTTAAACAGGGGAAGTTTAGATTGGATCTAAGGAAGAAATTCTTTACTGAGAGGGTGGTGAGGCACTGGAACGGGTTGCCCAGGGAGGTTGTGAATGCTCCATCCTTGTCGGTGTTCAAGGGCAGGTTGGATGAGGCCTTGGGTGGCATGGTTTAGTGTGGGGTGTCCCTGCCCATGGCAGGGGGGTTGGAACTGATGTTCTTAAGGTCCTTTCCAACCCTAACTATTCTATGATTTTCTATGATTCTAACTGCTGCTTGCCCAAATCAGAGCCCTGTGCAGCACGGATGGCCTTTTGTATTCACAGACCTGTCCCCCATGGCTGTCCTGGCCAGGGATCTCCTGTCAATGCAGGCAGCTGGATCTGCTGGGAACAAATCCCTGTTCACAAACATTCTGAGTTTGATGGCATTTCACAGATATGCCAACTCCCCCCCCCCCAAAAAAAAAAAAAAAGGCTTTTCAGATATTTTGGGTGTTTAAAGAAGGTAGATTATTAATTTTGACTGGTACATAAAATGTTGAATTATAATGCTGTGTTTTGACACTTCCAAAACTGTTTAGTATTTCCCCAGCAAAACGTGCTCTTTCTGAATTGCTTGACATTTCCAAGTTGGGTGGGTTTTCAACATTTCATTCTGATCTGTACTAAACCCCTGATTTAAAAGTGTCAAAATCCCCCACTATTTGTTGGTTTGGGCATGCAAAACAGGGTGTGTTTAGCAAACATCTGGTTGCATGTGTCTTTGCCATGGTGAGAGATGTATTTGGAGCTCAGTGCCCATGGCGTGCAGGGCCCGGTCATGGAAGTGTCCCCATTCTCCTCTCCCTGCAGGCTCCCTGCACCTTATGCTCACCTTTCCACAAAGCTTTCCCCACTGGTGCTGAGGCTTTTCCTCACCCTGTTACTTCAGAAGACCTCCTGGGCCTGCCTCACCTATAGGGACCTCCTTCTCCTCTGCCAAAGTTCACCACCACTTTCCCATGCCCCTGTCCTTCCAAGCTCTCATCTGATCCCAGTGCTCCTGCAATCCTTGCTCCCAGCTCTGCCTCTCTCAGGGGTGATATGACTTGCCCCTGCCAGGGGAATTTGACACAGCTATACCCTTTTACTGTTTTCCAGGCAGTTTATCTGCTTTTTTGAGACACTGATGGATTTTAAGTGTTTCCTCCAGCATGATCCCAGCCCACCCTAATGTGTCATCAGTAGAAATAACCACCACCCTTGCTGGTCCCCTAGCCAGGTCACCTGGGACAGTGTGTGTGAATCACTGCCAGGTCCCCAGATAACCTCACACGGTCAGGATTAGGGGGAAGGAAAATACAGAGCCAGCTCACAGTCCTCACATGGATGCTTTCCTCCTTCGCCATAGATGGAGAATGGAAAAGCTCCCTGCTCTTGCTCATCCTTGTCCTAACTATCCTGGGTGCTGGCAGGGAGGCACAAATTTTCCTGGAAGCACTGCTCCCCAGCATCCCCGAGTGCCCTCAGCACTGTTCTGGCAGCCTCAGGTACCCTTTGCCTCATCTAGCCATGACGGAAAGGGACTCAGCTAATTAAAAGGAAATGAAAGCTGGTGTGTGAAGCTATAAATAGGAGAGTGCTGGAAGCTTCCTGGTGCTGAAAGCATACTTGCAGGGGAAGGGGCTGCTGACAGCTCTGGGGTAGAACTCTAGAAATCTCCTAGGGAAGCTGTATCTGAGTTCTGCAGGTATCTCCTACCTGTGTGAGAGAGTGTTAGGCAGGGATTATTCTGCAGTAAGTACATGGCTGAATGGATGAGGGGCTAATTTGCAGGTTCTCCTCTAGAGACCTGGGCAGAGAGGAATCTGCTAGTTTCTCTGACCTGGGGCCAGACTGGATGCCAGAATAAATAAAGGCAGCAGGTGAGAGACCCATTGTCTTGCCTCCTCCCTCACCCACATGATGAAAGGAAAGGTTGTGGGCAGCAAGTGGCTGATGCATATAAACCAGGTCAAGTTCAAAAGGGAAGATGTGAGAAGACATAGGGGTCTGACTCTAAAGCTGCAATGCTATAGACCCCTGCTATTTGATGCTAAAGGTATTGAGCACTTTCTGCACCCAGTGGCTTTTGTGAGGTGCTGCACTGGCTCCCAGAGCAAATTCTGTGCTGGAGCAGAAGAACAGCAAGAATGTCTGTGTCTTCTGCTGCCGTGAGAAAGCTTTCCCCTATCCTTCGTACATAATTTCCCCAAGTGAGCAGAGGCCTGGGTGCTTGAGGAGAGGATGCTTCAGCATCATATAGGTGGGGAGGCACCTCTGGATGCTGATCAGCTCACCTGCCAGCCCTGAGAGAGCTCCTACACAAATCACAGGGACATCTCTGTCATCCTTGGAAGCTGCCTCAGGCTTGTCCCTGCTGGCAGGCTGTGGTGGCATGTTGCAGCAATTGGAGAGAAATAATTATGCCTCTGTTATTCCTTCTCGTCCCTGAGCGTGGGTTTAGTGGAGGTGGGATGAGCTGGGCAGTATGTAGAGATTGATCTGGGCAGGCTGCTGTTACTGCTGCCATCGGCCTGGCCTTTGATTAAGAGCAATTGTTCTGCTCTTAATTAACACAAGGCAGCTGCTGGCTACTCTGGTAGAATGGAGGAGCAGAGCCCAGTGACCGTGATAAAAGGAGAGTGTGTCTGCTGGCTCCTGCTGAGCCTGGCAAGGCTACCCTCTCCCCAGCCATGCACCCAGGCTGTGTGCAATGCCACCTGCAAACCTCACCAGGGAACCAGAACCCAGAGGGCAACTCTCCTCCTCAGGTAATGCCAGGATTCAGCTGCTGTATGAGCTAAAAGCCGAGATGGGAGGGAACCAGTTAATCTCGGGGGTAATTTTGCTGTTCTCTGTTCTCCCATTAAAATGGTAATGTTGGCAATGCGTGGCTGCTCCCACAGGGTTTATGCCCCTACCTGTTTCTCAGAGACCTTCCTGAGACAGAGTCTCTCCTGTAACAACAGGTCTTGTCCTCTGGTGGTGACACATAGCATGCTGCTGTCCAGCCAGGTCTAAGGCAGCCATTTGCCCTGCATGGTGTGACAAGCCTCCCTCTGAACAGGA
This sequence comes from Psittacula echo, assembly GCF_963264785.1. Lineage (NCBI taxonomy): Eukaryota > Metazoa > Chordata > Aves > Psittaciformes > Psittacidae > Psittacula > Psittacula echo. The sequence continues at coordinate 19,965,994 of NC_137740.1, forward strand.
GTGCAGCTGCTCAGCCTGTTGCTTCTGCATCTGAGCCAGCTCTTCATGAGATGAGAAGGCATCTCAGCTATTTTTGCTCCCCAGTGACTTGTGAGCAGGCAGCAGGCATGGGTGTACCCAGTAAAAGCTTCACCGTGGAGTGGTTTTGTTTTTTTAGAGGTCAAGTGTCACAGAGCACGCCTCAAACCTTGGTAACTCAGGAACAGCAAGCAAGAAACAACTTGTGGATAACTTACAAAACCAAGGGACCTTTGCATTGCCAGGTACTTGGTGAGTTTCTTTTGACAAAGCAGGCCCAGTGTTGATTATGGATGACAACAGCTCATTGGCTGTCGTCATGAAATGTTAGCGCTCCCAGCAGTGCATCCTCCAGCAGACAGACACCTATTAACTTGTCTGGTCTTAAATCATGGTTGAGTCATGGTAGAGCGTTGGTGGTGCTACAGAGCTGGAGACTGGCCTCAGTGGACTCTGCTCTATGTTTGCTCTACATCATTTAAGTCTGTGCCACTGTCAGATCTAAAGAACGATGTGTCAGTGGGTCACAGTTCTTGGTAGGCTCAGAGGACAGCAGGCAGATGTGGTTGGTCCCGCATGTAGGCACCGAGCTCAGGGTCACTCTCCCCATTTTGTGTGTGCCTCAGCCCCTGGTCTGGGAGAAATGCTGGTATCCTCTCCTCTGACATTGCCTGGGAGATAAGCATCGCACCCATCTCAACACAGTGCAAGGAAAATAATGCTAGCCCAGAGGTTGCCAGGGAGACATTTCTCTTCCTCTGATTTCCAGCCTTCCTTCTACCAGTCATCTAATAAATCTAATAAAATCTGTCTTGCCAGTGTCTAATTCAATTCCAGCATCCAGAGGCTGGCCTTCTTACATCACTCACAGACCTAACCAGCTATGTCCCTGGTGCACAAGCCAGGCCAAGGGGCTGCTACAGGCTACTCCAGAAGAGAGCAATTACCTGGGATCAGAACTCACTCTCCCAATCAATTATGTTTACAGGTTTTCCTTGGGTCTCACCTAACTGAATTATTTAGATGCTTGAGCACAACGGCCAGAGGCAGCTGATGACTTCTAGACTGAAGTCAGGGCACTAAATGAGGTGCACCGTGTTTCATCTTGAGGACAACTCTCCACAGCACTTCCTGTTTACACCCTCATGCAGCAGTTGGCTATCTGCAGTGTGTTCAGCCTAATGCCATCTCCAGTGAGCAGCTGGGCTTTGATTCCTGCTCTAAAGGTGAAGCACTTCCAAGGTCAGGTGAAGAGTTGTGGCCAAACCTAGCTCCCCAGATTTGCTCCATCACTTGGAAGCACAGGGGCAGAATGGTGACTCTGCTCCACGGAGCACCTTCTGGTTCCTGGCCCCAACAGGGTCACATTTCAGCAGAGCTTGGAGGCTCACAGAGCCAGGGCTGCAAATGCCCTAATCTGAGCTTCCAGGAGCATGTCTAATGAGGCTTTCTGGTCTCATCATCTTTATAAGGAGCATCACCCATGCTGTGTCAAATGCTACTAATGAATGACTGCACAGCTCCCAGCGGGAAGCATTTGTTTCCACAGTGCTGTCCTCCCAAAGGTCCTCCACCTGCCTCCCAGGCAGTGACACAATAGTGCTCCCAGCCACTTGAGAGCCAGTCCAAAAGGTTTTGGGAACTGCTGCAGCCCCTTGCATGGGCACCAGCTGGCACGCACCAAGGAAAGGGTTGGGGTGGCCAAGGTGAGCATGTGCTGGGGGATTTGAAGTAGCAACCTGTATATCTCGGTTGGGATCTCTAGTACCCTCTCCTTTACATCTGTACTACGTTGTCAGCCAGTCAGGGGGATGCTTGCACACACCTTGCGAAGCTCAGGCCACCAGTGGCCAAGCCAAAACATCTACGTGGTGTCCCTGCAGGGGCCTGAGCTGCTGTTTGGGCAGCATCCCATTGTGTGGGAGGTGTATGCTGCTTGTTTCGCCTGGGACCTGTTTGGATTGAGCTGTTCATTTGCCTGAGCTACTGCTTTTCCAGGCTTGCTTTGCTACAAAATTCTTTCCCTTCTGCAAAAAAAACCCCCTTCATAATAAAAAGAAAAGAAAAAAATCCCAGTCATCAATCCTGCTTGAGGACTGGGCTTGGCAGGACTCACATGTCATGCTGGCCTGTGGAATGGTGTGAACCAACAGGGTGAGCAGGCAAAGTGCAGGAGCCCTGTCCCGAGCGCTGGGGAAGATCCTGAGCTCCTCTCTGCCATATCCTGGGAGATGAGGGTGCCTGGTGCGGAGGCTGCATGGAAATTGGGAGATGCTGTGGTTTTCCCATCCAACAGCGTGAGCAGGCGTCCTCTCCCCCAGGAGGATGTGACAATTTGCTGTGCTGGAGCTCATTGCCAAGGAGATAAAATATTTATGGCTGCTCTCTCTTGCTTCCCGTTTCAAGCCACGGTGACTTATTTGTTACAAATTTACGCACATGTTTAAAGACATCTTTACATTTCTTCTAAGTACAAAAGGTTTATTTCTCCATGTAGCGTTTTGCCAGTCAGAATCAGACACCCCATCTACTGTGTGCCTGCATTTGTTCCTGGCTTCAGTGCTCATTTTCCTCTTGGTAATGATTATCATTATACTAAGAAAAATGGGTCATTTAGAGCAGTTTCTCCCCAAATGAAAGGCTGTGGGATACAGGATATCATTAAAATTCTAAACCTGACTTCCAACCTCAAAAGCAGGCTTTTGCTATTCGGGTATCTCTGTGGAGGGAGGAAGGGAGGGAAGGAGAGAGGGTGCACGATGAATGTGCTTTGGCCACAGAATGACTGGCTGAGTCCACGTGGCCTTGTGTCGTCGACATCTGCACTGGCACTAAACACCCTGGGCTGAGGCCGTGGCCTGTGCTGCTGACACACAGACTCCCTGCTCAGTGTTAGAGGGCAGAGGCTGCCTACTATCCTCTACAAGATTGCCTTCCCAGCCAGTGCAGCCACAGGGCTCCCATTGCATCTGCTTTCCAGCCCCATTCTACATGGGACAGTGCAACCAGAGCAGGCAGTAGGAGCTAATTCCTACCATAAAAAGAGCAATTTAGCTCCTTCCAGGAGCGATGTGGCTATGTCAGGTCCCCTGCAGAGGTAGAGGCTGGCAGGCTTAAAAGCCTGTGCTTGAACAAGAGAAAAGAGCAGGCTGAAGTGCACAGAGCATCCCTGGAGGCAGCACCTGCCTTGCCCTAGCACATGGCTAAGAGCTGAAGTAAGCCACCTCTGAAAGTGCCAGCGCTGTTCCAGGGGCCAGCTGGCTGTGGGCTAGGACTGGCCTAGTCACTGGCCCCTCCAACATCCTGGTCCTCACAACTGCAGGTGCCTGGAGATGCTTGCCCAGGGTCTCTTCCTACCTTTTCAGCCCTTGATCTGGGCTCCCAGCACCACAGTCCCTGTCAGGCTCCAGACTGACTCCTTGCCTGGTCATTTCTGTTGATAGGAACGCATGCCGTGCCCAAGCTCAGTGGTAGCTTTGCCCACCATAGCAGGTCTCCCACCTGCCTGGTGGTCTCTGCTCCCTGATCTCCAGCATGTTGCTACCCCAGAGTCTCGTTTCTATCTCCTGGTATCTCCAGAAGGGGCTTCATAAGAAATGTTTTGCTTGGAAAGGCTGTGCAACTTCCGTGCAAGCCTGAAATTGTTGTGTACAGAGCTGCAAGGCAAAGCTAATCCGTTTTACAGCTTAGCCAGCTGCTGAAAGATGCTATTTAGGAGCAAGGAACTGCTAACAGTTTTCTCCCCACTGTGAAATGGGAGGGACAAGGGATATTCAGAGGACAAGAGATGGAGACTGACCCAAAACGGCTAATTTAGAAACATCTCTTAAGAAGGGAGACTTGCCCCAAATTGTCAACTCTTGAAGTTGTTTCTTTCTAACTGTGCTCAGAATGGACTAATTTTTCATTCCCTTTTTTCACATTTTAAATCAAAACGTGCATGGAAAGCTCTTTTTCTGCTGCTCACAGCCAAGCTAACACATCACGGCTAACATCACGTCTCACACGTGGGATGCAGGAACAACCGCATCAGCCTATTGCAGTGATGACATTAATCTGCTCCATGTCACAATATTGACCTCGCATGATCACAGCCATGGAGTTATTAATGTGCATCACTTCCAGGCTCCGGTGTGCAGCCATCCCCATGCTATGCAGTCCCCAGGCACTCAAAACCTGTGACAGCTGCAGAGCTGGATGTTCCTCTGGGAGGACAGGACAGGATGGAGGGAGGCAGGGGAGCATGGGTGGGATGCAGGGCATCCCTAGAGCAGGACGGCTCTCCTCCTTGGGCCCATGTCTCCATTAGGGGTGTTTGAATGACAAGTTAATTCTGGGCTAGTGAAGAGGCTGAAAATTTAATATAAACTATTTCTATCTGACCAACATTTAGTTATTTTCATTTGGGCTTTTGAGTGAAATAAAGAATGCATAGAATGGTTAGGAGTCAACCTGAATGCTTTGTTCAGCCTCAGAAGGACATCCTTTCTCTCTGGGATTATTTTACCTTCCTCCTCCTCCTCCCCTCCTCTCTGCCGCTAACTTTAGATTGACTTTAAAGCAGCAAACTGTTCAGACTTTTCAGGAAGAATAAAGAAGATGAACATCACGTTGTGTGGTTTGGTGCAAAACATAGTTCCAGTGGAAAAGGATTCAAACCTCATTCCCAAGTAACTTCAGACAAAGGAAAGAGCAATAAAACCTTTCTCTATCCATTAATGGCCACGAAACCATCAGCTCCTAGTGGGAGGGAAGCTCATCTCTGGCAAGGTGGCAATAAAGTGTGGAACAGATCAGACATTTCCCATTTTTCTCAGTGAAAACATGAAAGGCAGTAAATGTCTTTCTGGCAGGTATTTCTCACTGAATTTTCTACTGTAAGAGGCGCAGGAAAATTGGCATTTATAGAGCAACAGGCATCCCTCCTGTGCAAAAGCAGAAACGATGAAGCCCTGCTAAGAAAGCAGAGGGACTGGGGGAGACTGGGGGTTGCTGCAGCCTGGGTTGCTGCTGAGCTGGCAGAAATCCCACTGGGCTGCTGGGGCACACTGGGTGCTCTTTCAATCAGCTTTTATTTTAATTTGCATTGTGAAAACTGCTCCTGGAGGCCCTCCTGGCCTCCCTAAGCACTAGAGGAACACTTGGCACTGATTTTCTCTGTCCCACCCTTGCTCTGCCTTACCCTTCGCCACCCTCCAGTTGGGCACTCCAAGGCCCTACCATGGGGTCCCCGTGGCCATAGCTCCTTCTTTCTGCCTGATTTGTCTCATTAGGCAGCAGTTTCTCATTAGGATTCCTGGCAGCTCCTCTCCCAGCATGGGGGGACCCAGGGGACCCTCTGCCATGGCAGCTCCAAGGGTGCTTGTCTGCTCTGTGGCCCCGTGCATTACAACAACACTTCTCTGCATTTACATATTTGCATGAAACAAGCCATCACCTGCTCTCTGTAGTTAATTACCGTGTGATCAGGTAGCTAACATCCGTCACAGGAGCATCGTGACGCCCATGCCTTGTAGCTGCCACCAGCTCCTATATGCAGGGATGTCCCTACATCCAATGCAGCCGCTGCTCTCTGGATACAAGCAGCCCAGAGCAGCTGGGTATGAGCATGAAGGTCAAATATTGGACAGAAAAACACAAATTTCTGTTGTCTGAGGGATGCAGCAGGAATGCACAATTGAGAGGGGTGTCCTGACTTTGTCTAGTGCCTGACTGGCCCCTGTCATCAGGGGCAGCTTTGAGGAGGATGCAAGGGAGCAGGGCAGCAGGCACCAGGCAAAGCTTTAGCTCACCACAAAAGCAGCTGCCACGCATTCCCACCCTGAAAACAAGAGGCAGTAAGGACCTGAGTCTGTACAGCTGGGGAAGGGCTTGCAGACATAGAAGCCAATGCAGCTGAGCCCTTCTATGGGAAGTAGCAGTAGCTGTTTGTTGTCTACACGCATGGAGCATCTCTAGCACTCTGGGGGATGATCTCTGTAATTTCTGCTATTTCAGACTTCAGTGAACCAAGTGAGTGCAAAATGCAAATGCTGCTGCAAGCAGCCGGGCGTGGGCTGTGTTTGCTCCTACTGTGCACTGGGAGGGTACACTGGCTGATGGCTCTTGGTTCTCCCTTTTTTGGTGCTGGGAGAGCCACCTTTCCCATCAGGGCCAGGGCTTGGGTGCTCTGCTAAGGGAACCTGTGCTTTGGGATGCTGCTGCCCAGCTCTCCAACAAAGCAGCATGCACCACCAGCATATTGCTGTAGGATATGGGGATGGTGGGACCCTCCTTTCACCCTGTACTGTGTTCTACAGAACTCTGACCCCCTCCTGACGATAGCATGGCTCAAGCCATTCATCACTTAGCTCTCTGCTCACTCAACTGTAGGCTCCTGCCAAAGGACGGTCTGGCCTCCTGAGCTGTGCTTGGCTGACACTGCAGTACTCACTCATTCTTCCTTCCCTGGGGATATCTATTAGTGCCATTAGCTCTGCTCCCCCTGCTGAATGCTGGCACAAGGAGGGAATGTTGCTCAGAAGACCTCTTGGCCGGGGAGGATGTATCCCTGCTTCTTTGAGATGCTCTTTGGGCTTTTTTCCCCCAGCATTTTGCTTCAGCTCAATTTTGGGGTGTTTCTTCCCACCTTGAGAGCCTCACAGCCCTTCCCTGACCTCCTTCTTTCCAAGCCCCTATTCTCAGTCCCCTTTGTGTGTCACAGACATTACCCCGCTCCTGTGTGATTTGCTGGGGCTAGTAGATGGCCATCTTGCCTGTACTGATAGATGTTTCTAATTACATAGCTAAACCTGATGTGATGCTGCAGGAGCAGAGTGAGCTGGCCCCGGCAGGACATGCTCTCCGCCTCCTGTACTTCTCTGCCCTGTAAGTGCAGCTCCAGCTTGTGGTGTGATTTGGGGTGCAACCCCCCACAGGTCTCAGCCCTGCTTCCTGGCTAGGGTAGCGAGTCCTCTGACCGTCTAAACATGCCCTGGTCCTAGGACAGAGCTGGATGAGGAGCACACTGGTTTTCTGTGCTCTTACATGAATACTGGGTCATTTGTGGCTTTTTGGGTGCATCTTTGTGCTCCTTTCCCATTGAAAGCCTATTTCTTTGTGCTGTACTCCAAATTAGCTGAAGTGTACTTGCAGGAGAGACTGTGGAGAGCTGTCATTTCTTTCCTCTGAGCTGAAATACAAGTGGCTTTCTGCGTGATGTTTGTGTGAGCTACATTCTACAAAATGCCTTATGAGCCTCTGGCCCTGAGCAATGAGAGGACTGAGAGAGCACATTCAGGCTTGCATTAGCTTGACCTCATGTCAGCTTTAAACTGATAGGGTACACCCAGTGCAAATCCTGAATTAGTCCAGTTTTATAATAAAATAACTTACACAGCTTTCCACTGAGTGAATTACATGTGCATAAATATAACCTTTCCATAAATTTAAACAAGGCCTTGAAACACAACTAACCACTTGTCACTGTACACATCAGTCATTGTGCACATCTGCCACTTTCAGATTGCCACTAATGCTGGGATCCCCTTCTCTGCTGAGCAAGGAGTCATCCTTCCAGTTCACACATGCTTTGGTCTACCACAGTCAACTGAGCATCTTCAGTGAGAAAACAATGCAGATAAGGAGGAAGGAAAGAATGAACCTCTTATAATAAACACAGCGCACATCTGTGCTCTTTCTACTAGCTGATAGACATGCTACACTGAACACTGGCTCCTAGGAAGTCATCGCTTATCCCTGTGTCTTGCTAGAGAGCATCTGCTGCTGGTGAGATTATAGATGGACTGTTAGAAGTGATAGTAGATGCTAAGATCCCATTACAGGTGTCACTTTTTCTGTCGACACATGGGGAGTTTGTATCTGCAACTTCTGTTTGGTGATGGTGAGCTCCCAGAGATGAGCAGGCTTCTCAGTGTCAAGTGATACACATGTCATGGGCTGGAAATAATCCATACTGGCAGTTTGGGGATTCTGCAGCAAGCAACAGCATTACTCATTTTGGACAGTGCTCACAAGGGAAAGTCTCCATTATAGTCTCTAATTTTTGGTATAAATGCTACATATCAAGAAGATACGGAAAAGATTCATGAAGTCTAAGCTGAGAAAGGCCACATCATCTTCCCTTTCCTACTGCACTGAAAGTAGTAGAAAATTCATGGGGGGAGGGGGGAGGGAGAAGGGGCAGTAATCATAAACTAAACAATCTATGCTATGTTCATGTTCAGAACTCTGAACCTGAGGCTTGTGCTCCATCCCAAATTTAACCAGGCATCAGCTCATTGCCTCAGAGCACCCAGCAGCCAATGGGGTTTTGGTGGCAGGCGCTGCCTTTGGCTCTATATACCCCTACATACCCATAGGAAGAAAAATGGGATGGGTAATTTTATCCCATCTCACTAGAAGCAAAGCAGCACACAAGCCTGTTCTTCCTCTCCTCTAAGTTTAGCCCAACAGTGTATTAAATAGCTGCTACTGGATTCTTGCCAGCCCCTACTTAGCTAAACTACCTGACTCTGCAAAACAGCAGAAAATTCTCCATTCTGTGTCATTTCTGATCCTTGGAAGAATGATCCACATCCATCAGGAAACTTGACCCCCCGGGCCTGCAGAAAGCCAATGTAATTTGCAAAAATGGGTGAAGCAATGAAGGCTTTCTTGTGACATTGGGCATATTTTCCACGGACATACTGCTGCATGGAGCCGGACTGCTGGAGTCTCAGCTCAGAGCACCCTTTGTCCCACTGCTGTAAGCCCATGAACAGTAATGAATAAATCTGTCCCTGCTCACTTACAAATAGTTTATAAAAGGTTCATAAATGATTTCTAGATGTTTTAATGAATAGTTAATCAATTGTTGCAGGGTCCATCAGGTCAGCAGATTGCTTATAGCCATCAATTACAAAGTCTACTGATGAGCTTATAAGCATCAGTAGGACTTCACTGATGTCTGCATTGGGCTTGTAGCATCTATAAAGTGTTAATAAATAATTAATATACAATGCAAGTGCTTTTAACTAAAAGCTGTAGAAGGATATTGAAAAATGCATTCTTGGAAAGCTATGGGCAACACAGTGAGCAAACATCTGTACCTGGGTTTAAATCCCTGCCTCCAAGGAACAAATCTGGCAGAGAGGTGCCACCCCAGCCCGCAGGCAACTTAGCTGCCTGAAGGGCAGCAAATTTCCTCCTTTCAAGGCAATCTGGTTGATTCAAGAGAAACTGTGCCTGGCATGGGCTGGGACAAAGCAGACCCTCCTGATTCCCTGTTTGAGCCTGGCGGTGGAATGCAGAGATGCCTGCACCAGGGATCTTGTCCACCTCCTCCCCATCTGCGTGGAAGCACCTTCTGCACACTGGCTGCCCCAGAGAAGGCACTGGAAGCCAGGAAACATGGATGCTAGGGAAACCCAGAAAAAGTTCCCCGTTCTGTGGGGCTCTGGCCTGCACCTCTGGGCAAAAGTGCTTTTCCCTTCCCTGGCCTCAGCATCCCCCTCTGCCAAGTGGAGAGGATGACACAGTGAAATGCAGTTCCGAGGAGTTGTGCACTACAGCACCACAAGGCAGTAATGTATCTGATGTTTGGCCTCCTTAACAGAAGTGCTTTATTATCATTAAATGCTGAGTGTTTCTGGATGATAAAAGCAATAAAGTGTAAAAAAAGGTAATGATCCATTCCATATTGCGTCCAAAAGATGTGAAAATCCCTTATAAAATTACCACCCAGGCACAGAATTGGACCTAAATATCTTTATAATGTAAGACAGAGAACTTTGCTTACAGTCGAAACATTCATAAGGCATTCAATTAGCCACCGGAGGGTTCCTTAGTGTTCCCTAATTCTTCACAAGCATAGAAGCAATTATGGGAGATTCTAAATTTTTAAATTAAAGACAGGAGAATTTGGATAAAATCTGTTCCCAGGTTCACCCCAGAAGGTACACGAGGAGCAAATTTCATGCAGGTAAGGCTTAATTTACCACACAATTTAGTTCAGAGCCAGAGCAAGACTCTTCCTGCGCGTTTGCTGGAAGATCCTTCTGCGTGAGGAGGGATGGCTATGTGATGTACTATTCTGTGAGCAGGTCCTGAAGATGCTCCTGGGAGGGGCTGGGGCATGGTACCATTCCTTGTCCCCTCCTGCTCTCTCTGCAGACTCCACCACCCCTGCAATGTCCCTAAGCCCTTCCATAGGGATCCCATCCCCATAGCAGCATCATTCTGGAGATGTCCATCATGGAGATTCCTGTCCCCCTTCCTCCCAGCCTGTGGGTGCTGGCAACAGCCCTGCATGAGTGGTGCTGGGTGTCCATGCCTGCAGCCTGTGCTGCCCCGCTGCTACTCAGTCCCTGCACGCTCCACCATGCATCATTGCTTGCCATGCCTAGGGACTAATTTAGGTTGGAAATAAGGTGTATATTTGTAACGGGTAGTTAATGGTGAGGGTAATTAATCACAGCAGCAGATTAGTGAGGGACATGATGGATTTCCTGATCTTGACATCTTTAAATCACAATCAGTTTCTCCTTCCAGAACTGCTCGGGCAGAGCCAGAAGCAATGGGCTCAGTGATGCATCGCCAGTCAAAACCTTCCCACAAACCAGTGCTACAGTGGGAGCCCTCATCCACATCCACCGTGCCGTGGGATACCGGGCTGTCCCACCCCAGGAGAAGGCAGCAGAGGGGCAGAGAACCTCCCCTCCCATCAGGGGCTTTGATCACTTACTCCTGATTTATATTTTGAAAGCCTTCCAATGGATCAAAATGTCAGATCTGTAGCGCTGCCAGGAAACATCATTTTCTTCTAATAAGCGGACAGCAGCAGGGCATTTCACCTCCTGTACTTGCTCCGCTCCTCCAGCAGAGAGGCAGGACTGCACCTTCCCAGGGTGGCAGCACCAATTTGTTCCTTTCAGGGTGGCACTGGCAGAACTCTCCCCTCCACCGGGAGAGCAGCACCCCAGCAGAGCCCCTTCCCTGCAGCTTCTTGGGAACTGCATAGTCTTACACATCTGCATGGGCATTTGTTCACCTCTTCAGAGCTGCTGCACACTATGATGTGGCCTTACACAAGCATCAGCAGCCGGTCCCAAGCATCTGAACCTCCCACAACAGATTTCTCATCAGTGGCTTCATGATCACAGCAATACTTTAAAAAGGAAGCCAAAGCCATGCCTTTCACTTTGCTTTCTGGCTCCTGAGCCTGCAAGACTGGCTTGGCTCACATGCAGAGCCTTGTTCTCCAGCTACCAGTGATAGATGCTTCACGCTGGCTTCCAGTGCAAGCCAAAAACCTCCTGCATCCACACAAGAGTCTGCTTCTTAGGTGGCAAGGATTGCAAGGCTCTTAATGCAACCATAGGGGCCACCAGCCTCCCCAGTGCTCCACAGGGCCTGAAGGACCCAGGCAGGCAGAAGCATCATGGGGAGTGGCTGTTTGAGCCCCAGCATAGTTCTGGTCTGTGGGGTGCCACCAGGACTCCCATCCTCCCTTGAGCTGGCTGGTACAGACCTCTACATGAAACACCGCGTGGGCAGGGAGGAACCAGATGAGCTTCTCCTGACCCCATCCCACTGCTGCACACCCAAACGCTTCCCATAAAAGCCAGTCCTGTAGCTGTGCATAGGGAAAAGTGTGGGGGGGAAGGAACGCCACAGAATGGTGAAGTGAAAGTTAATATAGCTGCATAAGTGAACTGAAGACACTCAGCACAGGAGGAAGCAGGAAAGCGTAATGCTGAAAAGTACTTTATTTGCTGAAAAGCAAAGCTCTCTGCTACTTTTTCCAGAGCACTTGAAAACCTGAGCACATCCTGACTCCCTCAAGGCATTCCCTGGAAACCTCTGACATTCCCCACTCTCTGGGAGTACCAGACAAAGGGCATACAAACTGTTCAATCCCACACTACAGCACATTTTGACACTGCTGTTTTGCCAGAGCTGAGATCACTACAGCAGGGGCCAGCTGCAGCAGGCAAGGGAGGCAGGGCCACAGGCAGCATCCTCTGCCAGCATCCCCAAGCCCATCAGCATTTCATTTTACCCAGGGCAGTGTGTTGATCCCAGCAATGCTGGAAGTCAACATTAAAGCCATGCTTTGGCATTTCCCAGCTGCTGCTGCCCAAAGAAATAATGCTTACTGCATGCTAACATGGTAGGGCTGGGTGCCCGTGATGCTTTTGCTGTGCCCAGGCGAGGAAGAGGATTGCTTCAGCGCAGAGAGATTCCCTGCTGCAAGAGCAAGGGCTGGATCTCGGGACACTCACATTCAGCTAAAAAATGGGAGGGGGAAGAGTGTGTTTACAAATATATGTATTTATATATCTATATGCATACATCTATATGTATGTCATTATGCTAAGTCATGGTGAGATAAAGTGGATCGGCTACAGTGCTGACATTCTAAAATTAGGTTTTATGTAAAATAAGTATTTGCTTCATGTAGGGTAGTTGGTATCAAGATTCATTTTCATCCTGACTTGTGCTACTGCTTGATATGACTGGGCAAAGCCCAGGGTGTGTGCATATCATTGCCATCCATAACATACACATGGATTCATGACCCAGCTAGCAAGCTGAATTGCCTTGCAATCTTTCTTCTGCTGCAGAAATCTTAATAAGCATATAAGTCTTAGCAAAAAGAAAACCTATGTATTTGCTCTGCGAGAAGAGCTCTTGAATGGAGTTGTAGGAGCCAAAGCTTTGCATCAACTGCCTAACATTCATTACCTCATGAAAGGGCTCATTTCTACAAGCAGGACCCATCATGTCCATGGTACCAACAGCAGGGCAGTAAATGTTAGTGGAGCTAACATACAAGCTACAGGACAGCAGTATAACATAGAAGCCCCAGGACAGCTCAAGACTTCCCTTTCCACAGAAAAAAATCCCAGTGAGGTTACTTACTTCAGCTCTTTAACCAAATGCCTTTGGCAAAGGCACTTTACTGTTATTAAGAAGGCATAAATTGAATGCTTGCAAACACATACCTGTGATACCCCATGCTGCTGCAGGAATAGAGATACGGTTACCATCAACAGGCAGAAACAGTGACTTTAATAATGACTTTTATCTACCCTGGGGCTTTCCTGACATGGTGAGGAATGTGTCCCCACTGCAGCTCAGGTGCAGGGTTGAGAGCAGTGACTCGAGCCCATGGGTGGCTGTTGTGGGGTTACAGCATTTATTTAATGGAAACAAAAGGTCCATCGCCAACAGAGGCCAGGGAACTAAGGCTGCTCACAGGGAGCAAGGAGAGGAGACACAAACAGGAGGGGAAGAGGCACCTGCTTATCCTCACATGAGGGGAAAATGTGCACAGTAGGGTTTCTGCTGCAGAGCGTCAAGGATGGTGGGAAAGGCACTGCATGCACCAGGGACGCTGCTGAGAAACAGCCTTCTTCAAAAGACCTCCACCAGCCCTTAAAGAAAAAACTCCTGACAAAAGATGGAAAACAGCTAGCTCAGGAGAAGGAAGGTTTGGGTTTATAGAAAGCTTTTCTCACAATGACAGAGAGGTAACTATGAAGGACTGGCTTAAGAGTCCAGGATTTCTAGGGTCAGGGATGAGCTGTGACACCTGAGGGAAAGAAACAGTTTGATGTAAACAAGAAGATGGAGATGTACCCACTGAAGGAAGAGCCTGACCAGGTGTATGGAGGAATTAGGATCACTGGCACGAGCTGAGAAACCAGGTAGTTTTGGAATAAAAGGATCACATTGAGGGTTTGCTATACATCTCCCTGGGAGTCATTTTGGAGCAATGCTGCTGGAGACAGCAATACTGCCGGGACTGATACCATATTGTAAGAGGCTGCTTTCCAGGCAGAGACTGAGGTGCAGATGCTCAAATCGATTCTGCTTGGATGTGGCTGAAGCAGACTTTCTACCTGCCAATCACAGAACTGACATGAAGAGATGCTGCTTTTGTTTGCTTTATAAGTTGAAAGAACATTATAAAAAAGCCAGCTGTAGAAAATAAGCTTGGAGTGAGCGGTCACCACTGGCTTCAGTATAGTTAGAAAAACAGGCTGGTGAATGAGGGCTTCATCCTGAAGAGGATAAAGTGGATGAAGTGATCTCCAGCCTCCTCCACGTGGGTGCTTTTGGGACCTTTGGCCTCCATTTCAACAGGTCCTGTTGGCAGCTCCAGCCAGCCCAGGAATGCACCTGGCTGAGGTTGCAAGGCAGGACCAGCACTGCCAAATGCAGCAGGGCCATAGGCGCCAGGGAGAGAGTAGAGTTGTTTAAGCCAAAGGACAGTGCTGTCACAAGAAGATATGAGGATAAACTGGCAATGAATACTCAGGCTGGAAGAAGGAAAGATGGAACTTTGGGCCATCCCCAGTGTGGAGGACACAGAGAACAGGAACTGGGTTCTATTCCCAGCTTTTCCAGGGAGATGGCAGGACTCAGCACCTGGGATGCCCTGCAGGACACTGTATCCCTTGCCTCCCAGCTCCAGCAGAATGTGTAATCCCCACTTTATTTCATACACGTGGCTTTTTTAAGACATATGTGGCATTTCCTTACAACTATCAGCATTGACCTTCATAGCTGCCATGGTGATGAGCACCACAAAGCAGCCTATAAATAACATGAATGTGCCACATGCTGGCCTTTTTATGGGTCCCACTCTTTCTGATTTACTTATATGCAAGATATTTTACAGGACAACCCAATTAAGCTTGACAGCTGACTGACAGTGAATCCCAGCCCAGTGATGGCTTGCAGACAGTTTATATTAAACCAGGTGACATGATGCAGAAGACCAGTAGAAGCTACTAGTGGGATTTTGCATTTGTACTTGCTGATACCACTGCAGGGTCCACCATGATCTTTACAGTAACATCCACTAAAGTCCTCTCATGCCACAGGAGACAAGCAGAGCTCACCTCATTCAGTGCTGAGTAACAGCACAACACCAGGCTACAAGTTTTAGCAGGGACCCTTAACTCCCCCAGCTGCATGCACTGAGCAAACACTCAGTTACAGGGTCCCACCGAGCATCTGGGATGTTACAAGAACATTGAATGCCTCATTACATACATTTTGGCTATGACTTGATCTCAGCAGGTCACTCTGCTGTGAATGTAATGCAAAAGTGTGGTCAGCCACCCTGCACTATGAATTTTGTAGGAGGCCACTGTGGAACCAAAAGCCATTGGGGTGCCTGAGTGGCGTTAGCACCCACAGCTGATCTGAACTCAGTCACCTTGCCTGCAGCCAGGCTGATCACCCAGGCTTCCACCACATCTTCCAACACAGACACTCCTCACACAGCACCTACAGTGAGTAATGTCTCATTCAGCAGCTTTCATCTGATACCTCTGTCATTCCAGCAGTAATTCCTATATTCCAGAGGAGGGAGGCAGAAATAAAACAGCAGACCCAGGGCTTCCATGGCTTGTGTCTCATGGCCTCTGGTAAGTCCCATTCCGGGAAAGCCTCTCTCACTCTCTGGACCTGCTTCCACTTTTTCTCCCAACCAAATAAACAGCCATGATGGACAACCCTCATCCCCGAGCTGCTTGAGCTGGCTGTCCTTCCCAGTTGGACAGCATTTTTCTTACTCTCTCCCTGCACACTCCTCTGTCAATGAGCCAGGGGAGAGCATCCCCAGCAGAGACAGCTGAAAAATGAGGTTATTTACTGTGGAAATAATTAAAAGTTGCTTTCTATGTTGCCCTCCAGGCAAGGCAGTGCCTGGATCCTGCTCCACCTCTTTTGGGAGGCAGGGGGAAGAAAGACCCATAGCTTCTGGAGGAAAATACAGACTCCACACTTCTTACAAGTAAATGCAGCAGCATTTTTTCAGCTCTTTTCGGCTGGAGCCCAGTACTGGATTTCAGGCCCAAACATCCATTTTCAAATTTTTGATCCTGAATGAATTTAACATCATTGAGGAAGTGAAGTGCCTCATAAAATCATATTCAATCACTTGAAAACCCAATTTTCCAGCAATTTTTCAGACAAGGAAAGTTCTGATTGGCTGAGGATTGATGTTGAGCTGACACATGAACCTGGGTGCCTGGAAGGTTAATGAAGAGCGATGAGACCCAGTAATGTGACCTAAACTACCCAAGCCTCACAATTATTTGACTTTAGGTTTATAAATTCCCCACAAATTCACATTAGGGGTGCCAGTTCTCTCCTCTCCTTCAGCATTTTCTCCTTCGATGTCTGCTTCATTTTCTCTTTCTTCCCTCTTCCCTGCACGATTTTATCTTGCCTTTGCCAAGGAAATCATGTGCAGGGCAACTCGGCAAAGTTCTGTCACAACTATAAATTTCCTGTACTCCCCCTGCTAGACTTGGGTGTGAAGAGGAAGTTCAAAGCAATGATCCTCTGTTCCCGTGAATTTTAGGCAAGATCCATATAGGACTGTGAGGCTTCACTGCCAGCTACACAGGAGGACAGAATTAATTAAGAAGTGATTAAGCTCCACCATGACCTCCATCCTGAGCCAGGGAGGCACAAGCACTGCCCAAAGTCTAAGGGCACATGAAACTATGAGGCAAAAAAAAACGTGTGCTGGCTATTAGGTTGTATGTGTTGTGTAGGTGCAGAAAACATGGGAAGAACAGAAAAGCTAAAAAATCAAAGGAGAAACCAAAGAAAACACGAGATTGATTTCTATCAATGAAATTAGAACTGATCAAACCAGTGATTGTATTACTGTAACTGCAGAAGTGATGGAAGGAGTGGAAAGTACAAATTCCCCTTCAAGGGGAGCCCTAGCTGGCTCACTGCTGTGCCACACACTGAAAATCAGCAGCCACGCTCACTGAAATTTAAGGTACATCAAGGGAATACAAACAAGAGCAAACCAGAAGCTGGATATTTTGCAAAGGGATTAAAAGAAAGCTCTAAAATAGGAGCAAATTGCTGCACAGGTAAATTAATTACATGGAAGCTGCCCAGGAAAAGGATGTGTAGCAGCAATCAAAGCTTCATTAGCACCACTGGTGTGTGGTGCCAGCAGATTGGGAAGCCGAAGTGCAGGCACGCAGCCCGTGCGGGGCAAAGGGAGGTGCTGACACACAGAACCACTATGCAGCAGGTTCTGGAAATGCAGAAAGCCAAGGAAGCTGTTGCCAGCCTGGATCTTGTTTGCAGAGGTAAACTGCAGCAGGAGCTTAAAATCCAGCTCTGGAAGAGAAATACAAGGTTACATTCAGCAGCAGGGAGCAGTTGCTTGGACGCAGAACCTTGTCCAGCTTTAGCACAAGGAAATCTCTTGCATGCTGCCAGGAATCTCCGGCACTTTTTAAACGCAGGCAAGTCCACAGGGGTTAACCCAGGCTGTCCTAACTTTAATAACACAAGAACTCAGGATCTTTAATAATAAAGCTTCTATCAGACCACACTTTAACCTTGCAATGTAAATGATGTGCAAGGGCTATAGACAAGCTAACCTAAGTTGCCCAGCTCTGCTGCTGCTGCAGAAATGAACCCACAGGGAACAGAAAAGCCATCCCAGGGCAGGGGCAGTCAGCAGCCTGAGCTATCTGCTAATTGCTAAGGACAGCCAGGGACCTGGGATTTGCTATCTTGCTCAGTCTGGCGTATGGGAAGGGCAAGGGCATGTTCACGTGCTGCACGGTTTGCAAACATCACAGGGGGAGAAAGTTCAGCTGAAATGCTTGAAGTGGGAAAAAGCAGCCACATTCAAGGATTAATAATAGCGGCTTTCTTCTGAACTGGAGTTACAAGCAAGACCCCAGAGATGTGCTCGCCCAAGCAGGTAATGCTGTGAACCATTTCATGTGGTAAGCCCAAAAGCAACTACCCAAAGGCTGTAACATGCTGGGTAGTGCAGCAGCTTTCTGCTACCCACCTGAGCAAGGCCAAAGTGCCTTCAGGTGCACACAGCCCTGATGCCCAGCTGTTCAATAGACCAGGTTTAAATGCCAGGGGTGCAGGATGGCCTGCAAATCCACATGTTCCCGTCTACTTGTGCAACAGCCATTGCAGTGGCAAGAAATGGAGAGACTTCTCTCATTCTGGGGCCACAGTGTTACTCTGACCCTCCTCCTGGCCCTGAGACCATGGGAGGTTTGGAGAGAGCATGTTTTGAAGATGCTTGTCTGTTTGCTCCCTCCAGCCTCACAACCTGAGGGACGACCTCTTGGCCCCAGGGGAACGAAGGACATATCCCCTCCATGGGTGCAGGGACCTGGATCTGCTTCCAGACACTTCCTCTGAGAGAAGGGAAAAATGCGGTGGTCTTATGGGAAGAGGTGGAGATTTTCTTATGTATCCCAAACATCAAACTCACATTCAAAGGAGGCTCTCTGTAGATGCTTTGCACAGCTGGGCTCTCACATAGGTTTATCTGCAGAGCTGTCACAGTCCAACCCTCTGCTTTGCAGCCAGATTTTCATATTCTGTGATGATTTCCCAAGGGTCTTCATTTGGGCTCATCATCTCCACAGGGATCAATAGGACTACAGCTGCCATCCTAGCATCTGCAGCCAGCTTTGATGAGCAGCAGTGTGGTCTGCTGGATAAAGCAGGGGATGGAAGCCAGGAGCAAGAAAAGCCAGCCTAGCTCTTGCCAGGAGCCTCCACCAAGGGCTCAGTTGAGCTGATCAGTGTCTTCAGAGACATCCAAGGCATGTCCTAGCCAGGCATTACCATCAGGGACCTCGTGTTCGCCTGATGCTCAGAGGAAGCATCAAGAAGCCCTGTGGCTCCAGCAGGCAGAGGAAGACAGGCAGTGGTCCACTCTTTTTACATCACACCCTAGCCCTTCCCTTGGCAGATGGCTCTGACTTGTGAAACTGAACGCTGAAAAGCTACACTATCCATGGCCAGGATCAAGTGAGAGGAGCAAAATGAAAATAGCTGGCACAGTTCTACATCATGGCAGTGGGGAGATGGCTGGAGACATCTCTTCTGCCTCAGCTCAACATTTCGGACTTGATGATCTTAAAGGCTTTTTCCAAACTAGTTGATTCTATAATTCAATGATTTGGGTAACACTGGGGAGAAGCCCTTCTGCGGATTAAGTGTGGTGAGTGTGGCTGGCTGCAGAGCCAAGCACTGCTCACTACCAGAGCATTTCCAGTCTCAGTGAGTGCTTCTGTCCCTTGCCAACCTCTTCTTTCTAAAAACCCTGTGGAGTTACAGGTCCAACAACAGTCTGTAACAGCTGTTACAGAGGCCAGAAGACACCTAAGACAGTGCAGAAAATACACTTATAACTGTGGGTCACAACCTTGTATAGTATGTGGGGATCCTGTGATCTACAACTGATGCACACTTTGTGTTTTGAAACCACCACCCAAATATCTGTAGTAATGCCAGGTTTAACCTACCTTCCTTTACTCTTAGCTCTGTGGTTGTTGTATTTGGATGTGCAATGCAGGCATTGCTCAGCACAGGGATTCAAGCCTGATTAGCACAGCAAGAGCTCTACTAATATAACCACACAACGACACCATCCCAGCCCCTCTGATCTGGAGAAACTAAACCTGCAGGGAAACACATTTGTCCCTCCCGTCACTGCACAGAGCCATGTGCTCAGCATGATCACCTTTGCCTTTGGCATCAACAGGATGCTGACTTAGGCCTGACCCGCCAGCACGTTTCCCTGCTATGTGCTCCTTCAGCTGTAATAAAGCTCCAGGGGAAAAATTAAGGCTGCAGTTTGTCAGGTGTCTTTGTATGCAGTGATGAATTCTGCATCTAGTTATTAACCTCTTGCAAAAGCTCAGTGTTATCTTGTATGGAAGTAATATTAGGTTAAACAGCTGTTGATAACTTATCTCCCATTATCAGCGACTTCATTTGAGGCCAGTATTTACCCACATCCAAGAAGCACCGCTGTATTCCCAACGGCATTCTTTCTGGAGTCAAATGAGAGCAGCTTTTAATAGATCTTAGGTACTTAGGAGGCCCATATTACCCAAGTGCCTCCTAATCTTCAATGCATGGCACAAGAAAACTCCCAGGAGGGACAAAGCCTGGACACAGTACACAATCTGGGGAGGAAACCTAACCTGGAGGAGAAAATCTAACTTCGGGGAGGAAACCTAACTTGGGGAGCATCTCCTGCAGGCACAAAGGTGCTGACCCCAAATTTCCCATCTGCTGCCTCCTGCACCAACTGCTCCTTCCCATGCTTACCCCCTCTGAAGACAGGTCAGCCATGGGCTAGCAGGTCCCATTAGGTCCCAACCTTTAGTATGGCCCTTTCCCTCCATTTTTTTTATCCTCTAATGACAGTGCTCAGAAGAGACATCCCCTGACCATCATTCAGACCTAGCACAGGTAGGTTCCTCTTAGCTGAGGGTAAGTGCTTGTGTTGTTGCTGTGGACACTGTCAAGAGCATCAGTGGCTTACTTCATGGTATTTTTCCAGGGAGTCTATCCTCTTGGTTTTTACTTTTGCCGATGCTATAACAGCATTGCAAAGCCTTAGGCAGAGACTGAGGCCCCACTGTGCTGGATGTGGTAGAAGCAGAGATCAGAGAAAAGAATTTGCATCAAAAAAAAAAAAAAAAAAAAGAGATCCCTGCAGTCCAACTTCTCCCACCAGTGTTTATGGGGCATGATCTTGTGCATCAGGCCGGGGATGGGGACTGGGGGTTCTGGGTTCAGATCCCAGGCATTTCTCATCTGCACCGGCACCTGAAGCCCCACACCACACTACCACACAGACACACCCGGCACTACAGTGTGTGTGCCACATTGGTATCCATGCACACAGCAGAGCTCCTGCTTTCCCTACCCGAAGTTAGGACATGTGAAGGCAGAGTTTCCCAGTGAGCTACACAGTCCAGGCTCTGCTCACAGCCTCTCCTCTCCTCCGCATCACCACTGGTTCACATTGCAATGAGAAATTACACCTCAGCAATTGCTGGGCTGTTTTATTACACCGTTGCAATTGGTGCAGTCAGTTGAACTGAACCCATGATCTGCAAGCAAACAGCAGCCCTAGGAATGGCCAAGGGTTGGCGAGGGACTGTAGTCAAATGCTTAGTCTAAGCTGCAAGTGGCAGGTACATTGTAAGTGTGTCCCCTGACTCAGTACCCAACCGTGGTGAGTTTATAGCCTTCAATATTGTTACATTAATCATAAGGAATCTCCCAGTTTCTTGGAAATACAGCGACAAGCTCTCCAGGGCTGGTTTCAGTAGTTTTATTCCTAGGTAATAGCCCTCTCCCTCATTTATAGCTATGTCTAGACACAAAGTGAAGAAGGTGCTATAAACACTTGATGTAAAAACCCTGTCTACTGCCTAATTCCTACATTTCACATCCCAACCATGCTCTGAGTGCATGGGTATGAAGTCTGTGCTACACACCTTCCCAAGCCACCATCTACATGACCGCAGCTTGCTGTCCTCAGCACCAGTGTACGGCACGTCCCCAGGGGCAGCTCAGAGGATACTCAGGGGCAGGAGGCTATATGCTCAAGTCCTACAATCTGCCTGAAGAAAATGGCCAGGTGGGAAGGAAAGAGGCAATGTGTTTCAAATCTCACAAGATGCAATGGGAGCAACTCTGCTCCTGATGAGACTTCTCAGCTCTACCCTTCCAGGCACCCTCTGGCCACACAGGACAGCATGAGGAGGAAGAAATCAAGCTCACCTGTAAACAAGAGGAAAGGAAGGAGCTGTTTAATCCTTTTCTGGGAGATGTTAATTCATTATTGATCAAAACAAACAAAATTAACATAATGGAATGAAATCCTAAATGTTCAAGGACTCTCTGCATATCAAAAAGTATTTACTAAATTTAAATATTGTGTTTAATACACCCATAGCTCCAGTGACACCACCCAAGTTATACCTCATACAGAGGGAGCTTTTCTACCTATTTCAAGTCTCCCCAGAGCACTTGAAATAACTAAGGCCTCTGAGGCAGACAGAGAGGTGTGAGAGTAGTCAGGGAGGATATGTGCCTGGGGATGACCCAGAGTCACCACAACTGGGCACATCACAGGGGAGAAGAATTAAATCATGACCCTGAGCAAGATGATGGCAGTGCTGCCCAGGACCAAGCAGACAAGGGGGAGAGCTGGGGAAAGGGCTGATTATCACTATCACACCTCAGCCATGCCAGGCTAGCTCAGGACCAGACATCCTCACAGAAGTGTCACACAAGTGAAGCATCTGAAACTTTGGCCTGTGGTCTTGCAGAATAGCTTGGCTGAGCCAGCTCATAACACCAGTGACAAATCCAAGAGCAAGCAGTCAGGGACCAATGGCAAGTGAGCTGGTGACCTGCTTGAGATGACTCCACTGCCAGCAAAGCTGGTGACTTCATCTTATGACAGTAGTTGTTGTCAATTATTTTCCAGTTCTTGTGTGCATTCATGCACTGCACAGCACTTTGGAGCCTTCAAGATGAAAGGTACTTTCACCAGCATTTCAGTGGCTTGTTTCCTATTATAGGTTTGGTTTTGACACTCCCCCACCCTCTTGTCTAACTTTCTCTACAAAGCATTTCGCACTTTTTCATCTTTCTTCTGTGGTCCCTAGCCAGGGGAAGAAAAAAAAAAACACAAAACAAAACCAAAACAACACACCAAACCCCTCTATTTATATCCTCATTGGAAAGCTTAAGATTAATCAGACACAGTGGTCTGGGGATAGGAGACTTTCACAAAGGTGATTCTTTAACAAAGACGTCTGCATACTTCTCTGTGAACTCCTGTCTTCAAAATGGTTTGGTGCTTTAGGAGAAAAAGCCTTCGGGTTTTTGTTTTTAAGGAGCCTGGTGGATGTTTTAATTAAGTTGAATAGGAATTCTCAGAGTTACTTGAAGTGAAAATGTGAGCCTGTAAGAGCTGCCTTTGAAGCTTGAGTTATGTTTTAAACACTTGATGAGTCCTGCAGAGCTGTTAATCCTTTTAGCATAGCTAATAGCTATTGCTAGATTGCTCATGAAATCCTGATTTGTTTGTGTCTCTGCCGAGCTGGAGGCTCCCTCCAAAATGGCAGCAGTCCACCCTGGCACTGTTTGCAGACACCAGCCCCAGCAGCCCCCCACACCACTGGAGCTGGACGGAAGAGAACACTTGGAGACCCCAGAGCAGCTGGTTGTTAGATGGGAGCCATGGGGGTCTCCCTTGGTGCTGGACCACTCTGAGCATCCATTTGCTTCTGGTGCCATCCTGGAGTTGTGCTCAGGTCAGAGGTGTGTGTGAGCCACTCTGATCCCCTCCCTCAGGAATGGTCCCCAGCCTTGCAATCAATAGTGAGGCACACCGCAGTTCGTAGCCAATCCTCTGCCATGTCCATAGTTGCTACCTTAAAATAAGAGCTTTGCTTCTCAAATATTTTGAGTTCAACTCTTTCCAGATCTGGAGAACCACACGTCACGTAAAACTGCTCCACAGCTCTGGATTTGCTTAAGGGACAGGTAGGAAGGAACTGACTTTGGGGAAATGCAAATGCCTTCCACAAAGGATGCTGCAGGGAGAGATGAAAGCCAACTCCATTTGCATTAGTTCTGTAACTCTGGATGTTTTCCCTCTTCCGTTTAGACTGGAGTTCACACACACACACATGCACACACACGTTTTCTGCCACAGAGCTATTCCGTTGCCAGCTGCTCCTCCCAGGAGTCTTGAATAAATCCCCGTTTACACATGGATCTACTTGTCAGAGCACCAGAAGGAACCTGCGAAGGCAGAGGGAGCATTCAGGTAGCTGTGATTCAGCAGAGCCCTGCTGTGGCTCTTAGGGCGAGCACAGCCTTGCTCTGTACCCCTGTGCACAGGTGTGGGGGACCCCTGAGCCTGCAGCAACCTATCAGTTTGTTAAAGCAGAAAACAGGCACAAGAAAACACTCTCTCTCTGGATGTAGGTGCTAAATAACTGAATAAGCAGGGCTGTCTCCCAGGTTGGTACATGTACAAGGCACTCCTAGGGGCTACCCCCACCTTTTCACAGCAAGGCAGCAGAGGAGCTAGGGCCCAGATCCTCCACTGTTTGAAGAGCTCCTCAGAGCACCTGCAGCACACAACAGCGTACCCAGAGCCAGATGGGGACATGGAAACTCAGCATGAGGAACTCGGCTCCAGATGAGAGCTCCAACCGCAACGCTGTGCCAAGCCACGCTCGCTTCCTCAGCTCACCGCTCTGAAACCCTCCTCCAGCACTTTCACAGTGCTCTCTGTTTATTCACCTTGCTATTTTTTAAAGGGAGCAGGGGGATACCTCTCTGGCAGAAACCCTGCCAGGTGCAGGAGAGTTTAAGAACAGTTACACTCAGGCAGCCCCTGAAGCCACAGAGGTAAATGGGACAGGGCTGGAGATCCTCGTGTTGCTAGTGTCTCAACCAGAGATGTTTTTCTGTAACTGGCTTAAGCAGGCAGACAAACCTCTGCTTTCATTCTGACAGAAAAAGCTTTGTGTTGGGAAATTATAAAAAAGAAAAAAAATATTCAGCCGGGTCTACTGTTGGTTGCAGCAAAACCTGTAGAGAGCCCTAAAATTGCAGGATCTTTGCTTATTTCGTCTTATATTGGTGATGCTCAGGGGAAGGGGATTTCTGGCAGACGATTTTGCATGTAGTCATCAGTCTCTCACCCACATCCATTTCTGCAGATGAACCCAGGGCACCCTTTGCACCCAACAGGCACCCAGGGGAGAAGACAAGTTCCACCTGGGATGTGCAGCCAGGGGTGGACACCCTGCAGTCTGAATGCAGCCCAGCACAGCGTCAGCACTGGCAGATTAAGGAGCTACCCTGGACATGTTGGGCCAACAAGCTCAGGAGATGGAGAAGGGATGGTACCGGGACTGGGCATTACAGTAGGCCCAGAAGAAGGCAGCTTACAACTAAAGAGGCATCCAGATTCCTGACATAACCACCATGGGGCACCTAAAGCCTTATGTCAGCTGTCCCACTGCCCCACAATAAGTATGACAGTGGCATGTCTGGAGTGAGGACTTGGGATCTGACCCCGCTCCAGCTCGGGAGCATCAGATCAGGCTACCCAAGTGATGTGCTGGGCTGAGCACAATTCCCACACACACACAGATCAATACCCCACACCCACGGGAAGTCACAGTTCAGCTGCACAGCCTGGCTGCCCAACAATGGTGACACTGCCACTGTGCAAGAAAACAGTGGAAAGGGCTGCAAAACAGCGATCTTCCAGGTGCACAGAAGCCCCCCCAACTCAAGTAAAAGCAACCTGAGAGCTCCAGCGAGGCAGGACCCCCAGCAGTACTCCTGTGCGCATCTATTCTATGGGTGAGCAGCACCTTTGCTAGGGTGTAGGAGGGGGAAAGGTCCCACTCAGAACATGGTCAGCATCCCCAGCGTAGAGCCGAGCCCCTCACCGTGCCCCGGGGAGTGCAGTGACCGTCGGGCTGTGCCTCCTCTCCGGCGCTCGCTGAGGTCGGCTGCAAAGAGGCAGGGTTTCCAACTCGGAGACCGGGAGCATCCCCTGCCCGCAAAGCGAGCATCCCAGCATTCAGCCCTGCTGCGAGGAGGGCTGGAGAGAGTTCGCATTCCCAGAGGAAAGAGATCAAGCACTGTTCTCGCGTCCTCCGGCTGAGGCCTAGCTGTAGAGCATCCCTGCCACCGGGACGACACCGGCATCCCGAGGGTCGGGAGGCTCGGGTATGCCCTTCGGGAGCACCCCGTCCCACGGGTCCCAGCCAGGGGCTCCCGGGCTAAGAGCAGGTTTCCCGTAGCCAAGTTTGGTTCAAAAGCAAGAGAGGTTTCTTCCGCATCATCCCAAGCAGCCGGCTCTGCTTCCCCCCGCGACCCGGCCGCTGACCCTCCTTCTGGGGAGCGTGTTGGCTGCAGCCCCCCAGCACCTCGACAGTGCGGCGCTGCCCGAGCGGGACTCCGGCCCCTGCCGCTGCCCCTCCGGGGGTGGGTCGGGTGGAATAGGGCATAGCGGGGAGCGGAGGGGAGGGCGAGCGGCCGGCGGCGGGGCGCAGCGCGGGGCAGCCCCATCTCTGCAGCATCCGATGGCGGAGTGGCGGTGGGGGGAAGGGAGGAGGGAAACGGTGTCCGGTGGGACCGCAAGGGGGGAAACTTGTGCCGCGTCCGGAGCCCAGTGAGGCGCTAAGGCAACGGGGGGGGTGTTCTGAGCCACGCCGGCGGTTGGGTATCGGCGGGGATCCCCGGTGCTGCCGGCCGTTCCTTACCTGCGGGAGCCGCTCCGGAGGCTGCAGTCCGCGCCGTAAATCCGTGTGCCGGGTGCGGCGCCGGGCGGGCGGGCGGGTGTCCCCCCCTCGGGGGGGCCGCGGAGCCCCGCCCGCCCGCCGCTCAGCCCTGCAGCGCCCACCGCCCCCGCCGCGCTGCCCACCGCCCCCTCCCCGCCGCCCGCCGCCGCTCGCCGCCAGCCCCGCGGCCCCGCGCCGAGCTCCGCCGTCCGCGGGAGGCGCGCTGGGGGCGGGCGGCGGGGCGGCGCGGTGCGGAGCGGTGGGGAAGGGGGGCCGTGCCCACCGCCCTCCGCCCCGCGCCTCTGGGGGGGTCTGTGACCCCACCCCGAGCCCGCCACTGTGTCAGCAGGGCCCGTGTTGAGCCGTGTCCCCCGGGACCCCTGTTCCCGAGAGCTGGGGTTTCCTTCACCGCCATCCTGCGGCGGGGGACCCCCATCCCCATTCCTAGCACCCGAGAGCAACCCGTCCTCCGGGATCCCGTCCCTGTGCAGCTGGGGGCTGGGATTGGTCCCAGACCTCGGGACGCCTGTCCGCATCCCTGCGACCTAAAAGCGACATCAGAGTCCAGAATACCTGCCTCCATCCCACTTTCTCCATCCCCATCCCGGGAGGCTGCAGTGAGTCCTAGAGCCCCGGAGTCCTCAGCCCCAGCCCCTGGAGCTGATCTTAGTGCCATAGGCCAGGATTCCCTGTCACTACCCTGGGGAGCTGTGATCAGAGCCCAGCACGCTGTCCTTCAGTCCTTCTGCTGGCTGTGCCACGGGGGTAGCCGAGCTGCCCTGCTGGAAAATGGAAAGGGGCTGCCCAGTCTTTTCCCAAACCCCGTAGCCTGTCACCCCATAGCAGAGGTCCCACACCATCCCATGGGAAGCCCAGGCCAGGCGCATGCCCTATCTCAGTATCAATTTTTCAGTCCCCCTTCTGCCCATGCCTTCCTACCTCCACTAGCCCTGCCCAGCCGCGGGTACAGTGCTTCATCAGCAGCATTGCTGTGGCAGCTCTGACCCCGACAGCACCGAAGGCATCCTGCCATAGGTAGGTTTTCTGTGTGGGTGACAGGAATGGGAACTGATGCCACTAGAAATCTCTTAACTCCACAGACCTTGGCTTTTGACAGCAGCAGCTGAAATGTGGTGTGTCCTGTCCTAGACATCCAGCCTAAATTTGGGTGTTTCCTGGGGTGCAGAACCAGTGATCCAAGAGAAGTGGCTCCTTGGTTAGCTGTCTTCATCACCAAGGGCATGCAAGGCTGAAAAGCGAAGGGCAGAGGGACCCCAGCCTGCAGCCCTGCTCTCACCGCTCCTGCCTGCAGGCTCACAGCACTTTGCAAAGAGGGAACTGCTGCACCTTCACTCTTTGCAAAGGAAAGCACTGGCCCTTCGTGGCATGCATGGGGGACCCTTGTGGGATGCAGAAAGCAATGCCCACTGTTTCTCAAGCAGTAGACCCCTGACACTGCTGAATGGCTCAGCTCTTTGGTGTGTCTACTGTTCCTCTGCACTGGGATGCTAACTAAGGGAAAATTATTGAACCCAGCCCCAGCAATTTCTCGAGGTAAAGGCTGGAGGCTGCTCTGCACCAGGTCACTATGATGGGCTGCGCACATACCCCAGGAGAGCAGAGGTGCCTTCACAACCAGTCACCTGTAGCCAAAGCTGCTCCAAAAGAAGAAACCCTCTTCAGTTATGGATGGGACTATGTGAGAAGGGGGCCCTCTCAGGCAGCTGTATGAAAGGAGATTAAGGCAGCAAGTGTGCTTATATGAATATGAGCTTAATCCACTAACCAGGTCAGTCAAAGCTGCAACTGATGCTTTTCCCCTGGAGTACCTTGCTATTCCTGTGTCTGTTCCTACTTTGCAGCAGGAAAAGAAGCTTTGTCTGGCATATACAGGAGCTGCCCTCCTACATCTGGACCTGCTTTATCTACGCAGGCCAGCCACAACCCTAATTTCCAACTATATTAACGAGTAATACTATAGATTGCTATGAGGGACCTGTGGCCATGCCAGGTATGGCAGGAAGGCCTAATTTCTGAGCTGGAGCACCAATACGATTGGGATGTGAAGCCATGCAAAGCAGGGCAATTTAGAGATCTCGCTGTGCAGTCCTGGTCACTTATCACACTTATGCTGAATTATGCTTCACTTACACGACCTCTAAGGTTGCTACTCCAGTGAGGCAAAGCCAGTTCTTATGCTAATTTGACTATTTGTTAGTATAATAACTCTTACTTGCATTTACTGTGCAGCTTAATATTGTCAACACTCTTTTAATTTTGGTGTGACAGTCCTTTTACAGTGAATTATAACAGTAGAGGTTAATTTGCAGCAATGCAACATTCCAACAGGCTCATATTCTTGGAGTTTATAGCTGGAGAGATTTGTTGTACGTCATTGTACCTGACCTCATGCACAACACAGGCTGCTTACCCAGGTACTTCTGCACCACATTTTGTATTTGATTCGGCCATATCTGCCATTTTCTTCATCATGAAGCATGTCTGTATTTCCTACTTGGGAGCCCTGCTGACCCTTCTGAGACCATGTCTGCCCATGCCCCATGTCCACAGACCCACAACAGGTATCATACCCAGGTATGCTGGGTGGCAGGAGGCATTACAGAACAGGCAGCATACAGAGCATAAGCTCAGAGAGTTTAACTGTGAATCAAAGCTTTGGGCCATTTAAGCCAGCTCAGAACAAGGTTTAAGGTTTTTAAGGGTCCCTGTTTGGAAATATACATCCATTGGCTGTGTGTCATAAATATTCCCATTTATCCTGCTGGAGCTGGATGAATAATTGAATAGAAGTTTGTGGTTAATTGATTTGCTGATCAGTGGAAAGAAATCATGAATAATTTATTTGCTGAATCTTATTCAACCATCCGTAAAGCTGGTCAGTTACTGAAAATAATTAGTTGCAAACACTCAATTTTTCAGCTGATGGCTTTGTCCACTTGCAAATACACCTCACACTTGTTGCCTTCCAGTGTGGATCCCCACAGATTTCTCTTCAGCTTAAAAAGCAGAGGCTGCTCTTCTAAACATCCTGGACACTTCACCATGGCTCTTCTGCTCCATCCACTACTTCATGTGCCATTGCCATTGGCTTTTTTCTCCATCGTTCTCACATTGCAA
Organism: Psittacula echo; assembly: GCF_963264785.1. Lineage (NCBI taxonomy): Eukaryota > Metazoa > Chordata > Aves > Psittaciformes > Psittacidae > Psittacula > Psittacula echo. The sequence continues at coordinate 19,995,291 of NC_137740.1, forward strand.
AGCTTCCTCTTCCTGTGTCCTTGCAAGTACAGGCCCTCTGAGTTGCACTGAACTTTCAAAGTAGGATTCAGTTACATCCTCCATTCAGGATCAAGGCACCCAGCAGCTTTGCCAAAGGGGAAAAAGCAGGTGCATATGTGTGCGCAACACAATCTGTTCCTGGCTCTTTCCAAGCTTTGCTATACTGGTTTTGCCCCATAGAAGGTAACTGTGCAGCCAACCTTCAGGGCACAGATGCTGCCTCTTTCCTTCACTGCTGGGCCAATAAAGTGCTGGGGCAGAGGGCTGGGGCAAGCACACTGGGGGAGGAATATCTCACACCAACTTCTGGCTGCACTAGGGAAGAATCAGGCTCTAACTCCATTTTTAAGCTTAAACGTTTAAGCAGGCCTCATAAGCATGTCAATTTTCCTGCATCTACATGAGTCCTGGTCCTCCCTTTGCCCACACTGCTCACAGCACCTGGTACAATAAGCAAGCAAGACCTGCACCACTTCTGGGTTCCAAAAATAAAAATAGGGAAAAAGGTACTTTGAGGTTTGTCTAAAATTACTGTTTATTTGCCAGTCCTTGCATGTTAAGATTTCTGAGAAAACAAACAATCTCCAGAGGCTGCTTGATGTTATTTGCCTTCTAGCAGAAATCCTATCAGATTCTCCTATGGTTCCCAGATCTGGCAGGGGCAGCTCCCCTCCCTTTTCCTTTTCCACCCCCAAGCAACATACAGACACCCTCACTATTGAATTAACATCATCTTTTCCCTGCAACATCCTCTCTGAGTGGCTTCCTGTGCTCACAAGCCGTTGCAAATTTGTTCTTTCCATGGCTGGGTATACTGAGAAGCAGAATTCAGGAGCTGCCAGTAACGTGTGTGCTCCTGCACCAGGCTGATCTCATTTGGAAATGAGAACCTCCTCTTCCAGTTCAACCTGGGACAATTCAGAAATCTCTGCAGAAGTCCTACTATGTTTAAAGGAAATAGGTCGCTTTTCTGAACACATGAGCTTGCTCTCCTTGTTCAAGTGCAGAGAGCTCCCTCTCTGTGGGAACCCTGTGAGTTTATGCCAGAACCTGCAAGACTTGTGCAGTTTGAGGGAGTGATTTTGTAGAGAGCTCAGAGGATGCCCAGCCTTGAGCAGGGTCTGTGAATGCCCCTGAACATGAGCTGGCACTGCTGCTGTAGCCTCGGAGGGCTGCTGCTGCTGCAGTCTGCGCCTGCCCGCTCTGCAGGAAGTTCACAGCCTGGGACCAGGGGGCTAATTTCATTATGCAATGTCTGTAGCCAGAGTCAACAGTTTAATTATGTCTTTCCTTTTCTTGCTGGCTTTCAGCAAAGACACGTCTGCTCTGTTCTGTGTGACGCTCAGCCATGCCTGCAAGAAAGTGGGCTTGTTACATAGCAGGGAGGTGGGGGATGGAGGCTGCTGATCTAAGGGCTTGCAGTTGAAATCCCTGCTCTGGGCGCTTCCCTCCAGCTGAGGGCCCCTGATGCCAGGCTGGCAGCTTGCAGATAGTCCTTATGGCCTAGAGAGAGAGGATGTCACTGTCCTCTGAGTCTGGGACCCCAACTACTCTGATGCCCCAAAGCATTCCCCACACTGGGCAGCTCTTTCATTGTGTGCAGCCCACGAGGGTCAGGATGCACCCTGGGATGGCTGCCCTTCCAGCCCCCTCATATCTGATGCTGGGAGACCAGCCGATACCCCATCTCCTTCCTTCTCTCTCTCTCTCTGAGATGTCCTCCCCTGGGACTCTGAAAGCTACCAGGAATGGCTCGCCCTGGCTGCTGTGGAGCCGGGGCTGCCAGGGCTGCTCTGTCACCTGAATTTACAGTGCTTTGATGTATTCCTCCCTTCCCCTTGCAGCAGATGCTCCATGTAAATCAGTACCATAGATGAGCTGTGCTGCTCCACACCAGCTGGGACTTTTGGCCTTGGAAGTCTTATGGCTTCCAGTAAATACACCAAGGCATTAACCCGGGATGAGCAGGGGGGACAGTAGCTACCTGCCAGCCCACATCACGCACCTCGAGAGGCTCCTGCAGCCTGTGCCAGGGTAGGGGGAGCAAGGATGGTCCTGAAAGCAACAAAGAGGAGGTGTCCTGTGTGTACGCATCCCTTCAGGGCTGGGGAAGTGCTGTGAGAGAGATGTCCTGGATACCCACCCTACCTTGATGCCTTTATCTTTGCAACCCACGTTGAAGAGAGCATGTGTGGAAGCAATGACAGTGATGTGGGGGTATTTCACTTTCAGATTTGCTGTTGAGTTTGTTTAGGTGGAGGATGGGTTTAATGGTCCAGGCTTAACAGCAAGAAAGAGGAAAGTTTGCTCAAGACAACCTAACTGATCTTAATGAGACAGGAAGGGCTTTGTGCTGCAAACACCAGTGTTTGTTTTGTGGGTTTAATGCCATTTCTGGCTGGGTTTGATTACTCTGGGGAAGTCCTCTGGCCTAATAAACAGAGCCATAGGGAATTAACACTGATAATTTCAGATACTGCTCTAGGCCTGAAGCAGGGTGGAAACAGAACTAGGGAAAAGGTAATTGCGAAAGGATTCAATCAGCTCCCGGTGACCAGTTTGGCCTGCTCTGGTGAGTGAGCAGTGGCCAGGGCTGGATGCCCAGGGAGAGGGCACACCGGGTGGTGTCCTCGAGTGGGGCGACACTGAGCACACTTGATGTCAGTGTGTGACAGTGGCTGATGCATCCAAAGAGACAGGAAATTGTCTGTGGAAAGCCTTGTGGATTTTCCCACTTCCCCTCCCCCCTCAGTTGTGATAATGATGAAAGCTGTTCTTTTCAGGGGGAAAAATCTTTTTCAAGCCCTGGGCATTTGGATTGTGACTTTCCAGAACACAGTGTAATTCCCACTTTCCTCTAAACTGAAAAAATGGGAACACAGTGTGGGTTTGTCCTTGGTTTTTATTGGTGGGATAATGGAAGGGGGAAAAATGACTTTGAATCTCATAGCTGCTGCTGAAAAAATGGTTCTCCAGAGAGGAATGTTTCCAGTGAGAGGTTTCTTCATGCCTCTTAACAGCTGCCTGTCTCCATGGGCTCCCTGGGATGTACCTGTGTCCAAACCTGCCTCATGCAAGGGCTGGGGTGAAGAGGTGGCTCAGCACATTCCAGTGATGCACCTTGCTCCTGCAGCCATGGACTCAGCCATGGACAAGAAGTCCCCCTGGCATGCTTTGGGAAAACAAGGGGAGGGACAGTGCCTAACTTCTGCTGGGCACCCTTGCTGAGCATCGCCCTGCTCATCCCCATGAGGACACACGGTATGGTGCCTCATAGAATCATAGAACAGTCAGGGTTGGAAAGGACCTTAAGAACACCAGTTCCAACCCCCCTGCCATGGGTAGGGACACCCCACACTAAACCAGGTCACCCAAGGCCTCATCCAACCTGCCCTTGAACACCAACAAGGATGGAGCATTCACAACCTCCCTGAGCAACCCATTCCAGTGCCTCACCACCCTCACAGTAAAGAATTTCTTCCTTAGATCCAATCTAAACTTCCCCTGTTTAAGTTTGAACCCGTTACCCCTTGTCCTGTCACTACAGTCCCTGATGAAGAGTCCCTCCCCAGCATCCTTGTAGGCCCCTTCAGATACTGGAAGGCTGCTTTGAGGTCTCCACGCAGCCTTCTCTTCTCCAGGCTGAACAGCTCCAACTTTCTCAGCCTGTCTTCATATGGGAGGTGCTCCAGTCCCCTGATCATCCTCGTGGCCGTCCTCTGCACTTGTTCCAACAGTTCCATGTCCTTTTTATGTTGAGGACACCAGAACTGCACACAATACTCCAAGTGAGGTCTCACAAGAGCAGAGTAGAGGGGCAGGATCACCTCCTTCCACCTGCTGGTCACGCTCCTTTTGATGCAGCCCAGGATACGGTTGGCTTTCTGGGCTGCGAGCACACACTGCAGCCGGCTCATGTTCATTTTCTCATTGACCAACACCCCCAAGTCCTTCTCTGCAGGGCTGCTCTGAATCTCTTCTCTGCCCAACCTGTAGCTGTGCCTGGGATTGCTCCGACCCAGGTGTAGGACCTTGCACTTGGCATGGTTAAACTTCATAAGGTTGGCATCAGCCCACCTCACAAGCGTGTCGAGGTCCCTCTGGATGGCATTCCTTCCCTCCAGCGTATCAACCGAACCACACAGCTTGATGTCATCGGCAAACTTGCTGAGGGCGCACTCAATCCCACTGTCCATGTCACCGACAAAGATGTTGAACAAGACCGGTCCCAACACCGATCCTTGAGGGACACCACTCGTTACTGGTCTCCAGCCGGACATGGAGCCATTGACCACAACTCTTCGTGTGCGGCCATCCAGCCAGTTCTTTATCCACCGAGTGGTCCACCCATCAAATTGATGTCTCTTCAATTTAGAGACAAGGATGTTATGTGGGACAGTGTCGAACACTTTGCACAAGTCCAGGTAGATGATGTCAGCTGCTCTGCCCCTATCCATCAGCTTCGTAGTCCCATCATAGAAGGCCACCAAATTGGTCAGGCAGGATTTCCCCTTAGTGAAGCCATGCTGGCTGTCACCAACCACCTCCTTGGTTTTCATGTACCTTAGCATGCCTTCCAGGAGAATCTGCTCCAAGAGTTTGCCAGGCACAGGGGTGAGACTGACTGGTCTGTAGTTCCCTGGGTCATCCATTTTCCCCTTCTTGAAAATGGGGGTTATATTTCCCTTTTTCCAGTCGTCGGGAGCTTCACCTGACTGCCATGATTTTTCAAATATGATGGCCAGTGGCTTAGCAACTTCATTCGCCAGCTCCTTCAGGACCCACGGATGGATTTCGTTAGGTCCCATGGACTTGTGTACGTTTAGGTTTTTAAGATGGTCTCGAACCAGATCCTCTGCTACAGTGGGCCTAGGGTCTTCATTCTCACAGTCCCTGCATTCGCCTTCCAAGACTTGGGTGGTGTGGCCAGAGCCTTTGCCAGTGAAGACTGAGGCAAAGAAGTCATAAAGAACCTCAGCCTTCTCCAAATCCTGGGTAGCCAGTTCTCCTGATATCTTTCAGAGGGGGCCTACATTGTCCCTAGTCTGTCTTTTACTCGCTACGTACCTATAGAATCCCTTCCTATTATCCTTAACATCCCTAGCCAAGTTCAATTCTGACTGGGCCTTAGCCTTCCTCACCTAGTCCCTAGATTCCCGAACAGCATCCCTGTATTCTTCCCAGGCCGCCTGTCCCTGCTTGCACCTTCTATAAGCCTCTTTTTTCCTTTGAATTTTCCTGAGCAGCTCCTTATCCATCCAAGGAGGTCTCCTGGCCCTCCTGCTGCACTTCCTTCTGGTTGGGATGCAACACTCCTGAGCTTGTAGCAGGTGATCCTTGAATATCAACCAACAGTCTTGGGCCCCCCTGCCCTCTAGAGCTGTTTCCCATGGAACCTTACTAAGCAGGTTCCTGAAGAGGCCAAAGTCTGCTCTCTTGAAGTCCAGGGCAGTGAGCTTGCTGCACGCTCTTCTCACTGTTCCAAGGATCTTGAATTCAACCATCTCGTGGTTGCTGCAACCAAGGCTGCCCTGGAGCGTCACATTTCCATCCAGCCCTTCCCTGTTGGTGAGCACGAGGTCAAGCATGGCACCTCTCCTTGTCGGCTCCTCTGTTAGTTGCAGGAGGAAGTTGTCTTCCACACAAGAGAGGAACCTCCTGGATTGCTTGTGCTGGGCTGTACCTTCACTCCAACAGATGTCAGGGTGGTTGAAGTCTCCCATGAGAACAAGGGCCTGCGAGCGTGAGGCTGTTCCTATCTGTCTATAGAGCGTTTCATCCACAGAGTCCTCTTGATCAGGAGGTCTGTAACAGATCCCCACAGTGATGTCCCCCATTGCTGTTCTCCCTTTAACCCTGACCCACAAACTCTCTGTCGACTGCTCACCCATCCCCAGACAGAGTTCCATACTCTCCAGCCTATTCCTAACATAAATAGCAACTCCCCCTCCCTGCCTGCCAGGCCTGTCTTTTCTAAAGAGCCTGTAACCTTCCATTCCAACACTCCAGTCATAGGAGCCATCTCACCATGTTTCTGTGATGCCTACTATATCATACTCCTGTAGTCATGCACGCATCTCTAATTCCTCTTGTTTCCCATGCTACGGGCGTTTGTATAGAGGCATCTGAGCTGAGCTCCAAATGAAGCCAGCTCATTGGCTGGAGCAGCTGGAATATCTCTGCATCGCTCCAAGCATTTATTGTAGGTGCTGGCAACTGACTGGGTGTGTTGGGACGGAACGATGTCACCCTCCCCCAACACATCTAGTTTAAAGAAACCTTGACCAGCCTCCTGCTGCTGTTGGTGCCAGAGGAACACCATTTGAGTCAGTTGATACCTTCTATGGCAAGGAGAGGATTTGGAGAAAACACAGCATTTTCTTAGCACTTTCCTTCTAGACATGCAAAATACAGAGACAAATTGCCACAAGCGCTCCTTGTTTCCATCAGTAGGAGGGAAAAGAAAATGATCACACATTTTTATTTTTTCCTTTTCTTTCTTCTTTTTTTCACCTTTGCAAACAAAACTCACTAAAAAGAGTCTCTCTCCCTGAAATTCCTTCCTCTTCCTCCAAATCTGCCTCTGTCTCCAGTGTTTGGCCAGTGTACAGCTCTGTACAGCTGTACACTGTGGGGCAAAGCCCCACTCGCTGCTCAACCACCCACCAGAGACATATCAGCACTCCAGGAACAGGCAGAGTCATGGTGTCAGGGGCTGAGCAGCGTTGAGGGGCTGAATCACAGGGAAACCATGCCTCTGCATCCCAGGTGAACGTCATGGAAAGAGTGGAGAGGGAGATAAAGATTATTTATAGCTGCAAAAGCAATTACATGGAGCTGGTGTACAGGAGCCATCAGGCTGCCAGCTGTGGAGGAACAGACACCCCTGGGAGGCACTGAGATGGGGGTCTGGGAGCTCACGGTGGGCCAAGGCCGTTCCTGCTGGGACCAGGGCATGCCTGTGTGTCTGACTGGATGTGTTCCATTGGAAAGTTACTGTGCACCTCTGCCTTTTCCACATCAGTATAACTCTGGGTTATAGTCCCCAGCTCCTTCAGAGCTGGAAAAATCCTCTCTGCTGCTTTCTTTCCCCCTTGGACCAGGGATTTGTTCTGCCTTCGCTTTTGCTTCCCAGAACCATTCGTTGTGTTTCACATTGATTGCTGTCTATTTTCCAATTCTGGCTGTTGGTGGATTTTGCTTTATATTGCTAATTCCTCTTCTTCCTCCTCTGCTGGGGGAAACACTTCCCAGTTTGTTTTTAACTGATGCTAGAGGGTGTTAAACAATATTTACTAGAGATAAACATTTTTTAAATCAGGGGGTCTGATGGCTGATCTGTCCTGCAGTTCTTGCCAGAGACTGGTGATATCCTGAAACACTGTCTTGTACCCAAACCTGTCAGGGCTGAGATAAGGCCATGGTCTTGCTGTGTAATTTATGGCTGGAGACCAAAGGATGGTGTAGGGAATGCACAACTGGAGACTGTGCGTGTGAGACAACAGATTGCCACAGAAGCCCAGGCATCTGCAATGTTGGGTTATATTTAATTTTAATTTTAAGTGCCTGGAAGGTTCTTGTCCAATTTCTGCAAGGATTTCAGACTAGGACCTAATATGGGTAAGAGTTGAGGTACATCTAAGGTTCTTTGCAAACAGTGTATGGGCGCTTGCTAGGCTCTTCGGGAGAAGCTGGAGTGGTGTGCTGATATCTCTGATCAGTGAGGAGGAAAGGTCCCAGGCAGGATGAGGGCCAGGGGAAAGCAGGTGGCACAGCCCATAAGGCCTGCAGCACCATGCACATCACAGGCAGGGAATGGGCAGGCAGGCTCCAGGCAGCAGCGCCACTCTAGCAGGACAAACCGCCCAGAAATGGCTTTGAAGGCAACTGATGGGCTTTGAATGATTTTTAGAAAGAGACAAATGATTCAGGCCCAGAGCTGCAGAGGAGAAATTTGGATAACAAGAACTTCTGTCTGATGAGATAGATCTGTCGGCTGAGCTTTATTAATCCAAAACCCCAGCTGAAGCTGTCAAGTCAATCAAGGACCAGAGCTGCTGGCATTGCTCCTCATCCTGCGAGTCAGCCAGCTTGGCGAGGTGAAGGCACGGGAAAGCTCTGCACATCATCTCTCCTTTCCATCGGGGTTTTTTGTTTTAGCCATTGGAATTTTTTTTTTTAAGAAAAAGAGAGAAGAGGTTGGGAAATCTCATCAAAGTCTCCGTTAAAGGACTGCTCAAAACCTCGAGCTTCAGAAACTAGGCAAGGCTAATTTTACAGTGCTCGGTTTGAACTTGGTTCTGCCCCCATTTATTTTATGATGCTGTGTTTAGTTAAATGATCACTTACTCCTTTCTCCTGGGGTTTTTCTCTCGTTCCAGTGTATATGGTGCAAAATTGAAGTTTTTCAGGAACCACAAATCTGGCCTTTTCCATCATCTGAGTACTTAACTTGCCGCCTGAGCAATGTTTTTTTAACAGAGCTTTTTGTCTGTAGCATCTAAAATCATTAGGCATTAGTTCCATTCCCATGGAATTCATCGGATAATTAGCTCTTTGTTATAACAGAGCAGCATATAGCATCATTACCTGGCACCCCCTAATGCAAGGCTTTGCATGTCACTGTGATACAGTTTTTCTATTAAAGCAGGCTGGCTGGTAAAGGCCCCAAGAGGCTTTTTTGATTCACATGCTGCAGAACAGGCTTCTATATTAAAAACCCATTCAAAGTTTCCCAGCAAAATCTGTGAATTAGAAAAGTTAAATTGTATTAATTCTTCCGAATGTCCCAAGGATAAGCAAGGCCAAGATGCTGCTCTCTGTTCCCATACACTGCTCCGTGCTAATGCACACTAATTTTCCTAGGGAGCTAGAGTTACCACTTCGGAGCGGTGCTCTTACAAATAGGTTACTGGAGCTTTGTGCAGGGAAAATGGGTTTATTTTCTGCAGAAGGATGGTGAATTTGCATCTCAATTAATACCTTTTCCTTGACGGAATTTTCCACTGTAGGAATCATAAATTCTTCTTGTGGGTAAACTGCTCCAACCACCTTGCCTGTGGGATGTGCACTGCCAACACTTGCAGCCTCATTGGAAAGGTGCTGGCAGGGAAACCCTGGCCTGGCCAAAGGGTGCTATTAATAAGCCAGGAGTGAAGACATGCCATCTACACACTGCAGGCATTGCACAAGTAGCCAGGCTGGAGATGAGTGGTACGATGGGCAAAGCTGGCTAGCATATACCTGAGGCTGAAAATGCCACAGCACCTGGAGCTGAGATGAGGCCACAGGGAGGAGGGATGTGAATTGTAGCTGCATAGGAAGACACAGCTCTGGAAAGGAGCAGATAATCACGGTGGTGATGAACTGCATGAATCATTTAGAAGGATGTAATCTTGCACCATATGTCATGTGTCAGTACATAGAGAACGTGTCACATCCATTAGGATAATAATTGCACAGTTCATCTTCTTTTTTTTTGGAAAAAAAATACCCAAAACACATTTTCTAGTCTCATCAGTACTTGCAGGGCATAGATAGGCTGCCTGTAGCACTGCATTCCTGCAGCAGAGAGACCGGGTACCGAGGGCAGGTGCTTGGGGAAGCATCAGGCTGTGTCAAAGAAGAGAGAGAAACAGCTGAGTGGGAATGGAGGGGGGTTTAGAAATACTGCTTCAGTAGTCCTAGGGGGCTAAATAAAACATGAGCTTTTCCTTGGACATCTGTGAAGAGGTCAGGATGGATGCCAGGCCTTGGACATAGGAAAGCCATAGGCTTTTGTACACTCACATCTGCCACATTTTCTGCCAGAAATGCTCTGGACTCTGAATTTTGTTATGCCTTTTCTGTGCTTACAAACTCTCCTGCTGCTAGAGATGCCCTCCTTGCTAGGGCTCTGCAGCCACAATCAGTGCCCTGCCCTTCTGCAGCTCCCTGGCAGGCTGTGCTGGAGGGCCTTGTGGAACAGGATGGGTGGCAGGACCATGGGGTGAGTGGCTGCCACCCCTGAAGGACCCCATTCACTGCAGATAGTGTGGGGGCCAGCAGCCGTGCAGGCAGCACATGCAGAAGGGGTGGCTGTGTGTGCAGTGGAACCGTTCTCCCAAGGTGCACGGGGTGCTGCAGCTCAAGACAGGAATTAGTTTTCATTAGCAGTTTTCCAGGCTTTTAGGCAGCCAAGCAGCCATGCCTGAAAGACTCTGGGGTGAGCTGTTATTATTGCACAAAGGTAGCTGAGCTCCCAAATCCTATTAGTGGAGGGAAGAGATGCTGTGAATGGCCTGAGGCAAGACAGCATCCAGCTGTCAGCCAGGGAAGGGCAGTGTCACCTTCCCTCACACCTCACCTTGTCCCACACCTCACCTTGTCCCACACTGGCAAGGCTGATGGTTTTTCTCCCCCAGGCCAGCTGATCCGGTGCAGACACATCCTTTCAAAGCTACCTGACCTCTCAGGAAACCACCATCTCACTGGGGAACACCCTTATTGCCCATGTCCTGCCACTGTCCCCACAGGCTCCTCTTCCTGCTTCTCCCTCTGTGAGTGCCTCTATACACTGAGGAGCTAAAATCCAGCCTACGGGCTCTCCCATCAAGCAAAGCTGTAGCTCTCCTGCCAACTTACATTGGCTTGGCAGGTGAAGGTTACTGTGCAAATTAAATATATTTAGCCTTCCAGGTTTTGGTAAGACAATTGATTCAAGCACTACCTGACATTTTGAATTTAAAAAATAGCCCTGCATAGCTACAGTAAATCCTAAGACAGGAGGCAGAAAAATTGGCCAGGCCAGACATTGCCACCAGCAGGGAGTCATCACCCATGGTTGCCACTGCCGATGTGAGGAGGCCTCTGGGCTGTCCCACGCTGTGGACAGGGATCAATGCCTTGTGACAGGCGGCGCTCAGGAGAAATCCTGCAGGGTCCTTGCACACATGCACAGGCACATGCTCAGAGGGACAGGGCCACATTTTGCTTCAAGAGGACAGAAGGAGAGCTCTCATGCACAGCCTGTCCTGTCTTGTGCTGCCCATCTCATGCGGCCCATTCTGCCGTGGGAGCCTCCTGCCTGTCTTTATGCAAGTCCTGCCAACAGCACTCACTGAGCACTTCCTATTTCACAGCTCTAATTTATCCCCATTGCTCCTCCTCCTCTCCAGCGGCATAAGCCCATAAGGCTGTTTGAAGTGCAGCGGCACCAAGAGACCTTCAAAGAGATACATTCCTTGCAGTGAGTGGGCACTGGCACCTCTTCACAAACATCGTGGCAGTGAGAGATGCTGAATCCCTTCTGAAACAAGAAGCCCTGTGGGGCAGAGCTGTGCACAGATGATGCCAGCCAGCCCTGGTGAGAAGGATGAAGAGTAGGCACCTGCACCCCCAGAGGTGCCTCACTGCCTCTCCAGTGCTGGGGACAGAGAGCATCACCCCAAGCTGGAGATGCCTCTGCTCAACTCACACGCCATTGTCTTCCACTGATTTTTAGGTCCAAAGGGCTGAAAATAACAACACAAGGGAACAGTGAGCTGGCTTTTCATTCTAAGTAATTTTTACCCTTCTCTGATGTCCTGGAGTGTTTCTTGGATGTCCTAGTTGATAAGCTGCCCCCAAAAAACCAAAAAAGCCAGTGGTGCTTGCCATTTCTGTATCCTTCATACCAGCAGAGCATTGTAAAGGGCTTAACAAGCCACCCCACAGGACACAGGGGAACAGTGGCTGTCCTACGTCTCCAGCTCCCAAACCGAGGGGACTGGGAAACTTCATTCACCAGAAATTCCAGCAGAATATGTAGGAAGAAAATGCCATTACCCAGAAGGGGCCGTGGCCATGGCCAGAGGTATAGAACAAGGACCAGCTGGGAGTTTCCCAAGGAAATGCATGTTCACTGGAGATGTGTGGGACTCCCTTTTGGGTCCAGCACCCAGACCAGGGTTTTAGGGAGTGGACACCAAACTCACACCACCCAGAACCCTTTTACTTTGCATTTCCCACCCTAACGGTGCAGTGAGGACTGGGAGAAGAGGAGGACAAAAGCACAGCAGCTCCAGAGAGCTTTCTGAGGCTTTCTGTGTGTTATATTCTGTCAAGTGATTTTCACCCCCCAGCAAGTTCAAGGGAGCGTGGTGCGCAGCGAAGAATTACAATAAAATTGAATTATTCTGGCGTGAGAAATTTTTCTTCTTGCCATTTGTCAAGCTTTCTGCATCTTGTTCCAAAGAAAAGAAAAATCACCCAGTGATCCATCAGAGAGGGGGAAAACCATAAAACCTCTGCAGCGTGTGTGTTGGATGGCACAGCATCCAAGCAGCCCCTGGGGAGCCCCTGGACTCCTCCACAGCCCATCTCCTTGGTGTTGTGCCCCTCTGTGCCTCGTGCCAGGTATTATCTGACAAAATAATCTGCTGCAAAAGAGCTGGTGTGTAATGTCAGGCAGGACAGTCCCCGGTGAGCCTGTTCTCAGGGGCAAGTTTCCTTTGCTCTTCTGGATGCTGGAAGTGGAGCGGTGGTTCAGAGGTTGTGCACTCCTGAGCCCCAGCCCGCGGGGAAGACTGACTTGCAAAGATGAATTTCGTATTGATTTCTATAGCTAGATGCCCACTCTACTGCAATTCTCTATTAGTGAGCTGAGCAGAACATGCCGATGGGAAACTTGCAAGGAGAGCTTGGACTGCAGAAGGGTTTTCTGAAAATCCAGGAGAAACTCATTTTGGCACAGATCTGATAAAAATAGCTTGGATATTGTTAGCAGTATAGGGAAATTAAGCAAATCCCTGTTCTTGCCCCCTCCATCAAAAATAATAATTTTGAATAGGTCAAACTTTGTGAAACTGGAATGAAAGTGAATTTAGCTTGCATTTTTTACATATTTTCATCAAAAAATGTCTTGGGGAAAAAAAAAAACACCCAAACAAACAACAAAGAAACCCCACCAAGTCAAAGATTTGACAAAGGACACTGTGATTTATTTCATTCGGAAAGCAGGAATCTAAATTTTGACTCTAATTAGGTATTTAACTACTCGATGTCATTCCCAGACTTGTTCCATCAAACTGAAGTGGGCAATATTCAAAAGAAAGACAGTTCTGAATTCCATCCATCTCTCCTGCCTTTCATGTCTGTGTTGCTGGACCATGTCCTGCCTACACTCAGACCCCGGAAACCCAGCCGTAGGGAAGTCCAGATTCCACTGTGCATCTTCCCTCAGTGCAGTAACACCCAAAAATGAAGGAGACGAGGCCGGGATGCACCCAGTGTCTTGCTCCTGCTCAGGAAATTTGGGGAATGTAAAGGGCCTCTGTTTGAGGTATGGCAGGGGATGCTCTGGGTCCCAGACCTTTGTCTCTGCTCAAGACCTCTCTGGATTCTTCTGCCCTGCTTCATTCTGCTCCTTTGCAGGTCCTCATCAGAGCAGCACCCTGCTAGCACAAATGGGGAGATGCGGAGCTTTGTAGCTTCTTCTTTCTTCTCCAGTAACCAAATTCATATTGTCTTCCAGAAGATTATGATGAAATAGCATTTTCTGGATGAAACGACTCTTCAGTCAACTCTATTCTGCTTTGCCATATCTGTTTTATCTGTGAACACTGCTTCTCAACAGACCAAGGACTTTCTATTCCTTCTTTTTTTTTTTTTTTTTTTGGCCTAGAAAAGGTCAAACTCATAGATTTTATTTGAACTTCATAGAAGAAGCTGTATTTGACTTGGCATATATCATGAGGGGTGGAGGAAGCAGCAAGACGTGGCTCAGAGGCTGAACGGGTGAGGGGCTGATGGACAGGATGATCCAGCCCACAAGGCAGCTCAGAACAGAGCACCAAGTGGGGACCAAGGTGACTCCAGTGGCACTGGGTCCCCTCACCATCCCCTCCTGTCACACAGTGTGGTCACAATCCCTGGCCCCCTCTACTCATTAGATGCGCTCATTAGTGCTGTTGAAACTGCAGCGCTGATTGTGGCCTTTGGCCCCAGAGAGGTGGTTGTACATGTGGATAAGGACCCACTTGCTCACTCAATCCCATCAGTCGCAGTTCTCAGTGGCTTCTGTAGACACTGGGGGCTGGCCACAAGAGTGGTGTTTGCCCAGGGTCTGTGGGAGGTGAGGTGCTGCTGTCCGGCCAAGGAGAAACCGAGCCCTGCAGACTCCTCGTGTCCACAGCTTGCTGCCTTCAGGGGGCTCCTGTTGCAGGTATAGCACCCAAACGGTTAGCTAAGGACAGAAAAGGCGGAATATCAATGACACCAGAAACCTTAATCCTTGCCTTGCAAAGGGTTGACTTTGCATCTTAAGCGTTTCTTTCCTGCCCTTCAAGCTCCCTTTGCCATCCGCAGTATGGTTCATCTCTCTTTGATCCGAGGCTGCCTGCACAGCGCCAGCTGGCAGGAGTTCCCTTTGACAGCCTGAATCTGTTAGCACCAAATGCTTTCAACTCTGGAATGTATCGCTGTGGATATTAAAGTAAAATAAAGTGGCTGTCCTTTCAATGATTTTTTTTCTTAAAAAGAAAAGAAAGCCACAAGCCTTTTTAATGTGTAAAAGGTAATTAAAAAGGGACTCTAAGAGTCTGAACTTTTTCCTTTGTTCTGTATAATGCTGTTCTTAAAAATCGTTTCTCAGAAAGGTGCTTTGTCCCCACCAGCAATGGTACCCAAGGCCAGGATCTGCCCTGGTTTATCTGGGTGCAGAGCTGGACAAGTCAACAAATCTCTGCTGTTTTGTTCCTCTGACAGTTTGAAGAGTAGGAATAACCTGTCACGGTTATTTTGGGTCAGCGTCAGCACAACATGGCACTTCCTCAGACTTTCTGGTGGCTTGGAAATACCAAATAAATTAATAATGTCATTTACTATTACGTGAGAAACCATTTCCTTGGATCTCAAATGAGAGACGCTTGCAGATGTGACTGGTTTGTCATGGTCTTTACATTTTTCTTCTAAGGAACCAATAATTCTGTTACTTCAGATTAAGAAAAAAATTGCATAAGGGGTTTGTTTCACCACTGAACACTTCACTATTTCTTCTTTTTTTTTAGGGGGAAGGAAGCAAACCCAACTTTCCAAATTCTCTTCCAAGATGTTTAGCGAAAGGTTTCCCCTTGGATAGCAATGCATGAGAACCCCTGGCTTGGAACGTGATGCTGGGACCTTCGCTATTGCCTTCCCTGACTGCTCCTCCATCCCCTCTATCCCCTACATCTCCTCCATTCCCTGTATGGTGTCTCCTGGGAAAACACTGCTGCTTCTCAGAGGTCACAGGCATGCACACCATACGAACCTCTTTGCCCACCAAACCTGCTCTCAGATAAGCAAGAAACACACATTAATCTGATTACCAGTGTCCTGTAACAGCAAATACTTAACTAATGAAATCAAGACAAGGAAAAAAGAGTTTCTTTAAAATAGAGCTGAGCAGGCTTTATGCAACTAACATGCTTCTCAAAAGCAATGTCGATTGCTGAGCTCATGGAGATGTCATGTCCCCAGCATGGCACTTCTGCCTGGGCATATACCTCAGCCAGCTGGAGACTGAACACAGGGGACCTCGACACAACTCTGAGCCCCAAATCCAGTGATTACCTGTTTTCATAAGAAGAAGGCAGTTCTCATCACTCTCTCTGCAGACACCACTGTCCCTGGCAGAGGCAGCCCTGAGGAGCACACAAACCTCTCACCCTGCATAGAGCAGCCCCAGGTCCTGGCTTGCATGAATGCTCGGCTCTCAGCTGTGCCAAGTGCTCTTGCTCTGGTCTTTCCAGCCACAGTTTAGACGACTCTTCATCAGCACTCTCCTGGTTCCTACCAATGTCCCTCGTCACCCTTCATCCCCCAGGGTTCATTTTTCCCTCTCCATGGGTACACACAGATCCAGCATAGGACCCTGCCTGATGTTAGTGGTCAGAAATGGCAGGGACATGTTTATTGGGAAGTCTGTGTGAGGTTTGTAGTCAGAAACCCTCGCTTGCACTTTTTGTCATCACTCAGCCTTTGCTTTACTGTTTGTGCTCACAGAGCAGGACCAAGCAGACCCACAGGCCAGAGGTGATGTTTCGGAGGCACAAGCCTTTCTAAGGCTGCCAGAGCCAGACTGCACCAGCTCCAAGCAGCCACGGGCAGGGGCAGAACTGCAGCTGAGTTTTGCTGCTCAGCTCCCACGCAGCACCTATCACCACCAGCATCTCCTCTGGTGTTATGCTATTGGGCTTTGTTGGCTTGACTCACTAAGCTTGATAATTTATCTGTGCATTTCAGGTCTCTCTGGAGCCTCAAATCACACCTCTCTGAGGCTTAAAAGAGCCATCGCTCTGACATGTTCCCCTGCAGGACTAGCTCCCCTTACTCCTTACGGACCGCAGGCAATAAATGCGAGGAACTGTCCGTAGGGAAAGCAAGAGCAGATCCTTTCCTACAGAACTGGCCTTAACTACACACTAAATTTGGGTTAATTATGAATACATTCTCCAAGATAAAAGTTGAAGGAAGAGCTGAGCATCAAATACACAATGAATCTAATTAACGTGAACACAGCTAATTAGATTTGAATCTGCTCGCAATATTGCACGTCTGCTTGAAACTACTGGCTTTATGGGAGTAATTAAAAAAAGTTAAGTAGGGTTGGATTCACAAATTAAGCAGCCCAAATGATTTCCTTTTAAACATTTGGTCTTTCCATATATTGTTGGTTTATTTGATTTCTTGAAGAAACTGTTAGTTGCGGACCATTTATCCCTCCAGAAGCTGATAGATTTGAGTTCCCAGAACTGGCACCATTCATGCACAGGGAGATAGGGATTTGCAGAAGGCACTATTTGACACAACTCTTTAGGGAATAAAATGCCTCCTGCATGGGAAATCACCTGCAGAGAAGCCAGGGCAGGAGTGCAGTGGCTGCTTAGACAGCCAGGTTGCAGAGGTCAAACCCAAACTTCTCCCATATCCCCCCCAGGGGCTTCCCATGGTTGGGAATGATGGAGCTCCAGGCAGGTCCTGACTGTCCAGGCTGTCCTCCCTGCTGTAAGCTTGCCTTGCTCCTGGGGTTGGACCATGGCTGCTGAGCACACCTAGGTGGCACTAGGAGACTGTGGGTGGGTAAGAAGCTTCCCAGGGCCAGCCCAGGTGGTGGGAATCAGCCTGGGGCAGGGCTGCTGGGGGATAATCAGCAGCTCTGGGCATACAGGGAGATTTCTGGGGTGTGAGTAGGGCTGAGGATGTGGCACAGGCTCTCAAGAAGGACTGGAGGCAGCTGTGTGGTCCTTGCACTAGCTCTGATATTCTGTAGGGGGAGAAAATGGTGAATTTATGGCTGAGGAAATGGTGTTCCGCTTCTTCCTATGACATGTAGAAATGGTAAGTGCCTCTGGGTTAAGCATTCTGCTGGGGCAGTCCCTTTCCCTGAGAGGGAGCAACCAAGGGATGAAGCTTCTTGGAGCTATGCTGGGGTGAACCTAGAGGTGGAGAGTTTTCTAGAGAAGGGCTGTATGGGGCAGCCAGTAAATCCTGCTAGTTGCCCCCCCCCAAAACACAGTGCAGGTTCTGGTATCCCTTGCAGGCTGCTGTCCAGTGATGGAAGGGGCTTCCATATGCAGTGGAAGTACATGCATTAAATAAGATATATCACATATGTTAGAAGGGCTTAGACCCTAATGAAATTGGACTAGCCTGAGTCCTTTAAGCTGTCAAGTTAGCAATTTATTTTATTTTTCTTTATCAGTTGTAAAGGAGGATGAAATTGTGCTCTTGGCCGGCGTTTCATGCTTCTAACTCCTGCTGCTTCTCACTGTCACATATAGACATGGTCTGGTTCAGGTTCCTGACAGCCTCTTTATAGCTGGATAATCCACCATGGCTGAAGCTGTTGGTCAAAAATTGCCCTTATGTTCCTATTCTCTGGTCAGTGGGATGGGGAATCCAGCCTGGACCAAAGCCCTGCATCCACTGCAGCATGCACAGCTCCTGATGTGTACTTCATGCCCCATTCCTGCTGTCTTGGGAGCCTTCTGCCTGGTTTTGAGGCCCTGTTTTGTTGTTTTGTACCTGGGAGAAAAATGGCTTTTTGTTCAAACTGTTCACAAAGCAGAGGAAATGAAGTGCAGGGTGGGGGAGATGCAATGGAAGCTTGCCTGGGAATTTTGGATACTAGTACATCCAGCAGAGGCAGTTGGCTTTACTTAATTAAAATGATCGTTGTGCTGAACTACCTAATTAGATTCAGGCACCTGTAGCCAGACAACCACAGTATTATAAGTTAGCTACTGTGGCAGAGATGTTGCTGCTGCACTCAATGGCTCTTGCCTGGCACTGTGTCAGGTGGCTGCCCTGGTTCATTCGGCTTCCTCATGCTGTGTCCCCTTTTTGGAAACAGCCTCCTGTCCTTGCTATGGTTCCATCCCGGAGAGATAGGAGAAAGAGTTACATTCTGTGGTCATGCTGCCGCTATGTGCTCCCACAGCTGAGATGTGTGTCACCTCTGCCTGCTCCATTGTGCTGTGCTCTGCCCCAGCAGCCTCTGCCCTTAGGCAAATCACTTCTCAGGCTGAAATTTGTCACTCAGGTCTCATGTTGTGTCAGTTCCCAGGGTGTGTGCCTGCCACAGCTCTTGGTGCACCCGGTTCAGGTGGAGTGCCCTGTGGAGCAATTTCCCAGCATTAAAAAAATGAACTTGACCTTCTGCATGCACCTTTCTCTCAGCCAGAATGCCTGAAGGTTCAGCTGATCAGGAAACACCTTCTATCACTGTCCTGGTAGCACTCGATGGGCACTGAGACAGATCAGAGCAGCAGCCACAGATTTCAGGACAGTTGGGGTTTTAAAACTCCCACCTCCAAGGTCAAAGGATCTGTGGGATACATGTCCTGTAGGAAATACTCAGCTCATAAAAATACCCCCAGGGCTGCAAGGAGCTGGAGCAGGCAGTGATGTAAGTGCTGGGCCACAGTCATGTGTGCAGCATGCGTGGTCCTGGGGATGGAAGGTGGTCTCAGCCCATGCTGAAACAGCCATGGCATGTGGCTACCTGCAGACCCTTGGGTTTGTGTCACTGCCTGCCAGTATCACGCAGTTTCCCTCCAGCTCTGGCAGTGAATCCCCCCAGGACCTGCCATTTGCAAATGCAGTGATGACTGCTTGCGCAATGCTGGCATGGCACACAGACTATTACAGTACCCTGTGTCAGATCCCATACACCCTCCAGACCTTCCCTAAGCTGGGGTAAGGGTCTCCAGGACATGGCTTGAGCAGTTGAGCCCAGCCAGCTCTGCCAGGCCACTTGTGTGGGAGCTTGCTAGGGACAGGGCAGGAATGTGCCAAGTGCTGATGTGCAGCTTTATTGTATGATTGAACCAGTGACGGATGAAGACCGGAGTTAATGAAACCAAATATGGAGTTAGAGAGGTGAGGATTGCTTCTGTTCCCTTAATGGGCATGAATCACCAGTGATGCTTTCCCTTTCCTTGCTGTTGGGGTGGGATGGATAGGCCCCCCACAGCCATGCTCAGGGGGTGCTGTACGGGCACAGTGCAGCAGGGTTCCTGGCCCAGAAGCTGCAAGATGGACAGCTGCACCTTCTAAGGAGAAGGGACACTGCTCAGGAAGCACCAGCAGCCGGGCCACAATTTTGGGTGCTGGGAGGGAGAGTGAAACCCTGAGCTGCCAGAGCAATTCATGAGTCACCAAGTCCTGAATTTCACTCCAGCCCACCCATCTGTCATGACTTGGCTGCAAGATAGAGCCATGAATGAGTAATCTTCCCACACAGAGCAGAGCAGGAACAGACGGGAATACGCCCTGTATTTTCAAAGTGGAGGTTTTGATTACCACGGAGCACAATAACTGACAAGTGCCTTGTGGTGTAATTATTGTTGTGAAAGTAAGACTACCACCACTTGCCATTGAAGGTGCTGCAGAGTACTGATTTGGCAGCACCAAAAAGGCATGTTTACTTGCAGCGTGGCAACGAATGCGTCTGGGGAGGAGGAATATGGGGTCTAATGGGGAGAGGGAAAGGCCACACTGCATTGAAGCCTTTTCCTCTGCAGGGTGTGCAAGCTCCTCTGGGAACCCAGCCAGGATGTGGCAAGTCTCCAGCAAAAGATCCTGTAGATCATTGTAATGTGACTATGTCTTACAACTGCACAGTGTGTGCAAGAAAGGGATGTTGAGATCAGCTGAGCTTTGTCCTTTTAGAAATTGTGAGCTGATCTATTTTCCTGTTTGAAGACCTCTGACAGCTCAGTGATGCTCACAAGCTCCTGTGTCAGCAGCAGTGAATGGGGAGGCTGGAGGAGAAGGGTGTGTGGTTTGCTCCTCATGCTGAGCCTGCTCCCTCCAGTCAGATGCGAAAATTGGAGTTATTGCCAGAGCATTTCCCGGTCTTCTTGGATCCAAAAGCACATCAGTACTTATTTTGTTTCATTTACACTCAGCTTCCTGCAAGGAGCTTCTTACAGTTCTATCCCCAGAAATATGTTGAGAGGAAAAGGTCAGCTTTTCAGGGCCCAGCACTTTATAAAGCCCATAGTGAGGGGATATCATATTGTAGCTAGAGTAGAATTGGCTTCTCTGTTACTGGAACCCCCTCAGGTCGCTGCCTTGTTTGCCAGGCTCGGAGTAATTAATTTCTCTCCATTTCAGCTGTTTCCAAGAGCACTTCCCACCATCCAGCCTGGAGTTGTGGGGTGCAAAAGCCTTGCTGTTAGGAGGACTCCTAAGCCTCACAGTGGGATATAACTGGGTTTGGAAACTACATTTGACCCTTCTTGTTCACAAAGTCTTTTGTTAGTGGCAAAGTGATATTTTCGGGGTGGGGGGGTGGGGGTGGGGGAGGGGAACCCTCATCATTGCTTGGTGAACAACTCAGTTGTTCAGCTTTTACTGCTTGGGTAGTACCAGGCAATTTTGGACTCAGTCGCTGTCCAAAGCCCATTTTATTTCAGAGCAAATCAAACTCTGGTTGTTTTCTTCCAGTTGTGTTTCTGGCTTGCGAGGAGCTGAGGCAATTCGAAACAACGCCCTTTCTCTGGAATGCTAATGAATTCTGAGTTTTAGGGAGCTATCAGAGGCCTTCCTGGAAGACACAATGTACTGGGCTTTCTTGGGGGGGTGCAAGATTTTTTCCTCTCCTAGCTTCGGTATCCTTTTCAGCGGTTAGGATGGCTCCCAGCTCCCTCTGTGTGTCTGAACACAGTGCTGAGACCCCCAAGGACATGTCTTCTTTCCCAGGGAAAGAAGCTGGCCTAGCCTCCAGTGTGACTTCCAAACTGGGGAGGGATATACAGGGAAGCCGACATGAACCTGTGTAGCTGGACGGAGGAGGGGGGGAACTGAATGTCAGGCTGGGTGAAACCTTGAGCTTTTATTCAGGGAAACATCCAAACATGCATGTGTTATCAGCCAAGTTACCTCCCTAAACTCATTTGCACAGATGCATTTCAACACTCTGCAGCACTCTGCAAAAAGGAAAAAATTGATTTTTCTCACTGGTTCAGTGACCAGAGTGTCTGGGTTCTTTTTAAATCCTTATTTCACATTGAATGAAGCACTTGATTCTACTCAAAAGAAAACACTTCGGTTTTGTTCTGCAGTACTTACCATTCTCATTTAAATTTAGCTTGATTTCTAAATGAAACATTTCTAACGGATCACTGGAGCCTCCCAGTATTGCTTTTATTTAACATTATGACTTAGAAACCATAACATTTTGGGGAAGGAAAAACACTTTGCTAAATTTACAATCATGTAAGTGAGTCTGAAAAGGCGAGCAGCCTCTAAACAGATGACCATGTGTCCAGAGCCTTGTTTGGGGCCTACTGATGCTGGCGTAGCCAGGCTGAGCTGGTGTCTTGGATATTTCTTCCAAGCACACAGAAGCCCCAGGTCTTTCTCTTTGTCCATGTCTGGCTAGATGCTGTTTTGGCATGATGTGCAGGCAGGGGACCAGCAATAACAGGCTTCCTACTGGGAGGAAGTAACTGGTTTTGGTTGGGAGGCATCCCCAGCCCCACTCAGGCTGTTTGGATGCCAAATTCCCTGTCTCAAGTCATGGGATGGGGGGGGGGGGGAGGGCTTTAAATCCTCAGTCCTCTTCCCCATTTCTCCCCCTGCCTCCTACACTCCTGAATTATTCACTTCATTGCACAGATCTCATGAATTATTGATCTCAAGTTTGGTGTCTCCTAGCAACATGTTTGCTTATTCCATCACCATCCTTGACCAGTCTTTTGGACACATGGATTGTCTCTGGCCCCTCTCCCAGTGTCTCCCTTTGGTAGTTTAATGTCTGGAGCCACCATGCTCAGATGAGTGGGATCCAAGTGCCACAGTTCTTGGGACTACCCCTGTGCTGCATGGGGCTGGTGGCCACTGGCAAGGGGAATCTTGAGCACTTGGGTCCAGATCCTTTATAGATCCCCTCTAAGCTTCTCTGTGCTTTAAGCTGAGCTTGCAGCTGGCTTTGAGGCTGGCATGTGTTTGGAGGGTGTGCTTACAGAAAAGCTTTCCTTCCAGCTCCTGCTGGAGCGGTCCCGCACTCTGTGCAGGTGCCTGATTGAATCCCCAGTGCCCATGTTAAGAAAGGGCTGATGCAGCCCATGCTACAATTTCCTATAAAATGCCACCTTCTCTCCCTATGTTTCATGCATAATTCAGAGGATCCTCTAAAAATAAAGTTCCCCAGGCAGCCTCTGAAGCCTGAGTAATTTGCCTTCAGGATCATGGGAGAGGTGAAGAGCTCTGTTCTCCCTTGTGGCTGCTCATTAGCAGAGAGGCTGAGGTCTGCCCGAGGTCCCAGGGGGACACTTGCTGCTGTTACAGCTCAGAGAGCAGAAACCCAGCTGGTGTGGTGCAAGATCATGGTCTCTGCTCTGCGAGGGAGTCCAGGCTAGGCTCTGGCTTCCCCTTACTGCAGGGACAGGCTGTGAAAAACCTCCACTCATATAATTTTTTCCATGTTGTGTTGTCTTGCCACTGACTGGCAGTGACAGAATAATGCCATGGGGGTTTCGCAGAACCATGTCGCACTGAGCAAGAGTAGCAAAGGTTGCTTGTTAACAAGATAATAGCAATGAGAGGACTATATTTAGCTGTTGCATGTTGACTTGGGCGAGTATCCACTAATGTCTGCTACCAAACTGAGAGCTGCATAAGGTAAAATATAGTACATTTGCCCATGGGAATGTGTTTTGAGTATGCTACGTCACCCCCAATCCAAGGTTTAATACCCCTTGGTCAGATTTAAAAGGGAAAAAAGAAAAGACAAAAATCCCAGCTTTCCTTCCAATGTCCCCTGCTTTCCTGAGATAACCTTGGTGTTCTGCTTTACTGAATCCAGGTTTTATGTACAGTAAAGATAGATCCTACTATCCAACTCATGTTCAACTTTCATCCATATTTAGTGACTCATTTAAAAGACTAGAAAGAGCAAAGTTGGAAAAAGTCTGCTCCCTTTTTTTTTTTTTTTTTTAGCATGCTGGCAACCCACAGTTTATCTGTTAGAAACCCTCTTCTGATCAATGGACTGATAAACCAAAGACCTTCCTTATGCTATTAATTATGTCTTCCTCTGCTTAGGGAAAGTTCCCTGCCAGCTTGTCTGCACATCTTCAACAGCAGGCATTTCCACAGGTGGGAGTGACAGGCAGGCAGCAGAGTGGATCTCAGTTCTTCCTTTAGTTAATGGCCTTGGTAGCAAATCCCAGGAGAAGCAGAGCATGATCAAAGCACTCCAACAACTCAACATTTGCTCTTCAGCCCTGGTGTTTCCAGGGCTCACCAATGCTCACCCTGCCTGAAGGCTCCCTGAGCAGCCAGGAGCAGATGGATAGGTCAGGAGTATAAGAATATGATGGGCAGCAGACAAGAGTCCCTTTGCATTTTCTGCTGGTCCATTAGTCCTCTCCTGGTCTCTCAAAATAAAAACCAAAATAAATAGTTCTTTTGAACTGCCATGGCAATAACAAATGATTTGAGAGTGGCTCTGTGCCCTGCTTGGGCAGGGATGCAATCCTGAATTCCTCTGAATCCCCTATGTGCCAGTGCAGAGGTTTTTGCTGATGAGGGCTGGAAGACCAGGACAAATCTCCATATACTGGAACTCCTCACTCTTTTCTGTGTGGTGGGTACTTAAATGATGAGCCTCAGCATTGTAGGATGCAGTGTGTGATAAGCATCTGCACGGCTTTGAAAAGTTCCTAGGCAATTGTTTGGAAATAAACTTGTCACAGAGTACACACACCAGCGGGGTTGGTTTTGCTCTGGGATGCTCCATGCTTTGTCCATGACTCTGCCACTCAGCTGATAATGTTCACCAGCTGCATGAGCATGTCTGCACAATCTCAGCTGCTGCCAGCATGCAGGCCTGGGGTTTGCACAGGTATGTGTGCAAAGGGGATTTCTCCACAGAAATGGTAATTGCAGTGTTTCCAGGCAATGCTTTTGTTACAGAGAGATAAGGTGACTGTAGATGAGAAAGCAGCTGGAGACTGCACTAGATAATTGCTCTTAAAATAGTGTTTCCAGGCTGTTTCTGTTGGTTTGGGACTCCTGCTTCTGATGCTTTCGAAATGGACCTCATCTCATTTTTCCTGGTTTATTCTGATCTAAGCTCTCTGGAAGGCAATGGAGTGACTCTGGGTCTTGCTGATGGTCAGGACTCTCCTTGTTCATGCTAGCCTGGGCGTGGGTCCAGCCCCATAGCTGTGACCTTAGTGAGGCTGGGAAATGGCTGAGATATATCTTATTGGACAGGAAATTGTTATATAATTTTAGGATACTTTTCTATTGCTGTTGATTGTTTTATATTATATTCAGAGGCAGTATACTCACTTAGCTTGCTACTGCATTATTTTAGAGCTTTGGAGCTCATGGCAATGTTGAATGTTTTGGGGTTTTTTTTGTTCAAAGATTGGGAATTCTTCCCCATCCGCTGACCTTCTGTGTTAGCAAAAGTAATGCCTCTTGCTTTGCAACTAATGGTTTCAATGTGGAAAATGTGTAATGGAATTGGAGACAGCTGCTAGGATTTGCAAAGAGCCTGAAATAGTTACTGCAAGATGCCAACTGTCGTGTGCATTTTGCTGTACTCCTACTCATAGCGCAGGAGGCATTTTCATTATGTGCTTATCAGCATGTCCAAGGAAGAAAAGATCAGATAGTAGAGCTGTAATACAGGAAATGAAGGGGGGAAGAGATGGACATGTAAAAATTCAGCTGTGCCATCTGGTAGCAGCTCTTGAAGGAACATCTCTAGGTCCCTTGATGTTGCAGGTGCATCCAAGTGCTCAAAGTTTCTCCTTGCCTGGGTCAGAAAGCTCAGAAAACCTTGTTGGGATCCAGGACTGAAGTGGCTAGAAATTGGAGAAGTTCCCAGCCATCCCCCAGGCAGTAAGCTTAACTTACTGGAAGATGCTGTTCCTTCTGCACCCGAAAGCTGCTGTCCCTGGAGTGTCTGGAATAGGACACAGTTATATTCTTTTCTTCTTAATCTAAGCAAAGCAGGCAGCTGAAGGGGATGGCAGAGCACAAGACCCTTGCTCAGATGCCAGGGGGTTGTGAAAGCAGGAATCCTTCATCTCATTCATCCATGGGAATGGCTGGATTCACCTTTCACTGTGTCCTTCCCACCAAGTTACTGAGCGCTGCTGGCTGAAGCTTGCACCACGGTGCTGAAAGGATTGCTCTCGCAGGCAGTGTGAGGGGCAACAGCTCTCTTCACTCTCCTGAATAGATGGGCAGTGAGAGCTAAATGTGAGAGCACAGCGGAGCTCACATATGAGGGAGGTGCAGGCTCAGACTTCCGAACACCACCAGCTCCCTGTAGCCAGGAGAAGAGGGTGAGCTGTGGCTCACACAAGCTCCAGGCTAGGTCTCTTCTCTCCTCCAAGTGAGATGCATCACAGGCCAGACCAGCATCAGTGTCTGACTCTACTTCAAATGTTTGATTTCCCATGGAAGAGGTCAGCCAAGAATAACATTGGAATAGATGAGGGAGAAAAGGAAATTTTGGGAACACTGACAGCCCCTCCCCATGTCTGCATTTGGTGGAAACAAGGTCATTTCTGCAAGCCCAGCTCCCTGCAAAATGTTTCTGGCAGAGTTGATAAGAAGCTCTCTCTTTTGCTAGGAGATTCCTTCGGGCCTTTTTTGAGATGCACACAAAGACATCCCCTGTCTCAGAGAGCATCTCTCACTACAGTGGGAACGTGCAGTGTATCGAAACAACCGGCCCTCTACCACCACACACCTCGGCTGCGGTGTCCTTACAGCATGAGTACCAAAACCCTGACATCCTCCTGCCCTTGCACCCTCTTTGCCCTGGCTGTGCTTATCAGTCCAGCATTGGGTAGGTACCACCATGTTCCTGGAGGTGCCATGTCAGAGACTTCAGCTGACTGGAAACTAAATGGGCTCCTTTGGTCACTATTGAGAACAAGGGCTCTGCAGCCCTGCTTTCCATCCTGCCCACAGAGTATAGCCCCATACCTCAGCCCCCGCCCTCCTGCTTGTTTCCCACATGCCCTGGACAAGTGCAGCCCTGTAAAGCCCACTCCTGCTTCTGCCATTCGCTGCTGTCAGACCCCTCCAACCTGCCCATTGCACCACAGCAACTACTCTGTCCCTTGCCAGTGCACTTGTCTTGCATGGAAACTTCTGTTCGCTCAAAAGGAGCCTCAGCCATGCACCAGCACCTGAGCGATGCCGCAGCTGCTGGCTAGAGAGAGGCTCTGAATGCTGCACACAGCATTCAGATAGCTGTCCCTTTACAGTACTTTATAAATTTAGGTTGGGAATATTTGTTTTAACGGCATGACCCATTTAGCACATTCAGATGTCTCCTGCTGAAGTGACAGTTTTAACATTTCCCTTTAACCGGTATAGATTGTGCCACCCCTGGGTAATGTGTTAGTAAATCACACTGCTAGTGGTGCGCAATAAACCACTTTTATCTCATGCTGGGAGAAGCCACAGAGGCCTTGCTGAGATCACACTTGCTTTGTGAGCTGGGGGCCAGGTTTGGAGCCAGCTGATGTTGGCTGGCCAACATCATGAACAAAGGCTGGGCCTCCAGTAGGAAGGTGATGCTATGCCTGAAATGGAGGGGTCAGACTCCCAGGGATGCTTTGCACCACTACAGAAATGATCTCTGCATCACCTGAGGGTGGAACAAGCAGCAGAGGCTAAACTCTCCTTTTACTTCCTATTGCTTGCTCTGAACAAGTCCCCTTGTACAAGGGGAAGGCAGAAACAGTGAACACTGAATCAACTCTTCATCTGTGGCAGCCGTGCTAGCCCCATGCTGCATCTTTGCCTGCTTGCAGTTCTCAAGTAGAATAGAAGTTGTCATTTGATATTCCTTTCAAGTTCTGGAGGAGAGAAAATGGGATGAGATGCCTCAATATCTCATCTTCTCACCAGAAAACCTGTCACAGGTGCCTGTGACAGAGGACACCAGAGGAAGTTGGCATGATATACTTATTATTCCCATAAAAGTGAACTATTCTTGTTTGCTGCTGTTGTTAGGTGGCTTCTTTGACACAGGTGTGTTTACTTACTTAGGTGGCCAGATCTATATGACTTCAAACATCAGGAAAAACAGTAAACGTTGGAGAGTATCAAGTTATTTAGGACTTCAGAGGGAGCCTTAATGTTCACCTACATAAAGACCTGCTGCCGCCTCCTCCCTCTGTGCCCTCACACCCTGTGCTACACCAAGAGAAAAGCTGCTGGACGTGGCTGGATTTTCTTGGCTGACAGAGGTGGGGTTTTGCTCAGCACCTCTGCTCAGCTGGGCAGTCATTCAAAAGCCAAAGTTTCTTCAAAGATGGCAATTTGCTTTCTCCAGAAAAGCTTGCAGACTCAATGGTAAATGCCACCTTAAGTCCAGTGAAACTGCAGCAATGCCTCAGGAGAAGACAAATGGCTTTATTCAGAAGAAACACCACCAGATACAGATGGAGATATGCAGCTTGTGCACTACCCCTAAACTTGTAGCCCCCCAGAAAACATCTTCCTGCTAGGCTCCAGTCCGAGCCTGGCACTTCCCAGAGAACAAGGGCATCCCCACAGCCACCTCTCATCCACGCCTGCTCTGCACAGTGTCCCTGTGCTGTGGGCATCCCAGCCTCTACCCTGAGCCCTTGCACCCACCTCCTGTCCTTAGGGAATCAGAGATAACCCCCCGCAGCGCAGTGCTCACTGAGCACCTATCTGAGGCAAGCATGCAGGCTTTGTGATGCCTTCAGCTGGGTCCATGTTGAAGTGATGCTTCTTGCATTCCCATGCACTAGCATGGCACCATAAATCGTATCTAACTGCTGTCGCCTGCAGAAAGGAAAACCATTTCTTTGGCCAGGCATGCCTTGTGGGGAGATTGCTATAGAAGTTCAGGGCAATTTTGGCATGTCTGTAGGCTGGAGGTTGCAGTGTTTTGATATGGGGAGGAGAGAGCAGCACTGGCCAGAGCTTTGCAAGAGCTCTTAAATCCTGCCACAGCACTAAAGCCATGCATATCAATTTGCACTGACCCTAAATGCCATGGGATGAATTTGCCGCTTAAGAGGGTTTTAATATACTTTGCATGCTTTAGCATCGTTAATGACTTAATGAATTAGGCTAATGATGACTTCTGAGTTGCATGTAGGCTTACATACAAATGCTCAGCCTTCTGCATGGGACTGAAAAGATAATTTCCTTTTCCTTTCAGGCCATTAGGCAGGCTAGGAAGAGGAGGAGATGCACAGATTCTGGAAGGAGTTGGAGATGAGATGCTGTGTCAGGCAGCACTGGTGAGTACCTGGTTGTCCAACCAGGAAGGCTTTGTAGGCAATGGACCCCAGGAAGGCAGCTGAGGCGAAGCAAAGGAACCAGTGAAACACAAAGGGTGAATGTTTTCTGCCCTTTGGGAGGGAAAGGGAGAAAGAATGGGTGTGAGGGACCAGCAAGAGAATGAATGCAGTGGGCTGAGCTTCAGATGGAGAGGCTGGTGAGAGCACCCGTGATGGCTTCAGTTCCTGCTGAAAGACCAGTTGTGACAATGCTGTGTGCTTTGCACCAAGACTGTTTTTGGAGCATTTGACCCAGGTAGCTCACTGGCATCCTTATGCAGCCAGTCACAGTGCCAGCGAACCTGGTCCAGGCAGGTTAGTGATCAAGCAGCCTGTGTTTCTGTAGTGCTGCTGTCTTGTTCCTGACATGGTCCTACCAAGAGGACTCTGCAAATCCTGCCTCTGCAGAGCCTGGAGGGCCTTGTTTGGCTGTCTGCCCTGTGTTGCTCAGGGCTGTTCTCATCCTGGGAAGGACTTAGCTGATGTCTCTGGCTAAAAGTACATGATACACTGCTTCCAGATCTGCAGCCAGCACGATTTTTTCTTCACTAAGTAAAAGAAACTGGTGCACTGTAATGATTTTACTCTCCTTAGGCTTGGCTGATTATTGATATTGGCTCAAACACAAGGAGGCTCAACAATAGCTAAGGAGCAGCAATCAAAGGCAGGCTCTCAGAAAAGCCTTTCATCTCTAAACCAAGCCTGGCCACATGGCTGCCAGGCTCAGAGATAAGCAAAACAACTATTTCTGCCCTGGACATGTAAAAAAAATAGGCAGTGGATAATGAAGGCTGTGGATATATTGGAGTGAGTCCAGTAGAGGCCACTAAGATATTGAAGTGGACAGAGATAAGGAGAGGCCAAGAGCACTGGGTTTGCTTAGAGAAAGTAGCTTGAAGGATGATTCTGCTATCTTCAACTACCAAAACAGGGGGGTGGGGATTGAGAGGACAGACGAATGCAACACAAAGAAATTCAGAGTAAAGCTTCCTGAAGAGCAGACCAGAAGGAAATGCAGTGCTTCCCACCATCCCCACATCCCTGTGCTCCCTTTCTCTTGACCCTCCTGAACTGGCACAGTGACTCACACGGGTTTTGCTTGTAGACTTCAATATGTTTTCTCCTGGTTCAATCTCTTCCTCTTTAAATAGCACTCCAGCAGCCATGAGATGGAAAGGTGAGTTATGTCTGGCTTATGAAGTTGCCAGCTGGAGTTACAATGAACTGTACTTGTATCATAAATCATGTACCCGGCCCCTCTTTCAACCAAGGCTTAGCTACAACTTCTCTAATGTGAAAAACACTTGAAGGGTGGAAGCAGCACTTTGTCCTGGTCAGGAATAAGAAACAGCTTCCAGCTGCGAGCTGTGAGTAGCTCACAGCTACTTGGGTGAGCATAGGTTAGCCCCAAAATCGCTCTTAGAGGATTATCCCTCTAAAAATATCACACTCATGATTCAATGGGGCATTGATCATGCAGGCTTTTATTAATGATTGAGGACTGTGCTGATCAGCCAGGTAGCAAATGCAGTGTAATTCTTCCAAAGTGCTGTGCGGTTGTGGATGAAGACACTGTCAGGATGCACAGGAATTATGAGTGCTCATGAGGAGTTTAATGCTGTGCACAAATGGACTGGTGAATCCTTGGACGAATAATAAAGAAAAAGCTAAGCAGAGATATGGGCTGGTATTGGCACTTATACTGATCTGCCTACACATCTAAAAGCACATGTAGGAAAACCAGGAGAAAGGTCATCTCTAAAAGCCACTTTACAGGGAGAAACCTAATGGTTTCAATCCATTTAGTTTGTCCAAAGGTTGAGATGGTTTGAACACAATTTTGTAAGAATCTTTGTAAGGAGATTATACTTCCAGGTCTATTTATTTAAGGGCTTGTTTATAAACAGGGCTCTTAAAACTAGCAGGCAAAGCCATAAAAAAGATTAAGGACAGGATGCCCTAATGCTTTTATGCAGGGAGTGTAATTGACCCTCAGACGCTCCAACACAACTTCAGGCAAGCTGTTCCTTTATACATCATTTCAAAACCAGATTCTATGACTCTTTAAAAAGCCAGGGAGTACCTAGAGGTAAAACCTCTTGCTAAGGTGGCTAGAACAAGCAAACCACACTCTGGGGGCTCTGAGCAATGCTCAGCGCTGGGTCTCAGAACAGATGTTCTTTCATAGAGCAAGGAGCACCCATGGGTGGCCAGGGATGTCCCCACAACTTGCCAAAGAGTGGGTTTGTTGCATATCAACCTCCAACCTAAGTGCTGGGGAGGAGGACAGTGGCCAGCCATGCAGTGGCTGATGACCCAGGACATGAAGAAATTCAGGCCACTCATCCTTACATCAGCATGCAGAGCCTGCCAAGGGCATCAGGGAGAAAATGAGCTTTGCTCCTCTCACCTCTCGCCTCCCATTTCCTTCATTTTTCCCTGCCTTGTTGCTGGGTAACTGTTTGCCCAGCATGGAAGGACTCCCTTTTCAGAAGAATTCAAAACAAAAGTGTTTCCTCTTCAAACAGAGAAATGATTAGTCGGAAACTTTGCTTTCTTTTTCAGTTTAGAGAGTCTACAGCCAAAAGGGAACAAAAGAAAAAAAAAAAAGGCTTAAAAACTTGTGACTACAAACATGAACAGATTTTTTGCTGCTCTTAGCTAACCTCTCCTTAAAATTAAATCCAACTTTGACGTTTCAAGGCTGTTGTAGCTGTGGTAGCATTTAAAGCAAGCAGAGAGTGAGCTGTTGATGTGGCAAGCAGAGGGAGAGTCCTTCCGTGCAACCAGGCAGGGGCCCTTGCCCTGTTTTTAATGTGTGATCTTCCAGACCTCAGGTTGATTTTCCTCAAGGAAAACCTGTTGCTGCTCCTGCAGCATTTGTAAATGGCCAGGGGTTTCTCTATGTTAAGCATCAATCCCTCCACAAAGCCAGGGAAAGCTCTGATTTCTTCTCTTCTTTCATGGCATGGGGGCTTATTGCAGGCTTAAAGATAGCATGACAAATGGGCATCAAGTAAGACCTCCCAGTGGTTTGAGATCAGGTCCCTCTCCGCAGGGATCATGGTGAGAGCTAGCAGCGACTGCCTCATACGCTGCCTTGTGGGACCTGGACTTTTCCTGGCAGATTTTTCCTTCCCAAGCACAGATCAGATTAAAATGTTATCTCAATCTAAAATGCAGTGGATTTCTCTTCTGGCTGCTGCAGCCCACGTCAGAAGCAGATATTATAGCACAACATTGCCTGTGAAACACTAATCAGACACCTAACGGGAAATATTTAGAATAATGAGCTGAAAAAAAGCTCTGAAATTCATTCCCCATGGCAAAGCGGAAGCTGGCGGGAAGACAATTTACTGTGGTCCAGGAAACTGCTGTATTTCCAAAAAGAGAGATGTGAAGCAGTCCTAAACCTATCTTCTGAAAATTACTTAGCATGCTCTAAATCAGTTAAAATGGGCATGATGGGATTTTTCATAGAGCAGTGGGTCACTGCCTAGCTTTTATTTGTGTGTATAAATAAGAGTGTGTAGGGAAGAGTGTATAAATAAGAGTGAAGATTTCAGAAGCTGCAGGGATGCAGCTCTGCGCTGTAGCCCCAGGGAAGCATCACAGTCTCCAGACTGCCATGAATTCAGGACTGCCCAGAGTCCTGGGGTAGGTGATCCTTCTCTCTCCTGATCCTTCTGCCTTTAAGCTGTGCCCTGCCCCAACCTACAGTGATGCTGTCAGCCATTGTCATTATGCTCAGGCTTCACCATGGTGTTCGTCAAAGAGCAGGCTTTTGATGGATGCAACACCAATGGTCTCATGGAAATTTTGGTGAGAAATGGATAATACATGAGCCTGGATTTAGACACAGCAAGCTGAATCACTGCTTCTTCCCCTGGAAATCTTAAAGCCTCTTTTCAGCTTGGGTTGTACCAGGCATGGCTGGATTTGCTGGCTTACACCAGCAGCAGATAAGTGTTCTTGATGTTCATTGAAGCACCTGCTTTTTTCCCACCCATATGATGCTCAGCCTTCTGCCCCCAAGGCCAGGCAGCATGGGATTGCACTCAGAAAATGCGTGTGATTTATTGTACCTCCCTGCAGGGACAGAAACACCAAAGGGAAAGATGACTGACATCAGTGTGCATAACTCACCAAATTGTTTCATCTTGGTGCTGATATTAGCAGCTTCCAGGTCACAAACTCTTCTCAGAGGCTCCCCATGGAATGACTTCTCTTACATATGTCAACCCTGGGCTGCAATCAGCTCCACCAAATAAACGGCTATAAGCTGGGTAGAATGAGAGGCAGCCTTTTCTTTAATTCCTAATGCTTCAAAGTTTTGGGTTTAGTCAGCTTCCCCAACATGGGGGAAGGATGTGGGCCAGGAGAGCCAGCATTTCGCTTCACCTTTCTCTTAGACAGGCAGGCATGGGCATCAGCTTTGGGGAGCAGAGCTCAGTCCTCCCATGCGATTTACTCCTACGATCCACTGCCCCGGCTTTCTGCTGCCACACAATCACGCTTGATTAGTTTCTGGAAATACAGAGCAATATTTCCATTGCAATTTATTACAGTCACTGAGACGTAAATTCAGGAGGAAGGGAGAGCCAGGATGCTGCAGGAAAAGGCTTTTGGAAGGCAGGGGTAAAAAAGAAAAGAAAATTAAACCCTTTCCATTTAGTAGCTTAGAAAAGCTTACTGTAATGTCATGCTGTTGAGGTGCCACACCTGCCTGCAAAGTCATTCTCAAGGATGCTGCTGGGAAGCAGTCCTGAAGAAAAGAAATTGGATGGCAAAGCAGAAAATAGGGGCACAGGACAGGCATGGTACCGCAGTGAGTGCTGAGAAGAAGACCTAATTGCGCTTGGAGTGGATTTAGCCACTGTCTTTGCTCTCACAGGGTGCCTTGCCCTTTGAGCTTTCCAAGAGGAGATGTACTTCTGAATATTGAAAATCAATGCTTCTGTTGGTGTTTACAGAATTAGTAGCAGGTAATAAGTGTCAGTATTGCATCAGACGATGGAGCAAAGTATGGCAAGAGCTGAGGTTTGCTGCTGCGGCTCCAGGGTGCCCACCTGGGACCACGTGCTTCACCCAAAAGCAGCATTCCACCTTGGCAGCAACGTGCTTATCACCGCATGGATGCCTGCTAGAGCAGCAAGAGCAGTCCTTCAGTAGGAAGAGGAGGCGGTACTTCACTGGCACTTGGTTAATTCAAACTGAAGCCAGCCTGTGGGTGGTTGCTTGAATCTTTGCCAGTGGGAAAAAAGGAGAAAAATAAGATTATTTATTTACAAATGACCTTTTTCTCTCGAGTTTATCTTGATTCTCAATGTTGTTCTTGATCAGCTGAAGAAGAGAAAATGAAAGAAAAACTCATTTAATCAAAACATGGCTGAAAAAGAAAAGATATTGGTCAGAAACAATGATATCCAAGTGTAAACGTCCAACACAACTCACTTTGCAAGGTCAGAAGGTGAATGGTCCCCTGAAACCTCTGTAAAAGCTCTGAAAATTGAGACACTTGAACAAGGGAACCCCAGGAACAGGTTGAGACAATTTTGTCCTGCTTTGTGAATGAGTCACGTCTATGTGAGAGATGGAAGCTGCTCAGGACATCATGGGGACTACTTCATAGCTGTGCATTTCCAGAGCACATATGCTGTGCTGGCCATCCCACTGAAAGACAGAAGAACATTTCCACACTCCAAACTCATCTTCGTCGCAGGATCCATCCAGGCAAGGCAAGGGCTAAAGCGTGTGGATTGCTTTGTGCCAAGAGATTTATGCAATGAAAACAGTGGGGGTTTTCCTTAATAATAGACATGCAGGGGAAAAAAAGCAAGCTATGAATTTACCGTTACTTGTAATTCAAGTATTGAGCTCTTTCTGTCAGGCTGGGTCTTCAGGCAGGTACAGCTGTGATGGACATGCTCCCTCACTACTTCAGCAGCAGCAAAGGCCAGGGATGATGAGTATTCTGCACAAGGAATGTGTCTGGGAGAAGGTCCCAAAACCTCAGCAGAATCAGTCCTCACTATGTAGGATGTAAGCACAGGGTCTTGTGCTGAAAACCCAGAGTCACAAAATGCATGTAGGGGGAGAAGAATGAGAGGATGGAAGTTGCTCCAGGTACCAAGAATACCTTTGCAGAGCTGTGGCACTGGAGGGGCTGGGTTAAAGGATGAGGCTGGAGATACTGAGGTTTCCATGGGCTGACTGAGGATGAGCCACGTGGCAATGAAACAGCTTAAGGCATGTGCAAGTAGTGTACATCCTGACACATCATCCTTCCCATACCACAGAGAGCAGTGGGGAGAAATGACTGTGGAGTCAGTGTGAGGGAGAGGGACCCAGAAATCATTATAAATATCCCCCAAAACCTATAGCTATGCTCAGTAAAAAGGTGTCATTCTCCAACTAGATGAGCAGCAATCAGAAGTGAAGCAGGAAATGTGATGAGGATGGTGACGTCGATGAAGTAAAAGCCACGCTTGGGTGGCCATGGATGTGTGTCAGCGACTCACCTTCGGTATCTCAGTGGCTCGAACCATCACAAGGTGCCAAGAGCCTGAATGTGAGGTTCAGCCTCCATGGTAAAGGCTGTGTGCACAGTGCAAATGG
The DNA here is from genome assembly GCF_963264785.1 of Psittacula echo. Classification (NCBI taxonomy): domain Eukaryota; kingdom Metazoa; phylum Chordata; class Aves; order Psittaciformes; family Psittacidae; genus Psittacula; species Psittacula echo. The sequence goes on from NC_137740.1 coordinate 20,030,735, forward strand.
GAAGAAGCACGGGGGGTGAGGGATGCCTGCTTGTGCTGACCTGCACAGTGGCCTCTGGCAAGGGATGCCAGAGGTGGGTGCATAAAGCAGTAATTGCTGCTGCACCCTGAGGCTCAGGGTTTCTGAGGGAGGCAAAATTTTCTGAGCCAACTATCTGATCAGTGAGGAGAGTGGACAGAGTTAACAAGACCCTGCCATAGAAATAGATCTGGTGTCTCCAAGTTGGTAATTGGTGATGATTTTAACGGTGTACTTGAGCCCCACAGGACAAGCTGCTCTGCTTCAGAGAAAATGAGCCTTGACATAGGTTTCTAACCAGGCCAGGCAAAACACTGCAGCAAGAAATGTAATCAGAGATGGCCCTGCTACTGTCAGCATCTCACCGGGAAACCGGTATCAAAAAGAATAGGGCCAAGAGGCTTAGAAAGCCCACAAGGATCTGGTACCTGGCAAAGCCTCAGGCAGCTCGCAGGGCTAGGCAGGCAAGATGGGCATGCCCCGGCTGCAGGCAGAGCAATGGCTGGCATCAGCAGGCAGTGCCCAGGAGTCCCTAGGACCACATTTCCTCTGGGCTTTGAGCTTGGCAGGACAGATGGCTCTGTGGCTACTGCCAAACCTCATTTATCCTGAAAGCTGAGCCCAGACTGCAGTCTGGGTTATTCTCACAGAGCATAAGCCTGCAGATAATGTCTCATGCGCTGTGAAGGGCCAAGGCTGATTTACTAGCTTCCTTGCAAATTTAGTAATTTACAGTTAACTAAGCAAATGGAGTTAACTGAGCAAATGGAGGCTCAAACCATAAACACAGGCATGCGGATGACAGGTCTCTCCTCCCTCCACAGAAGCAGAAGTCTCTTGTGGCTGCAGTGTTGCCTGAAATGAGATTTTCAGTGTTTTAAAGGATTTACATTTGAGGATCTACTCTGGGAACCCTAAAACCAGCTCAGGGCTCCACAGTGCTGCCCCTTTAGCACTCAGGGAGCAGGGTCTGGCACAAGCAGCAGGGATGTCTGAAATTAAGCACACACCAAATAATTAATAAGAAAAAAGAATTATCAAATATCTTCTTGTTATTGCCATTTTAATTACACACTGTTAATTTCATACCTACAATGTGCTGTAATATTCTTCTTGTATCATACCTTACTGGTCTCAAATTCGAGAGTTTCAACATGCCTATGTGGCTGAAAGATAAAAGCAAAGGTCGGGGTGCGGCAGAGCAGGCACTTTTGAAGCAATTTTACCATTTGCTTTGCAGCAAAATAAATAATTTCAAAAATCCCCTTTCCCCAAACCCTGAGCAACCTCCAAGCCCCTAAATCGCTGCTTTTCTTTCCTCTTGCTCCATACAACTAAAATGTATTTCAACAGGAGTAGCAGTCTGGAGGGTCAGTCTGCAGGACAAGGATCTGTTTGTAGGAAACCAGACCTTGTTCAAAGGGTCTTGCAGTGCCCATTTACTCCTGTGGAGCAGCAAGACTGTCCGTGGTGCTTCATCAGGAATGGGGAGCTCTGTTTGCCTCCATGCTGGGACCTCTTCAAGCAGCTCCCCATGGTGGGCCTTTGGCTTTGGCAGCTTCCCCAGTATCACCTGGGGCTCCAAGGAGCACTCCTAAAGGGCTCTGTACAGGTCCCTGTTGATGAGAGAAGAAAAGGTCATTCCAGGGACATGGCAGTTTCCCTGATTTGTGTGAGTTTCTTTGTGCTTTTATTGCAGCCCATAAACCAGATCATGTGTCTTAAAATTCATGCACAGGTAATTGTAAGCTCAGGTGCGGTCTGCCTTGTATACCAGTGCTGGCTGGAGAGCACATGGGTGCCCAGGGGGAGGCTCCAAGCTATTGGCCCCATCCAGAGCACACCACTGATTCATTTTCACCAGCAGATTGAGCTAGCTGGGGACTTTCGGAAAAGTGCCTGGGCAGGCGGATGCTCCATTCTCCTTGGGAGAGCAGGAGACAGCCACAACTCTTATTTTCAGCTGAGGTTTCCAAGGCGCTTGTTTACCAGCACTGCCAACAAAAGTTGTTATCGCATTGGCACTGCTGACAGCTCTGTCTGGAGCTGACTTTCCAGGGAAAGCACCTCAAGAGCGCTGGAGGCAGCAATGAGGCTTTGTAGGAAGGATATTGCAGCTGCATGAATTTGCCCATCTCTGGAACCCATTAATCAGCACCTGAGACCAGGGACCCCACTCTGTCTAGCCTTGCTAGGATGAAACCAGTCCCTGCTGACTGGTGACAGAGTGCCAGTGTGTCCCTTTGAGGTGTTGCCTGCTCTGGGAGCTGGATCCTTATTAGCCATCAGTGAGGTTATGTGTCAAGGGGTGGCGGGTGCCACAGTGATGCCAGCATCCCTGCTCAGCATTGCCCTCTGAGCCTGTTTCATTAGCCAGATCCAAACCTGCCATGCTCATACCTGATCTTCTTCCCACACCTGGAATGTGCAGGGATGGAGGAGAGGATTTTCTAGAGAATGTGGTGTTGTATCTGCTGTGCTCCTCTCACCTACTCATTAGGTAATTACCTGGAAAGTCAATTGGGTTTGCCTGTGTGAATCCTGCTGATTTCTCCCAGGCCCACAAGTTGTGAAGAGCTTCTCCCAAGCAGTGATACCAGTGGCCAGTGTCCTCAGCAGCTGCATTAGGAGATACTCAGTTTCTCTGATGGAGCAGTGCCAGGACAAGAACAACCGCCCTCTTGGTGCCCATTTCCAGGGTAGCATCCTTGTAGGGGTCTTGTCCTGTGCTCCAGGTGCTGGTGTTACCATCAGGACCCCATCCTATGCACCCCTACTGCCCACTGCCACGTCAAGGCAAGCTTGGGAGCTGGTGTGGTGTCTCCCATGGACACCCTGGGGGAGAGAGGGTATGCTTCTCCCTATAGACAGGGAGATGAGCTACGGGGGGTTGTGAGGTCCCAGACAGTCCCATTTCAGCAGCCCTTGGAGCACAGTGGAGAAGGCAATTTGGGGACCATCATGTGAAGTATTCAGCCTCATGTCAGTCTCCCATCAATTTCCTGAAGTACTGAAGAGGTAATTAAATTTTGCAGGGGAAGGGAAGCTTCACCAATGGCAAGAGCATATTGAAGCTCCCGATCTCATCAGGGGAAATGCTGGACTCCAAATTAAATGCATTTACTGTTTCATGTACCCTCGCTTACAGTCGTTGTAATGAATCTGGGAATTAATTGTTTGCCCATTTAAAACAAGTCCCCTCTTGCACTGTGTCGTGCTCCCCTCTCCCTGCCCTCCATAATTTGATATTCTGGTTAGAAAACAAATTGGCATTCATTGGAAAATCAATCTTTTCATTGTTTAACTCTCGCTTCTCTGGGGAGTGTGTGGGAATGGAATTACGTCCTCTGATATGAACCCTCTCTGAATGCCTAATTGCAGCTGAGCAGCAGAGAGGCTGCCCACATCCCAGGGGCCACCAGGACCCAGCACCAGCAGCATCCAGGGAGCATGGTGTTGGTCCATGCCGGAGAATATCAGCCAGTCACCTCAGTAATGACCCCAATAATAGAATCTGTCATTTATTAGCTGAGGTAAAATGGAAAGGGCTTGTTATGGCAGGGCAGACAACAACCATCAGTGTGAAGCAAAGTCTGAAGACACACTGTATTGTGTTTATTCATGCTGAGGAGAGGAAGAACAAACAAAATATGCCCTTTCATGCCAGTTTGAGAAGAGCTTGGCTCCTGCACTTCTACTTCCCAGCACTGCTGCTCCTGCAGCCCTGGACTTGGGCCACCAGTGTCCCCTGGGGCAGGGGCTGACTGCTCCCCTGGGTGCTCATGCAGCCTACACCAGCCATCCCCTTTGCACAAGGACAGAGCAGTACTTGCTCAGGACTTTGTTTTTATCTTGTAAAAGGGCACTTTCGAAGCACATCAGGCAGCTGGCCTGGCAATGATGCTTTTACTTCCCAAGGAGACGCTGCTAAGATAAAACGCTGGCTTTATGAGTAACATTGGTTTCTTTTATACTTACTGCAGGAAAATGAATAGCCACTTTTATGCAAAAAGCTTTTACTGTGATATCACAAAGCACTAATGAATATACAGAAACAAATTATATAGTACCCCATGTGTCAAAACTCCCGGCCAGAGATTTACAGCAGAATGAGTAGCAGGCGAAGATAAAAGCCTGAACCAAAGCGGGTCATATAATTAATCAGGCACAATAAATTTCTGAGAAATTGAGCTGTCAGTCCCTTTATCCGGATGCCCAGCTCCGTTTCGAAGCTAAGTAACTTGTAGTTGCAAAGAGTTAATGCAGCAGATAAACCAACACCATAAAAACCAGCTTCTGCATTAGCAATGGAACAGGTTTCCTCACACCCATCCCATGGCTGCCAGGATGTGCTGGGCAGGTGCTTTGGTGCCCTTGGAGCATTGCTCCCCATCACTCACTTGCTTTGCCTCTTCCCTTCACTCTCTTGTTCACAAATTACACACAGTTGTTCACACAGTTACACACAAATTAGGAACAAACACGTACCAGGTTGTACTAATGAGTTGTTTTGAAGATTTCAATGGACCATTTGGGCCAGCATATCCCAGCTCTGGCAGGCTGCCTCCCCACTGCTGCCTCACAGCTGCCCCACAGCTGCCCCACAGCCACCCACTGCCCAGCACAATGAGTCCACCCTCTCCTCCTTACGGCCCTGGCAGGTCAGCAGGGAAGATTTAGGGTCCCTAAAGTTGGGTAAAAAGGTGCAGTCACGCTGCTGTCATCCTTTTGCACTGGGGGGCTCTGTCTCTCCACAGCCAGGCACACCTCTCACCCTTTTTGGACCCAGAGTGCATTTGGCATGCGAGGTATCAGTGGAGGTGCTGTGAAAGATGGCATGCCACTGTCTGCAGCGCCGTAATCGCATTCCCTCCCTTTTCTCATATTCTCACATAGCAACACTGTACGAGCATCTTTGTCAGGCACATATTAAGAACCATTCTTCATAAAAAATTGAGGGCTATAGAAATAAAGTGACCTCTCCAAGGACTTCAATTACACTGTAAGGTAATTGTGTCTTCCCTAGGCCTCCATCACGGTGTCTGGGAGTCTTCAGCAACAATTTTTGTATTTATTACGGTTTAAGTATCCTTAGCCCTCAGCTCTTTCCAGTAATGAAAATATATAGCGCAAAACCCGGCAAATACAGGCTGAGCCATGTGTAAAAGATGATGGCAATCCTCCCAGGCACCACACCACAGAGAGGAGTGGCAGTAACCCCCCTATACCTTGCAGGGCTGCAAAGATGCTCCATGTGCCTGGCCCCATAAGACCTCCACAGGGCATGTGTAGGTGGCAGAAGAAGGGAAACTATAGCAAAGGGTTCAGGCTAAAACAGTCCAGACTGGTACCAGGGCAAGGCAGAAAACCTTTCCCAGGAAAAAAATATGTATTTATTATTGCTCTTGGCAATAAAGGTTGCCTGGAATTGGGACAGGAAGGCAAAGCAGCCTCTGTTGTGCAAAGCCTTTTTTTTTGTGTGCCGACCATTTTTAGAGAGAAGGAGCAGGGCTGCAGAGTTTGGAGACAGGCTGAGCTCGTTATGCACCAGGGGAGCATCTCTGGGGACAGCTGAGGCTGTCTCCAGCTATAAAGGGAGCAGAGCTGGGACAGTGAGGCTTTGCTTCATCTATTGAGGTGCTGCAGATGGGATGCAGGGGAACCCCAGCCCTCACAGCCATGCCCCAGTGCTGCCATGTGTTTCAGCCTGGGCAGGTGGATCCAGCCAGGGCAGCTATCATGAAAGGAGAAGAAATACTGTAAAAACCAAGGTAATTTGGGTTCCCCTCTCACCCTTGAAATGGTTTGAGCATGATGGCAGGGAAAAGTAATGTGAAGGGACCAGACTTTCTTTGCCCTAAGCTCTGAGGGGCTGGTTCTCCTCCACCACTCAGCACAGTCTGTACTGAAGAGATGACAGAAAAGAAGAGCCTTGTAAGATGCCACTGGAAAAAAGAAAGACAAAAAGCAAAGTTTTTTCTTGTCAGAAAGACACCAAGTCCTACACCCGGGGTGAGAAAGAGATGATTTAACAAGAAAAAGATGTCACTAAATCCCTGAGCTATAAATCACTCTTCTTGCAGTCTCGCCACAAAAAATACTTAACAGCCGCTCTGTGCAACACCAGCGCAGGAGCCTGTGCTGGGGATTGCAGCTGATCTAGGGTAAATGGGCAAACAGGGCCCAGCTGCTTGTTTTATAGTTGTAGGAGAATCATACAGCAGCTGGGAAATATTTCTTGCTCCTGCGGTGTTACAGGCTAATGCCATGAAGACGGTGCAATAGGTATTAGATGTGCCTGAAAGCCTCAAGGACTATCCAATGAGGGCACCTTGAGGGAAGCATGTTGTAATAAAAAACCTTTTGATCATTCATTCATGTGGCATCATAGGCCATTTAGGATTTTGGATTTTGTTCCAAATAAAAAGAAAGAACAAAAAAAGTCTGCTGAGTTACAGCAGACACTGGTGCCAGGTCCCAGCAACCTCCCTTGTGTAGGGTTTGGATGGTGATGCTGTGTGGAAACCTCCACTGAGGATGTGGGTGACCAGGATGAGCATCAGGAGATTTTCCAAAGGGTTTATATCAACATTTCCTGATACAGAAACTGTTAAGCTGGAGGCAAGAGGGTGCTGTATAGCTGTTTTGGGAAACGATTTAGCAGAGGGCAGCCCCAGCCAGTAACACAGCTACTAAATGTTTCAAAAGGGCTAAAATAAATCAGGGGAAATTACCAGTAAAACTGACTGGGTGGAAAAAACAATAATTAAATGATTGTGAATGGAAAGTTAAAGAGCTCTTTAAGAAGGGTTTAAGAAATGGCAAAGCAAACAATTTTGCCAGAAGTTTAGCCTGACAGCTGTTTAAAATCAGAAAACAATAGCTGGAAAACAAGGAAGGGAAAGAAGTCTGTGAAGAATATGCTATGGGAAGCACAGGAAATTGAGATGAGAAGCAAAGTAGTAAGAAAGTTTCTAGTGTTGGTATAGACATCACTGTTCCAAAGGGGAGAATTTCAACAGAGTAAGAAAAGAGAAAGCAGATCCTCCCATGGGCAGGAAAGGCTCGCAATTCAGAGGAGGCAGGCAGGTGTGATTGAAAGAAGGAGGGCATGCATTTATACCAGTTGAAGATGATGGATGCTCTCCCTTTTATTTACACTAAAGAAGCATATTTTAGAATTGTCTGGCTTACCTAGCTGCTTCTTCAGAGCCTGCAGCATTTCCTGGGTGACTCCTACCCCATGGTTAGTGACTGACCCAGACCAGAGCTGCCTTTGCCTGACTGGAGCATGTGAAAATGGACAGAAACCGTGGGGCTGCAGACACCATCTAGGGACTGATAGCAATGGAGGTTGTGCCCAAGCCACAGTGATGCCACCACCCTCCTGCCCTGTGCTCCCCACCTATTTTGCAGGGCTGATCTTCCATGGTAGTGTCAAGAGCAGCCCTATGCCCACCTCTCCCCAGTGCCCACAGACTGGCTGAGAAGGGGCCAAAAGCGGTGTGTCCAGCTGGAAGCTGAGAAGACCACACTAGCCTTGGCATGCTGGTTCTTGGGCACCAGGTATGGCCTCACTATTGACTTGCTGGACCTGAGCTCAGCTTCCACTTGATGGACAGATAAAGGAGGCTTCCAGGTCTATTGCAACCCAGTGATGCTGGGTGCAATAGGCAACGTCTCCTTGGGGAAAAGCCAGCTGGTTCAGCTGAGCAGTGGTATCCCTGCCTGGAGCGACAGGGCCTGCTGTGGACATGCTGTTTTGGGAGCATTGCTACACACCCACCCTTCTTCAGGCAGTTTTGCTCATCCAAGGGAAGCCACTGTTGTGGTAAGTGACTGCTCAGTACTTCACTGCCCTTTGCCCCACGGAAGCTTTATGGAAGAAAGCACCACTATCACCCTCTGCCCTGATTTTCAGGTTATCTAAGCATCAGAAAGCAGATCTGCAGCCTAGCCAGAGCATAATTTGGAGATCTGCCAGCACGGCTGAGGACATCCCCTCTTAATTGCAGAGCAGAGTCACCTCTTGGGTTGCCTGCTCTGCCATTGAACCAAAACAACTTGATCACGTTTCACTTTTGGTTTAAATCTTTCCATTTTGATCCCAAGGAAAGCAGCTGGGAGTTAATGAGTGGCACTTCTTTTCCTGAACCCTGCCAGTGCCACAGCAATGAAGGTGTAATTATTGAGAGATGGACATTAACCTACATATGAGCCTGGTCTCACTGCTTTTCATTCGCTTGGGTTTATTGATCCTTTTTTTTTTCTTTTTCTTTCTTTGACTCATTCTTGCTTCCTCTTTTTAAAGATTTCTGAATTGACAGCCAGCTCAAAGGGAGCACTGCTGTTGTAATGAAAAAATATAGTAGTTTGGTGCTGTAACTTTCTGGCTGTTTCCTTGGGCCCTCATTACGTTTGTTTTCATCTGAACACCATTTCCGTATAACAGTTGCAAGCAATATTGTATTAGCCTTAATTTTGACCTTGCTGCAATTTATACCAGAAAATTGTTTCAGCTTGGAAATGGCCAGATTTACTCTTCAAGCCAATGAAAATAAGTCTGCAAGGTTGAAAAGAAGATGTCAAAAGCAGGCACTAAAGATCACTTTAAATGATAACAGTTGTACTTGAAGCACAAATAATACACAAAGCTTTCATCTTGCAATTTTCATCCTTGGACGGCAAAGTGCTTTACAACAGAGCTCACTGTCAGCAGCCAGCCCTGGTTTTAAAGGTGAGCAGAAATATGGCTTTTGCTTTCTTTGTTGTGTTTCTCTACCCAAAACTCGCTTGTTAATGAGACTCTCTGGCTCTCCTTTTCCCCCAGGACATGCCTGTGCCCGCCTGGCTGAGCAAAGACATTCACAGCAACTGCCCCGCAGGGTCCAGTACTGAGGTTTGCTCTTGCCTCATTAGCTGCCTCCTCATTGAATAGAGAGAGTTGGCTTTAGTCTGGGGCGGGGGGAGGAGGGTAATGCAGCTGCTTGGCTTTTGCACCCTGTTGGCTCATCCTCATGCTGCAGAGGTGGCTGGAGAATAGGTCTCGCTACCCCACCAAAACATGTTGCATACGCCCTGGTGCCTGGTGTGGCCGTACCTGGGGGCTGAGCACCATGGCATAGGGCCATGGGGCAAACCTTGGCCCAGGACAGGGCAAACCCAGGTGATGGCACAAACACATCCAGAATGTCCCTAAACTCATCAGAGCAGCTCTGCACATAAAGAAGATGCATCCTGCAAAAGCAAGTACGAGGACTGGCATGGACAGCCAAGACTGGCTTCAACCCTGGGTTTGGCATCCCTCAGCTGTCATCACCTCCAGTGGCAGTACCCTTCTCCCTATATTGAATGAGACAGTGACAATCTGCTGAGAGGGGCTGAAACAAGTCAAAATGGCAACCTTCTGCTCGCTAGGTCTTTGGGGTTTGGGGACATGAGGTGCTGTAGGGCCTTGCTGCAGCTCCCCATGCAATATCCCAGAATGCTTCATCTCTGTGCGTGGATGTGTTTTGTTAAATAAACCTCACTGTCTCACATTAGTACTTCTGGAAAGCCTATTTCTTGTCTTTTTGTCCCTGGGGATGAGAACTAATTAGGGTAAGACACTCACTGCACAGACTGAGTTACAGGGGCCACTGATCGGAGATCTCCGTTGCCCCAGGAGTGGCTGCTCTTCACTCCAGAAATGCAGGCTGCAAAATGCAGGTGCCTTTGAAGGTCTGATGCCTGGGTAAGTGCAGGCAGGGCACAGCCCTGCACTGCTGCTCACTAGCACCTACCTCCGCATGTAAGTGTGGGTCCCATGGGGAAGAGTGGGGAACCTTCTCACCAGAGGGCTTGGCTAGGCAGCTGCACAGGGTGTGTGATGCCTCTAAAGGATAGCACCAAACGCCTGGCTCCTGCCCTGTTGCTATCGGGTACTTTCTCCCTGCCTCTGAACTGAACTGTGTGCTCCTTTTAATTGAGTGGTTTTCCAAGTGCTGCTGAAAGCTGGTGGGTGTTTCCTGAGCCGAGCATTGCCTGGGTACCCTGCCAGCTACCCACTGGTTTTTATCACACCTGCCTTACACCCCTTCTGCAGAGAGAAGTATCTGAGCAAGCCCTGAGATGAACCAGAAAGGCCTGCTGACAGAGCTGCAAACGGTCTTTAATCCTGTCAGTGGCCAAGAGGCAAGAGGCTGCACCTCTGGCTGTGCCCCTGCTGGGCTGTGACTTTGCACCTCCTTACTGATACAGAAATGCTGGCAGCACAGTGTTTGGTGTCAGGTAAAGCTCAGCAAGGAAATCATTCCTGCAGGAAGTTTAATTGCAGCCATTAAGCCTTTAATCTAACCATGGTTTGTGTCTCTAAATGGAGATGCTATCCCTGAAATACAGGCATACCTCCACATACCTACTTACTGCTTGTTTAGCATTGTGGTCATGGCTATGTTTAGAGACAGAAGCAGGTATTTACACCTTTTTTTTTTTTTGGCCATAATATTAGGGGTTTTTTAAATAAAGACAGACCCCACACACACACAAAAGCAAACCTGTCCATCCTTGACCCCCAGCTTGCAGTTCCACCAAACTTGAGAGCTGTTTGTGGTTGGAGGCCTCTCCTGGTTTTCTGCTCTTGAGGCCCCATCACCTGAGCCCACGCAGGACACAGAGTCCCCCATCTCACTGGCACAGCCTCCTCCCAGCACCACAGATGAATCCTGGCCCAGCTCAGGGCTGGAGCTGCTCTGCAGGGTGTACATGGGTAGGATGTACACACTCATGCAGGGTGTACACGTGAGAGGGAGAAGCCCATCAGTGCATTGTGCTCTGCTCTCTCTAACCAGCACACATCGGATCAGCCTGACCAAATTGCTCCCCTTCTTGTGCCTATGGCAGTGACTTCCTCTTGCTGTCCCATCACGTTGTCTGTGGTCCCTCTAACCTGGGCACGGATGCTCACATCAATTATCAGTTCTAGAACACAGGATGAACACAGGCTTCAGACCTTAATAGTAACAGGATGTGTTGCATGGTGATAAAAAAGAAGGAGCATGGCTCACCTGATAAGGCTGGAAAAGGAGATGATGGTAATCAGCACAGGCTCATTCGCCAATGGAGACTGCTGGTATGACTGCACTGCAAGTCCCTTCCTCTGGCTCCTTGTGGTCTTCATCAGCAAGACAGAGCCCAGGAGAGCCCTTTGGAGCTATGTGACAGGCATGAAGCCTCTCCATGGGGAGTGCTGGCTGCCACTGGCTTCCCAGCCCACCTTGCAACCAGGGTTCAGGACTCTCAGCTGAAAAGGAGAAAGTGCTTTCATTTTTGTCCAGCCAAGTTTAAATGAGCTGTCCTGCAATAAAACAGATGCTTTAAAGTTATAGAAAAATACAGACAAAGTGCAATAACCCCCAAAAGGCTGCCTTAAATAGAGACTTCGTTTCATCTGGATGTCTTATTCCAGTAAAATCTTATCTGCAAGTTCCAGTGCTGCCTGGGAAATCTTGCTGCCTCACCAAGGAGAAGGATATTTAAAAAGGATTAAATCTGACAGTCTTATAATGAAAATGGATTTTTAAGACATAAGCAAAGATTCAAGAGGAAAAGGTTAGTGGGCTGTTGAAAATGCAACCACATTTATGCTAATAAAGCTTAATTTCTAGTTAGATATCAACAGACTGACTGTGATGAGCCATGCTGACTGCTGGGCTCAGGTACTGATGAAGGCAGGCGTCTGCTGCTGTGGTGATGGGAAGGGAGGGGAGCCAGAGCCCCTTTTCAACACAGATTCCCACCAGGCCGCTCACCCTCCCCAAGACGCTGCTGGGGTCCTATGTGAGCACATTATGCAATGCAAGCACACTATGGGGCTCATGAAAGCATGTGTTAAGGAAGGCTTGGTTGGTATATTCAGATCCCAGAGGCAAGAAAAGCTGTGCCCTGAATTTAAAGCATATTAGGCACCAAAGAACCCACTATTTTAGGTTGGAGGTCTCACTCTTTCCTCCATCCCACAGGAAAACTCATGCATCGATTAGGGCTCAGCTCACCCTGCAGCTACAGAGTAATTCAGATCAGTCAAACACATCGACTCTTTGGCCAGTAAGTCTTGCTCCAATTAGCTTCAGCTTTAAAACAAAACAAGTGAGGTATACGTTCTGTTTCACAAAGCTCCTGTCTATATTTCTCTTCAAATATTGAAATGACATTTCTGCCCACTGAAAATAGGACCTTGGAAAGACTCTCTGGATAGTTCATTTGCTGGAAAAAGAATTGACAGCCCAATTAATCTCGCAGCCTGTGACTTTTAAACCAGGGCTGTCATTGTAGGCGCCCTGTAATGAGAGCAAGAGAGGCTGGATAAATATCACAGGATGCTGCTGTCCCAGTGACATCAAGCCTCTCCCCTGTGTTTTGCACCATGCCCCTGTCTGCCCACCCATCCCAGGGACTGTGTAACTGCCCGAGCATCCATGGGCTGCCCTGAGCTCAGATCTGGATCTGTGTCTCTTTGCACACAGCTGGCATGGGCATGTCTGACGGGATGGGGACCAATGTCCCTGACCCTAAATCACCTCTGAACTTGCCTGGCAGAGTGCAGCCAGGAAAGCTGGAGTAAACACTGGCAGCAACCTGAGCCCAGCCATGCAGTGCCATGCTGCAGAGGCACCAGCACTGTCAGTCAAACCTACAGTTCCATGCAGGGTGCCCACAGCCTACAGCCAACACAGAAAAGGTCCAAAGAAAGGAAATGCTTTGCTTCCCGTTTTCCTTTCCAGCTAATCATCTCATTGTGCAGTCGTCTCCCTCCTTTGCAGCTGATGCTCTCCAGACTTTCTCCTCTTGTTTTCACCATGGGAAACCTGTGGCCTGGCAATCTGTGCATGCTAACCTCCCTACCCAGGCCTCTGTCAAGTGCACAAACACCCCTGGCAAAATAACTCTGTATGCACTTGTGAAGGGCAGGCACCATTGCACAGCTCAGCCCCATCAAACAAGCCCACCAAGCCTCTGGCCACAGCAGCTGCAGCTCTCCAAGGCCAGGTTTCCTTCACACATCTGCCCCTCAGCATGGATCTAGGGGCACAGCTCTCCCTGGTGTGCCTGGCCTCATGTGGGCCACGCTTCCGGGTGGCATGGGCAGCAGGACGCAGTGATGGCTTTGCATCTGGATGTGCCTGTGACCTTACCAGGTACAAACCATCCCCGCATTTCCCACACAAATGATGGGATTGACCCTGCAGTCCATTTTAGAGTATTTATTACCTTGTTCCTCATTTTTATTAGTATTATTATTATTCTTTTCTCTACAGGCACAGAATCACCTCAAGCTAGCAGGCATTGTTGTGGAAATGGCTTAAATCCTCTGACTCCTGCATGTAATATTTGCCATGCAAAAGGTCTCAGCTGGGTATCAGTTTCCTTGGCCTCATCTCAAAGTGCTAGAAGAAACAGTATCACTTTCATGCTGTTTTGTTCTTGCTGGTATCTCCTAATCTGCAGATTGAATACATCACAGTCTTCTTCAAGCCTTGATCCCAAGGCCAGATCAGTGGGATTAACCTCCAGCTTTCCATAAAACTTTTCTCCCAAGAGCTGGCTTAAATAACATGCAGTGATGTCCCTCAGCATCCTGGCAGGCACCCGTGGACCCTGGCAGCAGTTTTCAGGCCAGAAGATGCCCCAGGAGGACAGGACAGTCCAAAACCCAATGACAGAAGCACTGCCAATGCAGGATTGCTGTGACCTGAGCCATGTAAAGTGCCGTCAAGAGCCTGGCAATCACTGGTAGCTGCCTGCTCTCCCAGCCGCCCACCTGCATCCTGTTTCTAAATTCACTGGGAAACAGAGCAGCTCATTCCAACGTGGACTGAAAATCCCCACTGTGGCCCACACCACAAACGAGTTAGACCTCTGTGCTGCCCCTAACACAGGGGAAATTGCTTTTCAGCTCTGCGCTAACAGAAAACACCCGTGCATCACTTACCAGTACTGTTTATGAAAACATGTTTTTGATCTGCTCTAATTGCTTCAAATGAAGCAATTGCATTACACTCCCTCCCATTCATTGCACCTCACCAGCAGACGCTCTCCACCAGCTTGCTAAGGTTGCCCTCAACATGAATTAGATCTCAATGCTCAGGCAGTGGAAAAGTGGCCACCCTGCCTGTCATACCTTGCTGGGATGCAAACAGGCTCTCGCGGGTTTCCCAGCCCCTTAATGCAGGCTGGCAACAGGGGCTCAGGATCTGACCAGGCTGAGCAGTGATCCTCTTCCAGCTTCACCAAGGGGTTAATTTAGGAAGGAGAGGGACCCGTCAGGCCTCCTCTGCAAAGCAGAGATGCAGCCACTCTTCTTTGCTCACTCTCAGCTCCTAACTGGGGCTTTTGGTGCTGTTTCTGCATCCTGAGGCCCAGCCTGGCTCTGGTCTCATCCCAGAGGGTTTCCAGGTACCCAGGGGATACCTGGAGTCTTGCAAGCACTGGACAGCAAGATGTCACTTCTGCTCTAATCTAGTACTTAAGGTGAAAAGCAGAATAAATAGTCTTAGAGAGCTGTCACATTTAATTATAATACAGGTTAGGCCATAACTCACCTGACCTTGTATTTCACATTATTTCTAATGATATATGTCATTAATAAGCAGCTTATGACTTCCCTCTGCTCTCCGGCTGCTGCTGCAGGGCACAAGGCATCACTCCTGCAGGTATTTACACCTGAGAGAGGCAGGGTCACTGCTCTGGGTTTATTCCTTCTCCTGCCATAATTTTCCCATGCAACATTTAGCAAGGGACACAGGACCGAAGGACCCTTTTACTTTGGGATGGCTCTGTGCCACCACACACAGGCTGACAAGCAGAGGGACTCGGAGATTCTCCAGGGACACTGTCACTGGGGATGGAGCAGAAATGCTGCCTCCTCACCGCCTGGAGCTGAGCCACCTGGGCTTTGACGGGAAGACCTGTGCAAAGGGGAGTGCTGAAGCACAAGGGCTCAGCACCAGCAGGATTGGCACTGCTGGTGCTATGGTTCAGAGTCCTTCAGGCTCTGGCATGGGGCTGACTGGTCTCCTGTGCTCCCCATGCTACAGCTCCCATGTCCACACACACACACGCACACACATACATGCACACTCTTCCTGCCTGCCTCCAGAATCTGCCCATTGCCATGGAAACAGCAGTGACATCAGGCACTGCTAACGTTACTCCAATGACTAATAGAGTTAAGAATGGCAAGCCAAATTATGGAAACAATTCCCAGGCCCCAGGGATCTGCATCTAACATCCCAGGCAGATGACAAAATGTGTTCCTTACCTGCAGAGATGCCAGGAAGGGCTGGAGGAGAAGAGCTGGGGACCCTTGCCCAGGCTCATCTGTGGGGCACAGAAGGGCTGCTTGGGCTCCAGCCCACTTTCACATTGAATCCTAATTTTCTGAGGTTCCTCAAGAGCTGTTTTATACCTGTTTAAGCTGCCAGGGTAGTGCCTCAAGGGCTACTCTCACTGGCACCTTGCTGCAGCAGGGCTGATGGCACCATCGCTGCATGGTGTGCAGGAGGAGATGCTGCACAGACAGGACAGGAGCCCAGACACCCAGAGAGAGTGACCGTGGACTGGTGGGATCTGCCCCTGCCAAAACAGAGCCAGGCTTCTTTATGTCCCCCCAACTTTGTTAAATTTAGCTATTTCCCCAAAGCCTTTCAGGGGCAGGCTGGACAACTTCCACCCTGTTGCTGCAGCAGGGAAGAGGGCTGCACTCAGATCCATCCTACAGCAGTGAGTGTCTGGCCTGGGAGATGCTGGTTATCCCCTCAGAACATAATTCCAGAGATTTCATCAGACTTCAGAATAAGGAAAAGCTCTGGAGAGAAGGCACTTTGCCAAAACAGCTGATGTGAAAGGCAGTCAGGGGGTTAGCTATTCAACTATTTTGCTTTTAATTGACAAATACCATAAAAAGGGCTCCAGCCAGAGGCAATTCACAGGACAGGGTGATGGAACTCTTTCTCTAGCTGACAGCAGCTATGTGAAGAGCTGACTGCTTGTGGATTCCTTTTCTCACTAACCTGCTGGATACTGGAGCCATCTGAAATAAACCAAACCAGGCCAGCTCTATCTGTTTATTCATTTATATATTTTAAATCCGTTCCTTAAAATAACATGATAGCTGATTTCATCAGCAATTTATAACTCCTGGCTCCCTACAACATCCTGGCTGATTACAGCTCTGTATTATTTACTATCTGACACCAAATAAGAAACATTATCAAAATATGTTAAGGAATTATTCGGGCACCCCGGCTGCAGCCTGAAATACACCAGTGTTCACATCCCTCTAACAGTGTTAACCCTCCCCTGCCCGCCTCCAGGTAGAGCAGTAGTGTTTCCTTCTTCCCTGCAGCCCTCACACGCCTGCCGCATCCTCCTCCAGGCCCTCCAGGACATCAGGAGTAGGCACTGACAGTGCGTAATCATGTTAATTAGCAGGAGACATTGATTTCACCCTTCTCCACTCCAGGAAGCATTAATTACAGCAGAAAGCACCACTAATGTAGAGGTATTTCTCCTTCTGCCAGAGTCCCTGGTGATACCCAGCCACTGGGGAGGGCAAGTGGTGCGCCAGTACTTAGGTATCATCATGCTATGTTCTGACAGGGCTCCATGAATACATTTAACACAGCAGCTCTACTCATATATCCCATCCATCCCAAACTGTTAGCCCCTCCTTGAGTGATGTCCTTTAAACTCAGGACAGACCGGTCATGTTTTTCACCAGCAAATGAAAATTTTATTATCTCTCCTTGTTTTTGTTTTTCTTTTCTTTCCTACACAAAAGTGCACTTTCCCAGGCTGGACAGGAACACAGGTTTCCCTGCGGGCTGCAGCGGCTCAGGCTGCAGCCTGGGTGAACCACTTGGCTGTGGCCAACAGTGGCAGGGAGCCTGCATCAGCTCTTCCCCATTAATAGGCTCATTTAGGCAGCTGTCCCCTGCAGCGCCCATTAACACACATGAGAGAGTGCCCGGAGGTGAGAGCTTCACTAATCAAATGAGCTATTAAGATCCTAATCCATTTCATTAGCCCGTTTCATTTGACACTTAGTGAGCCTCAGAGATGCTCTGTGTAACAGGGACGAAGGCACAAGGCCTGTCCTGTGGAAAAATAATCCTTTTCATTAGGCCCGTAATTCCCTTTCATCCTTTATCAGTTTATTTCTAGAGCCAAAGGGCGCTGAGGGAGCGCAGCTCTGGCAGAGCTGCTGTGGACTTCCACTTCGTGTGTGTTGCACCCTGCAGAGTGTGAGACTGGGAGGCGTATGCAGACAGCAGTAACAGCCAAAAAAACCCCAAGCCCTGAAGAATAGGTGACCTGATTATTTGATTACATATTACTGGATTGTATTTTGGGGATGTTACCTAGAAGACAGGCTGAATATTCAGAAGACAGAATATTCTGGAGACTGACATGATTAAGTACTTAAATCCCATCTGAAATAATTTCTGATTTCTTTCTCCCTTTGATTGGTAGCCACGTGAGATGGTCTCAAAGGTCAGCAGAGGAGGAAAGAGGAATGAAACAGAGATTGCTCAGGAGGCTGATAAACCAGCAAGCTAAACTTGCACCAATGCCTTAGGCAGAGAGGCTGACACCACTTAATTTTCAGCACAGATTCTGTATCACCTCTTCAAAACAAATGAACATGAGGATGTGTGACTCTGCCTCCGAGCTGTTCATGACTCTGGGGATTCTGTGCATGGGGAAAGGGCTCAAGTTATCAGACAAGCAGGTCTTCAGTCATCAAATAAACATTCCTAAATATGTAGTCTCCCTGCACAGAAGCACACTTGAAACTGCATTTAACCTTCACACTATTAAACGAATATTTTATGAAATAGTAATTTTGTGAATATAATATTCACCTCAAGCACTAGGTTGTGGTAGCTCATCAGAACAGAGCTGCGGAAAATATCTACATCTCACTGAAATGCTCCTACTGAGCAAAGCTGAAATGTTCCAGCCACAGGTTTAGCAAGATCCTACCTGAAAGAAGCCTTCTCCCTGGGCATCTGAGGGCTATCTGGGAGCAGCTCCATGTGCCAGCAAGGCTTCCAGGCCATGCACTGGCACTGAATCCTCCCTGAGCTCACCCCAGAGGGCTGGTGCCGGCAGCTGCCTGGCAGGAGAGATGAGCTGGCCACAGGTGGGCTGAGCACAGCTCTGTCCTCACTGCATCAGACTGGTAGGGCATGAAGCAGGTAGATGCAGCCCTGGAGCACCTTGTACCATCCTCCCCATTGGCAGAGCCCCCAGGCCTGCCTGACTCCACCTTGCTCAAGAACATATCACAGAATCATAGAATAGTTTGGGTTGGAAAGGACCTTAAGATCATCTAGTTCCAACCCCCCTGCCATGGGCAGGGACACCTCACACTAAACCATGCCACCCAAGGCTTTGTCCAACCTGGCCTTGAACACTGCCAGGGATGGAGCATTCACAACTTCCCTGGGCAACAGCAGCACACACCTCGGTTTCCATACCCAAGCAGCATGTAAAAGGAGAAGATATACAGCCTGGTGGCATCCGCCTTGCTTTTTCTTGCTGGGGTTGCTATTTGAGATGGGGAAATGGGGAGAGGCCCTGTCCCCACAGCCAGAGGTGGCAATGGAGGGAATGAGTGGCAGATGGAACATCTCTTACAGTGGGACTCTTAGGGGGACTTGGGCCCTTTTGATAATTTATTAGCATACAGAGTCCCTGCAGCCAAAACATCAAAATCCCTGTTTCTTCCTCTGTTCTAACCCATTTCTTCTGAGACAAACCATTTCTGAGCAATTGATGCAAAAATGTATTTTAAAAAGCATCTTTGCCCTCAGAAACTCAATCCCATCTGCTCCCTCAGCATTGCCCGGGGCAGTCGCCTCCCCCTGAGCAGCCAGCAAAGGAAAGCCAGCTCCCACCCGGACCCCTGTGCTGCTGCTTCACAGTGCTCCTGGGGGTCCCCAGGAAGATGGCTCTTCCACAGGCACCATGTTGCTCCATAGTGTCCTCGCTGGAAAGACAGAGCTCAAAGCCAAGCACCACATTGCTGTGCTTAAGAAAATGGTTCCAAGAGAGGAGAGCGATGTGCAGCACTGCTGGTAGGGAGGGCAGCAGGGAGCTGCTGGGGGCTCCAGATCCACTAGTGCTGCCCTTGGCAATGCAGCCCAAGGCCAAGTGCATGGCTAGCCAGCACTCAAGAGCAGTAGCAATGTAGGCAGTAGTGCTGAGCTGTAGCTGAAACAGGAGAAATTATCCTCAACAGCTCTTCAGCATGCCCCACATTAAGTAAGTACTCATGGCACGACTGCATTGAGCACTGCCAGGGCAGGACCGGGAAACTTCAGCCCCAGGTTTTCTCTTCGAATGTACGGGAGAGATTACTTTCCTTTATAAAAGCACCATCATCTCCAGACAAAGTTAAACACAGGCGAGCAAAAAACCTCTGCTGAGCAGTGGACCATGAATCACTCCCTTTCCTATCCCTGCCAGCTGCAAGGCTGGAGCGTGCCCATGGCTGCTGGGCAGAGGCGTGCTCTTGCAGAAAGCTCCCCAATCTTCTGGGCTCTGCAGTGTTCTCCGTGGGCAGTTTCACAGCCCCACGAGCCCATCTCCTCTCCCACCAGCGCTGTGCATGCCCATGGCTGAGCTCGCCACAGCAGCAGGGCCCCACAGCACCCTCCTAGGGAATGGCAGCTTGGGTTGGTGCCATCCCTCCCCACTGCAGTCCCATCCTTCCCCACACCACTTAACAGCCTAAATCACGGCCGTCTGACTTTCCATGGCAATGGAAATTTGTGCCCATCCTGTGCTGGGAGCCACCATTCCCCTCCCCAGCCACAGCCACGCAGTGGATGTGCGGGCCCCAAGCATGTCAATGAAAAGCTCTTCTTGATTTAGTGGTATGAATTACAGCGTGATATAAAGGCCTATTAAGGGCTGCTTTCTAGAACAAATGCTGCCCCCGTGGCTAATCAGCAGAATATTTCCTTCATTGAGAGACAAAATTAATATCGTTTGGCAGATGCAACAATGCCAAGTAAATAACTTGCAATCGAGCTTTATTGTTATGATGCCTTTTGTTGCTGGTCTTGGCCTCGAGAGGATAGCAATGAAAAAGGGAGAATACAAATGGAAACCTGTAAGAGCCTGAAATAAATGCATGCCCTGAAACTGCAGGGAGCTGGGGATTAATAGGGGCTGTCAGCATGCATGGCACAGGCTAGCCGTGCTGCCCCATCCCCTGCAGAGGTACCCAGCAGGCAGGGGACAGGCACACAGCCTTGGCCAGGCTTCCCCCCCAGCCTCAAAGGCAGCCCAACCCTCGTCTGTGGGCTTTACATCATGTTTGCACTTTTAAAAGGGGTTTGAAAAGAGAGAAGATGCTGTGTCAGTGCCATGAAAGCTGGCGTTAATCAAGGGCGATAGCATGGTCTCCTCGCGGGTGGTTAGCATTATAAAATACATATTAGCATTTTTTATATTAATCAGTGTAAGTAATAAAAATCCTTTAAAAAAGCTAATTAGAAAACTCATTTACTTAGAGGACAGGAACAAATTAGTACCAGGTCTCAGGGCCATGAAGCATTCACAGAGTGAACTTCCCCAGGCTCATGGCTCGTCCACGCCTCACAAGTTCAGGCTCTTCCCACACTTGATGCAGGGATCCTTGCCTCCCAGCTCGGATCAGAGGCTAATCCTGTTCCAGGAGTCACAAACCGCCTCATGCCAATCACAGGATGAACTACGCTTCAGAGCTCACTGTCAGACTAACACTTCTTCCAACTCCCTGCTGAGCCTGTGGCAGCAGCGGGTGTTTTTCAGCATTAACAGTGCAACCAGGAGAAGCCAGGTCATTACAGGGGCCTGATGCTGTTGAGTGATGGGGCTGGACCAGGGCAAGAGGCAGTGATTTCTCTACTTACAGAAAATGCACAGGCTTTTACTTGCCTTTCATCTTTCATCCCTCCCCAGCAAGGGATGAAAGGGGGCCATAGCAGCAGAGAACAGCAGGTAGGGGCTCCACCAGCTCCCCAGGTATGCTCCATGGCCAACCCTGTTCAACAGGAAGCCTTCACGTAAAAGCATCTCAAGAGAAAGTCTGCCTGCCCTCTTTCCATGGCCAGACTCTTCATGCCCTGTGTCCTCCTGGGACGTAGCTGCTACCACAGCCCCCACATCCATCACTGTATAACCAGGGAAGCTGCAAATCCCACATGGAGGACAAGAGCAGGCATGATTAAGCAAAATCCTTTGCTTGCCTCCCAGGTGCTGGAGAAGATATTGCCAGCCGAACAGCTGGAATATAGCAAATACCAGGTTTTTACCTTGGATTTGTGTTTGCAACATAAACGGCATTTGGTGGCTTCTGCCAGCCAAGCCCAAGGGCAGGCATGGTCCTACCGCACCGGCGCACCTGCTGCATCCTGCTCCCTCACAGCACTCCAGTCATGCTCCACTGAGCCATTCAGTCCTTCCAGAGGTTTCACAGCTTGGCTCCTTCCAGAGTGGCTGTGAGCTGCTGCAAGGCAAAGGAGGCATCTTGCAAAACAACCAGACTGCATTAAAAAGGTCAAATGGAAGATGGAGAGCATTAGTAAGGGCTGAGAGCCCACTTTGACAGCTACCCCAGTGAATTCCTTGTTTGCTTGTCTTTGAGGCAGTCAGCCACACCAGAAAGCTAACGCTCAAACATTTCTTAGCTGTACTTAATGCTAAATCAAAGCATGAGCCACCAAGTGAGCATGGCTCCCTCCCAGCCCAACGCCCACCCCAACCAGGCTGGCTGCCAGGGGTGAGTCTCTCCTCTCCAGCCCTGCTGCCTGTACCAGCCCCTGGGAGCTGCACGGAGTTGCTTTTCCCAGCTGCTGGGGGCTGCCCGAGGCACAGACATGCACCCAGGGTCCTGCAGGACTGAAGAGACGTCAGCTCTCTGCCTTCCACTTTAAAAGTGTGAAAAAAGTGAGAGCCAAGGGGCGAGGAAAGGTCAAGCTCGAGCTAATTTGCCTTATGGGCTTGCAAAGTGCTTGCACTCTGTTCATCTCTGGTGTCTGTATGGACCTGCACGAGTATTTCTTTGTGAGTTAAAGGCTCTCCAGCCTTGCAAAAGAAAGCAAACCAGAAGGACTGGATGCAGACGCTAAGATTCATGATGGAAAATCAGGTGCACAATTAACAGTGAAGGTACCTGACTGCTGCAGCTCCCTGGCTTAGTGGGACATGGCTGCCTTGCCACTGGGGGATGATGGTGCAAGACTGGCGGAGTTGTTTGTGTGCACAAAGCCCATCGGACCCAAAGCTGGGTCTGGGGCAGGCACCCCAGGCCAGGAGCTTGCAGTACATGAGACTTCATGTTCACACAGTTCACATGAGCTGCACACCTCTGTTTTCCTTGTCACCCATTTCAGGGTATGGGGAACAAAACTCCTTAGGGATAGGGATCTGGCCATGGCCCAGCAGCTGGCACACAGGAGAGGTACAGAGGGGCTGGGAGGATAAGCAGCTTCCCAACTTCAGGGCTACAGGACACCGGCCACAAGGGCTTGTGCTGTCAGCCGAGGAGCTGCGGTACTGGCAGACTCCTTCACAGAAGCTGTTGGCTCCTGGAGGCGAAGGGTGAGGGTGACAGACCCGAGACTCTCACTGCAAGTAGCTGAAGGTCAGAGGAGAGGGAGCTGAGCCATCAAGCATGTGTTAACTCCCACCAGGCGTGCACCATGCTGACACACACACACGCTCACACCAACTGCTACCAGCTCATCCTCCTGCAGGAGCTGGTGGAGGAATCCCACAGGGAACCCAAAACACTCTAGGCTGGAAATTACTACTCCCAGCAGCTCTTATTTTTAAACATAGGTTGCAGCCCTTATTTACCAGCAGGCGCAATGTTGTCAGGAGCAGTGACTACAGATGCCTCGCTTGCCTCTTGCAAAGTAAACCTCCTGTTTTGACTGCAAGCTGATTGATGCTCAGTTTTTTGGGGAGGAATATTTCCAGCTACACACTGTGATCCAGAGTTATCAGCCAATTAAGTATTTATGGCCAATTCAATTTTCCTAGCAAGATGTTTGGAAAGCAGGAACCAGTTACACCAGAGAAATGGGTTAAACTGTGCTCTTCTGTGAACAGCTCCATGCTTGCCTACCAGAAACTACATGCACAGAAGTCCTGTAAAAGCTTCTTTTCAGGCTGTGCTTGAGAAGAAAGCCGTCACCAGAGAGTGGTTTAAACATTGCAGCAGTAACTGAGCCTGTCTTCAGCAAAATATTATGAGATGATGAAGAAATGGTCATGAGCTCCCAGCCCCACAAGGAGGGTTAGTGGTTAGGGGAGCTTTCCATGAACAGACCTTGCTGTGAGCTACCACATGTGGGACACATGTGGTACATGGGGAACATGTGGGACAGCTCTTTCCTGCCTGACCCTGGTCAGGTGTACCCCATGACCATGTGCAGCATCTCTGGTGAGTCCTAGTTTAACCCTGGTTTCCTGCTTTTCTAGCATGGCCATCATCTCTGATATGCTACTCTCTTCCTGAAATCACTTAGAAATGGTGAATCCAAACCCAATCTAAACTAACTCTCTCTAGGATGCACCAGGAGGGAGAACTGCTTTAGCTTCTTCAAGAAACAAAACAAGACAAAGCCTGCTGCCTATTCTACACCAGCCTTCCCCCACTACTTGAGGTTAGCAACCAGTTGCACACAGTGTGCAATTCACTCTCTACCAGCTTCTCCAGCCAATACCCACTCTTCTCTGTTCAACAACTTCAGGGCAGATTCCTGCTTTCACATGGAAACGTACAACCAGCATGGTGATACGGCAAAGGACAAACCACTTAACAGCTTGTATCTTTGCTTTTCAGTCTGCAGTGGGCTGTTTACAACACTCTCCAATTTCTGTGAAGTAGTACTTCACATTTACGGAGCATGTTTGAGCCATGGATGAAAGGTACTGCTTGAGACATCTTGCACCTGTTGCAGCATCTGCCAGAGATCAGCACACCACCTGGTTGTTGGTCGCCGCACATCTCCCAGGGCAGCCATTCACCCTCCTACGGCATTTTTGACT
This sequence comes from Psittacula echo, assembly GCF_963264785.1. Classification (NCBI taxonomy): domain Eukaryota; kingdom Metazoa; phylum Chordata; class Aves; order Psittaciformes; family Psittacidae; genus Psittacula; species Psittacula echo. The sequence continues at coordinate 20,054,843 of NC_137740.1, forward strand.
GCTGACAGGGGCTCAAGCCCTGGTGACCAAAAAGGTCATTGCAGCCTTTAAAACCAGTGTGCTATGATGGCGGGTGAAAGAAGCCAGCCTAAACAAGGACAGGAAATCACTTCAAACGCCATGGTCACGGTATGAGGTGACAGACATCTATTTGTTCCTAGGTTATATCCCATTAAGTGTGACTACAGTCACCCAGTACACTTTCCTGCCCTCATTGCAGCTGATGTTAATACAGGGAGGATTTTCTTCGGATTTTAGATGGTGTTTATCATACAGCGTCTCCCAGCAGTACTGGAGAGACAGCTGATGCCTTGTCAAGCTCACAAGGACTGGAAAGCATCTACATTTCAGATGCAGAAGTATTCCTCAAGAGCAATCAAAAGTTGTGACCAGTCGCTGAGGCATGACCACAGCTCAGTCTCTCTGTGTCCAGCTCCTGTGGAAATGCTGGATTTTTAAAAGGCAGCCTTCACAGAAGAGCCACCCTCCAAAATTTGGCGCATTAGAACACCAAGCCCTTAAAGTACTTCCCATTTTGTGCTCCCGTGCTGGTGCGGAGAAGAGGGGTAAAGGAATGAGGGGACTGCAGGTACTGGTTTTAAAATCACTGCCAGCTTGAAAGACCGCATTGACCTTCAACAGGGACCACAGAGTATCTGCTCTGATTTAAACTAATTGATACCTGAAATGACAGTGGGAAAACAGTGCCAGAACGTAGGAACTCTACTTGCCTGTGGTCTTTGCATGAAGTGTCTGAAGTGCGTAATGCCAGCACAGCACCATGGATGGAAAGCTAATCTTTTAAGCTGCTTTCAGCTGTAGCCCCTCTGGATGTACATGCCAGCACAAGCAGCTCAAGCTCCTGCTGGTTCTTCTAACAGCTTTTCATATGGCTACCTCAGTACCCGGGTTTATGCCATGCAGCAAATGCAGCTGGCTGCAATTCTGTAGGTACTTTTATACATCACACATGCAGATATATACAGACCTACTGAGCACCGTCATCTTCCACATTCCACTAGAGAGCAAAAGAATTCTTTACAGTCAAGCAGGCAAAAGGCACTGCCAGTTGTGGTCTCTGCTGAAACAGGATCCTGGGATGAACACTGAAGCACTCTGCACTAAGTGCTGTGCACTGACAAATACTTGAAGGAAGTCATCCCATGAGTGACTACTGTCAGTTTAAGTGAATGGCAACATAATAAATTGTGGCATTCAGCATTAGGCCAACCCCAGTGAGCCATAGCAAGGCATGAGCTAGACCTGCACTTGAATGTGAGTGCTTTTGCCATGCTCAAAAATATTTGCCCACTCTTCTTTGCTGAAAACCCCAGGAGAACAAAGGATCTTTTGAGGGCAATGTTTTAAACCCAGATGTGATGCAGCTTGCATAAAAGCTGAAGGAGGATATAAAATGCTCAAAGAGAGAGAGACTGGTGCTAGCACTCTTGTTAGTTCTAGGATATACTGTTTCCTTCCCATTCATTAATAATTTTCTGTGAAACCTGTGTCTGAATAAGCCCTCTTGTGCACTGAATGTCAACACCCCTGAAGTCAACACCCTCCTAAAGCTGTACCAGCTAGAAACCGTTCAGTGTTTGATACCCTGCACCTACAGAGGTGGTGTGAAAAGCAGAGCGATGTGGGTTAGCTTTTAAAGATCAGGACTACTCTTCCAGAAGCAGCAACCTGGGGCCACCTGCCCCAGAGATGGATCTCACTGCCCCACTGGGGTCCCAGGACTATGCTTGTCATCCCCAGTGCCAGCTGACAGCAGGCAGGCTGGTTGTAAGCAACAGCTTCGGTCAACACACATCCCACTCCTGGGGGGTGTCCCATCTGTGTAAGGCTCGAGTTGATGCCTTTAGCTGAGAATCGCACTTCTCACCAGCTTTGCTCAAGCTTGGTCCTTGGACAAGCCCCGAGGTCCAAACAGAAGAAAGGCTGCCTGAAACTTGGCCCATATTCAACTGAGCTTCTACACTCCTTGCCTACCAGAAATGGTGCATTCAACAGGGTCAAGCCAAGGAAACCCAGCCCTCCCCCTGTGTGGCTCTCCACTGACATTTGCATTGCCACTCACTCCTGCAAACACTGCATGAGAACCATCATGAGTGGTGCAAATGAGCAGTGTCTGGAAGATTCTGAAGTTTACTTGGTGCAGCAGAAACCAGGAGACCTGAGCCTTGTCCACCCATTCCCACCTGCACAGTTTCCCTGCAGAGCAGCAACCGTACTGATGCCAGGAAGAAGGTCCTTAAGGATTCCTGATATTTGGCTGTTGAGTGAGCCAAGAGCAGCTGGTAATCAGCGACACCACTGAGCTGGGGTAGTAGACAGAAATCCAGATGGAGGAAAGCCCATTGCTCACAGCAATTCACAAATGAAAAGCAAGCTGTTTTCTCAAAATTTATTTATTCTGAAAGTGTACAACCAGAATATAAAAATATTCTTTGGTGAAAGCAAAACAGAAAAGGGTAGGAAATGAATACCAAGTGAGAAACATTTGCATGTTCCAGGGGAAGAAATCTCCAGAGACAGAGCTTGAAGACTCCTCAAGCTTGGAAGTTAAGGTCATATTTCTATTTTACAGGAACTTCCTATAGCAGATCCATAGTTATCTCATTGTGACTCATAACTCGGTGAAACATGTTTTGAGTTTGTTCTCTGAGAACCCAATTACTTCAAGTGCAACACACCACTAAATGAAACCAGTGTGCAGCTTTATTTATTATTAGGTATTTGTTTTTTGTTATGACAACTGCATTATAGCTGCCACAAATATGCAAACCAGCTGAATTAAACCAGCATGCTTTCCTGAACATTTCCAATCTAAGCTTTGGTACTTTGCATGTTCTCCAATACCTGGATTTTTCTGACTAATTAACTCTTCCATTTGCTGGAAAATATTGAATGCAATTAGTACTTCAATGTGCAGTCTCAACATATGCTGTGCCTAGCAGCTGAGCACTGTAAGAGAGGCCACTGCTTGGCAGAAGAGCTAGAAATCTGAAAGATAAAAAGGCGGTCTATGCACACTCCCACCAAGGCCTGCTGCAGAATTTAATTGGCAAGGTTAGCAATAAACAGGCTGCAGAGAGAACCACCAAGGTCATGGCCTCAGTGCAAATCACAAAGCAGTAACAAGTTATGACTGCCATGCTTAAAAATCAGAAATTACATTTGGTTCCTCACCTCACACTCCCCCATGCCAAGCTGCAGAGTATGTTCTGATCAAGTCAAGTCTATTCCTTTGCTCTTCTCAGTCCAGCTTTACCTCTTCAAGGGGAGATACAAATCACTCCATCCAACCCTTCCGCAACTTCATCCAGCCTCTGTCTGCTCTCTTCCTGCAGTTGCTTCAGCAATCTCGCCAGGCTGGCCTCTCTCATCTGCAGTTCTCTGATCACCTCTGCAGCACTGAGAGTTGAAACAGACTCCTTGGATACAGACCTACCAAAGACCATTTTGCTGGCAGGATGTTTGCTTCTGAACACTAGTCTGTGCGAACCGTGCATTCTTTTTTGGGGAGGAGCACAAAGGTATGTAAGATCTAACAGTTTTAGTTCAACACTTTCCTGTATCCTTCCAGCAGTGGCAGAGAACCCCTCCTTTTGTAGCTCTTCCTTTCTTGCTTTCACCTGTAGAGAGAAGGAAAAAGGGGAAAAAACCCAGTATGGTAGATTTCTGTGAAAAAAATCCCCCTGCCAAGAAACAACACAAAATGTCATAACTGAACTAGGATGTACCAAAGAGAAAAAAGCCCACTGTGAGTGTAAGCCTAAGTGCATGGCAGTGAAAACTGAATTAAGCTAACACGTGCTTTCTACCAGGTAACAGCCTCAGCGACCAAAAAGCCGCCTGTAGTCTTTTTTTTTTTGGCAGATTCACAGTCCACCAGCCCCTCCGCTGATGACTGATACACAGGGGCTCTGCACGCTTCCCTCTTACCTAGGAGTGGGTGGTTTGACTTCAGAGGAAAACACATGGGGCAAAACGGGAGACCCATCAGAGTGACTTCCATCGCAGTTGTGCTTTAAGCCACCACACTGTTAGATTAATTGCCTCATGACTAACAGTCTTATTCCAATTTGCAAATGCCTTCTGTACTTGGCAATTCTAAAAAGTAGGGATGACAACTGTAAGCGAGAAATTCCTTAATTCCTAATTCTCATTATGGGGTAACAAATAGGAGAAGGAAAATAATGGTGCAGAGACAAAGAAGTAGAGGCTAAGACCACAATGAGTACCAGACAGCACACTCTCACTTGAAGATGCGGCACAGTGAAACAAAAGCTTTTCTTGTGACAGAATCACAGTCTGGATGATAAAAGCAATTGCATGTACTGGGATTTCTCCACAGCATTTGATTAAATGTTCTCTAACAATATGACTTGAAGAACTTGCAAGATGGTAACTGCCTTGCCAGTTTTACTGGTGGATTAAACAAATTCAGTGACTCATCTCAAAATGCAGTTGTCAGTGGGGAAACATCCGTAAGAAGAGGTATCCTGCTAAGGCCTTCAGGGAAACAGCTCTTGGTCCAATGACATTTTCTGTTTCTGCTACAGCAATAAGCTGCCAAATCAGCTCAGCCAAAAAGCAGCAAAGTTTCAGAAAAGTGATGGTGCCTCTGCAACCTGCACAAATCCCAGAGCTCTCCTGGAACTTGTGCACAGTTCTGGAGTTCATGATTGAAAAAAAAACACAGGGAAACAGATCAGGATTCAAAAGCAGGTCATGCAATGACTTGCAACGCAGAAAAGAAGCTTTACAGTATGAAACTTCAAGAGCTCAAATTATTCTGTTAACAGAGATAGATACATAATTTGGTTTAGAGCCTAAAAGAAAGTGATAAAGAAGGTGGTGAGAGACCAGACCTTGCTGACAAAGCTATAAGAAGATCAAATGGATGAAAATTTGAGTTCGATATTCTGCTTCAGAATAAGACATTGTTTCCTACTGTGAGAATAATGGACCATGAAATGCTTCATTGCAGCTCCAGGGATGAATCCCTCGGCCAAAGCTCAGCTCAGGTCAAGCTCAGTGCTAATGATACTCCTTCCAGCCTTGAAACTGCTCTGCAACCCCTCCCTTTCCTGGCTGCGGGTGAAGCTGAACAACTCCTTAGGGTTTTAAATCTGCAGATCTGCATTAAGACATTGGTACTTCACATATTAGGGCTTTGACAAATTCCCTGTAAAGTCAAGGATTATTTTGGCATCTCTCTGAAGCGTCAGAGATTGGTCAGAGCTCAAAGCAGCACCATCTGCAAGGACAAGAGTCCTAAAGTAGCAAAGCCCCCCAGCCTTTGCCACTGTCAAGCTACAACTGCTCAGCTTCCGTATCTAGAGAAAAAAGGTGTGTTTTTTCCATAGATTAGTTGGGAGGGTTTCACTACTGAAACCAGTTCAGAAGCTTATGACATACAGAGGATCAGCCTATGTTCTCTTATGGTATGAAACACAGGAGGCACAAGAGCTGCAGTCACAGTTGAATTTCCTCACTGACACGAACTTCACCACGGCTTCACTCATCCCACATCTCTCATCAGACTATCTTCTTGAGTTTTTCAGCCAAGTAATTAGTCCTCTCCACAGTCTTCTGATGCGTTATTCTCCTCCTCTGCCCTCGCTCAAAAAAAAGATTAAGAAAAATCAATCAAATCAGAAAAGGAGTAAATTTCTCTGAATTTTCCTAACATGTTAAAGGCCTCAATCAATGCAGAACCATCCCTCAACGGAGACCGCTGTTGATTAAGCCATTTGAATAGAAAGTTGATGCCAAGAGAAGCCTGTCTTTATTCTTGTCTGAAAAACAAGGGTCTCTCTTTTTACCATAATCCCCAAGGAATTGAAGGACACCTCTTGCTGTTGGCTAAAAGACTATCCAAGGTCCAATTCTGCTACACCACTTTCAAAGAAACAAAACCAAAAAAAATAAATTCAATGTTATCTGGTCTCTCCACTGCCAATGAATAAATGGAAAATTTTGTTTGCACAAAATGGATTTAACGCTGGATGGGAAAAGTTCCTGTTACTTACAAAGAAAAAATCACTCAGCAAACAGAGCCCACAAAATGTGATTTATTTTTCACATTAAACTCAGATAGAATACTAGTAGGGCTATGTAAAAGTATACTAATGGAACATAGGTTTTCATACTCTCCACCGTCCAAAACTGCAGAATTTTCCATTGTGCAAGACACATGATGGAAGAGCATGCTCCTCTCAGCATTAAGTACATTAAGTTCTAACTCAATGCGACAGCAGGAATAGGAATTACTATACTGAAGCAGGAGCAGCCGTAAGGACAATGTCAACAGCCCTACAGTTAGGGAGTCAGGAAAGCAGAAGTAGTATACCAGATCCTGAAATCTGAGTATCAGAAGGGTACTGCACATGTTATCTTCTACAAAGAAGAACAATATTTCCTGGGCCAACACTAGATAAATTTAATAGGGTAAATTTTTAAAGTAATAAATACGAAATAAGAGAACAAGTTTAGCAAAGCACTCTTTATTTTGTCACAGTGCAATGTGGAGCTGGAAAGCTAGCTCGAGTTCCTTTTTTGCACTCTTCTTCCTGGTAAGCTCTGCAACATATGCATGTCCACAAATATTCTTGTTACAGTCTGTACATTTCAATAGCTAAAAATCTCTGAGGGTTACCTTCAAGTAATATTCTTTACTCTTCACATACTGAACGCTTGTGATAATACTCAATAACCTCCTCTTGTACAGTTACTTGATGCTCTTTAACAGCTTGCTGTCTCCCATTAGTCAGCACACGACGATTATTCTACACTGCAACACAATCTCAGCCGACCACTTTGTATTAAACAAACATATTGTAAAGCTTAGGAGCCTCAGCATTTTGTGCCTGCCTGTCTCTACCCCACTGCTATGCCTTTCAGTCTCAATCTACCAGCTGGAAGTTGAATTCCCAATTAGGTACGTAGTGCCATCTGACAAACGCTGCACATCATCTTTGCATAAATACAACACCACAATAATCATTGTTTCCACTTCTACAACACCAACCTCATCCCAAAGGGACCTGGTGCATTTTGAGAAAAGCCACACCAAACATAGAGGGAATCAGCTGAAGGGGAACCAGCATCTTCAAACTGACATAGATCCCACTCTGCAGCGAGTACTAATCTGGTGAGCTGTTCACAATAGCACAACAGAGCAGTCACTCACAGATGCTGTAACTGAGTCAATGGGAGTGTGCTGTCCCTTTCCGCACTCCATGGTCAACGTAGAATCATAGAACAGTTAGGGTTGGAAAGGACCTTAAGATCATGTGGTTCCAACTCCCCTGCCATGGGCAGGGACACCTCACACTAAACCATGTCACCCACAGCTCTGCCCAACCTGGCCTTGAACACCGCCAGGGATAGAGCATTCACAACTTCCTTGGGCAACACATTCCAGTGCCTCACCACCCTTACACTAAACAACTTCCTCCTTATATCCAATCTAAACTTCCTCTGTTTAAATTTTAACCAGTTACACCCTAGTGACAAGTTACCCCTTATTACTACAGTCCCTAATGAAAAGTCCATCCCCAGCATCCCTATAGCCCCCTTCAGATACTGGAAGGCTGCTATGAGGTCTCCACGCAGCCTTCTCTTCTCCAGGCTGAACAGCCCCAACTTTCTCAGCCTGTCTTCGTACAGGAGGTGCTCCAGCCCCCTGATCATCCTTGTGGCCCTCCTCTGGACTTGTTCCAACAGTTCCATGTCCTTTTTATGTTGAGGACACCAGAACTGCACACAATACTCCAAGTGAGGTCTCACAAGAGCAGAGTAGAGGGGCAGGATCACCTCCTTGGACCTGCTGGTCACACTCCTTTTGATGCAGCCCAGGATACGGTTGGCTTTCTGGGCTGTGAGCGCACACTGAAGCCGGCTCATGTTCATTTTCTCATCGACCAACACCCCCAAGTCCTTCCCCGCAGGGCTGCTCTGAATCTCTTCTCTGCCCAACCTGTAGCTGTGCCTGCGATTGCTTCAACCCTCGTGTAGGACCTTGCACTTGGCATGGTTAAACTTCATAAGGTTGGCATACGCTACCAGGCTTCCCATTCCCAAGACCATGATAAGCTATCAGGAACCTCCCATGACATACAACTGTCCTCACCAGCCCTGCAATGGCTGCAGATGGACAGATGCCACAAGTGAACACTAAAGCAAGTACTCCAGCTGGGTTTCTTCTAGCTCATCACCTCACCATGTCACTGATCACTGTCTGGGACACGATACTGGCCAAACTGTCCCAAGTCCTCCTAGATGATTTCCTTTAAAATAACTTCAGTCTTCCAAAAGACCACTGTAGGTTTTCAAAAGGTATTAAAAACTAAAAGCTAAAGAGAAAGCTATAATAATTTTCATGTTCTAAGGAGAAGCCAGTGAATGAGCGTAGTTGCAGATGTAAGTATCGTATCTTAGATTACGGAATGAAAAGGGATGGAAGTGACACACAGCCTACGCTGCCCTTCCCAAACCTGGTACAGTGCAAAGGGTTGTGATGTGCACAGACAATGCTGTCAGATTCACATGTGGGAATATGTAAAGAATAAGCACTACAACGAAATGGATCTCTTTAACATCAGCTGGAGAGTGGGCAGAGACAGGTGGCCTCTAGTTCCTGACATCCTTGAATTAAGCCAGGCAGGACATCCATCAGGCGTGGAAAGGATTTCCATCTCCCCAGGGACAGCATCATGACTGATGCTGCATTTCCGAACAAGTTCAGGCTGAGGAAAATGGCCAAGCCAAAACAGAAATGGTGAGCCCACTCCAGAGCTGGAAAGGGGCAGTGAGTTGAGACATATCCAGAAAACAGGCCAAGCAGGCAGCTTGGCTCAGTCCACACCATGGTGGATTAACTGATGCACTGATGCACAGGAGAGACTTCAAGCCTGCAAACACCTACACGCATGGTTCATTTTCCCAGCACTTCCTCATTCCCACCTTCTCTGAAATTTCTTCTAACCTGAGATACTACTGGCTGTCCTTTTCATCCAGACAGCTATCTCAGCTATTTTCGGCCCTGGGAATCTTCTGGCTATGAATAAATTTTACAGCAATGAGTTCAGCAGGCAAATCATGGAAAAGGTGTCATAAATTTTACATAAGCTGCCATCCAGTTTCTTCATGTTCCACTGTTTTGAGGCCAGAACAGTAATACTCCAATTCACCTCCTCTGGATGTATGCAAATTCATCATGTGGACGGTTCCAGGATTTCAGCTGCTCATCTTGTTGAGGTCTACTTCTATAAACTGCTTAGCTGACCTACACATTTAGCTCATTTATCTCTCCTCAAAGAGGAGACCTTCCAGCCCTCCACAATTATTGCCATGGTTTCCTCAGCTCTCTCACATTTGCTTGCAACCTTGCTGGTAATGAGCTTCCCAAGCACTTTGTGTCATTCTGCATGGCTCAGACATCCCTGAAAGCCTGATCTGTCTCAGAGTGTTAACAGCTTGCTAATGAAAAGTACAGTAAAAATTATGCACAAAATGGTTCTTTTTTGGTTAAGAAGCAAGCTGAATGTGAACTTACTTGGAGAGATTTTCACCAACATGCAAGACATCCCAAAGAGATGCTAAGAGATCTAGATCTCTTTTAAAGATGTTATTTAAATAACATCATGTTATTTAAATAATTTACTGTAATGACCTAACAAAATTGACAATCTTCCAAATGCTGAAATCAACATTTCAGCTTTTAAAACTTCACATGGCAACCTAAATGCCCCAGAAACCAAATGAATGTTCTGCCTTTCAGTTATGTATTTGAAGGAAGCCACTAGCTAAAGTTTAATATGCAACAGCAATGAAAGATCCAAACACCTATTTTGAGCAACAGAGCAGGGGGAGGCATAGGAGCATTTCTATTTTATGATTGTGTTGTTTCCAACTTCGAGGAAGGAGCAGCAAACCAAATTGCTGGTGCTCCTTTCGAAGTGGATGATAAAGACCAGAATCATGTCATTATTTTTAAATCACAATCTCTTCAAATTATTCTAGCTTTGCAGAAGCGGCTGTAATAACAGTATTGTTCAGAAAAACAAACTGCACAAGCCTAGAAATAGCATTTTCTGCCTCCAGTCCTATCTGTCCACTTCTCTCTTGTATTCCTCTTATGAATAGGGAGAAGACCCCATATGCATACAGCATGAAATACAAATTATTCTTGCCATTGTGTACAGATACTACACAGAAAAATCTCAGATCTTGTCTTTTTGGGTTGGGGAGTGAGAGGAAATTATGAAATATAAATGGATGCAATATACAAGCGACCAAGTCATACTGCCTTTTCTACCAAGGCATAACCACCCAACACCTTTCATAAACTCATCTAGTTCCTCTGGAAACACCAAACAGCATTTGACTTGCGAAAAGTTTTATTCCTAAAGGAAGCTAATTTTCCATGCTTTATTTTAAGGCTGTCACATCTAACATGGCCCCCTGTACCTGGGAAGTTGAAGAGTGAAGTGGAATATGACATGCTTGGAAATACATGATTAATGTATTACATTAATGTAATGTAATGGGCCAGATTGCAGAAATAGAAGAGACCTGCCAGGCCAGCCAGTGCCCTCACCTGCCTGGCTCCCAGTGGCTCCTGAGCACATCACAGTAGCCCAACTACAAGCACTGAGAGGCATTCTCCTGGTTAGAGTAGCTTCTTGGAGCTTTCAGTCTACATGTATACTGAGCAGGCTCATTCAACAGACAAGCATCAATTATAGATAAAGATCTATAAGCTAAAAATGAAAGCAGGATAAGCACAGACATACTGGCATGCTCAGAAACTGCCATGAAGAAATCCTGACAGCTGAGTGCTGGAAAACAGGCATGGCAAACTAAGGCTAGTTTTGGAGTTTTCAGTCTCCAGGCTGGAATTCAGATCTGTCCAGGGGCTGAACCTTGCTAACACTTGTCATCAATCAGTCCAAGCCTGAGTATCACTTTATAGATGATCATTGTTCATACCTTTTGCTGTCTTGCAGTTTGTATCTAGTTGTTTATTCCATTACTACCCAACAAGAAAAACCTTGCAGAACTGAAATCCCAGATGAAAGTCTATCTGAGATACAGAAAACAGGATAGAGAAGGATTTGCAGACTACTTTTAAGAAAGCCCTCCTTGTCAGCACTGTAAAAACAGCACCAAGTACAAAAGGAAAGAGAACAAAAGGAAGTAATAAGCAAAAGTATATCAATAACATAGAAGGGTGAAGAGCAGAGTCCTCTATAAGCACAGCAGAAAGATCTGTAAGCATTAAATAAAAGTGGAATACAAGAAAAAGTCACAGGGATCCTGCAATGCCAACCTGCAACCTTTCTGTGCTCCTATACACGAATTTCCTGGCTATACAATACACATTCTTCACACCTTGCTGCATGCAGAGCAGTGCTGAAAAACATGCACCATGGTCTGTCTGTGAAAGGAGATGCCCAAGCAAAATTCATCTTAAAGATCATTAGAGATAGCACAAACTCAACAAGCCAACCCCATGGCTGTCCATGTTTGTCACTGTTTTCTGTACAGAACAGTTATTTATAACTCAAGTGTTTTGTGTGCTTGTGTGTCCCCAAAGGCATTAAAATAAAGCCCTTTTCACACATATATAGAGTGAGGGCTCTACACTTCTTTAACAATAAACAAATAGTAACTTGGCTACACAGACAGTTTCTTTTGTTTGTCCCCCTCCCTTTTTTTTTTTTTTTTTGGACAATCATGTTTAAGTGCATGACAAATTCTTCCTTAGTTATAAGACAGTGACCCATTCAGCTTCAGACAAGGAGAGAAAGGCAACCATTTCAAGGGATGTTGCGAATATGAAAGTGATGGAAAAGCAAATCCCACAGCTCCCACTTCAGGGAAAAATTATGGAGCAGGGGAGACAGGACCCTGCAGAGCCTATAAAGAAGTTCAAACATTTGCTGAACAGTGAATTCCAAGAAAATCAGACCCCCAGTCTTCAGAAAAACATCTAAATGGATTTTGTTGCTTATATAAAAAACCAGAAACAAAACCAAAACCATGAGTTAAAGCAAAAGCAGTATCTGCATTCAGCTGTTCTGGAAACACTACAACACTGAGTAAGCAGGTGTTTTAGTACAAAAAAAAATACCTTACTCTAATTTCAAATTCATGTTTTATAGTAACTTGCCAAATGCAATTTCAAACCTCTAAGAAAGTTACAGTTATTCTGCAGCTCTATAAAACCTGTCTTACTGAATCAAGCTTCTTTGCTGTAAGCTTTCAAGGTTTTTAATTTTCTGCTGCAATTTCTGCACACTGAAGAGTAACCAGTTAAAAACGCTGGAAATCATAATTTTCTATTTTAACAGCTGAACACTTCCCACACTGTCCTGCCCAAATGAGGTTTCTTTCTTTTTGTGAGATCCTTGATATTCTTCTGAAATAGCCCATTTAATACCAGTTCTCATGCATGTATGGATTTAAAGCCATAATAAACTGTTTGATAAGTCTAACCTACCACAAAGCACAGGCTACAGTACCTCACCTAGTAATTTCTGCAATGTTCTACTACATTTTGGTAGGCTACAAGGTCTATTCTAGAAATATGTACTTCTGGGGTTTTTTTTAACACAGACTCCAGCAGATTGAGAAACTACCCTATCACTGTGTTATCTCAGCAGTGAAATACATCTATGGTTAAAAATATGTCCCTTTTCAGTGAGTTCTGCCTTAGCCACTGTGTCTTTCATCTGAAGTCTTATATCCTCAGAACTCCACTTCTAAGAACTTGCAGAACATGATCCAGCTGTAACTTTGCCTTGGTTAAACTACACTATTCTCACCTGTCAAAAAGACAGACCAAATAATTCCCTTATTATGCCTCTTTTAATCCTTTCCAAACTTTTAACCATTTTCCAGTTGTGATGGTGGTTTTAGTGAGGCCAACACATCTCATTAAGCTGCAAATTGTGATCTATATCTTATCCTCCATTTAATGACCAGAAGTAGATAGCAACACTTAGTTGCCAATAACCTAACAACTTCTCAGTGACCCACTACCTTCTATTTCATAAGGCCATGAAATGGAAAGGTTTGCAGGTATCCAAAACCTGACGCTGCAGGTAGGTCAAATTGGTTTGAGGTACACACATGGGTATTTCTTACTAAACCAAAAGCCCAGAAACAGTATGAAACTCACATAATTTCTTTTAACAGTAACTATAAACAGCTAAAGCAGAATTTCACCTTAATATACAATCATAGAATAGTTAGGGTTGGAAAGGACCTTAAGATCATATGGTTCCAACTCCCCTGCCATGGGCAGGGACACCTCACACTAAACCATGTCACCCAAGGCTCTGTCCAACCTGGCCTTCAACAATGCCAGGGATGGAGCATTCACAACTTCCTTGGGCAACTCATTCCAGTGCCTCACCACCCTTACACTAAACAACTTCCTCCTTATATCCAATCTAAACTTCCTCTGTTTAAATTTTAACCAGTTACCCCTTGTCCTATCACTACAGTCCCTAATGAAAAGTCCATCCCCAGCATCCCTATAGCCCCCTTCAGATACTGGAAGGCTGCTATGAGGTCTCCACGCAGCCTTCTCTTCTCCAGGCTGAACAGCCCCAACTTTCTCAGCCTGTCTCCATACGGGAGGTGCTCCAGTCCCCTGAGCATCCTCATGGCCCTCCTCTGGACTTGTTCCAACAGTTCCATGTCCTTTTTATGTTGAGGACACCAGAACTGCACACAATACTCCAAGTGAGGTCTCACAAGAGCAGAGTAGAGGGGCAGGATCACCTCCTTCAACCTGCTGGTCACGCTCCTTTTGATGCAGCTCAGGATACGGTTGGCTTTCTGGGCTGTGAGCACACACTGCAGCCGGCTCATGTTCATTTTCTCATCGATCAACACCCCAAGTCCTTCTCTGCAGGGCTGCTCTGAATCTCTTCTCTGCCCAACCTGTAGCTGTGCCTGGGATTGCTCCGACCCAGGTGTAGGACCTTGCACTTGGCATGGTTAAACTTCATAAGGTTGGCATCAGCCCACCTCACAAGCCTGTCAAGGTCCCTCTGGATGGCATCCCTTCCCTCCGGCATATCAACCGAACCACACAGCTTGGTGTCATTGGCAAACTTGCTGAGGGCGCACTCAGTCCCACTGTCCACGTCACCATGTCAGTATAATTACTAATTCCTAACTTGTTATTAGCTCAGCAAGAGGAAAAATTTTAGGCCTTAGGAACTGGTGGCGAATAAATGAAAAGGGTGATCCCAAAGTCGTATTAGCGGGTACATTATTTGTACTATAAACTATGAAGACATTTTAGAAGGGCTGTAAAGCTGAGCTATAGCAACTAACAGAAGATGTAATTATACAAGCAGCTGCATTCCAAATTTTGCCAGGATTTGCAATTTCCTGCAATTACAGAGGACTGTATGAATCTCCATCTTATGCATGCTAAAGCAAAATATTCACTACTGAAATGCTAGTTCCCCAGCATACCTATTGTCTTTCCAAACCAGATTGACAGGGAAGCCACGGAGAGGCAATGAACCTATTTCATGCAGGAACAGAAGGCCATCTTTTAACTGGGGAGGAGTCCTCTGAGAAGAAACTAAAAATATAGTTGTAATACCAGGAATGCACATAGCTGCATCCAACAAGAACAGCTACAATGGGCTGGCATGGCACTGCTGCTCTGTGCTTCCTTTTACTATATACACTGAATACTGCAAAGCCCTTAGTAAGCCTTCAGAACAACATCCACACTCTTCTCCAATGGAAAACTCTTAGATAGTGAGGACACATAGTAATGGAAAGTTAGAAGTTAATTAAAGCATTTGAATGAAAGAACTTTATAAAGAGGAGTGACCTGAAGTTGCCTGAATGGTTTTTGTTGGAGATTTTTGTTGGGTTTGTTTAGTTTGTTCTGCGGGGTTTTTGTTTTGTGGCATTTTTTGGTTGGTTGGTTGGTTTGGGGTTTTTTTTTAAAGATATGATCAAATGGGTCTATATTTAGACTCTTGTATCTAAATACCACATTGATATGAGTCAGAAAAGTCAGTTTAGCTTAAGATAAAGGAAAATCATACAGGATTAAGAAAACAGGAAAATAACAACATCAATATTTTTCAGGGTCTTTACCAGAAAACTATAATGTATAGCTCCAAATATCAATACAAAACCCAAAACCAAACAACTGATAAAAGCATTGCCTGTTTGCTGAGCTTACAAATATCTGTCCCACAAGCAAAGCAAAAGGGAAATTAATCCTCTTAGGCCTAAAATCAACTGAACTCTGTGACTGCTGTGAGCAGACTTGCTTTCAGTAAGGGCTTCACCCAGCCCCCCTGCAAGAGAGATGCACTGCATCCTACACAATCACAGAATGGTTTGGGTTGGAAGAGACCTTAAAGATCATTTAGTTCCAACCCCTTGCATGGGGAGGGACACCTTCCACTAGACCAGGTTGCTTGAAGCCCCAGACTGGCCTTCAACACTTCCAGGGATGTGGCAGACACAACTTCTTGGGGCAACCTGTTCCATGCCTCACTACCCCCAAAGTAAACAATTGCTTCCAAATATCTACTCTAAGTCTTACCCTCTGTAAGCTTAAAATCATTTCCCCTTGCCTTGTCCCTACATATCCTTGTAAAAAGTCCCTCTCCAAATTTCTTGTAGGCTCCCTTTAGGTACTGGGAGCTGCTCTAAGGTGTCCCAGAGCCTCCTCTTCTCCAGGCGGAACAAACCCAATTCTTTCAGCCTGTTATCATAGGAGAGGTGCTCCAGCTCTTGGAGCATATTCACGACTGTCATAGTTTAAGCCCAGGCAGTAACTCTGTATCATGCAGCCACTCGCTCACTTCCCACCCTTACCCCTCCCCAGGGGGGATGAGGAGGAGAATCAAGAGAACGTAAACCCCATAGATTGAGATAAGAACAGTTTAATAACAAAAATAAAGTAAAACAGTGATAATAATAATAATTACAGAAATAGAAGAAAAAAAAAAAAAAAGGAAAAAAACCCTATAAATAAAAGCTCAGCAAACACAAGTGATGCACAATACAATTGCTCAACACCTGCTGACTGATGGCCAGCCTGATCTTGTTACAGGAGGGTGAAAATTTCTGAAACCATTCTAGCAGTGATTGTATTTGAAAAGTTTGCAGTTTGCGAAGAAAGCCTTTGTACATATGTTAAAATTTTGTAAATTTGCTGTTCTGTATTTTAGACACTATTCCAGTAGGTGATTGTGTTTAGAAATCATAAATCAATAGAGAAGCTTCATACACTGAATACTGCAATTGTGCTGGTTTGTATCCTAGCTACTTTATAACTAAACGCTACAATGGTGACTTTAGGAATAGAAACAAATATAACCTTGTAAAGTAAAGGGAATGTAGAAAAGAATATACTGTGAAACTCCAACTTAGCAGAACCAAAGATTAAGTAAGCCTGAACCACATACCAACGGAAGAT
Source organism: Psittacula echo (assembly GCF_963264785.1). NCBI lineage: Eukaryota > Metazoa > Chordata > Aves > Psittaciformes > Psittacidae > Psittacula > Psittacula echo. The sequence continues at coordinate 20,071,335 of NC_137740.1, forward strand.
AAAAGAATGCTGTATCCACATAATGGTTGGGATTTGTCCAAAGAACAGAAAGGTAAAAAGAGGACAGTGAGGAAGACTCCTTACCTCATCAGGACGACCACCAGAGGGGGCCGCGCAAGCACAGGAGAGGCTGATGTCGTAAAGGACTGATGAAGTAATCCCTGATACTTATTGCGAAACTTCTAACGTACAAATTGCGAACGTGATGTGACGGGGTTAGAACCAGATTTGGGTGCTTACCCCTGGTTCTCGGCGCCTTAATAAAGCACCTCATATAACCATTCCGATGGTTATGTGTTTGTCCTGACGCGAACAATCTGAGCAGCAATCAGTCCCTTCTGGGTAACCCTCTCCCAGCTTCTATACTGAGTGCAATGTGCTGTGGTATGGAATATCCCTTTGGCTGCTTTGAGTCAGGTGTCCTGTTTCTGCTCCCTCCTGGCTTCTTGCGCCCCTCTTCACTGGCACAGCATGAGAGACTGAAAAGTCCTTGATCAGGATAAGTGCTACTGAGCAACAACTAAAACATGGGTGTGTTATCAGCATTGTTTTCAGACTAAAGCCAAAACACAGCCCTGCACCAGCTACTAGGAAGAGAAATATCTCAGTTACAGCTGAAACCAGGACAGTGGCTCTCACTTGGAGAGTGATACCCTCAAAGAGATACATAAAAAGGCAGTTGCTTCAAGATCAGCCTTTAGGTTGGGCTGCTAAAGGACAGACCTGAGGCAAACAGCCCAGAACAAAGGCAGTAATGTTGAAAGCCTCATGAGACACATCCCTCTCACACAAAGCTACAAAAAAGTTTCCTGTTGTATGGATGTTTTCTGAACCCTGTTCCTGAGATTTTTGGCATGAGTAATTTGCTTGTGCAGTGGTTAACTTTTGAGAACAACTGAACGCAAAGAATGTAATGTGTTTATTCTATTGACGCAACTCTGGACTGAACCAGCCAGCAACAAATCTTAAAATAATAAATGGTCTTCAAAGAAATCAGCAATTTCTACATCAGCTCTGTCCAGCTAAAGAGGATGCTTGCAGTGCCAGCATGAAAAGCACAGACACGAAGCATCAGCAAGAACATGTAACAAGATGGCCAGAATCACTGTGCTTTGGAGCCAGAAGTTCAACTAAACCTCTTCAGCTACTTTGAGAAGATACACAAGCCCATCACCTGGTGCAATCCTGCTGCTCTCACGAAGGTAGGACAGCTCTGGGCAGCAGCATCAAACTTACAGATTCCTTACCGTCAACTACAAGTAGACAAAGTTCAGGCTTGTGAAAGTCCCATATGCTACACAATTCTGAATGTGCACCACGGAGAATAAGAGATAAACACCTATTTCCTTCCCCAAGTTACAGATCTTCAGCATTTTACAGTAGTAAAAAAAAAAAAATTGCATTCTAACAGGCTGGCCTTTTATAATTAATTTCTTTTTAACTACAGTTTTATCTCTAAACTTTTCAAAATCCTTGAACTCAATTAGAAGACCACACAAATTAATGTGGTAATAGGCACACACTGAAAATACATGATACAAAAACTGGAGTGTGTCAGTGTAACTAATTTAGACACTTGCAAAAAGGTTGCAGTGCTACTTTGAAAAAGACCCTGACAACTACAAATTACAAAGGAAGGCAACAGACAAGTATTGCTTCGTATAATAAATTGCTCACTTATTTTTCAATTTGTTCTTCCAAACTTTTATCTTGGGCAGCAGAGACAAACACTGATGATATATCATCTCAGATCTAAGTGGCTTGCAGAGGCTTGGAGGGCCCCACATTGTTTTAAGCAGAGCTTTGTTGCTGCACAATGTGGAAGTAGCCACTTGAGAAACACTGCTGCTTGTGACTTGCACTTTTCTCTATTATCCTGCTTTGGAAGAACAGGATGTGAAGCAAATTCAAGCAATGCAATGCCTGCACAGACCGCCAAACAAAAGGAATGTTTATACAAACCACTCCTAAAACACACTGATGAAAGGAAGGCACTGCCACCTAATCATACAAACTTACAAAAAAGGGTCTTTCTTATGCAAAAATACAAGGAAAAAAAAAAAACAAAACAAAAACAGCCACCAAAAAACCCCTACACAAAACCAAGCCACAACTTTTAGTGAGTTTCTTTACCCCCGACTGGTTTGGTTTTCAGTTAGAAAACACTCCCTTGTCCCTTCCAGGGGCTTTGCACAACCAGTGCAGAACCTCCATCAGCACCCAGTCCTGTAGCTCTTCCCTCTGCTTTTGGGGGAGGCAGGAACAGTGCATCCAGAGCAGCGAAGGTCATTCCATCAATCCAGCTTATACACAACTATGGCATGAGGTAAATGAAGATTTGTCTACATAAAACATTTTCAAAGTTTCAGTGAAAAAGCAGACATTTTCTAAAGCCACTACTCCTAAAATGCATTCAGCAATTTCTCTTATTAGCTCACACTTTTGGTGGTGAGTAGCAGCTGTAGGTGGACCTGAAACTGCCTGAATGGCCATCATGACTCTTGCAGCAAAGGCCGGGCCCCCAGCTAGCCAGCAAAGAGAAAAATCAAACAGCTCTCAATGTTTTGAGAGAGCTGCAAAGATGAAAAGTTAGAAATGGTGAGTTCTGAGCTCAGAAGTGTACTAAAGCTTTATTTAGATGGATTTCTTGCTGGGTAGAAGAGATGTGACAATATTAAGTTACAGATCTACTTTTATGTCAGCTCTTCTATAAGCACAAGGGACAAAGACACAGAAATGAGTTCAATACTTTGTTCTCTTATGATCAAGTACCCTTGATTTCAGGGCAGAGAGAGAAAAAGGCCAAGGTTAAGGGAAAAAAAAATATTAAAGTTAAGCTTTGAACGCATGAATGCAAACAGTCCTCCTAAAAGCACCTCTATCAACTCACCTAAAAAGCAAACACTACCGCAAAGTACACAACACTTGTTACTCTTGCTGGAGGAGGAAGAACCCATTCCAGCAGTCTGCCCAGAATTGTAAAGTAAGCCAGATACCTTCTGGAAGTTACTGTCCCCAAAACCCACTCTGAAAGGTCCAGTAAAACACACTAATAGTGTTTCCGGTAGAGCTGCTCTAAAATCCAGCTACTGGCTATGGTGTTTCATATGGCCTCTGTCAGCCAGAATTAGCTATGTCCCCATGATACTGTTCTTGTAGAGGACAATGTTTGTTGCAGTGGCTCACCAATTGCAAGACAGTCTCAAAATCCAGCAACCTTGTGCTCACAGGTACCTCAAATCCCACCCACCAGCCTCCAAGCTTTTCATATTCAAAAGATAAAGGTGGTGTTGAGACCTGTGATCTTACATACCTTACATATCTCAGCCCTACAGGGCTCAGTCTTCATCCATGTTTTACTATGTGCTTTAACTGTGTAAATAACTAAATACTACACTTATTTCTTAAAAACGCACTAAAACATTTACAGTGTCTATGAAGCACAGACTCTCATTGGCATAAGTTTTTTTACAGTTTATCATTAAATAAAGCTCATCTAAAAATTACTGGAGTGTAATTCTTCAGCTGCATTTACTATGTTTCATTGCCTTGGTCGGTATCCAAAATCCTGGCAAATAACACAAGTAAAATATTAACACTGGTTATTGATTATACTTTACCTGATACTGTCACCTGAGCAAACATTCTGCGTTTCAGCAAACGAAGGCATATTTTGGGAAGCAAGAAAAACTCACCCACGCTTACTTCAAACCCCAGATTCTGCACACAAAACAGGAGACGGTTCTCAAGTTTTTAATGTTTCTCTCTTCCCTAAGGAGCTGCAGTCTTTTAGAATACATAAGCCCCATGAAAAATGTCAGGCTAGGTAATTTATTTCCAGTTACAGTTTTTGTGTGTTTGAAATCGGTTTGCTGATTTAGCTACTGGTACATTGTCTCTGTCTCTCGCACAGTTCAGCACTCATTCAGCAATCTGCAGAGTAAGTTGCATCTGAAAACAAAGAATCTTTTTAATCTCTTCGTATGCTGAAAGCTTAACACTGACTATTCAAGTCTGACCAACCTGCACAGAGCTCTCAGAAACAAGCAAGATTCTTACAAAAACATCCTAGGTCTGCTTATCTGCAAGAACTTTCACATGCATGCCAGCCCTAATCCAGGCTAGCTAGGGGCTTCAGGTCTAACGCAAATGTTAGGTCCTGCTGTTAAGAGGAGAACCAACACATGGACATTGCTTCTTTCCTCCTTCCAACACAAGACAGAGCACACTGCCCTCCAGAAGCAACCACTTGTATCTCCATGGGCAAGCAGCCTCAGATCTCCTGCTAAGACTACTGGCAGGCGACAAATAAACCAGTGCAAGAAAATACATGAGCAAAAAGTGAATACAAAGATCAGGATCTCACTTCCCACTGCTTTATAGCACATCCATGCTTTCTAATAACCTAAATTGGCTAATAACATGCAAATTCCATCAACGGCAAATTTAATCCTACATTTAACCAAAGAACTACACATAAAAGCCATTAGCCTCATCCCTCCTTGCCATCTTCCTGTCCATGTCCTCCATTGCTCCCTTTGACGGATGTTTCTGCTGATCTCTCTGGGTTTTCTCCTCCTTCCAGGCATCTGGGCCCAGCCAACCATGCACTTCCAAAAGCTGCTCTTGTGGCCTTGCTAGTTCTTCAATTTCTTCTCGCATGAAAAGCTCTACTGACAGCTGCTCGGCGCTCCAGATGGAGGTTTACAAATACAAAGTAGAACACAGAAATGCTCTGGGAGCAGGGAAAGGGGCAGGGGAAGGGAATGTGCTGACTGAGGAAATAGGCCAGCACTGAACCATTCCATACCACTCCTCCTCTTCCTGCACCCCAGACAGCCTGGATAATTAACTACTCACTACACTAATATCTTCATACTAGCAGAAAACCCAGAGAACTAGAGTAAATAGCAGCAATAGCAAAGATGTTATGTGAACAGTTTATTTTTAAAGAAAGAGCTTTTGACAAGCCTACAGAGAGTTCTCCATGCAGAGCTCAGCTGGCCCTTTGCTGCAAGTCCCGGGTTTAAGGCAGCAGAAACATCCTGATCCAGCACTGGTGCAGGAGGCAACACAACAGACCAGGAGCCAGTCCAGCCTCACCAGCGCTGCTCACCACTCACACAGTGAAGAAAATAATAAGGCTTCATATTTTCCTTGCCCACACACATACATTGCACGTGCCTTCACTTTCATGCAGGTTAGCCACACACACAGCACAGCCACCAAGCACTAGCATTGGCTACTAGGGTACCCACAGCTCCTCATGCCCCCCTCCAATTTATTATGAGGCATATGGAAAAACTTTGGAAGTGCACTCGTTTGAGTATATAAAATTCAGTTCAATCTTGGTAAGAAAACAAACAAACAAAAATAAATCCCTAAGTATGTAGACCTTATGTTTCAGCATCAGCCTCTGGAGCTGCTTCCCTACTTCAAATAATGAAGCCTTAAAATGCATCAAAAACCATTCAGTATTTTATAAATGCAAGATCCTTAGGAAAAAATCTTCTTTTATTAGATTTCACAAGGTCTCCAGCAGTGTGCTGTGATGAGCTGGCAGTGGCAAAATGTTTGAGTGAATCACAGGACTCTTGGGATGAAGTGAAAGCCTCTATGCTCCAGTCCCCACCATCCCCACGTGATGGGGTGTCCCAGGCCACTCCTGCCACCATCAATGACCACCGCTGCACCTCCCCTCTCCCCAGCAAGAGAAAACTAAACATCCCTGTCCTATACAGCCCCTCCCCAACACACTATGAATCCTAACGGCATCTCTTCTGAACTGGGCAGCCTTGAATCCTCCCATCCCTATCAAGTCTGCGTGTGCAACAGTTTGAGAAGCTTAGGGGCTACTGAATAGAAGGGGAGGTGACTAATCGGAAGAAAAACACAAAGACAAAATTCAAGTTTCAGTGTGCTCTTCCACTGTCATTAAGGAGGCCTGATACGGGTCAGAGATCACAACCTCTGAAAGTCTCAACTCTTGGTACTTAGGCACAACACGAGCCAAGCATCCAAGCACAGCCACCAGTACTTCTGGAGAGAACTCTAGTGTGGAAAGAGCACATTCAAGCTCAGATTAATGGCTCTAAGTCTTTCTGTGCCATGCTTCAGATGTGTATGCATAAGCAAGCTCCATTCCATCATATTGCCATCTCAGAGGAGCCTGGCTTGCTTTTAAATGCTAATGAACACAGAGTATCCCAAGATGCAATATCCCAAGTTTCAACAAAAGCTCAGTATGATGTGAGCGTTTATGTGATGAAAACTGAAACGATCACCAGTTGGAGTCAAGTGCTCTACATTCCAGCTTGTGGATGCCAAAGATTTAACACAGACTGAAATCAAATCCCAATCTCAAATAGAGGAGTAATTAATAAACTATTCAGAAAGGAAAAAAACCCCAAACAAGATCTCTTCCAGAATTAGGAGGTTTCACCTTTTACAGTTAAGTTTGTTTCTAAGAAGGGAAATATTTTTAAAGCTTAACCACTTCAATTGACTTTCTGATAATTTGCAAATCCCCAAAATGTCACCAGAGAAATTATGAATATTTGCCCAGTACTGCATGGAAGAAAACAAAGCTAAGAGTAACAAAGCCACATATTCAGATCACACTTCCGTCTTATGCATTTTCTCCTCCAAGATACTGAACATATTGCTGCCTAGAGATGGGTATCAGTTAAAATGTCATATTAATCAGGGTTTCACAAATCACCCAAATCCCGTGGCAACATTCAGATGTTTCCAAGTGAATGACACTGAAAGGGAAATGGTTTCAGGGTCATTCCAAGCATACAACTAAGGAAAGAGATGGGGGCTGGCAGAAACAAACAAAAGAAAATAAGGAAGCAAAGAAAGAAACAAAAGAAAATAAGAAAACTAAGTTCCTGGATTTTAAAAGATTTACAAACAATAGTTTTAATTACCAGAATCAGTGTGCGAATGATTAGACTTGCAACAAATAGACACATCCTGAAACCACATCCTGAATAACCAGACATGGTGGCATAGCAATGCCTTTAACACATTGAAATACCTCTACATTGTCCAAAATAAATAAACCAATCAATTGCAGGCTTGCATAAGTGAAACATACTTCAACAGCTTTTCTAGCCCAATCCAGTCTTAGAGCAGGTCCAGCTCTTCTTCAGCCACTCTTGACAGATATGTGTATAACCTGGTTTGTACAGGGTCCAAGAATGACTCTTCACAGCTCACCAGACAACCTACTCGAATGCTTCTCTGCCCAAGGCATTAGGCATTTTTTTTATTAGTATCTTAATTATAACCTCTGTGTTGCAATTTACACACATTCTTGTCCCATTTACTGAGGACAAGAGGAAAAAACCCCTTCCTTTCCCCCACAGAAAATGTATTCAAAGAATCACACACCTCACTTTAGTCTTTCCATTGTTAACATAAAGACCTTCAAAGACCTGACATTGTGACTTACAATGATATTTGTTTCTCTCTTCTGGACTCTTCCCCCATTTCTCTCTTCAACTGTGATGCTCAAAACTGGATGTAAAGAGCAAGCAACTGTACCTTGTTTTAGCAAAGCTTCATCTAACCAAGCACTATCTCCAATAGTCTTCAATAGCAAATAGTTAGGGAATAAGTTTAGGACTAGACAAATATGTAATACCTCACTGGAAAATACAACCTACTTAAACTCTGGTAGTTTACTGCTGAAGGATTTTCTTGACCGAGAATACTTCCTCTGTTTCTTGCTTAACAATGATTTTTTAATTTAATTTGTCCTGTAATTCCCTCTAGGTTCCTCCATTATGAAAACCAAGTAGCATCAGAAGAACAATGAAAAAAGTTTCCTCCGGCTCCACTGTGATATCCCTCTTGTAGTGGAAGAAGCCCTTGCCTAGGTAAATTTCCTCACAGAGAAGCCCTTTCACAACTGGGGTCATCACTGCTTCCCCTCCCTGCACCTTTTCAGCTTAACAACATCTTTTTTGCTTCTTTTTGAGTTATGACTATGACCAGAACTGCACATGGCATTCCAGGAATGGATGGGAACATTGTAAGTTTTGCTTTCCTCTGTTTTTCTAACACTTCTTAGGATTCAGTTTACTATTTCTGACCACTGACATTTCCACAGAACAATCATTATAACCCCAAGAGCTCATTCATGTGCCATGACAGACAGCTCAGAAAAAAATACATGTAAAATTATGATTCTCCCTTCAGATGTATTTTGTTAGATTTATCTCCATGCAATTTTACCTGACATTTTACCACTTCACTGCTCAGTACAAGGACCCTCAACAATCCTGTGCTGTTGTCCTTCATGTGCTCTCAGGGATTTAGCCTCATCTCTCAACCCGGGCACCTTGCTATGCACCTCCTTTTCCAGAGCAGTTACACACATGCTGAGCAGCATGATAAGGCTCCATCAGCAACCGCCTCTGCAAACCCATCACAGCCACGTCCTCTCCTCTTCCTGTTCTGCTGTTTGCTCAAGGGTAAGAAAAAGACAGTCACGTGGGCAGTTTATTTTTGTTGAGACGCTTTTCAGGGACTTTATTAAATGCCATTTGTAAATGCAATTAAACGACATCAATCCAGACTCCCTTGCCCACATGCTCACTGGTCCCTTCCAAGAGCTCCAACAGATTTTAGATTCATGATTCTTCTGCAAAAACTCTGCTGTCTCTTCCTCAGTATATCACGTTCCATCATGTGCCTTCAATTCTGTTCTTCAGAACAGTTTCTACTCAGTTGGCTGGCACAGACATCAGGCCTACTCACAACAACAAACATAATTACTCTGTGGATTATCACAGTTTTTGTGAAGTACATGGTAGGGGGCACAAGAGCTATAACAAACTGTACTGTCCCTCAGCTGAGCAAAGCTTGCGAAAGCCAAGATAATTTCCAGATGTCTCAGTATCACAAGATACAAAGATAGCGGTAATGTCCACCTTAACTATGTCTGTATCTTCTCTTTTTTTGACTAAAAAAATACAATATAGAAGGAAAGACTCGATAAGCTTATTTTTCCAGGGAAAAGTCTGAAAGGGACAAAACCATAAAATTGATATAGGAGCCTGCATTCAGCAAGCATCCTGACTGTGGGTAACACAAAGATAGACTACAGACAGAAAGCATCACATAAGCAGCAACACTATTCAAAGAAAGGACTGATATAAAAAGGATTGATGGAGAGTCATCTGACACCCCACCATCCCAAAAAATGCTGTCATGTAGTGTTACAAAACAATTTTGTTCCAGGGCACGTAAAAAGAGGAGACACTAGTGATAAACCATCCTTTTAGCAACACACTTAAGATGCACTCCATTTGTTACCCAGTCATAAACTAATGTGATGTTCACTGAATCTGAGGAGCACAAGAACTTAACTGACCATCATTCAAATCCAATCAGTGCATCTATTTCAGAGTACAATGAAGAATTCATCAGTTAATCTATTTAGACTTCATTTCCAAATTTAAACATAAAAAAATTTCAGTGTGTTTATTATATAATATTTAACAGCATGCATATTGTTATATATAAGAGGAGTCAGAGCATATCTTGCTTTGGAAATCATGCACTGGAAAATAATAGTCACGTTCATTTTGCCATAAAAGCAACCAAATCTTATGATGCTAGAGGCTTGCCTGGTCCAGTACCCCATCACTGACAGTGATCGACAGCAAGCGCTTAGAGAAGACTACAAGACAAGAGGCAATCATGGAGATACTTCCTCAGAATATTTCCTCAGCCTGCAATGATCCGTACTCCCACAGCTTCCTAAGTTTGTAATTCATAACGGTATATTTGATAGCCTGTGATGAATTTCATCTTCCTAGAATGTGTCCAACAGATTTCAAATCCATGTACAGTACTTAGATCCACAGTGTCCCGCAGGAAGAAGTTCCATATTCTGTGTGAAGCTGCAGGTTCTTGTGCCTATCCCTGTCAAACTGAGCCAAATTAGTTCCTTATCCTTACAGCCAAGGAGTGCAATTAGCTCTTTACATATGTTTTCCACGCCAGACCCTTTTGAAATCTTGGGCAAATACCCCTTGATCTGACAATGTGCCACTTTTCATTTTGTCAGCCGATCTGCAATCCTGTCTACCAACACTTCAATCTTAAAACCAAAAAAAAAACCCCAAAACAAAAAATACCTCACACAACCCCAAAATCAAACAAAAAAAAAAAAAAAAAGCCCCCTCTCCTGAGTTAATACAGACACAAAGCAATGATACAGCGTTTTTGTTACTGCTCTATCTGCCCCAACTACCTCTTTCACTTTTTCTCCATCCATAAGTTTCACAGATCCTCCGGTATCCTTCTTTCCTCTTGATGCATGAAAAAAAACTTACTAGCTTTTATGGCTGCACCTTCATCGTATCTTCTCCTTGTTAATATTCAGATGAACCTTCTACACCTACATTAACAGCTCCTTTATTTATGTCCTACCACCCCCACTGGGTGCTTCCCAGTGTCTCCCCATCCCTGTGTCAGAGAACACCATGTATACTTCCTTCATATCACCTGCTTTCCTCTGCAGCCAGCCTCCCACAGCCAGTCTGTTCCTCTACCAAAACTTGTGCTTAGTTCCCTCTCTCACTTCACAGGTTTCAAATCATTCTTATTCCTTCCCCCATGAGATATTTCAAAGACTACTAACTCAGTGAAAAATGACAAGCTCTGGCCTCTCACACCCTCCTTTCCCTACAAATACCTAGCTTCATTTTCCTCACTATAACCATTACTGATGCTTTCAACCTGCTGCTTCTATCCCCCACTGGGGGCTGCCATGATTTTTTCTCTTCTCTCCTCTGCAACACCTATCCTTTGATGTCTTCCCTTCCAAAAGAACACTTACTTTGTTTCAGCATGCTGCTTCTCTGGGACAGATGCCTACTTTGTTTTTGAAAGAACACCTGGCATGCTGTGGCATAAACAGACAAGTAACTGTAGATCTGGTATCGAGACTGCAGCAATGTTGACACACAACAGACCCAGGGAGGCTGTCTTATGACGACCCATAGTGAGACCTGGATAATATAGGATCTTAAAAGTCACTAATGATCAAGAAGGCCACCCAAAGCCTTACCTTCTCACACCACGCAGCCTTTCGGTGAGTCACAAGCTTATGCAGTTGGTCATGGAGTGTTGTTAGGTCTCTGGATAATCTGTCAATTTGCGCAGTCAGACTGTCAGCCCAGGGGCAGCACGAGGTCACCTTTGGCAGCTCACTTCCCTCTACATGAGTGTCCTGGGACTCACACATATTTCCCTCTTCAGCCATATTATCTAACACAGTTTCCTAGAGGAAAAGCAATAAAAGTAACTCTTCATCAGAAGCAGAAATGGTATGTCCCCCATCTTCCTGGTAATTCATAAGTAGAAATTCGCCATTGCCATCTCAGTATACAATTGCTCCACAATTTCAGAGTTATTTTAAGAGATAACCTCCTCAGCTCACTTTAACATATTTCTAAGTTAGCAGAAAACTTATGCTGCTAACCTAGCTTATTTTAGAAAGCACTGAATACTGTGAGATACTCTTCACTGCACTAAAGCATGAAGTAACACTCATGGGACAGAGATCATTACTGAGGAAGCTCTAAATATGCTCCTTCCCCTCAAACTCTGAGGTTGGATGCATTTCTATGGTGTTTTGAAACGACCAGGAAGGAGGTACATGCTTACGCTGTTCAGGACAGCCCCATCTGGTACATGGCACAGCGAGCTATAACACCCATGAGATCACCTGTGCCCATGTAAAACTGCAAGTTGAAGAAGGCCAAGAGATCGCTGCTCCAGGCTCTGTCAGCTCTGCTTTGACCATGAGCACCTAGCTGGTTCTATAATTAATTCTGCAGCTGCCTTCAGAGATAACAACTGTTATTTGAAATACTAAAAAAAAACCAACCAATAACTTCAGAGTCCTTGAAATGCATGCATCTGTATACACTGTGCACACAGATTATGCAGAAACACAATTTTCAAGCCAGGGTAGCACAGCATAACTAAAGGACCCAGGCCTCTTCACTCAAAGAGTATTAAATATTTATTTCCATATCATTATCAAGAAGATATTAAATAGGAGAGGTCATAATCTCTTCTAAGGACATAATTTACATTCAAAATGATCTTTAGAAATTGGAGGAGTGATGTCAAAACAGTGAGAGGAAATTCAGCAGTTGAGCAGCATGATCTACACACAGGCAAGGAAAAACCAAATGCATAATTACTGGTTCAGCAGCCACGCCTCTGGAAGAGACATCAGAAAACCAGAAGTCACCAATGCTGCACTGTTAAAGTCAAGCACTGTTTTAGAAATTATAAACACAAGTCTCCATGATAGAAGAGCTCTGACTATAACACTGATATACAGGGTGAGGCACCTGAAGTTAAACACAGACAAATGGGAGGGAAAGTCCCATATGAGAACAGCAACAGCCATCAGAAGTTTGATTGAATGGCCTACAAGGAGACATTGAGAGAACCAATTTTGTTAGCCTAGAAACAGGAACTGGGAACACAGTGACATGCTAACAGCCTTCACTTATATAAAAGATTGCTATAAAGAGGATGGGAATATTTTTATTCCCCTCACCCCCTCTTTCTCTCTCTTCTCTGCAGGTAGGTTAAAAACTCTGGCTTCACGCACAGCAAGAGATTTTTTGGCTCATACAAGAAAAAAATTTTTAGATAACTAACAATTGCAAAAGATATCCTACAAAACCTCCTTTCTTAGTAAGCATCAGAACTGCAAACTGGCACAAAGGAGCACTGACCCCAGCAGCTGATGTTGACCAAAGGCCCAGCTCATGACAACACATATTTTGGACACCCACAGGCTAACAAACTGCATGGAATAAAACAAGGCTTTTGTTGTTGTGGGGTCTGTTGTTTGTCTGGTGTTGGTTTTTTGTTGCTGTTGTTGTTAATTTGAAATTCACTGAATGACAGAACTTTAAAGAAACATTCCTGCAGTCACTACATTTGCTGTAATTATGTCTTGCTGTCACGCTCCTGCCTACAACCATCAGAAAGACCTAGCAGTAGCCATGCTAGCACCATCCCAGCCATCAGAGCAGCAGTGTAAACCATGGGTTAACTGGAAAGAGAAAACTACTGTATCTTCAAAGCACATCTCATTCCCTTATATCCTAGGAATAACCACCATCATCAGCAAAACAAAAGAATTCAGCCTATTGAATTATTGAGAAAGAAATGCTGGTTAGGTTTTTTGCAAGTATTTATTTAAGACTTAACTCCAGGAAGCACACTAACATTCACAATACTCCCCACACTGTTCAACATGTCAGAGACAAACATTTTGGTGGACACACTGAAATGCTGTAACATTTGCTGTTACGTTTTGCCTATTTGGAGTCAGGCTTATGCTAGCATTGATGCTTTCCAAATAACCATAAATGGTAGACATGTAAAGCAAAAAGCATGATAAAACTAATGCCAATTTGAATGGCTCTGCATTGGAAGTACCCTTCAAGACAGGTGATGCAATTTTACATTCTTCTTTGCTTTGCTTTTAGCGTAGAACAAGGCATATGGGCAATTAACAGTTTAACTGATTCTCAAAATTTTGTAAACTCATGTGGCTTAATGTGGTGCTCTGAAGAATTATTTTCAGCAGCTGTGAATGGGCAAAAGTCATAGAGAAAAGTGAGATGGATGGTACCGTTTACACTCACTTGAGAAATCTTAAGACGCACAAAGAAAGGCTTATTGATTTTCTTGTGATCATTCAACACAGTTCAAGGGGAAATCGACAATGTCAACACCATTTGCCTAGGAAAAATGAAGCTGTTTTCAATATCAGCTGCTTGCGAATTTAGTTGTTCTCAAGTCTGTAATAAAGCTTAGAGGCCCTCTTCTGAAAAGCCATTTAATTTTAAGAAAATATATGATTGCTGTGTTTAAAAAACATTAAAGAGATGAAGATCAGACATTTTCATTTGTGTTAACTATATGAAATTCTGCCACTCTGTTCTGCAATTCCTCAGCTTAGCTGAGTCTTATTGAAGAAAACAGAAGAATGAAGGCGAACTAAGGAAACATGCCTTACTTTACCAAAAGCTTTTTTCCTTTTTTTTTCATATGCTGTTGAACAGTTGGCTTGCAGCATTTATTTCTGTGAGAAGGGGCCTTTGGAAGTGGTCAGCTATGCTAGAATCAAGAAAGCTGCACCCATCAAAATCAGTGTGATTCATTACCATCCACTGCCAATAAACTGGTTCCAGTTGCTTCCACTCCAGAAAGGCTTCTAGTTGCATGGTTTCAGACTCCAGAAGCTGTAATAGCTAGAGAAAAGGAGACAAAGGAAAAAAAATCAGGTAACATTGATCACTTGTGAACTAAATGAAATGTGTATTTGGTCTGAAGAACAAAAAGTGTCAGTGGTATACAGGAAACATCATGTTCCTTCACATAAACACCGTAAAACCAGTTGCAGAAATATGATGTGAAACATTTTTCCCAGCATCTCTGATTTATTACTCACTTCAAATGTACAAACACCACCAGCTTTTATATACATAAATGTAAGTTTCCATATTGTTTTAAGGGATGAAAGAGCCATAATTCTGATATATTAAGGCCTAGATGCGTGGCCATCTTCAAATCTACATTTCCTGACTACCAAAATAAGCTATGTTTCTCCAAGAGAATTTTTTCATCTATCCATTCACTCACACATATCAAGGCTGTACGGTCTAAACACCTTCTCTTCCAGGCCATGTACAGCCTTCTCTCAGCTTGTTGGCTTTGCTCCCCTACCTATAGGAATCTCAGACCTCCAGTATCTCCCGTTCTCTCTGCCTTTCCCCCAAAACCTTTCAGCCTTATTCAGATCACTCAAACTGAGATGATCTCCAATGCTCTGAAATAGCATGAAAGAACTCCCTTTAAAAATGTTATGTATTTTATAAATTGTCTGATTTGCTGCATGAGAGATCCCTCCCTCTACCTAAGAGCATATAAAGTAGAGAGGTTATGTTCTAGGTGTACAAATTATAGTTTTTTCATAAACATATACATAACATGCCTGTATGCACACATGCATACGGGGAAAGAGACATCCCAAGACTAAATATTTCCATATAAGTAAAACGAAACTTCTTGGGAAAAATGACAGATGAACAAATTAGGTATAAATCAAGAGCTTACCAACCTTAACAATTTCAGTATTGGCCACATATTTGAAATGAACAATTTTAACACCAATCTGACAACAAAGGCAGTGTTTAAAATGACACATAACAGTATATAGTCTCAAGGAGAATAGTAAGGACCAGATCAATATCAGTTAAACCCACCTTATATAGACAACTATCTTCTGCTAGCTTTGTTGGGTTTAGTTCTTACTACATAACACGTAATTCAAGTAACTGCAAAGCATGAGTTGACTTTGCAATTTTATTCTGCAGATATAACTTTAAGTTAAAGAAATCCAAGAAGGGAATGCACTTTGCAAGACTAACTGCTGGAAATTATGAGCAGTTTGCTCTAAAACACTGCTGGATCCAAAATACAATTATTACACATTTGTTCACAGAACTAACACTTGGCATTATGCTTAATGACTCTGCTAGTTTCAAGCTCAGCTGGTATATGAAAAGTGGAAGAAAGGGTTTCTGTCCCCTTTCTTTTTCATAGGTATATCTGCAGCACAAATGGCTTACATTATGGGATCTGATCCTAGCAATAAAACCTAGCCAAAAGGTTGATTAAATATTCAGGCAACAGCTAAGTTACTTGATTTTAAAGTAGCTTTGTAATGTGGTCATGAGCTCTGTGTGATTGCAGTATGAATGTGCCGTGTGACAGCTGAAAAGGGCTGAAGGTTGCAATGGGAGCTTTTCATTTTAAGCCTTCAAAAACAAACAAAAAATCTTAGTAAAAGCATAGTCATCACTTTAGTTTTGAGTCTCACTAGAAAAGCTCCTGAATATTAAAAAAGCCATATGTCACTTGCTTTCATACCCCAACTGAAAGGAGATGATTCTGAAACTTCACCAAACCTGTAAATGATCTGTTGGAGTTAACTAACCTTACAGCAATCAAAGCTTTCTGAGCAGGCTCCTAACCTCAAACCTCTCAGGATATTTTGCAATTTTTCTTCTTTTTCATTTTCCCCCCCTCCAGCTGTTCCATTGATTACACAAAACTTGAACAGCTCATTTGAAAGCATTCATCTGACTCACCTACTCGTGGCATCCTCATCTTTCACTAAAGTGTTACCACCTTCTGAAATACCAGGCCAGCAAGTGTGTGCTAAATTGTTTCAGCCATAAATCAGCAATGGGGTGACTATACCACTCATCCTAGGAGGCCAGTTTTCAACCTAGTTGAAGGACTTGAAGCACTGTTCCTGGACACCAACATCCTCTGCCATCCTTTATATGGGCCTTGCAAGACTCTGATGTTATTGCAGCGTGGAAAATAAAGCAGAACACAATAAAAACTATGTATTACAAATATCCTTGAGATACCTCAGCAAAAACATAAAACCAAATAAATGTTCAAGGCAGGGACAGGGCAACAGATTGTATGCCTGCATGCCATTCATGTGGTCACAAGGTCAGTCTCCACATGACCTAGGGTGACAGGCTCTCACTACCTCCACTTATGAAATGAACATCTATCTGGATCAGTGAGTTTGAGGTTAATGGCGTACATTTTCTTAGGTCACTCATTGCAGTCACAGCACAGCCAGTATTTCAGCTGTATTTGCAACAGTGGAAACTAAAGCCCAAATTGTACCTCTGCATTTTCCCCAAATACTGCGCCTTTTCTCATTCGTTTAACATGAACAACAGTTTACTCAGAGATGCCTTTATATGTGATAAGCAGTTCCACTTCTGCTGCTACATAAACATCTAAAAAAGTAAGACAAATTTGCATACTGCAACTAAAGCTGCCTGCTCATTTTCAGTGACCTTAGGACCCAGATATTGTCACGCCTCCTAATGAAATTTAAAGACTAATATCTGCAGAAAAGCATTAATTTTGTCTCACGAACAAAGTGAAGCAGAAAGTCAAAAATGTGCCTCACATAGATATCTAAGTCATGCTTACGGATAACGCATGAAAATTGTCTTTCCCTCCTTCATTCTTCTGGAGGAAGTTATTGCTCTAAAATACTTACACTGACATAAAAAGTAATGACAAATTCAAATTGCTAATCTCTGTGGAGAAGCAATTCCATAATGAATGCTGAGAGCAAACACTTTGCAGTAACAACTTCTCTAAACCATTGTAAAGAAATCGTCACTGGTGCAAACAATTTGCAAGCAACAACTTTGCTACAGAGGCTAAACTGTGCTTAACGGAGCTGTTTCAGAGCAGGCTGCCAGGAAACCTCAGAGTGATGCAGAAGAATGCAAACTCTGTCAAGAACAAGCCTTGCTTCCTCTGACATGTGGCTGTGATCTCCAAAGCCAGACATTAAGCATCCAACACAGCTCATGGACCTCAGGAAACTTTGGGAACTTCAGCTGCAAAAGTCCTAGGTGACCACATCTTCTAAATGATTTTGGATACTCAACGAAAGGCCAAAGTTGAGTCCTCTATGGTATCCACAAACCTAACATGCATCAAAATCATTATTTGAACATATTTTTAATTACTTTTTATGTTGAGACAGCAATATCTTTCATATTATTTACTAGCATACTACTAAATTCATTAATGCCTGTAGACTGTTACAGAAATCAATATTTAATAGTTTGCAGCATAATGCATCCTTTTCATAAGCTCAGCTCCAGAGAGCTCCCCGCAATGAGTATTTAATCTCTGATGTCCCCAGATCATAATTCAAGTACCATATCATCGGCAAAAGTATTTTTAATCAAAAATTGCTCTGCCTAAATATTCAGAAAATCATCCTACTGTTAGACAAAAAACAGTCTTTCAGCAATAAATTATGTTTCTTGGCTCAGAGACAAAATACTGCTGACTCATCACCTATTCACGTATGACTGTAGATAGAAAACTTGCACTGGACTCCAGATCACCGCAAACCTCACTCTCAAGGCTTCAGACAGGCTTAGACAGGGGTGGCTTAGTGTGAAACCTTATATGGGGAAAGTATTGAGACTATTTCATATTTTCATTTGTTTGGTAGGAAATTACTTTATCCAACTAAAATTTTGGTAATCCAGATATAAGTTCTGAATATGTAACAACCAAAAAAATGCAAAGAAAGGAGTAAACACTCATGAAAAAGTTACACAGTTTACATTATCAGAAGTAAACCATAACTGGGGTTAAGGCTTTAGAGACCTACGCAAGTACCAGATGAAATAAAATAATTACAACACAGCTGCTATCAATACACAGCTCCCTTACGAAAAAAAACCAGCATTCCTTGACAAATGAGAGCCTCTTGGCAGGCTGGCTGTTAGGTGGGTGACATTTTGTTTCAAATGGCACATATTGACCAAATTGCACATTAGCAGAGATAAGTTTTGAGACCTCATCACAAAAAAAGCAGAGAAAATCTTGGTATCATAAACATCTCAGGCTGGGACAAAAAAGTAACACTGTAGGTGGACACGCTCAGTGCTCCAAGATTCAGCTCCACATTATGATTTATTCAGAAGCAAAGCTAGTTTAAGACATTCCCATATACCTCTTGAAGCCTGAAGCAAAAATAAATAGGCCTGAAAACTAGATAGTCACACTGGAGTAGTGTGAAGTACAAGCAGATGAAGAGCAAAACCCAATAGACCAATAAGCAGCCTTTAGCCACAAGGCAAATAAAGAACTAAAGTAATTTCTCTGCCTGTGAAATATCACTAAGGGTTGAGACACAGCAGGAGAAACATTCTGCCACCCAACCATCACAATGCAGGTGGATCAGAAAGGCTCCTCGATGACAAAAGTGCATGAAAACTTCTCCCACAAGCTATAGACCCCATAGGGACCTTTACTGAAACACTGGCAGGGATGGGGGAAGGTCCTCTGTAGCTCCAGAAGCAGGTATTTCTGTGTTTAGTGAGCATCATCTTTTCTGGAATTGTAATGATTTGGGTTTGGGGGTTTGGGGTTTGGTTTGGTTTGGTTTTGTTGGTGGGTGTTTTTGTGCTACAGACTGTAAGGGAAAGCAGGATTTGGATCTTTTGCTGAAGACAAAATACATAAAATACAAACCACATCAGCTTTGGGTGAAGGAGTGTAATTCCAGATGCTTGGATGTGTGCAAAACCTTCAAACACCTAAAACAAAATCTGTGACTTTTCCACTTGCCAACACCAGTTTTATACCACTGCAGCTTGAACTTCACTTGAGCTATCTCAGTTTTACATTGCTGAGAACAGGGAATCAAACCACCAGTTAAAAACTTAAGCGACAAAAATCATCATTATAAAACATAATTGCTATTTGCTAAGGGATTTAGAAAACAGCTGTTTAAAATGAAACTGAAAGAAAATGGAATTTAAAGCAAACAAAATGAGGCATTTGGAACATAAAAACTGTACCACAGCTTTCACATTGATAAGCAATGAACTGGGATGTACTAACAATGACATTCACTTGCCGAGCAACAGGTCAATGAATGCACCACTTTGCATTTTTCCCTGTAGAAATGGCACATATTAGAACAGGGAAAAAAGATCAGAAAAAAGAAGACTGAAGTGCAAGTTTTACACTTTAACAGCCAAGATCAAGACGTATGAGAATGGAAAAGGTAAACATTTTTTCGCCAAAGGTACCATCAATTTTGGGTGCTTAACTTGGCATACCTGAAGAGCCAGATTTTCAGGAAGTACTAAGTACCTTTAGCTGAATATATGCTCAATTATGCACATCCAGTAGGTACCAAAATAAAAATCACAATTTACTTCAGAGAAATCCCAGCCAGAGGATTTCAAAGGAAAGCACCAAATCGTATCACAGTACTGCCTTACAGCTGTTCATATTGTACCGCCAATCAGAACCTCCATGTAGCTGATGTCAAAAGAAGACCATTATTCATCTGCCTTTATTCACACTGTTTCCATACACAGAACAAAGTATAATCCATACTCAGATTTTTCCTCTCCTCCCCTCACCCCCCATACTTGCCCATTTTCCTATATTTTGAAAAGACCACAAAAACACACATAGAAATCAAGAGGAACAAGCAATTCCTGATTTGCTTTTTAAACTTATCTAAATTCAGAATTGATGCTATATTTCTAAACAGTAACAATATCCTGGTTTCCATGTGTTTACAAACTGGATGGTACTACATCATGGAGAAGTGCTAGTCATATGAAGAGCACTTCCTTTTCTTCAGGTGTGTGTAATGACTACTAATTTCAGCAGGGGAACTAACCCTCTAGGTTTTACCCTGCCCACTTTATTATCCCATCCATCCTTGCCACCAGCTTATTATATCCACCTACTGCGCCCTTTCTTGACATTCTCATTCGGCATTTGGCAGTGAAGAGACAAAAACAGTACCCTTACACCAAGCCAAAGAAAAGCCTGTATTGCAAACACCTACTAAGCCAAGGGGTTGGCCTTTTTTCTTCCCTTCAGATTTAGTACTTTCTCTTCAAAATATAGGGTTATGTAGCACAATTTGTACACAGGGATGTCTTAAAACTCATGTTGAGGGTTCGGGTTCATCTCTTCTCAACTGAGTACACCAAGAGGTTGCCAGTCCCAGCCACCATATGCAAGGCTCCCAAGCTTTCTTTTCCCTCAATGTCCGCTCCGTGCAAGAACAGGGCTTAGAGGCATACGGCAACTACCTTCCTGATGCAGACCTTCCCACAGATGCCTGCCAGTTCCCTGCCACCTTCTTTGCTCACTGGCCTGTAAGGACCAGGTGATCCTTAACCTAGGACTGGATGAGCAGTGACAAACAGGGCTTCCCAGTTCTGTTTTAAGGGATAGCTCGTCAAGGACAGAGCTGCATGGCTTCACCTGCACTCCAAGGGCACCATCAGATGGACATCACGGCTAGGACTGGCTTGTACAGCATCCACACCAACAGAAACCCAACCTCTGAGCACTAACAATTATAAATGTTAAATAAAATTGAGCTCTCACCCAAAGACAGAAAAAGAAACATGAAGAAGAATGTCATCCACCATTGTGAGACCCAACAGCACACATAATTATCACAGATTTCATTCTAGTGAAACAATGAATTTAAGAAGTTATTCGATATGGAGATTAGTCTAAGCTTGCCAACTTGATATGAATAGTTTCTCCCAATCTAGCTCTTCTTTGACAAGCCATCATAGCCTACCATGCATGCAGGTATTTCACACATTTTTAATATGCATTATTGACTAGAGAAACGACTAATTTAAAGTCTGCTACAGTCTCCCTTATGTCAATTAATTTCTCTTGCTAGGCTCTTAACACAGTCCTTTAAATTAGCAACAAACATATTTTACAAGAAGCACAAATTCGAAACCACTTGCAAAGCATGAGTAACAGCTGATTGTATAACTCTATTTCCTTGGCTATTTTAAAAAAGAAAAACTACCTGCCAGTAGAGCTAACACTATGGGCAAACTACACACAAAGTTTAATTTTACAAGGCTATAAAAAAAAACTTTACCTGTCTTCTCCCTATCTGAGCCACGTTCTCACCTCTGAAAAACACAGTTTACCTCAGCTTTCCAGCAACAGTTCAGTTGTGACCAAAACCATATGAATTTAACTCTAGTTTGCTTCTTTAACTAGCACGAGGCTAGAGAATGCAACAGTCCTGTTTTGCTTGACTTTCTGAATTGGTGTGTCTTTTTGATGCAGTTGTGAATGCAGGACAACAGAAGTTGCAGTGAGGGATCACAAGATCATCATAGCTCTGGGGCACTTCAGGAACAGCCTTCATCAATAGGTGTATTTTGGCACTAGAGTGACAAGCCTAAAGTCTCTTCCAAAAGAAACGGGTAACTGATTTCTCTTTTAGATGAAAACAACAGTAAAGACTCCACAAGCAAAGATGCTCTGCGCTCTCTAGTGGCTACTGTTAGCTTCAAGGCACAACTGAAGAGATGGATTATGAGTTCTAAAGCTCCTCACCTTAACATTTTTTCCCTGAGATTTAATTTGTTCCTTCAGGACCTAATTTCCCAGTTAAGATCCACTAGGCTGGACCACTGAAACCCTTTCAGACTCCATTACAAGAGAATGGCAGCAAGTAAGCAACTCTCAATCTGAAGTCTCCTACCAAGGAAAGTTAAGAGGCAGCATGACCAGGGTATTTCAATATAAATGTGGAAACAAGACACCTCGCACACCACGCATGCCCCTGCACATCAGCCTCATCTGATAAATGGGAATTTCATCATTCAGCTCACAGACACCAGATATGATGGTGGTACAAATTTTTCTATAACACTGTAAGGGACCATAGAGCCTACCTAGCCTCCCTGTGTTGGCCCAAAGCATCACCTGAGCTGGAGCAGCTTGCTCCCACCACTGGGTTTGTTAGCATTTCCACAAAAAAAATGTTATCCAGTGCCAACTGATGACAAAGCACCTCAGCCTTGTCTCTCCAGCTTATTAATTCCAGCTGCATTGTCTCAGGTGGAATTATATTATAGTATGTCACTGTCATTGTCACAGCATTCAAATTATGTTAAGTACGGCATAAAACAAGCAAAAGCACAAAAGCAGCAGTGAAACTCAGTATCATCCTATCAGTTTTTCTGTCATTGGCAATCACAACTAAGTGTTCATATCAGTCAAGCCATATAGTGCCATATATATCCACTGTGTTTCAGAAATAGCTTCCTTTCTTATGGTGTAGGAGACTAAGTAAGATATTGCTGCTACACAGTCCAACAATTTATGGAGTCCGTGATGAACCACTGCATCATTTTTCAAGGACCAAGAACTCCACATGCTTGGTCAATAAAATGTACTAAGTAATAACTCACCCCCAAAAAATGGTGAAGGCAACTCCAGAACTGCAGCTCTATTAACTCCTCTTTTTTTTTTTTTGTACGGCTAAGTTTAACTGAAGGCAATATTAATGACAAATTGCAGCCTAGGGAAATTTTCAGATGAAGGTAATAATGCCATGAGGGAGAATGATTTGCTTTAGTGTAGCTATATAATGCTGCTAGCTCTTCCAACAGGACACTAATTGCAGCTGGAGACCACCTTGCTTAGAAACTATTTAAAGAAATACTTTAGCAATAAAACTGTCTGCAATAAAAAAAAAAAAATAAAGCATCCATCCCAAGAAGGGAGACTCGGAAGTGAAAGCAGGTACAGAGCTCAACAACTACATGATTCATGGCTGCGTGACAAGCAAGTACTTGTCATCTGAAGATGCTCTTATGCTGATTACCATCAGCTGCCGAGAGAACCACACAGGTGGCAAGGGACCGCTAGAGGTCTCTAACCCAATCCCCTTCTGAAAGCAAGGCGCTCAGGGCTCTGTCCAGCAAGTCCCGAACATCAGCAAGAGAGATGTCACTCCTTCTCCAGTATCTAGTTCCACGTTTTGACCACTCTCATGGCAATTTTTCCCCCCTTGTACCTGGCCATAACTTCTCATGTTCCAGTCTGTGCCTGTCATCCTCCTCTTGTCCCAGTGCACCTCTGAGAAGAGACTGGAGTGTGCTCCAGCCCCAACCACATCAGTGGCCCTACTGGACCTGCTCCTGTATGACACTGTCTTTGCACTGGGGAGCCCAAACCATACCCGTAGCACTCACTGTCATGACCACTGGACAGAGGGACAGGAACCCCTCCCTTTGCTCTGCCAGCAGTGTTTCTGTTAGCAGGGTGCAGTCAGCCTTTGCTGCCTGGGCAAACTGCTGGCTCCTGGGCAACTTGTTGTCCTCCTGGACTCCCAGGTATTTGGTTTGGTTTTTGGTTTGTTTGGGGTTTTTTTTCAAAGCTGCTTATTAAGCAGTCACCTCCCAGCCTGATGCAGACCTTTGCACTAGCCTTTACTAAGCTTCCTGAGGCTCATCTCAGTTCATGTCTCCAGCCCCTCCTGGTCCCCCTGAGTGGCAGCACTGCCTTCAAGTGTATTCAACTTGGTATTGTTCACACACTTGCTGGTGGTGTGCTAAATCCCATCACGCAAGCCACAAATAATACGTTAAACAGTACTGGCCCAGAAGCTGAATCTCAGAGAGACACCACTAATAATCAGGCACCAATTTGAGTTCAGTGGCCCAAACAATTTTCTACTCACATTACAGCTCACTTTCCCAACCCATCTCTAACCAACTCAGCTATAAGGATTTTCCCTTAGTGATACGTAAACACAGACACATTCTCTGTCCTTGTCTTTCTCAAACTGCTTTAATTACATGTCTTTGCCTCCTTCTTGGATGGAATACTCCACACTGCTTTGAAAGGGAACCACAAGCAGGAGCTGAGGGGACTGTGGAGGTGGAAAGTGTCTGTCCCAGAGCAGGTGGAACTGAACCAGCTGGTAACAGCAGGCATCAGATGAGCAGAAAACCATCTGACACCACAGACAGTCGCAGGGAAGGAGAAACAGAAGAGATTGTTTTGATCATATTTATTCTTTGAGATTTAAAACAGTTTAGCTCCTGCAGAGGCTTCTTTCTCTCTGCAGCATGAGGAAAAGTCACTCCGTATGTTTCTAACCTCTCCAACCTCCCTAAATTAACTCTCCCATAGATAGTAATTCATCCCTTCTCCTGTCATCAACTCCAAACACCCACTCTGACCCTTCAACTGCTTCTTGGCTCTGGACAGTCCCTGTCCATCTTCCAGGCAGGATCTGGAAGCCAAGCCCCACTACTTTCAGAAGGGAGCAAAACCTGCAACAGCAGCACAACAGGGATGACCAGGGAAGTTAGGAGAGGAATTCCTCTCCCAAGATAACTGGTTCACTGGCTGCCCCAACAGGGAGACTGCTTTGTGAAACCATACAAAGCATACAAAAGCAAGTAATTTATATTTAACTATTTTTCAAAGCCATCCCTTCTGAAACTGACTTGAAGAATCTGCCTGAGAAATACCAATATATTGTATCTTGCACAATTTGATTGCTCTTGCTTCTACAGTGCACAGCTGGCCAGACCCTTTCATTTTCTTAAGGATCAGGAACTCAGCTACAAGTAGACACTATCTAAAAGCAGCTTTGAAGCCATTTGACCTCTAATTCTTCCTGATTTTACACAGATGACAAGGTTTGCATATGCTCTGCCTCATTTTTGCAAATGAGTACCTGATCTACCATTTCCAAGAGGTTTTAATAGCTACTATAGCAAACCATGTTTTATATGATAAATGTCAGCAAATGAACTGAAAACCAGTTGCTGTGGTATTTCAGAAGGAAAATGACATGGCAGTTGAACCCCTCCTTCTGTAGAGTGAATCATTAAAAAAAATGCAGGAATTAAATTCTTTGTTCCTGTCATGCAGCATGGGTGGGCAGCACATGCTGTCACTGACAGTTTCTTTGCTTTCTTAGTGCTTAGTCTTTCCTTGCAACGAAATGTGAGAAGAAAAAATGATACCTGAATCACTGAGAGGTTTTTGATTCCATTTTTCAAATGTTTTCTCAAGTAGCCACTCTCCTACTCTACAGGCAATACATAATAACAACCAAATCACTCCATTTGCAAGACAGTATCCACTGCTACTCCAGTAATTGTGAGGAGGGGTTCCCATGTACACAGCTGGAAGAGAAAAATACAACAGCTTTTTCTATTTTCAATAACCTTCAACATAGCAAACTTCAAAGCAAGAGCCTTCTCCCCCAAAAAATCAACAATAATCCAATTACTACTGGATTTTAAAGGTGATCTAGGCAGTGCCACTAAGAGAACAAAAATGCTTTAATGTATTGACGCAGCCTCACACACAAGGAAACTGAGGGTTTCCCAGTGCAGCTCATCCTCCCTGCAGGCTCTGAATCTCTACCTACCCCAGTGTAGCAGACTTCACTGTGTATAGTACCATGGCATGCACACTGCTCCTGGCATGGTACAATCAGAAGACCAAACCAGAGATTATCCAGAGAGAAAGAATAAATCTGTCAACAAACATAACCCATGGGGATTTAAAGCCAGTTCTTGCTGCGTTGTTCAGCTTACTAATATCAGGGCACCAATGGGAAAGCAGTCTTCTAGGACACGGCAGGACCCTCAGGCAGGGTCAAACAGCCAGCTCAGACCAGCCAAGTACCACAAATGCTCTCCTGACCCAGCTCATCATACAGCAGCACAGAGGCTATATTCTGTTTGAGCCTGCAGGTGCCCTTCATATTAAATCTGTTCTTACAAGCCTCCACTGTTTCTTGTTTGAACAACCACCATTAAAAATCGAGTACTCTGGATCATTCAGCTCCCTCGAGCTTTCTTGTGAGCCTGCAGGCCTCCTGCATTTAGGTGCTGGAGCCCCATGTATAATTCAATATGTTATCAGATCTGCTCTTCTCTGCAATATTAATGTCAGCTCCCATGTTAGTTCTCACCAATCTGACTATGATGCATGTAAAACATCTAAAGTAACCGTGGCTGCAACAACACCACAATACATGAAGTAATTTAACGGGCTGGGGGGAAGCATTGGCTTTGATTGGCAGTGTTATTCAAAGCTCATAGCAGTAAGCATGTTTTACACGTTTAATACACAATCTAGCAAGAGAACTGCTAAGGTTAGAAACTTAAGCATTCAAAGTCTAAAAGTGTCACAATTCAAGCTGCCTAAACAACACTAATTTGACCATCCCATGTGTATAAGGTCTAGAATTATATGACCAAAATATTTCGCTTCAAAATCTGTCTCACCCAGGACACGGAATGGCTGATGCTCACTCCACAAGCTGTTCCTTTTCCTTATAAATTGCATATTATTCTGTCTATTCTTCAGAGGAAAGCCACGGACTTATTTGCCATACATCACCCAAACCCCATTCTGAAGACAGAATTTTTATCTTCCACATAAACAAGTTCTCTTCCCTAATGACCCATGTGAGATGAAATGATAATATTATTGTCATTTTACAAATGGGAAATGAAAGCAGAGAGATGAAAGTGAAATGCTTCCATTTCTTGTGGCTGCATTAACTGGGACTTCCGAGACCTGATTTTCAGAGAATTTTAAAATTACCATAAAGCACTTCACGGATACACCCAGACAGCGCAACTCAACAGCTTGCAGAAATGCTTCATGTAGTTTTCACTGAGTTAGTTCCTGAGCCAATGTAGCTCCTTCAGCTGAGCAGCTCGAGTGGAAGACACCAGGCAGCTGGCCCAGGCCACATTAACACGCACAACTCTACTGACTCTAGGATCCAGCCTAATGCTTCAGCAGAGCAATGTGCTGAAGGACCTATTACACCACCTGGGGTTAAATCTGACATTACTAGGTGATGCTGCCTGCATGCTCAAACTCTGTAGGAGATCCAAGTACAGGTCCCACCAAGTTCACCAGCAGCTGGGTATACTCAGCATTTCCACAAATCAAATCTCTGAGCATCAAATTGTTCACAAAGAATGTGAACATCCCATTGGCAGCCCACCATGAAAAGTCAAGCTGAAGTAACTTGCATTATTTAACGTGAGAACTGAATGGCACAGAAGATTGCAGCTCTCCAGGACAAAGCTCTACTGTCTCAGCTATTAAGGCTTCCTCCTCTTCCAACAATTTGCCCACTAATAGAACTACTTCTTCACCTTCCTCAACCATTTTCTTCACCACGGCTCTGACTCAGAAACAAGGCACTCTGCTTTCCATCTGATATAATAGTCCGGGGATAAAGCATCCTAATGAACATGCATTACACTGCAACACCATACTCCAATTTAGACAACTAATATCTTTGGTGGTTTTAGAAAGATATTTCTGAAAAGTCCTCCTGCAGCATCAGAGATGCCCAGATGCCTGCAGGACCATAATCTCTAGAGGTACTAGATATGCTTCAGACTCTTGGGTCAACAGACTAACGAGCAGCAGTAGTAGGTTGTCCACCTGGACCATTGCTGAAAGGGGATGATGTTTTCCTGCAAGTAGGAAATTTCTCAGAATCCCACAAGGAGCAAGGCAGTGCTTTAAGTCTTTAGACAGACACATTTTCCCTGTTCACAGCTTCCTATCCTAATTCTCCTCTCTGGTCTTGACGTCCCTGCCCACATTCAGCCCCTTCTGCCACAGCCTCTCTTTAATGCCTCACTCAAGTCTCTTTTCACTCAGACAGTCTGAATTCTTTCACATCATCAGAGCCACCTTGCTTCCCCCAATGCACTCATGCAGGCCTCCTATCCAGAGATCTCTTCCAGCTTTTGCCTTCACTGAACAAGAGCCAGGGCAAAGAGGCTCTCCACCATCCATTCTATCCCTTTCCACTGCCCGTTTAGAGCCCAACTTCTGCTCCCAGCCTGCAGCTCCTATCACAGTCACGTTCCCCATGTTCTTCAATGAATAATATTAGAATGGCTTAGTAAAAGCAAGTTAAAGACAGGAAGAGAGGAAAACCTGAATACTTTAAAAGGGCAATGCATTTGCTATTTTTATTTACAGAATCACAGAATCCCGAGGGTTGGAAGGGACCTCAAAAGATCATCTAGTCCAACCCCCCTGCAAGAGCGGGGTAACCTAGAGTACATTACACAGTGCTGTGGCAAGCATAATTATGCAAATTCAAAAAACTTGTTATAATTGACCTTTTCAAAACATATGTGTCCATGGGTCTAACATACAATTCATAAGTGAACCCTGAAATTCATTAAAGGTGAGCAGTTCTAGAACTTCTTCTCATTTCATCATTAAAGTACTTAAGATGTACCCAGCAGCAATCATCAATGAAAAATAAACTTGCTTAAAATGGGTAAAAATTTTGATGCATTGGGTTAGAAAAACCTGTGCCTTTAAAAAGTTCTGTAAAAGAAAAAAAAATGTTGCTGCTACAAAATCTATCAGCTTACCTGCTGTTCTGAAAATTCAACAATGCCAGAATCCAAATATTCTGGTCATATGAAGCCCTGCAAGCATATTTATTAAGTGGTCAGAAGTCACTACAGATTCAAACTAAGCTTGTTCTAGCAGTGCGTAGAGTAAGTCTAAAAACCTCATTGTGTTCCAGTCCTCTGGGGCTTGGCTGTCTCTTCTGCCCTACTGCTCTGAGAACTGTGTCACAGCTCACACAGAGCCTGGCATAACACTTAGTAAAATGAATCTGCATGAAGATTTCTGTGGAGTCAAGACTCACCACAGAGGAATTTCAGACAGAACATGTGCAGAAAAAACAAAACAAACCAAATCACCCACATTTTCACAAATCCTCACAAGCCCTGATGCAATTACTCTTGAACTTTATGCCGTAGTATTTTTTATGCAGGGTCCACTTGGAAAATTTCAAAGTTTTTTTTTTTCCTCTCAAGAAACTGAAAGACAATGACAAACAGGCAAAGCTTCCCTTAATTAGAACAGTAGTTACAACACAAAATGCTGATCCTGTTCCATGAGAGAAATGGCAAAACCGTGGCTTTAACCAAGGAAATGAAGCAATGAACATATAAAAAGCTGAGTGCCACATCAAACAATTAGTTCCCAGAGAATCGCAGAAGATTATGAATCTAGGCCAATTTATACCAATGAAGGCAGTTTGTCCTTGAAGCTCAAGGTCATTCTTTCAAAAGAGATAAAATCTTTTTTTTTTTCTGGAATTTGCATGCAGTGCAAGCCTTTGCTTCCTGAATTCATCTTCTACACAACAGCATCACACACTATAGCATGAATGCGACTTCTATTTTTTCTGTTGGTATCTACACTGAGTACCATGTTGGTTCAACTGCTTCTTGTACAACAGATAGAAGGACATCATAAAATATCAATGGTCCCCTAGCAGGCTCTTTGAAATTCAAGTAAGGTTACATACCCTTCACCCCTACCATACAAGACCGTAACAGGGTTGATTCCAGAAATACTACATGGTAGCACAGGTCTGTGTCAATCAGTAAAGTGACACAGTGTCAAGCTTAGCAGCAGGGTTTTAACCATTTATTTTCATTTAGCAGCTGCCTGCAGTGTCTGTCACCACCAGGAACGTTCCATGAAGTCCCAAACAACCAGGACAAGGACACCAAATATCGCCTGAAACACAGCAGCTAGAATTATTCTGCCATAGGTACTCCATTTTCACCTAAGACGGTCAGCAACTTAGAATCCATTTCTGGAGATAATGCAATAGCATTGCAATTATTCAGTAACCAGCTGAATAACTTGTATTAGATAACAGCCTTCACTTTTGCTGCTCTGCCTTCGCAGACATTCCAGGAGGTGGTGCTGTCACTCAGATGGAAATGGACCAAAAACTCTCACATGGTGTTTGTGCCCTGAATATACTGGTTGATCTTACCATTTAACATGCCTATGCAGATAAAATACTTCAGCAGATCAAGAAGACTTTATGCAAGAAGTGCTCAAGCCCATACGTGCAGGCATATGATGCAAAGTAAAGACTCAAGTTTCATGCAAAGTAACTAGAAAATGCATGTTCAATATTTCTGAAAATTCAAAGCCTATCAGCTCCCAATCTGAATGAACTTGTTCTTAAAAGAACAAAGCTCTTTAGTGCTTTGCATGAATTAAAACCATGGGCTGTTACTCACAGGGAATAAACCTGCTGTGTCACCCATCTCTTAACAGCCATCTGGACATGTTTTAAATGGAAACTGGCACAAGATTTAGGGTCCAGAATCAACTTATCTTACAACTTGATCATTTACCCCTTGAACATCACAATAAGAAATTATGGAGTTCCATCTGACTGAAGGAAGCAAGACATGTACATTGGCTTCCTTCCATGATACATGAACAGCCCAGAAGGCAGAGCAGTGCTATACCTGTACCATCCTATTCCATCCTACCCAATTCCTGCTACTTGGAGAGCTAAAGCTTACCTGAATTTTTTATGAGCATGGAATTGACCACACATTACGCATGCAGTCAGACAATTTGTTTGCTCCTATTTACTTGTTACCAAGGACCTTAGTTCCTTAAGCCAAATATATTTCCTTTAAAATGTGTTAATGGTGAATTTCTTTTTTCCAAAAAATTCCAATACAAAATTATTAGATATTGACATCCAAGTTCTATAAATTTCTTTGCATGTCCATCTGGCAGACAGCTGCATTATTTATTTCCTGTCACACTCAGTAAATTGATCTACTGGCATTTAAAGGTGTCACCTTTACTCATTACAATTTCAGTGTTACTCCTGCACTGCCAGCACCGTACCAATGACCTGAGTTCTGACTACAACTTTTAATCTCTGCTTATCACAGAACCTGTGAGATTGAGTTCCACATATAAAGCAGTATATGAAGAGGCAGAAGAAAACAAAGGAGTAGGCTGTTTTGCTTCAAAGTTCATTGATTTCTATATGGTAACAATTTGATGACAAAGTTAATTTAATGACTCTTAAGTGAAACACGCAGTTTTTCAAGCTCAAGGTAAAACATCAGCTCTGGTGACACTGCTGTGGGCTTCATAGACAAGAATGTGATTATATTATGATCAAATGATAAAAAAACTACCTAATTGGTTGCACATCACAACCACTGTCCTACAGTCACAAGAGGAATGTGAGAGATAGACCATACTTCCTTGGAAAATTTCGGGCAGATGTCACTTGCCCTCAGCCACATCTTCTGCATGCTCTCCCCAATACACTTCCAAACCATTTTAGCAGTAGCGCCAGAGATCAGAACTCTGTTTCTGCCCTAAGATACTTCAGACTGGCAAGTAACAGCTGCCCTCCAGCCCCATAGTTGACCTGGAAAAGTATTTAGAAATGAGCAGGACAACTACAGCTTGGAAAACATACCAGAACACAAGATGTACAAGATGCTCTAAACTGTGTTGTAGCACACTTTTAAGTGATGCACGCAAGAGGTATTCAAGAAAAGACACAATGAACATCCAGGCCACGCTCTCTAGCAAGGCACAGGCTGTTGCATGCTGTTATGCTGTAATTATCCCTGATTTGCACACTCTGGCACAGCCTTGCAAGCAAGCAGCTCCATAACCATCACCACTCACTGAGGCACTTCTGATGAGAAAATGGCCACCAGCACATCTTCTCATGCAACACTCTGCAAACTAGGGACTGCTCAAAAAGACACAACAGTATTCTGGGAAAGAAAGGACATACACATAGAGGTCAAGAGCTAACACAGGCATGCACATGTACTTCAACTGGAAACTGAAGCCAGCTGGAATAGTGTCACATCATATTCACTGACACCCCTGGGCAGCACAGGAACTAAACTCAGCAGTGACCTGCAATTCACAGCCAAACACATATAGATAAGCACAGCCAAGCCAAACTGCTGGAAAAGTTGGAATTTTTATCATGCCTCACTGGAGAAAAAATATAATTAAAACTACTATATTTGGAAAGCTTCCAGCTCTATAAATCTGACAAAGACATTTATGATGATAAAAGAATAATAATGTCCAGGAAAATCCCTGTATATAAAAGCACTAAAAGAGTTTTAAATCAAAAATCCAAGGGAAGGATGTTTTAATCATGTTAATGTGCAACTTCTATAGAAAAGGAGTAGCATGTCTTATTCCATTTCATAAACTGAAGTTTAACTTCACAGCTATCTGTATCCTATCACACTTTTCCTGTCAGACTAAACATCTCTTGGTTTATTACAGGTCAGAACAGCTTATCTCCCAGGATATTCTTGATGATAGTGAACACTAGGCTTCAACAGAAACAGCCAAATGTCCTTTCTGTGATAGCTAATTTTTGACACTTCAATCCACTTTGCATTTCTAGCCTCTGAAGGATACCTAACATGAGAAGAAATTCATAACACCATCCAACAACAGGGATGCATTACAGTAAGACATATTGACGTGCTTGCTCTTTTTATTGATCCATGCAGCAGGCTGTTATTTGAGGTAACATTAACAGAAATGTCACATTACTTAAGAAGAAAAAAAAAAAATTATTTCACAGTTTTAGGAAAAAACATTTGGCAGAGTGCTGCCATCTGCACCAATATTTGAAAACCAATCTATTCAAATACGTATAATTTACTTTATCTTATCAAGATATTTCAAAATTAGAGGCCTTTTATTACATTTTTCCAAAGAAATATCATTTTGCATATCGAGTATGATATCCATCTGGAAAACTGACACTTGAAACAGCCTTGCTTTTTCAAGTCTGTACTACCTTGTTATATCAGGCTCTTCATACATACTGAGCGTATGACTTCTGGAGGCTACTCTTGGGAAATAAGGGTAGGGGGAAACAAAAACTATAAAAATTGCTCAAATGATGACAGTAAGAATTTTAAGCCTCTCAAAAATATGCATACAGAAGTGTTGTGATGATTTCCTGCATTTGTTCCTGCTTATTTTAGAATCAGGCACAAGACAGCAGCTTAGAGGAAACCCTTTTTCTTTAATAGATTTGGGAGCTTCAAGTAGTTAAGAATTTCACAGCTGATTATGCTGACAAATAGTTCCAATTTTGGACCATTCCAAGCAGTAAGTGACATAGGAAAAGAGTTTCCAACTCATGTGCACTGGAGCTGGAGAAGCCCATTTGGGACAGCACCTGCCAGAACCCAGAACTGGAGATGGAGATTGTGGCCACTCACAGTTTCAAGAAAACATCTCCTGCCACCTCACCTCTGTCTCTCTGATTGATCACCCTTGCTTGAAGGGGTATCCCTTATATCACACATTTGCTGTTTAAGCCTGAGAAATGTAGAATGAAGACTCTACAGATTTTAACAAAGCAACGCAGCTGCCCATTAAACCTTCATGACTATAGCACTTCACCTGACCACAATGTTTAAAATACAGAAAGATTCTTTCCATTTTATCCTAGGCCTCCACTGAACAGCACACCTGAAGCAGACATCCAGACAGGGAGCATCATGCAAGAAAGGAAACTCCTGGAATAATTCATTAACAGTGCAGTCAAAACCAAATAGTCTTTATTAGAGTATCATTATGCTTTACTGGAACAGATCAGTGACATGTTCAGGGTAAGGCTTTGGAAGAAAGTAGTTGTAAAGTCCTTCCACACAGCCTAGAAGCTTCTAGTACCAGCACACCAGACCTTTCTGGACGTTCGCTTAGCCTTGGAAGATAATGTATAAGCTTCAAAGGACTATGCTGCTGTGTGTTCTGAGCTGCGGAGCAAACCATAGGAGAGAGACTGTGAAGCACAAACGAGAAAGATATTTCAAGCTGACTTAACCATTTGCTCTAGAAAAACAGTAATTTTCCAGGAAAATCTTCTAAAGAGTTGAACCTTATCAAGAGGTGGGATGTGAACTTTCATCCAAGGAATGCTCAGTAATGAAAGATTAACATGCACTGTACTTTAGGGGTTTGAACAGAAGACTATCTCCCATCTTCAAATCTACTTTTCTGAATTTCTTTGTGTGTGGTATTTACAATCTCTACTTCTATTCTTAAGGCAGCAGCAGAAAGAATATTTTCTTTGAGTAAACAGATTTGGACAGGCTGCAGAAATTTGCCAACTATTGGTTTTGTACAGGCTGAGCTTAAAATTTCAATCTTATTTCAGTTTCACACAGACTAAAACTTTTACAAACCGATTTGTAAAACAAATGTATTATGTTGTATTAAAACAAGTGAATTGTACTACTTCAAATTATAAAATGAAACATCTATAACTGTGTATATGAGAGTAGCAGAAATATATACATGGAACAGTAAAACAGTACATTAGGAAAAATGACATTGCCCTAGAAGGTTCTGGCTGAACATGTAAGGAAACACTTTATTACTGTGAGAATGACTGAGCATGGAGCAGGTCACTCAGAGCAGCTGTGAAGTTTCTATCCTTGGAGATATTCAAAAGCCATCTGGACATGGTCATGGGCAGGCTGCTCTAGGTCACTCTGCTGGAACAGAGGCATTAGAGCAGGTAAACTCAAGAGGTCCGTTCCAACCTCAACCATTCTGTGCTTCTAAAGTATTTTTCAAAATAAAGCTTCTTACTACCAAAAAGGTAGTCAACTTGTATAATTTCCAGAACTAACGAATGTTAGCACAGATACGTTTTGGCTCTCCCTGGAGAGCTAAATCAGGTCTCTCCATGTCCTCACTGACAAGCTGCTCATGTAAGGTCACAGGCAGACACTCTGGCTGGCTGACTGACCCAGGTGTAGTCACTGGTAGTACACAATAGCAGTCAGGCAACTGATCTAAAATGTTTTAGTCTATAAGCCTTTTCTTAAGTGGCATTTTCAGTCAGGTCTCTCCCCACTTCCTGTCTACCAGGTTTTACAAAACTTTGCTTAATAACTTTGTGTTCTATCAAACTGGAAGAAACCATTTGGTGAATACAAGTTGTAACTGAGGAAACTGACAATTCAATATAAATAAGTCCTTATTTCTGTTGGAAACCAAATTAAAAACATGTTACAAGGAGTGCAGTCTTCTGCTTAACAATATTTATGAAAAGCATACAAAGCATCCAAGAATTACAGCAGAGGAATTACCTGCTTGTAGTTCTCCGGTTGTCTAACAAGATCTGTTTCTGTGACAGAAAAATGTCCAAGGATCTGGTCCATATGGGAGCCACTAGTGAATAAATGGATCTAGAATAGATTAATTTAAAAGATATTTGTCAGTACAAGGAGCAGCTCATTAACATCATTAGTAAACATCTAGCAGCTGCATGGATTGGAACAGTGACGTGAACCAGTGGATACAAGCCCATTCCCAATGGGCAAGTACAAATGTAACTACTACCACCAATACGACAGACCTTTTTTAAAACAGCCTGCAGGAAATGATGATCACGTACCACGATCATCTCACAACATGGTCCATCTGGTATTGTTACCAGAACCACATGCTGGAATTGCTACGGCTGCTACCACATTAAAACTGAAAGATTTTTCTCTTTGTCCTGTCTTAAAGTCTTTTTCCTTACACTACACACACTGTTGTGCATAGTGTGAAAGGAGAAACAATATGACACAGCAGAAGACTTATCAGAGGTGAAGGATACCCTCAGAGTAATTTTTTATCTCTTCCTTTAAAGCAGAAAATGCTACCAAGTTACATTGAGTTTCTCTTGCTGCTATATATTGTTGGCTTCTTGCTTACTGGGACCTTGTCCCAGGTGGCTGGTGATGGTATCATCAATTATTTGGTGAAGAAGCTTCCCAAGTTAGTCAAGGGAACAATAAAAAGCAATTCCTCCTATTCAGAGCTGATCCCTTTGTTACTGTAATAACTGCACCTGCCAAACAAGACAGCACTGCACATTTGTCAGACAATCGCTCATATTTCATTAATATTTCTGCCAGAAGACAGAGAATGTTTCCTGCTTTTTTTCCTTTATTTTAATACGAACTTTATCATACACTTGGGTGTTGACAACTATTCTAAAGTTGACAGGCACTGGGTAATTATCAACCTTGCCCTGAAACTTCAGAATATTTTAGTGCTCCTTTCCCAAAACTCACTTCTGGTGACAACCATCTGTCACATGTGCAGAGCTATGTGAGTTTAAAAATAAAAGAGCACCTCCCCACACAATGTTCTTCCTTTCTACTTGCCACTCCTCTCTCTCCCTGCTGCATTCTTGCATAACTCTGGCTGCCAAATCTTTGGGCCTCCAGCACCAGGAATTAGTTTCTGCCCCTCTTCAAGTCTGTTGCAGCAGCATCAATGGCTAAAGCCCAGAACAAATACTCAGAAGCTAGAATGACTGAGGAATAAGGTGTTTCCCTGAGACCTGACTTGATGGATACTGGAATAATCCAGTATTTGTATTTTTCACAATCTGCTACCGATAATCACAACACACAGAAGATAAAATAAGGCTTAAAGAGGAAAACAGTACCAAGGTACAAGAAGCAGGTTAGAGAGTGAGACAGAGCTTTTGCTTCATGGCACTGGAATGGACACGGAGGCAGGTCTGATTTAACCATACACTAAAACACTGCGTGAGAGTACAAGCACAGCTCCCAACTTAGCACCACTTCTGGGGAGTTTCCAGTACCAATTCCTAAACGCCCTTGAGCTTAGACACCCTGCAGGGAGATCAGCTTGCCTAATTCACCTAAGAGGAGATGAAAAGTGGGCTTGTTCATAGTTCAACACACACTTCCACAAGATAAAAAACTTGTACTGCGTTAAAGAATGTGCTACTGAGATCTAATGGCAAATTCACTTTCAAAAAAAAAAAAGATTTTCAAACCAAGTATCTCAAGACAAAAATGATATAATAAACCAAAAATGATATAATAAACCAAGGTAGTAATTTAGAGTAACATGGTAGATTCTTCATTCCAAAATACTGATGTATTTAACAATTGCAGTTTAGCTCACTCATAAATTACTGACAATGAGGTAATCACCCAGCAACAGTCTCTGCCCCCTCTGTTATTCAGAGATCAAGACTCTGTCCTTGTCCCTTTACTCTTTTACTCCAACATCAGTGTCTTGGGTTCAGCAGTAGCAGTCATTTTTCTCCTTCTTAGTAGCTGGTGCAGTGCAGTGTTTTTGACTTTCAGCCTTGGAACAGCACTGATAATACCGATGTTTTTAGTTGTTGCTCAGTAATGTTTAGTCTAACCAAGGACTTTGTGAGTCTCATGCTCTGCCAGGGAGGAGGGGAAGCCAGGAGGAAGCAGAGACAGGACACCTGACCCAAATTAGCCAAAGAGGTATTCCATACCACAGCACGTCATGCCCAGGATGTAGAACTGGGGGCAGTTACCCGGAAGGGCTAGATCACTGCCGGGGTCAGGCTGGGTATCGGTCGGTGGATGGTGAGCGGTTGTATTCTCTTCCCTTGTTATTTCCCTTATCATTATTATTATTGGTGGTAGCAGTAGTGGTTTTGTGTTATACCTTAGTTACTGGACTGTTCTTATCTCAACCCGTGGGAGTTACATTCTTTCGATTCTCCTCCCCATCCCTCCGGGAGTGGGGGGAGGAAGTGGGGGGAGCGAGCGATGTCTGCGTGGCTGAATTGACAGGCTGGGCTTAACCACAACAATTAGATATACAAATACTAACAATCTAATCCACTGTAATACATGTTATTTTATATTGTTTATCTTACAGGAGGCACAAGAAACCACTCCATTCATAGGAGGTATTTCCTAGTGCATACTGACAGAATACAACTCTTGCTTTTACAGTTTCCAAGCAAATTACAACCATTATTTTCATTCAACCATGATCTGATAACACCGAATATGCTAAACTCTCCTTCTAACACAGAATCATAGAATGGTTTGGATTGGGAAGGACCCTAAGATCATCTAGTTCCAACCTCCCTGCAATGGGCAGGGATGCCTTCCACTAGACCATATCACTCAACCTCAAGGCTGTCTAACCTGGCCTTGAACACTGCCAGAGATGGAGCATTCACAACTTCCTTGGGCAGTCATCAAGAATTTCATGTAATATCATTTTATTCCTATTAACTTATACACATATTCTACAATCAGATGTTCACCTGCTTAACAAAATTCACCCAACCAAACCCTCCCCTATTTCAGGAGTAATTTGTGTCCAGTCTTTTAAGTGGATGAAGTGTACCTGAAAATACCCCCAGGAAATCCACCAGTTTTGCAGAAACTCGCTTGTTCTGCTGTTTCTTTTCACATGCTCTTTGTGGCACAGTGCATTTAACAGATCCCAAAACAATGCCTGTTTTAAACTATACAGGTTCCTATCCTTTATTTTTCTGAAACTATGCAAGGCTTCTCATTCACATTTTTTAAGGCAAAATGGCAATTCAAAGCCTAACTAAAAACAGCTGCTCTTCTCTATGAATTCAAGAAGGATCAAAAACCAGGCAGACAGATATTCCTCTGGCACTTGACAGAAAGAAGAAGAAACAGAATAGAAGAAAACAAGAGGCATGCCTTAACATGGTAATTTATCCTTCATGCTTCCATATATTTGAAGGTGTATCAGGTAAATATATACTACTGAGAATTTTGAGGTAATTATAATGGTATTACTGTACTATATTTTCAAAGCAGGCCAAGCTGTTCATGTTGAGAAGCCATTACGTTATTCAACAGCTCATAGCCTCAGGCTGCAAAATTCCTCAGGTTAAGATTTCCCTGAGGAACTCTTCCTCCTACAATAGGACATGTGTACATGTCTATAAGCTTCAACATGCCTTCTGGGAGCTGAAGTCACTGAAAAGAAGCTCCTCAGAAGAACAGCAAAGATGAACAGCCACTCAGACCACCTAACAAGCAATTCCCAACACATGAACTCCAGGGAGGCTTCACTCTTCACCAGTTACTGCAGAACTTCATACCATCAAATTTAAGTGGCTGCATGCAGGACAGAGTAGATAGAAGCCCCAGCAATCACTTTGAATTATCATTTGTGTACTTTAGAGAAAGAACAACCATTTATTTTTGCCTGTTTCCCCCTCATATTTCCCTCCTACTGCTTCCTTAGCCTTTCTTCAGGCAGTACAGTACTATTTCATTAAGACATGAGTCATCCCTTCTAACCTGAAAGTACATGTCCCTGATCACCCAAGTAATTCAGAATTTTTTTCACAAAATCACAGAAACAGGAAAGACCTTTTGAGATCTTTAGTCCTACTTCCTGCTCCAACAGGGATTATCACCAACATCAGTTTGTGACTTTCTGTATTTAAGTCTTGGAAACCTCCAAGGATGGAGACTATTCAGCATCTCTGGTGACCAGCTCCAGTGCTGCCCATCATTCCAGAGGAGCTTTTTCTAATACGCCTGAACCTGCCAAGCTATAATCAAAGGCCCCTTCCCCTTCAGTTTCTGGTACTGCAGCAAAGATCATAGATCCAACGTGGTAACTACCATCCTTGTATCGACCCATCAAGTGGCTGAAGGCAGCTATTAGGTGACCTCTCCCTCAGCTTCCTCTACACCACAGCAAGCAAGCCCAACTCCTCAACCTCTCCTGGGAGGTCACGTTCAACTTAGCTAGTCCTTGACTATCTTGGTAGCATCTTGCTGGATCCTACGTATAATTCTTACTTCCAGTAAGAGCAGGAAACCTGATCTTCCAAGCGTGATGTGTTTTTCTCAGAGGGCCGCAAATAGAGAATATGGTATTTCAGAGCCTCCGTGAGTCACAGAATGAAATCTGTGGAAGTGTCGCCACTACCTGGCAAAAATTAGAGCTCATGATCAGCAGTAAATAAGGCTGTTCCACAGTTGAGATACATAACCTCTTAAGTTATTAAACAGAGTGAGTAAAAGCCGTAATTATAATTTCGTACAGAAAGCCCTCTTTAAACCTGTCAGCATAATTAAAAAATGTAACACCTATTAGCCTTTTGCATACTGTTTGTAGTTTATATGACAAAAGCAGCAGTTCATATAGAGGTCATATTAGGTCAGCTAGTCTTCTAACATAGACTAGTTTAAAAGTCTTCAAATCAATACAGTAGCACAGACAATTTCCCTACAAAGAGTCAGGAAATATCAATTATTGTTTATGCAGCTGTTAAATTGTATGTTATATTTTGTTACCACAAACGTTAACACTAATGTGGCGCTTTAATGAAGTCCCTTCTAAAGCCACTTTTACCTTCCAATTTTACTGCTTTTAATTCAGACTAAAATATAAAGCAGAGCACTGCACTTTATTACAGCTCTGAACAGAACTCCCACAGTCGCACATACATATCTGAGCATGCATAATATCAGGATGTAATCACATATGGAGGAGCTGGGCTCCCATCTATCCTCCTATGTATAGATCTGTGATGGCAACCCACACAGACATACACTGCAGAACATGGTCTGATCATACGAATCACCACCAGCACCACTTATTGCTTTCAATTTAGTCCAGTGATGACTTCTGGAGAAAACAGTAATGGCAGCTTTGGGAAACTGGATGAACAGAGAAACATTGCCCCTCCTACTTAATCTTCCAGATTCTGGAAACTGTGGTCCAAGGAACTGCAGTTTAGCTAACCCATCTCTCATCTTTGTCTGACTGTAACAGTCCTAACTTGGGCAAACATTTTTCCTTGGATAGCCACAGGGGAAAAGAAAGTCCAAGTTCATTCCAAAGTACAAGCCCTGTACGAGGACATCATCTCCACTGTCAACAAGTGTTGCGCCAAATCAGCACATCTCTTCATCATTTCAGTACCTGATCTGGATCATTGAGAGTACCTCTGTTTGTACTCATGCTCCTAGGTTCAACCTGCTCTTAATTCTTCCTTGGTTTCATTAACTGCATGGTGAGGTATTGAAGCTGCCTAATGATTTGATACTGCCAAGTACTACATAAATCAGAGCACTGATGATGAGTTATAGAGCTATTTGCCTCACTTACTATAAAAATCAGCATACCTTAAATAAAGGTAGTTACCGAGGGGAGAAGATGCCAATCATTTCATTTGAGTTTTAGAGCACTGAGACACCCCTTCCAATAGCATCACTGTCTGTATCTTAGTGCCAAGGCCAAAGACTGCAGCTGCACTTAAGGTGAATTGCTATCTTCATTCCCACAACTGCAGTGGGCAGTGAGAAGCAAAAGGTTATTTTAGATGCTGCACACACAGCACCTGATCTTTGCCTAGGGCTGTCAATCACACATCTTCCCTAGCAATCAATTCATGGTAAAGAACAAAATACAACCTCACTATAGTTTTCAGCATTGCTCTGTCAGACACAGGATTAAAACCAAGAAGGCATCTTCATTCAAAACCACCCTTTTCGGATCCTGACAATCTTCTGATAAATGTTTTTCTTTGAAAAGAAATTTCGCAAAACTTCTGAGTCTCAGAAAGGTTTTCTGTGAATGTTCTGGGTACAATACCAAGTGGCTTCATATAAGTTACCTGAAGAGATATGAATGGAGAAAGCGGGCTTTGGGAAAACATTACTGATAACTTTTAATACTATCTTTAGAATCACTTCTTTCACGTTTGTCTCTGCAGTGACCATCACTGTCAACTTTGGGACTGCAAGCTGTTTCCATCCTAAGCAGACATAACACTCATAGATGTTCATGATTTTCAGACAGCCATATAAACATAATTCATAAATGGGAACAGAACTGGAGTCTTAG
Organism: Psittacula echo; assembly: GCF_963264785.1. Lineage (NCBI taxonomy): Eukaryota > Metazoa > Chordata > Aves > Psittaciformes > Psittacidae > Psittacula > Psittacula echo. Next base: position 20,113,362 of record NC_137740.1, read on the forward strand.
ATGTAGAGACTGCTATGGATTCCTGATTTAAAAACAGGCAGATTCTGGATTCTGCTCAGATGTTGCCAAGTACTTCAGAAAGGGAAACTGCATTTTACCTTGCTGTTATTACTTTCAACATCCATGCTCAGTATTTTGATCCTACATTTCTGATTAAGTTGTAATAAACAATACCATAGTGAGTTAGAAGAATTATTTACCTTGTGCAAAAGTTTGCACTGCTCTTGGTGCTGAGCATGCAAACTTCGCCACTGGAACCTCAGCCTCCCATTTAACCACTGAAGGTATCGAACATCTACTCCACCTTCTAGCCCAGGTTCAGGTGCTTTTTCAGTTGTACCCTTCAAGCTGTTCGGCAGATCATCTTCACACTAAAAGCAGAACAGAATACCAAAGTTGGCATCAACACTTTCAAATTATTCAGTAGTGAAGAAGGCAAATAGGCCAAAGAGGAAAAAAATAACCTAAAAAAGGAAGTAATTTCCAGCAGTAAAGAGAAATTGTAATTGTTTAGAATACAGGACCGGGAATAGCCTAAACAAGTACTGAAGTCTGGAATAAATATCAGCTGCTCAGCTATGATGTAGTGAGCAGTCTCTTCTCCCATCTTTCATTTTCCATACCCAGGAAGACACAGTGTTTCTGAGACAGAAAGCATGTTCTTTACCCCAATGGGAAAAATCACATTTTTCCTGGATTCTAATAAGTCAAAAAACATAAAAGAAAGATCTTGCTCTTCCATTGTCTTTCCAAGATCCTATTTTGCAAATCAATACAGGGACAAAACTGTGGGCCTATGCTTACCCAGCTATTTTCTTTTCTCCATCCAGCATTTCCCTTCTTGCAGGATAGAGGAAAAGAAACAATCATCCAGCTGACATTGGCCAGGAATCCACAGAGACACTCCCAGCTACAGTTCCAACACCTATCTTGCTTTGTTTAGCCTTTCTCTAGAGTACTTTGGAAGGAAGGAGGGAGAAACCAAGAGTTTCCTTTTGTTCATCTTGTCCCACCTTCCTTCTGCTGCATGGCAAAAAAAATAAAACCAAAAAACCACCTTCATCTTCCAGATAAGACTTCTGCTTGGCCAATGGCATAAAGCAAGCAAGACATTTCTGTTGTATCTCTTTTCCAAGGAACATGTGGGGAACTGAATCTCCTCCAGCCTCTTGCACAAAGAGATCATTCACATTTACAAACAGATCTCCCTCTCTGTTTTCAGCTAAGACTCCTGCTGATTGCAAATTAGAAAGGAAGACACGGGTTATTTTACTTCTGATGCCAGTAACAGGACTTAAGTAAGGCTGAGCTGTCAAATTCATCCAATCTATAGAAAGTACATACAACAAACACACTGCACAATTTCATTTTCTTTACTGCAGTATATCATAAGAAACAAACACAGAACTGCAGAGGCCTGGTTATTCAGAATGGGTATTCACCAGCTAAGAAAGTGTCTCCCAGTTGTTGGCCTCTCAAGACATTTCTTTAAAGCAGAAATTTAAAAAGCTTACATGAAACATCACTGTTTTCAAGAAAACACTTAAGCAGATATTTGGATCCATAGACCTTGATGGTATTTAAACATATGTGCTCCCCTGTTTCACAGACTTCCGTGTTCAATAAAATCTTAGGAAGATTCAGTTGCCAGGCAAAGCTTGAATGTAATTCCAGTTTAGGTCCTTAAATTAAAAATCCAAATTGTAGAATGAAGATAATTTAACCTTGTCTTAACCGCAGATTTCAGCAGAAGTACATCTATAATCGTGATCAAATAACCCCCTAATGCTTGTTTTAACCTCAATACCACCTCAGCTGACAGGGCCTCTAATACAATGAGTGTTCATATTATTTATAAGCACAAAAGTGCTGTTCTGGTCATAAAACAAAATGTATCAAGACTACAGGTTTTTTCCCTTTGCTCTGTGGCTCAGATAAATGCACACTATAAATCACAGGAGCAGGAGGCTGGTAAAGGGCTTTTCCTTTTAAAGGCACACATTCATCTTGTTTTTTTACAAAAGACAGTATCTCTTTTGTGCCAACTGCAATACCACTCTTTTTGCTCAGATGCCTTCAGCCCAGTGCCCCTAAATCAAAAGGCACTGTGTCCTAGGGTGCTGCAGTTCCAGCTAAGTACCTTCATGGTTCTTGCCCCCACCAGGGGGCATCAACCATAAACCATGGTTTATGGACTATGAAACCATATAGATATGATTACCAAGTTGCCCATAAACATGATAAGCCAAGCAACTGGATATTAGTCACTACTGCAGAGAAAACTCATGTGTAAACAACATTAAAACATTTCACGTAAGCAGCCAGAAAGCCACAATTTCCAAGCTACATACTTGGAATTTCCAGACTAAAATCTGTATTTTCCCTAATTTACAGTTCAACTCCAAAGTTCCCTGGTTAGAAGTTTAAGAATGGCATAAATACTGCTCTCCTGGGGATTCATTTCAGGAAGGAATGGCATTAGATTCGACTGCTTTGGCAGTAAGTGACAAACACCATGCAGAGCTAATTTTATTGTCACAACCTGCCTTATTAATATTAAAATAAGGAAGCCAGCCAATGCATTTTTAACAGGATCTTTATTATTTATTTCACAAACTGCACCAAAAAAATTACTTTTGCTATGAAATACTTAGGTTGGTCTAAAGCAAACAATGGGGGGGGGAAGGTCTTGCATATTATACTGTAACCTCAATTTCCAGCTCCATCTTTACAATCTGAGACTATTTCCTGTTCTCTCAGAGCAAGAAAAATCACTGAAATACCAGTCCAAGAGAGAGCCTTTGCTTCAAATACGACTGTGAATTTATCTGATCTATGCAGCAATATGGGTACACACCTATATTCACTTCTGAGGTACAAAAGTGACAGAAGTGCACATTTTTTAGTCAAATTCACAAAGAGAGCAGCCAAGGCAACTACCCAGGGCTCTCAATGGCCTCCCTGCACTTGTGGGTGTGCACGCTCCACACCAGCTCTGGAAGAGATCATTTCATAGCCACTTACCAGGAAAGCTTTTTGCTTGTAAGGCATTTGTTGCAATTAATGTTTCTCTTTGTTTTTCAGAGAAGGAAGATGGATGGACTCCAACTACAGAATGGTACCACAGGCTTGCAGAACAAAAGCCACATCAACATCGATGATCAGTATGAGCATCGATACCCACACTGCTGTGTCAGAGCCTTTTCCCATCACACTTGTGACATCAGAGCTGGTTTTGCCAAATTGGATGATGTAGGCTCGCCAGAGTACCTATGATTAGTGTAACTTAAAGAAAGCCTAGAATGAAGCCTGATGAAAGTGACAATCATATATTTACATGAACTCTCTTCAAGCTAATTCCTGAACTATCACCCTGTCCTCACTTAAGTGGACCTTAAACCCAACTCTCCTGTGGCAAAAGATCTAGGTAAATATCCTGCTAAAGCCTACAATAAATACATGTTCCAGGACATTACACATCACCATCCCAACCAAGGCAACTCAAAACCTACTCCAAGCTCCTAAATACATCTCTGGCTTATTCAGAGCTAAACACAGTTTATACCCTAAAAGGATATATTTATAACTTTTGCAAGGCAGCCTAGAACTCAGTCTCTAACACCACATGAGTTTTGCTCTAAACATTCCCCCCCAGCTACTTCAAGTCCAATTTTTATGAAAAAAGATGCCAGATCATTCTCAAAATGTGTGAATGGACATGTGGTTAGACAATGCAGCAAGTGCAAAAAAGCCAACGCAGTCCTCGTGGCAGAAGTGCTCTGAGCTGACAAGTCAGAGTCATGAAACACACTGAACTGAAAAAAGCCATCAGATATACAAGTGCTTAGAGGAAAAGAATAAGGCATGAGAGAAAGGAAGGTGTGAAAAAAAAAAAAAAAGACATGGTGATACATCAATTTTCATTCACATTCCATACATCTGAGCAAACAACTTGCATGCAACGTGCTTAGAGAGAAATTAAAGATTAAGAAGTTTCAACTTTTATAGCAGAAATAAAGCTCTTCTTTTTGTTTCGAAATACAAAGTAATCCCATGTTATTGGAAATCAGAGAGCAGGTCTAACAACAGTGGATATAGATAAACAAGTACTTCATCATATAAATAGTTTATCAAAGAACAACATAAACATCAATGCATTTCTAGGCATGCAAGAAGGAAGCATTTTTTTACGCTACTTGCTCCATTTGAGAATTTTAGTGACCTGGCACGCGGTTAACCTTACTCTGTTCATATACTTTGAATTAAACTCCAAGAATTGCTTTAAAATAAAGTTCCTTGCACATTCACTGGAGATCTCACAATATGCCATCAACAGTACCGCAAAAAAAAAAAAAAACAAAAAAAAAAACCACCTTTGCTGTGCAGATTCATCACACTTCTACACTTTCTGTTCTTTTCCAATTTATATAGGTATCTTAATGCTTACAAATTCTTACCTTAATAAAGCTACTATGCCCTGAGCACACAATGTCAATGGAAAGGCCTCTGCTGCCTGCACTGCTGTCAAATCAAAGCAACGGCAGGGCTGAGTCCCCAAGAGATGCTCTTCCCCGACTACGAGCTGCCACCTGTCGGTAAAAGACAGATCTTGGCTCATCCAGGCGAGCCATAACCTTCCTGAACATCAAGATCCCTCCACGGACTAGCTCTCTGCTTCCAAATTTGGACAGCCAGCAAACAGCTTGCTGCTCTTCCCACAGAGAAGCAGCCCTACTGGAACACGGACATCACGTTTAACCCACAGATAAATGCATTAAGTCAAGTCCCTAACATTAATCCTTGAGCAGAGCAAAATAAAGCAACCACCAGTTGAAACTCCCAGTGCTGTGCTCCCAGCCCATGCGTTGCTTGCACCCAAGTTAGTCTGGGTCTGGATAGACACTATGTACTCTCAGGTACTACTCAAACCTTAACTACACTAAGTTTTGGTATCACAAAAGTCGGGAGGAACATATCTAGATCCCTCGCTGCATGACTCAGGAAAAGCAAAGCAATCACATAAATCAAGCCAATAATGTGCTCCTGCAGCTTTTACTGAGCACTCGTTCTGAACCGCTCATAAATCAGACAATGGTTTTGATGTGACATATGTTAAGCTGTGTAATTACAGATCTTTAAACAGAGCATATTTTTTTCTAATTAAACACCATATCCAGAAATAACACTATCAGACATGCTTTCTTAATTAATACAGCCATATATCTATCTGCAGGAGGGGAAAAAGTGAAAAGGAGCAATTTGAACAGATGAATGTGAAAGGGACACTATTTTTATTAATAGCACCATCAACAACACCAATAGGAATTCCTCCTAGACAAGGCAGGATCCAGGTTAAATGTATGCATAGGAAGATAGATGGTGTAAGAACCTACTTTCACACAATGTACATACCAATTAAATATCCACATATTTATACAGAAGAATGTTTTCCACAAACATAAGTGCTCACAATGTAGAAGTCACACTCACAGCTTATTCAGCAATTACAAAAAACTAAAACTCCACATTTCTGCAAGGCCTTTCAGGTTTCAAATTTCAATGCCTTTTGTAAAAATCACTACTCACAACAGCACTCCCAAGAGCCCATTCTTGGCAGAGTGAAAAAGAGAAGGTGCTGCAGGAAGACAGAAAGTGTGAACACAGCTCCTACCCATTCCAGCCTTGTTCAAACAAGCCTGTCTGGCAGCAGCCACAGGCCTGAGGCACTAGAGCAAGTCAGTCCCTCAGCACATCCCTCCTCACTCATTCAGGAGGTTACTTCAGAGCTCTGCAACAGAGCAAAAGCACTATGCCTTTGAATTGCCTAATCTTTGGAGCAGCAAGGTTTTAAAATAACATTTAAATCCCAAAGCCCACTGCATGATGTATTCAGACAAAACAGAGAAACCAAATATACTAAAACAAACACCTGGCACAGTAGGCCTTAACCCAGAGCACTGCATTTTGCAGGGCCCAAGAAATGCAATATAGATAATGCCTTGCACTGTATTCTCTCTGCCTGCAGCTGCAGCCCTGCTTGCCCATGTCCATTTTGCTCCACTGTGGCAAGATGGTGAACAAGGGGCAACCAGCGAAGAAAGATGCAGCATGCAAACATGAGCAGCAAATCTGGAACAATGGGCCAACAGGAAAAGAAACATTATCTGCCCTCCTGGAGAAGCAGAGCTCTGCCATCTGTAGAAGGCCTGCCATGCCCTTCTTTTGTCCTCCTGAGGAAAAAGTGCATTATTTCAAAGAAAGATCCTCTGAGATCTTTCTTTAAGAGCTAAATGAGAGCTAAACCCTAATCACTTAAAGTGGGAGAGCAAAAGCAGAGGATGTGTCTCGTTTAAATCAAAACGTCATAGAGCAAAGCCCATCAGAAGGTACCAAAGGTACTGGCTGCTCCCTGCCACTGGAGGGCGGGCGAAGCACTAAAACATCCTAAAATCACTCGGATTCCCCAACAGACAACGAAGGAGCTCCCTGCACCGGATTTCAGCAAAATACACATTATCCGTAATGACCATGCTAAGCCTTCCTATTAGCACTCTAGTCCTCATCTTCCCCTCCTCACGTGAAAGCTCAAGTGACTCCAGTGCCTGTTGGTGGAGCCCCATCCAGAACACCTCAGCTGCAACATCAGGTTCACGAAATTCTGCATCTATGTGAAATTCAGCTACAATCAGAGATGAAACTTCAAAAAAAGAAAGCCCCAAAACCGCTCTTGAAAGTGTATTTACTGTGTCAGGCAAAACTAAATGTTGTTAAGCACACATTTTCCAGTGCACCACAGGAAAATTTTTTTCACTGGCAAAGGTTTAATGACAAGTCCAAAGTATGGAATTGAAAAGAAACCCACAAAAGATCAGAAAGAACAGCATGTACCTATGCATTACATTACAACAGGGAGACAATTTCAGCTATTACCTGTAAATTGTGCTTTAACACCAAAAAAAGTGCATTTCAAGAGTCCAAACTGAATTGTGCTCCAGTTCTTCTATGGCAAAAACATATTCCTAATTTAATAATCCCTGACCACAAAATATCTTCAGTTCTACAAGCAGTATCAGTAAGTAAAGAAAAAAATTAACACTTCAGGGTTCAACAGTTACCTACTCAGGAAGCAATTTTAAAAAGTACAAGGGCAGAAAAGTAAAAGTCAGACATTTTCATGCCTTAGTTTCCAGTAGAAGCCTTTACAGGGTGGACAGCAGTGCAATGAGAGTGCTGCAATAGACCTGTCAGCCACACAGCAGCCCAGTGAGCTGCAGATGTTCAACCCTAGTGCTACCCCAGCAGAGGTGGCATGGAGATGGGTGCAGCACACAGCAAGCACATCAGTCTGCATGGGCAGTCAGCGTTGCTCACCGGCAAAAATGAGGTGTGGGAAATTCTGCAGGAGAAACTTCAGGTATCCTGTTTCAAGACAGCTTTACTAGAAGTGTTCCTTAGCAGCTACTGAATACAGCAAAAATAGTGGCAAAAAAAGGGGAAAAAAGATAAATGGTGAGAGTACAAGGAAGACAGGAGTACAAAGAGAAAAGAAGCATAAGCACAGGGAAGAAGGGTGGGAACTCAAAAAATGAAAGCTGACAGACTAATACAGCCCATAAAGATCTGCAAAGTAATTATGCTTCTGCATCATAATCAATAGGTTAATAAAATTCCTTCCTCCACCCCCACTGGGATAATGTGAAGAGAAAAAAACCTCACCAACAACAGAAAACAAACAGAAAAATTGTATTTACTGACACTAGTGCCAGAGGTTTCCCAGTTCTATGCGGGGAACATCAAACTTGGCTACTACATTAACATTTTTCTTACGGAACAGCAGTGACAGTCAAGATTTCTATAAGAGAAAGGCATTTCAACAACAAGGTTAGACCAAGCATAAGCCTTACACTATACTGGAACTAGCCATTGAGCCAAAGTAGGCAGTGACAAACAAATGATTAATCAAATTGCAGACCTAAGAGTCAGAAGGCATGCTGAGTTTCATCTTTCCCCACCAGAAGTAATTAAATTGAGTTTGCCTTGGCATGCTAGAGAGACACGCACGAATTCCAACTATAATTGCCATAATAGCCCTATTTGTTGATTACTATAAATTCACAAAAAGGGGTGGGGCATCCAATTTCACTTAGAGGTCAAGAAGCAGAACAGAGGGAATTAGAGAAACTAAGAACCAGTGTTTGTACAAAATATCCTGGTGATAATAAGGGATATAACACCCCTACCACCATCTAAAAAACTCAACAGCCTAAACACATGATTAAATTATGGAGCACACAGAGATTAATTTCAGCTGTAGAGATAATACCAGTACAGGCAGTATTCCTCCCTGGAAATAGAAAGAATACATGCTCACAGAATACTGCTATTATCTGCACAAGCCATCATAGATTTGGAGAAAGCTGTGACAATCTCACTAAAATTTAAGCGGGGGGGGAGGAATGTAGTAAAATACTGAATGTGCTGAAAAGGCAAGTTTATATCAAACAATTATCTGCTTCTCAGAGAGAGAGAATATAAGAACTCCTCAGGTCTGCCATACACGTCCAGCAAAGGACAACATTTCACCTACAGGTTTTCAGATTGTTTTGAACTCCAGGATTTCCATGTGTAAATAGGAATCAATGAACAGCATTCGAGAATAATCTGCCTGTACATGATCACCAAAGAAACAAAAGATGTTGAAACTGCCAACATGGCAGTGCATATATGAGACAGAAATCCGCAAGCGGTGTAAAAAGCGTTTGAAGACAGTAGCCATTAATTAATCACTCAGTGCTTTAAGGCAATAACAGGCAAGAATTCTCAAGCAGACACTTCAGTAAATCGATGTGAACCTCCAATTCAGACTGTACATAAGTCTTCATAGATCTAATAGAATTAGTGATTACTTTTTTTAAAGAGTTGACCAATGCAAGGCTTGAACTTCCACTTACTACTTCTGGAACCATCAACCTGCTGGTAGATCAGCACAGTAAATTCAGACAATAGATTTACACTATAGTAGCCAGATACTAGATTTTGACACATACCATCAATCCCCTCCTCCCTCTCCTGTTCTCTCCTGCACATCAATGCAGGTTCCAATCTGTCCTTTAAACTGCCTTCCCCCCCTCAGTCTGTAAACATCATACACTGGAAGAGTGGCATGAGTGGAAGACTGGAGAGGGTAGCAGCTCCTTGAGTTCTGCTCACTGGGCAGCCCTGTAGCAGGACTGCAGTATTGGCTCAGGAGATACTGCAGCACTGCCCTTCTGAAAAAAATAAGCCCCATGAGACAAGGTGCACTGAAGGATTTTCTTACCTAACACACAAGACCATTCAACCCATATAATCATCCTAGACAACTAACCATACCTGTCCTTACCAACAACTACCTCAAGACTACTTTTTTTTAGTTACATTAGCCACATTAAGCACTACCTCCTACCATCTTAACTCTTTCCTCATGCTTTCACCACTGTTTAGTTTATCATTTTAAGAATCACTTGAAGTTGATTCTTAAGATGTAAGTGCATGTAAGTTTGTGGAAGCTTTCCCCAGCTCAGTATCTCAAGATTATGAATTCCATGCAGCAGCTGAGCTCCATGTCCATCATGTGTCATGAATACCCTTGTCCCTCTATAAATAACCAGCCTGAAATCCTTTAGAGCTGATGGAAGTGTTCAATTTGCAGGGGAAGAAAACTGTGTTGCTAAGGAACAGCAAAGGAAAAGAAAGGCCAAAGCGGTAATCTGAAATGAAATGAAAGGAATTAATTTAATGGGCCCTTGATATGTTGAGTGTTTGGCATACCATCAGCAATTTAGCAGGCTGTAGTCTTTGTTTCAAACTTAGGCTGAAAGAATAGTCAGAACTTGATTGCACCCTTAATTTTGGAGTTAGCTGCATTCTCTCTTTCATACAACAGACCCTGTCCGCTTTTGTGGATTTCAGATGAAATTTTAAAAGTAAACCACATGAATATCAGTTTGAACTACAGCTATGCCTACAGTTCGTGACACTCCATTCTTTTAGATGAAGACAAAGGGTGAGGATTTTCTTCACATTTTTCTCACTAGCAGACCAAGAGATGTGCTTTGCCAGTATTGGCTTTCATGATTTGCTGATTTTGGCAGAGATCTCAGCAACGCACACAACCAAACACTATTTCTTTTTTCTGTTTTACAGTATTTTCAGGAAAATGTTTTCCATTGTTTGTAATCACTTAGAAAAAAGACTTGTTGTGGTAGAAGATTTCTAAAGCTCGTCCTCCACTGAGAATTTAAGTTGTTGTGAAGAGCATTTCCTTTTCTTCTTGAGACAGATCTTTCTCTAGATGTTTTTCTTTTTACCTTTTTCCTTCAGCTTACTTAAATAGAAGAGTTACAACTGCAGAGATTACATCTCTGGCATATTTAGCAATGCCTTTACAATTTCTTACATGTTTTCCAACACTTCAGTTTAAGTATCACAAATGCCTGGTATTTAACATGCCCAAAGTCAAAATTCCAGTATTTCAATTGTTCAAGTTGTACTTTAACTCACAAAATGCTAAGTATCAAACTGACAACCTTACCTTCTTCCTTTCTCACTACAGTTTTAGAGACTATATTGTTGAACACTGCCTGATAAGTAGACTTTGCCACATGAAGGTTTCCAATTAAATAACAATAACTATCAAATAACAACTAACAACTACACAACTATCACACTTTTGTGCAACAAACAACAGGTAAACCACTTCATGAGTGGTTTACAAGGAACTGACTTACCAAAATGAGGTAGGTGACCCACCTATCTCCTCATTTGCACCCACCATTACCTCCTTATGTCCTTAACTGTGCATTCCTAGATCTTAACTTGGTTGGGTCTTACTGACTGAATGCATTAGTTTTATAATGCTTAGTTGATTAAATAAAAGACAAGACTTCTCCCTCAAAATTCCATTTGTTTTAACTTTGTGATGTAGAATCACAAAACATACTAGTTATGCTGTAACTACATTTTTTCTGAAAAGAATTTTATCTGTCATTCTAAAGCCTGGGCTCATTAGGTTCTGCTGTAACTATCTTTTTTTTCCCCCATGTGTATCTAATTTTACTGGAGCATGAAAATGTGCTAGATGAACACCATACAAGAAATGTTGACATTATTACAATGAGCTTTACATCCATATGCTAATTGCAACTCCCAGTCTATACTATTTTTGTCTCGCCTATGGAAAAAAATTCCCAGACCTGTAAACCTTTCCAAACACTGTTTCATATAGTTATTGGATAAAAACATGAACTCTGTATTCCATGCTTTTTGAGAAACACAGGTAAAGCAAATTAGAATTGCAGAGAAAGGCACAGCAATACACTTCTCGATATGCCTTTGTGTGGCCATTACAGATAACATTGTATTACCATAGTTCTTTCATCTCTTTTTGGAAATGCAAAACTTTAGACCTTCAGAGAAAATAACATAGGCGCTGCCCCATTTCCTGAATTCATGTCGCCACTATGCTTCACTCATCACTCTTTTGTAATATAAATTAAGGACGCACAAAATAATCTGCTACCATGCAAGAAAAACAAGAAAAAGGTTAACAGAAGTTTAAAGTGAAAAGCTTGCCAGACATGCTCTTCCTAAATCTGAAGGTGCCGTTAACATCACCAGAGGGCACCAGAACTGACGCCCAGTGTGCCAAGAACGGGCTTTTGTGTGCTGCTCCCTCTTCAGCGCAGCAGTCAATTGTAGAGTAACAAAAGGGGTCCATTTTCCCAAAATAATGTTGTTACCATTGCTATAAATGTGACTCATCCCTTTCAATTGTTTTCTATTTGTACAAGTGTTTTTCTTCTGAAGATACTGTATCTATATCACAGCGTTACAAACTCTCCCTTTCCTGCTTTGCTGTCCCATAAAAAGATTCTAGAAAATCAGGCAGCCTACATTCTAGGCACTGTAGAACCACTCATGCTACAGTCTGGAAGCACAAAACTCAGAAGCACAGAGAAGGAAGACACTCACTCACTTGCACTCCTCCACACTGGTCTTGCCTATACTGTAAATAAAAATCAGGGAGTTCCAACAGCGATGGGAGTTTGAGATAGAGAAGGAAGCCAGATCATCTGCAGTACAGAGTATGAGAATGGAAATAAAACAGGTTCCAGATACTGGCCCCTTGTAAGTTTTTTTTAAAGATGGAGCAAAGCATTTATTTGTAAAGGTACCAAGACACCACACATTACACACTAGTGATAACATGGCTGCTGTCACAGAACACTACTTATGGACAGATAAGATGGAAAGACACAAACATGCTCACCGTGCACACAGAAGTCTCATCTCCAGTCTTTACTCTGTTCTGAGCCAAGAGCTGCTCCAAGAGGCTTATTCTGTGCAGCAGCCAGGAAAATGCCAGCAGCAGCTCCCGACTACCCATTGAGCCATCAGAGGGGAGCCGATAGAGTTCTGGCCTGTCATAGCCATGGTACCACAACGCTGCCTTCACAAACCTAATTTGGTTATCTGAAAAGAAGAAAACAATTGAGAATAACCTACTGTACTACTCAGTACGTTTATGCTTCAGTTACAGAAACTGCTGCCTCCTCTGAGAGCAAGATTTTTAATCAAGCATAAGATTTGTGTAAGACAGTGGAGGCTACAGCCTTTATCAACAACCAATAGATGACAGGAGTGTAAAGGGTAGAAGCTTTCCTTTATGCTGCCCCATTCTCATCTACAGAACTACTGCTAAGGGAAAAGAAGAAATTCAAAGTTGAGATCAAGGCCAGTAATGGCCTCTTGGAGATTTAACAAAGGCAAAAAAGGCAAATAGCCATCCCCCCTGTAACAGGACTCCATCTATTCATTTTTTATGATCCACCAAGCGCGCTATGAATTAATAAATACTGAGTCACTTTACTCCTGAATGAAACTGGGATTTAGAGACAGAAGTTTCGTAGCCTGCTGCAAATCTCTGAGCACCAGTGAGCAGGCAGAGATAATGCAGCACGCCACATGGACCGTTTAATTCTCGGGAACGCTCTGATCTATATTCCTTCACACCAGCAAATGTTACCTGACAGCTACAAGACAAGCATTACAGAACTGTAAAATACTGACGAAACACAGAGAAAACTTTTTTAAAAAGGTTCTGACCAGTAATCCTCAGCTCTGTACTACATCAAAACTACAATAAAGAACATAATTAAGGGGCACAATACATACTGGGGAAGAACCAACATTTGTAAAAGGAAGCTCTGCTCAAAAAGCTACTGAAGGCAACAACAAGCGATTAAGGAAGAGTCAACCAATGCAGGACATTTAGACTTCCCAATGAGATTCAAATAGCACCAAGAAACTAAGCCACTACAGTGGAGGGATAGGGAAGGCCCTTCAATCAATGACAAGTGCCTAACAGACAAGAACCAGAGGGTAGGAACAAATGGTGGTTTCAGATGAGGGCTCTGTGCTAAACAGTTGCTGTTCAACCAACTCGAAATGACACACAGACAACATGATAGTGACAGAAAATTTGGTGCTGATGTGATATTACTCAGTGGTAAAGAATGCAGGCAGATCATGAAGGACTGCAGAACCTAATGAGCCCAGGCTTTAGAATGACAGACAAAATTCTTTTTAGAAAGAAAGAAAAAAATTATACACACAAGAGAAAAAACAATCCTAACTGTACTGACACAGCAACGGGCTCCGTGCTGACCACTGAACTCAGGAACACAACCTTAGATGATAAAAGATTTTTGATGACTATCACATGATACGAGAACTACATGGTTCTTATATGCATTCAAAACCAAACAGAATGTAAGAAACCTAGAAAGGAAATTAAACAGAACACAGGGAATAACACTATACTGTTGTCTACCTCTATGTGCCCCCACATCTCAAGTTCACAGTGTTATTTTACTTCTTTAGTCACAAAAAACAAAGAGAAGATGAGTACAATCACAAGTACAGAACAGCTTCATTTTAAGAACTGATGACATAGGCCAAGAAGATGACTGAGAATGGGTGTAACAAAACTCTTTCAAATGGCAAGTACTGTGGAATGGGTGAACAGGGAATAATCTGTTTGCACAACATTCAATAAAAGAACTGTGCGCCACCAAGCAAAGTTAGCAAGTCTGTGAATAAAAACAAGTTAGAGATTTCTCCACACGTACAGCAAAGCCCTGAAATTTCTGGCCATGAGACACTATGGATACTGAGAGTTACACAGGCTCACAGAGGAACTCGACTGATAGAACAGGAGTGCATGGAAGCTTATGAAATGCAAAGACAACCTTTATGGTTTAGGACATCTGAGATGTAAATTACTAGAGGTTGAAAGAATACTCCTCTGAAAGAATCATTCTATTTTCGCTCTTTCCCCTAGGCATCCACTTCTGACAGCTGGAACAGCTGGATGAAGCTAGAGCAACCTTCAATTTGATCCAGTTTAATCATTTTTACAAAATAAGGAATAAAGCTGCTCTCCTTTTCCAGTGTAATGCTTCAGTATTTCTGTAGGGTTTCATAAAAAAGGTGCAGTAACAGACACAAAACTAACAATAATTTTTTGCAGGAACAGTGTTTTGCATAGCAGAGCTTCTGCAGAGACGCATGACAGTTGGACAACTGGGTTTAAACCTAGCCTGTTTCTGCATTACAGACACAAAAAAGAAACCCAAACACCTGAATCACCTTGCTTGTTCTTTCTGCAGAACTTGTGAATGTAAAAACAAGCAGCTTACTTTCACGATGTCAGAGTGGCAGAAATGCCTGTGGTTTGCTGAAAATCTTGGTATGTAATATAATCCTTTAAACACAGGGAGATCTCTCAGATATTAGAGTTTTTCTTTTGATCCCTCTTGAATATTCTCACGTAAGCTAGGTTTTCATGTTGCCCTTTCCTTCCTGCATTTGTCAAAAAAGGAACTGCCATAACAGGTAAAGGGAGAAATGCTCCAAAAGGAAGGAAGATCAGTACACACTTTCCTCCTTTTTCAAAGCAAACCAGCATCACATACTGCCATCTGCAGTTCAGGAAGCTCCACAAGAAATCACCTATCAAAGAAAAGGAATAGAGCAAGCCAGGTGCGTTTCTCTGCTCTGATATACCACTCAGGACCAGATCCACGCAGGCAATTTGCCACCTGAATTACTGTGTTGCTCTGCTCCTTTATATCCCCCTATTTCACCTCTCCCTCTGCATGAGGGAGTGTGATTAGTGTGAGTATGAGGCAGGAATTGTGGGCGAGCGGTAAAAGCATGGGTCTGGAAATGGGGCTGAAAGAGCCTTTCCATAACCTTATAGAAAATACTTTCTTCATCTCTAAAGCACTCAGATAAACGGCAGCAGAGGCTATAGAAGTACCAAGATGGATTTGACCATAATGTGCAGCCAAGAGAGGAAAAGAAACCCCATCACTCATGTATCAGATAACACCAGTCACTCGAACACCTCCTCTTTGATATCTTCTTATGGCATTCCATTAGGATTGGACAATTTATAGAGAAAGAACCTCACAGTCCTTTCAACTACACACCTTCTGCATGCATATTATTTATTATATTCAGCAAGTAAGACCAAGCTGTGGATGAACCTCAATGTTCAGCCCTCCTATGACTATACTCAAGCTGTGCTGTTCTGCTTTACGAATCCTGCAGAATACATTCAGTGAATTACAGCATGATATTCAAATAAGGGTTATGCATTATCCCGGCAAGCTAAAATGGAAGGGAACTAAATCAAGTACAAGAACACACATTACTGCATGCGCTCAGGCAAGAAACACCTGCATAGGTAGTGGTATGATGAGAAACTATTGCTGCAGAAAAAATTTTTCTGCTTCATTTGTCAAACACACAAAAATATATTGCAGCTCTAGACCTCTTTCCCATACTATAAAAACTGAATGGCACCTCCAGAAAAGAAACATTTCCTCCAGCTATCTAAGTGCATACACAGCACTGCTACCTGCTGTGGCTGTCAGGTTGTTATCCAAGTCCATCAGCTCTCAGCCTCTGTGAAGAGTGAGCAGCAAGAAACCACTGATCATGACTTCATCAATAAGGTTATACCTGGAGTACTATTACACAGCTTACTGGGACTCGTACTCCTCTGATGAGAGACCCATTGTTCTAACATGTTTAAGGGGCTAGATTAACAGCTTCCCACCAAAGTTTACAGTAAATGCCTTTCACTGTGTGAAGAAAAATTTTTCCAAAACAAGAAATCAAGAGCCATTTGCAAAATTTTATAACCACTGTCTGGGGCTTCTGGTTTCTTTTCGCAAGAATAGTTCATACATTTTAAAACATCAAACTGTGTGGGGCTTTTTTTTTTTTTTTATATGTGATTTTTCAAAGAGTTTATTTTCTCCTACCTAGGCAATGAAATACACCAACCATTTAAAAACATGGTGCAGAAAGTTTTCCTGAACAATATGACAACCATAGGAAGGGAATGACTAGCAGCTGTTGTAGTCAAAGTAAATTTTAGTCTCCTCTAAAATTCACCTACATGACAAGGCCAGCTCAAAAACGGACTAATGAAACTACTAACTCAAAACAGAAACACACGCTGCGGTGCAACCTCACAAGTCACTTGATAAAAAGGACTTGCCACATCAAGGAGAAATTTTCTGGAAAAGAATCTATCCTTTTCTATGGGCAAAATCTGTAAGAGCATTCTGTCCCTGCCACACGCTGCTTGCTTATACCACCTTGCAACTGCAAAGGGTCCAACATCTAGCACACAGTCCTTGAAATGTAGGTCTCAGTTTAGGGAGTAGCAAGAACCACCACTGCGACTGCAACAACACATGCAGACTATAGGCCAGAGGTCAGTGTTTCCTCCAGAAAAAGGAAGGGTACAGCACCACCTGAGTATGGCTTCTCTTTTCCAGAAAGCTGTTCCTATGCACGTAGTAACCCTTATGCTTATGCCCATGGCAGGGGGGTTGGAACTAGATGATCTTAAGGTCCTTTCCAATCCTAACTATTCTATGATTCTATGCTGAAGGAGTCTTCAAAGCCCTCTTCTGTGATCTGGCAACTGCTGCTCTCTTTGTTTTAATTAAGAAAATTAAGAGGTTGTACAAAAAGAGCAAAGACAGGAAAGCCTGATCCATGGACTAAAGCACCAGACTTGGATTAGGGAAATCCATTTCAATTCTTTGATGTGCAACAGGATCCTGTAACAAACCAGAAAAAGTTACTTAGTCCCTATGCCCAAGGCTCCACTTCACTTACATAGAATAAACACATGAAAGACCACAAGTGCTCCAGAGCAGGAACAGAGAAGGAAAGCAGTAAAATACTGATCGCGTTGGCAGCAGACAACTCATTCACTTGGCCAAGCAAATGTAGTTAGTGTAATTTGAAAAACAGTATGGCTCTCCAACCTGAATTTCAGCTTTAGTCACCATGTTGTGAATAAACAAGTTTCTTAAAAATCAGCTCAGCAGTTCTGAGCAGAACCACAAATTCCTACCTTGCAATCTTGCAGAAGACACCATCAAAAGCTCCATTTGCTCTCTCTAGTCAGCAACCTGCCACATGCATGTGGAAATCCTGTCTCCAAATGCAACAAGCAAATATCATGGGAGCAGCCAGGATTCAGCAAGGTTGCACTTGTGCAGGACCACGCTACAAAGCTGTAGGAGATAGCCAATAGACTTACCAGTCTATTACACACAGCAGATTGTGTACGAGTAGAAAAGCAAAAACAGCCAAATGAAAAATAGCAGTCCTGTGAGTAACACTGAACCATGCTGACTTCCTACTGAGCTACCAGCAAAACTATGCTGGGTTTGCTCCACACTCCACAATGCTTAGCCTTTTTTAACTCTGCTTACAGAGCCATCAGATTCCCTGCTCTTCAGGGGCTTAAACAGTGTTGTTTAGGTTTCTTTGCTTTCAAAGGCAGAAGTGGATTTTAAGTGATTTTGGTCTGAGGAGACCTTCATCCATGACAGAGAATTCTATTCTCAAAACTTCCTCTGACAAAGAAAGGGCTCTAGATAGACATCTAGAGAGAAGTCTGAAGAGTATTGCAGTTGGAATAAGATACATTTAAGTAAATAGTGCTCTGTGATTGTGAGAAGCCAACCTGTAGTCAGCTTCCCTCTGAAGCAGTGGCCCTGTCCATAGAGATATTCATGGTCCCTCTAAAATAATCACACACTTTTTGTTTTGTCTAGAACTTCAATTCAAAACACTGCCTTTATCATAGAATAGTTTGGGTTGGAAGGGTCCTTAAAGATCATGCAGTTCCATCTCCCTGCCATGGGCAGAGACACTTTCCACTAGACCAGGTTGCTTAAAACCCCGTCCAACCTGGTCTTGAGCACTGCCAGGGACGGGGTAGCCACAGCTTCTCAGGGCAACCTGTGCCAGTGCCTCACCACCCTCACAGTAAACAATTTCTTCCTAATATCTAACCTAAATCTACCCTCTTTCAGCTTAAAGCCATTACCCCTTGTCTTATCCCCACAGGCCCTCGTAAAAGGCCCCTCTCCAGCTTTCTTGTAGGCTTCCTTTATGCACTGGAAACTGCTCCAAGGTCTCCCCAGAACGTTCTCAAGAACCCCAACTCTCTCAGCCTGTCTTCACAGGAAATGTGCTCCAGCTCTCAGAGCATCTTCTTGGTCCTCCTCTGTACTCACCCCAACAGGTCCATCTCCTTCTTATGTATATGGTTCATGTGTTATAATTCAGTTTTGATTGCAGTGGATCAGCTCCAATCCCCAGCTTCCCACCTTCCTGAGTTCAACAGGGTGTGATGCAGGCAGCTCCGGTCCCCAGGCATGTATAAACTCTTAACTGAAGCAATCCCAGGGATTAACGCTTCAGAGGACAGTGGGGGAGAAGTGGTTCTACTATTTGGGAGATATGCTACAATTCAAAGACTTGACATAGGACCTGATTGAAAATTAACCACAGAATCACGCATCATGTGTGGAATGGGGAAAAGAAGGAATCAAATGAAAAACAAATCAATTTCTGTAATTACCTCTGCAGATGCTGAGAATGCATAAGATCATTGAAGAGATTTTCCTGTGATAAAGTGTCAAAGGGAAACAGGAGCTTCTAGCAGACACAAGGACATCCCAGTTTCACGGACAAAGCAAGCCAAAGAGACGTAAACCTGCCTGCACAGCTGTTATGCGATAGCAAGTTGGTGGCACAGGTCTACAAAATGGACCACTCCTGAGAGGAACCAAGGGGCAAAAGAAGAACTGCTACAAAACCAATTACAGTACTTCCCTGGAACAGATGGAAAGCACAGCCAGCCAGACTGACTAGGTTACCTATGGCATCAGATTCTGTCCACTTGTGTCCATGGATTTGTTTCAGAAGAGCATAGAGCAGTCTCCAGAAATCCAAGCTCTGCAAAAGAGAGGAGTGGGGGAAGATGAGCAGGCAAATATATGCCACGTATTTAGTCTTAATTAGGCAATTAAACCTGTATCTGAACATCAGCAGTTAATCGGAAGAGCACACCTGCATCCTGCCAACACTGTTGGATGAGTCAGGTTCACATATTAGCTGTCTTCTGAACACAACCTACAGTGAGGTGCACTCAGAAAGAGAAGGGCTGCTAATGTTGGCTCTACAGCAAGACCCAGCACTTCTACTTTGAGGCACATGCATACACGAGCACAGCTTCCAAAGCATTTGCCCTGAAATAACCACATATGGCGCAACTTGTCCATAGTCAAACTAGTACTCAAAGACACTTGAAAGATCTGACAGCGATAGTATCAAAAACTCCCAAAGAGGCAGCACAAAAGGAGCTGGACCTGGAAATCACTTCTTGGCCACACAAGGGCAGCACACTGACAGACTGAAACAGTGATTCTTACAGTTGGAATTTCAGTCAACACTCGTAAAATGCTTAAAATAGATAACTGAGCAAGGGGAGCACCCTGTGTGCAAGCTGGAGGCCCTGTGAGCATCACCCTGTAAAGTTCTGATGCAACGCCCCAAGCTGGTGTAAAGGGGACCAAGCCTGAGGTGACCCTAGAAAGGTGCCACAGACCACAGTGAAACAAGCAGCTTTAAGTTAAGGCCACAGTACGATAAAGCCGTTTCAGGAGCAGCGAGTTTGTCGCCAGTCACACAACGGCTGGGGCCCACCCGAAGGTATGCCCCCCCACAGCCCCCGGACCGGGGCTCGGTTCCATCTGGGTGTCCCCGTCCCTCCCACCCGGGACCCGGCATGGCACGGATATCCCTGCCCAGGCATGGCGCCGTCCCCGCACCAGGCCCGTCCCCGAGGGCGCGGAGGGGTCGGCCGCCGGACAACAGCGGGGGCCGCCGGACAACAGCGGGGGCCGCCGGACAACAGCGGGGGCCGCCGGACAACAGCGGGGGCCGCCGGACAACAGCGGGGGCCGCCGGCGAAGGGTGTTCGGGGCAGCCCGCGCTCACCGCCTGCGGCCGGTCGAACTTGGCGCAGCGGAGGGTGTCGGGGGCGGGCCGTGCGCGGGGCGGCAGAGCCCGGCACAGCGCCCCAACAGCACCGGGCAGTGACCGACCCCGCTGCTGCTGCTGCCGCCGCATGGCATCACGTCGCCCGCCGCCGCTTCCCGCCCTCTGCCAGGGCGCGCCGGACACATGCGCAGTGCAGCTGCGCGGCTCTTCCCCGCTATTCGGCTGAGCCCGCCCGCTGCGGTGCCCCCTGGCGGCTGGGCGGAAGCACTGAACTGCCGGCCGCTGCGCCGCGTGGGGGCGACGTGAGCGGGGAGCGCGGCGAACAGGGCCCCGCCCCCCGGGGCCGGCCTCGCCGCCGCGTTACCGGTGTTCGCGCGCCCGAGCCCGCGCCTCCCTCCCCGGGAGGTGACCCGCAGCCGGCAGTGAGGGCCCAGGAAGGAGGCTCACCGCGAGCCACGGCTGTGTCTCCCCCGACCCAAACCCCCGAGCGAGCCCTGCAAGCTTCCCCTCCCGTCCTGGCCGAAAGAGTTACTGCGAAACCCGCTCCAGTGTTTCTAAACGTGTGACTCTGCTGCTGTCAGGCCGAGAAACAGTCTCCCGGCTGATGTGCACGGTCTGGCAGCAGGGGATCGGCTCTAATCCCCGGCTTCCCACCTTCCTCTCAGTTCAATGAGGCATGATGCAGGCAGCTCCGGTCCCCAGGCATGTATCAACTCTTAACTGAAGCAATCACAGGGATTAACCCCAGGGCAGACAGCAGGAAGAAGTGGTTCTGTCGTCTGGGAGATAGCCTGAATTACTGAGATGGAAAGTCCATCTCTTGGACAGGGTTTATATGGCCAAAACCTGGCCATGGGTGGATTCCTGCTGTGGTCCTTATAGAGGGACCACCACCAGAGTGTGCCAGGGGTGCTGGTCTGCTCCACTCACACAGTGGGAACCCTGCCTAGGCCTGTACATAAGATCTGCTAGAAACCCCCACTGGTGGTTTCTTGGCCAAGTACCCAGTTCATAACCCATTTAATGTACTATCCATGGATACAGCATGATGCTTTTCCTTTTTCCAACATCTGAACACCATGAAACAACCTGTGAAATTCCTTCCAGCTACGGAACAACCTCTTGCAGCCAGACGGCTGCTTGCAATGAGGAGAGAAATCACACTGGTCCAACAAGACCTTCAGCTAATGTGAACTGCATTTGCACTCTTTCCCTCTGGTTGCTGCCTCTCCCACCCCTGTGCCGGGCAGCACAGCCGCTTCTGATGCTGAGTACTGCATTAGTCCTCTCCCAGTCCCGCAGATCCAGGCTGCTGCTCCAGCCAGCCCTGCAAGGACCCCTGGGTGTGAGATATCCAGCCTTAAGGATTTTAAAATATCTTCTCTAGCAGCTGTTGTCTCACATCCTCCCTTGTTCCTAATGGCCTGGAAAGCATTTTCCTTATTCCTCATCCAGCTCTAGCTCAGCAATCTCTGCTTCTTTGCTCTCCTTCCTAACAGGTTTGGCATCTCCATACGGTTCCTTGCCTTTGGTTCCCAACAGCCTATAAAGTCCTTTTTTTTATTTCCTAGAGCCTTATCGGACCTGGATAATCCTCTGCTGTCTTTGGCAACCTTCTCAGCTTTCCATACCTTGCTGCTATCGGGTGCTGTCTGGTCCCTCCATGACACATTGCTTGTCTATTTTCCCATCCCCACTGCAGTCTCAGGGCAGGAGGACCTTCAGCTGGAGCCAATTTCCTGTGTTTTCTTGACCATTCCATAAACCCTGCTCAAAGCCATCCCTGTCCCCACACACATTCCTTTGTCTAGGCCTTTCCTCCCCAGGGCAGCTGCCTGCTTTGCCACTGCCTAGACAAGGGCTCTCCTGCAGCACCCAGTGCACACGCTGCTGGTTGGTTCTCCCCATCACCTCCTCTCTGGGTTCCTATCCCCCAGTCCAGTGAGCATCATCACCCAGCACAGGAGCAGCAGCTGGGATGCACACCATCCTGGCATGCCAACAGCCCCCATACAGTTCTCCATCCCACTGACCAGACCAGTCCTGTGGCGCCCCAAAGCTGGGCTGGCCGCCTTCCCGGCCATCATCCCCCAGTCCTTGGCCCCACAGCTCCCTCGGCACGCAGCACAGTGGGTGCGCCTGACACCAGACGCCTGGCGCTGCAGAGGGTTGGCGCCCGGCCACGGGCAAGTTGGACGCCAGGCAGCAAATCCCAGCCTCTCCAGCGCGGCACAGTGCAGCGCAGCGGGGGCTCAGTCCCAGCACGCGAGGCCCCACTTATCTGCTCTGCCGGCTGCCTGGGCGGTTTTCCCAGGATGGGAGAAACCGATGGGAAGGTGATGGTTTCCTGCTGTAGAGGCTGACCTTGTGCTGTGGACAAGACAAAGGAGGTGACAATGCGACAGCCCACAGCACGCCGTCCCAGTAGGGACGGCGATGCCATTCCACTGGCAGCAGATCCTCTGCCTCACTGCATCCAGGCCACCCTCACCTCACCTGTCCTGAGCCCTGGTCCCGCAGGGGCTGAGAGATGCAAACAAGCAATTACTGGCTGATGTCAGCACACTATTCTGATGTCATTTTGTGCACAGGAGGTTACTGGAGACTGGTGCAGGCCTCCAGTATACATACAGATCCTCTGTATAGCAGGATGGGGCTGTCTCATTGGCTCAACCTGCCCAGCTGCTTCTCTGGGTCCCTCAGCTCTGCCACGGCACTGGGGCAGTTTCAGGAGGCAACAAGCTGTGGGTTGCCTCAACTGCACAGCAGTAGGGACCATAATGAGACAGGAAGGTCCAGGCACATTGTGAGGCCAGGGATGCTCCTCCTGGGGAGAAGTCACCAGACTTCGCCCTCTCTCAGTTCCTGGGGCTCATGTGATGCTGCACAGCCACGGAGCTGGCCGTCTTCAGCGCAATGTGTCAGCTGGGGTCACTTCCGCCCTGGGTGACTCAGCCGGGGCTGAGGACGCCTGTTTTCACCCGTGCCATGGCAACCCACCGCCGCAGACAGCCCCACTGTTTGTGGCCGTTGCCAGAGATGACGGTGGCCTTCCGTTACCTCATGCAGATTGTATGCGATAGTGGCGATCTGTGCTTGCTCCGGCAGCAGCACAGCTTCCTGATGTCACCTTGGCCCAGCCCTGCCAAGTGGAAGTTGTGAGCTCTCCTCCCGGGAAAACAAACCTTTTGCTCTTTTATTTTTATTATGCTTTTCATGGTTTTATCCCCGTGAAGGCACAGGCAGGAGCCAGCCTGTCTCCAGGCCAGGTCCCCAGGCCATGCATCGGTGCTTCCCACGCTCCGCTGCCAGCTCAGGCAGCCAGAGCTCCTCTCTCCTCTCCTGTCCTCTCTCCTCCCCTGCTCAGATGGCTGATCACAGCTGCTCTCCCTGCCCGCATGAGGGAGGTTTTGGATGGCCATAGCGTTACACAACCTGAGCAGATCATGCAGGCTGCATCATTTCCAGCTCCTTCCCAACATGCTCCTGTCTCTTTTATACACACACTCTATCCCTCGCTGAGACACCAAGCCCGGCAGCAGGGAGAACATCATGCCAGCAGGAAGGAGCAGAGCAGCACAGGGCTGAGAACACCTAGTGGGGCAGGCCCCACACCGCCTGGGGAAGGGTCAGGGATAACAGCTCCCACCAGGCACAGATCACATCTGGTGATGATGATCCATTGTGGGCTCATGTCTCCATCAGCCGAGTAGCACTCCCCTGGCTGGGGAGAAGATGGTGCCTTTTAGACTGCCCACCCTGGGATCTCTGCTGTTGTAGCCCAGCCATGTCAGGACGCGAATAGGCACCTTCTTGCCAGAGGGCAGCGAGCTGTCTCCTCACACTGTCTTCACCAGTGGGTGCAAGAGGCGCTGGTATTGCTGGCTTTGCCAGCACACTTTCAGCACTCCGAGTTGCATCATGTAACAGTTACACATCACTGCATCCCTGACTGCAACAGCTACACAACAGCTGCACAGATGCTCTAGTCCAGGTTTTCCTGGACACAGTTAATTAGTCTGCAATAGACATGTGTGGGGGCTGTAGCGCCAAAATTCAAGGTCATTTCCCAGCAGCTGGATGCTTAAGACAGGCGTTGGTGCTTCAGGCCCTCTGATACAGGGTCTGCACTTTCAGTATGATAAGTGAACTGAGAAGGATTAGGAAAACAAGATCTGAGGTCTCGCAGTTCTCTGTTCTCAGGAGTTTCACCCTTTATACTTAAATAGCTAAGTTGACAGCTCTCTGCACCAAGGGTAACTCCCTCTGTCCTCTTCTCCCCTGGGCCTTCAACACAAAACTCACCAAAGAAAGTGGCTTTGGTGGGAAGCTCTTTCCTACATCCTTCCCTCTCTCTCTTTCCTACATCCTTCCCTCTCTCTCTTTCCTACATCCTTCCCTCTCTCTCTTTCCTACATCCTTCCCTCTCTCTCTTTCCTTGAAAATAACACAAGAGTTGTCAAAGTAAAACAAAGCTCTAGTGCCCAATGCCAGCTTTTCTTCTTGGGCTCCTTGCTGGGGAAAGCCACCCAGGGCTCTTCGCAGTCAGCTCCTCACTGGATCTTCAGCACCGGGGATGGGGTGATGGTGGTACCACCTGTCCTCTTCTCTCCTTGCTCCCTGACTAGGCCTCAGTCTCCAGTACCATGGTCTTGTCCACTTCTCGTTATGCCCTGGCCATCTCCCTTACCCAGAGCCCCTCTGACTTCAGTGTCTTCAGCTGCTTCAGTATTTGCTGGGGTTGTTGTTCCCCATGAGGAACAAGGTTTGACTCCCTCTTTGCCACCTCTGCAAAGCTGTTTCCGCTGGTGGGATGGGGTTTCCCCAACAAACTGCTTTGCAGAGCTGGGCCAGGAAGCCCCAGCTTGCTGCGCAAGCTTGCAGAGTGCCCGCTGCCCAACATCAGCTGCACGGTCCCTCTTACCATTGCCCGGATAAGCAGGCAGATTTCTGAGGTGTTAGGTGATGAGCAGACACTTTCTTGACCTAAAAGATACCAGAGCTCTTTGAGCTTAACACAAACCAGCCTTAGAAATATCCAAAGCAGTAGTGAGCTGGGTATCACCCAGTTACAGACCAGCTTTGTCCCCAGGAGCCCCATACAGCAAAAACCAGGAATCTGCTGCAGCCACAGCCCCCATGATATGCCCCCTGGCCCTGCCTGTTCCCAAAAGGGACACAGATTTATTTGCAGAAACACATCAGCAGGGAAACAAACTGCTCACCACCCCATGGCAGGTGCCTGGCCTCACCTGTGTGCAAGGGCTCCTGTGTCCACGAGGCGCTGGAGGCTGCATGGATAAGACACAGAACCACCGCAAGGGAAATGCCAAAGGTGGCACATCAGTGTCCCCATCAGTGCTGGCAGAGGTGGCACCACTGGCATCTCAGTGAGGCAGTGTTGAACCAAACCCAGCACATGTCAGCCCAGATGTGTGCTGCAGTTCGCTGCTGTGGCCATGCTGGCAGGACACAGCCACGTCCCCAAGCTGTGGCTGCTGCTTTCCCTAAGGACAGCCCTAGGGAACGATGCTGAGGGCAGCATCCTGCTGTAAGGCTTCCAGCCTAAGCCAGCTGCAGGCTTAGGGATGCATCTGTCCCCTGCTTTGGATTAAGGCCTGTCCAATCTGTGCTGGGAGAAACACTCAGGGCCAGGCAACCCACACCGGCCCCTCCTGCCTGCACTATTCAGCACTGGGGGCTGAAGCAACATCCACACTTCTTATAGATCAGCTGAAAGACTCCCCCAGACCTCTTTCTGGCCTCCTCCTCTTTTTGATTCTGTACAGAAAGCCGCAGAGCCAGGGTGGAGAGCAGCAGCAGTTCAGTTTCTGAACCCATGCTATTTCCTGTCCTTTGCCAAACCCTCTTCTGCTTCCGTACCTCAGAGCATTTGGGCTCACCCACACCCAGCTGCCAGAGAATTGGTGGTGATGTTTGTTTTTTTTTATCAGTGGTGAAGTGTTTATAGCAACCCTCACTCAACAATCCACAAACTTCACTTATCTCAGCCCAAGCTTCCGAAATAAGGGCAGAGAAAGCACAGCTTCTTCCTCCGGGATCAGCAATGGTTCTGTTTCAGGTTAACGAAGCTGGGCATCACCACACCACCACCACTTTTGCTGTCCCAGAGGGGCACCTCAAGGCTCAGGCAGTGCCCTGAACCTGCCTGTGATAGCAGTAATATCCCCATGGCTTCTGTCTGGTTACCAGGCAGGACATGGGGCTGCCAGCCACCTCCTGAGGGTCTGCTGACTGCCTCAAGAGGTGAAAGCAGCTGGTAGGGCACACCGAGCCAGCATCCTGTGCCTGCTCAGGAAGACAGTGTTTTCCATGAGCATCCTGCTGTCACTGGCTCCCTTGTTGCAGGAGCAGCGCCACCAAGGAGGCTCCTGCCATACTGAGAGGGAAGGGACCATTCCTGTCCATCCGCAGCTCCCACCAGGGCTGGGAGCTGAAAGCACCGCAGATGAGCTGTTCTGGAAGCCACGCTGCTGCCTGTCTGCACAGCTTACGCCCCAGGCCACGGAGATTTACTGTTCAATGGATAAAAGATTGTGTCTGCTGACAGCTCACCTCCCCGGCCGCTGCTGAGCCTCGGTGCGCATCAGAGGAGAACGCCGAGCTTGGGCGCGGATTTCCTATCCAAATGCGATACAGCTGTTCCTGCTTCCTCTCCAAAGGCCGAAGCAAGTTTTACAAAATCAATTTATCATGTATTTTCTTTGACCAAGGCTCCTTGTGGATGTAACCTATGCCTGAACTGCCCAACCTCACAGCATTAAGGCAGAGCGTGACTTGTACAAGCGCAGAGCTCAGAGGGGAGTATCCTCACAGCAAGTCCTGGGGCTAAACACCATTTCAGTGAGAGTGCCTACTGCACGGCAGACAAAGAAACAGGATGCTCAGAAGGAGCTTTTTGGGAATCGATACCCAAGGGCTTGTCCCCAGATTTTGTTTGGGAGACCCCAGTTTTTAACCTCCTCCATGTGCAGCACAGAGTGAGACAGCTCCAGGATCAGGTTTAGCGCCTTTGCAGGCACAGCTCAGTCCCTACATCCCTCTGTGCACCCAGAGCAGTGTGAGCCATTCCCAGCCACCACACCTACAGTGCAGATTGGTGGCAGGGACCAAAGCAGTCCGCAGCCCCAGGCAGTGTACTGAGAACAGCAACACACTGCCTCCTGCCCCAGCCTCTGCCCACAGAAAGGGCCTTTAGTTGACAGCTGGATTGCCCCAGCCTCTCCCTGTGCAGCACCTGCTTTTCCATACCTCTCATTGGTAACTGCTCATCCCTGCTGGCTTGGACCCTTGCCTCTGGAATTAGCTGCTCCTGAAAAGTTTTGGTGCTGGACCCTGTTGGGAAAGAACAGAAGCCCAACTCATGGGTCCCTTTTCCAGCTGGACACACTTATGCAAATCCAGAGGATGACAAGGCTTGTGCTTGCCATCAGTTTTAATGCTGAGGATAAAAAGCTATCTCACTAGCTCAGGGCTGCTGGGATTATATCACTAGCTTGCTTTGAAGCCCAGTTCACAGAGGAAAGCCACATCTCAGAGCCCCAGGGGTGGGCTGCTTGCCAGCAGCTCTGCAGAGCAGGACTCTGTCTCGCTGGCCAGGAGCTGTGGGTCCTGGCACTCCCAGGAGGCTGGTGGCAAGGATAGCAGTGGTGGGAGTGGAAGAGCAGGGAGCCCTGTGTGCTCTGGCTGGCTGGGAGCAGTGGTGGTGACCAAACAGCAATAGCCAGGATTTGCCTTTCATACAGACGCCTGCATTTGTTGTGCTAACTGAGTGGGAAGCAAAGCAGTGCCAGCTGTTCGAGTTTATCCCACTGGAGTGTGCTTAGTGGATGCGAAGCCTCTTGGCATCAAGCACATGGGATGTTTTAAGATACTTATCAGGTTGGGCTGCTTTTGACACCAAAGATTTTGACACTGGATACTGGATGTATCTCTGACCCCTGAGGGTTCTGGCCAAGTCCCAGGAAGGCTGCTGTGACAGTAAAATGCGAAGAAGTCTCTAAGGAAATGCATGCACAAACTGTAGACAAAAATATCCCATCGTGTTGTGAAGTATGTCTGAATATGTAAATGGGAT
Source organism: Psittacula echo (assembly GCF_963264785.1). NCBI lineage: Eukaryota > Metazoa > Chordata > Aves > Psittaciformes > Psittacidae > Psittacula > Psittacula echo. The sequence goes on from NC_137740.1 coordinate 20,141,890, forward strand.
GGTTCAGGTTAGGAAAAGACATGGTAAGAAACCATTTTAGAAACATCCCTCAAGTCAACATCTTTTACATCTGTCAGTGCTGCTCTTCCAGCAGCACATAGAGGTTGAAACGGGAAAGAGAAGAGCACTTGTGAGCCAGACCTCATTTTGCAATACTGCATCTTTGCTTTCCCAACTGAGGGAGGCTGGCTCTGCCATGCCAGTAACTTGGCCTTTTCATATGGCTGCTCAGAGCAGAAGCAGTGACTACTAGGTTTTCCTGATGTTACAATCAGCCACCTCCCAGCAAGACACCTCACTGCCCCAGCTGAGGGCTGCGAAGTGCCAACTCAGATCCAGGAGCAAAGAGCTGGGGGCTGCCCATGGGCATGGCTTTCCAGCAGGCACTGCCAGGGGCTGGGACATGGCCAGAAGGCTGCTGAGTGCCTCAGAGGCAGTTTCAGACCCTTGCCCAGCAGCACTGGGTACCTCTGCATTAACCATGTGACAGCCGCAGGTGACAAGAGGTGGCTCACGGCAGGAACCACCATGCTCTAGACTTCTGCAAATGTCACAACACAGACCCAGTGATGCCATGAGTAGGGTAGGACCTTCCCCCCTGAGGCCAGGGACACCCCAACCCCAGACAAGCACTGGCACAACACCCACCATCCCTTTCCCTTGGGGTGAGCTCAGCACCTGGGTGCTGTTCTCACTCCTCAGGGCTCAGGCAGCCCCTGGAGTGGGCAACCAAGGGCAGGACCTTGCACACACCAGAAGCAAAAGCACATGGAGCCATCACACAGTATCTTCAAGCAAGTAGCAAGCACTTTGCAAGCAAGTCCCACAGTACCCCTGTTAACAAAGAGCACAGCTGCTACATGGGGGAAGCATCTTTTGGTTTATTAAAGAATGAGAATACAACTGTGGGCCCATCCATGAGAGCTGGGTGCCAGAAGCAGGGCTGGGTTTTGGCTGGAAGGGTGCGGTCTCCTCTCCAGGCAGCCTTCAGCAATACAGGCCAAATTTCCTATCCAGCAGGACGTCCCAATGCCCCCATCCCAGCAGCACTCCATATGGAGTGGAGCCCCTCTCCACACCAGCCCTAGCCTTGGTTACTTATTGCTTTTAATGTGCTAGTCTAGTACAGAGTGAATTAAAATCAAAAATGCATGTCTGTTGCGGTGTGTTTATGCTGTCTTCAGGCTGTGCTGGGAACCTTGGCCGTCAGACCTGGAGAGGGATGGAAGAAAGGGGCAGATGAAGTCAGGCTGGGCAGGGAGCAGAGACATCCCATGAACAACAGTGCTCCAGGACAGGCTGTCTCCACCGACAGGCCACAAAGCAAAAGCCTTTGGCATCCACTGCCGGAGCTAAGCAGGTGGTGACGGTCGTTTGGGGCTGGTGGAGAGGAGGAGCTGGCACCAGCAGGTTGCTCCGAAGCACAGGCGTGAGGGGTGGGAGTCACGGCCAGCCCAGAGAGACACCATGGTACAGGTGCCTTGCCCGCTCGCCTGGGGGAGGGCAGCCCCAGCCAGTTCATGGAGCCAGAGCCAGAGGGGAGCTCCAAGGACAGGCACCAACCTGAGGTTTACTTGAATGTGTGGCTCTCAGCTCCTCCCCGGCCAAATCCTGGAAGAGAGACAGAGCCAAGTCAGCATCACTGCTGGGCAGCAACAGGAGCCCCAAGCCCCCTTTCCCTCACAGCCCCAGCCACAACGACCCTACCTTTGGGCCCAAACAAGGCAGCATAGCAGGGGTGGTTGCAGTATGGCTTGCCGTCATGCTGCAGGGAGAAAGAAAGAGCATCAGCCCTGACTGCCCTTCATCTCTATCTCTGCCCATCCCTAGCTGCAGGGGACAGGGACCTCCTGGGCAGCAAACCTGACCTCTGCATGGCCTCCAGATGTCAGGGTCTTGTTACATTTCTCGCATCTCAAGCAGGGTCGGTGCCAGTCCTTCCCCAGAGAAGTCACCTTCTCGGCTGCCATAGAAAGGAGATGGGTTAGCTGAGGCACTGAACAAGTCACCAGCCCAAGTCACCAGCCCAAAGGTGTATATTTTGGAGCATTTTCTCAAGTCTATTTGTCCAGGATAGAGGGCACCGTGTTTCAAACCCAAGTGCTTGCTGTGCACACACACTGCCATGTACATCCAGGCACCAGGATCTGCAACAGCAGTGCCATGCCTGGGGTGAGCATTGCCACATCCATGCACACACACTGACTTGTATCCATCTTCCAAGGATTTGAGGATGTCCCCACTTCCGACATCAGCCTGCAAGGGGATGAATTTCTCCCTAGCTGTCTGGAGCCCAAGTGATCACTGGAGTTGGCAGTGTTGAAGGGGAGATGCTGGCAAGGATCAGGATGGCAAAGCCATCACTGCACCCTGACAACACAAACCAGCTCCCTCCAGCCACCAGAGCTCTGGCCCCAGCTCTGATTCTCCATGCACCATGGCAAACCAGAGCAGGGCTGGAGCTTGGATGGGGTTCAGGCAGCGGGGGGGGGACAACATGCTGTTTGCTGCAGCCAGGACATATTTATAGAGAGAGGGGGGGAATACAGAGTGGCTTTTAATTGCAGCACAGTGGGGGAGGAAGGTATTTTCTGCAGGCACATGTGCTCTTCATATTGGCATCTGCACTCCAGGGGATTTATTAAGTGATAAAGCAGAGCTTTCCATAGGAACCCCATCAGGGCCAGGTCTGAGCACTCTCCCCATGCCTCCAAAAGGATGTCAAGCAATGGGACTGGGTCACTGCTGGCATGACATGCCCCGGGGGAGAGGCCTCAGCAGCCTAAAGCATCTCTTCTTTGGAGTCCAAATATGCCCACAACAGCTTATGCAAGAAGCAAGCTGGCGGCTGCAGAGGTGGGAGCGCGGGCAGTGCCCAAATGTCATGAGGCAGCCCTGCTGCCATCCCCAAGCACCACAAAGAGCCCCCTGTGCTCACAGCCCTGCAGGGGCCACAGTGTCCTCCCCCTACGTAGCCCCCCTGAGCCTGGCCCACAGCGGAGCCTCCCATCACTGGGTTACTGGAAAGAGCTCAGCCTCCCCACCTCTCACACAAGTATTTGCATCAACACTTGGACAGCAGCTCTGCCAAGGCTCACTGCAATGGGACCCTTCCAAGCCCTCAGCTGTGCAGGCAAGGCTTCCCTGGAAAGCTGATGGTGGCCCTGCAAACCCCATCCCCAGTCCTCAGCATCATCTCCTCCTCACCCCTGCTCTCTATAGACATCATTTGGCTGAAAGCAGCCCAAGGCACGCCCAAGCAGGACCGCAAGGCCCTGAGAGCCCCGGGGTGCCCTGGAGCAGGGCTTGCCTTGCCTCCTCTGCTGGTGCTCCTTATCTGCAGGCACAAAAATCAGGCAGTGAGCTTGGTGCTCCTGCAGCTTTTGAACCCTCCTTAGCCTCTGCACCAACAGAGACATTTCGTAAGAGCAGGCTGATAAGCACGGGGCCAAACTCCTCCTTGGTCAAACAGCCCCAGACCGGCACCTCCACAGCCGCACCTGCGGGCATGGCAAACCCAGCTCTCCCTGACTGGGATCAAAGCCCGTTCACAGGGAAAGGCAGACACTGACACCAGCATCTTGGTAGCTCCTGATACCAGTCCACATGGGTAAATGAGGTGTCCCAAGACCCTCAGCTGCAGGAGGGAGCCATGAACTGTATTGTGCCAAAGCCCCACCTCAAAGCCTGGCTGCAAGTGGCAAGCTCAAGTTCAGGCAAAGTGGTGTTCCCCAACCACAGGAGCCACGTCCCCATCTGCCCTCCAAGCAGTGCCCATGGCAGCCCCAGCACACCTCCCAAGGGTGAGCATCAATAACAGACACAGCTCTTTGACAGGGAGGGCAGCCCTGTGTCTGAGCCTCCAGATTCTTTGGCAGAGCACAGGCAGAAGTTGGGACACACACATAAACAGAGCAGAAATATGGCAGAGAGAGCAAAAGTGATGGCACTTGGGTCCCTTATGTCTCGTTTTCAGTGAGCCCAATAACACTCATTACTAGTCTGCAATGGTGGTTTAAAAATAATGCCCCAGAGCAGTCACCTTACTCTGCTAAACCAAGCAGGACAACATGTGGGCAACCCACTGACCCAGGAACATGCCCTTGGGAAGGTGCTTGCTTGCCCAGGTGTTCAGAGCAATGGACTGCACCAGCTGGGCTTTTGGGCTCCAAACTGGTATGGGGCTGTGGGCAATGCTAGGAAGGAAATAGGGCTGAGCTCCCATGTTGTGCCATGACTCTATCTGCAGGCTGGGCCACCCACCGCAGCCCACCCCCTGCAGCGAAGCATCTCTTTGAGTGGATTATAGGGCCACCCAGCCAGGGCACCCAAGAACCATTGCACAGGGCTGCACAACTTTGGGGCACCCCGTCAATTTGCAGTGATGGGTTCCACAACATCTGAGTACCCAGACTCACCGCGCTGGGTGCACAGGGACCTGTGAGCACCAGGGTGCCCGGGGACCCGAAGCCCTGAGGGGTGCAGTGTTAGTATACCCCGGCTTAAGTAGCCCGGCGTACCCCGAGGGGTGGAGGCGGGAGGGAGGGAGCGGGAAGCCCTTACCGAAGTAGACCTCCTTCTGGCAGCGGGGGCACTTGGGCATGATCTCGGCTCTGCTCGGCTCGGGGCGCCTCTCGCACCGGCTGTGGGATGCTCCGCTCTGGCCCCGCCGGAGTCACTGGCCTGCCGCCCCGCCCCACCCCGCCCAGATGTGCGGCCCCGCCCGCAGCTGGAGGCACGCGCGCGGGGCACAGCCCTGGCGGGGCTCCCAGGGGGGGCTGGCACCCCTTGCACCCCTGCACCCCTTGCCCCTGTAGTCCCTCCACCTGCGCTTCCTGCACCCCTTCTACCCTTTTCACCCGCATGCCCTTTGCATCCTGCAGCCCTACACCCCTTGCACCCCTCCATCCACTATGCTCAACACCCCCTGCACACTCCACACTTTCCAGCCGTGCTCCGTCTGCACCCCTATTCGCTGCACCCTGGCTCCCTGCCTACTCCCTGCCCATGCTTGTGCGGTATGGATGGCTAAGCCCGACTCTGAGTGGGGCTGGGGTATGATTGGCATCTGTCAATCACACTCCCGGATACATGGGGCACTGACCACCAGGGCTCATCCCCTCTGAGCACAGATCTGTTTTCTCCCAAGACAGTGTAAAAGTCGACCCTCAGGCGGGGTGTTCTGCCCATGAGGAAGTTTGGGGTACGAGGTGAAGCAGGAGAGGGACGTACGGCTGTAACTCCCCTCTTGCAGGACCTGAGGAATGGCGTGGGTGCGGGACATGGCTCCACTCACTGTCGAGAGCCAGCCCCTCTACGTCGCTAACTGTTGTCATTTTATTAGGAGAGAGGACTTGCTGTTCCTTCATGCTTGGCTGTGAAGGAAATGAAAAGCCTATCCAAAGGTCTGTTTTGTATGAAACAATCCTCCCCAGGGCACGTTGCTGTTCTGGGAAGGTCATGAGGGCTTGTGAAACCCAGCGCCAGGACGCCTAGTGTCTGCCTCCCGAAATGCAGGGCACCCCTCGCCTGCACAATCTCCTGTTCACACCGGAGCCCGCCCGTGGGCGCAGGAGGAGAGGCGGCAAGCTGTGCCCAGAGAAGCTAGCTGTGACTGCTTTATAACCCAGCCTGGCTCTCAGCCTGCCTTCGCAGCGGGATCCCTCGTCCCATTCTCCCCGCTGCTGTCTGTGGTGCCAGGCTCACCCCACTGCTGGCTGGGGAGCACCTCTGACATGTGCATGGGCACTTCAGAGCTCAGGAAGGCAGTCAGCAGCCTGTGCGGGCTGTGACATCGCTGGAGAGCCCGCTCCCAGCTGAGGCGTGAGTCATGCTGAGACAGTGGCTCACAGCATGGGAGGAGAGAGGTGTCCTGCAAGGGCTGCTTCCTCCCTGCATGCTCCCCATCCTTCCCCCACTGCGAGACACCACACACATGTAAGCACTCTATTTCAGACACACCACGTGCCCCTGCACTGAGCCGCAGCTCCCGGCTACATTGTCCAGGCCAAGACCCCCTCCCTGCACCTGACGAAATACAGGGGACAGGGCATGCCCTCTCCCCTCTCCCATGGCCATGCTCCCCGTCCCACATGGTGCCAGGCTGCTTTGAGGCCACTGCCTGGCTAGGACAGCCGTCCTCAGCTGTGCTCCCTTTTAAGGCAGGTTTTGTGCCAGCGGGCAGCTGAAAAGCAGCCTCCCACAGGTCTCCTCCAGCTGACCCTACCCTGTGGCTAGTCCCCATGGACCACTCAGCGCAGCTCCTCCTGTGCACTGGGCTGATGCAGTTGAGGCAGAGCCTGGCCACCCCTTTCCCTCTGCTCCCCGTGGATTTACTGGAGACTGTCCACACAGCAGAGTGGGCACAAAGCTGGTGGCAGCTCTGACAAAGCAGGAGCCACCAACCTGCATGCTGCTCTGTGCCAGCCTTGCCTGCACGGGGCTCTGTGCCCCACACAGCCCCTAGTTCAGACTGGCCAGCCCTGCCGTGCTGCGGGATGGCCTCACCTTGAACTGCCCCTAGGCTGCTTCACAAAGGGGTGAGCCAAAGTGTCAGTGCATCATGCAAACCAGTGGGGATTACAGTGAGCTGATATCAGGGTGAAGGCTGCTGTGGGACAGCAGCTCCAGTTTCTATGCCTCACCAGAGCTGTTCATGAATCCTGCTCATAGCTGTTACCCTGCTCTTGTCCCATCGATCAGAATGGGTACACAGCAACGGGGCGTGCAGCAAAGCTGATGGAGGGCCCTTGGCAGGGAGGGAGGAAGGGTTACAGGTGCTCCCAGAGCATAGCAGCACCCTCAGAGCTCATGGGATGTGAATTCTTGTTTTACAGGGAGTGAGTCCATAAACACTCCACATGACGGTGTGTGAAATATGTCAGCATGTGGCGGGGCAATAAACCAAGCTCCCATTGGCCTGTGCTGGGAGGAGCTGGCTGGAAATGCTGGGGCAGCCCAGTATTAGGGGTCACCACCCCTTCTGCCATCCAGGGTACTCCCAGGAGCCAAAACTGAGCTGTAACTGTCCATGAGCCATCTTGGAGCAGCAGTAAGCTCAGTCCTCTGCAGTGGGATGCTGCCCACAGCACACACAGGCAAGGGCAGGCAGTGGGCAACTCTGGTGCTGGACACAGATAGCTCCAGGTAGCAGCAGAAGAGAGGCAGAGGCAGTGTCTTCAGCAAAGCCAGATCCAAACACAAGCATCTCTTCAAAGCAAGGTTCACAGCCTGCAAGGGTAACAACCCAGCCAACACCAACAGACAACAGCCTCCTCAGCAAACCACAGCTTTATCTTATCTGGAGACCTTGTTCCAGCTAATTTAACCATTAGAGCAGAGCATGCTTCAGCTGTCTGTGCCCTGATAGGAATCTGTGGGTGAGGCTCCATCCCAGAGCATCAGGCGCCAGTGCTCCCTGATGGCTTAGCAACCGCCCGCAGACAAACCTGGGCTGTCCCATTTGTTTGTTTGGATGCTGTTGTTATGGCAAGGATCTCCTCCCTGGTCCCTTGGCAAGAGCCAGCACCAGCTCCCCAGGTTCGTCCTCAGCATGTTTTGTGCAAGGTCCTCCCAGCCCTCAAGGACTCCCCAGGAGTTTCCCGAGTTCTTGGGTCAGGGTTGCAGGGTGAGAGCTCCCAGGCACACCAGAGCTGTGGGCACACGCTGCCTGCCCAAATATCCCCCTTGAGCAACTTGGCCCTGGTGATTACCGGGGTAATGACTGGAAGGGTCACTGCCATTTCAGCAGGCAGGGTGGGTAACATAAGCCAATTTGGGTTTGTTTTGCTAACACAGCAAGAAAAAACAGCTATTTCCACATAGCAAACCAGCCCATCTGCCAAGGTGGCAGCCCCTGGCTCTCCTCTTGTCCCCCCTCAATGGAGTGGGGCAGGGGCTCCCACCCTTCTCACATCACAACCCCCCAGCATGCCTGCACAGCAGGGAGACGATGCACCAGTGAAGGCATGACCCGGAGGCCTTCAGCCTGCACTTGTGCAAGTGAAGGGCCTGCTCAGCCGAGACAATTTGTTGTGAAATATGCCCTACCCAGCTCAACGTGGGACTCTTATTTGACAAGAAAATTACAGTGCAGCATAAAAAAGCCCAGCATAGGCTGGGGGGAAGCTGCCAGATGTGTGATTCCATCAAAAGGCCCACGAGATGCTTGTGGGAAGCAGCACAGGGTACCCTGCAGTGAAGGCCGATGTGCCACTCCCCACATTCGCCTTCTGTTACCTCCAGAATTGCACACCCCTAATCCCATTACTGGCCATGCAGGAAAAATAACAGCATGAAGGTGGCTGTCAGGGCAAATTAGGCTGGGAGTAATTGGGACCAGCATGGCAGCAGGAAAGGCAGTGTGGGAGAAGGAAGTGTGCTTGGGGAAGGGCCCTGGAAAGGGCCGCCAAGGGGGACGCTGGCAGGGGAGCCCAGCACACCCACCACCAGCCTGCCACTGGTTTGAGCCTGTGAAACACACTTGCTGTTGTGCAAAAATCTGTGCTCGCTGCCTTTCTGGATGCAGTGCAGGGTCCGTCCCACTGTCCATCCCACCATGCCCATTGGGCATCGGCAGTCACACAGCCCTTTCTAGCAGAAATTGTTAAAGCATTTCCATCCTGGTTAAGGGAGCTGGCTGCCCACAGCAGTCACTTCTCAGGTCAGCTCCCAGCCTCAAGAGCCAGGGTGTGAAATACTATCCCACGGTTAGTATTACACTGCACGAGCAATAACAAACACGGGAGCCCTGGGGCCAGCTCCCCATGGTTCGGTGGGATGGGGTGAGCCCTGCTGCTGGGAGAGCACAGAGCTGCCTGCACACAGCCGCAGCAGGGATGCAGCTGGGATTTCCATCCATGGGACAGAAGAGCGGGGTAGCCCTCGCCTGCCTCTCAAACCTCTCCAAGTCCCAACTACATGGAAAAAGCTCCTCTAATTTCATCCAGGCATCACTGTCCCAGTCTTCCTGAGTATGGTCTGGCCAAAATCTCTGCTGCCATCTGCTCTTTTCTGCAAGCTTTCCATCAGCAGCAGCCCAAGGAAACCTCCTGGCTAAATCCTTCTTGGGGGAGGGTTTGGTCTATTTTCCTGGCACAGCCCCGGCTGCTTCTGTTGTGGCTATCAAATCCAGCCAGGATCCTTCAGGAAGCAACGCCTGCTGCTTTGGGAGGCCGCCCAGCACCCATGAGGCATTGCTCCGCCTGCTGGGAGATCACATCTGTACTGGGGGCTGGTGAGGAGTGTGGGCATGGCTCAGTGGCTGCTCCAGAGACCAGTGCCAGGGAGCACCTTCCCCGCCCTGCCCTGGCATGGTGCACTCACCCAGTGGCACCATTTGCCCTGGGCTGAGTCTAGAAAACAAGGCTGTTGACACCACACCTTTTATTCCTGGTTAAAAATTCACTGGAGATGAGGCAAAGGGGAAGGGGTGCAGAGGTGTTTGCTCTCTCCATCAGCAGACTGCGTGGTCATGCTGTAGTGGTGGTGCAGGGAGGGAAGGGGGATAGAGCTGCTCCACTCTGCCGCACCCAAGCATCATGGAGGGCCAGGACAGAGCAGGGGAGAGGAGAGTGAGAGGAGGAGCCACAGGTTTGCACACCCACTGGCATCGTGCACACCTCCATCCCACTAGCACAGGTATTCCTCCCCCTGCCCCTGCTGCTCACCCCACCTGAAAACCAACCGCCGATACAAAGGCTGCTGCAGAGCCCAGCCTATATCCGGGGGAGGAAATTCCCTAGCAAATGCCCCCAAGCCAGAGCCTGCCCCAGCAGCTCTCTCTGTGTGACAGCCCAGTGCACTGCAGTGACAGGGGATTTACAGCCCAAATCCTCCTCTGTTTGGTTTCATGCTGTTCCTCTTCCTTCATCCCTGCCTGCTCTCCTACACCCTCTCCAGTAGTTACACCCAGGACTTTAACCTCTCCTCCTGGGGCTGAGCCAAAGCCTGGCCAAGCCAGGGAGAGCCACTCCACTGACTTCAGGGAATATCAGAGCCAGTTCTTGGCCCCTGTGGAAACAAGCTGTGCTTACTGGGTCGCTTTTAATATCCCATCTTAAATCACATCTTCCAGCACTTCATCCTTTTTGGCTCCTATTTATTGACTTCCCAGCAAATGCTTGAAGTTTGCCTTGCTTTACTGCCCAGCTGTGCTGCTCCAGCCCCTGGCACGTCAGAGCCATGTTGCCAGCCGCAGTTGTGCTGTCCTGCCACCTCCCTGCATTTCATGAGCCCCTCCACACCACGATGCTGCATCTCCCTTCCCTGCATGGATTAGCTCAGCTGTTATAGCACAGACCTGCCCTCATCCTTCCTGCCCCCAGCAAGTCCCTCCCTGGTGTTTTCCATGTGTGCAGCCTAAGATGCCCCTCTAGGTCCAGTCTCTGTGCACTCACCGGTTCCTTTTCTGGGTCCCTAAGGACAGTGCAAGGAATGCAGCCCCTTTTCTGGTGGCACGAGCGCTCTCAGCCTTCTGCTGAGGAACACCACTTGGTGACCATCCTGCTTCTCCTGCGGCTGAGGGATACCTGGGCTGGCACCCATCACCGGGACTGCTCTCATGGCAGCTGATGGGATCCCTGCCTGTGCCCAGCGAGGAGCTGCAAGGTACGGCTCCCTCTCGCAGGAGAGCTGAGAGCCAGCAAGGGTAATTGCCTAGGACAAGTTCACAGGGTTTGGGGGATTTTGCAAGCAAAGCTGAATCCACTTTGTTCTCTGTTTTCCCCTGTACCCTGGAGAGCATGTCTGCAGTCACCAGAGCCCTCCAACCTTTTTTATCCCACTAGCAAGTCTGAGATGAAGAAAAATAGAATACTTGACATCCCCGAGGGGAAGGATGTTTTCCAAGCCTCAAGTAAAGGAGCATTTTCAGCTCACATAGGCCTCCCAAAAATAAACACAAAAATGCACCAAGGATTAGAGGCCAGAGCTGCCTCCTTTGCTCAAGCAAAGTGCTTGACTCTGCTGTGTCAGTGCCCTGGTCGTCTCACTGACCCAGCAGCACAGGGATAGCCCTGACCCCTCTGAACGTGCACAGATAACCCCACATGGGATTCCAAAGCCCTGCGGCATCCTTCAGCTTCCTGGTCTTAACATCCCTGCTGTGGGTTCCCACTGTACCTGCCACAAGGGTTGCCCAGCCCCCCTGCCACATCAGAGTGGGGGGACAGTGAAGAGATATCACCCACCTGGAGCCTGAGCAGCCAGGTTGTCCCCTTTGGGGAAACAGGAAGCTGTGATGGATGCTGGCTTCCCAGCACTCCCTTGTGCAGCACAGCTGAATTTTGTCTATTTTTAATTTCATTGCATTCCCCCAGTGAAACTCTCATGGGGAAAAGAAAATGTAGGCAAAAAAAGAAAGGAGGAGAAAAAAAAGCCAGCCTCAAACCAAAATAAATTCTTGCATTTGATGGCTGCCACCTGGGAGCAGGCAGCAACAGGGATGCTGTACCTGCCCTGCCCCATATCCCTTCACACCCACAACTAACCCAAGTACCAGCCATTAGGGCATCCCATCCCTGCCACCCCAAACAGACTTCCCATATCAAGACCACTTGCTTAACTAGTCCCAGCAGCCCTGCATCAGCTCTTTCCCATCACACTCTGGCCTGGTGGTGCCCAGCTTCTCCCTACACTGAGCATCCTGCCCAAAGGTGCTGAGGACAGAGCCTGCACTTGGCCTGGGGAGAGACTTCAAACAGGGCCTGTTGTGAGAGGATGGGGTAATGGTTTTAAACTACAAGAGGGGAGGTTCAGGCTGGACACGAGGAAAAAATTCTCTACAGTGAGGGTGGTACAATAGTGGCACAGGTTGCCCAGAGAGGTGGTAGATGCACCATCCCTGGAGACATTCAAGGCCAGGCTGGATGTGGCTCCTGTGCAGTCTTTCAGGGAAACTCCCTGCTGCAGGGGACTGCCACAGGCTAGCAAAAAGGTTGGCATATTAAGCTCATTAATTAATGATGGTAAATAATTGATTGCAGCAAGAGCTGGATTTGTGCCAAGGGCTTCTACAGCACCTGCATCAGGTCCCAGATGGGATATGGGGACCCCACCAACCCTGCTGCTACATGGGGCAGATTTGGCAAAGTTTGGCTGCAAGGGCACAGCTCTCTGTGCTGGTTAGGGAAGGAGTCGGCAGTGACACCACTCTGATTCACACAGTAGACTTGATCCCTAAAGCATAAGAGGGGTCACGTCTCTATAGAAACCTCGCCAAAACATAAACACACAGAACCCATTCCCTGGCCCGGAAACCCACTGCTGTGCCCTCTGTGCCTGGGAAAAAGCTGCATGCTGCTGGGATCAGTTCTGGGAGAGGAAAAAACAGCAGCTCCTGCACTCACTGCTCTGAGCCCACGGGATGCCACTGTGGCCAAATGCTCCCTATAGGCACGATGCATGGGCAGAGACAGTGGTCTCATTCTGCAGTGCCCACTGCATTTCCTAGCCATGCCCAGGTGAGGAGTGAGGCCGGGTGCTGTGGCTGGTATCCATCACCCCTCTCCTGCACAGTGATGGAGCAGCTCCAGGGCTGAGGCTGCTACAAGAATGAAGACACTACGGGTGGGCACCATGTCTCTGTTTTCCCCAGAAAATGGGACCGGTGGAGTGCCTGCATTCCTGGGGGCACAGCCAGCCCAGCCGGGCTCTTGCAAAAACCTGCCAGAAGGGGTGAGCTGGAGCAATGGTTCCCAGAGCCAGTGTTTGCCTTGGCAGCCCCAGCCTCTGTGCCTTGTTTTCCAGACACCGAGCTCCTAGGGGGAATAGCTCGATGTCTAAAACCAGGCCTGGCAGCCAGGTTGGTATCTGGCGGGGGACATGGCAGCTCCAAAGGGTTAGGGGGAGTGCTTCATGCCTCCACACTGCATTCCTGCCCCTCTGCCTCCAGGGCTGGGCTTTCCCACTGCAGCCCTGCTCAGGCACTGCGTCTGCTCAACGAACCTGGTCTGGGGAAACAGTGTCATCTGCTACATCACATCTCTCTGTTAGTTTTCCACCCTGCAAAGCCAGGGAGGATCCCATCCCAGCCACAGGGCCAGCACAGTCTCTCCTATAAGACCATCCTGCTCACAGCCCAGAGAGCAGCCATGGGTTGTGCTGCACCAACAGCAGCATGGCCTGGGCAGCTTGGGCTCAGCTGGGGCTAAGGCTGCTGCGTGGCACACACAGCTTCCCCACCTCCACCCAGAGCTGAGCTGCGCAACACATCTCTCAAAACCTTTATTGTCAGCAAGTAACAAAAGTCAGCCCCGTGGCAGCACAGGGAGGCCGGAGAGAGCAGGGTGCTGGCACCCCAGGGCTCACACCCTGGTGGGTTCCCTGCACCAGCCCCCTCCCCAGCCTCCTGGGCAGCAGTGGGGCTGGGTGTGCACAGGGGGGACAGGTGAGACAGGGGGCAGGTGTCATTCTCCAAAGCGAGGGGCACAGTTACAACTGCTTATAAATAAACAACAACAATGAGAAAACTCCAGCTCTGTGGAGCAGGCGGGAATCTCGTTGCTGAGCCGCCAGCCCAATGCGCTTTGCCCTCCAAAGGTGGGGAGCAGCCCACTGCCCCAGGGCTGCAGCCACCAGGTGCCCCCCAAGCATGGGCTCTACCCCAGCATGGGATCAGGCTGGAGGCCACCAGCCCAAACCGTCAGGGCAGCTTGGGCACCTGCCTAGGTGGACGTACAGGGATGCCCTGGGTGTGCAAGGATGGGGATGCAGGGAGGCGCCAGACCCTGCAACCCCAATGGCAGCTGGTGTTGGCGACAGGCCCGAGAAAGAGTGAGAACCAGGGCATGGAGCCTGGGAAGTGCCAGGAGAAGGGTAGCACTGCCAGATGGACCAGAACCCTCAGCGACATGCATTTCCCCAGCGGCTGGCAAAGAACAGGGCTGGGTGCCCTGATCACCAACCTTCCCAAGTGCTGTGGGACACCTTTCCTGCTCTATCACCCTCCCATAGTGGGACTTCAGTCACCACTTTCTCCCACTCTCAGCCCTTCAGGTGCCACCCACCATGCCCTGCACATGGTGACATTCCCACACACTCCCACTGCCTCCTGCACTCAAGGACTGGTGGGAAAGCTGAGGAGGGCAGAGCGCATTGGGAACCATCAGAGATACCTTCTACCTTTAAACACTGAAGCTTATATTAGAGACTATGATAGATAACCCGGGGGGCAGGGCTGTCCTGCCCTGAATAGAGACAGCAGAGAGAGCACAGCTCTGTGGCCAGCCTGGCGAGGGTCTGCTCCAGCTGCGAGCAGGAGGTTAGTACAGGGGCACAGAGCAGGCAGGTGGGCAGGGGGACACCGTCTAGGGCTGGTTCTTCGCCTCGGGGTCTTTGTCATAGATGTAGCTTCCCACACCTCCGGTGTTCACACCTGCACAGGGGGAGATGCAGAGGGGTGAGGACCTGAACAGAAAGGTGGCATGCTCCAGGGAGATGTCCCCTCTGGGCATGAGCAGCGAGCTCCCTATCCCACATGTTGCCAGGCACTCACCCTTTGGCCCAAAGAGGATCCCGTAGCAGGGCTTGTGGCAGTACGGCTGTCCATCATGCTGTGCAGGGCAGAGAGAGGAGTATGTCATCTGGGGTGGGGGGCCAGGGAAAGGCCAGTCCCCAGGACATGTCATCCTGGCTTGTCCCCCAGCACCCATAACACCCCTACACCCCCCCCAGGCTGCAGGGGCTGCTTCTGCCAGCCCTGCCCTGCCCTCTTGCAAAGGCAGGGGCTGCCCCATCAGCACAGCACAGCTCAGCCATGCCCCATGGCATCCCACATGCACGCTGCCCAGGCTCTCAGGGCCAGGGCATCCTTACCTCGGCATGGCCCCCCGGGGTCAGTGTCTTGCTGCAGCGCTCACAGCGTAGGCAGGGACGGTGCCAGTCCTTCCCCAGTGAAGTCACCTTCTCAGCTACAGTGGGGACAAGGAGGGAGGGTCATGCTCTATGTGCACACATGCTGAGGGGAAACACACCCTGCAGGGACAGCACCTCTGCATATAAAATCCTGAGACAGCCCTGTGCACTCCAGCCTCCCACCCCTCTGCTGCCCTGCAGGTGACAGAGGGTGGCTACTAAGACCACACTACCCACCTGGGAGGTGACAGCAGGGGACATGGTGCAGATGAAGCCCTACACCCAGGAGCTCCTCCAAGAGGACCCATTTCTGCAGGCTCCTGGGGCACATCTGTCTGTGCCCCCAACCCTATCTCTGAGCCAAAACTCCCTCCCAGCCCCTCTACATGCCCCAGAAGTCCTGCATGGAGCCCCAGCACCATGGGACCATGCCATCTTGGGGCATGTACCCACTGTCCGCTCGCCACCTTACCAAAGTAGACTCTCTTGCCACAGCGCGGGCACATGTTGGGCTCCCCGGTGAAGGTGGTGACACTGGAAGCTGGAAGGAGACAGAGCATGGGCACGGGAAGTGGAGGGACATCTCAGGCAGGACACATGGGTGCGGAGGACCCCCACAGCATCAGCAAACACTGAACAGCAACACTGCCCGTCCTGCCTGCCCCTCACCTTTGCTGGGTCCCTTGGGAGGTGCAGTATTCACCTTCCTCTCCTCCACCTTCACTGGGTGCTCGATGGGTCCCGGCCCAGTCTGCCCCTCGATCTGCGGCTTCTCATAGATGTAGGACCCAGCACCACCAATGTTCACCCCTGCAGAGGGGCAGAGAAAGGCTGATGTGGTCTGGGAGCACTTGGAGTCTCCATCCTCCCCCCAGCCCTCTGTCCCACCTCCCCAAGCACCACTGAGCCACAGGGTCACTGCAAACACTGCTGCATGTCAACCCCAGCCTGCTTTGGCTTGGCCACATCTGGGATGGGAGAGCAACTCCACCTTCTGTTTGAAATGGATTTTGGCTATAAACATAAAAAAAAGGGACAGCTGTCAGGACAGATCCCTCCCTCAAGCCACTCTCCCTCTGCACAAGGGGATGGCAGGGCTGGGACTGCAAGTGCTGGCTTGATGCTCAGCCCATGCTAGCCTGGCTCCAGGGGTATTTTCAGGGCCACAGCTCCCCACCAGCAGGGATGGGGGGACCTGGTGCCTCCTGTGGCCCTGGGCACAGCCACATGGGGAGAGCACGGACCTACCTTTGGGGCCAAACAGTGTGGCATAGCAGGGCTTGTGGCAGAAGGGCTTCCCATCATGCTGGGGAGAGAGAGGGTAGTGTTAGAGTGCTGAGTGGTGACCATGGTTCTCTCGGGATCACTTCCATCCCCACTGGTGTTCAGAGACCACCATGGCCATGCCTACACCCCAAAATGCACTCAGCCTGCTGGTCTGCCAGTGACAGGCTAATCCAACCTGAACACTCAAGGATTCTGCCTGCATCAAACACTCTGGCTGTTCTGCACACGCCATACAGCGAGGCTGGAGCACCAGCACCCTGCACCACTTCAGCTAAGAGGCATCTCCAAGCCCCAACCTGGCTGTTTGCCACTCAGTAAGGTATCACTTTGTCAGTTAAGCATCCTGAGTGCACACAGGCTGTTATTAGGCACACAGAGCACCATGGCTACCACCAAGGTCTGCCTCCCCCTCACCTTGGTCTGAGATCAGAAGCCCCATGCGGGCACCGGTCCCAGCCCAGCCACTATCAGCCCCACTATCAGCTGGGGGCGATTTATCACAGGAAGGCATGAAGCAGGCGATAAGCCCCAGAGCTCCCTGTAGGCATTCCTCATGGGCCAACAGGAACCGAGTCCAAGAGAAAAGTAAGAGCCTTTGTAGCTAGGGCAGGGGGCCAGCAGGGCTACCACACACACTGCCCCGTGTGGAAAAGCCACTGGGACTCAGGCAAGAACCTACCCCATTGCCTGCTCAGCTCCATTCAGCATCTCAGCCCTGCTTCCTTGCCCTGTGCTCCTGCCCTCCATCCCCTCTGCTGCAGGCAGGGATGCCTTGTGCAAAGCGGCACAGCAGTAGCTGAGCAGAACCCACGTGCCTTTCCTCACCTCCCCAAGCAGTGCCATGCCAAAGGCAAGGGCTAAGAGCAGCCAGGGCAAGGCTGGGGAGCGGGCAGGCAGCAGGCTGGCAGCAAGCAGCTGTAAAACATCGCCAGGCATAAACATCAGTGTGCTTGCTGTGTTACCATGCCAGGGGGAGGTAAACATTTAGCTGGTCTCCCTGCGACACCTTTCCAACCCGGCCGGACACACTGGCTTGAAAGGAGGGAGAAAAAGCAAGGGAAGGGCCAAATCCTGCTTCTGGCACAGTTGGTGGGGGCTTGGCTGCCGTCCCCACGGGAGCAGAATCTGGCCTTATATGGAGAAACAGCAAATCCCCCGGGGTTATCCCAGCCCGAGGCACAGAGCCACCCATGCAGCCCCATCGTCCTTCCTCCAGGACAGGCCCGCTCCCCCAGAGCTGCTGCTGTCCCTGCCGCCTGCTCCCAGCTGTGCCGCCTGCTAAAACCCTGCTAAAGAGCTGGTGACACGCTGGCATGACAGGCACTGCGTGAAATCCAGGGCACTGCGTGTCACGCTAGGGCATCGCACAACGAAAACACAGTTGCTCTCAGGCCCAAGCACCTGCCACCACTGGCATGGCACCCTCATGACCCTGAGTACTGAGCAGCCACGGTGGTATGGCACTCCAGCACAAGCCCCAGGGCACCAGTGCTGAGCTTGCACCATCACAGCAACCCCCGCATCCCTGATTTTTGGTGTTTTTAACCATACTCCGGTGACAGCTCTTACTTCCTGCACGACTGAAGTCAGCACGATGCACAAACAAGCTTGCCTGGTACACAGAGCAGCTTCAAGTGCTTGCCAGGGCATGCATGCCCTGCCACAGGCTGCCTATGAGCCCACACCAGGGTGGCACAGCTGGGCCACAACACGTGGTGCCAGCACCACTCTGTGGCTTGCCCAGGACTGTGCACAAGAGCTCTTGAGCACCACGTGTCGCAGGAGCAGCACTTGAAGCCACAGTGTGTGCTCCTGGACTTGTGTCCTGCAGGGACAACCCATCCACATGGCACCTGGTACCTGCCCCTGCCAGATTCCTGGGACTCTCCATCCCTGGGGTGCTGGAGAGCCCACCAGGCCACCCTGCATGGCAGCACAGCTCCTCACCCCGTCCACCCCAGCAGCTCTTACCTCAGCATGCCCGCCTGGGGTCAGCGTCTTGTTGCAGCGCTCACACTTCAGGCAGAACTTGTGCCAGTCCTTGCCCAGGGAGGACACCTTCTCGGCTGCAGGGAACACGAGAGAGCGGTGAGCAACCAACCCAGCTGCTGCTGAAGCCCCTGGGGAAACCAAGCTCCAGGTACCACGGGGGGCTGTGCTCGAGGGGAGCTGCATCAGCCGCACTGCAGGGGCCACACTGTTCAGGCCATGGGCATGGGACCCCCCCAGCACCGGTTCTGCCATTGCACAGATGCTCTTTCCCACGCGCCAATCCAGCAGCGGTAGCATTTTCCTTTCTACTCCCTACATCTATTTTTACTCACCACGTTACCCGGGCTGACCCTGCTCCCATTCAAATATTTAGTGTTACCATGCCCACCCCACCCATTTAGTCATGCCTCCCCACACACACCCAGCCTCTTGGGCTCCCCAGGGAGCCTCCCCCCAGTTCCAGCCCTCAGCCAGAGCTGCCCCTGGTGCTGCTCCCAGGCCTGCATCCAGCCGGGAGGAGGGGACCGCAGACAGCCTCCAGTGTCACCAAGGATGGATGTTTGGCCCCAGAAAACACCTGTCTCTGGGTGTGCGGTGCTCTCCAGCCCAGCCCAGCAGCAGGCAAGACGTGCAGACGGGTGTGCAGGCACCATCCCTGCGTTGTCCCCAGTGCCATGAACCTGCAGAGCAACTAGCTGCCGGCACCAAAAACAGTTTCCAAGCATCAGTGGGAAAATTCATGAAGGAAACTGCTTTGAGACCAGTTACACAAATGCATCTCCTTGGGCCAGCCCTAAGCTGTACGTCTCCAGCAGCACCTGGGAGGTAGCACAGGCTGCCAGTCCTCATCCTGCATCCCTGGCTTTCTGCTGTCCCCTCAAAACCTCAGCTCCTGGAGGGGTGGCCGCTGCCCCGTGCCCCCTACTGATTCCCATTCCCCCTTCCTCTCCCACATGCATGTGGAAAGACAGCTGGAAAACAGCATGATCATGTTAAAGCCACCGTAAAACTAAATCAGAAGGGCCAAATAAAATATTTAACAAGCAAATAAAACACAACCAGAGCCGGCCCTACTCCACAAGACCTCCTTCGTCATGGTGGGGTTCCCAGCCCTTCTTCCCACAGAGGACTGCAGCAAATGTCACCTGTTTGCAGCAGGTCAAGATGGGGGTCAAGAGCTCCCTGAGGGCAGGTCCTGGCTTCCAGAGCCACCCTCCTCTCAAGGCAAACAGCTGCATCTGGGGCATGCCACAGGGCCAAGATAAGCTGAAACAACTGCCCTTACCACCCACAAAATCAACCCCGGCGCAAAGCACAGTGGCCGGTGGCAGGTGAGGGCAGAGTAAGGGGACAAAGCTGAAGCCATCGCACCGGGGTGCAGGAGGGAGCCCCATGAGTGTCCCCAAGCAAGCACATAGACAGAACACACGGCCAGGGAGAGAAACAGAGTATGATGGGCTGACAGCCGAGGTGGGGGCTTGGGGACAGAGAGCTCTCGGCTTTGTCACAGCGGATGCATAGCCAGGCTGTGCCTTGACTGCATCACCCCCAGCTCCCCCCAGCACCTTGGCCCAGCAACGCCATGGCCCCGCGTACAAAGCAAGGAGGAAACTCCTGGCGGATGTTTTCCAGAGGCCATTGCAATTACAGCTGGCCACAGCCCACACTATCTCCTCCTGCCCCTGCAAGATGAAGTCCCCATCCTGTTTCCCCCCCCCCCCATAATAATTCAGGCAGCTGTAAATCCCTGCTGCTCCCTGACAACACGCGCACACACACACACCCTGGCCAAGGCCACACAGAGCAAGAACTTCACTGGCACCTGCAGCCCCTGGCAGGGGACAGAGCAGGAAGGAGGAGGTGGCCTGTGCATCATCCTGCTCCCGGGGCACAGGGGCAGACCCTGTGGTTTGGGCTGCCCCTTGCCCGCGGGTGGAAATGCCATGCAGAGGCTGCTCAGGCATCCTCTGGCTGCAAACAAGGGCTCCCTGGGGACACAGCTGGGGCCGGCACAGCCGGGATGGCTTTCCAGGCAGCATTGTTCGCGCTGAGCAGAGGAAGCAGCTTGGAGCCACCTCAGCCCATTTCCAGGGCACTGACGTCCTGCCCGTGGCTGCGTTGCCCCATAAGTCACTGCGAAGGGAAAGCACGAGTGCCCAGATTTCCTGTCACCCGGCCACATCTGCTCCGTGGCTGCATCAGCTCCAGAGGAGACATCTCTGGACATCCTCCCACTGCAGCAGAGATCCCCAGGAAGCTGCTGGGGGGAGCCCTGCTCCACACCCGCATATCCCAGAGGGACACCCCACCATCAGCACTGCAGCCTGGGGTGAAGCAGCACCTGGGCTCCATCCAGCTCTGCACAGGAAGTGTGGGATGGCAGGGGGCTCCAGAGCAAGCTTTGCTTGGCCAGATGTCACACTGCACCCAGCCTCTGCCACTGAACACCATGCCTCACTGTGCTAAGCCATGCCGAGAAGGGACAGACTCAGCATCACACAGAGCGCAGGCACATCCTGTCCTGCTTGCTGCATCCCGCACCTACACACTCAGCCCACAGCAAGGTGCTCCCCTCAAGCCCGTCAAATTTAAACCAGACGTGCAGCACCCCCCGCACAGGGCAGAGTACTCAGCTGCAGGAATTTGGCCTCTGCCAAACTTGCACAACTCAGGGTTTGCCTGCCCTGGGTTACCTATGTCACTGTGGGTGGGCACCATAATGACAAACCTCCCCCGCAGGGGAAATGATCCCGTGGAGGAGAGGTGGAGGCACCGGTGGGTACATAGGCAGCTACAGGACGTAGCCATGGGGTGGATTTGCACCGTGCAGGGGGTGCAGCCCACGCCAATAAGGGACACCACCAGCGCCAGGTAAGATGAGAGGGCAGAGCAGGAAAGTGCCCAAGGAGGCTGCCGAGGCTGTCTGCTCCCCAGCTCTGCAGCAGCCCCACCCCAGAGACAACGTGGCTCATGTCAATTACCCACCGTGCCTGGGCAAGGCAGCTGGCGTGGGCCAGAGGCGGGTGCATCTTTTCAGGGTTGGAAGGGAGCATCCCTCCTCCCAGCCCCAGTGCTAAGCCAGCTCCAGGCCCTTACACAGGTATTTCCACAGCCTGACGTCAGCGCTGCTTTCAGCCACAGGCTTATTCAGCGAAAGCAAGCGTAGCTGCAGCCGCGTCTCTGCAAAGGGCTGGGCTGTGCCCCATACATTCCACCGCAGCCCTGGGAGGATGTGGGGAAGGGCTAAAGAAACCAAATCTGGAGATAAAGACTCCAAATCCCCACAGGGACCCAGCGACAGGCACCCCTAGAGGACAGAGATGCTGTCAGACTGGCTGAAGATGCACTTCAGAGCAATTACAGGCACAAAGGAATGAGTAAGAGAGATGAACACAGGGAAAGGAGCCTGGTAAATGGCTGGAAACAAAGCCGAGAGCTCAGGCAGTGTGGCTGGGAGATGGAAAAGACAGACGGATGGGTTGAGAATTTCCTGCCATGCCATGTCCAGTGGTACCATCATCCACGGTGCCTTGCTGGTCCCCTGCGAATGGTCTGTGCTGCCTTCCCATATCCCCCACACCATCCCTCCTGCCGTTCCCAGGCACAGCCAGGCAGCTCCTCTCCCCATCACACAGCCGGTGCTGACGGTTACACCACACTGAGATTTTTGGCCAAGACGTATATATTTAGCTCCTCCACAGCAAGGCGAGGCAAGCCCTCCGGCCCCGAGCCGCTCGCTTGCTGGGCTCTCTCCAAGTGTGCAACAAAGCCAGCTCAGTACAGCCTCAACAGGGAGCACAGCCGGGGCAGGAAAAGCAAAGACAGGGAACATCCCAGGCAGGGGGTCTTGTTTCTCAGGGCCTTGCTTCCAGCCGAGTGGAGAGGCGAGGTCTTCCCCAGGACCCAAGCCCCCACATAGCTGAACCTCTCGGGCACAAGCAAGAGTTGTCTGATTTCCAGCCGCAGCCCTAACGCGTGGCACGGCTCCCATCCACCCGCCGCTCCCTGCCTCTCTGCCGACAGAACCTCACCTACTGCAGGCGCTTTCTTGGCCATGGGCCTCCAACCTCCTGCCCTGGCTCATAGAGCTGCCTCCAGCAAGTCCCTCTCCATTTTCCACAGGATTGCTGTACTTCAGCAAGTAGCATCCACATGGGATGTATCTCATCAGCTCTGAGGCCAGGCAGCTTGACTGTGGCTGTGCTGGGGCAGGATCAGTGGTGCTTCTTGCCAGGCACTGGGTTCAGCCAGGGCTGAGCCTCAGAAATCTGCTGCTTTCTTGCAGTGAGGCATTGCAGGCAGGACCCCTGGCCAGCAGCAGGAATGGAGGCAGCTTGCAGCCCTCCTCTCGCCCTTCTGCATGATGAGGATCAGGGCAGCCCGCAGAGAGCCAGGGCATGGGTTGCACACAAGTAAAACCCCTCCCTGTGTAATCGCTGGTCCAGAGCAGGGTGCTCCTCCTGCATGCTGAGATACCATCTCTGGCCAGCAGCATTGTCGGGAGGATCAGACAGTTTCCTGACCCGTGTCAGCAAGTGCAGGACTCTGCTGCAGCAGCCATGTCTGTCTAAGTGCCCCTCCAGCTCCACAGCTCCTCACCTCCCCACCCTGATGGCTCCCCACAGCTGCAGGGCACAACCGGATCCAAGCAGGGTAGGCCCAGGGCTTTGGGCAACACAGCATGAACAGAGACAGCAGTGGGAGAGGATGC
Organism: Psittacula echo; assembly: GCF_963264785.1. Taxonomy (NCBI): domain Eukaryota; kingdom Metazoa; phylum Chordata; class Aves; order Psittaciformes; family Psittacidae; genus Psittacula; species Psittacula echo. The sequence continues at coordinate 20,164,733 of NC_137740.1, forward strand.
TCGGGACCTCCCTGGAGACCACAGCATGGCACTCCCCACAGCAAGTGCATGACAGGCTGCTGGGGGAGATCTCACCCCCACATGCCAGTACATGTCCCCACCATCACCTCCCTGGCTGCTTTAGGGCCACTCGGCATATTGACTAGAGCAATGGGCACCACCACCCCTTCACAGCCACAAGTGGCACCACAGCACATGCTCCAAGCTCATATTTGGTGGCAACATTTCAGTGATAGATTTTCCATTACCTGTCACTTGTGCATTCCTGCTCCGCCTTTCCTTGTCTTTCTTTTCCAATCTCATCACCTCACCTCTCCCCATCTCTGTGCTCCTGTCAGAGACAGTGGGAGAGGACAGGGACACAAGGAGCTCTGCTCAAGACCTGAGATGTGGGTGCAGAGCTCCATAAACCAGACACCATGGTCAGTGAGGACCAGCCAGGCTTGCAGAGAGCTGGCTGCCAGCCCCAAGCCTCTGCCCAATCCAACCCCAGGAGCAGCACTGTTCCCCACAGGCATGGGGAGAGCAAGGTATCCAGCTGGACAGCACAAACCTCTGGTACAACCCTTGCAAGCACTCTACATGGATCCCTGTGTCCCACAGCAGCCGAGATCCAGCTCTCTGCAAGGCAGGCATTTGCCCATCAACATGCACACAAGATGCCAGCACCACACTGTGCGGGAGCACCAGCAGCTCCAGCAAAGCTGAGCGTGCGTGAGAGCAAGGGGGTTGAGACCTTACCCCATCCCATCCCGCCCTCCCACAGGTAATTTTCTATAGCTCTATTTTCCTGAGGGAGAAGCTAATGCTAATCAGCCCATCCTACAGCTTCCCACAGAGGCATCCCCTCCCCGGCAGGGCCCGGTGTGGGAAGCAGGAAACTGGTGCATCTTTAGTTACCATTCTGCTAAGTCCACACACACTCCAAGAGCAGCTGCCCCGAGATATGGGAGCAGGCAGTTACCCAGGGAGCCCGGCCAGCCTTTGTGCTGGCAAGCCAGGGGCCCTGCCGACACTGACGTGCTGAACACTATGGCTGCGCTTGAAGAGCTGCTTCCTTTGTTAGGGATGGCTGCAATAGAAATAAAGCCCCTCCTGCCTCTCTGCCCGGCCACCGTCTCCCAACAGGCAGTGCCCGGAGCCAAGGGCAGCAGTTACTTATTAATTGCAGAGTGGCTTCTGCAGCTTGAATTTCTGCAGGACTGACCTGCCGAGGCAGAGCTCTGCAGGGAGAGCACCCGCACCCCACAGCACCCTGTGTGCTGCTGCTACATCCATCTCCTCCAGCACGCTCAGGACATCAGTGTGACAGCGAGGTCAGGAGCACACTAAGCTTGCACCCTCCTTGCTTCCCAGCTGCATGTGTCCATGTCCTTGCTGCCCCTTCAGCACTCCACTGGCAAACTGTTCCCAAGGAGCTTTGCTGCTCCAGCTGCAGACACACCGTGACAAGCCCTGGGGCTACTGGGTGATTCCCACGTGTTATTGGGATACCTCTTCTCAAAACAAACAGTGCAGCACCTCCTGCTACCCCCAGACACCCCAGCATGTGCACAGAGCTCCCTGCAAGCCGCTCGCAGGCAGGCCCTGCTGCACGTGTGCTCGCCGCATCCTCTCGATGAGATGGGAAAACAGGAAACCCCCTGCTGCCACGATCCCCCACAGTTCCCTGGGAAGAGAGGACGGGTGGCGGAAAGGCTTGGCCAGGGCTCCCGGTGACCCTGCAAAACTCATTTAAGGCTCGTGGTGCAAAAGAGAGCTGGGGAAACGCGCGGCTGTTTGGTTTCAGGAGACTCCGGTCCCTCCGGCGCTTCCTGCCACAAGAGATAACCCAAATCCAACGCGCCGCCACCTGCCAGCGCGGGATGGGAACCGGCCTCACAGCTCCTGGCAGCGCAGCTCCACCGGTTAAACATTCACTGCATCCCTTCAACGTCCCCAGAGCAGGGAAGTCAGCCCCAGCCGCTCCTGGAAACAATGTCACAGACCTCGGCCTGCCTTCAAAAAACAGAGAAAAAGCCAGCAAACTATTTTTATATTTCCCTGCGCTTTTTAAAGCAAAAAAGCTCATTCTGTAGCTCAGGAAACGCCCACATCCTCCCCACCGCGCAGGGAGGAGCCCGCTGGATTTTTCCAGGGAGCATGAAGCAACAGGCAGGCTGGAAATGAGTTTTCCATCGGTACCCAGGACGGTTGGTGTTGGTCAGATGCTGCGCGGGGCCAGGAACGGACGTGGTGACATTTCTCACACATAACCCACGGCTGCAATCCCAGGCATTTGAGAAGTTCGGAGTTGCCAGTGTTCATTCAGTGCAGGCGAGGAGCACTCCCGAACAAGCGGGGCTTTATGAATCACCTCCCTGCTAAGCTTAGGGCCAGCCAAGGAATTCACTAGTGCTACCAAACCCCGGGCACAGTGCTCCCATTGCCCTTCCCACCAAGCCATGCGGCCTGTCAGGAGGAAACCCAGGAGCCGTGTCCCGGAAAGACAGCTCAGAGGTTGCACACAGTTTCTATGCATTAAATAAACGGACCCATGTTTATCCGACAGAGCCTGGGCAGGAAAGCTCAAGACGTCAGCAAGGACACGCTCCAGCCTATCTGAGCTCCAAGCACAGAGAAGTTTCTGGCTTGGACCCATTTCTATTCATCCGCTGGTCTCTCTCAGAGGCAGTGGGGACCACGCAGTCCCTGTGGGGAGATGTGTGATGGGGGCTGAAGCTACCTCACTGCTGGGAAACCTGCCTCTCCTCTACTCACAGGGCAAAGTGCCCCGGGGGGGGGTGTGGGGTGTGGTGTTGGTGCGGGAACAGGGAAGCCAAGGAGCAGCACAGACCTGGACATGGACCACTACATCTACAGAAACCCACCCAGGAAGGGAGAGCCAGCACAAAGCTGGGGACGTGGGGTACAGCTCTGCTCTCCCCACCACCACATCACTGAGAGACCAAGTTCTGCAGCACATGAGGGGAAAGAAAGCACAGGCACTGCTGGTGCCTCACCTCCTGGCACAGCCTGGCCTGAGTGACTGACCCGGGGCCAGTGCCCAGCTGGCTGGGCGAACACGCTATTTTCTGCTTAAAAAGGAAAAGATTCACACAAGGAAAGACATCCAAGGGGCCGAGCCCTTCCCACCCCCACATGAAAAGGTTTATTTAATAGAGGAAGACAGCAAATTCCTATTTCTCTGTGTTTACTTGGAGATGGCTGGAAAGGAATGAAAGCACCAATGCCTCAAATGCTTAGGCACCATCAGGACCCTTTGGTATTTCTCCACCAAACAAACGTGCTGAGGCAGCAGGGGCTGGACCCCCAAGCACCAAAGGGAGACATGCAGGGAGGGGTGCAGGCTGGCAGTGCCAGGCTAGGGCAGCCGGACCCTGTGGCCAGCAGGTCCCAGGAGGCAGCCTGGGCTGGAGTGATGGATCCGTGCCCAGAGCCACCCTGAGCCCACAGTGCAGCCTTGGGGATGCCAACCCCGAAGGATGCCCACCCCGGGGGCAGGAGGTCAGGTCACTCCCTCGGGGGCTCCGGCTGGGCACCACCGCGCCAGAGGGAAGTGGGCTGGGGCAGGCTCCCTAGGAAGCAGCAGTGCGGCACCGAGGCAGGGGATCAAGGCAGGGACCTGCTCCCACCTCTGCCCTGGGCATTTTCTGCAAGCTGGGCGGCGGCGCTCACCCCGGGATGCCCGACGGGAGACACCCCATCCCTGGTTCCCAGAGATCCTGACCGGCCACAACCCCAAGCAAGGCCCTTAGGGACTCACTGCCACCCAAACCCTGCCCGGACATGTCGGGATGGACCTCTGAGCCCAGACGCTGCCTTTGTAAAAGTCCCGTAGAAACCCCAAACCATTCATTAGCTCGCCCACTGGGCTAGGGAGAGGCGCGATGAGGAGGGTTGAACAGCACACCTGGAGCGAGGTTCGCAGGGAATGGGAATGAATTGGCAGGGAGAAGGTTTTGTTTGCACCTGCCACGGTCAGCTCCTCTCCACCATGACCCCCGGCTCATGGGACGCCTTGCCCAGCACCCCATCTATGTCAGATGGGCTGGGTGCTCCCCAAGCCAGAGGAGACATGAGCCCCCCCAGCACCAAAGCAGGCTGCGGGCACACACCCCAACAGGCGCTCCTTACCCCCTGCTTCACCTCCTCAGCGCAGGAACCAGGGCAGGGTGTCCCGGAACCCCCCTGACACCCTTCCCCCCCGCCGTGTCCTCAGCCCCGGGGCGAGCCGACAGCATCACCCAGCACAGCCCGGGGATGGCGGCCAGGGGTAGGGGCGGGGGGCTCAGCAGAGGGGCCGCGGCCTCTGCCGAGGGGGACAAGCACCTGGTGCCGGGCAGGTCTCTGGGCGCTGGGCTCCCCGGGGAAGCCGCGGGGAGCGGGGCGCGCAGGGGCGGCGGATCCAGGGACACACCCCGGAGCCGGGAAGGAGTAGAGGACCCGGGGGCGCACCGGAGTTTGGGGCAGGGCAGACAGGGGTGAGAGCCGGCTCCGGGATGGGGGACCGGGGACAGCGCGGGAGTCCCGGCTCGGAGAGGGGCATGCGGGGCCGGGCCCCGGGGATGCGCTCACCGAAGTACACGGTCTTGTCGCACTTGGGGCACTTGGATGCCATGGCGGGAGAGAGGAGCCGAGCCGAGCCGCGCTCTGCCGAGCCGCGCAGAGCCGTGCGCCCCGCTCCGCCCGGCCCCCGCCCACTAGCCCCGCCGCCGCCCGGGGGGGGGCCGGGGCGGGGCTGCCCGCGGAGCGTCTGCCCGGCTCGGCTCGGTATGGCACAGCGCGGCCCGGCGTTGTCCGAGCGCGGCAGGTGCACGGTCCCGGCCGGCGGAGCCCTTCCCTCCCTCTCCTGTTCCCGTCTCCGAAAGCCCAAAGGATGCAGGTGTTCGCGATTCCCCGTTCTGGGGAAAACATCGCAATGAAGCACCGTGACTTGCTGGGTTTTGCCACTGTGCCCGGTCCCCTCCAGTGCACGCCCGAGCAGTGGCCGCTTTTCCTGTCCCTGTGTGAGTCCTGCACCCACCTGCGGGCTGGCACCCACTCAGGAAACCAGCAGGTCCCATTGCCACAATCCCTGACCCCAGAGCCCATGCAAAAAATAGACAGGAGACAGCCTGACCACTTTTAGGGACAGGAGAGCACCTGGGGGGACGCTTTCCGTCCCTGCACAACCACAGCCTGGTCAAAGTGATGCACTGTGCAGCTGTGCAGGGAGTACAGCCTTTTGCTGTGGTCCTTTGGGGCAGCAGAGCGGTGTTTGAGGAAGCCCAGCACCAAATGCACTGGCTGAAAAACCTTTGGCTGCACCCTGACAGCAGCCACTCCTGGCAGCCCATCCCCAGTGCCAGGGCTGTGCAGTGGCTGGTTTGGTGGGATGGTGCTCCAAGTGGGATGCAGGGCGCAGGGCCAGGCGCAGTGTGGAGGGGGCAGGCAGCAGTCCCCCACTCTGGGAAGCACCGTGCCTGCGCTGGGTATTCTTAGACACATTTTTTCTAGATGGGGTAACCGAGAAACCCAGATTAAGTAGCCGGGACAACAGGTCTGATATGGGAGACCTTGGCGGGGGGACGAGGGCAAGAGGCCCTGGAGAGCAGAGATAGCAGTGGTGGCAGGCGGGAATGGAGAAGGAGCAAGGCACGTACTAGGGCAGCATGGCATGCATGCCACGACATGGCATGGCATCACGGGGCAGCGCTGCCCATCACAGGCGTGCCACGGCCTGGGGCGTGAGCTGAGCGTGCTGGTCCTGGGGCCAGCCCCAGCAGAGGACCTCGGGCATCCCCCATCCCCTCTGCAGGGTGAGGCGCCGCGCTGCCTGTTCCGGCACCCTCAGCCCTTCCCCGCCATCGCCTGCCCCGGCAGCGCAGGCTGCCTTGCCACAGCGCTCAGTAGCCCTCGGGTTCCTGGCGCCATTTTGCTTCGTTGCCATGGAAACGCCATGTCAAAATTCCCTCCGCTGCACAGGGATGTTCGGGAGCCGTGGAGCGGATCCGCGGCGGCACAGCGGCCTCGCCCGCTCCCAAACCTGCCCCGTGCCGGGGTGCAGCGCCCTGCACCCGGAGAAGCCACTCCGTGCTCGGCCGGCTGGGTGCTGTCCCACGGGGCTGCTGCGGGCAGCGGGCGCACGGGAGGGGGCACTGGGGGGAAGGCGAGCGGGGTGCAGGGCCCGGGGCTATAGGCGCTCCCGGGGCGCACCCTGCACCGACACCCTCTGGCTCGGACCGTGCGGGTAAACAGGGAATCTGCCGCTCCCCCAAAGAGAAGCCGTTGCATTATTCATCAGCCGGCAGCCCGGCTCTCCTCTGCCGCCATTGTCATATAATTCCTCCTTTCTCTGCCGGCAGCTGGCGCGGCTGTCAAGAGCTCTTCCGGCCCCGGCAGCTTTGGGAAGGGAACTCGGGGCTCCGGGATGGGACGGGGTGACCCCCGTCAGACTGGATGGGGATGCTTGACAGCGGGTTTCTCCACGGGCCGCGCACCCCGCTGACTTGGAAGGACCCAGGCGCCCCTGTCACTCCTTGCCCAGCTGCTGCCACAACAATGCGGGGCTTTGTGACCCGGGGGGTCCCAGCACAGGGGCAGGTGGCAGCGGTGTCCCGGCCCCGCACGGTCCCAGCGAGGCCGCTGAGCCCTGAGCGCCCCGCAGCGCAGCTCGGTTCGCAGCCACCGCGGTGCCGGCAGGCGCCAGGACGAGGCGGGAGCTGGGGATTTGTGAAGCTATTGATTTCTGGGACGCCAGCTGCCTCCGCCGGCACGGCCCCACGGGCGCTCCGGTGGGCCCCTCTGCTGTACCCGGTGCGTCTGCTGCCACAGAGCACCCCATGGCAGAGGCAGGTGCCAGCACGGTACGAGCAGCATCACCCTCTTGCCTGCAGCGACTCCTCTCCATCCCGAAAAGGGTCTGCTGTCTAAATCGTCCGGGTCCACAGGAAATCTCAGCTGCTGTCTCAGCCCGGGGGGGGGGGGGGGGGGGGGTGGGCGGCGGAGGCAGAAGGCTGCACCCGCCCAAACAGCGTGCATGTGCATGGGGAAGCCACGGGTGAAACCCCAGGCTCAGCAGTGGCGTAGAACCAGCACCCAGCCAGGCTCTATCCTGCCAAGGGCTTTTCACACATAGAGGCTAGGGGGAATTAAGACAAATCACCTAAAGGTGTGAATCCCTGCCTGCAAATGCGCTAAATCCCAAGCGGATATGCTCTTTCAGGAGCCAAGTGGCTTTAGCTGCTTGTGTCTTAATCGGTCCCGGTTTAGGCTCAGCATGCTGCTGCACCAAGGGCAGGGCTGCCACAGGACAGTGGGACAGGCGACTGAGGTGGCACTGCCTCTCTGGGGACAGCACGCCCAGTGCCAGGCAGGGGAATGCAGCCATGGGACATCCTGCTGCTGGGGGGACGCAGGGTGCAGGCAGTAGTGCGGTGGCACATGAGGGACAGCCCTGCCCCCACTGTGCCGTGTCCCTGGACAGCTGCATTAATGCCCAGGATGGGGCCTGTCCCAAGGAGCAATTTTCATCAAGTTGATGCATTTTACATCAGGAACCTGGGGGCTCCCTCCCTGCCGAGGGCTGAGCTGGGGTTTCCCTGTCAGCCCATCAGCAGATGGGAGGTTTCTGGAACAGGCAATGCGGGGGGTGGCTGTCCCCCAGCCCTTGCCCCCATGGCAGCCGGTGACCTATTTTCCTACAGTGGCACCTGGCCCCTCAGTCTTGAGGCTCCCTGAGCCGCTGTGGGCAGCTGGCTGCCTGGCCCAGCACACATCCCATCGCCAGCACTGGTGGTTGATGTTGGCTGGTCTGGCCGTGCCCTCAATAACCTGCTGGGGATTGTGGGGCACAATGGGGCCTCCCTGGCAGCCCAGTATCCCCTCCCCAGCCCCTTTCTGCAGGGATGCTGCACAGAGTGGGGGAGGAACCACATCCCTGCAGCATCCCTCTTCCCAAGCAGGATTAAGACTGAAGCAAGCCCAGATCCTAAAGCTGGTGTCAGCATGTGTAGCCATTCCCTGGGCAGCAGCAACAGCCATGGGCCCAAGGGGGGCTGCGAGATGTGGGGAGGTGTTTTGCTGACCATGCTGGGCTGGCCTTGGCCATGAAATAGGGTTTGCCTCCACTGAGAGCCTTGGAAAGGCACAAGGCTGCTTGGGACCTCTGCCTGGGGCAGGTCAACCAGAGAGCTTTGAGGGAGATTAAGGGAAAGTAATAAATAAATAAGGAATAACTCTCCCCAGGCTGCCTCTCCTTTGGCTCACCTCTCTCCCCCTCCCCACGCTGCCTCCCCTCGGCTCTTTCTTCTTCCTTCAGATGCAAATACCACAAAAACTCACACATGGAGACAGGGCTGCTCACAGAGGGAGCTGGGGCTGTAAAGTCTTCCTCTGCTCTCTGCTTGCATCTAACATTTTCTGGCACCTGGGACCAGCTGGATTTGTTACAGGGTAAGAAGGGAGGGGATATCAAAAAAGACTAAGGCAAACCCCCACTGCTGGCTGGGTTTGCCCAGAGGACAGTTGTCCATGCATGGCCCTCAGATGGTGCATCATGTGCACCCATATCTCATTTTCCTCTGTGATAGTCCCCCCGGGGTGACAGGCTGAAGCTTTCTGTCACCCCTAAAGCTCCTGCACCCCTGAATGCAGCACATGGCCAGACACTCATGGGTACATGTGGCAGAGCAGGTAGCTGCTGCCACGGGCTTGGTGAGTGGTGGCTGTTGCCCATCAGCTGCCCCAGCTCTGCCTGCATTTTGCCTTGGTCCTTACCAGTTGGCAGGAACTTCATGGCAAAATGGGTCAGGCTCCTATTCAGGGCCTGGGAGCTGTTCCTGGCTGGTGCTCACGGATGGGACAGAGGAGTCTTTCACAAAACCAGGCAAAACAAGTTATTTTAGGTTTTATTCTTACTGCAGAGCCCTCCTGGATGTGCAGTGCCTGTCAGCTCAAACCTGGCCATCCTGAGCCTGGGCTGCACAGGAGGGCGAGCAGGGCAGCACCCTGCCTGCAGTGGGGAAACCTGCTTCCCAATGTGAGGAACTTCTGGGCTGGCTGGGATGGGGAGGCAGCCGCATGCAGGGGGGATGTGGCCCACACATGCCAAGTACCCAGCTTCACTGCCAAAGGGTGGCCATAGGATAAGCACACAGCTCAGGAAGGGGAGCCCAGGGGCTTAGGAAGCATTAGCAAGAGATGGGAAGATGGAGGACCAGAGCAAGAGCACATGGGGTCTGGCAGGAGCTGTGTTTTGTCAGGTAGCACATGCCACTGGCCAGGGCTTGGCATGTCACCGCCTGGCCCTGGCGCCTGCTATCTGGAGCTCCAACCATCCACTTGTTGCTTCTCTCCTTTAAAAGGCATCTGAGTCCCTGCTGTTATCAGGCAGGGCAGATAGCACTGTCACGCTTGCAATAAACAGGTTTACAGACATCCCACTTGTCCTTGCAAGCAGGAATGGATGTCCCCATTGTCCCTGCGCCACTTTCCCAAGGGCCTATAGCTGCCAGCTCACCCAGGGCCTGTGAGCATCGAGCCAGCTGCATGTGGACACTGAGGATGCAGATACCTGTGGATGGCATTTCCATACCATGGAGCAGGAGCGATGCCTCCTTGAGGCAGGATGCAGGTGCCCAAAGAGCAGCACTGTAACCAAAGAAAGGCAGTAGCCAATTGGAGAGACCCGAGCATGGCTCTCAAACCCCGGACGGAGCCAGGCTCCATGGCAGGGCTGTAGCAGGGGGGCCATGCACGGCAGCAGCTGGCACCGGCAGCTCTCCCGCAGCCTTTCTGCGTGAAAGAAAGGGTGTCCCTGGGGATGGGCTGTGCTCAGAGCCAGGCTTCAGTGGCAAAGTTCAGCTCCTGGTGTGTGAGGCACTGTGGGGTGGTTTGCCATCAAGCTTTCCCAGTCCTGGACACCCTGCGGTCAGAGGTCAGGCTGGCCATGGTGCAACCCATGGTTACAGGGGCCAGCACAGTGGCAGGACAAGCGTGTACAGCAGCTGCCCAGTTTTCATTGTCTGTGCCCCCTTGCACACCACCTACAGGACACACTGTCTGTGAGCTCCTGGGCTGGACATACATAACCCAGGGCCTCATGGGCACTGCGATGTCCCCATGGCGCTATGATCTTCTTCAGCAGCGGAAGGGGTAAGACTCACACATTGGGATGCAGCATTTGCTCTAGGTCCGCACCAGGCATTATGAGCATCTTCCTGGGATGCAGGGAAACAAGTGTGCAAACATTCCTGGCTGAGCTCCACATCTGCATGCTCCTCTCGTATGTCCTGCATGGAGGCAGCCAAGATGCAGGCAGAGGGGAACAAACTCACTCCCGCTCAGATGGAAAATCTCTGAAGGAACACAACTTGGCTGAAACCCTCCAGCGAAGACCTGTAAATCTGCTCACTGTGACACTGCCAGCATCCTGTGGAGCACTGGATCCAGGTGGAAAGTCCCCTTGCAGGCAGGAGGGGATGAAGCTGTCTGCAGAAAGATGCTGAATTTGTTACTTGCATCGCTCCAGGAATGCAGTGAATGAACTCACAAAGCCCAGGGCAGGAATCAAGTGTGCTTCAGCCCTGACCTTGCCTGACTCTCTTCCAGGCTGAAGATGAGGTGGGGACAAGCCCCCAGCCCCAGAGCCCATCTGAATTTACCATGTGTCTTTTAACAGCTTTCCCGCTCCCAAGAGCCTGCACAGATGAAATGTGATCAGAGGCAGAGTCTTTCACTACGCTTCAAAGATGGCAGAGCAGAGCAGAGCAAACTCCTATTCAGTCCTTAGGAAGGGAAGGAAGGGCAGCAGGGCTACAGGGTACACCAGCCTCCTCCCTCGTGGGGGGCATCAAAGACCAAACGCACTCATGACATGTTTGTACACAATGTGTGTCTGAGGTTGGCGATCAGATCAGAGTCCATCACTGTTGGCTCTTGCAAGCTCCCCTAGAACAGTATTGACTACAAAGCACATCTACAGGGGAAAAAAAACCCAACCAACAAACAAATGCTTGCCAACTAGAGAGGACTGTCATGCCAGGGCTTGCCTTTCTGAGCAATCTCTCTTCTCTCCCTCTAACACCGCCAATGCTTATTTTAAGTTGAAAGTGTTTTTGAGCCTGCGCTCTCTTGATGGATTAAGAAATCCATCCTCCCAGTCAGAATCTGCTAGGAGCTCACACACCTCCCATACCGCTACTCCACACACCACCACATGCCCATGCCATATCTGAGCAGGTTGAGTGCCCCCTCCTCCTCCATGGCCCCACCTCAGCAGCGGAAAGCAGCTCTACCATGGCGCAGACTGACCATCCAAAAAAGAGGCTTCTCAAGGTCTGGCTTGTGTAACGCTCTCACTCTCACCAACAGCCAGAGCCTGCAGCAGAGCTGGCACGGGCTCCAAATTTCCATTTCAAAGTAGATTTCAGCGTGTATTTTGCTTTACGACTCTGCAGTAGTGTCCCGGTTACAGGCCACCTCCCACAGCAGGAATGCCAGGTTCGGAACTGTTGGGTTTGGTCATGCTTTGGTTTTTTATCACACTGTTTCAACACGGCTGTTACAGACAGCACGCTGCCTTCACGTTACAGCATCAAAAGCCGAGATCACAGGGAGCTGCTACTGACAAGCTGGTAAAATGCTAAATAGAAAACACCAAAACAAACAAAATCCAAAGTTAACTAAAGAAATCCGTTGTCAGGAAGTTTTGTAGGAATGGTTGGATTTTTCTTTTGTTTTTAAGACCTCCCTGACCAGCTGCCAGCTACTTTTAAGCCTGTGAAATAGTAAGCATGGTAGTAAGTCTGGAGGCCAACACACTCCATCCATGTGAGCGTGAAGCACAACCTCATCCAAGAATCCAAGCTGAGCTTGTGATGTCTGCTCCCACATCTGCAAGGCAGAAAAGTGAAGGATGGGGATGTCAGGGACACACAGCTAAGGAAAATATCCAAACATAAGTGCCAAAACTTGCTATGGACTGGAAATGCATGCAGGGGAAATGACCTGCTCCAGGTAGGTGAGCACTTCCAGATGCCAGGCTCTGCACCATGAAGTTAACATGCCTGAATACCAGCCTTTCACTGCAACTCCCATCAAAATTCTTCCCCTACAATCCCAAGGGCTCTTTAGGAGATGGGAGCACGGAGTAGAAGGGGCACTGAAAACAGTACACTGCCCCATCTGTATGAATCTTATTTTTCCAAGGGTCTAGAGTAGGAGGGTGAGTAATCAAAGGCAATTTCTGCAGCAACAGCACATCAGCATTTGAATGTGAATGCAGAAGAGAGGTTGGTTCAGGAGAGGTTTAGTGACAGCAGCCAGCTTAAGAGAGCGACTGATGGCTCAGGCTTGGATATGTCAGTGGTGGGACCTACTGTTCACTGCACTTCTCAAGAGCTGGCATTTTTTTTTGGTTGCTAAACGGATCTTCCAAAGTTTCCTCCTAAGCTGGTACAAACACAAGCCAGTGAAACACAAGGGAGCAAAGTCTGCTACTGCACGCTGAAAAATGGCATCCATATTAAAGGACATGCAAGGGATCCTTTAAAGTCAGGGCAGCCCAGGATACTCTCTCTACTTGCCTGGACTCATTCCCAGAGCAATCTCTGGAGCTGCTCCAAGAAAGCTTTCAAGTTGTTGGAAACTGCAAGGCTGGCACCCCCAAGTGGTTACTCTGAGCTCTTCGTGCAGCCTGAACAGCTTCTCTCAAGTCTCAGTACCTCATCTACCGATAATCAAAGTGAATCGTCGCTTGCACGCAGGGACTTTGGAGCTCCCCACACCAAGGCAGAGTACGACCCTCTGCTGCAGCCTCAGCTCCAAATCCCACTGCAGAACGGATGAAGACACTTTGGACACGTATATTCAAAGTGATCTCTTTCAGATTTCATCTTGCCACAGAAGGAATCCCTACGAGACCTCACAGAGCAGAATCAAGTGTTACAAAGCCTTCCTGCAGTCAGCAGTATTTCTTACATATATAGGGTTAATCCCACAGATTGATGGAGGTGAAACAGAACTGCCAGTGTTCTGTTCAGGTGCAGCCCTGCACTGTTGCATGCAGCCTGGAGATTTCCAGCTACCAAGCTTGGTGCCCTTCCTAAGCAGTATATCCTTTGGGAATGGATGTTCCCTCATTCTATGGACAGAAATCACGACAAGCAGTGTAGGATACACACTTACAACATCTGCTAAGTTTCACAGCTACTCATAGCCACAAAGTAAACCTTATCACTCCTGAGCAGCAAATGAGCCCCAAAACACTGATCCCCGCTTCGTTTATTCAGTAACGATCAAATGTAGAAACGAAGTAGTACTTACACATCAGTGGGTTCTGCTGTTAACTCCCAGGGATTTCACTCTGCCACATGCCAGAGTCATGCCCCTGATCAGCAGGATGCATGAGCCACCACAGACAAAAGGCTCATTCAGAGCCCTAGAGTTGCATCTGCTGCCGCATTCAAGAGAAGGAGGGAGGGAATCACAGTCTGAAGTGCTAGAAAAGTTTAAACTGCACAGGAGGGGAATCAAACTATGAATGGCTCTTGCCCTGTACAATGTACCGGCACTGGCAGCACAGGGATGGGCCGCAGTTAAGCAAACACTCAGGAGCAGAACACAACTCTGGGATGTGAAGGAGGTGCAGAGAGGTGTGCGCACCGGCCAGATGGCACCCTGAGCAAGGGTCCTGGCACCTATTTCAGAACAGACAAAAAGCAGATGTTTCACAAAAGCTCATTTTCCAGGTTTATTAAGTAAAGTTAACTGAATTGTTTTCATTTTGTGGGGATTCCTTTCCGTCTAACCCTGTGGGTTAGCAGAGTTGCACAGAATCACGGTTGGACTGTGATAACCCAAATACAACTTTGGCTCATCTCACTGCTGACACATATGGAATGACTTGGGGGTTACTACATGCTGTGTCTGCTTGAGGCAGGTACATGTACAGATCAGCACAAGTTGCAAATGATAGTTTACATCCTTTCAAAACAGAGCAGGGCATTCAACAAACGCACTGCAATGAGAAGACATGAAAAAGAAATTATACAGACTTGCAAATACGTAAGAAGTTCAAGAGATGCAAGAAACTTCAAACACAAGAAATGTCAAGGGGGGAAAAACCCACTTAATTTCAGACACAATGTGTTCAAATGAAAACCCAGCTGTAATTTAAATTCCCTTCAAAATGGGAAACATACAGTAACGCAATTAAAGAGAAACCAGGTCTTGTCCTGGGAGAGATGTGTCCAAAAACATTGGTGCACAAACAGGTTCAGAGTTCTAAGCAAAATGTCCCTGGGCATTGGTGTACTTGACTCTTGGAGCCAGAGCAAAGCAATTCATTACACTTGCTGGACTGCTGGGCCTACTGCTGGGTCTTGGTGGTATAACAGCACGTAGGATTCCAGATGTCAGAGAGAAGGCAGCACACAAACTGCTGGTTACTGGGAGAAACGCTGCAGGCCAGATCTCCCAGGGATTGACTAGAGTAAGGACACCTAATTCTGGTAGCCTGGCCGCCACTGTACATAACGTTAGTGTGATGTTCTGCAGGGTTCTTCAGTTCTTAGCTCACTCCCTTCTCAGCCTGAGTTGTTTCTGTCTTGTGCATGAGCACAACTGGCCATGCAAAATGATCCAAAAAATATAAGGGACAGGACCAAAGAAAACTGGCTGAACCTGGGGCTGGCTTTCAGCTCCTATTTCCAAATATCAGTTAAAGGTTGGAAATATATCTACAGAAGAAATGATATAAATGAAATAGAAAATGGCACCGTCCACAAAATTAAAAAAGAAAAAAAAAAAATCTTACAACACAGCCTCGTAAAAATGGCTTTGCAACGAGAGCTCAGTCACAAAATGAAGGGTTCTAGCTCTTCGTACATCGGAAGAGGAAACAAAGCTAAAAAGTACTAATCCACATTCTCTTAATAAGTTAAACTTGCTTTCCCTCCCCCTGTCTACAAAAGGGGTAGAAGCAAATGGGAAAAGAGGCTACCAAAAACAATAATTAAAAAAACCAAAAAACAAAACAAAAAAAAAAACAAAGGAAGAAAAAAAGAAAGGAGAGAGAAGGAGAGCGCGCGTGAGAGAGAGAGCAGTCTGTGGTCAGAGGCTCAGAGCAGGGCTGAGTTCCTTTTAAGGGTTTAAAAGATGCAAAACATTTCCTCAAAAGTTCCCTCTCTTCAACAGTTAGTTCAATGCTGTAGCCATAGAAACTCAAGTATATATTGGAGGAGAGATTCTTTCAGGCAGATCCACCGTCATCCGGAGAGCTGCTCAGTGTGTGTTAATCCTCAATGATTATGGGTTCATCATTCATGGGCTGGCGTAGCTGTACTGCCTGGACGGGCCGGAGGATAATAGGCTTGTAAGGGCGTCTGGCGGCTCGCTTGGCTTCAGAGGAGGAAAGCAGCTTGCGGATTTTCCTGCAGACAGCAAAGCAAGAAAGGAACCGATTACAGAGACTGGATGCTAACTGTTGTAGCTTTCTCAGCTCCCTCAAGGGAACCAGGCCTGCACATGCAGTGGCTGCTTGCTAACGGGATGGGCTAATGCTGTTATTTCAGTAATGAATTCCCTGGAGAACTTTTGTTTTCTGGTTTACAAACCCACCAATGAAGATGAAATTGCATTCTCTGTTCCAGAGTCCTTCCTCTGCAGAGCAGAGGGCATTCTGGTCCAGCCTTGTAGGACCAAGGGCTACTGCTGTAAATACAGCACATGAAATGGTTACGATAGCCAGTTTCCATACCACTAATTTATTTTGAAGTACAGTCAGCTGCAGGCAGCTTTGTGGGAATTTATAAAGCCAAATTACAACCAAACCACTTCTGGTGACGTTGGTCACATCCCCACCTGCTTATCCATCTCTCACAGAGCTCTCTGACATTCCCCAGTCCTAAGCAGGTGCACACAGCTGCCTCTTCAAGAAAGACCTGTCACAGCACAAGCAAGCAACATTTGGTCTCCCACGGAGCTACGCCTCAAAGCTGAGCTGCTACAAGGGAGCTCCATGATGGCCACTAACCAGTGAACCAGCACTGGTGCCTTTCTTCCCCACTGGGAAACACTAACAGGGTGTCTCCTGCTCTTATTTCTCCCACATTGCAGGTGCCCAACCCAGAAACGGGTAATATTCATGTCTTGCATTTGCTAAGAGTTTCCCTGTATGTTACGAGACTAGCAACAATTCTTATCAGATTAAGGAAGCAGTTTTCCATATGGAGAGAAAGTAAAAGTGAGGAAGAATGTAGGGGGATGCACTGAAGTTTTAAAATTAGCAAAATAAAGGTTGAAAGCAACAATACAGAATGATTGCTTCTTTCTGTCAATACCAGTCTTAGAGTTAAATGAAGTATTAAAAAAAAAACCAAACCAATAAACCACCCACCAAAAAAAACCACCAAACACAAAAAAGCTCACAAAACCAAACCCCAGCAACAATGAAAAATGTACTCTGTAATTAAAATGAGGAATTCATTTCCAGAGGATGTTGTGGTGGTAAAAGGCATAAAATGATTAGAAAGGAAAGTAATAAATATTCACAATAGTCCACCAGTAGCCACTATACACAGCCTTCAGTTCAGGACCTGGGGCAACAAGGAGGGTCTGATAAGGCAGCACTTCCCACCCTTACAGGCTCCTACCCTAATGATGTTTTTGACTTACCATGAGAGACATTACACTGCACTAGAGTAGAGGGCAGCCACATGGCTTTACAGATCACAACTCAATTAGCCATCTATCCCCCAAAGGCAGCTTTAAGATTTTTGGGCAGCCAACATTGCTGGGGCTAAGAAACCCCTTTTTTGGGGTGAGCTGTGTTTTGTTTGGTTGTTTTTTGTTGTTTTGTTTGTTGTTTAGGTGTCTGGGTTGTTTTTAAATGGAAGAGATACAATCTTACTGAGCTGAAGTCTATCACTGTGCTGACTTCCACATTTGAGGTGTGCCGGTTGCAGGAGAAATTGGTCAAAATACTTCCCTCCTCCCCCCCCTTAAAATATACCCTTACCACACCAGCACTGACAAATCAGCAACTTCAGAAGATTTTGAATCAGCTCTGGACACATTTGGTCACCTCTTCACCTGCTTGTTTTGCCCACTGAGCTGAACAAGCCTGCCAGGTAGCACATGCACAGACACGGTCTTTTGTTTGCTCAGTGTCCCCATTTCCCCAGTGCCTTCTAAAGCTGAAAGGCCACAGAGTGTGGAAGAGGAGAGAACAGGGTGAAAGAAACAGGCGGCAGGGAGAAAAAAAAGATGTGATGATTTTTCTAAGACTCATTTAACTGAAATTGATCTACTTGTTGCCAGTGGAGCTTCTTACAATATCTGCATGTGCTCAATTAGACACACTGCCATCAGCAACACGTCTCGTAGCAGTTCTAGATTCTGATCAGGTCACTCACTGCCTCCACTTGCATAAATTATAAATGCCAGGTTTCTTACTGTGAGGCTTGAATTCAAAAACTTACTCCTTTCAACCAATCAACTTTTCAAACTGCTCCCCCTCAAGGCTATCCACTTTTCCAGCACCACTCTCAACAGTACTACACAAAAAAGGGGAGGGGTGCATGTGTGTAAAACTGTAGGAAAACCTGCTTTCTGTGACTGAAAACACAGCCTGACCCTCAGCTGGAGGATGATATGCAGATACTGCTGCTAGATTGATTGCTATGGAGCTAACACAAAGCCCAAATTGTTTCAGAGCTCACAAACAAGTCTTACATTCTTGACACTGGAATGTAGCAGATGGTTCAGGGAAAAATTAGAGGTGAAATGCTCGACAGAAAACCCGTGCCGATTACAATGCTACATCACTCAGGCTTCCCTGCTTTTCAACAGGCTGCCAAACATCTCCTTTCAGCACTCATCATGCCACTAAGCAGCAAGGCTGTCAGATAAAGAAGCCCGTTCTCTCTTTTTCTTTCTTAAATGGAAGAGATAAGGTCTTACTGAGATGATGTCTATCACTATGCTATGATTTCTGGGTTAGAGATGTGCTGGTTGCTGTGGGACTGATTCTCCCTGCCTCCATCAGTGGTTCTGTATGAGCAGACAATTCTGTGCCTTTACAACAAATTGTTCTCACAACCAACATGACACTTGATGAATATTCTCACTGTTCTGTATCAATCAAAGGGCAGGGTCCTGTAGTAGTACTGAGACATTACTACCATGGACCTGCAGCATTTCTTGTGGGTTGGATGATAAACATGTCAAGAAATGTTTTATAGATGCAGGATTACAAAATAAGCCTTGAGCATCTAAGGACTGATCTAGAGACCCTGCATCCACAATGGCACATGAATTTGCTAGAGCTGCAGATCTGTAACAGGATCCCAGAACCTCTTTACCAGAGCAAGAAGACAACACAAATAAGGAAACCACTTCCCCTGAAAATTAAATACTTCTCTCACTTTAGTTTCATTATATATGAAATCTCACTGCTTACTTTCACAGCATCTCACAGAAATAGAATAGGAGAAGGGAAAATGCAAGTAAAGATATGAACTCATGTGAAATGCACAGTTGCATTAAAGGTGTACATAGGAACAAGTCTGACAAGGAAACCAATTTCACGTTTCTTATGTGTTCTAGCAGGGGTGGGGGTGTTCCTCCACTGAAATAAATCATCCAATAGACAGTGGTTAACAACTTGAACATTATTGGTCTCAGATTGCTTCTGAAGCCCATCTTGGATACTAGGCCCACAGAACAGTCAACTTGACACTTGAAATGTCTTGAGGCTGAGGAGGAGTTTGGGGATGTCATGACTCTGACTATGCACTTCATGCTGAACAAATGAAGATTCAGAATAGTGACCAATTTAGTACTAGCAGAAGAGATGAAGTACTCAAAATTCCTGAACCCCTTGGCCACTTGTCAGGGTTCAGACACCCAGTAATTCCCATGTCCATCTCTGCTAGTTACTGGAGGGACGGGTAAGTGCTTCTCTACCTGTTGGGGGACTGATACTGATTGTTGATAACTCCACGCTTCAGATACAGACAAAAGCCAGAGAGCGTCTCTGCTTGCAGAGAATGCTGAAAGGTGGGACTGGCTTTGCTCTGACCTTCTTCGAGGTTACCCAGGAGAGAGGCATCAAATTCTTCGGAGGAAACCACACAAGAATATGTCTCTACTTTTTTTCATCACACCCAGAAGTAGTCCTCCCTTCCTAGGAATAACACAGTACTGGGACCACAGACACAAAAGCTCTGGCCACATAGCTTCTACCACGCTGCCAGCAGCCTGTAAACAGAGTTTACAGTGAAACTCATGCAAGGAAGGTTTCTTTCACTATTTCTATCCTCTGCACAGACTAACAAGAAGGACTAGCAGAAGCAGTACCACCAAAGGAGGAAGACAGAAAATGCAGAGAAGGCTAAATCTCACCACTACTAGTGGCAAATATAAACCACCACAGAAATGAGGCAACTCAGCCAATGGAAACCCTCTGTGTCACTTGTTTCAGCACTCAGACACACAAAGAGATGTTCTGAGAAGTAATACAAGAGACTTAAGTGTGCAAGAGGGTATGAAGAGCTCTGTAGAGAAGGCTCTACTTCTCAGCATCACTTCTGTACCAGAAGGCCCTATCTTGTTACTGAGACACTGCAGTGGGACCTCCAAAGGCAGTTATGGGTCTGAACCAGGTGAACTTCCCACCTCTGTCTTCCTCCCCTTATTGCACATCTCTTACAGGAACTGATCTGGAGGAAGAATAATCTGCTTTCTCTGGAATGCAAGTTCATGATTAGGCACATCAGACATGATTAGGTATATCACAGTCTTCATCCACCACAACACTGGCAGTGGTCTCTGCATTCAATTTGTAGCAATAGATCTGCTGAAGAGATCCTTGTCCAACCACAATTATCACCTGCAGCACTCACAAGGAACGCAAACCAGAAGACCTCCCCTTAAGCCCATTGAAAGACCCAGTTTCCTACCTGGTTTCTTCAGTGGCCATGTAAAAAACATCATCTGGTGCATCAATCCAGTTCATCCTCCTCCTTTTCACTGGAGGCATGGATCCACCACGAATTAATCGGACTTTTGTTGGGTATGATTTCCCATTGAGCAGCAAGTTTCGGCTTGGTCCCTAACGTGATACATAAAAAAGTATAGTTATGGACTGCAACAAACTTGCAGCAGTAGCACGTGATAAGCACTCAAAGGAAAAGAGAATGAAAGTTTTTGTATCACTTGTTGAGAGCTTACAGTAAAAATTTCCCCTCTTGCCCATGACTGAACACAGAATTCACATAAAAGCAAAAGTCCACAAGCAGTACAAGTTAAGCACCTTCAATATAAAATAGGACAGCAATACTCCAGCGACAGGACAAATAATAAATGAAAGACATTACCAATAATCTGTTGCTTGTGTCTGAAAGATGACATCAAGGTTGAAAGATTGAGCATAAGACTCAGATTTCAACTACTACCATAAATCTAGAGCAACTCTATTGATTTCAGAGAAGGATATCTAGCTACACAGCAAACCAAATACAAAAATCAGAATTTACAGTTATTCTGGGGTACCAAACTTACCCATATCCTTTTTGTTCTAGGGAGGTTAATATTTAATGAGGATAGTATATAATTAAACATGTTGTTGAGAACAAAGCTTAGTAGCTTTCATCATAAAATTCTTTTAACACCACAGATTTACCATATGTAACACATTGGCTTTGCAAATCAACATAGGTATAATTTTCCAGACCCACAAAAGCCCCCTTCCACTCAACTGGATAAACACGAGCTGTTATTAAGAGAGGTGCAGATGAAAGGGAGCAAAGTTTTAAGCATCTCATATGCAGCTGTCCTTGACCATTTGAAGTCCAGGTCTGCTGCCCCTCTTCCTGCTGATTAGCACATTGAGAAATCCCACTGAAATCAGTAACACTGGACAGAAAAGATGCAAAATAAGGGCCCAGAAAATTTGATTAAAGCTGGTCAGAAAACGACCCAGTAGAAATTTAATTCTTGTGTTTCACAGGCCATTGTCTGAGGTCAGACCATCTCCCCAGATGCACTAAGGCTTCTCCTTCTGCCCATGAAATGGGAAACTGAGCATGTAAATGAGGGATGTCTGGCCTGGGAGATCCACCTCAAAATGAAAGGTGGGGACATGAGGTATTCATGTCCTTAAGTGTCAGGTTATGGCACAAAAGCACAACCAAATTTTATCATTTTGACTTGGAAAGGGAAGATTTCAGTCTGTCAACCAAGTTAAAAAGGCAGCAAAACCCTGCATCTCAATTTTATCTTAGGAGAAACCAAAAACTGTATGATAGATTACTTTTTTCTTTTTTGACCAGCCTTAATCCACTGTGCTACCAAGATCCACTTCCTGTCAAAAAATCAGGGCTTTAGAACTGAGTAAACAGAACCCCACTTCTTAAAATCCTTAGCTCTTTAAAGCTGTTGTCTACAGGTGCAATAACAATTCAATTTCTTAGCTGCCTAGCTCCATGTTATGCAAGACAACTTTGACAGCAGACCACTGAAATACTTCAAGAAGTGCTTCTGTACCTGAGATATATTAAGGAAAATATTTAAAATATAAAGCTTTTTTGTTGGTCTGTTTGTGTTTTGGTGATTTGGGTTTTTGTTTATTTGGGTTTTTTTACCCCTTCCGGATTTCTCCAAGAAAATCCCTTTATTAGTGTTGCAAAGGACATTTTCTCCACATCTGCTACATACACAGGAGAACAACTCTGGAAAAAGTTCTTGGAAATATCTAGAAGGGGCACTCCTATGCTTCCAGGTTGCCTTTTTTCTACCTGCACAGAGCAATCTCTTTCAAATGGTACATCCTGAAATAGGAACCTTTAATTTTCCGTTCAGTAGCACACTTCATCAAGCAACCAGAAATCAAAACAGTTCAGGGGTTTCACCCTAAAACACTTAAAAAGTGTTAAGTCATCACAGATTTCTCCCAATGCACTGAGTTGGTTTATTCAGCAGACACAAACAAGTAGCCAGTCTCCTCAATGACAAGAAATGAAGCTGAATTAATGGAGGAATATAATTTAATACTTCAGATCAGATGTTCAAGCAACAAACCAAATGAATGCTTCATTATTACAACAGACTAGCATGCTCAAGTTATAGCCTACTCTCATGATACTGTACACTATCCAAGATTATTAGACTTAATAATGCTTGTGATCACCACTCCATGACCATTGATCATACCTGCTGCTGACTGACCCACGTCAAAGTGACCCTACTGACGCTTACACATTGTGGCAATTCACCTAATGAGGTAAGCTCCACTTTATCAACATCAGAAGATCACTTATTGGGGGGAAAAAAATTATGCTTGAAGTCCTCTCCCGTGAACCTCCCATAAGCCATGTGTAAGGGGGGAAAGTGATGCACAGCCTTTGCCCTGGCCCCTTCAGACCAAGGTGAATTTCATGAGAAAGCATTTTGCCAGAGACGCATCAACCAGACTGGCTATTTGCTTCTGTCCTTTGATTAAACTCAGCATAATGGATGAAAGGCTAGGAATAATTTTTACTCAAATAAAACGCAAGCATTCTCAGCAGACAACTTGCACACCAACTTCTTAAAAAAAAAAAAAAAAAAAAAAAAAGAAACTGTTTTCCAAACAAACCCTTCCATCATTTCAGCCTTCCTCCTTCAGGGAAACACATTCCACCTAGAAACACATCCCAGAACTTTGCTATAAACAGCCACTCTGTTTCTGTATGAGCAGAAACAAAATGTTCCATTCAAAACAGAATCTCATTTATATACAGATAGACAGATTTGAGGTTTAAATTGCATTTTAACCACTTGGATGTTTCATATGCCCAAAAATTTTATTTTATTTAAAGCTTTCAATAAATTAGGTAAAATGACCAGCTGCAAACAGCAAAGATGGAAGTGAAACACTACGGTTTAATAGGGTGTTCTATCTAGCACGGGTTAATAATCCTTCTTTCCCTGTTTTGGTTAAATGAACATTCTCTTACCATTTGTCTGGTTTGTCCGTGGTTAGGCAGACCTAACAAACAGGAAAGAGAATAGAGCTGGTAAGACCATTGCTTTTCCAAGACAGAAAAAAGTACAAAATCAAAACACACGCAGCTATAATTGTAACTGTGTTGTTTTGCTAAATCAAGAGTTGTCTACCAAACTAACTTCTCCCCTCCTAGAAAGGTAACTGAGAAAAGAGCTTCCTTAACAACATCGTTTGAAGAGCAGAGGCCCCAGGTTAAAAACACGTTCCATTTGCTCAGCCTTTTCTCTGTAGCTCACACCTTTCTTCAAACTGCCACTAAAAGTACACCTCCCCTTTCAGATCTGAGGTTTTCCTCAAGTCTTGGGAAAAATCTGGCATTCTGTTTTAGTTTTGGAGGAATTCACTGACATCAAGAAAAAGAAAATGGAAGGTATTATATACACTGTCGAGACAGAAACAAATAGAATCTTCTCTAACATCCTTGGATCCTCAAGGGAACTCTTCAGCTCAGGCGTTAGCTACTAGCTATTAGCAAACAGACTGTATCTGCTGAACCTGCCACAAGTAAATACTTGCACAGGCGTAGCTCCATCAGTCACACAGCTGTGCAACTCCAGCTACCACACAAAGCCCTTCCCCAGTAATACACAAAGCACTGTAAAGCACTGAGCACAATGGCTTGATTCTACTACCTTATTTGCTACACTATCAGATACCCTATCATGCTGCCACAACCATGTACTGAACTGTACTTCACACATACAAGATCTTGTAGGACACACAAAGGTCTTGGTATGTAAGAGAATTACATGTTGCTATAAGGCAGCAGGGTATGACACAGAAAGATTGGAAACTTAATGAACCTTTTTAGGTCTAGTTAGGTTTAGTTGTCTGAGATGCACATTCCCAGAAAACACCATTTCATTAGCATCAGTGCACCAGACCACCTTTCTCAGCCCCTTCTGGCTAAGAACCAAAATGTCAGGGTACCACATCCAACAGGTACTACAGGACAGGCACTACAGGACAGGCACCAGCAAATGCTGTCGCTAGCTGCAGAAGTTACCAGTACAAATTCTGCTTTCACATTTATAGCAAGCTTTCCAGCCTGACTTCTGAAACTTTCCATTTCTAGTGAGTTAAACCATGATGAAAGAGGAAAGCTTTTTAAAGAATCCAGCAAAAATGGACTTTTATAGCTCACAGTCCATACTCCCAACAGATTCCTTGACATTCTCCTTGATAAACCAAACACAACGTGCTCACAGCAACTATGCCAGGAAACCCATGGCACAGCAATGTAGTGGGAGGGAGAAAGGCAGAATGGGGTACGTTTCCTGAGCATTAAGTATTACAACACCACAATAAAATCAACAGTTTATATCAAGTATATTTTCCATTCTATGTTGCTAATTCAAACATGAAGACACATAGTTTCAACTTTCTGCTGCATTTTTGTTCCTGAGTATCCACAGAGATGAAGAAATAGTTGCCAGAAAGATTCCCACCAAATCTGCAGAACAGATGTACCAGACACCAAGAGAGAAGACCAGTAACAACCTCTGGATGTTGACAAAGGCAATGCAGGCGCCAGAGAATAATTCCTTTTTACATGGGAGCAGCAACTGCATCCAAAACACAGCTGTGAGCGGCCGTTTGAGATGGATGGACAAAGAGCTCCACGGATGCTGGGAAACAGCACAGCCAGCAGGATGCAACCTCAATCTGTTGGCTTCAGAGCCAAGCTCTAACACTTGTTTTTTCCTCTCCCCTTCATAACAGAAAGATAATAGTTTCTTCATTTACAGGAGTCTTGAGAGATGTAAATCAGTTGAGGCTAGTCCCTGGACTGAAGCCACACATTTCATTTTAACCATGCTCCAGATCAGCTCTTTGCTTGTACTAAGAACTTTCTTGATCACAGAACAGACTTGCCTACAGGAGCAGCTGATATGTGGCTGCTGCGATGACTATTGCTGGATACTACCCGTGACAACTCTTTGCTCCAGTACAACAGGACACAAAACAAAGTTACAGTTTCAATACAATTTGTATGCTTGACCTTACAGTAATACGGTATCAGTTAGCATATTAATCTTAGCTATCTGTTAATTTTCCCTTCAGTCACACTTTGATGACCAGAGTTTGAAAAAATGAAACCAGACACTAGAAAGATTAGCTTCAGTTTGTAATAAAAAAAAAATCCCACTAAAAGCACATGCAGCTGAAGCACTGCTATTAAATGAACAACTTTTACCCATAATGGTCACCAAAGAGATGCAGAGAGACAGCATAACATCTGTAATGCATTGCAGAACAGCTGTGAAGTCAACAGGATGCATCTGTACCATAAACAATGGATTCTTGCCCGTAAGTTTTTGGTGGCATCTGTGTGAGAAATGAGGTCTGCGAGACAGGCACCTCTAAGAACTAAACCAACCCTCCGTCTCTGGGTAAGGAGTGGTGGAGACACATAACTCACCATATAAAACTTAGTCCTGCCTGAGATGCTTGTTCCATTTTCACAGATCAAGGTTTGAGAGATACTTCTCACACATACGCATCCACAAGCAGGTTAAAAATGTAAGACAGCTTATGAATATAAATCAGAAGCAAAATACAACAGGGTTCTGGCAGCTCCTCTCCAGGGGAAAAAATCCCCAAAAACTAAACAACAAACCAAAACCACAAACCTGTCTTTATTTTATGGAGGTACGTTTAAAGAAGCCACAGGGTAGAAAGCGTGACTATTCCTTACGATGATACCTAAGGTCTAACTGCTTGAATTAGACCTTAGATATCATTGATATGAATTAACACAGTTCCAACACATCAGAAAAAATGCTAATCTCCAGCTGAGATAAAAAAAGGAAAAAAGAAAAAGAAAAGAAAAGAAAAAAAAGGAGGTATTTTCAAGATCAACCAAACCTTTAAAACCACAAAGTATGAAAGTCTACAACAACGAATCTCAGCAGGTCTTCCACTCTTTGCAGCCACAGAAATTGAAATGCACTCTGAAAACTCAAGATGACATGATTTTTCGATAGCACTGACAAAAAAAAACCCCAAAGACCTACAAAATATCCTGCCACTCAATTCCACCTGCCAGTCTCCTCTACACACTGAAATAAAGAGGAAGTCCCAGAGGATAAAATGAGACAAGGTAAATCGAAGGTATATCTGCAGATAAGCATAAATGTCCTTTGCCACAGATGGATTCTACATTGTTACTGAAATGGCAATAAAACACCTGATCACAGTACAGAGATAAACTGACAACCACAGAGCATGCCTCCACTCCCCATAGCTTAGTGACAAAGACCTCAGAACTGTTCTTCAAGCATAAGCACAGTTACAGAGATCTTGGCTCAAACCCAGTCACAGCAGGTTACTATGCCCTAACAATCCTTTCATTCTTGAAGTATCAAAGCTGCAGATGAATATATTTTCATCCAAAGAAACACAGGTGGTGAAGGACTACCACAAACAGCAAAACAAGACCGTAACTACTGTTAGTTTGCAGCTTTATCTTTTGAGGATGGGGGAAACATCTCTCAGTCAACCAACCTGTTTCTTTTCCAACAATTTCCTACCATTTGAATCTAATGCTTTCAGATTTGTTGAAAAAATAAAACAAAATAAAAATAAAATGAGAGAATACCTAAACTTCCAGCAGCAACTTGAGCACCACCCCAAGAGCATGCTGTGTGAGGAGGGAATAGCTGGCACCCAACAACACAGAGTGGAGCGTAGGAGTTTAATTTCCCAATGGGATGCAAACCAGCACATCTGGTCCCACTGGAAGCCTGAGAGTAGACACGTATGCTTTATACCGATCCAGTCCCACCCCCTGCGAGTCCAGCAAGAGGACATCAACACCTGAATGACAGCATTCAGAAATTACTCCCACCACACAAACTCAGCCTGCTTTTTTAACCAGCTCTGAACAATACACAACTGTGATTCTGAGAAGCAGGAGAGCCTAAACCCTCAGCAGTGTGCCCAGTGCAGACTGACTCCAGGGGTATTTCCATGAAATTACTGCAGCAGGTGCCAAGAAGCTGCAGAACAGGAACCAGCCATGGACACTTTTCTACTTGGATAGAAGTCTCCCAGTGATTTTCCACACCTGGACATACACACCATTCCCTGTATGTTTACAGATCACGTCATAGTTTGGCACAGGAAGTCTGTACAGAGCTGACCCCTAGTACCAAGGACAAAGAGTAGCCCAGCTTTCAGCCACCGGACATTACTTGCAGTTGTTAAATTTGTATTTAATCAAACTTACTAACTCCAATCTTCGGTATATCCACCAGCGCACACAAAAATATGGGTTCTTCATGTTAACATAATTCTTCCTTATTTTTTTTTTTTAACCAATTGGGACATTAAGCAGTTAGTCACAGATGGCATTTTGGTTTTAACTTCTGTTTAGCAAAGAGAAGCATCATGCAGAACATGCAATATGCAGTAACATTCATAAGCACATCTTCAGTCACAATGAACTCAGAAAATTTAACACACACTTTCACAACCAGCAAGTTTACTATACTAAAATACACTGCTTTCAAAACTCCATACACTCTTCATATGCATTTTCCTTTTCCAAAAGTAATCCTCCTTCTGGGATTCCATCCTTCCCAGTTGTAACAAGAACATCAACAGTACCACATTTGTGAGCAAGCTAGAAAAAAAATACAAAAATGCATGCATGAATGAGGCTTGATGAACAAGGACTTCACTTCCAAGTTACCGGTTCACTTGAAGTAGTCTCTGCATGTTGACATATACACACAGTTTTTTGCAAGCTTGTAAAAATGCTTCAGCACCCCTCCCTTTCTTAAACTGCCAAGAGTGTGATACTGCTGTGAGCAGACTGAGTACACCTTCTAATCATCAAAGTCTATAAACTTTTAGGAATTCAAGTGCAACAAGCAGAACAGAGCATAAGCTGTACCAAAAACACCACCTAGACTAACGTTTTATTAAAAACCTGTTGTACATAAAAACAATGTTAAAATTGCAATTTACTTACCTAAGTAAGTTCCTACCAAGATTGGCAAAGGAAAAGGAAAAAAAGATTTAAGGTTAAAAAAAAGGAAAGATTCACACAGTTCAGAATACAGTAGCCCAGCCCCATGCAACAAACATAGAAACACAGAGTGGTCTGGTTGTAATGAAACACAGAAGTGATCACAGTTCTTTGTGGGACAGATAAACCCAAGACGAGATTAAACAGACAGCAACGCCAGAAGAGAGATACCACAAAGAAGAGCTTTAATTTTGCATAAGTAACTAGTGACTTCTTACCCATCTCCTTTCATAACCCCAGCACATTAACCTTGTTGGACATGGACAATCCTTCCTGAAATGCTTGGTCTAACAATTCACATTAATTTGCTTCACAGTACCTCTCAAATGATGTGTTTGTTCATGCAAAGCTGTACCTTCTGCTAAGAGTACTTCAAGGACCCTATTAATACTTGCTGAGCAGTGACATCCAACTATGATGAGTCAGTAGCTACCCTTGGACAAGCACGCTGAGAATGGAGAGCTGCTATCTATTTTGGTGTTGAGGGATGGGGAGGAAAAGGAGGGGGAGTGAGCAAGCAGCTGCATGGTTCTGAGTTACTGGCTGGGCTTAAACCCCGCCACCTACCCGCATCCCTAGAAGAGCATCACGGTATATTCTGTCTTGCTGTAACACACTATGGTTAAAAAACAGAGGCAACAAAACCATGCACCTCACTGCTTTAGCATCTGCTGATCCAAGCTATACAAACTAGAAAGCACTGAATTATTCACTGTTCTTAGAATTGGGAGTACTACACATCATATATACATATGATACGTATCACACATATAGATTCCACCTAATGACAAATTCTGGCTTTGTACTATCCGGGACATTTGCAATTCTGCCCTGGAATTGTTATACATTCATTTCCTCTCATAATAATTACACTTGCTTTCTACCACTGCCTTGGGATATGCACTCTCCTCTTTCTCAATCAACATCTGCATCTTACTCCATGCCATTCCTCATAAATTAAATGGTTTTCACTAGTTGATCCATAGAGCACAATGCCCATCTGCTGATTTTCTTCCCAGATCTTTCTCCATAACATCAAAGGAAATTAAACACAGTATCATAGCTAAGCTGAAGGCAAGTGGAGAAGTTACACTTAACATTTCAATACAAAATCCTAAGTAAAATTCTCAAAAATAATCTGTACTTTTGATATATAATCTAAAGTGAGGAAGTTGCACAGGCACACAGTTCTTGGGGTCTCCAAGGAGCATTTCAAGCAACTTGTCATTCCCAGCTGTGCTGCTGCTGGCTAGAAACAGTCATTCCTTTAAGATGCACTGAACATCTTATCTCTTAACACTAGTCAGCATTACTCTGGTCTGGATATCAATAGGTAAAGCCAGGACTTATCCCCAGTACTTTGTGTATCACATTATTCATCAAAGGACCAATACCCCCTGCAGTTTACAGTCATTCCTGGATGGGCAGATTTCCTTTGGCTGGTTATCCTCAACTTTGGAAGAGCAGAAAGGGCCACTGCTGATAAAGGCAGAATTTTAATGCAACTTATGCATACAGAGAAGTCCAAATTATCTGCAAGGTCTACGTCAGCCAGAATGAAAGCTTTGAGATAAGTCTGGTCAGCTACATAGCTGATACTAGAGAACTTCCCTATATTCCCACGTCAAAAGCTGCTTTGCTCAAGAGCAGTATTTCTACTTTCATGCTCCTATTTTGATAATTAAACTAATGCCATGCTAGGGTGACGAATGCTTCCAGTTCCAGGAGTTCATTCCCATTTCCCCAAAAGGAGGTAAGAAACAGTGAACCAGAACATGTTAAATTAGATTGACATTCCACTTTGGTTTAGAAATCCCCAGTAGCAGAAGCAAGGTATTCCAACAGTTAATTAACCTCACTCAAGAAATCTGCAGCTTGTTTCCAGCCAGAGTTTTTCTCCTGTACCTTCTGGCTACTGCAGCTCATTATTCCATTCCCAGCTAGACTTAAAAGCCCTCTATTATTACACTTCTGCTGCTCCTGTCAGCAGAGACAAACATCTACAACTTTCACTTTGATAGAAGCATTATACAGCGTGTTTTCCAGTCCCTTCCCCATTTTCATGGCTCTTCTATAAACCCTCTCCAATTTTCAGCATTTGATCCATTACTATTTTATCAGTGCAAGTTTGTTGCTGGGAAAAGCCTTCTTTTTATTTCAGCTACTCATTCATGTTCTCTCTCTCTGCCAATTTTACAGTGCATGTGATGACCCTGAATACCAGATTTGATTAGATGAAAGCTAACATGGTGTAAAAGATAAGGGAAAAAATTAAGACTAACAATGCTCTCTCCCTTCCCCCTGTAGAATTTGCCTAGACAAGTATCACATAAACCCCCCCATACTGAATAGCTGCAAGGTAAAAAGTAAACAGGGTCCAGAACATAAAATACCCTCTCCATCTCTCTAGAGGAAGTTTCATGACAAAGATTGCCAGTTAAGCTCCAGACTATTAAAGATAAAGCAATGAACTAATAACTTTTAACATTTCACTGTACTTGGCAGCTTATGAGACTCCATGTACTTTCCATGCTCCAAAAACAGGATTCTGCAGCAATTTGTCCATGCTAACCTAACGTTGAGGAGCTGGGAAGGGCACTGTATGCATAATAATGCCTCCAATGTGATTTAAAGAAGCGGAAACAAACATTAAAGAAGTACACCATTCTTGTAAAATAGAGTGGAGGTAGTGAGGAGAGATGAGATTAAGAATATTTTCCTGTTCTTGGAATTCAAGCACCAGACAACACTCTAGATGCTTGGCCAGACAAATCATATTTGTGCTTGAAAAATATTGACTACCATAAGAAGGTAGTCACTAGGCACTGTGGAAATTCAGAGAGCTACTCCACATCTACATTCCTCATTACTGGACAAAGCTTCTGAGAAAGCCAAATTAACCAAGGCAGCAGGATTTCCTTATTCTTCCCAAGTTCAGGTTTTTAGCATTAAGAAGGGATGAGTCAGAAAAAGAATAAAGATACTTAGCTGGAGTTACAGTAGCAAGAGAAAAAAAACAAACAGAAAATTCCAAAGGAAAAATCCGAGGTACTCTTTTAAGTCCAGCAGTTTCCAGGATTGCCTAATTAGTTTAGTTCTGGCCACAGCCCAGAACTAAAAAAATAACCAGTCTCCTTTTCCTCTTTGATCTCTCATCGTCACAGTTCAGCTTGACCAACCTGCATTCACCTACAGAATAGGTGTTCTTCATGTCAAACCCCTCCACCCTCAGTCATTGTTTAGGCACATTTAGGAACAGCGTTTCCATTTACACAGGAGTATTCATCAAGGCACTTCACTCGTTAACTGTTCTGAAGGCTGAGTTCCAACCACTGACCACCCATCACCCTAAATAACAAGAGGTGTAGAGACTCAGAGGAAGATCTTTCAGCAGAGTTGCCTGAAGGAACACCCAAAAACCTATGTGAACACTTCAGTTCTCAGCAATGTTAAACAGCCTAATTCTAAGCGAAGGCTGCAGGTGCCACAGGAATTTAAATGCTTAGAAACCTGACCACCAATATACACTTATAAACATGGATCCTAATGTTTTACCCTAAACAAAATATAAGCTGTTACTTGGTTCATTCCCTGCAAAGCAATCTCGATTTTATACTGCTTTACACACTGGCCATCAAGAAATAATTACAAACTCGTCACACAGAATCGGCTTAGCAACCAGCAATAATTTACAGTATATGTACTTCTGCAGGGAATTCGGAAGCAACAGCCCAGAACCAAAAGTCTTTTGTCACCAGCAAACAGACTTAAGCTAAAGCTCACCATAACAGCTGTCCGCTGTCATGTGTCAGACTTGGTATCTTCCAGGTGCCACCAACACAGCACATCCACATGTAGAAGAGAAACCCCTGGATAATTCATGTAACATTGCAGTAGGTTAACAACTCCTTGAAAACTATCTCAACATAGATAGACAAAGTGTCTTCTTGTACCCAAATTTCTGCAGAAAGAGTATTTTCAATATCTCCATGCAGTTGTCTTAACACCATCTTTTATTTGCAGTACACTCCTACAGTGACCTAAACCAGCTGGTATGTGCCACTGTGTGCCATTAAGGGGAGAGGAAAACCATAAAAACAACAAAGAAACCCCCCCCAATTTCATTTACATAGGAGCTATGTAAATGAAGAATCTGACTTGTTATAATAATCCAGTTTTATTCTCATTATCTTTCTTTTCTATTTTAGGTCAGTTGCTATCCAAAAAATCAGTCATTCTGGATAGATGGGTTTATTTCAGTCCTTTTGTACTAATTCACTGGCTCTCAAATTCTGGTCACAAGGCCTCATCACTCTTGCTGCAATCCACCCTGTCTTCACAATAGTTTCAGCCCGTGCTCCTCTTCTCTCCCTTCCCACCAGCAGCTCCCCCAGACTCATAAGCCTGTATGACTTCATCCAGAGTGAAGGAGAAGTCTCAGCATCATGTTCCCAGGCCTGGCACAGCGCAGGAAACCAGCATTAGCCATGGCCAAAGCCAGCAAAGGTTACTAGCTCACCTACAAGGCAACTGAGTGCCAGTGCTAAGTGGGCACTGGCACAGAAACTGACACCAGGCCAGAAACAGATCCACCAAACTTCCACCATCTGTTTGCTTGTGCCCAGCAGATCCTGATCCAAGTTCTTTAAACCCTGTTTCCTTGCAGGTGGTTCCCTTCCCTCTCTTGTCTTGGCAAAGCTTCCAGCAACCCAGGGTCAGAAAACATTCCAGTGTCAAAACTGCTGTGTGGCAAATGTTTTCCATTCACAAATAAACATCAACCAACAAGTTTAAGCTGAACTGCTCTCAGAAATATCCAGTTAACACTCACTACCCAGCAGGTAAACAGATTCTGGGACTGAATCATACTCCACAACCTAGCATTTATAGGAACAAATACTACACCAAGTATTTCAGTGGCTGGCTGAGCACAGACCAAGCAGATAAAGCAGCAGGCATGCGGATGAGAGCCGTCGCCTGCACAACTGCATACACATGCTTCAGAGAAACACATATTCTGAGGAGCCTGAACAGGTACTTCACCAAAATCTTAATTTTGCAAACTGCTCCAGCAGCGGTTATGATTGAAATGTACCTAATCAAATATGTATACCAGCAGACAGACATTTTAAAACACTAAACCAAGAATCCTCCATTTCCAGTAAGCAAATGATCTCACATCATCACATCTAGTGCTCTATGCAGAGAACACCTTCCTGAGGAAAGAATCAGTTCTACTTTCCTCTTTTGGGCCACGCACTTCTGAAGCTCTGTGAAGTTATCATCTGCCAAGTGACTCAGCAGTACCCTTGTTGATGAGGACATTCAGCAGTGAGCAACAGACATGCCCATAAGCAGGTAGCCACTAGGAGCTATGGAGATTCAGAGAGCAACTCCACGCCTACATCTCTCATTACTGGACAAAACTTCTGAGAAAGCCAAACTAAGCAAGACAGCAGGATTTTCTTATTCTTCTGAAAATATTGAAGTTAAAAAGCACATGAAACACTCAGCAACATAGTATCAAGATATAAATTACCAAAGAAAGCAAAACAGTAGAAGGATCACTGTCCTCATTGTTACTGTATTCTCCACATGCACTTATATATGCATGCATGTAAATACCAACAACAGTCATCCACTGTCTCAGCCATTAAACACAAAGCTTAACATCAGGGCATGCAGTGTCAGCCATTTCGTGGTAACACATAAGCTGAAGTTTTTGTGTGTGCCTGTCTCACAATCACATCTGTGTACCCTAACTGTTCAAAATGGGTCTGTTCTACTGAATTGGCTACGTAACATCATAGGTACGTTTCCTGCATTATCACAAACCAAAGCTTCTGAGGTCTATTCAGTAGTCACAACACATTATTTTTAACCTGTGGAAATTTTGAAAACTATTTTACTGTAAGTAGAGAATGTGCAGACAGTCTCTCACCAGTGACTGTCCATTCACACTGGAAAACAGGGAGGCTTAAACTTGGGACTCGATGTGAACAGTCTTCTATTTCTTTCGGTCAAAGTGAATTTGAAGTAGTTCAGGACACATGAACTTTGATTTCTTAGAAGTCAAATAGTGAAACAACACCTAATTCCAAACCAACCATCACAGCTTTCAGCAGTTCCACAAAACTGCTAGAAAACTTTTCTGTCAACTTGACGAATTAGTAATCAATTCCAAACACAGCACTTCACATCTTCAGTATGGTTGTACGATTTTTTGTCTGCATGTGAAAAGCCTGGAAGGTGAGCAGCATAACCATGGGTGGAAATGGTTACCCAGAAACACTTAGACATCAACACAGAAGGAGCACACAGACTCATTAGCCACAAAGCACAGACAAGCCAGCAGATGAAACTAAAAATCACTCTCCTAGCATAAGCTGAGCGCAGCTTCAAGGTCTTACCCCTGCTAGGCATCAACAGGCGCTTCTTCATGTTGCCTGATAGAGCACAAGTGAACAGAAAAGAGAAAAACATCATATCAGCAACCTGAATAGCAGCAGTTTAAAAAGTTCTTAATGTTAAAACACAAACAGTAAGATATCAAATGTTTGTAACTATATCTCAGATAAGATATTTAATAAAGTTAGAATTAAAGGTAAAAAAAGAATCTCTCCTTGCTCAGTCACCATTAAACCAACCGTTTCTTTTCCCTGTTAAGGAGAACTACCCTCCATGTTCTCACTCCTGTTATGACCATTTGAACAGTCCCTTTTACCTTCATCTGAGGAAAAGACTGCACTTTTTCTTCCCTGACACTCAGGCAAGAGCAACTCTACAGAACTGAGCCCCGAAGTTCATGCCAGGAACATCCTGCATTTATCTCCCCCACTTCGAACACCTTCCCCTTGCCTTTTAATATTGAGGAGATGAAGCCCAAACTCCACTGCACAAAGGTGCTCAGTGACAGGGCCAACAAAAGTGAATGCTCAAGTTCTGCACAAGGCAGGGGAAGGTTTATGCCATACCAGATCTGGCACATCTGCCTCCCTCAGCTAAGCAGCAGCATCTGGTAGCTTTGCTGATAACCAGGTGATCCACATGTTACAGAGCCACCTGGGAAACGCACAGCTACTACCTACAGGTTAAAAAGCTGTAAACCTCAAAAGAAAAAGGAAGCATAATTGGAATAAGCTATAAAGGTTTTCTTCATACTACCCATTTAGAAAAACTTGCAGGGAAGTTTCTCCTTCACTATCACATTTGCAAAATTGGTCAAGCTAGGCAGAGCTCCACCAGCACATATGTACATACACCACCCAAGCAGTACAAATCATGTGTCTCATCCAGAGGAGAAATGGGATAAGTGACTTTTTGTAAAAGGAAAGAAATTAACCCCCCTCAAGAGTAAGAAACTTGGAATTTATATAAAAAACTATAGTTTTAACTAATCACTTTGTATACCAAAAAGACAGAAGAAAAAGCCTACACAGGCAATATACATTTTGCAGAATAATATTTACCATCCATTCCATTGTGTTGTTCATAACTTCTTTTTCCCAGGATAGTTGGGGACCCATTATTAATGACAGGAGTAAACTTAGCAGGAGTCAGACTGCTGAGAGAACTGGACAAACTCTTTGCAGGATCTGGTTTTGGAGGACACGGATGAGACTCTGTTGAAAAACAGCAAGGCAGGGTTTTTTTATTAGTGAAGATACTCAAATTATAAACCTGAAAACCACCTGTAAAGGTCATTCCAAGGTGACTAAATATACCTCCACTTATATACAAGCTACCTCAGTCAATAATTTTGACTGGAGATTGCTATTTACATAAAGCACTTAAAAGTATATTTAGGAATACACCACCACTGAAGATGTTAAACCCAATTTCATATTGCCCTAAAACAAGGGCTGGTAACAAAAGCACTTTGTATCTACTTCCAAAACACTGTTCTCCAACAATTTGGGATCCTTTGGGGTGCTGTATATTAAAAGCCATCTTTGGACAGTCACAGAATGCCCCTAAATTCTAGTGAAATTACAACTTTCTCATTTTTGCAAGGTTTGCAAAAAAACCCGATTTCTAAACTGGCCAAACAAATAAGGATTCAAAGCACCACTGTAAGTAGCACAATGAGTCTGAATTCAGCCTTTTGACCAAGGCAGAGATCAAGCACATGCCGCTCAACTGAAGAGGTTTTGAGAAAATTACAGGCAACATCAAATGGGAGCTTTACACACGTTTTCCCCCTGCAGCCCCAACAGTCAAGTAACATATAGCTTAAAAGCCCACTGACCATGACATCTCCAAAAATATGTTCTTGCCAACCCATCAGCTTCCCTCCACTTCTTTCACTCCCTTTTCCCAGCTCAACAGTCAAATGGAAACCCTGGCACATCACTAATAAAAATCTCAAAATTTACTGTTACATGCTGTACAACTATTATAAGAAGGATTTTATCCAACAGCAAAACTTCTCCCTTTATTGGCTTTCTTTGGTTGCACTGTCTGTATCCAAAGGTTTCTCAATCGGTGTATCTCACTAGCATACAGAAGTACAACACTCAACAGAGAAGTAGTAAATATTTAATAAACCCTGAGCCTTACAATATTTCATCAACAAAAATGTTCAAAGAAACATAAATTGACTCCTGTGTTTCTTATTAGTGTAAAAAGGCAATCGATTCCCTCATTAATCTGGAAGCCTTCAAAGCACCGCTGCCCAAGATAGCTTTCAGAGGTCAGAATCACGTTAAGACTGTAACAACCTCAGATGTGTTTTCAGTGTAACACTAGCAACCAGCAACACTGGGGAAAATGATTTTGCATTCATTTGTAGTTAAAGCCGGCCTGTCACATAGCATCACCTTAGATGCCTCCAGAACCTCAAACATACACAAAGGTTCTGGATAGTACTACTCAGTACTTCCCCACAGATCAGCTGATGAGGCCCAGGTCCTCAAGAAAATCGTAACAAAAAACCACCAAACAACAAAACTGCAAACAACAAACTGGACAAAACAAATAAGAAGAAAGTAAAAAATGGAAGCATAGTCCCCTTGCCTGGCTCCAGCACAGGACAGCCAGAAACTGATTGATGAGCTGTGGGAGTCAGTGCTGTCCTAAACCAAGAGGCTTGTTGGAGAGCCCAACTCTAGGTAGGAACTGCCTCCAGACAGCTCAAAAATTGGAACAGTGGACTGACCAACTGTCCCCAGAACACAATGTTTGTGCCTCCATTAGCAGATAGTAACTTGTCCCCACATAAATCAGAAGCCACAGCAAATACATTCCTCCCTTCACTTGAAATTCTGATACAGTTCCATGAGATCAGAGTGGAGTGCTGAGGCACTAGGTCTATCAAATTAAGCAGGAAAAGAAAAAAAAGGACAAGTTAATGGGAAGGTTTTAATGTTCTGTTTTCCTTTTTTTATGCAGAACCAGCATCTAAATCCAGAACCAAATGGTCAGCAGAATTAGCTAGTAGGGTTTTTGGTTTGGTTGGGGGTTTGTGTGTTTGGTGGTATTTGGGTTTTTTTAGTACCTAAATACCGGAGTACTGCTTCTAAAGGCTTTCGAACCACTTGCTTTAATAGCAACGGGTTTTCCGATGCCTCAGGTAAACGTGCTGTGCCTGTAAAACAAAGAAAAATAATTAGAGTGCAAAGACATTTAGATATTATAGCAAAATTAAATTAGTAACTCAAGTGTCCTAAAGAGCTTTCCAATTACAAAGAAATTTTACAGGTTGCAAGCATGTCTTGGCAACAGGACACAAATGCAGGAGAATGCTAAAGGTAATAGCAAACATGAATATCTTAAAACAGCAGCTCATGAATTCTCAACTTTGTTTGTCTAGCCTATAGTCAGTAAGAACCTCTGCAACACAGCCACATTTTGTGAAACCACTAGCTATGTGCAAGAGAGCATCTCAGGAAGTCGCAACTCAAACTTTATAGGAAAGGAACTACAAAAGGGCTCCTTTGCAAGTAGGTCCCAAATGCATCACCACTCACATTCTGCTTTGATTGCTGCACTGTTAATAGGCAAATAGGGATGTCTTGCAGCATGCCAAGGGCGCAAGATATCTCGACATAAACGTCTGGCAATTCTTGTCAGTTTTGTTGTGTGGAGATAGAAGGCTTGACGTGTCTTCATAGCAAACTTGGGACTCCCACTGTTTCGTACTGGCACACCATGAGGACTCTAAAAAAGAAATACAAATATTGTTTCTAAAAAATAATTATTAGAAAAAGAAGAAGAGAAAGAATATCATATAAAATCAGCTACTGGTTCACAGACATATGAACAGAAACAGTATTTTCAGCTCAGCTCTTCCTCATTTCACAAACCTTACCCATCAACATTTGGCAGTTTCTTCCAAAATATCTCAAAGGCAGGTATACATTTTCTCTTCACAGGGAAGTATTTATTTCTGTGCTGTACCAATTTTTAAAGCAGAGATCCAAAAGCCAGATGTGAAGAAGCTACCTGATGCTATCATATGAGTTAGTGTTTATAGAGTCAATACACACTCCAACTTTGGGTGCTTAAGAGTTGCTCTGCATATAGAACGCAAACTCCTTATAGGAAATCATTTGTAAGAGGGAAAGGAAAAATCAGAAAACAGCTGTATGGCTAAAATATACATCACAAACTCACTTCTCAAAGCAAGCTTACAGCATGCAAGAATGATTCTGTCCCAAAGTTTCGGGTATTTCTGTTTTAATTTTTCCCTGTGAATTCAATGAACGTATTTACAGAGTTATCAAATATTCACTGTGTGTAATAAAGAATACTACTGAAAGTAATTTATGAACTACAGAGAGCCAAAGCAGTATATTCTTCATGAAAGCAGCAAGTCAACCAATAAAATAATGAAAGTACTTTCTTGTTATCTCAGATCTGCCCACAGCTGGAAAACAGGAGGAAATTTCAGTCTGGGGAGAACAAGGCTTTCCCCTCTCTGAATATTTATGTACTTGTAAATTAACAAACAAGAGGTACAGGGCTGGTAAAACCTGGCAGTTATTGCAGCAATTAGGTAGCTTCAGAGGGCAAACAGAAGCCTGAAAGGGACAGAGGTTAAACAAAAGAAATAGTATAGAAAGAGCATGATAGCAAAGACTGAGAGGAAAGAAACCAGTCTAAGACCCAAGTTCAGTGTGCACTATCTTGTCCGTCCATGTGATGCAGCCACTTTTTCCAATCAGCTCAATGTATGATGCTTCCAGACTGACCTTCCAACAAATTCAGAAAAACTTTGAGAATTTTGGCTTTTAAATAAAAGAGGAAAAATTAAACAGAAGCAGCTCATACAATACCTATATAAACCCACCCAAAAGTGAAGGGCATTAATAAAAGAGGTAGAAAAACAAGACAGGGGATCTCTAAAAAGCCACTAGCTATTTGGGCATCTAATTTTAAATGTGCCTTGGGAAAGGGAACAGGTTTCAGGAAATAACAAATTCCTTGATGGAAAAAAAAGTCCTCTTGCCCCTACAGCAAAAATCATGGAAACTGAATACCAGAAAACACTGGCTGGCATTTCATATCCCATGCATTTGATGCCTAGTTTGCTCAACAAATGCTGGTTGATTTTTCTTTCCTTAGGGCAGTACTTGGCAACAAATTAGTTACAGCTGAAGTTAAATTGCCAACTTTTGCAAGACATGAAATACCAAACCCAGGGACAACAATGGAGGTTGAAGGCATTCTTTTTATCGTTAAATATTTCAGAACAGTGAACAACTACTTAGATATCATGATACCCTGCTTTCCAGGCAAAAGCACCGAGCAGTCTGCTTTGCAAATACCTACCAAATTATTGCGGTTTGGTCCTGGTCTCTCCCCATCTAACCGTGTTGGCATTTTCAAGCCACCGTATTTCTTCCAGTAGGTCCAACAGGATGCACAGAGACGACACTGCATGTTAGGGGGACCCCAAGAATACCACTGGTAAGACTGTGTGGCTAGAGATAACAAAGGTGGAAATTATATACATCCTTAAACAGGATCACTTTTCAGAGCTTATTCTCTTTAGAACCATCACAAAAGAAAACCCACACACAGACAGTGCAAAGCTCAAACAAATCTTGAAAAAAACGATGATGGCTTCACAGTCATCACCACTGTTAAAGATACTTGTGATTTCAGCAGAATTAATTACACATACAAACTCCTTTTAAAACATGAACAGAAAAAACAACTAGTAGGATGGGAAATTTCCCTGCCAATGAAACTGAAAGCTCTCATTTTGCAAGACTGGTAGACAACAATTTCTGCAGAGCATGGGGGAGAGGGAAATTGTCTTCAGGAACTCCCCATACATTAATTCTATGACTAAAGAATATATGGAATCTGTGACTTGACTTCTCATACACTCCTACATTCCAGCATATCTAAAGGCCCATAAATGAGCACAATCATTAGAACTCAGTGTATTAATTATCAGGCAGTAGACCAAATACAGTGATTTTTATATTATTATAATGATATATATTTTGAAATCTACTAAAAATAAGACAAATTCACACCTTGGTGATTCAAGCCTTTGCTCAACAGCTATTTGCAATTATGTAGAACATTTACTAACTCCCCCTCTAGTACTTCATAATTCTATCTACAAATGTAACAGCAATAACTCAAACAAAACCTCTGCTTAAAATGCTACAATGTCAAACTCCGTACTGCAACCCTTCCAAAGCCTTCCCTCCCACCCTCCACACAACACAACTTTTACTTTACTGTTTGCAGCACAGCATACACTCTCTCTATGAACAACTGTTCACTGGCACATCACTTACTGTAACAGCTTTCACAAGCCCGTCCTGCTCCCGTGTTCTGTGCCTGTACTCCAGTACCATTCACCACTCCTGGTTTGACATTATTTACATTGATCTGGTTGGGGTTTGGCTTGTTACTTAAAGCAAAAAGAAGGACAAACATTAATTGAGGCATGCAATTTCCTATTTGACTTTTAGAAGTATGGCCCAAAAGATTTGAAAATTCAGATTTCATTCATCATGTGGCTTCCAGAACAAGCTGTGCTTACCAGCAATCTCACTTCTGTGAACACAGTGTCTCTGACAACATTTATATAACATTGATAACAAAACTAACTATAATGATAGTTAGATGTCACTTTCAAGAGTTCAAAACCATTTAAAAGCAATAAATCAGTGAGGCCATGTAGGTATCTTACTACTCCAGACATTCCAGCCTAGGTAACAAAATGATCCCACCTCCAGATCTCTCTCAGTCCTCAACATGAGGGATATTTTATTTAAATCTCCAAAAAGAAGGCTGGGGGGATGCAGCAGGAGAGGTAGGCAGAGAAAGAGCAACCCTTGCCTTACTGGAGGAAATATAACCCTAGATGCAGTCACAAATATTTCCACATTGTCTTACTGCAAAGGTTTGCATCTTGTAGCCACAGTTTGCACAAGGATACCCAACCCACTGAACAAAATCTTTGGACCTAGCATATACACAGATTTTCATGAATATGAGCCTTCTGACAAGTCTTAAGCTATGGTCTGTGCTTTTAACAGAAAACAGTTACATTTCTACTAAACAGAAAAAGTCTGAAAGCTTAACATCCGCACAGCAAGAAATGCAGAAATGCATTGATGGCTGTCACCAATACATTCCAATATAACAACACCTGAATCACCTCAGCTCATCACTATAACTCTCTTAAAAATGTTGACTCAGGAGGAAAAAAAAAAAGCTACTGGCAGGAGCAGATAATGGAAGGGCAAACAAAACCTTGGTACAGAGAGCAGCATGGAATGGTACAAAATCTCTGCAGGGGAAGAGGTATCCAAGAGGGAAAATGAGGCATTCAAAAAAATCCTTGGCAACTGAGGGAATAAGAATGATAGAGAATTGGTACGGCAGGGACAGGACTTCTGGAGAACGGAGAAAGATGGGAGAAGCCACATGAGAAGTTTCAGACAAGAATAAACAAGGAGCTTATAAAACATGCAAGGACTCCCAGGTGCTGTTAGGAGCTCAGTTTATAGAAACAACAAAATGTAGACAGCCTTTGGTGACAACTTCTGAACACAAGTCCAAACAGTAGTGCTGATTACATTTCCCCTCATATTCTCTTACCTGAAGACCAAAGGAAGTGGACATATTCCTTTTAATTCCAACTAATAAACCCATGACTTAGAATCCACTCATTCAAGCAGAAATATCTTAAAACGGCTTTCTGAAACCACATTTTCTTACACATCAGTT
The DNA here is from genome assembly GCF_963264785.1 of Psittacula echo. Taxonomy (NCBI): domain Eukaryota; kingdom Metazoa; phylum Chordata; class Aves; order Psittaciformes; family Psittacidae; genus Psittacula; species Psittacula echo. Next base: position 20,206,999 of record NC_137740.1, read on the forward strand.
GCACACTGACACACGAGTCACAGTGATTTCAGTGACCCAGAATACTTAACCTGGTTAATATACCCTGGTTAGAGCTGCAAAAACAGCATTGTGGGAATATGGCCAAATTAATGTCTTTCTAATGGGGCATCACTTTTAGGTTTCATGTTCGCAGCAATGACCCCTGAAAGCAAAGGAGTTCCAAGTGACTTAATTCCAAAGACAACTGTCCCTCCCAACTCCAGAACAAACCCAAATGCCTCTGGAAAGCTTACACTGCCCTGGAAGCCAGAAGGTCATACTTCTCATCTGAAAATGTCTGATCAGGGACTGAGATACAGAGCTCAGCTAAGCTCCATTTCTACAGAGACAAAATACATTCTGCGGTGTATGTCCTAAAAGAACCATATATGGAGGTAAGACAGAATTTGCCCAGTCCAGCAAAAACTTGTGACAGTGTCCTGATGATGCTCCTTGCTCTAAACTTCAGGGCCTTTCTGCAGAAGAGAAAGCCGAGGAGGCTAAGCAGCACAGAAACACTGTAAATAGTTTGTTCCTTCAGTACACTGAGCAGTCCATGCACAGCCCATAGAGAGAAGAGAGGGAGGGGAAAGCCTTAAGACTTAACAAGCCTGACAAGGTTTTCATCTCCTTTTGCTTACTAATTTTCCTGGCTCATACAAAGATTAAAGTGTTTTGGGCTGTTTATCAGGACGGCAAGAAGTTCTGACACCACAGATGGCAGGAGATCTGCAGACATGTTTAACAAAGGAAAAGTTGAAAGAGGGTACATTCAATGCTTCCCAGCATTACAATGACTCCGGGATGTCACTATAGTAACCTGCTGCAGAAGAACTTTCACCAATGATTCACGAGCAAGCTCCATGTGCAAACATTACCAAGATGCTGCAAAACAAACAGTCCTCACAGATGCACACTGTTACAAGCAGTGTTGCTCACAGAGCAAATGACTGAAGTAAATAAAATAAAAGTCTTACAGCTCAACATCAGGCACACTTTTCCTTTTATACATGGATTTATCCTGCCAAAAAGACAGTAAAGGAGTCTGAAATCCATTGGTAAAGCACAACAAATGTTTTGGATTTTTGAGCAGCATGCCAAGAAGGTATGTAAACAATAAGTTGAGAACAGGACTGCATGGATTGGCATGCATATCCAAAGTACTAAGATCTCACACAGAAAGGAGGGTGACGCCCTGACTCCGTTGTGCTTTCTACAACTCTTATCAAATTTGCACTTCAAGCACAAGAGAAAGGGATGGACAGGTGAAAGCTGATCACTAAATCACGCTGATCACCATGAGATACATGCTGTATTTGTGGCAGTAACTTCACTTTAGGATTTTTGGAACACTACAATTAATATAGCTGCAACAAGCACCAGAAAGTGTCCTGCTCCAAAGCTAAGGTCAAGTTTCACAGGGGCAATAACAATAAAATTCAGGCAGCTAATGCTTTCAACATATGGGAAGAAAAAAAAAAGCTCTTAATTGTTGATGATATGTTAATTAAACTTATTTAATATCACCAAAGCCTGCTACAGCTATTAACAAGAGAATTAGATGAATAACTGGATGAATCATTAAGCAATTAATGCAGCTGAAGTGAAAGATGCAAATAAGGTAGGAAAAATACTGATAGTGTGGTAAGCTATCATTTCCAGTTCTTACATCAAGAATGGAAGCCTCTTAAATGGGTTTCAATGGCAATGGAGCAGTCAGTTATGCTAGAACAGGGATCACCAAGTACAAATATTTAGGCTGTATTCTGCAGGAGATCAGTCTCAATTTAAGAGATTAAGGTGATAAACAAAGCACATGCAGAAAGAAGGAAGGCACTGGAAGCCAGCCATCATGGACTGAAGCCCCTGCCCCAAAAAACCCAAACTGAAGATAATCCTAAGCCACACAGAACACTGAAATCCCTTCACTATACGACTGACTAGCATGTAATGCACAGCACAGTGACAAAGTTTTAGTTGTTAAAAATAACTATAAACTCAACACCATCCTGTTACTGACAAAACCACAGCGGTGCTAGATGCAACAGAACAATTAAGAAATAAAGCCTCAAAAATAAGTACAACTTTAAATCCTTTGTGAGGAATATTTATGCCATGTACCACTAGGCATCTAATGCAAGTGTCTGGATTCTTTATCCAGATGACAAAGGCATATTCTCATCACAACTCTCCAGGCTACTGTAAATATCCACTTCTAAGAACAGGCCTACAACTGCTAAAGAATACTTTTTGAAAATCAGAAGCTTTCTCCAACAAAATGTTGATGATCACCATTTTAAATAGCACAGCTACAAAAGAAAGAACACTGTTACACCTTTAAGTTTTCTGTGCCGCAATGCACCTCTGCACGATTAAACAGGGAAGGTAAAGTCTGGCTCCTCAGGCAGAGGACAACCAAGAACCAGATAAGGGAATTATCTTCAGCTTGTCAAGCAACGGCCCTTCGTAGTCATCCAAACCTTTGATTTAGCCTCCCTGTTTCCTTACTCACTTAAAAAAAGAGGCAGGGTAGGGAGAATAATATTTCTCTACTTTACAAACATTTGCAAGGCAGAGTTTGCAGCTTGTCAAAGTGCTTTGAGATTCTCAGATAAAATTCTGTAGTAGAACATATTAATTAACATTTACAGATGTACATTTAAAATTCGCATTATTTACATCAATACATTTTGGAGATCAGGGATTGCATGGAGCACTTCATGCTTCCCTTTCTGTTCTTATTCCTTCTGGGATCACTCAGATCAAAGCAAAAGAGAGAAAAGCCACACATAATTATATGTCTCTGCTCTCACAATTTGCAGATGTCATAATCCCCAAAAGCAACAGCTTTGCAACTAGACCATCACCAAAAAGCGGCAAGTAACTAGTACATATGACGCCCATAAGATTAGTAAAATGAGAATATGACTTCCACAAGAACTTCAGGATTATGTTTGGGTACATAGAAGAAGAAAGAGATGGAGACTACACCTGCAACAAGAAAGGTCTCTGAGTTCCATGTTCATGCTAATGAATGGCAGGATGAAGCATGTGAGAACATGGAATCTCTGTGCATTCGGGCTTCTGCTGCTGCTTTATTTAACACCTCTCCCACTGACAGGGAAATTGCTACAGAAAATAACATATTCTTCTCCCCCCCCCCCCCCCGTATTTCCTAAAAGCAGAATTCAACTGATTTTATGCCTTCTCCTTTCACCAGGAAGTCATAAAACAGTGCTTTCCAATCTAAGGAATGCATTACAAAGCTACACATCCAAACACTGTTCAATCACACCAATTACAGATGTCTGTCCCAAAACCAGCGTTATGCTTGGAAGGAACACAGAAATGTTGACGTCATCTACCTGGACTTGTGCAAAGTGTTTGACACTGTCCCACACGACATCCTTGTCTCTAAATTGGAGAGACATCAATTTGATGGGTGAACCACTCGGTGGATAAAGAACTGGCTGGATGGCTGCACACAAAGAGTTGTGGTCAATGGCTCGATGTCCGGCTGGAGACCAGTAACAAGTGGTGTCTCTCAGGGATCAGTGTTGGGACCAGTCTTGTTCAACATCTTTGTCGGTGACATGGACAGTGGGATTGAGTGCGCCCTCAGCAAGTTTGCCAATGACACCAAGCTGTGTGGTTCGGTTGATACGCCGGAGGGAAGGGATGCCATTCAGAGGGACCTCGACACGCTTGTGAGGTGGGCTGATGCCAACCTGATGAAGTTTAACCGTGCCAAGTGCAAGGTCCTACACCTGGGTCAGAGCAATCCCAAGCACAGCTACAGGTTGGGCAGAGAAGAGATTCAGAGCAGCCCTGCGGAGAAGGACTTGGGGGTGTTGGTCAATGAGAAAATGAACATGAGCCAGCTGCAGTGTGCGCTCGCAGCCCAGAAAGCCAACTGTATCCTGGGCTGCATCAAAAGGAGTGTGACCAGCAGGTCCAAGGAGGTGATCCTGCCCCTCTACTCTGCTCTCGTGAGACCCCACTTGGAGTATTGTGTGCAGTTCTGGTGTCCTCAACATAAGAAGGACATGGAACTGTTGGAACAAGTCCATAGGAGGGCCACGAGGATGATCAGGGGACTGGAGCACCTCCCGTATGGAGACAGGCTGAGAAAGTTGGGGCTGTTCAGCCTGGAGAAGAGAAGGCTGCGTGGAGGCCTCATAGCAGCCTTCCAGTATCTGAAGGGGGGCTGTAAGGATGCTGGGGATGGACTATTCATCAGGGACTGTAGTGACAGGACAAGGGGTAACGTGTTCAAACTTAAACAGGGGAAGTTTAGATTGGATATAAGGAAGAAATTCTTTACTGAGAGGGTGGTGAGGCACTGGAATGGGTTGCCCAGGGAGGTTGTGAATGCTCCATCCTTGGCAGTGTTCAAGGCCAGGTTGGATGAGGCCTTGGGTGACATGGTTTAGTGTGAGGTGTCCCTGCCCACAGCAGAGGGGTTGGAACTAGATGATCTCAAGGTCCTTTCCAACCCTAACTATTCTATGATTCTATGTTTGTTCAGTATCTAGGATGTTGGTTTAGGACTTGATAATCTCACATCAATTACCTGTATGACTCTCCATGCTTCAGTTACCCACACCGAAAATTTGGGCCGCAGCCTCAAGTTAAAAAACACAAACTTGAAAGCCTCAGTTTGACCTGTTACTTTTTAACTGTATAAAATGTATGTGACATGAGAAATAAGTTTTGAAGACTGCTTCTATCATTTTTCTTATTGTTGCTCCCCTCTTCTCCCCCCAGTTTTCCTGTTAACATCGTAGGAACAAACGAAGCGTCCTATCAGTAGAACACAGCCAGAGATACAAGCATGGATATTGAAAGAGGAGAAAATTTGACATCCATTTTATCAATTAAACAATATGTTAGCTAAGGTATAACACTCACAAAATCAATCGTGACTGGAAATCAAGGCCAGAGATAAAAAGAGCAACCACACAGGCAGAGACAGAAGTCTTCCTGAAGTAGAGAGGTAAGTTGTTGATTTGATTATATTCTCCAGATAGGAACCAGAACTATCTTCCTGAGATACAGTGTTGAGGGATACCACTCCAGACAGCCACGATCAAATAAACATCATAACCTTTCAAATACAGAGTCCTACCTACATACATTATAATCCAAAAGCAAAAGCAAGACTACCAGCCTCTCTTATCTGCAATATCCTTTTGCATCTGCAGTCTCAATTATATTGGCTTTAGCTTTATAAGCTTATCACATTGTGAATTCAAGTTTAATTTGATGTCCAGTGTTCCCCTGCAGAGTAACACCATGCACAACAGCAACACTGTTGAAAAATTGCATGACAAGAAATCTATTTGGCTTCACTCTGAATATTACACCTAATTTTTAGCAAATTCACCTTAGAGATACTGACATATTTCAAAGCAAAAAGGAAATCAGGGATCCTTGATTTTCACAAGAAATAAGGGATGGTCTTGCAAGCTAAATACGTGAAACTTAGTCTTCTCCTAAGTCATGGAACACATGGTAGAAGTTTAGAAATATTTGAAAGGAGATTGTATTAAAGAGTGAACGAGTTATTGGGGATAATACACATGGGAACGTATCTGGAATGAAAGGTGAAAAGAAAAAGGACAGAGGAGATTTTGAATTCTGCACTGGATTATGCAGAAGAAATGCAATAGAAGGAACACTTTTTAATAAGAATTTATATACTAGTATGTATTATTTTTAATATATTTCTACATACAATTTATATATATATATATATATTACGTTAAGAAACAACCACATATTGGTGATCCACTGATGACAAAAATGAAGAAAAACAGAGGTATTATCAAGCAGTTGGTTACCTACCCTTTTATTCACAACCATGCTGACCTGCTAGCAAGTCCCCAACTCCCAGTTGATATAAAATAAAAATCAGAAAACACGTAATGATTGCTTCAGGATGGGAACATTATACAGGATGAAGGAAATGAGCAACATGACAGCACACCATCCTAACCAGGAAAGCCCCAAAGGGAAAGTCCTTTCCTGTCCATCAAGGAAATTCACTTCTGGAACACAGAGTAAGGTCAGCACATGGGAACAGCTTTGCCTTTTATATACGCATAAACAGCAGCAGAAGTGTACTGGGAGGAATGCTGCTTTGTTCTAGCCAGCTCTGAATTACCAAAGCTATCATGTTTTCTTCCACAGGGCAGCTAGTTCTTCATTAGCATCAGGGTGGTTAGTATTAACTCAGCTAAAATAAAAAGGAATTCAAGCATCAGCATAAAGTTCATTATATTGGTAACCTAATTTATTCGTTGAACAAACATCATAGAACTATGTCTCTTCAAATATATAATACTGGCAGGCCATCGAAACTGCTACACCAAACCCTCTACAATGAAATAGAAACCAAAACAATACAAAAAGATACTTACTAGTTGGGTATATACACTTGTTTTAGTTTGCTTTCTGCTTCTGCTGCTTTCAACCGTTTCTTTAAAAAGAAAATAAGAACAAAGAAAGTTAAAATAAAAATAAAATAAGCAATATTTTTATAGGTGTATTACTTAACTCCCAGGTAAAACTTTAGCACTTATTAAGGTACAATGAAGTTCTTCTTTCACTAAGCAGCTATCACAAACCCCTTTTCCAACAGGAAAGCATCCTCTGAAAACAACTGCGAGCATCAGATGACTCTGTACACAGCTTTTCAAAAAGTCAAAGAGATGACAATCTACTGCTTATAAGGACAAACTTTTAATTCCTGTTCACTTCAATACCCATTCATGCATTGTTCCTGCCACAATTTTTTTTACCTGCAGAGGAAGATCTGACATATCAGTCTGTGTCTGTTCTCCATGACAACATTCACCAATTGGACAATAATAGGTACCTTTATGTACCCTCTCCATCACATCTACTGAACAGCTGAACCATTTCAAGGAAGACTCTTTTGTTGACAGTCCTCACTTCTGAAGACCAAGTGACTCAGGAGATTTTCTTTAAAAGTTAATAAGGCCCCTAATGAAAACCACCACTGCCAGGACATTAAGAAGCATTAACACAGATGTGTTATGAATGCATATAAGAAGTAGAGTTTCAGAGCATGGGGACACAGTACACACCATTTGTCTCTTTATGTGGCCCTACTTCAGTAAAACCATCCATTAACTTCTGTCCACATTTCCGTAGTAATAGATCAGAGGATCTTTTCAATGGGATGTATGGAGAAAATTCCCCCAGAATAGCTCTGCTCCTTTCTTTCATTTAGCTACAGCTGTGAACTTGCTGATAGTCCACAAGAACGTGCCAGAGGTGTGCAACTAGCATAAGCTTTACTAACTGGCAAGAATCCCTTTTATAACTCAAAACTTCACACCATTTAAAAAGAGAGACATTCTCAAGTTTTCCCTTTATTACATAACCTAAATTAATTTAGGGTGAACCTCTGGAGGCCTCTAGTCTGATCGCCTGCTCAGGCCATGCTCCTCAACATCCATGCTGGTAACACCGGTCTGCATAAACCCACAATGTTTTCCAGACAAACCAGGCGCATGGCAATACCCCAGACAAACAGGTGAACTTAGTATTTCTTATGCAGCAGCCTCAAGGTACAGTGTAGGAAAATAACTGAAAGCTGAATTCAGTATCTTCATAGAAAAAATAAGCATCAGAAAAACGTAGTAAAACTGAAGAATGCGTCACTGAGGAACGGACAAACATTTTTACAGGGTCACAATGAATGCACAGAAGAAAAAAAGTTTCCCGTAAGCATAAAGCTTGCTCCGATCAGAAGCACAGGCTTAAGCAAGGATTTTCCATTTGACAGCCTGACAGTTTCTCACCAAAGCTCCCTAGACTCGTTAAGAATTCCCCTCTTTCCTTTTGCAAATAAAAGACAATCTATCTTAGAAATCAAAGAATGAAGTTTTCAGAGAAGAGAACAAGGGTTGAGAAAGCAGAAGTTCTGAAAGCTATCCTGATACTGTGGGTAGACCTTCACAGTGCTGCATTCAAAAGCTGATTTCTTTCTGCTGGTGTAGGCAAGTTTTCCAGATCCTGATGAATCCTATAGACTTGGAAGAATCAATAATACAGGCTTTGCTGGAAACTGGTGATGAAATTAAAAAAGTCCTCCCTTTGAATACAAACCACAAATTCAAACATTTTCAAACCACCCTACCAAAACCTTTTTATGTGAGAATCCAAAGCATCCAATGATGGGCCTCAAAAAGTGCTATGACAGTGGCTTTCCAAACAGCATCAGCATTCCTCCTCAACTTTGCAGAGAGGCACAACCCAAAAAAAAGTCACCCTTCAACAAAATGCATTCGCAGATGCCTTTCAGCTCAAGAACTGGAGGCTGTTCCACCCACAGCCTGAACTGGAAAATTACCACGGCAGTTACATCAATTGATGAACAGTCACAGAGCTCACTATCTCTCCAGGAATTACAAGGAAGTCCAACATAGAATCATAGAATAGTTAGGCTTGGAAAGGATCTTAAGATCATCCAGTTCCAACCCTCGGCCATGGGCCAGGACACCTCAGCCTAGACCATGCAGCCCAAGGCTCTGTCCAGCCTGGCCTTGAACACTGCCAGGAACAGAGCATTTATCACTTCTTTGGGCAACCTGTGCCAGAGCCTCACCACCCTCACAGTAAAGAACTTCTTCTTTATATCCAACCTGAACTTTTCCTGTTTTAAGGTTGAATTCATTACCCCTTGTCCTATCTGTAGTCCCTGATGAAGAGTCTCTCTCCAGCATCCTTTTAGTCCCCCTTCAGATACTGGAAGTCTGCTGGGAGGTCTCCACACAGTTTCTCTTCTCCAGGCTGAACAGCTCCAACTTTCTCAGCCTGTTTTCACAAAGGAAGTGCTCCAGCCCTCTGATCATCCTCATGGCCCTTCTTCTGGACTTATTCCAACAGCTCCATGTCCTTATTTTGAGGACACCAGAACTGCACACAGTATTCCAAGTGGGGTCTCACAAGAGCAAAGTAGAGGGGCAGGATCACCTCTTACAACCTGCTAGTCATACTCCTTTTGATGCAGCCCAGAATAATATATCAGATACCGATAAACAGCTTAAAAGACTACTTGATGAAACTTGTATAACAACTCTATTTCCTTGAGACTTAAGGAGGAAATTCAGGGAGCTTCCACTGGTACAAAACTGCTTGGGTTCTTTTCCACTAGATTTCTAGATTGGGAAGTGGGGGAAGCTGCCATTTGCTTGACAAAAGCTCCCAAGGGGACTATCTAGACTCATTACGTCATGGCAGTTTTGGAAATCTATGAATGCAAAAGCTTCATGTAAGCACCAAGTATTACCAGCAGCTGAAATATTCTACTATCCACAATGTAAAGTCATTTGCCTTGGAGACATACTTAATTTAGGGCATTGAGCAACATTTTAGTAAACTGGTGATGAATGTTAACCTCACACCACAGATCTTTGTGATTGAAGATCATGGTGCAGGAAAATTTAAGGTTTTTAGAAGGTACCACAATGGACTGGATAAGAAGAGGTTCTGCACTAAGTACGTAATGCTGTGGGCAATCAATAGACCAGATATGATGAGTTTCCTATTTTCTGACAGTGACTGATAACAGAAGGTACAAAAGAAAGGTGCCTGAAATGTAGTCCTGCACAATTTCAGAATAATCCCTTCACAGAGAAAGTGCTTTGCTAGGTTCTTGGCCAGTTATTAATTGATTTGTGCTTGAAGCATATTTACACTATAAATTCTTAATGTTGTCTGATGCAGTGATGAATGTCCTCATCCACAAAAAAGCCCTGGATATTTGCAACTCTTCCCTAGTAGTTTGGCTTAAATGAAATCTTTTGTCTTTCAGTTATTTATATACCTTAAGTATGCCCTCTTATTTACCTCATCATATTTTCCCCATCTATAAAAGGGAGATATTACCAATTTGTCTATCCCACAGGGACTAACAGATTAAAATACTAAGCACTGTACATTTAAGTTAGTACAAACATCTGTCCTTCATATATCCTCTCCCTAGATTTGATATCTTTCGTTCTACCCACTAAGCTTGTTTGTGGTCATTTTAGAAAGAGTGAACATTTATAAAGAGAAAATAACAGAAGAAACCCAGAAATGCAAGGGATGTTTCAAGGTCTACAACACAAGAGTTGGGTTGGTAAATACCACAAGGACACCTCAAACATTCTTAAACATTAAACCTTTATCATAGGGAAGACTAATTTCATTTTCTGGATTTAGAGGAGAACTTTCACACAGTTTACTCTTTTCCAAAACTCTGAAGATACAAGTGCCGCTGGGGAGCAGGCGAGATGGGACAGAAAAGTTAGCTAGTCTATGAGCATTTGTAAGAAGTGTTTCCAGCTGCCTGTGCTCCAGCAACACATCTGAGTACTGATGTGTGGTACCTACGGTCTCTGTCTCTTGCTTGCTAAAACTGCCACAGTTCCAATGTTAGTGTAGGAGGTGTTTGGGAATAAAATGCACTACATATGAGGAAAACCATTTCTTTGATGTTGTTTCTACTTTGCTAGCACACAGAACTTTATGAAGGCTAGTACATTAAGATGACATTCCCAGCTCTTGGCTAGGTACAAAGGGAGCTTGCTTCCCTTAATAAAGATGTGTTCTATCCTCATCAAGATTTACCCAGAGCTCTCTCCTTTATTTAAGCTCCCTATCTCATGTAGCCAAATATAAGGGCACTTCCACTTTCCCTACTATCTTCTCAACACTATACATACCTTAAAACTGATTGTCTATTCCTTGACTTTTCTGATTAAAAAATAGCACAGCAGAGATTGATATTTGATCTTTCCCCTCAAGTTATATGGTCCTCAAGCACAAATAAAAATTCAAAAAGTAAAATAAAGCCTTCAATTCCCTAAAAGCGTATGACTAATTCAGTCGTCTGCCACTGCTAACTGCCACGTCTCATGCTCTTCTCAACTGCATCTCAACAGTTATAAAGAGTTATGTTTTAAAGCTTTCAGAACTTCCCCTCATGATGCGAAAACAGAAGAATTTAAGGATCGGGGGGGGCAGGGAAGGGAAGGAAGGGAAATCAAAAATCACCCTGGAATTCACAACTAGGTAAGAACTCAACTTTTACTTTGGATGAAAACATAGACGTATCCAAACATCACATCAACTCTGAAAGAGTTCTTACATCTCTGAGGGAAGTCACCAAACAGCAGTTACTCAGTGGATGCCACTTCAAACATTTCTGAATCAGAAATATATACTCTTGTGAACTGACTCAGGAAATCCGTCTCAAGAAAAGGATGCATCCAAAGGAGGCACGGGATACTGAATTTGGAATGCATCTCCTGTTTTCTTCAAGAGAACTCTGAAAGGGTGTCTTTGACAGGACAACTCTTGGGATCTCTTTGGACAGACATTCACAAGCCTGCATCAGACCACAAATTCAGCATTGACATTGCAGTAGAATTAATCATTCTAGCAGTTCTGTTCTTGGAGGGCCAGTATATCTCTTGATACGACTGAACTCCTAATTACCTTGGGTAACCTTCAAAAATGTGGTATAGCTGAAGCCAAATAAAAATTACTGAATAAGAGATCCAAGTGCATGCTCCAAAATGCTCAATCACAGTATGTTACTCACAAGACAAGCAAGTGCTGTATTAAGCCTTTTGATCTTAGGTATACCAACATACATATACCTTATTGTTCAGTTCCAAGAAAGGGTCTTCTGTTGAAGTAAACTAAAAATTTAACTTCCTCAATGGCAAGAAACGGATGAATTCTGCTTCAGGATTATGACCATGCTTACTCAGTCCAAGAAAATCTCAAAGGAAATAGAGAAGGATGTAAACAGTTCCCAACTGGTTTTCATCAAAGGAGACAATTGGCTGATGACAAAGAACTTCATTATTATGTTGCATAACTCTGAGAAACAGACAGTATAAATGGAGTTTTTATGTTAATTCAGCCAAGGATTCTACAGGAATGAGCAAATTACCAGTATTTTTTTAAAGACAACAGCATATAGCCTTGGAATATAATTTAATCATCCTCCTAGAAGGAGGACAAGTCAAAGCGAAACAATTTGAGATACACACTTCTCGTATCCTTACTTAGCATATTCATGTACAAAAATGCTGTTAGCCCCAGAATCATTTTGTGGTATTAGAGTCAGGAAAAGAATCTACACAAAGCACTATGAAGAAACAGATGGAAAAAGTGGTGAGGGATGTGCTTTGCCAAAGACTCTGCACACATGAAGTAGAATATAAATGTAATACACCATTATTTCAACTACAACTTCCTATGCTTTCTTTGTGGTTATATACAGATAGCACTCCCACGCTTTTTATAAATGTTTAATAGTATTATTTGCTTGTACAAGCTGGGAATTTGAGATGAGGTCTTCAGCTCAGTTCAGACTTCATTGATTTGATATCTCTGTACTGCAATTTCTACCTGTTTGGCTTACACTCGTACTGTCTCCTAAGTCTAGAGCCTCTAAATGGAAGTTTTCCCCAAATCCCACTCCCTGGAACACTACTGGGCAGAACATGTAAGATACAGTACAACCATGACAGAAACCCCATTACATCGGAATATTACAAAACAGTAGAGAAACTGTGGGTTTGTTGGGTTTTTTAATTGCTGCAAGAACAAATAATCGAAGTCTTTCATGCAACTATTCCCTCTCCAATTTTGTCTATGTAGAAGAAAGCTCAAGAAAGTGGAAACAGCAAAAGAATTTAACCACTTCCTAATCAAGGCAGTTTGTCCAGTTGTTTTGCCTTCCCAGCACATAAGTTCTCACTTTTTCTGATACCTACCATGTTGCTAGATGGATTTTTATGACTAATATGGAGGACAGAAGATAAAAGGATTCTTCTCAGTGCAAATACTGATTGTAGAACAAGCTGAGTACATCTCCTAAACAGCTATAGTCAGAGCGTATAGCAGCACTCACTATATCAACAATACACAGTTCGATGGCGAAGGAGAGACCATGACCTCATTTCTCCAAAACATTTTTCCCCACCATGCCAGCTTCCATCACCATCCCACTGTCTTACCACCTATTCTTTTACTGGAAGCAAAAGTTTATACCAACAAATGAACTTGGGGAAATACTGGACTGAGGATGCTGTTAATAAAAAATATAAAACTGATGCAAAAAAGAGTTCTCATTTGTCTAGAGGATCCGTCTGTAACTTACACTTTATTCCAATCACGAAGAAAAAGGTAAAAATCACACCAAGGTGCCCCAAAATAGCACATGCTGCATATTGGTCAATGCCTCAGGCACTTTCTCTTTATCATAGGCTGAATTTCCAATGCAACAAGTTAAGGCTGGCCTTTTTTGTAATTCCGTTTCTTCTAATGCTTCAAATAGATGCTTAAACATAAAACTAATAATTATACTGAAAAATCCATTATAGTTTCTCCCTTCTTTTAATTAATTTTCCTATTAAATATTATAAGTAGCATCTAATAGTCTGCAACATTTTGCATGCTGCTTACATTGCGATTTCTTTAAGGAATCAAGCAGCCTTCATATTTAAACAAGCAGAGATAAAAATGATTGTAAACACTAGTCAAAGTTGATTCTGAAGTATAATGAGTCTGGGAATTTGAGCTATCAACACTTCCCAGACAAATGCTTTACTCGCAGTGCTTACATGGGGGAGCCTTCATGCATCTGAATCAGTCATGGGCAGGCAGAGATGGAGAATTAGCATGGGTGCCTGCTGTACAGCACTGCCCAGCCCCTAAGAAGTCAAAATTGAATTTAATGCTAATCTTGAACTCTACGGGTAGAAATTAACTGTATTCCTTTCCCCAAACTGCTGAATTCCTAAACAGACATTTGAAAGCTCCAAACAAATAAAGTGGAAGCAAACATGAAAAGAAAGCACAAACGCCAATGCTACATGTCTGCATCCACAGAATGGCTGATGAATTTAGTGACAAAAGAGGTTGTTCAGTGCTTCAGATCGTTACAGAACCCACCTATTGGAAAGGCTGAACCCCAAAAGGGAGAATGAAACAACGTTTGGTTTCAAAGTCAAGAAAAACATCTTCCATTAGAAAGAAATACGTAATTCTGACTCTCTTACCTGCTGAACGTATCTGTCTGTAGTTTTCCACATATAGTAATATTCTATTATGCTTGTTAAGGACTTCCATGGGAGCTGGGACATAAAGAAAAAGCAGCAATCATTGCAGGTAACTGGCACACAGCCTCACTGAAAATTCACATGATTCTTTTGACAGCTTCTAGCAGAGTCTTGCAACTAATAACCCTCCTAACGAAAAAAGACAGTCTGAATCTCTTAACGGCATTAGATACACATGGGACCCATGTTAAATTAAATGCCCTTTCAAAAGAGTTCTTTCAGTGTAGAAGTAGAGCAGGTTACAGGTAAATCTTCATGCTGCAGTGGCCCCACAGTAAACAATCCGAGAGGCACAATGTGAAAGGAATCCCACTGGTTCAGATTCTCTCTGAGCAGCAAAGACTCGAGCAAGAGTCACAGCAACACTGTCACAATTCTGATCTGCTTGGCTTCTATGGAGTTTGCCCATTAAAATAAGGTGATAACTACTAACAGAATTGTGCCCTGCCAGCTCTGTTCTCTGTGTGAGAAGCGCGAAGATTTCAGGACCAGTGTATTGTGCTGTTTCCAAGTCCCTCTGTCTAAAAGATTAGAGTATGGGACAAGAAACACTAAAACTACTTGGTTTGTTCCAGAGGACTCAAACAGCAACACAGTGAAACTTGGCTCTCTTTACTTTGCTTCATTCAATCTGCATGCTGAGCACCTAGGGTAGAGCTTTGGACAAACTACAGGACACTGCCCTTGGATGCCCAAGATCCCTTCTTAAACACCAACAGGCCCTTTCTGAAATCTCATTATACTAAGTGACTACATTTTCATGTTTCAGAAGGCTCAACACTTATTCTCCTTCAAACACAAATTAATCTACATCAGCTAGGCTGTCATAACACTTTCCTAAATCCTCCCTCAGCTGTAGTGGAGCAGATGATTTTAAATTAATGTCTCTAAACGAAAAGCTATCATCTGTGATTTTAAATTCTGACCGTATAACAGGCTGTCATCAGCATGAGGTCTTCCTTTCCCCAATATATAGCATGACACATGCTCCAGTTCAAAGCCCTCTTCTTCAACATGAAGAAAACCAACACAATTTAGACAAGCTGTAAACCAGCTCTGTCACTGATTAAAACAGGTCATCATGTGGGACCTCATTTTATATACTTACAAAATCTTGCTGAATGTCAGTGAAATCTTTTCCATATTTTTCTAGTGCTTCCTCAAAGAGGTTTGCCTCTGAAGCAGACCACTCCTCCATCTCATCTCTGCACAGGACTGGCCCACCTTGTGGCACAAGTGCAGAGATTGCCTTGGAAATGTCATAGACATTTTTGTGCAAAGTGTCCATAGCATGGAACTACATAGTTGTAAAAGAGAAAGATAAATGTCAGGGCAAGTATCTAGGGTAGAAAATGCTCGACGGCGAAACAGTAATAACAAAAATTCTGCACCAAGATTTGAGGGTGCAGTGTTCTGTACCTAACACAAAGTTCCAACCTTAGACTGCCTGTAATTGTCAGCGTACAAGTCTAATGTTCACTAACAACAGCGTGGTTTTTGTGGCATATCAATAATTCCTACTTAGCTATTCACCAGCACTATCACTGTAGCACTTAAGGTTGTATTATTATTAAATACACTATCCTCTGTATTTAGGAAAATATATTTAATTAATATATTTAAGAAAATACACAGGACAGAGACCCATTCACCCCCTGAGCAGGCCCTGTTAGGTACCACCCACACATGTGACATGAAGATAGAGGTCCAAGAGTACATTACTGTCAAATAATCCACAAAAATTGCATATAAGAAAAATATTTAAGTGCAGCAGCACAGGCATAAAGTCTCTTCAATGGCCAGAAATCCCCAGAAGATTCAAGTCAAGTCACACATCATAGCTGCTCAGGAAAAAAGAATTGCTCCCATGAGCAACTACTCCTCAGAACGCTGAGCTATGACTGTCTGCAACTTGTGATTTACAAGGGCTGAGAACACGTTGCGAGGGAGGAACTGGTATTAGTAAATGAAATTTTGGCTTTATTTCCTGAATTCTGCAGCTTTAATCAGGATGTTATTTGCCTTTCATCACACCAGTCTTGTGCACGGGCATAACTGATCTGAAGTGCTCTATCCTAGAATTTATTCTATATATGATTTCACATTACTCCAGTTATGAGGTGAGGCTTTGATAACAGTTCTCTGAAGACTTCATAAATTTTATTCAAATTTTCATTAAACTAGCATAGAAGTTCAAGTTTTTCCTTTCCTGTATGTACTCAGAATAATTTATGATTATAAAATATTAACAATGTCACCACTCCTCATGTACACTAAAATACAGCTCACTGAAGAGAAGAACTGGATCAACTGAAATTTCTTATCTGACTGACCACAAGCTCTTCCCCCAGATAATCTTGCCCAAGGATGCCAGCGACAGTCTGGTGCTGGGGAAGTGATGAGGAGTGGCTTCTGGCATTACAACATTGCAAGCAGGCAGATTTGCATGCTTCTTAGGACAGCTCCTTAGCCCATGCAAGAGATGGGCTGTGAAGCATGTCATCAGAACATTTTAATAAAACAGAACAAAAAAAAAAAAAATAGCTCCTAGACTTATCCATGATGGATCATAGGAGGCACAAGGCCAGAAAAAGTTACTTCATATGTAAATAAAGGGTTCCTTTACAAAGACAGGATCTGCTTCACAGCAGGACACAATTTCAATCCATCTGCTCCTCTTTTTGCCAACTGTTATTGCTGAGGTGAGTATTTTGCATTTCTCAAAAACTTACAGTCCTCTTAAAAAAGATCTTACCAGTGTGATGTCCCTGGAGGCTGCTGCAGCACTCATGTGCAAACTCGGCTGTCTGACAGAACTACTGCAATCTAGTGCTCGGGCAAACGTACCAACAGACCTGAAGGAAATTTAACGGAGCATTAACTTTAATGCAAAACAAGCATAAATATAAACACGCAACCAACACTCTTTGAGATCAGCAGACTCCATTTCTCACTAACAAGATTACATGGTTTGGCGTAGTTCTGAGCCAGTGATCATTCTCTTCAGATGTAGTTTGTTATTACGAACACTTTACTCGATTCATATGACCAAAGAGGCTTAGGCTTAGGAGGGGAAACAGTGAAAGACTCAAGGACCACAAATGGGGGAGTTCTGAAGTACTCTCTTATGCCTTATCTCTCAACAGACTTAAGCTTTAACAGAAACTGAGTACAAGCAACCTTTATGAATGGCAAAATCTCTTCCACAACAGCAAGAATAGTGCAGTGTTATCCAGAGGTAGAGAGAGATGCCAATATCAGACAGAAAAAAATGCAGTAACACAAGCTTTTTCCTGAAAGTTTCCGTAAAGTTAGTCTTTATTTTACAACTTAATATTTAATAATAAATATATACTATATAGCCTGCGTAAGAATACAACAATTCTCAAATACTTCCCACTGCAAGCCGTTCCTGCATCTGAGGTCACAATCCCTATGATGCTCCTTATCTTATTCCTAAAGAAATTAAGTTGGAGAAACCTTCAACAGGAAAATCAGTTCCAACAATTCCTACTCTCTTCACTGCTTGCTACACCACATGAGTGAAAAACTTGGGCTCCTGCACAGTAAACTGGAGCTGAATTCCTCTGAGCAACTACAGCAAAAACCAGGTGGGTTCGATTTTCTTCTCCACTTGTATCACTTCCTCAAATTAGTTGAGCACACAGAGAAACAAACTAGCTCTGAGCAGCACAAGAGCAGGAAAGGCAAATGCTTAAGCAGTAGTTGTCATCAAATATTTAAGTTTGGCCAAAATAGAAACCAGACTCCCCCAGTCAAGGTTTCTGTGGAGATTCACACTTCGCCCCCTACCTGGCCTCCGAGTCACCATCCCCATCCTGCTTCACAACTTCCCTACCCCCAGCTTTAGCTGAACTGGTACTTCTTGTGTGTGTCACTGGCATCTTATCATAAACTGGACCACTTTGCTGATTCTGGGTAGAAGCAATTTTTATACTGGTCTCCTTAGCGATCCTCATTATAGCATGCATCTTCAAGTGGCTGCATCAGCAAACCCAGTGGGCAGCAGTCAACAGCCAGAAAGAACCACTAAAAGCAGCCTCACCACTAAAGCCTACACACATTGGAACCCCCAATCACAAAGCAGCTCTACAGTCACTCTAAAAAACCCACTTGAAAACCCCCATCCACCGGGCACTTCTACCCTCTCATTTCCTGCTGGGTCTTCCTCACACCAACACCAGAGCACTGTGTGGCTCAATGGCAATTTGAATCAATCCTGCTGCAAATTAACCCAGAAAACAAAGATCTTAGCATTCTGGTGGTGTGCAGTATTTCACTTGATTAGAAGCAACTGTGAAGCCACAGCCTTGTCAAGAAGGGTCCCTTAAGAAGCAGGAATACCCTTTGCTTGGGATATTCCAGCTCTCCCCATCACTCCATCTGTTTGTTCCACACTGCTCACGGAGATGATCCTCCTGCCATTTTCATCCACTTTCCTATGTCCATCCAATCAAGTAGAATTAATCTGTTGCAGATAAATCTTTTAGTTCAACCAGTTTGACTTTACTGTTGACACAGGTCAAGGGAAACAGCAATATATCATGTAAGCAGCACAGTAGAACTTCCAAGAGCCTAAATTCTGTGGTGACTCCTCAGTGTAGCCAGAACACTATGAACTTTATGAACCTTAAAAGAGTCTACACAACAAAAAGCCCATATTTAACCAATGGCAAAAATATATTGATGGATTCTGAACTGTGAGATTTTCTTCAATGTGGACTGTAGCTGAATTTTAATTTTACCAGCCTGGTTTCACTCTCGGCTCCCTCTTACTGGACTCTCACACAAGGCCCAAGCAGCCACACAAAGGGTTTTAAGTGCTGCAATGCAGATTAACCATTTATTTATTTCTTTTTAAATTTTGGCCAAAGTTCATCATAATGGCAAGCTTTACCTTCAAAGTACATGGAAGAATTGCTGCGGGTGTGTATTTCTGAGTATACACACACTTTTCATCTTGAGTACTTAAAACACTGCATTTCACAAGGTCCTTCATTTACATCAATTCTTTTTTATTTTTCCTCAGTATTTCCCTGAGCTTGTATCATTCAGCATGTTGAACACATGTACTGCTATTTGATACAAACATACCCTCGTTGCATCGTCTAGAAGCTTTGACCAGAACTGGAGGGCTCTGTAAGGTAAACTGTTACACACAAGCTCTAGCGCTGCCTCTCTGGCAAGTATCCCATCGACTTACCCCACACCAGGCACAGCAATGCCATGCTTGGGAAAGTTCAGGAGAAATTTCAAAAGTGTGGTAACTCAACAAGGGAAAAACTAAGAACCAAAAGGTAGACAGAACTAGAGCCCAATTTAACAGAGTATCTGAAATACATGTTTAACCCTTTTCCAGGGCTAAAGGCCTTAGCTGAAGTAGGTAGCCCTGCAAGTCAGAGTCCACATCTATCAGACAGAACAGCCAATGAACAGAACCACTGGGAATAGCAAACAAGATACTACTAGCAGCTTGTAACTTCACACATCCCTTTCCTAACCATATACAGTAACTTGCTCCACTGACTACAACCAGCAAAAAGGTCCAACTATTCATCTACACACAACACTTTCCTTCCATGCAGTCCTACAAACTTACCTAAAAGACACAGAATTTGGAGTGTTACCTTTTTTTAGATTTTTCCTCCCCTCCCCAAATTATTCAGTCACCAATTTTTAGAAGAGCCAAAAATTTAGTACTGGCTTCTGTTCATATAAATGCATACCAATGAAAAAGCTCAAGAACACTTTTAAAAGGAAAAGCTGATCAATAAAGATTGCATTGGGCTTAAATGAAAGCACACATTTCACCATCTGTACAGATTTGCAGGTTTTTTTTTTTTTCCTTTATTGTGCCTACCTTTTGGAATCTAACCATTAGAAAGCATCCATGCTCCATCAAAAACACTTTACCAGACTTCTTAGCAAACTATTTCTAGATGTTAAAATGTCACTAGATTTGAAAAAGGGAGAAAATGCACAGAGTAATAAACTGTCAAGAATCTAATTCACTAAACCTTCCGCATGCTGGCTGAAGTATTTGAAAAACCTCACCAGGTACAGGAAAGTTTTTACATGCCATTTGCTATTCCTTTATGAAAGTGATTAAGTTGTAAATCTGAGTAGCCATGCAATTCCCAAGAAGGCATGTAAATGTCCATCACTTCAAAATGGAGCAAGTGAATAAAGCAACTGAAACCAGCATGTATACTAATAAAGCATAAAGAACATAAAAAGTGCTTGAAAGAGTTATTAACATTTACTTATTGAAAGGAGAGTTAAAATGCTCTTACCGTGCTACCACCAGGAACTGGTCTATCTGCTTGTCTACTAGCGGGTTAAACGCTTCCCAAACTTTTGTTTCAAGTTTTGACTGATCTCTTCCATCATCCTCACCTGGTTGAAAAGCAAACCAGAAATGCTTGGTATGGCTGTTTTAAAATAGAACTACCTTTTAGATTTTTTTATCTCACAATAATTTAACTGCTAACCCGTTTCAGTTACTCTGCTTTAACCAGCCACTGTAAAAATTTCATTCATTTACTTGCCATGACAATTTCAGTTTGACAGGCACAGCAACACACCTCATCTGCATCAGACAATCAGATTTTCAAGCACTGGTTTAAAGGATGCATGTAATAGCAAACAGAATACATCCTTCTCCTGACTAAACAGTTCCTCTTCTGCCCCTTTGCTCAGCTACTCTTTTACCTTTATCTTGCAGCAGTTCCAGGACACCCTTCCAGCTGCTCTGAGCAGGCAAAGAGTAGCTGGGTTTCAATTTGCATCAGCTGCTAAGGGGGAAATCATGGCATCAGACTCTTGCTTTTGTATTCCTGACTCTACACAAACCAAAACACCCTGGAAAAATACAGGAGCTTTTGAGATTTTTTTTTTTTAATTTTTTCTGATCCGTTTAAAACATCTGGAGATTATCCCTCTCTGAAGACTGTTGGCCTGCTGAGGGAAGAGAATGCCTTTCAAGTTAGTTCATCCTCACTTAGGAGGCTTACTCAGCTGCTGAATAAATACCAGTTTCACAGACAAGTTAAACAAGAGTCCTGACCAATCTGTTTGCCTGTTCTAACATTAGCCTAACAGTATCAGCAAAGCTCCTAAGCAAAGACAGAAGCATCTCACTGCTTTCACATCTCTTCCCACACAGCCAGAAGAATGTCTTTCCAACATGGGCCACAACTCCTGCTCTCTTAGGAGAAGCATCCCAACAGACCCTTCCCCATGTGCTACATGGGTCTCAGAAAGGAGCCATTAGACACCAATATTCCCCATCCCTCTCAGTTTCTCCACCCACTTTTGGATCTGCAGGGTAGTGCAATGACAAATCTAAAGTTAGTTACTATCTGGTAATTAGTATCAGTTACTACTGCTACTCCCTCTGCCTTGGGCCAGGGTCCTCGTGGTCTTACTGCTCAGTGACACAGTGGGAGCAGGCAGAGGTCTCAGAACACACTCAGGCCAGCAAATTCTTCCTCCTGCCTGTTTTGCAGGTGAGAAGTCTAGGCTGGCAGCCAACACTAGGGATGGGGAGAGAGGGCTCTGAGGAAAAGGCATCCAGCAGTAACGGGCAAATTGATGAGGGGAGACAGCATTTAACTGGCAGTAATTTAGGAGGGGCTCTTATAGGGAAGTGAGGCTTGATTAAAAACACAAAAGGCTTTATAGCCGCAATAGAAATTTGTGTTTCCCATGGCAATTGTGAAATCTCTTACTAAAAGAGTACAAGCTCTGAGAGAGCCAATTAATTCAATTTGTTTCAGCAATTTTTTATGATTTGGACAAATGCCACTTAAAGACTGGTTTGAGACATAACTAATTGTGTTTAGTGGGCAACAGCTTCAGTTACCAACAAACCAGGCTGTCGATGTACGCATGACCTGGCAGTGGAAACCTCCACCTCCCACACCTCTGCAGGCTGCACACATAAAAGTGGCCACATTCAATACTTGAAATGAATTATGGAAATTACCCTCTTTTAGTAAGTCTGTTATATCTGCCTGGTATCTGTTTCCAACTCGGATCTCTCCTTTATCAGCGAGTAGGGTCTTTTGTTGAGGATCATATACTAGTGAATAAAAGAAGAAATCCTAAAAATAAAACAAGAGAAAAGAAGTAAACAGTATTATTAGCTTTTTACTTTCAGCTTTGTATACATACTAGAAAGCTTTTACATTTTAAGTTTGATTACCCATATACAGATTTTAAAATTGGGTGAAGAAACAATAAATGAACCACTGGTTTTAAAACCCCACACTAAGTGCTGCCACTTTCTAAGTGTAACAGCTCTCCCTCAAAACCAGCGATTTCCTTAATATACAGTCTTTGAAGCTGAACAAAGCTCCTCTTGCACGAATGAGGCTCAGAAAGGCCAGAGATAAATTTTTAGTAATACCAGCTGTTTCAGAACACAAAATTGCACTTTCTCATATACCGAAATAGCAGTACGAGATGCTAGCGACTTATCTGCACAAAAATACTGGTACAAGTTAAAGCGTAACTTCAGAGTGTTACCAATGAAACACTCCACAGACACAAAGCCCCAGACAACCTCTGTGGCCTCTACTGGACTTGCTCCAGTATGTCAGTATCACTCTCATGGTGGAATGCCTGAAGCTGGACATAGCACTCCAGAAGTGGTCTCACAAGTGATGAACTGGGGGGATGAAACTCTTCCCTCCATCTGCTCGCTACACTCCTGCTAAACTAGACCAGAATGTACTTGGCTTTCCTTGTCACAGATGCAGTGCTGACCAACTTCTTCTCCACCTCCATCTAAGCTTAAATCACCATGTCTCCTTCAGCTTATTACTGGGAGAAGGCCAGCAGATTTGGCAGCAGCAGTAATCAGCTGCAGGTGGCAATACATTAATTTGCTGCTTTTGTTTAAACAGAAAAAAAAAGCCAAAAAAGCTGCTTAGCCTCTGTTACTTGGGTGTGTAAAATTAAAGCAAGAATTCATAGCAGAACAAGAATGTCCTGCCAGAGTGAAGAAAGAAAACAGCCAAAACTTTAACTACTTAAAAGTGCACAGTACAAGTAATTTAACTTTTCTGCATGGATAAGTACTTAACTGTAGCTATGGAGTTATGCTCCACGAATGTGTAGTGGGGATATGGGACAGGAAGAGAGCTCTGACAGGTCAAGAAATAAAAGATCTTTCATAACCTCTGTCCACAGCAACACTATCACCGGGAAAGAAAAGCGTTTCTGAAGAGAAACACTGGGTTATGCGTTTCACCATTTTTCACATATCAGGTTTCTGGCTCATTTTCCTTTTCCCTGTATTTCTGTGTCAATAGCAGGCACCCTGTTTAAACACATCTCATTTCATGCTCACCTCATTTTCCCTTTCCCTATATTTGGTATGTGTCAACTGCATGCAACAAAAATGAGGACAAAACCAGCATCAGTTTCAAGCCCTGTTCATCTTCATGAAGAGGTGGCAAGGGAAAAGAGTCTCCCAATCTGTTATACAAAGCCCGAAAAAGGAAGAGTCACTGTAAGTTTCCCCAGTAATATGGCAAAAATTCTGCAGGCTAGGGCTTCTAAGGTACATACTAGTTCTGATCCCCAGTCCTGCACATTACACACATCAATCCAAGACTGGTATCACACTGGTAAGGTTTCTCATGTTTTCTTTACATGCGTAATGCACCCAGCATCCAATTATAGCATGTTACAGAGTGTTAAACCTGGTAACTCTGTTTTCTGCTCCAATTTTAATAAAAAAAGGTCATTTTTCTGGGCAGAGATCATCTTTGGAAGGGAGGGAAATAAAGCCAAAAAAGAGCCAAGCAAGCAAGCCAAACCTGCTTTGCCACCTAAGAAAGCTACTGCATGAAAACTATGACCTTTGAAGCACAGCACAAGAGACAAGACAGAAACTAATAGCAGTCTCCTCCAGCAAAAAACATGTCACTTCTCCACCATAAAAACATGAACTCCAAGGGCAAGAACAATCTCAAATTATGTTACGATTAACAGGATAGAAGTTTGCAAAATGCTGTTCCGGTACCCAGCCAAGTCAATTGGAAGGGCTGTCTGTGGTTGGGTTTGAGGAGGTGGGATTCAGTTGCATCCTAAATGATATTTCTGACTTCTACTCCCAACAGGTACCAGGGTCAAATCTACTTACAGATAGAAGGGAGCTCCAGAGTATACGAAAAGTAATTTATATTATGGCTGTGTAAAGAAATCTGGGTCTCTTGCTCCCTGTCATATACAAAGTTCAAGATATTACAATATTTTGAGAATGTATCATTGCATAAATAAAATGAAGGTAAAGCTTTTGTCTCACAAGACTCCAGGTTATAAATATAGCCTTTTATTTATTCAGCAGTAAAATACCTAACTCTAGCACAAAGTATATGCAGTGCAACATTAATGCGTTTCAGGCACGCTGCCCAGCAAAAACGCAAACCAAACACTGTAGCATAAACAACACAGTGGGCCCCAAGAAAGGCCAATTAAGTTAAGTCTTTGCCAGGGAAAGCCATTCATTGTGGAGGGGTTTTCTCCCATGGTATTCGACTGCGAGATGCCTTATTGCTTCTTTTTTATTGATTATCACTATGAATTTTCTCTACAAAATAAACCCCATCCTTCTCTACCAGCCTCAGGTCCTATTCTTGTACTTTGCCCAATTTTGTCTCGAACCAAGCATGTCCTATGAAAAAAATAAAAGCCTCTCAGCTCTTCTCCCCAGCCAGAGCCTCCTCAACTGAGGAAAAACTGAAGTTTAAAGGCTAAACGTGAATACAAGAACAGGGTGTAATCCCCAGATGGAATGCAATCCCAGTGCCACCTTCTTCCATGAAAGCATGAAATTCAGTTCATGCAACGAGTGGGATTTCTGAAAACATTATTAAATGTCAGTTTAGTGCCAATGCAAACTATGATTTAAGGAACAAAGCAGATCCTTGCATACTCTTGTATGTGTGAACTCCCGATCACCACTATGCAATAAGAACAATTTTTCAGAAGAGTTTCACAAGAATTGTGATGTTCACGACAAAATAACATGGTTCTTCAAAATTCTCCATGTTCATTTCAGCTGTCAAAACTGCATATGCTGAGTTTGCAACAGTGAAGAAAAAGACTTCTCTCTTTTAATTTCAGATCCCAGACAACACCCAACATGTTTGGAAAGATTAAAGTGACCTGCCAAGAGTTAAAATTAAACCATGACTTTCTACTTCTCCAGAGTGTTAGACACACAATCTCAGAGCTTCCCTACCCAAACCTCTAGGCCACCTAAGCTATAGCCAAGAACGAAAGCCACAAAGAAACTGTAGAAGAACCGGAGAAAGAAAACAAGCTCAAAGTCAAAGTACAGTACAGAAATACTGGTTATTTCATAACAGCTTGCAAACTTATTTTCATTAAGTCAGTGTGGCTGAGGGGGGAAATGTATTTTAACTAGAGAGCACTTTATTTTTAGGGGGGATACCAAAAGGAATGGAAATGTCAGACATGCACCCAGCAGGCAAAATTCACACAAGCCTCTGGATATATCTGAGCAGAGCAGTAAAATTGATGGTACAAATAGTTTCCTGCAGAATAGAGAAATCAAATGCTTTTGCCATAACTGGCTATGCCCTTCTCTTGATCTCCATGGGAATTCAGTATCTACAGGAAATTCAAGTTTTCCAGTTGCTTTTTCTCTTTTTCTTCCCATTCCTCACTCCTGCTACAAACCCAATTTTGCCAGGTACAGTAAAAATGTCAGTGCTGGTCCCCTTCAGCCTGCTCTCCAAATGTAACGGAGCAATCTTCCTGAGGAAAATGACAAAGGGTGGAAGGAGAAAAACAGATAACACAAATGTAATTTTGCTATGCTTACTATCTCCTTAAAATTTTCCATCTACATGTTTAACCTCCCTTGAGGCAGACAGCCTCAGGCTGAAAACCTGCTTTTAGTGGTCATAACATATAAGAAATCAATCAACAAATTCCCTAAAACTGCTTAGGCTTTATTGACAAAAGCCATGTTAAAAAAAAACCCAACCAAAAAAACCGAAAAAAACCCCCAATCCAACAACAGAACAAAACAAGGCCTGAAACATTTTGGAAGTAAATAATGGATTAAGAACAGAGACAGGGGAAAGAAACAGTTCATAACAATACCATTCAGGGCTAGGAATTCACCAGACAACAACTATCTCTTTCTTAATCTCTTCACCCTCCACCCAAGCACATTTGTGTTCCTGAGCTTTCAATTCCTTTACCATCTGTCCAAGTTAGTTTGCATCACAGCAAAATACCATGTTAAGTGACAGGACACATTCAGGGAACTCTCTCATTCTGTGAAATCTCTAAGTGCCTGCTCAGTTTTAAAAATAACCTGCATCACTCATCTTGCATTTTGAGAGTTCAAAAGGATGAAAAAGAGAAATTTCTTTCTATTCCTACATATGCAACCAAGCAGTTGCATGATTAGAGGAAGCCAGCTCCCTTCCCTGTCTCAAGGTACCTACCTGTAACATTAGCAGTAATAAAAATGTGTTGGGAGCAACTGAGAATAAACACTACTTAAAAGCTGGATACTAGCAAATCAAAAATAATTTCAGTTTAACCTTTTCATTCAAAGTGGCATATCCTGGGCTGCTAGCTGGTTACAAACATTTCTGAATACAATGTCCCTTGCTTGATGCACTGCCATTTGGCAGCCCTGAACAGACTTGAGATGTTTCTGGTTTCACATTCCAAAGAGAAACCTGACTATTTAATCTCTGTGCTTTGTTTAAAATTCCCTTAAACCAGAATATCAGATTTAATTAATCTTATGCTTAAATAACTACTAAAGAAAGCTAAAAAGTGACTTTAAAAGAAAGGCCAACTATGAGACAGAGACTCCTTGCAAAAAAAAAAAGATCCGTTTTCTCCTTGTTTCTTAAAGGCTGGTGATGACTGTTACCCTACTGGTTTTAATTACAAGATTTCCTCTCTTGTATAACATTTTAATGTTTTCAAATGCAAATCTAATGCTTGCAGGTGTATTCAGTTTCTGCATCACCCACCCTGTCTCATCTCGGGCATTAGGCTTCAGGTTTGAATTCTGAGGCTGCGAGGAGCAAGTAAGGCTCTCTTTACAGAAGGACAGGCAGCCTGAAGTTACAAGGATGTAAACAACAGGTTTGGCCTTTAGATGGACAGAGTTCTATATCAGAATGAAGGAAGCCTAAAACTTCCCACTGTCAATGCCCAGTATATGTAGAAATAAAAGAACCACCTTCTTTTAGAAAACCTGCAAAAAGCCACCAATCCTAGATTGTGCCAGAATAAACTGTTCAAGGTTGACAATTCAGAAAACAGTCCATACCTCACGTTCCAGATATGATTTAAGGGACTCTGTCTCATTTAACAGAGTAACACTGCATTTGCCTCTAAAAAAAGAGAAACACATTTTATGAAAAAACATCTTAAATGCTCATGTGATTCACAAGACCATATTACTGAAGTTGTAAACATAATTTAATCTTACACTGAAGAATACTTTAATAATACTACTACTGATACTACTACTACTGATACTACTACTACTGATACTACTACTGCTGATACTACTACTGCTGATACTACTACTGCTGATACTACTACTGCTGATACTACTACTGCTGATACTACTACTGCTGATACTACTACTGCTGATACTACTACTGCTGATACTACTACTGCTGATACTACTACTGCTGATACTACTACTGCTGATACTACTACTGCTGATACTACTACTGCTGATACTACTACTGCTGATACTACTACTGCTGATACTACTACTGCTGATACTACTACTGCTAATACTACTAATACTACTAATAATAATAATGCACTGGAAGAAAGCAGCCATTACCTAATGTGTGTGGCTGGCAGAGATTCCAGCTGTCGTGAGAGAAACAACTCACGATGTCGTAGCTGATGCTTCTGTTTCTCTGGTAAATCAACCATTTCTGGATTTTCCATCTCTTCTTCCATTTCTCCTAGTTACAAAGAGACAAAATTGATAATCAAGAACAGTGCAAGTATCTATTCTGAGCCAAACAGGATGAGTTGCTCCAAAACCTTTGCTAAATAATTCACATTAAATCTAACTTCATCTGAATCCATATTTCAGCCAAGTGAATAATTAGACAATTAGCATAAATCCTTTAAAGATGCCTGTGAAGAACTGCATTGGGATCAAAGCATTCCAGGTACACACAGGTCATACTGGGACACCAAGCTGAAAGTCACAGACTATTCTATGGTTCTATCTGCTACTGACAGACAAGCTCTGAGGAGAGCTGTCCTTGGAGACCCCATCACTGCTCTGACAGATTCATCAGGAAGAAGATAACACACAGCAACTGAGGCAGTAAAAGCAATGTCTTTCCTCTGCCAAGCACCAGCTATCTTACACCCTACTCCTCTTTTAGGATATCACAGACTCTTCCATTCTGACTTCAACAGCTTTTGCAGAAAATGCCCCCTGAAAAGGATAGTTTATTTATTTAGTGTATTTTATTCTCTTTACCCCAACCACAGCCAAGGGATCACAGCACAAGACCAAATGCCTAAGGCCAGTCTTCCAAGCCACTCTACCCTACCATACCACACGTATCTGAATGCCATGCTGCTGCATTTCAAAAGCTTGCTTTATTCTGGTGTCACGATTCACCACGTCTGGCTTTGAGCTACCCAAGCTCCATCCAATCAGTTTTTAAATGAATGCCATAAGTAAATATATGAAATCACATCTACACCAATACACAACTGATTCAAAATATCTTGAGGCACCTTTCTTGTAAGAAATAAATTGTTACTATATTTTGTGTTCATTAGCAAGTATCCTCTCAATTATGTAAGACAAAGCTGTAAAAGGCAAAATACCCCCCCTCAAAAAAACACCAACCCCCCACCCCCCAGAAAAAATGTGCAAAGCTTCTTCATGATGAAGGACTTCAAAAGAAAATACCAAGCTTTCTCCTCCCCTAAGAAATTAAGGCAGTTACTGTATTTTCTGAATCCACTGAAAGAAACAGAAAAGTTTCCAAGACTGTAACAGAATGAGCTGTAAAGTCTCATGCATGAATCGTAAAACTCTAATTTTACAGCAGGAGTACTCTCAAAGAGCAGACTTATGCCTGCAAGCTTAATCCAACAGTTGTTGCCAAGAAACATTTCTAGTCAGAAACACAGTCAGGCACAGTTATGATTTATATACCCTTAAGATTAGTTAACTATAATCCTCACAGTTATCCTAAAATAAAGCAAACAGAAAGGAGAGATCTCCATTTTATAAAACACTGAAATTGCACTCAGTTTTAAACAGGCCACCATTACACTGAAGGGGGTGACATAAAATTATGTACCCTTCGGGTTCCTCCCAGTTTATCACTGTTTTATTGTCCTGGAAAAAGACCTGTGGTTTACATGCCCCTCAGGTAAGCTGTTCCAGAAAGGAAGGAAAAAAATAGTAGCATAATTAAACCTGACTGCAACATACAATAGCTCTTATGCCACATGAGCTGTTAAGCATACAGCAGTATGCACTTACATTTTAATATTTTCCTAGGAACTAGAACAACACATTTACATTTGTGCCACGGTTTCATGGTTCTGCAATTTATTTACTGAAGTGGATTCTGTTTAAGCTGAAAATTAATATTGTGATTGATGACCTACACTATAAATATACCAGCAGTAATCCACAAACAAGTCAGTTTAAGTTCCAAGATAGCTTGCCTTAAAACCAAAGGATACACAAATGAAAAGGCATTCACGCCTGCACTTACAACAGTTTTGGATAATGAGAGGAGTGCACTGTGTAATGCAGGAAAAATACCATAAGGAGCAACCTAAAATACTTAATATCTTCAGTATATTTAATAACCTAAAGGGGAAATTACATTTAAAGAAAAAATATATATAGCAACCACTTTTTGCCAATCAAATCTCTAAGCAAAATGAAACCACCCAGCACAACCAAGCTAATCTTGGGAACTGCATCCCTTCAGTTAGGCTCGTCTTCCAACTACTGTTTTATTTATGAGCCCAGCTTTTGTAATAAAATAAGGAAGGTGGGAAGCACGCGTTTTCTTCTTATGCCAGCCCTGCTATGCACAGCCTTTCAAAATAAAAATGCACAATACTTTTCTTCTTAAAAACATTAAAGACATTTCTACAGCTAACAACTCCCTCACACTCAGAGATAAAATTGTCATAGTTCCCAAAGACAGATTTAGGAATATTTCAAGAAATGACACAAACAAATCTACACAAGCATCTTCCCTCCTTTTTCACAGCCATGATTCAGTACTGAAGAGAATGAACCTAGTAAATAATTTTGGAACCAAAGGAAAATGGAGAGAATACAGGACTGGATCCAGTATGGGTTGTGAGAAATAAGGACCATGGTCTTAAAAAAATATAAAAATATACATAAGAAATCTTTTCAGAAAGAGTTGCCTGCATTTTTTACAGTACTGCAGAAAAAGTGGGATGGGCATACAGAAGGTGCAGTATATTGGGACTTCAATCCTCTCACAAGGCTCTACTTTAAAAATTAATCTCTCTGCTTGATAGATGTGCTTGTGCAGGTTTAAAACTAAACATTTAGTCTTAATACAAACAGTAATATATCAGCTATGCAGAAGTAGCCAGTGGAATGCTGCAAGGAGTGTATTAGATTAAGTATTATTTGATATTTGACGACAGAATCATTAATAGTGCATTAAACAAAGCTTGAAGATGACTTACACTGGGAACAAGAGACAGGCAGATTGGACACAAACAGCAAGACTCATGTGAAAGCTAACATGTATGGGGAAAAATAATTAGAGTAAACCTGGAGTTGACAGAAGAAACCCAAGAGGCAGCAATTGTAATTTAAAACGGCTGGGTGTCTGAGATGTGAAATTAAACATCAGTATTTGCTAGACACAGAAAGAATAGCAATTTGCTATAGATCAGATTGGGCTCTACAACATAGGTAGAAAGCACCAGCTCTTTCTCTGCATTCTGGGTGTTGTACAAGTAGCTACATGGCAGAATTCAAAAACACACAAATGCAAACAAGGTACAGAAATTAGGTTTAGAGAGCACAGCAGGTTGTCCAGCTTGGGAGACAGTCTCGAAAGACTGTCACAGGAGAATTAGTTAGCATGGTTATCACTAACAAAACATGTAAAGAGAAAAGAAAAAAAAAATTAGGGTCAAAACACTGGGAAACACAGTAAAGCCAGCACTAGTGACCTGCGTAACAGTTCCTTTGGTAGCAAAGGAAGTGTCAACTTAGAGCTTAAACGGCTCAAACTAAGCAGCCTTGAAGGACATTACGGAAGTGTTGCATATGACGAAATGAACAGTATAACACCACATTCCTTCTCCTAGGTCCAGTTTCAAACGGCCTATGTTAAGCCTCAGCCTTATTAATTTTCTCGCTACAAAAAAATCCAGATATTGATTCTTAGCTATAGAAAATATCATGAAAGTTTTAACTAATAGAAATACTTATACCTTGACACTTCAGAAGGAATTTGCTACATTATCAAGACATCACACTACAATCCCTTCCAAAATGTCTTGCGACCATCTTTTGCAGCCATGGCTGCGATTACAGGTAGCATACAGAGCAAACAGACACCATTTGGGGCACTTAGCTCATCTTTCCTCACTGCACCAGCCCTAGAAGAAAAAAAACACAGTTTCCTCCTCTCAGCAACAACAGAGCCAAAGTGCCATTAGTGGATTAATGAATTTGACTCCTCTTAAATCTGCATATGTGGTGTTGGGAGAAAATAGAGAAAGGGAATAAAATGAAATAAATAAATAAAAATAACTAATTTGTGAAGCTATTGCCAAGCTGCATTTAGACTGGTGTTATCTAAAGTTAAAACACAACAAAACCCAAACAAACCCCAAATTCAACAGCCCCCCTACCTGCTCAGGCACAGAGGTCTCACGGACTGATTGAGCAATGGCACTTCACTGCAGCAACACATATTTTTAGAAGCTTTGGCGTTTAAAAAAACCATGCTGCCATGTGTGCCTAGCACCCAAACATCAGCTGCTGAAAACTAATCATAAACCCACCAAATTGGCCAGCAATAACTTACCAGTTCTCAAACCACTACCAACTAGTCACTCATTGTTTTACAAATCAGAATAAACATTTTCAATGAAGCAAAAACTGCGGTCATAAGACAGATCACAACCATCTGGAGATGGGTGGGGGTGGATCATTAGAAGGGAGGATAGGAGGTTGTATTCCTGCAGTTGGAATACTTCTAGTTAATTATACAAGACATTATATAGAAACTACATATATATAAAAAATATAGTCACAGCATCCAACAGTCGCTTGAGGAGTAAACCATCTTTATTACTTCTCTTCCCTCAAGTTCTGCTTGCAATCTTGTTTGCACACATTTGTCTTAAACCACTACAAAGTCTCTGGGCAAGAACACTGAACAGTCTCCTACTGGCGAAGCAGGTTCATTTCAGAAAGAGGTGGAGAAATTCCCTAGAATAATTTGTGAGGTCATTAAAGAGGTCACTATTTAAAAAAAAAAAAAAAAAAAAAAAAAAGCTAACAATGTATGGAAGCCTTTATAAGGCTGAAAGATTTATAGGACAGACCAGACAAGCTTTCTATCATATGATAAAAATAGTAAGATCACAGACCAAATCCAAGAATCAGGTTGCATACATCAGGTGCTAATCGACAGTCACCAGCTATAGAATAAGGTGCTCCCAATTCATTTCTCTTTATAAAGAATAATGAGAAAAGACAAGTTATCTCAGACTTGTCTGTTTCAGATATCTGATGGATTATACAAGTTAAGGCATAAGTGGGTTTTGCTTTGTTGGTTTTTTTTTTTTCCCCTTTAAATCTTGCAGCATTCATTTCACAATCACATCTTTTTCCTTCCTTTATTCTAATATTACAAAATAAACATATATTTCTCCCATCACGCTCTGGCCATATCTTGCCATTACTTGGTCTCCTGACGCATTGATCTCAACAGTAGGTCTAAAATAAAGGCATCTTAAACAGAAGACTGTGTGAATCCAGAAATGTCTGCAGTCAGAATGCTCCATTAATCAGCTGAACAAAGGCAGTTAAAAGATCAGCGATGCAGATACGTACATCTACTGCAAATGCATCAAAATGAGGCAACAGGAGACTTTATGGAAATGAACTCAAAGTCAATGACAGTGTCGATATCTGTACTAGAATCTTAACATCCACAAAATTCAATTTCATTATATCATGCAGGTTGTAGATGGCATTTTTTTTTCAGAATAAAGAACTAACGCTGCCCAAAAGCTTAATTTTATTCTCTTCTCCCTCTGTACAAAGAACGGAAGCCACATAACAGCACATCTATCTAAATAAATGAAAGCCATTTAGAAGCAATTTTATTCTGCAGCAGACACATACTGGAAAAAAAATGTTAGTTACTAATGAAATTTACACTAAGAGACAGCCTCAGTTGTTTCTGGTGGTTCTATTAATATGATTGTGTTACTGAAGAATTTTACTGTCTTTCAAACACCTATGAATATGAACAATGAATTATTTGTTAGCATTAAAAGAAACCCTTCAATTTCTTATCACAAGAAAATCAGCCTTTGCAGGTTCAAAGAGCATTTATATGAGTTCAAATACTTCCCACTTTCAGCCTCAAACATGCATTTCTTTGAATCATTCCTACCTGCTTCCTTTTACTAAATCTAGTGAAGTGAGACACAGATGAAGGAATCAATAGTCACGTTTATGGTGAAGCTCCTACTAAGCTTCAGTATTCTCTGATAAAATGAGTACTGTGCACTGAAGAGATACCAAAAAAGCTTTGCTACCACAGTTCTGCAACATAGCCAAATCTCATCTCAGTGCCATGTGACTTTTCTCCCAAGGTATGGTTGCAATGGAGGGACTTATTTGGACTTGAAACTACAACACAAAACATTGAAATTTATCAACAAGGGGCTAGTTTTGCTGCATGCTTTCCCCAATGGCACTACAGCACTGAGAACACAGCAAGACATAATATTGTTAAAACTGAGTATCTGATTTAATCTGATTTAATCAATCCCCATACAGTCCAGCTATGTAAATCTCCATTACATATACATCACAGTCTATTCATATGTACACCAAGAAACACACTAAAAAACAATGCTGCTTGGCAGCCAAGTCATAATATTGATATGCCCAGATCTGATTGCTTCTTTTTCATTAACGTATGTGCGTTGAATTACACGGATTGATATGGTTGTCCATGCTTTTTGCTAAATTTTAAAAAATTTGAACTCCACTATATGTAAGCAAAAACAGTTTAGTAATTCCACCCGCTTAGTCTTTTGCTCCCTTTAAACATGTCTGGTTTCATAACTGTTTTGTTAGTACTGTATCCATCATTTTGCAAGGATGGAACAAAAGAGATGAATTGACAGAGGAAGGTGTAATAAAACTAGATCTAATCCTCGCTGGCAACTAAAATGGAGTCAAACGGGCTGGAACACCCCCGATCAAGTGCTCAACATCACTATTTCTTCTCTGAAGACAGATACTCTCCATGCAAGCCAGCAAGTGTGCCCCACTCTCCTCCTTTCTAATTTATAATGTGCAGATCTACAGCAGCTGCTTAGCTATTGGGGGTGGGGAGGTTGGGGGTGGAATTTGTGGGGGTTTTTTTTAAACCATCCGAATTTTTTTTGCAGTATATTGCCTGACAGATTTATATAGGCAAGCATCTAATCTGTACTGACACAGAACTATTTTCTGCATGCATTTTCTAGCATTTTAAAACTGTTTCTATAACTGAAAGAGAATCATAACACTAAGTTTTTGTTGAGAACTAAGTTTCCATCTCTTCTCAGCAAGGTACCTCACATGTCTTTGATCTCCTCAGGAGAGGAGTAAATGCCAACCTAAGTTAACTATCCTAAAAAATAATAAAAATCAAGAAATTAGTTACATGGCACACAGGCAAGGGGGGCTGATGTGAGGTAGCATGAACAGCTCCCTGGATTTTATAACAGTTCGATTTCATGCTTTTTAATTAATTAATTTTTAAGTAACTACGGCATTCAAAAGAAGTTTTCAAGTCTCCTCTTAGCCCAGCCATTCTTTTTCCTAACAAAAGGACTTGAAATATTCAAAATACTGAAAGCACGTTCTGAAATTCAGTGCTTTTAAAGTGTGTATACTGAGCATGCTCAAACGATAGCTGTGTCACTACAAAAAATATTATTAATGCTGGAATTTAAAGAGAATTCCTGTTACCCAAGTTTCAGGTTGGTTTCCTATGATCAGTCTATCTACTCATAAAAAAAAGTGTGAGTTGTGTTTTTTGGGGGGTTGTTCGCTTTGTTTCTTTTTTAATCTATTAATCAAACCAAATAATTAGAAGTAATATATGAGACAGGGAGAATACTTCTTCTCATCCACAAAATGAAGAAATTCACTTTTGTGAAGCAAGTAGGATGACTTTACTCAGCCCCAACTGAAAACTTAGGTCCTGTCTGAGATTAATATGGACATTTAAGAATAATAATACTGATACTTGTAATTATAACATTAAAGTTCTATCCAAGTTTGGCAATTTTGTGTAGAAGAAATCTGAACACAAACAAGCTTACTTGCATGTTTGTCTGCCAATACAATCAGTGTACTTGATATGTCTCTTCTTCTGTAGAAGCATACCACCTTTGCTTCCACATTTCCATTGGCAGTCTGAAACAGGAAAAGAGAAAAATTGAGCACAAATCCAGGACTGAACTGTACGTGCACCAAACAACAAATATCATACATAATGTGGAATTTTGTACAAGAGCTACATAGCTCTTGTACCTTCTACCTTCTAGCACTCTCCAGCTGCACACACTTAATCTAACAACACAGAGACTGGTGTAATCCATTCCAGGGTAGGGAAACAAAGTTTGGCCTTTTCCTCCTAATTGTTTCTGTGGGATCATCATTTTCAGCAGTTACAGATGTTTCAAGGGGCAAGAAATACCACCTACCTGCAGTTACAACATATTTACATGCCACTTTCGTATTTTTCAGGTAATGCCTACATTAAGTAGAACTCAAAAGCATTTTTAAAATCCTAATAAAAAAAAAGCTGTGAAACATAACAACAGAATTCATGTTCAGGCTGTTCTCTAAACTCTGTTGGATAGTAGGAAAGCAAAAGAACTCAGCCATTATTACTTTCACAAAAGGTTTTCTTTCCCTGACAGCACTGGTGACCTAAACAATGACCAACACAAAAAAACATTCAAAAAGGAGAACCAAGGAAACTGCACCAGGAAATAAACTCTAAACCATTGACAACATACAAAAAGGTCCGAATTTTCCAAAGGTTTGGGATTTTTTTCTTAAAACTCTTAAAATGTGATCATCAATTACTTGTAAGATGGCACCTCCCAAATTGTGAAAGTGCATTTATACAAACTCTGGGGAAAATACACCTACTGGTGTGTAACAGCCAACCTACTGTGTCTAAAATAAATCGGCAAATAATTACAATGTAACTTCAAGGAGTTGTATCCTACTACTGAAGAGGCCTTGAAAACCAGGATGATGGTGCTCAGCTTCAGAAACTAGAAGCTTGTGGCCAAGACGTGAATGGAGGAAATGTTTCATCTTTTATACTATTGGTTTCCCTAGCACAATGAAAGGAAAGGGAAAAAAAAATCCCCAAAAAACAACAAACCCCAACAATCGACACAAATATTTGCCCTTGCAGCCCAACAGGTTTTGGTACAGAGCCTGAGGAACTTCCACCCTTTTCTGTTAAATAATTCAGAACTTCTGAATTTTGAGGAACTAAAACACAAAGGCAGGACCCGTCTTGCTAAAACACAGATAGTTACATTGCAGAATTCTGTATTTCATTTAATTGCCCAAACTTCATTTACACTCAGTGAAAAAAAAAGGCAACTCAAGATACACAATTCACTTCAACCTGAAAGACTTACTTCAAAGTATGAATTGGGGAAACTACAGCTCAAGCAAGAGTTGCACCAAGATGAGACACCCAGGCTGGAAGGTCTTTTTTTCTCAAAGAGGGGAAGAATGAAGAAGGAAAGAAGAGCAGAAAACAACTCTTTCCTAGAAAGTGGTCAGTACCCTGTAACTGGTGGAATACAGCTATTGATACCCTCATGACTATGGATCCACTGGGAACATTTTAAGAACCTGATCTTGCTTCATGAGTGGATGAGAGACAAAAGTATTTCTGCAAAAGACCTCCAATAAAAGCAGGGGCTACAAGGATATCCTAGCCTTCACATTCTTTCTTTGTCATTAGATTGATGCGTTTTCTCTTCCAAATAGCTGTTTCAGAAAGACCTGGTTTTCCATCACTGGTGGCTGAAGAAAAAGATCTAATTTTAGTCAGTTAATTTAAATTTAAATCCAAACCAGTAATGTCATATTCCTTTGGGGGCACGGAGAGACTGCAGTGGACACACTGGTACTAAACCTGAGAAAGCGGCATGTTTAGAATACAGCTAACAACTTCAGAACACTCTCCCCCACCCCTTATATAGGTCAAATTTCAGCATCGAGAACTTCAGCTGGCTTCCCACACACAAGCTACCATGCTTCCCTTTTAGATACAATAAAAAGGAAATCTGGCAGATGAAATGACACACTGGCCCAAAGACAACCAGCAAAGACAAAGTCTGAGGAAGCAGATAATAGCTCCCAACCTTCCTGTTGAACAAGCCTCCCCAAGAAAGATCAAATTACAAAACCCTCCATCCTCTAGGCAAACTATTATCTTCATATCACATGATCCTGGCACAGGATTGAAGAACTGCAGAAATCTCCTGCCCTACAGGTGGGCATAACCACCTTGAGAATGACCTATCATTGACACGCAGTCCTTTCATACCTAAAGAGAACAATCCAGCAGGTCTCAAAGCA
This sequence comes from Psittacula echo, assembly GCF_963264785.1. Lineage (NCBI taxonomy): Eukaryota > Metazoa > Chordata > Aves > Psittaciformes > Psittacidae > Psittacula > Psittacula echo. The sequence goes on from NC_137740.1 coordinate 20,245,117, forward strand.
TTCCAGAAAACTATTAGAACAAAAGTATTTTTAAGCTTCTAATTACCAGAGAACTGTTAAAGAATTGTTTTGATTTTAATCAAATCAAACAGATCATAAATTCAATTAACTTCAAAGACTTGATGGAAAAACTTGTTTACCTTATTGAGCTCTTCTATTCTTCGTATCAAATATGGGTTACTTGAAGAATTCTCAAAGTAGACATAATCTGACAAAAAGAAAAAAAGCTCTTTAAAATACGAACTGCTAAAAAAATTGAATCAAAACCTCCCATGCATACCTGTTAGAGACATCACAGCAAATTCATTTCTTGGCACAACCAGTATTTCAAATGCTCCTACCAAATCCAGGATTTTAAGAAAGGAAATAAAACCCCCACACCAGCATAACGAACATTTATTAGTGCAATCTGAAGGCAATAAGCTCACTTTCAGGGGAAAAAAAAATACAATGCTCTACCATTAGCCCTGAAAGCAAATCATATGATCTTCATTCTTTCTCTGACCAGGTTGTTTCCACTTCGACCACACTGTTGTCTTTACTTGCTTTCTCTTCTTATCAAAATCCAACCACTTCTCACCAGCAATACACATGATCTTTCCCTTTCCACTCCAACACATATTACACATTTCACACATATTGTCCATTTACATAGAATACAAACAGTTTCATTCTTTCTTTCTCCTTTATCTTTCTCTCTACTTCCTGGTCTTTTACACTTCCTCCAGAAGCCAAACCCTAAGCCTTAACTGAGGCAAAAAAAGAGGGCTGAATTCACCTCCCTGCTGCAGCCACACCCCCTCGGGTGCTGACCTTGCATACAGATCTAACAACGATTCCTTTGAGACTATTAACTAAATTCAAGACTATTTCCCTTCAGATTTCCCAGCCCATTATTGTTTGGAGTCAGAACTTAGTGGAAAGACCCACAGCCCCTGGGCATGACTTAGATAATCTTCTGCAATAAAGACATTAGCATGATGCTCCAACAAGGAATGGGTTTTTAGCAGTGCTCCCTTTTGTAAACAGAGACAACTACTGACACTGTTAGCATAAATCTCCTCAAAATGCTTGTTAAAAGGGCAGTCAGTATCAGAGATATTCTTATCATTTCCCCAGCTCAGAGGAAGGAGGACATCACTGCTCCTGAAGAGCTGCACCATGAGTTAACCATTCCCCTCTTATCCTCAGGGTGTCCAGGGAGGTACCAGAGCATTCACCCTCCACGTTCTGCAGCAGCCCTTCAAATTCCTCAGGTCGAGCTGCTCAAGCTCCTGACACCGATCTTCTGAGACTATTGCTTTAGCTCCTGTTATCTATAGGTGTCCCTGGAGTTAACATGCCAAGCTACCCGCTATGTGAGACACAGGAGCACAACAGGGACCACTGGCCCAGTGATACAGCAGAAACTGCAGCCTGCACGATCTGCCAACAACTCAAGTGTCTTCATGTTCATTCAACAGGGCTGGCGTGCCTTGGGAGACAGGCCACCAGTTGAGAATCACAGGGGATACAATCCCAAGTGATAAAAAAACTTTCAAGCTCTTGTCTTCCCAAAACCTGTGTCATGTGCCACTAGCAGCAAGGACACCTTGCAATGAAGTCTCAACATGGCCTTGAAGTCGCGAGTGACAAGGCTGTGTGTGATGCCAATCCTCAGACAGTACACACCTGGAGTCATCTAACCATGCATACTGTAACCAGGGCTAATAAAGCATACAAACACTGACTATTTTTTTATATATATAGTTTTTGTGCATTCAGTGCTCCACACTTCTCAGACTGATCCATCAGCCATCTTCACGCACACTAACATGCATGTGAGCGGCTCCAAAACTTCCCTCCCAATTCCCAGAGTTGGGTCTTTCTAAATGTCACTTCCCTGCAGGCTTTAGACTGGAAAATGATCTCATCTAAGGAATTCAGATTGGACATCTGTTTGTAGAAAACAAAGTTACCAGCAACGGTTAAAAAACCCAAGTAACCAGATCCTAAATTTCTATTCCCAAGCACCAAATGGAAAACAACAGGCTCAACATTACTATGACCAACTCTACCAGAAGTCCCAAAACCAAACAGATATTGCTCAGCACCAGCAACAACTGCTGACTGAAACAACAATGATGGGCATTAAGCAATTCACAGATCAGCAGGGTAAAGGGAAATCTTTTTCCCCCACAACAGAACCATCCATGACACAACAAAGGCACTGCAGTGGAGGATGTGGAAGCTTTGAGGTACCTCCATGCTCACTGGCCACTTCTCAAGGCTCCACCACCTGAAGAAAGGATGAGTTCTTTCCCTCCAGCCCCCTCATTACTCCCAAGACAACCTGCTAACCCTCACCTTAGGTAGTTCAGATGAGGCTGATGCAAAAATCCTACATTTGTGAACACCATGACTAAAAATTGAAAGGAAATGTCAATCTCTTCCTTGAAAATACAATCTTGTTAATTCTATGGATTTCAGGTAAAAGCTTTTTTTGCATGCATATATGTGCATATATTCTCACAGACACATTTTCTACCCCAAGTGAACATAAAATCCATTTTTCAGGTAACACTTACTGATTGTAGAATCTGGCATGGATTTAAAGAAAGCTTATCACAGATGAATGGTTTCCAAAGAACAGCTCATGGTGGCATCCAACAGTTTTGAATAATAAACCCCCCAAAACATTTGTTTTGCTCAGCAAAGGAACATCCCCAAACCCACATTCCGTGATCAGCAACTGCAAACAAAGCTCACACAAAACAGCCACCTGCTCACTGCAGAACTGAAGCTGTCCCAAGGGACGCTTCAAGAGCTGACACATGACACAGTGTGGAGGTGCATACTTAGACCAATGCCTGATGACTTCATCATGTCACAAATGCACAGCCTAGTACATCTCATCCACGTTTTAGACTAATGCCACAACTATGTTAAGCGTATCACCAGCAGCTATGCAACTAATGAAGACCTATTTCCCATTACTCAAATTACTTGGAAACAGGTTTCTTCCTCTCTGCAAGTAATGCAGAGTGCCTTGCAAATCACATAAACCAGAATGCGAGCAGATCAGAGGGGAGTAATCTGCATTTTTCACAGAGATTTTACATGCTTTAACTAAAATTAAAATGCTACCCTGCACAGAGAAATGCTTGAATTACTCAGTGTTCCACACATGTAACAAGGAAATTACAAGTTCAACAAACCACTCTCCAAAATGATGCATAAGCAGGGAAGAGCACTCTTAAAATTATTCCACAAGAAACAAAAAAAATGAAGGTTGGTTTCCTGCACACCAGGTTTAAAAGATGCCTAAACCAAGCTCCACTGACCCCTACACTCCAAAATACGTCCTTTCCCCATGAGCTGCAGTTCCCCTTCATCTCCAGCTTCCTCCCCATACCATGGAAAAGCATCCTTCTCATACTGCCTACCCAGCTAACACTATTCCTTTTGCTTTCAGGACAGTAGCTACAACTGCCTACACACGCAGATGCACTGGGTAACAGAAATCCTCTACAGTGTCCCAGCAATCCAGTTTACAATGGGGGACATCCTGTATGTGCACAAGCGCCTGAATCTTTGTGCCCTAGCCTAAAACAGAGTATAGGGAAAGAGACAAAATTAACAGACCCCTAAACAACAGGAAGAAACGCATCTTAGCTCCTGCCACAGAACAGGAAGGAAAGAGTACACTAAAAAGAAATATAGGGTCTAGGGACAGAAAAGTAGAGCCTCATAGCAAACAAAGCAAGTCAGACCCTTCAATTAGCAATCCTTGCTAATTTATTTGCTTTCCTACTTACACAATTGAAGAAAAGGGCTAGCCTATCCACTTCACAGCCCACAAGCACAGCGTGTGTCCTTACAAACCACAACCACCATAAAACACATGAAGCTCACTCCTTACCACCAAACTTCCAGAACAAAGATTGGCTCAGGCTGGCAATTCAATCCCATACCTTCACAACAGCTTGCAGTTTAAACTCACAGTCCCTGAATTAATCAGCCATGCATCCACATCACTGTAATTAACAGCATCACTCATGCACATTACAGAATCATCTGTGATAACGCTAAAACAATGACTGAGGATCGTGGCAATACCATAAGATAGTAGGGATCATCACACATATCATAACCTTCTGACTAAAACTCAAGATGTTTTTCTTCCTTTTGCCTACACTACTACAGAGTAGAAGTACCTCCATACATAAATCTACCCCGAAACCCTTTATATCTCATAATATTTTTTTCCTGAAGTTGAGAAAAATGCATAACTTACTAGAAAGTGATGCTGTATTACACAGGTACTGAACTGCTGGAACACACAGAAAGGAGCATACTTGCAACAGAATGACAGCCTACAGAAATTTTCCACAAAGGCAGTAAAACAATTGTTCTCAATTAGCAGTAAACAAACTTCCTTTTTGCTCTCACACCCTTTTAAGACATCACTGCAAAAAAGCTTCCCTCTCTGCCCTTTTCAAGCTGTTGATTAAGTCTACATCGGTCCATGGAAAAGAAAATCAGGAGGGGGTATCGCAAAAGAAGAACACACACTGTCTAGAGGTCGTATGTTTAGAAGATTAGACATGTCTGAGCTACCTAATAACCTTATGGGCTTTTAGGCGATCAAGCTGCAAAAATGCCCAAAAGTATTTTTATCCTTTCCAACTTACATCTGCCTTTCAAGCTACAAGTGCTGAGGACTGACCTTGCTGAATACTCCCCACCTTACATCCAGAAAGTCCTATACACTGCATACAGCAGCAGCCTACAGATGTACCTGGGACACAAGGAAGGCTGAAGCCTTCCCCTTCCCACGCTCACTACCACTGTTGGGCAGAATGTGCATTTCCAGATGTGATAAAGAAGCAACTTCACAGTTGCAAATATTTTCCCTGCCCAAACCACAAAGCTGCTGCCCTGAATTAAAGATGAGCATCAAGAGAGTGTATAAACTTAAGATGACCTGCCTACTTTATGACTTCTCTTACGGGAAATACATGCCTCCTCATACTCTGGGTTTCCAACTCAACTCTGGGCCAGTTTCTGTCAGTAAGCTTCAGTTTTCAAACTATTCAGTAGCTTGGTCCTGAATCTGTCAATCACTTTACCTTTTGGATAACACAATCCCTCCTGATCTACGTTCTTGTGTAAAAGGAAGCTGGAGGGGTTACATTGCTTTCAGCCTACAAGTCAAGCACTCACCTGGTAGACCCAGGTCCCATTGCCTTCTGGCTGTTCTAAGCACAACATCATCCACAGCAGATGTCACCTGATGAAATGTTTAGCTACAGAACAGATAAGAGTTTCAAGAAAGAAAGCCTTACCAGCACAGTATTTTCATTATCAGGAATGCAAAACAGAAACAGTTGTTTCTGTTGCTATGAGGTCCAATACACCTGGTGGTATACATGAACCAGGTATTTACAATTTTACAGATCAAAGGTATTAAAAATATACTGTCAGCGCAAGTTCAACTTGTATTTACTGGACAGCAGTATCTGTGGCTACTGTACAGACAGGATACATGCTGCCCTGTCCTCAGCTTGCTGTGCTATGGGCAACACACCCCTACTGCCACTCAGCTCCTTAAAAAAGGAGTGGAAATGAACAACAAGCCGAGCACACAGCATCTGAAATACCTAAAGCCACTTAGTGAGGGACATGGCAAAAGCAAGCACTGTCTCCTGCAGAAATCTCCATACAGTTAACAGCAAACCATCATTAAAATTTTTTGAGGACAGGTTGAGGTACCTCAGTTAATTCAAGCTAGCTTTGCTCTTTTTTCTTGATCAAGGATTATCTACACGTTTGTATGGTAAACAAGACATTCAGATTTTATTTTCTTGCAAATGTATAGAACTTGTACCTAGAAAGGAGCAGCCAAAATAACTTGGCTGTTTTGAGATGAAACCTACATATAATTTTCTAACTTGCCTCCAAAAATCCAGGTTCAATATTCCCCAAACCACAGCCCTGAAGCAGAAGCAACTCATGGCAAGGTCCATGTAACAGGACTACAGACTATGCACAGACCTACAAAAAAAGCTGATACAAACTTTCATCAGTATAAGCTCTACTCCTGTAGGGAGAGATATTACAAGAAAAACCTACCAAAACCAAAACAATAAAACAAAAATGCCATACCAAATCTATGAAGAACCTGTAATGGTTACAGAGAAAACCTCAAAGGTCTACCACACAGAATTCTACTTAAGCTAAGAAATATTCTTTACCCTTCTGGAGCAAAAAACCCCCATCTAAGATAATGACATGCAATTTGCTTGGACAACCTAACAGCTGCTTGATCCAGTTTAAACTCTGAAACATTAAGTGATTTAGAACTTCCCAAAGGTCTGTTCTTTGTTTTCTGTCATGTCAAAGGGGGAAGAAAAATTCCTGTCCAGCTACCTCATATAATTTTTCTTCCTGATTCTTAGTGAAACAAGGTTTATGCAACTCCATTATCCATCCATGAGTTCTTCCCTATTAACACCTGAACCCTTTGTTTAAAACATTTCACAGAGGGACAGAAGTCTCAAAGATAATTAAGTTCCGATCACTGTTCCCTATCTTAAAAACATAGATACTATAACTACAAAAGAAAGTGAGATAGTAAGACAGACAATTAGAAATATGAAATGGTTCCCACTTCAGAAACAATTAACAGACTAGGTTTTAAAGCAAATCGCTGGAGATCTCACAGTATTTGGGGGGATTATCAAAAGAGCTTGGCTTTCTTATGAACCTCCCACACCTCTTTTGTCAGTTCTGTTCAAGGCAGGTCTTGGGCTCGATTAACTTCTTATTTGATTCATTATGACCAAGTATGTTCCCATGTATGCTGGGGAAGAAGGCGGGTATTCTGCCTAGCAGCAACAATCTAGGAAGTCAAGATCTCAGCTCTGGATGAGACACTGTGTTCATACATACGGTATCTTTCTCAGTAAAAGTGCAAAATTACAAACAAGTTGGAAGAGAAGGGGAAGAACCACCCCCTGAAAGAAAACACGAATTTTAGACAAATTCAACATCCTTATTTCTGTTCCTCACAGCCCTATTAGCTGTTCTCAGTTGCAGAAGATGTGTGGAAAAAACTGGAGAACAGTAACCTGCTTCTTCTTGTGAAGAAGAGGTGATGGGTGTCAGCTGTACTCCATGGGTCACTCTTCTTAGACAAGAACTATGCCACACTGAGAAGAAACTGCTATTAGTGAAGCCAGCTTAAAGGTAGGGAGACTGTATACAAACAAAACTTGAAAAGAGAATTTGTGAGAATCCTGGAAACAAAATTAAGCTTCTAAAGTACTACCCTGAGGAAAAATAAGCAATTCTACTGCTAGAAATCAATTAGATCGCAGCACAAGAAAACTCATTTCAATTAATCCACTCCCAATACCTCAGCTGTAACTGAGGCACATTTGTATGTGGCTCTGATCCTTTAGGTTCACTAAGTCATCTCCCTCAAGCTTCCTGTAGGACAAGCATTCCAGAAATATTCCTGGAGAACCATTTTTTTTATTCTCTGCTTTACATGGGCTATCTAAGCATGATTCAAAGACCTCTAAACACACAGCTCTTCTTCTGCCACTTCAGCATTCTCAAGAATGTAGCTATACAAACATTTTGTGCCGTAGCAAAGTTGTGAGCGTACGTAATTTCAGCTGCACCAGTACAACTCTTTGTGGGACAATACCATGAACCAGCCCATGGAAACAGTCCATACACTTCTTAAAAAAAACCAAAAACCTTTCCCCTAAGGTGGGCTGTAAGGGAAGACCAGGATTGTCTAATTTACAGAAGAAACAGAGAAACACTTGAGCAGACGGAGAAACTAGCAAGAAGAGAACTTCTTAAATCACGGGAGTGAGAGGGAACAGACACAGGGGAGGAATATCCTCAAACTGCGCCCTAACAGTCTTCTCTAGCAGCCAAGAGAACAGCCTGTTCCATTGCAATTCTCATTGCTAAGGACAGATAAGAAAAACATTATTTTTCCACAAGATATCTAGGCAACATCGAAGATGACAAGAAACCAGCTTCATGTTCCCTGCAAATACCTCAAAGAGTTGCAAAACAAACTAAACAACAACAAACAAGTTGTGTTTTTTTTCCTTTGGGGTGGTTGGTTTAAGTACAATGTTCCATTTCATTAGTCAATGTGAACTAACTTCTCGGGCCATGGTATGACAGTATATTAAGTCCAGAGATAGGGGTTTCAGTGCCAGATCAAAACCATCATGACTTCACAATGCAAAACATGGATGAAGTATAAACTCCTGCCATAGTTTTGCAGATGTTTCTTCAAACAAGAGTGCCAGTGAGGCTGATTCATCCCCCGCCCTCTCATACCACCCCCTCAAGTTGTGACATCTTCTCCCTGGATGGAGCAGACAGGCACACACGTGGGAAACCTGATTAGGAACACACCCTGGTCAAAAAACTGTCTCCCAACCAAACCAATTCCCTGATGTGCTTCACTGCACAACCACACTGAGCTGTGTAAGCCCAGCTAAGGAAACAATGTGAGGACAGTAACCAGTGCCTGTGATCAGTGCCTTACATTTACACCTCTACCTAAAGAAACATCCACAGAAACAGTCTCACTTGGCTGGTTCAAATCTGCTCAGATGTTGACAACTTAACTCTGTAAGGACGAGCTCTGTGCTAAATCAGGCATCATCTGCTCACAACACACTAACTTTATGCTTAGTCAAGTATCGTCTGTCCTCCTACATCTTGCATAAAGGCATGAAGTCCCCAAATTAACCAGAGCACATCATGTGCAATTTAACAGAAACACTACCATGGGCCACATTTGCCACAGATCAGGACTGGTGATCTGGCACCGCACAGCACCAGAGCTGTGAAATCCAAGGCGCTAGGAAGGCTAAACAGCTTGCGAGTAGCACACATGAAAAAGACTGGAGAAGCCTACATTTTTGCTTTCACTTGCAAACTCACTTTAAAGCTGCCAACTAACTTCTTCGCTTTACTTCATTGATCACTGTCAAGTAAAAATTGCCTCAGGAATACTTCTCCTTCCTAAAGATGATCCAGCCAAAGAACTGGAAAACGAGACCATGTGCATGCTTCCTTCTAGGCTGGGCCACACTGCCTGAAAGCTTCACTGGTGCTTCGGAGGTCCTTCACTGGTCCTTCTAAATTTGGTTTTACAAGTAAAGAGGAGAGGAGGAATCATAACAGACTCCAAGAAACGCTCTGAAGCAGGGCCTTGTTGTATATTATATCTACAGCAGTGTGCTCTGAGATAATAAAGACCTAGAACTGTAATATCTTATAAGAGCACCTTTTCTAACAGTTCCAGTTATCTAAACCTCATGAGAAATGCAGGCAAAGCAGCTGGAGGCTTGGTAACTTCCCTATTTGAGGATTTAAAAAATAATGATCTTGCAAAGCAGTAAGACATGGTGTAAAAACTCCTTGCTTGGTGCAGAAATAACACTGACTTAACAGATGACTTGTTGCCAGAAGATGTGCAGAACTAGGAGGAGGTGACCTCCAACAGCTCATATCCATACTTTCAAGAGAGATTAAGACTCTATAGTTAATTAAAGTTAGGATGTTTAAACATCAGAAGTTGCCAGAAAAACAACTAGTGAAAGGACAATCTCTCACATTCACTCAAAAATCTCACTAGTTAAACAAAAGAAGATCCTTAAAGAGTTTAAAAGTCCCTTTTCCACAACTTCTTATCAAGTGTCTTTTATTCACCATCACTGAAAGGCAAAACACACAAAGATGACCATTTGGGCTCCGAAGGCTGCCAACAGGGTGCAGGCCCACCAAACCACTGCCAGCCTCCCCCAAGCAGTGCAGGCTGTGACCCCATCCCAGCCCTCCCACCAGCCACCCTGGCACAGGAAACTGCTTAAACTCACTAACCCAGCAGAAAACTGTCCCCATTGCTCCGCGGACCTTCTAAAAGGCCAGTGACACCAATGTGGCCAAAGAGGCAGCCAAGGAAAGTGAGACAAGGCAGTAGGTGAGCACCATCCTGCAGGGGACAAGGACGGGGGTGGCCTGATTTTCCTGCCTCTGGCAGAAGCAAATTTAGTGCTTTCTCTCCATTTTGCCAGTTGCAAACAGCTTGAGAGCTATTACAAATCCACAGAATGCGCATCAATACCATAGTTACAGGTCTAGCCCCCAAACACACCTGAGCTGGCTGACAACACACTCCCCACTATGCAGCATTTCCCAATTAAAGGCTAATGAATGCTGAAGCAGTCCAATACAGAGAGGGGGAAGGAAAGGAAAACCGTAAAACACAAAAAGATAAACTTGCGTAACTACAAACAACGAAAGGAAAAGATTAAGAAACCCACTGCCTGGCTGTTGCTGAAAGACGATAAGCTAAAAGTTGTCCTAAATTTATTAGGGCAAATGACTGCAGAAACGCATTAGTAAGTTGCAAGAATAAACTCTCATTTTTATTACCTTTACTAGTTATTTAATACCTCTCTCCACTACACCCACTCTCAGCTCAGGTTACCTTCAAATACTGCTCTTCAGCTGAAAGTTAACAAAAAAAAAAATAGTACTACTAATAAAAAAACACTACCACCAAACACAACCAAAACAGAATTATCCCACAGTACCCCCTCTTCCAACCCAAAATACATCCACCCTAATAACAAAGCAAGGCAACAGGAGAGGGTTTACACATGCTCTGAAGTTAAATAATCTGAACTACAGGCTCCAAATCTGGACTCAACAACATGCTTCCATGTGAGCTTCCTTAGAAAGTCTGTACCTTAGTTCTTCATCAGGAAAAGCAGAGAAGATTGTTGTTGACATCACTGTGATGCCAAGAGGGCCAATGCACCCATCTGCTCACAGTTCTCTGGTAGCAGTTTGGATGTCAAGAGCCCTATGCTGCCATGAGAGTCTGGATGCCAAACAGGGATATGTAGCAGGATGGGGGCAGGTCAAATTGTGGTCCTCAGCCACACATTAATATCATCCTGTAGCAACAGAGAGGTGATGTCATCCTGCCATTCTTAAAAACTCTGGGGCTGGCTACGCTGCAATGAGAAGTATGACTGCAGCACACACAGGGACACAGACGCCACCTCTACTCTAGTCAGCAAGAATAACACCACCAAGTAAATTGTGGAGCTTCAGTCTCCGGGGCACTGGAAGAACGCTGCTGGGAATCTTAGGTGCCCGTGCCAGGCGCTGTGGGGTCCTTTCATCTGCTTTAAACATGATAGATGCAGCTAATACATACGTGCATGACTGACCTGTGATCACATCTCCTAATGCCATATACCTTAAATATACCAGACTCAAAAGCTGTGATAATTTTGTAGCTGAGAACACTCTCAAACAAGAGGGTAACTCTCACAAGTCAAGAACATATAAAAGGCTTTTCATCTAAAAGCATAAACTGACACTTGTCTTAGCAAAAGTGCTGGCTTCAGTAGTTCTTCCTCCATCCTTCCTCTCCTTTCTTTCCCCATTCCCTTGTTCCCAGAACTCCCACTGAGCCCATTCAGCTGTTCACACAGTCCCACAGTGAACTACATCGGGTAGCTTATGCAGATTAAAAATAATCCAGGAAAAAACAAAGAGTGAGGAGGAGGGAAGGTGCAAAATTTAAGTTCCTCAAATCAGTGCAAGATGGAAATGCAAAAAACATTGTTTCACTGAATCAGGGGAATGCCATAGGGGCACAAACCTGCAGTGGGGCTCAATCAATTACTGCCACTAAAGAAATACTCATGGTACAATTAAACTCTCCCAGAGAAGGCGGAGACAGAATAGCTGTTGGAAAGTCTCTTGATAGGAGATGACCTGTTCTCTTCCAGGCAGCTGACACAGCACACTCCTGAAAGGGGAGCCTGGCACTAGCTAAAACAATGAACATCTCTCTCCCACGTGCATTTTTTCATCAGAGGCCCCAAATTCCAGCTCAGAGGTCCCAAGCTTCTCAGATCTGGTGTTTATCCAACATTCCCATACAGTCTGTGATCATGCAGACTGCCAGGCCGTTCCATTAAGATGCAGGCCAGACCACCATGACTCCTTCCAAGCAAAAGCAGCCCACTCTCATCATGCTGCCATTTATTTCATGGCTGTACAGCAGCTGTTAAGAAAATCTTAATTTCTGCTACACCGGAGGCAGGCAACTCCAGGATTTCCTTCTGGATAACGAGTAAGATACCATACTGCATTTTGGAATTTGATACCTGGCATCTTCCTTGCACATTTAAAAACAGTTTCACATCCCCCATGAACCATGCAGGTTATGAGTCCAGTTTGTATTGGAAACCAATCCTCTCCCCATCAGAAATGTACCAGCTGAAACCTTGCAGGAGAACCAGTTGCTTTCTCTAAGCAACTCAATGCCGCCAGTCAACTTACTCACAGAGGCTTAACAATAATTCAAGTGTCAGCTTCTAACTTCCCTGAGCACACTTACTCTGCCACACAATACAAAGGAGAAGACTTGCATGCCACCTTCGGCCCCCATAGTGCAGGCTCCTCAGCTCCTCTATCTAGGAATGACAACATTAAAAGAGAACAAGACATTCCATGTCCTCTGGAAAAGCTGTCAACTATGCATTTAAAATCAGTCTTTCTCAGACAAGAGCAATCCACCTTCTGGCTTCTGAAAACAAATATTCATGATGTTCATGATTGGGCCAAAAGCGACGACCATCTTTTCTGAGTCAACACATACCTCTAAAAGCATTATTGATCCATTGTGAGCAAGCTGCTTTTGGCAGCTGTTAGGCCTGGAGTTCATACAACACAATTCGGCAGCCACAAGAATAATAACAGATTATCTGCTGAATGTTTGTCTTCCAGTGGGAAGTGTATGAAATGACTACGCACAAATCCCATTCAGGATTTAATCCTGCCCTGGAGTTCACACACAACTTCAGTGCACAAAACCATTAGTGGGACATACCAGCACCAGAGGTCAGAAACAATTCAATAATACAAACTCCTTTGGCTCAGACTGAACAGAACGCTAATACAGAAACAGCTGCATGCATCCATATGTTGATCTTGGTAATATGTCAAACCAAGACTTCATCCATATGTACGATAACAGAGCACTGTAACTCTGGCTATCAGCCAGCTGCCTTGCCCTCTGCCCAGAAAGGTTACTGAGCAAATCTTGGACACCATTTCCAAGTACAGAAAGGACAAGAAAGTGCCTGAGACCAGACAAAATGGATATACCAAAGGCAAATCACACCTGACTAACTTGACTTCCCCGTCAGGATAAAAAGACTGGCTCTGTGCTGAGGGGAGAGCAGGGGATGTTAGACACCTTGACTTCATGTAAAAGACCATGCTAGTGCCTCCCATCGCATTCTTCGAACCAAAGTGCTGAGGTGTGGCCTGGATAAAGGGATAATAAAAGGTGTCAGGAAGACTGGAATGCCAGGCTCAAAGGACTGCGATCAGCCACTACAACCTTCACCTGGCTGCTGGTTACTAATGGCATCCCTCTGGTTATGAAAGGTACCCAATATGGATTAATACTGGGGCCAGCCCTGCTTAGAAGTTTTTTAATTATCTGGATAGAGACAGGAGTACACTGTCTACCAGTCTGGGGACCTAGGGAAGCATACTACATGCTGGAGGGTGGGCTACTATTCAGAGAGGCTTCGACAAGCTGGAAAACAGGCTGACAAAAACCTCAGGAACTACAGCTAGAGCAGAGCCTCACATCTGGAGCGGGGTAACTCCCTATGATGGTACATGCTGTTGGCATAGCATCTCTGTAGGAAGGCACTTGGTAGAACAACAAATTGCCCAGGAGCCAGCAGCCCACCCTTGCAGTGAGGGCGGCCAGCACTGCTGTGTCAGCAGGAGTGCAACCAGGAGGGTGTCCCTCTGATGAGCACTCCCCTAAGACTATTGGAGAGCTGGGTCCAACTTGGGCTCCCCAGCACAAGTGACATACAGGAAGAAGGCCAGCAGAGGCCACAGAGGCAGTCAGTGCTGCAGCATGGGATGTTCAACGAAAGGCAGAGGCAGGTTAGTTTGGTCCCGGAAAGAGAAGAATTAGGGGAGATGTTACTGCTGTCTGCAACTACTGAGTCGGAGGTGTTGTGCAGACTGGGCCAGGCTCTTCTCAGAAATGTGCAGGGATAGAATGAGGGATAACGGACAGCAGCTGGAACACAAGGAAATCTAGAGAAACAAATATTTGCCATAAGCATGGCCAAACACTGGGCAGGACCCAAAGTAAGGGTGGCATCGCCACCCTGACAAGATACTCAGAACCAGGCTAGACACAGCCCTGAACACCCTGCTTTGATGGGTGAGCTTCTAGCAGGAGGTCAGCCTAGTGATCTCCAGAGGCCCCTTCCCACCACCCATGGGGTACGCAGTAAGGATTTTGCCACATGGATTTTTTACGGATTTTAAAATACTAGAATTGTACGGATTGTAAATTCTACGGATTGTAAAATACTAGAAATGACATTCCATGCAAGACGGGCATCTATAGCATTAAATGCCAAACAGCAATTTCCAGGAAACAACTCTCTTTACCAGTCACACCAGGAACCAAGCTGTAAATTTTCACAACTCATCTTGACCTTCATCTTTCTGCTCTCAACACCTCCAAACCAACATAACTCTACATGCACACGTTCAGCTTGTAACAACCCAGGAAACGAAGCCAGGACAGCCAAGAGGCACACCTTATTCCTCTATGAAAACCAAGTGCAACCAGAAAAAAAGTACAAGCATGACAAAAGAAGTGGTATTTTTCAGAGCACAAAGTAAGGGTAGGCCCAAAGAGCGGAAAGTTGTTGATGGAGAGCAGCCAGACAGGATGGCTTGGCCACCTTTGCTGTATTTTTTTCCTTGTTTACTTTACGCTGGTTTTACAGAACTCCACAAGAAACGGGGCATTCTGAAGAGGAGAGAAGCCCACAGAAACATCTTTCCACACATTCTACCATGCTGGGAAGAAGGAAGCTCCACAGAACAGCTTTTATGAAGGAAAATGGCCGAGCACAAATTCATGCCAGACCACCCTCAGTTTATATTTCATAAAATACAGCCCCATAGCCTGTTGCCTCTCCTTTCTCTTCACGTGAATCTAAACAAAGGACATCTAGACAGGAGAGCAACCCTGAATAGAAGCCTAATGGGAAAGCATACAACAAAATAGCAAGTGCAGAAGAGGAGGCCAAGATCTGCAGGACGTGCCTCACACCAGTCCCCTGCTCTACCAGCGGTCTCTGCCCATCTTTGTGCTCCTTATCTCAGCAACTCTCCTCCTTGGTCCCCACCCCTACAACCTCTCATGACCACCATCCAAATAGCCCCTCCACCCCAGGCCCCATCCCTGTGCCCGTCCCGAGGCCGCTGGGAAGCGGCCTCTCAGCTCTTGCTGTCCCGCACCGCCCCAGTCCCGCTAACCCACCTCACCATGCCCTAGGCCCGGGTCTGACCGAGCCCCCCCGCACCCTCAGCCCCGCGCCGTGCGTGACCCATCTCCCCGCACCCTCACACGGCCCCACACGGCTGCTCCTCACCCCTCACCTCGGCCTCCCCCGCTGCACCACGCATCCCCCTAAACACACCGCGCGTCCCACCTTGCTCCTCGCCCCACAGTTCGCACAAGGACCCCCCGCGGCAGCCCTTCACCCCGTTTAACCCCACTCCAGGCATCCCCTCATCCCACAGCCCACCAGGCCCCTGCCGCGCACCTCCCTCCCCTCGGGAGACTCCGCGCCATACTACAGCCCCCTCCCTCCCGGGCTGCCCCTGGGCCGCGGCCCGCCCCAGGTGCCGTTTGAACCCCGGCCTGCCGCCGCCCCGCCCCGGGCCTGCCCCGCCGCCGCGGCCCGCCGGGCCCCCGAGGCGCCGCTCGCACGCGGGAGCGACCGAGGGGAGGGAGGCGCGGCGGGGCCGAGCCGGGCCACGGCGGGGCCGGAGCCTCGGGGGCGCTTACCTCCGACCCGGTACATGTTGGCGGCCATGCCCGGGACGGGGCCGGTGCGGGGCGCGGGCCGCTCCCGCCGCCGCCGCCGCCTCCAGGTGCCGGATCCGCTGGAAAATGGAGGCTGAAGCGGCCGGGCGGGGGAGGGGAGCGGGGGAATTAAAGGGGCCGCGCCGGCTGCCGCCCGGCCGACAAGGAGAGAGAGAGAGAGAGGGAGGGAGGCGGAGGGCGGGGCGGCGGGCCCGGGCAGAGAGGGGCCCGGCGGCGGGAGGGAGGGAGGGAGGAAGGGAGGGGGAAGGAGCAGCAGCCGGCCCCACCGCCCAGCCCGCAGCGTGTGAGGGCGGCGCTCCGCGGCCTGCGCCCGGCGGGAGGGGACGGGGCCTGCGGGCAGGCAGAGCCAGTCCGCACACGGTCACACACACACCGGCTGCTCTCACAGCCACACACAGAGCGGCTGTCCTGACACAGCCCTCCGCCACAGCTCTCCCCTCGCCACACAGGCTAAGCCCTCCTCACGTACACATACACACACGAGGCCTGTCCCCAGATAGAGCCTGACACACACGCTCAGGCAGCACCTGTGCTCATGCATCTGTCTACACACACACAGCTCTACACAGACTGTGCCGGTACTCACACACAGACCTGACTGCACCCACAGCCTTCCTCACACACACTCCTTTAGTCACACACAGACCTCCTCACACACACACATCTGGCCACTTCTCAAAGCCCTTCTTGCACACACACCACCTGTCTTCACACACAGCCTCCATGTACAGACAGTACCTCTACAGTCCTCGCCTGTCCTCGCTCACACACACAGTCTTCCTCATGCACACTGAACCACCACAGGCGATCACCACCCCAGGCAGACACAGGCCACTCCATGGACACAGCGCACACCCGCAGCTAGCTCACACCCCAACAATAACCTACACCTTAAATAGTCAGGACAGGCAGACCTGGGGTGCTGCTGGCCTCTTGGGCACAGCAGGATGACCACTCTTGCTCCTCAGCTCCAGCACAGAACTGGAGAATCACTTGGTGTTGCCTGAGCCAGATGTCAGCACAGGGCCCCTCCTCAGACAGGTCATGATTGCTAAATGATATGTTATGAAGCTCTTTGCTGGAGTAAGAGGTTAACGGTGTAAACATATCCTTGACCAGGGCTAGGCATGGCCACTGCTTGTGCTCTCAACCCAGCTTCTCATAACATCCTGAAACAGCTATACAAGATCATCCAAAACCTTGGCATCTGCTAAAATACACAGACTTGATGTATTTTTGTTAAAATTCACTTTGTGTTTTAGAAAGAGGAAGAATACCCAACCGAGCCCCAAATCCCTGACAGTCCTTGGATGCCAGTAGGGCACTGGGCTCTGTCTTCATGTTTGTAATGTGTGCAAGGAGCACAGCTAAGCGAGGAAAGCACTTGTGGGAGTGAACATCGGTCAGCCAGAAAAGTTTGGTGCGCTGGGGGATACCGCTGTGATAATTCTTCCTTTCAGAGCTAGCACAGCCGTCAGGGATGCCACAGGACACAAGGGCCGGCTCTCCCCAGGCTGCTGCTGCAACTGCTCTGCAGAGCAGAAAACAATTCAGTAGGACACAGAAATATTGTCCAGAAGAAATATTTACAAGTCACATCATGGGGCACTCAGCAGTTGCACATGAGGAAGTGGATGGTCACATGGCACTGACTGCTCTTTCCAGATGCTAAATTGTGTTTTAAATGATAGGAACAAAAACATGCTGGAACTTCCCTGCTGTTCCTCTTCCAGGTTAAGCAATGGCTGTGGGCACCGCTGGGGCATTGAGCAGTGGGAGAAAAAGGAGGTGGCAGCAGCTGCCACAGCCTGGGAAAGAGCAGGCACTTGCAACACCCCATCTCCCACCACCAAACTGCATTCCCACGGGTGCTACCAGCTCCCACTGTGGCAAACCCAGTCTTTCAGGAGGACTTCTGGTGCATCCTGACAGGGCATCACTTGCATCTGAGACCTCTCATGCCAACAAAGGTGCACTGCTGCTGGGAAAAGCCAAGACCTGCAAAAAACAGACACCATTGCTTTGAGAACCCAGTTCAAGGCAAGGCTGCCTGGCAGAAATGGGTTTGTCCCAGCATGCATGTGAGTGAGGCTTTGTAGTCCCATCACATGCGACCTGGCACACCCCAGCCCTGAACCATCCTTGCTCCACCCAGCTCTGATTTCCTTCTCCTCCCTTCCAGAAAACAGGGAAGTGTACCCGTGCTCCCACCAGGTCTTTTGGCTTCATGTGGATTGCTCCTGTATGCTCCTCAGTGATGCAAGACTGCTCCCCTGCTCTCTCTCCAGCACCTAAGCCTTCTGACCACTCCGGTCCCCTCTGCTTGCACCCTACTTCCCGTGCCAAGACAGGCTCCTCCATGGGGTCTAACAGGCAGAGCTCAGGCTGCACCTCTTCTATGCAGCTGGGCCCTCAGTGCAAGTTTACCTGTGCAAAAATACAGAGCCCAAACAGCCTTCACACACTTGTCTCCCCTAGCTGTCCCACAGGCCCCATCATGCCAGCAGCCAGGCACTCTCCATGGCTTTTGTTGCTGTCCCTGCACTGAATTCATAGAATCATAGAATAGTTAGGGTTGAAAAGGACCTTAAGATCATCTACTTCCAACTCCTCTGCCATGGGCAGGGGCACCTCACACTAAACCATGTCACCCAAGGCTCTGTCCAACTTGGCCTTGAACACCGTCAGGGATGGAGCATTCACAACTTCCCTGGGCAACCCATTCCAGTGCCTCACCACCCTTACAGTAAAGAATTTCTTCCTTATATCCCATCTAAACCTCCCCTGTTTAAGTTTGAACCTATTACCCCTTGTCCTATTACTACAGTCCCTAATGAAGAGTCCCTAATTTGCTCCCTCGCAAGCTATGTTCTTTCCTTCTGCCTGGAATTACCCAATCCCTGCTCAGTGCCACCTGGGTGGGACTTGTACCCCCCACTGCAGCAAAGGGCTCAGGCCATAAATTCACCTGCAAGCCTGGCCAGGCCATGTGGAGAAGCTGAGACATCCATCAAGACCTGCATCCTTTGAGAGGAGCCTGTCCCGCTGGGAGGAGTTCCCTTCACCCCTTGCTCCATCAGCAGCCATGCTCCTGCCTCCACCTTTGGCCAGGGGAGCACTGGGATAAAGGCTGCTCCAGCTCCACATTCCCATGTGCTGTATCCTGGGGACCACAATCATGGGCCCATTTCCCCAAAACCTTTCTGCCTCAAACCACCTGCTTAGCTCTTCCCTTTCCTTCCCCTCTCACCTTCCCATCCCACAGCACGAAGCCCAGGTGCTTGCCACCCCACACATCCCCATCACAGCTTCAGGCTACTGCAGCCTCCATCTTTCTCTCTGAGACCCCCCTCAGTACTCTAACATCACTGTGCCATGCAGCACAGCCCCCAGACTAGAAACAGGCACCAGCCTGATCTCTCCTTGCTGTGAGGGGGTGACGACCAGGCCCAAAGAGCTACAGGAGATGAGCAGGTCCCTCCGGAAGAAGAGGCATCAGGGATAGGGAAGAGGGCAGCACCGATCCACCAGCTCTGCCCTGGAATTGCTGCTGGGCAGCAGCATAAATAACACAGGAAATCCCCCCATGCCAGAGAGCCAGGCCACTGTCTTTTTCTGCCCCGTTCATACCAGAGTCCCTGTCGAGAGATGACTCAAGGGACAGGTGTGTGCTTTCATGTCCAGTTTTATTAGTGTTGCATTAGTACCATAAAATAGTTGATGAGGTTGAGCACGTTGCAGTTTGTTCCAAGGAAAAAAAAAAAAAAACAAACCAAAAAACCAAAGGCTATTTACATTTAATCTGTCTTCATGGAAAAAAAAAAAAAAAAAAAAAAGCCAAACCCCAAAACCAACAACCTAGAACCCAAACAATACAACAATGAAACAGATGGACAACTCGGGAATCTACAAAGTGGTAACGTCCCCTCGTACACTGCAGCCTGGACAAGGCTGGCAGCACGCAGCCCCGGTACCCATGCTTACAAGGTGCCTTCCCACGTCTACATAGAGACAATGCTCTGCAACACCATGGCCAAGGCACAAAGCAGCAGCTGACTGGATGCAACCCCATTCCAGTGCTCTTCCTTAAGGAAACTAGTGACCTGCTGCTTTCCAAGCTGGCATGTCCCCATCTCCCCCAGTCTGTCCCAAAGCAGCCAAGTGACCCTGCAGAAGCATCTCCCATGAGAACCCCACTGAGGAGGCTCCAGGAAGCCTCCAGGAGATGCTGCTGCTCATTTCTGGCCTTCTCCTGCCAGATAGGCCCAGAGGGAGTGCCACAGTAAAATGCCACCACACAGCTATCTGCTGACATCAAGACTCCCTGAACGAAGGGGACACAGGCACTGCATGCAACATAGCTTCAGAAAAGCTCCAGGGCTCCCAAGCCTTTACTGCTGCACAGTGGGACTGCTCTAATTCTAGCCTTCCCAATTCCTTGGCACACCAAGCATCAGGAGAAGGCCACCAGCCCTGCTACCTCTTGCCAGGCTTTTCCTAAACATGGAGGTGGCGGGTGCAATACCCTCCACAGCAGCTCTCCAGTGCTCTCTCCAACACACTGCTGGTGAGAAACACAATGGGGCCTGTGCTGCAATCGCAGGTTAAGCATGAAGCAGTGGCGTTCTCAGCCGTGTTTGATGATGGAAAGCAAACCGGCACATCTCTTCCAGACACAGAAACCTCTCAGCCACCTACCCTTGCTCTCTCTGCAGGATAAAGCCACAAGCATGTGCTAATTAAAGCAGCAAAGCACAGCCAAAGAGACAGTGACTCTCCCCAAACTCACAGGTAATTAAGTAGGGCTCTGCAGTTACTGCTGAGATGTAAATGGTAACAACTGAACTGGATGAAAACTGCAGCACTGAGTTAAAAACAGCCACCCAAGGCATTAAGTCAGCAGCACCACAGGAGAGCCAGCCCTGACTGAACACTGGCAGGGCTGAGGTCCAGCCTTTGCCTCCAGGAAACTCAGCCTGGAGGAGCAGGAAGCACTCAAGGTGCAACACAACGCCACAAACCCCTTCCATCTTTCATCTGCTCACCAGCGCTGTTAAACTAGGTCAGCATCACAGAGCCCAGCGCAGCAGTGAGCCCGCTCCTGAGACCTTGCCTCCGAGCGAGGTGGGGGCCCTTCACCCAACAGCAGCTGGAAAAGAAACCGGCTGCTTTGAGAAGCCACGGCCAGGGAAGCAGGAGATGCGAGCTCTGGGACACAAAGAGACAGGGGGACCAGGGGACACTGCTCCTACAGCACCTCCCCGCCAGAGATCAGCTCAGATGCTGCCTGCTCCCGCCCCTGCCTTCACTGTTAGATGGCACGGCTCCAAAGCAAGCCCTGCCTATGCCATGGCGTTTCTTTGTTCGAGTTGCACCTTCCTCACCAGAGCTCTGAAGAGCTGGAAGCAGGGCGGTGCTGCCTCTGCTCTAAGCCATCCTTCTGCACTTGCCAACCCGCACACAACCATCTACCCTGACCATGCTGGTGCAGCTCTGCAGGCACCTCTCTCTGGCTGGCAGGGCTGGATCTTGGCAGGCTCCCCAGGAAATTGTTGGGGAGGGTGGAAGGCCCAAGATCTCAAAATGGCCCGAGCCACATACATGCTTTGACATTCCTTTTCCTTAGAGACAGAAACCTATTTCTCCTCCAGTCAGGGACAGAAACAGCTGCACAAAGTGGCTCCACACAATACAGGATAAACAACAGAGGCACAACACCCTGACTGGAGCAGCACCACCAAACTCTCATGCCAGCCCTTGCCTCCAAGGCAGGGAAATGCCAAAGCCATTCTCCCAGGCACACAGCTGGACTCCAGGAGGACAAGGCTGAGGAGCTGGGATGTTTCCTTGCATGTTATAGAGGCATTTCAGAGCAATGGCAGCTTTCCACAGAGGAGGAGCCCTGCAGAGACGCAAGCCCTCAGGCATACAGAGTTTCCTGCTAAATTCAGTTGTATAAAGTTAGAACAAAACACAAACCAACATGAAATGCAACGAGCAGAAGTGTTTCTCTCACACATACACACACACAGAGTAGAATAGGGCAACACACATTTGACAGGCAGGACCCTGGAAATCCTGTCCTAGCTACCATTTGTTTCTTTACAGTAGGTTAAAATACAAGGAGGAGCACAGTGATTGTTCCCCCCTTACCCCCCCAGTAAACAAAGTTATTGCAGTCGGTCATTCCACCCCACCTCTGCAGCAGTATCATGCTCTGGTACTGAGAGCTGCCCAGGCTGCATGCGGGTCCTGGCACTGGAACCCAGCCCAACCACTCCTGTCACACCAGCGTGAGACTCGAGGAAGAAATCACACACCAATTTCCTTTAAAAAGCTTCTTTTTTCCCCGATGCCACAGCCTCAATAAAGAAAAAGAAGTGATGTGCTTATATACCATCTCCTGCACCACCGCTGCTAGGCAACACTATACTGTCCCATAGCATCAGCTCAGGTCAACTGAAAACACACGAACTGAGGGACACGAGTTACAGCCAAGCTTTTGTCACAGCCAAGAGCTAGCAGACGGCAGGCACACCTGCCTGCGGGAAGAAACACACTATTGCAACTAGACAATATGTCCTGCCCAGCAGTGTGCCACCAGGCGTGGGTCCATGTCCTCCTCCACAGCATGGTTTGAAGGGAATACCCAGTCCCTGGCCAAGTAGGTTGAGCTTGTGCTGTGAATGGGTTTAAGGAAATCAGAGTTGGTGAAGCAGCCCGCGCTGTGAGCTGCAATAGGCACTAGATCCAGCAGGTACCATCCTCTCGCCTTGCTTCTCATCACCAACAGAGCACATCACCATTGTCCTGCCCGAAAGAACCCAGGTGGCCCCTGTGTAGAACAGGACCTGCCAGGCAGGGTAAAGTGGGTCCCCCAAGCCTTTAAAACCAGGATCAGATGGGGAAGGGAGGAGGGGAAAAGAAAGGTTCAAAAGCATCACTGCCCCCAGAAAGTGCCTTCTGGAAATGTTCATAGAGCCTGGCCTGCCCACTAGGGTGGGAGCCAAAAGGACTCCATCAAAAACTTCAGTCCCTTACCCCGATACGCCAGAGGTGTCTGTTCTTCTACACCACAAGCACACTGTTCTCCCCACATCCCATCGGCTTCCAGTCCTTCCTAGGTATGCCCCAGGAGGCCTGGAGAGCAGAAGGCCACATCTGCAGGACCTGGAGCTGCCAAGACCTATGACTTGTCACACTGCGTCGTTGTCTCGGCACCTCGAGCATCCCTGGCAGCAGCGAGGTGTACAACATGAACTCAAGTGCAGCCAGAGCCAAGCCAATGGTGCAAGACACCCAAGAATTTCACTCCTCCATCTCACAGGATGTCTTGCTGCCTGACACAGGCGGAGAACCTGGCTGGCCGCATCCTCTCTCATGTCCCAGTTACAGCTTCTACTACACCAGGCGACTGAAACCGCTAGGCAAAGCCTCAACCCATAGGCAATGCTATTCCAGGGCAAAAGCATATCCTGCTGGGGAAGGGATGCAATCCACAGAGAAATTCCTGTGGGGAGGAATACTCAAGAAAGCAGAAGGTAAGGACAACATCCATCAACAGAACAGCCCGTGGGAGACTGCATACCCCCAGCACCCTTCATTTTTGTTACAGTCTCTCAGTTCCTATGAGGAGAGGTCCTTTGTGGTTCAAGGGCATGGCAAAAACACACTCCTGCAGTGGCCCTGAAGCCAGGCAGTCTGCACCCAGCCTGGAGACGTGCATGAGGGAGATGGCAGCAGGCTCTGGGGAGCACAGAGCAGTCAGGGCAGGACAAAGGCAGCAGATAAAGCAGCCTATGCTACCTCATGTGTGCAGGTTGACAGATGGACAGGAAGGCAGCTGGACATGCAGAGCACCTGGCTGGCTCCCAGTCCAGCCAGGACAGCGATGTATCATATCACAGACAACGGCTCATCTTCCTGGGTTTGTTTTTTTTTTGGCAACTTATTTTCCCCCCCTTTTTTTTAAATTATTATTATTTTTTTAGAAAGCATTAAAAAAAATCTGCAGCTGTTAAAAAAAATCCTTTCCCTTTAGAGGCTGGACGAGGTTTTATTGACAGGTAAATAATTGGTGTGAGTATGTAAATAGCAGCGACCCCACTGACGCGGCACCCCTCAGCTGCACAGCCAGCTGCAGGGACATTGTGACTGGCTCGGTTTGGTCATTGTCACAGACCTGGGACACTGGAGTTTCTTTACACATAGTGTTTCCCTAATTCCAGTTCCTGTCCAGCTCTCCTCAGGCATCACTTCAGCACAAACACCTGCCCGTCCCCATGGCAGACTTGGGGATCTCCTCCACAGACCTCTCTAGCTACGCAAGTGGTTTGTTTTTCAAGCCAGACAGTTGAACTCCCTCCAGACTTGCTGATCTCTCATCCTTTGGCAGCAGTAAAAAAAAATGGCCACCTTTTTTTTCCTGGAAAGAAATGGGAAGGGGCCAAATGCACCACATGATCTTCCGCAAAATCCACTCGAGCTGATCCATGGCTCCCCCAGACCACTCACACCAATGAGGTCTCAGGTTAATAAGCAGTGCAGTTATTCAGCTATCTGCTTGTAAGTGGTAGGTGTTCTTGGGCAGGTTGCCTGCTCCTGCCAACTCCCCCATGACTTCATGTTGTCAGCACATCTATATTTAAGACTGGGGTTTTTTTGCCTTTGTTTAAAGGGGTTTCCTTCCCTTGTAGTAAACTTAAGAGTTAATAGAAAAAAGTAATTCGAAAGTAATCCAAGCACATCTGTAATTAATTCTGCAGGAGAGGGCAGAGAGACACGAGTCAGAGTTGGCACGCAGTTCCTGGCTCCTGGTGTGCAGTCCCGGGATGGACAGAAGGCCCCTCTGCCGAGCACGGCTAGAAGTTAGATTTGGAGTGTCCAAATATACAGATGGGAAAGTGCTTGACATGAGAGGACCACTGTGCTGCCAGCTGAAAAAACTTGACGTCGTTCCACTCCACACCATCGATGAGGACTGCAGGGGATGGTGAAAAGAGAAGAGAGTTAGAAAACACCAAACAGAAGTGGGCAGCATGAAACAGCTTTGCTAGAAACCTCTCTGCAGTCAGCAGAGGGAGGCTTGGCCACATTCTGGACCCAGGCTACATGCTGCTCTGCCTGGCCACCCCACCACTGTAATAGCTGCACACATCAGGCAGAAAGGCTCCATAGCAGACCAGGTTTAAGGAGAACAGCTCAGATTTTTGTTCCAGCATTGCTCACCGACAGTGGAGCTCCCCAGACTGCTGATTTCAGTATCACCTGATTTGATTTCCTGAATTTCCCAAACACACTTCATTTTCTTTTATGGGCACTCTGTAAGAGTTGAACATCAGTCTTTCATCACTAGCACTTCTAACCAGATCCACATCTTCTAAAGAGGAGCCGCATGTTCTGTGACCACCCCTCAACACTCATCAATCTCACAGGGACTGAGCCAGGATTAAGGTGACCTAAGCAGATCCCTCGGCTGTGAACAGTGGTGGTGATTATCAACTGAATAGGCTACAGGGATAGTTTTGATATTGGTGGCACAGCTCCGCTGACAGCCCCTTTATGTCTGTCTGCCACATGCATAAGTGGCTCCTGCTACAGTGAGCTTTTGTGCCACAATCCTGACCAGAGGAACAGCAGCACTCCCACTGCTCTCCATCACCACTTGCACCAGACATGCAAGACAGAGAAGACACAGAGGGGAATGAAGCCTGGCCTAGCCATTGTCGCCACCCAGGGCATGGGTTCAGAGGAGTTTCTGGGTAAGGGAAGATATTCCCAAATCCAAGACCTATTAAAGCATTCCCCTATGCCAGACACATCGAAGCCCATTCCCCCATTATGTTGGCTCCAGGGTCTAAGGGCAGGACAGTAGGTCAGCCCTTTGCCTGTAGGACAATGCTAGTATGAGCCTTGCCCCAGAACCCAACAGGATGCAAGCACTGCACTTACCGCGCAGCATGTTCTGCTGATGTTTTGCTGTGCAAATCAACCTGCTGATTCCTTCAATACACTGGCTCTTTGACTCAATGTCTTTGTCTTTTGTTTTCTTGGGCAAAAACATCACTGGAAGAAAATCAAACCAGCACACAGTGAATCTCTGCCACTTTCAGGCAAGACTTGTTTGGGTTTTTGCATTTAAACATTCATGTCTGAAAATTCTAGCTCTAATTTTAACTCCTAAAAACATCCCTGTTTGGCAGGAGTTTGACTGCGTCAGTGCTGAGCACCATCACCTATGCATATGGACATCTTAAGTCCCAAGTGTCCCCATATGAAGCATTCCCAGCTCATAATCCAGGCCCGAAAGGGCACCTTCAGCGTAACTCCTGCTGCTCTGTTGGGACACCAGGAAAAACGGCAGCATCTGTACGGTGCCCAGTCTGAGCCCTGCGCTGGGTGAGGGATCTGCCGGGCGGCTGCACCACCTAGGGACAGTCCCACATACTGCACACGCTGACAGGCAACGCAGCGCTCAAGCCTTTCTCTCTCTGCAGGCAGGTCTGCCACACCAACAGACACTTGGAGAGCAAAAGGACTAAGCTATGGGCGGCCGGTGGACAGAGTAAGCATTAGGAGACCTAAAAAAGGGTCCAGTTCCTCAAGAATTATCCAGACGCATGAGCAAAGATGTACAAACGGACTCCACAAAAGCTGGTGGTTTTGAACACCACTGCTCCAGGCCGGTCCAGCCCCACTGAAGAACATTTTGAGTGTCTCAGGATTGCTTCGCCTGTAGGCATGCCACTTAAAAAGGATGTGGTCAGGCGTAGAAGCTCTGGTACCAACAGTGCCACAGCTATGTTGCTCACAGTGATCTGGCTGTAGGATTATGCACCTATGTCCTGCAGCCATCGGTCCAGAAGGTCTTCTTGAAGACCCGAAAAAGCCAGGCTTCCACCAGGAATGACTCCCAGTGCCATAGGCAGAAAGATGTCACGAAGGACAGCTACTGGCAGTTGAACGTAAGCACAGCACTGCCTTGCTGGCTCCCTGAAAATACTTCACTGCAGAGGTGCTCTCAATTTTTACTACGTTTCACATTACCAAGGTCAGGAACAAATGCAGGATTTTTGACAACATTTAAAATGCCTTTTGTTCGTTTTGAGAAAATAAGACTTCAAAAGCAGAAGATTAAAAATTCGAAAGGTTAACATCAGGCTTTGTGCTGAAAGCATTCCTCTTCTACCTCCTTTTGTCCCACAGAGCACTCTGTACAAGAACGTAAGAGCTCCTGTAGAAGAGCTTACATTGCTGCAATCCTTCTGTTTGACACCACCTCTTGTATGCACAAGCACACCTAGCAATCGCTTGGCAGGTTCGGCTGATGCATTTGTCCAGCTGTGACAGTGGTATTCTAACACAAGGATACCACATCAAATCCAGCAAAACATCTTTGCCAGGGCTGCTGCCATATGCTGCAATATGATGAGATACACACTGTCCTGCACCTCTGCCATGTGGCAGAGGAGAGACCAGAGCATGGACCTGTACAGGTTGAAGTCTCCCCTGACTCCTGTGGTCAGGGCAAAAGCTGCCTCATACCTAATCCAACACTGCAAACCAGCACCAGCAGGCTCACAAGGAACACAGGGAAGATGTCCAGAGCAGCATGCCTCCTGGCTTTCTGAACAGCCACCCACAGATGTCCCTGCTCTGTTCCCACCTTGGTTCTCTTGAGCTATACCATCTCAGCTGTTCAGCTATAAGGGTGAACTCAATCCCTTTTTACAGCATGAAGAGGAAACACTCTTTCAAAGAATCACCTTATTCAGCCACTTTTCATCTACAGACAGACTAGGATTTTGGGGATAAAACCATGACTAAGGTGCTATAAGGACAGACAAGTCAGGCAGCCCTGGAGCAGCAGAACAGGGAGAACAGCATTGCATTCTTGGCCCTTGGCAACAGTAAATGGGTCACTTTACCTTTCTTGTTCTTCTCTTTTGTCACAACAGTCATGGACATCGTTGGAGTGGTAGCAATCTCACCGCTGGCAGGTAACCTGCTGACCTGGAGGGACCGGAAAGTGCATTTCAGTGTGTTTTTGGTAGTGGAGGGGTCCTTCTTCTCCGGGTCTCTCTTTCTGTCCATGGGTGGAGCTGCAATCCAGTAATCCACCTGCAGGCCCATCAACTCAGCACCAACGCTCTGGCTGGAAAACAAGAGAAGGTAATTTCTGTGCAGCACCCAGCAGAGCTCCCCCTGTCTGTGTTTTTCAGAACGGCTGCTGTTCAGAGGACAAGCACCTGGCTCTTTAGGAAATCAGGCAGCAACATTTCACAGTGAGACCCAATAATCACAAAAACACAGGAAATCATCACTGAGTGATTACATTACAGAGTCACATTACACGGTGGTATCAGTTTGGCAGCACAGAACTGACATGAACTGAGACAAGCTGACCTACTGCACATCCATAAGGATGGAGCAGTGGGAAAGCTTCCTAACATGATGCTGAGTTCAATGACTCAGCTTGCAAACATGGTCACTGAGGTGGTCCA
This sequence comes from Psittacula echo, assembly GCF_963264785.1. NCBI lineage: Eukaryota > Metazoa > Chordata > Aves > Psittaciformes > Psittacidae > Psittacula > Psittacula echo. Next base: position 20,273,614 of record NC_137740.1, read on the forward strand.
GATCACTTGCATTCTTTGAGTGGGAAAGAGGCTGTAAGCACCTTCCTGCTGCCTCCTGACCACCAATGAGTGAGTGAGTGGCCAGGCACAGCACAGCCAAAATCAGCTCTGGAGTGAACAAAGAGTCCCTCAACATTAGGCACTCAGGTCTCAATCACCCTGTCTTGCTTTCACCTCCTATGCTCTTGAGTTCTTCCTGTCACCGGCTGCTTCCCTTCCTGTTCAGATGCTCCACCAAGTCACATAGGATCCCTGCTCTCCCGAGGTCCCTGTAACAAAGCTGGTATGGGGTGATCTGCCCTGCAGCCCTGCTGTGTGCTAGGGAATTCCAGAGCTGGGAAAATGCTCTGCAGATCCTGTGATGTTGCTAAACAATGGCAGATTTCAGGATGTGATCTGCTATTGAAACCTTCCATGCATCTTGTGGTAACAGATGTGCATCACCAAAACATGCTACCAGCCTTTCCTGAGCCAGATGAGCAGCCTGGGAAATTCCACCCCTTACCTGCCTCTCACTGGCTAACCCCAAGTAGAGCAGGGGTTTATCATTCAGCAGACCTATGGCTGACAGCCTATACTTCCTACACCAATGACAGAGTGCTGAATAATAGGGAAGTACTAGATAAAAAACTAAGTGAATGTATCTACCAGTCTGTATCTCCTGTTTGAGAAACGGCAATTGTTAAGGAAGAGGAAGCCATTATTTCGAATGAAAAATTCATCCTTTACACTGCTGGTCTAATGAGAAACTCTCAAGGTACAACAAGGACATCCCATAATTAAAGTCCTCTGCAAATAATTTCCTTTTCTTCGCTATTCACCTGAAAGCCAGACTGCAGAGCTCGTCTTTGATCACCAAAACCAGGTTTGGAGTTCTCAGGGTAATTTCAGAAGTGAGATTATTTAAGGATAATGTTTTGGAGATGCAGCTTCGGATTTCAAGGCTCCTTTACATCACACTTCTCATCTCAGTTGTAAACACACAGCATCCTAATGTTCACTATGTCCAGGCAGGATTTTCTGTTCCATTCCCAGTTACAACATGTGGCCTAATCTTTCAGTCTGGGTCACCCTACACCCCATGCTGTCACACACACATCAGTGGAGACGGAACCATGTTGAACCTCAACTTCCTCATTTCTTGACAATTTTACCACACAGCATGAAACCAAAAGGTACCAGAATCTAGAACCAGGGTGTCAACTTCAGATGTATCACGTCCCTGGCTCACAACTTTAATAGCCTACAGTCTTGGGGGGATGGGTTCCCAAACCACTTCCACCTTTGGAAAGCCCCCACAGAGCTCACATTTAGGAAGGCAGCTAGGCTCTTCTGAGCCAACACAGTCCCCAGCTCTCTGCACTGCCAGCCAGCTGCTGGGACCAGCCTGGGGCACAGGACTCTCCTGCCACCAAACCACAGTGGACCAACATGAAGGATATGGGGAACTGGGCATCCTGGCAAAGGCTAACAGCCATTAACACCTTCTGGTTGCTGGGCACCTGCTAAACTGGGACTTCCACATTTCCATTTCCTCTTGTTAAAAGGGAACTCTCTAAAGCTGGTTTAAGAAGTCAGAGGTTAAAGGTCCCCATTCTGTCTCCAGCAGGGACAACAAGAGGTGCTGCTTAGGGAGAGCATGTGAGCCCAGTCTCTTAACTGCAGAACATTTCCTTACGCTTTGCCAGCCTGACAAAAGGATTAGGGATGTTAGAGGGGACATTCCTGAATCATCCTGTAGTAGCCATTAATGGACCTGCTATGCATGAATTTGCCTAACTCCTATTTGATCTGCTGATCCAGCTGCCACTGAAGGAGCTCAGGCAGACATGTTCCCAACATGTCTTTCCAGCTGTGTGCAGAAGTCCCTTCCTTTCTCTCTTTTAGTTGACCTCTTGACAGTGCTGCTGTGTGCCCCCAGCTCCTGTACCACAGGTTTGGTGAATGACAAACCCACCACCGCTGTGATTTTGCAAAACTTCAGTGGCTTAGCTCTTTCCTCCCTTTCCCCCTAACAGAGTCCATCACTTCTAGTCTCCCCTCACAAGGCTGCTGCTCTGTCCCCTTGATCCTGTTAACTCCCCAGAACCTTTAACTTCACCACCTGCTTCCAAGTACCAGAACTGCACACAAAGCATTAAAGACAGCTACGCCAATTTTTTGCACACCAACAAAATGAGAGTCCCGGCCAGGGCAATTCTTTACGAGCAGTTTTATAGGGGTTTCCTCCCTTCATCCCTAAAAATTTTAGCTAAGCCAGAGCTTCAGACTGACTGCAGGTGCTGTCTTCCTGCTGCTGCGATATGCTTTCAGGCACGCACATGAATGGGAACTGCAATTCCACTATGCTATCTTATAGCTGTCAGCTCTCCTCTCACAGAAAAAAAGCTTGCTTATTTAACAGAGTCACTCTGACCTTCTACTCACTTGGTACTTAAAAACATAAGAATCATGAGGAATTAAGCTAGCACCCACGTATATCAGGATCAGTATTTTCTTTGGCTACATATCTCCCTAAGAGAATACAGTCTCAAAGAGAAAATACCAACAGACTGCCACAATGGCTCATCAGAATCAGGGTTTTTGCCAGACTATCAGAAACAAGGCCCCCCTTTCTAGTTCAAATGTGTTTGCCCCTGAGAAATGCAGCCTTTCCATCAGGTGCAAGATCCCCTCTGCCCTCCCCAGCTCCTTGTCAGCCAACAAAGACACAGTCACTCCAGGGGTAAAAGAGGTGAAGGGGAAAGGTGACAACTTCAAGTGTTTGCTAGGAAGGAAGACAGCAGACCTATGGGTTTTTCTTTACAAAACTTTTCCTCTCTCACATATATGTCAGTTAAGATAGCCAAGGGAGCTGTAAGGAGACAAAACATGCTTTACCTTGAGGACGAGAAGCTGCCTGTGACAGATGGTGAGGAAGGTGGTGTGGGGGAGGCTTCTTTCACAGCAGGTGACACAGAAGGTGGGGTAGAAGAAAGGACACTGGAGCTTGAGGGAGCTGCGTCATCAGAGTCACCTTGCAGAAGAGAAGTCAAACTGTTTGTCTGGGATCGTCACACAGCACAACACATGCACGCCAGGACAGCTCAGTCCCTTTGCTCATGCCTCTGCTGCACAGGTTTTGTGCAGACTCAATCCAGAGATCAGCTAGCCCATCACTTCTGACTGCCTCCACACTTAAACTGTGGGACTTTCTATGTTTGGGTAAGAGGCAGGCACAGACATTCATACTCCTCACACAGAGTGACCCACAGAAGGGCTGCCTCCACAGAGAAACCTATGTGTAACCCAGGGCACAGGAATCTGGGTTTAATAGTGAAGCAATTTAAGAAACAATCCCAATAGATGAGGGAAAAAATATTCCTGACTAGAACTGCATTTGAAGAAGGAGAAAACATTGACAGGACAGCACTACCTCATGTCCATGTGTGTAAGCAGGCAGTATTGTGTACCTCAGCTTTGCACTCCCCCGTTTAAAAAAAGTGTCTAAATTTGTTGTCAGATTGGTGAACTGGTTGCCTATCCCTTAGTTCCCAGTGTTAGGCACATGTTTGAGACTGATTTTATTAGGCAATTGAGCCCTGTGTAGGAAGCATAAGGAGACAGGCATGAACTTCCAATGAACTGCCTCCCCAGTTTGGAGCAGAAACCTCAAATAACCACAGCAGTGATTGCACCCCTCTGAGAACACACACAAGAAAAATTGGTGTTCATACACATATAAGTGGAACTTTCCTGGATGAGGGTGTGGGGATTTCAGCTGGCCTGAAGCTCCTTGTAAAACAACAATAGAAAGGGCGTTTCCCAAGAGAGAGACCTCTCTTTCTGCAGACAGCTGCTGGGATTCAAGGTAATGGAACTGGGAGATAGTGAGACCCAATTCCCCCTTACAAAACTCCAAGATGTCAGCAATGGACAATTTTGTTCAGCCTGTGAAGTCAGGCTCCCACCACCTGTACGACACAGAGCACACACAAGATGCTTGTTACCTGATGTTGCAGAAGATTGTTCCACTATTCCAACCTTCACCACCTAGAGAGGGCAAAACAGAAGATCTCTGTGAAACATGAGACCCCTGAACTTCAGGAATCCGCAAACCAAGCTCACTTTTACAGCCCCCTAGCATTGTCCCTGCAAGTCAGAGTAGTGTTAAAGTATGTTAAAAAGTGAAGTCTAAGAGCCAGGCAGGCACCAGCAGTGTTCAGCCAAGCAGTACCAGCTCACAACCCTTCCCTGACCTATACAGAAGACAGCACAAAGCCTGTGGAGCTGTAGCAGACCTGCACAGCTCTGAATAGCTCATTGTCAGCCCCAAGCTATGGCAACTACCATGCCTGCCTGTGACACCTGCGAGAATGGCACAGGAAGAAGAATGGAGCATAAATATCCCCTTAGCACTGTTTTGATACACCTGCTAATTACAGACATATTGCTTCCACCACACCAGTGCAGCCACTTCTAGGGTGCAGCATAGCTGGGATTTGTTAGAAAACCACAAAAGCAAAGTATACTTTCTGATCAGAGTTTTCTGGTCTCTAAACAACAGAAGTGTCTGGCAAAGAAGACAGAGCTCGTAGCAAAGCCTCTGGGCATAGACATGGATAAACCACCACATGGACAGGTCATATTGATCCCAATCTCACTGTAATAAGGATACAAATGTGTTCTGATATGGCCAACCACCAGCTAGGTTAATCATAAATGCCATGGGCAATGATTTGTGGAACAGAGCATGCTACAAAACACAAGCTCCCAAGGACACACTATGCCTAGAAAGATAAAATGACCCTTGGTGATATAAAAGCAGGGACCTCCTATACAACCACCTGTACAGTGCACAGGGATCATTACCCTCAACACTGCAGAGGAGAAACCCTTCTTAAGGTCCTTAAGAAACTTGTACTGAGCAGTAATGTCTACCTGTATAAATTCTGACAAATGGGAAAGAGCTGCAAAGGGATCTCAAGTCAATAAAACCTGCTTCAGAATAAAAAATGATGTCATACAGTCTATTTTAGTTTGAAAATAGAAGATTATTAAGTTCAGACATGACCATATCTAGACCACATCTCTAGGGAGCACATTTCTGTGCTATAGGACAAAGAAAAAGGACCTAATCATTAGAAGCCAAAACCTTTGCACAGTTTGGAGTCAGGGGGAGTATACGCTCAACACCAGATCCCGGAGAGGTGTCAGGCTCTCTGGTGGATTCTGTTTGTTCCAGTCTTGAAAAAGCCATAGTGAACTCAGCAGTGTGTGGAGAGGCTCCCTGAGGGAACACTGGCTTGGGAGAAAAGAGGCTGCAGCTCAGTTTGGCGAGTCTCCATCCAAAGGACAACAAATCAGGTTCTGGAGTTCAGCAGCCATTTGTGCTGTATGTGTTAATCCCCAAGAGGATGTTTCACACATTGTACGTAGCTGCGAGCAAGAGGAGGTGAGGCAGAAGTTAGGGGAAGAACAAGCAACACAGAAAACTGTCTACAACCACCTCGATCTGCAAGCCAGACAGGAAATCCCTCTGGCTTCTTCCTCCTTGCTGACTGACTAAAGACACTTGGTTCAGACACATGGAAGGAGGAAAAGGTTAAATAGTTTCCTTTCCCTCCGTTCAGGGAAGCACTTGAGGCTGCTGCAGTCCCAACAATGCCTCCATCCAGGAATGCCGCAGCAGCCAGCCTGCTTTGCCTTCAGGAAGGGGGCGCATCCTGTTAACTCCCCTGGCAACTGGCTGTCGGCACAACACAGGCGCACAACTGTGCAGTTTCACCGCCAGACTCAGACTTTCACACCCAAATGGGTCCCCTTGTGAGGCTTCACTCCCACCACTCCAGAGCCCAGTTGAGCAGCACAGCACTGCCCTGCTTGCTCCTGGGTCACAGACTGTGCAGCCCAGCTGCAGGACATCAGCTTTTGCACTCTAAAAGCCAACAGAGATCAGCAGACATCAGGAGTCTCACAAAACCAAATGTGACTAGCTCCTGTTCTTCCTTCACCAACAGCTCCAGCAGGCTGCAGCTGAGGGAAAGAGCTTCCATGTTCACCCCCAGACTTTGTGAGACACCTGCAACTGGCCTTTCAGAGTCTCTTCAGAAGTGTTTCATGGGGAATTACTATGTCAGGAACACTTCAGAAGCAAGAATAAGCAGCACTGATTTGCCCCTCACCACCAGATGACACAAAGTCAGTCTGTGCTTTTAAGACAAGTTTTGCTGGGAGCTGGCAGCATTATGCACACAACAGAGTTGTTTACTCTTGCCAGTTTCAGACTATCAAATCCAGACTGGAAATGCACTGCTAATGTTTTAGAGCAACTGGACAAACACTGAGCCCCATTTTCTTGCACACAGCACTGAACTAGGCCCCAAAGAAAAGCACTGCAGAGCCTAGCAGCTATTGTGAGACAAGTCCAGGAGCTTCCAGGCTCTTCTGAGCTTTTCATGTTACTGAGAAAGATGAAATTGCTGTTTTGTAACACCAGTTCTTCACCAGCAATCACAGTTCATGGGATAGGCAAGGTCACAGCAAAGCTGATTAGCAGGGAACAAATCAGGAAGATGCATCTCTGCTTTTGCAGAAGACATCTTTCCTTCAGCAAACAAAAGTAGGTCGTCATCTCGGGAACAGGACAGAGAGAGACTCTCACTCTGAAGAGACGCCAGAGTGAAAGCATGGTCAGCCTGAGGGCAAGAGACACTGAGCTCTTTAAACACCCTGGGATTTCAGATTAGCTCTGACGCACTAACAGGGATACAAACGGGAATGCACACAAGTCAGCTTAACACAAAGGGGGGCAGAACAAGACAGCCAGCATGCAAGAAAGAGAAGCTACAAAAGAGCAGCAAAAACTGTGAAGAGGACATCCAGTAGCCGAAGAGCAGTCAGGAAAAATCCTTTTGGCTGCAAGTCAATGACTTTATATCTAAAACTTAATGAATTGAAGAGCATGATCAAATAAGGGGAAGGAAGCTATAAAAGGCAAAGTATACAGTGCACAAAACACACTGACAGAAAACACAAACACACTCCTGCCTACATACTCTGTACTTAGCCACCTGAGTTTGGAATATTTAATGATAATGACAGGAGGAAAAGCCAGGGACTGCTATCTCAAACACATATTCACATAATGAAATTCATTAAATAGCTACTGCCAAAGTCTCAAACTTAACAGTGGTATAAAATGATCTCCCTGGTGGGAAGTACTCTCTGCTTCTCAGAAGCAGATGAGGACTGGAGACCATGACAAACACACAGAATACTGACACTGAAATAGAAAATTTGGCCAAATACATCACCCAGGGCGATACTGGGCACAGCAATATTGACATCAGGTTTCCAGTAACACACCACCTTCCTCCACATGCTGCCCAGCAGTAATCCTCCACCATGTAGGTGGTCTGCAGCAAAAGACAGGCTGTGGATCAGAGCACTTCAGCATCACACTTTCTATATTGAATGAGCAAGGCTATGGTGTCTGCTTCAGTGCCTACAGGCATGCAGCACAGAGCTGCCCAGAGCCACCTGCCAGGAAAGCAAAATATACCCTTTACTTTGTTGAGGGATTGTAGAGGCTTGCTTACATCCCAGGCAGATGCATCAACTATCAGACACTCATGCTGACACTCTACCTTAGAGCATCCACTGCTCCTGCTCTACCCCAGAAACCTGATATATTTAGGTTAACACTTGTGGACATATTCTAGCTGGCTTGAGACAGCATAACTAAGACAACACTCACCCCGACAAAGGGAATGAACTTCTGCGAAGATTCTTCATCAGGGCTAAAGGCAAAGAGAAAAGAGTTGTTAGCAGCTTGCTTCCTCACTGGACAATACTCACTTCATATGTTGCATTCAAGCATGCAGCAGGGATGGACAGTATGCAAGCGCCAGTCCAATGTCTCCTCTCAAGGCCCCCTGCCAGCACGCTAAGAATCTGCATGGGTGGGGAAGAGCACGCAGCTTACGGCACATCTCTCAGGGGAAAGATCTCTTCCTCCCTCCCTCACGCTTGACAGAGAAACATGCTTTAATGGCATTGCAGTCATTACAGACACACGACCTCCTACTGCAAGGAAATGGATCTGTGCCACAACAACACTGAGAACTGTGCGTTACTTACTAGTACCTGAAGCACTCTGCACGCATGGCCTTCACACGTCCCACCTTTGGAGTCATGTGCCATACCTTGCATATCCAGGCATCGCTAAAGCAGTTAGCCTGCCACAGAGTTACAAGCTGTGTGACACGTGGTTATTCGTATAGCACTAGCAAGTACGTGTACACACACACACTCATGCACACGGATACATGCCCCCTGACACTGGGAGCTTGCAGTCCCCTAGACAGGCACACTAGAGGGTTGGGCACCAGAGCACACTGGGTAGATCAGGACACCAACTCGAGAACAGCAAATAGCTAAACCAAACCGAACAAAATGCACACCATGTCCCAGAAGCAACTGAAGACAACACTACACATGTTTTGAAAGCAGGAAGGCATCAACCATTCCTGCTCTGGCCCTGCCCAGGATTCAGAAGCCAGAGGGTGGAAAAGGGCCAGCAACAAAAGCCACAGTCAAACCTAGCAGGAATTAGGGAGAGACCCAACAAAGAGAAGAGGGGGAAGACCTGAGTGAGGATGCAGGCAGGCTGGGGGGGCCTGCAGAACCTCTGCTTCCTTCAAGGGCACAGAGATGAAGGGACCCACAGGGTGAGGAGAAGACTGCAGGAGCATGTCCATGAACTATGATTCAGCGCTAGAAGTGACTATATCAGCAAGACACAACATTTCTCAGTGGCCAAGCACAGGAAACAGGTAGGAAGCAGACAAACACTGAGAATTCTCATGTTTCTCTTGTGCATCCCTCATAGTTTGGGAGCACTGCAACGTTCAACGAAAGACCATCCAGCATTTCTTTCATCCAGAATATCGCTGGGTACAGCACAAACACTTCAGGAAAGCAGGTATTTCTGTGCTGTTTCCAGCACAGATCAGAAATGCATCAAATGCACAAAGGTTGCTAACCATTGTGTGATTAGCACAGTTTCCTCTAAGCCCTATGGAAAGAATGGCATAGAACTGCAGCAAACACGAACCAGCCAGAGCTTCTCCCTGGTCCAAAGCAGAGCGTGCTTGTGTAATCAGCCTCTTGCTTTGTCTCAGCTCTGCTTACCTATCCCTAAGGCAAAGCCAGGGGCTTTGCTCCCTTCCTACCTCACAACCTCAGGCACTGCACCTTCATTCTTCCCCCAAAGCATATGACAAAATGACCAAGTCCCCAGTTCTGTGATGGCAGCCAGAAAGATCACATCCTTTCCAAACACGGCTGCAGGCTCCCCAGCAATATATCTCCTACAAACATGACACTTCCAGCTCCAGTTTTGCAAAGGGAAACAAGAAACATGCAGAGCTGTTGGGAGAAACACAGAACAGAACAGTCATCTTCTCATTTCTTCAGCTCCATGGGCTGAGAAACAGGCAGAAGCGAGTCCTGCTGACCAAGTGAGGGAAGCACAATAGTCTCCCAGTCATCTCAGCTACTGGATGGCTTTCTCCAAGCTCTCAAAAGCAAACCATGCTCAATTCCAGCAGAAAACTCACTTTTGTTCCCCCTGAGAGCTGAGACTCCCACTGAGGAGAGCTCAGGGAAAGTTCTGAAATAAATAATTTGCTCAGCCACCATTTATCAAAGCTCACAATGATGCACAGACGGTTCCTGAAACAATCCAGCTGGATTTCAGCTCAGCTAGTCTAGTCCTGTCACACGTTCGGAACTCTGATCTTGCACATGTGCCTTTGAAAACACAGCTTATCAAAGCAGCTGCTTTTCATGTGGATGAAAGGAAAGCCGAGATGACCATGCTTGTTCTTCACCCATTCTTTCATGTTCTTTCCTGATTCTTGTCCTCCAGGATCCCAAGATATTAATCCAGAGTCCTTTCACCTTGGTGATGGTCTCTTCTATTCCTCCTACCACAGCCCTGCAACTAAGATATCCCCTGTCTCTGACAAGGCAGTCTCCCCATTATACCTTGGCTGCACAGATTCCCTGTGAGATCTTCTACCCCCCCAGCCATGTCCAAGGCATTAGTTTTATCCATAGGGCTTCTGAAGGCCCTGGTATCTCAGCTGTAATTTAAAGCCAGGCCTGACTGCGGTTTGTGATGTTCAACAGTATGATTGATACTTTACCTTTGTAATTCTGAGGAAAAACAACAACCCACAAACACATTCTGAGGAAAACCAAAAACCAGACCTATTCAGAGAGACCAGACAGAAAGTCCTTATCTGGAATGGGGACTGTCTGATCAGTGTTTTTGCTTGGGCAAAATCCATCCACCTACAGTCAGTCCTTGAAAGGCAAACTGTCCAGAAATGGACTTGCGGGTTCCCTCCCTACAACAAGAAATTAATTCAGATTGAACAAAGACAGATAGCCAGATTTATGTTTTAGGACTCCTGGAAAGGACAAGCCACCACACCACCAGGGATCACTCACCTGACAAAGAGAAGTAATAATCTCTCACACTTCTGGGGCAAAGTACAAACTAAGCTGCAAAGTACTCAGGTATTACAGTAAGAAGGACTGAACAGTCACACCAGTTATGCCAGTTATTAGCCTTTTTATGAGATTTTATTTAAAATTGAAGCAACCCAAAACAGATTTCCTAGCAGGAGCACATCAAGTACTACCTTTATTCGAGGCAAGTGCTGCAGGGGCACAACAGAAAGAGGGGGCTTTTACCGAAGGACTAACAGGCCTCCAAGCCACTTCAAGCCAGGCACTACCAACAGCTCTCCAAGGTTCATCTTTGGTATGAAGCATCTTTCTTTCCCACCGGGCAACTATAGCTGTCTGCTGGCTAACACTGTCCCTGCTCCACAAGTCTCCAGCGATCAAACTCTCCAATGGGACAGAACAACTCCAAGTCCCCATGACACATCAGGCAAGTCACCTCTCTGCCTCCTCACAAAACTCCCGTCCAGCACCCTTCTTGTTCCTACAGTTGGTTGGACATAACTCAACAGGACATCCAGCATTTCATGAGCTTTGACTCTTTCCTTATGTACTGCTCTGCCAGGAAAAGGGCACAAGTAAACTCCTGTTATGTCCCCACCAGCTGCCCAAAGAGGTTCATGCAGCAACCGGCCAGATGACATGGGCACTGCTGAGCCAGAGAAGGGACAGGATCCATCTTCACCAGCTGTGTCCATGTTCAGCAACTGCTGCAGGGTGTGTTTTAGAAGCAGCACTCAAGAGAAATGACTGGACTATGCCTAGCTGCTGTCCTGCAGAGCCTCAGAGACACACAGCAGGCAGAAAACAGTGTTACGTGGTTTCCTATTCCCCAGGAACCTCCCAATGCAAGGCACTTATGCTCCAGGGAGCAAGAGTTGAGGAAGTGCTCTACAAAACACAAGAGTGAAGAGCTTAGTAAATGTGTAACTAGGTAGGAAATGAGCCAGCCCTTGCCCTTACAAGCAAGTAATGCTTTCATTTCCAACAGCCATGCTGCTCCCCAGATTTGTGCAAGGGCTATCCAGAAGCCACATGTCATGAGCTGTGCTGGACACTGAATTACAGTGAGTGATACCAGCCCAGGTTCACAGAACTGATCAGAAATCCAGCCACACTGGGAAGGAGTGTCTGTCAAGTCTCAGATCTGAAATATCACAGGGTTTCATTCATGAAAGCAATGCAGAGAGATATCAGCATCAATGATACACCCGTCCTAGTGAGAGGGCCACCTCTGCCACTATGGTCTCAGCTCCCCAGCTATTGCCCAGACTGCAGTGTTCTTGACACTTCAGTAACCAGTAATTCTCCCAGTGCTCACAGACAAACTCAGTCACTCAGTGTAACACAGAGCAGCTGAAATGGCAATTCATTTCCTTTCTGAACCCCTTCCTCATTGACAGCCCCCTTTATTTCAGGTAAGGTCAGCAGATGCTCCAAAAGAATGGACAAAGCTTTCACACCATTGCAGTCCATCACAGGCAGTACATGCGCCAACCTTTCGCCATGGCAAACAGAACAAAGGGACAAGAAGGAGAGCGGACGTAAGTCAAAGTAGGGATAGCTGGCAATAAAGTTGTAAAGCAGCTCATCACATACAGCTATGTCCTAAAGGCTGGCTTGACTTTCCTTGGACCACTAGGGCTTGTTTAACAGAGCAAATGCTAGGATACTGGGAGATTTATCTTGCAATGAATTTGTAGGTACTGCTGCTATTTCTACACGGACCACTGCCTTGAAAGCTGGCCTTGGAGACAGCATTCACCTCTGGCCTTGAGGGAGAGGGAGTTGCAGTAATTTTGTGAACTGAGGACAAAATAAACAATGTTCAATAATCATATGATTTGAAGTAGGGAACCCTGCAGAGCAGGGGGGTCTTGTAGGCAGCTCAGAGAGCACAACTCCACTGCTAGCACACATCTGTCTCCTCTTTCTTAAGCTCAGAGAAGTCCCATAGCCTGCCAGTAAGAGAATAATTTTCAACTTTTTAGACTAGAGGAAGAAGATTTGCTGGTCTGCACTTAGACACTGCACAGCTGAACCCCACCCTGAGCCAACAAGTGCCATATACAGCACTCCAGTTACAACAGATGGGAACTGAAAAGCCTTTGCTCAGTTCTGATTCTTTTGGAGCTACACTATATTCTCTGATGACTAGGAAGAAAAAAAACCCCTTGCCCTCTTTGTGTTCTACCGCTCAAAGCTACTCTTTCTCAATAACCCCTTTATTTCCATTCAATCTACATCCTGGGAACCTGTATGTGTGGTCCAAAGGCAGAGCAGTCATTGTCAACAACACGTTCTGCCAGCAGATGCCACAGTTTCAAAGCAGCAAGCAGAATATAATCTAAAGCACAAATTGTGCATCCCAGACCTGCAGGAACTGTTAAACAAGGCTCAAAAGACAAGTTCATGGGGGAGGAAAAGAGGCAGGAGATAGGAGAGGGAACCTAAAATGAACTGATACCTTAAGGTAAAATCAAAATGAAAGCTCTTTTTCCTTTTCAGAAAGCAACCAAAGAAAGAGATAAATATGTTATTATACTTACAGCAAAGTGATGCATTAATTCAATTGTGCTAATGGAGACACAATTTCTGTGCTGCTCGTCACAATACACTCTCTAAACTGCTGCCAATGACAGAGAGCTGCAGTTCTACAGAAAGCCACACGGGGAGGTAACTGCCCATCACTCCATGGGAGAGCGTGTTCCTCTAACACTCTCCAGTTCGCTCATGGGGTACTTAGCTGAAAGCAGAAATTACTTTAAGGTGGACACAACAGAAACTAACAGATACTGTAGGCTGTGCCACGAGTCTAACTATAAGTCTCAGCAATCTCTCTTCCAAGTAACCATCTGCAGGGTCTGATCCTGATTTAAGTCTATTGCCAGCTTCAGACATGGTACCACCAAGTCCAGAGGGTCTAAAATCCAAATCACCCCACCTTGGTTAAGCAGTCATACATACTGCTAGGGAGCTAAATGCTGTGTGTTGCTGAAGTACATTTCAGAGGTTTTCAACAAAGTACCAAACAGAAGTTTTGGGGCACATTAGAAACTGAAAATGATTAAATGTGTGTTAATGACAAAAATGAACCTATAACAGAATGGGGAAGGCAGTGGAGAGCAGTGCAGAACCCAGTAACCAAAGGATGTGGAGAAAGAACAAGGCAGCCATCAGAATGGATTCACACTGCACTAAGGGTGTCTGAACTCCGAAAACAAAACAAAAGTCTCCACACCAATAACAAAATGAAAGCTTGAAGCTAAATGCTTCAAGTACCCTGTGGCTCTCCAAACTTCACCTTTATCAGGTTAACATCATGGAAGTTCACAAACACATGAAGAGTGTGCGCTCTTCTTAATGGACTAGTCAGTCTGGAAATATTTTCCCTAGGAGAGCATGAAGAATGGGCTAAATGTTACTGAATCATTTCAGCAAAGTAATGTAGAGCAAACACAGGAACGAAAAATTAATACACAATGAGCATTTCCAAAAAGAGGGGAAAAAAGTGACTCTATCCACACCTTTAATTCCTTCAAGCTCTTACACAAAGGAGGCACCAATGGGGGAGGTTAACAGACCAAAAATGAAAGATCAGCTATAGCATGGGAAGGGTAGTAACTAACAATTAACAGCATCCATGTCTCACAGGAGACTGCTAGTTCTTAAATGATTGCTAGTCCTTTGTCCTGCTCTCAGAAATAATTGGGATGTAAATTGGAGTCTATTATTCTCATCTGTGCCTCAGAAACAATGCATCTCTGCTCTTCAGACAATTACTCTTCTTCCTGGACCACAGCCACATGAGGCTCTACATTCTTCTGAAACCTTGTTTTCAGACCCCAATCCTCCCTCCTAAGGATGTTTATCCCTTAAGAGAAGTTGAAATAAAATCTGGTGAATGTCAGCCCTCCCCAGTAGGAACCCTTGTAGTCTGCAACTGACAATCAACACAGAATTTGTCTCTCCTGTGAGAAGCTCTGCTATTTACACTCTAAAAAGAATGTGTTTCAGTTCCCTCAACACCAATGTAAAAAGGCCAGATCTCATGGAAGATACTTCAGGTGAGAATGCACAGTCCAGTCTTACTCACCCAGCATCTCTGTGGTAAGAGATCTCTGGAACCTAAGCAGATATAATCTGTCCATTCCCCCATCGTGCCTCGTCCTCACTTCCCCAAACCTCTCATGTCTTCAAAAAAGTCACTGCACTTAAAATAACTACACTGCTGTAGATTCACTGTTATCTAAATGGGACATACCACTGGGTGCAGGCTACGGTAAGGCTCCTAAGGTGTTTGCAGTTTGGAGTGACTTTAAGATCGCTGGCATACAAGATGAGAAAAACACTTTGCTTTCAACCTGATGTTCACTCTGGAGAGTATTACATTGGTGACATACCTTTTCTGCTTGTATGTCAGCATTGCTTCAGCAATAGGCAACTGGTGTGCACAATTTGCCCCTGCTATATACTGCGTTATCCGGGAGACAACATCAGGTGTTTCTTGAACTGCAATAGAACAAAGACAGAAAGTAATTTAAGTGACTTCTCAGACCATCACCAGCACTGTCTTCCATTTGCTCAGCCAGCATTTCAACTTCATCTTCCAAAGGAAGCTCTGCAGTCTACCCCAGAGCATGGTAGTCTGACCAAAAGCAAATATCCTACAACAGCATCAAGGTAAAAACATTAGGAAGGCACACTGGATTCACAGATATCTGTACACATCATTATTGACTGAAGTATTATGGTTATTTTATATTTGTGAAAGGGGTTGGTTTTTTTTTTTTTTGGAAAGCGCGTACCTGCCCAGAGTCAGTTTTAGACTTTTTGCACCTTGACTGTAGGTATCTGCTGAAGAACATGCCTAGCCATCTCTTCCCGGGCCTTGGTGAGCTGCTCTGCTCACACCAGTATTTGAGTTACCTGATTTCCTAATGAACTCACAGCCTTGCTGAGTTAACTGGAAAGACTGAGAGCCATACAAGGGTAGGAAGAGCACAAAAATCACATGTGTAGCAGCAAGTATGCTTCAGATCTGTGGGACTGTGTTTAAATCTAGTTGACAGGAAGACATTTTCTAAATGCCTTCCATATTTCTTTAGTTTCAAGCAAAGAGCCACAACTGTGAGATCAAGGGAATGCAAGTGAATATTACCAGGCACATATCACTACCGTACCTTAATGGACATTTTAACTCAAACTCTTTGAATTTGAACAGTGAACTGTGAAGGATTAGGATTCTTCACCATATCAACATATGCCATCACAGTGTTTAAGTGCAGTTCTCGCTGCACAGATGAAAATGAAGAACCTGAAAGGTCTGGACTACACAAAAATGAGGCTGAATTTTCCTCATAGCAGTCAGGCAAATAAATAAGGGCTACAGCATACAACCAACTAAGGAACAGATATGGCTCTCAAGCTGGATTTGTACAGCTAATGAAGTATTCCTAACCCAGACACAAAAAATAAGTCTATATTGACATCTGTCTGCATTTCCAAGTGCAGCACGGAATGAAAAGAAACCAGTTCCAGAAATCTGTTCCTCTACAAGCTTAGAATCAAAGAAAAGCGTAGGTTAGATGGCATACCAGGAGACCTCTAGTCCAGCATCTTGCTTCAAGCAAGGCTAAAACTTCACCTTTATAACAGGCTGCCCAAGGACTTCTCCAGCCAAGTTCCCATTTGCTGGAAAAAGCTCTGAACAATCACCTGTGAAGAGGTCTCTCTTGCCTCCTCTATGGCTAGAGGACTTCTAAGAGCATCCTGGGAGATCCAGGCACTTGGCAATTCCAACAGGAGAACCACACTACAACCTGCCCACCCTCCTGGTGATCCAAAATCTCCAAAGCTGTTTCCTCCTAGTGAAATTTCTGTATGGGATATGCTGCCACAAGGGTATCACTCCTCAGTCAAGTCTCAAGCCTTCATGTAGACCTAAATGTCAGATACAAATCTTCCTTTCTCCTGTTTCTTTCTGTCCTTGAAGGAATGGATGGAAAAACTGTAAGCATTAATACTTTTAATTAATACTAGTAAATTAGTACATTAACACTGTGAGGCTTTATCCTGGCTTAGAACAGACTCAGATAAGAACAGGAACTTGTTGATCTGGCCTAGGGCAGCTCTCATTTCTTACAACACTGGTGAAGGATAAAATTATGTTTTAATAAGAAAGATCCTGCCAGCAGACTTCAGAAATGTCAAGGTCATCCTCATACACAACTAATAGGAGATAATCTTCCAAGAGCTTCCAGTTTTCCAAACCTTTCAGGCTAGACAGTTTGCAAAAGGCCAAAGAAAGCAATGTACTGAACTTGGTAATGAGACCTCCACATCAAAAAACAAACCTGAGGTAGGTAAAACCAGCATGATTCAGGGGCAACTAGTGCCTCTGGGAGCCAACAACTATTTACAAACCACCACATGAAGGACATACAAAGGTCAGCATCTGAAAAGGGAATGTGGTGGAGAGGGGACAAAAGAGGAACAAAAACCTTTGTCTGCTTCCTCTTGTATTTACTTGACATTTGCTGAAATTACTCATTCAAGCCTTTCATCCCACACAGGCCACACACAGACACATGGTCTTACCAGTGGTCTGTGCTTCAAGTTTGTTGAACAGATCTCTCCAGGCTAGATCTTGGAAGAAGTTGTTGTATCTATAATCTACAGACCCCAGGTATTTGGCCACTGGATGAGAGCCTGAGAAAGAAAGGAAAACATGACAGCTGTTCTTCCCAGCCCCAAACATTGTGTTCTTTTATCTGTAAGGAATTAAATTCTAAAATCAAAACTACACTAGACACCCCAGAAACAAATTTCTTCCATAATAACCAAGTAATTTAGTCCAGCTTATCTTTACAAGAGCACGCAAATAAACTTCCCAGCAGAGAGACTGCTTCAACACCACTGATATCTTTCAGTGACATCTCCCTCTTTCTCCTGCCAAATTAAATTTTAAAAAGCCAAAGAAAAGAGAACTGGGAAACTGCAGAGGAAATAAATGATCTGGAAGACATGGATGCCCTATGGCTCTCCATCTCAGCCTCTCAGCTTTGCAAGGGGCTTTCCCAGCAGCCCTTCCTGACCACAGCCTGCAATGCAGCCAGGGCACCTCTGCAAAAGGAGTCAGGCCCCTTCCTCCAAACACCATTTGCATACCACAGCTGTTTTACAACACCTCCATGCACCATCTGCACACCACATCTATTATACAATTCCAAGAAGAGGCAATTGTCTCCAACCAGGAAAAACAACCCAGGGAGGCTTGTTTAATTGGTGGAGAAGGGTTGAAAGTTTAATAAATAGGTTAGAATTCAAAATAGGAAGCGGAGTGCAAGGATTAGAGTCCCTCAGTGAATGCTGGCATTTGCATCAGGTCCCTGCTTGCTCTAGCTAAGCCTTATGGCTCCCTCTATGAACATGAAAAGACTTCCTTGCATGAAGCTTGTGTCCTCAGCCTCCAGCATGCAGCCCTGGATGGAAATCTGACTTTATACTTATATTGAGCAGTACAGGGAAGGCATTTAAGTGCCAAACTCTGCCTTGGGAGATGGTAAAAATTTCCCACCTGCAGGTTAGGCCACACATGTCCCCAGACCATATAACCCGCTCTTGAACTACCCCCTCCAGTCTTTTCAATACATGAGAAGAGTTGTGCTTTCCAGTCTCCACAATTCAGTCACACTCAGCATAAGTCCTGTACATTTACAATCACCCATGAAGTAGCCTCAGGGTTCCTACCAATCATCTCATTTTTACCCTTCCTGTATACGAAGTTCCCACATCAAGCCACACTTCCAGGGACTTCCAGTTGAATCATCAGCTGGTAACTGGTAACCTGACAGCTCCTTTCAAGAAGACCCAGTTGCTTAACTGTACTCACCACCCTCCAAGTAAAGCTCATTGTGGAAAAACCCCAGCTCTCTTTGCAGTGCTCCAGAATAGGGCTAATTTCCAGACTTCCAGGAAAGGTTCACGAAGAAGGTGTCTCTGAACTTTCCTCGATGTCATTAGAGACTGTGGTCTAAGTTCTTTCCTGGACCCCACTGATCATGGCTACTTTCAGACCCATCATTTCTTTTTCAGTGGAGTTTTAAACAGTGCACGTGGAACAGCTCTGCACCATGCACTGCAAAAGCCTTTCCATATGCTGGGAAGACACATTGCATGTGGCAGATGAAGTTGGAAGCACATACTGACCACGTGCTTGGAGACTTCAAGGTCCCCAAGAAGTTCTATCCTTGGGGGCTAACTAAAATGCTGAAAAAACCCCAAACGACCAAAATTATCCCCTACCTTTTATTTTATTTGCCCCTTTTCAGTTGTTCATACGCTGGTTTGGACATCAAAAGAGTCCTTTAGCCATAGAATCAGAAGTGGAGTGAATCTCCCAGTATGGATGCTTACAGACACTGAGCATTTCTCACTGTTAATAAAATACTTTGCAGTGTGTAGTTGTGAACTAAGCACGTAACACCACCTTAGGAAAAACTCTGCCATTCCTACTTTGAAGATGCTGCTAACAGTAGGAAGTCTGTTCCCTTTAGACATTTCTGGCACAGTCACTATTCTGTCTTTGGTGCTTTTTTTAATTGTCAGAAAAGACAGGTTGCTCCTCAATCATTTTTATGAACTGCCAGAAAGCTGGCCAGAAATAAGCACTTGGTCCAACCAGGAAATACTGCAGACTTCTATGAAAAGGTCCTGTTAGAGAAGTTTCTATATTTAGAGTACACTTAAAAAGCATTCACCATTCTGAAGCAGTTCCCTTAACAATGTGCTTTGGTAATTTTCTTTTTTTTTTTTTAATTCCAAAAGCAAGTTTTAAGTTCTAAAAAAACAACACAAAAGACACAATAGCTACATCTTGTATTTCACTTTCAAAGAGAGAATATTTTCAGACCATTAAAGACTGCAGGACAGAAAACTCTTCTTCTGAGGCCAGGAGACAGCACGCAAGGACCAAAACCCTTGGCCAAACAGACTCTCATTCAAAGCACGTTTAACCTTGCAGAAATATTATTTTATTTTTACCCCCTAAGGGGCTCTCTTTTCTCTTCCTGCCAACCACTCTGGAAACTAAATGCCTTCCTTTCTGAAGGATTCAGCTCTCTTCCTCTGCATTTTTCATTTGACTTCTGCAAATCAACAGCCTAACCGTGCTGTTCGTGGTGCCTGGCAGCAGCTTCTCACTCCTATAGCAATTGCCATGAGCTGGTCACAAACCTAGAAGACTTGGAAAATACTGAGAAAAAGTGCTTTTCAAACACCATCACCCAAGTCCCTCATTCACAGAATCAAGCCTCGGACTAGACTGGCTTCTGACATGGTGCCCTTACACCACCAACACTGCTCAGATACCCCTGCTGACAAGCATCAGTGACTGCCTGCCTTCCCAGGCCTCACTGTTACAACATTCCTCACATTTCTAACTACTACAAGACCCCTAACATTATCATCAGTCCACTCAGCTTCCCCCAACACACACAGTCCAAGCTGAGTTAACTTTCCAGCCAGGCAGGCTTGTTGACAGCTGGAAAGACAGAGATAAAGCACTGGAAAACTGAAGGAAAAACCTGAGGAGAACAGCACATAAAGGAAAGGTGAAAAGATACATGTAATTTGAATAATTTAATCTCTCAGCAGTTTCACAGCCTTTAAAAATTTTCAAACCCCCTTCCCTCCATAAACATTTATTGTGTCAGCCTCAGAGAAGCCAGAACAGTTATTGCTCTGGGAAGCACAGTGCCCAATGAACTTAAGATTTCAGCCAGAGAAAAACCTTCTACAATGTTACTCTGTGCATTCATTGTACTGTGATTAAAAGATACATAGGAGCCTCCCTTTATGGGAGAAGTATTCAACCCCTTGCTTCAAACAAAATGCTCACAAGCAGACTTTAGCATCAAGAAAGTAAAGATGGAATTCATGCATGCAAACGCAGCAACACATGCATTACACAATACTATGACAGCACGATGTTTGCCTCATTTAACAGCTATATACCAAGATAAAGCTTCTACAAAGGCTTTTCCTGAGGGAACATATCCCATTTAACCCATTCATCTTTCTAAGAAGAAAAATTGATCCTTATTTACCTAGAGGGATGATCAAAAATCTCATGTAGCCAAGCCAGTCTGGGGTTTTGTGAGACAGCTGCTCTACAAAGAGCCTCAATACAGCACTGAGGTAATTCTGGGCTCCGGCCACTGCAATTTTAATTGGGTTTGGAGGCTGCGAATTGCAGTTACAGCTAGACAGAAAAAGAGGAAACATTCATAATTGTGCTTCCAACCAGACATTTCAGAACAAGTAAACAAACTTGTTTAATAGCAACTACAGCAGAAGAGCAGAATACACAAAGCAGTATCACCAGTGATTATCAGCAGCTTCAAACATTATTAATAAAATGCAACATTGTTCAATACTTTCTTAATTGTCCTCCTTGTTGGTCCTTCTTTCACATGTTTGGATTATCTAAAGGGCTGGACTCAACTGTCTAGGTTAGAATGTACTTACTGCAACTAACTGCTGTGTCAGAGAACATACTTAGGTACCTACAGCCCTTAGTAGGTATCTAGGGAATACCTTAAGGAACTAATCTGGGAATTACCACGGAGGTGTGTGGGAAGAACTATTTTAAAACCTACCTATTAGCTTTGTATGCTTTACTGCTTATTAGATCTGACCCATGAGGCAGCCTCCAAAGCACAACCTTTTAAAATCACTGGTGTCGATGACAGAAATGTACCTTCACACACATGGCAGAATGGCAACTGTGCAGGGCTGGCGAGTGCTGAAGAGTCACACAACTGTGACTTGAGGAGAGTAGACTGGGGAGAAGTATTGGAAGGAAGAAGTATTTCACAGCTACTGGGAGGAGAACTCCCTGGGCACTGGGGCACAGGAGCCGAGGGGCTTTTAGAGCTGAGATTCAACAAACCACACAAGCAAAGTGGAAACTTACTATCTTTGTATCCTGGAGACAATAGTGCTGAAAGCTGCCTGAATATCCGCTGAAGAGCATGTGCAGACCACTGGCAAGGTATGCTTTTGCAAGACATCTGACAGATACTGAGGAAAGAGCAGAACATTTTGTAGTCTTTTTTTGCTACAGCTTGTCACAAGAAGAAAATCTGCCTCTCCTAGCCTCCTAGGTATTCTCACACCCAAGCATGGGCACCTTCACCATGTCCAATTTGTAAGTCATATGGCTATTTCTCAAATACCTCATCTTTGTGAATCAGCCAACGGAAAGCTCTTCCTCTAGAAAAATTGAAACATTGCACTTTCTTGACAAACACTAACACTATATCCAAAACACAGCAATGACAACTATATAACAGCAATAGCTTGTGGCTGCAGGGAGCACGACAGCAACAGGTCATTCACCTAGCAGACAGCACTGCGTAAGAGCAGATGCTGTCTACTCGTCTACTTCTGGAACTGCAGTTGCATTTCTCTCTGATTTCGAAAGGATTTAAACAAATGCCATGTTCTGGCTACCTTCAGGCACTAGAAAGGGAAAAGTTCTACCAACACATGCATTCCTCATGAGACTGTTTCCTTTCTATGCAGCTAATGGCAAACAACGCAAACAAGTTAACACAGACCTCAGGTATATATGGACATAATATTGATGAAACTCAGCAATTACCTCAAGCCTTCAAATTCTACACCACTAATCTGTACACTCCAGCCAATGCTACCTTCATGTCCTCTGGTACTGCAAGCGCAAGCTGCTAGAATTACTGGAAGATGACCTACAATGACTGATGCCCGTCTCCAGAAAGCATTTCTCTACCTTCCAAGTACAGAGAAACAAGAACCAGGAGCTCAGCTGGTATTTTTGCTCCCTCAAACATTGAGACCCTAGTTCTTTTAGAAGCAGAAAGCCAAACCGGACAACGTAACTCTATGAGCCTGGCATAAATTCTACAGGCCACAGTCACCCTGCACACATTTATTGGTCCTCTTCCATGTATATCTTATTGCTTTCCCAGACTAAGCTTCCAAAAGGAGCAAAACTCGTTCCAAACCTGTAACAAACCACCCCATGTTGACAGCAGAAGAAAGGACTGCTCAGGGTCCTCCTTATACAACTATCACTCAGCCAGAAAAAACAGGGTGACACACCTGCAGCCAGGAACCACAAGCCTGTGCACAAGGCAACACAGAGCTGATCTGAAATATTTCCTCCTGTGTTTGCCACCTGTGCCTAGAAATCTCAGCCTAAACCACAGGTCAGTCATCCCTGCTTCCTTTGTCCCAGACTACCACAGTTGAGAAGTAGGCTCTTGAGTGCAAAGGTCTAGCCATTCCCAGTGTGCTGCTATCCAGAAAGAACAGCATTTCATGGAAGAGAAAAAAAACCAACTCTGTTGGAAGACTCAGGTGGTAAAGCTTTACAAGATCCACAGCATCTCCTGGTGAAATGAAATACAATCTGTAGGCACTGAACACTTAGTATGCTGCCAGCCCCCATGCACCACCACTGCTCTTCCAACCAAGCAGCAGAACCTACTTGGTTAGTGGTAGAGCTCAAGGCCTGTCCATTCCTGAGGAGGAAGAGTGAAGGAGAACTGTGCTTCAGGTAACATCTTGTGCATTTACCTGGCCTTGCCAGTCAGAAGTATTGACAAGAATAATGTTTTCTGGCAGCTGGTCATCGGAAACCAGGATGTGATTTAGTTGGTCATACACCGTTTTCCTGGGGATCTGGAAATAAAGACACAGAGAAGAGAACAGTAGGAGACATCAGCTCTAATCATCAAGCCACCAGCTCGAGCCCTTGCAGTTCGTAAGAGGTGGCTGTGCATGGCCAGCTCCCCTGCAGGCCCCTTTATTAGCCACCTTGGTTTCATTGGCCATTACTCTTTCTGCCATTCACTTTTACTTACATCACTTCATATCAACAGCAGCAAAAGGAATTTTGGATTCATAGAAGCTAGGAACAATCTCCTTCAAGAAGGGGATTAAGTGTGTGCCACAGCTAACAAAAGAATGACACATATGCTCTGCACAAGTCAGCCCCCTTTTGAAATCCCTAGCAATGTGCCTTATTTCAAAGGAGTCATTCCTCAACACAGCCCTGTTAATTTCTCATCATAACAATCTGCTCCAGTGCTTTCAGTTTATGGTGGGCTGACAAAGCAATAAGCTGGCAAAACGCAGCAGACTGAATTGTCATGGTTTAAGCTGAACCCAGGACAACATGTAAGGTACAATATCAGCCAAGACAAATACCCTCTTTCCTGCAGCTGCAGGGCCCAGATCTTTTCCAGCAGGGATTGCACTTGGGCCAGAAGGAAAGGAACCACAAGAGACAGTTGGAGAAGAGGAAAAACTATGAGTAGCTGGAGAGACAGCAATCTTTTTCACACCTGTAAGTGGTGCCGCGTGTCTGGAGAGCGTTCATTGTCCAGACTGTTTGCTCTCTCGTTCTGTGGCCTCACGGGCTGCCTCTCTTTCAGAGATGTACTCCTTCCCCGACGCCCAGTCTGCTTCCCTTCAGACCTGCTAGAGAGATGTGCTTGCATTCCAGACCTGGCTTGTATGGTGTATACATCCCCAAAATCCCAGATCACCCAGTCTAGCAACCTCAACAACGTGTGGGGAGGCATTAGGGAATCATGCACATAGACCTGAGTTAGCTTAAGATCTATCTGCTAATTCTGCCTCTGATAGTGCAGAGCACAGAGTACAGCTACAAAGCCTTATCCCAGGAGTCCCAGGCAGACTTCCACAGTCCATGCTAAGACCCACACTGCCACCCTGCTATTGCTACACAAGTATAACAGGGTGCAGCCAAGCAAATAGCAGTCACACACCCAAAAGCAGCACAGAAATACTTCTTCAAAAGAGCATCTATCTGTTTGCATATAACTGGAGAAACTACATGGTGGGGTTGCTGAAGCCCATATTTACTACCCAGTTTGGGAAAGTTCAATAGGACATAAGTTAGACTTGACAACCACCCTTAAGGTAAAAATCTGCATCAGACATTGACTTAGCAGCTCCAGAGTTTCACAAAAACTTCCTTGGACATGGAGTAGGTAAAACAAAGGAAACATGAGCAACCTCAGAGCAATGCTGCCCTTCAGGTTTCTGAGCATTCATTTATAAAGTGCTCAAGATCCATCACTTAAGTGCTTCAACACAAGGAGGGTATCCTTGCAGTCAATGGCTTAAGGCCATCATGAACAAATGTTAGCAATGAGTTGCAGCCCTGCAAGCAGGTGCAGTGCTGTGTCACCGCTCTACCTGGTGGATGGGATAATGAGGGACTCCGTCTTGGTGATCTTCCCGCTGGGTGGGAGCTTCTCAACAAACACATCTGGTGTGGGAAGTTCAGCTTCGGGGACCTCAGCTTGCTGGTTAGGCTCCTGCAAAAACGCAGGGGACCAATTCATCAGCAACAAACCCTCCCCTCCGTCTCACTACCACAAGGGCTAGCAGGAGGCACACCAGCTTAGCTCTGTCTGGGGCACATTCAGCCTTCCTCTTCCAGACATGCTACTCACTGCCAAAGGGAGAAGCCAATACTGGCTATCTAGGGCTCCCCGTTCTCAGCTCTGCCTCACAAGTGAGATGGACGTAGAAAAAGTGCCTAGATACGCTATGTGAAATAGGCACTCTTTGAGCTCAAAGCTAGAGACATGTCTTCTCATGAAATGCAGATTAATTCAGTTTACCCAAATGAATTAGCAGAGGGAGAAATGTTACAAACTGCATACCCACAGTAGAGCAACTTGAGCTTTGCAATTTTTATCCCAGGATCAGCTCAATTTCTGCCAATTCAGCTTTAAGTAATACTTGTCTGATAAAATGAGTATTTTTCAGGACAATGCACATGCTCAGTAGCATACTTCGGGGCAGCCTTACTCAAACCAAGAGAAAGGCTGTTTCAACAGAAGGCCACGTACAGCATTTCAGTTTCAAAAAACTGAAAGACAAGAACCTCCAACAACTAAGGTCAGGAGAAGAGCTGAGCATAATCTTCACTGCAGCTAACATTACTAAGTTGTGTTGCATATGCAACTATATAGACAGACTGACACACGGCATAGAATGCAGTTCACAGCTGACACCCAAACTGTCAGGAGTTACATTAACAAGTGTCTTTTCAACTTACATAAGAGACAGTGTCAGAAATACTGTCGCCTGCATGTTTGGTTCCAAGACTCTTTGTCTTTTCAGGCACTTCTATCTGCTTGAGAGGAGAAAAATCATTAGGAGGCATGGCACCAGCACAGCTTTCAGCCATGCTCTCTGGATCAGGCTGTTAAAAAGACACACTTCTCTGTGCAAACACTGCACAGCTCTGCTGGATGACCAGGAGTGCTTCCTGGTCACACCAGGAACAAACACATCCGTGTGGGATGGGCAAAGCAGCAGCTGATACACAGTAGAGGTAAGGAAGTGCCCTGGAATAAGACTGATATTCTATGAGCCTAACATGCCCATCCATGAGGAGATGGAAAAGAGGCTGAGCTGCCCTCAGCGTTTGCTCCCAGCCAGCATGAAAAGAACCCCAACAGCAGGAAGGTAAACCCTTCTCCAACAGTGTCAAGGAGTACCTAAAGCTCCCAGGCAACATCTCCCATCCTGGCAGTCACTTCAATTACATGTGAAACAGGAGCTATTCATACTGCTAGCAAGTATTCAATACATAACCTAAAGAAGTCCCCCTTGAGTTAATACAATTACTGCATAAAACAGAGCCACAAACAAACAAAACAAAAACCACTACCAAAACCAAACCCCCCAAACCCCCACAACATTAAAAAACCCTCAAATAAAAACAAAAGACCCACAACAACAAAACCACAATAAAAAAAAAAAAAAAAAACCAAACCAAAAACCCCCAAACCCCAAACACGCCCCCCCCCCATGTTTTCTTAGCAGAAAATTCATATCTCTGCATTCAAGTCTTTGAAGGAAGTCAGAGAGGGTGCTTTAATTTACACATGCAAATAGAGAACAGTGCAAGTCTGCTGTATTACCTGCAGATAGATAACCTTCAAGAAACATGACTTACAGGACTTGATGGCTCTCTCTGGCTCCTGATGCTGTGGATGCTACCAATTTCTGTCTGAGAGCTGGAGTGTGACAGTCCTTCAAAATAAGGTCTGAATACAGAAAGAAAAAACAGTTTCTTATTATCAAAACTAACAAGAGAAAGTCCACCACATTCACAGCAAAGCAATGTGACTGTTCCCAGGGTGTCTCACTGCTCCGCAGTGGTTCCAGTAAAATTTATAGGCTATTTCTGAAAGGATAGGGAGGTCTCCAGGACAGCAAGAGAAGCCAGAAAGTCCAGGGACCTCTGCCTAGCCCTGACACTAACTGGTAAGACTTCCATCTAATGGATCCAGCGTGTCACTTGTCACACAGCACATCATATTTATAAAGCCCTTCCTAGGAATACTTGCATGCCCCCAGACTACACACCAAACAGCAGGAAATCCACAGTGGGCACGCAGGTCCAGCTTTTTCCCATAGTAGAACAGAATTGCACATTCACCCCACAGGAGCAGCTGTGTCCTCGCTAACCCCAAGCACAAGGTGCAAAGTTTCACACAGCAATTCTTGTTTCAGCTACATGCTACATGCCAGCCTAGACAGGGTCTAACTCTTGACTGAAATACAGCAAGCAGAGCTACTGCCCCACATGGATACTCTCCTCCTGTGGGTAAGTGACTCCTGGTGCTACGCATTTTATTTCCAGCTTGCATGTGGATTTGGCTGCCAGCCCTATGATCCAATTACACAGTTGCTCAGGAAGATAAGGCAGCACATACAATCAGGTTGTGCTTTCATGTAAAAAGGCAGCTCATCACACCAGCTACAAGGCTCAATTACAATTTAAGGAACTGATTTTTCTTTTGTTCTTGTTGCAGGAAAAACCTGCTTACAAGCATCAGCATTTATCACATCCTTCCAAGACGTGAACACAAGAACTGGACACAGCAAACCACAAAGTGTCTCCTCAGGACCAGACACAGTATGTTCTTATTCCAGTAATATTCCTCTAATCACATATCCCAGAAAAGCTAGCTCCAGGGAACAGGACATGAGCTCTCAGTGTGTACAGTACAACATTCTGGCTTGTTTCAAAGCATATGCTTACCTTATCTACTTTCAAATTCGTTCAAGGTAGGGCCTACCAACTCGCAATACACTGGGTCAAGCTCCAAATGCCTTTAAAGCCAGGAGCTCCATCACTTACCACTGCTGCCCCAGCATATCCTTGACATCTTGTGGCTTGCTGATAGAGAGCAAGTCGCTCCAGACTCAAAATCTATTCTTAGCCCAATTAGGTTATTCAACATTAATTACGATTATGACAGCTGGTAATTACCTGGAATTTACAGATACTGTATTGACCAACTGCTGTGGTAGGCTTTGCTTTAGAGCCACCACAACACTGAAGGCCTGAGCATGCAACCACATGCCAGTCAGAAGCATGAGTAAAGCTCAGTCATGTTTTCAGTCTTTATTTGGCAGCAATGTGAGACAGCTCTGTCAGCTTGGGGTTCTGCATCTGCTTAACACCCTGAGCCACAGTGCTGTGATTACCCATACGTCAGTGTCCACAAAAGCTGGTTCAGAATACACTTGCACGGATCTATGTGTGCTGCGGTCAATCCCCTTGGGCCCAGAGAGGCTCCTTTGTTTCCCACAATTCTGCTTCCTTAATGCCTGCAAAGACCCTCTTTTCCACAGAGGGTCTTATCAGCCTTTCCAGAAAGACACAAGTCTGCTTTGTCCATCCCTGCCTCTATTTCTGCAGCTTCCAACCATGTCTCCCTCTGCCTTAGCACAGATTTCCTGTCTGTTTCTACCACCTCTTCAAAACAACTGGTTCAATTCTACTGCCTTCCAGTCAGCAACTCCTACCCTTGTGCTCAGGTAGCAGGGCAAGCAAAACATCTGCACAAGAAACAAGGAAGAAATGAGACTAAAAGGAAATCAGACCCCCACACACACTATCTCCAGCTTGTAACAGCACACGCTAGGGCTCCAAGACCAGGTCAAGATGAGATAAAAAAAAAACAAACCACGATGGAGGGATGGGAATAGAAAGAACACCTAAACTGTGCTGACACTGCACATAGTCTCTTCTCTGGCCCAGCATCACTCTCCCCACACTTACTTTAACTTTGGCTTTGGAGTGCTCAAGACACTGTCATCATCCTCCATTTCTGGCCCACTGTCACTGGGGTTCTCTATATCCAGCGTGTCATACAGAAGGTCCAAGTCTTCCTCCACCTCTGGAACATGCTCTGCTGGGTCCTGCTCTGAATCCAGAACCTACACACAGGACAAAAGCAGGCATTGCTGACTCAGGTAGGAGCCAGACTGATCCCATGTCACCTGAGCTGCCCCGAGGAATGCAGCACACCGGACTTGGGAGCAAGATTCTGTTGGTAGTGCAAGGATATTATATCCAACAGAAACATTAGGTATACGAGAAGCCTCTGCTTTGGGTCAAGCTTGTTAGTGTCTGGTTAAGCAGAAGTTACCTATTGGACTAAGCATCCACATACAATCTATTAACCACAGATTATGTGTATTATTCAACCCCCTTCTATAAACAAGGCTTTGAAAAGACACCTAATGGAGTTCCAGTTTTCTGAGAACAAGGTCAGAAATGCAGTACTCCCAACAGTCTTGGGTTTTACTGAAAAAGTTGCCATCACACCTCTTGATTTGATAACCAAGAAGGTAGAAATGACAAAAAAGTCCACAGGAGGCGCTTGAAACCTGGACAAGCATCAGCTGGACCAACATGCAAAGCCCAAGAGAACAGGTATCTGCACAAAACTTCCACAGGTTCCTTCGCATATACATCAGAGAAAGCAGGCAGCTGTACACAGGGTGCTGACTGTGCTGAGCTAACTTGGGAAGAACAACAAAGCTAACAGGACTGTCTGGAAGCATAAGGAGTTACTCACTGTTTCCCACAAGCCACAAAATCAACACACAGCCATACAGCCAATTGAGATATTAACTGTTTTTATATTAGATAGTTAATGTCACACAGGTTTCTTGAGTTTCAGATCTCAGCTCTGACCAGAACACTGACTCTCGTGTGAGCCCATGTTCCCTATCCAAGTTTTTCATGTCTTGCCTGGCTGTTCTAATGAGACGATCAAACAGGCTGGGATTTAACTTCACAAGCAATATACTCCTTGTAGACTTGTCTTTGAAATGGTCAAAGATAATTCCAAACCAGTCTGCAAAACTAATGGGTACATACACAGCTGCCAAAATCTGCCTTTGATAAAACTTGATCTAGAAAATGTTTGATGAGATTTTAAAGTTGGCCCTCAAGCCTCCATGCAAGGCCAGGGTGTAAGGAAAGGTCACACCCACTGCAGATGTGAAAACAAAACGAAGAGAACTAGGGGGAAACAGAAGAGTGTTCCTGAAGACTAAAGCAAGATGCACCAAGCAGAGCGCAACACACAAGACAGGAAGGCTTACAGAATGAATTACATACCTCATCAGACACTTTGAACCTCTTCAGCAATGCCACAACCTTCTGCTTGAAGTTTTGCTGCTGCAAGTCAAAGACACTTTCACATAAGTAAAGCATTAAGTGAACTTTTTTCTCCCAGTCTGCAAAACGCTCAGACACATCTGACACTGGTGCTGTAGCTGCTGCTTCAAATCAAGTAACTCCTGACATCACAACCCAAGTCTCTGCTGTTCTTATGTTGAAATTGGCTTTTCCACATTTACTATAAACTTACTTTCCTGCACTACAACAAACCAGATCACACTCCACCAAGCAATATAGATCTCCTGGCTCTAACAGATGGCATACTACTCTTGGTTGGACACAGGAGATAAATCATTTTATCTGCCAGATCTCCTCCTGCACTGACAAACCTAATACACACGCTGTGAAGAAAAGATGAGATGTGCTGGTACAGAGGTGGCATCCTTGTGTCAGGAGGAAAGTGAGGAGAAAATGGCTGGCACTAGGCCACTAAACCCAGTTTTGCGTCACCCCCACATGCTGTAGATTCAGTATCAGTTCAGAGGTCAGGGCTAGAAAGACATTATTCTTATTATGAGAAAGCTGCTTAAGAACCAAGTGGTCTATTTTGTCCTGGTTGGTCACTGACTCCAGAAAACAACATTAAGGACACCAAGGATATGAACCAGCATGCTCCTGGTCTCAGAAGGATCTTTTTAGTGTCAGATTCAGGTCAAAATAGGGTTTATTTCAGAGATTATTAAAACAGGGATTTCAGAAATAGCCTTATGGAAGGTAGGATGAACTTACTCCTAGGTCCAAAAAGAAACCTAGACTACCTTGGCAATTCTGAATTACCATCATCACAGACTTCAAGCACACTTGTATAAGCAAAAAGCTGTGTTATGGCATGGTCAAGCACAAGTCACTGCTCTGCACAAGGTATGAGCTTTACAGGCATATGCAAGCTTGCTTAGAGAGGCTGGATAGCTGCATGCAACTTGCCAAAGCCTTCAATATCCAGCTACTTCTGCTGCAGCACTCCGTGCACTAAATCAGCTTCATCTGTCAAGCTCAAGCCCCTGAATGAGCTACTTAACTTCATTCTGAAACCTTCCCACTGGTCTCTTCCATGCACAGTACAAACAGAAGAGCTTCCCTTCACTTAAAGCTATTTTTGGAACTTACATGAGCGTGGATCCTGCACTGGCTTCTTCATGGGGGTGGAAATTAATTTCATACACTTATACAACTTTTGGAGCTTCTTAACCTTACAGCTAAAGGACACTCAAGACAGCACACAGACACATCTTGGATGGTGCCACTCTCTGAACCTGCTGGTTTTGCCAGCTCTTCACATGCTGTGACCATGCCCCCAAGCTCTCTGCTGGGCCAGCATGTCTAGTACTGCTGCCCCATAAGCCACATGCACCATGCATCCTGGCCAAACCCCATCAGTGTTAGTAAAACTAATTTCCACCGACCCTTGTTATGGACGTCGTTCTTACTATCGATCTCCGCTGCTTCTTGGGCTTCCCCAGCTCGTACTCATCATCATCCAAATCCTGAGCAGAAAGAGGATTCCTGTGTTACCTTTGTGATTTGGAGACACATGAACATTTATGTGTTAAAAATGTTCCTTCTATGAAGATGAACCTGCTGCTTTGTCTTCCAGGCATTTAACATTTGCCTTAATTGCAGTTATGATGGCAAAGGGAAAAGGAAGTGAACCAGGTCTGCAGAGAGCCAGGAATAACCGCTTAGAGAAGAAAAACAGACCTAGTTCTACATTCAAGGAACAAGGATAGTCACAGCCCCCCATTTCAGGGGGTACCTCTCTCAGCACCTTCCAAGAGGTGGAAGGCAGGTAATGCCAGAGTCTGAAGGCAAGTAAGACCCAAACTTGAAAGCATTTCATGAGGACCTATATTATATAAGGCATTAAGGACTAAAGACTGATTCAGACCCCACTGGCCCTTTAATTACAGCTGGGGATCTAGCTGGGCTCTTCAAATCCAATCAGTATTACAGAAGCGATCAACTGATGCCTTGACCATTAAGCTGAGAAACACACAAAGATGATAATGTTTACTGTTTAGAGGTAGCTCAAGTCCAAACACATGAACAGATAAATAACAGCATGGTGGAAGAAATGGGTTACTGTGGAGGCCTTTTGCCACTGCAACTAAACACTTGGTGACAGTCCTGCGCTGTCATGGTTTAGTTAAATAGGCTTTTAGTTTCAAGCATGAGCCAAGAGGGTACACACTACACTGAAGCCCTCACAGGGAGAAGCCATGCCCTAAACAGTACCTGGCCCTGTACGGCATCATCACTGGCCTCCTGCTCAGAAGAGAAGCTCTCGTACTCTTCCTCGGAATAGTTGTCTGAAAGGGAAGGAAAGAGGGGAGAGATCCTGTGAAACTCCTTTAAGGCAAGTGTCTCATCTCAGAAGCAGAGAAGGCCAACTAACAATCACAAATCAAGAAAGGAAGCAGACAAGGAGATGCCTGTTGGTTTATCTTAGTTTATCTTCTATCTGTGCTAGAACAAGTGAGATGGCATGGGAACAGGTTGGCCAAAGAAGCAGTAAATGCCCCATCCCTGGCAGTGTTCAAGGCCAGGTTGGACAGAGCCTTGGGCAACATGGTCTAGGGTGAGGTGTCCCTGCCCATGTCAGGGGGGTTGGAACTTGATGATCTTAAGGTCCTTTCCAACCCTAACTATTCTACAATTCTATGGGAACCACCTGGAGGTAAGGAATAAGGAGAAACATTTAATAGGAAGGAAGGACCAGCATATAGATAAGGCTTCTTGAAACACCATCCCCTTCCATCCTGGAAGGAACCACCTGGTAGACAGCAGCAAATAAAGAGGTTTCTCCACAAGGGAGATAACTTTTCCCTCTGACATGGGCATAACTGACTTAAAAGAGCAAGTGAGACATGCCAGGAGAGTCTAAATCCTTTATTGAAAGGAGACTTCAGGTGATCTGCCTGACCTCAGGCAACAACACACAAGCACCTGCGTGCACTATCTTCAACAGGTCACTCTTCTAGCAGCGAGCAGAAGACTAGTACCAAAAGCAGAAACCCAATGACTTTCCTAAATGGTGCACAACACCATGGATTTACATTCATCAAACCAGGCCATAAGTCCACAGCATAACATGTTGCAGGTTTGCAGGTGTCATCTAAGTTAATGAGATTTACTGTAGAATACTCAAAGGAAAAAGAAGTTGGAAGAGTATCTTAAATGCAAATATCCTGAATACAACACCTTTAGTTAGGTGAGAAGCTACAGGTTCTCAGCACACCCACCAGTAATGCTGGAAGAGCATTGGTGAGAACACAACTAACCCTTGCTGGATGGCTCAGGCCTGATGTGATGCAGGAGAAGCTTAGACAATTCAATCCCCCACTCCTGTCACACACTATGTTGACATAGCAACAGGTTAAAAAACATGTTAATTTTCTTTTTTAAAAACCTTTTAATTTTCTTTGCATTAATCAGTTACAGACACAGCACCTTGTGCAAAACAGTTCTTATTTGGCCCAGAAAGCATCTAAGCCCAGGTGGGGTTTAACTCCAGCTAGTTCAGGAAAACAGTGGTCTTCAGAGCATGTGGTTGTACTCTTACCTGTAGACTTGATTTTCTGGCTGGCCTGCATTGTGCTGTCTTCATGGTCAATTGGCTGACTTGACAAGGAGAAGATCCAGATTTCTGCTACCTTCACTGCAGCCTCTTTGATGTTGCTGAAAAGGCTCAGAACTTGGCCACCTTCTGTTGGGTGCTGCATGACCTGAGACAGGAATGAAGTGGTACAAACTGGCCCTTAAATGTATTTAAACTTGCATAATTTGCATACTATGAGAGATTTACGTTGATAGAGTTACTCCACATTTCCAAGTACAGAACCAAGTCAACACCCTGCAACTGCAGGAGCCACCTGCAAGCAATATTCAACGCTAGTTGAGATTTTGACTACTAATGGAAGCGATGAAAGGAAGCAAAAAGCATTCTGAGCTTGACAGTTGATTAGCTCATGCTTGAAGCACAATACTCGATACCTCATTATTATGTATTTGCTTTCATGGCACAGTACTGATTTGAATTATCAAGTTACCAACCTTCTGAACACCTAATGAAGGAACTTCATTTTGTGTTAAAGCCCAGCAGAACAGCCATTAAAGGCAAAAATTAACGGCGAGATACACATGCAGAATGCTTCCTAAAGCAAAAAAACCTGCTTCAGGGAGCTGGCATCTGAATCTCAGAGGAGCTGGCCACCCCAGGATAATGAAGCAGTGGGTCATGAAAAACAAGACAAATGGTCGAGGCAGAGGGACATCTCAGTGTGGGTTTCTCCTCCATTTGACACTTACACGGTTCTTCCCAGAACCTAAGACTTATGTCCTTCTCTTGCCTCACTGGAGTCCAAAAGCGCATCCCCATGCCTGTACCTCAGCTTTATAACATACGCCAGGCTGCTTTGTCACCTCCTTTCATGGCTTTAAAAAGACCTGAGCTGATGAGGAACAAATACTCCCCTGCTCAGACTCACAACTCCAATTCATTGCTTTGTTTCAACAGCTAAGAGAACTCTATTTTGAAGAAATGTGTCAGTGCTGTTGGAGGTCATCATACCATAAACTGCAAAGCAGGGTGGGCTTGTAAAATTTGGTTTCCTCAAGTCTTTGATTTCAGAAATAGCCTAGATGAGCTGGAGAGTAACTATGCCCTAACACAGTGCACCTTTGAAATTTTCTAACCTTCTAACCTCAGTCAGCTGACATTACAAAAAGGCCTAAGAAAAACCACAAGCAGCAGCAGCAAGTGCCCAACACTTAGAGGTTCACTGATGGGTCTAATTAATGGAGCCACATGTTTTCTGCCTTACAGCAGTATTTATTTTCTAGTTTTAAACAAATCAAACATGGTACACAAAAACTGTCAGCTACAACACAGCTACACATTGGAATTTGGCCAGTTCAAATGGAGAATTCACCATCTACTGCAAGTCTGAGGGAAGCTGAACTCACACACAAGGAGTGGCCTTTATAATTAATTATTTAGTGTAGTAAAAAGTCACCACAGCATAACACTAGTTTATTTTAGATGGAAATGATTTTTTCATCAGACTGCATTCTGTGAACAATACTGGTGTTAACCTGAACTTGCTACTGCTAAGTCCACCTCTAAATACTCAGAAACAGAAACAGCAGATTAAACAGGGCATGAAATAATGGAGCATGAAGCTACCCCATTCAGAAAGCCTTAGTGAATAATTTATCCATACTTGATTCCAGCATTAATTTTCAGATGTAAATCTGAAAATTTTATCATTCACCTCTCATGAATAGAACTCCACCCAAATTACCAAGTCATGAAATAAGAACTGCAAAGTGTGTTTCAAGCAAAATGAAAGTACTTTATCCTTAACTTTCATACAGTAGCACAGAGAAGCACAGCAAACCTTGCTTTAGCTTTAGCATTTCTTAGGGTTGGAAGGCTTGCCTGCGTGACCCTGTCTGTCTTGTTCTGCACCTATGGAGTCTGTAACTCTAAAAAAAAACCCCAACATACAACAACAAAATCTTCACAAGGTAAAAAGCTAGTCTTGTGAAAGCTTTAGCTCTCAATATACTATGCAGAAAATGTCCAGTATTATCACTCAGTGGTAAAATCTGTTTAAAATATTGTCCACTGAATATTGATTGCAGTTATTAAAACAGCTATATGAAATCCCGAGAGGTACCACTCAATGAGGAAAGTCACAACACTGGCTCTAAAGAGAAGAGAAAATATCTACCTTTGTAAAAAGAGATCATGCCAAATTCTGCTCACCTCAGCCATGTTGATAGACCCCACAGCCAGAGTCTTGTAGCCTAAAATGGTTCGGTTCTTGTATCGCTTCCGCCGCTGCAGCATGATCTGAAGTTTGTTGCCTTCTCTCTTCAAGAAGTGAGGGTACTGCAGTAGGGAACACAATGGAAAACTTTATTATGTCTCTTGATGTTATCTCTCAAGCTGCCTGCTCCATAAGTAAACTCCATTTCTAGGGATTAGCCTCAGGGCTTTTAGAAGTGCCTACAGCTAACTGACACTCAGTGGACAATCCTTCATTATCCCAAGGAAGCCTTCATCTCTGCCCAAACAGCTCAGGTCTGGGCTTTCATTTCCTCAGCCAAGCACAATGAAAACACAACCCAGGGGCACAGAGGAGATGTTCAGTTTGGGGAAAGGCTGAGCCCAATCCCTGATTCAGAGAGAAAAGCAGTCTCCAGGAGACACTTCCCACAACAGCTGAATGGAGAATGGAGAACTGGAGCCCCAGAGGTGCCACTTGGTGGACAGGATGCCCTTGCACAATCAGCAGGCAGCATGCGGTGGCATGGACGCCCATATTCTTGGTAGGACACCGCGCTCCCTCCAAGCACAAGGCCAGTGTTGGACCCTCTACTGCACACATTAAGAACCTATTGCAATCTGAACGGCAAGCAAAGAGAAGCAAAGCTATGGAGAGGCCAAGGATTTGCTGATGCCTCTTTTGTTAAAGCATGGAGACCTACACGATAATGCAATGATTCTTTCCAGCCACACAGCTCTTGCAAATATCAGCATCTTCCAATATTAACACTCAAACTTCTAATGCTCAAAGTGGTTGTATTTTAAGTAATTACAACCAAGAACCCTCCTGCCAGGCTACATTGTGAAGACATAAATCCTTCCAATACATGTTCCATGCAAGAAAATACGTTTGGTTGTATATATCCCAAAAAACCTCCCCAAAACTCTACTTGACTGTGAAGTCAAGCAGAGACTTTTAGGAAAGCGTGAGGTTAACCACGCTATCTCAGCTTTGCCCTGCTCATCTGCACAGTGTATTAATGCAGTCAGGTCCTGCTTTCTGCCAGGGCACTTGCCAGAGCGCTGGCCATCCCCAGGGCTCAGCTCAGCTGCTGGGGGAAGAAGCCATCCCATGGAAGAGCAATCCTCAAGAGACAATTACAGCAGCCATCTGACCAGTCTCATCCCCAGAGGTGAATGGGACATGTGCTCCAAATATACAAAATACACAGCACTAAGTAACCTACAAACAGGAGAACCTAATCGCAAGGATCTCAACCAGGACATTCCCAAGTGAAAGATGCTTCTCTCGCAGGCAAGACCTACATATTTTTTTCTCCTTGGGACATTACAAAAATAACTTACTGCCAATCAAAACATCTGACAAATACGAATGCTGAGTGCCACCAGAAACCCAGAGATAGAAAGCAAACCTGGCTGCTATGCAGAGAGCTGGAAGCTGTGGCCACACAAGCAAGCAGAATACTAATCAACTGATTGCTCTGCAAGAGCAGATCTACTGTGCACTGCAAGAGGCAGTGGCCCTGCAGAAGAGAGGAACAGGAGCCACATAATTAAAAGACAATCTCAAAACACACCTGCAACCAAAAATGGAGCCTGTGACTTTACAGACATGCAACATCCCCAAACAAGGAGGGAAGAAAGTTATTAGAGGGAAGGGACAAGAGGAGCTCAAAAAGCCAAAGGCAACTTTTGAATTCAAATCTACGACATCCTTGCCTCTGGGGCCCTTCCACATGTTGGAAGGGCAGCAGGGGAGAGGGACTCACTGCTCTCAGCTCAAAGCACTTGGGCCACGCCAAGGCTGCTTAAGTACAAGCCTGCAACTAAGGTCCAAAGTCACGCTTGGTCCCAGGCCAGCTTGACTTTCAGGGATTAACTGGATGGCTCAAGTCCACACATGTGCAAGTTTCTGTTTTTCAAAGGTGTGCTGCTTGGCCACCTCTGATGAGCACAGTCTCAGGCCACTCAGCTCCTTTATTAAAAGCAAAAGCCTCTAGAAGAAATGCCAAGCGATTTTCGTAGCACAGACAAGCTATTTTAAACATCAGCCATGACTTAGCAACTCTACAGAAGGGTTTCAGCGAAAACATTTCAGTAACTGTCAGTCGTGACAGAGATTGGAGAGGAAAACAGTTTGACTCTAAACATTTGAAACCAAGGCTTTTAGAGGAAGCACCAAGTGCCCTAAAGCACCTCAGAGGGGTGCAAAGAAGCGACCATCACACACATCAGAGTAATGAGAATCAGGGCAAGACATTGCTTCTGAAGCCTCAGTGATGTAATCTCTTCCATCTGGAAAAAGTTATTACATTAAACACAGGAATTAAGTGCTCCAGAAAGCTGGGATGTTGCGCTTGGAATAATCTGGGGAATTTCACTTGATCCTGTGAAACTCACAGAGGGTCCAGAGAAGCAGACATTTCAGCAGTAAGGGTGATGGTAGCTCATCTGCCAGAAAGGCTACCACTGGTCTAGCTCTTGCTCTAGCAGGTAAGGTGAAACAGGATCACTTGACATCACTAACCCCAGTCTTACCCCAGCTGCGTAACAGAGCAACAGGAAACTCCTCCCTTCTGTTTGAGCAGAGGCCTGCCAGACACAATGGGCTGCTCACTATTGTGCCAGCCAGCACTGTCACCTCTCCAGCTTAGCTCTAACAACAAAATGCTCTGTGCAGAGGACAAGAATTTCATCCGGGAAAAGCAGCGGAGAAGGTGGTGACTGTGGAGACACAAGGGGCTGCAAATCCAGACAGCTAGCATAAAGTAAGGCTTACGGTTTGAAGAGCTGACAGTGCAGTATGGAGATACTGGCTGCTGCAAGACACCAAGACCTTCTGGTTCTGTGACATCCACATGCTTTTACTTTGTGGCCCATCACCACTCCAAAACATATCCAAGGGACTAAATTCAGACCATAATCTGGTTTAAACTGCAGTTGTTAGCTAGAAGTAGCTTCCAGCCATCATCCAATTAACAATAAAAATTGTCATAAAAATCCTGCTGTGCCATTTCAGGAAGGCTTCCCAGGCCTTACTGCATTCAAGACCACCAATCTTTCCTGCAGTCAGAGACCAGCATCACATCCCTGCATTATGCTTATTCACCTACTCTGAAGGCTCAGTGTCATTGACATCGCTCTCCCCTATTATTCTGGCTCAATTCCCCACCCCTCCAGGGAAAATCAAGTTAAAGGCAGTGTTCTGCATCCTACTGCAGCACTGCTCTGAGTTTCAGGGGGAAAAAAAAATTAAAAAAATCCAAACTAAAACAACCAAACATATTCCCAAATTAATTCCAAAAAATCAGCAGGAACACTTGCTCCTTGCTGATACAGGACTGGCAAAGGGAGACCTGGCTCACCTTGCAGCTCTGCTCCCAACCATAGAAAGCTGCAGCCCAGGAGCCAAGCATACATATTCCTGGCACGTGGCTTT
Source organism: Psittacula echo (assembly GCF_963264785.1). Classification (NCBI taxonomy): domain Eukaryota; kingdom Metazoa; phylum Chordata; class Aves; order Psittaciformes; family Psittacidae; genus Psittacula; species Psittacula echo. The sequence continues at coordinate 20,312,944 of NC_137740.1, forward strand.
TTTATTCCTGTTCACTAAGGAGAGGATGCAATGCTGCAGTCTGTGGGCTGCATCAGGACAGAACCCGAAGCATCAGCCATCTGTGTATCTGCCTGGGCAGCTGCAGGGTTATCACCCATCTGCAATGAAATCTTAGCTGCTTCAAGTCTGCACAGGTCTGAGTAACCACTACACTGTCTCACCTGAGGCTTTCTCCTTACAAGGCCAAACTCTTCACTTCGATATAACCAATAGTCCCAAACCACAGATAATCGAGATACGTTCTATGCATGCAGGGTCCTCCCTCTCGCTCGCAGTGAGCCAGCCTCTATTTACCTTATTTCCCTGCTCTGGAGGTAGCATTAGGGCAGCATGCTTTGAGGAAAAACAGAACCAATAAAATACAGTTGCTCCAATTCCCACTTATTTCTATGACTCCAAAATCAGGAGTAACTGCATACTGCTATTGCTTCCCCCAAATGGTGCTTCCCTTGGCAACTCCAAATCAGAGGTTCACCTGTCCCATTCCTACTACTGCTTTCCATCAGCCTGATACACCATGCCACCTCCCATGGCTGTCACCCTCCAGTGCCTATTCATAAGGAAGTCAACTTAAGGCAAAAAAGAGCCATCCTGCTCTGCTCCAGTTCCTGCTACAGCTGTAACATGAAGACGACAGACTGCAAAGTCCTCATGTTCCTGGGCTCCAAACACAGGATGCACAACAAGGAAGGCCCCATAATACCGTGAACCAGCACCCTGCTCCAGGCCCTTAATGCTGAGCGGCAATTCAGATAAATTTGTGTTGTCGCATTCAGGACATGCAAATTGCAGATAGTGTCTAACTTGTCTGTTCCCCCTCAACAGCTCAGGATTAGAAATTTCCTTCAACGATGCAGGCCTGGCACCAAGAACAATTCTAAGGGTTTATACAGCACTTTTCCTAGTGGGCTTCCCAGTTCCCAGATCCTAGAGTCACGTGGCCTATTTGTGCTCCAATTCCCCACAGCTGGCTGCCCAGAGACAAGCCAAAAGAGCTCATATAGTTATTCAGAAATGGCTGCAACTGCCTTAAGAATGAGCATCTCAGCAGCACTGAAGGATCTTCACCTCAGACCCACAACACACTTCTGCTCACTGCAAAGCAGCAAGTCCAGCAAGGACACCTGCCCCAAAGCCACATCCCACCTCACCTGCAGCGAGAAGGTCAGCGCAAGCTCCGTCTCCACATGTCCACTCGGTGGCAATACAATCTCGTGAGATCGCAGGATGCGCTTGGAGCCCTGTACAGAAACAAGAGTCCATTGGGTGAATTCCCCAGAAGCCAGCCCTTACATCCCACCCCAGCCCTAGTTACTGAAAACCAGGAAACCCTGTCAGAGACTATCACAGAGCAAGTGAACGGATGGGTCTGACCTTGCACTCCTGTGAAATATTAATGAGACGAAAGGGAGATATTTGCCTACCAAAGATTTGGGCATATTTACTGTCCCCAACTGCAACAAAGCAGCTTTTGTTCTGCCAAACCCCAGCATTCAAAAGCTGTGAGTCAACCCCCACCCCTGAAGTTCAAGTCTCATAATTTTACTTCAGCCAATAGGTACAAGGCTCATCTCCTCCTGGGTTTGGAGGCTCCAGCATCATGCTTAAATCTCTGGAGCTAGCCATGACAGACTGTTCTATTCTTTTTGTGCACACACCCCTCCCCCTAGGGAAAGTGGAGATTTTTACCAGTTTAAACAACTGTATTAGAGGTTATAAAAGAAAAAAAAACCACTAAACAGCAGAATCTGGAGACCTGATCATATTATAGGGCAACTCCAAATCAACACAGTGTTTGGGCTGCTGTACACTAACTGCATTACTGGGCAACTTCACATGTGAGCATTTCATTTCAGGGAATGTTTCAGGGAAAACTAGCCAGAAAGCAAGACAGACTGCTGCCTAGCAAATTCTTCTGCGCTGTTCTAACACAGTGGCAAGTTTCAGAGGTCCCTGGCTCAATGTTCTGCTGAGGCTGCTGATCTGGCTTTGTCCAGACAGGCTGATCCCAGAAAAACAGAACTGAAGCTCTCAAAAAAGCAGCATCTGAGAAACCAAAGAATAAAAGGGTAAACACTTCCCCAGCTACCTCCAAAGTAGAATCTGCTCTGCCCATATCAGCCTCAAACAGCATCCTGAGATGAGAGAGAAGCAGAGACTTACTTAAATCCCTTCATCCCCAAATGCATCGCTCAGGCAGCCAGAGCGAGCACTGGGATTTGCAGCAGTGCCTCAGCTGCTGTACAACACAGCACCAGCTTCTCTGTAGAATAGGTGAGGTGCCTAAGCTCCAGCAGATCAGAAGACAGACAGCGGAGCAGAGAAAGAAACTGAAGGGCTCCCCCCAGGCAGAGCAGCACGTGTGCAGTAAAGCACAGCTAGCCTCCCTGCTAGCAATAGTGACATCTGTTCCATTGGTGCAAAGCTCCTCATAGCAGCAATCTTGCTTTATTTGTTATGCAACCGGAAATCTAATGAAATACCAAATATAGCTGCTTTTAGAAGACTGCAGCAGATAAACAGAGCAACAGCTCAGGAAAACTGGCAACAGTTGACAGTTCTTTGAACGTCACTGTTCAGGAGGCTGCAAGGAGATATGAGAAATGCAGGTAAGCTGTTCTCATTAGGTCTGTATTCAGTCACCCCCTCTGGAAGGACTCTGGTGCCTGACACCTCTCTTGCAATTCCCCATACAAAGGCAGTGAGTCATCTGACAGAGATCATATATATATTTGATGATCCAGTATCACCAGGCTCAAACAACAGCCAGGTGCTGCCAAATTAAGTGTCCCTGAAAGAGCTTGTCAGCATTATCATCATAACCTGCAAGCTACAAAAGGACTTTCATTAACAGGGCTTCAAATTTGCCTGTATCCAAGATAGCTGCAGTGCTGCTTACCCACCATTAAATAGGACATCACAAAGAAATTTGGGTGCACAAGGGACACCCAAGGTGAGGCACTCTCTAGGACAGTGGTCATTCCAGCCACTGTTACCTCCAAGTCAACTGGAAAGACACAGGAAGAGCAAAATAAGGGTGCGAGCTGCAGCCTGGGACTTGCCAGACACCCCAAACAGGGTAAAGTCCTGCCTTCCAGTTCTTCAAAGATATGGCCTCGTATAGAGAGGACTGCAGAACTGCAAAGGTACCAGCATCTGAATTACTGTAGCAAGGCAGATCACAACACGTACCCAAAACAGACAAAGTCCCCTGTGTTAAAATTCCCTATGACTTGCAAATCAAGGACAAGCTTTCACCCATAAGTGTAAGCAGTCAGCAGTAACCTGGATAGGAAAAGGTTTTGCTCTAGTAAAAGCTACTGAATTCTCCAACCCAAATCTGACATGCTCTGGATGTAGATCATTCACTGACAAGCCTCAGGCCCTTACAGTGACGCATCCAGCATCTGAGAGTACAACCATAAGGAAAGCTTTCAGCCTTGATAAGCAATATCTGACAGCCTGGAAACCCACAGCTGTGCTGCTTCTAGGATTCCCATGAATCCAGGTGCATGAAACAATTCCCTGCCTTTCTGCTCCCTGCTGCGGCTGTGTAAAGCCCCTCCAACAGAGGGACACATTTTTTACCCCAGCTGGACTGCTCAAGGAGATGAGAAATGCCAGGTAAACCCTCAGCTGCATGTTCTTGCACCATAGACCCTTATGATTTCACCTTCCAAGCTAGATTTTGTGTGCTTTGACACAACCAGCTTTCTGCAGGGATCTTCTTGGGTTTTTTTTTTTTATTTGAAAAGCAGCTGCTTTTCAGCCTGATTAATGGTACGTTTCGACTTGGAGCTCTGCTAGGCTTTTACTCATTAAGTACTTCAGCATTTGCAGTGTTGGAGGCATGTGAGCTGAGCTGATGTTGTGACACCAACTGTGGAACCGAGTCCCCTTCCTTCCTAGCCTGCCTCCAGGCAATGTGACCTACATGTAAGCACCTAATTAAATGGCACAAATGTATGCTGTAAAGTGGGTTATTTACCTAGGATGACAGCTGTATTTTATAGAAACAAATAAAAACATACAGGCACCCTACAAGTTCACTGACAAGCACCTCGCTACAAAATTATTTGGACTCAATAGCAGAGCTGACCATCAGCAGAGAAAGGCCCACACTCCAGGACCAAGTTATCAAGATGTCCAGCCCTAAAGTGAGCTGAAGCAAGTTAAATAGAGAACCAGGCTTGGAATTCAGTGACAGCTCAGGAAGAAGAGATGACAGCATATGATCTATAAAGAGCATTTTTACATAAAGATAAGCTCATGCTGAGCCCTCAGAGAACAATACTCTTTGCTTACAACAGTGAAATACAGTATGAATATGGGAGTAGGGATGAGAAGAGACTCTCCACACAACCAGAATGCCCTGATGTACTTGGGAAGAAGCCTGCAGCTGCAATGGACCCTCACATGGGGGTGAAGCTCAGTTTAGGCATCTGCCAGGACTTTTAGCCACCCACATTTAATTCTTAGAACTGAGCAGCAATTACCTGCATTTTGACAGCAATGACCCCAGAAATAAGCTCCTTATCCAATTCCTTTAAGACTACCAGTTTCTTTAATGTCAAGCTGCACAACCTGCAAACAGGAACAGAAGAGAAACAGTTACAATCATGCCTGAAAAAGGAAAAACTCTGCTTTTACACACAGCAGTATCCCAGTTTGAGGGTGAACAGGCTCTGGACACAAGCCACACACTGATAGAGACATAAAGACAAATATGTGAGGCCTTCCCTGGCTTTTCAGGCTGAATCCCTTCAACCTTTCACAAACACAAGGAGGTGGACAGGAGGTACGCCCCTCTGTTTGATACAACCCACAGCCACATGAGAGCACCTCACAGTCACAGCACAGACTTCCATCAATCACAGCTGGGAACTCTTGCTCTGAGTCAGACCAAAAGCTTTAGGGTCAGAGGAATTAAATTCTGGGAATATAAAAGCACTGGGTCAGCCTAATTTTAAGCTTATCTACAAAGCTTTCCTAGGTTGTTGGCTTTTTCAGTTTCAGACTCCTGGCTCTCAAAGATCTCATTCTCACCTCCTCTTGTCAACATACACATTCTCCTCCTCACCCCCAAACAAAAGTGCTAGCAATTGGTTCAGGCATCCCTAATGGGAAAGGAAAAAAAGAAAAGAAAGAGGAAAAGAACTCAAGCGGTGCCCTCTGGCCCTCAGGTTCACATGCCACACATATGCAAGTAAATCACATTCTTTACCCTGGCAATGCTACATTATTCTGGTTAAAGCTGTTTGCACTTCTCCCTTCCAGCGCAGGCAGCTTGGGAGGGCATAAAGTTTGGACTAGGCACAGCTGAGTTAAGGATCTGAGGCAATGTGACCATGGTACTGTCACAATCCCACAGAAGTTGCCACCAGCTGGTGTAATTAAGAAGGCATGCCTAGAAACAAACTTAAAGGAAGATAATCCTGAAACAGAAACAGCTCAGCTTGAGGCAAGCAGAAGCCAGAGAAAGTTGCCAGCTTGGCTCTAGTGACTAGACATCATCTGTCACACTGGCCAGGAGCCAGCACTGCCTTTGTGTCAGGTCCCCATCCCATGGCGTGGGCATCTTTGGCCTCTGCCATAGGATGTTAGCACGCCTCAGCATGGCTTCTTGGAAATCCACTGCAGAGCTTTCTCCCAGATAAAGTGTAACATCAGGGCTGTTCATGAAGGGGTCTGCAACAGATGGGAAGAGGAGCCAATGGTAGATTTTGGTATATGCCCAGGCAACAGCAGCACAAGTGCCATTGATTGAAGCCTACACTTAAACTACAGGACCCTACACTGGTGCCAGGAACCCAACAAGTTACCACAGCAAGGGTGACTTGTACCTCCACCACCCTCTCCATCACAGAAGGAAGCTGAAATGTTGCTTTGATCGTGGCTGCCTTCAGGCATTGCAGCAATCTGGGCAAAAAACTGCAGGAGACACACAGCTAAAGCCTCTTCCTGACAGGAGCAGTGGCAGATGTTGAAGCAAATGCTGCCTGCCTCATTCAGAAACATCAGTGGCTCTGCTCAAACTCTGCCCTCTCCAACACGGCTAGGAACAGGGAACAGTAGGTCAGCTCTTACGGTCTCCATACAAGCAACTCTCCAAGCCTACACTTGCCAGTCTCTCCTCCACCCCAGCCCATGCTATCTGCTCTCCCTGCTCACTTGCAAAGCACTGGTTCTTGCAATCAGCCCCCCAAATAACCAAGAGATCCAAAGGCTCTCTCCGTTGCAGAGTTTTGCATCAGGAGATATGCAGCCAGAGATGCTACAGAAACTACATGGAAGCTGGAAAACCTGGGTGTGCCTGGGCCTCCGTTCCCTCTGTCACACCACCAGCAGCTGTGCATGGTGTCATTGAGAGAAACGTGCTACAGAGCACAGCCTGGTGGTGCTGGGTGCCAGAGGAGGGTCAGCAGAAGCAGGCAGGACAGTTTGGGAAGCCAAGCATGCTTTCACCCACAGCCGCAGCCTCTCCTGAGCGAAGCAGGCACCTGCAGAAGCAACAGAGCACAGGCCAGTGCCTTCAACTGCAAACATGTCCCTGTGAACTGGAAATCAAGTGAAGTCGCAACCCCTCAACCTGGAAAGCAGGAGAGGCTGATGGCTTTTCTCTGCATCCTGAACAAAACAGCAAGCACAGACGCATGTGGCTGCTGCCATGAAGCAGCCAGGCCAGGATCTAGAGAAAAGAGGCTGTGATGCCATTTGTTTTCTTTGTAATGCTGTAGCTGGAGGACAATTGTGCTTGGCTTGCCAAAACCCACACTGCTTGGCTGGTCAGGTGCTGAGAGCAGAGGTAGGAAAACACACTGGCATTGTCTTGGCAGACAGGCCAGCAACAATGGCTTTTTCTCTCCAGCCCTGAGCTTGAGGATGAAAAAGGTACGGGAAGAAACAATGGTATTCTCAGCACACACAGCCGAGCACAAGGAGGGTGTTTTGTTCTCTGCCAGGCATTCCTTCAATTCATCATTTATGAGCTTTGATCAAGCCCTGTGGAGCACTTGCGGCTTGGAAATAAAAAAATAAAAAAATTAAAAGCCTTCTTTACAGTGATCAGAAAAACAAAAGCAGTTAAAGAAAGACATGGGACGCATCTGCTTTCTTTATTCCACATTGCTCAGCTGTTGGTACTAAAAGGCACTTCACACACAAAACAATGAATGTTTATATTCTCCATTGGGGGTGGGGAAAAGGAATAAAAATCAGAGTTTAAACCCCACCAAATCACTCTTACCCTCAGTCCACTTATTGTTCTGGGTCTTCAGTCTAATTTTGTAGCTTACAAATAAAAGCAACCTTCAGGATATGTGGCAGAACGGGGCCATACCTTACTCAAATAATCATGAAAAGGCATATTCTAAGGGTGTCACTGCATTCAGAGCCAGTGTGGTGCCCCTGCTGCCAGCACAAGGATCCTGAACTGCTCGCACCCACAGGTACAGCAAGGATTTGTCTGCCATAACTGCCTCTTATTAACAGCAGCACCTCCTTCCATACATTTATCTCTTGCCTAGGTTTTGCTGTACTTCCATCAATTCTCAAGGATCAGGAAGGGGCCTTGTGTCACAAAATATTTCTATCCATGAACCTGCTAAGATTAAACATTGGGAAGAAAAACAGGACAGATACAGGAGGATCTGGAAAGATCTGAAAAGAGAATATGGCTATATTTGGAAGTATCTAATACTTATAAGCAGGATCTCCATGAACACAGGGAAAATAACCTAGCACACACATACACAAGGGGAACTGAGGAAGCCTCAAGTCTGGAGCTGAAAGAGCCTGAAGTATTTTAAGCAGTCTAAAAAAAGCCCGGGACTGCAATGCAGGAGGTGCACACAAACCCTTTCTTTGCATGTTTGTTTCAGCAGTGACCCATGGCTGCACATGGGGACTTAAGCTAGCAGAAGTGCTAAGTTAGCAGAAGTAGTGTTAAATAAGGGCAACAGAAATCTGAGAGTCACGATTTCTACCCGTTCTGAAGGTTCTTAGTAGATCTCCCTGATAGGGGCACAGCTGGGTCCCACACAGCAGCAGACAGTGCCCCTACTGCGGAACTTGCGTCCCCTCCAGTCACACATACCCCTTCCTATGGTGAGGAGGCACAAGGTACTGTCCTGATCCCATTCTCAGGTTAACAAATCATGAGACAGCTTAATGCATTCTACAAGAATAAAACTCTTCATCTTTTTACATCACTGCTGCAAGAACAGTTTTAAAGAGGAAACCTGGACTTGACCCAATGGTTTCAACTCGCCCTGCTAATGCAAGTTGTGGTGAATAGCTTCATCACAAGCTCTTTGCCGAAAGAGACAATTATCTGCAAAGAAGATAGCATTTTGGTAACCACGATCCAGAAAACATGCCCAGAACAACCAAATGAAGTGTTGCACTCTTTACTCATTGGATGTGCTCTTGCATCCCTCTGAGTAGGAAGATCAGGAAAATATATCCCCTCCAAGAAAGAGTCTGGCTCACCGAATTAAATGTCTCTGTCTCCACAGGGAGCACAGTAATTGCACTGAGACCTTGCTCACGCAGAGACAGTCACATCAACAGGAAGGAAAAATTAAAAATTAAAGAACTGTGTTTTAATTAAGCCCCACAGAAGTTGAGAATAATAACAGATAATAACAGATGCATCCACAGCTAGAGGGGACTCCATATGCAAGACAAGAGCTGGTACAGGAAGACTCTACACCTCACTACACAGATACCTTTTTGCCAGGTTAAAAGCTGTGAAGAGATTGTTCCTAGCAAAAATGTTTCATGCCAGGAGCACTCTCCTCTGAGGTTTGTAAACCTCAGTCAGCTGATGGCTATAAGGAACTGATTTCTGTTTTGTCACTGGACAGTTTTCCCTAACCCAAATTACTTGAGCATTTCAGGACACCTAGCAGGCTCCTAGCCCAGTGCTTTCAACATCAACTTTGAGTGTTTTGCTCTAAGCTGACACTTCACACCCAAGTCAGTCCCAAAATAATTCGTGAGCCACTTAAAGAAGTGAAGGGAGAAACCTGCCTGCATACACACTTGCCCAGAAAAACAGAGCCATTCTGCCCATAGCTACAGGGTGTCTGTGCAGGAGAGGCATTTTTCAGAGACAGCTGCTTAAGTAAGGTATGAATGCATGCAGCACACAACCAACCAACTGTGCAAGCAGTTCCTTATGCGGGCTTCACACATGGCCAGGAAGAACAGAACACAAGGATGTACTCTGCTACACTTACATGATGAAGGCAGGCCTCTGTGCTAGCCTAGGAGAGTTAGCTCAGGAGGAAAAGCTGTCCTCTAATGTCACTGAAGCATCAGAGCAGGGCCTCTCCACAAGGGTAGCAATGATAGAAGCTGCAGGAAGAGTGCTTCTTCACTTTCCAAAGCTTATAAGCTAATTCCCTCAAAATGGTCCCATCCTCAGGTAAACTCCAAGGCAGGAAGAGACTAAACAAGGCAAAGGTGAAGCACCCTGATTTCTGTCATACCAGAAACAAACTGACTCACAAAGAAACATAATAGTCCTGTACTAACCTCTGCTTTCTTCTTCTTTCACACTTACCAACAAGTTAAATGGCAACCTTCAGATAGCCATTCTGGCTACAGATCCATTCAGGTAAGCTTTAGGAAGCCAGGGAACAATTGCAGAACAAGTGTTTTAATTCTTCTTGTTCTCAAGGGTCTCAAAATAACCCTCCCAGGTTTAATACAGAGAATTAGCTTTTAAGATTCTACAGACTAAGATCCATAGAAATGCTGTAGCAAGCAGGCCTTGTTCAGACAGGTAAGAGGACTGCAAGTTATTTTACACAACGGGCTCTACCCAGGACCTCATAAGGACACACATGCAGAGCCAGACACTATCCTTTTACAGCTGAAACACCATCCTGCTCACTTCAAATATATTACAAATATTCCTCCTCCAAACTGAGCATGCAAAAGCAGTGGGGATTTCAAAATTTTGCAGACCTGCATCATTTTTAGAAGACCCTAGAATTCTGCATGGGCACATTTGCTATTTGAGGAACAGCATGCAGTTAATATGATCAAGGATTAAAGCCCTTCTGAGCTTAGATACATCAGTCCAACATGGAATATGCTAAGAGATGTCTTCCTTCAGTGGGACAAGGCATTGCTGGCTGGCTCTAGAGAACTCACCCAAGGCAGGAAAGGATCAGGATCCCTGCAAGCCAAATAACTTTGGCTCACAAAACATAAGAGTTTACATATTCCATTAGCATTTCTCATTTCGTAGCAGTTCTGGAAGTAGTCCTAGCAGTTCTAGCAGTAGTCTGGAAGCAGTTCTAGCAGTAGTCTGGAAATGAAAGGGCACTACTGAGGCACAGCAATGCTGGTGAAACCCACAAGGGTTAAAGCTAAACCTTCACAGCTCCACATACTTTTCAGATAGCCAAGCAAAACTTCTGTGCAAGCTGGCAGTTGTGTCACATCATGCTCTGACTACCTGGCCGAGACCCGATGTATTCCAAGTCACACTGGAAGGAAATCAGCCCATCTGTCACCAACTGCTCACCTCCAGGTACATGTTCTGAACTGTGCTACCAAGAAACAGCAGCTTTCTGTCCCCTTAAGGGGTTGTTTCAGCGAAAACAGAAGCAGCTCTCTTCAAAGGTCCACTGGCCTCAGTCAGGATCTCAATTCTTGCACACATTGCTATACATTTAAGCTTCTCACTAAAAAAAAAAAAAAAAAATCAACAAAACCCAACAAACCATGAAACAGATTAGTTCTGTTTCTCAGGCAATGTAGTACAAAGGAGTTGGGCAAAATCACCTATGTTTTCATACCATGCTGCCTGAAAAGTCAAGCATAGGAACAGGTCTAGTTAAATATGCCTCTCTTGGCTTGTCCCTTTCAAAGCCAGCACCAAGAACACCAGGACTGCACAGCATCCTGCTACCAAAGTGAGCATCAATGAAAGAGCCTATGGTACTGGTGGATTAGGTTTGATGAACGTTTTTACCATTCTGAGGCATTATAAAGGTGGTTTATTAGCTTTAAAGACTAAAGTCAGCAAATAACAAAAAGCCAATACATGGTTAAGGCTCCTTTGACAGACTATCAGCATTACAATTTCTACATTACAGATGACACAAACACATCTGATATTTATTGTATTAATTTGGTAGTAGCTGGAGTTAACCAGAGGCACCACAACCAATGATGGAGACAGACCAGGCATGGTCACATCCATCTGATCAAAGTCCAGTGGTAACTATGGGTCTAACAAGCTGGCACGGAATACCATTGCACTGCAGTACAGCCTCCCTCACGCAGAGAGCCACAAAGCACTGAAATGCCAGTCTCCTATTTGAGCACCTAATGAGAGCAGCCAAAGTAGCACATGTCAGAGTGGGGAAACCTTTAAGATGTGGGCTGGTCAAGTCATTTTTGTAGCTACAGCTTCATTTCTCAACTAGCCAGCAACACAATAAAGGCACAACTCACTAAACTTATATGAGACAGCCAGCATGGAGAGCAGCTCCCACCAAATGCCTTTCAGATTGGCAAAGAAGCATATACACAAATGAAACAAAAAGGAGACTCTGGAAGGAGGAATGCAAAAACAAATCAGAGGGGTAGGGGATGAAGAGGAGAGACCTTTACAGCTGGAACAAATTCAGCAGTCCTCCCCTCCCTTATGCAACCTGTCCTCTCCTTGCTGGCCCGCTGCCCCAGACAGCAGCACTTGTCACACACCAGGATCAGCTATTCGAGGCATGCTACAGGAATGCTCTCCCTGCCTTCGAGGAGCCATTCCCATCTGCCACTGAATCCTCAGGGACTAGCGGAAGCTAAACAAAGTAGCCAGCAGATGAGAAGGACCAGAACTAGAGGGTTCCTGATTTGTCTGCAGCTTGCTGCAGAGCATGGAGCAGCACATTTCTGCCTTCATTTGTACCAGTATCCCCCTTCCAAGCTGACAGTGTTGCAGCCACCTACAAGAACAAAGACAGCATTCAGGCTTCCAGCACACACCTGAGGAAATCCTTGCAGTGGTAGCTAGCTCTGCTACAGGCATCAGTCAGTGAGGTGAAAGGATTAAAGGAAATGTGTCAAGGCACATATTTTCTCTAACTTGTGCCTAGCCTGGACAGTAACCCTCACTCTCTCCAGTTCTCTCCTCCATCGCATTCATGCTTCAACCCTGAGGCACAGCATCTCTAAACACCAGCAGCAGCAGCAGGTTGGGAGCGGTAACATTTAGACTCAAGGCAGCAAAGCCAGGGCAGGTGTCCCTGCATTCCCAACAAACTGCCATTCTGTAACCTTGATTTAAACCAGTTGCACTGAGTGCCAATTGAACAGGGTTTTGTTGGTGAAGTTTACAATATGGCCCAAAATAAACAAGATGGGAGAACCATACAAGCATACTTTAGACCCCCAAATGGCTGCTTGCTTTTTTACTGAGAACTCAGCATGTCCAGTAAGAGTAAAGGCAGAGCAGTCAGCAGCAGCAAAAAGCATTTGTGAACTTTGATGATACATTCGATATTAGCCAGCACAGCAATCAAATACGCAAAGCATCTTGCTGGCAGGCTTGCTTTTCAGACTAGAAGAACACTTCACAGATCCCAATGCCGTTCTCACTGCTGCAAGTTGGTCAAATCCTGCCATTCTGGCCTCCTTCCAGATTGGCATATGCACCCCAAAACCTCACAGAGACAATGGTCTATGCTCTTCGTTTAATTGCCCCATGTTCAATGCCAGCTCCCTCTTCCAATGACTGCAGAGGTGAACGGGATGACAGTAAAAGAAATATCAGAATTCGTTACATAAGTTAGGAACATTGGGGTTTTTTTTCACAATTCTCATCATGCCTCAAACTCAGAATTATTTAGCACCCCAAAGTACGTTTCCAGCACACAGAGGATCCAAAAATACAACACTAGCAATCTGAACTACAGGGAAGTAGGTATTCAACAGTAAGTCAGAAGAGAGGTTAGGAGAACCACCAGCTCCATTAAGAGCAATTTCTGCAGCTGTACCACACACCCCACGTAATGCTTGCAGCACCTCAGCTGTTTGGCACACAGCACTGAGCTTCTCTCAGCCCCACAGCACCAGCTCATCTCTGCACAGGTACTTCCAACAGAGAACTGCAACAATGACAAACGATTTGCTCTGGCCACAGCTCAAAGGATGTTTCCAAATCAAGCACATTAAAACAGTTATAAAAGGAAGGTTCTTCTTTCCCAGAAGCATTTATTTAGATTTGAATGGTGCCAGTTTTTACAAGGCAACAACACATAGCTGACAAAGCAGCCTCCATCAGTGCTAAATATAATTCACAAAGAACTTCAGATCCTGCCACTACATCGGGGGAACTCTATTCAGCATTAAACATGTTGGAAACACTGGCTTAACACCCCTCAAACTGGAAGAAAACATCGAGGGTAAACCAGCTGGAACATACTATCCCTTGCAGATGCATCTCCCAAAAAACGAAGGGGCAAACTGGGAGGAACTTTGCAGTACTAACAGTAGTACTAAAGGCCTGAAAATGCAAATACACTCAGCACTCCCTGCAAGTAAAGAAATGCCTCTTGATGTCTTTGGCTAAAGCTCCATTGTGCTCCAACACCTAATCCTTGCATTTCTCCTATCAAACATTCTAGGCAGAGCTTGCTTATTTACATGCTGTCTGCTGCTCTTAAGAGCACAGAGAAGCCAAGAAAGAAATCATCAAAGAATACGAATAAGGAACTAGTGAGATTCTAAAAGCCAACTAGTTAATCACATTACCCAGGTTGATGCAAGCATGAGACGACTGCAGTGAAACTACCACCATTACTGCAAGGGATAGAACTTCAGCACTAGCCAGAAGCAGTATTTCAGCCTCCAAACCCAGCCAAACTGGACTGAAAAGGCTTACAGAGAATGCAGTGCCTGCTGTCAAGCCTAACACAAGCTACCCATCAAAGGCCTTGAAAACGACAGAATCCATCAGGAGTGCACTAATGAACAGAAACCAGGATCACTTATCTTCAAGGCTGACTTGTGGAGGTTACTTTACAGTGAAGCAGCAGCAGATTTTGCATTGACAAGGACTGCATGAAACATCTACCCCCACTCTGAGGAGATGCCTGAACAGGAAGGAACCTGCACCACCAGGCTGTCCTCAGGGCCTGGGGAATGGCCAGGAGATGCATTTCCAGACTTTGTAACAAGGCTGCATAACACTGCTGATCCCCTCTCAGTAAGAGCAGCTTCCCTTAGAGAAACCCCCAATCTCCAGGTGATCTCAAAATGTCTCTCAGTAACACTTTAAAAATGCATCCTACCCCACAGTCTCTCTCTTCACATCTAAATATACTCTGTATGCTCTAGTTTAAAGAGCTGCTACTTGAAAAGAGAACACTTGTTTGGAAATAACTCACCACAAGTTTTTCTATTTGTTTTCTTTTCTGTAAAAACCCTTGTAACTAAGATTTCACTGCATTTCTCATGGAAAATGGAGAAAACCTGGCAACTCGGACTTTGCTTACCCTCTTTTCTGAAAGCTTCCATCATCTTTAAGTTTATTGGGATAAAAGGAACCACATTTTTTACTAAAGGAGCTCAGAAGAACCACCAGTGCTGAACACTTGCAGTGGAAGGCAGAACACAGTGATCTGCTCTGGAGGAACATCTGCTTTCCTTAATACTCTAAACTCCTTCAACAGCTGTCAAAAGTTGAGCTGGAAAGCAGAGATTCAATATTATTTGAATAATACATTTCTTTAACATCTTTAACATATTTCATTCCTGAAAGCATATAAGGAAGCAGCAAAGCAAAACAAATTCCTGAATTTGTTAGTTCAATTTGCCAAGAATATTTATTAATATATCACAGTGACCTGTGTAAACTAGCAAAACACAAGATGGTGGTCTTCACCACTCAGAACTTGTTCCAGATTCCCTCCATAAGATTTTTAATGCTTTAATTTTATAAGCAATAAACCAAAAAGTGATTTATAGCAATCATAATCCATTCAGTCCCCAAAACCTTTAATCAGGCCTATGAGTTCCCACTGCACCCAGATTTATCAAGATAAACTGCAGGTGCTCTACAAAATAAGCAGATGGAGGTAAATGAGGCATGAACAAGCAGAGACTGGATATGAGTCGGCTCTTCCTCAGCAGCGCACTAAGGTTCACTGCTGGGAGGGAATACCAAGAAGCCTATCAGGCATTTAGACAGTTACTTCATTTGTAAATAGGACCATGCTATTAGATCACTCATAAAGACCAAACTCTACTTCCAGACTAGACTTGGCTCCCTGAAAACATTCTCTTCTAATACCATTGCCTGATACCATCAGCTAACACTAACATGACAGTGATCCTAAGAGCAAGGAATAGGCATCAGCATCATTCTGTGGTTGGTGCTCTTGTTTATGGATGAGACAAAGAACATCCCGAAACCAGGTCCATGTACTCAGATTATCAAAGAGCTTCAACTGTTTCTGTAACAGAAATGATCATCAGTGGGGATGAGACAGAGACAGGTACCACAATGATTTTTCAACCCTCAGGATGGAATTTGTCCTTAATTTTATGCCTCCTCACTCAGAGGACCATATTCAACCTCTGATTTTCATCGCATGACTACAACTAATACCAACTCCATTAAACTTTGCACTGGGGCTAGTTATATGTGAAATGTGTTTATGTACATTATATGTTTATATTGTAGCCTCAAATACACTAACATGCAAATGATCTGCTAAAAAACACATTATCTAAAGCTGTTAAATGTTCCACATCTAGCAGATTCAGCTGAGATTTAAAAGAATGAGGCAAGAAATTCACTACATCATACCCTTTTCTCTCTGCCCATCTGTTACAGGGCAATACAAATCCACCATCACTTATGCTATTTTCCTTTGGAGCCTGAGCACTTACACTGTAGCCATGATGAGAGGGGCCATCCCTACCTTTTCACATCTTACAAACAGTAGAATAATGCCTACCATTTCAAGATTCTGCATGCAGTTTGCAAGAAGTCTCCCAGGCCATGGTTTAGTATGATAGTCAGTACTAAGCCAGTCAAATCCATGCCTCTGAAGAAATCATATTTCCCTATAGCGAGAATGAGAAAAGTGTTCTTGAGGCTCCCACAAGCCTGGTGAGCTCGAGCTCTCCAGAGAGCCAGTGTAGATTTGCTACCACTCTCCAGGTGTTTATTTTGAGCCTTCATTTCCTCTGCTTCACTGTGAAGCAAAGGTCAGCTCATCAGCTTACAGCAAGCACCTTGAAACTGGCTGAAGGGAAACACTAGAGCCAAGGAGAGTGCAGGCTGCAACTGTTTCACTAAGAGATTTTCATGTCACATATGAGAATTGTGATCACATATAAATGCTCATGAAACTACAAACTACTAAGCCATTTCTCTGTTTTCACATCTGAATCAGCAAGAACACTCCAGAAAGACAGATGGCCCCCCATGACTGATACTCAGCAGGGTCTTCTGTTTGCAGGTGTACCATCTCAAACACAGATTAGCTTCTACTCAGAGCAGGTCTTCTTGGAGAGCTGGTGGAGAGTGTCAATTCACTCACAGGAGAAAAGCCTAGTGTTACTCGTGCAATAGCTTGGAAGATCTGGTGATAATTTTGGAACCAAGATAGCCCAAGAGACTGTCAGCAGAAGCAGCAGCAGTCTGCTGACAGAGGACAGAAAACAGAGAAATAAAAGCTAGAAAAGGAGCCTGAACTCACTGTTCAAGAGACAGGAACTGTGGGAGGCAACATGAACTGTTGAATTCTCCACCCTAAGCTACACCAAATTCTGTCTTTAAACTGGTACAAGCCTTCTGTGATGCCCTGGAAGTTAATAAATCTACTTCAACTTACCTATAAACAGGTGTTGGCTCTTCATATGTCTGTGATTCAGTCAGCCCCATACCAAATCCTGGCAGCACTGGGCCATAGTTACTGCGTCAGAACACTACATGTCTGCAGCTTCCAGCTGCTGGGCTTTGTTATGCACCATAAAAGCAAGAGATCACAAAAGCACTGAGTCTGATGGATCCAAAGAGGAAAGAGTTGCGAAATTTCTCCATTCAGTGGGAAGGTAGAGGAGAGGTGCAGCATGCAAGACTGGATGCTTCAAACTTGATATTTTATTGATTATGCAAATCAATAAAACTTTAGTCTAATGGGTACTTTATTGTACTCTAGCTGTCTCATGATTTCTGCAGTACCATGCAGGGAGAGCAAAGGAAAACTCCTTTTCCGAGGGACATTTATGTATTTCCTCACCATGAATCTACCCTGCTCCACATCTTTCCTATCTGCACTCAAAAGTAGTGAGGGGTCAAAACATTCTCAGAGCTTGATAAAAATGGAAGTCAAATGTTTTCAACAAAAACCTCTTTGTTAACACATTCTCATGGCTATTGAAACTGCAAACCTGTTCAGAGAGATGCCTTAACAATGAAGTATCATTTAAAAATGCATTTGCAGCTGTGCATATTTCACTTCAGTCACACCATTGTGAATTATACCTCACCATGTCCTTATAGAAAAGAGGTGGGCTGTCAGGAGGATGGGAAGGAGGAGAGAAAATAAAGGAATTTTTACTGAACAAAAGAGCTCCAAGAAACTGATACAGCTTTGCTGGAAGCTATTCTCAGCCCACTCAACATTTTTGATTGTATACATACATACCAGAATCCCAACAAGGGGCATTCTTCCCAGCTAAAATATGAACCATCAGCAAATCTGACCACCACCAGGGAGAAATACAAAACCCTAGTGGAAGTAAAGAAAAGAAGAGTGAAATCATCTTTTGGTTGTCCTAAACCAAGAGCTACATTTGAGAGCTCACCATGGTGGCAGCCTTACACAAACACATGCAAGTATCCAGCACACTGATAGTCAAAGCTAAGCAAAGCAGGGTTCCTATGCTGTTATTTGCTTTACTAGCACAGTCAGTTACACAGCACTCAAAAAGTACACAATATACAAAGCACCTTTTCCCCACCTCCCCAGAAGCCTTGTGAAAAACTGGGTGAATTTACCAATATTCACCACATAGTTTTGCAGTGAACTATTCTGCAGGGAAGTGTGCACTGACTCAAGTCAGCTGAGAAGCCAAGCACTACGCAGTGCTTTCACAGCTCGAAACCACAACAGTGGCCTGTGGCAACGCTGAGAGAAGTCAGCAGGGAAGTAAATACCTCAAGAAAGTGAAGGCAGCACACGGCTGGGATACTGGTGAGGTTGAGCTGGGGCATGAATTAGCAGGGCTCATTTGGAGAGCTTTAAACTAGATTCGAAGGGGGATGGGGTTGTAACTGGGCTTGCCCCAGTGGGGCAGCACTCTAGGATTGATGAAGACCGGGAGGCCTCCTATAATCCTAGGGTGAATTTGGTGAGCTCAGCTCCCTCCTTGAAATGCCTGTACACCAATGCGTGCAGCATGGGAAATAAGCAGGAGGAGTTGGAGACCTGTGTTAAGTCAGGAGATTATGATCTGGTGGCAATTACAGAGACGTGGTGGGACAGCTCGCATGACTGGAATATACTCATGGAGGGCTATGTCCTTTTCAGGAAAGACAGGCCAGCCAGGCGGGGTGGTGGGGTTGCTCTTTATGTGCGAGAGCAGCTGCAATGTACTGACTTCTGTCCAGGAACAGGGGACGAGCGAGTTGAGAGTCTGTGGGTGAGAATTAAGGGGCAGGCTGGCAGGGGCGATACTGTTGTGGGTGTCTGTTACAGGCCACCAGATCAGGGTGAGGAAGTTGACGAGGCCTTCTACAGGCAGCTGAGAGCGGCCTCACAGTCACAGGCCGTGGTCGTCGTGGGGGATTTTAATTTCCCTGATGTTTGCTGGAAGGACTACTCAGCAACCCAGCCACAGTCCAGGAGGTTTCTCCAGTGCATGAATGATAACTTCCTCATGCAAATGGTGGATCAGCCAACCAGGAGAGGAGCGCTGCTGGATCTCATCCTCACTAACAAGGAGGGTCTGGTCGAAGCAGTAAGGGTTGAGGGCTGCCTTGGTTGCAGCGACCACGAGATGGTGGAATTCAGGATCTTGTGTGGTAGGACCAGTGGAATAGCAAGTAGAATTGCAACCCTGGACTTCAGCAGGGCAAACTTTGGCCTTTTCAAGCAATTGCTAGGGGAAGTCCCATGGGCAAGGCTGCTTGAAGGTAAAGGGGCCCAAGATAGTTGGTTGGCATTCAAGGATTGCTTATTCCAAGCTCAAGAGCTGAGCATCCCGACATGTAGGAAGTCAAGGAAGAGGGCCAGGAGACCTGCGTGGCTAAATAAGGAACTGCTGGGTATGCTCAAGTGGAAGAGCAGAGTTTATAGGTCATGGAAGGAGGGGCTGGCCACTCGGGAGGAATATAAGGCTGCTGCTAGAGGATGTAGGAAGGCAGCTAGGATGGCTAAGGCCTCCTTAGAATTAAATCTGGCCAGAGGGGTCAAGGACAACAGAAAGAGCTTTTTCAAATACATAGCTGATAAAACTAACACCAGAGGCAAGGTTGGCCCACTGGTGAATGGGATGGGTGCCCTGGTGACAGAAGATACAGAGATGGCAGAGTTATTGAATGCCTTCTTTGTCTCTGTCTACTCTGCCAGAGGCAGTCCTGAAGAACCCTGTACTCCTGAGACCTCAGATGAAGTCAGGTCACTGGAGCGGTTTGCCTTAGTCCATGAGGAATGGGTTAGGGACCAGTTGAGCAATCTGGACATCCATAAATCCATGGGTCCAGATGGGATGCACCCGCGGGTGCTGAGGGAACTGGCGGAAGTCATTGCTAGACCACTCTCCATCATCTTTACCAAGTCTTGGGAAACGGGAGAGGTGCCTGAGGACTGGAGGAAAGCAAATGTCACTCCAGTCTTCAAAAAGGGCAAGAAGGAGGACCCGGGTAACTATAGACCGGTCAGCCTCACCTCCATCCCTGGGAAAGTGATGGAACACCTTATCCTTGATGCCATCTTAAGGCATGTCAAGGATGAGAGGGTTATGAGGGGCAGTCAACATGGCTTTACCAAGGGGAAGTCATGCTTGACCAACCTCCTAGCCTTTTATGAGGAAATAACATTGTCGATGGATGATGGCAGAGCGGTGGATGTGGTCTACCTTGACTTCAGCAAAGCATTTGACACAGTCTCCCACAGCATCCTCATAGCTAAACTGAGGAAGTGTGGCCTGGATGATCAGGTAGTGAGATGGACTGCGAACTGGCTGAAGGACAGAAGCCAGAGAGTTGTAGTCTATGGGGCGGAGTCCAGTTGGAGGCCTGTATCTAGTGGAGTGCCTCAAGGGTCAGTATTGGGACCAGTATTATTTAATATATTCATCAATGATTTAGATGAGGGAATTGAGTGTACTGTCAGCAAGTTTGCTGATGACACTAAGCTGGGAGGAGTGGCTGACACGCCAGAAGGCTGTGCTGCCATCCAGCGAGACCTGGACAGGCTGGAGAGTTGGGCAGGGAGAAACTTGATGAAATATAACAAGGGAAAGTGTAGAGTCCTGCATCTGGGCAGGAACAACCCCAGGTTCCAGTATAGGTTGGGGAACGACCTGTTAGAGAGTAGTGTAGGGGAGAGGGACCTGGGGGTCCTAGTGGACAGCAGGATGACCATGAGTCAACACTGTGCCCTTGTGGCCAAGAAGGCCAATGGCATCCTGGGGTGTATTAGAAGGGGGGTGGTCAGTAGGTCGAGAGAGGTCCTCCTTCCCCTCTACTCGGCCCTGGTGAGACCACATCTGGAATATTGTGTCCAGTTCTGGGCCCCTCAGTTCAAGAAGGACAGGGACCTGCTGGAGAGAGTCCAGCGCAGGGCGACAAAGATGATTAAGGGAGTGGAGCATCTCCCTTATGAGGAAAGGCTGAGGGAGCTGGGTCTCTATAGTTTGGAGAAGAGGAGACTGCGGGGGGACCTTATTAGTGTATATAAATATATAAAGGGGGAGTGTCACGAGGATGGAGCCAGGCTCTTCTCAATGGCAAACTATGATAAGACAAGGGGTAATGGGTATAAACTGGAACACAAGAGGTTCCACTTAAACTTGAGAAGAAACTTCTTCTCAGTGAGGGTGACAGAACACTGGAACAGGCTGCCCAGGGAGGTTGTGGAGTCTCCTTCTCTGGAGACATTCAAAACCCGCCTGGACACATTCCTGTGTAATCTTATCTAGGTGTTCCTGCTCTGGCAGGGGGATTGGACTAGATGATCTTTTGAGGTCCCTTCCAATCTCTAACATACTGTGATACTGTGATACTGTGAGCTAAACCTACTCACAACCCATCTCTGGCCCAGAGCCTGTACACAAGCACACCTGGGTGCGACAGGGCTTTTCATGCAGAGATCCTCCTGAATGCAAGTGCTGTACAAAGGCAGGAACACCATGAACCAGGCTGCTCAGATCTGCAGGAGAGCAGTGCTGCACAGCAAACCTGAGGGTCCGAACCCAGACGAGGCAGATGCATCTTCAAACACAACACCATCAGCATCTGTGCAGGACATCAAGAAAAGCCGAGCACCCAGCACTAGAAAGCTGGCCTCGAATGCAGGTGCAGCAGGAATATAAACAGCACTGCTCAGCACTGCCAGGCTGCATGTACATTTAGGTCATGATCCTGGAACAAGGAAACAACTGAATGAACAGTAAATGCTTATTATAAACGTTTTTGTAAGGACACCCAGCAGGACCTGCCATTCACACGTCAGAAAAACAGGAACATGCTGACTGAAGGCTGAACTGAGGAAATCCACCTCTGAAATCCCTTCTCCCTGGAAAAAGCTCTACCCACTTGCTTGAACCGAGCACTGGCCAGCCTGCTGATCCTCAAGCACATCACCATGGACCAAGGGTAAAGAACCACCAGAGTTTTGTCTCCGTGAGCAGCTTTACATGTGAGCCACTGAAGGCTACATGTTGTAAGGAAAAAAAAAAAATCTTCTAACCTCCTTCAGTATCTGCAAGCAGCTGTCTCAGATCCTCACTGGGACTGAACATGAGCAGGCAAAGCTTATCCAAGTACCTGGAGACACTCAAAGTCTATTTGTAAAGCAAGAACAAAGCCTACATTAATGGTCTTCAACTCTATTAAGCAAAATAAAGCTGAACCCTGGCAGAAAGAAGATACAGATGCCACCAGCCTGAAAGAGAAATCAGAGCACCTTAAATTCTGACACACTCGAGTGCAGCATAGGGAGAAAGTAGAAGAGCAAATAAAAGGGAATTCAGCCCCTAGCAAGTCACTCGCAACATGAAATATATATGATCCAGTTCTTACAGTTCTCAGCTTTCCTTGCAAATCCTTCATTTTAAGGCAGTAGGTGCAACTTGATCAGGAAAGCAGCATATCATCTTTCTACTAGTTAGAAAACATGCAGGTATATTTTCATGAAAGAGGACATTTTGGAAGGATCGTTTTGACACTGAAAACTGCCCATCTGAGAGGGAGAGACCATGGAGGAAGGCCGTAGGACAACCCCAAGGAACTCAGAGCAGACCTTGCAGCAGGCAGGTGGAAGGGTGGAAAGGGCCATGGGACGAGACCAGGATTAGAAGCACTAGAGATTTATAAGTGATGCTCTAACAATAGCTTTCTTTTAAGAAGGAAGCTCTTCCTGCTGTAGTTAATCTGTTTAGTCTGAACATAAATTTAAACACTGAGGAAGGGCTGCACAAAGGACAAGTAACTCATCAGTCAACTAAAACCAACAGCTCTAAAACTCCTGCAATACCTATACAGTAATATGGACCATGGCAGAGAGGGAATAGTCACTCCCCAAAGCAGTGGTCAGGGGAAGCTCAGTGGAGCTGCTTCAGCCTTTACATAGGCTAGCAGATGACCTAGGAAGGTCTTTTTCAGCCACATTTTCTATTTTCATAGTCTCTCCCCACTCCAAGAGGTCATGCAGATGAAAACACAAAATTAACTAATGCCAGATGGGAGACAAGTTAAGCCATATGAATCTTTGCTTATTATATAATTATCTTAATTTCTTGTAGAAACATGGAAATGCTTACAGTCATTGCCTGGATATTTTGTACATAAACATTTCTAGGCTGTTTATATTTTAAAGAAATTAAGCCCACATGGTTTTGACCAACTCCTCCATTACCACGTGGCACATTTATGAAAAAAGAAACCCAAGGCTAAGTTTGAAGCTATGCCAAGAGGTTGTAGACACCAGTGTCCCTCAGTGGCCCAAAATAATACTTATGAAATGTGCACATCAACTCACAGTTGTAGATTTACTGGACAGAAACTTAAGATTATTTACACTCAGTGTTACACGCACCAGATTATTTTCTGGCAAACTCAAGGCCATTTAATTTACCTTTAATGAGCCCCAATGCATCAGCAAAGACAACAGCACTTGAGTGTTCAAGCTCATTTTGCTACTGAATCACATCAGTATGGCAATGGACAGTTTCAGCACCAAACACACCAAACCATGTGCCAGAACCTCCACAAGTCACCTATGTAAAATCTGCAGATTTTACAATCTAATCTAAACTTCATGTGTACAGGTAACAGCAGCACTGAGGAACTGTTACAGATGCAGCACTACAAGTTTTGCTCTTACTATAAAGTCATTGGCAATTACAGATCCAGTGCATGGACAGACTTCTGAATGAAGCCAGTTATATTTGTAGGTGTCCCATTAGAAACCAGGAGCACATGTTTGAATTTGCATAAGAATCGGTGTGAAAGATTCAGTTACATCCCCAACAATCTCCAGCAGCTTTGGTTACACAGTCAATTATTCAAGTTAGGAAGTGCCCGTCTGACAATTTTCTTGCAAAAAGCCTAGCTCCCAAAACCTTCTTCCCACAAGAGACCTTCCCTTAGAGCCCAAAAGAAGGAAAGACCACCTCCACTCCAATCATTTCATTTCTTCCCCTTGACCCACTCTCCAGCTCTCACAACAGCAGCCCCAAGCTGCAGAACACACACAAGGCTCCAGACCACCCAGGGTTTCTAGCATGCAGCTGAACACATGCCTCTAAACAAGGGGCTGGACTTCTCCTCCCACAGTCATTAAGTCATTTCCCCACCTTAAAGAGAAGCTCTGCTAAATCAGAAATGTGGTGTGTACATTGGAAGCATGCGGGTCCACTTATTGCTTCCACTTGATGACCTCCCAGCAGCAGCACTGAATTAAATAGGTTACCTGCTCTGTCCTCATCCCCATGCTCTGCCTTCACAACCATTTGGACCATCATGCAGCAAAGCAAAGCAGAGGACTAATCCAACTGAAACAACCCACCTTCTCACCTCTACCCTGGTTCACTTTACTATGCGTACTCCAAAATGCTTGCACTGGGACAAGGCAGAAGGTGCTGGCAAGCAGAAGCCTAAGCAGGTAGGTTACAAAGAGCCATCAGACACATCAGCCTCTGGAGAGCTGGTAAATGCTAGCTATAGCCTTACCTGAAGTGTAAGGGCAGTGTATACACATCTATGCACATCCGAGAAAGAGTCCTTCAGTGAGCAAGCTATTGGAGCTTGGCTGTAACAGGCAGAGGACTGGTAAATGCTTGTGTCTTATACCCACAACTACCCATCCCACAGATGGAACAGTGAAAGACAGAGCACCCTGATGCTGGCTCCCCACAGCCAGGAAAAGGATACTACAATTGCTTTGCTGAGAATGGCAATGTCCCTGTCCCCATTACAAACCCATGAGTTCACACAGCTGAAGCAGCAGTGAAATCAGGACACATGTGACAAGGTGAAATAAAGACTGCATGCGTATTTGATGAGCTGGAAAGCTTACAGGATTGTCTTGAGATTAGACCCCATGTTAATGACACCCATTTTCAGAACAGCCCCTCCAGAGGCAGTCAAATCCAGCTCTGGCACAGCCTCCAGCTGAGCAGGCTCTCCCTGAAGAAACTCAAGACTGAGTGACCTCAAACGATCCTGCTATATTTGTAAAAAAGGTGTGTGAGGAAATGTCCTCCAACAGCCCTGCGACTTTCATGGTCTCAGGAAAGACAGAGTATGTCTTGCCAAGGTTCCAGTCTCAGCAGGGTTAAGAGTTATGCTGCCAAACAAACTCCTTAAAAGACAAGAGAAGGTAAACAGCCTCTCCAAAGTAAAAAATGGAGCTCCTCTGTTAAAAACAAACACCTAGACCCACAATCCCAGTGCCAAATGCATCCAAAGCGACGCCATGCCTCCAGCAGGTCCAACACAACCTCAGAAGCTGTTCACAAAGTTACATTTCAAGCTGGTACAAAGCTCCCCAGAGTCTCACTTCTTTGGTTTCAAGATGCATTCCAAAACTGCTAGGTGGGCAGCAAACTCTGCAGCAGAGAGAAGGCTGTGTTCCTCTGAAACTGGCCTTCAGCAGCTGGCAGGACATCTACAAAATCCAGTGGTGCACCAGCTAGAAAAAGTCACGTATCATATGTAAAGGAAGCCGTACCGGGAATGGCCTCACATCCTAATTGTGAAACTGCACCTGTACATAAACTAATAGGAGACCACACTGCTGTGTGAAAGAGCAGCCTTGTTCACCTCCCTGTGTGTTCCCACTGCTGATCTAAGCCACCTGCTATATATTTCCCTGCATTAGGATGAAGCAGGTGGGCTGAGCACTGCAAACTGTTTCTCATTCCAGAAGCAGTAGTATGTATGTGCAGGTTCCTCTCACAGTACACCCCAGTAAGCAGCTGCAAGAAAGCAAATTGTACTGGCATAAAAACCCTACAAGAGCTGTTTCATGACAAGCCACTGCCAAGCTATGATCTCACAGCCTCAACGACAGCACCCAACAGACCAACGTGTCCAAAGGTGCCGGCACCAGCAGCTCCACACAAATGATGTGCCACAGCCTTCGCAGCTGTTCCCAGTGCTGGATGCTGCCGCGTGCTCCCACAGAGGATGAGCCTGGCTGGCCACAGGAGTGTGTCACCAGCTTGCCACAACAGCATGATCACAGCACGGGGTGGTGCAGCTGGGCCCTCAGCAGAGAATTCCCTCATGCAACCGACCGCCAGGAGCCAGGGCACACGAGGGATCACTCACAGAGGGCGCGGCAGATGTGATACTTGTGGACATGTGCCTGGCTCTCAGAAGCTAAGGTACATCTGCATTAACTACGTTCCCCAGGCAGAGACTGCCCTCTCAGCAGAAAGGGGATACAGACTTATATAGACTATATATAGATAATGCTTCCTAAGAATCTCTCAACGGGGGTTTATTCTCTGCTCTGTACCTAGATCCAGCCTAGTGCCTGTTGGGAAACACATATCAGACAAGTGTATCTGCAAACTGCAGCTCATTTTGGCCATTAATGAGAACCCTGCACTAGAAACCCTCGAAACACAGGGCAGAACTACATTAGGAGCTCCACAGTTTTCCCGTGACTTCATCTGCAGCCCTCTACCTGCAAGGGTAAAGATCCCTTTAGAAATCTCCCTCCTGCACATGACATTTACTTACCAGCAGCAAGGAGCACCTCCAAGCCCCCACACTGCAGTGGCTTTGTAGAAAAATAGAGCAGGGAAGGATTTTTGAACAGTCAAGTTTAACACAGCAAAGGGATCTGATGGAAGGAGACAGTGGCTTTCTGCAGAAGATTTTTAAGAGCATATGACTTTGCTGAGCAGTGAAAACATGTTTCACTGCACCCTGCACACAGACATACAACTTGGCTTTACAGCCTTTCACCTTCAAACCTCCAGCTCTCCCCAGCCCCAGTAACACACACTTAAAAAATTCCATCCTGAATCACCAGGTTTGTTCTTTTTTTCCTTTGTGGAACAAAAGAAACTACCTCCCCAAGGCCCAGGAGGTTGCACACATCTTAGAGCACTGAGGAAAAAGTGGCTAAATGACCATTTCCCAACAACAGCAAAGCAGGAAACACAGCGAGTTAATCAAAACCTCCCAGTGTCCAGGTGCTGATCCCTGCCCAAATAGCACACACCATTCTTGGAGGCATTTCCCAACACATTCAAACATCTATAAGACAGTTATCCCTCCAAGCCAGCACGGAGGCTATGCACACTGCACACAACATCGAAGTTGATATTTTATGATAATCTGCCTGCTTAGAGGAGAACAAATACCATTTTCCTTGACAACTCTTCTGAAATAAGATCTGAGCCACCATGCAGATTTCAAACTTTATTGAAATATAAACACACACAGTTATTTTCAGTGCAAAACCTCCCAAGAACAGTCACTCAGCAGTTCAGGAAGACAGGACTTCCATAAAGCACGCAGCTGCCAGGACCTGCACCCAAACCACTGTAAAGGTGCAGCAGCCACCATGTACCACCCCAAGCCAGGCAAGCAGTAGCACACTTCATAGCTTGTACACCCCTGCTCTGAGCCTCCACTTAAGCAAACTGCAGAACCTACAAGCTGCTCTGATGTTTATTTTTGCTGCACACTTTAAAAATTAGATTGCTTTTTCACTGGAGCAGGGGAGGTCCAACACTGGCATTTGAGCTCTTGATCAAAATACTTACTGCCCTGCAAGAAACTGCACTGGAAGCCAGACTGGCCTGTAGGCTCCCAGCTGCCAGATGAGAAGGAACAAGCAGGCAACCTCAGAAGTAAGGCACAGCTCATGATAAGTGACATAGCCACACAAAGCGCTTCAGGAAAGGCTAAGGTGGTTCTACAGGAGGAAATGGGTTCCAGACTCCAGCATGCAACAAGAGAGCCCATTGCACCCACTTTTCCAAACACAGAAGCTCATTTTCTCTTCTTCCCCAGACTCAGGTGGATCTGCAGACCCTCTACTACAGTGGCACTGACCCAAGGACAGGGTCTACATGTGCAGTAGTTATCAACCACCCTCAGCCTTGAGAAATCCCTCCTCCAGGGCTACTGGCTGCAGCATGCCCATCATGGCTCTCTAGGCCATTCATTGTTTTAAACAAATGAGTGATTAGCAAGAATCCACTCTCTGTGAAGCTGGCTGCATGCCCTGCAAGCCTCCACATCACTGTACAGTACCATAATCCAATTAAACCTCACTATGAGAGGAGCTTCACGCTATCACATTCAATTAGACAGTTAAGCTTCTTATCATCTGCACATTAGGATCCATTCCGACTAAAACTCCCCCAGCCCTGTTTGGGAGGTGGCATTCTTCAACCAAGGAAGGACACACACAATGACTATAAAGGTTCATATTCATATTGCTGGCTTGTATGGAGGTAGAAACACAAGAAAAATAAGATACAGTGACCAGTTCCTGTCCACTTGCAGTTACATGCTCTCAGAGGCTCCCTGCTCCCCCTTTGTTCTACTGCTCTCAAACTGTGCAGGGAAATGGAGAAGTTCTGAAGGAACACTATGGGTCCAGATGATTTTCACTCTTTAGTAAGTCAATGGAAAGGCAAAAGCTACTGGAGGACCTGGCAATACTGAGTTGTCTGGCAGCCAGTCACCAATTCCATAGGAAATACCCTCCCTAGAAGGTCACCATAGCAGTGGCAAAATTTGTCCCAAAAGAATTGGAAAAAGCTACCAAGATGTGACGCAAATGAAGGCAGCAAGCGGGGCCAGCTTCCTGCGCGAGGCCAAAGCATGAGCTGCTCCTGCAAAAAAGAAAGATTAAGGGTTGCAAGAAACATAATGGCCTCTTGTAACAGCTGAGTTGTTGCTTTGCTTTTCTTGGCAGAGAAGGGGGATGTTTTGTTGCTGGTTGATTAATCTATTATGCAAATCATTTCATAGCTAATTTGATATAGCCAGACACTTGCCACAGATATCATCTGCCTGCTAAGAGATGATGAAAGGTGGAGTATCAACAGTTCATTCGACAGAGCTTTTATTTCCTGGATAAGCAGCTGCAGGGTTGCCTTCTGCCACATAGGGCTGCAAGAGCACGGGCCAGACCTGCCACGGAACAAGGGGAAGGTCCCTTGGGCACCTTCACTTGATGGAAGGGAAGGAAAGAGGCCCTTCAAAAGAGCAGCCCTTTCCTTCCACTCCTAATGCCCTTCTGCACTGGGCATGTGCAGAGCGTCCAGATGAAAACCATGCACAATCCCATTCAGAGACCTTTCACTAAGCAGCTTTGAGATTTTAAGACTTTTTCAGAACTGCTCTTGACATACACAAGCTTCACCTTACATCAGCTAAAAGATGATTCAAAATAATTCTAACTAGAAGTTTGACTCCAACAAACCACTCAGCCTCTAGACAGAACATTATTTCCACTGAATACAAGAGTCCAAGTTATATACAGCAGTATCATACAACGTGACAAACTTAGTAATCACTGTGATAGGGTTTGCATGTGGAGCACTAAGGGATCAATTGATCTTGCCCGAAGTAATGTTATTTTGATCTTGATCTCTTCTACCAAGACGAAGCAGGAGAAATAGGCTCTCTAAGAATCAAAGGGTTGGTTTTAGCCACTGCACTTTACCCCAAGCATTTCATCTCCATTGCTCAGTTGCAGATGCTTTTCCTCATGCATGTCAAATGTTCAATATTGGCTTAGCAATTGTTTCAAAGCCTACCCTGTGTGCCCATTTGTATTCAATTGCCTTCAGTGGTAAAATTTAGCCACTCCATGCTATTCAAAGTCAAAACAAAGCCTCCAAATAAGCACTTCTGAAATGTACCTAGTCATCTGAGTAATTAGACATTTGCCTAGTTCCAAATGTACTGAAAAGCTAGTCAGCTCCCAATGAACGTACCAGCAGTTATCCTGAGTTATTCTCTCCTAAATGTTAGCGTATCAAGAGATCAGGAAGTTAAGATACATTTAAATTGGCGTCTCTCCCTCCCTGAATTAATCAGCATTTTTAATTATGTAGCATCACCTGATCATAAGTACTACTCTAGCAAGTTGTCCACCTTTCTCTGCCAATATAACATGTAGTTGCCATCTCTCAAGCCAGGCCAGAACATGCTCTCGCTGGCCAAGAAAAGTGCCCATTCCCAGTGTAGGCACACATCCTTCATACCAAAAGGCAAAGCCTCTCCCCTCTGAGCACATTTGTAGCAAACCCTCACAGAAAAGAGCCAGCAATGAACTTCACACAGGTCACAACCCCCTCAGCACTCAGCTGGGAGACAGACCCAATACCATGTACGGGTGCAAACATGTAGAATGTTTGAGTGACATGCAGTCCTCACTGATGGTCCAGTGGTCTATTGTAGTCACATCTCTGTGCCATTATCACTACATGCTCACAGACCCCTCTGCAAACCACTGCAACTCATTAACCTACAGGAAACTGACAGATCAGTAGAAGATGGGAGCTGACACAGGGAGAGCAGCACATAGCCCAGGGCATGAGCAAACTGGCAGGATCCACTTAGCTGCTGTGAATTCACAGCCTCACTCCAATCAGTTTCCATCACCCTGGGGTATGTCCACACCCCGGCTGGTGTAAAAGTCCACGTACTGCAAGGGCATCCCAGCACACCCAAAGCAGTAACATCCCTGCACCAGCAACCTCCTGTTCAAGTCCAAGGGATGCATATGGATTCCCTTCATGTTTCCTCACCCAGCGGGCAAGCTACAAAGACAAGCAGACATCTGAAATGCTCAGGCAGTGCCTGGACAACAACCTTGGATCTCCAGCACCATCTTTTCCTAGGTCTGTTCCACAGCCGTCCTTCACGTCTCAAAGGGACACCAGGTCACACCTGCTCTATGTGCAGTTCAGGCTCAATACATTCAGCTTCACTTTACAGTTCAAAGCTTAGCAGGAGCTTTTTCAAGTATGTGACAATTAAGGCAGTAGTCAAAACCTATTCTTAATGGAAGCACCAGTCTTCACTTTCTCTTGCTCTAGCAGACCCCCTTCCAATAAAACTTTTCCTCCAAGACTAGTCTTCCTCTGAACAGCCTCTGCATGGTGCTGTCTCCTCATGAGTCTCCTTCAAGATGGAATGGTGCTGCATCATGCCATTCACACCACACATTCATCAAGAGATTAGAAAGGTAAAAAATAAATAAATAAATAATCCACAGAACACTTCAGTGTGAGAAACTGAGGGGAAAAGTGTTGATTCTCCCCAGCCATGCAGCAAGAAGATCACACAGTTTTAGAGGTGGTAGGGAGAACTTTACTTAATGTAACCTTCCTCAAAGGAAAAGATTTCAATGCACAGAAGAAACAGCAGAAGAAGGTAGGCATCTCTCCCCTCTGGTATGCAGTGGTTACACCCAAATAGCAAGACAGTTTGAGTCACATTTCTGGGGTGACTAAAAGAACATACTTGCATTTCAGCAGCACCATGGTCAAAACCACCAGTGCTAAAGAAAGAAATGAGAAAATCATTTCTGCAAATGGCAGAAGAGAAAGGGAGACCAGCACAACTGCAAAACACCACCTAACCTTGTGTTGCACTCAAAACATACGATTGCAGGACAACACTATAACTCTTCACTATTATTCTCCCTCAAGCTTAGACACAGCCTTTTCACACAAGGGAACTCCATGGACGCACCAAGGCAGCCTTCCAGATTTTACTGACACCCCACCCAAGCTGAATGGGCTTTCAGTAAATCACCCACCGAATAAGAGTGTGCTGAAGAGCCATGCTTTAGAACTCTCCCTCCCACAGTCCAGTTCTTGGCCATCACCTGGAAAGCGCACACCTCATTCACATGAGGATCTCCACCTCAACACTCACCTAATATAGGGCAATGCAGGCACAGCCCGCTCCAGGCACTGTGTCCACCCAGCCCCTCCTGCTCCAGCTTCTTGCAGGAGAAACTGTTCAGAAATGGGGAAAGATTTCATAGAACCATAGAATAGTTCGGGTTGGAAAGGACCTTAAGATCACCTAGTTCCAACCCCCCTGCCATGGGCAGGGACACCTCCCACTAACCGTGTCACTCAAGGCTCTGTCCAACCTGGGCTTGAACACTGCCAAAAATAAAAGGAAAGGAAGCAACACTCTCTCTCCAAGCATAGTGTGGGGTGTCCCTGCCCATGGCAGGGGGGTTGGAACTAGATGATCTCAAGGTCCTTTCCAACCCTAACTATTCTATGATTCTATGGTATGCCTCTCTTCCATGAATCCTCTGACTTTCTGACAAGCTTAGGCCTCTTCTCAACAAGGAAATGCCATGTCAACAGAAGCCCCCAGGGGAACTTGCAACTGGTTGAAATCTCTGAAGAGACCAAGGCAATTCCACAGTACTTGACCACACACCAAGGCCCACTTCTCTTCTACATCCTTCTCTCATGTCCCAACAGATGGCTGTCTCAAAAAGCTCATTTTGAATATTGTTTTCCCCATAGAACAGTTTTCATCCCAGTATCTCTCACTTTAATACAAATAATCTTAAATGCTGTTGTGGTACAAAAAAAATCATTACAATATGAACTTAAAATAGAGAGGCAATAGTATATCTTAAAGGTGCTCAAACTCCTGCCTTCTCTGACAGAGGTTTGTTGCAAAGCCTCTAATGAAATGCAAAGCATGGACCCAATGTAGCATCACAAGACACAATGTTAAACCCTAACAGCAACAACAGAATTGAGCCTTCAAGCTCTGCACCCCCACTGCTGCTACAGAATTCAGTTTGCCCAGCACATGCAGCATGCAGCACACATCTTACTGTGCAAACAGACTAACACTGCTGCAGAAACTGCAACCTCAGCCGCTCCCCACTTCACTTTAGATAAACAAAAATCACTTGGCACCCACAGCCACAACTACAGACCTGCCATACACTGCACAGCGCATGCAGCCCTTTCACACTTGCCCATCTCATGTGGTTTACTCCACATCCAGCAGGGCTATGGAAAGACCTGCTCATTTGGTCAGTAGCAGATAAGGCAGCTGATGTTCACTCTTCCTCCCACCCAGGCTCTAGGAGAAAAGAGAACCCAGGAACGACAAGCAAAGATAATGGCAAGAACAGAGCTGAAACCAGAGGGACCCACACTACACACAAATTACTTCATACAAAAGGTATGTTCCTAAAGGCCCCAGTTGCCCCAGCTGATGCTTAAGGCCCCGCGACATGCAATCCAAGCACTTTCACCTGCCCCTGCTTCACAGCTTGCTTCAGTGACTCCAGAATTTTCCCCTCAAGCCTCAGTTCCATCCCACCTGCCCAGATGCCCACGTCCTTACATCACCAAGATTCCTCTAGGCACCTTGACTAGCTATCTGAAAATCTGCTGCAATTCCAATGCCCGGAACCCATCCTAAATGACAAGTCCTGGGCAGATGCACCCATCCTCTACCACAACAAGCCAGGGACAGCATTCTCATACCATATTTTCTGGTCATCTACATATCTGCAAACTAGGAAGCTATGTTGTGAGCTTGTTTTCAGATCCGCAAGTATCAGCATAAATGATAATGCAGAACTAGAAGTCCTTGGCAGGGACTGACATTTGTTTCTTTGGGGTTTTTTTATTTCAGTTTAACAGCCATTGTAATGAGGTTGGATGAAATGGGAACCCAAACACTTCCCTGTAGTCAAGGGGTACGGTGGAGACAGTTTTCAAAACAGCACTACAACAGGGCCTCCATGTCCTCTGCACACCAGCAGGGTCAATGCAAATCACACTGGAATCTAGCACAAAAATCAAAAAGCGCCATCTGCTCCTCCAGCTCCTCCTGTACAGGCAGCTCCTTCTATGGCAAAAGGACTTCTTAGAGGGGCACATTCCCCTTGGTGCTATTCTCCTTCCAAGACCTCCCGCTGCAGATAAGGCTAAACAAGATACAAGCTGAGAAAGTTGCTGCCCGACAGATACTCCAAGGCACTGTCAGCACAGATAAGCTGTTATACACCAAAATCATCTGCAACTGCCAGACTTGGGTTTTCTTCTACCCCATGCTATCTGTCTGCCCACAATGTCAAACCACTATGACTGTGGGTAATGTTTAAGCTAAGACAGCTACCAGTCCCACGAGCAAGCTGTTAGTACTGCAAGGCTGGGACATGGCCATCAAGTCCAACCTGCTATTTAGATGGAGCAGAAGACAGAGGGATTGGGGGGGGTTCATAAAGCTTGCAAAACATTATATTCTTGTGAGGTCAGCCCAATGACTGTTCCCTTTCTGCTTACTTGCTGTGTCCCCATTAAAAGAGAAAGTAGCGCTTGGAAGACTACACTTTAGCACATTTAAATCCTCAAAAGCCAGACTCCGAGAGTGCTAATTTTGTAGAAGCTAAAAGGATCCTTCCCATATGGGCTAAAAAAAAAGCATAGGCAAGGATCACATCCACGTGTTTATACACAGATACCAGAGGCGGGGAAAGATTTGAGACTGGGAGCGGGTGAAAAACCAGCAGAAGATAAATCTGATGCCTGCTTGGAGGCAGCTGATGTGGGGCATTTACCAGGCAAGGGCCCCGTTAACAGGGCGCCCCACATGGGATGGTGAGGCACAGGGAACACTAGCATAAGAAGGCACTGACACCCCAAACCCTGCCACTAACACATAGCCTATGCCAGGCTTTCTGGAGAGCCACTCAAATGCTGTGAGGATGACCGCTCACGGACCTGACAGAGGGCAGCAGCCCTCCCATTTTAGAGTGGGGGGAGGTCCTTGCACTCCCCACCCTCCCCAAAACCCACCGAAGGTGTGCGGGGAGCCCCGCCCACCGCTGTGGTCAAGCTGAGGGGCGGGGAGACGCCCCAAGGCGGAGGGAAGGGACCCTAACATTGAGAGAAGAGCCACAAAGCTGAGCGGAAAGAGGGGATTGCGGGAGCAGCCCTCGGGGCCTCACGGCTAGACGCGCAGGCCTCCAACCCTCGGCGTGTCAGAGGCCCGAGCCCGGCCCCGGGGGCTGCCGGCTGAAGGGAAAGGGTCCGCCCACCGTTACCTGGGAACGCAGCTAGGGCTGGAACCGTCGATCTCCCAGGTAGCGAAGAGGTTCATAGGCACGGGCCGCCCCAGGGCTCCGGTGCCGCCCGGGAAGCTGAGGCGGCTCCGCTCCGCCGCCGCCGCCATGGCTGCCCGCCTGGCGCGCGCCCACCGGGCCGCCGCCGCCGCCGCCTGCGCTGCCACCCCGCCCCGGCGGGGGGCTCGTCACGTGTGAGAGGGCGGGGCTCGGCAGGGCGGTGCTAAATCACTGTGGGGGGGCTCGATGGGGCGGAGCCACCTCTGCCGGGAGGGGGCGTGGCCTAAAAATATGGGCGGGGTTTCGCTGTAGGGGCGTGTCGGGGTGTGGCCAGAGGGGCATGTAGCCACGCCCCGTTTCACCGCGCGTCCCTCTCCCGGCTGCGGCCCCCTGGTGGTGGTGCTGCGTTGCTGCTCGGGCGGCCGGAAGTGCCCATGCAGCTGGCGACGGTGGGACCGGATGTCGCAGTGGCTGTTTCCGGCCAGCTCCGTGGCAGGGGCGGGCGGCGACGCGGGGCTGAGCTGTGGCGGGCGGGCCGCAGTGCGCCGCGGAGATGGTGCTGCTCACCATGATCGCCCGCGTGGCGGACGGGCTCCCGCTGGCTGCCTCCATGCAAGAGGACGAACAGGTGGGGCCGCGGGGTGTGCGGCGGGGGGCTCGGCCTGGTGCGCCGGTGAGGGGCGGGGGTGGTCTCGTATCTTTTGAACAAGCGTTGCCCCCCCCGGTGGTCGCGGGTGGTGATTGTAGAGCAGTTTCTGTGCTGGTGGGCTGTGCTTGCTTCTCGGCCTGAACCTGTCGTGCCCCCCGTTGACTGCTGGTGAGGGTTGTTTCCCAGGTAGCAGTCGCTCTTAACAGCCCTGTTCTCCCTTCTCAGTCAGGCCGCGATTTGCAGCAGTACCAAAGCCAAGCAAAGCAGCTCTTCCGCAAGCTGAATGAGCAGTCCCCCACAAGATGTACTCTGGAAGCAGGAGCCATGGCTTTTCAGTAAGTGTCTGTGGGTGTGATGGGGAATGGGCTCCTGCCACCACCGTGGAAATATTTGAAGGTGCTTCTGGGTCAGGGTGAGGATTTGTTAGAAACTGCGCTGCCTGAGAGTGGGTGAGTTATTTGACTACACTCTGCTGGCTGAAGTGTAATAGCCGCTTGAAGGGTAGAGCATATGAGTTATTTCTTTGCAGTGTTGTCTGGCACTTTTCTTCCAGCTAGATTCATAGTTCTGCCTTTGCTGACTGACAGTGTAGTTTCTGTTTCATTTAAGGTTTTCCTGCTTGTTTGCACCCTCTAAGGTAACTTCAGAGTGTCTTCTGTACTTCTTGTGTCTGATCTTTTCTCAAAAGAGATGTCTGTAGTGAAAGCAGCCTGGCAGTACCACTGTGAACTCCTCTGCATAAGACCTTTCCTCTCTGTGTCTTATGTGAGAGTTTACCTTTTCATGTGTTAGCTTCATGTGTTACAATTACATGGAGCATATCTGATTTTTTTTTTAATTATTGCCTTAGTATCTGACAGACTTTTTTCTCTCATCTTGTAGGTTCAGTCTTACTGTTGCCGAATGTGTTGGGTGTGAAAAGCAGGAGAGCAAGCCCGTGTTTGAGAAAGGAAATGCTTCCTTACGTGATATCCAGTTACCTAGCAGAATATTGCTTGAGAACTTAATAAAGCCCAAGATCTTGTCAAGAATCAGAATTCCCATCTTAGCAGAAACAATTGTTAGAAGTCTCTAAAATCAGGTGACATGTAAGAGCACTGAGACAGTTGTTCAGTTTTGCCAGCAAGATTTGCTGGCAGCAGGATCCCTTTCAATTCCCAACCCTGATGACCAGGTGTGTGTTTACAGTTGCGTGAGTGGGAAACAGCCTTTGAATGCAGGGCAAGGCTGGCTTTAGGTCTCTGTTTCTGTATCATGGGCCCTTTAGCAAATCTCCTGCCCTGTCCCTTTCTTGTGAGATTTAGTGACATGTAAAGAGAAGAAGGGGAGTTTTTTGAAGGGGTGGTCTTTGGCAACAGCCATGAGGTTTTGAGAGTAACTTTTCTTGTGGCTGGCTTACACATGATAATTGTAACAATATTTTTTTAATTTTGTCTTGTCTTCTGGTTGCCTTTGATAGGAAGTTATAGAGGTCAAAGGATGGCCCTGATTAAAATAGTCTGGCCATCCCTATCTCATGTTGAGTTTGGGTGTGGCCTCCAGAGTTAATTGAAAAGTGCTGCTCTGCATCAGCATCACCTTCTTTCTAGAAGTTAAAACTTTCTAGAATTTAAAAGCAGTCC
Source organism: Psittacula echo (assembly GCF_963264785.1). Classification (NCBI taxonomy): domain Eukaryota; kingdom Metazoa; phylum Chordata; class Aves; order Psittaciformes; family Psittacidae; genus Psittacula; species Psittacula echo. The sequence continues at coordinate 20,350,044 of NC_137740.1, forward strand.
CATTTTAAATGTTTCCATGGCACTGCATGGGTGTAGCTCTGACTGGCAGTGAAGCCTTGGGAAAGAATCTGTGCAGATCCTAGTAAATCCCTTCTTGCATTGCTTCCATGATGTAAGAAGAGGGATGTCTGAGAAGGCTGCACTACCTGGCAGTGCCAAGGAAATCGAAGCCTCTTAACGGTGGCTGTAATGTCACCAGTTTTGACAAGGTGTGAGGACTTGGGCAAGCTCATGGTTTGCCAGCTGTGTCAAAGAAACCAGGTTGACACAGAAAAGGTTACCTGACTGGTAGGTGGGGAAAGGAGCATTTCTCCTTCTGTGTTGAGTTAGTCCCTAGATGGGATTCCTCAGGCAATTGACAGCTGCTTATGCAAAGCACTCAGCTGCTGCCTCCTTTAAGGTGGGACATTAAGGCAGGGCCTATATGAAAAGAAAATTTTCAGATCAGAAAACGTCCTGAAACTGAGAACATTGAAGGAAGGGGAGGAAACAGGAGTTTGAGATTTAGTGTAAAAATAATGGTGACTGATAACCATGCTGTTCGTTAACACAGCATACCATCTTTTCTGCCAAATCAGAGCTCTGACTGCTGAGGGCAGCACAAAACAGGGCAGAATATTTTGCGGTGAAGAGTTACAAGCATGGGTCAGGATATTGCTGAACTTGCTGAGGTGGTATTGAACATTTTTAGCTTGGCCATTTGGAGAAGAGCCTATTCTTGCTGAAATGTGAAGCTTAAACTATGACCACTGAAATTACTGAGGTAATTTCTGTCAAATGTAGTGTTTAGACTGGCTCCAAAAGCTGTGTCAAACTTTCAGCTTCAGTATCCTCTCACTTCTGCACATGGCTGTGCAGGTACAGAAACACTGAAGAAGTCTGCTGTGCTGTCAGTCACTAGTTGACCTTTGGCTCATTGACGACTGAAGTGGCTCTTTAACTGTCACACCGAGAACAGCCCATGGCCTTTGCCACTATTACCAGAATAAAGCTTTTCTCACTGAAAATGTCCAAGGTGATTGTAAGAAGCATATTGGGAGTACAGAAGTTAGCAATGGCAAGGGGCAGTGTACACTGCTGAGCAGTCAGCATGATCGAATGCTGTGCTGAAGCTCAGAGGCAGGCACAAAAAGTAAAACTGCCCAGCTGTGCAGGAACTCTGCTCTGATGTTGAACTGACGTTGACAGAATTGCCTGAGTCTGGGACAGAATGAGGTGTGCTTGCTCTCTGTGGTACTGACAAGTTGACTTTAAATCCAACACATTTTCAGGGGAAAACAAGTGGGAAGTACAGCTGCAGAGCTCCAGGCAGCACTAACTGACCAAGCAGAGGTAACACAGCTGTACCAAAAGAGCAGGGCAGGTTCCTCAGGCTGCTCTCATCTTGGAAGTGGTGCTCCAGCTGTGAGGCAATACTGTTGGAATTCCTGTCTGACACAAGTTTTCTGTATTTCTTAAGATGTTTTTGGGTCTTGCTGTTCATGACAGTGGCTAAATCAAGCTCTGGGTGATGACATGTAGCAATTCCAAGCAGTCAAGCAGGTCTTCAAGGATAAGGGCAGAACAGAAGCATGATGTACTGTAGGGTTAGTCTTACACACTGATGCAGTCCAAACTGAGGGAATGGAAGGATGTGCTTATGGGACATGCTTGTGGAATGGATTTAAGTAACTGAAATTTTTTGCTTCTGGTAGGGGTGTTGAAGGCTGTGTTATTTGAAGGCTGGCAGGATTTACAGGAGCCATATAGAGGCAGGAGAAGTGGATACTTCTGCCCCAGAAACAACTTGAGGATGGCTAATTTGAAGGACTTGTACCTGTTGGGGTATTTGGAAAAACAGTGGGGAGGGGGAGGAAGCTGTTTTGTAAGCCTGGTGTGGCTATTATGAAAATTTTAAGCTACTTATTTAACTACAATGCCCTCGGGACTGCGTCCATTCTTTAATACACTGTTAATCTTTTTGCTAACTAGTCTGCTACATAATGGCATTATGCAGAAAGTCAAAATAAGGTAACATAAAAGCATTTAAATTCCACCCTAAATAATACAGATACACAGTCAAAAGTGTAGGCAGGGCTACCTACTGGCTCCACTCCCTTGGTTTTAGTGGAAATATCATTGCTTTTATTTTATTGTTGGTTAAATGAGGTGAAAAATGTAGTTGTGGATGTGTAGCAGTACAGAGTTGTAGCAAAGCCTAAACAATCTCAAGATTAGTTCTATCTTATCCTTATTTCAGTAGGCTTTTTAGTGGAATTCCCTGCCTATGGTTGGAGAGGGTTGGAACTAGATGAACTTTAAGGTGCCTTCCAAACGTAACTATTGTATGATTCTGTAATGGAAGGCCTCTATTCTCAGTGCTGACAGAGGCACTGGAGCTCACATTGAAACAAGGTCAGCACTAAGCCTTTGTAAGCAAGTAAGAATTAGATGGGGATGGGGCTGGTTGGAGGAGGAAGAAGAGGACCAGGACAAGGGGTAACGGGTTCAAACTTAAACAGGGGAAGTTTAGATTGGATATAAGGAAGAAATTCTTTACTGAGAGGGTGGTGAGGCACTGGAATGGGTTGCCCAGGGAGGTTGTGAATGCTCCATCCTTGGCGGTGTTCAAGGCCAGGTTGGATGAGGCCTGGGGTGACATGGTTTAGTGTGAGGTGTCCCTGCCCATGGCAGGGGGGTTGGAACTAGATGATCTTAAGGTCCTTTCCAACCCTAACTATTCTATGATTCTATGACCTCTGTGCATTCAGCTGCAGGACAAACAAAACAGCATTACACAGTAACATGCTTCCATGCATGTTCTGGGGCTCCTAACATTACAGCCAAAGAGCAGGTAGCACAGTCATACTTACCCATGGCAAACCTGTAGAGGAGATCACCAGAATCCAGATAGCAGCAGTATTTTTCCCAAAATGCCTTTGAGGTCATGCATGTGGATAGCAACAGCTGACCAACAGGCTGGTGTTGGAGGGAAGGGTACCTCCTTTCCTCCAAAATAGAAAGCAGGAGGTGGCAGTCACTGGGTGGCTTTTTAGCATGGTGAGCCCAAATTCTTTTGTGTCCTGATCTCAGGGTAGAGCTTCCCATTTGTGGGCCTCAGGTACTTGGCTGTGCTGCATTGTCTTAGAGCTGTGTTGGCCACCTTCCTGTCTATTCTGCTGGCAAATTTTCTTGGGCTGCCATCCTCCTGACCACAGGAGGGAGGATTCCTCCCTTTTTTACTCCAAAATTGTAACTCTCATTGCTAGTATTTTCTTAACTTAATGATATTCACAGGTCAACTTTTGTTCAAGTGAAGACAAAGTTCAGGGCTGTTGGTGTGGGTATAGGGTCTGAGGGTACAAGAGAATTTATTTTGGGTAAAGAAGAAATAAGCTGTTACTTTCTACAAAGTTTGACACCCACTTCTCATTGCCTCATAGGAATAAAAGTATGCAGAGTGGTGTTTGATAGGATAAGTTCAAAATTGATTAATTAATGTTCTGTCTGCTGTTCTTTTAGCTACATCATTGAGAAAGGAGTGTGTTACCTGGTCCTGTGTGAAGCTGCATTCCCCAAGAAACTGGCTTTTGCGTATCTGGAAGACTTGCATTCAGAGTTTGATGAGCAGCATGGCAAGAAGGTGCCAACGGTCTCCAGGCCCTATTCCTTCATTGAATTTGGTGAGATCCCTCTCCTTGTGACTAGTTAGGAATTTTCTTGCTAGAGGGAGCAGCAGAGACAGAATCATCTCCAGTTTGGCCTATGGAATTGACAGTTCAGCCTCTTTCTGGCACTGCAGAAATGGGTGTTTTAAGCAAGAGAATGGAGAAGTGGTAGGGAAATTGTAGATGTCCTTTGATTTAGATTTTCTGCTTTAAGTCTCCTGGCCTTGCTCCAGTGAATATTTTCATACAGTCTACTAGCTGTCCCAGCAATGCTCCCACTCTTTCAGCAGCCAGCCTCCTCTGTGTTAAGTGAGTTCCCCTCTGATCGCCCCCCTCTTGTTCCAGACACCTACATTCAGAAAACCAAGAAGCTCTACATTGATAGTCGGGCAAGGAGGAACCTGGGCTCCATCAACACAGAGCTGCAGGATGTGCAGAGGATTATGGTGGCCAACATTGAGGAAGTCTTACAGCGAGGAGAAGCACTTTCAGGTACAGGGAATTCCTGGTATTTGGCATATGGCTCTTTATCCCCTCAATCAGCTGAGTGGGTAGAGCATACTGGAGGGAAAGGCTTGCTAATCCCTGAACCTCCCAAGAAGAGCAGTGAAGTCAATGGGTGTTTCATTTGGTTTGGTTGCATCCTGAGGCACCTGGCAGGTACTGGTGCCTCTTCTGGGTAGGACGAGCATCTTAGAATCATAGAATAGTTAGGGTTGGAAAGGACCTTAAGATCATCTACTTCCAACTCCCCTGCCATGGGCAGGGACACCTCACACTAAACCATGTCACCCAAGGCTCTGTCCAACCTGGCCTTGAACACCGCCAGGGGTGGAGCATTCACAGCTTCCTTGGGCAACCCATTCCAGTGCCTCACCACCCTAACAGTAGAGAATTTCTTCCTTATATCCAATCTAAACTTCCCGTTTAAGTTTGAACCCGTTACCCCTTGTCCTGTCACTACAGTCCCTAGTGACGAGTCCCTCCCCAGCATCCTTACAGCCCCCCTTCAGATACTGGAAGGCTGCTATGAGGTCTCCATGCAGCCTTCTCTTCTCCAGGCTGAACAGCCCCAACTTTCTCAGCCTGTCTTCATACAGGAGGTGCTCCAGTCCCCTGATCATCCTCGTGGCCCTCCTCTGGACTTGTTCCAACAGTTCCATGTCCTTTTTATGTTGAGGACACCAGAACTGCACACAATACTCCAAGTGAGGTCTCACGAGAGCAGAGTAGAGGGGCAGGATCACCTCTTTCTGCCTGCTGGTTACACTCCTTTTGATGCAGCCCAGGATACAGTTGGCTTTCTGGGCTGTAAGTGCACGCTGCTGGCTCATCTTGCTAGCTTGGGTGGTTCCATCCCAGCAGGACAAGCACTGGAGCACTGCACACAGACACAGGCCATGCTGCCTTGTGTGAAACTGCTGCACTCCCGGAGAAGCTCCCAGAGAAACTGCTGCTGCTCCAGAGAAACTCATACAGTTAGTATAATATTGGGGAACATATAGGTTGCTTTAATACTGATTAACTTCTCTGCCCTTTCTCTTTAACAGCTCTTGATTCCAAGGCCAACAATCTGTCCAGTTTGTCCAAAAAGTACCGTCAGGATGCGAAGTATCTGAACATGCGCTCCACTTACGCCAAACTTGCGGCTGTAGCTGTGTTTTTTATCATGTTGATCGTGTATGTGAGATTCTGGTGGCTGTGAGCCGATTGCAGTCACAGAAGAGGGAAAGCTGGTAGCTTGGCAGGTGTATGTGTGCAGGACACTGTTCATGGGGGATGTGCATTAGAATCCACACAGGACTACCACCTTAATGGAAGTGTCCTGAAATTGTTAGGTGACACTTGACTACTACATCTCTTAGTGAAGCCTAACAATAGGTGTAAAGGCTTGTTGACTACAGGCTTTTCCTCTGAGGCAGTTTGCACTAGGGCACTGGAGAGTTTGGCCTCCCATGGTCCTGCCCCCCTCCTGGGGACATGCTCTGGGAACTGTCAATCAGTGCGGTTTAGCATAATCACATTGTACGTCCTCCTGTTGAGTAGCTCTAGTGAGAACTGTACTCTAATGAACATTCCTTGTATTGGCAATGTTTGCTTTTTTAGAATCTGGGTCTGCAGTTCTTTTTCTTTCTTTTATTTTCTTTCTTTTTTTTTTTTTTCTTTTCCAAAGGTAAGAATCCAATGTTTGAAGGTAAATACTGCACTGTACATGTAATAGCTTTTACCTCTGTCAGAATAGCTATTGTTGATTTTTCTGTGTCTGACATCTTGGCTTGTTACACTTTAAATTGCTTTGGGAAGAAATGGATGTTAAATTATGCCTTAAAATACATTCTGTCTAGTATTAGGAGGGGCAATGGAAGATTTCTATATTACGGATTCCTAGAAAATTTAACTACAGGTTTGTAAGTGTCCACTTTCCCTCCCCTGACAGCTGTGTATGAGCATATGTTTCCTTATGAACAGGGTGTGTAATTCAATGTTGTTGGAGCGGGCACAGTGCAAACTGTGTCAGCACTCTGTGTTTTTCCCTTCTATCTGCAGATTCACTAATTATTTCCTTCCTTTTGTTAACTGTGCATCACTTCCAAAATGTGTCAAAACTGCCAGCATTTCATCTCTGGGATGCTTGTTTTCTTTCTCCCTCTTTTCCTCACCCAAAACAACAACAACAACAAAAAAACCAACCTGAAACTCTGAATGTTGTTGTGAAAAAATGTCAGTGTTTCCTTAAAGAACACTTTAACTTTACATGAAGGATTCAAAATCATAACTTCAAAACAGTGGAATCCTTTGGAAATGCCACCTCTTTTTCTGTGGTCACCCTCTCCCTACCTCACTTGGGAAGCTGAAATTGTAGGTGAAGAAAAACTCATTATGGGGCAAGAGTATAGAGCTGCTTCTTTCTTATGGGCCAATATGTATCTTTCCAGTAATGTGATTCTTTTTTTTGTTGTTTTGGGGTTTTTTGTCCACCTGTGCTAATTTTAACAGTCAGCTATTGTTTTCACTTAACAAATAAGAGGAAAAAAGAAACCCCACAGCTCAGGCGCTCTTCTGCACTCAAGTGTCTGCCACTTGGTAAGAGGCAGGCAGTGTCACAGAAGAAAGTTTTCAGGACTCCCCAGCACCTTTTACAAGCACATAATCTTGTGTAGTTCTGGAAGTACAAACTGTGACCGGGAAATGTTTCCTGCCACCGGGTAGAAAACAGCTGTTGTCCTGCCTGGGAGCACTCCCTAGCTTGACACAGCGTTGGACTGGCACAGAAGCAGTTAGCACTTGTCCACCAATAAACCTAGCGAATTTGATCTGCTATGTAGCCTAAAACAGGTTTCTGCATGATGCCTCCAAGTGTTACTTTGTAGCTTGCTTTATTATTATCATTATTTTTAATCCTTTTAAGTGGTGTCCTTAACAGGTGAATGTCCCAGTGGTGTAGCTCTGTGTAACATAGGTGCTGGAAGGTGAGCAGGCACCGACCATACATGGATTGTTGTGATTGAGGGGAGTGACGTTTCTGCAGTGAAGGGCAGCTCAGTGAGCCGCTGCCTCCTGTAGCCCCAGTGTCAGCAGTGAAATAAATGCTTCTGAAAAATCCCCTCTGCAGTGAGGAGTTTCCTGTGTCTGGTTTCTGTCATCTCGGAGTATGCTTTCTTTCCTTCCAGGGACACAAGAGGATAAAGGCCCACCTGGGATAAAGGTCTCCTTTTTGGAGGCAGAACTAGTCTGAAAAACATGTGCTTGCCCATTTTCTGTCAGAGAGGCTATACTTGGGTTATAGCAGGGGTTTCTATTCCTGCAGGTGTGTGTGCCTTCTTGCATGAGGGCAGGCAGCTGCCTCAGCACTGGCAGAGCCCTGTAAGTGCATGGGTAGATGTTTATGGGGACAGCTTTTTGGTAATGCTGTTCACATGGGGCACATAAGAGGCAGAATAAACTGAGAGTAGTGTATGTGTCCCCCATGGTGTGTGTCAGCATTAACAGGGCACGGAGCTGCAAATGCTCCTTGCCTAAAGAGGAAGAAAAGCAAGGAAGACTTCTGCAGGCCAGCATGGGCTTCCGGGGAGTGCTTTATAAGCAACTCCCTCACAGTCAAAATACAGAGCCCCTTGTCCTCCGTCTCACACGGCAGAGATGCTGCAGGTGTGCTGCAGGCGAGATGCAGGCTGTGTTTTGTTTTGCTGCGGGCTGTTTGTGCCTCCTCTGTAACCAGACCAGAGGTTAACCGTTCTGTCCGGCTGCTGATGGCCGAGGGGAGGAGAAGCTGCTGCTGGTTTCTCCATGTGTTACACGATGGATGAGCACCCGTGGCTCCCCCTCGCTGGGGCGCGCCAGGGAGCAGCCCTGCTGGGTGTGGGTGACCGTAGCTGCTGGGGTGCTGCTCGCTCGGGAGTCCTGGTGCTGTGCATTTGGTGCTGGCAGAGGCCCGTAGCTGGGCTCGGAGCTGCTGCCTGCAGATGGCAGTGCCGGCACGGTGCAGAGCAGTGCCCAGAGCGGGAGAGACGAAGGGTATCCTCCCGAGGGCCTTGTTGCCATGCCTTGGCCTCCCCAAAGACCCACAGCCTCGCTGAGCCTGGGCTGCCTCTTCTTGAACCCAGGACGTGCCTGCGAGGGCTTCTGGACTGTGCCACACAAGGCCGTGGTGCCTGGCTTCATCCCGTCATGCCACTAGGATTCCATGACTGAGCTGGATGGGTGGTGGTGCTTCCAAGCAAGGCGTTCACTGCAGTCACCTCCTGCCCAACATCTATCTAATTTCTGTTCCTCAGCCTGCTCCTCAGGCTCCAGAGGCTCTTTGTCTACTGGGTTCTCCCACTGTGCTTCCCCTCAGCTCTTGTGCCTGGTCTGTTCAACCTGCAGAGCCCAATGGGTTTGTCCTAGCTTGGGCACATGCAGAGCAGTGGGGAAAGTAAGACCTGGGAGCGGTGCAAAGTCCTGACACCTCTGCCGCACCAGAGCCCCTGCACTGGGGGTTTAGGTGACAGAACTGGGCTCTCCCTGGCCCCATGGCATGCCCTTTGCACCTGGAGACCTCTGGTGTGGGGCACAGGCAGAGAACAGCAAGGTGCAAAAGAAAAGCAGATGGTGCAAGGTGCCCTGGGGCTGCTCTGTCACAAGAGTGATCATACAGAAGAGCTGTCGGTTCGGGCTGTGCTTGCTGCTGCTATGGCGCAGCTCATGTCTGGGCACCCCTGGCTGCTATTGGGGACAGTGCCTGCTGCGTGCGTGGCTGTGCTGGAGCGACCACAGGGCTGTGCTGGGTGGCTGGGTTTTCCCTCAGTGTCTGACAAGCACAGCAGCAAGAGCAGACAGGCAGAGCTGGTTCCCAGGTGCTGCCAAACCTGCCATGGGTGCGGCACGGCACTGCGGAGAGGACAAGCACAGCAGGGTGCTCCAGCCACCATGTCCAATGTAAACCAGGTCTTCGCTGGCACAGGCTGCAACTGTACTCTGCAGCACCACCACTTCTGGGAGCAGCTGTTGGGGCACTGCAGGGTTTTGGTTTCTGTGTTTACTTGGGCATCAGCTGCTTCCCCCACTTTGAACCAGCTCCTTGCGCTTCCAAACCCCTCTTCTGGGCAGGTTTCAAGAAAAACCCACTTTCAGCATCTTTCCCTCTGGGCCCCCAGGGGTGTTTGACTCCAGATGGTTTCTGGCAGCTGCTTTGACATGGGTGAATGTCCCAGCAGTGGAGAGGGCTGTGCCAGTATCCCTGCGGCAGCGCAAGTGCTTTCTGGGGCACCCAATGCCAGATAACTGCCTGGGCAGCAATGGCCAGGACAGCAGGGCTTGGAGTTCAGCCTTCAAGCATCCTAGTCCTTGTCTTTCCTTTCTCAGTGGCCACCGTGGGGCCATGGCAGCTTGTCCCTCTGGGGCGATCTCAGTCACACTGGGACAGGGAGGAAAGCCCCTCAGAGCCAGGCTGGGGTGCTCTGGAAGTTATCTTTCTGCCCTCTCCTCATGGTTTACTCTGCTGCATTGCTGCTGACCTTTTGAAAAGAAGGATGTCAATTTTCTGCTACCCAAAAATTAAGGCTTTTCAGATGAGAGAGTGCTCGGCTTGGTGGCTGGCTGTGGGCAACCAATTGCCAGGACCAGCACTCCCACATGGGCCTCAGTCAAGACCATGTCCTGTCACAGTGCACCCCTGAACCCTCCTGTTTCCTCAGACCTGGGTGATGCAGCTGGGCTGGTCCCCAGCCCCAAGCATTCAGCAAACTGCAAGGCAGGACTTGGGGCACCACTTGGTCCCTGGCAGCCTCCTTATTGTCCCTGTTGGCCTGAGTTTTTGGGGGGTTCCTGGAGTCTGGCTGCTCCTGAGCCCCTGCAGCCAGCACCCAGGAGAGGTGGGGTATGACCTCTCCACTGCAGATGCCTGTGCTTCCTCTGACCAGCTCCCCACAAATGTCCTTGGTTCTGCTTCCCCTCGGGTGGCCATACCACCTCCCCTCCTTCCTTATTCCTTGACTTGCGCAATGTTTGGATCCCCTGCAGGCACAGGGGTCCCTGGGATCTGCCTGGGGCTGTACCCGCAGCACTGAGCCTCACAGCATCTAACATAGCTGCTCCCAGCTGACTACAGTCACGCCTGAGCTCACAAACCTGCTGGGGGGGGGGGATAAAGCAGAAGTTGGGGAGTCCCCGCTCCCTCTGCCTACCCCGGCAGGCTGGCAGACCTCTGCCATGCGGCTTTCTCTGGCTGACAGCTGCATGGAGGTCATTTTGAATCATGGCTCAGAAACCCTCCTGTGGCTGAGGCCTAGCACTCTGCATAGAGATGATAAACCTGCTTTCTCTGCCACTGCTTTTCCTTTTCCTTCCCCCAGCATCGAACCAGCAGCACCACGGCCCTGCGGGTGCTCCCCGGTACGCTCCACTTCTTGGCATGCCGCCTGAGCTCACTGGAAGCGGGACTCCCCAGCCCTGTCGCAACACAGCACCCAGAGTGGAAAGTGCACCCTCCCTATTACCTGCGGCTACAGCCCCTGAAAATGGCAGCAGACACAGGATTTGCATAGAGGAGCATAACTAAATGTGCTTGCTGGAGTCATGGTGACCCCCAAGTTCCCACACCAGGACCTGCGTGGGTCCCCATGGGACTGGAGCCTGCAGGACCTGGTGTGTGTCTCCCCAGGACCTTTACTGGACCTACATGTCCCTCATGCACGGCCCTGACTACAGCTACGATGGCATCTTGACCCCAGCACCCGCTTCAGGAGTGGAGGGGACCATCAAGGTGAAAGGGGACGTGGGTGGCCTCTGACTGAGCATGGGATGGGAGCAGGTTGCACAGAGCAGCATGAGACTCCTGCCCGGTGCCAGAAGGGTTGTAACAGCACTGCCAGGGACTGAGGCTGCACTCTGGGTCCCATAGCAGTAGAAAGAAGCCTCTGTTTGGCTTTCCTGTGCCCCTGCCTGCGTAGGGATCACAGGTGATGGGGGCCATGCCTGGGTGGGCAGCCCATAGCAAGAAGTGCCCGGAGGGGTGGCTTGCATGAGCCATACATGAGCTAGGAGAGGAGTGGGGTGCTTGTCTGCTGCAAATCACCACTATAGCTCTCCCATGTCTGTTGGACAAGAGGGAGAGCTGCACGGTTTCATCTACGCAGCTGATAATGGCTATAGACCCAAAAAAGGCAGCTGAAGAATGGACCCAAGCAGTGCTGAGCAGCTGCCCCTTCCTTGAGTCGTGACCATACCACCATGCCAGCCATCACTACAGAACTGCTGCTACCTGAAAGGTGACCACAGATCCGTGAATTCTTGCTTCATCGCATGCCCAGAGCCAGAAGCATTCGGGAACTTCACAGCCACCCTGTACATCAGACCAACTTTAGTAAAAGCTGCACAGCTCTGTCTGCAATATAAATACTCAAGGGGCTGCTGAGAACTAGGGCAGCGGCAGGGAAGGCAGAGGGTATGAATTCCCCAGGCGATTAAGCAGGGCAACAGAGGCAGCTCAGGGCACCCAGCACATTCCTGCAGATCTTGATGCAGGAATGCCTTTGCACTTCTCTGCTTCTCTTTAAGAGGAGACTAGCTGTCAGGTAAGGTAATCGTGGTGTAAGCCAAGTCATGTGAATGTTAAGAGTTAGCGGATGAGCTACAGGACAAGCTATTTGTACTGCAAGCACAAGGCTGCCAGCCCTGAGGATTTTACTGGATGCCTCTCTCCCTCCTGTTTTTCTTAAGTCTCCTGGCTGCTGACATCCTGTGACTATGAAATACCCTCAGCTTCCATTTTAACAGCGTTCCAGCTCTCCTATTTGCAAAAGAAAAAGCTGGGATATATGACTCAAGTGTTTTCTAAGGGTGCGCAGACCATGGGCAGGTAAAAATGAGGCAACATTTAACTGGGTGTGTAAAATGCTAGGATGAAAGGCAAGCATTTGGGTGTGGGCTGAGCCTGAACCGTCAGCAATGTCACTGAATGGTTATTGCAAGAAAACACAATTTATTCTGAGAGAGCCAATGCAAAGCTCGTGAAAACAGCGGCTCCCCCAAGGTGAGGGACAGACGAGAAGTGCCGCACAGCCTGACCAGGTACAGACACCCAGCAAGCACCTCAGAGTGTTTAAATACATTTTGCTTTCTGTTAGAAGAGATGGGGAGACCACAGCAGAGCCCCGGGGCACGTCTCCGCCTGACAGCATCCTCCCGGTTGCAGAGCAATGAGGCACGTAGGGCGTGGGAAGGTGCCGTCCCTCCCTGAGCGCTGTGCTCGACACCCTCACCCCCTTTCACCACCGTCCGCAGAGATCAGCCACTCCGCATCACTCAGGGGGACCCTGCTGAATGGAGGGACCTGGACCCTGACGTCGCTGGTGACAGCTCAAGGGCTGGTTTTGAAGCAGCAGGGCAGGAAACCTGAAGAGCGCTGGGGCTGGAGAGCAGTCTGCACAGACTGCGATCAAAATGAGCATGCTACTGCTCTGCCGAGCAGGCAACCGAGATCATTGCAAGATGAGACTCCTACCATGAGAGGGCTTGATCTCCCTGCCTTTGTCAGTCAAAGTGCCAGGATTTGGCTAATTGCTGGGGCTGTTGTACTAGCAATGCTGTGGATATGGAGTCTGTTCAGCTTTCCTAATCCCACAACTGGCATCGCTTTCAGTGCCGGATCGCACCCAGCCCTCTGCCAGACATCAGCACCCTGCCCACCTTCCCTAGCCACTCCAGGCAGCCAGGGCTCGCATCCTGCCTCCGGGAAAGACACTCTGTAGGTAAAGTGGGCAAGGCATAGTGGAAACCAGATGGAAGCTACAGAGAACCTTGCCAGAGCCCTCCAGTTCCAGCACTGGCTGCTGGCCATCTCTTGGTGGGAAACTGGGGGTGAGATTGCAAGGTGTAGGGCTGGAGGGTCACTTCTGCTGGCAGGTGGCCAGCGTGTGAACACCTTTGCTTGTTTCTGTACAGTGGTGTTAATGGGACTGTAATGAGATGCATAAGATGAAGCAATGCTGAAGTGCATTTTTAACTCCTCTGCAAACAGCTTATTTCTTAATGACAGACCCATGGGAATGATGGGGAACTAACCGATGAGCCCCTGTCTCATTTCCACTCTGCTCTGCACGTTCTCTCCTTGCGTAGGCAACCTGCCTGGCCAGAGCAAGCTGGCCTGGCCTTCCCAGCTGCAAAATCTGCTTTGCCAGCCCAGGTCCAGCCTCAGCCAGCCTCTGTCACGTAGACGGCCTGCTGGTGTCTGCTCTCACATCTTTTCTCTGACAGAGCCGCTGTGGGATGCATTTCCTTGTGAGCAGCTGAGTCCATGTGTACCCACAAGAGCATGGTCCGAGTGGAGAGGTGGGAGCAATCAGCAGGTTCCCACAGGTTCCTGCAGGAACAAGGTGATACCTTCCCTCATTTGGACTGGATTCCCCTGATGAGCTTCATGTATCAGGTGGAGCTGGTTGGCCTCATCCCAGCTTCCAAGAGCTGCACTGGGGACCTCAGAGACTGTGGCTATGCTGGAAGTCAGTAACTTGTGCTCAGCTAAAGCAAAACACAGACAGTGGAGAACCAGCCACTTCAAGGGCAGGGACAATAAGTAATGTTCAGCACTGAGGAGAGCTGGGAATGGTAGCTTTTGGTGAAACAACAGAATCCCTCCTGAATTAGCTTCACTTAGGAGAGCACCCCCAAGTTCTCCTTGTTCCAGTCACATTCCTGCTTGTCCCTCAACTCCCAGCTTGGCTTCATGATCATTTTAACTCAAGTTTTGGTCACCACTACTCATCATTTTGTATGTGGAAAGCTTCGGGCATGTTGGGGGTCTGGCCTCCACCTCAGCAGGTGAGGATCTGCAGGGAGGGAGATGTGCCAAGAGCAGTGCCATGGGATGGCCATGTGGCTGTGAGGCATCAGCCTGCCCACAAGTGGCTGTAGGAGCAGCAATGGGAAGCTCTGGCAGCTGTGCAGAATGCCAAGGGATTTGTCACTCACGTTGCATTGGCATACCAGTAAAAATCATGGTGGTGGTAGGGCACTGACCATCCAGCTCCCTGCTTGAGAGGAGCTCTGGGATCTGGTGAACTACAGGGGGAAAACAGTGAGGTTTATTCATTGCCTCCTCCCTACCCCAAACCCAGCACAATCCTGCCTTCACGGGCCGGTCTGCCATGTCAGCACCGCACACAAAGGGCTCTTAGTCCGCGGGGAGCTGAAGCCAGGGCAGAAAGATTTTTAACACTTTAAAGGATGGCTGAGGACAAGGAGGGATCTTGAGGTTGAATTCAGCTGCTGCCCTTCCAAGACCTCTTCCGTAGGAACCCGTGTGTGGTCCTGGGCTCCGGCAGCATGGGGCAGAGAGGTGGGGTGTCAAGCTCCCACACCGCTTCCCGCGGGGAGAGACTTCCCCTGCCGATGCTGTTGTGTGGCTTCCCTTTCCACCGGTACCTGCCCTTGGGCAACGCTGAGGCCTGCACCCCAGCCTGAACACAGGGCGGGCAGCGCCCCGGCAGCACCTCAGGCGGAACACTCCGCTGTCCTCCCCGTGAGCACCCGCCGCCGCTATCAGCACCCTACAGGGGCGAGACATACTGCCCTTGCCCACCATCCCCCTCCCCGATACTCCTCGTCCTGGTTCCCTCTTTCCTCCGTCCCAAACCCTCGCCGCCGCATCCCCACACCGGTCCTGGCCCCGCCCCGCGTTCCCCGGGCGGGCGCCCCCTGGCGGCAGTCGGTTGGGGCGGGGCGCGGCGCGGCGGGGCGGAGGAAGCGGGGGACGTGCGCCTGAGACGTGTCCCTCCGCGCGGGCGGCCGTCGGCGCCATCGGTGGCCGGGCAGATCCTTCCGCGCCGTGCCAGTGGCGGCGTGAGCGGCCGTGGCCATGGCCCGTGGAGTGGGGCCAGTGCTCGCCGCTTTCCTTGGCCTGGTGCTGGCTGTGCTCAGCCGCGCCGAACCTGCGTCCGGTGAGTGGCGGGGCTTCGGCGAGGGGCTGTGGGGGCCTGTGGGGGCCTGTGGGGTCTGTGGGGCTAAGGCGGTGCGCGGGAGGCTGAGGGGCTGCCTGGAGCCGCCCGTTGCCCGGCCCGTTGCCTCGGGAAGCACCGGAGCTCCCTGCGGCGCGGGCAGGCCGGCGTTGGTGTCCCCTTCCTCGTGCCGCGAAGGGGGTGCGGGTTGATGCGGGGGGTCGACGGGGCCGCCGCAGGGTGTCATCGCGGGGGGTGGCCCCCCAGGGCCGCCGCAGCTTCCAGAGGAGCGGTGACCCCCGAGCCGCGCCGCGGGCCTGGGCAGGGGTTTGTGCGGGTCTGCCCACGAAGCCGGGGCTCGGGGGGGCTCTGTAGCTCCGTGCGGGGCAGCGGGGGCCGCTCTCCCATGGGAGCTCACGCGTAACGGAACGCTGAGGCGAAGTCAGCCGTCCGTCGCCGCAGTGCGTGGCAGTGATAGATGTGCTTTTGCAAAAATGGCTCGAGTGCTTGAGGGGTTTGGTTTCAAAATAAGAGGGAAATGGTTTACTGCTTTCCATCGCTCTGAATACCCATGCGTCGTGTTAGTTCCAGCCTCTTTGTTGAGGACATACCTGCACACACAGAAGGAATTTCTACATATCCTTCTGCTTTAACTGTTAATCGGTCCAGGCGTGAAGCCGTGTGTGCACCTCTGAGGAAACTGCTGCTTTTTGTCACTGTTCCCTGTTGCATGTTGGCATTCGCAGTGTGTTTTACAGCCAGGCTGGAGAACATGGTCCACAGCCTCAGCTGTTGGGTTCTGGTGGATTTCATGCCTCTCCCAACAGCAGCCCTGCTCCTAAAGCACTCGCGGCATTGCCGCACGTTAAAGCTCTCAAAGGCCAGCAGTTGTTGATTATTGTAGAATGATTTGGGTTGGAAGGGACCTCGAAGCTCATCGAGTTCCAAGCCCCTGCCATGGGCAGGGACGCCTTCCACCCGACCAGGCTGCTCAAAGCCCCATCCAACCTGGATTGCTTGCATGACTTATCATTCTTTCTTCCTTTTTCCTGCCAAGAGGATGGATTGCACTTCAGATGACTTGTGAAGAGTGCAGTAATAGAAGAAAGTGGTAGTGGAAGTTGTTTAGTGTGTGACTGAGCGAGACACTGATAATTTCTGCAATTTTACTCTGTGTTATGGTTAGGAGTAGAAACTGCTGTCTGCAGTTTTGACCACTACTGCTGTTTTGGATATAGCGTGAATCAGTCTATCTGTTTTGGCTTTGAAATGGTCAGTATTTGTCTCCCAAGAGAAGTGCTGTTGCTCTTTTCTTTTTATTTGCTGTAACTTCCTCTGAAATCTGACTGACTTGGTTTTGCTAATATGTTGCAAGAAGATGGTTGAAGTTAAAAAAACCTCAAAACCAAAAAACCAGCTATTGGCTCAGTGTCTTTTGGTCAGGTTTGCTCAAAAGGGACTGAGAGCATAAAAGGTCTTTCAAGGGTAGGTGCCTTAAAAGTTCAGAAATATGTTTTCGTGGTAGGGTAGAGGTGGTGGTGCATAGTAGGACTGTTATTTCTGGAAACAGCTTACACAGTCCGGTAAGACAACAAAATACCATTTTTTGCAAAGACTAAATGTCACGTCCACTTAGTTAACCTGTACTTTCATACCAGCATCTTATCAGCTTAACACTAGCCCTGCCAGTTCCTTCTCTGACAGGGCTGAGAGAAGAAGTAGCTGTGGTATCACTTGTTTGACTGGGTAGGGATACCTACCTGGCTGGTCAGGGTTCTCCCATGCTGCAGAAGGTTTTGGCATTGTGGGTGAAATCTCTTCCCAGTTCTAAACAAAGGGTGGTTGGGTGAAGTTTCTTCCCAGTACTAAACAAAGGCTGGTTGTCAGAGATGACATATCTAGACTGAAAGTGACTGGTTCTTCGTGAGATACTGACCTGCCTCTGGTTCTTGGGAGTGGGAGCTGTGGCTTCAGTTAATGGGAAAGATGAAGTCACCGAAAGGGTATTTTTCAGGTGCATATTCAACTGTCTTGATGCTCTTGTGCAAGAGAGGGCAGGTACCTGATGTCAGCCTTCTTGGTCAATAAATAGGAGGCTCCTGGATGCACTAAGCGCTATGGTTTGGACTACTCAACTCTGCCTCATCATGCAAGCCCAATGGTGTAGCAACTTGCTTTTCCAGTTGAGCCGTTTAGTTTTGCACAAGGCTGCAGTTGAAGGTGTAGTAAGCTGGGGTGGGGCAGCAACACCTGCACTTTTGGTGAGGATACTTCTGATAATTGCTGTGAACGTTTGCTCCTCTTCTCATCAGATAGCAGTGGGGGAAGCAGGAATCCTGGGTAGTAAAGCCCACCCTAATTACCTACTATCATGATTAACACTCTGGTTTCGCTAAGCCCAGCTTTGCCGGGCGGCTGTTGACTATCAGCCTATATTTCTAACGGATTCCAGTACATTTTTAATCTAGAGCAGCACAAAGGTATTGTGCTGATGTGGACTGCAGTGTGAGATCTTTAGTATTCAAAAAGCGAAACTTTTGAGGACTTTGGGTAAAGCTGACAGTGCTGGTCTGCTTGATACAGATTTGCTTAAGGAAGAGCAAGTTTTACTTGATCTTTTGAAGACTTTACTGCCTGTCAAATTTGTTCTTATCAAAGATGCTGATTTAGACTTTCAGAAGAGTGTGATGAGAATCTGGCTAACTTGCATCACTTCCTGCAGGGCATCACTTAGATTAGAAATACGTGAAGATCCTCTTGCTGATGTTCTCAGGACTTGAATCCTTGGGAAAAGAGAACTCGTGCCTCTGGTGGCATTTGGCATTTGAATCTCTTACAGTGGGTGGGTTTGGGTTTTGTCAGCTTCTACAGCTATTTCCCTTCCTCCCTTTTTTTAAGGTGTCTTGCTGCTGTTGCAATAGGTGGGTAATTCTCTTCAGTATGCTCTGGTCCTGTTCATCTTCTCCCATTTTCAGAAGTGGTCTCTGTGCTGTCAGAGGGGTCTGGTGGCTGGGGCTTGAACATGGGACAAGGAGTAGGTGAAAAGCAGCAGCGGGGTTCTGGCAGCCTGTGTCTTCTTAACAGCAAAAGCAGAGTCACAATTTGTAACTCCAGATGTAACATCATTTCCTTTAGGTTTGTACTCTTGGCTAATGGTTGTGAAGTGGAGGAATGATACAGTGATTAAGTCTCACCCCTCTTTTGGAACATATAAAGGGAGATGTCATCCATATTGGGGGAAAAAAAGAGCTTCCCTAAGCATCTGTGCTTAAAAAGTCCTTTTGTGGTTATTTTCTTAGTTTCGATGAATTCTGTCTGAAGTTATCTTGCCATCAGAAGTCAAGGGCTGTCAGTGCCCTTCTAGAAGAAACAGTGCTTATATCATTCTAAACACAGTCATCTGAGAGCTGCAGAAATAATTGTTCGTTCTGTTTAGAAAATAGTCTGTTCCTAGGGCACAAGTCCTTTTTTTAGCCTGCTATGAGGATGAGAAAAGAGCTTTGTATCTCAAAATGGCACAGCGTCTGCTGTTTGTTCCATGCAGCAAGCCTTCATCTCGTTCCTCTGACCTCCCCCTGGATGTCTGTGGAAGCACTGCTCAGCACAAGGAACGAGCTGGCGTTTCTGCACAGCAAATGCTTAGTGCTCAGATTAATAAAGATTTAGTGCTGGAGAATGACGGAAGGCTTGGGAGAAGACGCGAGCATGGCTCCCGTCTGCCAGATTGCCATGGAAACACCAATACCTCTTTGGCTCTTTAATTGCCTTCCCTACATTTTTTTGTGTTGAAAACTTTTTTTTTTTTTTTCTTTAACTAAATACTTTATGTGGCTGTTCTGGATTTCAGGGGTTTTGGCTTTGTTGGGAAAACTGAAAATAGGAGAAGGCGGGGAACAGTAGCTGTGTGAGGAAATGGAGAATATGGTGACTGACACTTTGGAACTCTATTACAAGTTCAGCAGGAATTCAATATGTATTATAACTTGAGCTTTTATCAGTAGTTTTTCAACAGGAACAGTGTCATGTGAACTGTATCTGCATCTGATAGAAATAACTGTCCTCCTGCAGCTTCCTGGGCCTAAGATCCTGAAGACAGAAGGACTTCAACTGTGCCTGTGAATTTGTACAGCAGTTCCCAGCTCTGTTCTTAGGAGGCCAACTAGTAGTTTTTGCTCATTCCTTCTTAGAAACAGATGATTGTGGGGCATGTAGTTTGTGTATCTCAGCTTAATGCAGTCAGATTTGTCGTTACCATTCTCAAATTCAGAAAAACTTGGTGAATTTCTAAAGCAAAGCTTCTCCTTCTTACAGACTTGTTCTTCTGAAATCCACTCTTTTTTATGCTGGTCTAGAGAAATTAGCATAGGAAACCAGTTTAGATATTGGGGTTTTCTTTCCTAAAAGGTACAGGATGTTGGCTGAGTGCCTTTACTCTCCTCTGAGCTCTGCTTAGCTTCTCATTTGGTGAGTTTTGCACTATCCAATTGATTTCAGGCTTTTGTGTGTAAAAACAGTGGAGATGTCTTCATAGTCTGATTAAAGCATTTTTACCTTACGGACTATTTCCATGCCTTGTCTACAAGCTTTGTCCTTAACTACTGCTGTCTGTCTGGTCAAGTTTGTTTAAATTCCCCAAATGTTAATGTTTTCTAAATATGAGCTGAATATAAGGCACTATCATTTTTTCACTGTAAGGATTTATATTAGTTTGCTTCCTCAACCCACTGTATGACTGCCATGGGGTGATCTGTTCTTCAGAAAAAAAGAAAAAGCTATTTTCATATTTTCAGCTAGCATTTATTTACTAGTGGGCTCTTCCCTGCTACATAATCTCACTGGAACCATAATCTGTTGAGGTTAGTGAATAGCGTAATTAGTCCTTTGTGGTTTCCCTCTGAATTTGATTATCTTCTCTCCATATGTGCAGTGCTTCTTATTCTTTACCAGCTTTTTCAGCAGCTATTTGTGTGCTGTGAGGTGCTGCTGCGGAAGGATTTTGTCACTTTCCACATATTGAGGACCTGCTGTTCTTCCTTCAGGATTGCACCACATGTTTTAGCATTTTCTCTTAGCTGTTTTTTTCATGCTCTGTTTTTCCTGAAGGGAATCAGAAGCTGTTTTTCACTCCCTTGGAATTTGAGACCCCTTGATTTGTAGTGTAGCATGGTGTTTCTGACCATGCTGATGATCGTCCTCTTCAGAGCTGATCCACCTTTGGCAAGCAGCCTGAGCTTGTGCAAGGATTCCCCATGCATCCTGTGTTGCTTCTGTTTGAGGGCTTTGAATCCTTTTTCCTCCTTTCTCTTCATGTAGAATGGGTAACACAGTTGAGATGACAGGCTGTTTCTCATTAATGTTAGTCAAGACAGAAAATCCACTGCCTACATAAAGGTTATTGAAACCTATTTTGTCCTTTAGTTTTCTTTCTAGTCTTTAAGGTATCTTGAGCCTGACTTTTCTTCTATGTTCAGGAAGGTTGTTTTCCACCCTCTCCCACAAGAAAGCTTTTGAACCTATGGAGAGGTTTCAGCCAGTGTCATAGAGGTCTGTGGTCTTGAAAGATACTGAGTTTTTATGGACTTAATGGAAAATCCATGGACAGAAAGAGAAGAGAGAGACCCATATAGTGTCCTCCCAAGAAGAAAGCTGCACCAGCAGCTTAGCAATGTTCTCTGCCAGGCTATTACTCTCCCCTTATATAAAGTAAAACTTTTGGTCAGACCCTGTGCCTTCTTAGATGCAGGATAATCAACCACAAAGCAACAGGAAACCAGCTTTGTAACGTCTCTTCCTCACAGCATTAATTGTTTTGGTATTCTGCATTTTTATTTCTGCTTGACTTTTTCTGAACTCGTGAGTGAGGAGTTTATTGCAATTACTTTTTCTTTTAGCATATATAACAAAGCCCTGTCAGATTTTCTCTGATTATGGTTTTGTTTCCCTGTAGCAGCCTTCTCCCCTAAAAGCTGAACTCTCACACATCTTCTAATCTTAATCCTTCACTATTTCTTTTAATTTTCTAACCTAGAAAGTATCTGAATATAGAGTGGGTAGGTGAAGTATAGAAACCAAATCACAACTTCCCCATGATCTTGGCATTCTGAAGAACAGTGGTGCAGAAACACAACTTTTCCTCTTAGATTTGCTTTAACTGTCTCTTTAGCCAAAAAAATAAGTGAAATTGTACTCCAGTTAAGCATGAGCTTTGGATTTGAATGTTGAGAACTGCAGCAGCTCCTATAGCGTTTCTATGAGTAACACTTTCTGCTTGTGCTCATTTTACAGCAGTGGTTACTTGTTTTCCCCTCTGGCTTTGGGAAATAGTCCTGGTAGGCTAGTTAAACGTCAGGTTAGTATTTGTGTCTAAATGAAGGCATGTGCAAGGATTTGTATAGACACTAGGTTAGGTAGTATAGCTAAAAACATTAATCTCACATGCACTTAGAGCCCTCATCCAGGAAGTTTTTCAAACTTGGCTACAACACATGCTAGAAATTGGGGCCACCACCTTCCGTAAGTGGTGGTCTGCCCACTTCATAAGAAGTCAGCCTTTTGATAATTGTGGGGTGTTTCCAAATATTCTCATATTCAGCCTAAAGGGACTGACAAAGATCGTGAGGCAGTTCAGCACATGAAAAAGCTGTGGGATTTCCCCTTGAAGACCTGCTGGCATACTGGAATGAGCCCTCCACTGCGTGAGAGTGCGAGGACTTGAAACATCGCTGTTCATGCTTGACGTGGGCTAACCCAGCTTCTGATAGTCTTGGTAGTTTTGGCAAGCTAGAGCAGGTTCAGAAAACAGCAAATAATTCCTCATTGCTCGTTTTTAAAACACAGAAGAAAACTGTTGAAAGCAGCCTGTTACTCAAAGCCTTGACGGTGTGCTGATGCTATCTATCTATATATGGCTTATAGAAAAGTGGCCTTATCTTTTCAAGACAAGGCTGTGTTCTCTCATGCTGTGCACACCAAAGTGTTTCCAGTTAACATAATGGAGGTAAAGAGACATACTTTTAATGGTGGCTGAGGTAGAAGGTAAAGTTTCTGATACTATTAACTCCTGAGCACAACATGGTAGGATAGCAGAAAAGTAGCTTTTGAAGTAATTCATGTTGAAATGCCTGAGTTTTGTATGCATTATGAAATTGTTAAAGATATCGTGAAATACTGGAAGACAGTGCTTTGTGCACAGAAATGCTAATTTTACTGTGAGAACTGTAGTCTTCAGTCTCCCTTGTGATTTCTTTCTTTGAAGAGAAGTGGTCATGTTACTTTTTAATATAAAATATGGTTACATTTGCATGCACTTCAGCTTTAGTTGCATTTCAATGTATTTCTATTCAGCCTGTTTTAGTCTTAAGCTGAAAAAGTACAAAAGAGTCATTTTGCTTTTGTTTTTTTCAGCTTCTTTCACTTGTAAATTACTATATGCAAAATATGTTTTTAGCTGCCTTCGTTGCCCCATTCACTGTGTGCCTCTGTTAATGAATTCTAAGGACTAGTAGTGGTTTAATGACTTGCTAAACAGCAGTTCAAGGCACGAATAATTTGTCAAAAACCAGGAGAAAATTAATCATTACTTTGCTAAAGCCTCTCTGCTCTCTCTGTGTTTGGCCTGTTGAGCTAAACAGGAATCACTGATTTGGATCCTTACTGTGACCCTGAAAGCCATCATCCTCTTGTTCCCCTCCATGCAGTTGTGCTGCATGTTTTTGGCCAAATGCTAGTTAAGCTTTTACTATGTGGGTTACAAAATCAACTGACTGCTCAGTTCTCACTGGGTACATGAGTACTTGAAGAGTTTACAGAATTGTGTTTGAAAGCATGGGCACAAAAGAAATAATCCTCTGAGTATTTGCTCCACTGGCTTGATTGGTGTGAAAAGAATGAGCATTCAAGGTAGTAAGATGAGAATACAAAATCTGCTTCCCCTCCTGGTTCTCTGAAGTGTGGTAAGGCTTGTTTTAACCTTCCTCCATTTCCCTGGGATAGCACAGGAGGTAAGAGCAGTCTGAATCGTTACAGGTTCTTTTGCAGTTTCTCTTGAACACACTGTAACTGAACCATGCTAACTGGAGTTAATCTCTGTTGTGAAAACAAGCTGCTGTAGTGTTAGACAGAAGCAGATGAAATTTGAAGTCGAAGTCTTGCAGATGTTGCCGTTAAATGGGGTGAAAATTCAGACAGGTGCAAATCAGTGTGTGTTTGACTGCTGTGGAAGGGAATGCCATGCAAAATCTGTGTTAATATTTCTGTCGCTTGGTAACCCTGACCTCAGGGGTTATCTGAAAGGGGCTCAGAGTGGAATTTTGTTCATTTCCTGAGAGCTCTGCAGAAGCAGTGCCATCCAAGTGCCCCCTTTTCAGAAATCGCATTAACAGAAACAGCTGTACTCATATTGTGGGAAATACTGATAATTTTCTTGGGCAACTGTGTTTAGTTTAACTGTATTCTGCGTAGGGATTGCAAGTGTGAAATGCTCCTAGAGTACCTTTATAGTGCACGTGACCTGTTTGCATGCTCCAGGGTTATTGAGAAATAACACTTCAAGCCCTACATAGCAGTAACTGGAGTCTGTTCCAAGTGGTCTAATTGCTGGACTAAATTTGGGCTGGTTTTGGGGAAAGCTTAGTGGAACTGATGAGTTAACTCTTCTGTTTCTGAGCCCTATTCCTTAGTTGCCAGTACATAAACTTTGGTGATGGTTTGGACGATTTTCTTCCCTGATGCCCCTTGCTGAATTTGTATTGAAAATTTAATACCTCTTGAGGAAAGGAAAGCCATCCTTAAAAACCAAAAAGGCTATCTGCCCTTCAGCAGCTGATACACAAGTAGGCAATTTAGGTGGTTGGATGTCATTGATGCCTCTAACTGCCTTTAAGACTGATTACGGATCCTATTTCCATAATGGCATAGAAGTGTGTGTGTTTGAGGGCCCAGAGATAGACCTGGAGACTGGGAAGAGCTTGTGATTTCTCAATACGTGTGTAAGTTTAGGATAGAGCCCAGATCTTCTGGTTCCGAGAGCTTTTATCTACTAGTTTGGTGTTACTCAAATGGCAGGCTGTGGTCTAGGACGGCTGGCTAAATTTTTGTGGTTCTAGAGTGCCTTCTGCTCCTGCAGCTTTTCCATAGTTCTCACCCTTCTGCTCACTTCAGAGATAGCTGTGGTGTGCTCCTTCAGGTCCCCATGAAGAGATGAACCACTTGTCAGAGCTGATCAGAAAGAGATCCCACCAGAGCTTCCAGTAGACTTGGATAAAAATTGACCAGCCTGAACTGTATCATACCTAATGCCTTTTTTAAAATGTAACACCAAAAATGTCAGTTTGAGCTACAGAATATCTCCTCTTCAGAAATAACAAATTCTTTGCTGAAAGTCTTTAACATCTCTGATGTTTTCACTCACTCCTAAATACAATATAGACTGAAATCAGAGTGCTGCAACAGTAATGATGTTGCAGCAAATTCTGGATTGCTAGAAATGTACAGTAGGTGAGATTGTGAGGGACAGATGCCCCTGTTTCAGTGCCAGGTGTCCCTAGAGGTGGTCGAAAAGAAGGGAAGATTTGAGACAAAGTATTTTTAAAGAAGGCTTAGGAGTAGTTGCCCCTTATTTTGGTGAATTTTGGTCTAGAATTTTGATCAGAAGGTAGTAATGGGTGACATTTAAGCCAAAATACACAGGTGCTGACACGAATGTAGAAACTACTGCGTGCTTTGCTTTGAAAATCTACCTGAAAGAAATTCTAAAACCATTTAGTTGCTTGATGAACAAATCTGTATTTGATTCTTCTTTCAGTCTGGCTGTTGTGATGCTGCCAGAGATTAAACTAAACTCTGCGATAATGTCTTTGTTTCTGTTCCAGACATACAAAATTTTCCACTATAAGATTTTAATTCCTCAAAATATGCTAATGAAGCTTTGACTTGACATGTATGGCTACTGATTTGACTGTCATTTCCTTTCAGCTTTGCAGTGTATGGATGATTCCAGGCCATGTGTTAATGAGGGAAAGTGCATTCCGTATCAGAATGGTACAGGATATTGCAAGTAAGTTGGTTTAATTTCTAATTTAATTGACAGTTGTTTCTCACTCAGGTCCTAGCTAGAAAGGAAATGTGAATTGTTAATATTTTCTTATCAGACACATTCAGTGCATTCGGGTTTAGCAGAATTGGTATTTCGTGATAACACATTAGTTTTTATGTGCTAGCTTTTCATAACGTCAGAAATCTGGATTCTTGTTCAGATTTTTGGGTTTGGATCTTGTCAGTTTGATTTATTTGCATTTGGTTAGGAAGAGAGGCCAAAGCCATCATAGAGGTAAACTCTATATGTTGCTTCCAGACCCACAAGTTAAGTTGGAACTTGCTCTCTATTTTATAAATTGCCTTGCTTTATAGAGCTTCAGACCCAATTTGAATAGTTTTATGAAGTTTTTCTTAACTACTCTGTACTCTGAAATGTGCCAGTTCCCTTCTACATGCTGAAGAGCAAGTAATATGTGGGAGTTGCAAAAACAAGCTAACAAAAACCCCCAAATAAACACCCACATTTGTCTTTATTGCGTAATTGATTTTGGTAAATGTTGACACCCTCTTCCGTGGTGCCTTTACTTTGCTGCCACATGGAAAGCTGATCAGCAGGAATTCTGGCGGTGTGTGGTATCTGGAGAATGATATAGCATCTATTTAAATGCAGTTCACCTTTCAAATTGCAGTGCTTAGATTATTTCTTTTTAAATAAAGTGGTATTTTGCGAGAAGATAAACCTTCCTTGTTTGGCAGCATTCATTTACTACATCTACAGTAAATAGATTATCTTCTAAACCTTGTTTAGTTCATCAGTGTAAATTGTGCTATTTTCTAGTGTGCTAAATCCCTCTTAATGCCAACGTTCTTTAAATATTTGTGAATTTTGTCCTCTTGATTTAGCTTGGCTAACACACAGCTTAGCTCTTCACCCTTCACACAGCCATCTTCCCTAGCCACAGCATTTAGATCTTTCTATTAACGTGTTACATAAAACTCAATATACTTGAATTGCACCTGTGGCACACAAAGGGGAAATCATAATCTAATTTGAAGTTCTTCTTAGTTTCAAATTGATACCTGATGTGCAGAAAGGCCATAGAAAGGCAAATATGTAACTTGTTATTCCCTGTTGGGTTTTCTAATTCAAATTTTTAACACTTTCTGCTTCCTAGTCTTTCCCTTCCCCTGTCTTTATACTGCTGTCAACAGAAACAAGCTGCCTTTCTGAAAAGAAAGCTGGAACTTTTCCTGCTTTTCACCTGTATTGTAAGACTGAAACAAGAAATGGTGTGATGTTAGTAGCCTTTCTGGCATATACTTAAGCATGTTAGTCTGGAGCCAAAGAATGTGGGTCACAATGGAGGTAATAAACAAGACTGGTATTGATGTTGCTGCCGCTTGTGCCTTCTTAAGGATGTGTTCTGCAACTTGCATGTTTCTCTTAACCATGTTTTAGATTGTTTAAAAAAAAAAAAAAATAAAAAAAAAATTAGTTGGTTCAGTGTTTGTTGTTCAGTCCAGATCTTGACACATTTCCCTTATCGCAGTCTCACCTTTGAGTGCGCTTATATTTTTTAAGCGCACAGAGTTATTTTTAATTCTAATGTTGCCTTCTTCCTTTTTGTGCAAAGACTTCTTGCAGGTCTTAAGCCAACCCCTCCTTCAAGTAACAGCTCAGCCCCTCTGCAGGTGCCAGAGTAATTGGAAAGGCTAATAGAGGCCTGTATACAGAGATTAGTCTGTGTCTGTTTTCTAGTTCTGGCTCAGGAACACTTTTTTGCAGAAAGGAAGGTAAAAATTGCAAAAAAAATCCCTCAGTTGTGGAGACCCTGCCTTTAGCAGGCTGATTCTTAGCATCCTGTTTTGGTTTTAACTTTTTTTTCCTTTCTTGCACTATGAGGAACTCTGAATAGGGGAACTTTTTATCTAGTGTGGTGACCTAAATGACTTTCTGAATTTTTGATGGCTTTAAGAGTAAAAATGTTTTGTTCAGTAAACTGAGCTTATTACTAAAGGAAGTGCCTTGGCTTCTAGCTTTGGAGGATCACTCACTGATTAGCTAAATCTCCACCCCTTCCACTTTTCTCAAGTTATCTGCAATACTTCCTCTGCTGGGCAATAAGTTGTTATAATAGGTTCTCTTCCTCTTGCTGTACCTCCTCTGGGCCAAGTTGTTTGTTCTAATGTGTGATCAGTCCATCTAGCTGATCTTGCTGTCTGTAAGAAACAGGTAAACAGGTGAGGGAGAGCCTGCATCAGAGATAATAAGATGTGATGCACAAAACATGAGTAACATAAGCACTGATAAGCAAAACATCTAGTCTAGATATTTGGCAAAGCAGCAAGTGACAGCTTAGCATCAAAACAGCTTTCTTTGTCAGAAAATCATGTAGCATCTACTCCAATGGAAGAGAGACCTTTATTATGGCGCATCTGGCCTCTGTTATGGGAACAGTGATTGTGACCCTTGTAAGGAAGTTGGATCTTTATCAGACTGCTCTTGCAAGCACCCTTTAAGTAGCTCCGTTCCTCTGGTGATGCTGGTGGCCCATGGCTGTAATTTTGTGCACTGTTTGATAGAATCACTGGCCTTCCTTGACCTTGATTTTATATTTGGAAAATTTCACATTCATGTGTTTGAGCCTTCCAAGGTCAGAATTTTTGTTTGAGATCTTTGTGCACGCATTCAGTGACTAGCATGGTGAGGACATACAGCCGTATTCCTCGGAATAAGGTCTGTCTGACCCATCTTTCTGGGTCCTGCTTTGACAAAAGGCAGTTTCAATTTGGGGTTAGGCTTTGTGTTGCACTGTGGTGGTGGTTTGTTGTTGTTATGTGTTCCTCCCCAGCATCTCTAGCCAGTATGTTGTGCATTGAGGTGTTAAGCATGGAGGAGTCTTCTTGCATGCTCTCATATCCAGCAGAGAAGCAGGGTAGCAGTTGCTTGTTGCTTAATGCTAACTGTGAGCATCACAGGAAAACCCTGTCTCATCTCCCTGTTGCTGGATGACTGAGAAAGTAGTAGCTTATAGAGTCTGGGGATTAGCACTGCTAACTTAGGGTAATTCTGCAGTCGCAGGCAGGCTAGGAAGGCATGGATAGAATCATAGAATCTATGGGTTAGGGTTGGAAAGGACCTTAAGATCATCTAGTTCCAACCTCCTGCCCTGGACAGGGACACCTCACACTAGACCATGTCACCCAAGGCTCTGTCCAGCCTGGCTTTGAACACTGCCAGGGAAGTAGCATTTACCACTTCTTTGGGCAACCTATTCCAGTGCCTCACCACCCTCGCAGTAAAGAACTTCTTCCTTATATCTAACCTGAACTTCCTGTATTTAAGTGTAAACCCATTACCCCTTGTCCTATCACTACAGTCCCTGATGAAGAGTCCCTCTCCAGCATCCTTGTAGACCCCCTTAACATACTGGAGGGCTGCTATGTTGTTTTAAGAACAGGTAGAGCATAGATTTTAGCAACACTGCTCACTGTTTTCTGAGCGCAAGAGTCTGCTGCAGATGGGTGCAGGATTCTCTCTGTGTTTGATGTGGGGCAGCAGGGCCCTGAAGCAGAGGCTTTCCCTATGTTTGGCAGCTGTGGCGTCTCCCAACTTCCCTCCAGTGCCCCAGTAACAGGGAACAGAAGCAAAACTGTGCCAGGGAGACAAGCAGAAATGAGAAGGGAGGGAGTTTGGGGTAGGGGTGTTCCGAGATTTAGGGAGGAAACTGAGCTTTGCTACTTCTCGTGCTTTGCAGGCTTTAAATATTGGATTTTTGACCTTAGCATTGTTGCTTATTTTTTTTTCCAGAAGGGATATCAGTACTTCTGTATGAACCAAAGTACTACTTTAACACCAGTGTCTTTTGTCTGGTCCTGATGATAAAAATAAAAAGGACAGTGGCAACCATGGCCTGTTTGCAGTTCCTAGTCAGATGAGGAGACTGCTGAAGTAAGCTGATGCCAAAAGGACAGTCTCCTTCAGCACATCCTTTCATGCCCAAAGTTGTCATGGTTTGTGCAGCTGTGTGTGTGCTTCTGTGCCTCTTCAGTCAGCAGCATTTTTATGACCATGTGCAGAAATCTCTGCACAATTTACATTGTATGATACAGTTACTATCTCTTATCTGTAGAATGGCAACATGAGGACCACAAAGCATGCTAAACTCCAAGCAGTAACAGCTTGACAGTAAGGTGTTCAATTTTAACCCCCTGTACCTCCAACCCCTTTGCCAGGTTTTTGACCTACCTTTCTTTCTAGCTGGATCTTTATAAATTAATTGTAATTTGGGTTTAAGAAGACTTCTGTGGCTGAAGGCAAGATCTTAGACTGCAGAACTGCTTCTGAGACTGCAGGCAAGTATCTTCTCAGGATCTCTCCTGGGACTAATCATTCCTAGACCAGTCTATGGGGAATACCCGTAGGAGACCTTATAGCAGGATGAGGCCTGAAGAGTTTTCCAGAAGAAGCTAAATGCAGAAGTTGTCCCTTTCTGAGAATGGGCTGCCCTTTCCTGTTTCCTTCTGTCTCCTTTCAGAAGTTAAAGGAGACCCTTGAGACAAGGCCAGAGGGGAAAGGGGAGAGTACACACACATTTAGCTTCAAATCTGGGAACAAAGTGGTGATC
This sequence comes from Psittacula echo, assembly GCF_963264785.1. Taxonomy (NCBI): domain Eukaryota; kingdom Metazoa; phylum Chordata; class Aves; order Psittaciformes; family Psittacidae; genus Psittacula; species Psittacula echo. The sequence continues at coordinate 20,379,768 of NC_137740.1, forward strand.
TGAGTTACTCAGTTAAAATTCTATTGTGCAGATCAAAAAGCTCTTCAGAGATCTGATGGTCAGAAAAAGCTGTACTGAACCTTCCCTGTTGAGACTTGGATAAGGGTACTGTGGAGTGGTACGTTGTAGAAGCACTTTCTGTAGACTGGAAACAATAGCTGTGTACTGCTTTAAATGCAGAACAGAGAGGCCGTCCCATCCCATAGTTTGCATTCAAAGTATGACGCATAAATGAGAGCCTTGAGACATGGGAAGGAGCGTTTGTAAAACTAACCAGAGAATCCTGTTCTCCCTCCTGAGAGGAGGTGTAGGTGTGGGAGTCAGAACCCGGGAGCCAGAGGGAAGTCTGGTTAAAATCTGTAGCGAAATAACTGAGACCCTTCTCACGTTAGTCATCAGACTGCATTTTTCCCCCAGCTCCGTTGAAGCATCTTCCAATCAAAGTGAAGGGAGTGTTGGGTTGAGAAGGGGGAGAGGCAAAACTACTAGGAAATTCTTCCCCTTGCTTTTTAAATTAAAACCATCTGCTTCCTTCTGTGCATCTCCAGATGATATCACTGGGCCTGAATAGGAAACTCCCATGAAAATCCAACATCTGGAAGACTGGTTAAAGCAGTCTATAAGGTGTATTTGAAGAGACTGTCCTATGAATGTGCCCAAGAAAATATAGCACAGCAGATGAGGAGGTTTTTCCAACAGACCAGACATTTTCTAGAGGTCTTTTGAAAGCAAGAGAGAACCAAGTATTGGGAGGTAACTTCAGTGTACTTTTGTGGCGGAAGAGCCAAAAGTGCAGCTTTTGTGAGTCTTCTACTTTCACTTTGTAGTGTTAGGTTGTTAGAGTGAATGTAGCTCTATGGATTTGTGGATACTTCAGCTTTGGATAAATACCTTTGTTTTGTTTTTGTCTCTTGTTTAGCTCCATGAGAGCCTGAGCTAAGGCAAATGCAGGCTGGAGACAAGAAGGAGGAGGGAAAAAAAAAAAAAAAGGCTGAGCTCAAAAGTATTTGTGCTGGAAAGTAGCCCAGAGAGAGTAAAGGAGAAGCTTTAATTAGAAGCAGCTGCATAGCTGATGCAGCCCACAGGACATTTTCCCATTTCAAACTCTCTAGCTTTCAGTGATCGTGATTTGAATTAAGTTGCATGTGAAATTTGTTCTTAAAAGATTAAATTCCTGTTGAAGTAGGTTAAGAGACCTCATATGCTTCTAGAAAGTGCCAGAACAAACTTCATCTTCCTGTTGCTGTTTGAGTGTTAGATGGAAAACTGAGGAGAAACAGTGGCTTTTATTTGGAAAAGATTGGATTTCCTGTTCTGAGCATGTCATTTGGAGCTGACACAAGCTGCTACAATTTTAAGCTGCTCTGTAGACAAGTGGCTTTTTTTTTTTTTTTTTTTTTTCCTTTCCCTTCTCCTAAAGAAAACTTGAAAGAGTAGGTTGGGATGAGAGCAGAGCAGGGGTGGTGGGAAGCTGGAGTTGCTGTTGAGGATAATTATATCCTTTAAAGAAGTCTGGACGTAGGCCCTGCTTTTTTCAGTGTTTGCCTCTATTTTTTAGAGACACAATGTGGTACCCAGCATGAATCAGGGGCAAATATTTGCAGTTTTATCTACACCAACATTTAGAACTAAATTACTAGTATTTGTGCCTAGAAATGTTGATGACAGGAGACATGGTTGAAAATTTGGACTGTAGGTTTTTTGTTCTTTAACATTCAGAAAGGATTGCACTGGATTGCTGGAGGGGAAAATGGCATAACTGTCTGACCAAGCACTTCTCCTGGAGGAGAACAAAATGGTGGATACCTGACCTACCATCTTTCCACATACAGTCATGTTCCCTCTGGCATATTCTGTAAGGCTTTGTCCTTCCAAATATAAAGAGCTAAAGCTGAAAGAGATTTTGCTGTTCCCTGTTGGAGTGCTCCCTCATGTTTTTCTGATTAGCCTCTGAAGATACCAGAACAAGCCTGGTCTTGGAGTGCTCTTCAACTTTGTACCAGAACATTTGTGTACAGACTGCTGGACCATGTGGGTGATGGTTGTGAGTTTTGTCTTAGAGCACAGGTCTCATCTTTCAAATCTTACCAGCTATACTCTTAATCAGTGTCTAGGCTCTGTCCTTGCAGTTACCTGGGAGCAAAAGTTAAATGTATCTTCCAATATCCCTGAATGTTGCAGGGGGAGAGGAGTGTATTTGGTGGTTTATTTGCTTGTGGACAGCACATGAGATGTTCCTCTACACTTTCTAGTTTGCTTTACAGCCTTTCAATGAAAAAGCACTTTAAGACTTATCTTTTATGTGTATTTTGGTTTATTTTGTATTTGTTGGAGTGGTGGATGGTGTTGGAAGGCCTCTTGTTTATCTGATGAGGTGCCCTCAGTGGGGTTCTGTGAAGTTCTTATTTGTTGCTCACTGTTTCATGATAGAGAGCTACAAGTGCATGGCCTGTGCCTGCTGCTGTTAGTCTGGGGAGCTTGGTGTACTGCTAACACTGAAGGCAGCTGAGCTGCCCAAAGACCCCCATCACTGGTGGTGGTGAAACTGGAAGAAATACCTATTACAAAGATCTTCAAAGCCTTCTGGGACTGAAGTTCAGTTTGACTCTGCACATTCATCAGCTGCATATAGATGTCCAGAAACATGATTTAATTGTAGTTAGCCAGACGGTCTCTGAGCAGAGCTAGGCAGTGCTCTGTGTGCAGGCTTGAATGCCGTGGGAGTTGAGCAGTTCTCCAGCTTCTGGCACAGCTGTCTTTGCTGGGTGCCAGATTTCTATGTGATTGAGCTCTACAAAGCTATGTAGCCTGCTGGTGTTTGGACCGATTTCTAACCCGTATCAAGGAGGGATTTGGGATGTTAAATGAAGCGTATAGAACTGACATGGTTTAGGCCCAGAATACCCGAAGATTGCCTCTTGTGTGATGTGGCAGCACCTCACACTGACAGCCTTCAGCTGTTACAATGAGGATGGCACAAAAGGTAGAGGACATTCTGAAAACGGTATTGTCTCAGGATTTGTTTTCTGTAACTTTATTAATCCTGCCTTGCCCTGGAAAAACTCTTTCATGTCTGTTCTTGGGTACAAAGTTGAAAGTATTAAGGTATGGTGAAAGGAGCCTAATTTGGGTGTGGAGAAAAGTAAATTATGATTATGCACATCTATTATATGACTTTCCTGCTTTAGACATGTGGCTAAAGCTAGTTAATAAATTTTAACATGAGAAAAAACAGTTGTGGTCATCTAGTAATGACCCCTTGCATAACTCGGATAATAATCTCTCTGAGTAGCTGTGTTTGAACTAGCGTGCATACACTTTCTGAGACAGCCAATCCTGGTGTTCTTTTAAATAAGCATGAGTGATGGAGAAATTCCACTGTGACCTTAAACACGTTGTTCCAGTTGTTTCGTTCTGCTGCTGAGAAACTGTGTATAGGTCTCTGTTTGAAGATAAAAATATTTCCCTATTTCTATTTTGGATTTGTCTAGTTTGAACTTCTTATGCTCAGTTCTGTTATCCCTGTACCTTCTAGATTGGGAATTATGGTTAAATCTGAGTTTTTGTGCATACTTGGAGCTTTTGATTAACTGTCTTCTTCCCTTTTCCCTTTGATGAATAGACTGAAACACCTGAGCTTTTTCATTGTGTCAAGAGTTCTCTATTAATCATTGCTGCTCACTTCTTGAAGTTTAGTAAAGCTCTTCCTTCTTAGAGAGCAGACACCAGAACTGATGTAATGGTTGTGCCAAGTGAAATATCAGATGTAGCATAATCTCGTTTACCTCCTACCTGATATTTGCTGTTTGTACATCTAAAATATTCCTGGCCTAACCATTATGCTAGGAATTCACATTCAGCTGACTGTTAGGAACCCCCAAAGCAAATCTGTCTTTCCCAGATCTTCCTCCTGTTTTGGGGACAATGCTGTGTATGTTTTGTTTCTAGACATATGACTTCACCATGCTAAAGTGCACTTTATGTGCTGACTGCCTTATTAAGCAGTTCATGTTACTACTTTCTGTCAAGAACTTGTCTTCACTCTTACCTACATGTTTGACCAGCATTGATGTTTTCTGTTGTTATTCGTTGATAGAAGTGTTGAATAGCATAGGAACAAAGGGAGATCCCTGTAGTACTCTATTTAAAACACAGCTTCATGATTGTTCTTTAATTTTTAAACTGAATTTTAAGGCCTATCCAGTTAGGTGTGGGAGTTTGTTTGTTTTCCAATCTACCATACATTTTAAAGTGCATAAGTAAAAGGCAGTCTTTTCACTCTTACGTTCTTGTCTGAGGGCTAGCTAGAGACTTGTGTGGTTTTTGCAGTTGGAATCTCTTCCCTTTGGATTTCAGTAACTCTCTGATGGAATAATTACACCTATCCTGTTCTGAAACAAAGTGTATATAATGTTCACCTCTGAATTTTTGCAGTGAAATATATGTTCTCTCAGGCTGTGTATATTTTGGGTTACTTACCGGTTAAAGCATGTAGCTGTGCATAGAAAAAGTACAAGTGGACAGTCCTGTTTTGTATGTTAGGTGTTATTTTTATCTAGCATGTACTGTTGCAGCTTTCTGCTACCTGGAAGAAGAAAATGGAACTGTGGGATGACACAGAGGTGGGGTTTGCAGGCTTGCTTGCCTGGGTCCTGTATTGCTGGAAGTTAAATGGAAAATTTGTAGTACAAAGGCCATTCAAAAGATGGATTACAGCTGACAAGTGTATTCAGGCTGTATTGACATAAGTTTAGGTTAGAGAGAAATAACTGCAATTATTCTGCAGTCGCAGATCTTTGTATAAAATATTGCCCTAGCTGTAGATAGTGTGTGTGTACTCGTTTTTCTGTGGGAGAGAGAGGAACAATGACCTTGTCGTTAGGGTGCTAGCCAGGGGCGTGGGAGACCTGACTGCAGAGCTTGCGTTGCTAGCTGAGTGCAGACTTCTGCATGTCACAGTCCCAGGGGCACTTATCAACATGAGGATAACAGTATATTCCTGTCTCACGGGAGTGTTGCGGAGAAAGATCTGCTACAGATCCTCAGGCCCTTCAGACACTGCATTTGTACAAGGTTTATAAATATTTTGGAAGATGGATAATACCTACGGTTAATAGCTATTATCTAAACTCCTTCTTAAAAAGAATGCTTATTAAAATGGGAGTGGGTGCAAGGAATCATTACTTGGCAGTTCTTTTAATACCTAGGCTTTTACTGAAGTTTTGAAGGGAAGTGCAAGAATAAGGTCCTGCATTTGATGTAACTCTGACTGTATGCAGTATTTCTTCAGTTTGTAATGAGTGATTTCACAATTTAAACTTGTATTTTCAGTGGTTTCATTTGGGACAACCCCAGAGAAAGGCCCTGTTACATTTATGACGTTAGCATTTAGGTCTGCTACTGTTACCATTAGTTAAGACAAATTCCAAGACACTAGGGGTCATGAAACTTCATTCGTGGTATCTTCCCAGGATGGCAAGGCTTCAGGTGAATGTGCTGTGAATAATTTCTTCTCTATTGCAGGTGTCGAGAAGGCTTTCTTGGAGACTACTGTCAGTACAGAAACCCCTGTGAAAGCAATACCTGTAAGAATGGGGGAACTTGTGAAACTACATCTCTGATAGGAAAGGCTACCTGCAAGTGTGCTCCTGGGTTCACGGGAGAGGATTGTCAGTATTCAGAATCGCACCTCTGCTACATGTCCCAGCCCTGCCTGAATGGAGGAACTTGTCATCCCCAGAGCCAGGACACATATGAGTGTGTCTGTCCTCCAGGTTATACAGGTGAGGTTCTGCATTTGTACTTCCAGACTCTCTTCTTTAGAGAATTACTTCATCCTGGAATGTTCTGGGGCAGTCATAATACACTCAAATTTACTAGCTCCAGCACAGGAAATGAGAAAAAGTCTAAATGACTTCATGACCAAAAAAAGCAAAGGGGGAGAGAGGGGTTAGGGAATCAACCTTCCCTACCCTTTACACGTAAGCAGAAAGACATTTAGATCTTGTGGCATTGTCCACATGGGAAAACTGAGCGCAGAAGCTGCTCTGAAGTGGTTTTTAGTCTTTGAATTCAGAGTCTAGCTTCTAGAAAAAGTGAAGTAAATTTGGCAGCAAAATCTTGCTATGGGAAAATTATAATTGGGTGCCTGAGGGGAAGCATGGAAACTCGCGCTTTTCATTCTTGAAAGGGACGTAGAAGAGTGACTGTCAGTGTGTAGTATGATTTCAGGTCATGGGTTATTTTTATAAATCACAACATTCTATATCTTGTTGCTACTTTGCAAATAAAATGACTTTGTACTGTAACCACAAATTGATTTTTTTGTTTCAAATATAACACTGTAAAATGCAGGCATAGTTTTTTTTTTAATAAGTTTAGGATTTAGAACACTAATCACTTTGAGGTAGCATGAAGGAAATACTGTTTTCCATAGAAATAACATTTCATTAATGCAGTGCTCTGTCTCGATCCTACAGGGAAAGATTGTCAGTGGATTGATGCCTGTACATCTCAACCTTGTGCCAATGGAAGTACATGTACTGTATCTGGAAATAAGTTCTCCTGCATCTGTCTGCCTGGCTACACTGGCCAGAAGTGTGAGATAGATGTGAATGAATGTGCCACACCAGGCCTTTGTCAACATGGTGGGACCTGTGTCAATTTGCCTGGCTCATACAGGTGTCAGTGCAAGCCAGGCTATACAGGACATCGCTGTGAAAGTGTGTATGTGCCATGTTCCCCATCACCCTGTATGAATGGAGGAACTTGTCATCAAACAGGTGACTTCGCTTTTGAGTGCAACTGTCTGCCAGGTAAATGATGATACTTCAAAGTGCTTGGTTTTGTGGTTTTGTCACTGCATTCCTGGATGTATTTGTCTGAAGACTTCTCTTGGTTTTTCTGTGTGATGTTAATGTAATATAAGGTTCAAGGGAGAAATCTCAGCAAGCCAAGAGTTAATTTCCAAGTATCAGGATTTAGTAACATGGAAGGGAAGAAATGAAGAAGGCAAGAAATGACAGATTTCTTCAGAACCCTGTTAAAGGCAGAGAATAAGTGTAAGAACTATGAGGTAAATGGAAGAAGATTAGGGTGGTATCTCTAAAGCCCATTTGGAATGCAAATTTCCATGAACCTCTACAAATGCATAGATTTGTGGTCAGTAAAGGCCACAGTTAACTTCAGTGCTTGAATGAAGATGAACACGTCTCCCTCATTCTCAGTCTTTAAGCCTAGAAAAATACTGGGTTCTATTATCTTCCTTTTCTCCTCCAGTTCCTCCAAATTTCGAGATATTATTTCCAACTCACCACACCCTTTCTGTCCTGTAATTATCACCAGATAAATGATGCTTACTTGTTTTCTGATGCTGTTAGCTGCCCTGAGTTCAAATGCTGTGTTCACCCACAGCAGGGGCGATATGCTTACTCAGGGTCATGGGCTATATTGGGTTTGTGTGTCAAGCTGGCCTCCAGTCAAGAAGGGACCTATCTCTATAAATGACCATATGTCATCTGGTTGGGACCCTGGTGGTCTCATCCTATCCTGCTCCTTCCCATCCACTTGGATACGGACCACAGGGCAGTATTAGTTGTCCTTGCATGTTAGGCTGTGGGTTTGTTTTTTTTTTTGGCTGATATTATTTTTTTACTGAGTAATTCAACTCCATGGGAAACTGATTGTTTGAAAATGCTTTTGACTAGACTTCCTACTTAAGTGTATTTCAGTTTGGCACATGAACACTTGGTGTGTGGTAATCTAGAAAAGTAAACTCTGTTCCCTTAAGCATTTCTCTGTTGTTATTTATGTGAAAGATGTAGCTGCCATATACTGTTTAGGATGAATGTAGAGTGACTGCATTGTCATGAGGATCATCTGGAGCAGCAGGTATGTGCAGAAAGAGCATGTAGAACTTGTGAGAAATACTGTTTTTTTGGAGACCTTTGTCTTGAAGTATTTGCTCAAATGACTTTAAATGTACCTTGCCAACTTTAGTTAGTGCCTGCACAACTTTCTGGGTTTTCTGAGCAGGCATGTGACTTTTGAAGAATTTGGGAAAGTCAATCTTAAAATAGAAGGGATGTATCAACTTTATTTTTGTGTGAAAGCAACCATTTCTAGGCGTGCTTAAAGAAACAGTGCTTAACCGTACAGGGTCTTTGAAAATGCTGTATCTTAACTAATGGTTGCTCTTGATGAATTTATTGATCTTGTGCTTTTCATCTTTTTAATATGAAATTGTAAATGAAGTATCTCAGGATTATCAGGCTTGATTAGAAATGCAAAAGTTTTTTAGTCAGATCTGTTTAGCGAGGTCAAGGTCTCGTGCAGAAGCAGTGTGGCTGGGGGAAGAGGAGAAGACAGCGAAGGTTGAGGGACCAGATCCTGTAAAGCTGATAAGAAAGTTAGCTTTCGTGATGCTCTTACAGGAGCGCGAGACTGGGTAGGAGCACATTTTCCCTCAGACAGGCGTGTGGGCTGGCTAAACTATGGTCAGGAAATGAAAATGAGGTTACTATAGTAACAGCTACACACCTACACTGCTCACACACATTTTGGATTATTAGCTGCTTTTTTGGACTTGTTACACAACATTTATAGTGGGGGTGGGTTAATGCTGCTTTGAGAGCCTTCACTTCTGTGTTTCCTGTATTTGTTTAAGTTGGCCATGTTGTTTTGATGGCTTGATTTTTTTTATTTTTTTTTTTTAAACAAGCCATTTGAAAAACAGCAAAGAAAGGGAGAGGTTGGAGAGGCCAAAATGCTTACATTAAACCCTTTGATAAAGGCAAGGCACACAGCCATTTCTTCCCCCTTAGTGCAGCATGCAGAGCAAAATTTCTGAAGTGTTGGAAAAGGTTCTGTCTGGGAAGGAAAGGTCAACAGAAAGAGAGCAAAAATGGTGGTCTGTTGCACCCAGGGAAGATGTGAAGATGGCCTCCTCATCTGGAAGAGAGTTCCAAGATTATGGACTAAAAATTCCTCTTTAGACTCCCTCTCTGAATTGGAGCAATGCCGATGATACTGTGACTATAAATGGAATTGCTCTAACCCTTCTTTCTGGACTGCCTTAAGATGTTGCCATTGCTCAGCATTATGGTCATAGAGGCAGGAGGCAGTTACATCTTGAATTGCTGGAATGGTTTTTGCTATGATTTTTTTATCTTGTGACCTGTGAAACTGCTATAAATAAACTGATCGTGCCCAAGCAGCAATTTAGGCATAATTAGGTTACTCCTGGACTGGTCCTGAAATGGGTTCTTGTTTCTTGTAGGTGTTTTCTTGGCTTTTTGAGTGAATTTCATTTTTTGTAAATACAGATACGTGATAATGAAACCTTGAAAATGTGATACCCCTCCTACTCTGCCCCCCAACCCGGAATTATATGTCAGAGCAGCTTTTTCTACAGTAGGACAAGTGATTATGTAGAGTGTAGTCAAGCTGCTATTTTAAATTCTCAGGTTCCCATTTCACTTGTGGTTTTACACAAGCAAATTTTGCATTAGGTAATTCATGAAGTCATGTGTGTTAGAAGTCAACTTTTGGGGGCAAGTGTAAGTGAAGAGTTACATACTGTAAGTATGACATCTGTATGAAAGGTAACTTCATATTTTCCATTTGTCTAGCATCATTTTTCCTCTGGGCTTTGGTGTTTTAGGTAAAAACAAGGTGGTACACAGGTGAGCCTGTTAGGTCAGTCATAATAGAGAGTTGTAGTAAAAAAAAAAAACAAACCCAAAACAATCTGTGAAAGACTAAACCTGAAGCATTAGCAACTCCCTTAAATATAAGAATGAGCTTGTAGTTACAAATATCTGACAAAACCTGAGTTCATTTGGCAACTAACCTTTTAATGGAATGTTAAACAAGTCAATAGAGGAAGTTCTTAGCTGGGAAAGTGATTATTCATTGTTATCCATCAAAATAATTACCCATTAACTAAGATAAGGACCCTAGGGAATTCCAAGGGCTTGTTCAGGAAACGATCTGTCAGGCTGGAGCAGGCTGTTTATGAGAGCTGGAACACTTCCTGGGAAGAGGAAGTAACCTCACGCCAGTTCGTAGCAGAGCGTTACACGGCACTGTATGGTGAGCATCATGGATGGGGTCTAGCAGACATACTGAAATACTGAAATTCCCATGGTGAGGAAGACTGCTTTCTGAGATTTAGAGATGAGCTGCATCCTGTGCGGTGCGAGGTTCTGCATGGCTGCAGTCTTAGAGTACCAGATGGTGTGTGTGCCTCTCTGCTCTGAGTGAGCTGGGTCTCCTACATGGAGTAGCCACGTAGATTTCAAGAAGATGAATTGTTGGAGTTGCATCCAGGCAACTGCTATTGGGCACCTGGTATGCATAACCTTGCTTCTGTGTTGAAATGATATAGGTCAGTTTTAGTACTCTGAGATCTCTAATACCTTGTCAGTTTGCAAATAAACTTGACATTTTCATTAAGGTATAATTTCCTGACCCCTTAATTTATTGGTCCTGCAGAAAGGTGTAATTTATAGATTGAAATAAGGCTAAGGATTAAGATTTGGAGGGAATTGGATTATTGTGCTCTGTAATGGGGTGGAGTTTTCAGATGACATAGGAGTGAAGATATCTGCTTGTATCAGTCTGTGTACTAGCAGAGGAACAACCTGCTATTAGCAGTGGGAACACTTTTCCCCTTGAGGTTCTCATTCCTTAGTTTGATGTGCTTGGAGACATGGAGTGAAGTCAGGATATGTATTGCAAACTGTTCTTTTGGAAAGAGAAAGCAAAGGACAACATGCGAGTTCCAGCACAGGGGGGAACAGGAAACAGCATCAGGTGTCCAGATACTTCAAAACAGTGAACTCTGGCTTTGTGCAAGAATCAGGTTATGTAACTGCAAAATCATACTGGGACCCAGCTTCAGAAAAGCTCATGTGTCTCAGCAACTTCATGCTTGTTGTGCTCCAGTATAGATGCATTGACTCAAACAACTGTGACTAAAGGACTGATTTTAAGAATGAAACTAAACCTTGCTAGGGCAGTTCAATTTACAAATTAAGCAGATTGCAGTACTGTGGTGTATGTAGAACTTGAAGAGGACACAAAAATCATGCTTTTCCAGCCTTGGATGTTCTGAAGCTAAACCAGAGTTGTTCTTCAGAGTAAGAGAAGTTTAAAGGAAGACTGGGAGTTGAGAAGTTACCAGAAAGGAAATGTGTGTTTTCTTCAGGTGTGCAGTCAAAATAGTGTCATCTTCACCATTTCAACCCTTCCTGATTCCCTTTCCGTTGGAGATGTCTTTTGACTGATCACACTTGTCTGTGGGTCATTTCTCTTCAAGCTTTCACTACATTGCCTTTTTTTTTTTTTCCTTTTTTTTCTGTTCATAGTCTACTGTGACTGATGTTATCCTTTAGCTTTTAGTGTGGGATTAATGGTTTTCTACATCTGCATGAGATGCTTGAGGATCAGCTCTTAGATGATAGTATAGCTGGTTAAAATGTGAAAATGTGTAATGACTCGGTGAGGTTTTAGTATTCAGGTGACTTCCATGCTTTATTACTATTTATTATTATTGGGCTGCTCCAAATTTGTGTACAGTACAGAAAGATAGTTTTAAATAAATCCCTGCTCTTAGGAATTTGTGTACTAGAATGTAGGGTAGGTCTTCATATTGTCTGAGATGAAGGGGTAAGAACATAAACCTTTTACGCCTGTGGTTCTGGGTGTATTTCCATGCTAATCACATTGCTGACTTGAGTACCATCTGCAGTCAGTGGGGTGTCTCTCAAGCTGGAAAGCAAGCTGATAGGACACCCCTGTGTTTTACAGTTGAGCCTTTAGTTGTGCATGGTAGCTTTATACAGTTTTAAATATAGTGATCTGATGCTGATTGTGTTCCTTGGTAGCTGATCCTCAGCAGCTTTTGCCAGGAAGGTGCTGTTGTGACGATTAGGAATCAGGCTAACCATGTTATATTTCTTCTTCATTTTAACCTTCCCTGCTGCCATGATATTTGCAGGATCTTGGGCAAAGGTAAGAGAGGCTTTGAAAGGAGAGGGTGCTGGTGCAAGATGCTAATGCACTTGTTAAAACTTGGCAACAGCACTCTACTTCTGACTCTTACCTGTAGTATTGGAGAACTTTAAGTGGTGGGAATGCATACGAATCATCTCAAGTCTCTTGAGAGTAGTGGTAGTCTGGAGAAGCTGTCAGAGCTTTACAGTCTGCCTCATCTGCCACACAGCACGATCTGCGTTGGACCAGATGTTGCTTGGAAGGGTCTATGTGACTTAACACAGATGTTACGGAAGCATTTGGAACAGGGCATCAAAAGTAGAGGGGTTAAAGCATAATTTTGGATGAGAGGACTGCGTCATATTAATATTACATTCCAAAGCAGTGAAGAGGCAGAGCTGCTGTTTTAAATTAATGTGTGTGTTCTGGAATCATTTATTTCATCCACATTTGCATGCATCCACTTGTGCTTTGATAAACAGCACTCTCATCCAGCAGAAATGGCAAGTTTATTTAATGAAGCATGAAGTAAATCAGCAGAGGAAATTGAGGGGAAGATGGACTATTGATGATTCCCTTCCCTCATGTCCCCACCTCCCCTTATTTGAAAGTAGAGGGAGATCTACAAGGGTATTTTGCCATTGTGGCTACATTCATTAGAAGCCTTGATTTTCATTGAGGAACATATCTGGTTTCTTCTGCTTTTCAGTCAGGGCTTAGTATATAAGTATCACTTGGATGATGGCTGATTTGTTGATTGACAGACTTAGGTCTAGCACTTAAGAGGTCCAGATCAGGAATTTGGAAGCTCATTTTCAAAGCATAGAAGATCTTTCTCCGACATAGCTAAGGTGTGTGAACTATGCTGAGGTATTCATAAAGTGAATGCCAGGCACTTTTTTTGCCATGGGAAAAACTTGTCCTGGTTCTTGCTCTAACTGCTGTGTTTGGACATTGATGAGCTTACATGATAGTAAAATGTATGTCTTGGTCTTTTGACCAAGTTTGCTTTGAATGACAGCGCTCATTAGTCGCTTAAAAAAACCCCAACACTTGTCTTTCTGGTGAAAACCTACTAGGCCATCTATCCATGGCAATAGCACTTTAACTGTGTAATCTGACCTGCATACTGTCAGCAGAGGCATTTAACGAAGTTTGTGGTCAGCATGCTACATTGAGGTTCACCATGATTAGGTTAACAGTGCAAGTGTTCAACAAAAAAAGGGGAGAAGCTATATGAGGGATGAGTTCTCTTCAAAAGAGGCTGGAACTCCTTTTCAGTCTGCTGTGTTTCTGCTTTGTCCAGGTTTCGAGGGAAGAGTCTGCGGGCACAACGTTGATGACTGCCCAAATCACAACTGCCAAAATGGGGGTATATGTGTGGATGGTGTGAACACATACAACTGCCGCTGCCCACCACAATGGACAGGTATGTACTATGGAAAGCAAATGCAGGACTTCTGGCCTTCACCCAGTGTACAACTGGAGTTACATACCCCTGAAGGCAGCTCATATCTGTGCCTTGTTCTGCAGTCTGGGGGCAGATGCCAGTGAAACCCTTTAAAGAAAACTGTGCATCAAAGCCACTGCAATGGAGGGCAATTTCCCATTGCATCAGGCAGTATTACGGGCTTATGTGCGTGTATTTGACAGACAGGTACCATGGTTCATGAGCTGCAGTGTAGTGCCAATATCAGAGCTGTGCTTCTTGTATGGATTGCTTTGTAAGAGGATATGAGTTTTCCAAAAGTACAAAACATGGCTTTGCTATTATGGAGGTGTGCATATAGCTGTGCTTTGTTGATATGTTTTGGGGGTATTTTTAACCTGGGATAATGATCCTTACGTAGGTAATAGTAACACTGCTGAGGAACAGGTCAAATCTGAAAGGAAACATAGGTGGGAGAAAGGGAGGAAAGAGAAGTGTATGTATGGGAAGCTTTGTTTTTGCTACAGTTATTTTCCTGCTGTGACTAATTTTTATCTGGAGTTCTCTGACTAGCACAGCTACTTTTGCTTCATAAATGAGTCTGCTTGAGTCTGTAGGGGGGAAACGTGTGAATTTCAAGAAAGTGTTATGCACAATATAAAGAAGCAGCTTACAGGAAATTCAGTGTCATATTTAGTCACAAAATGTCTCCATACCTCAAAAATAAACAAATACCTCCAGTTTTGGTGTGGGTTTTTTTGAGTCATACTAGGTATTCTTAGCTGGCACACTTTTTCAGTTGCATATAATTTTGCCCATCTTTCAAAATTCGTAGGTAGAAAAAACCCCAAAACCTCAATAACAGCCCTAAAACTGGAAAACTGAGTTATGGACTCAATTTTCATTTTTCCTTTCATAAAGTAGATGGGGATACTTGTGCTGAAGTTCCTTCAAAACCTGAGAAGGCAGTTCAAGCTTAGTTTCGGAACATTTTTCTCTGTTTCTAGGAAATATTATCTTTGAAACCTGAATATCTTGCAGTGAGCGGCACTACGTGTGTAGTTCAGACAAATAGACTGTGAGGAGTTTGACTACTGGAGACAGGGGCTTTATGTTATTCTAGCCTTTCTCCTTGGCAAGCATCATTCTCATTATATACCAGGTGTCAATAACTGCAAAGGAGGCTGCCAGTTAAGAGCCCTCATTAACTCAAAAAAAATTATATGTTCTTAAAGCAAAGTTAAAACCACATAAGAGTGAAATTCACCACTGCTTGCTCTTTGAAACTAGATGTAAATAGGAGAAAATGAGTCCTCTCCTTAATGAGCAAGTACACTTGCTTCTATACTGCTTCTCTGATCTGTATGTCTTTAAAGCCTGCAGAAAGTGAAACCTGCAAAGGAAAGCAGAGAGCTTGGTTGTGGAGCCAACAGCCCTTCAGTGACCCCTAAAATCTTGTTCCATGCCACAGAAATTATAAACTGTCAGTAGTAAATTAATCTCAGGTTTATTTCTGAAGCATAGAGGGTATGATGGATCATGAGCGTGTACCATATATTTAATCTACAAGGGATTATTTTGCTTTGTAGGGGTATCATAAGCTTAGCTTGGCTTACAGGATTTGGGTGGATAGCTGCTGCCAGATAAGGATGACTTCTGCAACTCATCTGGAAGAGACCTTGGTGGTAATAGGCTGTGATTCTGTTGGTTTTGTGGTGGATTGTCTCTTTGATTAACCACTGAAGTTGTTTGCAATGCAGTTGTGGCAGTTCCCTCTCTGAAGCTCTTATGGACTCTGATTAGCTTTGGGAAAAATTGTTAGACCTGTCTTGTGCCATCTTTATTCTGTATGCATAGTCTCTTCAGAAAACCTTATGTGCATGAAGAGTGCTTCTCTTTGGTGAAAACCTGAAAAGACAGCCAAGTCTTGTATTCCCATGGCTTTCTAAAACAATTTAATGGAATGGGCTTTCTGAGAATTTCCTTTGTTTATAGTGAAGTTAAGGTTATCATCACAGCAGTAGTTTTAAGTGGTGGCTTCTCAAGGCCGTTGATTTTTCTAGACTTAGGAATCAGGTCACTTTGGAACTAATCCTTGTTTCACTTCTTAGGAAACAGCAGCTTGGCTGTTTGTACAAAGAGGGTTAGAGCCTTTGGGGGACTGAATTGTCTTGTTTGGAGTGAACGGTGCTGGTTTCAGTGTTCATACTAAAACATGAGTAACTTCAGAAGTAGCTATGCATGTCCGTACTGGCCAGTGTTTGACACACGTAGAGCAGTAGCTCTGTGCATCCACAGGATGTATTGGTTATACGCATTCCAGTGCCTGTGCAGTGAAACAATCTTGATCAGCTGGCCTTTAAGAATTCATTTGTTGTATCTGTAATATTCCACTTGCCCAATAAATGTGCTTGCAATTCACGTCCCATGATGCCCCAAAATCCTGTCCAGCTCAACAGTGAATGCAGCCATGTGGTGTGAGTGGAGTAATGTCATGCAAGTCATTTGAATGCCTCCTGTTCTCATGTCCTGCAGGTCATCCCAACAGTGACTCTGCTCTGTCATCTCAGTAGCATTTTCTTAGGAGAAGCTTGTTTCTCTGAATAGACTTCAATCCCTTTCCTGCATCTTCAATTAAATACCAAGAAAATGCAGGATAACAGTACACATCCAGCTTGGAGACACGAGGGGTGACACTAAGGCAAGGCAAATAATAGTTTGGAGACAGACATGACTTTTTTCAAGGTGAAACTGATGCTGACAGGAGTAAACTACAATAAAAAAAAGAGTTACTCAGCAATAAGGAAATGTTGTGTAAATGCAGACCTGTCCTTTGCACAAACATGGTTGTAACATTATAAATCATCTCTAAGGTAAGTGAGAGGGAAGAGCTGAGCAAACAACTCTTTCCAAGTCTCTCCTGATAAATGCTTATAACCCAACAGTTTGAACTGTGAGAACAGATACTTCAGAAAATCAAAACTTTCCAGTGAGACCTTGAGGTTAGAGGACATTGTGTGCTGCTTGGGGAAAAAAGAAAAGGCCCAAATGCGCATGTTTCTAAGTAAACATCATCCAAAAATGAAAGTATGTTAAATTTTCTAAAAATAGGTAACAGTGTAGATGTGCTGCCTTCATAAGGGTTCCACAGCCTCTTCTTTGAGGTACTTACTTGTCAAATAATCTTGGAGAAGTTTAAATTGGTCTGCTTGCAGTTTCAGTCTTTATTTAATGTTTGCGCTGTGGATGGTGATAGAGTATGTTTGCATAGAGAAATGAGTCCCATTCCATGCTAGAAAAATCAAGACTCTGCTGCATCCGATGAAGAATAGTTTTGTGTAAAGTAATATTGAAGCATCCTTTACTGAAACAGAATCTGTCCCAATTCCTTTTGGTAAGCACTTGCCTCTTGGAATTCCCTGACAGGTGGTGGGCTGGACTACAGAACTATGCATTTTTTATTTTTGTTTTTAACATACTTTTTCTGCTTGCCACTAGAATCCAGCTTTGGAGACACTGTTTGCTTTCAGTCTGATTTCCTGTCCTCAGAGCTCACCACTCCTTTCTTGTTGAAGCACTTGCCTTCTCTTTCTCATTTTGCTGCTTTTTCCGGAAAGATAAAATCTTGCCTTTCAGTAACAATGATGAGAAATTCCTGCTGTCAGTAATGTTATTGCCACCTTCCAAGTTCTCCTATTTCATATGGTTATAGTGATTGTCAACCTCATAAACTTGTAACTGGCAAGATGATCTTGGATGTGTTTTGCTGAAACTGGCCTAGATCTTTCCTGTTGCTGAGTGTTAACTGATTGTTTGTTTGTTTGTTTAGGGATGACTTTATCTTGTCTCAGGCTAAATTCTTTGTCAGAATGAGTGTGCGTTGGGTCCTTTCAAGGCACGATATTGCAGCTTTGTAACAAAGCCCACCTTTTCTTGGAAATAGGTCAGGATGCTTTTGTTGAAAGACTTGAGTCTGTTCTGTGCGTGGCAGGTTAGAGAATTTGGTGTGGTTTAAATGTGATTTGAATCAAAATTAGCTAAAAATCCTTGCTAATGACTGTGCCACTGTGAAGGCTCTCATTTATGCTGATGCTCTGCAGCAGTTAAACCAGCCTGATGGGCTCGCTGCAGTCTGAGGAAGAAGGTATCTTTGCCTTCTCTCACTGCTCCCTGCCACTGTCCGCCTTCCCCTGAGCTGGCTCTGGTATTTGTTGGAGCATGCTGCTTTAACTCACTAATCTAGTAAAAAATCCTGTCCAGCTGCTTTTTGGTTTTGTGTGTATGTGGGATCAGGAATTAAAATTCACGAAGCAGTCTCATGGGTGAGCGGATGCAGAGGAAGCGATGGCAGTCCAGGGCTGCAGAGCCATGTGGAAGTCTAGAGTGTCCTTCCACAGGACACGGTGAAACCAGCTGAGGATTTCAAGGCTGCTCAGGCATTCCAGACTACAATTCATAGAAAGGAACAAGGCTTTGTTTAAAATGTACTTTTTCACTCTGTTGATCTAACCTATGCAGCTTTGTGTCAAGAAAGGTGACGAGAATTTGAGTACTAAAGTGATTCATAATATAAAATTCTGTAAATGCTTTTGTTTTTCTTTACTGAGAAAGACTCCTACTTCACTGTTGAAAGCTTGCAGGGTTTAGAGGATCACTGTCAGTCTGTTTGGCCCAAATCACCTTTCAGGAGTGGTGCATAGCAGAGATTAAGATTTGTATCCTCTGTTGAGTTAAATCCTATGCACAGTTTGTACCTGAATTGCCGCATAAGGAGTTGTGGGATGAGTCTCTGTGTTTAGGGAACACACTGTCCACACAAGTGGGTTTTGGAAGACCTACATTATAGTGCTTCAGTTGCAGGCTTGGCCTACTTGCCCCCTTTCATTATTTTTACCCCTGTGGCTGGGAAGGGAAGACTCCCATGGCACTTGTATTTATTTAGGCTTTGTTTTCCCCTGAAAAGGGGGCTCCAGTGAACTGTATAATTTAAAATCTAGGCGACCTTTGTCTCAAGGGAAGCACGGTGTGCTAACAGCTGACTCCAGCATTGCGAGCTAGCTTAAGAAGCAAATGTTTGTCTTGAGCAGAAAAGCTCTTCAGGCAGCAAGGCCATGCTTTTTAATTAAAATAGCTGTTAGCTTGGTCATATGCTCTTAAACACTAGCACAAGGGTTACTTTTTCTGCAGAACTTTAGGCAGGAATTTTCAAAGGGTGGAGTTAAGGGTTTGATTTGTATTTAATTAGAGTAATATTTGCTCCCTGTCTTGGTTTTCTTTCAAAATCCCAGCCTTAAACTCTGGGCAAATGTGACTTTTCTTTGCTAAGAAGGGAGGATAAACATCAAAAGGCTGTCTTTTAACATTTTAATGCAAGATTGTATGCTCTGGTATTTTGCTTTTTAATGGTTTCTTTGCCAAATTCCACTTTCCTCAGCTTCTATATCACCAAGTATACAGTAATAAGCCATTCTAACTTAGTGTTCAAAAAAATACTGCCTTGCTGAAATACTTCAGAGGCTTGAAATGTAGAGGAACTAACTGACACTAGGTGACATAGACCATAAATGTTGAACATGCCAGTCTCCTAAATGAAGAATATGCATCCTGTTTTTTCTATAGGGTATTGATTATTACCTACCAAAGCGTGCTGTTGAGGTTGCACTCTGGTTCTGATTGGCATGCACATACAAAATGTGCCAGGAGCAGTCTCTACCTTTGTATTAGCACAAGGAGGCTGGGTCGGACTCCCATAAGAAGTGCAGTCATCTTTCTCAGTTGTGTAGCAATGGTAGACTTTCTGGTGCCTTTCCAGACTTTACTAAAAAGCATAGTAACCTCTTTGGTGCTGGCTGAGATCCATCTACACCAAACTTGGCAAATGATTTGCTGGTGATTTCCTGTCACTACATACAGTAGTATCTCCAAGAGAGTTCTCTGAAAGGGGCCAAGAGGGATTACGATTCTTTTTCTTCCTTCATGTTTGAACTGGCAGATACAAAGGGAGCAGGGAGCATGTGGCAGCCTCTGGAGCCGACAGCTCTAAGCTTGAATGTACAAATGATTTGAAGCATTAGACATAAACTTTATCCTGGATGTTGTTTGTTTCTTTTGCGTTGCTTGATTTCAGAGTCATGCAGAGCATCTATTTCAGTGACATTAGAAGTTACACCATTAGTCAGTACCTTTATATCCAGTATAGATTCTGGAACACCTACCACTACCTCCTGCTTGTTTTGTGCTGCTTTCCATTTCCCATCAGCAAGAGGTAGCTGTAACAAACCACCTGAGGTGTTAATAGCTGGACTGATCTGACTACAGAATGACAACATCCAATTTAGACTATGCTCCTGCCTTTTCCCTTGTGCCTTTGGTGATGAAATACTATTTGTGATCTCTTGTGGAGGTGTCTTTAAGTTTTCAGTATATCTTACATGTGTCTGGCACTGAAACAGAATAGGCTAGACCACTCTGGTGAGGCTGGGTTGGTGGATGTGTGCTGTGAGACCAGGCTAATAGGTAATAGTTGTTTTGTCTGCAGCTCACTTGTTTCTGGCAGTTTCTGTCCCTTTTCTTGTACTTTGAATGAGGTGATTTGTCTTTGGATAATTGCTGAAGATATGCTGCTGAGATAGCTTAAGAATATGAAACTTTTATTGTAAGGTTTGGCTCCAGCTATTACATTTTTTTGCCTTGCGGATCTTTTCACTTGTTAGGTATTTCCCTGATTCACTGGATTTTCCAAATGAGGTAAAGAGAAGGGCAAAATGGCAAGTAGCTTGGTGATGTGTATTTCCTTTTGGTTACTTCTCTATTCTCCTGCTGTCCCCAGTCATTTCATGATGATTTTCACCTCCATATCAAAACAGTCTGTCATTAGTGCATCACTAATAATTTTTATGAATTTTGTTCTGTTCACTTGTATTACTGCCTCTGAAAAGCTCTATCAGAACTGCTTGCTGTAGCCAGTAGTCTGTGGGGAGTGATTTAAGGCAGTATTTAGTGGATCAGGGCATGTGTAAGTCTCTTAAAGCCCAGAGTTTTGTATTTGGGGGTTGTAAAATCCCTTGTAAAAGCCCATTAGTTCCACTATATGCTTCCCAGTGCGGTTATGAAATTAAACTCTTCTCCTCCACATTAGCCTAAAATAAACACAGATGTTTACTCTTCTCACTACAACGCAAGCTTCATCTTCAATTGTTCAAATTCCGAATTAAGCTCTTAGATTTTATGATATCTGGGATGGCATTTGACATTGCCCGAGATACAATAGATCTATTAAAGCCAAAAATCCAACACCTGAGGTTTGGGAATGGCTGCTTTGCTGTACTGTAGTCGTGTATTTCAAACAGGAGTAAGATGCTGTGAGGTCCTGGGGAAGGAGCACTTTTTTGAGAGCTGTCGTGGCTCTCACTTCAGTTCAGTTAGAGAACTCCTGCAAAGTAAAAAATACTTGGCTTCAGTCCTGTTTTCAGGGGAAACTACTGTAATACTTAAGCAGGGAAGACCTTTACTAAACACACATGCAACTGGGGTCACTTTTTGGAGATGTAAACAGTGTAGTCCATTGAATTCTATGTATGCCTGAAGCCATTCTTGGAGCTGAAAGCAGTGTTTGTATTCACTGGATTGCTTGCAGGGAGCTGCGGAGATGGTTTTGTTGGAGGGTTTGGAATTTAGATGTGATCTGGACATCATGCTTGATCCCTGTCAGTATTATCTGTTTATTGCTCTGGATTTTCTTGTCTGTATAAAGGTTTTGCCTCTTTCAGAGAAGTTTAAATTTCTTTGCTTTGAGATGCCTTATGTCGATTAAATCAAATTATGTAAATGATCAAATATTTTCTTTTGTATATGTCCTTGTAATATCTGTTTCTTCCTATGTCTTCCCTGCAATAACTGTCGTATTGTACTTTTTATCATCTTTCTCCTTTTGTAGGTACAATTGCTTTGTAAGTCTCTTAGAAAATTCTTCTTTCCATCAGTCTGTAGGACTCTGAACTCTACCCCTTTTCAGTGTCTATTCAAATGTGGTGGCTTCAATACTGCAAAATGTATTCTAGACTGAAGCTATGCCATAGCTATTGCACAACAGCTGTTTGCATTATCCTTCCTTGTAGTCAAATGTCTTGTCAGCAATGTTTATTTTGTTGATTAAAGCTGTGATTGAGCAGAGGTCCCCACTGAACTCTTCCAGGGAAGCTGAAGTGTTTCCTCAAGGAATGCCTAACCTAAAACTTTTGCAACAAGTCTGCTTTTGTATTTTACTTGGCGTTTGTTCATCAAGCCTTGTCTGCTATTGCACTACCCAGCCACCTTGCTTGGTTGCGTGAGTTTGTAATATTCTCGCTTTCCCTTGGATAATATAAGTATTATTTTGTTAAAGATATCACTGCCTAGTGTTCATCTCCTTCCAGGCCATTGATTAAATGCTTCAATGCCTGTATGTATTTGTAAATTGTAACTTTTTTTTTTTGCAGGGCATACGGCTAATTCTGTGAGATAAAGATCAGTTGAATGTTTTTATGTGTACACAATTCAAAACCATGGGAGCTAAAGTAGTTTTTGTAACCACCATTTTACTAGAAGGCCATATAGTTCCATGCAATTTTGCCTTTACTTTTCCATTTGCTGAGGAGACTTATGCAGCAGCTTGAGGAAATAGAGCTTTGACCTGACTGACCAAGATGCATTGGGTTATGCTGTCAATGCAGATGTTTTCCTTATGTTATAAGAAAGAACTGGACAGAGAAATGTCTTTCCCCAGTCAGATGCAGTCTTCTGGCTGGCATCCTGAATATACACATGGGTGGTTAGAGAGGGGAAGAAACTGCATGGCCCCTTGCAGGGTGTCATTGCTGACCTTCTGCCACAAGTAGATTTGTTCATTTGTATAAATACTGTTTGTTATCTCTTAGTCTGTTCCTGAGATTTGATAAGATGTCATTCACCTTCTCACCTAGTAGTCCTTTGAAACTTGGAGGAAGAAATGTAAACAGTTCTAATGAGCCATGCTTTCTTCAGCTATACTGATGGTATTCAAAAACCATACAACAATCTTTGGAATACTTTGTGAAATAAATCTTTCAGAGAGTGTTTGTCTAGATCTGGTTTATAGATTCCCAGATAGCCCTTTCAAGAAAGCTGGTGAGCTCTTCCCTGTGTACCCCTGCCACTAGCATGGGATAAATGACAAACTTCTGGTGAGGTACTGAGAGAACGAAGGCATAAGAACTTCTGGTAACCTGATGTTCCTCTTACAGTGAGTCTTCTAAGACCTTTAGGACCAGTTTGTGATTCTCACTGGAATATCTTTCCTGTCCAGTATCACTAAACTTTTAAGGTATTCTCATGTCCAGTTCAGTCCAAGCCCAGTGATGTTGTGGTTTTGAGAAAAAAGGACATTGCTTTCTCTTCCCAGCTCAGTTTTCAAGGAACCAATTATTTTTCAAGGCACAGGAAGGTATTTGCATCCTTTGTCCTACTAAATGTTCTTAGTGCTTAAACTTAGTGTGAGATCTCTCAGAGACTTTAGCCTCTGGCACTCCAGCTGTGCATCAGCAGTCTTTCCTACTGGAGAGCTGTTAAGAGGCCAAGAAAACTTTCTCCTTTATGGAAAGGCTGCTCTGCTAAAGATGAAGACCTCTGAACTGACTGAAGGTCTTGTGTTAAGCTGCAGGCTCAGTGCAGCTGGAATTGGGGGTTATGCAAAGCTTCTATGGTTCAGCAGGATCAGCTTTTGGAGGTGTATGCTGCTTCCCAGAGTGACTGTTTTGGTTTCTTATTTGCTCAAGCTAATGCTCTACTTTTTCAGTGTAGGATTCTACTAATTTTATGTGCTAACTGCCTTACCTTTATAAATCAGGTTTTATTTTCTTTTTAACATAAAGACGTATAGGAGAAGGGGCTGGCTGTTTCTCATCAATGAAATCAGATACAACTATTTGAGGGGCCTTACAGTCATAGAATCGTAGAATTAACTAGGTGGGAAAAGGCCTCAAAGATCATCAAGTCCAACCATTACCCTAGGACTGCCAAGAGAACCACTAAACTGTATCACTGAGGTACTTATCTATATGGTTTTTGAACACTTCCAGGGTGATTCCACCACTTCCCTTGAACCACTGCATCCTGTGTCTGCCTAAAGAGAAGCTCCTGGAGTTCCTGTCCAGTTCCTGCTGGTCTGAAAATGGGAGCAATCAAAGCAGCAAACATGTCTGTCTTACTCCAAATGGCTTTTTTGAGGGGAAATATGCAGAAGTAACTTAGTTTCATAGTGGGCAAAAAGTGCTAAGAGTTAAAGGCTGTTCCCCTTTTCTACTTCTAGTTTTCAATTTTGAAATACCACATGGACTAGCTGTTTACTTTGTACAAGGTCACTTAGAACCTGAGTCGGCATTTTGCTGATTTCCCAGGCTCTGCAAATATCAAGGTCAGGTTAGGCTTTTATTAGCTTCTTAATCTGTGTTTCCTTTTTTGTTGTCTTTTAGTATGTTTCTACATTTCCATTAAAATACTGTACAGATAATGTATTTGTGCTTGCTTTCACTAGCTGACCCTATATTTACTATATTTCAGCAATTTAATTGAAACTAGCAAGAGCACAAGAAATACCTACAGAATCTTGCAGCTAAATGAATTAACGCTTAGCTGGAGAAGTTGTGATGTTCAAAAGGACTGGGGTTCTGGAGATGTGTATTACACTGTACAATTCATAATGGAGTTTGCATTTGGAAATTGAATTTCAGTTCTGTGAATGAAAGACTTGATTCTTCCTAAAACTCTTTATGAGCAGAAAACAAGCTTACCAAATACATGGCTACAAATAAATATACTTGGTTCAGTTACAATTAAGTAAACCAGCATCCCTTAAGTAAAATGTTTCAGAGATCTTCTGTTTCATTTGATTTATATCTGATATTGCAGAGAAGAGTCTTGTGCAGAATATTCAGTGAGAAGTTTTAAATCCTTGTTTATGTCTGACACTGAAAAGAACTTCTGTCTCTGCTGTGAAAAAATCATTCAGGAAGCTCTCGGGACAGATCCTACCTTGCAGACCTAGGCCACTAACAATGGAAGTGTCAAATCTTCTCTTGGCAGCGTCTGCCCAAAATATTAATCTATTTCTGTCATTTGCACAAGGAGTTGAAGTCTCTACTGAAGCAGATCAGCCCTTTTTAGAGAATGAGAGGTGGCCATCCTGCAATTCCACTAAGAATTAAGTGATGATGATGCTTTGGGGGAGAGCATTCTTTAAAGCCCTTTATAAGTGTGAATGCTGGTTTTGGTGGGGGGAGAGGGTGGGACACAATGGGATGGGGGGGGATGGGTGGACACAAACACTAACAAAGCAAACAACCCTAACCAATCAACAAAAAATCCCAAACAAAAATACCCTTGCAAAACTCTGTGTAGACGAATTACAGTATGGACAGTTAATTCCATATTGTTAGCACCTAAGATTCAAACCCACCACATAACCAATCAGACCACCCCATCTACAAACCTTGATTTCTCTCTTTGGAAGACTTTGGGCTACAGAATGGATTTCCAAGCCACTTGAGCCCTACTTCAGCAATAAGGGCCCAAGCATTTTCAGCCTATTCACCAGCTCTGGTGAAGAAATGCCTTGGACTTTTTACTGGGATTTATAGTATTTTAAAGCATAGTTCCAAAATCCTTCCGAAGCTATTGCACTTACATTGCCTGGTGGTGATGAGACTGAGAACTTGGAGCATATCAGTCTAACTGTTAATGTTTGCCTTATGTTGTTTTTGATTTGTATATTTTTGCCCAGAAGTTGAGTCTGGGTTTCAGTTACAGTTTCAAGAAATAACAAGTTTTTTCATTAAAATATTCAGTAATAAAATACAATAGTTAGTAGTTCATTTATACTCATGTTGATTTGAATTTCCTTTGGGTTTAGAACATACTTCAGTAAGAGGAAGCTCTGTTTGATTCATATTCATAATTAAATATATATATGATTGTGATCTGGTAGCTGCGAAAAGAGTATTAGTAATTGGAGAAGCTAAGTGAAGATGAAATTTGAGGAGCTCACAAGTGGTGTGGTCTTGAAATACAGTTGAATTGCTCAAAGAAGTTTAAGCTCTGCTTTTTTTCTCCTCCTGTGGAGACACTTTTAAAAGTTTGTTTTAGTTTAGGGTGTGGAAATATGGAATAGCCTAGGACGTAGGGTTACTGCAAGGATATCAGTGATGTTATTCAAAATGCCCTTTCTGGCAGGGGAGGATAAGTGCTAGGAAGAAAAAATCCTAGCTGTTGGTGTTACGAGTGACACTTGAAATGGGAAGTTAAAACCAAGCCCAGAGGCTTTGTATGAGGGGTTATTTTTCTTATCTTTGCTTAAAAAAATACAAATAAAACCCACATGAAACACGGGCACGCCCCCCCACCTCCACCAGCCCACCAAAAAAAATTCCACAGAACATTATATTTGCAAAGTCACAGAATGGTTTGGGTTGGAAAGGATCCTAAGATCATCTACTTCCCAATCCCCTGCCATGGGCAGGGGTGCCTCACACTAAACCATATAACCCAAGGCTCTGTCCAGCCTGGCCTTGAACATTGCCAGGGATAGGTCATTTACCACTTCTCAGGGTAACCTGTTCCAGTGCTTCACCAGCCTCACAGTAGAGAACTTCTTCCTTATATCTAAACTGAACTTCCCCTGTGTAAGTTTAAATCCATTGCCCCTTGTCCTATCACTGCAGTCCCTGTCTGTTATTCTTGTAGGCCCCAAATTTCAGGAGTTCTATTTATCCAATCACAAGGCAAGTGTTTTTGAGAGAGAGATAACAATCCGGAGTAATGCGGCAACTTCAGTACTGAAAACTTTCCACACTCTAGTGATAGAATTGAAATTGGCTGCAATCAAAAGGAGGATGTGGATGCTGCAAGAATGCTTCTGCAAAATGATTGTGCATACTCTCTGTTTGTCTGAGTATGTTCTTTGATCTGAGTTGGGCCACCTCCAAGAAATGAAGGAAAATCACTTTTATAATAAGCAAATAACATCTTGGTAATTTTGTTCAAAAGGAAGTCAGTTATGTTGAGTTGAGATATGCAAAATTGCTAGGAACCAGTCTGAGATAACTTTCTTTTTCCAGTTTGGCTACTGATAAGCTAATATCGAAAGCTAATGGAGAAATTACTTCTGACAAATGCATGGGTTTGTTTCATCCTAATGAAGGGTGCTATGTTTTGCAGATAACAATATGAAGTGTTAGATTTCCCCCCCAACTGTTTTACTAAGTAAACTGGGAAGTGAGGGTTAATTCTGAAAACTCTATTGTAGTTATTACTAAAAATATTACTGGTTTTTTGACACAATCCTTGTTTTGAAGTAGTCCTACTGGAGGAAGGGGCACATGCACAGAACAAAGTCAGTTGTGCAACTGTTTTCTTTCTTAATAATTTTATTTCTTTGCCACTAAGGGAGAAGAATCCAGGGCTCTCAGGACTGAAGGCTACAATTTATTTAAGTACTTTGAAAACAAAAGGGATCATGATTTGAGTATGGTAGATGGAGATGGTGAAGACTGAACCTTTTTACATTCTTGCCAAAAATAAATGTTTCAGTTCTGTGAATGGGAGGAGAATGGGTGTGCGCTTTTGCATCGGAATTCCTGGGCCATTAATAAACAAGATGACTCTTAAGCAGTATCTAATAAGTGTTTTTAAATTGGCAAACCTAAATAAACTGGATCTCAGGCACACTGTCAGGGAAGATCTGTGAGCTGTTCTTGAATTTCTTATTCTTGGAATATGGGGGAATTCCAGGCAAATGTAAGTGTGCCTCTGATAGAGTAGCTGGAGGTGACAAATGGGAGGATCTTGGTAGTAGCAGCACAGTGACTTAAGAGTCTTGACCCAAATAATGGAAAGCTGCTGCAAGCTAGTGAGGGATCTAATGGTGTCAGTTAGAGAGGGTGGAAAAACAAATGGTCACATCAAACAAATCTAATCTTATTCTCTGATAAAGATGGTCTTTTGGTGCTATGTGCATCATATCAACATTTTAGGAAGGGTGGTAAAAGTAAGTTATAAGGAAGTGTTAAAAAAAGGCACGCTCTCAAGGTTCAGTGCTAGAGAGTTCTTAATGAAACAGAGAGAAATAGTTTATTGGAAAGAAAATTGTGGACAGCCTGGGAAGAAATTACCCAGTGCTTAGCCATTAGGGGTTTTTTCTGCTCAAGAAACTCAAAATAATGAATTACTTCAAACTTACACTAAAAAAATTCAGCGTTAAAGTAAACCATGTAACTTTCATTGGGAAGATGAATAAGTGTTAAAATAGTGCTGCAAGTGGTAAATTCTCCAGATCTAGATGTCAAAGCAAGATGGATTTGGATAAATACTTAGTAAACATGAATTGCAGAGCTTTGCATTGAAGTGACTGTGAAATTTGCTATCTGATGAAACTGATTGCATACTTAGTGATCCAGTGGTCTTACTTCTTAAAACTCTCTGAAGCACTGTACATTTGTTTTCTTCTCTCCAGTATCTTTAGTTATTAAAGTGTTTATTAGGATATTTATTTTGTCTCTGAAAAAAAAACAGACAACCAAATAAACCCCCAAAACAACAACCAAGAAAACCCAAAATATTTGGCATTGTCTGTGGAAATACCTGGGGGAAGGTAAAGGAGTATTTTAGGTAGAAGAGTCTCAAGAATTCTGTGCTTCCCTATCAAGTAATCTTAATTGCATAATTACAGAGAAAATAATTAAGTTCTCCTGACAAGAGTTACTTTGCTGCTGGCCTGTTGACACTGCTTTGGCCAAGATTTTCTTGTGAGGCCATCTTCTCTTTTCATAATCCCTTGGGCTATGTTGCAGGCAGCCTTTATTCTTTCTTACATCTTCGCAGGTGTATTTTCATATACTACAGGCTACCTGCTGGCTCTCACACTGTGACTTTTTAGAGTTATTTGTAGTTCACCTCCTACTTTGGTGTCCTTTAAGGATGCTTATTGTCTTTGTGTAATTTGATACTGGTGTTGTTGGAAGTTTCAAGCTTGAATGTCCTAGAAATAATGTGTCAATCAAGTTGGATTACAGTGTTTCCTTTGGTTATGTTTTCTGTAAGAGGACATTTTTGTGTCCCAGTGTTTGAACTTCTGTTGAACTTGTTTCTTTCTGTGTATCAGGCCAGTTTTGCACTGAAGATGTTGATGAATGTCAGCTCCAGCCCAATGCTTGTCAGAATGGAGGTACCTGCACCAACCACAATGGAGGCTATGCCTGTGTCTGTGTCAATGGTTGGAGTGGGGATGACTGCAGTAAGAACATTGATGATTGCTTCACTGCTTCCTGTGCTAATGGATCTACTTGCATTGATCGAGTGGCTTCTTTTTCATGCATTTGTCCAGAAGGAAAGGCCGGTAAGGACAGAAAACTTGCATAGGTCTGACACTTAATAGAAGATACTTCCTGAAGTTTATGCATTTGCTTAAGTGGTATGTTTATTTTACACACTTTGTGACCAAACCAGGAAGAACAAAAGGAAACATATGCTATGCATGAGCAAAGACCTTTTAAACCACTGTAGCTTGGGACAAAGAAGTATTTGTATTAGGCTGAAAGACAAACTTCTTACAGTTTAGATTGCAAGGAAAGCAGATCTCTTTGTAGCCCTTAGCAGAACCTGCATTTGTCTGAAAAGTTATGCATGAGGGTGACTTGCTCTCTGCCACTTAGGGTAATTGTAGTTAAAAGTTTAGAAGGCAAATTTATTCTGTGTGAGTGAGGATGCCCTTACTGGTATAGGGGAAAATTTGCTATTGTAGGGTAGGGGAAAATATGAGTGTCTCCTAAGTACAACTGCCTGGAAATACAAGTGATCAGGGTATCTGAATTAAGAACGTGAGCTTCATGTGCAGCCGTGTTTTCAGCTGTCAGAAAAATCATCATGCTGGTTAGAAAAAAGAGATAGTTAACTGCTCCAAGGAGGATATTTTGGTAATGGTAAGCCATTTTACTGCTCCAGAAGTACTGGAGTCACCTCTGAAGGCACAGAATCTACATTTAAGTGTAAGGGGGTTTTAAGTGTGCGGTGAAATCTCTGTGGTAGTCTATAGGTTGAAGCCTGTTAAATACTGCTTAAGATTCTGGCTGTGGGAGTCTCTATTTGATATATCAGGACAGAGGATTTGATTGTGTAGCGTAGTCTGACTGCTGTATCTCACGTTTTT
The DNA here is from genome assembly GCF_963264785.1 of Psittacula echo. Lineage (NCBI taxonomy): Eukaryota > Metazoa > Chordata > Aves > Psittaciformes > Psittacidae > Psittacula > Psittacula echo. Next base: position 20,409,407 of record NC_137740.1, read on the forward strand.
TGATAAACTCTTCGGATGCTTCTCCAGGTCTTCTGTGCCACTTGGATGATGCATGTGTTAGCAATCCATGCCAGAAGGGTGCTCTGTGTGATACCAATCCTGTGAATGGACACTATATCTGCACGTGTCCTCAAGGCCATAAGGGAGCAGACTGCACTGAGGATGTGGACGAATGTGCAATGGGTGAGTTTCTATTTGCTATTAGTGAGTACATTAACAGGGAATTGGATTGTGTTTGCTTTATGAACTAAAAAAAGGGCAAGAATATTAATTTTGTCATAGCTTCTCAGCTTAAGTGTAACTCCTTTTCCTGCTCTCCTCCTTCCATTTCAGTGGTTTTAGATGAGTTTTAAATCTTGTCTGAGACCTGGGGCAAAGGACTGAGACGGGATAGCTGTCCATGTTTAAACTGTCAGCCTCTGGAATATGAAAAACAGCGAGATGCTTAACCATTATTCATTGTGCAAAAGGGCCTTAGCATTGTGCGAGGAGTGCATGAAAACAGATGTGATAACCTGACCCTTAGAACCGCAGTGTACAATGAAATTACCACAATTTGTGTGGGGGTTGTTGCAGCTCCTGCCTCAGTAGAAATATATCAAGGCTGTTTGACAGCCAGAATATGGCTGGATCTTTTGAATGCCTTCCGAGACTGGTGACCATGTGGGCTTTTAAAGCGGTAGTTCTCTGATATCCTGCTGTTGTTCTGTTTTGGGGATTAGCTGGAATCCTACAGACTTGCTTATAGTTTTCTGAGTGTTAGTTCATGCTTCTAGATGCATGAAGGTAATGCCTGACCAGTGTTGGAAAGAAGCACTTTGAATTTGATTCCTCAGTGTGCCTTGGACAGCACAGGAAGAACTAGTTTGGTTGTTTCGTGGCTGTAGTGGCATTTTGTCAGCCTTAGGAGTGAAGTAAATGTAAAAGATGATCTAGATAAGGCCTTGAAAGCATCATTCATTCTCTAATCCCTGCTAGTTGATACTCTCCTCTTCGGAACTGTCATTAGTAATACGGACTGGAGTTGCTTCTTTGGTCCATTGATAATGACAATAATCTTTCTTTTTACCTCTGACAGGCAAGTAACTGCCACATGTTTTCTTCAATCACAATAGCCTTTCTCAAAAAGGATAAACAGACTTTCCCTAGTATTACTTGCCAGAAAGGAATGACAACTGGAAAAGACCATGAATAAAGAATGCTGTGGCTTTCCTGCTTCAAGGAGAGGTTTTGACCCACACATGTATCTGTTTTTCTTGCAGCAAATAGCAATCCATGTGAACATGCTGGGAAATGTGTAAACACAGAAGGCTCTTTCCACTGTGAATGTTTGAAGGGCTACACAGGACCTCGCTGTGAAATGGACATCAATGAATGTCATTCAAATCCATGCCAAAATGATGCCACTTGCCTGGATAAAATCGGGGGATTCACGTGTCTCTGTATGCCAGGTAATGGGAGTTTCTGACAAAGATGGGGTTTGCAGCAGAGGAAGGAATCAGAGGGCTGAGCACAGGGAGGGTTGCCAGCTCTGCTGAGGTGGAACACAAAATTGCAAAGGGGTGAGGCTAAATGAAATGGTGAGAGAGAGCCTGCTATGGCAGCACCAGCCAGGACTTGGCATTTGTGTGTGGGAGGGAGAAAGCAATTAGAGGACTGAGAAAGAAACCAATCTCTACATCAGCAAAGGAAGTTAGCACTCTGAGCTCTGGAGTATATATGAACATATCTGTTACTATACCTGGTAAAGTGCATGTGCAGAAACTTATGTTTGTGAAAGCAAAGCAGGTGCAAACTTTAAAAGAGTGACTGTGTTTTGAGAGATACATACGTGGTGATTCTGGATGATAGTGTTTGGGTTTTTCTCTGCTTAAAATACCCCAAATGGTGCCAGCTGCTATTGACCTGAAGAAATAACTGTGAAGAACATTACTTGATTGAAATCATGCTTGTAAAACCTACACGTCCAGCATACCGATGAGCTATGTAGTCTGCTATTTTGCTTTCTGATAGAAAGTGGTAAAAAAAAGGAAAAGGTGCAAGTCTTACAAAATATAATGAAAGAATTGTGACCCCTGCAGGTGATCAGCTGATATAATGAAAATTAGAATGAGTTTTTATTAGTATCTAATCTATTTTGAAAGGTAGAACTCTAGTCCCAAGTATTTCACCCTTCTTAATGCTTTCATTTTACTCTGTCATTTGCTAAAAAGTTTTAAGCTAAAATTATCTGCTGTGTTTCATTCTTTACCTTTTACCTTATGTTGATGTATACCCAAATATACTGATATCTTCTAAAGTGTTTAAACATAACCCGTTCTCATCAAGTGGAAGAACATATTAGATGTGAATTCAGCACAAACTTCTGTTACTACTGGTTAAGTTAGCATGTTTAGCAACAGTGAAAAATACACATTCAACGTCCCTTTCTAACCTTTGGTGTATATTCTTACCTCATAGGTTCTGTCCATACTGCAAACTTGGAATGAATCTAAGCTTTGACTTTCAGCACTGGTGTAAGAGGCAGTCGTACTTCCAAGGCACTTCTAAGGCCTTCAGTCACCTCTTCTTAACCTTTTTTTTAAAAACAGGTTTTAAGGGTGTTCACTGTGAAGAAGATATTGATGAGTGTCTGAGTAATCCCTGTGTGAACAACGGAGAGTGTCTTGATAAAGTCAATCGCTTCCTCTGTGTCTGTCCTCCTGGTAAGTACTTATTTCTGGAAGCTTTTCCTGCTTCACCTTACCAAGAACTGCATAGATAATCAGTGAAGATTGCAGGTGATGTGTTTCTTGTGAGATTATTTTCTTAGTGCAGCATCTGTTGGAGTGCAACATGTATCGGTTGCAGTAGTATTGTGCCTGTAACTGGGTGGGTGTTGAGAAACATATTCTTGGATGTCTCATCTTGAAGGGTACTCAGCAGCATAAACTTCTGTTATTGTGGGTATTGCAGTGAGATAGAGATGAGTAATTCTAAATACTTTTTAAAAATCAGAACCTCTGTGTGTTTTTTGTCTTTTTTTGAGGTTTTTAGGTAGAACCCATTTTTCTATCGGTGTAATTTGTTGCTTGCATGAGGAGGGAGGTGGATTGGGTCTCCGCTTTAGGAAAGAAGGATAAATGCTGAGCTGAGGGATCAATGTTAGCTGTAGGGTAAATGTCACTTGTTTTCCTGATGGCTTACAAAAAGTCTTGAGTACAGAATATACTTGAGAAAAGCCTGCTCTGCATCCCTTCTTACTGACTACTGATGTTCTGCCTCCTCCTTGTTTCCTTCCTCCAAGAAGCATTCCTAGAGTGTTTTGGTTTTTTTCCTGAAGTGCCTAAGGCTTGGCTTATTATCTGACATAACCTGTTGATAGTTTGTGTTTCAAGAAGTGTATTGAAAGATACAGTGCTGTATTGTTCCACATTCCTCACTGCTGTAATTCTAGTCTGAATGCTCTAGTGATTTATGCATTGTTGTTTAATTTTAAGTTACTTGCTTTGTTTATTTGAAAGTTTTTATTGCTGGCTTCTTGGTTTTATAGACAAGCATACTGTCCAGTGGTGGACATCACTTATGTATGCTCCATCTGCTTTATTTCTGTTTGACTTGGCCATCTCAGTTTTCAAGCTGAGGCTCCTTTGACCTGGAGGATAGAAACTGTGTTTTGGCTGGTGGTTTGACTGAGGAACCAATCCACCCAGGGCGTGGTCTGTGTGCTTAATGATACAGTTTAGGTTTACTGAGCTTGTATTTGGGTGGTTTTAAGAATCTGCTAACAAATAATTCCTGACTGTGCAGCTGTTTAGATTAGCTACACCAATTTACCTCTGGATTTTCATGTTTTATCTGTCTTTCAGGATTCAGTGGTGCTGTGTGTCAGATTGATATAGATGACTGCTCCAGCACGCCATGTCTCAATGGAGCCAAATGTATTGACCATCCCAATGGCTATGAGTGCCAGTGTGCCACAGGTTAGTCTTGTGTTCAGAGCCCCTGTACTGGAGATCACGTGTAACCTAAATACATAAAGAGGCAGTCAAAGAAGCATCAGCATTCTTTCTTTCTCTAAAATACTGCTTGTTTGTTGTGAATCTTTGTCTACTCCTTTGCTGGAGAGGATAGTGTTTTAAGTACAGAAAGCCTTTCACTTGTGACAGCAGTAAGTTCACAATTGATGAGAGTTCTGGCCTCCCTCTTTAATCCCCATCTCTCTTCCCAAAAGGTGACAGCTTCTTTATTGACTGTGGAATCCATGAGTGGAGAAACAGCAGTGTGAAGCTTTTTGGCTGTGGCTTAGCTTGCTTTCTTCCAAGTCAGATTATATAGTTTAAGAGCAAGAGATACCCGGAGCAGTACTACTGTGTATTCTGATTTCTGTTGTGTCATGCTATTTTATGTCAAAAGCGGAAGATTGAAATGCAGTGAAAATTGTGTCCACTGGAAGAAATACCACACAGTACCTGCTTGCCAAAATTCAGTTAGAATGATTTGTCAAGCATCATACAGAAATATGGACAGAGCTGTGCATGGAACTGAGGTGGAATTTTTTTGAATGCACTACATTCCATTACTGCTTGGTTAATTACATATTTAGAAGCATCAGGTATAATTATGGGATTTTCTTATCTTCAGACCTCTGGAGTGATATAGATATATTTTATCTAGGTTTTTACATCTGGTCAAATAAGAGGCTTCAGAGCTGTTACACTCTAATTTTCAGTAAGGAACAACTTTTGTTGCTTTCAATTAATGGTGCCATATGCATTGCTTGTGATGCAGATTGAGAATGCCTTGGCTTTAGCTCTTCCATTATGGAAGAAGCCGAACAATTCCTTTAGCTACCCTTGTCCCAGAAATGTGCTGTTAAGTTGGCTAGCCTTATGTGCAGTTTTTCTCATTTTGAATCATCACACCCTTTCACCCTTCCCCAGAGTGCCTGAAGAAACAGTGAATTTGTTGGAAGTAGAGGAATGCAGTAGTTCTGATCAGGAGAGGAATAATTACTATTGTTAGAATTCTCCTTTTGATTACTGCATGTGACATTCAGTTAAGAGATCGAGAAATATATCTTTTAAGTTAAGCCACAGTTGAGCTACAATAGGAGGCAAGGTAATAATTTTTTGAATGAATGTATGCTAAATATGATTTAATATTGACAACCTTCTATAAGACTGAAATGTGGCATTCATCATTGCGGCAGGTCAGTTATTGGAAAATAATGTTTGAGTATGTTCTTGCTCTATTAATCTCATATTATGAGTGATATGTGTTCCCTGAATGGTAATCACCAGCTGCGAAGTGATTGAAAACTGCAAAATGTTTGGCCAAATGCTGTACAGATACCTCTATTTACTGCTTGCTTTTTGTCTTTTCTTTCCCTTCTGGCATTATTCCACTTCTCTTTCCCAGTGGTAGATCATGGCTTTTCTTTTCTTGAGTTGTCTTAGGCCTTTCCTCTTTTCTTTGCCTCTGTATATTTTTTTCCCCCCACTGTTTGTCCTCTTTATCGGTTTGGTTTTCTTCCTTCCCTAACATCTTTTTATATCCATCTCTCTAACTAGCTTCCCTTCCCTCTCCCCACCTACCTCCACACCCATTCATCCATGCATACGTTCGCAGAACTTGGAAATGTTAGCCGTCACCTGGTATGTTTGACCACAGAAATAACCACAAACCTGTATGAAAAATGGGGAGCCTGTTATCCACTTATAATACTCAGGTGAGAATCACTCTTCAGCTGTTGAAATTCCCTGCAGCTTGGTTTGTATCAGTCTCCAGTTGGTGTCTGAAATTTGAAGTTCTACCTTCCTAATCTTCAGCTGCTGGAAGGCAGCATGAGCAGTTGCTCCAAAACCTCATCTCTGAAAACCACTTACTTTAAATTGTCCCCGTTTCATACAGCTATGCTCCATCATGGAAAATAGGGCTCTTGAGGGAGTTCTTAGCTTCCTAAACCATTGTTTTAGCCCTTCTGGTGAATAGACTGTCCTCCTCTGTTGCTCAGGATGTTTCCCAGCTGAAGCAGCATGAAACAGGCCCAATTGCTGCTTGTTTCATTGCTCCTAACTGAAGAGGTTGCATGCAGTCTTTCAGAAATGTGCAGTTGCTGCTTGATTGGACTTATTAAAAGGTTTCTCAATAAAAGGGGCAAGAAACTTTCTGAGAGCTGCAGAAGCTTTGACTTGAGCCAAGGGAGTTCCCTTGGGAAGGTTTCTACAGCATCCTTGCAGTAACTTCTCATTCTAAAAAAGTCCCCCCTCCTTGTATTGTCTAGAGGAAATAATGGTAGGAGAGTGCCTTCAAATAGTTTATATTGATGGAAGTAAATATTTCTCATGGAGATTTATATGTTTACTCTCATTGCTACTTTTCTGAACAAACTAAAGGTAACCACTTCCAGTACCAGGATTCTCCATGCAAGATGTTGTGTAATGCTGTGAGCAGTGGAAGTGTGTTGTTTTCCAGGACTGGAAAATGGGCAGCAGTTAAGATGCCCAGTTACCCTTTGTGCTGTCTGCCGCTTTGCTGATTCTTAATATGATTCTTTGTATGTTTGCGTTATCTTCACAGCAGCATCATACCAGTTGACTTTTTAATTACTCCTGTTCATCATTTCTTACTAGGTTTTACTGGCCTCCTGTGTGAGGAGAATATCAACAACTGTGATCCTGATCCTTGCCACCATGGAGAGTGTCAAGATGGAATTGATTCATATACATGTATATGCAATCCTGGCTACATGGGTGCCATATGCAGCGAGCAGATAGATGAATGCCACAGCAATCCTTGCCTCCATCAAGGACGCTGCATTGATTTGGTGAATGGCTACCAATGCAACTGTTTGCTGGGCACTTCAGGTACATAAAGCACAAGTGGAAGTACTGAATTCTAACAGAATTCAACCATTTAATTATTTCTTATGTGTGCTCTGGTGTGTGCTAAATTTGCATACAGAGATAAGCTTATGGTATGACAGTATGATTTTCACATTATTTCTCCTTGCTGAATTTTGGTGTGGTTGTGTGGGTTGCCTAACCTCACTGCTACTGCAGCTAGTCTTGGAAGAACTTACTTTCTCTTTACTCCCAAAATTCAGACATGCAGGAAAAAATAGGCATGGTATTCAGAATGCTTTATTCTTTTATTTAAACATTTAGTACAAGTTCAGGGTTATATTCAGTCAGCAAGCAGTGACACAGGTGACATTCGTTGGTGTCGCAATGCTTCTTCATCATGTTTAAGTTGCCCCAATGTATGTGTAACTTTGAAGCAGATGGAATTCTTCATTTGGCTATTTCTGGGAAATAGTTTTGTTGTTGTCCTTGTAAGGATGGGCCTTCTCATTCCTTTTTTTTTTTTTTTTTTTTTCCCAGGAGTGAACTGTGAAAATAACTTTGATGACTGTGCAAGTAACCCATGCATTCACGGGGACTGTATTGATGGCATTAATCGCTACAATTGTGCTTGTAAACCTGGATTTACAGGTAAAGTCAGCGACCCAATAGCTTTGAGTCATTTTGAAGATAGTTATCCAGGTAGCTAAGGAAGCTGTTCTTTGCATACTGACTGCAAGGGACTCATTATCTTGGTAAATCCTTCTAATCCTTGAACCTCAGCATCTCACATTACAGAAAGTTCTACCAAGCAGAAAAATGGTTTAATCTGTGCTGTGAAATGCCATTCTTGTTAGGCAGTTAAATCTAATTCATGGTTCTTGGTTTTAAAACAAATAAACTCATGTGACTTTGGTTTATTATTTACAGTTTCTTTCCACAGGCAGAGAGACTGTGTACAATATAGAGGTGTTTGATTAGACAGTACCTTGGGCTTTGATCATGAACAATTTTTCTGTTTCTGTGAAAGCAAATCATTATTAACTCAGTGTTCTAATGAGCTGCTCTCCACTCTGAAGTCTTCAAATGGATACCCTGCTTTTTTCATTGCTTCTCTTTCATAGTATGTTCTGTTCTGTTTCCTTTTTAAATTATAAAGACTTATCTAATACACTAAAAGTAGGGCTGAAAAAAGCAGCTTTTAGGCACTGGTGTATCCATGCTTAGAACTGTAGATCTACATCAGGACTATTTCTGATGACTAAAGCACATCTCAGCACTGTTTATAATGGACTTAATATGTTTTGAGCCATGTAGGGTAATGTGCTCATAAAATAATTGCTGTAAAGCAGTTGGTACTGTTTATAACAGTTTTCTCATCACGTTTATTACTGTTTATTACTGAATGATTCTAATTAGAATTGATCTGAAATGCATTAGAAATAGCACTAAGAGGTTTCATGTGTCTTTTGCTTTTCTCTTGGCGTCTTTCTAAACTTCTGACGCTCCTTCCTTCTTTGGCTCTGGCATGGTGGTGCTCTTTAGTCCTCAGAACAGGAAGAGGCATGATCCTAATCACTCTTGCCTTTCAGTCTTCATTATTGCTGGCAAAACATATTTGTTATTCTGCTGGACTTCTTACTGTTATGCTGTTAAAACAATTCAGTAATACGATGAATTGGGATATTCCAGTATTTAAAGAGCTGGCTTGCATGGGGTCTTGTTACTTTGTCCTTTCCTTGTGTTAAAAATGCTTTCAACTTACTACAACATTCACTTTGTTTAGCTTTCCAGCCTCACAAGATCTAATGGTCACTACTTCAAGAATCTTGCAGTCGTAATCAGAGGCAGGCAAAACAGGAAACGGTGTTTTTTAGAGTCCCTTTTGCACAATAAACCACAAGAACTATATTTACTGCAGACAGTATGGCAATATTGATTGTTCAAAGGGTAGGTACTTTCAAAGCAGAAGAGCAGGGCTATGACAAGTGGAACTCAAGGTTTGTTTCAAGCATGATACAGTTGAGTGATTTCTGCCTTCCTAATCAATATTAACCAGTGATTTTTAGTGGAATTCTGTTGAGATTCTTGAATGGCTTATAAATACTTGCTGAGTGTAAGTGCTGTTTTCCAGGCACAGAAGAGTGCTACATCTTTAAAAAATGCTTCTCTTGACTTCAGTTAAAAGCACAGAGGCATGCAAGCTCTGTCCTGCTGCAGTGGCTTTACAGAATTGTGTCTGAATGTATGTTTTCACAGACATGCAAAGCAAATGCTCTTATAAGAAATACTCCTTTTAAGTACTGGGTTTTTTTCTAGGCCCTCGTTGTAATGTGGACATTGATGAATGCATATCCAATCCCTGTCATAATGGTGGGACATGTATAAATGAAGTCAATAACTTTCGGTGTGTATGTCCTGAAGGATACCATCATCCTCATTGTCAGTCACAGGCAGATGGCTGTCTTAGTAATCCATGTGTACATGGCAACTGCACACATATTGCTAGTGGGTAAGTACTTATTGTCACGTTAAACTTACCTGCTGCCTTCTATACCTTGTTTTTTTTTCCTTTGCCAAGAGTTCCAGCTTGACTTGAGGTTTCTGATTTTTCTCTAAATATTTCTCAGATCAGGATCCGCACTAATTTGCTGCCCATGAAATCATCACAGTAAGGCGTAGACCTTTAGTCACCAGCTGCAGTCTGTGCTGTTTCAACATAGGTCTTTGTGTCCTGCATTGTATTCTTTGCTGTCTTTGCATGGGCATGTGGTGCAGGGTGGACTGCCACCATCTAAAGGGAGGATTTGGCAATTCAAGTGAGGAGTGAATGCCATTAAAATAAAGAAATAGTTTCAAACTGAATCTTTGTGGAGCAGCAGCTGTCTATTCCATCAAACTCTAAAATGTTAAGACTGGAGACTATTTTGTTGGCTAGTGCTGTTCTTGCTACCCAAATACTCTGTATGAAGGAACAGGCAGACAACTTTAGACAGCGAGAGAGAGAGAGTGGTATTCGACTTAGAACTGTTTGTCCAAGGCTGAGGTTTGGTCAACTTTAGTCATATTGTTGCATGCCTGAGAGAAAGGAAAGCTCTTTCTGGCAATTTTGATGGCAGTAGTTAACTTCTGAATCTTCCCATCTGGGAAGACCAAATGTTGATTTCAGGAGTCCTGAATCAGGCCTCTTTTTGGTAATGGTAAGTCTGGGAGATCAGGACCTGTGGAGTCAACAGGTTGGGGAGGTAGGGCTTATGTTTGTGAAACTTCTCAACTGTATTTGGAATAGCAGTGCCTCCCTCTTGTGTGCTGTGTCCTGGAAAGTATTGTCAGGACTTGGGCAAGGTAGTGATTGATTTACCACTGTAGCTCTGTAGGGCAGGATTCAGCAGTTTCGCTGGAGCTGGCTGGAAGGCTGCCTTTATTGGTAATTCAGCCTCTGTATAAGCTTGGAAAACAAATGTTTTGGTTCATCTTGTCTATCATCTGTCTTCTGCATTCAAGTTTATGCCCATGTACACTTTACACTTGGTGCCAGATAAAATGTCTTACTTGCATGACAGGGAGGGAGGCCAGTGTGTGTGTTGTGTGTCCCTAGTCCAGGGTGACTCACCAAGTCCTTGGTTCTGTGTCGTATGGGTGGAGCACTGCTCAACTTAAGGTTTTTAAACATGATGGAGAAGATTGCTCCTGCTCCCAGACAGCTGTTTTCATTTGTAACCACTGCTTTGTATTAAAGCAGTCTAGTTATCTTTGGAACCTATTGTTCCCTCCACTTTTTTAATTTTTTTTTTTCTGTCTTTGTTTAAATGTGTTGAGATGTTCTTATCAAAGCAGCAACATTGCTGTTTGACTGAGCACTGTGAAAACTGTAACGGAGGGAAGTGTGGCTTTAAGGGAGGGTTTATTTTCAGTGTTTCCAAAACTATACAGCTGGGGTAAGCAATCTAAACATAACTCTCGTAAAGAGAAGTCTTCTACTTTTCTCCCCAAAACTAATCTGCAGGAGAAACTGGAAGAGGAGTTATTTAAGAATGTTCTAAAATTACTGCTGTTTCTGCCTTTAAAGGTACAAGTGTGTCTGCGACCCAGGCTGGATAGGAGATTATTGTTCAACAGAAGGGAACGAATGTAAATCAAACCCATGCCAGAATGGAGGAACCTGTGAGGATCTGCTGAATGGATATAGATGTACCTGTAGGAAAGGATTCAAAGGTGAAAATTCAGAGAGAAGTTTGTGTTCTTTTATCTTTCCGCTTCATTGCACCATTTTAATCTTTTTATTAAACTTTACGGAAATAGGAATCAAGAGGCAAAATGCCAGGGTTGTATAAAATTTGATTACAGTCAGTTCATATAGACATGATACTAGAATACGTAGTATCTTAATATCTAAGCCTTGTTTGAATTCACTAAGAAATGTCCTAGTGGCAGCTCAGCTCAATTTTCTTTGTAAGAAAGTTAGACTGAGATGTGTAAGTGCACTGTGAATTGAGGGGGCATTAAACTTGGAATTACCATGGCTGCTGTCTGCTTGTACCCACTGAGCTCATGATGAGTGCTCCGATCCCCTTTCCTTCTGCTGAGATTTTTCAAATAAGGAAATGCTCTCCGCTGCTGTGTAGGATAATCATGCAAGTTACAACTCTTTATTCATTCTTCCAAGAAGCAGCAAGCTCTTAGCAGCATACTCTTACTGTTTTTTCCCCTGCTGCTCTCCAGGTGTGAACTGCCAGGTAGTGGTTGCTCCTTGTTCGCCTGATCCTTGTGAGAACTCAGGAATTTGCCAAGAATCTCCTGACTCTGAAGGCTACACCTGCCAATGTGCCCCTGGCTGGGAAGGTAATGTGGGTGGGGAACATACTGTACTGTCAGTACCAAGCAGTATTGGCATTGAGCCTTCTGACCATTGCCTTCTGAGGGATCTTACTTCTGCACTCTCCATTTTTTCAGGGGAGAGATGTACAGTGGATATTGATGAATGTCTCTCCAAGCCCTGCAAAAATCATGCTCTGTGCCATAATATTCAGGGCAGTTACCTGTGTGAATGTCGGCCAGGCTTCACTGGAGGAGACTGTGACAGTAACATTGATGACTGCCTTTCAAGTGAGTATCAGCAGATTGTCCTGTGTTTTCCAGTTTTCCCTAGAAATAATTTTTCTGTGCTGTTGATGACCACTATTTGACAATTACTGAAAGTTCTTCAATAACCTCTTACAAAAAATAAAAAACAAAAACAAAAACCCCAAAACTTAGCTTTGTAAGACTTGCATGTTTGAGGCAGTCAAAATCCATCACAGTCAGCTGCTAGAAATGGGCTACAGTGTTCTGACTGACAGCAGTTGTTCCCAAATTCTTAACTTGAAAAGGTCTTTAGAGTTTACATACTTCAATAATAAGGACTGTTAAATGAAGAATTACATTTGCCTGAAATTTTAATACACCAAGTTAAAGTAACACTGCAGGGCTTACCTGTATTTCAACATTAAGCTTGATTGAGGTGTGGTGGGAATCTGGGGTGTATCAGTCTTCCCTGAAAAGCCTCTGACATTAATATTCTGGAACGGGTGGGTCCTGTTGCTCTTGTGGTTATCCATTTGATTTGAAAGCATATTAATCAGTAGGAAGGCCTTCTGTTCCAGAACAGTTATCAGTTGCAGGAGGATAGCCCATACACAGATGAGTACTGAAATGGTTTAAATTATGGGAAAGCAAATGTTAATTTCATGCCCTTGACGATGCTGTTTACAAGGGAAACCAAATACAGAGTAACGTCTTTTTCTTGCTGGGCATGTTCTGTATAATCATCAGATAAAATCAAGAGTCTCCTGAGAAGTGTCATGTGTTTTAAAGTTCATCTCTTACTATTTGAAAAGTACTTTATCAAACCTCAGAGGAGTTCACAATGGTGTAATTTTTAAATTAGCTGGCAAAAAAAAAGCCTAAACCCTCTAATTTTCATTAGAATGCCTCAAAACCAAACCAAAGTCTTAAAGACTTCAGGTATGAATTTAGAGAGTTGTGTTTTGCATTGAAAAAAATCTTAATTTTGTGACTGCTTTTAAAGTAGGATCTAAACAAGTCTTAATATTAGCAAAAGTTACCATGGGAGACCCCAAAGCAGCACTGCTGAAAGAACTTCTGAAACATCTGGGTCAGCCTGAGCTTTTGATTGCCCCTCTTTGTGCAAACAGGTAGAGTACAAAGAATGTCAAAGTGCATTGACCCAGAGCCTTGCTTACTGAAGCCAACAAAATTATTGCTTGTCCTGTTAGTTTTTATGTGGGTGTCTGAAGATAAAAACATTTTTAAAGCATTCATCTTTCCCTCTTGAACAGCTGGGAAATCTCTCTCTGTTCCTAAGCATTCTGAGAGCTGTGAGATTCATCCTGTGTTGTCTGTTAGGCAGCACACCCATGAGGTTGAAGAAGAATTTCAAATTACTGCTACAGCTGATTTCATTTAGCATAACAAAAACCTTCCATGGCTTGAGCCAAATGTCTTTAATCTATGAAGCAAACAAACCCTCCAACAACAAGAACTTATTGAAAAGCTGATACTTGAGTCTCCTTTTTCTGTCAGTAAATGTGTGGTACAGAAAATTAACGTGCAGATTTTGGCTTTGGTCATAAATGGCTGACTGCCATAGACACAACGTTTTATAGCTGCCAGGCGTCTCACTTTGAATGTGCTTTTTCTCTCCAGTAGTCAGATGACCTTTAAATGGATGCAGGTGTGTCTCTTATAACACAAATTTATATCATGTGAACATATTTCTCGGTTAATAAATGAGATTTAATTACCTTTCACATCTGTTTCCTTCATTTACCAGTGAACAGAATGATCTTGTGCTGAGGTGCAAATTTTTGGTGGATTCTATTTGCATTTTCAAGTTTATATTTCAGTATTACTTAAAGATAGTCAAAGATAAAAAAAACTCTACTCTGTAACCCTTTTTTTCATTCCCCTTCCTGTTTCACCTTTTCCTCCCCTTTCCCAGTTTCTCTCCCTGCCTTCACATACATAGGCTTTTAGTCTAGGGAATGCAGAGTAGAAAAAGAATCTGGCTTCAGAGGCAATATCCAGCAGATGAAAGTGGGTCTTAAGTCCAAAAGTGAAAGGGGCAAGGTGGGAAGAAACTACTGTTTGGTAGAGATCTTTCAGGCAGATTGGTACTCGTGGGAGTAGAAGCAATACAGTAGTAGGGGGTGGCTTAGACCAAAAAATGGTGATACACAAATAACAAGGCTATGGTAGGGATAAAAAAAAAAATATGCAAGAAATGCAGAGGTGAGGAGAATCCAAGGTGATATATGAATTTGTGATTGTTTTCTGCCACCCTTTCCCCAATCAAGCTTTGATACTGGGAAAAGTGCTAAGTGTTCAGTAGCGCATAAGTGCTGATGTACATACTAATCACAGAACAGTTAGGGTTGTAAAGGACCTTAAAGATCATCTAGTTCCAACCCCCCTGCCGTGGGCAGGGAAATAACGTACACATTTGATTTGACTGGATTGCTTTCATGCTTAAAATTAAGCACACAAGTTCTGTCATGTGTTGCGCAGTGTCTGGAAAAGAGAGAATGGGCTGAGTTCTCTTTATGAATAAGAATTGGTGAGGAAGAAGAAATAGTTGCTGTGCTGTTTGTATTGTCTATCAGTAGACATTTGTCAAAAAAGCAGAGTTTGAATTTTAAACAACGAGACTGTGGGTGTGGTTTTGTTGGTTTTCATTGAGCAGATCCTGGCAGAGAAACTTTTAGGCCCTGAAGCTTGGCCTTGATCTGTACCACCTCACAAATTCGTCATTGATAATGCTTTGCAATTATCTTTTCCATAAAGTGGCTCAGAAAACCTTGTCAGTAGTCTATCAAGTTCTGTGCTGTGTGATACTCTTTTCTAAAAGCTACTACTCTAGGCCTGGCCCTTGACTGTTGCCCATTTTAATACTTACTGTAATGCTTCTGTCTCAGATCCCTGCCAAAATGGAGCTTCTTGTGTGGATGGGATAAACTCTTTCTCATGCATCTGCCTACCTGGATTTCATGGAGATAAATGTCAAACAGATACCAATGAATGTCTCAGTGAACCATGCAGAAATGGAGGCACATGCACCCACTATGTCAACAGCTACACATGCAAATGTCAGCCTGGGTTTGAGGGGACCAACTGTGAGAACAACATTGATGAATGCACTGAGAGGTGAGATAACTTCACTGTGCTGCTGTACAATGTCAGTTACTCTGAAGCAGTTTTTAATAATGAGGATCTGTTTTCCTGCCTTTCGTCACTTGGACATGCTTGTGATTCCTGCAAGGAAAACTTGCTTGCCTTGTGCAGGATATCAGATGAAAGACAGTTGCCTGCCAGAGTGGGTCTTCAGTTTGCACTAGTTAGAAGCTTAATTCCATTAGAGGAGAAACATGACAGTGTTTTGCAAATGCTGAGACAGTAGCAAATGCTAGCTTATTAAAACATAAATTATTTATAATTTTATAAGATCATTATCATATAGGAGAGGAGAAATAATTGATTGGTTATGAACAGTTGCTCTGTTGAGAACTACAAAAGCTGCAAAAATGGAAGCAATGGCCAACTCTTAGAAAGAAAGGAAAAATAAATTAGCCCTGATTATTGATAACAAATAATACGACGAGGCAACTAGGAAGAAAACTAAATTCACAAATTCTGTACTGGAAGGATTTAATCATCAGAAATATTTTAATGCTCACAAATTGGATGTGGTTTAGCAGTGTTCAGATAAAATCTGAGGTCATTCTAAGAGAAAGGTGTGAACTGAGTTAAAATGCTTAACAGTTGGTCCTTGTAGAAATGGTTGACTTGGTAGTTTTAAAAGCTCTTTGAGAGTTAACCCTGTGTATCCATCATCTGCCTGCATATTTTTTTTAAGCTTTGTTAGGAATGATGTAAGTAACGTCAGATTCTCAAATTGAAACAATTAATAATAAAGCTTGAAATTGTTAAAAAAAAGTTTTAAAACCCAGTCTGTTCTAGTCTAGGTACCAGAAACAAATAAGGTGCCTAATGGGAAGCTCTTGGTAATCTCATGCATTTTCTGCACATGAAAAAAAGATCTTTCTTATCTTTTATAAAATTGCATTTGTGGGGGAGGAAGTATTTTAATATTTTTTGCATAAGAACAGGATTGTGTCACTGATGAGGGTGTGTTTAATTTGCACAACAGTTGTTTAATCAAGTAAAGTATGTTGGGTGTTTAGCCTTGTTTCTTCCTTGCGGTTCATCCTGTTTTTGTTTTTGATATCAGTCAGGATAGAAACCAGTCTTGCAGGTATGAATGAAGGATGTAGCAATTTTCAATGCTCTGCCAAGCTAAGCCAGTCACACCTTCTCAACCAGAATTTACTGAGCTGTACTTAAGAGCTCCATGATGGTTGGCTAATTTAAATTTGGTTCAAATAATTCTTCCATGTCTTGTGTGAGAAACCGCCTGTGGGAGAGTGCCATCTTCTTTTGGAGATGGGTACCTGATTTCAGTGAAACATACCAAGTGACTGACAGTTCCTCTGCCTTCTCTTCCTTGTTTTGCCTTGAATGTAAACAGCAGTTTCTGCTCTGTGTAAAAAAGAATTCAGCCCACAAGACAGAAGAACCTATTTCTGATAAGCAGGTTAACATTGACATCTCTACTGTAATCACAGAATTTAAATACTTTAGAACTTGGACTCTTGCACTGGTAGTTCAAGGAGGTGAGTCAGTGGCTTCTCTTACAGAAGTACCCTTTGAGAGTGCACAAAACAGGTAACAAGCATGAATTTGTTTTGTGTACTTTATCAAACTGATTATCTTGAGTCTGATCTAGGGTTATTTTCAGAGAAACAGGAGTTTCCTGGCAGGCATTTCTTTAGAAAGGAAAAGGAGTCAGTTTTGCATGAGGCATCACTTCTGACTTTCCCAGTCACTTCTCAGTAGGACACCTAATCTGGCAGAATTTATGATCAGAAAGTTAGGGGGAGGGGGACAATTCCTTTGATCTGAATTCTGCCAGGGCATGTATGAGTAGTTTTGCTAATCAAGGACTTAAGGTTCTCATGAGAAGAGGAGACAGGGATTTAGCAATACCAATACTTTCACATAATTTCGGTAAAGAGCATGCTTGTGTTTTGCATGTTATATGAACTGTTTGCTTGAGAAAACGTACCTGTGACTCCTTTGAAGCTTTAAAAAAATGTAAATTGTTTTGTTTCTCATAAATCATAATACAATTGTAATTTGTAATAAAATTTGTATAAAATTAATCAGTTTGAGCAAGCCACACACCTACCTGGTACGGTACTGTTTGTGGTCAGATTGAAGCTGAGAAGATTTCATTAAATAAGTTACCTCCATCACTAATGACTCACTGAAGGCCTGCTTTACTTTTTTCACCTGCCAAGGTAAAAGACAGCGAGCTGGAGGTTGAGCTGGAGTCCCCTGGAACTGCTTTTACCTGATTTATGCTTCTTTATCAGGATGTTACCAGTGGTCAGAAGATCCTGTAATCTGGTTTTCTTTCTTATTTCAGTAATGTTTATGTGCTGGTTTGGCTCTAAGCTAATTGCATTTTGTCTCAGCTTACCCTTGTTCTCACTGTCTTGCAGCTCCTGTTTCAATGGAGGTACTTGTGTGGATGAGATCAATTCCTTTACTTGTCAGTGTCCAGTGGGGTTTACAGGACCCTTCTGCCTCACAGAAATTAACGAGTGTGATTCGCGTCCTTGCTTGAACAAAGGCTCTTGCGTGGACAGCCTGGGCACATACCGATGTATATGTCCTTTGGGTTATACTGGGAAGAACTGTCAGGTGGGTCATGTTTTCTTGCCCATTTTGCACAGGGCACTGTTGTTTGAGCTGTCTTACAGTAGAAGTGACTTGGTTAGATGTGAGGTACCAAACACACAGAGCTCTTGTTCATTCTGTGCTGGTAAGAGATGGTTTGCCTGTTAGCCCTAGGAAAAATAAATCCAGTGACTCTGTCTGACAGAGCAAGTGCCCCCATTCAAAACTCTAGAAATTGAAAGTGTCTGTGTGCAAAGAGGAGAAAAATGCTTGGTTACTTATGAGAACAGGCATCATTGGAACTTTCTAGATTAATTTTCTTGTTAAATCAAAACCAGCTGTTGGCTTTGAAAATGGCTGCATTTCATTTGCAACATAAAATTGTCTGGATTAAAGGCAGAATCCTGTATTTAAAACAAAAGATGTCAAATAAACACAAACCAGAAAGCAGAATATCAATCTGATTAGCAAGACCATGATTTCACTGGTTTATGTTTTTTACAGGGAGGTGTAGTTATTATGGGTTGATTGTAGACTATTTTTCTGTCAGAGGCCAGAAAATGTTTTGAGGCAGTAACTGATGCTCTTGCCCTGCTCACAACCTCAATAAAAAGCTCTAGTCTTACTTGCAGACTTAAGTTCAGGCAATTTACAGTTTTCCACAGTTGAGCATCAGAGCTGCAAACCCATTCTGTAAATGACTGACTAGTACCTATTAAAAACTTTAAACTTGGCATATCACAATGGAAACAGAATGCTGATTTAATTTTTCAAATCAGAGGTTTTTTCTTCTTTTTCTATGCTTATCAAAACAGCAAGAATGATTTTAGACTATTTCTAGCTTTGGAACAATAAGCGCTTTATTGGCTTCCTTCATAAGTAGTCTGAGTGCTGCCATTAGAAAAAAAAAAAAAATCCATGCATTTCTCAAACTACTGGAAAATACTACAGTTCTGTAAGAATTTTGCAACTGTCTTTCATGCCAGTGTGCCTTTGCAAAGCAGTGGTTGTTGGAAGAAGCAATTTAATAGCAGTGGGGGAGATATGTATGAAGTATGTTGCTAGACATTAAATTGTCACGTCTGCTTCTAGGTATTGCTAATGGAGGAAGTGAATGCAAAGTAATGAAGTGATATAAAAAAGCAACCTCTCTGCAACCCTAATTATGCATTCTGGGCACACCACTTAGACCTCATTGGGAGAATTAGCATTGAGAGTGATTGTAAAGTACTGTGAAGTTCAGTAGCTCCTCTTCTGTTACGCTTGCATTGTTTTTACTTGAGAAAAGGATTAATTTTCCTGTCCCCAAATTAAATGTTGTGGATTCTCAGAAAGTTTGCTTTATTTTCAGAGAAGCTTGACCATAATGTATTACTCATTTGATACAAAGAATCTAAACTTTCTAATTTTATAAGTACTATTCAAAGCTCTATTGGCGAGATTTGTAGATTACAGCTACACTCTACTTCTTGTCTTAGTGGTAAACTGGCTTGACCTAATTAGCAAAGCTAAATAAGCAGCACAAAATCAGACAATGATTCATAAGTTATAGAGTTTGCATGTAAAACAGTCAGCTACTCATTACAAATGCAGAGGCAAGAGACTTGCTGGTTTTCTTCTTCACGCTCAACTACATGTGATAAAACTTAATTCCAATGGGTTTTTTTGGTTGCCTGTGAAAGCACAGATTTTTCTACTTTAATCTGTGTAAGGAGACAGTTTGCATCTGAAAAGCAGAACTTTCTGCAATTGAAATTGCATTTTACAGCCAAAATCCAATACTACTTTAAAAACCTTATCCTTCCCTCAAGTCAGCTTGAAATCAGATAGCTGTATTACCTTGAAGACTAAGTGCTCAAAAAGGAAATGATAGTTAGTGGCTGGTTTATATTACATCAGACAGAGTTATTTTGGGTCCTCACTCCATTTTCATATGATGATTTGCTGAATTTTAGTCTATTTGTTTGGAAACTGTTGGTTTGGGTTTTGGTTTTTTTTTCAATATAGGAATCAAGAAAAGCAGTGTACTTTGCCCCATCTTCAGTTATGAAACAGTTTTGGGGTTTCAATTGGATCTCAGGAGATAGGGAAACTCAGAGAAACCATACTAGGGCAAATGGAGTGAAAAGCAGGTATGGTAAGCTAATGACAAAAAGGAAAAACAAAGCTCAAAATGTGGAACACATTTGTCATCCTCAATAAGCAGTGAGGACAGGAGGGTTTGGGAGAAGAAAGGGCCCTTGTTACTGTTGATAGCTGGAAGCTTCCTACTTACATGAAACTAGAAGCCTAATCCAAGATAAAACTGAATTTTCTCAAATCCAGCCAAAGATCCCTCTGCAGAGGATCAGCTTTTCCTCTTCAAATGATGCTGCCATCTGGGATTTACTTCTCTGTACATTTGTGCTTTCCTAGGCATATGAACTCTTGAGACTGCCAGTGAAGCACCTGGCTTAGACTTGGGAAGTAGTGCCCCTTTCTTTCCATCACCACATGGAGCCAGTTATGCAGAACTTCCTTTCTTTGCTTCTTGAGTTTGTACTCTTGAGTTGTGTTCCTTACTGCAGTTGCCATATATCATGTTGGTTTTTTTTTCTTCAGGCACTTATGGACCTGTGCAGCAAATCTCCCTGTAAGAATAAAGGCACGTGTGTCCAGCATGGAGCCCACACTCGATGTGTCTGTCCGTCTGGCTGGACTGGTGCTTACTGTGATGTGCCAAATGTCTCCTGTCAAGTAGCAGCTTCACAAAGGGGTAAATAAGCATTATCTGTGCTTTAACTGAAAACATTTCCCCATGCATCATTAATCTCCACCTCCTTTCCCCATGCATCGTTAATCTCCACCTCCTTTCCCCATACACCTGTGAAGACAGCATGCATTGGAAGTCCTAGAGAGCTTTGTCTCTAGGTGGTCAATCATGATCGCTTCTAAGCTAAAAGGCTCTCTGCACAGTTATATTTGGGCATCGAGTCTTTCCTGATTGTTCCTGATGTAAGAATTCTACCATAAAAATATTAGAAAAGGAGAATTAAAAATTTTATGAAGTCTCAGAGTTTCAGTAATACTGTTTTACATAGACTGCCTTTTTGGATAATACATCAGCTGTTTATACCTTTCTGCTAAATCCCAGGCAAGGCAGGTTTAAGACATGTTGTCCTTGTACAAGAAGGACATCTCAAAACTCATGATCCGTGTTAAAATAACACAGCAATACAAATACTTCATGCCAGGGTTGATGCTGATGATCCAAAGGGGTCAGAGCAGTGACTTCATTTGGAAGTCAGTTGTGGTTCTGACCCACTGTAATTTAAAGAGTAGCCCTCCAATTTTTGAGTTTCAACTTTTCAATTTTTTGGGTCTAACCATATTAATTCCTGGCTGAGCTACCAACACTGGCAGCAAGTGTTTTTTACATGGCTGCTCACTTTATTTACCTTTGTTTCAGGAGTCTCAGTGGACCAGTTGTGCCAGCACTCTGGTCACTGCCTCAATGTGGGAAACACACACCACTGTCAGTGCCAGGTGGGTTACACTGGCAGTTACTGCGAGGTGCAGCTGAATGAATGTGACTCCAGCCCCTGCCAGAATGGTGCTACCTGCCGGGATCACCTGGGTGGATACCAGTGCGAGGTAATGCATGGTGTTTTAGTAGGAAGAGGTCTAAATATTTAAGAACATTGTAATGCAAAGGAATCAAAAGAAATCAGAAACACATGCAAGTGGTAGAATAGCTTCAAAGAGGGGATAAAAGCAACCTGCACCTGGAAAGAATTTTTAATTTAGCTGTGGTGAAAGCAGTGCTCCTGAGAGGCTTTTAAAATGGAATTAGAGGTGTGATCATAAGCAGGTGTGGTTGATGGACATTTGAACTCTTGGCCTGTTTGGAGATGGAGTTCTTATCTTGAAAGATTTTTTTTGCCTGAGGTGTGATTTATATTAAAATATATGTAGAATGCAGTAAAGGAATGTTGTGTTCTCCTTACCGGGTGGGCAAAGTATCCCTTATCTCTCAGGACAGGAGATGCCTTCCACTGCTGTTTCCTACAGCTGATGCAGAGAGCAGTGTAGACCATGAGATCATGGTATATCAACATTCCTAAGCTTTTCAGAATGGTAGAACACCTTGGAAGCTCATGCCCAGAAGTAAAGGATGAGTTTTATGTAAACCTTAAGTCAAAATGACTAAGCTAGTCTCAGTGCTAGAGTGTGTCAGGGTTTGATCACTATATTTTGCAGGAATAAAGTCACTCAAATTCAATCATGCAGTGGTTGATTAGTCACATGGTCAAGTTGTGTGCTTAAGCTGGCTGGCTTTGCAGCCCTTGAAATCACTTGCAGTTGTATAGCTACAAAGGCAGTCATAATCTGTCCCATTGAGGGCTTGTTTTGTCTGTGTTAGCCTTTCAAAGATGTCTACCAGTGTATCTGTTAGAAGAAGATTATTCACACTTATTTTTATACTGGCAGTGTGTGCCTGGATACCAGGGTGTCAACTGTGAATATGAAGTGGATGAGTGCCAGTTTCAGCCCTGCCAGAATGGAGGAACATGTATAGACCTCATCAATCACTTCAAGTGCTCCTGTCCGCCAGGAACTCGGGGTATGAAGCTCAGCAATTAAGTGAATGTTATAAAAGTGAATTTTCCTTTCTGACTACTGGTTTCATAACGCAGAGACTAAAGGGAATGCATTATTTTCTTTGAAGAATGTTCCCAAAATGCACTGAATCCCTTGAGATCTATATTTTCCCTTTAAAAATAAATGCAGCGGGGTTTTTTTGTCCTCTCTCTTTTTTTTTTTTTTTTTTTTTTTAAGGAATAGGTCATGACAGCATCCTTTGGGAACGTATGACCCATCTTTGGCAACGGGGATGGATGAGATTGCCATTAAGGTTTCTCCCAAGCCTGTCTGTTTTGATGTAGTGAATTCAAGGTTTCTTTTTGGCTGAGATGCTATGAAATACACAGAAAACTTGCTTAGTTCTTACGTAAAGTTCACTGCGTTTCTTGTTTAAATTTTAAAGTTCACTGCATTACTTGTTTAAATTTTCATCCTTTATTGCACTCTGTCCTGGAGCCTTTTGTACAAAGACTGCCCCCCATGGCAGGGGTTGGAACTAGATGATCTTTAAGGTCTCTTCCAACCCAAACCATTATATGATTCTATCAAAGTTCAGTGCCTGTAAGCTAGCTTAAACTATTTTGGCAAATTCAAGCTTATATTAAAAGCTTTTTTAAAAAAAAAAAACACCACAAACTAAACCAACAAAACCCCAGCACAGTTACATGATGGTGGTTTTCAGTAACTATGATTCTGCAGCCTGTTTGATGTCTTGTCTCCTGAAACCTAACCTTTCATTCCCTGTTCTCATCTGACGGCCCTGACTTCTCCCTTTTGAAATATTCAGGATTGTGCATTTTTAACCCCTCAGTGAATGCTTTCTCACTTTTTCTCTTAAGCTTATTTCTCAAGTCAGCTAAAAATTTTACATTTCTCTGAACTTATATTTTCTTTCTGAAGTGTGTCATCTCAGCATAGGCAAAATCTCCAGATGTGTGTCAGATAGAACTAAATTCTTTGTTCATAAAGTAAATTTAAGTAAAATTATAAAATGATCTAATATATCTGCCTCCTGTCCGTGCATATTACCAGTTCATTCACTTCAGTATGGCTGTCAGCACATCTCCTCAGTCTGGATAAGTGTTTATTTCATTATAAATCATTGCATTAGCAATTCTTCATGTATTGTTCTTAGCTGTATTGTACTGCTTTTAATTCTTAAGTTTTTATTTGTTGAGGTGGATTACTGTTTGGATGTGACATTTTATTTTTAATTATTTTTTAGTAAATGAAAGGAATTAAAGGAGACTGATACAATAACTTATGATAACTCACGACTTAGCTTTTATCCCTGGCCCAGTTTGAAATGAGTGCTTTACTGCTGCCAACATAAGTGTATAACTATGTTTAGGTGAATGACTTTACTTGTTCCAGATAAATCAACTCTATTAACAGACAAAACTACTTCTCAGCTTACCCTCTCTGTCCCCTTTCATCTGTTAGGCTTGTGGTGAAGGCAGAACCAGTACAAGACATTGCCTCTTTACAGGGAACCTTGTAGGGAGAGGAAGGAACTGCCATTTCTTCTCATGGTGTTGGGAGTTTACTGTAGATCCCCAGAAGTCCAACTGCAGGAATGGCATGCTGGCCAGCAATCTGTGTTTTATCGCAGTCGTTTTTCTGTTGGTTTGCTGTTGCTTGTTTTAATGCTGTTGCTACAAATGCTCTTTGCCAAGTTACAGGGTTACCGCCACATTAAATGAGCGGTGGGAAGCTCACAGCCTTGCAAGGACAGCACAGGGCTTTTTGCCTATGTTCAGTCGCAGAGCTAAACTGAGTGCATCTTTTTTGGTTTTGTTCTGTTTTCTCCTTTTTAATTATGTCCTTAAATTAAGTTAAGCATGAAAGCTGGTAAGTACCAGTATAACCTACCATTGAGAACAGCCTGGATCTAGAACATACGCTCTATGAACATATGCTCTATCAGAACGTAGGTCTGATCTGAGGCTGTCTGCATGGGGTATGGATTGCATTAAGTTGGGATCTTTACCTGTGTGTATCAGGGACTGTGTGTGACATAGTCTTAAAACTTGATGAGCAGCTTAGGAAATGAAGCCATGACACTTTTTGCTGTCTTGACAGGCCGTTTCTGTGAGGAGAACATCGATGACTGTGTTTCAGACTCAGGAGTACCTCGCTGCTTTAATGGAGGGCAGTGCATTGACCAGATTGGGGGCTACAGCTGCATTTGTCTCCCAGGCTTTGCAGGCGAGCGATGTGAGGGAGATATCAATGAATGCCTCTCTAATCCTTGTAACCCTCGTGGAAGTCTGGACTGTGTTCAGCTGATAAATGATTATACGTGCATCTGTCGTAGTGCTTTTACTGGTGAGTAGTCGTAAACATGCTTTCAGTTTCAGAGTAATATCTTGAAGAATGGTCATTCTTTCCCTTTCTGGCAATCATGTTATCTAGTCACTTCCCCTTACAGTATCTGATGATTTCCTTACACCATGTCTCAGTTTTTAAAGCAGTCTTTTAAACCTTCTAAGAAACTTGGTTTCCAGAGCTGTCTCAAAAGAATCTCCTGAAACACCTGGCTGCCAGGATTTTTTTCTGTGGTGCTTTTCTCTTCTTCATAATTTCACATTTCTAATATTGGAAGTGTAACTGTTCATGTGTCAGCTTTTCCATGGATTTTCCTTTTGCAAGGAAGCATATGAATTTTCTGTATAAATCATGGTACCTACAATTAGCTTTTGGCCTCTTTTCTACCCCTTGCTCCCTTTCCTCCTTATACTGCTATGTGGCCAGTATGGAATATTCTGTGTATAGATAGACTGTACATTCTTAGCTTAGTGATGTGATCCTTCCACAGTCCAACTTTGAATCACAACTTTGCAAGAATTTCGCACTGAGAAAACTGATGCCTCCCACTGGGCATAAGTTTTGGCTAATAGTCTCCAGATGTATCTAACTTTCAGCTTTCCAGTTTCTATGTCAGTTTAACTTTTTGTGTATTCAGTTTTCCTCTGTTTAAACCTTTCGCTTTCCCTGCTTACCAGTAACCTTTTCTTCATGCTTTACCAGTAGTTTTTACTCTTCTTTTCTTTTTTTTTTAAATGTAAAGCAGCTATGATTTTCCAGTAAATTTGTGATTGTCAGATGCAAAGAAATCACAAAGATGTACTTTTGAAGAATTAATGTAGTGGGTTTGAATGCATTACCTAGACTGACAAAAAAGAGTTCTTAAAAGAGCGACTTGTGAGGGAAGTGGAACTAGGCTAGCTAGTGGGACACCAGTGCAGGTTATCAGACAGGTTTGTATTTAAGTCTGTCTGTTAAGGTTGCTTTTATGAAGTATGCCTCATATTGCTTCTGGCTGTCGTGGAAGGGTTGCTGGAACTTGCAGTGTGGAGTATGCAGCAGCCTAGGA
This sequence comes from Psittacula echo, assembly GCF_963264785.1. Lineage (NCBI taxonomy): Eukaryota > Metazoa > Chordata > Aves > Psittaciformes > Psittacidae > Psittacula > Psittacula echo. The sequence continues at coordinate 20,435,027 of NC_137740.1, forward strand.
GGAGCAGGGAGAGCTGCTGTGTCTCAGACATGAAATGGAAATGTTAGGCACAGAGGGGGAGCATGCTTCTTCCACTAGCTGTTCGTCTTCAGTGCATTCCACATTGACCTTTCTGCCTGGGAGGGGATGGGGTAGCTTTGCTGTGGCTTGTGACTGATAGGATGCCAGAACTCCATGGGCCATCCTGCCCTGTCTGCAAACAATCTGTCTTGGCTGCACATGTGTAGAGACTTCTATTAATGTTTTCCTAGGGGATCCAAGTCATACTGAAGTCATTCTCATCTCTTTAAAGTCTCATGTCAGAGTTTGAGTCTGGGAGCTGCTGCAAATGCTAGTCAGTGCAGTTAAGACCTCTGTCTAGCTGATCAGTTCTGAGGAGAGTCCACTTGCTTGTCTTATTTACACATCTGGTAAATGTCTTATTTGCATCTGGTCCTGAGGGTTGTGCATTCGTGGTTAGAGTGTGATGTCCCTTTGGACTCATTGAGCATCTCCAAAAAGTAAGGAAATCCTAGGAACCCCCAAACTGATGTGGGACAGCACCTTCAGCCTCTCTGCCTGGCTGACCTGGGGGTGACAGCAGCAAGTTCTGTCTTTGTGACGGGTTGCACACATTTTTGAGGAGGCAGACAAGGTGGGCTTCTCCAGATGCACCTTGTGGATTCTGGGGTTGTATCTTCCTGTACCACTACTTAGACAGCTACTAAAAGAGCATATGTTATCTTAAGAGATGTTCTGTACCTGTTTTGCTTTGTGATGGCTTTTTGACATGCACACATGCTCTCTTCTCCCTGTGTGCCCACGTTTCAGGTCGTCACTGTGAGAGTGTCATAGATGTGTGTCCCCGGAAGCCTTGTCAGAATGGAGGTACCTGTGCTGTTGCCAGCAATATGCCGGATGGGTTCATCTGCCAGTGTCCTCCGGTAAGCACCTGAAACTGTATTACCTGCCTCAGCTGTAGTTCTCTGGCTACAGTCTCATTAGTTTCACTGGTCCACTGTAGGTGAATGTTATCTTTTCTGTACTACTTGCAAAGCTGTCTCATTGGACACACTTTACTTACATCCTTTATCTGCTTAGCTGGGAAACCCAGGGCTTCCAGGTGCCCTAGGAGAGCGATGCTGCCTGTTGTTGCCCCCAGCTATCCTGCTGTTGAGGCATGACATCTGGCTTTTCTGTCTTAAACCGAGCATTGCACTGTGACAATTTATTTTGCTATCTTGTATTCTGTGTGCTTGCTTCAAGATGCCCATTGTTCATGGCTCTTGTAAGCCCATTTCAAAATGTATCGGAGCCTGGTAAGTTCTTGGTATAACCCTGAGGCTAGATCAGAAAATCATGGCTCCTTCAATGAGGCTAGAGGTTTTATGGAGGAGAAAGGGTTTGCCCTTTTCTTCTTGCCTCCAGCCCTCAGAGCGTTGAAGAATAAGTTGTGAGCTTGATTGTTTTGCCTTTTTTCCCCCTCCATAGGGTTATTCTGGAGCAAAATGTGAGTTCAGCAGCCACAGTACTTGTGGACAAGTGAAGTGCAAGAAGGGGGAGCAGTGCATCCAGACGTCTTCTGGTCCACGGTGCTATTGCCCCAAGCTATCTGTGGGAGAGGAGTGCCAGACAAACACGGGTTGTGCCAGTGCCCCCTGCCTGAATGGTGGAAGCTGCCACCCTCATTCTCAGCCTCCTTACTATTATTGTCAGTGCCCTGTTCACACCCAAGGCAGCCAGTGTGAACAGCCTGTAACTTTCAGCCCAGAGCCCCGAGAATGTTTGGATTCCCAGTGTGCGGAAAAAGCAAAAGATGGCTATTGTGATGAAGACTGCAACACTCATGCCTGCCAGTGGGATGGAGGCGACTGCTCGCTGACAATGGAAGATCCTTGGGCCAACTGCTCCTCTTCATTGCGCTGCTGGATGCTTTTCAATGGACAGTGTGATGAGTTCTGCAACACACCGGAGTGCCTGTTTGACAACTTTGAGTGTCAGCAAAATAGCAAAACATGCAAGTAAGGCTTCATCCTGAGAGCAGGTCCTCTGTGTCACTAACATATCTCCTGCTTGTGCTTTCAATAATTGGTACACTTTGTGCCTGCTGCTCCCATCTCTTCCATTGTTTCTGTTGGTGGTCCTTGCTCTTGGCTGAAAGTTTGGCATCAGGGAGTTTCTGTTGCTTCATGTACTTTTTGTCTATTTTTGGAAAGAAGTTCTGGAATTTGTATGCAATGAACTAAGTTGGTATCCTGAGCATTGGTGGTGCTTGATGGAAATGCTCTTCTTGCTTTGGAAATGTAAATAGGAGGCATTTTACCTTGTACTGGATTTTAATAGTACTGCCTCCTATCCTGAATTTCACTCCCTACCAGCAATACCTCTGGTTTTATCCCAGCTATATTTGCTACCTCTGAATGTGCTTTCTAGCTTATTTGTTGTGGCACTTCTTTCTCTTCAGCTGTGATAAATGTTACAGCTTTGCTGTGGTGATTCTCCCTTGGTGAGGCAAGAAGTGTTATAGCTTTATCTTAGTGAACAGAATAAGCAGTTCTCTTGCACTGATACCAGAATTGAACCACCTGTTTTTGAGGTGTCCTGTGCTTCCTAATTCCACCCTGCCAAATTGCAGGCTTATCCTGGGGTTGTATTTCTTATCCATCTATCCTGAATGTTATTTTACCTCAAATGGTTATGAAGAATGTAACGCTTTGTCCCCTAGACTGCAGGTACACTGTACAGAATGTGTATGTCCTATATGCTGCCTGTAACCATTTCACTGTTCTAGGTATGACAAGTATTGTGCAGATCACTATGCAGATGGCCGCTGTGACCAGGGCTGTAATAGTGAAGAGTGTGGCTGGGACGGTCTGGACTGTGCTGGTGACAAAGCTGAGAAGCTGGCTGAAGGGACTCTGATTATTGTGGTCTTGATGCCTCCTGACGAGCTGCTGGGTGATGTTCGCAGTTTCTTGCGCACTTTGGGAACTCTCCTGCACACCAATCTGAGAATCAAGCTGGATTCCCAGGGAAATCCCATGGTATTCCCATACTATGGGGAGAAATCTGCAGCACGGAGTCGGCGATCACTTGTGATCATTCGTAGGCACAGAGAACTAGAGCAAGAGGTCATTGGGTGAGTGGATGCCTTTGTGTTCCTCTAGCCTTGTTATGCTGGTAGCTCTTGCTTTTAGGCGTCTGGGCCATTCTGGACCTTCTGGGGCTGTGGTCTGTTTTTGTTGTTTTGTTTTTTGTTTTTTTAATGGAGACAAATTCAGTTCTGGGGTGGAAAGATTAACTTAAAAGCCTGCAGTTTAACCTAAGGCATTTGCAAAGGCGTTGCTGACTTCTGTGACCTCTTACTGTGTCTCTGCAGCACCAGGGTGTTTCTGGAGATTGATAACCGTCAGTGTGCAGAGGATTCAGAGCAATGCTTTCAGAACACAGAAGCTGCTGCAGCTCTCTTAGCTGCTCAGGCTATCAAGGGCATGTTGCCATATCCTTTTGTGTCTGTCCAAAGTAAGTAATTGCAGAGGGAAAATTGCTTGTGGAGGAAGGAAGTCGTCAAACCTGGGCTTGCAGAATTCATGCTCAGGTTATTGGTCATAATCTTAGTATGTCTCACTGTTCAGTAAGGTTTCTGGAAGCTAACTTGTTTTCCTTAGTTATAGAAATGTACGTGTGCAATATGTTTATTCTGCTCTGAGTGGACATCTGGTTAGTAAGGCAAGGCATTTAAGTTTGGAGCCTAGTCATAGTTCACCTGTAGAAACATTAATCTCTTTATGTGCTGTGGCAGTGTGCACACACTTCACTGATCTTGTCTCCACTAAAACCCATTCATGTGCTGTTAAGTCTTGCATGTATATTTATGTAGATCAGCTCTCTGTACACTGATTGAGGGTGGCCTGTCTTCAGCCAGCAAGACTCTTGTGGAAGCAGAAAGATCTTCAGTTCAGCAGTCATGTACTCTAAAAAATATTTTGAGAAGACAGTGTATATTCTTACAAGAGTTGCAGCAAAGCCTAAAATTCCTCAAGCCTTTGCTCTAAATGCATCACAGTATAGAGACATTATACTCTCTGTGGGGAAGAGATAGTGAGTGAGATAAATAAGTATGTAGATTGTTGTCTCCACCTTGTTAATCTCATTGTGTTTTAACTGGAATTTTTAGGTGAACCCTTGTTACCACCGAAGACCCAGTTGCTTTATCTACTTGCTGTGGCAGCTTTGATCATCCTCTTAATCCTTCTCTTGGGTGTGATGATGGCAAAGCGTAAGCGCAAACATGGTTCACTGTGGCTCCCAGAGGGCTTTATTCTGCGCAGAGATCCTAGTAATCATAAGCGCAGAGAGCCAGTTGGGGAAGATGCTGTTGGACTCAAGTAAGTTTGTATTTAGGCCACTGATAGTTTGTTTATTAGTGTATTAGAGGATTTTGAATGTGGTGTATACATCTTCCATTAAAAGCACTTACCTCCTTTTAAGGTAGAATTTCTTAGGTTTTTTCCCTAAATTTTAATACATCTGTTTTGGACAGAAGAACTTTAATCTATAAAATGCTAGTAAGAAATCTGATCTCCTGGTAATGTTTGGGGTTCTGACACTGTTTACTTCAGCAGTTGGGTACTGTTTGCCTATTTCCTCCTGGAATAGGTGAGACATTCTTAGGCTGATAGGTGACAATGAACTTTTACTATGTGTAGCCCATTAAAGACATGATTCAGAAATAATTGAAAGCTTCAAAAGAAGGAATATATGCACTTTTGGTTTTCCACTGAATTAACCCAAGTTTGCAGTTCTAAATGCATTTAATGCCATTGTTATCTGCCTGAGATTCCTGATTTCTTAGCACCTCTGTTTGCAAGCTACCAAACTTGCAAGCATCCCATCCTTGGTCTCTGCAGGCCAGTGTAAGTATCAGTAGTAGCATCTGCTCTGTCTACAAAGTGATGTGTTCTCCTTGTTTGTTAGAAATCTGTCAGTCCAGATACCAGAGGGTAACCTGGCAGATTCTGGACCAACTGAACACTGGGCAGGTGATGGTGGACCTCAGCCAAAGAGAGCAAAGGTAAGGAGCTCAACGACTTGAATATTGCCTGAAACTGCTGGTGAGGAAAACAGCTGCATTAAGTTGCAGAATATGCTCCTTGCTCAAAACCTTTCTTTGCTCAAGGAATTGTAATGTGTAACTAATGATATCTGAGGAGCAAATCCTCAGGTTAACACTGCCAGCACAGGCCAGTAAAGAAAGCAGGTAACTTCTGTTCCAGTGTCCTCTCCCTGTCCAGCCCCTCCTGCATTGAAAGGGAACATTAACAGTGGTGTAATGCCTTGCAGTTCAGGCCTCATAATGTATGGTGGGAGTGTAAAAGTTGGGAATGCCAAGCAGAGGAAAATGGAAACCATCATTAGCTTAAAACAACAAGAATCACAAAAAAAAAAAAACAAAACACCAAAACAAAAAAAAAACCAAAAACCCAACAAACCAACAAACAAACAAAACCCCAAAGAAACCCAAAACAAAACCACCAAAAAAAATCCCAACTGAACTAAGAAAACCCTAAGAACGTGCAGTGTCTTTGGCCTCCTAATGAGCGTTCTGAAGTAACTTTATTTCCTGTGTTCAGGCTGAGGATCAAGCCTTGCTCCCAGAAGGTGATGAGCAGATAGATCAGCGCCAGTGGACACAGCAGCACTTGGAGGCAGCAGATGTCTGTGGGAGCACATCACTAGCCCTTACACCACCTCAAGCAGATCAAGAAGTGGATGTTCTGGATGTCAATGTCAGAGGACCAGGTCAGTACTCTGAATGCCCATGTGTTCTGCCAGCTTGCCCCTGACCTTCCCTGTCTCCAGCGGCTGGGACTGCTAACATTTAAAAAGTATGTGAAGTATACAGGAACATCAGCAGAAATTCTATGGCACTTAAGGAAAGCTCATGTGTGTTCCAAAAAAGAAAGCTGGAGAGATTGGGTCATGGTCTGTACCACATGGAATATCATGTAACCAGGAAAAAAAGAGTTCACTTAGGAAGCACCTGCAGGAAGTACCGCTATAGGATCTCCTTTATAACAATGCGTGCCTAAAACATATTGTCAGAATGCTATTGTGGCAGAAATTTGGAATGCATAGTTGTGCCAGAAATAACACCCAGCTTCTCCAACTGGATCACTGCAAAGATTTGTGCCAGTCTGCTAAGGACCAGGTTAGCAGGGTTTATACCCGAGGTGTCTGGTTTTTGTGGTGGAAGCAAGATGGCCTTTTCCTGAATAAGATGACTTATGGCAGACAGTATACCCTGATTTGAAGTGCATGAGACATCTGTGCTGGAACAGAGCAGCAATACAGCAAGATTGTTAATGACTTTTTAAATTCACTCACTTATATCTTCAGCTTACAGTGATCAGCTTATTGAATTCGTAGCACAACTGTGAACTTTGAAGGAGATTTCTTTAACATGCACACATGCACACAGTCTCATCAGTCTCAAATGACTAGATGCAGTAAGAATGCTCTGCTGCTTTTTGTAAGTGTAGCACTAAGGCTGTATAACCTGATAGGGGACTGGGTCATCTGGTAATAAACAATTCGTGTGTTCTAGAAGAGAGAGGGTTGACCAACAACGTTACCCTGGTCAGACCAGCTGCAAGCATGGGTCTTACGGGGAGAGGTGATTCTGATTATATTGCTGTAATGGCTTTTTATTGGATTCTGTGGGAATATTTCCATGCAATTTAATGATGACTGGACCCGTTCTCTCAGTTCCCTTCCATTGTCTTTTCTGCTCATTGACCCATTAGGTCTCCTAAATGCAAAGCACAGGGAAGGAGGGAATTCTGTGTAACAAGTGTGAGAACATAAACCACTGGTTTCTGCCCAATTTAATCTTTCCTTTATTTCCTCCATTGGAGCTTCTAGTTGTGTGGTGAGGTGAAAGCTTTCCAAGTGCAGGCAATGACGTTCTTAAGACTTCAGACTGCTTATTTTCACATTCACCCAAAGCTTTGTCCAACAGTAGCAATGGAATAATACTGATCTGTGAATTGCTTTCCTGCCATTCAGATGCAACTGTGGAGCTTGCAGCAAGCTGCTGTAAGTGATCCCCCTCTGTAGCATCAGAAGCAAGCAGCTGAGTTACTGTCAGGGGAAGAAATCATTCAAAAAGTCTGAGAAGTGCTGGAGTAATGTGTTAGTAAGGAAGGCTAGGATTCCTCACAGTTAATGTAGCTATTCATCTGCCCTGGCCGCCTGCCTCTTCCTTTGTAGGCAGAGATAATAAGTAGGTGCTTCTGAGAGGCAGTTCATCTGTGTCTGGAGCAGAAGTCTCCTGAAGACTAAATGGCTCACACTCCAGTAATGCTTTGCTGCCTTTAATTACAAAGGGTGCTGAGGGTGACTGATTTGGGTGCAGGTGTCTGGGCTGGAGCCATCTGAAGCTGGTGAGCTAGATCCTGTCCACAGGTGCAGGTGGCAGGTAGAACAGTAGAGGTATTTTCTAGAGAGAGGAGGGGCAAGTTGAAATGCCTCAGTGTACCAAGGGATTGTTCCCTCTCTTAATCCATCACCTTCTGCAGTCGCTTGAATTTCAAGGAATCCAAGATGTCCTGTCTCCTATGGAAGTATTGCCTAGAGACTTTGTCAGTGGGTTCTTTGCATCCCAGCTTTCAGTATATTGTATGCTTGTATGAGTCCTTCACTTATATCTATATGGTGAACAACTGGCTTTACCATATGGCTCTGCATTTTACATGTACTTGGGGACTGTCGTCTTGAAAGATAGCAAACAGAAGAGTCTTTATAAAATGCTCCTGTCACCTTTGTCTCCCCATGCTGTTCTTTCTCTATGTTGCCCAGAGTGGTGAGGACATTCTTTTCACTGGAGTTATTGTATGTGTGTAACCAGGGTAATGCAATTATGGGCATAACTGGTAACACCACCTATAATTAAAACTGATGAACTGTCCCTATTATATGCCCCTCTTTTCAGTTACTAAAACTTCAGTTCAGACTGTAATTTTCCATGCTGTGTGTCTGCCTCTAGCTGGATCCGTTTGGGTTCTTTTCCAGCTATTTCAGAGAACAAGCTGGAAGGAGGAAAAAAGACATTGTATCCATAGTTTTGTTTCCTAGTAGTCCATCAAGCACTTAATTGTGGCGGTCTAGCTGAATGTGCTTTCTGCTAGATTCATAAAGCTACCCATGTGTGGCCAGCTTACAAAGCTCTGAAAAGAGCCGCATGCACCTGAGAGACTTTTTTGGAGGGTTACAGCTAATTTTTCCAAGATTTAATGCATACTATAGCTGTGTCCCTATAGAGCAGCTGAGCATGATCATCGAGGACAACTGCAGTGATTGAGCAAGCAAGACCTTTCCTGTGAGTGGTTTTTCCAGGACTATAGTGCTGGGGAAAAGGAAAGTTCTTTTCTGTGCTCCATCTCTCTGCTCTTTGTGTAAGGGCAGTATGGAGGAGACCACAACCTGACTTGAATACTGAGAAGTATTCATCTGGGACAAGGAAGCAGAGCCAGCAGTGGGAGGGAGAAGCACAAAAGGAAGTATAGCCTTGGACAACAGGCAAGAGGGTCTATAGACACGACTGGATCTTGGAACTGAACCCAGGCCCATACGTCAACACTTCACTGCCGTCCAACAAACTCTGAGAAAGCAGCTCGGTGAAAGCCTGTGTGTCCTGGGATTTTAAGCCACTAGGAGGAGCGGGCATTCTGCGGCTGACAGCCTGGCTGCCAGTAGATCTGGAGGCCACAGCCCTGCGCTCTGCCGCTGCTCGACACTGTTCCCTGTGGCAGAACGGTAGATTGCTAGAAAGTTTTGGTACTGCTATAAAGGAGAGATCAAGGAACGCTAGATGGTCAGAAGTTGGGAAATGGAAGCAGGGCTCATGCACTTCATGCAGTGCAAATAGTGCACGGTAGACTGAGAGGTGTGCAGGCAGGGAAGCTGTTGTCTGTAGGGTCTAGAGAGGTCCCCTGCTTGTCCATGGAATAAATCAGGCAGTTGCTGAAAGATTGTCTTCAGTTTCTGTTAGCAGGCCACACTGGAGAAGCAAAATTTGTGTTCACCTTTGCAGAGCTCCAGTGGGGCACTTAGCACAGAGTGATTCACTCTTGCTGCCGTCTTAGTCCGTCTTATTTTCTATGTGGCTGTAATGTGTGTGGAGTAAAGCAGTAAAATCGGTAAATAAGCATTCGCATCTACAGTTGAAGTCTTTGGTTTTGAGTAGTGAATATCTTGTAACGTTTAAAGTCTGCTGAAACTGAAGCACCTCAATGCTTGTGTATGTGTAGGATGCTACTTCATCTTCAGGGTCCTTCTTGTGAAGACCTTGGTGTGTAATAGGTATGAAGGCTTTTGTCTGCATTTAACTTCAGATTAATACCTGCAAAATGCCACCAGTAATCAGTGGCTAGTTGTCCAATAATTTTTTTATGTCAGTTGTTTGTTTTCCTTAGGTATGTGATTAGAATATCTGTGTGAATAGTTATACTTAATAATCTGAACTCTCTGAATGTTTATAGCCCTTGCTTCTCTCTAGGAATTTAGGTAGCCTCTATGTTTTGAGGAAGTTTTCCACCTGAGCAGCAAATTTTTTTTGTTTTATAGCTATCTTACTTATTTGAGAAGTATCTGAGTTCTCTTTGGGTGAGGTAGGTATTAAAGTCCTGCTTGGAAAGAAAACAACTCACTAACTCTGTTGGGCTTTACAATAAGAGAAAAGGTCTGGGTTAAAGTGACTGGAGAGATTGTCTGTAGCTGTAGGTGCTCAAGGGGAGGGGAATGTGAGAGGGTTTCCTTTCCTTTGCTGTCACCAGTTTACTATGATATCTCTTCTGTTGCAGATGGATGTACTCCACTTATGTTGGCATCTCTGCGTGTGGGCAGCTCCGATATCAGTGAGGAAGATGAGGATGCAGAAGATTCCTCAGCGAATATAATAACAGATTTGATCTACCAGGGTGCCAACCTGCAGGCCCAGACAGACCGCACTGGGGAGATGGCGCTGCACTTAGCAGCCCGTTACTCAAGAGCAGATGCTGCAAAACGTTTGCTGGATGCTGGTGCGGATGCTAATGCCCGGGACAACATGGGACGGACTCCCCTGCATGCAGCTGTAGCTGCTGATGCCCAGGGTGTCTTCCAGGTACAGCAACTAAAGAACTCACTTAGGAGTAGCTGTGCTCTGTAATTATATGGACCAGCTCAAGCTGCACTCTGTTCACTCACAGCCTTGCTTCATGCCTTCCACAGTGTGATGGCAAGGTGAAACTATTTTGCATCCAGTTTCTTCAGGTATTCATAGCTTGAAGAGCTCAGCATGTGTGAATCATCTGGCGTGTATTTGTTTGGTCTGTTTGCCTCTGTAATCTGTTATCTGTGTCCTTACATTTCAGTGCTCAGGCTGCTTTCTCATTATAAAGTTTCTCTTGAGTTTCTGCTAAATCCTTAGTTTTGGTCTGTAGTGGTATTGAAAAAACTCTGTCTTCCCTGTTGTCCAGATACTGATCCGTAACAGAGTGACGGACTTGGATGCTCGAATGAATGATGGAACGACCCCGTTAATTCTGGCTGCACGTCTGGCTGTGGAAGGAATGGTGGCTGAGCTAATTAATTGCCAGGCAGATGTGAATGCCGTAGATGACCACGGTAATGTGAACACGACATACTGGGCTGGGCAAATATTTGTTATGGTGTGAGTAAGGAGGGATGGGCTTCCGCTCTCCCACGGTGTGGGCTGCTCATAAATTCCATGGCTAAATCATATACTGGGCTCTCTGGTGGAAGTTTTCCCAGCAATAATAGACTGCAGGCTGCTGCACGGGAGCTTGTTTATGCAGTCCTGGAAAAGAAGCAGAAATATGGGGTTGGATATGGTGGGATTTTCTGGACTGCAGACATGACTCTCTGGACAGGTTATTTTAAAAATAAAAATAAAACAAAAATCCCAAAGCAAGTGCTGGAAGTCCCATTGCATCTTGGTAACATAGGGGTATGTCACAGCATGGTGCTTTCCAAAGTGGAAACATAACTCCAGGACATGTTCATGTGTTGTGAGCTGCACTGCAGTTGCTTTCTTCCCTCAGCATGCTCTGTCCATCTTGGTGCTTTAGAAGATAGCTCCTTAGTTTGTTACTGAAGTTGTTGGATTTCCCTGCAGGTAAATCTGCTCTTCACTGGGCTGCTGCTGTCAACAATGTGGAAGCAACACTAGTACTGCTGAAAAATGGAGCCAACAGAGACATGCAGGATAACAAGGTACAATTTGGGTGTGCTCAGCAGAGCTGTGCTTCCTGACTCAAAGCATGCTTTTGCTCTTGGTAGTGAACTTTCTAGTGGAATAGTTTAGCCTCTGTGCTCCACTGCCATGTACAAAATCTTCTGCTGTAATACACCTTTTTTAATGGGCATCTCTCAGGGTAGGTTGGTGGTTCTAGGAGACAATTAATGTGACACTGCATTAAACAGTGCTTCCAGGTGTTGCTGCACCATTGAGGGGTTGTTAGTTGTAAGACAGTTACCCCACAATGAAGCCGCTAAAATACCTATTCTCTGTGTTTCCAGGAGGAGACACCGCTCTTCCTTGCTGCACGGGAAGGCAGTTTTGAAGCAGCAAAAATCTTGCTGGACCATTTTGCCAATCGAGATATCACGGACCACATGGACCGCCTGCCTCGAGACGTGGCCCAGGACCGGATGCACCACGACATCGTGCAGCTTCTCAATGAGTACAATGTGGCGCACAGCCCCACTGGGCACCCAGGTGCCATGCTGAACTCTGCTCTCTCCCCAGTCATCTGTGGCCCAAATAGGTCCTTCCTCAACCTGAAGCACACTTCATTAAGCAAGAAGTCACGAAAACTGAATGCCAAAGGCATCATGCCCACAAACCTCACCAAAGATGCAAAGAGGAGAAGGAAGAAGTCCCTCAGTGAGGGCAAAGGGCAGTTTTCTGAGAGCTCAGTGACCCTGTCGCCAGTTGATTCCCTAGAATCACCCCATGCTTTTGCATCTGAACCAACATCGTCGCCTGTGATGCCGTCGCCAGGGGTGTTACACTCATCACCCAGCTCACTGCTGACCGCTCCATCTGTGCAGGCTGCACACACAATGTCCTTCTCCAACCTCCATGAGATGCAGCCCTTAGGTCGTGGATCCAGCACAGTGCTCCCGTCTGTCAGCCAGCTGCTTTCACAGCACAGAACCACCCCTCCTAACAGTGGGCTCGGCAGGCTCCGGCCAGCCAACGTTTCTGCCGAGTGGATGAACCGAATGGAGGTAAATGAGTCCCAGTACAACGAGATGTTTGGCATGGTGCCGCAGGTGATGCATTCACACCCCACTGTTTCTCAGCAGAGCGGTTTAGTGCAAGCAGATACAAAGCACATGGGAGTGTCCAGGGAGTCTCTGCCCCCTATCATGACTTTCCAGCTGGTTCCCAAGGGTGGCATAAACCAGCAAGCACTGCCACAGCAGTCCCAGTCAAACTGCGCTCAGAACATGGCTGGTCCTCTTAGCTCCATGTACCAGATACCAGATTTAGCTCAGCTGCCCAGTGCCTCATTCTCCATGGCTGCCATCCCTCAGCAGGACGGGCAGGTGGCTCAGACAGTCCTCCCAGCCTACCACCAGTTCCAGAGCTCGATGGGGAAGTACCCCACACCGCCCTCACAGCACAGCTGCTACTCCTCGGCCACAGAACGGACTCCTAGCCACAACCGGCACTTACAAGGGGAACACCCGTACCTGACTCCGTCACCTGAATCTCCAGACCAGTGGTCCAGCTCCTCCCCACACTCTGCCTCTGACTGGTCTGATGTGGCAACCAGTCCCAGTAACAACCAGCGCGGGCCGGCCGCCACTCACATGACAGAGCAGCAGCGGAACAACATGCAGGTGTATGCCTGAAGGCTGGCCAAGGTGAAGCCCGATCAAAAAGTGGACTCCAGAACTCATGAAGGTCTTCCAGGATGAAAATGAAGAACCATTTTAGTATCCAAGAGTCTTAATGAGCCTAGGCTGTTCTTTCCTTGGAGGGACTGTGGTCACTGTAGGCGTTGTATGCTTTTATGCTAAACAGAGAACTGTAGAAGCTGGTAATGGAGAAGACCAACTGGGTCACTTCTAACCAACTCCCATGCACCTTGGATGTGATTGCTGTCTGCACTGGATTCTCCAGCCTGCTTTTAAATATGTTCCACCGTGTCTCTGGGGAGACAGCTCTTCAGCTTAATGCATCTCGTGGTCACTTCTCCAGAAATTTAGCCAAAACCAGCTGCGTATCCTTATTTTGTTATTACTTCTGTTACCCAAGTAACCTCTCTCTGAAGCACCTTCTACTAGTTCTCCTCGAGTTCAAGTTGCCTTGTCTTGACACAGCTCAGAGCTGCACCCACATTCCTAGACTCCTCCTTCCCTCGGCTGCCCTTGCTCAGCAAGCGAGCCGAACTTCCCAAGACACCTGCAGGTCAAGTGACACTTTCTGTCACACAGCTTCACCCTGCCCTCTTCCAGAGTCTTTGCCTTATACAGACCCACTAACACCCCTTAGTGTTCTCACTGCCTTGCCCCCCAGGTATTATGAGATTATATATACATTTAGTCTTCTCTTAGGTCTTTTTGTTGGTTGTATTTTTTTTACCCTGCTCCCCAGAACGCTGGTCTGACCTGGTCTTCCCCCCGTGGTGGCCTGTAGGCGCATCTCTCCTGTGTTGTATGTCTTCCCTGAGACACACCTGACCGTTTTGGCACACTACCCTCCCTGCATCCCTGTCCTTCCAGGTGTGTCCACGACTGCATTCACGGGCTCCCATGCTGGAAGAGACGCCCTGCAATCCATACAAGCCTTTTGGGAAACTCTTGATACGAGCATGAGCGTTTCAAAATCTTGTAACACAAGCTCCCAGCATTCTTGCACAGTACTCCCCGCCCCTTCATCCAAGGGTGGCTGTGTCCTGTCCTCCAGGTGCCATATGCTGCCTTGTCACGGTATTATCAAGAAATGTCAAGGATGTTGTTACATGTTTGCAGTGTGTCTCCTCCTGCATCAGGAACCGTGTCCAGCCCTTTGAAAAGTGTCTCTTCCACTCCAGCCTTGGGACGGGGCTGCTTTTTCTTCCCCTCTCATCAAGGAAGCTGCAGCACTGACTCCAGAGCAGGCTTCCAGCAGGAGCAGCATGCCATAAGCCAGGAGCTGACCTTAAGCAGCAGGCAAAATAGCTCAGAAACCGTTGCCTGATGCAATTCAGTTAACAGGTTTGGGGCTGTCCTCTGCTCTCAGCTTCAGCCCATATCAAGGTTTCCCAACCGAGATGCCCCATGTGCTCTGTGGGGCGGTAGTGCCATTTGTACTGCAGCTTCCCTGAGATTTTTGGAGTTACGGAAGCCAGCTGTCGCTGACCTTAGAAAAACAGCCGCTCCTTCTGCTTTGTCTGCAAGAGTAATGTTTCCCTGAAGGGCTCTGAACTAGTCAGCAGCTGAAGTGAACGTTTCTGGGGTTGGTTTGCTCCTACCTCTTCAGGGGAACCCTGCAGACACATGTTCCAAAGAGATCGGGGCTGTCGGCTGCCGCCAAAGGACAGAGAAGGCCGCTCCCCACCGAGCAGCGGCCCTTCAGCATCCTACCGTGTACAGTATTTCCTTAGATGCTTCTTTCCACTCTAATCAAGGGCAAAAGCTTTCTCTTTTGATTCAACTCAATGGTACATGAAGGCAGGGCCTCAGGAGGAGCTGGTTCCCGGGGCCGTCATTTTGGGCTGAAGTTTTTAACTCTGAAGTTACTGCTTTTTACAATGCACACAGCATTCCCTGGCACGCTTGCTGCAGTGCATCCTGTGAAGTTTAGCTGCAACTGACTCAGATCTCCAGGCAGGAGCCTGCGAGCTCCCGGAGTTCTGTCCAGGTACATGTTTCACTGCGAATAATGAAGTGTTGCTACACCGATGCTAAAGAAACAAAGGGCTTTTCCTTGTTAGCCCCAAATAACCAAGTGCCTTTTTAAATATGTGGCTACCTTTTACCAGATGAGTGCTTTCTGTGGAATGAAGCCGGCTTCATGCCTGGCGTGTTAATATGATGGCCCTCTGCCTTTCTTTTTTTTTAACTACTTGTAAAGATAATATCTCCTTAAGGTGGTATTTTATCTCATAAGTTGTAGAGTAACCATTCACACAGCAGCATTTTCCTATATTAATAATGGAAAATATTTGCTTATTTTTACATTTTTTATAAAAGTCTTTTATGAAAATAGTTGCTGCAAAATGTATAAGCAATTTTTATCCCCAGAATAAAGAGTATGTGCCCAGTGTCTGTGTGCTGCTGTTTTCATTTGTCTTCCCAGCTCTTGTGGCACAGCCGCTGGATTATGAGTGAATCTTCAGTGTCTGATGGCTGTTCAGACCCCTGACAAGCGAAGGCTTATGTGGGCCTGTGCAGTTCATGTCAGGAGAGAGCTTTTTGGCCTCAGGGGTGCTCTGTGCTGTGGCTCTGCACCATATGAGCCCCAACACTTAGCTCCATCCAAGGGAGCTGTGCCTGGGAGCTGAAAACAGCCTAGCTGGGCTGTAGCTGGAGGATGCTGGGACTTGGTTAGCTGAGAAGGGGCAGCAACCAGCAGCCAAGCTGCTGGGCTTACTGGGAAGGATGGCGAAGGACTGGACTGGGGCATTTTTGGGATGCTTTGAGTAAGAGCTCTCACTTGGCTGGGAGTCTGGGAGCTGGAGAAGGGCTGGGGCTTTTGTGTGGCTTTTAGAAAGGTGGTGAGCAAGCGTGGGTCAGGTGGTGATTAGTGGAGCCATGGGTTTGCTCCTTTCAGGTCCTGCTTGCTTCCTGGAACTGTTCAGTGTTCTTCTAGCTGGTAGCAGGACCAAGGCTGCCTCCCTGGCTTTGGCTTGAAAGCTGGTGTATGAAGATGTGCAATTCCCAGCCTCTGAAATGGGGAATCACGGCTCCTGCGTGCCATTTTCAGAACTGAAGTTTGACTTCAACAGTAGGGGAGCAAGCTGACAATGGCTGCCGCCTTGTATTTTGAGCAGGGAGGTGCCACTGAAGCCCTGGGCTCCACTAGTGCTCACCTGGCCAGTTTCCAGCTCTCGCTGTGGACTGGGATGGAGCCAGTAGCTGCATTACGATGCCTAGCAGGCATAAAGCTGCTGGGGGCATTTTAAGGGTTTAATATTCAAACAATGCTGCTCCTTTATCTTCCAGCAGAGCCAGCCTGGCAAGTACAAACCTCTGGGAGGCTTTCATCCAGGTTTTTGCACAGGTTGCGCATTTGTGCCAAAGTTTAGTGAGCTCTGCTGTGTCTCTGGCACAGCTACAGTGAGTTTGATGATGCTCAGGTTGAGACTTGTAGCTGTGTCTCCTCATGGATGGTGCATGCCTCTTCCCCCACCCAGGATAACAAGGGGCTTGTGAAAACTTGTGTGTTGCATCCAAATAAGCCTAGTTGAACCAGCCAAACAGGGAGCTGGGGCATCCCTTACCTAACTGAGGAGTGATGGAGTAGCTTCAGGCTCCTTTGGGGAACATTTTCATGGTTTTCCACAAAACAAGGGTGAATCCTGTCTTCTGGGGGTTGCTGTGTTTGAAGGGTTTCCCCATTAGAGCAGCTGGTCTCCTCTCTAAGGAGAAAATGTAGCAGGCAGCAGCTGTGTTTGGACACAAGAAGGCTTTTACCCCTTTGATGCTGGAGGGTGCCTAGCAAGCTGGCTGAGCCTTGAGTGGCCTTGGGAAGCAGCAGCAGCTGTAGCCTGGCTGTGTGGGTGAAGGCGATGGGTCTGATACTCCTCCCACCGCAGGGCAAAACCCAAACCTGCCACTGCACGCTGGTGTGGAGCTGCTCCCTGTGGGTGTAGCAGTACTTGCTGCCTTTGTGTTTCAGTAAATACTGCCACAAAGGAGCCATGTGAGATCCGCGGGGGACATGGCTTGAGCCAGGCAGGCAGCAGAAACAGCTTCAGCCTGCTGCAAGCCCTCCATATTGGGGAAAGGTGGGCTCAGCTCTGGGGATGGATCCTCTGTGGGTAGCTGCCTCCTGGGTGGCTCCCAGTGGCCTTCTCTAAGGGTCTTGGGGAAGGGCTGAAGGAAGGAGAGACAGGCACTGGCCATAGCTGGCAGCAGCAGGGCACTGGGCAGCTTTGCACCCTCTGGACAGGCAGCGTGAGGAGCTCTCGAAGTTGCTTTGCTATATTAGCCAGCAAAGCAGTGCTGCAGAGCAGCATGGTCAAAGCAGCAGGGTAGATGAGCTTCAGTCTCCTCCCACCAGTGCAAGAGGACAGCCTGGGGTGAGGAGCAGGGACAGTGACAGAGAAGGCTGTGCCTGACCTTGCTGAAGAGCTCTGCCTGCTGGGGCCAGGGCAGCCCCTCTGTGCTGTTCTGCGCCAGCAGCAGCCTCCACAGGGCCAGGCTGCAGGTACCTGTGGGGCGGGGGTGGTGGGGGGGCTCTTGCTACAGGACCTCCCCCTTCCTCTCACAGGATGCAGGCTGATGAAGCCCTGCGTCAATGCAGGGCGTGAGGGCTGGGCACCCCCACTGCTATCTGATGGCACCCACCAGCCCCCGGCCACAGTCTGTTCCCACATCCCTGCATCCTGCATCCTCCTGACAAACATTCCCAGGCAGTTCAAACAAGAGCTGTGTGTGGGTGACGCATGGCAGGGTGTGTGGCCCGGCCACGTGCCATCCCTTGGCTGGGGACATGGGCAGTGCCAGCAGGTGGTACCCATGGCCCGGCCGCTTGCTGCAGGGATGCTCTGGCCAGGATCAGTGCAGGCTGCCCTAGGGCTCATCCCTGCCAGCCCCCAGTCCAGCCGGAGCTGGGCCAATGGGCATCCCTGCCCAGTCCTAGGCTGCTCTCTGCTGCAAGGTTCACCCTGTGTTTACGTTGGTAATTTAGGCTAATTGCAGGGGGTTTATTGACCAACTAGGAGAGGTTCTTCCTGCCTCTTCTGGAGAAAAGTTGAATGCAAACAGAGCAGAGATCTGGGCATCTTTCCAGCGAAGTAGGGGGGATGGAGGGGAGTCAGCATTGAGATTTTTATGGTGGGAACCACCTGATCTGGGCAAACACCAATGCTGGTGAGCACTGGGCTATAAAGGGCAGCTCTTCTCTCTCGGCGGCCCAAAAGAAGCCATTATTCCCTCTGATCTTCAGAGAGCAGGTGAGGACAGGGACCCTCACAGGGTGGCTGGGGCTTTGGGGTGCTCCACGGTGGCTTGTGGGTGAGCAGGAGCCTGTGGCAGCCCTGGCAGCTCCCAGGGGAGCTGAACGCTGCCCTTGCTGCTTAGAGCAGGCTGCAACAGTGCAATTTTCAGCCCCACATGGGCTTTTGTCACTGCTTCTTTGAGGGGAAAACAAGCTGAGTCTGCAAATCAGCCCCCATGCCCAGAGATTAGCCCAAATAAAGGCGATGATGTGGTTGATTTGCCTTCCTGGCCTGGTCAGTGCTATGAACTCAGGGGGTGACAGTGATGCTGTGTGCATAGTCCCTTGCAGCCGTACCAGCTGTGTTTCTGCCTGTGCCACTGCTGCTGCTGCCCGATGCCAGGGCAGGGTTGGATTTCCCTTACCTATGCCTGTGGCAGCATGTTCCCATGTCCCCACAGAGCAGCTTGGCTCACCCAGCCAAGGCTGGGACTGGTGGGGCCAGGACACAGAGCTGCAGTAGGGACCTTGAGCCATGCCTGGGGATGGATGGGGTGCTGGCACAGGGTGGTGAGCTGTGCCAGGGGAGAGAGAAGCACAGCCCCAGGGCTGCCATCTGCTCCAGCTGGCTGAAAGGAGCCAGATTCAGGCCACCGAAGGGCAGGGCTGCACCCTCTGGGCATGAGCAGCATCCCCCATCCCTGAGGGGCCTGCTGAGACCCCCTGCACTCTTATAGGGGACGCTTTCAGGAGCAAGGAGCATGGTGGCAGCAGCCAGACTTTCCCTCCTGCTGCTGGGCTGCGTGGGGCTCCTGTGGCCGACTGGTAAGTTCTGTCACTTGGGTGGCAGCCAGTTCTACAGTGTGGCCGGGCATGAGCCATGGTCCCCTCTGGCTGGTGAGGCCGGCTCCCCCATCCCTCCCCATGGCTCTCCCTCTGCAGGAGCCCGGTACATAGACTACTGCCCCAAGGGCTGGTACTATTACAAACTCAGCTGCTTCAAGTATTTCAGTCAGCTCCAGAGCTGGGATGAGGCCGAGGTAAGGCTGCTGGGATACAGGGGTGGCTGGGGCACCCCATCTGCTGGGAATGCCCTGGCACTCATGGCTCTCCCTGTAGAGGCAGTGCCAGGCCAGCTATGCCGGTGCCCACCTGGCCTGGGTGGAGGAGCCCCAGGAAGCAGCCACCCTGCGGAAGGTCATCTCCTACTACCAGCGTGTGCAGCCCGTCTGGCTCGGCCTCCGCTATGGGCAGCAGGTGAGGCTGGAGGCAGCAGGGTGGTGGGGGCCACGGGGCAGCAGATCCATAGCTCTAATCCGCTCTCCCTGCACAGAGCCAGGCCTGGCAGTGGGCGAGTGGGGACAAGTACAGCATCACCAGTGGGCTGTCTGGGAATGATGCCCCTGGGGGGACCTGTGGCATGCTGACCCACCTCAGCGGTGAGTGCCCAGACCCTGCATCCACCTCCAGTGCTCTGTCTCAACCAGCATCCCTCCTTCTCCCTCCTCCGGGTCCCATTACCCTGTGGGCTATGGCAGGCAGAGCTGCTGCCCCTGTCCTCAACATGGCCTCACCAATCCGCATCTCTCTGACAGGCTTCACCCTATGGTCCAGCACCGACTGTGCCCAGCAGCATCACTACATCTGCAAATTCACACCCTTGCACTGAGGACAGCGCCTGGGCCCATAGTGGGCCCCACTTCAGCTCCTCCTCTCACCTCTGATCCTCTCCCCCAACTCCTAAAAATACACCTATAAAAAAAGGAGCATGCAAGTGCCGTGTGAGCTTGGTGCTGGTGCAAAACCCTGGGAGAGGCAGGTGGTGCTGCGGATCCCTGAGCTTCCCAGCTTCCCGGGACTTTGGCACTGCCAGCGCTGGCGGAGCCTTTTGGGAGTGAGTCCCAGGAGCCGCAGGGCTGCTGGCTCTCCCAGCTGGGCTCTCGTGTTTGGTCATTCCCAGCCGTTCTGTGCCAAATGGGACAGGTGTCCCTGGGGAGCAGGGGAGGGGATAGGAGTGTCCTCAGGGTGCAGGACATGGCTGTGGGTGAGGATCAGAGCTGTTGTGGGTGTGCACATGTGAGGACGGGTGCCTCCCTGTGTGCAAGTGGCTTTGCAAGGGTCTGGGGGCTGCGATACTGCCCCATGGCCATGTTGACAGCAGCACCAGGAACAAAGGTCCCTTCTTGTGTCACACCATGTTGCCACAGGCGTCACGTGACTGCTGTTTTGAAGACGGCTCTGCCCCTACGCAGCTCATGGGCTTCTTACCCCTCAGAGCTGCGGCACGTGACGGAAGCGGACTGCATCCCAGGCAGCAGGGACGGTGCTGGCACCACATCCCCAGCCGCCCTCTGCTCCCGCCCTGGGAGTCCAGGGCAGTCGGGGCGGGCACCCAGCAGCTCGCACACCATACAGTGACTGGAGCTGTGCGGGTGAGCTGCAATCACCGGAACTGCCACCGCCCCACAGCATGGGAGGCTGGGGCTGCAGGAGAGCCCTTTCCACTGCCCAGCCCTTCCTCCAGCCGAGCTCATCCTCAGGTTTTGGGGTGCAAGATAGAGACACCTTGCAAGTTCCCTTCTCCGAAGCCAGCGCTTGCTCGGCTGTCCCTGTCGTGTTGGCTGCTGCTTGGTGACCTTTGAGCACCAAGGTCCGGTGTGCTGATAAGGGCCAGGAGGGCTGTGCCGTGCAGCCTGTGCAGTTTATAAAAGCACGACACAAGGCCTATCCCTGCGGCCATCCTGTCCCACCGTCTGTGCAGCAGCAGGGTGAAGATGTTGCGCTTGGTTGGCCGCGCGGCGCGCTGCTGGGGGGCAAGGTGGACGTCGCCGGGGCCGGAATGGGCACTGTGGGGACCCCAGCATGCCACGGTTGTGCAGAGGGCATGGTGAGCACCCACATGGACTGGCTGGGCTGGGGGCATATCCAGGGACAGGTCGGGAAGCTGGCAGTGCTCTTAAACCTTGCTGGGGAAGGGGATGCTTTCCTGCCTCCCCACAGGGCTGCCAGGGAACCAGCAGGGATTTGGGGTGCTCATAGCCTGAGATGCTCATTGGTGGCACTTCCCTGGGACCACCGCATGTCCCCAAGCCTCAGGGCTGCTGTGGGACCATCACTGCTTCCTCTGCTCCACAGTTTCTCCAGCACTGCTGGGACGGGCACCTGGCCCAAGGACGTGGGTATCCTGGCACTGGAGGTGTACTTCCCTGCCCAGTACGTGGAGCAGGAGGAGCTGGAGCAGTATGATGGCGTGGAGGCTGGCAAGTACACACGGGGTTTGGGCCAGCAGCAGATGGGCTTCTGCGCTGCCCACGAGGACATCAACTCCCTGTGCCTGACGGTGGTGCAGCGGCTGGTGGAGCGCGGGCAGCTCTCCTGGGATGCCATCGGCCGCCTGGAGGTGGGCACCGAGACTGTCATTGACAAGTCCAAGGCCGTCAAGACTGTCCTCATGCAGCTTTTCCATGACTCGGGCAACACTGATGTGGAGGGCATCGACACCACCAATGCCTGCTATGGGGGCACGGCTTCGCTCTTCAATGCAGCCGCCTGGGTGGAGTCCAGTGCCTGGGATGGTGCGTGCAGCAAGGGACTGTGCCATGGGGATGCGGGGGTTGCGTGTTGAGTGGGTGCCATGGGATGGGGGAAGGAGGCAGGAGGTGTCCCAAAACCGAAAGAGGAGCTGTTGCCCCTCCCAGCTCTCCATCACTCCTGTTGTTTGCCCATCTTGGCCATGACACCCAGCAGCAAGGGGGTAGGAAGGAGTACATGAGGGCCATGGGATGGAGGCTTCCACCCACTAATGGCCCCACCGGCTCCCCTGTCCTCCCTCAGGTCGCTACGCTGTGGTGGTGTGTGGGGACATCGCTGTCTATGCCACAGGGAATGCGCGGCCCACAGGAGGTGCCGGTGCCATTGCCATGCTGGTGGGACCCAATGCCCCGCTGGTGCTGGAGAGAGGTTGGTGTCTTGGGGCCCTGGGGATGTTGAGCTGCTGGGTGCTGTCCCTGGGGGCCATACATCCATGTCCCAACCCTAACAGAGCTGCTCAGTTCCAGCAGTGCGAGTTCTGCCAGCCCTGGTGGCTGCCTGGTGCTCGGTATCCCAGGATTCCAACTGACACGTTCCTGTGGGTATCATGGAGCAGCCAGGGAGGTTGGCAGATACCAGGGCTGGCACAGCATGGCAGGCAGCACCTATGGGTGCAACCATCTGGCCGGGATGCCCCAGTGTCCCCTGACAGCCAGCTCTCCCTGTGCACCCAGGCCTGCGGGGAACCCACATGGAGCACGCTTATGATTTCTACAAGCCAGACCTATCCTCTGAGTACCCAGTGGTGGACGGGCAGCTTTCCATCCAGTGCTACCTGCGGGCACTGGACCGCTGCTATGCCGTTTACCGCCGCAAGGCAGAGAGCCAGTGGAAGCAGGGTAAGCAGCAGCACCCCTGGGATGCCCACACCATCCCACTGGATGCTGATGGCTACAAATTGCCTTCCAGCTGGCATTCAGCGGCCCTTCACCCTCGATGACTTCAAGTTCATCATCTTCCACACGCCCTTCTGCAAGCTGGTGCAGAAGTCAGTGGGGCGGCTGCTGCTGAATGACTTCTTGGCCACCCCCAACCCCGACACAGCCGCCGGCCTCTACAAGGGGCTGCAGCCCTTTCGGTGGGTCCCCATACCATGTCCCACGTCGTCCAGCCCAGCTGCGGACATGCCTATGTGGGGTTCAAGACAGCCTCTCTTTGAGCAGTGATGTGAAGCTGGAGGACACCTACACCAGCAAGGATGTGGAGAAGGCATTCCAGGCGGCCAGCCAGGAGATCTTCAACCAGAAAACCAAGCCCTCCCTGCTCCTCTCCTCCCGCAATGGCAACATGTACACGCCATCTATGTATGGCTGCCTGGCCTCCCTCCTGGCACAGTGAGTCACCCAAAAAGCTGGCTCAGGGTTGGGGGTGGGTCATTTTGGGGAAAGCAGTTTCTGGCCTGGCTGGCTGGGGGTGCAGGTGCCAGCACGCATTCCGCTTCCCAGAGACTACACTTTCATTGCACATAACCCCTGGTGTGGAGGTGTCCCACTCTGTGCCAACTCCCTGCCAGTCCTTTCATCCCAGCTCACACAAAGTCTTTCTTCTGGCGCTGGGAGGATGAAAACCCCATTGTCATGCCTGGCGGAATGGCTGACCCAGCAGCAGAGGAGCCATGGGAACAGCCAGGCACTCAGCAGGAAGAAAGCCTCGTGCTGGGGCTCCCCAGCACCACTGCAGTCCAGGGCCATGCACCCTCTGCAATGCAGCCCTGAGTACCAGGGCCCCCTGTCCGGCAAACAGGGCAGGAGGCAGCCCGCTCCTACACCACCCCCAGCCCTGCATCCCCCCAGCTCCAAACCCATTCTCACCCCCCCAACCCCTCACTGCAGGTCCTCAGGGCAGGACCTGGCCGGCTCCCGGATCGGTGCCTTCTCCTATGGCTCAGGGCTGGCTTCCAGCATGTTCTCCTTCCGTGTCTCACAGGATGCAGCCCCGGGTGAGCCCTGTGGGACAGGGGGCCTGGGAAGGGGGGGAAGCGTGGGGCTGCAGGGCTGGGGCTGCCGGCTGTACTGTCTGACCCAGGGGGTGCCCACTGGTAGGCTCGCCCCTGGACAAGCTGGTCTCCAGCCTGGCTGATCTCCCGGCTCGCCTGGATGCACGCAAGCGTGTGGCCCCGCAGAACTTCGCTGAGATCATGAAGCAGCGGGAGGAAACCCATCACTTGGGTGAGCAGGGCTGGGGGGATGCAGCACCCCCCTGACAGGACCCCACGGTCCCACTGAGCATCACCATCTTCTCCCTGCAGCTGACCACACTCCCCACGGCTCCCAGGCAGATCTCTTCCCTGGCACCTGGTACCTGACACGAGTGGATGCCAAGTACCGCCGGCAGTACGCCAGGAAGCCCATCTAAGAGGGGCTGGAATGGTGAGCCCTGAGGAGGGGTGTGCTCTCTTCCCTGTTGGCATCCCCTCTTCCCTATCGCATCCTTCCTCATCCCCAGATCTGGGGCTGGCCTCTGCGGAAAACCTCACCTTGGATGGCTGGGAAGCACGTCAAACCCTGGAGCTAGTGGAGATGGCAGCACTTTCTGCAAGCACCTAGGCAGCACGAGGGAATAAAAGCACAGACGAGAGGGGGCAGCAGCCTGGCTCCGGCTTCTGGTCATGAGTGGTCCCCTCCCACCCAGAGGCCCTTCCCTCAACCGCCTTGAGACTGGATCACAGCCTCTTACAGAATTTATCCCATTGACACCCAACATGGCCACTTGCCTCATTGGACACGTGTCTCAATGCCTGCTACTTCCCCAGGATGGAGGCATGCCCTGATATTTTGGGGAGCCAAGTAAAGCCCAGCCCCCTAGTTTCCAGTTTGAGGGTGGTAAGATGCCATCTTCCTCATGATGTAGGTAAATGGGAACATCCCCACAGGAAAACTCAGGGGGCTGGAGGAGGCAGGTGATGTGGGGGCTCATGGGAGGGCTCAGCCCCCTTGGAGCACTGCCTGCTGTCTCAGCCATGTCCCAGCACAGGACTGTGGCCAGACAGGACCTCAGTGGGGCTGCAGCAGCCACAGAGACCTTTGCACCCTTGAGTAAACAGCAGAGTGGGGCACTGGGGTCTGGAGGGAGTGAAGTCTGGGGCCGTGGTCAAGGGACTGCACAGACAAGGCATCACATACTCTTTCCTTCTGGACCCTTTATTGAGCATGGGGCCACCCCAAGCCCAACATGGGGGCCAGGAGTGGCTGGGTGTGATGCTCCCCCAGCTGCAGGGGGTGGTCCAGGTATTGTGGCCGGGAGGAGAGTCCTTTCCGGGGGTCAGGGCCTACAGGTGGAGCTGGAACACCTCCGTGACACGTGACTTCAGCTCACCAAGTTCAGACAGCGGAGCTGAGAGGCCCATGACATTCCACTGCTCCCCCGCCACCGTGCTGGAGCTGTGGTAGGACTGGAGCTGGACCCCCACCTTCCCCAGCAGCCCTGCAGAGGAGGAGAGGGGTTAGGGACTGCATGCTGCCCCGCTGCCCCACCACCCAGTGGTTAGCCGAGCTCTGCTCACCCCAACACCCACAATGCCATTTCTTCCCCTCCCCACCCCTAAGTCCTTTGCCCCACAGCCCCCAACCCCCTGCCCCCATCCAGTCTCTCCATGCAACATCTGCCCCCCCCTGCTGCTGCAGGGGCTCAGCTTCAAGACAGATGTGGGTTCCCCTCCAGGTTGCCCCTCCCAGCTCAGAGACAATGTGGGGGCTCACCAGCAAGCGTGGACAAAGCACTGAGCTCAGAGGCTTTGGCTCTGTAGATGAGGATGGGGCCAGCCAGTGGGGCTGGCTGCTTGAAGGTGGCCCCATTGAGCTCCCGCAGCACCGGGGTGCTGCCCTGCACTGTCCCTGCTACCTGGTGTGGGGTGCCCTGCAGGGACACCTGCAGTAATCCAGCACTGCTCTCAGGCTCGGGGGCCACATCGCTGTGTGTGGTTGTGACCTGCTGAAGACATGTGGCTGCTCAGTGCCCAGCTCCTGGGCATGGTAGGGCACAGGAGGCATCCCAAGGGATGCACCCCAGCCTGAGAGCTTCCTTAGCAGCCCCAAGGGGCGACCTCAGGTTCATGCCATTTGGAAGGAAAGGGTCTGGGTGCGCCAGGCTGATGTGCGGAGCCCGGGGTGTCTACGCACCTTTAGCCCAGCCTCCTGGGCCAGCAGCAGGGCATTCACCAGGGTCACCTCCTTCTGCACACCTCCAGCCAGCATGCCTGCAGTCACGGCAGGCATCAGGTAGCTCCCGGCCTCCCGCAGAGGTGTTCCTGGGGCGCAGCGAGGAAGCAGGGTGTGAATGGGCGAGCAACAGAGAGGTCAGCCCCATGCCGAAGCAGCGAGCCTGGGGCTGGTCCTTCCACCCATCCCTCCTCTCATCCATGCACCAATCCATGCACCCGTTCATCCATGCACCCGTCCATACCACTATGTTCCCATCTTCCCACCACACTCCCATCTCATCATCAACCACCATTTCTCCTGGCTGCTCTTCCATCCTTCTTCCCGTTCACCCAGCCCAGTACACCCCGCTGCACTGCCCACCCATCAGTGTCCCTGCACTCAGACATGGGTCACAGCCTCACCTAGGGTGCAGACCTGCACGCTGCCCTGTGCTTGCTTGCCCACTGTGAGCAGCACTGTGCCCAGAGCCCTGGCCAGGGCAATCCAGGGCTTGGTCTGGGGTGCAAAAGCCTTGCTGAGAGCCTGGCCATTGACCTGCGAGGAAGAGCAGGGAGAGCCATGAGAACCCACCAGTGAGTACATGTGGTTGCTCCCAGTGCATCCATGTTTTACAGATGGGGAAACTGAGGCACGAAGGTCAGGTGCCTGGCAGGGGACTCACTATGCCAGCCAGCCCCTTCCCTGTGGCCATGTCCACAATCTGCATGGCGATCTCCTTGCCGCAGCGGCTCTGTGCCTCCCGCGTGCTGGCCCCCAGGTGCGGGCAGCAGATGACATTGGGATGGTTCACCAGGTCACGATCCTTCGGAGGCTCCTGCCAACACAGTCCCATCACACCGTGAGCTCCCAGCACCCACCTGGGATCTGGCAGGGGGCACTCGGCTCTCCTCTCTTGACAAGAGGGAAGCTGTGCCTGCAGGGTTTGCTGAGCTGCCCCGGCCTGGCTTGGGCAGAGTTAAGGCGATGCTGAGACAAAGCCAAACTCGGGGGGTCCTCGTAGCGCTGCTCACCTGCGTGAAGACATCGAGGGCGGCTCCACCGCACTGCCCCGACCGCAGCGCCCGCAGCAGCGCCCCCTCGTCCACAATTCCACCGCGGGCGCAGTTCACCACCTGCACACCGCGGCGGCACTTGGCGAAGGTGCTGTCGTTCAGGAGCCCTGCAGAGGCAGTGCTGTGAGCAGTGGGGCTGCCGGCTCTCCCCAACCCCCCTGTGCTGGCAGCTGCCCAGTACCTGTGGTGGAGGGCAGCAGCGGCGTGTGCACCGTGATGAAGTCGCAGCGGGGCCAGATCTGCTCCAGTGGCAGTTGTTCCACGCCGAAGGTGGCCGAGGTTTCAGGGGTGATGATGGGGTCATAGCCTATGGTCTAAGGCAGAGTGGGTGCTTGCTCCCGCAGCCTAGCACAGTGGGAGGCCATGCTCACCATTGCTCCTCCCTGCCTCAGCTCCTTACCTTCATGCCAAAGGCCTGCATGCGGGTGGCCACCTCCCTGCCGATGCGCCCCAGCCCCAGCACACCCAGCGTCTTCCCGTTCAGCTCCATGCCCATGTACTGAGGTGCAAAATAGAGAGTGAGAGAGCACACCCCACACAGGCACCCGTCACCCAGTCCTGCCTGGGCTGCTGTGCTTGCCTCCTACCTTCTTACGGTCCCACTTGCCCTCCTTCATGGAGGCAGCTGCCTGCGGGATCTGCCTAAAAGGAAGGCTGCAGTCAGTGCAGGGGCAAGGGGCCATGGGGCCTGCATCTGTCCCCCCATCCTGCCCTGAACTCACCTGGCCAAGGACAAGATCATCCCGCAGGTGAGCTCAGCGGCACTGAGGCTATTCCCAGTGGGTGTGCTGGGGATGGAGAGCAGTGTCACTGGTGTGTCACCCCCGGGCTGAGGGCTCTCTGCACCCCATGAGGATGGAAATCCCCAAGGTGGTGCCAGGGGGTGCTGTGGGTGGGGAGGGCACCCTGATGAAGCCTCCCCTGTTTCCCCAGGAGCACAGTCAGGGATGCTCCCGTGCTCCTGCTCTTACTTCATGACCAGGACCCCCTTCCTGGTGGCCGCCTCCACATCGACATTGTCCACGCCGGTACCTGCTCTGCCCACCACCTGTAGCCTCTCTGCCGCTTCCAGCACGTCGGCCGTGACTTTGGTGGCTGAGCGGACGATGAGCCCATCGCAGTCCTGGGGGGACAGACACTGCGGGTGGGACCAGCACCGCGGCTGGTGGTACCGGGGTGGTCTCAGGCTGCGGACAGCCTCTGCAGGGGGCTGCGATCCGCCGTGCGAAACCGGCCTGGCTCTTGCATCAGACGGGAGGCGGGGACCAGCCCCGCCGACCGAGGGGGGTCTGCTGCCACCCTGGGCAGCCGGGCCCCCTGCGCCCCCCACAACACTCATCCCCCCGTGGGTGCAGCCCGGTCGAGCTCACCCGGATCTCCCGCAGCAGCTCCTCCTTGCTCAGACCGGGCTTCTCCTGTACCCGGAGGCCGCCCGCCTGCAGGATCTCCCGGCAGCAGGGGTCCAGGCTGTCGCTGATCAGCACCTTCTGCAACTTTCCCAGCGCCATGATGGGGACCGGGACCGGCCGGGGTAGTTGGGGACCGGCCGGGATGGGGCGGGCAGGGGGCGCCGACTCTCTCCGCACGCTGCCGGGAGGCTGCTGTTGTCCGTCCGCCGCGCTAAAAGGGCTGCAAGCGGGGCACGTTTTTCGGGCTCATTGGGTCCTGTCTCCATGATCCCACCTCCTTCCTTTCCCCTCCCCGCCCCAGTCCGCCCGGGGCCCCCCCACTCCCCGGAGGGAGGAGAGAGGGAGGAGGAGCGGGGGGGGAGCGGGGCAGGGCTGTGCCGGGCCCCCCAGAGCGAGGGGAGGGGGATGTCCCGGCAGGACCCCGCTGCTTCCAGGCCGGGGAGACACGAAGTCGAGGGGGGGGGGGGGGGGGCAGGGGGCAGCCTGTCCCCACCGCGGCCCTGTCTCATTTTCCCTGCCATGCACATCACAGCACTGCAAAGCAGGAGGGGAACGGTGGTGGCAGTCACTGCGGATGACCCCCCCAAAGCTAGGGGTGTCACTGGCAGGGGAGAAGCCTGATCCAACCCGATGGTGAGCTTGGCCATGGCCCCCCAGCTCGCCCAGGAATAGGGGTTCCCTGGACCCCACATCACATGGCTGAGGCAGTGCCATGGCTCCTGCCCGCTCCCAACATCGTGCCCACTGTTGAGCAATGACCCCAATAATGGGCAAGGGGCACGGGGTCAGCCCTGGCCACTGGCTCCCAATGACGTGGGGTGCATGGGAGCCACCCAGCAAACGCCCTCCATGGGGCAAGACCCATGTGGCTGCGTCCAGTGACCTTGCGGGGGAAAGTACTGGCCTTCTAGGTGGGACAGCATGGGGACCCCATGGCAATGGGCACAGCCCAGCATGGTGCATGGCAAGGGATGGAGAGCATCCCCTTGCTCATGGGGCCAAACCCTCACCACACAGCTGGACCAGACAGACCCCAGGTCCTGCTCATGGCAGGGCTAGGATCTGGCCTGTTCTTGCCCACTGCTTTCCATGTTCTGGGGATGGGCAGCAGGAACCCAGCGTTCCCAAGCATGATCCAGATGGGGCTAAGCTCTTCCCCAATCTGTGCTTGCCCCAAGCAGCAGGACTGGACCAAACTGCCCTGTGTGAGACCTGGGGTGGCCCCGGAGGCTGTTAACCCAGCCAAGAGGTGGCTGGGATGGCTGTCCTTGCCACAGACCGTGTGGCCAAGGTGGGACAGCCCAGTGTTACATACACCCTCGCAATGCACGGTGCAATGTATACACTGGCATTGTCTCTACCCCAGGGTTACGCACACTGCAGCCACAGCCAGGGAACAACCGTGACGCCAGAGTGGGGAAAGTCCAGGGGCAGCTGACACAGGGTGAGAGACGCAGCCAAGGGCAGCGGCTGGTGAAATCTGCAGCGGGGTCCCAAGACAGTCCCTCGGCGGGATCCTCCTCCACAGCTTCACGAGTGGCGTGGGCTGGGGGCACCCACACTGCTGGATGTGCTGTGGCTGGGACATGGTCTCGCAGTGTAGCTCTGCCGCTGGTCCTGGCCTCTGTTAACCATTAAGACCTTGCTCAGGGCCCCCGCAGACCCTGCATCCCCGCGCCCTGCTCCCCGTGCCGGCACAGCCTGGATTTGCCCAACGCCTCCGTCCGCCCGTGTCCGTGTCTCCTTTCCCACGCGTGCCCGAGCCAGCGCCGCCGCTGTGCCGTACTTGCCGGCTTTTCCCGGCCGGCTGGTGCCCTCTCCTGGGGAGCGGCGGCAGAGCCCCACGGCACCCCGGCCCTCATTTGGGGTCCTGCGGGGACCCTGCGTGCGCTGGCGGGGTAGTGGTGCCGGCAGTCATGTGCCCGCACTGCTGGCCCTCCGTTGGACGCAGCCGGAGAGATTTGGGTCTGGTGCCCCAAGGAAACGGGCTAATGGAGTTGGGATGGGGAGTGGCAAAGGAGAGACAAAGATGGGGAAAACTGGGGGAGTTAGATTGTTATGGTGTGTGTCCAAGGGAGGATTAGGGTGATGGTGGTGTTTAGGGGGATCGACGTCCCAGTGAAAGACTGGGAAGTGATGGAATATTAGAGAGAAAGTGACAGTGCTGTGGGGCTGAAGGGTACCCGAGGATCCTTATGGGGCTCTGGGGGTGAAGAAAGGGATTGGGGGTGTCAGACTTGGATGGAGGCATTCATTTGGGTTGCAGGGGACCCCGAAGCTGGCAGGACAAGTGGAATGTGTGCCCAGGGGACGTGGGCTGCGGTGGCTGATAAGCCATGACCACGATGGAGAGAGGGGGGGTTACAGGCACATGGCACCCCTCTGCTGGCCCCATTACCACCAGGGTTACGGAATGTGGTCTGTTTACTGGTATGTGTGGGAGCCTTGGGGACCAGCTGGCCAAGGGGCTGTGGGTGCAGGATGGAGGAGAGTGCAGCCAGGCAATGGGGGAGCAGTGGGGGGAGAGTGGATGGGGCTGAGGGACAAGGCAGGGGAAGCACTGGGACTGGAGGGGTATCAAGCAGGGAAAGAAATTAGGAGGGGTCAAATGGGACTGGAGTTAATGGGACTGGGATGTGGAGTGTCAAAGGAGAGGCAAAGATGGAAGAAATTGGTGGTGTAAGGTTGGGATGGTGTGTGTTCAAGGGGCAGTTAGGGTTATGGTGGTGTCAAGGGAGATAGTTGTGGGGATGTCCCAGTGGAGGATTAGGAAGTGATGGAACGTTAGAGAGAAAGTGAGGGTGTTGTGGGGCTGGAAGAGTACCCGGGGGAGCTAATGGGGCTCTGGGGGTGAAAAAGGGGATTAGGGGTGTCAGGCTAGCATGGAGGCAATCAAAGAAGACCAGGGTGGTAAGGAATGACAAGAAGGGCTTGGTAACTGTTACAGGGGATAACTGTGTCATCAGGATGGATGGTTGGGGATGCCATGGGCAAACTTGGTTAATTAGGAGTCTTGTGGGTGACTGAGAGGTTGAAAGAAGAATTGGGGGGAGGGTGGAAACAGGGAGGGATCAGGGATGGCTCCTGGGCGACTGAAGGGTGTGGAAGGATTTGGGCTTACCCAGAGGGACTGGGGGGAGTGGAGGGCTGGGGCAGGGGATTGGTTGTATCAGCCGGCCAGGGAGCTGGAGAAGGGAAAGGGCGGAAGGAGGGAGCGGGAAGGGGATAGAGAACGAAGAGAGAATGAAGGGTTGGAGGGAGGGATGAAGCAAGGGAAGGGTGGAGGAAGGGAGGCAGGGATGGATGAGGGATGGAGGCAGAGAGGAGGAGGGGACGAAGCGGCGGGCGGAGCCGGCCGGTGCCGCAGAGCCGCCTCCCCGGCGCACAGTGAGGAGGCTCAACAGAGCCTGCGGAGACCCACCGGCTCGGCCCGGTGCCGCCCGGTGCTCGGCCCGGTGCTGCCCGGCCCTGTGCGTCGGTGCCCGGCGGGGCAGGATGCGAGCTCCGCTGCGGAGGTCAGGAGCGAGTTCGTGCGTGCGTGTCATCCGTGGATGCTTGTGTCCGTGAGTGATGCGGGTCGGTCGGGATGTCCGTGTATCGGGACACCCATGGGGGCTGCGTGTGTCCATGCTTGGCTGCTGCGATTCCTCAGCAGGTCGAGGCCTAGTTACCAACCGGCATCGGTGTGGCCGGGATGCGGCTGAGATGTGGATGAGCTCCCTCGGGGCTGTGTGGAGCCAGACACTGCCCATCCCAAGCCTCAACCCCCTTGGGCCGTGGGTGTCCTCCACCTGCTGCTGGAGTCCTGCGCATTGGGGTTGTGGGACATCCTGCTCCCAGTCAGGCTGTCAGCTGGCTGGGTCTCGCACTGGGCAGGGAAAGGAGCTGGGATCCCTCATTCAGCACCGTGGGTATATAGGTGTTCGCTGCCCTGTGCTGTGAGGACCTGGGGCACCAGAGCAGTGTGCGCTGTGCCCAGCAGGAGCTGTAGGGTCCTGTAGGGCCAGGCCGGCACCAACACCACCACTGGGCACTCCTCAGGGTGTCAGACAGGTCGGGTTTCCTGAAAGGTGCTGGGCCAAGAGAGGCCCTGAGGAAAGGGCTGTGATTCGAGGTGGTGGCACAGGGAGCTTGGTTTGCCCCATCTCCCAGCCCTTCTTGCATCCTCCTTGCTCTTCCTCTGGCTCTGCCCATCCCAAATTCCACCCTGAGCTGACAGCCAGACCGTTTGTCCCGGCACCTGGCCAGGGCTGCTGGGTCCCAGAGCCCTGCTGGCTGCCACGCGTGCGGTGCAGTGCCGGGAGCCGTCCGCGCCAGGAGTGTGGGTAATGCCGGCCTCCCCCCGTCCTGCCGTGCTCAATGGGGACCTTGTTGACGTGCCCCGTGTGCAGGCAGTCACTGGGCGGCCGTGCTGTATGCTGTGTGCTGTGTGCCATGTGCTGTGCACACACGCCAGGCACAGAGGCATCCGTCACAGTCTCAGTCAGCTGTCCCCTGCTCCACCTCCCCTCTGGGGGATCCAGCCCCTGCTGAAACATTTTTGCCACCGAGTCAGCAGGGAGCTGAGATGTGCCACGCTCGGCAGCCCAGCCCTGGCAGAGCAGCCACACTCGCCTTGGGCTTGCCTAGCCCTCACCATGGTCCCTCTGCCAGCTCGGAGACAACCGCGGGTGCCTGGAGTGGCTGTGGCTGAGCACGGAGTTGAGGGCTGACGTCCATCCCTCCATCCATCCCTCTGTCCATCTGTCTGTCTGTAGGAGATGAACCAGCAGAGCAGGAGGTGAGTTGCTGTTGGTGTGCGGAGCGGCACCAGGAGCTTTGTGGATGCTCTGCCGTGGGGCAGCAATCAACCCCACACAGCACCATTGCATTCTTCTCTCTCCTCAGTGGCACCCTGGGGTGCTGGTGGTGGCCCTGGTGCAATGGCATGAGGATGCTGTGAGTCAGTGGTTGCTCTGAGTCAGAGCTGCGTGCCAGGGCTTCAAGGCACATGGGGGTGGGAAGTGCTGCCTGGCGGGGGGGCCCAGGGGCTCTGTCCCCCTCCAGCTCCGTGCTGTTCTGTTGGCTCTGCTCTGCACTCCAGGGCAGCATGGCTGGCATGAAAGGGCTCTTGTCCTCCTGCAGCACCACAGCGGCCTCCCATTCGCAGCAAACAAATTCCCAGTATTGGTCACACAGACGGGGAGGGGGGAGCCCCCATCCAGCACAGCCAGCATGGGGCATCCAGTGCTGCTGTTGGGGATGCTGACTGGGTGGCTGGGCTGCAGGAAAGTGGGTGCCCTGCTAGTTCACCCCAGAGCCTGCAGCCAGCCATGGCAGAGAGCTGGGCCTGCTTCAGAGTGGCCCCAAGGAGCCCCCATGGCAGTGGAGCAGCAGGAGTTGGTCTCTCTTTTGTCTGAGTATCACCTTTTCAGGTGTTGTATCTCCTCAGGTGTTGTACCTCCTTCAGTAATGCACTCCCTCAGGTGTTGCACCCTCAGGTATTCACCTCCTTGGTATTGTACTGTGTCTTATGGGTATTGTGCTTCTGGGTATTGCATCTCCTCGGGTGTCAGGCATTTGGCTGTCATGCCTCCTTGATTGTTGTGTCTCCAGGTATTATGCTTCTGGGTGTCATGCCTCCTTGGATGTAATGTCACTCAATATTGTGCTGCTTTGGGTATTTTGCCTCCTGGGATATCATGCCTTGCGATGTTGTGTCACTGGGTACTGTGCTTCCTTGAGTAATGTGCATCTTTGTGCATCTTAAGTCTGGGTATCATGGCTCTAGACATCATGCCTTCTTGGATATGGTGTGTCTGGGTATTAGGTCTTCTCAAGCATCAAGCTTCTGGTTATTATATCTCTGGGTGCCTTTGGGTATTATGCTTCTGTGTACTGCACCTCTGAATACTGTGCCTGTGGGTATTCCCTTGTCAGTTACCATGCTCCTGGGCACTGTGCTTCTGGGCATCATGCTGGTTATGGTGCCTGCAGGGCCATGCCTGTCCAGCGCTGGTGTGTTTAAATTACGCCTCAGTTTCCCCTTGTGATGGGTTGTTGCTGCAGTGGCCGTGACACCTTGTAGCTGCCTCCTCTTGCCCTCTCCCAGGCCGAGAGTGCTGTGTCCCTTGCCTGCAGAGTGCTAGTGTGGCATGCCTGGCTGTGGGGACATGGGCCTAGGACCCCTATTATGGGATATATGCATGAATGTGCTGGCTCAAACTATCCAGTGGGGCTCAGCCTCATGCATATGGGCAGGGCACTGTACTCACCATAGTGCTGGAGGCCCTGTGGCTCATGAGACCCCACCAAAAAGCTGTCATACTGAGATTAGAAAAAACATACTCCAATTTTTTTTATTTTCTTTTTTTTTTTTTTTTAAGGACTTTATTTTTCTTTTAAATTATTATTTGTGGTTTGTTTGTTTGGGTTTTTTTTCTTCTGTTTCTTTAAAGTCATGAAATGACTCATGTGTCTCAGTTGAAATTAAACCTGATTGCGGCTGCGGTGGGGAGCTGGTGAGCTGTGATAGCATGGAGGCATGAGGCCTCTTGGAGAGCAGCCAGGCAGCCTTAGATAGCTTTAAGCAGCCCTTGCTTGCTGCCAGCACCCGAATCCCCTCCCTTGGCTCTTGGGAGGGTGCTGCGGAGGCTCAGGTGGCCCTGCCAGAGCTGCTAATGGGGCTAAAGTGCTCCTAGGGGAGCACCGCCATCTGCATGGCCGTCAGGGCCTTGTGCAT
The DNA here is from genome assembly GCF_963264785.1 of Psittacula echo. Taxonomy (NCBI): domain Eukaryota; kingdom Metazoa; phylum Chordata; class Aves; order Psittaciformes; family Psittacidae; genus Psittacula; species Psittacula echo. The sequence goes on from NC_137740.1 coordinate 20,470,102, forward strand.
TTACACTTAGGGAGGATGCCTTGCAGCTGCGGGGAGCACACACGTGCATTCCCACGTGTGTAGGGACACCCGTGTGCCCCTGTGCACACATGCACAGGCACGCACCCCTGTCCCCCCCATGCACCCTCATGGATGCACAAGGGTGCATCCCTTGCCTGGAGTTCACCCCGCACCCCAGAAATGCTTTTGCATTACTGTGACCATTTGATGTCAGGAGCTCACCTCCGTTGACACCCCAGTGCCCATCACCTGCTTGCAAAGCCCCTAGGGTGGGGGAGATGCAGCAGCCTCCTTTCCCTACAGAGCCTTGGTAAAATCCCCTCCTTCCAACCCTCCTTGTCCTCTCTGGCACAACAGCTGAGTGGCGCATGGGGGGTCCTGGGGGCTGGACTTCTGATGATGTGCGTGACATGGCCCTGTGCTCGTCTTTGCAGGAACCCCTGCAGCAGTGACAGGCCAGCCATGTTCCCAGGAGCCAGCCGCATGGCGGGTAAGACACTCTGAGAGTCCCCACTGTACCCCACTCTCCCATGCCCTGCTGAGGGGGATGCTCCAGCACCCCGGCAGTATGCATCACCCCAGGGGACAGCCGGCAGCTCGCTGGGCCCTGAGACGTCCCCTCGTCCCTCATGGTGGCATCTCAGAGGCAAGTGGTGTGTGGAGCAGCCGCTTTGCTGGTCTAATTGCTGCTCGCCCTCGCTCCCCCCCAGCTTCCCAAGACGGGCCGTGGGGTGAGGGCGACGACGACGCTGCGCCAGCTGAGCCGGGGGGCTTCCATGGCCCCCCGGGTGCTCAGCCGCAGCCTGGCTCTTTGGTGCAAACGTGTCTCCTTCGGGACCTGAAAATGAGTCCCCTCACCCAGACGCAGACCCTGCGGGACTTTGAGCAGGTGAGACCGCGAGGTGCCGGGACCCACCAGCGTTGCCAGGTGCTTGCGGGATACATGATGGGCGCAACGGTGGGGTGCGGAGGGAGGGAGGTGGCCGGGAGAGCGATCATTGCCACCGGCCGCCGCGTCCCCCCACGGCCGCCCCCCGGCCGAGGAGCGCGGGGGCCGCCGGGGCTCGGATTTCACCGCCCGTCCCCGTCGCGACCCGTCCCGCTCCGGCGATTCCTCAAATAGCTCCGGGAGGCGAAAAAAAACCCATGAGCGGGCGGGAGTCGGGGCCGGCGGTGGGAGCTACGGGCGGGCACGGTCCCGGGCTGCGTTCCCGCGGCGCCATGTGAGGGGTGCCGGAATGCCCCCTCCATGGAGCGGCCATGGCTAACGGGTACCGCACGCTCTCCCAGCACCTCAACGACCTCAAGAAGGAGAATTTCAGCCTCAAGCTGCGCATTTACTTTCTGGAGGAGCGCGTCCAACAGAAGGGCGAGGAAAGCCGGGACGATGTCTACCGGCGGGTGAGCGCCCGAGGGGGACGCTCGGCGGGGGGTTCCCTCCCAGTGCTCTTGCTTTGCCGAGAGGGAGTGGGGCCAGGAGATTGCAGCTTTCCCGGCAGTGGGAATGCCGGGGGAACATTGGGGATAGTACTGGGTGAGGGAGCTGCTGTGTGGGAGTTTGCCCCTTGCCTTTGACAGGAGCACAGAGAGGGTACGGAAGGGTCCCCCCAGCCCGGTGGGGTGCCCAGGGTAGGTGGTGGTGCCAGTTTGGGTGCAGACATACAGAACAGGTACACCCCATGGTAGCACAGGTGAGCTAAAATACTACACGTTCCACTCAGTGCCAGGAGCACCTGAAGCTTTGCCATGGGGTGAGGGAGCTCCTTGCCACCTCTGAAGCATTAGCATCAGCATGGGCATGTGGGGTTGTCCAGGCAAGCATGGGGGCATCCTACCCACCTCCCTCCCACCTTGCAGAACATTGAGCTGAAGGTGGAGGTGGAAAGCCTGAAGCGAGAGCTGCAGGAGAAACAACAAGCCTTCAACAACACATGGTGAGTGTGGCCAGCCAAGCCCCTTCCCCTGGGGTGGACATAGCACCCACCCGCTGTCAGCAGTGCTTGTATGGATATGGGGTACAGGGGTTGTCTGCCTGCACCCTGCCTGCAGTGGATGGTGGAGGGGTTTGCAGTGGGACTGGAGGGGGTTGCAATGGGACCAGGCACCTGCAGAGCTCTTCTTACAGCCCTAGCACCAGCCAAAAATAAATGGCAGCACCTGTTTGGTGTGGGAGAGCAGTGCTATACCCAGGGGCCATGGCATGGGTGTCCCACAGCAGGGCACCGCTGGAAAGGGGGGCCAGGGGCATGGCATCTGGGAAGCCCCTGGTTTTGGGAGTGTGGGGAACTGCTTTGGCGGTTCTGAGCCTGAGCGTGATCTTATGCCACTGGAGGAGCAGTGTCCCCAGGGCAGCACTGGGAGGTTATAGTATGCCCTGCCCAGGGATCCTGCAGAAACAGCACCCACAGCAAGGGGGAAGCCAGGCTGCCGGCAATCAGGGTGGCATGGTTCATCATGTGCCATCCCATGTCATAGTGTGCTGTGCCATACCATGAAGTGCTGTGCCGCATCATGTGAGATGCCATGTCATACCATGCTGTGCCACATTGTTCTGTGCCATGCCATGCCAAGCTGTTCTGTGCCTGGCAGTGTGGCTGCAGAGAATCAGACGACCCGCAGCCAGGCAGCACTCCAGCAGCAGTATGAGGAGCAGCAGCGGGAGTCGGAACATGTCTATGAGCTCCTGGAGAATAAGATCCAGCTTCTGCAAGAGGTGAGCCCAGGGACTGTAGGGGCTGGGGGGAGGCCAGGGGCCAGTGGCCAGTGCCTGTGAGCTCACTCCACTGCCATGCAGGAGGCCAGATTGGCACGGAGTGAGGCCGAGCAGGCCACGGCACTGGCCAGAGCCGAGGCAGAGCGATGCCAGGAGCTAGCAGGGAAGCTGAAGGAAGCTGCGAGGATAAAGGAGGAGGACAAAAGCAATGACGGCTGCGACGCCATTGCCCAGAGGTGGGTGTCCAGGACCCATCCCCTCTATGCCGGCAGCCTGTGCTCTGTGCCCGGCCTTGGAAACTACCAAGAGATTGCTGTTGTGTGGGGCTGGAGAGCTGTGGGCATTTTGGGGGTTGAGTGGTCAGCCCAAGGAGAGAGAGGGCTGTGGGAAAGAGGGAGCAGCCCCAAGGCTGCTCTGCTTTGCCCAAGAGATTGCAACGCCCCAGCTGTCTCCAGTGTCATCCTGGGGCCATCCCAGTCTCTGAGCATCCCCTGCCCTTCCATCACTTTCAGGAGGATGGAAGAGCTGACCCAAGAGCTGGCTGCCACCAACCAGCTTGTGGAAATGCTGTCAGCTGAGAAGCAGGACCTGCAGCAGCGCCTGGAGGAGGCCCTGGCCAGTATGGGGAAGGTCAGTGGCTGAAGCATGGGGGGACCCCAGCTCAGCATCCTTGGGGGGGAGCACACCTGCCCAGGACTCGGCTGGCAGTTGTCATCCCTGTCCCTTTCTGGGGCTGTGGCCAGGGCTGTGCCACGTCCAGCCCGACAGCATCAGGTGTCTGTACAGCTGTGCCGTGGTGCTGGGGCAGGGGGCCAGGAGGACCTGGTGTGCGATGTCAGAGGAGGGACCATCCCCTGGAGTCCTTCGGCAGGTGTTGGTGCTGCCTGCGCCTGTCTGCCATTTAAATCCCAGGTCTTAAAATACCCTCAGCAGCTCGGCACGGTGCCAGGCAGGATCTGGGGGCTGTGAGAGATCAGAGCAGCATGTTCTTGGCAGTCGCACAGCTCTGGCTGTGCTCTGTCTTGGTGGCACAGCGCTGTCCTCAGCAGCCATGGGACATCAGTGCGTGAGCTGCCTGCACAGTGGTCCTACCAGAGGACCCTGGTGTGTACCCACTGCGTGGCACGGGGCGCCGTGCAGGTACTGGTGCATGGGTGCAACACGTCCCCCGGCGCTGCCTGTTGGGGCTGGGCATTGGCACTGGGACTGGAACCCGGCACTGACACTCAGGTGGGGACTTGGCGGTAGCACTGGGGCTGGGTCCCGGCAGTGGCCCTGCACTGTTGCTGTCACTGTCGCCGTTCCCGGCAGCGGCAACCTCACGTGTGTCTGGGGCCGGCCGAGGGCAGACACTGCACATGTGTAACATCCGGGCCTGCCGCCTACAAATCCCGGCAGGCGGAGCGGCTGCTGCGCACGCGTGGTGTTGTCATTCGCCGCCATCTTGAAATCTGAGCCAGAAGCTGGGCGCCGCCGTGTCAGCAGCATCGGCGGCTGCGGCGGGAGGAGCGGCGGGGCCTGTGGGGCAGGGGCAGCGGGGCAGCCCGGGGTGAGGGGCAGCCCCGGGAAAGGGGGCCGTGAGGAGAGAGGGTCAGCCTCGGAGGGTGGGGAGCTGTGAGGAGAGGTGGGCAGCGAAGGGAGGGGCAGCCTGAAGAACGGGCAGCCCTGATGTGGCTGAGCTGAGATAGGAACGTGATGTTGCAGAGTGGGATGTTTCTGTAGCAGCAGGAGTCCCGACGTGTCACCCACCCTAAAAGGGGGGGATTGATGGGGTGAGAAAGGAGCTGTACCCTAGGATATGCACTGACTGATCAGTTAGAGGCCTTAGGAGGTCTCTTGGGAGCCCCAGAAGTAAGTTTGGGTGCTGGGAAGGAGGGAGGATGAAGGAAACTTGCCGAATCTGTGCCCGAGAGCTGTGCGGCAACCAGCGGCGATGGATCTTCCACACGGCGGCCAAGCTGAACCTCCAGGTGCTGCTCTCCCACGTCCTAGGCAGGGAGCTGTGCCGGGATGGCAAATCCGAGTTCGCTTGCAGCAAGTGTGCCTTCATGCTGGACCGCATCTACAGGTTCGACACTGTCATTGCACGCATCGAAGCCCTCTCCATCGAGCGGCTGCAGAAATTGCTGCTGGAGAAAGACCGCCTCAAGTTCTGCATCGCAAGCATGTACCGCAGGAACAATGAAGACTCTAGCACAGATGACAGAGCTGGGGATGGGACTGTGGACCTTTCTAACCTGCCTGATGCGCGGTATGCTGCCCTCCTCCAGGAGGACTTTGCTTATTCTGGGTATGAATACTGGACAGATCAAGAAGAGCACAGCTCGGAGCCACACAGCTGCCATGCTTCAGAGGGAGTGAGCAACCGCCCGCGGCGCTGCCGTGGCTGTGCGGTGCTGCGGGTAGCTGATGCTGACTACGAAGCAATTTGCAAAGTGCCGCGAAAGGTGGCCAGAAGCATCTCCTGCGGGCTGTCCAGCCGGTGGTCAGCCAGCATGTGCAACGAGGAGTCATCTGTGTGTGATGTGGCGGAGTCTGCCAGTGCCAGAGTGCCCGTGGATGGGGAGAGCATGGAGGAAGGCACACCTGCATCCTCTGTCGAGTCCCTAGACACAACTGTGGAGGCAAGCCTTCCACAGCAGAAGGATGAAGACACAGATAAGGGAGTGAAAGGGAATGGGAAGTGTGATGACTTCTCAGATGACCGCATGACCCCAAACTCTTCGCAGAGTGGGAATAGGCTGGAGCTCGCCTTCAGTTTGATCAAGACTTTGGACTACAAACCCCTTCGGAGTCCTCGAGGCAGCAGGCTACCTATTCCTGTGAAGTCCAGCTTGTCCTCTGCCAAGCTCAGCCGTGATTTGGCAGATGGTAGTGCTTCTGCTGGCTTAGCATGCGCTGGATCTGCCTTCCTGAATGCAGACAGAAAATCCTTTTCCAGAGCTCCTTTGGGTGTTTCCCTGGAGATTTCTGAACTGCAAGAGCTGTGGGATGACCTCTGTGAGGATTATATGCCGCTGCGGGTACAGGTAGAGGTCATTGTGCTGCTGTTCTATTGAGCAGCATCCATGTGGCCCGACACTGAGCCCACTGGGGATTCTTCTGTGCTGAGATAATACAGATAGCCACGTGTGGCTGAATCCAGGGCTCAGAATAGGCAGCTTCATCCTTTTTAGGTGTGCTGCTTTCTCCTCTGTCATTCTCCTGTCATCTGTTTCCTCCTTGTGTTCTGGGAAATGACACCCTCCTCTCTCCCATCAGCACTCGCTGTCAGTACCACCTGCTCTAAGGTGGGTCTAAGGTCTTTGTGTGCTTTGTAATCTTTCTGCTGTGAAAACACCAGTTTCACTTCAGCTTTCTCTGTAAGAAGTCAGTGTGACTTTTGCCCACAACCAGAGGGAGTGTTTTAAGCTCCTGGGCATGTGTTTTCCAGCAAATGTGTTTTCTTTGTGCCTGGGTAATAGTTCAGTGTGAGGAACGCCTGCCTCCACAGCCCTGTCTCTGCAAATCAGGCCTCCAACCTGCCTAACGTGCAGATCTACACAGGGACCTGTGGCACATGCCCTGAGGAAAAGGTGTTTTCCTTGCAGGTGGATTTGTGCCAAAGGATTTGTGCCAGTCTGATAATGACGTTAGGGTTGATATTCTAGATAATGGGTTTATTTTCTCATCCTTTGAAAAGACTCATCAGTTGGTGGCAGGTGTTGCGGAGAGGCGATGAAAGCTCATGCTTCCAAGGAACTTCCTGCTGCTGTTATCCACCTTGATGGTAGTCCTTGATGCAGCTCCGGATTGCCTCTGCTTTGCTGGCTTTAATGAAATTTTCATTAGCGTGCAGTCAAAAAGCTGAACTTGTAACTCCTTTTACCACTTTCCTTAATGAATAGAAGGCCTTAGTCAGCTTCAATTCAGGAATATCCATGTCAGCCTAATTGCATTCTCATTAGCAGCCTTAGTGCTGTATATTGGTGTAGGTAGCCTGAGGGATTAGAAAAATGCTTGTTTATTGCTATGGCAACTGTGGCTGTACTGAATTATGTTTCCTATTCAGCCAGTGCTGCTTGGTGTCCTGTCTGCCCGGGCGTTTCCCAGAGCTGTGTGCTTTTTCCACAAGCCTGCTCAAGAAATGATGCTGGGAGGCAATGTAGAAAACCTAATTTTCAGCTGGTGCACAAAGGCATGGTGCTGGGCAGGCGGTGGCTGAGGATGTGGAGCAGGGTGTTGGTGCTGCTTCTGTGATCTGTGTCACCTGCTGCTAATTTTCACTGCTAGGGATATATTTATATCGTAAGAATAGGTTTTCTCCTGCCAGTGTGGTGCAGGCAGCATGGTGCATTCGTGGCTTAGCTCTGTGTCACGCACTGCCATCCTCATGTAAGGATGGTGATGGAGGAGTTTCTGCAGTCTCTAGCATCTGCTATCTGACCATCCATGCCATGAATTCATCCTGCAGGATTTTTTACTGCCCGCTGCTTGCTGTGGCAGCAGCAATTGTGGTCTTTGGTGCAGGTTCTGGCTGAAGGGGGAAAGGGCTTAATACTTTGGATGGCTTTAACAGCAAAAGTAAGAAGTCAGATGCAGCTGCTAGACTCAATAGTTCTTGTATAAATGATTCTTCTTTCTCTTTGTACAAGCAACACTCTTTCTAGCAGTCAGGTCCTGCTGTCCAGTGATACGTGCATCAGTGCCTTTCTAATACTGTGAAAGGAATATATAGGATATATAGGACCACAGTTCCCTTATTGCTTTTGAGAAACTGCAGTTCCTTAATCTTACTGTTGTAAACTACAATGACTGAGAGCAATCTGGTGTTGGGGAATCTGATCTTGTAGATACTGTCATCTTGGGCATTTTCTTGAATCAACAGTTCTTCCCTGTCACCACTGCAGCCGCAGGAACGTGCCACCAGACCAAGCCTTTGTCAGGCACACTCTTGCAGCTGCCTGCGATGCCATGTTGGCAGTGAGGGAGGTATTGCTGCACTGACAGCCAGTCTTTTACCCACTGTTCTGGATAAATGGGAGTTTGGCAAGCCTAGATAATGCCATGAATATTATTTTTAAAGAGGTGTTCTGTGTAGGTTAGTGTGTGCTCGCATTGCTGGAGCTGTGCTGAGAGGACATTGCCAGTAAAATGCTGATGTAGGAGAAAATGCTGGGGAGCCGTGCACCTGACATGGCTGCAGGGAAGCAAGGGAGGCAGCTTGTGCTTTAGAACTTTGGACTCTGGAGCTGGCTCTGCCTTTCTTTTCCCTGCTCTTTGTTTTTTGCAGGCTTTGTGCTTATTTTTCTTTGGAATGTGCAAATTGTGAGGAAAGGTGTATTTTCCTTTCTTGTTTTTTCCTTTCTTGTTTATTACTATTCTATTTTCTTTTCATCAGCCATTCATGTGCCAGATTCCAGCAGCTCTCCCTGTCTCATCCAAAGCCTCCTGGGTGGGCATATTTGAAATTACCTGCTGTGACTGTTCAAGTTTTCACTAAAATCTTAACAAAACATCAGGGTAAAGGGAAGGATTGCTTCTGCATGAGAGGTTGTGCATAGGCATAGGGGAGCTCCCCTGCGCTGCCTTTCCCAGAGACACTGTTTCTGTGGCTGCTGAAGATGAGGATTCAGTCTGATGGGACTACTTAGAGCTGGCTGTTGTTCTCCCTGTGCTCTGCTGCCTGGAGCTCGTGCTCCTGTGTGAGCTCTGAAAAGCTCAGCTGTGTTCTCATAGCCTCTGCACTGCAGCCCTGTGTTTGCTAGGGCTCCCACTTATAAGAGACACCAGTACAATCGATCAGTCGATCTTGTGTTGCTGATGATATTTGGCAGTATCGAGCCCTGTGAGAGCTAGGGTGGGTGGCTGCGTTTGGATGTTGCTTGAAGGAGTTAACAGCAGGAGGGAGCAAAATAGTAAGGGGATGACAAGAGATTAGTGTGTGCTCATCCAGCAGGGTCTGGCAGGCCATGCATCAGGAAGTAAGCTGCCTCCATTCCCAGTAAATGGGTGTGTGTCATGAAACAAACCTCAGCTGTGGCACTGAAATTGCTATGGTTTGTGACACTGCAGGGAATTGCACATGGTATGAGTGCTGCTCCCGGTTGCATGGGGAGTTGCAAAGGAGAGCCCAGCCTTCCACCCAGGTGAAGGGAGTCATGGGCATCATCATGTTTTGGAGACATTCAGAAAAGCACAGTGGGGTCTGTGAAGGCTGGTAGCTGAACAGAAGAAGCCAGTGCAAGAATTGAGCTATTTCTTGCTCTTTTTCCTTTCAGAATTTGCAGGATGAACATCAGCAGCTGGCGCCAGGTGACCCTGCAGCAGGGAAGCAGGTATCCCATCTGCGTGCTGCAGAGCTGCAGTGCAAGATCCAGCAGGTTGAAGCTGCCAATAAGGTATTTCTTCATGAACAGCAAATTCAGTGCCTAGCAAATCTGTTGTAGCTAGTATTGGAGAATGCCTCCTAGCCTGGCCAGAGGCAGGCATCTGCACCTCTGTTACAGCAAGGGTGTGTGCTGACAAATGACGCTCAGTGTTGTCTGCCTGCTTGAGTTAAGGGCGTTTACCTTTTTTCTGCAGCTGGGCTGTGTAAATTTTCCATGTTTATTTTTGCAAACCATTATTTTGGTAGAACTTCCCACTTGTCTGGTGAGCCTTCTGAAGGAGAGATACAGACAGCTATTTCTCTGTCTCTTAGATTTGCACGGATTGAGCCTGGTGCAGGAGAGAAGGCCACCTGCCTCTTGAGACAGCTGCTACCTTTTTTGAAGGAGTAAGGGAGATTAATGCAGGGGCAGGGGCATGTTTTCATTTTGATTGAAAAGCTTTCTTGGGGAAGAAACATGAATCTGAGTTGTCTTGAGGCAAATCAGATTTAACATGTGTTACAAGGCATGGATGTTCCTAGTTATGCTCTTAAACTCTAAGGTAAGTTATACCTGCTGGGAAAATAGAGAGGTTAAATGGGAAAAAAACCACCAAGATGGAATCTTTATTTAAATCTGGAGATGGCTGGACCACAATGGTTAACAGGGAAATAGAAGCTCAAGACCCAGTAAATGCAGTTGGGAGTGTTTAAACAGGTTAGGGGGAGTGTCGTGTAGAGAAGAGATAACAGGACGGATGTGTAAACTAATGAGCTACAAGAGTAAATTATGTGGCAGCACCAACTGCTTAAGAAATTGAGGCTTGAGTAAGTTTTGAGGAGGATATGTATCATGTAAGATTAAGAACAGATTTAGAAATGCTAACTAGGAGTTGTTTAAATGCACAACGTGTGCTGCTTCATGAACATTATGGAGAGAGCAGAGAACTGTCCTAAACCTGCTTGAGATGGTAGTCTCTTCAGGGTGAAAATGTCAAAGGCAGAAGTTTCTTGGCTTGTAAACCAGCCATAGAGACTGGTGAGATTTCCCCTTTGCTTTGCAGCTGTGCTGTTGGCATGCTGGCACTGGCTAGATTCTGTTGTGCTGAAGCGAGAACTTGAGGCTAAACAAGCCACTGATCTGATCCAATGTGAATTACTTAGACCAGCAGGTGCTACAAGAGTGCCTGAGTGGTCAAAGAAGACAGTAAGAGAAGGGGCAGGAAGACTGTAACGGGGCATCTGCAATGCTCTGGAGGACTTCAGAAGTAAAGGGGACAGTTTTTAGCATGTGTAGCTTCTTCATGTTGAAGATCTCTTGGGAAGTTTTTGGGCTGAAGCAGTCCCTTTTAGAGGAAATGAAACAAATGACAGAAGCTGGGAACGCTGTTAGGCAATCCCAGCAGGACTCCTGGAGTATGTGGGAGGCAGTATGATACATGAACCTAAGCCTGGAACCTCTGCCCTGAATGGGGGAGCTGCACTGGAGGGTAGAGAGCACTGAAAACAGTCTTGTGGAGGGACTGAAGGCCTTGTGTTTGCTTGCTGGTCTCCACCCAGCTCACACAGTATTTACATAGTCTAGAGGGAGCCACGTTAATCTTGATCTAGCGAACACCTGGGCTATATGGACTTGAGTAAGGAGTAGAAGCATGCCTAAGAGTGTTTATGTGGAGAGATAGGCAGGATTAAAAAAACAAAAACCAAAACCCCAACCATATTTCTGTCTTCAGTTGTTACAGGAAAAGCTGAATGGATTGAATTTTCAATTAAAATCTGTCCAAGAAACATCACAGAGGCAAGATCGTACAATCCAGAGTCTGAATGAGGCCCTGAAGAGCAAAGAGAGCAAGGTAATAGCTCTGGGCGGACATGGTGGTGCTCGCTGAAAGAGGAAAGTGTGTTAGCCCTGTGGGTAGCGGCTGAAAAGGAATGCTTAAGCAACTGCTGGGTATCCTGGTGCTCATGAAATTATTTCTTGCAAAGCTCTTCTGTGTGATGCTCATGTCAGTCCCCGCTGGAGGCTTGGGACAGGAGGGTTTGTGCTTGGTTTGCCAATGACTGTGTTTCCTATCCTTTGATTTTTAGACAGAAGAACTTTACCATATCATTGAAGGACAGAATGAGACAATGGCCAAGCTGCAGGACATGTTACACAGAAGTCATCTGGGACAGTTGCAGGTATGTCCCTGGAAACCCTCAAATATACCAGGTTTTGATCTGCAGGGATCCTGATTTTTAAATCCCTGTTGAGAAATGGACCTGTGAGTTTCTGTGCTTCCTGCTCTTATTAGATGTCGGAGAGCCCACTCTCACTGCAGGAGCAGCAAATGTCACTGCTAGATCTTCAGAACGTGCTTTTCTGCACCAAGTTGGAGGTGCAGAAACTGAAAAGAGCTCAGCGCCAGAAAGAGCATCAATTGGCTGAAGCCAAGAGAGCAGCCCAGCTCCTGGAGACCAGGGTGCATGAGGAAGAACGGCAGAAAGAGGCAACCTGGAAACACAACCAGGTAATAAGGCAAGCACTTAGTCTGGAAGTCTTTGAGCTTACATGACTTAAGAAGCACTAATGTACTCTGTACTCTGTTCTCATACATCATTTCTGCCTACACCAGTCTGGGCAGACATGGCCAGCCCCTTGTGACATGTGGCAGAGAGAATTCTCCAGCCTTCTTAGCTACATATCTAGGGATTTAAAATTGGCAATGTATGGCAAATGTGAATATGTTGTCACTTGTATGTCTTTGCCTGATGCAAATGTCCCATCTCTCTTTGTGATGTTACAAATGTCCACTGCTGCACAGGTTAGCTGTGATTGACTGTAAAGTTCTGCTGTGGCCTGAGCAAGGTGTTTAGATGGAGGGACATTCTGGGAAATTAAAAAAACAAAAATCAAACTTACTCACTATGGAAGTGTGTTTCGCGATGTGAAAGCTGTGATGTTGCAGAACAGCTTTGGCTATTTTTCCACAGATCCTGTTGCCTGCTGTTTACAGGTTTGTGAGGACTGACTGCCAAGGTGTATGCTTTTCCCTTGCAGGAGCTGTGTGCTGTGGTACAGCAGCTGCAGGCAGAGCTTCAGAACAAGGCTCAGCAGCTCCAGACCATGGAGTGGGAGAAGTGCCGTGAGCTGCAGGCCCAGGAGCAGAGAGTTCAGCATTTGAGTCAGCACCTGGCTCGCAAGGAACAGCTTCTCCAGGTGAGATGCAGAAAGATTCAAGTTGAGCATAACTAACCAGGGCCCCTGCTCCTCCTTCGGTATTTGGTGATGCAAGAATGAGTCTGTAGTCTTCACCTGTGCCCTTTGAAGAAGGCAAGAGATACTTTTGTGTTCCCAATATGTGGAAGAAGGCACAAGTATCTGAGTACCTCAGCCCACTTGAGGTGATGCCTGGTGAACCAGGTACTAGTCAACCAGCCCCAGGTGCTGGGACTCTACCACCCTTTAATGTGGGGATTAGAGCAAGTGTAGGGTGCTGCTCTCTGAGGGTTTCTGGCCCGACAGTTGTATTAGGGGGTCTGTGTGTGTCACATGTAGGAATCAAGGGAACTTCTACAATGCCAGCAAAGCTTGGACAAGAGCCCTGCAGCCATGAATGCCATGCTGGAGAAACTGCAGCAGCGAGTCAGTGACAGGGATGCTGCTCTGGAGGTGAGCAGAGTGTGTTGGCGATATCCCAGTTTTCCCTGAGGCTCATGCTTTGGGCTACCATCAGTGGTGCAGCCCCAGGGATAATGATGTCTTCTTCGTGCTCTTTGTGGCTCAGCCTTCCAGAGGAGCCCTCTGAAAGGGAGAGCTGAGGTGTCCCACACAGTGAGTGGTGGGCTGCAGTGCCCTACTACCCCATTCTGAACAATCACCCCCTCTCACCTTAGCGAGCAGTAGATGAGAAATTCTGTGCCCTGGAGAAGAAAGAGCAAGAATTGCAACAGCTACATCTCTCGATAAGGGAGCGTGGAACTGACCTGGAGAGGTTGCGCAATGTCTTGTCTAGCAACGAGGCCACCATTCATGTGAGTGCTTTTACCTGGGCATGCAGAGTCCAGCCTGGCTGTGGTGTGGTGCTGGACAGACCTTCCTGTGAATGCTCTGGTTGTTGCTGGTGAGAGCTGCTGCAGGGTGTTGGCCTTCCTCTGGCCTTGTGTGCAGGGCAAGTTCCTGTGTCACTCATGTTTTTAGGTTGGGTGTAGAAGGTGAGTGTAGTGTCTGGAAAGGATGGGGTGAATCTGTGTGACTCCACTAGCAGGAGGCACTGGTATTTCCAGTTTTGCTTAATTCAGGATAAAGTCTCTGTCCCTGGTTGAGCTGCTTCTGTTGTGGTCCCCAGAGCCTGGAGAGTCTCCTGAAAGCCAAAACCCTGGAATTAGAGCAGGTCTCAGCAACCTGCCAAAACCTCCGCTGGCTCAAGGAAGAGATAGAGGCCAGATCCTGCAGCAGGCAGAAGGAGCAGGAGGGAATTATCCAGCAGCTGCAGACCTGCCTGCATGACAGGAACAAGGAAGTGGAGGTAAGGCCTTAGCTTGGCTTCCTGAGCCTTCAGCCAGTTTGTCTGCAAAGAGAGTGATCCCAAAGCAGAGACTACTGGCTGCCTGCCTCTTAGGAGGACACTTGGACCTGTGCCTAGTGCTTTGGAAGCTGGCTGCTTTTGGCACCTGTAAATACCTGTGTTTGCTGGAATACTTCTCTCTCGGCTACACCCAGGCTGAAGAGCTGTTTGTCCTTGAACAGCTTGTAGTTTGATGGTAACAGTGTCTCTCCATCTCTCCCTTCCTCCCCCTTGTTCAGGAGCTTACAGCAACTCTGCTGTGCAAGCTGGGCCCAGGACAGAGTGAGGTAGCAGAGGAGCTGTGCTTGCGTCTCCAGCACAAGGAGAAAATGCTGCAAGATCTTCTCAGTGACAGGAACCGTCAGACCATGGAGCATGATGCTGAAATCCGGGAGCTGCTACAAGCTATGAGCACCAAGGAGCAGCAGAGCAGAGTGAGTTGTGTGCTGTGTTGCAGTGAGGAGGTGCTGGGGTGGATGACCCTGCCTTGCATTAAGCAAATAGAAGCTGCTCTCTGGCTGCTGTTGGTGTAGCCTGCTGAAGCTGCTGAGTATTGAAGAACTATGTGAGATGCCATGAGCAATTTCTAGGTTGGTCCTAACCCATTGCATTAGAGCAGTTATGAAGCAGCAGCTCTTGTATTGTCAGGTACCAGGATTCTGTCATTAGGTGGATGAGGCAGGGTTTGTGTGTGTGGTGAGGAAGGAGGTGCAGACCCTTCTAGATAGCTATGCTCCTGGGCTTGAGGCAGCAGAGGGGCTGCGGGAGGGTTGCTGCTACATGTCTGTGTCACCAGAATAGGGAGGAAGACACTCAGCTGTTTCTTGTGTAGTGCAGAAGTCTGAGGAAGTTCTGCTTATTGCCTCTTAACTTAAATGTAAGTCAAAGTAGTGCATGGTCCTGAGCATGTAAGTGCCACTTAAAGAGCCACAGTTCCTACCCTGCCTACTCTTACACAGTGGGTGCAGTTCAGTGTTACCCAAGATACCTTGTATTGAGTTTTCTTTCATAAAAAGGGGGCTAAAAGGCCAGGCACTGCCTCCTCCTCGTTGTTTGTCCTCTTTCTCCCCTCTTAAATTGAGAGAAACTGAGGAGCTCGTTCCTCTGTAGGCAGAGGGGCTGAGCCTTGCTGCAGCTGTCTGGCAGGCAGAGATGGGAGGGCTGCAATGGAGTTGCTGTGGTTGGCCTGGAGCAGTAGCTCCCAGGTTGATTTACAGAGCACTTCTACTCTGAAGTGACAGATAAACAGAGATGGTTTTTTCTTAGTCCCTAAGGATGGTGAAGGACAGAGATCCTACCCTTTCCCTGATTTTTTCCTGCTCAATCAGGTGGCTGCTGAGAAGATGGCTCACACTTTGGCTGAAAGGGGCTCTGAGTTACAACTCCTGCGCCAGCATGTGTCGGGGAAGGAGCCTGTTAGGACCCAGTCAGCTGGTGCCAGCCTGTTGAAGCAGGACAAACAGCCCATAAAAGTAAGAATTGTGCACTGTGTTTTTTCACCTGTGACCTCAGGGCTCCAGAGAGAACTGATTGCCCCAGAGGAAATGGTAGAGGGTGGAGCACCACAGAGAATGATAGAAATCAAAGGGGGATCAGGAAAGAGAGTTTCTGTAGGAGAAAAAGAAATTCAGGTGCAGAGATGCTGCCTAAATGTTCTGATCTTGATGCCACCAGCCTTTGTCACTCAGTGTCTCCTTTCATTTTGATTAGGCAGTGTTTGAGTCCTTAGGGTATGTGAGAGTACGAAAGAAATCCACCCTCTGACCTTCCAGCATTGACCCAGTCCTTCCTTGGGCTGGGCTGCCTTGCTGTATTGTAATCCCCTCCCTGACACTGTCACATTCTAGAGGGGACAAGCAAGCTAATTTTAGGTCCCACTAATTCTTGGCAGAGCCTGTTGGCTGTTTGCTGTCTCTTCCACAATTGGAATGATATTTTTAAAGCAGCTTTGCTAAAAACCCCTTTGAGGGTGAACACAGTTCCAAGGCTATACATATGCCACGCTCCTACTAGAGCAGCTGTTAATGGTTTATTGGTGAGCTGACATGTTGAACATTTTTAAGCAGCTGTAAACAGGTTGCTCATTTCTATTCCCAGGGTCACAGTAAGCTCTAGAGACTTCCAGAGGCTTGTATATGGGCCAAGTTCTGTGTTTTCCTTCCCGCATGGTCCCTCTGGACCACATCCTTGGATAAAGGGATAGGTCTTTGTAGAGTCTCAGTTGAAAGATGGGCTTGCTGCATTTGAGTGAAACTCTTTTAATCCTTACTATGAAGGCAGACACTGCCAGTAACTTTCCAGTGCCAAGTAAAACAAGGCCAGTGCCCTTTTGCCCACATGCACAGCTTCTAGGTTGGGTGCAGTTCACTTGTCGCCACTGCTTGGCTAGATCCCCTTCACTGGTTTCTCACATTTCAGAGGTGTCAGCAAAGCAGCCAGTAGCTGTGCTGAAGTTCTGGAGCTCTGGGGAAGCTGCAAGTGCCAGCTTCACTGTAAAGGTGCAAACCTAGAGGATTTTGTATTTTCAGGAAATACTGCAAGGAGCTTGTGGAGCCACAGCCATTGCTGGACCACCACAGGGGGACAGCAGCTGCAGGGCAGAGGGAGGTGAGTGTGTTGACAGCTTCTTCCAATGTCCCCAAACTTGACCAGGGCTTTTTGGTGTGTGGGAATCATGGTTACATAAAACTGTGTGAGATTAAAGACCTTTGAGCAAAAGTGAGTGTACTGAAATAAAGCTGTGCCTCCCCTTTGGGTGGTGGTTTGGGGATGTCTAGGGATGGGAGTATGGGAAAGGCTAGTGTTGGGTTTGAGGTGACGTGCTTCTACTCAAGAGTTGATGCCATCTAGTGAAGGGCTTTTGACTTTATGGTTCAGGCTGGGTGAGACAAGTGCAACTGGTTTGGGTTTTGCCTTTGGGGCCGCGACACCATAATTTGCTAGGGGTGGGATAGCAGGCCTGGGATGTTGCCGTTGCTTGAGGCTGCTGTTTAAGGACCAAGCAGGGAAGAAAAGTGTTTGCCAAGAGTGCGATGGGCAGCACAAGCATTGTGGACCTATCTTGCTGAAGAGGGATTCTGTCTGATCCTGGGGTCAGATCTGATGCATGCTATCCCTGCTGTAACAAATCTGTCTTTGCAGTTACAGTGTCAGCAGCAGAGCTGGAGAAGGATCTTGTTAATGCCAAAGAGGAGCTGGAGCTAATGGCAAAGAAGGAAAGAGAAAGCAGGGTGAGCTTGTTGATGGAACCTGTGTTGGTCTCTCATGCTTACAGAAGATCATTGGACTGCCTTGTCACTGGAGGTTTTGGATCCCCTTCTCTTGTGAGGGTGCCCCCAGTGAGAGAAATGGGGCAGCAGCTCGCAGTGGGGTGTTTACTGTCAAGTCTCACGAACTTCTCTTCCTCCTCTAGCGAGAGCTCACTGCTCTCCAGTCTGTTGTGGCCACGCAGGAGGAAGAGCTGCAGGTGCAGGCCTCAGATATAGAGTCCTTGACCAGGACCATTCAGATCAAAGAGGACCTCATCAAGGTGAGATAATGTGCTATTCTGGGTCAATTTTGTCTGGGAAGGCTGCAGAGGAGTCTCTTCTTTCCCCACATCCTGAGAGTAATGTGGCTGGCTCTGGCTGTGGATGGTATTGCTCCCTACGTGTTTGTGTTACTTTGGCCAGAAGACAAAGGCCCCAGACCTCCAGAGTGTTGTTATTTGGTTGTGTACCAAACACCCTTCTTGGAGAGTCCTTTAAATAGAGTGTATGTCCCTTTTCAGTTCCTGCTCCAGGCTGTCGGCTGTGCCTAATACACCCTGGGTGCTTTGGTGTTTCTTTCGTAGGAGACCTGAGTCTTTCCAAACACTGGAAACTTTTGGTAGTTACGTTCCAGGGAGGGTTACAAAGGTCCAACTGTCCTTGTAACTGATTCTTTCTTCACTGAACTCTCCTGCTGTTGGTTTTCAGGATCTTCAGATGCAGCTGGTGGATCCTGAAGAAATTCCAGCTGTGGAAAGGCTGACACAAGAAGTGCTAGTGCTTCGGGAGAAAGTGGCCATAGCAGAGTCACGAGGACAGGAGGCTACTGGAAACAGAAGGCAGCAGGTAGTGTGCCATGTGGGGTGAGCTTGGATGTGTTTGCATTTCTGCTGGTGCTCAGTTATGAGGCTTTGTTTTCAGCCTTTGGCTATGCTTTGGTGTGCTTGGTTTTGGAAGCTGGATGTGTATGATAGGGGGAGTACAGAGAAGAGGATTGGTTCACTTTAGCACTTGTTTCAAGGGAAGTCTTTTGAAAGTCCAGAGGTGGCACTGATCAACTTGATCTCTTGGACACAAGCAAGAGAGGAAGAGAAGCTCCTGTTTCGCTGAGGCAGCCAGATGCCTCTTTTGATTCTGTCTCTTTTTCTAAAGTGCTGCATCTTGTCTTTTCTCTCCAACCAGTTGTTACTGATGCTGGAAGGGTTAGTGGCTGAGAGGAATCGGTTAAATGAGGCTCTCCAGGCAGAGAGACAGCTCTATGGCAGCCTGGTAAAGTTTCACACACACCCAGACAGGTAAGTGGGGCTGCCATAGCTCCATGCTGCTCTGTTCTGCTGCTGGGACAGGCTGGGGTCATCCAGGGAGGCAGTCTCCAAAGCGGTGATCGTTCTGTGAGTCTGAGAGCCTTCACTGGGAAAGAGGGAGTCTAGGCAAAGAACCAGACAAATGCAGGTTTGGGAGTCCAAATTTTTGGCTGCCTTCCTCCCTTGAAAAGGCTGCAGTGGCCAGCTTTAAATGCTGCATAAACTCTCCCCATTGCCACTTCTTGTTCAGGCCCTGAGATTTCCATCTCTGTTCCTAGTTTATCCCTTCCCAGCTCAGTTTCCCACCCACACTTGGCCACCTTTCAGAGGCTCCTGTCAAATTCCCAACCAACTGTTGGGTTGATAAGGATCTATCTAGGTGCTTATCCAGGCTGCAGCCCCGCAGGGCATTCTCTGTCCTCTGAACTAATCCCCTGCCTTGAATGGAGCTGCAGCCTCTGAGATATTTGAGCTACCTGATAGGAAGAGAGCACATAAGTGGGGTGCTTGGGTAAGTACTGAAGAACAGCTGTGACTAGGAGTCCCCTTCCATGGGCTGAAGCCTTTTTTGGGGATGGCTGTGCTCTGGGGAGGTTTAGAGGTGAGGCAAGAGCTGACTGAGCTTGCTGGGGAGCATGCAGGGCCTGTGCCTGGAGTAAGTGCCAGTCCTGGATGGAGGGGCCGGTTTTGTTTGTGCTTGCTACAGCCTGTCTAACCCTCTTCCCTTCTGTGCGATGTGTCTGGTTAGTGCTGCGAGAGACCACACTCTGCAGGTGGAGCTGGAGGGGGTCCATGAGCTCCGGGGACAGCTGGAAGAAGCTCTTGGAAGAAGCTTGGAGTGTTTGAGCAGGCTGGAGACACAGGGTGCCATAGGAGGTGGGGAACAGGAGCGTGTGAGAGTCCTACCCCAGCATGCCTTCTGAGCACTGGCGCTCGCCTGCCTGCCACGGAAACGGTTCACTAACTGAGCGCCTGTCTCACTGACTCTGGGAGGGTGGCTGTGGTACTTAGTCATGGTACGATAGAACTGGTACAGGGCTGCTTTGTTTTAGATTTGAGCTGCTTCGGAAATGGCAATCAGTGCAATCCACCTGTGTCTCGTGTACGTTCCTGTCTGACCCACCCTGGTGGCCACTAGTGCATTTGCACATTCGAATCATTCCATTTTAGCTAATTTCCCTCTTACCTCCCTTCTCCTCCCATCCTAATGGGCCAAATAAAGATTCCCTTTCTCTGAAGAAAGTACCAGATGTTCTCTATTATCTCCCAAGTGCATGAGTGTGAATTTTTGTATTCCCCTACCGTTTTTTTTTACCCAGTGACATCCACCTCTGGGTTGATGGTGGCTGGTCCAGAAGGAGAAGGTGTATATGGAAAAGTGAGTTCCAGACCCAGAGGATTTGAGAAGGGCCACAAGACCTGGTGCCACTTGCCTGTGCCTCTTGCACAAGTCTTGAGTGTGGAACTAACAATTCATTTGATGCTTAAACCAAATCCTACTTCAGTATTGATGATTTTACTGATTCTTTTTTTCCTTAACTGTAAGCAGTCTCAGCCCAGCCTGTGAGTGCCTTCAAGGGAAAGCTCCCTCCTCTTTTCGACAGATGGTTTGGCATGACCGAGACCTGTCCCTGCTCCCACAGTCTGGGCTGGGTCTGCTCCCTCGCTTGTATGCAGGCATCTTGCCTACAGGCTCCACATGCTGCTTGGCCAATGGGCAAGACCCTATTCCTGCTTTGTTGGGGACAGTCCTGCTTGGCAGCAGTACATGCCTTGTCTAGGGTATCTTTCACCTCTGGGAGTATTGGGGCTGGTGTGAGAGCTGAAAAACGATAGCAGCAGCTTTCCAGTGACCAGTGCTTCCCATGTGCAATGGGCTATGGGTTAGCTGTCCTACTCAGTCACTTCTCAAGGTAGCAGGAGTGTATTTTGTACCTTTGAGTATCTGCTTCTCCCTGATGGGGAAGCTGAACTAGGAGATGGTGGAGCAGAAGAGCTCTGTCTTGCTAGGCTGTGTTACCTGGACCTGTGACTACTTCACATGGCACCACCTATCCCATGCCTTGCACCTGTGCTGAGGTCTCTTCCATGCTTCAGGTGGGGATAGGAGGCAGCACCACTCTCCCTTTACACACAGCAGGTCAGCACTGCTGCTCTGGGTCTACACCTAGCTGCATGGTGAGTTCAGCAGTTCTCGTGGCCTGAAGGGATGCAGCTAGTGGCTGCTGGGCAGCTCTGGTACTTGGTTAGCTTTTCCTTTCTTGTATTTCATCTAATTCCTCTCACTTCTCTGTTTAGCATCATCTCATTCTCCTTCTGCCTCTGACTTTGTAGGAGCCTTAGTGTCTCTGTCCTTAACCTTTCCACCTTCCGTTCTCCATCCTGGCTCTGATGCCCAGCTGGCTGCCTGGTCCTTTGGGTACCACAGAGCCCAGGACTCAGCACAGACTCAGCAGGGCATGAGGGAAATTTTGGCTGGTGTTCCAGCAGCTCTCATCTCTTCTTGTGTGTGTGTTTTGTGGCAGATCTGTCCCTGGCCTCCGTTAGCATCACTGCTGTAAAGTGCTCTGGAGGGAAGCATTATCCTAGGCTAATGTGTTCCAGCTGCTCTGCTCTGTTCCTTAGGGCCTTCTTTCATCCCCGATACCGCTGGCTATGCACTCCTCTGACCTGTGAGAGGACCAGCCTGAGACCACCCTCTGTCAAACTGCAGTGCTTTGTTTCTGTCTCAGCTCTTTGTGTGGAGATCTTGCCTTCCTCTCTGTATTTCCCTGTGGGCCTTGTTTCTCTTCCCTTGTTTCCAACAGCATGAAGACTTCCAGTGCAGCCAGTGCACCTGGGTGGCCCGTGCCTGTGAGCCTTATGCAATTCTTAAGCCATGCAGCTAATTCTCTTTGCCTTTAGGCTTGATGTGAAAGGCAGAGGAGGCTGTGAACAATAATTCTGGGATTGCATCTCCTGCCTCCTTTGCTGGTAATATTCAGAGAGCTGAGCAGTCCCTCAATTTGCACCTATCCTGTACTCCTGTTGTGATGGAGGGTTCAAGCACTTGGTGAACAGTAGCCTGTGCACAGACTGCCCAATGTGTCCACTTCTCTGCTCCCCCAGCATCGGCTTCCTCGTCTCCTCCTCTTCCCCTGTTGTTATTTTTCCTTGGGCTTTGCTCTCCCTTTTTCTGCCTCAGCCCTGGGAGCCTTTCAGAGCTGCAGGTGAGGAGACGGGTGCTGTGTCGTGGCACCAAGAGGTGGTTCTCCCAAGTCCCCAGAGCAGTGGTACGGACTGTGAGCCATCCTGCTCTGATCTCAGCTATGGTGACCCAGTTTGAGAACCATGTCCATGTGGCACTCAGCCCCCCAGCAACGCCTGCAGCTGAGGGGCTGCATCCACTCACTCTTCAGGGCCCCACAGGCATTGAGCTGTAGCCCTCGATCTGTTGCCACCCAGCAGGTTGTGTCCCTGGGGGCTCACAGGGATGTGCTTTGTGTATGCCGAATGCCACCCTTGAGAGCCGCTGCTTCACTGTGATGCTGCTGCCACTTCCAGCTGTCTCTAAGCATTTTTCTCCTGGCACAGTGCTTCTCTGTGGTGTCTGTTCTTGCTCCATGAGGCACAGGTACTGTGGTGCACAGGCTCCACCACACAGTGTAATGTCTGCCCAGGCTCAGCTCTGATTTTTGCAGCCTCCTGGCAGTTGCTTGTCACAAGTGGATCTTCTGAGTGTGCCGTCTTCTGCATGCACAGTGTGCTGTGCAGCCCCCTGCCCTGCTGCTGCTGTGCTCCTTGCTGGTACTCATCTCTTCCTCCCAGGAGCTGTGTGCATCCCTGCCGATTTCTCCTTCACCAGCAATGTTTGGCCTCTCCTGCCAGCATTTCTCTGTATTCCCCTGCTCTGTATTCAGCCTTTCTTGGGAGCTCCAGCCCTGCCACGTCCAAAGCAGCTGCATCTCCAGGAGGCTACAGGCTGTGAAACTTGGTCCTGCACAGCCCCAGGGGATGGTCTTGGGGTCTGTGCGACCTCCCCTCTCCATGGGGAGAAGAGGGATTGGGGGTACACCCATGTCAAAGAGCAGGCAGGGCCTTGCAGCTGGGTGGGAGGAAAGCTGCCCAAACAAGGGGCACAAGGCTCTGCACAAAGGGGCCAGGAGCAGAGCTGTGTGCAAGCAGAAACACATGACCTCAACTCAGCTCTGTGGGGCAGGGTGGCCCTGAGTCCTCTACGAGCTGGGGTATGGAATGCAATTGTCCTTTTAGCTTTGCTTCAGTTCTGCAACACCAGTGCAGGGCTTGCAAAGAGCTCAGTGCCATGCATGACAGCAGAGCATGGATGACATGGGCAGGGTGGCTGTTCATTCCCTCACTGAGCTGCCCCTGAAGGTGATTGTGTGAGGTGTGCCCCATGCTCCTGCCAGGGTAGTGCCTGACCGAGTGCATGCTGCTGCTGGTTGTGGCATATGAACCGAGTGCATGCTGCTGCTGGTTGTGGCATATGAAGTGGCTGCAGGATGGGTGGCATGTATGCACGTGTGTTGGGCCAGCAGAAGGTGCTGGGTTGAAGCTCTCGCATGCAGAGGAGGGATGGCAGGGCACACAGACAGTGGAGAGACCTCAGTCCTGGCCCAGCACCAGTCATGTATGAGAGTCAGCACTTGCCCTGGAGCTGCCCACAGTGACCGTGGGCATCACCAGGAGGAGAGGACAGAGGCAGTGCTGCCACTGACACTGCTTTGAGTGCCTTGTTGTGCTGTGCTATCCCTTAGGTCAGGCCACAGGCACAGACACTGATGATGCCAGCACCAACTTTACTCACAACAACGAGGCAGCCCATAGCCTGGCAACCCAGCACGTGAGTCAGGGCAGTGCGGCAATGGGAGCACGGGTGGCAGAGTGCAGCACGGGTGGCACTGCGCCAGTGCTGGACGGTGTCTTAGCCCCTTCAGAAACATTCCTGTCACTCTCTGCATTTGTCCCTCTAGAGCAGCCTCCAGACTCGCAAGGAAAGCAGGGGCACTGGAAGGACCTTACTGGGGACCACAGCGCCCACTGTGCCAGAGCGGGAGCTGCGGGCGGAAGAGGAGCTGCAGGAGCTGAAGGCGCAGCTGGAAGAAGCCGGCTTCTCCTCTGTCTCCCACATCAGGCAAGAGCCCTGGAATATTTGAGCCATCAGGTGGCAGTAGTTTGAGGGGATATCCTGCATCCCTACTGCTGCCCGCCCTTCACAGTGCCTTGTGCCCCCAGGAAGGCGATGCTGAGCCTTTACCTAGAGAATGCAGAGCTGAAGGAGCGGATGGGTGAAGCTACGTCGCTGCTGGAGAATGAGGAGCAGGAGGAGGCTGGGCTAGGTGGCCCGCTGGCCCCTGAGCCCCGCAGGCTGCCAAGGAAGAGCCGCAGTGCCCTCGGGGACTGCCCACCCGGCGGCAGCGGGGATGGACAGGGGGCTCCAGCAGAGAGGGGAGCTGTGCCCGCCAAACGTCCAGCGCTGGAGGCACAATCCCAGGATGACATGGCCAAGAGACCCTGCCCTGGCACTCTAGGCAGAGGGGACAGGAGTTCTGTAAGTGCTTTGGGCACAGGGAACAGAGATGGGGATGAAGATGGAGATGGGGATGGAAAGGAAGAGTTTACAGTCTATCTCCTCTCTGGAAGGTGGAGGGCACAGTCCCTGGTGGGAGCTGGCCAGGGCTAGGTGCAGAGCTTCGCTCCCAGGTGGCACAGGGACAGAGGCAGTGCCAGGAGCTGAAGGACAAGCTTGCTGCCTCAGAAGCCATGGTGCAGGCACAAGCCGAGCAGCTGGAGAAGTACCATGTCTTGCTCCGTGAGTTAAAACCCCAGGGGCGATAGCGAGTCTGTGCCATGTGCACCATGCTGTACACGGGGCAGGGATGGTGAATCCTGTTGGGGGGGGGGAACCTGAGCTGATGGTGCTGCCCAGCAGGTGAACCCCACGCCCAGCAGCTCAGCAAGCAAGTGCAGGTGGACTTTCAGGACCTGGGCTATGAGACATGTGGGCGAAGCGAGACTGAGGCCGACCAGGATGAGACCACCAGCCCTGGTAAGGAAAGCCGAGGCTCTGGGGATCCCGGTGCTTTGTTCGCTCAGTATAGAGAAGTGACACTGTGCTCTGTCCCCTCTACAGAGTGCGAGGAGCCAGATGTATTTGGTGAGCCTAGCCTGGGTGAGGAGCTGGGGATGTCCAGAGCAAGCAAGGCTGCCCAGAAAGCCATGGCCTTGGCAGATGTGGGTGCCCTGCACCAGCACATCCAGGACCTCAAGGCTCAGCTGCTCAATGCCAACAAGGTGATCCAGAGCCTGCAGCGCCGCACCCGCTCCATCTCCGTCACCAGCGGCTACACCTCGGGCGCCGAGCGGCCCCCGCCGCGTCCCACAGCCCTGGGCTCCCCCGCTCACAGCCTCACCGACGAGGACGAGGGCTGGCAGTCCGACGGCCACAGCGCCCTCTGCCCGCCCGCCCTGCGGGCACACCGCGACCTGCAGCACCTGGTGCACCGCGTTGCCCTCCTCGAGGCGCAGCTGCCCGCTGCCAAGGCCGGTGGCGTTTTACCCAAGGAGCTGCAATCTGCCACTTGGCCGGGGTATGCCCACGGGGATCGGGACCAAACGGGGGGCTGCGGGCGTCTCCAAGGGTTCCCCAAGCGTGGTGACTTCTTGCTGCACGCTTTTCCTGCAGCCAGGCTCCTGGGGTGTTTGCACGGCAGGGCAGAGCCCCAGTGGTGGATGGTGCACAGGCTCTCCCCACAGCACCGTCCATGCCGTGCTCTCTGGGGTCTGGCAGCCCTGTGAACCCCCCCTCTTGCTGATCCCTCCTAGGAAGTACAATTCGCTGATCCAAGCACAGGCTCGGGAGCTTTCCCATCTGCGGCAGACACTGCGGGAGGGCCGCGGGGTGAGCCGCAGCCTGGCCCAGCACCTGCATGATGCCCTGCGGTCCTTTGAGGACCTCCTCCGTGGCACTGACATTGACTACTACCAGGGTCAGGGCTTTCGGGAGCAGCTGGCTCAGGGCAGGCAGCTGGCTGAGAGGCTCAGTGACAAGCTGGGCACTAGTAAGTACCTTTGCAGGGTGGCACTGAGGGCTGAACATCACGGGGCATGGTGGGCTGGGAAGGGATGCTTTGATGAGTGCTGTTGAAAGGCTGGGGATATTTGGGCACCTTGTGCCATATGGGCTACCCACTTTGAGCTGTGCTGTCCTGTCTTGCTATAGTTCTGTTTGGGAACAGGCAGCCTGGGTCACAGAGACACTGACTAGTTCGTCTCTGGCTTGTTTTTTCAGGAGATCGACATGATGGAGATGATAAAACCAGTCACGAGCTCCTGGCACTGAGGTACCTGTTCCTAGGAAAGGCCTGGGAGACCTGTTCTGCATGTGCAACACAGGCTGTCACTGCTTTTGGGGTGGGGTGTACCCTTGGGGTCTCTCCTCCAGATAGGTGTTCTTGGGCTGCCTCTGCACTGGGGATGGGGAGGGGAGCCCCAGGCTTGGGCTGGGCACCCCATGATTCAGGGCAGCCTCGCAGCAGAGGTGGGATACAGCATGTGGGGTGTCATACTGGAGTGTGCACAGCACAGATGGGAAGAGGTGTGGGATGGGGATTACTGCCCTGCAAACTCTGTCAAGGCTCACCTCCATAGGCTTAGCCGGGAGCTCCAGGACAAGGAGAAGGTGATTGAGAGCCTGGAGGTGAAGCTGCAGGAGCGCTGCAAGTCCCCAGGCAGCAGCCGCCCGCCCTCCGAGTCATCCCGCTCTGCCACCAGCTCCTCCTTTGTGTCTGAGGGGCTGGAACCCTGCTCTGATGGTGACACAACCAGCGAGTGCAGCCGGTGCCGTGAAGAGCCCGCCCAACACACAGGTACTGCAGGGTGCCCAGGGGCCACAGCTGTGGGCTGGGGACACCAGTACCTCTGTAGCATGTGGTCCCTGCAGCAATGGGTGCACATCAGGCCTGGGCAGGGGCTGCCTGTTTGGCACCGCACCTCTGTGCCAGCCTGGGGGGTGGGTACACAGCACCTGGAGCTGCAGGGCAGCATCTCAGGGGGGTACCACAGCCCTCCAAGGCTGGGACCTGACTGACCTCGCATGGACTGTCCCATCCTGCAGGGCCTCCAGCTATGGGGACTCAGCTGCTTGAGGCATGCCAGTGCCCCCTGAGGAGGAGGGTCCCTGCCAGGCTGAGCCAGAGCTGTGCTAACATCTATCTCCATCTCTCCTATCTCTAGGCCTTCATGTTGACTCCTTGTCCAAACCCATTAGTGCCCCCCTGCCTGCACTGGCCCCTGGGCTGCCCCCATTCCTGCCTGCAGGGCCCCCCTTCCCTACGGTCCCCCTGCTCCTGGGCTGCTGTGGGAACCCCGTCTGCTCCCTGGCTGAGGCGCAGCAGGAGCTGCAGGTGCTCCAGAGGCAGCTGGGAGAAAGTGAGCGTGTGCCTCCAGAGTGGGGTTGGTCCTGCCTGCCCTGCATGTCATGCTGTACCACATGGCCCTTCATCCTCTCTGACCTTCCTGTCCTGCCCTGGGCCTTCTCCTGCTTCTCAGGGCCAGCGCTTTGTGGTTTGGTCCCGTCACTCTGGGGACTTGTGGCTCTCATGTAAAGAGGGCCTGGTGGGTGGGATGGATCCAGCCTAAGGCAGCACTAGCCCTTGGAGTGGGCAGTTGCACATCCTGGGGCCTCTGGAGAAGGACTTGTTTGGTTAGTTGTTGCATAGGAGTGGGGCTGGCACCCTCCAATTGGTGTCATGCAACCAGCAAGCAGAACAATCTGCTCTTCAAGGGGAATGCGTTTGACCAGGGTGGGGGATGAGTGATGGGGGATCGCCACGGGGGGGACATTGGGCTGCACTGTTAGGCAGAAAAGGGACAAGAAGCACATGGTGGGAGTGTGTTATTCCCATTCTTCTCGCTGTCCACTGCCCTTCTGCTCTTCACTGCTTTCCCCTGTGCATGCAGGTGTGATGCTACCCATGGCACCAGCAAAGCCCATAGCCCCACTGGGCCCCTTCAGAGACAGCAGCAAAGTCACGGCGTCACCCTGCCGACACGGTGCCTTGCAGGGCCCCAGGGCCACCGAGACCTGCACCCTCTGGGACGTACCCCCTCCCGGCCAGCCACTTTACGGGACCCTGCCATCAGGGTATCCCTCTAGACAGAAGCTAACAGGTGAGGTCCATGTTGGAGAGCATGGGGGCATCCTGCCTGGGTGTAGGTAAATGGGGAGGAGATCCAGCACCAGAATAGCTGCGGGACATAGCTCTGATATGGGACAGGTTAGAGGGGATGGTGTGAGGAAGGTGGCACAGCTATCCCTGCCCTGAGCCATCTCCTTGGCTGTGGCAGGGGCAGATCTGCTGGAGGAACACTTGGTGGAGATCCGCAGCCTGCGCCAGCGGCTCGAGGAGTCCATCTGCACCAACGACCGGCTCCGCGAGCAGCTCGAGTGCCGACTGGCCTCTGCCAGCAAGGCCAGTGGTATGGCGCTGCCCTGGGGCCAGGGCTGCTAGGGAGGCCCTAGGCTTTGCACACTCCATTGCCTGGGGAGGGTGCTTACTCTGTGCATGGCTGGGTATTGGAGAAAGAGACTCAGCGCTGGTCCCCCTTGGCAGGATTGTCCAGCAATGTCTATGCCCAGTCACCGGAGCTGGGGCTGCAGCTGAGCAGGGAGAACAAGGCTCTGCATGAGGACAACCAGAACCTGCGGCTCCAGCATGACCACATCTCCCAAGGTGGGGCTGGGCTACCAGCATCCCCGGGGCTGTGTCCCAGAGCGCACTGTCTGAGTGTGGTGGCAGTGACACCTCCATGGTCTCTGTCCCCAGAGCTGACACGGGTGCAGGAGGCACTCGTGGCTGCTTGCTCCCGAGCCCGGGAGGCTGAAGTAGAGCTGGAACAGAGGCGCGGGAAGCAGCGGAGGCTGGCTGAGGAGCTCGCTGAGCAGCAAGAGAATGTCCGGCAGCTCCGGGACGAGCGGCTCTCCCTACAGGAGGACAACAACAGGTAAGGTTTGGGGCACTGTGGCCGTGGGGCCGGCAGGGCTGATGGTGTGGCTGGCACTGGATCCATGTGTCACCCCCTGCAGGCTGCAGCACACGGTGACGCTCCTGCAGCAGCAGTGTGAGGAGCACCGCCTGCTGCTGCAGACCCTGCGTGCAGAGCTGCACGTCTACGAGAGCCTCCCTGGCCCCTCTGCCAAGACCCGTGCAGGTACAGGACTCACTCAGCCTCCACCACCAGCTCTCTGCCCAGCTACTAGTCTTGGAGTGCCTGGCTCCTCTGCAAACCTGGGGCAGGCCCAAGCACTTCTTCTGCTGCAGCAGCAGGAGGGACATGGTGGCCCTGCTGGCAAGTAGAGAGGGTGGGCAAGACCCCAGCAGCCCCAGACACAGAGCCACGACTGTCTGCAGGAGCTCAGATACTTCTTATTCTAGGCTGCTTCCCATCTCCTCCAGTGCGGGATGTTGGCACAAGTTCACCAGCACCCCTCTTCTCCCCACTGTCCTCTGACGTGTCTGTGACCTGGCAGATGGACGGTAGGTCCCAGAGCCTGCCCATGCCTATGCCTCAGGAGCTGCTGAGATCTGACAGACTCATGGCAGCACCCTTGCTGAGCAAGGGTGAGAAGCCCAGGGCAGACCTAAGCCTCAGGATGGAACAGGGAGAGCTACAGAGGGAGCGGGCAGGGGTCCTACCTAGCCCTGCTTTTTCCACAGGGCCACGTGGGGCAGACCCACTGGTGAGGAAGAGTGAGGAGCCAATGAGGGCTCATGTCATTGGCTGCCTGGACACCTACCGGGCCCTGGAGCAGCACATCCTGGAGGGGAAGGCAGTGGCCTGTGAGCTGATGCATCTCACACGCCCTGCACTTGGGCTGCCCAACTGCCTGCTCCCGGGAAAGGAGGTAAAGTGTGGGCAGGACAGTGCTGGCAGTGGCTGGGGGCCAGACACTCTGAAGCCCATGTGTAAAGTGGCCCCTGAGCCAAATATCAGCCCTGAGGCTTGCAGGGCTGGCAAGCAGCTGGTAGCCTCCAGCTTGGGGGCTGCTGCCGGTACTGCCCTGCAGTGGTGGGCTGGCCAGGGTGAGCCCCTGGGTGCAGTGGGATGCAAGTGTCCCGGCAGTGCCTGCCCCTGTACCCCTTTCCTGCAGGCTCTGCAGTGGACAGGCACAGGGCACCTCTGGGGCAGCGCCAGCACCCTGCACGGCATCCTGGAGCAGTGTGTGTCTCTCCTCACTGCCTTCTGGAGCACTGTGCTGCCCATCAGCCCAGCCCAGCACCAGGGCAAGGTGAGCACAGGGGAGGGGCTGGTGGGGCGGTGGAGCTGGATGCTCGCTGCTCATCGTGCTCGTGTTGTCTTAGGAGCAGGTGCTACAGGATGAGATCGCAGCACTGCGGGCACAGCTTTCTGAAAGGGAGGATGCTCTGCAGAGCACGGCTGAGCAGCTGCGCAGCACAGCACAGCTCAAGGACAGCATGGAGCAGTTCATTGTCAGCCAGTGTATGTGGCCCGGGTGATACCCTGCTGTGGGATGGCAGGGCCAAGCCAGCCTTGTCCTCATGTGCTTGGGGTGGCTCTACAACACAGGAATCTCACTGACCACATCTCTCTTCCCCTCACAGTGAGCAGGACCCACAATGTGTTGCGCAAGGCTAGGACGAACCTGGAGGTGAGTTCCCCCTGGCAGATAGGGTGGGATAGGGGCAGCTGCCCCTGCCTTGGTGAGCCCTGATGCCGTGAGGATGGGCACAGATGGCAGACACCCCATGCTCTGCAAGCAGAGTGGTGGATGGCAAGGGGTGCTGAAGGGCTCAGTTGGGTGTAACGTGTGTGTGACACGGGGACCTATTTTCCTTGGCTGTCCTTGGCTGCTCCATCCCCAGGGCACAGCAGTCCTCCAGTGCAGGCCTGCTGTGACACCACTCCCTCTTACTGCCATGTGTGCTCTCTCTTGCCAGGTGAAGGCCCAGCAGGCCCTGCCCATCGCTTGAGCAGGGCTGGGATCAATGCCTCCTCTCATGGAACAGCCCGCTGGCTGCTGAGCCATGCCACACTAGAAGGCTGGAGAGGACCCTGTCCCTGCTACTCCTAGGGGTGGGGTAGACAGGGGTCTGGGCTGTCTAGCACTACATAAATAGTGGGTTTGGGCTACTGTGGTGGTCGCATGCCCTCCACCTGTCTTTGCTTGGTATTCCAGCAGCAGCTGCTGGCTTGGGCTTTGCCTGCCCCATGCGTCAGTGCTCGCCCCTTTCCACCCACAGTACTTAGAGTGGGGTGTACAGCCCTCCACATCAAGCACCTCTCGCCCTGGGACTTGGTCCCATTTATAACCATGCTGCATACTCGTCCCTGCTATTGGATGCACGTATATGTATATAGACAGAAGTATCAGAGCCACATTTTGGGGCCTCCCCGGGCATGTTGGGGCCCCAGTGTGAGAGGATGTAAGAAATGCCACATTCTGTTCAGTGGCTGGAGTCCCAATAAAGGTTTCCTGCAGGTTGTGGTGTTTCTGGCACACAGGTCTCTGCAGCTGTGCTTCCCAAGCTACCCACAGCAGAAGGCACTGGCTGGCCCCACCCCAAGGGCAGCTCTGAGCCCCACTGGGCGCTTGCTCCCTTTTCCCCTCGCCGCTTCAGAGCCCCCCTCCAACATCAGGCCAGCAGCACTGATATCAATAAATACTGTAATAAATAGAGAAAACCCTGTTGCATGGCACTGCTCTGGCAGCAGGCGGTGTAGCCGGAGTCCTGGGATATGTGCCCTGCTCCGCTCTTCCCAGGCCCCTCCAGTATGGCGTGCACGGTGTCCCTCTGGCTGTGACGAAGTCAGCCATTCCCCGCAGAAGCACTCGATGGTGGGGACGGGGCGTTCAGTCCTTGACGGTGGTGTCCCAGTGGCAGGTAAGCATGACTGCATCCAGTCCAGCTGCACCCTCCCTCCCGCTGGCTCGATGCTGAACCTGGCAGAGGGTTGGGGCTGCAGCCAAGGCTGACAGCCCTTCCTCAAAGCTAGTGAGCACAAGGAGGGGGGCAGCACCATAGCCAGGGCTGCAGGATTGGGCAGGCTGCATTGTCCCACAGCCTGTAGGGATCAAGGTGGCCTTGGAGGCCCATCACCAGGACAGCACAGCAACCTTCAGCAGACAGGACATGTTGCTGGAGGCACTGCCAGGACCACCTTGGGGCCAGTGCAGGCTGGAGAAGATGGGCAGGTGAAGCCTTTTCCATGCTGGGCACAAGGAAAAGGTGTTCTGGTGAGCAGCAAAAGTGGCCCCAGAGACTCAGAGAAGCCAAGGGGAACTGTAGGTGGGGGGAAACCAAGGGTTAAATCAAACCACACCAGTAGGATGGGACAGTGTCACAAGCCCCAGTGGCCCTGGGCTCATTGCCAGGGCTCACATCCCTGCCAGGTTCGAGGCTGGAGCCAGCAGTCAGTTCTCACACAGTCCTGTGGCCCAGTGTGTGCAGACAAAGCGGCGATTAGTGTCCTGCGTGGCGAGCGGGTGAGGCCCCAGCTCAGATGGGCTTGTACAGCAGCGTGGTGACGTACTTCTTCTTGTAGCGGTGTGTGGCACTGAGCACCATCACGCCATCCTGTGAGAGGCACAGTGTCAGTGGGAGCAGGAGGGGGACAGCCCAGTGCAGCCTGGCTGTTCCAACCTGGGAGTGGGGCGCCCCATAGCCGCCATCAGGAAGAGGGCTCTGCAAGCCTGAGTAGCCTCCCCAGCCTGTCCCTGTTCTCCTGAGTCTCACAGCCAGCAAGGCACGTACAACACCCATGACAAGGAGTGCAAGGGAAGGGTCTGGCACACAGCAGGATTGCCCAGGGCTGCCCAGTTCCATCAGGCTGCAGAGAGGCAGCTAAAGAGAACTGAAAGAAAGCCACAGCCTACACCCCTGCACATGCCACACTTCAGCAGCCAGCTAAGCTGTCCTTGTGTGGGTCCTTTGATCCCTGCACCACCATCTCCACCCCCCTGTTGTCTGCTCCCTGCAAGCACTCCAGGCTCCTGGGAGCTACAGCAGCTCCACTTCCCTCACCCAGCAGCCTCATGGGACCTGCCCTTACCTTGATGGACAGTGCGTAGAGGTGATTGAGCATGACATGGTTGGGTTCAGGCAGCAGTGCTGGGTCACACTAGGAGAAGAGGAGTGTCACAGAAGAACAGCAGAGCCCTGACCCCCCAGCTCCAGCCACCACAGGGAGCTGCCATCTCAGGCAATCTGAGCTGCTAGTGTCTCTGGCTGTTCTGAACAGGAACAGAACTCAGCTAAGCACCAGGCCAAGTAAGGAGCCAAACCAGCGTTGTTAATGGAAAAGTGGTGCTTTTCCCAGGAAATGCCAAGGGTGAGGCTCCAGCCAAGGGGAGAACAGGGTCCCTGTAGACAGGACTCCCCTTCCAACCCCACTGTGGCTCCCTGTGTGTGGGCAGTATGATGGTACCCACCGAGATATTGGTGTCCTTGTTCAGGATGACCTGGAGGAGGTGAGGTGGGAGGATGGGCGGGGATTTGAAGCGCTCCTCAGGCCGGTATACATATAATTCTTGGCCATAAGGTCCAGGTGGTGAGCTTGACAAGTCTAAAGAGAAGAGAAAGAAGGAGACATGAAATGGCTGAAGCAGGCCTGGCTTCCCAAGAAGCTAAGAAGGATCCAGCAGGGTCTTTCAGGCACAAACATCTTCCATGAGCCATGTGCATATATCCTACAGTAACAGCTCAGCCTTTTCACAATGGAAAAAGCAGCCAAGTGAGTCCTAGGCATTTCCAAGCATTGCATGTGCATTGACACAAAGCAAGCACTCTGTGGAAGCCACCCCAAGACCCCTGCACATAGCCCTCAGCACAGCTGGGTCCCTCAACTTGTAGCAAGCAGCCAGCTTGGCCCAGAACTGCACCTTGTGCAGCAGGGGCACAGCAAGCAGCACGCCTGCATGCTCTCAGTGCTGCAGGACTGCCTGATGAGGAGGTCCCAGAAAGGGCAAATGGGAGGTCTAGATGGAGCAGCTGCTCAACCCATGTGAGGAACCATGGGAGCTTGTGGTCACTGGAAGCTGGACTGGATGTACCTCCCGACCACATCTGACCTGATCATTTTGGAACAACAAGCATCCAAGAAGGGCTCCACCTCCCTGGAGGTGCTGCTGCTTGCCGGCTTCAGTGAAGTATCTCCTGCCCAGGTTGGGCAAGGCTGTGGAGCTGAGCTCTATCTGAAACAGGGTTTATACCAGGGATGGCAGACAGCAGAGGTGTCTGGACTGGAACATGCCTGAGCTACTTGCCAGCATTACACACTGAGCCAGCAGTGCTGGTGTCTGCATGGTAACCTAACCTGCTGCTGTAACACAAGTGGAGAGGGAGGTTTGCGATGAGCTAGCACCAGTACAAATTACCTTGGCATGAAAACCAAGAGTAGCTGCTGAAAATAACCTGGATCCTGCTCTCACCTAGCTTGCACCCCAGATCAGATGACTTACAGTTGAGCAGATAGAACAGGCTGATGTTCCCGGAGTTCACCAGTCTGAAACGGCTGCCTCAGCCATGCACAGGCACTGACCCTGCTCTGGGATGGTGCTAGCACAGAACAAGTTACACAAGCACAGTCCCTCTATAAGGACAAGGACTCAGCTGCGGGCTGCTGAGGACACACTGCCAAACACTGTTCCTCCCAGCTGCAGGCCCTCACCTCTGCTCAGGCGGTCTGTTCACCCCCAGAGCAGGGAGTCTCAGCACAGAGGACATGGAAAATAGCACATGCAAAGCTCTAATGTATAAAAACTCACCCCGACCTGAGGTTTCTGAGCTCTCCAGGGAATCCACCTTCAAAGCATCAAACACCTCAAAGTCAGACTTCTTGACATGAATCAGGTTGTTAATCGTCCCCATCTGGCTGGTGACCACAGGCTGGAGAGAACTGAGGTAAGAATCTTCCTATGTTCATCTTCCACCAAAGAACACTCAATGCTTCCTAGATCCTCTCACCCAAGCTGTCTTTGCTGCACCATTACCTCAGAGCACAGGCAGCCAGTATCTAGTTCTGCTCTACACTTGCAGATCTCTGCTGTTTACACTGGGAGGATTTCCCTTTACTCCCATGCTCCTACATCACGTCCTATTTTCATCCTCCATCCTGCTACATGCCAATGGGTAAGTTACTATCCTCTCCTTCCCCTGCTGCTACCACGATTTAGTTTGGAGAAGAACCTGCAGGTGAGTGCTGACCCCATAGCCCATCTTCCCATGCAGCCAATTCTCAATAAGAATTAAAGGCTTTCTGGTGTTTTCCTGCCACTCAGCACTTCCCTGGAACTCCCCTATATGGCATGTCAAAGCCCAGAGGAGCCAGCCTCTGAAAGGACTCATGGGACTGAGATGCCCCTTTTGTTTTAGCAGACACCTTCAGCTATTCCTGTTCCCCCTCTGCTGCAGTTACATCATGTCTAGTACCCTGCAGAAATCAAGATCTGCAGGGATAAAGCTTTCAGCATTACCTCAGATGGGTCATGGACCCACTGGCCATCCACAAAAAATTTGTACTGGTGTTCTCCTTCTGGGAGGTCCAGGATAGCGACAAAGTCATTGTGGCTGTGCAGAGAGAACAGAGGTTCAACAGCATTACCCTGTTGATGCTCCGGATGGTGCTCTTCCATGGGGTCCCAGAAAACATGCACTGTCCAGCCCCTCAACCACCACGCCTTCATGCAGGATTAGGCTTGCTCCTTGTCAGTGATCTGAGGCACAACGCAACAAGTGTGAGCATTCAGAGCACCAGTGTGGCTCAGCCCCTCAGAAGCCCAGCTGGAAGGAGTGCACAGGAAGCAGTCCAGCCCCACATGTCCAGAGAAAGTTGATGTTACAGACAGCCTCTGCAAGACACATCTGGAGGGATGCATGGGAAAAGCATCTAACCCTGTGCTGGCACTGCAGGATGGGGACAGCAAACACAGCAGCTCTGTTTGTAAAATCCACAATTGAGATAAACCCATTCCAGGCAATTTGCTGGGACTATGCCCAGGGTCATGTATTGTGGAACGACAAGAACATCATTAGGGCAATAAGATATGTGAGGGACAAACAAACAACCCCCGCTGGCAACAACACAACTAGGCAGGGGGTAAGGCCACAGCCAAACAAAGAGCTGACAGCTTCCAGAAGATAACTGCATAGGGCTCTGCTGCTGGGACAAGCTGCTGTGTGACATCAAGCTGGGCAAGCAAAGTGGCCCATCCTGTCCTGTCTCTCTGTTGTACAACTTATCAGCACCACCAAGGGAAGAAGCTGACTACATATTTGTGCTCAGACCCTCCAGCTTGGGTGAACATAGACAAGACAGGTGAGCAAAGGGAACAGCCACCAGCAAAGAGAAGGAGAAACACTTCCCATGATGGAGCAGAGGAGAATTAAGAGTGACCTGAGGGACAGGCTACCTCTTGATGAGTGGGATCTTGGTGCTCCAGTTGTTGAAAGATCCAGAGATGAAGACCTCTTTGCCTCCATCAGCCCAGCGAATGACAGTGGGACGAGCCTGTTGGGACGGTTTCACTGACTCCTCCAGATCTGGCTGCCATGACACAAACTCCTTATCCCCAGGAATCTGAGGTAAGAAAAACAGCCTGAGACACAGAGACAACCGGGACCACATTCACTCCGTCCTTGCCTCTACCAGCCCAGCTGCACATCCCAGACAAGAACACTGCAGAGCACCTCTAGCCTCCCAACTCTCCATAGGCCTCTCACATGGCTGGGAGCACAGAGCCCCAAAGGGCAGGACAGAGAAGGCAGTGGCTAGCCCCTACCTTGGAATCATGAGAGCTGAAAACACTGGGGTCATCAGTGCTGCCCACCATGATCTTGTGTGGGTGCTCCTTGGCAGGGTGGGTGGCACCGGAGCCATCTGAGCGGTGGGACTTGGAGCCGTGGCGCTCCCCCGACACTCGCTCACTCGTGGTGTTCCCCATGGCAGCTCAGCTCCCCTGTGAGAGAGAGAAGACAGCAGTGTGCCTGTGCCCACAGGCTCTGGCAGTGAGGTGAGGAGCAAGGATGTCATTCCCAGTGCTCTTTGCCAGGGGAGACTGACAGCAGTCCTAAAAAAGGCCCAAAGTTCATTTCCACTGCCAAGTTTGGGAGCTTGAATGGGAATTTAACAAACAAGATAGCTTGACCTAATTATAGCCATATCCTTATGAACCATCACTCTAGTTACATTGGTAACTGTTATACTCCAAAACACATACTAGTTACACTGTACCCCATACAAGCCCATAGCAGCCAGCATAGTAGAGGGACTGATGGGCAAAATAAAGCAACCTTTACTGGCAAATCAACTGCTTGGTGTTAACAGAGCCTCTTTCACAGTCTTACAGTCAAGCTTCACAGACAAATCCCCTACATACAGCAGGAAAACAAAGAAAGACTGAAAGTAGCAGCTGTTCAACAGATCCCAAGCCTCCAGGAGCTTACAGGCAGAAGAGCAGAGCCTTGCGCCTGGCAATGGTGACAGGGAGCAGTTAAAGTGTCCAAATGGAATCACCCAAGCTGGAGCTTGGCCAAGATGTGGGGTTAATGCCGTGGTGTCTGAAAAAAGCTCAGCTCTCGACAGAATTCACTTATGATTCACCAGGCAAGCCACCATGTCAGCTGCAGCACAGTGAGTTCTGCTTGTGAACCTAACCAGTAGCACCACCCTGCGCATTCTGGTGTCTCCCTGGCCACCTGGAGCCCCAGGATAAGAGAAGGGCCACCCAGCTGCCTCAGTGCCACCATGCAGCTGAAGATAGGCTGTCATCCCCAATCTCACCCAGCTCAGAGAAGGCAAAAGAGGAGAACTGTCATATAGCACAAAGCCAAGAACAACTACACACCTCTTGGGACAAACAACAAAGCCACTGCAAGCTGCATGGGACTCTTCAAGCCCTACCCACTTTTCAGCAGCTGAAATGGATTGTGATTCTTGCCCCTTCACAGGCTAATTTTTCAGCTTACCACACTGATCATGGGAGCTGCAGGGCAAGGCAAGAGGACAGCCAGCATTGCTTCATGCACTTAGCTGCAACATTTAAGGATTTGTTTAGAAGATCAGGTTATATGAAGGGTGCCAGGCAAGGCTGCCAGCCAAAGCCAGGCTTTAGAACATTACAGGGCAATTACTAAAGTATTTCTTAAATCCTGAGGGCTAAAAGGCAGTCTCAGAGGACAGCTAACCCATACCCCCCCCCCCCCCCCCATGAGGATCAAGCGTACCTGAAGATCCAGGTCAGATGAGCTGCACCACTTGCTCTGACATCTTCCCCCTCTGCCCTGGAGGAGGCTCAGCCAGCTTCTCATAAAATCTATCCCTGTGCCACTAGACCTGCTGTTGAGGAGCTTCTTCCCCAGTATCTCCACTAAGGCTCCCTTACTTCTCATCTACAGGGAGGAAGGTAGGAAATGCTGAACATCCTCTTGTACCAAGACAGACCTGAGAGATACATGCAGGTGTTAACAGATGTGAAAGCTTCTTGTCTCTAAAAGGAATTCATTCCCTCTGGCTGTCCCTTGCAGGTTACGCTATCCTAACGCTTTCTGAGGTTCCTCCCAAGTGCTGGCTTCTTTCTGGTGCATGGTATTGGCAACCCCATGCAGACAAGACCACCCCACCTCCTGTATCACACACACAGGCACCTTGCTGTGCTGGGACAGTGAGCTCTCTGAGCATAGCCTGCAGCGCTTGGGTTTACTGAATTAACTTCTACAGCTCCTGCATTCAGACAAGCCCTTGTAGCACAGCATGCTCTGATGGTGTGACACAAGTATCTTCAAGTCACTGATGGCAACACTGCCCCATACCAAAACCCAAGCAAACCTCCACAGCGTCTCAGCACGTCTGCTCCCAGTCTGGCAGCAAGCTGCTGCCAGCTACAGTCTGCAATAAGGTGGGTGCCTGCCTGCTGGATCACAAAGCCCTTTCGGTTTCAACCAGCCCCACCTCCCCACTTTGCTTCTGACCTGGACACAAAAATACACCAGTCCCCCCTGAGCGGTGTCACATTTGCTGCCTCTCCCACCCAGCCAGTGACCTGGACTGGGAAACACCAGCAGCCAGCCTGAGGTTTATTTTGGAGAGATGAGGGTCTCTGTTCAGCACTCTCAGTTGCCCACAGCCTGCCTGCCTAACACCTCTTGGTGCTGAAGGTATCCAGGGAAGCCTGACTTGCCCAGACTCTTCTGCCTCCCTCATTCAGAGAAGGGAACCAGAGCTCAGCCGCGAGGTTGCCATAAGGCTAAGGGAATGAGCTGGGAAACCGGGGATAAGAAATCCTCCCCCCTCTGGATCGTGCCAAGCAGGCATGACTGGGATGAGGGCTCTGCAAAGCAGTGGCGTTGGCACGGCTGTCATGAGGGCTCAGCGAAGCGCTGTTAGGGCTGTCACGGCATGCAGGGCCGCCACCCGCTCCCCTTCCCTGCTGGGTGCCTGCCACGGCCCTTAGGAGAAGCTGGCTGCACCGGCTAGAGACAGGGTGCTCCTGAGGTGCTCCGAGCCGGCTGCAGGCCACGGCCACCAGTGAGGGGTCCAGGCCACCGTTACCTACTGCGCTGTCACACGTGGGGACGTCCCGCCAAGCCTCACCCCCCGTCTCCCATAGCAGCGCCCGGCCAGCTGCCTCCCGCCCATCCGCAGCCAGGCCCGCCGGGACACCCGCCGCTAGCCCCCAGTCCCGACTGCAGCCCCACCTGGCCACCGCCGCCCCGCTCTCCGCCTCCGTCCAAAATGGCGACACCCCCCGCCGCCGCCGCCGCCAGCCTCTGCGGGGCGCTCTGGCCCGCCCCCGCGCGCCGTTCTATGGCCGCGCCCTCCTCCCTCCCCCCCTCCCGCGAACCCGCTTTCCCGCTGCCGGGCAGACGCCATGTTTGTTGAGGGCGGCTTCGGTGGTTGTCGTGAAAGGGCGGCTGGCCTGGCGCGCTGAGGCCTGCGCGGCTTCATCCGCGCCGCAGCCGGCGGGCGGCCATGTCGTTTGAGGGCAGGGCTGTGGCCCCGAGGTGGCGGGTAAGGGTTCAGGGATGGCGGCGGGGCTGGGGAGGCCGGCTGAGGGGTGCAGTGGCCAGGTTGTTGCCTGCGAGCTGGACAGGCACTGTGTGGGCAGGACAGATGCCTTGGAACGCACAGCAGCGACGGAGACAGCCCACACATCATGGGGACTAGCTTTATTGCCTGTTTCCCAAGGTGTCGTTGCTGAGCAAGTTCCCTGTTTCACCATCACCTCTTTGCCAAACAAACCACAGGCAGAGCTTGCAGAGTGATCCCTGTCCTCGGAGCTGCCCCTGACAAGACTTGTGGCCCTGATACAGCAGGAAAGTGAGACAGACCAGGCTGTCTGGTCTGTTTTGCCTTCAAGGAACCAAAAGTTTGGTTCTTTAAACTTCTCATCTCAAGGAACGAAGCCTCTTTGTGCCTCCTCGTGTGGTGGCAGACCTAGCAAGAGACTACGGAAACACTGTAGCCCAAAGAAAAGGAAGCAGATTGCCAGGAGGACCCGGTGTCTCCTTCATTATAGGTAAAGAAGAGATCAAGATATACACAAGGGTGGTCACAATCAACCCAATGCTGAAAAAGACCTTGAAGATGCGGGGTGTAGTTCTGGAGCGGGCAGGGCGGTTCCCAGCATTGCCTTGCAGGGGCTTGATGATGCGCTGCCGCTGGGTGAGGATGGCCTCCCTGGCACCGGCCCACTTGCCTGGGCCCCGCAGGCGGTACTGGTATGGTGTGCAGGGCCCGAAGGCAACCTCCAGCGCCAGCTTGGGGTCGGTGAGGAAGAGGGTGAGCAGGTTGGGCTTGACCCCCACCTGGCAGGCAAGCTCATCCATGTAGGGGATGTAATCCACCTGGATGGTGTGCCGCTGGCTGCTCAGATACCTGTGGGCAGGGAGACTGGGCAGGTTTGGCAGGTGGGCACAGGGGTGACAGTGGCAGGGCTGATGCCTGCACAGCTTCCTTACTGCTTGGCCATTTTCTCCTTGGTTTGCACAATGTCAGCCAGCATGTCAGCGGATGGCAGCAGGTCCTGCAGCCGTGGGGAAGAGGAGGCTGTAGCTGGGAGGAAGGGCTGTGCTCCTATCACAGTCTGGCTGGCTCTGCAGCCCAGCCTGGCCTTTGCTTGCACATGGAAACCTCTGAGGGTTCAGGGACACGCTACCACATCAGGAGCAAAGTGTGAGGCACGGGCGAAGAAAGTAACAGCAGAAAAAAAAAGGGAAAAGGTGGTTTGCAGGCAATGGGACCTGTTAGTGGCTCCCACAAAAGAAGATGAGTGTTAGGCTTGTTGCAAAATGCAATGATGGTTTTTGTCTCCAAGAAACAAAACGAAGATCAAAAGGTGAGTGGGGGAAAGCAGTGTGTGAAGGGATGCCACCAACTGAACAACTTAACCTTCCCATGTCTGGGGGAGCCCATCTGCATTCCCCCCACACTGCCTCACTTACCCTTGAAGACACGGGTGGCCCAGTGACACTGGAGCTCAGAGATGGGCATGATGGCACCCAGGGGCTGGATGAGGCCAATGAAAGCTAGTGTCGACTTCTCCAGGTCAGGGGGAACATGAATTTGTAGAGAGAAATCTGGTTCTCCACCACCTTCACACAGCCTTCGAGGAAGGGGAAGGAAAAGCTGTATCCCATGGCAAAGACCACAGCGTCAATATCTTCCCTGGTACCATCTTCAAAGATGGCAGATATCTCTGTGAACTCCTGGATGTTTGGCTTCACCAGCACCCTGCCCGAAATGATGCGGTTGGGAGGTCGTCACTGATGGTTGGGTGTTGGTCAAGGACCCTGGAAGGCACAGGCAGACCTTGTGTGTGCCCCAGCAGTGGGACAGGCAGTAGGATGGACTGCATGGAGCAGGCAGCAGGAGTGCTGCCAGGGCACTCACCAGTGCTGGGGCCGCAGGCCATAGGGATCATGGTCGAAGCGGGCATTCAGCTTGTTCTCCAAGAGAAAACTGATGGCTTTTCGAGGCAGCAGGCTTTGGAAGAGCTGCATGAAGTGGCTGAGATAGGAAAAGTCAAAGGGATACCCCCATCTGCTAACCGGTGCAGCACTCAGGTCCCATGCTTGGTGCTGAGGAAGACCTGGAAGGAAGGAGAGGAAATGTGATGATGTAGCAGTACCCTCAGGACAGGGCTGGAGTCTCACCATGTTCCTTGGACAGCGATACCAGCAGAGCTTCTGGGACCACAACAGCCATCCCCATTGAGAGGGGATGGGTGCTTGTGGCCGGGTGCTGGAGGGCGGGGATCCTGCAGGGGATGGTAAGGGGTTGCTCAGTCCTGGTGGCTCTCCCAGCACACCTGCTCAGCTGCATGGCTCAGCTCCACCACAGTGTCGATGCCTGAATTCCCACTGCCAACCACGAGTACGCGCTTCCCTGAAAAAGACTGCAGGCTCTTGTAGTCCTGGCTGTGCAGGTACCAGCCCTCAAACTTTTCCAGCCCTGAGAGAGAGAAGCTGTGCTAGGCAGGGATGTGGGGTAGGGGGTGGCTGTCCCTCTGCTCAGACTGGTGGTGTGTTTTGAGAACAGGTTGGGACCAGAGTGACCAACAGCAGCAGTATGGCCCTGGAATGATGCCCAGAGAGGTGATGGCATCTCCAGCCTGGGAGATGCTCAGTGTGGCCCTGAGTATCCTGCTCTGGCTTTGGGCCTAGCCTGGCTTGCAGCAGGGCTTGGACTGAAGACCTCCATGCTCCCATCCCAGAATTGTCCTGTAGTTCCTGCCTGGTGCTAGGTGTTGGGGTGGAGGAGCAGTTGTGATCTGTGCCGTCCTGCCAGACCCTGGTGATGGTGTACTCCATCCTGCTCCCCAGTCAGATAGGGTCTCCATGGGTGAAAGCCCTCCAGGCATTTTTGTCTGGCACCAACAGTAAAAGGCCAACACCAGCACCAAGCTCTCAAGCCTTGCCACAGAGCTGGAGAGCCCAGTGGATGCATGGCCAGCAGCTCGGGGAGCCAGTTGCTGATGGGAGAGATGAGCTGGCAGAAGTGACCCTTGCCAGCAGGGCACTTTGGTCAGGTGCTGATGGCACAGCAAGAGGCACCTAGGACAGACTACCAAGATAGGTGGGACAGCAGCATGCTCGTGCAATCCTGCCTGGTGTGTTACTCTGTGGGAGCATTTTGGCAGTAGCCAGGGTGGAGTGGGGACTAAGCTGGAGAGGAGGGTGATCCCAGGGGTGTCAAGGACCAAGCGAGCAGTCTGCAGGGCAGTACCTGGAAAGGTGCTCAGCGGGAGGTGGGCCTCGGTGTGGTGCCCGGTGCACACCAGCACAGCATCAAAGACGGCCACCTCCTGCTTCCCCTCGCTCTCCGTCACCACCTCCCACTGGCCCGTGGCGGCAAAGTCGGGGCGCTTGGACACACGGCACACACTGGTCTGGGTGCAGGGGGAGCGGGCGTCAGGCACCCTGTGCCCCGGCCCTGTTTTGCTGCTCACCCCAGACCCTGGCGGCTCTCACCCTGAATCGGATGTGGCGGAGCAGGTCGAAGTGCTGGGCGTACATGCGGAAGTACTCCATGATCTTGGAGTTGTGCATGTAGTTGGGGAAGTCCTCAGGTATGAGGAAGTCGCTGAAGCACATCATCTCCTTGGAGGTGTTGATGATGACAGAGCGGTAGATGCTGGCGCGGCCCTCCTCGGGGTGCTCCTGCAGGAGTGGGGCATGGCCTTGTGTGGTCAGGCACCATGATGGGGGCGGATGGCTGGGGCTGATGTGGTGGCTCTTTATGTAGAGCCCCTGCCCTCAGCTCGCCCTCAGGACCCCGCCACAGCCGGCTGCATGCCACCCCACCAGCAGCCACTGATCCCCCAGCTGCTGCAGTACTGACCCCCAGCAAGACATGTGGCCAGCAGGGTTTACCTCAAACCTCCAGAGCCCTCCAATGTCCCAGCTCCTCTCGAAGCAGATGGGCTCCAGTGACTCCTGCAGGCAGGCTTTGATGGCACACAGCCCGCTGCTGCCCCCTCCAATGATGGCCACCCTCTTTGCCATGCTGCCCTCCACCTCTGGTCTCTGTCTGGAGACAGTGCCAGAGAACGGGGCTTAAGGGCACGGCTTGCAGCTGTGCACAGTTTGGTCCTGTGCTCCAAAATGGTCACAAGCTCAGGGGCAGCCCCCAAAGTTTTGTCTGGGACTGTGAGAGTACAGCTATTCCCCGGCTCCAGCAGGAATCTGGTCAGTGCTGGGGTTTTTCACCATTGCAGTGTTTACATTCAGACACTTGGGAGATGTGCTATCAAGAGTTACGGATTCTCAAAATCTCCCCCCTCATGGTATGTCCAAGCAATGGAGGCACGCTGGAGTGCCGTGCCCTCCCACGGGGACCCATGACTCCCACCCTGGTGGACACAGCCCCTGCATCTGCACTTTGCCCTCCGCCTTCCTCAGCGTAAATGCTGGTGGCACCACGCCGGCACCTGCTGCGTGCTGGCACCCACCAGCACCCCCTCCACTGACCTGCAGCTGTGGGTTCGGCAGCCCAGGGAAGGCCAGCTGCTGGCAGGGAGTCAGTGAGGATCTGTGCGCACTTGTCCCAACCTTGGACGCCTGACGCTGGCCTGGTTTTATGGTGCATGTCGGCGGTGACTGGGGCCTCCCACTTGGTCACTCCTCCCACTTGGTCACTCCTCCCACACAGGCGAGATGAAGCCAGCAGCCGGTTGGCCCTGGACGCCTGCTTGGCTTTTCCAGCAAAGTCCCTTGCCAGAGATTCACGGGTGAGAGGTAAGTAACCATACCAGGCACCTTTCCAGGAACCGCAGTGCAAGGACACTGCAGGGACATGGGGTTACAGGAAAGGCAGAGATGCAGCAGGTCCCCATGGTGAGCATACCAAGTAAACAAATGCTGCTCTGTACTTTTAACTCTGTGATTATCAACATGTCCTGTCCATGCAGGTACCACGGGGCAGGCTGGCGCAGGGCTTACCTCGAAGCACCAGAGACCCTCGATGTCTCTGCTCCTCTCAAAGCAGGTGGGTACCAGCCCCTCATCCAGGCAGCATTTCAGGGCACATAGGCCAGAGGCACCGGCACCAGTGATGGCTGCTTTCCAGGCAGCCAAGTTCTGCGGGACTGTGGTGGTGGCAGGGATGCTGAGGAGTCTTGTCCTGGGGCAAAACACACTTGGGGGTGTGCGGAGCCTGGTGGGTCACAGCAGGGGTGTGCGGTGCCACTTGTTTGGGGATGGCTCTCCCGGTGCTTCCCCAGCCTGACTGAGATCAGCTGGGCTGTCACAAAATGTGTTTCATGCTGATACAATCTACAGGTTCTTCCTGCTGCCCTGCCACACCTCCTGCCTGCGCCTGCCCCTGCAAAGGGCTCATGAGGACCTGTAAGGACATAACAATGCTGACACTGCCATGGGACTTCCTGGGCTCAGGGCTGAAATGTGGCCATGCTGCAGACTTTGGCAGGTCATGGCATTGAAAACAAAAGCTTGTGGATGCTGAGTGCGCTGATAGCCAGCAGCTGTGCGGCCCTGGCATGTAGTGGCCAGGAGCCCCATCACCACTGTATGTCCCCAGCTACCCAGTGGTGGAGCTACATGCAGGAGATGAGGGTGACACTGGGCTGTGCTACTGTAACTACCCTGAGTGAGGCTGTTTTGCCTCACGTTTG
Source organism: Psittacula echo (assembly GCF_963264785.1). Lineage (NCBI taxonomy): Eukaryota > Metazoa > Chordata > Aves > Psittaciformes > Psittacidae > Psittacula > Psittacula echo. Next base: position 20,514,913 of record NC_137740.1, read on the forward strand.
CATGCGTGTGCATGTGTGCAGCCTGCGCTGCCATGGGGTGTGGGCATGAGGCTGACCTCAAACTCCTGTGAGTCCTGTGGGCGCACAGGGTATCATGGTGGCACCAGTAACAGGAAAGACACCTGTCTCCATTTAACGCATTTATCCAGTTAGGAAGTCTGCTGTGCCTTTGCCGCTCAGCTCTTGTGTGAGTGTGCCAGTGGTGGCATGGCTGGGTTAGAGGTGACAGAAAAGCCTGGTGTGTCCTTGCTGGGTTGAAAGAGCAGGCTGAGAGGGACTGGATTTTACTGTGTGCGTGAGCAGGTTTTCCCTTCTGTCCCTGGCTGTGGCTTCCTAGGGAAAGGCGGAGACTGGGCACTGGGGTTTTATTTCACGGGCTGGGGAGGCTCTGTGCATCTTGGGCTTCTGGGGTGGGCACAGCGGGGCCATGTGGGGCAGGAGGGAGGGGTCCTGCCAGCACCGGGGTGCACAGGTTACTAGGGAGCAGGGGATGAACAGCCCGCCCCCCTGGCACATCCCTTTCTGCACTTGTGGGTCACCTACAAGTAAGCAAAACCGATGGCGAGGATGGCCACAGCTCCAACCAGCTTGAAGAAGAGGGGCACGGCGGGAGCTGATGGGTGCTCCTCCACGAGCCGCGTCTGCAGGGGCTTGATGATGCGCTGCCGCTGGGTGAGGATGGCCTCCCTGGCACCGGCCCACTTGCCTGGGCCCCGCAGGCGGTACTGGTATGGTGTGCAGGGCCCGAAGGCAACCTCCAGCGCCAGCTTGGGGTCGGTGAGGAAGAGGGTGAGCAGGTTGGGCTTGACCCCCACCTGGCAGGCAAGCTCATCCATGTAGGGGATGTAATCCACCTGGATGGTGTGCCGCTGGCTCTTCACGTACCTGTGGACATGGAGGGTGCGCGGGTGGTAGGGGCAGAACTGGCAGATGCCTCGCATGCCAGCAAGGTGGTATTGAATGGACTACCATTGGATGTATCAGAAGGGTGGGGTTAGAGCAGCTGAGCACATCCCTGCCATTTGCTGGCCAGGGCAAATATGCCTGGAAACAACATAGGACAGGACAGATGCCCAACATCAGCTGTACCCAAAACAGTGCCCTCCCTGTTCCCAGGGGGATCTTACTGTTTTGCCATTGCTTCTCTCTTCTGCTTGATGTCCGTCTCCATGCAGTGTCGTGGAGGAAGCTTGTTCAACCCTAGGAAGGATAAGCCACAGCATGGCAGTGCTGGCAACAATGGCTGGGATGTATGCTGGCCATGCCATTGGCTACTGCCAGGATGGCACAGCCAGCTGCTGCCTCCCAGCCATGGCTGGGCACCTTTTAACCCAGCTCCAGGGGTCCTGGCTTAGGCTGCAGCCACAGGGGAGATTTGTCTCACTTACCCTTGAAGACTCGGGTGGCCCAGCGACACTGGAGCTCGGAGATGGGCATGATGGCACCCAGGGGCTGGATGAGGCCAATGAAAGCTAGTGTCGACTTCTCCAGGTCAGGGGGGAACATGAATTTGTAGAGAGAAATCTGGTTCTCCACCACCTTCACACAGCCTTCGAGGAAGGGGAAGGAAAAGCTGTATCCCGTGGCAAAGACCACAGCGTCAATATCTTCCCTGGTACCATCTTCAAAGATGGCAGATGTCTCTGTGAACTCCTGGATGTTTGGCTTCACCAGCACCCTGCCCGAAATGATGCGGTTGGGCAGGTCGTCATTGATGGTTGGGTGTTGGTCAAGGACCCTGAAAGTACAAGGAACCATGAGGGTGCTGCGGTGGGTGTCTCTGCTCCGTGTCCTGCTCCAGCCATGGCTCCCTGATCTGGAGGTGTGGGTCCCCAGGGATGCTCGTCCACAGGGATGCTCATTTCCAGTGGGGCTGTTCCCACAGGGGTGCTTGGCAGGTGCCACTGCACTGCACCAAGGTTCCCTGGAAGGGGCCGTGGTGGCTCCCTGGAGCATTGCCTGGGCATCACACAGCTATTAACCAGGTTCCCAGGGCTGGTGCCTTGACCCAGGTCAGGCACACAGAGCATGGGAATGGCTGAGCGGTGCTGGACAGGTGGGAGGCAGAGGGTCCCTCTTGGGAAGGGGGAGCATTTGCTGGCACCTGTGCTTTGGCTTCAGGCCGTAGAGAGAGTGGTTGAACCTGGCATTCAGCTGCTTCTCCACAGAGTTGCTCACCATGGACTGGCTCAGCAGGTTCTTCAGGAACGCGTTGGTGCGGGTGGTGATGATGGTATCAATGGGGTAGCCCTGATCTCCAACACGGTTGAAGATCCAAGCTCCACGGCGGGTGCTGAGGAAGACCTGGGCAAGGAAGTAAGCGTTGCCTCCTGAAGGCTTTGCAGGTCCTGAGGGGCTGCATGGGGGAGACGCGTCCCTGCCTCAGGGTAGGTCCTCTTCCTGCTGCCCAAGCACTCAGCAAAGACCAGGAGGGAAGAGAGAGCTGGGGGTCAGCACCTAGCAGGGGCAGGGAAGTAGGGAGCGGCCCAGGGGCAGCCCCAGTCCAGGGCTCAGAGATGGAAATTGGGGTATCCATAGAGGATTGAGTCTCAACTGATAGAGGCTGGGATAGTGGGAGCCAGCACCGCCAGCTGCAGTGAGTACCAGGACAGAGCAGTGGCTTTCCCAGCACATTGGTCCCGGTGTCCTTGTGGAGCTGGCAGTGTCCCATGAGGCGCTGCCCTGGCCAGTGGGACCGCAGTCCTGCCGCTCACCTGCTTGGCTGTTTGGCTGATCTCCACAGCCAGGTCTGCCCCTGAATTCCCGATCCCAATGACAACGACCCTCTTGTCTGTGAAGTCCCGAGTGTCCTTGTAGTCTCGGCTATGGATGTAGTGACCCTTGAAGTTGTTGATTCCTGTGGGCAGGGAGGAGGGATGCTTGGCTTCCCAGGCACTGGGCTGGAGGGTTACCTCCTGAAACACTGAGTTGGGGGTGTCTCTGGCCCTGCCAGACCCTTTCCTGGGGAGCATGGGAGCTCTCCTGGAGCTGTCTCGAGGCAGGGAAATGCTGAGGCCAGAAGGAAGAGCAATAGGGAGAATAGGGACTGCCACAGCCAAGCTTTCTGGGGTCTCTCCTCATGCCTGGGTGTGGGGCAGTACCTGGAAAGGTGCTCAGCGGGAGGTGGGCCTCGGTGTGGTGCCCGGTGCACACCAGCACAGCATCAAAGACGGCCACCTCCTGCTTCCCCTCGCTCTCCGTCACCACCTCCCACTGGCCCGTGGCGGCAAAGTCGGGGCGCTTGGACACACGGCACACACTGGTCTGGGTGCAGGGGGAGCGGGCGTCAGGCACCCTGTGCCCCGGCCCTGTTTTGCTGCTCACCCCAGACCCTGGCGGCTCTCACCCTGAATCGGATGTGGCGGAGCAGGTCGAAGTGCTGGGCGTACATGCGGAAGTACTCCATGATCTTGGAGTTGTGCATGTAGTTGGGGAAGTCCTCAGGTATGAGGAAGTCGCTGAAGCACATCATCTCCTTGGAGGTGTTGATGATGACAGAGCGGTAGATGCTGGCGCGGCCCTCCTCGGGGTGCTCCTGCAGGAGTGGGGCATGGCCTTGTGTGGTCAGGCACCATGATGGGGGCGGATGGCTGGGGCTGATGTGGTGGCTCTTTATGTAGAGCCCCTGCCCTCAGCTCGCCCTCAGGACCCCGCCACAGCCGGCTGCATGCCACCCCACCAGCAGCCACTGATCCCCCAGCTGCTGCAGTACTGACCCCCAGCAAGACATGTGGCCAGCAGGGTTTACCTCAAACCTCCAGAGCCCTCCAATGTCCCAGCTCCTCTCGAAGCAGATGGGCTCCAGTGACTCCTGCAGGCAGGCTTTGATGGCACACAGCCCGCTGCTGCCCCCTCCAATGATGGCCACCCTCTTTGCCATGCTGCCCTCCACCTCTGGTCTCTGTCTGGAGACAGTGCCAGAGAACGGGGCTTAAGGGCACGGCTTGCAGCTGTGCACAGTTTGGTCCTGTGCTCCAAAATGGTCACAAGCTCAGGGGCAGCCCCCAAAGTTTTGTCTGGGACTGTGAGAGTACAGCTATTCCCCGGCTCCAGCAGGAATCTGGTCAGTGCTGGGGTTTTTCACCATTGCAGTGTTTACATTCAGACACTTGGGAGATGTGCTATCAAGAGTTACGGATTCTCAAAATCTCCCCCCTCATGGTATGTCCAAGCAATGGAGGCACGCTGGAGTGCCGTGCCCTCCCACGGGGACCCATGACTCCCACCCTGGTGGACACAGCCCCTGCATCTGCACTTTGCCCTCCGCCTTCCTCAGCGTAAATGCTGGTGGCACCACGCCGGCACCTGCTGCGTGCTGGCACCCACCAGCACCCCCTCCACTGACCTGCAGCTGTGGGTTCGGCAGCCCAGGGAAGGCCAGCTGCTGGCAAGGAGTCAGTGAGGATCTGTGCGCACTTGTCCCAACCTTGGACGCCTGACGCTGGCCTGGTTTTATGGTGCATGTCGGCGGTGACTGGGGCCTCCCACTTGGTCACTCCTCCCACTTGGTCACTCCTCCCACACAGGCGAGATGAAGCCAGCAGCCGGTTGGCCCTGGACGCCTGCTTGGCTTTTCCAGCAAAGTCCCTTGCCAGAGATTCACGGGTGAGAGGTAAGTAACCATACCAGGCACCTTTCCAGGAACCGCAGTGCAAGGACACTGCAGGGACATGGGGTTACAGGAAAGGCAGAGATGCAGCAGGTCCCCATGGTGAGCATACCAAGTAAACAAATGCTGCTCTGTACTTTTAACTCTGTGATTATCAACATGTCCTGTCCATGCAGGTACCACGGGGCAGGCTGGCGCAGGGCTTACCTCGAAGCACCAGAGACCCTCGATGTCTCTGCTCCTCTCAAAGCAGGTGGGTACCAGCCCCTCATCCAGGCAGCATTTCAGGGCACATAGGCCAGAGGCACCGGCACCAGTGATGGCTGCTTTCCAGGCAGCCAAGTTCTGCGGGACTGTGGTGGTGGCGGGGATGCTGAGGAGTCTTGTCCTGGGGCAAAACACACTTGGGGGTGTGCGGAGCCTGGTGGGTCACAGCAGGGGTGTGCGGTGCCACTTGTTTGGGGATGGCTGTCCCGGTGCTTCCCCAGCCTGACTGAGATCAGCTGGGCTGTCACAAAATGTGTTTCATGCTGATACAATCTACAGGTTCTTCCTGCTGCCCTGCCACACCTCCTGCCTGCGCCTGCCCCTGCAAAGGGCTCATGAGGACCTGTAAGGACATAACAATGCTGACACTGCCATGGGACTTCCTGGGCTCAGGGCTGAGATGTGGCCATGCTGCAGACTTTGGCAGGTCATGGCATTGAAAACAAAAGCTTGTGGATGCTGAGTGCGCTGATAGCCAGCAGCTGTGCGGCCCTGGCATGTAGTGGCCAGGAGCCCCATCACCACTGTATGTCCCCAGCTACCCAGTGGTGGAGCTACATGCAGGAGATGAGGGTGACACTGGGCTGTGCTACTGTAACTACCCTGAGTGAGGCTGTTTTGCCTCACGTTTGCATGCGTGTGCATGTGTGCAGCCTGCGCTGCCATGGGGTGTGGGCATGAGGCTGACCTCAAACTCCTGTGAGTCCTGTGGGCGCACAGGGTATCATGGTGGCACCAGTAACAGGAAAGACACCTGTCTCCATTTAACGCATTTATCCAGTTAGGAAGTCTGCTGTGCCTTTGCCGCTCAGCTCTTGTGTGAGTGTGCCAGTGGTGGCATGGCTGGGTTAGAGGTGACAGAAAAGCCTGGTGTGTCCTTGCTGGGTTGAAAGAGCAGGCTGAGAGGGACTGGATTTTACTGTGTGCGTGAGCAGGTTTTCCCTTCTGTCCCTGGCTGTGGCTTCCTAGGGAAAGGCGGAGACTGGGCACTGGGGTTTTATTTCACGGGCTGGGGAGGCTCTGTGCATCTTGGGCTTCTGGGGTGGGCACAGCGGGGCCATGTGGGGCAGGAGGGAGGGGTCCTGCCAGCACCGGGGTGCACAGGTTACTAGGGAGCAGGGGATGAACAGCCCGCCCCCCTGGCACATCCCTTTCTGCACTTGTGGGTCACCTACAAGTAAGCAAAACCGATGGCGAGGATGGCCACAGCTCCAACCAGCTTGAAGAAGAGGGGCACGGCGGGAGCTGATGGGTGCTCCTCCACGAGCCGCGTCTGCAGGGGCTTGATGATGCGCTGCCGCTGGGTGAGGATGGCCTCCCTGGCACCGGCCCACTTGCCTGGGCCCCGCAGGCGGTACTGGTATGGTGTGCAGGGCCCGAAGGCAACCTCCAGCGCCAGCTTGGGGTCGGTGAGGAAGAGGGTGAGCAGGTTGGGCTTGACCCCCACCTGGCAGGCAAGCTCATCCATGTAGGGGATGTAATCCACCTGGATGGTGTGCCGCTGGCTCTTCACGTACCTGTGGACATGGAGGGTGCGCGGGTGGTAGGGGCAGAACTGGCAGATGCCTCGCATGCCAGCAAGGTGGTATTGAATGGACTACCATTGGATGTATCAGAAGGGTGGGGTTAGAGCAGCTGAGCACATCCCTGCCATTTGCTGGCCAGGGCAAATATGCCTGGAAACAACATAGGACAGGACAGATGCCCAACATCAGCTGTACCCAAAACAGTGCCCTCCCTGTTCCCAGGGGGATCTTACTGTTTTGCCATTGCTTCTCTCTTCTGCTTGATGTCCGTCTCCATGCAGTGTCGTGGAGGAAGCTTGTTCAACCCTAGGAAGGATAAGCCACAGCATGGCAGTGCTGGCAACAATGGCTGGGATGTATGCTGGCCATGCCATTGGCTACTGCCAGGATGGCACAGCCAGCTGCTGCCTCCCAGCCATGGCTGGGCACCTTTTAACCCAGCTCCAGGGGTCCTGGCTTAGGCTGCAGCCACAGGGGAGATTTGTCTCACTTACCCTTGAAGACTCGGGTGGCCCAGCGACACTGGAGCTCGGAGATGGGCATGATGGCACCCAGGGGCTGGATGAGGCCAATGAAAGCTAGTGTCGACTTCTCCAGGTCAGGGGGGAACATGAATTTGTAGAGAGAAATCTGGTTCTCCACCACCTTCACACAGCCTTCGAGGAAGGGGAAGGAAAAGCTGTATCCCGTGGCAAAGACCACAGCGTCAATATCTTCCCTGGTACCATCTTCAAAGATGGCAGATGTCTCTGTGAACTCCTGGATGTTTGGCTTCACCAGCACCCTGCCCGAAATGATGCGGTTGGGCAGGTCGTCATTGATGGTTGGGTGTTGGTCAAGGACCCTGAAAGTACAAGGAACCATGAGGGTGCTGCGGTGGGTGTCTCTGCTCCGTGTCCTGCTCCAGCCATGGCTCCCTGATCTGGAGGTGTGGGTCCCCAGGGATGCTCGTCCACAGGGATGCTCATTTCCAGTGGGGCTGTTCCCACAGGGGTGCTTGGCAGGTGCCACTGCACTGCACCAAGGTTCCCTGGAAGGGGCCGTGGTGGCTCCCTGGAGCATTGCCTGGGCATCACACAGCTATTAACCAGGTTCCCAGGGCTGGTGCCTTGACCCAGGTCAGGCACACAGAGCATGGGAATGGCTGAGCGGTGCTGGACAGGTGGGAGGCAGAGGGTCCCTCTTGGGAAGGGGGAGCATTTGCTGGCACCTGTGCTTTGGCTTCAGGCCGTAGAGAGAGTGGTTGAACCTGGCATTCAGCTGCTTCTCCACAGAGTTGCTCACCATGGACTGGCTCAGCAGGTTCTTCAGGAACGCGTTGGTGCGGGTGGTGATGATGGTATCAATGGGGTAGCCCTGATCTCCAACACGGTTGAAGATCCAAGCTCCACGGCGGGTGCTGAGGAAGACCTGGGCAAGGAAGTAAGCGTTGCCTCCTGAAGGCTTTGCAGGTCCTGAGGGGCTGCATGGGGGAGACGCGTCCCTGCCTCAGGGTAGGTCCTCTTCCTGCTGCCCAAGCACTCAGCAAAGACCAGGAGGGAAGAGAGAGCTGGGGGTCAGCACCTAGCAGGGGCAGGGAAGTAGGGAGCGGCCCAGGGGCAGCCCCAGTCCAGGGCTCAGAGATGGAAATTGGGGTATCCATAGAGGATTGAGTCTCAACTGATAGAGGCTGGGATAGTGGGAGCCAGCACCGCCAGCTGCAGTGAGTACCAGGACAGAGCAGTGGCTTTCCCAGCACATTGGTCCCGGTGTCCTTGTGGAGCTGGCAGTGTCCCATGAGGCGCTGCCCTGGCCAGTGGGACCGCAGTCCTGCCGCTCACCTGCTTGGCTGTTTGGCTGATCTCCACAGCCAGGTCTGCCCCTGAATTCCCGATCCCAATGACAACGACCCTCTTGTCTGTGAAGTCCCGAGTGTCCTTGTAGTCTCGGCTATGGATGTAGTGACCCTTGAAGTTGTTGATTCCTGTGGGCAGGGAGGAGGGATGCTTGGCTTCCCAGGCACTGGGCTGGAGGGTTACCTCCTGAAACACTGAGTTGGGGGTGTCTCTGGCCCTGCCAGACCCTTTCCTGGGGAGCATGGGAGCTCTCCTGGAGCTGTCTCGAGGCAGGGAAATGCTGAGGCCAGAAGGAAGAGCAATAGGGAGAATAGGGACTGCCACAGCCAAGCTTTCTGGGGTCTCTCCTCATGCCTGGGTGTGGGGCAGTACCTGGAAAGGTGCTCAGCGGGAGGTGGGCCTCGGTGTGGTGCCCGGTGCACACCAGCACAGCATCAAAGACGGCCACCTCCTGCTTCCCCTCGCTCTCCGTCACCACCTCCCACTGGCCCGTGGCGGCAAAGTCGGGGCGCTTGGACACACGGCACACACTGGTCTGGGTGCAGGGGGAGCGGGCGTCAGGCACCCTGTGCCCCGGCCCTGTTTTGCTGCTCACCCCAGACCCTGGCGGCTCTCACCCTGAATCGGATGTGGCGGAGCAGGTCGAAGTGCTGGGCGTACATGCGGAAGTACTCCATGATCTTGGAGTTGTGCATGTAGTTGGGGAAGTCCTCAGGTATGAGGAAGTCGCTGAAGCACATCATCTCCTTGGAGGTGTTGATGATGACAGAGCGGTAGATGCTGGCGCGGCCCTCCTCGGGGTGCTCCTGCAGGAGTGGGGCATGGCCTTGTGTGGTCAGGCACCATGATGGGGGCGGATGGCTGGGGCTGATGTGGTGGCTCTTTATGTAGAGCCCCTGCCCTCAGCTCGCCCTCAGGACCCCGCCACAGCCGGCTGCATGCCACCCCACCAGCAGCCACTGATCCCCCAGCTGCTGCAGTACTGACCCCCAGCAAGACATGTGGCCAGCAGGGTTTACCTCAAACCTCCAGAGCCCTCCAATGTCCCAGCTCCTCTCGAAGCAGATGGGCTCCAGTGACTCCTGCAGGCAGGCTTTGATGGCACACAGCCCGCTGCTGCCCCCTCCAATGATGGCCACCCTCTTTGCCATGCTGCCCTCCACCTCTGGTCTCTGTCTGGAGACAGTGCCAGAGAACGGGGCTTAAGGGCACGGCTTGCAGCTGTGCACAGTTTGGTCCTGTGCTCCAAAATGGTCACAAGCTCAGGGGCAGCCCCCAAAGTTTTGTCTGGGACTGTGAGAGTACAGCTATTCCCCGGCTCCAGCAGGAATCTGGTCAGTGCTGGGGTTTTTCACCATTGCAGTGTTTACATTCAGACACTTGGGAGATGTGCTATCAAGAGTTACGGATTCTCAAAATCTCCCCCCTCATGGTATGTCCAAGCAATGGAGGCACGCTGGAGTGCCGTGCCCTCCCACGGGGACCCATGACTCCCACCCTGGTGGACACAGCCCCTGCATCTGCACTTTGCCCTCCGCCTTCCTCAGCGTAAATGCTGGTGGCACCACGCCGGCACCTGCTGCGTGCTGGCACCCACCAGCACCCCCTCCACTGACCTGCAGCTGTGGGTTCGGCAGCCCAGGGAAGGCCAGCTGCTGGCAGGGAGTCAGTGAGGATCTGTGCGCACTTGTCCCAACCTTGGACGCCTGACGCTGGCCTGGTTTTATGGTGCATGTCGGCGGTGACTGGGGCCTCCCACTTGGTCACTCCTCCCACTTGGTCACTCCTCCCACACAGGCGAGATGAAGCCAGCAGCCGGTTGGCCCTGGACGCCTGCTTGGCTTTTCCAGCAAAGTCCCTTGCCAGAGATTCACGGGTGAGAGGTAAGTAACCATACCAGGCACCTTTCCAGGAACCGCAGTGCAAGGACACTGCAGGGACATGGGGTTACAGGAAAGGCAGAGATGCAGCAGGTCCCCATGGTGAGCATACCAAGTAAACAAATGCTGCTCTGTACTTTTAACTCTGTGATTATCAACATGTCCTGTCCATGCAGGTACCACGGGGCAGGCTGGCGCAGGGCTTACCTCGAAGCACCAGAGACCCTCGATGTCTCTGCTCCTCTCAAAGCAGGTGGGTACCAGCCCCTCATCCAGGCAGCATTTCAGGGCACATAGGCCAGAGGCACCGGCACCAGTGATGGCTGCTTTCCAGGCAGCCAAGTTCTGCGGGACTGTGGTGGTGGCAGGGATGCTGAGGAGTCTTGTCCTGGGGCAAAACACACTTGGGGGTGTGCGGAGCCTGGTGGGTCACAGCAGGGGTGTGCGGTGCCACTTGTTTGGGGATGGCTCTCCCGGTGCTTCCCCAGCCTGACTGAGATCAGCTGGGCTGTCACAAAATGTGTTTCATGCTGATACAATCTACAGGTTCTTCCTGCTGCCCTGCCACACCTCCTGCCTGCGCCTGCCCCTGCAAAGGGCTCATGAGGACCTGTAAGGACATAACAATGCTGACACTGCCATGGGACTTCCTGGGCTCAGGGCTGAGATGTGGCCATGCTGCAGACTTTGGCAGGTCATGGCATTGAAAACAAAAGCTTGTGGATGCTGAGTGCGCTGATAGCCAGCAGCTGTGCGGCCCTGGCATGTAGTGGCCAGGAGCCCCATCACCACTGTATGTCCCCAGCTACCCAGTGGTGGAGCTACATGCAGGAGATGAGGGTGACACTGGGCTGTGCTACTGTAACTACCCTGAGTGAGGCTGTTTTGCCTCACGTTTGCATGCGTGTGCATGTGTGCAGCCTGCGCTGCCATGGGGTGTGGGCATGAGGCTGACCTCAAACTCCTGTGAGTCCTGTGGGCGCACAGGGTATCATGGTGGCACCAGTAACAGGAAAGACACCTGTCTCCATTTAACGCATTTATCCAGTTAGGAAGTCTGCTGTGCCTTTGCCGCTCAGCTCTTGTGTGAGTGTGCCAGTGGTGGCATGGCTGGGTTAGAGGTGACAGAAAAGCCTGGTGTGTCCTTGCTGGGTTGAAAGAGCAGGCTGAGAGGGACTGGATTTTACTGTGTGCGTGAGCAGGTTTTCCCTTCTGTCCCTGGCTGTGGCTTCCTAGGGAAAGGCGGAGACTGGGCACTGGGGTTTTATTTCACGGGCTGGGGAGGCTCTGTGCATCTTGGGCTTCTGGGGTGGGCACAGCGGGGCCATGTGGGGCAGGAGGGAGGGGTCCTGCCAGCACCGGGGTGCACAGGTTACTAGGGAGCAGGGGATGAACAGCCCGCCCCCCTGGCACATCCCTTTCTGCACTTGTGGGTCACCTACAAGTAAGCAAAACCGATGGCGAGGATGGCCACAGCTCCAACCAGCTTGAAGAAGAGGGGCACGGCGGGAGCTGATGGGTGCTCCTCCACGAGCCGCGTCTGCAGGGGCTTGATGATGCGCTGCCGCTGGGTGAGGATGGCCTCCCTGGCACCGGCCCACTTGCCTGGGCCCCGCAGGCGGTACTGGTATGGTGTGCAGGGCCCGAAGGCAACCTCCAGCGCCAGCTTGGGGTCGGTGAGGAAGAGGGTGAGCAGGTTGGGCTTGACCCCCACCTGGCAGGCAAGCTCATCCATGTAGGGGATGTAATCCACCTGGATGGTGTGCCGCTGGCTCTTCACGTACCTGTGGACATGGAGGGTGCGCGGGTGGTAGGGGCAGAACTGGCAGATGCCTCGCATGCCAGCAAGGTGGTATTGAATGGACTACCATTGGATGTATCAGAAGGGTGGGGTTAGAGCAGCTGAGCACATCCCTGCCATTTGCTGGCCAGGGCAAATATGCCTGGAAACAACATAGGACAGGACAGATGCCCAACATCAGCTGTACCCAAAACAGTGCCCTCCCTGTTCCCAGGGGGATCTTACTGTTTTGCCATTGCTTCTCTCTTCTGCTTGATGTCCGTCTCCATGCAGTGTCGTGGAGGAAGCTTGTTCAACCCTAGGAAGGATAAGCCACAGCATGGCAGTGCTGGCAACAATGGCTGGGATGTATGCTGGCCATGCCATTGGCTACTGCCAGGATGGCACAGCCAGCTGCTGCCTCCCAGCCATGGCTGGGCACCTTTTAACCCAGCTCCAGGGGTCCTGGCTTAGGCTGCAGCCACAGGGGAGATTTGTCTCACTTACCCTTGAAGACTCGGGTGGCCCAGCGACACTGGAGCTCGGAGATGGGCATGATGGCACCCAGGGGCTGGATGAGGCCAATGAAAGCTAGTGTCGACTTCTCCAGGTCAGGGGGGAACATGAATTTGTAGAGAGAAATCTGGTTCTCCACCACCTTCACACAGCCTTCGAGGAAGGGGAAGGAAAAGCTGTATCCCGTGGCAAAGACCACAGCGTCAATATCTTCCCTGGTACCATCTTCAAAGATGGCAGATGTCTCTGTGAACTCCTGGATGTTTGGCTTCACCAGCACCCTGCCCGAAATGATGCGGTTGGGCAGGTCGTCATTGATGGTTGGGTGTTGGTCAAGGACCCTGAAAGTACAAGGAACCATGAGGGTGCTGCGGTGGGTGTCTCTGCTCCGTGTCCTGCTCCAGCCATGGCTCCCTGATCTGGAGGTGTGGGTCCCCAGGGATGCTCGTCCACAGGGATGCTCATTTCCAGTGGGGCTGTTCCCACAGGGGTGCTTGGCAGGTGCCACTGCACTGCACCAAGGTTCCCTGGAAGGGGCCGTGGTGGCTCCCTGGAGCATTGCCTGGGCATCACACAGCTATTAACCAGGTTCCCAGGGCTGGTGCCTTGACCCAGGTCAGGCACACAGAGCATGGGAATGGCTGAGCGGTGCTGGACAGGTGGGAGGCAGAGGGTCCCTCTTGGGAAGGGGGAGCATTTGCTGGCACCTGTGCTTTGGCTTCAGGCCGTAGAGAGAGTGGTTGAACCTGGCATTCAGCTGCTTCTCCACAGAGTTGCTCACCATGGACTGGCTCAGCAGGTTCTTCAGGAACGCGTTGGTGCGGGTGGTGATGATGGTATCAATGGGGTAGCCCTGATCTCCAACACGGTTGAAGATCCAAGCTCCACGGCGGGTGCTGAGGAAGACCTGGGCAAGGAAGTAAGCGTTGCCTCCTGAAGGCTTTGCAGGTCCTGAGGGGCTGCATGGGGGAGACGCGTCCCTGCCTCAGGGTAGGTCCTCTTCCTGCTGCCCAAGCACTCAGCAAAGACCAGGAGGGAAGAGAGAGCTGGGGGTCAGCACCTAGCAGGGGCAGGGAAGTAGGGAGCGGCCCAGGGGCAGCCCCAGTCCAGGGCTCAGAGATGGAAATTGGGGTATCCATAGAGGATTGAGTCTCAACTGATAGAGGCTGGGATAGTGGGAGCCAGCACCGCCAGCTGCAGTGAGTACCAGGACAGAGCAGTGGCTTTCCCAGCACATTGGTCCCGGTGTCCTTGTGGAGCTGGCAGTGTCCCATGAGGCGCTGCCCTGGCCAGTGGGACCGCAGTCCTGCCGCTCACCTGCTTGGCTGTTTGGCTGATCTCCACAGCCAGGTCTGCCCCTGAATTCCCGATCCCAATGACAACGACCCTCTTGTCTGTGAAGTCCCGAGTGTCCTTGTAGTCTCGGCTATGGATGTAGTGACCCTTGAAGTTGTTGATTCCTGTGGGCAGGGAGGAGGGATGCTTGGCTTCCCAGGCACTGGGCTGGAGGGTTACCTCCTGAAACACTGAGTTGGGGGTGTCTCTGGCCCTGCCAGACCCTTTCCTGGGGAGCATGGGAGCTCTCCTGGAGCTGTCTCGAGGCAGGGAAATGCTGAGGCCAGAAGGAAGAGCAATAGGGAGAATAGGGACTGCCACAGCCAAGCTTTCTGGGGTCTCTCCTCATGCCTGGGTGTGGGGCAGTACCTGGAAAGGTGCTCAGCGGGAGGTGGGCCTCGGTGTGGTGCCCGGTGCACACCAGCACAGCATCAAAGACGGCCACCTCCTGCTTCCCCTCGCTCTCCGTCACCACCTCCCACTGGCCCGTGGCGGCAAAGTCGGGGCGCTTGGACACACGGCACACACTGGTCTGGGTGCAGGGGGAGCGGGCGTCAGGCACCCTGTGCCCCGGCCCTGTTTTGCTGCTCACCCCAGACCCTGGCGGCTCTCACCCTGAATCGGATGTGGCGGAGCAGGTCGAAGTGCTGGGCGTACATGCGGAAGTACTCCATGATCTTGGAGTTGTGCATGTAGTTGGGGAAGTCCTCAGGTATGAGGAAGTCGCTGAAGCACATCATCTCCTTGGAGGTGTTGATGATGACAGAGCGGTAGATGCTGGCGCGGCCCTCCTCGGGGTGCTCCTGCAGGAGTGGGGCATGGCCTTGTGTGGTCAGGCACCATGATGGGGGCGGATGGCTGGGGCTGATGTGGTGGCTCTTTATGTAGAGCCCCTGCCCTCAGCTCGCCCTCAGGACCCCGCCACAGCCGGCTGCATGCCACCCCACCAGCAGCCACTGATCCCCCAGCTGCTGCAGTACTGACCCCCAGCAAGACATGTGGCCAGCAGGGTTTACCTCAAACCTCCAGAGCCCTCCAATGTCCCAGCTCCTCTCGAAGCAGATGGGCTCCAGTGACTCCTGCAGGCAGGCTTTGATGGCACACAGCCCGCTGCTGCCCCCTCCAATGATGGCCACCCTCTTTGCCATGCTGCCCTCCACCTCTGGTCTCTGTCTGGAGACAGTGCCAGAGAACGGGGCTTAAGGGCACGGCTTGCAGCTGTGCACAGTTTGGTCCTGTGCTCCAAAATGGTCACAAGCTCAGGGGCAGCCCCCAAAGTTTTGTCTGGGACTGTGAGAGTACAGCTATTCCCCGGCTCCAGCAGGAATCTGGTCAGTGCTGGGGTTTTTCACCATTGCAGTGTTTACATTCAGACACTTGGGAGATGTGCTATCAAGAGTTACGGATTCTCAAAATCTCCCCCCTCATGGTATGTCCAAGCAATGGAGGCACGCTGGAGTGCCGTGCCCTCCCACGGGGACCCATGACTCCCACCCTGGTGGACACAGCCCCTGCATCTGCACTTTGCCCTCCGCCTTCCTCAGCGTAAATGCTGGTGGCACCACGCCGGCACCTGCTGCGTGCTGGCACCCACCAGCACCCCCTCCACTGACCTGCAGCTGTGGGTTCGGCAGCCCAGGGAAGGCCAGCTGCTGGCAAGGAGTCAGTGAGGATCTGTGCGCACTTGTCCCAACCTTGGACGCCTGACGCTGGCCTGGTTTTATGGTGCATGTCGGCGGTGACTGGGGCCTCCCACTTGGTCACTCCTCCCACTTGGTCACTCCTCCCACACAGGCGAGATGAAGCCAGCAGCCGGTTGGCCCTGGACGCCTGCTTGGCTTTTCCAGCAAAGTCCCTTGCCAGAGATTCACGGGTGAGAGGTAAGTAACCATACCAGGCACCTTTCCAGGAACCGCAGTGCAAGGACACTGCAGGGACATGGGGTTACAGGAAAGGCAGAGATGCAGCAGGTCCCCATGGTGAGCATACCAAGTAAACAAATGCTGCTCTGTACTTTTAACTCTGTGATTATCAACATGTCCTGTCCATGCAGGTACCACGGGGCAGGCTGGCGCAGGGCTTACCTCGAAGCACCAGAGACCCTCGATGTCTCTGCTCCTCTCAAAGCAGGTGGGTACCAGCCCCTCATCCAGGCAGCATTTCAGGGCACATAGGCCAGAGGCACCGGCACCAGTGATGGCTGCTTTCCAGGCAGCCAAGTTCTGCGGGACTGTGGTGGTGGCGGGGATGCTGAGGAGTCTTGTCCTGGGGCAAAACACACTTGGGGGTGTGCGGAGCCTGGTGGGTCACAGCAGGGGTGTGCGGTGCCACTTGTTTGGGGATGGCTCTCCCGGTGCTTCCCCAGCCTGACTGAGATCAGCTGGGCTGTCACAAAATGTGTTTCATGCTGATACAATCTACAGGTTCTTCCTGCTGCCCTGCCACACCTCCTGCCTGCGCCTGCCCCTGCAAAGGGCTCATGAGGACCTGTAAGGACATAACAATGCTGACACTGCCATGGGACTTCCTGGGCTCAGGGCTGAAATGTGGCCATGCTGCAGACTTTGGCAGGTCATGGCATTGAAAACAAAAGCTTGTGGATGCTGAGTGCGCTGATAGCCAGCAGCTGTGCGGCCCTGGCATGTAGTGGCCAGGAGCCCCATCACCACTGTATGTCCCCAGCTACCCAGTGGTGGAGCTACATGCAGGAGATGAGGGTGACACTGGGCTGTGCTACTGTAACTACCCTGAGTGAGGCTGTTTTGCCTCACGTTTGCATGCGTGTGCATGTGTGCAGCCTGCGCTGCCATGGGGTGTGGGCATGAGGCTGACCTACTGCTGCTCAGGTCAGACTGGGTATCATTCAGCAGGTGCTGAACAACTGTGTTGTTCATAGCTTGTCTTTCTTGGATTTTATTCCCATTTCTTTTTTCCCTTTCATTATTTTTTTTTCATTATTAAACTGTTTTTATCTCAACCCATGGGTTTTACCTTTTTCTCATTCTCCTCCTCATCCCATGGGGTGTGAGGAGCGAGCAATCGGCTGTGTAGTACTTAGTTGCCGTCTGGGTTTAAACCATGACAGGGAATTATCCCAACCCTTGTACCTGGGGGCACACATGGTTCCAGCTGCTCTGCTGGCACCAGGTACCACATTGCCTATGTCCCCCCTGCCCCTGGGCTGGGCATGTTTGCACAGTGTTCCTGGAGCCATAGCTCACTCCTGGGCCATTGGAGTCACAGGTGGAGCCAGTGGGACCTGGGTGTGAGGAGCACTGTGCTTCTGGGGTGTTGCTGCTGCCAGGGTGGTGGGGCCGGTTAGGAAAAGGCTTTCCCTGGCAGCAGGAGGCACAGACCAGGTGGCTCTGGAGCACACCACTGGCTCCTGGTCCACCTGCAGCTGGACAGCCCCTGCAGGCTGCAGGGGAAATTTGCTCTCCTGTGTCAGGGGAACTTTGCCCAGAGCAGGATTGTGGAGAGGCCAAGCTCAGCAGCTAAAAGGTTTTTAACCTTCTAAAAGTCATAGTATGTTTGCAGTAAATAAAGGTGTGATAAAGCTTTCTGTCCCTTGCTGTTGACAAGGCTGATCTCTGTCTGGCCAGAGGCACCAAGCTGCCAATCCACACTCTGCCTGTCTTTTGAAAAGCACCAGAAGCATCTCTTACCAGGAAGGTGGATTGGCAAGTGGATCAGCACGGGAATGGCAAGCAGGCAGCACTGGCAGTGCTTCTCTCCCTGCTCCACTTGCAGCTGGCTTCTGGCTCTTTCAAGCTCTGCAGGGATGCCCAAGGTGACAGGTACAGGGGACTTCCAGCTTTCAACCCCACTGCTGTGCTATGAAATCTCTGTGCAGGTTGCCTTTGAATTTGCCCTTCTTCCTTGGCAGCTATAAGAGACGGCACAGCCTTGGACTTTGCCCCCACCTGTGCTTGGGTTCATCACCTGGCTGAACTGCACCATGAGGCACAGGTGACTGTAGGAGTGCATCATGGACAAACCATGGCATTTCAGTCAAGACCAGCTTGTTGATGTCAGTGGGAAATCTACTGTCCCCGTGCCTGGCCAGGATGTAGTGTGTGTTGGGCAGTGCATGCAGACACATCTGCTCCAGGCTTCCACAGTGGGCAGAGGTACTATGGGACAAACCAAGCAGAAAGCACCAGTCTCTTGTCACCAGCAGTTACAAGTGATAATCACAAGAGGAGACCAAAGGTCTCGCTGGGGAAGGTGGAAGTAAACAGAGCAGAGGTGACAGGGCGGCTGGGCAGCCCATGACAAAGTGGGGCTGTGCACTGGAGATAGCAGATGCCACCAAGCAGCTTGTGGAGGGTCCTTCAAGTGAGCTGGGAGCAACTTTTGGCATGCACATGTACGTAGGAACATACCACATATGCACAGAGTTGCTGCCATACTCCTTCTGCCTGGAGAGGAAGACCCCAATGGCTCTAAGAACATTTGGACAAAAAGCACCTTGTGTTTGGGAAAGAGTAGAGCTAGGATGTTTTGGCACAGCTCAATAACCCCTGATCATCCCAAACCCTGACCACACTGGTGTGTGCTGCATGCCAGTGATCTGTAGCCACCAGGGAACTCATGTCTGCCTTGAGGTGGGAGGGCTGGCGGAGGGGCTGTGTGCTGCTGTGCACACTCTGGACTGGCCCAGCCCGCTGCCAGATGTGCAGTGCAACCAGGTGATTGGTTTTTTTGGTTGCTGGAGTGCCAACCCACAGCTGTTAGCTCAGGGCTCAGCTCTGGGGGAACCTTGCCATGTCAAGTGCTTTCATTGCAGCCCCTGTATAACTGACGGTGGGTGACAGACACGTACCCAGATGGATGCTTGTACCAGTGGCCCTCAGGCTGCTCCTGCACACTTCACCCAGAGAAACAGCACGCATAAAACAGACTGGTTTTAATATGACTTAATCCGTGCTTTCCAGGCATTGAGTGTGCTAATGGACCCGAATGGCCATGATGAGCCTCACCTGGGCCCAAACCCCTCCCTCCCCATGCCACGAGCACTATTTAAGTCCAGTCCAGAGCCCTCACTCTCTATCTGGCTGTGGTTCTTGTTGGTGTTGATTCTGTGCTTTTCTGGCTCAGTCTCAGCCCTGGCTTATTACAGAAGTGCCTCATGGTGCTCTTCTGCCAAAGACAAGCAGTTCTCTGTGAAATACAGACTGCCAGGACTAATGGTGCCAGGGTAGGAGAGCCAGCTCACCAGGCAGCATGGGGAGCTGTGGTGGTGTTTGGCAGAGCCAGAGCCTCTTTCTACAGGAGCTGCAGATAAGACTCAGCTCCTGGGGCTGAGTGTGAGCTCCTGGCTGCTGGGCTATGGGGAAGAGGCTCATGCTGCAGCATGATGTCAGCAGCACTGGTAGCATACTGGCAAGCAGGAACTACTGTGAATGTGCTGTACCCCCTGGTAGACTAAAAACCCTGTGGAGGGGAAAAGCAGTTATGAAGTTCTGCACAAGGTCTTCAGGAGCAGGCTGCTATTAGCAGATGCTTTCCCCATTACCTGCTGTCTTGGAGATGGCATGGATGGACCAAACCTGTGGTTGCACCTCTTTTCCCCATGACACTGGGAGCCAGGTGCCTCTGTCTTCCTCACTGCTTCAAGACCTGTTCTCTGTGTAGTACTTAAATCTAGAGCAATGGAAGAGATGCGCTGCTTAGGAAGGCAGAGTTCTTCATAAACTTGAGGAGAGACCCTAGAAAGTGCCCTTCAGGCATATTTTATACACCAGGCTCTGCAGGGCACACTCATAATTGTAATATGATCAGTGTATTTTCAGAGAAGCCACAGCTACCATGTACATCACAGGCTAATGCAGCAGGTGCCCAGCAACAGCATGCAGGTTCACAGTACCAGTTGTGAGCTGCCACACAAATGTGCTGACCCCTCCCTGGGCTCTGCGGGGACTGTTTGTTTGGTTTTTTTCATGGGGCAACAGTCAGTGCTGCTGCTTGGCCCGTGCACACCCTGCCCAACAGGGCAAGACAGCACCAAAGTGCAGGCCCAGGAGCCTGCAGTGCCGCTAGTGTTGAAGTCTTGGTGGAATAGATGGGGTCCAATGTATGAGCTCAAGTCCCAATATCCCCTTCTTGTGCGTGCTTAGAAAACCAGGTGCATGTCTCTTCCTTTGGGAGGAACCCAGTCATCAATGGCTCCAGAGTGCAAAGAGCACTGGTGCACTGAGTGGGGACAACCAGCAGTACTCCACCACACTGTACAGCATGTAGCCCAGCAGCAGACCAAAGAGCACATCTGTCATGTTGTGCCTGCCCAGCATGACCCTTGAAATGCTGACAACGAGAACCCAGAGCACCATGAGGACCCGCAGTGGGACGGCCAGTACCAGGTGGCGCAGAACGAAGCGGCAGACCAGGGCAGCTCTGGTGGCATGGCCAGATGGGAAGGAGTACTTGTCCACTGAGATGGTGACAAACATGTCCATCTTGTTGTGGGTGGGCCGTGGCCGCTTGACAATCCCTTTCACCACTGCCACCATCACGAGATCCAGCAGCAATGCTAGGAAACAGTAACAGTGAGTGAGCAAGGTTTGGGTTTTGGTTTTGTGTTTGTTCATTTTGAGTTGGTTTCCCCCCCCAACCCCCCCCCCCCCCAACTGAAAACAAACCAAGAATCAAAGCAAAGCCATTAGCTAAGAAGAAAGCACTTGGCTACTAAAACAAGCTAAGAGAAGGCAGTGTTTCCCATGGTTATAATACCGAGGCAGGGAGAGCATCCCAATGCTTGGCCTTCTCCAGCATATCTTCAATCTTTCCTCTTGCTGCATGCAGCCTTGCATGCCAGACATCTGCCTGCCACAGCCACCAACACGTCTCTGTCTGGCTTGTACCCAAGGGCTTTTGTGTGTAAAATCTGATCTTGACAAGACTCAGGGCTCAAACCAACCTTTAACCTGAAGGCAACAGAGGAGTTAATAGACCCCACAACTCTCTGGCAACCTGTCCTGAGTCAGCATTGCTTTGCTTACCCTAGTGGGTAGAGGTCAAACAGATGTGCATGAATGACCAACCCATTTCAAGCACTCAGCCACAACTCAGTGTGAGGAGCTCTGAGCTTGTGTGGTGCCAGGGCTCCCGCAGTCTAAATTCTCCCTGCTGCTGGGGGGAATGATGCCAGAAAGTTAACCACACTTTGGTTTTCAATAGCTTAATAAAGGACAATTTAAAAAATGGTGGCTTGCCCCCAGAGAGCTAAAGGCTGTTACAGTAAAAGTCTGAGGTGAAGCATCTGTGAGGAGTGTTGAGTATTTGGCAAGAGCAGCTTCTCCTGTAGGGGAGAGTGCTTTCTGAATCCCTGTTAGCTTTGTTAGCACAGTGCTCAGAGCCAGGGGTACTTCCTCCAAGGAAGTCTTGTGAGAGAACCAACTTCTGCTTGTCCTAAGGCTTGTTTCTGGACAACAGATTTGTTGGTCCCTTCAGTTCATTCCCTTTGGTTAATCATTTAATTTAACAATCTCCCCTCCATGTAAACCTTGTTCAGTTGCTTTTTTAAGATATGATTCTTGGACATTAGGGAACACTCCTTTCCCACGTGAGTGCTGCAGCCCTGGGACAGGGCCCCAGAAAGGTGGGTGGCTCTGACCAGGAGAGTTGAGGGCTGGTCGAGGCCCTGGTACTGGAACAGACCTCCTTGGAGCAGAGGTTAAGTTGGAGGTTTCCAGGTCCCTTCCCACTGCTCTGCTTTGGGACTGTAATTTAACCATGTGCTGCTAAATGAAAAAGATACACAAAACCATGTTTCCTACCAAGCAAATTTCACTTCACATTACAAATGTGAGATGCTAATCATCTGCAACTTAAAGAGTAAGAACTAGGAATCTGAAAAGGTCTGTTTGTTCTGCAGCTCCTAGTTTCTAAATGAGCAAAATTCAGTAAGTACACCTAGTAGGACAGGACGTTGGCAGAGGGGGGAATGGGGGGTGGGGATATTACATCACATAAGATTAAAATGCATGCTTTAAATCAAGTTTCCTCACTGGCTGATACAGAACAATCCATGCAGGCACTACCTGCAGGGAGTCCAAGGGTGTAGACATCTGTGTGGCAGAGCAGCTTTTCAGCAAATGGGATGGTGTCTTAGTACTAGGTAGCTGCACCTCGAATGCGCTGTGCTGATAAGCTGAAGAGGTAAAAGTGAGTTCAGTTCCCTGAAAGCTTTGTACAACTGCAGGAGCAGTTTACCTGTCAGGAGTTTCACTGTGTGTGGTTGCAGCTGTGACGGATGAGCCATATCTGTGCCACCAGGTACTCAAAATCAGCTGGATTCCTCAGGGCTACAGGAAGACTGAGGTTGGCTCAGTTCTGCCCCATCTTTCAGGTCCCATCCTCCCCCCTCGGCTGCAGCCAGCCCCTGCCTGCAGTGCCCCTTTGTGAGTCCCCAGCCTCACCGAATAGCAGATTGAGCAGCACCTCTCTGGCTGCTGAACTGTCGCTTTGGCAGAGCCCGTAGAAGGTGCCAAGCAGCCAGGGGATGCCATGCCCCGAAATCTCGATGACCTTCATGAGGGGGCGGGCGCTGCCCCACGTCGAACCCTCCCCGGCACAGACGCCCAGGCGCTTGGATGCCCAAAGGTCAATGGCCAGCAGGGAGCTGAGGGCGATGCCCAGGAAGGAAGGGTTCAGCTTCATGCAGTCCTCCTCGGGCATGGAGGCTGCCGCGGAGCTGCCCGACTCCTTGCGGCGTGACGGGCTGTCGGGGGAGATGGGGCTGCGCTGGCTCACGAGAGACAGGAACTCTGGGCGGCCGCTGCTGCTGCAGCCGGCGCGTCGCTCGCGGCTGCTCCGGGGGCTCGGCATGGCGAGAAGAGGCGGCTTGGAGGGGGGGGCGGTCACCGGCTGCCAGGCCTGTTCTGCCAACGGGGCCCGGGCGAGTAGCTTGCCTGTCACCCCTGCCCGGGCCTACGTCTCCGTCTCCCGCTACCGGCCCCGCACCTTGCTCGGCACCGTGGCCTCCAGCTACCGCACCTCCGGGGCCCAGTTCCCCCTCCCGCTGTGCTCCGGGACGCCGCACACTGCTCCCCCGGTACCAGGCAGCCCCGATGCCGTCCTGCTTCTTCTTTCACCGCCCACCGTGACGCACCCTGTTGCCATGGAGACAAAGGACCCCTCGGAAGGACTGAGGCGCCCCCTAGCAGCGGGGAGGTCGCTCTTCTCCGCCTTGCTCCGCGGCGAGGAGCCGGCTGACTCGCCCCGCCTCCCCGCCGCGCACGTGCCCGCCCCGGCCGGCGTACGGCAGCCGGCGAGGGCCGTAAGAGGCGCGGCGGCGGCGCCTTCGCCCTGCCGGCGCCGGTGCGGGCGCCGGTGCGCGGGCGGCGATGCGCGGCGGCTGCGGGCGTGCGGCGGCGGGGGGACGGGCCGCCCCCCCGGCCCCGCGGCTCGGCGGCGGCGGGTGACGACGGCTCGGCGGCGGCGATGGGGTGCCTGCAGAGCGTGGCCTGCAAGGCGCGGGTGCGTCGGGAGCAGATCGTGGTGTCGGACGTGTCGGCTACTATCGAGCCGGCGGCCACCGCCATCGAGGAGAGCTCGCCGGTGGTGCTGCGGTACCGCACGCCCTACTTTCGCGCCTCGGCCCGCGTCCTCATGCCGCCCATCGCCCGGCGGCACACCTGGGTGGTGGGCTGGATCCAGGCCTGCAACCACATGGAGTTCTACAACACCTACAGCGACCTCGGCGTGTGAGCACCGGCACCGCCACTGGCACCACCGCAGCGCGCTGGGTTGGGGGGACGGGATCTTGCACCGGGCATGGCGCCCCGGCTGCACTGGGTGGGAGTGGGGATGCAGAGGCCCCACGTTGTGCACCGGGTTGAGTATGGCATGGGCCCCCAGCACCCAGCGTGGGCAGCACCCCGCGCACCGCCTGTTGCACCTTTACCCCATGTCTGCACCCACAGGTATGCACGGGTGTTACCTTCACCCAGCACCTGCTCCCAGCACCATCCCTGCCGCATCACACCGGACCCTGCAGTGCCCTGGCCCTCACGCTCCTCTCACTCTGCAGCCGGCTTCTGCACCAGCTGGGTGGCCTGAAGCTCCCTCGTTGGAGGGTTTGGTGGCCACTGTCCCTGACAAGTTGCTGGTTTTCGTGGGGCTGTGTCATGTGCGTGGGTGTGCTGGGGGAGTTGACCCCTGGGCTTGTTGAAAGGGGGAAGCTGTGCAGTGCTGTGCAGAAATGGCTGCTGGAAACCAACTTTTCCCAAGGCTGGGTGTGCGGGTGACTCAGGACAAAGCTGTTGGCTCTGCCATTGTGTCTTTTGCTGTTTGAAAGGGTGATGCAACATGAATCTGGAGATGGCTGGAGGGTCCATTGTGCATCTTGCCCAGGGCAGCAGGCAGAGCAGTGTGTGCAGGCATTAGGGGTGATGCCTGCCCATGTCCTTGCATTGTGGCAGATTCATTTGTGTGTGGCACTAGAGCACCTGGGGACACGGGAGATAGCAGAAGTTGTCATTTGTCAGGAGGATGGTGGCCACTTGCAGGCAGCTGTAGATACATCTGGAGCTGGAGCTTGGACTCAGCAGGAGGTTTCACCAGAGCTCCCTGCTCGCCATGTGGCGATTGTCTCCCCTGCTGTAGCCCAGCAGTGTTGCTAACATGGTTGTCAGCCAAGATTGGGCTGGAATTTCCCCCCTAGCCATACTGCAGAGATTTTACTGCACCAGCAGCAGGCGTAATTGTGATATCTAATTATTGTGTGTGCCTCTGTGCAGGAGCATGTATTTACAGGCATAAAGATCACAGACTTTTATTGCAGGAAGGGGCCAGTGCTGTGGCCACAGTGCTGCAGCTGGTGGATGGAGAAGACTGTTCTCCAGCCCAGGAGCTGATTAAGGAAAGGGTGACCCCAGAGAGACTCAGCAATGACTTTTGGCCCAGTTGGTTTGATTGCATGTCAATGAAAATAGTGTTGTGCTGGCAGAACAAAGGCTTCAGCTGGCCATGAAGGCTCGGTGAAGGAACTGAAGCCAAATCTGTTCTTAAATGAAAGCTAGCTGCAGGTGGGGAGACAGTCCCCACACTGCTTGCCTCCATGTTGCTTGCTGGGTGCTGTTGCTGTTGTTTCCCTGCTTACCTGGCCTTTCCCTTCCTGTTCACTAGGTCAAGCTGGGAACTGCCTGACCTGCGAGAAGGAAGAGTAAAAGCCATCAGCGATTCGGATGGTGTGAGCTACCCCTGGTACGGAAACACCACAGAAACTGTGACCCTGGTCGGACCCACTAACAAGATCTCCAGGTTCTCAGTGAGCATGAATGACAATTTCTACCCCAGCGTGACATGGGCTGTCCCTGTAAGTAACAGTAATGTGCCGCTGCTGACCAGGATTAAAAGGGACCAGAGCTTTACCACATGGCTGGTGGCCATGAACACCACCACCAAGGAAAAGATCATCTTGCAGACTATAAAGTGGAGGATGAGAGTGGACATTGAGGTTGATCCTATGCAGCTGCTGGGGCAGCGGGCACGGCTGGTGGGAAGGACTCAGCAGGAGCAGCCCCGGATCCTCAGCAGGATGGAGCCCATCCCACCAAATGCACTAGTGAAACCCAATGCCAACGATGCCCAAGTCCTCATGTGGAGACCCAAGCGAGGCCAGCCTATAGTTGTGATACCTCCCAAGTAGATCAGCGCCAGGGCGCGCATGTGAGGACCTGGGAGCTGTCAGCCTGCTGCAAATGAATGGGGTTCCTGAGCCAAAGCAGACCTCTTGGGTTCTCCTGCCTTTGTAGCTGTAGTTGGAAACGTGCCTCCTTCTTAGTCAGAAAGAGAGCCTGGCTGGCACGGGCGTGTGGAAGACGGATCACTGAGCTGGAGGATTTCCCAGGAAGCAGAATCAAGTACTTCTAGGGACTTGCGGCTGGCAAAGAGGCCGTCTGACCTAAATGAGTCATCTTTCCTTGCAGGGCAATGCAAGGAGCATGAGTGTGATCAAACCATGCCACTGGCAAATGTTGCTTTCCACCCAGCTGGAGGTAGAAGCGGAGATCATGTCTGCTGGATGTGGAGGGCTCCTGTGGTGACCCTTCCTGCTGAATCATGAGTGTCCCCGCGGTGTCTATACCTATGCATTTGGATCGATAATCAAGCCCTGGTCCTTGGCAGTGCCGGGTGCTGGACTGGAGCCTGGTGCTGGCCAGTACCACTGCCCAGGATGGGTATTCCACAGCTGAGGGGAAGTGGGACACGTTTTGCATGCGTCTGGGTGTGTTTGGAGTAGTTGTGAGTGTAGGAGATGCCATAGCTCTTTTCTGTCTTGGAGTGAGATCCAAGGGCAGGTTAGATGTCCTTTCGTTTTAAGGTGCACTAATCCTTTGCAGTTCCTCAACCCCCATCTCCCCCCCAGATCCTGCTGACCCTTTTCTTACAGGAGCAAAATCGATTCTCAGCTGAATGAGAAATTGGGAGCAGTGCCCATTCACCCTGCCCAGGTACTCACTGACTGTGTGTGGGGTGCCCAGACCAGCTTGGAGGTGCCCTGGGACTCACAATCCTCCACTGCAGACCCAAGTCCTTTGCAAGAATTTGGGTGCTTGTTCATTTTCCATACAAATGCTGGCTCATGTGGAGACTCTCCTCCTTCTCAGCCACGCACAGAGCAGGATGGCTACTGGCAGGGACGCTGATGGAGAGGATGGCATGCCTTGCAGTAACTCCTCAGGCTCTGCAGGGATGGAGGTCTCCTTTCCATGGGTTGGAGGCAGAGATGTGAGCAGAGCCTGTGCAAGGCAGGCCTGGGTTTGCCTGGGAAGGAGGTGAGCATTCTGCCTGGGCATTGCTTCCTGCTGCTGCAGGTGCTTGGAGGGTAACAGGGTTTTATTTGTCCTTCCCATTGCCCCTCACTGCCTGGATGACTGGCATCCTCTGAGGTGGTGTGGTGCTATGGGCTGCGATCTGCAACTCCCAGTACCTTGCCCTCGAGATGCAGTAGATGCATAAACCATGGCTGCCCTGCCTGTGCCACAGGTGCCCCATTGCTCCTGGGCAGATGGTTATGACTTGCGCTGCTTTCTCTGCTCTGTCCTCTGCCCTCAGCATGAGCCCTGTGGCTCCTCCAGCTCATGTCCCTGCCTTCATGCCGTGGGAGGTTTGCCCTGCCCTGGGGATGTGGATAATTCCCACTGGGAGGGTTCCATCTTCTGCCCCACTGCCAGGAGAACCTGGGGAGGGTCACTGTGTTTGGCACTTCCATGCAAAGCCTTTCGTGTGGTATTACTAGCACTGCCCTCAGTGTTGCTTTGCTTCCTGTGGTGTGCTGGCACATCTCTGTGGCATTGCTCTGCAGAGCTTCGGCCATGGCTTGTGCTTTTCCAGAGCGGGATGTGCACCCTGGTCCCTTGAGCAAAGGAGCTCCCCAGGCATCTTAGACCAAAAATCCGTGTGGAATCCCTGTGCTATTTATTATTCTCAGTAGTGTTTGCTGCTGATTGGATTCTTATTTATTTTTCCCTTTGGGAGTATTGCATTTTGACGCCTTGACGCACAGTTTCCCATGCTGAGGCCAGTGGTCCTACTCCTCCCGCTTGGCCTTACTATGGGCTGGGAACCTGCTGCTTTTGGTGCCTACACCTGGATTTTGCTGGGGGCTATAGCCTTGTGGTGAGAAAGGTTTGGAGGGAGAGGGGGCTCTGAGTCTTGGTTTGCTTGTTTTCTGGAGCAAAAGTTCCACTGGGAGCTTGCCAGTGTGGGAAGATGTCCCGCTCTTATGAGACTCTGCCCATGCTTTTGTTCTGATATGGGACTGATGGCAGCTTTTGCTGTCACTGATGTTTTGTTTCTCAAAAAGCATGTGTGGAGAAGGGACAGAAACTTTAAATACAATTTTCTGTAGTCTTTGAGAAAAGAGGAGGGATAAGTACCTTTTGGTTTGAAATAAGGCAGATGTGTACTTTTGACCCAGTGGGACAGAAACGTCTCTGGCAGCATCAGAGCTAAAAAGCCAGTGGAAGGGGTTTCCCAACAGATGGGAACTCAAGGGCTGCCTGCAGCCGTCAGACTGGGGAGATGCTGTGACAGCACCATGGTGCCTGCTGGCTGGGAGAGCGAGGATGCTGGTGAGGGGTGCTGTTGAATTTATTGGGATGTGCTGGCTGGCCAGAGCCTCCAAGCATCATCTGCTGTCACACTGGGACAGCAGTGTCTGCCATTTCTGTCCATGTATGTCTGCAATGTCCCCAGGGAGGCGCTTGGTACTGCCTGGTGCTGGTGTCAGGCTCCGTGCCTGGCCATAGCCTTGTGCCTGAGCTCCCAGGACTGCCCCAGCCTGCAGGCAGGCTCTGGATGAGCCCTGGGGACATGCCTGTGGTCACCCCTCTGGGCTTCTGCTGCACTGCTGTGCCTGCTCCTCCGATGGCTGGATTTGATGCGCTTAACTCTGTTTGATGCACTTCACTTGGTTTGATGTGTGGGTTGTCTACATGGGCATTTCCCTGTTTAAAAGGAAAAAAAAAATTACAAAAGTAGTGTGCAGAAACATGCAGTTCGCATGTTCACAAAAGGTGCGTGTTCACTTTGGCTGGAGGTGCCTGGTGAGCTCAGTAGCACTCGTCAGTGGAGCCCGGGCACAAGGCTCTATGTTTAAGTGAAGGGGAGGAGAGGGAGGGAGGGACGCAACAGGGGAGAGCTTCAGTGTGTGAGTTGGGGTTTTGCTCACATCCCTGTGGCCTGCAGCTCTACTGATGGGGACCTGGAGCTGGAGCCCTGCCTGCAGAGCCCATGCCAGGGACGAGTACCCAGAACCCTGAGTTCAGTTGCCCAACTGCACCATGGGATGCCTTCCCTGCACCCCCATTTCGCAGTAGCACCCCATTATCTCAGGGAGGAGCAGGTCATGGAAATGCCCACCTGCATGTTCCACTTGCCCTGAGCCTTGGAGTGCCCCTTCCCCTCCATCCTGTCCTTGGGTCCCTTATTTATTTATTTAGCTATCTACCTACCTATTTATTTATTTATTTACTTGAAGTTTAAGTTATTTATTGTTATTTATTGACGGCTGGAAGTTGGGGGGTTCATTTCTGCTGCACGGTGGGGGCAGCTGGGTTCCCCCCCCAGCCCCCTGCGTTTTGGGGTGCTGTTGCATGTTTGGGAGCACAGCTGGGGAGGGATGACTGAGGGCCCCCCTACTCGCATTTCCTTTTGGAGTCAGGGGGAGAAAACGAAGGGAATCACATCGGTGCTTGCAGGGAGGACATCCAGTGCCTGTCCCTTTCCTGCAGAAGCTTGAAGCCCTGTGCCCCCTCCCTGAGCACTGTGCTCTTTCCCATGCCCATCTGTATTCACTGATCCAGCCTCCTGGCATTTCTCTGATGGCTCCTGCTGGATTTGCTGTTGCCAATTCCTGGAGGTGATGAGAAGAGCCAGGATGCATGGATGTCGCTATGGAGAAAAGACCAAACCAGGTATTCTGCTGCCGTGTGGGGAAAATCGAAGAGGAAAGCTGGTTTTGCAGAGTGCCTTAAACACAAATGACTTTACTGAGTAGGGGGCTTGGACTTCTGTCTCTGGATGTTATTACCAACTCAAATGTTGCATTTTACTTCTCTGGGATTAAAAGAAAACCACTTGAGCTGTACTGGAACCAAACCTTGTGTTTGCTTGAGTCCATCTGGCTGGCTTGCACCTCTGGGGCCACAGTAGTGTGGGAGAACAAGCAAGAATTCATGAGCTGCCTCAGCAGTGAGACCAGTGTCTGCCCCTGCCAGCTTTAAGCCCCTGGGTATGGTGGGAAGACTCATTCCCCCTTGTCCTGACTTGCAGGTGGCTTCTCTGGTGTCCCAGAGAGGTTGTGCTTACATTGCAGTGCCCCTTCCCAAGGGATGCTCAGAGCAGCCTGCTTGCACAAAGCTTGCTGTGGGGCTGTGTCCTCAAGCTTCCAGAAAATTGGGCAGTCAGCTGGAGAGCTCCGAGCAGGAAGCAGGCAGCCCCTTTTCCCTTAGGAAACCAGATCAAGAAGAGGACTGTGTGCTGAGGGAACAGCAAGGAACCAGTAGTTCATGCAGCCCTTCTGTGGGTAACCAGGGAAGCTGCCAAGCTTGATAAGGCAGAAAACTACACAGAAGAGAGATGTTTCTCCCTTAAGTTGCAGTTCCCCCTCCCACTTCTTGCACAGTGCAAGAGGGGGAACAAAATTCAATCCAGGTGTATCTTCTAGTAAAAATAATACATAAGGATAATGCAGAATTTCCTAATGAAGGTTCATTTTAAAGTTATTTGGGGAAAAAATACCAATCTTCACTGTATAGTTCCTGAAGGTAATTAAATATTAATATAACCACTTCTTTTTAGTAATGGAAAGGGGAGCTCTCTGAAATGCAGCCATGTTTAGGGAAGGATGTGCTCAGGGTGGCCTGGCCTGTATGCTGGTATGAAAGAGGACAGTGATGGCTGGCAGGAGGAGCTGGTGGCTCTGACGTTTTCGAAGGACTGATGGGCCACATCCCAGGTGCTGCCCCAGGATTCGGGTCTGCATGATGCTGGAGGGTATCTCATTGCATCCAGTATGTTGCTCACCATGAGCATCAACCCTACTAGTCCCCACTTGCTGTGGGGTAAATTTGTGCCCTGAGCCAGCCAATTTCTTTAAGAGTGTGCTGGGCACTGATTGATGCTTGCAGACAGTCTATGTGCTATTCAGTGAGCAGGTTTCTTCTCTAGTGTTCTATTAAGACATTGCTCATTTCTTCAGAAATCCCAGAGATGTAGGTATGGAAGAGCAGGGGGGAGTTCACATGGCTTGTATCATGCCTGTTCATGCCCTGGAAGCAGGGCAGGATGCCTGTCCCCCCCCCCCCAAGCTTCTTACGCAGGCCAAGCTGAGGCACATTCCTGGAGCAGGTCTCGCCTCCTTCTCACCACTGAGCCGCTGCTGTAAAGCAGGGGCAGCACAACTGCCCTGGGCCCCCTGCCTTGTCTGAGACTCTTATCATGGGACAACCTGTGTTTCTCAAGTGCCTTATTTACAGAGCAAGAACAAGGTCAGTCTGTGCCACTGACACCCACCCAGGAACATGGGCACACATTCCAGTGGCACAGCCACAAGGGAACAAAGTAGGTGGTGCAGGGTGCCATGGATGCCAGGAGAGGCAGACAGGCGATACTGCAGGTACTACTGAGGATCAGTTTATTTGCTCTATTCCCTCTTCCCTAAAACCTGAGAACAACTTCCAGCGAGATATAAGAAAGCAGTAAGAAGTGAGAGATTTGGCTCTGCAGCTCCTCCCCTATGCACAGGACCAGATAAAGGTGTTAATGTGTTAGTGACAGTTGCTCCGAAAGGCACACAGCAGTTTGGAACCCCCAAAAACTCCCTAATGGGAGGTATGTGAACTGAGCAGGACACCCCTCTGTGGCCTGGCTGCTGACACCACGCTTCTTACTGTGCCTCCAGGAAAATCTTGGCTGGTTCTGAAACAGGAGACTCCACAGCACAAGCCCCGGAGCCCCCACTGGTCTGCTAACCTCTTCCTTGTGGGGCTGATTCAAGGCAAGAAAACACTTGGGGTTTTAGTTTTGAGAAGATGTGGAGGGTGAAAGGGATGGGGAGGACTGGTTTAGTATTGCAATGCATCATCAGTGTAACAGTACAAGGCTGCTGGTTGCACAGTGTTAGGGAGGCAGGAGCTGGACACAAGAAAGGCTCCTGACGCCAAACGATGTGCAGGATGGTTGGTCAGACCTGCTCACTCTGGCTGTGGGGTGTAACGCAGGTACTTCTTGCCCGATGGGAGGTCCTTTGTGAAGACTCCTTTGGGAAAGAGCTTCTTGGCTTCCTCATCAGGTAAGGTGGGCACGACCATGACACTGTCACCAGGCTGCAGAGCAAATGGGAACTGTGAGAGGAGCAGAGGAGCTGGCAGGCCTGGATAGAGCTGGCACGTCCCTGCCTCTCCAGGAACACTCATCCCCAGTGCCCCAGGCATATCCCCTGCAGCTCTGCCTGGAGCTAGCAGTGAGGACTGAGTGGGAGCTACACCAGGAGGTATGGGTGATGTCAAAAGGGAGAGCTGTGCCTTCTGCCAGCCCTGCCAATGGGATCCCACAGGCCAGCTCTTTCCCACAGCACTCCGATGGGAACAGGGAGTAACAAGAGGGGAATCTGGGTATCTCTTAAGATGCAGGAGGGACCACAACTAAGCAACTTCAACTAGTAACCTTCTATGAGGATAGGTCTCTGCTGTGTACATGCTATGTAAATTTCTGTGCCCACACTGGCCCTTCCTGGCTCAAAGCAAGGAGAGCAGTGTGGGGGCCTGGGAAGGGTGTCCCATGCCTACTGCTGTGCTGGCTTTGAGTAGACTTAGGCATGCTGACACCTGGAAATGCCCTTCCTTATCACAGGGCAGGACCTGCCTTGGCACAAGGCTCAAGTACTGGTAGCCAGAAAGGCCAAGCTGAGTATTTGCTGGCACTAGGCACTGAGGTGCCTCCCTTCCCTGAGGAAGGGAGGTTCTTAAGGCTGAGTCCAGACTGCAGCAACCCATATCCCATGTCCTCATCAGCTTTCCCCACTCTGTGAGTCCCCCTCCAAAGGAGGCTGGTTGACATTTCAATGCATGTTTTCAGTGGACAGCTGTGAGCTTTGCACCCCTCCTCACCTTCCAGTCCACAGGGGTAGCGACTTTCTTGTATGCCGTCAGCTGCAGGGAGTCCACCACTCTCAGGATCTCATCAAAGTTTCTCCCAGTGGTGGCTGGGTACAGTATGGAGAGTTTCAGCTTCTTATCCGGGCCAAAAACAAACACCTGAGTACAGAGAAACAGGATCAGGGCCTGGGTAAAATCCAACTGGTCTGCTGCATCTGATCAGCCCTGCTGCTCCTCCCTTTCCTCAAAGGTGGTATACTTGATTGAAGGTGTTGGGACAGGGGAGATGCCATGGTGGGTATCTAGAGCAACAAGTGATGCCCAGGGAACACAGTGTATGCTCTGAGTGTTCCTGTATCTAATGCCAGATTGGTTTGCTACTTGAAATGTTTCTTTCCTTTGACCTGTGCCTTTCTAATGCAAGCACTCGAGTCCAGCAGATCAAGCTCTTTTGTCACCTCTGTGTTAGGACAGGCACAGCCAGGATGAGCTGGTGGATGGAGCTGCTGCCAGCACGCCAGCGCTACACCAGCCTCTTCTTGCAGCACCCATGGATCTAGCCCAAGGAAGTCAACCTAGCTCTTGAGGATGGTCATGCCCATCCAGGTAAGCTGTGCCCATCTTCAAACCCAGCCCCACAGACACAGGGCAGGACAACAGGTGAAGCCTATTGCTGAGAAGGCTGCTGCGCAGCAATGCTCCAGGTACTCACCACGCGAGCAGTCAGGGGCATGCCATCCTTGTCCCGCTCATCTGGGTCCAGCATTCCCAGCTTGACAGCGAGCTCCCGGTTTGCATCAGCAATGATGGGGAAGGGGAGTTTCTCCTCGGGTTGTCCCCCATTGTATGCATTGATGTCCTGCAGAAACAAAACATGGCATGCTTGTGCTCATTGTTGTGGGTACCACCACAGGAGGCAGAGGCCAGACAGGGAGATCTCCACACAGCCTTTATGTGTGTGGGGCAAGCTCCTGCAAGGGACCATGCATAAATGTGTTCAGCAGCTGCTCTACAGTAGCTTGTGACTTATTTGGCCCCAAGCTTGGGACTTACTTGGCCCCTTACTTGCAGGCTGGGACAGCACAGCCTTCCATGAAGTTTCTCTGCTTCCAGAAACCAGGTGACAAACCAAAAACCTGAATGCCAGGCTGCACTTTGCGTCATTCTTAGAGGTTAGTTGTTAGGCTGTCTATGCTCGCACCCTGTGGCTCACCTCTAGAACTGCCTGTGGACCAGCTATTTTGCCCAGGCAGTGGGTATGGAGAAATAGGGAAGTCCTGCCCATGCTACTGACACAGGGAGATTTAACCACCTTTCCCTGAAAACAGAGGTGTTCCTCTTCTGACACTCTCCGAGTAAGTAATCTAGCACTACTGACAGATGTGTTGGTGTCACACCTGGACTGTGCTCTTAAGGTACAGTTTCTCAAGTGACAGACCAAACCAGCAACTCTAAAGCTAACAAAGGTACTGTGTCGAACACTTCACAGGTTTTGTATGAGGAACTAGTCCAACAGAGCAAGTCACTCCTAGCTTGCTTAAACACTCCTGAAAATAGAGTGAAAGTCTGAGTGCAGGTGAACCATGGCTGGGACAGAAAACAATCCCCTTCCACATCTTTGCAGGCTCTCCCTTGTGACCATAGTTTATGAGGTTGCTCCTTGTGCTAGTTCAAACTTGACCCGCTTCACAGCGAAACTGTATTTTGAGCGTCTCTGAGTCTGGACTTGGCCAAAGCAGTCAAGTTACTCTTGTAGTTTGCAGTACCACCCATACGGGTCATGCTGAGCCACAGCAGGGCTGGGAGGAGCCTGCTCAAGGCAGCACAAGCAGATCAGCTGCCAACAAGCAGATCAGCTGCCCAGAAAGCTAACTGTATCCTGGGCTGCATCAAAAAGAGCGTGACCAGCAGGTCGAAGGAGGTGATCCTGCCTCTCTACTCTGCTCTTGTGAGACCTCACTTGGGAGTATTGTGTGCAGTTCTGGTGTCCTCAACATAAAAAGGACATGGAACTGTTGGAACAAGTCCAGAGGAGGGCTATGAGGATGATCAGGGGACTGGAGCACCTCCCGTATGAAGACAGGCTGAGAAAGTTGGGGCTGTTCAGCCTGGAGAAGAGAAGGCTGCGTGGAGACCTCAAAGCAGCCTTCCAGTATCTGAAGGGAGCCTATAAGGATGCTGGGGAGGGACTCTTCATCAGGGACTGTAGTGACAGGACAAGGGGTAACAGGTTCAAACTTAAACAGGGGAAGTTTAGATTGGATATAAGGAAGAAATTCTTTACTGAGAGGGTGATGAGGCACTGGAATGGGTTGCCCAGGGAGGTTGTGAATGCTCCATCCTTGGCAGTGTTCAAGGGCAGGTTGGATGAGGCCTTGGGTGTCATGGTTTAGTGTGGGGTGTCCCTGCCCATGGCAGGGGGGCTGTAACTAGATGATCTCAAGGTCCTTTCCAACCCTAACTATTCTATGATTAAAGCAAGTTTAATCTGCAGTTTCTGCCCCAGAACAGAGCTGCCCATTCCCTCTCTTCTCTTTATGCTCCAAGGAGACAAAACTGACTCCAGCATTGACACAAGCTTCCCACGCACCACTGTGGTGCATTATCAGCTGAGCTGATAATTTGAATGTACAAATCTCCCTGCTTTCCCCAGGCTTTGAACGCAGGGGAAAAGGCTGAGTTCTGCTTAGAGGGAACTCAAGGATGGCAGGGTTGGAAATGCTGCCTCTTGGCACTGCCCACTGCTGCTTGGCATGGCAGAGGCAGCAAGAGCAGGCAGAAGGGGCTGTAACACTGTCCCCGGCAAGCCTTATCAAAAGCAGGGTACAGAAGGAAAGCAAAGCTGGAGAGGCCAGCCCAGGTGAAATGCCTCACAGTGTCACAGGAGGCTGTAGATAAAGGTCAGACAGTGACATGTCCCACCTCCTCTCTTCAGAATGGGGGCTGGAGGATGAAGAGAGATTCTGAGAAGCAATACCTGAATCTATGTACTGTAACTCGTTTCAAAATGCACATAATATCATGACCTGGGGATCTCTGTACAAAGCAGCCTAACAAACCCCACCCTATTTTGCAATAAGATACTCAAGACTCGCTTACTCCCCTGCAAATTACTTTCTTTCCAGCATCCAAGCTGAAACCAGACATCACTGCAGTGATTTATTCACTCTTGACTCACCAAGGTGAAGGCATCAGTAGCCAAAGAGAACACCGAAGCTTCCTCCGACATGCACAGCACATGCCAGTCAATGCTGCAAGCAAGCCTCTGGGTCTTGGCTAGAGATGCCTAAGAACAGCAGTGACATCTTTGACTGGGAAAGCAGAGCTGAGCAATGACATGAGAATTATTTGGTATACTCTGGTCTCACCTTTCAGGCCCCATCTGCTCACTGAAATTTGGCAGCAAAGCAAGCAGTTCATGCAGAATTTCAGCCATCTCTCTTGCCCACTTTTTTCCTCACAGGCTGTGCTCCAGATAAAAGCAGCTTCATCCTCTCACTACTGCTAGAAGCTTCATCCAAAAGCAAGCATAGGTATGCAAAGGAACGCTTCACAGAGAGGCCTGCCTGAAGTTTTGCTCACCCCTAGGATTGCTAAGATCTAGTGAAGGAAACTGCAGTTTCTAGATTTCAGTCTAGCATTTAATGAAGTCTGCTTCCGTCCAGACAGTCAGCTTCTGCCAAGGCTCTGTATGTCTGTCAAGCTCTTTTTTAACCTGTGGCTGGGCAGGAGAACCCTTAGGGCACTGCCCCCAATCTCAGCCTTGTGGTAGGCCCAGACACTTGCCTTCCCTGTTTAGCTCTCCGCATCATTGAAGTTCTTTCAAGCTTTGTCAAGGACAAAATAAAAAGGATCATGTTTATAGGCAAGGTCTAAGAACAGAGCAATCACACTCCTGTACTCTCTTATACCCTCCATGATGCATGCATGGAGGTTCATTGCTCCTCCATGCTCTGCATACTGCTCACAGTGTTGCAGCCTGACATATCCTCCTGTTCCCAGACTAAAGAGCTCCAGTTGCTCGGCGCTGAAGCAGACCTGCCCAAATCTGCAGGCAGCTTTGCTCCCCCTCTGCACCTTTTCTTGTTCTCCCATAGCCTGTGAGATGGATTATTTCAAACACAGACTACATGGAAGGCTCCAGTCTGCTACGGATTCGTCCTCACCAGCTGGATCTTTGCTCTGGTGGACCTCCA
Organism: Psittacula echo; assembly: GCF_963264785.1. Lineage (NCBI taxonomy): Eukaryota > Metazoa > Chordata > Aves > Psittaciformes > Psittacidae > Psittacula > Psittacula echo. Next base: position 20,551,465 of record NC_137740.1, read on the forward strand.
CACTTTTCTTTTTGACAGGTGCTGAGCTGACATTTCCAAACCACTGCCTGCGAGGACATTCCCAGCCTGACAGAAAGCTCACTGCAGCTTGGACTACTGCCATTTGCCTTTCTCCATGCTTGTTCTGGAAGATTTTCTAAACATTTCTAAACTCTGCCTCCCATTAGTTAGTGTCAAGTGATGGTTCTGCAACTTCTGATTTTACCTTGAGGTTGTGCTAAATAATTCCATGTCAGCAAAGTCAGCTCGTTGTTCATATGTTCATATCTTTTCCAGATCACCTGAGTGTGCTGAACCCCAAGCATCCCTGCAGGCCCTCCTTTGACACAACTTACCACCTCATCCTGTTTCCCTGCAGAAAACAGCCTGCCCTTCACAAAGCTGCTTTTGTCGAAAGTTTCTTGAGAAATTTTAAGACTTCGTAAAAGTCAGCAATAACTTCACATGGCTTTAGTCAGCCATGAGATGAGACTCCCTCACAAAAGCACAAACTTTCTGCTATATTTAATGGGATGTTGTCTGCTATTTTGACTGGTGGTTTCAGCCAGTTTGACCGGCATGGAAATCTCATTTACTGGAGTGGGATTTGTACGCCAGTTTTCCCAGGCCCTTCTGGAGCCTGGAGGGACATCAGCCATGCACCCCTCAGGAAAGAAGGTCAATTTAAGCAAAAAGGCAATTAAGTAATTTCTAAAGCCAGTCAGTAATGAAACAATGTTGGAGTGTGGATATTTCTCACTTTTACTACCTCTTATTGCATGCATGTCTTACTCCTGGAAAATGTGAAAATATTCTCAATGTTACGAGCAAATCAAAAAGCAGGTAATTCACCCAGGGGGTTCTATCCTCTGGCCATATCCATCTGAAATGCTCATTTTACACCCCTGACACCTATGAGGCCTGGAATCTTACTCCCTGGGAGTGCACCACTGCTAAGGCTGCATCTGAAGTTTTTAATTAGTTTCTTTTATGTTCTTTCAGCAAGCTATTTTGTTCCCATCTTTTTATATACTCCTTTTATGGTGGTTTTATGTTTAACGTTCTCCTACTTGTGGTTTTATGTTTAACATGTCCCTCTTTGTTCTCTGTTTTCTTTTCCGTGTCTAGGCATGAACTGTACCCTTTGAAGACTGTCTGTTCACTTCTGATGCCTCTTTTCCTTTCCTGTTTTATTACAAAACTTTTTGAAAGTCTATGGAGAGGCTGCTTTCCTTCAACTTTTGGCACCACCTTCACTTATGTTTTACTCTTTCACATGTCGGTGGGAGAGCAGTAATACTATTTCCCTCTTATTTCAACATCTTAGTACTCAAGAGTGCCCTGGACTTTGTGGAGTGCTCCAAGAAGATGGACCAGACCTTTCTATTCCTGTCCTGAATTTTAGCCACTCCTATCCTACATGCTTTGGGATTTGAGATATGTAACCCTGAGCCTGTGCTTTGTTCTGTGTGGACTCTTCCTCTGGCTTTCAGAGCAAAGGCCGCAGTGCAAGCTCCCCTTGTGCCTCCTCACGCCCCATACCTTGCTCCAGCACATGTGATCTTGGACGCTGTCAATGGAGAGGGCAATCATCTTCACATTGCGCTTGCTGAATTCGGAGGCCAGCTTTGCCGCCCGGCCAAGCTCTGTGGTGCAGACGGGTGTGAAGTCCCGCGGGTGGGAGAAGAGGATGCCCCATCTGAAAGCAGAGAGCAGGAGATAGCATTAGGGCGAGATCTGTTTTGGTTTGTACCACAGACAAAAAGCTGTATAGATTGTACTGTACAGAGACTACTGCTGGAACAGCTCACCTCTGTTCTGTCTTAGAGAACTGGGAACAGAGCTGGAGGGATACAGTGAGGCACCCTGCAGATGGCTCACCAACAGAACTTACAGGGCAGTGACCCGGCCAGTGGTGCTACAAGTCTCTTTATACAATATGTGTACTACTTGAAAAAAAGGCAGCAAAAACCCAGATAGAAGCTGCCCAAGAAAGCTATCATGTGAGTGCTCAGGCTGGAACATACAGTTTTAAGAAGCCCTGCATCTTATTTTCTCGCTAAGAGGGTTCTTTTCTTCCTATTTGCCCAAGCTCACAACACTGACAGAAGCGGACTCAAACACCGATTCAACCCTGCCAAGCACTGCAGGAAGCGAGTCCTAAATGTGCTGTGCCAGCACTCTCCTGCTCCAGCCAGAAATGGAGCAACAGGTTTTTGGGGGAAACAGTGCCTAAAGGCAAGTGGCTTTCCACTTTCAACAAGTGGCTCCAACAGGACCAGACCCCTCGGTTACACACCTTCGCAAGCCCAGGCTCATTCCCCAGGGACGTACGGGACATACGTGACACGCGAGCTGATCTCTGGGGCTGCCCTGGACTGAGCTGTGCCCTGGCAAGCCTGGCTTTGCCCTTGTCCGGGCTCTGCGGTTTTCAGAGCCCGTCTTTGCTCTCCTTGGGCTCGGCTCGCCCGTGGTGCGCTCTGCCGACCTTCTGGCTGCGCAGCCCGCAGGAAGGATGGGGAGAGGCGGCTCCCCGCGCTAGGGGGGGGCCTGCGCGCCCCTCGCCACCGCGCTCCCCTGGGACATCGCGGCCCCCGGCCCGTGTCACGCACACCGCGGCGGCTCCATGAGGGGAAAACGAACATTTCTGGGAGAAGCCCGCCAGGCTCCCACCCGGGGAAGGGCAATGAACGGCCGTGTCCATCTGGAAATAAAACCCCCGCTCTCGGCGCCCGAAGCGGAAGGCAATCGGCCCCCGGGACCCTGCGCCAGTCTGCTGTGCGTTGAGCAGCCCCTTTCTCGCGGGCTAGCCTCGGGGTCATCCCCCTACCCTGACGCCCTCCCGCCGAGGTCCCCTTTCCCGATCCTCCTTCCCACGATACTCACGAGTCTCCCAGGAAGTCGTGGAAGCGGATTCGTCCCTGCGTGGTGTCCGCCTCGAAGTTAGGCGCCTCGTCGCCCAACAGCAAGCCCGGCATGGCTGAACCTGCTACTGCGACTCCCTACGCTGCCGCCTCTGCACATGCGCGCGGACACCGCCCCCTCTGCTGGTGAGGGCCCTGGGCTGTCACATGATGGGTGGTCGCTGTGCTTTACGGCTGCCGTCGCACTTTGTGGCTTGGGAGAGGAGGGAGGTTTTGTTGTCTTTCTCAGGTGGTGGTGGTGGTAATGGCGACGTACGTGAGCGAGCTGGAGGCGGCCAAGAAGAGCCTCAGCGAGGCGCTGGGCGAGAACGTGAAGCAGTGAGTGCGGTGGAGGAGGGGAGCCGCTGGAGGGTGAGGCCTAGCGGCAGTGAGGCCTGGGCGCGCGTTTGTACCGTGTCTGTGCGGAAGCCTCAGCGCTGGCCTGGGCTCCGGACCCCTCTGTGCTGGTGTTGGGAAGCAGGGCATTTAGGAGCAGCGCTTTTTGTTTGGTGTCTCTACCTTTCCCGCTCTCCCCTAGGTACTGGGCCAATTTGAAGCTCTGGTTCAAGCAGAAGATCAGTAAGGAGGAGTTTGACCTGGAAGCGCGCAGGCTTCTCACGCAAGACAATGGTAAAAAGCCATCTCGTGTTTGTGTTTCTGTGGCTCTGATGCTGGTTTGCCAGGCCTCGGAGGAGCTCCTCTCTGCTGCACACTGCTTCCCGGACAGAGAAATTGCTGTAAGGGAAATAAGAATAGCTGGGGCTCCTGTAGCCCTAGGTGGGAGGTGCCCTGAGCTGCTGGGGAAATTCCCTTTGTGGCCTTGGCACTGACAAGCAATTTGGTCTTGTGAGAATATGGTAAAATATGGTGTCCCAGCAAGCAAAAAGTCATTTTGTTATGTCACTGTAGAAATCCAGTCCTTTCCATGCTGTGCTCTTCCTGTGGCTGGGACTGAACTGGTGTGGTTGAAGTGGGGAAGGGAACCCCAAACTCACCTAGGCAGTTGTGCAACAGGCAGGTGCCTTTCCTGTTCTTCGGGGTGGCAGGTGGGAGTGCTGGAGGGTGACAGTCTCTTGTCATTGCCTCTCTGTAGGTCTGTGAACAGTGGTGGGCATTGCTGAGATTATTGTTGGGGCTCCTGACCTCCATGTTTGTGATCTGTACGGGAAAGAGCAGGAAGGCTGTTAGTGCTTGTGTTCAAAAGCTAAAGAGGATCCTTTCACCCTCTGACCCTGCTTATGAAGTTTGTCTTTGCTCTTTCTGATGCGTATTTGCTTATTTTGGCTTCCAGTAACCTTTCTGCAAGGAAGTTGCATTTATCTAGAGCCTGTTAGACTTAATTTTCCCTCTCTGGGACTGGCTCTTACTGGTCCTTTCCTAGCAGACCAAAAGCTCTGCTACCAGAAGTCTGCATGGCAAAGAGGACACTGGATCCTTCTCTGACTGGCTGAATGCACCAGATGCTTCATGTTGCATGCTGTAGGGCTGGATTCGCATGTGTAGCACACTGAGAAGTGACAAAATTTATTTTCATATCATGTGTAGTATCCTTTTTTTAGTGTAGTAGTAGCAGTTTCTGGGTCTAGTAGAAGAAAGCTCTCAAAAAAACTTAAGTTGAGAGATGTTCTTATGTAGCTAAGCATGTGGGCAATGTGTAACTGGAAGGGCATTGTGAGCTACTTTAAGATCGATTTGAGGGAGTGCCTCTGGGCACTGATGTGTTGCTAATGAGCTGTCTGTCTTTACACAGTCCACTCTCACAACGATTTCCTCCTGGCCATTCTTACCCGATGCCAGATCTTGGTTTCTGCACCAGGTAAGTCCTGAGAAGCCCTATTAAAACAACTAGGTAGCAATCATTTGCTATGCGTACTTTGTACAAAGTACTCCAGTTTTCTGAGCCTTAATATCCATGTTCTTTTTGCCACACAGGCTAAAGGGTAGCAAAATAGTGATCCAGCTGACTTCAGCAGAGATGCTTTTCAGAACAAGCTGCGTGTGCTTGGTTAGAGGCTGATGCTGGATTGCTGTGTGTGATAAATTGGTTTGATCCCTGAACTGGGTGTGTGCTCTGGGCTGAAGTGTAAAGGCTTCTACTGGGAATGCCTACAGTGAGCCTTGGTTGGGCTGTGGCTGGTTAACCCAGCCTTCTTCAGATAGTTCACCTTCTAGCTCTGTGGGCATTTTCAATGGCTATTGTCAGGGTTGTGAGATATGTCATTTTTGGTCTTCAGAAGAGCTCTCAATTGGAAATTTGATAGGAAGGACAGCTGAACTGCAATCCAAAATATGAGACTGCTGTGTAGTAAGGGAGAAAAAATTGTCACAGCTCTGGGCTGAGAGTGGAGAGGCAAGATTTTGAGGAGAGAGGGTCTCTGTTACTAATGTGCCTGATGTATCTAGAGGAATGAAAAAAAAATGCATTTTTGGATACCCACAGCTTTTTGTGTTGTAGCTGGTCTTTATACCAGCTGTGCTAATTAAATGCTAACCTTTCCCACCTCCAAACTTGCTTTGTTTGCTCTTGAACTTTATGAATGACCTTTGAGTCTCAGGCTTTTCCTCTTTATATTAATCTTGCTGCTCCTTGCTTTTGACTTAGTAGTTGCTTTTGGCTTGCAGCTGGATTATGAAAAGAAAGTACAAGCACAGCAATTCCCCTGTGGGTGTTACCTGAACTATCTCAGTGTAAATTATGAGATGGAGGGAGAGCGTGCCTGCACTCCCTGAGCTCAGCACTGACCTGATGCAAGTGTTGAAGTAGAGATCAAAGCTTAGAGGTCTTGCTTCTGAGTGACAGTAGTCAGTTTAGAGCTCATTGCTGTGTGACTAAAGGTGGGGCTGTTTGTTTCTGTGTGCATTACTCTGTTCTTAACTATTGAATTTTGTTTGTCTCTTTATCCAGTCACATAGTCTTCTGCAGCTTTTCTGCAGCCATCCAGTCAGGCTTCATCTTCCTGGGCTTGAGTAGCTCAGATTTACCAGCAAGCTCTACCAGTGCCCCCCTTTTCAAGGCTATCTAGGAGTGTGTTAAAAGTGCAAGCCCCATCACAAAGCAGTGTGGTGCTCCACAGGTGTTGTCCATATGCTTATTATGTCCTGCCTGACCTTTTTTCGTTTCAAGTCCTTGCAAGGACTTTCCCTCTTCTCCCATTGAAGCTTACTGTCTTTAAAAGCCCTTGAAGAACCCTTCATGATAGTGCTTCAGCAGCTTGATGACAGCATGTAATGGAGTGATAGCTGACCAGCTGGTGGTCACCTCCAGTGCTTTCAGGCAGGCTTTTGTTGGCTCTAGCCACACATCTGCCTAAGCCAGCTTGAAAAAAACCAACCACTGCAGTTTAACCGTGTGTTCCTGAGGACATGGTTTAGTGCTTTGCTGTTAATTGTACATGCTGCTAGTCCCTTCTAGAGTGTGTTTTGCTCTCCTCAGGTCGATGCAGTCTCCCAGTAATTTTTGAGCTAATCTGTGCTGAGATACCTCTTTCTGGGCAAGTGACTGGTAGACACACATTTTACTTGCCAGTCTGCTGTGTGTCGTGCAGCTGATTACACATGCAAGCCCAGGAAAGTTCAGTACAAGTGGAATACTAGATGCTATGTCTAGACTTGGTTTTTTCCTTCTAGATATCAGTTTGATACCTGCAAGATTGTTTTTTTTTCTTCCTTTTTCCTTTTTCCCAATGTGAGAGTGGAAAGCTAACAGGCTTTTGTCTCCACCACTGTCTTTTGGGCAGAAGGTGGAGATGTAAACATCATTATTCATGGAAACAAGTGTGCTTGATGCACTTGGCATGTCATGAGGGTTACTGGTGCATGTACTTTCCACCTTCGTGTGAGAGACACAATGGAAAAAGAACTATCTTAAAATGCTGTGTTGTAGTAATGTGTGGTCAGTGTTAAAAGTGCACTTGATATTGTAGCATTTGGAATAGGCAGCTTTGGAGAAGGTATTTTTAAGAAGTGATTATCATCATGGACCATGCAAACTGATCTGATCCAGATTTTGCTATCTCTGGCAGTAGTGGTTCCACTTGGACTTGTAAGCGACACTGGGGGAATGTGACCCTTTGTGAGGACACTTCCTATTTCCCTGTCTCATCTGCTTAGGCTGTTGATCGCACAAAGTTCAAATCCCAGTTCAACAGCCTGTGTGGCATGGGATGTTTAGGAGTTGGTGGTGGAGAGGGAAGGAAGTTCATACCTATTTCAATGTGAAGAATGACCAGTTTCTTTAATTCCTGCTGAGCTCCCACTGAGGGCACAGCAGGGTCCTGAGGTACCCTGAATCTGGCTTCTCTGCCCTTTTTGAAAATGGATATTTTTCCCCTCTGCTAGCCATATTTGTGAAGACACTCATAAATACTTGAGTGGCACCCAGCTGTAACATAGCTGGGAAGCTGTGACAGTGCCAGAAGAGAGGAAACTTCCCAGAAATACGCTATCCAAAATACTATAGTGTGCCTTACTGGTAATTTTAGGTTGGTTGTACCAGTCTGAGTGATGTGGCACACTTCCCATTATAAGAAAATTGTTTTCTTTGGTATTCTCTTTCTACCAGTATTTTTGTAAATGCTTTTCTGAATTTTTGTATCATTTTTCCATCAAAAAGAACTCAAATGTAAAGCTTTCTTTAAGCTTGCATGGACTTGCTCACTAAGCTTATTTGTTGCAATCAAGTCAGCAAAGTTTCTTGAGTTAATACTTACCTCACTTGAACTGTTACCTCCCTCCTTAGCTAAATGTTAACAATAAACCTGAGACAATTGCATGCACTTGATTTGGTGTTGTAAGGGTTTAATTTATTTGCTAGTAATCTGGAGCCATCTAAGAGATGGTTCAGCAAATTGGAACTTATGCCAGGATAGCAGGAGCATTTTATTCTATCAGCATTACCTGCGGGCTTTGCTTGGAGGGCTGCTACCTGTGAGATGGGCTCAGGTTGCGTGAGTTCTCTTCTCTCCAGACCTGGGAAGGGAGGAAAGAAAGAAAATGGAAGTGTGAATTCTTGACAGGGGAGGGTCATCAGAATCTATTTGACTAAACCCTTTCTCTGCAGGAAAACAGAATCCGAAACAACTGAAGATTGAATAAATGAGGGTGGAAAAATGCATGTTTCCTGTGCCTGACTGCTTTTCTCTGTCGTGACTGTCTTTGTTTGTATCTTTGACCTTTCCTCCTGTGTGGTGCTGGTGCAGCACATCAGGAAAACCTGACGTGCTCTGTCTGGACTGGCTGGTGCCATCACTGCAGATATGTGGCAGCTCTTAGAAGAACATTCTTATCTGTCGCTCATCTTTGAAGGCCTATCAGCAGCCGTTGCTGTGGCTTGTTAATATCTCATTCTCTTGCTAGCAAGATTTAAAAAAAAAAAGCTGCTAACATCTGTGAAGTTTCATGCCTGGGGCAGCCCAGCCTTGTCACTTGTGGCCAGGAATTCAAGTACTGGTTTTCTTAGAATACTAGAGGGAAATTTTGCTTTCTTTGTCGAGTGCAAGACATGTTTGGTAATAGGAAAACCTGGAAAAGGAGCCAAAAAAATTCTGCTCTGGCCTCATTATAATGGACAATAGGAGACAGTGTCTCTCTTTTTCCTTATTCTAAGCTAAGTCTGGCTAAATTTGTTTTTTTAATGCACAGGCTGAGATTCGGTTAAGTTGTGTCTTTCAGATCCACTGTCAAAGCCTTGAAAATCAGTTGCCATTTAGTTTAAAAGCCACTATAATATATTTTTAAATAAGACATTTAAAAAATTCTGACCCTGCTGTAACCTGTTAATCTGTAATACAGTATTAGACAAAAGGACGATTTGTTTCTGTCTCCGTCTATTCCAGTTTCTCTGTCTCCACCACCTGTCATGTAGTTAGTTGTTCAGCTGTCACAAGTGAGGATGAGGAGCTGTATGTGATGACTCATAAGGAAGAAGTGCCTGGGGTGGCGTGGCATTGCAAGCTAAAGATGTGCTTTTATTGAAAGCTTTGAAAAGGACCAAGTAATTTCTGTGTCCATAACACGCCTAATCCCCCCTGCCTAGAAGGGGTCTGACCTGCTGTGGAGGAGAGGAGGAGGGGCAAGAAAGGACTCATCTGTAAAGAGCAAAGCATCTTGTGAGAGAAGTAGCGTTATTTTGGTAGATCCCAAGATGTAAGCCCTGAGATCTTGATGAAGGGCAGTAGCGGTCCTTGACATGGTTGCCCTCATGGTGCTTTCCGACACCCACTCATGAGGGCCTCTCCTGTGATCTTGTAGTGATGAGTAGTGACACCAGCTTTATAATTTTTGGAGGGGATTTATTATCTCTTAATTTCCTATAATTGACTGGTGGATTTGGACAACAGGGCTCGTTGTAGACTATTGGTTTTCACCTCACCATTAGCATGTAGCGTAACTTTTTAGTAACCTTTTTTTTTATAGGAGCAATATATCATCTCTGTGTGTGTATCATAGAATCATAGAATAGTTAGGGTTGGAAAGGACCTTAAGATCATCTAGTTCCACCCCCCCTGCCATGGGCAGGGACACCTCACACTAAACCATGACACCCAAGGCCTCATCCAACCTGCCCTTGAACACTGCCAAGGATGGAGCATTCACAACCTCCCTGGGCAACCCATTCCAGTGCCTCATCACCCTCTCAGTAAAGAATTTCTTCCTTATATCCAATCTAAACTTCCCCTATTTAAGTTTGAACCTGTTACCCCTTGTCCTGTCACTACAGTCCCTGATGAACAGTTCATCCCCAGCATCCTTGTAGGCCCCCTTCAGATACTTGGAAGGCTGCTATGAGGTCTCCACGCAGCCTTCTCTTCTCCAGGCTGAACAGCCCCAACTTTCCCAGCCTGTCTTCATACAGTAGTTTGTTTCTAACCCCTTCTTAGCAGCTGGTGGTTCAAAAACTTCACCTGGTTTCTTCTGGTTTAACCTGACTCCTAAAGTCATATTTTAGAAGTTTTTTTTCTTTCATGGCAGAGGACACTGCTCATGCTTCAGTCAGGAGAATGGGAAGCTCCCCATAGCTAAGGACCTTTAGCCAGCCTCATTCCCCATAAACAGGGCTGTAGTATAACTGTGTTTATGAATTCCTGATTGCAGCAAATTAAACATAGTTACGAGAGCTGGACGTAAACACACAGGTTGATGTGAAGCTGGTGTTGAGCTGTGGCCACCTGCAGTAACAGGAGGGAACCAGAACTGGTTGGTTGTTGGTACTCAGTGAGTGTGCTTGAGGCTGGCCAAGCTGTGGATGGTGAGTTGTGGATTGGCTGCTGTCTTTTCTTGTAATGGCAAATGCTGCTCTCAGGCAAGAGAACATCTGAAATGTCAGTGTTGTCAGCACTGCCTGGCAGCAGAGCTCCAGCCTCCACTTTGGAGCTGAGTGAAATACCTTCAGAGCTCAGTTGTCTAGCATCCCTGGAGGTGGGCAAGGACTCAAAAAGGGTGCTCACGTGCTATGCAAAACTGAGGGAGGAGGATACTTGTCATGCAGAGCAGAGGCTGCCACTGTAGCCACGAGAGGGCTGTCCAGTCTTTGAGTTGTACTTTTCATTCACTGTCAGCAAGTGCATGTGCATCCAAACCAACGCTGTCTTAGTGCCAATGTACCTGAAGGAATTGTGCATGGATCCTGTAAACTCATCAGTGGTAAGTCTGCTAGGCTGTACTTGCCAAGAGCTCTGTGATTGTCAGAATGTGGTTTGACCTACTATAGGCATAGCTGTCAGACAGTGTACTGTGGACTTCTGATATGGCCAAGTGTATTTATTGGCATTACATAGTGATCACTTTCTCAGCTACCTGCCAGTTCTGGTCAGTCACAAGCTCACTGCTTGCTTTGGTGTCATTCTGCTCCTGGGCTCAGTGGCCTTTGCAGTTCTTCCCCTGTCTCCCCTCAGTGCAACAAGAATGATCAGCCGTGATGTTTAACAAGGGTGTGAGACAAAGCTGGCTAAAGCTGATGGGGAACTAACTGTAAAGGCATAGGTAACAAGTCAGGCTGCTTGATCCTTTTGCTTGTCATCTGATCCAGGAGTTGGTGGGAGGAGAATCCTCCCCCTGGGCAAGGTCCTATCATCTTCCTGGAGGAATAAATGTCTTGTTCCTTCCTTGTGGCTTTCCTGGTGGTTGTGCTCTTCTCCATTCTTCCACCATGGGTTTTTGTGTGGTGTGCAGATAAGTTTGTACCGAAGTAATGGGACATGAGTAAGTCAAGCTTGCCAGGGGGCTGATGAAGAAAGGAAAGGGCTGCCAAAAGCATTCTCCTCTGAGAAGTCTTTCCTTCAGGCCATGGATGTTGATTTTGGCTTAAGGGGTTTTGATTCTGGTTTTTTCTTTTTTCTTTTTTTTTTGTTTGTTTGTTTGTTGTTTTACCTTTTCAATTTGTAGAAGGTGCTGGAACTCTGCCATGGCCGGGTGGCTCTGCAGCTAAACCTGGAAAACCCAAAGGAAAGAAAAAGATATCTTCTGTTCGACAAAAGTTTGATGTAAGTGTGATCAAATGGTCATGGCTCTCTGACATTCTTTCATGGGTGAAGAGCTCTGCACATGCATGTAGCTTTTCTTGCTTCCAGGGATGATGGAAATCCAACATGTGCAGTGATGTATGTCTTATTTGTTTCGAGTTCTGAATTGGAATAAGAGCTGGGGGGTTAGTGGCTGCTGTCTGTCTTATGGAAGCCTCTTTGGGATAAAGGCTACAGTGTGACCTGGCTTTGTTAGACACCAGAGAATTCATGGAAGGCCACCTAAATGTTGAAGTTGCAAAAGCTTGCATTCCAGGAACCAGTGAGGAATAGCTTAAGCTCTGCGGTCACTGCAGTTATGCTTGGGCAGGTCTTTCATAGTCTCATTCACCTCTCACATTCTCTGTAATATCTTGTTCACTTCATACATCTGCGAGGTACTTGAAACAAAAGGGATTTCCTATTTATTCAGGAGTCAGGCAGAACTCAGTGATTGTATGGTCTGCTCTACAGGACCCTACAATCAGAAGTGATAGAAGTAAGATGTTTGTTTAAGAGGGTCAAGTTGTTTCAGAACATGTTTTGCAAAGGTGCTGTCTTCTGGTAGGTGGCAGGTGAACATGCAAGATCCTGTTCACTTGGCAGCAAAGGCTTTGTACCTCCATCTGGTACTGTCTGTGTTTGTTCTACAGTTTTGGCCCTGCCAGACCAGTGTGGAGGGGGCCTGGTATGAAAGAAGATTGGGATGGGGCACTGTCTTCAACAGATGGGGTTTGATGAGACAAATCTGAGCACTTGATGGGGGCCTACAAGACATCTGGAGAGGGACTTTTTGCAAGGGCATGTAGTGATAGGACAAGGGAAAATGGGTTTAAACTGACAGGGAGAGGTTAGATGTTAGGGAAAGTTCTTCACTATGAGAGTGGTGAGGCATGGAACAGGTTGTCCAGAGAAGCTGTGGATGTCTCATCCCTGGAAGAATTCAAGGCCTGGTTAGACGGGGCTTTGAGTAACCTGGTCTAGCGAAAGGTGTCCCTGCCTGTGGCAGGGGGGTTGGAACGAGATGATCTTTAAAGTCCTTCCAACCCAAACTGTTCTATGGTTGGTTCTGTGATTCTGCGATCATGATCCAGTTCAGTTTTCTGACAAGGCAGAAAACAAACCACACAAAAAAAGACCACAAACCCCAAGTTTTTCTTGCTGGTTTATTCAGCTGGATCAGTGTTCTTTGTGGTTGGATGAAAGGCAGTGAAAAGGAAGAAGGAGCTGGGGATAGGGGAGAAACGGGCATGTGAAACTTCCTGGTCTTAGGCATTGAGGGGTTAGGTTGGCTCAGCTGAAGTGCATGCTGCAGGTCTGGGGGCTATAGTTAGGCACCATGTGTGTGCTTCAGTGACTGGTGTTTAAGGGATGTGTCCAACTGAAGGCTTGTTGCATTTGGAAACTGCTGAAGTATTCTGCAGTGTTCACAGCTGCGACCTGAATTCTGAGGGCGGTCTGTCATCTTTTTGTTCCAAAACTTCACTGTGACTTTTCAGTAGCAAGTGGAGGGGAGGTTGAGAAACAAGTTGTGATGTTGTAGAAGCCTTGGAATTTGGTTACTCGGATCCCCCTGTGTTACAACACATCTAGTGTGTGTTTATACACGTATTCCTGTAATGCTTGGTAGTAAGCACTGTATGAAATACTGTATGTTGTGATTAATGTGCTTGTCTACTATTAGTGGAATTCCTGAGCAGTGTGAACTTGAAATGCCTTGATATTTCCTGATGTGTTTCCCTCATTGGTCGGAATAACAGCTGTGACTGACCACAGGCTCATTCCAGTTGGCTTCTGCTCTGCTAAACCACATTCTCCTTTGGAGTTGATTACATTTTGAAGGTCTTTTTTTCCAGGCATACAGATATGTAGCTTTCCTGTAATGAAAGCGTAAATCTTCAGAATTACGGGGAGGGAAACCTGCTTTCACATAACTGGTGGGTGGATTGGTTTTTCACTCTTGAGTTAAATGCCACACTGTACTTTGAATAAAGCAGCCACCCTTCTTCTCCTGAAACCAAGATGTGAGAGATCCAGTTTGCTGCATATTCGTTGTTTATATTTAAAGAATGCGTTTGTCTTGATGCCTGAGAACCTTGCGGCAATTGTCATTCCAGAGCCACCGGATTTGTGATTTGGATGCTTGTGGGAGTACTCCATCAGCTTGTTCCCTTGTGGGCTGGGGCAAGCACATGTCTGGGCTCAAGTATCAGTTGTTCTCGTCTGCTTTTTTTTCCCCACTTTACCTGGGGTCCAAGACTTCCCAGGAGCCACCACAACCACTTGGAGCTTGCGGCACCAGCTCTGCAAGGGCACTGTGCTGGAATATGTGTGGCCTGGAAAATGGAGGTTGTCGTCTTGTGGTACAAATTCCTGTTCTGTGATGTCTTTTTTTTTTTTTTTCCTAAGTAACTGAGGCAGTTCTGAAAAGTATCCATAACTCATCTCTGAATCAGTGGCTGCTCAGTAACACAGCTCTGCTTGGAGTATTGTAATTGCATGGGGAGACTAGAGTATGAAATTCAAACCTGGAATTTGGCTAAGTTGTTCCATTTAAAGCTTTAAATAAATGAGAATCAATCACACAAGCTTAAGATGATGGTTTTTAATCTTGATGGAAACTGTACAGTTAGTAAGTAAAACCACACCCTTCTGTACAATAAATAGCTAAATAGACAAGAACCCTTCAGCATGGAAGGAGGTGACTGCAAAATATGGAAGTCCATAAAATTAGCACTGACCTGGATAGCATTTGAGCCTTAGAGGAGAATCAAAAGAATCTAGCAGGTGGGGGAGGTACAGAGCAAACCAGGGAAGGTGACTCTTTATGTGGTGTGTTGTTACACCATAGAATTCCTTGCTGTAGGATGTGGATACCCAAAGTTTGGGTGGTTCAGGGCGCTGCTGAACAAGGTCACGGGTTGCTTAATAAAAGGACACCAGCTCTGGCTCAGATTTCTTCAGTCACAAATCACTGGGGGTTGGGAGAGTGTCCTGGGGAAGAATATCACTTTGCTTGTTCTACTGTGATACACTTTTACAGGCATTTGCTTTCCAGTTGGAGAAGGGATGTTTAGCGTGATGAACCAAAGGGTCTGCTGGGTATTTTTCTTCTTACAGTCTAATGTTGTGTTCATAACAGCACCGGTTCCAGCCACAGAATCCGTTGTCTGGAGCCCAGCAATTTGTGGCAAAGGATCCTCAAGAAGATGATGATTTGAAGCTGTGTTCTCATACCATGATGCTTCCTACACGTGGCCAGTTAGAAGGAAGGATGATCGTAACAGCATATGAGCATGGGCTAGACAATGTTACAGAGGAGGCAGTGACGGCAGTTGTTTATGCTGTGGAGGTGAGAGGCTGGGCTGGGCAGCAGTGGTGGTCTCATTATGCCAGCAGCAAAACGCTCTGTGCGCAGTAGGGAGTAGTGCCCTTCAGTGTGGGGAGGAAATCTGCTTCTCTAACTACAAGTTTGCCTTGGGAAGAGTAATGTGAGACTGAAAGGTCTTCCAGACTTGTGGCATCATAGAGGTAAAATCTTGGATTTCTGCCTGCAAGTGTTAATTTTGAAGTGCTTTCATATGAGGAACTCTGGGCATGCTTAAATAGCTGTTTTGGAAAATGCTTTTTGTGTCAGTTAAAAGCAGGGACAGAATGGGAGCTTCAGTTTAAACACTTCTATAAAAAGAAAAGTCCCAAAACCTCTGTTACAGGTGTAAGTATCTGGCATGGTAGTGAAGTGACAGATTGGGAAATACCTGCAGGTGAAGTGCCTACTCTTGCTGGTTTTGGGTGTCAGTGGTGCATTGCCTGACATACCCCAGGACTGATACAGCTGTTACTTGGAACATTGATGTGTGGATGGTTTTCTGGAGTCAGGATGTGGAGGCCAACCTGAATTCCCCATCTGGGACTGAGGCCAGATTAAGAAGCCGTTGTCTGGTTGTCTTCTCAGACAATTGCTACTCCTAACACTTTCCAGGCAACTGAATAGTCTGAAAATGAGGAGCGAGTGGCTTTTCCGCTGTATTTTTAGGGCCAGTATTTCAGTACAAATGTAACATCTACTGCCAATGATGAAATCTCTTAACTCTTTATCAAAGGGGTCAGAGATTGGGAATTTCCTAGCATTTAAGAAACCTCTTTAACATTTAAAGCAGTGCATCATGTATTAAAGTACAGTTCACAGGCTAATGCCTACAGTACTTGCACAGTGCTATGTTCTCTGTATCCAACTCTATCAGTGAAAACATACTGTAACTTGTCCAGATCCTGGTTCCAGATCTTTAGGTCCTTGTGGTCGTAACAGCACTACTTCTGTCTTGCCAATTAATGAGGCACTTCTCATAGCCATGGCTTGGTACAGTAAATAAATCAGCATGGGTAATAAGATTGTTTTTCATTGCAGAATCATCTTAAAGATATTCTGACATCTGTGATATCCCGGCGGAAAGCCTATCGTCTGAGAGATGGCCATTTTAAATATGCCTTTGGAAGCAATGTTAACCCTCAGCCGTATCTGAAGAACAGTGTTGTTGCTTATAACAATTTAATTGAGTGGTAAGGAGCTCTCAGCACCCTGCTAGTTTCAAGTGCAAGTTGCTAGTTATGAAGTTACTCCATGGTTCAGTTTCTTTTTTTACTTAGTAGAATCGGTTAATAATGGTGTTTAGCTTTCACACTAGGAAGGTATCAGTATGGAGGACTGTAGGGCTAAACAGAGAGGGAGAACATGGGGATTTCTCAGCAGTGGAGTTTAGAAAAGTTTTAAGTCCCTCTTTCTCACTTGTGCTTGTCCATCAATTTAAGAAGGTGACCCCTGGCCCTCTGAATGTCCCTAATAATTATTGCTTTTTGGAAACTGTAGCGAGACAGGAATTTTGCTGTTCTCAGGGCGGAAGAGCCTGGGCAGAAGAGCCATGCCTTTCTGGGGCATTGCTGCAGTGCCATAGGAGTGAAATGCTGGTGAGGGCATCCTGCTGTTTCCTGCATCCAAATGTATTTATGGCTCCTTGGCATGCCTTTCCAGTTAGCAGAGCTTCAAGGTCATCTTGTTTTCTGAAGTCTCAATGTCAAACAACTTGTGCTGTGCATCTGGCAACCTATGTGTATGAGAAGGCAGTTGTGCTTGTCTGTGGCAGCTTCTAGGAGTTGACAGGAGGTTGTGGGTGTTTTAAGGTTTGATTACAGCACTACAAGCACTATGGGGCAATCCACTCCAAACAGCTTTGCCTAACAGCTTGTGTCTTTCAATTTTATGTCGTGAGTGCCTTAAGTCTTGTGCTGAGTAGAAACAATTGGCTGTAAATAAAAAGTTGCCCAATCGAGATCAGTTAAGCAGGTTTGAAGCATGTTGAGGATCAGTTTGTGCTATTTTTATTAAACTGGAGTTTTAAAGATAATTACAACTGAAGTAATTTTATGTACATTAGGGCTAAGTCAGCTGATAGGGCAAAGCAAACCCTGGGGCCAGGCTGCTGCTGTGTGACTTCCAAAGCTAGTGCTGTTGTCTTGACTGGGAGGTTTTACTGCTTGCTCTCCCTACAGCCCTCCAACTTGTGCGGCGCCTTCTGCTGGTCAGAGTCTAGCTCCACAGCCCCCACCCGATGATGCCGAGCAGCAGGCAGCATTACTCCTGGCATGCTCTGGAGACACCTTACCAGCATCTCTCCCACCAGTGAACATGTATGACCTTTTTGAGGCACTGCAGGTAAGCTGTTAATGTTACACATGATGCAGGGAAGTGACTTAGCCTGGCATGTCCCTTCTTACTCCTCTTGTTCCACCTGGGTGGAACTTAAAGGCATATTTGGTTCTGGTGTGTAGACTGCTTCAGTAGGTTACTTGTGATCAGACACCAGTGCTGGGGAGGTGTCTAAGCAAAAATGATTATTTTCTTACCTGGCCTCTCACTTACAAGATGGCATAACAGGTGGTTGCTCTGTGCTGACCGGGGTGGCAGTGCCGGCAAGTTGCAGTTCTCACGTGTGACAGCCTGCTGGGCTCATGCACAGGAGGAGGTTATTCTATGGGCAACGTGGGGAAATGTGTATGAAAACATGAAATTTGCTTTCTCGTGTGTATGTCCAGGTGCACAAAGAAGTTATTCCTGCGCACACTGTCTATGCTCTAAACATTGAGAGAATTGTCATGAAGCTCTGGCATCCAAACCATGAGGAGCTGCAGCAGGATAAAATTCATCGCGAGCGCCTGGCAGCAAAGGAGGGCCTTCTACTCTGCTAGAGCTAGGAGCCATGTCAGGCCTCAGATGGCTACAGTGCTGTTCCTTGGACTTGACACTTGGATGCTTCTTACCAACCTCTGTTAGCATTTCAAGGATGTTGTAAGTTATGAGTCAGCTTTTCCTGTGGAAATATAACTGAGTTGCAGTACACTTTCTCTGCACCCCACAGTCAGGTGTCATGGAGTGCTTGCAGCAATCCCACTGAATTGGGAAGGAGAAATGAGATTTGTTTGCAAAGACTGGTTTGGGCTTTGGTTTTTTTTGTTTGGTTGGTTTTTTTGGTATTTTGTATTTTTTATTTTTTTTTTAATAAATGTGAGGGTAGAAAGAGTTGATTTTTAAAAAGGGTGTATTTGTGTTGTCTTTTGTGAGTATGGAGAATCTGCTTTCTCATCTTCCCCTCTTGAGTATTTTCCATTCTGAGCAGGGGCCTTGTCCAGCTTCTTTTGCAGTTGATGGGATCCTCTTCCATTCGTTTAACTGGAACGGGGGGGCTCTTCTGAAGATGAGCAATTCTGTAAGCTGACATTGTTCCTCTTCTGCCAGGGAAACTTTCAGAAACAGAAAACAGGGCAAAAAGGGAAAGGTCCTTCCTAGTCTGTCATTTGAACTGTTTTGCATCACAAACCATGATGGTGCACACCGTCATAGGAATCTCTCTCCCATTAACCAAAATGCACAATAAAATCAGGTTGTGAGTAGTGTTTTCTTATCAGCCTTATCCTTCCCTTACCTCTGTCTTGCAGTAGTGGTGATCAGATGCTATCAGGACCTATGATAAGAGGCAACTTTGGTGTCTGTCAGTACAGCTAATGGTTTAGCCCTCCCAGCAGGCAGCTTGACCATCCCTGAGGTGGGACAGCAACTCCTGAATACATATACCAGTGCACTGTCAGCATTGAGACTCATTGGATTTGCAGTGTAAGCAAGATGTCTCGTATTTACTTAATCAGAAAAATATGCAGCCACAGCTCTCCACATGGGAGGATGCATATCACTGTGTGTGAAATGAGAAATTCCACCTGCTGTGCTTTTATAACATGAGAATTCCATAAAAATATTTTAGTTACTATTATTACCTGGTTTTTTACTACATGTATGGAGACACCTGCTGAAGGGGGACTTGGCTTATTGTGCTACCAGATAGCGGAATCGAAATGGTTTCCTTTGGGGGATATGAAAGGGGAAGTTCATTGTCCCCCTCTATTCTAGTGTTCCTGTGTGGGAAGTATTTGGATAGGAGGTCTTTCCCTTTTCTTGCACAGTTTCCTTAGCTGCTCTGCCCCCAGGACTAAAGAAGGTGCAGGTCCCTGATGTTTCTTCCCATGTATCTTTTTAATAACATCCGGTTTTGACCCCTGTGGCTGTTCATATTGGACCAGAGTTGTAGCAAGGGGCTGTGCAGTTGTCTCTGTGCTCCTGGCTTTCCTGCAGCACCTTGTGGGATGTGCTGTGGAGTTGGGCATAGCAGGAGGGGGTGCCCATGCAGATATTGATGGCTCTCATCATGAGAAGACCATTTAAGGACTGCAAAGAAGCTGGGAAAGGCAACAACAGAGACCTACGGCAGGGTCTGGCAGGATGAGAGCAGTTGTACTTGGTAGGTCATGTCCCTTAAAGTATAGCGGCATGTGCTTGAGAGAGGAGATAGAAGACTGCTTTTGGTTCCTTTCTCTCAACTGCCATTTTTTCTGTATTTAATCGTACATACCTTTTCTAAGTGAGCCTTAGCTTAAAAGTTGACCCCAGTGGCTTTACATGACAGTTCTTAAAAGCAACACTGAACCTGAGTAACTCTGTGAGATCATCGCATCACCCAACGTATGGACTCTGGGGTGTGGGAGGGGAATTTTCCTGATAACTGTTATGTTTCTGGTGTAAAATGAAAGCATTAAGTTTGTTTGCCAGAAACTTTGGGGCAGCTCTGAGGATTTCAGATCTGAAGAAAGCATACAGCCTCTAAACTGCATCACAAGCGAGTTCTGAAACAAAACACTAAGCATGGCACAAGAAGTGCCTCCCTCTCCTGTTTGCATGTGCTGGGAGAAGGCTCTGCAGATACAGCCTCATGTTCTGAAGAGCTGAGTCATCTATTCCACACTGTTGTTTGGGTTATTTGGTACACCTGCTAGACAACAAAGGCTGGAATAAGGAAATCCTGTCAGCCCAATTTCACAAATCAGAAAACTGAAAGGCACATGTTCTCAATGCACTTTCCCACAAAGTGAGAGGTCTTGTGGGAAGTGATGCTTCTGGGGCAGTTTTGCTGGAAGGGATGTCTGGAGGCTGCTTTGTCCACTCCCTGCTGAAAGAAGGGCTAAGTTCAAAGTTGGAGCAGGTTGACTGTCTTTGGAGATGAGACCACAGAAATGGTGGCATTTACTATTACAGTTGTCTGACAGTGAAGGTGTTTCTTTGCATCTCATCTGGATTTCTCATGTTGTGCCTGTTGCCTTTCAGCTTTTCCTGTGCGTCTTTGTGAGTCTCCATGAGTGATAGCAGATAATAGGAAGATTTCCCTTTGCCTTCTTTCCAGGCTGAACAAACCTGTCACTCTCAGCTGCTGCTTATACGTTGTATGCTGCAGCCCATCTTGATAGTCTCCACTGAAGTTGCTCTGTTGTGTCACTGTCCTTGTGCTGTTGATCCCAAACTGGACCCAGCTCTGTGGTTGCAGAGCAGAGATGAGGGTCCTTGTCCTTGCCCTGCTGGCTGTGCTCCTGCTAGTGGTTGGCCATTGCTGCACAGGTGCAGTGAGGAGCCCTGGGTTGCTTGTTCACCCACACTTCCAGGTACTTTCCTGCAAAGCTGCGTTCCTGCCTATTGTCTCCTATTGTCTTCAGCTGCAGCCTGTTCTGCTGCAGGAGATTACTCCATCACAGTGGCTGGGCTGTGCATTTGCCATTGAACTTCTTGAGGTTCCTTTCCGCCTCTCTCTCCAGCCTGTCTAGGTCCTTCTGAATAGCAGCTCTATCCTGTCATCAAGGTCAGTAGCAAACATAGAAAGCATAAGAAACCCCAATGTTGACTCCTGAGTGTTTGTCCCAGTATTGAGTGCCACTAGTAACCAGCAGCCAGCTGGAGTCATAGTTGCTGACTACTGCTGTTGGAGAGCCCTGAAAGCAAGGGGATATGTATCACTGTTAGGCTAATGACTTTCACTGTGATGTGACATATGTCTGCACTGCAGTAATCAGCCCTCTAAAATGAGTAAGATTGTTGAACTTAAAGGGAGTACCTCAAAGTAGCACTGAAATTAGTTTGGAAGGGTTTGTCTTCTGCCCCAGGATCTACTAAGAGCCTGCCAGTTCTACAGCAAGCTGGGCTTGGCCAAAACTGTTCTGCCAAAAAACTTGCAATGGAAGCTTTTCAGGGTTGTCTTAGGCAACCTGCAATGCTGTTCAGTGGCCTTCACCACTGAAGGGTTTTTTCTGCAGTCCTCTGCCTGTTGCTGCAGTTTAGCTCTAGAAGTTGTGTTCACCCCAGAGTACTGTATAGGAAGACAGAAGGGAAGGAATGTGACATTGTCTGTCACATCATCAGTAGTGAGAATTGCATCCTATGTTCTTAATGCTGTAGGAACTGTGCAGTGTACTGAAAGTAGCTACCTGGGAGCTGCTAGTGCTTCTAGCAGCTCATTTCTAGATTTACAGTGGAAAACCATTAGCTACCACATGAAGAGGGAGAAAAAGTGCTTGAGAGCTTCATCATGCTCCCTTCATGGCCTCAAGTTGGGTGAAGATATCCATCTGATCTCAAGATGTGGTCAATGCCTCTGAGAATGTAGGATGCAGAAAGAAAATCTCTTATTTTAATTTTTCAGACAGTTCCAGCTGCCAGACCTGGCTTCATTCTGACAAAGCCTTTCCACCTGGGTGCCAAGGTGGATCCTAGAGCTGTGGATGTAGCCTTCTTCAGCACCCCAAATAGTCTTGCTCCTGAGACTGGTGACCAGGAAAGCTGTTTCTCATCACTAGTTCACAGCAGAAACCTGGAGCATAGCACTTCATGTCAGATATGCACTGTACTGCCTTAACGGCTAATATATCCCCTCCCAGCCTTCCCACTTTTTCTGCTGCAGCTGAGGTGGATGTTTTTGGTTGTTGCCCCGTTCTTCCTTGTAGCAAAAATCCCGCTGTTGTAGAAAGCTGGGGTATGGCTTGATGCAAAGAGTGACTCTGAGGGCCAGAAACTGTGTGCCAGCAGTGCCTAAAAACATGGACTCTGGTAAGTTTGTATCACTTTCCCGCTACTTGACCTTAAGGAAACTTATGGCAAAGAGAAGAATGAGGAAATGAGACTGCTTACATTTAAGAAGAAACCACATGCACCACACTTGTGTCCTTAACCATCAATGCCCAGGAGCCCCAAATAGGGGTAGCAGAAACACTCTGCTCTGCAGCCAAATGAAACCAATACCAAGAAACAAGACCACCTTTTGTGCTGCTGGGGTGGAAGGAAGCATGTGACTTGTTGCTGCAGTACAATGTCATCAAAGAAGAAAGTCTCCACAGAAGAGGGGCTGCCTCCCCGGCGTTGAGAAGGCAGCTGTAGAGAGGCGGGAGTGGTGGCTGATCCGTGTCAGAGACTTGTAGGTGATGATGAATGTTTCTTGCTGGCCTGAAATAATGTGCAGAAGGGTTTGCAACAGTACTGTAGGAGTAGCGTGATGCCAGCAGCTCCTCTCCCAGTGAGAGGCACAGCTCTTGCTGATAGGGGAGGGCTTCAGCAGCGTAACTTCAGCAGGCTCCTAGAAGGAAACAATTTCTCAGAGCCGAAAGGTTTGCTTGTGGAGTTGCCTTTCTTCACTAGTGTGGCTGCTGGTGTGGTCTGTTTGGTAGAAGAGGAAGAATTCACCAGCCTGCCTCACAGTAACTGCAGGACAAAAACTTAATGTTGTAGCTGTGTCCTGGGGCAGGCTGGGAAGCCAGGCTATGCCAGGCATGTGCACCCTTGTTGTCCCCAAGATCAGTGTGCGCCAAAACTTGAGGCAAGCCAAGCTCTGTGTGCTCTGGACACTGTGGGCTGAAGGGACTGTAATGGGTTTGGAACCCCTCGAGCTTGTTTGAAGAGCAACAGAGTTAACAAAGAGTGCAAAGCCAGGGCACAGACACTGGTGTCTGCCTTCCTTGGTTGTACACAGACATTAGTTCATGCTGAGATGAGGGCACCTCAGCGGCTTCCAAGACATTGCATCCTCTGAGGAGTCCTGTTAAGTGTCCTGGGCATCCCTGTGCAGAGGCTGCTCTGGCCGGGGTTGTGTAGCAGTGACGGGAACACAGAGCTGATTTCTTCTGGGTCAAGAACAGGGGCTGGCCAGCACTGAGCTGCTGCTGTAACCTGCCTCCAGCCTTGAATTTGGTTATGGTCCATGGTCCTGAATAGATGATGATTTCCTCTCTTCTAGATCATGAAAAGTGTAGGCAGCATTGAGTTATAACTGGACAGAAAACTTGGGTGTAAGAATTATTTGCACCAAGAAGTGCATCCAAGTGAAGTTTTTTTCAGCATTTTTTATTCATTTCCTGCCAGGAAATGAATTTGTGTCTCCAGATAACATCTGGCCCATGGGGGTTTTACAACTGCTGAATATCATCGGCTTGAGAACACCCAGGTGGAGTACTGGAGGCCTGGACTTGGGCTCTTATTCTGCCTGAGGGCTATTAAAGTTTCCGCATTAGAGAAGTACAAGCTGCCCATGGGACACTGCTTAGAGCCTTGACCTCCTTGCAGTAGGTACAGGGTTTGAAAAAGAACTTGAAACTGCTGCAGCAGTGAGTGTTTGTGGCCCAAAGTTTGTTTGCCAGCTCAGGTGTGCTTAGGAGAAACATTGCCATCACATAGCCTGTGAGTAGCCCCTTTGCCACATGTCTAGCCCTTACCCTTTTCCTGTGGGCCAGCTGCTGGGAGGTGTGTCAGGAGCAGGGCTGGTTGCCCACCTTGCTCTGCTCCATCTGGATCTGGTGCCTGGGTAAGCCCTGGAGGAATCATCTCTGAAGAGACATCCCTCAGAAAGATGTCAGGCATCAGCTCAGTGACTGCCTTGCTGGGGCTGTGTTGTTGGTTATCATTAAAAAGTATTGTTTCCATTTGAATTTCTGAAACCAGTTTCCCGTTGGTGGGTTTTGTTATGTCTTTGTTAAATTTAAAAGCTCCCACAATCAGATATCTGCTTCTGTGCAATGACAGCCACTTCTGAAACTCGACTTTGGTAACAAGAAAGAAAGGAGCTGGTGTTGCTTTTGTCTCACAGGAAGGGCTGCTGGCCTTGCCATCACAACCTCTTTACACCCTCTGACGGTTTTCAGACCTTGTTTTGGAGTGCTCAGGAGTTTTAGTGTCCCTGCCCAAGGCAGGGGGGTTGGAACTAGATGATCTTAAGGTCCTTTCCAACCTTAACTATTCTATGATTCTATGATTGCTCCTGTCCAAGTCCTGGCAGCAGTGCATGCAGGCAAAGCCCTGTTCCCCTATTCCTTCTGTACTCCTCTCTCCATATGCATGGCTGGCCAGCTTGCCCTCACATCCTGGGACTGGTTTGGCCCCAGCTGAGGAGCCTTCCCCAGCAGTTCTTGAAGTTGTCATCCTGCCACAGATAATTACAGAAGAGATTCCTTTGGGTCCTACTGTTTCAGTGGGCTGGACTGCAGCAGTAAAGACACTGGAAGTTGTATGTATCTCTTGGAAGCCGGTGCTCCAATGGGGTTTGGCAGAGCCAGCAGCAGGTGCTTGTCTGTATACTGTGGGAGGTTGGTGCACAGCCCTTCTGTGAACTGTAGGTTTGATTTTCAGATACTTACATTTTGTTGTTAGACTATATGAGGTGCTGATGGTAGCAGATACTCTATGTTGCTTTAGGGAAAAGCAAAGATTTTGGATGTTTTTTCCACTGAAACTTTCATTTCTCACTAAAATGCATGTTCCCATCAGAAAAATCATGAAGTAACCCCATCTGCTTAATTTTCACCTCTACCCCCAGCCTCTCCGGAATATTCACCAGAAGATTGTTCCAAATTGTCAAATCTGGTTTTTAACTCTATTTATTACAGAGTTACTGAATAGTTCTGTAACAGTGACTTCAAAATAATGCTTATCTGCTAGGTTCCCCTCTGTCCTCATGCATTCTCTACTGTGCTTCTTAAAGATAGGAAAAAGGGTATAAGAGTATGACAGTCTATCAGCTTTGTTCCCTTGCCCTGAAAGCACGGAGGAGGTGACTTGCTCTTTTGCAGGTGGCTAATGATGCTTGCACAGGAGAGTTGGTGCTGCAGGGGTGTGAGCAGGATTTCTCCCTTTTCAAGTGGTAGATATTCATCTGTATTAGTGCCTCTTGCCTTGCAAAATGTCTCAGCTGGACTCCCTGGCTTTTCCTGGAGCCTGTGAGCGAGGTATATGTGAGAGCTGGGGCTGGACCTCAGTCATAGGCAGCAGAAACCACACAGCATGGTGGCCCTTGTTCTGCCAGGATGGTTCATCCAGAGAGAAGGGAGTCGAGGTGTGCCTGTCCCTGAGCCAGGGACACCGAGCAGAGCTTTGCTTGGTGTCTTTCCCAGAGCTGCTACAGGCACTGCTCACTGCCCTGGAAGCCATCCTGTGGGTCAGGAGCTGCAGTTCAGAAAACTCTGTGTTGTGGTGCTGAAAAAATGGGGGAGCCCTTGAGGCAAAAAAGTCAAGTATATACTCTCCTGCCCAAACCCAGTTTGTACACACTAATGCACTGAGTCAAACAGCCATGTCCTTGCCCCTCGGACAGCAGGGCCCATGGGGCAAACTGCTGTTGTGCCTGTGCTGGCTGCTGCGGGCCAGCTGCCCCTGCCTCATGTGGTTGTGAGCTCTTGCCAGCATGGCTGAGTGTGAGGCTTGTGCCCCTCACCACTCTTTGCCTTACTGAGGCATGGCTTCTTCACTGGCCCACATTTCAATGGCAAGGGACTGCTACTGCTGCTCCCCATGTGGCTGAGCTATGCGTCCTGGGGCTGTTCATACACTGGCTGCAGATCCCTTCTCTTCAACTTTCTCGCTTTCACTCCTGTTGGCTGCGAAAGCCAGTGATACTGATGCATTGTGCCATACAAGCATCCTGTTTCCAGAACAGCTCCTGTCACACTGTAGTCTTTAGCATAATTTTTCCCAGGGGAAAAATGGAGGAAGCTCAAGAGCTGGGGCCGAAGGGGAGAGAGCAGGAAGGTGGAAATATTCCCTCCCTGCCCCTTTTTTTTAATAACTGAGAGTGTTGAAAAGCCTGATCTGGAAAGCAGAGAGGAAGAAATGGTAGAACCTGGTCTGTGAAGCCCAAGAGGCTTTGGGGGCAGCCTTTGCTCAGCTGTCTGGGTGCAGAAAAATGTGTGGTTGTGTTGTACTCACATGTGAACCACACGTGGTTTCCTAGCACTGTGAGCCCTCCTTAGAGGGTGTGGGAATGACTGGGAAGCCCATCACCACTGCCAAATCTTCATGCGCACACACTTCAGAACAGCTCTTCTACCTTTTCGTGGATCTTCCTGGTAAAATGCAACATGCAAGATTTGTTTTAGGGCTTTTGTCAGGTGAGGTCCCTTGGGCCAGCCTCATGGAGTGGGCGCAGGCTCCTCCAGAGGGATGTGTCAGGGCAGCTGAACCCTCTGCCCTTGTGTGAGCCCTGAGGTTTTGTGGGCTCCAGCTCCCCTCTCCCCACTCGGATAGTGACGGGGGTGATTCGCATTGTTTGACTCTTCAGGACGCCCACGGGTGGAAAAAAACAAAAGAGGCAAAGACAAACACATGATAGCTTGTGTGCACACACGCACACACCATGTCACCTGAGCACTGTTGACCTGCTGCTGGTCACTGGTGACAAACAGCCATGATGCTAACACTGGGAGCTGCCACCCTGGAGTGGTGCATTTTGCAGGCTGTTGCTCAGACTGGTTGTTCCCTGCTGTGTGGTGGGTGTTACGGCTCACCTCAGTCACCTATTTCCAGCCCAAGGTCTTGGTGTGCGAGCAGTGGGTATGTTGGCAGCTTTGGTATTATAGAGAATGGTCCTGTGTTGTCTAAACTGGACTCCTCCACTTCAGTGCTCAAGGGTGGTGCTGGTCCCTGCGCAGAGCTGATCCCATGAAACCTCTGCATCCACAACCAAAAAAGAAAGAAAGAAAACAAACAAGGGCTGAAGAGCAGTGTTAATATAGAGCAGACACAGCCACCTGGAGATCACATCTTTAAATACCAGTAAGCAGCCAGTGGGGCTGGCTTGAACCTAACGGCATCTGCAGCAGCCCTGAGGGACAGACCTCCAGTCTGGCAGCTGTTTGGGGCCCATCGAGGTCAGCTCTGTCTCTCTCTCCCCTAGAGACCTATTGGCATTGCTGGCATCACCCCCTTTGGACCTGCCTTGCCCTTATGTGCTGCAGACACCTGAGCAGCCCCTCAGGTGGCTGCTGCTTCTTCACCCCGTGTGCCACCACGCCTGAGCAGCTGGAGCCCACCTCGCCAGTGCTGGGCAAGCTCCAAAAGATGCCTGTTGCAAGCTTGCCGCTTTTGATGGTACAGGGGCTGCCGGGGGGTGGCACTGACCATGTAGCACACAGGGACAGGCCCCGTTGTGCAGAAGTGACACAAAGGCATAGGCCAAGGAAGGAGCAGCCTCTCCAGTGCCTTAAGAGCTGCAGGTGCCTTCCAGACCTGTGCCCCTGCCCCCTTCCAAGCCCTCACTGGCTTCTGGAAAGGCGGCGATGGGTGAGTGGGGCCAGGCAACCTGGGTGCCACACTGCTGCTGGCTCAGCTGGCCATGGCGGGGACAGGGAGGGAGCGGGGATGAGCCCGCAGCCAACCACGCTGCCTGGATGGCCGTGGCTGTGCTCACCAGAGAGTAGCATGGGCATACCTGTCTTCCTGGGGTAAACAGGAGCTCCAGGCACCCTGGGCATCGTAACCTCACGTGCGACATCAAAGCAGCTGAGGAAAGTGCATGATGCAAATGAGCAATACCTCAGAGATGGTGCTTAACCACAGCTGTGCTTCTGCATGTGCTGTGGGAATAAGCTGGCAGTTCCCCTTTAGAAGCCTTTTGCGTGAGCTCAGAGGTGTTTGTGGTCTACCCCATGGCTTTGTTCCCACTGTCAGGGCAAGAGGCATCATGTCAGGCATGCGCCCAGCACTGTGGAAGCATATCCTCCATGGTCTTGAGGCATCACTGGAGAGGAGCAGGCAGAGCATGGCTCCCGTGGGCACCTTTACTGGCATCTTGTGAGGGCACATCTCACCCTCCTGGTGCCCCTAACATGTCTGCTCCCCAGGGCACCTAATGGCTATTGCTTTTGCTACTACTAAAAGAGAGTATGTAAAAAGTAAGAGCATGAGCCCTTATGGAGCAGAGGCTAGATTGCCTAGGTGATGGAGGAGCACAGCTTGGCACTCTCCCAGTGAGACCTGCCTGGTCTCGTTTCTATTCCTGTAATCGTTTATTGCTCTGGCTTCTATTTGCTGGGCTTTGAATAGTTTATTCATTCATGTTTTCTGAAAATAGCAACCACAGGGAAAAAAGGGGTCCCCAGCCAGAGGCTGAAATGGAGCAGCTGGGATGACCCTAGCTAGCCCCTATGGAAACAGATCCTCAGCCTCATGCTTCCCTCTCTGCTGGGCTGATGTCAGTGCTGCAGCATCAGTCTTGCCCAATCCTCCACGCCTGGCACCCTGAGCATAAGCATGACCTGGCCACAGGTCTGCGTTTCCTGTCAGTGTCACAGGCAAGAGGAGCTGTGGCTGCTTTTCATAGACTCAGTCATAGAATGGTTTGGGTTGGAAGGGGTTTTAAAGATCATTCAGTTCCAGCTAGAATGGCTGTGGCGTTGTGGGCCAGGCGTGGGACCAGGCCATGGTGCGCTGCTGCGGGAGGCTCTGTGTCTCTATGCACTGCTTTAGGTCTTTCAGAAATCCTCTGGTGCCTTGGCTAATCCATGGTGGCTGCATGGGGCTGGCAGAGCCTCCAGCTGGGCTACAGCTGGGCTATCAGCCCTCCCTGATCTTCTGATCAGGGGGCTAAGGCTTCTGCCATGGCTTGCTCTGTCTGGGGAATTCCTTGCCTGTTTAGCCACATCTTTGCACCATCTTTATAGCTTTCTGCTCACTTCAGGAGTGAGTTTTCTATTTAAAGGACATAATCTAAAGTCTAATTCCTTCCTGGGATCACCAGGCAAAAGACCATTGCTCTTCAAGCACAAAGGCTGGTGTGTGTCCTTGGTGTGTCCCAGTCCCCACTGGCCCCTGGCTAAGAGCTCACCAGGGGAGGGGATCCAGGCTCTCACTTGGCACAGGGGTGCTGCTTTTTCCCTGTTGTGGGCTGAGCCCAGTGAATTATGTGTCCATGAAAAACCAGAGAGAATTTGGTGATGTCTGGGTAAATGATATTTTGATCTTTGCATGCTTCTGTCCTGGTTTAGCAGTAGCAATCATTTTTTCTACTGGTGCAGTGCTGTGTTTTGACTTTTGGCCTGGCAATAATACTGATAAAGCCGATGTTTTCAGTTGTGGGTCAGAATGTTTACCCTGACCAAGGACTTTGTGAGTCTCATGCTCTGCCAGGGAGGAGGAGAAGCCGGGAGGAAGGAGGGACAGGACACCTGACCCAAACTAGCCAAAGAGGTATTCCATACCACAGCACGTCATGCCCAGGATGTAGAACGGAGAGTTCCCAGAAGGGCTGGATGACTGCGGGGTGGGTGTGAGGTACCGGTTGGTGAGCGGCTGAATTCTCTTCCTTGTTATTTCCTTTATCATTATTACTATTAGTGGTAGCAGTAGTGATTTGTGTTATACCTTAGTTATTAAACTGTTCTTATCTCAACCCGTGGTAGTTGCATTCTTTCGCTTCTCCTCGCCATCCCTCCAGAAGAGGAGGGAAGAAAGGTGGGGGGGGAAGTGGACTTCGTGGTTCTAATTTACGGCCTGGGCTTAAACCACGACAGTTTCCTTGCCACATAGGAAAAGAAACCCATGTAGAAGCCAGTGATGAGAGTCACAATCTGAGCACAACAGTATGGTGTGGTCCTCAGCCCCTTGCTGCTGGTTAGGGCTTTGTACTGCGTGTCAGTAGTCACCACTGATATGGGAACATGATGCTGCTTCCAGGAACAGGGGAGTGTAGGAAGGGGTATCTACCCCAGGCTGCTCTTGGAGCACCTTCACTGACCTGACTTACATGAATATTGTCCATAATAGACCTCACCAGGCAGATGCGTGACAAAGCAGTTGCCATCCCACTGCTGCCTCTCTGTGAGCTTGTTTTCTGCAGTTTATCCTCTCTTGGACACCCTGTGTGCTGTAAATGAGAACATGAATCTCAGAGAAAGATCCAGTAACTTGAATTAATGTTGCAAATTAATGTTGTAGGAAGATGCAGGCAGGCAGGCATGCAGCCCAGCAAGCCATCCCGCCCTCCCATGGCTAAGGCTTCCCAATGGCTGGTGATGCTTTGTGGCATTTAGCTTTGATTCAGTTTACTTGCAGTGATTGTCTGCTGGATTAACTACCAGCCAGCAGGTTGCTAAGAAGGGTTTTTTTGAACCCAGAAAGTGTCAGCTTGAAAAGAGTTCTGAAAGAGGCATGAAAAGCTGTACTGGTGAGGAGAGGAGATGGGCAGTGGTCAGAGTGGGCACACTGCCAGGTTGTGGTGAGGCAGATGGATGCAGCTCACAGGGCTCAGTCCAGTGGTTTCAACTTTGCCATAGCTCTGTTTTGCTCTTGGGTTCATCACCGAGATATGGCTCCAGGGAAACACCTCCCTGCTTCCTATCAGCATGGCAAAACTGACAGTCACGGAAACCATCTCATTCTCCTCCCGACAGCTCTCAGCAAACCCAGTATGGAGACAGAGGGACTGTCACTCCCTGCAGAGGGAAGAAATGCTAGAAAATAAGAACCACCCAAGCAATTTGCAATTAGGGGCACACCAGCTGCCCGTGGTGCCACAGAGCTGTACCTCAGGTGCTCTTGGCTCTCTGATCTTCTGTGGCAGCTCCAGCTGGGCACAGACACACAGTAAGTCTCTCAGCTGCTTGAATCCTTTCTGGAGCCTCAGAGCAGTGTTGGGGTTTCTAGCCAGGATTTGAAGCTGCCCTTGAGTGGCTCCTGAAGCGAGGGCAGGATGGAAAATGGCAGCCCAGGGACAAGGCTGTGTCCCTTCTCTGCAGGTGGTGCTCCTCTCAAGTGTCCAGCACTGAGTGAAACCCTCATCCCCAGGAGCCTGTCTGCCTCTGACAGCTGAGACTTTGGTTTTCCATATCTAAAGATGTCTAGGAGAGCTACAAAAGTCTTGGGGTGCAAGTATTGGATTGCCTTGACCCTGAGACAATCACAGCGTTAAGTAGTACATTTTTATTCCACATATGACTACACACATACTGTATTATTAAAAGTCTGCACAGGGCTCTGGATGGTGTGAAGAAGTGCCACCAGCCCACAATACCCAGCATCGAACACCCCTGCTCAGCTTGAGGGACCCTGTGCCAAGATGACACAGACCAGGCAGCACCCACCAGCTCTGGGGTGTTTGCCTTAGGGGAGCAATGCCCTAAGCTTGAGGTGTCAGGTATAGAGGTTCCCAGGTTCATACTATGTGTCTAAGTCAACCTGGGTCAGTAATTTCAGTGAGAAGGAAGCTCTGCACAGGAGTGTGCATTGAGCCTCCTGCAACTGGAGTTACCTGGAGACTGACAAAGCTCCTGCCCTGCATCAGGAAACCTGCCCACAAACACCTATTTCTGCATGACGTATGACTGAAGAGAACCAGCCTGGAGCAGCCCCTCCACTTCTGCTTTGTCCATCCCAGGGTCACTGTGTGAGGGCTGGGGCTCTCTCTGGCTGCCGGGGCAGTGTGTCTCTCAGACAGGAGCTGGTGGTGGTGGGCTCCGGGAGGCAGGGTGCTGCCTGCAGGCACACAGCCCACCTCAGAATTTCCAGCAGCCTCGAGCACTTTCGTTTTTTCCATCCTGTATTCTGCACAAGTCATAGCAGTATTGATGATATCGCTGCGAGGAGAGACATGACTGGGCACGCTTCTGGCACTATGCAGATGACTGCGCTGTGTTATCAGCTGAACTTCTCTGGGATATTTTTGTTTAGTTGCTTGGTTTTGTTTTTTTTTCTTCAGCCACCAAATACCAGAAGTCTTTTTTCCAGCAAAAGTGCTGATTTCTCTGCAGCTAAAGTGCAACAAACACACTCAAGGAAATGCTGGGAAGTGAAATGGATCAAAAGGCAGCTCTCCAAATGCTCCTGCTGGCCTGGTGAAATGCCATGCGTACAGTGGCTTTAAAAAGTCCCCGTTTACTCCAGAGTCAGTGTAGGAGAGCGGGACTCACCAGGCAGGGCTAGTGTGTCACAACCCTGGGTGCTATATAAAGCCATGGGGGCTTCGCTTTCCAGCACTAAGCAGCATCTCTACCCAGATCTACACTGATTTTGTACATGGTAATGGTGCAACTGATGAGTCATAGCCACAAATATTAATTCTCTATTAGCACACTTACAGTGCTAAACCTGTCTGGAGTAACACAACTATAGAGAAATTAGTAGAGGAAGTAGAAAAATGACTGAAAGAAACTTTGACTGAAAGATAAGAAAGTGGGCATGAAACCTAGCAAAACACAGCACAAAACATTAGAGATCTGATGATAGCTGGGTCTTTTACTGGTATACTCTACCATCAAAGCAGGATGGGGCATCAGCTTGGAAGCAGTGGCCTGCCTGGCAAGCTGGTGGGTTCGCTCCATCTGGGCTCACAGGAGTTTTGGTACCCATAGGGAGCTGCTAAGGATATGTGGAAGAGTGGACCTAACTGTGGACAGACTTCCCATCACTCATGTCTTCAGATCAAGACTGGAAAATGTCCCAGATTGATGAGAGTCTGTGGCATTAAGAGAAGAGAAAACCCCGCTTGCACCACGGCTGCCTCCTTGCTCGGTCACTGCCTGCCTTCGGTTGACCTACTTGAGTCATGGGGAGACAACAAGTGAGAAGACATCCTGCGCTGTGGTTGGCACTAACGCTGCCTGGGGAAAAAAAGGTGCTTCTCCCAGTGGTTGCTCCCTGTCCCACATCGGTGGGGGGAGCAGGAGCACAAGGACAGCACCCCGGGGCAGGGCTGGTGGAACAGACAGGCTCTTGCTTACATCCATGTGTCACACCAGCCTGGCCCTTGTCCCTATGCTGCAGTATGAAGTGAAAAGACGGTTTCTCTTCTTCTGGCCAGAGCAAGGGACATCACTAGTGCCTCTCTCCCAGCTGATGTGTGGGAGAGATGGTGCAAACCAAAGGAACAGGCTGGGTGGTGGGGAAAGGAGCTGAGCTCTGGGTAAACTCCTGCAGAGACCTGGCTGGGTGCTAAACCCCAGTTCAGGCACATTTAAGTACGTTCAGACGTGTTTGCTGCTTGCCAGTGTTTGTCTTGCTTGGGTTTCAAAGGAAATACATCCACCTGTCGAGTCATTGCTTGGTGTATCTTATCTGATCATTGCCTCTCCATGGGACACATCCCAGGCATCCCCGGGCATGGTGTGTGTCTGACCCTCCTCCCAAGGCTACTGAACCTGGGGCAGTGGAAGGCAGGCAGTGCTGCCACTAGCTGTGGCCCTCTCTGCATTCCCAGGCAGGCATGAGCACTAAATGTTGCTCAGAATTGGGACAGAAAGGAGCTTTTTGGACAGAAAGCTTTTTGGAGCTTGGGACAGAAAGGCTTTTCTTGTTCGTTTGGTTTGTACTGAAAAATCTTTTTCTTGGTTGTGCAAATTTTTTTTTTTTTTTTTATTTTTTTTTTTTTTTTAGGTAAAGGTATCAAAACCAAAAAACTCCTCACACAGGAGAGCTGGATTTGTGTTTGGTGTGTCTTGGGCTGGGAAAGAGCATTAGGAGCTGGACCTGCAGGGAATAGCTGCAGAGACAGGCTGAGCTCATTACACATCAGGGGAGCATCGCTGGGGCCAGCTGGGGCTGTCTCCAGCTATAAAGGGAGCAGGGCTGGAGCTAGGGTCCCTCTGACTGGGGGTTTGCTTGAAGCAGAGCTGAGACAGTGAGGCTTTGCTTCACCTATTGAAGTGCTATTGATGGGATGCAGGGGAACTCCAGCAGCTGTGCCCCAACGCTGATATGCATTTGCATGTGAGCTGGTGGATCCAGCCGCTGCAGCTCCCTCCCTGCCCAGGACAGATACCAGGAAAGGAGAAGAAATGCTGCAAAAAAAAAAGGTAATTTGGGCTCTTTTCCCCATCCCCAGCCTTGAAAGGAGCTGAGGCAGGGGTAGTGGAGAAGATGGGCTGTTGCTTACATCCATGTCATGCCAGCCTGGCC
This sequence comes from Psittacula echo, assembly GCF_963264785.1. Classification (NCBI taxonomy): domain Eukaryota; kingdom Metazoa; phylum Chordata; class Aves; order Psittaciformes; family Psittacidae; genus Psittacula; species Psittacula echo. Next base: position 20,585,412 of record NC_137740.1, read on the forward strand.
ATTGTCCCCATGCTGCAGTTAGGGGAAAATAGTAGTCTCAGTGGAATAAACTTTCTTCCTTGCTCAGGTCTGTTACCTGTTGTACATGTACTGCAGATGCATCTGAAGAAAAGTGTTTTAAGGTTCTAAAAATCCTGTATACGCCAAAAGAGTAAAGCATCCCTAGAACACTGGATGAGGAAGAGATGGTTTAACAAGAAAAAGATGTCACCAAATTCCTGAACTATAACTTACTACTTTTGCAGTCTTGCTGTGAAAGTATTTCGCAGTTGCTAATGTCAGTGTGAAGCCTGTCTGAAGAGTTGTACCTATCTATCTGAAAGAAAATGAAGTGCAACAAATACTCCAAGTATTTGTTTAACACGTGAGTTCAGGTGGCATTGGCGGAGGGGAGCAAGTGGTCCTACACTCCCTGGGTTACTCCATCTGCCTTGGTAAGGAACTGGGAAACTCTTCTCAGTAAAGAAGGCAATTGCCCTAAGGCATACGGGATGCTGGGAAGAGTCTTCTGAGACTGTGCAGGGCTTACTGTGGGATGTCTAGGGGAAGGAGCAAATGGGAAACAGGGAAGAATAAAGTTGGTTTGGGAAGGAACCAGTGTGGGGAAAAAGGGGACAAAAGGGGCTGCTCACATGCTTGTATGCCCTGTGCTGGTCTCTGTGGTGCAACCTGTGAGACTGGGGTACAGGTGAGTATGTTGGTGAGTACAACTGCTAGCAAATAGAAAGCCAGGCCAGCTGAAAACTAGGATAAAAGGTTCAGGAGAGACTATATGTCTAAGACCAGCAGCTGAAGAAACCTAGATTGTGTGAATATATGTGTATGTATGTATATATATATATACACACACACAGAGCCTTCCAATACCCAAAGGGGGGCAAAAGAAAGGTGAAGAGAGACTATTTAATAACGGCATGTAGTGATAGGACAAAGGGAATGGATTTAAGCTGAAAGAAGGTATATTTAGATTAGATATTAGGAAAAAGTAATCTTCACTGTGAGGGTGGTGAAGCACGGGCATTGATTGCCCAGAGGAGCTGTGGCTGCTCCATCCCTGGCAGTGCTCAAGACCAGGTTAGACAGGGCTTTGAGCAATCTGGTCTAGTGGAAGCTGTCCCTAGCCATCGCAGGGAGTTAGAATTGGGTGATCTTTCAGGTTCCTTCCAACCCAAAACATTCTATGATTCTATGATATTTTCTGCTAATGGACTTTGGTCCTGATTAGCCAGAGAGAGTAACAGGATGAGGTCACTGCTTCTGTTTGTATGAGGACTGCATTTTTCCGCCTGCACTGATCTGCATGGCTCTGTGTATATGTGTGTATATATATGTACTGTGGGTGTATGGATGGATGTGCTGTGTGCATGCAGACTCAGCCTTGCTGCTGTTTGGACCGAGGGAGGCGGAACTGCAGCAGACTTACCTCTATTTGCTGCCAGATATGGCAAACCCAACACAAACCAACCTCAGCACAGGCTTCCCCAGCAGGATTCTTGTAGGAACCCGTACCTGTTTGCCAGCCTGCAGAGAACTGTCCCTTTTCAAGCCTGTTCAGGGTGGCTGGGTGTGGAGTATGCTAGAGCAGGCAAGGGAGGCCAAAATGTGCCCCTGAAGTCCAGTTGTGTTCATGTCTCTAGGGAAGAAACTAGGCAGGGCTGCTTATATTTCACCTAAGGACTAGTGAAAGTGGCATGTGAAGAAAACAAAGGTCAACTTCAGACGCTGGTGGTAAAGGGCTGACTGCTTGGCCCACCTTTGTTTCATACTGCTGTACCCCTTGTACTACTTGCGTGTGTCCCTCGAGGCCAGCAATGTGGTGGCTGCATGGAAAGGGCATGGAGGCAGAGTATCTGGGGGCTCTGGCTGCGACCACAGCCTTTGTGCTGTCCCACGCTTTAAAGCCCACTGGAGCATGAGTGCTGCTATGTGTAATACAGAGAAAATCTCTGGCCAGGGTTAGTAATTTTTGGCGCTCGAAACTGTCTTGCAGCCCTCTGAACGAGTGCTGTGGAGGGGCTGTGCGCACTCTTCTGTAGAGCTCCAGTGCATACCGAAATATATATGATGGTTGTGGGTACCCCTGTCCACAGCACCCACAGGCTGCTCCTGCCAGTGCACATGGCCTCCTGCCTGCTACCCCACATGGCTCTTGGCTGCTTGTTTCATTGCTGTGGGAGAATTATAGAGCAGCTGGAAAATACTTCCTGCCCATGCCATGTTACTGGCTTATGTCATGAAGATGGTACACTTTGCATTAGATGAGCCTGAAAGCCTCAAGGGCTATTTGCTTGGGGCACTTAGGGAAGAAGGGGCCAAAGACCACTTGCTTTTTGGAGATATGAGCCTTTTCTCACCCCAAAGTAGAAGCTTAAACCTGAAGAAACCTGTTGTAATAGGGACTTTTTGATCAGTCATTCAAACTACATCAAGACAATTCAGTCTATTGCAAATAAAAGGAATAAAGAATAAAAAGAGAAAACTGAGAGCCGGTTGTTTCTGTCTGCCATGTTAAAGCAGAGATTGGCACCAGGTCCCAGCAACCTCCCTCTTACAGGGTCCAGAGAAGGAAACAGTGAAGCTGTGGGGAAGATCTGTCAGGACTTGTCATGACCAAGGTGAGTTTCCGAAGGTTTCAGATAGACATTTCCTAGTATAGAAATGATTAAGCTGGGCGCAAGTGCTGTAGTTGGTGAGGTTTATAGTGTGTAAAGATCATTTAATTGCTGAAAAAGTGTTCAGGGCTTAAGGATTAGTGACCATGATCTGATTACAGTTACTATGAGCAAACAGAGGGCAGCCCCAGCCAGTAATACAGTTATCAGATGTTTTAAAAGGGCTAAGGTAAATTGAGGGTAATTGTATGCAAAACTGACCAGGTGGAAAAAACAATAACTAAATGACAGTGAATGGAAAGTTAAAGAGCTCTTTAAGAAGTGTTTAAGAACCAGCAAAGGAAACAATTTAGCCAGAAGTTTAGCCTGACAGATGTTAAAAATCAGAAAACAGTACTCAGGAAACAGGAAAAGGAAAGAGTTCATATTGTCCACGAGGGAGATGATATGAAGCATCATGCTGGTCAACATGCTTTGGTTGACACTAGATATTGATTTAGTTTCTGGAGTTCCATAAGAAATCAATAAATTTTTGCTGATGAAACTGATGGGTGAGAGGCAAATGAGGCAGTATTGCATGTATCCTGATTAGACAAGGGTGAGCATTTCATCCCAGTGAAACACCTGCAGAGGGATGAATTGACTCATGTCATCAAGTAGGAAATGGCATTGCACATGGATCTTTCTCACTGGGCTTGACTGAGGCAGGAGTGTTGTCTAACCCTTCTCAACCTCTTTATTGCAAGTTTGAAGTAAATGTAAGGCCATCACCACTGATTAAAAAATGCAAGTGACGCCAAGAGAAAGCAACACATGGTAAAGGCTGGGGTTTGCAAAAAAAGCTGGTGTAATCGCCAGCCTCTGTCCTAGAAAGATCACCAGGTCTTAAACCCCCATCTACTTACTGCAGTCTGTGCTTGCCCAGCAGCCACTTGCTCATAGAATCATAGAATAGTTAGGGTTGGAAAGGACCTTGAGGTCATCCAGTTCCAACCCCCTGCCATGGGCAGGGACACCTCACACTAAACCATGCCACCCAAGGCCTCATCCAACCTGGCCTTGAACACTGCCAGGGATGGAGCATTCACAACTTCCCTGAGCAACCCATTCCAGTGCCTCACCACCCTCTCAGTAAAGAACTTCCTCCTTATAGCCAATCTAAACTTCCCCTGTTTAAGATTTAACCCATTACCCCTTGTCCTATCACTACAGTCCCTAATGAAGAGTCCCTCCCCAGCATCCTTATAGGCTCCCTTCAGATACTGGAAGGCTGCTTTGAGGTCTCCATGCAGCCTTCTCTTCTCCAGGCATAACAGCCTCAACTTGCTCAGCCTGTCTTCATATGGGAGGTGCTCCAACCCCCTGATGATCCTTGTGGCCTTCCTCAGGACTTGTTCCAACAGTTCCATGTCCTTCTTATGTTGAGGACACCAGAACTATACACAATACTCCAAGTGAGATCTCATGAGAGCAGAGTAGAGGGGCAGGATCACCTCCTTGGACCTGCTGGTCACACTCCTTTTGATGCAGCCCAGGATACGGTTGGCTTTCTGGGCTGCGAGCGCACACTGCAGCCGGCTCATGTTCATTTTCTCATCGACCAACACCCCCAAGTCCTTCTCTGCAGGGCTGCTCTGAATCTCTTCTCTGCCCAACCTGTAGCTGTGCCTGGGATTGCTCCGACCCAGGTGTAGGACCTTGCACTTGGCATGGTTAAACTTCATAAGGTTGGCATCAGCCCACCTCACAAGCCTGTCAAGGTCCCTCTGGATGGCATCCCTTCCCTCCAGCATATCAACCGAACCACACAGCTTGGTGTCATTGGCAAACTTGCTGAGGGCGCACTCAATCCCACTGTCCATGTCACTGACAAAGATGTTGAACGAGACTGGTCCCAACACCTGTCCCTGAGGGACACCACTCGTTACCGGTCTCCAGCCGGACATCGAGCCATTGACCACAACTCTCTGCGTGCGGCCATCCAGCCAGTTCTTTATCTACTGAGTGGTCCATCTATCAAATTGATGCCTCTCCAATTTAGAGACAAGGATGTCATGAGGGACAGTGTCAAACGCTTTGCACAGGTCCAGGTAGATGACGTCAACTGCTCTACCCCTGTCTATCAGTTCCATAGCCCCATCATAGAAGGCCACCAAATTGGTCAGGCAGGATTTCCCCTTAGTGAAGCCATGCTGGCTGTCACCAACCACCTTGTTGTTTTTCATGTGCCTTAACATGCCTGCCAGGAGAATCTGCTCCAAGATTTTGCCAGGCACAGGGGTGAGACTGACTGGTCTGTAGTTCCCTGGGTCATCCATTTTCCCCTTCTTGAAAATGTGGGTTATATTACCCTTTTTCCAGTCTTCGGGAACTTCACCTGACTGCCATGATCTTTCAAATATGATGGACAGTGGCTTAGCAACTTCATTTGCCAGCTCCTTCAGGATCTGCAAATAGATTTCACCAGGTCCCATGGACTTGTGTACGTTTATGTTTTTAAGATGGTCTCAAACCAGATCCTCTCCTACAGTGGACCTAAGGTCTTCATTCTCACAAGTCCCCGCGTCTGCCTTCCAAGACTTGGGTGGTGTGGTCAGAGCATTTGCCAGTGAAGACCGAGGCAAAGAAGGCATTAAGAACCTCAGCCTTCTCCAAATCCAGGGTAGCCAGTTCTCCCGATAGCTTCCAGAGAAGGCCCACATTGTCCCTAGTTTCTCTGTTATTTGCAATATACCTATAGAATCCCTTCCTGTTATCTTTCACATCCCTAGCTAAGTTTAATTCTAGCTGGGCCTTAGCTTTCTTAACCACATCCCTTGCTTCCCGGACAACATCCCTGTATTCTTCCCAGGCTGCCTGTCCTTCCTTCCGCCTTTTATAAGCCTCTTTTTTTCCCTCTAAGTTTCCTCAACAGCTTGTTATTCCATCCAAGGAGGTCTCCTGACCCTCCTGCCGCACTTCCTTCTGGTTGGGATGCAACACTCCTGAGCTTGTAGCAGGTGATCCTTGAATATCACAGAATCACAGAACATTAGGAATTGGAAGGGACCTCAAAAGATCATCTAGTCCAATCCCCCTGCCGGAGCAGGAACACCTAGATGAGGTTACACAGGAAGGCATCCAGGTGAGTTTTGAATGTCTCCAGAGAAGGAGACTCCACAACCTCCCTGGGCAGCCTGTTCCAGTGTTCCGTCACCCTCACTGAGAAGAAGTTTCTTCTCAAATTTAAGTGGAACCTCTTGTGTTCCAGTTTGAGCCCATTACCCCTTGTCTTACCATTGGTTGTCACCGAGAAGAGCCTGGCTCCATCCTCGTGACACTCACCCTTTATATATTTATAAACATTAATGACGTCACCCCTCAGTCTCCTCTTTTCCAACCTAAAGAGACCCAGCTCCCTCAGCCTTTCCTCATAAGGGAGATGCTCCACTCCCTTAATCATCTTTGTCGCCCTGCGTTGGACTCTCTCCAGCAGTTCCCTGTCTTTCTTGAACTGAGGGGCCCAGAACTGGACACAATATTCCAGATGTGGTCTCACCAGGGCAGAGTAGAGAGGAAGAAGAACCTCTCTTGACCTACTGACCACCCCCCTTCTAATACACTCCAGGATGCCATTGGCCTTCCTGGCCACAAGGGCACAGTGCTGGCTCATGGTCATCCTCCTATCAACCAGGACCCCCAGGTCCCTTTCCCCTTCACTGCTCTCTAATAGGTGATTCCCCAACCTGTACTGGAACCTGGGGTTGTTCCTACCCAGATGTAACACTCTACACTTCCCCTTGTTATATTTCATCCCATTTTTCACAGCCCAACTCTCCAGCCAGTCCAGGTCTCGCTGGATGGCAGCACAGCCTTCTGATGTGTCAACCACTCCTCCCAGCTTAGTGTCATCAGCGAACTTGCTGGCAGTACACTCAATTCCCTCATCCAGGTCATTGATGAAGATATTGAATAATACTGGCCCCAGCACTGACCCCTGAGGCACCCCACTAGATACCAGCCTCTAACCAGACTCCGTTCCATTGACCACAACTCTCTGGCTTCTGTCCTTCAGCCAGTTCGCAGTCTTGCGACCAACAGTCTTGAGCCCCCCTGCCCTCTAGGGCTGTACCCCATGGAACCTTACTAAGCAAGCTCCTGAAGAGGCCAAAGTCTGCTCTCTTGAAGTCCAGGGCAGTGAGCTTGCTGCACGCTCTTCTCACTGTCCTGAGGATCTCGAATTCGACCATCTCTTGGTCACTGCAACCGAGGCTGCCCTGGAGCGTCACATTTCCAACCAGCCCCTCCCTGTTGGTGAGCACGAGGTCAAGCATGGCACCTCTCCTTGTCAGCTCCTCTGTTACTTGCAGCAAGAAGTTTCTTCCACACAATCAAGGAATCTCCTGGATTTCTTGTCCGTACTGTCCCTCCAGTCGATATCAGGGTGGTTGAAGTCCCCCATGAAGTCAAGGGCCTGCGAGCGTGAGGCTGTTCCTATCTGTCTATAGAGCGTTTCATCCACAGAATCCTCTTGATCAGGAGGTCTGTAACAGATCCCCACAGTGATGTCTCCCATTGCTGTTCTCCCTTTAACCCTGACCCACAAACTCTCTGTCGACTGCTCACCTGTCCCCAGAGTTCCATACTCTCCAGCCTATCCCTAACATAAATAGCAGCTCCCCCTCCCCATCTGCTGGGCATGTCTTTTCCTAGAAAAGAGCCTGTAACCTTCCATTCCAACACTCCAGTCATAGGAGCCATCCCACCATGTTTCTGTGATACCTGATGCATCATTCCAGCTATTTCAGGGAGCTAATAAGGCTAATAAGAGATAGTATCTGTGCCTGCAGATCTTCCTCAAAATCCTGCTTGCAATTCCTAGCATGTTTAAAAGAAATGAATAGGTTAGAGACCCATAGAGAAAATCAAGAGCTGGAATAAAACCTCATTTTCAGGAGCAACAACTTTGGGAGTATCTTTGTTAGTCAAAAAACTCCCGTGGAGGTAATGAGGGGAAGCAGACAGATCCGTGATGACAGTTCCAGGTATGCCAAGAGAAACCACTTCCTTCACCCAGAGCCAAGCTGTGCCTGCAGCATCACTGGCTTCATATCCTTTCTGGGGTTTTCTAGCACCACAGAAATGACTGAGCTGGCTGAGTCGGGGAGCTGTGCATTTCTGAATGTCAGTTACAGAATTATTTCATTTTTTTTTGTAGATGGGTATTTCTCTTTAACACCCCCCCAAAAAAATAATCTGTTTTATTTTCTCACCTGATATCTTGTGGTGTGATTTTATGGTGGGATTTCTGACTGAAGCAGCTACTGAGGAAAAGAAAAGGAGATTAGTGTGACAAAGTTCACTTTGACCTTTTAAAGGTGCCACAGTGGATGCTTAGTTCCTACCCACTCAGCTGATACTGTGGTAAATGAAGTTCACTCTGAGGAATGGAAGAGTACAGTCCACAGGGGTTCACTGCAAAGAGATAATGCTCAGGGCAAAGATCACCGCCAGCAAAGGAAAATCTCATGTCATGTCAAAATGGGGCAGCAGCTGACCTTTGGAAACCTAACAACTCTAGAGTGAAATGCGGTGGCTGCTGGCTGAGGGAGCACCAGCTTGAGTTTGCTTGGAGGTCTGCACTGCTGCACATTGGTGGCTGTGCTGAACGCCATGACGCTGCTGCTAAAAATACTGCCATCAAACAAGCCCACAGCTCTTCCTCAGTTACTGTACCTGCTCACAGATGCCACTAGCCTGTCCCAGGGTACTAGGCACACTGCAGTCTCTAAGCACCAAGAAAAGCTGTCACCACTGTCAGAGGCGCAGGTCCTAAATCCTGCCTGGCTTTGCTGTGCCCAGTTCAGCTGGAGTTGAGCATCAGGTCCTCTTGGAAAAAGGCTACCTGTTGGCCCAAGGGCTGTGACAGCCAGGGAAAATGACTCAGCATGCCAGTGAGGAACCAGCAGCTGCTGGAGGTTTGCCCTGGTGAATCCATCTATGGCTTCCCCCACTGCTCCCATGAGAGACAGCTCGCTTGTTAAAATCCCAGTGCAGCACTCTGGGATGAGGCACGGAGGAATTTATCTCAGTGCCAATGCTTCTCCTTTGGAATTTCCCCATAAAATCCTGGCTCCACACGAATTTCAATATTTTTATTTGTGATTTCACAGCATTTTCACAATTTCTGTCTCTATTTTACACTGCCAAAAGTAGCCTTACTAACATAAACTCCTTTCTACTGGCTCAGTGCCTCTGCTACCAGAAATCTTTGAATAGGTAAGTCGACCAAAGAGTGGCTATAAGCAAAGAAAAAGAAAAGTCCACATGGAGGTGAAATTAAGGAGAGCTGGTCCACGTGGTTCAGAGACATTGGAGCAGGAGCCCATAGACATTTTAGGAAAAAGCTCTGACTTAGATAAATAAATCTGGCATAGTTAAAGAATACTTTATTTCTAGAGTGGACTGAGACATTAAATGACAATAGCTGGGGCACATGCTGAGAAGCAGGACCTGGATAAAAATCTTGCCTTTGTAAGCTTCTTTCCCCTTCCTATGTAACTGCAAGTTAGAACTATTACTGAAGGCATTATGAGTACCCACAGCTACTCCTCTGCCCAAGAGGCTTTCTTGCCCCACAATAGAACATCAGCTTTTGTTCTTGGAAACCCATGCTGGTTGGTATTCATTTCCTTTTTCCTTCTAGATGTTTACAAACAATTCAATAGGTTGTTCCACTGTTTTTCTGAGAAGTTAAACTGTCTAATTCCTCAATTTCTCTTGGGGTAGTGAGAGTACTTTCCTGGGAAACGGGAGCTAAATCAGGGAGCGTGCCAGCAAGGGCTCCCACCCTGTGACTCCCTCATATGGGGCACTCCCCACAGGCCAGGGACTGTGGTCTGCGGTGAGGATAGTCACTGCCCTGGTCCAATGGTTGGAGCACAGCAGCTCTGTGGCATGGGAGCACTGTCAGGCTGGGGCACCGAGCTGCATCTGAGATTCAGGATTTAGCCTTGACTGTGACCAACACTTTAGCTAAGGTTTTAAAACAATCTGGTATGCAGCCTGTGAAAGCCCAGAAGAGTGCGAGAGACACTGTAAAAAAAACCAACCCAGCAAGCCGTACTGCCAACTAACTCTGGTTTCCTTCAGTCCTTGCTGGAATATCATTGCTGAACATGCCATGGAGAGTCATTTCTTTGGAAAACTACTGAAGTGACCAAGTATTTGCTGCAGAGTGCCAACAGGCTCATGGAGCCCCAAAGCCACCTCAGCCTGCCTCCTTGTCCCACCATTAGAATGTCATGATCCCTGGAAAGGGCTAAGAAAGCCCCATAGACTCCAGCTTTCGAGTGCCTGTGAAAGAGGGACCAAAATAATTTTGATCAATGCAGCAAATTTTGGCAACTGCTGGGTATGTGCAGTTCCAAAGGCCAGGAAGGTTTCCTCTAGAAGGGAGAGCAAGGGCTCTGACAGCACATGTGTAAAGTCACTGAATTTGCATGCACTTGGGTATTCATATGCAAGGCAGGAGGACAAGCTGAAGACAATTAAAACCACGAAAGACAGTCTGTGCATAGGTGTTTATGATGCCTCTGAATGAGCTGTCATCTTTCCTGTTTCAGACACAGTGCTAGATAGATTACTTGAAATGTAGCTTTCAATCCTCAGTGCTACCAGGGTTGTTAACACAGGCTGAGCGACACTTGCACTGAGGAGTACAGACATGACGAGGCAATTTCAGAAACATATATGCACAACCTCCACCCACATTTGTTTTAGGGTTTTAGAAACAAAACCAGCACAACATCCAGAGTCAGGGAGGAGAGAGATGGAGATGGGTGAGAGCTTGCTTCTGGCTCAAACGCATGTACCCAAAATGTGAGAGTTATGGGAGTTTGGAACATTTTAGCTCAGCATTCTGGCATTTTTGCAGAAACAAAGCAGCAAATGGCAAAACCTTTTCTGGAGGGAGCCCACAGCACAGAATAGCCCAGGCTGTCTGTGCTCAACAGAGCTGCTCTGATACACAGCAATGCCTGCTCTTCCAGGAAGGCAGCTGTGGTGTGATGACCATGTGCTCTTGTTCTGTGGCTCCCCACTGAAACACGGGTGAGTTCGTTGGTGGGCTGTCCTAGACCTGCAGCTGACTACCTCTGCAGTCACTGGCTGGCAGCTTTTGCTACAGGTAGGATCGCAGGGATGGGGCAGCCCTAGCTGCAGAGCCCTCCTCCTTGCCTGTCTGCTTCAGCTGCAGCTTCAGCTGTGGGACCACAAAGCGATGCAGGTCTGGGGACACTGCCTCTGACACATCTCCACAGCAGCATGGACTTCACATGAGGAGGCACTTGCACAGGTGTTGTGCAGCTCAGACAGCCCCCTTGAGCCTATTTCACCTTTCCTGTGGGACTGGGAGAGCTGGATCCCAGCTTCCCAGCCACCACTGCAATCCATCTGCGCTGCAGGAAGCCAAGACCCACACTCATGGGGGAAAGACCCAGTGCTGGATCTGTTGCCCACAAAGAAGCTGCTCTGAAGCCAAATCTGAGATTTCCTCAACTCCAGAGTCTCTGTGGGCTCCCCCCACACCACCAATCCCCTTATGGTTGGACACCAGAGCTGCGAGTAGGTGTGATTGTTTTTCTGGGGATCTTTTAAGCAAGCACCTAGACATAGCAGGACACTTCAGATCCACTGAAGCAAACAATCTCCTTCTCCACTTTTCCCCAGCCTTAGCAGGACTCTGCAGCATCCCAAGGTATTGCTTCACTCCTCTGCAGGGCTTAGGCATGGCTGATGCTGAACTTTGTGCAGGGCCACTTGGGCTCCCAGGCACTGCTAGGTGTCAAAGTCCTTCCTGCCTCCAAACTCACACTTTAAATCAGAGGAAACTGCTCAGAGGCAGCACAAACTTTCTTTGTTGAAGCTCCAGTCAAGTTTCTGGACAATTAAGGAGGGTTAGGCTTGTTCCCTGGGCTTCTTATTGGGCTAGCATACCCTGGTGAGTGACTGCTGCTGAAAGTGAGGAGAGTTTCCACACACTCAAGAGCCAATGGAAAATGTGAAAACTGAACCTTCCTCAGTAAGGTTCTGTGACTTCTGGTTTGCACTCGAGACACCAGAGTGTGTTCCTGACTCAATTCACCAGCTACCAGCAACTCAAGTTTATTTTTTAAGAACAAGAGTGGCCAGCATGAGATGTCCTCAGGACAGGTTGCTTGCCCAGCTGCTGTACTCCCCCTTTCATTTTGTTTATGTTTATAGGGAATATCCCTGCCTAGATGGAAAACCACATGAAAGAACTTTACTCTTGCTTCCTCTGCATGCAGAGTACATTCTTATCAGGACATGTGCCTTGTGACAGGTTGAGAGAGCACATTTTGGAGAAGGGAAACTTTCTGACAACTCATCCCTCAAAGACAGATAGACAGTAACACTCCCAATGGGCTCGATCCTCACCAGGAGGAGGCAGCGCCTGACTTCAGTCATGATGTGCTAATTTACAACAGAAAAAAATCAGGCTGAAAGAGCAGTGCTGGACTGCCCCCCAGAAGGATGCAAAGCCTGTCACTCAAAATAAGCCAGGAGGTGGTCCCTGCTGCAGATAACTGACATTTAGAAGCTCTGTGTGTCACAAGCAAATGTCACAAGGAGACCAAGTGAAGGCGGAGGTGCTGCTGTGGCAAGAGACAGGCAATCCTCTTCCTGGGGGAAGCCTGGATGGCTGAGGGGGTCCTCTCCAAGTGCCTTCTTTGAACTATAGGTTTCAGTGTGTGCAGAAAGGGATGTTCCCTGAGCAGTTCTCCATTTTTCCCTCTTAGGCCTCATGCAGCATCCCCTGGCTTTAAAGGCAGAAGATGAAAATGAAGGGAAATGGAGAAATGGAAAGGACATATTTTCTCTCCAATTCTTTATGCTGGCCACCTGTTCCACATCCCTTCCCATTGCTTCTTTACAAAAAAGAGATTACAGCCACATTGTATACTGCTAATAAGGGAGGGAGCCAGCTCTGTAAACCTTCCACTCAAGGCTGAACACAGAGGTGAGAGATTTTACTGACAAAAGACTGAGTAAAGACAAGCACTGTTTACCCAACTCATTGCTATTGTTGGAAGTATCACATATCAGGACATCCACAGCTGAAGCTATGAAAGATATAAACACATCTACTTCAAAGGCCCTTACTCAAAACTGAACTGGGATGCAATAAATCAGCCCCCACATTCACACCAAAAAAAAAAAAAAAAAAAGAAAAAGAAAGAAAGAAAGAAAGAAAGGAAGGAAGAGGAAAGTCAGATTAGTCACAAAGAAGTTTCCCCGCCTGTTTCTCTGTGCACTTAAAGCAGCCTCCTGAAGGCACTGTCTTCACTTCATCTCTGTCCCTGGGACGGGAGCACATAGCTCATTTGCCCCCCACTCTTCCAGACTCCTGCTGTGCTCCTGCCCCCTTCCCCAGCAGCTGCTGGCAGTGCAGCTGAGATGGAAGGACAGACAGATGTAGAGCTGAGAAACCAAAACCAGATGGATCATGAAAGGAAGCCTGCAGAGAATGAGTGGAAGAGCTGGCAAAGAGGGCAGGTTAGGAACACGCTGCACCTTGTGTCTGCGACTGCTCAGTGGATTTTACTGCTTGCCTGCTTGATTTACCTTGCTATAGGTTCTCTGCAACCCTCAACGGTAAGAGCTCATGTTCAACCCATTGTCTGCTGGCCTGTAAAGCTTTGTATGGACTTTATTTAATGCTGTCTTCTTTTTTTTCTCTTTTTTTTTTTTTTTTTTTTTTTTTTTGAAAGAAAACCAAAAACCCAAACCATTTAGGTTTATCCCTATTTAACTCACAAGTTTTTAACCATCTCCTTAATGATTTCAGCTCTTTCTTTTACATTTCCTGTCCTCAGAACAGCATTCATTATTGCCCAGTGCAGGGCTTGGTGAAGGTGTCTGGAAGGGGGATTGTTCCAGGAACGCTCTTTGCTCTGACCCCTGGGGGAGGAAAGTCTGCCTCCCTCTTGCTCCCTCCACTGCTTGCAGTGGCTATTGTGTATTTCCATTTAATTATGGAAATCTGGGTGGATGGATCACTTCCAACAAGGGCATGTGGAAGAATCAGGATTTTATGACCAGGTTGCTCATAAACATACCCGGAATTTTTTAAATATACTATATGTACAGGCAGGATACTTGAAACTCAGAATGCTTTAGCAAAAACTGCAGCAAATACATTTGTTTTTTTTTCATGTGCTTGCAGGCTGCTGGATTGACAACAACCATTTACTCCTATTTCAGTGCCACTTACACATTAGCTACTTCTCCTACATTTTCTCCAGGAGCTATATACCACTTTAAAGCTTGTCCTTTGTCTTACCAGAGTTTGTTCTTTCCTTCCACTTAGAGTTTCCAGGGAAGAAAGCCAAACATGTAACTGTGCAAGGGAGGGATGGCCTCATGCTCAGAGTCCTTTGCTGTTTAATGAAAACCCTTGTGTTCTGCACAAGTTTCACTGACCCGAAACTCACAGTGGTTATTAATGTACAGAATGATGACCCTGATAACCCTGAAAGATAGCACTTTTCTTTCAGCTTAGTCCTACTACTTTGGAAGACAGAAGTTGCACTGGAAGCCAATGGAGAAGAGCAAGCTATCAGACTGCTCAAGATGCAGAAACCTCTCCTGGTGTGTCAATCCTCATCCTGCTGTATCTCTCTTTTCTGTAAAAATGTTAACTCAAATTTTCCTTTGAGAGGAAGATGGCAGGGGTTGGCATTGCTGCCCTTGCATTACAAATCCAAGAGAACAGCGGCTGAGGAGCGGACATGCCTGAAGCTTCCTTTCCTCAACGCAAACAACCAAAAGAGGGTGCTTGAGGAGCACTGACTGCAGCATGCGAAAAGTCCAGCCCAGGGACTGTTTGCAATTCCTGGACTTTGTAATTGTAAACACTTGCTAGCTGCAGTCTCAGAACTGGTTTCTATTATTTTAAGCAGATGACCATGGTGTCTTGTTTTGACTGCACCATGCTGTGCAGGAGCGGTCTCGCAGGCTATATGCAGGGGGATTTCATTGCACTACAATTACTGGGTTCAGTAGGACAACCATGAGCCAACCATATGCATGTCTGTAGAACAGGCAGCAGTACCAATCTGACTTGACTCTCATGGCAGTTTAGGGTGGTAGACTTGATGAAAGTAGGGGCACAGCAGCATCAGAGCAGCAGGTTGGGAGCGACGGTCCATGGGAGCAACCAAGAGGCTGTCCCTGGTCTTCAGAAGAGTCTCCTGCTCTCCAGGGCTGGAGAGTGCCACATTAACTTAATAGCAAGTCAGTAGCTGTGTTGTTTCACAGCAAGACCATATTTGATTACTTACCATTGTCCTCCTGGCTCCCAAACCCCACCTTGGACTGATGTATTGAAAACACAGCACAAATAATGTCACAGCATACACTCAGGAAAGTTGGCATCTGCAGCCCAGACCATGCTTAACAAAAAGGGACAGTGATTTGGATTGTGTCATGATGCCGCCTGGTGAGCAAGCCTCAGCTGTGATTTCCAAAGAAGCAAGTTTAAAAAAAGGTAGTGATAGTCTGCTCTTGCATCTGCAAGGCTTTGTGAGTTCTCATCAGTGCTGGAGTTACCTCTTCTTGCCACACCAGCTGAGATCAGGCATGGCAAGCCACTCACAGGTGCGATCAGAGATGTGAAATCTCCCCCAATGACAAATGCATGGGAGGTAAAAGCCTTGAGCAGCTGTTGGGAATTCAAAAACTTCTAATGATCTGTTGCAGGGTGGTTTTGCCTGAACAGGGCAGGAAAAGGTGCAGGAGGAGTAACTGTGTAGATGTTTGGTGTAGATAAGAAAGATATGGCTATAATCCTAATATCTCATGGTGTGGAAAAGGTACAACCCACTTCCAGTGCACAGTCATCTGCAATCTGTGTGTCTGACAGGGCATCATGCACCCTCTCAATGGTCCTTTCAGTCAGCACATATTGCTACAGTCCCTCAAAATCCGTGCTTTGTGCAGTACAAACCTATTCCTGAAACTTCTGCCATGTGGCAAAACTTTAAATGCAGTGTCCAAGACAGGAGAAAGTCTCATGTTTGTGTATCCAGAACAGGCAAAAATGATGTGGAAACTCTGTGTGTAAATGATACAGGGAAATCTGAAGCAGTCAGCAAAGCGCACCTCTGTGCCCTCGACCCTCGTGGCATCCTTTCCTGCATACCATAAGAAGACAGAACAGGAAAAGAGGGACAACTAACCTTATTACTAGTTCATGGATATCCTTCCAGTCTTACAAATTTGTTCTCTCCTTAGCAGAATTTACCAGTAAACAATGCAAAGTGCTTTGAGCTCTCACAGTAACTGGCAGAGATGTGTAAACCAGTTATGTGCATTATTGACAATGGGGTTGATATTCTTAAAATTACTACAAGTTGGTCACCCAGCCTGCCTGTGTTTAATACACCCTGTCCATCAGTGGCCAGATCGGACAGGTTGTGGTGGGTGTTGTTTGACCTCAGAAGCTCAGCGGTCCTGTGCTTAGCTATTGTCTTCCTGGGAAACTACCTGGAAATCCCAGCTGCCTGAGCCAGAGTGAAATGCTCATGCACTTAGGTGACTAGAAAAAGAGTAAGACTCAAGCTGCTGAGGCAATGAATAGGACCAGTAATGCTGAGGAGATAGTTCCACCAAAGACTGTGTGCAGTGAAAACTTGTTTTTGGTAGCTGAATCCAGCCTTGCTAGAGGAGCAAGCCGCAGAGCATCAGTTGTGGGAACACTAGAGGGTGCCAGAGCAGATCTTTCCCACCACCAGCTTCCAGCATCCACCTCACTCTGACACAAGGCAGTCCGATTCCAAGCTCATCTCATGCTGCTTGCCTTTATCGGGGCATAGCACTGAACCTCCAGGGCTGCATGACAGTGCTCACTCTCTATCCCAGCACTTTTCCAGTACTCAGAGTGAAAGGGCTGCTCTGTTCCTGTAACACACGAGGCCAAATACATGAAAGTCAGCCCAACACGCATTTTACTAGCTCACTTAGGAAACATATGACATAGGTAAAGAGAAGAACACAGAGCAGCTAAGCCTAAATCTTTCACTTTTTAATCAGGCAAAATGCTGAAGACTTGTGGTTGTGAAGAGACTGCAGACTTGGGTCTCCTGTGGTTGAGATGTGGGTTAAAGATGCAAGTTCAGATTTAAGAAATCTAATTCAGAAGCTTGGTGTTTTGAATATCTGATCAGGAAGATACACACTTCTGTATTTGCATTAACATTTTCTGTTATACTCATAAAATGCAAAGCAATTTTCAATGCCTTAGTGCACTTCTAAGGGATCCACTAAAAGACACACATGCAGTAACAGCCTGATCCAAAGTACAGGAACCACGAAGCCAGACCCACCTCTTGGAGCCCTGCCGGAGGAGGGTGAGGCAACAAAGGCACATCTAGGTCCCAGCTCTGTAAACAGGCACCCCCGGCTGTATGTCAGACTCAAGGGGCTGACTCAGAAGAGGCTTTGCACCTCAAGGTCCTTCCTTGCTATTTGGTCTGGATTGGTGAAGTTCACTGGGATGTTTTTCTAAACAGGAGCAACACTACCTGATGTGCTCTGGAGGGCCCAGCACTGGCTGTAAGTTGGGCTGGCTACGAACCCCTCTAAAATCGTGCTTTATAATGATGATATAAGAACAAATACAAAGCAGGTGCCAGGAAAGGATGCACACAGCACTCAGAGGCATGGCTCTGGTCAGGAAACAAAAGTGGCAGCGGCAAGGGGCCGCTTGCATGGTGCGCTAACAGGGATTCCTCTTCTTTCTTTTCAGCCTCGGAGTCACCTTCACTTGGGCAAACTGCCGTGGACCCACATCCGGTACACAGGTAGGTGGCTGTCACGGCAGAGTTACCCATGAGGGCTTCCAGAGCATTTCCTGTGAAAGGGGCGGCTCCTGGCTTCCCGCTTTGCTCCACAATGACTCGCGGTCCTCAGGCACCACTGGTGGCCCCTCAAATGCTGGAGGCTGTTAAGTGCTTTTTGTCACAGCAGAGGCTGTTTCTTCTGATGGAGGAAGGTGTCAGGAGAGCTGTCTCAGCGGAGAGGGGCTAAATGTGACCTGGTGCTGCTAGGTGCCAAAACCAAACAAAAGGGTTTTCCCAGAGTAGAAGAAAAGACTGAAAATCAGTGTGGATTTCTGCAGTCCTTACCTACCTACTGAAACAAGCTTTCCTCTGTGAAAGAATGAGAACAGTAGTTTTGAGAATTTTCTGAGCACACACAACATGCTTTTGGGGTATTTCTGACACTAATCAATGACTTCCTATTTTATGAAATCTGTAAATGATTTCCTGCAGAATGAGCGAGCATACACATGGTAGCAGAAACAGCAATGCTCTGTGTGCAACTGCATGGGATGCTCTGTCTGATGACACACCTCTACAATAGAAGCAGATACTACAGTTTTTAAATTGTACTAAAAAAATTGTTGATATTGTTAATATTGAAAAGTACCAGTGGGTCTAACCTAATAGAAACCCAGGTTCTTAGAGAAATTTGCTCTCAGCTCAGAGGGGCTGTGCTGCCCACGAGGAGACCTTCTGGGTCCCCTGGCCCATGGGGTTTCAGCTGACAGCCCAGGAGCACAGCAGGGAAACATTTCCAGCATAGCCCTGGGAACCGTTACTGATCGTTCCGAGAGAAAAACCTTTCATGCTAAGTTTGGTTTAATTTCTCATGACTCTGCTCTGTATCCATTTGTTTCTTCCATTTCTGTCTCTACACTTCTCTTTTATCCTGTCTTCCATTAAAAAAACCCAAACCAACCAAACCCAGAGAAATGTTTGTTGTGTTATGTTACCAGCATCTCCACAGAAAGCACTTTTTCTCATCCTTCCAGCTCTGAACACTTGTCCCTGTTCTTATTTACTGTTTATTTATTTATTTACTTTCTTTATTTTCAGTTCTTTTTAGGAGTCTGTGCTTCCTAAACTCACAGAGATGCTTTACTTACATTTTAATTAAGACATACAGTAAATAAACATGCATTAATATAAACTTGGAGGAATAATTTGTATAAACTGGGGTTGTAGTCTGAAGAGCCCAGCTTGCTCAGGAGTGGGAATCTGGAAATTTCCACTGTAGATGATGCCTGTCTAGAGCAGATGATACTTCAGCTTTGGTCTGCCCTATTCTCTAGTTCATTCTCTTCCTTTCCTATATTTTTCCACCCTTCCTGCTGTCAGTCTGTATAAAACAACCTATTTCCAAGAAGGCATTTGTCATCATGGGACCATCTTTACTTTCTTATGTTCCAGGAAAAAGCATCAAAGGAGTAGCCATGAATTTCACTACTCAAGTAGGCACTATTCAGATCAAAAATGGTTCCATCATGATCAGCTGTGATGGCCTCTACTTAGTGTCCTTGAAGGGCTCTATCATTTTTGCTGACTTGGAAGAGGGGGACTTGCTGAAGCTGACACTGCAGAAGACAGCCAAGAGAACCAGCGAGCCCCTCTGGGAGCAAACGGTACAGGAAAGTGCCAATGCAGTAAATCTCATCACAGTGCTCTTCTTGTTTGAGGAAGATAACATCACCCTGTGGACCAACTCCAGCGTCACCATCAAGGATTTGTCGTTTAGCCTTGTGTTACAAAGTCCCTTCAATTGCTCTCATCTTCAATCATAGAAGATGAGAATATATGAAATGTAACATGTAAAGTACAGCATTTCCTACCAATCTATTTACCTGTGGGAGGTTTGCTCTTACTGGCTGTACTTGTACAGGCAGACAGCCCTAGCCTCCCTCCTTAGGGCTGCAGAAATCCTCAGCTGGAGTGCAGATAGATCACAGTGCAAACGGGGTTTATATAGTGCATGCTGTGCTCATCTTTTTGGAGCAACATGCAGCTGTTTTGCTACCCAGGATGGATCTTTTTAGCTCTGGAGAAAGGACTATGCAGAGCCCTTGAGGAGAACAGAAATGAAAGCTGAAGAAAGTCACCTAAGCTTAGCTCATATTCAGAGAAACCCTGTGTTTCTGTTTACCTGACAGTATCTGTATATAGTACAAAAGCACTGTACATTTGCTAAAATAAAAGGCTGGTAAGTCAGGAAGATACCTCAAGTGTCTTGAAGCCATTTGGAGAAGGAAGAGAACAGATCTGCTCAACAGCTCTTTGCCTGGCAAGGCAGGAGACAGGCAAGAGGCAGCAAGGGACTATCCTTTGCAGTCATCCAGATAAATCCCCTCTGACAGGTAAAGACCATGAATGGAAGGTGTTATTTTGAAATGAGCTGACAGGACTGCACTGGACAGCAGAAATGCAGTTCCTGCAGTGACTATGAGGCTTTTAGGAGCAGCTTTTAAGAGTGGAGGCCCACTGGCTGTTCCAGCTATGCAGACTACTGAAGCCTGAGACAAGGGAATTCTGGTGGGACATTTCCATCTCGAAACCAGCTGTCAGAGCTGTTAAGTTGAAGAAGAATCTCCTTTGAGCACACACACACAGACTGGCTTGACCCAAAAGTGATCCAGGAGCATAAAAACTTGGAAAAATATGACAACTCTGGATTTGATGGGCTCTCTCTAATGAGCCAAGTGAAACCTGCAGCTCTGCTCACCCTTTTCCTTGGGAGGGCTCAGATGACTCCTGGGAGCTTCACAGTAGGCCTTGTCATATAGGTATGCACCACAGAAAGATTCACAGGCACAACCTCCACGATGTGCCTGTGCACCCACGTGCACCCTGCCTTAGCTTCTGCTGAAGTCAGATTGCTGTCACTGACCCTGCACTGCACAGCTCTTGCTAGTGCTTGTGGCTGCTGAGACTAAATCCTGCTCTGCCCTGTGCTGCAGCCAGCACATGAGCTGAGCACTGCCAGTGACTTGTATTTTTGGTTGAAGTGGAGCAGATTTCAAGTTGACTACCTGGCTCTCAATGAACTCCAGCAACATTTCAGCATCTCGCTGCAGGCTGGACAATCCAAAGTATTTTGTAAAAAGTATTTATAATGTAAAAAATGTATTTATACCATAGGCATAAGAACATTACTTCAGATTTCTTAGAAACACTGGGAAGGGTTCAGACTTTGGGTTGTCAGCACTAAGCTCCTCTTTGCAGATGCTCCCGATGCCCCGGAGAGTTCCTGCTGCGCAGGCACCCCGCTGCTGCCCGCCTCAGCTCCGAGCCAACCCACTCCTGGCTGAGCACTCCTGCAGGATAAGGTGCCAAAGGCAGCTAAGGCAATCTTCCAAGCCTTGGTGAGCTTTTCTGCATGCTATTATTGGCAGGTTTTACGAACATCCCTTCCTGGGGCCAGGCAGCAGCCCCAGGGGAAACCTCCACTGACTGACAGAGTTATTCATGCTGTGCCAAGCAACAGCTTTTTCTCAGGACTGAGAAGCTGTGGGCTGACTTTCACCTGCAGGATGCTTTTTCCCAGCTACAAGGGGCATTTTGGGCTTTTATCTGTGGCCATTCTGCCCACCACTAGCACCAAAGGCAGTTGCAGCCTGCTGCCAAGCTGGGGATTGTCACACTCCCCAGCTGAAGAATGTGTTTCCTCTCCTAAAATCTGATAAAACTTCTTTGTAATGTCTGAGCTTGCAGGGACTGGTGAACTATACATTCACTGGGTTTGAGTAAACATTTTCACTGGTATGAAAACTATAGAAATTTTCACATATTTTCTTTTTTTACAGTTCAGCTACAGTTTCAGCTCTTCCCAGGGGTATGGGGTGTTTGTGCTTCTCAGTGTGAACTAACAGAGCAGGCTGTCAGTAGTGTGGACAGGGTTGTACAGCAAGAAAGGTTAAGCCTAAACAGCACAAATGGATTTGTACCTCAGAAGGGTGCACCCTTTCTTCTTGTTTAGAGCAGGAGAGGGCATTTCACACACTGATTCCTCTGCTCTTTCAGGCTGAACTAAACTGACCTGCATATATACATGTATATGCACGTGTCTTGAAATAAAGGTTGAAACAATTAAATTCCTGAGATTAGTTACTTGAGGGACTAACAACCCGCACCAGTAAGTTTCCATACCATCAGCTTCTGTTTATATCTGGTGACTCCTTCCTCCTTTTAACAAGGTTAAAAGTCTCTTTGATATAAGAAACATGAATTTTTGTTATTGGGATTAAGGCCTTGTAGAAGCTCATAGATGGTGCTAAAGTCACATCTTACAGCTCTGTTCAACCAGGTCAGGCACTGAGGTTTTAGGTCAACCCCGATGCTAATTGCAGGGTGTTGAAGTGGGGGCTGAACTAGGCAGTTTCTGGAGACAATCCGTAACTCTACAGGGATAGCATGTTCCCCTTCCTGTGCTTACCACTACTGAAATGGGATCTCATGGTCTGTTCCTTACAGGGCTTTTAATAAGACCATTTCACAGAATACAGTAATCAGCTGGGGATTACTGACTCCTCCAGGATTCTAAAGCAATCTTCACCACTGCTGTCTTGTGTTTAACATACACTACTGCCTAAACTACAGTGGTGGCTACCACGTGTTTCTTCCCTTCTCTCTCCTCTTTCCTACCTCCCCACTTATGTAAACAAAGGACAGGGTGACAAAGTTGATGTTAGTGCCACAGTCACTCTGGGGAAGGAGCTGGCCTCACTGCACCCATCAGAGATGTAAGGCTCTTGCTCTCCAGCTGAGAAGAAACTACTGAAGGCAGTGCAGAGATAGGAGCTGCTTCTTGTTACAAGCATATAAGAACAAATGATGGGAAGCATTTAATTTAAAATACATTCATGTACCTTCAAAAGTCATCTCCTTTTCTACCACAAATGGTTACCAGTAATAGTAGATAATGAGTCTGTGGCTTTTAGATACCACTTATATTTCATCAGCCAGCTTGAGTCACAGCAATTGCCTGTTCACTCCGCTAGTGACAGAGAACAAGAGAGCTGGAGTATGCTTAGCAAAGTGCAATCACTCCCACTACCATAGGGCTAGCAGAAAGAACAGGAATTTAGTTTTCATATTCAAGTACCAAAATGGGAAAGTATGACACAAAATCCAACATTTTTTCTCCCACAATAACTGGTTGAGAAGGTTTAGCTTATAGACTTTTCCCAGCAACATCCATAACTTCAACCGTAGAGCTGTTCTCTGAGCTGACTGTTGGTTGTTACTGTCCAAGGGATCCAGACCAGCCACAGATGCTTGCTTCCAGCTATGTGGTGATCCACCAAGTAAAGCAAATGGAGTAACACCCGCTGAGAACTCCGAGAAGGGGAGTTTGTACCAAGCCAGAAAGGGACAGCTGCAGAAAGACTTATCATTTGCCATTTGCAGCCTTGTAGCTCTAAGGCCAGGGAGGTTCAGAGAGCTTGTTTGCTTGGTTCTCTAAGCTGATGAGGAAGGATGTAAAGAGCAAGCAACCTGTGCAAGCAGAGTGGAGACTGAAGGCATGTCTCCCCATTAAGGTGACAAGCAGTGAGCTCACTTGGTGGCAGCTGTTCAGCATCCCAGGGCAAAACATACCTTGGCAGCACTTGTGCTGTGTGGAAGGGGCTCACTGTGCTCACCGCACTAGGAAGCAGGAGCCTGAGGACTAGAAAACTCGCAAGCCAAGGCAGGAGGGGCTGACCTGTCTCAGAGGAGCTGAGCATGAGGAAGGACACGGAGCAGGAAGCCCAGGCAAGCACAGGGAAGGAGAGTTAAGGAGAGACACAATGCTAGTAGCAGGTCTGTAGATTGTACTTAGAACTTTGGGACCACAGGTTAGACAGTGCTAAAGGAGTATTCCTCCTGTGAGCCCACACTAAGTGAACCAGACCTCTAGAAACACCTAAACACAACTGCTGCCTCCTCAAACACCCATTTCAGCCTCTTAATATGAAGCCTTGCACAACTGCCTTTTTAAACATGACAGCTGGCACAAAGTGCTCTGTAATATTGATCACCTTTTAATGGGGCACGGTTGTTCCCAGGGGATTACAACCTAGAGCTGCTCACAAGCACAAACTGGCTACCATTCCTAGGCTTTCACTTTCTCCTCTGGTTTGCTGGGGTTGGTAGCCTATGCTACTCTTTGGTGGCCAGCCAAGGCGCCAGGCTGTGGAGCTGGGCCTCTGGTGAAGGGGCTTGGGTAGTCCATCAGTCTTCAGAGTAAACAGGACAAGGTCTGGGGCAAGACAAAACTTGATGTGAGCACAAATGTGCACCTCAATATATGCTTGGTTCTTTTTACAGGAAGTGTCTTTTCTAGAAACAGAGACAGTGAGGATTTGTTTCCTTGCTGGTGTGGGTACAGTCACATCCACCCATGCCTCTTGCCTGGGTTTGTGAGAAGAACAGCATAAAAAGTGGATGGAGTGAGACAATGCTTCACTGACCCCTCAGACTTTTCCAGATTTCTGCACACAGTTTGGACCAGACAAGCCGTGGCCATCAGCAAGGACTATGCTGCAGGAGGGATTGGTCTGAGCTGAACACCAGTCACTGGTCTTGAGAAGCACACCATAAACACTCCAAGATTTTAGGTCAGTGCAACACTGCTGCATAAAGAAAGCTGTGCCAGAACTAGAGAAGAGGCTGAATCAGTAACGAAAAAACTGACCTTAGTGGAAACAACCTCTTCTGCATAATTAACATCTGCCATGCTTCACATTCCAAACACAGCTGATCAAATGAGCAGAGAGAGATAAAATCACCAAAAACCAGCTCTGCAGCCACAGTCAGATGCAGAGGTAGACAAAGCATATGAACAGCAACAAAAGGCTAGACAGCTGCCTGCAGCTAAAACCATTCACAGACAGCTAAAAGGAGGTAACTCACCAGCAGTAACACAGGCCACGAACACCTAGGGAGGAAAGGTCTGAAGGGTTTTCAAAGCAGATTGTGAAGATGGTTTTGCCAAGAGACAAGCAGCTCCTCTGCATGTGTCAAGGTGCAAATTCTTGACCAGCAGTATTTTGGCTTATCAGCACCCTGAGGCCAAGTGCTAATTCATAGTGTCAGGAGTGACAGTGTTAAAAACTACTCCACAGCATACCAAGAGGTTGTAAAATCACATAATTTTAAATAAGAATTATTTTGATTAAAAGAAAAAAGTGAGATTAGTCAGACAATAGAGTGATAAGTCATATAGCCATAAGAAAAGAACACACTTCTCTAAAGTAACGAAAGATGCCCAGATAATATATTGAGACTTATCTGCATAAGCACATTGAATAATGTGCTTTTCTCAGCAGTGATGCCTTTGGCACTTCATGCTCCGAATGGCAGGCTCTTGGCCCCACAAAGGCAACCTTGCTCCCCCTCTGCAAGTGATTGAGTGTGGGGTGCCTATGAAGCCCTGCAGAGGGCAATCCAGGCTGCCTTGCTCCCACACCTCTTTTTCCCCTAGGAAGCTGGAGAGGGCCAAAAGGAAGCCATTACCTTTTCTTCCCTTCCCCAGACAGCCCCCAAGATCCCCACTGTCCACATGGGCTTCAGGGTGCCTGTCCTTTACGTGCCAACACCATTGAAGACCAGTGCTCAGGTCCTACTAATTTGGAGGCCAGTCATCTCCATCCCAGGCCATGGGATACTGTAGGCAAAGCCACATTGAAGCTTTTCTCATGCTACCTTTCTTTTCTCTTGCCACCTTGCTACATTTCTCTTGCCATTGTGTCCCTAAGTCAAGAGGTGTGAGTCAGGAGAGGTTAGGACTGGAGTTCTGGTCTTTGTTCCTGGACCTGGTTTTGGTGCCTATCTAAAAAAGGCATAAAGCAAAACTCATGAAGGAAGTCCTACTCATCACAGACTTTTGGCTTGACTTGGGGTCCCTCTGGCTTATTCTTCCTCCTGTCTCATCCCCTTTGCCTGGTGCACAAGCTCAACAAAAACATTGCAGTTGGCTGTCATACAGCAATGAGAGAGGCTTCACACTGGATGCAAGTTTTTTCTCATGCCGAACATCACCATGCAAAAGCAAGCACCAGCTGGATTCTGGTTGTTGCCTGATCTTTCAATCTTCCCTGGGGATAGAGGTTCAGGTGACTTCCTGCTTCTGTCTGCATCACAACAGAACTTGAGCAAGTTGAGGAGAAATGGGTATTTTCTGAGAAATAAATATACTGAGTCATGTTAGGATAAGAAAATTAGCTGCCCGAGGGGCTTCAGGTTGAATAGAGAGGTTCCAAAGTACAGTATGTCCCAATGAGCTTGGGCAGTCATGGAAGAAAAAGATGCATGGGATGTCCCTACATTTTTGAGGACTAGGTATCACCTGATGTGCTGGTAGGTGGTGTAAACATGATGAGTGGCAGCTCATATGTGTGTGGGAAATATCTGGGTCTTGGTAAACAAAACAAGCCCTATGTGGATGTGGAGGAGGGAGCTCCCAAGTGATTGCATCACGGCCGGAATGAGGAGGCATATTGCAGTTCCCGAACAGCTGGGATCTATCAGCAACCTGCCCAATTCTGCGAGCTTGGAAAAAAACATCTCTCTTAGTCAAGAGGAATAGGAAAAGAGACTTCTGTCCTTTTGCCAGGAGAAATTGGTAGGAGAGGCTCCTGAAGAAGGTTAATAACTAAAAAGGGACACAACAGGTGCCAACTGGTAATGCCAGATCATCAGTTTCTGGGCTGAGCAGAAAACATCACTGTGGCTACAAAACTGACTGAAGTCTTAATTTTTCTTCTATCTGACTCTCAATCAGCTTTTCTATTCTGAAAGTAAATAGAGAAGGCAGATAATAAGTAGATAGAGAGGGTCAGCTTTCACTTTCAACACTTTGTGCATCAGTAGAGTGTGAAACATCAGGTAAGCTATATGTGAACTGCTGGTTGTATTCCCTCATATGCCGCACAAGGCGGAATTGCCTTTGTTTTCCATCTCCTTACTGAAATGAACTCACTTGTGCCTATATTGTGATAAGGGCATGCAGAAGTCAAGCCCAGGTTGCTGTGACTGCTGTCACAAGGAAAAAAAATTATTAATGTAAAAGTTCAACTGATCATCCATTTGACACTCCCAACACGTAATCTCTATAGCCTTCTGTCCCACCAAAAAAACACTGCATGCTAAAACCTGTAAAAAAAAAATTCTATGGGAAAGTACAGTGTGCCTTTTTTGGAGATGAACTTCAGGAGAAAGCTGTATCTTGGCAGTGCTAACACTGCCAAAATGCCTGTCTTCACATGGCCATGTCCTGTACAGCAGCTCCCAGCACACCTGGGCAACACACACTTCAAATGTTTAAATCCCCACTGGAGTCCTAACACACTGAGCTGCACAGCTGAGGAGCAGCTCAGATAGGACAATAAGGGTGAAGAGGGTGATAGATCAATCAAAACAATGGAGGAGGTGATGGGGAGAGGGCCCTGGGACTCAGCAGAGGGAGATGAGCCCAGTGGCAGGGAGAAGGTCAGTGTGCTGGGTTATGAGCAGGGGTTTGAACATACAGAAAGTGATGGCTCTTGACTCAGTTTCTCAAGCATCATGTCTTTAAAAGGTCC
The DNA here is from genome assembly GCF_963264785.1 of Psittacula echo. Classification (NCBI taxonomy): domain Eukaryota; kingdom Metazoa; phylum Chordata; class Aves; order Psittaciformes; family Psittacidae; genus Psittacula; species Psittacula echo. Next base: position 20,612,463 of record NC_137740.1, read on the forward strand.
ACTCGCGGGTTAAATTTTAGGAAAAAGCTTGTGACTGTTCTTAATCTGAGCAAACATACTTGATTTGGGTGAAAATACCTTAATTTTTGCCAAAACCACCACCCTCTTTCCTCCAAATCCATTCAGTATTTCAGTAAAATCAGATGAGTGGCTGGACTGAGTCATATTAACATAATTTGGATTCAAATCAGAGCATGCACGTTCCCACGGGCAGTAACATTTTGTTAATTCCTTTCAAGATTAAATGCTTCAATGTTTCATGTTAAAATAAGGCTTCATTTCAAAACTGACAGGATTTGTTTCAAAACCAAACAAATAAAGACCACAAGAGCAAACCAGAACATTTCATATGGGGATGGCTGAACTTCTGATATTTTTGTCTGTAAAGAGGGGCAGGTGAAGATGCTTTTACTTTTTGATCACTACAAATTTTCAGTGAATTAGTAAACCAGACATTCACACAGTTTCAGGGAACTTTCTACTGGTTTCCAAACAAGCTACAGGGCCTGTCCGGGACATCCCCCAGGTGTTAGGAAGTCTGTGTAGGGAAGTGCAAACCTGGGGAGCTTCGCAGTGACAATGCATGAAGGTGTTGAGGGGCTGGACTCTTCTTGCTTCTGGTCTGGGCTGAGGATGACTTGTGTTTTTCTAAGCCTTGCTGGAGACAGAGGTAACAGAAGCTCAGTTCTGGGAAGGGAAAAAGCAAATGAGCGGAGATGATTGGCAGCAACCCACTTCAGTGGGAAAGCTGCAGGGTGTTAGGTGGCAGAACTGGCCCTGGCTGAGACCCAGGCCAGTGCTCGACCATCACTCTGCCAGCTTCTCCGTGAGCCCAGCATGAAAGAAGAAGAGGCTGCTTTGGGTGCACCACAGGGATCCCCAGCCTGCTTTTCTTCATGGCATTTCCACCCTGCTTGCCTTCGTCTGGACAGAGCACAGAAATGGTCTATCTAAGTAAACATGGGAAGGAAACTCCTACAGAGGACCTTTTGACACAGAGCCACAGGGTTTCTAGCAGCATAGTGGGTTTGCAAACTACCAACTTGAAGCAGCTCATAGCAGGAGAGGCTGCTGCAGATCCCAGCCCATCAGTTGAGCCAGCCAGGGGCAGGTCACAGTATCTCAGACACTGGCCACACGCCTGTGCATCCTGTCCCCAAGGAGCAGAGGCAGGCTCAGGAACGGGCGCCTGACACATGGCCACTCAAGCCTGCGGGCATCCTCTTGGAGCATGTTTGTGAGTGTGTGGGCCACAGCACAGCATGGTGCTGTTGCAGCTGGCATTTACAATTTAACTTGCTCACCACAAGCTCCACAGGAGGCACTTTTTGCTTTTCTGAGTGATGCAATGCTATAAACTCCCAAAGACACCTTGTGCTGGGATATCCTCAGAAGTCACAAAAGGGTTTGGTAGCTCCTTTCTCCAATGATTTTTCTCCACCACATTCCTGCCTCTGTTCTGGGATCATGGATGGTCAGAAGAGAAAGGGGACACCCTGAGCTGCACCTCTCTACGAAGACCAAAGAGAGCCCTTCAACCGCAGGACCCCACAATGACTCTCAGGGCCACGAACATCAGGAAAGTGTGCTGGGACCAATGATCACTGCTCCTTACAAAACAAGCTCAGGTAGAGATAAGCATCTCGTTAAATGGACACATAGCATGTTTAAAGGACTTCTAGGGTTTTTTTTTCATGCAACAGGTAAGTAACCTGTGAAGTCATTGCCATGAGAGGAAGCTAAAAGGTTGGATAGGCTCAGAAAGCAGCAGATGCACACAAGAGAAATCCCTCAGAAATTACTGGGCATAAAATAATGGAATGTACTGCAGTCTCAATGAGTAAGGCAGGATACCAGTCTTGTTGGGCCTCTGAGCTTGTTCATCGTTATACAAGGTTGAATGGAAAGGCAAAATGATTCCAAAAATGGCTCCCCAGAGCTGAGTACCTAAAACCACAACACTGCCAACCCAGGCTGCCTCCTTCTGTGTGCCCATGTGCCCTGTGTGGGCAGGCTCACTGCAGAGTGCCAGAGCTGGCTGCCCCTGTGGCAGCACCAGCCACCTGCTGCCCTGCCAGAGGAAGAAACCCCCTCTTGCAAAGCACATGCGATAAAGGGCAGGGAGTTGTGCAACCCAGAGCATAAGAGGCTGCTTGCACAGCCCCGGCTCCATTGTTTCTAATTCTAGCTTTGCTGGAAAGGTAGTGGCTCTTCAAATGCATTGAGTAAATAAAATCAGCACCTGATGGTGCAACGTGAAGGAAGCCGGGAGGGGGAAACGTTAAAAAACATCCACGCATAGGCTATGAGCATACGGTTAGCACAGCCACCCTTGAGCAGCACTGTGGGAGCAGGGACAGATCAGAGCAGTGATGGGCAGTGCAGGGCTGGTGGGATTTACCCCGCAGCTAGGCACTGCCTAGGGGGAGCGCCGGGGAAGGCAGGAGTTTTATTTTAACCAGCGAGGGTTTTACCAGCGAGGGCAGAAGCAGAGAAAGGTATGCAGTGAGGTGCTGGTGCAATGTGAAATGCTGATTTGTAAGGCTTTCTGAAGGATGAGAAGGGGAATTTCAGTGTCTGTGGATGGGTGATGCAAGACTCCCAGCCCCAGGCTGTGGAAGAACCATGCCAATGTTTCACAGCCTTAAGGAGGATTTCTTCTTTCACATCTCAGTGAGCCTGGATCCCTGCCAGCTGAGGAGTAGGATGAATGAGTAAACAGACAGCACTTCACTTTCTTAAAGCAATTCAGAAGAAAAGTGAAAGAGTTGAATAAGATTAATAACAACTACTCTTTTGCCTCCACTCCTCTGCTTGCTCCTTGCTATGACATGCTCTGGATATGCTGATGTGCCCAGGAACTACTCCACACACTTCATGGCATATCCAAGGGTTTGGTGGTTTCACATGAAAACCAGATCACATCCTTCTGTACACAGCCTCCCACATTTCTAGAAGGGACATTGCTCCATACTTGTTCTATGCCAGGAGTGTCTGGATTCTGCACAGAGGAACCATGTTCTGCTGTTACACAGACAGTGTATGAAACAGAAAGGGAAAAAAAAAAAAAAAAGAAGAAGGGACAAGCCTGCAACAGATGCAAATTCATTGAAACCAATAACCTGACCACTCTGCTGAGAGAAAACCCTGCAGCTCCAGTAATGAATATGGGCCAACCTGATATCACAGGATCATGGAATGGTTTGGGTTGAAAGGAACCTTTAAAGGTCTAGTCTACCCCCCCTGCAGTGAGCAGGCACATCTACAACTAGATCAGGTTGCTCAGAGCCTCATCCAGCCTGACTTCAAATGTTTCCAGGGATAGGGCATCCACAACCTCTCTGGGAAACCTGTTCCAGTATTTCACCACTCTCAGCGTAAAAAATTTATTCCTTATATCTGGTCTGAATCTGAATCTACCTTCTTTTAGTTTAATACTGTTGCCCCTTGACCTATTGCTGCAGACCCTACAAAAATGTCTGTTCCCATCTTTCTTATAAGCGCCCTTTAAGTTTTGAAAGGCCACAGTAAGAGCCTTCCCTTCTCCAGGCTGAACAGCCCCAACTCTTTAAGCCCTTCTTCATCGGAGAGGTGTTCCATCCCTTTTCCATTCCCACAGCTCTCCTCAGAGGAGGGCACACTGCTGATCACCTCATGACCTGGAGCTGCCTCCAGCCTTCTCCCAGGAGCTGCTGGCTTTGCTGGATTAAGGCTCCAATCACCGGTCACAACATCAACTATGCAGGGGACCACTTTGTTTTTAAGTCCCATTTATTATGTAGCCATTGCTTCATCCGCCCCTGAAATCAGTCACTATTCAGATCACCCACTAAACTGGCAGCCACCAGCCAAATGAAAAAGAGTGCCTAGGAACTGCGCAGGTCCTCCTTGCAGAGCTCATTCTTGGAAGTGCTACTGCTTAGCTGATGGCATAAGGCAAGATTGGAGGCATCTACCAAACACCTTGGAGAAGGCTGTACCACAGGGAAACCACGAGCAGTATTTAGGGAGGGAGGCTTTGTTAAGCTGAGAATTTGTATGCTGAGCTCAGGTAAAGAACCATGTTTTGGGAAAAACCTGCAGAGGGAAATACTCAGGGCTTTTCTGGTTAAGTACTGCTGTCCTCTTAACAGCAGCTAGGGACTCACTTCTGCAGTCACTGCTCCAGCTCCCATGACCTCAAGGCGTGGGACTGACTGGTGCTTGTAGACTGCCCCCAACAAGGTATCTTGCCACTGTTGCCTACTGACATTTTCGCAATGGCAACCGGTTTTTTCCAGTTTTCCTATTAATTTTGTTGCCTCCATCCCCCTCTACTCCCGCAACCACTCAGTTTGAGAATGAGGACGGCAGTAATGCCTGGACACAGTGCAACAGATAGATCTGAAATCCATTTGAATCAATCTTTCTTTTTCTCTGCTCCTGCAGACTGGGTTGAAACTCCACTAGGGCTTTTCTGTGCTTCTTAGGCAATTTTGTGGAATTGCTAATGCAAAGCCTGTCAAACACTCACCTTTTAAACAAATTAGGGAAGTGAGGGAGAAAAGGGAGGCAAGAATCACATTCTGCTCCTTCATACAGAGTGTGGCTGCTTCCACACTGGATTTATTTCCATCCCTTCCTAAACGGTCTGTTAGGAGGGAGAAAAGAAAGAAAAGGAAGGAAAAGACAAGCACACTATGGGCATCCTGTCAAAACACTGATTCACTGCAAAATTGAATTCCAAAAGCTGAGACTATGTATGAGAAGTGTCAAGAAATAAGCAAGCAAATGAGTCCAAATGCTGCAGTTACTGCATCCTCTGCTCTGTTGGGTTTAGCCTTAGTCTGTTTTTTAACTGGGAATAATGTGGTTAAACACTGGCTGAACAAAAATTGCTGGAGTCTTTACAGAAAATACAGTTGAGATGAAGCCATAAAACCTCAAAGCCTTCATTTAAAAGAGAAAGCCTTAATTTAAACAGTGCTTTTGCTGCCCTCAAGCCTGGCTGAGGCTGAGGTAGAACAAAATGCTGCTACTTGCCAAGTCCTGCCAGGGCTCCTCTAGCCCAGCACAGGGCTTGTGGCATCACTGGGATACCAGCACCACGCTGCAGCTCTGGTACACTCTCCCCACCATGCACCAGATAGTGTATTTACAGATAACATAATGGAAAGGCAGATTTACAGTTCCTGGCCACAGTCCTTCAGTGCTGCTTCTTAACAGTGAGTCACACAAACTCCAGTATTCCTGCTTAACATAATAACATGTAATTAATATAAAGTAAATATAATACTAGCTGGACTCCACCTTCACCTAGTGAAATGCCTGTTTGATGTCCAGAAGTATCCAACTTCAGCCCCTTATTGATCCTGTATGATCCCTGCCCTGTATGATACTTCCCATTTTAACCCTGTATTCATCTGAGTAACTGCCAAATTTTGGGTACGGGAACTACATTTTCTGTCTCTGAGCTCTATTAATGATAGGAATGATAATTTGCTTGAGCAAAGAAATAAAGCGTTTTTTTGCAGGTTGAAAAAAGGAAAAAAAAAGAAAGTTGCTGAAATTGCTGTTGGTAGATCTTTTCTTCTTGTGTTATTTTCTCGGTTTGCTTTGTTTTGTTTTTTTATATACTTCTTTTTAGATCCTTTTCTGCCTCTGTGCTATATGGGATTCCACAGGAAGTCTCATGTGCATGCTTGTCCTGGGTTAAAATGAAGAAAGCTTAGGTCTTTTCTTTGTGGTCAAAGCCAGTTGTTTAACAAGTGGCGAGCTTAGTATCCGGGGCTTTGAGGTTGGAACCACAGGCTAATGCTGTTTTGGTGTCAAAATGGGGCTTCTAATTCAGCCTGGGGGAGGGTCCAGGGATCAGCGGGCTCTCTGTCCCACTATGAACAATCCCTGTTGGCAGCTGGTGGTATGTGTTTGTCATCCTGGTGTTTCTGCATTTCAGGGTGACTTCAAGGTCTGGTTCAACTCAGCAGAGCAACTGAATTACCAGGGGGTGTTGCATGCAGGGCTAAAATTAACTAGTTATTTAAGGGAGAAAGGAAAGCGGCTGCTGCAGGGACAGTCATGTATTCTGTGATGATGTAGTTCCAGGGCAGGGTGCAGAAAAAGGCATGTGTCATAGGTCTCACCACACAGGCCAAGTCCTTAATTGCCTTTTTTTTAGGAAGAAGTTTGTGGAAAGTACCCTATCCTCTTGACGTTAGTCATGTGGAGTCATTACTAACGCAGACAGAAAACATATGGGTTAGGGAGGTGCAGGGGGGAAGGAAGGAGGGCGTGTGCACCAGAGAGTTGCATTGAGGCTAGCTGGGGCTTTCTTTTCCCACTCCTCTGCAATACATAGATATTTAACTTCGGTTCTGTGCAGCTCGAAAAGATAAGGCTTTTTCCACGGGTTGAGAAGAGGAGGTTGAAGAGCAGAAGCAAGACTAAAGTGTGCATTTTCCATGCATCCCATCCTCAGCAAAGGAGTGCAGCAGAGATCTTTAAGTGACATCTTTGTGTGTCAGAATTTCTTTCTTTTTTAATAAGCACCACCAAAGAATACTTTTTCATTTTGAAAGAAAATTTTAGAGAATGTGCAGAATAGAAACTATTGTCAAAGCTGACAATTGACATATAACAGTTACCTATCTTTAAGGTGTTGCTTAGTTTTCCTTGTTACTTCTCAAGCTTATCTGCTTTTTCTTTCCTTTTCCTTTTTCTTGCCTCCTCCACACAACTCCTAACTCACAATTATGTTCCCACAATAAGGAATTAAAAAAAATAGGTAATTAAAAAAAAAAAAGGGCAAACCTAAAAGCTATATTAGGAAGACTCTGAAAACCAGCCAGCTCATTTCAAACCGCAGAATGAAAGCCATTTACAAAACTCCAACTCTTCCTACTCTTCCTCCTTCTCCTTGAATGGCATCAGCATGGAAATCAAAGCTGGTGGTTGCATGCAACTGTTTCCATCTGCTGCCAAGGCTATGCTTGCAGCTTCCACAGCAGTGCTTGCTTGCAGTGATATTCTTAAGTGTGTGTAGTTTCACTTTTACTTCATGAATCATGTTCTCAGGGAACTGCAGAAATGCTCTTCCTTTACCAACGCTGAGATCTGTGCTGTCAAAATGAGAAACACATTTAATCTGATGACGACTTTTCAGACATAAAAACCACTGGTACCTCCAGAAACAGAAGCAGATCACACGCAGCCATTGGGAGGTTCCTGGCTTGGCGTTCCCTTAACTTTGTGTTTTCTGGGGAGTTTGTAAACTTGACTCTATGCATGAAAGCCTGAGGTGCTTTTCAGAGCCCTTGCACCCTGTTGTCAAAGTTTCATTTAGGTTAGTCTGGGCCAGGAGCCAAATTAAAGTTCTTTGCACCAGTTTCAGAAGGAAATGTGTCTTAGCCTGGGATGAGTGATGGAATACTGTGGCTCCTCCTCTTGGCTTTATTAGCATGGGGAAATAACCACCATATAATCTTGTCCACACTCCACTGTGGCAATAAGGACCTCAGGAATTCTGGCAGTGCCATTCTCAACTGTGGTGCTGTTTGCATTCTCACCTCTAGCTGTCTCCAGGATAAGCATCATGGAAGTGCCAAACTTGCTGGAGAATGGCAATATTCCACAGAAAAGGAAATTCCCATGCTGTCCAGTGGCTTTTTATACTTTAATATTTGTTTTGATCATTATTTCAGCCCTGGTTTCTGTAGTCTTCTGTTTGATCCATCATAAGCAGGTAAGAACAAAGCAAAATTCCTAATCCTAGCATATACAATGCATGTATTATTTCTAATGATTAAGATCTCTCTGCTGATGCCATCAACCGACTACAACCTAGTCATTCTTTCTCTTTTGGAAACCACTACTCTTCAAGATTTCAGATGATATCATTTCCATAAATTCCTTGGGTAAATGTCTTCAGCACTTTGCTTTTATTTCCAGAAGTTAAAAAAAAAAAGATCAGTTTTTATTTGTCTTTTGTTTCCTCTCCTGCACCAAGGATGTACACTGTCCTAACATGATACCAACTGATGATGCTCTGTAAGGTCAGGAGAGGCTGAGTCCTGGTATTTTACCAAACGTAAAGCCTTTCACTTTTGACTTTACAAAGTACTAATACAACCTATCCCAAATAGCGGTTACTGAGTCAAGTTGCCTTCTATGTTTCATGAGCTGATTTCAATGGGCGTTTTCTGTCTATATATGTATGTATGGTGATGATCAGAAATACAGAGGTGAGCCAAGTCAGTGATTTGCTGATGGCCAGGTTTGTATTTTCTGGTTTCCAAACCATTAATCAGTTTCCTGAAGGATCAAAGTGCTACTTTGGTATGCTGATTTACATATCCTGCTGTGATGTAGCTCCTTCCAGTACTAGTTCTCAGGAGGAAGAGGACAAGGAAAAATTCATCTTTTGTTAAGAGACAGAATGGCTTGTTCTCATGGTCTGCCAGCTTCTTGTGGTATAACAACACCAGGAACCCCTCTGAGGACTGATCCTACAAGGATTGTTGTAAAATATGAAAATGGCTAAATTCCCACATTAGTGGAACCTGCTCTGCACGTTATAGTACCATCATTTAGCAGACAATATAAAAATCTCAAATTTCTTTTTTTGCTTTGGTACTTTTAGCCTGGCTCCCACAGCCTTTCTCTTCTATTTGGGAGCTGTGAAGCAGCAGCTCTGTGACTTGCAGTCATAACTGCATCCCTCTGATGGCAATGAGCACGCGATACACACAACATTTCACACATATTCCACTCCTCTCCCTCTTTTTTTCATATTGCAGAAAGTTAGTTTAGTAAGTGAAAGAACTGCCTTTAGTCCTGTTGATTTGTATTAATTGGGGTAAGTGGCACAGCGTAATGGAAGTCTCCCTGCCAGAGAAATGACAACCTCCCCCAGCACTCAGGACAGGAGCTTCCTAAGGAACAGATAAGGTTGCTCTTCCATAGAGCAACCATTTGAGCTTAATATAGCTCAAAATGGTATTTAAGCATTTCAGAGCTTGCCTGCATAAAGATGTGAAACACAATTGGGTCCCTGTGTCTTTAAGTTGACCCCAAGTCTGCTTTTACATGCTCTGGCCAGAGAGAGAACATTGCTTCTGTGTAGGAAGAGCATGATCTCCATACATAAACACTGATCCATGAGTCACAGGAATAGACTGAAATCTCTTGCCTCTGACAATTTATCTCCTGGGCACTCACTTCTGTTGGCTGGAAGAGCACTGATAAGCTGCTCTGACTTGTGGATCAGAAAGCACCACACCTGTTACTCCAAGCTAAGCATGCTGTAGCAGTTAAACAGAGGTAGGCTTAAAAGTTAGAAGCTGTCTTCTTCGTTCTGCTTGTCAGCTGTGATGTTGAGGGCATCTGTTCAGCTCTCCATGCTTCCTTCTTTCTCCTTGCACAGGGGCTACAAAGCCCAAGAGCAACTCCAAAGATGAGGTGACTACTGTCATCACGTCTTTGCCTCTCTCAGAGCATGAAGAGCCATGGAAAAGCAGCAAGTGTGAGCATTGCAATACATGGCTACTACACAGCTCTGTTGTACAGCAAAATAGCATTAAATGATTTCAAATTATGATGCACAGAAGGAAAGGTTCGTGGTTTTAATGAGGGTGAACTAGCACAACACTGTGTGGCTCCCCATGTGTATGCCCTGGATTTAAGTTAAGTCCTTGCCCACAGACAAGGCCTACCACTTGTGACAGTCTGTGAGATCTGAGTCCACAGATAAAATGAAAGTCCTGTCACTCAAGAGGAGTGTAAATCTCCTTCTAAACACTGCTGATGGTTGTCTTTATTTTGTGAAAATACCACCAAAATGGATATGAAAAATTCTGATCTATTTTAAACATTTCAAACAGTTGGAAAACAAGTTGGTTGGGGTTTGGGTTTAGGTTTTTTTTCACAACAAATAAATGCTTTTGTTTATTTGTAATGATGAATAAAAAGGTTATTTCCCTCCCTGGGAGAATGCCTTTGTGCTCTTGTAATGGTAATGATCCTCTGCTGAGCTCACTGATAGATGGAAAGAATGCATCAGAAAACACTAAGCCCTGCTTCTTTCCACAGGCACTGGGATCCTGCTGGGCACATGGATCTTGTAAGTAGAGTGTGCTAGACCCACTTTCTGATTTTTTCAGGCTTGTGCTGCAACAAAGATGACTGTCTCACTGCCCTCATGCCTATTTACAGGACAGGTTTGTGTTCTGACCACAGGAATGTGTATCACATAGGGCACTGTGGCCACTACAAATAGAGCTCCCCAGGTCTGCACCCAGGGCTATCAGCCTGCAACTGCCTATCTCTGTCAGGATCAGCCATGTGAACCTCCTTGAAAATAGCCACAAATTCCGCATTAACAATATTTATTGCTGCCAAGTGTAAGTCATCACTTTCCTAAGCTCAGCTTGTGGCAGTCCTAAAGTAATGTCCCATCTACCAGCTCAAACCTCCAGAGAGATTTAATTAAATCAATGAAAAACTTCCGCGTACATAAAAATTCAGCTAATGACTGTTGACCGTGGAAGACCCCAACCAGCTAGGGGCCACCCCAGGCTGATGGGGTAGCTGAAGGTACCCACCAGCACTGAAGCCTGAGCTGGTTGTCCCTGTTTTAAAGCCCACTCTGCGTGGAGACCTGACTGCATTACATGCTGCAGATACACGTGCCCTCGTGGCGCACACAGTCTAATAGTGCTGTGTGTTGCTATCTCCTTACCCAGTTTGTCAGTGTGTGCAGTTGGGGGTATAGCAGCTGCTACCCATAATTAGCTTTAATGCTAACAGCATGCGTTCATCCAGTGCAGGAGGAGGGGAGGGTGAGGATCTGGGAAGGTTCTGCAGGCTTGGCTCTCGTGAAGGTCTGTAGTCACAGCAGCCAGCAAACAAGATTACTGTAACCACCTGCATCATAGTTGGGTTCAGCTGAAGTTTTGCTCACAGATTGTTTCTTATTAGAGACCAGCTTGGATCCAACTCTCAGCCTTGAAGGTTCCCTGTCTCCAGGGTGCTCTCAGCAGCTAATCTGTTCTGGTGGGGAGCTCCTCCAAGCCACTCATGGCCATGGGGATCCTTCACAGCCTGTCCTGGAAGATTGAAACCCCTTCCTGGAACTTCCGAGGAGTTAGTAAACTCAAAAAGGGCAATAATAACAACAATAAATACTACTACTACTACTACTAATGATGATGGCAGAAGGGAGTGGGGAGTGAGATGTAACAACTGGAAATAGCAACAAAACATGCTCATGTACAGAAAAAGGTTGTCCTTAAACATAATTAAAACACCATACCTGCTCTGTCTGTGTTTTCCTCAGTAAAAAAGCCTTCTACACCAAACTTGAAAGATGTCATGAGCTGGGAGTGGAACTTAGAGCACTGTAACGGATTTGTGCAGAAGGATGATGATGAGTACCTCGTAATTGAGCAGAGTGGCAACTACTTCATCTACGCTCAGATCAACCGCAAACGCCATATGGAAGTGTCTTTTACACTGATGATGTACAAAGAGCCAGACGTCCTCCTCAACAAGGTTGTAGGACCAAAGGAGGGAGATGAAAGGGGCACGGTAAATTTTGGGAGACCCTTTTTCCTGCAGAAGGGAGATAAACTGTACTGTCAGGGCAATTTTAATCTTAACTATATTCTGGAAGGGAATCAGACTTATTGGGGCTTGTATAAAATATAGCAGGACTCTGCTCTGCATCAGCTCCTCTCTTACTCCCTGCAGGAAACCTTAGGGCATGGATGAAGAATCTGTAGTTTCTCTTTGTATGAAATACAACTTGCTGGGGTATACACCATTGTAAGCTGATATCCTGCAGAGTAAGGTATAAAACAAAGTAAAAAGCAAACCTTGGTAATAATGGATAGCACCTGATCATCATGAAGTATGAGAGAAAGATGCTTCTGGGAAGAAAAAGTTCTTGATACACTATGGGGTTGACTCCAATCCTGGAAAAACAAATCACTATATTCAATCTGTTCTGAGCTGGGGAGGAACTCTGGTCTGCAGTGGGTTGCATTTCAGAGTTGGTACATGTTTGTACTTAGGGTCCCTTCCAACAAACGGTGCTATGTAAAAGCTAAGGTATTCTATATACTTCCTGCACAACCTGTCTGTGAAGCAATGTCTCTAGACAGAAGGATGAAATAGTTGAGAAACAGTCTCTGACAGAATGAAAGCTTCTCAGCCCCATCCACAGCCTTGCCACTAGCAAGGGAAACCATGTAGGAGCTTCCCTGGGGAAGCTTCATATTCATGGGTAGTTCAGAGCAAAAGAACCTTTCCAGTCAAGCAGAAGCAGTACTGCACATCTATGAATTCATGTCAACTCCCTGCCATGGTCCAGACAGGCACATCACAGTGAGCTTGTGCATCCAGCTAATGCCCCTGCTTTGCATCCACCTGTCATAAAGGATGCATCACTGCTGACTGAGTAGCACAGAAATGCATGAAAGTTGCTGTCTGTAAGTAGAGATTGCAAAGAAAAAATAATGACAGAAGATGCATGAGGACAGTGGGCACGGAGTGGAAAGCAAAGGATAGAGGATCTGAACATTTGAGAATTGTTCTCAGCATTTTTTACTATGCTGTATAGCTGGTGTTGCAAGCAGGCCAGGATAGAGCAGACCCATCCCTAACACGAAATGGGAAAGGGCCGAACATTCAGCCCTACACATCTCACCACCACAGGCACAGCTTTGATATCCAGCACAAAGCATGATCTGTGCCAATACTGCAGCCGGGAGGTGGAAACATGAGGTAGCAGGGCAACTAGCAAGTACTAAGACACTGCTCACTGTGAGGCCTTGGCTATCTGCTGTACTTCCTGGGATGAGCACTGAATCACCTGGAAATCATGAGAAGGTCTCAAGTTCTCAGCAAAGGCAAAGTGCTCTTTGAAAATCAGGCTGTTGGGGCTGCATCTAGCTGCCCCATGGCATGGTTCCTTCTCTCTTGCTTGTGCAGGCTTTCCCAGGGGCTCTGTGCTTTGCTTTCCTGCCATCCGGACCTTTATGGGTGAAAACTCCTTTACCGTTTCTCAGAGCATGTCACAGCTTTGTGGATGGATTTTCATGGGAAAGCAAAGCAACTGAGAAGCTGGCTGGGAATAAATAATGATTTGGTGTGGGTTGGGGCAGATAAGGGTCCTGTTTGTTTTTGTAATTTTACGTTCTATGTATTGTAATTAAAGAACTGAGACTCAACTTTTTGCAGACGTTCATAGTTTTGTATTTTGTTTCATACAAGCTGTTAGTGATTAAAACATTACTCTAGCTCTTACTACGCTTTGTTGATTTCTGTTCATTTAAAACAATAGAAGAAAAATCAATCTTGCTAGCTGCAAATGTATCCCACTTCTTTGATACAGACCAGGAAGCTGACTGATACATTTCTCTACCCTTTATCTACATTCACTAAAACTGTCTCTTCTGCTCTGAGAGATTGGCAACAGGTGGGAGAGGCAAGTGATGAGGCTTCAGCATTTGGTAGAAGCTGTTATGTCAAGACACACACCCCACCACTCTTCCCCAGTTACTTTCTGAGACATAAAACAAGCCCAAAAGGGTCCACTGGCCTGAAGATCTGGCTTCACAGAGACATTTGTAATGATGCTGCACAGATACATAGAGTTTAGGACAACACCATTACAGGGGCTTCTCAGGCTGCTCTGAAAGTAACTACTGAGTCTGGCCAGTCAGATTGAGTAGCCAGCAGACCCTGGGGCAAAGCCATCCCGCTTTTGACCTGCCCAAAGACACTGTAGTTTCTGCCTAAGCTGCCAATGTGTTGAGAGCATCCTATGTCCAGAGCCATCATCGGCTCTCTGAGGACAGGTGAGTGATACATCATATAGTAGTAGAGCCTGAAACCCTGTTCCAGCACAGCTTCCACATGCTCTCTGCTTATGCTGGTTAATAAATATACTGTGCACTGAGAGTTTTTCTGTCACCATTTCTGTCATGCAGAACCCTGTTCTAAAGATGAAGTACACATTGTATAGTAAATACACGTCTCGAAAAACAAGGTAACTTTCCTGGTTGGTGAAATGAGTGGATGATGCTGCCCTCTTTTCACAAACAGGGAGCCCAGTCATGTAAATTACAACCTCTAATTTGGGTTCCTTGAAGCAAACTACCTAAAGACCTGTATAAGAACCACCATTAATTTTGGTTGTAACTTCAGTGCTCAAGACTTCTAGAAATAAGTCCAGTAAGGTAATGCAGCTTGGGATATTAGAGCTAAGCAAGCTGGCTTTGGTCCTGGTAGGAGAATGGCTACCTAAGCAGCGTGCTTTGAAAAACCTTTACTCTGGACAACATAACCTGTGCTTCCCAGGCAAGAATGAACTGTCTTGATGAAAATTTTCCAGGGAAAAAATTCAGCCTGGTGCAAACCCTTGCACTGGCATTTTCAGCTCTAAAATTTAATGCATGGGAAGTTCAAAACTGTTGAAAACAGTCTGTCAAGAGAACAAGTAGAGAAGCATTATGGTTATTCCTATCCCTGCAGACTGAATACTGGTTTCACAGTTATATTTCCCAGAAACAATCTTAGTGAGATAGGGTCTTGTGGTGGTCTTACCCCTCTTGTTTCTCAACTGGGTGGAGATTTTATGGTGCAACCCAAAAAGCCTTAGGCACCAGGCTAAGGTGTAGCACTCCAGTTTCCTGCTCTCTTCTCCCAAGTTGGGGAAGTGTTTGCATCATGCCCAGATCTTCACCTGCCAGGCACACTCCCACTATGTGAGGTGGCACTAGCAGATACTTTGAGAGGAATCACCCCCCATCCAGATGCAGCTTTCTGCATGCTCTCATGCTCCCTGATTTCAGGTCTCCACTGTGCTGGACACTTCACTTCCATATATAGCAAAAGATACACAGTGTCATCACAGATTTTAGCCTAATAAGCAAAATATATGTTAGAGGGGAAGAAAGTATTATCAGCACTTTAGAGATAGGGAAGAAAGGCACAGCAAGATGACACAATTTTTTTAGGGTCACTGTAAATCTAGACAAGTAGAGATGAGAATTGATCATGGGACTCAGGGGAAGATATTAACCAAACATCCTCACTGCAGACAGTAAAAGCTTAATTTGATTTATAATATATTTATAATTATAATTAATAATATGATTAAAAATCATAGAATCATAGAATAGTTAGGGTTGGAAAGGACCTTAAGATCATCTAGTTCCTACCCCCCTGCCATGGGCAGGGACACCTCACACTAAACCATGCCACTCAAGGCTCTGTCCAACTTGGCCTTGAACACCGTCAGGGATGGAGCATTCACAACTTCCCTGGGCAACCCATTCCAGTGCCTCATCACCCTAACAGTAAAGAATTTCTTCCTTATATCCAATCTAAACTTCCCCTGTTTAAGTTTTAATCCGTTACCCCTTGTCCTGTCACTACAGTCCCTAATGAAGAGTCCCTCCCCAGTATCCTTATAGGCCCCCTTCAGATACTGGAAGGCTGCTATGAGGTTTCCACGCAGCCTTCTCTTCTCCAGGCTGAACAGCCCCAACTTTCCCAGCCTGTCTTCATATGGGAGGTGCTCCAGTCCCCTGATCATCCTCGTGGCCCTCCTCTGGACTTGTTCCAACAGTTCCATGTCCTTTTTATGTTGAGGACACCAGAACTGTACACAATACTCCAAGTGAGGTCTCACGAGAGCAGAGTAGAGGGGCAGGATCACCTCCTTGGACCTGCTGGTCACGCTTCCTTTGGTGCAGCCCAGGATACAGTTGGCTTTCTGGGCTGCGAGCGCACACTGCAGCCGGCTCATGTTCATTTTCTCATCGACCAACACCCCCAAGTCCTTCTCTGCAGGGCTGCTCTGAATCTCTTCTCTGCCCAACCTGTAGCTGTGCCTGGGATTGCTCCGACCCAGGTGTAGGACCTTGCACTTGGCATGGTTAAACTTCATAAGGTTGGCATCAGCCCACCTCATAAGCCTGTCAAGGTCCCTCTGGATGGCATCCCTTCCCTCCAGCGTATCAACCAAACCACACAGCTTTGGTGTCATTGGCAAACTTGCTGAGGGCGCACTCAATCCCACTGTCCATGTCACTGACAAAGATGTTGAACGAGACTGGTCCCAACACTGATCCCTGAGGGACACCACTCGTTACTGGTCTCCAGCTGGACACAAAGCCATTGACCACAACTCTTTGTGTGTGGCCATCCAGCCAGTTCTTTATCTACTGAGTGGTCCATCAATCAAATTATGTCTCTCCAATTTAGAGACAAGGATGTCATGTGGGACAGTGTTGAACACTTAAAAAACGCTTAGCAGTGGTAAAAGTACTAAGGAAATAAAACTGGAAAGTTGCACATGTGGATTCAAGACTCTCAATTATTTTTTTCCTCTTTCAAAAAAAAAAAACAAAACCAACAAACAAACGAAAAACCAAAACATTCACAGTATCCCAAAGTTGACAGAGAAAAGTTTCCAAATGCAAGAAATGTGACTCTGGTGCAGAGTACAGTTCCATTAGTAAGCTGGCCAGCACAATGCTCACCCACTACTTTCTTTATCCTCATCGGACACCTGCCTGTCCTACAGGTCACTGTGCTTTGAAAAGCTGCGAAGCAGGAACTCATTTCTGCTTCGGGTTTTCTGAAATAGGGTTTTGTACTGAATTGCCATCCCAGCAAAAATTTGGGAAATCCCACCTTTCATTTCATTTGAGGTGAAAGAACACAACAGCATTTTGGTTTTTTACCCTTTGACACACAACATTAATCTGTGTAAAAGAAATTCTGATTTAATGCCATCCTTACACTGAAAGATCCCACAGCACCTCAGCTCCCAGTACCCACAGAGCAGTTCCTGGTTATTGCTAGCACAGGCTTTACACACAGTTGTCCTGGGTTCAGCAGCAGCAGTCAGTTTTTCTCCTTCTTAGCAGCTGTTGCAGCGCTGTGTTTTTGACTTTCGGCCTGGGAACAGAGCTGATAACACCGATGTTTAGACTGACCAAGGACTTTGTGAGTCTCATGCTCTGCCAGGGAGGAGGAGAAGCCAGGAGGAAGCAGGGACAGGACACCTGACCCAAACTAGCCAAAGAGGTATTCCATACCACAGCACGTCATGCCAGGGGATGTAACTGGGAGCTACCTGGAAGGGCACGTCCTCTTTTCTGTCGGGCTCTTTTCCGGCGGGCAGTATCGTATTCTCTTCCCTTGTTATTTCCTTTATCATTATTATTATTGGTGGCAGCAGTAGTGATTTGTGTTATACCTTAGTTACTGGACTGTTTTTATTTCAACCCGTGGGAGTTACATTCTTTCGATTCTCCTCCCCATCCCTCTGGGGCGGTGGGGCGGGAAGTAGACTGCGTGGTTCTAATTTACGGCCTGGGCTTAAACCACGACAACAGTGCAGAAAACACATTTGCTTTGGACCTTTTGATAGACAGCACAAGGGCTCTGCCACTGAGTAGCGTTGGAGAAACTGCATCATGGTATGACCATGCTGCTCCAGAAGACATTTGCTGGTATAGGCCAGCACCCTGCCTAGCCCTCTGGTAAGACTCTGAAGAAGTAGAAAGGATTTGGAAGCAACATATCCTGTTTCTGCAAAGTAAACAATTCACAGAAGAGCCACTGAAGGGAAGTGGCAGGGGTATGACTCACTCTCGGCATAAAATCAAAAGTATTTTAGCATAAGAGGTAAGAGCCGGATGCTGTTCCATCTTGCAATCCCAAGTTTACTTCTTGCTACCATTGTAGGTTCCCTAGCATTCATCTTTTCTACTGGAAGGCTCTGGGTCATCTCAAGCCCTTCAAACATTTCCAACCTGAAATAAGGTCTGGTTGGTTCATGCCCTGTCCTTTACATAGAAGGCTTTTGCTTCCAGTACTCCTTTCCCTCCCTTATCTTACCTCTCCTGCAATCCTGACAGCTCACTGCCACCTCTCCTCAAACAGTGCCACAAAACTTTCATCACAAGCCTTGCCAGTGGTTTTCCCACAGCACCACATACCAGAAATGAAGGTTTCAGTTAAAGGGCTTGCTCTTTTCCTGAGAGGTTTTGGAGGAAAAGTGAAAATATAAAAAGATACCAAAGGTATCAAATAGCTCCAACATAACAGAAACTAGGCATTTTTCTTGTTAATCTTCAGATTTTATAGCTGGCTTCACAATATTTGGGATCTCAGTTAAAATTTTTGAATATTTCAGACTAGCAATAATAGAAGATCAAGGAAACCAAATAACTCCCCTCCTCCCCCCAACAATCGGATCTGTATGGAAATTACTGTGGCATTATCAACAAGCCATCGTTTAAGTGTTACATGCTGTGGACCACATTATGAGATTTAACTTAGGAGGAAGTTTTTGACATGTGTGGAAGAAAGTGTTGCATGACATGGTGGGGAAGAATATGATAACAAGTTCCAATTTTGGGCGGTTTTGTGCTCACCTCAGCAGCCCATGAACTTACAGAGAAGGTTTTGCTTCTTTTTCATGACTGGCATTTGTTTCAAACTATTTCAAATGTGAGTCAAAATTGTACAGCTGGAGCTGAAAGGACCTGACCAACATTCAGGGATAAGAAACCTTGCTTCAATTCTCCTCCTTCATTTGGGGCATTTCACAAAGTATGTGCTTATGTGGAGCTGCTACATCAGACAACAGAGGTACAAGCAAGTAATTAGATGAGCCTTGAAAGAAACTCAGTCCTGCTTATCACCTCTCTTGGGTAGTATCTATCTCCAAGATGGGCCAATACCTGCATAAGATCAGCATTGATGACAAAACCATTTTGACAAAGAACTGAAAAATGACCACACTAGGGAGCATACCTACAGCAGAATTTGAGCCAAATAACTATGGATTTTGTTTATTATGGACATGAAAATGCTACCAGGTGACACAGGTTTTCAATACTTTCAGGATCCAGCCATAGGGAGGGCATCCAAACTCTGCTGCGCTGGAGCCAGCCAGGTACAGACCTCAACTCTGACACACAGCTAGGCTAACATGAAGGTGTCCTGGGTTTGACTGTAACAGTTATTTTTCTCATTGCCAGTAGCTGGTGCAGTGCTGTGTTTTTGACTTTGGTCTGAGAACAATGCTGATAACACACCAATATTTTTAGTTGTTGCTAATAATGCTTACCGCAATCAAGGACTTTTCAGTCTCATGCTCTGCCAGTGAGGAGCGGCACAAGAAGCTGGGAGGAAGCAGAGACAGGGCACCTGACCCAAACTAGCCAAAGGGGTATGCCATACCATAGCATGTCATGCCCAGGATATCAACTGGAGGGATTTACCTGGAAGTCCCAGATAGCTGCTCAGATTGGGCTTGGTATCGGTTGGCGGGTGGTGAGCAATTGCATTGTGCATCACTTGCGTTTAATGTTTTTTATTTTTCCTTTTCCCTTTCAGTTTATTATTCTCTTCCCTTGTTATTTCCCTTACCATTATTATTATTGGTGGTAGCAGTAGTGGTTTGTGTTATACCTTAGTTACTGGACTGTTCTTATTTCAAACCGTGGGATTTACATTCTTTCTATTCTCCTCCCCATCCCATTCCATGTAAGCGGCTGCATGGTTCTGAATTAACAGCTGGGCTTAAACCACAACAGTCCTTCCTTGTTACAGCCAAACCCAGGACAGAAGGCAAAGGGGGAGATCAAGAAATCAGAACATACATATGCATATACTGCAGGCTGGCTTGCAAAATCACTTACCATTAGTATAAGTGAAACAATTTGCTTTCACTGTTGATGAAAAGATTTATGGAAATATTTTCCTGGCTGTCAACATGTTATATGTATGCTTTTTAAATATTATTTTTGTTTATGTGCTGAAATTCATATGGGTGCACAACAGCCTTGGCTTTGAAAACACAAGCCCAGTTATATACTAATGTTATTTGGTGGTGGAACCCATATAAAAAGTTTATCTTTAAGTATTTATAGTGACTCAATCCAATACAGTAACATCTGTATTATGCTTAATCACCATGCCTTTTAATATATGGGGGCTGAGGACACCATTCTGCCCTTAGGAATGACAATCCTAATTTTGTATTGACAGTGGATTTGCATAACTTTAATATGAGTGGGATTTAAGTATGCTTCTAACAACAAAGGCTTGGCTGTTAATTAGATGAGCAAAGAAATGCAATAAAAATATGGTTCAGATGACTTTGCTGTTATTTCATGGAATCCTGTTGGAGTCCTGCAGGCCGCATCCCAAAATGGAGACAACAAACAGAGCCCGACAATGGACCTGTCCTGGTTCTGTCCCGAAGAACTTGGACAGATGCTACTAACATAAGACCAGAACTGAGACCCAGGAGACATTTCTTCAAAGTGTGCGCAGTAAACTGCTATTCCATTACTGGAATTCACCTGCATTCTTCATCTTAGCTCTGCCTGTTGGGTAAGTCTCACTAGGTTAGGTCTACCTGCTTACTTGGCTGGCTATGGTGGTTCCTGATGTACCCTGGAGAGAGCCTGCTTTGTGGGCAGCCTTTGCCTTGCATAGCACACATGAAGCCAACTGGTTACTCAACCACTAGTTGCTTATTAATGCAGCTTGAGTGAAAGTGCCTGTGGTACATGGGACTGCAGAAACATGAAGTTCCTGCCCGAAACAGCTTGTGAACTGAGCTGCTGTAAGTACAGAAAAGGAGAATTCACATTCTAGGTTGTAGAGAAACAAACCGTAAAGTGGTTAAGTGATTAGTATGAAGTCAGATGAGCCTGGGACAGATCTGGGATGACAATACCTCCTGCTTGATTCCTAAATAAGGACTTTAACGAGATGATGATGGCTTTTAACCATTTGTACACATTCCCTTCAAAGATCTGCATAACATGGTTCTTTATCTCACTTTTTTGAAGACAGAAAAGAATATGAGGACATGCAAGTTATGTGATCAGTGGATAAAAGCTAGCCCTGTTTTTTGTACACAGTGAACCAAGCCAAAGCTGCAGAGGATATTTATTTTTTTCCCAAAGGAAATGGATAGGTTATAATTTAATTACCACTTGTAAGAATTTCTCTATGCATATTTTTCTTTGACCACACATCTGTTATCTGCTGTGAGCTACCTTAAGTTCACTGAGGAGTGCTGGTTCACCAACATCTTAGTTCCCATGTAGTCCCATGTACTTCCAGCTATTGGGTTTGGACTATTTGTAGATCTTCCCTAACACCTGTGTTTAAGGAGGTCTCTTTCTAAAACAACTGTACTTGTGCTCTTTCTGTTTAGCTCAGCTCTAAATACAGATATTAATTCATATACAAAGTAAAGACCCAGTCTTAGATCCTACCTCCTGCTAAACTCCTGGCATTCAGGCATCCAAAATTAGAATAAATTTTAAACTAAAATGCTTAACCCCCCTCCCCAAACCACCAACCCAATGCTTGTCAACAACCCCCTACCCCTGCCTCAGCTTCTCTTCAATTTCAGAAAAGCTGATTTCCCACCATCAGGTGGATCTCTGTGATGACTGTCTGAGAAACCAGGCTCAAAGCATCTCAGGTATTGAGAAAAAAATAAGCTACTCAAAAAACCAGACTCACAAGCCCTCAATATCACATTTAGATATTGGCTCACAGAGGTTCCTCATTCAGTATTGCTCTTTTTGCAAGCAGGTCATGGTGTAGAGGTACACACAGCGAGTAAGTTACCAGTCCTATCTATGCAGCACGTTGCGTAAGCATGAATGCTGCAGTACTGGAGTCCTGTGTAACTGATGGACAACTTTTAAGAGTAAGCTGTTTAATTTTTTTTTTTTTCTTTCCCCTTTCAGTTTTATATTCTCTCCCCTTGTTATTTCCCTTATCATTATTATTACTGGTGGTAGCAGTAGTGGTTTTGTGTTATACCTTAGTTACTGGACTGTTCTTATCTCAACCCATGGGATTTACATTCTTTCGATTCTTCTCCCCATCCCTCCAGGAGAGGGAGTGAGTGAGCGGCTGCATGGTTCTGAGTTACTGTCTGGGCTTAAACAGTAACACCTGCAGCCCATGCCGAGGAGTTCACACAGAAGCAGGCTTCCCAGCAGGAGCTGTAGCTAGGGAGGACCCATACAGGATTAATCTGCTCCTCAAGGACTATACACTGTGGAAAGGACTCACTCTGCAGCAGTTCTTGAAGAGCTGCAGCCCATGGGAAGCACCCATGTTACAGAAGTTTGGGAATCATAGAATCATAGAATAGTTAGGGTTGGGAAGGACCTTAAGATCATCTAGTTCCAACCCTGCTGCCATGGGCAGGGAAGCACCATACTCATGGGAGTGACACCATGCTGAAGAAGGAGAACATCATGAGGAGGAAGGAGCAGCAGAGATAAAGTCTTATGGACTGACCACAATCCCTGTACTTCATCCCCATGTGAGCCTTGGCCAGGAGGACATGGAAGAATCAGGAGTGAACTGAGCCTGGGAAAAAGGGAGGCAGGAAGAACTTTTTTTTAAACTTTGTTCTTATTTATCACTATCTTCCTCTGTTATTCACTGGCAATAAATGAACTTAATCTTCCCCAGGTCAAGTCTGTTTTGCATGCAATGGTAATTGCCGTAAATCCCTGTCCTTATCTTGACCTATGAGCTCTTTCATCTTATTTTCTCCCCATGTCCTGCTGAGGAGGGTGACTGAGAGCATGGCAAGGTGAGGATACAGTAGAAACCCATCAGAGTCAGCAAAATGTACACAAATCACTAATCAGAACAGCAGTATTTTCCCTTGTCTGAACAATGAGATAATTTAAGTCATGAGGGAAACAAACTCTTTCCATTTTTGCTTTCCTTTGTGTATATCTGAGAGACTTCTCTTATACTTTAGGTTATAGAAAGGTCACACCCAATGAGGAATAAGACAGCAAAGAAATATGCAACTCAATAGGCCTAGGCAAGAGTTGAAATTTTCTATGTCTTCATGCCTGTCTGCATTATTACACAATAGTCCTGCACAATTTGTTATGATTGTTTTTAATCTGTGCCAACTATTTTATTTACTGCAACAAGGCCATTAATCATAGAAAGTCACATGGAAATAGACTTCATAAGTCTGTACAATAGAACATGAGGACAACAATTCAGTGCTATTCTTAACTATCTGCTTAAATCAGCAGGGGTGAGCACCCCTTCTTGGAATTTTGTTTTTCTCTTGAAGTCTGTATTCAGTAGTTTGATGCTTCCAGGCAATCACGCTGACTACAAACTAAAAATCTCCACAATAGTGACAAAGTTACTCAGGCTACAATTTAATTTATTCTTTTTCTATTTTTTTTTTTAGTTTTATTTTAAACCCATGTAAAATAAGTCATTTGCACAGGGGTTTATGAAACAGTGACAAAGTAGGAACGCACAGTACATTTCAGTATTGCTTCTGATGTTCTCTCTTTTTTGTAAAATAGTAAGAAAGGGAAGATAAAAAATCAAGACTACATGTGATGAATCAAGGAGCTGAATGTGCTTCCTACGCAGCTGCATTACATCTTGAACAGACTGAAGTTCTCCTTTCCACCATTTCCAAATTAGGAGTTCCCAAGAAAATTCTTACTATTAGCCAAAGAATGCCCTATACTTTGTGTTACTGAAGTTAGTTCTGAGTCACAGCATAAGACATGTTTAGAAACAAACAAACAAGCAATCAAAAATTCTATTTGCTTTGCAATAGAAGGAAATTTATCAGGTGAAATTTCCTGCTGGTGGTTGGAAGATGGCTACATTTCACACTGCAATTGCTGCCAGTCTTGGAAAAAATTCCTTTCTCTCCCGAAATGGGGCCATCTGCTAAGAAGTGCATGAGTGAGGCAGACTACAGAGCACCAGAGCTTCTGATAACAGCAGAAGAGCCAGCACACCTCATGCAGTTTCTTTACTCCAGTTGTCATCTCTATATAATACTTATAGAAAGGCAAAACCCCCAGATGTGAAATTCATCTTGTACCAGGGAGAAAACAAAAACTTCCTGAGCTCTGAAGATGACAAGCTGAGTGCCAGAGCAGTAATAGAATATCAATATTACCAAAGATTAAGATCTGTTAAATACTCTCCATTTCACTATGACTATCATTGCTGGTAATCCAAGGATTTGTACCATTAAAATTTCCACCTCTTATTCTAAGATTACCCTCAGATAATCTCCTCCCTTTAACCCCATATAGGGGCAATCCCACAGGTCACCCAGAAAGTTGCTCAGCTGTTCAGAACAGTTTCAAAGCTTTTGGCAATATTCAACATAATTTATTCATAATCAAGTAGTTTTGGACTCAGAGTTAACCTTAAATTGAAGTAGTCTCCCTCTTTGTTTATAGAGAAGCTTGGCATAGTGTGTAAATCTGCTGTTAGGCTAAACAACAAACTTCTCATTCTTTTTTTTTTTTTTCATTGGAATGTGTCTCTGAAGGTTAACTTGGCCACCCTAGGAATACTTTTGCTCCTCTCCAATTTATTTATTTTATTTTAAACATCAGGGATTGAAACTGTACCCAGTAGTCCAAATGGGGTCTTAGAAACAGTTTCTACAACTACAGTAATGCTTCTTCACCTTTACTAGGAATTTAAAGTCTGATGCATTCCATGGCTTTATAAGGTTTTCCTACAGCTGAGTCACATTGACACATCAGTGAGAGAAGTCACCCTTCTCTGTCCTCCTCTACCCTCTCTCAGGAACTGCTTCCCAGGGTATTGCAGAAGTTCTTGCTACTTTTCTCTTTCTTCACTTCATGCTACTGCTTTCAATCTTCAGTTCAAAAGATCTTCTAATTATTCTCCGGTAAAAAAAAGTCCTCTACAGTAATGATATTAATCTTAGCCGTGTAATCTGCAAGTTTCATGCCCAAATATCTATATAACCTATATTTAATAGGGTAGGTCCTAGCTTCAATACTCCTGTCACCTCTCTTTAGCTTAGTCCATCTTTATCTCATAATTACTATTGTAATTTCTACCATGAAAAAGAAGGGTTATGGATTAATGTTTCACTTGATTCTTGATTATGTCTGTGGCATTACCCTTTTTAAGATAGTTACCTTCTAACAAAACATATTAAATTACTTCTGAAATGACTGACCTTTGGGGGGTGTGTGTGTGAAGATTTTATCTTTATCCCCTTCTGCTGCTTTCTCACCCTCAGCCATCCTTCCTCTTGACTTATCAAGTCTTGTCAAGACTGGATACTTCTGGCAGCAAATTAGGAAACATATAAATTGGGGGGGGGGAAGGGGGTGTTTCCATTTCTGAAGACAGATGCTGTATTTGCTACTTTGTTCCCAAAATTACAGATTAATAAATATTTCACAAGTTAATAAAAAATAGACAAGGAAAAAGCTCACTTAGGGACCATGGTATTTGCATACTGATCAGCTTACATTTTGCTTCCACTCCAGATGCTGAATTTTTCATGCCGCATTCACATTTTTACTACAGACTCTGACATTAACTTTATATATCAGCAGTACTGAAAACTCATTTAAGACATTAATTCAGTATTTGGGTCATACATCAACCTACAGTACTTCTTTGAAGTACAGCATCTCCACATCCTCCACAGCGGTTCTCCTTCTGAAGCTAAGAATTTTTCCCTCCACTACTTGTTTTCTTTCCATGTGTCATTTCAGCTTTTTATCCATCACTAGGCTCTGGGACACAGGCTTCTTAGATATTCATACTATCTTTGCATTCCATGTAGTTTCTAGATTTATCCTTGCTTGAGCAGCTTGCTCAGCTGGGGACATCAATTACTGTTCTCTATGATAATTTCTTACTTTAAGGAAATGAAGTTCAGCTTCATGTTTTTGGCTGAAATCCTATTCCCCATCTCCATAGTCATTATCACTTCAGTTTCAAGGTCAGCCAGATATCTCTCTATGCTATTCTAACCAGTCTTCTTTTGTACTGACAATACCTCCTATTTGTGCCAGAATTTCTCTCTCCACCTGCCACCTACATGTAATGTCCAGCATCCAGAGTCTTTCCATAAATTGCATCGGCAGTAAGAACTAAGTTTGTTATGATACACCAAAGCAATATTAACCTTACTATGGCTATTCCCAGCAAGCCACCTCTCTTACTAAGACAAATGGCTTTTTGTCACAAACGTACAACAGCATCAATCTGTTCTGAATGAGCAGATTTGATTTCGCTAAACCACAAAGCAGTCACTTTTACTGATGAAGAACTTCTCTCTCCTTTACATTGCTCAGGTTGGTACAGCACTAGGATTGGACTAGTGTCACAGCTTTCTGCTTCCAGAACAGTCTAAACAAAATTACAGTGTCCTATGTCAAAAACTACCTCCCATACAGAGGTTGCATAACACAGCTCTACATGTTACCAAACAACACATCCCTTTTCCAAGGCAAGCAGCTGCTTATTTTTAATGCTTTACACATTGGCTCAGCCTCCAGCCCAATGCTTCCAATACAAGTTGGAAATGTACCTGACAGGTTATGCAGAAAGACAGGAGCATCCACCTGAGCATAAAGAAGCAGTGGGCCTGAGGGAAGAGTTTTGAGTCTGGCTGCCCGATGGTCAGCAGGGCAGCATTGTGTGAAGCAGCACTGTGTGAGGCTGCAGTGGCCCAGGCCCCTCACTATGAATGCCCCCACGGCCCCACATAGCTCCCTCATCAAGCTCCCTGTGGTCCTGCAAAATGAACTCAACCTGTTTCTATTGCACCTGAGGTTAGCCAGCTCTCACTGCCTCACCTGAAAGAACAAACTGATGAATCACTCACTTTTGATTTACAAATACAGGAAGTTCAGCTGCACTTTCATTCCCCCCCCCCCCCCCCCCGCTTCCATTATAGACCTCAGCAGAGAGCATAGAAGATTGTAGGCTGATCAGCCCAGGCTCTGTGTGGCTGCAATATACACAGTCCTGCACACACCTCTCTGTGGGCATCATGGTTGAGGGGTCATATAGCAGCACCCTTATTGAGACAAGGGATATGAGCGCTTTAATGGCAGACCAATGCAGATGGTGTCTGCTGGCACATGCTGACATAATTTCAGAAGTCATAGGACTCTCTAGAGTTCAAGTATGTAGAAATGTACAGAAATGCTGCACAGTAACAGTTTGGAGATCACAAAAACCATACAAGCAAAGTATTAAAAGTGTCTCTGTTCTGGAAAAGAAAACCCTAGATTTTCATTCCTGTCTTGGAGGCTAGTGTAAAAAGGGTATGTAAAAAAACAGTGACCCTGACTTAGGCAGGAAGATCTTGGATGGGAAGATTTAGGTCATGTCTGTGGCATTCCAATTATGCCCACACAAAGCGAAGAACTTTGGCAGCAGTTTGAAAGGGAAAAAAAGTGCAGGAAGTCAATAGTTTTGAGACTATCTCATTCTGACTTCGGGAATTATGAAGGTTGAAGAAGGAAACTTCATGAACCACCCATCTCAAGTTTGCTCTTTCACAAAGGTCGGAGGGAGACCACAAGGCTCTGAGATCTTTCCACCACACGAAGAGCAAGATCTTTTCAATTATCTTGCTGATTCTGTGTACCAACCTTTCACAGCTCCCAACAGATCTGTGGTCCACTGCAGCCCTTTGGAAGGACTTGTGTCATCTCTGCTTTGGTCTGTCGTTTCTGATGACACCCTCAGCCTGTCCATGTTGCAGTTGCTCATCTTTGACAGTCCCCTGCTGTACACCAGCTGTGTACCCAAGAGGACTCAGGTCTGTAGAGGACTTTTGTTTACTTCACACCTGTACTGCATCTCACAAAGGATCCCTTCCTCAGTCAGATCATCCTGGCACCACTATAGTTTGAGTGCTACTGGTGCAATCTTCCTTAATAGTAAATGTTTTACAGTCTTGGCACCAATACAGATTAGGGGTTGACCTGCTGCAAAGCAGGTCTGCGGAGAAGAACCTGGGAGTCCTGGTGGACAAGTTAAACACGAGCCAGCAATGTGCCCTAGTGGCCAAGAAGGCCAATGGTATCCTGGGGTGCATTAGGAAGAGTGTGGCCAGCAGGCCGAGGGAGGTGATCCTCTTGCTCTACTCGGCCCTGGTGAGGCCAAATCTTGAGTAATGTTCCAGTTCTGGGCTCCCCAGTTCAAGACAGATAAGGAACTACTGGAGAGGGTCCAGTGAAGGGCTGCGAAGACGATTAGGAGAGTGGAGCAGCTCTCTTATGAGGAAAGGCTGGGAGACCTAGGCCTGGTTAGCCTGGAGAAGAGATGACTGATAGGAGATCTTAACAATGCATACAAATAATCTTAAGGGCAGGTGTCAAGAGGAAGGGGCTGAACTCTTTTCAGTGGTGCCCAACGCCTATAAGGATATATGGACAATGGATAAGGGGCAATGGGCACAAACCAAAATAGAGGAAGTTCTATCAGAATATGAGGAAGAACTTTTTTCCTTTGAGGCTGACAGAGCACTGGAGCAGGCTGCCCAGATAGGCTGTAGAGTCACCTTCTCTGCAGATATTCAAAATCCACCTGGACACAATCCTGTGCAACTTGCTCTAGGTGAACCTGCTTTACTACTTGAACTAGATGATTTCCAGAGGTACCTTCCAACCCAAATTTTGTGCTTCTGTGACTCAGCTATTTTTTAACAGAATAAAAGAAGACAACCCCTTGAGAGCAGCAGAGCAGTACAGTATTGGGCTAATACATACCCTCCTATAAATAAAACCAGGAAAAATCACACACACACTCTTTTCTTCTTTAGCTGAGCACACTGAAAGCCAGTTTTCACTAACACTTTTGATGCCTGAACCACTTTGGCCGTATCTCTGTAAG
Organism: Psittacula echo; assembly: GCF_963264785.1. Taxonomy (NCBI): domain Eukaryota; kingdom Metazoa; phylum Chordata; class Aves; order Psittaciformes; family Psittacidae; genus Psittacula; species Psittacula echo. Next base: position 20,641,200 of record NC_137740.1, read on the forward strand.
AAGAGGTCTTCCTCAGAAGTATTCCCAAATAGCTTAGTGCTTACAGTGTTAGCAGGTGCATCTATAAATCATGTTTGTTACCTCCAAAACATGTCTCAGCTACCTGCCATTCATACATAAGGGCAGAATTTTAACCCTGATCCCCTGAGAAAACTGGATGCACATTCAAAGTTACAGTCGTTATTATCATATGGCTAATAGAGCTTCATCCATACTATTAAAAACCTGGTAAGCCAGGTGCTTTATCCTTGAAGTTGGGATGCATTGGCTGTATTGTGGTTAAGTGTGATACTTGGTTCAAAGGTCGTCATTCACCAAGCTCTACTTGCAATCACATAATTTAGTGATAGGCAAGCCTCCAAATGCCATGTTCAGCAACTGGAGCATTACCCAGTTCTCATGACATGAAAATATTAAGTGTTTGATGAGTGGAAGTCTGGGATAATTTGTTACATTGGAGATGTTAAGATGTTAAGAAGAGCAATACCAAGAGCAAGAAAGCTGCTCAGGGGTCAGGGTGATTCATGGCCATGTTTGTGGTATGTGTTGCAGTTTTGGTTGCAGAATATGGTGGATGATTAGATGTAAAGAAGGAAGCAGACCTTTCTTTCAGTACTACTGCCAAAGCCCTTAAGGAATTCTGAACTCAGAGATACAGAGGGGCTTCTCTGTTTTCTGCCTTTCTTCATGCAGCCTATGTATACAAGCAGCACCACACACATTACAAAGTATTGCAAAGAAATTACTTTCTTTTAAAAGAGGCAGTGCACCTATTTCTGATATTTCAGAACACCTTGTCTCCAGGTCACTGCTAGCTTGCATTGTGGCAGTTTCACTTGCCATGCATAAGATGTTTTCCTTACCTGTTTTCCTCTGCACTCTTTTTTCCCACATGATATAATATTTGGCTGCAATACAGAGACAAGAAAGGCAGGATAAACTACCAAAGGTCACATTAGTTATTCTGACACTCATTCATACCGGGATCTTTTGCTGCTGCCTTTTGTACCGCTTCAGAGGTTGAATTTGAAAAATGGCCAACACAAGTACAGTCTGTGAATGTATATGTGCACGTTTGTATTGTCTTAGCCCAGCAGCTGGAGGGGATGGGTTCTGTTGTCACAATGTCTGTTTTCTGTGCTGAAATAGCAGAAAAAGTTGAAATAGGAAGAACAGCACCATGCTGTTTCACATAGGCATGACTTAGATACAAGGACATGAAGAATATAGTGGGGATTTTGTGACAAAGGAGAAATCCTTGCATAAGACAAACCAAGCAACTCAGAATTTCCTCATGAAGTGGAATTGGTACAGAAGCAGTACTCTGCCTTTAACAGAACAAAAGAAATGAGCCTGCAGCTGCATTTTTATGAACAATATATGTTAATGAGAACATCTGCCCTGCATATGAGCCACAGGTGTGTCAATAGCCTGACTCTCCTATGGGCTTGCCTGGGAGAGCCCTGGAACCTGCCACTGTGCCTAGCTCACTTCCAACACCTGTTGCACTTGCTTTGTCAGGGAAAGCTTTGACAATGGAGATTCAGCAGCTGCCAGGAATGATTGATGACACTGCCTCACATATTCACCATGAAAAAATATCTCTGGAATCCAGTTTTAGTGTTCCTCCACTACAACAGGTCATGGCTTTTTGCGCTATCCACCATGGATCTGGAGAAAAAATTATCTTCCCTCCTGCACATGCTTATTTGCTTGTTCTTGTTGAACATTGTTATGGCCCCACTTATTTTTCTCTTCTTACATGGAATAGACCCAGTTAATTTGATCCACAAAAGCATATATTTAAGACCCCCGGAAAAGCAAGCAAGGTCCTATTCTACTTGAGAAACAAAAATTGCCAGGCTGAATTCATAGGGCACAGTCTTTATTTCTAGAAATAACATGACCTGTGACAGGAGCTCAGGCTCCAGACCTTAGAATGAAGCTAGTAGCCAAGAAACTCTTATTTTAAAATTAAACATCTTTGATCTGAAGTTAAAGATAGACTAAACATGGAAATTCAGACTCGTTCCTGTCTGCAGGGTCTACATTAGGCAGGTGCAAAAGAGTGTGATGTTGATAAATACAAAATAAGCCACTAGAAGTAATTTATTTATGCTTCTTGTAACTGTTTCTGGGTCCTGAATTATAGCAATACTCATGAAAAATGCAGGTGGGCTGTCTCAGACAGTTCAAATAAAATAGCTGCTCAGGAGGAAGCTGTAGGTGGAGGAAGGTCACAGAGGAATCAGAAAATGCTGCCATTATCTTGCCTGTGTACCCCAAAGGTTGCACAGTGCCTCACCACTGCACCTCCCAGCCAGCTTTCTCCTGATGGCTGGACTCCTCCCACCAAGTTCTCACACAGCCCTGACCCTCCCCATTTTCCTACAGCATGACCCATTGCTCCCTGACAACCTCAGTTTCATTGCCAGCTCCTTCTTCCCAGACCCAGAGACTGATCAGCTCTTCCACATCAATACAGTGTCCCTCTGTTGTGCATTCTATCCTACTTGCCTCTATACTACTTTTCTTCCTTAGGAACTAGCAGCATTGAGGGTCCAAAGCAACTTCTTGGCCCTTGGTTCTGTAAACAGTAAATTGGCTTGGATGCAAAAAAGAAATGACATGGCAAACCCACAGACCAGACATGCAGACAGACTCACTTCAGAAGCAGACACATATGAAGCACTTGGCTGACAAACTTTTCCTGCTAAGGATATGCAGACAGATCCTCATAATCTGGTTCACCTCTGAACTTATGTTTGCTTTGATTGCACAAGTGTGCACATGGTTTCTCTGCCAAGTTCAAATGGGCACTCCACAGACAGAAAGAAAACCCTGGTCAGTGCAGGAGCTGCAGAGGGAGCAACCTGATCAGCAAGGAATGCTCGCTGAGAGCCCAAACAGGAGGTGAACTGAGCAGTTGCAGCTCGTTGAGTAAGTTTGCAGACTGAAAACCAACTAAAAATAACATTTAAAGGGAAAATATTCTTATTGTACATAGTTTCTGGTCAAAAGATGAAAGACTAGGAAAAGTCTAATAATTGCTAATCATCTACTAATTACTGTGAATTTTTGTGTGTTTCAGAAACAATAAAAACTCTCAAGAGTCTTTACAACTGACAAATAAGCAGAGGGATTTGTGGATGCTTGAGGTATACCTACCCATATAAAAAACTTAGTTTGGGATTTTGTTGTGGGTAGTTCCAAAAAGACACTAGCAACAAAATAAGACATCAGGGGCTGAAGTCTAAAAATGTTTCTTTCCACATATTAGTTCCAATTAGTTTCAAGATATATTTTTGTTCTATAACTTCAACAGGTGAAATGTATGCTCCTCACATTACACATAAATGAAATTCAGGATGAAGAGTGAGATGATAAAGCATGCTCCAATATTCACAGTAGTGAAATTGAAAGGTGACTGTGAAAAGTCACAGAGGGCTCTTGTGGTCCCAGGTAAGTGCACAGCAGATGAAATTCAAAATCAGTAAATGCTATGTAATACAACCAGGGAAAAAAACCCTTGCCAATATACATACATGTGAATGTATGTTTACATAAATTAATTACTAAATTGTTACTAAATTAATTGGGAAGAAGAATACTGTGTCCTTGTGCAAAACACGAAGACAAACTCAGCAGTCATGAGATATGACAGAGGATTAGGAATTATCTTAGGGAAGATACACTAGAATTAGGTGGAGAGGGGCAAGGTGAAAAAGCAAAGGCTTGGAAGCTGAGTCAAGATTAGACAAAGAAGGATTTTTCAGTTTGAAAAAATTTACTATAGAAGGAGCAGGCAGGAGACAGATATACAGCTATAAGTGATAAGATGTTAAGTAGAAAAGGGTAATTTATTTCTCAGCGCACAAAATCTAAGGGCAGCCAATGACATTTTCAGACAGCAGATTTATAAGAAACAAAAATAAAAGTTTTGCCTTACTGCATATTACTACACAGGCTATGGAAGCCCCTGTGGAAAACTGCAAAGGCAAAAATAAAAGCAAGTTTGAAAAAGCATTAGACAACATGATGTAATGTCCTAAAATCTGTAAACATTAGGTCCATAAACATGAGGCAACTGCTGTAAATCAGAGATTGTTGAAACAATGCATATGCTGCTCTCTTCTCAAAGCATTCCCCATCATCTGCTATCAGGAGTAGAATCAAGGGCCAGGTAGGATTTGCTTTGACACTGTGTGGCTCAGGGGCTTGCAGAAGAGCCCTTTTCAACATGGTACATTTTCATATTTTTCTGCATTTGGTAAATACATTTGCTCTTTTCCTTATTAAGCATAGTTCTTGAACTTCCACTCTCTCATTATTCCATTCTGGCAGGAGAAAGCATCTACCTCCCAGAGAAGGGAAGTGTCTCTTGTTATACGCTGCAGATACAAACCTGTTTTTCTGAAAACAGCTTCTTTTACTAGAAAATATCTCTGGGATTTTTGAAAGCTCTGGCTGATATCTGAACACCAATTTCATTGTTCCTACTGCCTGGTATCTTATTTGGGAGGAGAGTATAGACTATTGAGTGTTTAGTAATTTGTATTTCAGGAAGGCCATCAGGTCTGAAAGAGAGATAAAAAGGAAAGATGGAAGAGTAAGCACAAGAGACATCAGAAAAATACATCAGGTTTTCTTGGGAATCTCACTATCCTGTGTATGGTGTGAACTCAGCTGTGTGCAAAGAGGTTAATATGGACACCAGATGCTGAAGAGTCATAAGATCATGGAACACCAAAAGGACAACTTTCTATGAACAAAGCTGAAATATTTTTCCAGGTGTGAGTTCTGTAAAATAATTCAATCTAAAGCAGCAGTTCAGCCTTGGAATATCTGCCCAAGCAGCAGAAACTTGGAGGAAACTTCAATAATTGAGAAGTTTGAGAAGTGGGGGTAACAACTAGTGTGCCACTCTGCTGAGGCTGGTCTGTTCCTCAAGCTACCTCAACTTCAGTAGTAACCATGGGAACCTCTGAAGAGAAGATTTGTGTATTTGTTACTCCTAAGGTTGAAAGAGTCCAAAACATTTGACAAGCTTTTGTTGTTTGTATTCTCTTCACAATATGGAGATGGTTTAGAGACAGAGGAATTAATATGAGTCACTCAATGGCAGAAGGAAGTCACACTCCAGTTCCTGCAGCCCAGGTCCCAGTGGCTGCTGTGAGACTGGGTTTTGCAACCTACAGGGGATTTGGACAAAATTTCAAAACACAGGACAAGTTTCTTATGTGTGGGAAGGAGATGCCAGAAAACTGTAGGTATGCAAAAATACTAGAAATCTTGCCTGGTTCTTTTCTTCATAGGGGATATGTGCTGACAAATGGTGAAAACACTGTTGTGAAGTTCATGAGGGTGGTAAAATACTGGCACAAGTTGCCTGGGGAGGTGGTAGATGCAGCATCCCTGGAGACATTTAAGGTCAGGCTGGATGTGGTTCTGAGCAACCTGATCTAGTTGAAGATGTCCCTGCTCATTGCAGGGGGGTTGTACTAGAAGACCTTTGAAGGTCCCTTCCAATCCAAACTCTTCTATGATTCTATGATATTACATTTCCCCTTCCAGGTCTACAAGCAGGTTAAGCTTTGTTAATGGAGGTGGGTCTGTCTGACTTTAGAACAGGTTGGAAGGAGCAGTGGGAGGAGGGAGAATTCAGATGGCTAGTTTTGTGTACACTGCCTCCTGTTTCCCCAGGAGAACAGGGCCAGTTTCCCTGTGTCCAACTCACTCTGCCCTCCACAGTAATTTATTTGATGACATTCACCTGCTGGTGATAAACAGATGAGGAAGGAAAGCAGAGGCGTCCTTTCACAGAAAACCCTGAAACCAAGTTGGCATAACTACATGCCAATACCTAAATGCCAAAGCTCCAGAACACCTACCAGCAAGGCTAAAATAAAATAGAAATTTTTCTATTACTAGGGCAGGCCGCCATGAAATATGCAGTTCCTTAACAAAGATGCAACAAGAGTATTCTATTGTTCTTTGTGAAAAATACGGAACAAGTCTCAGATTTATTTTCAGGACTCCTTAGGCAGCTAGACTTTCTCAGAACCAGTGTAACATAGGAGAACTGAAACTAGAGTTACACAGGAACTTAAAAGCACTGCACAGTAGTTTTATGACAGCTAAGATGTATTTTATTATACCTGCCACCACCAAAGCAGAGAATGGGTAAAATCTCTTCTCCAAAAGGAAAACAGTGGAATTTTTTGCATTGACTTGAGGAGGGTCAGGATTTTAGCCCATACAATTAGAGGGACAGAGAAAGATGCAGAAAAGCAAGTAAGTGGCAGATGATGTTCAGAAGGTGATGAATGAGTTGTAGTGATTCAGCACTGTACTGAGCATTTAATTTTTTTGGTTTGCTTTGCTTTGCATTTTTGAAAGGATGAAAGATGTTTTCCATGTTATATTTGGATTGAACATGGTGGAAATGCAATTTTCACACAAGAAACTGAAGTTTCCACAAAATCAAATAACCAAATGTTGTGTTGCTCTTCCCTCGTCTCCTCTTCTCCCCCCCTTCTTTTTTTAATTTCATTTTTCTGTAAAGAAAATTATGAAACAAAGTTTTGGTTAGGTCAGTCATTACTGAAGATATTACTTAGCTGAACTGTGCTGCTGCTCTTTCATTTCCAGGCAATATCAGACAATGCACAGCTACACTTCCCTTGAAGTCTGGAAAAAGTTACTTTTACTAGGCTGAATTTCTCGTAATGTTAAACAAATTTATAATTGAACCAAGCCGTGTACAAGGCTGCAGGAGCCAAAACCACTCTGTGGTCACAGAGACAGACTGTATCAAAGGTTAAAATGGCATCAATGTGCTCAGGAGTTGTAAGACTCATGAGCTGATATGTGCTTGGAAAAACTGTAAGAGTGAACTAGAAGAAAATGCACAAGTCTGTAACTCAGTTTTTCAAACCAAACTATTTTGATGTGTGGAAATGTCAAAAACATCCAGTGCTTTTAAATACACTCTTCCTCCTGACACATTTCAGTCTAACAAGAAAATTTCAGAGTTTTGTCTTGATGTGGAAATTCATAAGTTTGTTCAGACTATTCTGTAATCTTGCAAGTCATTGTGATGGGCTATTAGACATTAAACAAAAAAGGCATGGCCTCTTTGAACACAGCTGTACCGCTCTGACCTTTTTCTTGGGAAAAGAATAAGAAACCTATCCTAGGGTTAACATATTTACTAATTCAAGGCAATCAACATATTTTGTTTTTTAATAGAATCAGTTTCGTAATGTATTTATGCAAGAAGTGAAATTATTGCCTGTCTAGACAGGAATACAGTGCTTAATAGTAGCTACTTGTGATGGCTTAGAAGCAGACAAAACCTTCTGCATTGCCAATTCACCTAACTGTGCAACCTCCTCCTTTTCTGATGAATCACAGGCAGCTTTTCCCAATAAGGGCACAGTCCTGCAGTCTTTTTTGGACTAAAATCTATAGGACAGCTGGGCTACATTGTTAAAGGCTGACAATACTTTTCACTTTTACTCTTTAATTTTTCCTTCAAGAAATTAATGGAGTCTTGAAAGCCAACACTCATCTGCCAGCTTTGCTCTGGGCAGAGACATAATCTAAGACTAAAGGGATAGGGGAACAGCAGTGGTGCCCATATTCTGTGTGACAACCTGGTGGCTGAACCACATGCTGACAAAGTGACAGATCTGACCTCTAAATATGCCTAAGCCTGAAAATCAGTGGAGGTGGATTTACATCATTACGGGTGCTGAGATTTTAACCTTACAACTGTGAATTCAAACTGTGCTAATTAGCACAAGCTGAGGACATGGCTCATCCATCTTAAGGCATAAAACTGGCTAAAACAATGCCTGCATCTGCAGGTGAATCAAATGTCAAAACCAACAGGTCTGCCAGATTGCCCCATTCAAGTGAGAGAGGATGCTGCAAACATGGACCTAAACCAGGAGAAAACAAGCACCTCTGATTTGGCTTGCTGGCAAGAAGGTAGCACACTGGGAAGCAGACACGAGCAATCCACCTCCTCCTGGGGAAATTTAAAAGCTCTTAGTTCTAAGCCCAGAGAAGCCCATTCAATCCAAACACTCAAGATACAAGAGGAATTTGTGATAGGAGACAAGCCAACAAGTGAAATTAATCATGAGTTATTTTCCTTAGTTCCTCAATTCTTCTAGCTTAGTGGAAATAGCACTGGAAATAGTCTCCTTTCAAAAGAAAAAATCTTAGGTCAGAAGAATTAAATAATTTCAATCTAGTTAAAATTTTTCAGATGTGATAGGTAACAACTGAATTAAAGGATATCCTGCACATAGAGTCATCAGGAAAATTCACTACACAGACTGAGATCTTCTGGGCTATTCCCAGAACCTTTTGTGCAAACCAGAAGATAAAACCTCTTTTTCCTGCACCACCCATGTACTTTTCCATGGTGTTCAAGGAGATAGGGTTCCTCACAGGAGCTAAGTAATAAGTTGCAATGTGAGAAGATGTGTCCTAATACTTCCACTCTTCCAGAACCTGGAAGCTGTGGGTGGCAAAATCCAAGGTCACCTTGGGAAGGACAACAACTCAACAAGGGTACAAGAGCGGAAGAGAAAAATCCAACACCTTCTGATGTCCAAAAAAATTACTTTCACCTAAAGGCAGAATTACCCAGTTAGGACATGAACCCTACAGCTGCACCAGTGACATGACTCACTGCACCTACTTGTTTCAGAAAACCAGGCTGGTAGGAGACGGCTTTCCTGAGGAGGGAGTTTAAGGCTACCACCTCAATGTTTTGGGATGCTGGGGTTCACACAGAGAGATCACAAAATATGTCTGTACAGTCCTTTGATCTTCCACATAAACCTATGAGAAGGTGAGACATATTTCAGTCCTCATTCTGCCTTTCACCTTCTGAAAAACCTCATTTAAGTCAGAATGAGTCACTGTGCCTCTGTCCATAGATATTATTCTGTTCTGTGTAAAGATAAAGTATAATCTGATACTTTCAGCTCCTGAGGAAATGGGATAAAAAGAATCAACTAGCAGTAGAGCTAAAGTTTGGAATAACAAGGTTGGAATAAGACCATAGAGGTGAAGAGCACATTGTACAACCCAGCAGTGCTCTTCTGCCAATACTGGCCTGATTGCTGGTCTCCAGCTTTATTTTGGAGGCAGCCAGTAACTCATTTGCAGGACAGACTAATGATACTCCTAAAAAAATCTTCCTGCCCAAGAAATTAATCTCAAATCCTTACCACACACCAGTGGCAACAAAAAATCAAAGGGATGTGGTCCTAACTATTCTCTAACCCTGACAAGATGAGCAGCAGTAATTTCAGGTAGCAAGAGCAGGAGTTGGATTTAACTGACCACGGCAGAAACTGACAGCATCAGCGTGCGCTCTATAGACAAGCAGAATTAACTAAACAGTCTGTTTTCTACTACTGTTTTTAAGACTGGTGGTTAGCAGAAACACATAGATTTAGACCCAGAAAGCAAGTCATCAAGAAAGATTATCATTACAAACCACTTTTGACCAGAGCAACCAGAAAACTTCACCCAAACATCTGCAAGATTTGAAGAGAAAATGCAGGAGAACACGAGGCCTAAACACCGAGCACCTGGCATTGATAACACAAAGGTTAAGAAGATGATACATTAAATCTGGAAAGACATCTAGTGGTGATAGATAGGGAATTTAAGCAGAACATAAAAAAAATACTACATTAAGTGGTGCAGGAACTGGTGCAGGACTTCAAAGCATATTTCTGGTTTTGCTGAATAGGTAGGGAAGAATATGTTACCAATTCTAGTGAGCTGATCACAAAATTTTACTGTGTCTGAAACAAATACATATTTAAGTCTCAGAGATGCTCTCATGATACAGCAAAATTCTAGAAAACAGGCTGGAGCAAGTACAATCTGAAAGATCAGACATCTAAATAAAATAAAAATTTCCAAATGCATTATTAACAAGAATTATTTTTTAAGGAAATCCCATTGCTTTGGGATCCACAGAATGGTATTTAAATATGATTTTGACCATAAATTTCTATTCACGCCCTACAGAAAACTTAAACCACAGACTTTGCTCCTATTTGTTAAAGAAGGCATAAAAGCAGCTAATATACTTCTCTTAGGCCTGGGTCAAAGCAGCTTTACCACTTCAGAAAAGGAAAGGACTGTGGACAGAGAAAATTTCTTGGACAAAAAGAGAACAAAGAACAACAAATATCCTAACACAAATGTAGTTTCTCATGGGAAACTTGAGAAAGGGAAGAGGCAGATGAGAGGAGGTGAAAAGAGGGTGGACAAGTTAACAGGAACCAGCCTACAGTTTTCTGGAAACATTTAGAAAATGAGACAATCAGGAAAAACAAGCTGCACGAGATTCCAAAACAATTTATTAAGCCCATCATAGAAGTCTAGTAGACCATGCAAGGTCAAAGCCACAAGGGTGGAAAAGATGAAGACAGAGCTATGCTCCCTTGTGGAGACAAGGGTCTTTCTGCACAAGAAGAAACAGCTTCTTTGGACATCTCTCTTGAACAGGAGGTGCAGACCCACCAAGTTGGTGGCTTGGACACACTCTGAGAGACTGTAGCACCAGCCTGATCTCTATTCTCCTATGACATCCAGAGTTACCAAAAGAGAAATTGCACCTGTACTACCACGATGGAATCACTGAGGAAGTGATAGCTGGAAATGGAGTCTGGCCTTGACAATCAGTTTAAGGACAAGAGTCTCATTCAGCACTGCATAGGTGAAGTCCCACACAAGGAAGCCATTCTGCGTATACCCCAGACAACTGAAAACTTGCTCGTACTGTCCTGGAGGGATGAATCACACAGAGATAAACTCTGGCAGGAAACTCAAGGAAGGAGCATCTCAGCCAGAATGCCCAATACAAGCAAGCAAGATTCAGGCACATGAGAGGGCACAGCCTTGCAGGCTGTCTAGCAAAAGCATCCATCTGCAGAGTCCATCTAGCATAACTTCTTGGCTGTGCCGTGAATGCCTTAAGTGACTTTTCATATCTTTTTATGTCTGGTGCACCAGGCAGGCATTGAGGAAAAAAAATCATTTGTGTTTTTGCCTGCTCAGGTTGCAACTGCTTAGTACAGTGCCCCTCACTATGCAGTTGCCCTTCATCATGGACTGACAAGGAATCTGTGACCCAAAAGGCACTCTGGTCTCCTCAAAACATGTAGTGAGGGAGTGGAGCTAAGCCAGGCACTGGAGAGAAAGTACCGCACATTGGGCTTGTCTACTAGGGAAGTTACTCCCTGCAAGGCATGGGAAAGAGTGGCACAGATTTGGAAACCCGTCACTATCACAGTCATTGAATCAGAGCTTGGCTTTGCTGGAAAGGCTTCTGAGAGGAAGCCCTAGAAACTCCTAACCCTGAAGAAAAGGAAATACAAGGCATACCTTTGGCAACTCTTCCCAGAAGCTATGCCTGCCTCAGGGACAAATGGCCTGAGCAAGTATAACTAGACAAAAAACAAGCAAGAAATGTTATCTGCTAAGCTTCCAAGCAAGATCGCCATCTGACTTGTCTTACAACATTAGCTCAGACCTCAGGAAGGTAGAAGCCCGGATATTTGCAGGTGTCTAGAAGGAGCAGTGGAACATGTTCCATATGTGCTGTACATGAATAGCTGAGGGGCAGCAGAAGAAAAAAAGCCCAACTTTAGCGGTTCTTGCTCACTTGGCTTTCCGAAATATTAATCATAGAATCACAGAATGGTTTGGGTTGGAAGAGACTTTAAAGATCATCTAGTTCCAACACTGCTGCCATGGGCAAGGACAACTTCCACTAGACCAGGTTGTTCAAAGCCTCATCCAACCTGACCTTGAACACTTCCAGGGAATGCCTACTACTGTATTATTATTCATCTGAGAAACAAAATCGCTAGGACTGCTAACATCCTAATAAGGAGCACTTGTCTTTTCCATCAAGAATTAGGCTCTGTGGGTATCCTTTTGGTTTTCTCTGTAAAGCTTCAGAATATATTAATAAATCAAAATCTGACTACTACATTGAACCTCCATGATACAAGCCTGCTATAACTCTGCTTTTATCAGCAGAAGCACCCAGAAGTTGTTGTGCCTGCTTTCAGTGCAGAACCCATGTCCATGTCACACTCATTTCCATGTGCCTGTGACATATCTGCTGCATGCTAGTTCCCAAAGACCCATGGCACACTTAAAAAATTGTCCCTAAATACCTGCTTTATATTGAGTAGTGTATAGCCATATAAATGGTTTTATCATTCATATGGGTACTTATATAAATTGATATAAATGTTGATTATGGCTTTCATCTGAATTTCTGTTGGTCTTAAAGAAAGACTCCGTTGAGCAACATTAGCAACCTATGAAAATGCATGCATGATAAAACTGCCCTCTAGCGGGAAAGCAGCAATCACATCCATAGCCAATATACAGAGGAGCATTTTAGGGCCCACAGTACATCGCTGAGCCGCAGGCTGTGGATCAGACAGCAGCCCCATCCCTTCAGACTGTCCCTGCATCTGGCTTGGCTGAGGCTGCAGCTGAGTAGTCTCTGAAGGGCTGCCTGCTGCATTCCCAGCACAGTCACACCAATACGACCAGAGCAAGCACTGCTTTGGCTTTTTCAGCCAGACCTTTCCTGTGCTGCCATTCACGGGGGCATGCAGAGGACATCCTCTGCCAGCTTGCACCACCTATTAATTGAGGAAAGAAGACTTACTGGAAGTAAATTGAAAAAATATGCATAAATGTCAACTGTCAGAAAACCTAGCATTATTCAGAAGCCTTGTATTCACATGATACTAGCACTCGGCCAGCACCAGGTACACATCACTGAGCACACATCAACAGCAAAAGCTGAAGCCCTAGAGACTGAGAATTCTCCTCAGGGCCCTATCCACAGAGATGCCATCACTCTGTACCAAAGAGCTGAGTAGATCCACAAGATCCACTCTCCTGCCACTTGCACTCCTTCCACCTTACTGAAATAAGGAAAGCAGTAATACTTCACTCTGACCTTTATATTCTTGTTTGCTCTCTCTATGACAAAAGACGACACCCTTCTTGCACTGTCTTACCACAGATTTAGAGATGCACCAACGGGGAAGCATTTGCTGATCCTTCACCCCTGGATGATGATCTCAGCTTCAACTCTGCTTATTATTTCTACCTCATAGGATCTGAGGGCTCTGGCCAAGACACCACACAGACTCACTGCCTTCTGACAGAGTATGAGTCCTGAGCAGGACCATCTCCTAACCATGGTTTGTTCACACAGCACTAGGCCTGGTAGATAAAGAGCCAGCATGACTCTTTCCCATGAACAAGCCATAGATCTATCATCCTGCACAACATTCCTCCCTTCCTCCAAGAGCCTGGGACCAGCATATATGACTGTGCTAAAATACTTGCAAATATGACTGCTACCTTAAGCTAAAGTAGCCACTGAATGAAAGTGCTTACAGAAAGGTTAGTTTCATACTGACTGAACCTGGCAGTTGAATTCAGTATTCTGCAGGATAATTCAAGGCTTTCTCCCTGCCTCTCCCCCAGTGTATACATATTTGCTCTCTTTTACATTTACAAACATATCTGCAGGTTGTGCCTGTAGTTCCTTATTTATGAAAATGGTAGGAGACAGACTGCTAGCATTAATCTTAAAAAAGCATAATGCTTGGACAATTTTCCAGTGCTTGACTCCAGACCTTCAGCTCAGTCACTCCAGTAGGCCACCGTATTAACAAATATTTACAAGTGGTATCAGTTTAACACATTTTTAGGCTGTTAGGTTTATTTTTCCAAGATGGGATCATTCTGTACCACACATCCTGTGGTTTCCTTTGACCCTGATGATGTGAAAGCCTTTTGGGAGCTGGCCTCCAAATTAATTCAAAACCTGATATGGCTAGACTACACATGGTAATTCAAGCATTCAGATTCAAAAGCTTTTTGCTTCAGGCCATTGGCTACAGCTGTAGAAAACAACTGTTCAGGGACTCAGAGGAGAGCCTTAAGATCTATGCAAGTACTTCTCTGCTTATCTTGTGCTCTTAAGAGTAGCTTGGGCTCTCCAATATTTAGGTCTAAAACTTGCACCCAAAGATAGCATGCAGAAGTTCTGCAAAGGAAAAGAGCTTGTATAAAGGAAGATGTGCAAATTAAAGCCTCCACTTTTTCTTCAACTCAGACTTCAGTCCTTTACTACCAACTTCAAAATCATATTGACAACCAAGAAGGAAGTGCTGAACTTAAAACTTTGCTCCAGACTTTGTTTCCACATTTGTGATTTTAGAATAAAGTTTGGGTTAAGATATTTCAGGTTTTACTCTTAGATACATTTAGAGTTTAACTGCAGAAATATTTGCCTCATCCACAGGTGAGCAGTATACTTTGAAACATGAGGCTTTTGGAATAAAGAAGTCTCCTTTCTCACACAGTAAAGACAAACTGATCTGACATATTATTTCTTATTAAAGAGCTTTTTTTTGCCCAGGTCACAGCTGTTTGTCTGTAACCATGACCTAGAAGCATTAAATTCAATTAAAACATCTCAACCAAAATACATCCTTAGTTACTAAATAAACCGGACTAAACCTGTTTACTGCATTGACTTGAAGAGAGAAGATGTTACCAGCAGTTCTTCACTCATCAGATATGGGGTCAGTTCCCATTCACCCTGCCAGCCTCACTGTCCCTCTCCAACAGGTCTGCACAAGAGACAAGAGGGGAGACCAAGCATCAAGTGCCCATGGCGATTCACCAAAACCTTTGTGCAATCACCAGCAGTGGCCATTTCCCCCTCTTCCCCAAAGGCAGCATTTGCCAAGAGACCTTGGGCAACATAGACACCAGGGGGATGTAACCAAATAAGTGGTGAACTAGAAGAAAACATAAAACAAACTTCACTGCAACTCCAGTGTCAACTCAGATCTAAGTCATTTTGAAACTACCACAGCAGGAAACTCCTCAGAGTTGGCAGAGCAGCGTGGTCTACCCTATTTGAGGAAGGTGCTATACTCTTTACATGTTAGTGTTCACTGGTTTGGGGACCACCGTTGCATGTCAAGCTTGCCTTTATTGCTTAGATTTCTCTACATAACATCTAAGTGTGGCAGAGAATAAGTACCATGACAGAAAAGATTGTATGTGGAGAGCAGCCAGTAACAGTGAGACTCAGATACACAAGAGCAAACATTGTCATCTCTCTGGAAGCTGTATGTGAAAGGAGGGCAGAGAAGACTGTAAGACGGGCTGCCAAGGGGACTGAAAGCCCCATCAGATGCTTGGTTCAGATAGAGCCAGTGGGCACTAAAAACACATTGGTAGGGAGAGGCTCACTTTAAAAGCACAACTCCTTTGTCTTCCCAGGGATTTTAATCACAGTGTGGTGGCTGGCAGGAAAGGAGGACTTCAAACAAGCACAAAATGTAGTTAAAAACACACTTTTATTTAGAACCTGATGAGTTGCAAGTCAACTTCCCATTGCTGATTTCCCTGTTGGCACCCTTGAACATTCACACCAAAGCAAGGAGCTCCCCTCCCCAGCTGTCTGCCCCCTAACCCCCATAGCAGATAAAGGTGACAGATGAGGGCATCTCCTTATATTTCCTTTTACCAAAGCCTAAATTAGGTTTGTGTGGCAAGGTTTTGGTCATAGCAGGATCTACAGGGGTGGCTTCTGCAAGAAGCTACTAGAAGCTTCCTTTATATCTGATAGAGCCAATGCTAGCTGGCTCCAAAACATCCTGAAACTGGCCAAGGCCAAGCCCATCAGCTACAGCGGTAGTGCCTCTGGGATAACATATTTAAGAAGAGGAAAATGTTACTGCACAGGAGCCAGAGAGATGACTGAGAATATGCAAGAGAAACAACTTTGCAGACACCAAGGGCGGTGAAGAAGGAGGAGAAGAGGTGCCTCAGGCACCAGAGCAAAGATTCCCCTGCAGCCCATGGTAAAGACAATGGTGAGGCAGGCTGTCCCTCTGAAGCCCATGGTTAATGGTGGAACGGATATCCACTTGCAGCCTGTGGAGGATTCTCACTGCAGTAGGTGATGCCCGAAGGAGGCTGTGACTCCATGGGACACCCATGTTAGAGCAGGCTCCTACAGGACCCATGGACTCATGTAGAGGGAAGAGTCCATGCTGAAACAGGTTTCCTGGTTTATTTCTCACTATCCTACCCTGATTTGGTTGGTAATAAACTGATTTCCTCAAGTTGAGTCTGGGTTTCCCTGTGACAATAATTAGTGAGTGATCTTTCCCTATCTTTTGTATTTTCTCTCCCCTGTCTAGCTGAGGAGGGGGAGTGATAGAGTGGCTTTGGTAGGCACCTGGTGTCCAGCGAAAGTCAACCCACCACGAAGGCAGAATGGGCACAGATTAGTTAGCGATTCCATATCACCAACATCAATCGATAGGAAGAGACAGCAGCAAGTCAAATGCAGTGAGGTGTCAGCACAAAACCAGTAAGCAACAAAGATACCAGTGCTTGATCCAAAGATAACTGCCACACAAATGACAGCAAATGCATACACTGACCAAAGAGTAGGATAAGTAGGAAGATGCAATAACTTGAAGTAAAAAAGCAGAAGTCAAGCTAATTGTATAGCTTGTAGAACTGCTACACAGGATCAGTTTGTGTCAAGAAAAAGTCAGGTTGAACAAGATCGATCCCAACACCGATCCCTGAGGGACACCACTCGTTACCGGTTTCCAGCCGGACATCGAGCCATTGACCACAACTCTTTGCGTGCGGCCATCCAGTCAGTTCTTTATCCACCTAGTGGTCCCCCTATCAAATTGATGTCTCTCCAATTTAGAGACAAGGATGTCACGTGGGACAGTGTCGAACGCTTTGCACAAGTCCAGGTAGATGACGTCAGCTGCTCTGCCCCTGTCCATCAGTCCCGTACCCCATCACAGAAGGCCACCAGGTTGGTCAGGCAGGATTTCCCCTTAGTGAAGCCATGCTGGCTGTCACCAACCACCTCCTTGCTTTCATGAGCCTTAGCATGCCTTCCAGGAGAATCTGCTCCAAGATTTTGCCAGGCACAGAGGAGAGACTGACTGGTCTGTAATTCCCTGGGTCATCCATTTTCCCTTTCTTGAAAATGGGGGTTATATTTCCCTTTTTCAAGTCCTCAGTAACTTCACCTGACTGCCATTACTTTTCAAGTATGATGGACAGCAGCTTAGCAACTTCATTCGTCAGCTTCTTCAGGACTCACGGATGGATTTCTTTAGGCTCCATGGACTTGTGCATGTTCAGGTTCTTAAGATGGTTTTGAACCAGTTAATTAATTGCAGTCTAAGAAATTCAGGTAAGACATGAGCAACACCTATAAAAAAAACACGGTGACCTCTGCAAGGGAAGATCTTTAGCTAAATAGCAGCACTTAAGACACAGACTTAGAAGGCAAGCCAGAGTCCCACAGTACTCGTCATGAGTCCACAGCTGCTGTTTTACTTACTGCTGGGTTCCTCATGGACACACTGCCACAGAAGACAAGGTCTTGGCAGGGTGAAAAGAATGACACAAGACCTACTGCAGAATGAGGATGTATATCAAGGATTTAAAACTGAAACTTGGCAAAAGATCTAGATCTTCAGGTGAAGAACAGCAGAAAACAATCTCCCTGAAGAACTCAGCAGTTTCCTCAAGGTTTCTTCCACTTTTATCTTAGGCAATTTGTGGTGACTAATGATGAAGATGACAGCCTGGGGTAGATGGACCATGTGCTTGACTCAGTCCAGAAACATATATGCGCAGCTACACATACAGATCTCTTCACCTGCTTCTTCTGTTCTCATAGTGAAACAATTGCCAAAATATTTTCCACTGCCTTTTCATCTTCCAGGCAATAACCTAAAAATGCATTGCAAGCTTTTAATAACCCCCCACAATCTTTCTCCAGTACAGCAAACAGATTTTAGCACCCTAGAAACTGAAAGAGAGAGAAAACATTTACTTGGACTAGAGCCACTAGCAAAACTACAGGGAAACAAGTAATAAGCACAGTTGCATTTATTTTAAGTCCAGCAGCCTAAGATCACCAGAACAGCACAGAGCCTCACCAATAGTTATGGGTTTGACTTGATATTCTCCTGTAACACAAATGCCATACAGATCCCTGCTGATCAGAGGTGGGAATGTTCCCACTGCCTGGCGCTGGACTTCCATACTGTGTACACACCACTCAATCTCTACAAGGTGCAAAACACAATTCCCAAAGAGGACCAAACACTATTTGCACTGAAATGGACAGTTCAATAACCAGGTACAGCAGGCTGTCACACTGTGGTATTTCAACTAGATGATCCTTAAGGTCTCTTTCAGCCCAAACTGTTCTATGATTCTATGATGCAGCTGCATCGATTTCCCTACTGAATCACTGCATCCCACATCACAGCAGGAAGAATCCCTGTTGCTGGAGCAGCATATGTGCCTTGTGACAATCGCAGATGCTGAAGCTGAGGCCTGAGCGTTACCACTGGGGGCACTGGACAGGGATTTTACACAGCCACAAAGAAGAAAGGAAGTTCATCAAATGAACTATTCAATTAAAAGGAAAATTACCAAAGGTCAAATATTAGTACTTCATGTATTTTTCACTACACCTTCCCCCCTCCCCTGTCCCATCTCGTTCCCACTTCCTTCCTCTCCTCCCCCATGTTGCACCCCAACTAACATGAGTCTAGGTAACAGGCAGATTAAAAGCCATATTTCTTTCTATCTCCACTAGTAGACAGTGACTGCTAAAACTGAAAGAAGCTTTAGTCTAAGGTATAAGTAGGGATGTACATAAATGTGGCTGGGATGTTAAAGTAATATGCAAAAATAAAAGGTGGTTTTGGTTTAAGTTGAGGAGTTTGCAGTTTAGAAAACAGATCACTACAGAAATTATCTCTAACTATACTTGTTTCAATGCATTAGGATTGGCCTATTTAGGCATGAGAAGCAGCTCTCCCTTTCCTCAGCTCAAAGTCAGGACCAAAGCCACCAAGTTAGTTAGCGTAGCAGCACAAGGCATGTAAACTGCCATGTAACTGCTGGCCTGCTCAGCCACTACCACTATCTCTTACAATTTACCATGCAAGTTTGCTCTTGGCTGTGTGTGCAATTCTTCCTTGTTATAAGCCAATAAACTAAGAGAAGAACAAAGATAAGAACTGACCATGGAGAAGAGGGAAGCCTGATGGAGTACTATAATATATATAAAACTTTAAAATTGTACTTCTTCTATGGCCAAGTTAAAGATAAGTGCTGTGGCTACTACTGAAAACTGTAGAACTGCTTCTGTTAATAGTTCTGTTAATGTTTCACTGGTTTTGGTAGTATTTCCTGGGAGACCCCTGGGCTGATCCAAGGAACAACAAATACAGTGGCAAAGACAGGGACTTTTTAAAGTGAACATTGAGCACTCAGGCAGATCAACCTCCCACCAGATCTATCAGTCCATGTTGGTATGCTACCCACACACCACAGTAAGTAATCTGTGAAAAACCTGCTTAGACTTTAAATTGCTACAGCTGTCCTGTCTCCTAAACACTGGTTGCTAAATCAGAAAGAAGCCTGACAATTTGAGTGCCCTGCTTTCTGTGGCTTCATCTTGAAAGTCACCATAAATCAGTTCACCAAAACACAAGGCAATATACAATCCACTCATGGCAAATGACAGAAGAGCTACTCCATACTGTGCTTCAAAACAAGAACATGAATTGTCTTCTTGCTTAAGAAAGGAAAAAGTACACAACTTTCAGAATGACTGTAGGTCACATGTTGGCCCTTGTCAAATGCAAACCACAGTGCTTAAAGACATTGTGGTGATGAGTTCAAACAAAAGTAATAACAGCTCTGATACCACGCTAAATAAGCAGCATCTGCAATGTACACAAAAGGACAAGAGGCCAAAACACAGCCAGTCAGTGGGAATTCACAGATTACCATATATGATGCTGACAAACCATTAAGGCTTGGAAATATGGTTGCATAGGTATGTTATTAGAAGAATTATTTTAATTTACAGTCAGATTTCAAAGACCTTAAATGACATTATTTCAATCTATGCTATATAACCACAGGGTAGCTAATTCCTTCATTAAGCTCTAGTTTTATTGTTTAGTCAAAGCTTTTACTCTAGAAAATTGTATGATTTGGTTTAAAATCTCAAAATGACGACAAAGTCAGCTCATTTCTGACTCTTTCATTTGCCTTTACGACTAGCTGCTTTCTGATAAAACACAATGTCTCTTAATTCTAGACAAAACTTGTTTAATTTCTTCTTCAAGAAAATATATTTTTGTTGTATTTTTTGACCTTTAAGCTACTAAATTATTTTTTGAAAGAATGATAAATGTTAAAAAGCTGCATTTGGGAAAGGCTGGAAACCGTACCCATTGAAGCTTTGCTAAACAACTGCACTCTGGATATTTTTAATTTTTTTCCCCACCTGCTGTAATTGTCTCTGCCCAAACCAGGTGTCAGAACAACAAAAAGCCATAAAGCAGAATAATAGCTGAAGGCTCCTAATATTTGTTGCACATCACTGCTGCTCATTTGTCTTTCTCTGCACCAGGGTGAATTTGGAAGCTCACTGAGCTCATTACAGAATGAATTCTCCTCCTTAGCAATAGTACTCCAAATATGAGCTGAGAGTCACTGCCCTAAATAAAATGTGAGGTAAACCTATTTCCACTAGTGAGTCATAGAAGCAGCTAAATCAAAAGTAGGTGAGTTAAGGAAAATTAATCAGAATATGAAAGAATTATGCCTGCTCTAGTAAGTCCCACGGACTATTATCCACTTCTAGTGATCCATGTGGGTGCTGGTGATGTTGATAGCAGCAGCCTGCAGAACATAAAGAAGGACTACAGAGCCCTGGGAGAGGTGGTTAGGGGCTCTGGAGCTCAGACTGTCTTTTCATCAATTCTCCAGGATACAAGCGAGGACCTTAAAAAAGCTAGGAGGATTGGCCAGGTTAATAAATGGTTAGAATGGTGGTGCCATAGTCAAGGGTTTGGGTGTCTTGAACATCTTGAACATCGAACCTACATTAGTAGGCCAGGTCTACTGGGGGCTGGTGGAGCTGGTCTGACAAAGAAGGGGAAGAGTGGTTTTGATAGGAGGCTTGCCAGGCTGGTCAAGGTTGCTTTAAACTAGATGTGTTGGGGGAGGGGGGCATCGTTCCATCCCAACACACCCAGTCAGTTGCCAGCACCTATAAAAAATGCTTGGAGCAATGTAAAGATATTCCAGCTGCTTCAGCCAATGAGCCGGCTTCATTTGGAGCTCGGCTCAGATGTCTCTATACAAATGTCCATAGCATGGGGAACAAACAAGAGGAATTAGAGATGTGTGCACATCTATGGGGTATGATATAGTAGGCATCACAGAAACATGGTGGGATGGCTCCTATGACTGGAGTGTTGGAATGGAAGGTTACAGGCTCTTTAGAAAAGACAGGCCTGGCAGGTGGGGAGGGGGAGTTGCTATTTATGTTAGGAATAGGCTGGAGAGTATGGAACTCTGTCTGGGGATGGGTGAGCAGTCGACAGAGAGTTTGTGGGTCAGGGTTAAAGGGAGAACAGCAATGGGAGACATTACTGTGGGGATCTGTTACAGACTGCCTGATCAAGAGGAATCTGCAGATGAAGCACTCTACAGACAGATAGGAACAGCCTCATGCTCTCAGGCCCTTGTTCTCATGGGGGAATTCAACCACCCTGACATCCGTTGGAGCTACAGTACGGCTCAGCACAAGCAATCCAGCAGGTTCCTTGATTGTGTGGAAGACTACTTCTTCCTGCAAGTAATACAGGAGCCGACAAGGAGAGGTGCCATGCTTGACCTTGTGCTCACCAACAGGGAAGGGCTCATTGGAAATATGACACTCCAGGGCAGCCTTGGATGCAGTGATCACGAGATGGTCGAATTTGAGATCCTCAGGACAGTGAGAAGAGCGTGCAGCAAGCTCACTGCCCTGGACTTCAAGAGAACAGACTTTGGCCTCTTCAGGAACCTGTCTAGTAAGGTTCCATGGGATATAGCCCTAGAGGGCAGGGGGGCCCAAGACTGTTGGTTGATATTCAAGGATCACCTGCTACAAGCTCAGGAGTGTTGCATCCCAACCAGAAGGAAGTGCAGCAGGAGGGCCAGGAGACCTCCTTGGATGGATAAGCAGCTGCTCAGGAAAATTCAAAGGAAAAAAGAGGCTTATAGAAGGTGGAAGCAGGGACAGGCAGCCTGGGAAGAATACAGGGATGCTGTCCGGGAAGCAAGGGATGTGGTTAAGAAAGCTAAGGCCCAGCTAGAATTAAACTTGGCTAGGGATGTGAAGGATAACAGGAAGGGATTCTATATAGGTACGTAGCGAAAAAAAGACAGACTAGGGACAACGTAGGACCCCTCCGGAAGCTATCGGGAGAACTGGCTACCCTGGATTTGGAGAAGGCTGAGGTTCTTAATGATTTCTTTGCCTCAGTCTTCACTGGCAAATGCTCTGACCACACCACCCAAGTCTTGGCAGGCAGACGCAGGGACTGTGAGAATGAAGACCTTAGGTCCACTGTAGGAGAGGATCTGGTTCGAGACCATCTTAAAAACCTGTAGTGACAGGACAAGGGGTAACGGGTTCAAACTCAAACAGGGGAAGTTTAGATTGGATCTAAGGAAGAAATTCTTTACTGTTAGGGTGGTGAGGCACTGGAATGGGTTGCCCAGGGAGGTTGTGAATGCTCCATCCCTGACGGTGTTCAAGGCCAGGTTGGAGAGGGCCTTGGGTGACATTGTTTAGTGTGAGATGTCCCTGCCCATGGGAGGGGGGTTGGAACTAGATGATCTTAAGGTCCTTTCCAACCCTAACTATTCTGTGATTCCATGATTCTAATTAGAAAGTGTCAGAATACTGTACTGTACTATTTAGAAATGAGCTACAATTTGGATAATGGTTAAAAGCAATATGGAAGGCCACATCGCTAAAACAGGCATGGCACATCCTAACCCAGCACGTGATGGGGCTATCTTGTTTTCAACTGTTTGCAAAGTTTCCAGTGTGCAGGCCAGAAAAGAATAACGAATGGTATTCTGCTTGCTTGCTGAACAAAGGTCAACATGAAACAAAAAAATAAAACTTCTTTAGATGTAGAAAAACACTCAGTTCCATGGGCAATGTTTCTTATTTAATCCAAAGTATTTAATCCATCTCTATTTGAAAACATCATCACTCCTGTAACCTAACCATAAGAAAACCATTACCATGTTTGGGTTTAGATTTAGCATACAGCATATTTGGAAGATGACATTGCAAAATTGCTCAGTTTCAAAACCAATTGCAACATAGGCCTATTTGCAATAATTTCCACATACGTAATAGCCAAAATACTATGACTAGGTTGTTATTTATGATAAGCAGCATTATTCACACTTGACTATAATGAGCAGTGATCATAATCATTATTTCTGGATTCAAAAAATGCTCATCAGTCCTGGACTAGAGGAAATTGCATGTCTGTTGTGGGTGTCAGGGTTTATGAACTTCACCCCTAGAGGTTGTGAGTGGGCCTGATATCAGCCCTAAAGCACAGTAGGCAACAGTTTCTCTGTTCCTTGCAATTCTCTAGGCTAATTTGTGATGCGGTTTCCAAATTCTTTACTTAAAGCATGCAGAATGAGAGAAGCTTCATTTTTGGAATGACAGTACATTCCTACACACTTTCCATCAACGTACAGACTTTGGGCAGGGGTTGCCACTCTCTGAGTAGAAAAGGACTATGACTTAGGGGAAAAAAAGTCTAAAATGTGTGTAAATGCCAGAGTAGATTCTTCTCCTCATTTAATTAATTTTGTATGTTGCCTTTGCACATGGAGGATTTGCATCTGGTGTGACAAAGCAGTCAAACAAAAAAGCTTTTCACAGCAACAGTTGATTATTTGATGTTTATTCAAGTGTGACCAAATTTGCAGTTGAACGGATTAGCAAAGATGAGGACAAAAGCAGACTGTCAGGAGACAGCAATTAGTGCAAGAGGTGAAGTGGCTGTAGCAGCTGTGAACTGTGCTCCAGGGAAGAAACCTAGACATGCAGAATTACATTAGTGAGGCTGATCTCACCTGCTGAAAACTGCCCACAGGAACTGCCTTTGAGGCAAGTACCAGATCATCCACAAAAGTGATCCACAGTATTTAGAAGTCTAGGAAATAGTGCTTTCAACAGAACTTACTCATGGGAATATGAAACGTGTCTTGTCAGGACAACTGTTAGCTCATCCAAAACAGCCAGGTCACTGATAGCAAGTCAATGCTGAAGGTTTCGTTATAAACCTTTCTTCAGCAATTGTGATTTTTTTGTACACTGCACCAAAGATTTGAGCTAACAAACTGTATGTATCATGGGAAAAGCTGGAGAAAGTGTCAACTCCAGAGTTATTCAACCTCAGTAGGGAAATGAGTTTGCTTGACATCGATAAACTGGAAAGAGGGAACTTACACAGACAACACTGCTGTTGTCCAACTAAGCCAACTCCTAAATGCCCTTTTTTTCCTTAAGGTTCAGACCAGGAAAAGACTCATTCTAGAACAATTATACTTACTTAGAATATCCTCTGCTTTCCTAATAAACTGGTTAAAATAGCACAAACCAGAGGAACTGTTCTTGCAACTAGAACAGGTTTCCCACCTTACAAACTTCTCTCTTTATAAAGATAAGACAGACTATGAAAGAAAGTTGTCAGTTCCCTTTACGAAACATATAACAAAAAAAAAAAACCTGGAAAAATTATAATTAATGATGTAAGATTCAGGAAACACCTTAAATAAATTTCCCTCTGCCACTTCAGTTTGGCTTCCTTTTGCTCTCTCATGATACAACTTTCAGTTACCTCTAAAAATAAAGCTTTCCCCCAAGCATAATTGTGCTATCGTATGCAAGACAGCCAAATGATGATTAACTGAGTGTCGTGGTTTAAGCCCAGGCTGTAAATTAGAACCACGCAGTCTACTTCCCCCCCATACCCTTTCTTCCCTCCACTCCTGGAGGGATGGGGAGGAGAATCAAAAGAATGCAACTCCCACAGGTTGAGGCAAGAATAGTTTAATAACTAAGGTATAACACAAAACCACTACTGCTACCACCAATAATAATAATGATAAAGGAAATAACAAGGGAAGAGAATACAACCGCTCACCACCTGCCGAACGATACCGATACCTCGCCCCCCACCCAGCAGTGTGCTAGCCCTTCCGGGTAACTCTCAGTTACACCCTGGGCATGATGTGCTGTGGTATGGAATACCTCTTTGGGTAGTTTGGGTCAGATGTCCTGTTCTTGCTTCCTCCTGGCTTCCCCTCCTCCCTGGCAGAGCATGAGACTCACAAAGTCTTTGGTCAGACTAAACATTCTGACCAGCAACTGAAAACATCGGTTTTATCAGTACTGTCCCCAGGCCGAAAGTCAAAAACACAGCGCTGCACCAGCTACTAAGAAGGAGAAAAAATTACTGCTACTGCTAAACTCAGGGCACTGAGTATTAGTTGGCATTTGTTTCCTTTCCATTGTTTAATATACACTCCTTATTAATTCACATTATTTAAAATCTCCACTAAAAAGGGGTAATTACTCTCTGTTTCAAAGGATTTTCTGTAATTATCACTAGACACAGCAGTGAAATTTACAAGCCTTATGACTCTGTGAAATGCAGACAGACATAATAGCAGGGAAGGAACAGGACAGTCTGGAGGTGGACAGACAAAATGGTACACCACTGACACAAGTGGCTTGTCCAAAACAAAGCCCGACTATACATTTCTGGGGACAGTGCTAATGATCGGCACCGGAACAGTGGGATGAAAGACACAAGAACTAAGCTGCAGGCAGCTCCTTCCCAAAAGGGCATGGCAAAACGGATGTACCACACCAAACAGACTGAGCTGGTCTCAAGGAAACACAATCCCAAACAATGCTGTTACAACGCAAGAGGTTCAGGACCCCTCTAGTCATGATCCCCTCCCTTTCAGCCTATTGACAGCTCAGCTTTGGCACTTGCTAGCCACAAAATTCAGCTAGGCCTGGAAACTACTAAGTTGCTGGATCCCAGTTTCACTGAAAGTTCTGCTGCAGGGTAACTCACAGTATTAAGTTTCAGCTCAGACAGTTAATGTTGGTCAAGTTTTAAACAACTGAAAATTAGGGTTTCCAGCTCAGGCCTCAGCTGTTGTTAATAATAACGAACCATCTCTACCACTTTCCAAGAAATCAAACCATTGAAGAAAAAAAAAATGCTGTTCCTATTTTTAGGAAGAATAGACTCCCAAGAAGTGAGGGTGGATGCCCCTCAAACTTGAAGCAATTCTCTATGAAGTAGATCACTTCCTCCTTCATGCTGCCTTCACAGAACCCAGCAAAGATGCATATTTAGTCGTACCTTGATATTTGATTCAGAGAATTGGCTGAGAATTTGTAAAATGCAGTAATCAACTGCTGCAGAGAAAAGGTAAATTCTTGTCCTCTAACTTGTAGCAACCCTGTCTTCTCAGGAGGTGTGGTAATACCCAATATCAATCCAGTATGGTTCTAAGCAGGAAATATTAGAGAATATTATTTATTCCCCATTGCTACTAACTTCAAGATACAATCCAAAGTCTTGATTAAGTCTTAAAGTGTACTTTGACTTCAGACTGATGCACAAAAAAATAAGTCATTCTGCTCACTACAATTAAGAAAATAGGAACAGCAGCACTTTGCCTCAATAATTTGTATCTGATCAAGAAGAAGACTTCATTGTTGAGACAAGAAAACCTTCATTGGAAAATAAGATCTAATATTGCATCAGTCCAAGAAGTTGGATTAGCACAGACAGAAGTAGAAAATGCACATAGTTCTCAGGCATTATTGTAGCAGGGAAAGGAGTCTGCCATAAATCGGACCTCTAGCTCCATGCATTCCTGGCTTGCAACAGGCTCTGAATAATGAGTCCTTGGAAAAATAAATAATTATTTCAACTTACTAATATGTCATTAGGGCTGGTAGACACACCATCTTCCTGTTTAGGTGGGCAGACTTCTTTAAATTCTAGCTCTAACAATCTCAAGGCAAACTTTCAAAATTATTTGAATGACGAGCTGTTCTGCCAATGCACCTGAAGACTGACAGCCTCAATCCTCCCATTCATGCTTTATTTTTCCCTAGGAAAATTCAGATTTTTTTCCTCATAATTTTTATTTCTAGAAAGCTGAAGTGTCACATTTCTTGTTAGGTTCTCCAGGGCAGAAAAATGGTAATTTCTTGAAGCACTTTTATTCTACATCAATTTACTATTTAGATATATTAACTTGAAAGGCCAGAGCTGTTATCCAAGTGCTTTACTTGTTCCTCTTTATGAGTGACCAATGCTCCCACAGTGCATCACAGCCTCCTCTCCAGTAGCACCAGTGTGAGACTTTTACAGGAATTGTGCCCAAATGTAAATTCCCATCCCTTAAAGCATGCTGAAACAAATTAACAGAGAAGGCTCCAGCTGAGACATCATAACATGATGACATTTTCTTTGAGGACAAGGTGGTTTTCAAGTAACTGTTGATATCCCTCTTCCACAGGTAGCTCTGAGATTGTTTATTCCCAGTGCAGGACATGATCATAAAAAAAGCTGAGCTGGTGCCAGTATCCAAGTCATATAAGTAAGAGCTCACATGCATATAAAGTGGATGAATGTAATGCTCTCAGAAAAATGTAGCTAAGTGGTGAATCCAAGTCCTTTAGTTCAGTGGTGGGCAGAACAAAATTTCCTAGCTCTTGATTCCTTAATTCATCCCTACAAACTCAAGAAGGCAGCATTTTTACAGTGGTGGTAGGAAGCAGAAGTGATTACAGAAGAATCTGAGTCCGCTACTTTTACACAAGGGTGGGGGCAGACTAACTGTTAATGGGCAGGCTAATGCAGCTGCCTTTGCTTTGCAAATATTTGGGGATTTTTCTTGCTCAATCTCAATGGAAGTGATTTGCTATGAAGAAACTCACACGAATGCTAACTGATAATAGTAGTAGTGGTAGAACGTTAAACAGCCTAAACCATCATAAATCAATTTCATAACCATACTATTACGAAATTAATTTTCAGTCAGACTTTCAGAAAGCCTAAAGAGAAGTAATTAGTATCAGCATCTAATTAATATAGTTACAGTGCAGAGCTAACTGGAAAAGATTTCTCTGAACTGCAAGGAAATGCTTTCCTTTGTTCACTGGGGTGTGGTACCTGTGCTCCTTCCAGCCAGACTCCCAGGATTTTAAGCACCACTGTCTAAAGGTTACTCCATGTGGAAATATTAGCCACATGAGAACTGCAAAGTTTAATAACCAGGTTCAGGAATCCAAAATCCTCACCAGTACACCTGCACAGGATGCCCTTTTCATCAGTGCCTTTGTTGTAAAAAACTCACATGTAGATATTGAAAAGGTGTGATGATGTTGGATCATGACACCACAGGCTGTTAGGATACAGGCACGTGAAAACTAACCCTCCCCTTTCTTCTTGCGCTTGAATACCTCAGCAGCAATGTGAAGAGATATAACACAACCTGAAAGGAAATGAGAAGTTGCATACTGTTCTCTCAACTTGGTGCTCAGTGCTTCCCACACCATCCGGCTTCCCAGTGCTTACTTTTTTCCTTTCTGGGTAGGAATTAATCAGGAAATCCTAGAGGAACAGTAATATAATTATCACAGTTATTTTTGGTGTCAACAAGGGGATTGCAGTTGTAGAGAGGAAGATGGATGTGTTGTAGAAGGAAGCTGAATGAGTTGTCATAAATGTTTTAACAAAGGCAATAAACCTGAAGGGAACTGTCCACATAGAAAGTAATTTGGCTTACTTTGCCATTTGGCTTACTTTGCCGTAAATCAAAATCAGTGGCTGATTTTGGTTTACAGATGACTTATATGCTGATTCTGGCAAAGCCATCAGGGTTTCAGTTTAGAGAAATAAGAGCATTATTCACTTTTCAAGGCCTTCCTTTTGGCTCAGTTCTGCCCAACTTCCATACAGCACCAAATCACTTTGGGAACGGCAGTGTAATCAAACACAGTCATAACAGGAGCCCCAGCAACTCTGCTGGCTGCAACAGAACAAATCACTGCAGGAAACATTTGTTGTGGCTACACAGGACGTTCATCTCTGACTGCTTTAAAAATCAAAGGCTGATATACCCTGAACCACAACACTATGTACACTGTGTGACTACCCTAACCACACACTGAGAGGGGAAGAGAGCGTCTACACAGAGCACACACTTGGGATGCGAAGATTGTCTCCGAGCATTCTGCAATAATCTTAAATTATACACACACAAAAGTCAAGCAATCGGAAAACTCAGAGCCGCGCTGAAAACTCTGAGCGCAATGCCAGAAGGGTCACTGCTTTAGCACCATTCTCTGCTCAGCAGTCCGCAGAAGCTGCCAGAAGCAGGGCAGGAGTAGGAGGCAGCCACAGCTCTGCTGTGTGCGATGGAGGATCTGCCCCAGAGCTCCCCCAGCAGGTGACTGGGACGTGCCCAGGCTGTGCCTGAGCCCAGCTTGAGAGGATGAGGAGGGACTAACCAAAGCCTCAGCTCTCACTGCAGCTGCACCGGCAGAAGTCTGCTCTTCTGCCAGAGGCACGGAGGGGGTCACAGTTCTGTGTCTATAAAGGACATGAGCAGCCTCTTGACATTCACAGATAAATTAATATATATAGGTAAAGTTATATCTGTGTAGACAGAAGATAAATTTAAATTACAAAAATACAGTTAAAAATACAGGTAAATTTGAAATAGCAGCTGGACTTGCTGCCCAATTGGAGGCAGAGCTGCCAGGTCTTGCATTTCTCAGGGGGTGCATAGGCAGGTAGCATACCTGTCAGGAGCAACTTTCAGAAAGCAAGTCTTCCCCACAAAATACCCCACAGTCTGGGAAACCCAAATGCATGTGACATGCACTTCATGGCCTTGCTGACCAATAATTGACAAATTGCAAGAATTAACTAGCAGAGATTGCAAATCATGTATTTCTCAAGCAAGAAGTCAAATAAAGGCCTTCATATGCACGTGGAGAAAGACTAGATCCTCTTTCCCTCGCACAACTGCCACAGGCTATCTTCTATCTGCTGTTTTGCCACCATCAGTTTGAATGTCAGTCTGGATATTTTAGCCACTGCAAGACCAGGCTGACTGCAGCCCAGTCAAATCTCCAGAGTAATTGCTTCTCTACAGCAGCAGACACTTTTCTCCAGTGCTCTGTTCTCAGTGCTACAAAGGGACCACTGGATCCTGTTGCCAGTGCTATACTCAGGGAGCTTCGAACCACACTGGAAGAAGAGGTGTCAGTGGCGCTGCAATGGGACCACAAAGAACTGGGCAAGCTGGCTCTGTCAACAGTTATTCCTGCAGCCAAAGCAGAAGAGACAGATTAAATCTGTTAAATCCACCCATTGCTCTTGGGGGAGAAAAACGAGCACCAGTGCATGCTCTGGAATGACTAGCTCAAAATAAGCATCTGCAATCTCCACATCAGGTTTGAGTGTGTGTCCAGGCTGTGTGCAAAGGTTTACCATCAGTTTCAGATTTCCTGAGTATGTACTTTGATCTAGTGGGAGCTGTCCTGCAATGACAGGGCATCTCGACTCCAAGATGAGTGAGTATAGTTGTATGCAGACTGAGCAATGATGGAAAAACCTGCCAGAGATGAGGACCAAATGAGCTTCCTGTGCCCAGGGACCGTCACAGACTCATTTGGGATTTCCAAATTTTCCCTCCACATACATAAGCAAGTGCTGATAGCCCAAGTAGTCTTTCTTTTTGGCAGAAGAGAAAACATAGAAAGCTTACAGTAAATAAGTTACCTTCTGAATAAAGTCTCAGTATGTTTCTTGGTTTGATATTAAAATGATACTAATTTCAATTTCTTTATCTAATAATCTACACCACATCATTAATATCAAGTCTCAGGGAATTTGTCAACAGTGCTGTTTGAGCAGAGCCTTGGTTTCATACCATGATGAGTTTATCATGTTGCGTTGCCAATTTATCTGTAATTTGTTGCTGTTTGACTGTCAGCAAGGAAAATACCCTCTGCTCTGCTAAATAAGCAAAACCCTGAACAATACATACTCCTTTGCTAAAGGAAGTCTGACCTACTTAGACTTTACTGTAGAAAAATCAATGTTTTCTTCCCCAAAGGCTTTCATGTGCTCAATTTTCAGACAAACTTTTACAACATACAAATTCTTATTGGAAAGTCAGTCATCATATTATAAGTCACATATCTGAATCATTTCAGTATCTGGATGGGGGAAAAACAAGGTCTAACGTTTACTTCAGCTTATAAACGTTCTCCTCAGACAAAACCAAATTCACCTTGGAGTCTGTTTATGTTCCTGTGAAATTCAAACATGCTGCTCCAAAGAAGCTATCCCAGCTCCTGTTGGCTCAAAACCGTATCAAGAAAGGAGAGTCTTAGTAATGTTCCCATAAAAAGAAAAGCAATGTGAATCAAAGTGGAAACATAAACTTCCCAGTGGTTCTTCTAAAACCAGTGGCTTTAGAAGTAAGCTTGATCCTTGACAGTGACTACATGCAGAGAGCTGCCTTTAAAAATGCAAAAGCTCCTCATGATTTTACTCACACTGAGGTGGGTTAGAGTAACTCAAACAAACTAAACGAAGTTACAGCTCAGAAAACAGGATGCCAGCAGGAAAAGAATAAACCCACAAAGTTTAACCTCTCCAAATGTGGATTTCTGTTTAAAAGACGTTTCAGTGACCTATCCACCACTGAGCAGCTGACACTCATCTCCAGTCATCACCAGCCTCCAAAACATTAAAGTGAGAGGGTTCTTTATCACTTCATAGCAAGAAATAAGACCATAGACAGCCTGCTCTGCAACTAGCACTTAAATTCACTTAAAATTCACACTATAGGGAGGGTGGGAAGGCTCTACAGAGGGATCTGTAGATGAGGCCCTTGGTTTAGTGGTGAACTTGGCAGCCCTGGGGTAACGTTTGGACTTGATGGTCTTAAAGGTCTTTTCAAACCTAGCTGATTCTACGAAAAAAAAAAATAAAATAAAATAATCACCACTCTCTCTGGACAGAACCAAGGCCTCCTACCATTGCCCACCCTGCAGCACTGGGACATCTTTTCTGTGATGGCCAGGGCACTCAATCCTGAGAAAACTTCTTTCTTTGTTACATACTTCATCATATTTGACTTGCATATACATATGGGATTTCTCAAAGGGAAAGCAGAAATGTTTGGAAAAAAATCCAACTAAACAACTCAATCCCTCCTATGTGCAGCACAATGTTACTAGGGCTCCACTGTGCTCCCCAACTCCTCTCTTGAGATGGCAGCAGCAAGGCAAGAGCACCAGTTTCAGTGGTGTCTGTGGGAATGACCAACCCCCATAGAGGCCATCAGGCAATAGCTGCTGGTTTCAAAGGAAGATGTTATGCTTAACAGGCTATTAATAGCACCCTAATGTCACCTTAGATTGTGACATCTTACTTCAGATATCACCCTCCCCAAAAATATGTCACAGCCTCACATTGCTTTCTGTTCTACGCAGGCACCTTCTTGACACCTCATCAGATAATGAGCATCCATTTTACCTAATTGGTTACACACAAAAAAGGTAAACCACTAGAAGAAAAGGATGCAGGAGCCACACTAACAGTGTGTCTGCCTGGCTAGATGCGAGAGATGCAAGCAAAATCCTCTAAATTCAGGCCAGGCTAACGATCAGCCTTGGACACTGCCACCCAAACAGCTCTTTTTTATCTTCTAGGATCTTCATTGGCTAGTGGTGGGCAAGAAAAACTTTGGTGTAATAGCACTGAATCAAAGAAGAGGTGCCTTCCCACCACTCTGCAGTTCATGAAGGGAAGGACTTGGATACAACAGCCAGAACACACACACGGCTTAGCACAGCTTGAGCAGCTCAGGCAGGCAGGAATATTGCCATGCTTCCAAAGTCAGGTGCTGGACTAAAGCATCATCCACCACTTCCAGCTGAAAGCCTCCCACTCAGTGGCACTGGCAGCAGCACAGGCTGGCAAGGGGAATCATTAGTGACAAGATTGCAACAGGAAATCTCAATCCATCCTGTGGCAACAAGCACAGGATGCAAATTCTGTCTGTATTTAAAGTCCTACCTCACGTGCCTGCAAAACCAAAGTCTCTTGCATCTGTGTAAAAGATAAAGGTCACAGCAAAAACAGTGAGTTTCACAAAAAAGCAGACTATTCTTAAAGAAAAAGAAAGAGTTCTGTTCACTTCAGTGAATCTGAGTCAACTTTTCATCTATGTTTTTTGTGAAACTCCTCTGGCTTTCGGTGACCTTTCTCAGATAGCTGCACAGCACAACCAGTCTTTGATGCTGGAAGTTACATGCATCATTGCAGAACACAATAAAAGGAAATGGGTCAGGCCTGGAGAGGTGGATCTAAACATCATTCAGGCTTGTGTCTCAGAAGACTCTAACCCAAAAACTGACACACAAGTAAAGTCTCTTCGAAACCAAACCTACTGCCAGTAAGAGTGAAGGGGACATATCTATATGGCTAGAACGCAAACACTACCTCTACTTATGCACCGAATTCAGCAAATTGTGGTGTCTAGCTCTAGTATAGCCCAATATAATGGGACATCCTGGGTCTGTGCGAGATACCACAGGGTTTGGGCGATCAGCAGTGTGATAGCTCCAACCTCCACTAGCACATGCTGGACCCAGGCTTTGACACAGATCTGCTCCTGACTTGCAATTTAAAGAAACCAGTACTTCTAAAAAGCTCACTTTGTCAGTTGTTTTACCATCTTTTAGCAGAAAATGCACTGACTCAACACCACATTCCAATAGCAGCATCATGCCTGTCCTCTCCTGTCGACATGTCCTGGCTGATTCAGCCGCGTGGGACACCGGTGTCCACCTTCTATTTGCTTAAGTCACACAACACAGGCAGCAGCAAAGCAAACACCTTCAAAGCCCCATACTGTGACAGTTCAATACCAGGACTCTCTGAAACTTTCAAGATTGAAGCATTGCATCAAATTATCAATAGAGAGGTGATAATTTGGCAAGTGAGGAACGAGACTGGAGCCCCTGTGACTTCTCATTATCCAGTGGATACCATATAACCTTGGGGAACTTTATCCCATACTGATCTGGGGCTGAAGTTCACAGCAGCTCAGTGCAAGGACTGTGCCCAGTGAGATGTCTCCTGGGACTGCATAGTAGTGCTGGGCTTCACAGTGCCTGCCGCAGCACCTGGAGACTGTACATCCACACCTCCAGCAGGCACAAGGACCCTGGAGGTCAGGTTGAAAGAAGCTGACCCTCTCAATGTCTCTCCATGGTATCTACACACACTTCCTGAGCAAGGTTCACACTTGGTTGTGAAACTGCATTCACTGGTGATTCAGAAAATCAAAAGCCCAGAAGGGCCACATGAGCAATGTTACATGTAACCACAAACCACATCAGAGCCAGTCAACCAGCTCATATGGTGGGAGAAGCTACAGCTCTGAGCCTGCTTGAAAAGGATGCTCAGAGGAATCCTGCAATCAGAGGAATCAAAGCATTTTAGGCACTGAAAGAACTGCCTGAACAACAAAAGAGTGAATCCATCGTCTGATGGATAGAAATGGCTACAATATTTGGCTCATGGGGATTTTAATATGCTTTGAATGATATTTTTCTGGGATGAAGAGTAAGTTTCTAAGCTCATCATCAGCCAAATAAGCAGCTGCCTTCAGATAGGAGCTTCAGATAGGGCTGTATGCAGTGTTCACACTCGTGAATAACCTGGGCAATAGTGTCTATTGCTAAGTCCACCCCTCGATCATGAGTCCATCTCTATGTTGCATCTCTGCCCTGATGGCCTGAAGTGTCATGGGCCCATCAGGCTCAAAATAATTCACCCTCCCCTTCAGCAGTTTCTGCAACTTGTCGCTGGGGACTCCATACAGCTGCCTTCCATCTCTGATGCTTCCAAAGCACTGGAGGGGCCCAGTGGACTAGATACTCGCTCATACTGTCCCATACACCATGACACTCATGACTGTCCAGCCTTGGGGAAAACCTCTTGGTCCCCCTATGTCATCGTCTAACCCCAGACAAGACCCAAACCTGACTCTGCTTAACTCTCGGGATCAGACAAAATGGTCGTGGGTAGAACTCACTCTGTGTGTGTGCCAACATGGTGATCCCCATCACAATCAGCAGGCAGGTCCCAAGGGTACCCAAAGCCCATTCAAAACCTTCAGAACTCTCAAATGATGCTGCTATGCTTGCCGGCTCTCTCACTACCAGCTTCCCTTTTTCTGAGTCCAGATCTTCCTCCTCTGCCTTGCTGGAAAGTGCTGCGGGGTCTCCTGCATCCTCCTGTGGCTCAGGCTCGCCGGGCTCGGCAGACGGCTGCTGGGGGATGCTCTCGGCCGCCGCGGGGCTGGGCTCGGCTGCGGCGCTCGGCTCCTCCACCGCCTCCTCCCGCTGCTCAGCAGCTGCCTGCTTCCCCTCCTCGTCCGCCCCGACCTCCTCCACCGGCAGCCACTCCCTGCCGGCCTCCGGCCCTGCTCCCACCGCCGCTTGGTCTCCGGGGCCGCTCTCCCGGGCCGCTTTGGCCGCCGCCGGCTCCCGGGGCCGCTCCCCCTCAGCTCCCTGCAGCCTCACAAAGACAGAGGCGAGGACGAGGGCCAGGACAGTGAAGAGCAGCGGGACGGCCAGGTACAAGTCCACAGCCATGTTCATCTCGCCCTGCTGCCGGAGCCCCCCCGTATTACAAGCCATTACCATATGGTACAATGAAACAAGAACCTTAGCCCAAGGCCCACACTTGATAAACACTAACACAGCAAATACCGGCTCTAAGTAAGCTACAGCACACTGAAACTGTGACATCAAGAGAAACAACTTTGAGAGCCCATAAATCAGCATTGTGCCTTGGTCAGATCTGTCGTTATCTCAACCCTTGGAGCCCCACGTTGGGCGCCAAAAAGAACTGTCGTGGTTTAAGCCCAGGCCGTAAATCAGAACCACGCAGTCTACTTCCCCCCCCACCTTTCTTCCCTCCGCTTCTGGAGGGACGGCGAGGAGAAGCGAAAGAATGCAACTCCCATGGGTTGAGATAAGAACAGTTTAATAACTAAGGTATAACACAAATCACTACTGCTACCACCAATAATAATAATGATAAAGGAAATAACAAGGGAAGAGAATACAACCGCTCACCGACCGGTACCTCACACCCACCCCGCAGCGTTCTAGCCCTTCTGGGCGACTCTCAGTTCTACATCCTGGGCATGACGTGCTGTGGTATGGAATACCTCTTTGGCTAGTTCGGGTCTGGTGTCCTGTCTCTGCTTCATCCCAGCTTCTCCTCCTCCCTGGCAGAGCATGAGACTCACAAAGTCTTTGGTCAGGGTAAACATTCTGACCAGCAACTGAAAACATCGGCTTTATCAGTATTATTCCCAGGCCGAAAGTCAAAACCACAGCTCTACATCAGCTACTAAGAAGAAGAAAAACTTACTGCTGCTGCTGAACCCAGCACAGTATATGTGTCATTGTGAGCCTGGGTGGTCTCCCTGAGTCCTCTCCCAACATCTCCAACAAGTCTGTCACTGTGGCAGTGATGAGGCCAGGCCACAGGAACAAGTCTCAGCTGGCTGCAACATGCATGCTGCCAAGAATTTTCTCTTTGGGGAGAAACAGGCATTCTGCTACAATACAGGAAGCAAAAGATGATAACAAATGACACAAAATAGGGTGTGTGTTGAGATGGGACCCCAATCAAAAGGTGGGAAAACAGTCACAAATCAGAAACCAAGTAGAAGCCCCAGCTGTGAGCAGTAGCTGCTAACACCAATCAATGATTGCAACCACAGACTGTCAAACGTTCCTGTCAAATGTGTCCCCAGTTACCATGGCACCAGCTTGTTCATTCAATAGTTACTGGAAAAAAGTAAAATCTTATCAGTTGGGAATAAGAAAATATCTCTTTGCAAGGCATGGCATACTTATTTTCCCTCCTTGGCTCTTTGCTGTGCTCTTAGCTGCTGTATATCCTCTCCATGCTCTGTCTTCTACTGGCTTTGTCTCCTTCTCAAGCTGGGAGTGCATCCAGCTGAGTCATGTGGAGCAAGCCAGAGGCTAATGTGCTAGACACAGACATTTCTACAAAGAAGAAAGCTCAAAAAGAAGGACAGATGCAGATCTGAAAAACAGGTGCACTTGGCAAAAGGGTCTTACGCTTTTGAACTTCTCTGGCATTATGCCACAGTTCTGCTCAGCAAGAAACAAATCCTGGCCTGTTCCTCACACAGTCAGCTGGGCACCTGCTGATTTTGGTGGTGGAAGAGGGCATCCTGTCCTAGACCATCTAGGAAGTTGAAGCAGTTTCCTATCTTTGCTGCACTGAGGAGGCCTTGGACCGGCAGCTTCCAGAGAAAGCAGCTGTACTGCAGACTCAATGCTTTTGTGATATTCTGCCAGCAGCACCCTGCACAGATATTCAGAGCTGAGTGATCCTCAATTCATGCCTTTCCAAAGGCCTCATCAAGCACTGGCTGGAGGCTTTCGCTCCTCTGAGAGGCAACTTCTCCCTTCTTCTGCTCACGTACTCTGTATCCAGCTGCACACCATCCCTGCCTCTAGCCAGTTAGAAGGCTGTAGCAGAAGGTGTCATTTTTCTTGCTCTTAGTTTTAGCTACAGAAGGTGATTTTGTACTTCCAGACAGCTCAAACAGTGCTAACAGTACATCTACTTGGTTTGTGAATAAATAGAGAGTTTAGAGATTGAAAGCCTGACAGCCCTGAACACAACCATTCACAGAGCTTTGCAGTGATGTTACAGAAACAACTTTATGTGACTAGGCTGACAGAGGATATATGTATCCACACTGTCTCCCAGCAAGCAAACTGCTGGTTTGACACAACCCAGCTGGAAGCTAAACAGCCGAGCCTTAGGCCTGCCTTCACAGGGTTCCATGCTCTATTCCCAACTGTATCAGAAATGCCCACACAAGCTGGCAAATGTGTCTGCTCGATTCAAAAAATAAGTGCAACAGTGAAGAGCATGCAGAGGCAAGCAGTGGTGTCTTCCCTGAAGCATGGAATCCTGGGTTTCCTCAAAGGGTACATGAAAGTTTGTCCAATACTATGATTTAAACAATCAATTTGGAGACTGTCCAAACTGATCTTAGGACCCCTGGCAACAGGAAGGAAAGAAAACAAGAAGAAAGAGAGAATTGCCAGGGGACACATGATCTGCTCCATACTTTACAAATACTTGCCCTGGAAATTGCACCATTGAGCAATACCTTCTTTTGGCACAGACATCTGTAGGCAGGATCTTCCTGAAAGCCCAAGTTTCCTTCAAGAATAGAAAGGGACAAATGTTCTTTTAAAGGTAATGGCAGGACACAAGGACAGCTTTGCCCCATTACCCTCTTTCCTCACACCCTGTGCTGTGGCTCTGATGCCCTTATGCAATATCCCAATGGTCTTTGGCTCACATTCCAGCTGCAGCCCACACTGCTTCCAGCTGCTTACCGCAGGCTCTGCTAGCTGATGCAGTGATGAGCAGAGCATGGGTCTGATGAGCATTTTCAGATAGCACATCTGCATTGCTGGGAATTGCAGAAACACCCACAGCTCTGACCAGGTCACACTCCCAGCCAGAGAGCCTTCAGCCACATCCTGATGAAATCTCCAGAGTCAGTGA
Organism: Psittacula echo; assembly: GCF_963264785.1. NCBI lineage: Eukaryota > Metazoa > Chordata > Aves > Psittaciformes > Psittacidae > Psittacula > Psittacula echo. The sequence continues at coordinate 20,679,956 of NC_137740.1, forward strand.
CTTCATGCACATGTCTTGTGTGACACAGTACAAGGAGCACAACATGCAGTAGCTGTTTTCCCATAGTTGCACCTTCTCCTTAACCATGTTGTGCTCCTAGAACTCCAATGTCACATAGGCAGGCTCAGGCACAGCTGTTGTAAGGGAGCATAGTCCATTTGCACACTGATACTTCCTATAACTTCTCCACACAGCCAGCATGAGGGGGTTGTGCTACTCCTCCATTACCACACCAAAGTAATTTCTGCCTTGCACAAGCCTTATAGGGGCTTGCATTCAAGCTTAGCCACTCAGATTCCACATATATCAGAGACATCAAACACCAGATGTGCCACGCAGGGAGGATACTTGTCCCTCAGAGCAGTCTCCCAATCTCTATGGCAAGGCTGAGCACCCTGAAAAGGCTAAGGCAGTGCTCCAGCCTGGGCTGGTGTAGCTGGAACAAGGGATAAAGCAGGGGCAAAGTAGGAAGGGGCTATGTAGATGTGGGGAGGTGGCAGGGGAGCAGGCCGGGAGGGATGTGCTCTGGGGAACGAGGGGCTGCAGCGAGCCCAGCCTGCCCCAGGACACATTCAGGAAGCAGAGAGCAGGATCCTTCCTCAGGTGCAGGATCTCACCTCAGGGACTGCTGAGCAATTTCCAGCAGGATCTGAGGCCACCCCAGTCTTTCACATACCTTCCCTGCCCTTTGGTGGCTTTAGGGGAATTGTGCGAGAGGACAAGCGCTAGAAGATCCTCTTCCTCCTCCTCCTCTACCTCCCCGCATGCAGTTAAGTAGCTGCTCTCTGGTACTGGCAGCACCCCATCTTGCAGGGGCAAAGCAATCTGCTTCAGCGGAGAAATGCTAGTGCTCTGTGGTGGGACACACGTTCAACCAACACCTGAGGATTTGGGAAGCAGATGCTCATCATTGCCAGCAGAGAGGGAAGAGGGAATAGGGCTTCTTTTCACAACTTTGGCCTCCCTTTCCAAAGAAACCTGTGAGTCCTTGCTCGAAGCAATCACTGTGCTTACAGACACATGGCTGCCAGGATGGTGTGGAGAGAGCCAGCTGAACCTGAAGTTTGTATTTCCCTCTGTGGTCCAACATACTTGAAAGGTCCTTGATAAAGAGCTTAATGGCTATCTCATAAGAAAATTCCAAGCTGATAAAGCACCTTCCTCGCAGTAGAATTCCAACCATACTGACCTCTCACAGCAGAAAACAAGCCACAGAGCCTTCAACCACCAAGCCTTCAACTGGAAGGTTTCATGGCAGGCAAAGAGCAAAAGCCTCTCTTATGCCTTCAAACAAAACAAGTTTTCTTGGCAAGAGAGAGATTTGATTGGGGTTGTAGGGAATCCTTTCTGGGAGCTCAGACCACAGTGGCAGAATATGTCTTACCAGAGTGCTGCAAGTTGGTAGCAGCACTAACCTGGACTTAGGATTCCACAAGCCACCTCCTAGCCATGCACCATCGCAACTTTGTGTTGCACGATCTGCCTATGACCTCCTCGTTTGCGGCCAACCCTTATGTGCTGCCTGCATGAGACTGAAATTTATGAACCTGTGCTCCATCTCTGCTATTTGTAAGCCAATAACCGCCTAAACCACAGCTGGGACTGCTGCTTGTCAAACCCTGGTTAGTACAGACACCTAGTGGTTTGTGCTCAACTTCCACGAGTGACACCATGCAGCAGCACCAGCTCCAGGGTTTATTTGCATTGTCAAAATAAAACCAAGGCATCTCTCTGTTGGACACTATGCACACACATAACATATCAACATGCCCCAGACAGCTGCCAATTAAATGAAGTAATTTAGGGAGCCCATGTCACAAACCAAATACATCCAAGATTAATTCAGTGCTCTGGCCATTTTTGAGACAGAAGAGAGCACACAACCTATACGATGCATGTCTGGTAAAACATCTGTGTATCTCTCCACACAAGAAAAGACAACAAAGGCAGATGTCAGAACGCAGTGGCTCACCAAATCTGAAACATAAAGCATTGAGGGGTGATGGATAAGCAGGTCTTGCATCTGTAATGGGGGATTTCAGCAAATACAGCCCCCAGGGTGGCACAACTGAAGGCATTGCCACCCCCCATGAGCAGCTGTGTCCTGCAGGGAGTTTCTCAGAGGACCAGACCATGGACCTGCAGCCTGACAGCTTTAAAGAGTTGGTATTTCCTCTGTGGCCCTGTATACTTATAAGGTCCCTGAAACACAGCTCAATACCCATCTCACAGGCAAACTGCTAGCTGAGAAAACTGTGTCCTGCAGGGCATGCCCCAGGCATCAACATGCTCTGCCTTGCTCCCTGCTTCCTCCTCAACTGCTGTGACTTTTGACAGTCATCCCTTAGTAGATTGAAGAGGCAGTGCGGAATTTCCATGGAGCTGGATGTCTTTAAACAGACTGAATGTTGAATATTGATAGATCTTGCTTAAAAGCGATATACACATCACCTGCCAGATGCTTTGGAGTACCCAAAACAGGCAGTATTAGCCTTGATTCGTCTCTGTTTCTACCCCTCCACTTTGAGACAGGCTATCCTGTCTTCACCCCCAGCATACCCTGAAGATAGTATATTCAGTCTTATTTGAGTCACACAGGATAGTGGGGGGAGAAGATGGAAGTGACTGAGGGTTCAGTAAGAGTTCAGACAGTTTACAGACAGCTTCAGATCACCACCTAGGTATCCAGGAGAGACAAGAGAAGTCCTGAACACCCACTGCTTTGTCAAAGCAAGCAGAAATCTTACAGGGAAAAAGCAAGAATGCTGCAGTATGTTGGGACTGCCCTGGCAGCAGCATGTACACTATGGTCTGCACGCACGAACTGTCTTACTTTTCTGAAGTTCTTATTTAAAGCAAATGTAATCCCAGAATGGAGTGAAACAGACTTCCCATTGCTTCTGTGCCCTGCTCCTCCCACCCTGGTCTGGACTTCCTCCACCAGGGTCCCCCGCAGGGCACCTTTGCCTTGTTCTGTACAGAAACACTGTGACTCCATCCCATTTGTGACAGTGGGCTACACACAGCTGCCATAGAGGAAAGGGATGGAGTACAGGACAAAGGAAGGAAGAAAAGCAGGCAATCTCAAAGTGCAGCCTAGCACAAAGCAGAAAAGAGAAAAGCCACCCACCAAGAGGAGTCCCCACCTGCTCTGTGCAAGAGCTGCAGCTGAGGAGCTTGGCTTTTGAATCTCCAGGGCACATTTGAATTTGAGGAGGTGGGGATGCCCCTGGAGCTGCTACAAGCAGCGTTTGAGAGGTGTCTGTGCAGCTAAGGAGGAGCTGTTGCAATCAGCCCCAGTGAGATTATCTCTTGGTTTCCTGGAGGGGTGACCGTGTGAGTCACTTAGCAGTGGGAGGGTGATTTCTTCATGCGTTTATTGGAGCAGCATGAAATGCGTGGGCAGAGTAAAAACAATGCAGATACAAGCAATTATGGGGGCAGGCAGAATCACCAGAAGGGTAGCATCTTTCCTAATTATTTGCGTACATATAACATTCATCACATCAGCAGACAGAATTGCTTTTACCTGTCCCCTGCTCTGACACGGCTGATAAAACAGCATCTGTGTCCCAGAGTCTGGGGACCTTGGGTCTACTCCAACACCATGCTGTCCTGCCATCAGCATTTCTGTTCTGCCTCCACACATACTTATTGCCTACCACTTAGGAAGCCCCCTCCATACATTCCTCAGGGACTTCACTCCATACCAGACTTCCTGTCTTTACAGCCTTCAGCCCAGGGCATGATGAACTGGAGAGGTTTCTCACACCAGATGCCACTTTGGACAGCGAGGGCACAGGTGAACTCTGGGCAAGCAGGCAATGCCATACAGATGAGCTGCTTGCTCGCTGGGAGGGCAACGTTCATTTCCCCATACTCTTGAAGCCAGCGCCCTCACTCAGCTAACAGGATCGATAGCAGAGGGACTGGTCTCACCTGACACATGCCCCTTCAAAGAGCAGGATGAGACAGCTGCAGGGACTTATGCCTTGCTGGTAATAGCCCTTCTCTGCATCCTTGCCCTCCTCCCAGGATACAGCTTTTCTCACTGCTGGGCTGCACCCAGTTCAAAGTACAGTTCCCACACAGGGAGAGAAAATAGCCACATCTCCTTTCAGTCACAGTTCTCCCACTTTCTCCTCCTCACACCCACAGTCAAAGGCCTCCTCATCAAATCTTCCTCACTCTGTGGCTATTAGAGACTAACCATTTGGGAAGAGCAGAAAACCCTTTACAGGACAGCTCCATAGCTGCAATTGGTAAGCACAAACCTCCACACTTCCCAAGGTATCATGCAGCTCTCACCCCACCCAGAGCTAAACCATACGCATGGTAATAAAGCTCAAGGCACACAAGAGCTAACACTATGCTCCATCACACCAGCCACCTTCATCACTCCTCTGTCTACCCACTGCTCAGGCTGAGCTGCAGCATTTTCACCAGGAACAACACTCTGAGAATTATCATTTTACAAATAAACAGTAAAATCAGAAACATGGTAGGAAACTTTAGAGGAAAAGGCTTCACAAGAATATTTGAACAACGTGGTCTAGTGGAAGATATCCCTGCCTGTGGCAGGGGGTTTGGAACTATATAATCATCAAGGTCCCTTCCAACCCAAACCATTCTGATTCTTGACCTAACAACAGAGTTCCAGCCAGCACAAAGATCTTGTATCTTTGGGGATGATTTTGCTAAGGATTTGAAAACTCCCTTTACCTGCCAGCATGGGGAAGTAAAGCACCAAGTGGTTTTCAAACAAGTATTTCAATGAACAGCCTTTTGCTGGCTAGGAAATAAGAAACATCACATTGTCCCAGACTTGGTGACTTAGAAGTGTCCCTTGACAAATGGCCAAATGATCAAGCCAGGACAGTTGCAATATTTTTGTTTATGCAGGGACTTTAGAGCAAGACTAAAGGGCTTCAAAAACAGAAATTATATTTCTCCCACTTATTTAAAAGAAGCTAATTTCATACATGAAAAATAACAACTCTGAAACAAAACTCTGTGGTTGCCACTTCTCAGAAGTAGCATAAATCACTTCAGCACAGATGAGAACTTGAGGTATTGCAGGATGGAGAAAGCACAGCAAGGAATGAACCTTCCTCACTGAAAATCTTTCAAAAACCTTCTCAGGAACTTACAGAATGAAGGCTCCCACCTTCCAGCCTCCCTCAACAACCCTGGACAAGCACATTTTACATAGGTGCTGCAGCAGGAGGGCCTCATTCTGGGCACAGCTCCAAGATCCGTAGCTGGAAGGTGTTCAGCTTTTGACATTCAAACAAACCACTGGGGGAGTATAGAATAGTTACAAGCAAATGAAAATAAGAAGAGGGAGTTTTGCATTTCAATCCCCCAATGCAGCTGATCAATGCACAGAGTTTCTTTGCTATTTTCAGCTGAACTGCAGAGAGGAGAAGGCTAGAAGCACGCTCAGCTGAGACACAACAGAGCAAGAAGGCAAGGTGCAGGGTGAGTTAGAAGATCCCTTTACACAGGGGCTGCTGCAGCTAACTCTGGATCACAAGTATACACCCATTTCTTCTGAAGCCTGCTACTGATTCATTTTCTGTGCAGGCTACCAGAGTACAGAGAAATCCTGGGTTAAAGCAGACGGCCTTTACTGCTAGACCCTGGATCAGCATTGATTTTTGGAGGAGGCAGGAGGGTTGAGTGGGTAGAGCTGCTCTCCCTCCACTGGGGCATGGAACCAGTGTGGTGGTGGAAAAGGAGTTATTCTCTTTTATGTCTAATGGAAATACCTACTGATAATACCTTATCTCACCAGATCAACTTTCAGAGGAGAAGCACCTGTACTATGCTGCTTCTGATCAAACGGTGCCTGAGAAAGTTTGAGACAAACTGCCTAGAGATATCCCCAGCACTGCTCCTAGACTCAAACCCACACTAGGCAAGGCACCCAACCCTGCCTTGAAGGAAGACCTCCACCACACCATAAGGCTGCAGAATCCCCCTTCCCTCTTACCCTACACAGCAGTGTCCACAGCCAGCTCCATCCAGCAGTTGCTTCATTCCAGCCCAGCGTATCCCAGTCTGCACCAGCAGTCCAGCGTGTCCCAGTCTGCATCAGTGGGTGTTCTACCAGGAGCTGAGAACATTCCAGTTGAGGTACCTCTGTTAGGGGGCTGCCTTGCACATGCCTATTTAGTCAATCCGGTCCTTACATGTCAGGCAGCAGACTGAGGGAAAGCCAGTGCTCAGAGATGTAGGACAGGAGCACAGATCTGGTCAGGTAAAATTACCAGGACTGATTTCATAGATGATTTCCTCTCTTGTAAACACCTTTTGATCCCTGTGTGACTGCTGGTTAGCCGAGTCTTGAGTCTTGCTCTCTCTCCTTTGACTGCATTTTCCTGTGTGAAAAACACATTCAGGACTTAAAGTTCACATTTTGGTTTATGATCACAGAGGAATTATTTTCATGACTGCAGTCCTGAAGGCTTCAAAGACCTGCAAATAGGGCAACATGGAGCTGCTCAGTAGCCAAGGTCATGGAAGCACAGTTTTCAGCACTTCTGCAGCTAGGCAACATATACAAGACTTGAGATTTTAAGAACCAAGGTGCACAAATCCCTCTACAATCCTGGTACCAGTAACATAGGAGGGAACACAGAACAATCCTTGTTGAATAGGATTTTGCAGCTTCCAGATTTGTCCAGCCCCTGTATAACCAGCTGTTCCAAAGAACCACCAGGACATGGCTCTGAACAGTTACACTGAAGGTCCAATAATGACACAGCACTGCACTGCACCAGCTCCTGGGCCAGACCAAAGGCAGCCAGGCCACTTTAAAACACACAAAGCAAAACCTAAGTCAGTGGTAATGCCCTAGGCCTAGCCAGGAACATTAAACTGTAGAGCTTAAAGCATGAAGGTAGGAGAGTGTACAGCCATACCTCCCTACCAGCCAGCAAACACAACTAGACTGGCCCTCACTCACCTTTAAGTAATTTGCCCAAGTAAGGCAATTAACCTTTGGCTGGACCTTGTTCTTCACACAAGTGTGAGGATGCCTGAAGTCAGAATTCCTCAGGTTAGTCACCGCTTCCTGTGCAATGCAGGTGTTTTATTTTCCACACTGATTAGGCTGGTTTTCTCCAGTGGGTCTCAGACCTATCTCCAGTAAGGGAAAAAGCCTTCTGTATTTTCTGCCTTCTGTATTTTCTGCCTGAGAACAGTAGTTATGAGACAGAACTGAATTTCTTCTCAGCAATTCCTTAAGCACTATGGTTTAACATGCAGTCTCACTGCAACTCACTGTTGTTTCTTGCATATTTTCACTCTTGTCTCTGGCTCCCGTGCAGTAACATTTTCCTCTTCTTAAATGTGTTATCCCAGAGATGCTACGACTGGCACTGATGGACTTGGCCTTGGCCAGTTTCAGGCTGTTTCAGCTGGCTGGCATTGCCTGTATCAGACATAGAGGAAGCTTCTAGCAGCTTCTCTCAGAAGCCACCCTTATAACCCCCCTGCTACAAAAACCTTGTCACACAAACCAAATAGACTCCTCTCACTTCTTTCCACTTATCCCAGCAAGTCTTGCTTACTCAAACAAAACAGTGGTTTCCAAGTCTCTGACAGTTTTGTTAAAAATGCTTGACTTTGTTCAGGACATTTTTTTGTGTGCTTAGCAATGAAGACAACAGTGAGCCATCTTCCAGTAAGGATGTGTCCATTAAACAGGTTATCATTGGCAAAGGAAGTCCAATGGAATGCTGCAAACTATATCCAGTGAAGAGGTATCATAGGATGCTGCTTCTGTGCACTCAGGCCCTTTGCTTTCATATCAATACTGAGCACTTTTCTTATGAGCCAACCTAAAGCTTTCAATTTTATATACTTCATATCACAGTCAGCACACACTGGTCCCAAGAGACCTATGCAACAAATCTTCAAAAGGACTGGGACATCTCTTTGGGGCTGGAGTCCCGAGGAGATTTGTTCCTAACTTGTTTGTCTAAAGATCTTCAGAAATACAGCTGGAAGTAACATTATTGCGTCTAGCAGATGAATAGTCTCAATAACACAACACTGGCAGTGCCCACCTCTAACTTCTTTGGACTCAGTCAGATGCTTATTTACTGTACTTCTTTATCTACTTTTGAGTTTTCTGAGGATTTTACTTCAAGATTATTCTGAACTCAGCTTCCTATTTAACATTCTCAAAGCAATCCAGGTATGGTTTTGCTAAAACCCATTTTGGCACATTCACGTTCGATATCTGCATCCAGAGTCATATATTAACAAGTCTGCAGAGTTGCATGTGTAAAGCAGGGTGCTCATTTCCATTGTGCCCTTTAAGCCTCCCTGTCCCAGTCTTCAGGGCTTCCATATATTTCATTAGCTGTCCTGACTTCGGCTCCTTCTTTGTGGAGCATTTCCTGAGAGCACTCATCCAGCCATGCTGAAAGGCACATGATGCACAGCAAAGTAGACTGTCTCTCAGGCTACAAGTATGAAATCCCTGTTCCTCCCAACCATAGCCCTTTGAGGCTCCTAAGGCTCTATCAGGAAATTAAGATGGTGACTATTCTTTGGAGCAGCAGTGGATCAAGACAACCCTCAGAAGCACGCAAATCCCCACTGGCTGTCCTGTCCGTGTTTTCAGTAACCTCTGCTTCCTGCCCAAGGTAGCTCAATTTCCTGTAGCTGTGTTTACAAGAAATAAAGCAGCAGCATTTTCTGTTTGCATCTGCTGTTCTAATAAGCCCAGAGCTGTTTATTAGAATTGCTACTGTTATGCTCCCTTCAAGGTGGAAGAGAGGCATCACAGGACGACAACCCACCATGAGCACCTACGGATGGAACAAGCCTGTCACCCCAAAGGCGTCTGGTGTATGGGGCTGTTCATCCTCTCCTGCACATCCTCTCCTCCTCCCTCGCTGCCAGAGGAGAGTTTCTTTGCATGAGAGTATCACTCTGAATGTACGGACACTGCACAGAGGAAGAACAATTCTAGCTTGGGACTGAGCCAGGACCTGGCATCAAACCACAGAATAATAAGGTGGGAAGGTCTTTTTGGAGAGCCTTGTGCCAGGCAGGGCTTACAAGTAGGGCAGGGTGCTGGCATGCCCACCTTATAGTTCTCAGTCCCTGAGATTCTGGCTAGAATCTCTTCCTACAGGGGCATCCTCCTGATCTCAGGGCACAGAGGGAGGTTTCAAGTTTTGCAGAGAATGCACACTCATGCAAAGGCCTCATCCTGTGGCCACATCCACCACCTCCATCTCCCAGCCACAGGGCAAGACTCCTTTCTGCAGCCAGACATACATTTGTGAAATCCCTGCTCAGGTCTCACAACACACCCGAGGCTAAAATCAGCCATCTCAGGGAAGAAGGTCTCCTCACAGATCATCAGCGCTTCCTGCCCCACCACCACCGAGCATCATGGAAACACTTGAGAACCTTTCACCCAGCGGGGAGGGCAGCACATGTGGTCACCATGGTGACCACAGTGCAGGCAATATGTTTGCCAGCAGCAGCATGGGGCGAGCCCAGGCCATGGGTGAAGGTGGCACTACTGCACACCTGCAGAACCATCCCAAGCATTCACCTGGTCACAGGGAATGGGCACTGCTGAGGGATCTGGTGAGCACAGGGAGGAAAGAGTTTCCAAAAGGTCCTCAGCTCAGCACAGGCCATGGTGCTAGAGCACTTGGGTCAGAGAAGATTCCACCATTCTTCATGGGAAGAAAGGCATCATCTGCCTCCAGGCCCTCACCACCGGCAGATGTGATTCACCCATCCCAGTAGAAGAGTCATTTGCAGAGTGCAAATATTTCTGAATCACCTGTGGGCCTCATTGTCTTCAGGCTGTTTTGAAAGTATTACACCACTCTCTCACAATGCCACGCTTCCCTGGCAGGTGAGGGTGCTAACATCACTTATCACAAGTCTTCCTGCCATCACTGCATGGCAGAGCCAAGAAACACAGGCAGGACACAGGGATATTGGCTTAGTTGAGTGTTAGCGGAGCTGGAGCCTGGAGCTGCCCACAGCTGGGACCTGTTGTTCAGCTTTCCTTGTGCCACAAAAGAACTTTTTCATGTCCTTGCAAGACCCATGGCTTCATTCAGCATGGAGACCCCTGCGAATGTCTGTCCAAATCTCGATCCTCCCCGCAGGCTCCTGGCCCCAGTCACCTGTTTCAGCTTCCTTCTTTATTGCAGAGTTAATTTGCGTGTAGCCACAACTTTCCTGTTCTCTGCTGCCCTTCAGCTGAAAATGTTGCTGTAACCATGCCCTCACAAGCTGCACACTGAGAGTCAATTCAGACCAGTGTCCCCAAGATACCAGGCTCTGATACAAAGGAGATAAAATTCAGATATAATGTCCTTAAGAAATGAAAGGATGCACTCTGTTCATCCAAGCAGAGTTTCAGGGACCTCAGTATAGTTCCTCCATTTCGTATTGCCAGTCCCCATACCTGCCTTTACCCAGCTCAAGCCTCCAGGCAAGGAGTTCAGGGTATCTCCCATTCCCTAGCACTTGCAGTGGTACCCACATGTCCTAACCTCCCTCTCAAACACATCTCCTGGCTGCTCACCCAAGTCACTTCTCTGCTAGGTCTCAAAATCCTGCAGACACAGCAACTGTGATGTTCATCTTCCTCAGCTTCCAGGTCCCACTTCATGCCAGCAAACCAAAGTTCTGTGTCAAACGAGAAACATGCTATAACCTTTCTTACAAGGTATCTTAAGTATTTTTGCAGACCAGCTCTTCCTTCCCTCAAATACTGGAATGCAGACACCTCTCGGTGGGATAAAAACCCCACACAGCATTAGTTACTCTGACCTCATGTTTTCTTCATCAGCAGTGCTTCTTTTGCAGCATTTGTAACTCTTTGCACGTGCTTCCTATCCCGGTACAAGGGGAGCTGCAGCGCACTAGCAGGGGATGCTCCCAAACACAAGAACCTTTTCTATGATACTGCTTGCAGCCTGTACTGCACACTTCAGCCATTGTCCCAGCATTTTGAAGAAAACCATGGCTCTTCAGCCTATCATTTCCTCCCCCTCCACCACTAGTCATGTAGTCTTCTCTGCCTGGGCACAGAGCCCTGTGCCATGCAAGCTTTGTGGAGAGAAGCAGCCTTTAGAGATGTATCAAATTCAGGCAGAGTGGTAGATGGAAAATAGTTCTGTTTTGGACATTCACCCACATACACAATTGGCTGCCACCTGTCAACGTTTTACAATTTAAGCCGGTTTTTGCTTGCCACAGGCACTGCTGTCACCTCATCAAGCTCACACTGCCCTCATCCTTAACATTACCAGCTACTTATTCCAATGTCATAATATGAAGTATCTCCCTTGGAGGGAACTTTAAAATAGAGTGCATCCTACGCTCGAGTTAATGCAAACATTAACAACTCTGAAGGAAAAACAGCAAAAAAAAAAAAAGATAACATGAAAAGTGTGAGTCATCACAGATTGCTGAGAGGAACTCAGTAGCACTTGAAGACGTACATACACACACATCCATGATGCCGTTGTACATCGAAGTGCGCTAAATCCTGACAAGAAACATATGAATCATCAAACCAGATAACAATAAGAATCATATATCATCTGAAGAGGCATCAAAACATGCAACCAGAAATACAGAGCAAAGAACAATGCAATGCAGAGTGCAAACCACAGCTGCGGATCTCAGCCAGCAGCAAAGGGTATGTAGGAAAATAATGCCTGGGGATCAAACATATGCTGCTCAGGGTGAAAAAGGAGTAACTACTCCTGACTTCGAAGTTTTCTAATTTCAAAGGGGAAACTGGCTATGATGAAGAAGGCCCAGCAGTAAGTAAAGCACAAGTGAATGCTCATGCTTTTATGCCTACATTCTCAAACTCCTGCATGTCCCTCATGTCAAAGAGCTTGGTCCCAGGATGTGTGACAGGGCATTCATAGGACATCAAGCCAGAAAAAAGGGAAAAAAATCCAATACCTGGGGAAGGTGCTTTCTATCAGGTTCCCATGAGGCAGTGTCCCACCTGGCTACAGCCATCTTCCCACTCTGCATTTCACACAGCTGCTGCAGCTGTTTTGAGTGTCATACTAAGCAAGTGCCTCTGGCATGTGGGGCACAGAGCTCACTGCCCATGGTCTGCCAGACTCTCGCCAGGGAGGCAGTGGGTCTGAAACCCCTCTGTCCTTGGCAGGGATGGAACTCACTCACTGCTTATTGGTTGCTCTCCGCTGTTAGACTTCTATAGACCCATTCCTTAAATTCCTCATAAAGCTTCATGTAAAGGACTTTGTGTGCTCATCATTTCTTACCTGCTTTTAAGAGGTCAGGTGGGGAGCCTTCCCATCCTCAGGGATGTACTGAGCCTACCCGGGAAAGGGGCCCTGGTCTTTGTGGGGAGGACATGGAAAGGAGTCCCAGGGTGAGCTGGGTGTCAGCCTGTGACAGAAGAACAAGCCCTGGGAGTGACAGAGACCTCGCTGGGCAGCAAGGGTGTGTTGGTGGCTGTAGGCAAGGACCTAGCTGTGAGGACCAAGCAGCCCTGGAGAGCACAGCGGGGAACCTTTTTTACTTCTCTTTTGTTCTCCCTCCTTGCTCAGAGCTGTCTTTTACTTAAAAAAAGTATTTCATAGTTTCTGTTCATGCTTCCATTCCCAGCAGCTAGCTCTGCTTTTACACCAGAAATCTCATTTTTAACAGACATCAGACTACAGTCCTGTCCTCAACTTGCACATTCAATTTAACTCCAGCAACTCAGGTAGCTCCAGTCAGAAACACAAAACTGACAGAAGTCCTCACCACAAGTCCTCTAGGCCTTTGGATTTTAATCTTGATATTAGTGAGCTAGCTAACATTGGAAATTAAAGTATTATAGTTATGAAATTATTATATTCCATTTCCTTCCAAATGTAAACACAAATCACTTCAAGTATTCTGCCTAAACTGTTGATGGTTTTGTGTGCTCTGTGGCAGGCTACAATTTGCATTGCTTTTGGGTTTGTTCCATTTAAGGGCAGTAAAGACTGTCTGTCTATAGACATAGTAATATCTGTCTATAGATACAGATAGCACTTATTAATTACTCTCTATCTTCCCATGCAGACTGTAGCCATTCATTTCTATTGTCCCAGCCACAGCTATTCTGTCACAAATCTGCTGTACCTGCTCAACCGTGTCTTTTCCCTGCCTCAGCCATTCCCAGATCCTTCCATGTGCTGTCCGATACAGGTCATCACTCTGTTCATGAGCTCCAGCGCATGTTAACATCCATGGCTGCACGCTAACACCTTTCTTCTTGTTAACACTGAACAGTTAATGCTGTTAAGCTGTGCCACTGCTTCCCAACCAAGCCTTTCAAATTCTATGTGAAGCAGGGCATCAGGTAACTGTGCCCAGGCACTGGCACTGCTGTCTGTGAGGGGAGCTCGCGGCTGCCCCACACCAGACATGGAAGGTTCCAGCCACCTCAGTAACAGACCCACAAGAGGGCCCCTTGGCAAGGCTGGTGGTGCCTCTGTGAAAACTTGTTTAAGACAGGAAAAAATACTGCCCAGGACTGAGGAGGGGAGACAGAAGCGTGGGAAACAACTCTGAGGACAGAGGAGCAGGAGGAATAGGGAGGCCTTCCAGGCACCAGAGCAGGGATCCCCTGCAGCCTTGGGGAGACCATGCAGGAATGGAGTAGGACTGTAGCCCATGGAAGGACCCAAACTGAGTCAGGGAGGGAGGAGTGGAGAGAGGAACTGTTATGAACTGGCCCCAACCCCCACTCCCCTGTACTGCCTAGGCGGGGAAGGAGGAGGCAGGTACTTACCTGGGAATGGAGGCATGAAGTTGACCCCAGGTTAAAAAACAGGTGAGGAGGTGAGTGGAAGGTGTTCTGTGTTTCTCGCTATTCAAATCTCTTTCAATTGGCAATAAATTAGTTTCCCCAAATGAAATCTATTTCGGTGGTGAGGGTAACTGGTAAGCGATCTCACTGTATTTATCTCGGTGTTCCCGTCTTACTCTCTTTCCTTTTCCTGTTGAGGAAGGGGAGCCAGAGTGGCTGGGTGATCATCGAGGAGCTGGCCAGGGTCAACCTGCTACAAGTACCAAGTGCTATTTAAACTTCTAGTCTTAAAAGGTGTGTGGAGTATTCATGTAGGATGTATCACTTCTATAGCGTATTCCAGGTGAGAGTTTGAGTACACGTGGTTCAGCCCCACTTGCTCCAGAAAGATAAACTGGCCCTGTTCAGCACACAGGGACACTGAGAGGAAACAAAGCATCTTTGGTAGAGAAACGTCTGCAGTGCTGGCAGGGCCTTTGGAGACCACAACCCCCTGCAGCGGTGGGGGCAAGAAGGGATTCCTGATAGTCAAGCATGCCCTGCTGACTCAGTAACTCTGCACAAAGATGGGGGGTTACTGGAAGTCAGCATGGATCTTCACCGCCTGCCCACTCCTTTTATGCTCAGCAAGAGAGCACAGAGGTACTTCAGGTTTCTGTGCTCAGTGTGCTCTTCAAGACCACAGGAAATAGCACTTTTAAGAAGTAGGTCTATGGGGGGCAACTTCTTTTTCTCCTCTTTTTTTTTTTTTTTTCACAGAGGAAACTGAAGAATGAGAGAAGTAAAAGCAGACAAAGAAAGACTGAATTTCCAAACCAATTATGTGACACATACTGCTAAGAGACAATTCAACGGTTCCGCAAGAGGTTTTCACACCCTAAGAGCAAAAGCCCTGTTAAGCAGACTTGCAGAGGGTACAAGTCACTAGAAAAGAATCACAAGAAAAAAAAGGAGAGCAATTTGGTCACAAAGAAGAGATGAAACTTCCCAAGAAGACCATACAAAGCAGCAACACTGTCTAAGTGAAGTGCTTGGAAAGTCAATGATATAAGACACTGAACATTAGTTTCTTCTCTCTAAGCCATGTTGCAAAGTCATGTAACCTTATTCTCTCTCTTCAGAGGGCTTGGTGTACTGATTCGACTTCGCTGCAGGCTGGTGGAAGGCAGAGGTTCACCACGACACCATTTCCTTACACACGTCATAAACCAAATGTGAACACTGTGGAGAAATTAGCAAACTTTTCTTCAGTTTCCTATAAAGTTAAGTGTCAAGCATGGTTTACAGGCAATGAGCTGAAACACAGAGAAATGGAAGTGCTGCTGTGAAGTGCCATTTTCATGATTTGTTTTCAAAGAATTCAGTGGTTGTATGCCTTTTGGTATGCTCTGCTTTCATCCCCAGCAGGCCCAAACAGTGGTCTTGAGCATGGCAGCCTGGATGTTTGCCACTGTGTCCCCATGCTCTCTTACCTCATTCCCCTCAGTGTATCCTCCAGCTCCCTCCAAGCAACATGGCTGGATTTTTGTTTACTTGTTTATTTTGTCTGCATGAAGACAAATGGTGGTGGTGGGAGGAACAATTCTAGCTGAAATGATAGTTAGACCTTTCAAAGCCTGAGGCCTGTGGGAGAGGAATCAGCACATGGAGGCAGAAGCTGCCAGCACCCAGTGTCGTCTGTGGCCACCATCAGCCCTCAGCAAAGAGCCTGGTTCCAGCGCGAATGGATACTGCTGGTGCTCTGTTCCCTGCTTTCTGTTTCTCTTCTCAGCCTGTCTGATGATCTAGCACAGTAGAAATTACGAGACCCACAAGATGGTTTCTGCTACAACCTGCACCTAGAAGCTAGAGCACGGTGACTTCATTTCCCAGCCTGCCTTTGGAGAGGCCAGAAGGAGGACACTCGGCAGGGCTTTTAAATGGGCCCAGAGCACGGGGCTTGGCTCCAGTATTTAAGGCTAAGAGCTTCCAGGGAGCACGGCGACCTGGAGCATGGCTAACAGGAGTAGGCAAACAGGGTTGTAATTGGATTATAGAAAAGGCAGTTTGCAAGGCAGTTCGCGCAGGCAGGGCAAACAGGGCTTTTGGAAGTAATGGTTCTTACGCGATCAAAACCTGTAGTGAGCAAGAGTGTAAGTAACTTAACGGAACCCTCCAAAAAGGGTGTGTCTGTACAGACCCCTTCCTATGCAGAGTGTTTGAGCTTATCAGCAGTACCAGGGGCAGAGGACATTTGCCTGAGGTGCGAACAGGTTAGTAATCTCTTATCATTGGTGACTGAGCTGAAGGAAGAAGTTGAAAGACTAAGGATTATTAGGGAAAGTGAAAAGGAAATAGATTGGTGGAGTTCCACCCTTGAACGTTTGAGGGAGGCTGACCAGGAGTCAGAAGACTCCCATGCCCCCAACTACCAAGAAGCAGAAGGGCACCTGGTTGATGAAGGGGATTGGAAATGGGTCTCTGTTTGGAGAGGTAATAATAACATTTCCTCCCGGCTCCCATTACCAACTCAGATACCGCTTCAGAACAGATATGAGACCCTGGATCAGGAGGATCTAGAGAGCCAGCTAGATGATTTAGGAAACAATAATTTACTCAGTGAGCCTCTCAATTATGCTTCATCTGTAGGATGAATTACCACTTCTAACATCAAAAAGAAAAGAAGGGTAGTCGTAGTGGGGGACTCGCTTCTAAGGGGAACAGAGGGTCCCGTATGCCGACAGGACCCAATCCACAGGGAGGTCTGCTGCCTCCCTGGGGCCCACATACGGGAGATCACCGAGAGACTTTCTGGGTTGATTAGGCCCTCTGATCATTATCCACTGCTGATACTCCAGGCTGGCAGTGATGAGATTGAAAGGAGGAGTGTTAAGGCAATTAAAAGGGACTTTAGGGCACTAAGTCAGGTGGTTGATAGGGCAGGAGCCCAAGTGATCTTTCCTCGATCCTTTTGGTGGCAGAAAAATTTAATGAAAGGAACAGGAGAGCTCACATTATTAACAAGTAGCTCAAGGGTTGGTGTCGTCAGCAGAACATTGGGTTCTTTGACCACGGGACATCCTTTACGGCACCTGGCCTACTGGACACGGATGGGTTGCATCTCTCTGTTAAGGGAAAGAAATTTTGCTCATGAATTGGCAGAACTCATTGAAAGGGCTTTAAACTAGGTTTGAAGGGGGAAGGGGATGCAGCTGGGCTGACTGGAAGCAGGTCCAAGGGTAATCAGCCTGGGTCGGTGGTGAAATCGGTGCACCAGCTGAGGTGCATGTATACTAATGCATGTAGTATGAGGAATAAACAAGAAGAGCTGGAAGCCATGGTGCAACAATATAGCTATGACGTAGTTGCCATCACAGAAACATGGTGGGACGAGTCAAATAGCTGGAACATCGTATTGGATGGCTACAAGCTCTTCAGAAGAGATAGAAAAGGGAGAAGGGGTGGAGGGGTGGGCCTTTATATTAGGGAGGTCTTAGATGTTATAGGTATTGAAATTAATAATGATGAAGTTGAATGTTTATGGGTAAGAATCAAGGGGAAGGCCGGTAAGGCTGATATCCTATTGGGGGTCTGTTGTCGTCCACCCAACCAGAAAGAAGAAGTGGACAACTTGTTTTATAAGCAACTGGAGAATGTTTCTGGATCTGCAGCCCTTGTTCTTGTAGGCGACTTCAACCTACCAGATATATGTTGGGAATTTCATACAGCTCAAAAAAGGCAGTCCAGAAAGCTTTTAGAGTGTGTGGAGGATAACTTTCTGTCACAGCTGGTGAGTGAGACTACCAGGGGAGGGTCTATGTTAGACCTGTTGTTCACTAATGGAGATGGACTGGTGGGTGAGGTGGAGGTTGGAGGTTGCCTGGGGCACAGTGATCATGAAATTGTAGAATTCTCAATACTCAGGGAAATCAGGAGGAACATCAATAAGACCTATACTTTGGACTTCCGGAGGGCAGATTTTGGCCTGTTTAAGAGACTCATTCAGAGAGTTCCTTGGGAAACTGCCCTTGAAAACAAAGGAGTTCAGGAAAGATGGGTGTGCCTCAAAACAGAGATCTTGAGGGTGCTGGAAAAGTCTGTTCCTGTGTGCTGAAAGATGAGCCGACGAGGCGAGCGTCCAGCCTGGATGGGTACTGAGGTTATGAAGGAACTTAGAAATAAAAAGAAGGTGTATCATCTTTGGAAGGAGGGTAGGGTTTCTCAGGGAGTGTTTAAGGAGCTGCTGGGGCATGTAGAAAGAAAATTAGGGAGGCCAAAGCTCAGTTTGAACTTAAATTGGCAACTTCTGTAAAGAATAATAAAAAAAGTTTTTATAAATATATCAATGGTAAAAGAAAGGGTAAGACTGATCTTTGCTACTTATTGGATGAGTCAGGAAACTTAGTAACTAAAGATGAGGAGAAAGCAGAAGTGCTTAATGCCTTTTTTGCCTCAGTTTTCAGTAGGAAGACACCTTGCCCTCAAGATAACTGTACTTTGGGGTTGGTAGGTGGTGTTAGGGAGCAGAATGGTCCTCTTGTTATTCAAGAAGAGGAAGTTAGAGAATTGTTGAGGCACCTGAACATTTACAAATCAACGGGACCAGATGGGATCCATCCCAGGGTGATAAGGGAGATGGCGGATGAGCTTGCAAAGACACTCTCCATCATTTACCAACAGTCGTGGCTCACTGGTGAGGTTCCAGATGATTGGAAGCTGGCCAATGTGACGCCCATTTATAAAAAGGGTAGGAGGGAGGATCCTGGTAATTACAGACCAGTTAGTCTGACCTCAGTGCCAGGAAAGTTAATGGAAAAGTTCATACTAAGTGCTATTAAGCAGCACTTAAGAAATGGCCAGGGTATTAGACCCAGCCAGCATGGGTTTATGAAGGGCAGGTCATGCTTGACCAACCTGATTTCCTTTTATGATCAGGTGACCCGCCTGGTGGATGTGGGAAGGGCTGTGGATGTTGTCTATTTGGATTTCAGCAAGGCTTTTGACACTGTCCCCCATAACATACTCCTGGAAAAGCTAGCAGCTCACGGCTTGGACAGGAGCACTCTTTGCTGGGTCAGTAACTGGCTGGATGGCCGGGCCCAGAGGGTGATGGTGAACGGTGTTGCATCCAGCTGGCAACCAATCACCAGCGGTGTCCCTCAGGGGCCTGTGCTGGGACAGGTGTTGTTCAATATTTTTATTGATGACATGGATGAGGGTATTGAGTCTTTCATCGGTAAGTTTGCAGATGACACTAAGCTGGGAGCTTGTGTCAATCTTTTGGAAGGAAGGAGGGCTCTGCAGAGAGACCTGGATAGGTTGGATAGATGGGCAGAATCCAATAAGATGAAATTTAATAAGTCTAAGTGCCAAGTCCTACATTTTGGCCATAAAAACCCTTTGCAATGTTACAAGTTGGGGACAGTGTGGCTGGATAGCGTCCAGGTAGAAAGGGACCTGGGGGTACTGGTGGATGGCCAGTTGAATATGAGCCGGCAGTGTGCCCTGATGGCTAAGAAGGCCAGTGACATCCTAGCTTGCATTAGGAATGGTGTGGCCAGCAGAAACAGGGAGGTTATTCTTCCCCTGTACTCAGCACTGGTGAGGCTGCACCTTGAGTACTGTGTCCAGTTCTGGGCTCCTCAGTTTAAGAAGGACGTGGAAATGATTGACAGCGTCCAAAGGAGGGCAACGAGGCTGGTGAGGGGCTTGGACCACAAGCCCTACGAGGAGCAATTGAGAGAGTTGGAGTTGTTTAGCCTGGAGAAAAGGAGACTCAGAGGTGACCTCATCACTCTCTAGAACTTCCTGAAAGGAGGTTGTAGACAGGTGGGGGTTGGTCTCTTTCACCAGGCAGCAACTGACAGAACGAGAGGACACAGTCTCAAACTGCGCCAAGGAAGGTACAGGTTGGATATTAGGAAGAAATTTTTCACAGAAAGAATAATAAAATATTGGAACGATCTGCCCAGGGTGGTGGTGGAGTCACCATCCCTGGATGTATTTAAAAAGAGATTGGATGTGGCACTTGGTGACACAGTTTAGTCGAGGTGTAGGGCATGGGTTGGACTCGATGATCTTAAAGGTCCCTTCCAACCTGGTAATTCTGATTCTGATTCTTTTCTTAGTGGCATTTCCAGCGCAAGAGTAAAGGAGAGGGACTTCTGTGGCATAGTTTTCCTTGACATCCTAAGTAGACTAGATGCCGCTAGCCTTCATTACATTGATATATACTGGGGAAGGCACTGAGGCATAGGTTCCCCCAGACTGGAGAACCATCTCTGTATCTATTCCTGTCCTATATGCATGCTGGGATCAGGGACCACTCAGGGCAGCACTGGTATGTCTCTTGTAGCACAGAACTGATGGTCCTACCTGGTGTGAAACATGTTTATTCTGTGACTGGGAGCACACTAGATCCACAGGCAATGTAGATGCATAGACATGACAGATGGATCACACCATGTCTTGCCACTGAACTCCCCCCTGTGCAGAATAAAATACATATGATGACAAAATAAACATTTTAGGGGCAGGGAGACAATACCTAAGGGTGGTTTGAGCTGAAACAAGAAATTACCACCCTCTTTTCAACTTCAAGAGCCTTGCCTGAGGCACATACTCCAGCCCAGCAAGCAGGGTTTCCACAGGATGGGAGTGGGGAGTTTCAAGCAAACCTTCAAAACAGTCATTCTTTACTCCTGCTGTAAACTTGCACACTGTGGTGGCAGAGAAGCCCTCACAAAAGCTCCTCACTCAAGTCCTTGGCAGCTCAGATAAACAAGCAAGCACAGCTGCAAGCAGGAGGCAGAAATGCCCCTCCACCCCCGAACTTCAAAGGCTCTGACAACATATCACATTTGCTATGGCCACGGCTCTGCTAACAGACTGTGGCTGGCTAAGCCACAATAACTCCTTATCACATGCAAACCTTAAATTCTCTCTCAGCAGCAAAGCAGGGCATGTACGCAGTCACACATAGCCCGGCAGGACCACTCATGGCTAGGACACACAGAACACAACAGCAAGGAGCATCACAAAGTCTGCAACAGCACACGTCTGCTGTTTATTTAATAACTAGCCAGCCAACCCATGCTCACTCAAACCAAGTGCAACAATGGGATTTATCAACTGGATATGCTGAATTTCTCCTGGTCCTTCCCTGTCAAATCTGAGCAAGGAATTAGAGCAAATTACATCCATCCTCTTTTGTTGCTAAAGCACTTCCCATTTTCCATGGTCTGGATTTCTCTTTCAGGACTTTAATGAAAGACAAATTTTGGATAGCTGTTCCCCATGCAGAAGCCTTAGCAAGGTGTACAGATATATAGAATGGGAGCCAGCCACTCTGTAGGCATGTCCTTCAAAGCCTGTACTGAGACTGGGCAGCTTGTACCAGTGTTTTTATTGACCCCATGACAGCTGATAATTGCACCAGCTATAAAAACAGATTTTCCCCTGCTTAGGGAATTTCATGTTCATCACACCTCCAGCATGACAAATGTATCTTTCACATGTTTTTTTTCCTGAAATCTTTTGCCTCTATGTTGACATGAACCTCAATAGCAGCACCAGGAGAAACACATGTCCCCAGCACAGGGCTCAGGAGAGCACGCAGTCCAGTTCTGATATTCGTTCACATGGCTCAAAAGTCCAGCTACTCCCCTGGCCTATGCAGGTTTCCAAGCTGAACATCCCAGGAGCTAGCTGCCCAGCAGCCTTTCACTCCCCAGGAATGATCTGGCAAAGGGGAACTGAAGGAATCCCTATCAACAAAAGGAAACTGGACAAGAAGATTTTTTCAGTTGTTTTTGAAGGAAACTGGTTGTGTGGTATGGTAAAAAGAGATGCAACATCTCTACGATGGTTTGTAAGTCAGGGAGAGAAGTTGATTCTTTGTAGAGTGCCCTGAATCATTTGAAGTGTGCTGACGAATGGTGAAACAACTGAGGCAGGGGAAAGCTTGCTGGGTTTGTTATTCCACCTACAGCTTTTTATCTGTTTGCTACCCAGAGGAAAGAAACAGTTTATTTAAAAAAGAAAACTATCACACTTCACAACAGAAAGCTTGTGTGCCTCTTTTTATGACTGCTGATGTCCTGGCAGAGGTAACCAGACAGAGCAGTGCCTCCTGGTAGGATCCTAAAGCAGCATTGCTGGTCACACCACAGGCAGGGGCCAGGGAACTGAGCATGTCTTCACACCTCTGCCTGGTGGAAGACGCCACTGCAGACACTGCCAGCAGTCTCCTGCACCACAGCCTGCAGTCCCACATCTCCTGTGTCAGGGCTTTGCTCATGTACAGGGAATGGAACATCTGACTCTCCATGTTACCCTGAGAGATGAATCAGCAACAAGTTGCCAAGTTTTTCTTCTTCTCACTTTTTTTTTTTTTTAATTAAAATCAACAAGAAATTCACATATAACTTGCTTCACTTTTCATCAGAACCCCTTCTCTCCCTTTACTCACCTTATCCTCTCGTTTGCATTAAACCTCAATCACTTAGTCAAGCCTAAAATGACACTTTTGTAACCATGATGTAATATGCCCACACGTCAGAGTACCAGAAAAATAATAGCAATATTTAAATTAACCCTCGTCCCCTTTTCTCTGTTCTCTTACCACTAGACAATGCTCCTTTCCAAACAGGTCAAAATTTGTCAGTTTTTGCGTCTCTTTACAACTTTACTGAAAAAAGTAACCCCACAAGGCATTGTAACAGAAACTTAGAAAGCCCAAGGCTGGCTTCAGGTGAAATAAATAAATAAAGAAAGAAAGAAGGAAAATCAACCACAAAAAAACCCAAAGCAACAGTGAAACTTGTCAGATCAAATAGAAGGTTGTTGTCTGAACTCACAAGATTTGAGTCGCTTCAAACAGATCAATTCTTTCATTCTTACTCATGCTGTCTCTTCTCCTGGAGAGGGCTACAGAAACAGTCACACGTAACACCTCTCAATAGTGTGAGTTCCAGCTAACTACAACAAGCTGCAAGGTTTCTGAGCCAAGATATACAAGTGAGCAAGCCTGCTGAGAGCCAGTCCATGCTGTCTCTCCATTTCTTGTCTCTGACACCCTGATGCCTCATCACATGCTGAGGATGAGCTGGAGACCAGCAACTGTTCCTTCTGCTTTCACATTACAGGTGCCCCTCAGGCCCTTGCTGTGTACCAGTCACCTTCCTCCCCATCAGGAGTGACCACAAACCAGTAAAGAGTCAGGACACAGGGATGCAATATGCGGTATTGGTACAAGGGATGCTAGCCGTAGCTGTCAGGGCACATTTCTTCCTCTCTGACCAGGATTTCTCCGCTGGGGAAAGCAGAGCTGTAGCAGGCTCTGGCAGCACTGTTTGCCAGCACACCACCTTCTGTCTCAACAGATACCTCAAACAGATCTGTGAGAAATGGTACCCACCACACAGCAGTACCCACTGTCACACCAGCCCTGCTCTTTTCTTGTCCTGCCTCACTCTCTGCTGGTACTCCATCTCTCAGAGCTCATTGAGCATTCCTTTGCTTCCACTGTGCTTTTGCTGCAGAAGTAGCAATGACCCTATTCACACATTCCTTTCTTATAAAGCAGTCCCTTCTGCCACCTTGGTTACTATACCAAATATAGTCCAAGAGCTATTAACAATGGCAGCATCAGATAGCCATTAAGTAGTTAATGTTAACAATGAGTACATCACTACAGTTCATTAGCTAAACAGATGTCTTTAATAAAGCCATTGCAGCACAGTCTGTGAATTGACTCTATACAGTTTGAAATCGTAGAATCTTGTCAAGCCTTAGTTAGAATCTTCAGCTGGAGACCACAGGCTAAGTAGTGGATTTGCTCTGAGCAGTTAAGAACTACCTTTGAGGAAGGGATCACAAAGCAGTAACACTGTGTCTTTCTGGCAGTCATGCTGTTGTCCCAACACAGTCACAGATGCTCTCTCACTTAGGAGCAAGCCTAGCAGCACCTAGCTTTATCCTGCCGGGATAAGTCAGCTCTGCCCATCTTAGAAGATCCCAGCTCTATATATAACATGAGTGGCACTGTGTCACTGCCCCTGAGACATGCAGGTCTGCATTGCCTTTAGTATTTCAGATAAAAAGTCTAACAGATCCTTGCCCCTTCCAGATGTGCAGCTATAGCAACTGCTACATCCTGCCCCAGAGCTAACTACATTCACAGTCTAGATGAGCTACTGAGTGCTGATTTATACAAACCTTCGGGATCTTTCCAGCCCCACACCAATATGGTACCAACAGAGACAGTACCATCTGCGTGAGATTCCCCTGAGCACTGCACACACTCTCTCTAAGCTGCTCACCAGGAAAGAAAGGAAGCATGCAATGTGCTTGGCTAGTTTTGCTACAGAAACAGCTGCAAGCTTGAGGGCATATGTATGTAGAGATGCCCACTCCCCACTTGGATGCCCGGTCACTAGAAAAGCAACACAGCACAAACAGCGATGAGAAGAGGACAGCAACTTTCAGCCTTTCCTCGCAGGGTCTAGATCCAAGCCTCTGTCCCTGCACTATGTGGTTTGCCTTCCTGATACTAGAGGGGCTGGGAACAACAAGAAATCATCATTCAAGCAAAGAGGTCCCTAAACTTTGACTTTCTGAGGGATTTTCGATCCTGAGAAATGCAGTGGAAATATCTGAGTGCAGCAACAGTTGCGTGAGCAGAGAGATGCAGTGTTCACTTCACATTGGCCTCACTAGTGGCCAGTCTACTTCCAAGTTTCAAAGAAATAAGTTCCCTAAAGCAAGAAACAGCAAACCACAGGACACACATCACTGAGTTGAGAGCAGCACCATGGAAAAGGAAATAAAGGCTGCTGAAGAGCCACTGTTCACTGTGACCAACATCAGAGTTTCAAGAACTTTGGACCACGAAGATGATGATGCACCACAGCCTTTGTGTACTGCCTGGTAGATGGGTGGCAGATAGCCTTGGGGTTAACATATGCAGAGGAAGAGCTCCATGAATCAGAAACCAGAGTGAGCAATAAGGGGCTTTTAAAACCAAAGCACCCCTTCCTTTCCTTGCCCTTCAGACTGCCACATCGGAAGGGCCACGTGCTAGGGCCAGGGGACACACAGAGTAGCATGATGCCTTTGGGGATGGCAGAACTTCTGCTCAGCAGCAAGTGTCTGGCTCTACTCAAGCTGAAGCCTATGTTGTGAGGTCAGTCACCTTCCTGATGGCCAAACTGGCCTTGGGCTGTCTGGTCTGTGCTACCCACATCACACCTCCCTGGTTCCCAAATCCTGATGCTTCAATGCTGGAACCCCAAAGATCCATAGCAGGGACACTGTGCCCTGCGAAGCAGGCAGCAAACAGGGATCAAGCTCCCAGATGTCTGTTGATCATAGAGGCCTTCAGGGCTTTGGTCACTGCAGAAGCCTGCTGCCCCAAATGAGGAGAGAACAGTGTCACTTACTAGAAAAATATACCTTTATTTACCAGCTGTGTTTTGTTCAGAAGAGAATATCACCTGACAAGGGGGCCAGCCATAACCATGCTGTTTATGGTGGCCAGCATGCCACCTCACCTGCACCATACAGAGGGTGACAGAGCCAGTTTTCCATGGAGGACCGTGATGCGTTGAAAAGACAAGAAGGGGGGTTGGAGATGCTGCTTTCATCTCAGGTCCCATCACTGTCTACCGCTGTGTTGTTAAGTTCTGTCAGTGGAGCATGTGGTCTTCCCACCAGCCCCTTCAATACAGCACAGTCATATTATCTCTCCAGGGTTGGGATCCCCCTCATGGCCCTGCTGCTTCTGGCACATTCCTTGCAAGGCAGTGGGCACGAGTTAAATAAAGGGGTTGGGGGACATTTTCTGAGATGGGCACAGTCGCTAACACAAAATGTACTTATGGCGCCAAAGTAGCCAGCTAGTAGGCAGGTGCCTGCTGTACACCAGTCACAGTGCTGAGTGCCCAGGCAGGGTGCTCAGTCATGGCTTGAGATGGGTAGACGAGACCTCTGCACTACTTGTTCCCACACCACCACCTGCAGTGTACCATGGCATGGCATGGCCCAGGCACCTGCAGACAAAGCTTTAGGGGCCTCCTCACTGCCTGCCTGCTGCTCAAGCTCACCAAGGCCATGACACCACCATCTTCTCAGGTAGAAAGTAACTAGTTTCAATGGTGTCTTCAGGAAACTACATTTTGAGTTTGTTACTGGGTTGGTTTTTTTTCCAGAGGGGAAAAATGTGTGATTCTCTTCAGGTTGGTGCAGTACAGCCCTGGTGCTTCTGAGAGGTCTACTTCCAAGCCTTTACCGGTTGCTTGAGGCTTCTCATGCTGAAGACCAAAACATGGTTTCTTGATGAACTTCTTGGGCAAGACCGTGGCTTGGCCACTGCCACTCAGGCAGCACTCACCCCTCACACATATTTGAGTGTGTGTTGTGGGCTGCTGGCCATACTCAAACAGCCCCATTCAAAGCTTAAATAAGCCAAAGAATGTCTTGGATTCCTCAAAATTAATCAGAGAGATTTTTGAGACATTGACATGCAAACTGTCCATCTTCCTGAGCTTGAATAAAGCACCCAGGTAGCTTTTCCGGGCCCATGTTTTCTGACCTGTACAGTAGTTGATGCCCTTGTCCTCCATCAGCACATGGCTACCAAGCAAAGCTGGGTTTTTCTTGTAGACAATGTGGGTCAACACCTGGCTGGTGCAGACACTGCCTCGGAAGAGCACATTGGAGTACACAAAGTATAGACCAGTTTCATTGATGACGAGGCCCTGATCACGGTACTGAATACCGTTGGTGAAGGCGTGGCCAGAGATGGGTTCCCAGTCCAGAGGGAGGTCTCGCTGGTCCGGGTTTCCTGAGAGCCAGAACAAGATAAAAAGTGCAGTAAGTACAAGCGGTTGTGTGTTTTTTCCCCAAGTGACACCCCAAGTCACAACAAGTCAACTGTTATCCAAGCCCTTGTCTGCAGTATGGAAAGCCTGCCCTCACCTCAGACTGGTGGAAGCTCTCACCTTCACCTCCCTCAGCTGCTTGTGATAGCCTTCTGCCCTGCACACCCCAGATGCAAACCAAAAAACAGAGCCCTCACTGAAAAGCCTAAACAAGGGGAAAATTTTAGCTGTGGAATAATTTCCCACTGTCAGAGTGCACCTTACCAAAGGAAAGCAGGAAAGCCTGAGTGAGGTGTGCTCCTCACAACTATGTCACCCTCTCACACCAGCCATGTCTGCCCTATTCTGTGCTCCCACATTTTGCTGGCCCCTTAGCACATACCTGTTAAGTGTGCTGCTTTCCTTGCTTCATTTTTCATTGACTGCTCCTTCTGCCCTGCACAAAAAGAGGGAAGAGGTTAGCTGTGTGCTCCATGGAGAAGCCAATCTAGAGAGCAGAAGGAAGACAACCAAGAAGCTAAAGCAGGGCAGATTCAAAGCAGCACAGGGAACATGAGCACCATGGCTTAGCACAGGAGGGCAGAGCAGTGCTTGAGCAAGCACTGCAGGGCAAGAAGAAAAATTAAAGAGGAAGAGTTGCAGCAGAGAGCCCAGATGTGATCAAAAACAAAGGGAAAGAGCAAGGGAAGCTTTCATCTTAGGATGGCTCAGTTGGTGAGCTCAAGCAGAGATCTGTCATGCAGGATATAGGACAGGAACAACGTTGCTCTTTATCCAGCATCTCTGGGCCATGCAAAGGTGACTGCTCATTTTCTATCATAGATGAGCCTGCTTTAGTGCCACCCTCTAGTCCAGCTCTACCAAGGGCAGATGTACTCATGGTAATGGACTTCTGTTTGCTGAGTACCAACCCTCCTTACAACTAGAACAGAGATGCTTAAGACATCCTGCAAACCATTCCACTGGCCAGGCAGACCTTTTCTTCAGAGAGACAGAGCACAGCTGGGAAAATTCTGCCTTCCCTGGAGTGCTCTGTTTCCCTTGGAGAGATGGACTTGGAGAGTGACTTGGTATTTGGATCCCATCCCCACTCCATCCTTCCCTTCTCAACATCTCCTCCTTTAGATCAGTCCTCTAGCTTTATTTATTTATCCATCCCCTTCAAGAAACTCAAGGTTACTATTTATAGCTTATGTTCAGCTACTGCTAAAGTAGCCTGTGATCAGACCATTGAACATCCAGTTAAAATGGCAGCTTCCCTTCTAAGCAATAGATTACAAAATTTATTGATATGGGAGTTGATAGGAACCACAACTGCCCTTTCCAGAGAATTCTGCTATTTCCAAAATTGCTTTAATGCAGTATTGGAACATACTTGAAAAGAAATTGACTTTCCTACTAACCAAAATCCTCAAGGGAAAAAAAAAAAACAACTTTCCAGATGTAGCAAGAATTGTCAAGAGAAATTAAAATTTCCTTTAGACTTGTCCATTTTCAAAAAAGAATATCCTCACTGCTAACAGTAACATGGAATGTAAAAGTAAAATGATAGTTTCGAAGCTGAAAATATTATTTTTAAATTTTTCCTTTCAAACTCCTTGGGTTTTCTTCCTTGTCTCTAAACTGGATGAACATCAATTTGATGGATGGACCACTTTCCGGATAAAGAACTGGCTGGATGGCCGCACGCAGAGAGTTGTGGTCAATGGCTCGATGTCCGGCTGGAGACCAGTAACAAGTGGTGTCTCTCAGGGATTGATGTTGGGACCGGTCTTGTTCAACATCTTTGTCGGTGACAGGGACAGTGGGATTGAGTGCGCCCTCAGCAAGTTTGCCAATGACACCAAGCTGTCTGGTTCGGTTGATACGCTGGAGGGAAGGGATGCCATCCAGAGGGACCTTGACATGCTTGTGAGGTGGGCTGATGCCAACCTTATGAAGTTTAACCATGCCAAGTGCAAGGTCCTACACCTGGATCGCAGCAATCCCAGGCACAGCTACAGGTTGGGCAGAGAAGAGATTCAGAGCAGCCCTGCAGAGAAGGACTTGGGGGTGCTGGTTGATGAGAAAATGAACATGAGCCGGCTGCAGTGTGCGCTCGCAGCCCAGAAAGCCAACTGTATCCTGGGCTGCATCAAAGGGAGTGTGACCAGCAGGTCGAAGGAGGTGATCCTGCCCCTCTACTCTGCTCTCGTGAGACCTTACTTGGAGTATTGTGTGCAGTTCTGGTGTCCTCAACATAAGAAGGACATGGAACTGTTGGAACAAGTCCAGAGGAGGGCCACGAGGATGATCAGGGGAGTGGAGCACCTCCCGTATGAAGACAGGCTGAGAAAGTTGGGGCTGTTCAGCCTGGAGAAGAGAAGGCTGCGTGGAGACCTCATAGCAGTCTTCCAGTGTCTGAAGGGGCCCTATAACAATGCTGGAGAGGAACTGTTCATCAGGGACTGTAGCAATAGGACAAGAAGTAATGGGTTTACACTTAAACAAGGGAAGTTCAGGTTAGACACAAGGAAGAGGTTCTTTACTGTTAGGGTGGTGAGGCATTGGCACAGGTTGCCCAGAGAACTGGTAAATGCTCCATCCCTGGCAGATGGCCTTGGGATGACCATCTTGGGCAAGTGAGGCATCCCTGCCTATAGCAGAGGGGTTGGAACTAGATGACCTCAAGGTGCTTTCCAACCCTAACTATTCTATGATTCTGTGATTCTAAATAGAATTCAGAAAAACTGGCAGTTTCTTGTGAGAAGTTTCTATTTCACTGAAATGACATTTCTAAAAGAAACCTCCCCAGACATATAATCAGGCTTTTCTCAATTAGCTTTGACTGCAGTGAGAATTTGTACCAAAAGAATTTAGAAAAAAAAAAATTAAAAAAAATTTAAAAAAATGGATTCCCTACCCCAAAGAAAACTAAACCCTTTGCATCATCCAAAAATGTTAAAAAAGTAAGAAGAGAAAGAGTTAAGATGTGCAGTGCTCATCACTGTTGTCCTTCTATTCACGTTGTCGCTAAAGGTTAGGACAGTCAGAAACCACTTCTACAGCAGAATATCCCCAGTACTGGCACCCCACTGGCCTGGGGAGCCCCAAGGTAGAGGCACACTATCCCAGAAAGCTGTTGCTGACACCTCTAAGCATTCCAGCAGGCAGGGTACAGGACAACATCCCCACCATCACAAAGAGAAAAGTCTTTTTTCAGCCAAGCAAGTGAAATCAGCACTTTCATAGCGTCAAGCTGTGACCCTGCCTTTGCCCCAGGCAAGGAGAAGGAAGAGTTCAACAGGATCATTCACACATGTTATCACAGAGGAGTTCCTCCTCTAGGTACATCAACTCACCTATGAGTTTCTCCAAAGCTGGAGGGATGTGCTCACTGCTGGCAGACTGTCAAAACAGAAGAGTCGCAAGCTGTCTTAGCAGAGTGAGAACACAGGGGCATCATCTAAAGCAGCCAAGAACTGTCTTTGACAATGGTTAATTCTCAGTGCTCATATAAAAGACCTTGCAGCACTCAAACACAAAGACATTCAAAGAGACCCATCAGCAATAAAGTAGTCCTCTTGCAGTAATAAGCACCCCCACTTACATGGCAAACATTTAAATGCCCCTTGGGGATCTTTGCAACACTTGAGCACCTCAGGGCCAATTTTAAGGGTTTTTTCCTGTTTCCCCAGACTCCACAGACCTCACCTCTCTGAGTTCAGCTAGTTCCTTCTCCAGGTGGAAAATCTGAAACATGCTCAGCCCCACTCCAGTGAGGGCCAGCAGGAGCAGCAAGGAGATCACCAGAAAGCCAGTGCTCCTCCTTTCCCTGTTTTTCCTTGGCTTTCTGCTCCGATCAGGTACCGGTGGTGGGAAAGGAGCGACGGGGGGTGCTGGAGGGCAGGAAGTATTTGCACTGGGACAGCCATCCACCCAAAAGATCTGGGGATACACGTAGTTCAAGTTCTGCTGCATGGCCGGGAGTGGGATGGACTGGACGTGCTTGGCGTGATCTTCCATGTGGCAGCCAAAAACTGCTGGGGCTGTCCCAGACTGAGCCCTGGGGAAAGACCCAGGTCTACCTTTATACGCCTGCATCACTCCAGCAGAGAACACCCAGCTCAGATGCTGCAACTCTACGAAAGCCTCAAGCATCAACAGCAAACCCCAAAGCGTTTCCGCCCTCAGCTGCAAGTTTAGGGCACTTGCCTGCTCCTCCCACAGCAAGGCAGCAGCACCAGCCCAGCAGCAGATGCTCACACAAAACCATGCTCGGGAAGCACATGCACTCACATACAAGGGCCACGCTGCTAACTGGGGGCTGAGTAATCAGCACAGCGCACACCCACCAGCAAACCACCCTTTCCAGCAGCCCACTCGGGCAGAGACACCTGTTTTTCCACCGCAGTGTCCTGGACCACAAGCAGAGCAAAAGGAATGACAAAGACTGGCACCCTGCACGAGAGGGGAGAGGCAGAGCTGAGGACTCCTCAGCAGAAAGATTAAGACCTGATCCCAAATACATCAGCGGGTGCTGGGGAATTGCTTAATTTCACACAGGACAAATTACTTGCTCCTCTCTATTGTGCATCCTGCCCTTTCCTTGGCTGCTCCATAGGGCACAGATCTTGAGTCACAGAATACTCGTCACAGACACCATCCCACTGTGTTAAAAACCAGTCTAACAGAGAACAGGAAGATGTCAGTCCTGCAGCCACAGCAGAGCTGCCCTATTAACAGCCCACTTAGAGCTAGCTCAGTGGGCTGCCTTCAGCCACACCAAATCACTGCGTGGCACTGGCCAAGCTGAAACAGTGGTGTGCTGTAACGGGGGAAACATACATGTCTCAGGGCACAAGCAGGCTCTTCTAGCAGCTTCTGCTGCCCCTCTTATCTTTGCAAATAGTATCTCAAATCCCACAGTCTTCTTCTAACCTGAAGTAGCCTCAGATAGGGATGGGCTTTTTTATCATCTCTTCAGGTCAATGTTGAGCATGGAGCAGACCTAACCTGGCTGAGTCACTTAAGAGTAAAGCCTGGGGTAGACACTATGATACTTATCTTGATAGAATTTCTTTTGCCTTCCAAGAAAAGATTGAGAATTCAAGCCATGCTGCAACCACCAGCAGTTACAAAAGCTCATTACAAAATCATCCTGAGACAGGGCAAGAGAGGGACATTTCCATTCCTCAATTTCTAATTTCTCAATTTTCATTCCTTATTGACTGCAGATATATAAGGGGCAGCAATGAGATTTTCCCACAGAGTTACAGGTGCACACAAGGGATTATAAGCAGCAGTTAGCTCTTCCAGTTCATGCACCTATGTTGAAGTGTGTATTTGGGATAGTGCATAAAACCAGAAACACTGCAAGAACAATCTGGAGATTTGTCTCCTCTGTGGCAGAAGGTCACGCAGGCTTTAATCTTGAACATCAAAACTGTGGTCTGAAAACAGCATGCTTTAACAACATAAACATGCTTTTTTTTCTCCAAAGCAGGGGCTCAGCTGTGCCTCCAACCACACCAGTAAGTCAGACATGTCCTCAAAGCCTTGCCTGCACCACCAGACACCCCACTGCTTTTTGAAGATGTTCACCACAGCTGTTTGTCGCAGAGTGATCTGCAGCACAAGAGGTTTCAGCAATCCACCTGGCTCATCCTCTTGTTCCAGGTTTCTGACATAAAAGACACAAAAGCAACATATTTCCAGCTCCAGCAGTTCAATCCTGGTCATGCCTACCCTCATTCTGTACCCTAGACCAGCACTTCCCAAGCCAGCCCAAGAACAGATCCTCATCCACTTCCACAGTCATGACAAGAGAAGGTCACAAAAAGGTCTAGGCTCAGCCCTGTACCTCCCATGCCGCACGGTGAACCCCAGCCTGCTACCCAGTGCTGGGCATGGGGAAAAAAGAGATGCCTCCACAGCACAGGGAGCCCAGAGAGACAGCAGGAGGGTTGGGCAAGCGTCTCCTGCCAGAACACTCTCCACTACTCTACCTGTGCAGCGCCCCAGTACCACTGCCTGAGCCACGCGTGGGGGAACTCACCCGCCACTGAGGCACCTCACTCAGTGGGCAGTGCCTGCACTGCCTTGCTCTCAGAGCAGTGAGCACCACATGCCTATGGCTCTTTGCAACACAGGCATGGGTGTCAGAGTTCCTGTTTCTTTAATGCCCTCTGTGGCCCATTCAACTGCCGTAAAATACAGTGATGGCTGAGAACAGGGACTGAAGCTCAGCACTTTGTCAGCTGAAGGCATTGCTGACAAGCATGCCAAAAGTCATTGACCACACAGCTTTGCCTGGAGATCTGCTTTCAAGTTCTTTCTGACACTGACTGCTTAATGCAGATAGCTTATCTTGGTGGGACTGAGGGTACAGTAGCAGTGTCCCTTAAATGTCAGAAGAGCACTTATTTCTCACCCACTGCTTCCTATTTTCACAAAGATGCCTTTTTTGATGGGTGGGCGAGAAGGCAGAGATGACTAAAACAATGAAAGCCATTTCAGCCACATCTGCTGCATCCTCTCTTTTGGATGCATAGATGAATAGCCTGCTAATACCACATGCTGTGGCAAGCCAAAGTTTGGGACTAATTACCATCAAATGACCATTTTTTGTTGCACACGATACTTTCAGAGACCTCTCCCTTCCTAGCACACTCTACTGTGCAGGT
This sequence comes from Psittacula echo, assembly GCF_963264785.1. NCBI lineage: Eukaryota > Metazoa > Chordata > Aves > Psittaciformes > Psittacidae > Psittacula > Psittacula echo. The sequence goes on from NC_137740.1 coordinate 20,713,306, forward strand.
CCTGCTGTCACACTGTTTCCCCTGTCACCATCTTCAGAGATCACCAAGATGATACGTGCTGGAAGACAGGGCAGGCAAAGCTGTGGCTTTGCAGCGTGTCATGGTGCCTACAGGCTCTGTTCTGCTGACTTCCTATTGCTCAAGCCACATGCAAAATTAACAAGGCTATTGAAATAATTGTGAGACAATTTACTGTAGGTAGATACTTAAGTCACATGAATGCATTTTGCTAGAAAGCCTAGAGACAGAATTTAGACAAGGCTGACCTCTCCTAAAACATGGGGCAAGGACAGCTGGGCAGGAAAGGAGGACACAAGAAGATAAATCTGACCACCCCTGTTGTCCTATGTGCCTCCCTATCCTCTCTTCACTCAGCCTGCAAGATACACACATTGTTTTCAGCAGCCTTATGTCATTTGAACAGGAGGGAATATTTCCAAGTGGAAATATTCCATACTCCCTTATTAGAGAGTTGATCCCCTTTGCCAAGAACAGCAAAAGACGAGCAAAGTTAGACAAAAAAAAGATTTCCTCAGAAGAACTCCTACCATCCCTATCTCACCCCCAGAGGCGGAACCTGTTATTAACAACACACATCAAGTTTATGTTGACAGCAAAGAGAATCAGCCAGCAGCTAGAAGTTTCTATCAGCAGATTTAAGGACAAAAGGATGACCTGCTTGAAATACACCATAGAAAAGGACTTGAACAATGATGGAGATCTAATATTCAACAGAAAATAGAATATAAACCATCAAAAAAACTGAAGTGTGAACCACTGGTGTATGAGAGACTCTCATTGGTTTCTGGACAGTCAGATGTGTCTGAAAGTGATTAACAAATATTTCCTAATACACCAGTGACTAGTGGAAATGCTAAAAAGCAATTGTTAAAAACCCATAGAGCTGTGTAAATCACACCCAAGAACAACTGAAGAAGTTGAGAATCATTTGCATTCAAAAAACAGGATTCAAAACATTAACCCAAGATATTAACAGCCTTGGCAACCTTTCGCAGTCTCAGCCTAAACTGTGCCATCAGACCCAGGAGAGGCAGCTACTGCAAACCCACTGAGGATTAGCCACAGCAGGCAGAAGAGATGGCACCCACTGACTGGTACACTGGAAAGAGTAACGGAGCACCACGTAGGACAAAGCTTCTGATTTTCCACCAGGATTGTCCTCAGCACAATGCTACTTCAACACCTTTACCACAGATCTGGAGAAAACTGAGCAACATAATACACCAGTAATATTTGAAGATTTAAGTAACTGGTTAGAGGCCCTGAGTAACCATGAGGACAGAGAATTTTGTAAGAAGGAAACAAGTCTAGAAACAGACAACAGATAAAACTTTAGGTGAAGAATAACATCCTGAGAAGAAAACACAGTTCTGAAACTGATAGAGAGGCTACCCTGCTGTACACAAGCTTCCACCAGGGAAAGCCCATGGGCTTCCGTAGGCACAAACTCACATTTAGCACTAGACAAATAGAAACAGCCCAGAATCCGCATTGCATGTTTGTGTTCAGCTTCAGAGGGGCTCAGGCAAAAGCTGCAATAACTGCTGGACAGCAAAAATGTTCAACTCAGCCCATTCAAGAGCAGATGGGCAGGGAGGGACAGACTGTGTTAAAAACCTGTCATACAGGGGGATGATTCCCAGCAGCAGAGAGCTCTTGAGTCTCAGGAAAAAAAACCCTCCCAGGGAGCCACTAATTGGCAGCCAAAGCTGAAGGAGTCTGTGCAAAAATCCCCATGGATTTTTGACTGAACATTGGAACAGAGGCTTATCATGACTGGCTCCAAAGGTAGCAGGATCTCCATCCACTGAAGATTATAATGGGCGTGGAACTCACCCAGCCTCACAGTTAGCACTGACATCTTAGTGTCATTTCTTTATTACATGTGGCTTTTTTTTAAACAGCTCAGTTTCCCAGATGAGGGTGATGCTTTTCATTTCCTCAACAACTGCTCTCTTTGCTAGAAGCATTTGTGGCACACATAAAGCCACACGCTGGTGCCAACCGCTCATGAGGGAGACATTCACATATTGACACTCGAGAGCAGGTTTCAAAATCTAACAGCTCTGGCCAGGCATTGGGGTGCTCAATATGGTCCTCTTCCAGTGAAAAAGAGGCTTTGTTCTCTTGCTCACTGTGAACCCCAACAAGTAGACAGCAGCCCTGGGTTCAGCAGAAGTGGTACAGGACTCTGACCTGAGGCAGCAAAGAATCCAAGCAGGGAAGGAGCCAAAGGAGCTGAGAGGAAGAATTGAAAGCAGCAGAGCAAGATTTTCTTTTGCGTCTGTAACAAAACCGAAGAAATGAGATACAGTGGTTATGAGATAATGGGACCTATTGCTTAAACATCCGAGAAAGAGAAGCTGGTCATTTCAAACATATAATAGCTAAGTCACAGAACAAGGTGTTGTGGTCAGTCAGAGGTGGTGAAGAAAACCACAGTGAACATGTAGATGTTGATTTCCTGTCTAGCCCAGTGACAGTTGAGAACTGCATTCACAAACCCTTCACAGCAGGACCCACATTGCCAGCCCTGGCTCTGGAGAGCACCAGCTGCCTCTGATGGCCAATGTGGCCTCACTGGCATTTGACAATTATATTCCTCCTTGGCAGCAGCTGTTCCTAGCCCATAAAAAACCCAAAACAAACCCCCAAAACCAAACCCACCCACTCAAACAAGAAATCAACAACAAACCCCCTGGGATCTACCCTGAGATCTTTACTGAGTTCCACCACAATCACACATAGCTGTGTTACTGAGCAAATTCAGGCCCTATGGCATCAGTCTGGCACACAGAGAGCCCAACACAAGAGTGCCCATCTCATTTCACAAGCACCCTGACACTACTGACCCACTAACTTCCCAAAACACCAAGCGACCTTCATCTGACTTCCCTGGGATTTTACTTTGAGGTGCTTTCATCTCCATTCCCTACCAAAAGCCTTACCTCTAATCTGTGACTTAATTAGTGACTCTAATGAAAAAGCAGAAAGCTCCTTGGTATCTTCTTTTAAAATTACTATTCTTAAACTAGAGAAAGGATATGTAAGAAAGATTCATGAGTTTTGCCACCCTTTCCTAAGGAAGCATTTTATCTCAACAAGCTCTGGGAACACTCATTCTTCCCACACTATTGCAATCCCCAGTTATGTCTTCAGTAGCGCCTGGTACTGTTTGACACTCAGGGTTTCCAGGAGATGAGACACACACTGGTGGCCCACCCACAGTACCTTGTGGTCAGGGCTCTACACTTGAATTGTTCCAAATGAAGTGGAACATGTTTGTACCCAGTTATATGAGGCATGCTAAGCTGTTCCATCTTGTATCATCTCACACCGTAACTTGGCAAGAGCAGAAGCCACACAGACACCATGCATTGGAATTCTCTACTTACCAATACCACACTGCTGGTAGAGTTTGCATATTTTAAAAATACTGGATTTCTGCTCTGATGCTTAATGTGTATAACCCAAACACCTCAATTTTGGCAAACATGGCTAGTAATTCGCTTACGAAACATGGTTTTTTGTGACTATCGATCCTCCCATGGAAACCTTTGTGCTGCTTAAGTATTTTTTGACCCTGGGCTCAAGACATGCCCAAGGGCCACTACTGCATACGCATGCTGGCTTACACCAACAACTATCTAACCTTACTATATAATATCACAAGATGGACTAGGCCCTCCCTTTAATGATCCACACAATCACAGGAATTTGTCAAGGCTTGTAAGCTGTCTTCATTAGAAACTATTATGTTTCTAATAAAGATTATGACCAATTAGAGAGACTTGATTTCACCAAAGAATCAAGTTCTGAAAGCTAAGAGTCAGTGTGACATTAATAAAACCAGAAGCAAAAAGTGACTCAAGCCCACATGAAAGGATAACATTGAGCAACAAGAACTTAGACATTAAAAGCTTCCCCCCCCCTCTTTTTTTAAAGAGTGGTTACAAATACTTAAAAGCAGCAAGACAGCAGCAGGTGGAAGCTGTGGTTCAATCTCCAGTCTGATGGAATAAACTCTTGAGTTTGCAGTAGCATAAACACTCTTTTGAGTTTGCAATAGCACCATCAGCTCCACAGGTTAATTCAGATGTTGGCTTTCTTGACAGCTGAAGCATAACCTTTGCTTTGATTGGGAAGTTTAGAGCTAGACAGTTTGGTAACATACTTACGAGAATATGAAAGTCACACGTACCAGCAGAGACTCCTGCCATAGCTGTGCTTTATTCACAGGGGTCATCACTGTTAACAGATACGTCTGTTGATCTGGCATACAAAAAACCCTAGGCTGACATTTTTCACCATATGACATGAGTTTCTGCTATCCCAATACTTAAAATACTAGCAAAGGCTGCACTGCACAAGTGCCTTTGAAATCCATCAATCCAGCTGAATTCACACAAGCTCCTACGGACTCAGAGCCCAGAGGCACCACTTCTTAGGAACAGTACATAGCTTTCAGGAAAGTTAACCTACACAGTCCATGATATCATTTTTTCTTCACACTGATTTGGGATACACTTTCAGAAGTGGGGACGCTGTGAGGCATTTTCAGAACAGTCCCAAAACATGGAAGCCTGAGTGAGGAGTGTCCGGTTCTTTGTTACCCAGCACTTACAGCATCTGCTGCATTATCAGCATGAATTGGAAGCCGTGTGGCCTCAAGCCACATTCTCACCAGAGCTTTCTTCTGCCCATTTAGGATACGCAGTATCCCCACGGCATGTTTCCTATGTGTTCATTATGTGGCCAGCTTTACTGCTCTAGTTGCAAATGATAACTACCTAATAGTCTCTTTTAATTGTCTTTTATATTCTCTGAAAACCTCAGCTCCGAGTACCAAGAGGTAATTTCATGCAGTCATTCTCACAGAAAACGACCGCTTCCAAGGATCCCCCAGATCAAAACATGAACCGACACCTGCTGGAAACTCTTTTAGCAGTTTTTCATGGCCATCGTTCCTGAACTTTCAGACAAAGTACCACTGGGCCTTCAGCTTCCCTTCACCCATCCCCCCTTTTTGTTTTTTTTAACAAACACAAGTTTATGAACTCCTTATTATGGCCTAAGGGACCCCAGTCCTAGTCCTGGACTGAAATTTAAACACTGGTCCTCAAATAATTTAAGCCACAAGTTTCATTTTCAAAGGAAAAATGCCAGTAAATTAAAGACAAAGTGTTCAGATTTATTTGGAAATTCACAGTTTCTAATGGCACTACAGCTCTGTAGTTACATACTCTTGTTCCACAACATTGTATGCCGCACTCAGGTGTTATGTATTTTCCTCATCCAGGTTTGAAACCCTTCTGAATTCATGTTCAACACGTCTGGTTCATGTGCTCTGACTGGCTAATTGTGCAGATCAACTCCAAAAGTACATCACTTTAAAGTATTCATAAACTAACAAGAAAGCAGCAAAAAAACCCAAAGGCTTTAAATAAGTCACATTACATACAATACCCAGGAAAGGCATTAGATCTGTTAAAAAGGGTACCACTAAAAGTGCTCAATAAGTTAACTTATTTTTTACGTGAACCTGTAACACCTGTCAAAAGGAATAACCTTTTGTTCCACTCTCTCAGAGACACACTCAACATTTTTGCCATCACACATCCTATAGTATCCAAATATACAATCACAGTCAAAATAAAAAACACTTGGATATGAAAATACCAACCATACAAACACTGCACATTTGTTAGCCAATACAAAAGCAAACATTATGGAAATACCCACTTTGAACCAGCCTGACTGGTCAGACCCCAAGGCTTTGCAAACTCAACACATCCAGAGCTGGCTTGGACAAGGCCCAGCTGCAGCTGCACCAGCTTGCCCTCATGTTCTTCAGCTGAGCCTTTCCTGAGCTATCAGCACAGAAATGGCAAGTGTTCCCCATCCACTTCCTTCACAGGCAATTCAGGTAACAAATGCATTCAGCACCCTAAGTTCCCATCATACATAGGAAATCCTAAAGAGCACTGTAATTTATTTAGTACATCAGGCTACAGTTCCAAATTACCATCCCCAGTGAGATACTTTCCTCAACCGAGTTTGCAAAACCAGAATCTCATCAGGCAAGTCCATCTATTAGGATTTTTACAGTATCCACTCCACATTACTGAGTCCAGCCGAAGGCCAACACATATCCCTTTACAGCACTGTAGTGTTGCATCTTCAAAAAAAGCTAGAGAAATTACAAAATAAATCAAATGACAAACAATTGTATTTCCCCTCTTCCAGTGGCATTATAAATAGACAAAAGGCACATAAATATGGGAAGGTGCAAGAAATAGGAACAAAGCTAAAGGAAGAGGATTAGGCTTTTATCCCTATTCCACCCAACAAACTGGGTTTCAAAAAATCTCTGCCCCAGGAACTGTGAAAAAAAAACAAAAAAAACACCTTTATAAAATGAACCCTGCCCTCCCTCCTCCCAAAGCTGTTCTCATAGGAAATTACCAGCCTTGTAAAGCTGCAGCTTATAGCCACGATTGACACAATCCCATCTATTTAAAAAGACAGAAACCAAATTTCTGAATACTTTCAATTAGTTGAGCTCTTCGTCTCCCACTATCCTCCCACAGAATACCAGAGACTGTTCTCAAACGAACAAACACTCTCCTGTTTGAGTTCAGCTAGTTTTAGATGTGTCCAGAAACTGCTGTGACATCAAGTGTTCTCACTGTTATATCTTTGTTTCCTTTGATTATGTCATGCAGGCTTGGCATTGACCCTGACTTAGTCTGTATTAGAGTTTTTATAAGCTTCCCTTGGTCTGAAACTTTAGACCGTCTTCGTTTTATAGCCCTCTTATCAGTTTTTGTCTTTTGGGTCTGGCCATTGCACAGACTTGTACAAGCTGAAATGCCACAAAAATAGGACTCCTCAGACTGCGATGATGTTTCAGAGCTTCCTTCGGACGGAGGACCCTTATATGAAGAGTGATAAACTTCCCCAATGTTAGAGAAGTCTCTCTGGTTCGTAAACGGCTTCCTTCCTTTAATTTCCCCGTTGGCAATTGGATGCACAGGCTCCGCTGCTGACTGAACAGTCTCTATTTTTTCACTTTTGTATTTACAACGCTTTTTCTGAAACCACAAGTAAAAAGAGGTAAGAGTTAGGCTCTGGAAAGTAAGTGGAGTACAAAACCCAAGCCTAGGAACCACTGGAGGGGAAAGTAGCTGAGAGAAGCGCCACCTGCCAGCAGAAACAGGCTCAGCCCAGCCTGCCCTTCTGACAGCCACTATACCTTCTTCTCCGGAGAAAACTTCAGGGGTTCTACAATGTACAGGTCCTCTGGATCCACTGTAAGAGAGGGAACACAAACTTAGCAGTCCTGACACTGCCAGCTCTAAAGCAACACAACTCTAAGTCACACTGTCACTTATCTCACACATCTTTGCTCCCATTACAAACTAATGGAGGCACAACACATGAACACTGACAGTGAAGTCAACACACAGAGCTGTCATGGCAGCTGCCAGTGACATACACTTGAAAATGCTTGCCTCCTGATAGATTAGGCCATAGGAGAGGTGGAGAGAACATCCTCTGGGGAAAAGGAGCAGCAGTCAGCAAAAGTTAGCTTCTACAAAAACAAGCTGTTAGCAATATGATGTGTTTAACGTGCAGCCTACCCGTAATAGGACAGATACTCAAGTCTGTGTACCTATCAAGGACACGGATGTTCAGACTGACTAGACCAGTCTGATATTCCTCCATCAGTGCTTTGTAAATCATTCTTCCAAGCTGAAGCAGGGGAGAATTCTGAAAAAGCATGGTTTTGCCAAAAAAAAAAACCAAACAAAACCTTTGCTGTCTTCTATTGCAAGATGTTCCCAACTCAGTTCCTGAGTATTCCTGCAGATTTAGTCACAGTACAAAAATCTGTGAAGAAAGTTCACTGCACCCAGAAAAAGCAGTGTCAGCTGCATACTTGTTAGTTACCATAATCTGCAACACCTTTCATTTTGCAGGATGGTGATGGCCTAAAAATAAATATTTAGTTTTCCCAAGACTATCATGAATACCAAAACCACCAGATCATTCCTCATACCCAATCTAAGGTAAATAGTCTTAGTTTTCTTACTACAGTTGACAAATTTGGATCCTAAAATATCTGCCAAGTTTCAGAAACAGGCCATCAGGATTTCTGAGAAGGCATTCAGACTTCCCACATCTGGCATTAAGTTAAAAAAAAAATATAAAATGTCACTTTCTAGTTACAAAGCTGCATAGGCTTTGCAGACCTGCATGCCTGCATGGATTGCTGCTATAAATGACACCACACCCCATTTAATGTTTTAGCATAATTTAGCACAGTTCTGCGAGTATCCAGTAACTTGTTCATGAGCCACCTTGTCCTTCATGAAATACTATAATCCAGTGTACTTTGGCATTAACCTGCAATTTGATTTTCATACACTTGCAGTAGCACACTCATTGTACAGCACTAAGAGAAACATGAGAGACTAGATGTATAGTATGTGAATAATACCTTCTTTGCCAGCTAGCTGAAAAGACTGTGATCTGACCAGTGGAAGAGAAGTTCTTCTTTTCAAATTCATATCATCATAAGAGGAAAAACATCTAGGAAACAAAACCCACAAAGCTTTTTAAAACATTTTCCTCAGTACTTCATTATAAATATTTTTCATTAAGAAACATCTTTGCAGAAGGACAGAATTATACAGAGATGCCAAAGAAACCCTGGCAAAAAGACACAGTACTGTATTTGCAACAAGCTATCAAGGCATGTTAAGTGTAGTAGCCTCAAAATGCTCTCAGGAGAGCCTTCCTATAGACCTGTAATGGCTCTTTGCCATCAATTTTGAGCTTGCAGATACGAGACTCAGAATTAACCTAGGTACTATAGTCCAAGCAGACTTAGGAAATACTGCTAAAAGCTGCAAGAACAATTCACTTTCAAATATAAATACACTACCTTTTGGGGCTAGGGTAGTGATTACTTTTAGGAATTTTTGAGAGGTAATCTTCACAGAACTGAGAAGAGCTTCTGCACCGCTGCACACAAAGTACCAAGCCCAGAATTACACAGAGAACCAGAGAAATCACAAGGTAAGTCTGCCGATCAGAAACCTGGAAGAATTTCAAACAGATGTTAAAGACAAAAAACAATTTAATGATACTATTATTTGTGTTTTATATATTAAAATCTTTAAAAGAACTCAACTGACATTCTTAAGTCACTTTCATTCCATTTTGATAAACATTTGTTCGAATTTGAGTATCTTTTCAGAGGTTTGATGTCATCTATTGGCTATGCAGCATTCAAGGAATAAAGTCTGAATACCACCAGCTGGTAACACAGGACAAGATTACACTGACTATGGTACTACCAGAACTTAAAGAAGCAGCCACCCCTTGCAAATAGCATTCAAACCTATCTGAAAGTAATAGACTTTGCACAAAAAAGTGTAATAAGGAACTTCTGTTTTATAGTTGACATGGATGCAGTACTACCTCAATTTTATGTGATGCTCATCAGCTGACACTGAAGAACTTCACAGAATACCATTATATTCACTTGATTCAATGAGTTTAGTCTGACTACTCATCCATTTCACAACCTAGCAGAAGGATTTTTTCAAGTATGTTAATTTCTGAAGCTTAACAGATGAAGCTTACTAGAAATACATGGAAGCTGAAATCCAAGGGTATTTTGCAGGTAATGTTTAGAAAAGGAATTGCACAGTTATTTTCCTAAAAAAAGTCTATCTGAACCACACTATGACATCTTAGAAGTCACACAAAGACTTTAGAAAAGATAACACAAATTCCCATTTTATAACAAGCAAATGTCTCAGACCTGACTAATAGACAGGTTATTAGAGCTGAGTTCAGGGAAAGCCATGTGTTAAGATTCTAGGATACTCATCTAAAGTACCCTGAGGATCACCACTGTCAAATCCTGGTTAAAACCACAGCACTCATGAACAGGAGCTTAGCCAGCCAAGCATCAAGGAGGCTCACTAAGTGTTAGAAAACAGTTCAAAGAGATGTCCTTTGGCAACAGCACCATTGAAAAAAGGATTGTATGGCTTGAAATCCCAGGCTGGAGAATGTAAACATTGAGTATGTTTCTAATACTGTTGCCAAGATTCCCCTAATCTCAAAAGATCACAAAAGCCAGGAAACAAGGAGGCTGTAGCCACATGAGCCTCCCATTGAGTAGCTAAGAGTGCAACCCTCCACATACTCATCTTATGATGACAGCCCAGTCCTAACAGTGACCAGCATACACTTTCACACTCAACTTCCTACAGCATGAGTCTGCTGATATTTAAGTGAACAATGTGAGTGCTGGATTCTGCAAAGCACCCCATTTCACTGAAGTTGTGTAACGAAGCCATGCAGTACAACTGGTTATATAATGCAGCAAGCGCCAGAAGCGTTCCTGAAGCATGAACTGTACCATTCCCTCTGACACATGAACACTTTGGATGTGCAACAGATCCCATTACTGCCATTTCAAAATCAATAGTTTTCTAATTTCATTAAGAATCATTTCACAGAACAGTATCAATTCCAATGCACTACAGGAAGGCTGAGATATTAAGTTACTCTAAGTTTTAGCTTACAGTTAGATCAGACTCCAATCATGGGGCTACTAGGGCTGTAGCAGAAATTGATCACCAATCTTGCTGTGCCCTAGACAACTCAAGCTACTCAAACTTTCTTTCCCTACCTTAGCCAGCTGCTAAAGTAGGCTGAAAGCAACACTACAGACAGCTCAAATGAAAAACTGCATTTAAAGATTCCAGGCCTCTTCAAATTGAGTTATGTTTATACATCTGTTTCCTTTGAGTTTCTCAAGATGAATTATAATTACCTCATGTTTTAATTCTGCCACAGTTGTTGACAGATTAGAAACTAGCTGCGTCATGTTGGTGAGCTGTGCTTGTAACAGCTGGATTGCTTCTGTTTGCCGCTGATCCTGTATTAAAGAGAGTCATGGCCATGCTATTTAGTTGTTAGGTTCCCATTATGATAATACACTCACATGTACCAAGTTACTGTTCTATCTGACACAGCCAGGTATTTTGTAGCCACATGACCTATTCAGTATTGTTTTCAACACAACTTTCATACAGCATTTGAAACGTCAGCACTGTATTTCACAAATAACTTTTTGTAATATATGCCAAGTATATTTCATTACAGTCAAATTACTGCTACCTTCATCAAAGGCAGATTAAGCAGCCAGCTCCATGCAATGACTATCAGGAAGCTGAGTATTGTCACATTACAGCATACACATGCAGATGACCAGGTAGAGCTAAAGCCTAAGGGCTAACACATAGCTTCAGTTTTGGGATCAGATAGACAGCCACTTAATGACAAGAGCCCAAGCCAGACAGAAACAAGGCCTTTGCAGCTACTATCTCTTTCCCAGGAAGAACCCTAACAGGATTCTTAATCCTACAAGAAATTAAGGAAGGTGAGCAAAGTGTCAGGGAAGTTAACCAGGAGATGCACCTCTGACTGACCAGCATTTGCTATTATTCAAACAAAAAGCAGAAAAATGAAAAAGAATTTCTGCACCTCCTTGTAACTAGTTCTTAAAAGTAAACTTTCCTAATGAGGAAAATGCTTAAGTACTTCAACAAACCATACCTGCTCTTCTGCTATTCTTGAGGTGTTCTGAAGTTTTATTATTGTCTTATTAAAAGCCTTCTGCATTTCCTCCATTTGCTTTCGGTACCTAAAAGAAAGAGTATAAAGGTCTGAAGCACCAGTTCAGGAAACTCCTCAGCACTAGACTCCTCTTCAGAAAATACAACTACGTCACCAGAAAACTTCTCTTCACCCAAAAAGGTTTTATTTGAACATGAAGAGGTACTTCCTTTTAAGTTTCACATAAAAGCAGATGTGTCTCTGGTTTTGGGGTTTTGACATTTTCCTTCCAAGGTTAAAGTCAAATCTATTTCAACACCTTAGAGCTTAGCACCAATTTACTGGAATTCACTGTGGAGAATTGTCAGCTAAAACTGACTGCCAAGACAGATAAAACAACAGGCATAAGGAAGAGCCCGCTTCCTTGGAGCTAATTCTGAAATTGGTACATTTCCTGATTCTCCTGTGACTAAGGAGTAATACATCCAACTCTCACAGAAACTTCTTGGTTCTCTTGCCAAGCTCCCTTCTTCCACAAGAGTTATTACAAGTAACACAGTAGTTTAAGTAGAAACAAACAATTCAGTAAATAAGGCATTGAAGGTCTGTGTCATTCAGTTTAAGAGCAGCAGCAGAATGTGCCCTTTTGCTGAATGGCTTATGGACAGAATTAGTGCTTACACCCTGGCAGTATCTTATCCTTTTAAAAATACCTCACAGCACTACTCCTTAACCAAAAATAAATGTGATTGTATCTGAAATACAGAAAGGGAACCCCTGTCCAGTACAGTCTCCAGTAGCTACCTAAGATTAGGTACTACTAATTTTCTCAGTTTTCCATAAAGCTTTTTGCTATGATTTATGTTATACTTAGCTTTGACTGTACTACTTTTCATATGTGTCTGTTCCTTCATACAGCTGGCTATAATCATGTTTACATATGCTAGACTAGTAGACTCTGACCAGCCTTCCTCAGACTTACCTCTGACTAAGTTCTTCTAAGTAACGGCTGCTCAGAGACATGTTTACCTCTAGGGCTTTTATGCGATTATTAAGGCGCATGAAGACAGACTCCTTTTGATTAGATCCATGAACAAGATTTCCATTAGCATAGCCTAGATCTGTTGAATTCTGCAATTCAGCATAGAAATCTGTAGCTGTCCTCTGTTGTACCCCAGAGACCGGAATTGCCATTAAAGCTTCTTCTGTTGCTTGATCATCCTCCTTTGTTTCAGCAGATACAGAAGACTCAGCAGGAGGCAAAACAGGTTTCTGCACTTCTGGAGTGTTTTCCTTTACTTCCCCAGCCTCACTGGCTAGCATGTCCACTGTATATTCAGGCTGCTGGACAGTCTCTATAGGCTTTGAAACCACTGAAGTAGCCATAGTCTCTCTTGTGCTCATCTCCTTCACCTCAGTAGCCACAATGGTCTCCAAAGCTACAGGGCTTTCTTCTGCAACAGAGCTCTCAGCCTTTTTTGTTTCTGTACTGATCTCAGGTGTATCCACCCGAGGTGTAATCCCTGGTGCTGCCTGGCTCGTGTCATCTTTTTCAGGCTCCAAAGCCATGTCTGTTGTTGGCAATGGCCTAACTTCAGAAGTAACTTCTAAGAGGAGGGCCTGAGAGACAGTCTGAGGATGGCTTGGCTCCAGTTCAATTGAATCTGTGGTCTCATTATCCATCTCCTCAGGGACCACACTGCTAAAATTAACCACAACAGTAGCTCCAGGTGAACTCTCAACTTTGCTGTCTAATTGCTCAGGCTCATCTACTGATGTACGTATAGGTTCGATCAGAACCGTCTGTGGCTGCTGAACATCAGCAGAGTAATCTTGCCCTTGTTTACCTTCAGTTTTACTATGCTGCCGGTGCATGGCTACTGCAACCGAACACCATTTAAACAGGTATTCTGAAAAGGTGGAAATACAACATACTGTTGCCAAGTCATAGCAGTACTTTTCTGTCTCAAGTTCAAACCATGCCGACGCTTCTTCTTCCTGATCATCACTGGGCAGCAACGTTACTGTTGACTGGCTTGTATCTTCTTCATACTCTTGTACTAACTGAACAATAGGACTTTCCTTTGTCAAATCCACAATTAATTGCTCTTTATCCATCTGTAGAATATCTGTAGTAACAAGTCTACAACAAAAGATTTAAAGACAGGATGTTACTTGAAGAGTTTTATATACTTGCTCTGGAAGACTGCAAAACTAGGATGTTTCAAAAAACTAGCAAAGCTCATTCCTGTGACAAAAGGTCAGTTTGGATACAGTCATAAATTCTATTAGTGTTTTCTCTTGTGTTCTTCAGTCCAAATTTGCAAACAAAATTATTTCAACCCTTGCTTCTGAAAGAGTAAGCTTTATCAGATATTGCCCTTTTCCTCAGCCCTGAAAACAGTCACCAGTTCAGGTATCACTAAAGTCAACACAGCAAGCATCTTGCACTTTTGCTGCAATCTTCAAATGCAAAAGCAAGAACCACAACCTTTCCACTGACCTTCCTTAGCCTCTCAACAATCAAGAGTGCTACGAAACCATAAAATCACTTAACAGAGCACAAGTTATGTCTTAACATTTAAGAGCTGGAGTTTCATTCAGCTCTACATAGCCAAATCAATTCCAAACCATTATAATCAACTGAAAAAAAGCCCACAGAATATTTATGTACACCTGCTCCTCCCAACCTAATTCCGTATCTTTGCCAATATATTTTCATCGAGCAATAGATTTCCCTGGTTAATACACTACCGTACTACAGATTTGACCAAATACTTGCCTTTTTACTTACTTAAAGCAGCATGCCATATCTGAACATTCTGCTACCAAAGATTCCAGACTAGTGCCTGTTAGTCTCTGTTAGGAACACACTGGTGAAAAAAAAACCAACACCAATCACTTACTCTGGTGAAGGAACAGGAGTTGGTTCAGGCAGTCTTGGTGCAGCTGTTGAAGTTTCAGGGGTAGCAGTGACATTTTCAGACACACTTGTATTCCCTGCTGCAGGAAGGAAGAAAATGTGTACATGCAGATTCAAGAACCACATCCATTTTCAATGAATATTGGGGTTCTGTGGATTAAGTTTAGGGGTGGTTTTGTTTGGTTGGTTTTGGGGTTTTGTTATTTTTCTTAAAGATCACTAACTGCACTACCAAATTAACTGCAGGTGTCACTCGAAGTCACTTGAATGAAAGTCCTACTGACAGCTTGTGTATACAACATTATGGACAGTCTCAAAATATTTCCAGAAAGAAGCATCAAGTTAGACTTTACAATTGAAGCTAAGTAATACAGACAGTAAAGATCTCCGAATATAGTGGAGCAAACATGTATATTCTCTTTGTACTGGTTCACTTCTCAGCAAATTCAGCATCTTAGTTCCACTTTTCAGAATCAGTAGGCCAAGAATGCTATGGTACTAATCAGGTATGCTATAAAACGTGAAAAAAGTAATTTAAACATACAACACCCAACAACTCACAAAAATTAAACAAAAAGAGAAATTAAGCTTTCAGAATGCTTTTCACAAGCAAACAACCAACCAACCAACCAAAAAAAACCAACCAACCAACCAACCAAACAAACAAAAAAAACAAACAACAAAACCAAACCCCCCCCCCCCCAAAAAAAAAAACAAACTACCTTCAGCTTCAGATGATTCTTCAGTTTTGGCTCCAAGCATATTAGCAGCGATATTTACCATACTTAGGATTGCATCTGAAAGAGAAAAACAACTACTCAAAGAGGACATTCTCAAAAGACACCAGAGACTAGCACCACTGAGCAATCTGCAATTTTGTAACACTTGACTGAAAGAAATCACAGTATAAGGCCTTAAAAAAATTGCTGTCATTCTATGTCACTGGATACATCTATTGCTTTTAAAGTTTATAAGCTAGAAAGCTGTTCTTGAAAACCTGTATCTAACCTTTACCAGCTGCACCTTCTAACACCAGTGAGAGTACTCACTGATCCTTACTCCACTGAAACCAAGGAACATGAAGACAAGCAGAAGAATAATTACACATGGAATTTTCAGTTAACCTGAATGTGTGAACCACTGTGGGAGGTTCCAAGCCAGAAATTTAGAGCTTGAACACTCAAATGGAGGAGCTCTAATAAAGCCAGGCTGGATCATTTGACATAACAGTACTAAAAGAATGGCCCCAATGTCATTTGCTAATGAACGAGATAGAATTCTGCCTTTGAACACAGGACGTCCACAGAAAACTACAGGTTTGCTCAAATTAAGCAGGACTGTCATTTTGCATCACACCTCTCTCCTTGACCCCAAACCTTATTTTCAGCTCTGATACTCCTGCAAAACAGCAATTGTAAATATTTTAAAGCATTGAAGCAGGAAAGCCTACATTTTGAAATCTGTTACTTGAATGTAATCTAGATCAGTCAAGGCAACTGGCAGAAAACCATAACAAATACCCACAGACCTGGCTTAGATATCTATATTTTAAGGATCTGTTAAGTAGAACAGTTCCCCCACCCCTCCTCCCCTCAACACCACCCCCCCCAAAAAAAAAAAAAAAAAAAAAGTCACAGAAGTAAACACAGAGTGTCTGCTCTAGATCAGCACATACATTAGATACAGCCAGCTCCTTGGTCTTGACACTGAAAGCAAACATCATTGCCAGGCTTATTTAAAAGATGAGGAATGGGGAAGGGAAACTTTTGTATATTGTAAATACTGGCTCAAGTTTGCCTATTTGTCCCCCACCAAAATATATCTGTACATCACATGTGTAAGTTCATAAGGTGAGCGGTATTTTACTACTACTGACAGATTTCTAAGACTTCAGGAATCACAATAAATTTTTTCAGCAGAAAAATATGAAAGTCATAATTGTTGCATGACAAAATGTCATTCTACTTTCAATAAGCTCATTTTGCTTCAGCACAGCAATGACTTTTCTAATAAATCATACTCACTTGTAGCAGAACCAAGGAGATTTTTTGAAGACTTTTCTTCCCCTGTATTGTAATCCAGTAGATAATCTATGCATAAAGAAGAACACTTGTGACTATCAAAATTACATGGGTAACGGGCAAAGAAAATAAACAGCAAGATTTAACATGTCACTCAACTATGTCATTTTAGCAGTATTAAAACAAAACTACAGAAATAAAGTTAAAGGTCAAAAATTACATATTGAAATATAAAGCTCCAAGCAATGAGAAACCCAAAGAGATTCAGGGTTCAAGGTTCAGTTTTCCTAGATTCATGACACAGATGCAGCAAACTGCTCATTTTGCTCCATACAGTGTTTTCACTCCTTCTCCTCGTGAGGGCCGGAGGTAAGCCATTTCATATTTTTTATTTAAATACAAAGTCTACAAGCCAAAATAAGCACCTTCCCAATCATGTGCAGCATCGATCATACAAACAATCTCAAGAAATGAGCTATGGACACTAAGAACAAAGCCGTTTCATGTGATCAGCTTTGACTATTTTAGTTACCCATCACTACTTTCAGCACATGAAGATATTATTGCCTAGCCTGCCAAGTAAAATAGAGACTTACTACTACCATTTTAAAGTAACCCTCCAAACAGCTACAACACATTGTTTAAAACTTAAAAGAACTGTTAGATAAGACCAGAAATACTGAAATGTTGCCAACAAGACTAAGAGTAAATTTAGCAGTAAAATAATTTATCATATGGAGGAAATGATGAGCCACACCGCTAACAGAAGACTTGCCTTAACAGCTAAAAATGCAGAAATTATTTGCTTACCATAATCTTCATCAAAGAGTTCCTGGCGTTCAGACTGATACTGAGAATCAGCTATTTCTTCATACTCTTCAACCATGCTAGTACCAAATACCCTATAAAAAAAGTTAAGATAAAAACTTAGTATTATTGTATTATTCATATAATTGGTTGATATAATTGATAATTAGCTAAGCAATATAATCATTATGTAATAGGTAGCAAATAAGTTAGATAAGCTACAGTTGCCTTCAGCTAACCAAGATCAAGCAGCAGATATGCTTATTCTCTCGAAGTTGCACACACAAAATCCACTGCACACTTTCAAGTGCTGCACCAAAGAGACTTCTCCTTTTCAACATGAGCTCATATCTGTTTAAGGAGCTCAAGGCATCCTGGTCTTAAACTCTTCATGAGCTCTTAGACCTCCTCTTCAGCCCCACCTCTGACCAACTTTAGAAGTATCTAATTAATGACTACCTCGCTTTGCCTACTACATTCTCTTTGACCTGCTCTGCTGAAATAAAATGAAAACAATCCAATTTAAAGCAGTCTTGTCAACTGAAAATATGGTTTGGATTATAACACTAGAGTCCCCAGGTTCAAATTCTGACACAGCTTTGACAGAAGAACTGACATTGGTTTTTCGAAGCAGGACAGAGGCTGATTATTCTCTGAACGACACACAATTCACTAACAGTATGTATGTGGGGTGCCATGCAACACAGAAGCTTTCCAAAAGCACTCATCACACCTGTTCTTTTTAGTTAACCATTTGTTCATTGTTTTGCTTGGTCAGCCTTGAAATGCTCACGCCCTCCTATAAGGCTGCTCATGTTCCTGTATCCTAACAATCCCCCTGCAAATATAAACTCTTCCTTATATATACTGGAAAAGCAAAACTAAACATTCAAAGCTTCTAAACAGATGTGAAGCATACTACACAGCAGCTAAGTTAAGCAACTACTTCAGGTCACAGTATTTGCAACTACAACTGAAAACGAGGATTTGTTGCCCAACTATTATTAAAATACAGTATTCCTCACAGCAAGGAGGTAGAAAGACAAAGCAGAATTCTTAAAATACTACCTTATAAGACTTAAAGGGCAAAAATGTTCCGATCCAAAGTGCGATATCAACTCCACCTAAAGAATAAAAGGTACTTAAAATAAAACTCCAAGACCCAGAGTTAAGAGTTCATTTAACATACACATCCAATCTTGAAATTGCAAGTTTTGTTTACTCAAGGGATCTGTAGATTGCCCGTAACAGAAAAGACTGAAAGATTTGTTCTTGCCATGCATTAGAGTGCTGAGTCACAGCAGAGAAGACCACAAGCCCCATGCATTCGTCATTCCAAAACAAGAGGTTGCTAACCTTTATGTACTTGATGAACATCTGAAGCAAGAAGGGAAAGGAAAAATAAAAAAATAAAAAAAGATGTCAGTACAAAGGCTGAACACATGCCACAGGCAACTAGAGTTTTGTTGGTTTTAATTCAGTACTACAAATAACTCATAACAAGTTATGAAGGATAAAGTTGCAATACTACTTAATCTGCCATAGGCAGCAAGATTTCATTTAGCCTTCACACCTTGCAGATAAAAGGTAACATGCAACAAATTTTGTTAATGAACTTAAGTTATTCAATAATTAAAGTTACTGAGTAAGTTTTTCTAGGCAGCATTACTGCATACAGAATACTGAAGCATGTTAAATTTAACTGTGTTTTTACCTTAAAGAGAACAGATTACAGAAAGTAACTCAAAACACCCTTCATAGCATGCACTCTATGTACTGCTGCTGCTTCAAGTTCAACCTAACATGCTTCAATTTATAAGAAAAGCTGCAGGAAGAAAAGTATAGAGCATCTGACGATATACTTGGAAGCTTCAGTCATCTGTGTATTTCTAGTGAGAACTTGACTACACACTGGTGTTTTATCTAAATTAACAAGTGAAAAATGAGTTCATTAAATAACCATGTAGACACCACTAATGAAGACTGTAATAATCTGCAAGTGACATCAAGATAACTACTCCCATAAAGCACTAAAAAAAAAAAAAATCCATTATTTTTTATGCAAGTTCATTAAAGCCACTTAAACTTTGAGATTTTTTTTAATTATTCTTCCTCTGTAGTCTGGATACACCAAAAATTTGCACAATTTTTTGTGTCTTGTGCTATAAAGAACAATCCTTTGAAAATTTTAAAACGCTACATTACTCAAGGCAGAACACTGTATCTACGTAGGGATTAAGCGCTGAAGCACCTAGTGTAATTCTGGAACTTCAGTGACAACAAGCAAGATCCCAGCTTCCTTAAGGCATTAATTCAGACCAAAAGCAGAATTAAAACATAAATGAAATCTTTATCCTGTGACTCATGCAGAATTTCTGTGTCGAGAAGTTAGATAACTGTCATTCAGAACCAATTTCTTCATGAAAGCATCAATCATGATTCAGTAGCACAAACCAGTTTTGGGTTGGTTGGGGTTTTTTGTTGTTTTGTTTGTTGGGGTTTTTTTAATTTTTGTTTGCTTTTTTTGCCTGGAGTTTTCTTTTGCAGCACCATGATTGGAAGAGAACACATCACTGTAGAGGACCTAAAAGGTCCACGTTTTATTTGTGTTTAAACCTCCACTACATCTGTATTTTCACAAAAGCTTTTATCCCAGTCTTAAGTACCACATTATTTAGGGAGGTCTATCCTCTTGGAGTCTCTTGAGTAAAGACAGATTGCTGCAAGTTATTTTGAAGGTGGAGTGATCATGGCAAGTACTCCAGTAGCAGTAAGCCTAAATTTGCCTGAGTCACAGTTAATTTTTCTTTCAGATAATTTAAAAATCTATAGCAGAATACAGCACAGAAGTATTAAGAAATATGCCTGTTCTAATCTGTTCTGCAGGGAGAGAAAGTGTGTATTCATATATTTTTATATGTGCCTGCGTATACATATATATTTCAACAAAAAACTGGTACAGCCAAGAAACAAAATAGGTAAATACTTCTCATCTTACATTCAGGAGACAGTTTGTTAAGTTAAACAGAATAGAACACTGTCTGGATTTTTCATAATTCAGATATCAACTAAGTACATACTCAGGCACAAGACAATAGATGCTTCTCAAGATCCTCAGTTACCATTTTGAGTAAGATAATATACTCATGATTCTGTGAGGAGTATTTAGCACATGACCAATCACACTAGGGTCACTAACAAAACCAGCGCAATTAATGGTAAAGCATGCTTTGATACACATTTCTCTGGGATGCTCTGCTATAGAGGGTAAGCCCAGCAAACCCTTCTTTCTCCAAGAAGCATGGATGCTTTTGCATTAGTAAGTTACCTTAACATATTTTGCATACATCTGTTCATCCAGAGGAAAGCTTTGGACATTTCTCTCATCTCTGGCATGGAAAGTACCTAATTTAATCCATTTGTTTGTTGGATACCTAGAAAAGAAACAATGGAGTCAGCCAATGAAACCCACTGTGTACAGACACGTGCTGAAATTTCCCAAAACACCTTTTCACAGAATACATTTTTCCAAGTCGCAAAATAGCAGCAATAAGTTTTTTTTATTGAAAGAAGAGTTGCAAGATAAAGCTAGTGCCAACACAAAACCTCAGCAGTAGCTCTTCGTGTACTTAAAATGGTGCACAAGCCCTTGAAGGACGAAACCCTATACTTAATCCAATTACTGAAATTCTATCAGTCTACAGTAAAGATTCTGGAACTGAAAAAAATCACCTCATACGAACACTGAAGAACATGACATGCAAGTAATAGATTGTAAGTATTATTGTAAACAAGCAGCAAAAAAAAATAAAAGCTATGAGCAAAGGAGAGTTAGAACTAGGCAACAGACAAACTATGGAAAATCAGAATCTACACGGAGTAGTGAAGAAGTGAGGTTTTTTGATGCACTGTGTGAACACCCTCTCTCTCACACACCAGAATAATCTGTTCACTCCCAGAAAGCACTGGGGGTACAACACTGCCTAAAACACAAAGCAGCCACGCTTTAACCAGACATTTGGCCAACCAATAAATACACTTATCAGTTCCAATTCCAAATTTAATAATTTGGGGGGGTTGTTGGTTTTTTGGTGGGTTTTTTTGTTTGTGTTTTGTTTGGTTGGTTTTTTTTTGACAGCATTCTGCACTGAAGACAGCTTAGGCCATGTGAAAATAGTCTGAATGACAAGGGAGGAGACAGACCACAACCCCAGTGGCATTGTTAATAAATGTTCGTTTTATCACCTGTATCATTTCTGCTGCTCCATTGTTACTTTTCAAAGACTTTTGCTTTTCATTTTTAAGGTGACAAAGTAAAAACACAAGAAGCATGAAAAGAACTCAAGCCATGTATTCTACGAGCTCAGTTTCCCTTTCCACAGAAAAAAAACCCTAATAACTGATGTTATAAACAAAGAAAAATCCATGTAATTTCACAAAGCAAAATTCAATTTCCATAATAACAAGCATACATAGACCATATGTATATACATAGATATTAGGCCATCCATTTATTTATTTATTTTTTCATTGAGAAGGGTTAATTTGGATAACATACCTGTCACTAATAGACACCAGAAAGTCTTTAGGAGTTGAAGAGAATAATTCATGATTTGCAATGTCAAATTGCTTTACTTGGACTGGTTCACAGAGCTCAATAACAAACCTTGAAGACAAAAAAGAAACACTGAAAAATACACTCTTCCTTCTACAGTTATAATCCTCAGTCCTTTACCCGATTACCACATCCTTCACTGGGTATAAAAGAACACTACAAAAAATGCTGTACAATAAGAAGGCATTACTTGCTCCTCCCTTCAAAATCACTAGTGATATTTACCTGCATACCTAGCTTCGTAATTCTAGAGAGCACCTGCAGCTACGAGTTTCATGCACTTGCACTCAAAGGCAACAGTTACAGAACTAAAACCAAACATCATTTAAACCACACCTGAAATACCACTTAGTATATGTTAAATTCTGATCACATCTCCTACAGTTTATTTGACAGCTGGAGAAAGGAACCAAAATCTTAACTTGAACATTTAGTGCATTTTCTTCTTGTAAGATTACAATAATGCAAAACCTACAAAGTGAATAAAGTTACCCCTTAATCTTACTTCTCAATACCAGAGACAGAATTCCATGGGAGACATGATAAAGCATCTAGTGCTAAGTCAAACTTCCTTACACACAGACTTCAGGCAGAGACACACCAAGATCTAGTCACACAGTCCCATCATGATGGAAAACTATAATCACTCCCATCTTACGAGCAAGCCTCAGTAACCTACCAGATTTTAGTACTGCAAGGATTTAGCATATAGAGGTCCATATTTTCCATCAAAATAGCTGAAGTGCTCTGTATGAAGAAGAGAATTAGTTATTTTCAATGGCAGATACTAACAGCACCAAGATTTTCTTCCCTCTCTCCAAAAATAAGTTTAATATTATTTATGTAGACTAATGCCAAGTTTCACAACCTTTTAAGCAAGATAGTATGTTAGACTGTATGCCATACTACTAAGGCACAACCATAGATTATTTACTATGGTAAGCTGTTTAATACAACTTAGTTCAGTTCTGTTCCTGTAGGGAGTAAAATGTTCCCCCAGGGAGTAAAATGTTCCCCCTTCCAAATTCACTTAAAGACATCAACTTCTCTATAGCAGTCCCTCTTCAAAAAAGAATAGATCATAGCTTATGATCCACTTTTATAAATCAAAAATCACAATCAACCTGAACATAGAAATAAAGATTTTTCCAGTAATCAAGTGTTCAGCTTAAGCGTACTTCATACTACTTCTTGCATAAGAGTAAATGGAAATAATGCACGCTAAGAAATAGTAAATGCTTACCTTTGCCTCCGGATTTGCTGCCAAAATTTTGGCACCACACTCTACAGAAGCATAGTTATTTCTATTTTTCTGGACTTTTTTTGTGGAATGCTGCCCACCAACTGCAGAAGGATGCATTGACTGACCTAGGAACAAGAAAATATTGCTACTATAACAAACCATGCAAACAAATAGTATTTTCACTTTCAGGGAACTTCTGCTCACTGCTTTTATATACTGAATGCCAGTAATTATGTAGTTCTAGCAGAAAAATGAAGTTATAGGCTGCATTCCAAATTAAATCTGATATAAGGAGGAAGTGGTCTGTATTTAGACCAAATCAATGAATCCTGAACTTACTCTTTTCCTTCTCCACTTCCATGACTTTTTTCTTCCATTCATCAAATGTTGGAATGTCTCCAGGGTCCTTTGGAGTCATTGCCGATGCAGGGTCAATTTCTCCTGTTTTCTTACAGTCTTTCTGCAGAACAGCAAACCACCAATTGTGAATATTTTTCAGCACCAATGAAAACAAAGATAAACTTCAATACTTAAAAATAACCATATTCTAATCAACAGCAGATGCATCATTTGAACCCATCTTAAAAACTTAGTGCCAAAGTAAGCTCATTAGCCAGGGAAAGCATGTGATGATTTCCTCCCAAAACTATACTTTCACTGAGATGCTGATAATTTTTGTGGCTAAACTAACATTTTAAGTAAAACAAGCATTCTGTCTCTCTCTAAATGCCTGCTTTTCTTTGGTATTTTGCTTTTCCTCCTCCTAAGGAGAAAAAGCTTCCCTGCAGCAGAGACTTTCAGATATGAATGTTGGTCATGACAGAATTCAGAGTTCCCCTAGAGTTTTTGAACACCTCAAAAAAACACAGACACATTATTTTATTAATGTCTAATAGAATCATAGAATAGTTAGGGTTGGAAAGGACCTTAAGATCATCTAGTTCCAACCCCCCTGTCATGGGCAGGGACACCTCACACTAAAACATGCCACCCAAGGCCTCATCCAACCTGGCCTTGAACACCGCCAAGGATGGAGCATTCACAACCTCCCTGGGCAACCCATTCCAGTGCCTCACCACCCTCTCAGTAAAGAATTTCTTCCTTATATCCAATCTAAACTTCCCCTGTTTAAGTTTTAATCCATTACCCCTTGTCCTGTCACTACAGTCCCTGATGAAGAGTCCCTCCCCAGCATCCTTGTAGGCCTCCTTCAGGTACTGGAAGGCTGCTATGAGGTCTCCATGCAGCCTTCTCTCCTCCAGGCTGAATAGCCCCAACTTTCTCAGCCTGTCTTCATACGGGAGGTGCTCCAACCCCCTGATCATCCTCATGGCCCTCCTCTGGACTTGTTCCAACAGTTCCATGTCCTTCTTATGTTGAGGACACCAGAACCACACAACTTGAAGGGAATTGAGTGTACTATCAGCAAGTTTGCTGATGACACTAAGCTGAGAGGAGTAGCTGACACGCCAGAAGGCTGTGCTGCCATCCAGCGAGACCTGGACTGGCTGGAGAGTTGGGCAGGGAATAACTTGATGAAATATAACAAGGGAAAGTGTAGAGTCCTGCATCTGGGCAGGAACAACCCCAGGTTCCAGTATAGGTTGGGGAACAACCTGTTAGAGAGCAGTGTAGGGGAGAGGGACCTGGGGGTCCTAGTGGACAGCAGGATGACCGTGAGCCAACACTGTGCCCTTGTGGCCAAGAAGGCCAATGGCATCCTGTGGTGTATTAGAAGGGGGGTGGTTAGTAGGTCGAGAGAGGTCCTCCTTCCCCTCTACTCTGCCCTGGTGAGACTGCATCTGGAATATTGTGTCCAGTTCTGGGCCCCTCAGTTCAAGAAGGACAGGGACCTGCTGGAGAGAGTCCAGCACAGGGCAACTAAGATGATTAAGGGAGTGGAGCATCTCCCTTATGAGGAAAGACTGAGGGAGCTGGGTCTCTATAGTTTGGAGAAGAGGAGACTGAGGGGTGACCTTATTAGTGTATATAAATATATAAAGGGGGAGTGTCACGAGGATGGAGCCAGGCTCTTCTCAGTGGCAAACAATGATAGCACAAGGGGTAATGGGTACAAACTGGAACACAAGAGGTTCCACTTAAACTTGAGAAGAAACTTCTTCTCAGTGAGGGTGACAGAACACTGGAACAGGCTGCCCAGGGGGGCTGTGGAGTCTCCTTCTCTGGAGACATTCAAAACCCGCCTGGACACATTCCTGTGTAACCTCATCTAGGTGTTCCTGCTCCGGCAGGGGGATTGGACTAGATGATCTTTTGAGGTCCCTTCCAATCTCTAGCATACTGTGATAACTTGGTGTCATTGGCAAACTTCCTGAGGGCGCACTCAATCCCACTGTCCATGTCACCGACAAAGATGTTGAACAAGACTGGTCCCAACACCGATCCCTGAGGGACACCACTCGTTACTGGTCTCCAGCCGGACATCGAGCCATTGACCACAACTCTTTGTGTGAGGCCATCCAGCCAGTTTTTTATCCACCTAGTGGTCCACCCATCAAATTGATGTCTCTCCAATTTAGAGACAAGGATGTCGTGTGGGACAGTGTTGAACGCTTTGCACAAGTCCAGGTAGATGACATCAACTGCTCTGCCCCTGTCCATCAGTTTCATAGCCCTATCATAGAAGGCCACCAAATTGGTCAGGCAGGATTTCCCCTTAGTGAAGCCATGCTGGCTGTCACCAACCACCTCCTTGTTTTTCATGTGCCTTAGCATGCCTTCCAGGAGAATCTGCTCCAACATATCGCCAGGCATAGAGGTGAGACTGACTGGTCTGTAATCTCCTGGGTCATCCATTTTCCCCTTCTTGAAAATGAGGGTTATATTACCCTTTTTCTAGTCTTTGGGAACTTCACCTGACTGCCATGATTAATGATTAAAGAAAATATTTTGGACTTGCCTAACAATGCAGCAACCATTTTAAAATGGTTAAGTTAACCTTATGCTATACCATTTCACATTTTAACATTTCCTTTGTACAAAAACTCTGCCAGCACACCATCAGATGCACAAAAAACTTTTGCTAGACATTTCAAGCGTAGAGGTTATTTTGTAGACAATATTTTACAGGTAGTTTCCAGAATGATGGCTTTGTAGGTTGACATTTTCTCTGCACTTAAAGCAAGAATTATTTCACATATAATTCTATAGCTGAAAACTATCAAAAAAAAGAGCCAAACTCACATATTTGGACAAAAGTGAGTACAGAATTCTTCACAAGACTGTACTGCAACAGAACTTTAGATGTGACACAAAAATATATCCCCACATGTATTTAGAAATAACAGGACCTGAAAAAAACCTCTAACTCCCTCTCCAAAGAAAGTTCAGGATAGAAGATTCTCCTTGGACTATGCTAAAAATGGTAAGTCAAAACACAGAACGAGTAAGCAATGCTAAATCACACGCTTGCTTAACTATGACGTCAGGCCAATGCCATAGTTATTTAAATTGCAGTTTTGCAAACTGGGGGTTTTTAATAAAGGTTTACACAATTTGTTTGTAGTAAGTTCTGACTGCATTTAATTATTTTAAGGTACACAGTACTCTTCAATAATCTTGGGAAAAACTTCTTAACTTTAAAAGAGAGTTATCCAAGTTATTAGTGACAGAGTAAATGTGATCCTAAAATAGCAAAAAAAAAATGGTATTGCTGTGTCCTTGGTTATTCTTTATCTATCAAAAAAAAAAAGTAAGCTTTAGAAAGTGCCTCACTGTGAGAATATAAAAGTTCATACAGTTAAGTGTAAAAGACCATCCAGCTATGTATCGCACTTCAACAGTGGTGAAGTAAGATGCCTAGGAAAGAATAAAACCACCCCAAACATTTTCTATTTCCTCCAACTGTTATCTTTCCCTCTAACCATCTGCTTGCTACCCAGGAACTTCCTGACTCAGTCAAGACCTCAAACTTCTACATGCTTACCTAGACCATGCAAACCATACCACAACCCACCTGCCCTTTTTCTTTTAAACCCATACAAAAAAATTCACCATGCACAGCATCCTACAGGAAGTCCCAGATTACTCATCTGTTACATGAGAACATTTCTGCTGGATTTTGCTCCATAAGGGGAAATCAAATAAAACTAAGTATTGCATTTGAAGAGGCTCAGCTCAGAAGCACCGTCTGTGCCAGTGGATCAACCTTGGCACAGATCAACCTTGCTGCCCTTTTCTCCCAGTTTATTATACCCTTGTTGAGATGGCAATATCAGAAACACACATAGGGCTCAAGACGTGAAGCCTGCGCAATCAAGAAAGCGATGGATATCAACTCATCTTCAACAGTGGTGATAACCTAACAGAGGGCATGGGGCTCCTTTGTGTACTGAGCAGCTATCAGCACTGCTTACCTCCCTTTTTAAGTTCTCCGAGGCATTCAGAGCAGATTTTTGCTCATCTGCACCCTTTTCAGCTGCTGAAACTTTTGACTCAAACTCAGATTTTGTCTTCTTTCCCTTGCCATGTGAAGATGATATATTATCTACATGTTGACCTGCAAGGCTGAAAATTTTAGGATAATTAGAACCTATAAAATGATCGCATTTTTCAACCATAAGCAATATTAACACATACATACACAAATACATAGATAAGCAAGCACATGCAAATGTTCGTTGCAAGGCCAGGACAGAAAAGAACAATTACCTTTTAATTATTCAGACTCACAACCTACTTCAATACTCACCTCTCTGGTGGACTGACAAAAGAGGAAGGCTCACTCTGAGGGTCAGCCTCAAGTGTCCCACCAATATCACAGTCAGGTTCTGACTGCTCAGCTTCACTAGAGCTGACTACAGGGATATCAGCACGGGAATTTTCTATTGCACTGAAGGGAAAGAAATAACATACTTTTTACCCTTCTGATAATACAAGTAACCCAGATAATCAACCACATGACTACAGATAATTGAAAGCTTTAGAAAAGCAACAGTCTCACAGAAATATTTATGAGGAATGAAGCATACTTATACTTGTGGAACTGCATTCTCAGCTGTACCCATACAAGAATAGAATTTCACTTTCCAGCCTGTTTGCCCCAGCAAAGGAACTCAAAGCTAGCTTCTCATCTACCAGAACTCTCATCTCGCATCCTACCAAACACTGCAATGGATAATTTTCCCCATCATTCCTACAAACTAAAGAACAGTTTCATAGTTATGGGACTGCAGCAATTTTCCTTTCCCTTTCAACAAAGGAATCAAACATGAGCCTGAGTTCCACCACTAAAAGCTCCTAATGTTCCCAAGTCAGGAGGCAGCAATCAAAAAAGAACTTGGCTAAAACTAGAGAAGAAAAGGGGTCACATAATGATACATAGTAGAGCCAGACAGACTTCCTTTCCACCAGATTTTTTAATTTTTGCTAATGTAACAAAACCAAGGCAACCCAACAGGCCATTACCCAAGCTGCATCAACAGCCCAAACTAGCTTATCTGCCCACTGCCCTACTCCCTCTCTCCCAGAAAGCCTGAACACATCACATCAGACAAATCCTAGGGTAAAAATTGAAAAGAAAGCCTCTCTATAGAATGGACTGTGAGGAAAAGATAGACAACTTTCAGTTGATAACTTGTGTAACTATCTCCACCAGTACAGGGATGACTTTCATACTGATCTAAGTCATAAACCAGTTCTAAAGAAAAGCTTTATTCTGCCTTCTAAATTTCAACATAAGCTTCTTCAATGTCAGCAGCAAATCAGGTTAATCCAATATCATGATACGGAGCTGCCAAAACATAAAACAGCATATCAGCAACTTAAAAGGGAATCTTTTTTGTTCTGGCTGCTACAATTATCAGTAAAAGCAGCTATAACAAACCCAGGGAGCCAATTTTAGTACTTTTCATATGATAAAAGTCCCTCAGTTAAAAAAAAAAAAACAAAAAAAAACCACACACACACACAAAAAAAAACCAACACAAAAACCTCCTAGGTATCCGAGACTTTTTGCTATGTAGCAAAATTTGACACTAGGAACAACAAGAATTTATTAGTTACAAACCATGAGTAGTTTCTCTGAATACCCCAACACACACACACCCCCCCAAGATGCGCACAGTTTAGCTCTGCATGTGACACTTCAATGACTGCAAGCTGACCATTGCACTTAAAATTAAACCCCCCCACATATCCCTGATTTCAGTAGATAGAAGACAGTATGAATAATTATCAACTAAATAAAATATAGAACAAGTATGAACTTAAAAATGCCCTGGTATCAGGGTGTACCTGAGTGGCCTCAAGTAACTAGTTTTAGTAGAAGGTGAGTAGCACAAGCCTAAAAGTACTGTAGTGCTCCCTCTCCTTCAGTTACTTTCATTTGTTAGTAGCTTTGCCTTAATTTTTAAAGTGCATTACCAAGCTCACTTTGCACAGCAACTGTCTTTACTTGCAGCCACAAGAACTCAGTTGATTTTTCAAGAAATTTTCCCCAGATTAGGTCTGGATAGAAAAGCTACAAGCAATACTGTCCTAAAAAAAAAAAAAAAATCATTACAAGGTAAAAATAGTTTGGAATAACTTTACTTCCAGAATATTTTGACTAAGAGGTCCTGCTACAATACCAAACTGGTGACACCCAAGGGAGCTGGACTTTGTTACACTGGTAGAGATCACCATCTAAACCAGGAAAAATACTCTCTAAACATTACAAACGCAATTCAGTCTTTGTAAAGACCTTGTGCAACTACAGAGTTCAACCACAGGTGTTTTGGATATTAACCTGTACCAAAAGAGACCATCCATTACTATTTAAAGCTAAACTGAAGCTTGAAATAACATATAAAATGCATCTCTTCTATACTAATTCTACTCTTTCTTCCTGTAAATGGTATGAGAGTCAAAACACTACTGCTCCAAAACAAATTTCCATTTTCATTTATTTCATAGTTTGAGTCTTCAGAGTTCATCACTCCATTATTCCCAAACTACAACAGCAAGACCATTTTCAACATTTATAAGATGCCAAGCTGAATGTTCGAAAGAAAATAACATCCTGAATCTTGTTCTGAGACATGACAACAGTAGGACTTCTAACACATTACAGAAACAAATCAGTAGTCAACAAAAAAAACCCACACTGAAATTATGTTCCAGTTTTGCTTTTTAAAAACTGCAAATACGGGAAGCTACACTTTCAAAGACTTGCAATTAAAAGAACTTCTGAAGTACCAGATGTGCTTAAATATTAGCCCTAGCAGACTAGACAAGATCAGTCAGCAGATCAGACTTCCACACCTTTTCTATGGTAAAGAAAAAAATCTGCTAAAACCAGAAAAGCTGGACACTTAATACACCCCCCCGCCCAAAACAAACCCTAAACACCAAAAAGAAGTCTACTTCATTTTTAGTATGTTGAATTTGTATCTACCATAATATTAGATCTTTATCAGCAATAAGAATATATTTCCCTTAACACACATTAAAAATCCCAGGAGAATTTTTTGAAAGTACCTCAAAGTATACACACAGCCACTAACTTCCATACTAGAGTTCACATTTGATAGCACAGCATTTCACAAAAGGGAAACAAAATTAAGCACATCTATTTCTGAAGACTGCCAGCAGCACAGGTAGCTCTCTAATACACTACTAAGCACCAGAATTACAACTGTCTTGGTTGCTCTTATACTAAAATACAACTCAAAGTTATTCCTTAACTGAAAGCAGAGGCCATCACTGAAACAGCTTTGATGCTTGTTATCACGGATGTTAAAGCATATTTTTGAAGGTCAGAAATCCTAGTGGTAAAGACCTAAGGGTTTTTGTGGTACAGATTATCTAGCACATAAAAGACTGCATTTTTTTCTGCCAAAGCAGCAGCTTCAAAACCAATACTGGCAACAGTATGACACTTCATGCAAGTACACAACTTTTAATCCACACACTGGGTAAATGATAGCATATTCCATTAGCATTGACACCATAAACCAAAGTACAGCAAAAGAATCATGTGTAGCAATCTGGTCTTATGCCTACTAAACCTGAAGATGTAACACTTTAACAACATCAGAGTAAGTGATACGCTCTTGAAGACCAAAACAATAAAATAAAAAAGCTTACTCAGGCTGCGAGACCAGAGGTATCTCTGAGGTAGGCGAACTGGAAGTGCTTTCAGTGCTTGCAGCTATGCTAGATGAAGCTTCATGTAAATGTACTGAAGGTGGTGTCTCAGCTTCAGGCTGGCTTGCTTCACTCATTTCTGTAGTCTGTGGAAACATATATTTTTTCAAAACTTGAATAGGAAAAGCATTCATACAAAAACACCTAGTATGGAATTTTAACAGTCTGGTAATTCACATTTCTGTCAGAAATAAGTTTTCTTCACAAACCTAGGTAGTATTTAGTGCTACTTTGTGATAGTTGCACATACAATATGGTTGTATTTGCATGGCCCACTACAATAAAACTCATTTACTGTTTTCATCCTAAGCTTAATTTTGGG
Organism: Psittacula echo; assembly: GCF_963264785.1. Lineage (NCBI taxonomy): Eukaryota > Metazoa > Chordata > Aves > Psittaciformes > Psittacidae > Psittacula > Psittacula echo. The sequence continues at coordinate 20,745,049 of NC_137740.1, forward strand.
AAAGGCTTTCAATTTTATCACTCCAATGGAGATCCAGAATGATTTACAAGTCTATTCCGTGCTGTAACTGAACAAAGAGGTAAATTGCTTATCACTTCCTACAGTTCAGTAGTCTTGAGCCTTACTTATTCTAGGTCCAGTTTCCATAAGCTCTTGCACAGCACAATCAAAATAAGTCTAAATATGGAAAAGTACATAACCACTGGAACAGGTCAGATTAACTCCTGTAGTAATAGAAAATACTATTACACGAGACCCTCTTGCCAATAGCTAGATTACTCCAAGTCATCTAACTGAACATGAAGAGGTCTGAAACATTTTACTACAAAATTACACATCTAAACCATGAAATATATATTCAGAAGTATGTCCTATGCATGTTGTCTTGTGATCTACAAAACAAAAATGTATCAAATAAACAATCTTTAACAGCGGGCTTTGTAATATTTAACATCAAGCACTGACTTACGGGTATTAATAGCACACACAACTGAAACACAATCTTTTTTCCATTTTAACAAAGGAAATTAAAATAACAGAAGCCACTAAGGGTCAAAGCTAAATGGACTGCTATAATCACCAAGCCTAATCTTTATAGAAGACCTCAGTTAGAAGGCTTTTATGTTTTATTTTATGAAGAGATACCCATACCTATAACATCCAATTTTATCTTGCAAAGATTTATTAAGTTAGTACCTGAAAATATTAAGTTACTCTTATTATTACTTATGCACATGGGAAACGCAAGATCTGTTAGCTCATACGTTTTCTCCTTCATGAGAAGGAAACATGAGTCCGATGGCAAGCCTGGTGCAAGTGAAATGCGATAGATTGCCACTATGAGCTTGAGATAACCAAAGTGAAAGACTGAAATCCAAGAAGCATTTGAAGTGAAACAAAATAAAAGTCTTGCCTGGACAGATTTTGTAAGGTCATCAAGTACCTCTTCTGTAGCGTAACTCCACATACTTGAGTCTGCATGCTCAGGCTCCAGCCTGGGACCACTCTCTTCCCCCTAGCATATTAAAGGTAAAACAACAAGAAGCATGAAGTAACACAATGCCTTCTAGTAAGAAGAATTACCTTTGGTACAGACTTAGTAACACTACCTTTACAAGCTACATGAATCTTCAGTCACTGCCCATGAATGTTTAAAATATCATTTTATCTCATGTAGTCTTCAAAACAAACGCTACAGCAAGTCTAAACCTTCACAGGAAAGACAACTTCAGTACTGTCTTAAATTGTTCAGTGTGTGCTACGGAAAATTAATCACTCTGCAGTGACCTCCCATGTAGACAAACCCTCCATATTTCCTTGCAGCCCAAGAAGCAGGGAGAAAGAGATAATCCTAAAATGACTTGCAACAGACAACTATTAAAAAATAATGCTTGGCACATCTCAGTTATAGCAGTCTTTTCAGCAGAACTAGAATAATTCATAAGTCTGCTGTAACCTTCTGAAGCAACTTCCTCTTTTATAAATAAAGATTTACAATCAAGTGCCGTGAATTCACAAAGTAAAACAAAAGAATACACACTTGAGAAAAAAAAAAAAAAAGTTTTAAAGCCACCAGACTGTAGAACTAATAAAAATGCACTTGCAACTCAAAACTTTTTTTTTTTTTTCTTAAGTTGTGACTACATCACACATTTTTGAGCAATACTTCAAGATACAGCAAGAAGCCTGGTAGAAATTTACACACCCCTCATTTTCTATGGGCTATCTAAAACCCTGTGGTCAAATACTGGAAGTTCAAATCCAAAAGAGACTTATATGCTACACAAGATTACATGATCATAATCATTTGAGAGAGTTAAGGCACACACTGAAAGAACAGGAACTCCGTATTTTAGCTGGCAAATCTTAGTGACAACACCTAAGCAACATTTTTCCTAAATATTATTAGCTCACATGCTAGTCCCCAAGATTAAATACCATCAATGCCTTGAAGAGACAACTGATCTAAGGAAAACTGATCAAGGGCTGCAAGACTGCTCTTTTTGAGCAACTCTGGCAGCCTAGTTAGGAGTAATAACACACATGCCTAAAATTTTTCACACACCCAAGAGATTTTTCTTTAATAAGTAAAAAGTACAGCATAACGTATGAGCTTTCATACCTTTGGGTTTAAATTTAGAAGGCTCCTTTACAATGCAGGTGAGTTAATAGAATAAAGGGAAGAATGCGCCAAAAAAGTAAGAAAACATACAACAGTGGCTTCCCAGTCTCAAAGCTTACTCGATCTTTCCAGTTGTTACATCAGCCATTAAATTTGAGCAGGACATTTTTCAGGCAGTCAGAAGAATAGTACTGAATGCTATCTGGCTGCACAAGCTGGAAAAAAAAATACAGCTACCCTAGATGGTGAAATGCTTCAGACAGTGAAATACACTATTTAAAATATTTTTTTCTGGTCAGGCAGCTCTCCACCTAGGTAAACTAGAATACTCAACACATTTTCCAGTTTTGATGTGGCATATGAAAGCCTTCTTGGAATGAGAACCATAATTAGCACTACTACTGAATGATGAACAAAATGGGAAGATCAATAGCATCAATATTATCCATGCTTACTGTACGACTGACAAGTCACCTGTGTAAGTAAATGAATGAAATTACCATGACTCTTTGATATGAATCAACAGCTTGGGACCTCACTACGAAATTGCAATATGCAGAAACTTGTGATGAGTTAGTCAGGGTGGGACAAGTACACTCAATTCAACCTAAAGTGCCGAGTAATGTAAATAAGCGACAAAAAAACTGTTTACTAGCATTTCACATATGTGCTTTAGCTTTGTGAATTTTTAAATAGGAGGAAAACCAGGATAAATACTGACTTAAACCAATTAATCTTAAATCTTCTATTTAGGATATCAATCATTTGCTCACTGGGCTTTTAACACAACACAGGCGCAACTGGGATATTGTGGCCTAAACCTATCCAGGCTATCACCTCTTATCATTATCTGTAGAGAGCCACATACACGTATCCCTGATGACTTCTTGTAGTATCTGGCACCCAAATAAACTGAGCCACTATTATTAGCTTTACTATTTGTTCTTACACACAGCCCCTCCCCCTCGTCAACTGTCCAGATGTATTGTCACATAACTGCAAAAAACATGAAGAAAAACAAAAACCTGGGACAACATCATGGTTCACAGAACAACTGAATATATTAAAAATTCTGGCCAAGAAGACCCAATGAATCAAAGTGTGTGAATATTTTTATTACTTAATATCAAATCAGACTGAGCAGCTAATTAACATGTTTTAGTCAGCATACCTTTTCTTGGACATTTTCATCATCATTTGCCAGGGCACAAGCATCACCTGAAGCATATTGCACTGCCGATGAAAGACTGTCTTTACAAAAGACATGCCAAACAGGAAGCCTATTTAATACAAAAAAACAACACCAGCATCAAAGTCTTGATCTAAAATGAATAAACAGTATTTTGAAATTCCCTCAGCGTTGTCTCCCTCATCCTTTTTTCAGTTGTTCCCATGAGGTACCTAGAAAAATAAAAATATGCACATACAGTTCATAGATACTCATTTATCAAAACTATTGGTGGACTTAACTTTAAGAAATTAGTAACAAAAAACACTGTAAATTTACTACTTCCAAAAGACAAAAGCATCAGCAAAACAGTTATTGGGGTGATACCAGGTCACAACATGGAAGCTGACACAAATTAGTTAAGTTATTGCAAGTTAGGAAAAAACTGTATCAACCATACCTTTTGCCATGTAGCAATAAGGTGTCTTTAGCATTGATTATTACTAAGCAAAAACTAAAGCCACAGATTAAAAACAAAAAAAATTAAAGCTCCTTATTTCCCTGTACAGATGATACCTAAAAAATCTTGTATGGTCAGCATCAAGCAAATTTAATTAGAGAAAATAAGTATATTAAACAAAAGGCCCATGCAAAACCCGATGAAAATGTAGATACAAATGGCAAACCAGGTGCTTGCTTTAACTACAACCTCCAGAGATCTGTTTATACTTTCAGCTCTGAACAGTTTTGCTCCTCAGTAGAAACTGATTTATTTCCATAGAAAAGCAGCCAACATCTATACAAATGCACCAGAACAGCATCTTTTGCTGCTTAAAGTGTGTGGCCCCTTTACATCTTAGATAACATCTGTGCAGCAAACCACTAGGTTTGGAGGCCCAAAGGCCAGAAAAGGTCTTCAAGCAGACTTCAAATAAGTCCTGCAAAATGCTACACAAATTGAGCTTTAAGTGGAGTTTTCAACAATACTTGAACATCAGCACCATCTGCCACTTTAAAGCCAAACATTTTTCCAGGAAATACTGTTTACATGGCATCCAGGTGATCTGTATGTCCCTGTGTGATTTCCCACAAATGTTCCTCTGAACCCTGAAAAAAGGCCCCCCACCTCCCAAGAGGAGACATATATACAAGCATACAAGAAATGGGGATACAGCCACCAACAAGTTTTAAAAAACTGAAACACAGCCTTAACAGTAATAATAGTAAGAATATTAGGTCAGGATTGGCTTATACTAGGAAGGCATGCTAAGGCACATGGAAAACAAGGAGGTGGTTGGTGACAGCCAGCATGGCTTCACTAAGGGGAAATCCTGCCTGACCAATTTGGTGGCCTTCTATGATGGGGCTATGAAACTGATGGACAGGGGCAGAGCAGCTGACATCATCTACCTGGACTTGTGCAAAGCGTTCGACACTGTCCCACATGACATCCTTGTCTCTAAATTGGAGAGACATCAATTTGATGGGTGGACCACTAGGTGGATAAAGAACTGACTGGATGGCCACACACAAAGAGTTGTGGTCAATGGCTCGATGTCCGGCTGGAGACCAGTAACAAGTGGTGTCTCTCAGGGATCGGTTTGGGACCAGTCTTGTTCAACATCTTTGTCGGTGACATGGACAGTGGGATTGAGTGCGCCCTCAGCAAGTTTGCCAATGACACCAAGCTGTGTGGTTCGGTTGGTACACTGGAGGGAAGGGATGCCATCCAGAGGGACCTCAACATGCTTGTGAGGTGGGCTGATGCCAACCTTATGAAGTTTAACCATGCCAAGTGCAAGGTCCTACACCTGGGTCGCAGCAATCCCAGGCACGGCTACAGGTTGGGCAGAGAAGAGATTCAGAGCAGCCCTGCAGAGAAGGACTTGGAGGTGTTGGTCAATGAAAAAATGAACATGAGCCGGCTGCAGTGTGTGCTCGCAGCCCAGAAAGCCAACTGTATCATGGGCTGCATCAAAAGGAGCATGACCAGCAGGTCAAAGGAAGTGATCCTGCCCTTCTACTCTGCTCTTGTGAGACCTCACTTGCAGTATTGTGTATAGTTCTGGTGTCCTCAACATAAGAAGGACATGGAACTGTTGGAACAAGTCCAGAGGAGGGCCATGAGGATGATCAGGGGGTTGGAGCACCTCCCATATGAAGACAGGCTGAGAAAGTTGGGGCTATTCAGCCTGGAGGAGAGAAGGCTGCATGGAGACCTCATAGCAGCCTTCCAGTACCTGAAGGAGGCCTACAAGGATGCTGGGGAGGGACTCTTCATCAGGGACTGTAGTGACAGGACAAGGGGTAATGGATTAAAACTTAAACAGGGGAAGTTTAGATTGGATATAAGGAAGAAATTCTTTACTGAGAGGGTGGTGAGGCACTGGAATGGGTTGCCCAGGGAGGTTGTGAATGCTCCATCCTTGGCGGTGTTCAAGGCCAGGTTGGATGAGGCCTTGGGTGGCATGGTTTAATGTGAGGTGTCCCTGCCCATGGCAGGGGGGTTGGAACTGGATGATCTTAAGGTCCTTTCCAACCCTAACTATTCTATGATTCTATACAACTTGATCATTCTAGTGTTTAGAATCTGAATGATCACCTGTCTTAAAATCTTGAAGACCTTTATTGGGAAGTATATGCAGCAGATATTGCCACAACAGACCACTGAAGCGGTACTAAATTTTAAACAGTTTCATGCATATACACACACACACCCACGCACACACAGAGGCAGCAGTACTTCTCCAGATTGCAGGCAATCACCAAGTTGGGCTTTCGTTGTAGTGTAGAGATATAAACCTATTGCTCCTCTTCCACCCGCACCAGCAGGGAGCATTAGCAAGGTGCTAGCAACTCTAAATCCAGGTCTTTTAACCACCAGAAGAGCAGAAGACAGTGGCAGACAAGGAACTTGTGGGATGTGATGTCATATTCTGGAGATGGGCAAATAAGGTGTCCCAGGTATGTCTCAGCACCACTACACCTCAGTAATTCCTCTTATCTTTGAGATAGCTTTCCTCTGAACTAAATGGAAGCCCTCAAGTCAAGCAGAAACAGCTACAGTTACCAGAAACTAAAGCACTGAATATAAGGGTATGAAAACATTTATAACCACCTATTGTAGCAGGTACAAAGTCTCATGCTTCAGTTAAGTTGAAAATGAGGTGTATGCATTCTCACACATCTTAAATTCCCATACCATCATGTAGTCAGTTGTTTGCATTAAGTTTCCAATTGAATCTGTCTTATCCTAAGCATGGCATGTACATTTAAGAGACTGAATTAAGTTTTTATGGTCTCACTTTCTAGCTCTCAGTTGGAAAAATCAGTTATGCAAATACTTTGACTAATATATTTTCCTGAAAAGTGGTTTCAGTCATTTCATGGAGAACTTGTCTTATGCTCTTATTTTTTTGTAGAGATATAAACCTATTGCTCCTCTTCCACCCATACCAGTAGGGAGTGTTAGCACTGCTCTTAAGTGTATGCTCTTATGCTCAGTACCTCTGGTCTCTCCTTCCAGCTATGACAACACCCTGGTTCTTCAAAAAAAATACAGAAGATCAAAACTTATACAGAACATACTATAGCTCATTCAACCTTTTTATGATAACATGCACATAAATATGTTATTTCCTATTTCACTTACACTAACAGGGGATATTCAGTGACCTGTAAAGAACAGTAAGTCCCTTAATGAAGAGAAGTAAAGATATCATTGTCTGTGAATCAGCATTTTAAAACAAGGTGTACTTTCACAACTAAGTTAATAACTACTTTAGCACTTGCGGTCAAGAAAAGCACTTAGCACAAAAGGCATACACTTCTTGCCTTAATATACTGATACTATAACACAACTAATCATGCTTTATGAATGCAGCTTTTAAAAGAATACAGTTGAATAGCTCATAAATTTAAGCTATTCCAACATAATCTATGTCCAACATCCAATTTGTTTATTCCCAGAAATTCTCCTGTGTATACTCGCCAATTCAACCATGATGCCTTAAGTCTCCCAAAAAGCCCTATGAGCAAGGGAGGGGACTGAAAATTCATTTTGTACATATATTCATGCATGCACCCACAGTAAAAGCTGAGCCCTACTACAACAGAGGATGCAGCAGGCAGGATGTACAAATCAACTGCTGCCATCAAGCTCTGGCAAAGCCTTAAAAACACAAAGCCACAGCATGTAAGGCCACATGACACCAGTTATTCTGTGAGAAATCAAATTAATCACATTATCCGTACACTGCAACTCTTTTTTTCTTCTTTCATCATTCTGCATATTCAACAGGCATTTTTTATTTTTTTTTTTTTTGCCACAGGCTGACAAATTATACAGCCCATCATAACAGAGAATTGTCAAATGACACAGCACCTCTGTTAAATATTTCTCTCTATGCAGAAAGACAACAAACAAAAACCTGTTAATTTACAGAGAACAGAATTCCCCTTGAGTTTAGTAAACTTGCACAACATGTCAAGGACAGGCCGGATGGCGCTTTGAGCGGCTTGGTCTAGAGGAAGGTGTCCCTGCTCACGGTAGGGGGTTTGGAACTAGATGATCTTTAAGATCCCTTTCAACCTTCTGTGATTCTATGTTCAGTGAAAGCACAGCAGCTTCTGTATCTGTAGATATTAATACATCCATCCCTTTTTCATGACTAAAGAGTAGTATTTTAATGCTGACTTGAAAGCGAGCAGGCAGATCTAATGCCTAAATGGTACTGGAGATTAGTCACTAGATATACTGTCTCAGGTACAAGGTAATGACGTAACAGTGTAAAGATACTTCAAGAGAGCGTTCCAAACATGTAACCAACAGTTAGTGACTTACATGTATAACAGAAGCTTTCAATAGTTCAGTTTTTCTTAAGTATGACTCAAAATAGCAGCTGCTATTAAATCTCATAAAGAACAAAGAAACTTAAGCATGAGTCTTTTAGTATCATTATTAGAGTTACTTTCTCTAACACACCATGAATTCTTCACTTGATATGCACAAACGCAAAATGTGCAAGCCCAGACAGAAATGCAGGGAGGAATCTTTACTCTTCACAGAGCACGCACATACTGTGGCTCTCTACTGAAGCAGAAAGCCTGTTCACCCCTATCTAAATGGTACTGTACACTTATTGCTGTGCAAATTGTTTACAGTCTACTGATGGCTGTTAGGCTTTTGAGAAAGAACGCACTGAAACCTGAAAGTGCAGGTGGTTCTGAAATTGCAGTATAGGTTTCTTGTGAAAGCCTGTCCAGTTCTGATTTGGCTCAAACTCTTAAGTAATTGTGAAGGAGGCAGCAGAAGACTATCAGATAGTGAAGCTATTGATAACTGGTTTGACAAGCACAAGAATCAAGTAGAAAGTAAATAAGTGGTAAGAAAAAAAATATCATACAAGTTACAGCTGACAAAAATTCAAATTAGAGGTAAGAGCTGTTCTACTATTCGACCTTCCCAGAGAACAACAGCTTAAGCTTTCCTTTCCAAAGACTTCATACACAAACAGACACACAAAATATTCAATTCAAACACATTTGTTCACTAAACTAGTCAAGAGTTCTCTTAAACTCTCTCCAAACAAGACCTATATCTGGGCACTAAAGAGTGAAACAGTTCAAAAAAGTTTACAGTTGACAGCTGTGAGAGAGTAATTTTAAGCAAAGGGAAAGTAAAGAGGAAGCTAACACCAGCATATTACCAAGCCCTTCTTGAAGGCACAGGGGACAGTCTCTCTGCAGGATGATCACTGACACTTTCTGCACCACTTAGAGGGTTGTATTACCAACAGGTGCAGATTCACCAGTAGCCAACAGCTAAGAGAGAATGAAGATGTCACCATCCCTGCCACATGACACTTCTCTAGTGAAAATATTCATAGAATCAGTTCAGAATAGGCCTCTGCAAGAGAAGGAGGGTGGGGTTTGGACCTAGGGAGTAGAGGGCCAACAGAGCAAGCCTATGAACAGCAGAGAGGCACCTATTTGTTGGTTGAAGCTTCTCAATTATAGAATAATTTATTTCTGATTAATCACATAAAAAATGAGAGAAGCTGTGAAAGAACAAGGAGTCAGAAAAATACCTCCTGCTTTGAACAAGTGCTACAGATCTGTGACTACTATCAGTAGTCTTGTTAAAGAGAAAAAAAGGCTCTGTATAAACAAGGAGCTCAGCGGACCCACAACCAAACTCTTCAGTCAGCAGTAAACTGCCTTCCAGCCACTGCAAATGCAGCAGAAACAGCAAAAGGAACAGACCCTCATCCTCTCTCTACTAACTTAATGGAATCAATATTTCTCTCAGAACAGTTCAGCAAGAGGGACTTGCATTTAAGAAGGCCTGCAGAACAAGGTAGATCTCTCAGAAAATGAAGACCAGGTTTTTATGACAGCATTGTTTCAACCAGTCAAAGGAAAAAAAAAGCTATTCACAAGTCACTGACTGCTTTAGTACCATCCCCCAGACACAACATTAATTTCTGCACATGAAGTGGAAATAAGTGTTGATAAATGCAGTGAAGAATCATTAATCTTCCTTAATCCTAATTTTAAAACAAACAAAACCAACAAACACCCCACACCATTTAGAAGTATTTACTACCCCAGAAGAGCAGAATGCAATACTAAGATAAAAGTTATGATGGATCTTTAAGGGGAAAAGATGAAAATTAGATCCACAGATCTAACTTAATCAAGGATGCTGCCAGCAAGGCACTGATACTGTCTCATTTCCTACCAATACCCACCAACTTTAGGGGGGGGGGGGGGGGAGGGACAGGGGGACAGGATGGGGACAGGACCATCAGCTCCCAAAACCAAAACAAAAAACCAAAGGAAAAAAAAAAAACAAACAACCCACACACCACCACCAAACCAACCAACCTCCCAAAAAACTAAACCAAAATGACACAAACTCCCCAAACCCAGCACACAAAAACACAATCCCAAACCAGCTGAAGTCGGGGATTTTTTGCAAATCCTTTACCAATCCATCATATTTTGCAATTAATTTAGGGTTTTAATATCTTCCCCACCTCCTTGCAAAGAATGTGCTCTCCAAACTGTCTCCTAACTGGAATTACACACAAATAATAGACAGTTACTTCACTTATTCAGAGGAGCCCAACACAAAGATACTTCTGACACCACTGAATTCCACAGCTTCAGACAATAAGATTCCAACCATCAGTATGAAATGTGGCTTTCAGCACTTTAAAAGCATTAGCATGCAAAGACTGCAAAAAAGGTTACTTTATCAGATTTAACCCATTTACTGCCTGAAGGGGCAGTCCTGCATTCCACCCTCAGCCACATAATTCTCTGCAATCCTGATCTGATCTGGTGACTGTGGACACTTTTAACGTGGAAAAAGAAAGTTAGTTTGCTTTGAGCTAGTGTATACTCAGATATAAAAATTGAAGACAGAGGGAGAACATACCATTGTCCATGACTTTCCCCCGTTTCCTAAGTTAAACAATGGAAATCAAGGTCAAGGACTAACAGTGGAAAACCCCTTCATGCCTTTCTTACAGTGCCACCAATATGACCCTCATCCTATCCTGGAAAAGGCTGTTACCTCAATAGTCACTTTCACAGCACCATAACTGTATAGTTTTGACACCATGCCCATGATAGACAACAGCCTATATTAGATGCATGCTGCAAGGTAACACTGGAACATACACCTCTTCTTTCTTAGAGTATCCAAGTAGCTTATTTCAGAAATCACAGACAAAAATTACAAACCCTAACCCTTGAAAGGTGTCCATCTGGAAGTGTTCAAAGTGATTAAAAGTTCCTAGTAGTTCTCGGTAACAGGCTTCTGTAATACTGCACTGAAGATCACAGCTTAATAGAATCTCCCTGCATTGTCAGGCTCTAGTTATCTTTAATGTTCTATGATTCTATTATTCTAATGCAAGGGAAAAGAACACATTCTTTAAAAAGACAGTAAAGCCTGACAATAACCACAAAGACTGCAGGAAAATAGTAGAATAACTATGAACTGTGATTAAACTTTAAGGATTTTAGAGTCTTTAGTAATGTCTGACTTACACACCTTTGAAGATTTCCCTCATTACTTAAATTCATAAGCTTATCCACACAGCCAAAATATCGCAACAGCAGGCTCAGAATCATCATCAGCTGCTCTGCACCAACTTCCCCTGTAAAAAGCCTCTGTGAGTGCAATACAGCTTAACACAGTGCCAATGAGTGGAATGTCAGCATAAACTTTGCAAGATGAATTTTGCCCTAGATCATTCTAAAGTTGCTATCAGCTAACTCCCAGGCATTTTGTGATGTATTTTTAATAGGCTTCTTACCTTTAAAGTATTTTAAAAATATCTTGATTGTCATTCCAAAACTCAGTCAAGCCAAGAAGGTTCCTTTGAGCACCTAAGCTAATTTTGAACTGCTAGAACCTTTTACTGGGACTCCAATCCAGTTGACGTCATCTCCATACCAACATTTTCACTCACCCAAGCAGAAGTTCTTCACACTAGTCTGTTGTACCAGCTCAATATTTTCACCAAGAATTACAGGAAAAGCCTTTAGAGTTTTTACCCTGTTCTCAGCCAAAAGTTTTCATGCACAGAAAAAAAAACCCTCTTCAGGCAAAGGGCTGTAGCACATCCAGGCATTAACCTGATAAAAACATTTTACAACCTGCCTTTGAAAGCAGCATAGAATTTACCAAAGGCTGGATTAGTAAAGAACAGGAAAAAAAACCCCAGGAAAAGCAGAAAAGCCAAAAGTGTTCTGTAAAATACAGTGATAAGATTAAAGTGGAAAACAACTAACAACAGGTTAGAGAAAAACATTTCAGAAAAGCTAGAAATTAAGTGCATAAGTGGGGTACATTTCATTGCAACAGGCAGTCTTGTGCATCAACACAGCATCCTCATAAGGGGGCACATGCCACTTCAGTACACTACTTGCATAACAACCAAATATGAAGTTTCTAGAACAAATATTTTAGAAGATCCTGCATGAAAACACTGATTTTCAAATAATTTTAGAAGCTAAATATTTAATAACTGAGCCAAGCATTTGTTTTGCGTAAGACACCAGAGCCCCTGCTTGCATACAATACCTTCAACTTGAGCAGGCTACAAGCTAGGCATATTCAAATTTGACTGAGTCCAAGAGTTCCAGTGCAGCTTTTGTCTCAACCTTAACTACAGAGCTTCCAAACAAGACACTTCCAAACAAGATACTCCATATCTAACAACATGGTTTTAATTCTGAAATCAGATGCCTGGAACAAAAGTTTATATGAGCAGTGCCTAAATCACATTACTCCTTTCTGCCACAAAACTAAGCACCCTGTGTGTGCATTTCAGTATCAGCCTTCTGAAGAGATTCAAGTAACTACAAAAGAGGAGAATCACCATATAAAATTCTCAGCCTCATTACTAACAAGTTACAGAGGCAGGTCTATCCAGATCATCAGGGGACTCTCCTGCAAACATTATACTCTGCTGAAAAGAGGATTTCTGTGATAACAGGCATGTCACAATTGCACACAAGCCTCCCACGCCTCAACTCTACCACTCAATACCTTTGTTATTAACAGATGCAAGCTTAAGGTTTAAGCTAAAAGTCAGTAATAAGCAAATAAATTTCCTATTAGCAAAGCCTTTCCTTTAGTGATCTTTAATCTGGTTTGCATGGCTTTTGCCTGTGCAGGATAGGAGCAGCAAAATAAACACAATGAGTTACCACAATGTCAGTATAGCACTGCTTTTTTCACAGCTCCTCTTGCACTGCAGAAGCTTTCAACAGGCACACCTTCAAAAATGTAGAACATTGTAACACAAAGCAAAACCAGATATATTTTATCTCCTTAACATTCACTTAAATCTTCACATAAATAGGTAGAAATACAAAGCAATATCAAAAGCTGCCCCCTTCCAATGTAGTTGTATCTGGGCTTTATTCCTGGCTATGCCACTGACCCAATCTGACCTTCCCAATTTTCAGGGTACACTCATTTCAGAGTGAGAGGTACTAGACCAGGGGTTTTCCATCAGGAACAGCACATCCTACTGCTCAGCCAACTTTGATACAAGCTGTGCTTTACTGATGCAGCACATTCACAGTGTAACGACAACTAAAGCATCCCAGTGCGCATATGCGCTTTTACCCATCTTTCCTTTACACAGAGTTGTAAAACTGAGGATGATAAAAGAATTCATAAAAGCTAAGTAACCAGGATACACAAAGCACTTTCTGAGATAGAATGAATCAGAAAGACAAATTACTGTATGTATTATTTCTTTACTAAACTCATAGCTAACACTTTGAAAGTGCAGCTTATGGCAAAACAAAAGCTGATGCCAGAAAAATTTATGCAGGTTATGCTTTAAACAACTGTCACAGCTAGTCTCAATTCAGATAGTAGTAGTATCCCTATAAGCTTCTAAACCTGTTCCACTTCCTCAGATCTGTATATTGTCAAACTACAAAGCACTACAGGTTTTAAAAGTTTTTTTTGTATTATATCGTCCACACAAAGGGATTAACAGAAGCATAAAGCCATCTGTATAAATTCAGGACAACAGGAGTTATTTCTCATGCACAGTCAAAGCTCCAGTCTGCACAGATGACTATTACTTTTAGAGCACTACAATCCTAAGCCTTACTTCCATCAAAAGCATTTCTCTAATGCCATGCAGCCATCCTGCTTTTTTGAACTATTTGAAACAACCTTGCTGGCTCCCAGGTTTGTAGAGAACTCTAGCTTCAGAAAGCCTCAAGTACCAGTAACTCTCAGGTCCTACACTCCCAAAGAGCATCATATTGCCTTTATTGCAAAGACATCAGTTAACAACCCCCCAAACTCAAGGTTCTGGGATTTTTTTAAGTTTTGTAATACACAGTCACATTTTTAACTAAAAGGTAAGAGTCAAAAGAGCCCCAAGAGTGTTATTTCAACAATTCTGGTTTCCCTGCTATTTTGCTTCTGACTTACTATTCTGTTGACCACTAGTTTTATGTATAAAAGCACTTCTCTCCTGCCACCATTAAATCCTTTGAAGATGACTCTTTAAATTTAGTTGTCTTGAAATGTGTTTGTCCCACATGCCAAAATTTATAACACAAAGCCTCCATTTACTATTTAAAGATTCTTAACTGCTTATGTAAGCAAAGCTGCTGATTTTCTTTTTAGGAAAGGAAAAGTTAAATACATCACAACCTATCATGCTACACAGTCCAGCAACAATGCCAGAATTAATAGATCTCAAGACTTTCCAGCTACAACTCTGACATGGTTACTGAAATTAAAGCATGTCACAATGCCATCCTGCAGAGGATTTTAAACTCTCTAATGTAAATTCATATTTGGACACCAAGCTAGGCAACTAGAGCTTGTACTGCTCCCAAGGTCTATTGGCTCTCTAATCAAAGGCAGCAAGAGTGTGCAGGGTGAACACTCAAGCTGAACTTTTTTTTCAAATAGTAAAAGGTTTGTGATACTCTAGTGCAACCTCTAAGATCAGTTAAGACAGTGCTTTAAAGAGTCATCTCCAAGTTAGCTGAACATGATAATCCTTTATCAATATGGAATATGTGCCTGAACTTTAGCTGAATAATTCCGTTAAAACAGCAGACTAAGAACATAGCAACAAAAAAATTACTCTGACCACTATCATTAAGCTGAGAACTCCTTCATTTACAAATTACCTCGAGGCAGGAACAGGTTATCTGCCTTCAAGACAGTCAGAAAGAAAAAGAACTGTTCTCCTAATAAGAATCCCAACTATACAAGTAGAACCATTCATGAGAAGAAACTTATTTGGCCAAGAAGTTGAAAGCTGTCTAAAACAGTTTACCAGGTTCACAGCTCACTGAAAGACGTTCTAGCCATATAGGTTCGATTAAAATTCTTCCAAATAGAAACACAGCAACAGAGTTTTCAAGCACTTTTTGGACTCATTGTTTTGTCTCCTAAGAACAAAAATGTGATAACCCAATTTGCTCCAGGACTGTCTGAACCCAGTAATGCAACTGTCAGCACCCGATTTGCAACTGAATTTGTACAAAGAGATATCTGAACTCCCCCTTCTTCATCCAACTAGAATTAACCGTAAAACAACCCAAAACTTAAAGACTACTTCATTTATTTTTTTTAATAATACTATTTAAACAATTTACAGGAAATGTATTAAAAATAATATACCGGACACACAATTATCTCTAGCAACTACTGCTGTTCAGTTTTCCGTGTTTGTAGTTTGCTGTTCAAACTGGCTAGTATTTCTCAAACAGTGAGTCAGTGTTTAAAGAAGGCCAAAGTTTAAGATGCTTACAACCTACATTACAGAAATATATTTTCCTAATATTTGTGTTGTAATAAGTACCATCTTGAAAGGCAGTTTGAAAACAAAGTAAACAGAAAATGCTGGAACAAGGTAATCACTATGAAAACACTCAAATATATAACCAAAGCAAAAACGAAAGGCTCATTGGCTTTAATTTAATATGACTCCAGCCAGTTGCAGAAAATCGGTTTCAAGACTAAGGCAATTTGATCTTTAAGAGAACATAGCCACAGTTCAGCCTGACATTGCAAAAGCAAGTAAATCATAGAGTTAAAAGCCCCAAGCGGCAACAAAATCCTCATACAGAAGCATACAAAATAACTCCGAACCGCTGATATTAGAGAACAATCTCTACATCTGACAGCACTTGTTTTCAAGAGCACAGTACACGACCGTCATTCACATCCCCTGGAGTAACCCTTCCAAAAGCTGTTACCTGCCTTTCCCCTAACGCAACACCACGTGCTGCCAGCACTTGAACGCGTTCTTGTTTTTCAGAAAGGAAACACCTTCCTTTCCCCAGTGGCACCATCTCCGCTTCCACCTCCCACCCCGTGCGTCTGCGGCCATTAGTCCTCAGCATCCCGACCAAGTCGGTCTCCCCGCCGGAGCCGGGGCAGAAAAAGGCTCGCCAAGCTAGGCACCGTGAGTGGACCTAGGTCCCTGGGCTGCCGGAAAAGACGACAGCGGCAGGGCTGCAAGCAGGCCCGGCAGCGGGGTCCTCCACATCTGTCCTCTCAGGGAGCTCCGAGCAGCAGGACACCCTCGCCCCGGGAGGCCTCGGAGGAGCGTCTCCGCCGTGAGGGCGACGGCCCGCGGAGGGGCCGGGACTTACCAGAGCAGGGCGCAGAAGAAGAGGCAGGAGCCCAGGGCCAGGAGCCGGCAGGGCGGCTCCCTCATCGTCTCCCCCGTCTACCTGCCGCGGCCGGGAAGCGGCGGCGCATCCTCCCCGGCAGACGGACCGCAGGAGAAGCGCTAGCGGCGGCGGCCGCTAAAGAGGAACGACCGTTGGGGCGGCCCCTCCCCCCCGCGACGCACGGCAACGCGAGCAACCGCAGCCGTTACTGCCCGCCAGACCGGACCCCTCCCCCACCCCGCCCCTTATCCGTTCACGCGCTGAGCTGGAAGGATATGCGTCATCCATTACGACATCTCTCCACGCCCCCTCGCTCCGTCGCGACCAATGGCCTGCGCGTCTGGGGGTGACCACTCCCCCAAACCCCAGTTGCCAACGAGGATTGGCTTATCCCCTCCAGCGCGGCTACGAATGAAGAGAGCCGCCTTCCCTTTCCCCGCCCTCCTAAGGACCCCTCTGAGGTGTCCATGTCCAACAGGACCTTAAAGGGAAACGGCCATAGTTATAAATGACGGCTAATAGCAAAGCCTGAGGCCGAGATGCAGGCGAGGAACGTCATTATTTCCAGTGCGAGGGACATTTTAAGCAACGGCCTTCCGACATGACAGTTTTTAAAATGTATGTTTTAAATCCGGCTTCTTCGCTGGTTGCCCCGCAGAGCCGAGCGCTGATTGGTGTCGCTAAGGTCCCCAGCGGAAGGATCGTCACGGAGTGGGCGCGGACCGGAAGCGGTCTGCGGGGGCTGCTGGGAGCTGAAGTTTCGGCTTGGAAGGCGGTGCGGCGGGGTCGGTTGCTGCGAGCCGGTGCCCAGCAGCCATTTTGCGGGAGGTCTGCGGGAGCCCGTGAGGAGCTGTTGGGCTCGGGCTTCACCCACTGACAGCCGCATGGCAGCCCGGACCGAGTCTGTAGGCACAGGTGGTGCCAGAGAAGTGTGTAAGGTGGTTTTGTGCATATTCATTCATTGCAGGAGCAAGAGCCAAGCCAGAGTTTGCCTGGCAGGTCTTCGGGTGCATCCTGAGGCGCACACGGGAAGTGACTGGCACCTGGCAGCCTGACCAAGCCCTGCTGGCCCAGGTTCTCTCCCCAGCCCAGCACTGGCACTGCCTTCTGATGGCTGGGGTTTGCGGAACACCGCTAGGAGATGCAGGCCTGGCAGCTGTGAGCATGACCTCAGCAGCTGGGTGTCCGTCCCCAATGTGGGACAGATGAGAGGTGCCTTTCGTGGTACAGGCACATTTGGGTAGACTGGCAGAAAACCACAACAGTTACCAAAACGTTAGGGATTTTGTAGATAGCCAGGCCTAAATGTGAAGCAAGGTGTTTCAAAATGGGCTTTACACTGAACTATGGCAGCCAAGAAAACCATCCTTGCAGCTTCCTGTCACCAAAAAATGTCTCAGGATTGGGGTTCCTGCTGTCACAGCATAATCAGGTCCACAGTGAACAGCAACGTGCACTGGTCATCCAGCACACGGGGCATTATGACAGCCTTGGAAGGCACAGGTGGATTAGTCACCAGCATGCTGCGTTTTGAACATGTACGTGTCAGAACTCTGAACAGGGAAGGACAACTTTGCCCCGAGGGTGGAAGGGGAGGGTGTGAATCATGCAATCCTTGCAGGAGGAGGGCCCTTCCAGATCATGGTTCCTGTTTATCCCAGAGCAGCTCCAGCCCCATGAACTGGCCCTTGGGCAGTCTGGGAGTGTTCCCAAAAGGAGGGGTGCCTGCAGCGCTCAGCTTGATGCTGACGAGCTGCAGGATGGATTGACTGGAGTCAGCCAGCTGCAAGTAACATTCCCAGCTGACACTGGAAACCTCTGGAGAGTCTTTGTGTCTGTTCTTTTCTGATTTCTCACCTTGTAATTCTGTGTTTTCATGAACACTCAGCATCCCCCACCCTTCTGAGAGCTCCGCATGCCACAGACAGCAGACAGACCTGTGTGCCAACACATTGAGACAGGAAGAGGAAGAAGCTCCAGCTTTGTGCCTCATCTCTACACAGGCTGTGGCTTAAACCCCCCTGGGTCAGCAAACCATGGGCTTCCCAGTGACAGAAACGGCCTGTCCTGCAGTACCTGCATCTCTGGAAAACAGGGGGAGTAACAGCAGAGCGCATGGGGCAGCAAGTTAGGGTGCAGAGCAGCACCTGCTGCTCCATGCCTTGCAGCTTAGCCAGGCTTGGAGCGGCCTGGATGAGTCTGTGATTCATGAAGTTGAACAGGAAGAAATTCCTGTGCAAGTCACTGGTAGGTTTCACAAGAAGCCTATGGGATTTAATGTGGACCTCTGGCAATGGGAAGTGGGCTTGCTAAACCACAGTACGGATTATACCGAGATGAAAGTGGCCAGGCAGGCAGCTCTGACAGCGAGCGGCTTTGCTCTATGTCCCAGTGCAAGTGCCGGCCACAGGACCCACTGGCAGCTCTCCCAGTGCATCAGCAGCCAGCCTGCTGCCCCAGTGCCGCTCAGCTCCTGGGTCAGGTCCTGTTGCCCCCGGAGCATGGATGACACAGGAGCTGCCCAACCAGTTATGGGAGTGAGGCAAGTCCTGAAAAAAACTGAGAAGCTGACTTGTGGGACTGGTGGGGCGTGAGCAAGCACCTTTGCCATGAGGGTTTCTTCAGCCTTTTGTAGCAGCAGAGCTAAGACATGGCACAGCAGCAGCATGGATCTGTGGCTGTGAGGGGATCTTAACTGTCCTTGGGAGGGTTTCAAGCAGAGATGCAGTGTGAAGGGCTCTGCTGTGCCTCCAGGGATCTGCAGCAGGACCATGCCCGGAGAACCACTGGTGCAGAAAGTGTCTCTGCTCAGGGTTGTGCCTCCACACTGGCCCCAGGGAGCTGCCTGGGAGGTGGTAAATTCCCTGAGCCAGGGGAGCAAGAGCACAGGTCCCACTTGCAGCTGGTTTAACCATGTCAGGGAATGCCACAGATCTCCCCTTTCAGGGCTGGAGGCTGCTGCAGAGAGGCAGAGCAATGTGAGCTTTGGCTGCAGCTGCGTCCCTCTGTCCCTCTGTGGCAACATGACTCCCAGGGTAGGACTCATCGCCTTCATGGATGCTGCCAGTTACAGTACCTTACCTTTTGAGCGAGAGCAGTGTGTCAGCACAGGAAGATGACGGGCAAGGTGAGCATCTACGCACCCAGTGTCCTGCCTCCAACCTCTCCGAGGATTCACAGTAGTCAAGCCACCCAGCAGGCAGAGAGCGCTTCCCCATCCCACCACCACAGCTTTGGCCACAACCTCTGTGCATTGGGGATGGCCAGGAGCAGAGCAGTAGAGAAATCCATCCATGAAGCGTTATAAATTGAAACAACTGCTTAGCTGTCTGCTAGAAGAGCTGGCAAACATTTATTAACTCATTGCTAAGTATTTCCAGCCAGAGCACTTGCCTCAGCGCTGGCAGGCGGTGTTTTGCTCAGGGCCATGCCACAGCATACAGCTGGGACCATCTCTGTTGTCAGCCTCTGCCTTGCTCCCGGGACAGTAATTCTCCCAGCTTCCTTGCCAAAAGCTTTTCCCCCAAGAGAAGGGGAAAAGGCTGTGAAGCCACACTTGCTCAGCTCATGCAGCTGCTCTCAACTGGCACAGCTCCCACACACTTTGGTCCCGTTACCAGCTGGGGATTAATCACATACAGTTTAGACCAAACACAGCTAAAGAGCTGTCACAGAAGATGGATCATTTCAGGGGAACCATTGCAGTGACAGGTCAGGATCTTGGAGAAAAAGCCCCTTTGAATTAGTCCCCACCAGGTATAAACATCCACCAAAAGAGCCTGGTGCCATAAGCCAGACAGAGGTTTTGAGGCATCACCTCTGACATACCCACATACCAATGCTTACTAAGCTTGTTTCTCAACCACTGATGAGCAATGTAATAGTAAAAAAATTTACAGCTTACCCAACTAGAACCCATGATTAACCAAAAGCCCAATGTACTGTAGAGGTTACTTGGGAGCAAATATTTGCATGGGATTCTCAAAAGGTGCTGTATGTTTGCAGTGGGATTTTGGCTTGCTCTTAGCCAGATCTCTCTTGGCTATACCCCAGCATGAGGTGAGCTGGGGCAGGGGCTGAATTCGAGCCACTGTGCCACCTGATGGTGTATATACCTGCATCCCCTGGGCGGGGGGGGGGCTCTCCATGCCTGCAATGGTGATGTGCAGGCACAAAAGACTGGGTGTACAAAGCGTAACACGTTGCACTGGCAGTGGTACAAGCATTGCTCTGCTGACTGGGAATAAAAGCCAGGTCGTCCTGCTCAGTGCCCCAAGTAGGGAGACCTGGAAGGGCCACCCAAGGGGCACCTCAGTGTGGTGTTTCTGAGCAGGAGGAGAAAAAAGGTGCTGTGGTTTTACCTGCAAACCCTGCATGGCTATGGTGCAATGCTTGTCCATTGCACTCTTTTAACACTCAAATGGACCCTTAGTGTTGCACAGGCAGTAGAGTATCTCTCCAAGATTTGGGCCAAGGCCAGGGAGCAATGTTCGGCTTCTGGAGAGATATCTGATCCTGGATTATGTCCTGGGCCTTTGTTTCCAGCATTTTCAGGAAGCAGATGCTAAGCCTTCTGTCCCATTCATCCCTATCTGCGCTTTACAAAGGCTTCTTGTTTTCCCAAGTGTTGGGGTTTTTTTCACGTGTCATTTAATTCACACAAACTGCTTCCTCTTCTGACTATTGATCTTGGCTCCTTACTGGTTAAAATAAAGTAAATCTTTCATAAGGAGGTTTTGACAACGAAACTTTTGTTCCTTCCAGACACAATTTCCTGTTTAATTTCCTGACCATTTCTTATTTAGCAAAGCAAAAGCTGTAAATTGCAAGATTGTTTTAGAGAACTTCCTCTGACTTTAGATGAACTGTTAACCACTTGCAGGAAAGAATTCAGCGTAAAACTTAATTTAGAAAAAAATCCTGAATTCTTCTGCACTTCACCCCGAAGGGAAATAAGCTGCATAAAACAGAAAAGGGGTTGGAATAGTTTGCCTTGCAAAATCAAAGAAGAGCAGCTCTGCCTCCAGCTGAGCTAATTACGCTTTCATCACTCAATAAACTGCCTCCGAGATACGGGACTTTGGGGGAAGGCTGCTGCAAGGTTTCACCCCTGGGCTGAGGTGGCTGGTACTGTCGGTGGAGTTTGCACACTCAGTGTTCCTGCTCATATCATGTCTCTGCTGGGCTGGGGCTGCCATGCTGTCCCGTGGTGAGGGGCCGTGTCTGTGCAGCCCCAAAGGCAGGTCCTGCATCCCCTGTATGGATGCTGATTCCGACTTCCACACCCCTCTTTAAAACCTGGTGGGCACCACCCTGGGCTGCCAGGCTGTGACCACAGTCAGAGTGACCGGCTGATAGAGCTGACCAAAACGCTTGCTGTGCAGAGAGACTCGTTAGGTTTATTTAATGTGGGCAGCGCAGTGGTGTGCAAAGGCGCTGAGGAGCAGTGGGCAGCTCTCACAGCAGGCAGGGTTGATTGCACAGTGACACTTGGCTGGGGCTGTGTGACCTGGTGTAGGAGAGCAACTGCTCTGATCTCCAGCCAGCCAGCCTCAATCCTGACTGAAAGAGCCTTGAAATCTGGCAAGGGTAGATGGTGGCACAATCCTGCGGCTCCCAAAAACACTGATAGACTATGGCTGGGACCACCCATTTAGATGGCTTATGTGGCTCTTGAGGGGCACAGCCAGGGTGGGAGAGAGATTTCCTCCACTCGGCTCTGAGCCCCCTCTTTAGTGGCTCAAAACCTGAAAGTCAAAACTTTAAGATGGAGAAAATTAATCGAGATGGGAATTCCATGTTTGGAAACATTCCTATTTGGTTTGCTTATTTGACATGGCTCTGTTTGAATTTATCTTTGCCTAGAAATAGAAGATGAAATGATTGTTCCAGCAAGGATGCCCAGGTAGGGTGCAGCAGGAAGGACCCCTTTTGGGACCACAGAGCCCAATCCTGCATGACAGAAAACACCATTTCCTACAGCCAGTGCTTGAGAACTGATAAAAAATGGCTTCAAGGAGCTGTGTCTTAGCCTGGCAGCAGATGTTCCAGGTACAACCATAAGCAGCATCCTTGCTTGATGCAGTGACACCAGTGCAGAGGCAGCTGCTTGCTGCCAGCCAGAGAGACAAGAGGGTCAGCAGCCGAGGTGCTGCTCTTGCCATTGGGGCAGGGGAGCTGATGGAGTGGGGAAAGTCCAGGGCTGCCAGCAGCTGAATCACAGAGAATCAAAATTAGCTCTTGGTCACATGGTGGAAGTGTGTGGGACCAGGGGCTGCCAGCGGGGTGAACTGCTGTGACAGTGCCTGCTGGTTCCCGCGGTGCTTCCTGGCAGCTGCTGTCTGAGCCTCCTGGGAAAAGAAAAAGCAAATCTTGCTACAGAAACCAAGAAACAGCACAACTTGGTGATGGAGGTGTTAAGCTTTTGGGGGGCTTTATTTCCGGGAGGACAGTGTGGGCTTCAGCTGCCCATAAGCACTGAGGGCAAGCAGAGGGGCTGGGGAAGTACTCAGTGCAACCCAGTCCTGGGTTTCTCATATAGCCCAGTGCTAACTGAGGCCAAGGCAGGCAATGCGTAATCCAGCAAGACAGCACATCACTGCTTTCTCCTCACAAAACCAAAACTGAGACACCCCCTGCACTCCCTGGGAGCTGGGAGGGTGGCTGAGGCCCAGAGACAGCTCTGCTGGAATGTACCATCATGGCAACGCAGCCTGAGCAGGAGCAGCAGCACCTCCACCAGATGCAAGTGGTGAAGGTGAGAGAGGAGGAGGACCATCCAGGCGCACACAGGGAACCCCATGGGCTCAGCCACTTTCTTACCCTCTTGCTGAGTACTAAAATAAACTAAATTCCCACCTGGCTCCAACCTCTCCATGGCAGATATTTAAGAAGGGGGGGCGGGGGGCAGGAGCAGGGAGTGTCACTCCTCAGGGACTCACATGCTGTCAGAGGAACATGCGTGTCCTGCAGAGCCTGGTGCAGGGAACCCTCCTCCCTGTGTTCTGGGATAGGATGTGCTTGTATTGCAGGGAGAAGCACTGTGTGTGTAAAACACACCTCAGCCCCCCATCACACCGTAATTCCCAAACACATGGGCTCCTGTTTGGAGACTCCAGTTAGATGTTCATGGGAAGAGGGCAGGAAGGGCTCCTGGGGTGAATATCTCCTACGAAACTGCTATGTTTCCAGGTTGAGGCCATGCTGTGTTTGAACAAATGCTTCCTTACTAGTCAAATGAGAAGGTGAGCACAGAGGAGGATCCTTTCACAGTGCTTCAAGTTAAAGCAGTGATTTACAACCTGTTTTGACCTGTGCATGCCAAATTTTTCCCCAGCTACAGTACCCATAAAAGCCAGCCTGTTTGCATACACTATTTCTTCCAGTGCCCTCCTCCCCATCTATTTCTGGCTTTGCAATTATACAGCTAAAGAACATAAACATACCCTGGGCAGACAGTAAAAACCTTGTTAGGAAACTCCAGGTCCCTTTGTGCCTCTCGCTCCATATCCCAGAGCTGCAAGGGGAGGGAAGCAGCTGCTGCATGAGGCTTGGGGCAATGGACAGCTGGTGTGGGAGAGTTGGTGTGTGGCTCCAGCAACCACCACTCCGGGTACCAGCTCTCCCCAATGGTACGTTCCTTTTGCCCTCCAGGGAGTTGGGGTTTTCGGTATTTTGCCACCTGCAGTTCTTGATGTCTTTTCACTGACAGTGGCAGAGCTGGGTCAGCGCTTCACATCCCATCCCCACACTTCAGATTCAGGGCTAAAGAAAGAGGAACTGAATCAGAAACCACTCAGCAAAGCTTTGTACCAGAGCCCCAGCCCTGCTTTGCCAGGTCTCAGGGGCACCTGTGTGAACCATAAGACTCTCCCAAGTCCTGAATCTTGGACATTTTTCACCTTCCAGCTTTCATGGCAATCCATGCTCAGATCCCACAGGCAGGTTTTAGGTTTTCCATCCCCAGGTCTGGTTTCATCCCTGTGTGCATTAGGAACGTGCCACCTATGGCTGAAGGTTGAGCTGAACTTACCTGGGCAGCTGAAGTTTGGAAGTGTCGCACTTTGGAGCACCCTGCAGCTGGCACAGCATGTTGTTGATATCATTTTGGGCTGCGCTTCCTAGGGATTTTTATTTTTAAAGCAGATTAAAATACAAACCCATCTTCATTAGTGACAAGTTGACTTTCATGGAGCTCCCCTATGGAACAGGACCTTGCTGACCCACTGCACTGGAGCTGGCTGGGACCTCAGCTGGGCCGACTTGCCCCTATCTATCCCTGGAGCCCAGTGCAGGCAGTGGGGAGGGCGTTTTTCCACAGGGCTTCACCGATCCATGCTGACCACTGGGGAATGCCAGGGCCAAGGGAGCTCAGTTTTGCAGCTGCCCCAAAGGCTTTGTCTTCCAGAGGTCACATCCCTGAATCCATGTGCCTTTCCACATTATGTCTCTTCTGCCCTAGCTCCTTGATCTAGCTCCACAGCAGCTTTCCTGTCCTTCTGCCTTTGCAACAGGCTCAGCAAATCCCAAGGCTCACCTGGCAGATGCCAATGCAGCCTGGGCTCCTCAGACCCGAGCCCAGTTTCCTGGACTTCCCAGCCCAGAGCAGCATCGCTGGGTACCTCCTTATCTCAGCTTATTGCCTAGGAGGGCACTAGTTTCCCTTTTTCCTGGCTACTCTGCCTCCCTTCCTACTGCCTTATTCTCCCTTGCAAGCTGCCATATCTTGTCCAGCCTGGCCCCTGTGCTCCTAGGATTCTGGCACAAGAGAAAAACAGTGATTCACCAGCATTTAGGTCCTCTCTCTGTCCTGGGCAGGGGCAAATCTCCCAGGAATGCCTCCATAGGGTCTCCAGCAAGGTCCCTTGCACCCTGGAACAGGCTCCTCTCCATAGGGCAGGCTGTGCTCTGGAAATGACGTGCCTGAGACAAGAAATCTGACCTGTACACAGGAAAAAGAGAATCTTGGGAGAGCTGAAGCAGCACCAGACTCCCCGATGCCCAGGCACACCACTATGTGGGACCCCAGGGCAACCAGCACCTCATGCCTCAGCATCCCCCTCCAGGGCTCAGCCTAGCTGTGAGGCACTGGGCCGGTGGTGTTCCACTCCATGCTGGGGACTGAATCCAAAACATTCTTAAGCAGGTGGTTGCAAGAGAGCAGACACAGCCCCTGTCATGGGGTCATTTAAGGCAGGAGATGGTCTCTGGGCATGGAAAAATTCAGCAGCTGGAGCTCCGCCAACCTCCCCCTGGAAAATATTCCTGTGGAGGGAGGGTTCAGCTCCAGGGTCAGCAGGGAGGGCTGGGGGATCACTTGACAGAAATGAAGCCCAAGCATCCATAGCTGTGCTCACAGGCAGCTCCATCTGTGCCACTGCCCCACACCTATGGAGGGACCCAGCTCCATCGCAGCAGCCTGGGATACGCAGCACAACCTTTGCAGGCACCACTCGCTGCAGAGGCACAGTGAGGAGGACGGATCTCGCACCGTGAGGCAACCTGCAAAGCTTCTGGTGCCATCACAGACCTACAGCTGGGACAGCCCTGTCCCCCATGGGGTGACGCGGGTGGGATGCAGGAGAAGAGCACCAGCCAAGGGCATGGAGCAGTGCAGGAGCTGCCTTCATCCGTGCAGCCTCAGGCAAGCTCAAACCCTAAGCAGGATGTGCTGTTTCATTATTTCAAAGACTACTTCTGCGGCACAAGTGATGTACCCACCCTGAGGAGAAGCAGACACACCTGGAGGCAGCTCTGAGCCTTTGGGGAGGGTACCACGCCACACATAGTTTGATATTCAAATATCTCCAGTGGAGGTCTACATCAGTCACAGCTATTTCAGTCCTGGCCTGTCAGCTTTTCCAGCCTTCCTTCCAGACAGCTTTAGCAGTGTATTCAAACATTCAAAGCCTGGCAGACACTAAACAGATCCACAGTGGGGTCCCCTTGCAAAAGGGAGGGGACAGCCAGCATACACAGAGCTTGCATTGCCATGGAATCCAGCTCCTCATTCCTACACTTCAGCAGAGGGGCTCAAAGCACTCACCATCTTACAGCCTCTCCAGAGGCCAGTGGCACCTGAGGACACCTAATTGTGAGGTGAGGGAGGTCTTGTTGTGTGGACTCCAGAGTGGGAATTAAGATGTGCTCACAAACGGCTTTTGCATCCTTGACCTTAGATACTACTCATCCCTGCCAGGAGAGCCCTGTCAGCCATGTAGCCACAGGAGGGCTGAGCAGTGACTCCACAGTACACATTCCCCTCTGACTGGCAGGAACGGATGGTGACGTGGCGGGTCCCGTGGCAGGTCCCGCTAGGGCTGTTGTGCTGGCAGGCAAGTCATTCCCCTGCAGGCGAAGTCTGGGCCACCCAGGCAGGGCTGAGCTACCCTTTGGACTGTGGGCAATGCACTCACACTGTGACAGAGCACACACTGTGCCGTCCCGTGGGGACGCAGTGCCAGTGCTGCAGTAGCAGCTGATCCACACCAAAGCCCATTGGGGTCTCCCAAGCACCAAGTGGGTGCCAGGCCCATGGGTCTTGGCACTGCATCAGCACTGCCAAGGGTGTGGAACCAGCACCAGGGTGATCCCCTTGTCTGGTGGCTTGAGCACCCCATGTGGGGCTACTGCTCCTATGCTGGCATCTCCCAGAAGGGCTTTGCTTTGCCATGGCTAACATCACCCAGCACAGCTTGGGGATGCTGAGAGTCACGGACCAGCAGCAGTCTCTGGCCTCTCTCTGCCTCCAAGGGGGACTTTGGTGGCCACAGCAGAGGAGATTTCAAGGAGCACAAGAAGCACCCTCACCTCTGTTCTCTCCACTGGAGTTTCCAGATGGACCTGACCACATGGAGGCAGCACCATGTCCCAGCCTCAGCCCAGCTGCTGTTCCTGATCCCTAATGCGTCATGGGTGTGCACAAGAGCACAGCATTGTCCTGCTCCTGCCTGTGACAGATGATGTCCCTCCACTGTGGCGGCTGTGGCACTTCTCACGGAGCAGGAGGGATGTGCTGCCCTCCGGACTTTTCTCTTGCAGGCCCCTGCTTTACTTTGCAACTTTGGGAGAATGAGAGTTTGTTCAAAATCTTGAGTTTCCAGGTCCTGAATTTCAAGGCAGTGCCAGCAATGACAGCATTCCCTGTCCCTGTAGGCACCAGCTTGTGTCCACAAAGGCACACACACTGCTCTTTGCAAAGTGGGAGGATTGGAGCTTGTAGGTAGGGCAGCTAAAACTGGGTCCAGCTCCATCCTGGCTTGGAGGCTGCTGGCTTCACCCCTTGCCATGGTCACCCTGCACGGGGTGAGCAGCTGCTCCTGCCCTGTGGAGCAAGTACAATGATATGGGGCAGGAAAGTGGCACTTTTTAGATATGGCTCAGCCTGAGGCCCCTCTGAAGCCACACCATTAGTGTGGGAGTTACCTGCTGCTCTGCACGTACCTGGAGGAGGTGAGGTCCTGCTTGGAGAGTTCCCTGCAGCAGGCACTGGCTGGCTCCTGTACTAGTGAAGGGAAATATGTGAGGGCTGTGGGAATAAAACAACCATCAGCTCTTTTGCCTGCTCCCACTGTGACAGGATGGCCAGGAACACCTCTCTCTGAAGCACAAACAGGGCAGTGTTTGGAGCTGCTCTATCCCCTGCTGAGGCCTCTCAGGTGAGGCCAAAGTAAGCAGCTCCTCTGCAGCAAGCACCTCTCCGGGGCTGTGAAGGCTCTGACCTGAGCAAAGCACACACACACTTAAGGAAAATGCCTCTTGCCCCTGCAAATCACCTCCTCCCCCATCCCATTTTGTTCCCCAGTCCCGTTGCTGCATGTTAGCTTGGTCCCTCCGGTGAAGGGATGATCAATGCACCAGATGGGTGTCCCTGGAGAGGTGCTACTCAGCCACTGCTCAACTGTGACTTCTCCTTTTCCTCCTCCACTTCTTGAGCATGCCAGCAGGCTCGGGGAGCAGAGCAGGACTGAGCTGTGAGCAGGCAAGAGCTGCAGGGGAAAGGTGACCCGTGCTTGTAGCATCACACCCACATTCCCCAACATGGGTGCTGGAGCCTCGTTTGGCCAGGAAAGCAGGTGTCTCGCTGGGCTGGGACAGGGAGTGGGGCTTGCGCCGTGGTCTGGGGTCACTCACTGAGCAGCGAGGACAGACACACACACGCACAGAGAGTTCCAGGCCAAATCCCACCAACTGGCTGTGCCCTTCTTGATGGCCGCTTAAGGATGGCACATTAGGGCTGCAAAGATGGTCCTCCGGGAGAGCCCTTTGCACGGTGTGAGGGCACAGCACAGCCTCGGTGCGAGAGCACAGCACAGCAGCCCAAAACAGGAAGGAGGAGCATCCCTCTTTCCACGGGCTGGCAGCACCTCTTGCAGGTGCCCACCCAGCTGTTTGGGGTGAGAGGAGGGGGACACAGGCAGGAGAGAGGCAGCCGCAGGAGCACCTCCAGGCGGAATCCTGCGTGCAGGGTGAGGGCTGTGGCATTCAGGATGGCCAGATCCTGGCACGGCGCTGGGGTCTCCACAGAACCCCCCAAAGCTGAGTGCAGGGACCAGCCTGCTTGCCTGGCGAGCGGAGTGCAGCCGCGGGGTGCCTGACAGTGCCCAGCGCTGCTGCTCCCTCCTCATCCCTCCTGCTCCCACCAGGTCCTCCTTGCCCCGGGTCCCGTCCAGCATCCCGGCACGGCGCCGTCTGCTGCGGCCTCCCGCCGGCTGGTGGCGGCCCAGAGCGCCCGGCGTCCCTTGCGTCGCGGCCGGGGCCAGGCGGAGGCGGTGGGACCGGGCAGGAGCCGGAGTCGGCGCGGGGAGTGCGCGTGTGGCGGCGGAGCCTCTCACATCCACCCTCCCCGCCCGTCCAGGGGAGATGGAGCCGGTTGCCGGGCGGCGGTGGCAGAAGGTGCTGTACGAGCGGCAGCCCTTCCCGGATAACTACGTGGACCAGCGGTTCCTGGAGGAGCTGCAGAAGAACGTGCATGCCCGCCAGTACCGGTACCAGGCCGTCGTCTTCCAGTCGGGAGTGGTGGCGCAGCAGCTGTGCAGCGTCTGCGTCTTCGTCGTCACCTGGTGGTACATGGACGCTGGGATGCTGAGCCCCCAGGGGCTTTTCGGAGCGGCCCTGCTCTCCTCCCTTCTCGGCTATGTCCTCTTTGATGCCGTGGACGGCGGGGCTGGGCGGTGGGAAAGCGGGAGGACACGGTGGGCTGACCTCAAGAGCACACTGGTGTTCACTGCTTTCACCTATGGCTTCTCTCCGGTCCTGAAGACGCTGACTGAGTCCATCAGCACTGACACTATCTATGCCATGTCAGCTCTCATGCTCCTTGGTCACCTCATCTTCTTTGACTATGGTGCCAATGCTGCCATTGTCTCCAGCACACTGTCCCTCAACATGGCCATCTTTGCTTCAGTGTGCCTGGCCTCCCGCCTGCCACGCTCCCTCCACGCCTTTGTCATGGTCACCTTTGCCATGCAGATCTTCGCCCTCTGGCCCATGCTGCAGAAGAAGCTGAAAGCCCTGACGCCTCGATGCTATGTGGGGGTGACGGTGCTCTTTGCGCTGGCAGCACTGGCGGGGCTGGCCACCATCTCCACTGTGGGCGCTGTGCTCTTCACCTCACTGCTGCTGGCCATCTGCGGCCTCTGCCCTTATTGCCTCATCCGCCTTCAGCTGCTCAAGGACAACATCCATGGGCCGTGGGACGAGGCTGAAATCAAGGAGGACCTCTCCAGGTTCCTCTTGTAGGTCCCGAGGGGACATTCTGCTGTGAGGAGTGCAAAGGTCCTTGCTGGGGGACAGTCATGGGGGGGAAGGACACCTGTCCCAATAAAGCCTCTCACCCAACGAGGACCACGTTTGTGTTACCCTCAGCATCTCCAGACCTGCTTGGTTTTGGCAAAGGAAGTAGTTGAACCCTGCAGAGTGGGCAGCCTGTGCAGGAGCTGAGAGGCAGGCAAGCGAGGCAAAGTGTGCTCCAGCCATGCAGACCCATACTTGCGCTTGGGAGTGGGGGTAGAGGGGGTGTGGGCATCCTCTGAGCAGACATGCCACTCAGAAACATTCATCTGACTCAGATGTGCCCCACAGAATGCCCATGGAGGTGCTCAGACCCAGGAACCTTGACTTGTGCAATGAGGACTGGCAATGCTTCCCTGGGAGGGCTGAAGGAGAAGGGAGTTGAGTAGAGATTGCTGTGGGCAGAGTGGAGGTGCAGGGTGATGAATGCTGCTGGACCTGCAGGCCTGAGCATTAGGGCGTTGGGATGGGTGGCTGCTGATGCCAGCATAGCCTCACAACAGTGCCAGACACCACATTAACCTAAATCCTTTAGAAGAGGGAGGTGTGAGGGGGCAAGACGCCTTCCTGCCCTTTCTAACCCCCTCCCAGAGGTGGATCTGGTCTTACTGCACAGCCAGACCCTGAGCCAAAGGGATGGAGCTCAGTGCACGCCCCTGTGGGTGCACCCACCGGCTGCATGCCAGGCTGCTTAGGACACTCATGGGACCCATTGCGGTCCGGTCCAGCACCGTCTGTGTAGCACCGTTTGTTCGGCCCCACACACACCACAACAGAGGGCGCTCCAGGCAAACAAGTCCCGCTTGTGCTGAAGAGGCCAGGCCAGCTTCCCTGGAGCTTCCCTTTCCCTGCTCCCATCAGGGACTGTTCCTTGGCTGCCGGGCCCAGGTCCGGGAGCAGCCAGCACCGCGAACGAGATGAGGTGCACATGCTTGTCCCAGCCCCACCATGCAAAGACGCATTTGGCATTACCCAGGTTTCTATGAAACCTCTCTTGGAAAAGCACAGCTCTGATTTACCCCATCCTTCAGC
The DNA here is from genome assembly GCF_963264785.1 of Psittacula echo. Classification (NCBI taxonomy): domain Eukaryota; kingdom Metazoa; phylum Chordata; class Aves; order Psittaciformes; family Psittacidae; genus Psittacula; species Psittacula echo. Next base: position 20,776,350 of record NC_137740.1, read on the forward strand.
GCTGGTGTCTCACCTCAGCCAGCGGTGCTCCTTGGGCTTTCTCGGAAATGAGCAGTCCCCGGCGGAGTCCCCAACACCTCCAGGGCTTTGTTACGGCTCCTGCCAAGTGTTAAATGTTGCTGTTGTTGTTATGGTGATGACTACATCTCACTTTGGTTTTAATTAAAACCTACGGAAGTTTAGAACCCGTGCTCCTGTCTCACAGGGAGCGCAGAGCAGCCAGGTGCTTACAGTCCAGATGACATCTTCTAGTTCTGTGGAAAGAAAACTCTCTTTTCACAAGGTTTCCCGGAAAGCTGCGCAGTGACTGGGGTGTCCATCTAGCACTAATGCCACTGTAACACCACAATCCAAAAGCGATTCACGGAGCTCATTGGTAGGGCAAGGCTGAAGTGTAAACCAAAAGTAAATCAGATCTAGCTTGCGTGGTGCCTGTTGTTAACGTCAGTCACAATAGAGACTACAAGAAAGCAGAGTTTCTGCTGCACCTATTCCCCCAGGGAGAAATATTTTTCCAAAAAATATTCTTCCCAAAATCAGACTCCCAAAACCAGCTCTGGGTTAGGACATTCAACTGTTTGGACATTCCAGGTGGAGAAAGGCACAACTGCCACCATCGCCTCAGCCACAGCTGAAGCCCAGTGGATCAGCTGAGCAGATTCCTGCACTTTGATTGATGCAGCAGGCTCTGTCTGCCCAGCTCCACGCAGGATGCAGGATGTGTTCTGTCCATCCCACCACAGGCAGTTCCATCCCTGCCTACAGCCCCAGGCCTCTTTGCTCTGTGCAGCTCCTTCCCTTCACCACCTTCTTAGCCTCAGTCCTTGCCCAGAGATCCCTGGGGAAAGGCTTAGACCAGCTTAGCTTGCCTGCACAGATACTCTGCTCTCCCTAACCTGGGGGATGAAAATATAAAACCCAGTCCATGGCTTGAATGCACAAAGGAACCTAGAAGGAGGGTGAGATGCCAGAGAGAGGAGGGGACAAGAAGGCCAGGCACAGTTTCGCCTAGGCCTTCTCTGGCATTCGTCTGGGGGGACATACTCTGCAATGCCGCTGAAGTTATTTAGAATGCTGAATAAGTGGCCATTATGAGTATGTCTTCATGCCTGAGCTTAGAATACTCTCTAGAACAAAACTTGGCCATAACTCTTATGCCCAGCTCAGCAGTAAAGCTGGATGCATTTTGAGCATTCGCTACCTGAGCCTAATGTTTTGGGGTTTCTCTGCGGAAGCACACACTGAGACCAAAGAAATAGGTCCTTCTCAGTTTGTATGCAACCAGCTCATCATCAACCAGCTCCAAAGAGTTAAATGTTATTATGCAATATAAGGAAGTGCATTTTCTGTCTCTTAAGTTTCCAAGTCCACTGAGATTGAGTACTTCAAGGGGACATTTTCTTTAGATTTGAAGTTGGCCAAATGTGAGTAATTATAAATTGACTGGGGATAAGCTTTGCTCCTGTGGGAGCTGCTGACACGTGCTGTCTGGAATCTCCATCTACAGCCACTGCTGCAGGGAAAGGCAAGCATCAGCCAACCACAGTGTGCTGTTAAGGGCCTGTGTCCCTACCCACATGGGAGACTGAATCTGGGAAACCTGGAAAGAGTGAAGCTTTAGTCTTTGAAGGCAAGCCCTTTGCATCTCTTCAGTCTCACAGTAATCACTAAACTTTTCTCAGCTTTGTGATGCAAGAGGCAAAAGCAATGACAGGAATGATCAGGAAAGCAAAATAAGATTTTGGTCCTAACCCATCCACTGAAAAGCAACCCAGGATGCATAATGTCACCAGCTGGTGGGGCCGCCTTAGCCTTCTCTCCCTTGCCCCAGAACGTACACCATTGCAGGGTGGAAATAGCACAGACAAGGTTAAACAGCTTCTACAAAAAGTCATTCCATAGTTGGTGCTAAAGTACGTGCCAGGTTTCCCAGCGCACCAATACCTTTTTCTTTCCACTTACTAGATTTTAGGAATAGCTACCAAAAAATCATGACGTTTGTAGGCCTATTTCCAACAATACTTTTTGTCAAATACTTCAGAAGAAGGTAAAGGTTTCTGTGAAAGTTTTAATGCTATTAAATACCCCAAGAAAGAAGTTTGTGCCTTACAGCCTAATGCATGGAGGCCAGCTGGAAGCTAGGAAGGCAGCAGCAGCTCCCAGTTTGGGTGTTGTAGGTAAGGCCATACAACTGAAACATCAGAAACCTTTTGTTGTTGGTTCATCTGATGGTACCATGCTATGTCCCAGAGCGAATGCAGTGAGAGCTTCCCCCAGTGTGGAACAGATTTTTCTAACAACCCGGAAAAAAAGCAGCTTGAAATCCAGCCTGTTCCCATTCCCTCTTACCTGAGAGGTGACGCATGGCCAGAACCTCCTCAACAGCTCACTGGCTACAAACACTGTCACTTCTAAAGTAGTCCTGAAAAGACACAGTTCCTGAAATCTGCTGAGGTGGTTTTGCCTCTACGTGACAGCAACGAGTTCCACAGTTGAAAGATGTGGCCAGCCTGAGCTTTCCTCTTCATCCCCTACTCTTAGGACAGTTGTGTTCACATGACTGCTAAGAGCCTAAATTTCTCCCTTTGGCCAGGGTGCAGGGAAGCACCTTGTGCATTATTGTACTCTTTCCAGCTCCAGTAATTCCCACTTTAGCACATATAGTTCAAGGGTCTAGCAGGAATGAATATTTACCTCCCTCTCCTAAGAATTGCTGTACTTGGGGTACTCCCCACTTACTGCTAACACCATTGTTGTTTCTTCTGTTGTAGTCTACCAAAAGACAAAGTTTGAGTAAGGAGAATAAAAAATCTGTCTACAGCTCTCTAGGCAACTTATAATTTGAGCAAACTCATCTGGTATTTACCAGCACATACAGGTAGTTCAGCAACTCCCTGGACATCCAAGAGGTCAGCAGGATGTAAATCAGCTGGAACAAGAGGAATTGCCCAAATTCAGCAAAGCTGTGTCAGAGCTGGCTTGAAACTGAGTACAGCCTGTGTGTTGTCAGGCCCCTGCTACATACCCAATGCTGATCTCCTCCACTCTTCCTGCCACCGTGCCCTAAGTAGCACCACTGCAGCTCCCTCTCCCCATGAACTTCATACTACAAAGGTAGGTCATGTCTGTGCTCCTGAAACAACAGGTTGGAGTCCTGATGCTGTATTGTGCGCCGCCAATTCCTTTGCAGTGCTTCAATCAACATGAATTGTTCGTGAGATATCCCTTCTTTGTTTTCATGTGAGAAAAAAGTCGATAAAACCCATCAGTTTTCCCTTTTTTTAGACTTCTCATATACTTCTCTGGCATCCAAATAAGCACGACTTGCAAATGTTAAATCCCAGATTTTATCTTTCCCATAGGGACAAACATTCAGAATCCCAGAGGTAGCTACTTACAGCTATTTGAGCTCAGATGCTCCACTGAGCTCAGCTTGCAAGGAATTCAGAGGTTTAACTTGAAAAAAACAATTGGTCAGAGCAGCTGTGACTTATTTATAAATGTGTAGATTTATCAGCCTGGAAATTGCTGCAATCTTCTCCTTTGACTTTCTGCTCAGCCAGGTGCTGCCACTGGTGTATGAGACATGTTTTAAGACTGTTGTTGTTAAAGCAGCTGGCTATTCTTCCTGCTAACACTAAGCCAAAGCCATTTATATGCAGCAATCCTGGTGGTTAATGAATTCAGAAGCAGTGGTGGAATCTCAGCAGAACATCCCCCTCTATCACATTGGAGAGTGGGACTCTCCACAGAGCCCAGGCAGTTTCTTCTGTGGGGTGTGAATGGCTGCCTCTGAGAAAGAGTGGATAAACCCTTCAATGGAAAACCAGTGCACATTCGTTTTTAGTCAGAAGTTTTATTTTCTTTATATCCAGGCTTGTCATTGACATCTGAAAATAAAATTTGTCATTTACAAACAGGCCAGTGCAAATTAAAAATAATTCTGTCCAATTAAAAAAAAAAAAAAAAATAAGATTGCACAAATTGTGTTAGGATGATCTTCCTGGAACAGCTGGCGGAGGTCGCCTAGGAAAAAGACAAAAATTAACCCCAAATTCATGGGAGGTGGGAAGGGGCAGAGAAGAGATCAAGATACAATAAAATGACTCATAGAAGATTATCTTAATAAAATGGGTTAAGAGAAAAAGGCACAGAACATGCACATTAAGGAAAAGAGCAAGAGCAAGATTAGAATCAGCTGGCTATCAGCACAGCCTCAGCTTTCATCCTCACCGCTTCCCAGCTGACTCACTGGCGCCAGAGAAGTGGGACAATTCACATCACGAGTGTGGAGGTCGCTGGTCACAGGCTTTCTAATTTTCTTGCAGCAAGTAATATCCTCTGGAAAAGCTTTTCCCTGGTCAACCTTAAAATTTGCGCCACTATCTGCTTCCCACACTGTTCTTGGAGTAGACCTTTTCTAAGTGAGATTCTGATAAAATCAGAAATCATCAAACAAGATGGCCTGTGGGCTGGATTGGGGTATCTGGGGGGGACACTGCTGGGAAAGATTAAAAACATGGGTGACGGCAGTGCAATGAATCTACTGCCAACCCTGTCAGGAGAGATCCTTGGCAGTCTTTGGCCCAGTGCAGCAGTTAGAGGAGAGTGGATGCTCCTCCTGTTACCCACCTTAGAGCACTGACATTGTTGCTGACCAACCTACCAAACTTGTACATACAGAGTATGTAATGTACTCCAGCCACATAGGACATGTCTGCACTGCTGTTCACTGAGGGAGTGTGCACAGACTACCTCAGGCATAGCCATTAATGACTGTTAAAAAATAATCTCCAAATGTTACCGCAAGTTACAGCAAGCAAGTGAATACAATAGGATATTTACTGCTTTGTTGATCCCACCTTTTGTACCCCGTTTCCCAAAACCTAAGGACCAACATAGTGACTGTTGTGCTCAGTGAAAAATGTCCTCTCCAATAGGAAGCTGTTGTGCTTCTTGTGCCATACAATCTCCTGCAAGCACTAACTCCAGTTACTTGGCTCATACTGATCTGAAGGAGGAATTGAGTAACCAAGACATCTGCACATTCATACACAATCACTTTAAGGGGAAATCCCTTCCAGACATAACATGTACACATGCACATTTTTACTCCAGCTCTTGCTCTGGAGGACTCAGTCTGGCCTTCTCCTCAGCTCTGAATCTCCCCAAAACATGCTTTTCCCAGCAATGAAATGGATACCAGGTACTACTTACAAAACATTCATCCATTTCCCAGCAAAATGTCTCTGCAGTACTCCAGGCCCCTTGCAGGGCAGTGGGCTGAATGCTTCCCATGGGTTATATACCTCCCTCTCACCTTTTAATGACATCTCCAGTGATCTCAATACAACATGCATCTCTGATATGCAGTCCTCACTGCAGACCCAACAGAGGCAAAGTGTGGCATGCCAAGATGTTAGTGTGAGAGACCGAAGACCACTCATGCACATCCAGAAGGTAATAATAAAAGCCCATCAAGAATTACAGTTTATTTCAGGTTCAGAAATGCAGCTTAACATTTTTACAGCAAGTGTATGTGATGGTCAATAATGACCATGATTTCAGGAATCAACTTGTTGTGCTCAAAGGTCAACACCAGGAACCATTTACAGATTATGAAACCAAAGGTGGATGTTTTGGCTCATGTGAAGTAGGGCATTAACATACAGAGCAAAATTCAGAAAGAAATTAAGCATTTGCTTCTTACAAAAAGCAGTCATCGTTTACACCATCCTGGAAAAGTAAAGAGACAGGCAGTAAAGCAAATGGCCGGCAAGACGGGACAAATCATATATCAAGCAAGAGTGGAGGACTGTCTGGACGGGAGGAGCCATCGGTATCACCTCGCCTGCAGACAAAGCAAGAGGAAAGACAGGCAGAGTAACATTCATTTACACAAGGGAGCTGTTTTGCTAGAGCCTGGGGAGGAGGTTCAATGCCATGAGCACACAGAGAGGTTGGACACCTGCCCAGTGTCACAGATACAAAATAGATCTGCTTTCAATTCAGGAGGTTTATACTATTGTAACACAGAAAGACAGAACTAGCCAGTAATCTCAATATGCTGTATACACATTGTTTAGTGTAGCTAACTGTGATAGAGTATAATATTTTCTATGTTATACTTTAACGCGAGATGCCATAACCTGTAATATATTTCCTTTAATATAAGAAATAATCTACTTCTATGAGGCTTACTCAGAAAGTGCAACAAGAATAAAATAAACACATTAACTATGTACATAAGCCTTTTCATTGAACATACAATCTTTTTAATCCTATCGGAAGATCCCTTGAGATCAAAGGCCAAGAGATATTTACGGCATGTACAAGCTCTTCAGCTGTTGGTCAGCCATGATAAGGTAAGGTGGAACATGTTCTCCAGGCAGAGACCCAGGCTTAGCCTAAATGCAATACTAGATGAGCAGTCTCCTGAAACTTAGCTACATACATCACCCACCTAATTATGTACCTCACATAAGATCCTGCTGTTGCATAACAGGAGTCTTCACTACTCCCTGGCAATCTTCTGAGCTTTGCCAGAGGGAAGCAAAGAAAGGGAGAACAACCCTTGCTTCTCAGATATGGGACTTCAAGCTTAGCTCACCCTGCGTAAGGGGGCCGTGGCCAATCTGAGGTAGCCAGTCCCTCTAGCAGACCCACAAGGTGCTTGTCCTGTTGTCCTTTGGGCATGGAGCAAGTTGCTGCCAAGGCTGCTCTGAGAACAAGGGACGGGAGACACATGACTTGCCAGCATAAAGAGGGAGCGGGACAAACCAAACCCTTCCAGAAGGAAATGGGCTGAGGCTGGAAGGACAGTACTTATTCAACTGGATGTGGCAATTTCTTGGGAATCACTTAGTATTCTTCCTAGAAAAAAGTTCTGTGTAGTTTATTCTGAAAAGTGTATATGCAAGAAGTTAGAGGTAAAATCATCAAACTCTGTATCTGTGCTCAAGGTTAATTACTAACTTGCACACCTAAAAGTATTACATTAGGGGCACAGGGCCAGATTTAGGTGTGATCTGAATAAGGATGCAGAGGAAGGGAGGGCTGTGCAGCTCTGTCCCACAGCCTCAACATCAGGTGCAGAACCAGATGGTGCTGATGATGGGGCCACAGGTACCTCACTGCCTCCTTCTCCTTCGGATGTGAATCCACCCTCCACCCTTCTCCAAGCTTCTTTTACAAGTCAGGATTAGTGCTGAGAAATAAAATTTCTTTGGGGGCAGAGTTAAGGACAGTGCTGAATTGTGCCACCTACTTCCTTATGCTTGTCAGAAAGAGTCATCAAATTAAATTAAGGAGTCTCAAGTACAGAAGATTTTTAGGCCAGGATCTGTGTCATCTAATTGAGGCTCCTAACTTACCAACATTCCTGTCCTTATCTCCAATGCAGCCACACCTATTTGAATCACCTTCTGGAGGTGTTGCCTCTTTCCACTGTACAAAGAGGATCTTGGACAACTAAATTGAGTGCTTGGGGTATGTGTGGGATAAACCCAGACCACAGCCATGCAGTATCACTGAATGAATATCAAAATTTGGGGTTAAAATGACTTTCTGTGTGGTGCTAAGCCTGGCTTTCTGTCAGCAAGCAGCTGCCCCTCAGTAACAGAGAGTTCTGATAAACTATAAACAGGTTTGCTGGCTAGACAACAGCAGGAACTACTATAATTATTTACAAAAAGACATCTAATAGATGCACTGCTTGTTACAGCAGACTGCTACACAGCAGAAAACTGTGCAGAAGGCAAGAAAAATACAAGGGGATGTGTGTTTGGTAGTAAAAGTCAATAGGTTTGCAACTGTAGTTGGGTTTGCAACCTTTTTTTCTTTGAAAGCTGATTCTGTGTATTTGGTGTTGGTGATGTGAGTCTGTTCTCCAAACAAACACAAGCCACTTAAGCAGTCTTCTGAGATCACCAAAATGCCGGTGCTCTGACAAAACTCCATCTTCACTGTGTTTCATATATTGACCTCTAGACTCCCCAGAGGAGTGTTACAAGTATAAGGTTGACAGGAAATTAAATTTAAGCTAACATACAAATCATGATGTTTTTCCAAGCTCATCTCTCTTATGCAAGCTGAAACATGATTTGCTTCAGTGGTGAGCACAGCTAATCAGCAGTCTGGGAATACTTAATAGGCTAAATCCCCATTCACTGTGGGTCTTTGATTAGATTCTTCCTAACCATGGGTTACAGTGTACTGGAGCCCTACATGCAGTCTCAATAAATAAATTTATTAGACTGATTATACTGGGGGCCTTTGAAACCACCAATTGCTTTGCCTAGGGATCTGTAACCATAATAGTAATAACAGCAATTAATTATTTTCTGAAGAGACAAGGCCCAGTTAATCTCTAGTTTAATTTTGTTAACTCAGTAAGTTTTGAGCTGTAAGGGTGACACTGACCCTAACTGTTTAAAGTGAAGTAATGCAGTTAAGACAAAAGGTTTTTATAACGCATTAATATATAACGTGCAAAACAACAGGCAGAGAGGAGCTCTGCAAGTGAACATCTGCTAAAATAATCCATTGCCAGGATGCACAGCTAAGCAGTTCTAGTATCTAGTAGATGAAGTGACCCTAATCTGAGGTGTGCAAGACTTCAAGTGATGCAAAGAGAAAATCTTTATATAGGGGGCATAGTGGAACTTTACCAACTGGTGCGAGCAATATCTCAAATCCAAACTAGACCCCTGGAAAGCTCAGATGCAAATCTAGGCTGTAGCTCTGTGAACTGGCTCACACACTGGGCAGAGGAGCAGTAGCCTGTATACAGCTGTGCTGTGTTATATCATATATCATATATCAGTGTCTGTATCTCCTTCTGTTTCACAAAATGACCAACAGCAATGCTCAGTTCTCTGGATCTTGCAGTGTAGTACATTTATACGTATTTCATATACGTGCCCCCAAGGCTTCCCAAGAGTTCAGTGGGAGTACGAATGTGAGCAAGCACTAGCAGAGGACAAAGCGAGCTGGCACATGCTGCTCTGTCATGTACTGGTTCTTCAAAATGCCCTTTCATGTCCTTGCAGCAACACCACAGCCTGGTCACTACCAACCACCCAATCTATGTTGCATGTCAGCTGCCAATGTGGAAATAAAGTAAAACACGCATTGTCCCATACACACAATTCTTGTTTAACACCACTCCTTAAAAACTAGACTTTGGATAAGGAGAAATTATAGGAGAAGCAGCCATCCCGCAAGCTTCTTGCAAGAGAGACATGGAAGTGTAGGGTCTTCAGAAGAGCTTGGTAAGACTACACCACTTTTCTTTGCCCAGTTTAGCCATTAAAAGAGAAAATGGATGTAACTGTGTAATTCCAAAAAACAGAAAACCTGAAAGGTACAAATGAAGGCAAGATTCCTTTCAGAGAAGAGGGAAAAAAGAAGCAGGTCAAATCACGACACACAAACATACACAAAGTCAAGCCCTCCATTTTCTGTACAGGACTGTGAGCATGGTTGCCTGGGTGAAGACAGGTCAGTAAGTTAGCTAACATCAGCTATTGCAAAAGGAACAGTCAAGGCAGCACAGACCTTCCCAAAACATTTAAGATCTCATAAACAATGCAGAATGGACAGAGAGTGTATCAGTAAAATTGGTTACTTGCCTATAGATGTCCATACATGCGACTATACATTGGTTATTGCAACAGTTACCAAGCAATTTGTTTCCACATATTTGGTTAACAATGAATGGCATGCCAGAAACTTCTTTTAGTCTAACAGGGATGAATCTAATGGACGAATTACAGTGGGCCGAGTTGGTGAAGGGGGTGGTCTTCGACTGGAGAGAAAGAGAGAAGAAACAATAAGCACAAACACTAAGAACAAACGTGGCACCTTTTTCTCTTGCTACATGAACATTAACATGCTCCTAAACACAATGTTATTTCCATGTACACTGAAGCATGATAGCACTAAGCACCCACAACAAGGAAGAAAGCAACAGGTTAGCCACATGCCTATCATGCCTTAGCCCTCTCATGCATCAAACAGCTCCTCTCTCTGGTCCACAGCCTGGGAGTTCTCTGAACACAGTTACATTCTTGTGCCGTGGACACCATCAAGGGAGGATCAATAGTCCTGTTTTCTCAGGGGTCAGTCCGAGCCTGGACAGCCACAGAGCAGTTTTAACATTTCAGAGTGGCCAGCTGGATTCTGGATGAAAGCCCACAGCAACTCCAGCTGTGCTTTGCAGAAGCAGAAAAACCTGCAGCTTCTTGCACAGTTGGACCAATTCGAGCCAAGCCAATGTGCCTGAATTTGAGGCACAAATTTTAAGCTTTACAGCAATGGACAGCTGGCATTATGAAAATGCTGGTTTTGGCTGTGGATTCCTTCATTTATCACTAATGCATTCCTCTATCAACTTCAGTAACTAAGGGAGTCCCAGATTTTTTTCAGAAGGCTTACAAGTCTTTATTCCCCTTTGTCAAATGGCCAATTCAGCACAGGCTTCAGGGTGCTGAAACCCCCTGCATTTCAATTTGGACTTCATCATCACCTGGTAAGAGACCACATTGTGAGAGCTAGCAGCAGCACAATCCCTGAATGCGTTCCACCTGCAGTCCAGGCTGAGACCTTCCCCTCCCTCGCTCCATCCAAGGGAGTTGTAGATTGATTTTCCCTGGTAGCTATGAAATTGCCTTTTACATTTTTGTGTGTATTTAGGGAACCTGGTTCACATCAGTGCTGTGTGGAGATAACTCCATCATCATAGTTACAAAGACTGCTTTATTAACATTCTATTCCACCTGGGCTAAAACACCCCACTGCTGACCAAAGCCTGTGCAGAATCTGAGATGACAATATCCGTTTGGACTCCAGCGCCTGCACTAGCTCAAAACAGTTCTGCCTAGCACTGCTTTGCGCTGTATAAATATACCTAAGAGACTGTTCTTCACAGCCAGCCTGCTCCTTTAGCTAGCTATCCAGCACCCTCCTGCAGGGTTTTGTTGTGCAATTATTCCAGTCTAGCTCTTAGAGTGCTTTTGTTCCCCATTTTCTTTAATAGGAAGTACCAGCTCTCACTTTATTCCTTAACCCAGCCCAGATCACCACGAGAGTGCACAGCTGCGCTGAGAGAGGCAGGAACATGGGGTTCTAAACAAAATGGAGAGCTGAGAGCTCTTCATTTCTTATCCAGCTTCAGCAGACTACATTAATGGCCAAGACAAATTGTTCACCCCCCTCTAATGCTGTCCTCCACCTGTGAAAGTAGGAACAGCTCCTGTCCCTGAAGAAGAGCACAAAGGAAATGTGTCTCATTCTGCTGAAGCTAAATAGAAGATGAAAAGAATATAACAATGTGTTAATCATCTTTGAACTGAACATAATATATAAGACAAATTTACACTTGCCAAAAGCATTTTGCTTGGCTCAAAGTGCATCTTGTACAGTATTCTCTGTTGGTGAAGAAATGAGAATTTTAATCCCTACCATACAACAAATACAAAATATGCCAACTGAAGCATTCAAGTAAATCAACAACCTAAAAAAAATAGATGAAGTATAATTTCTTCATGGGGTATTTTTCTTACAGAGAAAATGTTACTCTGTAAACTATTGTTTCCTGTATTGCTCCAGTGTAGGTCTTCTGGAACCATTTCCAAAATCTGTAGTTTCATAAAGAACCACTTCTAAGGCTCTGCATTTCTGCTGGGTTGCATTAAATTATTCCTTTGTTGAAATGCCTCACATTGCATTGCTTAGTGCTTACTGAAAACATTGTATCATGTGTATACAATTTACAAACAAGGGAAATGCATACAGCTGTCTTCATATCAAATTTAAAAGATATGAGCCCAAGCATGCATTTTACTAGGTTAAATGCAGCACACTGGATTCAAATAATGTAATTTAGTCAAACTGCTATTTAGCCCAGCAGGATCAGAAACTGGAGAGCACAGTGCGAGGATTTCCTGGTTATAATCAGTCAAACCAAACCTGAACCAACATCAGGTCTGAGCCCCATTTCCTCCTTGAACCAGTGCTGTTGTTGCACTGTGACCACTATTCTGAACAGAAAAATTCTCCAGTAGGCTCTCATTTCCACTCCAGAGTACCACTTCAGGGCATAGCTGATACACCCTGGGGGCCCTTTCCAAGGAGGAGCTGCTGCCACTGCAAGGGCCTGGGATGTAGAACCAGCCTGCAGCCTTTCCCCTTCCCCATGCAGCAGGCAGAGCTGGGCCAGCCCTGTTCTCCCTGTGGCACTGCCCAACAGGCAGGTCTGCCTAGCGAGGGCACCCCTCAGTCCAAGCTCTTCCCCCACCACTTCACACTATGGGCCAGCCTTCTGTTGGAGATGCACACATGTACCTGGGATACTCTACATACATATGCTTGTGCGTCTTCCCAGTAGGTTTGGGCAAGGATGTACATGAGGAATGGGCAGATCCCTCCTTAGCTCCAGTCCCCCTCCTCTGCCTTCTTAGGTGTGCTGCCTAGCTTCCATGCAGTTGCACGCTATTTCTTTCCAGCTCCTTAACCCAGCACAGCATGACTAGGTGAGCAAGACCTCTACCTGGAGACAAAGGTGTCTTCCAGAGGAGTGGCAGATGGAAAAGGCAGCACTTGAGTAAAGACCTGCAAAAGCACCATTCACCTCCAGTCCTGCTGCTGAGTCTCCAAGGCTGTCTTCAGTTTCTCGTGCTGGTAATGTAGGAAGAGGAGCCATGCTCTCGAGTCCATGATCAGAGCACAGCACAGGGGTTCAGCTTGGGCAAGAGACCTCACCTTCATTAGCCACCAGCATGTATCAACCAGCATCAACTGGGATGAGCAGAAGCTCAAGTCAAACTGAAGGAAAGGACAAGCCTGTAAGTTGCATGTCACTAGGTTTCCCTGTCAAGGTGACAGGTCATTATGTGACTATTTTTACACTCAGAGTAGCAGTCAGACCTTTTTTTTTTCTTTCCCTAAGAGGAATCTCAACCCCAAAGCCAAGAGGAGAGACCAATCCACGCACCTCCTGCCTCTCCCTTCCTTTATGTCTCGACCGGTGGCTGGGAGTGCAAGTGCTCCCCGTGATGGAGCCGTGCAGGAGTCTGGGCAACAAAACAGCAACCTTGAGATAGCACAGCCGGCAGCCAGCACCGTACTGCTCCTTGCAGATGTAGTCCCACCTTCCTCACTGTTCCGGGCATCTCCGAAAAACGCAGAGCCGAGGGAAGCCCAGCGTGATTTCGGCACCATTGCTTTCTGAACAAAGGTTACATAAATGAACGCTGCCAGACCCTCCAAACGTGGAGTAACGCGGAGCAAACGCGCAGGAATCTTGGAGAAGAGAGCAGCAGGGGGAGCTCCAACCTGCCTGTGGACAGGAGCGAGGGAAAACCAGAGGAGGAAAACCTCCCCCAGATCCCTGCTCCGCACTAGCTGCCATGTCAGTGAGTAAATATGTGACTAAGCCCAATTAAATGTTTAGTCTGAGGCCAGCAGATGATAGCGGTAGAGATGGTGGTTTTCTCTGTGTTATCGGACTGACTCTGACAGCCATGGGTGCGTTCGCGGTGCTGAGCTGTTCCCAGGCCCCCAAAGACAGCTCCCAGTTCATAGAAAGCTCCTTATAAAAATGTCACTGCTGTGGTAATTCCAATTTGGTTATTGTCTCCAACATTTCAACTGGGTTTTCGAGTTTGGGGGCCGAGTCCTGCTGCCTGGCCTCTTTTAACGGGCAGCTCTGTTGCGGTTTGTCAGACTGGGGGGGTTGGGGTGGGCTTTTTGTGAGCTTGGTTTGTTGATGTTGTCTTTTTTTTTTTTCTAAAGGGAAACAGTGTTTGTAAAAGTTAGTGCTAAAGGGGCAGGGGATCATAGGTCCCCAGGGTTGAGTAAACGAGCCTGCAGAAAGAATCAGTTCTTCTAACTAGCACACTTTAAGCAGACATAAAGAATTTACCAATGAAAATTGTGGACTAAGTATGTATTTAATAACTCCCTGATGTTGTTGCAGAGACTTCTCCTTTGAAGAGCTCAGTGGGGTTTTGAACAGAGGGTAACTCTTACCCTATGCAAAAACTTTTTTAAAAAGGAGAAGTTTTACATTTATTTTTAACCCAAGCAGCACACTCCATTTTTCCAGTTTTAAAAGAACTCCTAAAAGCTTCAACCAGGCAAATGCAGAGCAAACGAAACTAAATAAAGCAAGTCTAGACTTAAAATTTGATCAGAAACATACGAGAACTCTTCAAGCATTTGCCTTTTGAGAAGGGCTATCGCTCCCCACACAGAGTCCACAAAATATGCTTTCAGTAAAGCATGCCTGTAATCACCACGGGAGGCCCCGCTCAAAGAAGATGGCTTCTCTTCTCGGAGCACAGCTAATGTACTTATAAATAAAAGGCTTTTACATTTTACATTCTTTTGTGCTCGTGACCACCAGAGAACACTTGTGGAAGGCATGCGTATAACTATATTTTACAATATATCCCATAGATCTGAAATTGTAAACAAAAGCCCATTATTCTCTCCGTTTTCTTTGATCTTGGTTTCCCTATAATGCAGCCCTGTCAGAGTACCCCGATACACGACATTGTCTTTGCAGAATTTAATGAGAAAATAGTTAAACAAAATTCTAAGCAGCTTTAAGTCTGACTGCAGACAAATTTTATTTTAAGTGACAATACAAATGTAGGTGTGATGCTTACAGTAAGAAGATAAAAGAGTGACTTCAGGTGAGGATTAAATACAGTTTCTTGTTTAGGTGACTATTTAGAGACATTAGGTAGCTGGTTCTTGGGATAGTTATAATGCCTTATTTTATTTTTATACAGTTTTCTCTGTTTCAGTAAGATCCTTAGACCCCAGGCAGCTTAGCTTTTACTTCTCCTGGTTCTTAGATCAACCTGTCTAACTTTTGTATGGTAACTCCATCAGTCTCTGGATTTGGAAGAAAATCCAAACCAGAAATGAAACTACCATAGCCATCATGGTTGAAGAGTAGAGGCAAAACATGGATTTTAGTCCTGATTAGTTAGTCTACAGTCTATGCATACTTAAAACCCTTTCTGGCCTACTGCAGATGCAGTGTGGCTACTTTGGAGTCTCACAAAAATAAACTCAGGAGAAAGCATCTTGAATGGAAGTGGGAAAACTGAGAGAAGGAAAGGCACTTAATATTAGTGACAAAGCTTATACAAAAATAGGAAAGCCAGAAAAAGGATGATGATATTAAGAGTTGGCTTAAACTACGACAAGAGTAAAGCAGGAATCATGGCCAAGAGTCAGGAGGAGATGATGATTATGGGAGAAATGAGAAACAGCACTCAGTGGTAATGAAAAGAAAAAGTTGTTGGGAAATATGTCTGCGATGGTCCCTTACGCCAACATAATGGTCCAAGAGAGTGAATATATCTCAGTTTTGTTTCCATACTGAAAAGTGTCATTCTATTAAACATAAAATGTTTCTAGTAAGCATGCCCACAGGATTACTAAGTCAAGAACAGAATCACTGAGGCACACAGCACAGTATTTGAGGATGCATGCCAGTTCTGAAGAAGCTCTCCGGCAGAACACATACAGAGGATCAGGCTCTACAAATGCATAGAGGATATACTGTGACTGTACTGCCAGATACTTGCACAGCTATACATACACCTGAACCTGACTATTTCAAATGACCCAGCTGCACAATACTCTGTCAGTGGAAGAATTTTTGTGTTAAGTGTAAGCAAGTTAAAATTATTAGGTTACGGTGTTTATCTGATACTTATTTCTTTAAGTGAAAAAAACAAGAAAGTAAGAGTGAATGGGAAGAATGTGTCCTTCCACTAGCCACCACTACGCTGCAGCAACAGAAATCTCCATTAATTCAAATGCTAACACTGTTCCAAAGCATTAGGGTTCTACTATGCGTGATTTAATTTAATACAGATAATCCTTTCAGAGACAAAGAGGTCTAAAATACCATGCTCCACTAGATTAATTTATTATTTGCAAGTTGAGCTAGGTTTTCTATATTACCATCATAAACTAATATCTATCACATACACAAATATGCGTGTATTTTTATGTGGGTGTTGCATTTTTGAATTAGTCATTTCAGGGAATTATTGTGCCATATGTAAACCTCAGCTTGAATAAACAAAAAAAAATAATTCAATGGAGTGACCAAGAAAGACTGTTATTCTTAACAAACCGTGTGTTGTTTGCCCTTCAGCAGGGAATGTGTGAAGTAGACAAGCATGCAGCACATTAGTGGAGGACTGTCCTAACCTTTCTGAAAACCTAGGTCAGGATGGCTAAGAGAATCAAAACTGCCTGTGGAAGAAGAGAGAGTCAGGAGTGCTGTGTGATACATTCAGAATGCTTCTCTACCTTCTTCTGCCCACAGAAGATGACAACAGAAGTGCCACAAAATCAGCAAGAGGAACACCTAATCTTTGCATAGTAGCTCAAGTCTTACGTACTCAACTGTTTAGCTGTATAGTTCAGCATCAATGTGAGTCATGTAGCCTGTCTTTGAACACACCTACTTCTGACCACTCTGTTCTTCCTTCTTACTCAACTTTGACCTTCTTCTGCCTTTTTGCGTCTCTCCTCTTTACTTACCTTGGTGCAAAAAAGGGAGGAAACATCCTGGTTGTCACCTCCAGCTGGAGCTGTACCTCTTCCTGTCCGTGATGACAACTAACATGATTATCAGTATCATAGTTCTTAGTGTAGCCATTGACTGTCCTCATTCACTAGTGATCCAATACAGCTTGCAGGGGACAGGAGAGTTTCAAGGAGATCATTTCAAGATGCCTGCATGTTCAGGAAGTTCAGATCATCACATCTGCTTTCCCTGTATTCACTGTCATACGTTTTCTCTTCTAGCATAAGGAAGGCTAGAAATCCACTGATGTTCTGCCCACTCTTTTAGACAAGGCAAGAAATTGCTAGCTAAACACCCCTGCTCTAATCCTGCATAGCCTTCATGACAACTTTTGTTAAACTACTCTGTTATGAGAGTAAATAATTACTGGGGACAAAACACATCTTTAAGTACCTATATTCCTGGTAAACAACATTTGCCATTGTTTGACTCTACTTTCCTTTTTCAAATTCAGAGACACTAAAAATAAATACCACTTCCTTCTACTAACAGTATCTGGAGAGAGAAAAGATTAAGAAAATAAACAAACAAAAAACCCCAACCTTTTGCTGAAAATACCTAACAGAATAAATTACTTATTCAGTTTACTAGGTGGCAGTCCCAAAGCAGGCATCCACTGTGTTGGAGGACTGCACTCAACATCATCATCTTTATCCCAGAACCACCTTTTTCAGTTCTTTTTAGGTTCTTCTTTATCTGTCCAACTCTCTCTCTCTCACACATCATTTTTAGTTTACATTGTACTGGTCTTCACTTAAAGTAATGAAGGGTTGTTCTCAGCCTGATCCTCTTTGCTGAACTTTGAAAGTAACTTGCAATGGTTCCAATCAAACAGATCTCTTCTAGTTGAGCTCATTTGTAAAAATTGTCGTTTTCTGTTGTTTGTTCTTTTTTTTTTTAATAAGGCAGAAGAAAGTAGCTCAGGAACAATACTAAAGACAATTAAAACTTGTATTGAGATGCAATAATGAGACCAAACCTAAACTCCATGTAGAACAAGTGACTCTTCAAATAGCTTTGTTCAACTGTCAAATTGTACTGCCCATCAGAAAATTCCTAGGGGGAGAACTTGCTTCTGGCTGATGAAAGGAGATGCTGATGGGAGTTAGAGTCAGTGGCAGCAGAGGTAGTACTTAGGCTGCAGTGTCTGACATCTCATGAACTTTGTTTTTCTTCCAGACAGTCATTTGGAGATGAGGTATATGAAGGAAGGCAGTGAACAAAATCCTAATGATAGTCTGGAAGAAAGCCATCCTTTTAGGGGCAGCAATCAGGGAGGCTCCTGAAGCAGAAGTGGAGACCCTCCTTTCACAGCCTTACAGTTCAGACAGCTGAAGAATCAGTTCTGTGCAAATGCTGTTCCCAATTTCTTGTAAGATTGGTATTGCAGAATTATAATGAAACCGTGAGAGTTGCATTGTGATATTTGACATGTTTTTAAAACCTGCTGTAACCTGGTTTTTGACCCATCCCTCCAGTATTCATCCTCATTCAGAATGCTACTTCTTTCATGGCTTCTGTTAGGACTGAAGCTGCAAGATGACCCCCAGTAAGATGACCAGTATCCCTCATCTGGTTTTGCACATGATGGTATGGCTATCCTAAGTAGTGTAGCTAGTGTTTCTAATGGTTGTCACAGCCACGGACACCAGGCTGCTGTTAAGAAAGACTGCCAAATACTGCATTTTATGGTTTGAAAACTGTTTGGAAAACTTTAAAAGAAGACAGAAATGCAAGGAGCAGGAGACAGATTTAAAAAGGTGGCAGGGAAAGCATAAATTGGAAAGAAACCAAGACGAGACAGTGAGAAGAAAAGGAGGGAATAAATGGGGAAGGGAGACAAATGTACTGAACAGGAAACCAAGTGAAGGGAAAAAGTGAAAGAGGAAGCAAACTGTATGGTCAAGAAAGGGACAGCGAGCGAAGGGCAGAAAAAAGGGAAAACAAAACAGTGCTAAAGGAGCCAGTGGAGGAGGGGGAAAAGCAGAGCTCCTTTTTAGAAGATAAGGGAAAATAAATGGAGTCTCCCACTTGAAGCAGCCAGCAGCAAAAGAAACATACTACTGGGTGTGCATTTCAACAAGAAATGTAAATTTGACTGGTTAAAAATTACACAGGGGTGTCTTCCCCCAGGGGAGAAATCACAGAAAGAATAACTGATATTTTCGTAAGTTATGTGATTTTGTAAGTTATGTGATTTTGGCAGCTCTATATTCTTTTGGTCACAGACATGAAATGCAGAATTAAATTAGTTATTTTTTGGCTTTCCTTTTCCCCTAAAATTCAGCAAGATTTTGAAATCCCTCCACCTAATGCTATTGTCTCTTTGCATGAAACACTCCTAATTGTTGATTATACTTTTTGAATATAACCTTCACTGAACATCCATTCAAAAAAGACAAATGGATGCTGCTGCTGCTGGACAGAGCTGTGCTTTTCTACTTTGGTGTTCAGATTGAGATCATCCAACTCAGCATGCAAACGCTTTAAGGTGGCCACTTACTCATCCGGCCAGAAGAGTTTGATGCAATGGCTATTCAATTATTATTTATATTCCACTAAAAGATTTAGTTGCAAGCTTTTAAGTCTGCAAGTCAAACTTTCAGGAGAGAAGAGATTCCCAAGCTAAGGCAGGATAACCCTTCCGGCCTTATATGCCTATGCACTATGACAGATTTTAATTAGAGGATCCCATGCAATTTTTGCAAAGGATCCCCTTATTGTTCAGTGCACAGGGTTAGACATTACATAACATTTTCCAAAGAACTCTAATCCATAAAAATCCATCACAGAACACTTACTTAGTGTTGATATTTGGCAATTAGAAAGCTGAGTACAGAGCTTGTGGACTAGAAAATGCCAGGCAGTGATGCCTTCTGCAGCACTTCTAACTTTGCAAATTTCTGACTGTAATTACTGTCAAGTGTAAGTACTTTTTTGTGCTGGGTTGGCAGAAATATATAATGATGGCTTACAACATAGATTAGTTACAAACACAACAGGTCATGTAATTAGCCTCAGTGGCATAATAAAACATAGCTGCGTAGCAGCCATCAACCCCTTCCGTGCTGGCTGGCGCTGGATTGAAGTAAACTGTAGGGAGAATATGGGACTGTTCATGAACAGCACATGAATTCTCTCCCCGGTGCTTGCCTCACATGTGAAGACCACTCTCAGCCCCCAGGGACAGAGTACCACCATGGCTGAGGGTAAGACACAGGTGCTTAGGAGCATTTATGTTCCTGCCTGCTTGAGTGGATGGTCCAGCCCTTTAAAGACCCTTATTTAACCCATCCCAGGATTCCACATCATGTGAGAACATCTACATTTTAATGACAAAGTGAGTAATAGTTTCCAGTGCTTTGTTGGGAAAGCCTTCATGAGTCCACAGTATCATTGCAGAGCAGGACACAGAGAGAAAACGGGAACATCCTCTCACTCCCACTAACACCATGGTCTCTGCTGCCAGGAGAAAAACATTTCCAATTCAATTGTTTTCCTTGTGGCAAAGCTGAAATTCCCATTCAGGACTTTTAAAAGCCATAAATCAAAGCATCCACAGTAGAACTAAAATTGGTCAAGATCACAGAATCGTTTAGGTGGGAAAAGACCTTTAAGACCATCAAGTCCAACTGTTAACCTAGCACTGCCAAGTCCACCACAATATAAGCCAATATATTAACTGCAAAAGTTATTTAAGAAAACAAAAGCTGTCAATTAAGATCATGTAAAATTAAATCTAGCAACACTATCAGTTTATAGGTAATGTCTTATGAAAGTCTGACAATTATGGAAAATGAAATAAACATGAAAATCACAATTGAACAGTATTCCCCTCTGATACATTCATGGAACTGAGTACCAAAAAAGATCTTATTAATCAGTGAAAATGATATATAGGTCAACTTCAAACAAACAAACAAAAAATCCAAACAGAAAGAACAGAAGGCCAAATCTTAATTTAAATACACATTCAGGCATTTGCATCAGCAAAGATCAGGCTTTCCAAACAGGCAGGCAAACATACATCATGGTAAGCTAAAGTGACTCTAGTGCCTGCTTAAAGCCATCTTACCAAAAGCAAGTGCACAGCTGCATTTTCTTTCAAAATACTACTGCAGTCTTTTAAAAGAGAGGGGGGAATAATCTAAATTCTGGCAGCAGGGAACATTTCACAAATCATATATGCTTTGGCATCAAGCCCTTAAAGCCAGGGGCCTTTACTCACAGGCTTTGCTGGGAGAGATCCACCCCCCTCAAGTGGGATTAATTAAAAGAGGCATGTATCATGCAAATAGTTTCTGTTTCCTCACAGAAGTATTCAGAGCACATAACCCAAAACAGCTTTAGAATCAGAGCAAAGCAAGGAAGAAAATTATTTCCTGCTCCCCTAACCCTTTTCCTTTCCTTGTACAGTAAGCAAGAAACAATGAGAAAATGCCGAGAGCTCACCAATTCTTTACAATTCTTTTGATTAAATGCTCATGGAATTGAGAAACAAAAAGGATTTGTTTAAAGGCAGGCTGTATCCTACTATAAGGTGCCCAATTCTCCAAATCAGACATGTGCTCAGCCACTCGCTGGAAAAGGGCAGCCGAAGTTTACTCCTGAAAATGATCTTTTTATCTTAAGGCAGAACAGGAAAAAATAGAAAGCTCATATTTCTTCAGCACGTCAGGATTTTCAGCTCCACATGACAGTGACAGGGGCTGCAATAAAAAGCTAGATGAACTTTAAAAATACAACTGTCTTCTCAGGAAGCTAAACTATTTCCCTAGATATGAGAGATCTGACACTTCAAGGATTCATTGCAGAAAATGGTGCTACAGCAGTCAGAGCATAGAGCCCCAGTTCAAAAAAAAGTCAGAGAAAGCTCAAGTTTCCACAAGAACTCTTCCTCAAAACTATTTTTTTTCCCTTTTAATATCTCAGACCCATTTTCTGACTCAATTTCCTATGATCCTGCAAAGGCTGTTATTAAAACCAGACCAAGCGTAGCAGAAATTCCAGGGCTCAAAAGAAACATTTACTAGGCACAGGAGCCGGCCACACTGTCCCCCTCAGGTGATTTCCCCTGCAGCCCCTTCCCTGGGATTTCCTCTCTTGGAGTTTAGTCAGCAGGAGAAACCTGAAGTTTCAGCAAAACGGCAAACCCTTCATTCTTAAGCAGCTGAGATTTTTTTTATGTCTGAAGCTTTCATAGTTGTAAAAAAGAGAACTAGGATCCAGTCCAGAAGATGCGTATTGCAGATATTTTTTCCACAAAAATGTCAAGCAGTCATACATTCAATTATATATCCAGCTACAGCAGTTTAAAAACACTGACCTCCTTTATCAGCCACTGCTTTGCCACCACTGGCAGTCCTGAACTGAGTTGTTCAAGGGCTGCTTACCCAAGAGTGTTTTGTGAGCTAGAAGATTCCTTTCTGGTTTCCATCCCACCTATCACTTTAGCTTCATAAGATTATCCCCAGACATGCTTTTGGCAAACCAATTCAGGAAGGCATTGTTCATGCAAAATCACAGCCAGGCAGGACAAAGGAGACATGCTCATTTGCAAGGCAGGTGAGACAGACCAAGGGAGCTATGGTTCTCTCCAGTAGTACAACTGACAAAACACTGGACCTCATTTTCTGTATCTAGTCTGCAATCTATCCTGTGATGGCACAGGGAAAACACCGGTGCCAGTGTCCTTCAGCTCTGTCTGAGACTCTCCCAACAAGGGGATGCTGCTTGGACTTCTTCCCTTCCAGCACAAAGTTTAGTACCCAGAAAGGCCGTTCTAGGTTTCTCCCCAGCAGTCCTACTGCAAGCCATTGGATATCCACTAAGATCGAAGAGTGTGTTTTGTGCAAAAGTGGCCTTTTCATAGCAAATATATAAAAATGTCATGTGTTTGGTATACCTAACTTATTTATTGTTCCTATTATAAAGGGCAATTACATTAAAACCACTGAGCCTCAAATTTAAGTTACTGATAACTACAACAGATCTCACCTACTTAAAAGAAAGTTTTTCTCCAAGGGTTCTCTTCTCATTTACCATTTCTAAAATGGAAAATGTGCACATTTTGTTTCTATTTAACTGGCTTTTTTTTTTTTCTTAAACTGTGACTAATTTTAATGTAAGAGTTGATTTATTAAAAATTGAGAAAATCCTTTGTTCCATCATTGCCTATTCTGTCCATGCCTCTCATAATTTAAGAAGTTACAAAAGCCCTCAGAAACAGGCTTTCACATATATATGTGTGTGTGTATATATGTATGTATGTGTATATATATATGTGTATTATGTCATTGTGAAAAGAAATATTAAGCACATTTTATTTATAAAAAGCAGTTACTGCCACACAAAATTATAAAATATGCAAAGCTACTTTTGGAAGTACAGATAAATGCAAAGCCCTGGGAAGGAAAGGAAATGATGTGGTTATGAAAATCCTATTCCTTAACTACTTGGTTAGTACCATATGATCTACACTGTTAGACAACTATGGACTGCTTTCAACTGGCTGTAAATTACTTGCCTGGTGGAATAAGAATCAGATTCGTATCGGTTTGTTCCACAGTCCTACAAGGACTGTTCTTGTTCTCTCCCAGAAAAGCCATTACCTCCTCTGGTGAAGACTCAGAATGGCAGAAGTGAGTTGTACTGCTGCCATTCTTCTGGCGGTGTGGTAGGTGACCTCTCCCTGCGTGAACCCCTACGTGGGTATGACACAACCAGAACAGGGGCTCTTAATATAACAAAATCTAGTGTCTTCAAACTGACTGATGGGAATTCCTTTTTTTTCCTCCTTCATGAAAAAACTTAATCTCTTGAAAAAAAACTCATATTTGTGCTAAAAATTGTTTCCTCAAAATGCCTTTGTCTCTTTGCAGGGAATACCCGATTTTGCTTTCTTATAAGGCTTGCTCAACAAACAGTGCTCAACTTCTCAACACAATGCAGAATCTGTCTGTTATGCTAGAGCGAGAGAACCATGCCCACCACCAGGAAGATTACATATCTTACCTTGGGACACTGGGAGGAGCCCGGGTTGGTCGAGAGGGAACCTGAGGAGGTCCTCCAAGAGCTTCACCACCACTTGGAAACTGCGGCAGTGGTCCTGGGCGGAATGGGACTGGGGGAGCCCCTGACTGAGGGCCTGGAGATGGGATTGCAGGAGCAGGTCCTCGGCCAGATAAAGCTCTGGTTGGGGGGTTGCTTAATGTAGGCCTCCTCTGAGTTGAGGGACTTGGAGGAGGTGATCTAGTGAAATACCAGAAATTTAAAAAGTTCAGTAAAGTAATGGGGTTTTTCTTTTGCTTGATTGGGTTTTTTTTTTTAATTATTTTTAAACACAAAGCCTTTTTTATGCCTGTGACAATTCTTTATCTTGGCATTTTCCTTTGTTGTCAGTGACAGAGCATCACGTATGTTTAAGTCTCATACATTTCCCAGAAACAGCATGCTTTACAGTAGTCAGAAATAAACATGAGCAAAGAATCATAGAATCATGGAATAGTTAGGGTTGGAACGGACCTTAAGATCATCTAGTTCCAACCCCCCTGCCATGGGCAGGGACACCTCACACTAAACCATGCTACCCAAGGCTCTGTCCAACCCAGCCTTGAACACTGCCAGGGATGGAGCATTCACAACTTCCCTGGGCAAGCAAATTTAATGGATTTTAATATTAGAGTTCCAATCATGTTAAGTGGATTTTCTAGGACATGGAGCCAGAGCTTGCAAGAAGAGGCTCTGTGGGTGCATAATTGGGGTGACAAGCGGCTGCTATCTGAAGCATCAGACAAACTATAAATCCACAGGATGGTCTTCTACAAGGCAGATATTCTGTCTGTTTTCACATACATATCCATGGATATGCATATGTGGGAAAATTATTTATTTTCCCTCACAAATGTGATTAAAGACTGCAGGAGTGTCTGTCCAAAAAGACAGGCAGGAGGGGAGCTACCGATGCTGGCAATGTCTGCTGGTCCTAAATTTCATTGCAATACAGATTTAAGGATCCTTACCTGCGGGCCTGCTGAAGCCAAGAGTCATCTACAGGAGGGGGTGCAGGGGTTGAGACAGTGCTAGTGCTAATATCACCAATGATTGCTAAGGCTTCCTTTAGTGCTTGGTACATGCGAAGCATTTCATCTCGCCTCTGTGCCTGTTCGGCCGACTCCTCCATTAGAGTGTTTTGATCCTCAGAAGAGTACAAGTGAGCCAGGAGCTCTGCATTGATAAATTCTTTTACCTATTTCGTCAGACAAAAAAAACCCAAACAAAACACCAAACAAATAAACAAAACAAAACCAACAAAAAAAGCCAAACCCTATTGAAAATATAATACTGAATAAATACAGCGTGAGATCCATGAAACCAGGAGACATACCTCCATTTAATCAGTTTCTTCTACTACCTTACAACAGTTCTACTGGTCATGCAGTTTTTGTTAGGTCAGATCAGGGACTAAAATACGCTGAACTCATATTGAGCTGATGGTGCAGCAGCCTGAGGTCTAGCTGTGACCCAGGGAAAGGCGGGCATGTGCAGCTGGCAAAACAGCTGGAAAAGGATGGACAGGACCTTTTAGCAGCTGCCTGCACACAGATGGGCTTAATGCAATTATGAGGCTGTATTCTGAGACAACGACTCACATGTGAGGATATGATGACTTTGTGCAGTCACTTCACAAGGCACTGCGGCCTGTTTTTTGTAACTATCTTTGAAACACTGGACACGGTGGGAGTTAACACTGGTTTACCTCTCTATGGTGACACTTATGTTTACAGTTCATTTCAAACAGGCTTCCCAGCAGTGCCTAGGAGTCATCTGGCATTTTGGTCCAATTTTAAATGGCTGAGAGGTAAATAGCAGCCGTCTATGATTGGCAATACCATCAGATACTAAATTCCCCTGGGAATGGGAATTTTCAGGCTTTATAACATCCCTGTCAATTAGTTTCTTAGCAACAGTTTACCTTACTGTAGAGGGTGTCTTTCATCTACAACAACTTTGTCAGATTATAAATATCCCATCCACACACATTCAAACTGAAGGGAGAAGTCTCCAAGTAATCTAATTTACTATATTGATTTTCTGCTATGCTGTCCTGGTTATGGAAATCTGGGCCACATTAAGAGAGAGAAAAAGCTAGAGGTACTCTGATTGAGTAAGACTGTGGTAAATATACTAACTGCTGACCTACTAAATCCTTGCATTTGAGACTTTCATTGCTGTTCTGATCTATTTCTCATCTGGCTTTTTGCTCTATAAAGCTTCTTTGAGCTGGAGATACTAACAATAATACATTCCCAAGATTCTGATTATATAAACCTGAGCTCTGTTTGCCCATGTTTGTGCTAGTTCAGCAACACAGATTTAAATCCTGACAGTTAGACTAAGGCAATGTTTGTGTTCAGACAAGGTCAATAAGAGCAGTCAGAGTGTATGGGCATGGAACCCTTTATGGTCACCTAGCATGAAAAGAAGGCCAGGACAGAATCTACAGGGAACTAAAACCATATTGCTTGGGCTTGGCTGTCATTTCCCATTCATGTATGACAGGAGATGCACAAATTCCTAGCAATGCCTGCAAAAATTTTCCATGAGTCTCATGCTGTTTTCCAGTAGATGGTACTGATCAAGAGCCAGAGTACACTACTTTCCTCATGATTGCCAAAAACTCCACATTAAAAGCAGATATCATAGTTAAACAGCATCACATTCTACTTGATGAAATGAGCATTTTAATGGCATCACTTCAAAAAAAGAAGTCCTAAAATTAGATTAAGGCCAGAGCTGATTGTAAAAGCATTGTTAAACCACAAATATCTGTTTGAAAAAAATCAGCCTGTGACAATTATCATGAGAGATTCCTGTCTGCCACTAGCAGGAACACTTGTGGAAGGGGAAGACTGCTGTGTTAAGGATGGTTCTTGGATCAGCCTCTTGCCTTCTGCAAGCAGATGCACTGTACTAGACAGAGGAAGATCTTCCATAATAGCTACTTTCTCTATTGTCTCCAGCTTGGAAAAGGAAGGGGAAGTGACACTTACTCACACCTTTGCTCCTTTCTAGAAAACACACTCACAGGAATGGTTTAAAACATTTGCCTTTGCAGACATCAGACCTGCAGTCAAAGCCAAATCATAGCAAGCATTTGAGATGCTAATGCCACAAAGCCAGCCTTGTCACACTGAAGTGGGATAAGGTGGGCTTGCAGCTTCATTCTTCAGTGGGCAGGCTACAACATATATCACTGCTTCAAATGCAAACACAACCCATTCCTTAACCTTAAGTTTGGCAGTAGCAAGTACTTGGGAGTTTTTCTACTCAGCTGAGATTGATATCAGCACTGCTTACGGAGTATAATACACTGTCTGCTGTAAGACCACCCCTCGTGAATAATCGGCAATGCCTAGGCACCATGAAATACAAATTCTGGAATGTGTGTTTTGTTTGTGCATGTTTGAATTGCTAATGGTAACTCAATGCAGTTCTGTGTGGTAAATGTATTTTCTTTAAAGGTAATCAACATCCACCCTAAGGGAAGAATAATGGATGCATTTGAAATACAACGATTTAGGCTTAGGCCTCAGAATATGCTTAGGGACAGCATCTAATTATTTTCTGTACACTGAGTTTGAATCTGATACTTCCCTGGAATTATAAGTGCTCATTTACAGGCCCACAAAGTGGAAAGGAAGAACTAGCAGGACTTGGGAGGTTACAATTGTCATGGAAACAAACTCCTTGGGATCAGTTTCTTTCCAGAGTTTTGGAGGCAAAATGATGGGGCAGCAGAAAGTTCAAAATATGCTCATTAAGGGGGAAAAAGGGGGAGAAAGGAAGGGTGTTTTTACTTAGCTCCTGGTGAATGGGTCGGACTTCTGAAGACTCCAAGGAACACACACAACTTAACAGGACCCACTTTCTGTCACAGCTCCATTGCTTTCCAGGTCTTTCTGCAGCCTTTTGGCATGGCTCAGCAGACTTAATTAAAGCATTTCTTTCTCTTTTTAATTGTGCTGATTTTTTTTAAAAAATATATTTAGCTGTTGTAAAATATGGTATTTTACTGCCTAGGCTGCACAGAAAGAAGTGCACTCATGCTTCTGGTGTCGCTCTTCACAGACTTTTAAAATGTTTTGATTCTTTGCACACATTTAAATTCTAGGATCGAGGTGCTGGTCTTAGCTCACTTTCAAGCCCAAACACAGCTATGGACTATGAGGTCAACTGAAAGGTGGATGATGTTTTAAGTCGATTGGTTTTGTGTGCCATGGTAAGCCAGCATGGCAGACTTTACCGATGTAACTAACAATATTCTGCTTCTGAGTAGAGCACACTCTTCAGAGACCCTTAAACTATTCCATATGACGAGGTGAGTGGCGGAAAATTTAGTGTAAACTTTCAAAAGGAACTACTTGCCAATCTGCAGTTTATGAAATACGAGCTAAAAGCCAGCCCTTTCAAAAGGCACCGGAGTTGTGCTAAGTCAAAGCAGCAAGTTGCTAGCTGTGTTCTGAAAAGAGCAGAGAGAACACGAACACCCTATAAAGTCTACAGCATGGCTGATTTCAGGAAAAAAAGGGCACTTCCGTTGTTCCCATGCTCTTTTGTAAAAAATCACCCACAAGTAGAGCATTATTTAGAGCCTGACTCCCCTAAACCTAAAGAAGTTAATAGAGTATCTCTTGCCCTCATGCAAAAATTCTGCTTTTAGTATATATACCAGGAAATCCCATTGAAATTTCCAGTCCAGGCACCTAACACTTTAAGTACAACACAAATTCCACAGGGCTAATGAAATCCATCAGATGAAGGCTAGAGATGGCTCTGAGTTGAAAGGAAATGCTACTTTTTACCCAGATTTGCCGTATAGTATATTGAAATTGTAAAGACTGATTGGTTTGATGACCTCACAGAAAAGGTGCTACCCATAACTAACGGGAGCTGTGCTCCCCATTAGACATTTATATGGCAGCAGTGGCACCAATACTAAGTTTAGTTTTCAGTAAGGGCAGAAACTCTGATTCTGACTCTGCCAGAAAGTGAGGGCTGATATCCCCATGCAGTGAAAAACCAGTGAACTCAAAACCATTTCTTTAACGAAATAATCATCAGATCTAAGAGACACACAGAGTAAATCAACCAAACACATCTGCTTATCTGAGCAGCAGTGTCCAAAGCTTCTAAATTTATCCCTTGAAAACGGTAACCTGAAAATATAAAGAAACCCAAATAAAATAAGAACTGTTTTAAGAAACCATGACAAACGGCTACAAACTGAAAATCAAGGAAGCACAACTCTGCTCTCGTGAGTTCAAGGACTGCCTAGATGGAGCTCCCAACTCCCTTCTCCTATTATATCAAAAGCAAGAGAGAAAAAAACCCAATCCAAACCCCAAAACCCACCAAACCCGAAGATCATTGATTTACCTTTAAATAATAACATATATTCTGATTAAGATATAAATTAACTGCATCATTAGCATTTTGGAGTAAGCACTCAAAGCAGTGTGCCAACCTCTGAGAAGGCTGCAGAACTTCCTACTTCTAATGGAATATTGGAGTATTTTGTCTAAGAGTGTGACATCTACGGGAGTGTGTTCTGTTTAGTACATGCTGTTGTTGCTGCTGTATTCAAGAGGTATGTTTGAGAGTAAGGAATTTGACAGACATGATAAAATAGTTTAGAACCCTGGCTGCTACTTACATTATTGATCATAAGGTGCATGATTGTTTTTGGTATCAAGTCGCGGATACATTTGTTGATAATCGACATGTAGGAGTCCACCAGATTTCGAATTGTCTCCACCTGTCTCTCCAGCTGGGGGTCCATTGAAAAATTGTCTGCTTGGCCATTCTCATCGTTTTCAGTCTACATAGAAGAAAAAAGGTCAAGTCTTTCAGACTGCAGTAAACTGGAAATATGTTGGGGGGGAAATGGACTTAAGCTGTAGTAATCCAGCAACATAAATCACACAAAGAATGTCTGGGGGTTAAAATATGAATTACTGTCCTGTTTAACATTAGTATTTAGCATCACAAAATTTGGACCTTAAAGATTAATGCAATACAAGATACAAGACCTTTTTCACAAATTACATTATATATTTCCACACAAATTTGTAATTTTATATAAAAGAAAGTCTTCAGACAGAGAATGAAAATAAAATCCCAAGAAATGTCTCACATCACTTACTATATTATTTATTATAAAATCTTTTACCATTCAGATTCAGACAGCTTGACTCATGCAAGGAAAGCAGCACTGCAAGTCTGGATTTTGAATTTTACCCTCCTATGAGTAAAACCCATCCTTGTTACTTAAGGCTGACTCAGTTGTGACAAATACCACAGTTCAGCCTCAAACTTGTTAGATGTGAATAGCACCTATATAAACAAAGGATTTATGAAGGATAAACTACAAAAGCATCACTGGTTCCAGTGCTGAAGGCTCAGCATAACATCGGCTGGATTATATATTAGAGATCTCCTTTTCATAGGACAGAAAAAATACTTCTTTGTATGTAAACAGTTGACCTAATTAAAGAAAATACCAGGAACTAACTGAAATCTAAAAGGTACGTACCTTGCTTCGGTCTGGCCTGTATAAATATAAGAAAACCTAAAAAAATAATAGTAGCTTTTTTGTAAAAATCCAACTGCTCTCTGAGGCTCAAATATGCCAAAATAATGGAATTTCAACCTGGAAAGTACAAAGAACAATGTTCTTTCCTAAAGCATTGACATTTAATGCTTCTTCCTGAAAATAACCACCAAAGCCGTATTAGCATTAACAATAAAATATAAACCTGTTCTCTTGGTACCTAGAAGCATAACATGAAGAAATAGAAAGTACTTGAAAAAGTGCATTAACTGGTAACAAGAACTAGTTATATACTAGCGAGATCCCTGTCAGCACAACTCCATTTACACTATAGCATTTAGCTAAAATTTGCACATCACTATGCTTTACAGATTCCCAGAGCAGTTGAAATTAGTAGCTAACCCATTAGTGAAAGACCATGAGAGCTAGATAAGCAAATATATCACTAAAGAGGCTCCTCCTTGCATGAAATGCATTCTTGCTGGGCCAAAAAAGAGATTCCTAGTTTAATCTCCTAACACAGGGTGTGTTTCTGCTCATGCAGCATTGGCAGGTAGACCACTTTGCATTTACTCCTTCTAAACCATGCCTTGGTCAGTCCAGCCTAAATGAAATGGCGGTGGCTGTAATTCGTTAAGAAATAAGATCCAATGTACCATTTAGAAACAAAACTAAATATATTTAGCAAAGTTTCGAAAGTTCAGATTGTTTTTTATTACAGAAAAATTACTGGAAAACCATCTGATCTTTAAAAATAATTAGCAGTGCTACCTAAAAATCTTCGAACTGTAGAGGACACTCAAAGAACTCTGGATGGAAAAATAGTG
Organism: Psittacula echo; assembly: GCF_963264785.1. Taxonomy (NCBI): domain Eukaryota; kingdom Metazoa; phylum Chordata; class Aves; order Psittaciformes; family Psittacidae; genus Psittacula; species Psittacula echo. The sequence goes on from NC_137740.1 coordinate 20,807,410, forward strand.
TTTTCAATTCTGTAACATCAGTAGACACACTACCTTATAAACCTTACTCATTTCATTAATAAACTGCACAGGCCAAAAAGTCACAGCATGCAGATTGACTATTTTCCTTAGCCTCCATGTCTGAAAAGAAACTAACTGTAGTTTTCCCTGTGAAATACCAAATAAATGGAAAATCATATATCTGTCATATATCTACAGATTTTAGCCAAGTACTGCAGACTGAAAATGCCCTTCCCAGTTCCCCTGCATTTGACTTCTCTTTCTTTTCTTCTTCTTTGTCTATATAAAGTACAGTTTGTCCATGTACTTTTTTTTCTTCACTGTTTAAATTACAGATTGCAATAGGATTCTTAGCTGGCTAAGCAGCAAAGTGACAGATGTTTATCATTATCCTCATCAAGAGAATGTAAAGTAAAAATAGTAATTTGTCTGATCTTTAAGGCAAAGGGTAATATAGTCTCTTGTCTGAAACTGTAATAGAGCTGACTTCATACTGTTGATTTATTTTCTCTCAGATCAAAAAAGATCAATCTTTCATGAGTTTACAGTAATTTATTATGAAAGCTTCTGGCCATAGTATTCTTAATGATTTGATGTCTCAACTGAAGGCTTTTCATGCCAGAAACCATCTTGTTTGCATCGCATCATGCACATGGAAATCTGCTTCTAACAGATTTCTGTGCTCTCCAGTACACCTACCAGTGTAGGCGTTATCAGGCTTTCTTCTGTAAGCTGTCTCTGCATTGTGCCAACAGCAGCATCTGAGAGTAAGGTTGCCCAGTAAGGCTGGGCATCATAACAAGACAGTAGTGATGTAGACACCCTATTCCATCTCCATGCTATTCTTTCAGAACAACTGGATTTCACACTGAGCATCACTGTGACTCTAGCTTCAGCGCAAGCCACCCCTCAGCCCAAATCCCTGCCACTCTGCATTTTAGTTTTAGAAGGCCCTTGCAAATCTGTGGCAATGAATAAACCCAAACCAGAATACATAAGAAAACCCTCACATTTCTCTGACTGCTGTTGAATAGAATGTTCGTGCTGAACAGAAAAGAAGAATGAAGAAGGTGAAAACAGGTTTCTGTTTCTCCTTTTCCAACAGCCAAAGCAGCTACCGTCCGTCCCCTTTAAGTGCTTCCCATCCTCAAGCCAGAACTTGCTAGTTCCAATAGCAAGTGTTAAGTGACAGCATATGAATCTGGGCTAAGTTTTTTTTCGGTTGACTCTTGCTTAAAACTGCTATTAATTGTTGACAGGGATGGAATAATATTACTTCTAACAAACACAACTGCCATTACTTTAGGAACTTTTGCAAGTCTCCAACAAAGAAAGTACGGAAGAATCTACAGTGTTAAAAAACAGGTAAAGAAAATTAGATTTGTCTTGGAAAATTCAAACTCAGAATATCTGATGAAAATACACCAAAGACAGAGAAGCAATAGGTGAAAAAAACACGGATGAAAGGAAGGTAACATGGAAACCAGGATAGCACTTCCATTTATATACACATACCCATTGCCACAGAGATAAGGTTCTTCTACTTTCTCTGCATTTAGGAGAATGAGAATAATATCCATTCCTTGCACTCTGTCTTTCATAAGTTGTTTTGAAAGTTTGATGAATGACTTTTCATAAGTTGTTCATAAATTGTGATCCTTGCATGGAAAAATGCTAGTAAAACACAAGGTATGTGTCATTACTACTCTTCTACCTTTCACGAGTTTAGATACATTCTGTACTAAGAATGTATTAAGGATTAACTAAAGTGTCATACAAGAGAAGACTGGAAACTGCATGTGAAATCTAAACCACTTAAGTTTGTGGGAATTTTACTGCTGGCTGCAGTGGGAATACGGTTTTACCCACCACGTGCATTTCTACCAGAAAAGTTATTGGTCTTCTGAAGACTATAAACTACTGCAAGAGGAATGATACAGTGTGGTACAAAGGGGTGCAGGCATGAGATATTGTGTGCGATCAAAAAAACAGAACAAAACAAAACCCATCAAAAAAACCCAACCCTACCAAAAACCAACAACAACAAAACCAACAACCAGAAAAGGAGTTGTGCTTCAGGATAATTTTCCTGATAGTGGGAACATGCATTTTGAAGAAAGACCCCAAAAAAATCCAGGAAAAGTGGTTCCTTTTGAAATTCACAGCAAAACTGGGTAACATACTGAAAACAGTCCTGAGCTGGCCACACAGAGAGTGCAATACTTCTAATTTCCATGATTTCATTACATGCAGGGCAGCTGCCAGCATATTTAAGAATGTCTTGTATAACATTCCTGATGTCAGTTCCAAGAAGGAGCATTTGCCTAGCATTTTCATTAGAGAAGTGTATCAACCAATTTTCTGTAATCAAAAAAGGCATTCTATTAAAAATGACTGAGAGGAAGCAGACTGGAAGGTGACTGAAAAAAGGGCAAAAGTCAAAGCAGTGGTAAAGAAATGCGCTGTATGCTAAGAAACATGTTCATGGCTGCAGCAAGAAACCAGCTGCTTTCATATCTTTAATTTACAGACGCAAGTTCATAACAACAAACACCACCTGAAAAGTAATTACCACCTGAAAAGTAATTATTCTATCTAGAATATATTGATATTTTAAGTCATAGCTGCTGAATATATGATGTTTTATCTATTCCTGTCCAAGTAAGGTTTTTCTTTAATGTACCAACACAGTGCACTACAGTAGTCCTACCCCCACCCCGATTTTTCCTAAATCTTTAAAACTGATTATTGATATTCTCTCTTCATTGCAGTTTGATATAATTTAGCTAAGTCACTCTCAGCTGTACATAGCGTGCCTTTTGCCAAAGGACTGCTGAAACCACATGATGGCTTCACACAGTGAGGTTTTCTTACTGAAAGGAACCACAAGTAAATGACAATACATTACTTTTGTGTATTTACAACAAAGCAAGCAGCAGAAAAAGAACATTTCCTGGGTAGCTTGGAAGCTGTCCTTTTCCCTCACAGAGGGTGACTTTGCCACTCTCTTCCATGCTTTCAGCATCTTCTGACTTTGTACTGCTGTTGCCTTTACTGAGCCACCCACAGGCTGCCCCTTTCAGCTACTATGCTTTCATTAGCAGCCTTGAACTGCTCCAAGCAGAGGTCATGATCTGGCCTTCCCTTATAGACATGATCTGTCTCACTTTATACGCATGTAGAAGAAAGATATAGCCTAACTAAATTAGATTCAAAAGTATTTAACTTGCTGGATTAGCTTAAACAATCATCTGTTCAGATCCTTCTTTGTGGTTACAGACATTGTATAGAACAGACCATTAGCTAAAATCATTGAATCCACATACTGCTCCCCAGATATTTACATAGCTTTAACAATCCCAAACATCCAGAATCTACATTAGGCTCTCTCCCTGTCTTCTTCAATCAAGAAGCTGATTTGGAACTAAGAGACTGAAAGGAATGATGTGAAAACTCCGACACATTTGGAGTTACTTTTATCTTACAATTCTTAACAGGTTGACAACTAATCATGTCAAATCAATCCAATCTCCTTTTAGAGCAGGATTCAGATCTTAACATTAGATGCCACATGTTTCAGACTTCAGTAAAGCTTTTTGACACAATCTCAAATTACATTTTCATTACTGGAAGTGTGCTCTCCCTGCAGTTACTCCTTGAATGCTCCTTTCCATAGGAAAGCTGTCAATGGCTCACTGTCAAACTGGAAAACTCTATCAAGGGGACTTCCATATGGGTTGTATTTTAAATGTACCTTAAGGTTCAGGATGGTGGATTATAGGCTGTGCTTATTATATTTACAGATAAGAAGAAACTAGAAGGGCATGTGAATACATTAAATGACAGGCTTGGAGAAACAGTTTAACAATCTAGATTAAATTCATTATGAATAGAAAATACTTAACTTGGGCAGGAACAGATTAGTTATAAATATACAGCATGAGAATGACCACTTAAGAGCAGTTCAGCAGAAAAGGAACTGTGTCTGCAGTGCAATATAAGCAGAGTATTAGTCAACAGTGTCTTGCTATTATGAAATCAGTACAAGAACTGTGCATCCAGTTCTGGTTATCACACTTCCAGAAATTTGTGGCACATTTTGAGAGTGTTCACAGGAAACCATCAAAGATGTTGAGGGCTGTGTAAAATATTACTTGAACAGAAAAGCTAAAATCAGTTGGGACTGATGAGTTCAAAAGAAACCACCTGTGGAAGGGGAGAGATGAGTGTCTTTGCGGGTAGGAAAAGGTGTCAAACAGACACTTGGAAAGTGTTATATGTAAGAACAGGGAAGAGCGAAAATAGATGGCCTAGGAGACTTGCTGAATCTCCTCTGCAGATTATACCAACATCCCTCAGAAATGGCCTAGGTACAGATACCCTGCCTTGAGGCAGGGGAAAGAGCTAGACAACCTCTTGCAGCCCCTCCAGCCCCTCTGCAGCCAGTGGCGATACTGGTGCAAAGCAGCACGGAAATTGTGAGCCCACAACATAGCAACAAGAAAAGGTGTTTCTGAAAATACAAAAACCTACCAAACCCCACCAAACCAACCAACCAAAAAACCAGTATCTTCTACTTTTCCTTTCGTTCTATGCACAAATCAAGTTAAAAAAAAACCAACATTGCCATGAATAGCCATCTCCCCTCAATGAATCTGTACTCCAATTTCACCATTTGCTGCCATGTACGTTTCTCACACAAAGGACTTTTACATAACTCTCCCTGCACTGCAAGTTTTGATTTGGAGCCAACAGCTGCTTCATGCCTTTCAGAACAGACTGCTGGACAAGCAGAAGCAGAAAGAGGCTGGCATAAGGAAAACAGCACCTTTGTTTATAAAACAAATACTACTTTGGAATTTGCAAACTTCTCAGTCAAAGAATTTCCTTGTCATAACAACACATCAAGTGCCCCATATTTATAAGAGCATATTAGAGAAAAAAGGATGTGAGATACTATTGGCGTGATATTTGCCATTATTTCAGTGTAGAAGGAGGTCAATGGATTTTAGGAATTCTCAAATAGTGGTGAGTTAGCTGGAATTCAAGTAATGATGATGAAGACTAGAAGTGTGATGATTATCCCAGAAGATGTTCAGGCTGAAATTTACTGTTCATTTGCTACCAAATGCATGAAACACATACCCAGAGGCAACAGCCTGATCCAGCAGTGGACATGAATTGTGTGGGGAACAGAATAATCTATTGCGAAAGGAGGTAGTCAATAGGTGGAGGCATTAACTGGACATTTGAGGATTAAAGGATTAAAGCCATGGCTGTGGTATGCAGCTCTCCCAGGAAGGAAAACAAGGGGAAATCTTGGAGCTTCTACCAAAGACAATGAAAGTAGAGAGCAGGAGAATTAGTCATCTATGATGCTGATCAGAGAACTAATAAGACTCATCACAAAGACTGAAATAACCCCTTGCCTTTCATCTCTGTTATTTATCTCCTCACCAAAACCATTCTTAGAAGAAACGTTGGCAGAACTGAGGACTTCTACTTAGCAGTAACCATGCAAGAGAAGATCACTGACAAAATATTCCTTATTCCAGCAACAGTCCACAAGACTCAGCTGAAGGATCCTTTAAGGATGATGAATTGCCTTATTTTATGAGATAAAAATTGGGGAAGTGAGTGTTCAGTGTATGGGTGGTGAAGGCAAATCCTGGAAAACACATTGCCCAAGTTTACATTTAAAGCACAGCTTATCACTTCATGTGTCTATGTATATAACAGAGGAGTTGCATGCTTTTTTTCATCATGTGATCATTTTAGAGGTAAGCACCCAGAATAAAGAATAAAACTCACAATTCTGTCTTTCCTAGATCCTGTACTGAACTCCTGTTCCATGATCCCCCTTCATTTCTTCCAAGCTGGTAACTTTGCAGCACTTACCAGCCTCGTTTAAAGAAATTTGAATACATGAGGAGAAGGGTAGCATACATAGCTGTGTGCATGCTGGGAGGGGCGGACTTGAAGAAGGCCTTACAGTGGCGGAGCTCTGCACAGTGTCCAATGCAGAGCCTCTGTAAATTACAGCCCTGTCTTTTATTTTTAGTTGATCTAATGAAATGTGTCACCTATAACCACACTCTTCCATAATTAACGATATCTAGGAAAATACTCTGAAATTCTCTGATAAGCACCTAGACAAGCTTGATGTTTCCTCTCTGAGATGCAAAAGAGGACATTAAACTGTTTTCACCCCCACATCCCTCGAGCCATGAGAAGTACCAGATCTGTCTCTGCTGGGCCAGACTAAGCCCTGTTTCACCACAAACTCAGTGCAGTACCGACAAATGATCTCCATAGTAAATGATGCAAATAAGAAATGTCAGCATGTTCCAAAATTCCTCACTTAATCTTATTGCCAGTTGTATAGTCTGGATAATCAGTAAATAAATCCTTCTAACTTTGCTGAAATCCTTAGGGGCTGAATACACTTCAGAGAGCACTTCCTAATTCATTCTCATTAACCTTCCCAGCTCTAAACAAAGTAATTTCCTACTTTTCTTAGCATCTGATTTTTCCACTGGCCTCTGAAACACCTGATTTAGCAGCAATGATTTCTCACTTGTGATTTCTGTTTTGAACTGGCATTGTTCTTTCTCCTCACACATATGCTTGCTGGAATAGCACGAATCAGCAAGATTTAAAACCTCCCATTCTCAAGTTTGAAGCCCCTAAAGGGAAATTGCAGTTGTGATGCCAAGGAACACAGTCATACGTTATTTGACTTTTCCTCAGCCAGGCTGACAGCGGAGGGGGAGGGAAGGAGGAAGGAAGGGGGAAAGGAGAGGAAGATGGCATTTTAATAGCACCCACACTGATTTCACACAGTTGGATCACTGTGCTCTGGAGCGGCACCATTTCCTTTCCCCTTTGCTTTGCATTCAGTCAATACTGCTAAACCAGGCTCTACAGGAAAAATTCTCAATCTTTGTCTCACAGCATGGACCACATTTTACTACAGAAATCTGTCTTGTGGACACCTCCCCTCACAGGCTAGCTGGCTAGCCCACTCTTTAACCCCATTTTTGATAGACCATTATGAACTCAAGCCTTGCACAGGCTCACCCCACCCTCATACCAGATGGGACAACATTCCTGTCAGTAGAAGATGAATTATCCCCTCATTGCTCGCCCCAATTCTCATAGTCTCTGTAGCACCCACATCAAGTGCTTATCTGAAAAAAACCTAATAACAGGTGTGAATTTAATCTAATTTAGCAAGTGGACATACAAGAACCACCAGCATCTCATGTAGATAAATCTGCCTTTCCCAGATGTTAGTCATATGCCAAACATATCTTGGCCAGAGTTCTCATCAAAATATTTCATTTGATAATTCAGCTCCTAAGATTCGAAGCTCTCATACACATTAATAGGTTTTCCATAAGCCCTCCTTCGGGCAGAGTGACAGTAGTCTACAAATTCTGGCAGGAACTCTTACCCCAGTAGAATGTCAATGATCAGCACCATCCATACGCCCCATTTAAGAACCCCATTAACTTTGCAAGCAAAATTTTAAGCTGCAACATTCCTCTAACAGAAAAACCTCAAAACTGATCAGAAGAGGAATTTGAAAACACTGAGAGCTTTACTGAAGTGTAACAAATATTGCTAAACAAAAGAAAATCATCCATACAGGAGCATAGAAATTGAAAATTATTGGGTAAATTTTTTTCAGGGGAATAAATAAGTTATGAGCAACTATGCTGCACATAATCCTGGACCAAATGAAATTAGATACTGCTTTATGACATGACTTCCATTTTGTACAAATATGCCAAACCCCTTCTAAATATCCTGCAAAACCAGTAGAAAATGAAAGATGATTTTTTTTCTTCCTAAAATAAAACCAAATTATATTTAAGCAACAGTGAGATTCTGGTAAGTTAATACACATGACTGTGAGCAACAAGCATAAACACTTCATGTTGTAAGACCACACGCTTGTTAGCACAAACCAAATGAAACCATAATATTTACACCTTAAGTCACTCTGAACTTGTGTCTATGGGGAAGTTACAGGACATCAGTGATTAGCACTCTACCCTGAGCAAGTACAATATGGAATTTTCCTTTGCAGTTAAGATCACCTGGCTTTATTGTTGCCACAAGCAACCCTAACCTTGCACTTCAGTTGGATAATTTTGCAAAATTACTTTGAACTGAAAATTACCTGTGTCAGTGTTTTTTGAAAATATTTGAATATTTGAAATCAATATTTGAAAATCAATATTGAATTTTCAGTTCAAATGTTTGATTTCTCACCTCCACCCCCCCACCTTCTGTTACTGGTGAGCAGCAAAAGGTAAAGTCAAAGCTAATTTGACATTTCTCATTTTGCACAGCAGCGTACAATCAAGGAACCCCATCCCTGTGGCAGTGCAATGAAGACTCAAACTTCTTTCAGACAAGGAACATTAGCTCACACATGCTCCCAAGAATTAGAACTGTTTTAGTCAAGAACAACAAAAACTGCCACACCATTAGGGCTATCCTCTCGCTTTTTAAAGGGTTTATGCCTGCTGAGCAAAGCTGGGTAGTAAGAGCAGTGGTTTAATGTATCATCCTAATGACTGAATGTCTCACAGTGGAGTTACAGATATAAAAGTTTCACTCTTCTTCCTCTGTGGTTCTATTTTAAAATGTTTTCTGTAATAAAATTACTGTGAGACAGCTAAATCCAAAGGCAGGCATGGAACTTGAACCCATGGCCTTCTGGCTTAGAGGTGAGACTATTCCTAACTGAGCCAAAGTGACACATACATAATATGCTTTCAAGGTTTTTAGAGAGCTCTGTCATGATTTAAAAACACTAAGTCTTTGTGGTACAAACCACAGTGCAGGAAAGAACTGGGGCTCCCTTTTTACTGCTAATTTTAGCTTATGAATTGTTTATAATCTCCTGCAAAATACATAAAACCTTATTCTGCCATAAGCTAAGAGAGAACAGCGTTTCAAAACTGATTCTTAATTATAGTGTTCCCCTGCTAGATGGGATGGAGGCAAGTTCCAAAATTGTGTCAGAGTATATGAAGTGATAAAATAAGGATGGGTGAGCTATTTTTAAGCACACTCAAAGACTCTGAGGTCAAAATCCCTGAATTTATAGACTTATGGCCATATTAAGACTCATGGATTATTAACACTTGTATGGTGAGATTCAAATATAATTTCATTTGAAACACCCTCTGGCTTCAGAGCATGTGTTCCCTACCAGTCTGCCTGCCAAACTGGGGCCCCCCAGGGAGCCACCTTTAAGCACAGATTATATCCCTACTGTAGACAGGCATTTAGGAGACAAATGGGATGAGATGCTTCCATTGGGTGTATTCCCTCCTCCTTTCTTTTCCCAATACATTTTGCAAACAAGGGGCCTGCCTTTCCAGATGGGCAGGAAGCAAATAGGTTAAAGAGAACATTTGAGGAGTAGTAAGCAAAAGCACATATTTGCTTCTTACTCTACCCAGCCAGAAAAGTTAATAGAGCCTCAGGCCATGGTGATACTCCATTGCTGCAGTTGTGTTTCGCCTTTGAAGGGGCAGCTGGGCACCTGCTGGAAGGACAGGATCTAGAGCTGCTGCCCAGTAAGATTTGGCCTGGTTAAACAAAAGTGATCCTGCCCCCTCCTACACTTTCTTCTCCACTGCAGGAAGAGAGGCTTAGCAACAACTCCTGAAAGACATCTCAGATCTCTTGGATAACCCAGATTTGTAACAAAATCATTGTTTTGCTCATGGAAATAAGCTATGTACAGGCATCACCTGGGAAGGAACTGGCACTGCCTTTCCCCTCCCCAAGCTTCCCAGTGCTGCTAAGTAATGGTCCTGATCTCAGTTTTGACTCATAGCAGCATTTGGCTATGTAAAAGCTGTCGCCCTCTATACACATACTGCTTTCCTTTCAGTAATGATCAACAAACCCTTTTTGTTTTGAAAAAGGAGAAAAGCAACTGAGTGAGGAGAAACCAAATGCACAGACTTTTGCTGCCTTAAAGTGAAAGTGTTAACAGCTCTCAAACCTTTTCCCCATTTTGTTGTTGACAGTCTACAAAAGTTTTAGGTGTATTTTGCTCTAGAGGCCAAATGGGTGGCATTAAAGGCTTTAGGGCTCTGACAACACTGCAAAATTATTTGCACTATTTACATTGTTCATTTTGTAACTGAGGAAAGGTTTTTGGGAAGCCATTGCACAGAGATAAGCTATTGTCTTGGAGAAGACCATACAGTAGTTACAACTATCAGAGGAAGACAGAAGGCTCTAAAGCTATTTTCAAGTGAGTGGATTTATTTGTCCTATTTCTGAAACTGCATTTACCTGAACAAAAACTTGACCTTTTTCCCATTTGGATTTCCATGCAGTGGTGTGTAACATGAAATACTAGTGAACTGTAGATAGCTAAAGTAAAAGTAAAAACATTAGTCAAAACAAAACTCAGATCTTTTCTTGATTATGGATTTATGGAGCAATAAAACCCCATAATATGCACAAAGCAAAAACCTTGGAAAAAAAAAAGGTTCAATACAGAAAACATCTACTGAGCAATTAAAAAGAAAATAATCCAGTGTTCTTGATTCTGTTCTAATTCATGCACAGTCATATTTCAATCAAAAGGAGTTAGTAGAATGGGTTCTGTATTATACCTATCAGAAGACTATGATGCATTTACTTGCATTAGAGGATCTCCCACTTGGAGCAGTGCTGAACAGATCCATGTTCCTTACTTAGACAGTTTGCAAGTATTTTTTATTTTTTACAAATCCCTGGTATTAGACCATCCTATGAGCATTAAAGACTCATTCTTCCAAAACTTCCCAGTCTTGGTCTGAAAATCTTTACAATAGCAATGTGGTGAGTTCAGAGACACTTTCTCTCCTCGAGGTCAAGAGATATCATTCCTACAGACACCCATTACTTACTTAAGAATTGTTGCTTTCAGGAGTTGGGCCTCATTTTGGGACAGTTGCAGTCACTAGGAATCTTACCCCCAATATCCATCAGCATTTATTCAGACAATAACCACTTCCTTATCTTTCAGAAGTGACAAAACCAGTTTTAAAGCTTTTCCTACAGGTGCACTCCACAACTTTGATTTTCAGGTACACAAAATTACAGAACTCCACTCTGCACCACACATCATCCCTCAGGTACATCCTGTACTTCTGCATCCCACTCTGCTCCCAGCAAAGCCTCTGGCAAAATTCCCACTGAGTTCAGCAGTCCTGTCCTATTCCCTCCAGTTCCTCACTAAGGTTAATTCCTTTCCTCTAAGTATAAACAGAAATCAGCAGGTAAAAAAGTTTTGTCTGATGTGGCACTAAGGCTGTGGAATTTACTCCCACGTGAGAATGGCACAATAAAGTCATTTGTTTAAAAGTAAATTGAAAACATTCCAGTCTTCTTTGGCTTACAACTACTAGCTTTAGTTTCTGCACAGCACTGTAGAATGTCTGGCATCAAAGACACTTTGTACATTACACTGAACTTGTATTAGACACTGTTAGTGGCCCATTAATCACAGCAAACAAAGATCCCTTGCAAAAACAAAAAAGTACTGATTTTTCACATGTTCTGCATGGACTAGGAGAGGTTAACACCACAGTTTTCTGAATGCTACACATTTTGAGACATGAAGTGTTGACAAGGCATCTGAGAGGGTGCAGATTTTTCAGCTGATAATTACATGTTCCACATTAAACAATTCTTATGTGTGCCCAATTCTCTCTAAAATTAGACAGAAACTTACCTCAGTGTAAATGAGCACTATTTAAATTCAAATGCCTACAAATGCATGTGCTTCTTTACACCTACACACAGACACCATGCATGTGTGCAGAGGCAATGGTTATTGGCAAGAAAAGCTACAGTGATGTGAACCATGGTTCACATGAACCTTGAATGACCACAGCTGGAGAAAGTGAAGGCTTATGTGAAACACATACTAACAGAAAAATTAGCCTGAGGGAATGTGATTGCGTATTTGCAAGTGTTGGAAGAGGAATGGGAACTGAACCAGTATGGAAATGAAAAGACATAAAAAGGAAAACCAGTTAGTGGCTAGGTAAGTAGCAAAGGTAGCACAGAGGAAAGACCATGGTCTGGAGTTGCAGGGTGTATTTCAGGGTGCAAATTACTGATAACATCAAAGGAGAAAATGCTGTGTTGCAGAAGCGTGAATTACTGTTTTCAGCTCCATGGCTGTCATGGGCAGTTTCTTGTCATCCAGACCAAAGCAGGGCAAAACCTGAGTCATCCGCCCGGAAGCTTGCTATTTGACAAGACGATTTCCATCAGGCTTGTTAGAGCAAAGTATTTTGGCTACCAAGCTTTCACAGACAAAAGTTCTTGCACGTGTCTCAGGTGAAACAAAACTTACTGTATGATTATCATTCTTTCCTAACCAGGACGGGAGATGTGAAGGGAAGCAGTAAGGGAATAAACCGCTACCCTCAAAAAAGACATATTATGCACAATCTCCTAAAAGTATCACTGATATACACCTATAGGCAGTCATCAGCTCCCAGTAACTCAACAGCTCCTGCTACTGCTCATGGAATGGCTACAGAATTACAGTATGAAGGTATCAACATGGTACTTGGGTCTGTGGAACAGCAAGTGCAGTGCCCACAGTGATGCAAGTACAGGTTTGTTAGTTGAACCATGACTCTATGCAAGGCTTTTGAACATGCTTCTAAAGGAGCACTTTAAAAAAGAAAAGAATGAAGGATGGCAGAGCATGCCAGACTCAGTAAGTTAACTGATTTTCTGACAAAGGGAAACTTGACAAATCTTTGGTTCAGCAAAGTGGCACCCTTAGGAGACTGACAATTAAGCTTATAAAGAAAAGTATTACTGAAAGAACAGTCCAGTAAAAACCTGTCTAACAGGTAAATAAATGATAACATGGGAGGAAGAACTAGCAGCCTTGAAGAATCTCACCATCAAAGTGGCCAAGGGATCAGTCTTACTGAAATAAAATAGCATGAACTTGCTAGTTAAATTTGCTTCTGCCCATAATACAACATTGTGAGGTACTGTCAACACAGTGAGGGATTGAACAGTGTCCTGGAAGACACGGATAACTTCAAGGACTGGAAAAAACAGAAACAGGATGAAATAATAATTATATGCTGACAGATTAATGACAGCTACTACAGTGGTCTGGGAGCTCATCAGCTAGCAAAACCAAAAGAAAATAAACCCCAAACATGGCTAACTGAGCACTAAATACTTCTAAGACACTGGTAATACATGGCCATGAAAAGACCAAATGTGTTTGTAGTCTCTGTTATGAGCAATGCGTGTCCAATAGAGGGAACATCATTTTGTACCGTGGTACTGGAGCGATCTCCAAATCACTGACAGAGAAGGCTGTGTGTCTTCTGGTGAAAGATAACACTTTACATGTCCCTTGTTTCCAGGGTTGCTGCACTATTTCTCTAAGAGTCAAGTGAAACTGCGCTGTCAGAACAAGCAGATTTTATCACAACAGCACTGAAACTGCTTTTCAGCCTGCACAGGGTAGAGCACTGCAGTCGTTGACAGCCCTAGACAGTTAAATTGAAATAGCTCTGCATCTTATATGAACTATATGGCTCTCTTCCTTCCTCCTTCCCCCACAAGGTTCTTGTCCATGTTTCAAGCCATAGTCCCCTGCCTCTGAGCTGGAAGTGGCTCTGCATCAGCTCTCCCATTAAGCTGGGAAATATATCTGGGAGGAAAGAGCACAGATACTTGGTTAGTTGTCTCATAAAACTCCCATGTACACACTGATCAACCCAGAGCTGCTTCTGCTGCTTACTAGGCCTGGGAAAAGAGGAATGTGGGCTTTGGAAAAAGCTTTTCTTAAGAAGCCACTGGGCACTGCAACTGTTGTTTGACCATTTTCTTCAGTGGGAGCTGCAGGAGTATTCCATGTTCACAGGTCTGTGCAGAGCTATTTAGGAAGCCTGGTGACATGAGAGAAGTGGTATAAAGAAACAATTTCTGCTCTTCCAAGCATGATTTTCCTATTTCTGTATCAGTCTTCTGTATCTTCACCTTCTACAGATTTTCATGTAGGAGGAGACTGTCCATAAAGCATGATCAGAATCAAGAGGAGCAAATGAAAACTGTTAATGTCAGTACAGTGAGCTGGTCTCACTTGTCACCTCTGTCACCCTTCCAGAAGCCTTCATCTAACTTGGCAAGAGGGCATGACTCTTGTGTGAGAAAAGCAGGCAGCTGAAAAGGCAGGTAAACAGCTGACTAAAGATCTTGATGCTCCGGTTATCATGTGGGCTGCTGGTTATAGCTTCCACAGAATGGAGAAGGGAAGGAAAAACTTTATCTGAAACCCTAAAATTAACAATTAAATTGATAAGAGCAAGTTGGACTGGACCCTTGGTAATAAGTATAACACCTGAGACAGTCACTGGGTCAGTGACTAGTCTCATCTAATGCAATGTTGCTTCAGAATTACTGAAAGATCAAATGACACATTTGAGAATCTGCTATTCCAGTTAAATTTCCATATCCATCTAGTGGAAACTTTTGGGGTGTTTAGCAGAAGGGGAATGGTAGAAGGGGGTGAAAGGGAGGTGAACTCTTTAAAATATAATCTATTTTCTGGCTACCATCCTTTCATAAGAGGAGTTAAAAAAAACCAAACCAACTTCAGCTTAAATTACAGGCATGCAGACAAGCTCTCTCAGCCCCAGAAATTCATCCTACATGTTGATTAACAGTCAAACTATTAGAGCTGTAGCATGAAAAATAGGCCAGGCTTCAACTGAAGATTGCCTGTAGCTAATGATGCAGCGGAATGAACATTTTCATTCCAGCTAAACCATTCCTGTTCCTGTAAAAATAAAGAAATCCAATCTTGGGTTATGAAAAAGACCTGAAGAACTCTGCATAATTCTTGGCTTAAAATAATACCAGGGATTTTAACAGATCTGTATATACAGGATACGTTAACCTGTGAAGTCAAACATACATATAATTGCATACATGTACATGCAGAGTGTAAATGTCTGAAGTGAGGTCAGGGAGTGGAAGAGAAGTTGGTGACTGTATCTTAGAATTTCACATGCATAAGTGCATTACAGAGTTACTAGATTTGAACGTAGCTCCTGTCTCAGGCTACAGAAAATTAAAATATAATAAAGAAAAACAGCAGAAGGAAGTGCAGCAGGCTGTATAGCATCTGCCTGGCAAGGCTGCCTGACATAAGCAGGACTTGCCTGGAGATATCCCTGTGGTTCAGCCCCTGGCGCCATCAGTTGGGCTTGAAAGCAAAAGCAGTGGAAGGAGGCAATTAAAAGTGACTCTGCACCACTCCGCTGTCAAGAGTCCACTGCAGCCACTGAAAGAGGGCAAGAAAGGATTCAGGCGTATGTAAGACATGGATTGTGTCTCTCCAGCTTTAGTGATTTCCATTATGGAAGCACAGCAGTTTACAGCTTTTAACCTTTATGCCTCTGAAGTCAAATATCAACTTTTTGTTTTGATTTCAGCACATAAAATGCAAATTCCAGTTCGGCCAATGTCAACAGCACATTCTCCCTAAGCCACAAGTAAGGTGCAGGATATAAAAAGCACCACAAGGTAGAAAGCTGGAAAGTGGAATTACACACAAATATTCACTGCCACCAGAGATTCTGCTGGCTAGACCAGCGATTTTCAAGACTATGAAACTCAGAGAGGGTGCGGGGGAAGGCCATGAGTTTCAAACCATCCTGTTGGCTGCAGGAACAACTGTTAAAAGAAATTAAGAAAAAAGTCAGACCCCAGAAGAAGCAGAAGACAGCATGTTCCAACTCCAGCTGAAGGAAAGTTTACATAAAAACAATCACTTGGTTAGTGACTCATAAGGAAAGAATCCCTAAGCTTTCTTCAGGGAAACCCCAGTAAATAACATGTCTAAAAACACATGAAGATGGTGTTGTCTGTTCCGTTACGATACTCAGTCCACATGATAAAACCTTTGGCAGCAGAACAACCTACTGAGCACAGTTCTCTTTGGGAAACCCAAAAAACAGTAAGCACTGCCACGGCTGCTTGCAAAGTCTGCCTCATATTCCAGTTCTTGTATGACATGTCTAATGCAAACTGGGAAGAAACGTGAAAAGAACTCTTTCTGTTACATCATTGGAGAGTGCTTCTCTGTTGACTACATGCAGTCATACTCTCAGGATATATAAAGCCTGGATTTCAATACATTTTGCATCTTTTATAACTGCATGTTATGGATTTAAATATCCTGCTGTACTACGCCCAAAGAAACTGAACGAAAAGCTTGCTGCATGCACAGCCTCTCTGGAATATGTTATCAGACACACAGCAGGCTGTGCAAGAAATAGTATTCTATCCAGAGAAGGGATGGATATAACTTGCAATATAAAACTTTGGCTATAAGTGTTATTTTTCTTTAATTCTTTTTTTTTTTTTTTCTAAATCAGCACAAAATTTGGAAGCCTGTTGGGTATTTTTAAGAGTATCTTCCAGCAAAGAGACTTTAAACTCAGTAAAGTAAGATCATAAAACCAAGAGAAATTACAGTGGTTTCCAAACAAATGACCTGATCTGAACACCGTGACGCCTGAACTTGGACTGACTAAAAAACTCTACTGTTGGAGACTCCAGGTAGGAATATTAACAAAAGCATTCTGTGTCAAGCAGAGCTTACGTTCTGCAGCAAAGCTGCTTAGTTTTTGCAGATGTCCAGGAGGACAGAGTGGAAACTTGGTGGCAACTTACTAGTAATTTTACCTTGCTCTCTAATGAGTTTTTAGCTTGTTAAATGTGAATGTGGACATTTTAATTTGCACTGGAAATCTCCCCTGCCCGAAGTTACTCCTTTTCATACTGAATACAACGTGTTTCAGTTTATGCTGCTCCCAGTATTTTCAGCTGCTGTAGATCCATAGCAGACTCCAGGAATTTTCCAGGATATAGCCAGAAACTTGTCACAAAAAAACCTGAAGGTTGGAAGCACTGAAGTCATTCCCAAGGGATTGTGGAGTTACCATAGTAAAGCAGTGTTTTTACCAAAATTCTCAGCAACAAAAGCAGTAAGCATCACTGATATTTGACCTCTAATTTTCCATTGTCAGTGGGGGTTGAATTTGGAAGGAACAGAGTAGTTGTGACAAACTTTCAGGTATTTGCTTATCTGTAAACTCTGGTAGATAGCTTAGTGCTCCTCTATATATAATACAATATATTTTATAAAAAGCTATGAAAGAGCAGCCTATAGGCCACCAGTACTGAAGAAACAAGAGTTTCTCCCAGAAAAAAAAGCAGCTGCAAGTAAGATACAAGCAACTGCTTTAAAACAGGAGCATCATTTAGGTCAAATAAACCATTCCCACACCTGAAATGGAAGACTTAACTAGAAAAAACGTAGGCAGGAATGACTTGGCCTGAAAACCCAGGAACACACAAAAGAAGAACAGATAACACTGGGAAGTGCTGCATCCTTTTATCTTCCAGGGAATGGCAATGTTCCTGGGCCTTACCAGGAAAAAGATGTGCCTGTGTTGCCCATAGACATTACCTAAGAACCTGGCCCTCAGGACAGCTGAGCTTCTGCTTCCAAGGACCCACTGTCTATGAAAGTAACAGTGAAGTAGTCTACAGTTAGGAGATCCAGACTTGGAAGTAATAATCACAGATTATTCTAGACACAGACCCCTAGAGATACATGCAATTCCCCAGTGGGATCCTATCAGAAAAGATCTGAATTTTGATGGGAAAATGTTGATACTTGTATACACTAAAGGAAGCCCATTAAGAATACCTGAGAAACAGACGTACACGCTGTCAAAGGCAAAATCCTCTGAAACAGAAAGATAGAGAACTTCATACACATGCTTACATCTTACACAGCTTACAAGGATTCCTGATTTTGAATCACTTAGAACAACTGACCCAACAAAACCACTTGAGCAAATTTCCAATTATACTCTAACCTGAGATGCTTCCAGCACGTAAGGACAGACATTCAAATAACTACTATTAAATTTTAAAGATTAACTGAAGAGAATCTGGTAAATAAGCAGGAGAATTAATCACCACTTTTTCTTAGAAGATAGGCAGAAAGAAATCACTGCATACTCAAAAGATGTTGGAATGAGGTATTTTTAAAGACAAAGGATTAAGACATCTTGCCAGTCCTGCTCCAGGACTGCCTTCTCAGGCTTGAAGAGAGCTCTCGTGAAACAAATCATGCTCCTTGTTTACAGAATTCATTAGTATCAAAATAATCCTAATCCTACGTCTTCCGCTAGTCAGAGCAGTGACAAAAGGGTAATTTGCCTCAAGACCCTCTGTTTCCAGAGGCACTCAAGGCTAGTGACAAACCTTTAACAAAAACCGCAGACAGGACACTGTTTCACAATTATCCATCAATTCTCCCACGTCTTCTTTAACTGCAAGGAGAACCATGTTTTCACTCTAAGTTTGTAAAATAGGATCCTGGTCCATGACTGCAGCTTCTAGACAAATAGTATCTGTTCACAGTATTAAAAACAGCTGCTGGAAAGGCATCATGCTGCGGCTTACAAAAGAAACTGTACAAATAAGATGGAACTAAATAAAAGAAATATGACATGGGGCAGAAATCACAGCCTCAATCAGACAATGCCAGGAATAGCTCTAGGAAAGGACTTTATTTTAGCAGAACACTGATCAGACTACAGAAAGCATGGAAAAAACCAACAGTCCCCTAAATACAACACTAAGGACAGCACACCCACCCACAACAGGTGAAATTCTAAATCTGTGTAAGTTGATGCCATTGATTTTACCATGCCCATCTTCCACTCTTTCCATGACCTAGACTGATTGCAATTAAACCATTTCTGAGCATACACATTTACTCATCAGGTTAAGAAGCATGCCCTGCAGGGTAGTATATAACAAAGAACACAAATTCAATTTAAAAGAGAAAGAATGTAAAGGAAACAGGGTAAGGCCACTTGTTTCTCAACTGCAGGAACAGGGATTTTAGGAACAAGGGTATAAAAGCTACTCTTCGCACCTACCAGTGCAAAGAATTGCACTGATCAAAACATCCATAGCAAGCTCTTCCTAGTGGGAAATACCAATTCTCCAAAACTGGCACACTCAATATATTGTGTCATATAATACAACAAACAGGGAACAACAAGGACAAGGAAAGTATCAGTCAATCAAAGGCCACAGTGGAGCTGGGAAACAGCTGGGACAGGAGCTGAGGAGTGATCACAGAATAGGAACACATGACACCATGGAAGGAGTTACATGAGTCAAGAATGCAGCTCCAGAATGAAGGATTTTACCTGTAGAACATGGGGCTTGAGTATGACTTGGCTTATGGAAAGTAATCATAAAAACACCTCCAGAAAAAGAGATAGGTAGGAAAGGTTAAAGAAGTCCAGGATGAACTATGTATCAGACTAGACATTGCATATATTGGGTTTTGCCCAAAATGGCGTCAGGGAAAATAGCATTCAGTTTCTCCTGATCATCTTGTTTTCCCTTGTAATTGAGAAAAAAGAAGTATCTGGCCATTCGCCAACTGCCCTCCACCCTCATGTCCAATGTCTACATTTCCTATTATACTATAAATGCTATGGAAGGGTGAGTCTGGTGACATTTTTGGCAGAAAAAAAAATCTTTCAAATTTTTATTTACTCCCAATTACTTCTCAGGAGTAGATTTTTGTGCAATTACTGATTTGGAAGACAAGGAAGGTATTTTAGGATTGTCTTAAAGCCTTGTAACACTTGTGAGTTTCCCCTTCTGTTCAATGCCCCTCATGGATGACCACACACTGTTGCACTAAAGGGGCAATCAGATCTTTCTGGCTGTAGCTGTTCTGAGACCTGGAGACACAAGGACTTCAGCCTGGAATCCAAAAGACCTTTGTGACAGAGGTTGGTGCAGCACATTCCAGAAGCTCCTTCCTCTCCACCAGCCAACTCAGTGCTCATTGACCAGGGCTGGCAAAGCATCCTCCAAGGTTTGACACCTTTATTGCCTTCCCCAAGTCATATCTTACTAAATGCCCAGAATAGGGCTGACACTTATGTTCTATAATCTGAAACTTCACCACCAGAGTTTTCACGTTTCTCTAGAGCTTCAATGAAATCCTTCATCAGAGTGGAAGTGGGGCAAAAATGAGCCGTGCCATAAAGAATGAAGAATGCAAAAATATTTTCAATATGCAGATGCCTGCCAAATCTCAGGAAAGAGCCCCTCCCCCCCAGATACATTACAGGAATTAAAAAAAAAAAAAAAAGGTTTGCTTGCTTCTAAATTTCCTGAAGTTTGCTTAATGTCAGCAGTCCCATTTAACAGCAGAAATGTAAAACCCTGTGACAGCTATTGAACCCCCGACCTCTGATAGGCAGTTACCAGCTTTGCAGGGACTGGTTTTGAAATCATTGGTCGGTTAGCCTGCATCTTGTTACAGTCAGTGCAACTGATGGAATACTATGAATCTCTTTTTCCCCTGTACATTTTTAACTCTCTCCTGCCAGCAATTATTTTACTCACACAAGAATATAAACCAGGGCTGCTCTGTTTCTTGGGGAACATTCAGGGAACAAGGTTGCATCTAGTTTAGTTTAAACTAGTAAATATTTAGGAGAACAAGAAGATAGTTTTTATCTGAAACATGTTTTCATATCCGTGAAACAGTGAAGCAGCAAGAAAGGACTGAAAAACAGCCTGCCATTTCCTTTGCTCCCTGTATTTTGGACTGCTTTTGACCCAGCATGTGTGAGCATGCACACTCGCTTGGTCTGCTCTTTTGCACCGTGACTTCATTGTAAAATTCAATTCATCTGTTCAAAGCAACAACTGAAACACTGTCCATAAAATCATGGCATTTTTCCACTTAAAAAAAAAAAAATAAAAATTAACACTTCATTTAAAAGTTATTTTTAAACCTAGTTGGCCTGAAGCCAATTTTAGACAAAACTGAAATGGATTCTTCTTTTCCTAGAGTTCAATGCCTTCCTTTTCTAAAATACATTAATAAAAAAAAAGAAAAAGAAAAAAGAAAAAAAGAAGAAAGTAAAACCAGTGAATGCACGATTTACACTTCTTTCTACACCATTTTACACTCTGATATATTAGTAGTAGAGTTTGCTTTTCAACATACTACTATGCAACAAACCCAGTTTTTGTTATGAGTCTTTACTTTTTCTAGTTTAGGAACTTAACTTGAACACAGACTTCAGAAATCCCAGAGCTGAACCACTTTCAGCTTGAATTTGCCCAGGCACTTGCAGGGCATCATCACAGCTGTAACTGGCTGAGTCAGAGCTTATATCTGGAGGGTGATTGAAGACCCTTTAGAAACATGGCTGAATTTGAAAAAGAATGTATGAGAGCCTTATTACAATGCAAAGAAAGATACATATGGCTTCTGGCACTCTATCTGCATTTACATGTCAATAGTCAAGCATGAAATAGATGAACTGTGAGCGCTGTTGTTATATATGTAGGTAGAACAAGTATCACTAAGTTCCCGTTTTCCAGGACCGTCTCAAGAGCCAGGAGGACATCTGGTCTTCTTAATGAAGTAGCCGATCTGGAATCTGGGCTTAGTAAAACTATTGCCCTCAAAGAAAAAATGAGGGGGGAAAAAAAAAAGAAAAAGAAAAAAAGACAGACTTGAATCTAAGCAATTAATATGTCACCAGGAAGTATTTTAAGGAATAACAGGCAAACCGACCTGGCAGGCAGAGTATTTTCCTCCTCCTTTCAAAGGGAATCCTATTTTCTCAAGAGAAAATTCAAACTCAATTACACTAACTGAACTTGTATTCCGTGTATGTTCACACACACAGTATTATCTGTGACAAATTCATTGAGGTGTGAATACAGGATTTATATACTTCAATTCTACGTGTTTTGTAAAGGGTATCAGCAAGTGCAGTAGTGCAAAATAATTAAAAGGTAAGAGCTTTGTAGTCACGTTATCCACAAAAAAGTAATTTAATCAGATTTTTATTCTCCAAGTTGAATTTTCTCAAGTCTGAGCTTAACATTAAAGTGTTTGATTCATCAAATTAAGCAGAAATAATTGGCTAGCTCAGGGCTTAAGGATGCAAAGAAAAAAGGTTATTTTTTAGTATTACAAAGTGTCACTTCTTTTTAGTATCTACAGATTCTGAATCAAAATTTCATGAGGACACAGCATCTATCTCATCTTTTAACCTAACAATGTTGGACACATCCTGAAGATGGACTTCATGAGGATGTTACAGGTTTTGCTATTGTTTTCAAATAGCAGGCTCTGGGGGGCTGGTTTGGGGGGATTTTTTTGTCTTTTTTTTTTTTTTTTTTTAATGAGGGTGATGAAGATGCACAGGGGAGGAAGCAAATTCACAATCAGGGATTAAGACAGTCAGAAGCATTCAGTTCCTCTGTCTTCAGTACCTGGACTGAAAGTACAATGCTCTGTGCAATGTTCCACCACTTTTCCTCTGCGCAAGGCTGAGGAGTGGAGTTCAGTTTTCATATTAGTAAGATGCGGCCTGCCAGCATGTGCTTGCTGAATGAGATAGGTCTTCATTACCTCATTCTACAGCACCCTTTTACAGATTTTATCCAACAAAGCTTTTGAAGATATATTTGTCTTTAACTATGTGAAAAAACCTCATGTTAATGACTGTGCAACAATAAAAAGTAAAAATAAAATTATTAGTAGCCCACTGATGATTATAAACCCTCTTCAATTCCCTTCCTCCACATTTTCTTAGGAACTCATTACTTCAGTGTTTATTTTTATTTTTGTAAATCTAAGAATGCAAAACTAAAGGCAGAGGTATAAAAGCAGCCACAATCTGGATGGGTGGGTACAGGACCTTCACATATCTGCATATGACATGATCCACGGTATGAATGCCACACTGGGCATTACTAACAGCTCTACTAGTAATCAAGTAAATCTGGACCAGGACAGTAAGGAAGGGTTATACAGCTTTGCAGCATAAAGCTGCATAAGAAGATTTGAGAAACCATCATCACCCCCAATCTGCTGTTCCTGTCTTCCCCCAATCCCTTCTGAAAAACTCTCTTGTCCCACTTCAGGTTTACCCATTTAATTTTTCATGACACTAGCTGCAGAAATTTCAAGATGTTCGTGGGGTTTGAGCCCCTGCAGGCAGCTGCAGGTTAATTCTACCTGTCTAACTAGGGTAATGTAGCTTCCAGAATCCAGCACAAATAACCTGTGTGAAAGAGAATGAGGAGACACAGAAGAGGATACAAGAATCCTTACAAGGAACTGTGTCCAAGAGAAAGACCAGGATGTTTTTCTGGAAATTTCTTTTGGAGTTACCTTCTGGACGATAGCCCAGGCCAGAGGAAGAACGCTTCTGAACCTGCAGCAAGAACTGCCCTTTGCTCAGAGTGAAAGGAGAGCTAACAGCTCCACAAGTCCTCATATCTCACAGGTTTCTCCTGTATTTGCCTATGGGTGTTCTCTCTTATGCTAGCAACTAATTCTTTGTTAGATGCTACTGGTCCTGACCTCTGTAAGGTACAGCATAGGTCAGGACTCTGGAGAACAGAGCGGGTCCATGCAGCTCCTGAACTCCAGACTCTGTTTCTGCCAGCCCCAAGAACTCTTTGGTGCCTCACCTATTCCCCACTTCCCTTGACAGAGCATCTACAGTCTAATCTCTCTGCTATGGAGACCAGAACATCATCCACTGCAGCAGCAAAGTCTTAAGTCATTATATTGTAAATAAACATTATAAACATTACCCTGATGTAAAGTTCCTCTCCCCTTGTCATTAATACACCACTTCTCTGAACCTGAGCTGAGCTACTCAGTCTCAGCTACTATGGAGAGAATAGAACTCAAAACCTGGTTAAAAACCTAAGAACTAAAAGCAGACAAAATTTCTCAACCTTCGTAACACTTAAAACCTGCCTGGGCCTTTCCCAAATGCTTCAGACTCACAGTGTACAGATAATACTTCAGGAGCTAATTTCAACATTTGCTGTTAAACATCTTTTGATGCTCCAGATACATAAATACATCTTCTTAAGGGTTAATATACCAAAACAGGAAGGGCGGGGGGGGGGAGGGGAAGCACAAAAGCTGTATAACTTCTTTCCATGGTATGACAAATTCTCTCTACATCATATTCCAAAGTGTGAAATGTGCAATTTCCATTCTTAAGCTCAGTAAAAATGGCATAAAAAAAGTACTAACCCTGGGAACTGGTTGATTATTAGTTTATCAGATCAACATCAGCAAAACTGTCTTTTAATGTGCTGCTTACTTTCAAAAAAACCTTTACCATGCATATTTCAGTTCTCCCTCTCCACACCCCACACCCTTCTCTTGCTGTCCAGCTGGAACACATCAAGGGTCTAGAAGCCAAGTCAAATGTTGACCCCACCCTCCTCCATCCATTTTAAGGCACCTTCAAAGCCAGTACACTGATCTAGTTCAGCTTAGCCAACAACGCCAGCAAATCTGTTATTTAAGACTTTAGTGCTGGCTTTTTATAACTGCCCATTAATACAAGCTTTGATGTATGGTCAAAAAATCCAGCTGTAATGAGTTTCATCAGATTGTAGTAACCTTTCCTCAGAAGGTCTTTATTACTATACCTTCATAATATTTGGTCCCAATACTGTTTTATAGTATCATTCTTACTGAACTGTGTTAAAAAACAACACTCAGCGGCACTTAACACATCTTGTTCCCCAAAATTAAAACAAAGAGCCATTAATAGTTTTCTAGAAGGCACTTTTGCACCCACATTTTAAATAAGAGTTTGCTGTTACCAGCATCAGGCAATAGTTGTGTGAAACAGAAGATAAACCAATTTTCCTGACAAAAACCTTGAGAGAAGATACAAAAGGATTTTGTAAAAGGACAAACAACTTACTTTGTTGTTCCCCTTCGCAGCAAGGAGGAAAGAGGGGGAAAAGAAATGTTAAATACATTAATTTTTACATGCATTCAGTCTAACTTGTACAATTCTGGAAACAGCTCATACCAAATGAGGAACTGACTCAATGAACATTCCCTGAAACCTTCAGTTAGACAGCTTCCAGGGGAGCACAGGACATTTGCAAAGGATCGAAAACATTCGGCAAAGTTGTAAATTCACGGTTTTTTCAAAATTTCCTCTCTACACAAACACTCTGATTCCGCTTTTGCTTCCATTAGTGTAAAACGGGAGCAGATCCTGGGAAGCTGGTGAATACTAACACAAGGGAGAAGAAAACGAGATATGAAATGATCTAGGGGTCGGATGAAAGCCAGAGGGATTTTCATGCACTAGTAATACTGAACTTCTAGTATGCAAAGCAAGCCACCAAACATGTCTGCTTAGCCTTTAATGACAGCCACTCCCTACGACGTGCCAATGAATGGAAAGTTTATGATCCAGCGCCTTTTAAAAACCAAATATTGAACTTTTAGTTTAGTAATAAAAATAAGGAGGAGATGGCATTAGGGGACAGAGGAAAGGAATGGATGGTGCTAGCAAGTAAAGTGTGTAGATCAAATTACGACAAACATCTGTGATTTTTTTCTGAATTGTGAGTTTTGCCACAAGCTGGCATGAACAATGTATATATTATATAGTGGGAAGTCAGCCAAAATAAACACCAGCCTACAGCTGAAAAATATAGTCTGGAAAGGTTAGTCACAAAGTTATAGTCATTTTTTTTAAAAAGGAGGGTTTTTTTGATGCATCAGCCCAGAAACCCAGCAATAAAGTCAGCTGGAAAATGGATATTCCATTTCAAAGTGAATTGGCCACAGTGTGATTTATATCAAGCAAGCTGACTTGCATATGGGTTGAAAAAATAAAAACACTGATTCACTGCTATCTCGGTGGCTGTCAAAGCCCACGTCCTGACAAAAGCATATCTCCTGGAGGAAAGAGATGACTTGGCAAGCTGCAGAAGTATTCAGGGCTCATAGAGCAACACTGAGGAGTGATTAAAGATAGTTAACAAGAGAGTGAATATATAAACGTGAGTGTGCATCCCCATGTGCTCAAAGCAGGCAAAATGAAGTGAGGAAATGGAGAAATGGTGAGTTGTTTAGCGAAAAATAAAAACTAAAATGCAACAGCATTGGACTTAGCTTACAGGATTAAATCAGTAATAGAAACTTCACATTAGCGTCAGTAAGTACTGAGCCCCATTTCCACTGTAATCACACAATTTTAAGTAGCATTCCAAAAAAAAAAAGAACAGAAAAATTAATATTTTTAGTTCAAAGATTTGCCCCTGGTGAGAATTCAGAACAAATCTCTAATTCACTGACAAAGTTCTACTTTTCCTGTCACTGCAGAAGGAACCCAACTAGGGGCAACTGAGTTGGGTTTTACATCAATGGCTTGTATGCAAGCAGCAGAATTGTTAATGAAAGCACACAGCTTAGCTTTCAAATTCCAGGCTGTGCGCACTGCTCTGGCAGTTACAGAAAGCAGGCCAGCTTCACCATTGCAGTACTCCAGGTTTACAGCACTATTAATCTATTTTTCATTTCTAAGCAGC
Source organism: Psittacula echo (assembly GCF_963264785.1). Taxonomy (NCBI): domain Eukaryota; kingdom Metazoa; phylum Chordata; class Aves; order Psittaciformes; family Psittacidae; genus Psittacula; species Psittacula echo. The sequence continues at coordinate 20,833,936 of NC_137740.1, forward strand.
AATTTTTCTACTTCTGGTGCCAAAGTCTTGGATACTCAAAGTTCCCAGCTGTGACATGCACATGAAAAAGAGTGAGAAGGTCAGTCTGGGAAGGGGCTAGAGTACCTCTTTGCCATTTTAACTCTGGGATCACAAAGCTGTGGGGAAGCACTGAAGAAAATGCGAGTTGCTGCCATTTCCTGGCAGTCTCTCTGACAAAAAAACCATGGTCTCTAAGTCTTTGAAGCAGAATGAAAGACTGAATGCGTGCCTCTAAAACTATTTTATTTTGTCAGGGGAAGGTGTGACACTGTGGAGTACGCACAGGATTTTAATGAAATGGTGATGATTTTTATTTAGGTTTCACTGGAACTTCTAAGGTACCCTGGGCCTTGGAGCTTTCACTTTGTAAATTCAAAACCTTAACAGTAGACCTGCAGTGCACATTTGGACCTCTAGTCCTGCAGAAACAAAGTGCTTTGCAAGACTAGAGTAGGATCAGGCATCTTTCCTGAAGAGCTTGATAGACTACTGGGTGAATTTCAAACTACAGGGGGTTGGAACAATAATAGTCACTCTTTTTGTAATGTAAAGATAATTCCAGCTCAAAGAAGAACTGAATTTTGACTCCTGTCTACTTCTGTCTTTCAAGGAAGTCTCTCATCTTCTATCTAAGACTCCCTTGATAGACCATCTTTAAACAAAATCTAGAATTCTTTATAAACATATTTTGAATTCAAAATATTTTTAGGGGGAAGGGAGAGACAGGAAGACTGAAGAGGTGTTTAGAATCCAACTAATCCATCTTGTTTAAAAATAAAATAAAAGATATATGAGTAGGATAAGCATGTCACAGAATGCAAGATTAAACCAGAGGAAGCAACAGGCTTTTTTGACATCATTATGAAAACCTGAGCAAGGAAAATAAACCACAAAACAATACAGTATTTTGTCCCTAGTAATTAATTAGGTAACCTCTTGTAACTAATCCTTGTAAAATTACTTTTGATGTCTTAGGTAGGAAGTAATCTACTGACACCGGCAACATACTCAAGAGTCACCAAATTTTATATATTTTTTTAAGGTAAAGTCTCAGATACCTGGTAGGTCTCCTGCTAAATCTGTATTTGAACTATTCTTAAAAAAAAAATCAGCATTCTTATCATCATCAATGTTTAGTCCTGGAGAATCCAGCAGTTCAATAAGTCTCTGATTTATCTGTTAATGGTAGCCTTGAAACTTGTTATGAAGAGACAAAGCTGGGGGTTGTTTGCTAAATAGCAGCCAGAGAACATACAGATAGAATTATACAGGAAGCCATGGAGGTATCACAAGAGAAATACGAGGAAGAGAAAGGTGAAGACATACAAGACAGCACAAGACCCTGGACTCAAGGAACCTGGCCTTCCAATGGAAAACAAGCAGAGAGAAGAACAAATTCCATCAAAATCAAAGCACCATTTCTAAAACCAGATTTTCCACTGAAGGAATCTAGTGGACCAGCAGACTTACTGAAGAAAGGTGCACCATGCATTACAAAAACTTTCAAAAGCTCAAATGACAGGTATTTTTGCTAGTCAGCCTTGTTTCTGGATACATCTCCTGAATCACTCAGTTGATACTAAATATTAAAATAACTAAGTCCAAAAAATATGAAATGGTAGTTGGGTATATTCCATTTCCTTACTTTCTGTCTTTTATGTTAAATTAATAAAGGCTTTTATCCACTTCAATTTGCTCCACATGACAATTAGCTGAGTAAAACTGCCTTTGGAAAGGTTTAGCATGCATTTCATACACAAAAAACATGCAGTAAATCAGTAAAATAAATATACATGATTGCCTGGAATGCTTCTGTCAGTTCTGTAACACAGAGCTTGAGGGAATAAACTCTTCAAAGCACATCTTTACCTTAGAAGACATTATCAGAAAGAACGAAGCTCCAGAAACCCCAAATTACTCAACTTTCACTAAACAGGTCCAACAAAAAACATTTATGATTTTGGAAGGATCGGTTTGTTTGGGTTTTTTTTTAATATTGAGGTTTGACTCACAAATTTATCTTAAAATATTTCAAAATAACCACAGAAGAGTACAACGAAAAGGCTAGCATTTCTTGAGATATTTGCAGACACTGTGTTTTCCCAGATGATACGATTGTTCCTTCTGACTCAAACAGAGCAGCTACGGGAAAGCTAGTAAGCTATTGAACTTACTGAGGATTTATCAGGATAGACACCGGCTCGTAGCAGAGATGCCTTCCAGCTATCCACCTCCTCTTGGGAGTCACAGGCTAGCTCAAGGAAACGGTAATCCTTGTAAACATTCCTAGAACAAAGAGCACCACATTGTAAAACTAGCATTTTACTACTCTGTATCATGCACACAGCATTTTAAATTAAAAATCCTTTGGGGTCAGAAATTACTTGGTAATCGTTTTAGACAACAGAGTTTATGGGATAGGTACTTGTTTAATAATTACACAGAGTGCTTGGAAGTATCTTAGAATGCTACAGCACAGCTCTGGAAATAATAATCATCTGAAGGCACCATGAAACTACTTCAAATCAATTTTCCAGCTTTTTCCAAAATTGAGCACTTTTAGGAAAACAACACTGTGGTGATGCAGAGGGCAAACACATAAGATACGCCATCAAAACTGCGTGTCTCATGACTACTGCTGTAAGTAATAAATATCAAAATAATTAATGATGCAACTTTTCCCATGTTAAATCCTTAAATCCTTTCAGTGCATTATATACTTTTTCTTTTTCTTTTTAGACATCAGTAAAAGGGGAAAGAAAACAATGATAATCATGTATTTTAAATAAACTACACAACCTCTGATGTCTGCCTTCGTAGTAAAAAAAATAGGGACATAGTTGATAACACTTCTTGCAGATAATTCACGTAATTAGTAGGGAATCACTTAATGGAAGAAGAGAGAAAGGAGGAAAAATACGTATGTAGGAAGGTGGTACTTGTAAACTCTCCAGTAAACAGAACAGATTTTCCCCTTACAGTTTAGCCATTAGTTTTTTAATTCAAATTCTACATACAGACCAGATTGTTGTACATTTGTCAGCCAACAGTCTTTTTAGGAAAGGCCACAAGCTTAGCTGACAAAAGTTAGGAAACCACATTTTGATAGATCTTAACATTTACACAAGAATCGATCTTCCATCACAACCAGACTGTTTTCGTTCCTTAGCAAGCCATGTAGAAGGGGGAGTGGGAGTAGGGAATGGGGATGATGGAGATTACTTCACTTTCAAAGACACCAATGACAAGGGGTCCTTTGGTTTCATTATGCAACCCCAGAGGTAACTTCTCCCACATATTTTGAGGGGGAAAAAATATGAATACACTATAGAACCAGGAAGTAAAGCTATTATTATCATTGTCTAGACAAATTTCTTTAGCATTCAGGGACTGGTGGGATTTCACTGTCACACTGCCAGAATACAACCAACTTGATGTAATTCCCACTCACAGAAGTGCATCTCCCTTACCAACAATGTCACCAGACATTTCCTAGCCTTGCTTTTTAGGGGTAGTCTCAGGAAGCAGATAGAAAACAGGTAGAATAATTGTAATTGAACAGTAAGCATTCACGCCGAGCATGAAGTAGCCATGACATCTAATCATTAAATTATGAGCCATGAAACCACAGTATGGCAACAAGAGTATACCCACCTCTGAATAGAGGGAAATCAGGTATTTTTAGCAGGCTTATATATCATGTTCAAAACTGAAAAGGATAAAGGACATACTCAGATTTCCTTAAGTCAGTGACATAATTCTCACCCATTTCAATGCCTACATCTGAGCAGCCAGGCACGCATGTTCAGCGCCAGGCCTGCACTACTCCTTGCAAGCATCTGGATCAGAGATGCCACCATAGTGTGCATCAGTGCTGCTCAGGGCAGCACACCAGTGCTTCCTTCCCAAGAGAAACCAGCCTGCAAAGGAACAAAGAGGCACTAAAGGGTTGGATCCCATAGTTCAGGCAAAGGCACTGACCATATGAATGACTGAAAGCTCTATGGGTTTTTTTACTTGATTAGAAATTTAAAATTAAGACCTTTTTTTCCCTGAATCCAAATGTACTAATCCTGTCTTAAAGCAAATAATAGCCTGGATGACCTCCTCAGATGCTGTTATCTTAAACTGACAAAAACACACTTGAATTTTATTAAATTTGCAATATTGTAGAACTCTGAGTCAACATTTACTAAAAATATTTACAAAAATAACTCAATGAAAATAAAAAGGGAAGCCAAACTGAAAGTGCCAGAGAAAAAAAAAAGCTTTAATTGATTCTTAGGAGAAACTTCTAATGAGAGAAGTTTTTTAGCTATTTCAACTAAGCAGCTATAACTTTGAAGAAAGAGGAATCTGAAATGATAAAAGGGTACTCCCAGAAAAGATAACTAACCATGAGCAAATAAAGGCTGTAAAACATAGCAATAGGGAAGTACCAAAAATACGTACCTACAAGAGCAAAACAACATGACACCATCTTGTGAAAACACTTTTTCAGGACTGCCATATTATATATTAAACTTTTTGGTATTTTGTATCTTGGTACATCAAGCTTACTTGTACAAGAAAGGCTTTTTGCCAGCTGCTTTGAACACATAGGAGCTCATTGTCCTGCATTCCTGTCTCTGTATCAAGACTTTTCGTAGGTCTAGGGACAGCTTATGGCTAAGCAGCTGATATCTCCAGCTTTCCAAGGCCCCCCTCCCTGTAGTATCTGAGAGCTCCATTATTTTAGTGTAGGAATCTTACCCCACCATCACAAATTACATCAGTTTAAGCATACGCGAGGAACTGAAGGACATATATACTGAACCTGGACTTGTAGGAAGCTTACAGTAGGGTAGGTAAATGGATGCCTGCCACACAAATCAGCTGCCTTGCTACTAGACTTCGTTTGCCTTTCTTCCAGAAAGACAGACTGGCATAGGAACTTTACAAAGGAAAAAGCCAAAGTAACTTCTGAAAAGAGTGTGTCCTTGTCCTTTTTCTGTTACTAGCATTATCTTACAAAAACGCATTAACATGTTTTACTCATTAGGAATCCACTGGCGTCTCACGGAAAGCTGTAAAAATGTTCTTGAAAACAATTCAGATTTTCTGGTTTGTTCTGTCTTCCACTTTTTAAAAATTCTGAAGATATCAGCACACAACCAGTTACTACTCAATCCTCACCTACTTACTCCGCATGGAATATAGTGAGATCATGTTCTCATTGTCATCTTTATGGCAGGGATATTATGCATCAAAGAGAATTATATAATGCAGGATACCCAGAAGCAGAAAGGTGAACTCTGAACAATACAGGCATTTGATATTCAAGCATCTTTAACTCTAAGGGACTGTAGTAACTACGCAGTCACAATAACTGGGAACATACCTAAAACACAATTTGCATGCAACATTTCTCTTGAATATTTAACATTTTTGAAATGTGAACATATGAACAGGTAAGCTGTGTGTAAAGTTATATGCATATACCACATCCACCTATGCTGCTTCCTCTTGTAGGGTCTTGTAATTGTAATTTAATATCCTGCATAGAACATGAAAATGTATCTATAGTGCCATTACTGGAAATTAACATAATATTTTTTTCCAGAGTGAAAAATATGAAAGGTTACCATTTGTTACCTGCAGATTGTATTACACTCTAGATAAATAAACCTCAAGAGCTGTATTCCAGAAAAAAACCCACAACATACTTGTTAATGAAGATGAACAGACAATTGGACTAAAAGCATAATTTCTAATTCCAGACTGGTTCCACACTCAGGACACACCTTCTCTGTGCCAGGACCACTATTTGAAAGTCCAGCAGATACCCAGCTATAACTTTGCTTATCTTACAACCTCTTCACTTTACCTTTGTTTCCAACGTACTGGATTCCTTTTCTCCATATATTTCAGGTCCTAAAGTGAACTTTCTAATCCAGAAATAAATAATACATAATAACTTTCTAATCCATTAAATAGGCATTTCTTTAAGCCTTCCCACAATGGAAGAATCCTAACATGAAAATGCAGGAATGGAGTAAGGTATTTGGAGTAAGTGTACAAGAGGAAACAGAAAAGCACCAGATAAATTTGGCGACTGAGCTCAGCTGTGAGTTACTGAGAATCCTGTTCCACTAGTCTTGAAGCCTGGGCTGTCAACATTGCATAGAGAAGGCTTGATTGCCTGTAAAACAGCAGAACTAAACAATTCGGGACCAACAGGTGAATAACACACAACTGAAAGTCACAGAGAAAGGACTTTCTAGTTGCCTGCTACAGTGGATGCACATCTACTGCAGCTGCACCGCAAAACTGCTTGCTACGTGAACAAATTTAACTGCTAGACCTCAATATGTATAGTATCTTTTGCAATTTCTTAATACTAAGATAGGGTTAAATATTTACCTGCAACAAACCTGGAAATATTTTAAGTGCAACTCCTGTAGACACATTACAAACCCAGTTAATATACATGCATATATATTAATGCATATCCACAAATTAACCATAGCTGTAGACAGTTTTTAGAGTGAGTTGGATGTGGAACATTTCAGTAGAAAATGTACTGTATATCCATATCATTTTTTTATATATAGATAAAATGCAAACCAAGATTAAACGAAGATGCATTTATTCTTGCCAACATGGGAGGAGACAGAACAGCAATTACAGAGCAAAAATAGGAGTAAAATTTTTAGAATTATGCTTATAAGTCACTTTAATACTCCCAAGAACACGAAACCACATTTAACTTCAGCAGTTGCACTGAAACGAGTGAAGCTACTCACAGACTGAAAAAATCTTCTTCTACAGGGATTTCAAACAACTTTGCTTATGATCTCAAATAATTTTTGGTAAACATTTGATCTTTTTATTAGGATGCAAGCAAATTAAAATGAACATTAGGAATCTAGAAACAAATGAAGAGGAGCCCCATTTTATTATATCATAAACAGAAAAACCCCAAACAAACAAACAAAAAAATCAATTCTTGGATATTTTATTTGATTGCAATTTAAATAATACAGTATATGGGTTTCATAAGTAGACACCTAAAATAAAAAAGGGAGAAAACAGAATCCAGATACTCCATGCATAATCGGGAAAAATAATATTGGATGAAACTCTATGTTCTCTATTTAATCAGCCTCCAACTCTACTATATACACTCTGCTTATTCAACCTTAGTCTTAGTCTACCATTTTAGACACCTGTAATTCCACAATGGCTGTTTGAAGACATGCATTATTCTTCATATAAGAAACCTGTACTAGAGGCACTGCAAATCATATATTTTAAAGAAACAAAAATGACCATCTGCTCTGAATTAACAGCAATCACTAGCATTTTCTATCAAGGCATGCCATTTCAGATCAGTCTAATGTGAATGCTAATTAAAATTAATTACATATGTCTCTGAAGATTTTTTCCTTAATATCCATAAAGCCAAAGAGACAATCTCTGAAACAATGTCATGAAATAATAGCACTTTTACCAACTAATTCATATAAGTGGTCTTCTGGAAGTGTAAGGATCTTTTCAAGTTCATACATACAAATACAGATAAAGAACCAAACAATTTTAACTTTAAGGTGAAAGTTAACAGAAGATACGCTGATCAGTATATAGCCAAGCCTTGAAAATGTAGTATCTAGAGTTCTATATGTAATCCAGAACAGAAATGCAGCCAAAGCTAACATCACATAGGCCAAAATCCGCAGTAGTAACTGGCACTAAAATATTCCATAACTCCCTGGAGAAGAAGGTTTGATGCTTTTCGTGGTGATAGATGGAAGCCTGTTTTGGAACCTGCCTTGGGGCCACACAGGCGCTAAAGCTGCTCACAGCTGTCAGTCCCTCATCACTGGAGAGAGCATGGCTTCTGCTCCAGTCCTGTGCTTCCCTGTGTGGGGCACAAGGACCCAGACCTTGCTGGGTCACAGCAAGTACGCAAGGTGAAGACGTCTTGCAGACTAAATCAAGTTTATCAGCCATGACTTAGCCTATGCTTACAATACCCATGTCTCTCGTAGGTGTCACTAATGTTTCAGATCCCACACAGTCAATTAAGGAATTTTCTTAAATGTGATAGTTACACTGTATGAAGGTGTAGGTTTACACTGCTGTTTCCTTTCCTTGAGAATCCCTTTTTGCTCAGTAATACCAGTTTTAAATCTCAACACCTGCACACCTATCCACCATACCATGCTTTATTTATCATAGAAAGAATTCTTGTCAATAATGACAAAAAGGAAATATTCCAGGAAAAAAAAAAAAAAAAAAAACCAAACCACACCAAACTTTTTTTTTTCTTTATATTTTTTTTTGTATGGAATGGACTTGGGGGATAAAGGCTAGTTATGCCTTGGATTTGTGTAGTTTTTCCATTCTTAAATATTGTACTCACCAGCATCTTGGAAATTTTTTTCAAATATTCGCAGCTTTTTTCTGGATTAAATTTGTGGTGTTTTTTAATTAAATATATTCTCATTCTTCCCTTTCTAACAGAGAGGGCTCTGAATAGCTTACAGTCCAGCTCTTCCTGGGGCTTAGCTTTCTGAGTAATTCAGAAACAGTAACTAAACATACATCTCATCTCAGGCTTTCTCCTTCAGCCTGGCTTCCATCCAACACCTCCTCTGACCCAGTCTCCTTTCACTAGTTCCCTTTATTTTGGCTCTTGCCCAATTTCCCTTATATATGGATAGCAGTTAACCAATTCCTGTCCATAAGAAGAAATGGAGTACTTAGAGCTGTAACACATCTGGGGTCCTAGAGAAGACTTCTAGAACATCACTCAGCGAACATCATGAACCCAACATTAATACTGTAATACCTTCCACTTAGCAGACATAGTGCACTTTCCTGGGTCCTACCAGACAGCACAGTTCTTGTGCAATGTGATTCCTGACAGTCAGAGTGTACTCATGAGTCAGTAGCTAAAATTTATCATCTGGCAGTTCTATTTCCAGTCCTATTGTGCGCCCTCAAAACTTCCATTTGATTGCTATCCTCTTGACATTCATCTGTTTCTCACATTAGGGATCATTTCTACAATGACCCTGTCCCACTGTCCCTGACAGTCAGCTCTCAAGCAGGGACAGTAGGTTCTGCCACACTGCTTCTTGATTATTGAGGAGCATTCAGCTCTTAGAAACCTATTCTTGTGAAGGCAAACAGGAACAATTTTGTGCTCTGAATTTGCAAACATCCCCTTTTCTCACAGAGGTGAGAAAAGCAACTCTATTATTCAGTTTCATCTGGATCCTGGTTGGGCAGAAAAGTAAAAGACATGAAGACTTGGTGGGATCTTCCTCTGCAAGGAAGGGAGAATTTCACACACTGGTTCTGCTTCTTTGGCTCCAAGGAAAGGAATGAGTCTGAAGAGGAACAGAACTCAAGAAGCACTTCAGCATAACCCCAAAAATATTTACTTAGTAGAATCTCTTCTCCCATGGGGGAAAAAAAAAAAAAAAAAAAAAAAAAAAAAGAAGTCCACCAAAAAAAACCAACCCCACACACAAAAAAACAAAGAATTGGAGAAGAGGTGGAAAGGAAGCTACTTCTCCACTTGTAGCAAAAAAATGCAGCTTACTCATCATTCCTTCCTTAATTAAAAGAGAAGCAGCATCTAGATGGAGTTGTAATACAGTAATACAATTTATTGACCCATAAATCAGAAAAAAGTGCAACTACTCTACTGCAAAGGCAAAGGGTTACTTTAGAATAACACAGAATCTAGGGAAGTAGTGCCATGTGGATGATCTAGTTAACTGGGCAAGACCATTAAAAAAGAATGACTGTTTACCCTTCCTAATTTGAGAAAGAGGGAGATATGGGACTGTAGCGTAGATCTTAAAGAGAGGCACATTTAAGACTACAGTTCTTGTTCCAGACTAAAGCACTAAGCTAAAAGAAAAAGCACCAATCAGTGAATTTTTTTTACAGGGAATACATGAGAAAGAGGCAAAGTGTTTGGAATGAAATCCCAGAAGGAAAGTACGCTTTCTTGGATGAGCAGAATTTGTTTTGTTTTTTTCTTGAGCTCTGCACAAGAGTCTTACACACTCATCAATGAGGACATCACAGGTTAATCTACTTCATGTAAGCACAGGCACTGACAAAATACTCTCACCTCCATTCTTAACTCTGCTAAGAAAGTCAGTCAGTGGCTACATCTCCACAACTTCACATTATGTTCTACAGCAGTACTACAAATATTAGGGGGTTTCCTACATTATAATTATTTTCAAAAATTCGATATCTTTTCCAATCTAAAAGACTTGCCAGCACTTTATTGTGGAGGAGAAAAGGATAGTTAACACAAAAGAGCACTCACATTCTTGACACCTTTAGGTTTAGACACATACTGCTTGACCCTATAGCTCAACTTCAGTTGCATAAAGGCAGACTCATGTAGATGGACACAGCCAGAAGTGATCTAGGAGTCAAAGGGCACTCACTCTAATATACTTTTGTTTAATATCTAACACTAGATATTAAAACAAAAAATATCTAGTGCTAGATATTGAAACAAAGTAAGCTAGAGTAAGTAAAGCTAAATAAACTAAAGTAAGTAACCTAGGTATACTAGAGGAGTCCTCCTCCAAAGGTATTCCAACATGTCTATAAATCAAGTAGATGGGCCCATTCAAATGCTTTAAATAAATTTCTGAGTTTGCTGAAAAACAAAACTCACCCCAAATTCTTTAAGCAATACTACATCTATTTCACTCCAAGAGTTTTCTAGATTTTTCTCCTTTAAAAAAAAAAATTAATTACAAAGTAACAGGAAAAGAATTTAATTATGTCACAATGTAGCCTTTTCATAAACATACAATTATGTTCATTTCATGAGAATTTATCTTCACTGTGAAATCAATCGTCACAGTCTCCACTTACTATACATTACCAAGTCACATTTGATTCCTGTCAGAGAACTGTTGACTTCTGCAGTAAATCAAAATGACAGATACCATTCCTTTCCTTCTGCATCTATCCCCAAGCCTCAGCTAATTCAAGATGGTTTTTCCTTCTATACAGTGAAATGAGCAGTTTCCTGGTAACTATATTTCAGAACTGGAAAGGTTTTCATAAATGGAAAAAATGCAGTGTATAATCCAGGAAACTATTGAAATGTACAGTATCAAAAACATATGGCTGTAGCAAATACCTATGCAGTGAGAGGCTAGGAACGAAAAAGAGACAAGCCTATTAAAATTCTCCTAAAGGGATTTTGCTTGAAAACTAAAATACTCTAATTGAACATTAAGATATGCTGCAGACTGGTGGGGAGGGAAGAGGGAGGAGAGATACAGAATAATCTCCATGCTATCATGGAAGCTGGAATATATAATTTTGCCTTTGTTCTTTAATGATCTACATCTTAAATAGCAAAATGGTTCCATAGCCAGAACCTTGAGTGGGCAAACTCAGAAAGAGAAAGCTGATTTCTGTCTCAATTACTAAGGTTTTTAATAATAATAATAATAATAAACAAACAAAAACACACACACAAAACAACCACTTCTCTTCATCCCCCCTCAAAAAAAAAAAAAAAGGGAAAAAAACCAGAAACTAAGTTTTACATGAATATTGAAAAAGAAGCCATATTCACACACACCCCCCCCATTCAGAATCATAAGTAAGATAAAGTAAAACAACGACAAGACTTCTTATTTCAACAGATCTTTACCAATTCCCTGTTTCAGTTTCCCTAAGAATCTGGGACAGGGAACACAGTCCCCAGTTGAGGGCCAGGTCACTTTACTCAAGCCCCAGTATTCCTGATTCTGCTGACACAACCTACGAATTTAGGAAACTGTGGAAAGTGATACTAAATGTGTTTTGGGGGAAAAAAAAAAAAAAAAAAAAAAAACAACAAAAACCAACCAAAAACCAAAAGAAAACAACTTTCAAAAACCAGCAGGCAAGTTTTTAAAACTAAAAAAAAAAAAATCAGCTGTTTTATAGTAGCAGAGGAATGGCTGTTGTGGTTAGAATTCAATAAATATCTCTTCAAGAAAAACTTCTGCCTCCTTTTAAGCTGGAAGAGTCCATAAACAGCCTCTCCCAAGGCAAAGGTATTTTGCTGTCTTATCACTGTGCTGTCATGCCTCAACATGCCTATATAGTTATAAAGACGTTTTTAGAGCAGCTTCAGATGCTGGAGGGTAGACTCACAGCCCAAATGGGCAGGGGTATTACAGACATGGCAAACATTTTAGACATTTGATCTTGAAATCCTTGCTGTCCAGTGTGTATGAAGACCCAGTGAAAATATGAACATGCAGCTATATTACACCCAAATAAATCTCAAACTTCCCAACAGAAATTCATCTTCTCTTGGATTTTCACAGCAGTTCAGTGATTAAGATTATGAAAATATTCAAAACCATTAGCCAAAACACAGGAGGAACAATAAGTTGAAATTAACAGATTTCTTATGGAAGGAACTTAACATGTACAGCTCATATCAAGTCACCAGAACAAAGCTTTCTTTCTTGATTGATGTAACTGCAATGTTGGGATGTTTCACACGTATCTATAGCAGAATAATCAAAATTACATTAGTTGCCAGTATGTGAAGATCATTTATGTTTTTAAAAACGTTACAAGTTTTTCAAAGCTTTTTTCTGTGCTCCCAAAATGCAAGTGGTCAAGTGTTTGAAATTTTATTCCCAGCAAGTATGTGTGTGACATACTTTCAAAGGGCATCTCCTGGCAGACAGTGTCCACATGAAGGCTAGCTGAGATGTCAGCAGATGTAGGCAAAGCCTTCATGTAGTTCAGAGCAAGACTCACATTGCATCCTCACGTTTCTGAGACCAGAGAAACTTGACAGCCCAGAAATCCTGTGCTTTGCTTTTGTTTTGTGGGAGGGAGGGACATTCCTTACCTCTGAAAGGGCTATTTCTGGCCAGTTCAGGAGCAACAGCTGGCTCTGCAGAGAGCCACATCCAGCCCTCATCATCTTGAACATCATCTATTGCCAAGTTTTGGTGATGCAAGGGGGGAGTGGGAGTGAAGCAGAAGAGAAGGACAAAACAAGGGCATCTATCCATGCTACCACTGCAATTTACTTTACTTGTTTTTTTCTGACAAGGAACTTAGAGAAATGGCACCTTATCTGCTGAAATGCAATTCCACTGAATCAGCTGCAAATGCATCTCTTCAGAAAAAAAAAAAAAAAAAGAAAAAAAAATTTACAGGTCACTTGTATGTCTCTAAGTGTTGTCATGTTTCCTTATTTGTGCACAGTAGTTTGAATAGGCTGTGCATCAGAAGTAGGCTGCCATAGAATACCTACATCACTTAAATCAGAGGATGGAGCTTGAAAAGTGTGAAGCAAACAGCATAAAGCAAAGAGCCTATTAGTTAGGGAAGCAGAGGAATATCATTTGTTCTCCATTCAGCAGTATTTAAATGCAAACAAACAATAGACTGATTCCAAATATTACAGAGAAGCAAGATTTTTCACTGGAGAAAGTGAGAAGCAATGACACTTTTGTGATTTACACCAGCTGAATTTGGTCACAAGGTACAGAAGTCATGAATGTTTTGGCAAGCCTAGGTGATTGCCAAACAAAACAAAAATACGATCAGGAGATGATTATTCAGCCATACAGAACTAGATGACTAATCATGGAGCAGTTTCACCCTGAGTGGCTAGCAGGACAATAACCTTTCATTCTACGTTTATGCAACTGCAAAACAGCAGATAAATCAAGAGTATCAAGATCTTTATTCACTCAGCATAGTGGAAATACCACAACTGCACTCCCAGTTATTAAAATGTTCAGATAGATACATTTTTATGGCAGTATCTGCACAATAGCACATTTTCTTACCTCTGCTCTGTGTTAAACAATGCAAAGATATGTTTGCTAGACATGAAGCTCTTTTCAACATCTCGCACTTTCAAGTTGTCCAAAGGAAGCATATACTTCTTCTCTTTTTCCTAGAAAAGAAACAGATTAAAACAACACTATATGAGAAATCTCAAATAAACACGATTTCAGCAAACTCTGTTTAGTTGGTAATGACTTCAGTACACTTATTATCATAAGGGTATATTCAAAATTGAAATGTCTGTTTATCTTTCATAGGCATACCTGCAACAGAAATGAAGCCTGAATTCCCATCCTGTTTTTCACTGACCCATTTAAAACATTTCCCAGTTAAAAAAAAAAAAAACAAACCAATAACAAAAAAACCCCTCTCTCAAATACACAAGCATCTAAATTTATTATTATTCATTCCCCTGAATTATAATTAGAAAATAGTCAAACTTGACTCAAATGAAACTGCCTAATTAATACAAAACTCTTCTTTCATGTCTGTGGACATAAAAATAATCTCTATCTACAATTACTATTATTATTTATGGGTAGCATTTGATTACCCCACCATAAATTTTCATTATTCCAATGGAAAATACAAAAATCATACAAATCAATCAAAATCATACTATCATTGAGGTTTTATATATACTGTATGCAAACCAAACCAGACTCTAATCTAACCAGCTTATTTCTTCAAACAGAACAAATGATCTATTCACTTTTGCTGTAGCCAACTCCTTTTGCATTTTCATCACAACTCTAATTTAGAGCACAATCACTATAAATTCACCTTTTCTAGGTTTCTTGCTTCTTATCACTTCAGATTAAGGATTAGTTACACTCTCAGGCTACTTTCTGATGTCAGAACAAAACAGCCCTGAGATTATTAGCCATTTCCATTCTGCTAAACTTCCTGAATTCCTTGTACTGATGCATAAACCAGGGCAAACCTCTCCATTTTGCTTTGCAAACACATCTGATGCTAAGTAGATGCGATCCAAAGACAAGAGGGGCAACACATGCATCCTCATACCCCAATACTTTTTTTCTGCATCACGATACAATTGCTGGCAAAAGTACATAGTACAGAGTTTAACACTATGAAGGTACTGTTAAGGCTGCTGCCATTACTATAGCAGCAATGGAGTGGGGAAATACTTACACGCTGGAATTTGTGCAGCGGATACCAAATGGGGAATTTTGCTACCCAGTGACTCTACGGAAGTTCAATAAATCACCAAAGTTGGAAAGCTCAGGATTCCTTCACAGTCCCTTATCTGCCAACATGGAGCAATATTGTCCATCATATTTGAAAATTCATGGCAGTCAGGTGAAGCTCCCGATGACTGGAAAAAAGGGAAATATAACCCCCATTTTCAAGAAGGGGAAAATGGATGACCCAGGGAACTACAGACCAGTCAGTCTCACCTCTGTGCCTGGCAAAATCTTGGAGCAGATTCTCCTGGCAGGCATGTTAAGGCAGATGAAAACAAGGAGGTGCTTGGTGACAGCGAGAATGGCTTCACTAAGGGGAAATCCTGCCTGACCAATTTGGTGGCCTTCTATGATTGGGTTATGAACCTGATGGACAGGGGTAGAGCAGTTGATGTCATCTACCTGGACCTGTGCAAAGCATTCGACACTGTCCTGCATGACATCCTTGTCTCTAAATTGGAGAGACATCAATTTGATGGATGGACCACTCAGTAGATAAAGGACCGGCTGGATGGCCGCACGAAAAGAGTTGTGGTTAAGGGCTCAATGTCCAACTGGAGACTGGTAAAGAGTGGTGTCCCTCAGGGATCGGTGTTGGAACTGGTCTTGTTCAACATCTTTGTCGGTCACATGGACAGTGGGATTGAGTGCGCCCTCAGCAAGTTTGCCGATGACACCAAACTGATGACTGATTGCTCGCTGTCAAGCCATCAGAACTAGCTGTGAACTCTAGCACCCATTGCAATTGCTGGAGAATTGTGAACTGGGACATCAGTTATGGTGTTTGGCTCAAGGAAGAAGTATGCATGTGATGATAGTTTATTGTATGCCATATAACAGGACAAAAGGGACAAACCAAATTGGGACTAATTTTTCTCAATACATACTTCCTAGAAGAAATAGACAGAAGTAACTTCCACTCCACAGAACTGGAAGAAGTCCTAGCTAGTCTGAGATGTGTGTAACTGTGAAGGCAGATGGTAACTCAACTTGGCTAAGCTTCAGCAGATTGCAAAACTAAACTGGATGAGAACATACCTAAGAGTGGAACTACAAAAATACAGTGACGTGTGCAACAATGGCTCATTTTCCTAGACAGCTTCATAACAGGCCCCAGTAGAGGAAAAAGCATATTTCAAAGGCCCTTCTGGAAAAGCATGCTTTCTACTGTCTTGTTTTGTTGAATACAAAAGTTGTCAAATCCAGACTGGAAGTACTATAGAAAAAGTGCCTGATGGATTTTAAAACTGCCTTAGTTTAACAATCCCAGAAATTATTGCCCACAAAAGATCATACATATTTATATTCATCATGCTCTCATCTAACAATTCTCATGTAGTCTAGTTCTGTGCCAGTCAGTAGCTAGTTATCACCATTCAGATCTATATTCTGCTTCCAGGGAATATATACTCTCTGAACTGCTGGGGTTCTCCCTGAAGGAAGAGTATAGTATCATGCATTCAGTAAGTATTACCACTGGGATAAATAAAACTAAACAAAGTAAATTCTCAATTTACCAATAAAAAGTAAATAAATCATGGCAAACAAAACTAAAGAACTTACAGATATTTATGTATAAAAATTAGAAATACTGTCCTCTAATACTGATTTTTATTGATATAGTCTATTTTGATATTATAAACTTATGCTCTAAATAGTTCTGGTAGCATTTAAAAATTAGGTAGCATTGTGTCAGTTTTGGTGCCATGACAGTGACATACACTTTGAAAAGTATCGTAGGATATGAAGTCAGGAGAATACATATTAAACTTTGTATTAAAGGCAATTTTTTTTTCAGTTGAAAGCTGGACTGCCTGGTAATGTAAGATACTTTGTTTTCCATTTCAAACGTTTAAGACAGCCTCTATATATTAAAAAAAAATCTTTTAGGCAGAAATATCAATGTTGTTTAGTCCATCTCAACTAAGAAAAAAACTAGATAAGCTTAATTTGTATTCTTTAAAAGTTATCTTTCACTATTACAGAATATGCTCATAAAGATTTACTATTCGATTACCAGAAATTTATGAAGTTTCTGATGAAGTATTTGTTCTGACAGACGCTATTTACTGACAAACCAAGCAACCACAGATGAATAAAAATAGAAACTGATGAAAAAACTATACTAAGAATCTGATTGTCTAAACAAAAAATCCACAAGCAGGAAACTTTTATAAATGTTTGATGCCAAACTGTGAGAGTGTTTCTTCTGTAGCCACCAGGAGAAAGGAAATGCTCACTGAAAGCCAAGTGGTTGGTATTTATTTACGTGGCCTCCTACTCACATGCAGTTTCCAAGGAAGGGAAATCGTAAGGGTGCCTATGCTTGAAGCTAACAGAGACGGCATGTCACATATGAGAAATCAGACCTAAATACTGCTTAATTTCAGGAGAAAAGTATTACTGCAATATTAAAGCGAGGCAGCAAAACCCACAGCAACGTTCCTCCCCTCCACACCCCCAAAGCAACAAGGAAAAAGATACATACAAATGGAGCATGAGCTAATTCAACAGCAGATGAGCCCAACATAATTTTAGACTTAGCTCAATTAATATTATGTTATGGAAGAGTTAAAAAAGCTCCAGACAGGACAATCTGACATGTTTCCTATCCTGTGAGACACTGACAATGAAAGAAACAGGGTATGTATGAAGCCTGGGAGGAATGGGGCTAGGCACACTTCTACAAGTGACGACATGCACATAACTGGGGGTCCAATTTGTCCCCCTCAGCATTTGTTCTTTTTTATTTATAGATTTTTATTTTTATAATGGAGCAGAGAATTTAAGTGTGACATGAGGGGAAAAACCAGCACATGCTGATCTCATTTAGAGACTTTGCCTCTCTTTTTCCTATACACACTAGAGGAGAAGGAAAAAGTGGGAGGCAGCATGGCCCATTCCTGTCTCTGTGACATGAAAAAAAATCCCCATAATGCACCTTAGAAAAACAAACCAAACCTGCTAGCCTGGGGAGGCCTTTCCACCCTTGAGACGATGTTTCACCACTCGTGGGCATAAGTAGCACTCACATCCTTAATGGACTAGTTCTGTTCTCTGACAGGCGAGTAAGCTGCCAGGAACTGACAGCATGATGTAAATATGCCATATTACAACTGCCCCTTCCTTATGCAGTGTTTAAATGTACTAAAAATAAATACTGCTGAAGTTCAAAATGGTACAAGGGATGCAAAAAATACAACAGCAAGGTCTCAGACAGCACTTGCAAAGTAATGAACTTCATTTCATTTTCAGCCTGAGGCAGAAATCATTCTCTGCTTTTGGAACTTTGCAGGCTCCATTTGAACAGCAGAAGAATAAACCCTGGACACAATGTCAGCTAACTGGATTATAAGGGGAACAGAAATCCTTTGCTACATAGAAAAGAGACTGTTAAATTATTTCAGCTTCTTTCAGTTATCAAAAGTGATTCTCACTTTTATTTGTCACTTCAAGATGGCTGCTGTGCAAAAGCAGCATGCAGAACAAACTCTACTCCACGTTTTGTATCCTGAGAAAGAGAAGCAAAATCTATGCAGGACAATTCCAAATACATGATGCTCAGATTCTGAAGGGCAAGTTTGACCCTGAGTGTTGAGCTAGTCAACACTTTCAGCTGTCACAAGGAATCGAGCCAGTCTGCTCACCACTTCGTTATGCTGTTTAGAACACCAGTTTCCAACCGGAGGGTCATGACAGTAGCCAAAATGTGTCTATATCAATTGTGGGGACCACAAGTCCAAGAAATCAAGCTCACAACTGGAAGTGCAGGCCACACTGAAAAAGTGGGAACAAAGGCTGGTTTACAGGAGGATTCATTCTGTGCATCATTTGTACTGAAAGTACAACTCTCAAGAGTAATTACTGCACACTGATCGCAAATATAGGTAGCCATTAAATGACTCTTCTATTAGTATTACACGTTAGCAAGTATTGGGCATTAATGGGGCAAAATAGTGAAATCATAAACTGAGCAAGGACAGTTTGAATTAAAGTTTGGGAACAGCAAATAGAAAGATAGGCACTTATGCCTCTCAACTAGATTTCCAGACTGACACTGTACTACTCTCTGTATTCGCTTCCACATTGGTAGCTCAGGTCTAATGCTTCCCTGACTCACAGGCATCATGCTAGACCTTGTCTCTGCAAGCAGCTAGTAACGGCAGGGCATCATTAAGGTATCCTGAATTCAGGGTATTAAAATGTGTAGGTGGAACACTAAAGCTGAGCAAAGCAGTTAAGCAGTGAGGCAGAAAACAATACCGAAGTGAAGATGTTCTACAGTAGTGTACTATTTTAGATGGCTGGATCACTACCCTCATTTTAGAGACAGAAATAGACACAAGAAGCAGTGGCTTGTGAACCTGCTGAGCCTGAGCAATCTATATTAAAGAAAGCAAGAAGAGAGAGAAAAACCAAAATGTATGGAAATGCTGGTGGTGAGCTGAAACTATGCCTGTTTACTCCTGAAAAGGAAAGGCTCAGATTTATTTACACCTTGAAGCTACTCTCACTGCCAGTATAGAATTCTGTCAGTGCAGAACAGCCTATTCTGGTGACATTTGATGCAAATGCAAACTACTAAGATGCCTTATCTGAACTTTTATAGTATATAAATCAATATCCAAAAGTTAACCATATTCTAACTTTAAATATACCCAAGAGAACTTTACTGTATTCCTATTTCAGTTTATGTTTCACTCTCAGTTTAGAAAGCCACATAGCACCTTCAGAATAGTCTCGGCTTTACCACATTTGATTTAAAGCATACTCTGAAGAATGAAGCATGAGATACTTACTATTACTGTAAACTTTTGAAGAAAAACAAAGCAAGTTATTTTATTATAGACAACCTAGCAATGTGGGATTCAGGCCTGAACATGCTCCTGAGTACAGCTGTGAAAAACATAAATTGTAAATTGTCTATAAAGTTAAAAAGGAGCTGCTTTAACAGAAAAACAATGCATGCATAAACATTTTAACATTTTTATGAAAAGAATACTTAATGAGTTGCAGATGAGAAGAGCATGCTTCTTCCACCTATGTACCTCTCCCTCCAGTCTTCTACAATCAACTCCTACATAGCTTTAGCTGTTGATGAGAAAGCATTGAAGCCAAGCAATTTTCCAAGAATTTTCTTTTACCTCTGAAACCAGATTCAAACCACCATAGACTCAGATTCTTCAATAAAGCCAGCCACATGGGCATCAGGAAGCACTCTCACATGTACAGGTGATTCTCTATGTGCTCAAGGGAAAGTTTTCGCACAAAAACTTTGAGGAAAAAATGAAAAAACATTGTCTCACTTCCAGAGACACTTCCACAGACAGGTGGATTACACCCCCATGTTGCACTACAATTTTCCTTCCTGCTTCACTCTCACCGTGTGCCAGGAAAACTTTAGTTGTGCTATACCACAAAGGATGTACACTGCCTGGAGGCAATTTTATTACATGGATCAATATTGACAAGAATAATTCAGTATGACATACTAGAGATAGATAGATAGATAGATAGATAGATAGATAGATAGATAGATAGATAGGTAATTAAACACCAACAAAGACACAGAAGAATCATTATGCAGCATTTGAGAGAGAGAATTCTAAGAAAATGCTAAAGAACAAAAAGAGAGCTCCAAATTGAAAATCTCAGTACAAAAATGTAACAACAGGCAATAAGGCAGACCGTCAGAAGAAAGGAGCACAATGCAGAGACCATAAATACCAAATCTTCAATAGAATCTGCAGCTGAAAAACAGGTCTGATGAAATAACCAAGCTCTTCCAGGTTTGAGTTACATATTTAGATTTTGCACTTGTAATACCTTTTCCATGCAGTTATGTGTACTCCTGCACTTCCATTTTTTTCCCAGTCTATTGGTAACTTATCTTACAACATATTGTTAAAAAAATTCAAATGGCTTGTTATATCTCTGGTGTTTCTTCTGAATTCAACTATGGGATTAAACATGATGCTAATGTTAAATCAGTAGTTAGTCTGGTCTTGTCATTCATTTTAATGTGTTATTAATTTACCAGAGTGTTTTTCTCTTGTAAGAACTAGAATTATAGTCATTTCTGCACTTTCTTTCTGCAGAAACTTCTTCAGGAATAGAACCACAAGGCTTCACAACTCTGTATTTGAAATACTTCATCTTTTTCAGAAATGGTTACTGTTGTCTTTTTTAGAGTTTACTATCCTGCTACATTTCAAGACTTCGCAGAAAGCCACCAATACTACATGACAGTGTAATAAGTCTCTCCATCATTATTTGGTAGCACAGCTATCCAACTTTGAGGGTTTACAGGGTGCTGAAGCTGCAGCTTGCATTTATACAGCACACACCAAAGCAGAACCTCACAATCTACCTGCTCAGAGCTGGGCAGCCCTGAATACCACCTTCTGCTTGCATGGAGGAGAGAATGGCCACAGCACACAACAGTGGACAACCAGAATCCTTGGGGAATACTGAGTGATGAGCAACCAAGCTGGCCCTTAAGTCAGAGTTAACTGACGCACCAAGCATTGTTGCTGCCTGCGTAGCAGTCTTCGTGTTACTGTACCTAGATAAACAGCTTTTCCATCACCCATTTCTCATTTCCCTCAATAATGAGAGGTAGCTATGCAGGCATCTCATTGTATTAGTGCAGAGCCTGAATGGCTAGATTAAAAATAAAATAAAACCCCAGTTATTTCACTGGAACTCCCTGTGCCTTTCATGATCAGTGTGTCAAACAGAAGTGTAATAGTTTCTGGAATATATAACAAATTCAACATGATTTAAGTTTGCCCCTCTTCAAAAGAGGTGTTTATTATCACAAGTAGAAGGGCTGGTCTTTCATTGGTCTGTGCTGTGGGGATGTACTGTCAGTAAAAGGATCAATCTGAGAAAGGGCCTGATGAAGAGGAAATCTCTGGTTAGCTCCTATTAGTTAGAATCTTGAAAGGTCATTTTGAATTTGGGAAATCTTGCCTGGGAAAGAAGCCAGCAATTCCTCTGAACTGAAGTGGTGCTAGCATTTAAAATTGAGAGAAAGCCCCGACTGATGAACCAGTTGACAGTCTGGAAAACTTCTGCTGAACGCATTTAGTAGCTGCTCTGAAGGTAGAGGGGGAGAAAAAAAAAGAATCCTTTGACCTTTTTATCCCTTGCAATGAAGCCTGCTTATGACTGCTTGTTTTTCTCTACTGCTGCTCAAGTTTTTATTTTTTACCCTTCACCTACTACAGATCATCCAACAACCACAATGGTTTATGGGAGCAGGATGAAGGGCTTTGGTGCAGTATCCCTGTGCTGGCAGAGGTCTCAGAGTGACAATGACATACTAGTTCCTGGGAGATCTGGCTTTTCATTCATACTGTTTACAATTTTGCTTATTTCACATGTGTATAAAAATACTTTTTTATATATGTACACATTTTGAAAAAAACCAAACCAAAACAAAATCTGAAGAATAAAAACCAAAAACAACAACAAAACAAAAAAACCCTAATAAGTTTAATTGTATTTTCAGCTTCCTGGTCTCCCTTAACTTGCGTATAAAAAGAAAGCCTCTCATTTATAAGCCTTCTGAAATTCCTTGGTAGATACACGAAGAAGATATACCTTTGCAATAGTACCCTTGTTTTTTGCTGGAAGGGCATTTCTTAAAACTCTTTAAGCTTTTGAATGCATTTTATTTTCTATAAAATGAACCCAAGAAAAGCTCAAACTCAGGAAGCCACTAGATACTTTTCTTTGGATACCTACTGAAGTATATGGAGAGACACTAGATCCTTTGTGTGTACGCGTGCATGTGTGTGGAAAAAAACGTCTTTCTCACTGAAATCAAAATGATAAATATGCAATTACATAATTATGTAAAAAAAATTAAGCAGGATTTTCCTGAGGCGACACATATGTCTCTGCAAGACTCCTGAAGATGCAACAAAATACACACAAATTAGTTCATGTCTTTTATGCTGCCCTACTTGCTTGTTATCATTAAAAGCTTTCAGACAGTAATCAATTTCACTGTGGTAGAGAGATTACTGCAAAATGCATTAAGAAGTTCACGCCTGTGGCAATGGTCACTGAAAATATTTTGGAAATCATCCCAGAATTATAAGACTTTTTCCAGACATCCGAGAGAAACTCTGCTGTGACAGAGCTTCTGGTGTCAAGACTTCCCCTCACCACCTCTCCTTTTTTTATAGCAGCATTTTTTGAAAGGTACATTTCAACTTTCTTCCTTTTTTTTTTTTTTTTTTTATTAGCAATCCAAGATATTTGGGTCATGGAAAACACTAACTTCTGAGACAACTGTCTGAAGAGATCTCCCCCCTTGGTCTACGTAAAATGTATAAATATACTCTGGCTTCCTAATTTCAAAGAAATACTGTTGATTTATAACAAAAGAGTGAGAAAGCCACCCACTTACTCTACCATAACAACATATCGGGGGGGGGGGGGGTTGGGGGGGGTGTTTGTAAAATAAGTAGCCCTGGGGATGTCCCTATGTTAAATAAACAAAGAAAATTAAATACATCTTAATCATCAAGCAGTATTTCTACTTTATATCAAGGATGTTACCTTCAAATGCTAAATAATATATACCATCCAATGTTCAAGAGAGTGAGTTTTGAAATGTGTCTCAGAATTTGACAAAAGATATCCTAAATTAATTATGATGATGTGTAGGAAAACCTGCAACCCTCTGCCTTTGGAAATTAATAGCTATTAGATTGATGCATCCTTAGAAACATTCATCAGGGAAACTGTTTCCATGAAACTGTCACAGACTGAAACACTCTTGAAACTCTTAGCCAAAGTTGTTCCTCAAACTGACCTTAAATTGCCTCTAGACTGTAATCCTCTAAATACAGAACTCACTTCTCAGTGTACATCATCTGCCCCAGTAAGTACTTGAACACAAGTGGGGATGGAAGACTTGATCATAGAGAACCCTGACTAAGAACTGAACTGAGAAGAAACCTTACAAACATGGGCATGGGAATGTGGAGAAAAAGGTGAGCAGAACATCCAAGTCATCGTGAAACTATTATAGCCTTGAGAACAGTCAAAAGCTAGAGGACAGTGACAAAAGATGCAACATCAAAGCATTCTTTAAAGATACTGTCATTTAAAAAAGCGACTGCAAGGTGCTAGGCAGTGTTAGTCTACTACTGAGTCCTACCTTTAGGAGTATGTGGAGAGAAGTGTGTGTAGGACAACTGTCAAACATGGTAGTTTTCAATCTGCAGATGCTGCATATTGCATGAAAACATAGAAGTGTTGCTCACCGACAAGCAGCTCTTTCCTGACAATGGTATGTTTTCACATCTGAGTGCTTGTACCATGAAGGATATGCAACACACTGCTAGCTATTTCGACTGTGCTGCTCAGCCGTTCACTTGCACCAGTATAAAGCAAACAGATGTCCTGTTCCAGTACCACCCTAAGGGGAAAGTATGTCAAGCTTACAGCATACCTTAACAACACGCAACTGAAACAAAGGAACTTTGCTACATGCTCCCTTTTAATACCATGTCAGATGGTTAACTTAGACAGATGTTAACAGGGGGTACCACAGACTGGAGAAGCTTAGAGCATCTCCTCTGGAAGGGAAGAGACATCCTCAAACAGAAATAACCACAACTGTTCAAGTGTCATCACTGCCATTTTATGTGATGGCAGAACTTGATTAATGTATTGACAGATTACTTTTGTCGTTTCATACATGCTCACCTTTGTGTCCTTGCTGAATCAGTGACAGGATAATACCCATACACCAAAGTTTTAGGGACTGTCAAATACTTGACGCTGAAGACAGTTCTGCAGGCCCAGAGCTGACAGTGCTTATGGCCCATAACAGATTATCCAAAGCTATGTTTTGCGGCCAGCTAGAATAGAGCACACAGCTAAGAAACAGGCTAAAGAAACAATCTGCAAGCATGAACTTAAAGCAAATCTTCAGTCATGTGTTATTAGTTTCACTACATTGGAGGCAACAGCTAGAGACTTCTGCTAACAGACAGACCATCACAACCAAGACCTATGAACAAAGCAGAACTGCCACTGTGCAGTGCAAGAGGCACTGGATGGAAGTGGGGTGCTGAAGTTAGGAGACAACATCTGTGATGCTTCTGGCTGCCAGATTAATTTTCACCAAAGAAGCCACAAAGGCTCAGTCAACCAGAGACTCCGTCATCATTGCTCACAGCAATGAGCACAAAAACTGGGCAATGAGAGTACCTCTAAAGAGTATCAGCACCTGGGAGAAGGAGGCATTTCCCTTGCTTCTGTGTGGTGGGTGAGGTCTTCGGTAACTGCCAGATTG
This sequence comes from Psittacula echo, assembly GCF_963264785.1. Taxonomy (NCBI): domain Eukaryota; kingdom Metazoa; phylum Chordata; class Aves; order Psittaciformes; family Psittacidae; genus Psittacula; species Psittacula echo. The sequence continues at coordinate 20,859,334 of NC_137740.1, forward strand.
AGAATCTTGCTATTTTGCTATTGCAAAATAACATCCTTACTAGTAATTTTAAAAAATATATTTTTAATTGTTTTTCTACTTTTCTCTGTATCTCTTCCAATCCAAACTAATGCCAAACCTTGTCTTTCATTGCCATGACATTTAAACACGTAATTTCTCCTCTGTATAAAATAACAGCACCTTTAAAGAATTCCAGTTCTTCCATGCCTGGATTCCTGCAATCAAGTATTATTCAGAATCATACCTAACACCCTCTTTTATTCCATGCTGTGTGCTTAGGAAGGAAAATACAAATTAAATATACCACTGTGTAGACTAGAAGTTGTGTTAAGATGACAAACACCTGTATTCACTTAATCATCTTTGTTAAGATACTGTCAGTTGGACTCCTCAAGAATACAATTAGCGAAGGAGCTCTTTTTTAACTATAAAAAAAAAATAATCCTCTAATCAATGATCAAAACAGCCGTAAGAACTACCTTTATCATGCTCTAAAAATCTGCAATATGCAGCTTGGATTGCTATTGTTGGTGAAGTGATATTATGAAAATAGGATTTTAAAGAATCCACAATGTATATTTTTGCTCCAGCAGAACTGTCTATACCTGCTGAGCTTCAGCTGTTTCAAAGAACCTATGAAATGTACAGTGTCTTAGAAATTTTCCAGGAGTTTCAAAAGTCTAAACAAACAATGACAATGCAAGAGGTAGTAACATTATTGCAAACACAGAAAAGACAACAAAACAGGCATATTGAAATCTGAAAGTTAAAACATGCCTGCAAAAAGACTGACTTTTTATTGTGTACAGTTGTATTACAGGAGAGAAAGATAACACCTCTGCTTCTGTGGCAGAATGTGAAATATTTATTAGGAAACATAGTACTTCATCAGAATATATACTTCATCAATGCTGACTCAAAATACTGACCATCAATACACTGGCCCTAAACTTACAGGACACTATTATATTTGTAAAGAATCACTCCAAAGTACGTACACTAATTCTACATAACAATGACATACGGCACTGAATTCCCAGACAGTCAGTCAAAGTTCTGGGCAGGAAACCAAATTCCATGCCTTTTTTTTTTCCCCTCTTTAAACACTATGTCAAAACACTTATTACTTGTTACTTATGCTTTGAAAGATATACTCCATTACTCCTCAGCGTCTTATCTTTTACAGATACTACAACCAAAAGGAACTGCTGCTGGAAAAAACATATTACAACTGTTTTCTAACACTGACATACTGAGATTGTTTCAAAGTGAAAAAGGCATGGTGACAACAAAAATCCAAGTAAAAAGAAGATGGCTAACTTAAAATATAGGTACAAACTCAAATTTCAGAAAGGAATCTGTAATAGTGAAACAAGCTATCAAGTGCTAAAACTCCCAAGTTTATAATTTACCACACATAAATTCATTTTAGGATCAATTCTGAAAAGTGAATTTATACAACTACCCCTTACTGGTATAAACCCTCTCATTAATATTCAATAAGCTTATTTCACTCACAATCCTAATATCAACAGAAATCATCTTTTAATGTGTTCTAAAGTAAAAAAGAATACGTTAGATAAAAGTTTTTCCTCTCATTTTGTTTTCAAGACACTCAAATATATAAAGCAGGGAGGACAGCATATTGCAAAGTTGTCTGTGCAACAGGATTTCAAAAAGTACAATACAAAACAAAGAAAACATGTTAACTAGTTCACCCTCTGCCCTCCAAAAGCCTCAGAAATACTGATATAAAATGCTCATTAAAAATACTTCAAGTCTGCCTAAGAGCTATTTAAACATCATATTCAGCAATTTGATTTTCTGTAATCTTTTTTACATTTATGTTACCCAAACAGCATGTATATCTTAATTATTTTCTTAATTCATTAGTTTTGCTAAAATAATATTTTATTCCCCTTGTAGAAAATTCCCAAGGTTATAAAAACAAGATTGTCTAGCAGTTTAGATTTGTTTTAAATGTCTAATAATATATTACATTTGAATAGTTTCAAATAATGAGGTTTTTATACGAATGCATTGCAAAACTATATAATTACTATTAGAAAAAATAATAAAAATATATAAAATATAAAATAAATTACAGAACTATTGCCATTACTTAAAAAAACCCCAAACAAACAAACAAGAAAAAACAAACCAAAAAACAAACACACAAAACACCAAAAAATCCCACATCACTGAAAAACTATCAAAACCAAATGTTATAAGCCTGGCAAATTTACAGTTAAAAGAAATTCACATTCCCTAATGGAAACAGAATACCTCAAGTACATTTCAATCTGCCCTGAAATTGCACTTCAGAGATGGGGAGGAGGAGAATGTAATTCAGACAGGGGAACAAAAAAAAAAAAAACAAAGCCAAACAAAAAACCAAGTTAGTCTAACAACACAAACCTTAAGATTCTAAAATCAAATTAATTTGGCAGCTGCACAGAGCCTTGACAGGTGAACCCCTATTCCCCTTGCATTCATTGCCAGCTCCCCATTCAACTCTCACATCTCCTGCTGAGGACATTTGGTGAGAGAAGTGCTTTTAAAGATAGGAACTACTGAAATGCAAAGACAATTTTGTCCACAGATTGTATATGGACAAAGACCACTACTTCTAGGGACTTTTGGGGAGAAGGTCACTTTTTGCAAAAAGACTGAAACCATATGTCACAGTCTTACGAAGTAAGCACTACCTCCTTCTCCAGGTAAGTGAAGATGGGAACACAGTGGCCTCTGATATTTTCAGCAGTCATAAGCAAAATCTCAGACCGTTTTGGAGCACCATGGTACAAGATCATCTCAAAGAGAAACATATCATGGAATTTTTCTTATGCTCACTGAAAAGGAGGAAAAAAATTGTATGCAGTAACAGGTGTGTGCCCCTTAATCTAAAATAATTATACTCTAATTACTATTGGTTTCTAAATTCTCTCATTTTAAGCAACACGGTCAAAAAGATCTTCATTATTTCATTATTTGGATCATTTAGCACAAAACAGACTGATGTAAGGTGCTGAATTTCATAAGAACACGTATCTGATTAATTTGAATTAGGCTGTAAATTCTCAATTTGCTCCACAATCTAAGAAAATTCTCACTGCCCTCATACACCTACACAGAAGAAACACTGCTTAAAAAGAAAAAATGTGTTAATTACAGAATCACACCACCTGATCCTTATTTACACATATCCTAAAGGGGAGCTTGGGAGTGTGGGGGAGAAGAATCTACTGAGGAGGACTTTCAAGCAGTTCAGAGTATCTCAAAGATGAAAATGAGAACATAGAAAGACCTACTGATAAGTATAAGACGCAGTGACCTGAACAAGAGGCTGGAGAGGTGGGAGTAAGGTTCGCAAAGGGTTATGGAAGAAACTGCTGCACAGGTAAATAAAATGTTTGTGGACTGACTTAGTAATGGCACAAAAAATAAACAGGAAAAGCTAGAAATTTTCAATACAGAATCAAAATCATTAGTTAACTAATCTAACAGAGACCGAGTGGAATAATTCACATAATCTGGAACACTGACATATCTTTATATTCTTGTCTAGGAAGTCAGATAGAAAATAATTGGGAAAGCATCATCTTTCACATGCAAAGCACATGTATTGATGTGGGGTTGACACCAAACAGGAAGAGAGATGTTCTAAGTTCTTGGAGGTAAGTAAGGAACAAAGAAATGTGCATCACCATGGCTAGGACTTTCAATGATCACTATAATGATTCATGGTACAGGACTTGATGATTATGAGGTATTTTAACTAAAAGAAAGACACCATAGAAAAATCTGACCCACTGCTTGGTTGAGGAGGAAACATATTAACAGGAGGTTAATAGGTTTTTATGTTGAGAAAGCTCCAGTATTCAATCCATCTTTCACATTACTCTTCACTAAAAAGCCTAGGAAGCAGTAAAAATTATTATGTTTAGATTATTAGGGGAAAAAAAAAAAGTTAAAGAAAATGAATCACCAGCATAAACTTTTAAGTTTATAATATACCCCCCTCATTCTTTCAGTTCTTTCAAGTGCCTCAGTTTTGAATCAACAGCTTAAAGTCATAAGAGTAAAAACTGCAACTAATATGTGTAAACCTCTTATCTAAATTACATACAGTGAACAGAAAAGCAAACCTGACTTAAAAAAGTAAAACAGTTCCTTGGAACTAAGCCCTACTCTTACCCTACTATTTACACTGTACCTAGCATCTTTGCTGTACAAGACAACACATAATCTTCATTGAAAACACAGCCCAACTCAGAGATTCTCAAATGGTTTTCTATTTTAAGTACATTCTCTTTTCCTCTCTGCTCTACTCCAGTGCAGAAAATATTGCATGCTTTAAGGCTGTATCCACTAGCTCTTTCTCTCCAAAACTGCTTTTTTAAAGTCCCAGCTCCCATATCATGCTCCTCAGGAAGGTGCTTGGAGCGCTGTGTTAGACACAGCTTGGCAGAAATGCTTGAGACAGAGGCATGAAAATGGCTTGAAGGACAGAACTAAAGAACTCAATTTACTAGAAAAGTTGCAATTACTTATCAGTGCAGGGCTGAAAGGCAACAGCACCCTGTGCTTATCGAGCACAAGAACCGATGGTCTGCAGAGTCAGTTGCAACTACAAACCAAACTCAATGAAAAGGGGCACTGCCTTTCCACCACACAATGGCAAGTCCAGCTGAACAGGAGACTCAATCCATAGAGACACTTTCACCTTATAGAGAAGAGGTCAACATCTGGTTCTGCTCCAAAAACAAAAGAGTCAAGACTCTGGAAAATAATGCATCACACCGTCCTTTATTCCCTCCTGGCTGGGTACCGGCCTAGCCCAGGAGCAGCTACTCATCTAGGACATTTGCTACCCATTTGCTAGGACAGAGTTTTGGTCCATCATCCTCAGTGGCAAATAATGTGCGGAAAAGCATCATTTCATATGTCTTACCCGAAGGCTACAGGAACACGTGCACCATACACAGCAAAGAAGGTCACTAGGGAAATAACAGAGAACTAAGAATTCGAGGTTTCATGTGATTTCTGCCAATAAAGTGTTGGTCATCCCCGAATTAAGCTTGTTTTATAAACTAAACTGTTGAGATATTTATTTTGTCATAAGCAGGGAGCAACACAACTATAAATGTCGGAAGTCCTTGTTCACATTTATACCTCAGATGCCTGAAGGCACTTTTTCTGCTCCCACAGTGTGGAATGCCCTCCCACAAAGCACCCGTGTGGAATCTTCCAAGGCTGTTTTTGAAAAGTATACTAAAAAGGCATTTCTCCTTAGAGTTTCTATTGTTAGCAGCACAGCTTATTGACCACTTTTGTGGATGCACTTTCCATAGCTTTTCATACAGATGGGATTTCATATGTGTAGTTACCCATTATAAAAATATAACTGAAAATGTACAGTTTTCAACAATGAGACAAAGGAGGAAGCAGGCTTCTCTTTATGTGAGGATGTACCCATCTTCACAGTGAAAAAAAGAAAATATTATTTCCACAAGCTTTACTGCAAATTTACTACAGCAATTAAACTGTCCAGTGAATCTGTCTTTACCAACTTTTTTTCCAGATTTAAAACCAGATGTAAAAACCATCTTTCATTTAATTTGATTATTCCAACTTGGGTAGAATACATAGAAACAGATATTTTGGCAATTGGTTGCTGATGAGCTTTCTTAACTCTTGAAAGCTGCCCTTGCAATGCTTTTCTTACAGTATTTACAATTAAAAGATGAGATTAGAACAAAGGTTAAAATCCTTGTTCCTCCTGCAGCAGAAAACACTAGATCTCATTTGTGCAGGAAAGGTTTTTAAACAGAATTAATTAAACAAAGCTTCCTGAGAATCCACTTTCTTGCTGGCTTTTACCTCAGTCTTTTTGTATTTCAGCAGTACAGTAAAGGGTTAGTAAACCCATCCACACTACAACGCCCATTGCTGTACTCCACCCATCAGGGCTTCTAACTTTACCAAAAAATGCAGCATTTTTAACCCATTGTTGAGCACTGGCAATTAAATGCTTAGGCAACATTTTTTTGCTTTATGCATTTCATAAGGGATCTAAGCACTCTGTAAAGATATTAATCACTAAATTGAAATCTTACAGGGAAGATGAGAAGATGTATTTTATGGGTGAGAGAGTTTGCAAACACAGAGATATTAATTTGATGTTTTAATGTAAAACAAAAACAATACTGTATTCAGTACTGTAAGGTTCTCACTGTTCCTCTAAGCACCCAACTACCATTCTGTAGCTTTAAAATTAATTTTCTATGCTTGCGAATATTGTTTTCTCCAACTTAGAAGATGAAATCAAGCAAGTGACTGACTTTTGCATTTCCTCTGTGAAAGTTGATAAAGAGAAGTTTCTTTAAACAAAGCACATACTTAAGCTATGACCTCCACTGATGCCAAGCATCCTTGAGACTAAGAATTCAGTGTGATTCCAGGAATCCTTTCCTATGGATGCCCTCAGCTGCATCAAAAAAGAAAAAAGTAACCTGTGCAAGGTAAACAGTTTCATAAAGCTAGGGAGTGAGCCAAATGCTGCCGTCAAATACACAATGTCAAAAGCAGAGGGTTTTTTTCCTTAGCTTTCTCATTATGGTAAAGGTTTGTTGACATCTAACAGATAACAAAATTGCAGACTGAAGTCTGATCTTACCTTGACAATATCTCCTTATAGTGAGTTTAACAAGAAGATAAACAGTAGAAACAGGAACTGAATCATAGCTTTAAACTTTTCATTTCATGTTTTAGTTAACAAGACTATTCTTTCTTGTTTAAACCACTACATTGAGTTTATTTCTCACTTGTTAGCCTGGTAATAAAATCGAAAGGGCACTGCAAAATTGGGAAAACAAAAGGAAAAAAATTAGATAAACAGAATGCATATTAGAAATATGGATTAGCACATGGGATGTCTCTCATAAAAGATGATGTATCACGTAAGAGCTACTCACTATATTAATAGGCAAGGATTGAATAGAAGTTACATGAAATAACTTCTATGAACTATGTGAACAAATATGAACAAACTATGAACAAAACTACCTATATGAACAAATAACAGAAGAGATACTGTACCCAGTCCTGTAATCTATTATCTCATCTGCAGTGATTAATCCCACACTATTAAATCAATCAAGAACATTCCTATTTGTACAGCCCTTATTTTCAGACTGGAGTCATTGTCATCTCTTACACTGACGCTCATCCTCATATCATCTCCAGTGACTTGCTCATTAAGTGACTCCACGGACGGGAAAACAGCAAATTTCACTTTAACAGAACACAAGTGTACACCAGATCATACTTCAATTATTTCTTTCTATTCCTGTTTCAGTCTGTTAATTTTGTTGAGGCTCCATTGTAGCAATCAGTAAAATCATTTGCTCTAGCTAAGGTCCTATATGACAACACTTTCCTGGAAATACTTGTTTATCCCCATGGAAACCTTTCATAACTGGAAAAGAAGGGCCATGATCATTTATTCAGGATTCACAGAAGCCAGGTAGCCAAGTCAAAGCTCTTGCAGACAGACTGGAGGCACATCCATACCAGCCTCCATCCACAGGACATACACAGTGATTCCCTGCACACATGTTCTGTGGTAGATATTATACCAGTGCTATCAGTTATGATGTGTACACTCACTCTCTGCCTGTCTTTTCCCACTTAGGCCTATAGGAGCTTCAGTGAGGCCAGCCAGAGCACAATTACTACTCATGCTGAAAATGGCATCAAGTTTTGGAGACATATGGCTTCAGGAATATTCTCATTCTATTCCAATTATATATGCCAAGATGCCATCATGACAAAACCCACTGAGCTATGGCTTATAACTGATGTACATTCACTCCCTTGAGAAGAGAGAACATTACCTCCAATGGTGATGACAACCATGTATAAAGACAGACAGCAAGACTTGAAATACAAGCAAGCTATTAGACAACTTCACAGCTCCATCTACTGCAGGGCAGATAGTGGTCTGTGCCCTTGTTAGTGGCAGATAAAGGACATTAATGCAAAAGAAAACATTATGGTAATTCTTCCAAAATACGGTGTTCCAATATTAGTGCCTTTCATTTACCATTATAAAAACAGACAGAATGAAATTCAAATAACATTTCTTTAAGGATCTGACCTACAAGTAAGACAATCCCCAAATGAAGAGGCGCTAAAGAGTGCATCTACTATACAATTCCCCAGTGGCAGGTTATCTACAAATAAAAATAGTAATGCCTTTTCTCTACAGACCAGGATAAAACTGCCTTCAAAGTTATGGGGTGGAGAGAGCTTCCATGCAGAAGGCAAAAACGTTCATGACAACTATCGGCCTGATGTTTTCTGATCGCCTTCCTCATAGTTTTTGCTCTGGTACATATGTTGTGCTCTGACTGCCAAGACAATAATTCCGTTGCCTCAGGTAATAGAAAATAGCTTCCAAAAACCAAATTATTATTTAAACTACTGGAAGACTTAATAGGCTAGCTCACTCACCCAAGCAACTAAAATGAGCAATTACCAAAATACTTCAGCCAAAAAATGTAATAGTTATTAGGTCTGTTACTTGTGGTTAATAAAAGAGAGATAGCTTAACAGAACTGAGCTGTATTCTGATTACTGGTAAAGATTTGCATTCAGATTTGTGGGTCTATGATGCAATGGGAGCAGAAGGTGGTAGGCATATCTGAGAAATGCAGATATTGTCAGTCTACCCCTAGTCTTCAAAATTCACAAGAATCAAATATCCTTTGCTAGACTGACTAATACTGGGAAATTAAATACAGCATCACCTATGTTAAGGACAGAAGAGAACAAAATGCAGGAAGCATTTTTGTCAGCATTGTATCATTCTGCACATAGCAACTCTGATCAGATACTGAGCACAAATCTGGAAGTAGGATAGATCTGGTTTCACCCAGGTTAGTGAACCCTGACTTTTAATAAGGTTAACATAAGTACCTGTGCAGGTGTGGTAACATGCTTTCAGTTCCAGAACAGCTGTAAGCTCAATGAGCAGCATAATATGACACAGCACCATGCAGCTGCCCTTACTCCAAGTGTGGCAGTTGAAGAAACTGTGCCCAAGGACATACCTTCGAGCCTCTCTTTGCCAACCAGGGCACTGAATGTGCAAGTCAGTTCATAGACATATAGGTGAGCAGGAAAAATGCCTTTTGAACATCCTCTGATTCTGAAGAACAGCAGCAGCAAGTGACTACAACAACACTTAAGTATGCTATGAATAACTTTCACAAAGATATTCTACAACTAGATCAGTGCTCAGGCACAAGAAATCATTTCATTCAGGTCTGTATGGCACACTTAAAACTAACTGAACTTACACAGACCATGCGATCACTACAGAGCAGAAATGCTACCATACCTGCTGTGGACACAGCTTTGTAAAATAGTTCCAACAACTCCACACTAGAGGCACTAAATCCCACGATTAAGAACATACAATGGGCCTTGGAAAAGCATTCAATAATCACTGTGGTATGCGTGAACCCATGAGAGGATGCAACAGCACTGTAGAATATGGGCCAACTCCGAGCTGTATGCAGTAATTATTAACTAGAGCTTTGGGCAGCATCTCACAGGTTTGTTTTCTGGACAAGGCAACTGAAGTCAGTCCTTTAAGTTACATGGGACTCCACTCTAACCAGGTGGTTGTGATTTGCAGGGTTTTCACAACACTTGCTCTCCTTGTTGCTTTTTTCCTCTTTGCTTAAGGTTGATACCACGTTTTGTTCATGGCTTTTGTTATTTTTGTTTTCAGATTTAAGTTTAAAAGTATGAAATAACCTACCACTGCTTTTTGCCTGGTTTCTAATTAAAGCCATCTAAATATCACAGTCCCAAAAAAGACTCAAGGTGATATGAATCATTGTCAAAATTCACCATAAAGAAGTGAAATAATGGTGAAGGTAGGTGCAAAAAAATTACAAGACCAATCACTCCACCAAGACACATACTGTTAGCAAAGAAATTAATAAAAGAGCCTTAGAGATCTTTTGGAGGCCACTGAACTGGTAAAGTAATACAGCTGAAGTTCTCTAGTTGAATGTATGAAGTACAAGGTGGGGCATACAAACAGATAACCCTTGTGAATAATGTGGTTGGAAGTGATTATATATTCTATCAAATTAAACAGCTGTGGGAAGCACAAAAGTTTGGAAAGCAAGCAATTGGAAAGAAAGTACAGTACCTAGGTGTCATCACAAAAGACAGAAACCTCAGTATTTGAATGCTTTAAGGGATTTTACCCAAATCTGTAAGGCAACCATAAAACCAGGCCAATTTCATGTTGTTGGGCTTTCTCTGCCAAGTTTTTATTTATTTTTCTAAATTTCTCCTGCTTTTACTACCCAAAACAGTGAAAAAAAAAAAAATAACTCTTGCTTGTAATAGAAGATATAAAAAGGAGAGAAAACACATTTACATACAGCACTAACTCTGCATTGTGAGCATGAGCATAGTTAATAACAACAGTTATGTAGAGACAGCTTAACTTCAGCAATTAAAAAGCCCCCACAAATTAGGCATTTTTACACACACCACACTCCCCTTTCTTCACCAAACAGTATTCAGCAGCTGAGCTTTCTAAGCTCCAAGAAGGCTAAGCTGGGTAAACTCAGCCAACCACAAGGCTGAAAACATAGCAGACGTACCATAAAAATTTAGTAATGCTTTTAAACTACTTCTCACCTCAATGGTTTGATGGTGGTGTGGTACTGTTATACAATATGTGCTGTTGCCAAGGCAACTCGATCTCACCTCGACAGCTGCTGCAACTTCAGTGAATTGACATGACGAGCTGTGGCAATTCTGAACTTTTTTTTTTTTTTGTCTTCAAAGAGTCTTTCCAACTATAAAGCATTTTCAGATGAACCTCGGGGGCTCTTTATGCAAGGACTATCGCAATTTCTCAAAAATATCTTTCACTGTACCTAGTGGAAACATTGTGACACTAAGTTCAAAAACCTATTCTGTAAAATCAGATTTGTGTCTGGCAATTTTATACCTGCTATAGGAACAGTACCGTGCCTCTGTGTTCATTCAGTTTAAGTGCAAGAATTTTACAACTCTGGCAACAATACGAGCCTGCCTGGACAGTTAAGCGTGTCCTTTTCCATTGGGGGGGGCAGGGGGGGAAGTCTAACTCCTTGCAGCACAGAAAGTCTAAGTTCTAACCCATCCCTTCAACAGAAGCCAAACTGTAATATTGCTTCAACCCCATTTTAAGTAGAGCTAAAATAAAGACCAAAATCCAAAACAAGATTCTGTGAAAAGAAATCGGCACAGACTGCTTCTATGATAAAGGCTTTTGGGGAGGGAGGTGGCTAGAGTCTCGTGGTCCAAACCCCAAAGATTTTTTTTTATTTTCATGTCCTTGGCTTCAGGGACACTGCTGTGTGAGCAAGGACTAGGAAAAGAATCAGAGCATTACAAGTCTTCCCCGCAGTAAGTATCAATTGCAGCTTTTAAGAAGATTCAGTGCTATTTCTTCCTTTTTTCTCAACCTATTTGGGTATAGAACCAAAGTAAACATAAGACAGTAGAGCAAGCTTGCGAGGGTGTCTTGTGAAACTCAGCCAAGGTTCTTGCTCTTTTAGTTTGGGGAGAAAATAAGTGCTACAAAATGTATAGGAAAAGTTTGTGCTGAGATAGCACACAAGTATTTAAAGGTGGGAAATGCAATTTGTTACATTGGAAGAACATCAAAATGCATCAAAATAATTAGGGGAAGAACAGATTTGTTTGTTTGCTTGTTTAAACAAAAAGCAGTAAAGCAAAAATTTACTTTTTTCCAGTTTAGACTTTCCTTCTTCCTGTCCCCTTTTCTTCTCTTCCCAGCCCCGTTGTAATTGTAGATCTGTCAAGTATACCATGGTGGCTGAGAGGAAAGACACTGGCCCTAGCTGCATACATTGCAATAGTCCTCTTTCACTGAAAGTCAGCAGTTTTACAAAATCTGTGTAAGAGTGTGTTTGTTATGTTCATTTCTATTCCAGTCTGCAAACATGATGTGAGGAAGGGCCATTTCTTTTTCTTCATTTTTCTTTTTTTTTTTTTTCAGTTTAGTGAAGTCTTTTTATATAAAATCTTTCATGTGTCCCTCTGCCTTTTAACCAGCCTTCACTACCAAAATATCCTGATAAACAACTTACAAGCACACCCTGCTACGCATAAGATTTTCAATGCACAACACATCACAATTCCTGTGATTCTCCTTTTCTATCCTCCTCTCAAACATGTGTAGCAAAAGGTCCAGACATAACACTGAAACTGCAATGAAACTGCTACATTTAATGATACTAAAAGAGTCGAAAAAACACAAAACAAAACCAAAACAACCAAGGAGCAAAGAATGTACCTAATTACTACAAATTCTGCCTATTAGATTTCATTCAGACACCACAACTTCTTTCAAATAACCCCAGTTTATTTTTGAAAAAATTCCTTTCTTCAGGCAGGATATGGGGGAGGAGTCAATCAGTGATGTTTTACACATGCACATCTGGATACAGTCCAATTATTCTCCTTATACATTCCTCCAGTTGTTTTCATTTTGCTCCATGCTCTGGCATTCATAAATTTGTGAGATTAATTGTGTGCGAGCGTCTGCAGTCTTGGATCTGGGCACGGGTTTAGCTGCAGCACAGCTAGAAGTCAACATTAAAGAAAGCTCCAGTTCAGAAAACACAATTTACATTTATACATCTTTGGTACAGTAAGAATTGAAGAAACCGTCATCCTTACCACATGCATCAAATTGGTAAGATTAACTCAATATCAACTACATTTTAATACTGCAGTTAGTTTGAGCATCATGGAAAGTTATTCAGTGTAAATTGCAAAGGAAGGAAATTTTCTTTTTAGATTGCTGAGTTGGGTTTTGGGGGGGGGGTTTCCCCCCTTTTCTTCTTTTGGGGGATTTTTTAGTGGGTTTTGTTTTTAGTTTTTCTTGGTATGATTTCATTTGTCTTTGTGAATGGTATGATATCACAAAGAACAGAAGCATTGTAAAACCTCAAATGGGTCCAGATCATATAGCAGATTATGACACTCTGGCCGCTAACAGGGTCCACAGAGTTGGCAAACCCAGCAACTTGGGAAATCCCCATATCGGAGATATTCCCATGTGAAGCTCAGATTCTTCGCTGATGCAACTTGCTATTTACAGTCCTCAGCAAACGTGGACAGGAAGGTTGTGACTAGGCTTCTGCAGTGCTCTGGCTATTCTAGGCTGCTAGAACAGCCCCCTTTGGAGCCAAAGACAAACGAGCTTAAACCAATCACCAGACTAGGCAAAGCAAGGGGGCTAAACACCACTTCTCTCCTGGGGCCAAGACTTCCATTTACTGATGTTTTGTATTTTATGTGCAATTTACTAACCAAAACCACCTGTTTCCTCAAGCTCTCTGCAATTTATTGTTTTGCAAAATCAGTTTCACATTACACTTCTGATCAGTGGAGTTACACATGAGAGCTACAGAACTGAGGTGATGCATTAAAAAGCAAGGGGTGGAAGGCCAAGAATCTACTCACTTGACTGCAAGCTTTCTGACCCAAATACAGTGCTGGATGCACAAATCCCACTTGCGCTCCAGCAGCGCAGGCAGTTCTACATTTTGATGTAGCTGTCAAGGCAGTGTGACAAGGAAGCTGAACTGTGCCCACTTTACAAAGGTTCTCTGAAAGCAGTCAGATGCTGACAGGAATAGTTGGAGAGGTATAGGTCGTTTTGGGTTGGCTTGTTTTGTGCAATATGGCCATTATATTTTTGAACAACTATCCATCATGTTTGATGAGCTATTTATGGAAGATAAATTGAACTGAAACCTTCTTACAACCACCTAGTCTTTTCCAAAAGTTGTCATGCTCCGTAAGATAGTCTATCGGGCATACCATTTCAAATTTAGCAGATGATAATAATCTAAGATACTTTAACTGCCCCACATTCCCCACTGTTAATCCATCTTGTGGATTAATCTTTGAACATCTTTCAAATCTGTGCAGTTTGTAGCTGGCCCTTGATCACTCATAGCAGAAAAAAACCCCAAAACCTCAACAAAAAAAAAAAAAAAAAAACAAAAAAACAAAAAAACCCAAACAAACAAGCAGAACAGCCCCAAAACAAAATTAAAAAGCCCCCACAAAAAACTCTTCAGGCCAGGAGTTTTTCTTTCCCTCAGCCCATGAAATTCTGCTCCACTTTTCTTCACCCTGAAGGAAAACAGATTCAGTTTGGCATTCCTCGTGCTCACAATACCTGAATCTGGCACAGAGACAATTATCTTGTCCAACCAGCCACCACTGCTAATCTATCTCCTCTGGCAATGACTTCTATTGCAACGCCAAAGGTAGGAGGACCAAAAGGCAGGGAGTGTGCTTATAGTTGCAGCAGGTTAATTACGGGGGCAAGCATAGCTCATGTCCCCAGCACTACACCACTCCAACCTAAAGTAGCTTGCACTGTGTTACTTGAGAATTAGACCAGCTGTGAAGTTGAGACCCTCACCATGAACTTCCATCCTTAGAGAGTTGAATCCAACTGTAACAGTCGCATAAAGTAGTTTAGCCTTTTCCTTCTTAAAGTTAGGAAACTGTATCTAAAACCAGCAAATGTTGCAACTTAAATTAAATTCTTTCAACATCAAGTACCTGAGAGTCAGGGAATGTCAGATTTATGGTTGCACATACAACCTTAATTCTGCTCCATACGTTTATGCATTGTGATTAAGTATCTGATTACATGATTGTGCACTATTTTTCTCTGGGACTGCTGCCTCATTCAGCCTACAGAAAGCACATACAAGAGGAGTGAATTACATTTGCACAAACTACCATAAATTCAGTATTTCCTAGCTTCTGAGTACTTGACTTTGCAAACAATATTCCTTTCACGTAGATTTTTGTTACAATATTTTTACAGCATATGCCTAAAAAGCATTGAAATGACTTAAATCACAGTAATGTCTAAGAGTACATAATCAATTTCTGAAAGCCCCTCATTTTATGGATGTAACATTTTTAAAAACTCTCATTTCATGGTTGTGCTATCATGCTTATAAAAGTCATATTTTCCACACAATAGAGGCAGTGTAAAAATTAAAACAAGCTGCACACTGATTGACCAAGTTGTCTGAATTATTCTCCTTCTTCCTAACAATGAACTGTGTTCTCTGAGCTCCAAGTAAACAAGAAGGGTGGGGGTGGGAGTTCGAGGGCAACCTATAGCAAATAGTATTTTAATTGCACTCTTGCAAAAGATATGGAAAATAGTAACACATGAAATAAGACCCATTTTCCCTTTAAAGCTACTGGAGATCATGGTTCTGTTTTAGTAAAGCAGAAGTCAAGCTGTAGGACACGGCATAAATCTCACCCAACACAGCTTGACAGAAAAACAAAGTACCATTTCCAGAAACATCTTCAAAGGCAGTATATAGGCTTGTATACCTAAGTTAGATTATCAGAGCATCAGGTGGTCCAACTATCAGAAAAGACAAGAGTGCACAATGCAGTTGCTGGCTCAGCAGGTGGCACTGGATTAATACAGATATGATACTTCCCCTCCATAGACTCAAGCAGATTTCTTGGGCAGCTAAAAGCACTGGTCAGTAAACTATGGTTCTACTTTGAAAAGTGTACTACTTAAGCATTCCATATTACCAGGTCTGATTGATTCTACTTTGAGACCTCATGGAGAAAAACCCTGCCAACTCAGCTGGGGAATCTCTGTTGCATCTCCAAAAGTCATATATGCTGCAGTTTCAGATACTCACCTAAACTTGGCTAAATTACTATGCTTTAGCAATGGCCTCAATATATAACCACTATGCTGAAAAGTACAAACAAGGTCATTCATTTTCAAAAATTAGATGATTATAGGACAAAAAGTAGGATTTTTTGCCACATGCACACTAGAACAGTATCTTTGATTCAAAATACATATTGCTCAGAACAATATTAGCAAATCAGTTTGAATAGCAAATAATGAACATTCAGAAATAACTTCTTACGGCTAACCTGCAATTGCCTAGTAAGAGTGTTCAGGCAATGTAGTTCATGTGCTCAAACTAGTTCAAGGTAAACATCTTCAGGTACAACAGACACAAAGTGCTAATTTTGATGATCTGTGTTTCCACACAATATGACACAACTAATGTTCATTTACTAAGCAGCCACCTAGTCTTAGACTGAATGCTATAAAACAATAAAAATATGAAACAATAAAAATATAAAATATAAATATAAAACAATAAAAATATGAAACAATAAAAATGCAAGGATGCTGGGGAGGGACTCTTCATCAGGGACTGTAGTGACAGGACAAGGGGTAACGGGTTCAAACTTCAACAGGGGAAGTTTAGATCGGATATAAGGAAGAAATTCTTTACTGAGAGGGTGGTGAGGCACTGGAATGGGTTGCCCAGGGAGGTTGTGAATGCTCCATCCTTGGCGATGTTCAAGGCCAGGCTGGATGAGGCCTTGGGTGACACGGTTTAGTGTGGGGTGTCCCTGCCCATGGCAGGGGGGTTGGAACTAGATGATCTTAAGGTCCTTTCCAACCCTAACTATTCTATGATTCTATGAATACCAACATCTTCATTTCTTAATCAGCTAGCAAGGTCTTCAAGTATACCTACTCCATCCTTTGGATGCTCTTTCAGGGTTTAACACCTGCATTTGTGCCACAAACTCTTTGAGAACTTAGTTCATAGCAAGTTTATTTTTAATCACTAAACTTAAAACCATCATATGAAGATTTCTCGGAGGCTGCACATACTATTTATGCTCCTTATAGTCTTCTGACAGCATATACTAAGACTTGCAGCACCACCTGTTCCACATGAGACAGTCTCCACTAAGGAGTTTGCTCCCTCTCCAACTCATTTTTCCCCATGCTTGCTGTCCCCAACTCTGCAATCCCCTTCCATCTGATAGTATTTGTTCAGCATCCTTTCTGCTGTTTTCCTTTACTGTACTGACACAGGCTTTGCTTCTTTGCTTTCCCTTTCTTCAGAAATGTATCCCAAAGCCCACTGAAATAAGAACCTGGAGACTATCCACAAGATGAGGCTAATTCAATAACACTTACTCTCATAAGAAGCATTGAACAATTGTAGTTGCCTCCCCTTAGGCTCTTCACTTCTTTTGACCCCAAATCAGGTATATCACTATCATTGCAAATCAAGTCACAAATTATTTCGGGGAAGATAGGCCAAATGAGGTAAACAAATGTAACTCTGTTATGATTTACCTATACCGAGGAGCTAAGGTTAATCTCACCAAAGATCATGTAAGATGTCAGATAAATATGTTCAGATATACAATGAAAGATAACAAAATTCAGATAGTAGTAGAGCTACATTAAAAGAACGAACCACCAACACCTTCATAAATATAAGGAGTGGTGCATGGTGTAACATATTAGATTCTGCACAGAAGACTATAAACTGGCCATGCATTTATTAGTTCTCCTTGATGTTACCTTTCAATACCGTAAAGTAAGGCCTCATTTCTAGCTTCTTGGCTCTAAAGAATGTTTTTCTTTAATTATATGTACATACCCTATGTAAAAGGAATGTATCGTTAGGTTTTTGGCCTTTAGCAGACATCTTTTCTTTAATATTTTTATTTTATTTTTAGTTTTAAATATTGAAAATATGATAGATAATGAAGATAAATGTAACCTCTATGTAAAAAGAAATTCTGTGGGAGATTAGACTGCAGCTGCAATTAGGTGAATAAGCCGAGCAGATTTCCCCAGCTTCCTCACCTAGAGGATGCTCTTGCCAGTATGCAGCAGTATGGCAAAAGATGCTGTAAGGAGCTGACGGCAAAATCCACCTGGAAATGGTGGGTTGGAAATAGGTGATCTTTAAAGTCCCTTCCAGCCTAAACTATTCTATGATTCTATGCTCTTTCCAAACTCAATCACATGCATATCAAAGTATGGCAAGGTCTCAGATTATGACAGACTGATCACAAACTAACAGGTTTTATTCTGTATGCTCAGTTGAGTGCAACAAAACAACAGAATAATAACAGAAATTATAAAAGACAGATCTCCAGCAGAATATTCAAGTCCATTGCAAGTAGACGCAACGCCATGTAGACTGAGGCCCTGAAAGAAATGTTCTTTGTTTAGAACAGTCATTCGTTATTGAAAACAATCCTTTGGTAACCCAATCTCATTGGGGGGAGGGGGGAAACACACCTTTTTTTAATATTAGTAGTTCTTTGCCTTCGAAATACACAGTTATAAGGACACATTAACATTTATGATTGTGCTTATTTCTATGCACAGTGAGTGGACTATTACCCCCATCAAACCATTGGTGGGATATCCATGGAGGGAATAGGAAGAAGTTCGAAAAGATTTGGGGAGGTCGCCCTTGGAAACTGAAGTAATGTCAGAGACAAGGAAGTTTTGATGAAATATTGGTGAAGGATAACTAAAGCAGCAGGAACTATATGCCAGTAAAGTTTATGATGCAATTGAAATATATTTGACATTAAGAAGACTGCAGAAATGGTGAAATGGGATTAGACTGGTTCTGGGGAGTAAAGGGAATCAGTGCAGACAGAATTCCAGTGTTTTATCTTCTAGATGTCAGTTATTAAGAGACTGTGGCTTGTAGATATGACAGAGGAAGAGAGAAAGTCACTTTGGGGGAAGGAATTGAAGATCCCTTGCGAAAGAGATTGATAAATGGTAATAGTAGTATGATGAGATAGCTGGAAGAGAAAGAATTACAGAGATCTGCAGGAAATCACTCCTCACCTCTTGGGCAAGGAAACACCTCTCTGGTTCAGAGTGATGGAACAAAGAGTTAGCTTGGCAGAATCGGTTCAAGAGACTGACAGATGCCACAGCTGACACATTTTCAAAAACACAGATTCAAAAATATGACCTTTTGGCCACATGACAAAAGGAGACTCCACTGAAGTTCCAGACTGAATCCAGTTCACTGAAATCTAAAGTAGTCTTTGGCAAATTTTATAGCTGTGAGGATCCAGAAGCACTAACTGACAAATTATATTCCAAAGACAGGCTCTATCCAAATATTATCTTTCTGTAAACCTGTCTTCCTAAGACTGAGGCAATATATTGTATAAGGAGGTTTTTTCCCTTCTAGCTGTTCAAATGCAGGACTTCTGAGAGTTATCATAAAGGGGACACTGCAGGAGGTGTGACTAGTGGGACTGAATTCAATCTTAGAGCCTATAAAACATAACTATATACATCTCCTGTTGCATACTTAGTTAAGCATACCTTGCCTAACTTCAAACATTCCCTACTAGTTGGTTTTGTTACTATCTTACTGCAGCTCCAGAGAAGTACTTTGCATGGTCTTCTGAAGGCTTTACAGAAAAGAGAAAGAACCTGAAGCAGAAAGAATTTCCTCAAGGTCATACAAGTAGGTGACAAAGAGAAAGGCAAAAATCTTGATTCAGTTTTCACTCCAACTATACCATTTATTTAAGTCCTCTAAATATTTCAAACTCTGGTGAATTATGAAGTTTCCTTCCCTTCTATCTTTCCTGAACTAATGCTTTTCAGCATCTCCTCCTGTGGAAGGAATCATTATATTTGTGCCTTTAAATCCCCAAGTCTTGAATAACTTTGGGAGTAGGAGGACAAACAAAATACATCTTGCCGATTTCTTCATTATATGAAATGCTGTACACACACATCCATATCTAGTCTTAGCCTCAGGAGGTTTACTCAGACCTCACACAGGGCTACAGCCTCTCTTTGGAGTACCATCTTTAATCAGCTGATTTCTTTATTGATTCTCCAGCTTGCTTTAAGGACAAGCTGGTTTACACTTATAATGTGGTTGCTGGGAGGACAAGTGGCAGTGTCGCAACTGAGCAGCCATCCCTTTTCAAGTAATTAAATACTGCCTTTATACATTACCATCTCTCTCCTATCATTGAAATGTAAATATTTGTTTCAACTCTTAAGTTACAATTCTATTACAACTGCAAAAGATGTGTCGTTTTTAAAAAAGGAAAGCTAATGGTGTAATAAACAGACAATAAACTGTAGTCATGAAAAGAGATATTCGCATTACATGGATATTTATACAAGCTTACTGTCTTGCACAGGAAATTTTCTATCAGCCCTTCTAAGAAGGAACAAAACACTAACAATCCTGGAATTGAATCCACAGTATCTTTAAATGTAACTGAGACTTTAAAAATTGCATATTGACTTTAAAAAAAGCATATTGACTTTACAAAATTAAATGTCTGGTGAATCTTCAAAGTGAAGAAGGGAAGGACACCACCAAGAATGTTTGTTTAAATGCCCATGATTGTTTTTCCTAGTCAAGGCAACAGTCTGTCAATACCTCAGAGTATGCCAAATATGAAGTTTCAAAACATGGGCTTGAATTATGAACGAAAGCTAAAACACCACCACAAATATTTCTCAACAGGTGGAAAGTATATAAATAACATTTCAGATAATTCAAATACATACAAAAAACTAAATTTTCCATAGAAAAACATGTTTCTGTCTAGCTAACTGGAAAACTTTAGACCAAAGAGAGTATTGTTATTTATCCAACCTGAAAAACAAAATACTTCCCCTTCTTCAAAATCAGGGAACCTAAAAGAAAACTTCTAAAAACAAAAGGAATTTGGTGAAACAAAGCACAAACCAAATGTTAATATTATTGGTAGCAAATAGTTTTGGTATAGGAGAATTCAGATTCCGTAACTTAGATTCACACCTTTTACAGTGAGATTTAGATGCGCACAGAGATAATCAATATTTCAAAGTGCTTACAGTTTAAAGACACAAGCAGAGAGCATTGAACAGGAATGATATACACCAGGCAAATATATTTTATAAGGATTAACATAATTTTGTTAGAGTTCTTTGTTTACTTTGGGATTTTTGAGGAATTAAATATGTTTACAAATTATTCTATAGTAAGCAGAATAAGATCTTAGATGCTCTATCAATAAGACACAATAATTACCTCTCCTGTCCACTCAGCACTTTACCATTACATAAATAAGTACCTTCATCCATCCTTCCCCTCCTGCACATTTTTCTATGAAGCTTTGGCTACACCAACCCCAAATTACACTGTAACTACTCTCACAGTGTAGGGATCTCAGTGCATTTTTAAAAAATGAGTAACTACAGGAATTAGTTATATCTCATTAACACCTTCTCAAAAAGAATGAAGTAGAAACAATTCTCTCCTGTAACGTTAAAAAAAAAAAAAAAAAAAAAAAAGCAAGCAGGAATTAAGAATTACATTCCATTTATTTTCCTGCTCAAAATTCAGATGCCCTGAGGGATCATTTGAGTTGTGTGACACTGACAAAACAGCAGAAATGTTCCACAGCTTCTCTGACTTGCTTTTCGGTTATGCCCTTATGTGCCTTCAGGTCTTTGCATGTTAATTAAATCAAACCAGATTTCAACCAACTGCATGACAGCAGCGTCATCAGCATGCAATCTGCTGAGGCTCTCTCAAAGTCCCTCTAATCAGTTTTGTGAGTTTAGTGCCTCTTTGTGCAGTTCTTCACTGTATAAAGCATGTACTATCATTTGATCCATGCATTTCTTGTGCTCAGAAGCTACTTTAACATTCTTATAATAGTTACATTAAAATACTCTCTTTTTAAAGAGATCTAGCAAGTGAAACTGATCCTTCAGTCTTTCTTAATCTGTGCAGCTGACTGGAGGTGCAGAAACCCTTTTGACTGCCTGTAATGTTCCTTTATGAAAGTGTTGTTATTTTTCCAAGAAGATTTAGATGACGTTATCCTTGGAAAACCGGATCTAGAGATCCATCTCCTTTGCATAATTTTCACTAGTACCCTGACCAAAGGAAAGAGATTCCTTACCACACAGTTTACATTGCTGGATAGCACGGCTTGAAATCACTGGACAAATGTAGGTGTTTACCATGCGCACACACATACTGCTGAGAACCTGCTAATTATCACTGAAGATCTCCATTTTGTACAGCTTCCAAACAGTCCAAGAGGTAGAAGATCTTCATGACTTCCCTTTCAAGCCACTTAAATCCTTCACTCGCAGGCTGAAAAGTATAACATATCCAATACATTTAAATGCTCAGCTTTTTTTTTAAAGAAAAGCACTGTATTCTATTTTATTTGTCCTGCGGCACTTCTTTTTCCGGGCTCTGTGCAAAAACGAAGGGACTATCTCGGCACTGAAGAGTCTCAGTGAACTTTTAAAAACTGAACTTCTGTTCAAAACTAGGAAAAAAAATCCAAACTCCAAGACTCTGGGTAAACCTACTGGACTGTTTTCAGAGATGGTGAATTTTTCCACAACTCCACGCAAGAGCAAGGAATTTTTGAACAGTATTAGAAACTACTACATATTTTTGTTCTGCATGCAGAGTTCATCAAAACTTTTACTTTGTGGTGCCACTACTAGAATGGTATAACTCTATTAACTCAACAACCTTGCAGTTCTGTTGATATCATATCAATTTAATCCATTAAGGCTTAAAACAACACATGTTCCAGAATATTATACATAAATTCTTTCTGTAGAATCCTAGGTGAAATTATAGTACTGATCAAATACCATTTTTCTTCAGTTAAAAAACAAAACCAAAAAGCCACCACACTGCCTTTTAAGTTCCATACTATTCATTTAGCAGTTTGTTTCTCTCTCTTCCACTAGCAGAAAATATAATACAGGAAAAGATTTAAATGAAAAACAGATCTGTGTAGTGAATTGCATATGGTTTCCATTTTCCTTCATGCAACGTTTCATAGACAGTCAACGAAGAAATCCCTCCCACAAGTCCGGATCTGAAGCCCACTTTCAGAATCTCATCAGCACAGGATTTAGAAGACAACTGTTTGTGCACAAAAATGCTGCAATACATCTGTGCTCTATCTCATTAGGGCAAATAATTCCTAAAAAGTACCACTGGATCTAGCTAATACATCAGAGTGTGTGTGTGTGTGTGTGTGTGTATATATATATGTATATATAAAAACATGCACGCTCAGATGGTGCTGGCTGTGTCTCTGTGAACCTGCCAGTTTTCTGTTTTCAGGCATACCAAATTTGGTCCATGCCACACACTTTGTGGCATTTTATGCCCATTCACAATATACAGAGTTTTCCAGTGCTAACAACTTTATACCTAGTTGACATACTTCATGCTGTAACTAAACCCAGCCAATAAATACTACTTCTGCCAAGAAGCCTCCACAGCTATTATATTCCACCAGCCTTCCTAGCTGATTGAAACAATTATATCCAAGGTCTTTTTGATTGTTTACATAAAATGCATCTTGTCATAAAAGACATCTTCTTCCCATTTCTCATACCCTATACTTTTTGGGGTTTTTTTTCCCTCTTGCACTCTCAGCAGTTCCTGGTGACATAAAAACACCAAAGCAAGCATGCCATGTTTCTATCATACACCAAGGGAGGTTTACAAAGCAGCAAGCTCCTTCTTTCCCTAGACACTCTCAGAGGATTTTACGGTCATGGAAGAGAGTGAATGATGAGCTGTTGTTTGTCAGATGCATTTGTTGCTTCCATGAGTTAACAATTGTCTGGATTTCCTCCCCTTTAGAGATCAGCTTTAAAGGAGACATGAGTGGGAAAAATTAAATAGCAGAAGAGTTGGAGCACCTTCCCTTTTTCCTCTTCAAGGTAAAAGTCCAAGGAGGAGGGGATGTGCATAAAGGAAAATGTTCTCAAGAAGCATTAGTTGGGTAGCACATCAGAATGACACAACACTGATCCCTGTAAAGAAAAGACACTGAAGTTTTGCACAGTTGCAAGGTGAAAGCAAAGACTAAGTTTAGCAAAAGATAGAAAAATCATATATGGCCATATCCTGTCTTTGAGAAAATGTGTGCAAGCATGGGATGAACACATCTTGCCTGAGAGACATATGCTCTGCTTTAAAAGGTGCTCAGCACCTGTATATTTATGTGACTGTTCAAGAAAATCAAGAGCATAAAGGTTACCCTTTATGAAGGTCTACTTTTGATGGAGACTTCTGGACTGAGAATTCTTTAACATGTTAAAAGAAGAAAAGGAAGTCTTTCTGAATCTGTCTTTATATATGCATAAGAAAATGAAAAATGTTACCTAAAGAAGCAGTCAGTAGAAAAATCAGAAAAAATATTAAGTATATTAGTATACTTATATATGATACATGTAGTTACTACTTATTTTTTCATACTTCTTAAACTGGCAAGCTAACTGTACAGCATCACATGCTTCAAAATCCAGTAACAGACCTGGCATCCCACAAATTCTATAGCTCAGTTCAACCTGGTGCTTTGGATCTTAGCAGTCTTGAGTGCTGACCCTGAAACCCGGTCAGGTCAGGTTGCTGAAAAAGCAACAAATACAGAAAGTGGTGTCCCAAGCCTTGTAATCCCAGAGTCTTCACATTAAATTCACTTCCAAACAAAGCCACACTTGCATGAACAAACCTTTCCATTAGTTATTCCCTTTCACTCTCCTATAAAATTTTTTCCCCCATCAAATTAAATTTTCCACTTCCCAAACTCTGTATTTGCTTTCAAAGGATTCTCAGATACCTGACCACACTTTTCAGGTTGCTAATTTTTAGTGTTAATTCTACTGTCAAATATAGAAGACAGTCATAGAATCATAGAACAGTTAGGGTTGGAAGGGACCTTAAGATCATCTAGTTCCAACCCCCTGCCATGGGCAGGGACACCTCCCACTAAACCATGTCACCCAAGGCTCTGCCCAGCCCGGCCTTGAACGCCACCACATATTTTTTTTGACCAGTGATCTCTACCTTCCAGAAAACATGCAGGTCCACCTGTGGAGGGAAGCTGCGGGATAATGTAATATATATAGTATTTCTTAGTCCTTGTCTACAAGGCACACAGTTTGAAAACCTCCTTTCTCTGTTCAAAAGTACATGGCATGTGCTCGATACTCTGGCTTTGCTAAGATCATTTTTGGTTTGGAAAAGAATGCAAAAAGCTACACTTGCACAACGTTGCAACTTGGATGCTCAGTGCTGTAAGACTTAATGGTGTTTTCAATGTAACTTTGACATATGGATAAAACTCATTATAGATCACCGAAAGCTGAAATTATTGAACCCATGGGAGATACAAGTTACACAGAAGACTAACACATCTAGTAACAATTAAAAGTCTTGCTGAAGTATTCCTGAACAGAGCATAGAGAAGAAAACTACTGGAAATTAATATTGTACTATGAATTATAGGTGTTTTTTTTTTTTTTTTTTTTTAAATCCAGTCACCAATTATGCAAGCTTCTTCAGCAGTAAAGATGCTCAGTGCAATCAGGCTTGTGAAACCTGCTTGGTTCCGAGACTCGCAGAAGTGTACATAGAGATCATGTCTCTGGCATCTATACATATCATTTTCCTGTCTCTCAAATTTACCCACTTTACTGCTTTTTCAAATCTCACCCTACATGCATACCATTTGTGAATGATATTGTAAGCAACACTAATACCCACAAAATATTGCTGCTGCTTCTTCTGCATTTTCTGCATTCCCCACACAATTCCCAATACAAGTCAATATTTTGGTTCAGTGTTCAACCAAAAATGCTTTTGTAAGGCTTTAAGAAAAGATAGATTTAATAATCAAGATTTACACCTTGTAGCTGAAGTACAAAATGAGTAAAGGTCAGATGACAGAAGGTCCATTAATGAATTAAGAGCAGAGCTGTCCACTTCATCACTAAACTTTAGGCAATCTTCAGAATATAACAAGATTCACAAATCAGATGCAAGTCTGTAAAACAACAAAGGCAGCCACTGCAGATATGTGAAATGTGAGCAATGATATGGGCGAGTTGATCTTGGGTATCAGTTCATCAGTGTATTATAGTAGTTGATCTATCACTATTATTACAGTAGTACTCAGAGAAGGCTGGGAATGGGGCTGGGGGTGGTTGGTTGTTGGTTTTGGGGGGGTTGGTTTTGTTTGGATTTGGTTTCAAATCATGATCAGATCCTCAAGAGGTTAACTGCTGTACATAAAATACTTCAAAAAAGTAGTTGCTACTTCAAGATGAAATACTCAATTGGACAGCAGAGAGGGTAATTCTATATATCCAGGAAAAGGCCTTTCCATCAACCCAATGATGGCCTGGAATGAAGCTGTGGAGACTGCCATGAAAAGAACAGATAAATACACAGTGAAAGTTAATGTCAGTGAGAGATGACAGAGCATAGATCAGCACAGCAAGACCAAGAAATGAGAGAGGAGAGCCATGAAAGATCCCAGAGAAAGATACTGAAGCAGAAAGAGGGACTTAGAGAAGGCACACTATTACTTTTGGGTTTCTATACTGCAAAGATTGTTATTGCTATGATTTCAGACAGTAATGGGGAGGGGGAAGAAATTTTTGACCTCCGAAGAGAGTGTGAACCAAAAGGCATCAACTGAGGTGTTTGTCATGACCACACTGGGGCTCTTTGACAGTCACCTGTTCTTAGGGCATGTATCCTCTGCACAGCACAAATGACAGATTACTATATTCAACCTGAGGGAAGTAACTCTCAATTTCACGTTCAAGAACCTGGCTCATTATTGTTAAGTCTTATCAAAAGCAAGTCACAAGTCAACCTATGAAAAAATTATATTATGAACAGAAGTTTTGGCAAGGTAAGGCCAACACTTCATGCAGCAGTTAATATAAAGAGAGGATAATAGTTCTGCCAAAGACAATAAATACTAGAAGAAATAGCTTTAAGTTTTAGAGGTCGTGAGCAACATTGCTGGTGTTCATTTTAAGATCTGCTTCTGCAATACAATTCTCTTGAGATTATTCTTAAATGTGAAAAGGATGGATGTTTTTGTTTTGGGATCATTCACAACGTTGGCATTGCAAACCACAGGCTTGAACTGAGGTGAGAGTTAACATCACTTTGCCACTAATTTATTTGAACTGCATTCTTCTTCTTGATCTCCTTTTCACCTGCTAAAAAAAAAAAAAAAAAACCTCCAGGCATTACTATCAAAAATATACTCAAGTAATAAATCATGTATTTGCTCTCACGTGACTGGTATTCATTAGAGTCAAAGATCTCCAAGATCTGCCCCCAGAGTGTATTATGTTACTGAAATACAGAAATAGCTGCAACAAAAAATTTGCCAGAAAAAAACCCACTAAAGTAACAACAAACTGTCTCTCAGTTGGGTAGAAGAAAGCATGTTCATAAAAGTATGTTTGAGGGGTAAATCAAATCCCAGATTCTAATTAGACAAAATCAGCAGTTTAAACCCAACAAGATATAAGATTTTTAACTAGAAAATTTTATAAAATATACACTTTGTTGGTCACCCAGACTGTTCTCCTTTCAAAGGCTTTTTTTTTTTTTTTCCAGAAAGCAATGAAAAAAGAAATAAAAAACACTGCAAGTTTATCCATTATGTATATCTTTGCTTTTGTTAAGCAGTAAACAACATTCTCCCACACTCAAATGCTTCATCCCCTTTATTGTCCAGTTATTTTGCTTTACTGAATACTACAGTCACTTTGTAGCAGAAGTCAGTATCTATCACAGAAGCAGTGAACTTCCAGTTATGTGGTAACCTGACTGAATCCTTTGAGTCTGAGCGTGGAAAAAGAGCACTTGATTCAGCTGCATATCTGAGTTTTATAAAGGGTCCAAAAGCTTAATACTAATATGCTCCAGCGCTAAAATAAAGTCAGAGGAAATCACAGCAGTCAAGAAAGAAGACAGTGTTAATCCAGGGTATATCATGCTCTTCACCACCACTCTGAAGATTAACTTAGCTCAGCTAATTTTGCATCTCCACTAATTGTGTGTTATGTATGAGTAAGCAATGACTAAGGAAATGTCAAAGCTATTCCATATCCTGTGGAAAAACATGACAGGCAGAGAGGATACCTCCCATTAGGCGACAACAATTCAACAGGGAAGCTATTTGTTTCAGCAGGAATGAAAAAACTTAATATGCAGTCTAAACATTGCCAGTCATTATCGTCACTTGTTACCACTGAGCTGAGCATACATGGTTCCCCAAAACCAATTTACCATCCAAAAATCAGTTCAGATGTTCAAATACATGCACGAGTGTATAGAAAAAATTTAAGCTGGAAAATACACAGTGAGCAAAGTCGCCTGTATTTTCCAACATCTCAAATTATACATTTGACCATAGTAAACTTTGACCATCAGCTAGAGAGGCAATAAAAAAACCTGAATGATACAGAACACAAAGTGATGCACACATTACAACTAGGATGAAAATAACCAGACCGCTAATGAGGTAAGAAAAAGTGTCATGGTTATTGAACCTCCTGTTCAGTTCCTCACATCTGCAGGACAAAAATCAGCAGTGGCTAACTATAGGAATCCATCTCAGACACTGAGTTGTCCCTTGCTCAATGAAGATAAAGGAAACACAGGCTCCTAAACTTAGTTATGAATTTCAACTCTGATAGATCCCCAAAATAGCTGGATTGACTCATTCCAGCTCTGCTTTCTTCCCATTCACGTCTCTCCTGCAAACTCAACTAAGTGTGAGGCAAAGCACATGTGCAAAGTAGAAAAGTGAGACTAGGGAGAGAGAAGTTGCAGAGTAGATGGAAGAGTAAATATACTAAAGCATCCAAGTTATATGTCTGATGAGGAAGGAAAGAAGGGGAGAGGGGGCAAGGGAAAAAGGGTTAGGGGACGGAAAAAGGACTGGCAACAGGGAACACAGTGTTCAGAGGCTATAGTTTTCACCTGTCCATTATATTTTCAGGAACTACACAACAGAAGGGCATTTGGCTGGAACATTATCCAGCACATAGAGAGCTGTACAAAAGTAATTATGAAAGAGCAAATCACTGTCTGCAATATTGAGGCCAGACTGCTTGGAAAACTGTTCAGCACATAGATGTAGTTCTCAGCAGTCATATACCCTTCATACCAAAGGATTCCTACCAAAGGAGGGCTTCAGTTAGCACTGATAAACTGCTGTCAGCCCCGTATTTTTTCAGACATCATGAACAACTTTACAATAAATGAGGATGATGGTACAAGCTCAAAATGAGCACCAGACTTCATCATGCGTTCTTGTAACAGTGGGCACAGCCACTTAAATAGCATAGAACATTCTTACATGCATTGTCCAGAAGTGACAAAATTGCTAAGGGGCAAACTTTTTTTATTATTAAAATAAAAAACTAGTCAGATTGCAGTGGAGTACCAAGAAACAACAGGATTGCATGACTGCATTAGATCTTGCCCAACCATCAGTGATACTCATTGATTAACAGAAAGGTGACAAGCTATAAAAGCAAGTATCAGATACTCTCACCTCACATGTTGATGCTTCTTTCACCCTCACCTCTTCTCTCCCCACATTATCCTTTACTTCTTTCTTGCATCCATACCCCAAGCATTCTGGATAAAAATGAACACAATTTCACAGTGTAACTCAGGGGATTTCTGCAAATTCAGACTACTCCTTTGCATTTGCTTACTCTTGTTGGCGTTTAATTCCCCTCTTGCTTTGTTCCCTCAGCTATAAAATCAGACCCTGAAGGTAGTTTTGCAAGGGGGTTTTGCTATGGTAGCAATCCCAGCCTATCTGTACTGTTACCCATATGCCTACTTGTTTCTAATCCTCTTAAATCATTATTTATCTTATTGAGCGCTGGAAAAGGTTAACCTTTACTGCCGGATACACAAAAAAACCCTAGCAAAAATCATGGCAGACAACTTTCACTTCCAGAATTTAAAATTCTGTCATTCCTTGGATTGCATCTAGAGCTTTTAAAAAATACAGATACAAAATTTATAATTGTCTAGACACTTTTTTCAATAACTTTAACGCAAAAAAATGCACATGAGCAACAATTCAGCCACTCCACTAGGGTAAATGCAGTCTAGAATGTTTTACAAACCACAAAGAAGCATATAGCTCCTGTCCTAGCCAAACACTTCATGATTGCTTCAAAGAGGCTCACCCTGTTCACTATAAAGAGTGGCCTGGCACTACACTGCTGTCTGCCAGGGAAAACAAAACAAAACAACGACAAAAAACTAATGTAACAGAAATATAGCTATTTTCTTTTTCACCATTTGGAGGTAGCCCTCCAAATAAGCATTAATGAAGAAATTGGACTTTTCAAAATCCTAGTTTCCTCTAAGTTAAATAAAAAGTAAAACAATATTTTAGGCTTATGGAAAAGAATTTAATCATTGGGCTGAGTTCATAGGCATGACAGAAATGTCAGCATGATGATAAACTCATGAAAAATAAAAGTTTATCACCGCCTTTGGAAGACACTTAGGATGAGCTCTGCGTACTGATATGACTCTGAGTCAAGATTACTGCAACCATGAAAACAGCCTGGCATTCAACAGCTAAACAAGAGCCTTGGAAGTTGACCACAAGCAGTTTTAAAACCCACAGTATAGCTCGGGACCTATTTAGTGGAAGATTTCAAATGTTTCATGTATAGTCTGAACTTGGTATCAGAAGGAATAGAAATGTCAACTGCTTTTTGGGCCTATTTTTTTTCATATAAGAGATCAAGTGGAAAAGGAGGGATTGGGTCTAAATGCCTAACACAGATGCATGTAACTAGCTGAGCAGCCCTTAGGAAAGAATGAAAATGTACATAAGAGGCCTTAATAGCTTTGTGCTATATTAGAGGTTCTTCCCAACAAAGCTTTAGCATCGTTTTGGGCACCCAGAACAACCTAAAGGCCCTGCTTTTGTACTCCGTTCTTCTGAAGCTCTGCTTTTGCCAAGAAACAAAATTTACAGGGAATGAATTTCCAGGCCGCAACATGGTGAGCTATTCTGGTTTTATTTAACCATCTCAGGGAAAAATTCACAGACTAACACTGCTGCACTCGACAGCAACATTCATAACTTCACTTCCCTCAGCACCTAAGGCTGCTCGGTTCATTAACACATTGCCTCCTGTTTCATTCAACCTGCCTCCCCTTCTGCTGGTATATAAAGAAGATCCCTGAAACACTGTATTCTCTTGACAACTTGATTTCCTGCTCTTTTTGGCACATAAAGCAATTAATCTCTGATGGTTCCTCACTGGGGAAAATCTGACCCACTATACTGAGGGTCTCACTCTCACTGCTCAGTCTTCCCAAAATCATACTCTTCTTCCACAAGGAAGTGCCAAGTGGGAATATAATTAAAAATGCCAGCTCCTACACATGCAGTGAAATGCAGATGAGGAACCCTCCTGGTTTATCCATGGTGTGGATACTTTCTCCAATACTTTCTTTCTCCATTATAACAGCTGTATCTCCAAAAGCTCTTGCCCACCAACCCACATTCTCTTACACACTGATGCGGTGCTGCTCTTTCTAAGAAAGCCAAACACTGAACATTAAACCTCTTTCTATAGCTTCTTCAAACCTCTAACTTTGCTAATTGAAAAAGAAACCCCACCACAGCTTGGAAACACGCTAGCTCTGTTTGGTGATCCAAAGAGTAGAATCGGATGCACAATCTGAAACAGACACACAGCGCACGGCCTGCAACCACCACAAAGCAGCTTGAAGGTCACTTTTTCATTGGCCTGAGACTGTGATTCCAACTTCCCCTGCATCCAAGTTTATTGAAGTCATTCTCCCTGAAATTAGAGTTCTGCAGCCTGCCCTGTGCATTCCTCTAGGAGGTATGGCTCTCAGAGAATCTGCCCTCACCTAGGAAGAATCAAATCATACAGAAGTTATTTAGGACACCAGAGCTCACAGCACACAGTCCTGTCAGGAAGCTGGTGGAGATCTACCTTCCAGAATATAACCCCACTATTGACATTTGCTTAAGATTTCGAGGCAGAAAAAGAGCTACTGGCAACAATTCCATGCAGTGTATTTACAGACCTACACACAGGTTTCATTTCAGAAGAGCTAACGTGATACATTAGCTGTTGTTTTAGACCATGGGCTAAGGCAGATAAAAAAAAAAACAAGAGAAAAAACAAAAAAACACAAACAAACAAAAACCGACCTACAAGTATAATACTTAGATTCAAGATTCACAAAGAAAAGTTTACAGAAAAACAAGGACAGTTGCCTGTGAGAAGAATATCTTAAAATTTACGCTAAAGTCATACTTGGCAAAATTCAATAGATCTGGTAAACATCAAAGATAAAATTTAACAGAATAATTCCACCAAGCACCATTAAAAGAAAAATGGGACCAGCAGGGTTACCAGTGAAAAACAATGCCAGGCCTAATAGCACTGATCTACCAGAAGCAATTTATTATGACACCAGAAACAGCTATTTTCACAGTGGATGCTTGAAACAAAAACTTTAAAGCTTCTTTAAGTCTTGAGCTATAGCAAAGTATTCAACCAGCCAGCCAAAATAGCTGAAGGGAAATAGGAAGGCCACATGTGGAACTAATTACTCATGTAGAGGCTATGACAAAGAACATTTCTCCAGACTTTTCATGGGGGCTTCACTTTCAGGAAGTAACTCTAATTACTGTTCAAGTCTCGGCAGCCTGCATGCCGCTGACAGTTCCAAGAAAAAATGAACCTATTTGCCCTTTTCTTGGTCTGAAATGCCAAAATAGAAAAGCATAACTAGAGTCACTAAAAAGAAAGAAAATAAGCAGTGGGTTATTGCATTAGCTTCCCGAGCAGAATCCTTTTTATAAATTCATTTTTTCAGCCTTCACAAAACAGCAAATTCTGTGTCTACATTAACTCGCTTTCTGTTGGCTGCAGTGAAACTGTACATCTTGACTTTTTACAGCTTTTCCATACTGGGGCCCACTTCCTGCCCAGTTGAAGAAAAAAATCTGGCCTGAAGATGAAATGACTGCTTAACATTACACTAAAACATCTGGTACCATTTTATACACAGACCCATGTCTGAGAGCAGGCAATTCTAGCGGTCTCACCAGCGGCACAGTGCATACCCAAACCTCCCCAGGGTGACATCATCCCATATATGGACTCTCAGGCCCAGCCCTCCCCCTTTTCCTGGTCCTAAATTCATTGCCAGATCCCCAGTCTGCTGCAAATGTGCCACGTCAAGACTGGAAATCACAGCACTTCAGTGTGTTTCAGTGAGTGCTGCAGAGTGTGAGGGAGAGCCGAGCACAACCCGTGATGCAGGAAGGCAGTTTTTCCCTGAGACTAAAAGAGGATTTAAAATAAATAAATAGACGCGTCCGGAGATCCTGCTCCGTCGCCCCAGTGTTCAGACTACCTGTTCAGGACAATGCTGTTGTACAGTAGTCTGCACATTGGTTAGACTGGGCAAGGGAAAGCAGCGGCATGGACTATTGGGGACGCAAGTTGCTATTGCCAAGGAGAAGACAGTTACTGCTCCTTTCAGATCTCATATACAGTATTTTTCTTCACAGGTTTTGCACACTAGGGAATAAGAAACGCTAAGGGACACTGTGAAAAAGGAGGACTTCAGAATAAAGCGGGGAAGACATTCTGGTAAGGCCTACTTTGGAAGAACACCTGGCCTATGACCTGGCGAACCTAGGTGACTCCCCTCCCCCCTTCCTCCAGTCATCACTGCAAGAAAGATGGAGCTCTGACGGTTTACTAAAACCTATGCAAGAAATGAGAGAGGTATATTGCCTAGAAGTATACTACCTAGAGAAGTGTACAAGAGTAGAGTTAAAGTCCGTCATTTCTTTTTTCTTTTTTTTTTGTTTTAATTTAAAATAAAGCTTTTTTTCCCCCACAAACTAAAAAGGTAAATTTAATATTTTTTTTTACTTGTAGCAATAATTATAAATATTTAAAGAATATATATTTTTTAATGCAGAAAAAGCTTGCTAGATGTATGTATTCTGAATAGCTCCTGTTGTGAACTATGATCTGAAGATCAATTTTAAGAAATTATTTTATCTTAAAGTAATAAAATAATAGAAAAGAATGCATGAATATTATTTTAAAATATTGTAAAATACATTCTATCACCTTTGGGAGAACTGTACATAGATTTTTATATGCAACTGAAAATTCTTTGCAAGTAACCTATACTATATGTGCTGATGAAAACTGGGAGGGAAACCATAAGAAAACTATGACTACTCCATGCTAGACTTCTGCTGTGTAGAATACAAAATCTTTGATTGTCAGGAAAAATTATCGCTGAAAGTTCAGGATGTGATGGAAAAAAAGAAATAAAAAAAAAAACCCAAACCCAATAAATAAATAAAATGGAACAAACAGCTTTCCATCCCAATACCTGACTGGTCAGTGCAAATAAGTGAACAGCACCAACTGATTGTTGCTGCTCTTGTGTATACTTTGAATTGCTGATATTTCTTTTAACATTCAAAATGATAAGTTACTTTGTCCTGAATCCCACTGATAAAAAAGGAATTTGTAAACGAATGCAGAAGTTTGCTTTGGTGAATTTCCAGCTGTCCTGGTAGGGGAAAAAAACCCTCAGGCTGAATGAAATCCCCGTGGACAAAATAATACAAAAAGTCTGGGCTGCAATTTGATACCAGCCGAACTCCAGATTCAGCTTCCCTGAAGTTAACACCAGTAACAAACTACTGGCAACTGGAAAAAAAATCCCACCTATATGGTGCTCATTATTGCCGGGAAGGCTTTGAATAGATATAGTACAAAAGAATTAGCATAAATATGCAGCCATTAGTATTATAAACACTCAATCTTGTAGAATGTGGGTTATATTTTAGACAGCCTTGATGCTGTATGATTTTTTTTTTAAATATGTGTATTACCTTTTTCATTGCTCTTTCAATAATCAATAGAAGTCCTATTGGTGCAAGATGGCTGCGTAGCATTAGGGTGACTGTTCCTATACTGACTGTCTTAAAGCTACAAAGCAAGAACTAGTTCTGTCATTTCCCTCTGCCTCACATCAAAACTTCTGTATTTTAACTAAAAGAATTCTTTATTTTTTTCAATGTACACACTTACAGGTTATCCACCCTCACTTCCTTTATTTCATGGAAGATTATTGTTCTTGGATTATTGTACTGGATTAAATTAGTGGGTTTTAATTTATTATACTATGAGTAGACAGAATTTTTATTCTCATTCTAAAGTGGAGTTACAGCACACAGTTAAATGTAGTTATTAACAGAAAATCTGAAGAGACAGGAAGAAGTTAAAAGAATTGAACCAAATTTAAACTCGCATTAATATTTCACAATTTCTCTTTAAGTATGATTGCTGGTTTAGGCATAGCAAACCTAAAAAGTTTTATGACAAAGATTTTGTTGAAGCGGTAGAAAAATGTTTTCGAAACTTATTAAAGAAACTGCTCAGTTATGCTTTTAAGGGGAATATGATCATTTGCAAATATTTTTTTCTATCTAGTGCTTACTTGCATATCTACTATTTTTTTTTAATTCTGATCTAGAAATTAAGAAAGGAAGTATTGTTATCCAGTCAATAATAGGCTCTCAGTGAAAATACTGTTGAAGATAGCCTGCATTCGCTTTTGCTAAATAAGCAAGGACAATGAAAACATATGGAACTAGTGTTTCTCTTATTTCTAGTCCACTATTTGCATTAATCTTTATTTTAAATGACCTTTCTGGATTTAGGACGTGATTCCCCTCCCATACACTCATGACTGTTCGAAGTTACATTTTTAGACTGTAAGGCTGAGATCTAGGAGGCCCCCTTGGCGTGGGGCTTGGAAAGGAGGCGGGGGGGGGGGGGTGGAAGAGGCGGAATGCAGTGTGCAAAGCATCAGATACAGAAAGAAAGCCTGTATTGTTAGGCATGAATAAAGAAGTTTATCTATTTCAGCTCAGTAATCAAAACATTTTCAAAGTGAATTAAGTGATTCTGTGTTTTTTTAAACAGTGCTGTTTCAGTAGAAACAAGTTCTAGTTGATCATAATAATATAGAAAAGACTTCTGGAGTTATAAAATAAGATGTTTTAAATATGCATGTCAACAAACAGAATAGCTGTATCCAAATTTCAAGATTAAAAAAAAAAAGGCCAAACATTACTTTTGAAATTACTAAAAAAAATATACCAAGAACCAATGATTACTAAATCATGGAGAGAGTTCTGCAAAACCAGGACAATAGCAGTGCTTAAACCTGTTATATGAACTAAATGATACAGTTCATATTACCATAAAAGCACAAAATCAAGTAAAGCAAATTAAAGACATTATGAGCATTTAAATAGCTGTTTCAATGTGATTGACTTTCTTTCATCTTTAAGAAGTGTAAACTTTTTTAGTACACTCAAAATTAAATAGTGAAGAGGAATAAAGTATTTCAAACCTTTTCTATTTATTCCTTTAATTATTTAAAAAAAAAAAAAAAAAAAAAAAAGGAAAAAAGCAAAGAGGGGTGAGGGAAAGTCACTAACTTTACAGAAATAAATATAGATCAAATAAGCATCCAACAAATGTGAAAAACCCCTAGTTATTAAAAAACCCCAAACATGTAATTTGACATTTTTCTGCCTTGTCATTAAGTTGCATGTTGTCTTCTGTATTACTGTTACCAGTGCTACTTAACGCATCTGTATTTTCAGAAGACTAAAAGACATTGCTGTCCTCTCCACGCTCCTTCCCCCCCTTCCTGTACTAGCACTGTGTATCCACAGACATTTCTGCAGACCACCCAAGAATCATTCTTATATAGAAAATATAACCACAATAGCAAAATACTTGCATCAGATTTCCAAACTTCTAAGTAGAATGTTAAATTATTATATTCTTTTAATCAAAATCTGTAGAGCAAATTAAAAAA
The DNA here is from genome assembly GCF_963264785.1 of Psittacula echo. Classification (NCBI taxonomy): domain Eukaryota; kingdom Metazoa; phylum Chordata; class Aves; order Psittaciformes; family Psittacidae; genus Psittacula; species Psittacula echo. The sequence goes on from NC_137740.1 coordinate 20,896,104, forward strand.
TAGAAAACCCTAAATCGTAGTGCATTGGGGTTTTCTAAATAATAAATTTTAATCAAGAGCATAACTTTAATTGTACAAGGCTTTGCTTTCTCTACTGTACTTTATTTAAATAAAAAAAAAAAAAAAACACCAAAAAACAACCCAACCTAATTGACATAATATTACGGGTACAAAACAACAGGAAATGCCACAGTTAATAATGAAACTTTCCTGAATAATGCTACTGTACTTCTGTACTGCATTTTACGCTGCATTGCAAAACAGTGTCTAAAAATAACAACCTGCCCTTATATAAAAGGTCCTGATCACAGTTGGAGAGAATACAATTCTCAACTCAATTGCCAAGCTACCAATATTTAAAGTCAGATCGTTTACATAAGTTTCTGTAAAAATAATATTTGCAATCATGTGATTATTTCTTTTGTTATGAGTATTCTAAAATATTCTCGAGTCCTGTACTGATTCAATGAATCAACCAGATACAGCACACAAAATTGTTAAGCCCTTTTAGCACATCAGCTACAGTTTCAAAGAATATCAGCTTTTAAGTAAGAATCAAGTGGAGATATCTAGGCATAACCAGTACCCAACGAATTAACCCAAGGCAAAATAAATTTGACTTAGTTCAAGATGTAAATTTCGTTCCTGATTCTTCGATGAATTCTTCTTGTGTGCAGTTACTAGAAAGACGGCATAATCTTTCCACTCACAACTTTTACTACCACTACAACTTTCCTGATGGTTTTTTATAGAAAACCTATTAATTAAAAAGCATGGTTTTGTTCTTCCAATCCTTTTATTGTATAGGTTATTAATTAATTTTACTGCAAGAATCTTTGCTATTTCAAGAAGGATCCACAACACAAAACTAAGACCTTTCTCTCAGATTAAAGATCTTCCATTTCTTTAACAACTAAATACAGCAGCTAAATTTGATGAAATCTATAAATCAAGTGGTGGTTTATATTTATCTTTAAAGTACTTCTAATTTGCCACTTTTGTTTTTCTTTAAAATGGCCAAGCGAGTAGGAAGGCATACCAACTTCAAATTTGCTGATACAGTACAATACATTGAAATTTTACTTGGAGCTACAAAAATCTAAGTAAGCATAAAGTCAAAGTAAGACTATTTAATGTCTTTGAATTAATTGTACATATCTGAATTAGCTAGTCATGTTTTGTGCTTGATTAATTTTTTTTTTAAGATACATTATTCCACCTTGTTAAGTTTAAGAAAAATTTTATTCATATAATGCACAGCCTGAAATGGAACACTTCAACTTGCATATTAGGTAAAATACATCTTCTTTTGGCAAAATAATTATTAGAGCTAGAACACCTGAATAATTGAATACTAATTTATTATTAGCCTAATTTAAAACCTCAACACTACCCTAACCTTTAGCCTTTTGGTAAATTCATCCCTTTTATAATCAGTTTTCAGGCTGGAAATGTTCTCCTGCTATGTATGGGATATGTTTGAGAAGGGTTTGAAAGCATAAGCTTCTTGCTTACCTATGGTGGCACTAGCGAGCAACAGCGATTTAAGAACAGTCACTGTATTTTATACGCAGGAAAGTTCGGCAAAGTAGCACACTTTGTGATGTGAAATGATGCTATTTGTATGCTTTTGATCTATAGCATAGTCTATGTTTAACTGAACATACTGAAGTTCTACAAAGTTATTTTGTTTTCTTACTAAGTACAGAATTTGAGAGAAAGCTATATTTAAATAATATGCAAAGCAAAATAACAAAGAAATATCATACGTGTATAGCTCTCACATATTAGTAAAATTGATATAAAATGCAACCAGTTTTCTTTCCAGCACATTCCCTTTAACCGGGTTAATGTGCAAGTGGTTGCCTTCATTTATACAGAAAGATTTTTATTTTTAACATGACAGATTATTGTACTTATCTGCTCCTAGAAAATATGTACTATACAAACATATCCTTTATCTTGAACTTCAGTATTTCTGTGCTTCCAAGAAGAGTAAAAACATCTGGTTAAATTACTATGTGTGAGTACAATATGCAGGGAAAACCCTGTATCAATTGCATATGAAATAAACCATGGATTCAATCTTTTTTGATTTCCAAATGTTCAGTGTGATCAGTCTGTTGAAATCACATCTCTGATACATGTCAGCACAATGCTAACTGATGTACTGAACTTATTCTTTTCTGAATAAAATCAAGTTCTGTTCTTGTTCTACAGCTCCCAATGTTTTAAAGTTTAATTCTGTTATGTGTGCTTCCCCCCAACAAAACCCCCCAAACTGGAACGGTACAAACTGTTGCACACCAGCGGTGATGGCTCCAAGGGACTGGCTGGACGGAGTTGTCATGTGTCTGCCTGTCTACACTTGCTGTGCAGAACATCCTCTCACCTGTACAGCAGGCACAGACAGGCAGTCGCATGACAACCCAGCCTGAGGGACAGCCGCCAGTGGGAACCCGCTCTGACACACCAGAGCATCTTCACCAACCTTCAGCCAAGAGTCACTCTGGATCTCAGATGGCCGGTCAGTAACCAAGCCGCGTACTGCAACCCACCTAGAGTCAAACCAACACTGCCTATAAAATACAATAAAACCCACTGCTGAAATTTTTACTGTGCTTCCTATAGTACTCTTTTCCTAGTTGTCTCATTAACTCACTAATAGTAAGTTTTATTTATACGCAGCTTTGCAGCACCATTGTATGTTTCATCCTCCCATTTACTTCTCAGGCATAACTTGAGCAACTTGCATTATTAGATTATTACTGGTATAAAAATCACTAACATTCCTACTAGCCACAGAAGCAGAGAGCAGCTTTTTGTGTGGCAAGTTAATTCTGTAAACACATAATATGTCAGACTTTTTAGGAACTTCTCCCATTTCCACTCTCTCATTTCCTTACTTTCATATCTCCCTCCAAATCACACAGAATTTTACAATGGTGAATAGTCTGTGAAATTATAATACAAACTGCATCTGTCACTGGATGTTGACAATACTATCTTTTCCTACTGAAACAGAATGGAAATATTTTATTTGGAAATAAGATTAAGAGGATTTTTCCAAATGTAAACTTCATATTTTCAGAAGTTCTTATCCTAGAGTCCAGCTTGGCATCCTTTGCTCACCAATAATTTATCCAGTGAAATCTCTGGATGCTTTGAAATGAATAATAAAATCACAGTCTCCGACCATGCCCTGTAAAAATCCTACACCACTTCACAAATGACATCTTTTCATTTACAATAAAGAGCTTTTTTGTTCACAAGATAGGAGGGTGTTCCACATTCCCAAAGTCCATTTTATCCTAATGTAGAGTGGCTAATTCACTAACTTCCTATTTGCAGGTTGACTCTCAAATGAACCTTAGCACAAAAGCTTCCAGCGTTTTGTGCTACTTAAAAAACCAGTACAACTGAGAGTTAAAATGCTAAGGTTTTTTGTGTGTGTAGCTATGCCTTGCAATACTTTATCTAGCATTACAAGGAATATTCTATAAAAGAAATCTGTATTTGTGAGATCAATGAATGTGCTAATCTTGCAGCCTCAAAGTGGTACACAATTTTTCTTGCTTCATTTTAAGCTAGCAGAAAAGCAAAAAGTCATGGTACTAGTTGTGAAGCAAACTTACGAACATAAGCAACTGCAGAAAAGTTCAGAAACTAATCTAGAATAGTATTCACTACAACTGATGGTGCAACTGCTTTAACCACAGTATTCAAAACCAGACTTGATTATTTCAGTAATTACAAGACTAAAAATCATTCTTAGGCACTGATTCCCATCTATCAGGAATAAAATCCTGTTGTATGTTTGAGCAGCAACAAAACCATGTCAAGAAACCAGTCTTTTTTTTTGGTAATACTGATACCATACAACAAATTTTGCCAAAGTAACTTGCTTCAAAATGCATTCCACTATGGATCCATCACTTATAAAAGCTGCAGCCCAAAAAATAAAGGAAATCATTAACATCCTTCCAATGGCACTAGCAAACAACCACTTGCATTCAGATGGTGATCTTCACCTCAGAGTGAACTCCAGATTATAGAAAATGGGCTCAGTTTACGCTTGAGGAGTACACAGCCCTAGAGGTCCTAGCAAGCACTGCAGGTTTGTAAAGCACATTGTCAGAGCTCCCTGGTACACAAGCTGCTACAACATTCCTTACTCAGGGGTAGAGGCACAGGGGGAGCAAACTCTTCTCTGTGGCAAGAGAGCAAAGGTGAGACCTGACTTTCAGCATCTTCCCAGCCACAATGAACAGGCTCTTGCTGCTGTGCAAGGACTGCAGAAGTGACCAGCTCAAGTGGGAGGCACGACAGATCTGAACTTCCTACGACCTCACAGTGTGCACAGCCGAGCTGGGCCTGGGCACAGTACAGAGACATAAACATGGATATCACTTCACACATCACTGAAGGCTACGTATCTTACCAGGCTGGAAATACATCAGCACGCAGCCATTTCAATAATCATCCAAGAGCAGGATGTGACAACTACCAAACCAATCTGAAAGTGAGGAGAACATTTATGGGAAATAAAATGTAATTATAAAAACCGGAATTCAGCCAGGAGATCAAGTATTTGCTTCTTTATTTTCAAAGCTAGTAGTTCTGTTTCTGAAACAAGTCGCCTTTTGACTAACCTAATGATTGAGCAGTGGCTTTGACCTTCTTCAGAAAGCATCTAAACCAGATTTTACTAATTTTTTAAGTCCTACTGACAAAGGCTCAGTAGTAAAAAAAATTAAAAAAAAAAATCCAAAATAACTTTGTGACATCTTTCCCAGGGCAGAATAGTCAAATTATACAGCAAATCTGTATTTAAGGAGGAACTTCTTCCATCAGCAAAGTATGGAATAGTACTACACTATTATCACTAAGAAATTCCTGAGTGATCTGCCATATTGGCCTGAATGACCTACTTGCATTTTTATGACTCTTTAAACACAACTCTTTGGCAATTAAGAGACATTATTTTTAAATATGCATACGGAAATCACTGAATCAGACAGTGGCCATCTCCCTCCATGCACTATTCTGACATTCCCAGGTGACTCTCCCTAGCACACTGTCAAAACGAACTATTTATTTTTAAATTTGCATAACAGAAGACATTCTCCAATTATTTTCGGGAATTGCTATATTTCACACTAAACAAAGATCACGCTCGAAAAAAGCAACACCGAGACTACTTTAAAAATTGCCACAGCGTATTTTGGATGCACTTCCAATTGCTTGAGAAAGAACATAGCAACAGGTGTTATTCTCACCATGTCACTTCTTATAGTAACAGTTACCTGCACCTAATCTAAGACAAGAAGTTCTAGTAGCTTCAAGATAGATCATAGAAAAACAACAGCTTCAAGTTTTCAAACCCATAAATGCACTTTTGTATTTATTTTTTATTAATTTTTGTCATTGTAATAAAATACTTCAAGTTTTATTTCAGTAATCTAAGAATAAAACTTTTCCTCTTGACACTTAGCTGCTCCACTCTGACATGCACTTATTTTCCTGTCACAGTAAATACATTTGAATTCATTTAAAACTCAAATAAAAGGGCAAGGGGCAAAATCTTTGAGATTGGCCTGATATGTCTCTCTATCTTAAGGTCTACCCCAAAATGATAACCAACCCAGGTAAAAATAAACACCACTAACCAACACAGTTTTCACCATCAGCACTATTACTAAAATAGCTACCCATGTTAAGTTGGACCATTGTGCTTTAACCCCAACTGGCAACTAAGTATCAGGAAGCCACTCACTCGTTCCCCTACTCCACCCCAAGGGATGGCGAGGAGAATCGGAAAAAAGAGCAACCCCATTCTGGATTCACAGACTCAGGCAGAGCTCTGGCTTACGTACATGCATTGTGGGACCCCTCCCTAGTGGTTCTAGAAAATCCACTGCAATAAAACACTAGGTTAATTTAAACAGAATATAATTTTGTGCACAGTGCCAATCAGCAAACTGTTTTGCTGGGGTAAGCCATTGTTTTGATTATTACTTAGAATAAGGTGGAAAGATCATCTAAAATTTTTAGAGCTCATCTAAAAATTTCTTTACCTGTGTTTCTCCTCTTTTATCCAATGAACAGTTCGCCCTAGGAAAAATCACTAAATTTTTGCTAAACACATTTAATTTAAAAAAATAGGGCTATGTTTATGACCAAAAAAAAAAAAAAAAAAAAAAAAAACCAAAAAAAAACCCAAACACCAAACCCAAATCAAACCCACAAGATCTTTACTCTACATTTGATAGTGTAGCACACATAATAATCCTATTATTCCATTATAACCTTCAAAATTTAACAAGACTGGGGTTTGGATAGAGCATATCATTACCAACATTGTGGGAAAAAATCATTAAAGAAAACAGACAAACTGCATACCAACATATTCAATAAAGTGGGCAATTGATCAGCAGCAACATTTCTTACCAAGGTGTATTTTTTCAAATTTGAAAATCCATACCAACCAGCTATAGAACAAAACACACAGGCTTTTCATCCTCTTAGAATACAAGGCCAGAGAACAATTGTTGTCATTAAATCAATTGCTGTAGTTATGTTTAGAAGTAACTTTACCTAGACAATGCATGATCAACTTACAGTAGATGTGCAAGTGCAGTCCAAACAGGTATAGGACAATAACCAGAACATTCCAAAATAGGCTGCCTTCTCTCCCCATGGCAAAACCAATATGTGGAAAAAATTAAAACAAAAAAACAAACAAAAGCACCCCATATAGCACTCTGTATTTGTTATCAATATTTCAACAGAAGTCTTGGATTCATTTTCCATGAATGAAACCCAGAAAATCTAAAGGACTCAGGTAAAGCCTTAAAACATTCTTTCCATTAAAGTCTGTACAAGCTTTTATTTTAAGGTGACCTTAGAAGACTGAATATTGCCCCCTCCCAAAGAAAAAAGTTCTTCATTCCTTACCTCATCATCTTTATACCAGGACAAGCTTTCTGCAGTTAGAACAAACCAGTATTCCTTGGATCCTCCTTTCATGATGCCAATATTGTTGATGGTCAGCCAGCCTTTCCGGATGACCTGTGCAGAGGTGCAGTCAGGCACAAGTTTTAGTTCGTTACTCACTTGACATAATTCTGCAGTTGCATTCACTAAATAAAGACTTGCTAAGAACGAGTGATTTTCTCAACACAAAATACAACCAACCAAAAAAGTTAAAGTGAATACTGTGTTTGCAGTCAAAAGCTTGGATAAAAAGAGAAGCTTAAGTATTATTGTGTTCTACAGCAAGTATGTGTGCATTAAGGATAGTGTAAACTTGAAGATATTTATTTTCTGTATAATAACACACGGTAAAAGTCCTACAAGTACATATATGACTAGTCTGTTCTTGTCCAACTGTTAAGATCATTTGTAAAGTTGGATACTAGAAACAGCACCTAGATTCTGGCAAAGCGACTGGCTTCTGGGATGCACTGGGAATTTTCAGAAGGGGTTGAATCAAGTGACAAACTGGAGAGGTCTACTAAAGGTAATTTGAAATTAAGATAGAAAGTGGTAAAAAGAGGTATACGAGAGACGTTTTCCTTTCATAATTGTCCTGGTTTAGCAGTAGCAGTCATTTTTTCTCCTTTTTAGTAGCTGGTGTAGCGCTGTGGTTTTGACTTTCGGCCTGGGAGTAATACTGATAAAGCCGAAGTTTTCAGTTGCTGGTCAGAATGTTTACCCTGACCAAGGACTTTGTGAGTCTCATGTTCTCCAGGGAGGAGGGGAAGCTGAGAGGAAGCAGAGACAGGACACCTGACCCAAACTAGCCAAAGAGGTATTCCATACCACAGCACATCATGCCCAGGATGTAGAACTGAGAGTCCCCAGAAGGGCTGGATCGCTGCGGGGTGGGGGTCAAGGTATCAGTCGGTGAGGTGCTGTATTCTCTTCCCTTATTATTTCCTTTATCATTATTATTATTGGTGGTAGCAGTAGTGATTTGTGTTATACCTTAGTTATTAAACTGTTCTTATCTCAACCCGTGGGAGTTGCATTCTTTCTCTTCTCCTCCCCGTCCCTCCAGGAGCGGAGGGAATAAAGGTGGGGGGAGAAGTAGACTGCGTGGTTCTAATTTATGGCCTGGGCTTAAACCACAACAATAATGTAGAAGAGGAAAAGAAGAAAAAAAAATCTAAAATTAAGGTGGCAATAAAAATCAGGGAGGAAATGGGTAAAGAAGAATCTTTTAAAATAGATGCAAGTCAAAGATGAAAAAACAGATTAAACAGCATACCTATACATACTAAGGCCTGGAGGCTACATCGTACAAAGAGAAAGAGGAACAAAAGAGAACTTTAGAGTAATGAGACAACTCCAGAGGTGAAGAAGAGAAAATGGTCATGAAAACTGGTCTATGGATCACACAGAAGCTTTCAATTTTATTGGAACGTTTATTGTTTTCCAATATAATTATGAGAAAGCAAGCTTTCTTTCCTATCATACTTTGAGCAAGACAACAGAATGCTCCCAAACACACAGATGCAGGGAACCTCACCCATCCTGTTTCTCCCCACAGCTACGTACTTTACTTGCCTATGAAGCATTCAGATGGAACGAAGTGGTCAAAGAAGCCCTTCAGAACTCCCTCAACAAGTCCCACAAGCATGAACTTGTGTGATCAAACATGAATTTCCTCTTGCTTTTAGGAAATATGCAAGACTATGACCTTCCTCTCTTAAGATTTTACAAGTCTAGTTACTCCAGTATCAACAAACAACCAGAGAAAAAACATTGCTCAATATCCATTCCTTGTCATCTATAAGAGCTTCAGAATCACGACTCACTGCCATTCAGCATGCGCATTCATGTGAGCTTCCCAAAAATTAAAACTAGCTTTGGTATTGCACAGAGCAAGGGACTAAGTTATACCTGACAACTAAACCAAAGAAAGACATGAAGAGCTGCAACTGAAAAGCTGATAAAAGTATTGGCAATGCACATAATCCAAGAGCACCAATTTAATTTCAAATAAGATGATCATATTTTCCCCATTCACTACTAACCAGGCCAGCAATGTAAGAAAACCACTGAAGATCCAAAAACAGTCTACAGGTTCTCTGCCCGTAAGAAAATCGCTAAGAAAGCATTGATTGGGTTCTGAAGAGTCAGTAAGCTATGAAAGAACTGGATACTCGAAGATATAGTACATGCAGAGTGAATGCAATAGCCTATACCACAAATGTTTCTGCAGAAGTTTGTCATTATTTCCAATATTCACGTTCGTTGCGGGGGAAGAAGAGGGAAGTGGAGAGAGAACATTATTGAGTACACATAGACATGGAATGCTTGTTTGAGTGCAAGTTGAGGGAAACATACTGCTATGAACTTGATTACCCATCAAAACCTCATTTTATTTTACGATGTTTATTGAAGTATACTTTTAACAGGAAACAAGCAACATGCACATATAGCCAGTGCACTGGCCTTCAGGCAGCTGCCACAGAACAAGCTGTGGAACCACGCTAATGTCTTTTTTTTTTTCCTGCACCCAACTACACAAATAGAAATGTAAGAGATTTTAGAAAAAAATCGAGGAAATTGAAGTTCCACAGCCACTTAAACTTAGCTCTGCAACAAGGTGAGCTATATTTATATTTGTACAGCAAACGAAATACTTCACAGCAAATGTACAAAGGTGTTTGTTCCTGTGGTATAAAGAAACTGAAATAAGAGGCTGTACTGTGCGAGAGCATGCTGTTGAACCATGCTCTCTGCAATTGAAAATGCTGTGAATGTGAATATGCTTCCTTAAAAAGCACATCTCCACATACAGGAAGAACCAGCAGCAGAGCCAGCACACTACTGAAATTGGTTTGGACACACATCTTACAGAGGGTGAAAAAATTTGAAGACAGATATATCACAGCAGGGATGAAGAGGTGGTTTCTAGAAGCAAACCAGTAAGAAACACCTGAGTAGCATATTCTAGAACCTTGCAGGTGATGAGCACTTAAAAGGGAAGTAGCACATTTTGCTTATTCTATCCAGTGCTCTTCCTCACCATTACCACAGGTTTTATAGCATGTTAATAAGAATCAAATTTCCTCAGTTTGAAAGGAGTGCCTTTGTGGCAGAGGTCTTAGAACAGATCAAGCCACAGTTTTAAAATCCAAACTATTTTAAAATCCAAAGCCATTTAAAAAGTAATGAAACTTTTAAAACTTCTCATGTAGGATCTGCATTAGTTGCATAGCTCCAAAATACTGTCTTGCTCCAGTCAACGCATCTCCCCATAGATACATAATCATCGTTGGGTGTGGACAGAAACAAACCATCTTGCTGATACAAACATTGGTCACTGTCTTGTAAAGAAAGGAATTTGCCAGTCGTTTCCTCAAAAATTCTGTGTGCTGAGGATTAGAACCAGCTGTCATTCCCACACAACACTGCATGAAAAGCAGAGCACCAAACTATAGTTTATAGTAATATATATAAAGACAAGATATAAATAGATATATAATACATAGTGTATACAAAATACAATATATAGTGTAATTATATATTAATATATTACATAGTATATATTAATATTATTAGCTATAATAAAATATAATATATATTATATTAATATGCTATAATATATATAGATACATATTATATATAATATATAAACAAGATATAGTAACATCTTGGTTTTCACATGCAAATTTCTAGCCTGTTTATCTATACCCCCTGGAAAAACAGGGTACTATGTTCTCTAAAATATCCTGGACACTACAACAGATCTCAGTTATGAAAAAAACTTGGAAGCAGTTCCAGGGGACATGAAGAGAGAGAAGATGGACTTATTATCTTAAGCCTCCTGTTCTTTTAATTTAATTGTTCCTGTTTCCCAAGCACATTTTGTTAACTACAAAAAATTACACTTTCAGAATACTCAGTACCAGTGGGGTCAGGGGGGAGGGAGATATCAAATCAAGGTGTAAGTGCAAACAAAGTGAGATTAAGTTGCTAAGCCACTGGCCATCATATTTGAAAAATCAGGCAGTCAGGTGAAGTTCCCGACGACTGGAAAAAGGGAAATATAACCCCCATTTTCAAGAAGGGGAAAATGGATGACCCAGGAGATTACAGACCAGTCAGTCTCACCTCTGTGCCTGGCGATATGTTGGAGCAGATTCTCCTGGAAGGCATGCTAAGGCACATGAAAAACAAGGAGGTGGTTGGTGACAGCCAGCATGGCTTCACTAAGGGGAAATCCTGCCTGACCAATTTGGTGGCCTTCTATGATGGGACTACGAAGCTGATGGATAGGGGCAGAGCACTTGACGTCATCTATCTGGACTTGTGCAAAGCCTTTGACACTGTCCCACATGACATCCTTGTCTCTAAATTGGAGAGACATCAATTTGACGGGTGGACCACTCGGTGGATAAAGAACTGACTGGATGGCCGCACGCAGAGAGTTGTGGTCAATGGCTCGATGTCTGGCTGGAGACCGGTAACGAGTGGTGTCCCTCAGGGACAGGTGTTGGGACAGGTCTTGTTCAACATCTTTGTCGGTGACATGGACAGTGGGATTGAGTGCGCCCTCAGCAAGTTTGCCAATGACACCAAGCTGTGTGGTTCAGTTGGTACACTGGAGGGAAGGGATGCCATCCAGAGGGACCTCGACACGCTTGTGAGGTGTGCTGATGCCAACCTTATGAAGTTTAACCAAGCCAAGTGCAAGGTCCTACACCTGGGTCGGAGCAATCCCAGGCACGGCTACAGGTTGGGCAGAGAAGAGATTCAGAGCAGCCCTGTGGGGAAGGACTTGGGGGTGTTGGTTGATGAGCAAATGAACATGAGCCGGCAGTGTGTGCTCGCAGCCCAGAAAGCCAACCGTATCCTGGGCTGCATCAAGAGAAGCGTGACCAGCAGGTCAAAGGAGGTGATTCTGCCCCTCCACTCTGCTCTCACTTGGAGACCTCACTTGGAGTATTGTGTGCAGTTCTGGTGTCCTCAACATCAAAAGGACATGGAACTGTTGGAACAAGTCCAGAGGAGGGCCACGAGGATGATCAGGGGACTGGAGCACCTCCCATATGAAGACAGGCTGAGAAAGTTAGAGCTGTTCAGCCTGGAGGAGAGAAGGCTGCATGGAGACCTCATAGCAGCCTTCCAGTATCTGAAGGAGGCCTACAAGGATGCTGGGGAGGGACTATTCATCAGGGACTGTAGTGACAGGACAAGGGGTAACGGGTTCAAACTTAAACAGGGGAAGTTTAGATTGGATATAAGGAAGAAATTCTTTACTGTGAGGGTGGTGAGGCACTGGAATGGGTTGCCCAGGGAGGTTGTGAAGGCTCCATCCTTGGCGGTGTTCAAGGCCAGGCTGGATGAGGCCTTGGGTGACATGGTTTAGTGTGAGGTGTCCCTGCCCATGGCAAGGGGGGTTGGAACTAGATGATCTCAAGATCCTTTCCAACCCTAACTATTCTATGATTCTATGATTTTCTGGAGAACGTGAATTACAACTAAGACACCAGCCAACTTCTCCAATAACTCAAGCTAGATTTTAGAAAAAATTGACCTTCCATGGGCAATAAGCAAAGATTTTCCAAGAGACTTCTGAGATTAAAAAACTTCTGATGGGGGTGGTTGTTTTGTCAGGGTTTTTTGGGGTTTTTTGTTGGTTTGTTGGGGTTTTTTTTAAACTATTATGTTAGCTATGTTGTATAGCACTTCAGCTTGAAAAATAATCTAAGTAACTAGTGTGTTTCATTATTGTTTTCACTAGTTCATATTCTGGTAGGTCTGGATTGAAGAGATCTATTTCAATATTTTCTATCATATTTCTAAATGTCACTCTGTGCAAACCGGGTATCAGCAACACGAGTTGTGCACGTCGGAAAATGAAATATATAGGCATTGCCAGAAGCTAGTGAAGACAATATTCTGACCGGTAGCTGGTCTCCATGTACAGGATAAACAAGAGATGACACAGTTCCTTCCTTCAGGGTCCTGATACCTAATCTGGGTGTCTGAAAAAATGAAACTTAGAGGGTAGGAATGCACATGAACAAGCCAGAAGGAAGTCATATTCTGATAGTTCAGCTGCACAAGACCCAACTCGTATCTGTAGTTCCTATTCTCCACGACTTCACGTATAAACAGGAAACCAGGATTTGACACAATAAGTACATTTTATGTATTCTTGCATGAATTATTAATTCCATTCCAAATAGATATTTATAAAAGAAATACATTAGAGAATCAAATTAAAAGAAGTATTTGAAAGATGATTTCAAGAAACAAAAGAGATAAGTGAAATTGTCTGGATAGACAGAACTGTGTGAAAATCAGGAGACTAGCTACTTCCACAATACAAGCAACAGCATTTGTTGAGCTAAGGTAACTCTCTATTAAAGTTGTGTTACATAACTCCATTGAAATAATTTTGAACACACAACCCCCAGCACTACTCTGTCTTCTAATCACTGTCATAGCAATATGTGTTACCAAATAGTAAGCACATTGAGAGAATAAAAAAATGCACAAACTACGAAGCTTCCTCACAAGCTAGTGGTTCTTTGGGTTCATTTATTAAGATTCTCGCACTTTATAGGCTAAAAAGGAACAACAGATTAGAAGAGAATCCTAAGACACTACCTCACTGTAATTTGCCAAAGGTCAGAGCGTAAACTGATCAGATCTGTTCCAATAAGGAGCACAACCGAGATTTTGTGATATTGCCTCCCCAAATATCACTGCACAACATATTGCGTAACTTAAAAAATTACAACAGTGGCTTAAGTCCTAAAAACATGTCTACTTTAAAGAAAAAAAAGTCTTTACTGAAGCAAAGTACATGGTAGTGAAAAACTGAAACAAGCTTCCAAATGTAGTTAAGCAAAGATTCAGGTGATTAAGTCAATCATGAAGGAATCTTAACCTAAAACCTAAGTATAGTTAAAGGCCATTTAGAGGAGCAATGCTTCTCTAATCTTGATAAGGTGAAAATTCAACAGCAGCATGTCTCATTCAAGGATATTTTAAAGTTTACCATCACATGGTTGTCTGCAGGCACACCTCTTTTACAGAAAAACTGTCATTTCTTAACAGAACAGCCTTCTCATTATTTCTCATGACCAAGACACAAGTTTCCATTTCCACCTACTTGCTAAAAAGAATAAATAAAAATATTCTGTTCATGCAATTTTCCTGGGTCATGCAAAATACCAGGATTTAAGTGTATCTGAAGAAAAGAAGCAGTAAAGTATGCTACAAAGCAGAATTAAAAAGAAAAAAAGAAAAAGGGTTACTAAGGAAAAAGTTGTTAGCACTACAGTTTCAGTCAACTGATGGGGTCTGAATGCTACTTGTGTCCAGAACAAGTGAATCAGATTGCTGGCGTAACATTGTAGAAGAGCAGATCAAAGACTTCAAATCGAAATCTCCCAATAACTTGGACAGTGACTTGAAACTCTTAATTCAGATTAAGCCCCTTCTCCAACTTCAGGGGCTACTTCAGATTTTACCACAGAAATAAAACCCAAAATGGAATTTCATATAAATTTTATACGTTTCTCTGTAATTTGAGTATCTTGCATTCTCACACAGAGAGTATCGATTGGGCACATGGAGCAATGACACCTTCATCTTCAAAAGTTTATCACGATGGGGAGCTTTAAACACAATTTCAGTCATCAAAACAAATCTCAACACACAAAATATAGTTAAGAGTGTCAGCTTTCAGGAACCAGATCCCTGCTAGCGTGATGTGTAAAAACAAGCATTACACTGATTATTTCAAGCAAATTAGAAGACAGACTAACCTGTGGCTTAAAAAGAAACTTTGTGGAGTCAGGTCAAAACCTCAGGCGGTAGCAAAGAAAAGACAAACAAAAAAGGCCAAAGATTAAGTGTGAGAGGATAAATTAGTAGATGAAAGAGAAGCAAGAACATGCTAAAAGGAACTGGCATTACACTTCTTCCAAAAATGCAATATTGCTGCACTCATCTGATTTCTGAGACACACAAACAGTTAATGGTTATCTGCATCATTCTAGTTTCAGGCAAGCTCCAAAAAAAGGAAAGCAATGAATTGTAAATGAGCATCCCACTATTTTGGAAAAACAATCATCTTGATCTCCCAAGAGATTCAATTCAAGTGCTACTGAAATCAGTGCTGCCTTGTCCTGTTTCCTTTATTGAACATAAGTCTAGTTTAAGTTTGTTCAAAGTTATAACTAACATAATTTGATGATTGATAACTGGAAAATTATGTTTTCATCATAGATATTACTAAAGAATGCACATGATAGAGATTTACTGCTTATACCTAACCATCAGCAAACCAAAAGTAACTTGTTATAAAATTAACTACTGTTTAGACAATTAATTCTAATTAGTAATATTAAAGGCATTCACATATTTATTTACTCATGAAGTGGAAGGGTTAGAAAAGAGTCCATCCATGACATATTGATCCTCCTGGTGCTATGAAGAGAATGCTAAAAGGGCTTTATATATTCTTAAGTTTGTTAATAAACTCATTTATTCTATCAGAAGCAATTCCTTTACATAAACAAAATACCCACATCAGTACCTGCACCCACAAATAGCACGTTCATTTACACAAGAGGTAATGTTTTCTTTTAGTTACCAGAAACTTATTTGCCCACCTTTCAAAAAGAGGTTTACTACGAATAGAGGCACTCACATCAGACAAAAACTTCTTTCCAGTTATATAATAAACAGGAGTTAGTTGGTTTAGTTTGAGAAACTCAGAACATTATAAAAATATTAGATTTATCTGAAGTTTTCTACAACATTTTAAGTTATATTAGTTCATACTTGTAACAGCAGGTTAGTAGCAGTTAAGTGATGAACTGCAATTATACTTTGTTGAGGAAGTGTTACAGACAAGACAGTTTAACATTAAATAGTTAGGTAGCAAGTATTCACCAAACCAATGAGTTAGAGACAAACTTTGCCCTCTGAGAAGCTAAATGGAAAAGCAACAATAAAGCTTACAGAACTTAGCTCGTACAATTTGCCTTGAAGGCGGTAGATTGGTTCCCTGAAATAGCAAATTGCAGAAATGAAGTTTTATTTCAGAAACATTTTCTCATTCTTTTCAACTCCAAACAATTAACTTTCAAACATCTGTTTGTTATCTTTAAAATAAAAGGTTCAGCAAAGTCCATTATGCCATAAATAATCAAGTTTCAACATTTAAAATGCCAAGCTTTTTCTCCACTTCTTTAGACAGAGAACATTCACTTCATTAAAAAATCATTCATTTTATTTGTGTATTTTTGAAGACTCTGATAATTGGTTGATTTTCCTTTTATGAGACACTCCAGAGTGATGATGGTTGTTGTGTTTGACACATGTTCCGACAGAGCTAGATAAGAAGGAAATCTCTCCTCAGAAGGGAGAGACTAGTCTTTGAAGTCATTTCAGTGTTTAGACCTTTCAACTTTCTTCATTTTAGTCCAAACCATACATTACATCAAAAATGCCAGTCATGCTGGTCAGGCTGTGGAGGACCACCACATCCAAGAAGCTGATGGATTATTTTGAATAACATCTCAAAAATAACTAGCAATTTCTTGGTGGAAGGAAGAGGTTGGATTTCTATCCCCCCAAAAGCTGAATACATTTTCAAAAAATGCTAGAACTGTCATCTACAGCAGCAGAATAGGAGACTTTCTGCAATGTCAGGTTTACCACCTGAGGGATCCAAATTCAGTGGTCATATTTGAAAACCTTGACCTTTGACCTCCTGAGCATTGTTTGACCAAATTGCACATGAAAATGTCAGGAAGATGTTCAATACCAGTAATTATTTATACAAAATGTCACTTTTCCTAGAATTTGTTAGCTCCTGTTAAAGTATGCGGTAATTCTATAGCATTTCATTTCTGTTTAAGACTTTGCAAAACCCTCAAAGTGAGCAGAAACCAAGGTTGTAACATTTTTATTATTTTATTATTTTCATCTCATATAAAAAAGAGGACTGATCCTGTGAAGTACTGAGCACTGCAAAGAAAAAAGCAAAGCTCAGAAGCACTTAACATGCTGCCGAATCAACCCCATATTCTTATATGATAAAAAGAAACAAACAACTAATTTCATTAATGAATAAATAATAATCAGAAACAATCCACCAGTTATTCTTTGTTTACTTTGAGAAAGGCCTATGATACATAGCCAAAATCTTTGTGAAGTCAACTGAAAGTTTTCAGAAGATTTGAAGGCAAATTCGCTTTTGCTTGATGAATTGCCCCTTCACTGCTATTAAGCTATGAACATGTAAGAATGAGTAAAATGACCATCAGAAGGCACACACAAGCAAGTACTCACCAGCATTTTGGATTCTGAAATTCAGAAATTTGCAGTTAATAACAAAATACATTGATATGTAACATGAAAGATACGATGCACTAAATGGCATAGGACGGGAGACACTAACCAGCAGTGTGAGCAGTAGCAGAAATATTAAACAATAAACAATGGTAACAATGAAAGTCAGGTGTCTCTGAAAAATTCAGTAAAACAAGGCAGTGATTTTATGACACATTTTATGTTTGAAGCAGAAAAGGTGAATGATACACTTAGAACAAATTAACGCAGCCAAGAAAACCAAACAGCTTGGATTAACTTGCACATGCTATTGTCCATTCTCTGTTAGGTGCCTACCTGATTTCCCACTGCACTTTTGTTAACCTGACTGCTTCTTTGTTGGGCACTAAGGGAAGCAGAGGAAAAGAGTTATACTGAAGAAACTCAAATTAAACCAATTCCTGAGGAACAGAATTTAGCAGTAACAGTTACTTCTGATGCCAGCACAGAAAGCTAGAGCAACGTAGAAACATAGCAAAACTGTTGCATATATGTGCATATTTCAACTATTTTTTCTTACAGCATAGGAATGCCTGCTTACATGTGCCTGCTCAGGACAGAAGGGAAATGCATAGCAGACAGCTCCTAATCATCTCCTTTGCAACATCATCCTACTTGGATTGGTAAAGATTACTAAAAGCACAGAGAAATTGTGGCTCATGTGCTTAGCCTGGGAAACATTAACCTCTATAAATATTCAAAAGAGACAAAAAGTAAGCCATTTCTTTTACTTAATGCAATACACTAAATCCTCCCCTGCTGGAGGCTCCTTAATAACTTTGTCTTGATGTTTTGGATATTATTCTAACATTTATATGCACTTTGAGGATGTAAATATGACCATGGATGAAGCTGTCACAAAGCTGGTTCAAAAACCTGGAATAGTATAGAACAAAACATATTTAAAATTAAATCATATTTAAAATATTTTAATTCTTGAACTCTGGTAATCCCAGTTCCTGAAACAATACCCACTCCTGTCTCAAGAACATACAAGTTGCCATTAATTGTAAAAGCATTTGCATTATGTGGTGGTTCTTAAGTGTTAGGTCACAACATTAAAATACTGCTGGAAAGTGGAAAAAAAGCGTTCAGAAAGCAGGCTTTGGCTACTCAACCACCAGAGTGGCCACTGTCACCAGAAAGTTTTGTTTGGATTGTATTATACCATTTCACCAGGCATTGATTAACTTAAGAAAAAAGCATACATATTAACCAGCTACAAACACTGCTCTGAAAGAGTAGGAAAGATGCCCTTCACAACCTACGGGCCAATCCTGCAACTGCTTTGTGTATAGCCGCTGTTCCAAAGAATTGCTGAAGCACCAAGCTCAACCCTATCCCAGTTCTGATCCTGCCCTGCAGTCCAAATCCTGTTCACGGGAAAATCCACAAGGATGTTTATTTCATATGCCTGTTCGCTGGACTTAGCTCTCAATCATCCAAGGCCTTCTGGCCAAATAACACTGCATGCCTCTGGTGCATTGTCCGGAGTTGCACAAGCTTTGGTGCATAATTTATAACTAAATACTAAATAAAGTGCACCCAGAAAACACAGCACTGATTTCTCACCAATTCCAATTTGTTGTTTAAAAAACACACAAGGTGGCCTTAGGAAATCTAATTGCCATTCAGTTTGGTTTTTTGTTTGTCCATTTTGTTTCTTTTTTGTTGTTGGTTTGGTTTTGTTTGGTTGTGGCTTTTTTTAATTTTGTCACCTTAGGGAAGCTAATTAGACCACTAACATCATACTTCAAACCCCAGGCCTTTCAGACAGCAATTTGTCCTCTATTAACTGTTCTAAATACAAATTACTCTCTACGTAGATTAAAGCATGTAGCTATGTCTGAGTTACACCAACTGGAGCCAAAGCTTATTCCAGCATTTTGCCACTTGCTCTGCTAAATGAGACAAACATTAATATTCCAATTTCATCACTTCATAACTATGCAAAGTTGTTCTAAATACTGGCATTCTTAAGTCCTTCTCAAGTCAATTCACATCTCACTGTACCTGCCTTAGGCCTCACAACATATTTTGAAATGTCTTGTACTCTCATTCTTATGAGCAGGGTTCACAGGACTTACGCTTATAAAACACCGCAGTCACATGAGACAACTG
The DNA here is from genome assembly GCF_963264785.1 of Psittacula echo. Lineage (NCBI taxonomy): Eukaryota > Metazoa > Chordata > Aves > Psittaciformes > Psittacidae > Psittacula > Psittacula echo. The sequence goes on from NC_137740.1 coordinate 20,915,598, forward strand.
GCTAGAAGACTCAGCTAAAGAAAGGAAACACTAAGGAATCTGGGGAAGCTATAATCCAGGATGATTAGATATTGCAGAAAATTATTTTATTTGCCCCAATATTATTTTCCAGTTTTAACACAATTGCTGTAACAGTAATATGGCTATAGTTTAAAATGTGTATTTTCTACTGTTTAGCTTATTCATAAGTATATTTTACATTTTACATTCTTCTTAGTTATCCAAGTTTTCTCTTCCAACTGAGCACAAGTCAGCAAAGATACTTCCCATCTGTACAGAAACACTTGCTTAAACTTACCAGTGAACATAAGCAAAGAGCCATTTGTTAATCTGTTTATACCTCACTCATAGCAGCTGGGGATTTCTAGATCTCAACTGGCAAAAGAAGCAGCAGCTTTCCCAAAAAATTTATCTTGGGCAATCCAACTCCTTGGAAAAGACACAGCAGTGAGGACCACAGACTGAACTACAGGCCTCAGCAGCAGCACCCATGAAGGCAATTTTTCGAGGGGAGAAACATAATGAAACAGCTCCAGATACACTTGGCTCTCCAGAATCCAAGACTATAATACATGGAAGGTTCCACCTTGACACAAGGAAAAGTCTTTTCACAGTGAGGAGAGGTAAGCCTTGAAGCAGGCTGCATAGAGAAGTTGAAGAACCTCTGATTTTGGAAGTTTTCCAGATCTGATTGGACAAAGCCTTCAGTAAATATGGTCTGAACTCAGCACTGACCCTCCTCTGAGCAGGAGGTTGGACTATGTGACTTACCAAGGTCACAACACACACCATGAATATATATGGAGTGTTTTTAGCAGGCTTTTTCCTGTCAGAAAAGGATGAAGAGAAGTAAATAGTAGGCAGGTTGTTATCTTGACCTCTAGAAGGCCAGCTACCATTCCTACAATATCCTGTCATTTGTCAAGAAAACTGATAAAGATATCTAGGACCTGCAAACAATTCTAGAGAAAGTTGCTCAAACCAAACATATAAACAGTGCCTGGCTTTGCTTTCTCCCGCCTCAGCCTAGTGAACTCCACATTTTAAACCTTCAAGGCATACTGGCAAAGATGTAGACCTTCCTCCACAGTCCTAACTAGAATAGACCATATTATGATATGTACTGTGGTGCCAAACTTTCTTGCCAGTATCCCACATGGATGAAACCTGCTATGATTCCAAACACTGTTACGGCAAATATGGCATGAATATGATTGAAGAACAATTATTCTTCACATAGTGAAGACATCTTTAACATTTTTTACTAATGCCAAAATGTTGGTATGAAGTCCCTCAAGCACAAATTGCTGGAAGCTGAGGGAGCACGTTCTGGAAAATATTCTTACAGCCTTTTCAATTGAGTAAGAATGTCAAACCAGGCCCTGCCGGGCATTCTGCTACTATTATCCTCTACAGCCAAACAGCAGGCATACGTATAATTCAGTGACATCCATTACTCTGAACAAAACCATTTCACACAGAATCACAGCTCCCAAAATATGCAATAGCAACAGTGTGGAAAGACCACCAATATTATACATTTCTGTTGTCCAAAAATGGATACAGCAATGACATCAGCTTGCCAAAGCTGCTTTCCGAGATGCATGTGATTCCAGACAAAGACATAAGTTTCAGCTTCAGTAAAAGCAGGCTTGTGAATTGGGGTAAAGAGTCCCCTACAGGCGTGATAGATTTCAACAGTGTGCATATTGAGAAAGAGCATGTCTGGGACTTGGGAGCTTACTTCTTCACTGTCCCACTTCAGAACTTGTGTTCTGAACACCCGAAAAAAATATATCTATATAAAAAAAAAAAAAAAAGGAAGAAAAAAACCAAAACAAACAAAAAAACCCAAACAAAGCTGACAGTGTCTTTATAAGAAAATCTCTATATACATACTTTGCGAAGCCAATGAAGTCTTCATGGTTGGTGTTGATGTAAGAAACCTGAATATCAATCAGCAGCAGCACCTATTAAGGACACAGAAGAGGAAAAAAAGGATGGGTAAGATGGAGGAGAGAGATTGAGAGAAAGGAAGAGAGAAAAATAACAGAATTTCTCAGGTTTTTGCGTTACTGAATATTACTTTCATAATCATTCAAGCCTAAAGCAACAATATTTTCTAAATCCCACTACTTCCATTTGTGTGCTTGTTTACTAAGCTAGACTATGAAAGAGCTATTCTTTCTTATTATTTTTTTCCTGACAGATTTCATTTTTCACTATCTTGACACTTGTCCACTTCATTAAAATGAATCACACATGGCCAGAGAGATTCTAGCTCTATGTTTTGCAAATTAAGCAAAATACTAATTCAGCAAAGAGCTTGCTAAAATGTTAGAGAAAGCTCAACTGCCACCCTTGAACAGCTTCTTGAACATGTATGACACTGCACTTTCCCCCCATTTTTTCTGACTTCCATTCATCAGGAAGAAGCAAGGAAGAAATCTATCACTACCCAACAGTAGCATTTAATCTGCACAAAGTGTACAGAGTTAGTTCTGTACAACTCCTCAAACACTGCATCACTCCCAATTCTTCACAATTTCCAGAAGGTATCAGGTGCCTCACTCAGAAGCAAAAGACAGTGGGTATTTGGGTTGAGCTCTTACCTCAGAAAATATTCTCACTACTGTTCTATTAATAAGAACTCTTAACAGCATAAAGAATGATGTGAATATTTCTCAATAACCTATTTGATCAACTCTTTGCATTTACAGAAAGCTGATACTTTCTACTTTGTTCTGGGAAATTGCCAGGTACATGCACACAATGAAGACTGGAATAATAAATAAATAAATAAATAAATACATTACTCAATTATTTTAAGTAACTTGTATCTTTTTCCAACTGAGAGTGCTACCTAGAACTCCCTGCAAGTACAAGCCCAGCAAATACAAGTTTTTAAGGTACTTTTAAGTCTATATTCACAGCACAGATCAAACAAAAAGATGCAGAACATGCTATATAGCTCCCTAGCTCACACATGGACAGGACTAGAGAGCAAAGAGTTCAGAAAAACTTAGAAGCGATGCCTAGCCGTTCTTCCCCAAAATTTTCTGTTGTCACACTCTGCACTACCCAGACAATAATTCCTGTTTCCACTTTGAGTGGATTTTCTTAACGTAATCTAACCTTTGAAGTTTCCTGGATTTGGAGTGCTTAGCTGGATGATGAATGTTGGGGGATGGGGGGGTGATTAAACTTTTTTTAAACTTGAAGGAAAGCCTGTCAGTCCCGCAAGAGTCCCAGTTACAATTGATTGAGGGCTTGACTGTAATAAGAATATGGGTTGGGCATGTTAAAAAAAAATGGAAACAAAGTAGATATTGGAAATTAGGATTTCCTGTAACAATTCTAGTCTCATCTGTCAAACCTCTATGGTAGAGGAACAATTCCTCTCCCCCTCTAAAATGTGAAGCCTGCTGAATACAAAAACAAGCAAACAAACAAAAAACACCAATAAAAACCTTCCATTGTCTTATTGTACTTTGTATGCAAGAACTTTCCTCTTGTCACGGTTTAAGCCAAAACCAGGACACCTCCTTCACACACTTCCCCAAACAGTTAGATCTAGCCTCACCTGATCCTTGGTCTTCTCTTCTCTTTCACGAATGTAACCAGCAACAATTCTTTCTGTTTCCTCACACAACCTTGGGTATGTTGCCAACTGAAAAGCAAAACTAAGGTTCCAATTTGACACAAGGAAAATTCTTTTCAACAGTGAGGAGAGGCAAGCATTGGAATAAGCTGCATAGAGAGGCTGGAGAATCTCTGATTTTTAAAGTTTTCCAGATCTGATTGGACAACTGGAAATTTATACCTGCAGGGTGGCTTCAGTAGAATACAAACAGGGAAGTCTCCAGCTTTCCTCTTTGAAAGAAAGCAATTATTATAAATGTTTGGGCTAAAAGTTAACTACATTACAAAATAAGCCTTCCTTGCTATTAATGGTCATTTCCCAGAGAAACTGAAGACACCTAAACCCTTGGATTGTTTCTATGCTTTTGCTCCACAGAACATTGAGGAAAACACATTTTGGACATGTGAACCACAATTCATCAGCCTTGGCATGAGGTTTCTCCATGCCTCTCTTTTCTACTATGCCTAATTCCAGAGTAGCACTTTAAATAATTTCCAGATTTCTTGTTCTTTGAAGGCTCCATCTTGTGGCAAGATCTTTACATCTCAACAGCAATACTTGAAAACATTGTTGCAGAGTGCAACAGTAAATTTGGCCAATAGCACTAGGAAAAAGAATCTGCAAAATCAACTCAAGTGACATATCTTTCAAACTTTGACAGAAGTGAAAAAACCTGGAAACACTGCTCAAAATATTGCAGTGAATCTGTTTATGACCTTAGTCAAAAAGATTGTCACCTTTTCCTGTTTAAAGAAATAGCTCATTAACCTGATCACTGGTACAAATATAATTTGCATTATTCAGAAAAATACAAAGGATGTGACAGGTTATTTCTCAACAGCTTCATCATCCCAAAACTGGCCCTATATTTGCTACTGTTAGGGTGCCTTGCACTCTGAAATGATGGGAAAGACAGAGGAACAGAAAATGAGACAATAAAAGTAGCCAGGTTAGCTAAGAAGTGCACAAGAAACAATGGGGTCTTCTACAATATCACAGATTAATGGGAGAAAAGAGAATTGAAAATCAGCAACTGTTAGTTGTCAATGATCCAGACAAGTGAGTCTCAATATTTGCAGATGACAACTTTCCTATGAAGGTGAAAAGTGTGAGGGGAAAAAAAAAAAAAAAGATTCGCATTAATATGTCTGACACGCTTCCTTAGCCCCTGCTGTGGGGTGTGAATTTTGAGATTTCATTCTACAAGTATAGACCAACCCAAGCACACACTTCAGAAAACCATTCTCAAAGACTCATAGTACTGCCATGTTTAGTTCTGATAAACATATTTCTTAATTTATTACACTTGCAGGATCTCAAGTTAAAAGTTTAATTGCTGCACACAACTTTCACATCAGGAAGTTCAATGCTCAGCAGTTCTTTCCACTTAAGTGTTCAACATTTCTGTGCAGCAAGCTCATTTGTCAACACTAATACAAAGATATACAAATACAAGGGAGATGAAATCTTCCTAGCTTTCCAATTCTAACTTCTTGACAGCTGGAGATATTTTGGAGTTGTGCATGAAAAAAGCACAGAAAAATTTGTGGAGCCATTACATTGCAAAGAACTGTGGTGCTGCTCAGCAAATTTTCAATATAGAAAGAGCATTTTTCTCTCCTTGACAGATGTCTTTGAACACATTTGAGGTCTTTTCTCTAGAAAAGCTTTGCTGTTTCTTCCTCCTATTGCAAATCTTGACTCAAAAAAAAAAAAAAAACATCCAATCATAAGGTGTATATATATTCAAAACACAGGAATAAAAAAATTAACATTTCCAGCATTACATTGTTTTGAAAGTTTTGCAGAAGTTGTAATTACTTAAGACAGTCTTACTCTGTACATCAAGTGACTCGGTCAGAAACCTCTTAAAATACCTTAACAAGCAAGATAGGCTTTGTTATCTACTATACCATTACATTATATATGCATTACCAGATCTATTTGCAAATTACCTTTTTAGTGCACTTTTTGACAGTGTTGATTAACTCTTGCATCACCAGATCCACACTTTTTAAGCAAGGTCCTTTCAGCTTGACTATCTGCTTCTTAACAATGGCTTCAAATGCCATATCTGGAGTGAACAAACCTGTTCTGTGAGCATGAAAGAATATGTAAGACAGTAATAAAAACATTGTGCAAGGCAGTTGTTTTTACTGAATTGCTTATATCTTCATTTTCAGGGGCTAACAGGTGAGTAATAATCCCTACACAGACTTCCACAGAACTAAATTCGTTCCTTTCTCTAAAAAAGTGTAATTGTGAGTAAGAATATGCCTTACTACTCAAGGATGACTGTGAGAACTCTAAAGAGTACTGATGGAATGCAGTAAAGCCTCTTCAGCAGTGCATCAGACTTCAGAGAAGGGATGAGTGGCAGCTGCAGCACTCCATCCATGAGCACCTGCATAGCAATCCTGTAAGACTCCTATAGCCACACTTTTTACTCACAACAGGAAATACGGTTCTGTTACTTAGAGTCCTATATGGATGATTTCACAGTGGTCACTGCATGCTATATGAACCTATATAACAGACACCATACAGAACCAGTTCTAAACAAACAGGCCTTACTTCTCCTTCGAACGCTGCTTACAAGGGTCTGTCTTGGTCTATATACATCATATAGAAAAAGCAGACTATAAACAAATGCCCCAGACTATCAGTTCACTACCATAAATTGCTCAACAAGACCTTTCCATCCATAAGGAAAACTCCAGAAAAGTTGTAATACTGCACCAGGGCTACTAGAGTCAACCATCTGAGAATGTACTATACAAGTAACGCAAATAACATTTTCCAAAATACTAAGAACAACAAAGTTTGTAAGCAATGCTTTCAAAAGATATTACGTACTCACAAGACTGGGTGAAGGGGAAGGAATAACCAAAAAAAAAAGAAATCCCTCAAAACCCACAGAAGAACCCAGGCTTTTTGGAATCTGTTCTACTGTCAAAAGAATAGAACAGAAAAATGGGTATGCTTTTGATAAAATGTCACTCCAAAATAGACTGAACATTCCAAAGTGAGATAACTAGGTCATTCCAAACCAAAAAACCAAATATCTCCTCTTCCCAAACCTAATAATATACTGCAGACATATCAACAAAACGAAACCTCAACCAATTCATTTGCAAATCAGTCATTTCAAGAAATGGTTGAACATAAAGGCAAGTAAGATAGTGCAAGGAGTCTGCCACAATACAGGCTGAAAAGTTTTTTCCATATCAAGACACAAGTTTTCCCTGTAAAATTTATGACTTTTTAGGAATATAGGCTTAACAGAACTGCAGTTCTGTTAAGCCTATATTCCTAAAAAGTTTTTTTTTTTTCTTCGTAAAATAATTTTCCAGCATTTCCCAGTAAATTAAACCTCTTCAGGCAAACCAACTGTTTGGCTCAAAATAGCTACCTGAAAAACAGAAATGTAAAGGAATGGAATAAATAAGTCAGCTACTCAGCACAACACATCACTAACATAGTCTAGCAGTCAGTAGTCAGTGTGGCCTCAGGTTAGAAAGACCACAAGCCTCTATAATGTGACTGGGCTTGAAAACATGGGAGCACTTGCCTGATACCATGTATGTTCTTGATGGCATAACTTATCTCTCTCCGCAACTCCTTCTCATTGAATTCCATCTAGACGAACAAAAGCATATGAGATCATATTGGAGTAGCTTTTAATAACATAGAAAATGTTACCTCTCCAATATAACTGGAAGACAGGCAAGCTCAACTGGCAAAATATTAATTTCTAATGCCCCTAAACAAAGCGTAAGTATTATAAAACATTTAAACACTAAGGCAGCAGTAAAGATTGTTGAAAATCATGCACCCTTCCATTCCAGACATGTCAACAGTTGGAACAATTTTACAGAGTTCACAGAGTATGTCAGAAACAGGATTTGGGAAATGCAATTTTTTTTTAAGCTTGGTTTCCTAAAGTGGTGCAACTTCTGTGATTATGATCTGTTTATCCTCCCCTTCCCATTCTACTGTTTTTCAACCAAACTTAAGAGAGGAGTGGCATTGGTTATGAAGTTATAAAGCTTTTATGTAAGTTTCTTGAAAGCCAGCTAGGTGGAAGAGAAGTTAGTGTTGTCACAAACAAAAGGGTCATTACTTCAGCTCAACTATCATCTGTTCTGTTGGACTCCTAGTTGACCTACCACCTACATTTCAACCTTGGAACCAGCCACAACTCATTCTGGTTCTTACCCAACTTAAAGTTAGGGGATATCAAAGCTGAACATAAAACACGTCAGGAGGAAGCTTAGGAAAAGTGTACAAAAAATAAAAAATGTAGACCAGAGATACAGTAGAGTCCATGGTGAGGGGGGAGAGAGGATCAAAGAATATGCAACACATTTATAGGAAACCAGATTTCATTAGTTCACATTCAACTGGACTTCTGTTTATTTTGTTACCCAAAGGTAACAAGAAAAGATACATCAAGATGAGAAATGTTCTCTCAAAGCACCAAATTTTGTTCTGCTCGGCCTACCACTATGAAAGCTAGCTTTGGTTTAAAGCACTGAATAAAGGAATTAGAAAACACAAGAAACAACTATTTTCCATAACTCTAATTTTAATAGGTACTAGCTACTTGAACACAATAAATTAAATTTACCAATTGTAGTTGTTTGCCTGCTCCATCTAACCAAAAGGAAGATGCTATTTGTGATAAAACAATAAAAGAGCAAAGAAAATAGTAAGAACTGGGACTAATGATTATATTGTAATTCCTATATTTTAGAATTCTTAGCATGTCTCAGTATCCAAAGCCAGAAACAAAGCCAAATGTCTCAATTATAACTCCCTGTAACTCCTTCCACAATTAAGAGTGTATTCTTTCCATAAGACCTTAATCTTGGCTTTACTTCTATCAGTATGAACATAAGAATATATAAATAAAAAACAAAGCACACCAGCAAGATGGATAAATACCTTTACTAGTTCAAAAGGAAAACGTTCATGGAAAATACGATTGATTTTGGCACCTCCTGAAAGTTCTAATGTATCAACCTGATCTCCTGATCCTTCAATTCTTTTTTCAAAGTCCACTGAAAACTGTTGCACCATCCTAAATTTCAAAGGTGGGGAGAGGAGAGAAGGGAAATTAAAAAAAGAAAAAAGTCATAGTAGAAACGAGACAACAATCATACAAGAGAGAAGCACTAGGCACATTTTAGATCTTTTTCTTCCTTTAGATGATTCCTCTTTGGAAGGGTAAATTCGAATCACATGTGAACACAGAAGTGGAAAAGAAAGGGGAGGGAGAGATAAAATGTCAGACCTTTCAGGTGAAAAGAAACACAGTATTGAGTACCAAGCATCCCTGGAAACAGGCCAAGGAAGGAAGCTGCATGAAGCATTGCCCTTCTTCCTTAGTGTTAAAACCACAAAAAAAGATTCCACTTCCACGATTCAAAGTCAGATGAACACTCATCTCTGTTCTATCACTTAATAATAATGTTATCAAAGCCTCAGTAGACAGACTTATTTTGTGGATGAGACCCAAACTGGAAAGTGACTTTAGCAGTGCAATTCCTCCAACAAACAACAACAGTATTCAATCCATGACTCCTTGAGCCCAAAAGGGTCAACATCTGCCAGGTCAGTTTTAACACAAAGCACAGGTGGCACATCACATCACATGACGTATCTTGCTGTTAGTTGTCAGAGGTATCATCAGAAAGGCAAACCACAACAAAGTGGTTTTCACCCACCCCAACACACTCTCACTTAAACATTAAGAATGCCTGCACTAAAGCAGAACAAAGGCCATATCATGACAGTCACCAACAATAAGTTCCTATGAGAACAGAGCAAGCACACAGTAATATTTCTCCAGAAAACTCTCTTGGCCTCAAATTGCTGTCCTTAATTCCATACAGCAGCAATCTGTCCTTGTACTTAGTAACCTTGAATGTCTTCCCCATCTCAAAAATGTGCCTAGCTGCTTTTGGAAAGCACACAAACTTTTAGTATCAGTTCCTGCAGAAAAGAGCTCTCTGTAGCTTAGGTGTACATTAATCATAGGTGGAAGTCCTTCTTGTAGTTCTGATCTTGCCATCTTCGAGGTCTGTGTTGCTCATCTTTGTACCTTTTCATGTTCTGCTTTCTCTCTTTTCTAGGATTACTAAAATTAATTTAGGGAAAACTCTGCTAAAATTGTAGGGTAAATAAAGTGTTCTGGAACATCAAGCACAGAATTCTTTAAATCTTGCAGATAGAATCCTTAACCATATCCAAATCTTTAAATTTAAAGCCATTACAAAGGAAAAGAAAATTAAGAAGAGGCAAAACAAATCTATACAAACTAGAAAAACAGACAAAAGACCACTCACTGCAACAGGGCTTTAGTTTTTCTGGTTGGATCTTCCGGTCTGAAGTTTTTGTATACCTCTACTTCATGTTCTATAGAAAGCAGCTGATTCTGAAGTTTGCTTCTGAAGGCTGGCAGGGTATCCCGAATATGATTGGTAAGTTGCTAAAAAGTAAATAAAAGTCCTTTTTACTGTCAACAGAAAGCTGCAGCACAACCATCTCCTTCTGGTGCCAAGCACATTATAGAATCATAGAATGGTTACAGTTGGAAAGAACCTTAAGATCACATAGTTCCAACCCCCTCTTCCATGGGCAGGGACACCTCACAGTAGACCAAGTCACCCCAAGGCTCTGTCAAACCTGGCCTTGAACGGTGCTTGAACATTTACCACTTCTTTGGGCAAGCTGTTCAGTGCCTCACCACCCTCACAGTAAAGAACTTCCTCCTTATGTCTAACCTGAACCTCCTCTGTTTAAGTTTGAACCCATTATCCCTTGTCCTGTCACTACAGTCCCTGATGAAAAGTCCCTTTCTGGTATCCTTGCAGGCTCCCTTCAGATACTGGAAGGCTGCTATGAGGTCTCCACGCACCCTTTTCTTCTCCAGGCTGAACAGCCTCAACTTTCTCAGCCTGTCTTCATAATGGAGGTGCTCAAGCCCCCTTGTCATCTTCCTGGTCCTCCTCTGGACTTGTTCCAACAGCTCCATGTCCTTCTTATGTTGAGGACACCAGAACTGCACACAATACTCCAAGTGGGTCCCATGAGAGTAAAGTAGAGTTGTCAGCCATGACCTGTGCTAGTTTACCAGGATAGTTCCTTTTGATCTTTGAAGGAATGGAGGCTGTTAAAGAACAATACAATACCCCTTTTGCATACTCATAAGGAGGCTTGAAAAATTCCTTTGTCCTCTCACTCACTGAGTCCTGTTACTACATACTTACTTGTTTAGTAACACACAAAAAAAGTTATACACATTACATATGTAATGTGAACAGCAGGTCAAAGAAGGTGATCCTGCCCCTCTACTCTGCTCTTGTGAGACCTCACTTGGAGTATTGTGCGCAGTTCTGGTGTCCTCAACATCAAAAGGACATGGAACTGTTGGAACAAGTCCAGAGGAGGGCCACAAGGATGATCAGGGAACTGGAGCACCTCCCATATTGAGACAGGCTGAGAAAGTTGGGGCTGTTCAGCCTGGAGGAGAGAAGGCTGCATGGAGACCTCATAGCAGCCTTCCAGTATCTGAAGGGGGCCTACAAGGATGCTGGGGAGGGACTATTCATCAGGGACTGTAGTGACAGGACAAGGGGTAACGGGTTCAAACTTAAACAGGGGAAGTTTAGATTGGATATAAGGAAGAAATTCTTTACTGAGAGGGTGGTGAGGCACTGGAATGGGTTGCCCAGGGAGGTTGTGAAGGCTTCATCTTTGGCGGTGTTCAAGGTCAGGTTGGATGAGGCCTTGAGTGGCATGGTTTAGTGTGAGATGTCCCTGCCCATGGCAGGGGAGTTGGAACTAGATGATCTTAAGGTTCTTTCCACTAACTATTCTATGATTCTATTCTATATGTAATTTCAAAATCACCTCTCATCACTCGTCACCACTCCCATTTTGCTGGTTTTCCTAAGGGTGCTTCCCAATGCCCTATATACTTGTTCAGCATGACTCCTTTACTTGACAGCCACAAGACAAGATGGGACAAGGACGAGACTCTGAGCATCCACAGCCTGTTGAGAACAGACATCGACGGAAGTGCAGACATAGAGAGTACCTACTTGGCACTCTTCCACCACTGGGATAAATCACCTCCACAAGATTTCTGCTCCCTTGTACAAAGTATACTGAAGGAAAGAGATTTTGCCCTCATATTATTGATTATAGAACTTCACCTTTTTGAAACACTTGAGTTTTGGCTGAAAAGGCTCTACTACTCAAAACTAGAAGTTTTCATTTCTGAAAATATACCTAGATGTACTGGAAAATAAATTGAAGGAAAGTAGAAAACAGACTACTAGATCTGTGCTTAACTTACGTCATTTACTTTTGCATATATATGTTGCAATGGGTTTGAAAAGCATTATCAGTGTCTTACCTGTGCCATAAATTTCTCATGCATTGTACCTGTCCCTTGATTAAACCAAAGCAGACTTCTTGCATTACGCTGGAAACCCTCTTCCCAAACACAATCAGACAAGCTATAAATATTGTTATATGCCAAAACATGTAAACTCAAGATAAAAATTGTTCAGCAGATCGACAAGCACAAAAATCAAAAGCTGGAGTTTCCCTGGAGCACCACCTTGTGGATGTAGAGAAATTGAAATATTACCTGAAACTACAAACACTAATACGTCCCTAATATCTCAGGGACAAAACTTACATACATCTTCTCATATGTAATATTTTACACACAGTAACAGCAACAGAAGACCAACATACTGAAATAGATGAATCTATAAAACAACTCACAAAAAAAAAGCAAATAGTAAAGCAAAGCAAGCCAGGACGGAAAAAATAATGCAAACGCATATGTAGCTCACGCTTCAGTTTCAGAATCAAGACAAGTGGATTAAACTTTCAAGATATAAAAAGATGCAAAACATCCTAAACAGACAAAATTGCAGGCTACAAGCAAGTTCTTGCATCCTGCTGAAGACTTTGGTTCTGAGGCACAAAAAAATGGCAACTTTTTGGACAAGTCCAGAGCAGACCATAACCTGGCTGTCAAGTTACACCTGCAAAGTCACTGTAGCAAGAAATTAAGCAGGTCAGCCACTAGTTTCCTACCTTAATCAGTAACTTTTCTGCTGTTTCCAGCTGCTGCCCTAAATAGACAAAGCCAGCCTGACCTGGCCTTTTTCTATTCCAGACCAACATCTGTAATTTGACAGTGAACTGGAAAAAACACTTGTAGGAATGCCAAGAACATTGGTCAGCCGATAAACTGAAAACAAACAAACAAACAAACAAACAAGGGCAAAAAGCCCAAACAAAAAGAAAACACAGCATCACCAGTAATTTTAGAGAGGCAGGCACAACTTCTCTAGTGCTCTTCAACCTTGCATCATTAGGGTCACATGCTATTCAAGAAAACGGATGGCACTATGAAATAAGTAATATTCAAAGATAAGAGAATTATATACTCTTCCAAGGCTGCTGTAGGCAGTGTCTTTATTAGGACAGTAAACTATAGGTTTCTCCTCCAAGTAACAGGAAAATAGACCTCTATTTCTTGCTAAAGGAAGCTCTGTTCTGGCATATTCTAGCATGAACTCATAGAAACAAATCAAACGTTTGGGCAAAAATAAAGGCAGTGTAAAAAGTGTGTTCTGATTGCTGTATTTGTCATTTATATTATTAGTACACAGTCATTGCTTCTATTAAGAACTACAATAAAGTGTAGATTTTGAGGTTAAAGTACAGACATATAGTGAACCCTCAGAACACATGATTTCAAAAAATGTAAAAATGTCTTTTTTTTTTTCCACTGCTACTTTCCAAATTCGAATTCTAAAAATCCAGCTAGACTAGAAAAAATGTGATAGGAATAGGATGGTATACTTCCAGAAGGGAGACAAATCTTATTTTTTGTGTTCATATTCAGTATTGAAGAACACAGGGGAGTGCAGAACTGTCAGCAAAAGTCAGAAACTACATCTCACAATAAGTTTCAGTATGCTACATGTAATATACAGCTTTGTTTATTAAATTGTGAAAATTAAAAAGCTTAAAAGCAGGAAAGAACAAGCAAGGTTCACTGACCATCATTCATTTTAATAAAGATTTTGTATTGGTCCTACCATTATAAAACTGCCTTTCACCACAAGGCTTCAGGTTTTACCTGGTTTAGAACTTTTTGGAGATAGGGCGTTCCCATCCGATCTGCCATGTGCCTATATGCTGGGTGGGAAAGAAAGAATTTCCTTTCTGCTAGAAGAGCTGCCTTAATGTCCTTCTTCCCATCAATGTCTTTCTGGCTTCTGTTTACAACACCAACATAACCTAAAACAACACAAACCCCATGGGTAAGTCAGTGCAGCTATTGCCTGAGTGACTGAATTCACATTAAATCAAACTAGACTGCCTCAATTCAAACAAAGCTTTCCAATTTAGGCATTTCAGATATTGTTTACAAGTACTCAGCAACCTTAACAGTGTCTAAATTGTTCATCCTGTTTATGTATAACAAATACACTTTCTTTTAAATCACTGATTCAAATACAGAAATATCTGAAACTTTGGTGTACCCCCCCCAAAAAAAAAAAAAAAAAAAAAAAACACACTTCAAAATAATCAAACAACAACAAAAAAACCCAAACAAAAAAACTCCACAAAACTAAAATCAAAACACATGCACAGGTCTACATAGATAAATTACACGGTACTAGTAAAATAGAGGAAAAAAATTTTCTCTTTTGCTGGAACAACATGCTCCATGGGAGGAGATGGTGGTCTCATCAGTAAATTAGAGCTAGAATCAAAATTCCTGATATTGTTAACAACTGAACAACTGTGGCATTGGCTGCCAGAACAATCACATGGGAAATTTCTGAAAGGGTTCACAACTTGATTTACAGTGAGATAACTAAAGCTCTGGTGCTTGCTTCTGTCATATGCAAAGAAAAAAAAAAAAAAAAATCTTTTGTTACAAGCAACAACCTGGCACAGGAGAGAAGACTGGCTCACAACCTGTGCTGACATTTCTTGCTTCCTCTGGAATATGCAGTGTATTTTCCACATACATAAAAAAAAATAAATTTCACTTTATTTCCAAGATAACAATAAAAAATAGGAATGTATCAGTCCAGAACAACCTTTGTTTCACGTCCAGGCCCCCCAGACAACATCCTTATCCAAACCACTTTCTGGACTGCAAAGAATATAAGCAACTGAACATTTGCACCTCTGCGAAGAGGGAGTAGTTTGTTTTCTAGAATTTCTCTTGCGTCTGTTCCATCATCCATCAGATCCAATTTCGTGATCACACCGATGGTCCTAAGGCCTGCTCAGGGGGAAGGCAAGAAAAAAAAAAAAAAAAAAGAAAAGAAAAAAAAAAAAGATAGTGAGGAATCATTTATATTCAGGAAGAACAATTACATCTTACAATTATGTAACATCTGACATTCTCAAAGGTTGTATCACACAATATCAGCTACAATTGCAAGTTATGATATATTTGGAAAAGAAAGGATCATCATTGCCAGTGCTGAAATGTGTTCCTCAAATCTCTAACAAGGCTTAGCATTCCTATGATATGACTGTATAAACTTTATAATGCAAGTATTATCTAGAAAGCCTATCAACACCACAGTCCATTTTGCTAGGTACTACAGAAATTTCTAGATAGGCATTGCTCCACTTGCTTATAAGACATACTGACAAAATTTTAAAAATACATTTACAGCATCATTACTGGAATGACACTGAGCTAACAAACAGTTGTGATGTTGAAGCCTATATGAGAATGTACATATACGCATCTACATTATAAGTCATTTTTCACACAAGAGCTAGTCTGTTATTTTCAATTACGTTACTACATTAGAGAATGAAAAGTGGTTATGTTCAACCACTCTTACCTTGAGGGTCCACTTCCTTAGCTAACTTCAGTGCATCCGAGTTGGCCAGATCAGTGTTAGCTGGAGTCACAGCCAGTATCAGACAGTTTTCGCGAGAGATGAACTGCATTATCATGTCTCTGATCTGCTGCTCAATATCCACAGGCTGATCCCCTACTGGCACTTTAGTGATTCCCGGCAAATCAATAAGGGTCAGGCTTAATACTATAAGGAAAACACAGGTTAGCACGCCAGACATATCTAAAGAGGTCTAGGCATCTATGGCTGCAGACAAATTTTAGTCACATACAATCTCACATAAATTACCTTTATAGGTATATAAATATTGTCAATGGTTCAAACAAAATGCCTGACAATCTGAAAAGTACACTTCTTTTTTCTGCTAGTCTTTCATCTCCAGGTTAATTAGTACTCTTTAATATTTTAAACATTACAACTAGCACAGGGAATGATACTTCTACTGCATATCCTCAAAGGCTCTCAGACAAATAAGCATGGCTTTCTGAGCTTTGCTTTGCTTTGGTAGTCAGTCTCTCTCTGACCATCCTTTCAACAAGTGTCTCAAATTAAGAAATTTGGGGGTATGTTGTTGCTTTGGGTTTGGTTTTATTTGGTGGGTTTGTTTGATTGTTGTTTCGGGTTCTTTTTTTTTTTAACTCTGTAACTTCTTAAGTAAGAAACACGTAAAAGTTTATCCATTAATAAAACCTGTTTTGTTCTGACATGATTTCCCCAGTACAAGCCACAGTTTCAACTAGAAGCATCCCAGCTTGTTCAAGCCTGTACTAGGGAAACAGAGTACCCTTCAGAAAAATCAGAAAAATGCAATTCCTAGAAAGGAAACACCAAAAGTATATTTGGGGTCTGGCTAATACAGACAACAGCTGCTGAACTAGAAGACTGATCCTAATAAAACAAAGTAAGAGCATTAGGTAGGAAATTTTAATTTTATCCTGGAATCAATATGTCCAAATAACATGCTTTGAGGCAGGGCATTTAATTCAGCTTCTCTCCAGTCAGCTATACCATATCTGTATAGCAGAGAAAGTTCAGAGGCATATGTTTAGAGCCAAGACTGCTCACAGTGTATCAAAGGGAGGCTCAGCATCTCTTTAATTACCTCCACTCTTATTTTAATCTTTCTGTCCTTTGACTCACCATGAAGACATCAGATGAGGTGGTTAGAAAAATAAAGTGCTCCAGTCAACCATACCACTTTTCTCCTGTATTCAAGACAGATTCAATGCAAAACATTTTCTCTAGATTGCCTTCATCAAATTGGCCAGATGGCAACCAGAGGAACTAACTTTGATCTATGATGGGGGTCTACAACATAAAGCAGCTTCAAGCACCATTATTGTCTAAAAATATTTTTAATAACAGCAAACAATAAACATCTAATAGGGCAGGGAGACATAGATCACTGATTGGGGAATCCATCTAGAGGGTGGCAAAAAGAAGTTTTGCCACTAAGTCTCCCATCTCCTATCATTTGTCTTTACTAGTGAGTTACTATCTAATGGTATATGTACTGGGGGAGAGATTGGTTTCATCCTGATGTAGAGTGAGAATATTTTTAAATCATGAGAATATTAAACGGAACAGAGTCTGCGTTCTGCCCAGCAGAATGCAGAAGTTGACGATTCTTCCAGATGCTATCCACTTTCTGGTTCAACTCAATCTCAGAAGTTTTTTCATCCCAGAAGACTTCTGACTGAGCAATGAGAATGCATACAAAAGAAAACAGCTAGACAGAGCTATGCAACCCATCACATGACAGAAATATAAAGTAGCATGATTTTACCTACCATGTGGAGAATATATTCTTAAGTTTATAGGAACTGAAGAAATGCCTTTGTTCACTCCTGTTACTCTATCTGTTTCTATTTCAATTTCCTGACGAACTTCATCAAAATCAGTAAATTTCCTCCCTTTGCAGTGTAGAAATTCAGCATACTCTGTGAAAAATATCAACAGCAACTCTGTATTTCACAGGCTCATAGACTTAGACACCCACTTTCAAGCCCCTAGTATTCTTCAGATGCATATGTACAAAAGCATGTTATCATGAGTATCAGGAAAGCATTATATATGAGCACATGCTATAGATGTGATTGTACAGATGAAAACCAGCCTACAACAAGAAAGAGTTAGTTAAAAAGTCAAGTTGAATGAATCTGATTTACTGCTTTTAGCTTCAGTATGTCATCTTGTGGAACAACCTAAAAGATTCAAATAGATACCATTTACAATAATAAAACAAGAAACAGATTGTGAATCATATTTGAGTTTTCATCTGATTACATTTGCCTGCAATACATCACTAAATTGAACAGAAGTCAAGCTCTGTATTATCAAAGATTATTAGCATTTGCTTTCAAAAACTAACAGCCCATGTTACGTGATTTTTAACAAAGGAGTTCTGTATATTTTTAGAAGTTCACAATGAAAATAAGATCACTTAAGAACACCTTAATGTTTATAATGCAACTCATTTCCCAAAAACTTCTTGTTATCTAAATCCAAACTATGTTTAAGAAGTTTGTAAAAGCTTTTATTGATATAGCAGTTATTCTGCCTAAGTGGGAGAACACAATTAATTCCTATGTCTTCAATATCATACAACCTGCCCTCTTAACCTTTTGGGCATCAACCAGGAATCAATGATAGATACAGTCTAATTTGTTAGACGCGAACTTGA
The DNA here is from genome assembly GCF_963264785.1 of Psittacula echo. Taxonomy (NCBI): domain Eukaryota; kingdom Metazoa; phylum Chordata; class Aves; order Psittaciformes; family Psittacidae; genus Psittacula; species Psittacula echo. Next base: position 20,933,854 of record NC_137740.1, read on the forward strand.
CAGTAGGTCCCTCCCTGTTTTGACTCCTGAATCCAAATATGGATACTAATTTCCTTCCCTAGAGGCGCAAAACCAAAAGCACATCTCAGATTTTAGAACTGGGGTTTCTTCCTTTGAAACACAACACAAATGTTTATCTCACAATAGTAATGCTGTAATCAGAAGTAATGGCATAAATGTTAACAACAGATACAAGTTCATTTCCTGATCCCGCTCTAAGCAATAGGGCTGGAGAAAGTCTGATCAAAGTGTATGTTCCAGTTAATTTCATCCTGCAATCAAGACCTGATCTCAAAAGTTCCATTTGAATGTTTCTTCCCCAGAAAACATTTCTTGGTAAATAGCCCTCAAACCCCAGAGCAAAGAGCTTGCTTGGTACTCAGAGAAGGAACAGAAGCTCAGGAGATCTGATCCAGGAATACGGATTAATCAAGAGCCTTATGTACCAGTACTGAAGTTTGTTTCCCAGAAGTTGCTTTATTACTATTGACAGAAGTGTTAAAAAACAATAGCCAAAACCACACGTGAAACCAATAGTTAAAGCAAACTGAGAGGAGGAAAAAAAAAAAAAAAAAAGAAAAAGAAAGGAGAGAGAGGAGGAGACAACAACAAGTACCAACCTTTCTGTGCTATAGTACTATAATCTCTTCAGATTCAAAAGCAAGGGACCAGAAAACCCACCCTTATTAAGACAAAAATAATATGTCGCTTATTTTAAAAATGACAGCACTCAACAAAAACCTCCATTTCATTTCTGGTAACTTAAGAATTCCAGCATCTCTTACGTTCTTGACTAGTTCTAGCAGCAAAATGACAATGAGCAGGAGTTTTGTATGTTTTGTTGGCAACTATTAAAAAAATGAAACAAAACACACACACACACACACACACAAAAAAGGAATATTCAAATATTTTGAAGTGAAAGATAACATGGCACAGAAATAGAAAAACTTCAGTTTTTCTAGCACATTTCAGAATTCACATATGTAAAATTTGTCATCTCAAGGTTGGAAAATAGCTACCTACTGGAAAAAAGAACTGACAAGTGGTTCTTATTTTGTCTCAGTTCTTCATACACTACTCCTGGCATGACATAAACGTATTCTTCTTAGTTACTTCCCTCCCTCTCTCCCCAGTGGTTCATCAGACTTCCTCATAAAAATATCTGACAATTCAATAATTAATACTCAGTGCCTAGTTGTAATCAGTTGACTGACTCAGCTGATTGTCAAGTAAGCTTTTCTCTTTGTTCCACTAAATGCTCAATAGTAATAGAAAAAGTCCTAATTGAAATGGCTTCAAGGTAATTCAAATGAAATCATCTGCTACTTTTTTAGGTGCATTAGTATTTATCAATAGCTCATTCCTCCCAGTGACATCTGTGGTTCCACTGAAGGAATAGACTTTACAACAGTTCATAACCTGTGGTGCCACACACAGCCTTCAGAATAAAAATTCAAACAAACAACAAGCACTTTGTTTTGCTCCTTTCAGCTCTTTGCCTGTCCTTGGCAGGGCTGCCTTTAGCCAGACTGGATAAGCACATGCTTTAATGCATTCTTCAGTTTTCAGCTTTCATACACAGAAGAATACTAGGAAAACATTTTATTTACATTTTTGTGGAAATGGACATGAAGCCACACAAGAAAAAGTGATCTTGCCCAAGGTCTAGTTTTCAGATGTGTATTTTCTGGATAAAGCTGAAATCACAAAAAAGAACAATTAGCTAAAAAACTAAAACATTGTCTTTGCTCAAATCCCTCTCCGGCACCCTTGAAGCCCCCCTTCAGATACTGGAAGGCTGCTATGAGGTCTCCACACAGCTTCTCTTCTCCACACTGAACAGCCCCAACTTTCTCAGCCTGTCTTTGTATGCAATTTTTTTTTTTTTTTTTTTTTAAAAAACCTCCTTGATCCACATCAAGCTGAACCCAAGACCTTTCAAAGTCTGACACAGCCCACGCAGAATACCCTATGAAGAATACCCTATGCAGAACAATCTGCTACTAGAGGTCAAGAATTTACCAAGATGAAGCACCTGGATTCGGAACTCTTCCCCATCTGATCTCATGCAGAGTTGTCCCAAGTCTGTGGTGGTATCCAGTCTAACATACTCAAGAGTTAAGTCTCCAGCTTGGAGTTTTTCAAAAAGGTGGCTTATTAAATAGTACTCCTATAGCAAAACAAAAAAAACATATATAGCAAAGGGGGAATACATTCTATTACTGACAGTCCCTTAGAGCGATCTCACACAAGCAACAAGAGTCTTGTTAGCTTCAATGAAGCATTCCAGAAAACTTCAGAATGCTTTTCAAAAGACTGATTTCAAAAGAGTGATTTAAAAACATGCAAATAAACAATATGAGCTTAAGTACATCACCTTTTCTTTGATGATGGATCGGCTTTTTCTGAACAAAGTAAATGCAGTCAAATTAATCTATTTTGACTCTAGCAAATCATTCATTAGTTCTTCACTGAACAGAGAGGCAGTATCAAAAGCCATTGTTGCCTTATCCAATCTATAATCTGTCTTCTAATTCTCCATTTCTCTAGCTCTTCTACCATGCTGAAGGTAAAATACTGAGAACTCAGACATCCCACTGCTAATTTCGAGCAGCCAGGCTACAAGAAATAGAAGTTCCCTGGTATTTTCTGAAGAAAATACAGAATATCCTGTCAATGCAGAGGATGACAAGAATACTGTAGCATAAGAAATTTAAAAAAAAAAAAAAAAATAAATAAAATAGTGCAGATCTGATGAAAGTAACAAACATAAAATACCAGGTCATGCTCTTAGGAACCAGTGAAATGCTTAATTTTAAGGGTAGACACTCATACCAGAGGAGAAAAATAAGCACTCTTTTTGATTCAATAGTCTTTCATATTCTTGAAAAAGTTCTGAAGAAGAAATGCATCTTTCTTCTTTCAACCTTCCTCTACACATCATGCATTCTACACCTTCAATCATTCACAGATACTCTCCAGGCATTCTTTTGAATGCTATAGAGGCAGAGCTCACCAAGATCCTTCCAAGACTGAAAAAAAATAGAACTACTTTTAAGACTGTATTTCTGTTGATATATCTCATACGATATTTACTTCTGTATTTTAAGACAGCATGACATCAGTGAGTTTTGCTCTGTTAGAGGTCCACTGCAATCACCAGGTTCTTTTCTGAAAACTAGCTATCTAAACACTAATCTTTCAGTTCAGAAACAGCCCTCATTCCAGGTGAACTTCTTCCTGCTTTTGAGGCAGTTCTTTTCCTTTGCAAGCAATTTAGATTCCAGTTCTGCCCTCCAGTGTATTTCAGACTCTTGTTCATATTTGCCAAATATAAACTTCTTAAACATGCTATGTTCTGTCATCCTATCAATATATTGAACATGACCTGGAGGGATATCCTTTCCACTCTGTAAAAAACTGTGCATCCATCTTACAGGAATCCTTTCTAGACCAGGTTTCCTGAAATTGTTTCATATAATAAAGAACCATGCAAGATAATTTACAGCCTTACTCTACCCGAGACAAGACACCTAGCACACCTTTATTTACAAGCCTGCTACCCTGTAACAAAAAAAATAAGATTATTCTGATTATGACAAGGATCTTTCTGTTCTTGACTGTGTTGACTGTTATGCATCTCAAGAACCTTCCAAATTGTTATTTAATAACTAATTACAGATTTCTTTTTTTCTAGAAGTGAGCTTTGATTTTTCTGTCACTTTTCTCTATTATAATTTCTTGAATACTGGCACATTTAGAGCTATTTCCCAGTCTTCCAGTAAGTGGATTCCATCTTTCCTGATGTCACTGGGTGAGCATCAACCCAGGATCAAGAAAACAAAACTTTCCAGGAAAACACACTTACAAAACCAAGTATTTGTGGGTATGATTAATTTTTCGAAACACGAGCTGAAGCCCATACACTGTTTGAGGGTGCTGATAGGAGAACTGCTTGAAGCCTCAAATTCATGCTGCCAGACATCAGTACTCACTGCTGATCAGCTCAAGGTTACTCCACTGTTATCAGTACACACATACATACACACACATGGATAGCAACAAGGAAAATTTGCGGTTTCTTCAACCTTACACTAAAAGCTTAAATTCAGGTTTCAGACCAGCAGTGCTATCCCTTTTCCAGCTTATCAGACCTTTTTGGATGACCTTTTTCACTGCCTAGGGAAGGGGTCACCAGTCACTACCACCTTTTCCCCATGGGGATGCCACATTTTACCTTTTCAGGTATGCAACTCCAACATCTTCACTGGTCTCTACAGAATTCCTGTTCATTACCTGAATGAATAATTGCCAGAAAATGGGACCCATAAGTCAGCAACCACTGTCTTCCTTCCTTCCCTGCTAAGTGCCCAGCCTTTCCCCAACCACTGGCGTTGTGGCACCTTTCTAGTTTTTGTCCTTCAAGACCTCCAGATGCCTTCCTGCTGCTGAAATCTCTAAGACCAGGTTAGCCGAAATAACCAATCTAAGGCTCTTTTTATAAATTTGTCATTTTCTGTTAGAGGATTGGGTTTTGTCACCAGATGGCAATAAAAGACGGGTATGCTTGTGGAGTAGTCTCAACAAAAGACTTGCTTTAAAGCTCAGCAATTTCATTAGAAGAGAGCATCAGCAAGACTTCAGGAAAAAAAAAAAAAAAATCAGAATGACTTTTGAACCTCATGTGATTTGCTTTCCATTTAAGTGCTCTAATTAACAGAACTGAAACAAAAGTGGATATTGTACATATGACATCTAAAAATGTCCACCTCAATAATTTTCAAAATCTGTTAATCTGACACTTCTTTAGCAAAGAAACTGAAGCAAGACCATGAAGAAAATCCAAAATCCCTCCAAAAGCAGTTATCAAAATGAGGAAAATAACCCTCCTAGAGCCAAGGTATTTTAACATGTAAATAAAAAATAACAGGCTTTATAGAGTAGGCAATGCATTTTTAACAAACAAAAGCTTCAACTAAAACTCCAGTACATTTTTTGTTGTTAGTGCTGTTTAAAAAGCATACTACCCAATCTGAAAAAAACTAGATAATTATCTCACTTCCACAGGCAGGAGAAGGCACAGCAAGAAGAAGAAGTTGCCTAAGTTAGATGGAATATGTGGGGGGGAAAAAAACTAAAACAAAAATAAAAAACCCCAAACACACAACTCCTTTAATTAATTATGGTAACACATGACAAATTACTGCAGGTTAGCATGCTTACTGCAAAACTTGCAGAGGGAAGATTAACAGTTGAAATGGAACTAACGTACCTTACACACAATTCTGTTACGTTGCTTCAAGACTAGTGAACACTAATGCTGCCTAAAAATTCTTGTCAGCTGTGTGCCAGCACTTAGATCTCAAAATACAGACAGAGAAAAATCCTTATAAAAGTATAACTACAGGAATATGTAATGCATTCCTCCACCTGAAAAGGAATCATGAGTAAGAAAGCGAAAGATCAGCCCTCTAGACTCACTGGTAACTACTGAAATATCACAACAGTTTAGCATTTAAAACAGACTGTGTCTACTGAGGAAGAATAAACTCCCTGTATCTTACACAACAGCAGACAAATACTGAAAGAACCAGCATGGTTTTTACCTGAATTTAGACATCAGTGTAACAAAATAAAGTGCCCTCACATGCAACTTCTCACCCAGGAAAAAAACAGGTGAAATTCCTCCCATGTACATCCCCAGAATGGCTAAGCTAATTTATCACCACTGTCTTGCCATGTGAAACCTGAAGTTCTCCATCAGAGAGCCTCCCTGCTAACAGCACCATGTCCACACCTGTGCCTTCTAAAAACTCACGGAACTGCATCTTCCCAGACAGGACTGTTTTCTCAAGAACTATTCTGTATTCAGAGCTCCTTTGGAGACTAGCAACAAAGGCACAAGACTCTTGTTAGATCTGACACTGGACGTTGCCACATCGTGGAATTGCTCAGGGCCAAATGCAGTGACCAGAAAGAATATCAAAGTGCATGTGGGTTGCTTGGCAAGCCAGGTAGGACATTTTTTTCAGTTATGACTTCTGGGCAGGAAACAAAGCTGCTTTACCAGAATTTAGGTCTGTTTACTACAGAATAAACACTGCATGCTTGTTTAATCCAATTCTCTCTTCCAGCAAGAGACTGTATATAGTACTTGTCTTTGGTAGAAGAAGAGCAACTGAATCAAAAATATGAGATGAAGAATAGGAGTGAAAATTTGTGACCCTACCTACAGGGCTGCCAATGAACTACTTTGGGACAAGTAACAAGCATCAGCCTCTAGCTGCAAGAAGACACCTTGGAACCTCAAAATATTAACAAGATGGAGATTACTCCTCCCACCCCTTCCTCTTCTAGCCAGTACATTAATTTATTGGGTACAGGCCACATTTGCAGTTTCATCTGAAATGCAGTTGGGCAGTCCTAAAAAAGACTGCAGAGTAGGATAGACAAGGACAAGTCAGAGTCCTTCAGAGGACTGTAAATTATTTTTAACATCCATATTCTGACTTACTCTATGCTACTAGGTATTTCTCATCACACTCAGAAGAAAATAGTCATAACTAGTAAAGACTGACTTGTTAGTTACAATATTTAATTAAAACCTTTGTCTCTGCCTCTAAGATTTCAGCAGAGTACAGTATGTGCATGGATGTGGAAGTGCAAATGGCATAAAGCCATTTGGAAATTGTACTGTTGCCACCAAAATATGTTAGTGATTAAAGGAGGTCAACAGGTTTCTATAAAATAGCTTTGTACTAATTACACAGATTATTTTTTTTTTAAGAGGAAGTAAAAAAAAGTTCTTAAAGAAAAAAAAAAAAAAAAACCACTCCACATCTCATGAGATAAATTTCTTGGTAGTGAATTGTTCCATGCTACCCCTTCCATATTCACAGGAGTAACCACTCTTTACCCAGATATGTCAGATCTTTCAGATGCTGGAGGGCTCCTGATAACTCCTCAGGGGCTGCATCCTTCAGTGACATGTACAACCCTAATAATGAGAGGTTAAGCTTTCCCTTACTTGAGCGTGCACAAATTCCTCAACTGCCAATCTTTATCCCTTAGTGCAGTGACTCAAATGAAGCTTTTAACCTCCTCAGTCAGTCAAATTCACATTCCAAAAATATTTTCAGCCAGTTGCAAAATGTTGCTAAAGTATCTTGCAGTCATCTCTGCATGCCTATATAGAAAGTACCCGCTCCCTCCCAAGGAATAATCTTAAGAAGTTACTTTTAAAAGAGTCAAGAAAGGTCCTAGGATTAGAGATCAGTTAAGCTAGTTACAGCAGCAAGAAGCTGATACAGTCCTCTACTTTCTATAACATTTTAACTAATTATGGACTTGATAAAAATCAGTTCATCATCTGCTTCCCGTAAAAGAACACTGTGCTTCTCTAAGCAGTTTTCTTTCTTTTCCTTTTTTTTTTTTTTTTCTTTAATTAGTTTAGAAAGATAAAGGTGGTTTAAAAGATAAAGTTATTTGGAATTTCACCACCAAAAACAGTAACAGTGGAACAAAGTGTAAAGAAAGTAACAAAATAATTAAAGCTTACATTTTAAAGGTCTTGGCAGCTAATCCCAAACAGAAACACGCAGCATTTCCCAAAGGGAGAAATACGTCTTGCCATTCAGGAGACACAAAATTACACTGAAGCTCAGTTCTCCAGAATTCTTAAAGTTTTTGTCGTGTTAAGTTAAAATGAAGAACTGCTTTTCAGCAGAGAAGGTACCTACACAAAAACCTAGAGGCCTATCTAAATCTAGTCATACTATGTAAACATATTAATGGGGAAAATACCAGAAAGAGAGAAGCGCTTTCATTGTCTCCTTAACCAAGCCAAATTATGATGATTTTACAAAATAGGACAGTACAGACCAGTTGAGGTAAATTTAGGATGGATGCCTAAGAATAAGTATTTAACCACCTGAGATTAGAGTGTAAGAGTTTACTTACTAATTCGTGTGTCCCTGTATATGTCATTTTGTTACTATTGCTATCACAGAGCTCGATTCTTTTTTTTCTGCTGCTTTTACATGATGCTGGGAAAATTAGATGAAAATTCTCTATAGCTAGGCCTTATTCATGCACTTCTGCGTTTTCTGTCAGATCAAAAGCCAGATATGCAGAAATAACAAGTGTTCATATCTCCAACTAAAATTAACTTCATCTTTTAATATTAAGTACCTTAAGCGTATTACACACTTGAAAATCCTAACATTTCTAAGCTGAGCATACAGAAATACTGGATTCGAGTTTTTCCTCTCCTTTACACAGTATAAACACTATGGAAAATTTCATAGAGGCATTGAAAGTAAGAATTGGCTTTAGAAGAAGTAATTCAGGAAAGAAATGGATCCTAAGCAGACTGAAGTATATCTTCCTGCTGAACAACAAAAAGACCTTTTAGGAAAATAAATGCATGTAAAAACTTAATTACACCTCACACAGAGACAGACTAAAGTTCTACAGGCAGCTTCAATTTTGTCTCTTTCCCAGTTCCATCGTGTTCCATAATTTAAAGACCACTTGTTATTTTGAAATTCTGGTTTGGATGTTATTTCTTTTTACCATGATAAGTAGAAGTCAATTGTAAAAAAGTTATTTTGTTGCTTACATAGGTTTAGAAGCAACAACAACAAAAATTGAATGACGGAAAACCATAGGTGCTTTTATATATGTCAGGGAATTGAGCTACACAACAGCACATTGTACTCAACCAAGGGGCAACTAAAGTGGTGAATTCTGATGAATGATCTCAATATGCCACATAACTCAGTAGTATACACATACTATATTTTTATTTTTGACCAGGCAAATACGCAGAAGGCTTGTTCTCCCCCAGTCTACCTTCTGCTCTACTTAGTGCAGTGAGCCCAACCAAAAAAGACAAGTCATGAAAACAAGCTGTGTGGAATCAAATCTGTGTGCAGTGGAGCAAAAGTTAAAGGTAGAAGTAGAGCAATTTTGGAATGTTAACTAACACAACTGTAAAGCTCCTCAAGAAATGAATAAACCAAAGCTAATTTCTAAAACACTTTGTATGCTATGTTTCTCCACTGCCTCAAGTTTGATCTTGAATTAAATTTACTATGTGCTCAAGGATTTAGATTTTACTGTTTTCACAGATAAGACAATGAGATTAGTTGGTCATGAGCATACAGTTTTGAAGCAGTGGTCCTTGTTTAAAGGCAGTCTAGTTGCACCTTACTTGACACTGCTAAGTCTTCCCATACTTTTTTTTTTTTTTTTTGCTCTTGCTGAAGTACATCAGCACTTTGTTCAGGCATTTAGCCAAAGAGAGAAAGAGGTTACCTGTTTTGGCAGTGATGAGTTGCAGGACCAATGGTCGTCTTGTTACAATTCCAGAACCTCGGGGAAGAAAATCCCTAGAAACGTTAAAAAAAGTCAGTTACTACCCAAAAAGCACTGTGCAGTTATGTAAGATACTGGACTAATTTGGAACTTCCTCTATACCTTCAGCTGCAACGAAAATAGAAAGTTGGTGGGGATGGATTTAAAGCAAACACTACTATAAAGTAGGGCTGTTAATTTTGGTTCAAAATAGCAGTAGGTCATTAGACAAATATATATTAAAAATAAATGGCTAAAAATTAAATTGGGGTATAACCAATTCTCTTTCTTCATGACCATCACACACAACATCTCAAAATTCACCTTGCTTAATAAGAGTACCTAATGCCATGCCCATATTTTTCGGCCTTTCGAAAACAGAAGTGTCTACACCATATCCTTGATTTGAAGAGGGTATGAACATATGAATACACACACTCACACACCACAACAAAGCTCTGGCCAAACCAAATTGTCAGCACTCTGCACCTACTCTTTCACATACTTCTGCCAGTTCAAATCCCCAAATAACTTTTCCAGCAAACACATCCTCCTAGAAGTTTGAGTAAACGCAAACACTAGAAGTACTCTGGGACAGCAAGAGGGAGTGGTTTTGTACCAGAGAGCAAATGATTAAGCAAAGACAGCAACTCTATCATACCACTATGCATTCCCATGATCCTTTCTATGCCTCCAAAGACAAGGAAACTCTCTATGCAACCAAAACCCTAGAAAAACTTTGAACCAACTGTTAGTTGCAAAACCAATGATCAGAAACCCAAAGCAAAATAATATTTCTTTTCCCTCAGGATCTCCCACATTTGCCATATCTATTAAACTCTTAAAAAACTTAAGGTTCAGTGATGCTGAAACACTTTCTTGCCTGCCTCAGGAGCATTGCTAACTCACCTCTCCTGCTCAGGTGAGAAGCAATGCAGCAAATGGTTAGAGCATAAATCTTCAGTTAAATCAGGGAGATGACCTGGGTGACTGTGCTGTCACATGTGCTAGTGCCAGTAGGAAGGGTGAGGCAGGAGTGTGTACTGTGTTTGGGACAGGTGAGGAAAAGGACAAGAGTCAAAGGAAGAAAGACACAGCCCTGTCAGCCCTTTAGACAGAACTGCTTAGATGGGTTTGCTCAAGCCTCTCCATAAACCACATCTTGACACAATCATTGTGTGTCTTCATACCAACCTTGTACTACTTAACGGATGTCTGATTTTAGCAGTTCGTTTAAGGAAGCACACAAACTTAGAAGTTTAAAAGAAGCCCAGAGGGTACATGTATGAAAAATAAAACACAAATATTTTATCAAACTTCAGGATATTATTTGTGCAAATCAGAGGATATTAGGTCCTTGGAGTCCCAGCTCAAGACAGGCTTAGGAATGCAACAACAGTGAAACTACCTACCTAGTGCCAGCAAGGTAACAAAGCTTTGGCAGCCTGAAGAGAAGTAAGACAACTCTACCCATGACACAAGCCCTAAGATTTCTTTCCCACATGAGCAAGTTCTAAGGCTCTGAGGAACAGAACTGGCAACTGGCTGTCAGCTGTATCCCACATCACTTTAGAGCTCCCCAGCATTTTAAATGCAACAATGTTAATTTCTAGCTAAATAAAAATCTCACTTTCTCAGTACCTGTTAATATGTGTTTCCAGTGTTACTACCCTGCAAACTAAAGCTAAAGCACACCATAAAAGGAGAAGCAGTTAAAATACAAGCTAGCTCCTTAACTTTTATACTCATACACAGATCTGCAGGCAAAAGTACAACTAATTAGAAATTCAAGTAATCTCTAAAACAAAGATATTGAAAAAAACATCAGGCCTACTGATTTAAACCTGCTGCAATGTTTTACCACACTCAAGACAGCAACAGGATACAAGAACTAGCTTAAAGCTTTCAAAAGGTCTATCACAGCCTCAATACCTACCAATGGAAAGAAACCTGCACCTCAGTGAAGTGCCATCTACTTACATTTTCTCAGGGGGAAGAGAACATTTTAATAGGAACATATTCATCCCTGTATAGGCACTGAAATTACAATAGCCCAGGATGTAGAAAACGCCTATTAAGCTACAGTTTCATACACTGATTTTCAAGCACTTACTAGCTGATTTAAAATAAGTAAATAAATAAATTTACCATCATGAAGCTAAAAGGAATTCCCTGCCATTCAGCAAGCTGATCAGCTGATTCAGCTGATTCAGGACAAGCTGATCACACAAACCAAACTAGGGTCCTCTACAGTACCACATGAGGCAATACAATCCTTCAGGGAGTCAAAGGCTGAAAAGACACTGATTTTCTGCTTCAGACTAAGCACAGAGATAAAGAACACTGCATTAATGCAACTCCCAGTTATACAACACTGACCTTTCCACAACACCAAAATTACAAAGAAATGCAAGATACCAATTTTTCCTTCAGAACACCCTCTTAACATGTCCAAAGTAGATGGCATTTGATAATCTTCTCTAATAAGTTGAACTATCATTGAAAAGCCCACTGTCTGTTGAAGCAAGCATCAGCAGAAAGAGGTTACTGCTCAGGAGACGGTGAGCTGTGTTGATCACATAACCAACTAAACAATACACAGCAGAAGGACATAGGTTTCTCCTTGAAACGAACAGTTTGAAGAGGAAAAGAAGACAGTAACTGAAGGAAACAAGGGGTTCATGGGGAGAGTTCAGGACAAATATCCACCCCACCATCCCCCCTAACTGCTTGATGGGTATCCTACAAAGGAGACTACCACCTAAATTAATAAATCTACCCCCACAGGGACATGGAATTAAAAAAAATTAAAAATTCTGAAATTTCAGATTTAGCCACAAGGCAATGGCGTCTGTGCATTTTCTCTGCACAACCCAAATCAGACGGCACAAATAAATACATAAACTCTACTTCTAGAAAAAGGCACTTCTCTAAACACACAAAGAAACATGAGCCAAATCTGAGACATAACTGGCATTTTGGGGGGAGAGGGAAGGGGCAGAGAGGAGGGAAGCCACAGAGTACCACCTTACAATCCTAGCAAAAGGGAACCCAATTAAATAGTGTACACTGCTTCTGTAGAAATGCCTACTTTGACATTCGCAAGGCAGGATGCAGGTCTTCTCCCTATCACCTTAGTATGGCAAGCCTTCTACACAGGGCTTGTTTGCCAAAAGAACAACCAACCAAAACAAACAAACCAAAAAACCCCACAAACCACAGTGCATTAGGAATGGCTCCACTCCCTCATTTTTCCTGTTTAATTCCTACTTCAATAAAATTCTTCTTAAAGAAGAAAAAAGTAGCTTCAGCAGCAAGAAATATAAAAGGATTGAACACAGTGGAGTCACAAGTCCCTTCTGACCAAAAAGAATGCCCCTCAATGCCCTGGTGGCACACTCAACGTCCTTTTAAGTACAGCTTTGAAAGAGCTGCTTTTCCACACCTTTTGGTCAGTGTTTCATGAGAACTAGGAAGAAAATTAAAAAAAATCACATCAGAGTTGAAGCAGCTGCAAAGAAATCCATCTAGAAAAAAAAAGTACATGCCTGAGCATTTGAGCACAAAGACACCACCACCAAGGGAGAGAAAAGGCTGTCTTTTGTGGTGGGGGGAGTGAGCCTGTGAGTACCTGTGTGCACAACTGCAAGAGTACTTCACAATAACAAGGTGCAGGAAACAAGAATGAAGCACACTGTGCAAGAACACATCTGGAAATGAAAGATATGCTCCTTTAAAAGACATGCATTCTGCATTAAGAATCAAACTACTTTTACATCTTCATTCTTACAGCATTTTCATCAAAAGGTACCCTGCTGACAGCAGCTATAGTAGCTCAGCAGCAATGCCACTGTGACATGACCGTTTGGAGATCAGCAGCAAAGCCAGTCTGGTATTGCCTAGCCAGTACTGAATATATCAAATGCAAATAAGATGCAAGCAGCCAGGTCTTCTAGAACATCACTCCAATAACTCTTCAATCTTAGAATGTACTCATCTGTTAGAATACCATTAATATTTTCAAGAGCAAAATGTTTTCAGGGCCAAATAATTTTTACCCTAAAAGCTGTAAAATTACTCATGTCTTACTGCACAACACAGAATCATAGAATCATGGAATAGTTAGGGCTGGAAAGGATCTTAAGATCATCTAGTTCCAACCCCCCTGCCATGGGCAGGGACACCTCACACTAAACCATGTATCCCAAGATTCTGTCGAACCTGCACGTGAAACACTGCCAGGGATGGAGCATTCACAACTTCCTTGGGCAATCCATTCCAGTGCCTCACCACCCTCACAGTAAAGAATTTCTTCCTTATATCCAATCTAAACTTCCCCTGTTCAAGTTTCAACCTGTTACCCCTTGTCCTATCACTACAGTCCCTAATGAAAAGTCCCTCCCCAGCATCCTTACAGGCCCCCTTCAGATACTGGAAGGCTGCTATGAGGTCTCCACGCAGCCTTCTCTTCTCCAGGCTGAACAGCCCCAACTTTCTCAGCCTGTCTTCATATGGAAGGTGCTCCAGTCCTCTGATCATACTCATGGACCTTCTCTGGACTTGTTCCAACAGTTCCATCTCCTTTTTATGTTGAGGACACCAGAACTGCACACAACACTCCAAGTGAGGTCTCCAAGTGAGAGCAGAGTGGAGGGGCAGGATCACCTCCTTTGACCTGCTGGTCACGCTCCTTTTGATGCAGCCCAGGATACGGTTGGCTTTCTGGGCTGCGAGCGCACACCGTTGGTTCATGTTAAGTTTCTCACCAACCAACACCCCCAAGTCCTTCTCCTCACGGCTGCTCTGAATCTCTTCTCTGCCCAACCTGTAGGTGTGCGTGGGATTGCCCCAACCCAGATGTAGGACCTTGCACTTGGCTTGGTTAAACTTCATAAGGTTGGCATCAGCCCACCTCACAAGCATGTCATGGTCCCTCTAGATGGCATTCCTTCCCTCCAGGGTATCAATCATACTGAAAAAAGAATTTCCAGACAGGGGAAAAGTTTTCATTTAGGATCTCTCTAGCATACTAGCAGTATTTATTATGTTATAAAAAAAAAAAAAAAAAGAGGGGGGGGACAGAAAAAAAGAAGCAAAGCAGAAGAATCCCTAGTTTGTGTGAAGAACAATGACACATCACCACTTAAACACGATTTCAAAAAAGTGTAACAGAAATCTGCTTTATTTTGCCATTTAGTATTATGTTCTGCACTTAGATCAGTTACATGGCCAGTATTACACAGAATAAATGATTATTAATTTACTTTAATACTAATATATTTAATTCATATAAAACACATGGAGATCCAGGAAATCAAATAATGGAGGAAATGTCACTGATTACACAGTAACTGCATTAATTGAAGAGCTAGGAACAAATAAGACTGATAGTGATGATTAGTCAGAAAAAAAAAAAAAAACACAAAAAAAGAACAGAAGTCCCTCTAAAGCCTCCATGTTTTTCACAAGGGGTAGAAACAAGACAGGCTTGAAACAAGAGCCATATTGCCTTACAGAAGGGCACAAATAACCCATTTAAATCTATATCATTCTGCCAAACAACAATGGTAATGTTACTTATAAAAGTTTTCCCACTAAACCAAAGTTCATCCCAAAACCCTAACCTTCCCTCAATTACAGAAAGGCCATGTTCCATGAGCAGCTAATATGAACAAGACTGCTGTTGTAGCATTCCACACAGGCCTTTATTCCCAAGATTTGCCAAGGACTGCACTGCAGCTTCCATTGCAATAGGAAGCAACTATGCTCAAAGCCAACAGTTTTCCTGGGCTTTTTTCCAATGCAGTGTTTATTGTTTTATACAGTTCCAGCCTGGCACACTGGGAGCTCTTGTGGCTCACACTGGCTGATGAATGGCCATATCTTGTGCAACAGAATACACTGTTTCACAGTGAGCACTTACACATGCTGATACAGCCAAGCATCTCCAAATTCTACGACAAAAGTACACTGTACAGAAGTACTACAAAAGGCTTTCCTTTTTCTTGCATTTACCATATTTAGTCTTAAAGCAAAGTACTAAAAGAAAGAAAAAAAAAAAAAAACAAACACACAAAAAAAAAAACAAAACCACAAGAGGGAAAAGCATGGCCCAGTGTAAGCCTAAAGAAGAGGGACATTGATTTCTAACTTCTTTCCTCTGCTTCATTTATTAAAACCTGCAACCAACACCAGTTAATTCATAACCAAAGAACTCTTAATGCTAAAAATATACATCTTAAGACCTCTTTTGGCAGATGTGTTCATTCTGTCTCACCTGCTCTTGCTCCAGCGCTCACCAACACAACAGAAGACCCAGCAGTAGACCCTTCACACACTTTTGTTCATTACAAATCAAGGTATGTCCAAGTGATAGAAAATGTAATTTGTATTTAAACAGAGGTTTTCTTAGGAATTAAGTTTGTAGTGTTGAGTGAAGTACTTTCTCAGAGGATGTTTGTCATCACTGACACTGAACCTCACTGTATTTATCTTTCTTAGTAGCTTTGGAAACACAATTCCTCTACCCTCCAAATGACAGTACAGAGATAACCCCAGGACATGTTTTCAAGAAGTCTCAAAAGCTTAAATGCACTATCTCTGTGGTATGGCATGTGGTCTCAGCCACATACCCTTTTTTTCCCCCCAGCAATACAGTAGTATCCATCACTTTCTAGATCACACTGACATTTAGCTATGTACGCTGTTCCCCATTAGCTCAAAGCACAGAGACCAATTCTTATTATTAGTCACCACTTGATCCCTCACCTCCCTTCATTAGTTACAGAAGAGTAAATGTTTTTTGTTTTGGCACAATGTGTGTCAATCAAGAGTCTTCAACAGCATTGTTCAACAGCTGCAAAATCTCAGACTTACATAACGGGGCTCACATGAAGATGTAGAAAATAATTAAATCTCTTTCTTGAAGGTCAATGATACCTATCTTAATTAGGCCTACTAGGCAAGCTAAATACATTAGGAGGTTGTGGATTTTTAGTGATAAATGGTTATATTAGCTCCTAAAGCTTAATACCAGTTTTTCCAGGGCTTTTTGTAAGCCACACAGCAAAGATGCCGGCATGTTTACCGTGACACTGTAGTGCTTAGTTCAAATTCTCTGATAAAATTTGGTCTCAGTTTTCATTATCCATTCTTTAAAGGAAAATCTTCCTTCAACTGAGATATGATTTTAATTAACCTGCTGAATCAAGACGCAGTCCAATGCCCAGCAGTAGTAATTACACATTGCATCCCATGAAGTTACGGTATGTCTTTAGGGGTGAGAAACTGAGTATCTGGACATGCTACAGCCATTTACTATTTTTGTTTTTTCAAACAGGGTGGATAAACCTGGCATCTTTGAAAAGCCATTTTCCAAACCAGTGGCATCTTTCATCACCATTGCTGAACAACCGGAATTCTACAGCCAAAGAACTAGCACCCCAATTATCCATCGTTTTCAGGGAAGCACACAAGTGGAATAAAGATTTTAAAAACTTGAAACTCATATACAGCACTATAACCCAGCAACCTAAAATGTCTCCTTGGATCTCACTTCCTTCATTCTTTCATGGAGCCGAGATCAATTATACAAAAATCCAGAGGGGAATAGTACAAAAAAATCCACCCAAACAAACCTAGCCATAGGAATATGGTAAGCATTGACTCTAAAGATGAGAAATAATATATTTTTAAAAAGCCCTTAAACTCCAAAAGATGGCAAAGAATTTCACTTACACTAGCTGGGCACCTCCATAACAACTAAGTTCAGTGACAACACTTCAGCACCATTAAGGCAAGAAAGCAAAGCTTGAGATTTCATCTTCATGCAGAAGCCTGGAGACAGAGCAGGTTTAGAAATCACTGTCATACTTCTGTTGTATCTGGAAGATGCTTTCTGTAAGTAGCCGCAGCACTTATGCTCAACAACAGCCAGAAGTTAGTACATCTCCTCCATTAAAGTAAACATTATAGGTCTATGAGAAAAATCGAGGCCAGAAATTACTCTAGTCCTAGTGGTGAAGTCTTGCATTAAACATGACTGGAGTCAACAGGTTCCCCAAAGTAGGGGACATTTGAACAGGAGTCTGAGAAGGCACAGACTATTATTAGCAATCCAAATCATATTTTGACAGCAGTTCATATTGTATTTCTGCACAGAAAAAGGCAAGCCTATTCACTGAAGCAAGGAAAGAAAATGTACTTCCTAGTACTAAAACCCACAGATTTTACATGATAGAAAGCTTTAAAGTCTCAATAATTAATGTTTATAGGACTGAAAACTTGCCATACACAACTATGAAAACTTGCCAGGCAAAAACCACAGAAGTGGTAAGATGAACAGTGCTCTGTTTGCAGCGATTATGCTCAGGCTGTAGGTTTGCTGTATTAACATATCGGGAAGCTGCCAATGTGCAGTCTCGTCGGCAAGCCACTGTATGCAGGAGGCATCTGTCTTCCCTGGCAGGCATCCAAAACTTTGCTGCATCATCCTAATTCCATTTGTGAAAATGCCCTTTTTCCTCTTTCTCTTTTGAGATTTCACGAAAGCTTCTGCTATTCCTGCTCAACAGTGCTCTCCATCAATTCCAAACAGGGAAGGAGGGGGAGAAACCACAAAACACAAGAAAAACCCACCCAACAATTCTCAGAATTTTTGTATTGAAAAGACGAAAGCAGACTTTGCAAACAATTGTATTCTCCCTAATCAGATATATTTACCCTTAGGAAAGGACTCATTTGCATAGGATGCTGGTGCATGAAAGCCCATCCATCCTCAGAATGAATACTAATGCATCAAGATTTTGTATCTCAATACAAGAAATGAACAAAAATTCTTTACTCACTTTAAATTGTCGTCAATGCTCTAAATAGAAGTTGGTTTGGGTTTTTTCAATCACGGCTGCCAAATACCATTAAAAATGTTTGTTCAGGAAATATTTGAGTAAAATGTTTTCCTTTATAATATAATCCAATACAAACAGGAAGGAAAAAAAGAAAAAAAAAATCTGATTGCAAGGATCAGAAAGAAAATGTGCCCCAAACACTGCAGGCATATCACGGCTACATGAACTTAGCTACTACATAGTTACTTGCATTTCAATAATTCACCTCTGGATACTCTGTCATGACAAAACTATTACATATTGCAAATTTCAGTGCAGTCATCAAAAACCTAGAAAATATAAGCTCCTGTCCTTCTTCCCAAATCACACTGTTCTGAACTCAGATCTATCAACGCAGACTTTTTAAACAGTGATAATAGCATACAATCAGCTATGCCACATCCTAATCAAGTCAAAAAAGTTTTGCCTTTTCAGAAGCACTGTGAAAATATATTTATCTCTCATGTGGTGGACAAGGTGTCAAACTGTATGGTTACTTTTCTTGGTACAATACAAGCCATTTCAGATTATTTTGCACAGCTGAAATGTAACTGGATTCAATTATTCTACTCCCCGCAGAATGTATACACAATGAGAACTGTAGTTAAAGGCAGCCTGAATTTATAGACAGAAAGACAACTACACATGGAAGGGGGATGTTTCCAAAACAAGTTGCCCAAGTCTCTCAAACAACTTCACTTCTGTAGACATTTTATTCTTCTTTACCTGCCCATTTATCCTGCTTTGAGCCTGTAGTATGTGCAAACGAATACTCTGTCCATGACAACATAAAATCTGCTTAGCTAAATACTTAAATTTAATATCAGCCATGATCTCCCATCTCCCTGTTCACCAGAAACCGAATTATTACCATGAGAAACTTCTATACTAAAAGTCTGACAAAAAAAAATGTTTTATGTTGCTAACATAGGAACACTAACAAAGCCATAATACTGGAGGTCTCAGCAGAGACTCCTAATTCTTTCCAGCTTATTTGCCAGATCTGACAAACATTGGGGATCTTCTGTCAACATTCGTTTAGAACCTGAACAAAATAACAGGTGAGCACACAAGTGCACAACACTGCCTCTGATGGATTATGCTAAAATTTCTTCAGCAGCTTCCAGCTTGGCTGCTGGATAGATCTGGAACACAGCCTGTTTTATCTCCTGCTGTACAGCAGAGGCTAGAGACGTCTTACAGTCGTTGTCATGTTTGCCACCCAGAGCCCTGCCTATTGTCTGCAGGTGAGTTACACAGACCATTTTAGAGCATCCTCTACAGCTAAGCATCTCTTAATATATGTGTACATTTTTTAGGCATCTGCACTGTACATGGTAAACAAAATACCAAACACATAAGGGTAATCTAGCTTTCATCATACCATCTACGAGGGTGGAAACCTGGCTGTATTACAGCAAATAGTAAGTTTACTGCATATCTGAAGAATGATATCTTGGCGATTTTGCACAGGAACTAGGATGCAGAAATACCATGTTAGGTATTGAATTAAAAGCTTGACTTCTACATATTAATTATAAAAGCTGACATTATCGCTAGACACTTTAGTTGAAATCCTCTCTTATGTACAGCTATGGTATCCTTTGCATCCCAGAGGCTATCACAGACAACAGTACTTGGCAGTACATCAAAGCCCAGGGTGCAGTTAAATGGGATTTTGCTCCTCTCTAGTTCAATAATGCTGCCATTCAGCAACTTGCTGAAGAAAAAGATGCAAGGTCACAGCTAAATAATACTCATTTCCTGTTCTCAGCATATTTACACTACTACAGGCTTTACACTGCAGGCACACAGCATTAAAAGGATTCCCAGTAACCCATTACACAGAAACATAGCAAACAAGTTGAGTTCATAGGCTTCTGTTTACTACAAAATGCACTTTTTAAAAAAAGAAAAAAGGAAAAGAGAAAAAAAAAAAAGATGAAAAATGGCTTCTGCCCCTCCGTGCTTGCGTCTAGGCAGACACTGTTTAAGAAGCCCATGAATACTTAAAAAAATATCAATTTGTTCACTGATCAACTCACGGATAGCAAACCACAAACATGATCCCCCTCAATGAATAAGTTGTTAAAGGCACAACCTAAAACCAGCAATTTTTAAGATTATATGCTAACGTCTTCCTTTAGAAATATGAGCAACTTGAAAATAAAGGAATTAAAATGTAAATCCTACACACAGTTAACAGTAAAGACTCTAGGTATATACATGTGGATACAGATGCAGGCAATGTTTAAATAACAGTTTGAGGCCATACAGCAACTCAGTACAGAGAAGAGAACAATGCTTATACTTCTATTTCTATGCTGCAATCCATAGCAGCATCACTCCCTATGTTCACAGGTGAATGTCCAAACAATCATATTAATCTAAACTGGAAAGCCTTGTTTTCTATTTCATCTACAAAGAAAAATAATGTAAACTTGAAACATTTGCATAATCAATGCCTATCAAGAAACTGCAAGACAGCAAAGGTGCTTGTTGTTATTTCAATAATACAAAATCACAAGAGTGGGTTTCTTCCTGAAGGCAGCCAGTATCAGGATACATATAATGTTATACAAGAGTTTAGAGTCAATCAGTCTGAAGTGTCTTTATATTAAGAATCAGGAAAGTTGAGATAAAGTTAAGTGGATACATATGATCTGAATAAAAAATTAAAAAAAAAAAAAAGACAGACCTCTCACTAGATCACTATTCACTTTTAAAAAGTCATCAGAGGTGTGCAGTCACCATTAGTACCCTGATGGACTGAACTTCCAGTAATAACTGCCACCGAATTTGCATCCCTGATTTCTCAGAAGGCACTCAAGATCAAACTGGGGGGTTTTGCAGGTTTCTTTTTGCAGGGTTTTGAGGTTTTTCTGAAGTCTAGGTCTCAGACTTCAAATACTAAGCCTGTGTTCATTAAAGCAATAAAAATGTTTAGAAAAAATAAAATCCACGATGGAGTTACATTTAAGAAAAAAACTAGGCCAGGATACAAAAAACTGTACCACATCAAAATGGCCAGGTTTGTTCTGCAACTTCTAAATGTAAAAAGGTATTTGGGGAAGAAACCTTAATGAATCACTGTCTCATATGCTGCTGTTTCTGTTTAATGCAATACCCAGAAACAATTCTTGCTTTCAGTGCACCAGAGTATTTTGATAACTACATTAATATACTCAATACAGCTGTACAAATGCTTAATTAGTCAGCAAAAGGAGCGGCTGATTCTCATTTCCAGAAGATCCTTAAGATTAAAAGTATAGATAGCACCACATTTTATTTTGTGTCTCTGACTACTTGGCTTTTTCATGCCTGTTTCACAAAAAGAATTCTCTGTAAAGAAGTTTTTCTGTCAATAACTAGTAACTAAAAGAATAAAATATCCACAACAATTTTAACTTCGTCTCCCCCAGGAAGCACGCAATCTAAGTATGTGTCTACTTTCTTTGGAGAAATTCTCTGCCTCAGCAGCCAGATTTAAAGTCCTTTCTCTTCTCCTAATGATTCAACACAGTCTTTTCACAACTGCCATCTCGAGCAAAAAAAGAATGAGCTGAGCACAAAAGGAATCATAATTTGGGGAGAAAAAAGTACATATGTCATAATAAATAGCTGTACGACATGCAGCAACCGTAAAATTATCAAAAGTGCCTCAGATCAAAAAACTGCAAAGCTGTATCACAAAACCAGACATCAGGCTCTTAAAACGAAAGTGCTTGCTTGATTGTGACTGACAGGCTCACAATCAAGAGTTCATGTCTCTTATAAAACAATTATTTGGCCACATGCAGTTTATATTATATTAAGCAGGGAAGGAAGTAAAGAGCTTTCAGCATTGAAATCTAGTTATTAATTTCTCATTATTTGTAAGAACAAAATAGGGTTCTGATTCAAACCTAGAGAAAGAGGCCCTGACAAGGTAGCTTGCCATCTGTGCCTTTAGTTATCTTAAAAGCCCATTTGGATGTATGAAATAATAGGAAATGCTTTCTCTCCAAATACAGTTTCCAGGGGTTGCTTCCTGCCATTCCTTTTCTTTTAAGTAACCCTATTATCATCAAAAGCAAGATGTTTAATAAGTACAAACAACATCTAAGGTCATGGTTGCGTACTCATCTGTAGCAAAAAACGTAAGCCGAGGCAAAGTGCTCATCTCCCACTGGCAATCTGTTGGATTAGATGTTTGACTTCCCTTTGAGCTTTTGAATCTCTCTCCCACCAGCTTCTAACAGAAGATTGCACTAGCTCCTTTGCTTCAAACACTGGCTCAGTATTTTAAGAGCACAAGTACTTCTATTACAAAGAGCAGCAAGCAAGCACATTTGCTCTCCAGACAATACCATTTCCTTAAATAAGTGCCATGAGCTCTAGTTATGAACACATGAAGGTCTGACCCATAAATGGAAATTGTCCTCAGGTGCTCTCTGGAATCTCTGTTTCCATCTAAATATAACAAGAAACTTCAGAGGAAACCCTTCAAATACAGTCCGTGACTACCAAAAAAAGAGGTCTCCTTACATACAGAGGAGCAATAAGTGAAGAGGAACTCTTCAAATGCCTTAGCAGATACTAATCCAAATAGTAACAATAATGGCTACATTGGGAAATTTGACACTGCCCCACTCCAGCCTTGTTCCAAGCCAACCTAGAATAACACAAACAGCTCTGAGTGCCACTATTCCCACAGCAGGCAAACATGCAGAATTCATCCTCATGCAACACCAGCATCAATGTGCATCAAACATTCAATCTAATCCAAACTTATCCACTGACTCTTGTTAGTAATTAAGGATGCCATGTGCACCTAAACAAGGCTTAAGGCTTGGTGCTACCCTGGTGACAGTCGTGGATGTGTGTCATTCAGCACCTTTAAAAACAACAGGACTTGGATCCCACTTCCAGAACCATCTGTCAGACCAGATCCTTCACAACCTTTCTAATGCATTCATTAGTATATATTGTGTTACCCACCATCTAACATGTTTCCCAGGCAGTTAGGCTCCATAAATAAGCTGCAACTCTGATACCACCTGCAAGCTAGAAAATAGGTTTCCTGTGTTCAAGCAGAAAGAAGTCATGCTTGCACAACCAAAGTCCCCATGAAGGACTGAAACAGGCACAATGGTTTAGCAGCTACAGGTAGTAGAGAATAACAATTGTATCCCAGAGCTAAGAAGAACCTTACTAACCCCACTAGAGCTCCACTAATACTCAGGTTATCAGCCATCATCACCTTTGTAGGAAGATTCTGCCCTCCACATGGAGGACAGCATGCCTTTCTCTTACCAATTACAGCTGCTCCTGAAGACAGGAGATCCTGAATGTCTCTCGGTAAACTGGGGAAAAGTGGGAGAAGAAACCCCCCAAAAAAACTCAAACCACAGAACTGAAATCCCAAAACAAAAAGCCATAGGAATTAACACTCGAACCACTGCAATGGTAGGACTATTTCATTTTGATGTGAATTTCAAAGCTGTGTTACTATTAGCTAGTGTTCACCCTGTGGTTAATAACACATCATGCAATGTATCATTACCAAAAAGAAATGAGCATAACAGCTCTATAACACATACTACCTCTATAAGCAATATTAAGACAGATGAAGATGCAGTAAACTTCACGTTTGCAGAGAAGCTTCATTATCCCATGAAAACAGGAACATCCTATTGCTTGCTAAAAAGAGCCACAGATAATTTTGTCTGCTGCTCTGACAAGCAAAATGATCTTCAGACCTCATGGATATTTATTAATCTGGCTCTGAGGGTTCTCACAGCTCAGCAAGTACACATCTGCTGACCACACATACTCAGTCTGGAGAAAAGGCATAAGCAAAACATAGTTGCTGAAATCTCATTAAATAGGTTTGAAGTAATGCATTCTAATATCACATCTGCAGTAGGCTCCAAGCTTGCAAGTAGGGAGGTACTACAGATCTGTCGTATCTGTATCTCAAGAAGTTACTGCATGAAACAATAAGGTAAACTCTGAGATGAGGATGAAAGAATCCAAATTCCAGATCCTGTGTGACAAGAGACACCCTGGTGCTTCACAGTAGCCTGTAAGCTCCTCTCTGAAAAGACTCTCTTGGAGTGTCCACAGGCTGCATGGTGAATAACTACGTGGGTGAAAAAAAGTCACTGCCCTTTGCTTTTCTTCATAATTCTTCCTAGAAATGTCCACATCTCACTACTCATGCAGCTGGTTCCAGCTTCTTGTCCAAATGGGCTGGATTAGTATAAACTGTTAATTTTCACCTTTCAATCCAGACAGCAGAACCAGGAGTGATCTGCTCCACCTGCAGATCAGATGGAGCAGATCCCTCTCGCAGGGGAGCAACAACAACCAGCTGGGAGCACTACAGAACAGCTGGATCTAGAGAAAGACATCAGCCCACAGTGCTTGCTGTTGGATGTCACCTCAGACAAGGGCTTGTCACAGGAACCAAAATGCCTTTATTGACAAGAAAGATGAAGATGCCTTTCCTCCTCAGCACACATGGTTTGCACAGCTTCGTGGACACATAGATCAAAAAGCCAAAAGGCTGCAGTAACACTTTTAAAAGACCTGTTTAAAAAAAAAACCCTGTAATAATTCAATGGCCAATAGCGATTTCTGAGAATCTCACTTGTGATTTCTAAACTTCAGAGACTGGCAGTACTGTCAATATCAGTCTTTAAGTAGAAAGAAGTGTAAGAACTGACATTTAACACAGCAAGAGTAAATCTGAAGTGGAGATGAAGAATAACTGCATAGTATTATTATACTGTATATCAAGAGCTGTTACGGTCTGACACATGGCTAGGTTGTGGGGAGACACAGCATTTAACATTACCTTCAGTGAAGATCTCCGTGCACATTAGTTCCCCAGTCACTGACATACAACAGCACTTTTTGATCCTGTATGCAGACTAACGACTTCAGCTACGCTCTGAAAACACCACCTCCCTTCAGAAGCCTGCACGCTCTTTGCGGCAAACGCAGCAGGAACTTTATGAAGCAGCACGTGAAGTTCGTGTTTACGTCAGGAGATCTTCAGAGACGCAGTCTGACCGCTGAAGGGACCACCTGAATCATCAGGCTTCCTCTTGTTTCTTTCAGCGATTGTTAAAAGAGATGCCAATACCCATATGCGCGTTAGGACGGCACGAATTGTAAGCAGCGCTATGAGAACCATTAGCCCACCTGACCCAGAACACTCACCGGAATTAGGATTTAGAGCTTTAAACACCTTTTTTTTTTCCCCCCAGACAGCGGTTAAGCCCCGCACCGGGCACACGGACGCGCTCACACCGGAGGTGCGTCGGCTTCTCCGCGCCGGGCCAGGACCTGCCTCACCCCCACCGCCCGCGGCACCGGAGGGGCGTACCGAACACTCCCGTCCGGCACGGAGCCAGGACCCCCCCGCCTCGCCCATCCCCGTTCGCAGCCAGGCTCCAACGGCCGCCACGGGCTCGCGGCTCTGCGACCGTTGGAAGGAGCGGGGCGGGGGAGGACGGACACGACAACCGTTAGGAACGGCGCGCGCGGCCGGCCGGGGGGAGAGGGAGCCGCTGAGGGGGCGTTTCGCGCCCGCCGCCTCACCTGGAGACGCAGTTCTCCAGCACGGAGCTCTTGCCGGCGCTCTGCCCGCCCACCACCGCGATCTGCGGCAGGTCCAGCAGACAGCTCTGGCCCAGCGCCGCGAAGGCGTCCTGCAGCCGGTTGACGAGCGGGATAAGCCCCTCCATCCCGCCGCGCCGCCTCTGCCACTGACAGGTAACGGACGGCGCACTGCGCATGCGTGCCATCCGCGAGGCGGGGGGCGGGGCCTCCGTGGGTGGGCCACGCCCCCGCCCGGTGCTGGTCGGTGCGGCTGACAGCCGGACCCGCTGTGATGGGGTCCCCTTTACCCTTCCTGCTGCCCCACAGCGGCAGAGCCTTCTCAACGCCGGTCACCGGCAGAGGCCATCAACATCCAGGGAGCATCCCCGGAGTCCCCTCGGCAGCCTGGAGCCGCCAGTCACCCGCTGTCCGCTCGAGCTGCTCGGTGAGCTCTTCCCCTCACGTGGGCAAGCTGGCCTCTGTGCTGGGACCCTTGGGCGCAGGGACCACTGTCCACCCAGGTCCGCATACTGACCAGAGACCGCCACGCTGCTCCTCTCCCCCAAAGCCTCGACCTTAGCCAGTCACCCCATAGCCGGCACAGGGCCATGCCCGGCTGTGCCATCCACCAGCACTCAGTGGAGGTTTGCTTGTGCTCTTCCTGTACGAGTTTGGCATCAAACTAGGAATAGGGCCAAAGCAGGAGCTCACAGAGGAGCTGGGTCCCACCCACCAGCATGAGACCTGGCAGACAGCTGGCTTCAGCATTTCCCAATCTGCTGAGCAGGATATTTTGGAGCAGTCCCAACAGCTGAATTCTCCTCGACTCCTGCCCACAATGGGAACGGAAGCAGGGGAACCATGATCCATCCCCACAGCACACGATGTTCATCCATGGGCAGGAGCATGGCCAGGGTCAGACACGTGCTCACCAGAACCATGACAAGGCAGGCCTGAGAAGACAGGTCCAGCAGGGCTGGTAGCAGGTGGATGGTTCAGGAACAGGCTGGAAAGCAATAATAGGGTCTGAGCCACATCACTGCAGTGGGTTCAATTAAAAATGCATACTGAGGGTGGGCTAAAAGCACAGGCAAACAACAGAGACTAAATTTGTCTGTGATTACTGACAGCAGTCACAACACAAAAATATCCAAAACAGAGGCTTTAGAGTCCTGCAGTGATAAAAGTTACCCTCTGTATTAAACCAGACACCAGCCTTGCTCAGCATGTAAGGCAAAACAAAAGGGAACTGCGAACATCCCGCAGACTGACATATACTGACGATCTGGAGAATTATCAAAACTTCTTGGCCAGAGCTCCCAGTAAGTGAAAAAAAACTACTCTTCACAACTGAATGACTTCTAACCCTGGAAACAAATGAACAGTTTCATTTAGCTCTGAATGAAAAGTTTCTAATCAGCATAATGCAGAGAGTTTCACAGATTGGCAGTCACTTTGCCACTGAGGTTAGATCGACTCCCCAGCACCACAGCCTCTGGGAAAAGCCTCACCATGATCTCTTATCTAGAGAAGGCCTGGGGCTTATTGACATTATTATGCCAATTAGCAGCACGATTATTTTTTCCACACTCCTAAGTGAGCAGGCTATGCCAGGAGGCACTACACTAGCTGCCTGGCCTTCCTCCAAGTTCATGGGTTTCTACAGAGGCTGGAAGCTGGGAAGAACAGTATTATGCTCTGGCCAAATCCACCCCCTGTGACCAGCGGAGCACTTCGTGCTGCCCCAGTGAAATAATTAAGATCAGTAGAAGAGCAGCCAGCAATAGCATTGCTTCTCCACAAGAGACAAATGAAGATTAAAAAAGGCACAATGCCTCGGGAGCAACACTATGCACACCTGCAAATTGGTAACCCCAGGAACTGTCCTGTCCATTAGGTCTTTAAATTACATCGTTCTTTGCCTCAGTAATTAAGAAAAAAAAATATTTAAAACATCTATAAATATCTATGATTAGGAAAAATTTGCGTTGCTCCCCCAAGTCTGGGAAGTTTCCAAACTAAACGTTTTGTCTGTGGAAGCTGAGTTAAAGCTGCTTAGAGACCACACTTGCCCTACAACTCCATCACTTACAAAACCCACACCCCAGAAAAAAAGCCACAAGCAGCCAAGTATAGAAAAAGCAAAAACATTTTCATTATGCATGCCCATGTTATCAAGAGGTGCTCATTTTTCCAACAATTTCAAGACAGCAGTGAAGAAAAGAGGAAGGGCACCTGAGAGAACCCTCAGGTCTCTGATTTTTCTGTCTTCTCCAGACAGCTTGTTCCAAACCCCCATGCAGAGCCCAGCCTGGCTTTCCGAATTTGCTGAGATTCAGAGTGAATAAATTAAAAGA
Organism: Psittacula echo; assembly: GCF_963264785.1. Classification (NCBI taxonomy): domain Eukaryota; kingdom Metazoa; phylum Chordata; class Aves; order Psittaciformes; family Psittacidae; genus Psittacula; species Psittacula echo. Next base: position 20,962,046 of record NC_137740.1, read on the forward strand.
AAAGGGATAGTACTAGCAAAGACCATTGCAAAGCTTCTTGCAATAACCTGAATAACCCTGGAAAAAAAGACCCAAACCAGCATCAGAGGGCCATGCAAATAAACTTTTCCTGTGGAGCACCAGATACAATTCCCAGGAACACAGAGCTGCATTGCTCACTGGTTAGTACCTAAACATGCTCTGTTTTTCCCCTGTGCTCTGTTTTTCCCCATGATATTTATCATTTCCTTTTGCCACATGCCAGGCTTGGCAAGGAGAAACAACCTTCCCCAAGCACATCTCCCCAGCACAGAGGGAAGGGTGCCCTGCTCCCCAGGGTGGCAGGCCAGGCCCACGAGCACTGCTGCCTCTATCAGCGTAGTCTATTCACTTCCATATGTCACCAGCTTCTGCACAGCTTGCCAAGGACCCCTAGCCCTGCTAAAGCCTCCAGTGCAATTCAGATCAAGCCTACAGACAGCAAGTTTGTCCTTCCCTGATTTCCAGAAAAATATATGGCAAAAATAGTCTGGCATCAGGGTGCAGCTGTAGCATCTGAGCCACAAACTTACATCCACTTGTTGCTAACCAGGCAGTGTGATGTTAAAACTGAGAACATTTGGATCAGATCCCCAGGCTGCTTTATAAACACACACCAGTGCAATTCATTTAATGAAAAATAGGTTATATATAAACTACCAGAGTGGAGCTTTGCAGACACCTGCAGTGAAGAGCCAGGCATGCTCCCCTGCCACAAGAGCAGGCGGGACCCCAGCGGAACCAGAGCACCGATGAGGCTGCGTCCTCCCTCCAGGAAGCATTTAGAAGAGGCAGGCTTCTTCATGCATAATCTTCTCTCCAGGGACTTTCCTCACGTCCTTCTTGCTTCAGATACAGACCCAGAGTCTTGCAGAACTGTTCAGGCAGCTGATGGGCACAAAGCATGAGGAGGTGTGGGCAAGGAGCCCCATGCATAGGGGAGCTCCCAGGGTCCCAACAGCACCTGGCTCTGTAGTGCTGGCATGAAGGTCCCGGTCTGCATTATGCCTGTATACTAGGAGGAAAGGTCAGATCTTGAAGCTGCAAAAGACACAAAGCCAAGAAAAAGAAAGCCAGAGTGGCTGCAGCATTTCCCCCCATAAAGAGGAGGCTCTTTCTGCCTCTCCCTTGCAGCCTGTGGCAATTCCGACACTCAGATCACAGGACTGTGACATTCCGATCACAAGACTGTGACACTCTCATCCCTATCCTATTCGGCATGGTGGCTTCTCCCCTGCCCTGTGACCTCCAGCTGCATCTTTTAGTTGGGTGCATCTGGTTGCAGGGCACAAAACAGCCACCGTGCTGCATTGCAGCCTGCAGAGGTGTTTCCCTGCAGCTCTAGGTACCCCAGGAGAGAGCTCTACTCCCTTGCTGCAGCCTGGCAGCATGCCTGCTTCCTTGGTCAGGCAAGCCAAGTACTTCCTCGAGGGAACATTTCATGCACAAAACATTTCCCAGGCACTTCCAGCCTCTGGGATGTGGCTGATGCAGCCCTTGCTGTGCTGTGATCCTGCCATGACCAGGCAGCAGCAGCATCCCTGGCCAGGCTCACCCCAGAAGAGCTCTTCCCAGCCAGAGGGGACAAGCCACAGTGCTCAGTCCCTCCACCTTTTATAACTGCAGAATCTCTCACAACTGCTTGAAATATTTTTAGCCAGTGTCAATATGTCCCCATCCACATCCACCATCTTCCTGAGATCCCAGCCACTTCCACTCCTTCTGAAGACCTAGGATCTGGGCTGTGACACCTGAGGAGTTATACCAAATGGACTATATGTGTAGCACTCCACTACTGCCTGCCTCATAGAGTCTACCTTGCCAGCTGCCTGGCCACACAGAGTCATCCTGGACTAAAGAGCCTTCGTGGCTGGGCACAACCAGCTGCATCCCTACACCCAAGATAACAAAACCCAGGGCTGACCCATTAACTCCCAGTGCCTTGCCCACTGGAGCAGCAGCAGGACACAGATGCGATACTCCAAGAGGGATTCAGGCTGGACCAGAAAAAAGCATCCCTAGCTGGCTGCAGCCTCAAGCCTTAGCCATGCGATGAGGTACTTGACCATCTCTTTTTGTGCTGGGAAATCCAGGAAGGAAAAAAGTCTACATCTCAAAGCCAGCGGAGGTTGCTAAGTGACAGCAGAGCTTGTTTCTATCCTACCACTTACAGCATGCCTCCGCTGCAAAGGAAGGAAGTGAGGAGTGAGGGATGTAAACATGAGTATACTGCCAAAACACTCAACAGAGACACAGTTGCCAAACATATACACTAGCTGCATGTTTTGGCTGCCAAGAGAGAAATATTTACTATACATCAGTTATTCCAGCCTTGGACCATTCTACCTGCAGAGAAGGATTTCAGATATTTGCACCACTCATGAATTTCTAATTTTCCAGCTGAAATGTATTTCCACACCAAACTTGTAGGGCTGTCAGTAGCTGCAAGGACAGCTGCAGTGAACTGAGATTTCATCCTTTCGTTGTTTCAAATAGATGGCTTTTGTTTTCTCACCAGGATGTGGCCTTATGCAGCAATTAGGAAGCACAACAGAAAGGCAGGACGGGGCAAGGGAGGGATGAACGCAGCCTTTGTATGAGATCCTGGGGAGGAAAGGAGATGGTTTCGGTAAAATAAAAGGCACATACACAAACCTATGTTATTAGAATTATGTTGAGAATTGAAAACTAAGTTAAAAACAGACTAAATGCAACACTGCTGATCCAGTTGAGAAATTTTAGTGGGCCATTGCTAAGCTGGATGGATAATAGGTATCTTTCAGAAAAGTGCTTATTGCATATAAGCTTTAGGAAGTAACTGCTTGAGGGCAAGTAGACTTCCACCCAGCTCAAGCTCCAGCCTTGTCTCTCCCATTGATCAGCACTCACATGCTGCCCTGAACATACTACGGCGAGAGGAGTGACTGGGCGGTGAAGCAACATACAGAGGGCACGTGCCCACTCTGCCATCCTTTATCTGAGGCAGGGAGCAGGCCAGCCCTTCTCTCCAGAGCCTGGGAACCATCAAAAGTACTTACTTAAAAAAGCATCTGCTTCCTCTGTGTAGAAGCGGGCCAGTCCAGTGAGAAGTAGGGCACAGATTTGTCCCTCTGCATGAAGGCAGGTATTGGAGAAATGATCTGAACAGAGAAGTTTCCAAAGTAGAATCTAGTTGCAAAACAAAATATAGCCACCACAGTTGCTGATCAGAGGTATGTGCTCATTGTCAGTGTGGCTGACATGGTGCCTCCTGGGCACAACCAACCCCACTTCCTGCATTTTCATGGTGGCCTTAATCCCCACCAGTTCAGGGGGTGAGAGCCCTTGGAGTGCCTTGGGGAACTGCAAACCCTTGGTTGTCATGCACTCTCTCATTTGGTTTTCCAAACCCAGGATTTCCCACAGGTGGAGGAGAGCTGGTTCCTGCTGAGGAAGAAGCTGATGAGTGTGCAGCTCACCAACATCCCAGTGGGACATGGTGCAGGACCTGCAAAGCTGGTGAATGGTTCTGGCAGTGATGCTGAGATGAGGCTGCTGTTGCCTTTGTGGCAACAGCTAGGTCAGATCCCTCCCTGAGCTGCTTCTGGTATGTTGTTACCACCGTGGGATGTGGAAAGGTGGCTGGAAAGGGTTTGCTCTGGGAAGCAGCTGTCTGAAAGATGCTCTTGCTCAGGATGCCGGGGGCAGAAGAAAATATGGGGTGAGGGTACTGGGTCAGTGTCAAAGCTTCATGGTGCCTGAGAAGGTTGTTACCTTGATGTCTACAAGCCAGCCACTTTGGTAACACATCTGACTCATTTTGGTACCTGCTGTTGCAAGGAAGAAAGAAGAGCCCCCCCTCCCAAATAGCTTCTGATGAATGTGGGAGCGCCAGAGGGTCAGCTGCTCTGTAACCAGCCAGGATGCATGGGTCAGCTGTTAAGCTAAAACCTCACAGTGAAAGACCAGGCTTTGAAACTCTGGGGAAGAATAAAATAAGCCACCTGGGCAGAAACAGGATGCTGAAACCAGGACAGGGGACAGCAATGCACATCCTTTTAATCCTGTGAGAAGGCTGACCTGTGCCAGCTGGGCAAGCAGTCTGGTGTGCCCAGGGGCCCAAACACAGGGCTGGGTCCCTGTTGGCCCAGGGGCATGAAAAAGGGTTGGAAACTTAAGAGGTTACAGTTCACAGTAGCAATGCCTGAAGAGATACAGAAGAGAGGCAGGCACATAGCAGGGTTCAGTTTGGGGAAAAGTGGTGAATGGGCAGTGGGGTACAATGGGCAGCTGGCTGCCCCCAGAATGTGCCCTTGAGCAGTGGAGGTGACTGTACCTTTTCAGGGGTGCTGGACACCTCAGAAATAAGCCTAGCAAAGCAGTGATGGCCTTGAAGCAGCCCTGAGCACTTTTATTTTCACCACTCCCAGTGCACCCACACACATTAACAACCAGGCTTAGGGCAGGGCTGAGGGCTCTGAACAAACATCAGTGACCAGGGATGCTGGGGATGAGGCAAGGCAGCATCAGAGGGAAGGAGCTGTGCTGGAGGGGAAGGGAACAGTCAGAGGGACATTTTTCCCCACAATGGAAAATAGGGATAGACCCAAACCCACAGTCCTGCAGAACCTTCCTCTCCTCACCACCCCAACACTGCCCTTGGGCCGCACAGCCTTCCATGGTCCTGGACCCCTTCCCAGGGAGCGCCTCCCTGTGCCAGTCACATCCTTCAGATAGACCTAGGCCAGCACCAGCCCACTGGGGGCAGCAGTCCCAGCCATGGGCACCCCCTGCTACCGGGCCACAGCAGCCAGGTGAGGACTCTCCTGTTCAAGTGGCATCACGGCCCCTCTCAGAGGATCTTGACAGCCTGCAGCATCTCCGCCAGCACATATGAGCTGTCCCAGGGGCGCCCAGACTGCTGCAGAGCCCCCTCCAGCACCCGGGCACGTGCCTCCAGCTCTGTGGGGTCCCGTCGGCCCTCAGGGCTGAGCTGGCAGAACAGGATCTCATTGACCTCCCCTTCAATGCGCCGCACGTAGAGCAGCGGGAAGACCTCCCTGAGGGTGGCCAGGACTGACTCCTTCAGCTGGGCATCACGGCACACCAAGTTGAGCATGAAGACTCCTGCAGCAGGGTGAGAGGATTGGAGTTCAGACCAGCCTGTGTACACCACCCTGTTCCCCACCTCCCTGTGGGAATGTAGCTGAATTGGTGCCAGTCTACTGCAGACATCTTCCCTATGACAGCACAAGGAGTACTGCCATTCCCACGGTGCCCTTGGCTCAGCTCCATGTCCTTGCCACCACACTGGTTGTGGGTGGCCACAAGATCCATTCCCAGGTACCGCCTGCACTATCTGCCTTCCCCCAACCTTTCCTGGTGCCACAGGATGTCTCAGCCTGCCTGACCGAGCAGCACCACCCTGCTCCCTGCTGTCACAACACCCACTCAAACACCTGGATCCATCAGCTGCCAGGAATGAGGGATGCCACACAGCAATCCTGGATGCAGCCACTGTTTTCCAGGATGAGAAATGGTGGCACAGTCCCATTACTCAAACTCCACACAGGGCTGGGCAGCCTGGCTGCAGAGACATGGCCAGATCTCCCCTCTTACCTTCTGGCTTGAGGATGGCTTTAACCTTCTGCAGAAAGTGCTTTTCCACAAAGGCTGGAGGCGGGCAGTTCATTCCCACAGTGAGGTCTTTGCTGTCTACATCAAACATGATGGCATCGTACTGGGAAGAGGCTGCAGGAGGGAGTGCAGAGACTTGTTAGCCCATGAGACAGAGATAAGCCATGCACGTTGGGAAGGCAATGAATTGGGTGGTCAAGACACTCCTTCTGCCATGTTATGGCAACTTTTCTCCCTTGGGAGTTTCCAAATGAAACCAAAGGCAGCAGCCCTCAACACTGGGGGAGGCAGCAAATCTAAGTCCCCTGCGTATCTTGGCAAGGACAGGCCTGTGAACTGCAGAGACCTGGCGAGGCTGGAGCTCATGACACATGGCAGGAGATAGGCAATGATGGGGAAGCAGAGGGTGAAAATAGCTCCAGTCCCCAGCGTGTCACTCAAAAGGCTTGATGGGGTGTGTGGGATGTTCCGCAATATGGTACCTTCAGCTGCCAGCTTGGCCACATAGTCCAGGCCATCAGAGACGTGCACCCGCATCCGGTCGCCCTGGGAGAAGCCGAACCAACATGTGGCCACCTCCAGCATGGAGGGGTCAATCTCCACCACGGCCACACGGGCCTGCGAGAAGTAGTCATGGATGAAGAGGGGCAGGCTGCCCCCTCCAAGCCCCACCACCAGCACTGCCAGCAGGGCTCCTGCCAATGGAGAGCATACAGTGAGCCACCAGGATGGCAATGTTCCCACAGCTCCTCCCACACACCCACCCTCAACCACTGTGGGAAGGGTGCATGGGTCACTTTGGCCAGAAAAGCCTTTCCCCAAGCATCTGGGGCATGAGGACATATGGGTGCCTGCCCCTGGCATGGCCTTGTCACCTGAAAGGGGGTCAGGGCCCCCCAGCAAGCAGAGCCCTGCAATCATGGCTTTGTGGTGCTCGCAGCACAGGTAGCTCTTGTCAATGGCTCCAGGTGGCTCAGCAAGGCTAGGTTTCTTCTTGTCCTTCCTTCGTTTCTTCTGGCCTGAATGACAGGAGGCATCAGCTTGTAAGGCATGGTGGAAGACAGGGTAGCCACTCCCAACCCCTGTCCCACTCACAAGGCAAGCAGCAGAGTGTAGAAGACCTTCCCAGGCTGCTTCAGGACATGGCAGGCAGGTCTCAGAGGGACTTTTATCCTCCTCCTGTATCAATCTCACTCTCTCCCACCCCAAAAAGTTACCCTTGGCCCTTACCCCTTCCCACTTGCCCCATATACCTGGGAGAGGGGTGCGGGTCAGGAGCCGAGCCTCCGACTGGACCACGTTCCTATTGCGGAGGAAGATGAGGCGACGGAAGTAGCAAGTGCCATCCCCCTTCACATCCTCCACAACATACTCCCCGCTCAAGGGGCTGGTGTCACAGTGCCGCACTGTCCGCACCCCAATGTCTCCTCCCACAGACAAAAAGGGCACCTGCAGGAAGAACAAGGGACTAGTGTGAGGAAGGAAGGGCTACAGGAACAGACCCTGGCATTGCTGCTGTCCTAAATAGCAGGGACAAAGCAGACACAGTGTAGTAGCAGTGGGAATTACTGTAGGCAGCCATAGGGAAGCTGGGGACACCAGCTGTGCTCCCATACACACACACTGGAGTACAGGGAGCAAACACCCCAAGACTTCTTGCAAGAGCTCAGGTCTGAGGAGTTGGGGCAGGAAGGAGGAAACAGAAGGGACAGGAGAAGTTAAAGCCAGGATTAAGAAGGCACCAGGTGTTTCAGGATGCCTGGTTTTCTTGGGATGCTGGTTTTTTGACAGCAAGAACTTCGCACTGAATCCTTCTGTGCAGGCACCTCAAACCCTGCCTACAAGCAAAGGCAGCCAGCTGGAGGGAAAATTTGAGAGGAGCTGCACCTGGGCAGTCTCCTCCTCACCAAGGCAGCCAGCTCATGCACTGCAGCTTGGTCTCCCTTGGAAAAAGAGGGATTTGCTGCTGGCAAAGAGCCAACCTGTCCCCAGTTCTGGGGAAGCCAAGTGAGGGAAGCCAGGCAGTGAGGCTCACCTGCTGCCGGGCAGGGAGGCCCGGCGGGGCCAGTTCCATCACCTTTCCTGATAGCTCCGACTGGATGCTGGCCATGCCCTCGTAGTGCTGTTCCCTGTGCAGAGCCACTGTGACCAAGCGCCCAAAGCCCGCGCTGGTGGCCAGCTGCCTCCGCCCTTCCTCTGTCCCAAAGAGCCACTCCGTTTCTCTGCCCTGTGGGACTGCAGAAGGGGCTGCCATCAGCCTGTGCCAATCCCGTAGTGATCACCCCAGCTTCTGAGAGAGGAGCCACAGGGAATGGCAAGACATCACAAAGAAGTAATGCTGCATGCCTAGAGCTGTGCTTTGCAACCATTAAGAGAGCAGGAACCTCCCCATTTTGGGCAGGTTCACGCAGAAGGCTGGAAAAGCTATGTCTTGTAAGAAGGGGGTGTCCAACAGCCTCACGACCTGTCTCCATGCTGTGCTAACCCCAGCTTTGCAGGCGCATCAGGAGGAGAGTGCTGATGGCAGAACCTGACATGCCTTCAGGAGATCCAAGCACAGAAGCAAAACACAGCCCCAAGCACCTGGCCCTGGCACATCAGAATGCCCACACAGACCAAAGAGGCTTTTTTGTCTGCGTCTGCTGTGGATTAATGCAGTGATGTGCTATGGTGGCAGTCACCAGGATCAAGGCAGAAATCGCCACCTTGGAGGCAGGGCAGGCAGCATCCCTCTACTGCCAGATGGGCATCTACTCAGCCAGCAAGCTCTGTGCCAGATCTCTGCTTGCATTACCAGGCAAACACATGTCCCACCATGAAACCAGGACTAAACATCAACCGAACCCTGCACAGGCATGTTATTTCCTTCCTCAGCCCCAATTTCAGAAGGGCCAGGATCACTGGCCATTTTGCAGCTCCTGGTCAGAGCGCTATCTCATTGCAGACAGGACAAGCTGCACTCACTGATGAAGATGGCGAAGGAATTGTCCCAGGAAGGTTTCACTGAGGAGCTGTCAACCACATGCAGTGTGTAGCGAGGCCTCCCACTCTCTCTCTCACACAGATCCAAGAAAACCTGCTCCTCACAAGGTGTTTTGCTCAGCTGGCTGCAGAGCAGGGCATAATGCTGCCTGTCCTTCACTGCTGCCACCAGCCGCTCCACACTCTCCATCCGCATTGGCTTGTCCTGCTCCTCAGGGCAGATCTCCAGGATCTGTGGTGCCGAGCCAGTGATCTTCCTGAACTTCGTCATGACATAGACGAAGACTGGTAGGACAAACTGCTGCTTGTCCCCACTGTCAGCCACCTGATGGACACGCACAACCCAGCCTTCCTGGGAGAAGTATTCCACTGCTTTCTTCAGCACATGGGCTTGAGCCAAGGAAACACAGAGGTAGCGCCCTCCTACCTGCAAGACCCGGCTGATCTCACCAAACATCTTATCCACCTTATCTAGAGTGGCCTCCTCTTCATCAGTGAGGATAGCATCCAGCGTGCCTTTGTCCAGGACCACATGAAAGTGAGCATCAGGGAAGTTCATCTGAAGCACATCCATCAGCAGATAGCTCATCTTCGGCCTCTTGCTCCTGCTCCGCTCTTGCATCTGATGGATCACTGCATTGTTGATGTCGATGTTCACAATGTTCTCGCACATCCCCACATCGTACATCTGCTCACTCAGCTCCGAGTTCCCGCAGCCCACTACCAGAACCTGGGGAGCAGCACAAGAGCAGTGTGATGGTGAAAACACCCTGGAAATGTGCCCCAAAGCATTTTACAAGCAAATATCAACCATGGCCACGAGCCCTCTGTGAGAACCACTCCTGCAAACCCGTTCTCTGGGGCCCTAAGATAACGTTTCCAACCCTAACAATTCTGTGATTTCCATATCGAAAAGTCACACAGGCACAGAAGCGACGGACCTGCTGCATTTCGGCTGGGGACGATCTGGGTGTTTTAACCCCCCGAGCTCCCCACGCTATTAAGTTTAAGTCGGGTCACGGCGGCGCAGAACTCACAGCGCAGGAGGGGTCCGGCCGGGGGAAGGCTCGGCTCGCGGACACCGCGCTAAATACCGGACACGGCTCACCTTATCTCGTGGCCGGACATACTTGTGCAGGACGGGGCAGAGCTCTGGGAAGGCCCCATACCACTCGAAGGGGCGCTGCCCGCGCTGCTGGAAGAACCGATCCCAGTACCGGGCAGAGCCGAACTCCCCGGGGCTGCGGGGCAGCAGCTCCATGGCCAGCCAGGCTCAGCGCCAGCGCCGCCGCCGCCACAGCCGCTCCCGGCGCACGTGGCCCCTCGCCCGCCGCGCGGCGCGTGACGCCATCCGAGTGCGCAGCGTTCTCATTGGACACAGCAGACCCGCGGACGATTGGCGGCGTGTCCCGTGCCCTGCCCCCCCCCCCAGTGAAGCCAGCCCGGCTTCACCTCCCCTAAGCCCGGCGCGGACAGCCTCGGACCCGTACCTCCGCGCCACCGCGGCCTCCCCCGTTCCGCCCAGCAGAAAGGGCTGTACGGAATGCCCGGGCAGGAGCGGGGCGCCCCCAGGCACAGCGGCGGCCGCCGCCGCCAGCCTGCCCTAGGCCACAAGCGTGCAGCCCCCCACTCGCCGGGCTCTGCAGCACTGCTGAAGCAACAAAACCGGGCAGTGAAAAAGGTACCAGTGGCTCCAAAAGGAGCAGCTTTAATAGCAGCCCACAGAGAAACGGAGCTCTCCCAGGGCTGCGTGTGACATGGAGAGCCACGGGGCAACTATGTAGGCTCGCTAGGGCCTGAGCAGGGCTCTGTCGAGTTGCTCTGATGAAAGAAGGCTGAGAGCTCACTCAGCGCTCTGTAACGGTGCGAGATGGAGTTCTTCACTGTCTTGGGCAGTTCGGCATACCTGGAGAGGAAAGAAACCACAAATCTCAGCAGCAGAGATGCTACAGCAGGGCTCATCATTGTCCTGTCCTCTCCCGTCCCTCCCCATCATCAAGACTCCCCAGCCCCTCTGCTCACTGCAGGTGACCCTGCTTGGCTGAGGCCTGTAGTGACAGGCTGGCAAAGCAAACAATCCCAATCTAGATGCAGAAGTTCCCTGTAACCTGCCACATTCAGATCCAGGAGGGCATTTTCCCCCTGCCACCTTTCTTCAGAAGCATGTTCCTCCTGACACACAGCCTTGACTGTTTAGAGTGGATATAGGGAGGAAGTTCTTTACTGTTAGGGTGGTGAGGCACTGGAACAGATTGCCCAAGGAAGTTGCGAATGCTCCACTCCTGGCGGTGTTCAAGGCCAGGTTGGACAGAGCCTTGGGTGACATGGTTTAGTGTGAGGTGTCCCTGCCCATGGCAGGGGGGTTGGATCTTGGTGATCTTAAGGTCCTTTCCAACCCTAACTATTCTGTGATAAAGGGCTGTAGGTGAAACACCACTCACGTCTGGTTGTAGCCATCTGGTTGAAAGCAGGGATCCCAGCCAAAATCTTGAGGGCCTCTGGGCTCCACTATCAGCCCCTACCACAAGAAAGTAGAAGAGCCCTGTGAGCCATGGTTTTGCAGCTTTGCAGTCGCATTTCAAACACAGACTAAAGAGCTACATGCAGATACAGCTCACACTGTGGCCACCATAGGCTCACTGCATTGGTGCTGTCTCCTTCTCAGGATGTGAGCAAAATCAGCAGCCACAAACTGAGCACTCCATCGCGGTGCCCTGTGTTGACAGCACCTTTACCCCCCCAGTTAACAGAACTAACATCTACACTCAAATACAACCCTGCCAGAGGGAGATGAGGGGGCTGAAGTAACCGTAGTAACACAGAGTTCGGCACATACAGCTAGGTGAAAGGGCTGCAGCATTCCATACCCACCACCTGCCCTCTCCATCAGCCTGTTCTCAGCTTCTCCCATGGAGAAGCTCTGAAAGCGTTTGGTGACCCAGGGGCCACTAAAATTGTTAACAGAGACAATGCTGTCAAGAGAATTTGCAGCCCTCCTCCCTCAGCATGTTCCCTCCCCCAGGCACACCACCTACATGAGTCTGGCCTTTGAACAGCTTCACTGGCTCCTCTGGGTTTCCAGTGCTGAACGCGAAGGTACAGAGAGCGTAGGCAGATTTGTCTTCAAACCCAGCCAGCAGCTTGTACAGGCCTGAGCAACACAAAGGATCCCACATTACAGCCTCTCCCTCAGTGCGCAACACACCCACCTAGAGACGGATTGAGGGAGCATTCTACATTCAGAAGAGAGGAAAAACTACCAGAGGTGACAAAGCTCAGGCACAAGGATGGTCTTGGCTGGGTCCCTCCTATGACTGAAGTCAGAGCATCTGATGTAACACAGAGTGAGCAGGACCCCGCTATTAATTTGTGAGTGAAAGCAAATAAGCATACAGCAGCAGAGAGGACTAAAGCCCACTCTGAATCAGCATGATTAACACTTGTGCTCATTGACACCAGCATAGGATCTGCAGCCACACTCTTAACTGCAGGATCAAAAGCAGTCAGGGTGGTGTGAACACTAGTGGAGATGGGCCTGCACAGAAGCCAAAGGGAGCAGCAGTACTTCCAGGTCACACTGATGACAGACAGGAAGTTTCCACCCACCCTGCCACTATCCTGTGGAAGCAGGAGTCTGGGAATCCAGCAATGATGCCAAAGCTACTGGGAGGAAAAATGTCCCATGAAGAAGAGCACAGAACAGGCTGAAGGATGGAACACGAAGGAACAGAGCTGGACAGACAGGAAAGGAACTGGCTGTGAAACAGACAGCATGATGTGCAAGCACACCCAGCAGAACCCAGCATGGGCAGGCATCCATTTGGAAAACGACTGAGTTACATGCAGAGCAGTAACATGGGAAGCACTACCTTCTGGTTTGAGTTTTTCCAGGAACCATTTTCTGAAGGGGAAGAACAGAGGAAAAATTCATTTTTGCTGCTATTACCTCAGCAATATAGGCATCTTTGAGACACTGTTGCCTACATTTTCAAAGTCCTTTGAATCCCTCTTAAATGTGCTGTCAAATCACCTCCTTCTGGACTACATACCAATGATGACAGACTCAGCTAAGGGACACAGTGAAAACAGCAGTGGAGTATTTAATTTACTGCAGTACTGGGGTCTAGGTAGATAAGCCAGCTCTCAGTTATGAGCACTGACATGTGAAAATACATTTCTTAACACAACCTGTTCACATCTTATACCCAGTTCTACTGCCAACTTCATCATATAAAGTTTTTCTGTCTGCTTAGCTCAGCAGAGATAGTTTGGAAGAATTAATCATGCTATAAGTTAATTCTGAAGCTAAGGCAGCATTTTATTAGTGGGGTTACACTGTAATATAGTAATCTTGTAATCTGCTGGATTAAAGCACTCCCTATGAGAACCTATAGGCCGCTCACCCCAGAGTCCTGCTGAAATACATGGTGCCTTAACTACACAGAGCCCTGCTGTGGCACCATATTCCCAAACTGGCTGCAAGAGCAGGTACTGTAGATCAGAAGCCAGAGCCAATGGTTCAGGTCTGTCTCTCTTGTCCTGCACCATGACTTTCAGCAGGGCTCAAGGGTTAAATCCAGTTCCTGGGGTGCAGGATGAAGCTGAGAACACAGACCAGTAATCACCTCCCTGACCCTACCGGTCCTGGCATGTGGAGAATCCCCTGTAAAGCATACCCTGCCAGCCTGCACTCAACTCCAGAGCACGAAAGGTGAAGCAAGGTCCTTCCTACTTACATGTAAGGTCCTGGAAGCCCCCCTAGCGCATTGAAGCACAAGCAGGTATCCTCTACTATAACGGGTCCCTGAACCTACAGCGAAAGCCAAAGAGATGGAAACTTTAGACCTAAAAGAAGGCATGACCTCAAAACCCATTTTCTTGTGCTATCCTATTCTCACATTTCCCCAATAACAGGAATATCACAAAAATTCACCAGTCATTAGAGCTGTTTACCTCAAAGGCAATACACACTAGACAGACAGAATCAAACCCATGCTCTCCTGAGGCAGGCCAGAGTGGCTGAAGAGCAGCAGGAAAGATCTCACACGGAAAAAAGAGAGCAGAGCTGAACACCCCCTGCCTTCCTGGGGGCCAGGAATTTCCCAGGAAAGGGAAAGCCTGTGTCCTGGAGGAATGCCTGCATTTTCCTTGAGTCCCAATGCTCACTTGGTTCTTTTAAGACACCCATCACAGAGCTCTGGAAAGTGATCCATCAGAAGCTCCATCTCACAGAAAACCCCGTATGCTGCTGCTGCTGCTTGAGCTGGACTGAAGGACCTGTCATATTCTCCTGCTGCTCGAGGGACACAGGAGGCCAAAGGAACAAGAGCAACGACAGCGGGACAGCCAGAACACTGTCACCAACAAGAAGTCACCATCATCTGAAGGCCAGAAACAGCCGAATGATGGGAGCGCAGATGCCAAACCAGGTCAGGATGTACCCCTTACTCTCCTCAGGCCGTCTCGGGTGCCCCACCAGTGCCCCCGGCTGCCTCCTGTCCCGCCGGGGCTAGGGTTCCCCCGCACCTCCACCAGCTCCCCGACCGGCGGGAAAGGGGAAGGAGAAAACGAGAGACCTGCCGGGCGGCTTCGCGGCACTTCTGCACGGAGATCTCGTCTGGTTCTCCCTGGTATTCCGGCACTGGGAACACAAACACCGCTGGTGAGGACACAGCCGGGCCATGCCGCACCACCGCCTCCCCACCAGACCCGCCGCCAACTTACAGTCAATCTTCTTCGCCACCAACGTGTACGGAGAGGAGTCCCCAAGGATCTGAGTGACCTGAGGAGGGAGAAGGGAGGAAAAGCCGCCCGTCAGACCCCGGCCTCGGCCAGGCCGTACCCGCCGAGCGTTGCCAGGCAACCGCCCCCACCTCCTCCAGCTTTTTGGCGTTGCCCGTCACGAACACCACGCTCCGCCGGACAGGCGCCGCCATCCTCACTGCCCGCGGCGTCGCGCCTGTGCGCCGAGCAGCCAATCAGCGCCGGCAGCGGCACCTCGCACCGCCACACCCAGCCAATGGGGAAGGCTTCCGACCTTCCGGTCCTCCGAGCGCTTCCCACTCCGCTTTGCACAGCGTCACCCGTGCGCATGCGCGGGAGCTCCCTGGCAGTCCCGCGAGAGGCGCCGACGGGGTGGCCAGCCTGCCCTGTGCCTGATGGCCCGGCCTGCAGTGGGCGCTGCCACCTCCATCGGGCGGCGGGGCTGTGTTCCTGCGCTGTCCTCGCCCGCTGACTCCCTGTTTACTTCCCCAGCGTTTGGCAGCCGCCGCTGCAGGAGCCAACTCCCTGTGCTCTCTGAGATGTAATCACACGTAGTTGGGGGAATTGGGCAGTGGATTGTGCTCCAGACTCTGCTGTTGCTCCGGCCTCTGGCACGTCTTTGCACTCTCTGCCACTAGATTTCCCGTGTAGGAGTGGTCGAGTTGCAATTTCTGAAGGCAGATGCAGGGTCAGCTGTAGCAAAAAGTCCTGGAGTCACGACATGGTCCCTGCTGCCCTGTGGAGCCCTAAAGGAATGGGTCAGTGAAGCCCAGTGCTCCCCAGCAACAGGGTGTAGGGGAACAGTACCTTGCAAAGCAGCAGGGGGCTTGGGAGCTCTCTCACGATGGGACCCAGCCCCACCAGAAGCTCCTGAGTTGCAACGGGACTGCCCCTAGGACACTTCTTTCCCTCTGGTCTGCCCAGCACCGGGAGAGGGGTTCTCCCCACCTGCATCCCTGCACCCCCTGTGCCCCCAAGCATGGGGATTCTCAGGGTCTCACCACAAGGGTCACACCAGCAAGCCTGGCAGGAGGAGTGAGCCCCGCAGGAAGAGCACACAACTCCACCCAAAACATGCCATTCCCTTAAAAAAGCAATCGTGGAAAACAGCAGCTAATGAAGAGGCCTGTCTTCTGCACAAAGAGGGAATGGATAAAACAGACCCTACACACTTGGGTGAAGGAATTGTTTTTGTTGTAAAATCTCTTTCGTAATGTTTCATAACTGAAAACCAACCCCAAAGCATGCAGACGCTGCTGGAAACAACAACCCTTTCCACTCACTACAGTTCATCCTGCCAACAGTCCAGGGTGGGATGGCACAGGCTGCAATATGAAGACCACAGTATCTCAGAGGAACATAAGGAGGACTGCTCTGTAACGTATCTGAGACCAAACACTGTAATGGTATTTTCAGCCTTGAAAACAAACAAACAAATCTATAAAACTTACTCAGTAAATTCTATTACTGTGAAGTTACTGACCAAGATTGTTGATTTGCTGCTGGTGCATCTCACAGCCAGAGCTGGTCCCCAGAGAAGGATGACCGTGGCACTGAGTGTCTAGAACCTAAAACTGATCAACACCTAATTCTGGCAACTCAAGGAAGTGTGCTGAAGGCTTTGGCAGCTTTTCCTGCCCTGCATCTCAAATACAGCCATTTGCACCCCAGCCTCCTGGGAGGTGTTGCAGAAGCACTCTGGCAAGGCTGTGGAGGAAAGCCAGCTCTTCCAGGGAAGAAGCCTGCTGCCTGCACTGGGCCTGTTCCAGTGCTGCTGGTACTGAAGGATGAGTCCATGGTAGCAGGCGAGCACAAAACACAAACAGTCCATGGTCAGGGGTGCTAACTTTTTCACCTCATTTTCTATGGATCCAGGTCAGCTGGAAAGCACTTGTGCCTTTCTGAAGCACTGCAGTGCCAGGATGGTGCTAATGACAGCACTTTTGGGGGGAGGATTTGGGGGGGGGGGGGGGCTAATGACAGTGCCTGCACTGATGAGAGTTCACTACCTGGAAACTCTCCCTAAGAACATACTGCTGACAGAGCTCTACCAAACCCAGCAAGGACAGGACTTGGAAGGCATAGCAGCAACTCCAAAATCCAGCATCTATAAGCAGTTCTTTAATACAGCATGGTTGCCGTGAAGCCTTCATCCTACCAGTACCCTCAGACATACGCAAAGCAGGACGAAGCTTCTCTCCTCAGAAAAGAGACAACAAAAAGAACCAGGGGAACTTGACCTCAGCTCAGGAACAAGGGTTTGAAAAATAAAGGGCGAACAGAAATGCCACCAGCACCCAAGACAAAGGTTGGAGACAGCCCAAACGCAGCAGTACCACCCATGGATGGAGGAGCTCAGCTCCTGCTTAGTTTAGAACAGGGGCCCCAACATCTCTCCACACATGTGTCTGGGAACAACCCCCACCCCACTGGATCACAGGGCAGAAAAACAGGCTGACATTCAGAACCACCAAATTAAGGTGAAGGGCTCTGAATATGAAGTGGACTTGTTCACTGTGGACTGCTTCCAGGAGAGTTGCTGTCCTCCTGCTGTGTCTTTTGTACCATTGAGCTGGGCTTTACCCACTCTTCTTGCTTTTGGTTAAGAAAACACTGAAACGACCCTCTCCTCAGGACTCCTGGCAGTGGAAAGCCCTGAACGTCCTCCAGAACTTTATGAAGATATGCAAGAACTCCATATATACAGTCAAAAATAGGTTTACTGGAATGTCTTTAGTCACGGCTGTAAGCAGCAATACTGAAAACACTGAGCTTGTGCATTCCCATGGCAAGACCAGAAAGTCTTCTGGATTGTAAAACCTATTAATTCCCCTCCTTCCCCCTCCCCCTTTTTTTTTTTTTTGAGCAACAGAGAAAAAACACCCTTGCAGTTCTCCACAGATGGGTCAGTTCCCTGTAACATAATGGTATGCTTCTCTTCAGACATTTTTTCCCGTCCTTTACTCCAATGAAGAGACAGTCCCCTTAGCCTGCCACAGCAGGCAGCAGGGAACTGCTTAAGTGGTATTTTTATTATTAATATTACAACTCGACCATATATACAGATAGACCGTAGTGGCAAGTAGCCAGTTCCAAACCAGAGCCCCAGAATTCCACAAAACAGGCAGTTTGGGAACAGAATCTTCTGTTATATATAAAAGAAAAAACTAAATCTGACAGCAGGAGCAGGTACTCAACCAAAAAAGGGTCATTTGGCAGTTCTTAAAACACTGTTAGAACTGGCTACTTGCCACTGCCTCCTCACTCCTTGGAGAAAAACAACTTCAAAGCTATATACAGATATCTCACTTAAATTACACAGCAGTTTGGTTATCCCAGAGCCATCTCCACCAAAGTCTCCAGCTGTCTGGTCAGGTATGGTACTTCAGGACTATAGGTACTGGAAAACAAAGAAACAAGCTCTCAGCCACGCACCTCTGCATGCAACAACCCTCCCTGCTAGAGATCCCCCCCATTCCTGTAGCAACAAACACCAAAGATCTGTGAGGGAGAGTGTGTTTCCAAGCTCAAGCTAATGCAATCTGTGCCTGCACACATGCTAGACAACATTTCCTACCACCTTCATCTCCTTCCAGCTTCCCTAACTGAAACCAGATGGGGATTTTCCATCAGTCTCTCACTCTACAACACTCTGGCACTGCCGCCAGCTCTGCCTCTCCTGCTGCAGGCTGTGTCAGCAGGACAAACAGGCCACCAGGGTTTGGCTGAAGTAACAAAAACAGTTACAGAGGTGCCCCCGGCCACAGTGGGTGAGAGGAAAACCCTCCAAACCCAGTAGTGCAGAAGAGCTGTGCTGCCATGCAGGGCTGCTTGGATCCCTATAGCACATCATTCTGCAGGCAGTGGGCTGAACTACTTCTGCCTGGAAGAAACATGCTTTGGTTGTTATTACCTATTTGGTAGGGAAAGCAGTGGCATCACTGCTCTGAGGAGCTCCAGAGAGACTGGGAAGGGCAGAGAGCAGCGGAGGGGACCAATGTCAGACCCACAACAGCTACTTGCTGAAAATTAAGTGCAGTAGTTTTGGGGTAGAGCATGTGCAGGGAGCAGACCCATTGCAAGTTGGCTGACAATGTGGAGAGGTCTTTGGAAGCCATTGCTCTGGTCTGAAACTCTTCCACCTACTCCCACCAGACTCAGGATCTATGGGTGCCAGCCCTGGATCAATCCAATGTTGGCTATGTAGTGCTGGCTTTCTTTGGCTACAATCAGCAGGATTTGGTTTGAGCTTGCCCCTCTGCATGCACATTTAAGCCTTGCAGAAGAGGAGCACAGAGTGGTCTACAGGCATCACTTAGGACATGTTAAGGCAGAACAGGGCCTGACACAGTGGCTCATGTGCTCTCCCCACAGGGACGACAGCACTGTGTTGGCACTCACAGTGTGGAGTGCCATGGGTATTTCTATGCCAGACATGGCCGAGGTGACCTAGAGCTACTCACCAATGATCACAAGCAGAAGAATGACTGCCACCAGTGCTATGATTGCCTTCATCTGCAAGAGGAGCACAGACGCATGTTACACAGGGTGCCATATGTAGCTGCTCTGACCTGAAAGAAGGCCTTTGCCCTCCAGCGTCTTTTTAGCTAGAAAGCAGAGCTTCTCCATCCCCTCTGCTGTTCCCGTTGTTGCTCACCTTGCAGCCTCGCCACCACATCTGTCTCCGAAGCTGCTTGGCTCTGTTGCTAAAAGCTGTGGCATTGTCTGATAAACTTTCTATCAAAGGAAAGAAAAGAGGTGATTCAGTGGCACACAGAGGAAGTTGGAGCATTCTACTGACTCCACTGAGTTTTAAGCAATAAACTCTGCATTAGTGGAAAAGACCCAACCACAGCGTGATTCACCAAAGCCACAGCAGACGCCAATGTGACGCCCTTTGCTAGAGCACACACAGACCTGCCAGAGTCCCACTGAGCCCCCTTTGTACTGGCTGCCCTCTGAGGACAGGATTTTGATCTGCTAGCCAGCAGGGGAGCAGACAGCAGAAGTGCTCCAGGCCATTGTGAAACTGATCAATCTACCTTTGCTTGAAGAACCAACCATATCACAGCACCCAAATGCCTTCAAACTAATG
Organism: Psittacula echo; assembly: GCF_963264785.1. Taxonomy (NCBI): domain Eukaryota; kingdom Metazoa; phylum Chordata; class Aves; order Psittaciformes; family Psittacidae; genus Psittacula; species Psittacula echo. The sequence goes on from NC_137740.1 coordinate 20,981,520, forward strand.
CCCCTATGCAGAACAGCAGAAGGTGGAGGTGGAAGGGGAATGCCAGCAGGAAGTCAGATCTGCACCCTAAGGCTGTGATACACCTCTCCCAGGAAGGGCAAAAATACAAGCCCATGTCTGTCATTCTGAGCTGAGAACAGGTAACCTGGCCCGGCAGCAGGGAAGAGATGTGGGGAACAGATCAGAAGAGCTGCATTTAGCATCGCACCTGATTTGTCCTGCAGGTCATCCAGCCGCTCGCCTCTTTCAATCACCTTTGTGATATTCTCTTGCATAACGTCGATGACTTCGTCCACCTGATTCTGGACACTAGAGCAGAGCAAAGCCAGCATGAGGAGCAGAAGCAAACACCACCTTGCACCAGGCCTTGCTCAGAGCTGCCCAGGCTGACGGGATCACTGAGCTCACTGACAAAAACCAAAGGGGACAACACTGGAGGGAGGTTGATGGGATGCCAGAAAGCAAGAAATATGGCATCACCTGGGGTGGGTCTCTGGCAACCCCAGGAAGGGTGAGAGAACACAAGGGGCTCAGAGGGTACTGGGAAGTCAGTAGACATAGGGTACCTTCTGTAACATCTTTAACACCCAAATGCAGTAAGGAAAGGCACAAGTTGCTGTTGGTGGGCACCTCTGCTGCAGAAGAGTTCGCAAAAGTTAAAAGTATAAAAATTACACCTTATCCTTCCAGATTTCAGAGAACCTTGCTATGCACCTTTGCTAAGTAACTAGGGGAAACTAAAGCAAGGTGCACTCATGCCTCTGGGAACCCGATTTGGTAAATGAACCCCACTCTGCCAGGGGTGTCAAGAGGAGAGTAAAGAAATTGGCTGATATGAACTAAACCAAGTTATTATAATTCATCTTCTCATAGGTTACGCAACTCTGTGGGTAGTTGCTTCAGTGAACAGTAGCCTAAATCACACCCGCAGGGTTATTATAAATGCATTTATTCATTCCATAAAAAAAGTCACATTGGTAAGAGAGAAAAATTCTCCTGGTGGAAAAATACTGCTACATTCTGGTTTGTATTTTGGAGCTAATACACTTTGATTTTCCTGGAGATAGAAATAAGAAATTTCTTGGGGCCCTAGGGAGACAAGACATTGTTTGAGACATACCATTCCCAGAAAGTAAGTGGCAACAGCAATGTATTGGAGGTAATGCGACACACACAGGGCAACAAACCAGAAATAGCTCCAGGCCACTCACTCTGCATAAGTCTTAGGTTTGACAGCTTAAGTTGCCTCAATTAAAAACATTTAAGCACTTTAAACATATCAAAATGCATCCAGGATTTGCTAAATATGCAGCACAAATAGGCCACTTCAGCAGCATTCCACATTATCATAAACACACACCTCCTATTAACAGTGTGGCACTGGTGTCTCCAAGGGAAAGGATTGCCAGCACCTTGTCTTTAGCACCTGCTTAGCATCCACACTGTTGTGCTCCCCAAATTATCTAGTCACACCACCCTCTTCAGACCACACAAAACCCTCTCCTCCCCACTGCCATCTCACAAAAGCAGAAGCTCAATGTTTTTTGCCAAATCAGGGTTTTTACAGTAGCACCAAACCCAACTCCACCACTCAGAGAGCCATCATCCAGCACCTAAGCTCAGAGCACTTGGTATGATGATGACAGTATTATCCTCCACCATGGCCCAGGAAACCAGGGCCAAGACAGACTCAGAGCAATTTGTCCATGGCCAGTCAGTGGGGTACTGCAGAATCAGGAGCAGGGCTCTGTTCCAGCCACCATACCACTAATTAATTAACTAGAGACATAGATTCACATTGACCTATTTCTCCTGTCTCCCTATCAGCTACATGCCTCTCACAGAGCAGATCATAGATGAAGATGTAGGTGTTTGTAGGAGGTACAGAGCCCCCAGGCTCCAGTGGGATGCTTGCACCAAGTGATGAGCAGCTGCCACAAGAAATAGTGGTCACAAAGGAAAAGCACATGCCTTGCTCACATTGACTTATGATTCCAAACACAGGCAAGGAATATCATTAAAAGGCTTCTTTTTTTCCCACCCAAAAGCTCTAGAACGAGCTCCAGATCTTTGAATATGAAGGGACTTCCATCTTAGCATTTTAGGTCAGGCTCTGTAGCACCACTGTGGCTTCCAGAGCTGGAAAAGTTGGGCAACACCTCTGAAGCCAGTTTCTGATTTAACAGCCCTCATATGGCACATGCTGGACTCCAGCAATGCATGTGAAAACTTGCTTTATTTAGGACACCACAAGAAAAGAACCTGCCTTCCCTGTGCTATATCGCAGAGTCTGTGGGAGCAGCATCTCTGAATCCACTTACACTGTGCAGTGGCAGCCACCTGCCAGGAGTTTCTTATCCGGAGGGGAAAGGCACAGATAATCCCCAAACACCTCTCAACAGGAGCATGCCCTATGTCCATGACCCTATTCTGATCCTTTTACAAGGTAAGAAGCAGAGCTGCCACTGTTGAGAAGGCATGGAAGGTGGCACTGAAGATGCAGGCAGATGCTGCCTGGGAAACATGGTGGTGCCTGTAGAATAAAGTGTTCACCCCACAGAGAACACACACACAGCCCTGTGGCCCCTTCCTGGGGCAGCAGGTGAGGATGTGAGTAGGAGGCATGCTCTGCGAAGGGGGTTTTCCTTACCTCAGCACAATGGACAATGTCCCAGCTTAGAGCTGCCAGCAATACTGCTATAGCTTGGGATGAGAGAAGAAAAGGAGAAACATCTGCTATTTTGCTTGGCAAAAACTAGAATGCTTTAAACATCAGTTTCACAGGCAGAAGACTACATCTGCAGTATGTAAATGTTTCTAGAATAGTTTACTGGCTGCAAAATAGAGATTTCCTCCCACAACAGATTTGTGACCAAGTTATCTTGGTACAACGAACAAGTGGGAGCACACACAGTTACAATGCATCTAGGAACGTGCAGTGCAAGGCACCACCCGGTATGCCTGAAGTACAGGTCAGCATCTGGAGAGATGCTGCTGTGGTCCTGAGACACCCCAAAGTGTTCGAGGCAAAGTGGGCAGGTATGTAATTTGAAGCCGCTCTGGCGCATCAAGCATTTGGGAAAGACCTATGGAGCACAGACCCTACTGGCCAAGCTGCATCTCAGCATCCCATCTCTTTTGACTTGAGCTGCTGGCGAAAAACCGTGTGCCTCTGCTACCTGCTCATAGCCTAGGCATGCTGTTAGCCATCCCCAAACAAACAAAGCATTTCACAGATTGAGAGTGGAAGCACAAAGAAATCAAGGCTTAAACTCTCGCAAATATCGAGATGTTTAACTCCAATGGAACACAGACACATTTGAGCACCCCAGTACTTTCTGGTGCTCAAATCAATCTGATGTAAAGAGAACCTGGAAAATAGCCAGGAAGGAAGAGACCAAGCCAGGGAATGAAACTTTCTCTAAACAGTGCTTTAGTCAGACCTTAGGCCAGCCCTTGCTTTCTGCTCTTTCCCATCCATCACTACTGCAAGACATGCTTCTCCGGGAGAGGTCTGAAAGGTGCCCAGCCTATTCATTAGCCCTGCAGTCTCACAACAAATTCAGAAATTCCCATTAGTTTGGCATGCTTAAGGTTGGAAACTCAAGTCACATAAAGAAGAAAATATTTTCTTGTTTCATTTGGCAAGAGAGAATGAATCTTCTAATATGAAGCGTATTTCCTGTTAGGGAGATACTGGCTTTTGACACATGTATTTCATGTGCTTCACTCCTGCCAGATTTCCAAGAGAAATGAAAGAGAATACCTGCCAGGAAAGAAAGCAAGACAAATAAAATATGCCTCCCATGACCCTCCTCCTTACTAATTGCTGCATATATGATGCTTTTAATAAGAACAGCAAGTGTACACTATCAAAGCAACAAGATACTCAACAGCGCTCATCTTGGTTTAGGCTCCTCTTTTCTTAGTGCTTTGTTGGGTCCAGAGTGGGAGGAATAAACCTTCCCATTTTGGCCACTCCAGGTTAGCTACTGAGAAACTCCCTGGGATGGTCACAGTGTTTGCCTAACAACAGTGGCGCGTTCTTCAGACACCATAAACAGCCCATGCATGCACCATGGGATGTGCTGCTCAAGGCTGCTTCTTGTCTCCAAGCTGGCTGTTTACAGCCAGCATGACACACTTATATTTTCCACCCCAGCAATATTAATAGTGCTATGTATTTTGGTGCAAATTAAACCCAAACATCCCTCATTGTGGCAGTAACCCAGGCAAGAGGGAACAGGACGGAGACCCAAGCTGGATGGACAGTGCAAAGGCAGGAGGCCAGCCAAGCATAGTGTTCTCCAAGGCATATCTCTCTGCAGAGAGGCTGCCCAGCAGAAAGCCCTGCTGTACTCAACAATGGGGTGTCAGCACTGAACCATGCCACAGATAAGTGGGGTTTTCTGCTGTTTCATCCCAGCTGTGAGGAAGACAGCAGCCAATGCCTCCTGAAGCCTTCAGTCCTTGAAAGGATTATACCTAACAATGATGCCTGTCAACATGGTCTCAGTATCACCTTTAAATGAAAGCTTGGGTTATGGCTGGGGTCCGCTGCACAGCCAGCAACCTGTGATAGGCAGCCAGGGCCTGTGAAGCTGCTGTCAACTCTTGTCTTGAAACCATTCCCCAAACCCTCCTCCTCCTCCAGATGTAACTTAGAGACAGACAGAACCACTGAGGCTGAGCTCCAGTGCTGGCCACCCTCAGCAATACAATCAGGGAACCACAGACTCCTGGGGAACCACGGCAGCATGCTCAGCCTCATCACCAGCACAAGCAGGGCCAGCAGCAGTCACCTGAAAGCAGAAACATCAGCAGTGTAGCAGGTGAAGCAGCACAGAAAAGGGGGTGATTTTAGTAGTGTTTTTGAAAATATGACCTGTGAGGAGAGGCTCCTGTTCTAAATAAAACAGGTGGAAGATGAACATCTCACCTTCTCCCAAAAAGGCAGTAAGAGCTCTCATGACACACACTCAGTACTTCTCACATAGCCTGGAAACAAAAGCAGAGAGATCAGCTCTCCCTTACCGATTCTTTGTAACTTCTGGGAAAAGGATAGAAGCCTATTAAAAGCTGCCTTTCAGCTCCAGCTCTCCCCAGGGACAGGGAGGTCTCAGAGGGAGCCTAAGGAACCTCATGCAGCCACTTAATTACCAGGAGTGTCTCCCCCAACCCAGCAGCTGTTGGGACAACAGAGCTTGAACTTCCAGACACATCAGGACAAAAATGCAGCACAGAGGGGACCACGACACTTTCTCCTCTTGCTATTGCTGGCTCTAAATCATCTCTTTCCCCTATGGGACTTGCAGTGTTCCCCACGATCTCTTTCTGCAGCTGAGCCAGCCTTGAGGGTCTCTGCTGCCAAACTCACCACCTTGACCCAAGTCCCTTCGCTGCCAAGGACAACTAAGAAAAGTTTCCAGTCTTGCCTCTCACATCCAACATATTTCACACTGTTGCTCCCATAGTCCCATCAGCTTTTCCTCTACCCAATCGTGCACCAGTTTCCTTTTACAGCTATCTTCACACCTTGTTCCTCCAGACACAGCTAGTCTCTAGCTTTATCCAGCTCTCTAAATGCTCAAATTCCTCCTTAAAATGTCTTTTCCTTACAGTGTTTCAGCAGTAACCGAAACCCAATCCTCCTTTTCCTCCTCTGCTGAAACCAGAGTGAACTGTATTATTCCTCTACCTAAGCCCCTCCCCTTTGGAAGACAAAGGCATAGATGTCACCCCCTCTCCACCTTTTTAGGGGGCAGAACCCCACTGATAAAACCAAATCTCATCCCTCTCATCCACTCCAGATCAGCCTGGCCCTGACCTAGAGGGAGGCTTTATCCACACTGGCTTACTCTAAGGACCAGCTCACCTCTACCAACAGCATCCTCACATCCTGGAGAGAACAGAGACCTCCTGAAAACACAGGGCACAGTGACCAACACAGTACCTCTTGTATAACTCAAGTGCCCTTCATCCATCAAGGTAACTTGGTGAGCGGGCACACAGGCAGGCACTAACACTGACACTGGCAATGAGTCATCTCAGAGCTTGCTCTGGCTTCTTCCTGGCATGAAAAAAATCCCTAATGAAGAGCAACACTCAGGCTGCACACAGGTCAACACAGTCTGAGTAATGCCATGTCATCAGTCCCTGCATACATCTCTGTTCTGGCTCCATGAAGATCAGCAAAGGAAACAGTGCAACACAAATCAGGGGTCTGTGAATATCCCCCCCTCTTTTCCATTAAATACTACCATTGCATCCCTCATAAGAAAGAGCAGGGCAAACTGGAACCCAGAACAAGCATAATCCAGGAAATGACCCAATGGGAGAAGGATCCAGAGTGTTCACTCCTTCCTTCTTGCCCTAATAACAGTCAGTGATCCTCCTCCAGTCATAATGGTTTCCTGTTTTCCAGCTGCTTTGACCCTACTGAGTCACTGCTTATCTTCAGGTGACCTATATCAGGTTTTTATCTTGAGAACAGGCCAGAGAATAGCTACTGTCCAAAAAACATGGTCTTGGTGTGTTCCTGAGCACTTGCTTTCTTGTAATGTTGAGGAGCAAGTTACAGGATGAAATAAAAAGCAACAAAGCAAAAAAAAAAAAGGTGCTAGCAAAGGTTAGAATTCAGGGTTAATGCTCTAGATAGTGAGCCTCAGAAAAGCAGGAAACAGATCATCACCAGAATACAGCAAGAGCTTTAGAAACTCCACTAGTCTACTGCAATACAATCCTATCCCTTTGCCTCTGTCAATGCATGTTTTCTTGATAACTTGGATCAAATTTGAGATTTCCCTTCGCTGTGGACATGTAGGGAAGGAAATGTCAGTTAGAAGAAAGCAAGTACAAGGCAAATTCATATTCCAAATTACAAAAAAATACATAGTTAAGACAGCACAGGAGCTCACAGTGCCAGAATAAAGTATTATGTGTGGCACTGAGGACAGCAACTTACTGCCTGATCTTGTCATTCCTAGGTCCAAATCTTGGTCCAGAAGGCCCTCTCCTGCAGGCAGAAAAGAGCAATCAGGATGGAAGGTACAATGAAAACATGTTTTTAAACCAGACTGAAAAGATACACAGCAGAGAATCAATGCCTTGTGGACAGCGGATTGTTCTCTTACCTCCCATCAGTCCCTCCCAAGTCTTAGGATACATGGGACACCCCACTCTTATAAAGGTCACACCTATTAAATCTAATCCATGCTCGATGCCAAGCCTCATCTCAAAGGAATAAAAGGGCTTGATTCCCAAGCCCCCCCTACAAGGCAGGGAGCAGCTTTTGGTATTTGACACCTGCAGTCATGGAGCTTAGGCAGTTAAGACATTGCATTCCCTAGAGCAGCTATTCAGAAACTCACAAGAAAAAGTCTTCCTCTTCATCTGAATCTTCTTCCAACAGGTTCCTCTGCAAGCACAGAAAAGAGCCAAACCACATCAACAAGCAACCACCATTTCCCATGCACACTTCCAGCTCTTAAGACACAATCAGCATCCTCTGACTGCAGGTTACATGCAAACCCTCCTTTGGAGGGGATTGACAGTCCTCTTGTTTGGAGTCATTCTGTTTCTCTCCCCTTGTGACCAAGGTCCGAACTGGATGTCTCTGTGCTGCTATTATCACTTTGGCAGTGTTTGCTAACTCTGCAAGCACGGACTGATGCATAGCTCTGCAGCTCTGACCCGGGACAACTTGCACCTCTGCCGCTGAGCCAAACTGGATTTATATCAATGGCCAATTGCCTGCATAGGTTCAAATCCTAATTCCAGGGATCAGTACAACTCTCTGTGATGCAGAAGCAGCCAGTGTCAGCAAGCAGAAAGCAGAGCCCCTGCACAGGCCAGCTGTGGAAGGAAGCTCCCATTTGTTCAAGGGACAATCCCCAGTGCTGCACTTTGTCAATGGCAGCTACTCAAAGAACATCAGCCACCCTGAAGTGTCCCATCCACATGGGAAGTCGGATTTACTCCGAATGTGGAGGACATTGGAAGTGTCTCCAGCCATCTAATGGCAGCAGATGTAAGAAGGATGACTGCAAGGAAACACACTGGGCTCCCTGCAAGGCACGTCCAGAGAGGTTGGCCCTTCCAAACCCTCAACTCAAGCAAAAGCCATGGCGGGGCTGGAAAGCAGAATGGTCTGGTAGCTCCTCTGCTTTGCACCAAAGGGCTCCTCCTGGGCTCAGATTTGCTGTTCCACTATACTCCATCAGGCAGTCCAAAGCCTGATTTTTAGAGAGCAAACCCACAATCCCACTTAAGCCTGAAAGTTTCAGACAGACAGTACTAGAGTTCATTTCTCAGACCACGGCAGCACAAATTCTCCAACCGAGCCAAGAGATCCCTAGAACATCTACTTAGGGTCAAAAAAAAAAAAAAAAAATCAAGAGTGGAAATTGCACAGTAAACATGTGGGCCCAGGAACACACTGGATTGTCCTTATGGTATCGAGAGCTGCTTCCTCTGTGCATAAACTGTGGCTCCCACCTAAAACATAGTGCTTATTTTAAAGCTCACCTACATTTCCATCCTTGTCACATTTGCTTAATCAACTTAAGCAAGCAGCAAGACCACGAAATAGTTTCAGCCACTGCCTCCCTCAAGGGCTGAACAAACTGCTCTTGGCAACACAGGATCCTCATCTTGCTGATGGCTGTCATGAACTGTAGCAACATTTGAGACTACAGTCTAAATTCAGTTTTAGCACAGTATGACCCCAGGACAAACACATCACATTCAATCCAGTTTGTCTAAAACAGGCAGCTGCACCACTTTGACCCGTATTCAAGGCCTGAAACATCAGGGGAACATGGTGACATGGAAAAAAAAATAATGACCTGTAAAGCAAGGGTAACTTCACAAGAGTCCTTCAGCCAGTAACATGTGGAGGACAGCTGTGATGCCCAGGCCTAGCTGTGCAGAGAGGCAGGAGACTGGTGCACACCAGGATCTCAGAGCCTAAAGGAACTGAATCAGGCTCCCAAGACAGCAGGATCTCCCAGTGAGGTTTGTTTTAAAACACACAGATCAGGTTTGCTGCACGGACAGTGCCCCCACTAACTAAATGTCATTATCGACAGCGACGGGGCTTCTGAGCCCCGTAGCTACGGGACACGGCAGCAGCAGCCCCTTCGGCAAAGGGAGCCGTAGCTTACCTTGCACCGGCTGACCCAGCGGCTAACGGCACGGGACACTGCGAGGGCCTTAGGGTCCCCAAGGTGCGCTAACAACCACCTGCCTTCCATAGGCACCTACCCCGGGCACCGCTCCGGACCGTAATGGCCAGCAGGACCGGAGGGACCGGCCGCCCCGTAGCGCCGGCACTCACCCGCTCGCTCTTCACCGAGCCAGTCACCTCGTCGTCGTTCAGGTGCCGCTTGAATTTCGGGGGCATGGTCTCTGCCTGCGGGAGAGGCGACTTCGTGCCCGGGAGGAGAAGCCTGCCGGTGAGGTGCAGACACAGGCCGGGTCACCCTGCTGCTCCACGACTCAACCGCGCGGCCCAGGCCGCCCCTCGCCAGGCCCGGCAGGAAGCAGCAGAGCCCAGCAGGCACCCGGGGAGCCCCGCACGGTGTCCCCAGGGGAGGGAGGGAAAAGCGGAAAGACGAAACAAGGATGCAAGAGCCGCAGGGCAGGGGGGATGCAAGGGCAGCCGGTGCCCGACACCCGCACTTTCACCCGGCCCCACCGGTCCGGTCCAGCTCGCCGGTGCCACAGGGGCCGCCAGCAAGCACAGCCAATGCCCAGACAGACACCCAACCTCCACGACGACACAAGACCCCACCACAGCAACCGCACTCACCGGGCTCTACTCCGGGCCGGGCCGGCGGGAAATGGCCAGTACTGCGGCTGCGAGTCAGCTGTTCCATCGACCGCTCCGCCCACCACGCCGAGCGCCGAGCAATCGATTCCCGACCCGAGGGCAGGGTCAGGGGCGGAGCCTGGACGGTGTCGGGGCGGAGCCTCCGTGGGGGCGTGGCCTGGGACCAGGCGCGGGCGGGAGGTGCAGGGGCGAGGGCCGGCTCCAACCCGGTACCGCGGGAGCTGGCTCGGGACCCCGTGGTTGGCCCGACCCCGTGGTATGCCTCTCTGCCAGCAGCCGGGGGATCCGGCCGCCCCGGTCCCCGGCATCACCCCTGGCACACGGCCCCGACAGAGAGACCGTTGGCGGCGGCCGCAGGTTGCCGGAGTTCGGCCAGCGGCCTCGGGGAGTCCGGGCGGGGGGGGTGCCTGCTGCCGCTGGGCGAAAGCCGCCGCCGCCGCCACAGGCATCTGGAAGGTTCTGGCTCGTCCGTCCCCTCTCCGCCCTGACCCTCTCCCCGCCGCCCTCCTGCCCTATAAATGCGGGCGGCAGCACGGAGACATTGACGGTATTGATAGCACGGGGCCATGCTGGGGGTTTGGCTTGTGCTCTTGGGCGGCCTGGCACTGGGCTGCCGGGGCGAGAGAGCCTTTCTAACGCGTGCGGATGACAGCACCGGGCGTTGCACCTACTCCTTCACTGTGGCCAGCCCCGTCGAGGCCGCCTGCCCCAGTGCCGGCGGCGGGCTCGAGCTGCGGGCAGAGCTGGCCTCTCTCGCCGCTCGCCTGAGCCGGCTGGAGAGCCGGGAGAGGGGCGCGGGGGGCTCGGGGCCACGGGGTGTTGAGGCGGGAGGAGCACGGGACTCCCAGCAAGCGTCCCCGGCCGGTGGCCTGGAGGACGCTTATGGCGAGCTGCTGCAGGCTAAGTCCCGGCTGGAGGAGGAGAAGGGGCGGCTGGAGCGGGAGAACGCGGAGCTGAGGAGGCGGCTGGAGAGCAGCGCCCAGGAGATCGCCCGGCTGCGGGCCACCCCTTGCTCCCCCGGTGGAGAGGAGCCCGACCGCGAAGCCCTGCGTGTCCCCGGCAAAGGTAAGGGTGGGGGCCGCGGCGCCGTGAGCAGCCCTGGCACCGAGGCTCTGCAGAGCCTCTTCACTGCCGCCTGTGCAGTGCACCCACTGCTGCCCCGTTCTTGGGGACCCCGGCAGGGCGCTCCTCTGCTGCAGAGCTCAGCCGGGGGGATCACAGCCCATTGCACCAAACCCCCTCCCATCCCTAAATCAGGGCTGGCAGCCCGAGCCCACTCATCACACCATCCACCCTGCAGCAGAGGGGGGAACGCAGGGAACTGTGCTCATCTGGGGGTTTAGGAGATTCCCTGAAGGAACATTAAACTCCGGATCTGAGGAGCAACAGCATCAGCTGCTGAGCAGCACCCCCATCAGCGGGTCACAGATGTGCCCCACTGCAGCAGAAGCAGGCACTGGGCTCCTGACAGAGGTGTTGGCGTTGTGGGGGGGCAACAGTCCATCATGGAAACCCCCAGCGGTGGGGAGGGCAGGTGTGGTGGTGAGGGGAGCTGGCTCAGACCCTGCTCACATTGCACCTTGCCCCACCACAGCCCCTCGCTGGAACCTGCAGCCCCTCACGTACCAGGAGCTGCAGTCAGAGAGGACAGAGGTTCCCGCATCCCGGATGCTGGAGGAGACTGCACTCAGCCGCCAGGGGACGGAGGAATCGGGTACTGCTACCGGCACGGTCGGCCCCATGCTTCGCTGCTAACAAACAGTGCCTGGTCCTCTTGAGGGGTTCACCAGGCGCAGCTACTGCTGAGCAATAACTCTTTTCTCTTCCTTCCTGTCCCTGAGCAGGCTGCGGTGAGCTGGTGTGGGTTGGGGAGCCTGTTGTCTTCGGCCGGGCAGACTCCATCGCAGGCAAGTACGGTGTGTGGATGAAGGACCCTGAGCCCGTGCCCCCCTTCACGCGGGAGACCACCTGGCGCGTGGACACGGTGGGCACAGAGGTGCGCCAGCTCTTCCAGTATGAGGCGGCTGAGCAGCTGGCCCAGGGCTACCCTGCCAAGGTTCACATCCTGCCGCGGCCCCTGGAGAGCAACGGAGCTGTCATCTACCGCGGCGGGCTCTTCTTCCAGCCCCGCCGCTCCCACGCTGTGGCCCGCTACGACCTGCGGACAGAGGCCATCACGGCCGAGAAGGAGATCCCTGGTGCTGGCTATCATGGACAGTACCCTTACGCTTGGGGAGGCTACACCGATATTGATCTGGCCGTGGATGAGATGGGGCTCTGGGTGATCTACAGCACCGAGAAGGCCCGGGGGGCCATCATCCTCTCCAAGCTGGACCCGGAGACACTGGAGATCCGGCAGACCTGGGAGACCAACATCCGCAAGCGGGGAGTGGCCAACTCGTTCATCATCTGTGGCACCCTCTACACCATCAGCAGCTACTCAGCTCCCAATGCCACCATCAACTTTGCCTACAACACAACCACTGGCACCAGCCGGGCCCTCAGCATCCCCTTTGAGAACCGCTTCCGGTACCTCAGCATGGTGGACTACAACCCCACTGAGCGGCAGCTCTTTGCCTGGGACAGCTTCAACATGGTCACCTACCCCGTCCGCCTCTCCCAGGTGTGAGCCGGGGCTGTGCTGGCTGAGCCCCTCTGACCCCTGTATGTGCCTCAGCACCCTGCTTTGCTCCCCAGCTCCCCCCAGCACGGCCAGGAGTGCCGCCTCAGCTAGCCCTACGCAATTGTGGGGACCACACGCTGCTCAGGTGCACCGTGATGGGGCCACCGGCATTCCCAGTGGCACCTCCAGCAACAGCCCACTGTGTGTGTGTGCAGTGGAGAGAAATGAAGTGCTTCTCTAGAGCCTGGTCAAGCCAGTGAAGCGCCTTTCTGGGTTTTGAATGAACCACTCCTGCATCCTCTGGGAGCCGGCATGCTGGCCTCACTGAATCTGAGGAGGGAGGGCTCAAGCGCTGAAGACTGGGCAAGGCAGTGGTGGAGGTAGGGGGAGGCTGTCTGGGAAGGTCCCACCTTATGAATAAAAGCTTTCCCTGGTTGCAAGCAGCAACCCTTCTGTGGGGCCAAGGTTTGTGTTTCCAGGCTCTGGCTGAGCACGAGCACCACTGCTGCCCCTCAGACTCCCCTCAGCAGCAGCAGTTTTGGGGAGGCCTCCACAGTTCATTCCAGACTTGCAGAGGAGAGCAGCGTTTGCCTACCACCAGCAGCCCTACAAAACAGAGCTCCCCTGCTGAGAGCCCATAAGCCCTGCTGCATCCCACACTGCAGGTGCCTGGGGCATTCCAGAGCTCAGCCACCTCCAAAAATTACCTGTTCGGATCAAACGCAGCAGGGAGTATGGGCACTTATTGCACAACCCTTGTTTTATTGGGGAAACAAAATAAGCCAAGAGAGGTGAGGTGAGGAATGCTGGCAGAGCATCCTGCAGCCGAGCAGCCTCTTGGTGAGCTCAGCTCCTCTCAGCCATGTGCTTCAGGTTAATTGTCCGTGCCTGGCCACCTATGCAGTGTGGCCACTGTGGCCCCACTCCACATGCCAGGCCAAGCCACACTCTTCTGTTTACTATAGAAAGTTTGTAGGAGGCTGTTTCTGCCCCCTTCCCAGGCACTTGGGACAGACAGGACAGCAGCGGCCCCATCCCTGGGGGGTGCACAGGGTGCCAGCCCAATAGACACCAACCAGCACTGCTGCCCTGCACCTCATCTTTCCAAACCTGGTTTTTCCTGGGGGTTGGTGGGCCAGTGCCCCCCTTGGTGCACCAAGAGGCTGAAGGTGCTGGGGGCAACCAGTAAAGCTTTGGCCAGGAAAATGCCATATTTGGGAGGCAGCTGCTGATGCAGCCAACTCCAAGAGCACCTTTATTTAGCATGTTGTGACATGACCACAACATTGAATTGGAATAAAAGTTAAAGCTTCAGCACTAACCCCCAGAGATTTACCAGATGGGGAGGATTAGTGAGCTGCAGGTGGCTGGTGCTGGGGGCAGTGTGGGGTGGAAGGGATGAGGACACTGAGGCAGGGCTGGAGGGGTTTGGCTGCTCACCAAAGGGAGGGGCCCCAGCTCAGAACTGACCCTGTTCTAGAAGAGCAGGAGACAAAGGGGTGCCCAGGAGGCAAAGGCAGCAGGTGCCAGCTGCAGGCAGCCCACGCTCCTCCATTGAGAGGGCTGCCCCGGTGAGTCCTGTGGGGGAAGTGAGGAAGAGCCCTGCCAGACCACTGGGAGGGGCTGGGGAGGGTGTGGGATGGGACACATCCTGTGGGGTCTCTGTTGTGTTTTAAACCCTGCTAGCAACTAAGTACCACATGGAGTATAGCCACCATAGAAGAGACAATATCCAACATTATACAGCATCATATGGCATATATTATACAACATAATATATCATCATAGTTTAATTCATTGGCCACTCTCACCCAAAATCAAATCTCCTTGAGGTACGCACCAAACTTCCCCATCCTCCCACATCACCCAGGTGCACCCAGGTCCCGAAGCAAAAGCAATCCCATAAGTTGGTTTGACTTTGCCTGAGGCAGGAATAACCCAGACTGGTTTCCCCAGCAGATTCTTTATGTGCACTGCAGGAACTTTCCCTCTCTACAGTGTGTAAAAGCTGTGAATGGGCTGGGCCAGCCATGTTGGCAGATCCCCTGCTGTTGACCAACCAGGTGGCCTTTGCTAAGTGTATATGTATCCCAATGTTTGAAGTCCCACCACCCTTTTCTGTGGGTGGTCCATTTTAAGTTCAATTTCTCCAGAGGCTGGTGCATAGTAGGGGATGTAATATACCCACTTGATGCTGTGCTGTTTGGCCCAAGTGTCTATAAGGTTATTCCAGAAATTAGTCCCATTGTGTGACTTTTTCTGGTGTTTTCATCTCCCCCCACAATAATGTCATCAGTGTTCTGGAGCTTGCCCCTGTTGCAATGCATTCTGGATCAGTCCGTGGCAGATGGTAGGGCTGTGTTTCCACCCCTGGGGCAGTCGGTTCCAAGTGTACTGGACACCCCTCAAAGTAAAAGCAAACTGTGACCTGCACTCTGTTGCCAAAGGAATTGAGAAGAATGCATTGGCAATATCAGTCGTGGCATACCACTTGGCTGCCTTTGACTCCAGTTCATACTGAAGGTCTAGCATGTCCAGTATGGCAGCACTCAATGGTGGTGTGACTTCATTCAGGCCACAATAGTCTACTGTTAGTCTCCACTCTCCGTTAGACTTTCGCACTGGCCATATGGGGCTATTAAAGGGTGAGCGGGTCCTGCTGATCACTCCCTGACTCTCCAGTCTACGGATCAGCTTATGGATGGGAATCAGGGAGTCTTGGCTGCTGCAATATTGCCGCCGATGCACTGTTGTGGTCATGACTGGCAGTTGTTGTTCTTTGACCTTCAGCAACCCCATACCGGAAGAGTCCTCTTTCACTACACAAGCTGACATTAGTGTCCACTTCTTCCATAGGGGGGTGATTGATAGCAGCACAGACTGGTCCTTTGTTTCATTTGCAGTGCCTGCTACTGGAGTTGGAGTGGCTGCAGTGTCTGTTGTCAGGGCTGGAGTAGCTTTGGTGCCTATTCCTTTGTCATAGGATCCAGAGACCTTCTTTTCTCCTTGAGGGTACTGGATAGTGTTGAGCAGGGCTCTGTAGGCATGGGTCAGGCCCCAGCACGCTGTGGTGATTTGTGCTTCTCTGGTGTTGCCAGGACAACAGCATACTTTTTCCAAATGTTTTACTAGTTTTTCCAGATTCCACACTTGTTCAGGGATGAAGTTCCAAAGCACTGGAGGGGCCCACTCGCCTGGGTACTTGCATATATTATCCCACACACCCTGCCACTCATAAGTATCCAGCCTTGGGGAAGACCTCTTGGTGGTATCCTTAGACAGTTGTTCAACCTTAGACAAGACCTGAACCATATATGCAGCAACACACTGGTTCTTGGCAAAAGAACCAGGTTGGTTTCAAGGGTACTCAAAATCTTTAAAAATCTGAAATGCTGCTGTAAATAGCCTGGTGTGGGAGGAGAAGGTGTGGGTGAATGTCTCCTCCAGAGGCTGGTCCTCTGAGAAGGAAAGGCAAAAAATACAACTATTAATAGTTCCCATTACATGGCTGCAATGCTCAGTACAGGCACCACCAGACCAGTTTCACAACCAGCAATTCTTTCATATCAGAAGCCATTATTAAAAAGCACAACAAAGTGAGAGCCTTAGCTCAGGCCCCATAGGTGACAAACATCACCGCAGGGAACACATACTGTGTTACACATTGCAACTCTAAGAGCAAGTACAACAACTCAGAGAGCAAATAAATCAACATTGTGATGTGTGAATATTAATGCTAAACAATGAAAGCTTATAAAAAGCTTTTTTGACACACTCGGGTCAGATCTGTCGTTTTCTCAACCCTTCATGCCCCATGTTGGGTGCCAAAAGGGACTGTCGTGCTTTAAGCCCAGCTGGTAACTCAGAACCACACAGCCGCTCGCTCATATGCCTCCCTTTTCCGGGTGGGATGGGGAGGAGAATTGAAAGAATGTAAATCCCATGGATTGAGATAAGAACAGTCCAGTAACTAAGGTATAATAAAATACTACTACTAATGATAATAACCATAAGGGAAATAACAAGGAGATATAAAACTAAAAGGGAAAAAAAAACCCAAACCAACACCAAACCAACAAATGCACGTGATGCGCAATACAACTGCTCACCACCTGCTGACCAATACCCAACCTGACCCGAGCAGTGATCAGTCCCTTACAGGTAACTCCCCCCAGTTTATATACTGGCTGTGATGTGCTGTGGTATGGAATTCCCCTTTGGCTGGTTTGGGTCAGGTGTCCTGGCTCTGCTCCCTCTTGGGTCCATGTGCACCACCTCACTGGCAGAGCACGAGAGACTGAAAAGTCCTTCATCAGGGTAAGTACTACTTAGGAACAACTAAAACATAATAATACAGCATTAGTATCAGACTAAATCCAAAACACTGCACTATACCAGCTACTGGGTGAAACCAGGACAGGGACCAACCTGGGGCTGCAGGTGGGACCCCAGCACATGGAGGCAAGACGCTGAAGGACCATTTCTTGCTCCCTGGCAGGCCTGGTGCAGGGCTGGGACACTCACCACGAGCCAGCACCAGCAGAGGTGTCCCCATGCCAGCGATGTGCCCTTGCAGATGCCACGGGACAGCCCGACGGCCCCAGCAAGTCCCCGCTGCCCTGCCAGTGGCCCGCTCCTGCTCCATTTGTGCTGCATTAGCAGTTGTGTCATCTCAGCCGCAGTGCTTGAGCCATACGGATCGGCAACACCTCCTGCCAGCCGCCATCAGCCACACCACGTTCTCTAGGGCCAGGGGCCCTGTGCAATGCCAGGAACCGCAGAGCATTTGGAGTTGCATCACCTACACACTGTAGCGGGTTGTGCGCTGTGCCCTGGACCTCACGGGCTGCGGGACGCCGCTCACCATGCCCCGGTGCCACTCTTTCTTCAGCTTCCTGACGGGGGGCAGCCATGCCTCCACCATTGACCACAGCCCCAGCCCCGCCATCTCATCCAGCTGGGCAATGTATGAGGAGGACTCAGGTCTGCGCTGAGCTGGGTGCCCTGGTCCTGGCGTGGGGAGAGGGCACCTGCTGCCAAGGATTGCAGCTGCTGCAATAAACTCGTGGTGCATTGTGGGCTCTCTTGGCCTCAGAAAACGTGGGTGCATAGCCCTGCTCTGAGGAGCAGCCTCAGCCCTGCAGCATCCCTGTACTCTGCAGCAAAAACCCACTTGGGAACAGGCAGTTACAGAGGAACAAGGCAAACAGCAGGGTGATATCCAGGGGGGAAAAGCAGTAACGCTGGGGGTGAAAGGAAGCTATAGAGGTCACACCGGAAAAGGTAGGGGCTGTCATATTCCCACTGGGGCTGGGAAGAGCAAGGCAGGCAGCCCCTGCCTGCCCAGCACTGACCTCACCCAGCCAGGGGCAGCCAGGCAAGCAGCCACCCAGCCACCACACAGAAACCCTGCTGCTGAGGATGGCAGAACGACAGGTCTGTCCCAGAACAGGATGGGAGGAGAGGCTGGAGCCCCACTTTACCTCACAGCTTCCCAGAGGCAAGACTTGAGCCCCAGCATGAGAGGGGGGGCTTGTTCAGAGGTCCTTGAGGAACAGCAGCACCAACAGCTTCTCCATGAATGGAGACACCAAGCGCAGCCAGCCCCACTCCTTCCCACCATCCTGCTCTCTGCCAGCACCAGGGTCTTTTCAGACTGGGAAATCCAACGCCTAATTAACTAAGCCAATGTACACAGGATTTGCAGAGAGCTGGGCTGGAGATGAACAGTGCTGAATACATGGCTCTACTTAACAGGCTTTGCAAAACAGCCCGGAGAGCTTCCCCCCTCCCACACCACAGCAAGAAGCCAGCCTGGGCCCAGGGGGTTACTGGATTCTGACCCAAGTCACATTTAACCCTTGCCCTTGGGAAAAGCTATCGTCTTTTTACAGACTGATTATTATTAAGGGGGGAAAAGAAGGTGAATTCTCCAAACAAAATAGTTCCCTAAGCTATGGGGAGTTCAGCACAATTATTTGTGAAGACCAGAGCTCTAGGAGATTACACACCAAGTCCCACTCAAAAAGGCAAGATCTATCTCAGTGCAAGTGGCCAGTTATCTAGTTAAATGGCATAAAAATATTCAATGAACCAGGTTCAGTGACTAAAAGCTCAACCTGGCCTTACAGGCAGCTAGAGTTTAGGGCTGTTTGAGAGGCCCACATCAAAACTGAGTTATTCAGATGCAGAATATGCCCAATCATTTGCCTTTCATGAAGTTTCTGCAAAAATATTATCCTTGTTCTGCTCAGCACAAGAAACAGGCGAAAGCTTGGAATGTTCCCACAGCCGGCTGTGGGAAACTCGCCTGACTTTGCTAGTAGCTTTACTGGAGAATTTAAGATTAACCCTTTCAGTGGCATTTCCTTAAATGTAGAATAGTCTGGTGGTGGATATCCGATTTTAGGATGTCCTTCCAAGATGAACCAGGCTGAAGATAGCCTCAAACCAGGGAAACATCTCAGTTACTCTTCTACAGCACATGTGTAGATCAAACCACCATCTATGATCGCTCAGTTCCCTTCATCCTCCTCTCCCTGAGCACTTGCTGTAGCTGTGCTTGTGCAATTCCTGTAAAAACAAAAAGGGTGTCACCTGTGGTGTCACCTACTCTGAGGCTGCATCTGCCCATCACTGCTTGTGGATTGTGGAACCTTTGTTTACTCCATAGTGCTGCAGTTCTACCCCTTGACAGAATCAGCCTCAGCAGGACACTTGCCCCTCTGGAGTCCCAGAACCTGGGTTCCCACCCAGCCAAGCACAGGTACCTCTGCCTGCTTCCACCCACTGCAGGGCTGGCAACAACACTCCTGACCACAGGTGATCTGCACCACAACCAGCAGTGCTTGCACAGCCACCCCTGGCTGCCTTCTCCTTCCTTTGCTGACATGCAGCACCAGCTAGTACCTTCTCCCAAGGCAGGAATTACTTCCCAGAGACCAGTGTTTCTGGTGTTTGGTACCACGCTCCCTCTGGGGTCCAGCTGACAGCATCCTGCTGCTCCTAACCCCACAAACCCAGGGCAGAAACCTGGGATGCTTTGCCCTGTGCAACTGAAAGACTGAAGGATGTGTCAGACCTCATTCTGCCCCACACTTAAGGGCTTGAGTCAGTAACTGTATGTTCTGAACACGTGGTAGTGAGTGTACACTGCTTGCGAGCTGGGCAGGGAGCAGTTCAGGAGCAGCAGAAGGAAGCCTCCTGCACCCATGTGAAGGATCTGATCAAGGCTCCCTCCTGCAGGAAACCTCTTGCCCCTTACTGTGAGGGTTCAGCTGATGCCTGTTGTCAGCCACCGGCTAAAATGAGTAACCAGCTGTGCTCATCCTCATCTCTGACAAGTGGCTCTTCCCTAGGAAGGCAGCAGCTCACCAACACACCGCAGACGTAACATCTTGCAAACACAAGCTGCAGGTCCCGTCCAGAGCTAGATGGAAGCCATATCCCTTTGCTGCAAAATGAGATCAAAAGCACCAGGGGAAACAAAAATAAGCTGTTTCAAAGTGGTTTTCCTCAGAAGTCTGTTCTCCCAAGCTGTCACGCGCACTCTTTGCTCGGCACACGGTGTTCAGGCACTCTCCGTGCATCCTGCAGCACTGCGCTAATCACGAGATTACCCGGGTGCTTTATTTAGAGAATACTTTATTAGTTTCTGTAATCAAACCCATGTAAATAAGACCGTACATATTTCATACAGTGCGTTACCCCTGTACAAATGGAAAAAAAAAATTAACATTTCTAGACCAATATGGCTGTTAATTTCTGTACAATGCCAACTCACACTACAAGTGGGATACTTTTTTCCAAAGTTGACATCACAGCTAAAGTTTCCAAAAATTCAAATTATATATATATTTATATAAAAAGATAACCAATAGCGATTCACTAGGCATCGATAGCAGCAACAGCCTTTCCAGCTTCTGCAGTCATTTGAACAAAATTATACACATTAGACTCTCACCTCTTCCTTCCAAAACATGTGAAAAAAAAACCCAAAAAAACCAAAAAAACAAGGAAAACAGAAAATCCCAGAAAAAACCAGCAAATTCTGCTACTGATGTGGTACCTGGTGCTTTTTATTAGCTTTTTCAATCATTGTCTGGAAAAAAACCTCTAGAATAACATTATTAAAAACAGCTCCAGTATAGCACAGTCACTACTACATATCATAAGCAGGTACAGGGTATCTTACATTCACAGAAGTATCATACAGTACTGTCCTACAGCTATAATACTAGAGGATACAATTAAAAAGGCATTTATTTGACTTGATTCTACTTTCCAGCACACTGTGGGCAAGGAGGTGGTGCAACACAGCTCTGATATAAAGAATGCACCTTGTAGATTAAACTCTCTTTAAGCCAATAAGGTTTCTTTTATTCTCGTGGCACAGTTCGAAGTGCTCGCTGCTGTACACAGACATAAACTGGAAACCGTTTAGAAATCACTCGCATCATATAAAGATAGCTGGACAGAGGTGAACAGAACAAATCTGGCTATTGATGTAATGAACCTTTCAATTCCAGAGGTGAACAACTGAGGGGGCAGTGGGTGTAGAGAACAGGTGGCCAAGTAGCATTTTCATACGGTGATCTAAATGCAATGTATTTTCATTCAAGAAGCAGCAGCCAGCAAAGCACTGCCTTCAGAGGGAGATTCAACATCATCAGCATTCATCTGTGTTATGATAGGTCACACAGCAAAGGCAATTTTGCCAGCTGTATGAATCCCTCTCTTTATTACAAGATAGAAGCTTCTTAAGTCACTAAAAATTTAACACATATTACTTGGCCCAGCACCATCTTCAAATCTGCATGTT
Organism: Psittacula echo; assembly: GCF_963264785.1. Taxonomy (NCBI): domain Eukaryota; kingdom Metazoa; phylum Chordata; class Aves; order Psittaciformes; family Psittacidae; genus Psittacula; species Psittacula echo. The sequence continues at coordinate 21,002,796 of NC_137740.1, forward strand.
CTCATATGCATGTGTTTATAAAAAGATAAATAACAGCTGAAGATCAGAGCCTGAAGAAAATATGAGTATTCATCTTGTCAGCTTGGAACAAGCCTCCCTGACCACCTCCCCACCGTTACTACTGCTCAATTTTTTTCACTTTGGGAAACATACAGGTGTGTAAGCCAGTACATGCGCACACGTGTAGAACGTGCACACACCAAAAGCAGCCTCCATGCTGTTAGAGCAGACACAAGCCCAAGGAGCCTAGAATCTCAGCTGGATACGCAGCAGCTCGCATCCGTTAACTGCTGAAGGCTTCTATGTCACTTTACACTGTTCAGAGCCCTGCAGGGAGAGAACACTATTGTCTCTTCCTTTGGGCTAGAAATTCATGCTGCTGTCATCTCACCCACCCTCCCCTCTCCCTCCACCTCCATGGAAACACAGCCTCTAAGATTTTGTTTCTTCAGTTTTGATTGCCTGAGGTTTGATTGGTCCAGTTCTAACAGGTTTTGTTGCTGTAGCAGGCGCAGGGGTGGGCTTTTCCTCGGTTTTGTCCTGGCAGACTCCTGAAGAGTCAGCAATTGCCTCGGTGGGTTTGCTCCCATTCTCGTCCACTTTCTGCGCTTTGCCTCCTATGGGTTTGCTCTGTTGCTGCTGCTGCTGCTCAGAAAAGAATCTCTGGGTGGACTGAAGTACCTCTGCTCTCTGCTTTGCCTTAAGAAAGGGAGAAAATATGTTTACTGAAGAGAGGGCATTGGAATAAGAGTGACTTCACAAAGTATCTCCTAAATGAAAGAGGACAGACTGACTGCAGTGGCAAGACTTTTCTAGAAAGGCAGCATCCATCCAGCTGCTTCCTAGATGTCACTACATCTGCGCTCTTGGCTCCTCAGTAGTAGCTTAACATCATGCTGAGGCTTCCCTTGCTCTTCCTAATCCTCAACCCAGAAAAGAGGATCAGGGACAATAGTTTGAAGCATTATCTAACATCTTTTTATGACACTATTATTGCACAGTTCAAGAAGTGTAAGAGCTACCTACAGCAGGCTCAAAACAAAGCTTCACTCCTCACTGGAAGTCAGACATGACCAGAAGGCATGTGTGCCTGCACACTCTCATGCCCCAACACTACTGTCAGCACTGAGGGCCATGCCAGCTGTCATTTCTGCTGCCGTGTGGTCTGGACTTCTTGAGTGCAGGAGCTGTGCATCACACCAGCAGAATCTACTCTCAGCACCCCAATTCCTCCCCCAACACATGTCTCTGGACACAAGACTTCAGAGTCTACAACAGGAATGCAAGTGAACCAGGTTCAGGGGTGTGTTCTGCGTAAGCTGGGGCCTTATCTGCTTCCCATTCAAAGTGGGCATTCATCCCAGGCAGCACAAACTACTGTCTGGCTTCTTTCAAATTCCTCCTCTGAATCCTACCACTAACCCGACTTACACCTGTGAAATTCAGCCTTTGTGGCTACGTGTTTTATTTGTAGGTTTTACACTGTGCAGACCAGAGGCTTCAGAGATCAAGCACTTCGCTTTCCTGTCCAGGCTTAAGCAAAAGCAGGAGTTGCAGTAAGAGGTCAATCTTTTGGAAGCTGCACAATTAAGTCCAATGCAGTCAAATGCCTTTTTAAAATTAAAAAGGTGTATTTTTAATACAAGGAGCCTTCACTACAATACAGTCCCTAAGCTTCCACATACCTCTCTTAAGTATTTTATGCTGTTTTACAGAAAAAAGGGCAGGGGGGATGACACGCAACAGGGAGACAAAAAAGCAAAAGCCTGGAACAAGAGGTCTTGGCTTTCATACTGTGTAGCTGCTCCAAGTAACTCAACCAGCAACAGAATAGAAAAACTCTGAAATCTGGTGTGCAGGACTGCAGTAACAGTTTTCTTTTACTGGAGCTAGATGGACACCTGAAATCTTCTGCATACATTTCAGCCATGCCCTGAAAGCTAGAAGTCTGGAGGAACTGATCACAAGTAACCAAGTGTGACAAAATAACTCAGATTCTTCTGAGCAGTGTTTGCAGGGAGATTTGGAAAACAGGACTGTATAGTCGCATTTGCTATGACTGTCTAAATTAAATTTGTAATATACTCATCAACATACTAAGCATCACCTGGTAAGTGTACAGCTAATAAACTGGTGGTAGAAAACTAAACGGACCAAGTACGTAGAATTTAAGGAGTAATCAATTATCTGGGGTAACTTATTCTCCTACAAGCAGACATAACCAGGAAAAAAACACATTCCTTTGCTTTTACACCTGAATGCATGGGTGTGGCAAATGACAGCAGATGAAGGAGCTCCTTAGCACCATCCATCTGTATAAGCAACTTATTCTGCAGCAAACATGTGAAGTGTACAATGGTGTCCTTGCACAGACACCCCATATCGCAGTCCCGCCTTGGTAAGAAGTTTGCCTCAACCTGAAGGGTCCCAAAGTGCTTTAACTCATCACCTGCTAGTGAAATGCAGCCACCTCTTCTGTGGAGCATACCACGTTACTACATTCTACCACAGACAATTAATCACAGGCATTTCAAACCACTGGGAGTTCAATCTTCAGAATCACCAAGTAATGAGGCTGGCTGGAACAGGGGGGTTCAATACCGGTGTTCAGAGCTGGGGAGGCAGATGTGAAAAGATAGCTAGCAGCAAGGTTTGCAGGCTTCATTGCTTACTCAGAAAATCCAGGCTCTTGAAATCTAATTGTCAGATTGCCTTTGACAGCAGTGGCAGCTTCACAACTGCTGACCACAAGACCACTGGAGAGAGGAAGCTCCCTACACTATTTTTAGTCTAAAGTTCTCATTAAAAAAACCCCAGGGCTTAGAGGAGGTCTGTGTTCAGTTATTAGAGGCCCAGCTATACCGGCTTTGGGTCCAGAGGCATTTTAATTATGACATGATTTGCAGACACATTCCTGCCCTACAAGCTGTCAAGACTGAACTGGTGTTAACAGCACCGCTGTCCAAATACTAACCTTCATGTCTCGTTCAGCCTTCATCGCAGCCTGGGCCTGATTGCCTCTGGCTCCAGATACTGATCCACAAAGACCTCTGGCCACACGCGGTAAATGAGGGTGGCTCATAAGGCCTGTGGTCATCTGAGACGGCATCTGACTATGCAGTACTACTGGCAGCCTCTGAACAGGCGCTGGGAAGGTGTTAGTATATGGGGCTCTTACCAATGGAGGGAGCAGGTTAGGCTGAGAGAGAATCTAAGTGGGGGAAAAAAAACAACAAAAAGAGACATTTCGCAATTAGAAAACTGCCAACTAGATTGCATGTTGGCATTATTTTAAATGGGGAAAAAGGTGCTGCTCTGCTGTCACATTCATGTCAAGAAAATAGGCTTTTATGTTAAGAGAGGCCATGTTTGAACTCCAGAAAAAAACAGCCCTGTAGTGCCGCTGTACCTGAAAGTAGGACCAACTTCCACCCAGTGTGTAATAAGGGAGAAGAACCATGCCAGGCAGTGGAGGACTCACTAGTGAAAGGCAGCCCTGGAAAGGCGAGCTAGTTCCTGCTAGTGGCAATCCAAAAAATCAAATCTCAAATCCTACAATCAAACACTCCAAATGCTGAAGACAGACAGAAATATCCTGTATTTTTAGAGAGGCTGGATTTCCCTAGCAGCCTGGCTACAATCACTTGTAACAAGGATGCACCACCCTTGTAAGCTGTACTCCCTGGAATGCCAGAAGCAAATTAAATCCTTTGTAATCAGCCCTGCTTTGTTTGGACTCCAGAGATCCTTTCCAACCCCAACTGCTCCACCAATACTTTCGAAATGCATCTCAAACAAACAACTGCAAATTGGCTTTGTCTTCAAGCATTTAAAATATGCACTGGGACCCTTCTGAGACACAAAGCTGCTCCCCTTCCCCAACCAAATGATCTGTTTTTGCAGGATGAGGAGCATTACAGCTGCATGGGGAAGCCAGCGGAACAACAGTCTGTTCTACATGATTCACAAATTGTATTAAATTCCTCAGTGTGCAAGAGCCCTCAAAATTAAACACACCACAAAACCTGCACTACTAGTTAGCAAGATCAGAGAGGGTTGTTTGTTGGGTTGGTTTTTGTTTCATCTTGAAATCATGCCATTTCATTTTAAGGATTTAATTTTGTATCTCCCTATGATAAAACCTGAGGGAACACAGCCAAATTAAGAGTCACGAGGTCATACAGAGAGATGGATTTGTTTGTAAGAAGCGAGCAGTCACCTACCTGTGGTGCAAACTGTGCAGGAAACGGCTGTGTCATTCTCACAGCAGCAGCTGCTGACTGAAACTGCTTCTGGTAGACGATGCTGTTCATTTTATTGGACTGATTGTTAGGACTTGTAGAACTGGCCCTAAAGAAAAAAACACACCAGTTAGAATCACACTGCTCTCATTCAGATGTTTTTGCTTTTAGTTACACCTTAACTAGAAATTCAGCATTGGACAGAGAAAAATAATAGTCTCTTGGAGAAGCTGGTATTAGATATCCTTCTGTATCTACTATTAATTTAAAATGCAAGCAAAATCAGAACTTAAGAATGCAAAGAGAAAAACCAGACATACTAGGACACGGAAAGACCCTGAGGTACGAAAGAGACCCTTCCCAAAAGCACTTGTAACACACACTAACGCCAAAAGTGTTGCCCTTCCTGTTCTTGCTACCTTATGTTTAGTCCTACCTCTCTACAATGTTTGCTCTATTGTGTCAAGTTCAGAGCTTGTCACAACAGGCATTAAGCATGTGCAGCCAAAGCTGCCACGTACAGCTCTGACCTGCTGTCTAACATTTCAAAATGCACTTGAAACATTTCAAGAATTCATGGAAAACACTCTCCCCATTTCACCAGGCTAAGAACATGACCCTCCATTAAAACTTAAGAGGTGTTGAATCACTGTGAATTAAATGAAACCTGAAAGGTTATCTGAGGGAAAGGAACCGAACAGCCCTCAGAAAGAGAAGAGCGAGCAGCCTACTTTAGGAAATGGAGCTTTTATTTGCAGAGTGAATGGGTGATACTTGTCATGTAAAATGAGCAGTGAGGCTCCAGTGGCAAGGAAGCAAGCCATACTCAGTACATACCAACACTTTATAAGCTTAAAGAAGTCTTTGTTTAGTTTTCACTTCGAGTTCTTGAGATCTACTATGCTTTTGTCGATCTTCCCAGTACTCTACACTTCAGAGCAAAAGCTTATGATAAGCACTGCTTTGATTGCTAGAAGAGACATCTCACGTAGAATCTCTAAGATATATACTATCAAGACAATTGTCTTAAACGCTGACTAAACTTGCAAATTGAAGTTTCTTCTTCTCATCCCTTCACTTTTTACTCAGGTAAAGTATTGGAAGCATGACTTCAGCACTGAGTTCAAAAATCTTATTTCCACCTCACTAGAAAAGCATGAACACTGTCAGTCTGATACAGTGAAACCCACCAAATATCGTTACTATGCACAGGAGCACAGTTCTCAAGAACAGAGCTATCTGGCAGTGAAGTTTAGTTTTCAAGTTCTTTCAGCCCACTAACTTCATCCACAAGCAGCCCAATAGGTCTATCACGAAGTGCATCTGTGTATGAGCAAGATTCTACCAATTCTGTCAATTAACCAAGCGAACCTGCAAACAGCTTACTAATTTCACTTGTGGGAAGCCTACAGATCTTGCAGTGATTCTTAGCTATCTAACAGAAATGTTGCCACAACTGCAGTGTAAGCCTTTAAGTGTTTTTACCTTGAGCAGTGCTATAAAGATAAACTGTCTTAGTTTTATACCAAACTACATCTTCCCTACCATGCCTATACTTTCCTGGTACAATCCCAGGTAATTTTACATGCCTTGTTTAGTGTCACTTAACAAAAAAAATATTTTAAGTGTTTTATTTCAGAGCAAAGTACTTTTTGGCCAACCACAGAATATCTGATGACCTACTGGAATGCTGCTTTTAAGCTAAGATTAAGCACTGCATTTTTGTATTAGTAGCCCCATATCTCACACCTTTCAGAATTGTCTGCTCATGCATGACTAGGTACATTTTCTAGCTCCGATTTCAAGGAATTTTGAGCTTAAGAGATTTACCGGAAGGGACTGGAAGTTGGAGTAGTACTTCTACCAGTAACTGGTGGTGTTCCAGGTTTAACATCGATGCCACCTCCAAAGGCCTTCAGGTCCATTTCTGATATCTGAAAAACAAAATAACCAACATGTTAATTCTAATTCAAAGAAATACTATGTTTACTAAGGAACTGTTAGCTTACCTCACATTTTTCTCAGTGAAAATAGGTCATTTAAGTGGAGGTGAAAGCCAGACTGCAAAATAGCTTATTATTACTAAGACAGCTCCAGCACCACAAGCACCCGTGTACAATTTTTCTGCACTATTTGGCACTTCGAGCAATGGCAATGACTTTCTAACTTGATCTTCCTGCATAATGAAAAGGGATTTGTGACTTACTTATCTGGCCCTGAAGAAGTGCTTCAGGGTTGATATTTCCTTCCCCATCTCAGGTATCACATGAAAATTTTTAGATATAATCCTGAAAAATGCTGAAGTGAAGAATGTCATAAAATAATCCAGTTTCATAAAAAAATAAAAAGCACAGCAAAAATGGAGCTGTCATTTATGAGAAAAAAATCTCCAGACTAATTGGAGCAATAAATCTTGTACGCTATTTTTGCAGGTACACTCAACAGAGTAAGTTAGTCTCTGGACCTTACCACACACGGCCATGAAGCATAACAGCAATAATAATCAGTTAAATACAAGTGGCTGGTTTAAGCTGACTTTCTTTAGCAGGAACATGATGGAACCTTTAACAGGCAGGGAAGTCACCTAAGGCCACCATACCACTGCAGTTCTTTCTTATTTCTTGTTGAAGTAAGCGTTAATTTTCCAATGACAAATTACTGTCTTCCAGCCATAGCAAGAAACACACTGCTGCTTAGAAGATAGGCTCATAAAAATTATAGAGGTGAAAATATTTGGCCAGATCCTATGAAGCTAGAAAACTGCATGGTGCAAAAATCTCCATATGCTCTGGTGGGTGACAAGATGAAAACTTCATTTAGGTGATCTGGAATTCTGGTTTCCATTACTGCTGAAGACACAGAATTAACAACTGAGAGAAATTTTTCTGATCACAGCTGTAAACCATTGGGACAACAAGGTAATTTTATACTAAAAAGCACCCGAAAATGTAGGCCACAAGATACAAGGATTTCAGGTGCAACTCCAGAGTTTATTCCCTACACTGGTGAAAGACCTTGCTGTAGCTGACAAAAAGCTGTGCTCATGTCTACTGTTGCCACTCACTGCTCACCTGAAAGTATGCTGCAACTGCGCTGTGCTGCGCACTATCCAAAAATCCCAGGTGCCTGTAAATCTGTGATTCCATCTAAGACAAGAGACCTTGACTGGAAGCTAGCTCCATACATCCGCTCATTAACAATTACCGCAGCAGCTCCAGATGAAGGCTAGGACAGGATTCCCTCCTAGATATTCCAGTTTCTTGCACTATTTCAGTGTTATCTCCTTACTGGAGCTGTCACTCAAAAAGAGTTTTCTTCAGCTGCAAAACCAGCCTTTTACATATCAAAGGTCCTGCCTTTCATACAATGCTGTGTTCTCAATATACACCTTGCTGTGCTATTCAGAAAAGCAGGCCTCCAGCAACATTAGAAGAGTTTAATTCTGGTTTAAGGTCACAGCTGATACAGAGTCCATTGAAGCCCCTAAAACTCCAGTTCATTGCACTGGAAAGACTTTATCGCATACAACTCACTCCTTTATGAGATCAAACAATGCGAAAAATACATGCATGACCAGAATCATAAACCAGCCCTAACAGTGTAATGTTGTTTGCCTGCTGCTCTAATAATGGCTCTGTACTATTTTCTGCATGGTTCCTACATGAAATATCCTATACAGAGTCATTATCAAACTAGATATTCATGCAATGCAAATGGACTAGTATCAGGTTAGCTACAAAACCTCACCTAAACCTTTACAAAATGCACAGACTCAGTCACTAAGGATCTAACCTTGTCTGGCTTTTATATCTCCCCCTCCCTACCTTTTAAAGTGAAGGCAGATATTTAGATGCAAGGTCAGCATGGGTTGCCATGCCAATTCCATAAAACAGGATACAGCTGTGCTTTGTATTAATTTTTGTACTGTAGATACCAATATTGTTACCTTTCCAGTTGCAGCAATCATGCTGTGCTGAGTTCCTGCTGGGATCAACCCTCTGAAAGGCTGGGTTACTTGTGCAGGTCTGCTTAGATTCTGAGCCTGTGCTTGTGGTGGCGTGTGCTGTAGTGGTGGTTGTAAAGATTGGGGTAGGGCAATAAGTGGCTGTGCTGTGGATCCAAAGTTGGGCAAAGAAATTTGTGATCCTGGCAAAGGTACCGTCACCTGGAAGAAAGTACAAAACCAACAGTAACGTATACACAGCGGCCATTATTTAACTTTCTTTACTAGCTCTATAATTTCTTGATGAGTTCATACATTTATCGAGAAAGCTGTGAATGTTCAGCCTGTCTTTATAATCAGTTTTAATGGCATTTGTGTCTTTGCTTTTCAGAAACAAAGATGCATGTTAGTTCCTAACTCATCATTCAACATGATTTCACTGTATCAAGAAGTAAATTTAATTCAACTCAGAATTTACTTCAAATACTTTTAGTCATCATAAGGATACTGTTTGAGATGAAAACTAGATTTTACTTTCCCAGACTTCCAACAACCAGCAGTCCCTGCTTTAAAAAAGCCATCACCAAACACCATATTGTCCCTTGCTTGCATTAACAGGGAGTGCTGTGGGCTGAAAACACCACAGAATGATAGTGATAAATGTGAAAATACCACAGCAGTGACCTGACTGACACAGGATTTACTGCATTTCCTAGTCTGACCATCAATCCACAGCATGCAAAATTATATTCTAAGTGCAATCAGAAGAATGATATTGTCCAGATGTGAAAGACTTCCTACAGTTCTGAAGGGTAACAGATCAGAAGTATAGAGACACACAAGCTTGAACACATTAAAGGCACTAACCCTTCTAAAATATCTTTAAAATCTTATGCTAGATTTCCAACACAACTTTGACTCTTCTACATTTGTCTTGGCAACTTTTCATGCATATATATTATAATAAACCAGTTCATCACAGAGCTTTTTTTTTTAAGGCCACATATAAAAACTGAACCAGAAGATGGAAACCACTAGACAGCATCCTGTAAATACAACAGACTCCTTGCACACATCAAATTAGCAGTACTTTCACAAAAGAATTAAAAAGAAAAAAATTAAAATTCACTAGAGTTTATTTTACAAACCTCCTGATGTAGGTTACTGGTTACTGACTTGGCTCTCTTGTTTGCATGTATGATCATCTGTCTGCTGACTTTTTTTTTCCTGCATATTTGGTATCATTGCCATATGTAGCAGCTCTAAAGTTTCATCTCAATCAGATTTGATGTTAACAAATGCACTAAAGCATATGGAGTTTGTCTCTCTCTCTCTAGATGCCATCACTGATATCTGTCCTCATAAAGACAGTATATGCCTCAATCAATTATCAATATCATGATACCAACTAAATCTTTGCCTGTCACTGGAATCATAGAATAGTTAGGGTTGGAAAGGACCTTCAGATCATCTAGCTCCAACCCTCCTGCCATGGGCAGGGACACCTCACACTAAACCATGCCACCCAAAAATGAACTATTTAAGAGAAGGATGCCAGAGACAAATGATCAATGGGAACTTGTAGGCCATCCAACTTCTCACCAATTCAGTTTTTCAGTGCTGCTGTAGTAGCTCTCCTTAGCTATCAATTTTGGAAGAATTAAAGATTGTCTCAGCCCCACATCCACCCCCATCCCACAAAACCCACCATCAACAACATGCTTTTAAGAAGAATACAATTTAGGAAATTTACCATGCCACAGTTTACCTGCTGGAGAGCACTGGGAGACTGTGCAGTGTTGTAGAAATTGCTCTGGCCAGGCTGCTGAACTTGCCCAGAGTACAGATTTGAAGCTTGAGTGAGTGTAGCTCTGGCCTAGGAAGAGTGAGACACATCATAGATTAAGAACACTCAGGAGAGCAGTTCTGAGACAACATGGCACATCATTCTGTATTTCAGCCAGTACAGCAGAAACCACAGCATAGGAAGCTGACAACCTGAAGGTTTCAGCATGTGATAAAGCTCTCATTTGCAAATGGTATAACTGCCTTTTAATCATCTGCTATAACAGAAATTAAACCCGAAGCTCCTGTTAGTAACTGAAATGCAAGAAGCCCTCTAGTTGGAGGAATAATCCTCCATTCAGAGATTATGCTAATATACCATTATGAAATTAAATGAACATTCTCTTCCAACCATCTTAAGTTTCCTGCCACCTTGACTATCACGTAATTACCAGAGTTGGGCTTATCCCAAGCTGAGTAATAACTGATTTATTATTGCAGTATCTGTATCAAACCACTGCAGAAGTTTTGCATTTTGGAGCATTTCCTACCTGGAGAATATGCGTGTCAATCAGCTGAGAGCCTCCCAGTCCTGAAGCTTGACTAAGTTGATGTTCATATAAGATAGGAATAGGTTGTGTATTAGAAGTCTGTTGAAATGCCAGGCTTGACTGTGCCTTAGCAAGCTCCTGGTGTTGTACTGCTGGGAAGTTGTGTAAGGCTGTACCAGACAGAACTACTGGTGATGGCTGAGACAAACCACTTTGCATAAAAGCTTGCTGGGATCTGTAGGGAATTGAAGTATTACACATAAAAATGCAGACAGCTCAACAATGAGCCACTAAAAATTAAAAACACGGGTTATATTCTTTAAATGGAATTAAACCACTTAGCTCTATAGAACAGATTTTCACCTGAAAAGGTAGCTTTTTCTTCTATTTACTTTGCACACAACAAAATAATGGATGCTACTAAAGCCACTGGAAACAATGGCTAGGCTTTTATTTAAATCTTAAAGTACACTTGGCTATTTAGATGTGCATGCTAAAATAATTTTTGCATAATTTAACAGTAACATACAGAAACTACCAGTTCTTAGTTTCTCTGCTGTAAGGTAGGACTGTGGGGAAGTACCACATGTGAGTAGTTTCACTTAGTCATAAATTGCTTTGTTCACTTCACATACCTTGGTAGACCAGCTTTTAATATTTACAGGTTAAATCACTGGATGATGACAATGGTAGCTTCCAAATGAATGTTTTGACTTAAAAATAGTAGCACAGACAACACAGCCTTTAATTTTAACCAGATATTCAATTCCCTTATCACCACCATGGGGACGCTGCAGCTTGTTTAAACCCCCCCCCCCATGGTACAGCAAAGCACCATAAACAGGTTTGTTTTAGTCCACCAGAAGATCTATCCAAACATTTCTTTTAAGAGCCTACTGAGCAGCCACCTTCAGACTGAAGAATTAAGTTTTTTTAGTAAGTGGCCCTTTCAAAAGTCTTCAGCTGAGAGTAGAGTGCTTTTGATGGAAAAACACTTTTCACTTTATCACTTACTCAATATGCACCAGCATAACATTGGTCCTGTTAATCTGCTAGCATAGTGGCTATGTATTTGCCCAATGGAACACTCAGGTTAGCTTTGTTCCGTACCTTTCCTTAATTGCAGAACAGTTGCACTCTGAGCACTGGAGAAACTTTCCCAGAAGGTATGCAGGGGCCTCTTGTCAATGTAGCCAAAAAGATTCTCAGAAGCCTTTTTTTTTTAAAAAAATCCAGTAACCTATGTATCTCAAAGCTTATCCTCCTCTGCACATTTAATGATGTAGGGAAGTATTCATACTCATAAATAGCACAACCCAAAACTCCATTAAATACTGGGTTTGTGTGTGACCTGATCAACCAGCAGCGTTTATATAATCCAGACCACATGCCAGACTGATTGTATTTCTGTAACTAGTCAACTGTTTGCAACAACTTCTGTCAGCTGTGGCAGGACAAGCAATATTTGGTCCAAAGTCAGCCAAGCACAAAGTCAGGAAACACATGTAGTCAACTAAAACTTCTGTGGCTTCAGCCTTCTGCATTGCAATAAACAGGCTTTTCTACAGCACATGCAAAACCCTGTAATTATATTTTCAAAGAAGCTTTCTCAAAGTAAAACTAACAGCATTTGTCAGAATTACACCACTGTGAATCAGAACTGACAGAACTACAAGGAAGCTTTCGGAAAGGCCGTTTCAGATACTTGTCTTCCTATTATCTTCTGCGGCAAACAGAAAACATTTATTCTAAAATATACTCTGCTATCCCCTACACATCTGAAATTAAGTTTCTACCACCTATGGGGTTCAAACTAGGATTTCAAAGTGTTTCAAGGCTACAACGTTTGTTTGATTAGAAAATAACGAATTTTTTAATTAAAGGGACAGATTCCCCTCCCTTTTTTTTTTTTATTTTCTTCATATGATTGACTGATGCTTTCAACTTGTTAGCTTGGTTTCCTAAATATACAAAATATTATGCATAATTCTTGAACCAATGATTTCATAACTACATCTCCACACGCAAACTAACCAGACAATCCACATACAGAGTTCTCAGCCCAACAGACAACAGGTATTTTGGGAAAATGAGAAGATGAGGCAGCTATTGAACACAGGTCTGCAGAGAAGTGTGTTCTATAATTTGTATATGCTACCTACCTATAAGGTTGTAAGGATGAGTTGAACAACTCTTGGGCTTGCGATACAGCTGGTGCTGCTCCTAAACTCAGTTGAGCTTGATGCTGTCCTTGTAGTGGTGCATAGATGGGGATGGGGATCTGCTGAACTGAAGCAGGCTGCGTAAAAAAGAAACCATTAAATACCCCAAGGACAAAAGTAATGCAGAAAAGCTACAGTTAAATGTGTGCTAGGATTTGTGTAACATTATACAAAGTAAACAGAAAACTGCAAATCCCAAAGCTGCAAGCAGAGCTGGTGTTGCTCCCATTCAGAAAATTACTTTCTAGTTAGATTTTACACTTTTCCTTGCAAATAACCAGCAGAAACTGAATCAATCATTTAGATTTGTGTACAAAACAACTGCACAAGATTGCATGCAATTTTGTACTACAGAAGTTGAATAAGCCTTCACTAACACGGCCAGATAAACACCTCCTTTGAATATGTACTTTTACATAAAATGTATTTGTGAGTGAAAGCTTGTTCTCTCAACTTTCATGACAAATGCTTTCATTCTCAGGAACAGAAGAGATCAAACACTGCCTGCATGCATCAAAATGAAATAGCAAAGGTAAGCATGACTTCATTTTTGCAGCCTTCAGTTCCAACTCTCCCCTGCCCCAATTAGCTCATTAGTAGAGCTTTAAACGCAACATGGACAAGGAGAGGGTAAAAAAGAAATAGGAAATCTCCAAATACCTGAGAAAGGCCTGGTTGAAAGCCTTGCTGTTGAGCCAGAGAAGGTGGTGCCAAACGTGCATGTTGAGTATTGAACAGATGACTTGTATCCATATAAAATGCTGGGATTTGAGCTGCAGTACCTCAGGAAAAGCAATAGAGTTAGTACCTGATTCCAAACATCTCCCTGCTACAAAGGTTTTCATCAGGAATTAGTGATGCAGCCACTGCTGGCACTTCCCAGTGTGACAGGTACCAGACAGACTTGGAGAAGAAACACAACTGAAGAGCTAGGCACCTAACCAGCTTTGATATTTTTTCAGATTCACCCCCAGGATCTATTGGTCTTGCATATAGATCTCCAGCTGCATTCAGTTCTTGGGGGATGAGCACTAGCTTCTGGCCAAAACCGGCATTCGGGTGAAGGAATGGGAATAACATGCTATACCGTCATGTAATTTAGATTAACTATATGTAGGTTTTTTTTTTAAAGAGAAAAGCCATGATTCTAAATTATTGCAGCACTTTAAGAAGTCAAGACTCAATCATTCTTGGTCTTAAAAACAATGATTTACAATTCCGTGACAGAAAAATGATACATTTAAAGATTCAAACTTACTTTCCTCACCAAACTAACAACACAGCATTATCTTTATATTTACCAATAGAACTTGCACATTTAGCATAAAACACAATTAGTGAGTATTTGCTTACAGAATGTTCTCCATCATTTTGTTTTTACTGCAGATAAAACCAGAACTGAAGTCAACTTTCAAGCTTCAATACTCAAAAACGGACTCGTGGCTTCTTAGCCACAAACACTATTACCTGCTGCAGACTGAGACACATAGACCTGGGAACTTTGCTGTTGCTGGGCAATGAGGGATGGCATGCAGCTCAGCTGGGAAAAATGACTGGCAGAAGCTAGGCTGCTTGTCTGCAACTGCTGTGGTTTCACTTTACATATATTAGGAGGGTCTGAGGTGCTTGCAGTCTTTGTACTCAGTGAAGAGGTTGTATACGTTCCAGCTCCTAGGAGAAGAGAAACAATAAATCAACAATAAATTTTGATAAATCACAAACCAGCTAAAAATATTTCAAAGCCTCATCTTACAGCATTCATCATCTTTTGTTTGCTGTGAAGAACCCAGGTGGAAACCAGAGCTGCTTGAGAACAGCAGCTGGACATTTGCTCTGTCTATTGCATAGGGGTTTTGATATGAGCTGTCAAACCTTTGACTCCAAAAGTAAAAGCACAAATGAAAGTAAGACTGCTATTAGCTGGATATCAGAACTGCCATCTGCTTGAAAAAATCAACTTGCTTGCCTTCATTCAGCTGAACAAAATGAAACGAATAAGGCAGCCAACAGCACAAGTTTACCTCCTGTTTCAAGTCCATGTAAGTAGCATAGGTGGAGAGGTATCTTAATATTCTATACAGCTGACTGAAACAGGTGAATTATTACCTTGTTCAAAAGGTATCTGGGAAGCTGCTGTTCAGATCCAAAAATTCATACTAGTGTAAAACTTCCATTAGCTTTGCATAGAACATAATTCCAAAGAGAATCTAATCTCTTGAAAAACATAACCAAGAAACAGTACAACAAGATATATAATCTTGACTTCTGGTACCTGAAAGCGAAGTTGTCGGTGTGACTGAGGCCACAGGAATAGGAGGCATTGATGCACTAGAGAAAGAGCTGTAAGTACCACTGCTTGGTCCAGTGTTGCTGCTGCTGTTGCTGCTACTGCCACTGCCACCAGCAATGGGAGATGCTGCTGAGGTCACTGGCGAACTCTTATCCCCCATGTTTGGGGAATTCTCCCATGCTTTGCGTGCAGACTCCATCTGTTTAAAAGAAAATAAATTTCCTCATTTATTAGAAAGTTTCTAATAGTCAAACAGTTGTCATCTTTTTAACAGTCCTTTCTAGTTCAAAAGGCAAGTCAGGCTTCATGCGAGCCTCTTTTTAAAAAGTCACCATGATCGTGCAACTCTGTTCATGCAAAAAGCATACAGCCTTAAGCTGGAGCTTCTTATCTGCCCCAACTGCACACGTGCACAGTTCATCATCTTAACATTCAACGCTCAAAAGAGAATTCACTCACACTAATTTGGCTTGGTTTTGTTTGACATGAAGAGCAAAAGACACAGCAAAAGAAAGGTAAGAAACCTCTAAATATTTCCATTAAGTCCTTACTTACAAGTTATTTGGGCCATTTAAATGAAACAGCCCCTTGCTTTCTTGGTAAATCATCCACTTTGAGTGACCACCAAAAAAATCTAACACTTATTTCAGGAAACATGAATAGGCAAGTTTAGATTTCCAAAGCATCTGCTTGTTTGAGAAGCGATCACAAGCTGATACAGCTTGTGCACAGTGCTTTCTTTACATGAATGCTAAGAATGCTTCATGCTCCTTATTTCTGCAATAATTCTGAGTTTAAGTCTTCTGCAACAAGGAAGCTGAAACTTCAATTTAAGTATTTTATACACAATTATCTTCCATCAAAAGTGGAAAGAACTACTGGTTTACTGCAGCCAATAACCTAACTATCGCTGCATTAGACAAGCAATGCCAAATCTGAACTGAGACAATGCTGAATGATTACTGAAAAGGAAATACTAATGTTCAGACTACACAACACTAATCTAAAGGCTCAAACACAGTCCACGGACTTCTCTACAACCTTCAGCTGCCCCCAGTTGAAGAAAAGGTTTTGTTAGCAGAGGTGGATGCCATAGGCTAAAATTGCTCATCTGGCGACTATAAGCTTCTCAAGGCCAGGTTCTGTCTTTAATGGTATATGTAAAGGGACAAATACATACTCACCAACAAGTCTGACCTTGGATCAACAGAGCCCCCTAACTGGGATTTGCAGTCTCTGAAAGTCATACTCTTAACCCACCCTGTTTTACATGAGTTAGGCACACGGACAGACCAAACATGACTTAGGATACTTGCATAGATGCTTCAGAAGTGATAAAAAAAGCTATCTCAAAAGAAGTGGGTAACAGGTGATCAGTACTTTTCCACGCAGAAAGTGGAGTTCTGTATTTCTCAAGAGAATAAAGGGTAAGGAAGAAGACTTTGTTTCAAATCAAAGTCATTCTCAGTTTCCCCTCCACAATATTTTCCTCCAAACTGGTTCCAATTCTTGCAGACAGGGCAAACTTCAGAATTGATTATTAATCTACTGGATTTTGCTGAAGGTGGAGTACAGGCAAGACTACAAGCTCCTTTCTGAACATCACAGGCTCTGGCAAGACAGGGTGAAGTGTTGGACTGTGCTAGTATTAAGAGGAAGCGAAGAAATAGCTGTGAATGCCTGCACAGAGAAAAAGCATAGAAGCTTCTATTATGTTCAATGAGTTTCATGATGTTCTGGAGAAATTATTCATAGTAAAAGTTAACCTACACACTGCTTTTTGTCTTCTATTTTCAAATTTTTATTAAAGAGCACAAGATGGTCCTGAGTTTTCTAGCAGCTTTGCTTTCAGAGAACTCCTTAACAATCTCTAACTTCTTATGCCAGAAAAAAAAACTTAAAAGAGACTGGTACTCTAAGAGTGCCTATGCAGCACCATCTACAGACCAGATATGGAGTAAGAGGCTTTAAATTAAGTGAGGCTGAGAACCGTGGTGTAGTTTCACTGTTTGCTTAGTTATGGGAAAATAAGAGCACTAGTTGGAAATCACAGTTGCTTGAGGCTTCTCTTCACCTTTGACCCAATGGGGCCTTCCCATTGCAATGACAGTCCAGTATGTATTACCCCAAAACTTAGCTGGAGACAAATACCAATGTGCATATCCTTAAGTTTAAGTGACCAGAAAGTCAAAACATGTCAGATTCTGGACCAGATTTGTATAAAGGAATTTAAATGGAACCTCAGAATGTCAAAGAGAGCCAAGCTGCTCAGTTTAAGATTGCTTTGAATTTAATTTTGCTCAGCTCCTTACCTACCAATAGTCCCATCAGCTAAGTCCTTAAGAGGATGTCTGCCTTGGTAAAGGTGTGTTTAGTAAAGTTACTCCAAGGAAGCAAGAGATCTCAACAAGCCTTTCCATGAGACTGCCTCATACCTACACGCTGTCAGAATGATGCCAAGCAGTGGGAGCAATTGTGGCTCAGGTCCCCTGCTGAGTCTCCTCACAAAGAGCTTTCCACAATAGGGGACTGAGGAAAAAGGAGGGGCAAGAATTATTCCTTTATGGAGGCAGAGCCTGGAGATTTGGTTCTTTTAAAAGAATGATGGAAAATCTTTCTTCTCTGCTGCACCAGGAGTATTTTTTAAAAGAAGCAATCATTATATTGAAGAGGAAAACACAAAGAGCAGCTCTGCTCTGTCTGGACCAGAAGATAGTCTTAGTGCGTGCTTCAAAACAAGCTTTTCGCCTTCAGTGCCTGCAAAAAGGAGCTCCCATGGCTGGAATAGAGAAATTAGAGACAAAGCTGCTTCCAAATGCCTTTCCATTCACATTCTGGTCAGTGCTCTTCAAGGTGGCCTCAAAACATGGATCTTTGACATACTTTTGTTAGCACACATCCAAGACTTGTCATTGACTGAGAAGTTGATCAAATCACTGACACCAGAACAGCAGAAAAAGAAACTGTAGGATGAATGACACAAACACCACGGTTTGCTTTCTAACTGAGCAGTGTCCCATTCTTTGCAGGATCATGCTATAGTAACATTCCTACCTGTATTACATGTGAACCAGATATCCAGCTGCTAGTTAGAAAGTGCTATTTTCAGAAAATGCTTTAAGGCGCCAGAAAGTCAGATTATGGTAATTTCTTCAACAAGAATGCAACAGAAAACCAGATTTTTGTTAAATTACTTGTCCCTCTCCAGCCCTCTCCCAATTTTGCTGGTCTACTGTTTTAAAGTAACCTTTTCTTTTTCCAGGAAATAAAGTGTTAAAAAAAGAAAAGCAAAGATTCAACAAGAGATCATTAATAACTATCATTTGTAGAGAACACTAGCAAGCAGCTTTCAAATCATGCCAGTGAGACACAAGTCTCACTGCGACTGACAACCAAGTTTCTCCAAAGTGTTAGATCTGCATCCAATCCCTAGTTTCCTTTCCTCTTTTCAAAAATTAGAGAAACTAAGTTCACGCATCACTCTTCCTTAATACTAGAAGCAGCAACAGTATTTCTACTGGTTCAGTCACCTGCGGTCACAATCACAAACAGATCTAGAACACCAAAACAAGCAAACAAAAAAAACAAACCAAAAGGACCAAAACCTTCAAGAGATACAGTAGCAAAGCTAGAGTCCAACTCTATGTTAGTGAGTTATACAATGCACACAGTCCAAAAATCCAACAAAATAGGAAAATCATTCAAAATATTCTACATACCTGCTCTATGCTGGACAGCAAAAAACAACATAACACAGCACAACAAAACACATTCTGACTAGCTTATCAAACTGCCCTTCATAGACACCAACATACCACCTACATCTCATTATTCAGAACTTTAGCCATTCAACTCAATACCACATTAACCCTGCACCAAAATCTTACAGCTAATAGAAATCAAGTTCAGTTTACCAAGCAACTCCTTACAGCCTTCAATACTAAACCAGGCAACTTACTTTCAGCTAAACTCTCAAAGACCCTCAGTCAGATTCTGATGGTTTGTCACGAACACTATGGTACAATGCTAAAATACTAGGAGTTTGTTTTTTTTTTCAAGGCATTTGGAGCCAAGATTGGTTGAGATGCCAAGTGTTAATGCAAAACGGGGTTAGAGATTTATAATTTAAATGCATCCTTTGATAGTCTTGTGTTCCAGCCATCCATTTGTATGCAAAAGCAGTTCAGCAGAGGAAATAAAAGGAAGGCTCTTGAAAAAAAAAAAAAAAAAAAAAAAAAAAGGTTCACCAGCAAGTTCTCCATTAACTTTTTCCCCTGCATGCAAGAAAATGACCCTTAGAGGGATGTGGTACATACCTTGAGGGTGAGGTCGACGGTAGCGGGAGAAACTGGAGTTAGGCTGGAGCTCTGTTGTAGAGTCTCCCTCCTAGGGAGGGGAAGGGTGTGGGGCAGGGGCACCTGAAAGGCAGGCAACACACATCACATTCTAACTATGTCTACTACAAAAGCCCCAGAAAAGCAAAGCTCAAGCTTTGTTAAGTGAGCTACAATTTCTTCAAGGCTTGAGCATTTTGCAGGGAGATTTTGATAAAATAAGGTAAAAACTTGGTAGGTGGGGAAAGGCCATTCAGCAGGTTCTGAGATGCTTGTCATCTCTCTTTAAAAGGCTGAATGAAGACTAAGGTTCTAAAATGTCCATGTCTTCTGCATAAACAAATACCAATTTTCTGCTTTGGGATTTAAAGTATAATTTTAGTTTTCTGATTTGAAAAATTCTTCAAGCCAGGTTTGTCCCCTTTTGTACAAATACAGTACATGGGGCGCCATGTCCTTGAGTTCCGAGATTCAGTTTCTGAAAAGAGGAAACTATAAACCTCCAAAGTCCCAGGACCATGAAACAAACCAAAATGGATTTGCCATCCAATAACTGAATTCAGTTATCTCCTCTTGCAAAAGATGAAAGATATGAAGCTTAAGGAAATAAACCTGACATAATGCTATTGCTCTCTTTGCCTAAGAAAACACTTACTGATTTCCTAGAAGTTTAAGATGAAGTGGATAAAAAATACTCCAGTGGCCAGTCTGTTATTTCTAACCATTTCTTTCTCCATCCAGGATCACACCTAATGGACTTCCATCGGATTAGATAAGGCTGATCCAAAAGACACAGAAATTGAAGCTTTGAAGCAGGTAATAGCACAGATCCTATGTGGCCAGAAGCCCCTATATTCTGTGCTGGAAATTCAACTCCAACACCCCACAGGGGAGCACACACTAACATCATTAACACAAAAGAATTCAGTCTTCCACACTAACCACCAAAGGCACAAACCACAACACCACCAGAAAACCCAGCAGAAAAGTTCAACCAGTATTGCTTCCAAATGGCTTTAAAGTATGCTGCAGTAAGCTGAAAAGCATCTTCTTAAAAACCTGAGATCCTACTGTATGATTCTTTCTTTCCCCAATCAACAAGTGACCCAACTCTGAGCTGTAATTCTATTCCTGCTACTCAAAACAACAAAAATCACAAGATCCAAGCTCCCTGACATTCCAGCACACTCAAGACAAACTTGATTTCACTGCAAGTCACAACCCAGCTGGTCCTCTCAATCGTTACACTATGCTCACAGTCAGGATCATTGGTTTTACAAGGACTGTGAAAATCCCATCTCCATAGCAACAGAACAACTGAAAGCCTGCTTTCAGAAACCATGAAGCTGCTCCCTTTACATGCAGCTGCTGTGATTTCAGGCTACAGTTCAGAACTGCCCTGTTTGTAAAAGCCTTTCTTCAAACTCACCTACAGGGCTTTGCTACCGGTACTAGATTCAAGTCCCAAGTGCTGCTGAGAGCACAATTCCTCATTTAGGCCTACCTTTTAGCTTTTTTTTTAATTTTTTCAGAATTGCCTCTAGAAACATCTCCATTTTCTGTGCTCTTTAGCCCATTTTGGCTGATCAGAAGGCAAGAAAATACCTGAAGAATTCCAGAACAGGTACTAATAAAAACCAAATCCGCTTCAGAGTAAGATTACTGAACAATGCAAATCTAGTTAAAGTGAAAGAAACCCTAGTGACTTGTTTACTGAAGGCACTATTTTGTGCTTTAAAGTGTGAAAATATTTTCTTGTCTTCAAAGTCAAGATGATCACTGCAATAGACTTACGTTCGTCACCAAAGTCTCCTCCATTTTTGTACTGCTAGTAGCCACTGTGTTAGGATGAGAAGAAGGTGTAGTGTAGTCTGTTACAGACTCCTGTGAAGAAAAATAATTCCATTAAAATGTCTCCCTTACCTAAATTAGAGTTCAATTTCTTGGACAGATGTCAGCCTTTCTACAGGAGGAGTTTACCAGGCAACAGAAGATCGGAATTTCATACCATTTTTTTTTTTCTTATAAGGCATGTCCAGCAATTTTTATTGCTGAATTGCTACTGAGGTCAGAAGAATTCTTGGGAGATTACAGTTTGCCTCATGACCTCATAATGTATGTCTGGAGACAAGCCAAAATACAATCTGTAAAGGAAGAATATACAGAGCGAAGTGCCTGGACACTAGGCACTGAACTGTTGTAGTGTAACCAATTAGCCATCTGTAGGCATTTCTAGCCTATTCAAAAAGTAAAATATATTAGCTGAAAGCTTTCTGCAGCTTAAAACAAGAGAAATTTCTTGGGTAAACCAATGACAAGTAAGGCCTTCCAGATTAAAAAGAACACACAGGAATGGCTACAATTTGCAAAACGATTTTTCTTCCTTTAAGTCTTCTCTCTGAAAGTCACAAGTCACAGTTTCTCTGGATGGTGAAGTCTATCTTCTGGTTTCTGCACTGGGCAGCAATTCCAAGAAGAAAAAGACTGAAGTTTCCCATCTACCCAGAGGCTTTGCTTGAGGTTTATTTGTCCCAGTTTAAGTGGACCTTAATGTGCTCAATGAACAAGCTCCAGTTTCATGGACCTAGCTGTAGCCAGCGGCTATTTCAGTTGCAAGTATAAACTGCCTGATCAAAGTGTCTCTTTGATTAACACTGCCAGTTATCTAGAGAATGACCTACAATAAACAAAAAGGCACTGGTACTTCTGCAAAGTCATCTCAAACACTGGTTTTTATTTCTTATCACTGGATATCTACTGGGCATACATTTCTGGACAGGCAAACAGGTGTTACCAGAACCTGACCCAGAAACTTTGTTAGACAAACAGTGTGACCCTGAACCAGCCAAGATCCACTCTCTAGAAGCACTGCAAGCTCCAAAGTTTTCCATGTCTGAAGTCCAGAAAAGGCTTCATCATTTTCACAGAATCAAACACCAAGAAGTAACTGAAGAACAAATTAGCAGCAGAACTGTTGATGAGTGCCTGGACTTTCCAACACATGATTTTGAAGGCACAAACCACAAAATGCTTGTTTAATTGCATCCAAGCAGTATGATGGAAAAACCACTTAAAAAGAACACACTCAATTTACTGCTCAAATCTAAGCCAATGTCTCCTAAAAGAGCAATTAAAGCACAAAGATTCTAACAAAGAATCTTCCTTTAAAGGATGAGTTCACTTTGGTAAAAGAATAGGACAAGCTAAACCATTATTAAAATTCCTTAAAGGTCTGGATGCAATTTTTACAGGGTCTCAGCACCAAGATTCCTCATAAAAGAAATGAGATCAAAGTACTGCTAACTTTCTCACTTTGGAAATGTAGAGCATAAAACTGCTTTTTCAGTAGAATTAAAACTGAACCACCATGTCAACTCTGACACCTTTAGAAGTATATGTACAATGCTGAACCATCTTGTAAGGACTGCTTGCATGCTGAACATGCAGGTAAGGCAGTGGTTTAGCCACCAGAACTGTAGTTTAACCACAATCCTTCATTTACTAGTACATTATGTCTAAGAATCTCTGTTAGATATTGTTTATCACCATAAGCTTCTGTAATTCAATCAAAGTGATTCTCCTCTACAACTGTTTTACTGAAGAAATCAACTGGTTATTATAAACCAGTAACAGTAATAATAGCTAGAACAAAAAAGCTGTATCTGCTTTTTTGGAGTTATTTGCAAGTTATTTATACCTGAAGAAAAAGAACAGGCAAGCTTTTAGTAACTACCTACTCTGCCCCAGAAAAAGAGATCACAAAAACTGAAGTGACTTTATGAACAAAAGGACAAGGCAGACCCCAGGGCTGACCTTGCTATAAAGGATCAGTGGTTTATATGGGATTAATCAGCTATTGATTTGTTCCTGATTTACATAAATCATCCAAGACACTCAAAGTTTATTCTCAAGTACTATTACGGGGAATTACAGACCAGTCAGTCTCACCTCTGTGCCTGGCAAAATCTTGGAGCAGATTCTCCTGGAAGGTATGCTAAGGCACATGAAAAACAAGGAGGTGGTTGGTGACAGCCAGCACGGTTTCACTAAGGGGAAATCCTGCCTGACCAATTTGATGGCCTTCTATGATGGGACTACGAAACTGATGGACAGGGGCAGAGCAGCTGATGTCATCTACCTGGATTTGTGCAAAGCGTTTGACACTGTCCCACATGACATCCTTGTCTCTAAATTGGAGAGACATCAATTTGATGGGTGAACCACTCGGTGGATAAAGAACTGGCTGGATGGCTGCACACAAAGAGTTGTGGTCAATGGCTCGATGTCCGGCTGGAGACCAGTGACGAGTGGTGTCCCTCAGGGACAGGTGTTGGGACAGGTCTTGTTCAACATCTTTGTCGGTGACAGGGACAGTGGGATTGAGTGCGCCCTCAGCAAGTTTGCCAATGACACCAAGCTGTGTGGTTCGGTTGGTACGCCGGAGGGAAGGGATGCCATCCAGAGGGACCTCGACATGCTTGTGAGGTGGGCTGATGCCAACCTGATGAAGTTTAACCATGCCAAGTGCAAGGTCCTACACCTGGGTCGCAGCAATCCTAGGCACAGCTACAGGTTGGGCAAAGAAGCAGAGCAGCCCTGCGGAGAAAGACTTGGGGGTGTTGGTTGATGAGAAAATGAACATGAGCCGGCTGCAGTGTGCGCTCGCAGCCCAGAAAGCCAACCGTATCCTGGGCTGCATCAAAAGGAGCGTGACCAGCAGGTCAAAGGAGGTGATCCTGCCCCTCTACTCTGCTCTCACTTGGAGGCCTCACTTGGAGTACTGTGTGCAGTTCTGGTGTCCTCAACATCAAAAGGACATGGAACTGTTGGAACAAGTCCAGAGGAGGGCCACAAGGATGATCAGGGGACTGGAGCACCTCCCATATGAAGACAGGCTGAGAAAGTTGGAGCTGTTCAGCCTGGAGAAGAGAAGGCTGCGTGGAGACCTCACAGTAGCCTTCCAGTATCTGAAGGGGGCCTACAAGGATGCTGGGGATGGACTATTCATTAGGGACTGTAGTGACAGGACAAGGGGTAATGGGTTAAAACTTAAACAGGGGAAGTTTAGATTGGATATGAGGAAGAAATTCTTTACTGAGAGGGTGATGAGGCATTGGAATGGGTTGCCCAGGGAGGTTGTGAATGCTCCATCCTTGGCAGTGTTCAAGGCCAGGTTGGACAGAACCTTGGGTGACATGAGGTGTCCCTGCCCATGGCAGGGGGGTTGGAGCTAGATGATCTTAAGGTCCTTTCCAACCCTAAGTATTCTATGATTCTATGGTTCTAAGTACAGCCTTTGTGCTTTTAGAAGCATCTTTGTAAGACTGTTATGTACGAACTCCCTTGTGAAACATTTCATTGCCATGTCTGTAACCAGGTATTCACTGTTGCTATGATTTGAAAGATTCAGAATCTTAGGCATGGTAGGGTGGGAAAAGGCATGGGGTAAGGTGCTTTACCCAGTTCAAAGACTTTACACATCAGATTGCCGTTACTGCAAAACATATTGCAAAACCCAAGAGACAGCTGCAATTGCTTTGGAGCATCATGCTTACGTTCTAAACTTAAACATCTCCCCAGTATGAGCTGATTTCTATTTATATGGGTGCTAAGGTAAAGCAGTTTTGTATGATTAAATGCACATGATTTTAAGATGCTTGTTCTGGGATGGATACAGTTGTCTTACAAACTTCTGCTTCTGAAGAAGGACAGTTGGCTTGACTTCTACAGACATTTATATCACCAAATACACTAAAGAAAGTGTGCCTTCCTGAAAGCTGAGCAGCAGTCTCTAAAAAGAGCATTGAAGAGTGTCAAAAGAGAAATCATTTAGGTTTGCTAAAACTTCAACACTTGACATTGGAACATCAGGTTAAAGACGTCATCACTTCTTCTCTCATTAATGAACGCAACAGAGCACAAAGACAAGAGAAAACACTTGTAATACAAATAATTACAGGAACTCCAAGGCCAGAACAGTATTTGCACCCATTTTAGACACCATTTTTAAAAATTAGCAAGACTAGTTTATTCCTGCAGTATGTAGATGAAGCTTATCTTATCCAATAAATCTGCAGGTTGTTGGTTCAACTTCCATAGAATACAAAATATGATCGACCACCCACCTCTTTCGTAGAAAAAAACTTGCTGATGCCCCAGGAACTACTCATGACAAAGGAATTCAAAAGCAAATCTGAAACGGTCGAGGCAGGAATATTTAGGCCTATTATTAAGTGATTCTATTAGCAACCACTTAATGAAGAAATTACTGGGAATTTTCACGCCCAGCACAACCTGGAAGATTCCCTTTCATTCTGGTCTTCCCTCCAGAAGACAGAAGCTTGGCACTTTCATACTGTGGTAGTTCTAAGGCCAGAAAGGCACAAAATCCAGACTTCCCTTTTGAAGATCTCATACTTCAAAAACACAACTGCAGTGTGGAAATTATGCTGATTTTCGTAAAGCTACTGTATACCAAGTTAGCCTGGAGTAACCAACAAAGATATGTTTCCTATTCTGTACGTGACTTAGAAGAAGCATCTCGTCTGATCTTGAGTTCTAGTAACAGCAGCTTGAAAGACAGTGAGAAAGAACATGACACCTACAAAGAGCCTTGTTACCAAATACATGAGCAAGCTGGTGTTGACAGCTCTACATTTCTGATTCTGCATTTAAGAGGGGCACTTCATCTGTTTCCAGTACCAATATAAACCCTTCACATCTACTTACAAGATGGAAACTACCATGAAAGATGAGAAATCCCAGCACTGAGTTTTTTTACATATTTGTCATTCAACTCAAACATCAAGTTTGCATCTACCGCGCTGGACACAAGTATTTGCCTTAACACGTGCTCTGTAATACTTCATTGAGATAGCATCTTCTGCTTGCATGACACCTTAGCAAAAGAAAAGCCAAAACTGTCTTTCCACCCCCCACAATGACAAAGATAAATTGTAAGTGATCTGCATTTCAGACTTCTTTAACAATAAATGCAACTTCTGCAGAGGATTGGTTTTCCTAAATGGCATCAGAAAATTTCTGCTTAAGACTAGGAAAAGGAAGACTGAGACAGCATGCAGCAAACACGAGCCTAAAGTCACAAAACTGCTTTAAAAGCACAAAAGAAGCATTTTTCTTTTGCCAAAACAGGTGTAACTATTAACTAGTAGCTAGTCAAACTGCAGTTTCTTTACATTCGAGAGATGACAGCCATAGTTCTTCTCAACACAATGCTGCTGCAGTGAAGGCAGTCCCTGCACAGGTCCTTAGGCAAAAAGGAGAGCACCTCTGTGGATGTTTTTCAGCCAGTGCTGTCGATGCACCACAGCTAAAAACTGAGCTGTAGAACAATGAATCCTGACAGCAAGTCACCATCTCACTGTTGAGCAGTTAAGAGAAGGCAGGGTAGTTCCATGCAGACAACTATGATGAGCCCTCAAATCCTGAAAGAGTTCTGCAAGCGGTACCTTAACAATATCCAAGACAACAGGAGCTGACATACAGACCTTTTAGGTAACCAAGCAAGCCTTATCCAAGACTTTAGCTTTAGAGATTTCTTTTTTCCACAAAACAGCACTTAATTCACAGCTTCAATTCACCCATGCACTCAGTCAATGATTGCACACACTACTGCAGTTCTGTGCTAAAAATCAAGCAGTCATCTTGCATATATCACATACATGTGAGTTTACAGAATCTGCCTATACCAGGCTTCAGCACTACTTTCTGCAGCACGGCTCAGGACAGAGTGTCCACATTCATAAGGCAGCAAAAAAAAGTTTTGAAACCTTCCAAGCTGATCTTTATACAGGGACATGAAAACAGCATGTCTCTGTACCACTTCTGGCAAACTGTTTAATTCAAGCAGTACCACTATGTTTCAATCTGCTATTCAGTGGGCTCTGCTGTCCAGGTACCACCAGCAGGCAAACATGTAAATTACATCATTGTAGTAACACTTTATATATAGTGCTCAGTAATTTGTCCGTATTTTTCTTACCTTTGTGTTTGTTCCAAACTCTGGAGCAGACACAGATATCATCGTTCCTATTTCCGTGCTTAGTTCACTCGCTGCTTTGGTTTCCTTTGTAGTGACAGGTTCTGGACTTCTGACAGATGTGGGAGATGGCTTCTCCTGTCCCTCAGGCTCTCCTTGTTGGGCATCCTTCACCTTCCTGTTCTTTAAAGAGCGCTCTTTCCCAATAGGACCAGGTTTATATTCTTTGTTTTCTACTGGACTCAAGTCTGGAAGCTAAGTTAGTGTTAACTTGTCAGTTATTTCTCCCCCTCCGTGTCCTATTCCACAAGAATATTTTAACATGCTTAAAATAATTTTAACAAAACTTTCCTGAAGAATAAGCATTTTCTAACAGATAAATCATCTGAGGCTAAGTTAGCAATATGCACATGAAATGCATTCATTTTGAACATTAGGAATCTAAACTCTTGTTTACAAACAATACATGTTTCATGTGAAGTGACAGACTTCGACTAAAGATCTAGTTAAAACCTACAGCAGAAAGCCAGCTTGACTCTCCTTAAAAGAAAAGCACAACAAAGTATAAAAGCCACAAGACTTCATATTCATACAGGTTATTTAAATTTTCAGAGAATCACGATTTTGCAGGGCCCCAGGAAACTAGAACAGAAGACTAATTTCATTTAAAGGCATCTTGATGTATGGATGTTGGCAGCATTTTTTCCTAGGAACTGAGCTCTAAGGGGACAGCCAGGAAAAATAAAACACCTACATGCAAGTGTTGCCTGATATTGCAGAGACACCATGGCTGGAATAACTGCTGCAATTCAGTAATTCCTTTTTGTGCAGCTAAACTAAAGCAGAATGAAGGGCCTCAGGGAACCTGAATGCTCTGCTACATCCTTTCTGGCTGAGACCAGTCAGACCTATTCACTACAGAGCAGCTCAAAAATTCCTTAAAGGCAGTCCTTAAAATCTTATTCCTTTGACAGTGGAAAGAGCGAAGCTACTGGTATTGTCTCTACAAATATAATGAGCTGTTTCAGGAAGTACTTCAGGAAGATTCTTTATACAATACAGTGTCTTTGGGCTTTGGGGAGGCTGGAGTTTCCCTGGAGGTATTTGGTACCCTCAGGAGGTCAGCAGAGACTAGCTTTCTGAGAGAAAGAAGAAACCAACAATAAAAGCAGATGCTTGAGCTCTGCAATGCAGCCATCAGGAACATTAGACCCACCTCAACGCAAGTTATTTTTTGCTCTAACAGCTCACAGAGGCAGAAATCCCTCCAGACACTTTAAGGTCATACTTGGAAAGGTAAATTGTTTTGTTTCACGTATGGTCCTCTTACATTGCCTATATTAGTTCAACAGTACTCCAGTCTTGAACATAAATTTGTATTTAGGCTTCATGGTGAACAATATCACAATGAGGGTGGTGGGTGCGTAGAAACTCTTTGTTTGTTGGGCTTTTTTTTCTAGTCAGCAAGACAGTTAAAGGATTACAGCCCTCTCATTCAGAGGAGTGTACAGAAATATTAAACCCCAATGAATTTACCGTTTAGTCACACATTTGTCTTTCAACAAAATCTACAGGAGTCTTAATAGCTATAATGAAGGAGAAAAGAGGAACTTCGGGTAAACTCTCTATATATTTAACTTCAGGGCTCAACATCTTTAAGTGATTTCATATGGGCAGTTTTAAGCATGCTGCTAGCATATCTGAGGTATGGGGTTTTAATGTGCTGAGTTATTACAATTCACCAGCAGTATTAACTACTACCTATTTCCCTGCAGTATCAGTTTTATATTTTGCAATAAAAACCATGAACTGCAACATACCCACCAAGTGCCTCATGCAGTAGAAGTTAAATTCATTCTATGTGTGACTGCACTTTCAGATTACAGCTTTTTTTGGGGAAAAAAACCCAAACCAATTAAAATACAACCAACAAAAGAAACACCCGGTCTTCTAGAAAAACTAAAGAAAGGGCTTTAATTACATCAGGGCTGCTGCCAAATCTCACACATCGAGAAGGACTGAAATAGCTAGTTCTGTAAGTCACCAGCCAAGTTCATCTGCCATAACCATCTCTTTCTGGGAGTAAGAAGTTGGTGCTGTGTACTAGCGATGCATAGATAAATACTCACTGGTAACAAGAAAATACACTTCATTAACCTGAAAGATCACCAAGTGTAATCTAAATGACAGGAGGAGAAAGTATTACTACTTATGAGTGTAACAGAAATACAAGATGACAATAACGATCAAATGGAGTGCCTAAATCTCTGAAGGGCCAGTGACTTTTTTTTTAGGTTGAGATAAATTTGATTAACTATTTAGCCTTCCTAGATTAGCTGCAAGAAAATAAATTAATTATCCAGACATCGGCATTAGAATTTGAGACTTCAAATTAGCGGTCCCCACATTCTTCCCTTTGCTCAAAACACTACTTTTCCTGTAACCTGATGTATTACTCATCTTGGTAACCTGGCTACAAAACTAAGCAGGGTCCCATGCATCATTTGGAGGAGGGTGAGGCAGGCATGGTGGCAGGAATAAATACAGAAAATTGTGGAGATGTAGCCAGGGCAGAAACAGGATATTTGCTTCAAAACTGCTCTAAAAGCCTGACTGTTGTAAACTCAAGAAAACACCAAAAATCCCAAACTACAAAACAAAACTGTAACACTCCACCACATCCACAGTCTTCCAACAAAGCTATTGCACATCCATACTCCCATCCCTGCTTTAGTCACTTCCTCTTCTCCAAACACAGAATCAATGAACAAACTCTGCTAGGTGAGGATATTGTTTACTTACACCTGCTTCTTGAACTGAATTCCTCATCTTCTTCCTAAGAACCAACTTGTTGATTGTTTTAGGAAATATAAAAGGGAAACGCAATTTTTAATCTGTTTAGTCCTAACTGAAGGATTACTCTATTCCATTATTTGTAACCTCTTTTTGCTTGAACTTCTTGAAGTTTAAAGATTTGTACCAAAGATAGGACCTTTTACCTTTTGTGCTTTGATGGGTCCAGCCCGAGGCTGTTTCTGTCTTTGCTCTTTTGGCTCTGGTAGCTTATCAGTGGACTTTTCAGAAAGTACAGGGACAACTTCATTGTCACTGCCACTGGAAGCTGGGGCTCCAAACTGAATAGTTTCTATACCAAGATCAACTCCACCTTCTTGCCCAGGCTTTGTTCCCTAGTTAAAAAGTAAACATTAAACACATTTTAAAAGTCTTCTAGATCAGTACAACGCCAGTGGTTCAGGAAAGAGCACAAAATATGCCCAGTCAAAAACCACTAAAAAGGTACCTTTATCTTCTGCCAGCAAAAGTATTATTTGTAATGGCAATACATTTGTACGAGTAAACATCTATGAATGTATAATTCCTCCTCCTCAAGTTCCTACTGTTCATACAAGCTCAAATTAGGAAAAAAAAGCAGTGAAGAAATATGCAAACAAGATCAAGCTAATGAATTGATAGAGAAGAGGGAGAGGGACAAACGCCGTATTAAAATGTCCATATTCATGTTCACAACATTCTTCTGAAAATTCAAGAATTAATGTTCAAGAGGAACAATAAAAAGTAAAGGTTTCCAGATCTCCTTATGCAGTTAAAATGGTCTTCCCTAAGAGTTATGTCACGTTCTTACTGCCTAAACCAAAGTCATGACCTAAAAAGCCCAACAAAACCACAGGACTTCAAATGTAAATTTAGGGCTATGAAAATTCCATGGGATAAGTAGGGCTAACATAGAAAGAAAACATTTACTGCTTCTTGTACCACTGACTTAAGAAGGGACACAAAAACATTTAGTTCCTTGGAGACATCCTGTTTCCATCTACATTACTGAACTGCACACAAGTGTTCACATGCAAACTAAGCAGTATTTTTACTTAAAAAATGCACTGAACAACAGCTATCAACAGAATGTGTGAATGGCTAAGTTTTCATTCCAGAGAAATGTTTTTCCATGCTGCAGTCATAAAAGCACTAGCCTGTATCCTGTGTTTCTGTACTATCTTTCAACTTCATGGCAGGGGGGTTGGAACTAGATGATCTCAAGGTCCTTTCCAACCCTAACTATTCTATGATTCTACACGTTAGTTTAATTAAGCGCACATCTGAATAAAGGGATAATCTGTACCCAATCCTAATGAGATATAACTGGGGTAAACTTCATATACAGCTACTCTTCCCTTCATTCTTACCTCTGGAGATGTAGCTGAACCAAAAGATGTCAAAGGCTTGTTCCAAGCACTGACGGAAGGTGGCTGAGGTGGGCTAATGGGTCCCACTGACAATTAAGAAAAAAGAGGGTTAACCAAGCCCTCAATGTTGCAAATGCTTTTGACTAAAGTTATCAACTGACTGAAGAATTAAATTATAGATGTGTTTATTACTAAGCTTTGGTGAAGAAACTGTTAACCTATTTAGCAGTTAACAATATGCTACCTATTTGGCTGTTTCCAAGTGGGGCAATCATCATGCTTAGAAATATGACCAAGCCCAACAAAAGAGATTTCCGAAAGGAGTGACAGCTGCTCACTCATAGTGAACAAAGAAAATAACGTAAAACAGTAATATTGTACCGCAAAAATCTCTTTTCAGAGGTATTCATAGGTTACAACACTGCACTTGGGAATGCTGCCCTCTATTCCCTGTGCACAATACAGGTAGAAATGAGATATTAACAGAGAGAGCTGGCAATCAGCACTCTCTAACTACAGTGCTTGCCCTATCCCAAATCTGAAAGACACCACTTACATTTTTTGGAGAGGTCATTTAGAACTGCTGAAGGAGGCACCTTGTTTTCCCATAATTCAGCTCCCAGACCATTGTGAGCCTGAGTGTTTTGCAGAACTTTGCCTGACACTGTGTACTCTGTGCTGGCTGTTCCTCCTGCAGCCTGGTTTGGTGGCTGAACAGAAGCTGGTGGCTGACCTGGAGTCTGCGCTGTACACGGAGGCTGTGCCTGAGCTTGTGCCTGAGCTTGTGCCTGCTGTGCAGCTGCAGCTGCTGCCTGTTGCTGCTTTTTGGCAAATCTGGGTGGGAGCTTGGAATTCTGACCTCGGCCTTTTTCACTTGATCCTTTCTTGGTCCACACCTGCAAGCAGAAGCCAATTTTATTCTTACAGCTGATAACTCTGTACAGACAACCAACTGTACATTGTGCTGTAGCAAAAAGCAAACTGATTAATCCTGTCTTGAAGAAGTTTATTTTTTTAGGGGTATTTAATCACAGCAGTAATGATTTCTCATCCATTTTCCTCTTGGAACCAACCAATATACAAGCAATAGTATAAATCTTTATCACAGTATGAAAAATTGTGTTTTCAGTTTGCCAGTTCCACCTGCCTGGCAGTGCCCAATCAGGAAGCATAGAACACGAAGATGACTAAGTAAAAATTAATATTATTGACTAATTCTGAACAACTTCATATTAATACAAGTATCTAATTGTATTTTATAAGTTGAAAATACAGTTTCGTTGGAAGGAAGATACTGCACACTTCACAACATTCCCAGTACTGCAAGGAGCTCTTCCCCACTATAAATGCTGGTCTTGTACCTGCACTGTTTGTTCTTCCTTCTTTCTACGCTCTTCATCTTGCAGGCGTTTTTGTTGCTTCTTAGACACCACTTCTGTGAAACCATCATCATTCAAGTTAGATTGGGAGTCTTCAACTACTGTCACTTCAGGGTGATCATCAATGATCACAACACCTACAGAAATATAAGTAAAGGTATAGATGCTGCTGTTTTGACGGCTTCAGATGCAGCGCACCAAGCCAAAATCTGCTTTAGAGTGGAAGCTATTTCCCCACAGATATTGGTCCTGATTAGAGGTAAGCTTCTGCTTGCCAGAATGCTTTGATGTTGAGCTTGAAGACGAGGAGTTAATCCTTAAGAACTGAAAAATTGGAGGTTCCTGCACCAGACTCTCCATGAAGTAAGAACTAAAACATAATAATGAACAGTCTTCCTTGCATATTAGCTATAAGTAGTATCAGTGATATCCACTGCCTTTGTTTACGAAGGTTAAGCAAATTAAGAGTGTGGTGGAAAATGGTACAAATGATAGAGTTAAGATCAGGTGATAGAACAAAATTGTTCTTATCTTTATTGTTCATAAAAATACACAATGAGATTTGCCACTTCAGAGGCACACACATTAATTAGATATGACAAAGGTACCAGTACTTAAGTACATAATTATTTTGGTATTTAAAAAAAAAAAAAAAAAAAAAAAAAAAAAAATCACTTTCCTGTAAGTTTTCAAACATCTAGCTCTATATGCAGCAAATCTAGCAGGATTACAAATTCTTGTTAGGATATTGCCAATACATACTTGCGTAATTATTAAGATCAAATTGAGACAAGGCATCCACTTTTTCCTTAGGCTTCTTTGGACCAGCCTTAGGTTCTTCTCTCTTTTTGCTAGTTGCATCCTTGGTGCTCTTTTGGCCTGCAGCAGTAATACCTCCATCCTCCTGATGCAAAGAGTTGCTGTTGGTGGTATCGACATTAGGCACAGCTGCTGGCTGCTCTTCAAATGGCCTACATTAGAAAAATTTTGAGAAAATTAATGATCAGCCACAGAGAACACTCAGGAAGGAGATAACAATCTAATGCAGACCCTACTGGAGGGCCGTGGCTACTGTGCAATTTCTTAGTAGACTCCAAGCTTTCTACTTTCAGCTCTTCAATGTGAAGCAGCTTTACAGCAAAAGCTGTTCTGGGGATGTATCAGATGCCCTGCTGCCAAGAGGAATTACAGGAAAAAAAGCCCAAAACATGATTTTAAGGTCACCTCTGGCTTGGTCTATGTAATTAGAGGTACCAAAGCTCAACAAGGATGCAGTTCAGTATACTTCAACTGCAGTAAATCCTTCCATGAAAAAAACAAACAAAAACCCCTGACCCAAACCAAACCAAAAACCAACAAAACTAAATCAAACCCCAAACAAACTAGAAGCATACAGTATGCAATGTGAGCAAATATAAACAAGGTACAATATACTTACTCCACAAGCTCACTTCCCAAAAGCTATGTGAATCCGTAAGTCACACTTGCAGCTTTCTGTCTTTGCTGTGGAACCCGGAATACCCACTTTTTGCTTTAACATCTCCATTAGGTGACTACCAAAAGGAATTCTTAATAGATTCAATTTGGAGGTAAAAGCACTGATCACAAGTTTTTAAGCCCAGGCAAAACCTGAACTTAAAGACTACAGCAACCTACAAGCACAGGAGTCTTAAGAGTACAGAGTAGACATTCAATGGAAAAAGTTCTTGTCCTGCTTCCCACTTACCAGACTACCATGCAGTGTGGCACGAAAACAGTGGGCAAATAGTAGCATTAGATAATTACCAAGTGTCAATCAAATTTAGCACATAGGGAAACAAAGTTTAGTCTCAATGGCAAGCATTTCTCAACATGTCTGTTTATGTTAAGTGAGTGATCTTAAATGCAATGCAGCAGTTTATGTATCAACTGCCAAACGACACACATTACCATTCTAGCTTTCATCCAAATCTTGAAAAACATAGCTCAACTCAAGCAGCACTGCAAGGTTGATTTTTAATTAGGCATTTTTAACACTGTGCATACAAGAATACTCTGCTCTTAGCTCCATGTTCCAAGTGTCTGCATACAAAAAAAAAAAAAAAGGTACACAGCCCCAGATGCATGTGTTTCTTACTCTTTTCTGCCATTCTACTAATCTAAGATAACTACTTATGATTTTGGACCACAAGAGGACAACAGAAGGACCCTGATCATGTATACTAACAGAAGTTTGTGCTCACCCTCTCTTTCCAGTTCTGGGTGGAGGACCACTCCGCCTTTCACTCCTAGGCCCTGAGAAGTTCCTCCCTGGTTTAGCTGGCCCATTGTTGCCACGTCGGTTTTGACGGTCTATTCCAGGCCGCTGACTAGAGAAACTTCTCTTGGCTATTTCCCTTTTTGGAGCTCCAGCATTTTCTCCTGCCTTTGCAGCCACCTGTGCTGCTGCATCTGCTGTTTTCTTCTCATCCCTCTCCCGCCTTTCATTGAAGTCACTGCTTTCTGAGGCTGTTTCCCACTCTTCATTTGCCTGGTCTGAAGAATTCTGGTTGGACAAGTCTGGTGTCTTACTTTCCGACACATCCAGAGCAGTGGTGGTGGGTTCATTAACTGCATTACTAACTGTGGCATTTGCTGATGTGCTGGTTACTGCCTCATTTATCTTTGATGCGGCCTCTCTTTCCTTTAAGCGTCTGAAGCGTGGTGGCTTATCTTGCCTCGGAGGCCGAGCAGGCCTTTGTCTTCGTGGTCTTTCTCTATTTGGATCAAATTTTCTCTCAAATTTTGGAGGTCTTTTATCAACTGGTATAGGACCATAATGTTCATTTCTTCTTGGAGGCTCCCCATCTTCTGGTTTAATGATCTCTGTCTGCCTAGGGTTCCACTGATTGTCTCTGTAGGCTGGTCTCCTTATTGTGGATGGACGTGGAGGACGCACACCAGGATCCCTACCACCACGTCTATACATTCCCCCTCTGCCTCGTCTCGAAGGCTCTCCTTTAGGAAGAAACCCTGGTTTGGGTTTGTTCTCATCATCTCTAATGTATGTTTTTTCTAGTGATCTGTTGTCTACTCTGATACTGTTTTCAGGTTTGAATGACAGAGGCTTCGGAGGCTTCTTGCCATCAGTTCTGTCTTCTCTTTTTGGGTGCTTGCCTTTGATTAGACTGTCTTTGTCTGAAAGCAGTGTGTCACTTGCACTTTCATGAACTTCGCTGTCAGAATCCGTCTCTGAACCATGCTGTCGCCGCCGTTTTGGGATTACTTCAAAGTCAGAACTCTCACTGCGAGTTTCACTCTCTTCTCTTTGCCTAACAGGCCCTGAAGGCACATGGTCTGATCTAGGCTTAGGATCTCTGTAGTGTGGGTACTCTCTATTATGGCCTCTACTGCCCCGACCACGTCCTCCATAAGAACCCCTGTAGCTACGCCCTCTAGAATAATACTCCCCACGACCTCTGCCTCTGTATCCCTGATCTGGGAACCAGTCTCTATCCCTAGCTTCTTTCCAGTATGTCCTAGGTGGTAAGCCAGGCTCTCTTTTTACTGGTCTGGTTTCTAAGCGTGGTTTTTCTACACCCTCTTTGCTAACCACCTTCTCAGTCTGCTTTTCTTCCTTCACTGCAGTAGCGGGCTGCTGAACATGTGGCTGCTGCAGTGCTGCTGGCTGAGCTGGTGGTTGCTGCTGTACTGCAGGGGGAAGCTGCGGAGCAACAGGCTGGGTGGCTGGTAGCTGCTGCGGGACTGGAGGTGTGGGTGTCTGAACCAGTGCTTTAGCTGCAGTCTCAGCTTGACCCCTTTCTTGGCTTGCCAGGGTCAGAGCAGTATCCTGGGTTGTCTTCTTAGCCAGAGGAGTGCCACTGGAGGCAGATGTCTCTGGCTCAGTCTGAGACAGTGGCACTTGAGGTGCTTCCTTTCTGTCACTTTTTTCAGACTTGCTAGATTTCTCATTAGCTGCCTTTTCTCCTTCTTTCTCCTTCCTCTGCTCACGCTCTTCTCTCTGTTCACGCTCTTCCTTCATATCTCTAAGCACAGGTTTTTTAATAGGACCTGATCTTCTTACTGGTCTATCACCACCTTCATCTCTCCTGCCATAACCTGGCCTAGGACCCCATCTTGTTTCAGACTTAGGTTTGAAAGTTTTTTCAGGTTTTAGTCCTTCTAGTGTTCTACTACTGATCAGAATTTCTTTTTTTGGCTTAATCTCAAGTCTCTCAATTGTCTCCTTTGTCTCAAGAGGCCTGTTATTTAATTTAGGTATATTTGTTGCTGTCTCATTCCTCTGGTCTTCTGATTTTAGAGAGTGACTTGAACCATGGGAAATGCTTCTCTTTAGTGAAGAGTGACTTTCCCCTACAGGCACCAATTCTTCTGGAGAGCTACGTGTAACTTTCTCCTTCACTCCTTCAAAATTAACTGCTGTGTTAGGTGTGTCAGTTTGGAGAGGTTGTACATCTTCCAAAGGCCTGCTTGGGAACTTTTGTACCTCTATCTCTCCTGATTCTCTGAAAAAGTCTGTCTTTGGACGTGAGTCCAACTGGTTGTGTTCTACAGGATAAGCAGTGGCAGGGACAGCAACTCGTTCTTGCTCCAAGTGTGCCTCAGACCTAAGCAGCAAACAAT
This sequence comes from Psittacula echo, assembly GCF_963264785.1. Classification (NCBI taxonomy): domain Eukaryota; kingdom Metazoa; phylum Chordata; class Aves; order Psittaciformes; family Psittacidae; genus Psittacula; species Psittacula echo. The sequence continues at coordinate 21,040,344 of NC_137740.1, forward strand.
TAAGAACATTAGGGTGAAGGAAAAAATTTTACTCATATTTACTAAAATAAATCTTCTGTTTCAATGAAGGATTAATGTCAGCCCTAGGAAATAACACATATTAATTTTCATAGTGGCTGCCAGTTGAGGTCAATTCTATACTGATTAAAAGTTCAGTGCCATATGTACAATCAGCTATGCGAGTCTCTTAGTGTTAATGGCCATACGTGCAATTTTAAATGGAGCTCCAAAGTTAGCAGGCAAATATCACAAGTATTACTCAAGACAGCAGTACAAAAAAAAAAATAAAATTCAAGGTACTTTAAAGATGTAGAGGAAGCCTTCCTGACCATTCATCATGCAGCAAATGTCAAAAGTAACTGTCTTGCTTTATTTCATTTGTATTTAACACACCACTTTTGAAACTAATATACATCAGGCAGAAGTCCTCTGGTAAGGGGAGGATCCAGGACAGATAGAGAACAGGACAACACTGTAGAATTGTTCTACAAAACTGAAAATTCAAAATATCATGGGGTAAATTGTCTTTCTACACCCTACTACAGAGCAGGCATATCTTCTGTTTTATACAACAGCGCCAAGAATACTGCATCACCAGTCACAACTCCTTTTAAAGTTTTCGGCCAAGAGCAGCTATAACTCAGTTTAAACTGTGTTTTGCAACCTAAGTTACACAGCCAAGTGTGTAAATATGTATGGCTTGGAGAAGTGACATGCAGGTCTACATAACTCAGGCTTACCTCAAATCGTCAGGCTCTTCTAACACTTTGGGAGGAGAGCTAGACTGCTGAGGTTCTGCATGGGGATATGGGTCTGACCCCCACATCATGCGGGGCTCTGACAAAGGAACGGTGTGCTCTCTTGCTGAGCGAGCTATATGCTCAAATGAATCTGAACTAGTTGCTGATCCCTCTATCTGGTCTCTTCTCATCAGTGGTTTTGGAGGCATAATTCCTGTGACAGATTTAAGTTCAAAAATCAAAACACATTTAACATTAGCAAAGAAATCTACCTGAAGACAGACAAAGCATATCAGAAGGTACTGAAAAATATTATTCTCCCTCCTTCATCTCCTTTCCTTCCACTGTTGAAACAAAATGTCTATTCACTGCCAGGTAACCTCGGAATTACTAAATCATATTCATCACTAGTACCCTATATACCAACAAAAGGAAAAGCTGTCTGCTTCTACTATAAGGGAAAGAACCAGGTCTGTAGACTTGTACACTTGCAGATGACCTTTCTGCTGTAAAATCTAAAGGGCAAAAGGCAACATGAGCATACACACACATGCTTTTTTGTACTGTAGGCCCTTTTTGGTGGTGGGGGGAGAGGAAGGAAAGGGGTGCAGCATTTTAAAGAAATTCAACAATTTTCACTGTCTTTGCTTAACCTGCCCCTTCCTCTGCTCATTCCTTGGACTCATTCAGGATTATCCCATGCTCATTACCTTCATAAGTATCTCCACTACATTACATGCCAGACTTGTATTATCTGTGCACAATAGCTTTCCTAACTGCATGTCAGCCATTCCACAAATTCAAAAGGACTTTTTAAGTGCCAAGAATCTGAAGACACAAATCTAGTAAGACTCTAGAGGTGCTCATACAGAATCAAGTAACAAATTTCATGGGTTTTGGGTATTAATAAAATCTATTTTCTCCCAAGCAATAAAATAATGTAGTTTTAAGAAACCCACGCACTCTCTGTCATTATACATAGTGTATAATATGTATACAGCCGTTCTGGTAGGAGGTTTTGCCAAGAAAGGTTTAAACTAGATGTGTTGGGGGAGGGTGGCATCATTCCATCCCAACACATCCAGTCAGTTGCCAGCACCTATAATAAACGCTCGGAGCAATGTAGAGATATTCCAGTCACTCTGGCCAATGAGCCGGCTTCATTTGGAGCTCAGCTCAGATGCCTCTGTACAAACGCCTGTAGTATTGGGAACAAGAGGAATTAGAGATGTGTGTACATCTACGGGGGTATGATATAATAGGCGCCACAGAAACATGGTGGGATGGCTCCTATGACTGGAGTGTTAGAATGGAAAGATACAGGCTCTTTAGAAAAGACAGGCCCAGCAGATGGGGAGGTGGAGTTGCTATTTATGTTAGGGATAGACTGAAGAGTATGGAACTCTGTCTGGGGATGGGTGAGCTGTCAACAGAGAGTTTGTGGGTCACGGTCAAAGGGAGAACAGCAATGGGAGACATCACTGTGGGAATCTGTTACAGACCTCCTGATCAAGAGGACTCTGTGGATGAAGCAGTCTATAGACAGATAGGAACAGCCTTGTGCTCGCAGGCCCTTGTCCTCATGGGGGACTTCAACCACCCTGATATCTGTTGAAGGGACGGTACGGCCCGGCACAAGCAATCCAGGAGGTTCCTCGATTGTGTGGAAGACAACTTCCTTATGCAAGTAATAGCGGAGCTGACAAGGAGAGGTGCCATGCTTGATCTCGTGTTCACCAACAGGGAGGTGCTGGTTGGAAATGTGATGCTCCAGGGCAGCCTTGGTTGCAGTGATCCTGAGATGGCTGAATTTGAGATCCTCAGCACAGTGAGAAGAGCGTGCAGCAAGCTCACTGCCCTGGACTTCAAGAGAGCAGACTTTGGCCTCTTCAGGAACCTGCTTAGTAAGGTTCCATGGGAAACAGCTCTAGAGGGCAGGGGGGCCCAAGACTGTTGGTTGATATTCAAGGATCACCTGTTACAAGCTCAGGAGTGTTGCATCCCGACTAGAAGGAAGTGCAGCAGGAGGGCCAGGAGACCTCCTTGGATGGATAACGAGTTCCTGAAGAAACTTATAGGGGAAAAAAGGGGCTTATAAAAGGTGGAAGCAAGGACAGGTGGCCTGGGAAGAATACAGGGATGTTGTCTGGGAAGCTAAGGACCAGGTTAGGAAAGCTAAGGCCCAGTTAGAATTAAACTTGGCTAGGGATGTGAAGGATAACAGGAAGGGATTCTATAGGTACGTTGCCAATAAGAGACAGACTAGGGACAACGGGGGCCCTCTCCAGAAGCTATCAGGAGAACTGGCTACCCTGGATTTGGAGAAGGCTGAGGTTCTTAATGACTTCTTTGCCTCAGTCTTCACTGGCAAATGCTCTGACCACACCACCCAAGTCTTGGAAGGCAGACGGAGGGACTGCGAGAATGAAGACCTTAGGCTCACTGTAGGAGAGGATCTGGTTCGAGACCATCTTAAGAACGAGAACGTACACAAGTCCATGGGACCTGATGAAATCTATCCGCGGGTCCTGAAGGAGCTGGTGAATGAAGTTGCTAGCCACTGTCCATCATATTTGAAAAGTAATGGCAGTCAGGCAAAGTTCCCAGCGAGTGGAAAAAGGGTAATATAACCCCCATGTTCAAGAAGGGGAAAATGGATGACCCAGGGAAGTACAGACCAGACCAGTCACCTCTGTGCCTGGCAAAATCTTGGAGCAGATTCTCCTGGAAGGCATGCTAAGGCACATGAAAAACAACAAGGTGGTTGGTGACAGCCAGCACGGCTTCACTAAGGGGAAATCCTGCCTGACCAACTTGGTGGCCTTCTATGGTGGGGCTACGAAACTGATGGACAGGGGCAGAGCAGTTGATGTCATCTACCTGGACCTGTGCAAAGCGTTTGACACTGTCCCACATGACATCCTTGTCTCTAAATTGGAGAGACATCAACTTGATAGGTGGATCACTCGGTGGATAAAGAACTGGCTGGATGGCTGCACACAAAGCGTTATGGTCAATGGCTCAGTGTCCAGCTGGAGACCAGTAATGAGTGGTGTCCCTCAGGGACAGGTGTTGGGACAGGTCTTGTTCAACATCTTTGTCGGTGACATGGACAGTGGGATTGAGTGCGCCCTCAGGAAGTTTGCCAATGACACCAAGCTGTGTGGTTCAGTTGATACGCCAGAGGGAAGGGATGCCATCCAGAGGGACCTTGACAGGCTTGTGAGGTGGGCTGATGGCCTGGTTAAACTTCATGAAGTTGGCAAGTGCAAGGTCCTACACCTGGGTCGCAGCAATCCCAGGCACAGCTACAGGTTGGGCAGAGAAGAGATTCAGAGCAGCCTGAGGAGGACTTGGGGGTGCTGGTTGATGAGCAAATGAACGTGAGCTGGCAGTGTGCACTAGCAGCCCAGAAAGCCAACCGTATCCTGGGCTGCATCAAAAGGAGCGTGACCAGCAGGTCAAAGGAGGTGATCCTGCCCCTCTACTCTGCTCTCGTGAGACCTCACTTGGAGTATTGTGTGCAGTTCTGGTGTCCTCAACATAAAAAGGACATGGAACTGTTGGAACAAGTCCAGAGGAGGGCCACGAGGATGATCAGGGGACTGGAGCACCTCTCATATGAAGACAGGCTGAGAAAGTTGGGGCTGTTCAGCCTGGAGAAAAGAAAGCTGCGTGGAGACCTCATAGCAGCCTACCAGTATCTGAAAGGGGCTTATAAGGATGCCGAGGAGGGACTCTTCATTAGGGACTGTAGTGGCACGACAAGGGGTAATGGGTTAAAACTTAAACAGGGGAAGTTTAGATTGGATATGAGGAAGGAATTCTTTACTGCGAGGGTGGTGAGGCACTGGAATGGGTTGCCCAAGGAAGCTGTGAATGCTCCATCCCTGGCAGTGTTCAAGGCCAGGCTGGACAGAGCCTTGGGTGACATGGTTTAGTGTGAGGTGTCCCTGCTCATGGCAGGGGGGTTGGAACTAGATGATCTTAAGGTCTTTTCCAACCCTAACTGTTCTGTGATTCTATGTGTACACATACTTCTATTTCAAGAGCAGGAAAGCTCAACAGTCGAAAATGCTGCCAGATTTTACCTGGATGAAGAGGCATATCCAATGCAGGTCTTCCTGACATCATTCGTGGGTCCATGTAAGACTGCATCATAAGCCACCGTGGATCAAAGCCCATTGAAGCTAAATGCTGAGGATGCGGCTGCATGGGCTGGTAAAGGGGTCTATGCTGGGGAGGAGGGACAGGGCCACTAGAAGGCTGTGAGGGAGCAGACTGGGGAAGGACACCTTGCTGTTGCTGCTGCCACTGCTGCTGTTTCATTTGCTCCTGTGCAACAGAAAGCAGTATTACAAGACTTTTAAAACAAAGACTTGAGCAAAATTCAAATAACCCCTGGAAACCACAAGTATGGTTATCTCCAGGACACTAAGCATTCCAGAAGTTAACTGCAAACACGCATCAGCATGAACTAGGAGAAGGGGAGTAAACCAGACTGGACAATTTAGAATAGCTACAATTCTGCTGATGTTCAGCTGAGACAGTGAACAACCTATGCTCCAGCGTGTCATTAATGCAAAGTGCTCTTCAGACCATAGGATCCAATTCAAAATCAAATCTGTGAGTTTCACAGCTTTTAAGGAAAAGCTGCAGAAGCAATGATCATCAGACCACAGGTTCCACAGACAACCACAGAGCAGTGCTCTGCTTCCACCAACTGATGCTAAAACTGGCCAGTTTCAAAAGCCTCTCTTGCTTTCTGCTCACTTGCATATTTTTTGCAAGTGACAAAAAATGTTTCATGCAAAACAATTCCTGCCAACGCTATAGATGTTACAGAAGCTGGAAATCAACAGCTTAGGCTTTCTGAAACTCCTATGGTCATGTTCTTGCTAAGCATAAGGCTGAAGACACCATTCTTGTAACGAGCTTCCTTCTTTTAATGAACTCATTAGTTACCTGCTGCCTCTGAAATCTTGGTGGTAATGATTTCTGGAACTGTTTAGAATAGCCTGAGGAAACAGCAGGACGAAGTTGAGATCCTGAATCTGGCTCACTCTCATGAGTCACCTGTGAAATCTCTTTCTCATTCCGAGCACTATCTTGTCGAGTAAAGACTGCCTGATCCTCTGAAAAACAAAACCCCAACAAACCCACATGTGGGAGACAATTGTGAATCTTTAAACTATGACAATTTCACCAGAATGTCAGATAAAGGATGTTGTCCTAAAATAAAAACAGTCTGCCTTCTTTATCGTCACAGCCTTAGTTTCCAAAACTAAAATAAACGCAAAAAAAACCTTGAGAACAACCCCTCAAACTGGACAACTGCTGTTAGTACATCTCGCAGTGCCTCTTTAAGACTCAAACACACTGGGTAATCAACACTAGCATTTAGGTTGTAACTGTCAAGTGATTAAAAAAAAAAAAAAAAAAGCTGTATCATTGCTACCATATTATATTTGAATTAACCTTTTTCTTTTTTTTTAAATGAACCAAGGTTTGGTTTTACAATCACTTTTACTCATTCAGAGGATAACACAACCTTATTAAACACAGTCTAACTGTTCTCCTGTGACATATAATTTCCACTACAAAATTGCATCAAGTTTACCTGCTCTTTATGTCTACTTCTCTAGGTTTGCTGAAAGAACAGAACAGCTGAAATAATTTGTTGCTTTCTAGCAACATGAGTTGCTTATCCTCCTTTATCAAGAAAAGAAAGCCTGTTTCTCTTTCTGCGTTCTTCAAAGTCCAGCCTAAATCAATAAACCAAATTTTTCCTTTAACATTTTGATGAGTTGGGTAAATGGGTCTAGCTCGAAATATAGTTAGCAGCTGTAATATGCCAGGAAAATAAGTGATTCAGACGCACTGGGTTAATCAGGTATGTGAATTAGACTCCCGGATTACAACTATGCTCTGCGGTTCAGCTTTAAGGCAGACAACTCCTACTTGTGCGCAAACATACCTTTTTCTTCCTTGTTACTTTCTTGTTTTTCTACTACATGTGTAGCCACAGTTTCTACAGCCTCAGGAATCTCATGTGCTGGTTTCTCCTCTTCTTTTTCCTTTTCATTCTCCTCTTCTTTCTCCATCTCCTTTTCTTTTTCTCCTTCTTGCTCTTTTGCCTTCTCCAGTTTTTCTTTTTCTTCTTTTTCCTTTTCCTTCTCCTTCTCCCTTTCCCTCTCTTTTTCCTTTTCCTTCTCCCTCTCTTTTTCTCTCTCTCGTTCCCTCTCCTTTTCCCGCTCCCTTTCCCTCTCCCTCTCTCTTTCCCTTTCCCGCTCCCGCTCCTTCAGAGGGTCTTCCCGGGAGGGTTTTGTCACACAGCCAAATTTCTCATTTAACCGTTTTAGCTTTTCAGCACAAGCTGCTTTGCGCTGTTCTTCCATTCTTCTTTCTTCCTCTTCTCGCCGCTTACGGGCTCGTTCAACTGCAGCAGATATCTCTGACTGCTGTCTTCTCCTCTGTTTCCAAATTTCATCTTCATCTGGTACTGGTTTAGGGGGAAAGGGTGCCTGCCTTCCAGGTCCTACCTGGCGATCAGGGGGAGGAGGGTGCTGCAATATTAAAATCAGTTGAGTCAAGTTGAACATGTGTTACATAAACAGCCGGCTGAAATATAACTATGTGTCAGCACATATATTTGCATGACACCTTAAAAAAAGCAAGATTTGGAAGAAAAAGAAGCCCTCACCTGCCTGCTCCAGTTCAGACTCATGCAATGAGCTCAGAAAGGAGAGGTAAACATTCACTGGGCTCATGTCACTCCTCCCCATCACCATCAGACAGCAAAGATAGACACCTTTTAGATTTGATTATAGGCTGCTCTAAATCACAGAAACTCAAGACAGGTCTCAGACTAAAGTTCCCCAAGAAGCCAAAGAAATTCCATGTAGCTCAGGATAAGAGATCTTAATAAGGACTGTTAAGAATTCTAAGAAGCTACTATGTACACATTTTACCTGGGACTTCATCTCCCCATCTGCCTCAGCAGACAGCCCTTCAGTACTTCTCCTAAGCCCCTGTCCTCTCTAGTTCTTAAAAGGGGTTGGATAACTGAAAGCATTTGAAGCTGTCATGCATTTCATATAACTGCTGCTTTACACAATTAGCAGCACAGTTGTGTTGGGGTCCCATTCTTACTGGCCAAGTACTACAATCATTTTTCTTGCTAAAGAAAAGGCTTATCCCTATGTGAAGCATATTTTTACTTTTGTTAGTCTAAACCCCTCCAACACAGCATTAAAGAATTTAACTAAGGTAAATAAAGAAAATTCTAATATTTCTTACCGTTGGTAGAATAGATTTTGGATGAAGAGCAGGACCACCTCTTTCATGTATAGAAGGCTGTGCTGGACCCCGATCCTATTGGATCAAACACAGCACCAGGGTTAAGCAAGCTCATAACAGTCAAGCTAACAAATTTTACATTTACTGTTTTCCACTGCAATAAGACACCTAGAGAACTATCTGCATGATACAAATTACCATGTAAAACAATGGCAAGAAAATTTCCATGCTATGTACTGAGCACTAAACAATTACTTTAAAAATTCACACATCCATATTCCAGACTTTATGTTACTGCACTATTTTTCCTCAGATTCAGTGTAGCATCAAACTCTGAAAGACACGTTCTTTAATAGAGAAAAAGCACAAGTAAAAACAATTCAAGATCCCCCATCTTTGTTATTACTGGTGTCAAGAGAATACATTTCTGGGAAATTTTCATATAAAGCCAATGGCAGCTTTTCCTGGGGGAGAGGAAGGGGAAATAGATTTAAAAGAGGACTGAAGTAGGGATAAGCTGAGGTGGTTGTCAATCTTCCTCTACCAGAGGGTAAATCGAAAACCAAAACATTTGAGCTGACGCATTCTACGTGGTCTGTATAAAAATCTATCTGCCTGAGACATTAGAAGTGAACTGACACATTCCTGCTAAGTTGCACTGAGGAAAGTGAGTCATGATACAAAAAAACCAACTCCTCCAAAAAATAACCAAAACCCCACGCCCTGAAAAAATGTGTGGGCCAACTGGGTGCTATTTACCCTGTGCCACTATAAAGTATGATGACACCAGAACGGCTTCATTCACAGTCACAGGGATGGACAGACAAGGGTATTGAGTTAAAGGCTGTGAGTTCTGTCACACTGGCGCAAGTGTTCTCACTCCCTCACAGCTGTGAACTAGAACACACGGGATAAAGACACGTGATTTTTATTTTGTGACCAGAACCAGCTAAGTTGACTTAGCAGCACCTGATCAGTTACCAGAACTTTCAGCAGCTAATGCTTTCAGTCCTGTTCATAACCTTAATTGACCTGTTTGTAAAGACACCTAAGCTGGACTTTTCTTGATGAGGCTATTGCCAGAAGAGCTGAAAAGAAGAACACAAACCTGATCAAGCTGAGAACTTTTGCCATATGACCCTTTGGATGCTGCTGTGGAAACCTGAGTGGCAGACTTAGTACTTGTCTGTTCATCTGCTTCCTTCTGGCCATCAGAACTCTGGGAATCTTTTGACGGTGTTTGTTCATCACTATGTGCAGAGAAATAAGGAAAATGGAATGGGTACTCCACATAGGTATTTGGTGATTTATCTTCTATCCTCAATGTTTTTTAGCAAGAGCAAAAGCTCCTCACAGCAAGGAACACTACAACATGCCCACCAGCTGACTGGAGTCTGCAGGCAATTATGCGATTTAATATAGTATTTAATTACAGGAATGTTTTTGGAATGAGCACTTGCACTCATTTCATTCAACCTTTCCAAACACTAACTGGCATTCATACCTAATTGGCAACACCGACTCACCCACTTTCCTTCTCTTTTTGACTACTTCCTTGCTCATCATCATCACTGAAGTTCAACTGTTCAGTGTAATCCACTTCACTCTGAGCACCTGGTCCAAAAGCAAATATTCAATTAATCTTTCAGAAAGATTCACTGTACAAATAACAAAAATTATTAATCTGATGTTCTTACCTGCCCAGCCTTCATCAGCCTCAGCATCTAGATTATCAAATTTATCAAGTTCTTTAAGTTCACTAGCACTAAGAATGGATGGGCGCTCAATAGGTTCAGAACACCATGAAGGTGGTCCTCTTCCCCTTGGCCCTCTAAAAAAAGAGAGGAAAACAAAGGCCACTGTCATTACTTATCCACAACATGACTAGATAAATGGTCAACTTGTATGATGATTATTTGAAGTATACAGTACTGTTCTCTCAATACAGTATTAATGTCATCCACATGTGTGACTGCTGTAGTTCCAATAATTACTGCTACACCAGATGGTTATTTAAGGAAGAGAAAGATTAGATGCTACAGCCTTACTTGCACACTTCATAAACAAGCCAAACATCAGTTGACAGTAGAAAATCAAATGCCTTGTAGCTTTCAAACAACACACCGCATAGATCTGGCATCCTTCTTGACACCAGTTAATCCACCTCAGACATATTTCTACTTTTCAAGCTTTCCCATCATCAAGGATTCTGTACATTCTCCCTACTCCTACACTCATGTTATCCCAGCCAACCCTCTCAGCCTTTCTATCCTCTTCCTGATCCCACTCAGTTTGTACCCTACTGCCTATAGCACTCCCTATTTCCTCATGCATGTGCACAGACATCCTCAACTATAGAGAAATGAAGAAAAGAAATTTTATAATGCATTAGAGTTCTTTAATTGGAAAGTAGTAGAGTTGAGAACCAGGAACTAACTACTTTCATGGTAACAATGGTAGTGTCCTTTTACAGGCAAAAATACTGGCTGGAGTTTCAAAGGTGTTCCCAAGTGACTCCTGCTCTTCCTGTAATGTGCAGAATTCCCTCAAGTTTCATAGTTGAGTTGTCAAACACAAACCACTCCATAGCACTGCTTCACACAAGCCAAACTTGAGACTAACCAGTAGCAGTTATTATGCGGCGCACGATCATAATCAAAATACTCAGTGCAATTTTTATTTATTTTTTTTTATTGAGTCACTAACAAGAGTTCATACCCACACAACAATAACACTTGTAAGGTTTCTTACCTACTAAGCTCAGAATTGGGAAACCTTGTTGGACCTTGCATGGAGGGAGGATACGCCATTCTAGGATACTGATTAAACATCTAAGAAAGGTTTAAAAACAGGAACCATTCATTAAAAATTGTAACTACATTAAGCATACTGAGATCATCAAAAGAATCACAATGGAAGTAAAGCAAGACTCTTAAGTTTGCTTAGTATCTCAAGTGTGTGACATTAAGTCACCAAGATGGAGTGATTACAAGTGTTAACCAACTCCTGACAAATTGAAAGCAAGTGGCAACAGGTAGCCACATCCTTTGAGCAGTTGGTTGCAATCCCAACCTTCTAGCAGAACTGCTGAAGTGTTCCATGGAGGGAGATGAAAGGATGAAAGGAGGGAGACGAAAGGGGCATGAAGAAATTACACTAGCCAATAATCAATCCCTGCTGCTTTAGAACCTTCCATGTAACCATCACTTACATAAGGTGGCATCATTGCTCTGTACTGAGAAGAGACAGGTGGTTGCTGCTGGCCATTCAGCTTGGGCTGAGGGACCTGTGGTAACCGCACATCTCTCTTCTCTGCTGCCTTCTGGCCATCATTTTGTTCTGTTGGTGTAGCATTACCATCTTCTTGTCCAAGGGCCTTAGCTTCTTGATCAGTTGGAGAATTTGGTGAGTTGCTCTTATTACCACCTTCTTTCCAATTAGTAGCATCTGCATGGGCAGAATCAGTACAAGAAAAAACAAGAACAGACTTTATATTACAGATTTACAGACAGGCATAATAAAAACCACATTCTTCCTTACCCACTTTTCAGTAACACAGCAATCAGTGCAGACACACATTCATATCTGGTACCGAAAGCAATGACTGTTTGATAAAACAGAGGCTGTTTTCTAATCCTCTTTAGCCCTACATTCAGCTGTGCTCCTGAAGTGTAAGAGTTAAATTTATAGATCACTCTAGTCATCCTACTCTACCTTCAAAAACACAACACAATTTAGGAAGGATATTGATAATAGCACAGGAGAGAAAACAGATTTAGCTGTAGTAAGTGGGCCACTGTTGACTCAGTGCGAAGATGCTGTCAAGAGAAAGATCAAGCTTCTTAAGCAGCAAAGGCCTACCATGAAAGACCAAAGCAGCTCAAAATGACATATACCTGTGCGTTACCTTTCTAAGTGAAGACATATTCACAGTCTGGCTTGTATCTCTGTCTGATAAGGATGAAATAGAAGTGATGAAGGCTGCACTTTTGGGTGTGAATGTCTAGCAAAAAGTCCAGGAAAAGTAAGGTATTTTAATGACTTGTGCCAGGTAGTCCATTTTAATTTTTTTTTTTTTACAGTTTCTGCCTACAGAGCATAAGTTAGGACAATAAAAACAGTAAACAGCAGTGCTCAGATCCATGGGAACCAAGAAAAATTCAGACATGCTCTGTAAAGCATGTTCTATTAGGGGCACAAGCCCTTTAACTGGGGTTAAACTATGCTCCTAAGTAAACATTACAGTTCTTCCACTTATCTTTGCTGGGGAGCATGGCTGCTAAAGGGGCAGTACTCACCAAGTTCATCAAGGTTTCTGCTGTCAAGACTTGTAAGAAGGGCTTAATACAGCATGTACAGTGCTGACCAATACTATAACTGCCTGTAGGAGGGTGGAAGAAACACATGTAGCTATTTCCCTAATTTAGTGTTGGACATCTCCTGAATTTCTTGGCAACTTATCCTCTACATCAAAATCAAGTAAGGACCTTAACAAGCACAGTGCCCATCTTGCCTATCACTGGCACAAGAAAGTGCTACCTACAGTGCAAGAAAAGATCCCTGGTCCACCAAACCTCATTGGAAATACTTTTAAGGAAGAAAGAAATCCTGGTTTTCACTGGAAACAAGCACAACCCCATATGCTTTCCCATTAAAAGGATCTGGGGAAACAATACATATTTCTTCACTGAGACGTGTAAAACCAACACTGTTATGGTTGTTTTCACTAGATCTAATCCCTTACAGCTGAAACAGATCCAGCTAGTCAGAGCACCTCAGCCATGCGCTAAAGATGCGAATGCCTTTGAAATTACAGTCCACTCTTTTGGTATCCTGTAGATTTAATTTCCTATTTGGGATTTTTCAGGCTACTGAGTACTAATCACCTGGAGACAACTCTAATGACGACTTCTGTAATATTAAAAGAGTTCTTTAAATACATATTTTAAGTGTTGTGACATCCAGCAGCTGGATTTAAGAAAAATTATAGTATTGTGCAACTAACAAATGTTCCCCAGACCACAACTGAAGTACTGACTAGGTTAGGAAAACAGAAAGTGAACTGCAGAATAGGATCAAATATCTTATTTTCCATATACCAGGAACACAGTAAAGCAGAAGAAAGTTCCAAAAACCTGTTTCTTCAATGTAGGAGTGTGTTGATTAAAACAGTCAATGAATCAATTTCTTTTGCATGGGACATGAGTATCCTTGTAATGAACAAGTTCCACACAAACCCATGTGATTTCACAAAAATTTATAGTATATACTTACTTTGTGGCCGCAAGTTGGGTCCTGATCCATGAAGTTCTTCAGGTGTATCTTTCTCTTTGCCTGACTTTTCCTGATCCCCAGCTGCCGGCAGACTGGGAAACTCTTGCTGGAAATAACTATTTACTTGAATAGGTGGACCTGCAGAGTAAGATAATCACAAAGTCTCAGCTTTCTGTAGTCAAAAGAGTTCAGAAAGTGGTAAAAGCCTCATCATCCTTAAAAAGGGAATGTTAAAGCCACATTAATTTACTGGTAGCATTATTCACATAAGCAGAGCAATCCTTGTAAAGCATTCCCATTTGCTACCAAAGTTGTTAAATTTAACAGGCCAAATATCTCACCTGTTGGGGCTGAAAAAAAATCCAGAAGCACTGGAGAGCAATGATGGACAATGGAACAAGACTTAACATGCGGAGTACCTAAAGTTTCTCAGCTCTGTTAATAACCCCCTCCCCAACAAAGATTTCCCTTGTTCTTACTCTCCAACTATAGTCACCTCAAGAATAGGCAATGATGTTATTGCAAAAGCCCTAAAAATTAATTACTCACTCTAATAACTAATAATTCTTCAGGCCTTATAAAGACCAAAGCATTTATATTGTGAGCAATGTATCACAACTGTAGCACTTCGATTTTTAAAACCCTTGATGTTGTAAATCAAGATTGGAATTTTCAGACTTCCACTGCATGCAGGAGGAAAGCCAAATATATAGATTGTGTTCGTATTTAGAAGATTTTGTTAGCATATATTTTGAATCAATTTCTCACCACCACCACCCTTTCACCTAATGCATACTGACCTATACTCTATGATTCTATTAGGTCAATGGTACTCTAGTACCAGATCACTGATAGTCTTACAGAGGGAAGATTTCTATTCCAACAGCCTGAATAATGCCCTGTTCTTATACCTGTCTTAACTACTGGCTACTATAAGAGACATTGTATTAGGCTACATGACTACACGGCAAACTCACAATAAAGGATCTGCCTTCCAATCCCCATTATATACCTTTTGTTTTAAGATAACAGCTATACAGCTTGTTCTCTTTGAACTGTGAAAGAATCCTCTGTAACAATAAAACACAGGATCCTGGTGGTTTTTTTTTTTTGTTTTTGGTTTTTTTTTTTTTTTTGTTTGTTTGTTTTTTAAGATTAAGAATCAAGCACAGGATAAACTACCTACTCTTTGTACCTTCTCTGTAAAGGCATGACAGCAAACACCATTATTTATGTATACTAAATACATAAATATTCTGTCTACAAATTGCCTTGAAATATTACAATCTTAATTGTGATTTCACGTACTACAGATCACATTGTTTTCTGTTAATGGACACTGGATTCTGGGTGTTCCCAAGCAGCTACATCCAAGGACTCGCTTAAAGGGACTGAAAGCTGCCGTCACTAACCAGATGGCCTGTTAGGCAAGGAAGCCTCTCCAGAGGTCCTGTGGCATGCAATATTCATGAATTTTATGAACCTTGAAAAATTTTTCTGCTCAAGTCTCAGACTTGAGCAGCAACTGCTGCTCAGACTTCAGCAGCAACTGCAAAGTAATGGCATCCTCAGCGGTCAGTTTGACTGTGCTTTAGCTATCAAGCTGAAATAGCCAGATTGCAAGCCAGCAGTTCTGAAAGCAGTTAAAGAATTCAAAGATGTTATGGGAGCAATTAACTTTTAGCCAGTGCATAACCTTAGAAATAGATGCTGCCATTACATTTTAGAACTCTTTGCTTTCTACATGGCCACCAACATCAGAGAAGGATTCATTCTTGCCTTACCCAACTGAAGTCTTATAAGAGCATGAGATGGCTGGCTGAATGACTGCTGGAATGCATACAAGGCATCTGGAGAAACTAAAAGTTCCACCAGCCCCAGTCAAGTGCAGATTAGGAAAGCATGAGCACAACAGGTATATCCCTAGTTTCAAATTGAGGATCGCAAGCAGCTGATGCCAATTCACATTCCATATTTCTTTTTCAACCAGCAAATACACTACTGCATTAACTGAATGAAACGAGGGCACCATCTGGGCTTGGCACACAAGCTGCCATGGTAACTACAAAATAATTAGCTAAATGCATTTTGAAGCCACTGAACTGAATCACTATTTCCTGTATCATAGAGAATATCTTATCAGCTTATGTAGAAAGGCTGGTATGCAGATCACTTTGCGTCAGTATTAATTCCTTTTTCTTACTCTAAAAAAATCCTGGAAAAGCTTAAAGGAGGAGAGTTATCATAGAATCATAGAATAGTTAGGTTTGGAAGGGACCTTAAGATCACTGAGTTTCAATCCCCCTGCCATGGGCAGGGACATCTCACACTAAACCATGTCACCTCTGTCCAACCTGGCCTTGAACGCTGCCAGGGATGGAGCATTCACAACTTCCTTAGGCAACCCATTCCAGTGCCTCACCACCCTCACAGTAAAGAATTTCTTCCTTATATCCAATCTAAATTTCCCCTGTTTAAGTTTTAACCCCTTTACCCTTTGTCCTATCACTACAATCCCTAATGAACAGTCCCTCTCCAGCATCCTTATAGGCCCCCTTCAGATACTGGAAGGCTGCTATGAGGTCTCCACACAGTTTCTCTCCTCCAGGCTGAACAGCCCCAACTTTCTCAGCCTGTACTGTACACAGTACTTCAAGTGAGGTCTCAAAAGAGCAGAGTAGAGGGGCAGGATCACATCCTTCGACCTGCTGGTCACACTCCTTTTGATGCAGCCCAGGATATAGTCAGCTTTCTGGGCTGCGAGCGCACACTGCCGCCCCATGTTCAGTTTCTCATCAACCAACACCCCCAAGTCCTTCCCCACAGGGCTGCTCTGAATCTTTTCTCTGCCCAACTTGTAGCTGTGTCAGCCATCAGCCCACCTCACAAGCGTGTCGAGGTCCCTCTGGATGGCATCCCTTCCCTCCAGTGTATCAACCGAACCACACAGCTTGGCGTCACTGGCAAACTTCCTGAGGGCGCACTCAATCCCACTGTCCATGTCACCGACAAAGATGTTGAACAAGACCTGTCCCAACACCTGTCCCTGAGGGACACCACTCGTCACTGGTCTCCAGCCGGACATCGAGCTATTGACCACAACTCTTTGTGTGCAGCCATCCAGCCAGTTCTTTATCCACCGAGTGGTTCACCCATCAAATTGATGTCTCTCCAATTTAGAGACAAGGATGTCATGTGGGACAGTGTCAAACGCTTTGCACAGGTCCAGGTAGATGACATCAACTGCTCTGCCCCTGTCCATCAGTTTCGTAGCCCCACCATAGAAGGCCATCAAATTGGTCAGGCAGGATTTCCCCTTAGTGAAGCCATGCTGGCTGTCACCAACCACCTCGTTTTTCATGTGCCTTAGCATGCCTTCCAGGAGAATCTGCTCCAAGATTTTGCCAGGCACAGAGGTGACTGGTCTGGTCTGTACTTCCCTGGGTCATCCATTTTCCCCTTCTTGAACATGGGGGTTATATTACCCTTTTTCCACTCGCTGGGAACTTTGCCTAACTGCCATTACTTTTCAAATATGATGGACAGTGGCTAGCAACTTCATTCACCAGCTCCTTCAGGACCCGCGGATAGATTTCATCAGGTCCCATGGACTTGTGTACGTTCTCGTTCTTAAGATGGTCTCGAACCAGATCCTCTCCTACAGTGAGCCTAAGGTCTTCATTCTCGCAGTCCCTCCGTCTGCCTTCCAAGACTTGGGTGGTGTGGTCAGAGCATTTGCCAGTGAAGACTGAGGCAAAGAAGTCATTAAGAACCTCAGCCTTCTCCAAATCCAGGGTAGCCAGTTCTCCTGATAGCTTCTGGAGAGGGCCCCCGTTGTCCCTAGTCTGTCTCTTATTGGCAACGTACCTATAGAATCCCTTCCTGTTATCCTTCACATCCCTAGCCAAGTTTAATTCTAACTGGGCCTTAGCTTTCCTAACCTGGTCCTTAGCTTCCCAGACAACATCCCTGTATTCTTCCCAGGCCACCTGTCCTTGCTTCCACCTTTTATAAGCCCCTTTTTTCCCCTATAAGTTTCTTCAGGAACTCGTTATCCATCCAAGGAGGTCTCCTGGCCCTCCTGCTGCACTTCCTTCTAGTCGGGATGCAACACTCCTGAGCTTGTAACAGGTGATCCTTGAATATCAACCAACAGTCTTGGGCCCCCCTGCCCTCTAGAGCTGTTTCCCATGGAACCTTACTAAGCAGGTTCCTGAAGAGGCCAAAGTCTGCTCTCTTGAAGTCCAGGGCAGTGAGCTTGCTGCACGCTCTTCTCACTGTCCTGAGGATCTCGAACTCGACCATCTCATGATTGTCGAGTTCCTGTATTTGATAACAAAGGAAATTCTGAACATTAGAGAAGAGAGCAAAAAGTAGAGAATTCAGAATTTTCACTTCTAATATTTACTGAGAAAAAAAAAAGGCAAAATCATTAGATATGTGATGTTAACAAACTCCATATAATGACCTAGAAGTTACCTCCATGCAACTCAGATTTACTATCCTAAGATCTCTATCCAGAAGAGAGCTCACTTCTTCAACCTGAAAGCCAAAACTCTACTTTAGAGTCACAGGAAGCTTGCAAGTCTCAAATTTAAGGAATAAAACAAATTGTAGTTTATTTTTTATAATGGAGACATAGGATAGGAATTCTATGTAACCTCTCACTCAACAAACAATTTTAAAAAATTTGAAGATTTAGCTCTGATCTTACATATGTAATGAACAGACCTGGGGGTACCAACTGAAGGCCAGCTGAACATTAGCCAGCTCGTGCCCAGGCAGTCAAGAAGGCCAACAGCATCCTGGCCTGTATCAGCAACAGCACGGCCAGCAGGACCAGGGCAGTGATCATCCCTCTGTACTCGGCACTGGTGAGGCCACACCTCAAATCCTGTGTTCAGTTCTGGGCCCTTCACTCCAATAGAGATATTGAGTTGCTGGAGCAGGTCTAGAGAAGGGCAACAAAGCTGGTGAAGGGTCCGGAGCACAACTCTCATGAGGAACAGCTGAAGGAACTGGGGGTGTTGAGTCTCCCTTAGTCTGAAAGGAGGTTGTAGTGAGGTGGGTGTTGGTCTCTTCTCCCAAGTAATAAGTGATAAGAGGCAATGGCTTCAAGCTGCACAAGGGGAGGCATAGATTGGGTATTAGGAAAAATTTCTTCACTAAAAGGGTAATCAGGCTTTGGAACAGGCTGCTCAGGAAGTGGTGGAATCACCGTCCCTGGAAGTGTTAAAAACCATGTAGATGAGGCCCTTAGTGACATGGTTTAGTGGTGGATTTAGCAGTCCTGGGGTAAAAGTTGGACTTGATGATATTAAATGTCTTTTCCAACCTATTCGATTCCATGAAAATACTCAACCTAAGGTTCACACTGATGGAAACAGTACTCCAACAGTTATTAAAAAAAAAAAAAAAAAAAGAAAACTCCAAAGTCCACAAAAACCATCACCACCAAAAAAAAACCCAGCAAAAAACCCACTACCACCACACCTTTAATGCTTTTCCCAGAAAAACCCCTACTTGAACACTATCACTTTGAAACCAAAATAACCACGGAACCTATAAAATAACAGGGAAAAGCGCTGCTGTAGCAGACTTTTAAACAGAAGCAAGACTACATATACTTTGCACAAAGTGTTTCAAAATTATGATTGGAATGACCACTAACCGCTTATGGTTATCCCTTTCACATCAAAATTGTATGCATTATAACTATTGACTATAATTTTCCCTCCTTACCACAGCCACGTTCAAGGTCTTACAGTGTTACCACCACTTCACTGTCAAAACAAAGAAGCTGATGATACCAGCTCTTTAGGAGACAGTCAGACCTGCTGCTAAATGAGGCTGGAGCTCACTTTAGTGACAGGGGACCATCTCACCTTCCAGCCAAGAATGTTGCTTCCACAGAATTTGTAGTTCCAATTGGCCCAGTCAAGATTCAAAACACTGCTGAGTCTGAGGGTCTCACAGCAGCATTTACAGCCTGCTAGGCCAGTCAAGAACCCTCCGACCTGAACATCACTTACCATCTTGTCCACCTGGTTTGGTGTTGGCCCATGATTTGGCAACAGGAGCTGCTTCTGGAGGAGCAGGAACAGCAGGTTTTGGCTGTGTCTGTGGCACGTCTGGCTGTCTGGAATTAAAGAGAAAGCACTTGTGAATATAAGAAGGTGAGCACAGACTAAGATCCTCAGGATTACTACTGCAAACAAGTGAATGAAATGAGGTAGCTATGCAGCTGAAGAACCAATAGCTACTTTTCTGCAGAAAAAGCAAGTTCTTATATAAAATGAGTTGTTATAGTTACAGCTAAAATTGGAATAAATTAGCCAATTCCTTCACAAGCAGATTTCTCAAAATGGAGAGGAATGAATGAAAATGGCTGGGCAGAAAACACAGTTAGGCATGAACAGAATTTTAACTTTTTAACTAGTGTATTAACAATTAAAACCCAATCAATTGACAACCATGGAAGGGAAAAATTTATAACAATGTTCTCTTGCCTCGAGAGTTAGAGGAAAGCACTTAAAAACCATCATGAACTGAGAGAAAGTAGACAAATACATGTTAGAACTTAGGAAATAAAAGGAGCCAATAAAGAAAGCTAAAGACACACTAAAAAAAATTGATGGGTGCTATGAACTGGAGTCCAGAAGCTTAAGCTTAGTGAGAACAGTCTCTCACTTTCACTATTTTAACAATGAAGAGGCAGACAGAAGCACTCGTTTTCTCTAATATAAAATCCAGTCATATTCTTGAAGATGATCTTGGTAGTCTACAGATTCAGCGATATTGTTTAGTTTCTTTCAAGTACAGCTATTTCCAAAATCTGCATATTCAGATAACTTAAGACTCCAAAGCATTATTGTCTACAAGTCAAGACCTCCAGCTCATTAATAGTAATTTTTGATTAAACAGGAATTATAGGCCAAATCCAGTAGAGCAGAATGACTTTATTATGCAAGTAAAGACAAACATAACTAGTGCAATATCATGCCAGTTAACTAATAGTAAAAAATTACAAATGCTTTAAATAGATCCTGAAGTAATTCTAAACTCTGAGGACTGCTACTGAGAAGTCAGTTCCATTTGGGTTCTGCAGTGATCAACCCAAACCACTACACAGTAGTCTCAAAACTGACACAGAAGGAAACATCACCAAAAAAACCCAAACCCAAAAGCAACCCCCCTACCCCTCAAAAAAAATCGTTGCTGGGAAGAAACAAACTGGCTTCTCACAAGGATAACTGAATGCAA
This sequence comes from Psittacula echo, assembly GCF_963264785.1. Taxonomy (NCBI): domain Eukaryota; kingdom Metazoa; phylum Chordata; class Aves; order Psittaciformes; family Psittacidae; genus Psittacula; species Psittacula echo. Next base: position 21,060,920 of record NC_137740.1, read on the forward strand.
TTTTTCATTTGTTTCCACAGATTACCAGAATGAATTCTCATCTTTTCAGTTTCCACTTAGTTGTATCTTACAGCTGCACATTTTCTAAGCAGACATTGGGGAAGCTGTAATTTACATGGCTGTACTTTGTCACACACAAAGTGAAACAAGGAACAAGACTGTTAAAGAGTTTATTCCTTGTACTTGCACTGTTTCAAATTCTAAATGCGCTTGGCTTTGAGTTACCCGAACACTGTCCTATAGACGTGGGTACTGATGTGGGAAAGAACTCAGCTAGTGCTATATGAATTCATCAAACCAATATACAAGAGGTCGCACTACCCAGGAAAAAGGTATACCTGTAGAAAGACTAACAACTTGGGAAAGCAGCAGAAAAAATATTCTGGAATTATAGGAAACAACTCACTCATGTGAACTCCAGTGCAGTGCCACACACACACAAAAAAAAGAATAAACCTGGTATCAAACAAGCTGATAGCAAAATTGTATCTTTATCCACAACACTTGTGAGAGGAATACCAGTACACTTTACGTGTAAACAGTAGCATTTATAAGCATGCTGGAGAAATACAGCAGTAGTTACAATAATGGTCTGAATACTTAAGCAAATGCATTAGATGGTCTGAACTTAGAATTTACTTGTCACATGGGCATACATATCTGTTCCTGGGAACAAATTCCCCCCACCCCCAGCTTTACCTGTATGTGGACTTTGAGGCCTTTGTCAGAATAATGCATATGAAAATACAAAGGCAAACACCTTCCAGGTGCAGGCAAGGGATAGCTATTTATTCAATTTTTAAACATAACATCAACTACTGGAATATACTTTTAACACAAGCAGCAGACTATGGAAAGGCAGATGAAAGGGTGTTTTAGTCAAACAAACTAAAGGCTTAACTCAGAATTAACCAGATAAAGGGTAAGTGGCCTTGAAGTACAGGAAGATTTAAAACAAAACAAAAACCAACATACAAAACACTGGGCAGAAAATTCATAGAATAGTTAGGGTTGGAAAGGACCTTAAGATCATCTAGTTCCAACCCCCCTGCCATGGGCAGGGACACCTCACACTAAACCATGCCACCCAAGGCCTCATCCAACCTGGCCTTGAACACTGCCAAGGATGGAGCATTCACAACCTCCCTGGGCAACCCATTCCAGTGCCTCACCATCCTAAATTTGTAGTTTCATGAGTAAATTTGTAATTTTATGAGCTTAAAATAAAAAGCTAAACACAATACTATACTCCTAAAGTCCAACAGCATTTCAGAGACATGACCAAAAGTTGACATTTAAATGTAGTAAAGTATACCAGGAGAAATAAAGGGACAGCAAGAAGGGGGGGAGGGGAACCCACCCTTCAGTTGTCTTTTGCTTTCACAAGTGCTAGTGACATGCAATCAGCTCCTCTATCTGCAAGTGGTTTTCAGAAAAACTGGTATGTCAAAAAATAAACACTTAAAACCCACTTGTACTTTTATAGTGAGTCATATCCCATTTTAAGCTTATATGACAAAAAACTGCTTTAAAATACTTTCTAACTAAATATAGAAGAGTTTTAGTCTCTCTCTTCTTTACCTGCTGTACAAGTGTGAAAAACTCAGCAAATGAAACTGCACTGAGCATAGGAAATCGTACTATCCACGGTATACAGCACTGCATCAACATCACCATCACTTCCATTTTGTCTATATCACATACTGAGGGAGTCTTAAACTACAGTAAAGTCTAATATCTTACCAGAATGTGCTATAGTATTTAGTTTAAGCAGCCTCAGAACGTACACGATCAGGTGCCTAAAGGTACCTGATACCCTTCATATGGAACAGATAAGCACACCGCTTTCAACTTAAGTGTGTTCTGTTACCCATTTTGTTATCTATTGACCTAACAGCAAGGATCTTCCTTATGAAAAGTAACAGCAGTGCTTTTCCCTTTTTTTTTTTTTTTTTTTTTTTTGAGGACAGTCAGGTTCAACCAATTTTGTCCCAGGCCCTGCACACCCCTGGCTTTAGAAAGACTTTGGAGAAATGGCACAGAAAAAAACCCCACATCTCACTGGTCACTTACTTTTCTTCTTCGTGCTGTTCTTGTTTTGAAGCCCATCCTGTGCCATCTTTAGGCACAATGTTCACATTAGGGTCATTGCCTTTGTTCTCTGCTTTAAGACTGGGGAGGTTAGCTGGGGGAGGCATCCTCCTTGAAATAGCAACTTTCCCAAGACTCTGTAATCCATGGCGCGCAGCAACTGCATGCCAAAACAGAAAGTGAAAGTTTACAATGCTGTTAGCAGGCAGTGTTCATACAAAGTTACCTAAATCAACAAAACTGTTTCTTCAAGAAAAATTCAAGAGTATAAGAATCAGAAATTCAAAGTTCTTTATGATTTACTTTTAAAAAACAGCATTAGAAATTCTTGGTCTGAGACAACTTATGTACTCTTTGAATAGTGAATCACTACAGTTGGCCTATACCAGAAATGAAAAAGGATATACTGACCCAACTTCATACACACTGCTCAGTGACAGGAAGCTAGAGAACTCATTTAAAATGTGATGCTGATATCCTAATATCCTTTAACATGTTGTCAAACATCATTCTCTCGTTCCTCTTGGACTTTAATATACTCTGATGAGTCCAGGAATACCCACATGGGTGCAGCCCATTTCTTTATTGCTGCCAGTTTCAGTTGGCAGATGCTGCTCTTGCAAAAAAAATTCCTACAAATTGCATTTACTCCAGACCACAAGTATAAAAAAGCAATATAAAGTCAATGCACTATGCAAGACATTCAACCTACCAACTAATCAACTCAGTTGAACACGTACACGATACTGCCTTAGACGTCGTATCATTACAGACATCTCAGTTTTAGCCTTTGAAACACATCTCCTCTTTCACCCCCTAATTTAGGCAATATGTCAAATCAAATTCTAAGCCTTCAGAGTGTCATTCCCTCCTGATTCTCAATCCAATTAATCATGAAAAAGGCCTACAGTAAACCTACTTGAAAGGTCAGTGTCAGCTTCACCCAGTGTTTGTCTGCAAACCAGACAAAGCACCTGATACTAAAGTGAGCACTGCCTTCTTGTTAATCCAAAATCTCCAGTAGCACAAATGTTACTATGGTAAAAAGCACAGCTGGGGAATGCCATGTCATATGCTGGTAACAAATAGAGACTGCAGCTATAGAACAGTTTTTACTTACCTATATTCTACTTCCTACTAGACTGCAAATGCTGTCTGCCTGAACTGATACTCTTGTTTACAGCTAACCAGACACTGTAATCAACACTGCTTTCCAGAATTCTTCCACTTAACTGTTGCATCAAGCAGTTAAAAAGAAAATAAATCCCACTGTGGTTAAGTGCTCATATACTTTGCACTCTTAATTAATACTACAGTAATGATGAAACCGAAAGAATGCAAAACTGAAGTCAGATTACTCACCTGTGGTTTTCTGAGTTTCCAGTGACTTTCCCTTGTAAGTGTTAAACAGACTGAGCGTTGCATACTTCGTTTTTCCATCCTTTGCTTTTGTACTCTGGCCTGACTTTTCCGACATTTCGATGGAAACTCATCGAGTCTGGTACCTACTGCTCACCCCTCAAATTTTGCCTGAAAAAAAAAAAAAACACAACAGAAAAGTAAAGCAATTTGAATATAAGCTAATATTTAAGAGACAGGTCACAGGACAAAAGTGGGCAGCACATTTAACACCATTAGCACTGCCCCATTTAAGCATACTAGAGGTGCCACAGAACACATTAGCTCCAGAAATCCCCAGCTTATGTAACACTTGTGATTTTTAAAGTATTTCCATCCCTACAAATTGAATGTCACGAGATCACAAGTGTCAGCGTTTAATTTATGGCAAACCCTGTGGAAGTGGTAAATCATCCGTAATTTCACTAAAAAACAAAACCAAACCAAAACCCCAACACCTAAACAATAACAACACAACAAAACACACATCCAAAACACAAACATGCAAAGTTTCCACCAGCAGCTAGCTCCCCACTGGGAAAGCTCAATGACTTCACCCACTCCTGAAGCCATGCGCTGAGATACCATTACCTGTTGCAGTATTTCTGGAATCTGGGTTTGTGTCCCCTTCCTCCCCTCCCCACCCCCTGACGTTTTTTTCCTTCCCAAAACTAGGAATACATGGTATGTTCAGACAGGGAAGGGAAGAATCTCTTAAACCAAGAGTTACACTATTCTTCTTGCAGCAGTGAATTACAGGGCTGTTAGAGAAGGTCATCTCTCTCCTTCCCCCAGAATAGCAGGCCTTCAGAAAAAAAAAAACCCTAGTAATTATCACTGACACTTAGTTAGTAGTACTTAACAGGAACTTGCCAGATTTGCTGCTCATCATCAGGCAGGAACACAATATATTTTAATATATTTCCATATGAATCCCACAGTAGTTATGTATGTTCAAATACTCTTGTGTTTCATTCTAAAAGCAGAAAGCAAGAAGCAAGACAACCTGTTTAAACCCTCTTCTGATCAACAAACTCCCTGGTCAAACTCAGAGCCTCAGATTATCTTCTAAAGAACTTGATTCACATACAAGGCACTCAAGTTAAGAAGAGGCTGCATGGACAAGCTGTATAAAGAATAAAGCATTTATTTGGTCATGACAGACATTAAACAACATCAACAGATCAGGGCAGTTTCATTTATGATAACATTCCTATCTTCTGTCTTCTACCTCAATTTATAAGCCACAAATGTAAAAATTAAGAAATAACGATGGCAAATAACCTTGGCATGGTCCACTTCAGCAACATTTAGGCCAGACGCCATTCTATTGCAATCCATGCAAATTGTTGCAACAGGAACAATATTCAACTTCATACAGGGCCACATACATGCCTAAGAAATACATCCTCCCCTCTCACAAAGAGAAAGCAACTCCCAGAATTTTTGCCAGACTGGTCAGCATTTGGCTATTTCAACAGCATGTGTTACACCAGAAGACATTCCTCAAATCATCCAAACCCACAAAATACAGGATGGAAGCAGGGTGAATCCATCCTACCAAGCGGACCATGTAATCAGAACAGAGATTTCAGACATGGCTGTTAGGCCATTCCTCTCTTATCTATCAAAAAAAACCCCCTACATACTGAGGCTGCAAGCTTTCACTGGAGACCACAGCTTACTACTCAAACATCATTGCAGGCACAAGAAAGAAAGAAAAAAAAAAAAAAAAATCAGCCAGAAACATGAATTTAGGCAAGCTTATCTTTGAAGCTAGCAGTCAAGATTTCAAGCAACCCTTCACTATTCTGGCTAGCCCTAATACTTATTTGCAATTCAACAACATGTCAAGCTTTGCCCATTAGTATTATTCATGGCCCACTTTCAGCCAGTCTGGAGATCTGAATCCAGGCAGACTAGTTTATCAAGCTGGAGTCTAAGTCAGACATTAGCTTCCTGTTCTATGAGGAAACTCAGTTTATCATAAGTTCTTCAGTAAAACATCTGTGAAACAACCTGGCAGATTCTTTCCCTTCAATTCTCCAGTTACCTTCTGCTCTCAGACTTGCATTTATGATAAAGAGTCCACCACAATCATCCTGGAGCACTAAACAGAAGAGGTATTGGTCAGATAATTAGCAGCAGCACATGGGTGGCGAACAAGCTCATTGGTGTGTATATAGCCATATCTAGTAATACGCTATAATTACTTGATACTTAGCTATGCTCAGACACTCTTTCAAATGAGAACAACTCACACAGTTTTAATTTTCAGCCCAAGAGCCATCCCAGCCCCAGATTCCTTAAACAAGAAGTAGCTTCACAATGGTGAATAATGCAAAAATTGGCAAACAAAAAAGGGGGGAGGGGGAGAAGGTTGTGGGAGGAGAAAATTACTCAGGTAATTTCTTAGCTACTGATTAATTTGTGCATACAATAGGCTGGCAAGTACTAGACTCACCAAGTGATTTCTAATTTGCCCTACACTGAATCTTTCTTGTTACCAGTTAAGGTGCTATTAGTTTGAACTCTATTAGTCAAATCCTTCAAAGTGAAGTGCTGCTGTCCCCCAGGTTTAGACTCATTGTCATGTGAGTAAGAACGCAAGACAGCTGTAGACCTCTAAAGAGCAGCAACATATAAAAGATGTCAGAACTACTTACCAAAGTTAATAACTACTATGATAGTGAGCAGAAGGACAGGCAACAGTACAAGCAGTAACAGCAGCTGGCAAGGTTCACTGCACTATTAAGCAAGTCAGCAGTCCACTTTGAATGACTACAGTTACTATTATGCATAATTACAGAAGGTGCAATGCTCCCAAAATTCTGGAGCAACAATTACCTTTCAGCTGCTCTGTAACATTATCAAGTAAGTTAACCGACCTTCACTATGGCCTTAAGATTTTAAGGTTAAAATTATTATATTAATTTCTGCACAAGACTATTTTTTCAGAGTGCAATTGGCTGGGTTATTTAAATGCTGCAATGAACTCAGAAGCATGTGTACAGAAATTAGCACAGTAAGTAGCTGCCACAAATTCTAAATACCCTGGTCCTCTGTTAAGGAATATTTACTTGTACTTTCTTAAATACTTATAGCTGGTAGAATTGCAAACAGCATGCAGAATGACGTATTTAAAATAATAAAACCCCAACAAACAAAAAAAACCCCAAATCCCACACCTACCACCCAGACCTTTTACACTAAGTTCCTAGCTCTCCTCCTCATTTCAGAATTCCCCAAAATGACTTGTTTATGGTTTAATGATACTAGTTCACATCTGTAAACTTCGCACAGTGTTCCATTAGGACCAACTGCAGACTAGAAACAACCTTACCTCCACTTTGTAAAAAAGTTCTTGCATGATTAAATAAGGAAGAAATTATTACATATTTGTGGTCACTTTTGAGGACTAGAGTCTGAGGAAGTTTAAAGTATCTAACAACTTAACTCAGAGCAATTCCTGTCTGATTTCCTTCCTTCTCTCCCACCATGTTCTTTTCAGTATTTTGTAGATTTACTATACATACGAAAAAAACCAGTTTTACATACATGAGAGAACAGAACAGCATTCATTATATGTAAGCTACTACATTTTGTCTTGGTGAAGAAGTAGAGACAGGCATGGAAAAGGGGCAGAGAGCTACGTAAAGTTCAGGTAGGTAGTTGCTTTATCCACAGTTTTTGGTGGGGCAGACCAATTCTTGCTATTGCCATGGAAAATAACTATTCTTTCTGTTATGGTCTTTCAATTAACATATTTCCGCGTATCAGTGAAGCACAGCATCCACCATCCCTCCACTTTGAGAGAAAAATACAGAAAATTACTATTCTCTGTCTTTTTCAGACATCCCATGCTAGCTGATGTAAGCACAGATGACTGCATAGCAAACTCTAGATCTGTATTTTATAAGCTGCATTTTCAAACCATCAGAAAAAAAGTATTTTTCTACACAAGTGTAACCATGTCAAGAGACAGCAATATTTCAGTTACTTTGTATGCAGTCCTATCATCTTAAATCCCACATCCCATGCCTATTTAGCCTACAAGCACACAAATAGAGAGGACAGGTAACCCATTCTTTAGCTTCCTGGGACTCTGAAGTCTTGACAGTTAAGTAAATACTAGAATAATTTTCACATTTCATATTCAAGTTCCTGCATATCTAATTCCTGCTACCTCCACTCTAAAGGCTATATTTTGGCTAAATCTGGAGAAGGATGACCTGGAATAATTTAAGACAAAGCACACCATTCAAGAATCAAACCTGCTGAAGATTTGCTAGAACTCAGGGCCTCAAAAACCCATCTGTGAAGTGGGAAACATCATAAAAAACACTACACAGAAGTTTTGTCATAACTGGGACTCATCAGCAGTTCTCTCGAAAGAGAAAACAAGAAATATATCCAAGAAAGATGTGCTATTTTAAGCACTCTGAAGAAAGTGGTTAAGAGACAAAAAGCATCACATACAAATTTATCATTTGCATCAAACCATAACTCTGCTTTTCTTAAAATAGCTTTGTTCCCGGTACATTGAAGAACATGGTTCCACTAAGTTCTGGAACTAAATAATACAACTGGGGAGAAAAAAAACCCAAACAAAAAACCCCAAACAAACAAACAAAAAAACCACAACCCACCAATTTTTTTGCCATAAGCCTGGTTAATGTTAGAAGTAGATATTTCTAAATTCTGTGTTACTAATTTCAAAACACCACTGTGCTCAATCACCCAGATAAGTAACATGGCATTAAAGTTTCACCTAGAAAGGTTTCATTTCACCAGTAAGTCTAAAGTATTTAGATTCTAGAATGTCACTGAAGAAGTTTCCTCCTACCTGTAAGACCTGAGCATAAGCTGTAGCTGGATGTTAAATCCTGAAAAACTGTGTGATCTTCAGAAAGAAAAAAAATGACTAATTTAGATCATCTACAGAAATATAAAGCAAATTAAAAACAAAGAAAGATAGGATAATGTATTCAATGTACCTGGAAGCCAAAAAAGCCTTCTTCATGCTTCATTAGTGGACCATTAACAAGGAACCCTGTTATTTTGCACGAACACTCAAAAACATTATGTTAATACTGAATCCATGATTTTGCACAGAGAAGGTTGCACATAAAAAATGAATTACAATTAAACATACTGACTTCACTTCTCTGACATGGGTATTTATAAACTATACAATATTTTTACTGATGACCTTCTATTTAGAGCTTTCTAATGCCAAAACATCATTCTGGACTGAGGTTTTCTGGCTCAATTATTCAAAACCACATTTTGGCCTTTTATCCCACTACTAAAAATTTGTAACAGCTTCCGCACTAGTCAGCTTAATAACAACATGAAACAAGCTTCAAAAACTTCCACACTTAAGTAGCAAAAGTCTCTATCAAATAAAAGTATTTAATAAAAAACGAATCTAAGGTCAGGATTTCCCTCCCCTGCCAAGACCAGTTTTGCAGCAGGATTCATTGTTAAATAGGTTCTTGCAAAGAAGTTTGAAAATTGCAGTACAGATTTTGTGAACTTCTGAGCACCTCAGACATGGCTTTATTACCTGCAAGAATAGAAGCTCTCCAGATCTTCAGAGAGTTCTGGGTAGATTTCACTACAACTCACTCTTGAATAAGATCTATACTAAATTTTATCTATACTTAGAAAGCCAAGCTACTACACATTTCCATCTCTATTTTTCTTCCCCATCTCTGGATTTTGGGCTCACCAGTTTTCAGTAGAGACTGAAAGAGGGTACACAATGCAAAGGTTGCATCGATTCTATAAATTCTGTGAAGGCAGATGGTTGGGTAGGAAAATAAAACCCTTCTAATCACCATCTCTTCTGCATCCATCACCTCAGCAGAAAAAACTGTAGCACAGGCTGAGACACTAGATAATCTGTAGAGCATTCTTAACAGACACCAAAAGAAAAATCAAATTCAGTTTTGCTTCTCAGAACCAAAGCCCTGTCATGAGACAAAGCTGCAGGAAAGGCGGCTTTGCTGGTTCTATCGCTCTTCAAATCACTTCCCTTTAAAGCCTAACAAAGTCTTTACAAAACACTACCAAAACTAAATACGATGAGTTGAAAACAGACCATGACAGAAGAAAGCCGTTTCAGGTCATTATCCCATAGATGCATCTTCTAAAAATGCATTCCACAGATGCCAGAAACGAGCACCCGCAAATGTATCTGCATCAGTTCTGAGACACCTAGCAGTCTATAGAGCTATTAAGCTAAGCAATGACAACCAACCATAATCAGCCAACCGCAAAAAGTCTACACAGAAACTAACTGTACCACAAGGCATATGTTAGTTTAAACTAGCAATGTATAGAACAAGCATATCTTTTGCTGCCTCAAAGAATGCAAGGTACCTTGTTGAATTGTCTTCTGAGAAATACCAGCCACCTAGAATACTTCCTTCCAACAGGACAACCAGCAATAAATCGTATCTAAGGGAACTTGTTAGGAGCGTCTCAAGTCTAACATGGCACTAACAGCAGTGACTAACACTTTTAAAATAAACTTTTAAGATGCATCCCATGGTGGAAAAATATTAGCAAGATTAAAATAATCTGTCAGTTCTATTCATATTTTTCCAATGCATTCTTGACAGCAAAAGGAAAAATTACTTAAGAGCATCTGGCTGAAGTGAAAAACCACAGATAAAAAGACAGCAACCGTGCAAACATCAAATTTGTCTCTATCCACAGATTTCAATATAAGTTTAACTACACATGCATGAATATTTTACTTAACATGAACAGAAATCACATTTCTGTGAAACCGCCCTGCCAAAAGAAGCTTGATGCACAGGCTCAATCATTATCAGCATGTCTTTTTAAATGTCCCCATATAACATGGGATCAAAGAGCCAGTCAGGATAAATGCACACTGGCAATAAAACTGTCAAAAATGCTTAAATATTTTCATGTGTCACACAGCTTTGTTCTTTTAGCTAATATAATTTCTGATACCTGTGCTGTTTATGAAATCTTCTCCTTCTGAAGTGACCTCAGGTAACAGAGAGATTATGGTCCCCTCCCCTCAAGAGGCAGAGGGGTGCCAATGCTGTTAGTTAAGAACTCTGGGAAAAGAAAGGACAGTTTTCATTTCATTTAGCTTGTGGATAATTTTTTTGCATGTTTTTATTCAGAGTATAAAATAATGCTGTTCAATATTTTGACAAATGCTATCTAAATATTATCTATGGCAGTACTCTTACCCAGGGATTCAATGTTATCAACATTTATGTAGGTCATTTTCTTCCATATTTTATACCAGTGGCTCAGTTTTGGTCTCCCACTTTCTAATGGATAAGAGGAGCTACTCATCAACACAGCTCTTATTTTTGCCTTTTACAAGGAAAGAGATAATGTAAAAAGCCAAACACAACTATTTTTATGAACAAAATGCTGAAATTATTAAGCATGTCCCTAAAAATTTTATTCAGTTCTCAACTATTGTACATGCAATACCTCTGCCTACTTCAGCTTTATAATTACACTTTTAAGTACTCTTCTGGCTATAGATTCTTCCACATTTGAGACATAAATCCAGTTTTATCACTAGAGGAGATCTAAAATCTAAAGTGTACAAAACACTATCAATGAAACATTTAAAATAAATAGTGTAAGACTGGCTACAGAAGACGTTACAAATTCATAGAATGACACAATGGTTAGTGTAAGAGGGAACCTTACAGATCATACAGTTCCAATCCCCTGCCATGGGCAGGGACACCTTCCATTAGACCAGGTTTCCGAAGGCCCTGGCCAACATGGCCTTGAACACAGCCAGGGATCGGGCATCCACGACTTTTCTGAGCAACCTGTGTCAGTCCCTCACCACTCTCAGAGTAAAGAATTTCTTCCCCAGTATCTGATCTAAATCTACCCCCTGTCATCTTAAAGCAATTCCCCCTTGTAAAAAGCACTGGGATCACCTATCTCACTGGAAGAGGTCGATGAACTGAAATTCAATTTCAGTTTAAATTTTAGACTAAAGCCAAAATGCTTCCATCTATTTAGGCATCTATCTCCTGCTACAGTCAGGAAGAGTTCAGTTCCTACATGGTGTGATTTGAGCTGAACTCAAAATAGCAGAGTGGCTGGTACCTTTTCACAGGTAGTTTCACTGTTACCATTCATAAGCTCACCAACAGCCCACAACATATTTTACTTTGTACTACTAAGATACAAATAGACTCACTGGGGCTTCCCAAACAACAAACAAGATTTGTAAGGGAGGCAGCACATCACCACAGGAAAGCAGACCTAAGAAAGCAACAGATGCTCCCAAGCAATAGGCAGTGAGTGAAGTCTGAAGCGCAATAACAACTAACAGCAAATGAACAGGTACCTACAGAGTTCAGGACCAACCACCATTCAACCCCTGCCCTTCTTCCCAGCAGGGAAAACACTTCCTCCAACTACTGCTGCTATGGCTTTACATTATAGTTTTTCACTCTTTCTAGTCAGTTTCCTAGAAAATCTACATCTTCTGTAAAGGAAGGACAAAAGTTTTATATTTCAAAATTTACAACTAAAATAGATTTTTTATTTTTTCAGAATTTCAGAATGAAACAGTAGTAGAATTCTTTCATTTACCAGAAGTTAGATAATGAAAAAGGGCATAATTATCACACCAGAGTTTAAAAAAGGAAAAGAAAGAAAAAGCCTCTATTATTTTCTACAACTTCTTAGTCTGGAATTTCATTAGACTTATCACTACACCTCCATTTCCATCACTCACACAAAGCCACACATACTCCCCCCCATCCTGAGCACCCAAAGTACAGTGAAGTAAATTGAAGCGTTCCTACACAGCTTATACTAAAATGAATACATAATACTCCCTAAAACTCATTCTGCTTAGAATATCAGCATCACAATTCTTCACTTCAAATCCAACATCTGCTATCTCCAACACCAGGACCTTTAGACACGGAAGACTGCTACAGAAATCCCCTCCCATACTTACTCTAGCATTCAAATACCTTCAAGAAGTGAAACATGCAGTGTCCAGACCCAGCTGTCATTTTCTAATCTTCTGTGTAGCCTCAAAAAATGGATGACTGGCTTGAAAGATACTGACAGAAGTGCTTCTGAGTTTAGAAAATTTACTTTGGACATTTTTTGCAAGCTGCTTTGCAAAATGAGGCATAGCTCTTTCGCTAAGATACTGATCGAATTTCCACAAATCCAAATAATAAAGAGAACAGACTTAAAGGCTGAAGTTGTACACCATAGTTGCATGTGTCACAGGCACCATGAAGTGATGAGAATCAGAAACCCTGTATGTGTCACTAGACCAAATACACACTGGGTTCAGCATTCAACTCCACTGGAATGGACCAGAACGATCTTGGTATAAAAGCACACCAATCTCAACATTGACCCAGAATATCTTGCTTCTGTCTTTACAGTCATAATTTTGGAAGGTTGCCTTCGTCCCACAGCTTCCCACTGATGACTGAAGTAAACATGGACTCATGCTTAAAGAAATATAGTCCTCTGCATGTCTGCTGGCAAACTCAAATAGTAATGACTGACAGGCTAGCGGAATGAACTTACTTTTAGTTTAAAATTCCAATTCAAAATTCCCAGTTTAGATTGAGGCACAACAAAGCAGCAACACAAAACAAATCTTGTTTCTCACTGATACATGAATTAAAAGCTTCCAGAGACTGAAGAGACTACCACCTGTATTATATGAGAACTCCACAGTTACTACCTTCACAGTGAGGTATTTCAGTGACCACAGAAAATATACTACAGCCTTCACTGGTATTATAAGCATCTAATCCATATACTCATTTGTTCTATATAAGCCAGACTAGTTGGAAGAAATTAATACCACCAACACAGCTCAAGTAAAAATGATAGACTGATAGCTACTAACTGTACTGTACTAGAAGCACTACTTCAAGACCCAGCCCTTCTTCAAGTTGAAGTACATTCAAACAGCTTCTTTGCCAAGATTTTTTGATATTCCAGTAGATTGACAGTTCATGTCACACATAAGTCAGTACTAGCACATCATAAACCTAATGCACTAACATAACACAGCTATTCTTGCCATGTCCTGATAATCCTCAAACATAAATTACAATAATTTAGATGTTTTGCAAGATTACTGAATGCATTTCAACTAAAAATGTAATATCCAAAACTTCTTTAGAGCTCATGTTAAAGGCAGGCTATTTTATTCCTTCTTAGCCTGACAATTTCTTTACAAGTCTTCATTACTTTTTCACTAATCATTAGAGTGAATTTTTGTAAGACAGATTTTTGATTTTCCAGTTTCATGCACATGGTTAAGAAATTTCTTTAAATTGTATTATTTTAATTGTGACAGAAGTTTTGAAGTGCTGGAAGAAAGCCAGGGCAGGGATGGGGGAGCACAGGGAAAGAATAGTTTCTATGCAATTAAAGAAATTAAAAAAAGCATCATAATGATAACATTCTCATTACTTCTGGGAACAGAACAATGCAAGTGCTTTCACCCAATTAGCTTTTCAACTTGCAGATGCCAAATGAGACTTATTCTCAAGATTTGCAAAAGCATTTATTAAAGAAATTTCCATTATTTAAAAGAATGAGAAAACGTCAAAGCTCTCAAAACTGAACTGCTGTCTGTTTGAGAAAAAGATAAGGGAATAAAGGCAAATTCTTGCAGAAACAAGCTATGTACCTGTGATTAAAGTACTGTATTCAATAGGTTGGTAGGCAGCACTTTTTCCTGAATACAGAAAACTAATGTGATCTGTCTTACCTATCACAATACTTCTTAGCTGAAAAAGCTGTAACTGTTCACTTGGCTTCTTACAAACTAATTTAGGTCAGTTTATCCCAACCACAGACACTCTCTGTAAAGGCATTTGTTAATGTTAAGATTACAAGCAGTCCCTTAAAAAAAACTACAAAGCATTCAGCATTCTGTCACAAGTACCACTTTGTTTCTTGCTTGCACACCATCAGTCAGGAGCCTGGAAAAGCAAAAATAATAGCATATCCACTCTTGTCACACACAGAGAAAGTGATGCGGGTAGGAGTCTCCTTAGTAGCATCCCAAGTAGTGGTTGTTCTGTTAGGCTGAGAACAGGGGAGCAAAAGGGAAGTCCACAACAGAGCTGCAGAAGCAGCTACACGACTGATGATATACAGATGTCTCCAAGTCTGTTTCAATGCGAAAATATTCCAGTGGTCAGCACTTCTCTATATTCATTACTTTTAGATATAACTGCACAGAAAGAATAAGACCTGGTGATGATGGTGGGTTTGAGGATCTATTTGCAAGAATAAAGCAAGCAGAACTTCTTGCACACTATAGCAAAAAAGGTATGAGCAAAAAAATCTCCATATATTACCGGATTTTCTAAGAAAAAAGAAAAAAAGGCAGAATAACAGCAAGCTACTGCAGTGCCCTTCTTCCCTTCTGACTCCAGTTGCAGGCTGAACAGTGTTCGGGATCTGTTCCTCTGCAGGCAGCTGTCTGGGATAAGTTACCAGAAACAACAGCTGAGCTGAACAAGTGTTGAGTCCTTAAGTCAGTCACAGTGCTTGGTGCAAAATGCTTCCTTTTAGGAAGCTGATGAAAGATAATCAATAGGTACATAAAAATAGACCAGATTCCCAAGAGATGAGCAGCAGAAGTTGCAGCCATTTAAAACTACCCATTTCTCCACTGTTTTGTTTTTCCCTTTCATTTTAATACTCTTATTGCAGAAGCCCTCACACTTTAATGCTATAAAACAATGCCATTTAAACTGATGGCGTATTTCCAACTCTCCCTACCCACCCCATGTTGAATTGACACTGCAAGCGGGCAGGACAGACTAAGGGGCAAATATAAAGCTACTCCTTGCTGTGAATAACTTGAAGTACCTTTTTCAAGACTTCCATTTCCTGTTCCTTTACCACAATTTCCAAGCCTCACTGTAATAATTAACATTTCTTGACAGAGGAAGCAATTTTCAGTTTCTTCCCAAGGAACCACAAGTCACTGAGCATTGCTCACCACATTATACCCTTCTGCACCTTTAAAGCATCCCTGACCTCAGCTGCACATAAGTAAAACTTTTTATACAAAACCTTGTTTTTCCAAAGCCCCTATTCATAGATCAGTCCTTAAGTAACATAAATAGTTACATCTAATGTTTTTTACTTCAGGAAACAGTTAGATGTTCAGGGAAGCTGTTCTGTTCATGAGCTCCTTCAGAATATTTTAGAAGTGCGTAAGAAGCACTCTAGGACTACAGCCTTAAGGATTTTCACTCCTCTTTGGAAGAGATGTGCCAAAATGAATTCCCTCTTCTCTAGCTATTTTTTTCCATTTTTTTTTCTGTTCACCTTCTTATGATACTTTTGCTACTGAAGGGTTCAATCTGAAGATGGAAGTACACTCATCAATGGTAGAAATGTACAAAATAAACAATTTTATACAGAGTTTCGTACAACCTTAGCACAATGAAAAGAAACCAGTTCAGTTACTCTAATCAGTTAAGCAATGACTTAAGGTACTTGTCACCATCACCCTCAAAACTTCTCACCTTGCTCAAGAGCCAGATTTCGTATTGCCTGTAACTCCTACCATATTCCTAACCCAATTCATGTACATCAAAAATGATCATACATTCTCCTCTGTATTAAGAAATGTTACAGCATATTTGTTTTTAACGCTTTTAAGATATTCTCACTGTCCCAGTGAGAGCCAGGGTTGCCAAATGTGTCAGCTTATGACACACCATTGACAACATCAGTAAAAAAACCAAAACCTTCACTTCCGTGCATACAAATGTGGTAGAATTTGTTCCTTGGTCTGATCCAGCTTGGGGAGAACTCATAGCTGCTCATAGTCTCTGTTCCAAGAAACTAGCAAGTCACAGGGAAAAACATGTAACCAGTTATCTGGAGGATGGCAGGCAGCAGGTAGAAGAGACTATCTCCTCCTTCACTGAAAGGATGCCCAGTATAAAAGATGCAGCTACACTGACAACAGTTCTAACAACATGGGTCAACTTCAGCCCTCTGCTTTAGACTGGATTCAATCATTTTTATTTTTTTAACAAAACATAAGATGAGCTAAATTAGAAAAACCTTATCAGCATACCCAGATTAATGTATCTGCCTTTCAGCATTATGGAGCCCATTTTCTATGGAAGTTAAAGTGCATCTGCCAAATGGCTACAGATGAAGTTTAACATCTTCTGTTGCTTTTGTTCTCTGTTTATTCTTCAGGATAAAAAAAACCCCAAAAGAACAACAACAAAACAAAACCCCACATGTCCCTTGATACTTGGCTTTCAAGATGCAGTACGTAAATGATTAAGGCTCAATATACTATCAAAATACTTACGAAGAAACCTTGCCTTATCTAAAGCTAAGCGCATACTACGAAGATCTCTGCATGCTGATAGCTTGATCTGTGGCATGAGAAACATCTAAGCAAGGCAACTCCAACAAATTAACCAAGTAGCTATGTCATAAGCCAAAGGCAAGTTTTTCTTACTTGCATCTTTCCTACAGATTATTTACACATATTGGCAAGAGTGTTGTTATTCCTCCTTACTAGAGCACTTCTGCTGTGCACCTATATATACACCTAGATAAACTCGTACAGGAAGCACAGGCTCACCTAAGCATGTTACAAAACAAGCCCTGTAAATACAATAATTGATTTTTTTGCAAAATGAAGCAATTAATGCACTGATCTTAAGACAGTGAGGTCCTTCAGTCAAATATATGGTTACTCTGAAATAGAAGAAATACGTTAAGTCCTAACCTGTATCAAGGCTTAAATTGTGAGAAAATCATGGGCCTTTTAAACAAAATGAAGCTGTTCCCGCACTTCTGCCTTAGCTGAAGATTCAAAACGGTTAAGTAATTTTTCTTTCACCAAGAATACCTTAAAACGATTACCCCTACAAATACAATTTACGTCTACAGTCATAATTTTGATGCCTATGTTAAAATTTACAAACACCAAAATCTAGGAATATTAAAGTCACATGTTCACAAAATATTAATTTTAGAACAATCTGTAGCTGTTTATGTGATTCAAGAGGACAATCTAAAAAGCTTTGATTTTGTAAGTAGAGAAAATTTGATGTGCTAGCCTAAGCAAGCACTGCAGCAAAAAAAAAAACCCTGGTAACCTAGCCACTGCTGGTTTTACTATGAAAAGCCATTTGATACATCTGAGCATGATGAGCTATGTCTTATATCCCAACTAAAAATTGAGTAAAGCTGCCATTTCACCTGGAAATCAACTGTACATTGATTAGAGAGATATTTAATAGAACCCTCTTTCTCTCAGTCACCCAATACTGGGTGATGGCACATTCTTCAGGCACTACTTGTGCTTTTGATGTACCTGAATATAAAGTGCAGTAACTCCTGTCTCTGATGTTATAAGCTACTGAAAGCGTAGCCCACCTTATTTTCAAATACGCATCAGTTAAAACTATCACAATCGTACTTAGAAGGTATATATAATGTTGATTCTGCACTATAATTTTACTGTTAATCAAGACAGTGTCAGATATATAAAACCACAAACAATGTGTTTGTAATCTGTAACAAACTAATTCATTAGCATTTAGCTAGAATGTTATGTAATGGTTGAGGTATTTGTAATAAAAACAGCATTTATGTTAGCCTGTTCTTCACAGACATAAAAGCTGTCTTCATCTGATTTTTATTAGGACTTCATCTTCCTCTGCTCTTTATGCATTCTTTCAGACTTCTGTGCACTCGGTTTTCATGTCACCAACACACACAGTATTATTTCCGCCCATCTCCTCACACGAATCTCAGCTTTAATTTTTACACCTGCTTTCATCCATGAGAAGTTTCTATGGGGTTTTGTGAAATCCAGACCCAAAAAAACCAAGGGCATGAAGCAGAGAGACAAAAAAATTTCCTACAGAAGATGAACAACTGGTTCTCCCAGTAGAACATCACTGGCAGTCCCGTCACTACAAGCTCAGCATCCATCCCCAACTAGTGGAAAGGTGGTGCATTTTCAGGGCACAGGTGTTTTGCGGTTGTTTTGGGTTCTCAAACCCTCCATTACTGTATACAGCCTCTGAAGATACCCTACTCTTCCTTCAACAGAAGGAAGAGGAATGTTTCTTTCTTCATTCACATCTCCAATATGCTAAACAAGGGTTTATTCTTTGCAAGAGCTCATTATAAAGGGTTTAGTCCTTATGTAAGTGCTACCTTTTTCTTTTTATCTCCACATCTAAGCCTCTTATGCGCAACACCCTTATATGGTATCTAGACCACATTTTCCACCCTCTCTCCACTTTCACATCATTCGTGTTAGCCTGGAAAATATTCTGGAACAAAAGGCTTCCACTTTCAGTAACCTAGGACACTTGGCTGAAGTCAACCCCATACAACATACTCACTGCTTTGACTTTTGATTCTTTCTCTTATTGACATATAGCATTACTTCAGGCAGAACAAAACCTACATGACAGCTCCCTTCAAAACTGCATCATCTTTTCCTTGATTGTTGTGGCTCATTTCACTTTCCCTAGTAGACTTCAGGATGTGGGGAAACAGGACCTACAGAAGATGCATACTATAAATCTGTACCATTGAACAAACACTCCAGCAACTAAGTTAAAACTGTAGAGTGATGCAACTATTCTGCACTACAAAAAGCTAGGATTCCTGTTATGAAGCCTAAATGACAGTAAAGATATCATAAATTGCTACTACACTGCAAAGAGACAAAATATTTATATTACTAAGACTCACAGAAGACACTTCACATTTATTTATACATATTTTATAAGTTATTATTTACCAAAGCAATAAAATTTATGCAGGAAACACATATACTAAGGCAGAGCTCTAGGTAACAGACACACACAGAGGCCATAATCCTAGTCTCCGCACACAAGCCTGAGAGAACTAAGTTCTCACTTTAGTTTAAACAGCCACCTCGTAAGTACACATCTCCCCCAAAGCAGTTGTACTCCTTACACACTGAGCACAATGTTCTGAGGGACGAATTGCCTTTTCACTTAACATTCACCAAGTTCAGAGAAGTCCCAGGAACTTTGAGATTCTTCAGTCTCAAGAAGACTGTAGCACCATTGCACTAAACCACCTCAAAATTACTGTTGAAGAAAAAGGCTCTAGACTACGTAATTCAGAAAAAAATGAGTTATTCAGCTCCCGGCAGTCAGTATTAAATGGTAATCCTTTTGTTTCTCACTGATGGACAAATGAGATCATGTCCTGTTTCCTCCCCCCTTCAAAAGCAGTTTCTTGTCTGAGCAGAGCTCTTAAGACCAGACAATGGGTAGGCCTGATGCCTCACTGCAGAATAAAGCTATTAAAACTTTGAATCCTATCCCTTCTGTTGGAAATTATGCTAATTTCTAATAACGTACCCATCTGACCCCTGTAATCAAAAAACAACTAGGAAAAATGGTCCTTCCTTAACGACACAGTCCAAAAGCTTTCACAAAGCAATTAGCTTACAAAACGTGTGTGAGAAGCAAAAAAAGAAAGAAACAGAAAAAAACCCCGAAGTGTTCTGTTCGATGCCCCCTTCCCCATAAAGGGGGCCTGAACTGGAAAGTATCTCGGCCATCTTTCGCCCCAAGATTTTCAATCTCTGCATTTTTCTGTTACGGCTATCATTATGCCCACTGCAGACTAGCTGCCTGAATTTTAGCCGTGTCATCTAACCATGCTTTCACCATCCTTCAAGCACTAACAGTAAGAACACCCCTGACCCTGCTCACTCTACCCCTACAAATATCGTCCCTAAGAGCAGAAACAGTACCTTCCTGACCGGTGCTTCACTCAGTCCTACATCAAAACACCCAGGAATAGTACATCTCAAGAACTGCGGATGAATACTTCAGAGTTAGAAAACCAAAGTGCTGCGCGATGCATGTGCCGGCAGCACCCCGAAGAAAAGGCTCCCCTCGCCCTACGTTTCTGGAGAAAGAATCACAGCCAGAAATCATGAGGGCAAACGCAGGAAAGGGACGGCACATGTTTCATGTAATCTCCCCAGAGACCTGGGCCATTAAAGAAAAAAGCGGGGGAGGGGAAGCATCACGACACGGACGAAAGGAGGAAGAGGGGGATTAAAAAACAGCACATTCGTAAGAACTGCCCTCAGCTGCCCCGGACACGGCAGCCCCCTTTCGCCGCCCGCGGGGGAGGCCCGGGGCGGGCGCGGCCAGCCCCAGACGGCGATGCGATGCGGTGCGGCGCGGCCCAGCGGCGCGAAGCAGCCCGGCCTGCGCGCCCGCCGGGGACCCAGCGCTGCGCCGCCTCTCTGCCCCCGACCGCGGCTGGCAGTGCGACGCCGACCCCATGGTGCATCCCCTTCCTCGCCGGCCGAGGCCCAGCGCCGCCACCAGGCCGGGCGGAAGCCGCCCCCGCCCGGGGCCATGCGGCGCAGGCCGCTCTCCTGCTCCTCCCAGCGCCGGTCCGCGCCGCGGACCCACAGGGCGCTGCGGATGTCGGAGGCGACGCCGCTTTACCTGGCGCGCAGCGCGGCGGGCCGGCGCTCCGGCCTCCCCGGAGGCTCCCGGACTCGGCGAGGCCGCTACCGCTCCCGGCGCCACAAACGCCGCGCCTCAGCCGCTTCCACACAGGGACCAAGATGGCGGGCGGCCAAGCCGGCGCCAGCGACGTCTGACCTCACCGCGCCGCGAGAGCGCGCGCACCAGCTCGCCGGCTCCGCCCCCGCTCCGCCGCTCACGTAGCCCCGCCGTGCCGCAGTCCGGCGGCCTCAGCGTTCAGAGTGCCCCCTGGCGGCGTGGGGTGGCGGGCGCGGCCGCTCCCTGGCTCCCATCCCCTGTGTCCCAGCACGCGTGGGGACCGGCAGCCCCCTCGGGGGGCACGGTTAGGGACAACCTCTCCTGGAGGGAAGCCCAGGTGCAAGTACACAGCGCCCATCCTTGGGTTTGCAGCAAAATCCCTCAGTGAAGGCACCCGCGGGTGCAGCGACAGGCTCTGCCTTCTCCCTGTGGGCTTCAGCGTTCCCAGGCAATAATGGGCCAGCTTGACCACCTGGATTTGCCACTGTATATACAATTTCTAGGATGAGGCTGTGCCCTCTGCAATGACTAGGGGCACTGGATCCACCTGACCCCTCCACTGATAATAAACCATTAGTAAAACCACTAGAGAAGACCAAATACATGTTTATTTGTGGCTACCAACTTCACTTCCCAAAGACATACATCAGACACATAAAAGGACACATACAAAGATCTCTACATCTAACGTTTCAGAAAATTCTCAAGGTGTTGTGGGTTTTGATGAAATTTCATAGAGGAAGCTCTGGATGAGCAAGGAGGAGGGAATGCTGGCCCCATGAACACCAGCCTGTCCCAAAATGCCTCTTCCCAAAAGCCCTCTGGAGATCCAGCCTGGTGCTGATGCAATGTGGGCACAGATTGCGGCACGTTTGGAGTAAATGCTCTGTATGGCCCTTGGTGGGTGTGAAACACTGTTAGCAGGAGGCCAGACAACAGCACCAAGGTCTGAGCTCCTGCTGACACTGGGTCAGCTCCAGCCACGCTGACAGCACCCATTAGCAGCACAGCTTAGCATCATCCCCAGCTCACCCAGGACCGGGTCACATCAGGTTTCTTCTACAGATGGGGACCTGCCTGGTGGCTCCAGTGCAGCCGAGGGTATTTAGAAAAGAGGAAACCTGCTGTGAGAGCTGCTGGCAGGACTAGGAGGCACATCCAGTGCCAGCTGGAGGAGCTGTTGGAGGAGTCATCCACCACCCGAGTTCTCAAGGGCTTCTGCGTGCGCTGCCATTGAGTCAGGATGGCGTCTCTGGCCCCTCTCCACTTCCCCTGTCCCACTAGTCGGTACTGGTAGGGTGAGCAGGGGCCGAAGAAGATGGCCAGGGCCAGCCGGGGGTCTGTCAGGAGCAGCTTCAGCATGCTGGGCTTTATGCCAGCACATGAAGCAATTTCATCAATGTAGCTGATAAAACTCATCTTCAAGTTCTTCCTTTCAGATGGATTACTTCAATTGGACATAAAAGAGACAAAATCAAATAGCATCATCCCATCTCAGTTCCCAGTTCCATGGAAAGCAAAAGTTCTGGGCTCAGACACTGGCCGAGCCCTGGTGTCCAGGGCTGAACTCCCTTAGCCCCAAATAAACCTACAGGCACTGAAAGAGCCTCTGTGGGGTTGGTCCTCAGTAGTTACCTGGAGCAGGGAATAAGCAGAAGCTTGCTCTTTCTCTGCAACCTAATTGTGGTCTCAAAAAACTGTTCACACATAATACTGCCATCATTGTAATGCCACAAATGCCCATGCTATGTCCTTCACCAAGGTTCACAGGTGTGGATTTGGCCAATTTTGAGAGGCAGAGGAGGAGACGTTCACAGGTAAGACTGACAAGGGGACTGGGAAAATCTGGGAGATGCAGGAAGCTTCCCATGCTGGGAGGGACATCTGGGGTTTTTCTGCTTAAGGCCTCATCTCCCTTGCAGGAGGGAGGACATGCTGAATCTACTTCAGCAAATCTGGGACAGCCTCAACATTGCCTCTGTTGCACCTTAGACTCTGTACTTCTGTGTGACAGCATTGTGTCTGCAATCGTCAGGGCTCCTGGGGGACAATCCCCATGCCTCTGTTTTCCCCCAGATTTTCATCACTGTCCTATGAGCCAGCTCTGCCTTGATGGCAAGCCTAACCCAGCCTGCACCCCGCCTGGCCTGAGGTCCCCTCCTTGCTACTGAAAGCTGCTGCAAGGCAGCATGTCTACCATCACCTTTCCTACAACCTCAAGCACGTCTTCACCTCCTGCAAAATCCAAGTGCCACCAGGGCAGGATGGTAGCTTACATGTACAGGATGGATGAACGAGTTCCAGCCTTGTCTAATACTCTTCTCCACCTGTCAAAAACTGCCACCAAAGTGTCCTCCACCTGCATAATCTGACTGTAATGGGGTTTCTACATAGGGGTTGGCGCTGACCCCAGTGCTCCCTGCTGGCTGGATTTGGGAGGAAGAAGCCACGAGATGGCACCCTTGGTCTGGAGGAAACCGAATCTCCATCTTGACATGATGAGAATAAGGACATGGCTTGGAGACCTAGCGGAGGGGACCTGTAGGTCCTGGGTCTTGCCATAAGCTGCTCCAGAGCACTGTGCCCTTGGTCATCCATAAAGGAACCACAAAAGTATTTCCCTAGCTCGCTATGAGTAGTGAGGGAATAAATGCATCCAAGAAGCGCTGGGTGACCCACGGGTGTCCTTCACATGACTGCATTGTTTTCCCCCTTTCCTTGGGTTAATCCTGACACATGGTGCCCATTGCACCCTAAGTGCAGGAGTATCACACACCTTTCGACCAGAGGCTTCTTCTTTAAAACATCAGCCATCATCTTGCTGGTGGGAGGGAGCTTGTTCCAGCCTGAGAAAAATAGAGAAACCAGAGACCTACAGCAGCACTTAAAGCTGAAAAGTTCACCCTGTTTATATGTTCCCAGCCCCTTTATTGAGTGTTCAGTCTCAGTAACTAGCTTGATGGTTACAGCAGTGTGTGTGGAGCAGCAGGAATGTGGGGATGCACTTTGAGGGGGCACACACTACAGTGTTACTAATGCCCATGGCTACCATGGGCACTGCGACAGGAGCCAAAATATGCCCTAGACAAAGAGAGAGAAGGTCAGGCTGCCCCAAACCTCCCACTCTAGAAGATCACCCCATCCTTGCACCCTGTCTCCTACCTGCAAAGATCCCTGTCACCCAGCGAGCCTGCATTTCTGCCCCCACCATCACAGAGCCGGTCAGCTGGACTAAGCCAATGATGGCCAGTGTTGGCTTTTCTAGCTGGGGAGGAAAGATGCGTTTATAGAGGGAACGGTTATCATCAAAGAGGCTGCGAACTGACTCTTCAAGGAAAGAAAACGGGAAGATGTAGCCTGTGGCAAATAGCACCACGTCAATGTTTTCTTCAGTTGTCCCATCTTCAAAAACTGCAGAGCTTTCAGTGAACTCCTTCACGTTTGACTTCAACACAATGGTCCCAGAGAGGAGGCAAAATGGCAGCTCTTCATTGATAATTACCTTAAAGTTGGAGCTTGCATGTGGAAAAGAGGACAGCAGTGTTAGCATCTGGTAGAGACGTGAAACATTTTTTGTGGCCACAGTTCCCCTCCAATGGTTTGCTATTCCACAAATATCCCCTGAACTTCAAAATTGAGCATTTCACACCATTAAACCCCCCTGACTAACCAACAAAATAGTTAGAAAAAACACCTTTTGGTGGAAGCCAAGCCATAGTTTGCGTGGTTAAACCATGAATTGAACTTCCGAAACCTGATCCTCCTCATGAGTGCTGATGGGAGAAGCCAGTCAAGAAAGTGGTTGAAGCGGGTGGTGCTGATCATGTCTAAGGGGAAGCCTTGGTCTGAAAGCCGGCTGACCACCCATGTGCTGCTCCTGACACTGAGGAACACCTGGAGGAGAAGGCAGCTCTCAGCCTCTTGCCCAGACATCTCATTGCCACTTTTGCCTTGAATGGCAAATCCCATCTCCTGCACTTGGGAGCCAAGAGGGTTATCCCAAGGGAAAAGGACAGCATCCAGATGAACCGAACAGCTTGTGGTGGCTTCTGCAAAGTTCCAGTATCTGCTAAACAGCCACTCCTCAGGTGGCCCAGACTCTCCAGGAATTGCAGAGCTTCTTCAATTGCCCTCAATTTGAAGTGCTGTTTTCTGCTGGTGGGAAAAGCTTCCTGCATGTACCCTGAGCCACCAGCTATTGTGGCTGGGCACCATTGCAGAACTGTACCTTCGCAGCCACATGGCTCAGTTCCGCAGAGAGGTCACCACCAGTGTTGCCAATGCCGACCACAAGGACCCTCTTTCCCCGGAAAGCCTCCGCATCTTTGTATTCCTGGCTGTGGAGGTACTGCCCTTTGAAGCGAGTGTCAATACCTAGACAAAAAGCAGGGAGTATCTTCTACTGCCAGATACATTGGCTTGCCCCACTCAGCTTGATTTCTGGACCCTCTGAAACCCTTGACCCTCCACCACCCACCTCTGCTTGCAGCTGAGAAGCCGTAGAGATCTCAGCTCCCAGAGTGATGCCACCCTCCTGCACAGTCCTGCTTTGCAAATTCTCATGTAGGAGCCTAGCTGCACCTTTATAAGGTGTTTTTCCCAATCCCAGGAATGCTCCCCACCATTTCTATGGGGTGAGGGTCCCACCTGCCCCAGCGTGGAGGCTTCATGGAGCAGGCAGGCTTGTAGAGGAATATGCAGCCAAGGGACCCATGGGTGCTGCATGAAACCCTGGCTGAGAAGCTCCAGACCCCCTTCCTGCTGAGGAAGGACTTACCTGGGAAAGAATCCAGTGGTAAGTAGGGCTCCTGGAAATGGCCAGTGCAAACCATGACGGCATCAAAGGTGTGTGACTTCTGGACACCGTCGGTCTCAGTGATCACCTCCCACTGGCCTGAGGTGGCAAAATCTGGGCGCTTCCTCACACTGAGAACTGTTGTCTTGCACCAAAGTCCAACAAAACAGCAGTCAAGGACTGCACTGCATTTCACAAAGGACCATCCTGCAAAGGGTGGGGGTGCCAGGGACAGGCTGGGTCCCTGGGGAGCTGCATGTCACCTCTGAAGCTGTTAAATCCCACACTGCACCTTTCCCCTGGTGATGGCGTTGAGGGCGGGGGGGATGAACCAGGCAGCCCATATTGGAGCAGCCTAATTTAAAACATGGAGCCAAAAAGGCTGTGTTCAGGATGCAAAAGGGACAAGGTCCTCAAGGGGTCACATCTGGCATTGTATTATCTCACCTGGGTGATGCCCTGGTAACTGCTGCCACTGGTGGCTCTACTGCCCCTGATGTTTGGGATCCCTGCTCACCTTGAAGTGTATGTAACGGAGGAGGTCAAAGTGCCGGGCATACATCCGAAAGTACTCCATGAGGAGACTGTGGGGTAGGTAACTGGGAAAATCTTCTGGGCAGGGAAAGTCGCTGAAGCAGGACATCTCCTTGGAGGTGTTGGTAATGACCGAGCGGTACACGCTGACTCTTCTGCTGTCCATGGAGTTCTGTGTGAAGCCAGCAGTGCCATTTGCAGGTGTATGGGGGAGGAGTTTCTCCCCCCAAAGTACCTGAGTATTTTTCCTGCTTATATTTGGGTACAAGGAATAAACCAGAATTAGCACCTGGTGACTATGCCTTCCACTCCCTCTATCTCCTGCTCCACCTTGGAGTCAGGTGGAGTGCTGTGCCTGAGACAGGGACATTCCGCAAGGGCATGGCCACCCTTTCCTCTTTGAAAAGCAAAGGGCATCCAAGGGAGGGGATAAACCCAGGGACAATCCTCCCCACTCTGGCAGGGCCCACTGACCGTGTAGCGCCAGAGCCCCCCGATGTCCTCAGTCCTCTCGAAGCAGGTGGGCTGCAGCCCCTCATCCAGGCAGCACTTGACAGAGGCCAATCCGCTGACCCCGGCCCCGATAATGGCCACACTCCGCACCATGCTGTCCTGCCGCAGGCAATAGGACATTGTGCAAGCAACTGGAAATAACTCAGAGATTAGCAGAAACACCAGTCCCTTCTTCCTATCCCAGTAAAACATCCCTGGTCTTCTCTGGCTGAGTGTCCACAGAGGACAACTCTCCTTGGAGAAAGCCATCGTCATTTCTTGGCTTAAGCATTACAGATGAACACTGCTCATTACCCTTCCTGCTGTGCTAAGCTTGCGCTGAAGGCCCTGCGATTCCCCTCCTGCAGGTGGGTGAAAAGAACTTTCAAACCTCACTGTGCTGCTGCTTCTATTTATTCTATTTCCTGGACCAAACCAGGGCACACAAGGACGGGGAAGGGGCTTGCAGCTATCTGCTTCTGTCTACACAAAATTATCCTCCTGAAACTTTTTCAGAAAACAATCCAGCTAAGCTGTCTCATTTTCACACTTTCCTTTATTAACTTCCCACTAAAGAACGTTTTCTCGAAAACAAAAAGTTTGTGGTTTTTTGGTTTTGATTTTTTTTTAAGTGATGCTTGCCTGACCAGCACAGCTCAGTGATTCAGAAGTTAGACAGCAATGTGAAAATGTGGCTGGGATTACAGAATATACAAAAGATAAGAAACCCAGGAAACGCAGGGTATAAATGGAAGGAACTCAAAGCTCGGGTAACTGTGTAAACTGAGCTGTACTGAGCTTCACTGGAAAGCAAGAAAACTGGAAAGAAAATGACCCCACATTAGCTTTGATTAGATAACAAACACTCCTGCTGCAGACTCTGAAGAAAGAGTTATTTATAACTTTTTCCGTATCCGTTTTGTGTCAACAAGTACGTTAGTGTAAACAGGAACTGGAAGAAACTGCAGAAAGCCAGGGAAAAATGAGGGAGGAGCAAAAAAAAACCTTTGCATCTAAAAGCCTAGCCTGAGCAGTCCCTTGATCTGCAGAAACAGGGCAGGATGTGTCATCCTCCCATTTCTGGAGCCTCCCTTGGCTTTGGCAAAAGGCAGCGACATGGCCAGGGTGCTAAAGTCACCCCTCTTTTCCAGTGCTGCCTACAGACATCTTTGCTCTCATAGGTCCCCACAACACCACCGTCTCCCCCCACCAGCAGCAAGGCGAAGCCAGTTGCGAATACCAAAACCCCACAGAGCCGGATGCCCACTTTTAAAGCCTACAAAACCCAGCCAGAGAGAAGTGAGGACCAAACCTTGCAGGGCAGTGCTGTGCCTTCACTGCTCGAGCTTTGCTTCAAGTTTTTCTCACCGCAGATTTGAAGGAAAGGCTGAAGTTCGAGCGCCTCGCTGCACCTCTTGCACCACTGACCTTTACACTCACATTCCCCTGTTCTGCTGTGCTTAAATGCACTGACAGAAAGTTCACAACGTCCCTGTGGCAGTGCCTGGTAGAAACATGAACTGTAATTACAAAAGGGCCGTGCTCGCAAGGATTCCCACACTGCAGCTCACTGCTGCCCCCACAGCAGCCTGAGGTTGTCCTGATCCATTTGCCATGTGCTGCTTGTGCTGAACAGGGGCTCACTTGGCATCCCTGGGAAATCAGCAAAACACATTCTCTTTGACTCCAGGCAAGCAGATGGCATGGATGGGTGACATAGTGCACAGTGCAGCCTAATTTTGGGTGGTCAATGAAAGTTCGTGCAGACCCAAGCTTGTGGGTTGCCCACAGCACCTGCTGGCATGGCCCTAGCCCAGGCACAGGGACCCCCAGCTATTCCAGTGCACACTGAATGATGAGGCGGCAGCCTAACATGCTGCTGCTACAGTCAATGAAGTTTTATTGATTGAAATACTCTCCACATACAAAATGAAGTCCCAGGATTGTCCTGAAGATGTTGGGGAGCGCAGGGAAGAAAAGCTGGAACTGCTCAGCCCTGCAGAATACCAGCCTTGGTCTCAGGGTTGACAAATCACCACAGCCAAGGCTCTTATGCTGAGAAGTTGCACTGATTCAACCCAAACTGGGATTTTTCAGTAACAGGATGTAAGGTTGGAGGAAGGGATAGCCTGACCTGCAGACCCAGCCCAGAAAACCCCTTGCTGGACTAAAGACCCCAACTCCCAGGTGATTTGGGGTAGGGCTAGGCACCTGTGCTCCTTTTCATCTGTAACACCCAAAGCTGTTTTCAGTAGTCTTGTCCTCACTGCATCCAGGCCAGCATGGTCCAGGCACATCCATACTCTGCTCACCACAGCAGGTCGGAGAGCAGCAGAGGGCAGATGCTGCTAACCCCAGGTAATCAGGTCTGCAAAGCTGTGGTTGGGAGAGAGCTGGAGCAAAGAGAGGTTTTGTGCTGCTGATTAAAATATTTAATTTGTTGTGATCTGCTGAAATTCCTTTCCCCTTGTCCCATGGCACACTGTGGGGCTGTCTAACCTGAAATAACATCCCCGGGGACAAGACAAGACCCTAAAATCTACTGGAAACAAATCAACAGGGCAGCCAGGAGCAGGAGGAACCCCACCACCCTCAGGAGAGAAGGGAAGGGGCTGGAGATGCCTGTAGGGACTCGTGTTCTTGTGGGCTTCAGGGTCCAGTCCCACTGGGTGAGGATGGCCTGGCGTGCCCCTGCCAGTGCCCGGGGCCCATCAGCCAGTACTGGTATGGGGTGCAGGGGCCAAAGAAAATGGTGAGGGCCAGCCGGGGGTCTCTGCAGAGCAGCCTCAGCATGCTGGGCTCGGCACCAACAAAGGAGGCAAGCTTGTCCATGTAGACCAGGCAATCAGTTTTGAGGACTTCGTCAAAGGACAGACCAAACCTTAATGAATGGAAGAAGAAAAAGAGGTGGGAGAAGGATTGATGTCAACAGGGCTGAGGGGAACTGAAGGTCAAATCCTCTGCACAACCACTGATATTGCATCCAAATACAAGCGGGCTCCTCTTAGGAAAGGAATGGGTGCACATGCAGTGCAAACCTGGGTCTGTCTGGGCCTAAATCATGCCTGTGATATAGCATGTGTAAAGTGATGCTGGATCAGGTACACACCTTTCTCACGTGCATTAGCTGGTCTTTCATTTCATCACAAACAAGTTGTATCTGGCCTCCCCTTCATTTTGGTGGACCTCTTGTAAAAGACTTTGTCAAACCAGTTGGTTTGGGGTTGTTGTTTTGGTTTTGTTTTTTTTGGTATTTTGTTTTGGTTTTGTGGTTTTTGTTCTTGGTTTTTTGGGGTTTTTTTATTTGTTTGTTTTTGTTTGGTTGGTTGATTTTGTTTTTTTTTAAAAAAAACCCTGGCTTTCCCTTTGCTCTCTGCAGAGAAGTCACATGAAGCATTAGAAAGGCAGCACCCTTGCACCCTTTAGTTTCTCTCACATTCTTTTCCATCAAGTATTGCAAGAAATGCAGGGTAAATAGGAGAATTGCTTCCAGTTTTCCTTCTCTGCAGAATTCACAGCTTCTTGTCCCACCTTCAGTGGGAAAAGAGCCATGTGTGTTTAGCTTTGTACTGTACAGCAATCATTCTGTGCAATTCTGTATTTTACTCTTCTATACCTTTTCTGTTGTAGCTATCTAGGTGAACTATGGATTGACATACCATCCATTTTCCTAGTTTTATCTCATTCATTTCCTTCTGTTTCTTAGCCTTTTATTTGACTGTTTGCCTGCCCATGAACAACATGCCAGTATGCATAGTTCACAGTGAGTCATTTCTCCATGCTGACAGGTGAGGCAATTGTATGTTCACCTCAGGTTGAAGGTTTTTTTTTTTTTCACAGCTGAATTAATTTGCATTTATTACCATTAATTTCTCTGGCATTTCATCTTGCAGTCCCTGGGGAACCTGGCACATTTCCCCAACTCCCAAGCAAGTTTTAGTTTTGACTACCCTGAATTCAGTTTTTCCTGACATCAACAAGCAGAATATCCGTCAAATTAAAGCTTACATTGGGTGAGTACAAGTAAAAGGGGCGGCTGGATCAGGGCATCTCTGCCTTGTCTCTGCTATATGTGTGAGGAGCAGCCACAGAGCATGAGCCTGTATGTTGCTGCCCCCCCAGACTCCAGGGACTTGTCAATCCACTGAAAGAAACTTCGGGGCTCTGCTGAATGTCTTACCATTGTACTTGGTTTTTGCTCTTCTCATGTACTTCCTTCTCCATGGCAGACTGAGGAGGCAACTGACACAAGCCTAGAGGAGAGAGGAGAGTGTCCTGCAGAGTTTAACTCCTGGGGGAACTTGTGCACTCATTCAGAGATACAAAACATGAGAATCCCTTCCAAGGGAGGCAGGAAAGCCTTGTTGCTCAGATTTTGCTCTGCAGTGGCAATTCTGCCAGAGGCCAGCCCTCCACAGTGGAACAAATTCACCTGCACTTTTTCCTGCTCTTACAGATTTGTGCTGTCATAGCACAGGCAGATGATGTCGGGTGAGATGGGCCATGCAAACCTCAGAGGCTATCATTGCAAAGAGAAACCTCAGAGCTTCCCCTAGCTCTGTTGAGGAGCCTTAATGCAGCCCTACACACCAGCCTAGTAGGAAGTTATTTTCATAAAACAACAAAACAACCCCCAGTAGTATTTTTCTCCTTACACCAATAATTACAAATAATTCCTTTTGTGGGGCAAAGGGACTCTTCCTCTCTGGTAGCCATGGTGGACGAACAACCCTGTCCCTTAGAGAGCAAAAAATTCTGCCAGAGTGGACCCACCACAGTATCTTAAAGACAACTCTTATTTATGCATCCAAGTTTACGTATCCATCTCTGTGCTCTGACTTCTGAGATATTTTAGGAAAAAATACTGATATACTGTCTTTAACAACATAGTTTAGACTGTGGTTTGCAGACTCAGGTGCAGGACTGCACATCAGCTGGGTCACAGTGAGGAACAGAGCGCACACTCCTGGCTGGCAGCAGGCAGGTACAAAGCATTAGCTTAGAAACATCAACTTAACTGGCAAAAAAAAAGTGATTTAAGGGACGTGTCATGAACTTGCATGTAGCTTGGACAAAGCATACACTCATGTTGCTATATCTTAGCTGAAGTGAGATAACTTGGGAAGTCTGAGCCCTAGAAATGCTCCCTTGTCCACACTGTGGAGCTCACATTAGTTCTCCTACCTTTGAAGACACAGGTCACCCAGCGTGCTTGCATCTCTGTCACAGGCATGGTGGCTCCAAGTGGCTTGATCAGCCCAAGGATGGCCAGAGTGGGCCTCTGCAGGCGGGTTGGAAATACACATTTGTAGAGGGATGCGTGTTTGTTTTCCACCTTGACGACTGATTCTTCTAGGAATGGGAAGGAGACATTGTAGCCTGTGCAGAAGATGATGATATCAATGGGCTCCTCCTCAGGACAATTATAGAAAACAACTGCATTGTCCTTGAACTGCTTCACGCTTGGCTTGATGGTGATCCTCCCTGTCAGGATGTAGCTTGGAAGGTCGTCATTGATCACAGGCTCGCGCTCCAGGCGGCTGTGGACGGCAGAGGGGCTCAGAGCGTTGGAGACCATGAACAAGCCCTGCTGGTGCCCCTGCTCCTCATCCCCTGGGCCCTCCAGCCCCGCAACCTCTCAGTATCATTTGCTCAGAGCAGACAGCCCTGCCACTCCCTTCTCCAAACACTAATATGACCGTTACATGAGTGTCACCCTGTCCCACAGCCTGAGTGACTCATTAACATCTCCTGCCTTCTTCCTCCATTCACTCCATTACCCTTTAAACCATCTCTTTACAGAGCTGATCCATGCTTTAAGCCTCCTCCTCTTTTCCCAGGGAGCCTCATGAGGAAAACTCCTCTGGTCCTTCCTGGACTTTTCCAGTGTGCTCCATCTCCTAAGAGGGCACACCTAAGGGGGCTACCGCTTGTCTTCTCATGCTAGGCTATAAACTCCCCACTGGAGACCACTCTAGCCTGGGTATTGATTGCTGCATTGGTTGATGTTGGTTGCTGGAAATCTCCCCTGCCCACATCACAAGTCCTGTGACACCACATGGGATGGGAGACACCAAGAAGTAACTCTTCTCTGGTTGAAGGCCATAGTTTTCATGCTAGAACCACTGGTTCACCTTGTAGTTAATCAACCCCCATGAAAGGGGTCCGGGGAGGCTGTTTCTGATCAGGCTCATAAGGCGAGCGTTAAAAACCATGTCCCATGGGTAGCCATGGTCAAACACGCGACTGAGCACCCAGGCACCTTGGCTGGTGCAAATGGTCACCTGGGAGAGAGTGGAGAATCAACAAGTCAGGTGGTGAATTTCCCTTTATAAAGCAATCTGAGAGGTAAAGCACAAACAGCTTTGCAATGAAAAAGCAGCAACAGCATCTTTAAGAACTTTCAGCAGCTGGTGATGGAGGTTAAACAGGAGAGAAGAAAACAACCAGCTTGCTTTAAGGGTTTTGACCAAGAAATACAGATCCAGAAATACTGTTTGGACACTACACAGGGTAAACCCAGCTTGCTCTCCCTGCACTGATGGCAAACTCAGCTATTGCCTCCGGCATCACTCCCCCTGAACTCTTGAGGTGGCTGGGTGGTTGTACCTTTGTGGCTACACGACCGGCCTCCACTGCAATATCTACTCCTGAATTGCCCATGCCGACCACAAGGACGCGCTTTCCCTGAAACACGTCAGGATGCTTGTACTGCCGGCTGTGAAAGTACTGGCCTTGAGACCTCTCGATGCCTGGGGGAAAAAGAAACAAAGCTTTTAACTACTCAAGCATTTGCAGGTTTTGTTAGGAGACCTGGCACAGAAATAATCCAGATAGCAAGAACAAGGAAGTGCAATCCCTGGCCAATAGCGATTTGGTAAAGTACAGCTCCCCCATCTCATGCACATAGAACTGGTACTTTCTCTCCAAAATGAGGTCCCACGCATCCATGCACACCAGTGAGCAGTGACATGTGCTCTGTCGAAAGACAGTTTATGTGAAAGAACTGTGCTGATGCAGTCCCAGGATTCAGCCTTTACAAGATGGAGATACAAAGATTCAGAAAAGCCAGTAACCCTCTTCCATTCTGTGAGCAACTTCAGAAGCACTTGACAATGCTGATGACAAAGCAACCCTTTCTATCCTGACAGCTGGGTAGATTCATCACTGCAGTGCTGAGTACATCTTTGTCAAAAATGATGGAGCTTCACTGAGAGGACCTTGTCCCATCTCACATACTGTGCAAACAGTTTCTTAGCGCCAAATCACCCTATCTTAAAGGTTTGTTCTGAAGTGCCAGTGCCTGCAGAGACAAAGCTGCTGAAGCACAGGATGTATTGCTGTTCATGCCAGGAGGTTTGAAAAGCAGAAGCAAGTAAAGGAAGCATTTTCCCCAAGGAACATCTAACCCTTTTACCCCCAGCCTATAGAAGCGGGTAACCACAGGCAACCAAGTACTGTACCAGGAAAACAGTGCAGGGGGAGGAATGGCTCATAGAAATTGCCGCTGCAAACCATAACAGCATCGAAGACGTGTTATCTTCTTTCTGTCCACCTTCATGACCACATCCCACTATCCCATGGTAGCAAAGTCTGGGCATTTCTGGATGCTGACAACGATGGTCTGAAATATGGAAGCGAAGCGGAGTCCTCACCAGCAGTCAGCATGTGTGGTAAGCAGGGCAGTGCCAGGGCACCCACCACTCACCTCTAATTTGATGTGCTTCCAGAGGCCAAAGTGCTCTGCATATCGCCGGAGGTAGTCCAGTAGCCAGGCATTTGGTAGGAACACTGGGAAGTCCTCAGGGTAGGGCAAGTCGGACATCTCCTTTGAGGTGTTGCTGATGACTGATGGGTAGAGGCTTGGCCGGCCGGCCTCGATGTGCTCCTGGCACGGCCCCCCGGGCTGCAGCAGGGAGAGTGCAGCACCCAGCAAGCTCTTGTACTCCTTCCCCACTCGCTGGAGCCCAGATCAGTCTGCTTCCCAGCCTGCAAAGCTGCAGCTCCTGCCAGAAGCAGAACAGGCACTGCTAACTCACCATATAGCGTCAGAGCCCGCCGATGTCCTGGCTCTGCTTGAAGCAGGTGGGCTCCAGCCCCTCATTCAGGCAGCACTTAGTGGCAGTCAGCCCGCTGACACCCGCGCCCACCACCACCACTCTCATCCCTGCTGTCTTTGCTGGGATCCCAGGGACTTAACCTGGGAGAAACCCCGCAGACAGTCACCACTCTCTCAGGGAGCAGCTGATGAGATACCCTCTATAGGGGAATTTCTCTACATGCCACCCCCAAACCTTCATTCCCTCTACCAGCATTCTAGGGTCTTCATTTACAAGTTTAAATCTTCATTTTCTCACTTTCTTCCTATTTTTTTATTTTATTTTATTCTAATAAATCCATCCACTTTTACAGTGCACTCACCAAGCTGCTTCCAAAACCCTGCAGCTGCGCTGGAAACTCTCTTTGAAAGTATGTAGTCAAGCCACAGGTTGCTGCCAATATTTATTTACAAGCTGTGTTTAAACTATGCCTCCTTAGCAGTCTTGCAAATATTTGTATTTTATCTTTGGAGACCTGCCCCTGCCTTTCTCAGACAAGAAAACAAAATGCACACCAGGACTACCAAGTCTCTGCACCCCTGACTGAGTCCTGTCCTCTGTCCCCAGGGAAGATGTTACTGACTTTGACATGGCTAAGGAGGCTGATGAAGGGCTGCGGATAAAGCACAGCGTGGATTTAGGGCTGCTTTTTTCTCTGTTTCTCAAAGTCAGCCCACTGAAGATGCCAGGGCTGCAAATAGTTTAAAAGACAGCAGCCCATGGCTTGATATCTAGCCCCATGAGGGTCACAGGGTAGAGGTGATGGTGGACCCAAAGCCCTCTTGATACTGCTGGGCAGTGAAACAAGGGATGCTGGGCAGTGAAACAAGGGATGCTGGCCAGGCAGCTCAGGCTGGACATTGCCAGAGCAAGGACCACCACACAGTGTCCTCATCAATATTTGCTAGAGCAGACCCTGGTTTAACCCCAGCACCATCAGCTAGCACTGTGCTTGACTGAGTTAGTTATTAACCTGGTGCGCTGTGACAGCACTACAGCTTGCTGGCACCAGCTCTTCTGCCCCAGGAAGCAGTTTCAGCTTCCGTCAGACACAGAGGATGG
The DNA here is from genome assembly GCF_963264785.1 of Psittacula echo. Taxonomy (NCBI): domain Eukaryota; kingdom Metazoa; phylum Chordata; class Aves; order Psittaciformes; family Psittacidae; genus Psittacula; species Psittacula echo. The sequence continues at coordinate 21,096,988 of NC_137740.1, forward strand.
CATATCCATCAGAAAAAACAAAAAGTCCTGAATAGAAAAATGGGGTAGGACACTATTTTCTAAACCCCACCAAATTCCCCATGAAGAATTTAAATTTTCAGTAGGAAGACAGCACCTAACGAATACTCCGCTTTCCAAGGTTGGAATGAAAACCGGACTTTTTCCTTTTTCAGTGAAGAAAGTGATAGAATAAGCTGCTCATTGCTAACTATTTTGTGGGAGGGTTTTTTGCATAGAGTAAGTTAAATTTTATCACAAACATCTCCCAGCTATGTATGCTATTTATTTCCCTACCCTTCTGCAGAGAAGCTAGAAATAAATTGGGAAACACCATCTCAGCTACCCCATGCCTGTTTCTGCCACACTGTCTCTGCAATTATGTGTAGCAGTGAACCTCAGAGCCTCAAGACATGGGGCAAGGAAGAATGGAAAGACTTTGCAGCCACCCGGGAACACTTACCTCCTAGCCTTGGCTGCCTGTGGTCTGTCTTGCCACTGCTGCAGGGAGAGCCCCCTCTCGCTCCCAGTCTGTAGGTGAGACACAGCACTTTGGCAGAGGCAGAGCAGGGGAGACAGCTCCCCTCGCACAGGTACCGTCACTCCACTCACACAGTGGTTGCACAATCAGAGTTTGTGGTGGGAGGAGTGGCTGGGCAATTCTGCTGCTGTGCAGAGTGAGCCGGGCGGCCTGGCTGATGATCCCTGAAGGGGTATCATGTGTGTGCAGGGGTGACTCCAGCTGTGGGATGTTTTCACCTGCCTCATGGCTGCCTTTCGAAAAGCAGACAAAGCAGTCAATGGACAGCAGGGTTTTGGCAGGAATTTGCCCCTAGGGCATTCTTCAAAAGAAAGCAAAAGAGTGGTCATTGCTCCCGGGCATGAAGGCTGCATTGCACCATCAGCCACAGGTACTGCTGCTGGGTGTGGGCAGGAGACTCCCCAGGCAAATTGGAAGAGCATGAAACGGCCATAAACACTAGTGTACCAAGGTCCTAAGCACAAAGAAAGCAGAAATGTTAATTGAAATATCAGTGAAGGACATAGTACCCATCCAGGTATCTCCCAGGGGTAAATGATCATGGAAATGAAGGAAACAAGGGTGTCTTTAGACAGGGTTTTGTTCCCAGCTACTCAATATATTTAGGAGTGACTGGTGAGAAAGTATGAAGTCTCTGCAAATGAATACAGCTGGACACAGATGCCATGGAGAAACAGTTGATAGAGGACTGAGTCTTTAGGGAAAACAGCATTTAGAAAAAGACATAGTGATATTTGTGCCATGGGGGTGACAGCAGATTGCTTACTGCGGCTCTCCAGTGTGAGTGCAGGGAACATGGTGAAAGCTGATGGCCCCATTAAGGCATCACCTTGACAGTAACAAAGGCACCCCCAGAGCAGTGGCCCAAGATTTTATATCAGCTCTTTAAGCAGTTTGAATAACCAAGGAGGCTGCAAGGAGGGGCAGAAAAACCCATCTGAGGTCTGCAGAACAGAGAGTGGTAAATAAAGTAGCTCCATCCAACGGAGACATCTGTTCAGAGCCTGCTTTCAGATCTGCAGAGGCACAAGATAAGCCTATATGTGAGAGTTGAAGCTAGAGGTGGAAATAAGATGCATATTGGTAACAAGGAAGGTAATCAGCCATAGGAAAGGTCTGCTGAGCTCTGTGGTGAACCTAAGCATTTGAACAAAACACCTTTGTTTTGTGGAGGACAGGACTCATTGCTGCTGTGCTGGGGCACTGCTGGGAGTACAGCAGCTTGGGCTGCCACCCACCTGCAGCACCCATAAAAAGACATCAGCCTTCTCTAGCTTCCCTGCCCCAGTGTCTCCTGCTGTTTCTGCCCGATGCCTGGCTCCTGGGATTGCCCCAGGAGTGTATTAGGTTTAGAGTACATGCTCAGTCTGGGGCTGGCTGTGTCAGGCACCCTTCAGCACAGCTCAGCGAGCAGTGGCTGAGAGCGATGCATCTGCAGGGGCTGGAGCCTGGGAAATCAAACTCAATAATTTGAGTTCAGGTTTCAGACCACTGTCGGCAGCATGAAGAAACATTCTGATTTTGCTGTCCCAGGCCAATGGGACACAGTTATGGAGGCAAATGGGCAAACAAACCTTGCACATCTTTGATGCTGCTGGGATTTGCATAGGCTATGTCTCCCAGCTCTCCCTCCCACTGGACTCTTCTGCAGATGCACTAAACCTTGCACCTGCAAAGATGCCTGCCAGCACTCAGCAAAAAAATTTGGTAGGCAAATATAAATAGGCAAATATTTTGTTCTTCACATGCTCCTGCTTTTCTGAGTTTCCCAGCAGGCATTCAAGTGACTCACAGTTAGAAGGTCAGTGTGACAACTTCCCAGGAGTGGTGTTAGTGCTTTTGGGAGGGCAGTTCAGGGAAGTTTTCTAAAAGAACAAGTTGTATTTTGATGTAGATGAGCTACTGGCATAGAAATGGAGCCAGACGCTTTTGCTGCAGCTGCTTACAGTAGTGGCAGCTCTGGCCGTGCCTGATGGAGAATCTGGTCTGGAGGTGCAGGACAAGATGCAGTGCGTGGTACCTCATGAGTCTAGGGTAAAAACACCTCCATAGCCTGAACACCCTGGGATTAAAACTCACTTTCCTGTCACCTGCCTCAGATCAGTGGTGTTCCCTTCCACAGATAGCCCTGTAATGGCCTGGACAAGGTATGCAGAACAGAGTATTAGTGGAGATGAGCAGTGCGACAGCAGGGAGGTAATTACTGTAATAATTACATGTAAACATGCACACTCAGGGCACTGAAAAGTCCTTGGAAACACAGGGAAATCCTGATTGCTTTACTCAACTTTGCTGCTGGCATGGCAGTGGATGGCATCCTAGACACATCTCACCAGCTCATCTCCAGGAACAGTCTGTGCAGAGCAGAGCAGAGACAACACGTCGGTGGGTTTCTATATGTTCTCAGGGCTTGACAATGTCTTCGTGGCCTGGCATTCAAGCAGAGCATCTCTTGGTACCCTCAGGCCAGTCCCCCTGAATTTCTGTCATCACGAAGACAGAAGCCGACACAGAGGTCCTTGTCCCTGTTTCTGAGCAAGTGGGATCTGCTGTCACCCCATCAGGGAGGGAAGGGGGACCCTGCCATTACTACTGCACATACACAAACCAGTGGGGAAAATGGGCTTTCACCAAGGGATAGTGTGAGGCCAAGTGAGGGCACATAATTTGGGGAACTGTTTTACCACCTTCCCTCTACCCAGGCTGGGACACCAAAAAGTTGGATCTGTCCACGTTCCCACATGCTGAGGGAAATGTGTCCCTCATCAGTCATGAGAGACCATGGGGAGAGCCAGGATCAGTAAATAACTGGTGGTGGCTGAGGACAAGAACTGGGAATAGGATACTCATGCATCTGTCTGCTGGTGAGCCCCTTCTGCCCTGGAGAAGTAAAGTTCTCTAGCACTGCAGTGCAAGCCTGGGCTCCTCAACAGGCTTTTTTATCCCTAAAGCAGAGGGAAAGCAAAACTTAATATGCCCATTTAATCTTAATCAGATGGGAAAGGAACCTTCTTTGCAAAACTCTGGCACCAGTTTTATCATCTCTGTTTAAAATAGCAATTTAAGGCACGGAGGGGCAGATCTACGTGTAAACAACTCTCAGCACAGCCTGCTTTGCTGTTTCATGGACTTGTGCCAGCAGCTTTTAGCATGTGTCATGGTGAAGAGAGACAAGGAAAAGAAGGAAATAAGGAGGAGTTTCTTGTTAAGCCAGTCTTTAAGCAAAGCAGGGAACTCACTGTCAAGCAGCCACTGCTACACGTGCTCAGGAGCTGATGGGATGTGTAGTCTGAATTCATCACTGAAACACTTAATTTTCTCCTCTCCAATATTATCACTGCCTTCCCTTGCTAAACAGGTGGCTTTAATCACCATTTCTTTACTGGACATGGAGGTGAGGCTGCTCCATAGATTGCTGTTGCTTCCCACTGCTTCTTGGGAGGCTGTGTGATACAGTGATCTATCAAGTGAACACAGGCTGCAAGCAGCTGCTGGTGGAAAAAAATCCCCCATCCCCCTCTTGCATTTCTTAGAGCCTGGATTTTGGCCCTGAAAAAATTTGCTTATTCTTTGGCCCGAAGGCCAAAAGGCAGTTTCCTGCTTGAAAAACAGACAAAACTCTCCATCAGGGACTGTAGCGGTAAGACAAGGGGTTTAAACTTAAACACGGGAGGTTCACATTAGGTATAAGGAAGAAGTTCTTTACTGTGGGGGTGGTGAGGCACTGGAATGAGTTGCCCAAAGAAGTGGTAAATGCTCCATCCCTGGCAGTGTTCAAGGCCAGGTTGGACAGAGCCTTGGGTGGCATGGTTTAGAGTGAGGCATCCCTGCCCACGGCAGGGGGGTTGGAACTTGATGATCTTAAGGTCCTTTCCAGCCCTGACTATTCTATGATTCTATGGTAAAACCTCTACCCCAAGGCAGCAGGGACTATTTTCCTATTCACTATTCCCAGCACATAGAGGACACTGCCAGTGACAAACACTGGCAGGACACTTCTGTTTCATTTTAGTCAGAGCTAGGTACATTCAATATCCTGAACTTTTCCTGAATCCTCTCAAGAGGTATTAAGGAGAGCCAGAGGATGTGCTGGAGCAGACATGAGCTGTAGTACCTACTGTGATAGAGGGATTCGCTTGCTAGACAAGGAGGTCTCTGTGTGGAAGGCACAAATGTTTTACTCCAACATACTTGGCAAACTTTAACCTGGTTTAATAACAAACTACCATGTTTTGCAGGAATGCAACCTATGAAATTTGTGTAACAAGGGCTACTGCCCTTGTTAAACCTGTTGTGTTAAGAAAGCCTGGAGAACTGCAGTTTTTAACTTCTTGGTTTTGGAGATCTTAAAATGTACATTTAAGAGCTTTCCCAGATAACTGCTTAAAAATCTTCACAAGAACAACCCTGATGGAAAAATACACCCTTCATTGCTCATCATGTCTTTGTAGCAGGACTCAAAGTGGATAAAAACATATGCTAGCACTTGGGCTAGGGGAGATGCACCCAAGTAACATGCAGCACTAGGAAGGGCTTTAGACCCTCCTCAGCTCTTCTGAGCCAAACGTCAATTTTAAAGGGTCTCTCTCTGTTGTTTCACCAATAATAAAATATAATTACTGAAGAGACTATCAGAGCAAATTGGAATTACAGTTAAGGTAGCTTGTAAGTAAATAATCGTAAGAAAAGGCTGTCTGGAGAGCACATGGTTAGGACATGCACAGGCCAACCTGAAGGTTCCTTCCTACCACCACCATGTGAAGTTGTCCATCAGCCATCAAACATTCATTCAGCACAGCTGACCCACTTCTGTAAATATTGACCACACTGCCAGGCCACCGGCCAGTTTGAATGGTTTCAATTCCTGTTGCCTCTCTGATAGCATCTTGAGGGTCTCCCTTGGCTGACGTTCCTGTCCTTCAGCACAGGCAGCATCCCTAAGTTGGACAGAGGTATGTTCCTGCACTACCCCAGCCGCCCACCTAGGAGCACTCTTGTGTATTTGTCCTGGGTTCAGCAGCAGCAGTCACTTTTTCTCCTTCTTAATAGCTGGTGCAGCGCTATGGTTTTGACTTTCGGCCTGGGGATAATACTGATAAAGCCGATGTTTTCAGTTGCTGGTCAGAATGTTTACTCTGACCAAGGACTTTGTGAGTCTCATGCTCTGCCAGGGAGGAGGAGGGGCCGGGAGGAAGCAGGGACAGGACACCTGACCCAAGCTAGCCAAAGAGGTATTCCATACCACAGCACGTCATGCCCAGGGATGTAACTGGGAGTGACCCGGAAGGGCACGCTCTCTGCTCTGCCAGGCTCGTTTTCGGTGGGTGGTATCATATTCTCTTCCTTTGTTATTTCTCTTATCATTATTATTATTGGCAGCAGTAGTGATTTGTGTTATACCTTAGTTACTGGACTGTTTTTATCTCAACCCATGGCAGTTACATTTTTTCTATTCTCCTCCCCATCCCTCCGGGGGGTTGGGGGGGGTGGGAGTAGAAAATGCGTGGCTGACTTGCTGACTGGCTTAAACCACGACAGTATTTATTCCCAGAAATTAGGGGCTTTTAAGAGGACAAGGTAGAGTAGGACGGTGCTACTCTCAGACCACTCAGCAGTACCTTGCTGAGGAGCCAGCACAGGCATTGTGGACCTGTGTTAGCTCACATTTACTAGCAAATCTTCTTTCTCTTCTGATAGCTTCACCAGACCCTAGGAGACAGGATGGGAAGGGACCTCAGGAGCATTCAACCCATCATCTCCTCCAAAAGCAACTCAAACTGAAACTGACCTTTTCCACCTTGTTTATGTCACCTCTGCTAGAAACTTCTGGTGATGGAGACTCCAGCATTTCGTACACAACTTCATGCATGCTTTTAGAGTGACCATCAAGTTTTCTTATCTCCACAGCAAAACCAAGCTGCTAGCTGACATTTGGAAATAACTGAGAAGATTTTGCAGCACTACCTCTCCATCAGTTTAAATGGGAGCTTTCAGGATTAAACTGATAGAGAAGCTCTGATTGGCTCATGCCTTGGCTTGGTAATTGTTCTGAGAAGCTACTGAGCAGTCACAGGTGGTCCTGGGGCCTTAGGGCTGTTCAGCACCACTGATGATTAGCCCTACAGGATAGTGTTTCCTATTTATACCATAGAATGTATTTTTTATGATGAAATTTTTCTACAGGGATCAGAGTATTGGATTATTTCTGCAAGAGCTTCACCCAGCTGATGAGATCAGGGTTGGAAGGAGTTAGACTGCTGTGACCAAGGCAGCCAGACTGCAAATAAGCAAATGGACTGATGGCATGAGAGTATACGCAGCAGGAGGAGAAACAAGGGCACAGAGGGGCGCAGAAAGGAGAGGTGATGCTGATACGAGAGCTTGTAAACTAATCTCTGTCTCTTGTGTCCCTTCTGGCTAAAAGGAGGGGTTGAAAGAAAAGAGCCTGAGACCTCTAGTTTAATCCATATAACATAGATCTGGGAACAGGAGCAGTGACAGGTGAAATAACCTGGCTATAGCTGCTCCTGCTAAATATCTTGATCTGAATCAGATCTGCGACAGTGAATCCTAAGACCAGCCACCCCATATCTACGTTTTCCAAAGCAACACCAGCTCTCCAGTGCTTCTTCCCAACAGCCCAGTCCTTCCCCTTCCTGAAAGGCTCCCATACTTTTGTTGAGGTTGCAAAATATGCAATCAATTCCACAATACAACAACAAAACACCCTTTTTTGTCTGGAAAGACTAGTGTCCGGGGAGTAAATAAGAGGTTTGTCAGGACTGGAGACAAGACTTCTCTCTTGTCTTCTCAGGGATCAATGCCTCCATTCCCGGCACTCAGAAATATCTGTAGTGTGGGACTGGAGCACAGTCCCTATGGTGAAATCACCTGCTTGTAAGATGTCAATCACAAAGCACAGCAGAATTCATGACAGAAAATAAATAATAAATACCTTTTTCTTTTCATTTAAGTGTGGCCTAAAGAGGTGTTGGTCTGAAGGATGAAAATGCCAGCATCTTCATGCTCCATGGTTCACAGTAATTCTGTGATTAACACCACTGTATATTTTCCCTGAAGAAAGATTGCAGCATAGCAAAACAGAGCACCGGCTCTGGGAGGTGATTTTAGTGTGTACAGACCACCCAGCAGGGACCGCTCCTTCTGCTCTGGAGAGGTCCACTTTCTCCTTGGCCTCTGGGGAGAAGCCCCATTGTGATATCCAATCCCAAATTCCCCAGACCAAATGCCAAAATGGTCTTCTTCTCACAACCCTCGTGGGTCTTGTGGAAATACTGGCCCTTGAACTTCTCAATATTTGCAAGGAGAAGAGATGGAAAGAGTGTCCAAGGCTACAGGAGCCTTGAACAGCACAGTTCTGGGTACACCTTAAAATCCCAGGGTGCTGCGACCCAGACTTTGGTGGTCATGACATTGCAGATTGTATATACTCGATCAGGAGATATAGGAAAGGTAGGTGACAGGGCTGAGCTCAGGGATGTGTTTCATTGCTTGCTTCAGTATCACTGCCTGAAGCACTGAATACACCAGCCTTTGCCCAAGCTCAGATGGTTCAAGAAAAACACATTCATCCTTGAAGAAAAAAAAAAAAGGAGCTATTATATTGCTTTGGTAAAGAAGCAAATGACTGTAAGTTTCCTGGAAATATAAGTTTCCAGGAAAGCATATAAAAGGCCTGTAAAAGCTATTGAAACATTGTCTTGCTGTTACTGAGACAGCAGAAAATGGGAGCTGCTGTGCCAGAGCACCACATTATTTTTTGGCAGATGTCTAAAGATGGCTCGAAGAGGCGAGCTGGGAACACATGCTCCACTCTGACAATTCCCCTGCAAAGCATAGCATCACACAATGATGGGACCAGCTTAGAAACGCAGCACTCCCCACTGCCCTCCTCTCCCTGAGATAAAGACCCCAAGCTCAGAAACTGTCTCCCAGTGCCATGCTTCTCTACACCACACACAGGACTTGCGCAGCACTGCTACTGCAAAAATGGCAGGGACATGCATGGAAAAAAGCTGGGTTTATGAACAGTCTTTTTGCAGTAAACCTGGATAATACTCCCTGCCTTGCCCAGTGGGTGGGATTTTGCTTGCATCTCCAACAACAGGCTGTGGCAGGGATTTAGCTGACAAGAAAGCTGGGAAGCAGGTACAGCTGTCTCTTCTTGCAGCTAGCCCTTCAAGACAGGATGACTTTTCTGGAAAAGCGTGTGAGCAGCATAGTAACCCATCTGCTGACCATGGGTCTGCATCGCCTGCCTCTTGCGCTGGCTCCCAGTAAAAGCTACACAGTCTCCAGGAACATTGTCAGTTCTGGACTTTACTAATGAAATCAGAAACAAGCACAAGCAGCTGTGATTGTATTTTCAAAGTTCCAAGTCTCATTTTGTGAGGTGTAAGGGAGGAGTAATCCAAAAATGGTGAATCATCCCTCTCGTGCCACATGGCATTTTTGTCAACAGCCAAGAACAGCCACCATAGCCCAGCTGTAGCACAGCAGCTTTAGATGCAGCACCAAGGTGCTGTAAGAGAATGTTGCTGACTAAGCATTTGGGCTGTTCCTCTGCTTTTCCCAAAACCATGCAGGATTGTGTCTTTCCAGCTTTGTAGCAAATTTCCATTTGCTTCCAGCCAAAGACAGGCTAAATGATTTGGGTTCAGCCCCTCCAGTGGGACACAGACTGCATCCCAGGCACCAGCAGTCCTGACTGGCTGCAGATAGGCCAGCTGCCTTCCTGGCTTCCTACCTTACAGCTGTGTGGCCGTTATTATTCTGCAAATAACTTCCCCATCTGGTACATATGCAGCTTGTTAACCCTGCTCCTAGTTATGTGCCTGTAGCAGCATTCTGTAAACAGCTTTTACCTCGGATAGATGCCAGCAGGGCACATGGATGTATATGGCAACCAACACCAGCCATCACAGCTTCAAAACCAGCCAGGTGCTCCTTCCCATTAGTTTCAGTGACAACTTGCTGGCAGGAGGTTGAGAAGTCCTGGCATTTATTTTTTCAATCCATATGACCAGTCTGAAAGAAAACCATAGCAAATGTATCAATAAGTGGGTCCCCAGAGGCTGTGTGATGCCAATGCAAAAAAGGTAGAGCTGGGTGCTCAGTTGCACTTAGTATCTCCCCTTGTCCTAAAATAGCCAAGCCAGTGAGTAATGGGTCAGCCCAGGTCCTACTGGCTTGTCCTCCTTGAATTGGTGGGGGATTTCAGGAAAAAAAAAAAAGTATTTACCAACTTTCAATTAACAAAAAACCCCAAACATGTAAGGATCTTGAGTGGTTTTGACTTTTCCCCCTGATGGTGATATTCTGGTTTGAAATTCTCCATTATATATACCAAAAAATAATGCCAGACTTTCCAGAGGAATTTACTGGAGCCCTCCTCAGAAAACATGTGGTCCCTGTTTTAACATGAATTAAACATTTCAGATCACCTAGAACAACCTTTCTGCCTTTCCCCTCTGCCCCAGGGTTTAACTCACAACAGCAAAATTCCTTTCCCTAACAACACCCTGCGCTGCTCCTGCAACCGCGATCATACTGCAAACCATGACCAGCCAGCAGGCATGCAGCACAAGATGCCTCTGGATCCAACTCTTTAATTTTCCTTAGGGCTCCATTCTGGCTCTGTGGTGGACAACCACTACGTAAAAGGATGCCAGGAGGTACCCTGAGCAGCAGTGAGTGCTCCCCAAGTTGGGGTGACTGCAGGCAGCCCCGAAGGGTGACTTTTGCATGGCCTGAAAACCTGCATTTCAGAGTTGTCCCTGTCTCCATGGGTTTTGAGGGGTACAGAGGCATGTCTTCAGTGCAGCCCTGAGGGGTTAGCAGCCCCTTAGTTGGGGGGAGGCAGACAGTTCCTCCATCCCCAAAAGAAAGGGACTGGCAGTTTCGAAGGGGCTCAGCTCAGGAAGCCACAGGACAGCCAGACTGTCCCCAGGTTACAGGAGAGTACCTGTATTGAACCCTGCCCACAGGCAGCCATCTGAGCAGAGCAAGTGCATGCAGGCACGCAGGGCACAGCCTTCCAGCCCTGAGGACACAGATTTCCCCAACCAGCCCTGAAACCAGGCAGCCAAAGCCACTCACTGTGTAGCACCAGAGCCCCATGATGCCCTGGCTCTGCCCAAAGCAAGTGGGCTCCAGCCCCTCTTCCAGGCACTTGATGGCTACTACCTTGCTGATACCTGCACCCATCACCACCACACTGTCCTGCCTGTGAGGGAAGAGCAGAGACTGGCTAGGCACACTCACCCAGGAGGGCCTGCAGTCCCCAGCAATGCCCCATGGGACCAGTCCTAACCACCTCCTCCCCGGCACAATTCCCTCAGCTCTTTAAATAACCCAGAGGTTTTCTTGCTGATCCTCACTCACCTGGTTCTGACACAGCAGCCAGGCAGGTGTGTAGAAGTTTCAGAGAGAAAAGAAGAGCTGAGACTTTCCCTGGTATCCAGGGGCTCTCAATGAAAAGAGCAGTGGCTCAAGAGGAGCTCCTCTGAAAGATCAAGGCTTTTCTATGCAGCATTGCACAGTAGGGCCAGCAGCAAGTGGTTGTCTTCATGACAGTCTTACGTTGTTTGTACTTTAGCAACCCCTGTGCCCACGAGGAGGAGCTGTGGGCACATTGCTCCTAGGCTAGGAAATAAAGTGTTGGACTGAAATTATTGCAAGATAGACTGCAGGGCCACTGAGGAGCAGCAGCCACCTAGGATCGTTGGGAAGAGCAGCATCTCCCATATGTGTGTTCACTCACCCCACCCCTCTCCAAAATGGCATGGGAATGCCTGTGTCATCAACAGCAGGTAGGACCAGGCTGCACAACCCTGATCATCCTTCCACCCCAACACTGCAGGTACTCACCTACAAAGAAGGCAGCTAGCACTGCCACTCCAGGGACAAGCCATCCCAGCACTGGACAGGTTTCTGTACAAAGTGCCTGACGGCTTTCATCCCACTTCTAATAAATGCGGCAAGCGTATTTCAGAGGACATCCACAGGCAAGTGCAGAGGAGTTTGCCTGCAAATCCTGCGCTTTTCATTTAAGTCTCATTGTGTGAGTTCATCCATGAAATCCCTGCCTCCAGACAGGTCCTGCGGAGAACTATTCAGCTGGGAACACACCTGTTTGAAAGCCTACAGTGTGCCACTGCTGGAGCCTTTAAAGCTGCCTAAACTGGGCTGTTAAGTCATGCTAAATTGACTTGAAATAAAATAGAGCAGAGAACACCAGAAAAATGATCAAACAACCAAACTGAAAAAGAATGAAATGGAAATTTTTTCCCACTATCTGCCAAATTGGTTGGGCTTTCCAAGGGATGAGTCATGGTTAAACTGACTTAATACAAAGAAACTGCCAAGCTGACTTTATGGATTGTCAGCCTAGAGGAGGTGTGGATCCTCTCCTGCAGGATCCGATCTGGAGGATGACTTCTATGAATTGAAACTTCTGTCAGAAAACAACCCCAGGAGCAATGTGCAGTGAGAGAGCTGCCTGCTCTTCACACTGGCATGGGAAAACCAAGGCAGGAGGGGAAAACAAAGGTGCAGGAATTTATCATTTATCTGGGGTGACACAGCTGTCAAGCATCTGACAGAAGAAAAGGTCATGGGCCTCTTGACCCATTGTTTCCCAGCTGTCATTTTCCTCAAAGGAAAAAAATACAAAAATTAGACTTTCCCCCCAAAAAAAGAGAAAACAAATGGAAGGAGGACTGCACTTGTGGGAAGGCAGAGGAAAGGAGAACAGTTAATGTTGGTCAAAAAATCCCCTGGGGGAGGGGGAATAAAATAAATCAAAAGTTTCAACATTTCTAAGGGCACTGGACACTAAAGGTAGTTCTGCCCAACAGCTGCAAACTCCTGTTTGACTTTCTGTCATATGCTACAGGAAAGTAGGAGCAGAAGAGGGCTCCTAACCTCCAAAAGAGCAAGAACAGTTGAGAAAAAGCAGTCTCTCCTATAAAAACCTGCCTTCAAGCCCAAAGCTGCTTATCACCAGCGGCACAGCTTAGGCTGGAGGTGGTGGCGTTGCTCAGAGGGTGCCACAAAAGGACAATCAGAATCCTGTGACACGATTCTGTCAGTGACAGGACCTAAGAGAGGCTGATGGCACAGTTTGACTTGGTGCATGCCATGACTCTAGCCCCATGCACAGCTCTTGTGATTGCAGCTCTGTCCTGACTGCCATCAGGGCTGCTGTCTGCTGTGCCAAGAGAGTAGGGCACTCTGGCCAGTACAGCTGGTCCCACGCAGTTGCTCTTAACCCTCCCACTGGTAGCAGGGGCAAAGCAGAAAGTGAGAAATCTTCCAGTTTTGATCCCTTTGCTGCCCCGAGGCAGCAGCCAGAGGGATGCTTGGCACGCACTAGGCAGCAGGCTGGGCAGTTGCTTGCCCATGTGTCACACCGCTTACGGCACAACACACAGAGCAAGAGCCAGACGCTTCTCCAAGGAGAGTTTCAGTTGAAACAGTTGGGAATATAAGATCCCTCATTGTACCAAAGGGGAATAAACCCCAGTGCAGCACTTTGACCCAGGGCCAGCAGGCACCATGCCAGGTAGGAGCAGCCTCAGGCCTCAAGGAGGGAACACACATCGCCCAGGACTCCTCTGATCTCGCTGGAGCACGTCACCCCGTGCTACCATGGAGCTGCAGCTGGGCTCCTGACTGCCTTGGCAGCCGGGGATGAGCCAAAATTGCCAGAGGCGCTGCTGGCCTGGCTGCGGAGCAGTGGGGCCTCAAGCCCCATGGGCGCCCATGACTCCCATGGGGCCTGAGATGGTCTTCCTCGCATCCTTCAGCCCTTTGATGTGCAGCTACATTGTTCAACCATCTTTGAAGTGTGAAATGAGAAACACCCGGTGTGAGAGGCTGGGCTGCGCCCTCCGGAGCAACAAACAGCGCCACGGCAGCCATGGGGACAATAAATCCGCAGCTGGAGCTACACAAAGCGAGGCACTAAACAAAAACATTCACCTCACATTTGCTCTGCACTAATTGCCTTGGAGCGCTTCCCCAGTCAGCTCTTGTCTTCCTTAAACACAGCTAAAGATTCATTTGTCATTTGCTTTTCCACACCCTTCTTCTTCATTTTTGTTTGCAAGCAAAATCCGTCAAGGAAAGGGCTGCAGAACCGTTCCCATTAGGTTTGGGGATGATGGATGAGGCACCCCAGGGGAGGCTAATGCCTTGAAACAGCGTCTCTTTGCTTGCCTTACCCTCTGTCAGCCCTAAAAGCTGGCTTTACCATTCCTTAGGGAGCTGTTCCGATCCTCAGCCTTTCAGTGGAGGTGGGAGCTCCCAATGGAGCTCACCCTCAGATTCACAGCTCACTAGTCACCTTCCCAGATAAGGGCAAACTAACCAGAAAACCCACCATGCCTCCTGTGAAATCCTTTTTGGGTACAGCAGTTGCAAGAGAGTAACAAATCTCACTGCATCTATCTCAAAGACATCTCTCCTCTAAACCCTTTTCCCCTACACTACCATACAGCCTTGGAGCTTAGTGTCCCCGCACACCTCCAGTCCATCTCTGTGTCTTCTCTGGGATAAAAAGGACATCTGTTTTCCTCTCCCCTCCTACATTTTTTCTTCTGCCCATATGCTGTTTTCTAGAGGTTCTGTCCAGATGCAGGCAGGATGCTTGGAGCACCCAGAAACAGATGAGAGCATCAGGTGACACCTCATGGGAAGCCACAACCACCCTGTTGCAGCATAAGCTGCTTGAAGGTACCTGGCTTTCAGAATATCACACCAGATCATCCATTCCTTGGGCAATCACCTGGCGCAAAGTCAACAATGCTTACCTGGCTTTTACTGTGCTCCAAGCCTTACACAGCCTGGCAGGGGAGAGCAGACACTCACAAGGACATGTGTCAAATGCCTTCAATGCAACCCAGGTGAAGTATCCTTCTGGCTAGTAATACCCAACTCTTGCCATGCAGAGGGCTGCTGCCATGCTCACAGCGATTGCTGCTGCTTGCCTGGGGCTACAGGTTGGACTAGATGATCTTTTGAGGTCCTTCCAACCCTTGGGATTCTGTGATTCTGTGAGGTGCTATCGGCACAGCTAACCCATGGGATCTGCTCCCAAATGTGGGAGTATTCCCAAGGGTTGTTATTCCCTCAAGTAAATCACTTCCTCCTGATTGCTTCTCCCATGCCTGCCCTGCCAGTATTTTGGCGGGGACCTCCCTAGGGAAAGGGCTCTCCATCACAAACATGCAAGACTTGCTTGGAGTCCCAAGACTTGGCGACATCTCAGGCTGGGATTACAAGGTTTGAGCTGTTTTTCTGCACACCTCTGCCAGAGAAGGAACAAACACAGTCTTTGTTCAGCAAATGGGACTCCAACAGCTGAAGTCTTACAGAAAACTGCTCTGGGGTGCTTTGTGACCAAACCTGTCTGGAACAGGTTTTGTGGATATAACAATCACATAATTCCTGCTAATTAACCATGCTTTCCATTTTATCCTTGGGAAAGGGGTACCCAGCAGAAGGTTTAACCACCTTGAAGCAGGAAGGCAGACTACCCCTGGAGCAAACCACCACAGGTACATGCTCATCCTCATCTCATGCTTTCTAGCTTTGGTATGAAGAATAGGGTTAGTTGAAGAATAGGGTTAATTGAAGAATGGGGTTGATTGAAGAATGGGGTTGTAAATAAGTAACTTCAAGGACATTACCCTTTGTTAGCAACTATAGAGAAAAGGAAATGGCTAAGATAAGCAAGACTGGTCAGAACAGGACTGGTGGTTACTGACATGACAAGGATCCTAAAACGAAGTGGTGAAGAGGAAGATGATGAAGAAATAACCACCAAGGGTCCCAAAGCTCACTACCACATTTTAGTGCGCATGTAGGAGGAATTCTCTAGAAGTATGAGGTAATGTATAAGTAACTCAATGAATATGTATGTAATCTAATTAATATGTATGTTTAAGGACAATATAATCACAGCCTGGTTGATGCTCAGAGGAAATATGCTAGAAGGAGCTATCCCCCATGTCTCCCAGCATCACAGGAAAGAATACCTGCTTGTCAACTTAAACTTTGTTGGCAAGTTCCTGGAGATTTCTCTGAAACAGGTAGCATGTGTGAGCTGCAAGTTGCCATCCATGGGATGAACCACTGCATTTTGTGCAGCTGCCTCATGGAAAGGAAAGGATCTTCTTTTTTTGGTGGAGAAATCTGCCAGTGGTTTAGGATGTTCAACGGAATGAAGGCTGCAAAAGAAGGAAGTCTAATCAAGCTAATCAATCAATCAAAAGAAGGAAGGCTAATCAAGCCCAGCACCTCCAGTGTCACCTTTCTACATTGGTGGCTCTTGTCTCCTGTCCTCCAGTGAAGATCACAAGACCCAGCGTGCAGGTTAGTGCAAACACAGAGTTTGCAAGCCCTCCCCAGGATGCTGCTATCACCAACGGCTGGCATGATAAGGTGCTACTCAGGAATCAGTTTGGTTGCAAGCCTAACATCTTCAATGCTAGCCTGGCTGCTTCCTCTAAGGCAGAGCAGGAGCAAAACACTCACCCAGGGCCTCATGCTTGGCTCTCCCAGAGCACAGCACAGGCTCTCTTTTCCTCTTTGTAGGCATCACTGCTCCCCAGCAGCAGGGAATCAAATTGCCTCATGGTGGTTTTAGAGCTGCTAATTGCCAGTTACAAGAAACCCACCTGAAGAAAATATCCTTTCTCCTCGCTGAAAGGCTGCTCCAGCCCTGAGGATATGCCCAGGAGATAGTCTCTGGGTGCAGCAGCCTGAATCCACAGCACCACTCTGAGCTGTGAGCAGGGAATTTTCTTCACCAATTTCACCTCTCTGTGCACAATTCATTTGTGGACATGGTCATTTGTGAGGGTTGCTAAGGAAGAAGTCATGCAAACCCTCCTAGAAGCATCCAGCTTGCAGCAGCTCACAGGGTGGAAGGAGAGCAGAAGGGTGCAGGTGGGATCACGTTCCAGTTCCCCCCAGGCTGGGAACAGACCAAGTGCCAAGGCCTCAGCCTGCCATCGGGAAAGCTAGAGGGGTGTTCCCAACACGGAAAGCTCCTGACCCAGCTGGTGAAAAGCCTTTTTAGCCTCGAGAGCTGCTTGGAGCAGAAGCCAGGGAAAGTGAGCTCCTTGAAAAGCCAAGCCACAAGACTTAATCTAAGCAGGCAGGTACTTAGCGCTTTGTTTGCAGGTGATCTTGAACTAGATGGGGAGGAAAGAGCCTCAAGTAGGGCTGCTCAAGCCTCATCTTCGGAGCACAAGCTGTTAAAGCGGAATATCAGCTTTAACAATGGAGATTTCAGCCTTTATGCCTATTGCGGAGAAAAAAAAAAAAAAAATTGACCCTCTAACACCTTGAAGAAAAGCCTAAAGTTCATCTCTAGCTCCCTCTTGTGACTCCTGTATGCAGGCTGCTTTAAACCCGTCTTGGATAAGCGGTAATCCTACCATCACTGTGGGAATGACTTAAGCAAAACGTGTCTAAATGCTTAAACGGTCACTGGCATCGCACACATGATCCAATTTGTCTGGTTTCTATGCCAGGCAACCTTGGAGAAACTCTGAATCAATAGGTGAAATCATGATGCATTTTACATGCAAAGTCTGGATCACACAAAAAACCCACTTGCATTCTGGTTTTCTTATGCATACTTGCATTCCGTCTGGCTCAGTCTTTTCAGGATGTTAAATCACTGCTGCCCAGGGAAGGCATCCCAAAGGAACCTTAATGTGTAGCCTATATTTTATTTGCCCTGTAGATTCCTTTCTCCAAGTTGTATTTGGTCATGTATCCTGTGACTCTGAGCTGGTTTATGTATTTATCTATTTTATAATGTCCTTGTATCATATATTCAAAAGCAATATCCCAACCACTAAGATGTCTTTATGCTTGTATTATTTATTCTTCTCACCTTTGCACCCAAACTTGCTCATACTTGCATGCCCTTTCCCAGACAGTCCTAGTAACCAGATTAGTTTTCAAGTGAAAGTATCAAATTCCTCATAGTACAAAGCAAAACACTTGACCAGACATGGATGCAACACAGCCCCCCTGCTCTTCAGAACATGCACTTCAACACAGCTACATACATACTTCTTCCCTCTTTTTCTCAACTGCATATCTAGTAAGAAGTTGATGGTGGCTTTTGGGTGGAGAGGACACATGGCTGTCACTTCTCTCTGTGTGCTTCCCTGCAAGCAGACCTCTGCTCCATGTACTCAAAAGCTACTTGTGGTCTAGGAAGCTGGAGAAAAACATCTCTGCATGGCAAACCATAGCTCAGACTGTTGCTCTGTATCTTGCTGCCTCAAAAGCTCCCCGTACCCAGATGGATAAGCAATTTTGTTGGCTAAGCTCATCACAAGCCCTGGATCCGTGGGACTGATTTCCTTCCATACCAATGCCCATTGTTTTCTTGCCATTACTCTGCCAGTTGCATGAAGCTTGCAGAAATAACCTCAGAACAGTTTCTAGCTTCCCCTCTCCTCCCCTGTTAGGGGTATTGCTAAATCATATTATTCTTGCTGTCATGGTGGGAAAAAAAATATCCACTTCAGTACAACCATTAACCATAATTAGTGCTCAGTTACACAGACAATCAGGAATGGGGGGATCTGATCTTCTGCTACCAGTCAATAAATCTCTTCAAGTACACAGGGAGCAGACAGCAAAGTGAGCAATCACTCATTTCTGCTCCTGTAACTACTTCTAAATGCCCCAGCAAATAAGCTCACAAAGAATATTTTCCACATATTCCTGTACCATTAGTCTCTGTTTACAGCCAGTGTCTCCTGACTTTAGATTTCCCTGAAACACCAGCCTGAGAGACTGAAAGCCAGGCACTTGGGAAGCCTTAACAGATGCAGCTCTAAGATGTTTGGGTATCTGGGGCAGAAAAGCCTGCAGTCTCACAGCAGGCTGCTCCTGGCCCAAGCCTGGACTGCTGAATGTATGTAACAACATGACTGTGACTCAGTTTGTGCTGTAACTCACTGGGCTGCTGCAGCATCTTCCCAAGGCTGCTTCCTAGCAGACCCTTTGTAAGGCTGCAGACCCTCTAAAATCTCTGGCCAAATAAATAAATAAATAAAATCACCAAAACCCAAACCAAAGCAAAACCCAAAAAACCCCAACCCCCTCCCCCCAAAAAAAAACCCCCAAACAACCAAACAAAACAAACAACCAAAATAATAATAAAAAAACCTTCTAAAGCCTCTCATGACATTACGAGACATTGATCATACTGCTAATACTGCCACAAAGACTGCTGCTCCCAGCTCTTTATGCAACACCATGCAGATTGCCTGCATGATAGCATTACCTGCTGCTGCAGGTGAAAGGCCTGTATTCTGCAGGGATTTTAAGGATCTGATGGAAGATGCTCCCTCTAGGGTTGAGTTCATCTGTACTAGCATATCAATTAACTTGCCTGTTGAGTTTTCAAACCTGCTTCTGGACCCTGCTGCCCTCCATAAGTGTTGCAGAAGTTGTTCTTCATGGTTTGCTCTTCCCACACTGCCTCTGCCTGTGTCAGTCCAGAAATGTGTACTGGAACAGCAGGGTCTGCTGGTTGTTTTCCAGGTTAGCACAGTCCTTTGCTAGGTCTGCAGGCATTCAGGTTCAGCCAGTACAGCGCTGGAGCACATATCCAGCCCTAGCAGGGGACTTCACGGTGCCATCCAGCCTGAATTTACCCAAAATTCCAGCTCACTTCCCCTGGCTTGGGGAGGCATCCTATTCCCCAAGAAGAAAAAACCCAGACTCAGCAGGAAGGGTGTCAAAACATAGCCTTCCCTACTTAAAATCTAGTACAGACAAATGCTAGGAAAATAGTCAGGAAAGGGTTGTTTGCACCTGAACTTTCAAATGGAGCTCCTGGACCCCTGGCAGTGGATGTGTATCTGTGTGTGTGTCCAGAGAGTTCCATGTGAGGTTGCCTGGGACAATTAAAGCCCATTAGTGCCCTCAGGACCTGGATACTCAGACTGATGAGGTCAGTTCCTCCCTTAGGTTTAATCATCGTGTCGGTTAAAGAGCAGGTGAGAAGTATTTTAGTGAACTAAATCCAGGTCCTGTCCAAAATAGCCCAGATGCAGCAAGATGCTTTTGGCAGGAAGGGTTAAGAGCCCCAGACTCTTTCAAGTGTGGATATAGCCACCTTTCTACCCCAGCTCCAGTGACCCAGAGCATGTCCAGGCTCCCTGGTGCCTCCAGAGCTGTGGGATCCAGCCTATGGGTAACAGGGCAGTTCTGTCCCCAGACTCCACCCTTCTCCCAGTCCGGGCACCAAACACGGGCAGGTGCAAAGTGCAGGAAGCGTGCACCCGCTTTTCCCTCCCTCCTTCCTCCACCCGCAGGCACCAAGCACCCCTCTACCCCCGGTACAGCTCCTCCAGCAACCCCTGTAACCAGACTCGCACCGGTACACCAGCACCCGCCGCGACCCACGGGGGAAGGTTGGATGGTACCTGACTCGACCTGGGTTGCTCTTCAGCCAGCCCCGTGCCCCGGCGCTGAGCTCCTCGGGAACCGAGCGGGCACCGGAGGCGCAGCGGCAGCCGCGGACGTTCAGCTCCCTCTGCAGGCTCCGCCACCGCCACCGCCGCGGTCTCGCAAGAAGCTACCACGATCCAGCAGGGAGCTGCAGCACCCGGGCTTGTGCCGAGGCGGGAGGCCCGGGATGAGCCACCGCCCCGCTGCTGCACTAGTTGCGCACCTGAACCCATCACCATGTAAACTTGGGGATAACCCCACGTCTTTTTGCGTGACAGCATCACCCAATCCCACCATCGTCACAGAAACAGAGGAATGAAAGCGCTAAGATTGAAACCCCTGTTTAAACATAACAGTGCTCTTTATAATTACCTGCTGGTGCTGCAGTGACAGAGTTATGCTTTGCCTTTGCTGTAGTAAGCAGTCTGTGCAAAACCTCACAGTCCTGGCTTGGAGTCCAGCTTGTGTGCCAACCCCAGGGCTGGGAAATGCCGTATCAGCCACTTGCTCTTACCTGCTCTCCTCTTGCTATCTGGGCCTTTAAACAGCAACCCACTTATGCTGGCATTGCTTAGGCTTGTGCATCAGGGATGCAGCATGGCAGCTGCTCTGCAGCACATCACCTGCTCTCCACCCAGAGAGGAGACCTAAAGGTCAGGTCCTCACCTCTGAAAGATGATGGTGGCTCTGGCCAGTGGCTCATTGCTCTCTCTTTGTAATATGACCATTCAGGTTTGTAAAAACACCCTAAATGCAGGTCCTCATATGGCAGCTCCATCCTATCCCAGAAAAAAACACCATATCATCAGCTCAAGCTGCCCTTAAAGTCCTGAGTTTTTGCTCCACAGTAGGTTTCTCTTTCCTTTGCATTAGGTTATGGTTTTGAAGCCCTGGTCAGCTACTGACTGCATTGCCAGCCTCAGCCTTTCACAGAAGACACTCCTGTGCATCAGCAAGGACTGCCACAGTACCTATCACCTGGGAGTGAAAGGGGGATGGCACTTCTCCACCAGCCCTCATCCTCGGGGCTGCTTGGATGTGCCCCAGCTCCAAGGTGGGGGAAGAAATCTCAGAGAGATGTTTCGGGGGTAATCAAAGTTAATTAGCTCAAATTATGACTCTGAAGGGAAATGTTTCTTATTTCAGGCTCCCGCCAACTTGGGCCCAAGCCTGGTTTTCATAAGGCCAGTAACTGCAAACAGATAGGGCCCTTTCATTGGAAACAGGCAGCACAGGATATAATTAAAGAAGTATGCACTGGCATCTCAAAGAACCGTTTTCAATTACTGCTATTTCAAGAGGATTAAGGAGAAATATTTTAAACAAGACCACTGCAAAAATAGATTTCGTTTGTCATTAGCTTTGAAATAATATTTGACTTACAGGCTGAAATTTCCGTATGCTAGGTCTGCCTCTGGTGGCACTTTCCCTAAGGGCTGGGAAAAGGGTGGGTGATTCATAACGGCATCAAGCTGGGCACAGAGCTCCCAATGTATGGCCCTACTTCCATATGGGAAATACCCTCCTTTTTCCCTGACCAGTTTCCTCTGACCCTTGTGATTTGTTGCTATATCTCTGCACAGCATGAATCTGTAGGTGTGAATTTGGGCCAGTCTGTTCTGTTAGTGGCCACAGAGATGGCCTGGAAGATGCTGTTTTGCCATAGTTACCACAGTAGCAAAAAGATGCTACCTTCAGCCTCCCTGTGTCTCTGCCTCTGCTGGCTCAGGCTGTACCTTCAGAAAGAGGATGAAACTGGAGCTAATCACAGGAGGGGAGCAGCATCTGTGATCCTTTACTTGGCTGCATGTGTGGAGCTTCTGCACAAGACTAGAAATGGAGCCAGAAAGGATAAGATAGGTTTGCTCTACTTTCCCTCCCCAACTTTCCCATCATGTAGACAGGACACATGCCTGGAGTGTGTGAAACCCATGGTCATGTGGGGCAGAAGTGGGCAGCAGTCACACTGTAAGCACTGTCATGTTCCCAGGTAGGATGTGGACCATCTCACCCAACCACAGGCATCTCTGCGCCAGCATTTTTTTGAACACCCTCTAAGATATGTATCATAGGACAGACAATCTGAAGTTGATTACTATGCATACGAAAGGATCCCAGACCTGTACCTGCAGATTCAACACCTAGTTATCAGGCAACTCAAGTTCAATGAGGGTCTCTAAGCTTTATCTGGCATGTGCACTTTCATCCTCCCTCTGCAAGGCTTGACTTCCCAGAGGAAATGGCTGATTCTCACAGCACCTGGGACAGTCCGGCTCCTGGCTTCTCAGGGACTCCTGAAGGCATGTTTGAAGCCAACAGCATGGGAAGGGCCTGGCCACAGACCGGTGAGAAGGGCTCTCCACTGATATTTGCCCAGGGAGTTTACGAGGCTCAAGCAACAGAAACACTGGTCCTAGCAGGACCATGAGAAATAATTTCTCTGAGCTATTTACAGCAACCAAGGACATATTTTTCTTTTCAGAAACACCACAAGGAGGATGTTTCTCATGGCTATTGAGAAAGAGGGGTCCACCTTGGGGAATAGCATGGGTTGGGGTACATAAGCTTGGGGCAGCAAGGCAACACATCAAAGGGAGCCAAGGACACCAAAAACGGAGTTTGGCCACTTCCATGTCAGAGTGCAGGGCTGTTGGCACCAGCTCAGGCTCTTGCACATGGGACGAGTGTCAACAGGTTGCAGAGACATCTAACGAGCAGAGGCACCAGAAGATGGCTACTCTCCATGTGCATGAGCAAGAGGCATTTCCAAATACATAGCTCTTCGGTCTGTGTACACATGACAGCTTCCCTATCACATAAAGAAACCGATGGACAATGAAAAGGCTGTAAGCGCTGGGCTTCCTGCTATGACAATGGTGCTCAATAACAGGGTACCCAAACTGATTCACATCTCCCGAGCTGCAGGCTTCAGGTGGTGCGAGAGGCTTAGAGGGTTTCATGTCAGCTACAAAGCTTCCAAACACACCACAAGAACTGGTAGAAGAGAGAAAATAGCATACTGAACCAGACTGGGTCAAATAAGTCTAGAGCCATGGAGATTTCACATTGTTAGTAGCTCCCAGTCCAGGAAGCAGGTACCAGGAGCTGCACTTTCTGCTGTGAGCTTAGAGTGAAATTAGAGCTACAAAGACCTGCAAAAATGTCACCCAGAAGACAGAAAGCAGGGAGAGGAGAGCATACGTAGGAGGCAGTATGTCTGCAAAGATGGGGAAAGAAAACGGATAGTTCAAGGAAAAAGCAGCATGAGCAGAAGGCTGAAGAAATGTTTCCTTTCCACGTGCAGTATTCCAGTCCCTGTAAAATCCAAATGTATTTCATCATTAGAGCAATCAATTCTCCTGTGGGTAATCCAGCATCTTCTAATGTAGCCACTTCCAGTGATTTCAGGTCAGCCCTGTGCCCATGCTGACAGGCATCGCAGCTAAAAGACACAGCAGGATGGCAGCTGGCACCCTTCTACACAAACCTCACCCTTGCACCTCATACGCTGCTGGGTGCCATCCCACCCCATCAGTCCCTCCTGACCACTGGTTTCCAGTAAGGCGTTATGTCTCAGATGGTAGCTGTGTGGTTTCCACTTCTGCTGCCCCCTCCCAAGCATGCAGGGACATGGCCTCATCCCTGTTCCCATTTCTCCATCTCTATCCCTGTCCCATCTCTATCCTCCACGCATTCCCCATGTCCTCTCCAAAAAGCTGTTGCTTGTTCTTTCTCCTCCCAGCTCTCCCATGCATCTCTAGCCATTCCCACTGCCCCTGTCCGGTCTTTCACCATCCCTCTTGGGGTGAGGCAGAGCTCGGGCTGCAGCACCAGCCTTGAGAGCTGCAGGTCCATGCACAAGCATTGGCCCATGATCCTGCTTTAAATCCCAAGGGGTCACACGCTGGCAAGGGAGGGAAGGACACAGCTGGGCAGATGTGTTGTTCTTCCTCACTCCTGCCCACCTTCCTTCCCTCTTGTACCACGGCTCCTACAGTCCCTCTGAATCACAGCAAGGCATTGATTGGCTGATGGATGTGCTCTGTACTATACCTGGCATGGACTGAGTCAGTCCTGGTGCTTGCCAACCATTTATAAGACAAAAAAGCATCACCATAATCCCCGCTGGCACTGACTCCTCCTGCTGTGGGGATTGGTGGCCTCTCTCAAGACTCCTATGAGCCCTCCAGGAAATATCCTGTGGAGAGCAAAATTAGATGTCAAAGAGCAGAAGTATTTCAGCTCCAGCTGAGCTCTGGCAGGTCCCCAAAGCTGGGAAGGAGAAAAGTGTTATGAAAACACTCATCAGAAGGCAGTGAGAAATTAGATGTAGGTCACTTGAACTCCAGCCCTGAGGAAAGGGGTCAAGCCCACAGAGTAAAGCCCAGCTGGATGGAAGGAAGCCAGAAGAGTTTTTTGGAGAAGGAACCGCTTGGTTTGTTAATTTGATGACATTCCCTAGGCTGGGTTTTCCTCCACTTGGAATTACAGGTCTGGACCCAAGTACTCACTCCTGCTTGGTGGGGACAGCAGTGCCTTTCCTGCCAACACCATGAAGTAGCTCATGCCTGTGTGTAGTGCTTAGATTTTGGTCACAGGCCATCCAACTGGCAGCACCATCAGGTGATTTTACTAGACAAAGCACAAGAGCTGCTTGCCTATAGGATACAGACAGGTTGGGCATTAACAACATGGTCCAGCCCAAGAGACAGTAGGTCTGGTCATAGTGCAAGTGGCAGTATGATGTGAATTGCCATTTAACACAGATTTTTGGGATCGAGGAGTGGTTTTCTAGCTGCTATTTGACACCTTTTGCAGATGCCAAACTTCCACTTTCCAAAGCAATTGATTGTCAATTGAGACTTTTTTTCCCCAAGAGAAACTTCCTTTTGAAAACAGTTTCCTAAAGCTCTTGGGACACTTGCAAGATACTTCGCTTTTATATTACAATCTTTAAAGAGCCTTTAAAGAAGGATGTGGGACAATGTATAGGACCCCATGAACAAATTAAGTTATCAGCAGTCTTTGGGGTATTTTATGTGGAAAAATTCCTTTTTCACTTTCAAGCATTTAGAGTGGCTGCATGTGCCAACAGAGCTCACAAAATGTTTCAATTACCTGGTCCTGCATATTTTGAACATGCTACCGAGCAGATTAACTGATGGGTTGACCTCCTGAGCTCCTCCAATAACATTGTAAATGTTTTTGGAGAGAAGCAGAGCATCTCTGGAGATGAAAGAGAAGTATTTATTGGTTTTGATGACTTGCATGTGTGAGTCTTTTGAAATCGTTGAAATGGTTGCCTACTGGGGATGGGATAGGTTGACTCCTAATAGGATGCTGATTTCTACCTTGAGACATCCTGAGTGAATGTTTGGACCAGTCCTGAATCTCCCCCTGGGGATTCCCCAAAGACAGCATCTCCTCATGCATCCCCCAGGAGGCTGTTCCATTCAGGTCCATGCAGAGCTGATCAGCAGGTGAGTATTTTCCCTCTGCTTCCAGCTCCAGCTTACACTAGAAAAATCAGCATGCTTGTGAGAGCTACTTCTTGGGAGATTTATAGTTTGGCTCAGCAGCCATACACAGTTCAGAGTTTACATAAATGCTGGGCACAGTCCCAGTACTGGGTGCCGATTCAGGTGTCCACCCATGCAATGCTCCAATGTCACCGGTTCTAACAGGCCTCTTGGAGCAACTGTGCTGACATTTCACACTGTCACGGACTGTAACAGTCAGTGGAGTAGCCAAATCACAGGGCTTCATGTCCTGGAGAGAAAGGGCTTTAAATTTCCCCCTCCCTCTCCCCTGACCTCAAGCAAACAACAAGAAAATGGGTTGCTCCATTTGGCAACAGGTCTGATTCCTATTCCTGCAGGGAGGTCTCTCTGGATAGTTGGACAAAAAGGCTCCATGGTCCTAGCTCATGGTTTCCAGTGCCTGCAGATGGATTTGCTCCTGGGAGCCCCCACCACAGCCCGCAAGAACCCTAAGCAGGCACGGCCGGCCCTTAGGACACTGTCACAGGTCTTTGATGGTGGCTCAAGAAGCTGATGCATTGTAACAGTCTCACATGTGCTTTTGGGGGAAAATAATCTCCACTGCAAGAAAAAAGCAAATTGTGAGAAGCAAGAGACACTCCCAGGTCAAAGGAAAAGGGCACTCTTGCTGCAGCTGCTGGAGAAGAGGGTAACAGAACACAATGCTGCAAGCCCTCCTCGTTACAGAGATGCCCCCTGTGACTCTATGGGCAGATTCATAACTTCCAGCCTGTGTGCTGCTGTTACAGACTCTGCTCCAGCTCAAGACAGAAATTTGTTTGCAGCCCAGGATGATAAAATATAGCATAAAAAGGCTTTTTTACCCAAGCTATCATTTGTTACTTTGCCATAACAGTACATGGTATTTCATTTTGCATCTCACTAGTTTTCAGAGCTACCGACTTCTGAAGGGTGCCCTCTCCTCACCCGGGCATGTGTATCTCTCCTTCCCTCCTGGGAAGCCTCCCTCTCTTTCCAGAGAAGTGGAAGCTGCCAATGCCACAGCACCATCTGGCTGCAGCAGCGAAATGGTCCTTTCTGCAGCAATTAGGCTCGTGCTCCAGCTCCTCACCCAGAATCTGAACAGACCCTCCACCATATCTACTCTTCCTGGCTATATCTCCATTCCTGGAAATTACAGGCACAGCCAAAAGCCGTAGGCCTGTTCAGGACTCGTTGTACAAATGTGATAAATGGCTGCTCAGAAAACATTTCATCTGTGTTGCTCCTCTTGTGCTTCTTGGTGCATTTTAATAAGCTTGTGTTTGGCAATAGTTAAGTAGCTGTCTTGACTTGTTTAACTCCATAGCCACAGATCTTTTACTAAGTTGATGCAGGATTTATGTCTCAATAGCACGATAATGTAGTAAGCATTGCGGTTTTGGGTAAATTTATGTCCCATCAGCAGTCCGGGAGGGATTTATAGGGCCTGTCAGAGGTAGAGTTACAGAGGGTGCCATCTGAGAGACACCAAGAGTGCTGTATCTTACTGCTTGAGGGCAATTCCTTGGAGAGAAAAGTCCTGGAGCTTTGTAGCCTGCTGACACATTGTCTCGCTAATGTTTTCCATTAATAAAACTAAACAGCTAAGGGAGCTGCCTGGTGATGGGAAGTATTTTTGTAATGTGCTCCCCTTGTTCCAGCTCTGTAACAGGTAAAGAAGGATGGTGAGGAATCTGCTGTGACCCAGCCCCCAGGAGAGAGGCCATCTCCCTCACTAATATGTGCTCCTTGAGAAGATGCCAGAGGTGACTGTGCTGCCACCCTTCAAAGGGTCACCATCACCCATCATTGAGAGCCTGGGGGCAGCAGCAGGATTCTTGGAGCATGTACAAAGTCCAGGAGGCAGCAGAGGGGCTACAGGACACTCTATTCCAAAAAATGGAGAAGGACCATGCCTCCCAGTCGCACTCCAAACCAAACATTTCACAACACTGCCATTTAAGTGCAAACCATATGAATTGGGAACAAGCTGCTTTATAAGCAACTATAAATTTGGTGTTGGAGGTGGCTTTTCAGAGCAATCATGGCACGACAAATCCCTCATGTCTGGGCTTTCCTAGAAGATTCTCGCTAGGAAAAAAATCCTCATCTCCAGCAAGTTCAGGAGATCTTTCTCTCTGCTGGGACAGCCTACTTAGGGTTTTTGTTTTTTGCCTGCAAAAGGTTTGAATGGTATCTTTGCAATTTCCCTGCCAGAAATCAAGCCAAAGAGATTCTTGAAAGTATAAAGTTCGGGGGGAGGGGGGGCGGGGGGGGGGGGGGGGGCAAATTCCTTTGTTTAGAAGAGCTGGCAAAGTCTGTGTAAACTTCTCAAATTGTGTCAGACCTACGAGAGGCTCAATTGCAGGACATGAGCTCTGGAGCATTGCTTTTCTTTAAGTCCCAACAGCCAATGTACTTCCCAAGACAAATTGCTTTGGGTAGAAGTTGTTCCCTTCTGGGTCTCAGCCTAGACATACGTCATCAGCAAGATTGACATAATTAAAATAACTATAATAGAGTGGTTGATTTTGCAAGCAGCAGATGCCAGAGGGAGAAACAAGGCTCCAGAGCAGAGTGCTGGAGCTGCTGAGCTGAAGGACCACAAGGCTGGGAGCTGCATGATTTTGCTTTCCAGCTGTCATGGTCACAGAATAAAACACATCAGGTTTGATGAGAATTAAACTAGCTTTAGATGTTGTTTTACTTTTGGCATTTATTAGGAGTATTATATTGTCAGTTTTTACTTCTGCAAAAACCAGCATTGATTTTCCTGTAACACAGCAGCACCAT
This sequence comes from Psittacula echo, assembly GCF_963264785.1. Taxonomy (NCBI): domain Eukaryota; kingdom Metazoa; phylum Chordata; class Aves; order Psittaciformes; family Psittacidae; genus Psittacula; species Psittacula echo. The sequence goes on from NC_137740.1 coordinate 21,125,356, forward strand.
GACTTGTTCAGCCTCATCAAGAGGAGACCAGGACATGCTTTGGCTACTCTGTTCAGCAGCCATTTGACTTGAGCACAGCATTTACTAATTGCAGAATTGTGTAGATACCTAGAAACTCTTCAACCAGAGCTCAGCTGGGAGGACAGAAACCTGTTGTGTGGTTGGATACATCCATACAACATCAGGATGAATACATCTCATCCTGAAAGGCTGAGAGATGGAGCAGAGCAATTTACACCACCTTGGAATGACGAAAAAAAAAATGAAAGGGTACAAAAAAAGGGCTAAAAATCTCCTTCCTTGCTGGCCAGTTTTTGATCAATTGCTCCAAACAGGCTCTGGCATCAGGAGCTGGCAGTCCACAGGTTAGCAAGCCAGCACGCCATGCCTTGAAACCCATCTCCTTCCAGCTCATCATAACATGGGAATTGCCATTATACACCAAGAGTACGTTTCCCTGTTACTCATTCATAACAAGACACAGACAACCATGCTGTCATCCTGGCCAGCACACTGACATCTTCAAGCTTTGTTTTCTTAATGACCCATACCTTGAAGATATCCCAGGAAAAACATGCATAGGCAGAGTCACAGAGTGTCAAATAAACCATGAGTACTAGAAATCACTGAAATAGTAACATTTGAGTACATAGGAGTTTTGGAGGGGGGTTTTATATTTTCAGTCTTCTTTTGAAAGATTTTGGATTTGGTTGTTCAATGTAATTTTTGGCCAGGAAAAACATTTTCTTTCTTTTCTTTTCTAAACAATTCCGTCCAACTCTGTTTGTTTGTTTTTGTTTTTTTTTTTTAACTAGGAAAGATGGACAAAGTGACATAGAGAGAGAAGCTTTTCAGCCACATTAACACAAACATACACTTCCTCCCTTCCAGAAAATGAACATTTGGGACAAAAGACCCCATTGCACAAGCTGGAGGCAGGGATAGACAGGCTTATCCCAGCTTTTTCCAATAGAGTCCTCCAGCCCTTGCATGGTCCCAGCCTCAACATGCACCAGACCCTCCCTCCAGGCTCTGCTCACATTCACCCCATCCCTCTGCAGACTTATCTCCTTTCCATTCCTTTCTCTTCTTCTTTTTGCTGCCCCAATGGAGCTGTACTCCCTGTTAGTGTTTCATGAAGAAAGGGGCATGTAGGGTGGCCAGATGGGAGAGCAGAGCCCAGACCATCAGAAGGCAAGCACAGGCATATCAGTGCTGCGAGGTCTCAGGTGGAGGCAACATCACAGCTCTGTTTGCAGGTCCACATACAAACCAGCCCCCATGTAGCATGGCATGCCTGCACTCCACTGTAAATGCACTGCTGAGGGATGCTCACACTGGCTCACATCCTTGGCCAAGGTCCTGCTACAGGACGAGAGCCTGCAGGAGAGAAGATATGTAAACCAAACAAATCAAATCTCACCACTGCTGTCCTGACTCTTAACACCTACAGCTGCAACTCTGCATGTGGCACAAGCAAACATTAGTTGCATGTGTGCAGCACATGCAATGCAAATTTTCCAAACACATTTTTGGGCACAGGCACCTTCCCACTGCCGTTCAGCATGTGCTTTTCCCTGTTGGTTTCAATAAAGCAAATGCATGCAAGAAAATTAGCTTGAGGTTACACACATGCAGCAATGTCATCTCCTCAAAGCTATTGAATACGACCGACCTTTGCCTGCACAGCTTCCTCAGGCTGTATGCAGAGGGCATGCACATGTGTAGCCACATTTGTGCTTATACCCTCTCTGTGCTACCTCAGTCTCCTATGTTGGGACATCAAGGGCTGAAGCCTGACAACAGTGTAAAGGCACTGCCAGGGCTTCCATCCAGTGGAAGGAGAGTAAATATCCTGGCACCATTAGTGGCCTATGATGTGGTTTTTTAATTAGGTAAATAACACTTTGACTTTTCTATTCTAATCCTGTCCCATTCTCGGTAATGGCTCTTATTGCAATAAACAGCATCCTAGCCCAGCCTCGAACGCTAATGACTGTTGATGGGAAATATTTTGTTTCATAACAGTGGCTGCAGCCAGCAGGGCACATGAGAACATTTTTTCAGGAACATGGAAGAAACTATTTTTAACTGTTCTCCCCATATTTATGGTGCTTGAAAGGAAGATGGGCCAGTTTAAACATGTTGCAGCAGTATCCACCACTTAACTCTATCTGTGCCATGGAAAGAGGGTATGCAGAATTCTCAGTCTGGTGGCTAGGCAGTGGGATCACCATGCTTATAGTAGGCTGGTTTCCTCACTGTCAATCCATCCACACCACGACTATCAATCACTATCAGGACATGACACAGTGCTCTGTTCACTGACACCCAGCACAAAAATGCACCTTTTGGTGCTGGTTCGGTGCCAGCAGCAGGATGAGAGCAAGGCCAGGTTGTGCTGAGCACTGCAGAAATGCAGAGCAGGATATGAGAGCCTGAGCAAAGCAAGAAATGGCCAGCAAGGACGATCACCAGGTAGGTGCAAGTTGCCCAGGTGTCACCCAATGCATTTCCCCCTTTGCTGGCATTCTTCTGCCCCTCCTTAAGCAGGGAGCAGACCCCATGCCTACTGTCTTTCTCACCCAGCCTCCTTTGGGATTACAAAGCCCCATTCAGCATCATGGACTTCATTCCTTACAACACAGATCCACCAACAAACCAGAGTTGCTGAGGCTGGGGAAGCTCCACTGCGAGGCTCCAGGTAGGTCTAAGAGCTCCCAAATGGGACATGAGTGATGTTGCAAACCCAACAGCATTAATGCAGACAGAAGCGGCATTTAAGAGCCTAGTCAGCCGAAATCACGTTCCTTGTGTCCAACAAAAATACGTTCTTAATAATCAATGGAGCTAAACAGAGTCAACCCAGAGTTATGATTTCCTTTCAACAGATACTTCATCTTTGGGCTGTCACTTTCACTCAGGCCATGATTAAAACAATAAACCCCAGAGAAGCCACCCTGCCCCCATCAACAGCTGCTTCTCCTCTACATGCTGGAATGGGAGCCATTCATCACCAAAAAAGAGGGAGGGGAAATTAAAAGACAGATTATAATTATTTATTATTCAAAGCTGCAATGTTTGGCCAGCAAGCTCTCCTTGATAAAGGGAGGGTGGCCATGTCTACCCCCCCTGCAGATCTTCATCAAGGAGAAGTTGGTCTGTGGTGTAAGGGACATGTTACTGCTCCACAGGCTCAAGACCTGGTCTCATTCAATAGGCAAGTCTTTGTATGGAAGGATTCCCTGTTTACCTCTGAAAATTTTATTGGACATTTACATTCTATCAGTGGAAACCCACCTTGACAAACAGCTTGCAAAGGGAAAAAAGGTAAGTATTATGTATTGTCAAAATAACCAAGAAGTGCATCACTGTAGCTCCTGGCCTTGGTCCCCATGATTTTGGGCAGCCTGCTCTTCTGGGTTCTGTACTTCCCACCCCATGTCTCAACTTGGATGGCACCATAGGGTCCTCATGGCCTTCAAAAGAGCTGATGGGGAAGAAGCCCACATTATCCTCTGAACCTGCAACAAGGTTTTGTCTGTGCATGCAATTATTGTAGAGATGACAGGCAACATCCAGCCAACTGCACTGACCACAGGGTTCATGCACAATCAGAGGAGACACTAGCTCATGGCAGAGTTGCTAGAAAAAACATCCTGCCAAGCTCAGGACTTGAAGTGCCCCACTCAGACTTTTTACGTAGGCCACAAAGACAGGCACTGCAGAAATTCAACCTTTTTCTTTGAGTTTCTTTTCAAAGGCTCAACATGCTTCATTTTCAGTAATGCTGGAAAATCTATCCTGTCAATGCTCCTGCCATGCCTGTGCATATTCCCATTTTCCTTGCAGTATTTTCAGAGATTTCCACTCCTTAGCCTGATTTGGGATGAAGTCAAATATGTGAAGTCTTGGAAGCTGCCACAGGAAAATAAACTCAATTTTTCAACCAGCTTTAGATACAGTCTTCAGTCACGGCAACAAATCTGCCAGCCTGGAGAGCTGCACTCGCCTCCCGGATAAGGGCCTAAATGTGGTCCAGAAGGTCTCTGTCCCCCAGCCAGCCTAGGGAGGTGCTGCCATCCCATCTGTGGGAGGATCAGCATAAGCTTCTCACAAGAGGCTGCTCCTCTGATGAGAGGCAACAGCAAGAGAGGCACATGGCAGAGCTCTCTGGTCCTTTGTCCCATCAGCCCTCCCAAGCCAGATGAGCTGAGAGCTCAACTATCTCACTGTGCTTCATCAGCCCTCCTCCAAGATATCCCCATTCCCCTAGAGTCCTGTCTATACAAGACTCACGTCTTGTTGCTGAGGCAGTGGAGAAAATGATGGTGCTGGCTTGGAAGAAGCTCAGTTCCCAGCTCTACAGAAGGACCAGCCTCAGCCATGTCAACCCATGCCACTGAAGACTCCCCAGCGCAGCTCCTCCAGAAATCATTTCCACCTGCACTGCTGCAACAGCCAGGCAGTTTTGTAGGGTGTAGGCCTATAGTCAAAGCATCTGCTGTAGCAGCAACTACCTTCCGCTGTGAGATGGAACTGGTTCATCTCCCTGGTCGAACACAGGACTTTCTGGTCCACACCAAGCAGCACGGCTCTCATCTGAGCTCGCTCTCCTGTGGAGAAGGAGAACACCCTGAGCTACGTTCACAGTCCTCATGGCAGGGGATGAAGCACGTTAGAGCTGCATTAATTCTGCTTTCACTTCTAGTTTGACCACAGCCCATGTGTTACCAGGCCAGTCCCAAACCTGCACATCTGGAGAGAAAGCTACTGCATTAACTCAGCGGTGTTATGAGTTCCCACCTCAGAACCATGGTGTGACCTTTCATGCCCAGGGACAGGCTTTGCTGAGAGCACCCACCCTGTCAGCCCCATGGTGGGGATGGGAGCAGTTGGCACTGGGAAACCCACACTCACCTCGAGGAAAGCTCACTACCTCCTGCACTCATTGGGGTTGACCATGGAAGAGTGCTCATCTCCTTTGCATGCAGCTGCTTCTCAGGCAATCAGGACTGGCCTCACTGCCCAGCCTCCAAAATGGGGTGTGTTTTGTGGTGTTGCAAGATGCATTTATAACGTGGCTAATTTTAGCACCTCCCATTTGGAAGAAGGGCTCCACCCAGCCCCGTACTGAAACCACTTCTGGGCTGGAAAACGGCAGTGTTGGGACAACATCTGGCATTGCTCGCAGAGGCAGGAAGCAAAGGAAAACAATGTCTATCCAAGGCTGCCGAGGGACTCCAACTAGACAGAGCAGAATTTGGCCAAGACACTGGAAAGAGTAACTCTAATCTTTAAAAGTTATTAAAAAGTAAAAAGGATGAGATATTTTAAGATGCTGGTTGCTGTTTGTCATCCTTCATCCTGCTGTTAACTCCCACCACACCTCTCACTGCCATGACAGAGATGTCAATCCTCCTGCCCATCAAAATCATTTGATGCTTCATCTTCACAGCTGGAGACCTTGGTGCCCTCTCCCAGCATTGCTCTTAGGACCCCAGCACATGGGCAGGCAGGTTGCAGGGTAAGCACAGGGCAAGGTCCAGCCATCTCCTAGCCACATCTTGAAAGGGGACAATCCCTTACATTTCAGCTTCATTTCAAAATCAACACCTAGCTCTTGGATGATTGACAACTTTGCCAGGGTTCCTCCAGTTGGGGCACCCTGAAAACAGCAGCCTCACAGATGCCCTCCTGCCTGACAGCGGACACCAGGGGTGTGGAAGAAGGGCTGGGCACAGTATATGGTCCTCTCCAGCCCCCAAAGAGTGATTGCTAGCCTGCTTTCCCTCCCAGAGACCTTTTTTCTTTCTGTAAAACCTAAGTTCTGAACAGCCTTGGGTGCACATCACATATGATAACGACCTGTTGGTAAGGAAACACAGGTGCTCCAGGTTTGTGAAAGGAGCTGGGGTTTCCCCACTCCCTCTATTCTGCTCAATTTCGCCACTTCATGTGATTTCATCACACTTGCTGAACAGAAAGAAACACACAGGATAGCTCACTTGAGCCACACTTGGCTGAAAGGCTTAAAAAGGTGACAATATAAGAGGTGTGTTTTAACAGCAATAGGGATATTTCCAAGGATGACTTTTAGACTACAGGAGTCCAAGTCACTCAAGCCCCTTTGAAAAGCTTTGCCCCAAAGCCTGAGGTATATGGATTTTACAAATTAAAGTGCAAATGAGGATTATTTAGGGGTAATACGTCCATTTTGTTAGGTAATTGCCAGCAAGAGAAAACAGAGACACACCCCATCCCACCCCCCAAAGCATTGCTGAGCACTGCCCTGGTGCCAGGGTGCCCAGCTCTGGCCACAGGCTCCAGATCTCTCCTCTTCCTCCCCAGAGTCACACTTACACAACTGCAGCCTCCTGAAAACAGCACCTGCAATCACAGAGCTCTATAGCTGCACATCTTTTCTTCATTTCACTGATATTTTAAGCACCTTCCCCTTTCCCACCAGCACAGTGCAGAGGAGGGGAGGTTATCAGCCAGCCTCTGCCCTTGGATAAAGCAACAACCACCTCAAAACCTCATGGCCAGCTCTAACCCTCTGCTAAGCTGGAAAGGTTGCACCCCTGCTCTTCACAGCTCTGCAGCCCCTCTGCACGTCCAGGATGGTCAGGTGTCCAGGAGACTCCTGTGGAAGCAGTGTGTGGCAACCTCCATACATGCATGCAGCTGCAGCTGTGTGCAGGGAGGCTGCCACAAGCTACTTCTACCATAGCTTTTTTGGTCCTGGTAGGAAATCCAGGCCAAATTGGGAACTGGAGCTCTATGAGGCAGGAATTTCTGGTGCACTGGTGACTGACAACCATCAGGTCAGCAGCCACAGCGCAGCAGTGCCAGGTGGGGAGAAGAACACCTGTCCAAAGAGTAGCTCAGATGAGTCAGTTGCAGGTCTGGATATCTGAGGCTTGTTTCAACTCAGTCCAAACCACTCCAGTCTCAAAATCAACTTAGAAGCTATTCTATTTGAACATGTACTTCTTTTAGCAACCAATAAATAATAAGGAAAAGGCTAATATTATTATTATTTCAGCTTCAGAGGGGGTGAATAATCAGCTTTGCAAGGAATGCAAGTTTGGCTGACTGCTGAGGGCTTCGCAGAAATACCCATCTCCCCTTAATGAAGTCTCTCTGTGGGCTGGGCTGCTGAAATTTAACTGCCCCTTACATCCAGCCTGGTTAACAACCCTAGCACACAGTGCCCACGGAGGGTCAGAAGCCAGATCAGCAGGGAAACAGGCAGCTAACCCAGACACACTCCAAATTCCCAACATTTGGCTCAGATCTGAATGAATCACTTAGAGACCAATACGAGAAGTCACAGAAACTCATCAGACTCCCAGCATCTCCCTCCCACCCCCAGCAGACACCTGCTCTCTGAAGAACAACTCACCGACTTGGTATCTTTCCCCTACAAAAAAAAAAAACCTTTCCCCACCCCTTCTTTAATAGCCTGCATCAATTAGCCCTTGTTAGCCCCTGAGCTCCTTCTAACCATCACCCTTGCTTTGCAGTTGGGTGTTTTCCCTACTGAGCTGAGCTCTTTTTTTGCCCCCTGCAAAAGTGGTAGGATTCAACCCTTTCCCTCCTGCTGGCTCATCCCTGCTGGTTACCCACATAGGGATGCCCAGCCCTCCCTTCTCTTCTTCCTGAGTGAATACCCTCCCTGGACCCTTCCTGCCCCACCTTCAGCCCCGTGCTGGAGTCTGGCCAGCCTGGTGGGGTGTAGGAACCTGTGGGCAAAGCCACAGGTGTGTCTGGCCTCTTCCTGAAAACCATCTCGTTTAGAAGTCTTTGTGGATGCTTCCTGCCTTACGTTCCTGTTGAACTCATTTGCAGCTGCCTGTGTTGACAGAAGGATTCTGTAGCTCAGGCAGGGTCTGGACACAGCGTCCCTCTCTGCCTGGCTCACTATCTGGCTTGCACAGGTCATGCTGCAGAGTGGTCCCCATCTCTGCTGGGGTCTCTCTGCAGTCCTCCAACTGGCTGCATGGCGTTCCCAAGATAAGTCTGCTGTGCAGGCAGCCTCAATCTCTGCTTCACTTGCCCCAAGCAAAGCTCCAGCATGTTTCCAGCCCCAGCCAATGCTGTGGGACACCTCAGGGCAGCAACACATGACACATGTGTGGCAGCTTATGGAAAGTATTGGGAAGTTTTTTCCCCCTTTTATTGAAAATGATAATTTCTATTCTAGTGCAAACACTGTACATTTTACATCACAAAGCAAGAGATAATTTACAGGATACATTTCCATCTGGGAACACCTCCCATGGCTTCATGTGTCAAGCTCCACCAGCCTCATCAATCATCCATCCCTGTCATGCTCAAAAATCCCACTTAGAGGGAATCAGCCACGTATTTCTGTGTTGGGGGCGGGGGGGGGGAGGAAGGAGGGCTGAGAAAGCAGTATTCTTACAGAGCAGCCATGAGAAATGGGCCTCAAGACCTTTTTCTCCCCTGAATGGTACCTAAACTCAGTGATAATCGGGGTAACCATCGCAACTTCATGGAGCTGCAAAGTGTTAAAACCCTGGAGAACTCCATGCTTTCGGGACAAGGCCCTTAATTTGCACATATATCTACATGTTTCGATAAAATACAGATTAAACATATAGTCACAAAATTTTGCTTTGGCTTGATAGACAGCTAGACAGACACTGCTCATTGGCTGAGGTCGTCAGCAATTAAGAAACAAACAACAAAACCTGTCCATTCACCCAGCTGGACTCAGCTCAGCAAATCCATGTAAGCAAAGCAGTATTCTCTTGGATGCTCTGGTTTACATCTTGATGTCACCCAGCTCAAAGGTGGTGTAAAGCTCTCATCTGGACTGACGACAGCTGAGTCAGCTGTGATGGCATTCCCAACCAGGAAGCCCAACCCAAGGCAAAACCCAACTAAAACTGGAAGTGCAAAAGCTTACACAAGCTTCCTGCAGGAGCAGCCCCATGCAAGTCAGTTCAATTCCTCACACAAATAAAGCGAGGAGGGTGAAGAAAGGTTAGCACAGGCATTTATGTGAGCCCCTCCATGTAAACATCACAGGGTGGGGATAGGGTTTGATATCTCTGTCCACAGATGAATAACAGGAGACCAGGAGCTCCATGCTCTCTGAACCATCTCTTTGCTAACTTCAGAAACAAACGCCTTAACACAGACACCAAGGAAAGTTGCTCAAGGTGATTTTAATGCTGCAGAAAAGGTGAGCAAAGACTAGGGGAAAGCCACTGGCCACCAAGATGCTGAAGAAAACAGCTGAAACATCCAAGGTGGAAACTCAGGCACTGAAACTCAGGAAACTCTGGCCACCACATGGGAGTTTGTTCAGGCTGCTGTCACTGCCGGGATGTTGGTGTTCGCAGAGGAGGGCAGCAAGGCAAAGAGAGGAGGAAGCACCAGGCTAAGGCACTCATCAGCCTCTGAATAGTTTTACATTGGACTAGGTCATTTTTCTTTCTGATCGTGCAGGACATGTTCTTCCATAGTCTTCTCTGTTTGTGTAGGCACAGAAACCAAGCGTGAGTTTCTAAGTGAAGGCTGAGTTTTCCAACGTGATCACTTGGCTCTAGGAGCTGGAACCACACTACTCATGATAGAAATATTTTGGTTTAGAGATTTTAGAGACATTAGCTTCTCCAGACTACGGAAGGCCAAAAAAAGGGATTAAACAGAACATTATGGATTTCATAAAATGCAGTGCTTGCCCAGTCTCACTTCCCTTGCTGGTGTTCTGTCTGCAAGTGTGATGTGTGATCTTTAGCTTTTTGTCCTGATCACAATTAAATTTATTTCCTTCTCTCCCCCAGATATCCATACAGGGAGAAAAAAAAACAATCCAGCAACAACAAACCCAACAACGACCCAGGAGCAACACACAGTCATGAACGTAACTTACACTAGTTTGGATTTGGGACTTTTTTCCCAGTGTTAGCTCAAATACTTTGGCTAGATTTCCATTCATTCTCTGCCAGTTTAATTTTCACCTTCACTTTAAAGAGATTTATTTCTCATTTCCTGCAACATGCTGGTTTAGCTTACCAAAGCCCACTCACAGACATCTACACATGCCCAGCATGTCTGCAAGAAACACCAAGATGGAAACCTAAGCCACTCTACCAGAAGTATCCTTCATGACTGTCCTTCATTATCCTTCCCCTATGGTCCAGCCTGGACCACAGAGTACCTCTGCTGCCTTCAGTGGTACTATTCCATGGCAAAGTCCTTACTCAGTCTGGGCAGGTTTCCTGCACAAGCACTGTTTGCAATAAATACGTCCACTTATCCCCCCAGATTTGAAAGAGGCAGGCATCACCAGCAACATGAAAGATCCTAATTTCCTCAGGGTGCTTGAAAAGAAGAAACCTCTCTTGGGTTGCATTGGGTCTACTCTTTATGGAAAGAAGGAAATTGGCTCCTAATCAGCTCTGCAGACTCCAGAGGGAGAACAGGTAAGGAGAGCAAAGGACAGTGGTTAAGACTATAGGACAAGTCATAGTGGGCAGCGTTGTGGGAACTGGAGGGAAATACGGTCTTCATGTGGAATGCTCCCTGCCGAGACATCACCTGTCCTCAGAGAGGCTGGCTGAGACTTTCCATGGGGATGTCCTTGAGTGTTCTCAAGAGCCACATGAACCTAACCGACTGGAAAGGAGATCCTTGTCTTATTCTATAAAGCTGCAAATTTCCACGGGGAAAATCTGCAAAGAACCATGGCTCCCTCCAATGCCACATCTTTGGAGTTTCTCATGAGAAGATGTGAGGTGGCCATTTCAAGTGCTGATCAAAGCTAGAGAGAAGAGCCCTCACAAGGGTGAGAGTCTGTGGCTGGAATTTCAATGCACAGCTCCAGGAACCTGGATGCAGCACAAACATCCCAAACATTTTCAATGGATTTTATTTTGTTTAATAAAAAACACCAACCAAGCTTGCATGTATTATCTTATATATATAAATATATACAGTATATATAAAACAAATGCATCTGGACAACGCCTTTCCCTGTGGCGCAAACTGTAAGGCATAGAAAGGAGTGTCCTAACAGTCCTATTCTTGGCACTACAGAGCGATCCCTCTGGAAGGCCCCCCCTCCCACTCACACCCATGTTGGCTTTTCTCTCTTCTTTGGCTTTTTGAGGGAGCAGTGCTGGGAATACTCGAGAAAGCAATGAAGTGCTGCAAAGCCTAAGGAGGTCTTCCTCATGTATCAGACTGGTCCAGGCAACGCGGGCGGGATGACCCCATCTCATTGCACTAATGGGTTTCTTGCAGACTAATGGTAACGGTGCTGCCTCTGTGGCACAAGGGACTGAAGGGATAGAGGGTCAGGTGGATACAACAGAAAGCTGTCACCAAAAAAACTTCTTCTTCTAGGGTGAGCTGGGGCAGGGGGGAGAGGAGCAAGCGTTGTATCTCAGCGTGATGATGGGTGGGATATGTCCATGGGCTGAGATCAGCAGAGGGTTTTTCTGCAGTCCCATACAAAAATGGAAACCAACAAGGGTGAGACTGTCCTTTACTGAAGAAGCTCATAGTATATTGAGCAGAAGCAATAAACCTGACAATTACAAGAAAAATAAAAATGGTGGCATTATCCCAAAAGGAAGGAGGAACCTTGTTACTCATGAGCGGTTCAGTTTGCTCCCAGTTTGGTCCCCACATCAGTTCTGGGTTAGGGTTGACTTTTTTAAATCTTTTTCTTTTCTCTCTTTTTTTTTTTTTTTTTTTTTTTTTTTGGCTTTTTTTGTTTGTTTTGTTTTTTTTTTCTTTTTTTGTGTGTGTGTTTTTCTGTTGTGTTTTTGGTTTTTTTTAGCACAAACAAGTTGCAAAGCAGGACGGATGCTGTTGTATTTTCTCCTTCTGCAAGGCAGATGCCTCCAGTCATTAATTGACTGTGGGCACTTGATTCCTCTGTAAACTATATTCCTTTGCCTTCAGTCTCAGGTTGGCAATACTGTTGGCCATATTCATACCCTGTGCCGGGCTGGCATTGGTACACGTGGCGGAGTAAGTGGCCATGGCACTGTGGGATAGAAAGAGAGAAACATCATGTCAGATTGGTCTTCACACCATGCAGAGAGCAGACATGCACCACAGTGAGGTTAAACCCTGGGGTTTCTGTACCTGCAGGATGTGAGCAGGGAATGATCACTACTTTTTATTTAGCACCCCTGTAAATCTCTCCACTGCAGTTCACTTACCCAGGGATAGCCAATGCCAAAGCTGATTGAAGTCAACAAGAAAATTTCCATTTCCTATTTTCTAACCCAAAAGGTTTACAACAAGGTCAGGGCTCCCAGCCTGCCAGTCAGACCATTGTCCTTATAAGTATTCCTACTGGAGGCAATGTCTTTTTGATGACAGCAATTGCTAGTTTTATTGCTTGTGAAATCACGTCACTTCTGAAACACTTTACATTAAAGAAACGCTCTGGGAAAAACCCCTTTCAACAATTGTGATGCTTTCTGGTTTCAGCCTTTTGGAATGAAAATTTACACATTTTTTTTTCCTTCAAAACTTCAGCTGATCATAAAGAACATGCCCTAAAGGCTGAGGGAAAAAAGAAAAAACAAAACCTATTTTCTCCCTTCAGATCATGACTTTATTCATTGAAAACATTACTTTTGCCAGTGGAGGCGGAACAAAGATCTGAGCTCTTTCTTATCCTACCAAATATTTGCCAGTCTGCTTTCCAGACCACTAGAAAACTTGTTTAACCCATGTGTCCCAGGTTTCTGTGAAAAGCAACACCCACTTCCCAAAAAAGCAAACTATCTGACCCTGCTGCATTTCCTACACAGGGGTCCACAGATCAAAACCATTTGAAAAACACTGCATGAACCACAGGTGCCCATTTAACACAGCCAGCATGTTCCAGAGGAAACCACAAATGCCCTCATGGAGGCAAGCTCAGCTCTGGTGCTGACCCCTTCCATCTGCTTGCCCGGGTGGCTCCCATCTGAGGCTCTGGGAAAGGTTTTCCTCCACCCACAGTCTAAGAAGACCTTTTTTCTTTTTAATTTTCCTTTTTCTCTCTTTTTTCCAGTGCTGACCTCCGTGACTGGAAGAGCCTTTGCAGCAGCAAATCTCCCTTGAGGGACACAGGCATCTGCTGCACAAACAGATCCAGTCTGTGGGCATGAATGTTTGCCCCAAAGCATTGCTGGTATCTCTTGACTTCACAGGGCAGAGCTAACCTGCCAGGAATTTAAATGCAATCCAGTACTGTCTGAATCCTCAGCCTCCAGGAGATCCAGGAGATCCAGACCACCTAATACTTGTAGGTCCCATCCCAAGCCAAATGACTCCTATTTTTCACTTTAGTATCAGGGAAAAGAACTTCTTGAGGAGGAAACTGTCATCTTTGCTTCAAGACCAGTGGAAACACAACAGCTTACACACATGGGAATAACAGGTGAGACCTCTAGATATAAAGCTGCATACACCCATTCAGGGGAAAGCACTGAAAACTCTGCAGGAAAGCAAACATTCAGGACACTTTGAGAATATCTAACAAGTACTAGAAGGACACAGAGACATTAGAACGCACACATCAAAATACAGGCTTGACTCAGCCCAACTTGGGGTGCATCAGCTTCATTTTGCCAGAGTCCAGGATGTGATAGATCAAGGTGCCTGGAGCCCTCCCCAGGCAGCTGCGCACCCCCTCAATTTCCTCTCTGTGGGTGGGTTGGTGACTTTACCCTCTCCTTCTCCATAAGTCAGCAGCAATGTGAGAAGAAGCCAAGTCCTGCCTGCAGAGGCATTGCAAAATTTCAGGTGCATAGCTGGTGGCTGCTCAAGCACCCATTCCCACCTGCTTCCCCAGGGTGCATCTCCACCATGTTTTTGTGCTGGAAGAAATTAGAAGAGCCTCAAGGATACTCTAGATTAGATAAAATAAGAATTTTCAGTCTTGGCTGTAAACTGTCCCCATTCAAAACCAGACTACTACCCAAGTCTGGTCCAAAACTCCAGTAAGCCTCCTGCTCTCAGCTCCCCAGAGGTGTAGGGAACATTACGGTTGTCCAGTGAAATCTCTGCTAAACCAAAAACCTCCAGAAACACTCTCTTTTAGCAAGTTATTCCACAAGGAGCACTACACAAGAAGGCTGTCTCCAAACATTGGTCTAGCTTGATGGTTGCTCCAGAGACTCTCCAGGTTCTAATAAGGGTTGAATTCATCCTCCTTCCTCCTTCCCTCCACACTATTCAGGCAAAGAAAGAATCTCCATCCTCTACTCAGCTGCCTGCTTTCATGAAACACAGAGGAACATGATGATCTTAAGGTCCTTACCAACCCTAACTATTTTATAATTCAATGTTTCTGAGGCCTAAAATCCTTCTTTCAAATATGGGTTTCAGTGGCCCATGAAGTCAAAGGTTGTTGGAGTGGGAAGTGCAGGCCGACAACGTGACTGCTAGTCTTGTTTTCTTAGGAACCTATGCTAAAAAATGTCCAAGCAAAACATTTCAACTTCAAAAAAATAACAGTATCTACTTGGCTATCTATGTGACATGGATCTGCAAATAGCTTTGGTTGACCTGTGGCTGAATGTATTTGGAGAATAAACACACTGATTGAAAACTTTCCTCAGATCTAAGAGTAAAACCAGCACCAACTATGCAGCACTCAGCCCTCTCTGGGACTAGCCGTTAGTCAAGGGCTGGTACAGCAGCATGAGGAAGGTGGAGAGGGGGCAGAGGGCCATGCAAACACTCTGCATGGATGTTTTTCTCCAAGTGTCCAACACTTTAATAACACTACTCAGTTCAAAGCTTTAATGAAGCTGTGACAACCTGGCCCAAGTGCCTTTGCATACGAATGTGATTGCTAGCAAATGACCAGTAGGATTAGAAAGCCTAGGGAGCATAAAGTGTCTGAGAGTCCTGACCAACCCACATCATGGAAACCAGCTGCTCTGCTCCTTTGCCAATGCCTCCTACTCCTCTCCTACCCTTATTCTCTACCCCGTAGGAGGGTGACAGTCCATCTTGATTTGTCTTGTCAGCCAGCAGGGAAAGCTGTAAGCTACAAATGTCTTTGCTGAAACATCTTTGCTTAAGACAAGATATCAAGACAGTGAAGATGCATCTTCACACCATGGAGAGAAACAGCCAGGTCTGGACCTCAGGGAGAGAAAAATCATCCCTAAGGCTTTCCATTCTCTCTCGCTCTCCTTTCATACATCCCAAATGGCCTGGGCTTCTCATTGCTTAGAGTGGACCCAGACAGCACAGATAGTGTGCCCGCGGCAGGGAGGATTTGGAGCAACATGCATAGAACGAGTTCCCAGCCCTTCCATGCATCCCAACCAGTGACTGCCATGATACAGCCACAGAACTCCCTCTTCCGGCCGCTGTGTGGCAGCTGAGCTTCCTCAGGTGCTTTGCCATGACCTTCCCCTGGACCCGTGTCCCCCACGGAAATGTTTCTTCCTTGCTTTAAACTGGATGCACTAGGGAAGCAAGTGCAATCCCTTCTGTTTCCACTTATTTATACCTGATCCTCTCTTGAAATTTCCTGACCTGCAGAGACACCACCAAAAAAGAAGCCTCAATCTCCCAGAAAGCCACAACAATGCTGAACCAAGCCCCCCTTGCATGACTGGCAGTGAGATGGAGTGGAATGCAAACAGGTAAAGAAAATCAGTGGGGTGGACAAATTGCTGAGTCCTCCAGTTGCCCCACGTAAACATAAACATCACTTTAGAGCTGTCTGACGGCCACTCTCAGGCTGCTCTATACCATGCCCAGAGCTGGTCAGCCCCAGAGAGGTTATTCACTCACCTGTAAGGTGAGGCGGTACCCCAGGAGAGATAGTCAGTGGGTCTCGGAGCTGGGCGAGGTACTATGGGCTGCTCCACAGCGGTCACGTCCCCTGAGTAGGATTTGAGCAGAGAGGCATTCTTGCTGGCCAGCATCGCTCTCTCATTCCGGCGAAACTTGGCTCTCCGGTTCTGGAACCACACCTGGGGTGGGAAGCACACAGACACACCAGCCATCACAACCAGCTCTGCTGTGACACTCACTCTTTCACCATACCACCTCTGCCCTGCTGGGCAAGACAGGACTCTGTAAAAGCATGCTGTTTTGGCATGCCTGTCGCTGGAAACTATAATGGCAAGACAATCCTTATGTCTGCCCTGATAAAGACCTTACACAAGGAACTAGCTCCGTGAGGATACTGTGGGACCAGGTCTGTTCTGTGCTATAGGCAGCAAGGCCTGAGAGTGCTGTAAAACACATCATGTTCTATGGTTTACCATGACCTTCAGAAGCTGCAGGCTTGCAAGCTAAGAGCTGAGCAGCTCAAGACAGTGTAAGCAGCCTGAACACAGGACATCCAACATCTTGGCCTTGAACACATCTGACAGGGCAGGTGGTAAGTATGGTGGCAGGTCAAGCCTGGCAGTCCTCCTCAAGGCATGGCACACTTGGGTCTGCAAGACAGCATGATCCAGAAGCTTGGCAACCCTAGTGTGCCATACAGACCTCAGGGATTTCTACTGCTGTACTGGAATGGCCTTCTCAGGTGAGATGTGTCTTGATACAAGCTGTGGTGATTACCTGAACTCTGGCTTCAGTGAGATTGACTCTGCGTGCAAGGTCTTCCCGTACAAAGGCATCGGGGTAGTGTGTCCTCTCAAAGACCCTCTCTAATGCCTGGAGCTGGCTGCTGTTGAAGGTAGTCCTATTTCTCCTCTGCTTTCTTTTCTTCTTCTCTTCTGAGTTCAGCTGATCATCTAGGAGAGACAATTGGAGATGTGGAAGACTAGAAAACTTAGATCCCACAGCAATGGGGTGAATAACCTCAATGGTTTCAAAGTGGAAAGGGCTTAAGAAGACGTTTGCAAAACATCAACACCACACCTTAATCATGCCATGTTAGTCCTCATGTAAAAGGGAGGTGGAAAGTGCATTGACCCCCAGAATTTATTTGTCAGGATAACTGTGTAAGACTTGTACCAGCTCTTTCAAGCTACCCCATGCCTCAGATTCCTTATCTCTAAAAAGAAACAAAAGAGTCCAAAATGCATCTTAGCATTCCCAACAACCTTAGAAACATTTTCTAACCATAAGAATCATAAACCCCTGGTCTCTTGGCTTCACATTTCCAAGGACTGCCCTCTACTGGGACATAATACAGCTCTCTGGAGCGAGACCGGAGAACATTTGTGCATTCTCCATCACACTCTTCGCCTTGCCCATGCCAGCAAGGTGGCAAACAACAAACTGTGCATCCTATAAGAACTCATATTGTTTTGTACCTGATTTCTATTTACTCCAATAATAAATCAGTATATCCACACATCTGGAGTCACACATATCACTACTACCTATGCCTACCTACAATCACTGGAGTAACATCAGTGCTGAGATAACTACGAAATAGCTTTTACTAGCAAATACCTGCTCTGCACCATCTCTCCTTTTTCCAGTGCTGTTGCACATCCCAGTGTCGCAGCAGCAATGAAGGTATCAGTGCACGGCCACTTGCAGGTACTGGTAAGCTGTGAGATCCAGGGGTTTGAGTACTCTTTATTAGGGCAATCTGGAGGCTATGACACTGGTTTTGCTTCTACCCTACTTGTACTGAAGTATGTTCACTCATCACACAAGTTATGCACAGAAAATGCTTCAGTTACCATGGGAAGCCACTCCGAAGGAAGTGGACAGCAAGGCACCAGCCTGCAGGAGCAGGAGGCCACTGCTGGCTCTGTAAAACAGCCCCGTACAGGCTGCAGGACTAGCATGACATTCCCTTGCACTCGTTCCTCAAGTGATCCAGTGTGTGGGATCCCACCAAACCATCAAGGCTTCTCATGCTCCTGCAGCCCCAGCTGTCAATGCTCCCAAGCACACTGGGCAGAGCCCCAGCTGGGCAATGTTAGCATGGTCCCACTGCCCTACATGGCAGAACAGTAGTTACACCTTGGAGGATCTTAGCCAATATATATGCCAGGATGCATTAAATTTTATCAATCATTGTATCTAACAATGCATATGTTAGTGCATTATATTTTAAGTTAATCACTGCGCACCTTAGCCCAGATGACAGTCTCACCACTGAGAGTCCAAGGGCTTGACCTGCTATATACAGTTGCAGAATATCCCCTTGATAGTAATTTCTTTTGCCATATACAAAAATGACAGCTCCCCTCATCCTCCTGTTCTCCAGGGGGTATGTAAGGCACAGGGAGAAGCTGACAAGGAAATTAAAGTCTGTGGTTGTTGTCCTCACCACCTGTTTGTGCTGCTTTTCACAGCACATCTGGTAACAGTTAGGGCACCTGAAGGCCTTTGGAGCAAGGCCCATCCATTTAGGAACAAAAGGACATTCCTCTTAAATTAAAGTAGGTTTTTCAAATTCCTGCAGGTTTATGGCTCCTCCATTCCCAATCCTTCTCCAACAGCCTAAAGATCCCCAGAAGACTCTTTTCCAGCCTGGGGATTCCTGGGTGCGAAAATACAACTTTGGTTTTCTTGTATCTGCGAACAAGTATTTGGAGACCAGTTTTTAACAGCATGTTGAATTATAAAGCTGAGCTGGGAAGGAACTGACAGAGGCAGGAATGTGCATGGGAGTACCAGGACATTAAAATAAGGCTACAGGTGACTGTATCCTCCTCAGGTGGGGGGAAGCAAAGCAGTGAAGCAGACGGATGGAATTTAACTGCTGCTTGTGCAGAACACCATGCATGCATTTCTACGTGGTGGGGGTTCTAGTGCTGTCAAAGGGACTGTCCCTTATAAAGAAGCAGAGAAGTCCTGCACATTCCTCTCTTGACTCATCATCAAAGCCTTTACAAAAAAGGTCAGCGATTTTCCCCTGGTTCTACTGGACAGCTTTGACATAGTTGTGCCACTTTGCACTACACAACACAGCGAACAGCGAAGAATGAACCTCAGGGCACGATCACCCCTCTGAATGGCAGAAACACCACAAGACCTTACTGCAGTAGAGGCCAATGTCAATATGGGTGTCTGGCCTCCTTATGAGTTATCCATTTGATGCTGTTTTATGATCTAAACTCTGCCTATGTGGACTGGATGAACAAATCAATAAAAGCTTTTGAGACTCCTAGGGAATCCCCGCCAGGCCTTTGAAGATGACACCTGGCTGGAGGGAGCCCAAGCCCAAGGCAGTCTGGCCATTGCTCAGATCCTGTGTGACAGTTACACATGAAGAAGGGTGAGCACATTACTCTGGGGAGCAAGAAGAAGGGCCAAAGCCTGTAAAACACTGGAGAACAAGAATCCCTCTTGCCAAGCATGTTAACACAATTTGCCTGGTTTCCTCCCGGCGTACAGCGAGACACTGGTGATTCACAGCTCACCTAGTAATTACTGGACCCAAAAATAGTAGGGCAAAGAAATGGAAAGTTGCAGGCAGCACCCGCATTGCAATGACTCACAGCTGGGTCACTGTTGGCTAATGCATCTCCAGCATCGGCTGGTGTGGAGCAGGGATATGAATCACCCCCTTTTTTTAACAGGATGTAGCTGGACGGAGGTGCAAGCGCAACCTGTTGATAGGGGGCTTGGGATTTTGAGGTCTCCTTTCACCACACCTCTGAAACATCACAACACAGCTAGATCCAAATGTCTACAGAAGTTACATGGATCGCAGGAAAAAAATAGTAATAGCCGTATTAACCCAGAGTGCTGATGGGTTGATCATTCCTTGTGTTTTGCCATGCAGACATGCCATATGTTGATTACAAACTGCTAACAAGGGATTGCAGACACCTAAACCCCAGATGTCTGCCAATGTCACCTTGCTCACAGCAGTCACTGGCTGCCTTCAACATGTCAGTGGGGTATTTTTATTTTTGTTCCTGTCATTATTTCTTTATCAGGAAACAACGCTGAACACTGAAAAATGGTATTCCTAAACAGTGTTGACAGCACTAGTGACTGGAGTCAGCAGAAATGGAGAGAAGAGGAAAACAGCACTAAAGCTTTTTAGATAGGTCAGAAGTCTTTCACCAACATTCTTTTAATCAGAAATATTTTATTACAAGCAGCATTCTCAAAAGTTCAACTGCTTGCAAATGCATCCCCCGGAGAGATGGAAACGCACGCTTTTCTCTCAGGAACGTGATGCTGGAAAATGTGGGAATTTAATTCCAAAATCCCAACCTTTCATGTTGGGCTGGGGGATTTTGTTTCCTGTTTCCACATTTGTGTTTTCCTGTGTTATTTCTAAATTCACCCGTGACATGCAAATCCTGGCATCTTACACAAATGCACTTCTAGGATGCACAAAAGCATTTTCAATTGCTCCTAAATGATACAGTATGAAACACCCTATTCTTTTTTTCTATTGCTCATGAAGCCTTCTCTTGCAACGAGGTAGATCCACACTTAAAGACGTCCTGATCCATGCTCCTTATTGCAGAGCGGCTGTCCTGGTGTCTGTGACTATCACTGATGTACCATCAGATGGCTCCTGTTGGGATGCCACATTGAAAATTATATGCATTATAAAGCAAAACAGAGTTGAGTACTGAATGCCTACATATAAGCTACAAGATCAGTAATTTTTCCCACCAGTACTTGCAACCACAACATATTTTGGATTTCCAGTTTGCAGGAATGCTCACGCATACTTGCTTTCATTCCAGGTCAGAACAAAAACTAATTTCCAGATGGGATTTACTGTGTGGGCAGTTTTGAAAAGTCTTGACCAGTTCTATGAAGTCCAGAACCACCTATTATAATACATTAACTAGATATGAATTGAAAGTAAACAATTGGAATCAATTAAGTGAAAGACTGAGACGCTTAACCACAATATCATATACAGTAAGGCAGGAAAGATTTGTCACATCAGTTATATAAACTGCAAACTGAGAAAGGATTCCAGGAATAAAATACAGAATCACATTATCATCACAGCCTTCTAAATAACAATTTACAGCGAAAGTCTGAACACAGATTAAAGAAAAAACAAGACAAATTATTTCATGGGGAAAAAAAAAATCTAGAATCTAAAACCACAGCAAATAAAACCTCTTAAAAAAAGAAAAATAAAATCCTGCAAGCCCAAAACCAAAAAGGAAGTTTTATTCAGAGTGGTGAAGAAAGAAATGAAAAAGGAGAATGAAAGGGAGAGGAACAGGTTTTTTATTTGGTTTAAAATTAAATTTTAAGATGTTGGAGTAGAAATACTTCCACAGTTCGCCCCCGACTCCCGGCAGACTCCTCTCCCCAGCATCAGCCTTCCAGGCAGTTACGGCTCTTTGCAGGCTCATGTTCCAGTTTTATTCGCGATTTGCTTTGCTTTCAATTCATTATATCCCTCCAAAATATTGCAACTCTTTGAGTGCAGGGCAGCTTTGTCAACTTACAGAATAAAAAAATTGAAAAACCAAAACCCAGATCCGAAAGGCTTAATGAAAGCTAAAACAAGGCACCAGAAAAGGGAGTGGGAAGCAGGAATGGGAACATTCAAAAGCCACTTGATGACAAAGCCTTGCCTTAACTGCTTTAAGAACGGTCTCAAGTGATTTTCCACTCATGGAGGATGCTGGAGATGAGCCAGTGTGCCACAGAGCAGGGCTGCCCATGGGAAGGGGTTCCCACCACCATCGCTTGTGCAAAGACGAGATCATACCCTGTCTAAAAATCTGACACCAACACTGCTCAGTGCCGAGCTCTGCCAGAGCAAGGTTCACCCTAACCAAAACAATCTCAACCTGAAAAGCCACTTTCCAGCCTGAAAACCTCACTTTGCCAGAAAACAGGGAAAAGCCTCACACCTCTATTTTCCCTCCACTTGTTTTCCACGTCTTTGACCAGGCTGGACAGCCAGATCCACCCTGGAAGGGAAGCTGCTGGTTTTGCAGCTTCCCTTCCCAAGCATCAACTGGAAGGACTCTGCTCCTCCAGGCAGCAGGAGCCCATTGCCCAGCAGCATCCATTGTCTTCACCAGATGTGAGCAGGGACAGGAGATTGGGAAAAGGACAACATTTCATGCTCAGGGCTGCCTTAGCTGTCAGATTTTCTAAAAGCTCCCAGGAGAGAATGAACTCCAGTTTATATGTATGCAAGAAAAGTATTTTCAAACATAAGTAAGGTTTAACTTCAGAGTATGCAAATGCTACACAGAGAAGTTATAATTACCTTACACTAGACATCACAAATTTAGGCAATATGGAATGAATATGACTCTTGAAAAGAAACGAAGTATGTTGAGATAGCAGATGCCTATTAAGTCATGTACTGAAGCTAGCTCTGATGAGCAGTGATACCAAGCCCAGCTGTACAACCGCAATAACAGCAGATTTGTATTTCAGATTACAGGTCAGACTACAGAGATTTTTGAACTATCATTTTTCTCCCCTTACATAACACTAGCTGAGCTTTTTTCTAACCTTTGCTCTCTGTTTGTTTCTGCGCGATCTGTACACAAGACCTCAAATTATTTCAATTATACGGAAAATTCAAGTATCCAAAGTTCCAGTCTCGTTAACATCACCAGGAGCACAGGAAAAAACAAAACAGAAAACCCCAAAGAAACAGATGGTACATTCTCTTAAAAGCCTTTGGTTTTGATTATCTCTTAATCAGGTTCATTTTTTTGCACATACTAAGTTATTTCGTGCATGAGCATGGAACTTCAGAGAGGCAATGCTGAATTTTTCATACAAAACCTAAGCTTTAATATTAAATGGAAAAGTGTGTGTATTTTCAGTGTTTCATAGTGGGACTATGGCAGTTCCTATCCAAAGTGTCTGCAATGTGGAACCTATCAGGATAATTTTTAGCTGACCGCATACAAATAATTACATATCATTACAGAGCTGTGAATAGCTTTTGCATGGATAGCGTGCCTACAGTCTCCTGTTGTGTTCGGCTCTGCCTGCCAGACTAAGGGAACTCACTGAGGTCCTGTACAACAATGGCTCACCAGCACCAAGGGCGAAACGCTTGTTGCTTTCCACCAGAACAGGCTTTTGAACAGATGGACCTCCTGCCTGTTCCATGGCCTAAAGGGACATTTCCAGGTGGGTTTCAATTCACAGCACCAGGCAGTGACTCCTGCCCATCAGGAGCAAGGTCTTAGAGTTGCTGCTTTCCCAGTGGAGAGCCTATAGACACCTCTGAACTCCTGTGGACTAGTTTCTAGCATGCAAACAATCTTCACCTGGACTTACGAGATGCTGCAGGCACCCTGTGCTCTGCTCTGCACTTTTGCAGGTCTGCAAAGCTGGGGATCAGGTCCCCCTGCAACCCCAACCTGCCCTGCTCCTGATCTACAGACAGGGCAGCATGAGCTCTTCCTCAGCAGCTAAGAGACCTATCCTATGAGAAATGTAAGACAAATCTCCTCTTCAGGGTGGTTCCAGCTCTGGTGCTCTGTTTCTCATCTGGTGGGAACCTGCAGAGCACGTGGGCAGTTATAGCAGCTGTGTGTCCTCCCTAACCACATCAATGTTCCCACTTGCTGGAGTTGATAAAGAAATGATGTTTGGGTGGGGTGGGGGGGACAGGAAACCCAAACAAACCAGCAATCATGATCCAGTGGAAACCCAGAGAGTCTCCCTGGAAAGACATGACGTTAAGTATTAATTACTGGGAGAGCAATATTTGTGGGGGCAAAAGTAAACGTCCTTCTCCAGAAATTGGTATAAAGCCATGGAAAGTCCCCCTAGATCCCACAGACCAGTTTAAGTTCTGTTGTACAGCTCTGCTTTCATATTCACTAGGGTTTTCCTTCTGGGCATCCTACAGCTCATAAGGCACATGGCTTAGTTCTGCTCTTCTAACAAGCCTTTCAGCTGGGTCTTGGGGTCAGAGTGTTCCCATAATACAATGAGTGCTCTATGGATCTCATAAGCTCCAAGGCACAGTATGTTATGTGTTTGGAATTCCTTGTATGCTTTTATACTTTGTTTTACATATTGTAATTTTTACATGCATTACCACATTGATCCTTGGAAAATTAATTTAAAAAAGAAATATAATCAAAAGCAAACACATATTTTAAAAGCCTGCCAGCAGCAAATCATGTTCTGTGAGACTGCACTCTGTAACTGAGAAAGAGACCAAACCACCAGATCATGGCAGCAATCCAGCAGGGTGGATTTACCATGCTTGGGAGGCGACGGGATCCAAGAGGGCTGTAGTCCACCCTAAGATCCTCGTTAGGGTACCCCAATGCTGCAAAGCATTGGATCCATGACAGATGAACAGAAATGTGATTGCATAGCTCCGCCAGCCAAACCCCACCACAGGTATCATAGCCAAAACAGGCTTGTGTGTCCCAGCACAGCACTCAGCTGCAATGACATCCAACTGCCGGTGACAGGATGACTACTAGACCTTCCCTGAAGAGCTGGTGCACATCAGCCTTCACAGGCTGTTCCTTACTCTTGATTAAGACCCAAAATCACTGCATGTGGCAGGGCTGAAAACGTGTGAAGTCACAGCTTTGCAAGGTCAGGGGTATGACTTCCAACGCCCACATCCTCTTCCCACCAGTTCCCCTTCCCATGCTATGTGTCCTGATGTTTCATCTTAGGAACGGCATTCATGCAGCCAAGATCAAACTTCCTAAACTCCACCCTGCTCCACTGGCATTTTCTTTTACAAAGCTGCCTCTCTATGTTTCTGGCCCACTCCCTGCCCTAGTTCATAACGGATAACACCTTTCTCCTCTCCAGCACCTCTTCTTGTCCTTTCTACAAAGGCTTTAAAAGCCAAGTTGTGAAACACCGCTCCTTTGAATTCTAATGTGCATGCAGTGTATATCCAAACCAGCACAACAGCTGAGAGTATTGTTCTCCTCTGTTCTTAGCTTGATCATGTAACAAGAACATCCCATGCAGGAGCAGACTGCTGCACCAGGAAGTATCCACATCCAGCTGGATACTGCCCACTACCTCAATGGCAGTGGCAAGAAACCATCGCAATTAGGCAAGAACACGTTATAAATCTATTTTCCACACTCATATCCCCAGCAGTGAGCTCAATAGGGTTACACGTTATACAAATGGCACACAGCATTATTTCCACATGCTTCCCTGTAGGATTTACCTGGTGTCTTCTTTCTCTGAGTACAGAGACTCACAGACCTACAGCTGGACATGAATCACAAACATATCACCTGTGCCCCAGGTTTCAGGGATCAATATGCCTTTTGATGCCACGGTGCTGGGACAAGACCTTAACAGCAAAATATGCAACGTGTTTGGGAGACTCCTCCATTGTAGGGACCAACCAACAGGGTGGATTTTGATTCCTTTTGTGGGAAGTGGTCCCTAGGAGAGAGCAAAATGATGCGGTGCTGGTGCTTGGGCTGGGGTATAATGGGGTGTACTGGAGCCAAGAGCACAACAAGGACAATAATGTGGTTGCTCCAGCCCTTTGGGATGGCACAATTCAGTCTTTTCAACATTTCTCCAGCTCTTGGAGGTTTCCCTGAGATCAAAATAGATAAAAATCACTTCCGCCCTCTTCTTATGGCCACAGGTTCAGAAGGTTGAGCCTCCCTGATAGTACTCATGTAGAAGGATGCATCAGCCTGAAGCAGGGACCCTGCAGTCTTCCTCCCACTGCACCCTCACCTGAACTCTGGGCAACACTGCTTTTATTAAACTTGGTTTTCTATTTTAAAAAGTGCCAAAAAATCCTCATGAACTTCAGCTACAGGAACCTTCTACTGGGGAAAATCAGAGATATTTTTGCCAGAAACAGATACGTGTCAAAAAAACCCCCAACAAACCCAACTCGAAAACCACCACCATCAAAAATAAATAAAGTGGGATTTCAAAGACTGAGAAGTGCTGCTTTAAGGGGAAATTTCTTTTCAGCCCATATATAGATTGCAGATGAACCACTTAACATTTCGGGCCTTTCAGCTGGCTCATCTCTAAATGTTGTGGAGTCATAAGAGTCTGCAAACACTACCCAGCAATCTCCCGCCCGCACCAGGAAAGACTGACTCAGGCTGACCGGCTTCATGAATGTCTCCGCTTGTTCAGGACCCTGCGGAGGCCCACCGTGCTGCTGAGAAGTGCCATTATTAAATAGCCCCATCCTGACTGGGTCTGGAAATTCACTTGGATGTGTTTTTTTGGTATGTGGGACCCATGCAAGCAGACAGACAACGACCAGTGGGATGCACACGCCAGCTGGCCCCACTGGTAGGCAGAAACACTGTTCTCAATGGATATTTCATCTGTTTATTGTTGAAATATCCAGGACTGCAGACTGCATGGCACAGAACGACCACGGGGCGCCACAGGCCGGTAGAAAGAGAAGTGCAAACGACAGTGAGAACATCAAAACCAGCTCTCCAAAGGCTGTGCTCCCCTCTCATTAGCATCCAAGAACAAATGCGGTTTGGCCAAATCAGCCCACCATCGCCATCACTCCTACCAAGAAAACTGGACTGGCACTGCTGCAGAGCTCCGCTTAGAAATCCAGATTTTGACCGCTAATGCATTTTATGGGTCCCTTTTGATCACAACTGGAAAAATGATGGCATCTGAGATCCAGAAATAACAGAACTTGAGCCTGGCTGTCAGCAGCCAGCCCACCTGCCCCTTCCAAGGGCTGAGCATCCTGACTGGAGCGTGCTCCTCAGATGAGGGATAAAGGACTTTTACATCCTGCAGTGCTACAGGAGGCAAACGGATTACAGCATGTAGGATCATTTGAAAACAACTTTTTCTCCTTCTCATGTCTACAGTGAAAACTTGCTCTTGTAAGGCCAGGGAAAGGGAGGAGGGACTAGGCTGCTGCTGGACTCCGGGGGCTTTTTTCTGGACATGAGGACATTAAGCAAAACAGGAAGGTGGATAGGACAGACCATGGGCTCCAGGGGATGCAAAGGGAAATGAGGCTCAGACCTACCTCCATCCTTAGCCTCTTCTGGACCGTGAATGCATTTCACATTAGGTAATAAATTGCTACATCTTATGTTTCTTGTCTGCTGGAATGATGACTATTTTGGAATGTATTTTGAATGGTTCCCTGCCAGAGTCGAACAATCATCTAGAAATTTTAAATCAAAAGGCTGAAAAATGGAAACCTCTGTATTTCCACAAAGTTCACTGCAGTTCGAAAAGCACAATTCCCAGCAGAGGAGGCAGAATTATGATTGTCAAAGCTCCTGCAAATGGGGCAAAGGTGCAATACCTGGAAAAAACAATTCTTAATACAGAGTAATAATCTTTGCCTCCAGGTGATGAACAGATTATAGGATATCTGCTCATTA
Organism: Psittacula echo; assembly: GCF_963264785.1. Classification (NCBI taxonomy): domain Eukaryota; kingdom Metazoa; phylum Chordata; class Aves; order Psittaciformes; family Psittacidae; genus Psittacula; species Psittacula echo. The sequence goes on from NC_137740.1 coordinate 21,152,601, forward strand.
CTGCTCTTAATCTGACTGAAATGTCAGATACTCTAACCCAGAGGATCTAACAATTTAGGGAACCTGTTTGGAGAAGAAGGATATCTCAGCCACAAAACACTGCTTTCAGCCTGGTGCAGGGTTAGCAGACTAATGCTGCCATTCTAGCACAATTTAACAGAATTTAAGTCTTTTTAAAGGCTCTAGCTAATGAATCACACCAGCTGCCAGTCTAGCCATATCCTCACTTAAGAGTTGTATCTCAAAACCAGCAAAAGACTCGATGGCTCATCCAAGGTAGCACAGCTGGAGAAACTATGCACTCATGCTGCACCACAGCCCCCTGCTCCAATTGCTGCATCCTGCCTGCTGCGGGAGCCCAGATCAGTTCATGTAGATAATCAGTCAAAAGGCAATGACAGGTTGAGCAAGCTCAGCACAAACCCAAACCTTGGATGGAAAGCCTCTGTTGATAAAGGAGACCATAAGTGGTCCGGTCTCATCAGAGCAGCCACAGATGGAACAGGTCCAAGAAATAAGCTTTTCTCTCCCTCATGGAGATGGGCTGTCTAGACACATTGGCAAAGCTGTGCTGCCGAGTTTGCAGCGCTGCATCCTTCTTGTGTACAGCCTGTCAAATACAGCAAATTCCTGTCCCCTGGACTGTGAGCATGGGCATTTCTTCAAACTTCCCAGTGTCAGCCATTTCCAGAAATGCCAATTATGTTTAATGAGAATTTTTTACACATTTTTCCACCCTCCCTTAGGAAAACATCTTACTTTTTTTTTGATCAATCCTCTGGCAAAATAATTTGCTGGTTATTTCAATATGCATATTTTTACTAACAATTAAAGCAAAAATAAAATAAGTTGAGTACAAAGTATTTTTAAACCAAGAAAACACTGATACATGAATATAAATTGCAACAGAAACCTGAGAAAAATGTTCTCCAAATAATAAAGAAACAAAACCTATGGGAGTTGATGATGTTTTTCACTAGAAAAACAATTATGTGTAAGAATATTTAGAGAGAGCATGCCTAGCCTCAGGGCCACATTCAAAAGAGTGTGTACATGTAGGTTTAAAACCATCCAGATGAAAGCCCTCCTGGAATAAGTAAATGATTTTCCACCAAATTAAAGATTACAGGCCTGATTAGTGTATATAATACAGATTTCTCCATCATCAAGGGTCCTTAAAACGAGCTAGAGGAACATGTGTCAGGGCTGGCGCAGGTGGAACAGCATGTGCAAATTCAGTCTTTCACTGAGGTTAGGGTGGACTGACACAACTTCGTCAGTTCTCTGCCAGACTCGTGCCCCTGGAGCCCAAACCACGCTCCCAGCTCTTGGTGAAGCTGTATTTGGGAGAGGAGCTTTAGGAGGAAAAAAAACAGGCAACAAAACCAGTAAAAAAGCAAAGCTGGGGCCAGGAGGTACAGGGGCAGGGTGGGATTTGGCAGCCAGGAAAACTCCCCAGCTCCAGCTTTCTAAAAGAGTGTAGGCAAGCCAGCCTGCTCCTCTGCTCTTCTTTTTCCTTCCTTGCTTTGCCTTGCCCATCTGTTTAAACATTTCTCTCTTGGAGGACATGTTATAGAATCATAGACAGGGTTGGAAAGGACCTTAAGATAGAATCACAGAATCATAGAATAGTTAGGGTTGGAAAGGACCTTAAGATCATCTAGTTCCAACCCCCCTGCCATGGGCAGGGACACCTCACACTAAAACATGCCACCCAAGGCCTCATCCAACCTGGCCTTGAACACCGCCAAGGATGGAGCATTCACAACCTCCCTGGGCAACCCATTCCAGTGCCTCACCACCCTCTCAGTAAAGAATTTCTTCCTCATATCCAATCTAAACTTCCCCTGTTTAAGTTTGAACCCGTTACCCCTTGTCCTGTCACTACAGTCCCTGATGAATAGCCCCTCCCCACCATCGCTGTAGGCCCCCTTCAGATACTGGAAGGCTGCTATGAGGTCTCCATGCAGCCTTCTCTTCTCCAGGCTGAACAGCTCCAACTTTCTCAGCCTGTCTTCATATGGAAGGTGCTCCAGTCCTCTGATCATACTCATGGACCTTCTCTGGACTTGTTCCAACAGTTCCATGTCCTTCTTATGTTGAGAACACCAGAACTGCACACAATACTCCAAGTGAGGTCTCACGAGAGCAGAGTAAAGGGGCAGGATCACCTCCTTCGACCTGCTGGTCACGCTCCTTTTGATGCAGCCCAGGATACGGTTGGCTTTCTGGGCTGCTAGTGCACACTGCAGCCGGCTCATGTTCATTTTCTCATCAACCAACACCCCCAAGTCCTTCTCTGCAGGGCTGCTCTGAATCTCTTCTCTGCCCAACCTGTAGCTGTGCTTGGGATTGTTCCGATGTCTTGTGCCATTCTCTTTGTTTGTAACACATCTAGTAGTCCCATTCTTACAGTGCTCAGACAAAAAGCAAGTCACTTCAAAATACACCAGGAGTAGGATGCATTCACTTTACAATTGTGCCATTCATGCTGTTGAGTTTCATAGCATAAAGAATAAATTAATGGCAAGTAATTAAAATACTTTTAGTATATGGTAAAAGTGTACACACCAGCTATTTCACTTCAGTTGCATGTGCAAATGCTAGCTGTTGTATTCGCAAGTATTGCAGACTGCATTTCCTAGCCACCATCAGTGCTAACTGTGAGGTCTCATGTCAATGCTGGCTCTGCTTTTAACTCTGTGGAAAAACTGTCAGGTTTGATTCATAAATAAAATGGCACCCAACAGCTGATGGGCACCACCACATCCCTGTGCTGGTACCTTCTCAGGCTTAGGCAGTGCCTAGCTTTTGAAGATCAGGCTCAGTTGCCTCTGGGTCATCCACAGCCACGTGATGGCAGATAAACACTAAGCATCACCAGCATGGGCCACTAGATTGCCTCGCTGATGCCTCTCTCCCTCCCTTCCATGCACTGATGGTGTCTCCTTCAACCTTGTCAACCTAATGAACCATCATCCTGAGGTTTGGATATTTGGGTCGATTTAGACAGAAGCAGCCATGGAATGGCCCTTCCACTCTATTCCACCAACAGCATCCCTTGATGGGACTTCTAAAATCACCATAGGAAAGAAAGCTCACCTGCTCCTGGCTGCTCACAGAAACCTTGAGAGCCTTCAGCTTCACTTAGGAAATCTCCAGCAACCTCTCTGGTTACAGAAGCGAGTGTGCAGGTGACTGTCAGAGTTAGCTTCCTCCCTCCTCCTCACCATGCAGCTCTCCATTTATCTCCCAGAAAGGGGAACCAGGGCTGGACTCCATGGCTCAGGTTGGATGTTCCCTCCTGCCAGCCCCAGGTTCCAGCCACGTGCTGGAAGTGCTGGCAGCGATGCTGAGCTGGGACTAGTGAGCAGCCATGAGCAGCCAGACGCAAAGCTCCTGGACATGAGCCACCAGGGGCCCGCATTCCTGTGGGCATGTCCTCCAACCAGCCCCACATCTCAGCCCACTCAACCAGCTGCCCAGGCTCCCCCTTGATCAAAAAAATTGAATTCAAATGGAAAGACCTAGCCCCCACCATGGGAATCCAGTGTTCTAAATGCCAAGAACTGTACCTACAGCCTGGACAGAGCCCGGATTTTCTGACATGTCAGCTGCTAATACCCTTCAATCCCGGGCACACGAGACACTTAGAGAGCAGAACTGAGTGGACTGAAACATCCCTCATGCAGGTCCTGGAACATGCAAATTGCTACGCAAAGGACCATTGCCATGCAGTGCCGTGTAACACAGATCAGAGCATCCAAAGAGCCCTAAACCAGCTCAGAGAGAGCTAAAGCAGAACAGTCTGGTCCTGAAATAGGCCCTCTTTTAAGTACAGCTCATTAAATGTTTGCTGGAAAAACAGAAAAGCATTTTCCATGGAGAAGAGGACATCCAAGAAAAGCCCTTTTGGACATAAATTGGCAAGAGTCTCCCAAGCATTTATCTTCGGCATAGAATGTGCTCTGTCAGGAGGGCTGTAACTAACAATATGCTGAAAAACATGCCACAGACTTCCCCTGTATTTTATTTGGCGCTAAGGGGTTATTCCTCAGCACAAAGAATTTGCAACTGGCATCAGTTAAATGAGAAATTACAACCTTCAAAAGACCTATTTAGCGTCAGCTGCAGAAAGTACGGAATTTGCCATCGGCTTCAATGACAACAGATTATGCCCCATAAAACACTGCAAACACGCTCGGCTACAATACTTGGCATGAGCTGCCAGTTCAATGAGGGGACTGGGGGACTCTGCACTTCCTACTCCTTAGGAGGCTGCTGCCTGCTTTAGGAGTGGTGACATCCCCCCTCCCCAAATCTCTGGGTTGTGTGCCTGCCAAGTTCAGCCACAGGACTCAGGACAGGGCAAGCTGATTTCTACAAGGGCCTTACTGAGCTGACTGATGGGCAGCCAGCAGAGCTGGGCTTGTGCTGGCTCTAGCTGGGCTGCAGGGAACTTCCAAGCCACACAGCAGCATCTTGCTCCATTTGGAGCAAGATACCTCAAGCTTGTTAGCCCCACAGCTCATTAGTGCTTATCAGAAATAAGAGGGAAGTATCCCATTCCTCCAGGCTGGATGTTCAGCTGGAACAGACTGAAGTCAGCATCATGGAGACCAGCAGGTAGGTTACCTGGCTCTGCTTCCAGCATGGCCATTTGGGTGCCCTATCACCTCCTGATCCTGCACAGCTCAGCTTTGTGTTAGGACGAGAGACAGCCATGCTGCCCCTGTCCTGTGGGATCATTTCCATCTCCCCAAGAGGAGCAGAGCTCTGCCAGTGAACTCACCAGACCCTCAAACCTTTTCCCACTCCGTCTTGCTGAACACCCCACAAAAGGAAACCTGAGTCAGGAACCTTCCTGGTGTTTGCTTGGCATGAGTTCTGTGTCCATATAACACATGTGGGAGTGCTCTGCAGAGAGCATGCATGTATGGGAAGGGAAAGACTGTCACTTGGCCATCAGCATCAGGCCAGCACTATCTTGAGTTAACCTGGAATAACTGACGGAGATTCTTGATCCAGAAACAATCTCTGCCTCAGCTCTCAGAGGGGGCTCTGGAGAGGTCAGCCTGAGCCATGTTTTCCTGCTACAAACCCTGCTCAGTGAGCTTTAAAATGCTCCCGTCCCTATGCTCTGCAAGAACTTTACTGTTTCCTTCCCCAGCCTGAGTCAGAGGCACATGGCTACAGCAGATCTACAAAGACAGAGGTTTATTGGGCAAAGACCCTTCATTTACCTTGCCCTGGCAGAATTTTTAACCATTCCCTAGATTTGTGCAACAACAACAAAAACTAAAGGGGGAAAAGAAGTCTTTTCGCACATTGCTGCAGCCAGCAGCAGGCAGCCTGCCCTGTGTCAGCTCACTCTGCTCCAGCACTGCACAGCAACTGCAGCCTTTGAGTTAACCTCTGCTCCTGCAAGCCCAGGAATTGTCACTTGGCTTGAAATTAAGTGTGTCTGTGTGTCTTTACTGGGCTGGGGGAGAAGGGATAACTTGCCCTTGGCTTTGCCACCCGGCTTTGCTCATGCACAGCAGGAACAGCCAAAATGGGATGAACCTAAATGCTCATGCACCTTAAGTTGGACCCTCTGAGAACTGCACAATTGCCTCTGTAGAAGACTGGCATTAAGACAGGCTCTGGACAGACTGTGCCTCCTCTCAGTGCACCCTCTGGAAGGTGGCTGAATCTCATCCTTCTGACTAATACACATTTGCCAGAGATATACTCTTTCTCTTTTTTTATGCCAGGTTTTCACATGACCCCAGAATCTGGAGCTTAAAAAAGCATTAAGAGCCATGGTGCTTCAAGGAGTCCACAGCTGAGACTGGGCCTTGGTATAGCACATTCATGCACTATGTGATGGTCCTTCCATAAAGGCTTCAGACACTCAATTTGCAAGCCAGGCAAAAGCTGGCATCTGGTAGTAATGGCCTATCATTATCCAGTTGGCTCAATTTTAAAAGCTGAAGTGTGACAGCTAAACCCATCTGCAGAGCCCCTTGAAGCTCAAGCCACTTGCAGTCAGGCACATAACTACAGGCTGAAATGCCCAGCTCGAGGCAACCGCACAGGAAAATCTCAGCCATTTCCTATTCCAGAAGTCAGATGGCATTTTGACAGGGCAGATCCTGGAGTCCTCTCCTAGCTTTTAAACAAGCCTTTTAAATTTACTCTCCTTATACAGAGACACACAGGGGGACCAAGCCAACATCGTCAAATGTTTGTATCGGAATCATGTTTTATTTCCCAACATCTGAAGGGAAGAAGTGTTTCAAATCATATGTCATCTGCTGCCACCGGCTCATTCCTGAACAGGAGGAATTCACTTGCCACATTCACAGTGGACCACTCCCAGCTTAGACACCACTTTTACATTGCAGATAGTTTAAGTGTCCATAATGAACAGAGATGCTTTCCTGAATGAAAAGCAAGAGAAAGAAAAAAGTCTTCACATAGAGTAAACCCAAGTAATACTTCAATGAAATCTGTTCCTAGCGTTAGGAGGACTGCAGGAGCTGGAGATGAGAAGCTCCTTTTAAACTGGAAAATTCATCCCTGATAAAGGATGGATGAGGTACTAAAACAAATATTGCATTTCACTCTGGCTAACAGAACTCTGATCTTGCCCTATCTGAAGAGGGGAGACAAAAGTGCTCCCAATGATTTTCATTTATGCAAGGATGACTTCAAGTCCTCTTGCTTGCTAAGCCCAGGCTGTGGTAATACATGCAGATTTCTTGCACAAACCTCTTCTGTTGCTCAGGCGTTTGTTTTACAGTTGCTCTGACAGTTTTATTGGATCAATCACATGGGCATAGAGGTAATAAAATGCTAAATCTCTCACCCCTGGACACAGGCTACATCTTTCCCTAGTTACCTGCTAGCCTATAGCAAAGTCAAAAGTCATATTCTCACCGTCCGCTTTGGAAGACCTGCTGCTGTACTTGCTGAGAGCCATGTCCAGAGAGACGGGTGCCCACATCCACCCTAGCCACGTCTGCCTTGTAGTTCCACTAGCAGCTTCACTAGCATTGACTGAAACAGGCCAGGCTGCCCCAAACCTGTACTGATCCAGTACTGAATCCCAGCAACTGGCTCTGGGATATCCTCTCTCACCTGGCAGTCCCCAGTACTTGAGCATCAGCCTTTCCAGCTTTCAGGCACAGTCTGCGTCCAAAAACTCCCCTTGTCTCCAGTTTTCATACAGAAATGACTCTGAGTTCTCTCAAATCATTAGGCAAAATGAGCCTGGGAAATTTCAAGGCTTGAAACGCAAGCACTTTAAAAAGTTACCACCAACAGTAAACAAAGGGGTAACACCTCCTGTGATTGCTAGAGCAGACAGTACATTTGCATGGCAGAGATAGTGCTCTTGAGCTATTAGATTTCCTGCTGCGGATCTTGCCTTTAAACTGTAAAATAAAATAAGTGGGAAAGGTTAACAGAAAACTCCATTGAAGATCTCTTCCCCTCTCCCAGTTTTCCCTCCTCCTTGCTTTCTGTGGTGGCTGAGTTCAAGGCAGACTGTGTCTTGCTCAGAGGTATGGCTTGCCACGTTGGAGCGAAGCAAGTTGCAGAAGGGCCTCGACCCTTCGAAGTAGCCACAGCAGAAGACTATCCTGTCCCCAGGGATGCATGGCACAGGGCTGGCCCAGCCACTGGGAGAGCAAAGTCAATGTGCAATGTGTGGTGGGAGAGGGGCTGCAACAGACAAGAAGCCATGGGGCAGAGCTTGCACCAGCCTCCCACAGGAGCTGAGCACCTGAAAAGCAGAATGTGGCCATGGACAGGCTGCTCTGGGCGCCAAAACCCTTGGAGGTACCTTCCAAAAGGGCAGCCCAGCTTCACCAACTGGTTTCAACTGGCTTTCTGGAGAAATTGCTTACAACATGACATGCTCTTTGCATCTGCTCCCCCTGGCAGTTTTTGAGTTGTTGGCTAATATTGGCCACAATTTGTCAATTCGAACAGGAACTGCAAAGATAATTCAGCTCTGACAATTTTCTTGAAATCCTGGTGGCTCAGTGAAAGGAAAAAGGAATTATTAATAGTGGCAGCAAGAGATCAAGCTGATGGGCAAGTCCAAGCTCTTAAAAGACATGCAAGAACCAAGATCAGTGCATATCACTGCTCTGACAAGGTGAAGGGAAATCGCAGCAGACCTCAGTGCTGATTACTCCATAGACATCCCAACTGAATTGTGATTCACAACCCAGAGGTGCACAGCGGCAGAAGCATCATCGCCAATGGCTGTCTCCTTCACATCGCACCACCTGCCTTCCTCTGCGAGGCTGTCGTGGTTTACGCCCAGGCCGTAAATCAGAACCACGCAGTCTACTTCCCCCCCCACCTTTCTTCCCTCCACTCCTGGAGGGACGGGGAGGAGAATCTAAAGAATGCAGCTCCCACGGATTGAGATAAGAACAGTTTAATAACTAAGGTATAACACAAATCACTACTGCTACCACCAATAATAATAATGATAAATGAAATAACAAGCAAAGAGAATACAGCACCTCACCGACCTATACCTTGACCCCCACCCCCCAGCGATCCTGCCCTTCCAGGAACTCTCCGTTCTACGTCCTGGGCATGACGTGCTGTGGTATGGAATACCTCTTTGGCTAGTTTGGGTCAGGTGTCCTGTCTCTGCTTCCTCCCGGCTTCTCCTCCCTGGCAGAGCGTGAGACTCACAAAGTCCTTGGTCAGGGTAAACATTACTGAGCATCAACTAAAAACATCAGCTTTATCAGTATTATTCCCAGGCTGAAAGTCAAAACCACAGCACTGCACCAGCTACTAAGAAGAAGAAAAACTTACTGCTGCTGCAGAACCCAGGACAGAGGCCAAACCTGGAAAAGGCGAGGGCTCAGACCAGGCACTTTGAACCCTGGGTTTTGGTACAGCTGTGCCAGTTTAAGTATCAAACGAGGAGAAAGTGGAGCCCAAAGCGATGGGGAGTGCAGCATCAAGCGCATTCCTGTGCCCTGCGCAGGGAGGGTGAGCAGCCCCTGCTCCTGCGGGACCCTGGCCATACCAAACCGTCCGTGCTCCCCTTCCCGTTCCTGCTGCCGCAGGCAGTTCTGTGGGATCGGACCAGCAGATGGCACCAGAATAACAGAAAAGCCCCTCCACTCTGCCCTCCGAATATCCGTGTTTTGCCGGCAGCATCACGCAGGCACACGGCTGGGCACTGGCCGCAATTAATGGCTTTCGGCTCTCTGCTTTTAAAAGCTTTTTGGAGTTGACCTCTAACATGACTTCTTAAAGTTTTAGCAAATAAATTCAGGGGAAAAAAAACCAAAACCAAACAAAAAAAAAAAAAAAAACAAACAAAAAAAAAAAAACCAAAAACAAAAAAAAAAAAAAAAAAACAAAAACAAACAAAAAAAAACAAAACAAAAAAAAAACCAAAAAAAAACAAACAAAAAAAAAACAAACAAAAAAAACCACAAAAAAACCCCAAACCAAACAAACCCAAACACCGGGCAACAGCAACATAAAAACCCCCAACAAAACAGAAAAGAAAAATGTCAGTGTTTTCTTTCCATTTTGAGACTTATTAAAAAAATCTATTCCCCCCCCAGCACAGATACTGCTTTTAAAAGAAAAACAGAATCTAAGTATTTAACCAAAGCATTTGCTTTCTTCATAATTGCTTTAATTTGGAGAAGGTTCCCCCCTACAGCTGGATCTGACAGAAATTTCCTACCTATCGCAGTTGAACACAATCTGCATTTCTCAGTGTAGAAAAAATTCACCCGAGAAGTGCTTGGCCACATTTTTAGGCAGAAAGGTGCCCTTCTCTTCCTCTGTTGTGACTTTCAACATCGTCAAAGGAAAGGTTGGTACTTCTTCCCAAGCAGCTTCTGCTATTAGCTAATGACTTATAGCAGTCCTTCTCCCTCACGGGCTGAGCATCCTCTCAACTCTCTCAAAACAAGCAATAGGACCAGCTTGGGTCAGAGTAAGCGTTTTACCCAGGAGATACCTGCATCTCTTGCACACTGGGAGTGCAAGAATTTTTCTCTTTACAGAGAGGCTGCCCTAAAGCAGGATCAACAGCCAGAGTACAGCCTGCAGCAAAATCCAGCCACCTCATGGCCAGTTTAGAACGACCTTATTTGCATCCACCCCTTAAGGTACCTCCTGATCACAGGCAGCAGTGGATAGCCGTGTTTTCAGAAGAAGGACCTGGACAAAGATGATGATGGTCTCCAGGAATGCTCTCTGCAGACTCTCCCAGCACCTGGCTCAGCTTTGAAGTATGACGGGGTGTACCTGAGGACTGCACAGTAATGCAAATGCCCCAGGGCAGCAGCCATGGCTCTGCCCGAGAAAGATTTAACATGCTCACGGAAGCACCAGTATTTTTTCAGAAGCTTGAATCCTGCCTGGAGTCAATCTGGGACAAATTCAGAGACATTCCCACTTTTCACACCCGGGCTGAGTTTTGAACATGGCTCAGCCCAGCTAAGTTTTAAGAGGAGTTTGATTATTTTGATCTTTCCTCTCATCCCCATTATTAATCATACCAAAGGAAAGTGTAACTCCTCCAAACCAAACCATTTGCCAAATCATTTCTCGGCACATTTTTACTTAATGTCCCTTCTAGGAACAAAGCACATCTGGAAACCTCTACGCTCTATCCTTCTTGGCCAACAGCATAGCCATGAAGATGTGACTGCAAGCACTTAACACTGGTACTGGGAAATGCCCAGCCTGGCGGGACAAGAAAAGGCTCCTGTCCCAGTGGAGGACCAGCCATGAGGGTTTAGTGCTACAAATGCTCCAAGGGGAACCACTCTTTGGCCATTCCTGGTTTAGTGGGCTCCTCCCTGGCTACTGACAAGCGAATACAAAATGGAGTGCAGGCTCGGGTGGCTCTCTGATCATCATGGTCCTTTTGCTCCCTTTCCTTGGTGCTAGCCCTGCAAAAGCATCTCTGACATCCCTACAGATTCAGTGCCCCTGTGTCCTGTGAGGACGCTGAGCGCATTCATCTCCTTCCCCACCACTGATTAAATTTGCAGCTCTCCATGTTTTCCTCATTTTACCCAATGCGAACAGGGTTGCGATTACAAGTGACAATGTTCATATACACTCGACCTGACCAGAAATTTCAAGCAACAGCCTGGTTTTTTCAGAACTGCAGTAAGTCAAGAAGAAGTCCTGAAACATGAGAGCAAGTTGGGCTATTTCCATGTCTGACATTCGCCCTCTGTAGCTCTGCAGAGGCTTTCCTATCTCTGATATTTCTAGCAGTGGGATTTTGAAGAGGGGATTGTCCTATAAATGAGTGTGGCAGCAGGTTCACATAACGGCCTGAGTTACAATCAGAGACGAGGACATTGCTTTCCTTTTGTGTTTCTTGCTATGCTTTGGTTCAAACCTGTAAACAGACTTACATTGAGTGGATCTGCATTCTCCATCTGGTCCTGTGATCCAGTTTCCTGGCAGGAATATTCCTGACATAAAATTGCACAGGAATGTTGCAGTGCATCCATCCATCCAACCCACGGCCAAAGCTGAGCGGTCTAGTTTGCTGGTTTCTGTGCAAGCCATAGCATTTCACCCAGTTTCCCTGCTAGCGAGACCAATAACTCACGGCTGACAAAAGTAGCTCTTCCAAAAGAGCTTCCAGACATTCATGGATGGAGGAGCCAATGCTCTTCTTCAGAGTTTTTTCTAGTGATTACATAGCATCTCACAGTTAAAAAATGCATGTTTTCTACTCCCTCTGAATGCACTTCTGGCTTTTGCTCCCAGCCACCGGCTCTTGTTCTACATTTCTGTGATGGATTAAAGAGATTATAATTTTAATATTTTTTTTATTTTTTATTAAATTATTTTTTATATATATATAAAAAAATATTATTAAATAAAAAATTAATTTAAAAATAAAGATATTAAAAAGATTAAAGAGGGGAAAATAAAGAAGACCCCTTCTTAAAGAGTCATGGAAACAGGGATTCGAATCTATCATCACAAATATCTGGAATGACTCTCGGCTTTACATGGCCAGAGAAGGTCAGTGATACGTCACACAAGCAAAAGCATTCTCACTCGGAGCAGAGACCGGGAAGCACAGCAGGGAGCAAAGCTTTTCCAAGTATGCCTGGGGAGCAATGCCATGGGTGTAGCAACGAAGATGGGGAGAACAGGGAGCCTGGCACCGAGAAATCAGGATTCAGCACCCAGCTCTGCACAGAGTGCTTCAACCCTCTGAAAACAAGGTCCTCGCCACTTGCTCTCTGTAAGCTCCTCCAGCCACAGGCTACCTCTAACCAGAAGCACACAGCATTCGGAAACATAGACATGAACCTGCTCGGACTGATGAAGGGCAGCTTTCTGGGGTGATTTTCTTGCTAATCACATCCTAGTTTGTCTTCCATCACACCAGCTACTTCCAGCCCACAATGCTCAAACCAAAAGGCACATCTAGGAAATCTGTTAACTGATTTCCCAGCAGTGGGTCACCCTCCGTGACTGTGTCCATTCCGTGTACTTCCCTTCAGCTGGATGTGTCCCTCTTGCCATACAGGCACCACAGCTGAAAACAGCACAGCAACCTGCTTGGAAAGCAGGAGAAAATGGGAGGCAGCACCACTGTGCTGGCCAGGACAGACAAAATGCAGGGTTAAGCACACAGGCATGTTCATATTAAAGTCACACAGCCACTTAAACTTGGGGAAAGGACTCCCATCTCAAGGCAGGATAAGCTGTACACTGTTTATGCCTTCACATTTTTCTCTCCATCAGATCTGCATTTACGGTCTTGACAGCATCCTCACACCACCTCTTCTTGGGTCTCCATATCCTGACTAGACCCGTGAGGATTTCCCTACTACCTCACTTGCATGTCCCTTGCTGCAACAGAAGTAGGTGGGCTTGGTGATCACTTTATATTCACCTCTTCTTGAGCTTAAGCACCAATTCTTTCCTCCTAAACTGGATGCTGGAACTCTGCTTACCGCTTTTCTTCTCTGGACATTTTTGACCCAGTTTGCAACTTCCTTGATATGCAGCTTGCCCAAACAGAGCACACCTGGAGCTCCCTCTATGCTGAGCACAATGAGAGGATGTTCCACAAATGAGGCAGAACTACAGAAGCTGCTGGGGGTAAAAAACATCTGCCTCTCTTCAAAAGATGCAGTTTTTTGCTCTGAGCCAGGAGAGTTGGTTCAAGGCCAGGTAAGCAGATTTGCAAAGGGCAGAGCCACAGCACTCCAGCATAGGCTCCTTACGCTGAATTCATTCTCCTTTACAGACAGCAGGTTGATGCCAGTGGCTACTATGACACTCTCCTTTACACAGCAACATGCAGAAACACACTGGGCTGTGATGTTGGGGAGATCTGCTCTGTAAGCTCATCAGATGAGTGAGACCAGCCACATTCCCCAGCAAGCCCAATTTCCCCACTGGGAATCACTGGTGGAGATGAGATAGATCGATCCTATAGGGTGCCCATGACCAGACCTCACAGAGCACATCCCATAGCGGATGAGCTCTCCCACAGCTGGAGGGCTTGGCTGGTGGTGGGGCATTCAGAAGAAGGGTTAGCACCAAAATAGGTCATTAGTGAGCAATGTGGAGTTCTTCATTCTTCTCTGGGCCCCCCATTTTCCTAACAGGAATGCCTCAGAACTCACAGTTCTCTTCTAAAGACCAGTCTTTGTTTGTTTGATCATTTTTTTTAAACGATCGAGTAACTTGTGAATACATTTTCTGATGATTCCCACATCCTCCCAGCTGGAGAACAGTTCATGAACAGACTCCAAACTCTGTAAATGAGCTTGTTAGTCATAAGGCTTCAAACAGGCTTGATAAACAACTTTCAGCCTGCAGGATATTCATCAACCATTCTGTCTGCCTGGTCTCCTGACACTAATTTATTATTTACAGTGAGAGATCCCTCTCCTAAATCACAGGTGATTGTTTCTTTTCACTGATTAGCTGATTTTTTTACTTATTCTTTTTTTTTTTTTTTTAGGAGAAACAATGAAAACCAAATCCCAAACAAGCAGTGCGTCACAAGCACTTATTCCTGAGTGGTTCCCCTAGTTTCCATGAGACGGATCAGCAGTTGTCCAAATGAAACAGACTGTAAGTAAAGATCTTTCTGGCCAACTTTCAAGACTGGGCCAGCAGAGAAAAAGAGCATGACCATCCCAAACAGCCACTAGGAATTTCACTACCTGCCACCAAATGCTCCAGGGACCTTACAGCTGACCAGCACGTGCAGCTCTTTGCATTCTTTGGGTTTGTGGAGAGCCCAAGCATCACAAGATGTTCAGGAGATCTGAGTCCACGTGCAAAAATCTGCCACTGAAAACTGTTTCACCCCATGGATGGGTTCATGCAACAAACACAACTTGCCCCAAGGGCATGGGGTGCACTCAGGTGTACCTGAGCAGAAGGTGGGTTCCCTGCAGGAACAAACTTGCTAGAAGTTGCTCCAGTTCACGGAAGTGGATCTCCTCAATGCTAATCAGTTAATTAACAGCAGTTAATTGAAGGTGGTCAATTCCAGAGAATGCAGATGAAATTGCAGTTTGCTGGGGGCAATGCAGAGGGAGAAGAACCTTCACAAATCACTGTTGAAGCCAAGCTCTTATATAACACACATCCAGCCGATTTCAGAGCCCTTACTTAGGGGGCCAAGACTGTACCCAGTTATATGGGTAGTAAACCTGAGGTATACCAAGGTGAACTTGGTCAAGTTATGGCAGCAAATACACAGAAGAAAAAGACCTCAGGACCCTGTGGCCAAGGCACAAAGGCATTTTGAAGCAATGAGAGACAGTTAGCTTGCTAGTCCATATCAACTGATGTTTGTAAGGGGAAAAAAGTCCCAAACCCTACTGTTTCAATATAGACTTGGGTGCAAGCCTTTTCTGGGTAGGCTCCGGCAAACACTATACCCTACAAACCCTGCCCCGCTGTACCCCCAAGCTGAGTGATCCTATACTGCCTGGGGAACACATGGAGCACACAAATGCCCTCCCCAACAGGCTGCCTTGTGTGTGTGCATAAAATGCAGACCTGTGTTTCCATCACCACCTTAGCTCTCCATCCCTGATTCACAGAGAAGTACAGACTGCCGTCAGCGTTCAGAGTGAAGGCAGTGGGATGCAAAGCTCAGCTCTGGACTGGTCTTGAAAGCTCTTTTTCTCTCTATCACTGCAAAGTCACCAATACATTTGATGCAACAACCTCAAGCACTCAAGACTGGAGAGGCTACCCTACAGGCTCATGTCTAGGACAGGTTTCCCAGTGCCAAACGGGAGCAAACACACTCAGAAAAGACACAGACTTGTTACCAGCTTTCTCCAGCACTGTCAGCATGGGAGTCATCCATTCCAAGCAGCAACTCAGTGCTGGACTCACAAACCTCTGCTCTGTACCTTTCATGTGGGAGAAAACACAATGCTGTGCAGGACGTAGAAGGATAACAAGTATCAAGTGCTACTGGCATTTCAAGCCACAGGCTGGGGGAGAGCACTTGTAAAGCTTTACAGGAAACCAGCCCAGACTTCATGGGGACAGGAGCTGCCTGCATAGGCCACTGGCTAGGGCAGCCCTTTCTGCAGCACCAGGCACAGAGCATTAACACTCTGTTTTCACTGTTACGGCTCAGGCACTTTTCCCTGTTAAAGTCCAATCTATCCCTGCAAAGCCCCGGCTCTGCTGAACTGACACACAGAAATGACGGCTCTTTGGAAGCTGTGAGCAGGATTTTTTTTCTTCTTTTTTTTTTTTTTTTTCCTCTCCAAATGTGTGTTGTATTAGTGATGCTTCCAAAAAAGAGGGTGGTTTCCAGAAGCACTGAGCAGCTTTGCCGGCACACCGGCTGCAGCTTAGCCCTCTACTCATTCAGCAGCCACAAACACAACAAAACTGAGATCGAACAGCAGACTACTATAGGCCCTCGTGGGTTCAAAACCTACCTAACCTTGACTGGTCCAGCACTTACACTGGCTACAAGAGATGACTGGAAGCTACATGGATGCTGCCATCTGCAGTCACCTAACCTGCTCCGTCACCCCCAGCATCCCACTTTGTTCCAAGTGCCCTGGGACTGCTGGTCCCCTTCAGAGCTGGATGCAATTTTCCTTCCCCAAGCCTGCCTGCTCAGCAGCTGCAGTTGGCAATTTTGTCTTACCCCACATGCTCAGGGCCATGGATAACTTTGGGTTTACTTTGGTCAAGGAGGCCACAGGAGAAGCTCATCCACTGGTGGGCTCAGAGCAGGAAGCAATGTCCCCAGGCTCCTGATGAATTCCAGCTCTTGCTGCAAAGGCAGTTTTGCTGCCTGAGCAGCTCATCAAGAGGTGAAGAGGGTCCTAGCCAGACAATGAGCGGCAATTTGGGCTTTTGCCCTGCCCAACAGTCCCGCTGACTGGCTGGAGTTTCTCCTGTAGGAAAATTTCTTTAGCCAGAAATGGGGGAAAAATTGAGTGGAATATGAACTGGATGCTGCAATAGGATGTAGTGACTTAGTTAACAGCATAGCTGGCTCCCCTCGCCTCTTTTCTAACCTTCCCTTCCAGGAATACAAGGCACAAAGACGTCCTGGGCTGCACCTCAAGGTAAATGTTCACTCCATATGGGCATGATAAATCTGGACTGTCTGGGAAGCTGCTTTAAACACTGGCATAACCTTTTCTCGGCCTCTGGAGGTGAGAGAGGAGCCCAGAAAGCTGCGTAAACTGAAATAGATGCTCACTGGCTTGCTCATCAGGCCTCTCCTCCTAGCTTTGGCTGTCGCAGACTCCATCTTGCAGGTGCCAGGCTTTCCATTGTAGGAGGTGGCCCTCAGTCCTCAGCTTCGGCACCACTGCTCCCTTCCCTTCCCAGCCAGCATTCTCCAGATGTTGTTTGAAAGAAACTTCTCCCAAAACTACACTACCGTAGTCCCAGCAGACACACAGTGCTGAGCTCCCATCCCCACTTCACAGCATCTTCCACGGCTACACAGCAGCCTAGCTGGGTCCAGCAGAAAGCATTCAGGAAAGGAAACGGCAGGTTAGGTACATATCACATGTTTACAGATCAATGCAGGAAAGATAAACGTGAGCAGGGCCAGCAAATCTAGGAGTAAGAACTGCAGGACTGTCCTGGAGGACCCTTGGAACACTGGCTGTAAGAGTACTGTAGTCACAGCACAGGGTGACAAAAGGACAAGTTACTACAGACCTGTGCTGTAGGGCTGATGGCACCTTGCCTCTATGCACACATGAGCTTCCACTAACAGTTTACAACACAGTGGCTAGTAAGAGGCTGAATGTGTGCTGCATTTCCCCCTCAGGAGGAGGCATTGCTAGCATTCTTCTCCACACCCCATCAGACTGTCGTAAGACCTGCTAGGATTTCAGCACCCCTTTGAGGTGTCTGTTCTCCCACCAGAGCAGACAGTAGGTTCAGAAGATATTTCCAATGTGACCATACAACAGGTTTTTCTTGGAGGAACCAGCTAAAAGCCTATGCTCTGTGTTCCACCACCCGAGCACAAGTTTAAACCTTTCTGTGCTCTGTGCTTAATGCAACAAGGACAGTTCAAACAGAAGGTTCAATCACAGCCTTGGTCAACTGCTCCTCCAGCTAGGCTGTGATGATTCTCACTTCACATCTCCATAATCTGCCCCGAAATCCAAGCCTCCTTTAGGAAAGGCGAGCAGGGTGGGGAATCAGCAGTGCAGTGATTCATTCTCCCCAGAAACAGAGGCCCAAGTCTGGAATATTGTGACACTTGGTAAATATTCGTGATGTACTTCATTATGCAATGGAGGCCCAGCAGGAACACAGCTCCCTCAGGGCTATTTAATATGGGTTTCAAAAACAATTAAAGATATCATAAACAACTTGCAACCAGGAATAAACACCTAGAATCCCATCAAGCCATTCTGGCGATGTTCAAAACCATGGGACCAAACTCAGTTACCAGGGAAAAAAAAAAAAAAAGAAAAGAATATATCCTTGAAGGAACCATGGTTCTGTAATTCTGTGTCTGTGTTGTCAAATACTCAATTCTCCCAGCCCCTCCTGCTTATACTCTGTCCATGCTCTTGTTCTTTCTTTCCAGGCTTTCCAATATCACGTGCACTGATGCGTGTTGCACCTTTGCTGAAAGGCAAAAGGGTCGTGGCCCTGAATGTAGACAGCAAAACTGTTTCATGCCTTTGCAGAAATATTCCACCAGCCAGGGAAAAAAAGTTTTTTCATGATTCAAGGCTGCTGGTCAAGTCTTTAAAGGCTAACACTCATCAATTAGCATACATATAAGCAACCCATTGAATCGCATGCAATGACTCCTGTGAGTAAGGATTGCACAAATTAACCCTGAGATAATATTTTCCAATGCAATCACCGCTTTATACATCATCAAAAAGATGGAAAATAGACTGGCTAGTAGTGGAAACTCAGTGCAGACGACAGAAAGCTGATGTTCATTAGAAGTGTTCTAGCAGTTTAGACCAAACCTTTAAGTTTTATGAGAGATTTCAAAATCTAATTTTCATGGAAAGTTTTCATTACATTAAGGAGGAGGGGGGGAAGTAAAATCCTACAGCAAAATCTTTTTCAAATTAAAAAGTTGGAAGCTTTGTGCGGATGGATTGAAAACACAAATACCGTCAGCAAATTATGAGACCATGAGAACCAGGAAGCAAAACTGATTATGATCAAAAAAAGTGAAATTTACAAACAAAAGAAGTCCAGTTTTGCAATCAAAAAGAGAGCAGCATGGCCAGCACCTGAAAACTGAATCAGCTCTCTCTTTCAAATTCACATGGCTGTTTTTTCTCTATTACTAACGGCATGTTGTCCATTTCTGTTTGCTTTTTGGTGCCTTTATTTTTACCTTTTTTAAGACACCATGTTTGTGGCAGTCATATTTCCATCTTTTGTCTGCATCCAGAAGCTCTAGAAATTTACATGAAAACCACAAAATGTTTCCCTACTTCAAACTGTAGGATTCGGGGATGTAAGAAAAATACCCAGCATTGTGAGATACTTGCTGAAATAACCATGCACCAGCGAGAGTGAAATTAAATAGATATGCCCAAGGAACATAAATGAAGTTACTCAAACTTCTAACAACTGCTCTGTGTTAGTTATCTGTCTGTTATTCAACCTGTACTCAAGCAAACACTGCTCACTCTTCCTGCAAGAAGCCTCTAGGATATGCGCAGTACAAGTGGCACACATACAGATTACTCCTGCAAGAAAAAGTAAGATTTATTTTGCATAAACAGCAAGCGCCTTAAAAATAACATTGACCTGATCTTCAATTTTCCCACATCAGTTGCTGGAAGAAGAGAATTGGTTCTGGAAAGTCTTTCTCGTCAGCACCTTGTAAGGTTGCTCATCGCTGCCTGTTTCCCTTGCTCAACCGTGTGTAACCTGTGGACATCAGCAGCCAGGTGCTTCCTGCAGACCCTCCCTTTGTCCATCAGCTCTGCAGGACAAGACAGCAAGAAAATAGCTACTAGATTTAATCAATTTAGCCTGCATTTTTTCCTTTCCTTTCTATTCTTTGTACATCTCTGATCTACAGCCTCAGCATTTTCTGGGAATAAGGGCTGTGTTTTACTAATGAAAGAGCCACCTAGTACTTCAAGATAAACCAGAGGTTTGCAAAGAAAACCCCGTAGTTGTCCGTGGTGCTTCCTCTCAGGTTCATGCTCCATGCAATGCCAAATCGCTTTTCACATTTCAAAGTAGTGGCAGAGCTTTTCCACCTCTTTTTAACAAGGCATACATTTTTTTTGTGAGGATGAGAAGGCACAACACCACAGACAACCTTGGGATCAGAATGGAAAAAAAAAAAAAAAAGAAAGAAAAAAGAGAAACAATTCAATATTTACACACTCCTGTGACAACCTCACTTTTCTGATTAAAAAGAAGCAATTAAAACATAAAGAACAGCCATGCGGGAGCAGATCAAAGGTCCTTCAGCTCAGGATCCTGGCTCAGACTGCCAGTAATGACAGTCAGAGGGTATAAGCCTAGGAAGCAATGGAGCAATCTCTGCCTCAGCTCATCCTTCCAGCCTCTGTGTCCGTGGCTCTCTGAGCTGGACACTGCCTCCATCCACTGCTGCAGTGAAAAGTCTTCCTCAGTCCTCCCTGAATTTGTCTTGTCCTTTCTTGAAATAATTTCTATTTCTGATATCTGCAAAATCCAGCAGCAACAAGATTTATTACCAAAAAATGTGCCTGCTGAAAAACTCCTTCCTTGTGCTCTCAACCCACTGCCTGAGAAGAGGGGACTGAAGCCAGCACGGATGATCTGCTTGACCCAACCTACGCAAAGAAACCCACCTCCTCCTGACTGCCCCTGCAGGATCGCTGCTTCCTTGGGAAGGAGCAGCAGCATTGCAGGGTAACAATGACCACTGAGATTGAAGAAGTCGCAGGGGGCCACAGGCAGCCTGTGCCCCAAGTTTAATTGTGAACCAGCCCTGACAGACCAGTGTAGTCTGCCAGCCTGGGAGAGAAGCACAGTCCCCAAACCGCCATCATTTTTATACCAAAGAGAAATTAAATGACAGTAATAACTCCAATATGCAGAATTTGTGCAAGTACTGGACCAAAGCGGGGTGTACTCATTCTTCACAAAAGAAATATGAGCATAACAATTTTTCTTTTGCTGCTCATGCTTTCTCCATACCATTTAATGAGCCATCAACAATGAGACTCAAACTAACCAACCAAAAAAGCAGAGGTCAAAAATTCTATCTTAAAAAAAAAAAAACAACAATAAAAGACAACTCAACCCAACCTAATAGCTTACTAGCTCTGGATTTGGAGAATTAACCCTGTTTAGAGCCATGGGCTCTGGGAACCCACAGGCTATCGAAAGGTTTCTGCCACCCCCAAAGGGCATGAGAGCAACAGGAGCCGAAAGCCGTTGCTGGGAAGTTCAGGAGGTCTCCTCTACTGAGCTGGGATCCACATTTTCATCTGAGCTTTAGCGAAAGTTAGTGAAAGCCCAGCTACCAACACAAGAGTTGGTTGTATCTTAACAGGTGATTTTGCAACAAAGAGGAACTCTGATTGCAAAGTTTCCTTGGCTAAAGGGCAAAGGCAGGGAGATTTTGAATTGTGTCAGCTTTTAGGATATGGTTTTCAGAACTACAAGTTGACCTAAAGTCAGTGAGAGTGACAGCTTTGCAGCATCACTGAAAAAGGAACTCCTTAACGCGCTGATAGTTCTTCCTGCAAATATTATAGCCACCGCTGTTTTTTTCTTTTTAAAAAGAGACATGCTTTCTCCTGAACCTTTTTCAAACGACTGGTGAAAATGTTCCTTCAATATCAAACGTCAAAATAAAACCTTTTGTAATTTGGCTTTTCAGTTCAGCTGGGGACAGAAACCAATGACAAACTGGCTGACTTTCCTCCAGGTTGGAAGAACATTTTCAGTTTTCTTGAGACATTCCCCAGTTTCTCCAAACAGCTTTTACCTTCCCTCCGTTAGTAACATGGAGAATAACCATTCCCCGTGTTAACTTTTCCACTGAACCAGCTCTCATTTTTCACCGAGAAAAGCTCACACCTCTGTTATACTGCCTAGCTCCAGCACAGTCCTTTTTCTGCACAAAACGCAAAACACTTCACAGAACACATGCAATAGGTGGGGAAACTGAGGCACGGAGACTCGTGGGATCTGATAAACCCATCAGTGAAAGAGCCAGAAAGCCCAGATGACAGCTTTGCCCAATAAACCAAGGAAAAAATATCCCTGGGGTTTTTTTTTTTTTCGTTGGCGGTGTTTGGTGGGGTTTTGTTTGTTTGTTTGTTTTGATTACTTCAGAATACTTTTTAAACCTTCTAACTCACCACAATGGCATTAAAACTTTTATAGCATTTAGAGACCTTCGAATTTATTTGAAACTGTAGTTTGGTTCCTGCTTTGCAATGCCGGCTGGGAAACACACCCTTGGATGGCGATTTTGGGTCCTTTTCATGCTCTAAAAGCAGGGCGGGTATTGCGGAAACACGGCCCCTCTTTTCCCGGCTGACCTAGGTAGCTCTGGAGAGCTCAGCAGTTGGTAAAGGGCAACAACAGAAGTAAATCAGATCCAAATAAAATATGATAAACAAAACCGAGGGGGGAAATAGAAGGGAAGAAGAGTTGTCCACGTAACTTGTTGGTTAGCATCTTGGGGACACTCCATTGGCAGTACTGCAGCATAGAGAGCTCAATTGAGGGGAGCAGCCATCACCACCTTTCCCGCTAAAATAACACCTTTAGAGCCAGATATTGCATTTTTTAGGGTCCTGGGAAGAGAAACTTTTTGAAGCCATCTCCTAGCGGCGGTCGGTTCGGCTCTCGGGAGGGAGAGGAGCCTCTCCGCAGCCGCTCACAGCTCGTTCCCTTCCCGACCGCGCTCCCTCAATAAACCCGTCTCGGGATGCTGCTTCCCCGCCCGGAGAAAATGTCTTGTCGGGATCAAGCGCAAGGATCCCACGGGCGGTGATGCAAGGAGAGGCCCCTTCCCCAGCTCGGTTTCCTTCGGAATACCGAGAAAGCCACGTCGGATCGCCGGGGAAAAGAGGGTGGGAGGCGACTCCCGGCGGAAAAAACCCCAAACCAAATCAAACCAAACTAAAAGCGAACGAACGAAAATCGCAGTTGCAGTTTTCGTTCGCTTTTCGGTTTTGTTTTTTGTTGGTTGGGTTTTTTTTCCGCCTTTCGGCGGCGGACGCAGAGCAGCCCCCCGGTCCGGGCTGAGGGGCTCCCTCAGAAGCTAGCCCGTGCCCGCAGCTGCGGCCCTTGCCCACCCCAAGGGATGCACGGCGCGGCCGGCCCCGATCAGCCCTTACCCACAGCAAAATTCGTGGACAGTCCTTGCGGCCGGGGAGATATATATACGTTGGGGTATTTTTAAACAGAAAGCGGGGGGGGGGGGGATTTTCTGGCCCTGCACACTCACCTCACCCTGCTCGGCCGCTGTTCGCCCTTTCTGACAGCGCTGAAAATAACAAGAGGCACTTGGAAAACGCCTCGCAGATGGCGCCCATCCCAGCTGCCCTCCAGCCGCGGGGCTGTTGTTCTATGGCTGCTCGCGTTCCCAAGCGAGGACAAGTTACGAAGGGCAGGTCAGAAGCAGGTCCGCGCCCTGCTGTGCCCTTCCCGCCGGGCCTGGATCAGGCCCGCACCGGGAGAACCGGGGCTCGGGGTGGAGAGAATCGGCGGCTCCACTCCGCGGCCGCACACGCACCCTCGGGGTGTTTGCGAGCCGCGATGCTCCGGGGCAGGTCGTTGGACAATCGACCGGTTCCCATCCAAACCCCAAAGCAGTTTCCCGGTGTCCCGCAAACTACGGTGCCGGTCCCAGCTCCGACGGTCCGGAGGGCCGAGTGAATGGATGGACAGAGGACAGCTCAGACGCCTGCCGCGGCTTACCCCGTCCAGGCAAGTCCTGTGCTCAGCACGCCCGCCCCGGCAGGAGGTGGGAGAGAGGCTTAGCCCGCGGGCTTGATCCTGGTAGCCCAACTCCCAGGGCTGTTCTCCTCCCGGTCCCCCGCAGGGAGACAGAGCAGCGCGTTAGGGGACCCGACGAGCTCGGCACGGCGGCGGCGAAGAGCAGCTCGTCGCTTCCCCTTTCTCGGGACGCGGCCGGGGAAAACAACCGTTTTCGCAGGCCGCCGGGTGCCGGGAGGACGCGGGCTCCCCGCAATGGCACGGCGGGAAAGACTGACTCGGGAGGCGCGGCGAGCCAGCCCCGGGACCGTCCGGCTGCTCCGCCGGCCGCTTCCCCTCGGGAGCCCCCTCGGGGCCAGCCCCGGGCGACGCCGCGGCTTCCTTGGC
The DNA here is from genome assembly GCF_963264785.1 of Psittacula echo. Taxonomy (NCBI): domain Eukaryota; kingdom Metazoa; phylum Chordata; class Aves; order Psittaciformes; family Psittacidae; genus Psittacula; species Psittacula echo. Next base: position 21,176,430 of record NC_137740.1, read on the forward strand.
CGCTTCGCTCCGGACCAGGAGCGGCCGCCCCTGGAAGGGATGGAAAGAAGGGTGTCCTCGCACTTACTGTCCTGTTGCGGGGTGTCACTGCCGCTGGTCAGCCCGGGGGACTCCAACAAGCTCCGGCCAGGTTCTCCGCCGCCCTCGTCCGCCTGGGCGGCCACCATGTCGCCCGCCTCCTCTAGGTCCAGCAGGTGACTCACGGAGAAGTTCTTCTTGGCTTGTAAATTGTCCAGGCCGGCGGGGCCGTCGAGTCGGGCGGGCAGCAGGGCCTGCCTCTCCATGGCGTGGGCATAGCTGGACGCCATGGTGCTGAGCGAGGCTTTTCTGCCCTCGCCCCCCGCCCCCCGGGCGCCCACCAGCCCCGCTCCCCCCCAGCCGCCGGCCTTTCGAAGGGGTGATGCGCAAGGACGGAACTGGGGGGCAACGGAACGGGACCCTACGGCGGCAGGAAGGGAAGCCCGAAGGGGAGCGGGCAGTGCTGGGCTTAAAACATGCCGGAGGGGAGAGGCTGCGGCCGGCACGGGGAGCTGCCGCCGGCCGAGAGGCGCAGGGCGGCTGTGGGGCTGCTGCGCCCCGTCCCTCCGCCTCCGCTGCCGGCGGCTCCCTCCCTCCGCCCCTGCGCTGCCCTCCCCTCCCCACCGCACTTCAAACGGCGGGGGCGGCTCCGCAGCGCTCCGGCCGCGCCGGGCACCCGGGGGAGGGCGGCCCGCGGGGCCCCGCCGGGACGTGGCACCAGCGCGGCCCCCCCGGTCCGGGTGCGAGCAGCGCCGGCCCCGCCGCGCTCATTTGCTCCTCATAGGGGTGGCTAGGGGAGCCCCCTGGTAGGGGGGTGCAAAGGAGGTGTGGGGTCCCTCAACTGTCAGCTGGAGCTGCACCTTGAGGGGAACGCGGGTGCAGCCCTGGGGAGGGCTCCTGGGGCCGAGGAATGGAGCAAAAGGAGAGAAATAGTGAAAATGAGAAATGCACATGAAAAGGTGACATATAGAAGAGAAAGCGTGAACGGGAGAGAGGAAAGGAAAAGGAAAAACAGTGAGAGAGGAAGAAAAGGCACAACAGAGAACTAAAAGACTGACCAAAAAGAGAGCAAAAGAGCCAAAGTGCGGGATAACAACAAAAAGAGAAACAGCAAATTAAAAAAGGACAGGAGGAAGAGGACACAACTCAGAGCTCCTTAGGCCAGCAAGCAAAGAGGTTCCAGCAGTTTAGCCTGGCCCGGCTGGTCCCCTGGCCAAGGGCAGGTAGAGGTGCAGGAAGGTACCCCGAGTCCTCCCGCGGAAAAGCCCCGAGGGCAGCAGGGCTGGCAGCCAAGACAGGGTCCTGCAAGCCAGGAGAGGCCTCAGCTCCCCGGTGGCTGGAGCCTGGGCTCTAAGCTACCACGGCCAGCCCAGAATTTCCATCCCCCCTGATCTGGGGAAAGAACATTTGATGCCATCAAAGGGCTCCAGATTGAAAACAGATGTGCTTCCCTGAGCCTCTCCATGCATTTAATTAAGGCACAGGCATGGAGGAGACATTTTCATCATTAGTTTGCTTTCAGATTCCTCCCCCCCCCGACTACAGGTCCCGGTTTACCCTTTGCAGTCTCTAACACCCAAGCGAGCATAGTAGAGCTGTGGGACTCTGCTGTACCAAACTTGGAGGCAAGCAAAGCTGGTGGGCACAGGCTGGAAAGGCCAGAAAAAGCACCAGAGCAAGGTTGAGCATGTGGACAGAAACACATGGGTGTACATAAACCCAAAATACTATATATGCATCTATGTACACAGCAGTATGTGACTTACTGCATGCTGGTGTGGCCCTTTCTCTGCACATGAGGGAGCTTTTGTACATGATGTCCTGCAGCACAGGATGGATGGGGAAGGGGCTGTGTCTTCACATGGGTGCTCAAGGCTGTTATCTGGCAGGATGTAAGCAGACAACTTGTACCCTGGCTCTCAGGGTGTCCAGGTTTAGGCATGGCAGGGAGGGTGTACATACTGCCATACTGTGAGGAATGGTTATCTGTACACACCTCTGTGTGCTGCTCAACACATGAAACACCCTTTTCCCTGCCTTTCCCAGACATTTGTCTGCCTTCTCAGTGAGTAGGTTTTACCTTCTTTCTCCCACTTCTTAAATGGATTTTGGAACTCACCTGGCCTTCCTGACCAGGTGCTGTGGAGTCCCAGCCATAAATATGCCATTCTACTGGCAGTAGGGTCTACTCTTAGCCCCTGTAAACCCCTGCCATGTGGGTGACGGCAGAAGCCACAGAAGCCACAAGAGGTCTTTGTACTACCTTCACTGACATCCCATTGACATTCCTGGTAAGAAGTATTTCTCCTTAAAACTCCCCATGTCTAAGGGCACCCTTCAGACAGCCCTCCTTCCCAGTCTTGGGATTTGGGAATGCAGTCCAATACCAGTAAATGCCCTGGAAAGATGGTGGGTGAAAGCAAGATTCTGTGGGTGACCACATCGACATGTCTGCATCTGCTACAAAGGGACGGTCTCACCTGCAAGGCAATAAAGGGGCCCAGCTTCATGACTGGCTGCTGTGGCTTTCCCTTTAAGCGTGCCACAGTGCTCCCGTGCATACAGCACCATAGGCCGAACAGGAACATTGGGATGCCAGATTCACATTCTGGAAGTGGCCTAAACACCTCGTTTTCCCAGATGCCTCCTCCTACAATACAACTGCATTTCTGAGACTGGGTGGGAGAACTCTGCTGAGGGACAAGATAAATCCAAGAAAAACTCTTCCAGCTCTGCCTCCAAAGAAAGAAGGCTGGGAACAGTGAGCTTGATCAGCCTGAGCTTGAGGGAATATAGGTGGGATGGGTGAAGGGACCTTGTCTTGTGCAGGAAGTAAGTCAGATGAAAAGAAAGTGATGGACAAAAGTGGCCCACGAGGATCATGAGTAAAACATAAACAGAAAAGAAAGAATTGGAAAGATGAGGAGAGGGAGGAGATGAAGGACATGGTCTCTGTGCTCGTGGGTGAGCAAGCCAGGGCATCCCAGGACCCTGCATAGCTGCAGATCTCAGCCAGTCACTAAATCGGAACTAGGACCATCTTTACAGGACAAGCATGAAACATTCCTTTGTTAGCCATTTCCTTTAACTTGGTTCAAAGTTTCAGAAAACTTCAGGTTAGAGTACTGGCAGGTATTATCACCTTACTTGAGTGCTGAACAGTATTACTGCCTTCTAATGTTCATCTTCTACCCCTCCAGCCACAAGTAGGGAAGATAGAAGAGGATGGGGCATTTGCCATCATATCAGATGTATTAATTTCTTCCTGTGGAAGTGCCCTACTGCCAGCCCCTGCACTCACTCCAGGGCCTCCAGGAGTTTCTGCAGAATAAATAGTCATAGGATGGGAATGAGCCACACCATGGCTTGCTGTAATCCAAAGATCTCAACCCACTTTCACCTGTTTCAGATGAGGAAACTGATGCAAAGATAGCTTGTCCTTAGCATCAAACCCAAAGCAAAGGTGGTAGAATACCCCAGTTCTCATGTCCCTGAGGCTACGAAGGGTGCCACAGATGGCACGTGACAGCAAATGCATATATCATTTCAACATCCTACAGGCCACAAAGTTAGGCCATGGTAAGCTAGACATCTATTTCCCACCTTACCGCTGGCCTGGTGCCATGCTGAACAGACAGTTCCCATTCCCCACCATCTTCCCATCTCACCTTTCCTTTCCAATGTGCGCCTGCCTGGCAGCTGCTTACAGCCCCATTCCTCCACCTTTCTAGGCTGTCCATCAAATGATTGCCTCCTGCTCACACTTCCAGCAATGCAGGGACCTCTCATCCTCTGCTGCCAGGGAAGGAGAAAGCCCAAAGGTTCTGAAACAGACAGAAATCTTCTAGGTAAAGCCCCTACAGTTGAAGGGCCGAGCCTCATGCTGCAAACAGCAGCCAGACCCCAGTTTGGCCCTTCCTGCTCCCACAAGTAGTTATCATCATAAAGGGTATCAGTGAGACTCGTGCCTCAGTGGAGCTCTGCCTCAAAACTCATCTCCTATGCTGTGACAATACACGATGCTCAGAGGTGAGGCAGAAACCACAAGCAAGCTCTCCCATTCTCCTTCCCCCAGCTGCTTATCAAGGAGGTGAAAATCAAAGACCTGCACCTCTGCAGATAACCAGCACATTTTCTACTGCTTTCTTCTCTCACAGAAAATTACAAGCTCAATCTGCAGCATCAGTGAGAAAGTCTAACTTGAGTATTTGTGCTCATTCCTGAAACTTCCCATGAAACCCATCCCTAGCAGCTCCTGTGGTTCTCCAATATATGAGCTACCCAAGTATGCTATAAACCCTCAGAAACATTCTCTTCACCTTTGCACCTATTTGAACAGGAGCTTCCTTGTCTTGTTAGCAGTTTTCAGGTACAACAAACAGGAGCTGAGATGACCACCTTCCCAAGGGTCTTGCAGCCAACAAGAAATACACAGAGCAGACGAACAGCTGGGCAGAAGTAACATGCTCAGGACAGCTCACATTCCCTGTAGTTGGCATTAGTGGGATGGAGGAAAACACCAAGCAAGCCAAGCCAAGCCAAGCCAAGCCTGCTCTGCTCCCACATTTGGCTCCTCTGCACTAACTACCACACCACATGCCTTCCCTAGCATAAACTACCCGCTTGTTTCAGGTGCCCTAAATATCTTCTCTGCTATCTAAGTTAAAAACCAAACCAAACCAACAAAGAGGCAGCAGAACCTGTGGAGGCTGTGACACACAGGTGTGGATTCTCAGCTGTCTAATAATATCATGGCTCTCAGGTGAAGCATTTTGTTCGGCAAGAGAAAGTAGTTTGAGTATCTCTCCGCTACCTCATTTTCATGAAAATTCTCAGCATGTAATGTCTTAGAGCCCTTTTTCAATCTGCCAAATTTTTTTTAACCTAGCAATTTAAAAATAATATTGCAGGAGACCAGCATAGAGAAGGAGGAGATAACAGCCAGCACCATTGCACAAGCTCGTGCAATGCACACACAGTTTATTACAGCTTTGTGCTTCTTGGCCTTAGCCATGCAAGGTGCTGGGGACCCTACGGTACTGATCTGACGACTGCACTGGAGTGCAAGCAGATTAGGTGATTCAGACGACAGGAGGGCACAAATGTACCTTGCTCCTCTCTAAGGACCATAGTAACAGTTACTTTGGAGGGGAAGTGCTCCAAGATGGACCTCCACTCCTTTGCATCCCAAAACATCAGCCACAGCTCCTCAGGGGCAAGCTGACTAGAAGCATCAAATCAGGTATCTCTGCTGCTGGCCAATTCTCAGGCTGCATCCATACTATCCCATTCCTTGCCCACCCCAGTGACATTCCCACTGTTGGGCTCTGTTGTTGAAACCCAGGTGCTGGGGAGCCAAACCAAAACTCTTTGCCCTGGAAAGTTTTCCTTCCATCACCCTGTCACGCTGGTTCATTGAAATGTCTGCTCTCAAGCCTCTTTGCACTTTCTCTACCCAGGGCTGGGTAAGAACTATGGTGATCTGGAGCAGAGCACCTGCAGGAATAAATGTGTGTACATATAGGTGTATTACCTTACATGCGTGTGTGAGAGTTTGGGTATGTATGCACACATTCAAGCCTGAAGCCAGACCTCTCTCCCACAAACTCCTGCTACACACTTGGGCCAAATCTCCCTCTTTTCTTTATTCCCCACACAGAGGTGTGTTATTAGATCTGTGGGGATCAGGTTGTCTACAGTCATTTCAAGCTGTAAACTCAACATCAGGGTTTCTTTTAATCCCAAACATCTTGATATCATCTGGAAATGCCAAGAGCAGTTTATAATTAGGGTTTAGCATGCAGATTAATACCAGCAGCTCCAGGGTGAACAGACCATCAGAGTCTAATCAAAGCTTAAATGGGGCAGCAATTTTAAACTGAGATTTATTATTCCTCTGCATAGTATTTTGAACCAGGGACTGAGTTCACATCACACACAATCATTCCTGGAAGTGCTATCACATCTCCAGTCAGAGCAAGGTGGCTTGTTACTGGTACATGGGGATGATAAATACTAAGCCTCGGGAGCTTATTTAGGAATATCACAGCATTGAGTATGAGATTTAGAACCTGAGGCAGGAAAGCACTGGCACACATGTACAACTCACGGGGCTTCAGGCCCACATGGATGGTGGGGCAAGGCCACACACTTTTTTTACTGGGTATCAGTTGTTATAAGGGAGGTGGCCCCACGATACCAGCTAGGGGGTTCTCTGTTTGGCATCTCTGGCCAAGGAGTAGGAAAGATGTGTGAGTAAGGAAGGATGGAAAAGTATGCATTATTCAGGATGGGGGAAAAGTCAGCTCACAGCAACAGAACCATCACGGGAACTGGCACCATGTAAGCAGGCTTGACGGCGTGCTCAGCTAAGGATTGGGGTGGGAGTTCTGGGCCAAATGCAGCCAGGGAAATCTCCTCCTGAAAGGTATTTCTGCGAAGTCACGTTTGGATGGCCCCTGAGTGTACCCCCAAGACTCAGAGGTTTGGTTTTCAGGGTGGGGGCAGCTGGACTGTCTGTGCAGCGCCTGGGTTAGGGTTTCCAATAGCAGGGCTCCTACCTTTTCAAATCAGCTTTGCCCAGACCTCCTCCAACCCAGTCTGGGCTGGAGCCCTTCCCTCAACTTGTCATTTATAAAATACAAGTGGAGAAGGGGGCTGAGAGAGTGGAAATTTGTTCATCAGTTTGTCTGTACAAGTCCCAGTTTTCAGATTTCAAGACAGAGTTTCAACAGTTGCCACCTAGCTTTCAACAGAGATGACAAGCACATTCTCTAGCTGGCAATGCCAGGAGCTAGTTTCCTATCTTTTTCTGTAAGTTTTGCTGCAAGTGGAAGAGGGGCTATGAGGACACAAATGTCCTCATCTCCAGCATGGACTTGAATCAGAGTTCAGCACTTCAGTTCCCTGGCTTTGCTTTTGCTAGAGATACCTGCATAGCTTGCAGATCTGCCTCTGGCCCTGGAGGCTGCGTCTGTGGAGGTGTGTGTCAGCACTATCCTGACATGATCCCAAAGATAGGGGTTCATGGATTCTACCAGGAAACTGCGGCAGTATCAGCACAAACATCTCCCCACCATGGCTTTGCTCCAGCTTGCAGGGTGTCAGGGCATAGTCCTGAAGGTGGATGGTGTTTGTCTTCATCACATTAAGCCTGCTCCATCCCCTTCAGGGATTTCAGTGGGATTACCTCCCTCGGGAACCAGGACTCTGCCTAGCAAGAAACCAGGCTGTGGCCCTTTCAGGTTGCATACTCACCTACCATGGCTATCTGGGGGCATCGAGATGGCCACCAGGAACCCCCATGGGCCAGCTAAACAGAGCTAGCCAAGCTAAATTAGAGCTAAACTGTGTGTTCCCAAGGGCTCAGACTTGAGCTGGCTCCAGAGCTGGCTGCATAAGGAGCCCTGGGTTTGGATAAGCCAGCCATTTAACTGGGGTTTTATTACCAGGCAGGGTAACAAAAGCACTCAGAGGTCACTGGTGAACTTTAATCAGCACCGAGGGTCACTGGATAGCAGGCTAGGCAGGAGGAGGGCAGGGCCCAGGGCACGCAAATAAATAAATAGATGTATTGAAACCACCTCCGTTCCTCCCAGGGATCTCCTCTCTCTCTCTTCTCCATGCTCTTTACAAGCAGATGTTCAAATGTTCCTAATTTCCCCAACTTCAAGATCTCCAAATTTAGCAGAGAAGTTTATCCACAAGGTTTGGTTGAGGGTTCTTTTTTTGCATTCAAATCCCTCACTGCTGGAGATGAAAGTTCAGTCTGCTGGACTGCTCTTGGGGTGGATATCAGATATCCCTCACCCCAGAGAGAGACAGCATCCCACCAGCTTCTCTCCCCTGCAGGAAAGAAAAAAAACAACAACCCTCCCATAATCAGAGTCTGGGCAGACAAATTGGCACCACTGTTTTCGTCTTCTCTCCCTTCACCCCCCTTTCTGGAAGAGGACTAACCCTTCGGAGCACAGTCACAACTCGCAAATATTTGTGGGTATTATATTGCAACAGGGAAAAAAATCCAAATGAAGGTAACTGCTAAAAGCTTAGTCCTTCTCCTATGGAAAGTAGCTTTATGCACATCCATAAATTTCCTTTGGAAGTGGCCATTAAAATTGCTTCTTGTTTAATTTATTTTTTTTTAAGGTCGTTTATACACTTTTTCTCATCTTGCAAACGAATGATGTCACTGGCAGGACCAGTAATGAACTGAAAAAAAAAAATCAACTTTGTCAAAAAGCAAACATTTCAATACCAGTCTGCTAATCCAGTCAAATACTTAAGCATGTGCTTAACAACCAACATGTATTTAAGTGCCTTGCTCCCACAGGGACATCTGTCCACACTCATCTTCATGCACAAATGATGTGCTTGAAGCAGGGAGGGTGTTTAAACTGTTGCAGGATGGGACTCCTTGGGCCTGGCTGCTGAACGACTCCTTGCACAGGCAGCACAACATGACAGAGACCCCTCAGCAGCTGCGCACGGGTGCCCTGACCCACTCGCTGATGGTCGCTGGTCCTCCCTCTCCTTCTACAATCTTGAGACTGATGTCCTCAGGGTTTCCTGCATTGCTGCTTTCTTTCTAACAGTCAGGCCCACCTCTTTTTGCCCACTGTTCAAAGGACAAATCCTTCTCCAGATGCCACGAAGCAAATCCTCTCTAACCTGCATGGTGCTTTGCTTTGCAGATATCCCCTTGACACACAAAATCCTGTTTAGTTAAAAGCCTCCTTGCACGATACTTGTGTTCTTCGGTTTGGGTGTGTGGATGGGGATTTTAGGTTTGTTTTTATTTTTTTGGAAGCTATTTTAATGAAGTGGAAGCAAAACCAAATAGCAGGCTGCTCAAGTGGGGAAAAATAAATGCAAAACTTGAAAATGAATAATTGGCATGGTTTTAATTAAGAAGCGGTTAACTGTTTCGGGGTGAAGAGCATGGGCTTGGGTTGACACTGTCTGAACCCTGGAAAGAGCACGTTAAGCTGTTCACCATGCTGCGGGTTAAGAAAATGGGAAATAAATACATCCCAGCCTCTTGGAAAACTAAACCATCTTTAGTGCTCAGCTGTAAACTTTCTTCAGCAATTTATTAGAATTCCAGAAAACACTTGTTGAGTAGCCTTGGCCCATAATAAATATCAGTCCTTGTTTGTTTGTTTTTGTAATGGGAACAAAACCACATCTTTTTCTTTCTAAAGTGGATAATTCAATTACATGGCAAGAAACACATTCATTGTCCAGAATACCCAGAGAAGATTGCCACGAGACTTGCAGCTCAGTGGAGAGAGGAGGGGAACAGAGCCAGCTGATACCCAGGATTGGTTTCAGGGAAGATTTCCTTGTTGGCATGTCCACTTTTGCAAGAGATGACAGCAGCAGAGGATTGTCATTACAAACAGGAGGCAGAGACGGGCACCTCTGTCCATCCCAGGAAGTGGAGCTTCGGGGTGGCAAGGCAGATATGAATGAAAGAGAACGAGGGATAGTGAAGGGAAGTGACTTCGTGACACACAGCAGCTCCGAGGTGGCAGGGAGATCCAGCCCTCTGTTCTCAGCCTGCTGTGTGCACTCACGAATTTCTCGTGATTTCCTCCAGAAAATGCAAACCCCAGGTTGCTGCCTGCAGTGCCAGCAAGGAGTCTGTCACATCCATGTGTCAGCACCGCTTTGGGAGCCCTGCTTAACTGCTTGCTGACATGTTCTGAGTGCCTGGTAGGCACTCAGATCCAGTAAAATGGGTGTTGTTTGAAGGCAGAAATCCACCTTTGTCCCTCATCTCACATCTGATCACGTGCTCTTTCTCAAACCTAGTTTCAGTCCAAAAAATATCAGTTTTTTCTTCTAGACACTGAAATACTTCAACGTTTCTTGCTCTGCAGGCTGTCATCGCTTCGGTGGGGACTGGTCCTGGCCTCAGTGGTAGGAGGCAGATAGTGGCAATGATCACAAATAAGTCTGGAGGCAATACCCTATAAGATCAGGGAGTGCTTGTGAGCATCCATTCCCTTCTATGCCTCCATTTTTGAGAGCCTGCCTTGCAAAAGGACAAACAGGAGTCAATACTTTAAAATCAGTTCTTGGTGGGTTTGGTTTGTCCACCCTCTGCAGGCAGCCTGGCTCTGGGTTTAATGCTAGAAAAGTCTCTGAGCTGAAATAGCTGAAGGGAGGTACTATCCAGATAAGCAATTACCCAGTGTGCTTTCCCAGGGACAGCCCAGCAATTATGGTCAGCAATAAAGAAATCTGACAGTTGTCAAAACACAGACCCTCATTCCTTCAAGCTCTTCTTGAGGGGCACAATTAGCGTGCTGATGTGATTAAAGCCATGTTCAGCTCTGTGATAGGAGAGCCAGATGCACCCAGATAACTCCTCCAAAGCCAGCCGCTCAAAACTGAGGCGTTGGTTACCTGATTTGTAGCCAATCAAGTAGAAATCAACCATTCCTATCCACATAGCTACATCATGCCATTAAACAGCCAAACCCTCTTCTCTTACGTGTCGTTGAGGGAGATGAAATCCATATGGCCCAGACAGTGAGCACAGGCTAGGGATGGAAGGAAGGACAGAAACAGCATTTCTTCAGGACAGAAGACAATGGAAATGTTTCCACTGATTCCAATAGGCTCTGAATCAGCGGCTGCAACCAATTTTCCTCCTAAATGGACTTCCATATGTCTAAAAAAGTCTTGCAAGCGCTGGAATTTGTTACAGAACAAACCTGTACTTTATTACTCTGCTCCCCAACTCTGAGTGTTTCTCCCTTTAAATTCCTTGCTCAGCCATTTCTGGGCTTCGGGGTTCACTTTCAAGGAATGCATTCACTTCTAAAGCTAACATTTTTCCATGACACAAAAAAAGTTTCCCCCCTCTGCTCCCAGACTTCACTTCACTTTGCTGGGGTCTTGAATCTTTAGCTTCATCAGAAAAATAAGTGGCTCTATGTGCAGAGGAAAACATGGGGAGGAAATCAAGTTCACCAGACCTGAAACCTTCTTCACTTTACAGATAGCCTCTGAAACACAGATATTTGGGGAAAAGCCTAGCAAAACTTCTTTTTTTTTTTTACCAGAAATTTTCCATTTCCCACTTCTCTTAATACAGAAGAGATTTTATTTTGTTCTCTTTTTGACAGGCATCCTTAAACTAAAGATTTTTCTCTTTCCTTCATTCATTAAATCAAAAAAAAATTGGCAGAAGTGAAGTTTTCCATTTTTATCAAAAACCGTTTTGTAGGGAGAGTCACTTTCTTGCCCATGATGTTCTGTATGTGCTCTGTAATTCATTTAAAGGGGTTTAGGAACCTATGTACCATTTTCAGTAGTGGTTTAGGCACGACAAGGGACATTATCACAACCAGCGTCATATGCATATTCCAGTATTATCAGTAAAGTTTAAGCTTTTAAATACCTTTTATCTTGTCCTGAGGCGTCAGCAAAAGTCAGGCTTCTTACAATGTCTTGAAAATACAACTTAAGTTTGATTAAGCTCTTAAAACCAAATAGAATATTTATAACTTACTCCTAAAGCTATACCAAAATGGTCATAAACATTATAGTTTTTAAATTCATCTATCTGTGCAAAAATATTTTCCATTTCCTTGGAAGAATGAAAACACAGGAAGAAAGTTTCAAAGCAACTCCCACAAGGAACATCCCTAAGGTCTCATTTAATTCACAATTTTAAGTTTCTAAGCTTCCAAAGTATGTTTTAGTTGATGTTAACTTTAGCTTCAGGGTGTTGTTTCAAAATGAAATCTCAAAACATTTCATTAGAAAACAAAGCCAAAACACTTGGATTTATTTTTCTTCCTTTTCCAGAACAGTTTGTCAAGCTGATGTGAATTCACTAACATTTTCAGACAACCTAAAGCACAATTTTTTGGCAAATAACTAATTTGCCAAAAAAAAAGGAAGTAATTGTCCTCTTCTAAGAATAAGGATAAAATCATCTGTGATTTTAAGTGTTCAGACTGGGCAGTGATGGAGTATTTGCCCTGATGATAGAAAAAGAGAAATAAATTTTGCTTATTACTTTATACATATGTTGATACATATCTCAAATTTATATACACACACATACACACACGTCCCTTTCCGTCCAACATGAATGTTTTCAACACAGAAAAAGTAAAGAGAGGAGATTGAGTGCTGATTAGAACAAAAGTTGCACTGTACCTTACAGATTTCAGCATGTCTCATTAAAACCGGGCTTGAAATATACATATCCTTTAATAAATAAAGCTTAAGGTACATAAACACTGCAGCGGATATAAATTATTTTAACCAAAGTATGTAGGGAAAAAAAATTACTGGAACACCACGATCCAGGGCATTTTACAGTAAATTGGACTTCATCAGCGGTTTTGCATTTTTATTTGATTTTGGAGTTCCTCCACTAAAGCTGTAAGTTTTGTAGAGTTTATTTCACACCTTGTAATTTAAAACGCTACACTCCATCGAAATTCCTCTCAAAAAAAGGACCTGAGTAATTAATGTCTTTGGGCTCAACATTCATTATATCCCACTAGTGTGAAAATTCATAAAAATAAGACATGGGATTAGGAGCTTAACAGCCTCACACATTTGCAGAGCTGCTGCATTGGCAAATATTTCTCTGCTGTGTCGGACTGGAGCACGCTCCCGGCTGCTTTCATTTGTTTCGTTGGATGATCCAAGTCATTAGAAAGTGCCTGAAAAGTAACCTCATGTCTCATGCTCATATTTTTTCTTGGAAGAAGATGAATAGAAGGGGTTTGGGCCATTTCTTCCCATGATTTCCTTCATTTGGTAGGATGTGCTTTACCTCCTCATAGAGACAATGGGAATTTAGGGCACTTGCAGCAAGGGGACTCCAGATGCCCTTGGAAAGGAAGCAGAACCTGGGCTTTGATTACTGAGAGCTGAATTGCTTCCTTTATGAGAACGCCCTGGGTTCTCCTCCCTGGTTCCAAGGAGGTGGAACAGCTCCGAGTTGAATCACAGACTCCGTTTTGCCCTTGGCGGATTCATAGATACAGTGGGTGAATTTGTGCAATGAACAGTAACTTTGACCAGAGTTTAATTTTGGAGGGACATAAACCATTCACAAAGTTGGGCTGAATTTGACAAGCACATTTTGCCAAAAAAACAAACAAAACCAACAAGCCTAATACAGGAGGCTCTTTTTAAAACTTCAAAACATTTCATTCCAAAGTGTTTTCAGAGCAAAGAGGTTGACTTCATGTAGGTGTTTCTGAAATGAGCCTTTTGGAGGTTTTATTGAAAAGCCTGACTTTAGAAAAAAAATGAAATTAAACTGTAAAATGGAACATTGTGTTTCAGATCAAACACCATGTCCTAGGTTGTCTCAATATTTCTGGTGGGGTTTTTTTTTGTTTTTGTTTTGGTTTTTTTTTTCCCTTTTCTTAAGACTCTCTTGGTTCAAAACAAACAGAATTGCTTCATTCCTTGGTCGCCTCCCTCAGGTATCTAAATCTGACCACAGTACAAAGCATCCTTTATTCACCCAGGTCCAGCCATTCACCCCAGGACATGGCTGGCTAGAAACTCTAAAGAGTAGATCAGTACAGCTCTCCCTTCAGGTCTGGCTACTCAATTTCCTTCTAAACTGGGCAATTCCTGTAGTGCTGAAGTCACTCATCACGACTCCCTCTATAGCCAATGGTGAGAAATTCGAGCCCAAGATTCTTAGGACAAGCCATACTCTGAATATGCCACTTGATTTTAAAGGGAAACAAGCTGTCCAGTTTGGACTCAGAGATACTTTAAGTGAGGGGATGTGAAGTCTGTGAAAGGTCTACTCTTGGGCAGAAAGTACCACTGGAAATTGCTGTCTTCATTACTGCACATGCCTGTGGAAGGGAAAACCATTTCCAAGATAGATCAGCTATTCCATCTGCCCTGGAAATTAATCTGTCAGCAGCAGCTGGGAAAAGTGCATCAGCATTCAAGTACTTTGCTGCCTTCTGATGTTTAGGGTCACATTTGCATCACCTTTCTGCCAAGTGCTTTTTGGCTTTAAGATGGTGCACAGCCACCGATCCAGGGAAGTCTGGCTTTTCAGGAAGTTCTCTAAAGAAAAGCATACCAGAAAAAAGGCTTATTTTATTTCACTCTACACATTTTAAAGCAATATAATTAAAATAACTGGTTTAGCATCCTAAATGAAGTTTACACATTTTACCCCTTGAACAATAATTCTAACTTAAGAAGTTAGCCCACTCTTAAAAAAATAAGTAAATTACACATCTTCTTTGAGCTTAATGAAAGAAACTTCTACCTCCAAGCTTGACCTGGAGGCTGTGTTTCAGCCTCCCTTTTCTCTCCAGCCTAGAAAGCTGTTTTGCACTCAGAGCAAGCCACCTTTGTAGTGAAAAGATGAGGAGATTCTAAGGAAACATCTGGACTTCTCAGATGGGTAAAAACTGGGAGATCTCTCAGCAAAGTTATTCTTTAGTTTGATCAAAAAATCTGTCATCACATACTCTGGCTGGTGAAGAGGTGATAAAATCATTCAGTTTTAGGACATGGAGTGGTTCTCAAATTCAAATCAGATGGAAAGAGAGACAACATGTTTTCAAAAGTAGTTAGGCTCCCAGCTAGAATGATGACTCATATCATTTTCTTGTAGTTGCAAATTGAGCGTGTTTCTGAGTTTGAATACAGCAGCAAATAACCACCCCACCATACTTTTCTTATGAACTTATCTTACATCATAGCTCTGTGCCCTCACGAGGACAGCAACCGTGAAACATGGTGCTGTTGTCCATGCAAGCAAGCACTGATCCAGTGCTTTGCTTGCTCTGAGGATATCTACATGAGTTGATGCACAAGCATGACGATGAGTCACAGATGGCTCGATTAGTGTTGGAAATTCAGTGCAGATCTGAGCAACTTTTGGATGCTTCCCACCATGCATATTTCACTCCCTGTCTCACTGCAGAGCCTGCTGTGCAAATGCTTTAAAGGATAACACAGAAAGAGTTGTGCGTTGGGAACTGGAAAAAACATTCTCTTCAAACACAGTTAATGGGGCAAGAATACCCAAGTTTAAACTGCAGCAGTGTAGTTTCCAGTTAGACCTTGGAGTAACCTTCTACAGGTGACAGACAAATTCTCCATCACTGCAGGGTGCAGAAACTATTGGACGATTCTCTGTCAGTACAGACAGGGTGGACTAGGTTGTGGCTATGAGTTATGGGACATTTTGAGATCCTTTCCCCTTCCATCATTTCGGAACAGGTCAGCCCACCTGCAGTTTAGTCTTGCTCGGAAGTTGCACCGTGAAAACACATAGTCTACAGGTCAAGTCCACACACAGAAACTACTAAAGAAGCAATCTAAGAAATAACACTAACTTTTCAGCAGGAGCAGAGCTCACATTTCTTCAAGGGAACATCCTCCATGAGCATCATATGTATCTGGATGGTTAAGCAGTACTGATACAGAAAGTTTTGTTTGCGGGTATCCAGGACTGGATTAAAACTGCTGTGACCCCATACAACGAAACATTGATGCAGTGTATACCACTCTGCCTAGTCAAATTTATCCTCTGAATTGTTATGGGGCAACTTTAGTCCAAAAGAATTCATGCCAGATGAGGTATCATATGTCTTCCTGCAGCCAGTGTAAAATGTGAAGCCAATATAAACACTATATAGCATGTTCTAGATGATCCAACACAAAGCAACAGTGTACACACACCTGACCTGGATCATATTTGTCCTGCCAGGTGATTTTGCAATACACAGACTTGAGTGTTAATGATGTGGAATCCTAGCCCCATCTATTGCCCTGACAAGCCTTCGTCTAGTGTTTCTCTCTTAAAAAAAACCCTTCCTGTCAGTTCAAGCTCAAATGCAGCATTCAGAGATACTAATACCATCCTGACAGGTTGTTAATGATGAGTTTTCTCTCCTCAATCAGGCTTAAAAATGGAGCCTGTAAGGAATGACGTTTATGCCTTTTAGCAGAGATGCAAGAAAGAACATTGATATTCAGCACCACTACAGAAAACTACCCAGCAGCAGAGTCCCAGCCATCAGCTCTGCACAGTGTATGAGACAAGCAGCCCTTGATCTGCTCTTGACACTAGACCTCACTCAGGGCCAACTGTCCAGGTTAGTGGAGCTGTAATTTGAGGCAGGTCCCCACTAACCTGAGGCTGTACATCATGTAGCACGCAAATCCAGCCCACCTGCTGTGCCCAAGGTTAGGCCCTAAGCAGGGCTTTCTCCACCTTCAGTTACAGACATCACACATGCCCTCCATGTCCCATCAGCTCCACTGAGCATCTTGCAGTGATCTCCTCAGATACGGCTCAACATGCAGGATGTACCAAGGCACACTTGTCCTCCAAATAAAGGTTCTTGTGTCCTGTGAGAGCACCTTCCTCTTCAGCTGGGTTGAGAGCCATCACCTGGTTCCTCCATAGCCACAGACAAACCTGCTGCCTGCTTGTAATCCAGGTAAGATAGCAGTGTTGGATTCACCTCCACCTCAGAATGTATGCCACAGCTTACCTTAGACACCCCAACAGGCCAGCCATGCAAATGAAACGAGGGCAGTTTTCCCTCCCTCTCCAACCCCATATCTCCAACCCTATGGGACAACTGTCCCTGGACTTCACACACCTCCGCTGTGTTGCAATTCTTCTGAGTCCAACACTACAGACTGTTATCATGCCTCTTGGCCCTGAGATCAAGGAAGGGTCTAGAAGTGCTACAGCCCCATCTTTTGAAAGCAATTCATTTATCAGGTGAGGGCTTGACTAAGCTTGATTAAGTTTATACAGCAGGAAAGTGGCAGTGGCATGCTATCCCCCAGCTTACACGGAAACACATCCCAAATGCACAGTCGTAACTGCCTTGGGCTTGCACAAAACTCGAGTGGCCTCTTGTTTCAGGGTTAGCTGATAATTTCTTCCACAGAAACTCCTGTGTCAGTGGATGCAAATTGTTAAAATTCTCAAGCTTTCTTGCATTTGTTGTATCTGCCTTCAGGGTTTTGTTTTTTTTTTTTTTTTAGTATTAGATGGTGCTGAGTTTCCAAGCTTTTCTCTAGGGGGATGAGGCCATCAGGTGACCCACAGTGTGGACAGCCAGCCAAAACTCTGTGAAGATGGGATGTGAGCAAATTGGGCATGAGGAGAAAGCCCTAGGAAGGAAAAAGGAATATCTCATTGCGAGAGGTTTAAAGTGATCCCGAGAAAATCTCTAAATTAAGAGTTTACTGAAGGGGTGGATAGGAAGGAAAATTTTAGAAGAGGAGGACTTCCAGACCTTACTTTATGTTACTGACAGCAAGGCTGTGTCTAAACAGACCACGTACCTCCTCTGAGCATGCAGTGACTGCAGAGGCGATACCTGAGCAGACATACTGGAGAATTGTGTGTCAGGCTTCCATCTGGGCTTTGCCAATGCCTGCCTCAGCACTGATTATGAGAAGCAATCTCACTATCCAGAAAAGATGGAGGCACAAATTTAGTAGAGGAGCCTGGTGAGGTGTTGTCCGTACATCCCTTTTAAGGACATAGTCCTGACAGGATGTTTAGCATCTTTTCTTTCTGATAATTGCTGTAACTGGGAAAAGCAAAGAGAATAAACCCAAAGAGTATCAGCCATTCTTCAGGTGCAAAGCAGAAGCAGGAATCTTCAAGGCCAAGCAGGACCAGGAAACAAAAGCTCTGACTTGAGTTAGTTGTGTACCAGGCAGTCCTGTAAGAGAAGCCGAGTTTCTACCTTGCATGGATTCTCTGTGCTCTGGTGTGCAGCTGAGCCCCTGCCGTCCACAGAGTGGATGTTTTAGTGCCTGGCTCTTTTTAACTGGCACATGTTAAGAGCTTTGAATTAGCAGGTGCATAAAAACTGTCAAAAACCACTTAGCTCTCAAGACAGTCTGTCGGTTGCATTAAAAATATGGTTTTATGTAACCACATTCTCTCAACACTTGCTGGGTATTACGGCATGGGAAAGTCACTTGCCCTTTCCAAATGAAAGCAGCGATGTTTTGACTTTCCTGCAGAAAAATAAAAAAAGAAAGAAAATTAGAAAGGCTACAGTTCCTGTGATCTTGCCAGGGAATTGCTCCCGTTTTCCACACTAATGTTAGATTTCCTCCAGCAAAACAAGACCAACCTAAAGCTTCACACTAGAGGCAAGCACCCCAGGATACTAAAGGGCCAGTGCCTTGCAGCCTTACTGAGCTGGAAATGAGGGATTTTTGACAAATGAATGGGAAGATGTCTCACTTTCTGTTTGAGGAGGTGGTATTTGCTGCAAGCATGATCTGTGGTTAAAAAAAATTAAAAAAAATAAAAAATAAAAAAAAAATATTGGAGTTTTACAGGGGTTTAGAGCTAGGAGAAAAGCTATTTGTGCCCATGTTTCAGAAGAAGTTTAGAAATGGTTTCAATTCTCACTCTCCCCATAGTCATGAGTCCCAAACATCTGGGACCCCAGAAACAAAAGCATCAGGTTTCCAGAGTGGCGAGAGTTATAAGACAAAGGTCCAGAAGAATTTTTAAAACACTCGAAAGTGCTTCTGAAATCAGCTCCCTTTCAAATATGTGGCAAATACATTAAAGTGGACTTTGGATTAAAGTTTTACTGCCTCTTGATAAAAGCCATTTGCACCTTTGATGTGTTTGTGGATTGCAGCCATCCCAAATGCCTTCCCCAGCACTCACCCTCATCAGGAAGTCTCCCTCTGGCTCTCTCCAGGAATGCCCAGATGGGTTATCATCTGTCACCTCTCTAGGGGTGATCAACTCCAAACAGCCACCTCTGGGGTCACAGACACAGTAGGTGAAAGTAAAGATTTCTGAGTGCAAGCATTTAAGGTGTAATGGTGAATGTGGATAACCCCAAAGCCTGTGAGAAGTGGAAGGAACAATAGGGATACAAGCTTCTGAAACTGGCTGCAAGTTTAATGCTACTGAGTTTTAATTCTATGAATCAAAACACTTCCAGTACCACCTTGCACTCACCCACATTCTGCTCAGCCTGATTGCTTTGAAAAGCCTTGGTTACTTCCCTAGCATGGAGGACTGATGGGTCCATGAAGACTCTTGGCAGCTGCTAGAGGCAGGAAGGGAAACTAGTTGGACAGAAGGAGAAAATTTATTGGTGGCTTAGGATGGTTTGAGAAATGGATGACTCCAGTGCTGAAGGCAGTTGGGCAAAAGAGATGGACTAGACCTTGGAAAAGTGTTTCATGATTCCTCCCATATGAAATGCAGATATGGCTTTGTGGATGTCAAGGCCAGAAAGAATCATCATGAATGTCCAAGCGCAATGGCCAGGATAAGGAAAATAATTTCTTATAGCTTCTCAGTTTCTCCCAGTGAGAGCATCACCCCTAAGAGACTCACAGAGGGACTGTCACTGGCAATACCAAATATGCTGAGCAAGTCCAGGAGCGGGAGCCTGCCTGCTTGGCAGTGCTGGTTTCCTGCAAAACTGGTTAATGTCAATGAGACTGATGCACACTCCACAGTAGTCAGGGGATGCAGTGGGATGTCATGGAGAAAAGTCCATTGCTAAATATTTTGATTTGAGGAATGCAGAAAAGAAAACAATTGGTATTTTAGCAGAGAGGGTGGTTGTGGTGGGGAGATCTGAAAGCAAGAAAAAATCCTGCAGGGAACCAGGCATGACGTTTTGAAACAGCTGCAAGATGTTCTTCATGGAGAATCAGAGAAGCGTGTTAGAAAAATGCTGAAATGGACCTGGTATTTTATGAGCACATCCTCATGCTAACAGCATCATCTTCTCTGCCATGAGGCTAATCACCAAAACATGGACCACTTGAAGCTCACACGACAGCAAAACCAGAAACAACACCTAGGACACCATCAGCACTACAGAGTATGAAATATGCACAATCAGCAACAAGAATCATCACCTAAACAGCTACAGAACTTCTCAAAACATGATGCAGGGTTTTGGTGATACTCAAAAACCTAATCCAGATCCAAATTGGGCAACTTTGAAGAATATGATGTCTGAATTGGATTAACCCCTCCCTGGGACAGAGAACCTGTCTACTCTGGAATGGGAAAAGTGACATGAGCCTGCAAAGACATAGCTGTTTCGCTCCAGTGAGCTCACGTTGCAAAGGCAGTGAGCATACTCAGCACAGATTTCAGCACAGGCTCACAGCACAAGTCTCCAATGATGTTACAATTTGTTGCCCAAACTAACAATCTGAAGGATAGCAAATTTGTGCCTTTTCAGCCCTACCATACACAGACTAGTGAGGTATCCCTGCTGGGCTGATGATGAGGTACTTCCTAAGGCTGGGGTAGTGCAACATGTTTCTTCCACATGGAGAAAGTCAGGAAGATACCATGGCTTGCTGAGACACCGTCTGCTGGATACCTAGCTCTAGCCTTTAGTGAAGGAGTCACACCAACAGTGACCTTCTGTTATTTGCTGCCTAGGAATGACTCCCAGGGTTCTCCATCCCTAGAATACCAGGTTGAAAGGGGCCTCAAGGATCATCTGGTCCAACCTTTCTTGGCAAGCATGACCTAGAATAGATGACTCAGCATCATGTATAGCCAAATCTTAAAAGCGTCCAGTGCTGGGGAGTCCACCACATCCCTGGGGAGATGGCTGATTGTTCTCATTGTGAAATATTTTCCTCTAGTGTCCAATTGGAACCTCTCCAGGGGTAACTGGTACCCATTACTCCTCATTCTTTCCCATGTGACTCCTTGTAAAAAGGTAGTCTCCATCTTCTTTGTAGCCAGCTCTCCTGGGGACATGGTGGTTCACAGCCATGTGGAAGCATGGTCAAGAAGGTCATCTGCCCTTTAGCTACGTGGTAGGTAGCTGAAGGGTGCTGCTGGACCTTGTGACTGGAGTGCAGCCATGTCCTCGCTTGATTTTGATTACTAGCAAGACACCTCATGACATTGCTAAACTTGATGTTCATGGGGTGGCTCTGTCCTTTGTTCTACTATCTCCTTTACTGGCTCTTTCAAGGAGGAAGCTGTGTATGTGAAATAACTCAGTGGGGTCTCCTTCAGGACATTTAGGTACTAGTACAGAAGCAATATATGGTCAGCAGTTATGCATGTGGAGCTGCCCCTGATGCATGCCAGTGAGACCTTGACTGCTGCTGTTCTATTATAAACCTGTTGCAGTATTTGTTTAAGAGTCCCAAGCCACAGTGAAGTCAGAGCAATGCCTTTCCAATAAACAAGCAGACTGAGATCTTGGGCTCGGTTTGGCCCTGCATTATCAGGTAATGCCTGCAAATCAGAACAAAGACCCATTACTCTGCACCACAGAGAAAAATGTCAGAAAGACATTTGAAGGGCACAGTCAGCACTGATAACACGAACATGAGAGAATCATACCAGATGATTCTATGTTCACATAAATCATCAGCACTACCAACTGCTTCAGAGAAAAGCAAGAAACCTTACAGGGGGAAGTTAAAGAGTCTCCATTATTCAGAGATTTATTTATGACCCGTGTTTCATTTTAATTACACACAAAGCAATTAAGGCTGACTTGGGTAGTTTTGTCTTACTTGGCTCCAACCCTTGCAACCAGACTCAGGGAGGGCCATGGTTTTAGCCCATGCACGGTCTGGGTCAACAGTGATTCTGTTCCTTAATTCAGCCACATTAATTAATTAATTATTAATTAATTTCCACGTCCTCCCCCATTCTGCAAAATGCAAGACTAAAGAGGTGTCCCTAGCACTGCAGCTTTCATGCTGGATGATTTATATCTACTTCAATGTCATCACTAGGCACAAAACAGGCTCTTCCAGTACTTGGGGTTTCATTCTCTGCTGTGACGAAATCTCCAAGCTTTTGTCTTACCACCTGCTCAGATGGATCCCAGTGCTCCTACAAGACCACTGGGCTGAACAAGGCTTGCAAGGCAACCTGTCCCATCTCAATCATCCAACAGTCTCCAGAAAATAGCACAGCCCTTACATGACATAGCCCTGGAAAAGGGAGTCATGCATTTGCTACCCAGCTCTGAAGTACAAATGCAACGCCCTGGCTCCCGCACGTGCTTTCGGGTTCCGGATACCACACCAAATGGCATCCCTACTGCTGCTAGACTTTCTGAACACCATTGCCTATTCTATAGGACACTGTCCATGTCCTCTGAAGGATGGTGTGGCATGGAATGCTGACACTGTCAGATCTCTGCCATGAGGCCTGCCTTACTTACTGTGCAAGAGCAATTTCTCCCAGTTCTCACCTCTTGCACACATGTGCCAGATGTGAAAGCCAGTTCAGACATTAAAATCCACTGCTCAGCTCTAGCAGTGTGGAAAAATAAAATCACTGGCTGATCAGCCAAACAAGCAGGTGGGAGTGGTACGGACAGAGGCAGGAAAGACAAGTTACTAATCCTGCCCAGTGCTCCCAACCAACTTGTTATACTGATTTACGTTTAGCTAATTGAGAAAATGACTCTAACTACACAATCCAGGCCCTAATTCAGAAAGCCTCAAGCTTTTTAGTGTCTCTACCTGTATCTTAAAAGGCATGATTTAAACCCTGTAACTAACAGGCTGCCAAAGGCAAGGATTTGAAGGATCTAATATCCTATCACGCCGAGGGGGTGAGGCTTGGCTAACTTCTCTCGTTACTTGGTCTTTTCTCACTGACGTAGAAGTTTGCTGCTGGGACATAAATCAGGGGAAATGATGAAGGAAACCAGTCTCGTGCCCTATCAAAGGAGCCAACACTTGTTTTAATAGGACCATGCAGACTAGTCTAAATAGGACACTTAACAAACATGTGGTTTCTATAATACCAGCCCACATCTCTACACCCTGTTTGCGCTGCCACTGGCAAAACCCTTTGTCTCCTGCACATCACACCTATATCCACAGAATCAGAAAAGGGATCATGAAATAATACCAAAGTGTTGAACATACAATTTCTGGGTTGGATCAAGCCTGCAGATAAATTTTATCTAGCTCTCAGCAACTGCATGAACCTTTATACACAACTATGGCATGAACAAGAGTGGAGCAGAGATTGAAGACACTATGTCTACACAGCATCACACAAAAGTATCAAACTCAGTCCAGGACTCACAGATACTCAAAGATCCCACACGAGGGTGATCATGTAAAGTACAGGCCTCAGGCTGGGAAAATTATATCACAGGGGTTTTTATCCAAATTTGAACCTTGACAAAAGGATGTTCAGAACAGAAAGTCTATAGATCCCACTGTCCTAAGCAGAAAATGCAGAATGGAAGGAATCCCAGCATGGGAGATAGTTCAGTAGTGCTCCGCCCCTTCTGTGGTTCCAGAACTTCCCCAGAATAGGAAAACTCCCATGAACAATCCTTTCTAGCATGGTCTTAATACAGCTAGTGGGGAAACACAGTACCCCCAACCACTAGACCAGTCACTGCTTTTCGTTGTTACTAGTTTTTCCTCATTCACTTTAGATGGGATACAAGCTCAAATGGAAGACACTAACTGCATCACAGAAGGTATTAGGAAGAAGAATAGTTGAGAGAGAACGTCAGTCTCTCCCCAGATAGCTACCGTAAGCTGAAACCTCTTTAGAGCCCAACTTCATCTGGCTGGATATACAATCAGATTGGGGATTGTTCAAGTGTTTTACACCATGCACTACACATTCATGGGAACCCCAGGCTGAGCCATGACCATCTGTGCTCATTTAAACACTTCTTGACAGAGGAGGGAGTGTTATTCTCACCATCCCGGCCAAACTGCAACATGGGCAACTATAACATGCTTTGTAACATTCTCACAGCAGTATACATCAATGTTTTCCACTTCTTCTCATAGTGGTAATGTGGTGGCCCAACACAGAAATGGCTATATTGCCACAGGAGATTGCAAGTCCTCTGTGATAAACCTTGCAGTGTTATTGTCAGCTATCACATGTTGCTCTATTTTCCCTGCCATGGGTGTTCAGCCATAGCATACTTCACATTCAGACTTCTACCTCTACCTGCAAGAGGCCCTTGCTTAAAAATCTGCCCACCCATTCGTGATCTATGCTGAACTTTCAATTTTAACATTTTTCTGAAAAGATACACCATACCAGCTGAGCGGACAGCACACCCACCTTCAATGCACTCCAGTGACAACAGCAACAAATACTGTCAGACTTACCAGCTACTCCAAAGATAGAAATGGCTTTTGCTTGAAGAGCCTCAATTCCAACTGTTCTCTTTCCTTAAAACAAGGAAAAAAATCCAATCCTTTTGTTGCACCAAAATCATCTCCTGGCATTTCTGACCAGCACACATGTTGTTACAATTACGACTGGACTGCTTGGCTCCGGCACAGGGGGAATGTTAAACCAGCATACTGGCACCCATCAAAACATTTGAGAACTTCCAAAGTGGAACTGACACCATGGTAGTGGTTTATATCACATGTCAGAGAAAGGCTTCATAACTCAGATCAAACAATTTAACTCTTGCGCTCCCTGTCTGGAGAGAGCAACCAAATGTTAGGCTGCCTATTGTATTTCACATGGCTGTTTCATGTGGCTTCCAGCCAGTTCACTTCATTTTGCAAGCTCAGAAGTTAGACAGATAGAAATGGGCAGAACTTCAATGAGGGACTTGTCAGAGAACAGAAACTGCTGATTGTAACAACAGCATCTTCCCTGTCAGGATGGTACATAAGAACTTTTCAGTTTCTAAGTAGTTTTGTTGCATATAAACTTACCCCCTTCTAGGAAACTCATATTCTTAAGCAGTTGTCAAAGAGAACTTTGGACTTACAAATTTTTGCCTTTTTTGGTTTGAGTTGTTCAAAAAGTAATCTCACCTGTGATAACAAGGTGCATTCAGTAGGACTATTTTAGCCACATTTTAGCCTACTGAGAACCACAAATTATATGCAAAATGTATGCATGTGCTTCCTGTAAACACCATTACAATTCAACTCTTCTGTCAGATGCTCTTCCATATGTCCCCTGATGAGCTGAATACAACTGTAACAAGGAACAGACCTATTCACTAGGACTCAGACTCACTTGAGGAGCAACTGGGGACAGCTGCAGAGAATGGAAACAAAAATGGTACAATTAAATTATTATTGCACTTACTGACATCCAGTTTTGAAAGCCATAATCAGGTTGCTACAAGCTGTTCTGCAACTGCAGACAGAGCAAAGGAAGTCAGTCACAACTTTCTCACAATACAGTAAAATCTTTAGCTTTTAGACCAGATCTTTCAGCAAAGTAATGGGGAATGCAGTGTATCAGCAGCAGTAGAACAATGTTTCATACATATCTCAAATGATATTTTGGAGTTTTCTAACTTCAATCAGCCCTGATTGTGAGCAGCTAGGAAACAGATTTTAATTTCTGCTCTGTATGGGACCCACCAGTAGGGATTTTCCACCGCTGCCTTGGGCCATAGTTAGTTGAAAAGATTCCTGACAAACCATATCCTGCTATGTCTTTGCTTCATACGTTTCTATATTTTGGAATAGCCTTTTTCAAGGATTTAATTTCACACAGTGGCAAGTTGCCAAAGCACATATCTGATTCTGTCATTTATCTGCTCCTGTGGAAAACCAATCCTGAATACGTGTATTAGTGTAAGATATCACAACTGAAAGTAAACACACTGCGTAGAAGATGCACTGATTTATTAATAGAATAAAAATGAAATGTAGTGACATGTTTTTCCACTATTAAAGCCATAGAGACAGTGTTCCATTTATATACTTGATGCCATCATTCAGTAACTAATTCATAAACTCTGACTGACATGTTCAGGTCAGGTATTACAGAAATCATTTCCACAATGAAAGCAGCCTTCCTCTGTTACAAAGCAGTTAATTATGAACACAGTCCCCACGGTTTGCAGCTGCAATCAGTCTATGGGAGGTTTGCCTATGTCCTCTATTTTAATTCCTGAGACTTTGTCCACCTGGAATAGCTTTTTAAAGCCTTTCAGTGGCAACAGAACAAACCAGCTGAACTTCTTGTGGGGTACACACCCGCACTTCAGACAACAAAATGCACTGAATGTTATGCAAAAATGGGCTCAATTCCAATATCCTGTGGGAATTATTAATTTCAAGATCCCTGTCTAACTATTGGAACTTTGAGGCAACTATGACAGAGGAAAAATGTTTGTAATGCAACAGTTTTAATTGTAACATATTTTCTTTTGTGTGTTTCTACTTCTACATCATACATCCTACAACATCTTAAACTGTAACCCATAATTTTTGTTAAATCATAGCTGCTGTGATTTCATAGATAATGTTAGCAATACATAGCTTTTGTCTGATTTAGTGTCATCTGGAAGAAATAGGCAAAGTGATAAATAGGAAATATTACAACTGACTTTGCAATTTGCCTCAATATGCAAATTTCCTTTAAATCAAGAGAGAGGATCAGCTACGAAGACAATTAAAACAAGCACTTGGGTTTCAAAGGATTAAAAAACATTGAAAACTGATCTCTTACAGATACAAGGGAAGACAAACATCCTAATGCAGTTGTCAGGGGACAGAATGTGTTCAGGAGCAGCCTAAGTTGTGATGTTCTCTCCTGTAGATATGTACCTCCTGCACATTGTTTGCAACAGGTATCTGTAATAGCAATATGCTTTTAGCATTTTTTAGCCTTTGGAAAAGCCCTACCATTTGCTTCCAAGTATCCTCTTTCAGGAAGGTACAAAGCCCCATGAAAACCTGGGCATTAGAACATGAACTTAAACCAAAATGATGATGACAGATGGTAAACCCCAAAAGGGAGTCTTGTGATGAAGAAAAAAAAAAAAAAGGCACCTTTAAAATTTGAGAACCATATTAAAGGAAAAGAGAAATTAAGTGCATATTACTGGCACTGCAGAAGCCCAGATAACATAGAGCACACAAGCCTGCAGACAGTATATCAACCATAACCGGCCAGCTTATCTGAACGTAGTAAGTCATGTAGCAGAACAAGCTGGGGAGTTTCCTGGAGTCACATTTACTGCCTGAGTTTGGCTGTCTATATTGGAGGGGGATTTGGTACCAGAGTTTTGAGACTGAAGCAACTGTTCAGAAATAGCAGGAGAAGCAACAGCATGATTACTGTGTTCATTCTCCGGCACCGTAGCACTGGGACTGAGGTTTTCCTTAGCTGTCCCAGCATGACTGTGTGACTGGCTGGCTTGTCTCCCTGCTTCTGCCTCCTGCTGCTGCAGCATCCGCTCCACCTCTATCTCAAGTTCCAGATTTTCCTCATCTGCCTCCACTTCCAGCTGCTGCATTAACTCCTCCAGCTTCCTGGCCTTGCGAAGTTCATTTTGCTGTATGATTGTGCACAGGTGCTCCGTGAGGTGCTCCTTAATCTCTGTCTTGTGTTGGAGGTCTAGCTTGGCTGCCACATACTCCGACTCAGCCTTATCATACCGCTTCCTGCAAAAATCATCATAATTTCTAGCAGGTTAATTCTCAAAACACTTTACAATCTGACACATTGACAGATACTTTAAGCATCCCTGAAATGCAGTGTGCTCTGCAATGCATTATGCCAGCTATTTATGATGTGCTTCTATGCTAGTAAAAGGGAAGAAAGTAAGTTTGAATTAGTCAAATCTTCTCCTCTTGACATATTAGCCTCTCCACTGCTGCTGTATTCCAAGAGTTAATTTGCTTGTCTGAAATCTACAGACTGAATAATGAACAAGCATTTTTACTGCCTATTTTAAGAGATGCATCACTAGCAGCAGAAAGAAACCATCAGAAAGAAACCATCAGAATTCTAGTACTTTACAATTCTAATGAACACCTACCTAATGAACTGAAACACTGCAAAACAGTTTTGTGGTTTTTCTAATCCAGCCATCCACCCGACAGTTACAGATGCTACAGATTGGGTCTAAAATTCTATCCTTCCAGCCACTCATATGTATGTTCAAAAAATCATGAGCAGCACAAATTGACACAGCATATGACATCAATAGTGATCACAACTTTTGCATGGCAACAGATGTAAAATTTTCTTGTAAGCATCCACCGAACACACACCTGCCAATTTGCACCTCTTGTCATCACAAATACAGCAGAAAAGAAATACTCCAAATATTTGTTGAGATTAACACCTCCAGAATATCTAGCACTTTAATGGTTAGTGACCACATAAGTGATGCATCTTCCACTACATTCAGTGAATCCATACATTCTGATTTACTTAGTAGAAAGATAGATGCAATCTTGCTCATCAGGAAAGGGAACATG
Source organism: Psittacula echo (assembly GCF_963264785.1). Classification (NCBI taxonomy): domain Eukaryota; kingdom Metazoa; phylum Chordata; class Aves; order Psittaciformes; family Psittacidae; genus Psittacula; species Psittacula echo. Next base: position 21,204,672 of record NC_137740.1, read on the forward strand.
CAAAAGTTTTTGCAGAATGACTACATGACGTATCTTACAGAGCATTCATAAAACTAATATTAGTAAGGTGGTTGAATAAAGAATCCAGCTGTTTTATAAAACCAGATTCAAATATCTGGTTAAACGGAGCAACAGGAAGACAGAAGGAATTCCTTGCTTACGGAAACAGAAGGAAATAAGACATAGAAACCCCTTCCCAAATATGCTCTGTTATAACCACAAAACTTTGACCCAGCTGTAAAGGCTATGTCTGCAGTGTGCAGAAGACGCGCACTTATGTTTCTCTCTCAAGAAAGTAAAGATTTCCCTGCCTGAGGTATCTCAAATGGAAAAACTAAAGCTATGCTGGAAGCTTTTGCATAGCTAAACCTTTGAGCTGAATTCACACATATTCTTCATATCGTATTTATGAAAATTGCATTCCACAGCAATTGTCAAATGCCCCTAGCTATGCATGTGTTCAGGACTATTTAATAATGTGCTTTTTGACCTAATGAAATTATTTGTGTTTTAGCCCTAAAATACAAGGCAAGAACTAAAAAACTGCTTTAAAAGACGCCAATTAAAAGTAAACCAGCTTTGGCTCATAATGCATACAAACTATAACACCAAAGTACCTAACTCACGTTTCCAAATCCCTCCCTCACAAAAAGACAGACTTGCCAAGTTCATGAATGTCATCAAGTATTTTGTAAAGTTTATCATCATACCAGCATACCTTTTTGTTATCTTCATTAAGAATTGTTTTCTAAGCATCAGAGCCACTTGTGTTATACACTCCTAAGAGATTAAGCATTTCAAACAGACAAATTATTAACAAATTTTGGTAAGGAAATTTCGAAGGGCACTTAATGGTTTTAGAAATCAGACTTAAACCTAGAATAGCTTGAAATGTTTTTCCTCTTGAGGGTATGAAATTTTGTATTAATATGAACTCAGCTACTGAAACTACAGTTAATCTTAGATATTTCACATGATAATTACACAAAAGAAATACTTATTTTTTAGCTACTGCTGCTATTTTTTCAAAGACTAATTACTATGTTTATTGGCCTGAGGTCAATGTATAGCAGAAGTCCTAAGGAAAAATATACGTTTAACACATTGAATTATGAACCAAAAACCGCAACCGAACATTTCCATTTTATTAAATGGCTACATAAACATGATAATGTTTATCTACTGATGTTGTGGTTTACCCACAACTAATAGTGTGTTCCAATTAATTTCTTGCATTTCAGGAACTCATCAGAACCAGAGTGATTAAAGGCACATTGTGAAGGACGAAAGCCTGCTTTTTTCTTCAATTTTTGGTCCCAGTTCCAAAAGCATTTCAGCAGTGTTACATGTTTTAAGCTTAATTGGTCCCATTGATTCCAACAGGACCAGAGCTGTCATCAACAAGCAAGTTTCCCTGAAAAGGACTTTGCTTTTAGGAGTTTAAAAAAACCCAACTCTTTTAGGAGTTTAAAAAACCCCAACTCTTTCCCCCCCACCCGAGAAGAAATAAACAACCTTGAAACAGTAAAGCAGGGCTTATGGACAACTGCACAGTTAAAGCAGTAAAGTACAGGTTGTGACAGCATGAAGCTGGAAAGCACAGTCTGCAGTCAGAAAACCTCTTCAGTTTCCAGATTCCAAGGGAAAAATTAGGAAATAAAAAGCACACTTTTACCTCAAGATCTGAAAGACCCCCAGACTGTGACCACTTTAACTACACATTATTACAATGACAAAACTCCATTACTGTTTTGGTGACAGGAAACAGCATTTTCTCTCTCCACTCAGGCAGGACTATTCCCTCCTCCCTGTTTGTCACCTACCGGGCATAGGAGTAGTCCAGGCTGGCCTGATCAATGCGGTTCCGCAGGATGCCAATGTCAGCAGACACCATGTCATCCAGAGCTTGTAACTCTTTCTGAATCCTTTTCAGTTTCACTGTTTCAGCTTGAGTTCTTTTAGATCTGTAAAAGGAAGATGCTTTTTCTTTTTCCTTTTCAAGTCTATTTTCTTGACAAAACAGGCCCCATTTAATTTGCAGAGCAACTAACTTCTTTAAGACAAGGTTTCTCCTTTACGATTTAAGACTTTTGGTCTTTTTTAATATCCAAAGGGATCTAAAATGCCTGCTATTAAAGGACTATGGCAAAATTATGTAATGACTATAATCAAAGCACCTAAAATGGATTGTGTTTCTTTACTGTGGAAACACACAAGAAGCTGCTGTATCTAAGTAGTTCTCAGTGTAAGGAAACAGGAAATGGCTTGGGGGGGGAAGTGAGAGGGGGAAGGGTATTTAGCCCTACAAATATCCCCTTTCAAAGAAGCCCGGTTAGTAGGGGGCAAAAAGTCACCTAATCTAAGCTTGATTTCCATTTTGTAAAATTATTCCCAAAAGGCCTAGCCAAATCCCAATGAAGTCAATGGAAAGTTTTACATCAAACACAAAGGATTTCAATCAAGCCTTATGCAACCTTTTTCAACTCAGCTTATTCATGCCTAAATTCTGAAAACTAAATGCTGCTAAGGGCAGCAAGCTTTGACGGATTTTACTCCCAAACAAGCTAAGTAACTTTCAACAAGATTTTACGCCAGGTCACTTTGCTGTTATTCATCGCCACCAGCAAAACCATGCTTTTTAGCCAGTGCTTTAGACCCCAAAGCAAGTACTCAAAAGCAAAACTAGATGTGATCTTTATGATCTTTAAGGTTCCCTCTACAACCCAAACCATTCTACAATTCTATATATAGGAAGTAACACCATCTCTCATTATTAGACCAGCTGACGCAGGTGGAGAGAAAGAGACATCCTATAGTACTGCTGAGAGACTGAAGAAGGCCTTTGAATGTCAGACATAACTATCACCTCCCAAGTCCTCCTCTCTTTCTCATGCTCTGCTTCCAGGAGGAAGTACCCAGCCTGGTCACACCCATATTTGGTGACCTAGAGTGACTCAGATCAAATGTGTTTTATCTCTGCCTGGCAAAGGTAAATAAAAACTTCATAACCCCAAAGAGAATTTTCTGCACAGCATTGGCTATGTTCACCTGTGTTACCCAACAGCTTTGATGGGCATAACATAATACATATCTGGGAGAGCACTGTGAGTGTGAAAGCTTCACATCTCCTTCCTTGATACAGTGTTATCAGCAGCTCTAATATACTTCCCTACATACCTTGCCTTCCCTTAGTCTTAAACTATCTTGGTGGACAACCCTGTACAACGCCTAAAGTCTGGTCCCCTGAAGCGCAATAGCTAACAACTGTGAGCACATGTGAATTTTTATAATTTCTTATCAGCCAGAGGTACAATGATACCTTCTTAAAGTGGATTGTCTTCTCTTTTCAACACTTTTCACATACTAATAAGTCAAAAGCCCAAACAGGCATAGTTATAGTTTGCCTTCATAGGTTAGGAATCAAATAAACTTTCCTTAGAAAACAAATCAGGAACGGAGCAGGGATGAGCATCCGAGCTCAACTTCCAAATACACCCTTACTAACAGGTACAAGGATGTCAGTTAATTCTCAAATTCTCAGATAACTTTTCCATCTGGGCACAGAGCTGCAGCTCTGGAAGAGTGAAAAGCTTGTCACAACTTCTTAGCCAGCACTTGTCATCGAAGGGAAATGTCGATCACAGCTGCTCATTTGTGGAGCAGTACATACAGAGCATAGAGAAGAGGAAAAAGTGAGATTTAAACAGAAGATATGTAACTGGTTGCAGATGAAAAGTAATCCCTCCTTGAGCCTCAGCCCATGTTTAGCATAGCTCCTTACCTCTCAGCAATAGCTTTGGCCAGGAGTGCCTTCTTCCGTTTATTCTTCTCTTCTATCAGCCGTTGCTCTTGCTGGAGGATTTCCCATCGAGACTTTTCCTGCCTGCTCATTAACAAGAAGATTAAAATTAACAGAAAGTTCATTTCTCCACCTGTTCCCCAAATGACACAAATATTCACCATCATATTTCCTACAGTAAATTCTAAAAATGTCAAAGGAACGATAAACAGGTTTTGGTTCTGAGAAAAGAATAATAATCTGCAAGAAGTCTTTCAGACCAATAAAACATTTCCAGATGAAATCTGCTGATCAGAACAAAAATATTCATAAGCAAGTAAGCTGCTGGTTAATTCACCTTTGCTAGAAGAAAGAGCATGGAGCACTTTTTCAGAAATTGATTGAATCTTTCATTTAAAGGATGTGCTTCCCCACTAGGTAGAAGCAGTTTCAAGTTTCTAGACCTGCTACTAGTCACCATTTGTTCAGTCTGCCAACACAGCTTCTTTTTTGGAAATGTTTTTCCATAAAACAGATCATTTCACAGGTCTGTTTTATAATACAGTCCACAGATAATTAAACTGGTACAAAAGGCTGCTAAAAGTTGCAGTGAAAATGAGCAACAAGGAAGAACAAGAATTCAGTTTTGCCACCAAGGAAAGAGCTATATGGATTCCATTTCCTAGGCTACATCTACTAAGAGATACAACTAGTCCCAGAGGATGGAAAGCAAAAGGAGACAACATGTGTCAACACAGCTGGGCAGGATTAAGGAGACACAAAACCTGCTTTGCTGCTTTTCTACCATGTTGTATTCTCCATATCCTCTTTCAAGAAGTCTCAGTTTAAAAACAGCTTAGCTTAAAAACTCAGCTATGTTAATTTTAACCATATCAGCAAAAGAATATCTCTTCAGAGTTCTCCTCAACACCCTATTCCTACAACTTCATATAAATATTTTCAGTAAGACTAAATTCAAATGCACAGGCTAAGATTAATTCAGCAGGTTCAGGGGGTGGTTGTTGCAACTAAGTGTCATTTGCTCTCCACAGACGGAAAACCTCTCTGCAAGGTTTTAGCTATCTCTTCCCCAGTCAAACAGTGTCTATTCTTCCACTACTAGGAAGGAGCTGAGCAGCCAGTACTACTGTGAGCTGCACCCACAAGAGGAATTTAGCACTGCTTTTCAAAGTGCTGCTCTTCTGCTGACAGGACAGCTATCTGCAGGTAGGTGATTCCAGCCAGAAGCTCGTCAGGTAAATGGCAGCAGCACGGCCAGCAGCTCCAGCCTCTCAAGGTAAACCTCTGCAAAACAGAACCTCCTGGATCCTTTGGAGTTTTGAATTTGAGAGAAGCTATGCACTGTTTCTCCACACAAGTGCTGCTGACTGCCACAGTCCTGCCTCTCCAGCATGAAGCACCTTCAGTCACCTCTGAGAGCCTACAGACAGATCTAACCAGCCATTGGGTCTGGCACACCACACCTGGAAAGCTGCTCATCCCTGGTTTGGGGGAATACAAATCATGCAAGGAAGTTAAGTGACTGGCTAGTGTTTGTTGATTATATTGGGCAGAAAAGTTTGGACCTGCATAGGAACTCAAGGCTGCAGCAGCATTGTTTTAAAAATAAACCATATGCCCTAGAAAAAGAATTCATCCTTCTGCACCTCAAGTCTTGTTTTGCCTGCTGAGGAAGAAAATAAAATTAGCACGTGGATACAGACAAGAAGAAAAACATCAAGAGGTAAAACCAAGTAATTTCTCACACTGGAAATGACTGCCCTCTCTATCAGTTAGACAGCAGCTTCCTTTTATAGGCTATCATCTGAATTCTGGGTGATGAACTAGTGTAATTGCCATGTTCAGAACCTTTTCCTTTCTCTCTCTTACATGTATCACTTTGAACCTGCTGTTGGCTGATGCATAGGGTGAGAGTCTTGAGATTGGTCTCATCTTGAATCATAAAAGCTAGAGAACTGCTTAAACCTGAAATTTTACATCCTTACCAAGACTTTTGGCATTCACAGATCTGCAGCAATATTGTAAAGGGAACACAAAGTTACACAAATCAGAGCACATTTACTCTCAAAAGGGCTTTCTGTTGCAGCTGCTGGCTTGCATACACAGCACGATGGTGAGACTAAGTCTTCATAAGCCGTTAAGACAGTCCTACATCTTGGACACTTTATGATGTACAGTCCTAATATCACAGGAAATTAATCAAAGACAGCATGGTGCATATCTGCATGGATTACACTACAGAATTTGGTCCTTAGTCAGGCTGAACACAACCAGATATGAAAACCAAAGGTTCAGCGCAGAGACAGAAAACACGATCTCTCAAACCTTCCTATTAGATACAGAAAAGTTAACTTTAATTCACAACAAAAGAATGAATCAATACAGGACAATAAAACCTGTCCCCTGATTTTACCAACTTACTAACAATTCCACTTTCTTTTTTTCCACTTTGCAGTTGGGCTTCGCAGGGTGGGTCTGGACACTGTCACTGCCATTACAGGGATCTACTGGTGTCACTTCCTTCTGCTGGTCTCGGTTGTCATTTTGTCTTTTATCTCCTGCTGAAGGAGGGTGAGGTGGTGGCACAAGCTGCTGAAGATGACAAGGTTTGTGTTTTGGTACAGAAAGTAACTGCTCAGGAGGCACAGAAGCTGCTCCACCCTGCAGTCCCAGCTTCTGACATTGCTGCTGGAGAGCTTTTTCTCGCAGGGATTGCTTCCGACTCTTATTTGCAGTGTGGGGGTGATGCTGCTGCTCTGAAAGTTCATACAAATCTATCAACGGACAAGAGGCAGAAACAGGATTAAAACCAAGTCTTACGATCAAAGACAGACTCTGCGAATAAGCTTTTCTAGGCAAGTAAACTGGTGCAAAACCAACATAAGGAAAAGACATGCAGGGTATCAAGGGAAGGCAACATATGGGTACACCCAGGAATCTGGAAATATTTTGTTAGCATAAAAATCAAGAGTTTTAAAGGATCTGAACATACGAAATGAGAAGAGGCCTGGACTATGGGACTACAAAATGAGAAGAGGCCTGGACTATGGGACTAAAGGAAGAACCATAGGTAGGAGAGAGGCAACTCTTAGGGCAACGATGGAGAGATGAATCTAGGACTAAAGAAGGGTGCCAGACAGTCTGGTGGACAAACTGCAGGTTTATAAAGTGAATAATAGGGAAGAACAAGTTGACAGACACAGAGAAAACTAGGAACACGGGTGGGGTAGTGTACGAGAAGCTGGGGGTGCAGGACAAGAGCTAGAGTATCTGGAAATGTATCACAGATTTGCGGGTTGAGAGACAGAGGGGCTGGGTGGGAGACAGATGGGAGCAGTGAGAGATGGAGGGCCGAGGGACTGGGTGTGGGAAACAAGGGACTCCCTGGAGAACTCGAAGTGTTTGATGTGGGGATGGTCTGGAAGAGCTGAGAGGATGGACAGAGGTGTGGATGTAGGGGACTGAGGGGCTGGGAGGCTGAAGAGACGAAGGAAGGTAGGTGCAGCTGCAGCGGTTAACCGGATGCCGAGAGCCCGTAAGTTCCTCCGCGCAGCTCCCAGCACCGCTGCCCCCCGCTAACCGGGACAGGCACTACGGCGGGCCTGGTCCCGAGGCCCGGCACCACTAGAGCCCAGTCGCGGTCCGTACCTGGGCGCTGGTCCCGTAGGCGCCGCAGCTCCTCCTGCGAAAAGCCAGCCCAAGCCTCGGCCATGACGCTTCCTCCTTCCGCTGACGGGGCGGCAGGCAGGGCCCGCGGCTGCCCCACCACCGCCGCCCATTCGCCGCAGGCGAACGCCGTGGACAGCCCTGGCCGGCAGCGCCGGGGAGCCTCGCGCCTCCACGGCAACAGGGCGGGGGCGGGGCGAGGCGATGGCGGCCTGAGGTGACGGGAAGGGAGCGGGCAGAGAGGGTGGGCTCCAGAGGTGACCGGGGGCGGAGGTAGCGGGATGTCCTCAGCTGCCGCTCACCGGCGGGACAGCCCCAGCGCTCAGTCGGTGGGCCAGAGCTCCTGGCGCAGCAGCAGGGCTGCAGGGCGCTCGGCACACGGCATGTGCAGTTCCGCTGTGCGTGGGGCGCTGCACTGGGCACCTCCCAGGGGCTACTGAAAGTGCAGTGAATAAAGAGCTCAGTGAGGCCCTGCTAATGAGGTACAAATGGAGAAGCCGCTGCCAGATAGAGCAAGCCTCAAGGAGCATCACCACACATACCCCCTGGTCATTTATGATTTGTAATTAAGCATTTATAGGAGCAGGTGAGATGCCTGCTCCAGCACATCTAGAACTGCATTTGGAGGGTATACAGAGCATGTCTTTGGGACCTATATAGTAAGAGAGCGGTAAGGCCGGGACATTGCACAGCTGGGTGAGTGCCGATGTGATTCAGTGAGTTAAAGTGACACCACCATGAAGAAATCAGCAAGGAAAAGTATTACTTTACTCGTGGTGCTGTTTCTGAATGTCTGCTTTGACCATTATGCACAATGGATGCACACACATATTTCCATCCTTAGGTGTAAACTGAAGAGATCCTGCAGCATACGGCAGTATTCTCTCAGTAGCTACCAAATCGTGGGGTTTTTTTCCATCCAGCCGAAACTCTGGCTGCTTTAAGCCTATCAGAGATCTTGCAGACAAGCTTACCTCCCACTGGGAGAAAGCCGACTGGAACACAAAGCCCCAGGCTTAACTGAAGCAGTCCAGGGGACTGGAGGCTTAAATAATACATCATTGGCAATAAAACAGGGACATTTTCAGTGCCTAACCACATCCCTCCCCGTTTCAGATCTGTAAGAGATTAGTCAAGCTCTGAAGCATTGCTGTGTCCCAGAGCAAACTCATAACTCGATGACCATGTATGACTTTGCAATTTATCGCAGCAGCACTTTTAACAACTCCTGCGTGACTAATGCATCCCATAAATACCAGCCCTGGCCAGAGGAGAGGTGGCCCTGAACTGCCACTCACTGGCAGGCGTTAAATGTTTCTGATTGGATTTGGCTGAGTGTTTTTGGGGAACAGAAGTGCCACCATTTTCCACCTGCAGCTTAGCTATAGGCCTTGATACTGAGCGGAGGCATCACGGGCATCCATCATAGGAGAAGGGGACTGTGGTTATCTTGGTTGTGTCAGCACTGACCAGGAGGTCCTTCCTAGGTGAGCCTGGAGCAGGGGGGTGCTGAGCAGCCCTTCAGACAGAATTATGGCTTCCATTAGGAAGCCTGACTGAGCACAGAAGAGGTCTGAACAAGAACCATCACCCAGCCTTGACTCAAATGCTCTCAGGGAGTCCAAAGGGCAGAACCAGGTGTCAGTATGAATTTTACAATAAATCAGTGTTGGCTAGCCCAACAAGGGTTGGCCTACAACAAGGTGCAGGCACCTAATTCTCTTTTAGATGCCTGTATAAGAATTTGGAATCTAAATCTGTCCTGATATCTAAATCACTGTACTGGGCTGTACCAAACCCACAGATATCAACTGAACATGCTTTGCAGAGTACAAACTCCAGATCTCATTCTTGAACCATAGTTCTTTCTTCTCTTCCAAGTTTTAATGCTACAAACAAAAATGAAGCACCATATTCACTTTATTGCCATAGATATTCCAGGCATAAAACTTCCACGTGTTTCATAGAAAAAGTATAAAGGCTTTTGAGTTGTTAACTGTAACACTGTTGGCAAAACAGCAATCCATTTTAACAGTTTCCATCAGCCAAAGGTTTAATTACCAGCCATTGGGCCAGCTTTCTCCAGGAACAGTTGTAATGCAGTGAAGTCATTTCATGGCGCACTTACCAACAGCAGATTTATAAAACGGAGGCTGGCTGTGATCTCCAGCTGGTTAAAGTCCTATGAGCATAACATGGCACTGCACATTTACCACCTAGGAATAAACTGTTTTAAAGCAAATGTTGCAACAACATCTGGCCAGATGAAGAGAAAATAGAAACCTTGTTTTCCATAGCCTGGACCAATATCCCAAGCAGCAAAGCAAACCTTCCTTTTACATCTGCAACTGGATTTAGTATCCTGTATCTTTTTTGCTTCAAGAGCTACTGTCTTCCTAGCAGACTCGAAGACCTCCATAACCACTGCATCCATTTTATTTTGATCTAATTGGCTGCTAGAGGCAGCACACACCAACAAAACCATCTTATTTTCTTTGTGCAGTTCCCAAATCGGTGTGGAGATAGGCTGGCAAATTGGATTCTCCAGGTCAGACCTCAGGGTCAGCCCTTAGATGACATATCAACCCAGGACAGATGCAATTTGTACCAGGACATAACTTCAATTTGTGTCGGTGTCTTGGTTTTAAGCCCAGCTGGCAACTCAGAACCATGCAGCCACTCACTCACTCCCCTCTTTATTCCCCCCCCCCCACTCCCGGCGGGATGTGGAGGAGAATCAAAAGAATGTAACTCCCATGGGTTGAGATAAGAACAGTCCAGTAACTAAGGTATAACACAAACCACTACTGCTACCACCAATAATAATAATGATAAGGGAAATAACAAGGGAAGAGAATACAACCGCTCACCACCTGCCAACTGATACCCAGCCTGACCCGAGCAGTGAAGTAGCCCTTCCGGGGAACTCCTCTCAGTTTACATACTGGCCGTGATGTGCTGTGGTATGGAATACGTCTTTGGCTAGTTTGGGTCAGGTGTCCTGTCTCTGCTTCCTCCCGGCTTCCGATCCTCCTTGGCAGAGCATGAGTCTCAGAAGGTCCTTGGTCAGAGTAAACATGACTTAGCAACAACTAAAAACATCGGTGTTATCAGCGCTGTTCCCAGGCTGAAAGTAAAAAACACAGCACTGCACCAGCTACTAAGAAGGAGAAAAATGACTGCTACTGCTGAACCTAGGACAATTGGTTTAGTTCATATTGAAAACGTTTTGGGTTTTTAAGAGACAAATAAGCTCTTCCATCAGTCTCCCTGACTTGGATGTATATTTTAAACCCAGTTCTGCTCATGGATGTGCGTGCTGTAGCACACAAAGCAACATTTTCCCAGTAAATCCTGAGTCCTAATGTGAAACAGGGAAAGACACGCATAGGGAAGGACAGTTTCCTTTCTGCTTGTGTTTCAGACCCTTCCACAAGCTCCTGAGGACTTTGACACACAATTCAAGAGGCATGGGGAAAAAACATCCTGAAAGAAACAGAGCCCAAATCTCCTAAATCTGTTTATTTCTAATGAAAGAATCTATCGAACTGTACCTATGTCAATACTATCTCATCTTTTACCAAAGCATAATGCAGGCTGGCTTAGGAAGTATCACCGTGTCCAGCCACACCTTGACACCATGTAAGCAAAGAGCAAGCCCTGTCTTTTGAGAATAACTCATGATTTAATTTGTCTTTTAAAGAGCACTTTTGACACCCACACTATGTAAGTTTCTTTTGCTTATTCTCTGCTGAACCATCCAGCCAGCTTCCAAGCCTGAAATGAGTAATTTAATTTCTTAGCATAGCACTGAAGGCTGCAACCACCCATGTATGGAGCTGTAACTCCTCTGTAGATTGTTGAAGGAAATCAGGTTTTGCCCATTTTTTAGTGGGCTGTGGACTAGATTCTGCCTAGAGCCTTGTATCAATACTGATTTCTATACAGTGGGGTTTTTTTACTGGTTAAAATACCCTGAAAGCTAAGAGCTGTCCATTAGGAAACAGCAGACACACAAACCAAGGTGGAAGTCAGTTTGGCTGAGCCTGGCCCGCAGGCCCAGATCCAAACCAGCATATGCGCGTCTCTTTAACCTCAGTCACATACTAACACCCTGTTCTTTAATTGGGCCTTACTGGGCAGATCTGTGGAGTGCTAGGATACTGGCTTAGTGTCAGCCTGCTCTTAACCATGTGTTTGAGGCTGTAGCTGCATTGGGAACCCAGACCTTGGCCCACAGCAAGCTGTGACTCTGAGTACAACAAGATAATATAACAGTGTTAACGGTGGGTTCTGCATGTTTTACTTTGCCTCTTAGCTGCTTTAGTCTGGATTTAAAACCATAGCCACTGATTCAAACCCCTCTAACACTGCGAAAACGCAGCCCTAGCATTGTCCTGCAGTTGCCATCTGGACTGCAATGGGCTGGCTTGAGGATTTATACAAAAAAGCAAGTATATCTAATGGAAATGGAGTTTCTGCTGTAAAATTAATTAATCTCAATTGGAATAAGGTGAGAAAGCTGAATTAAAAACTACAGCATTAGTCTGTCTCCCCATTTTCTGTTCCCCTTTACTGCCTGGTGAGTGGAATTAAGTCAACGCTGTCATTTCTGGGACTAAGGGAGTCTTTTGGTTTGTAAGAATTCCTTAGAGGGGAAAAAAAATCTACATATCTAAAGAGCTGCTGAGTGAAAAAAATACCCAACATTGGAAACCTACTTTTGAAACCATCTAAGCCAATGGTTTTCAACGTCTTTTGATTTGTGGATCTTTACACATTTTCTAGTGCAGAGTCTTAACGCAGCAAGTTTAAGGCTGTGACCTTGCTTCCTCTGTGTTACCTTTCACAGAGACCTCAGGGGTAATCTCCTGACCCCTGGGCTAAGGCTGTGGTTTGAAACCACAGCTGTTTTACTTTAAAAGGTCCAAATTTTGCTTCTCAAATCCCAGTGAAAGGGGGGAAACATCCTAGCAGGGTTCCTCAGCAGATAATTTTCCTCTCCTTGAGGATGCTGGAGGGCTGTCTACAGCACCAGGTGAGCTGGGCCAAAAAACCCAGAACTCTCAATGTGACCAGGGGCATGGCATAAGAAGATGCAGTGCAGGGCTAGAAACATCAGTATGATTTTTCCAGGGACTCCAGCATGCTGCAAATTCCCCATCCACACCTGCAGACACCTCTTTTCCCTTTCTGAGACTGCCCAGGGCTGTCAGCAGCCAAAGCAGGGGGACAGATAGTCCCATGGGCACAGGGGCTCCCCACCATGCCAGGGCTAAACCCGTTCCTCTGTGAATCCTGAGCAGGGCTGGTGACAAGTGGAGATGGGTGGGGAGAACAGTGTGTTTTTCCAGGACATTTTTCATTATGGTGATATGTTTGCTTTGAAACTGAGCCTCAAAACATCTCAGTTTTTAAGGCTCCCACCCCGTGTTCTCTTGTTTCAACTTTTGAGCTTTGTCATAGGATCATAGAATGCTTAGGTTTGGAAAGGACCTTAAGATCATCTAGTTCCAACCCCCCTGCCATGGGCAGGGACACCTGGCACTAAACCATGCCACCCAAGGCTCTGTTCAACCTGGCCTTGAACACCGCCAGGAGTGGAGCACTTAAAACCTCTTTGGGCAACAGATAATATCTTTAAGATAAATTCTTTAAGAGAAATTCAGCTTTCAGAAAATAAGATCTGAACTGAAAGGAAGCTCAGCATTAAATATGAATGCTTTCTTTTTTTAAAAAAATTAAAATTTTTACTGACTTTTTTGGGTATTTCTTTCCTCATTGAGACTACTTAAGATAATTTTTCCATGCAGACAAAAAACCAATCTGTTGTAATTCCTTATCTTAAAATATTTGCATGAAAAAAAGGGAAAATCTGAACAGGATTAAAAGTTGGCTAAATAAAATCACCTTAAGAAGAAAGGTGGTAAAATAAAATAAAAATTATCCTGACCAGAAATATCCTGAATATTATAAATCTACCACTTTGGATGGCAAAACCAGAGCTGAGCAGTAAAGCAAGTGAAAATGAGCGGTTACTGATATATATTTTCACATAGCTAAAGAAATAATTTTGCAGCTAACAACTTTAAAAAGATACTTTCTAAATAGATTTTTAAATGTCTTTAAAGGAATACTTTTTAAACCCCAAGTTAAATATGTCATGACAGTCCTATAATGCTTTTAATTGCATTGCTCAATGTGAAAGTCATAATTCAAACATTTATATAGAAAAATTAGAAAGCAATTGCTTCAATTCGAACCATTTGTGTAAAAATTGTAATCTGACTGTCAAAACAGTTGATAAATCTAGAGATTTGAAGAGAAATTTGTGACATGTTTGTTATCTTTGGCATAACATGAGTGATTAGAACCATTGTGCTAAACAAATCGAATCTTCATCAAACTTACTTATTGTTGTTACGTGCTCAAGTGAATGAACTGTGGTTGTTTAGTCTGGATGGGAGAGAAGTGTGGGGCAGAAGACATGATAATTGTCTTTGAATATATAGAACACAGCTGTAAAGAGACAGGGGTGATTTGTTTTCAGTGTCCATGGTAGATAGGTAAAGAAGAAAGTGAGATGCAGGCTAGAAACAAGGAGTGGCTTCCAAGCAGTTATGACAGCAAAACATAGAGAGAATTGACTTAAGACCACTATAGTCTCCATCACCAGATATTTTCAACAACATCTGTTGAGCAAGGCAGAGGAAAGGTCAATGCAACCCTGAGACAATAAGATGCAGTTTTTGGTGATTTTGGGTGTGTGGATCCCCCCTCAGGTTCTAGAGGAGATGAGGACTCACAGACACCCCATGAGTGCAGGCTGCTGTGCAACTTCTTTGACCTTGCTTTGCTGAATCACTTTTGTTGGCCGATTCGAGGTAACCCACATCCTATCAGGGTGTCCTGGCTGCCAGCTGAGGACTGACCTGCTTCTGACACCTCTCCCAAGCCTTGTTCCTGTGGCCATTCCCACCTCTTTCCACTGCTGTCTGTCACTTTTCTCATGAGCACACACGTCTGCACGACTGGTTGTACCACTTAATGGTGCCAGCCAGCTGTTTAGCTCCTGCCACCTCTGCAAAAGTCTGTGTGGGAAATCATCATCTTTTCATGGCAAGACAGGACAGATGGTTCCCAAACCCCAGAGCCAACAGTGCTTGTAATACGTATTTGCAGTACAGTATTATATGATGTGAAAATCACTTCATTACCATAAAGGGCCAAATATCCCCAATGGGACAGATGAATCCAGTGTGAGCTAGGGCCAGTTCATGTATTTCCTTCCAGCTACACAAGCCATGTGGTGGAAGATGCTGTCCTTTCACCTTCTCCAGATCAGTTCCACTGTAACTCAGCAAGATGGGATGAGACAGTTCCTTTCTGCAACTGGTGATCCTCAGAGAGCGGGACCCTTGCTACCATCCTGTTGCACCCTCACAAGGTACCCCAGAAATGCTGCTGCTCATGTGATGAAGGCATAGTGCTGAGTCAGCATATACTGTTTTGGCTCATTTTCAGCCCAGGTGGCTGAAGGGACACCCCATCAGGTCATATATTCAGTGCCAAAGGAGGATGTGACACAACACCTACCTATTTGCAAAACAAGCTGTCCCCTCACCTTTCTTGTGGCCTTTACCATAAGATACTGGACATTTCTCCATGGAGCACAACCACCCCCTCCTCGTTCAGGATCTCTGGAGGTGTCTGTAACACAAATGTTAAGGAAGAACAACCAAGTGTAGGGATTGGCACACGGAAGATCACGCGATGTGACGGAAAGCTACTAGGAGGGACAGGAACCAGCTGACCCTGGGGAGGTGCTTAGGCGGCAAATATAAGGAATTGTAACCGCGGAATAAACTGTTGATGACCCGCATTCCGTGAATGCTCTATGTCTCAGCCCTAGTTCGGAGGGAACTAGTGCTTCCGTCCCTCACCACGCGAGTAGCAAGAAACTACACCAAGCATCTCCCATGGCAGAGGAACCCATTTGGAGACCAGCAAATTGCAGGCTCTTCAGGACATGTACTAGCTTGCTTCACCTCTCCATCCTGCAAACAGTTAAGCTACTGTAGACAGATGTGCCAGGTTAGGACCTTACTGTCCTCTCAGCTGCCTCGTACTGCCCTGATGCCACAATGAGAGGCTAGGGGAGGCCAAATCAGCCAGGCCATCCTCAGCACTGTAAACATGTGCTTGAGGATAGCATGACCAATTTTGTGTGCAGCACTCCAGCATTACTTTGAACAAACTCTGTCTCTGGTGCACCATGTCTGGGAGTGCTTGCACCCAGCCAACTCATGAGCACTCACTGACCTCCCAGGGATGGTCCTCTACTTTCAACTGCAGCCTTGTCCACTAGCCATGCCACAGATTAACTTGTGTCACAATTTGGAAGTCTAAAGATGAAACATTGTGTCTTTCCTGCAATAAAGTTCACAAAATGTTAATGTTTTCTCTATGCAGCAAGCACAAAAAAAAAGTTGTAAACCTCCATGTGTTTATGGATGTTCTTGGTGAACTGTTACTCGCTGACGCTGGATCTCTTAGGAGGTTTGCAAAGGATTGCCAAGTTGCAGGGCACTTGGCTCTCACCAAGGCTTTAGAGGCCTTTGGAGAGTCAGCCCCTTCAGAGAGCAGCTGCTTTTCACAATGTCTGTGTAGATGTTCTTCAAGTTTCTCTGGGAGGAGAATGTTGGGATTTTTAAATTTTTGAATACTGTCACGTCTGCACACCCAACTGACACCCACAAGGCTTACCAGGGCCATGGCCTAATGAAGATTTCTAAGTGCTGGTGTCACTTGCAGGGTTTGAGCTGTAGCTATAAAGACTGTAAAGAAGCAGGCTTATGGCCAAAGAGGCTTAGTAGCTCTTTGATGAGGCATCCAAGATAGTTGCAGAGCGATCTGTACCATGCTCTGTTTGCAAATGCTGATATCACACAGCCTGCAAGAAATTGGTAGGTTAATAAAGCAAGCTCTGATTAATATAGGGGCAATCTAAATTAGACTTTTTACTGCTGAGTGAAAACAAGGATGACTGGTTTCTTCTAGTGGTGGAAAATTCTGGGTTTGGAGCTGAGCTGAAGCGAAATGGCTTGGTATAATGAGGAAAGCTCATTCAGTTTTAGGTCAAACAAAAATATTTTGCTTGACCAGTAACAAAATGTTCTGGATTACTTGGAGACTATTTTATCCCCCCTTTTTTGAAACAAAACAAATGAACAAAAAAACCCCACCCCACAACTAAAAAACTAAACCCCACAACTCTTTTCCTTTCAAATTTAGGGCCATTTGAAAATGGAAAAAAAAAAAAAAAAAAAAAAAAAAAAGAAAAGAAAAGAAAAGAAAAAGGAACAAAACCAATCAATCCTCAGGTAAGCAAACTGCTTCAATCTGAAAATGCTGAAGTAAAACATTTGAATATTCAAGGAAGAAAAGAAAGACTTCTATTGTTGTGTCTTATCATTGACTGACTTCAGCCCAGATTTGTGAGTTATTTTGGTTGCCTCCATTTTCACAAGGGGCTTCTTTAAAAAAAAGAACCAAACAAGTAATTTAATACTGTCTTGCAGTTTGAGGTACAAATGGTCAGGTTTAGCAAAGGTTCATAAGAACATGATGGAACCAACAATTTACACAAATATCAGGCAAACACTTTGGGTTTCTTTTCCCTTTGCATTTCAGTTTTTCTTTGAAGTTGTACCTGAATTTTAGAGAAGCTGTGGAGTCCTCAGGACTAGCGACCACTGTAACGTGCACAGAGCAAAACTGTCAAAGTATGTGTGCTCTGCTGTGTAATCTGCGCACTGCAAAAATTCAGATGCCATCTTCAGTCCTGCAAAATATTAAGACAGGCATTTAAGATTTACCCGAGTGATTAAGCATGAGCAGCTTGTAATTGTTTCCAGATTCCTCTCCTAGCAGGAGAAATGGCTCTGCAATCCCTGTTCACATGCTCAGTGTAGCAATCTACTCACAAAAAGAGAAACTGAAGAAGACAAACAGATATCCTGTGTTTTGAGAGCAAGCCAGTATTACCTTTTAATCTAGGACGTACTGTCCATCTTAGAAAAGCAGGATTATTTAGCCAGCATATATCAGGGTATATCTGCATCCTCCTTGTAGCAACACCTGTGCACCAGCAACTAGATAACCCTCTTAAGTACACATGGTCAGATTCAGTCATGTGACAATTTTTCATCTGGCTTGGGAGTGTTAAATGAAGATCAACTGTCTCAGTCAGCTTCATTTGGGGAATCTGACTGTGTCTGCTCTTACAGAGAGGAACTTTGTCCTGCAGGTTTTAGATAAAGTCCCAAAGATTGCAGACTTTCTGCATAAGCCACAAAACAATCCAGCAAGCGTCTGGAGAGACTTGCCTCACATCCCAGACTCTTCTCTTCATGCAAATATACCAGTATAGTTTTTCCCACAGATTGCTTGGTCATGAAAAGACATCTTCCCAAACTTGCTCAGGGCTTCAAAAACCTTAGCAGCCCCAGCACAAGTCTGAAAGCAAATTCAAGGGTTCGCCATTACCTTTGAACACAGCGGGGATCTACTCCAACAGGTTAGATCTCAGAGGCCATGCTGCTCCCAGGATTTAAACCAGACCACATGTGAAATGGCAACTGCCTCTTAATTTTTTATTTTATTTTTAAATAGGATAATTTAGGGGCTTTTTTTTTTTTCTCCCCCATTATCATTATTACTATTTTAATGGCAAATTCAGCGTGCTGCCTTCCCTCCTTAATGAAGAGGACCAGGGACTGGTGCTCAATTTCTCATGCTTTCTAGAAATAGTCCCTACAAATCCTTTGTAAAAATATAACCAGTCTTTCTTCCCCCTTTTCTGTCTCCTCAGAGAGGGGCTTTCATTAACTCAGACCATTTTTCTTCCACTAGCTCTTTTTCTTAACCTTTTCTCAAAGTTTACATTTGTTTTCCGAGATCCATGGCCAGGACAAGGATACAGAGGGTACAGAATTTGGCTTTTGAGGGTCACTGTCACCACTGCAAGAGGCAAAATCCTGAGGGGATGGCTGTCTCTGAAAATGGCCTCTACCTTCATCCAGCCCAGTATGCTGCCCAGTTCACTTCGTCAGGCCCCTCCACAGTGGCTCTCGTTGCCCATCAGAGCACATCTGTGTAGCCAGAGCCAACTCCTGCACTTGGATTGTGCAAACCCATTTTCTTTCTCTTCCGCAGTCCTGGCTATCGTGTGCACATCTGGATGTTTCTCTGAACCTCTCCACAATCATTGCTTCATCTCTGTTCAACTCCAGGCTGGAAATGTAGCTGTTCTCCCTCCCCAGAGACCTCGTCTGCCTCCTCCTCTCTTAGCTGGAATAAACATGCAATGGCTCATGCCATCCCTTCCCGTGCAAAACATTCAGAGAAGCCTCTTTTTCTAGTATGAAAATCTTGGCTCACTCCTGGAGGAGATGACCTCAGACAAGCCCACCGCACCCTCTGTGGAAACTTTGCAAGGTCCAATCTTAATCCAGATGGCATTTTATTCTTTTTTTTTTTTTTTAGTTAATTTGAGCAAAAGTGCTTCAGTCTTTACAGTGTGAGAGAGGAGTGAAAAAATGCATTGCTGCTATTATAGTGGAGTGAAAAAAAAGGGGGGTTCAGGCCCTCTTTGAAGAGCCATGGTGCTGAAACAAATGAGCTTCTCTCTTTTGAATTTGGTGACAGAACACTGGAACAGGCTGCCCAGGGGGGTTGTGGAGTCTCCTTCTCTGGAGACATTCAAAACCCGCCTGGACACATTCCTGTGTAACCTTATCTAGGTGTTCCTGCTCTGGCAGGGGGATTGGACTAGATGATCTTTTGAGGTCCCTTCCAATCTCTAACATACTGTGATACTGTGATACTGTGTGATAGAATGGGTCTTATAGCAGAAATGGCCTTTTCTCACTTCAGTAAGCTGAGGTGAGTGGCATCATTTGCCATCTCCTGCCTAAGCCTGTCTTTCTGCAGTCAAAGTGGTGGGCGACAAATCTGGCACAGACCCCAAGGGGTTGAATGGCAAAGCCAGAGAGATGGGACATGACGCTGCCATTTGAGATGAAAGGAGAAACATCTGCAGCAAGGGGCAGAGCTGAGCCAGCACAAGAGCATACAGAGGTGGCAGCTCCTGCCTGCAGCAGCTTTTAACCACATTTGCACACCGGGGTGCAGTGGGAGCGCTTTCCTTGAAGCATGTGCGTGCACAGCCTCAAGATTGTCTTTTACTCAGCAAAAATGGATTTGTTGCTCATATGGGCAGAGGAAAGTTTTCATTTGTGCATTTACCGGATGGGCCAAAGGCAACCCAGTTTTGGTTTGTAGTACAGAGTCCTGGCTACACTGTTCTTTGGCTCCCAGTCTGCCCTGGTGTGTACTGGTGATCTCCAGCAGCTCTCAGTGCTGACAGCACCCCTGGGCAGTGCAGTGGCCCCATCTACACCATGACCCAGGGCTCACAGTTAAACAATAGCGGCGAGAATCGTCTGCAGGGAAGCCACTGAGAAAGGATAAAAAACTGCATCCCATACCAGCCAAGAACCCATCTCACTCTTCCACACACCTACCAAGCACTGGGTATGTGGCAAAGCCAAGCCTAAAGGGGCCACTCAGCCCCTGTAGCATCTTTAACTGTGCTTTTCTAGGTCATCACAAGCCAGCCCTGACAGTGCTAGGAGAAAACAAATTTGCTGCAACTCCCACCAGTGCATTGCCTCCATTCCCTGTGAGCTGATCTGCGGATTGCTGCCTCCAAACAGCATCACCCATGAGACAACACCGTTGGCTCAACCCCATCCTTGGAAAGCCATCAGGGAAAACACAGGGCAGAGGCTCAAGGTTAGCACAGCCCCGACAAGGCTTCTGGGATACCTGCACTGCTAATTTGCCAGACACCCCTGGAGCCCAGCTTGGCAGCCCCCCGCTGGCTGTCGCGGTGTGGAAGCCATTAGCATTTAAAAATACTTACAGGAATGGGAAAGTCGAGGGGGGGAATAAATGGTATTTGTGGAGGCCCATTCCTCAGCACACTTTCATGTGTGCCAAAGTTTGTTGGCATGGCTCTGAGTTTGATAGGGAACATCTGGGCTGCTGTTGCTGCCTGTATATTGGCTGAAGGCAGCGAACAAAAGGGGTTTGTGCAGGAATGTGCAGGGAGGGGTGTGGAGTGTGCGCGCATTGAGGGACAGCTGTGAGAGGCAAAATGCAGATATACTCTCTGGAGAAGAAAGCCTAATGCACATCCTATGTTCCTGCTTTTTAAAAGAGGATAAAAGCCTTCCCCTCTGCTTCTCCTCTTCCCTTCCCCAAGGCATGCCAGGGTACTGAAGGCAAATGCGGCTCAGACTCAGACCTGTGCCCCCCTACCTCTGCTCACTCGATTATTGTTGCAGTCTGGAAAAACAATTGGGATGGAGGGAGCAGGTTAGCTAGAATGTGAAGAAGTTCAGACCTAACAGCAGAGTGCAGTGCCAGCACATACCCAAGAGACAACCAGCAAGCTCTTTGCAAGCAGCCCAGCTCCCCATGCCTTCATGCCACTGTGGAGAGAAGGACTCGGTGACAAACCACCTTTGAGGACACCAAGACTGGTGACATGGACCCCCTAAGAACAGCACTGGTTGAAGTTTCCTCCACATCTTGTGGGAATTTGGGGTAAGAAGCTGAAAATTAGCACCATGCCACTGCCAGCCACACAAGAAGCACAGACTGCATCCTGCAGCACAGGATCTTCTTGTATCTGAGGCCAGAGGATGGCGTGGAGGGATGAAGGAATGGATTCACACTTGAGAAACTCTGATCTGTTGGGAACTATCTGAAAATTACAGGCCAGGTGCAACCCTTGGCTCTAGAGATCACAACATAAATGCTCTGTCCCGAAGGAGTCACTGCTGCCTGCGGATGTACACCAGAAACCTCTAATTGAACCTAATGTTACTAATGCTACATTTCTGACATTCTCCCTTTTGCAGTTCCTTTCCACCATCCCATGCATGCAGTATTTTTACCCAACGCATTTGCAGTCTTCAGAAGTCTTTTCAAAATTTCACTCCATGGACTTGACCTCTTACTCAACAAGAGCATCACTGGTGTAATTTCTCACCTGTTGATCCCTCTTTGCTCATCAACATTTTTCCCCAACAAATACCGTGGGCAACACTTTTGAGCATTTCCAAGTTTTTCTATTATCAATGGGGTATTTTCCTCTTTTATTCTTTCTGGTATGAGCATTTGGCCTGAATCCTACCTCGCAGCTTACATCCCCCCACTTAGCTCTAGTCCTTAGCAAGGACACACATTGGTTCTGCTACCCAGCACAAGATTTCTGTTGTCTCTGGGCTTCCTTGGAGTTGCTAGAGCCGCCCCAGAGAGGGTGTTTGGACATGTACTTGACTTACACATCCCTCTTGCTACCCCTTGCCTTGACAGGGCAGTCCTCTTGGAAAGCCCCAGGAAGCAAAACTTAAAGACAAAGGGGTCCAGGTCAGTGAAAACCCTTGGGTCTAACAGCCAAGGCAGATTTTTCCAGCCCTCATCTCCTTTTCAGACCTCAGCAGCATGCTTACAAGCCATTGCTTTGAGCTGACTTGTTGAACACCATCCACACAACCCTCCTGGCATTGCTTCAGGCAGCAGGCTTTCACCGAGGATGCTGGCTCCAGAGCTGGGCATGTTCAGAGATAAGCCTCCTCCAACGGTATTTGGATTTCAATTACATCAGTGTCAAGACACGGCTTTTCACTAGAGCAAAGCTAGCTCCTGCCATGCCAAAGAAAGCAGCCAGGCTGGCCAGGGGCTGTGCACAGCACACTGGGGAGGGCAGCAGTCCCTCTGCACGCTCACGCAGAGGCACAGTGGCAGGGAAAGCCAGCTCACATGGGGCAGCACAGGCTGCAGACCCCCCTCCCCATGCCAATCAGCTGCCATGCAGACAGTCCTAACCAGTCATCTCTTCTGTAGTGTCTTCTAGTAGTTAGGAGAGGAGCTGCAGAGAACCCAGCCGGTCTTTGGAAACACCTTACAGCAATTGCTGGGGAACGTGAAGCCATATATAAACATGCAAACAAGTTTTGCAGTCAGTGCCCCATTTTAAAGGAAGAAAACAGTCTAACTGCTCTGTTTAGTGCTAGATGTCCCCTTCATCCACTTCTGAAGAGGTGGTTGAGAGTGGCCAATTTACTTCTGGTTTATCACTCATTGCCATTGCCAACACCAACATGCCTTTGCCATCTCTCAGGGATAAACCCCTCTTCTTGATCAGATCTGTGCCTCCATTCATCCTCCACATCCTTCTCCAGGACACCTTTTCTTTTATCTCTGTCTGAAAAACAGCCCAGTGCACCAAGTAACATGATGCTACAGAAGCATCACTCTCCAGCCTTACTCCCATTTGACCCCACTCCTGCATGTCCTTCTTTAATCACTGCCACTGACTAAGAAGAACCAGCCTCAATGAGGACTGCAAGCATTTTTCAAAAGCACAAGAACAATGTAAGAGCCTAAATCCCACTTTCCAGTGTGGTTATAGGCCCCATCAGGAGATAGATCATCCTAGATACTTTTGAAGGTTGCAGAGTTTTGTCTGTATCTTCAACATCTTAAGGGGACCCACATGCCTTTGAAGTTCCTCCTGACAGATCCCGATGGTGGCAGCTGGGAAGGAGGACAAATACTTAAAGCCACCCAGAGCTTTTTCCCTGAGATACTTACAGTCAAGAGTCCAATGACATCTCAGAATGGTTCTAGTTACTTCTGCCAATGCTGTTCCATCTCATTTGCCCATCACTGCATCTTATCCACCATCTAACATGAGCCAGCTGGGAAACTCCCAATGCAATGGGCTTGGGAAGGGGAGAGAGGCTGGTGGGAAAATGCCCATTTAACTTTTTGCAGATGAGAGTGGTTCAAACCGTTGTTTCAACTTGAAAAAAACACTGACACACATTTCCAAATTGTCCAAATGTTTGGCTTTTACATTTCCTTCAGTGACACATCCCAGGGTTTTAGTCGAAAAGGTCTTTTCTCTTCAGAATTGGGCTGCTTGTAGGAAAAAGCCTATCAAAACAGGAAGCTTAAAATTATCAAAGAAAAATATTTTCATTGACCTAAACAGATCCTATCCTTTGGTTTTTTAGTTCACAAAATTTTTCAGGACTGGCTCTTCATCCCCATGAGAGATGAGAAATTCTGTCAGAACCTCAAAAATGCTGCCAGAAGGAAAGAGTTATTAATTACCACCCCCTATTTTTAACCTGCAACCAAGAGTCACTTCTTTTGGGTGACAACCAGATTCTCTTGAGGCTCTCATTAAGGCTTTTAAATCGGAGACAGGATTTTTTCTGACATGCCCCAGGCACTCTGCAAAGCCTACCCTATCGGTTTCCAAAGCACGCATCAGGTATCACATGCTTTTGCTATACATCCTTTTAGAAAAATTACATTATTACCTTTTCCCACCAAAAAAAGTGTTATTTTTTTTCTCCCCCTCTATTCTATAACTCAAAAAGGACTGGATGGATTTTACTCAGTTTCAAAAAAAAATTCCCCACTGGGTAAAGGCCAGGCACGCAAAAAATTTAACCTGAAAAGCGAATGTTTTCAAAAGTTATTAGCTTATGAAAAGAAGGGATATAATGGAAACTGGTTTACTGCCATGATTGTAACACCACAAACAGAGCCTGCTGCAATATATAACATTATCAAGCGCCTGTCAACATTTAATAGAACTCTTAATTAACTGCTGGGGAGGAACATGGCAAAAAAAATATTTCCAGGAAAACTTTTGGGAACTGAGTAATTCTGGGCTTTTTTTTTTTTTTTTTTTTTAAGTCCACCTTGATTGGAGCCTTGGTAGAGTTCATAGAATCATAGAAAATTAGAGTTCATAGGACAGACTAAACACAAGACACAAGCATGTATCTTGTTGGCGTTACTTAATGATAGGATTTGCATTTCTGTTAAACTGCATAATCCAGGAACAACAATAATGTTTGTGTTGGGTTGGAGCCAGACACTTCAGAGCTGGATTTTAACTTTCCCCATGTTTGGGGTTATTCAAAGCCAGGGGCTTGATTCAGCTTTTTAGGGAGAGGCTCACGTGTAACCTGTGGGGCTGACCTGCTTCTGACTTTTGCTTTCGTCCCCACATTGCACCACCCTGGCGATGTTCTTGCACAGGATTTGGGGGGATCCCCATCTCGTGGTAGAGTTTTACTGCACAGCGGTGCCCGAGCTCCTAGGCTGGAGATCCAGGTACAGAGGAGAGGTGTGGGGAGGGCCAAGCACAACAGTTATAAAACCATTGCAATTAATTGCCTTCACAGGAGATAACCATTTCAAAACTAGCCTAACCACTGTGTGTTTCTTCTCCATTGCAAATCTGGGGAGGGGCTGCATAGGAAGGCTTCTGCAGCCTAGTCTGCACACACGTCCAACAGCTTCCTTCCATCACACCTTCAGGGTCCAGCCCCTCCATCCCATGGTGATGCCCTGCCAGTGAGACCCTGTCTGGAGCCACCAGACCAGGCTGAAGAGTTGGGAGTGGGGTGAGGAGGGAGAGCAAGCCTGGCCCTGGTATAAGCCCATGGCTCAGCTGCGGTCAGCAGCAGGTTTTGGGATGCCTGGGGCACAGAGAAAGATTTCTATGAAGCACATTAAGAGGAAGTTCTGCAATCCTAGTGCCCAACTAGATCATGGGCACAGAGCAGACAGCAGGGTGGGTGGCGATCTGCCAAGATTAAACCTAGCTCTTGCTGAGCCAGTATGTTAAACCCAGCTCTCCCCACTCCCACACCTCATCCGCCCGACCACATTTCACAAACGTTCTGGCAAGTGAAGAGTTTCTTGGCAAAGCAGGGCAGGTAACATTGGACATGTCACACCATGAGAAGCACTCCTTCAATCCCACCTAGCAGCCCAAACTTATTTTTATTCCCTTTTTTCCCAGTCTACCCCCTGCCTGGCCCCGGCAGCAAAGCAGCCCCGCATTGTGAGCTGGCAGGCCACATCCCTTTCCCCCGATAGCGCCGATAGCCCAACAGCTGCTCTCTGTCCCTTTGGAGATTAGTTTGTTTTCCTAACACAATTACTGCCACGTGGCCCTGCTTTCTGCTGGGATCAAGCCTCAATAGAGATAAAGCAGCGATAAGATCGCACGCTGTTCCAGACCCCTGCACAGCCTCGCCAACCGCAGTTTTCCTCGTCGGCATGCGAACACCCTGGCTGCAAGTTACCTGCCCCCCATCAGTGCTGGGCCAGGGAACTCTGCAAGCTTTATGGCACTAAATCCCAGAGATTCGGCTTCTGGCTTTCCATGCAACATAAAGGAGTTATTTTACAATGCAGCATAGAGATGCTGCAGAGTTGCAGCCACACCAGTAAGCTCTCAGGATGCAATAAAAGCTGCTTATCAGCTGTGACACTCTCCTAACTCAGTGCTTTGGGCAAGCACAGCTGGCTCCAAGCTGACCTGCCTGCACCCAGGTCACCTGTCTCTGCCGTTTCTTCTCCTCCTACCTGGGGTTAGCTGAAGCTGAGCTCTGCCTGAGTATTACTATCTGGTGAATGAAGAAGCTTTACACCACTGCAATTGCTCTGCTGAGCATCCAGCAGGGCTCACGCTGGTACCTGCAGCACCAGCAAGGGGCTGGTTGGCCTTAGAAATATCAATGGAGCAATCACAGAGGCAGACTGGTACAACCACTCTCTATCACATCCAGCAAAGGAGGTCTCTATCCCTGAGACCCGCCTGTGGGAATCCTTGTGCAGGGAACCACTCTTGGAAGCCTCTGCTGGGGCGGATGCGGTGCATGCCGGGAGAGGACACTCAGGGAGCCTTGCTGCCTTCAGAGAGACAAGCATCCTTGCCAGATGTCTCCCATAAAGCTGCAAGTACTTTATTTTAATAATAAGCCTTAATGTATTCATTAAAGGCTCCCAGTGACCTGGGATGAATTTCCCCACTATTGTAAAGGGCTGTGGGAATCTGGAAACCGCTGCATTACAGTTAATAACTTTAATTTTACAAGGCCCAAAATAGACAACTGAAAAAATACACAGACTCACTGTTTCCAATTAAGAAGGGATTTCTTCTAATTCCTCTGCCACCGGCGCTCTTGTTTAGCAAACAACATCAACAGATACTCAACCATAGACAAGGAGAAAAGCAGAGAGCTGCTTTATGCATCTCCATTACAAGAGCTGAGGAAGAAGCTGGGACCCTTCCTCACTGTGTTACCAGTGCATGGAAGAGCCACAGTCTGGTCAGCAACAGCAAACCCACACTAGGGAACCACAGATAAAACTTTAACACCTGCTTAAGCCTGACAGACACCAGAGGGCTTTGATCAAAGGGAGTTGATTTCCAACCCATCTTCTCCCTGTTCCCTTCTGAGGGTCCTAGCTAAGGGGAGTTTGGTGGGAGTTCTGGGGTGATGGGAAACCACCCCAGTGGTTTCTGACCATCCTGCTAACATCAGGGACTACCAGATCTTCAATTTTAGGGTCAGAAAGGAATATTTCCCCCAGATCAGCTTGGCAGAGATTGCCATGGACTCATTTTGCCTGCCTCTTTCTTCCTCTGTCAAATGAGGGGTAGATTGTTTCCCAGGGAAAAAAAGCTGGGAACCAAAACCAAAACAATTTGTCCTGGGTTTTTTTTGTTGGTTTTTTTTTTTATTTTTTTTTTTTTATTTATTTATTTATTTTATTTTTTTTTTTATTTTTTTATTTCTGGGAATCTAATGGTTTCCAGCCCCAATATTTTCATTTCCAGTTTGGTTCTTTTTGGTTTTCCAGTTAAAACTGAAGCTCTTCAAAAATAAGACTGAAATTTTATGTGGAAGCATTCATTTTGCCACAAGCCAAGCTTTCTGGGGTGGAAAAAGATATTTCAAAGGCCAGTTTTTGACCAGCATACAAGTCTGGCTGTGTTGGTGACTGCCATCTGCCTCCCCACACATACCCAGAGCCGTCTCTTCCAAGTTCATGCCAAGGTGCATGTCCCTCCACTCACGGCAGGGACACGCAGACCCTCCTTATCACCACCCTGACATCAATCAATGTTAATTAAAGCAGCTCAGGTGAGAACAGCTCCATGCCTCAAAGCAAATCTCCAAAGCTTCCTCTGCAGACTTAGCCTGACACAGGAAAACACGTTGCTTAAAAACCACAGGTGATCTCAGCCATGTAGATCCAAAAATGCTCTCCAGACCACCTGAAAAACAAAAGAGAGGTCCCGTCCAGCAGGATGGAGCACATGCATCCATCCAGCCCTGAAGCCCTCACCTTGCCACTGTCCTCTGGACCAAAAGCTGCCTATGAGCAGTACTGAATTCACATCGCCCCTCACATGGAAACAGATTGAGTTTTCCAGCCAAACTGATAAAAAATGAAAAATTATTTTCATATGCTTGGACTCAATTTCCCCATAAATAAGGCAGTGATGGAAATTAGGGGAAGGGGGTTGTCAAAGCAGTAGGTCATCCGTCAAAGCCACACTGAGAACACTGATCTAGCCCTTGTCCAGGAAAGCATCTCTATTTAGGAAAGCTGGCAGGCTCATCTCTGGTCTCCTTTGAAGCCACCGGGAACTGAGGGCCAGGAAGTTTAAAGATACCAAAATGCCTAAAGGAACGTTAGATAAGATGTAGATACCAGCTGGTAAAACCCAGACCCTCAGAATGTATTTAAACACACAAGGTTTTTAATGGCAATTAAGAGCTTACATACCTTTGCCAATATGGTCTCAAAGGGCACACTTTAGCTGCTTTCCTGAAGAGATTTAGGCACATATCATGTACACCAGGGCTTGTAAACCTTTATATCATGATATAGAACCACCTGCAAGGGAAAACGCAACCTCCAGCTTTACTGTGATGCAAGACCTGCAGCATGATGTTAATGCAACAGGATGTCTCAGCTCTAGACATCCCCAAACACAGGGAGACCAGATCCCATGCTGCCAGCTGCAAAGTCCTGCCATTTCAGGACAGCTATGGACCCATGCTCATTGTGCATCTCATCCAGCCTCCCTCCTCTCCTGCTCCTCATCTGAACTCTGCTCAGAGCCATTTGACCAGACATGCCTAAAGAAAGAAGCTAAACAGCCATGCTTCACCAATAACACCAACAAGGACACATGCTTCTCCTACCCTCCAAGCATACATTTCCTATTCCTGCCTGCAGCTCCACAACTGCTTTTCTCACATCAATGCCCTGACTGTGGCTGCTTGAAAAACTTCCATCTAAGCAGTTTCAGCAGGTCATTTTTCAGTGAAAGGCAACTTAGGAAAAAAAAAAAAAACAACCCACCAAAGAAAACCTCTTTTTATGGAAATTGCCTGACTTGTCTGAAATGTCAAAAAACCTAGGAAAAAGATTGAGTTTTGGCCTCGAGTTGCAAAACCTTGGTTTAGGAAAAAAATGCAATTTTCAAGTTTTTTTAGTGAAAATTAAAGAAATCTTCCAGAATGCCTTCATTAAAAATGTTCATGGTGCGATGGCTACACTTAGATTTTCAAAGAAAGCCCACCTCAAGAGACCTTTAAGGAAATTAGTTATGTGAAAGGGAAGGAACTTTTCAGGATTATAGTCTGGCAAAGGAGCAAAGATAAATACTTCATTCTCAGCCTAAATGCTAGGTTAACAGCCGGGCATCCCACAGCTCTGCTCTGAGATTTAATATTTATCAGTGATCTGTGTGAAAACCAAGGTGGTAATACTTGCAGACAACACAAGCCCATGGGGACTCAGAGTCCCACCACCCTGACCACAGGCTGTCCCATCCAGCAGTTATGAAGCTGGCGGGAGACACAGGTCCAGCCCTGATGCTGGGTCCCAGGACCAGTTTGTGCATCACCCAGTGGAGATGTCCAGCCTGGTCTTTGCTTTGGTCCCATGGGAACATTGGGCTGTGGATCCATCAACATGGGGTCCTGGGAAACCTTCAGCATTGCAAGCCGCTCTCCAGATGGGCAGCATGGGTATGGGAGTGCCACGATGCAACCCTGCCATGCCAAATGCAAACACCCAGCACTGGGTGCCAGAGCCCATTTAAAGGGTTCACTTCTCTTCCCCAGGGTGGGAATGGGGGAGCCACATGCTGTGGTGGCTCTGACTGGAGCCGCCAGCACCCAGATGGCTTACAAGTGAACATGAACTCTCCCTCCCCATCTGGAGCCCATGTACAGCAAGTGGCAAGATTTATATTGTGCTGAAGCATTCCACAGTTTTGAGCACAGAAATGATTGAACTCCAGATGTTAACAAGATGCAGGACCCTTTTTTATTATTAAAAACGTGATTTCTTGTTTTGCTCATGACAAAACCCATCAGATTAACTTATTAGGAGCAGAACTGCCATCAGGCTGGAGGAAGCAAAGATGTCTCTGGCTGCCCAAGGGCTTGCTGGAGAACACAGGAAGATCAGGGCTCCTCAGGAGCAGAGCTGCATCCAGCTGCTCTCCTTCACTGAGCCAAGAATGCAGGTGACCTTGCTCCATGCCCAGTGGCAAGACAGGAACATCGGTGAGTCCCTGTGCCTCAGTTTCCCCATCCCTTAGGAGGAATGTATGTTAGAACTGGAAAGGAAACCCCTGAGCAAATACACATTCTGCAGCCATGTCCAAATCAAATCAAATCCCCATGCTGAAGTAGCAGAGCCTTTGCTAACAAGCACCATAACCCAGGCCAGAAATGGAAACCTGCCCATTTTCCTCAGGCTTCTCTGTCTAACCCCTGGAAGGATGAGGGGGACCCAGGACCGTAGCTGCTGTGCTGGGGCAACTCAGCAAGCAGCTCTCATGCCACACTTTCCTTCACAAACTTCACTTCCTACTAAAGAGGAACCAAATTCCCAAATACCTCTAAAAGCCTTAGCTTTATGCTAAATGCTCTTAGCACAGCTCTGCTGGGAACATCCACCAGCAGTGTGTGGAGTGGCACGGCCAACATCTGTATGCCAGAGTGCAGGCTGGGATGGCGGCTTGTCTGGAGCTGTCACATCTTCACTGGTTTATCACAGGAACTTTATCACAAGCTCATAACACATACGTCTTTGCACCATGAGATCAAACAGGTATGGGACGGCATTGCAGCCTGCTGCAACAAGACAGCCCCCAGCAGCTAGCACTGCTCCATGCTGTGAAGGGAAAACATGTTGTAGCTGCATGGTAGAGAGGACCCACATATGCTTGTCCTGATGTTGTACA
Source organism: Psittacula echo (assembly GCF_963264785.1). Classification (NCBI taxonomy): domain Eukaryota; kingdom Metazoa; phylum Chordata; class Aves; order Psittaciformes; family Psittacidae; genus Psittacula; species Psittacula echo. The sequence continues at coordinate 21,235,364 of NC_137740.1, forward strand.
GCCATACCAGCTCAGGGAACTTACCAGCACAAAGCCAGCCTCCTGCTAGTCCCTGGGAGGCACAGCATCCTTCAGCACTTACACATTTCCACTTACCTGTAGCATATGTCAGCCCTAAGGGCAGTCGCATCTGTCTGCTCAGAGGGAGAGAAATGTTTCTGGGAACTGCAAATGTCCCAGCTTGGCCGGGCTGATCTGGGGACAAGCTGGAGCCAAGCAGCTTCTCTACATACAACACACACAACCATCCTCCCCAGTGGAGAGAGGGGCTGGAGAGTGGAATAGCAGAAACCACCTTCCACATCAAAACTACACTTAATCCTGCAAGCCCAGGGAACTGCTCTGCTGAATAAGATTGATACCTCAAAGCTGTCCTTGCTCCAGTAAGCCCAGATGCCAGCCATCAGGAGTGAAAATGCCTCTGGTTTCAGTGTGGGTTTGCTATTACTGTTACTGTTACAGCCTACCTGTGGCTTCCACCTCCCTTGCTTCCCAGAACCCTGGAAATGAGTGCTTGCTTGCCCAACATGCCCAAGAAAAGCACTGCCTGGTTCCTCTCCCACCCAGGGACCCCATTTCTCTCCTGTCTTGGTGCACGAGACATAGCTGCTCTTCTACCAGCCATGCCTGCTGCCAAGCCAGGCCCAGGACAGCACACACTACAGCACATCCCTGTGAGCAGGAGGATGATGTATGCACAGGATAGCTCTCCCAAGACACCTGCTTTGAGGACAAGACTACCCGGGACTGGAGCTCTCTGCCAGCATCTTGGGAGCAAACCACAGCAAGAGCCACCTTCTTCCACAGCCAGGCTTGGAAAAAGCTTCTGCAGACCAAAGCAGTATTTATTCACCCAAAGGGACCCCTTAAACAGAGCGGAGAGCCTTGTCACTCTGCCTGGCCTTGTTTTATTCCTTCATTGCATGTACTGGGGGAAGCTTCTTCCAACCCAAACCTATCCCTGCTAGGTGGGCAGACTGAGCAATGGCACTCCCCTGGCTCTGAGTCCAGGCACATGGTGCTGATGTTCCCCAGCCTTGCAGAGCCACCCCAATGGGAGCTGCGCAATGAGGCTCTTCTCCAGTTGAAGAGCTTTGTACCCATTCCTTTAGTGATGCTAGATGCTTGCAACTTGCATCCATCACCATTTCCTTCACTTCTCCCTCACAGCCTCTGATTTAATGCCACATCCCCGAGGAATGGCCCTTGAAGTGTGCTGCTCCCTCTTTAGTTTCCTCCAGATTGACTGAATATGAAGCTTCTTTCCAAGAACAAGAGCATCAGGTGGAAGGATAAGGTGTGTTTCAGGCTTTTTGGAGAAAGATCCAAAAATCTCCAATCTTCTCCCTTTCCTCTCCCCCAAAAGCCACTTATTGTTGCAGGGAGGGGGGGATATAAATAAAAATGTAATCAGGCAGCACTGCTAGTGAGCAGAGGCCATTAGCACCACACTCAGGGTGTAATATCTCTGGAAAGCACCACATTCACAATCTTATCTGGGCACAGCCAGTGGATTTGTCTGCAGAGGACAGATCCTGCCAGACCCTCATCCTCCCATCTCCTCCCTGGCAAGGGTGAGTGGCCCAGCGTGCTGGGACTCTGCAGCATCTGGGACGTGCAAGCTTCCAGCTCTGCTGACATAAATAATTTCTCCCCTGTTCTTGGCGCAATGTGTTCTGCTCAAACACACTTCAAAGAGGCAGCTTTGTAGCAAGAATGTTTCAAAAAATATAATATTTCCATCTGTTATTCCAATAGTATATGCTGTGGGACTCTCCTCATGGATTATTTGTCATTCCTTCCTCCTATTAGATGTAAAAAATTTGTTATGAACAAGCCTTAGCGCTGGCAGGTGATGCCCTAAGCCCACAGCATCCCACAACCAAGCCAGCAGGTCCTCTTCTCCTGCAAGTCTGCTCTGTAAACCTTAATGCTTCTCCAGAGATGAAGGTGCAGCCAGGGAAGCAGCTTTTTCTTAACACCAGTAATGTCTCCTTTACCTAATAGCTTTATTTTCACCTTGACAACAAACAGCACCTGCCTGTGCTTATCCATATTCCCTGGGCTGTGCTTTGTTCAAGGCAGAGCAGCCCAGCATCACTTCCCAGCCTGAACAGCCAGCAGCACCCATGGATTGAAACCATAGGGCATGAGCTCCAGGGCTTCCATGTTTGATGCATACCAGCCTGCCCTTGGCGGAGTATCTCCAGTACTGCTCTGCTCACCACATCCTGTTTCTCACAAAATTCATAGAAACCTAAACCTCTGCCTTACTGACAGGTGGTTCAAATCTGGAAGCAAATTATGAGGTGGAAAAGGGGAAAAAAGGGAGAAAGCTCTTTGCAAAGGACTCATTTTCTTGGGAAAGCAGACTAGAAACACACAATAAGCACAGTGAGCTATGAGTTTGCAGCACTAACAAGCACACAACAAGCTGAGGTTTTAATGCATCTTGGGTAGGGCAAGACTTAGGGGTAGCAGAAATTGGATGCTCCTTCCCTGGGCTGGGATGAGGACATCTTAAGGCCATGCTGGACCTCTCCCACATTGTGGTTTGTTTGGTCTGAGAGGATCTCCCAAACCTGCATGTGAAGCAGAGATGTCTTTCCATGGTAGCAAGGGCTGCTCCTCCATTACTCCCTCATGGCCCTGACCTACCTCTCCACACAGCTCTTTTCCCATGGCTGGCCAAGGGCATCCAAAGCAGATTATCATGGCCACCTAAACAAAGCCAGCCCTACAGGGAAGGTCTTTACTAGATAAGCAAAGCCTTAGTGCTCCAGGGTCAGGTGGTTAAACTGCACACAAGTTCAGTCCTTGCCCTCCACATTACTTTGGGGCAAGCTATCCTAATGGACAGGATGCTTGAATGGATGCTGCTTGCCTCAGTCACCCACTCTATCCCACAGTGAGGAAAACCATGGGGAGAAGCTGCTTTCCCAAGCTCTGTAGCTGAAAAGCCATATGCAGCTGCCACAGCTGTGCCTGAGTTACCCACAATGGCTGTACCACCACAGGTCCCTGCTGGGTGACTTCAGCACAGCATTCAGGAGACTTCCTTAAGACCCATCTTCCCCTGAGACAGCCAGCAAGGGAGAAAGCTTTCCAACACAGAGATTCAAGGCTTTGCAGCCCCAGAGTACAAGACCTGCCCCCCCCCCCATTTCCCACCCTGAGACCCAGTTTCATACTACAAAGATAGCAAAGGCTTCCCAGCCCCTTCAGAGAGTCAGAGATGATAACTTCCATTTGCGAGCCACAGCCAGAACAAAATGAGTCTTTATTTTTATATGGCGTATTATAAGTCATTACTTAGTGCTCCCAGGTGCCCTATATCATCAAAAGCACATTCCTTAAGAAGCAGCCATCACAGGCGGCACTGGTGCCATCCCCCACACAGATGGAGCAGGAGAGATCCTGAGACCAGCTCCAGCCCCCGTATCTCATCTCCTTCTAAGCCATCATGAGCCCAGGAGAAGGTCATGCCCCATCTCTGCAGACATCCCAGCACAAGCATCCAAATGAGGAGCACAGGATTATTTTCCCCCCCTGCTCTGCAACCCAAAGAGTAACCCAATCTACTCAGCTGGAAATGGAGCTTTTATTGCATCCTGAGTCATTTAAAGTTCCCTTCTATAAAACCAATATTCTTCCTCCCCAATTTAACAAACTTTCAAATTTCTGCTCTCCTGACGTACCAAACCTTTCCAGCTTCCCTGAACGTCCTCCCCATCAGACCTGATGGAAAGCAGCATCTTATCAGCCTGCTCCAAGGGTACCACTACAGAGAAGTGCCACACCACAGCAATCCTCACTTTCACACATTTCACGTCCAGGAAGATCCAAACCTTAAAACAGTCCCTTGGCAATGGCAGGATGAGGCCGTCATGCTCCATGGCAATATTCCCTGTCCACGGCACATCTCTCCATGCCCTTGCTGTGCAGTGGAAAGCTGTCTCGAGAGCTGAAAACCCTTGAGACTGTGTCTGCAGACTTGGGCAAGCCAAGAAAACCCAAACCCACACAACTCTGGCTTGAGTTCAAGCACTGTGAAAGCTGCACTGGCTATTGGGGGTTTTCTGATGCTCAAGGTAAGAAGAGGACACTGAGCAGAGCCAGCAGCATGGAGAGCCCAGTTTTTTTTAAATGAGAGCTCAGATTTTGCAATATATGAAATCCATGATGCCTTCAGCCACACAAATACATCAAAGAGTCTGGTTACTTGAAGTCCCTTTGCTCAGTTCAGTAATAGTATTGCACAGCGGCATATATAGGGAGCTTGCAATTTAAAATGGCCTTCTTTCAGTAATTATGTCAGCATTTGTTGTAATAGTAATTACTAACAGTTAATGTAACTTATAGTAAATACCAGATTTCCGTTTAATAGTGTTAAAACACAACCCATAAAACATATGTTTGTGCAACTATACTGATAAATTTCCAATCAGCAACAAAGATAAAATCTGTCCACAGATCCTTACACAAAACTGAAAAGATCCCAGCAGTCAAAAGCAAAATTTGCAGAGGATCTTTGGGAGCAGAGCACAGTGCAACTCGGGAGGAAGATGATCACTGACTGCAGAACAGCAATGATAAGCACTTGACATCCATTCTGCCAGACCATCCTTTGGCAGCCCCCACCTCCACACTGACCTTTTGAATCCATGCTTACCACACCTGAGCAAAGGCAGGTGTGGTGCTCAGATGGGAAGAGCATCCCAGGGCTCCACACGTGCTATTCCCACCCCAAGCCAGTGACCTTAATACACCTTTGTTCTGAAAGCATTTGCTTTGCTGGTACATCCAGGTGTCCAGATGGATTTCATGTAGGGCTGGGAAACTCCCCAGTGTAAGGATGGAGAAAGCAGTCTTACACCGAGATATACTCCCCTTGACTTCATATTTAAATAAAATCACTAAAGTACTGAAAATGCCCCACCAGCACTACTTGCGAACGTAGGGTGAGTTTGGTTGAATACTTGGAGCCCAGAAGCAAACAAAGCATTCTCCTCAAGGATTTCCTCCCTTCTCCGTGCTTCAAAATAAAGCAATTTAATTAAAAATAAAGGGTGTTACTCAGGAGGGCCAGCTCTATCCCTGGCAAGAACAGGGGTTGCCTCCTCACTGACCTATACCAGCTGCACTCATACAGCAGCAGATCCTGGAGAGTCCCTTCCTGCCACAAAGAGGGTGGTTAAACAAGAGCAAACACCCAAAAGCATCCCATGGGACCGCTGCAGCTTGGTAAGGCTGGTACATGCCAGCACCTTCTCTCCTTTCCAAACAAACTCTGACTTTCTCCCTGACCATCCAAGACTTGCATGGAGTAGCCAGTAAACAAATGGGGCAGAAACTAGATAGCACTTACAATCCGGTACCCAGCTGCACACTGACACAATTGGAGTCATCTGTAAGTAATTAGAAAACATAAACACTCACAGAAAAACTTGGGTTCCTATACTCAGCAAGACCTTAATGGGCTTTTCTTCAGCCAGAAAATCCTTATTACAGCAATAAATTATTAGCCTCTTTTTCTTAAATCAGCATGAAACATTACAATGGAAAAATGACAAAAGGAGAAACATGCCCATTTTTGGCAGCACTAGCAGGGAGGAGGACAGGGCAAGGGAGCAAGAGCAAGCTCAGCACAGCAGGCGGGCAGGAGGCTCTTCCCCAGGGCGCCCTCACCCCTGGATCCTCAGCCCCAGGCAGCCCACATCACCCATGGACACAGCAGCCAGCACATGCCAGCATGTTCCCAAGCATACGACCAGCCATGCCACAGCTCAAGCAGAGCCCAGCACAGTTGTGTAGCTTCTCTGCTGGATAATATAGCTGAGCTGGGCCCAGGAGCCCTCTGCCCTGCATGAAGCCAGCTTCCCGCCACCCCAGGAACTTGCTAGCTCCCACATCTCTGCCAACTGCAGCCCTCTGCCATGCTCACCTGAAATAAGTCTCAAGCAGCAGCAGTGCACACAGTCCTTGGGAAACCAGGTTAACAAACTCAAAGTCAGTTCTAGGATAAAGACTTCGTCAGGGAACAGAGGGAGAGAGACTGCAGGTGGGTCTCTCCAAGCTGTCACAGTCTGGACAAATGGGACTAGGATATGCTGGAAGCTGTTGATGCCTTCACACACATCCCTGCCTGGGCAAACCAGTGCCCACTCTGGCATTGCCCCACACATTTGTGTAACATTGCACATGCATGAGGTCAACGGAAACTAGGAAGGAGCTGCTGTGGTTTGGCTCCCAAAGGCATCCAAAGGAGTGTGATCTTCACTCACCCCAAACAAGTCAGAGAAATTCATGAGAACAGCCTTTCTTGTGGGTTATTCTGGCAGTGGTGGGGCTGGACAGGACCAGAAGTGAGACGACACAGGGTCAATAAAACATGTCAGAGCAGCAGCCGCATGATGCGAAGTCTCTATGCTGGGCACTTAAGCCTGACCACAGCCTGAGTCAGCCCATGACCACCAACCTGCCTCCGGCACACTTCCAAGCCTTGGCCCAGCAGCCCAGCACCATTAACCATCTCCAGCCTGAAGGAGGACTCATCATCTTCCAGACCAAATGCTTGCACTTGTGCTGCTTTTGGGGGGACTTGCCTGCTTTCAGGTGCAGGCAGCAGCCCCCTGCAGAGCCACCCGTAGGCCAGCAGCCAACCCCAGAGCCCATCCCAGCACCCAAGGAGTAGAGATACAACAAATCCCATGCAGCCAAACACCAGCCATCCCCCAAAAAGCACTCAGGGAGCCAAACCTACCCCCTGACCTTTTCCTTTTGGCCTGAGCCCATCCTACAAACCTCTCTCCTGGCGAGGCGACTCTCACCCAGGGTCTACAATTACTGCTGGTCCCATGTGTTAAATGACAGAGCACTTAATGCCTTGTCTTTGGGGCTTCATACAAACGAAGAGAACAAATGACTGCCGGGAGAGATATGGTTTGCATCATTTAATCACCATTTCCAATAAAATGGTACAGCGGCTCTGCGGAGGGTAAGACAGCAGAGTTCAGCAGATTTTATCAATAACATCGCAGGATCCCTACTGTGCGGCTAAGAGAGTTGCCATGGTTATTATGACAGATTTACTATCACTGTAACTTAATGCACCATAATAAGTATCTGCATAGTTATTATTGTTTTACAATGATAACTATAATTCAACCGCAGCTTTATGACTAAATTTGTAACATTACTACAATGTTCTCTGGGAAGAATTGGAAGCAGGATAATTCACATGCTTTCTCAGAATATAGAAAGGAAAGGAGCCCCTGGTCAGTGCCTTTTTCTTTCCTTTTTGATTGCTTCTTTGAGAACAATTTTTGTGGGTTGGTTACTGTTGTTTTGGAAGAGGGTACTCTGTCAGTCAATGCACAGAGGTAGCTGAAAAATGGGATTTTTCCACTGCAGAATTGATGCTGGGGAAAAAAAAATATAATCCCAAAAGTCTTTCAACACAAAGTTGTTAAAAAATTCCCAAGCACTGCCAACAGGGAAACAGATACAAGGCGATGGGGAGATGAGCAAAAATGGTCAGGTTTTGTTCAATATGAAGGACCAGATCATAATAAAATGTCACTGAAAGTGACCCTGGTAATCAGTGGAAACAAAGCACTGCTGGAAAAGTGTCTGGTAACCCCAGGACAGAACCAGCTTTGTCTCAGCTGCACACCCTCAGCTCCAGCAGCTCGGAGAAGGCTCTCCATCACCTTGGAGCTGGCACGGGCAAACACCATGGAGCAAAGCCAAGTGGCTTCTCCTTGCTGTATGGATGCAGCTCCATAACCTGCCCCATTGCATAGCCCAGCCCACCCCAAGCTCCTGGCAGCCCCATGGTTACAACAGTCCCTGTGCCACAACTCATCAAGCATAAAGTACTGCAAAAAACCTTAAGACTGCGTTTACTGGTGGATTAGCCTGCTCAGGCATGGAGTGATTTGAGGAATCAAAGCTTCAGACAAGGACACTTTGGCAATTCCCAGGGCATAGGACCCATATCAGAGCTCCCCACACCTGCATCTCCAGCTGCTCCTCCCCAGGATGGGGAGCAAGTCCCACCTGGGCTGGAGCCACACAAGCAGCTGGTCCCCAGGGGAGAGCAAAAGAGAATGAGCTCAAAATACGACCAGGGTTTCCAAAAGGCTCCTTGCACCCTCATCCCAAAGCTCTTCCCTGTTGGAGGGCTTAGCTCCTTCTTGGGTTTCATAGCAAGTGCAATGCTGCCAATTACCCCACAAGTTTATAGGGAAGTCTGGGACTTTATATCCCTCTTTCATTCTGCCCATGCAGCCCATTTCCCCCAGGGGCTCTGGGGATGGTTAACTCTCCCTGCATGCCAAAGGCATCTATGCTGCCTAGGCTGAGCAGATTAAAGCAGAAAAGGGGCATTTTCCCAGCCCCTTCTCATTATCCACTGAGAAAGGATCCTGAGGCTTTCCAAGCAAGGTAAACCAGCCTGTGCCACCCATCTGGCTCTCATGGCCAGTCTTGAGCTCACACCCCCTGCACACACCCCAGACAACAAATCATCCCAGCTTCCCACTATACTTCAGCCTTTTAGAGCCGCACTAATGCAGCACAGACAAGTTACATCACTTCTGCTGGCCAGAAGCTGGCCCTGCTCAGAGGAGGCTTAGCTCAGCAACGTGCTTTGGGACTTTGACCCTTTTGGGCTCCCAGATCCATTGCTTCCCCGAGTCATTTATGGTCAGTTCCCATTTGTCATCCAATTTGACCAGGGATGGAGGCTTTCATAGTCCCCTATCCTGCAGGTTGGGACACCAGAGAGGACAGCCCTCACCCCATAGCATCAAGTGCCTCTCCCCAGGACTTCTCAGGTAACAAGCTACTTTTCTTCCACAGGGACTTCAGAAGTGTTCCCTTCTGCATGGTATCCTGGGTTCAGCAGTAGCAGTCATTTTTCTCCTTCTTAGTAGCTGGTGCAGTGCTGTGTTTTTAACTCTCAGCCTGAGAACAACGCTAATAACACCAAAGTTTTTGGGTGTTGCTCAGTAATGTTTAGTCTGACCAAGGACTTTTCTGAGTCTCATGCTCTGCCAGGGAGGAGGGGAAGCCAGGAAGAAGCAGAGACAGGACACCTGACCCAAATTGACCAAAGAAGTATTTCATACCACAGCATGTCATGCCCAGTATATAAACTAGGGGCAGTTCCCTGGAAGGGCTAGATCACTGCTCGGTTGGGCAGGGTATCAGCCAGCAGATGGTGAGCGGTTGTATTCTCTTCCCTTGTTGTTTCTCTTATCATTATTATTACTGGTGGTAGCAGTAGTGGTTTGTGTTATACCTTAGTTACTGGACTGTTCTTATCTCAACCCATGGGAGTTACATTCTTTTGATTCTCCTCCACATCCCTCTGGGAGCAGGGGGAGGAAGTGGGGAGTGAGCGAGCAGCTGGGTGATTCTTGTTGCTGGCTGGGCTTAAACCATGACACATGGGGAGCCTCAAAGCTTCCCTGCATCATCAGGAGAAGGTGGAAAGGCTGGGAGAGGCAGGACTGATGCTCACATGCCCTCCTTCCCAGCAGTGATGTGTGTCAGAGTGGGCTTACATCATGCTTCCCCACCGCCACCACCACCTCCTGCTCCCATGGCTGATATATGAGAGTAGATATAGGAAAATCTACTCATAAAATTACTGGAGGCTGCATGAACTCACAGATCATAAACTCAGAGGGGTTTGCAGCTTGCCTTTCAGGGAGGGGAGAAAGAGGTGGGCTCAGAGGCAAATTAGCAGAGGGGACTAATTCACAGCAGCTGCCCCATCACATCCCGCCCCCCCTCCCCACACTCAGGAGGATTTAAGGGAGCACAAAACTGAAGTCTTACAAACACAGTGTTGGAGCTGACATCCATCAGCTTGAGGTCAGACTCGGCATGGATGAGACATTTGGTCTGCTCCCAGCTGAGGGATCATGGCCAAGCTGCGCTGTTAGTGACAGGCCTCCTGCCCAGACCATAAATCACGGATGCTGAAGGCCAAAGCATGAGTAGATCCATCCCATGCTGTGGGGGTTGCAGACAACATGACACTCATGAGTGGCAGTCTGTAGAGCAGTAGGCAGTGCTATGGTCCAGCAAGATGGACCCAAGTTCTCCAACACACGAAGCAGTGGGTACCACACTGGGTACAAGGCTGATGGTGCTCCTCTCCAGCCTAGCTTGGGAATCTCCATCTGAAACCCTTTTGATATAATCAAGGATATTTGGGGACAAACCACTACTGGCTTCTCAACACTTCCTTAAAAGCCATCCAGTGATCCCAGTGTGGATGGCAACCAGCTCTTCCAGAGCAAACACCAGTAGCAGGACCCCGTTTCTCTCTTCATCACAATTCAACCCCAGCACAGAAGACTTTTGGCCACTGCTTAGACCTGAACCACCTCCATGCAGACCTTCACACTCCTCCACAGCATCAGCCCTGGCACCAGCAAGGCCAGTCCCTGCATTCAGGCAAAATTGCTCTATGCTGGGTTATTCAATGCATGTCTTGTCAGGTTACCTGGGCTTCCCACCACACAACCAACAGCTTCTAAGGGAAGAAGACAACCACTACTGCTGGAAAATCTTCCCCCACATCCCATTTCTCTCCAAAACACTGACTTCCTCTGCCTGGGGAAGGGCTAGCCCCATGGATGGAGCAGGTCCCCATGCATCCACCAGCCTAGCTGCAAGGAAGAGGAGGAGGAAGCCCTTCCTGCACCAACACCAAGGCAGCCTAGGACTGTCCAGACACTGAGACCTCCTTTGGTCATCAGCCTTCAGTAGGGAACAGAACTGTCTCCTCCCATCCCCTTGGCCTGACCCTGCTCAGGTTTTCTCCCAGTGCCAAAAGCAGGTTTTGCTCCTTTCTGTCAAAAAATCATCTTGGCTCCCAGCTGCCGTGACTCACAGGCTCTGCTCTGACCTCAAGGCTCCTGCTTGCCTCCTCTGCTGACTCAGGCAGCCATGAGCACCAGCCCTGGCACCTTTCAAGTGGTCTGGAGATTCAGACAAGGCACCAAAGCAAAGGGATTCAGGCACCATGATTGCTAGAGCACCAAGCCAGCTGCCAGCCTCAGGCTTACAAGGCTCTAGGACACAATCCAGTCACCAGGCTGTCTCACCTCTGCTGGCACAGGGGCCAATCACTAACCAGTAACAGGGTCTAGGCACAGCACCTCATACACTTTCTACCTCTAATGCAGCCAGCTGTCCTCTTCAGTGCAGCCCCACTTCACATACATGCATCCTCATGGCACTGTTGGATCACTTCTGCCATGAGGTGCCCCTTCTGTGTCCTCCCTGGCTAGTTGAGGGGGCTTTCAAATAAGAGCTTCTCTAAACACCATATCCTCTTCCAGAAGGGCAAAGCCCACAGGGAGGCACTGGAAAACTCATACAGCCCTTAAGCAGGGTGCTCCCCACCCTGGGGATCTTGGCCACAGCCCTCCTCACCCAGCTCTCACCAATGCTCTAAAGAAAGGCAAGCCTTGCTCCTTCCCCTTTTATATCATCCCTTAGGTGGCTCCACCAGCCTCCCCCTGGTCCCTGACTCAGTGACCATCCTGCTTCCAACCTCACCTGCTTTACATGGAGTTTATTTACTTCTCAGGTGAATTTGATTCTTGGATAAGCCCCTGGGGCAAGGGTCTACCACGCTGCCTGTGAGCTGTGGGTCCCAAAAAACATAGGAGGAAGAGGGCAGGAGGGCATGGCTAGCTCTGAACTGAAGCTGGTGCTTGAACACAGAGACAGACTTATCCCTTTCTCAGACAGAATCCATAAAGCTCTGAGAAATGTTCCCCAAATTCCCACCATCTCTGCTTGCAGGGAAGGGGAGCCATGCTGCCTCCCGGTTCTGGACAGCGGTGGAGTTGGTGGAGAGACATCTGTTCCCCATCCAGTGAGCAGTATCTTCCTGATCTGCCTCTTAAAAATTACAAGGCAATTTGGAGTTTCTATTTTGTACTTTTGATTTGCCCAAACACCTGAAACATGAGCTCTCAATCCAGGATCAAAGGCTCTCTCTGCAGCAACACAGACGGCTCTATCCAGTGCCGTATTTATGCATGATTAGGAATGCCTGCAGTGGAGAGGAGATTTGGCATGGGTGCATGTGCTGCAAAGCCTGAAACTCCATCTCCTCCAGAGAGGGAGAAGGGAGGGAGACGGGGTGATGTCTCAGCAGGTCAGAGTTAGTGCCAGCCCCTTTGGTGCAGGGCAGCAATGGGGCGATGCCTCACAAAGAGGGTGGCTTGCCTGTGTCCGTTGTCTCCTATCACTCCTGCCCAGGTCCCATGCCTGCCTATAGGACTGAGATCTCCCTGCCAGGTGGGATCCTTGCTTTGCTCTGTCTCTGGAGGTGGCTGGGTAGGTGGATGCAAAGGATGCAATCCTGGATGCAAAAAGATGTTCCAATGTGGATGCAATCCTAACACTGTAGGATGAAAGGCACTGGGGATGATGCCAGGCCAAGTAAAGGGTTAATGGTAATTAACAAAAGTCATTAATGAGCTGGAAGGAAGGGGTCTTCCCAAGCTTTTTTGCTCCAACTTGACCTACTTTGAAAAATCCCAGACCCTGCACCCCTGTGGGCTGAGATTTTGCATCATTTAAACTGGAAGAGGTTCAGGCTTGTGAACTGATGCGCCCAAATAACTGTTCCTGTAAATGAGCATGGCTGTGTTGCTGGTCAATAAACAATTTAATGGCAGAGGATCTGCCCTCTTGTCCAATACCACTGGGATGAATGAGGACAGACCTGGCCCTTGCAGGGACCCTGGCTCCAGATCTGTGGCTCAGGTGGGTTTCTGCTTCTTACCACCGTGAACTGCTTCAGAAGAGCAGGATGGAGTTCCCAGGGTAAGCGAATAGTAGGCATGGCATGCTGTTTATGGGCAAGCCAGCAGTAAAATCAGGAGGATGTAAAGAAGCCTGCTCCTACACAGGTAGCAGGCCAGAAAACATCCACACATGTCAGATAGAGGAATGTCTTCCCTTTTCAAATCAATTCAAAACATAGCGAAATGTAATAAAATTCCAGATGCCTCTGTGTTATGGGCATAATTTTTAGAAAATGTGTAATGATTCAGCTCAAGTCAAAGTTACCTTAGCCTAAGGCTAAGATACCTTTAACTCTGCCTGTTTAGGTGAAAGCCTCCCTCTGAACTATTCACTGCTTGTGATGAGTGCACCGTCAATTTCTGTTGTGTGGAGGTGTGAATCAGTGCAAATACAGGGTACGTTAGGTAGGCGATGCATGACAGAGTCATCCCAGGGCCATTTCCCCAAATATTACCCTCTCCCCCTGTCCTGGGGATCTGCTCCCTGCTGCAATGGAAGAGAGCAGCAAGCCACCCTATCACCCTTAAATGCAAATCCCAGGATGGGCAGGGGCACTCAAGACAGCAACATCTCTATGAAGTCTTTAACTTCTAAGCAAGTCAAGCTGATGGATACAAGTCCCACCTTCCTGTTATACCACATCTCCACTTACAATCAGTAAATCAGTCTGAAAGTACATGACACATCCTGGTGCTCCTTCATTGGGAAATCTGTTGTTTTGTTGGGCTTTTTTTTTGCCACAGTTTCTTCACACATTGAGGAACCTTCAGAGGTTCTGGGAAAAGGCACCCAAGAGCTCTGCAAATCATGTCATGCTCATGCCCTGTCAGTTCACAACCATTTTGCACTGGGAATGGGCTGGGAAGAAAAATTGCCACAAATATTTTCAGCAAATTACAAAGTCTTGGAAAAAGCAGATTTTGGTTCTACTGAGAAGTTGCTGTTTTGACAGATGTTTTAAATATTTTTTTAAGAATTTTATTTTTTTATTGAAACTGAAGGAGGTCCTGAAACCAAAGACTGGGCCAAGAAAAAAACCCTCAGAAACATTCTGCTTTCAAAACGTCTAAACAGAACGTTTCCCTTTTTGCCCTCTTCCTCTATTCAACAATTTGGGGAACGGAGATGAATTCACAGAATTTCACCTTCTCTGAATCCACCCTTTTTGTACGGAAAATGTTTTGACCAAGAAATACCTTTCATGCCCCATTGAGTCTAAGTCCTTTGAAGGCCCTAAAGTGAATTGGTCTTCCACCTCCAGCATCCTGGTGTGGTTTCCATGTAAATTGTCTGAAACCAGAGATTTCCGGAAGGTCATAAATTATAAAACCTGCATGCTACCAGCTTATCACATGCAGAGCAGCGCCCAAGGCAATGGGTGCACCCATGCCCACCATCCCTGGAGCAAAGAACCAATTACAGAGCCCCCCTCCACGGCCTGTCTCGGCCCCAGCTCACAACCAAGCAATTCAGTGGCTGTATCCTGCACCCCCAGCTTGTTGTAGTTTCTCATGCACCAGTTTGGGGTTTTGGGGCCCAATAAAGATTTGGAGGTGTCAGAGCGAACCTGCCAGCTCCTGAGCATCCTGTGGTGCTGTGGCACCTCCTGTGCTCGCTGCCTGCTCAGCAGCGTGGCACATGTGCTCACGAAAGGAAGCATTTACAATGTGCCACTGGAAAGTGCGCGGTGTTATTCAGTGGGTAGCTGCCTTCCTTCAACGGGCCATAAAAATCCCATTTGGAAATGCAATTGCCTTGCTCCCCTCCTGCATCACACTGCTATTTAAAGAGGGCGCGTCCGACACATTAAAACACATGCACACACACAAAGAGGACCAGGATCTACTGAACCTTAAACCAACCCGTAAGCCTTCCAACACTAACATTATTCTAAGATGCAGGTAACATGTGACACATTTTCTTTTTCTCTCCAAAGTACAACACCCTTCCCTTCTTCTATCCCTCCTTCCCAAATATCAATCATCAGCAAAGACAAGGCAAATGAACTTTTAATCAATAACAGCTACTGTTTCTTGTACTAGGACTGTTTATGATTTAAAAGGGGAAAAAAAATTAAATCAATCCTGATGTGAACATTTTCCCACTTGGAAAAACAGCCCAATCCTATATCAAAAGGTTGGGGTTTTTATATGTTTTTAAAAGGTTTAAAAGCTAAATTAATTTTAAATTGTTTTTACATATCTTGCCTATAGACAGAACCACATCATATGATGAGGAAGGGTGGTCCATGGTTTATTAATGTTCCCAGTAAGTACTTTAGCACCAGTCTGTCTGCTTTACACACATTTAATACCGTTGCCATCTAAAAATCAAGACTATTTTAACCACAGTATGTCTGTCCAGGCGCTCTAGCTGGCAGTCTGTCCCCTTTCTGTCCAGATCAGGTACAACAGACCACTTCTGGTATGTCTGCAGTCAAACTCCACTGTCTTCATACCAGCAGGCAGCATCCAGGGAGTACCTGAGACTAAATGATGGGTCTTTTTAAGAAACGACCAAGAAAGGGCCTAGTCTTCCTAGCTGGGTGTTCCTTGGTCAGCACAATGCTCAATTGATGTCCTAAGCAAACAAAACAAAAGATGAAGCAGGAGCTCATTCCAGGATTAAGAGTCCATTAAAGCTCCCACAGGAGATAGACTTCTAACATACCTAGATGGAGCTGGACCTTGGTACCTAAAAAAAGGCAAGACTGCAAGTAAGGCTCCTATTCCTAACTTCCCCCCCCCCAAAAAAAAAAAAAAGCTTGGTGTTCCCAGGGGCTGAATAGACAGGAGACTCATAGTTTGTTTTCATCTTCATATGCCACAGCATTTGCAACAGCTCAAATGGCAACGTGCTGGCTCCGATTCAGCTTCATCTGAACATGAGACATGAACCCAAATGGTATAAGAAATGCCATCCATCAAGTTTTGTGTGAACCTTAGCTGGGTTCATTTTGGCCCCTTGCAGCGACAGATTGATCTGCTCGCCAGTTCCTCTGACCTATTTGTGCATTAATCAACAGAAGCCATGCCTTCCCTGTTGTCCCACTTTCCCCATTTGAGGCAGTTTTGGGGGTCCCATTGCTTCTTGAGTGTTGGAATATCCTGTGGCAGTTTCTCCCTTGCCTTCTCCCACGACTGATTCCCCCAGGTTTGGGACAGTGAGAGGAGAAGTCTCATTTCATCAGGGTGATGGAGTAGTCCAGATGTGACCAGGTCCATGCAGGACAAGCCGGGAGTTCTAGATGCAGCCACAGGGACAGCAAGCAGAGGGATGTCATGTGTATCTACACATGCCTGAAGCAGAGCTGCACCAATGGTGGAGGAAGGGACAGGCTTCGGCCTCACAAGGATGAGGCCACGTCCTAGGAAGAGGACACTTCCCAGATGGCTGAGGGGAAGTGGCTCAGACATGCATTCCTGAGGGCCTCTGAGTCACTAGCGGGGGATGTCCCAGATGGAGAAAGCAGGAAGTGGCCAGGCTGGCCTGGGACATGCAGGCTGTCCTGCCCGTGCCAGCACTGCACAGCTCACAGCCCTCTCCACTCACTGTGAGCACATGGCGATGCCCGGACAGAGATCCTGTCTGGGCAAGGAATATTACTTGGCCCCCCCATGTCCCTACAGATATAAACCACATTTCCTCCCAGCTTTACTAAGTAGATCCTCTCTGTCACAACCCTTACACAGTATATTTTGCCCCACTTTCCCTTCGTGATATGCTGACAGATGGGATGCATTGGTTGCAAAGGGACACAGAGGCACATGGGGCTGTGGCCACATTTGAAGCCCGCTCTGACCCCATCTGCCCACTGGCTCTGCAAACCAGCCCCAGGAAGATAGGAATATCCTTTGCTTAGTTCATGCCCAAAGGACAGTCAGAAGTGAAGACAGGTGAATTCTGACATTTCCCATGGTACCTTGAGATCAGTGGCTGAAGCAGGGCTGGGACTTGGTGTTTCTTCAATTCCTGCTTCTTCCACAAGGCCTCCAACCTTTGGTGGACATCTCACACTCTTCTGTTCTCCAGTACTCCTGCATCATCCCCATGATGAATGCAAACACCTTCTAGTTGTGCACCAAGGTGAGTACCCACCATGTACCTACTCCAGCTGAGAGGAGACATCAGGCAGCTTTTAGTATTGGTATGGAATAGAAGAGAATAGAAGTTTCTCCACTTACACTTCTGCCAGACTTTAACCGAGCTCCAATTTTCCATGCTGGGTTTCTGCCTCAGGCTGTGTTTTGTTTTGTATTTTTCAAAAGATTCCATGACTCCATTTCCACCAGCCCTTTGAACAAGGTTTAGGGAGGTCTTTTTTTTCTTTATTTTTTCTTTTGCCCATGTTAAAATATTATTACAACCATTTTACTGAGAAGCAGCACTGCCTCCAGGCTTGGCAAGAAGTGTCCTTTGAGTGAGAATATGGGCCTTTCTCCATCCTCGTGACAGCGCCCGAAGTCGGTCAGATCACAAGCCTCTGAAACAGCAGAGGCTGGTGGAGTGTGGCAGAGGGATGAAGCACAAAGTCCATCTGCACTGAGTGCTCTCCATCTTCCAATGGGCCTCAATCAATGGTTTCACAACAACACATTGGCCAACTGCATAAACACAGGGTACGGCTTAAATATAGTCCTTGCTTTGATGAACAATCAGTTCTGGAAGAGAAGAGCATCTTATGCAAACAAACAAAGGCCCTGCAGAGCTCAGTATTTGGAACAAGGTTAAAGGAGAGAATTTGTGATAGGGGAAATTAGTGAACCTAAAAGCACATGCAAGTTCTCAGATACAGATTTTTTGTTCTGGGAAGTACTAATTCAAGCGGACTGGACCCCTCAGTGGCTTTGGGTTGATTCCAGCAGATCCTAGATCCAAACTGTTGCAACAGCAGAACAGACAAGGAAACAGGGATGTGAGGAAGGCCAAACCAAAACGCTTTGTTTGGGGCAGATTGATTAACTTGAAAACTTCTTGTTTGCTTCTCTGGGAAGATGGATGTGTTCTGCTGGCTTGGCAGAACCTTTTCTTCTCCAGGGCTTTGGCTCTGCTGGTAAAACAAAAAAACCCCGTGGTTATTCCAGCAGCTGAAGCTGAAGTGCAATCCAGGTAACCTTCATGCCTGCAGTAACCTCAGGCCACTGTGGGACCATCAGCAAGGTCTTGCACCCACAGATCCGTAAGCATTATATGGAGCACCAGCAAAAGCCTCCCAGGTCTGTGGGGGTCAAACCGCCTGGCATGGCTCTGGACACATCAAAAGCCCACTTTTAGCTGCAGATACCAGGGTCCAAATTTAGAATTGCCTGGAAATAGATGACAGAGAGGGAGAAAAAGGCAAAAGCAGCAACAGCAGACAAACCAAAAATCCCAGCTTGGGGCTCCAGGAAAAAATGTGCCTGCTTGAGGAAGGCTGAGCATGGGAGGGAGTGAGGGCTCTGAAAAAGCCAATCTCCACCTGACCTCTTACAAAGGGCTTAGTGGTGAACAGAGATGCTTTGGCATACCTTGGCAATTGCTGGGCAGGAAAGCCTCAGCTCTGGAGAGAGCGTCCTGCTCAGCAGAGAGCAGCCAGGTCCCAGAAAGAGATGGCATCCTCAGGCAACAGCCCCCTCCTTGGGGCTGGGTTTTGGTCCAGACAGTCCTAGCTGCAGTCCACATTTGACAGTCAGTGCACAGACAGGAATAGATCTTCGCTCTGCTGGAGAGGTTGTGAGGTGGCCGATGGGTAAAACAGCTGCAGCCTTACAGCGCACAGGAACAGGGTCACATCTTGCCTTTAGAGCAGATTAAATTTAAGACCTGTCAACCTTAACAGTGTCTAGGTCAGTTTTCTTTCTCTGCATTGATGGGGAACAAATTTGAAGCCCTGAGGTGTCATTTCTGCATGTCATGCTTTGACTGGTTCCTTTCCCTTAGCATGATAGACCTGTTCCCTTCCTGAAGACGATCATTTTTCAGCCAAACATGTGGTCGTTCACATTCCTGAGTTATGGAACACACAGCTCACCAACGGAAAACGAATTTGGTTTCATGTCCCTCTGACCCCTCGAATGCATCACCGAGCCAGATGGTCATGGCCACTGGCTCCCACAAATGACAACACACCAGGCCATTCCTCAGGGAAAGGGGGTTACTCCCAGGGAGGTGCTGTCCTGGGTTAGTTACCTTCTGCCTACCTGGCTTTCCACTTGCATTTGCTCCTAAGGGTGGGCAGGTGTGCTCCAGCCATGCATGGAGTGGTGCTCCTACAGCATCAAACTGCTGAAAGCTCCCAGGCTCAAAGGCACTGTGTAAAACCTGAGCTGCTTCCTAGCCTGACCTCCTCCATGCCCTTCAGGGTCATTTAGGTCTCAAGAAAAACCCTCAAATAGTAAGTTGAAAACAACATAGCTAGAATAATTGGGCTCTCAGCTTCCCAAAACATTTGTTCCGATATTTCAGCCTATACTTCTGGGTTCAAGCATTTGATTGTAAATACCGCTGTTGTGGAAACTTGGCTGAAGGGAATAGACAGTCACACACACTGAAATAGAGATGATCATTATCACAGCTTGAAAGAATAAATGGGTATGACTGGGAACAGCTGGTTTTGAACTGTGGGGCAGTTCTGGGAAGGATGCACAGTGCTTGCTATCACACAAACTTTTGCTCTGGCTGATAGATCCTGTTGTTCACAAGCCTGAGAGGTTGCAGGGAGCTATGTTGCTCTGAGGATCTTAACAGATTTGCTGTGGTGCCAGGTGGTCAAACCCACAAGCTACAGAAGACCCCGCATGCAGCTGAGTTAAGACACGCACTGTTGAGGGGAGTCCTCCTGGCCAAGGAACCCAAGCTGTGCCTAGATGAGGTTATCCCAGAATACTTCCCAAATCTCAGATCTGGAGGCATGCTTTGGCTGTGTACCAACTCCAGATTGGGTATGTACCAGCAACCCCAGAGCCTCAGTTTGCAGACAGCAGAAACCCAGATGGGAATGCTCGCGCATCTCAATAGCCCCCTACCCTGCAGGGTCTGGAGACCAAGACACAAGGACTGGTTAGCATAGACAGAGCTCAAGTGAGCTGTCTGGCCACGTAGAGCTTTACCCCTTTCCTGACTTTCTGCCTATTTCTCCAGCAATGATCAACCCCTCTTATAAATCAGAGCCTTGTAAGGTCCCATAAGGGACTACCCCACCAGACAACATCTCCAAATTTCCAACTGACTTGGTTATAGAGCCATAAAACCCAACTGCATTGGTTTCATACAGGAATGATATTTTTTCTTTTTTTATTGGGATGTCATGAAGATGTAAGCCAAGCACCATGGAAAAACCTAAGTGGATGATGCCACCTTGTCACTTAAGGTTGTTATCCTATCACAAACAGTAAAAAGGCTCTATTTTCTGCAAACTGCAGCTGATTGACATTAATTATGTGACATACTGTGAGTCCATATGGACTGTGTTCCATAAAGACTTTTTTTTGATCAGTTTTTCTGGATCCACGTCCTGCCAAACATCGCTTGTTTTCATGGCTCATTGTATTTACTGCATTATTAGCCTAGTGTTAGATTTTTTCCTCAGTCCTCTGGAACTTCCCCAGAGTTCCCAGATTTGTTTAAAAATCAACAGTAATGGTTCAGAGAGCTCTCAGGCCAATTTGTTTAGCCTTTGATGCAAGTTATCTGATCTTGCAGAATGTCTAACTTTAATCACTGCTGTTGAACATTCAGCTTCATCACTGGTAGAATACAAAGTGTTTTATTATCTCCGTAACGTATGAATGTGTCATCCTACTTCCTTCCAAAGAGAAAAATAAATGTTGAACAAATAACTTTGCCTCTTCTACTCACATGATTAATATTTTCCCATTATTGTCTGTGATATCATTATAGGATCTGTCTTTTCTTGATACATTTAAACAATTCCTTAATATCATTAACTCTTGTGGCCACAGATCTTTCACTCCTGCTTTTAGCTTCTCTTCCCAGGTATCAGCATGTTCTAACCAATTTCTTTTCACTGCTATCAGATTCCTCTTTTTTTATTTGCCATTAACATGCACCCACATCAGTGCCATCAGTGCCACCTATTTACACCTATGATGCTATTTATCTAAATATGTATGTATGCTAAACCTATAATACCACTGCTTTCACCTTCTCTCTTAGCTGAGCTTGTTTATGCAAAACAGTGTTCAGGCTTCCAGAATCACAATTACCTTACAGCATCTCACAAAATAGCCTTAAACACTCCCTGATTATCATCCATTCAATTTTGTTTATATAATTCCTTCTACTCCTTCATTTTACTCCTAATTATTTTCAGCCCAAGGAAGTTGTTCTTTTTCCAGAATCAGGGGCTAGAGCTGGGCACCTCTGTGCTTTTAAAAATATGGTCCCTTATCACATATAAATAGCACTGGCCAGAGCTTTTCGTGAGACCAGACAGTTGCATACCTAAAAGGCAGAGGAAGCTCGTTTTGGGTTATGGGGGTGGGGAGAGAGAGAGATGTATCCCTCCTCTGCTCCCAGGCTCAAGAAGAGGGGGAAAAGCCATTGGGGACCAAAGACAGCTTTCATCAATTGAGATGTTTTATTTTGTGTTGGCTTTTTTTCTTAAACATCCTTTGTTTTCTAACAATAAATCATATTCTCAGGCAAAAACCCTTTAAAGGACTGGGCATGGAGTCTGCTTCCGTTCCCTGGCTGGTGAGGCAGGCCACCAGCTGACAGCAGTCATCAATCTGCAACTCAGCGATCAATCCATCTTTATCTGTCAGCACAGGGACCAGCGCAGGAGGACCTCAGCTGTGCCAGCCTGTGAACCCCTGCTGGCTGCAGCAGCACCCCAGGGTCCCACCAGCGCTGGACCCAACCTCCCTCAATGCCTCTCCCCTGGAGCAGGCGCCCACCGTCTAGGGCACCATCCCCTCGTGCTCCCCAGCATGTGTTGCAGTCAGAAGGCTGAGAGCACAGCAACTGAGCAGAGCTCATCCTCAGCTCATCCTCCTGTGATCTATCAGAGTGGGCACTCCACCTCCTGCCCTTCTGAAAAGCCAACATTTAAGAAGGTAATGGCATATTTTGCAAACAGAGGGTATGACCAACGTGTGTGTAAACCCTCCTATGAGGCTTCAGAAATCCCAACCCATTCCTTTTTGCCATCAGGGGCTATTTCTACCTCCTGTTGTTTACTGCACAGGCTTCTGGGTTTGCTTTTTAACATTTGTGCTGCCAGGACTCAGCAGTTTATGGTGGTGCCTACGTCTTCTGTTTACCCTCTTAATACTGTTCCCCAAAGATGTTCCATTAAAGACCTTTTAACTGCTTTACCTCATTGGTTATACAGAATATTGGTTGCTCTCCCAGACAGATGGAGGTGGTCCAGCTCATATGCCCCCTCAGGAAGCAGACCTGATGTTCCATGACCTGAAACACCTTCATTTTACTTCCATTTTACACTTTTTGCCCCTTGGTGGTCTCCCTCCCTGCCTGCTTTTGCTTCCAAAATGCAAGGAGGGAACTTGCCACCGCTTGTCTGAACTTTCCTCTCCTTCAATTCCCTCCTGAGATCCCCCAAGTTCTTGCTGATCTGAGCAGTATTTTATGAGGTAACTTTGTTCATGCCAAATGTGTCATAACCAATGGATCCCTGCCTACAGTCATCAGAGCCCTGTTCAGCCTCTCGGTGATGTGTGTTGCACTGGAGCCAAGAAGACAGCACATAGGCTGTCCCCTCTTTTGCATCCGGCTGGGCAAAAGATCTGTGTCTGCATGCATACGTTTGCTCCATTGGCCATTAATCAAGCTCATACTCCCCTTGAGTTTGCTGGATCACCCTCTAAAGGAGCCATTTGAGACAGTGTCTTTCTGATGCTGGTTCAGTCCCCAGAACCACACTTCAGTACCTCATGTCTTCCCCACAAACCAGCACAGGCAGTGCCTTGGCCTCTGCCCACAGGCTTCCATGCAGCAGGGAGAACATGGTGTTTCTCCCTGGATCGGAGTCCCTGCTCGTCCCCCATCCTGGCGAAATGGCCTCAAAGCTTTGGGCATGTTCTGCTCCCTTGCACTGCTTGGCTGATGACATCTATGCAGCCACAGGAGCCAGAGCCACCAGCTGAGATGGGTCATCCCCTGTCTTGCTGCAGTTAGACTGCCAACATTGTGTTTGCATCTCGAGGCCATGCGGGTGTGGGCTGGAGAGACTTACTGGCCCAACAGGGCTGGCCTACCTGGCCATGCCTGCTTTGTGCCAAGCTCTCTGCCCCTCTCCTTACTTGGCCAGAAGAAGGCACAGCCTGTGGGCAACATTGGTTGTTTTGGGAACCAAACACTGCAGCTGCTGCCCTTACCCTGGGTTTTGTGTCTCTGCATGTTCCTCATGCAGCCACGAGGCTGGTGCCCTCTATCACAAGATGGGGGTCATGTCTTGTGAGATGGGCATGGAGTTCGTTCTCATGGCTGGAGGCTTCCTGCCTGCCCCACCACAGAGCAGTGAACCTGGCAGGCATCACCCAACAAGCAGGTATGAGATAAAACCCTGCCATGAGTATCCCCAACCAGGGGTGCATGTCCTGGAATGTCAAGGGTAACTGGGAGCAGATGCTGCCCCCAGGAATGGTTATGGCAGAGGGACGGCAGTGAATCTTTGATATTACCAATGATGGAGATACGTCCTTGCAATCCTCAAAGCTTTTGTCCTCCCTTGAGCAAGACTGTGTCCCAGGAGAGGCTTTTCCTGCTGACAGCAGATGAGAGGTCTGCCCTATCTCACAGCCCCAGGAAAGGGATGAGGCCACAGTGAGGTTTCCTCCAGTGTTTGCTCTGTGCCAGGGTTAGAGAGGATTTCAGTGTCACAAAAGCACCAGGTCAGGGTGAACATTTCAGGGCTGGGGATGGTAGAGCAGAGGCAGCACAGGGATGGGAGGAGATGGGGTTCCCTTGAGGAAAGGGAGAAGCCTCCAGCTTGGAAACCTTTTTGTTCCTGCTGGCACAGTTTAGGCCAGGCAGTGGTGAGAGGGGGAAGGTGTGGTGGGGTCTTGACACAGAGCCGCCCGGAGCTGATGTCCCAGCCTCTCTTAAAATGTCCTGGAGCACTTGGATTTGCCTCAGATTAAGTCCAGTTGCCCAGGCTGGCTCATACCCATACACGAGCTAAATGAGAACCACCCGTAACACCTCCTGTCCTCCCTCCTCCTCTCCTGCACAGGTTCATTAAGGCTTTCCCCAGCGAAAACAGGCTGCGTTTCGGGGGGAACGCTGAAGCGTTTGATATTTTCCACTCTGCGTGTCAAGGGCATTTACAGTCGGCGTCAGGCTGTTCCGTCAGTCTGAGGGAAGCACTTTGAAGTGTTTGTGGTAGAGGCCACATGTGCAGTCAAGATGTGCTGCTGCTCTGGGCTCCCTAGCCTCTTGCTCCCTTTGCATTCCCAGCACCATGTGACAATCAACAACATGCTTAACCCTTTCGCACCGCTGGCTCCTGCTGCTTGGAGATGGGAGACAGGGTCCTTATTGCCTCGTGCATCTTGGTGGCTGTGCCCAGGAAGCCTGCAGCCACCCTGCTTCATTTTTGAGAAGCAGTAGCACAGCTTGGGCAAACATGGCTGGTGAAGGTGATGGGGTGGAGAAGGGAGGCCTTGAAACTTCTGGTCCAAACGGAGGATCTGACGCTTATCCCCACACATGCTGCCAGAGGTCCTGCTTTGATGATGAAAGTAGCATCACTTGCCACAAGCAGCTGCAGAGCCAGCTCCCACCCTTGCCTGTCCCATAGTGGGACCCAAGAAGCCACATGGAATGAGTCCCAGTGGCTGTGACACACCAGGGATGTCCACAATGACATTATTGCCTGTTCCTCCAGTGTGATGAATGGTACACAAAGAAATGGGCAACACTTGGGCTGTGCAGCTTGTGCCCTAGGTCCTCTGGGCACAGGGTTAACAATTGCAGCAGCTTTGCCTTGGAGGCATTGGTGCAAACCCAGCAATGTTTTTGAGGAGCTCTCTGCAGGGGCAGTGGTCAGGGATGAAAATAATTTCTTTGTGCAGGGCTTGCACAGTAGTCGTGTTGCGCTTTGCCATAGCTATAGGCTTTAGGTTATTTTCACGTGCCCAGAGAGCATCCTGTAGAGGAGCTCGCTTGGAAATGAAACGTGGGGACTAGCACAGCTGCTTTTTGAGGGAAGGAGAGTAGCAGCCTCCCAGCCATACACATTTCCTAGGCTACCTAAACAGTGCCAGGATACAGTGGAGAAGTTCAAGACATAGGGTGTCACTGAGTGATGCTTCCCTGCTGCCCAAAAGTCATCTTCTCCCCTAGCTATCCACAGCCCTCCCCCAGACAGGAGGAGAGTGTGCTTCTCCAGAGAGCCCCCTGCCAGGCTTCAGACCCTGGGGGTGGATTTTCCATCTTCTGTTGGGAGCCCACGGCTGGTTACTGGGAGCTGGGCTTGGCTCCTATCTTTGGAAGTCCCACTAGACAGAAACTCAAATGTCACTGCCCCACAAGCCTGTCTCTGCCAGGGGATTAGCTGCAGCCATGGGGTGGTTTTAATTCTTAGCAGATTCACAGACTGATCCATGCAGCTGAGACCCACTGCAGTGATAAAAAGGACATGGAAGGCAACAGGGGAGGAAGAAACACAGTGGAAAAGGCAGAGGCCTTTCTGTGCAAGCTCAGAGCTCAGCAGCTATGAGCTAAGGGGACAGCGATGTGAGCTGCAGAGAGGCAGCTCCCACCCTTTGCTGCTGCCTCCAGCACAGCAGTGGTTTTTGGAGGTCAACACAGCACTGGCCCATTCACTCAATCCTGCAACCATGGAGCAGGGAACAGAGTTGAAGCAACAGGCACATTCCCCTACAGCGCTGCCAGTGTGCCACGGCAGCACAGATCCAGCACAGGAACACTGCTCCAGCAGCTGCAGTGTTAATGCATGGCACAGAAAAAAATAATCTTCCTTTTCAGTTATTGCATTACAGAGGGTGGAGGCCTGGGGGAAGGGTGTCATTGTACTGGCCCTTGCTGGCAGCGAAGAGATGTCTTCTGGTCTGCAGCTTCCTAGAAAAGTTGAAGCCAAGGCATTATCCAGCATAACTGACCTCTCCTCCTTCCATGATATCCCCCCTCCCTGGAATTAATTTGAGTCCTGGAAACCCCTGATTTCCTCCCCGATTTCCCAGCCCCCAGCAAAGTTCCTGAGTCATCTCTCTCACCACTTCTCTTCTGTACCAAAATGACTGACTCTGTCACCCAGGGAGGTCTGTGCTTTGCTGTCATCAAGAGGGTCCATCTGACAGCCCCATCTTTGCATCTCAGGGTTTGTGTGTGCATGCGTGTTTTCATGTGCTTTTGTGCTGAGCTGGCACTGGGAAGAGAGGTGGCCTGAAGTTACAATCTGCTCTTATTCATCAGACCACTCTGAAATCCCAAATCCTCTAAATCTGACAGGTCAGAATTAGACAAGTGATTCCTAGTGCTGCTCCTGGAGCACCATTCATGCAACCTGATAAAAGTAGGACAATTCCAAAAAACTTCAGCCATCCAAATATCACCTGCTTAGCACAGGTTCATCATCAGCTTGGTGGTGAGAAGAGGGAAGGTGGGAACAGCTGCCCAATACAGCCATGCAATACTGGACAGCTGGAGCAAATGCTGAGCTGGCTGGGCCCAGCAGAACCATGCTGGGCTGCCTGGAAGCTCGTGATGGCTGTACATGGCGGAGATGGTCTCTGCCACTCATGGGAGCTGCTGCTCACCAAGGGGCTTCAATGCTGAGCCAAAACAAAACTGAAACTGGGCAGGTGGTAAGGGGCTGGATGGGTTTTCAGGCCGGTTTCCTACAGAAACACCACCGATGCTCTAACCCTCTTCCTGGGTTTCCGAATCAGATTTGAATCAGCTGGTAAGTTTAGAAACCCATTGGGTCAAAGGGGCAGACATCTCAGAAGCAGTAAATTAATGACAATAAAATACCAAATGAGGGAAAGAGATCCAAACTGGGGGCCCATGTTAAGGGATGAAGAATAACCTCACTTGCATTAGACACCAGCAGGTAGACATAGGAAAAGCTGGCTTCATCAATTTCACAGACCCACTTACTTTTATAGCTTTGCTTCAGCGCAAAGGGTAGGCTGAGTTTCAAAATTTAGCCAAATTAGTAAGTGTGGATTAGGCATGTTGTATCATTCTTATTCCAACCCTAAGCTCGTCAGGGAAGGAGTCAGAGCTTCCTATGGGTCTGTCCAAGAGTTACCTGAGTCACACAGACACAGGGATGTATCCCCTTCTGGGCTGCCCTCCTGGCAGCAACCCCAGAGCGGTCCAGGAGCAGATGCACAAGCCCAGGGAGCAACTCTGCTGAAGGCAGCTCTTGGTGCTGGGAGCCAGCAGTTCCCTGATCTTAATCCTGCCCAGGGGTCTACACTGCTTTCCAAGTGGATGTCATCGACTCAGTGCAAGCCTGATGAACTAAAGCCAATAAAAGGCAGGGACACCACGTGAGCAGGAGCCAGTCATGCCTGCGGCACATTAGTTTTTTTTAGTTTGTGGGATCTTTCTGATTAGGCTTGTTTTCCATTTCTGCTGGAAATACTTGGGATAGACATCAATTTGTTTGGAGTTCTTCTTTTGCCTCCCACATTTCCCAAAGTCTCCACTCTGCTGTCAAACTCATGGCATCAAGGGCAGGTGGATTTCCTTCCACCTTGTAAACCCCACTGAGACTGGTTTTGTAAGACATGAACGTGCCACGGACCCCAGCTGCCTGTCACACACCCTGAGATGCATCCCCGTCGGCATGCCAAGCCAAGCTTTGATGCCAAGGATATGTGAGATAATTCTGGTTTGGGTCATGGTTGAGGAATGAAGACAGCTTCCCCTTTCTGTGTTCATGACACATTGTACGCGCGTACAGCCCAAAAGGCGCGCACAGTTGCAGTCTGACCTGGTCACAAGCACAAGGTCAGCAACATTTCACCCTTGTGTAGAACCTTTACTCAGAGGATCACAAAGTGGTTTGCAAATGCTTACTTATTAATCCTCACCACGGTTCTGGGAAGAAATAAGAGACACAGGGGAATCACCTCATTTGCTATGGAGAGGGGGCAGTTTCTGGCGTGAAACAAGTATTTAACAGATGAGAACAGTGCTGCTCAACATAACACATCAGTCAGAAATGAAATGAATTGAAATCGTGGTGAAGGAGAGGAACTTCAGGCAGGAACAGTGTGATTAATCACACTGAAACTTGGCTAAGACAACGGCAAAAGGCGCCATGTGATTTTTATCAGGCTCTGTTAGTGCTCCATTCGTATGCCAGTGTGACAGGTAATACAGCACCCCAGGAGAATGGGACGTGGTGGCAGGATCAGTACTCAGCTTGGGAGGGGAAGGGCTGGGAAAAACTTTCAAAGACAACAGTGTGATTGGGGTTGTTGGACATGACCCACTGATGCCCATCAAGCCTCAGGCGGATGCCTGAGTGCAGCACCTTTACTGATTCACCAGCTGTGAAATTCTTGCTCCTTGTGAGAGCAGACATGTGGTTGTCAGCCCATAACGCATGATACTCTTGTCACCTGCTGTTCATGTCACACATCCCCATCCATTGCAACGAAGTGCTTTTTGCCTTCCTGCTGCTGAATTTATGTTGCTTCAGGCAGACAAGATGAAGTCTTTACATGCAATTTTGTTCTCTCATGTAACCTCTGCACCTTGAACTGTCCACCTCTCTTTGAACCTACTTTAGAAAGGTCCTCAGCTCAGCCATCCCCTCCAGCAAGCTGCACTTGCACCTCACTTGCACAACATCAGAGGCAGGCAAAGCTACATAAATCCTCACTACTGATGAAGCTCGAGGTGGTTTACAAATAACCCTGAAACTATTGTCAAAGTGGGATTATCTGAAAAGCAAACCCCACACAGTTGCAAGATGTACAGTGCCTGGTCCCCTAACCAAGAACATTCCAGATGACAATACTGGCAAGGAAGTAAAGGTCAGCTTGTTTTCACTCCAAGATTTCACGAGACGTGGATTTGCCAATCCTTCCATTCTAACAACTCGTTTCAGAGTAGATTGTACAAGACCGAAGGACAATTACTGGGAACACTGTGTAAACTGTTGCACCATTTTGCAAATGCTACCAAATAAACTCTAGATGATGGAAAGACATGGAGGATGAGATTGTATAAGTTGAACAAAATGAGAGCTCAGTCTTCTTTTTTTTATGGACACTGATAGCTCTAGCAATTACCAGTGCCAGCTCAGACAGCCCTGTGCCTCCGTCCAGCCCACATACCATTCTGAGGTAGCTTTTGTATCCTCATTGCAATGAAGTATTTTATCTCACTACGGTTTATTATTCTTTTATAGACCGAAGGGCTTCAGCCTAATCTTTCAACAAACAAAAGGAATCTTTCAACATTTCAATGCTGTTGTAATTGGCTCCAAAAATAGCACATTCAGAGACACATTTCTTAAACTTCTCAAGTCCAAGGATTAGCCTTTTTTCAGGAAAAAAAAATAAAATCCAAAGACCATCTTGTGTACTTTTCATATAGCAAATCAAATAAACAAAAGAGTAAAATTTGGAAATTAATCTATCGTAGCTTTTATTTCCACCCATTTTGTTTGTGTGCTTGCTTCTGTGGCTGTCGGAGGGGAGGACAAAGGGTTTACTATTGTTTCATGAGCCACCACTGGATGTTTTATAGACCACCAAAGGCCCATGGATCACAGTCTGAGAAACACTGTTTTAGAGATAAATAGGCTCGTCACAGGAGGCCCTTGCTCTCTGCTCTGCTTTCTGGCTCATGCTGTAGCACACTGTGCCATTTTGTCTTCAGTGCCTTTACCTTGCCCACCAAAGGTCACTAGTTGTTCCCCCTGTGGACCAGATGCTCTGCACTGCTCAGTTCGTGCTGTCCTGTTCTTGTAATTACTGTGCATTCAGTTATACCCCTGGATCCATGCTGTGCTCCATGTACTCCACCCAGGTCAGCACCACCACAAAGTACCATTGCTCAAGGGATGCAGAATAATGCCAGCCTATTCTGCATCTTAAAAAAGACAGTACGTGTCCTCTTGGAGGGGATGAGTTGTCTCCACTGCTACTCTGTTATTGTAAGCAGCTTTTCTTGCCAGGAAAGCTGGCCTCAGTGCAGCTCTCTCCACGACCCCCACAGCTCTCTCCAAATTTTGCAAGCCGACACCTTGGCACCTCCAGTTGCCTTCAGACTCTGTTAGTGTTGGCCGGCTGGGACTGAGAGCTTCCATCTTCTTTCTCCCTGTTTCATTAACTGTCACATTGGGGGTTTTGATCTTCCCTGGAATCAAGTTCTGCCAAAAGATTTACTCCACTGCAGTGCTCCATTACACATAATTGCCAGAGAAAGCTGTGCAGTTGGTAACGACTAAGGTAAGGAAACATACTAGATGCACTCAGGATATGGCATTCACATATTGTACTTTCATAAAGGTATAGCAATGGAAATGTTCCCTATTTTGATTGTCCCAAAGCCACAGGAAAAACGGAATTAAGGGAATTGATATGTCTGGGATAGATGCCAGTTCTGATTTACTCACATTTTTACCCTGATCTGAAATACCTTGGTCAGAGATGGAAAAGTTTTATAGAAGACATAAACCAAATCAGGCCCTGCAAGTGCTGGTATCATAGTTAGGGTTGGAAAGGACCTTAAGATCATCTAGTTCCGAGCTAAGAGCTATCATCTCACCTGGCACAGTCAAAGAAACATAAAAACAAAGGAACTGAGAATCAAATCTGCAACAGCAGCTCTGTCAGAAATTTCTTCTCTCCTTAAGAGGGTTTGGACATTCCAGCATCACCATGGCTAATACCTGTATTTGCAGTTTGTCTTTTGACTACAAAGTGCGTAAGGTACCAGAACACCAGTGAGTCAGGACGCAGGAGCTGGCTTGGCTCCTGGAAAGAGGATGTGCTTTATCATCAAATCCCAGCATGATTTGGTATGGAGAAGCACAGAGCAGTAAAGCAGAGTGGTAAGCCCAAACCAGGGTTGCCTTTGGAAGCAGTATAAAAAGAAAATATCCTTGCTAACATAACCTCACCTTCTAGTTTAACCTCCATGTTCCCTCAGAGAGTGCAAACATGCCTGCACATATTTTAGGCACAGCAACCCACTTAGGAAGACTCAGATGTAGTATAAGTCCAATTAAAGCAAAATGGAATGAAAGCCCCAAATTATTTCAATGTGTCAGAGCAAGGAGTTTGCAAATCCACTGGTTATTGCAAAGTTGTTCTGGGAAAAATAATGTATAGATTCCATCCCACTTTGCTGAACTCCATGTGAGCTTTGCCATCAACTTCAATGGGAGAAGGACCAACACATATAAGCAAGCTTTAGCCATGCATTAATTAATTGTGCTTCAGGCCAAATGCATTTGCTTTTGTGCCCCTATCCTGCAACGAATTTTCTATAGAAAGATCTCTGTCCCTACAGTGGTATCCACTGAACTCACACCAGCAAAGTCTAACTGCAAGATCCCACCTGACGGTCCAGAAACCCAGAACATGTATCTGCATTAATCTACTGAGATTAATATGAGTTCAATCAAGAGCAGAGTTTGATGAAAATATCTCATTACGTATGAAGCGGGGGAGTAGAGCAAAGGTTTTTTTTAGCTTACAAATAAAATGAAAGATAAATAGCACTGGAGAGGAGATAGCTTGCTTCTTTGGGATGGCTCCCTTCTTCGGAAAGGTGAATACAGAAACCACAAAATTATTACTGCAAAAATAATCAAAACACAAAATTAGGCAAATATTTAATGCAGGACATCCATAATTCTTTTGCTTGTTAAAATTCACGAACACCAGACAGTGAGGATGAAGTGTTCTGCCCACATCACTCACCTCCAATCTCTGTTCAAAACAAGGAAAATAGTGAAGAACTCTGCTTGACTTATGAAGCACAGTTTCAAAAACAATTCACTTCTTTTTTTTTTTGCACGTATTTGAATATTAAGAGGACATCAAAATTCCGGTAGCATAAACTAGATTTAAACCAGCTCAGTGTGACACCCTGAAGACGTGCCCTTAGTCCCTCTAAGGTTATGCTATGCACTTCAGCTCTCTGCTCTTTAAGATTTTCTAACACAGAGTTACCAAAAGGCAGATACTGGCATGTTTTTTTAAGCTTACTAGAAAGCCAATGTAATTTATATCATTCAGCTAGAAAGTTTGTTTTCAGTACAAAATACTTTTTAATCACCTCCGTTAAGTCTTTCTACTTTGTCCCATATGGTTCCTATGGAAATCACAAGTCTTCCAGAACTGCAAATTCTGTTTCCCAGCCAATGTTAGGAAAACTGATTTTTTCCACTACCTTCTCAGATAGTATTTGCATATAAATACTGCTCAGATCTCAGAAAATATATTTGAAATTATTCTTATTATTCATTATACTGGAGACCTTCCATGTTTCCATAAGCAGCTGTTTTATTTTCTCTCCCTCTCCACATAAGCAAAAAAAAATGTCTCCCATTTGCTTCTTCATTAATCCCCAGCTCCTTTTTAGATGCAGTTCTTCTTCACCAGAATTCTTGTTACATTTAAAAAAAAATCAAAGAGAAAATAATAAATATCAGCACCTTTTTAGCCAAAACAGCACTTCCCACTCTTGATCCATGGGTGGCTGGCAAGGTTACAAAAGTTCTAGTTGGTCTGAAGAACCAACTATTTTTAAAAACTCTATTCAAAGTTGAACAATAAAAATGTAAGTGCTCCAAAAGACATAAAGAAGGTTGACAGGAATCTTTGCCATGATTTGGGAACCTCTGTGTTAAGGAAGAGAGAAAGAGTTGCATGTCTTTTCTCTGTGTGATAAGCTATAGTGAGCTGAACAAAAAGCGACGGATTTCCTCACCAGGGTGAGTATCTCACATGTTAATGACAGGTAAACGAAACCTACTGTTTGAGTCAGCAAGAAATAGTAAGGCTACTCACTGCTGCATATTTCACAAGTGCACACCGATGGTACTGCTTATGCATTCACTGAGCTTCCTGGGCTTGTTGCTGGTGCTTTTTTCCACTTCTCCTTTTCTTCTGCTGACCCTCTCTCCTGTTTTGGGGCTCCACCTCACTGCTGTGTACACACTTAGGATAAGTATTCACTTACTCATAGGAAGATGAGCCTGAAACACAGCAATAGACAACATTATCCATTAGGCAGTGCAATTGTAGGACATGACTACAGATGGGTAACAGCACTGTCCATGAAAGTGATGTGCAAGCGTCTGCTTCCAAGTTGTGAAGAACCATTATTCACCTGTACTTGGAAGAAGGATGCAGAAGGGGAGGTGCAGATGGAGCAATCTGTTTAGCCTGGGCAGGGAGGAAAATAGAAATATTCTTGCTCTCCCCTATATGGATCACTTTTGAAATTCCCACTTGTTGTTCTGAACACTGTCCCAGACAAGGAGCAGGCAGACCACAGCACCAGATGAGAGTCACCTGCTGAGATCAAGTGGTGAAAATCTTTTCTGTGTCTGCATCGCTTCTGCAGGGTACCTGAATGCCAGAGATTCATGAACATTTGCAAAAGATTTACTTTCTCAGCATGATCATTCTTGAGACTAGAGTAGAAAATTAACAATAACATAAATTTCAGCTGTCCCTTTGTTACCTCCTCATGCACTTCAGGATTCTTCAGGATCTTCTCAGCTGTTGACAAAGAAGTTCTTCTCTTTTAAAAGAGAAAAAAAATATGGTTTGTTATTGTCTTCATCATGTTGTGAGATAGAAAGAATTCCTGAGAAGATCATCCCCTCTATCCATATAGCTATGAAGCAGCTACAGCACTAGCCAAGAGCCTGTGTCTTTTCATCTGCTTCATTAGCTAAATTTTAGGAATTTTCAAGGCTTGTTCATCTAGGAGATGGCTAAAACAGTGCTAGGAAGGGCTGTGGTCTCTGGGTTTTGCAGTTGCAGCACCCATGGAAATAATACCTGGCACAGATGCTGGCAGTCATGGGTGAACCTTCTTTCAGAGGAAATGGAGATGCGCTGGGAACCTCCCAAGAGAGCAAAAGAATGCTTCCAGACAGTCAGGTGGAGCAGCCTGCTGGCTCCATCAACCTGATGGACTTGACAACCTCTCCTGCTCCAGCTGGCCAGGATCCTGGAGTCTGCAAAGCTGAAGGCAGAATTACTGAATTATGGGGAGAAAACAGATAGCTGCATAAGCTTATACACAGTGATACATACATACGTATATATATACACCCACACACATGCATTTATACACATCATGGAATGAGCAGCACCTCCTGTAGTAAGCTTGCAGGATATATGAACTCCTAGTAGGACTTAAACCCCTACGCCTTATCCTATGACAAAGCTGGTCTCTGTGTTGGGCATATTAACTCTGCAGGAGAGTTCTGACATCTTCCTGGAAGAGATTTAAAGATGTATTTTTATTAGCATTTGTAGAAGAAAGACTGACTAAAAGCTCCTATCTGAAGCTAGCCCAACAACCTCACATTCCCGGGGTTTCTTTAAGTCTGATTCCTCAAAGTCTTTCTGTAGCAGAGGCCAAATCCCACTTCCAGCTTCATTCTGCGCGCCAGGCTTGCTTGCTAGGCTCCCAACTTCACCCAGAGCAGAGTTCCTGCTTACGTCAGCAGTAGTTGGCCAAGAGAAAAAGAGAACAATACAGCCTTTATAGATTAACAGTATTTCAATTTACTATGAATTATGCAGTATATAACATGGCTCAGAGGAGTAATTTGTCATTCTTAGGGATCCTTACTTTTTCTAACTTTTCCTTCTCTTCCTTCTCCACCTTCCCCTTTTCACTTCTCTTCCACTTCTTTTTACCTCCTTTTCTCCCTTCTGCATTTCCTCCCTTCCAATGGATTCAACTCCATAGCTCCACTCCAATCCCTACCTCTATGTTATCTGCTAAAATCACTAACAGCAGAACATCTAAGGGGAAATGTATTCCAGTGTCCTGGAAAGGGACGCATAGAGCAAAGACAGCAAGACTTGAGGAGCATGAGAAATGGGATTTCAAGAAGAGTTACAGGCAGGAAAGGCCTGGGGTACATACACTGGTACAGGAAAGGGAGAGAGCTCGCCCCCAGCAATGGCTGAAATAATTCTCGACAGCATTTCTGCATGGAACAATCTGTCCAAGAAAAAATATATTTTATAGTCAGAAGGAGAAAAATAAATAGAAAAGCGTTCCATCCTTGGGGTGTTGGAGATTTGATGTTATCTGGAATGAGCGTGTGTGTACGTGCGCATACGTCACTGTTGTTATTTTATTACAGAGTGCTGTTATGAAACTTCCCTTCCCATTTTGCATAAATCTTCTTTTTCAGACATGTGGTCACTAGTTTAGGGAATATTTACTGTTAAACGCCTCAGGTTTTGCAGACCTAACTTCTCTTGGTTTCATTTTCAGGACTACTCAGCATAACCAGAGCCTTTGCAACAGATGTCCCAGACGCTGCTCTTAAAAAATTATCCTGACCAAAACTGGTGCTTTGGCTTGTGCGAACTGCTAAACATCATCACAAAGCAGCAATTAGGCTCTAAGTTACTTACAATCTTTGCCTCTTCAAACCTTAATTTTAGGTCACATGGAAGAATGCAGTTTTGGACACAAAACCAGCACTCACAGGTTGCCTTATTCAGTCAAACTAATCTTTGGTTCTCTCCCAAAAGCCATGGCTGCTCATTGTACCAAGATGCCTTCTCAAGGAAGGAGAAATTCCTTCTTCACAGCAAGCACAGGCCTTCTCCTTCACTTCACTCCAGAACTTGAGCCTCCAACACTCAGGAGTCAAAAAACATCAGTGCTGAAAAGGCCCAAGTTCCCTGTGGACTGGCGTTCTGTGACACCACCGAGTTACCTCTCCCAAGCCAGGACTCAGAAGATGCTGTGCAACCTGACAAAACTTGACTCACTCAGCTTCATTTCTATCTAGCTACCACAAGATAGATCTTATCTTATTAAGTTCTTGCCCTGTCAAGGTCACCTGACAAACAAAAACTTTGTCACTGCTGTAACAAAAAATGTGAAAAAACTGAGGCCTTTGCCTTATCTACCTTGTAGGTCTGACTGTGCTTGTACATCTTGTTGATCCTGATCCTGGATGTAGGAGGGCATAGATGTTCCCTATCACCCATGGAAGAAATCAGATCCAGGAGCTGGTGCCTAGGTCCTCCTTTCTGCAGTGTGCTTATCCTGCTTGCTGAATGCCAAGACAGGAAATTTAAGCAGCCACACTGGTCCCCATCACAAAAGGGTGATGACCTTGTCCTTCAGGCCATTTTCTCAGATTAGAACTGCCTACAGGCAGAACTGTTCATGACACAAGCCACCTTATGTCTTCTCCAGGACCTTTTAGAAGACACAAACAAGGAACCATGTCAAAGTAAAGTCACAAGGAACTTAATTTCAGCCTCATTCTTCCTAAAATCACTGGATTCTTTGTGCCAACATATTTTGACATCATGTTTCCTTTCTTTACATTTTGTCTGTTCAGCATAAAGTGATAAGAGAGCACAGAAACCCATTGCAAGGACTGGAGATACTGAAAACCCTTCTGAATCATCTGTTTCAGAGCAGGTCTCTATCTATCCCCCAGTTTTCACTTGCTGGAAAGTTACCCAGCCATATGTTTGCAATTAAAGTCTCAGTTCCTCACAGGCTCATGGCAAATAGTCTGCTTCACCTGGGTCACATCTCTAAAGGGAATTTCCCCAGACTGGATTTGCAGGCCATATTCGGTGGCAGCTCTGACACAGGTATTAGCCATAATGGAATCCATGTCAATTATGAGTTCATCCATTCATTTTTCTGTCCAGGCCTCCCACTCAAATTTCAGAGATCTCCTTCTAAAATGCAATTTGACCCATTTTGGAATGGAGAGAGTTCCTTATTCACTCCATTTGAGACCAATTAGGCTGTTTGATTTGGGATCCTTTATCCCTCAGCACTCTTAGCCTGTCTGTTCCAATAAATGTTGCAAAAAATCCCAGTGTCTAAAATCCCTGCATGCTTCATGAACCCTGTTTCCTACCCAGTAACTGTGCTCCCTTTACTCCTCTTTCACTGACCTGAGTCAATCACAGACTCTGGGGTTACTTTGTGCATACCAGCTCCATCTCCTTGAACTGCCCTTCAACTTTGTGCCTGTGGAGGCTATGAGGATGAGGAGGCGTGATTGACTTGTAATGCTTTCTCCTGCCTGATGAGCTGAAGCAATCTCTTTTGTGCCTAACCCACAATGTGAACATACTCTCAGAGCTCACTTTTAATTAACTTCACTGATTTGCTTGAAATATTGATCAAATCATAGCTGCTTCCTTTCCAACTGTCCAATGGACAGTCCAGTGAGTTTGGGGAGAATTCCAGCTTTCAACCCAAGGTGCAATCAGAGACTTGCAGTGACTATTGGAGCTCAAGGCTTTTGTTTTATGTGTTGCTCCCAGATGTTTCTAGCCTCTCACATCCCTGTAGAACAAGCCAGTGGTGTGGATTCCAGGCTGATAATGGAAACAAGGTCACAGGTTGTGGGAAGACATTTACCTGTTTTAATTCAACAGTCTTTAGAAGTTCTCCACATGTTCCAAACCAGAATAGCCTGCAAGGTTTCTGAAATCAGGGTGCACCCACAGTACAGAAATAATTTAAACCTAATACAATGTAAACCTTTAAATGAGGAATGGGCTTCAGCACATACTTAACTGTCATCACAAAGAAGACAGCTTTCCTCATTAGGTGCTCAGATGAATTGTTACAGTAAGTCTAAGACCTGTCAGAGGAAAGGGACAGAATTGGCATTTCCCTCCTGAGCCTCTGGGAATGAGCCTGAACTTTCAGTGAAGGAGGTTCAAGAATCCAAACCTGAACCTGACACTGAATGTGGCCGCTCACCCCCTCTTCCATGAGACATACCTAGCCCAGCTGAAGGCTTCTATGGCCTGGTGCTACACACAGAGTTCAAAACCCAGATCTGGATTTTGCAGCCTGGGATCATCTCTGACTTTCCCAGCTTCAGAACCGCAATTCCATGTGCTTTACGTCACTTGCCTGTTTGCTTTGGGGGAAGAGAAAATATTAAAAAAACCTCAGCAACAGTCCAAAAGACAGCAGTGTTCTCCAAGCAACATTCCTCGCAGAGCAAGGAAGCAGACAATTAAGCCCAGCAGTACCCACATCCTTAGCCCTTTGGGCCTCACTGCATTTTCTCGCTCTTTCCTCTGTCTTTGTTTTGGGGTTTTTATTTCAATTTTTATCACTTTGGCTTGTGCTGCCTGAGAGGCAGGGGACCTCAGTAGTGTCCTTGAAGTGTTTACTTAAGATTGGAGAACACCCAAGAGGTGGTTTTCAAGGCCCCCACAAGCCTCTGAAACCCCACACCGTGTGGCGTGTGTTGCAGAGGGGGATGGCTGCAGCTGGCTCTGCAGAATTTACCCTTGGGGACAGGTTTGCCTGCTAGTGATGGAGAGGTGGCGGGTATAAAGCGCGTCATCTTCATCCTCCTCCTTTGTCGGTCCTGCTCTGGTATTTGGCTGTGGAAAAGTCGTTGTGCTTCAAGCTAGGCTCTGCCCCTATTCTGGATGATCTCCAGCAGCCCACAGGAACAAAGCTCCTTAAGTTTCCTGAGCCTACAGCGCTGCCTCCTTCAGAGGCCCTCCCTGTACATCCTGAACCGAGGAGCCGTGGTTCCACTCCATGGAAACCAGACCTCTGTGTCTTGTTTGCACTGCTAATCAAAGGACACATATCCCCACCCCTGCAGCCTTGTAGAAGTTCTAAGTTAGGGATCATCTCTTTGGTGACAGATGACAGTCAAAGCCCATGACATGCAGGCTTTGCAAAATTTTTAGCACCGTTACTTTTTATGGTAGGTTGCATAAAACTTACAGATAGATCCAAACAAAGCAACTAGATGACCTTTAAGGTCCCTTCCAACCCAAACCATTCTATGAGAATACAGTGTTCAGCGCATCCCCATCTTCCTTGCCATCACCATTCTTGTACAACCTCTTGAACTTGGGTCAAGGCCTGAGGACTATACACTCATCCTTTTATGCAGGACTTCATACCAGGAAATCTATCCTGCAGGCAGCTTCATCCTCCTTTTCTCCATTTTTAACCTTGGTGGTTCTTCACTGAATGCCCTCTGTTTCCTTCCTAACAACTCTTTCTTTTCATTGCCACCAGCCTTCCTCTTCTTTCTTGTCTTCCATTTCATGAGCTTTTTCATGATTTTGAATTCCTTTGCTGTTCCAGAGGGGGTAAAAGCATTTTATATTGGTGATAAGGTAATATTTTGAATATTAACTTCTTATAGTCAAACTATATGGACAGATATATGAGCACACATGTTCCACTTTGACACCGATTTTGAAACATTCCAAAAATATAACCAAATACATTTCATATTAGAAAATATGAAATTTCATAACATTCAAAACCTGTAGAAACAGAAATTTCTCACATTATAAAAATGTTTAATTTTGCGAAAGACTGGTTTTTCTTTGCTTTTCTGTTCTCCAATAAAAATACTCAAAACAGGTACTTTTTAGTGTTTGCACAAAAAATAACGTCTTGTTTAAAAATCTTCTAATGAAAAATGTCCAGTAGGTCCCAGAGGTGGGTTCATTCCATGGTCACAATCCCTATTGATGGTGGTGAGGTTAGTTATGCTTGGTAAGAGATACAATGAAGAACTAACAATCGTCCTTGCTGGTTTGTGCTTGTCCCAGCTTTCCTCCATTGCAGGCACCCCGCTGCACCCTGATCTGTTGGTAGGAGGCAGCGTGGTATTTGTTACTTGTTTTGCACCAACCATAACCTCATTTGTTACACAGTCTCCCAGGACAATCCTGGGTTCTTATGTGCAAATGAAATATGGCTCTGTTGGTGCAGGCTGACGGACCCTCTCTGTGGGCAGCTTGCAAGGAAACTCACTGTGGAATTCTGGCACCATTTTGAGCCCATTACCTCTTTTCCTGCTGCTTCTGCTTCCTCTAACATTTTCAGTGTTACCGGGGAATGAGGAGTGAGCCCCAGAAGAGGCACATACCTCTTGTCCTGCTGCTGCTAATAACTGTTGACACTTGGTTTTCCACACCTCCACATAGGTGAATTAAGCTTTCTTTGTTGCACAGAAGAGCTCAAGCCCAACCATCCACGCAAACAGAAACCAAATTCTGGTGATATTTGGATCCAAGGCTGGAGCTTCACCTTTGATACCACAGCTTAAAGCCATCTGCACAAACGATCTTGGCTCTTCTCACATTGCAGTCTTCTATGCTGCCAAACCTCAGTATTGAATCAGGAGCCAGGCATGGAAAGGAAGAGAAGAAAGAAAAAAAGAGAAAAGAACAAGAAATGTGACATGTTTTTACTGGTATTCTAGGTTTTTTAGGCTTTCAGGTACAGTTGTCTCATTGTGTTAGAATTCTTTCTGTAATTAAAAGCGCTAGGAATATAATCATAGACTCATATATATAATCATAGAATCATAGAATGGTTTGGGTTGGAAGGGACCTTCAGAGGTCATCTAGTCCAAGCCCCATGCAAAGAGATGAGACACCCAAGAGCTTTGAACAATCACATATTACCAATGACTGGTGCCTCACGAAGAGCCCCAAACATGATAATGCATCTCTAGTTAGCAACATCAGGATCTATAACATTTCCCAATCACATCAGTGAAAAATCTTTCTTGTCTGCAGAGCGAACTTACGTCTCTGAGATAAGCAGCACATCATAACACAAGAGTTCTCAAACATTTGTCAGCAACCTCTTTTAAATAGAAATCAGCATGTTGCAGCAAATGCCACAACCATCTTGCTGAAAATCAAAGTGATTAATGACAGTAATATGTACTAATTAAAAAATACTCATTGAAGGGGGTTGTGAACTGCTCTTGACTAGTGTAAGGAATTGCCCAGTTGGATTGAAAATCTCTGGGATGTTCTTTAGGGATACAGCAAGGGACAGGGGTTCCTGGCCTTTGAATGAGGCTCTATGACTGTATGGTAACAACAAAACATCACAGAGTAATCACACCTCAGCAAGAGCTCTAGTCTTCTGGCCAGAAACACTAAAAATCCTGAGTGCCAAGATCAAATTTCCACAGTTACCTTGCATCAGCCTGATTCTGCTCACACTGCAAAGTCAGTCACTGCTGGTGGGAAAAACAGGCTGTGCTTCTGAAAATCCCCTCTCGGATTTATTTCGGACTGCCTTAAGATGTTTATTCCACTCAGGCATCAGCCTAAACATCCATCCTTCAGAAAGGCTTTGTTCTCCACTCAAACTTTGTTTCTGAGCCATCGGAGACACAAGACCGAAGTGGTCTTTGGGCATCCCAGCCAAGACTTTGGCTCAGAGCAGGTTCCTTACTCCACCATTAGGCCCAAGCAATGTCAGTTAACGCACCATGCCCGAGTCTCTGGTCTTTCTTCCTGATCTAAGTAAGTCATTGGAAGTCCACTGCTTTCCTCAGGGCCAGGATTTAACACATTGTATTTAAACTACCACTGTGTTCAAAGGCCATTCCTGTCAATGTCAGGACTAAAGCCCTCCTAAAGAAGCCATGAGCAGTGCTAGGGAAACTGAGAAATCTCAGCCTTTGCAAATTTAGCGGAGGAATTTTCCCTTAGTAACAAATCCCTTAGCATCCTTTGTTTTGGAAAGTATGAAAATGTTTCCATATAATTTTTTCCAAAATGCAACTCTCAGGATTCTTACATTGCCCTGGTGCTGAGAAATCCCTCTGCTCACCCCAGAAAAAGGGGGGAAAAAAAGACAGCCCGTGGAGTGTCTGAAAGATGGCAGCA
Source organism: Psittacula echo (assembly GCF_963264785.1). Classification (NCBI taxonomy): domain Eukaryota; kingdom Metazoa; phylum Chordata; class Aves; order Psittaciformes; family Psittacidae; genus Psittacula; species Psittacula echo. Next base: position 21,277,051 of record NC_137740.1, read on the forward strand.
TCCTCAAGCATCCCTAGCCTTGGGGTAGAAAGCCAAGCCATGTTATCCCTGGTTTTATCCCAGGTTCCTAGGGCTCCTTGCCAGGTTGTCAGGGGTCTGGCATCTCTAGGGGCTTTGTCTGGATTCTAGGGCAACACTCCAGGTGTCTGTGGGGTTCCTGTCCGACAGCACGATTGAATGCAGCACACGGACCCCAAGCCCTGGAGAGCACAGCCGGCTGGCAGGAGAGCAGGCTGCACTCCTGCAGACCTGTGGCTGGACTGGGCTCACCAAAACAGAACTACTCTTGAGGATTTCAGCAGTGATGAGTGATGATTTCCTGACAACAAGGAAATCTATCCATTAGAAATGTCCCAGACAGTCCCAACCCAGAGGCAGCATGATGCTCTGGCGAGATGGAAAAGTCCTCTGCACAGCCCAGCCTGCCCCAGGGCTGCTACTGGGCAGACTTTGACTCTTTCCAACCAGCTTACTACCTATCAAAGACCTGGGGTTAACTACAGAGTTATTCTGGCTCTCCCCATACCTCTGGGCAGAGATGCTCCCTCCTAGGAAATGAGTCACACCTTACAGAGAGGCTGAGAAATCCTCCAGAGGTGCCTGTCTGTGTGCTGACTCAGAAGGAAAGAGATTGCATGGGTCTGCCAACACAAAATGTCTTAACCAGGGGCTCTGTTGGGGCAGCAGGTTCACACTGTGTTGACCCCAGGCGAGCCTTGGGTGCCCAGCTCATCCAGCCCACAGTGTAACAGCTTTTCCCACCTCCGCCTTTTTCACACCTCCCCATTTTCCTGCACCTCAGCATGTGCTCGCACATAAACAGCACGGACGGTGCGTGGGTCCCCTGATTACAAACAGGGCCAGACTCATAGTTTGAGCTCATCACAGATGGCCTCCATGCTCTCCTAATAACAAGGAGAGCACGCGGGCAGCAGTCACAACATAGGGCAGGGAGTTTGCTTCACAAAACCAATAGATCTCCAATAACAAAAAGTGACAGGCCAGGAATCCCTTCAGGCACCTCGTGTGGGTTTTTAACGCAACATTCAGGCAGAATCTTTGTTCCAGGTTTTGCTTCGAGTTGATTTCTTAAGCACATACACATCCAAGCCTGGGCCTCCAGCCCCCAAACTTCTGCAAGAGCTCTTTTGTGTGTAAAGTCCTAATGTCCATGTTGCAGAGCTATTCTGCACTGTCTAGTGGGCTCTGCACAATGCCTGTCAGAATGAAATGGCATAAAATCTGTTGATAAATCATCTGTGGAAGGCTTGAACTCCAGCCAAGACAGATAAAAATAAAAGAAATTAAAATAGTTGTGTGTGTGTGTGTTTTATGAAGGGAACATTTATATTTTTAAACTAGGAGTAATTGTATTCTGTATCTGAAATGGCATCTGAAAGTGATTTAGTTGAACAATGTGGTTTCTGATTGGTGCTTGAACTAGTTCCAGAACATTTTTTATAATAAGCATCATAAAGATCCCAATTATCTGATCCTTTTTCCTAACATGGTCAGAGAGGATGTTTCCAAAGAAACGGCTTTTGGGTTGTTATTTTCTTTCCCTCTGTGGCACTGATCCTGCAAACGTTTACATGCACATTTAATCCTGTGAGTAGCCCCAGAGAAGTGAACCAAGGCAGCCCTCAGCAGCAGAGCTAATCGGAGAGTAAACTACTGATGTTCAGATTTGCTAATCAGGGCAATCCATAGACTTTCGGGGAAAGGTCTGCTTGTTATTCTGAGAGCTGTTCAGGATGCATTTACGATTCAATAAAGGAGGCCCCAGCATTACCAAAATAATTACTTACTCAAACAAGCCTGTAAAACTCAAGGACTGCCCCAAATGAAAGGAAACTTCCCCCCTCCTCCAGTTTAATAACATAAATCTAGTGAAATGCATCTTGCTGCCATAAAACTGGTTCTACATGCCTTAGCAACCATTGATTTACTAAGTGGGCAGGGAGGTCAGATCCTGCTAGGAGGGCTGAACATATGCAGAGAACTTTTAAATCTAAAAGTTTTGTCCACCCAGAGAAATGGAAAGTAGTTCATATGTTACACTGTAACTTCACTCTGCAAACTAAGACACATAAAAGCAACAGGCAATGCTAGTGATTAAAATGGAGCCATTTTGATGATCACTCAGTAAAAGAGATAAATAATGACCCTAAACCCCACTGTCTGTCCCAGGGGTGATTGTCCCTAACTGCAGAACTCGCTTTGTGTTGGCAGCATCCCCCTTGCGCTGTGACCCTGCAGGAGGGCTAGCTGTCACATCCCGGGTATTGCCTTTCTCAAGCAGCCCTCAGCAGGCTGCAGGCACAACTCCAGCATCGTGCGGGACACCAGACCTCCTGCCATGAGCACTGAAGAGCAAAACCAAGCATGGATCAGGATGGCAGCAGTTATGTAAGGCGGCCTGCTATAGGACGAATTATTTCCTCCTGGCAAAGACAAGAGTCTCTGCCTTCTTCGTAACATCTCTTACACACTTCAGCCCACAAGAAAAAGCTTTCCTGAACTGGCTTGGTCCTTCCTGCTACACACTGCAACAGGGGAACCACAGGCTATTCTGGACACCAGGTGTCCTTTCAAGCACCACCTCAATTTCACTCTGGTTTGAGCAACACAGGGTTTAATGTGCTGCAGAGGACAGTTGGTTGTCACTCCAGTACCCACAGATGGCAACAAAGAACCTGCAGAGATTCTTGTGTTAAAAAGGGCTATTTGTGACATCACCCTCAGGGTCCTCTTTCTCCATCTTGTTCTTATCTGGAAGAAGGAAACTCTCCTCTATATAGCAAAGAAGATATATCCAAGAAGAGGGCAAGAGAAACTGCCAGGCAGCTGTCCTTGTTCAGACTATCTACGATTATGGGAACGTGTGATGGATTAAGCAGCTTGCTTAGCCTCACACAGCAGGGCAGCCAAAGCTCCACCAGTGGGCTTGCATTTGTAGTCAAGAGGAATAGGAAAACAGCTTTAACAAATGCCAACTGGTTGCTTGTGGGTATGAGCTGACAGAGACTATAAATCATTCTTCGCAACACTGTTCTTTGCTCTCTGCAAACTCACACTGAAGCCTGCTGTGGTTTTGCAGTACTTCACACCTATCCGGCACCCACCTCACCTATAAAGTGTTGTCAGACCAGTTCTGGAAGGCGCTCAAACCCAAGCACTATGCAGGGGTAATTACCCGGAGTGTTTGGGTGGACCTGCAAGTGTCACCTAACTGCAGCAGCCACCTCTCTATCAGGCTGCTCCTGGTTGCTTGGATCATGTTCGGATGATGTGTGAACACAGAGGTGGCCAAAAATAAATAATAGAAGACGCCTTACTCCCTTGAGCACTGAGGTGCTTCTTGCCAAGAAGTATTCTCACTTCTTGCTGTGTCTTTTTGTGGTGGTTTTCCTGAGACTGAAAGCACTCTTCCACTGCAGAAGATGCAAAAAAATTCCTGCTGACCTCAGCACTGAGCTTCATCTTTTTGAAGCTTTGTTGCGCCTCTAAGATAATTTATGAGGTGTCAGGATTTTCCAACGACAAATGTATTGGACGAAAACCGTTTTTACACTACAGATACCATGAAAGAGAAGCAATGTTGGTCTGTTTTTTCTACAGCACTGTCTGTGTCCACAATGAAGCATGGGTTCAGAGCTCCTGGAGATTATTTGTGTAAGAGTTGTCTGGGCCAGCACTCCACTGAGGCTCAGGCTGGGTTGGATTCCCCACCTTTGCCTCATTGCCCTGATCTTCTCTGTTGGGAGGGGAACTCCCATTTCCTGGTGCTGTGCCACGAAAACATGAGCTTGCCAAGTTATTCTCTGTATGTGTGTATGTGTGCATATGTGTCAAACAAGCCAGAAGTACCAGAAGTAAAAAGATTCATTAACAAACCACATTTTGAAACATCCACAAGGATCCCCAGATTTCTCATCTGTGGATTTCTTTTCCCCGTGCTTTAGATTTTCTAGGGGAAAAAGGAAACCAACAAAAAAACCCAAGAACCCAGCTTAGCCGCCTCTAATCCAGTATGCACCTCAGTCTCCATGAAAGTGTTCTTGGGACGACAGCAGTATTTCCCTTGGCTGGGATGCCCAGCCTCCTGGCTCCTCTGGAGTTGCAGAGCTGTAGACATTCCGCTGAGTAGTTTGCAACCCTGCCTGCCAGGAAAACCCAATGTCTCCATGGAGAAATCTCAGCGGAGGAGTTTGATACTCAATCAGGGATGGAAAAGAAGGGAGTTTATGCCTCCCTGAGACCAATCCCTTCCCTAAAAAAATGTAAAAGCAAGAGGAAAAAAAAAAGAAAAGGGATCATATTCTTACAGACATGGGCCCGAACATGCCAGTAGCATTAGTGCATGGTGTATTGTTTTTTTGTCCTGATGGGCCCAAGTCATGGAGGCTCAGACCAAATGCCTGTTTAGGTCAGTGTGAGTCTATCGACTTTGAATCAGGCCTAAAGTTTGTATCTTAAGCTGACTTTCCAAAAGTCTGGGCACGCTTGCATCTTTTGGTGAGGGGGGCTTAGTTTGGCCTGGCTTTGAGGTAGGAACCAGCTGCAAATGTAGGCCTCCAAACATGTTCTAGGAAAGAGGTTATAAAAGAGCCCCTTCTTGCTCAGTGCATTTATTCCCCATGGGCCAGATTCTGACATCTTCATTAACGCTGAGCAGAACTTTGCTCCAAGAGCAGTCACATTGATTTGAATAGGGCTATTCAAGAAGTCAGCAAGTACCTAATGTTAGCAAGGGTAGCACCATCTAAGGGTCACATCTGTTTGCTTCATTGAGATATGAGTTTCTTTCTTCTTCCTGCTCTTAGCACATAGCTACAGAAAAAGCACATTGGGTTCCCTTCTTCCTGGCATCTCTTCAGCAAAATGCTGTTTGGAGATTCTTCCTTACTGGTAATGTGGTAAGAAGCAAAAAGTGCAGGAGCTCAGCTTACAGCTCTAACAGCTATATTCCTATAATAAAAAGGAAGCTGTGATCAGGTGGTCAGAGCTCCTTCCTGAGCATTGCTGTAATCATCTTTCGTCTGCTTCCCCTTCCAGACTGAAAAATAATGCCTGCATGCAAAGGCAGAAAGACAATACTGCCTACCTACACCTTTTTGTAGCCATCACTTCCTAGAAGTCACTCTCTTGTGAGTCACTTTAAATATTAAGTCTACTGTTTTGGATCACTTTGACAGAACCAGGTAAGGGATCACTCCTGTGACTGTGGATAAAGGCAGCTAGCCTTCTAGCGTTGTGCCTGCGATGGATAGCATGTGTCAGCCTCATGAATTTCCTGTCTTGCTACCCTGAGTTCTGAGAAATGCCTGAAAACCAGCTTTGAACTAGGCATTTAGGCTATTAGAGAGCTGAACAAATCACAGATTTAGACAAATAGGTGTACCTCATCTACATGACTTGGAAACACCTAATACCTGAACATTTGCTTTTCTTCCTTCCAGGACAGTGACCAGCTCTTGGCTCTACCTGTTTCAGGAAAGACTAACTGCAGTAGAGCAAAGCCAAGCAAACTCTGTCCCCTCTGGATTTTCACACCATTTTCTCCATCAGGTTACCTCTCACTCACAAAACTAATGTTTGTCCCAGGTAGATTTTCTTATCCTTTTCCAGGGAAGTAAGGGTATTTGTACTGCAATGTTAGTATAAATCCTCATAACTATTTGCATTATACTCCCTAAGAAACAAGGCTGCTTACACAGAGTGGCTGTGTCTGTAAGGACAGGCCAGACAGTATTAAGAGTTTCCTTCGAGTTATGAAGACTGCTAAAAGTACAGCTCCAGCAGGTTAGGATTTGCAAAATAAATGCACATGATTTGCTAGTGTCAACAATGGTACCTGGTAGCTGTGTGCAGTGCTGCAGTGAGCCCAAACAATCCATGTTCCCTTTACTGAAAAGGAGGCAGAAAGTCTCCACACTTATAATAGTCAGTGTTCCTCACCACTTCGAGGAGTTAGGATGATTTTTTAACTAATTTGTATAAAACAACTTCTTTCCTGTCAGTTTTTCTTAGACTTACTCTACAGAGTGTTCTCAGATATTCCAAACAGGTATCCAAGACCCTGCTGCTTTTCCTCCAGGCATTTACAGATTTTATGCGGGCAGCAAATTCAGTTTCCCTGGTCTCCCTCAGAAAAATAAATCACCAGTGTAATGAGACTAAGTGATAGACTGTTGATTGTCAAGAAAGACCTTCTGGCAGAGGTTAAGAAGAGGATAACCTCTGCTCTTTTAGGTTGTACTCTGAACGAACAGATGAGGAGAAGACACTTGCCAGTCCACTGAAGCACAAGGTCTGAAAGGGAACAGTTGAGTTCTGGAAAGCTGCATGCAGCAAAACCAGGATTATTGGTCATTTATAGGTTGGAAGGGAACATAGTGGCAGGACTTGGAAGTTGGTGAAATAATTTGTTTGCATACACTTCACATGCAGGAATGATTTTTACATGAGCAAAATATCCTCAGGAGATGGTTCCTGCTTAAGACTTGAAATCTCTCCCCACTTTAGAGAATGAGGAGGGGCAGGACTCTGGTGTTAAGTCCTGGCCTTATGCTCCCAGAGCCCAAAGGCTTTGCAACTCAAGTTCCAAATGTGCTGGAGACTAATACATGTAAAAACAAGGAGTACTGAAGCGCTTTCTGGAGATGAAGAGCAGGTGAAGTTGTTTTGTAAAATACAGCTAATGAAAGACCATTGTTGCCCTGAGGAGAAAGGAAGGGAATTACATTATTTATGTATTACAAATGCAGCCACTGAGGCATAAACAAAGCAACTTGCACAAAACCAGGCAAAGGAGGTTGCCACAAAGTCAGCAGTTTCAACTCAGGTTTCTTGTGTCGCAAACTAACACTTTAATCATCTTCCTTCTCTGTGAGGGAGAAATGAGTATCAGAGAATAGAGTGAGTCTCCACATTTTTCTAGCCCAAGACAGAACTGTGTCCATTGTTGGGACTAACCCCCTAGGAGGAATTATTTCTATTCAGCTTGTGTGTGTCACAGCCAGATAATGCACTGGGTGGTATTTCCTTCTCTTCCCCCAATCTTTCTCTTTTATGACCACATGACTTCACCCCCTCGTGTGAGTGACAGTACCCATTAGACTAGACTTTGATGCAAAACATCTGTATGGAGAGAAGGGGAGGGAGCGGGGAACAGCAGTTTAGAAAACAATTAAGAACATCAATTCCAATTCATTTGCTTGGCCAGGATAAGTAATTTCTAAGAGGTAACTTGATCTGTAGTGGACCGAGATTAAAGGCAAACTCCATTATCTCTAGTTTACAGTCTAGAGGAATTTGTTTTAACTGGTTACCAAGGAGGATGCCTGAAAAAAAAAAGAATGAAAAAAGAACCTTTGCCTAAAAATGTCTAAAAAATCCTCCTGTTTTCTTCTTTTAAAGGACACGCATGGATTTATTAACTCCTCTGAGAGTATGGTTGCGCTGCCTTGCAGGTGGAAGATTTCAGCTTTTGAAAATAGAATCCCTGCCTGCATGAGCTTTGAGATTCATTTTATCAAAATCAATTACGCCAGCTTTAAACTACTGTTAAGACTTTGGTGTAAAGATAGACTAGAAACATGGGACATGGGGTTCAAAAGCAGATTCAGCATTCCACAGAGAAAGCAGCAGGGTCTGGAGGAGAACACAGTCTGCTGAGCACCAGGTAGCCCCAAGTTTTCTCCTTCTGGCTTTGACACTACCACATTCTCTTGATGTGAAAGATGATTCCCTGCACTGCTTTACCACTGCTGTGAGCAACATGGTGGTAAAGTACTTGGACACCTCTCAGAGGTGCTGTGAGACTCCATGAGTAAATACCTCAAAGTCCCTTTGAATACTGTAAGTCTGAATGAAGGCACACCATAGCAAGGAGTTGTGACTCAGTGGACATGAACTCCTGTAGTCACATTAGCATATGGGATGACACCAAAAAGTGAGTATGTGAGTGGGACAGCCACTGCTTTTCTACCATGGAAACCCTACACTCCAGAGCTCTCCCATTCCACCTTCCTCAGCTCTCAGCACTTTGCTACAACCCTGTGTCTCAGTCTTTACCCCAGCTCCTACAGGCCTTGATCCCTCATCCTCGTTTTGTAAAATACGGTACTGTCAAGAAGCCAAGATGTCCTACAACTTCAGACCATCAAAATGCTTCTCAGACCATTGGAGTTATCACTTGGAGAGCCCTGGTACTCATTCTGGGCATTTTTCCTGGGAACTCAGAAACAGCAGCTGCTGTGCTTATAGGACCATAGAGGCCACATGAGTCTCTGGATCTGATGTGAGAAGCTAAAGGGTGAGATAAAAGCAGACATGGAAAAAACCATTCGTGAGCTGGCTTGAAGTTCAGAGTTGGCCTTGGATCTGCATTTCTCTGGCTGGACCCAGACTTCTACCTCTCATGTGCAATTTTGTTTGTCTTACGGACAAACCGCATTGCTGCCATCATGAAATGGCCAGCCTGCACTTTATACAGCTGCATCCCCGTTAGCTAAGACGCCAGGGTGATGTAATCTCATTGGAAATAGGAGCTGAAGAATGTGATGTGATGAATTTTCCCGGACCACCAAATAAATTAAAAAGTAGGCTCTAAGCCCAGAAAAGTTACCCTCCCAAATAAACACATCCCAGTCTCCCTTCCTCACACACACTTACCTTCTTCCACATCAGGAAGCTGAACTTCTCATAGACTCCATTACAGACCCAGAATGAACAGGTTCTTCCAGCCAGTCGGCATCTCCCATACAGTAATTACTTTGGTATGGGCATTTGAGAACAAGACAGAACTGTATTTACTAGAAATATTCTCTTAGCATAAACTTCTCAGTAGACTTACTTTTGTCTTGTTGCCAGGAAATGTATTTGGGGCCTCTCGCTAACTTCACGTTTCTTTGATTAGAGGGCCATGAGAAGTTTGTTCTGATAGTTACAGAGAAAACAGTGATGAGAAGAACTGAGAAACTGTAAAGCCCTCCTTAAGCACACCCACTTTGCAACAACATATAAGACCACCCTACTCCACAATCCTTCTTGTGACAGCCACACTTCCAAGGGTTGGAAAGGAGTAGGGGGAAACCCATCTTGCAAACATGCTTCCCCAGAACAGGGAATGTCATGGCAGATAACCTTACAACCTGAGATCATTTAAGCAACACAGTGCTTACTGTGAGCTCCAGGGTGAAAAAAGGGCCATTCTACAATCAACAGCAACAAGCAATTTGAGGCATCAGCAAACAGTCAAAACTGGGTGGGTGGGGCAGGAATTTAAGAAACCAAGAATATAGTCAGCCAAATTGGAGTGCAGCCAGGAAATACGAGAGCACCTTTCATCTGCCAAAGAACACCACCAGGTCTGTAGTGACAGCAAATGGCCAAGGATTTGGCCTCATGATCTGCTCAAAAACCTGCAAGGTGGGACATGCATATTTTGTGCCCAGGTCTGGTCATGATTACTTCATGGCAGGAGACAAGGCACCTAGCTTCTCTTGGCCTGTATGCACAGCTCCGTGGGTTAGTACTTGCCTCCCTCTGGAGGCTCAGTAACAGTTTGCTAAATGCCTGGTTCTGTTAAAAGGCAAGGTGATCCAGACAGTGCAAAGTACTTTAGTTTTGTCCTGGAGAAACCAGCCTCCTTCAGAGTCTCAGTCATTAAGACAGCAGCCGTGGTAATTCAAGCTCCTTTAATGGAAGGGGTAAGCGGGGAGATTGCCAAAGGAAGGATTAGCTGGTGGATGTCTTGAGCTGCAAGGGTGTCTCATATGGATTTGTGCAGGATTTTCACTTCAGCCATCCTGGCTGAAATTCCTGTCCTACTGTACCAAGACACTCTCCTTGCAGGCCCTGCTCTGCTTCTACCAGCAGTGAGGGCTGGCTGATAGCTGTCATTCTAAGCTCCCTTGTGAAGGAAAGGTACAGAGCATGCCAACGAAACCAGAGCCTCAGCCTATGGAAAAACTTACTTCTTGTACTCATAGGGAAGTGGCATCTTTGTCCAGAGACAGGATTGATTCAGGTGGGATTCCCAACTTGGCTACTCAGTGATACAATACTCTTGGCCATTGTCTTCACTTCTACAGTAGGGATTAACATATGCTCCTCTCTGCACTGCACCCTTTGAGATCTATGAATGAAAGTGCTGTAAGCTCTTTGATGCTTTTAGGCCTAACCTTAAGTAAACACATTTAGAAGGCACAGTTCCAACATAGATACTATGGCAGCAAGTTTCTCACTATTCCTCAGTCAAAAGGAGGAGCACAATCCCTGGTTTTCTCCTGTCTGTGACTCTGCCTCATCCTTACTAATCACCTTTGTCTTGATCTTTGATTTCTGCCACTCTGCTTCTATGGATACATCAGGCTATTTGTGTGCACGTATTGTTATGGGACAGAAAGGAAGGACAATCTGACAGGCAAGTTAGACCCACTTCTACATTCTCTAGTTATGTGAGAATTTTCATTTTGAGAGAACTTTCTAACCTTCACGGTACAGTTAAGCCTTAAAGGGTGTTAGCGACAAATAAGATTATTATTTCCTAAAATGTCATTATTTGAAAGACATTCTCACAATTGGGTTTTTGAGGATGAAAATACTCCAGCCTTTCAAGTCTCCTGCTTTCTATGGCAAACATCCTCTCTTTTCCTGCCACCATCTTTGCAACTCAACACATGGCCAGCATGAGGCCACAGCTTCTTTGTGACTCCTGATCCCAGCTGCTAGTGCTGCTCTGTCCACTCTTGTCTGACAAGCAGCGCACAAAGCTAGAGGGGAGTGAGGCACTCTATGCATCTCTCTATGTGCTGCCAGCTGCCTTAGATTTTCTTTATCACACAGGATTACAAACCCATTTATAGGTAGGTGTTCACTCTTCCATCACAGCACTCGGTGAAGGAAGGTCTTGCTTGTAATGTTATTGTTAAGAGGTTCTATTGGGTTGGTTTTAGGAGAAATGCGAGTTGCTTGTTTTCCAAAAAAGGACCAGTTACGAAAACAACACTAAGCAGAAAGGCTTTTTTGAGAGCAGGGGCTCTGTTTACCTTGTTAATTTCAGGAAAAGTCATTTGGGAGGAGGGATGAAGTAGTTAAATCTTTGTTTACCATGCTGGAAACCCATATCCCCTCAGTTTACACAAACAAGAAAGAAAATGGCTCAGTGGTATGAGCACATGGCTGTGACTAAGGAGAGCTGGGTTTGTTCCCTGCTCTAATGCATACAACTCTCTAAGACCCCTCTTCTCTCAAGGTGAGATTCAGCTCATTTAACATTAGGTATATGGTCCCAGCTGAAGATCAAATCACTAATCAGCAGAGAGTGGATATTCCTAATTTCAGATTAGCCCAATAGCATTGGATGTACTGAAAAGTCTTGCAGAGGTGCTGGCCTTGCTTCCCTGATTATTAGGCAATTGTAATAACCACTTGGACTAAGTAGATGAAGACAAGATCAACGTACTTTTGCTTTCTGGGGATCCCATACACACAATGAAACTAACTAGTCCTTGTCCACCTGACAGTGGGGTGGAACAGATCAATGTTGTAATTATTATCCCATGTTGAGATTCTGGAGGTCATAAAAACCTGAGTGTAAGCAGATCTGTTTATCTGAGAAGGTAGCAATTGAAAGTAGTCCATGGGCTCCTAAATCCTTTCTGTTTGGTATGTGTATCTGTCCTAGCGGTTTCATCAGCTGGTTTGGATCACCGCAGTGTGCTCAGCCATCTTTTGTGGTATTTCTCTCCTTGCAGTAGAGAATGCAGTCTGTTGGAGGAGACGGGCTGTGCCTGTCTGAAAAAACTGCCTGTGCTGAAAGCGCCCAGGAAACAAAAGAATTAGTTACTGGTCTCAGCTAATAAGGGCAACTGAAATCAGAACTGAAGGCCCTATCAGACAGCAGCTTGGGAATCTGCAAGACTGAGGAGAACAGAATGATGGGGACTAAATCCTACCTCAGCAGTGAACTGATTCCTTGTAGAGTGAGAAAGTACTCACTTACTCAGGTCCTTCTGCCTTGACATCTAGACAGCTAGGGATGACACACAGACTAATCACGGGCAGGGAGCAAGTCAGACACCAGAGTAGCTCTACAGACACTATCCAAACAAGAGCCTCTTCAATGGCCTATGTTTTGCTTTTGGTAAGTGGTCAGGGCTGTCTCTTCCACCAAATCAAGGCAGCCCAAATATGGTTCCTCTGGGAACTTTAATGTTTTACTGAATCACTTAGTTTCTCTTGATGACAGCTGCTTCAGAGTCTCAGTTGCTGGATCCCAGTGGGGATTTTGTTGATGGGGGTTTATTGACTTCTTGTTACCTTGAAGTTACTGCAGTGGTGGGAGTCACAGGCAACTCCTGGAGTCTGTTTATTTTATGGGTTTGATTTTTAAGAGTTTGCCAGTGGTACCCTGAGAAGCCACTTGTTTATTTAGCAATGCACTCACATACTGATCCATAAATAAAATCTATAAATAAATCCATAAATAAAACTAGTGTGTTATCTAATAAGACTCAACAGAGGGTCAACCCTGGCTCATTGGTAAACCAGTCAATCCAGAGTGCAAAAAGCACCCCTCAGGAAACTTGTTATGGCTATCTGGGGAGGGGTGAGCCAAACATCAGTGTAATTTTGTACTCCACTGGGTTTTGAGGAGTATGCATGCCTGTACCTTCCGAAAGGAAAATGCTAAAATGTCCAAGGTGGCATAATTTCCAGCAACCTTCACTTTGGTCCTTAGTAGAGGCTTTCAGAGTTGCAAGATTTCTTCAGCTGTGGCTGAGCATCGAAGGTCCTCATCTGTGGGAGAAAGAACAGACTTGAATGCACTGGAGACTGGTCTCTCAGTAGGGTCTATGAATTCTTATACGCTCGAACTGGAATTCATCCTACCTCACTTAAACACCTAAAAATTACTTGTCTGAACCTGAAACAGGCATGTAGGGTCCTTCTACAGTTGAGATTATGGGATAACCATCACAGGAGGGAAGAAGCTTTCTGGAAGGAGCCGATGTCTCCTTAGTGGTGATCATGGAAAGTCTTGACAATTACCTTAATCTCAGATAAGTGTCTCTTAGATGTACAGATTAGGTGAGAAGCATGTCTTGTGTCCCCTGTGATCATGCGCAGCCATAGAGAAGTGAGACACAAAATCATTTGGTCATCTTACCTGATCCTATGTGCCACATTACAAAATCCTCCCATGACTGAGAGGCTTAAGATATAAGCAACATTAATTCAAAGAGGGTGGGGCAGATCTGAGTGGGTTTTACAAGTGAGATGTGCCACGTGTCACCCAGGGCATCCTGCCATTGAGTCCTGGGATAGAGCCAGGTTGAGCAGATGACATCCAATGCTGATCCAGCAACAGTTCCCTTGCAAACGGTGCTGGATCATTTCTTTGTGTGGCTGGGTATACAGATTACAGAGCAGCTGCTGTTCCATGGCAGGGGATGCCTTGAGAAAAGGTGGCAAGCTACACATATTCCAAGTACCACAGGTCACCTTGGCCAGTACAAGCAGCATATATTCCACATTACGTGTATGCATATACATCTGTGAAACTGTTAATCATCTGTGAACACAAGGAGAGAAATCTTCCAAAGATTTTGAAGCTAGAGCTGTGATTTTTGATTTTCTGGAGTTGATGATGCTCTATGTTTGTTATTCTATTATTGGAGGAGGGTGGGAGGACTTCCATGCTGGAGCATTTCCCCAGCAGCAGTGGCAGTGGGAACTGAAGTTGCTACCAGCAGGCTGCATGTGTACTTAGAAGGCTGCTCAGAAAATGTTGCATACTACTTTGTGGAGGCTTATCAGCACTTGTGGCATGTGTGCCACAGTTTGGGAATCTCTGCTACAGATCTGGAAGAGACAGTCTCTGAATCAGGATTTTACATTCACAGAGCCCTGTCAGAGGTTAGGGAGAGGGGAACAATCAGTCATAATATACCAACAAATCAGTTCAAATCACTGTAAAGTGGCACAATTGAATGTAGCTTTCAGAAGGACTTCTCTATTGCTCGGATCTTAATATATATATTTAGAATGAGATGAATGCATGGGCCATGAATGTCTCCTGCATGGGCCAGTTTTTCTCCACTACCTGCGAAGAGAGGCTATACAATTATCTTACATGAGACATCTATATTTAAGTGTTTCAAATCAAGTGAGATTATTTGTACTTAAGATGTCTACATCTCCCTGAGGGATTTACAAAGACATGCTGATGCTAAAATTTGATTGAATTGGCCAAATGCTTTAGAAATCCCTCTAGATGCCAACCTCCACTGACAGGCACTTAAATGATTTCAAATTTGGTCTCCTAGATAATTCTGAAAATGAGTCATGTGTGAAGCTGAGGTTCCTACAAGCCAAACCTTCAGAGACTTACAGGCGTGCAAAGACACCAATATGTATCTGCTAAGCCACAAGCGCACTTACAGGACTTCCACATCTTCAAATGCCTCTAAAATCCTTAGCTTCAAAGTAACACAACAGGTTAAAATGCTTTTAAATTCAACGTCTTTTGAAAGAGAGCTACAGAGAAGAGAGTCTTTCCACCAATTTTCTGTATTTTTGCTGCAGGCACACACCAGCACTTAGTGCTTTGAAAGGAACAGAAGCTGTATGTTCATGAGCACAATGTTCAGCCTGAGCCCTCTCTTTGCAGGACATATTGGGTTGGCCTAATAAGCAAGCTAACCACAACCATGCTGTTTCAATCTGCTCCAAGCACAACCAGAATAAGTTTATGTCTGCCTACAAAACACTCTAGTTCCTGTCATGGCCTCATTTGTGGAGGTGTTAATCACCCACAGCTACCACTTAGGTAAAGCTGTAATGTGAGCCAGATCACACTTCTGTGCCTCAGTTTCCTTATCCAGAACACAAGGATAATGCATGCTTCAAGGTCTAGGGATGTATAGTGTTATACAGATATTGTCATTCATGGTGATGATAAAAATGTGAGTTTTGTTTGGAACAAAGGTCTGGGAGTGCCTACTTGACATCAATTGAAAGAGACAGGTATTAACCTGTATGTTTGAAATACAGCCTGTTGTTACTGCTCTCAGATAAACAGAATTACCTCCTCTTAAAATCAAAGGTAATCTGTTTTACTTCAGTGAGATGTGGTGATGTCCACAGAGAACAAATCATTTTTGGCAAGTGGAGGAGGGATTTTCTTGGCAAGTTGGGAGAAGCATCAAAGGAAAAGGGATGCAACACAACTGGTTTTAATCACACATAACAGTCAAGTTCCTCTGGACAGGCCTACTGTCTGATATGTCATTGTAAATGCCCTGGGGAGCCTGGGTTAAGAGAATGGAAAAAACAGGTGAATGGCATGAAGGTACTCAGGACACTCACTGGAACAATTGTCAAAGCTTTTGTCAGTTGGCATTATGCAGTGATATATTGCTCCCATTAATATAGTGCCCTGGTACCATGACTTTGATTTTTAATGGGTGTTTGGTTATGCAAGTCCATGTCTCAGATCACACTGCACTTCTGTTTGACATTAACAATGAAGATGCTGAATTGGTTATAACAAGGATGTATTTTCATTCCCACTGTACAACCACCAGGGAGAAGAGAGACTCTCATATTTCAAGTCAGTTCAGCTCTGAGGTGGTCCGAATTGCTCTGGAGGTACCAGTTTCTTCTCCTTGCTGTCAAAGAGCCTAAGGTGGCTGCCCCCTAGACCGGGCACACTGCAGGCTGCCTGCATGGGTGGGATACATCTGGAGAAAAAGAGCTTGGGCAAATAATTCTTGACAGTACTGTTGCTCTTGAAATGGCTGTTTCCTCTGGAAACTGCTGACTTGTTTCACTATATTTGGGTGCAGTGAAGGCACTGATTTTATTAGCACATTCTGTAGGAAACAAACATTGTACTTCAACTACTGCAATACCATATAATGTATTATCATCTTACATAAAATGTCAGTTTAGGCTAGATTATATAAACATCCAAACAAGAGTCAAATGAAAATTGATATGATCACTTTGGTATTTCTGAAGCAAAATATTTTAGAATACCTATTCAGCAACATGTCTAAAAATGATGACTTCCAATCAGGAATGAAGGGACATTGGTAACATCTGAGTTGCTTTTGGAACCCGAACAGCATGAACTTTGATGGTTGCAGGATGTACAGTTGGAATCACTGTTCAGCCTGCTCTAATAATCACTTTCTTACGTTTCATTTGGGCTGCAGTAGCATTTGGGGGTCTACTGTCAGGATATGAGGATCTCTTTTGCAAGGAACATCACATTCATATAATAAAGGTAATACCTGGCCTTCAGTCAAAAAGGATAGATGCACTGGACCTAACACAGGGAAACTGAGCATTACCAAGAGTTTTGGTGGCAGAAGCAGGCTTTTCTGCAGTTTGGCTAAGCATTTACTTGAGCAGTGGTTGCCTGGGAGAAACTTCTGATTGAAGGAGTAATTAGGTATTTAACTAATTACCTGTCAGTGGTGAATGAGGACTTGAGCTTGGAGGACCCTAAGTGTTCTGTGAACCTTCCTTCAGCCAGGGTCTCAATCTTGGATTAAATTTCTGGTAACATTGAGATTGGGAACGTCTTAAATGAGCACCAAACAAATGGGATTCAAACTCCCACTGATCAGCTAAAGACCTCTTTAAGTGCATAGTTTAAATAACCTGGAAGTTGAGGCAGAGCAACTGAGTTGATTATCCAGTCTTTGAACACGAAAGATCAACTGATACATACATGATTTCTAAGCAAGATCCTCTCCCTGAAATCTGTGATTCATTATTATTGTTACTGTATACTATGGTAAAGTCCAGAAAGCCCATATCTTTTAAGCCAAGGATGGCCCTTACCCAAATTCATGAACATTTACGGGTGGCCTACACTGGTTGACTAGGAGGACTTGAATTAAAAATGTATCTTGGAAAAGTGGGAAACAAAATATTATTCAGTTTGCAGCAATCTCATGCATGTAAGCCCTGGAGGGCTTGTGTGTCTTTACTTTTGAGGTTCATTATGTCACCAGAAAAGCTTTAATATTTTACTGTGGAAGCAACATAGCCATGAAACATTAATTTCCAGGAATGTGGGAACCATGAAATATGTGTTTTTCTAGTAAATTGTGATTTTATTTGTCTCTGTTCTCACATAGTTAAGGGAACCAATTTTCATTATATGCTTAAATATATGTATTCTGGAAATTCATATAGGAAAGATGTACAAAACACAGGAAGACCATTTTTGCCTTGAAAATTGTATTTCATTGATAACAGTACCAATCATTTATATTCTACATTTCATCCTAAACCCCTTTACATTCTTATATCCATCTTGGAACCATATCTTTCTTTACTGAACGGCACCCACACTGGTGTGTAAGTGAACATCTGATATATTCTGCCCTGTGAGATGTGGCAGCTGTTTAGATTTGCATAAAATTGTTTACTTCCTACTTCCACAATGCCATTCTCTCACCATTGTAGTGATCAACATCATTCAGACATGCCTGGCACAGGCACGATTGTACTATGATCTCCAGCAATCCCCAAGTATTCTGTACCATGACAGATGACTCTGGCTACAAGAAAAAATTATTAAGGGCAAATTAATTTGTAATCCATGTAAAGGCCTTTTAAATATTCTCCTGTTATTGCTAACCAGTGTTACTAGCTATAGGACTGATTCCTCTTTCCTGTAAACCAAATGACTGGATTTCCTTCAAATATCTGCACATACTCATATGTACACAAAGACCGCACCAGATTTTAGCAGCCTTAGCAGAATAAAAGTATTGTAGTAGCTTAAAGGGAATTTGAAGTATTTAGTGCTGGGGACAATTCCAGAATGTAAGTGTTCACCTAAGATTTTTATCAATATTATATACTAAATTTACATCCATTACCAGTTAATTAGAATGGAAAGATTAGACAAAACATTCCAGAAGCATCTGTGTCATGGGAACTATAGGTTTCATGGTTATACGACACGCCAGAAAACTCACCAAATCACCAGGGTTGTCTTCCTTAATGCTGCAATTAGTGATGCCACATTAAGAGGACATTCACTGGACAAGATCTGATCACAGGAAGCCCTCTGCCATAAACTGGAAATTCTCAACATACGCAACCATACTGCTAGAGAAGATGAGTTATGCAATTAAAACCAAAACTGGAGATTTGTTATCAAAGGATGGCAGAGGGTTCTAAAATCCAGCTGAGAGGTTCCTTGATCTTGTTATCTTCAGGCTTCTATGTAAATTAGTCTAACACAGATGACAATATTTAACACAGACAATTGTGCCTACAGTCATGTGGAGGATGTTTTATAGAACCCCTTTCCATCAGAACATGGAGGTTTGTCATAATGCAACTCATTATAAAAGCTGGTTAGTTTTGCCAGAATAGCTTTTCAGAAGAATAAAACATGATAAAAATTCTGAGAGAGTCAAAAGAGTCCATTCTAATGTCATAATTCAATTTCCAGAATTTTGAACAAGCCATATTTAATTTACTTTTTACTGCATTTAATGACATTTGAAGTGCAAATTATTTTAAAAGCCCAATTCAAGATAAACATTTGATTTTGTCTGAATGGGAAAGTCTGCGGTTGTGTGGTTTTCCTTCAAAATTCTCCCTTCTTGTCCTCACTCAGAATGAAGCAGAATTTCAAATTCTGATTTTATTTGCAAAATGAACTTCTGCCCTCTCACAGCACTTTCTGTGCCTCTAAGAGGAGGATGAGAAGCTTAATGTGTAATTTCTGTGAACCATAAGGAGATAGTATTTGTGTTAGTATTTTCAAATCCAGGCTTCTAGAGCTCCTGTTTGAATATAAATCTGAGATGTTTTTGGGTTACACTATCACCCTCTGCAGTTTAGTACAGTTGTTAATTAATACAATACTGTCTTACTAGTAACTTATATAATATATATATTATATATATTATATATATATAGTAACTTATATAATATATTATTAAGTAACTTAATACAGTCTTACTAGTAACGCCCCATGAAATCCCATTAGCTGCATATGGTGCCAGACTTGCTCTCAATGTGGGAAAGCAAGAAATTTACAGTGGTATGTATAATACAGAGAAGCTTTCAAGTGGTTTCCACTTTGAACATTTTGAAAAAATATTTTTCAGAATGTAATTTGTGGGGCAATCTTTTCACAAAATTTCAATGCAAACATGCATATATTTGTCATCTAAGTTTTATCCTGGAGTGTAAAAACTGTTAAGCGCCACTATTGCTCTATGGCAGAAACATCAGGAAAATAAAGTAGTTCCTAAATGGAACTAAAATGGAAAATTAATCAGGTTAATGGAAAATTAGGCAGGCTGTCTTATTGTCCAAACTGACAGAAATGCAAAAAATCAACCAAACAAAACTCCCCCAAAATGAATAGCTGAGGCCAACAAACAGATAAAACTTTTCTCATATTTTTTGTCTAAATAATTTAGAGATAGTGATGACAGTCAAAATTCAGGTTAGGATTTCCAGAAGTATTTGAATTTCTTGCTTCAGTGATCTGATAGATCCTTCTTAAACTCCAAGAAGATTAAAATGCCATAGTAAAAATCAGGCTTATTTGTTAACACCTCATACAGAACACTCCAAAAGGCATTAGCCACTACAGAGACTTCAGACCTAATTATTTTCTATTAGATTTGTCCAGTATTAACTTCTTAATGAAAGAGAGATCTGACAAGAAGCTCTTAGAAAGGCTTTTAAAAACGGAGAGAATAATGAAGGAGACAGGGTTTAGAAGCAGACTATATGCTGGAGAAGCTGGCTCAATTGTAATTCTCTCCTGACCCTTTAGGAGTTGCTGCTATAGAGTTATAGTAGTAGCAATGTGTGGTTAGGTGGATTCTAGTAGATGCTTTTCTCCTTCCCAGTCCTGTGGTTCATCCATAGTCCAGTCTCTGCAGTCTCACTATGAAATCAGGAATGGCCAGGGCCTTTCTGCATGGCCAGCATCCAGACAGGGACACACTGCTCAGGGAATCCCTCCTGCCTCTCCTCTCGCAGGATGGTGAGTCCACTCATTTCAATGAGGCTGTGGAGGATGTTCAGGTCTCGAATCACACTACTATCCAGACAATCCAGGATACAGCCCTCCCTGGCTACATTGTCCTTGAGAATGATAACACCATTATCCTTCAAGCCATTCTGGCACCGGATAAGAAACTCCAGGAGATCTTTATCCGTCAGATATCCTACAGATGAAAAGATGGAAAACAGATCACTATTAACCATTTAAATTCCCACTTTACATATCAGAATGATGCCTTATTCTGAGTCTCCATATCCTATTTATTGCAAGAGAAATTCTAGTCCTGCCAGATTTAATTATGAAATCTTGGGCAAATCAATGAGATCAATCATTACAAGCTCAAATCAGCATTTAGGATCCATATTAGTAGTAGCACCAGATGTGGACAGAAGTCAAGGGGAGTAGTGGAGAAAATACTGTGTGCTGAACGGTTCTTTAGTCCGGTGGTTAAAGTCATAATAAGAATCAGTGGCAGGGAGCTGGAACCAAAGAAATTCATATTGGAAATAAGTGACAACTGTTTGACAGTGTAAGTAATTACCCATTGGAAACTACCAACAGAAGTGATGTTTACCACTTCTTGAAGTCCTCAAATCAAGCGTGGTTGAATTTCTCAATACATGTTTTAATTGAACACAAACTATTGGGCTCAGTACAAGGGTAAAGGAATGACTATAACCACTTGTGATACAGAGTAGGTCCAACAAGATAATGTAACAATCCCTTCTGTCTTTTAATGCTACAAATCTCTATAACTTTGTGTAACATTGTGTACCCAAAGGAGTTCTTGATCAAAGATCCAATGTGGAATGCAAGACCTTCCAAATGGCCAAATAAACTCTTTATATTACTCTCTACTGTTGTGATTTCTGCATACACTGTATACACTAAAAAATAGTACATTTGTCAGTATGTTATTGGGATTGTGGTTTTCATCCTTCCTGCCCAAAGATCAATACTTCTGTTATGTTGAGTACAGTAGTGCAGAGCTCTGAGAAAAGCAAAATGAGAACTCTCACATGTGAAACATCTAAAATGAATTAACAAGGACAGGTGGTCAGAAACTGAATGATTTTTTTTTAAAAGTAATTGTTTGCGTTTTCTAGTCAAAATATTTAGTTCTCTTGATGGAAGATTTAAACTTTTATAAATGGAAGTTGTCATTTCAAAACCACATTTTGACATAGCATGTCAGGTTTCTTTAACCACCCCTCCCCAAAAAAAAGAAAAAATCTCCTAAGCCTAAAGCTGAATACCTTTCAAACTGAAGGACAATAGTGATTTCTGCATGAAATGTAAACCTGCATTCTTATTTTTTCATAAAATAACAGCCTGGGCTCAAAAACTTATGCTACATAAGACAAATCAAGACTGCATCAGCAATATTCATTGAAGCTCTTGTACCCCTTATTTGGAACTTAATGTTCTCTTAACTTAGCTTTTAGCCTACTTTCCTAACAAAATGAGATTTTCATGGTGTTGCTCTCTACAAGACAGTCCTGCCCTTGCTTCACCAGAAAGCATTGAGCTTGTTGGCATATTCCAGCCAAATTCAAGATAGAGGTAGAAGTTTAATTAATACTTAGATCACTATGTATTTCACAGAAATTGATGGAGGAAGCAGATTCAGATCTATTTCTACGCTAAAGAAAAGGCATATGGTCCCTTTGGTAGCAGCTACATAGCTGATAAGCACAGTCTCAGACAAGTCTTAGCTCATGTTGACTCGGATTTGCTCAAAATATAAGGCAGGAGCTACATTTACTGCAATGATTGGTTATTCAAGAAAAGCAAAAATACAAAGGAAAATTATACTGTTCTGAAGCAACTACAGCTATGAAGACCTGTTCTAAGAAGCTCAGTTTCATCACTTTTTAAGACTATGCGTAGAAGACAAAAAAGTGTTCTTGAATAAAACCACCTCCTGTGCTAATCTCTCAAATTTTTTTTTTTTTTTTTCTTTTTTTTCTTTTTTGAATAGCAAGAAACTTTCTCCAGGCTTTTGAAGAGAAGGAGTTGTTTGGGCCTTCTCTTACACTTTAGAATAATGACTTCTTGCCAGCTGAAACTGCACTGTGGACACTTAGGTTCACAGATTAAGAGAAAACCTTTTTTGGGAGGACAGTTAGGTGCTGCAGCAGGTTTTCTAGAAAAAATTGAGAGTGGTTGCGTTGGCTTGGAAGCAGATACTTCTCATATGAGGGGTACTGTGACACATAGCTAAGTAAACCTGTTTGATAAGCATCAATGCATGTATAAGACATGATCTTGTTTACAGATATTGGTGATTTCAACTGTGGCTTTTTTCAGATTGTTTCCTGAAATACCCCCAAGACATCAGATTAAGAAATCCCTGTTGCTGAGGCCAACCCCATGTCTGCAGCACTGGCAACAAAAAAGTAGCATTCCTGTTCAAGAAAACCCATAGGTAAGGCCCATTCCTCAGAGGTACCTTAGCATGCAGGCTACTTGCCAAAAGCATGTATGTTCCTCCAGTAAGTGACCTTAAAAAACCCAACTTGATTTGTACAAACTGTGCATGTGGCTGGGGAGAGCTCTCAGGAGTCTCTTGTGAGTTTTAGGAAGCAGCCCCAAAGAACTGAATCTCCTTTTACAGCTGCATCATTCTTTTAACATACACTTTAGCACAGGCTGCACAGTTCTCTCAGATGCTGGGCTGGATGAATCATGCTGAACTAACCTGAAACCCACTGAATCCAGATGACATCATATCTTTGTGGGGCTGGAGTGAATTCCTGGAGGCTTTTGCAGTAATACATCTCTACTCTGTCCTCCTTGCCCTGCAAGTAGTTTGGGACCTCAGCCAGAAAATTCTCCATCATATCCACCAATTCCACACTCTTAAAAACTGGTAACAGGACATGCTTGCTGATACGACCTATTCCAGAGCCACAGTCCAGGGCGCGGTTGGTGCCAGCTTTCCCCACCCCCTGTGGGATACAAGAAAATCAGTTGAAATCTGAAAAATACCACCTGAAAGATCATAGCAACTATGTTAACTGCTATGTCCTTTAGTACACCAAGCCTAGTGCCCTGTTTCCTTATTTGTGCAGAGCTGTTGCAAGACTGGTAAGAACCTGGGACAGTATCAATACAGCTTTGGGTACCTATGTTTGAGTCGAACTGGGCTGCTATGGGCTCCAGGCTGCTGTTGATGGGACTTCCTCACTACAGCCATGCATTTATTACCACACAGTAAGTTTTTGCTTGGTATAAGAAACAACATAATCTGTCACAAACTCCTAGCTTTCTCAGAAGATCCACTGGTATTTGTAAAATCCTTGCAACTTTATCTATCAAATATTCACACCTCACAATCAACTACACGGCCAGATAAGCCTCATTTTGAGCCCTGTAAAGGCCTAACAAAAAAGTAAGCATATATCAAATACTGCACACAAGAAGTAATTTCTGCAGCAAAGAACTCCTGAGGTACCCATGGACATCGCTGCAGATTCACAGCATCCTTGTGACCAGAGTGCAGTTTTCAAAACAAGCTGTGTTTGAATGAAGATGCTGAAGTTGTAGGTAAGTTACGACAACTCAAAAGGTTTGGACTGGAGCACATACAGAATTTCTTTTTTAAGCATAGAGACAAGAAAGATGATTGAGCAGATTTTGCATAACTGTTCTTTTTTCCTTCATAAATACAATCTCTGGACAGAGATCAGGCATGAAAAAAATGTGGCACAAAAGCTATGTCTATGAAAAAATAATGAGTCACTGTAAAAAGAGCTTTATAATGACAGCTGTGTTTCACCCCTAAGGTTTCCATTCTAGCTATAAAGTCTCTTAAGAGCCTGCTGCTGTTCCGTAAACCAGAAATTTTAAGTAAGTCTGTACATGCACTGATTGTGAGATTGGAGTTCCCCTGGCCAAAGTTATCTGTTAAACAAATATATTAAAAGCAAATGTAAATAACTTTTCCCTGTCCCCTGGAACTGAGTGTTGAAGTGAAAGCTATGGGCCAAAGTCCCTGCTGCAACTGCACTGCTCTTAAAGGAAATAAGCCCAGGTACAGTCTTGCTCTTCCTGTTTACTGGGAGAACTCCTCTCCAATGATCAAGCATAAATCATGTAACTCACCACATTTTTTGGCCTTGCTTCACTGGATAATTCAGTAGATTATTAAGGTCAAAGGACAGTACCATCAATGACATGACTATGAATAGCCTGGCTGAGCATCTGATTACATAAAGTAACTGCAGAAAGAGCACAAGGACCTCAAAGGCTTTCACCAGTCTCTAGGGCTGCTGGTCCCAATTTGTATACCTAGGAAGATTAGTCTCCTGATGTGTGCAAGAGTCCTCAAGCCCTTAACCCTACTGGACTCTGGAGACTACCTGTTTCCAGTTAGCCAGAAAATGTGAGCCATTCTTCATTCATAGGCTGCACTTAGAAGCATGTGGTTTTTACTGATGACCAGTAAGTTACTAAGCTGTAACAAGGATTTTATGAAAGGACAAGGAACTCTGTTTGGATCATTTGGATTTCCATATTGTTTGCTGACAGATACGTACAGGCCTACACTGATGTGATGAAGTAAAAATCTTTTGAGAAAGCTGGTGAGAAGACCAGGAAGATCTACCAAAACAATTAACAGAATTAAACAAAAAGCCACCGAACATCTTTGATATTTGTGTTTCAGAGAACCTATAGTCACAGTACCTCACTCAAAACAGGGAATTCATCTCCCATGATGCGTCACAGCAAGGACCTCTGATAACACATCTCCATTTGCCGTGGAGGAGAGGAAAGGGAACAATCATGGGAGATGAAGCTTGATTCCACACTTTGCTGAAAGGGAGCAAGAGCATCAGGCAGTCAGCTGAGAAGCCCTGTGAAGCACCACGGCTCTGTTTGTAATGAAAATATTGACGGAAGTCCATGTTCAGCTAATATATTCTCAGTTTGGAAGTGCTCAGAGCTTTGACAGGGTATTAACATTTTCTTTGGAAGGCAATCATTTTCCCAAAAGCCTGAGTTGAAAATCAGACTCCTTATTTTAAAAAACAATATAAGTGAAAATTTAAGCCAGAAGAGGCTTCAAAATTTAACACTGACTGCTCCTCTGATTATCTGCTCCCCATTACTCAGAATCACTAGCATTTAGGACACATACACACCCAAAAATTCTTCTGTAATGCTAAAGAGGGCACTCACAAATTTCCTTAGGGATAAGAGAGCTGTGGAATATGTTCCTGATGCTACTTCAAGTCTTGGAAGGGCAGGAAGGCAGTGTAGATATGCAGGATAAAAAATAAATCAGAGTTCAAGAAATCAATAAAAATCACAGTGGTTTTCCTTCTATTAAAAAATTTTAAAAATCAGGTTTTCAACAACATCTCTTCCACCTCCCTGATCAAACAGAAGAAAATCACTCTCAAGAAGCTTTTAATTCAGCAAGTAACCAATCAGGCAGGTGAACTGAGGGCAGAAAGGGAGAAAAGGTTTAGGGCAGAAATGAAGCTATAAAGTTAATATAATCTGTATTATTTCACACACCTATAGCTCACAACTGTTTCTGAATTAATGGTTTCTTTGTTTTCTTTATTTCCTTTTTTACACATTACCTCTGGATTAGGCACTTGAAAACACACTATGTGGATATCAAGGCTTTAACTGGAATGGATACATTGCCATAAATACGCAATGTTTATTGCATAATAATTATCTGCTGATAACCCTTCAAGTACGTCTGTATCTAAGACAGCCTATAGCTTGTCTGTGCAGCACTGTTGGCTCAAGTAATGTTGCTCTTGGTTTGAGTTCTGCCCACACACACATAAAACCACTTAACTTGAGCATAGTGGCACTTTTAACTCAGTTTGACTTGCCTGGGAAGGAGACAGGCTAAAATATAAGTCCTCTCCAATCCCACAATCAGAGCATGTGACGTCCTTAGTCTTCTTTGTAATTCCTTCCATGTACCTAGACAAGATAAATTCTCCAATCGTAAAGAAATCTGTAGCTCAATTTACAGTGGTGCTAAGAAATCATGCTAAGAAATTCCACCCCTGAAGGTATGCAACATCAGTCCTGTAAGTGAAATGTCACTGTGTGGCATTTTCATACCAGCCAGACAAACTCAAGATGGGTAATTTGAGTGGAACCAGGCAACCATTTTTCAAGGAGCACTAGTTTTGCCAGAAAACCAAGTTTTGGAAGAATAAAACTCTCTGCAAAATTGGTATTTCAAATCTAGAGAAGAGTTATAGCCAAAACACATGGGAAAGAATGTCAAAAATGTAAAGATACTTCTATTTCACAACTTTCAAGGAAAAAAACCCCAAACTTGTCAACTTTTCATTTCTAAACAGCATTTTTCATTTTAGAACTGACTTAAACTCTGGAAAAAAAAGGGAGAAGTTTTTCATAGGGGAAAACAATTAAAAATTAAATTAAATATGTTCAGTTGATCTGAAACTAATTTTTCTATTTTCTGATTTTGTTAAACTTCTCTTTTAAGAAGAAAGTATAGTTTATATATTACAGGTGAAGCAAACTGCTTTTTTCTACCTTGATCACCATATTGGAAAAAAAATATCCATAGAGCCATAAACTTGGGAAGACATAACTCAAATTATCTTTACAATAAAATCACTACTACAGAAAGCCAGCAAATATTTGAGTCTGATTGAGTAGGATTCAAATTGCAGTAGTAAGAAAGGAAAATAAACCATAAATAACATAACCAATCAACTGTATCTCAACAGAGGACAGACTTTAACATATTAAATCAGAATTCGCAAAACATGCAGATTCCTTTCTGGGTTTTGCGTTTTTTTTTTCTTGTTTGATCTTTGCCATTCAGAGTATCCTTTCTATCCCTGGCTAATAATAGGAGTAGGAACTCTGCTCTGGAGTATTCTGTATCTGTCATCATACCTGATGCATTGGGTACAACTTCTCTTCAGCATGTGAAACTGCTACAGACTGTACTTCTTTCCTTTTTGGGTCTTGAAGATGAGAAAGCGTAACAGTGTGGTATAAACCTTCTGTTCAGGAAATGGCATCTGTATGATGTCCAGGAAGTGTAAAATGCTTCCCTGAGTACAATTTTATGCACCACTTGCATTCCACAAAATGTCCTTAAAACAAGACTTAAGTAATATTTAAGGAATATGCCTTGAGCCAGATACTTAAAAGTTGCATTTCATTTTTTCTGAAAATGCCATTTTACCATCAGGTTCAGCTGCCTTGCTGAACTTTCTTTGTATTTTTGTATTTTGTGTTTGTAAAAAGCCTGATACAGTTAGACTTCAAAATGTTTTGAAATCTTTTTGCACTGGTATTAATACAAATGACTGTAAATGAAAAAATGTAGCTGTTCATTCGTGTTTTGCTGGCTCACTGCCCCAAAAGCCTCCCTCTATCAGGTACAGGAAACTTTGCCATAAGTTGCTCTTCACTGCTATACAGGATTTCTATCTGTTGTTAAGCCACACTCATTTTCCATCTCAATCCATTTAAAGTGTGCCCTTTTTTATATATAACATCTAATTAAACTATTGAGCTTTTTTGCTATAGTGGATCATTGAGACTAAAACAAGGTCATCTGGCTACCCCAAATTTGTACATTTGAGCAGAAAATGAAAGATTTATGGTAGCGTTATAAAGAACTAGTCATTTTGTGAACAGGAGAACTAAAGATATTTGTTTTCCTGTGGCTTCATGGATTCTTTAGCATCTAATACTGTTGTTGAGCTAATTTAGTAGGCTTTTCCCCTGGGAAGAGGAAAGAACAGTCAGAAAATCATCAGATCACAGCTTTAAAAATTCGCAGATTCCCAAAGACATCAACAGGGTTTTCAGAAACGTAAGTGCCAAAGTGCTATTGCTATTGTAGGTGATTTTAAAATCCCACTTGGCATCTCTCTAGATCACAGGGCAAAGCAGACCTTTGAAGATATTTACAGAACTTTAGAAATCTGCTTGCAAAGGTCCCCAGTGACACTGAAACACTAAAGAAAAAAAAATTCCTAATGGGTAGCTTATTCTATATACTGCTCATGTTTGGGGTGGGGAGGGGTGGCACAGGGGGGCTGGGTTTCATTGCAGTATTCTCAGAAATATCTATAAATAGGCACAACAGAAACTTGGCATTTAGTCTCAGCTACTTTCCCAAATGGACTGCAGGAATTTGCGCAGACAAATCTCCCACTGAAGCCGTTTTATCACGAAAGGTCTCAGCCCTGCACTGAAAATTAATCTCCCACCCAAACACAGATAAAAGAACTTGCCCAATCCTCTTTGCAGCTTTGGAGTTTAAGAAAAGGATGCAAAACAGGTAAATAATGACATAAGACCAGGCAAAATGTATATTCCTGATGATGCATGAGCTAGCAGAACACATTACTTGACCCAGTGACAGTTATAACCTGTGATTGCACATTAAATATGACACACAGTACCATTTAAAATATATCTGATTGGGCATAGTGCATGTCATTTATGACACATCACTACTGTTTCTTGCAGAAGACGGGATTAAATGACTCACCCCAACAAACTTCCTCAGAAACTCCTTGGAAGATTCAATGTCTGTATTGGAGAGCTCAATGTAGTCTCCCATCATGCCCTCTTCTGTGGCTGGCACCTCCTGGTAGAAGTGTTTGGCCCTGGCATAGAACTGCATCTCCCCATTGATAACTTGACTTGTCAAAGCGTAAAGTTTCACTGCAAGCAGACAAATCACTATTATTACTGTTAATGAAAGACATTTCTGGTTTAGTTTATTGCTCTGTAGACACAATGGTGAAGACCTATAAACTTAAATAGAGCCTTCAAACCACCAAACCTCTGTTTCTAAAGCAAAGGTGGAAGGAAAGGTGTTGGATTTAATCCTGCAAGACCTTGAAGAGACACAGTCCTCCTTGGGCAAATTCTGTGCCTCTCAGGCTCAGACATCAGTTCTGTCATCACACTATCTTTCATGTCAGTGAAAAATCATCTCAAGTTTGAAGTGAAAATGCATGCCTAAGAGTGCAAGGGGCTTGATTTGCTCCCAGAAAAGCTGGGGATGGCATTTATTGCTCTTCAGGGTCATCATTTCCGCTATCACAAACCTAACTGTTGTGCAGATTTCCATATATGCTTTCTAGCCATTGACAGCTGCATGGAGAGCACACCAAGAGAGTGTATGAATGAGGCACTCCCTCTGGTTTATTTTTAGTGATACTGTACAATCTGTGGCACTGCAAGTAAGCTGAACCAAAGAGCAGATGGTAGTCTCAGGCCTACATGAGTATAGAGGCAGGGAGACCATTCAGAAGAGACAGGACTAAATTTTCATCTGTCAGATCAAGGAGCAAGATAATCAGGGGGTGATACACTGGAAAGTTCCTGTGTGCCAGAGCTTGGATGTTTCTTTTCACTGGTTGTCTATTTTGCTGGTAATATACAGCAATCATAAGTTTGAAGCTGTTTTATTAAAACCTGCCAGCTTTGCTGGGTAAAAGATTATTATATATTACTCTTTAAAAAACTGATGCCTGTCTTTCACATCCTGGGTTTTTCTATACTCCATGTGCATCAGCATATCAAAAGCAGTTAGTTTTGCAGCTTAAAAGTCTGGATAGAGGCAGCCCATAAACAGTTTGCTTGGAAACCAGCACCCCTGACTATCCTGTGCACATGCAAGTGTCCAGGCATTTTCCTGTGTGTTTGACAGATCTTCCAACAAAAACACCACCACAGGCTTGCTTGTAAAAGCTAAGCAATAAGGAGGGATGGAGTCATACTGGGAACAAGTCTTTGCAAGCACAATCTTGCAGTGTGAGACCAGCTCTGCTGCAGATTCCCACTGTGCTCAAAGAACTGGAAATGATCCAGCAGCAAACACCTTTTGGGTTAATAACAGTAAAAAGCGAGAGCTCCCTACTGACTGTCTACATAGAAGGATCGGGGAGCAGTACTTTGTCACTGCACCTTTTAACTTTCACAGGAGCACTGCTGGTTGCTGCTGGGAACAGGCCATGCCTTGCTTACAATGGCTGGGGACAGGAATTATGCCCTCCACACAGAGGAAGAGAGCTAGGCCAGAGACCCTGAATATAAACCTGGAATGTATTTATTGAGGGCAAGCAAGCTCAGCAGGGAATGATAAGTGTGTGCCTGCCCATCCTCAGCAGGAGAATGACATTTTGGAGGCAAACAAAGGGGAGGACAAAGGAAGTAGGATGGGGAATAATTACCACCAAGGACCACTCGGAACAGAATAGTGCTATTGGATTACACATAAGCAGCATGCCTGGCATATCCTTCATCCAACAAAAGCAGCCTTACCAGCCCCTCTTGTCATCACCTGCTTAAGTCAACTGCTGAACGGATACTATTAAAGCTTTAATCCATTACACATTTATGTTATGCCTAAGAAATTTATACCACAAGAAGCACTGAGCCCAGCAAGGGTCAAACCTGGGAGTTCTACACACTCCACTGATTATATTCACATACTTAGAATAAACCATTTAGTTGGAGAAATTAATACAAAGGGGGCAGCAGCCAATCCTTAGCACAACTCGGCCAGGATGACTCCCAGAGCCTGGGAAAAAGACTCCATCAGTGGCTGTGATTCTTCCAGTAAATGATCTCCATCTTTCCCCTGGGAATGGCACCATCTTGTTTTCTCTGTGTCTCTGTTTCAGATGCCAGCCTGTCTGGTGAACAGAACTGAATCACTGCATGTTAGATTTGTTAGAACTTCCATGTAAGAGTCCAGTGATTATTTCTAAGCCTTGTTTAATGGACCAATCAAGAGACAGTGATTTATCCTGTTTTACCAGATTGAAGAGAAAGACATTTACAGGCTGTCTGCAGGCAGCTGGCAGCATGAACAACAAATAGTCAGAGTCCTTCTACTGAAAACATGAGCCTGACCTGAGGCAACACATGGGGACGATATGCTATTCAGGATATCAGATCTGTAGTGTATGCTCTCATATTTCTCACTCAGAACTAGTATCAGGGTTGCAGAATGCCTGCCGGGACTTGCGTGCATACACCAGCTGACTGCAGCTCCTCCTGGGCCTGCTGGGGCCCCAGAGCTCTGCCTTACGTGCTGGCATTCAAAACCAGCTCTGGGCTTAGCATCCAGAGCGTCTTTCTACTCATCAGTCTTTGCCAAGATCTTTTTATGCAAGTCTCCCACCTGAGGGCATGCAAATAATGTAAAGGGTGGCAATGTACCCAACATCTCCTGCGGACCCACAGTCTCACTCATGCTCCCTCAGGGTTACTCCTCCCTCTAATGAATTGCAATACTGCCTATCCTCCCAGTTTACAACCCAGTTTTCCTGATACAGCCAGTTAACCTCAACTCTGATGTGCCTTGCAGCTGTGCCTGGCTGCCTCTAGCAGCAGGACCAGAGGCAGAAGGAGGTTTGCCAGCTTGCAAGAACCTACCCTAAAAGAGAAGAGTGAGGAGGCACATGCCCTTGGTGGCAGTTAGCGTTGCAGCTCTGCTCCATTGTACCTCCCTCTCATCACAGGACCTGTCTGGCCTGAGGCACCTCCCTTCCCATGACTCATGTGGGACTACCTCTTGCATCAGGAAATACTTATGAGGTCTGTTATGGATACACAGTCTGATTTCAGCAAACTTTGTAAAGTAGGGCATAGGCAGGATAGGATGATGGAGAGTGCAACTCTTTCAGATGTTGCAGGGGGCAGCTGTCTTTCACAAAGTTTTCAGTGTTAAGGCAGGTAACTTGTAAGATTTAAGGTTAGAAATGTGGTTTTAGTAAAGCAAGAAGAAACTTTTTTCATGGTACACTTGGTCTCAGCTGATCTGCTGGCAAGTCCCCCAAGTGGAGATGGCTAAAACAAATGCACTGCAAAAGCAGGCTCAGAACACAACTGGCTCCCTAAAGGTCACTCCATAGTCATGAGACATTAATTTTAAGTTTCTGCCAAGACAGTCAGGGTGCAGAGTGGTGATCTATAGCTGAATGCCAACCCCTGGACTAGACAGAATCTATCTACCCAAGACCTTTTGCCCTGCAAAGTCCAAAATGTTATCTCTCATATTTTGTAATGGATCTGTTCAGAATTTTTTTTCCCAGTGCATCTGGTCTAAAACTCTAGAGAAACAGACCACTTACTACATGAGGCTGGGTGCAACCCCAACCTGCTTGGTTGTGGGGTTTACTCAGCTAAATTTCCCTGGCAGAAGTAAATGCTGCAAGTAATTTTTTTGAAGTTTTTATTTGTGAACATTATTTTGTGGCTTCAACTACTTTCTGCAAGATGCTGAACTAATTCCAGTCTTGATGAGTATCCCCTTTCACATGCAATATCTGCTTTGTGCATCAGTTGAAAAACAGTTATCTGGGTGCAGGGCAGAATTCACCTCTCTACTCTGGTCCAAGAACCATTTAAATTCTGTTTTGTAGAGAATGAACACTAGCTAACCCCCAAAGCAGATATTACTTAAAGACACGTGCCTCACACATGGGAATATTTATCTCTATGGACCGATCATCTAAGTTTTCCACCACAAATCTCACCCCACTGGCACCAAGTCCCATAGCCCATGTAAACACATGCATAATTTCCAACATCTGAGTAGCTCCATTAAAGTCCACTGGGCCTAAGGGTATTCACGAACATTTAAGTACATTATTGGATCAGTGCCTAAAGTTACTCACGTCTTTTATTTATAAATGTTACCCTGGTCTGTAAAAGTGATATGTTCCTCTTAACAGGCTGTGATAGCAGATATGCTCAGCACATAAGTAAACATGCCTAACAGTGCTCCACCACTGAGCCTAGCAATGGAGTGGGGAAAGCATGGAGCTAGCATAGCTTTCAGCAAGCTTTCTACCTTGCTGGCCCTGGACAGAACTGCAAGTTTCAATGTGAGGCTCAATTTCAGTGTTCTTATTCACATTCAGGGTTAAGCACACTCTTAACTACCTGACTAGGTCACAGTCTTGTTGTTGCTTTGGTTTAATGCTGTTCACACAGAAATATCCAGATGTAGTCTTGAAGCTTGAGAAGTTCAGTTAATTTCTGCTCAGTTCCACTCTGAACTGAACTGGTAAATGTCATTCTGCAGAGATGTTCAGACCTGCCACATTCTGTTCTCTACATCAGAGGAAGTACTGGTTCACAGTATAATCTAGGTTGGAAGGGATTTAAGGAGGGCTGTAGTCCAAATTTATGCTTAAAGCAGGGACACACATGAGGTCAGAGGAGGTTCGTCAGTTCTTTATTCAGCTAGGTTTTGAAAACCTCCAGTGATGGAGAATTACACAACCTCCCTGGGCAACTGTTCCAATGCCTGACTGTCCTCATGGGGAAAGAGTTTTTCCTCAGAGCCAGGCTGAACCTTGTTTGTTTCCATTTATGGCCACTGTGTCTTGTCCTCTTGCCTCATGCCACTGTGCAGAGCTCAGCTTCATCTTCTTCATGGTCTTGTAGGTATTGGCAGGCTGATACTTGGTCTCTCTGAAACTGTCTCTTCTGGCTGAACATGCCCCATTCTATCTGTGTCTCTTCATAGAGCATGTGCTCCAGTTCCCTCACCACCCTGAAGATCATTCAATTCGCTCTGTGTCATTTCCTGCATTGGGAGTTCCATTGTCCATGCATATGGTCTAATGACTGTTGCATAAAAGGGGATCATTATTACCCTTGATCAGCTAGCTATGCTTTTGTCAATACAGCTGCCTTTGCTGCCAGGACACACTGCTGGTTCATTTTCAGTTGCTATCTACCAAAGCCCTAATATTAGGACTGCTCTCTGGCCAGCCACTGCCCCACTCGTGTTCTTGTTGCCGAAGATTCTTCCTTTCCAGGTACAGGACTTGGAATTTATTTTTGAATTTTGGTGAATTAAAATTTCACTAGGTTCCCACTGTCTCTTTCCTCCAGCCTGTTTAGGTGCCTCTGAATGGTAATCCTGATCTAGAACTTGTAGACAAGTCCTGCCAGTTGGCTGCAATATGCCAATGGGATGAGCAAGCAGTCCTTCACCTCCCCCAGGTTATTGATAAAGATGTTAAACAGGACAGGTCCCAAGACAGACTCTTGCAGTATTCTTCTGACCTCAAGATTTGACCACGACTTTCTGAGCCTGATCACCCAACCGCATTTTAAATATCTTATTGTCCACCCATCCAGACCATGACATCCTAGCATGCTGTGAAGTTTCTTGCATGTGTATTCACAGTGTGCAAGCTACTCCACAGTACCTCTCCTTAAGAACACTTTTACTTCATGACAATAAGCATGGAGTAACAGACATGCTGTATGTTCACATGAAGGCTAGATTTACAGTACCTTTTCCATGGAGTCAAATTAATTTGGATAAGATGATAATTTGGATAATTTGGTGAGGCACTGGAATGGGTTGCCCAAGGAAGCTGTGAATGCTCCATCCCTGGCGGTATTCAAGTCCAGGTTGGATAGAGCCTTGGGTGACATGGTTTAGTTTGAGGTGTCCCTGTCCATGGCAGGGGGGTTGGAACTAGATGATCTTAAGGTCCTTTTCAACCCTAACTATTCTATGATTCTATGATTTTAAGATGGCAACAAGCTTGGAAGCTCTTTAGCTAAGCTTTAATGATGTGGGTCATGAAGAACCTGCAGAGGGGGAAACTTTAATCTGATAAGACCATTTTACAATGTTTGTTGGCTGGGAATAGAAATTCAATTAAAATTCAGACTACAAAAAGAATATATTCTTACAAGAATAAAGCAATTAAGCCTGGAAACAGCTTAATGCTGGACTGATGGATTTTCAGTTATTTGCAGTCCTTAAACCAAGGTATTTTTGCCTTCATAAACATACACTGTGATCCAGTCATACATTATAAGCATGTTGCATGAACCTTTACATGAAATTCTAAGCTAGATGTTCATACTGGTACCTTCTAGCCTTAAAATGATCCACTAGTACTTACACTAACAGTTAACACTGTAAGAAATCCTGCTCAGTTTCTAATATGTTGTGTTTATTTCCAAAACAAATGAAAGAATAACATTTTCGCAGACTTCTTGAGATTTTATCAACCTATAATTGACTTTCCTTCCTTTCCATCTTTCCTTCCTTTCCATTGTTCACAGCTACCTACCACTAGGGATAGGAGTATTTATCTTCCATGTTTCATTTTAAATAGCTTCAGATATTGCTTCATTTGAAAAACCACATCAAAAACTAAGATAACACAGAAATGTTTTTTTTTCTTTACAGAACTCATGAATTCTACCTTCTTGAGCAGAGTTCTCACCGGGGTCTGTGTAATTTCGAACAATCAGGTAAAACAATCCACTCGCCTAAATGGATCATTCAAATAGGGAGGCCTCAAGAATTCACTGTGAAGAGTAGTTTAACAGGTTCCACTGACACGTCCTTTCCATCTTAAATTCCTGCAGTTCTAATATTGAGTATAAGGTGAACAATTCTGCTTAAAAACTGACATGCTAATGTAATACAGACTCAAGTCAAATCTGCGTTTTAGCTATATTGTCCTGGGGAAATTTTGTTTCTTATTCAGGACTAAATTTTCATGAGAAATGAACATTCATTTTCTGCATCTAAAAAAAATTGTCTTGGCATCCTGGACCAGAGGCTGTCACTGAAATTCAGCTATAAACAAACATTTTGGAAGCATTTTCCTTCCAGTTAACAAACAGGAGGTTAGACAGCCTGCTGCAGAGATAAGGATTACGACACCTGAAGAAAAATTAAATCATTACCTTTCAAGCACTTGTCCAAAACAATGCAAAAGGCAAGGCTAAGGGCACACTGAATGACAACAAAATCGGTTATCTAGCAACAGAAAGTAAGGCATGTCAGCTCTGCTAGTTTTGCATTTGTCCTTCCAAGTTCCAAACAGGTCAATGAAAGTTTTATTTAAACGGTCAAAAAAAAAATGAACCATCAGCTAGAAACCCAACTTTATTTCACTCTTGTGGTCTTTCGCTCACGCTCCTCTAACAATCTGTGGAGTATTTAGGTAAAACAGCAGGGTACTGAATGAGTCAGAGCTGAGAGAGACTACCAAATGGTTTAGCTAGCACCGTAGTCTCTCTAGCCAGGCTTCTCAAAACTACTACTTATTGTCATTAATGTGCCTGCACTCTACCATCTAACATCACATGCCTTTCTGGAGCACAGTCACACATGTACACAGAAACTCCTACACACCAGCTACTCACCCAGAGGAAGCTTTTCCAGCAGATAAAGGTAACTCTGAAAGAAGTCATTTTGGATTGCTTTATGCAAGACAAAAGACATACTGTGCCGACAGAGTTCTTCATCTGTCTTGTGCCAGCGTGACTTAAAAGCCAAATGTGCTGCTTTATATGCCATGATGAAGATGTTTTTTGCAAGGGTGGACAGTTTCTGTGGCTGGTGCTCTCTGGAGGACCTGTCCTTCCGAAGAGGCAGAGGCAGCGTTGTTTAAATTGTGGCAGTGTGCTGTCATTCTATATCAGGGTGTGTGTGCAGAGCAGTGAAGGGGGTGGAGGAGGGAGAGGGGGGAGTGAGAAATGCTGGCTGTTGGCACTGGCTCAGAGTAATCTCTGGAGTGTCACCTTCTGAAACAAGCAGGTGCTGATAGTGATAAAGAACTCAAGCAGGAAATTGCTTAGCCGGAGTAAAAGTACATCTATTCCAAGAAAGTGGCTTTAATTCAATTACACTTTTCCTAATCTATTCAGCCTTCACTTCAAAGGAACTCTGATATTATCCAGGATCTCCTATCTCCCTCTTCTATATCTCACAGGGTGATTTTGTTTCTCTGTCTCTCCCTTGCTATCTGTTTTTCAGTCTGGGGCACTCAAGAGGAAGGCCAGAAGACAGAACATGGACATGCCTCTACATACACACTACCGTGTGTTCTAATAAACCGTGACTATAGCAAGCAAAGAGAAAGCAATAGATTCAGCTTCATGCTTTGCCACTGTCTATGGCCAGGGCATGCCACTCTCTATACCAGGTTAATTTAATCTGTTTAAATGGTACAGACTATCTCATCAGCAAAGGCTAGCTTGAAGAAATTACTGTCTAAGAACACAGGAATTATAAAGCCAGGGAAGAGTAACAGCTTTTTGCTTCAGCTAACAAAATACACAGAAGAACAAAATGAGGTAAACTGCCCTTAACAAATTTAGACAAATATATTGGCTGGCAAAGAGAAGGCGGTTCAGACCACTACATGAAGGAGGATGTATATCCTAAGTATATCCCATCCCTGAGGAGTATCAGGCCCTCAAGGGACAAGGAGAGACAGGTACTGCTTCAAAACTTTTTCTGCCCCTTGGTAGTTCAGGCACTCAGTGTGGTAGAGCTTCAAGCCTCCTGAGTTACAAAGGTACCCGGCAAGAGAATGGAGGCTTTGTATTGACTTCACTGACCTCCACACATTGTGCCCATGACAGTATCTGCTTTACAAGCTGTTTATTCCAGCTGTCTGCAGTGTAAGCACACTAACGCAGCAATGCACGATCAGAAAGCTGGATGTTTCCAATACAAAAGGGCTGCCATATGTCCCGAGCAGTACTGAAACTCCCAATAAACATCTAATTAAGCTTCTGAGAGCAGAACAAAGATGACCTAGCCTCCACCAAGGAAAATCACTAGTACTTCAGCTACA
Source organism: Psittacula echo (assembly GCF_963264785.1). NCBI lineage: Eukaryota > Metazoa > Chordata > Aves > Psittaciformes > Psittacidae > Psittacula > Psittacula echo. The sequence goes on from NC_137740.1 coordinate 21,314,752, forward strand.
CATAAGGCTAAGCAGCATTGAAAAATGCGTCGATTAAAGCATATTTTCCAACATGACTCACTTCCTTGGAGCAGTCAATCTCCGTATCTCTACTTTGATATTACTTACTAAAAGTACTCAGAGGAAAAAAACATTCCTGGGTATTACTGCTTTTCTTGTTTCCCCAACTACCATCCTGTACTACTCATTCTCACCTAACTGCACTGGCACGCTGCTTCCCCAGAGGTTCCAATCTACATGACTGTGCAAACGTGCTGGTGAACAGATCTGTGAATAAATCTTATTCAGAAAAATATACTTATTTTTCTTTCAAGTTGGATCAGTTCCCCAGTCCAGCCCACAGCTGACATAAGAGAATTTTTTATGTGCTACAGTACAGGGGCTGGAACAGCTTCCTGAGATGGCAGTGTGGAGGAGGTAGCCATACAGACAAATACACAGTGGCCTTACCAATAATGCAGACCTCCTCCCTGCCTCCTGTCAGAGAGGTGTGCTACAGTGGGTTCCATGAGAGCCGAAAGTAATCTAAGTACTAAAAAATACATTTCTACACTTCCACCCCTCCCTGCTCACGCATTCGCACTTCTGGGGTCTCTGCAGAGCCACTTCAGCTTGATACATTAGTTGGCTTTTTCTGTCTGGCCAGCAGTGTGAACCAGTTCAGCACAGAGCTTAACAACTGCCAGAGAAATGCAGGAAAGGAGGCAGAAATGTGCAGTTGAGGATGGGCTGGGGAGAGTGGGATCATGGCAATGGTTAGATCAGTTCTACTGCCAAAGTTTGTGCCCTTCCTTCAACAGAGGGCAATGTTTTTCATGCAACCTTAAACATTTCAGCCATCCCTTGAAATAACTCGGTTTCAAATTTCTTCCTGGTTTATCAGAGAAACACCAGGCTCTCTCCAACTAATTTTGCAATATGTGGGCCCGTATACAATCCTGGGGTATGTCTTGGTTTTCTCACAAATCTGGCCCTTTCTCTTTGCTTATCTATTTTCAGCCACTTGCCAGTTAGTGCACCAGGAACAGATGCATCAAGACAGCAAGTTAACGCTTTGGAAAGACATTGCACAAGCTCACTTTGTCACCAATAAAAGATACCCCCTAGGAACTCAGAGCCCACCTGTTCTGCATTTGACACCACATTTCGCCACGTTTCAATTTCTCATGGCTGTAGTTTTGGCAATGCCCATTGTATAGCAAAGTGACCTCTGCTTAGAGGTAGCAGTGACTCCAAGGATGAAACCTAAGCCCTGATGTGTCCTAGTGGAGTCAAACGCTGGGACGCACTGTGAAGGGTGCTGGGACTGCAGCTCCAGGGCTCCCCGTAGCTTTGACACTCATGAGGCCCACAAGGGCTGGGTTTCTACATTCACTGGGAGGATGTGCAAAAGCAGAAAAGAGCACTGTTTCTCCAGCCTTCTGTGCACAAAGTGGAGCTTAACTCTCTTTGAATTGTGCATTTGAGTTCCCCAGTGCTTACAAAATGCCCGAGTTACTGTGACTCTAGTGAACCTCTCTGAATTTACATCCTCTGAGAATCTGGCTGATTACAATGAATACATACACATGGGAAGCCAAGCATATTTCAGAGTCAGTCCCTATTATTTTAATGCCCTGCTAGTGATTTCATAACATACTCATAGCCCACTTTCCTTAGTGAAAAAGGTAAGTGCAGTCATTTTGTGTATGTCTCTGTCTACGATAGGTCTCATCCTGGTGTCACTCAGCAAAGGGAGTTTTGTTCCTCTGAGACACCATAAAACCCATGAGGATGGACAGGCATGGGTACATATGCACCTGTCTTTCCAAGGTACCATTCCCAACCATCCAACACAAATGTGTTAGAAACAACAGTCCACAGGATTAGTTTTTCCGGCTCTCTGATAACTTAGTGGTGGTTTTGACTCAGAGTAGTCCTGCCCCACAAAAAAAGGGTGAAGATCTACAGAAGGCATCATAATTCTATTTATTCTATTTGCACATGATCAAGACTGTGTCCCTCTTCCAAATAGCTCTATAACCTAAAAGTTAGTGTGAACATACACTCAGGCCTCAGATACTAGTGCAGCTAAGTGGGTGAATAACAACAGCATGAAGCCTTTTAAATCACTTTCAAAGCACTTCCTATTGCTGTCAAAGGTTAGGCAAAAGCATAGATTTGTGCCCAAAAGTGCCTGGAAAAGTCCACAGAAATATCAGCTGGTTTTGTTTGATTGTTTGTTTTCCCCCAAAAGTGGATGGTATATTCTCTGCCTATTTGTTGGCAGCAGCATCTTAATGTCTTCTGCTAAGAACAACTCACAACTATTTCACATTGTCTCCTAACCCCATATTCTGAACAGGAGTAGTACTGGTCTACCCAGAAGCTGCAAACAATTCAAGCACTATTATATACCTTACATCTCCATTAAAAAGAAGTATGGAGCTTGAGTATGGGCAAAATGGCACCCACACTACTTGCAGGATCACTGTTGAAATGTGAGTAAACCAACTTCTCAACTTTAGTTTCCTTTCCCAAACAGCCACCTGACTCTTTCTGAAGTTGAAGCCAGCTAGCCATCTTTTTTGTTGGTAGCAGGGACACTGGAGAATCTGTACATTCGGGTAAACTGAAGCCCTACACTAAAATTACAGTAGACACATTCATTGCCTCAAAAAGATTCTGGTCTAAAGTAAGAATGTGTCTGAATTTATATGAGTAAACAAATAGTTCATATTCTTCCCCTTGAAATCAGTTCTAGGCCATCACACTTAGCATAGATAAAATGAAGGATCAGCCTGATTGGCTTCTTGTTAAAATACCTGCAGCTGATCTTCACTTGAGAGTAGCAGGTTTAAAATAAGATATCAGATGGCTTATAATGAGTCACTGCAAGATCCAAGGTAGATCTATTTGTTGGAACATCAAGGTATTTAAAAAAAAGTTTGGATTACTTTTATATTAGTAGGTAACTACCTCTCTGCAGATCTGAGCTGCACACGCTACTTCTGAAACACATCAGCTGTAAAGAGAGGGAAAACGTGCACTAGCTCTACATATCAAGCAGGTCACAAAGGGTCAATTTTGCCTCTAAATTACTGTGTTCTGCTTAGAAAACACCTGGTATGCAATCTAAATTCCACATGGACAAGCCATCAGGATTGCTGTAAGATGTCTCTTTATCTCAAAAAGACTTCTATATTCATTCTTCTCCCTCACACTCACACCTGGCATATGCTGTCAGGAACACATATGCTTAAAGCAAGAAATTTTTATCTTTGACAACAAGTTTTTAGAAGTTCCTGAAAACCACAGGGTCACATTAATAGAAGAGGCACAGGCTGAGAGCACACAGGCAGTTATGAGGGTGGTGAGGCACTGGAATGGGTTGCCCAGGGAGGTTGTGAATGCTCCATCCTTGGCGGTGTTCAAGGCCAGGTTGGATGAGGCCTCGGGTGGCATGGTTTAGTGTGGGGTGTCCCTGCCCATGGCAGGGGGGTTGGAACTAGATGATCTTAAGGTCCTTTCCAACCCTAACTATTCTATGATTCTATGATTCTATGAGGGCAGTGAAAAAAAGCTGCAGGTTGGATGGCAGGTGGTAACCTTTACAACTGACTTTGCTGCAGCCGGAAAAGCAACTGCCTGTATTGTTCTGACTGCAGCTTCGGTGGCTTATTCAGAGCAGCGGTGTACACCAGTATCTGGGTGTCAAGCTCAGAAATAGTAATATGACAATGGATGCACTAATTGTCTGACTTGGCTGAAGTCCAGAACTCTTAATTACAGTCCTCGCCCACCTAACTCTGCACATGGGTCTAATTAGACTCAGCAGTCTTCAGAAGTATTACTGTGGAAATAATTTGGTTTTGAGTTGAGTATGGAATTGAGAAAAAACAGTTTTGGGTTGATGAGAAACTGAAATATTTCTCTTTTCTCACCCCCAAAAAAAATCTTGTGTCAGGCCAAATAAAAGGTTTTGTTTTGTTTGCATTTCTTTATTTGTTTATTTACAACTAAACTTAGGTAAATTTGGTTTCAGTGTCTCATTTACAAGTGCAAACAGCAATAATGTTGTCACCAGTAAGCTAGTCAGTCTTGCAAAATCCCTCTGCAGCAAAAGGACCCAAGGAAATGCAGAGCAGAACAGGTCTTTGGGCAAAGACCCAACCTTGAGATAGGACTTCTGATCTCTCATGAGAAACCTTGCTTTGAGCCACACTTCCAAAGCAAAGTTCACTGTCTGTAGGTCAGGATGACTCATGTCCTTCAGGGCATATCCTGCACAATTCCCCTGTGCTTTCACGGGTGCAGTCACAGCAGCAATCTGTTATCATTTATACAATTGGAATTTAGCAATCTGGAATTCCATCTGAAGCTACAAAACACAGCATGTGAGCCCTATGGGCAAATACATTATAATTCATGTAAATGAAATTGGCCAGAGCTTTACCCCGACAGAGGGAATACACAGTTCTTTCCCTCTAATACTTCAAGCTCTGAAGCTGACACTAAATTACATTTTTGAGTGAGTGAAGCCACTCTTAGGTAAGAGTGGGAGCCTGTCTCATCATGCCTCAAGTACAGCGACAGTCACAGTGGGACCCTGATTTGGAGATCCATAAACAGTATGCTAATGTAAATAGCAATATCTGGGGAGGACTCCTGCATGCTTTGACCATGAGGATTTTATTTAGTCCTAGTTAGGGACTCTCAGTAGGGCTGGGGCTGAAGGGAAGGAAGGGCAGGGTTCCTGATGAAACTGCAGAAGGGGCTGCTCTGTTGTTCTTGATAAGAAGCATGACAGCTGTGCCCACAACATCTGGTTTTCATTGAACCCTAGTGAGAGTTCCTTGCTGAGTCTCTTCCACCCCATATGTGGTGGTTTAATTGATGGAGCCTGAGAAGGTTTTAGGTCCAGCATGGAATGCCGCCTTTCACTGTGATATGTGACTCCAGATACAGTAAGGGCTGGGCTGCTCAGTCATCTTTTAATTGCATTTCTTCTCAATACTGAATTTTGCATATATTGCCCTCTGTTGGTTCAAACACATGGTAAAACTCACTTTCTAGGTGGAAGCTAACAAAAATCTCCTTCTGCCTGAGTGGCAGGGTTTGTTTGTTTTGGAAAATGCAGGATCAAGACAGCTGTAGCCTTGTGCATGTGTGTGTGCATAGTTCATATCCCCCCATAGCTCTGTGTTTAAGAATGCAGGCACAGCTCTTTAACCAAATTGGAAGGGAGTCTGGAGACTGGCTGTCTCAGTCATTGTGGACTGCACATAAGAAGAGAGTTTTAAGGAGTGACCAGAGGGGATAGTGGTTTGCTGAGCCAGGATAAAGAGGATGTTGCACACTCAGGAAACAGCACGAAAAACAATACAGAAAAGCCTGTGGGAGAACTGGGCAAGTGGGAGATAAGTCTTAATGTCTTTCAGCTCTGGCATGCAACTGCCAGAAATGCTTTGGTAAAAAGTCTCTCAAGGCTTTATTTGTAATTCCAAAGCAAAAGAAAGATGGCAACCCACACCATCAAAGCTCCTTCTGCACACAACACTGCCAGAAAAACATGCCTTTCCACTTCCTCTCAGCTGGATTCTTCCTACCTAATGCATATGATTGACCCATCTGCTCAGATCAAAAATATCCTGCCCAGTTATCTTGTCTCTGACAGCGAAGAGCTGCAATAAACAGTCTAAGCCCTTTAGCTAGGAAATGTGCTTTGGCTGGTTCTTTGCACTTACATACTGCTCCCACACAGAGCCAAACCAGGTTATTTTCTTGAACTCTTTGAAGGCCCAGGCATGAAGGCCCCCATCCTGAGCATACAGGGGCACACACTAATGATGTGACATGCGAGTGGTGATGCCAGGAGGAGACAGCCTTTCTCTGGCATGTGAACATCAAGACAAAACAGACACTCTGAGGAAGTAGAGGGTGCAGGGGGTAACACCAGATCTGTAGAAAGAATTTATATGGGTAGACCATGGGTTAGAGAGACCATTTAGCCTTATGCAATACGCCTCTCATATTACAGAGGCTGAGATGTAAAGATCCAGGCTTTCAGATCTCAAGCTCTGTGGACCCCTCCTTGCTGTTGGCTAGGATGGCAAACACATTGGTGAGGTGGGCAAAGACCCACACTGGACAAGAAACTGCCTGTGCTGCAGCTGGTCTGGATTTCTGGGACAGTTTGGCCAGCCCATTCATCTGTGCTGTCTGGATAGCCTGTGCACAGCCAGCCTGACTCCTCTCCACTGCCAGTGAGCTGCACTACTTAGCTGCACTCTACTTAACTCTCCCTCAGCACTGTCCCTGTCATGAGTCTCTCTCTACCTTGCAGCCAGAGCACACAACCTCTTGATACTCAATTAACTCTCAAACTCTGTGCACATCTTTCAACGGTGACTGCACTTGGCCAACATGTCATAAAGTTATTAGAGGGAGGAAGAAGAGACCTGATGGACAGGTAAGGCAAGATAAAACTGATTTCCTGAGGAAGCCAGAGGAAAACAAGGTGAAAGGAAAAAGAGAAATTGACTGTAGGGTACAAATCTGACAAGTGACCTTGAAAGGCCTCTTCCAGCTTTAGCTCCTGACAATAAACAGTCTGGTAGAAACTGGAGGTGTGGGGTTGCACACCAGAGAAATTGCAGGAGGTCAGGATCTGTAAGCAGCATTTTTAGTGGATCAGTTAAGTATTACAAGTATACTATCCCCTGCATTTCAGATACAGCATATCTGTGACATTGCTTACTTCGACAGCCTTCATCCTTAATTTGTCTCTGATTTATATGGAGTTTCACAATACCAGGAATTATTCAGTTAAATCCAGTGCATGCTTTGGAACATTAAACTCAGTTTTTGGAAAACTAAGCGATAAGTACCAAGAGGTAAGAAAACTAGATTAGGCCCAACTCCCAGACAGCACAAACACACAGGGACATGGGTTGCACACACTTCTTGTGAAATACTGCTCTTACACAGTGGAGTGGCTCAAAATTTGCAAAAAACGCTTTGCTCTGTACTGAAAGTAGAACCCTAAATTACCAAGACTGGAAACTATTTGCTTTGCATGAACAATTTCTGAGCTCTCAGACTAGAACCTTTCAAAAGCCAAATGTATGTGTGCTGTCCTTTGGAACCAAAAAATAATCAAGACATGAATAAGTTTGAGATGGTTAAATGTTTCCTCCAGAGGCTGCAGATTAGAAGTCTGGGCAAGTAGCAAAGGAGGGGAAAAAAAAAAGAGTAAAATAAAAGAAGAAACTCTTAAACAACCTGACAAGGGAAACTTAAATCTTATTTTTAGGGGGTTTGGTTGTACTAAAGCTTGAAAAATTAAATCCACAGCTGTCTCCAGAGGGCTATATCTCACTAAGAAAGCTTCAAGTAAGTTTATCATGTATCCAACACCTAGACATTGGACCTCAGGGACCACTAGGATAATATTTCCTCTGGATTAGCAAGAAAGCTAGCAAGTGACATTTGTATGAGACTAAGTTTAACAGGTTTTCTTATTATAAAATGATAAATGAAGAATGAGCATGCTGGGAAGGAAAGTTCTTGCAGTTTGTAAATCTAACACATCCCCATTATTTCTTAAAAAATGCACTGTTATCTCCTAAATTAGTTTTATTTGGTGACATCAGTAATTTGATGTTTTTATGTCTATCATCCTCCCAGTGAGGATCAATGTGTTCTTTATGAGCAATATTTTTAATCTCATAATCCTCTTTATGAGTAATGCTTTTAATTTCAGAGACCATGAGCACTGGCATTGAGACAATATAGCATATATGAAAAAACTTCAAGAAAGAAACTATAGGAAACACAGGATGGATCTGGCAGAATTATAGTGCTTTTCTTCTTCTGGGATTCTTCACTACTAGCCAATAAAACAATGATATGTTGGAATGCTATTAACTCACCTCGCTGTGCCTTGCCACGACAACTGATATGCTCCTGGGTTCCAGGGAAATCTCACGAACCATATGAGATGGAATACTTAGCTGGGGCTGGGTGAACTAAGGACAATATCAGTATCTTAACTTTGAAACTGGAAATCAAATAGCAAATTGAGTTATGTACAGAAGGCACAAAATAAAACTTGAACATCTACACATATGTCGATGTTGAAATTTTGTAGGATAAATCACTTTTTATTTATGTATTTTACACTTTCTGTGTCTAAAATACACATGTGAGGAACAGACCACAGGTCCCCACAGCAAAATGCCTACAGTCTGTGGATGGGCTACAGAAGTCTAGCATTATCCTGTTCTGCCCACAAAGCACATCAGTGACAATTGTGTCTTCCAGTTCTAAGGAAAATCCAGAGTTACACACTTATCCTACTCTGTGCCCATACAGATGCATATGTAGGACATGTAATGAAGAAAAGGTATACATAGCAAAATTAAATGAGGACAGTGAAACGAAGGGAATTACTTAAACAGCTTACAGATGGTAACTAAATCAGTTGAAAGCTGAAGGATTGTTTTTTCAACACACAGCTCAACAGGATTGTTTTTTCAACACACAGCTCAACAGCATTGTAAAACTTCCAGTATTGTATCCCAGAAGCTCATGAGAAATAGTAATTACCACAGCTGAACTCCTGGGCTCTTGTGTTTTCTTACCCATGGGCCAGCCAGACAAGCCCTTGATCCTTCCTTACCCCAGTGCTTTACAGACTTCTGGAAAGTACAGCTGCAGTAGTCTCCTGTTGCCCACCATACACTTTATTTTGAACACCATCACCTACCTCTTCTGACTGTGTCAGAAGGTGCCCCATACACTTTCCTTCCATTCCTTCCCTGTGTCTCATAGCCAGCAACCGCTCTGTCTGTTTCTGTGCTGAGCTAGGACAGCATGTGGAACCCACAGTGCTCCAGAGCTCAGGTTGATGGCAAGTCACATCCACTCTTTCAGAGGCATTCTAGAAAGCTCCTCAGAAAAAGGTATCATGGCTGGTATCATTCTACCCAGAACCGATGGCTTATGAGGAGTATGAAGCTAGTGCTAGGCACTAAGTGCAGCCTTAAGGCTCTCCTACCTGCGAGGAAAACGCAACCATAGCTCCCATGATAACCCTTCACCTGACATCCTGACAGCTGACTGTCACATAATACATTTTTTCTTACAACTGCCTCTGTTCTACACACTCTTCCAGTTTCCACCCCAGACATGTTGCCACAGATTGTCCTGGGAAGACCAAGTAGAGTGAAGGGACAAGCGCACTAAATCAAACTGAAGTACAGCATTTGCTTAGGTTCTTGGTAAGTCTAAAACCGACTCACCACCCACCTGATCCAATGTCCTACTTCCTCTATTATTATCAACCATGATGTAAATAAACCAAATTAGCATAAGAACAGAACCCATGAAAGAATTTACTCTACACTCATCATCCACATTTGCTTTCTTAGATTTAAAAACCAGAGGGACTTCCATGACCATCTAGTTGGCTCTTCAGTATAATACACATCAGACCCCCATCCCTGCATCAAGACCAGACTTATCACTACCAAGGGTAAGGATTACTTCATCCCCATAAACAATATGAAGTCATCCTTCTCACCCATTCAGCACTGGAACGACTTCAGCTGAAGTACTGTACCCAGGTTTGAGCATGGCTCTTCAAGAAAAGTAAGGGCTGACTGAGTAACTCTGATAGAAGAAAGGAAGGGTTTTCTTGGAATAGCAGCAATTCAGTCCTGGAATAGATTCCCCAGGAAGACTATAATGCACATCACTGAAGATGATATTAGCGATAGGAATAACATTGGTACAAATTATTTGCGTTGGGGCAGGGAGATAGACTGAAAGAGGTTGCTTCAGCACAATTTGCTTTGAACCTCAGTCTGTTTGAGCTGGAGCATTTGTTTCACAAAGGCATCTACTCCGGACATAAAGATTGGTACTAACGGGGAAGCATCTGGACATAAATCCTAAGGTAAGTTATTCCACTGGTTAAGTGCTATCCCACTAAAATTTTGTGCTTGATTTCAGGTCTGAATTCATCTAGCTTATATGCCTCTCCTTGTGCTTCCACTCTGCTACACTTCTCATGTGCTTTGAATAAAATTAAATGGCAACAAATACATAAGTGCTGCTATCTGCAAAAGCAGCACGATTTGCCCTGCTATGAAGAACAAGGCTAGTGGTGTCCAGGACAGTTAAAAAACTTAATGAAAAATATTTTGGCTATAAAGTGTTGTGCAAAATTGTATTTTTCTTTCCTAAGGAAATTACTGTTGCCTGAGATATTTCTGAACAATTATTGAAAAATGAAATTTACCTTTTGAATCTGTTTGAAATGAGTACTTTGTTTTAAGTCAAATGTCTGAGGACACCACTTCAGCTGAGGTACCCATTCCTTACTCTCCCTTTGGTTTTTTTTTTGACAAAACCTGAAAAAGGACATTATTTTGAAGCAAAGTAGAAAAATCTGATGATCACATGCAGAATTCTTTTCTTTTGGAGGGGATGAGAAAGAGGGGGAATTCCTGATTTATGATCAAACATAGACTTGTTCAACTGTAAAGGAGACCCCTTCTTGAAAACACTTAAGCTAGCACTTAACTTTTATTACTGTGGCAAAATTAAGCATGTGCTTGAGTGGTTGCAGAGTCTGAACCATAAAATGTCATAGCTTTTATAGCATTGAGTCTGCTTTCTGCCTGCTACATCTAATAAACATTAAGAGGTGAAATTCTGTCCCCATCGGGGTCAATGGTAAAATTCTCATTGACTTCAGAAGAATCAGGATTTAGCACAAAAAATCTCCATCATAGTCACTGCAGCCCACAAGATGACATGAGCAGAGAGAGGCCATCTGCTCACTCTTGTATGGACACTTTTATAATTTAATCTTTCTGTTTTCCTTAGCATAATTAAAATTAACCCAAACTGAAAGCACATCATTGACTCTTTGGATAGAGATACTTCATTTCAGGCAGTTTGTTAGAAAACAAGCAGAAATGAAATAGTGCACCGTACATACTGAGCACACACATACAGAACATACTGACATATGCATGTGGCACTTAGGGACATGGTTTAGTGGTGGACTTAGCAATGCTAGGATAACAATTAGACTTGATGACCTTAAAGGTTTTTTCCAACCTAAATGATTATACGATTCTGTGAAAATACACGACATGGCTGTTCCATACTCCTCACAGCAAAATTCCCTCTTAAAAGGTTGGTCCCTTAAGGGAAAAAAAAAAAAAGCTAATGTAGTGCCATTAAAGTACTTTTTATACCTTCCAACGCTACTTCCATCAGCCTTGCTTAGGACATGAGTAAACTGGTATTTTTTCCATAAGCAGCAACCTAAAGTCTCAAGTCAGGTGCTGAAAGTCCAGGTAGATGGTTGCTTTGCCACATCTTCAGCTGAGCTTGGGTACTGTATTCCTGCCTTGCAGGTGTGCACAGGCCTGCACACGCAGAGTTTGTAATGCTCCAGTGGCGGAGGAGCACTGAAGCACAAGATGGCAGAGGTCAATTTACCACCAGCTGGATATACTTACTCAGCCAAGTGAATGAGAGTACAAGGCCATTAAACAAGATCACTTTCATGGAAGTGAGCAATTTTGATTTGAATAAGGCAGGGGAGAAAACAATATACCCTTTGCTCCATAATGTCTAGTTGACAGAAAGTTCTGCTTCTCTATGAAGAGATCTGCTTCTTTTCACATCTTTATTTTTTTCTTTCTACATTGAAACAGTAAAACCCTACAGCTAATTTTCTTTAGTGGTTTAAATAAGCCTCAAATTAATGCATTTAGTTAGGTCAGTGTGCAGTTAGATATATTACAAAATTCAAATCAAGCTCTCCATAGAGAATCCTGTTTTCATTTTTGTGAAGTTTCATGTCCAAGGATAACAAGAGCACCCTTTATTTACCAGCACAATCACATGTCATATTGAAAATGCTCTTCTCTTGCACAGATGTCCCTGTCACTGCTGATCAAAAAGGCATTCAAGAATCACCTTGATCTGTGTCCTAAGATTAACTTCATCCAGAAGAGTTAAGCCAGACTTTGCCTTTGCATATCAGATTTTATTTTGCCTCATCTCATTTCTTCCTTCCAATATAAACCTTTAAGCCCAGGGTTTATTACCTCCATACCTCAAACACTTACTGTGTGACAGCACAGCAGAACATCAGCATCTCCATCCCCCAGTGAGTGCATTGTCTAATCACTTAAAATGTTTCTCTGAGAGTCATCCTTTCAGAATATTGTAGTTTATTTTAGCTAATAAAAAGCCTTAAAGAGTTTCATACATAGTTCGTCTTTAAAAGGATTAAGAAAATATCCTGTATGCAGTATTTTTCCCTTGAAATCCACCCATGTTCTTTTTTTCCTGAGAGTAAGGTTCAATCTTAGATGGAGAGATTATAAATCTCAAAATTGCTTCAGTTGCTTAATTGCATAAGACAGAAATTAACCTATTACATTTTAACAATTCTATCTTCTATAGAAAAGCAATGTTGCTTATTCTGTTTGATCTTTTTTCTTCCACAATGATATAAAAAAATTTGTGTAGGACTCAATGAAACTTTGAAGAAATCGTTTTCAACATATAGTCTTGTGGTTATATACCAAGGGCCCATGTAAAGCTCACTGAAGACAATGGAAGCATCTTTTTTGACTTCAAAATCAGGGTTAGCTCTAGTACTTTTCAGTCATAATTAATTTGATTTATACTAAGAGAACCAATAGGAAAAAATTATCAAATTACAAATTACAAAGTTACCATGAGACAGCATGGTGGGTGTTGCTCTGATGTCATGGACAGCATTCTGTCAGGTTAAGAACACCTGGCCATATCTTGAGGAAAGAAAAAAAAAACAACCTCAATTTTCTGCATAAAAAGGGTATGGTTTTCACATTTTTAATGCAAACAAAGAACAAAAATATTGCTAATTTCTTCACCTTTTCTACAAAAATGTTTTTGTCCATTTCTTCTACATATATTCTACCATATATAGTTAACTTGAGAACGCTCCACATTTCTTTCCTCTTGTTCTATTTAACCACCTGCTTCACTCCTCTCTCACCCAACTTCTCTTCATGCAACTTTCTCTACCATTCTCTTTCTATTCTGCCTTTCTTTGCAACTCCCATGTTTTTTCTCACCCTTCTTTAAGTTCCCTCACTAAAAGTCTTTTCTTCTACTTCATTCTAGAATAGTATTTCTTACAACTGCTCTAAGGAAAAAAACCACCAAGACCACTCAAACAAAAGAAAAAAGGAGAAACAGAGAGGTACTGCATATTCCAGCTCCTCTTTGCAGCCTGATTAGCCTTCTGCCTCAAATATCACTCTTTCATTCTCTTTGTGTATGCTTCTAACATGCAGGTGAGGAGACTCTCCAGGGCCCTATGGTAATACCATGAAGCTCATTGAAATATAACATAAGGGATGTAAGAAATTGTGCAAAGCAACATCAACAGCTTAGGGAAAGGCTGTAGAACCAGACCTCAGGAAACATTTGGTTTACAATTTAATTTTCAAAGAATCTACTATGTAATACAAGGTTTTTAGTGTGGTTTTCTAAACCTAGCATCAACTGGTTGTCACTGACAAAATTATCTGATCTTGGCACTGCTTATGGCTCAGTCACTGCAAAGCTGAGGTGTTCTCATCTGGCCTCTGTCAGGCTGAGACAGGCTTTGCTGTTCTTCCAGGCCTTGACAAACAGCCAATTTTAACCCAAAGTCTGTGGCACATTTAACTACAATAAATGTTCCTTTCCTCATATTTTTCAGGTCCCACATTCCTGTGTATCCTTCTCATCTTGTAATCCTTGACCTACTTTTTCATAGGTGTCTAAAACTATTCTCCATTTGTTGTCATATGTGGCCAGATTAAAAAAAAGAAATTCTCAGTGAAATAGATGGAGACTGTCAGGTGCTTCGTACTCAGGAAATTAATATTAGACTATTTAGTTACATGACTTGAGAGTTTAATGTTTGGCTCATGCTTATCTGAAGAGCTGCTGAAATCACTGAAGAATTGTGGCTCTGACAGGTAACTGTATATACATTTTTCTTTATGACAGTCATTAACAGATGACATATTACCATAATAAAAAAATATAATAAGGACAGTAACAAAAGTGTTACGTTCTAGCAATGTTTTGTAAATTCACTGCTCTAAGGTAGCACTTTATATTTCACAGGGTACTTTTTTTTTTGTTTTTTGGTAAACCAGAGGCAGGGCACAGTATGGACACCTTAAAATATTTTTTGCTGCCCTGTTACAAATTATAAAAAAATAATGTCTTTTAGTATATATAATTTTTATTTTTTTTTAGTGTTTAATAGGATCAGTAGACATTAAGCATTCATTCTTTATACTTTTTCACAATAAAAACTAAAGCTTAGTTACCTGTTATTTATTTCTGTATTACCCCTATGACTGTGTAGACAGCCATTTTAGTTGTATGTAATGGGGCTGTAGTACAGCAAAGAGCATTCTAGAAAACAACACATGCATGGATTCTGCCCTCCATCTTATATTCAACTACTGTTGCTATGGAGTGTTACTGTCTTTTCCTTCTGAAACCCAAACAACTATCCCTGTTCCTCAGTTACTGAAATAAACAATCTCTGCCAATTCCACACAGTTTTATTTTTACAAATATAAGCAGAAATGAAACCCCTCTTTTGAGAAAGTACAGAGAGAGTTCACAAAGCCGAAAAGACGCTGCTGCTTCTAGTTCTACATGTTTGTTTCTACCTAGATGGACAGCAGGACTTTTAGGCAGCTGGGGATAGGCCTGCTTTACCTCCATCATGGATATTAGACCACACAGCTTGGAGCAATCTTCATTCCAGACTGGATGCTGCTCTTAAACAAACTACAGTTTCTTGTTAGTTCAACTACAGTCCATTAATATAGTTTCTGATATCTCTTGGATATGATGCTGTTCGGTTGTGGCTGGGATACAAGGTAAAGAGGCAGAGGATTTAGGTGCTGGCTGTACAATTTTGGATTTCCAGCCACTTTCCTAAGGCTGGAGCCCCATGTCTCCTGGAACAACAGTGCTGCTGATCTAAGAGGAAGGCTATGTTTCAAAACACCTTGCTGACCAAGGCTGCTTTAAGGCTGGGCTTAACTATGAAATGGTGCTGAGGAAAAGTGGCGGCTCAGATTGCCATAATCCAGCAGGATACTACAAGAGCCCTTCTTCAATACTTCCCTAAATACCGCAGTGAGAATCATGAAGTCCCCTAACCCCTACTGCTCACAATGTCCTGAAATACCAGGTATGAAAGAGGTGGTATCCTTGTGTAAGGGCACAACTGTTTCTTGATTCCCTCAGAGCTAAAGGACCTCTTTAGCCACGGAGGCCATGCTGTACGTGGGCCTCCGCTTTCCTCAGCACCACCGGCCTGCCCTGTGTGGGGCCTGCAGGCCGTCATACCCACTCACCTTCCCATGATGGCGCAGGCAAACCCTGAGGCTGGATACTTGGGAGAGCCTTGGCTCTCAGGGGAATCAGCGGCACCCCAGGTCTGCGAGGGCCCTCGGCCGGGGGTGCTTGCCTACCACGGCGGCCGGCGGCCGTTACCGGTCCCTTACACCCTGAGGCGGCACTGGGGGGGGGGGGCACACAGCACGTCCGAGGCCAGGGGAATAGCGGTTCCCCCGCACCTGCAGGGGGCGCTGCGACACCCGCTCGCTGTCGGCTCTCGGCGCAGCCGGGCCCCCGCGGAGGCGCAGCGCAGTACGCATGCGCGCAGGTCCCCGTGGGTCGCGGGGGTGGTAGCGCGTGCGCGCTCCGAGTGCGCGGGGCGGGGCTCGCGCTCACCTTGGTAACAGCACCGCTGCGGAGCCGCGCCCTGCCGAGGCCTTCTCTTGCCTCTGTCACCATGCAGGGCGAGGACGTCCGGTACCTCAAGAGGTAGCCTGGGGGGCTGGCCTTGGCGGGGAGGAGAAAGAGATGGTTGTTGTAGGTCCGAGGTGCGGCTTGTTGGGGGGGTTTTTGGGGTGGAAGGGGGTCGTGGGGTTGAGGCGCGGCAGGTTGCGGGGGGGGCTGGGCATGGGGCCGTGGGGCTGAGGCGCGGCAGGTTGTCCCGGGGATTGG
Organism: Psittacula echo; assembly: GCF_963264785.1. Taxonomy (NCBI): domain Eukaryota; kingdom Metazoa; phylum Chordata; class Aves; order Psittaciformes; family Psittacidae; genus Psittacula; species Psittacula echo. The sequence goes on from NC_137740.1 coordinate 21,330,841, forward strand.
AGTGGTGTGGTGTGGTGTGCCGTGCCGTTGTGTGGAGAGCTGAGGGGTGTACGAGGTTGTGGTGGGGAGACAGGTGTTGCAGGCTGTGGTAGGGGATGGATGGGAGGTTATGGGCTGCGGGAGTATGAGGGGGCTGAGGCTACGGGGCTGTGGTATTTTAGTCTGTGGTGAGGGCTGAGTGGGAAGTTGTGGGATAAAGGGGCAAGAAGGGGTTGTGGGGTGGTGATGGAGTGTGGAGTTGAGGTGCTCTGGGGTGAGTGGTTTGGAAATGAGAGGTATATCTGTTAGGGGTAGGCTGAGGGGTGTCTGTCTAGTCTGATGGGCAGGAGGCTTGTATCGGTACTGGGAAGCTGGATAAGGGATGAGTGATGGTTATAAAGTGGGTTTAGGGTGGGCTGAGAGATGAGATGGGTGGCATGCTTCTGGTAACTGGTTGAAGAAGGTGGTAGATTGGAGAGATGCACTGCTTTGAGGCTGACTGATGACATTTTATGATGTGCCTTTGGGATGGTGCACTGAGGCACCAGCAAGTTGAAAGGGTATAGTTGCTATTAGGAGTGGGGAGGGGCGTTGCCGTGGGCGGGTGGTTGCTTTGGGGAACAGACAGGCTGGGGACTGAGAAGGGGTATTAGGCAGTAAGTGCAGGTTCAGGATGCAGCTGGAGAGATGAGCTGATTTGGAGGAGATAATTAGGGCAAGGTGTGGCAGATTGTGGGAGGGATGGGACAGGTGATGTGGTGGGATGAATGCAATAGTTTGGGAGTTGAAATGGACCTGAGAGGTAACCATGGGTATGAAGTAGGCGATCTGAATTTGATGTTAAAGATGTGATGAATGAACGGTACCTTTATCTGTGTACTGGCAGTGGGACCAGTCAGTCTAATAGGGTCTGAGTAGGCAACTGTTGGCTCTCCATCAGTTGTTTCAAAGCAAAAGTGCTAGCAATCCCAGAAGATGTCAGGACATCGCATCATGAATCCCATGGAGTTCTGGGTTGTGGGGTTTTTTGTTGTTGTTGTTGTTTGTGTGGTTTTTTTTTCTTGGGTGGTTTTTTTTTTTTTGGAGTGAGGGTAGGTGAGGAGTGGGTTTTTTTTGTTTGGTTTGGTTTTTTTGGTTGTTTTTTTCTTTCTTTTCATATGCCACATATTAAGATTCATAATTAGAAACAGTGGGGGGAAAGCCCCTCTTGATAGTCTTTGAACATTAATTCTGTCATATAAATGCAATAATAGGTAAAAACAAATGGCCACCTGTAACTAAATAAGTAGCTGTAACTTTACAGCAGTGCCTATTTTTGGCTTTGGATATTCTGTTTGTGCCATCTTAGGTGGTTTTTGGAACACTCTTCTTTATTTTGTAGTCATCCCTGCAACAAGCATATTTTCTCTCTTTTAAAGGACACAAGCCAAAACCATCTACAGTGCTGATTAACAGGGCTAGGGTTGTGTGCGAGTCTGGTACTCCTATGATCCCTGTTTCCCTTTGTCATCCTCCTTGAGCAGTCCCCCTCCCACCAAGTCTGACTTGCTAGGATTTGTTATTGGATTTTCAGGCTTATCCATGTGTACTATTTGTGCCACTTGTAATTAGGATAGTTTGGTTTTGCTTTTTCCCCCTGAAGAAATTAGTTGATAAAGGTTATTCACACATCAGCTTTGGTTGTGTGAGTTCGTCTGGAATAGCTTTTGTTTGTAGAAAAGGCCTTCCTCTTTTAAACCTCTAATATAGCAGGTTTCTTGTTGACAAAGCAGGCAGTGAAGGGATGGGCTGATGTGTGTGAGAAGTCCCTAGTGCATTGCTGCTTCTATTAGTTACAAGAATGTCTGTATTTTAAAATTTTTAATGAATATATATTTTTGAATTTATTTTTTAATATATATGAATTTTTTGAATATATATATACAAACTTAAGATGCATAGAAAATCAATAAAGTAGATGTTTGTGGATTCAATGGGGAAGGAGGGATCATTTATCTAAAAGATTTTTTTTTGCTTTTGTCATGCTGTCAATCTGAATGCAGTGTTTTCCAAATGGAAAACAGTTTTAGTGGCTGGATAGTGCATTTTAGTGTATGTCTTCAAGCAGTTCATAAGGTAAAATTTTTCAGATTGGGAACTTGAATGTGAATAGATTTGTGACTCCATTAGCTAGGAAATAGCTCACATACTAAGAGTGGTTATCAATGTGAGAGGGCAGAAAATCTCTGCAGCTGTAAATTTTTCAGCTTATTCATCTGTCGTTCTTACAGAAAAAAATACGTATGGAAAATGCTAAAACTGTTTAAGCAGTCTTAGGCTGAGGTTCTGCTGGTCACTAAGCTCATCACTGCTTTACTGCTGCCAAAAGGAGGAGGTCTCACTCCATCCTGTTTATCCCTGCTCATAGATAGGAAGTCTTATTCTCTCTCTGTAGAGCACTTTAATTCAGTAACACATTAAAAAAAATCCCTCTGCCCAAAACATGAAGAGTTTTCTGTCAGATTGCTGGAATTGGCTGTGAAAGGTTTGGTGAGCCCTCACGCTGAACAAAGGTAACTGCCAGGAGCAGTTAAAACATGGGAAGATCTAATCCTTCTGGCAATGATGAGCTGTTAGTTCAGCTTAGTTCTTGTAAAACTATGCCACACTCCTTCAGGCCCACTTGTTCTCTACCTATCCTTTTCTTTATATCTGTAAATATTACCAAGCTGTCAATTTACAGAGGTTTGCCTATCACGAGGAGCATTTGTCGTTGGGATCTCCTGGTAGATCTAAATGTGAGGGAAATACTGTTGGGGGTGATGAGCAAGAAGTGGTTCTTTTCAAATAGATTTGTTGTAAGCTTTCTCCCCTGCAAGGCTGAACCTTGTGAGAACAGACTGTACTGAAGCATCTGCTTCAAAATACTGTTAAGGGGAAGAAAACGCAGGTTTCTTCAAAAAATCCTAAGTGGTAAATGGAGTTCTGCTACAATCTCAAGGAAGATGTTGCTTTTAGCAGTGAGATGTATTTGTTTGCCCTGTAGCTTTATGTCCTTGTAAGTCTGGTATTGAACTAGTTTCTTTATTTCCCACAGCAGACCTTTCTGTGGTTTGTGGGGTTTTTTGAGCAGCTATATCTCAGGAAAAAGGTAATTTTATGCTTGTATTCAGCAGAAGGGGAAGCACCCGCTGTAGTAGCTGGGTAGCTGGAGGCATACATTTCAAACATTTTCCAAAGTGAGTGGTTACATTGAAGGCTGCATCTGGATTTGCTGACATTTGCAGCTCTCTGAGGCTGAAGTAGTTTTCCCTGGTCTAATTGACCCAATGCTATAGCCAGCTGTTCTCTCATGTATGCTGATACAGCTACTAGTGAAGCCACCTGTAAGTCTGGGGGGGTGGGATTTTTTTGTGGGTTTTTTTTTTGTATTTTTGTTTTGTTGGTTGGTTGGTTGGGTTGTTTTGTTTGGTTTTGTGGTTTGTTTGTGTTTTTTTTTTTTTTTTTTTTTATTGCACAGGTTATGCCAATAAACCAACACCCAAACCAAACCCCAAAACAAACAAACAACCCACACATGCACTATGAAAGCCATTCTCTTGATGTGGTTCTGCTATCACTCAAAACCAGAAATAATGTGTATCTGCATGGCCTTTTATCCATGGCCTATCCTCATGATCCTTGTATCTCTGTGTGAACATGGAGTTGCTGTCACAAAGTAGGAGAGAGCAGGACAGGTCCTTCAGGCAGTGGCATTCCCAGGGTGCTTTCCTGGAGAATGCTTTTCCAAAGTATCTGTAGCTGTAGTAAAACATGTAGACATGCTTGATTTATATCTGTTGATGGCAGCTGTTGATCTGGTAATTCCCCAAGCCTGGCAACAGACACAGTGAGGCGAAGAACAGTATCAGACAGGTTTGTGCTTCAGGAGAAAAATTAAAATTATTTGTGATTCGTTCTTAGTAGGGTTTTAACTGTTAAGATTTAGTTAAGGGAGTCTTAGAAGAATTTCCATTTGTAAATGACTGCACTCAATCAATGTCATTAGCAGAAGATTTCTCAATACTGACAATGTAACAGGGAATCAACTGGGAAATTCACCCTCTCTGTCAGGTGCATCTTTTTCCTGATTGTAGTTCCTAAAGAGAGCTGGGAGACTTAGAAATCAAAGATTTATCCTGTTTGTTTCTTACTTGACTTCAGTGACTAAGTCTTGACCAGTGATTTGAGTGTTTCTGGTTCTAGTAGATATAAAAAGTCAAGAATATGCCAATAGCACTAAGCTTTGGTACAGCTGTGTGAAATGAAATGTGGTGCAGAAGGAGGGCAGTGTTTGGGTTAAGGAGACAAGTCTTTGTTACTTATCTGTTCTGATATGTTTTCTGAGCTTTTCAATAATTTTTTTCTTCTTCATTGCAGGAAGGTAAAAGGAGGCAACATAGATGTACATCCATCTGAGAAAGCCCTCATTGTCCACTATGAAGTGGAAGCAATGATTCTCGGAGAGATGGGAGACCCTGTGCTGGGGGAGCGCAAGGAATGTCAGAAAATGTAAGGTCATAGCAAGTTCTGATAGCTTTGCCCATTTTTTCCTAGTCATAAATTCAATAACTCAAAGTATCAATAGCCTGTAAGAAATTATATATTCTAATATTTATAAAACTTAACACTAGGTTAGTGGAGGGTTTAGAAGCCAAGGAAGTTAACATCTAAAACACATATTGTAAAGTGCTTTTCATCCATGTACTTTAAGGTGGTTTGTAAAGAAAAGTTATTACTCGCATCTTATATGATGGGAACTTGAGATAGAGAAGAGTGAAGTGATTGGTTCCTAATCAGATGGTTAATGTTGGAGCAAGTAATACTGTTGAACCTTCTGACAGCCTTATACTCTAGTCATTGACTCTCTTGTTGTTTTCCTCTCTCAGTGCTGCTAGTAATTTCAGTATAGTATCTGCATTTTACTTTTACCTGGTATTTTTCTTTTAAGAGCATTAAAATATTCCCCATTGGAAAAGCCCATAGAACTATTATGACTCTAATTTCCAAGATGCAAGTTTGAACCTTTCCTAGGTTTGTTTTATTTCTATACTGAATTCTTTTTGAAAACTTGAGCTGAAGTGGCTGCATGTGTAAGTGCATGTAAGAAGAAGAATTGAGGAAGAAAAAGAAAATCTTTAAATTATCTCAAATTTCTGAGAATATCTTTTCAGATGAATCAGCATAACTTGCATATGCAATGTGGTGGAATTCCTTTTTGATCCATCCTGTTGTTATTTTTTTGTGGATGCTGTACTACTTTGCAGTCTTGTGCATATTTTTTTAGGTGTATTGCAAATAAATTATTGGCTGCTGTGTCTGAGATGGTTATAAAGGATCTGTTTGTGCAACTGCATTTAGTGTTGCTGCTTGTCAGCTGATGGATAGTTATGCTCTGTCAAATCTGTTTGACAGTTACTTGCCATTTGGAATTGTAGAGAGCCACTGGTTTGACATTATGTTTGTAAGTCATGGCACAGCCATTGGTGGTATCAGGATCATTTCTGCCTCAAGAAATTCATGACTGTGTAAACATAAAGAACAGAAGATACAAAAATTTAGAAGCTGAAGAGACACTCATCTCTTTTGCAGCATTCGGCTGAAGAGTCTTAATGCCAATACAGACATTGCTTCCCTGGCTCGAAAGGTGGTTGAAGAATGCAAGCTCATTCACCCCTCCAAACTGCCAGAAGTAGAACAGCTGTTGTACTATCTGCAGAATCGCAGAGATGCCTCAGCAGGAAAAGGTAAATAATACAGGAACAAAGTAGCTTGGGACTGGGTTGCTTCAGCACTGAACAACTAGTGTGGGAGGTTTTTCTAGCTGAGATCCTGACTTGCTTGATCCTAACTTATGAGTCCTCTGGAGATGAGAATGGGGAAGATGTATAGGTAAATCACACTTGGGAAAGAATAAAATCTTGGAGTGAGACTGGTGAGAATTATCTTTTTAAAACCAGAGCTTACCTTTTTGGTTAGTTGATCTTAGTGTTGATGCTTATTACTGGCTGCCTTGTGCTTTAGTAGGACTTGAGAGGTACAGATTCCATTATTTGATGCAGCCTTTTGTTGTTGCATCTGCACATGCAGTGACATCAAAAGACTGTACGTTGATCTTCCTAGAAAGATCTGTCATCGTCTGTTGCAAGGGTAGATAGTGTTCCTAGGCTGAATTTGCACTGTCTGTAGAGACGGAGTGAGGAGTTTTCAGAGCATGACAAGCTTTGGTGTAGCAGAGAGCTTGGAATAGTTGTATTGTCGTCTTAAATTCCTGGCATCTTAATGATCCTATTTCTGTTTTAAGTTCATCTTAAACTTTCTGCTCAGGGGACAGTTTCATATTTAATGTCCAGTCCTGCGTTAACCTTGTGGCTAGCAAGGTTTCTTGCAGTCATTAAATGATTAGCTTTGTTCTCAAGTTGGGTTATTATTTTAGTGGGATAAGATTAAAACAAAGATTAATGTTATTTGTATGTTTTGATTGTAGGTGCTTTGGGTGTTTTACCCTCTTCTGTGTAACGTATACATGCAGGGGGTTGGAACTAGATGATTTTGACATCCTTTTCAACTTTTTTTTGTGATTCTATTCTATGATTCTGTGTTGGTGTATCTGTTATATACATGTATGTATACATATACATGTGTACATTACACACACACATGTATATATATATGTGTGTGTGTGTATATATATCTTGGTGTATCATAGGGCAGCTTTGCCACAGTGCACAAGCAGAATCAAGGCTGCTAAGGTATTTCACTGTGGAAGTGAGTTTTGCCACTCTGGGCTTTCACTAATGATTATCAGCCTTTGTCTCCCCAGCTGACTGGGCTGCAACTGATCATTTAGAGTAAGGAGTCAGAAGGCATCTAAGATTTATTTTGCTTCCTGTATGCTGTCCAGCTTCAGAAACCTGACATACCTTAGCTGTGTTAGTCTGACAGGTCAGCGTGACACAAAAGGACTTTGATTTTGATTTAATGAGAATGTTTACTGTGAGAATACTGGGCTTGTGTGTGTGTGTGTGCGTGCGTGCGCGCACATGCATAGTCTAACTGCAACCCTGTCTTTTTCTTTATAGAAAAGAAAGAGAAATCCAGTAAGCCAAAAGATCCATCCCCATTTGAAGGAATGGAGGTAAATACTGGTGGTAGAAGAAAAATGCAAAATCCATTTACTTCTTAAGTAGATATTAGGGAAGAGGAAATACTGAAGCTTTAGGGGTTTATGCTGCCTGTTTTTTTAAACAAAGAACTTGGTTTGGGAATATTGCAGAATGGAATAGAAATTGTCTCCATAAAGGGTAAAATACTTGACTTGCATACTTCCCTCTCCAGCTGTAGCATGCAGCAGAGCAGAAAGAGAGGTCTGGAACATCAGACAGGACACAGAGAGTTGTGTCTAAGCATCCTTTGTTTTTTGTAATTAATTCTCAAATTTCCTGGTGTTCATTGGCAGTTATTCTGGATGTGTTGATTTTTTTCCTTGTATTTTATTTTTCCTAAGATCTTAACTCCAAGCTGTGCACTCTTTTGGGATTGAATAATGTTGTGATTGATTGTGTTGAATTGGCATCATTTTCTCTGTGAAACTGTCACTTATGACTGCTTTCAGATTGATGAAGTTGCCAATATCAATGACATGGATGAGTACATTGAGTTACTGTATGAAGACATTCCTGACAAGGTGCGTGGCTCTGCCCTTGTCCTGCAGCTGGCTAGGAATCCGGATAATTTGGAAGAACTACTTATCAATGGTAATTTTTAAACCTGGTGGTAATTCCTCTTAATGTGGTGCTTTCTTCTCAAGGGAAAAATAGTTCACCTTTAATTTGGGATTTTCTCTAGTTTGCCTTGCATAAATACATAAGCTGTCTGTCAAAGCCCAGCTGGATCTCTCCACAAATGGATGCTGTTCTTAGGTGGGCCTAATGCAGAAATCTTCTGGGCCTCAATAGGCTCCAGCTGGTTTGCTTTTTTTTTCCTTTTCCTTGTAATTTTGATGCTATACATAACTATAGGTGTCCAGTTTTCAATGGGAAAGAAGAGTGATCTGGACAAGAAAAGTATGACAAGAAATATAAACCAAATTATTAAATAATACAAAGTTGCTATGGGGAAAAAAAGATGAAAGTGGATGAAAGAAAGATGTGGATGAAAAGTGATACTTCTCAATATAGCATTTAAAGGGGATTTGGAAACTAAAGTGGTGATGTTTTAGGTAGGGCCCACAGACTAGCATGGAACATACAGCTGGCACAGGCCACAGGATGGTAAGATTAGTGGTAGTTTTAGGATGACCTTTGTGTTTGGTTGCAGCTTTCTTGCGTGTGGCCTCTTCCTAGGGTTTGTGATTGGATGACCACCCAGGGTACTCTGTTTTAGTACCATTTCCAAACATAACTTGTAAGCAGTGTTACATGTTAAAGTGAGATACGTCTGAAAATCTTTCATTTAGAAAACTGATAGATGTAGAATGAGGTATATCCAAATTCTGAACCTCACAAGGCAAAAGGAGGGAGGTAAAATGCTGATGCTCACCCAAATTCTGTTTCACTTCAGAAGCTGCCTTGGGTGCGTTGGCTCGAGTGCTGAGGGAAGACTGGAAACAAAGCGTGGAACTTGCTACCAATATAATTTATATTTTCTTCTGCTTTTCAAGGTGAGTGCAGCATCTCTGTGTGTAGGAACTCCTCTCTGCTTAGTGTTTTTGCATTTGTTTTCTGCACTGCACTACAAAACCTCACTGAAACAGGAAAAAAGTTTGCTGAGATGGAAACGCATTTCTCATAAATGACAAAATTGAGGCACAAAAAGAACCCCCGCAGTGAGGCAATGTGTAGTAGAGCTGAGAAGAAACTAGTAAGGGTTCTCACCCACAGCTTATAGGCTGAGCTGCCACTTTTTTATTTCCCTCAGCATTCCTACAAGGAACAAGTGGTATTCAAAAGTGAAGTGGGTGCTTGTTCTTGTTTAGCTATGCCAGTGTTTCAGCATACCCTGCCTAGAAATAATGCAAATGTAATTTGCATTGCAACTTGATTTTAGGCCTCTATTATGTGTCTGGTAAGTAGGGATTCCTCTGAAGCACTTACAATATGGAAAGTAGGGCTGATTGGAAAACGATTTTCCTTTATGCATAAAAATTGGAATGTGTTCTTTATTTTGAATTGGAAAAACATGCTATTGCTTTCCTTCTGCAAGTTTGGAAAAAATATTCATGTTTATAGAAACTGTCTTTTGAAACAATTTTTGAATAGAGGAATGTTATAATGGGGCAGAGAGTAAATACCTTCTTTAATACTTCATGTAGTATGATGTTGGGACATGGCTGCCATAAATGTCAAAACAGATTTGGGATGGTTTGCATTTTTCTTTTTCCTCACAAGTTGTTTTTCTTCAATGTAGTTTTTCTCAATTTCATGGAATAATCACACACTACAAAATTGGAGCTCTGTGTATGAATATCATAGACCATGAACTGAAGAGACATGAGCTTTGGCAGGAAGAACTTTCTAAGAAGAAGAAAGCTGATATCCTTTTGGTATGCTGGGGCAGCTTGATGGCTTCTGACTTGCCTTGATAGCTGTTGTTGATTTATATGAGATGAGCATACAGCAGCTTCTGTGAAATCAGTAGAATTTACTATTTCTAGTGAAGTGCAAAATAAAATATGAAAAAGACCAAGAGTGAGAAATTTGGGCTGCTGAAGACATTAAGTTATAGTTACTAAAACAACAACAACAAAGTTTTATTTCATCAGTAGTATGTTTTAGGAACATTTGTCCTGACTATTAGAATGTGATACATCCAGGATGAGGAGGAGAAAAAAAATTATGCCGTAGATTACAAGTATAGCAAGATGTTGCTGAAGTAGTGTGTTTACACTGGCTATTCCACAGATCCCTTGCTTTTTACTAATGGTTGAATAACACCCTGAGGATTGTAGTCATTTAGGCTATTTAACTTTTATCTGAACTTCTTAACTCCTGTAATTTACTTGATGAAGATCCTGAAAATCAAACCCTGAAAAAGGACTATGAGAAAACTTACAAGAAATATCAAGGGTTGGTTGTCAAGCAGGAACAGCTACTCAGAGGTACCAAATCCAAATAGAAAATTATTTCCTTGTTGGTGAATGTGGGTAGCGGGTTTTATTAAGTGCTTGTTACAACCAGGATGCATTAAACATACTGAATGTGTGGATAAATATGGAAGAGCATTGCCAAAGAATAGGGAGAAGATGAGTGCTTAATCAGATTGACAGTGTACTAACAATTTTTAAAATGATCTGTGAATCTTAGAGGAAAAATAGCAAAAGTGATCCGCTTAAATTTTCTTTGCTCATAATTTTGATTTGGGAGGAGTTTGGGTATTCTGGTTTTGTACATTTGATGGGGAGGGGGTATTGGGGGTGTGGGTGTTTGTTTTGTATTGGGTTTTCTGTTTGTTTTTTTATTTTGTTGTTTCATTGTTAACTTGGCCTGTATCTGATTCAAGTTCATTCTGTCTCAGTTTTTGTACGAAAGTACAGTTAGTGTTAGATAGAAATGATGTGAGTGGCAAAGCTTTCCCAGGAAGGGCTTTTTAATAGTTCCCATTGGAACTGAAAGAAAAAGAAGTGTAAAAAGCTTCTAGTTATCATATTTTTATTTTTATTTTCAAAACCACTATTAGAATTCAGCTTCTTAATGCATTCTAAACAGGGATAAAAACCATTCATGGTCAGTTTCCTTCAAAATGCATTGTGAAGGTAGCAGAACACTTCTGAAAGTCTTAAGCAGTTAATATGTATATAGAGACTTGTTTAGTTCTCTTGTCTGTGATCTCATGATATGATTTGTATTGGACTTTGTTAGTTGCACTTTACCTGCTCCTAAATCTTGCTGAGGATACTCGCACTGAGCTGAAGATGAGAAACAAGAACATTGTCCATATGTTAGTGAAAGCATTGGATCGTGAAAATTTTGAGCTGCTTATGCTGGTTGTATCTTTCTTGAAGAAACTCAGCATTTTTATGGAGAACAAAAATGATATGGTAAGGCTCAGAGCACTCATAGCACTCTACTGCAATATTAGAAAAGTATGGACTGTGTGGTTGAAGGGAAGAGGGAGACATTTCTGTCCCCACTCTAAGTATCTGTAGCACTGATTATCTTCTTTGTTACTAGTAAAATGAGTAAAAGTGCAACATCCAGCCAATAACATGTTGCAACATTTTTCTGAAGAACTGTTATCCCTAATGGTGAAGTTACCTCAAAATATGATACATGAAATTCCAAATTTTGAAGACAGCACCCTAGAGTCTTTTCATACCCCCACTTCTGGAAATGCCCATGGCCCTGCCCCCAAACTAGATTCTTTTGCCAACATACGGGTGTCTCTGCCATGTATTGCCTCGGAAAGAAAGATAGTTACCCTTTTGCAGTGTGCTAGACTAGTTTACTTATTTACTAGGCCAACTTGGTCTTCAAAGGCACCTCACAATTGTTCCTTCATGCTCCTATGAACTGTGGGCCGTGTTACTCTTAGTAAGCATCTTTTAGGTGAACTCTCAAACTTCTGAAATCATAGCATATTTCTCTGTGTGTGTGACTTTAAGCTCTAGCCAAGCATCTCCTTTAGTGATTTTTCCAGCGGCTTTTAATAGATACATGCCTTCACTTACATACCTTTATGCCAGCTTGTTAAATGAAAATGATAAATTTTCCTTATCCAAGAAGTAATCTGAGATTAATGTTACACTTAAACAGTGAGATGAAAAGATCTGTGTAAATGCAGTAGGAAATTAATTGCATCTTTGTTACTGGAACTGTCATTCTCATGCATATGCACTGAAAAATGTAAACGAGGTATCTCTCTTATTTATATATTGGGTATCCTATTTCTTAACAAAATTCAGACACCAAGCATGTGTTTTGGGGGAATGTAGACTGTTTATTGGGTGATTGGTCATTGATTTAGTTTATACTTGTGTAGTGTCCTGAAGGACTTTATTAGGAAGATAAGGATGATTTGCTGGCACACCTTCTGCGTTCCATTTGATTTAGCAGAAAGAAAAATGAAACAAAGTTGCTGAATTAATTGCAGAGTGTTTTTAACAGTTTTGAGAAGACTTTTGAAGAGGTTTGTATGGTTCAGGTCAGCTGTCTGCTTGAGCATTCCTTACTGGTAATAAAGATGCTACTTTTCTCTGCACAGTATTATTAAGAAAGGCTACCAGTGAAGGAGAAGGTGTTTTGGTATTTATATCAGGCAATAACACAAAAATGTCAAAGGCAAAATGAGCCAAGATTAGTTGTGCAATGCCTGATTCTAAGTAAAACTGAATAATCCCTGTATGTTTATAGCACACTCTTCTCTTTGGTATTCAAATAGGGATATTTATTAATTTAATTTAGGAATTTAATACTTGTATTAAATTCAAAGCTGTGAAATAGGCATTCTTGCTGTCTGATTGTTTTTGCTCAAAGTTGTTTGATTATAAGTCAGTTGTTTGATTATTGCAATATGCAGTGTGGGGCAAGCTGTAGTTTCTTAGTATTCATTCTCTGTGTATTTATAACTGGAAGGCTATTTAAATACATGCAAAAGTTTGAAGAATGTGGAGTAATTTTGTGTGCCTCCTTCTGGCCAAAGAGGTTTTGGAAAACAAGAAAATGCGTTTAAAAGATTATGTCAAATAAAAGCAGAGGGATTATGCTTAAAAGATGATAAAAAACTTTTTAAAGTTTTGCCAGTCAATGCTGAGATGACATTTTTTTTTCTGGCTGCTAAAGTGAACGTGATCTCAGAAACTGATACCACTTCTGAGTTCCTGGATTACACTTTTAAATTTGAAAGTAATACATGTTTCAAGATGACTTTCATGCTTTTATTAAATTAACATGCAGGACACATGCCTCTTCTGAAAGCACGTCCAAAGTTCTGTCTAGGAATTCAATTGAAATTTGTAATGAAAGGTCTCAAATTCTTTTTGAATGCCAGTTTTCTGTCTGTCTTGGTTGGGTATCTCTTTGACTTTAACGTCACTTGTTCTAGAATTGCTTGTGTTTACATTTAAATGAGTTGTTACCCCTACCCTAATCTAATCTTGCAAGTGATGTCTTGATCACAATTTTACAGTGTTCCAACTGTAAGGAATATTTCCAAGGCATCTGAACTGTTTGGTTCAAAATCTTTCTTAATCAGTGTTACCCAGTAGCCCAATCTGGAAGACTTCAACCACAAAGACATAAGCAAAGCTGCTTCAGATGAAAGTGCATTGACATTATGGGTATTATGGGTACAAATTGGATATGCATTTGCATATGTGTGTATGTAAATGTATAAGACACTGAGAGGGCTTTTACATTGAAGGCAAAGCTAAGTTTGGATGGATTATGGATTTTTCTTTTTCTTGATACACAGGTTGAAATGGATATTGTTGAAAAACTTGTGAAAATGGTACCCTGTGAACATGATGACCTGCTGAATGTCACTCTCCGACTCTTGCTAAATCTCTCCTTTGACACAAGCCTGAGAAATAAAATGGTGCAAGTTGGTCTACTTCCCAAACTGACTGCGCTTCTAGGTATGTGTCCTGGGTTCAGCAGTAGCAGTCATTTTTCTCCTTCTTAGTAGCTGGTGCAGTGCTGTGGTTTTGACTTTCAGCCTGGGAACAGCGCTGATAACACCGATGTTTTTAGTTGTTGCTAAGTCATGTTTACTCTGACCAAGGACTTTCTGAGTCTCGTGCTCTGCCAAGGAGGAGGGGAAGCCGGGAGAAAGCAGAGACAGGACACCTGACCCAAACTGACCAAAGAGGTATTCCATACCACAGCATGTTATGCCCAGTATATAAACTGGGGGAATTACCTGGAAGGGCTAGTTCACTGCTCAGTTGGGCTGGATATCGGCCAGCGGGTGGTGAGCGGTTGTTTTCTCTTCCCTTGTTATTTCGCTTATCATTATTATTGGTGGTGGTAGCAGTAGTGGTTTGTGTTATACCTTAGTTACTGGACTGTTCTCATCTCAACCCATGGGAGTTACATTCTTTTGATTCTCCTCCCCATCCCTTCGGGAGCCGGGGGGGGAAGGGGGGTAGTGAGAGAGAGACTGCGTGGTTCTGAATTACAGCTGGGCTTAAACCACGACATTATGTGTTCTTCTGTTGTAACACAGACATTTCATAAGGGATGGTGAAGCTGTTCACATTATGATATAGTGTGATATAGTGTGCCTGAAAGTTGCTACAGCACTTTTCTCTTTGCCAAAGAGCTTCCTTCCTTAATACTCTCATTTTTTTATTATTCAGCTTGACAGTCTGTAACTGTTAAGATCATGTGGGTACTTTGGATGCAAGTGAAACTTTTTGTTGTCCGTAGGGGAAAACCAATAAGGAATGTGGAAAAAGCAGGACGTTGTCAAATTTGATCCTTCTTGTACACTGGAGTTCTCAGGAAGGAGTTTTTACAGCTCTTTGTGTTTTCTTCGGCTGACACTATCTAGAGGCTGCTCTGGTAGATATACTAAATGTTTAGCAGGTTTGGCCATGAGCTGAGTGCTCATTTTTAGGTGAAAGTTGAGCATCTTGTATTATGGAGCCCTGAATGTATGAGACACTGATGCAAGATGTTGTTAAATCTTTCTGAGTTACATTGGGTTTGGGATGTACTAAATCCAGTGCTGATGGTGTATCCAGGTATGATTGGAACAACTGGAATGCAATAGTGAATCTGTGTGCCTTCCCCCCTAGCTTTGACTATAGTCTCTTAGGATTGGTTGCTTTCTCAAGTTTACATTCACCCTCAACATGAGTGTATTGCTGTTTAGTATGCAAAATAATGCCATGAAAATTTACACTGCTTTGGAAGCCTTGATCTTGTTGGTGATTAAACTAACAGCTACCTGATATATCCTGAAATGCCTCAGATCTTTTTATGCTTTCTGTCCCATAACCATGTTTGCACTTGATATCCTCCTTTGGGCTGAGCTAGGAGGGAGAAGAAAAATGGCACTTGGAATCCCTCTTCTTTATACTTTTTTCCTCAAGACAATGATATTTGGAAGTACACTGAGAAGTGGAAGCTGGTCAGGAAATAAATTTTCTCTCATTTGAGTGGAGATCTGGCTAGGTAGGCTGGCTCAGCTCGGGTTGTAAACTTTTTGGAGCAGGAACTTCCCTCTCTTGTTTGTACAGCAGCTACGACTGTGGTCTAAACTTGGGGCTTCTGGGTGCTTGTTACCCCAAGCAGTGGCACAACACTGAGAATTCCCTGCTCCCTATAATTCCCTATTTAACATTAAAGTCAGAGTAAACTCATCAGTTAAGTATCTGCTTTCTAATGTCTGATGCTAATGTGAAGAGGAGAATTTGTTTTCAAATGCCATTCTCTCAAGCTTCTAAGTAGGCCTGTGCAGAAGGCTGTTTAGCTCAAAAGAACGGGCTGCTAAAACTGCAGTCTGTTCCTGAAGTGTCTGTTGAGTAATGTGCAGAAAGTTCTGGTACTGCCAGAAGCTTCACTGTCTGTTTGGTTCAGTGAGTGGTGGCTCTTTCCTTGACTTGGATATGTTCGTCTATTTTTGCATAGGTCCATGTGCTGTTTGCCCTAGCTCCTCCCGCTATAATTCCTTGATACTTACTTATTTTGCCCTTGTTTTAGTTAGAAAATGTAGGCAGAATTATTGTCTATTACTTGTTTCTTAAGACAATTTTGTGATTCTTGATATGGTGATTCAATAATCAAATACATCACTTTGTGTATCTTGTGTCAGGGAAGCTTGCAGCCTTAATAAAGTAATCATGTGTCAGATACCCCTTTTATACAGGTTACTTGAGTATTAAACACACATTATTCAAGTCACTACCCTTCAGCTTAAATTTGCAGGTTACCTTAAAGTGCTAACACACCTCAACAGCTGTTGACAAGTTACCATACAGCTCCTAATGCCAAGAGGTCGAGTTTGTTGACTCAGTCTACTGAAATTTAGCATTTGTGCATGCTGTGCCTTTGAGTCTTTAGCACTGGGTTTGAGATGAGCATAAATTAAGTGTAGTAGGTGTTTAAGGGAAGAGTTGAGATTGCCAAGAATTAAAGGACAGGATTTGTCAGGCAATGGTTTAGGGCTGAGCACTGAGGTAGCTGCAGCCTGCCCTTCTGGAAGATGTGCCACATTTCCAAGGGACACTTCGTGTCTTGGGAGCAGGAAGACTGTAACTGTAGATGGAGACTGGAAGCAGAGGGCATGGACTGGGTTCAACTGAGCTATTAAAAATGGACAAAATACGGCATGAATGTATTTGATAAGGACCATTTTCTTTCTTTCCCTCTCCAGAGTGCTGAGGCTGCTGTTGAAAGCATGGACATGAGGAATTCTGCTTAGTCTTGGTTTCCATTTTAATTGGCCTTTTCTTTTTAATAGTGCCTATGTCAGCTTCCCCATGTAGCTTTGCCAGTCAACACTGCTTGCTAGTTTTCACGGCTTCTCTTTGCAAGTCTACTGTATATGACAAGACTCCTCTTGTTCCGTCCAGGCACCCAAATTAATCAATTACAGCTGAACTTTGTTATGCTCTGAATCTCAAAAGATTTGAGTGTAGTTGAAGGAAATTTGCCTTTAGACTTGAGATCAAGAGCTGGAGCAGAGCTGTGGAGGCCTATGAGATATAGCCTGCTATATTGAGGATTTTTCATACACAAGCTCCTCAAAGAGGTGTAAAAGGAGACTTTGTCGGTTTGTGTGGCTTCAGTTCTTTAAGAAAACCTTGTAATGTTTGGCTCACCAGGGTCTTGGGGAGAACCTTTTTTTTTTTGTATTGATGGCTTGCTTTAAAACCTAGAAATTATAGAATCATAGAATAGTTAGGGTTGGAAAGGACCTTAAGATCATTTAGTTCCAACCCCCCTGCCATGGGCAGGGACACCTCACACTAAACTGTGCCACCCAAGGCCTCATCCAACCTGGCCTTGAACACTGCCAAGGATGCAGCATTCACAGCCTCCCTGGGCAACCCATTCCAGAGCCTCACCACCCTAACAGTAAAGAATTTCTTCCTTATATCCAATCTAAACTTCTTTTTATTTTCCTAGTTATCTTCCTTTTTTACATTCTCTGTGTGAATTCTTTATGTGCCAGTATATGTGAAGTATGGATTCAGTGAATTAAGATGAGAATTCACATGAATTTACCAAGTGGTTTAAGCTAGAAGTTTGCCTGAAATGTGGAAAACACAGATTCAGTGCCCTCTAATTATCACCACAGAAGGAGCGACCAAAGCAGTGAGCTATAGACTATTCTCTGGAGGTCTGCTTCATTCTTCCAGTGCTCTCATATTGCTTTGGCTGGCATAATTCAAGTGGAGTAAAGAAGTGATTTGCTGCAGATACAGTAGAGTTTGGTGGTTAGCGTATTCACTTCTGGAAAGTATTCTCACTGAAAGGGGGAAACATAAAGCTGAACTTCAAGAAAACAGATTCACATCCTTCCTTTATCCCTGGGCATGCTCTTGCACTGTTGGATGGAAGGGAAATATTAGCCTTTTTATAATTCTTGCCGTGGATGTGTGATTGGTTTCTGAAGTAAATGCCCTGGCAGCAAACAGAAGAAAGCATTGTCCACAAGGAAGAATAAATCCCCCGTCTTCTTGTTTGGACCAAATCCACTTTGTTTTTCAGTTAACTGGCCAAACCAAATACAAGATTTTTAGTACAGCTCTCTTAAATATACCCACAGCTTGTGATTCACATTCTTCTAATAAGGGTGCTGTTTTGTGTTTTCTTAGCCTTTGTGAAGTGAGACAAATAGTTTTCCATTCTCCATGAGAACAGCAGGCAGTTTGTACAGCAGAACCAGCTGAGTGCTGCTGTGTGTGTAATGGCAGGCTGCAAAGTATTCTTGGTGGCATCTTGTTCAGAAGGCACTCCTGGCAGTATGCAAGTGTGACAGGCAGGACTGGGGTTTCTGTGTCCACCCATGAGTGAATTATTCCTCTCAAAGGATCTAATTGATAAAGAATAGTGCAAAAGCTGTGCAGTGAGGACTGGTTTGCTGCTGAAAGGGTAAAAGGAGTAGGTCTTGCTTCATACAGGGAGCAAACATTGTGGTGTGTTCATCCTTTTGAGCTGCTGGAGAGTTCTTAGGTGTGCTGAATGCATATTGTAATGTCAATTTTCTTTTCATTCTCTTCTCAGTGAAAGCTATGCTCAAAGAGTGAGAATGCATCATGTTTGGAAATTACACTAAAGTGTGTGGTTTTGGTTGCTCAAAATTACTAGCTACTTTTAAAAATTGAGGACTGATTGAAAACAGGTATTGGTGAACTGAAAAGTGAGCAGGTCACAAAACAGCACCAGTTGCAAATTGGGTCCAAATGGGACATGGAGTGCAGAAGAGTTGTGCATATGGCTGTGAAAGTGTTAACACAATGCTGTGAAAGTGTTACACAGTGCCAAGGTGTTCAATCTCAAAAAGATTCTATGATTTTAGGTGATGATGAGCATCTTGAGCTATATTTTCCAGTACTGACTGAAAGAAAATTGGTTTGGTGGATTTGTATTCAGCTAAGAAGATGAACATTTTTTTAATACAGTATTTTGAAATACAGTGTGATCAGTCACAAACAGCAATAGTATAGTTTTGCCAGTCATGGTATGTATCAAGCCTAAATGCCTTATTAATGGGAGCATCCTGGCCTGATATTCTTAATTTCTCAGTGTTCCAAGATTTAGTGTCAGCACACTGAGAAGCAGTAGCTGCCTAATCTTATAGAGAAGTCTAAGTGCTGTGCAACTGGTTTTGGCAGTATGATTTAGCCCTCCTGAGGAGTCTGCCTTCACTAGGTTCATTGATAGAAATTTTGGGAGTTTATTATCTAAAATCTTGTCTGGGAGCTGCTGAAATTCCACTGATATTTTTCCATTCTTTACAAGTTAGGTTTAATGAGCAATCAAAGCATTGCCAAACAGTTGTATGTTGGGTTTCCTAACAATCAAGTCTCGATATGGTATGCAGCCAGGCGGGCTGTTGGCTGCTGTTTAAAACTGAGGTAGTACTTTGCTCTCTAATTAATGGAGGGCTGTGGGTTTTTAATGTTCTATTCCTTTTATGAAAGTTTCTTTTAAGAAGGCTTACAGTGGATGTGTTCTGTTTATGAGTTCACTTGGCCTTTTTGTAATGAACTTATTATGGAGCTTCACACATCTGTTGAAAAATTGAGCTTCTTATAGGCTGCTGCAATGTTTTTTCTGACTTTAATAGGCCTCGTTTATCCTATAAAGAAACATACGTTTTCTTACCTGATCAAGTGAGCAAACAATAGGGGTCAGATGTGGCAAAGACCCTAACAGAAAGCACATGTCCAGCCATCAGGGTGAGGTAAAGTCATATCAGGATTGCTTGAAGTTATTAATGGCAGTAAAATTTATGCTTCCTCCTGTTTTCCCAATTAAATTGAGAAACCTTTTTTTCCTAAGGTGGCTCTGCAGCAGCTGGTTCCAATACTTGTTGTGTGAATATTGCCTGGGGTGTCTCCATTCCTTTATGGTAGAGGATGGCTGAAGCACGTTAAGTAACAGTTCAACTACAGAGACCAGTCTGTTGGAAAGCAGTAATTATTAAAGGTTTTATTTTAATGGTATTTTTTTTTAATCATTTGTGGTGAGTATGGCCAAGGCATTAAAAAACCCCAAACCAGCAGCAACAACAAAAAAAGCAACCAAAAAACCCACAAAACCAAAACAAAACCCCTCATGAAACAAACACACAACAGCAAACAAACAAATATCCACCAAAAGAAAAATAAAACCATCTACCATCTTTTAACATTTAACTTCTAAATCCTTACTAGAAATGCAAATAAACCTAGCATGTCTGATATAAGGATCGTGCTGTGTGCACAATGTGTATTAGAACCCAGCACTTACTTCAATACTTTAACTATGGATTAGACAGCAAACTTTAAAGAAAAATTGACTTCTGATGTTGAGAAATATCGAACTCTAAAGTAGAGACATGTCAGTAGTGATAATGTTTTTTTTGAAGCAGAAATAGAATCCCAGCTAACTAAGATAAAAGTGTTTGCCATATCCCAGCTTTGTGCTACTGGTACATTGTAGTGAATTATCAGGAAAGGATAATTGGAATTCGTAACATCATCTTTTTATATAAGTTTTCAAGTTTTTGAAGTCTGGTTTCTAAGAATTTTCTGACTCTTTTAACGCTTTCCAGAGTAGGAAACAGTTTTTCCATTTTGTAGTTATTACAAAATGATAATCTGAACATTCAGCCTTTGATTGTTCAGGTGAATGAAAGTTCATTGCCATGGTGTGCTGCTCACAAGTGCACATGTGTATTTAGCTATGTTACTAACTTCTTTATTGAAAAGGATAGCTTTGGTGTAACACAAGAAACCTCTTGAGTATTGACTGAGAATAGAAAGGCTTATGGCAGCAGCAAGGACAGAAGTGGAGATATGACAGCGATCTAAAGATGAGGGAGCTAAGTTGTTGGAAATTCACTAAACTGCTGAATGGGCAGAATCCCACTGAACCACTATTTCTACTGGAGTTTACAAATATGTGTGCAATTAATTTAATTCCTTTGTTTGCAAGAACAAATTAATACTTTAACAGTAAAAGGTAAATCTAGTCTTCCACATGAACTCAAAGCTTTACCAGGCATGACCTGGATGCCTAAAGCATGGCAAAACACAACCAGCCAGCTCTAATTTCTTGGAAAACCTCCATAAGGAATGAGTGGGGCACTTCTGCTAGTCTTCGTAATCTGTTGTAAAATCTTCATAAAGCCTGTATGAAGGCCAAGGTAGAAGAGAGAAGAGCACCTTTTCCAGAGCCCTTGTGAAGCTTGCAGGCAGAGGGATTGTCTTGAAGGATCACATGAACAATTTTGCAGGTGTGGTAGTCCCATAGATCTTGAGGCTTTTACAACTTCACATGTAAGTGGAAAGGTTACAACCAGTTTTGGAAATATGGAAACATATTAAATCACAGCTTCTGCTGTTTACTGAAAACTCTTTTAGGTGATATTCTCCAATGCAGGACACCATCTTCAGATTCCCCATGTCTGCAGTTGCTAAGGTGAGAGATCTTTTGTCAGTTGGTGTCTTCAGACCCTTTGAGATGAGGGTACAGATACGCTAACGTAAAAATTTATTGCACTACAGTGAGTGTAGTGCTGGTAAATCTATACAATCAGTTTTTGTTCCTTTGGTCTCTGACATACAAATGCTTTGCAGGATGGGTTATTCTGCATGTTTGAGTAATTTCATTGCATAAAGCGAAGCTGGGGCCTCGTCTTATGCTTTTTGTAAAAGCTGTCAGATCTGTGAGAAACTTGTACGTCCTCAATGAATGACATTTTAAATGACAAAACTGTAATCTTTTCACAATAAGAATACAGTTGAACTGTTTATCTTTCTTCCAAGACTTTGCTAGTTAAGAGTATGCTGGTGCTTGTGCAAGAACAGTCTCTCTTGGGTAAGAGCTTAATTCTTTTTCTGTTGAAGACTCATAAGCTGAACCAATATTTAACTCTGCTTTTTTGGGCTTAATAGATTTGACCCTCAGCTTTGTACTTCAGCTACTTCAAAACATGGCTAAAACCAGTTTCCATTTCAATGTGATGAATCATCCCTTTTTCCAAGTGAAAGGTAGCATCATGCATTTAGAATGGTGGCTGCTCTCCTGTGGAGCTGTGCACCCACAGAGCCAGGAGCATGGAAAGTCTCTACCTGTTTCCATTCCCACTGAATTCCAAGCAAGACTGGGAGGGTGTTTTTAGAGCAGCGAAGTTTGAGTATTTTCTAGTAGTTGTAATTGGAACAGTTAATGTAATTTAATGAAATATAGTGCAGATACAGCAAAAATTATGCATGTCCTATAGATTTCCATTAAATTGTATAGCATTTAATCTATGTAGCTTGGTGGAGACTTCTGAAGGAACAGCTTTGTATGGAATTATTTCCACCTACTTTGGAAGTGGGCGTTCTTAGTTTGATTCAAACTAAGAACGGCCTCTTCTAATCTCCAGTTTGTTGTAATAATGGTAGCTAATTCTTTTTGTCTCTTCCCTTCTTCCTTGGTCACAGCCTTACCCAAGCATATTTCTTTTTTGAAGGAGAGAGAAGCAGCTTTATCTTCTTCCTTGAGTGATAATCCTGTTGCCTCCTGTTTTTTCTCTCATCTGGATTTATAATTGACTTATTTCTGATTTGTGCAGCATGTAGGATACTACAACCAATCAGCTTCTCATTTCTCATGTGTGGATTCACATGAGGTCAAGTATGGTTGATTGTAGGACATCCTAAATAACAAAAAATATTTTTTGTTTGTTTGTTTGTTTTAATTCTCTAGGAAGATCAAGCTTCTGAAAAGGACTTATCTAAATTTAGCAGTATGTTGTCTACTGAGTGGCTATGCTTTGTTGTCTTTTACAAGTATCAATGCTGCAGAGAGGTTTTTACTGTATATTTTTCCCATCTGTCTTGCATAGAGTTCCAGGCAAAGAAATTGAGCCTAGGGCTCCAGATACGCAACTTCATTTTTGTCTATGTGAATGCTCCATCCCTGGCAGTGTTCAAGGCCAGGTTGGGCAGAGCCTTGGGTGACATGGTTTAGTGGGAGGTGTCCCTGCCCATGGCAGGGGGGTTGGAACTAGGTGATCTTGAGGTCTTTTCCAACCCTAACTATTCTATGATTCTATAGTGGTAACATTAACTCAGTCTAAATTAGGCATTTATAGGCCCTTTGACTTAGGATTTATCATTATAATTCCTTCTTTGTTTCCTAGAAAAAAAAGAAAAATTATATCCATGTTTCAGATGTGGCATGTACTTAGTTCCTTGAGGGAAGGGGAAAAAAAACTAAAAAACACTCAAAACCACCAAAAGAAAAAACAAAAACCACAAACAAATTAAAAAAACCCACCCAAACACAAAACAACCACCCAACCATGGCAAAACCAGGGGTTTAAGTTAGCCTTATAGTATGAAGCCAGCTTCAGTTAACATAAAGATGGCACAAGAGGGGTTGTTAGTATGTAATTAATATCATAATGTATTATTTATGATGTCTAGTCTCCTTGAGTGTGAGCAGATTTGAAAATTCTTTCTGATTCTCTTGATAAAATGAACTGATATATCCAGTATGATTTATATTTACGCGTGTAAATCAAACCAGTATGTGTCTAACCACACACAGACTAACTTACTCTATTTCCAAGCTGGTTGCAAGTAATAATAGAGGGTAGGGGTAAGCAGAGATGCCTTTCTCTCCCTTTTTTCACCATGATCACTGCTAGTTATGATACATGTGAATGAACTCTTGATTTCAGTGTTTCCTGACAGCAGTGAGAGACAGTATATAGATCTTATACTCAGTTTGTGACATTCTTATCCATATAGATTTCTTATGTGCCTAATTCACAGCAGGTTTGAATTGAGAGTGTCAGAGTTTGAAACAGAAATGAAGATTCGCTCTGCCATTTTAATAGATATTTACCTTTGTTTGTGTTCTGTTTTTGATTTAGTGTAGTAAATGTTTTGCACATGAGTTGGATAGGGTATATTTCACATTTAATGTGGAGACATTGATGATTCCATTAGAAATGATGACTACTTGAATTAGTGATAGTGTTACATTTGAATAATTTAGTCCATAACTTATATTCTCATTTTTACTTTAGCATTTGAAAGATGAATGCTGCTGTTGCAGCTCAGATTGGCATTTCAGTTTTACAGCTTTATGGTTTCTCTTTTGCTATCATGGAGCTAATGGAGAATTTTTTCCTTTTGAGCTCACAAACTCAACCAAAATGTAGGACCTGAGCTTGTGATAAAGAAATATAAAGAAATTTTTTTTTTTTTCCTTTAGCTTCTGCTACTAGTATACCATTTAGGTCTTTAACCTTAGTAAGAACTAGACATGGAATTCAGGTGTTGGTCTGCAAAACTGGCATATGGTTTCTTATTAATGTTCAAAGGCTAAAAATCTGAAGCCATTTTGAACTCGGAGCCCATCATGTATTTATTTCCCTCTCTAATTTGCAGAAAACTAGTTGTGAAAACAGCCCGAGGGACCTGATATTTTTCCATCCCAGCTGCTCCAGCTGAACTACAGCTGCAAAAAAAAAAAAAAAAAAAAAAAATCTAAGTATTGTTTCTGTAAACTGTTGAGTGTATTTTATAACAGAATAATTCCCACAAAATCAGTAACTACAGTTAATGACTGGTTTGTTAAGGCATTAACTGCACTCAGCTGGGAATGACCGATTTCTCTGAAATGGCTGTGGAAGAACTAAGGATAATTCAGTAACACTTTCAAATACTTATTTGGTTAATTAATGGTAAATTCTTGTGGAAATCCTATCAAAGTACTTGTGACCCCCACATTTAATATCCAATGAGTTCATTATGATTCATGTTTTATTGCCATAAATACCAGAAGAATCCATAATGAGTAGGTCATTATTTTCCAGGGGTGCCCTTACTGCTTTAGGCCATTTGGCTTTTCCACCTTCAGTCATAAAATGCTTGATGCTCTAAACTACCAGCATTTGTAGGCCACAACTTTCTGGCACCCCACCAAAACTTGGGCGATTTTTATGAATGTGTTTGGCAGAGATCTGTTTTCTTTCTCTTGCTTTTCTAGTTAGGGGAGTAATTGATGCCTACTGTACCAAGTCATAAGGAGGTCTTCCTTGCAGTGTCTGCTTTTTCATGTGTGGCCTTCAGTAATGGTCAGAAGTAGCAGAAAAGGTATCTCTTCTATGCTTTTGAGGACTGTTCTCCAACCAGGTACTGGGCAGGGTTTGAAAGTTTTTCAGCCAAGTCTGTAAACAGTGATGACTTAGTTTATTCATTAGCATTCAGATGAGTATAAAATAATAATAAAAAAAAAAATAAAGGTAAGCTTGGTACTGGTGTATTTAAGTAATATGTCAAGTAATTATTGAGCTGCCAGTTTACATGTGAGTGAAATCCCAATGTCATTTGGATGGCAGTTGGCTTGGTGGATTTTTCCAACACTGTCACTTTTTACCCTTCAGCCTGAAAGATGATGCTTAGTGTTTAAAATGATGTAGCTGTTGAATCTGTTGTCCTAATCTTTGACAAACTAGTTATGCACAGATTCCCATCAGCTTGTCAATAGGCTGTATCCTTCTTAATTGCGCATGAGATTAACAATTGCTGTGCTTAAAAACAACCACCTTTTCTTGATTTTCGTGAAGTGCTGGTTCTTTGATTCATGAGTTGCCACTGTTTTGTGTGAGAACTGAAAAAAGTCTGGAGGTTCTGGTTTTTCTCCACCAAAAGGCTTCCACAGGGTAAGTGGAACAGTGGAACTTCCAGACATCAGCCTGAAATTTATTCCTTTCTGAGAAATAAGAGTGAAATGAAACTTTAAATGCATACACCATTAAATAGTTAAAAGCTGGTTTAGTTGCATACTGTTTTCTTTTACCTTCAGTTCTGTAATTTATTTTCATCTTCAAGTTAGTAGAATTCAGGTGGGGGTTTTTTCTATTTACTTACAGGTGAAGAATATTTCCTTGCTGTGCCAGTGCAATATGTGCCTGTGACTGAAGTGCTCTAACCCATTTTCTGTTCCCTGTGTTGACAGTAGGACAGGGGAATTCAGGGAAAATGTGTCAGTTAACTGTACAACAAGGAGGAACTTGAATTCAACTCTTTGAAATTGTAGTTGTCTTTGCTTTTTGTGTGTCATGAAATCTGCCAGATGGAATGTACTTTGGGAGAATTTATGTGCCAGTCAGTAAAATCAAAGTCTTTCAGCGTTTATTCAGGTAAAATAATCTTGAATTCTAGATATTTCTTATATTTTAAATTGAGTTTCTAGGTCTTTTTAATTATTTTTGGTAGTTTGGAAACAGAGGCAGTGCTGTCATTCAGCACTGATACCTAAGGTCTTGTTCAGGTATCAGAAGGGTTATTGTGATAGGTTGGACCTTTGAAAAAAGGGGATAGAAAATCATGCATAGTTTCTTCTCAGAAAACTGGTGGCCTTTCCTGCTGTAGTGGACTATTTTCTTGAAAATAAGCTACCAGCATTGCTGAATACCAGAAAACTGCTTTTGCTACCAAATGTAAGACTTTATCGTAGCTGATGCTTTATCTTGGCACAAGTGAAGCTTGCAGAAGTAAGGAGTAAAAAAAACCAAACATGAAGGACAAAGGTTAAATGGATATAAAGTAGCATCGTTCTTGTAAACTGCCTGCCAGTTCATACCTGATGAAGATCTGGTCCAACTTCACTCTATCTTGTTTTACCTATTGCTGTTCTGGGGAGCCAGCTTTCCTCCCTTTTATATTGGCTTACCTTTCACTTCACATAGACTTTCCTGCATTGTCCAGCAAAGCACAATTGTAATTTGGGTCTTAAATTTGAGTCTTGGTGTTTGAGTCTTAAATAGATGCATGGGAAGAAGTGTTAAGAGCAGTGTAAATGGCTTCTTTCTTTTTTCCCCTAGCACCATGAAATTTGAAGGCATAACTTACTCTTTAAATTTTTATATTTGCTTAGTTGAATCCTTTTAGCTGCATGTATGGGAAGTGGTTTTTTCATGTAATTATTTGATTTACAATGTCACTGTAAGTGAATAGGTGGATAAGATGACCAGTCACAAGAGAAGCACAAAAGATAATACATGCTTCATTTATTTGCTTAAAACACAGTGTGTATGCTTTAGCAACTACAGTACTGTCTGTGCTTTTATTTTATTAATAGCCAGAGTAGCTATCAGATTTGGGGATTATCCTTTCTCCAGCTGTTAAGTGTGTGGAAGGTTGTGGTAGAAGTCACATTTATTTCTTTTCAAACAGGTAAGAATCCAGAAGGATCTGAAAGGTCTGCTTTGTAGCTTCATGGGGAAAGTGATAGCATGGGGAAAGCGATAGCATAGGGAAAGAATACTTCACTGTTTCATGGCAACTGCTAGAAGGGTTTCATGGGTCTTTTTTGATAATTCAATTTTGAAAAAAGGCTCAAATGTACATTTTCAGGATAAAGGCATCATATCCTTGCTGATTAAAGGAAATTTCAGCTCCCAATGATGTAGGCATAAATAAAATTTAACAGTCCTGGTTGCTGTGTTAGGTCTTGATGCTTTGCTAAAGTGTTAAACAGGTAAGTTCTAACTTAGCCTAAATAGAAGTGGGAGGTAGGATATTTCTGATCAGAACTGTAAACTCTGAGTTAGTGACCTTATTACATCCTGGTCGGACTAACAGAAACGTGCAGATGAATATTTATCTTGTATATAGCCAGTATCCTGCTAATGGAGGAGAGCTCAAGAAAATGCTCAGTGCAGATTTCAGCAGTGAGTCAGGATCAAATTCATCTGTCTTGTTTGTAAACATTTGTACATTTGTCTAAGATGGTTTTATAGAACCTTTCAGTTTAATACTTCACAGCCTACTCACATAAGCTTCTCTAGTTTTTCCTGAGAACCTTTTTCTCTTGGTAAGAACTAATCTGAAAATATACTAAGGTTGTCTTTGAAATGTAAGAAACACGAAAGGCACTCACAGGGTAATATTATCATTTAGGATAATAAAATAATCTGTATGTGACTTACTTGAAAGGCACTGGATTCCTTCTACAACACTTCGTAGTGGTAGTTCTTATTTTTCTCTTTGGCATTGGTACATTCTTCATCATTTCACTTTGAGACAAGCTTGTTGTTTCAAAAGGAATATCCACAGCTAAATTGGCATTACATTTGTTACTTAATTTTCTGGTTAGAAAATGATGAAGGCTTTCTCTGGATGGCCTGCCATTATTCAGTGTTTCTGTCACAAAATATATTCCTTTTCAAAGGGGGGGGGGGGATTAAGGAAGTGTTTTAAGGTGCTGGGGAGAGGGGGAGTAGTTAGCATTGCCCGTTCCTTCTTAGCACAAGTACAGTTCATTTGGATAGGCCAGGCAAGATCCTTTCATTAATGTTGTATTTCTGATGCAAGTTTTGCCTCTATTAGCTAGGATTTTTGTGCTTTCTGTTTTCCCATTTTATATATTTATGACACCTAAAATAGTAGACTTCTATTAATACGGATTTTTTTTTTTTTCCTTCTAGCAAATGAAAGCTACAAACAAATAGCAATGTGTATTCTGTATCACATAAGCATGGATGATCGCTTTAAATCAATGTTTGCATACACAGACTGCATTCCACAGGTATGTGCTTTTATGTATGTCGAGGTGGTAAGTTGCATCTTTGCCTGTGCATGTCTTTTCCTTACTTATAGCAGAGCTCGCACTGACACCCACAGGTAACAATAGGAACAACCACGATACTTTTGAGTTGATAGCGAATCACCAACTCATCGAGCAGTCTGTTCTTGCTCTTTTAATGGTCCCTAGAAAAAGGATAAGTGGTATGTGCTTTTTCAGTGCTACTAATGCTTGAGCTGCATCAATGAATTCGTAAAAATACAGTTGACCTGGTGTATTTTTGCAAGAGATTGGGAATGCTTGAAAGAGATTAAAGCTTGTTCACATCAGGTCCTTAGAGGATCTTGTGGAAAGTATTTCATTTACAGTTTTAGAAGGCATTCTTACCTGCTCCCACTGGGTATCAAAATTTCAATGTCTCCAGTATTACAGGATATGAACTGGAAACCAGCCAAGCAGTGTTATGTTGCTACATGACAATTCCTTTCCCAACTACAGTCGTGTACAACAGGGGAGAGAGACTTGACGAGTAAGGAACGCTCTTCACCAGTCATTCAGACTACAGTTTGTTGCGTAACACTGCCTGCAGTCATAGTCTTTGGTCCAAGCACAGAAAAAATATCATGGAGTTTGGGATTTTTTTTTTGGTGTGTGTGTGTGTGTGTGTGTGTATGTGTTCTCTGTTTTGTTGTTTGTTGGAGTTTGGTTGGTTAGTGGTTTTAGTACCAAATCCCTTCTTATTGGTAATTTTTCAGTCCTGATGAGGCTGGAATTGAGAAAGCTGCATTGCGTAAGTGTGAAAGCTCTTGGTAGCTTTTTCAGAATCGCACCACGATATCTTCTTTCCTGCCAAATGTATTTTCAACATCAAATGCATCCAGAGTGGGAAGTTGCCATGGAAAGCTTTCAGAATGTTTCTGGTCATTATCTCATAAAAAAAAATGGTGATGCTTTTCCAAATACAGGAGGATTTTGGACAATAGAGAGAGAGAACTGGTGGAAATAACTAGTATATGTTACAAAATGATCTTGTAAACATCCTGCTGACTGCCTTTTCTGCCACAAGAAGCAACTATATGTAAAGCCGTTTGCATGATATAAGGACTTGCTTTGTTCTGAGCCATTATCGGCCAAACCAAAACTCACGCACCCTGTTTCAGGGCTCACTTATGACATGATTTCAGGGAATCTTGGCATGGCTTTTAGATTCCCAGTGCCTAATGTGAAGAGCTGTGGTAACTTCAGCAGCTTCATACTCTGAGCTTTGGTGAACATCATTGTTCTGATAGGCAGCAACTGGTCAAATGGATCTAAATGGTCTAAATTGGAGAGACATCAATTTGATGGGTGGACCACTCGGTGGATAAAGAACTGGCTGGCTGGCCGCACACAAAGAATTGTGGTCAATGGCTCGATGTCCAGCTGGAGACTGGTAATGAGTGGTGTCCCTCAGGGATAGGTGTTGGGACCAGTCTTGTTCAACATCTTTGTTGGTGACATGGACAGTGGGATTGAGTGCGCCCTCAGCAAGTTTGCCGATGACACCAAGCTGTGTGGTTCGGTTGATAGGCTGGAGGGAAGGGATGCCATCCAGAGGGCCCTCGACATGCTTGTGAGGTGGGCTGATGCCAACCTTATGAAGTTTAACCATGCCAAGTGCAAGGTCCTACACCTGGGTCGAAGCAATCCCAGGCACAGCTACAGGTTGGGCAGAGAAGGGATTCAGAGCAGACTTGCAGAGAAGGACTTGGGGGTGTTGGTCAATGAGAAAATGAACATGAGCTGGCTGCAGTGTGTGCTCACAGCCCAGAAAGCCAACTGTATCCTGGGCTGCATCAAGAGGAGCGTGACCAGCAGGTCGAAGGAGGTGATCCTGCCCCTCTACTCTGCTCTTGTGAGACCTCACTTGGAGTATTGTGTGCAGTTCTGGTGTCCTCAACATAAGAAGGACATGGAACTGTTGGAACAAGTCCAGAGGAGGGCCACGAGGATGATCAGGGGACTGGAGCACCTCCCGTATGGAGACAGGCTGAGCAAGTTGGGGCTGTTCAGCCTGGGGAAGAGAAGACTGCGTGGAGACCTCATAGCAGCCTTCCAGTATCTGAAGGGGGCCTACAAGGATGCTGGGGAGGGACTCTTCATCAGGGACTGTAGTGACAGGACAAGGGGTAACGGGTTCAAACTTAAACAGGGGAAGTTTAGATTGGATATAAGGAAGAAATTGTTTACTGAGAGGGTGGTGAGGCACTGGAATGGGTTGCTGGAATGGTTTTGAATGGTCTGTCCTTGGTGGTGTTCAAGGCCAGGTTGGATGGGGCCTTGGGTGGCATGGTTTAGTGTGGGATGTCCCTGCCCATGGCAGGGGGGTTGGAACTAGATGGTCTAAGTTCCTTTCCAACCCTAACTATTGTATGATTCTATGCTTACAGGGCTGTATCCAAAGACTAGTGAAACAAGCAGCAAATAAATGTGCTGCCTTCATTGGGTTTTGGCTAAAACTACAGAATTCAAAGAATACCTATGGCTGTTGATACTTCATTGGTCAATGTAATTATTCACAGATCACACCTCTTGGCTGTTCAGAAAGGACAAGCTGGAGAACTGGAGCTTAGATTTTATAAATGAATGTTCTAATTGAGGACAGTTATTAAGGAAGATAGATAGCAGAAAACATGGAGAAGTGGATAAGGCACTCAGGAGAAGCAAGCATCCTTTTAAAGGACTCCCTGCCATCTGATTCTATCTTGGAAAACCAAACTCTCCTCAGTAGTACAATGTGCTCTTCTGTGAGTTTGTTGCTTTTTGAGGAAACTGGCAAATACTCAATAATGAATGTTTAGCTTTTGCAGGACGTGATTAGAAAATCAGTCCCCTGTTGTCATTTTGAGCAGGCGAAGTGCTTGACAAGGGCTTGCGCGTGCTGTCCCAGGTAAACATCCTTGATTGCAGGAGTTAGTGGGTGCTATTCTAGTAACAGTTAAAAGTGAGTATTAACAGTTCATTCTTGTTTAGACCCCAGCAATGCGTGTTTTGTTTAAATAGGTGCAAATGCCATCCAGATGCTTATAAAAGCCTTTATTGGTAATAACTTGACCAATCAAAGGGCATGGTTAGGCAGTGATGTCATGGTGATATTTAATATTTTACCGCAGAGCAGTGTGCAAAGTTCTCTGCAGCTGCCCACATGTTTTCCACCACGGTTGTCCTGTTTGGCCCCTCTTTGATCTATAAGCTTCTTTTCAGCTTAATGCTGGTAAACGTCCTCTCTTGACAGCACCCTTTGCTCCTGTCCGCCATTATCTGCTGAAGTTCAGAAACCAGAGCATCACTTCAAACAGCAGAGTTAGGGAGTAGCCGGTCAGGAGAGATTCCTGAGGCATGCAGTTCTGGCATAATCATTCAAAGATGTTTGAGCTGGGCTTCGGGAGGGGGTTGGACAGAGGTGTATGTGAACAGAAAGCTGTGGGGGTTGGCCTCTGGTCACTGGTAAATAAGTGAAGGCAGGTGCCAGAGAGTCTAGACACAGTGATTTCAGTCCTGGTCTGTGGTATCTGATACTCAATATGGGACTTGTCTGATTGAACACTACTGCCTCTTCATTGCACATGCTGCAGTCTTTTTACTGCCTTCCTGTTAAATCAGTAAAAGATGACAATGGACATAGTAAAAGCAGAACAAATTTAATTTTAATATTTCCTATTTGGCAGCAATTACTCTTCCTTTTGAAGTGGCACAAGAAGCAATCAAATTAAATGAAGACATAATGGGAAACATGGAGCTTGTACAAAACTATTATTTTAAAATTTGAACAGCTTTAATTGAAACTGGATATATTTTTTCTTTTTATAGAGAAGTAGTTCAGTAATTAGCAGTGTAATCCCATCTTGTTAAACATCTAATTTCCACAGATTTTGTATTGTGTAAGTAATGAGAATGTTTCCCTTCAAATTATTTGAAGGGTTTTAAAAATCCGTTTTTAAAGGTTTTGTAACAGAAGAGTTGCAGGGGGTGATTTTTGAATACTCGTATTCCACTTGTTAAGTGGCAGCTTTCTTCTCTGGTTAATTCACTCTCATGTGACTGTCAGGCTTACGGATTTAATAAACTAGGGATTTTATAAGTTCTTAAAGCAACCTAGGGAATTCTGATTCTACCTTTTTAAGAAGGGGAGGAGGAAATCAATGATAGCTTTTAAATCTGTATATGAAAGTTCCAGAAAAAGAGATAAAGAACTATCTTGTAACTTCTTTTTTTTTTTTTTTTTTTTTTTTTTTTTGGATGGGAGTGTCTATTTGGAATGACAGCCTGTAGTACAATACTTTGGAGTGAAATTCCTGCAATCCCAATGTTCTTGCCTCTGACCCCCAAATGGGTTTTTCACTCACTTTCTCCAGTTTTTAATGTATTACAAACTGTCTTTCCACCAGGCGGCAAGCACATAACTATGTGATTAGTTGTTGCTTTCTTCTCACCTTCACCTCTTCTTGACACAAACAGGGCTATATTTTTGAACCTTGTATTCTGCTTATCTTTAGGTTCAGTTATTTCTACTCCTAGTAATCTCAGCCTTGTCATCATGCTGCTTTGCATTGTAAGCTTGACATGTCTTACAAGCTGAGCAGGTTTTAGGAGCAAATAGAGTTATGTCCTGCAGCCTCTCCATTGAGGAAGCTGTGCAGCTTGTCTGCCATGGTTGCAAACAGAAAAAGAAACTTATGTATTTGACTCATGTTCATATATTCAATATGCCATTCAAAAGTGTTCATATTGAACAAAATGAGACCAGATAGCCTGTGATATAATGGACAATACAGGTGCCAGATGTATAAAATGATGGCAATCCATAGGTTATTTGACTAAGGAATTATGTGGTAATTCACTGACGCCTACTAAACGGTTGGAACAGGATTATAGGTGATTGTCTACTTGCATTAACCCAGGTTGTTCTATCCCATTACCAAAATAATAGGACTTCTCTGGAGAAGTCTTTGGTATATAGCAGTGTTCAACTCTAGCAATGGCAGCTGCAAAGATAAAGTACATTTCTGCAGATACAGCTATTTATGTATCAATGAAGTAATCTCAAAGCAAAATAGTAATAATTCTGCAATTAAGTATGTGTTTATAGTCATAATCTTATTAAATAACCAGGTAGTAATCTGACTTTCTGTGAAACTAAGTTGTGGGGTATTTTTCCCCATATTAAGTCTACCTAAACTTTTTTCCAAAACAAATTTGTTCATTCACAACTTTATAAAAAACAGTAAAAATAAAAAAATTAGTGGTATCAATAAAATGTAACTAACCCATATTAATTTAAGGTGATGAATGACTGCCATTTTTTGCACTTTATAAGCATTGTTATTCCCAAATAATGGAACTATACATCTTGTGCTCTTGACCTTTATAATTTTACTGTTTATATAGAAATGTTGAATATTAATTTTGGAAAAAAAAGTTAAAAAAAGCTACTGTAGTTGACATTATAACATTGCTCTCCTAATGCTTTGGAAAGATTAATGACTTAAGTGTGCTTGTCTTTCTTGGCAGTTAATGAAGATGCTTTTTGCATGTCCTGATGAGCGAGTTGACCTGGAACTTATTTCCTTCTGTATTAACCTTGCTGCTAACAAAAGAAATGTACAACTTATCTGTGAAGGTAATTGTGCTGAGATTTTACTGTTTTCTTGGAGATGACACTTCATATATGTATTTTTATATATACTTACATATATAAATTATGTATATTTGAGTTACTTACAAATCTGTATATGTGTTCTTAAAAAATAAAATGCACCCATTTGGGTAATGATTCCTCTCCAGAATTCATCTTGGTGGCATGAGTGCCACTGAGCAGCCAGATCTACTCACATCTGTCATATGTAGTTTTATAGAGCACACTGATGACATTACTGTGGGAGTATTACTGTGCAGTAGCTATGGCTATTACATCCAAAACTGTATAGAAAGATAAAGATTTTTGTTTTATTTAAGTTCCATGTGCCTAAAATCCATCTGCAGCTATTCAGTGCTTCACCTGTGAGTACCAAATTAATAGTACAGTGATGTAATTTAGGTGCATCTTTCCATTAACTTTTTTTCTTGAGTATATTTTGGGTTCTGGTATTATATTACATGGTATAGATGGGCTCTGTTTTGTTCAGTAGCTCTCTAGGTTGCTTTTAAAGTTTCTTTATTTTCATACTAGTGTTAACACTAGCAGTTTAGGTGGAACGTTATTATTTAGTAGCTCTAATTTTCCCTTTTGCTCAAAACTTTCACTACGAACTACTGCAATAAATTACTAGACTTTAAAAGGGTCAGTTGCAGTCAATATGGCCAGGCATTCCACTTCATAATTCTGTGCGTAGCTCTGTAGAAGGTGTAACAGGGAGATAAAATTTTATTTTAAAGGCACAAATGAAATTCAAGCTAGTAGCACTTACTAGGTAATAAAGTGATCTTTTGAAAACATAATAACATAATTCCAAAGTGATCTTTAGGAAACATAGCAGTGGCACTTGCTCAGTGCAATCAAGTATTTAAGATACGTGTGTTTGTTCCCATGATGATCTATGTAACTCGTAAATAATCTTTTAGAACCATAACTGTATTTATTCTGTAGAGTGGAGAGAGGCGTCTCTGAGTTAGTACCAATAGTGGTGCGGCATCTCCACTAACTGCACTCAATGACAGGATAACAATTTGCATCTAGAACCTTTCTTCATCTGAATAAATAACTAAACACACTTGAAGAGTTCAGCTAGTTATCTGACTTTTTAAGTGTCCCACCAGTACATACAGTCATCATAGCTGTTACAGAATTTATACAGAGAAAGACTTTTCTTTTTCAGCTTCAACTTGAAAGAAGAAATAGTTCCTGTCCAGATTCTTCACTTTTCCCTTTTAAAAGTTCAAGCTGGTTTTGTGTGTGTTGGTTTTTGGTCAGCCATTGCTTTCCTTATTTTTAATTTTATGTGGTGAATTTCCCAAGTGTTTGCTTCATTTCAGGAAATGGCTTGAAAACACTAATGAAGCGGGCTTTGAAATTTAAGGATCCGTTGTTAATGAAGATGATCAGGAATATTTCACAACATGATGGACCAACTAAAAGTCTGTTCATTGTAAGTGCTATCTATTACCTAATATGATCTCTGATTCTTCCTACTGGAAAAGACTGGCTGTGGAGAGCTGCTGTGCTTTGTCTTTACATGGTGTCCACATTAAGTTTTCTTGGCTGCCTCAGGTTGTTTTGTTTTATAAGGCTACCTCATTTGGTAAGACAGGGTTTGAATCCTCACTACAGGAAAAAAAAATCTTAAGCTGTATCCAGTAAGTCCCTGTTCCAAAATAAACACACAAAATGAAGCATATGCCAACAACAAAAGAAAAAAGACAGCACACCCCCCACCCCCCGCAAACCCCAACTGCTGGGGTGCATGTCATAATAATTAACAGTTCACAATTTCTTCTGTTATTGCTAGAGGGCAAAATAAAGTGTGGGGTTTGGTTTTTTTTCCCTACTGTATCCAGTGTTTTGTATAAGTGAATATTTTAAAATTTTGAATACTTGCTCTTCAGTTAACCATGTAAAGCTGCCCTTTCGAAAGGGAGGGAAGGGAAACAACATACTAATTGTGGAAATTTTAAATGCACTGTTAAAATGTGGATTGAATTTCAAATTGTCTTAAAGTAGTATAGAATTAGGAAGTAGAATCCATGATTCCCCTGTTCATGTCCCCAGAATATCTTGTAGTTATTTCTTAAAATCTATAGGAAGAAGACTCTTACTGTCGCTAATGCGGTATGGTGTTCACTGTCGTCTTTATTTTCTAACTGCTTTTTCAAGCCATGTGTGTAATAGCTACTTTTAGAACATCTGAACAAATGATCCACATTTTTTAAAAGTGAAAGGATGGAGCACAAGAATGCTGAAATGTTTTCTTATTCTTCAGCTGAAATTGAAAGTGCCTTATTAGCCTTCATTTAAGGAGAAAAGTCTTTTGAGAACTAGTTTTGATTTGACAGAGTTGTGAGTTCTTCAGAACCCCAGGTTATTCTCTAGTTATGTTTGTTGTTATATTTTCTGTAGGATTATGTTGGTGATTTAGCAGCTCAGATATCAAATGATGAAGAGGAGGAATTTGTGATTGAATGTCTGGGGACTCTTGCAAATTTGACCTTACCAGATCTTGACTGGGAACTTGTGCTGAAAGAGTACAAACTGGTTCCATACCTCAAGGATAAACTAAAACCAGGTCTGTACAAAGTTCTGTTGCTCTTTCAAAGTAGAGTCTTTCGAAGAATTCTTAAAGTGCTCTTGCACTTAAGTTTGGGGAAACTTAACATAGAAGAACAGAATCATATCTAGAGATAAATATACAACTGCCACAAGATTAAGGATTTCTGAGAGGTAATACTTTCTGCATTCTGACTTAGCAGGTTCTGCAGAAGATGACCTTGTTTTAGAAGTCGTGATAATGATTGGAACGGTTTCTATGGATGACTCCTGTGCTGCTTTGCTGGCTAAATCTGGAATCATCCCTGCACTGATTGAGCTTCTAAATGGTATATTTGCCATGTTTGACTTTGGTTTTGTTTTTCAGAGAAATTAGTTGATGTAGTCATGCTGTAACTGAATGCACATTCATTTTCTCTTGCAAGGCAGGAGTAGGTGTTTTATATATAAAAGGCAAAGCAATTACTTGGTTACTGATGGAGAGATATGGACTAGTAGCAGTCTGATAGATTTGAGTTTTTCCTGTGCCTCCCCTACTCCTGCTGCAGTCTGTGGTCTTTCTGCTTGACTGAAGCAGGAAAGAAAATGTTCATTTTGTGTTGCTGGGAGATGAAATCTCTTGCATACCACTGAATTATCTAGCTGATATGTAAGAGCTGGGTGTTCTCTAAGCCTCACAAGCTTCTAATTGTAAGATCTGAAACTCTGCTTTTGTTTTTGTTTTGTTTCGTTTTGTTTTTTCCTTGCAGCTCAGCAGGAAGATGATGAGTTTGTCTGTCAGATCATCTATGTATTTTATCAGATGGTCTTTCACCAAGCCACCAGAGATGTTATTATCAAGGAAACGCGTATCTTTTTAAAGATTAAATATCTAGAATTGCAGCAATTAATTTGCCATCACTGCTGTTTGACCTATATTTATCTTGCATAAACCTCCTGATCTCAGAGCTTTCTTTGTAAATGGTTTATTTCAGCTGAAGGAAGAAGCCAGGCAGCCTAGGCATGTTAGAGAGGGACTGCAAGATTAATAAGAAAGATTAAAAGTTAGTTTGCTTTGAAACAGGAAGGGAAGTAGGAGGAGGATCACTGGACCAGGTGACCCATTAGTTCTTATGAAAACTGAATTACTGTGTTAATTTGTTTTACAAATCATAGTTCATAGAAGAACCTACATAGAGCATAAACAAACCAACCTCTTGCACTGCACCATTAAACATGTATGTTGCACAGTCTGAAGTTATGTGCATTAATAGCAGTCTTTCTTATATCAATCTAGACAACAAAAAATAATGCTTACCTTGTATTTTTTGTCCACCTGATTGTTCTTTGAACTTTGATGTAAGTCTTCCCTCTTCTTCCCACTATGGAGACTTTGATTCCTGTTCCTGACTTTCCTCTGTCTCTTTTTTTTTCACGGGTCTGTTGATGACTGAATCTGTTCTTCAGTTTCCTTATGTTGTGAATCTGTTCAATTTTTGGGTTTTGTATGGTACTTACAACTCTTATTTAGGCTTTACTACTTATTGTCATTATTGTTTGCATAATAGAATATCTTCAATATTTTTGAAACAAATACATTGGAAGCCTTTTTTAAAACCAGAAATGCCTAAGGGTTACAGAGGTAACAGATAAAAGATTAAACCATTCCACAGAATATGAACCTTATGAAATAACACATTGGGTACATGGATTTCCAGTAACAGATCAAAATGTATTTTTTTTGAAGGGGCATGTAATTTCAGCAATTTTGAAGAATATTCAGGTACTTTAAAATGTGATTTAAAAAAACCTAAAAAGTGACTGGGGGAAGACTGCTGACCCATGTGATGTGATGGAAAATTTGTGACTATGGTTCTTAATGAAATTTGCAGTTGGAAGAACCCAGGGCTGTGGAGAAAAAGAAAAAAAAAATCCAAACCAAAAGCTCTTATCCTTAACAGTTTCTTTCCAGAGGCTCCAGCATATCTCATCGACCTGATGCATGACAAAAATGCTGAGATCCGCAAAGTCTGTGACAACACTCTAGATATTATAGCGGTAGGTCTAATTTTTTTTTTTTTAATCATCTGACCTTCAAGAACCTCTTTACATGAGATAATTCTAAAATAACTTGCAAATTGGAGATATTTTTCATGCACAACTTTCTAATCACATAGGTAATAGATCATTTTCATGGGACGACAATCATTAATCTAGGTTTGTACCAGATTTCTGAAGAGTTTCTTATATATACCAGTTAGCTTTACACTACAGACATTTTTAAGAGAGTGCTTTTGTACTTAAATAATCACATTACACAAGTATGTCAAGCTTTATTTCTTAGTTCTTCAGACAAATGGCTCTTGTTACCCACCAGCTTTTATTCAGCTTTTCTACATCGTTTGATGCCAGTTTTTGTTTCAGAAAGAAAATGCAGTCAGCGATCCTGAACCTGGCTGTTTGCTGCTGGGGGAACAGTCAGTATAGTATTGAACTTTTTAATAGTGTCTTCAGCTCTTGGATAGGTTTCTTTTAGCTACATGACTTAGTTTGTCAAAACACAAAGAAATTTTACCGTTTTGCAAAGTCTTAGGATTGTAGACTGTACATAATGTTGGATGTAGAGTAGCTGCCATGAAATTAAATCTTGCAGCCAAAGGAACTTCACTATGAGTCAAGGGGGGTGTCTTTGACTACCTCAATGCTTTTCCTGTCACCTCTTTAGTTGAATTACACATATTGCATCTTGTTCTCTGAAAAGTTTAATATAGTGTAAGACCTAATTTAAGGTATTTTGTTGTCTTCTGTTACACTCATTAGTAATGTCTTCTAATTTAATATTCACCTAAAAAAAGAAGTAGGATGACACAACTTTTTCTGTGTTGGAATTCTTTTTATCTGGCTCTAGTTTTTGCTTCATGGAGGTACTGAATGAAAATCCTAATCCACCTAGTTAGTGGCAGAGTTGCTGTTGACATTCTTTAAGGGCAAAATTTCAAGTAAGATGGATCTGCAGTTAGTACTTACTTATGATGGGCATTATGTTCGGTTACCAAAATCAGTTATTTCCAGAGACATCTCCAGTGGAAACGGTACAAATACTTTTATTTTCTGGGTGAGGCCAGACCATCAGGGTGCTTCCAAGTCTTATTTTGTCTTGGGGCCACTGCAATTTTCAAGTGCCTCAGTTGTTGATTTGTTCATGCTGGGGAGCTTTACAATGTGGTGCATAGCAGTATCTAGTTACTGAAAAATGTTAGCAAAATTATTAAGCAACATTAATTTTATAGAGTCTAGAAAAACAAGATATAGCTTTGTATTCAATATTAACATCTGAGTAAAACGTATTGGGCTTTCTTTTACTTCTTAAGAAGAGGTAATCTTTATGCTAGCTGCGAGTAAATGAGGAGGGCTATTATAATGGATGGGTAAGGCTTCTCAGCTTGCAGGAAGCACTGGACAGGACTTCTAGGGCCTTGAGGAAGAATACAGGGAAGAAATTATGTGGTACTGCTGTTACTGAGGGTAAGGGAGAATATAGCAAGCACATACTCAAAGTAGTTTGCATGGATTAAGTTGTTATTTTCTGTGGTTGTGGAGCAGTGCCACACCTAGAATGGTGTTCACTGATAAGTTTGTAGAGTCCCTTTCTAAGAAGGTCTTTTTAGCTTTATTATCTAGCTGCTGAGTTATAGGTTGCAAAAATGATAAGTAACACCATGCCCTGTTGGGAACAGGAAACACAAACACACCCTCTGTTCTGGAAGAAAGAGAATGCTGCTCATTGCTTTCTTGTTAATGTTGTAAGCTGGCTGCACTCTGTCTCCCACTGCCAAAAATCACAGGCAAAAAAGGCATCACATTCTAGATGGTGGTGGGAGAAAATTTGAAAGAGTAATTTATCAGAACGTCAAATCTTTATGGGTGTTTTGCTGTTCAGCTCAGAGGTGGAGCAGCCTGTAAAAACTGAGGTATTTAGTTGTGTAGCAATTTTTACACAAACAGTGCATTCTGAGTTGTCTGAGCAGACATGTTCTTTAAGAATGGTGAAACTTCTTATCTATGCTAAACCCACAACAAGAAAAAAATGAAGTTTTCAGTCTTGTTGTTCCATACATGCTGACAGGATTAGTTCCTCTGATGATGGAAATCAGAAACTAAATGTTGGAGAATAGAGGTTTCAAAGTAATGTCTTCTCAGGGAGGCAAATGCTTCTTTCACTCATCAATAAGCTGTATATACTGTGATTGAAGTAACACTGAAGAAAATCAGATGCCTTATAAGCCTTAGGGGAGATATGCTTTCTGTAGTAAAGTAATTGTCACAGAAATTATGGAAATGTTACACTAGTGATGATTTGTTTAATATAGCTTGTCTGGACTCTGCCATTGATGAACTGAAACAGATGTGCTGCTTTAGCATAGTACGTATTGGGGAATCGCAGTTTTGCACTGGTAGATCCAAGATACCCCTTTTGTCGAAAAGAAAGTCTGCGTTGATAATTTAGAAATGCTTCAGTCTTGTGTAATATGCCGAGTATTCACACCAAGCAGCTAGTTTAGTGTACTTGCACAGCTAAAGCAGGGCAGGTCTCGAGGCTCTGCTGACAGCCTGGAATCAACAGCTGCTATAGGAGTCTTGAGCAAATGAAGTTCCCTTTTCCTCTGCCTCAGAAGCCTGGACGCCTCCAACTCCAACCTGGTGGAAAGAAGTGTCAGCTTACTTGAGATGGCTTTACTCTGTTCACCTCAGACAACATTATTGAGAGCTCACAGGGCTATTAATCTCTCAGTTTTCTCATTCTTTTTCTGCTGCTAGCTCAGCCTTATTGCAGTTAAATTATTTTCCTCATGTATTCAAATTATATTTAATTAACCATAACCAGATTCTTGAACTGTGTAGTCTCAACCTTTCCCTTCCCTCGTTTCCCCCCGTTTTCCTATTCAGTGTTTTTACAGCTTTGAATCCAGATCTGCTTTTTTCTTTTATGATCAAGAATGGATCATTATACTTCCTGCAGAAGTAAACCATCTTATAGATAGCTACAGCGTTATCCATGTGATTGAGGAAGGACCTCATGCCTAAAGTGTTTTTCCAGCTCTTATTCTTTGCCCCAGGTATTTGTAATGAATCCCAAATAATGTTTGCCTCATATGCAGAGCTGTATTAATGAACAGTTTGCATCTTTCCCTACTAGCTAAATGCCCTGACACAAATCCTTCATGTTGGGCATGCTGGAATGTCGCATAAGAGGCCAGAATGTGCTGTGAACTCTCAGGACTCTGGGATTTGGTGTCAGCTGTGCAAGATGTTGGCCATCTCTCTTAGAATCAAGAAAGACCACAGGGATTTGGTGTGTGCTTTATTTGAATAGGCAGCATACTCTTAAAGTAGATAACCTTTGACTCCAGCTTGGTGTCCTCTTCCCTTGAAGAGTGCTGTAATCACTCCAGGAAAACAGATTCTCCCTTCACTTGTCAAGGCTCTCCCATTCTGTAGTGTCTCTTGTTCCCCTGTTATCCCCTAACAATCATGAATACAGAGATGTGGGCAGAATAGCAGCTAGGGTGTGGGGCTGCAGGCTGAACTGCAGACGTATGTTTTCACTGATCAGCTTCTGCATTGTTAAATTTGCAGTCAGTCTGCTTTGGTGCTGGTAGCTTTTTGTGGCAAAGAGCATGCACCCAGCAGGAAAGGCTCTACCAGCATGAGAATAACCACACTGGAGGAAGCACTAGACCTGGCAGGCTTGTCCTAATAAGGTTATGAGAAGACAAAACTGATCTTGGACAGATTCCTTCTAGCATTGATGCTTGCTCTTTGGAGTT
The DNA here is from genome assembly GCF_963264785.1 of Psittacula echo. Lineage (NCBI taxonomy): Eukaryota > Metazoa > Chordata > Aves > Psittaciformes > Psittacidae > Psittacula > Psittacula echo. The sequence continues at coordinate 21,373,074 of NC_137740.1, forward strand.
GTAAGAGTAGGAAGGTGAGCTAAACCACTGATCTCTGTTAACTTTCATAACAACTTGCCAATGAGATAAATACCGTATGCTCCTGCAAAAGAAAAAAAACCAAACAGTTTCTCTCTTCAGCTGTTGACAATATAGGAACCCTGTGGATGGTGTGCATGTTAGCCAGGCACCTAAATTTAGGGGCTGTGTTTACTCTTTTTCTCTGCCTTGCTTTAGTTTCATATCGCAGGTTTTGTTGGCTTCCCATCAGAATAAATATAGTATGAATCTGATTGTGAAGAAGTCACTCTGAATTGCACAGGTGTGTTAGAAGGAGTTTTTTTGGTCTGTGAATGAATTGCCCCCTGGTGGTGCTTACACTAAGGTAGGTGTTGTATACACCTGCAGAAGGTGATCCATAACATCTGTTTCTCTCCTTGGTTTATAGAGGCATATAGTTCAAATGGCATGCCTCACTTTTGGATAGCTAGACAAGATAAATCTTCTCTTTCTTAATAAATGGTTAATTTAACCTTTCACGTAAATTGTGTGTTTTAGGGATGGCTAAATAATGAAGAATGTAACACATAACCAAGTACAGCCTTGAACATGATGAACTATTTACTGTATAGCAGCTTTAGTTTAGTATGAGGAATCACATCAAATGAACCCTATTACAGCCCCAATTAAAGGGCAACCACATTAAAGTGAAAAGGAAAATCTGTTTTTCATCAGCTGTGAGAGAACACAAAGCAGATCTGTGTAGCTCTATGTTATCCTATAGTGTGTTAATCAGATACAAGGTGTGACGGAAGCCAGTGACAAAGGGGACCTCTGATAAGGAACAGACATGCTCTGATAATAGGCCAGTTAACGCTTCATAATATTTCAATGGTTCAGTAGTAAACAAAGTTGGAAACAGAACTTCAAAAAGGATGGCACATTCCTCGCGAAGTCAGACCATACATCTTCTATGACACTTATGGATTTATGGAAACCGAATGTTAAAAACAGTGATGTCAGGGAGCTCCAAAGAGAATAAAATCAGCCTTCAAGATTCCTCCTTTTATGTTTCTGAACATGCAGTGTTGGGGGGACATAGGGTTAGAGAATAGGCACATTCCTTTTATCACCTTCTTGTTGCCCCAAACCCTGCTTTTCTAGTAGCTCAGAATTTAAAAGGACTGAAGAGCACAATGCTATGTTTGTATCTCTCTGATGTTTAGTTTTCTGTTTTAATTTGCAGTAATTCCATAGCAAAAAAGGTGTCCTTCATGTATTAAAAAAAACCAAACAAAACAAAACCAAACTTGTAATAGCTCAAAATATAATTACTGGAAGACTTGCTGTGTTTTAGGGAATTGTTTTGCTCCAAACTGCTTTAATTTGGCTTCTTTGTACGTTTGGATGTGTTCCTGCATTTACAGCTTTTCTTCCATTCTGATGTTATTCTATTAATCATTTATCCAGTGGTGTTTCTGCACATTTCTGTGGAAAATATACAGATGTATTCCTGATCTAGCAGTACTGAAATGAACTTGTTTGTGCTGAGGTTATATAAATTGTTCTCGATGATTGCAAATCATCCTTTTCTAGGATTGCTGCCAGATTGAAACTCTTGACAAAACTGATCATTGATCTGATTCTGGTGCTATCACTTCTTTCTTCTTGTTACTCATTCGTAATGAAATGCAAGGTACAAAGTAGCCAAACTGCTTGAACAGGTAACTTGTGATTTTTAAGTAACCTGCAGATATGTTCAGTCTTACAGCTGCTAATTTACCATTCAGTCGATAACCCTATTTTCCAAAATTTAGATGAATGATTGAGGTAAAATACCTGGGAGTTTTAAGCCTCTTGATATAGGATGGGAAATGCACAATACATGAATATTCTGCCCTGTTGTCATTGTCTGAAGAAGAAGTCAGGATCTGAGAAATTTTAACTGTTTTGGTTTGGGGTTTTTTTTTCCTTTTTTTTTTTTTTTTTTTTTCTTTTTTTTCCTCTTTTTTTTTTTTTTTTTTATTTAGGAGGGTAGAAGGAGTTGATGTATATTTGTGACAGGCATTCAGCGTGTTCAGACAGTGGCGTGGAGTGGAACAATGATGTCAGGCAAGCGGTATTCATTGGGGTTGAAACTTTGGGAAGATCAGAATGTTTTCAAAGTGCATTCATGGTTTATATGAATTAGGTAATTTAGCTGATGGCTTTTTGAGAACTTTTAAAGGTAAACAAGGTAAAAGGGATTCAGCTTTCCCACAGATTAATCTAATTTGCTGTTTGTTAAATTTGTGTATTTTCCCCCACTTCTTTACAATCATGATTTCTGGGAATAGTTTTCTTAAGACTGCAGTATGATTTCTGGCAGTTACAAGGTGTAAGTAATTCACAGCTTTTGGAGGCTGACATAACAGCCAACAGTTTAGCTCTGGCAGATGCAGGAAAGGAGATGCTTCCAAGATGTTGGTGAGATGTCATCATTGAAAGTCATGCCCTTTGTTGGTTTTTTTTATGGGTCATTTGATAAATCTCAGGGATGAGCTTGTTTTTTCCAGAGCAACTCTTGTTTTGCACTATTGTTTCTAGCCTTTCCTTTTAACCAAGTGTGGAAGTGGGGAAGGGAAAGATCAAGAGGCAGAAAAAGCATGAGACATTCTTTTACCAAACAGTATAAAGCATGGGGGGTGTGTTGTTTTGGGGAATTTTTGTTTGTTTTTCTGTCTCCCCTTAGGCTGCTGCATTACTGACAGAAACCTGGAATTTTAGTTGAGGTCACTAGGCACTGCAAATATCTATGGATCCCACAGGTGATACTTGCTCTCTGTATGGAAGTTATGCAGGAGAGCAGGTTTTGGACAGGACTGCTTGCATGCCAGGATGGTGCAGAGGGGAATTAGACGGGTCTAGTAATTGGTGTGGATCAGAGGTGTAATTGGAGAAATTTAGAACAATGCTGCAGACTGAGAAGAGGCCCACATCTACAGGTACTTGCATGGATGTCCCAGCAAAAGGGAGCTTACATTCTGCTGTAAGCCAAGAGGAACGAACTTGCTATTTCCCCAAATAAAACAGTTTTAAAACCCACTACCATAGGATAAGGGTTTGTGGTTGCATGGCATGACTTGATGTCCCATGAAATTCTGGATGCTCTAGATACTCATTAGGAATGTCAGAGCAGCTTCTGCCAGAATGACAGGGCCAGCAGGTTATTGTGTTATCAGCCAGTCAGAAGGGTGGAAAAGGCACAGGGTAGAGAGTGTCTTACCTGTGCCAGGCTAGAAGCAGTAAAGACAAGGTAGGTTGAATACTAAGTCAGTTTAAAAACTCAAGTTCATTCTATAGGGGTTTTGGAAGTTTAACCTGAGCTAGTTAGCCTAGTTATTCTGTCTTCACTGCTATTTTTTGACCTCCAGTAACAGGGCACATCTACTTTTGCATGTCTAGCTGGAGCAGTTCAAGAAATTACCACTTCTAAACCAAGGCATTGTCGCTAATTGTGTGAATGTTTTTCATCCCCTTCAGGGCTAAATAAAACAGATTTTAAAAACTTTAAACTATTCCAGCTAGATCTCCAGGGAAAGTCTGTCTAGATCAGGTGTTAATCAATGTGAGAGTTAGATGGTTTTCAGTTTTTCTCTCCTTTGTAGTTTAGCTGTAAGACAGCAAAGTGAGACCTGTTTCACAAGAACATTTCTTCCTACAATTAGGAACTCTGTGGTTATGAATGTTCCTGTTCACAATCCTTTGATTAAAAAATTACTACCCATGGTGCATTATTTGTGAATCTTCCCAAATTGTTTCCATCTGCAGATTTCATGTTGATGAGTTCCCTATAGTTAGCTGTGGTCTATTTTTCCAGTAATATTGAGAAACTTAAGTATTATCCACAGGTTTGTGTTCCTTCAGTGGTAATCAACAGCCCACATACATAGTCTGGTTTGTTTAGAAGACTCTTCTAAACAGCTGATTGCAGTGTCCAGAGGCTATGTCACTTGCTTATGATGCCTCTCTATATTGAATATCACATCCCTTGAGTGCAATTAGGCTGTAATCCAGATTGAAATTTCATGCTTACATTTTGTTTCCATAGTGGTTGGAACCTGTGTCCTGTTTTCCTCAGCTTTCTGGGGAAGCTCCTTTCGGATTTTAGTGTTGTATCTTGGGTTCCTACATCCTCTTTATTACAAATGTGGTGCACCATTTTTGTGGGTATTTAATATTAATCATAAAAAGCCATTATAAAATTTGACTAGAAGTTGAAAATTAATTCCTGTCTTATTGGACCTCATGAAACAAAATAGAAAGTCATTGGTTTTATCAGAAGTCTTGTATTTTCTAGTAACTACTTGTCCTAATGAACATTCCCCTAATGAGGTATTTGTCCAGTGTTAGTAATTAAGTACTGAAAAATTGAAAATGGGCAGTAATTGGCTCTTCTTGATGAACCAAATGACAGGACTGTGATGATGGAACTTCCCTGCTCAAAGTAGAATTTTTTTCTGGATGGTGTAAAGTTACAAATCATGAAGGGAAGATTGTACTGCTGCGTGTACAAAACCAGAAAAATGCCTAGTGCTTGCAAAATCATTCTCTTTTTTGCTAAAAGCTCTCTGCAAACTGAACAAAGGATTTAAGTCACTGAGCCCTGAAACTTACATCTTTTGCTGACATGAAATTCCTCTGCTATTTCCTGTTAAACCAAACAGATTTGTCTATATCCCATCCTAAAATACTGTGTGGTGATTTTTAACAGGAATATGATGAGGAATGGGCTAAAAAAATACAGAGCGAGAAATTTCGATGGCACAACTCTCAGTGGCTGGAGATGGTGGAGAGTCGGCAGATGGATGACAGTGAGCAGTATCTGTATGGTGATGATCGTATTGAGCCTTACATCCATGAAGGGGATATTCTGGAAAGACCTGACCTCTACTACAATGCAGGTGAGGCTGCATATATTAGTATTCAGGACTGGGATTGCTACTTCTGTGGAACAGGAGCTTGACCTGGGGCTGTGGAGAGAATTTGCTGACTCAGACCAGTCGGACAGTTGCCCATCTGTGTCACTGGGAGCAGCACTGATGCACGCTAGCCAGGGATGAATGTGGCCTTGTTAGAATGTTAATGATGGATTGAGTACTGTATATCTGTCATCTTATGAAGTACAGGTCTTCAGAAATATGAGTAGACCTGTCTGCGAGGTAATGGACTGTGATGACTGATCTGAATAAAGGTGGCCCAGCCTTGTTCTTCACACCTATTTCTTGTGTCCATAGCTTGTTTGCTTTGCAAACACAAACCTTTTTTTTTATCCCTGTTAAATTCACAGCTATGGGATTTGATGCTGAAATTTGTTTTGCCTTTTGTGCTAGTCCTGTGATGGATTTTTATATTGCAGATCTTGATGAAAGACTTCAGTTGAGCTACATCAAACCTGTAGATTTCTTAGCAGAGGCAATCATTGTGTGACTTTCAGCTAATCTGTTTGTGTGATTTTTGCTGTCTTATATAGGGAAGTGTGTGAATCTCTTCTGTAAATACTTTTATTTTTCAGTTCTTCATATGAAAAAGTTTTATTACTTGACAATTTGAAGACGTTTGTTTAAAAAAAAAAAAAAATTCTTAAGGGTAGTCATGTTCTTATTTGAGATTAACCCAAATACATGCACAGTAGTGCATGATGACACAGTTGTGGGGGATCTGAAGTGGAATCTGGGCAGGAACAACCCCAGGTTCCAATATAGGTTGGGGAACGACCTGTTAGAGAGTAGTGTAGGGGAGAGGGACCTGGGGGTCCTAGTGGATGGCAGGATGACCATGAGCCAACACTGTGCCCTTGTGGCCAAGAAGGCCAATGGCATCCTAGGGTGTATTAGAAGGGGGGTGGTCAGTAGGTCGAGAGAGGTCCTCCTTCCCCTCTACTCTGCCCTGGTGAGACCGCATCTGGAATATTGTGTCCAGTTCTGGGCCCCTCAGTTCAAGAAGGACAGGGACCTGCTGGAGAGAGTCCAGCGCAGGGCGACTAAGATGGTGAAGGGAGTGGAGCATCTCCCTTATGAGGAAAGACTGAGGAAGCTGGGTCTCTATAGTTTGGAGAAGAGGAGACTGCGGGGGGACCTTATTAGTGTATATAAATATATAAAGGGGGAGTGTCATGAAGATGGAGCCAGGCTCTTCTCAGTGGCAAACAATGATAGGACAAGGGGTAATGGGCTCAAACTGGAACACAAGAGGTTCCACTTAAACTTGAGAAGAAACTTCTTCTCAGTGAGGGTGACGGAACACTGGAACAGGCTGCCCAGGGGGGTTGTGGAGTCTCCTTCTCTGGAGACATTCAAAACCCGCCTGGACACATTCCTGTGTAACCTTATCTAGGTGTTCCTGCTCCAGCAGGGGGATTGGACTAGATGATCTTTTGAGGTCCCTTCCAATCTCTAACATACTGTGATACTGTGAATCTACTCTCTCTCCTTCTGTAAAGATTTTCTAGTTACTAAGAAAATAGAAATTGTCATGCTGGATTAAAACAGTGGTGTATCTCATCCAGTATTGCCAACTGTTTCAGAAGAAGGTTCAAAAAGTTCTGCTGGAGACAGTCATGAAATAATTTGCCCACCGGATAAATATCTTCATAACTTTTCATAACTCAGAGTTGGCTTATGCTCTCAGATTTGTGGCTATATCTTTTTCAAAGTCCTGGTGATTTTGTGCTCATGGATTTATTTTTTATTTAATTGCCGGTTTGAGTCTGTGGGGTTTTTTATTTTCCATATAAGCAGTCCAGTCCTTTGCTATGATGCATGAGTCACAAAACTCTCTGACTCTATGATGAATTTGCAGGAAGAGTAATAACAAAACAAAACCACTAAACCCCATAAGCTTTATTTGCAGTTGCTGTGAGAAAATAATTGTGCAAGATCTCAGAAGTGTTTAAAAAATTATTCTCAAAGGGTACCAGAACTTAAGGATTTTTTTTTTTTCTTTTGATTACATATGTCAGCCAAAGTAACCTGCCTTTTTAGTGGTATATTTTTCCTTTTTGAATCCTGTAGCTTTATCTTGCTCTACTAGACCTACAAGGTTACCAGTGTGAGCCATGTGTTACACGGTACTTTTATTACATCAAGTCTGCTTTGGGCTTCTGAAGTTAAAGATGTGCAGCATGCCTGTTGTAGTCTCCCATTTACAGGTATTAATAATAAACTTTTGCTTATTTCATAGGGCCATTTCTCTTCCCAATAGTGTGAGCTAAACAGAGTGGCACCACTAACACTGAATTTCCTGGCTTTTAGTCATTTATGTTACAAGCTTAACGTTATTTGAACAAAGATTTTCATATTGGAATTGATATTTGACTGAGAACGAGAGGCAGATTTCCAATGATATGTTCTGCTGATGTTTGAAAAGTGCTTTTGTTTTTAAAGGTATAAGAGTAGATTATTATATTAAAAATATAGATTCACTTCTTCGGTTCCTTCCAACAAGTGCCAGCAATGGTGTGCTTCTGAAGTCTGTTAGGTTTATACTTTTGAGACATAATATTCTTTTGAAAAGGCTGCAGATTATTGTACCAGTTGGAGTAGGCATTTGGGTGTCAGAAGGACAGAGCATGGCTTAGTCAAAAAACAGCAGAAATACAAATCTCTGTGCAGTCAGAAATTAAATACTGTGTTTCAGTTTGATTTTAGCAATGACCTGCACTGATGGTTGATGCTCAGTACCAGTCCTCCCTTAGCCATAAAAGTTCTTGAGTTCACTGATGGCAAGATGATCCTTATTGCAGTGATATGCCAACATCTCTTTTGCACAGTAACTTGAATTTACATGGAAATCTCTGTAGGATCTCTGAAGTCACCTTCATAAGCTCAGTCTCTCTTGCTCTGAAAGTACATAACCTTAATTTATGTTGAAATGTACATAACAACAGATGTCCTTTAACTGTGTAATCATATTATGCAGCTGTTGGTATCCATGTGCTTTCATTTTTCTATAAATTCCTGTGAACTATAACTCTTCAGTGTTATGGTTTGAATGTTAGCAGTCTTGATTGAAGACACTTTAAGTAGTGGTATTCTAGCCTTGAAGTTAAAATGTAGTACTTTCTTTATTAATATAAAGATAAATGTTATTTTAAGGTCTCTCTGCTTTCAGATAAGTTTTAACCAAACCTGACTGTTTAAAATATAGTTGCTTAAACTGATTGGTTTTGATCTGAAGTATGTAAGTGCTAATGTTCTCCCTGATTTATTTTCTGTGAAAAATACAGCATAGGTGTTGAGTAAGGACAACCTGGCACAAGTGTTAATAATAGCCATTTCAACTTTCTTTCCTCATTTTTGGTCATTTTACATCCATATGATATCACAGGGCAATCGTGTCTTGGTGAATATGCTGAAAGACAGTAATGTCTGTCTGTGTCAGATTACTTGCTTGTCAAATAATACTCTTCCACATACTGTATACACATGTATATAATTAGAATATATCCATGTACAGCTATCTTATGCTGCTAAAATGTAGTCTGATCATGGCTAGCGTTTTTCATTTACAATCTGTTGCATTGTATTCAGTCACTTTCCCATGAGGTATTATCTTCTAAATGAATCACTGTAGCACCTCATCAAATGTCTGTTAGAAATCTAGATGTGTCTATTCTATTCCTTTTATCATTTGTCACTGTATTATCTTCAAAAAACATCAGGTAAATTCATAAAGCACTGGGAGATTTGTTTGAATGCCTGCGTTGTCATTTTTAAGCCCTTGTGTCTGTAAGTAACTTTCCACTGCTGCCTGCATAGGCAGTTTCAGTAGTTTCAGAACCACAGAGGTTAAGCTAAGTGGCCTGTGACTCCTTGGATCTTATCTCTCTTTAGAGTGGAATGGCATTTGTAACTTCCTAGTCATTAGGAATATCTCTTTTCTGTTGAACTATTAAAGTATCAGTCTGAATGTACCTGTTTCTGCCCTGTTTTCTGTACTACAAGTCTGGGATTGTTTTCATACGGTTATGGAGACAAACTGATGTAGGGTCAGTTTTGATGAAATAAGTCATTATCTGATTAGAGCCTAATACTAATTACCAAGTAAGAACTCTCTCCTTAATATTAACAAGAAATGTTTTGTGAATGGTAATAAGAAAGAGTTAAGCTGGGCTCTCATTCAGCTGGGGTCAGTTCACTGACTTTACTTCAAAGGCACTCTGGATTTACACTGATAAAACAGAGGGAAAACGTTAGCCCCTGATTTTCTTTTCTTTTCTTCTAAAGCAAGCAGACACTGTGAAGCCTTCAAGGAATACTAGTGGCTTTACTGCATCTTCATATGCCAGTGCTTTAATATACAAGAAGCAAAAAAAAAAAACCCAAACCCTTTAATCTATGTTCATGAGAGGATATCATGTGAAAAGACCACCCTTTAGGAAATAGCTAGAAGACATCAAAATATGGGAAGAGAAAAAAGTAGGTTTGAAGTTTTTGAAGCTTTCCGTTTTTTCTTGATAAGTTTTGAAAGGTACAGTGGTAAAGGATGGAGTCTGAGCAAGTAAGACCTTTGCTGCTTTTCTGCTTTTTTGTTGCTGGCCAAGATTAATATTTGACCCTTCTCATTACGTTTTCTCTGGGCTCACTTTCATGATGGGGTAGGCAAGTTTGGTCTCAATATAACCTTTACAGGCCAAAGGAGGAAGGGGTAAGAGAGTATTTCTTAAATACAGCTTTTCTTCAGAACAGTGGGCTGAGCTACCTGAAGTCCAAGTAAGGTTTTTTGGAATTGAAGTTGCTGATTTTTAATATTTTTATTGCTTTAAATTCCTCCAAGAAATATTGCAAGTTACTGATGAAATCCTAAGACAAGCACAGGTTGTATTACCTGCTTGCCCTGAAATCCTGCTGCTTCATACAGTCACTGTATCTTTCTTGGTTTTATAGATGGCTTAATAGCCCCTGATGGAGCAGTGAGTCCAGATTTCTTCAGTGATTACCATCTTCAGAATGGAGACCTCATTGGGCAGCATCCTTTCTCTAGCAGGTAAATTGATCTTCTTAGAGAATGCATAGAATCTAACAATGGCTATTCAGATTGCTTCACAGGGCTTCATTTGTTTTGCCCTCATAGCAGTGGGAATGGTTTACACTGAAGAAGCAGCTGTCTGAATTACATGCTTCTTTTAGCATATTAACACACATGTTGTAATAGAATCATAAAATCATAGAGTAACTAAGTTTGGAAAGGACCTTGACTGTACAATAGAAAAGTAAAGCTGGAGCATACAATTATTTACCTGTTATGACAATTGCTCAGATACTATTTAGACATTATTGTTTGGAAATATCTAACAAGAAGCTTGAGGTGCTGATTACCTAGAAGACTAGTTTCCAGCATTCTTAAATCATTAAAAATAAGCTTTGTTTAGCTGCCAAAACTTATTTGTGTGGTGTTTGTTGGGTTTTGTTTGGGTTGGGGAGTTTGGTTGTTGTTTTTGTTTGTTTGGCTTTGTTTTCTTTGGAGGTTGTTTTGTGTGTGTGCATGTTGGGTTTTGGTGTTTGTTTTGGTGTTTTGTGGAGGTTTTGGGTTTGTTTATTTGTTTGTTGGTTTGGTTCTGGTTTGGGTTTTGGGTTTTGGTTTGATTGCTTGTTTGTTTGTTTGTTTTTCACTTAACCCAAGTCTTCCCAAGGTATTCTCAGTTAGATTATCGAGGGCACTTACTCTGAAAATTTGCTAGAGGAGCAGGAGATGTGGACTTGACTTTTGGGAGATGTTTCTCTGAATTCCTCCTCTGGTCAATGACCTCTCCTTCTCTGAATGTCAACGAGCTGCTGCAGTTTGAATTTCTGAGTAGACTTCACCCACAGATTCAAAATAGAGAAGACTTATCTTAAAGAATGGAATATTCATAGATCTTGTTGCATTTTGGAAGTGCCTTTTATGTGCACTCGGTAGGAAATACTTAAAACACTTTACAGTAGTGGTACAGAATTCACTTCAACAGGATGCTATCGGGACATGCCCAGCCATGTGGCTAAAGTTGTTCCTTTCCAAAAGAAGAATGTTATTTTCACCACTTGGAACTTTAGTCATCATTTGTAAAACATGATTAATTCACAGTATGTACAGCTGAAGCAAAAAAGATTTTTCTCCTTTACTTTTGCTTCTTGTAGTTTTTAAAGGGCAGTGGATGGTTACACTTGTTTGTTTATTCTGTCTGTTATGCACCAGAAAGCTGAACATTTGTCAAGGGTGGAATGGTGGTAACATTTTAAACAACAAATTAAAATAACAAAAATGCTCAGATCAGGAAAAAAACTAGGACTTGAGAAATAGATCGTCTTGGAAAAAGGAAGTGTTTATAATCAGTAAAGATCAAGTTCACATTAGTGTGTAATCCTTTGCACTGAGCCTGTATTTGGGAAGGGAATACAGGAGCTGATAGTTTCCAAATGCACAACCTTTGTTTCAGAGCATGCAGGCATCACCAGGAGAAACTGAGGGAAGTATGACCTATATGCTAGCCTTGGAGTCTTACTATATGACTTACCATTTTAAACTTTAAAATAGACACACAACCCAGCAGATGACAGATTTCTATATTAACCAGAATACTGTATGGGTATGTGGTCCCAACAGCCTTCATGCCCCCTTGGAGGTGCGGGGAAAGGTGTGTAGAGTGAAGCTTGCAGACTCCTTTGTTTCCAATAAAGTTAGGTATTGCTCCAGTCAAGATGCTTTTGTTTTGCCAGAAAGCATTCAGCTGGGAAGAAAAAAATCTTGAGTGTCCTTGGGCAAAAGTTAAAGTAGATCACTGTACCTCAAGTTGCAGTCTTTTATCAGGGAGCTACGTTAGTAAATTGATTTTTTAATCTGATTATATTCCACCTAAAATTAGTAGCAAAATACATCTGATATATACCTAGTTAAATTAAGTATTTGTAGAATTTTCTTGCAATGTCTCAAGGCATTTTGGAGCTCACCTTGAGAAAGAAAACAGAGAAACTGCAGTTTAGGTAATGACTAACTTGGTAATTGCCTGTTGAAGATAGCCTTTGCAAATATTCAGATTTTTCACTAGAATTCTGTTTTCTAGGAGAACTTCTTTTGATATGATTGCTCCTTGGATTTATCTGCAGTCCAGACACATAGTCTAATTGGAAACAGTGTAGAATGCTGCAAATGTTCTATCCTATTTGTAACAGAGCAGGACTGAATTGTTTGATAGAATAGATACTGGCAGTCAAATGGCGAATCCTAGTTTTCAGATGTGTGTCATTATCGTTTTGAACTTCTTGGCGCCAGAAGCCAGGATTTCCTGATGCTTAGAGCTAATGTAAAATGCATTAGTGCTCCAAGGCATGAGCCATGGAATTGCCAGTCCCATGAGTTTGAAGAGCCAGACCTTCCCTTTTCCCCCAATCTGAATTGGTGTTGGAAGGTAAAACTATACGTGCTAGAGAGCCTAATTAAAAATAATAGCAGCAAGTCAATGCTCTTTTTATGTGTTATAGTGTACATTTCATCCATACCAAAACATAATTCTAGGGTATTTTTATGCTTACAGTTTAAAGCTAACAAGAACCTTATGTCAAGGATTTATTTTTAACCAGTTCCAGCTTTTAATAAATCAAAATTTTTGTTATAAAAATGGTTCATTTTTCTATTATTAATGTTTGGAAATGTTTTCCAAAACTTTTTTAAAGCAAGCTGAGTTATGATTTGCATAGACATCTAGCAAGTTAACAGTAACTTTTTTTTTTTTTTTGTGAGTTCAAAGAGAAATGACCTAATAATGAGCATATTTCTGGTCTTTTCATTTGTTGCACTTTTTTGTTACACAATTATTTGTTGTGCCTGTGTCTTCTGGTCTTGGCCTTTTATATTAGGCTTTTTAATTCTGTAATAGAAACAGTTGTTTGTTAAGCGATGAGGTGAGTTCTGAAGAAGTCTCTTCTTTCATTTAAGACCACCCTGTGAAGTCTGAGGTAGGTGGCAATCATGAGCTGACTTCTTGCAACTCAACTTTGAGTAATCCTTTCTTCTCCTTTCTGCATTGCTATGACGAAGACTTAAGATATGTTACGTCTTCAATGTCTCTGAGGTTATTTCCTATCCTTGCAATGCGCTTAGACTGGATCAGGACTTCTTGCCTCTGGGAAAGCCTTAACGAGTCAGACAGAAAGACTCACCTTTTTAGTGACTGCATGTCACTGAGAAGCTGAGCTAGTGCTGAAACAGTGTTGGTGCCCCCAGTGCGTTACCAGGGCTTAAGTGTGTTCTTATCACTAGCTGTATTTTTGTGGAGCCAGAGAAATGATCTGTGAGGAGAGTTTTTCAAGGATTGCAACCAAACTCAAGTTGTCTTGAAGAGTTTCACTGTAAGCAATACTTAATAATATTTGTTCAAGGCAGCTCAGCCCACAACAGCTGTCATATATTAGGTTGTTATACCAGTTATACTGCATTGAGCAGATAGTGAAAACCATGTGCTTCCTTGGTTGTAGGATGCTAGTTCTTAGCAGAGATCTGGGACAGCCTCTGCCATTACAGTTCCACCAAGTTACATTCAGGAAAATTCAGAAGAATTGGAGCAGTGGCAGTATCCAGATGTGCAGTTGATGAAGTGGGTGACTTTCCTGTGACCTAGTAGGGATATCAGAACCATCTCCTGTGGAGTTCCTGTTCCAGGAGATACTGGACCTACATACCTAGATCTGCTGCACAGTCTCAGGGAGGTAGGAAAGTCCTTTTTCTTGAAGTCAAGTAAAACATAAGTTTAAAAAAGTTAAGGTATTTATAGGCACCTGCTGGGTTAGCACAGAGGGGTTTTTCCCCCCATTATTTTTTAAGAGGGAAACATGGAGTAATAGCATTAGCAGTAAGAACATCTCTATATACTGCAGGTGAGGTGGAGTATCTTAAGGACTGCATTTGTCAAAGACATTGCCTTCCCTTCACAGGGTTTCTTGGACTTTCATTTGAAACCTAGAGACTGATGACTGTCAACAGTTGAGAATGCTACTCTCCATTATCGATTTCTGCATCATGAAGTACACAACAACTTTGAATGCAATTGTAAATCTAGACCTAAGTTCAGTTTGCAATTTGCTTGCATGTTTGCTATTCTGGATGTATCCTGAAGCAAGCAGAGATAATTGTTGTTTCTGGTACTTGTCATCATAAAGGAGAAGCAGCACATAATAAAAGATGTGGAAAGTTGCCATTTTTCTAATGCTGCCACCCTCACTTTAGGGACTGAAGGCATTATTAGAAATCAAAATGCTTTGTTTCTCGTAAGCTAGTTTGTGTGTTTTGAAGCTTTAGTTCACAGCTCTTATTTCTCAACTATATTCTTACTGGAATTTTACTGCTGTGTATGATGTCTATAAATAGAATTATTTCAGAATATAATGTACACAGAAGCAGTGATAAAATACATAAACAGCATCTCTTGTTTTCCTCAAAGACTGAGAGCAGACTGCAAACAGATTGTAAGATATGTTTTCCATTCAGCAGAAAATACATGCTGAGGAGGTTGTTTTGACAGCTTGTATCCAGGTTTTTTCATTGGCTACGAAAAGACTTTTGTGATTAGATTACCAGCTTTGAATCATCTTACTGTCTTTGAGCAACAGATGGACATTAGGCATAGATTTGAAATTTTCATCTGTTACTAAAATCTGTATTCAAGGCTCTGGTTCTGATAACTCTTAATAGAGAGTGAAAGTTTTATGATTGTAGCAAACAAAAAGTCCTTCACCTTTGGCTGATGTGATGACAGCTTAGTGTCTGAGCTGCAAGGGATAAAGATCAGCTTAAAGACATCTTCAAGAATCTGTTGCCATTTATCAAATTTTAATAACCTTCTTGAGACTAATTACTTTAAGATACAAACATAATAGTAATGGCTAAATATCTTATAATAAAGATATCCACAGTATTTTTTTTACCCTTTGGGGAAGAGACAACTTTTAACCTTTCCTGGCAATAACTAGATAATCATACAAATTTTAAGTGCAAAAGCCAATTTTTTTGTTAATATCTTCATCAGAGTTCCCAAATCCTTTGTCTGGAGCTTTAGAAAGTTTAATGGTTACGAATGCTGGAGCTAGCCAAAATTTTTTATTTCCCTCATCCTGAGGAAGTTTTCTCCTGTACAGAATCCTTGAACCTCTGATGTAGCAGAGCTGCCATTGCATAATCTTCATTTTTACTAAGACAAGGCATTTCTCTGTGTGTGCTCACATCTCTCAACAGAGATGTGATTGAAACTTCTTTCCAGGAAGCAGTGAGGTTTGGCATGTTAAGCAAAACCAGTTTTATGGGGTGACTGTCTGTCCTTGGTGGAACATCTTTCCTCTTTTTTGGATTTACAGCCTAAAACTGTAGCTAAATTTCTTCTTTTTGCCATGGCAAGGTCATTGTGATATTTTGTGAGCTAAGTATATGGAGCCAGCACCTTGCAGGCTGGTCTGCATTGACTTGCATTAAGTTGTGTCTGTCTCTGGCAAGAATAGGCATGTATAACCAAGCTGTTGTGTCTTGGGTTGATGGAAGCTGCGGTGATGTGGGCTTCAGTAATACATGGCTGTAGGTCCTGGTGGGAGCACAGGGAAGACTGTTAACTGTGACTTACCTTATCTCTAGTTATGTTACCCACATGTAATATCTGCCTGTGCTAAATGGCCACATTCAATGGCAAGAATAGTCTTATGCATAGACTTTTTTGCTTGGGTACACTGTTGAAAATCAGATGTGAATTTTCAAGGGGAAAGACATAGGTCTGTAGCCTTCCATTCCTGTTGACTCCTGCAAGGTCATGTGAACTCCCAGTTGTGAGCTACAGCTGAATAGCTTCTGTTCAGGTCAGGTACAGGAACAGCATCAGGCACTGGCAAATGCTCACTTTGTGAATGTTTGGTAAAATGTTTTTGAATGGTTGTATCTGTAACTTAAATTCGACATCAACATTTGTAGCTATCTTACATATAGATCCTCATCTTCAATTAGATTTGCTAAGAGCAGTCACATGTTGTACTTCTCAAGCATTGAGGATTTAATCTCTTTCTTGTTTCAGTCTTTAAACCATACAGGATATATTGCTGAAATCAAGAACCTTCTTAAGGACTGAAAGAGTTGGTGACCCTGAGTATTTCTCATCCATGTCACATTTTCAGTGATGTGCACAGTTTATTTAGAAGTTTGAACATTCCCTTCCCAGCCTTTCAGCAGTTAAGTGCTATCTTGAAGGCTATCTCTGAAGGTGAAAAACTAATACATTAGTAGACAGTAAGAGTGAGCTGCCCCAGGCAACCCTTTACAGCTTTCAGTGGTAGAAGAAACTTTGCTTCATGGTTCTTGGGAAAATTTGCTTAGATAAAAAACATGATCTCATGTGGGGTCTGTGCTACAGTAGACTTGAAGGTATCCACATCTCTCTCCTTATCATTTGAATAAAGGCAATAATACTTTACTGTCTGAGAGGTGGACACACAGTGAATATAAAATATTTTAACTAACAGAAAAAAGCTAATAAAGTATAAGTTATTATGATTCTACTTTAAGCATTTTACCATAGTGATATTTCTTACAGTTCTATGCCTTTTTTCTTTTTCATACTTAAACTGTATTTTAAAAACAAAACATGAAAACTTCTTTGCCTTTGCAAATATGTTCAGCAGAGTTGTACTCAGCTTCTACCATTTGGACAGTATTTAATTTGCATTTCCCAAGAGAATCGAATTAGGTTTTATTAGTAAATTGGGCCTGTAACCTCGTAGGCAGGTTTTATTAGCTTATCACACATCAGTATTAGCAAATTGTAAATTCCACTGAAACAAATTTGAAAAGGACTTAAAGAGAAGCCCAGAACCAATGAAGTTTTGGGAGACAAATAAGGGGGTTTTCAGCTTTGTTTTGTGGGGTGTTTTTTTGTTGGTGGTGGTGGTGGTTGTTTTCTGTTTTGTTTTTTAATCCCACAAAAATGTTGTTACTTGTAGCAGTCATATCTTCTTTTTAAATCATATTCTGTTGTTGTAACTGCCTACATGCTTAGTTTTAAATAAGTTAAACTGAATATAGTCAGCAGGATTCCACTAAATTTCTAATATGGCTCTATATGGCTTGATATAACAGGGATAAAGCACACTTCTCATTTGGACAATACAGCATTTACTGACTATTTGTGTGAAACAGGCAGGTAAGTTTCTTTTTGTTCATCAGTCCATGTTCAGGTGGTACATGTGCTTGGCATTAAGATCTTGCAACTAAAATATAGTAAGAAGGAAGCAGGAACTGCTGCCTTTTGGAGGGTTTTGATCGAAGTCTGGGACAAGCTTCTTGAAGGACGTCACCTGATTTCTTCAGATCCTGGATCATGGCCTAAGCCAGAATTCACTGTATAGTTGTTTTCCTTCAGTGCTTAAATGTGGGAGTGGTACTTCCAGAACATGGCTAAGAGCTTTAAGGGCTTCATGGCTAAGAGCTCTTGAATGTGAACTTGAGTTCCTTCATTTCTAGTTTGTAATAATTTGTTTCTGCACCAGTACTAAACCAGTTATCTCTTTCCCTGGTTTATTTTTTTTTTTTTTAGGTAGCGGTCATATTTTCTGCTGTCATTTTATATTTTTTTTCATACTGTTTTCTCAAAGCAGTGTTTATAAAAATGAAATACCACAACCTGATCATATTACAATCCAGTTTAGGTGTCACTAGTTTAGGTATTTCACCAAATTATGCTGTTATGATGTGGACAGCTTTGGTAGCATTTTTGAAGACTAGGAGTCTGATTATTCTGATTATTCAAGGAGAAGATTTTTCTCTATGACCCAGATTAACCAGTGAGTTTTTCCTGGAGTTTGAAGGTCTGTGCATACTGCACCACCAACAGATTAGGGCCCAGCACTACCTGTGATTTGCACATATCCAGAAGAGGACAATATTCTTCATATGCAGTGTTCAATATACAGCAACTTTTTTTTTTAAATGTGCTTGGGTGTTTATTGTTATTATTCTCTACTTGGACTGTATCAGAAGCTTCCAGGCAGCTCTCCTTGTATGCCCCAACATGTAGATGATGTCCACAGTTGCAACACACAGAGCTGATAGTCAATATGGGCAGGGAACCAAACTCAAGGAGAAGTGAGGTTACTCATCCAAAGTCAGGTGCTAGAACCTGGAATTAGAGCAGTGCTCTCCTGTTGGTGCTCACAGTTGCCACAGTGACTGGACCACACCACTTCTCCAAGGTGTGTGGTCCGTATCATGAAGGATCATGTTGCACTTGTTTCATCTGCTGTAAGAGCTGTTGAATTGCTCTGAACAATTACACTAGTATGCTAAGAGATGAAATAGCTTGTTTGGGAATATTTTTAAAGGTGCAATTTTTTCAGGAAGTTGCAGATGCTGTTTGGGAAGAGTTAGCATTGAGGTTTTAATGCACTTCAGCTCTTCTGGAATATAGGATGCTTGGGCCTCTTTCAGTTGCAGTCGCTTCTTTAACATTTTTTTTTAGTTGCTTTTTATTTTACTATATTCCACCTGCAGTTGGCCTCATTTAACCAACATGGTTATGGCTATATGTGGCTATTAAGAATTTCAAAAGAATACCAAAATGTTGCAGCCGTTAGCTCAGGTCCTTTGGAATGTCTTAACCAAAAAATACCCCAAACCTGGGTCTGTCTCTTCTAAAATGTAACATTAATTAATTCCCATGTTCTGTCTTCCACTCTTAGTCCGTCCAGATGTGCTACTAGAAATAGACTGGCTCCCTGGTTACAAGCCATCTGGGCTCTGTAAACTGATTTGCACTTATATTAAACAATAAGTGAACAGAATGTGGAAGAGTTATTAAAGCATATGTACATTACTTATAAATCTCAAAGTAAAATATTAAAACACAGTAAACGGGAATGGAATGTGCAAATGAAGACCTGCTTGTTTTAATGAGTTTAGCTGTGACCTTCTCAATTTCATCCAAAGAAAAGAATTTTATTTTTCACTTAAAAAAAAAGAAAAAAAAAAAAGGAAAAAGAAACTATAAAACTGCTTACAGAAGTATCTGAGACAAAAACAAGGAAATATAATGTTCTAAACTTGACTGGTCCAAACCACTCAAGCTGCTGTGACAGCTCATAAAACTGAGAGTAGTTTTTAACTGGACTCTGTTTTACATTGCCAGAGTGAATTTTCCTTGCAGGAAGTAGCCAGAAGGTTTATTTAGTTTCCAGACTGCTGCTTTGATCTTTCCATTCTGTCACTTCTCAGGTTACATAACCCTTTTTCACTGCAGTAAATCTGCAACAGTTAATGAGAATAAAATTTCCTCCTTCTCACTGATCGCATGCTGTTAAATGCCAAACCACAGCCAGCAGCATATTTGCAGAATTTGGCTGCACTGTACAAAAACAGCACAATCAGTTTAATCTTGTTGGTTTTGTAATTTATTTTATTGAGCTTTCCTTTTTCAAGTGACCTATTTTACCAAGACAAGTGGTTGCAAGGCCAGACCTGGAAGAAAGATTTAAAACTGTAATAAAGCAAAGGGTGGTTTGTATGCTATGTATAAGCATGCTCACAGGATTCAAAATTAAACCTACAATGAGTAGTTTTAAAAAGTCTTGTGTATCAGTGGGATATTTTTTATGGCTATTATCTGAACTGAATATGTGCTGCAAACAAGTCTCTAGTATAAAAACTAATGCAACATACCAAATTAATTTCTTTTCCAAATAGTTAAATTGCTTTGATTCTAAAATGTA
Organism: Psittacula echo; assembly: GCF_963264785.1. Lineage (NCBI taxonomy): Eukaryota > Metazoa > Chordata > Aves > Psittaciformes > Psittacidae > Psittacula > Psittacula echo. The sequence goes on from NC_137740.1 coordinate 21,392,798, forward strand.
ACTCTCTGAATCTGTGCTGATCAGCTTCAGTCATTCAGCTATGATGACTGAACCATCCTCTTCCTTTTGGAAAACTAGAAGGTTTGGAGTGTTTCAGCCTTCCAGTTAAGAGAGTTTATTTGCTTTCTGGGGTTTGATCTTCTTAAGCTTTATTTTTTCCAAGACTCCCTGCCCAAACCTTGGCCTGGAAACATTTTATTTTTTGCTAATTTAATTGAAGTTTAAAATTTTGCATGATAATGCTACTCCAAGGTATAGATCTCCAAGAAAATATTCCACTTCTGTATCTGGCTTGTTCCCTAATATGTCAAGTGTTTGCCCTAAGAAAGCAAGCAGGAAGAGACATTGAGACTTACTTCCTTCTTGGTTTAAACTATAATCATTACTGATTTGGAGTAGGTTTTGACAAGATTTCACTAGGGCCTTATGTTGCTATGTAAAAGTGGTTGAAATCTGGACAATCATTTGTGGCGGTAAAAAACATTTAAAGTTTATTTATCAGTAATAACGCTCCAACTACATTTGCTGTGTGCACTCTAGTGAGCACTGCAAATCCCTCAGTAATGTTAACTTTCAGAAAAGACTTTGAAAGCTTTTATTGGCTGCAGCTGTAAGTCGGAGTCAAAGCAGAACAGATTTTTTGACTCTCCCTCCCTCCAGCATCTGGATTATCATCCACATTGATTTGCCTGGTTCTTGGTGCTGAGTGCAGTAACCTGTTGGCATGGCTTTTCTGGGCATTTGTACACAAGAAGGGAACCTTTTTCCCTGCTTGTTCTGAGGCACAGGGCCGAGCTGCAGTGCTTGAACTTGAAGAGCTTGCATAAATATTTAAAAGGAATAATTCTCCAACTAGGAGCCCTTCAATGCATGGCACTGAAAGCTTGTGTTTCTGCTTCAACCGCTTATCTCTGAGTACATTTTCACAGTGGCCCAGCTCTGTAACCTAGCAAAGGAAGCAAGAAACACTTCTCGTCTGGAGGGCTTGTGGAAGACGTGGGCCAGATCCTGAGCTGATGTAGTCAGTGACCCCAGTCACCTCTATGAAGTTGCCACTTCACGATCTTACTCCGCTCAAGCTATTGTCTGAAGTTTCTGTACCCACCGTAACACTGACATTGCTGGAGCTCAGTGAAAGAGATGCTTGAAACTTTCTCAAGCCAGACTTTTATTATAGTTTAAAATTAAGGCAATGTACTCCTCAGTTTATGGAGTTGACAGAAATAATTTGGGCTGTGCAAGGAGAGTGGGGGAGGAAAGGACATCTTTATTGCCTGCTTCTCAGGGCTTTTTTATTTGTTTTAGTTCATAATTAATTTTTAAGAAATGGATGTATCTAATCAGTGGATAAGGCCAGTTGTTGAGCCAACAGCAGAGAAGATGTTTCTGTCAGGCTTGTAATGGAAAGTCAGAACTCTTGGTTTCTGTTCCAACTCTGACTGTGCACTTGACCTTTAACAAATCCTGTTCAGAATAGCTGAGAAACTCCTTATCTGTGTGGCAGAGCTATGAATGAAGGAATGCTTGTGAAATTATCCTGGTGCCCCTCAAAGAAACAAGACGGCTCTATGAAACAACTTGAGTTGCTGTTTTGCCCACTAACCATGTTCTGGATTGCTTTTCTAGGAGATCAGAAAAGTTCTTTTTTCCCTTTTATGAGGGATGTTACAGAATAAGCAAAAGTCTTTTCTATCTATGTCAGTCTAATTTGAGTCTTCTCAGTACTGTATTTTGTCACTTGGCTGTCTTTTAATGTCTGGGGTGCTTTTTCTTTCAAGACTCCGATAGGAAACTGAGGTCATGGAGAAACGTAGCGACTTGTCCAGAATCGCACAGCAGGTAACTGACAGAGCAAGAAACTGAGCCCAAGTCCTAGGCTGCTTTTACAGAGCTTGGATGGCAAGCTCTACAGCTTTCAAGCAAGGCTCTTTCTGAATTTGGCTAAGCAAGGTCATCTGGTTTTAGTTCAGTGCTTTCTTCCTATTCAGTTGGGAAATACATATTTTATTTATTTTTTTTTTTTTAAATGCTGCCTCCCCACCAGTGAATTTTGGCATGTTTATTGCTTGGTGCATAGCTGGAGCCTGACACAGACGACACAGTGCTCATTTCTCCACAATTGTCAGATTTGCATTTGTTTATAATTAAATGGCAGAAACAGTGGTATTGTGCTGAGATAGAACTGGGCACCAAGTCCAGAGCCACTGGAAACTTTAAGTCATTAAGTGGACTAAAGAAAGCTGGATCACATGAGAGACATCATATCCCTAAAAGCTGTATCATGCACAAGGGAGCTAAAGTATTATTGCACAGGTTCATTCTGAAATTCGCTATCTTTTTAGCAGATACAGTATTATTAAGGAATGTTAATATTCAGTGCTAATGTAGAGATGGACTTGGTATTTGATGCAGTGTGCACAGTCACAGTCCCTGCCACAAAACTCCCCTCCCAGTGGAGCTTGAGGGATAGAAAGCATGGGAAAAAAGCTTCACAGATAGGGAAGAAAAAGTCAGGGCCATGAGAGGCAAAATTTAAGAGGCTTGTGGTTTGGAGTTTAACGTCATTACCAGTAGTGGGAGAATCTACAGTTACAGGACATTATATAAAGAAACATTGTTTTTTTTCCTAAGGCTTCTTAGTGTATGCTGTTTCTCCATAACCCATGGTTTGTGCTTTTACTCTGAAGGACAGAAAATTTATGGTCAGTGAAGCAAAACCAGAGGTAGCTGGCATGCAGAAGTAAGTAGGATCATCTTCTCAGTCACTCAACTCTAACTAAGGGAAAAGGCAACCAGCTTTATGCTACTTTCTGATGCTCTTCACTCTTTTATGACTGGTGTCATGAAAATGGTATCTCATCCAGTGGTTAGCTGACAGCATCAGCAGAAAGGCTAATCCCTAATTGGGGGAGCAAGACTGCAGCCTCTCCCCATCCCATATGGGATTATACTGCCCTGCAGTGCAGCTGTTGTCTTAGACCTACAGTCTAGCACCTTTCATCAACACTTTGAAACAAACAAAAATACTGAGGGGAGAGAAAAAATACAGACTTGCTGCTGCCAAACTCCTCTGTCTCTTGTTGGCAAGTATTATAAACAATAAACTCCATCTCAGTTGTACAGGTTATAATGCTGTGCTTGTCTCAAAAGTAGAGACTGGTGTGCAACTTCTATGGCTTAGGTACCTCCTTAGGCAAAATACAGCCTTCAGTATTAATCTGAACATAACTTGTTTTGTCTGTTACATACAGGAACCTGATACAGCATTACAGATTACAGGGGTTTATGGCATGTGAGTTTATAAGGCAATATAGGATGGTAACTATACTGTATGTTATGTGGTGCCATCACACACAAGTAGATTCACAGAAAGGGAAACATTAGGACTTTGAGGATGTGCTGCATGAAATTCTGAATGCCTGCCTGGAATGAGGTAGGCGATGTTTTGAGAGTGAAAATGGTGTATTTTAGAAACTGTAACATAAGGTGTATAAAGGGACAAAGTACAGAGGAAACAGTGGAGTTGCTATGAACTGTACTGATGTCAGGCTTCTGAAGGATGCTCAGAAACCTTCTGCTTCAAATCCTGTTCTCCAATACTGAGGAGTTTTGCAAAGCTGCAGGTACGATCAATGGCAGCAAGAAGAGATGTCACTGGGGCTGCATATTAATGCCGGCAGTAGACCCTCTCAGCAGCTCACTTAACCATGTGGAGAACTTTGGGCGTAATTCCTTCAATTAGGATTTGGTTAGGGTTGCTGATGAGTTGAAAGCTGTAGGCAGTGTTTGCTGGTCTTGCCAAGGTCAGGGTACCTAGTCAATTACAAATATTTTTTTTTTTTCCCTAATAAAATTATAAAACTTGTATCCTCATTGAGTAGTTGGGAGCCTCAGATGAGGCTGACATAAGCCTTGTTGATGCAGAGTAAAGAAGGAGGATTGACAAGGATTTAGAACAGGTTCAGGATGAAAATGTAGCTGAAATTGTGGCTCTGGTAGAATCACTGTGTGTGTTTAGCTTGGATTTCATTTTCAGTGGGCAGTGATTTCGGGGTGCTTTATTTTTGGGTTACCAACCATGAAACTGATGGGCAGAAAAGGATTAAATTTTGTCCCTAAAGTGTAAGCTCATAAACTTTAACCTCTAAGGTGAAGACTTTTTCCAGGCCACCTTCATCAGCACAGGCAGTCATGGTCTTCTATACTACAGTCTATACTAATTCTTGCCATGCTGCTTCGTGCCTCTCTTGTGAGTGTGCAGGCCTGTTTCTTGTGGGGATTGCTCAAAGATCCATGCATCCTGTGGAGGGATTTCCAGTTGGACTTCAGGGGATTAGTTTTACCAAGAATTTCTCTGGTGACCCAGGACTTGCCTTTCTGAGGCTCTGTTTATGCTGGAGAAATTAGTGCCCATTTTAGAGCAACTTGTCAGCACCAGCACTAGTAACAGTGCGAACACTAGTGTGGACAGGCTCAGGTGTCTATTGCATCAGGAAAACTTACAGAAAGCAGCCCTGCTCCATGGCCAGTCTGCACCCAGGTGCTAATTACCCTAGTTCAGAATAAGCTCAAGAGCCTCTCTTCCTGTACTCTGCAGTCATGAGCAGCAAAGATACCTGAATGGGAATCGCAGCAGAGGGCTGCTGGCATAGTGCGTCCTGTCTGAGCCTGCCAAGGTTTCCAGATGTACCACAAAGCCTATCTAGTCTCTGAGGCTCTGACTGCAGGAGGAAGTTAAGGAAAGGAAGCATTTTGTGGACATAGTGGGATGGCTGGCTGGCATTTCCTGCTTTGAGGGGAGCACTGTTGGTCCTTACATGTTAAATTATGTCAGGGCACCTTGGTTCATAGATGGGTATATTAACTTGGATGTTACGAATCAGAGTAGGTATCAATAAGTAGAGCTGTTAAGAAATCTCTCCTCACTCGTGCACATCAGGAACATTTTCATCTTCGGCATGTGTTCTTCAGCTCCCCAGCAGTACAAGCAAATTGGAAAGTTCAGCTGTCATTTGGAGAAGGTCATAGATCACACTAGCAGCCTGAGTAATCCAAGAGGTTTTAAGTATCCTAGCATTTAGTTTAAAGTGAAATTTGCTCTGACAGGGGCTGGCAGACCAATAGGAAAAAGAAATATTTGTGCTTGGAGAAGTGCTTGTGTAGAGACCTCGAGTATAACTGATGGCTAGAAGTGATTTCAGTCTAAAAAAAACAAATCATTAAGAGAGTGCATAGGGGTAAAATACACAGCTCATATTTTAAAGGGTCTCAAAGTGAACCAGCAACTGGGGTTAGCAGTGCATAGTAATTAGCTGTACTGTTCCCTGTTTAACTCCATCAGCCCCAGGCATGGTGGTAAACTTTGCACAAGAAAACAGTCATGCTTTGATGGTGTGGATAGTGAGCACCAATCTCAGTGCGCACGTGTGTGCCATTTTGAATCAGAGCTGCCTTAAATAACTTACAGATTAGAGCAATGGCATGAATCATTTTTCTCAGGAGTTTGTGTGGTGGTGCATGATCTGTATCTGTTACACAGCTATCGGGATGACATACGCTTCTGCTAGGTACCTGCTGGAACAGGACTGACTAATGGGGAGAAAAAATACCTATTTGGGGATGAGTATTGTTATCTCAGTGGCATAATTATGTGTCCCTAACTTTTGGTGAAGACAGGCTGACACTTGCCCTGCGGAGCATCAACTTTCCCTGTAGATGAGGTATAATAAATAAGGCCAACTTTTTCCTAGGAGTAAGTTTCAAAGTTGATTGCTGGTGTAAACTGAAAAACACATGGCACAAGTCATGATCTTGGGCAATCATTACCCAACAAGTGTTTACAGCTGAGAAGCTACCATCTTTCCTGGCTGTTCTTGGCAAACATGGCAAGGATTCATCAGGACTTGGTTTTTAAACTGGTCTCCACCTCTGAGGGTCATGCTTGCAGTCACTGCCCTTGGCCTGCCAGCTGCACCAGTATGCCAGACTTCAGTCTCCAGATGTGTTTGCTGTTTTGTTGCCCTACCCCTCGGTTACCTCCTGGGTTCAATAACATTTCCTTCAACTAAGAGGGGAAGCTTCTTGCTACAGGCTGCCAGCACAAATAATCAAATAGGCAAAGCTGGTATATTTCAAGAGCACTAACACGTAAAAATGAAGCCAATTTTTTTTTAAGCATGGACAAGCCTTCATTTACTTCACAGAAATACTTAGATAGCAAAGAGTGGTGATTTGATCAAGGTGTGCTAATGTGATTTTTCTGTTCCTTTTTATTTTTTTTTTAACTGTCTAAAGTAGTTATCAGCTGATTCATCTCTTCCAGTTTTCTTCAGGACACTAACATATGTCTGAACCATTTGGAAATAACTGATACTCCTCAAAGTTTAAACTCTGGGGATTTTGACATAATTACTTACACATTTATTAAAAAAAAATATAAAAAAAAATTGAGAATGTGATTGAAAACATATTTTCCCTGCTCTTGTTATCAATTTAAATACATTTAAAAGTTCTTTGAATAAGGATTACTAAACTGGAAGTAGCTGGAAGAGCTCTGCCTGCAGTAATAGAGGCCCACTGCCACCTTGTGGTTCGGCGTCGTTATTACACCTCGACCATATATTCGCGTGGCTTTGCGCCACTGAATGGTACTGGCTCCATGGCTACTCTGCTTCTCTTTGCCGTGCTGAAGGGACTGATCAGACGGATGGCTCCGTGTATGAGTTACGGGGCCAGGGGCGTTGCCAGTTCGAGGACAGACAGACGTACGTGGAAATAGCAAAGCACTTTGTGTGCTGTATTTCTCAAGATATCTTCAAGTGAAACTCAACGATTTTTTTTTTCCCTGCAGTTTGGCTTATGGCTGTGTCCCTTCCCTCTCAGAGGACACCTCTCTGCCTCAGAACTTCCACCTTCATGTGATTATCACAATATCCCAAGAGTGAACTAGTTTCCTGAGAAACCAAGTACCAAAGACCCTTTTCTAGGACCACATAGAAGCACAATCTGAGGAAAGTGTTTTTGCAAGGACAGAGTGATGGGACATGGTCCCCCACCACTTCAGCTGAGCCCTTTCAGGAGTGCCAGCTTTGTGCTGAGCCAGGGCTTGGGGCCCACCCATTGTACATCTTGTGGATGGGTGATTCTTTCCCAGCCCTGACTCTTGCATAAACCATGTTCCATATGTATAATTGGCAGTAATGAGGTCCAGCTTTTCCCCACTCCAAAAGCACTCTGGTTCTTTGTGTTCTGACAGTCTTCAGAGGGGAAGTTCAGCTCCTTTCAATGCATCCTTAGTTAGGCAATAAATCAGAATCCTTTTCCATTTGTCCTACTGAAGTGGAAGTTAAGCAGTGACATAACTATGAATAGGCAATAATCCAGTATCTTAGGCGGTGTTCCTTCTTCCTCTTCCTCCTGCATGAGAGTTACTGTTGAGTATGAAATATGTGCCACTTTTCCCTATGCCATTTTTTGTGCTTGAGTGTCTAATTCATTGCTGTGGAACTTTTTAGGTGTAAAGGATGCTGTTCTACATGAAAAGTTAATTTTTTGTCTCATTAGTATATAACCTTCCAGTATATGATGAATTCTTTCTGCCATTTGGCTGTTAATCTTGTATCCCACCAGAAACAGTGTCCTTTACTCAACTATGTTGATGTGCCAGATATTCTCACTTTTTCATTTCTAGCAGGTTATTTTCTCAGAGGCTTCAGAAATGTACTGAAGGAAATCAGATTATTCAGATGTACTCTCTAGGGCTGGGTTATCAGTGGGCTTTGCAAGAAGCATGCTTGAAGCCTTTCCTGAAAGATAGGTTAACTTTAATGTGCAGAGAAACTGAGTCACAGAAGTAAAGTACTTTGCCAGTAAATCCATAAAGGATAGTGTATTTCTGTCTTTCTGGGACTTCTGTTTGACCTGAAAGCCTTTACTCAATAAGAGTTGTGCTGATTTATCTGCAACATTTCTTTTTCCATCAAGGGAAGAGGGGAGAGAGCAGTGCTGGCTAGAAGGAAAATATGGCTTGCAAAGTTGCCTCACTAAATTCTCTCCCTAGCAGGAAGAGTTGGAGCCACCAATGATAGCACATCTTCCTCACCCTACAAAACCCTACATTCTCTCTCTACTCTTTCGTAGCATGGGAGTTGATGGGTTTGGTCAACCACCAGGAGTTCCTGGCCGCCCAGCGACTGCCTATGGATACCGCCCGGATGAACCTTACTACTACAGCTACGGAGCACGATAAAACAGCCCACTCTGCACTCCAGGATTCTGTTGTCTGCCCTGGAAGAATGTGTGTGTGGCTGGCAGCAGATCTATCTCTTGGTAATGCATGATTGTACCACGATGGGTCCATTGTTATGTATCCTTTGGCATGTGTAGCTCCAGATAAAGCTAGCCTTTCTCAGTCCAGTGTTCTAGTGAGTGTTTATTCTTTGGCTGCTCTTTGTTATAATTTTTGTACAGTATTTGCTCTGTGACTTGAAAGCAAGAACTGGAAAGCTGCTGGATCAGAAAGTGTCACATTATGTATATTAAGCTACTAATTTAATTTCTATTAAATACAAAACCTATGTGGCCAGTGGCTGTGAATGTGTTTCTAACCAATGTTTTGTTTGTTTTACAAGACATTTAAGAAGAACGCTTCACGTGAAGTGTGTTTAACATGGGCTGTTTCCTGCTAACACTTCAGTAACAGGAACACTGTTACACCCCAGCATCTCCTCGCACGGCCCTAATACAAGGTTACCAAAGTCCAGTGCTGGGTCTGAAGGCTTTAATAACGGAAAGATGGCACAGATTCACTCCCCTGGAGCTTCAAACACAATCAAGTTTAAATGCTTGAAAGCACTTAAAATTAGAAACTACACTACAACAGAATACCTCTACCATAGTGTTTAAATAGACTTCTGTGGGCTGAGGGAAGACAGCCACATCCTGAGGACTAGCAAGAGAAGAAATCCCATTAATGTGGTTCAGGATCCAGATGCAGAGCCTTCCCCTCCCCCGCTTCCCCATCCTAAAATACAAAGGCATCCTGGCCTGCTTGTTTGCAGACTGTTAGTCTTATGCTTTGAACATACCTTTGAAAACCTTGCTTTATCTTCCAGAAGGTGCAGGTACTTTTATATGCACTGTTACTACGTGTCATGCTGCTTGACTAGAAATGATTCTAAAATTAGCCATGGCATTTCTTGCCAGTTTTCAGCCTCCTCTCCGCGCTGGCTTCATGTCCATGGCTTCACTTACTGGAGGTAGGTGGGAGAACAGTATTGCCAAGATTAACTAGTGTTTTAAAAATAATTTTCTATTCAATTTTTAACTGATTTTTATGCAGTTTCTTGGAAAACCTAAGATCTTGCTAAAAACACTACACAAAACTTGAATTAAACTAATGGGTTTCCAGTGTTGTACCTTTCTAGATTCTTTCCATTGGTCTGATCCCACACTTTATCTGCCCAGCAGTTGTGCCGCACTTACTCAAAAGCTTTCAGATATTTTTATATTTATAGCTGTGAGAGGAATTACCTGAACTGCACAGTCACACACAGGCTTTTCTTCTGAGACTGGCATTTACTCATCAGGCTTTTCCAGAAAATTAGTGTGAAGTTATTTAAAGCAGTTGCCCTTCTCATGGAATGTGTTTTCGGAGGAAAAAAAAAATCAAGTAGGTCCTTGGAGTATATGCAAACTATCAATGAAATTGAAGGAGCCTTTAATTGGAAGCTTCAGGTTAACAGGGAACTACAGCTGAGCTTCAGCAAATGGGTGCGGGTCTGTAATTGTAATACAGTTGTGACCATGCTGAGAATAAATGGTAGTGGAAAATCTCTGGCTGCATTTTTAGTATTCAATGTTAGGAGTTTATGAGAAAAGAATAAAAGATCGAGTATTTGTAGCTTTGCCTTTTCAGCAGCTAAAAGAAGAACATCATTTATCTGCAAGCAGAGCTTGGTAAAAATTACTCAGCACTTAGTAGCCTGAGGACAGAGCGTGCTAGCCAAGATGAAAACCAGCTGTGCCACTGTACTCTCTAAGGCAGGAGAGAGGCCGATTTTCCCTTTAATTACAGTTCCTGAGCCAGAAAGGGGGGGAAAGATGGGAACATGTAGACTTTTCAATCTATATCGCATTTCCTGTGGGTGCCAGGGGGAGTCTGGAGCATCTGACCTGTAGGGTAACTCTTTAATTATCTGTATTTATGGATTCAGTCCCCAAGTACTGTATCCTGCATAATATGGGGTGAGGAGAGATCTGCTTGCTTTTAGCAACTTCTACAACTCCTGTCCTTTCCTCCTTTTCCTCATTTCCCTGAGTTTGCGTAGCTCCTCTTCTTTCCTTGCAGCAGCAATCCCAAACCATCCTATGAGTATCCTCTTTCCCAGTCTGCTGCTAATTCATTAATGAGTTTGGTTAGGCAGGTGTTTGAGACATAATTAGGCTGTAAAGTTAATAGCACAATGAAATAAGCATAGGCTGAGAAGTTCATATGTCTGTTAGCTATTATTGAGTCTTTCTGCAGATGTACAGTATAATTTCAGTGAGCAACATACTTAATGCAGCAGCCCAAGATCTTGTTTTAAATTAGCATTTGTACCACACAAGTACTTAGGAGCTTACTAGGGCAACAGAGGGTGGGAAAAAGCAAAAGTAAACAAGTATCCTTGGCTTGGAGAGCTTACGAAGGACCTGACTCAGTGTTTTAAGTATCAGTGTATGCCTGGAGCTGTCTGGTAACAGTTTAACATGTGCATTTCATTCCAAAGTAAGACTGCCATGATTTTGTTTAATTTAATCCACTCTGGATTAAATGAAACAGGAACAAGATGTATCTTCTTTTGGAGTAAGTAGGACAAGCTCTGTTTACATACAAGAGATTTCAAGCCTCTCTGACAGGTTCCTTAATGGAAATCCTGTAATGCACCACTGGTGAGCTCAGCCATCCAATCTGCATGGGAGAAGGCTGAGAATAGATACAACCATCATTCCTTCCCTGGCCATCCTCAAGCAAAACAAAATACAGTGAAGCCGATTTACTGGTGCAACTTACTCTGCAGCTGCAGCCCTTAAAAATTGTCCTGATCTGGTCATTTTTTCTTTATGAGGTTAAGGAAAGAGCTCTGAGGCACCAAGAGAGGTACTGGGGTTGCCGTGTGGGCAGCAGAAGACAAGTGCTGCACTGCATGTAGTGCAAGGTAGATGGTGACATTTGCAACCAGTCTAGAAATCCACTTGAATGAGAACATGGGCTTTTCTGGAGTTGGTATGTTGGGGTCTCTGCCCCCTAAAAAGAGACACCTACTTCTGTTTATTAAGAAATTGAGTGCTTGACAAATAGCAGCAAAAGGTGACTATAATGTAGTTGTAACTAACGGAGGACATCATTGGGAGAGCCATTGGTGGCAGCTCAGGTCAGTGCTGGGAGCCACCCCAGCCCTGTCTCTTCCCTCTGCCTTTTCCAAAGGCCCTGTGGCCTGCAAGAGGAGGAAGCACTGGGAGACATTTCTGCAGTGCAAAGTGCAACTGCACCAGAGTCTGCTGGTCAGTGCTCCGTAGCTCTCCTTCTAGACCTTACAGGCTCTGTTCCATAGATGTGCTTCTTGCTCACAGTTATGAAGCTGTGTGTCTCTCCACTTTGCCAATCTTTTCTTGGTCAGTTGACTTAAGTCCAATTACAAACCTAATAAGGCACATGCTAAGAGGTCTGTAATCTTGCTAGTTTCCTGTCTACTATTTCTTCTACCTTTGAAAGAGAAGGCAGAGGTTCACACCTACCTCATTGGGTCCTGGGTACGCTCTGGGGGAGGCTACCTTGGCTGTTCTTGGGAAAGGCAAACCGCAAAGCTTGCAGGACAGAAGCCCAGCTCATGTGTTTGTACAGAGCCTGCCCTGAGCAGTGTGCAGCCTCAGCACCTCTTCAGTTTATGTGAAACAACAGACTCACACAGTAAAAGCAGATAAAGGGAGGGAGTGTGTCTCCACAGAGGCAGTCCAGCCAATCAAATACCTTATAAATGATGCAGAGCAACCAAAGTTTGTTTTTTTCCCCAGCAAGAGCCACATGAATTACACCACAGCCTGAGGCTGGAGCTAAGTGCTGTGAGTAGAAATCAGTTCTTGCTTATTAAGAATGTTCTGTTTTTACCTGCAGCTGTTCAGGTCTCTCAATCTCCTGCCATGCACACACAGAGGACATACAAACTCACCCGTAGGCCCTTGAATAAACTGGTGATGAATTTCCGCAGTTTCCCTGGTTTGCACACTGGGGCCATGGTCTTTTGCCATGGCTATCCCATTTGGGCTAAAGGCTTCAGATCTTTTCTACCTTTGAAAGAGGGAGGTGGTATATCTAACTTCATTTTTGTTTCTGTTCCTGTATGCATTATGTTACCCCATGATATGTGACATACTTTGCCTCGCACACTGTGTATGACCTATTACACTTCCCTGCATCCTCCTCCACCTCACATCATCTCTCTGCTTTATTTGAAAAGATCCAGACCATCCAGCAGCCAATATACCCCTCTGCCAGGGGAGTGGACTCCTCCTCCTCACATTCTGCCCCTCTGTTGGCCTGGACATGCCAGGTTACAGACCACCCACTGCACTCGGAAAAGAAAGCCTTCCTCTTTCCTTGCCTAAACACACAATGAAGCTCAGCAGAATGGGGTTTGGATCTGAGGGGATCCCTTCTTCTGTCCAGATACCTGTGGCTTTGTTGTGCTGAACAGACTCCAGCATAAACGAGCCACTGGCACTGGCCAGCAGACATCTGTCTCTGAGAGTATCTGCACTGTTCATGCTCTGAGCACATACAGGAAGGCTTCATTAGTAATGGGAGGGGGAAGTATATTGCTAAAGAATGCAGTCTGCAAAGTTCATGCCAGACTTGAGAGCACAAAACTTAATGCAGGCTGAACTGGTGGGGTTTAGTTACTAAAGAACACCGAGGCGCTAGCACAGCTTAGACCACCTTTGTCAACACGCTGCCATTGCCATTAAATCTTTGTCTAGACGCGGCCATGGGATTGGGGTGTGCTGCCGGGCTCTCAGCGCTGGGTTCACAAGGATTGAGCAAACCACATCCTAACATCCTGGCGCTGCATGAAACTGGAATAACATTGGCGAGATGAAAATAGTGTGTGAAAAGCCCGGACCTCCCACTGCACTATAGTAACTCTTTTCAACGTTCCTTGTGCCGTCCAAAATACTCACATGAAATCTCTCCCCGGAGTCACTTTACTCTGCAGCAAAGTGAGCAATTAGTTTTAACGGCGTTAAATACATCTCCTTATGATGCACGAGTTCCACCACCAAAGCAAGCGCTCAGGGCTGGCCCGGGGGGGTGTCAGACAGACCACCTGCCTCGTACGCGGGGCTCGCACCCCGCCTGCCCTTTGTTCAGCCTGCCCGGGAGCGCCGTGTGGGGCCGAGGAGGGGGCTGCGGAAGGAAATTAGCGCGCTGGAGGCAGCCGCGGACAAGGAGCCCGCTGCGTGTTCGAGGAAGAGATACACCATTGCCCAGGTGCCCCAAACCCGTAAACCAGGCAGCACAGACCGGCCGGTGGCGGGACAGTCTTGCTCTCTGCGCCCGCGGCATGGAGCAGCGGAAATGGCGGACGGGGATGGCGCGGACAGCCTTGGGGCTGCGCACAGCGCAGGCTGGGCACGGTTCTGAGGCCTGGGTGGGGCCGGGCCGGTGGCGGCGGCTGCCGGGACCCAACTGTCGCGAGGAACCAAAGTCAGCCCAAGCGGAGACTCGCCCATAACCAAAATGGCCGCCGTCGCTTCATGGGCAGCGCCCTCGCGCAGCATGACCTCACGCCCACTTCGCCCCGCCCCCTCTGCCCACCCCTCCCGCCGCCAGGGGGCGCGCAAGGCAGGTGGAGGCGCTCCGCCTGCCCCATTCTACGGCGCGGCGCTGCCGGAAGCGCGGGTCGGTGGCTGCTATGTGAGGGAGGGAGCGGTCGGCGGGGCCGAGGCTGCACCTCTCTCGGGCCGGCGGGGAGCAGGTGGGGAGGGGCGCGGGCAGCGGCGGGTGCTGGCGGGAAGGGGGGGGCAGTGCAGGGGGTGACCAGGCGCCCGCTCCTCCACCCGCCCCAGGGCGCTGGGGGTCCTGGCGGCAGCAGCTCCCCTGGCGCCCGGGCAGTGTCGCCGGCGGTGCCCGCGGGACGTGGCACCGGGCCTGGGGCCGGGGCTGCTGCGGCGGGGCACGGGCAGTCGGCACCGGCCGGCGGTGCCGCAGGCCTCGCTCGAAACAGGCGGGTGCTGCCAGCCCGCCCTCCTTGCGGGTGTTTGGCTCCGGCAGGTGCGGCAGGGACGGGGGGCTGCAGTCGGTGAGTGCTGCAGGCGGCGGCGTTGTGCCCGCAGCGGGTGCTGGGCTGGTGTTCTTTCGGAACCCTCCGCGTTAAAGTCGTGCTCTTCCGCCATGCCCGGTTCTCGGGGCTGGGCTGTCCTTCGGAAGGTGCAATAAGACCACGCTTGCTTTCTCAGTGGCTGTTGCCTGTTGATCGCCCACCTGCCTGCGTTTCTGGCACCACAGGGGGCCAGTAGATGTTGCTAGTGCCGAGTTGGGAAATCTGCTTTGGGAGCGAAGCTCCCATCACCTCTGACAGCAGCTCCCGGGAGGCTCTGCTGGCACAGGAGGTGGCGCAGGGCGAATGGAACGTCAGGAACTGCCTGACTCGTAGCCGTGGAGTGACAGGGTTTAGTGTCTGTGTTTCAGGTGGATGCCCCATACATGGTGTCATCACTCCACAAAGAAGCTAACCTGAAATCCCAACTCTTAACACCGTTTATGGTAGCAAACCCAAGTTGTTCTTAACGACCAGTCCCTCTGGCTTTCTCTGCTGAGCTCCTCTCCGCCTCAAGGTGCGCTGTGTGTTGCATCTAATGTTCATGTTTACAATTAATTGAAAATAAGATGTTAAAGGGTTATAACATGGGTAATGCTTTTAACTCATGAAACATGTGTGATCCTTATATAGTGTAGTTGTGTGATCGTTTATTAACATTGGAAGAACTCTTGTGTGGATTTTAGCCACACTGAGGCATGTTTTGGAGTGCTGTGAAAAAGAAAAGAAGCCAAGCAACAGTTTTGCAAAGCTGATATGTTCCTGAAAAGTGTGACTCGTGTTCCACCGGCTGCTGTTCCCCTTGGTTGTTCAAAGCTGGTTGCTTGATGGTGCTTGGCATTTGGTACTGAGACTTGTTGGGTTTCTGAGAGGCAGTTATGGGGGGGTGTGTGTGTGTGTGTGCTTGTTTGAAGCTGGCTGTTGTACAGTCGCACTCAGTAGGTAGTTACTTGAATGACTCCAGTGTTACAATATTTCTGAACTATGGGCATCTCTGAAGCCAAATCTGTAACCAGTGAATGTGTCCGTGTGTATCTGGAGGAGCACCACGCACACAGATACTTTGAGCTGTCCTATGCAAAATCTGACTGAGAAGTAACTACAGCAGAGCTACAAAACAAACCAAAGCTGAAAAGAGCCAAGAATAAGGACATATGCACTCAGCTGTGCTGCAGTTCAGACTCCTATAGGTTTCTCTTTGTTTCTTAAAGGTCACGTTAAAGGAATCAGCACTGAAATGTGCAGTTCCATCCCTAACACCAAAAGGGAAACATGCATGATCTGTAGCTAATACAGGGTTAGATTTTGGGTGGATCAGGACACAGAAGCTCAGTTAAAAGCCCACCAAACCACAATTTTAGAGTGTTGTGGTTGTTGTACGCTCACTTGGTACACTCTGGAGGGTGTTTACATCAAACAGGTAAGCACCATAATGTGTTCTGGTTCCCATATCTGCTGTGCTCATAGGGTTTATTCCTCCCAGCAAGAAGCACATCTGGAGTTGTAGTTACCTGTTTGTAACAGAACAGTTAACTAACAAAGGTAATTAAACGAAGTGTGAGCAAGGATTTGTATGGAGCCTACTAAAAAGGCAGCATTCTACTCCTTCACAGGGCTTCTGCTGACTAGTGGGTTGTGCAATTGGCATATTCACATTTAATAAAAACATCAGCTCATAATGTTTAAATATAGGACACTTTGGCGAGAGAAGGGGCAGTCTTTTAGGTAACTAATTCTTAACTGAAGCAGTGCAAAGAAGTCAGGAAACTGTGACAGACCACCTCTCTCTCTCAGAAGGCCCCCCCACCACTGATCCCTGAGCTCCTGGCAGGGCTTGAACTACATACATGGGTGTGGGGCCAGAGCAGCAGCTTTGCTGGAACAGGTCTGTTGGAGAGCTGAGATTCGCATGTTGTTGCCTCCTGAAGCCTCAGGTCACAGCTGGGAACAACCACCATAAAGCAATTCTCCAGTTGCAAAAAATACTTGGGGGTGGGCAGTTTTTTTACACACTTTTCCTGAAAACTGAGATTTTTGCTCTGTCCTCTTGTTACTAAAGATCGTTTGCTGACTTCCATGTACAGCCTGGTATTGAGGATCTTGCACCTAGCCTGTGATCACAGCCTGCTTACAGCACATATGCTCGGTCACTGTTTTCCAAAAGCCTCTGCAACCACTGTGTTTGTTTTACCGGTTTTGTATGCAAGGAAGCAGCACAAAAATCTGTGTCAGCCTCTTCCTGACAGAGGCTGTGGGAGGAAAGAAGGGTTGGCAGGCACATGGGATATTTGTCAGATGGAGAGAAGGTAATCTAGGGAAAGAGCATGCTGCTGGAGGAGGTTACCTGACATAGCTTCATTCTGTGGCTTGGAGAATTAAGGAATGGCTGCTTTGAAGGCAGCTAGGGGCTCCTTGTGCGTTAAGGTGGTGGCTGTCATGATTCCTAACTGCTGACTGTGCTTAGTCTGGATTAAACCTCTGGAGTAGGTATCTGCATGACTGGGGGTACTGGGGGATCCTGGGTTTGGTAGCCAGGTCAGGGACTAGTTGTAGGTGCTGTACTGTCTGTTCTGTTTGTCTGTGTGTCAGAGCTGGTGGTGTCTCTTGGTAATGCTGACACAGATGCCGACGCAGTCGTAGGGGTTCCTGTTGATCTGAACCCTTTTGTGGACATACAGTTTCCTTTACAAAATAAACAATGGTGATTTTATCCTTGTCTTTAAACTGAAGGAGAGGATCCTGACAGAGGGAAGTTCTTCATGGCTTTTTTATGCTTTGCAGAAAATGCTCTGAAGGCAAACTGGACACCACCTGCTGGAACTAAATCTGCCCAAAAAAATATCTTCCTTCACCCTAAGGCCTGTTTGTCATCAAGAGGGAACCTCACAACGGTCAGACTCTTCAAGTGATGGGCTCGGAGAACAGCGCTTTAAAGAGCTACACACTGGAAGAGCCGCCATTCACACTGCCAACGGGACACACAATTTATCCAGCTGTGCTGCAAGATGGCAAACTTGCTTCGGTTTTTGTGTACAAGAGAGAAAATGAAGATAAGGTTAATAAAGCTGCCAAGGTACTGTGGAGAGTGGGCCTGGGACAGGCTTGTCAGAGCAGTCCCTCCTTTTCCTTGGAGGTGTGGGAGTCATTTCATGAGGGTCAAACCCTTGGGGAGTAAAGAGCAGGAGAAAAGGTCGAAGTTGTTGCTGGCTGCAGAGAGCTGCCATGCAGGGGGACAAAAGGGGTGGCAGCCACAAAACTCAATGTGCACTGCATGATGTGAGCAGCGATGGGAAGTGCTGTTCAGACAGCAGTATCTTACTGGTCTCTTCCTGCAGATGTAAGTCGGAGAGTATTACTTGGGTACATCTACCCAAAATACTGTATTTATTCTGTGTAAGACTGACTGTATTTAGGTGTGTTTAAGTTCTGGAATGAGTGGCTGTGCTGAGTGCTTGGTCAGGAGCAGGGATGGGCTGTCTGAAGGCAAGCAGAAACCATGGCTAAAAGCACAAGGCTAAGCTCTGCAGCAGAGAGAGGTGCTTTGGGTGAGATTTAACAGATGTCTTTTGTTTCTGGAAGCACCTGAAAACCTTGCGTCACCCTTGCCTTCTGCGCTTCCTGTCTTGTACTGTGGAAGCAAATGGGATCCACCTGGTTACAGAACGTGTGAAGCCTTTGGAGATGGTCCTGAAGACACTCTCTTCTTCAGAGATCTGTGCAGGGATCTACGATGTGTTGCTGGCGCTCATCTTCCTCCATGACCGGGTAGGTACCACCAGCAGCAGTCACCAGGCTTTGGTGGGAGCCAGATGAAGTGTGACAGGAAAGTGTTGTACCTGGGCTTGCCTGGATGACTGTTTCATTCCTGATCCCTCAGAAAGACATACACAAACACCCCACAGTTCTTTTAGGCTGAAGCTGCTAAAATCATTGGCTACTTTATAGGAGGAAGGGTAATTGAAAATGGATTTGGAAATAAAGGAACAGTTCTCAATTCATGAATTGACATCTGCTTCCAGTGCTGCTTTAGGGAAATGGAATTGCTTGGACTTGGCATTTATTTACAGCTGTTGTCACATGTCAGAGATTGATGTCACCACTCCCCTGTTTTGGCACTGTGTGTTAATCCAGGACTGCATCTAAATCGTGGCTCAAACTGTAGCTTTTAGGTTTTGTGTTCATAGTTGGAGGGCTTCTCTGGATTAAGAGTTGCACTGCAAGGGCTGTGACAACTAGAGCTTTGTCTGCTCTAAAAACCCAGCTGTTCTACCTCATACCTGCAAAGTCCTGAACAACCTTCAGTATTGTGTGTTTTTTGGCAGCTTTCTCTCAGCTCCTCACAGTTCCTAATTAGTGCTGATTGAGATTTTACATCTTCATCTATTCCCAAGTCTGTTATCTTTTTGTGTTTTAGGGAAACCTAACACATAACAACGTCTGTTTATCATCTGTGTTTGTAAGTGAGGATGGGCACTGGAAGCTGGGAGGAATGGAAACAGTCTGTAACTTCAATGAAGCCACCCCAGAGGTAGGAGCCAAGAAAATGCATACTCTGATGCCTGGGAGAGGGCTCCTGGCCTGCTGAAGCTGGCCACCTAGCCAAGAGAAGGCCCAAGTCCTTTCAGTTACCTGAATTTACTGTTAAGTGTGTTGGCTTGCTTTCACCTTTGGCCTGAACCTTTACTCTAAGAACAATGTAACTATAAACCACAATGTCTGTACAAACAAAACCTAATTCCCCATTAGCCAGAAAACAGTTACTTTTCTAAGGGCGACTGCTGGCTGGTAGGTTAAGATTGAGGAGAGTGAGAAATCTTTGCTCCTTTGGACTGATTTAAAACAACCGGGGGGGGTTAAAAAAAAAAACACTTTAGTGTGAAACAGGAAGATCCAGGTTGAAATGAATCAATAAAGAATTTCAGTGATGTCTTAGCTTTCGCTGCTGGCATTTTCATTGCTTGCTAATGGTCTTAGAAAAATTCCTGATTTGATTTTTGCTGCATGCTGTGCAGAGTCATTGCTGCAGCCTGGCACTGCGTTGTAAATGTATCTTGCCTTTTCTCCCAGAGGATATACAAATCCTTCATGACCTCTACTGAGTGTCCCTGGCGTGTATTGCCTTCCAGAAAGGATCAGGCAGGCACACAACTGGCCTGTGTGGTGGTGCACAGCAATGCAAAGAGCACAGCAGTAAGACCTGACTGCTAAAGCTCATTAAGACCTTTCCTGTCCAGATGAATCATGTGGGACAGTAGGACTGAGGACTAAAGGGACAAGTTGGCTGTGATGCCCTGAAGTTGCTTTCTGTCAGCTTGGTGCTTCACACCTGCTGCTCTTGTGCTTCCCCTCTGGGCAGAGCAAAGTGCCTCCTGAAGGGGCAGGGGAGAACATGCTGCTGCTGCTGGGCACAGGCAAACAGTCAAGGCAGTTCATGTCTCCTCTCTTCTCCTTCTAGTTCCTCTGCCATGTCAAGTCGGTACGAGACCAGTCATGCATCCCTTGCGAGGAGATGGTGAGTAACATCACTACTTGGAACGAACTTCTTGCTGGCAACAAATAGAATGGTGATGTTCAGGAAATAATCTTTATTCACACATTTTGTTTCCATATGCCTGAATAGGAGGTTGGCTATTGGATATCATGTAAGGTTTACTCTCTTCCTTTTTTCCCCCTTTTCTATCCCATCCCTGTTTTGGGAATTATGTTGGGCACAGGAAAGTGACATTTTGAATGAGGAGTGATGGGGACAGCAGGTTCTCATAATATTTTTCAAACACTTTGTGTTGCAGCTTTAATGCTTCTGAATCACCAAAGCTTTGCAAAAATTACAGTGCAGTTGCTGAGACTGCCTACATCACTGTGTTGTGTACCTTCGAAACAGCCTCTTCTCACTTTTTAGTCACCTCCTATCCATTAAGCATCCTCTGAGCTGCTTATGCTAAAGGAGCACTCTTTCTCTCTCCAGTTATCACCTGTCTCCATAGAAATGCTGGAAGCTGCTGACCTGCAGGCACTGCAAGCATTCACTGGGGAATTGTTTCATCATGATGAAGTTGCTCCTTTGGGTTATAAATTCCCCCATGGAGGTTTTTTTTAGCATAATAGTCTACTTGTAGGGTACTCAGTGGAGCTTTGGTGCTATAAAAAAAAATTGAAGAGTGCATATGGTGGAGGGTGGGAATTAAAACTCTTGGAAACTACTGAGCATTTCATAAACTCCTGCTTTGCTGATCTTCTGTGTTTGTTTTCAGTCTGCAGATTTCAAAATTCTGCCCAGCAGCTACGGGCACGCAAGGGATGCCTTCGCGTTTGGAACAACAGTTGAGAACCTCCTCACAGTCCTCAATAATCAGGGTGAGGAATGACAAGTGTTTATTTTGCTATCCACAGGGCTCTGTAACTTACTCCTTGCATTAGTTGAGCCATTTTGTTGCGGCTGGCAGATGTGCTACACATTCAGTGGCCATTGGTGTTCTTCGTGTTTGCTGAGTTAAAATGCAGAGTTCAGCTTCTCCTGTATTCCCCTTTCCCTGTGTTTGGATGTGCTCAGATGTGGCTGGAGGTCACCAGCTTGTGTAACATGAGCACTTACAAACCTGCTCTGCAGCAGTCAGCTCACCTGATCATGCCCCACCAGCCACTTCACCGAGGGTTATGGATGCAGGAGCATGGATGTTGTGTACTGCAGCTTAGCAAGGGCCCTATAGCAGGGAGGGAACAGGAAGCTTCTTGGGAAGACAGTAGCACTCCTTGGTGCCCCAAAGGCCAAGCAGCTTTGTCAG
Organism: Psittacula echo; assembly: GCF_963264785.1. Lineage (NCBI taxonomy): Eukaryota > Metazoa > Chordata > Aves > Psittaciformes > Psittacidae > Psittacula > Psittacula echo. Next base: position 21,413,937 of record NC_137740.1, read on the forward strand.
AGATAGAAATGCTGTTTTCCCTTCCTTTAGGCCAGATATGAGCAACTTTGCTATCAGATAGAGCTAAAAATTATGTCTTTGGGAGGATGGAGGACTACTGAACGTAGCTTGTTTAGTGTTGAGAGGGAAATCTAACTGTAGGTGCTCTGAATTTCAGTTTCAGCAGATATTCTCTCCAGCTTTCAGCAAACCTTGCACTGTACACTGCTGAATCCAGATCCAAAGTGTCGTGCACCACTGTCCAGCTTACTGTCTCATGAGTTTTTCAGGTAAGGAAAGGAATATCCTGCTTCTCTTGGTGTGTCTCGATACTGCTTGTTTCTGCGTTGCAAATATGTTCATTTTGTGAAGGTGTGTTACTTTTCAGATGGGAAGTGCAGACTTTATTCCTGCCTCTTACAGGAAAGAGACTCCTTAAATTAAGAAAGCATTATCAGCCTTCCAAATGAGGTGCTGAGCTGGCAGTGGTGGCAAAAGCATGTCCCTTGGTCACATGCAGTCAGTTGGATGTCCCCGTGCTCATGGGAGGTAGTGGGAAATGCTGTAGAAAATAAAGTCTTTAGCAGTGCCACTGGAGCAAAGCAGGCTCTGAGATAATCCACAGAGGGCTGTGCCTGCTGTCCCCCGAGTGCTTCTCTAGGTGGTGGTATTCGTATAGGGTGGCACTTGTATTTCATCATTGCCCTGACCAGGTGGTCAGAGGTGGCTGGTGCCACACTGTGACTTGGTGACTTCAAAGTGCAGCACTGTGCAGGGGCAGCTTTCGGGTGATGGGTCACACCTCCATGCTGATGTCCTTGGTCCACTGGCATTTGACTTGTATCCCTCTGTCTAGTTCTGTCTGCTAAAAGGAGGATGGGGATTTGCAATCTCTTCATTGTGAGTGGTTTAGTATCAATAAGGATCACATTTGACTGCCTATGTTTCTGTGCTTAGGAATGATTTTCTGGAAGTTGTGAATTTTCTGAAGACCTTAACACTAAAATCTGAGGAGGAAAAAACTGAGTTTTTCAAGTAAGTGAAGGAACTGTAATCTGGAAGCTTCTTATTTCATGAATTTCTTATTTCAGACTGTGGGAGACATGGGAAGACTGGGAGCCAGAGAGGTAGTTACGTGGGTGATTTTGATTGCTTTGGCGGAATATTTTTTGCTCTCTAAAATTTTGGGTACTTGAGGCAAAATAATGTTTGCATCAGAGAGGAAATTTCACTCCCTGCTTTACCAATTTCTTGTGAACAGTTTGGTGTTTGGGAGGAGCGATGCCTACTGGGCTCTGCACCATTCTGATACTCGCCAGCCTCTGGCGTAACACTGTGCACAGCCACGTGGACAGTGGAGTTTTTACCTGCCACAGATCAATTGCTGTCAATGGAGAACCAGTCAGAAACTGGACTGTAGTGACATGTGCCACTTCAGGGGTGCTTTTCTGAATCCTGTCTGCTTGCTAGCAGCTGGGTTGAACTCTACAAGGCCAAGAAGAACTGCTTTCTCAAGAGTACAGGCATACGAAAAGGAAAGAATTTTTCCATTGTCCATACTCTAATTGAGTTAATGCACTTTGTGGGGCATAATACTGATGGTATTAGCAGAAGTTAAATTTTTCAGGTTCCCTTCCACCAGCTTTAGCTGCACTGTTCCATCTCCTGCTGTACCATGGCAGAGCAGGAATCATTTGTAAAGCCAATATGTATGCTGTAGTGTTGCAATAGAGGAAAGAGGGTGGCCTAACAGTGTCTCTGGCTCCTGTTTTGTGTTACCTTTACCTGAAAGCCTCAGGCAGAGCAGAGCCTTGTCCTTCCCTGTTAGAGTGCACACAGAGTGAGAAGCTGCGATGGGACGCTGTTTCTAGATGAGGCAGGCACAGAAAGAGGGGAACGTGATACTAAGGGAAACAGTCATAAATGCATGAAGGCTGTCTTGATACTAATTGCTGTCTCCTGGAATGCAGATTCCTGCTGGACAGGGTGGCTGGGCTGTCAGAGGAGCTGATAGCTTCACGGCTGGTGCCTCTTCTACTCAATCAGCTCGTGTTTGCAGAACCTGTAGCTGTCAAGAGTTTTCTTCCTCATCTGCTGGGTCCAAAGAAAGGTGACCTTTAAATATTTTCTCTTCACAATTATTACTGACATGTTTGGAATGAATTCAGAGTGGTCATTCCATTCAGTCAAGGGAATAGTGGCATTTATTGAACCAGAACAAATACCATAACATACAGAACTGGAAAGGACAGTTACGTGTGCTTCTCCATTTGCAGTACTTGCCACTGCTCTGCTGATGCTGGGAGGAGAGTTAGAAATTGCTTGGGCATTTTCTCAGGTTTACATGTCACACCAGCCTCCCAGTCCAGGTCTTCCTGGTGGCTCACTGCATTACCCCTCTTCCCACTTTTCCCTTACCCTAGCTGCTCCTCTTTCTTCTGCCACTGCACTTTCTCCTGTAATGGGTGCTCAGTCTCTTCCTCTTTCCTCTGTAAGAGGTGTTCAGCATGTCTTGCTGATCCCCAGCTTTCTGTCCTGGCTCTTTGCCTCCTCTCTGTTAATGTTTTTCCTAAATAGCTATGGGGGTTTCAGTCAAACAGTACCTGTCTTGTGACTGTTTGACATTCAATGTTCAGAGTCATGACCATTGAGCAGTGGACATTGGCACTGGCCTCTCCTGCCTCCCATCTCTGACATCCCCAGCAAGCTGTGTTGGCAGCTGACAAAGAATCCGACCCGGCAGGGGAGTGACACTGTAGATATTGGCTCTGATGGTTTCCCAGTGAGTAGCTTTTGTGTGAGCTGTCACTTGCTGAAGCAGACTTTTCCTATTTTCACCTCTCTTCCCTAGAGCAAATTGGAGAAAGCCAGACCAGCTGCCTCCTGTCGCCAGCCTTGTTCCAGACACACGTCATTCCTGTGCTGCTGAAGCTGTTTGAGGTTCATGAGGAGCATGTTCGAATGGTGTTGCTGTCTCACATTCATGCCTATGCAGAACTATTCTCTCGGGAGGAGCTGAAAAACATCATATTGCCACAGGTTAAGGACAGCAAAACAATAGGTTGTATATCCTAGAATATGGGATTTCTACTGCTTGGCTTGGTTCTTAGCTTGAAGTTGGGATCTCGTAGTTGGCCACAAACAATTTGCAGCCTCCTTTCTATGCAAGCCCCAGCCCTTACACCCCATCCAGATCTGGACTACTGCTTTTGTAAACCCAATGCCCTCTGAAACATACACCACTTGTGCTGGTAACTGTTGGCCTTGACTGACAACCTAACAAGAAGAGGCTGTGTTCCTGTTTCACCCCACCACTGTCAAGGATGGAGGAGCAACAGGTGTAAGCTTGGGGTGCCTTGGCCTTGTGGTCAAGCACTCATCAGGCACTAGGACCCACCCTCTTTAGCTTGTCACACAAAGTGGAAGGTTGATTTTATGCTGCGGAATAATGTCCAGTATCTACTGAGAGCTGTGGGAGATGGTAGAAATGAAATGTGCCACCAGTATAACATTTTAAGGGGAAAGAAGTGAAAAAACAGTATTTTCTGTTCTTGGTCACGTCGTTCTGTTCTTGGTGTAGGTATTGTTGGGCCTTCGAGATACCAGTGACTCCATTGTTGCGATAACACTGCACAGCTTAGCAGTTCTTGTCTCCCTGCTTGGGCCTGAAGTAGTTGTGGGTGGAGAAAGAACCAAGATTTTCAAAAGCTCTGTACCAAGCTTCATGAAAACTGCAGATCTCTCCCCGGAAGGTAAATGATGCGGTCAGAGTTGGATTCTCGTTTATTCTGTCCAAGCAACATGGGGGGAATTTCTTGGAGGATTCATCTGTTGCTATTGACAGATGAATCATGGGGGGGGAAAGGCAAGCTAATCTGCAGCTAAACTGTAATTCTAGATTAGGTGCTGTTTGTGGATACAGAATTGGTATCAGAGGTATTTTCAATGTAAGAAATAGATGAAAAAATTTAAATCTCTTCTTCATTTAAGAATCTCTGTAAGTAAAGGAGATTGTTAAATATGTTTGGTGAATAAACTATACTACCCCTCTAAGGGACTAATGGACTTACCCAGATAGTTGTTTAATTTTCCCTCCATCCTTCATGTTTTAAAAACTAGTAAATGTCATCCTCTTCCCCCAATTTCTATCCATAGATTGGAAAAGGAATACGAACTTCCCTATTTTCTCAGCTCTCTGGAGACTTTTCAGCTGATCCAAATGAAGACAGTAGTCCCTACACCTGCTAGATAACTTGGAACCAAGAGTACTAAGGGAAAGCTTTTCTGGATATTGAAACTAAGAATGCTTGTAACTGGAGGGAAGAATCTGCATTTGTTGTACTTTAGGCATATAGATACCAAATGAAATACATGATAGAGATCAATTTAAGTATAAATGTTTTCTTCCTGATTATGTGTGTACTAACAGCTACCACCCCTTATTAAAATCTGTGGATGGCTCATTGCATTACTGTTCTTTACATTATTTTAGTAAACTATAGTAAATAAACTCTAAATGGATTGCATGGTAAAACCATGTTTATTTTTCAGAATATATTTAAAATTAGACCTGATTTAAGTTTAGACAAACAACAAAAAAACCCATCTTTGTCCTCAACAGTGATCTGCAAAAAACAGTACTAAAGGCTGAACCTGTAAGGCTGCTTCATCTGCTTGCCTAAGGCCTGAGAAGGACATACTTTTTATCAGGGGCAGTCTGGGGAGGAGTGGGTTCTGTATATTAACTGCCATCCTTTCCAGAGCCACCGGCCACGTGTCTGGCTGCACTGGTAGCTCCCAGCCCAGGCAGGTGCAGCTGGCTGGGAGCACAGATAAGCCATGTGGAAGCAGATGCAGCACTGACATTCTGGCCATGCTGTCCTGAGATGGTGGCAACAGGGCCTCATGCAGCCAAGGCATCACCACCACCACTGATCATATGCTCCAACTCCCTAGAGTGAACTGGAACAAGGTGCTTGCCAAGTGATTCTCAGAAACAAACCTCCCTTCTGCAGCTTCAAAGCATGGCATTGATTGCCTACCACCCCACCTCACCTCGGGTGTGATGAGGGAGGCTGTCATTCAGGGTAGGGACTCGGTACTGTAAGTTGCCTTGCTCATGCCCAAGCATAAAAGAGGGTTTGTGTGGTTGCATGAGTTTGCTTGTGCTTTGAATTGCTGTGGCTATCAGTACTGGTTTTGTATGAGAAGCAGGTAGCAGGGGATTTGTAACACCATTCAGTACAGAAGCTGGTATTCTGGATGCAGCCAGGTGGCAGGCAGCATTTTTTAAGCCTCTGATCATAATCAGTTTGTTCGTTGTGTAGTTCTTGAAAGAACGTATCAGCAAAACCTGACCCTTTAGAGTTATCTAAACTTTGTACTGGCAAGAGCTGCAGATGGCAGGAACAGAGGAGTACTGTTCTAAATACAGATCAAGAGGCACAGCTGTTGGGTTGCTGCACCCATCTTCGGTCAGTATTCCTTGTCAGTGTTTGTTGTAAGTAAGAATGTTCCAATGCTGCGGGCAGGTTCAACTAAGACTGACACTACACCTTATGGACTTGGTATCCTCTTTTCTTTTATCCCTGCAGACTCCCCCAGTCATGTTGTAAGCAATCAGAGAAATCAGACCTCACGGCCCTTGAAGAACAATTCTGGTGTGTTCCCCATCTCTGGAAATGTACTTGTCAAGAAGCTTTCTGTGCGACAAGACAATCCACTGGCTTTAAAGACAGGTAAAACTTAGCCCTAGCTCTTCCTTTCTAGAAATAAAGTGTTCTACAAATGAAATGTTGCTTGAGAAGATGTTAATTTCCCCCTGTGCTCACCTGAAGGGTTCAGTGAACCAAGGAAGGGAACAACAAGGACGCAGAGTGCAACCCTTGACTTTCTAGGGAATAGTTACTTGTGAATTTGATATAGACATACTGCTGCCTGGCCAGCCTTGAATTTCTGTTTCCTTACTGCTGGTTCTCTGCTGTACTTCCTCCCTACCCCTCTCCCACAACTTGGCAGATACCCCAGGTTTACAGGTCACTCATTCTCTGGCCTCTGAAGCTAACTCAGTTTACTTCCATGGCCTTTTTTCAGTCACCTATTGGTTACAAGAAGTCAGCTGTTATTGCCCCAGGGCTCTGGGATGAATACCCGTCCTTTGCAAGTAGAGGGGCCGTGCTCTCTAACTTGAGAGGAGCTTAGCACTGAAGCATCTTTTCAATCAGCATTACTGGCTTATTTCTATGCCAGGTGCTACCTGTGATGTAAAGGAGTTTTAGGCACAACTCTCTCTCCACTTGCTTTCTTGAAATAAGCATGTAACACCTTTGTCTTCCACAGGTGAACAAGACATTCAGTCCCCACTGAATGGAATTCCTGGAAACATTAATATGCTGCAGAGCAGCAGGAGCTCTTTGACTACCTCCGAAAAGCCAGCAGAGGAGTGGCCAGACTGGAGTGAGCCAGAGGAGACAGACACTGAGAAAACTGTGAACATTCAAATTCAGCCCAGAGAGCCACAGGGCAGTGTGGGACTTTATTTTGCTGAACGTGATGTAGATGAGAAGCCTTGGGATGACTTTGAGCCCAGCAGCCCTAGTCCTGAATTGCCCTCAGGAAATTGCCTCGCTGTGACCCAAGCTGATGCAGTTGAAATGCCAAGGTCTCTGCACAGTGCCCCTCAGCTGAGCCAAGAATTCAAAAGCCTCAGACTGAGTCCCCCCACAAAGTCCTGCCCTGGGAACAGCTGGAGCAAAGATAAGTGGGACCAGCAGGAACAACTGGGAGAAACTGTGCTGCCAAAAATGACCTTTCAAGAAAGGTTGAAGTCTTCATCAGAGTCTGGCCTAGGAGAAGAATTCACAATCAAAGTGAAGAGGAAACCCATGCATGACCCAGAGCTGGACTGGTTTGCTGACATGATCCCAGACATTAAACCGTCTTCAGCTGTCTTGATTTTACCTGAAGCGAGAACAGAAGTGGTTGTTTCCAGTCACTCTGGTGCAGTACCCAGCAGAGAAGGTGCCTCCCAGAATGTGCTGTTTTCATCCAAATTTGCAGCAGCTGATGTCATTGAGGTAAGAGGCTTAGGCAGTGAGGCTTAAATGACTGCACACTTCAAAGGATCCTGAAGCATGTACCTGGCACAGCACACACTGCTGTAGCACCAGCTGGCTCCCTAATCAGATGATGGATAACCTGAGGAAGTAGTAGTAGCATATGCCCATACAGTTGAGTCTTTATGTGTGAATACAAGATGCTGAGCTCTGAATGATGCATCTTATCAGGCACCACATAGTTCAGTGTGCCATTACTACAGCAGTAAGAGAGCTCTGTGAATAAACAGTGAGGGAATGGACTTAACATAGAATCATAGAATAGTTAGGGTTGTAAAGGATCTTAAGATCATCTAGTTCCAACCCCCCTGCCACGGGCAGGAACACCTCACACTAAATCATGCTACCCAAGGCTCTGTCCAACCTGGCCTTGAACACTGCCAGGGATGGAGCATTCACAACCTCCCTGGGCAACCCATTCCAGTGCCTCACCACCCTAACAGTAAAGAACTTCCTCCTTATATCCAGTCTAAACTTCCCCTGTTTAAGTTTGAACCCATTACCCCTTGTCCTATCACTACAGTCCCTAATGAAGAGTCCCTCCCCAGTATCCTTATAGGCCCCCTTCAGATACTGGAAGGTGCTATGAGGTCTCCACGCAGCCTTCTCTTCTCCAGGCTGAACAGCCCCAACTTTCTCAGCCTGTCTTCATACGGGAGGTGCTCCAGTCCCCTGATCATCCTCATGGCCCTCCTCTGGACTTGTTCCAACAGTTCCATGTCCTTTTTATGTTGAGGACACCAGAACTGCACACAATACTCCAAGTGAGGTCTCACGAGAGCAGAGTAGAGGGGCAAGATCACCTCCTTCAACCTGCTGGGCACAGAATCACAGAATCCGGAGGGTTGGAAGGGACCTCAAAAGATCATCTAGTCCAACCCCCTGCAAGGGCAGGGTAACCTAGAGTACATCACACAGGAACTTGTCCAGCCATGCTCCTTTTGATGCAGCCCCAGATACAGTTGGCTTTCTGGGCTGCGAGCACACACTGCAGCCGGCTCATGTTCATTTTCTCATTGACCAACACCCCCAAGTCCTTCTCTGCAAGGCTGCTCTGAATCTCTTCTCTGCCCAACCTGTAGCTGTGCCTGGGATTGCTCCGACCCAGGTGTAGGACCTTGCACTTGACATGGTTAAACTTCATAAGGTTGGCATCAGCACACCTCACAAGGGTGTCGAGGTCCCTCTGGATGGCATTCCTTCCCTCCGGCGTATCAACTGAACCACACAGCTTGGTGTCATCAGCACACTTGCTGAGGGTGCACTCAACCCAATGTTGAACAAGACCAGTCCCAACACCGATCCCTGAGGGACACCACTTGTTACCGGTCTCCAGCCGGACATTGAGCCATTGACCACAACTCTTCGTGTGCGGCCATCCAGCCAGTTCTTTATCCACTGAGTGGTCCACCCATCAAATTGATGTCTCTCCCATTTAGAGACAAGGATGTCATGCGGGACAGTGTCGAACGCTTTGCACAAGTCCCGGTAGATGACATCAACTGCTCTGCCCCTGTCCATCAGTTTCGCAGCCCCATCACAGAAGGCCACCAAATTGGTCTGGCAGGATTTCCCTGTCACCAAGCACTTTGTTGTTTTTCATGTGCCTTAGCATGCCTTCCAGGAGAATCTGCTCCAAGATTTTGCCAGGCACAGAGGTGAGACTGACTGGTCTGTAGTTCCTTGGGTCATCCATTTCCCCTTGCAAATGGGGGTTATAGTATCCTTTTTCCAGTCATTGGGAACTTCACCTGACATGTACACTACTACAGGCACTGCTGGAATTTTAACTCCAGCTTTTAATTTGTGCTGCTGTTACCTGGTTGCAGGACCCTACACTATGCTAGAGAGAGGGCTAGTTTGTTGGACAGGTAGAACAAGGCTGGAATCCTGTCTGCTGAGCAGGCATGACACTGTGCACAAACAGAAAGAGGATGCTCGGGATTTAATTATACTCCTAGCTCTTCTAGGAAAACCAAATAGCATTGTAAATAAAATACCAGGAAACCAAAACTTCTGGATTACAAAGCCAAGCTTTTGGGGGACATTTTTTTTTTTTCGTGAAAGAATAGCTGAGACATTTCTCCACTTCAGAACCAGGAAGGTTATAAAACTGCCTTTTTTAAGGAAGCAGGTAAATCCCTCTAGTCCTGTCACTGAGACTCTGGAGCCTGCTTCTGTTTAGGAGGGATGGTAGCACTCCCAACACCCAGTTGAACATACAGTTCTGTTAGGGAGTAGGTGTTGATTTCAAGTTGTTTTGCTAATTAAGCCTCAAGAGAGCTACTGCAGGGGTAGCAGGTGGCATGGGGAGAGAAGCTTGGGATGTAAATTGTAGTTGTTTATGACATTTGAAAATGGTACACTGTTTCACAGTACAGAAGTACTGTTGTCATAACCCTATTTTTGGGAAGAGGGGGAGGGAAGAGTCAACCACTGTAGTGCAGACAGTGTTGTGGAATAGAATAGCAGCTGTCGGTGGACAGGTGAGATCAAACTCTGTGTTACAATACAGCAGGACAAGGGCTGTTTCCTAGGGGGAAAGACATCATCTAGTTTACAGCATCCTGTTCTTAATGGGAGGTGGTTTTACTACAAACAGTTCCTGCTTTAATTTTAGGAGAATTATGTAAGACTCTCCCTGTTACCTTCCTCTTGTCTTTAAGATGTTTCCTTTTGTAGTTACAAGTTCATTAAGACAGAAAGCTGCAACTACTGGCACTTCATTTTTTGCCTTATGAGGGGCTTTCAGCATTCTGGATCAATGTCTTGCTCTGCTAGTACAAGCTGCACAGGCTACAGCCTGGCTCCTGTGCTGTGCTAAGTACAGAAGTACAGTACATGTGCCTTAATGTTGGTAATTTTATGTGATTCTAGGCTGAAGCTGCAGGCTGGGGTGAAGAGGAGGAATTGAACTGGGAAGATGATACTAACTGGTAATGGGACTGAAAGAAAGGCAATTTATGGTTTGCTGGATTCTGTAAGAGAAGTCACAACTTCCCCACTACAATGGATAAGTACCTCAGCATTGCTTTTGCCAGAAGGCAGGCACTTGCTGCAGCAGCCAGCAAGATCCCGTGGGGCCTGATATCTTGCCATGAATACTCCTTTCCAGTCTGTGCCAAAAACTGCAGGGGTGAGGCCTGCACTCAAGCAATGTGCCCAGCTGTGGTGCATGCCGCTGCTACCAGAGAGGAATAGCGTGACGGGTGTGTTGGTGCTGACGTGCTATTGGAGGCCAAGAGTGGTGTAAGCAATTGTTCCAGAACTCACCCCTGCTCTGAAAAACTGATAACAATAAATTAAAGTCACACTGAGTTCCTTGGTTAATGTGTCTTATTTTTCCTCCAGAAAAGTAAAGCTCTTAGAAATGGCTCCTTTCAAACTTTCTAGCTAAAAGACGCTTTTAAGATAAATGTACAGTTTACTCCTTTATTTCTGTTTGTATAGTTCTGTCAGTGGATGGCACAGGAGGTGCTAGGAAGCGTGCAGTGAAGGACCACTGAACACAAACTACTTAAGCACTACATTTTTTCTCCTTGTAGCTGTGACCAATAAAGATTCTTTTTAAAAGATGACCCTAGCATGGAGTGGAACCAGCAGTAAAGGTGTATGTTCAGAGAACAGCAGACAGCCTTAAATTGTTATACTTGAATGTATTTTAAAATGAAGATAAAAACACCTACTGCCTGGTCACCTGTACATGACAACAAAGGTAACTTACAACAGGTTCAAACATCTTAGTATTCAGAATACAATCTCATGAAATGGTTAGCACCATATACAGTAGCTTAGAAGAGCAAGCTATACATTGGCAATATATAAAATCACAGCTCAGAGGCATAGTAGTGACCATTAAAATGTATCAGTCCTTCCAGCCAGTTGTGAAAGACAGGCCAACATCTCACACCCCATTTTGTTTAGGCACATTAACTGAGACACAGCAGCACAGTAGAGCATTGCCCTGTGTCATTTTTTTCTTCTCCAGAAATTGTGGTACAAGGGCATCTCTTCCTTCTGAAGGGAAGCTGAGCCATTTTATTATCTCTAATCCCTGTTGAGCACACCTTACCGTACACTGTCTCTGAGGATGGCTATAGCTGTGTGCAGAGCCTCCAGTTTCACTGCAAGCCAAGCAGGGGGTGATCCCTTCTGGAGCAGCAGCTTCACAGCCTCCACTGCCCCCTCCATAGTGCCTATCGCTGACTTATACTGCTCCTCAGAAGGTGGGTGACAAGCTCTTTTTGCCAGAGGCTGCAGATTTAAGTAAACATAAGACATTATTTATAAGCCTCTGCACAAGTGATCAGTCTTCATCTAAATGCAAGAAAACCCTTAGACGGAGAACAGCTGCAAGAGACTACCTTGTCTTGCAAGAGATCTTGCTGTCTGGCAGGCAGTAGAGAGCATTCAAGCGTAACACTAAGGGCCAGGAGTGCACGTGACCTTTTATCTTAGAACATGGAGGGCAGCAAGACCATCTTGAACCTCTTTAAGTACTTCCTAGAACTAACAAATCAACAGTAGAGCCCAGACAGTTTAAAAGTGCACATACCTCTCCTGTTGATTCCAGTTCTCCACCCATTTTCATCAGCTGGGCACAGCAGGTAATCCTTTCTTGCTTCATGCGTTCTGTTCGTGCTTCTGTTGTCTCTTCTACCTGCCTCGTCTAGGGAGAACGTCACAGGAGAGGTAACTAAACCAAGGCAACAATACCAGCCTTCATAGACTCCATTTATGTGCCAGAACAAAAGGGCGGGAGAGATCTTAACAAGCAGTTTGAAGTGAATCTAATTTCTCACACACTTGTGAGCAGACTGAAGTTATCTACAACTCTGGTGTAGCATCAGTTCTGGCAGCTTATCAGTTCTTTTGCTAAATACCTGCTTGTCAAATACTGCTCATCCAGATAGCCCTGTCTTAGGTTACAGCATGCTAACCACCCTCTCCTTCCCACTATCTGTGTTCTACATTAATAGCCATCTGCTCTTAAGGGAATTTTTTCTAACATGCAAAAAAGTCGGATATGTTTCATACACGTTCATTTGGCTTTCAGAAACTAATCCAAGAGGAACAGGGAAGGAAATCACACAAACCAAATGATGAAATCCTTGTCTTGTTATTAGGTAACTTATCTGCTTACAACAACTGTTCCATTTGATTGTTTGTTTTGTTCAAGGAGGGAAAAGTGAAGCACTTAAAGTTGGGACACAGTAGAAGAGCAGCATGCAGAGGAATGGCAGTTGTTAATTCTGCTGATTAAAGCAAGTAAGAAAGTTCAACCAGATCAACAATTTATTTTAAAGTTACTTATTTTATCAGTGTGCAGATAATGCAGGTGTAGACACAGACATAGGCTGTGTACTGTGTATGACCTGTTCTGCACATCTGACAAATTCTGCAGGCTTTCTTGAGATTCCTTGTGTCCCGTTGTTCCCCTTGGTATCAGTCCCCTTGTTTTCATAATCTTTTTAGAAGAAAAGCTTTTAAGATGGTCACAGAACTTTGGGGGGAGTTAGGACTTGTTGGAGCAAGTCCAGAGGAGGGCCACAAGGAAGATAAGGGGGTTGGAGCAGCTCCTGTATGAAGACAGGCTGAGAAAGTTGGGGCTGTTCAGCCTGGAGAAGAGAAGGCTGCGTGGAGACCTCATAGCAGCCTTCCAGTATCTGAAGGGGGCCTACAAGGATGCTGGGGAGGGACTCGTGATCAGGGTCTGTAGCAAGAGGACAAGGGGTGATGGGCTTTAAGTGAAGCAGAGGAAGTCCAGGTTAGCTAGAAGGAAGAAATTCTTCACTGTGCGGGTGGTGAGGCACTGGAATGAGTTGCCCAAGGAAATTGTGAATGCTCCATCCCTGGCAGTGTTCAAGGCCAGGCTGGACAGAGCCTTGGGTGACATGGGTTAGTGCCAGGTGTCCCTGCCCGTGGCAGGACAGTTGGAACTAGATGATCTTAAGGTCCTTTCCAACCCTAACTATTCCATGATTCTGTAACAGATTGCTGCTTTCTTGGTTGATGTTGTGCACAAGTGGTTCAGCAACATACATACCTTCTCCAGAAAACTAACAACTTTGTTCTTAGTTTCTTCAGAATTAAGGCACTGAGGAACAACATCTTCATGGCTTGTTTCCTATCAAAAATGTTGAGTAATCATTGTCTAGTACACTCATATTAACAGAGGAATAGACAAAGTAAAAAACGTTTCCCTGACTGTCCCTTTCCTGTTGCAACCAATCTAAGGGAACCAATGCTTAATCTTCCTTCACTTCCAGGTTGTGAAATCACTTGCAGCTGCACTAGGCCTAATTACTATTGATGTGCAATAGCATCTGTAATACTGAGATCCAAGCTAGTCATGGAAGAGCAGCAAATACATAAGACAGAAGAATTTCTATACAATAAAAATTAACAGAGCCAAATACACACATCCAGAGTTCTGCTGTACTTACCTCTGCAAAATGTGTGAATGCCTCCAATGCATGCTGATGAATCAGCCAGGTCTGGTCAGCCAGCAGAGAAGCAAACACACACGACAACTGGGGTACAACTTGCCTCTGGAAGAGGAACAAGTATCTATCAGTTCTGAAGAGTTAGTTGTGCATATCTTACCATCATGATTAGTTATTAAAGAATTGCTCTAAGGTCAAGGGACAGGTTTGTGAAATGAGAGTGACTGCCTTGTCTGGCAAAAACACCCAACACTCTAAGGGAGGTGACATGTTCTGTTCTTTCTTTTTGGAGGGTCACATGTCAGTCCTTTCTAACTGGTGAGAAGCGACAAGCAAATGAATAAACCAAGCACGTTGCTTGCACTCAGCATGTCTCAACGAAAAACAGAACTACCATAGGCCATTAGTAAGTCTCCAAGATTATTATATCCTTGCATTCCTGTATGTAAAGAACTTGATCCTCTAATTTAAATAAATATCTTTTCATCCAAAGTCTGAAAATTAGTTCACTAAGGCCACAATTATATTCACCTGTGCTTCTTGTGGTATAAACACCTTTCCCATAGAAGACAGAAAATCCACCATTGCTAGACGAACATGGTCTGGGGGATCCAACTGGAAAAGGGAAGACTGCAGGGCAAATACCTGCAGAAAAGGAACCCAGCGAAGCTTCATCACACAGATTGCAGGTGAAAACTGTTCTGTCTCATCTTTAAATCTTAGGACACTGATTTTAGAAAACTGGACTGAAAACAAAAGGAATGCTACACCTTCAATAAAACTAGCTAGGATAAAGCTGCTGCAGTATGCACTTTAGAAAGAAATGAGCATGCTCTATAGCATATCCATAGACCTCAGTTGTCTTACAGAGTAATGGGATTCTCAAAAACAGTGTTCACCAGAGTGCCGTATACTTGGTTTAAAGATCAGGAAAGTAATCAAGGAAGAAATAAAATTAGGAATCTCCATGTGTTAAGAGTAGGTCAGACCATGAAATAACTCATTTGGGATTTCATTAAATCACGAAGACCTTAGTTTTCATGAAGTAATTTATTCATAGATAGGATGTGTTTTGGTGTTTTACCTGAGTAATCAGTTGAGCATCTAATGCTTGGATGAAAAATTCCAAAAGGTGAAGTAATAAACAGAGTGTCTGCTGGAGACATGGCTCATCTGAGACCTTTAACACATCACAACATATTAGTAACATTGCATTCTTATGGAATAACTACTTAAGAAAGAATTTAAAATTATGGTAGCGTTCCAAACTTCTTAGCTAACTTTACACAGAGAGAAGAACACATCATAAGCAGCAGAAGAAAATATTAAAATAGTCATATCAATATTTGTAGGTAGTCACACTTTAAAAGACCCTTTTCTTTTTTTTTTTTTTTGGTATTAAGAATATTTATTGCCTATCCCTCATCCCCCTCCTCCACTCACTAATATAAGCACCTAACAGTTATATGAACTATTTCTTTTCACTTCTCAGTTGCCAAATGTCTTCAAAGAATGGCTGAGGTTGGAAGAGATCCCTGAAAGGGCACATTGTTGGGTCTTCTTCACCCCCACTCTCAAGCTTCCATTTTTAATCCTTTTTTTCTTTACTGCAGCTGCAGACATTAACAGGTATACAGTTGCAAAGGAATCGCCTTACCCCTTGTTCTCAAATCTGGGAGGAAGGTTGCTAGCTCTATGGGTTTTCATGTGTGTTAAGCTATGCGCTAATTAAATCAGGTTGGGGAACGACCTGTTAGAGAGCAGTGTAGGGGAGAGGGACCTGGGGGTCCTAGTGGACGGCAGGATGACCATGAGCCAACACTGTGCCCTTGTGGCCAAGAAGGCCAATGGCATCCTGGGGTGTATTAGAAGGGGGGTGGTTAGTAGGTCAAGAGAGGTCCTCCTTCCCCTCTACTCTGCCCTGGTGAGACTGCATCTGGAATACTGTGTCCAGTTCTGGGCCCCTCAGTTCAAGAAGGACAGGGACCTGCTGGAGAGAGTCCAGCACAGGGCAACTAAGATGATTAAGGGAATGGAGCATCTCCCTTATGAGGAAAGACTGAGGGAGCTGGGTCTCTATAGTTTGGAGAAGAGGAGACTGAGGGGTAACCTTATTAGTGTATATAAATATATAAAGGAGTGTCACGAGGATGGAGCCAGGCTCTTCTCAGTGGCAAACAATGATAGCACAAGGGGTAATGGGCTCAAACTGGAACACAAGAGGTTCCACTTAAACTTGAGAAGAAACTTCTTCTCAGTGAGGGTGACGGAACACTGGAACAGGCTGCCCAGGGGGGTTGTGGAGTCTCCTTCTCTGGAGACATTCAAAACCCGTCTGGACACATTCCTGTGTAACCTCATCTAGGTGTTCCTGCTCCAGCAGGGGGACTGGACTAGATGATCTTTTGAGGTCCCTTCCAATCTCTAGCATACTGTGATCACCACAAATTTTGTTCACATTCTCAAGAACATTCAAAACAGGCCAATTCTGTAACTGGTATGAATCAGAATGATGTATTTCAGGCTTCTTGTTAAGCTAGTCTGAATCTGACACTAAATAGCAGATGGAGCAACAAGGAACCATGTATGTAATGCTCAGGAAAATTCAAACTCCTCTTCCTAGAGCACGTGCTTGTCTAATACATAAAGCAGTTGAGAGCAGATGGGCAGCACAGTTACACAGCTTTACAGAAATGGTCCAATCCAAGTAAAACAACAACTTAGTAACAAACACATAATGAAACAGCATCAGCCTCTCAAAAACATCATGGTTTCATGATTGGAGCAGCAAATTCTCTTACCTGCTTAGCCTGGAGAAAAGTCCAGAACTGACCAAGCACCCCCAAGACAGATGCCTGAAGCTCTGCCTCCAGAGTGTCATCAGCAAAACTCCAGGCAGCCAGCAGCACAGAAAGGGCAGTATTCTAGTAGGAAAAAACGTGTAAGACTGACCAAGAAAACCTACATGTAAACCAAACCAAAACCCCTGGATCCTATTAAACATCTGAAATGATACAAGATGGCAAGAAGCCCAGTGTGCTCTGTCAGCTGTACAGTACAGCTAATCCACTGGGCCAGCAGCCAACAAAGCTTCCAAAGCAAGGAAACCATCCGTTACTTCTGCGAGTTTCACACGGTGCTGCAGTCATTAGCTGCATTGGCAGGCGAAAGCTGCCAGCAGATAATTCATGTGGAAGTCCCTGGTTTCTCACACCCCTTTGCCAAGGAGACCAGTGAGCATCTTTCAGATTTGATGCTGCATTAAAACAGCCAAGATTTTAAAACTTAAAAGTAATTGTATGATGTAGTATAAATAAGAAATTCTAAAGAAAAATACATCTGCTTTCCTAGAGAGCAAACCGTATCTAGAGTAAGTAGTAAACCGTAAGACCTCCAGTGTCACCCTCAGCATAGAGGCTCCTAAGGTGCTGTGTACTAGCACAAAACATTAAAAAGAGAGTTCTTACTCATGCATGTGGCAGTTAGGCATGGAAAAAAGCTGTGCAACACACAGAAGAAACAGAATTAGGGTGAGAGCAACAGAACTCTTATAGTTTGAAAATCCAGAGTTCCCCCATTTTTACAAAAAGAACCAAATCTCCCTTACCACACATCGGAGCTCTCCTAAAGCGCGCCTGCTATTCAGCCATTGCCTGCACTGTGCGAGCCCAGCCACACAGAGCTGACATGCCACTCGTTTCCTAAGATCAGGATTCAGGGCCTTTAGGGATATGTGCTGCCACACAGACAAGTTCTCCACCTCTTCTGGAACAAACTTACGAGCAAATTCTACCTGCAAACAAAAGTTAGTATGAACTAAACAGGCCAGAAGACAATTTGATAATCTGTCAGAAAGCTGAGAAACCAAAAAGCACTACTAGTTTGCTTTAGAAATATTACATTAAAAAAAATTGTGTAAAACCTTTTGTTTAAATAAAATCCAGTTTACTGCCACCTCTCGTTACATATACGGCATCAAAATGATTAAGCAACTTACTCTTTCATCTGCTTGAAGCAGTGGCTCTCTAGCAAGTAGAAGACCAAGCTTTAGCCTCTCCAAGGTATATAGAGGCACTGACAGAAAGGGATGCTAGTCTTTGTATCTGATGGCATGAGAACACTCATAAACACCGGTTGCAGATACAATGACAGTTTCAGCAAATCTGGGTGATGTGCCGTTTTCACACTTAGTCAAAAAAAGGACTTCAGTGCTGTCCAGTAACACCCCTCTTAGAAAGGTGTCTGTACCTTTCTTGGCAGAGCACATCTGTACAGGTTAGAATCCACTATGACAAAGTAATAATAAGTACAGTATCAAGTACAGCAAGTGAAGAACTGAAAGAGGATATTTTAACACAGGTCAGCGATTCGATTCTCTCCTATTAAAGAGAGGAAATGCCATGCTATACTTGCCTGATGATCTGGAGCCATCAAAAAGAGCATACGCCTCAGCAGAACACCCAAGGCAGAGACCTCGTAACAGTCGCTGGGCCAAGACTTTATCTGAATTAGGATAAGAGGGCAATGCATATAATTAAATTAAGAAAAAAATCACAACTCAGCAAATTAATTGTATACAGAATGTTCTGAGAGTCACAGTGTGGGATCGCAGCAGTAATGCTCTACATAAAAAAATGCAGGACATATTGGAAATAGTAAACATTGGTTTATATTTTCACGGTACTGCTTGCGCTAAGTATTAACCCAATTTGAAGATTTAAAGCAATCTCCGTTTGTATTTGGAAAAAAAAAAGTAGAAAAATTCCTGTCTTTGGTCATTTAGAAAGTTTGCTGGTAGAACTAGGATTAAAACTGGTGCTGAATTGCAAAGATCACTGTGGTTCTTACCAAGTGGGCAATCACAGCAACGTGGTGAGCACACAGTTCAGCTGTTCCATACCTGAATGTGAGAGACAGAAGCTTGTGAGCCTGTACTTCCTACTCTTTTACAGACTAAATATTATAAATCTTGTCTGAGATGGCCATTTCCTCTAATATATTTAAACTTCATATGCACAGAACCAATTTAGCTGTGAGAACCATTCCAAAAAAGAATTCTTAAATAACAGGAAAGGTATGTTCCCCTTTATTGCATGAATGTAAAGAAGACTATGCCATTTCTGCTCCTAGTTTTCAAAATATGCTCTATATCTGAAAATAATCCAATTCTGGGACAATTTGCCTTTAAAAAATCCAAAACAAACCCCAAAACCAAACAAAAAACACGTCAGAAATTATATAAGAGAACTAACTGGATCTGTGGAAATCCTGCTTCACCTGTAATAAAAAACATCTTACCGGGCAAGGAAGCACCACGAGTCCATTGCTAGCAAAGACGTGATCATACTAGAACCCAGCACAGCATCCAACAGAGCATACTCCTGAGGAGAAAATACATACACAAATTCACACAGAAACAGACTGCAGGCTTACTATGACTTTTACTCCACTAATTAGCCCAAAATCTACTAAGATTTTCAGCTTATATGATTTAAAATGGTTTAAAAACTCATTATCATACTCTCTTCAGCTACACCATCAAGCACACCTTCAGTTTTGCATGCTTTGAATGTGCATGTGCAGTCATTTCAATGGGCTGAGGATCCTTCACTTTTCAAGACATTCCATTGAGCATCCCTTCTTCACAAGGCAACTCTAATAAATTTTTGGTTTGTTGTTTTTTGGTTTTTTTTTAACCATTTTAAAACCAATGTATTGCCAATTTTCTTGCCAGCTTTATTGGCAGCTCACTGAAAACCAAATAAAACCTCTTCTGTAGGAACATGAATTTTATCTGAAAGAGGAATATAGCATTCAGGAAAAAGAAAAACTGAATTAGGGCTGTGTGACAGAACTTTATGAAGGTTTACATTTATCTAGAAGTTCTTTTGTCTATATGTAGTAAAAAGTGTAAAACTTCTAAAACTTTATATAAAGTTAATCAAAGCCCAGAATACTCCTGAAGTAGAAAATTTTGCTTATTACCATTTAATGGTATATTCTTAGCTGCAATCACAACAATATAATTTACTCTAAATATTAAATTCCACTTTATTACTTCACAGTATAGACTAACAAAACCAGGTGAAGTTCATACAACTTGAATACCACATAAAAGAAAGCACTGGACTTTTTTATAAAAACTTGACCTTCCCACCCCCAAAGAGAACAGAGATTTCCAACACCACTGATGTTCTCTAGAACTTGTATGAAGCTTTGTTTTCCCCTTTTCTACTAGTGACATTTACTGTATAACTGAAACCCAGTGATGTAGTTGCATCATGGCAGCTTTCTACAGTATTGCTTCATACCTAAGCACCTCTTTAGAGCCAGATCATTAGAAAGAACTCATTCTTTTTTAAATAGTACCCATGCATCACATAGCTGAAGAGATGATAAGCAAAAATAATCTTACCAGCTGAGGAAAGTGTGATGGGAGTGTGGAAGCAATGAAGGAGCACAGGTGGATGCAGACATAGTGATAGAGGGTGATGGGAGCAGCCAGTTGTCCTGTACTGATCACCTCTGGCAAATACACAGGGAGAGAAAGCTCACCAGAACATTGCTGGAAACTGAAGAAGAGAGCTGAAAATAAAGATAGGCTGCAAGTGGAGAAAAGAAAAAAAAAGAAAGTTGGGTTACATACTATGTAAATTGCAAGCCCTGCAAGCAACATCTGTACTACAGAAACTTTGTCTTTGACCAGAAACAACAGCAATGACTTCCGTGCTTTTAGATCAGATTTCAGCGCCTGACTACTTTGCTCTTTTACAAATTCAGGTGACTATTAGCAAGTTTAGGCATAAAACCATAATATTTTAACTTCGTGAACTATCAACAAATTACATACATCTCTCTCTTCTTATCCTGGAAGTACTCTAAATACCATTTCTTTCTTGAAAAAACAAAGACATTTCTGGCCTTCACTCCCTGAACATCAGATCCCATTTCTCCCAGTGTAAGGATGTAAATCCATAGAGTCTGACAAATTTTACTACTCAGCTGCAAAGGAAACTCCAACAGCTGAGCCCCTCTGCCTGTACAGACTAATCGCTGTGGTGAAGAGCTACAATAAAAACCTTTTTAGTACCTTTTTCCTGTGTTCCAGAGAGTTTGCACTTCTTCAGGCTGAGAGGACAGCTTGTCCATTATGGTAATGAGGATGAGACACTGAGGCAGCTGCTGCTCAGGAGGGAGACCTGTAAAAGTTGGGTTCTTTTTTTAACGTGCTGCTAGTTAGTAAACATATTGTGTGTGTAAACTGGCTTTCAAGCAAGTGATAAATGATGAACAAATGGTGAAACATAGAAGTCCCCAGTAAAATAATAAAAAATTACTTACAGACACGGCTGGGAAAAAAAGAATGTATCATCATGAATATTGTGCTTGAATGAAAAATAAATGCAATATGCTGTATCAGGTAAAATCTAAAATACTGCAGTTCTGAACTATCACTGCAAGATACTGCAAAGGATTTACAATCTGGATGCCTCATGCTTCCATTCTTCTTGAAAGCACTAGATGACTCAAATACTGAAACCAAAGTTTTCTTGTAAGTGGATAGGCGAGGATCATCACAAGGCCAGAGTGCACACATGAGAAAGAAGTCAGTCAGCTATCTCAGAATTATGACATGCTGGTCAGGGCAGAAATGAGGGAGCATGGAGTGTTACAACAAAAAGCTGAGCATTTTCCAGATTGAAGGCATTCTACTTTTCACAGAAAATAATTAATTAGGAAAAAATAGCTGTCTTCCCCTATCAACAGAACAACAGAAAAAATTCAGCCTACTTTGCAAGTTTGTGATAAATGTGGACTGAAATGATGTAAAACTAATATTAATACTTCAGACTAATACTGAAGTTATTGTGAGTATCTCTGGAAAAGATGCATTCAACAGCAACATGAACTATCTGTTATAAAATTCATCTGAGTTAGGATGCAACCAGGTATATCATTGTATTTTTGAAAGAACTGGAGACAAGCAAACCAGCGCAGAATATTGCCTGTGCTCCAGAAAGTCAAAATACCAATCTTGATCCCTTAGAGAGGTTTGCACAGTACTTACAGCAGTGGTAGCTGTATTTTAAACCCACCTAACTTTTCACTTAACACTTGCTCCATAAAAGGGCTAAAGGGAAGAAGCTGATTGATGAGAGGGTCCAGAGCCACAAGAAACACCTGGGATATTTCATCTCGGTGAACTTCAGAGATCTCTGGAGCATAGAGACTGGGAGGAAATTTGCTGAGGGGGGATAAAAAAAAAAAAAGTTAAATATTCTCAGTAGCATTTGCAGTAACACTACTTTTGAAAAGAGCTACAAAAAGACAAATTAATGGTTTCCTTGTTATTCTGAAACAAAAGGCAAAAATGGCTCCCCATTTTAGAGTATCTGTTGTAGGCCTGGGAGTTTCAACTCTGCATTCAGCCTTTAAACTAAGCATCACAATTCAGTATTTTACTAAACACTGAAAGAAAACCTTACACGCTCCTGGAAAATGCAAGTAAAATACATAACAAATATAAGAAGATATATACCAAATCTCAAAAAATGTCATGCAATGAAAAGCCAAGAAAACACCTGGATACAAAATTTGACAGTCGTAAATGTGACAGCACTAATTTAACATGACACCAATAAAAGGTACCACAATTTCTTTGAAGAATAAAACAAACCTGGCCAATAAAAGAAAAAAAGAAAAAAGGATGTGATACAAGAACAGAGCAAAAGAGATCATGAAACGAAAACCTGCTACTCTTGCAGGTTTTTTACAGTCACTTTATAAAGTAAAAATGCTACCTTCTTACTCAAAAAATCCTGCCCAGTTTTCTGAGTGAATAAAAGTTTACAACCTTCCACTTGAGAAAGATCTACAAGGTAAGTAAAGTTAGAAGAGGAAACTCGTAAAAAAACATTCACCCAATCTTGCAGTGTAACATGCAGTGAATTCATGCACACGTCTCACCACAGAACCTGGTTTCAATTCCAAAAGAATGACTGAAATCAGCCTGCTATGGCAATGGCCACTTTGCCCTATTTTTCCCCACTATTGCAACAAATAGAACAAAACTTTTGGAAGAAAAACAATAAGCTGCTTGCAGACTGTTATGCTTTATGAGCATAACATTAAAAAAGCATTTGCTTCCTGGAGAACCAGAGTCCTTTTGTGAGATTTCAGAAGACTAAACACATAACAGTAAAGGTGTGGAAAATTTCAGGATACTCTTGTTTCTGATCCTCTCTTTCTTCAGGACAAATGTTTCCATACATTATCTTAAAGTAGAAACAATCCGTCAAATGTTGCTGCTCACACCTGCATAGACATCCAAAGGCTGCATGCAGACCTTATAGCAGCCTTCCAATTTCTGAAGGGGGGCTACAGAAACACCAGAGCGAGACTCTTCATCAGGGACTGCAGCGACAGGGCAAGGGGCAATGGGTTTAAATAGGAGAAGCTCAGGTTAGATATAAGGAAGAAGCTCTTCACTGTGAGGGGGTGAGGTACTGGAACAGGTTGCCCAAAGAAGTAGTAAATGCGTCACCCCTGGCACTGTTCAAGGCCACATTGGACAGAGCCTTCAGCATCATGGTGTAGGGTGAGGTGTCCCTGCCCATGGCAGGTGTGTTGGAACTAGATGATCTTAAGGTACTTTCCAACCCAAATCATTCTATGAGTTTTTATGATTCTATGATTCAGTCTTGGATTTTTCCTCTCACTAGTATTAAAGGCAGAAAAAAAAATAAAAAACCATACTTTTTAGTTTATTTTTTTTAGTTAGACTGTTTAGTTATATATGAAAGAGACAGGAATTAGGATTACTGGGGAATAATAATTCTGAATTGTCTTGACTGTGCATGATTTGACTTGCATTACACTACTGTTTCAAAGTGGAAAGTGCACTGCTGGGTTACTCTGCTGTAACTTGGCCTAGCTGCTGCATTGCAAGACAACCAAAGGGTGAATCCTACCGTCAGGAATTGTGATTTTAGGAACAAGAATTTTCAAATGAACTTGCATAAACAGACCCAGTTTTCAAGACAATCAATCTGCATATTCTATACATAACTCAAGAAATGTTGACGTAAGTAATGGCAACAAAGTTGGTGATTTGTCAATAGCACACACTGGCAGCACTGATCGAGAATGGGGTTCAGGTAACTGGTATCAGACAAAAACACCCATTAAAAAAAAAAAACAAACAAACAAAAAAAAAAACCCTAGATTTCCATACATGAAAAAAGAAAGCAACAGCTCTGGAACAAGAACTATATTTTTACATCTCAAAATACTTGTAAATTTAAGAATGCAATATGAAGATGTTATTAAGATACTATCAGTAATCAACTCTATCTACTTCGCTTACCTGTATATCTGAAGAAAGAGCTGATGTAACTGAGAACACGAATCAGAGAAGAAAGAAAGAAATTCCTGCAAAAGCCATTGATTTTGAATGGTATTTTTAAAATAACATGCATGATTAAATACACTTTCTGTTCTGCTATACTGGTGCATAAAACACTACAAGGGAAAAACTTAAGTTCTAACAATCCGCAGCACAAAGCAAATGCAAAGCAAACAATAAACAAAATATGCCTAAAATTAATTACACTACATGTACATATATTACAGGTAAAACAATTAAATCTATAAGCTTATTTTAAAAAATTAGGAAGTACAGCTGTACTAGCTATAGAGAGCTGCACTCTGAAGTGGTCACATACATCCTGTAAAGCAGTTCTATCCTGTCACAATGCTATTCATTTTGTGTCCCCTCCCCACCACGGGGCAGAAGAGATGCAGAATGCACCATCACTGCTGTTCCTACAGAGGAATCTTTTTCATATACTTTCCTAAAAATGGGTAGCTTTACAGCATGTCTTCTAACAATGAAAAGATAAAACACAACAACAAAATGAAAGGGCCAGGAAAAGAAGAGGAAGTTGGTGTCTGTGCTAACAGTACACAGGCATTTCTTCTTATTAATGTGCCACAGCGTTTTCAATTGTTGAAACAAGCAACGACTCTGAAAACCTGGCAATGGGTTTCATCTGCTTAATTCTTCCAGATGAAGCTACTACTGCATTGACTCAAGGCTGCTTGTAGAGGCTGGACATCTCCTACCAACTCCTCAGTGATGACACTGCTCAAAATAGCTTATTATTCGTTTGTTTTCCTGTTAAACCCCAGCAGTAAACCTGCTTAGGCTTGTGAGTATATATGGGCAGAAGAACTACACATAGGTTACACACGAATGTTAATTACAACTCCCATATGATATAAGTATTAAATTATTAACATATTACACAGTATAAAATTATTACCTTTGGAGGACAGATGCTAAGATTTAATACTAATATAGAAGTATTAAAACCTACCTTGGTGTAGTGTACCAGGGAATTAGCAAAGAACCTGCACAGTTTGACAGTCTTCTGGAACAGCCTGAGGTCAGAGCCCTCCTGTTCCAGAAAAAAAGCAGTTCTAAAACTTAATATACAGACTAATACAGTAAGAAAGAAAGTTAGATTGCTAACAATGTTCAAACTTGATTCTTTACAGACTCTGCAGCTATGGGGGAAAAAGATTTAAAAATGTATGCTTCAACATCTTTAGAGCAACACTCAGAATTGAAATGTTTTCACTGACCTTGGGATATTGCCAGTTTAGGAAATAAAAAAAAAAAATCCCGTAGAGTATGGTGGAAATTTATTTTCAGTGCCTCAATCTAAACAAAGAGATGGCCTCATTTTCACATGGTTTCAAAAGAACAAGGTGTTCTGCTACCGCATGAAGTAACCCCTCCAAAAAAACCCACACTCATCCTCCATAAAAAAACCCAAAACCTCAAAAAAACCCCAAACCACTCCAAGCAGCAATACAGCACAAAGAATTTTTTCTTTTCAAGTTAACAGCAGCTTTGGGAGCTTTTTAATTCACCTGTATCTCTGACGTCTTCATTTGCTCAGCCAGTTGCAAACAGGAGTGAAAAGAAAGGAGAGTGTCATTGCACAGGCCACTGAGGATATCACCATGTTTCAGATGGCACTGCAGTAGAGAATGATGCTTCAGGCTTTGCCTAAAAGGTAGACGTATAATCAGATATTTTATTGTCAGAAGTGATTATGCCATGAGTTAGTACAAATCCAAATAACTGATTTTTCTATTTAGGCTTTTATACAACACTAATTGGTGCAATACCTGTGTGCACCAAAACCAGAAATTTAGAGAGAACAACCTTCTTCACAGCCACATAGGAACACAGAGGAGAGGCAGGATGAAAGTGCAAGACAGCACAACTCAGGCCAAAACCACCTCAAAACCTGCAGGGTCAGACCTTTAAAGATTATTTGTTCAGACAAATTTTCCAAGTTTTCTTCTGCACTGTGATACAAAAATTCAAGCTTCTGTTACCTCTGATGCAAGATTCCTACCTACCTTCACTGACAGAACCTTTAATACTGCTCATTAGGTAAATTTAGAAACTAAATTTCTAGATATACTTCTAGCTAAATAGCTAAATTGGATTGTCTAATTTCAATAGTATTTTAAACTCTGAACATAAAGCTATTGAAACATTGGCTATTTAGAATTACTGTCTGTTTATCTTACTATAAATCCAAAGAACTCAGTGACATACTTGATGATGAACTTCCACGTATTGGCATGAAGAGCATGGTCCATGTTGGAAATGACAGAGCATATCCCCAGCACAGTGTGGATTACTAAGGAGGAAATAACAACAGCAACAACTGAGTTACATCAGGTACATAAGTTCACAGTTACGCTACTCTCCTAGAAAAACAGCAGCTGTCACAAGCACTAATATCACCACATTGCCATCAAATCAGAAAAATGGCTCAGTACTTAGGTGCTGCCCCTTTCCTACAAACCTACACAACATGCTCCATTCCAGAGAAAGTTTCAGGAGAAAAATGGAAGTATTTCCAGCTTCACAATGCTGCTTTCTGGGAGGCTGATCAGGACAGCAGGAACTGAGCAAACTTAGAACCCTGTTTTAAAAATTCAGGCATACTCTCTATAGAAAAAAGACTGAGAAAACTAAAAAAAGTGTTAGATCCACATATACCTGACACCATATCTGTGATGTTATCTTCAGTAGAAGCAGAGCCCATGGAAATCGTATCAAGCAGTTCCATCAGCTGTTTCTGAAGAGAGTAAGTTTCCTTGAACATAGCTTGTAAGAGGTCAGAAATCAAGTGTAGATGTCCACAGTACACAGATTCACTGTCCTGTAGGAAACAGAGAAGAAAAGGTTAAAAAAAAATGTTCAGGAATCACAGCCTGATTTTTCATGTGCTGAGCTTTGTCCAACGTTTCACTGAGAAAAAAAACCAAAGACATACCTACTATAACTCAGTATACAGCCAGATCTACAGATTCTGCTACCAACCGCTGTTTGTTAAATACAAAATGCTATTCACCTGCAGCCTCCCCAACAACTAATGGAGCCTGCCCAGTTCTAGGGCTTTTAACCAGGCTTCAGATTCGGCCTCAATATACAAACCTAAGATCATACTTCTGAACAAAACTGTGCAATGTTAGCAAAAAAGGCAGCAGCATTCCAAATATTTCCCAATACTTTCAAATTAGAATTGTTAGATATTTGGCACCAGAGTTCAAGTCCTGACATGGAAAACTGATGTAAATGTTTCCATAAAAAAGACAAATTGAAAAGTGAAAATTAAGGCTATTGTGTCCTTATGAAAACCTTGTTTTATTTTCACTGTTCTAGAAAGAATTACTATTGCATTGTGTAAACTACTTAACAACTAAATTTAAAAAAAATCAACAACAATATTATTTCAAAATAGGATCATCTTACAAAGTGCTTCCTAAAAGCCAACCAGTATAAGCATTTCTCTCCTTCTAACATCGACCTACCTTGCAGTGTGTAAATGTGTTCTTTATTACATAAAGAACAGAGGCTGGAAGGGTGCGGATGCTCTCCAGAGGCACACACTCCTGCAGTGTGCAGACATATCGCACACAACCAGTCAGAGCCTCCAATAGTTGCACCAGAGTCTTAAAGCAAGAGTAAACAACAACAACGAATGTTTTTCACTTCTGCAATGATTTCAAAAGCATCTTTCCTTAGCTGAATTGCACCTAGGGTTTTATGGCATTTAAAGTTCACTGATATTTGCACAAATTAGTTTGTTAAGGATGAATGAAGGTCTATAAAATAATAAAAGCAATTCCAGAGCTTTTCTCCAATACTATATGTTCTTTGAAAGCTTTGTACTTCTGTTGACTACTGTTCTCAATTTACAAGCATTTTAAAATTCAGAATTAAACGACTGTATAAATAGGTGCCAGATTCACTCTTTAAATATAATCACATTCCATTTGCATTAGAAACTTAAGCAGAATTTAAGATTTAGGATTTAGTGGTTTTAAATTACGGTTAGCATCACACACTAGATGTAATCAAATCATGCACAAAATATTAATTGAACTTCAGCTGCAAAGGATGATCAAGATACATTTTAGCTGCCTGGTTAACAGCTGGCAAAAAATACACTAAAAATCTCTTTAACTGTTTAGGTAAAAATCAAAGAATAATTTAAACATTCCTTTGGTAACATATTTCACAGGACTTGCCTGTAGAAGATTCCTCACAGTACTGCATAACTCTCTATTCTGGCTGGTTAATCCTTTGGCCTCACTGGATAATTCATACATCAAGTTATCAAATAACCTTAGAGTCTGTCAAAACAAAACAAAACTTAAACATTTTATTTAGAAACACACATGCAAATACCAATACCATTCTGTATCTAGTTGCTTCCTTAGCATGGAGTCACAGGCTACTGACATAATACACAGCAGAAAATAACACTTTCTAGCACTGGAATCACAAAGCACTATATACCAAGAAGCAAAAACTGCCTTATGGTTTTCCCAAATTACAGACAGAAGCTACAGGACCTGTTACTTTTTCTAAAACCTAATAAAAGACAGACTTCTCAGCTAAATCACTTGAAATATGTACCTCACCCTACCAAAGATTTATTTTTTTTACTTAGTTAAAACCATATAATTAGAAAGGCTTTTCATTTTGTTTCAGATTTACTTTTTTTTAGAATGATTATTAACATTTTGAATACATAAAAAAATAACACTGTAATCTACATACAACAGTAATTTCTCCTTTGGTTGAGGTCTCTGGATATTTAATGAGTGCTACTGCTGAGACTGCAAAGACACTGAGGTGCTTCCAGACATCAGTGGGACGCTACATAAGCTGGTAGGGTACAGTAATCCTTTTTCAAAATATGCCTGGTTTGAGCCATTTTTCTTGTTATCTCCAAAATTTGCTAAAGGACATAAAATAAGCAAAATGGAAAACAAGTGGCCATTTTTAAAAGGCTCCTTAAAAGATACAAGCTGAGGTCTGAAACTTAAATCAGTAATATAAGTAAATTTCACATTTATTCATGATATATAAGCACTGGATTCTTCAGTTTATTTGTCCTGAGAGGCTACCTCATGTAAAAATTCTCCAGCTCATTTTATAAAAAGCCCAATCTTTTCAAAAGAACAATTCAATTACTGAATCTAGACAGCAGAACACTGCATGTTCAACCCTCTCTCCACCATGAAGATTGGCAACAATCACAAAAACAATCTGTTGTGGTTTAAACCATGACAGAATCCAACAAAAACTGTTGGAACTTTTAAAGGGTAAAATTTTAATTTGAAATTATAACATGTGACCTCAAAAAAGAATCACTGCATTCTATGCAGGTTTTAGCTCTGGATTTAAGGAAAATTCCACATTCAATTGAGAATGTCATACCTTAGGTAATACTTTTGAGAAAAAAGTTTGTTCCAAATCAGCAAGGCTGATATGAGGCAAAAACATTTCAGTCAGGATTCTCAAAACACCTGCAAAGCAAAACATCTAAGCATTACAGAAAAACAATGTGGGATTATCAGAAATATATATGTAGCAACCTATCAGATGAAGCAAAGAATCCATCAAGCAGAAACAGATCAGGTATTTGGTTTTGAGAGAGTCAACACAACATTTGCCACAAATGCATTATCTGGGAAATAACAGCTCCAACGTGCATAAACACATCAATAATAGCATCACACCTGACTACACTTAGTTGAAGGCTAAGCACAATTGTTTGCCCATGGAACAATTTCCCATATTCCAAACTGCAGATAGCTGCACATTTAACACGTTAGTTGGCATTAATACGCAATTTAACAGCCAATGTTAGCAAGACTCCTGAACCTTTACATATCAGCCTCATTTTCTTATCACTATCAGGTATTACAAGAGTTTTGCCACCTGTAAGATAACAACCAAAAAGACAGTGAAATACAAGATAAAAAGCACTCTTATTTCAAAGATCTAAAAATCAGTAGTGGGAAGGAAAAAGCAGCCTTACATGCATAAGTTCTTTATGGGCTTTTATGAAGCTTATTCAACATGCAATTCGCGTTACGTGCAAGATCCAGCAGGACTGCTGAAGATCACGAATGTCACTAGTTATAGCACAAGCATTTTTAAGTCGTGCAGAATTTACAATGCAATTACAATACAATGATCCATAGGAAGAAGAGACACTTCTCGTCACTACTTACGTATATGCTCATTCCAGTCTTCAGACTCTTGATACATAGAGTAAGAAAACATTAAAGAAACTCTCTGCCATAAAAGTTATGTTTAAAGCTTCTGCAGAAGCCCCAGTGACTTCTCTCGCACTGTTCATCCACTGTATGAAATTAGTGGGAATACTCCATAATCAACGCAGGTACCTCAGTACCTGAACAATCAGCACAAGTACTTCTACACAGCATTGGAGAATAAGTCTTGGAAGTTTGGGGATGGGGGGAATTACATACAGTACTTAATTAACCACACGCTATTTTCTACCATTTATCTTTTATTTCAGTGAAAGGCTATATTCGTTTCCAGCGAAATAGCCGGCACACAGGTTTTCTGTTCTGTGTCAGCCCCTTACAAAGGTTGCAGCACTTTGCCTCCCAGGGACTTACTTGCTCAAACTGTGCAATGCTGCAGGAGGAACACCCTCACCCCCCCCCCATAATTTGGGGGTGGCTCCCCGCAACCACCCAGCAGCTGAAACGCTCTCCCAGGAAGGATATAAGGAGGCGGGGCAGGACGGCAGGCAGTTCCCGACGGCAGAGATTCCAGTCCCAGCCTCCCAGCTCTTGCAGAAGCAACTCAGGATCTGTCTGAGACATGGCGCAAACATCGCTCACCTCAGCACCGGGCGGCGGGAAAAAAAATTACCTCCGCTATCCCAGCATCCTCCGCGTCAGCCCTGCCCCTTTTTCACCGCGAACGCGCATGCGCTCAGCGTGCGCGGAAGCTTATCCACGTGGGGTAAGCGGAGGGGATGGCGGGTAGGGATCGGTACGGGCATGGGGAACAGGGGCACTACGGAGGGACACGGAGTGGATAAATTGGGTCGAATCCTCCTACCCCGCCTGCACGCTTCAGCCGTGGTGCAGCGAACGGAAGTTGGGTCTTAACAACCTCTGCCTATACCTACATTACGTCAGACATGTGGTCACTGGTAACTTTTTACACATTTCAATGTTTAGAAGGTGTTTTGTTTTGTTTGGGGCGGGGGGAGGAGTGGTGTTTGTTTTGTTGGTTTTTTTTTTTTTTTTAATGAAAATTAAAATGCTACATTTAATTTGTTCGTACTACTAGTTGGCAGTTTAATGATACATAAAATTATTTCCAGATGTAATTCATCGGGTCATTGGCAAAACATCTGAGATTCTACCTGCACAGCACTCTTCCCCATAGCAATAACTGCATAAAAACATCCTCTACGTAAAAACAGAAGAAAAATAATTTTCTTTGTATCAGTATTGCTTTTAGATGACTGTTTCTGGCTGTAATAAGTTGACTGCTGGTTTTGTTACTACTATTCCTGAAAATGGCTTTTCGATTTGATTTTTCTATTGATGAATATGACAGTGAAGCAGACACTCATGATAAGATGGACTTACAGTTGCACTCTCAGAAACACAAGCAGAAATCCACAGAAAAAACTCGGCAAACTGCTGATGCTGTAGGAGACTCCAGCCCAAGGCTGGGTACCAATAATCACCAAGATGAGAAACCTTCACAGAAAAATTTGTGCTTTGAAGTTGCCAAGGAGCATGACATACCTGAAGATCTCAACAGAGTATTGGAAAATAAAGTCATGGAAACAGTATCAGGCCTGTATTACATAAAAATGTCTGTAGTAGAAATGACATGCTCGGGTGATGCTGACAAAGAAGGCATTGTGTCTAAAAGTGTTTCTTCTCATTCTGATCTCATCCCGGGAGTCTATGAGGGAGGACTGAAAATTTGGGAATGCACCTTTGATCTCATAGACTACTTTTCCGAGGCTGAAATACAATTCACCAACAAGACTGTATTGGATCTTGGCTGCGGGGCTGGTCTGCTAGGAATAGTTGCTTTAAAGGGTAAAGCTGAAAAAGTCCATTTTCAGGACTACAACAGCACAGTGATTGACGAAATAACCTTGCCTAATGCAGTGGCTAACTGCATAAGGACAGGCAGTGGAGGTGACATTAAAACTAGCCAGCCTCCTTTAAAGAGGCCCAAGAAAGCAGAGCATCTACCTGATGTGCTCACCAGATGCAGATTTTTTTCTGGAGAGTGGTCTGAAGTCAGCCGGCTCATGTTAAACAGCAATAAACCCTTTTCAAAGTACGATGTAATACTCACATCTGAGACTATCTATAATCCTGACTACTATGATGCTTTGCATGACACACTGGTTCAGCTCTTGCATAAAAATGGCCGGGTGTATTTGGCAAGCAAAGAACATTATTTTGGGGTTGGTGGTGGTATCCCCCTCTTTGAGAAATTCATTGAGGAGAGAAATGTGTTTAAGACCAGCATAGTTAAAACAATTGATAAAGGACTGCAGCGGTTTATTATGGAAATTGCCTTTAAAGAGTCCAGTTAAAATTCAACCACTGGTCCTTCAGAAATATGTTAAAGACAAAATGTTTTATTCCTCATGTCTCTGCTTTTTGCTCTCTTGAGTTATTCTGGTTTGATAGATTAAGGATGCTAGTTATTGAGATGTTTGAGAAATTCTGATGTCTGACTAGAAGTGAAGGACTCTTCTAATCTAATTTTGGATAGAAAAGGATTTCTGCTTAAACCCACATCTGTTTATGCCAACTAATTATCATTTACATGCGTTTTAAAATTAAGCAAGACACTGTCCCCTGTCACTGACTCTAATGCTTTGGCAGTGCCAGAACTGGAAGTCATAGGAGCGGCTGCTGAGTGCAGCCTCAACGAGATGATTTATCATCCTCATGTGGTGGGAGAAGCGGCTCCCCGCTCTGATAACCGTTTAAACTGCAGCATCAGGATTTCAGACTGGAATGCATGCCTGTGTGCTCTGCTGCTTTGCCACCAGAGGGCGATATGACTGTATTTATCATTTGGATTCTATTCTGCTAGCAATTCCACGAATATTTGTCATGTTTCCATATGTAACACACATGACTTTTATTCAAGCCTTTGAAAAACTGTACCAGAGAATATTTACTGCTATGGTCTGCTGAAAATTTCAGCAAATAATTGGGAAAAGCTGTATTGTTTTCAGAAATAAATAAAACGTTTCTATTTTAGAAGCTGAGTTGAAAGAAGATTCTGTGGAAGAGAAGTTCCTTACTGTCGTGGTTTAAGCCCAGGCCGTAAATCAGAACCACGCAGTCTACTTCCCCCCACACACACCTTTCTTCCCTCCGCTTCTGGAGGGACGGGGAGGAGAATCAAAAGAATGCAACTCCCATGGGTTGAGATAAGAACAGTTTAATAACTAAGGTATAACACAAATCACTACTGCTACCACTAATAGTAATAATGATAAAGGAAATAACAAGGAAGAGAATACAACCGCTCACCAACCGGTACCTCACCCCCACCCCGCAGTCTCTAGCCCATCCGGGAACTCTCAGTTCTACATCCTGGGCATGACGTGCTGTGGTATGGAATACCTCTTTGGCTAGTCTGGGTCAGGTGTCCTGTCCCTCTTTCCTCCCGGCTTCTCCTCCTCCCTGGCAGAGCATGAGACTCACAAAGTCCTTGGTCAGTCTAAACATCGGCGTTATCAGCCCTGTTCCCAGGCTGAAAGTCAAAAACACAGTGTTGCAACAGCTACTAAGAAGGAGAAAAACTGACTGCTGCTGCTGAACCCAGGACACTTACAACAACCAACAAACCTATACATGCAATCCAGGGAACTGAAGGATGACAGAACCAAGCATTAGGTGGCAGCTGGGAAAGGAGATAAACTGTGCTGCTACAGCAGATTGCTAACTAGATTGTTGTACTGGTTTAATGATATTTTTCCAGGAACTAATTGCCCATACACTATGACCCATTTTCAAGACTTGATGGGTGGGGAGGGAGGGTACTACTGAGCACTAACAGCTCTTCACTCTTACCAGCAGTTTGGCAGGGCAGCATGTGTTCAAAGACACCTGGGTGCAAGTTATTCCTGTGTCCTAGGCTGAAGATGGTGATGTTGCTGAAGACATTCTCATCAAAACTGAAAAAACCCAAAGAACTATAAAGCCTGATCCTGAGCACTTGGTGTCACGAACAATTCACACAAAAAAAAAAATCCATTGCCTGTTTTGTCTTAACCAAAACTGGACAACAAGCTATTAGACAACTCTTAACATGTCCATCGAAGCTACTGCTTATCATGATGCACTGCCTTATTGAGTGCCCTTGCATAAATACAAACTTAGAGACAGTCAACCACTACAGTGGACTGGATCTGAGGCTACTCAGTGTAGGGGAGAAAGGACAACAGTCTGACAGGATGGAAAGAAACTTATAACAGCAGTTACCTAAATAGCTTTAATTATTGCATAAAGTTCCTGTCACTGAAGACTGTGAAAGCCCACTACAAGATTCCTATTTTGTCCATGTTTCCATTAAGGTAGAGTCATAGAGGATTTCCTGTACTCTACAAAAGAGACTTAACTACTGTTGTTTCAAAACCAATTGCAAGTAGACCATTCTAAAGGGGTGCTTTGGAAACTACTGAGGTGGTTCTTTTATAGGCGAGAAGGGAAAAAAGCAGTCAGTTGTGCCATGGGTGTGATTGCGCTGTGGAATTTTTCTGCATCAGCTCTAAAACTTACCAATGATAGATAACTGCTGACTATAGATTGAGGAAAAACAGTAATTTTAGCTTTGTCAGATCAATACAGTACTGTTAAAAGTTCTTTTTGTCAAAACTGGAAACAGTTGGAAACAAAGCGACTAGCACTTGCCATTTTTTCAAACCTCAGTTGTAAGACAATTAGTGGCTTGTCCATTGACTGAATAGCTTGTTCTGCACATGCCAGGTCTGATGCTGTTTCAGAGAACAGTACCTACAGCAAGACATGTTGCCCACTATGACAATAAATATAGTTAAGAACAAAAATCTAGTGTATTCTTTGATGAGTAAATGAAGGCACTTACAATCTCCTGTTTCCTCTTGAAAATACTCCACAATCAAACTCACTGTTTTTGGTTTAATATACTACTTCTTTACTAGCTTAATCTTATTCTTGGATTGCTCAAGCATAGCTCTTTTTTTGTACAAATACAGAATCAGATTTTTTTAAGACCTTCAAGTGAAGAGCCACCATCTCACAGTGACTGCACACTTGCAAAACAGGAAACCCCACACAGTATAAAGTTCCCATTTCAGAATGACAGATGAGAAATAGAGGATGGTTTTTTTAATCAGGTGAAATCAGCAAAATTAGCATTGGGATTTCCACAATTCCAGATGAGTTCTATTCTAGCCTAAAATTCAGCAGATACATGCTGAGAGGAAGCCAAATTCAACACTTAAGTTTTGCAGGCTAACGGATGTTTGAACACTAAGAGAACAAACAACACTAGTTTCCTAAATCTACATTAAGGCTTTTTGTACCTGCCAAATCATCACCACCCTAGTGACCAGTTTCCTGCTTCTCTTCATGATCTGGAATAAAAATTTTTCGCTCACTTGTAATACTTGCACATATTACTTAATAGCTAGGAAAATTAGCCTTTCCCCAAATGACACTGCACTAGAAAACAACAGGCTCAATTTCTTGTATGAAGAAACAAAGAGGTCAGCTGGTAACTCAATTTATTAGCTCATTACAAATCATCACTCCTTTTCTCCCCTTACCCCACCCCCTTGCTCTTTGAAAGAGTCATCACAATAGGAAATCCAGTCTAAATTATGTCCTTCCCGTAACTATTGTGGAGAGAAACATTAAAATCAGTCATAAAACATCTCAGGAAACTAAACTAAAAAGCTTGTTTGTTTTAACAGGCACTGTCCTTAACTGATGACTTCCCTTTGAAGATAATTTGCTAGTTTTGGGAAATGAGGCTATTAAAAAGATCACTTTTGTATACTGGCAATTACAGTTATTTCACTAAGCCTTAGGGGGAAAAAACCTGAGGAAAATCAAAGTGGGAAGTGCCTAATTTGCAAATTATTGACTTGTATGCTATTCTTGGTTACTAGGTACACAGACATTTAATCACATTCTGAAATCAAAATCTTGTGGAGAAAAAACAAGCCTATGATCAGTGTTATCACAGCATTTGAAGTGGTGCAGCCAGAAGACTATTTACTGCACAAGAACGTAAAGAGAAACACAAACAGCAGATGCAAAAGCGCACAGGGGTGCTGGAGGGAAAAGTCCAGGCTGGTTGTGGGGGGAAGCAGGTGCCAACCACAACACCTGTAACACCAGGTTCAAGAGATCCTGTTCCCAGGTGATTGAGATAGAACTCTTCTAATGAGGAATGGACTGAAAGGTTTGAGAACAAGTACAAGAAATTTTGCCCAACCAATCAAAACAAAGACACAGGGGTGATATATGATGCATTAGTAGTGTATTAAGGTAATAACAACAGGATTTTTTTTTTTTTTTTGTGATAGAAACTCAACTAAAGCCTCTCAAATTTCATAGCTTGTACTTGAAGAGTCACATGCGCATTGAAAAGAAAAGGTCGCTCTATACCACCAGACACTGTTAGATAAGTGCAGTAGGAAATAGCAAAGGCAAGAACCGGGATTTACATAGAAATACCTCTTAAAGACTGCAAGTCAGCAATGTAAGCATAAGAACAAAGCATATTCCCTTGAAATCTACAGCAGCATTAAAAGACAACTGGCAGAAAACAAAAAAAGTGAAAATTGTAGCAAGTAACTTAACAACAAATGAAGTGCAAAGTGCTGCCATGACACATGCAGTAAGTTAATTCAGACACTGCCTAGGTGTACAGGCTCTGGCAGGAAGGTAGTTACCTATAAATTAATTATTGCTATAAAAGGAAAAAAAAGTATCATACAGGGAATAAAAGTACCGAGGAATCAGTATTGTCAGAATTTGACATTGCCGTCAGTCTACTATAGGTGAGAATCTCACAGGAACACAAAAGAACTCAATCATTACTTGTGTGGAACATAAATGCTGAATTTTCAAAACCATGGAGTAAATCAAAGCTTTACATCATTGGTGAAGAACTGTAATAGTCAATCCTCTCCTCTCCTTCCTCCCCCAGTTTTTGAAAATTTGGATAAAGGAATTTGAAAAGCCTAAAGAGCAATAGTAAAAAAGGAAACTGAAAACACTGTGGTCAAAAAAACAGGGAACAGGTCCAGTCCTGTGGTAAGTTAATGGCAAAATCCTGATGCATCCTACAATGTATCAGACAGCACTGGATGAAAATACACTGGAGGTAAGATGCTGTGAGAGCATTTAATTAGATGGCACATCAAAAGGAGAAGAAAAAGGCTTAGAACTGCAGATTCTGCATAAAAGGAATGATCTGAAAAGTAAGATATATCTGGGGATTACTAACCTTACTATAAATCACAGCAGAGTCCAGCTACTCCAGATTTATGGTAACACACAGAAGACATTTGATTTTATTTATAAAAGTACAGCTCGCAGAGTTACCGGTTTTTGTTGTGTTCATAAATTGCCAATTTATTTCTTGTCATCTGACCATGTAAGTTCATAATCTGGATATGCTTTTTTCAGTATCTCCACAGTCACTGAATGATCTGCTTTTCCATAGCCCTGCAAGAACAAATGCTTATTAGACATATACAGAAAGTCCACAGAAACATTCAGTTCTCGTTGACACAAATAATCCAGTTATTTGACACTTCAAGTAGTTCACATACAAATACAGGTTCTAAAAGAGTTATTCTTGCAGTACTGTGTTTTATTTAACTATTGTCCTCTGCAGTCCCGTCCCATCCCCCCTCCCCCCGAGATGTAAAAAATAAATGAGATGGGGTCAGGCATATTTTTCACATCATGGTTTCTCCAGCAGAAAACTCATTTTAAAATGTTCCCAACCTCACAACCACCATATTTACCGAATATCCTTTTAAACCACAGAGATTACATTGACCACTTTAATGACTGAACATACAAACATCTGATTTGGCTCAGCTGAAAGAAAAGGGAATAAGCCACCACATGTGTAAACATTTGAGTAATATTCTAGCCACTAAAGAAATCACAGTCTTCATGTTTTATTTATTTGGAATCTTGCTTTAGATGGTATGGCATAATTTTAAATATCTGTGCTCTTTAGCCACTGCAACACCAAACTAAGGCAAGGTCAAATGACTCATGTGATTAACCTTCCTTTAAATCACTGATCACATTGTTACTCTTTCACTGAAATTTAAGACAGTTGTGGTAGAAAGTGCCTTTTCATTACTGTCTTATATGACTGGAGTAGATTTCTTATTTTAGAACTACAAGTAGGTTTTTGCTGTCAAAAAGCCTTCACTGCACAACAGTGAAATCTACTGACAGAAACCTGTTATTTACAGGTCACCTTTTTCCAGGAATATTTCATGAGAAACTTAACCTGGAAGAGTGAAAAAAGAGCTCAAGCTGGCATTATTAAACGAAACATGTACTCTTATTCATGACTGACTCTGCTCCAAGAGGAACAGTTTAAGTAACCAGCATTCAAACTTTACAGATTAAAATTATTGATGCATTATAAAACGCAAACTTTTCAAAAAGACCAGATAATATAGTTATGTCAGAAATACTGCAGGTTTATCCTGTCAGTTGTAAAGCAATGGACTCTTCATCAGGGACTGTAGTGATAGGACAAGGGGTAATGGGTTAAACTTAAATAGGGGAGATATAGGTTAGATCTAAAGAAGAAATGCGTTACTGTGAGGGTGTTGAGGCACTGGCACAGGCTGCCAAAGGAAGTTGTGGCTGCCCAATCCCTGGCAGTGTTCAAGGCCAGGTTGAACAGAGCCTTGAGCAAGCTGGTGTAGTGGGAGATGTCCCTGCCCATGTAAGGGGTTGGAACTAGATGATCTTTAAGGTCCTTTCCAACCCAAACCATTCTGTGATTCTACAGATCACTCTTGCCTTGGTAATCACTTTGAACACCTTATCCAGTTTTGGAAATAATAGCACAGCATCAGCTTCAGGAGAACAATGACTATTTCCCTGGTTTTCATAGAATACCAGGATAGTTCCGGTTTAGAGTCTGACAACAAATCTCCAAGTAGAGAGAAGCATTAAACCAATGTAATTAATATACTCACTTCCGACCTGCTGCTGAGGTCTTCTCAACCTCCAGGTCTCTGCCTGACAGAAGCCCTCATGGTAATAAAAACCCTCTTGAAATGGTGCTTAGCTGTTAAGTGTCAAGGTACCAAAGCAAAGAAGCACTGTATTTTCCATAGACATTGCATTACAAGAATAGGAGTTGACTACTGCCTCTAACACTAGATTGGCAGTTGAGTAATACAGGTGTCAAGTCTCATCTAAGAAAGCAGTTCACATGAGGGCCTACAATCACAAGAACTTAGTAGAATAAGCATTATACACTGCCTTCCCACCCCACACAAATCTAGAGTGGGTTTGTTTTTTTTTTTCTTATGATTCTAGGTGGCAAGAGTCATCTTGGAACAAAAGCAGCACTAGCATTTAGAAACACTTAACACATTCAAGGCCCAACCTTCACTGCTCACCTAAGGTGAGTAGATTGGAAGTAACCATCACTTTCTATTAACAATTAACTTAATAGAACTGTTTTCTTTTGGGCTAGAATCTTTACTTACAGTATTACTACAGAAACAGCTATGCCTCATCACAGAGCAACACCAGAAACAGGCTATAGCATGTTCCCTAATTTCAAGAAATCATTATCACTTACAGAGTCTTTTTATAAACAAACTGAGCTTACACAGAACAGGTAACAAAAATGCTCTAGCTTCCATGTTCTTGGAAATTACTTTTATTCCCACAAAACTCATTTATGTGAAACTATATTTTCACCTATTAAAAATTAACCACCCCTAAACTGGGTCTATTCTTGTCACCCAACACATATACAGAACAATATTCACAATTTAGCTGGTCACTACCAACCATCATTCTCATCAGCAAATAAAGGTTGCATAATAGCTGGATCAAGATCCAGTGGCTACAAATGGGCTCTTCCTGATCTAGCACTAAAAAATTCTGAGTCAAGAGAAGCTAATTTCCATTTCTGGTCTGGATTATAACTTAATGTAGGTATTACTCAGCATTAAGTTATCTATTATTTTTGCTTTTTAATGGCAGTCTCCTGCCCTTAAAACTAGTGGTTTTTTCTAATTTATCTCATAAGTGAGCCAGGCAAATTTTCCAATTTTGTTTACACTGCAACTCAAATTGCCAAAAGCCACAATACTATGAAACAAAAAACCTGAGAACATGAGAGACAAAACGATCTGAAGGAATACAAGAGATGCACTTACTGTCGAGAGCCCAAATACCCTAATTTTCTTGTCTTTGCTATTATGATCAATTTTCCCTCCTCCAAGGCACTTGCACTCATATCCCAGCTTTTCCATCTCAGGATTTACTTTTTCAAATATATGATCTGCACAAGAAGAATGGTTAGAGCCATTAGAATATGCACCCAGTATCAAATACTCACGAACTCTTCAGCTATTTTCCACTCATTTTCCCTCCAGTGCCCTTGTTTCACCTGCAAGAGAGTGAGGTTTCTCTTGACAGACATAGAAAAGCTGTAATTAAGATTCTCCATTTCAGGCTTTTTACTTAGTTAACACCTCTCATTCTCCTAAACGAAGTTTATCAGGTTCAGAAATGGCATCTGACAAGAGACATTGCTTTTCCTATTCACCCAAGGCACCTATGAAGGTTACAAAAGGGGTTTCTGAACTACGCCCCCTGGCACCAGCCACCGCAGGCTGGGGGCTCTCCCTCCGCCTGATTCGCTTGGGAACCGGCGGCCCCCTCCCGCACTTGAGAAACGCTGCCGGGGTGGACAGGGCCTGTTAACAGTTGCTCCCCTCCCGCCGCCCTTCACCGCCGCGGCCTGTCACTCACTATGGAACTCGGCTGCCTTGGTGCCACGGACGATGTCCCGCGGCTCCTGACCACCCGGGCGCTGCAGGCGGACCAGGATGTACTTGAACGTGCCCTCAGGGTCGATCTCTACGTCCCGCACCGCGGCCATGACGGTGGCCCCAATCCCAGCGGGAAGACGCCGCGCGCTTCGGGCCGCTGCTGCCGCTCGGGGGTCAGAGTGAGGCGAGGCACAGGCGCACGGGCAGGCGGGGCTGGGTTCTCGTCACAGGCTGCGGCACGGCTAAACGGAGGAGGCCGGCGTTACTCCTTCCAGTTGCTCGCCAAGGACTTAGGGGTGCCTTTGTTCTCTGCCGCTGTGCCGCCTACCCTCGGGTCCCAGAGCCGGGCCTGGCACGCGCCATCGTGGGTCTGTCGCAGGGCAAGGCGTTTATAGCGGGGGGAAAGAGGGTCATAGAGAGGCAAGTAGCTTTATGCCCCAGCATTTTGTAGGATACATTTTACAGGTACTGAATAAGAAAGAAATTCACCTCCTGTTTGCCTTATTTTTATAGGTGC
This sequence comes from Psittacula echo, assembly GCF_963264785.1. Classification (NCBI taxonomy): domain Eukaryota; kingdom Metazoa; phylum Chordata; class Aves; order Psittaciformes; family Psittacidae; genus Psittacula; species Psittacula echo. The sequence continues at coordinate 21,455,467 of NC_137740.1, forward strand.
CACTTGATGGGTTAAGTAAGCTCCACACAGATTCATCAGGAAGTCACAGGTGTCTAGAATGAGTAAGGTACACCAATTCACTGAAGACTAAAGCCATTATAATATTAACTGAAGGAAAATAATAGTTTCCTTCCAGTGCTGAAGTAAAAACATATCAACAGCATATTCCAAAAAGAAGGAATACTCACATTAAAGACTAGAAGTTTTGACATAACCACATCTTTCAAGTGCTATGGCGTAGGTAACTTTCAACCAAGCTATTCTTTTAATACATCGAAATAGTAAATCATAATTGACATTCATTTCTTAAGTTCTTAATTTTTTTAGTGCTTGGATGCAGACAGTGTACTATATAAACTAACATACAATACATTAAAAACACCAGTAAAATAGAGGAAGAGCTCAGCCTTTAGAAGTGCTTAAGAGAATAAATTTTAATTCAAAAGTTACATTTGTTTTATGATTATTTTTTTTTAAATGCTGTTCATTAAACTGCTTCATTTGCTGTCCTAAGCCTGAATAACAACTAAAGCATCAGTAAGAGAAACTAAATTCTTACTGGTTGAATCTTTATAAAGAGATAGGAAGAGCTTTAAGTAGAAACGCATCTCAGCTGTTCTGGATTTACCAAGGTAGGCAGGGAAAGTGGTAAAAACTGTGTCTGGGTAAGGTGCCCTTTAGGATCATAAGGCTGAGGGAATTTTGTGGGGTTGAGGTGTTTGCTCAAGCTTGTTTTGTTCTATAGTGAAGGCCTCTAGGGTTATTGTAACATCCGTTCTTTAAGTCTCTTTCAAACAGTCTTGAAGGTCTATTTTTGTTTTAATTCCTTTTAAGGATGTAGCTTATTGTCTAATAGCCTAATATTTGATGTTCTTATTTATCTCCTGTTGGAGCTATGTAATTAAAAAGGTTTTATGGAGCTTGCTTGTTTGAGTGAGCCTTGCCTTTTTATTTTAACAAGAATTGGGTATTTCCCAAGAATTTCCTTAATCCCAGAAGTCTGTTGTATGGCTGTGGAAAATTTTATTGACCTGTTTCACTTATGATGTACGGAAGGAACTAGCAACAAACAATGGTTGCACTGATGAGCAAGGACAAGGATGGCAAAGGAAATACTTGTGGTGTGCTTCAGATAGAAGCTGAACTTAAAAGGAATTTGTCCTTAACCAGAAGAGCAGTCATTTGGCTTGATCTGACAGAAGCTTGACCTTAACAACCCAAGTTTGTGACTTGGTAATAGGTAAAGCACAACTTTGTCCTGTTTTTTGTAATACTTTGGTCTTCCTAAGCACCCACCTTATCTAAAAGTAGTTTTCTGAGCTGTAGGATATTTCTGTGGGTTTTTAGCCTGAAGAGAAAAATCCCCTGCTGTTGGTGGTAACTGTTAGTGCGTCACTTTGTGGGTCTCAGGGGTACAAAGAGGATGGCATGGGGTAACGGGTCTTAAAACACAGACAGACTGTCTCCAGTAAAACTGCATGGGGGGACTTTCCTTTTGTAATGAGCTTACTCATATCTAACTGTGGCAGTGAGTTTGGCACTACTTTCTGAAAAATTAAGATTTTTTTATATATATTTGATCAGGTGACATCTTGTCTCTTCACAGTTGTGTCCTAAAAACTGTTGTTCTGAGAAAAAGTATTGTGAGTATCTCAAATTAGGTAACGGTAAACTGATGTGATAATAATTAGGATAGTGTATATTTTTCTTGAGTAGTTATGGCCAGATCATAAGTGTTGCCAGTGTTTTTTACTCTTCTATGTTACATATGGGGCTTGTTTTCCATTATGTTTTGCAGGCTTTGGACTGGATCCAGATGACTGTAAGGTTGCATTGTTGTTTATGCCCTGCTTATCATCAGATTGTTTCAATCCATATGGCCTTGTGAAATTCACCTATTCTTGTGTTGTGCCAATATTGCTATGTATATTGCAGTGGATTAAACTGTTAGTGTAAGAGTGTTAGTGTAAGTGTGGTTAGGCTGCTGTTAGGCTGGATCTGGGGTACGGTAACCAAGTTACTGGTTGAGCTAGTGCATCTGAACTTGGTCAAACTTCCCTATATACTCTATCAATCAGGGAGATTAAAAAGAAATAACACAACCTGTGGTTCATGTGACACGATGAGATACTTGGGTCTAACTGTTGTAGCTACCCCAGTTCGCTTTCACAATGTATGATATCTCCGGGTAGATCATTCTTTTACCTTCTAAAACTACTTCCTGAGTGTCTTGGGAGAGGTAAAGCAGTTAAAGCCTTGTGTTCTGTATTGCATCTCTTATAAGAGGGTTCTATGACTATGCTTTTGTGAGTGTTCCTTCTCAGGGAATGGGTTCCTCTGTACCGTGTGAAATATTTGGGTGATGGAAACTGCTGATGGGGGACAAATACATTCTCATTGTCACACATAACTGAATTTCTGCTGGACTTTGTGGTGGCATTAAGGCTACAAGATATATATCTTTACTTACAGTAACTTTCTAGAAACACTTAACAAGTTCAGGTAGTGGAAGTCATCTGCTGTAGAAAAACGAAGTTCAGATCCAGCTTGCTTATCCTGCCAAAACCCAGAATCAGTTTACTGTGCAGATCTCAGACCTGGTATTTCTTGCTTTTTTTCTTTGCCCAGATTACACTAGTTAACTTGCATGATATTTTAAAAAGAAGAAATTGCATTGCAGCTCAAGACCAAATGTAACATTTCATTTGAGAATAGGCAAAAATCCTGTGAGCCAGCAATATCTTAATTTCAAATATCCTCTTGTTTATTTTGCTATTTATTTGAACAGCAAGTGACTAAGAAAAGAATATTAGTATTTCGCAAATGTGTTAAATACACATTGTGCTGCACTGAAGCTCATCACAGGATTCTCTCAAGCTATTAGGCAAATCCAGGTTATCCAAGTCAGGAAAAGGGAAACAATCAACTTGAACTCCAGCTTTATAAATTTTTCCTTTTATTGAGCTCTTTGACAGCAGAGCACAAGAGGTAAAGATATGTTTGGCCTATTGTAATATTACAGGAGAATATTAAGAAAAGAATTTTAAAGTAGGGCATTTCCATTGCATGCAATTCACACAAGAGAGAAAATAAAATGAGGGTTAACTTTCAGCTGTACTTGCCAAATTTTTTTTATCCCAGAGTGAGGGTACACCCATGAGTTCAGCAGAAGAACACGTAATACACTGGTGCAAATGAAATACACTGTTGTAAGTTATGACTATTGTGTACATCAAAGATCACAGGTCTGCTTTGCTGCTTGGCCCACTTATTTTAATAGGCTTCAAATTAAGATTTATTTTTTTTTAACAGCTGTCAATTAGTGGCTCCTCAGATTAGCAAGGAAGCCAGAACAATTGCAGTATAATAAAATTATCTCTTTTGGTGTTAACATCTTTTGGATCTGTGTGTGCATAGTCAGTTCAGAAGCCAGAGGCTTGGTTTGTGCACTGATGCTTAAGTATCCAAGCCAGCCTTCAGGATGCAGGAGTGTAAAGGACTTTTGCTGGGTCCTTTATACCTTGCTTTCATTAATAATGTTCTCATATGATCCCTTTCAGAAGCTGAACAAGATTTTAGTGAAAACCAAGTTTTATGTTCTGCTCATAGAAAGCAGTTTGATGACCTCATTACTCTGCTAGCTAGAAATTCCCTCCTAATTTCCAGTGTACATTTACTCACAGGTGGTTTGTGTCCATTTGGGGGTTTTGTACCAACTTTATGCCTTTATGTACAGAAAACTTCTGATACTTATGAAGAGTCTTGTATCCTTTCTGAGCCTTCCTAGCTGCTTCCTCTTCCCCAGACTTAAGCACAAATTTCTAGTAATCCCCTGGAAAGGTATTTCTTTAGAGGGGGCTTCAGGGAATATTTCTACTCCTTGAACAGTCTAAGAGTTTTCTACCAAGAAGAGTCTTTCTCCTAACTCCCAAATGACCATAAATATCACCTGCCTGTCACAGGATTGCTAGTTTAAGTACTGAACACATGCTCCCCTTTGAATTCCCTTGGTCAGTAAAACCAGTCTGCTAGGTTTGTTTTCAGGTCTCTGCTGTCCTTTGGTTGTCCTTCCCTGCCCTTAGTGTCTATGTTTGCAGCATATGCAGGTAATGTAACAGCTGGGACTCTGGAATCTTTCTAGTCTGTAGAGATGAATAGTGTGAATGAGTTGTTTAACTGATTAGAGTTCATTTGTGTGAAATATATGACCTTCTGAATGTAAGGGCCTTTCAGCTGCAGCTGCTTTCTTTCAAGATAAACTCATGCATTTGCATTCATGGTGCAGAGATATGAGGGTATTTTGAATGGTGGTTTTAGGGCTTCAGGTACCCATCGGGGAGCTGTCTCCTTCCTTGGTAATCAGACTGCAGAAGCAAAGGTGGATGAGTAATGCCTATTATGAAAGTAATCTTAGCTGATTATTACTTCTGTGGTATAACTAACCAGACTGTACTACTGATTGCAGTCATGTGCATCTACAGAAGATGAGTAAATGTGTGTTGATAAATGAGAGGAAAAAACTCCAACTAATACGCACCAGGAAGGCTAAATACAGAATCATAGGATCAATCAATTAGGTTGGAAAAGACTCTTAAGGTCATAGAGTCAAGCCATAAAGGTAACACTGCCAAGTTCACCACTAAATCGTGTCCCTAAGCACCTGAATACCCCCAGGGATGGTGACTCCACCACATCCCTGGACTGCCTGTTACACTGCTTCACAAGTTACTTTGTGGGTTGCTTTTTAGGCTCAAGCATGAAAGTGCAGCAATTTCAGGGTAGATGACAGACTCATCCTTCTGATAAATCAAGAAATCTGGAAGTGTCAAAAGAACAAAATTTTCATTGGAAAGTTAAAGTATTGTTTTCAGGCCCAGGAAATAAGGAAAGTCCTAATGATCTTGACTTCAGTTAACTGGAACCTTAAAAACACTCATGGTGCTATTTTTTGGTGTGTTTTGTTTTTTGTTTTTGTTTTTGTTTTTTTTGGGGGGGGGATTTCTGCTGGAAAATGATAAAATTGATCAATTTAAAACCCTTTCAGAGTTAATGATGAACTTCTTTGTTGTTGAAACAATTACTGTATGCACTAATTTAAGTACCCTACACTTATGATCTTATGTTTAACATGTCTGTTGTAAAAAGCAATTACTTATCCAGCTGATAGAAATAAGCTGCTTTCTTGGAATAATTTGTGGATGGTATGGTTGTGGCAAACTTGTGCTGGAGTGGCTAGAATGCTCCTGAAAGAATACTTAATTCAAGAATTTCTGTTTATTTCATAGTCTGCTGTCTGAGAAAAGTAATTCTTAAAAATTGTTGTTGAACATTACTTTAGCTATGGACTCTAACACATTAAATACTGTGTCCATTTATGTATAAAAATTATTTGCCTGAAACTGACTTTCACTGAAAAGAACAGACCTGAATCATGGAGTTCATAAACTAATGGTGAGATGTATTAGTAAGGAAGGGAATATACTGCCCTTTTCATCCTTTTCTGTAGTCTCTCCCTCATAATACTGCAAAAGCAGAATAGAAGATCATGTCAACACTCCATACTATTGATAGTTCACGTGCTATCTGCTAAGTCAGAACAGTGTTTTCTGGGAACAGTGGTAGGCAGAAACTATGCAGAGAATTTGCAAAACAAAAAAAGTTTCTCACAATGACCACTTTTACAGAACCAACTATCTACTTAATCTCCTAATCCTGAAACTTCCTCTCGCTCCTCTCGTTTACCAAAAGCTGTAACTGTTATCTTCTTCAGAGCAAGCATCTCCATCAGTGTCTCATATGGGACATCTCACTTACTGTGAGAGTATGGGACTACAGAACAGACCTGGAAAGTAAAACCTGATTTAAAATCAGAAAAAGTTGGTCAAAATCCATCTGTGAGTAGTGCTGGGTCAAATGCATGGGTTATAGTTATTCTTTCTTACCCATGCATGAAGGCTGGCAAGGCTCTGAGAGCTTCTCTACCATAATTTCCAACAGTAGGATTAGAAATACTCAAGTTCTGCATGGGATCTATTCCACCTGCAACTGCAGGCAGCCAGGTACACACAATGTTAAGACCAGCGCTTCTTAAGATGTGAGTTGCTTTCTCTGCTCTTTCGTTTTTTTCATGTTTCAGTGCACTGAATCACACCTTGCCAGTGCAAGTGATCCCTGGCCTCAATTTAGATTCTTGAATGTTTATTTTTGCCTGTTTGGAGGAAATTGAGCAGTATGAGTCACACTAGAGAGTTCCCGAAATGAGAAGTGGAGATAAGATTTTCTGGCTCCTAGGGTTTCACTCCAGACAGAGTGGAGACTGTCTTAGGCATCCTGAGAAATTCCAGCTTCTTTGTAGCAGTGGTATTGCCTACCTTATTTACACTTAATGAGACACAGGCAGAGGGATGAGTATGTTTTTAGAAATTATCTTTTCTCCCCATCTAGGCCTCGGGGAAAACTTGTGCCTTAGACCTTTTTGTCTCTGAATTTTTAAAGAATTATTATTTCAAGCTCTTCTCCAAACAGGAAACACCTTCACTGCTGGCACCAGAACTCCTTTTCCCCTCAAGGCTGGCTGAAACTCTTACTTGTACTCTTCTACTGACTGTTATTGTGGATGAAGCTGGAGATTTTACAGGACTTCAAAATTTCAAGTAGTTTTGCAGCTCTTTGCCATGGGGTGTCTGTTTATACAAACTATTTTGACTAAAATATTTATGAAGTGTTTTAATTCAGGAATGACAGATACATCTCCTAGAAGAGAGATGGAACTACATTACTTGGAGATACTTAATTATTTTTGTCTGTTGATATAAAAGCATCATTAAAATGTTTAAAAGGGAAAACTTGGAAATAGGTAGATGCAGATATAATCTTATAATGTAGGTAAAAAACCCCACTCTTTAAAAAAACATGAAAAATTTCTCTCTGTCTCTTTCTGCATTTACATATGTACGGATGTATATATTTTGGTTACCTGAGATCTCATCATATCCTGTATTTGTCTTATTGTGTTGATTTCAGCAAGTTCAACAAAGAATTTTAGATAATAAAAAAATAATTTCCCACTGCATCCCACTTTCACAAGCTACTCATAAAGATATTGATGAGTGTTTCTCAAATCAAGACTTAAAAATCTCCAGCAGAAAGCTGGACTCTACGAAACTCCTGTTTTAGCATTTCATGGCCTTCTTATTTAGAAAAATATCCTTTCAAGCTTTGTCGCTACAAATTAATTCAACCACTACTTGCTGTGCACCAAGTGGACCTAATGAATTGTTGATCATGTGCCTGCTAAATACTCTAAAATACCTTTTAGGTTTTGGAAGATTGCATAGACTTCTTTCCTCTATTGTCCTTTTCTGCAGTGGGGTGAGAAAAAACAGTTAAATGACTTGGGTGTTTGCACATAAGCCATGTTTTCTGGGCTTGTGTTACTTGAACTGTCATCTGTGGAGAGCTAGTAGTTTGGAAGATTAGATCACTTAAAGTCTCCTTACATGTCAGACAAGCATTCGTATATGCTTTCAAGGAAAAAAAAAAAAAGAAAAAAGAGAGTGTTCATAAGGAATAAAATCTTTTTTTTTTTTTTTTTTTTTTTCCTTAAAATAGTGCAGGGTATCAAGATTAGATGAGATGGTCCTAGTTTCTTTTACAAAAGAGAATAAACCTTTAATCTTGTTCTGCATAATGTATTGACTGTGTTGGTCAGGATTCAGTTGTATTTTGTCAGCCTGTAGCTTTCAAAAAAGGTAGTACTTAAGATTAGATGCAGTACACCAGATGAGATTTGGCGATGGCAGATTGGATGGAATAATTGCAAATTTTGTCTTAAATAAAACATTCCTGTTATTACATACCAGAAGAACACTGGTCTTCTGGAACTCTTGCAGTTCCTCAAAGCCTGATGTCATCTGCAAGTTTTCTAAGCATTTTAGATGACAATTTGTTATCTAATATAAATTAGCTCAAATTAGTTCAGGACAATCCCTTGTAGGGCTAATTTATATAGTCCTCTCAGACTGACAGTGATCTTTGAAAAACTGCCCTTTGAGTAGTGGTTACCCCACTTGCATACTCATTTTATGATTATTTCAGCGAAGCACTATTGTTTTCTCATAAGAATGTCTCATGGGACACTATTAAAAGTCTTAATTACAGCAAAGTATATTGCACTATTGTTTCTCTGTTGCTCACTCAACCTTGAAGTACAAACTAGATTGATCTGCCAAGAATAAATCAATCATATCAATGTTCTTGACAGCTTAGTAGCCTTCTGCTGATTTTTCAATTGTTTTCTTTAAAAGATGTTCAGCATGGTTCTAATATCTTTTCTAGGTGCTCATGTGTAAGGCTTCTAATTACTTTGATCTTCCTTTCCTAGATACAGAAAGGCAATATTTGCTTTTTTTGTCAGCCCTCTGCCACCTTTCCTCATACTCTCAAAAGTAATTACTGAGGGTTTGGATCCTTAAACAGTAACCTGGTTGGCTGTAACTAGCCTAAATAGTTTTCACTTCTGTCTTGCCTTATTGTAACCTGTTCTGTTTTCCCAGTGCATAACACTACTGCAGTGTCTGTTAACTTTTCTCTGTACAGAAAGAAATGACATTTGACATGTCCTCTGTCAATTACTATTCTTTAAATAGCAGATCTGACCTGGTTTTGTTGTTCTTACTCCTAATATGTTTATATAGCCTTTTCTTACCTTTTATGTCTCATAGTAACCTATCAAGTAAGCCTTGCAACTGGAAAATTGGTTGCTGCTACATAATCCTTGTTAGGCGCATCTGTTTGTAAGGGAAGAGAGGTCATCTGGAGTACTCTCATTCACTTGTAAAAACCTGAGTTTTCGCTGGTGGAAATGAAGGTCTGGAGTGGATAAATAGGAACAAGAAGCGTTCAGCATTTCTAAAAGTTTGACTTGATTTAGGTTTGGAGTCTCCTGTGTTTCTGACAGAGAGGAATTGGATTAATTTTAAGGAACTATGTCTGTGTTCATGCAAGAGTGGACAGCTGCACCCAGCTCAGAACAGCTCAAGAAACAAGGCTCTTGTATTCTCAAATCTACTGGCAAAGGAAGAAAAGAAAGCATAAATGTGAAATAACTGGGAGGATAAATCAGTAACATGGAAACCAGCTAAGAGGCATGCTGGATGATATTTCTAGCTTGAACATCTGCAGTTCAACCTAGTAACTGTATCAAGTATTTTTTGTGATAACAGGGTTGAAGTTTTTATGCACCTTTGACTTTAAAGAAATTTAAACTTCTCAGTTTTGTGCTTTTGAAAATGCTTTTCAGGTTTTCTCTTTTTTTTCTGTAAACTTTGTGTTTATACTCATCTTCCACTACGTTAAAAGGTGATAAAAATAATAAGTGAACGGCAGAATTCCCTGGGAAAAACCAAAGAGAGCCCCATGTCAGTGATGCATAGAGGAATACTGCCAACAAAAAGAGTCTATATTTAGGCTGGAGTTTTTACAGGCATATTGCTTTTAGGCTTTGGTGGTTTTGGTTATGGGCTTTCTTTGTATGTGTGGGTTTTTATCTGCTGCAGACAAGAGGTCTGAGACAGCCCCTGTGAAGGAAGACTATTGTAAATGCTGAAATACTCTCTTCCTTCCTCCGGAGATTCCACTGGTGAAGCAATTCTGATAAAGTTTTCTCCACTCAGCTTCAGAGCTTCTGCTGTGACAGGGATGAGCACTTACGAGCAGAAAGCTCATAAAATGACTTGGAAAAGCGAATCTCCAGGAAAAGGTGTAGGATTTTCTGCCTCCTGGCTCCAGAGAGGATTTAAACTGTTCTGGAGTTGTCTATAATTTTTCTGTATATACAATTATAACAGCCAGTCAATGTTTGAGGGGAAAAAAATAAGGCTCCTCTATCAAAACTAGTTATTAGTTTGTATCAGGATAATTTTTACAGAACCTCTGTGAAATTAGGCCCTGCTGCATGGTGTACTGTACATGTTCATTAAAAGTACCAGTCTGTGTTATGTGGGCTTACAATCTGAAGAGCACAGACAGAAAGGTTGACAGACAGGAATTGTTTTAATTCCCAATTTACAGATGAGTCTCTGAGGTTAAAAAAAGATTTGTCGTGATTTGGTGCTACCTGGAAGTCTCTGAAAGTCTGGTTGTTCTAAGCAAGGCTAGCCCACACCTGGGCTTTTAAAGTAAGACTGTGACATAGCCAAAAGTTAGCGTCATCTTTCCAGAGTTTCTTGATAGTTTGTGTTTCTAGCTTTGCTAGTTCACACCTGCTAGAAAGCATTCCTCTCTTTACAAATATTCGGTATGTTGTTTTTAATCCCCACTCTATTCAGTAACTGGTTTTGACATGCTTTCTAGTTGTAATTGTTGCGATTTCTAGTAAGCTCGTCTATTTTGATAGTAACTGAAGTTGTTTTGGAACATACTCTATCTTCTTTTCTGTGGTGGATTCCTTTGGGCAGAGATTAAGATATGGCTACTTGACAAATATTTTTTTGTGGAAAAAAGTGGAAATTGATACCAGCTGAGTTATTAGGTTGGAATACAAGAGCCACTGATTTTTATTCTGTAAGAACAGGCTGAGGCTCCAAAATCAGAACTCCAACATGCATTGTATATGCTATAACTATGCTTTACAGATATGAAGCGGGTGCTACCCTATGTCCTCCTATCGCTGACAACGCTCATCAAGTTCTTTGCATAGAGAAGAGATTCAGAGCAGCCCTGCGGAGAAGGACTTGGGAGTGTTGGTAGATGAGAAAATGAACATGAGCCAGCACTGTGCGCTCGCAGCCCAGAAAGCCAACCGTATCCTGGGCTGCATCAAGAGGAGCGTGACCAGCAGGTCAAAGGAGGTGATCCTGCCCCTCTACTCTGCTCTTGTGAGACCTCACTTGGAGTATTGTGTGCAGTTGTGGTGTTCTCAACATAAAAAGGACATGGAACTGTTGGAACAAATCCAGAGGAGGGCCACGAGGATGATCAGGGGACTGGAGCACCTCCCATATGAAGACAGGCTGAGAAAGTTGGGGCTGTTCAGCCTGGAGAAGAGAAGGCTGCGTGGAGACCTCATAGCAGCCTACCAGTATCTGAAGGGGGCCTACAAGGATGCTGGGGATGGACTATTCATCAGGGACTGTAGTGACAGGACAAGGGGTAACGGGTTCAAACTTAAATAGGGGAAGTTTAGATTGGATATAAGGAAGAAATTCTTTTCTGTGAGGGTGGTGAGGCACTGGAATGGGTTGCCCAGGGAGGTTGTGAGTGCTCCATCCCTGGCGGTGTTCAAGGCCAGGTTGGACGAAGCCTTGGGTGGCATAGTTTAGTGTGAGGTGTCCCTGCCCATGGCTGGGGGTTTGGAGCTAGATGATCTTAAGATCCTTTACAACCCTAACTATTCTATGATTCTATGTTTAGCCTTGCTAAACCTCACCAACAATGGTGAAACATCGTGCTTGGAATACCAGTTTGGCAACTGGACTGCCTGGTGCAGCCTCCACAGTAAGTGCCTGAGTGAACATGGAACAAAGGGTGGGGTGACATGGCTGATCAGGGTGCAAGGAAATAATACCACTTTATATTGACCAAGATTGGGAGTGCTGGGGAATATGGAATCTGCAACAAGCATCTAGTGTCATGTCTTTGCACAGGGTTAAGGACCAAGCTAATGTGTCTATTACTCATGTTGCCTATTCCCTACTTGTAGCCCTCAGCAGTACTTTTGAGATGTCCTGTAGAGAAGTGAGAAGTGAATATTTGGGTATTCTCTTAAGTGAGAATACCCAAATCTATTTCTGTACATACCATGGCAAGTCAATTGCCTTATCACCGAAGTGGTATACATGTGAAGATATGCATGAGGATCAAGGAGTGGAGTGTAGTCGTGCTGCCAGAATACTATTGTTCAAGGAATTGGTGATCTTCATGCTTACTGCCTTCTCATGTATATTGGTGTACTCTGAATAGCCTGCGACTGCTTACCAACTCACTATAGCAAAGTGTCCACAATTACTCAGGCATATGCCTCTGTACCATGGACACTGTGTGACTGCTCTATGCAGTAGTATAATTAATCAGTGTATACACAATGAATGTGCATTAATTCAGTACAAAACTAGTGTATTGTCTTGTCCATCTAAAATATTATACACACCTGTCCAGGAATTGTAACTCTGTTGAGGTAAGGATATTGGAGCATACAGTCCAAGGGACTATTTAAAGCTAAGTTCACATTCCAAGCTTGACTGCTATGAGTGACTGATGAATCTGTATTGTGAGCAAGACTCTAGAAGAGTACTAGCAATCATGGGGCTGGCAGACCTTATCACAGATAAGAACTCTGTACAGTGGGCTGTGGTCCACAAGGAATGGCTTGTCCAATGCTGCAATTTCCATCTTTTGCTCAGTTAAGCAGCTTTGAGTGTCAGTGCCTTTCTCACTGAGAACTGGCACCCCCTTGCAAAACAGTATGCTAGGTAAAAAGTTGGAGCCTTTATCATTCATACAACTAACTCTAACCATCTCACTCTTTCCTTGTATCCTGTAATTGTGTGTTGCTGTCAGTAAAACTATGTAATGTAGCACTTGGCAGTTTGTCAGCACAGTGTGTCTTTGTGGGATGGCTGATTTGCCAACGGGAAGCATCAGGCTTAATGTGTGGGAGTGCCAAATCCTTGGATTTTCCAAGAAATGCTTTTCCACGTGGAATTTCCCATGTCATGGAGGACAGGCCAGTTGAGAGAATAAAAGGCTGTAAAGGCAGGGGATTACGCAGTCCAGACACTTGGAGCTGAACTTATTCTTCAAGTCCTTATTCAGCAACTTAGCAACTGAAAGCAGACCCTGAGAAATACTACAGAAGACTTTTGCCACCTGGCCACCACAACCTGTGAGTATAAACAGAGTGTGTTTCTCTGTTTCATTGCTCAGCTAAAGGAAAATAGGACAGATGGAATTCTGTGTTGGTGTTCTTTAAAATCTGTTTACATTTCAAAGCGATTTCAATATTAAGAACTGGTTTAAAATTAATAATTTCCTAAAAATGGAAACCTTGTTTAAGTCTTTAGAATAATTGTTAAAATGTAGAAAAGATTGCATAGACAGTATTTTATACTGAATTGTAAAAAGTCAGTGTTTGTTCTTTACAAATGTGTTCCTTTGATCTCTCATAGCCATCTGCTTAAAAGAAAAACTCGGAAACATGATTTGCTTGTGGTTTCTATCTCTTCTTACTTATGGTAAGTGATTGTTCTCTGTGTAAAAAACTAATTGGATAGTAATATTAGTGTGACTGCTCTGTCTGAGCTTAGAATTAAATGGAATTTTTGAGCCTGACCTCATTAACTTGAGGCTAGGTTCACACAGAAAAACCTTTGTGTGATTGGACAGGCTGAAGTCCCTGCACTTAATGCTGACATGCCTGTTTTGAAGCTTGCCAATTGATTGTTTCTAAAACAACTGACACCTTTTATCTAGTTTCAGAGATGGACAAGTTTGCAATGGTTGTAGAACTTTTGCCTCCTCTCTAGAAGAGGGTATGTAAACATCAGACACCAATTTTTTTACATCTTTTCATTCTAGGACTTACACTACTGCAGGGGGCAAATGCTTGGACATACCATTATTCAGACACAAACATGACCTACAGGGAAGCAGAGCTGTGGTGCAAAAAGAGATATACTAACATGGTTGCCATTCAGAATAAGGAGGAAATCAACTATCTCAATAACTTCTTGCCCTTCAATCCGGGTTACTACTGGATTGGAATCAGAAAAATTAATGAGATATGGACCTGGATTGGAACTAACAAAGAACTGACGGAAGAGGCAGAAAACTGGGCTTCAGGTGAGCCAAATGGCAAAGGGAATAACGAGGACTGCGTTGAAATCTACATTAAAAGAGGAAAGGATGATGGAAAATGGAATGATGAACAGTGTGAGAAAAAGAAGGTCGCCTTGTGCTACACAGGTATGGTGTGATAAAGGCTATTCTAGTATGCCTTTGTGGAGATGAGGTGATGGGTGGGATGAGTTGTTTATAAGCACTTATATGATTATTCTTGCTACAGAGCTGAGACTGTTCTTATTCCAAGAGCTGGATTGATCTCGCTTACCTTTTAGCTCCCAGAATATTATACATCTTTTGTGAGCAGGTCACCAGACCTCTATAATCAGTGAAGAGAAACAGGCTCTTCAGGATGGTGACTTTCATCCCACTCTCAAGTGGGTGTCTCAGCTAGATCAGAATTGCCCTTTAGGATGCATCTGTCTGCTGATTCTAGATCATTGGATTAGATTAGACACTGTGTGTAGAGTCTAAGCTACTTTGTATAGAGGTGGTTAAGGCAAAAAAAAAAAAAAATCAAAGTCAAATATCAGCGAAATTAGAGTTGTGGTGAGCTCGTGAAGAATGGACCTGTTGAGGATTTCTACCTATGCCATAATATATTGTTCCTTTTGCATTTTAAATATTGCTAATATCTACCTGAGAACAAGTGGGTCATGGAGTTTCCAGCCAGTAGAATCCTTTCACTGTGAGCTAGTCTGTCAAGGGTATTTTTCTCTGAAATCCTTTTGTAAAATGACAGGGTAATCTTATGGACTAAACCCCCTGCTTTTCTTTTGCTATGCAAAATGCTTGTTTAGTGCCAGAAACATAAGCAAAGTGCTAGCCAGGTTTCATTAGTGGCCATTGCTGATTCTTTTAGAAGTTGCTATATTTTTTCTTTTTTATTTTTCCCCAGCTTCTTGCAACCCATCTCTCTGCAGTGGCCATGGAGAATGCATAGAGACTATTAACAATCACAGCTGCAATTGTAACCCTGGATTCTATGGGCCAGAATGCGAGTTCGGTAAGATTATCCGTCCTGCTTTTCAGCCAGGGCAATGCTCGTGCTAGTCAGTCTTCAGTATGGCTGACTTGTTGATTTACCAGCTCAGCCAATGAGACTGACTGTATATCTGGTGTTTCTTTGAAGTTGAGAGCTGTGATCCACTAGAGAAACCTGATCATGGGAGCCTCATGTGCAACCATCCACTGGAGAACTTCAGCTACAACTCATCCTGCACAGTTCAGTGTGAGGAAGGCTATGAATTGACTGCATTGGAATCTGTGTACTGTACCTCTTCTGGGGTCTGGTCTGCCCCCCTTGCAGCATGCAAAGGTGAGCTTTCTACATTATATGTATCTTTAAACTTCAGTGTCGCTCTATTAGTAGTGACAAACTGAAGTTCTGGCTCATTCCTTTGTGGAATTAATTACATGATGAAAGTGCTATTTTGTTGCAGCATGCAGGTCTCTATTCCTGAAGAGGTGAAATGAACAGGATGAGTGTTCTGGCCCTGGTCTAGATTTCCATGTAGGGGAAGACTTTCCCTTCCTTAGTGGGAATCAGGGAATGGAGATAATCTAGCTGTGAGACTGCTCACACCAGACCAGATACTCCTGACTGTAGGGACTTTTTGAGGTGTTCAGTCTAAAATGCTGTTTGAGGAAAATAGCATCAAACATAGCAGTCAAACTAAGGAATATTTTAGATTGTAAATAGTTGCTGTCGTGAGCTTCAGATGAATTCATGTCCTTGCCTTAAGTGTCAGTCTTCCATTTTGAGATTCTTTCCACTCCTGTCTCCTTTCTGAAATGGCAGCATAGCACATCTTTCTAAAGCTGCTTCCTTTTAGTAGATATGTTGCTGAGTTTCAGGAAAGAGAGAAAAAAGCCCAAAACATCCCAAACAAAAAAAACCCAACAAAACAAAACAACTCTGAAAAACAACCCTCAACTTGTTATGGTTTGCTCCAAGCTAAGCTCTATGCTGTCTCTTATGCCTTTCAGCTGTAACCTGTCCTGCCTTAGAAATGCCTCTTCATGGTGCTGTGAACTGCTCCCATCCTTCTGTGGAGCTCACCTGGGGTGCCACCTGCGAGTTCACCTGTGAAGAAGGATTTACCCTGACAGGACCAGCCACACTGCAGTGTGGGTCTTCTGGGGCTTGGGACAGGCAGCAGCCATCCTGTGCAGGTATCTTTCCTTATCCTGGCTCACTTGAGCACTTGGGGCTGTCCGCATTGCCATGTTGAATTCCTGAGGCATCTGTGCTGACCGCGCTTGTGATCTGTGTGTTGCAGCTGTGTGGTGTGAGGCTGTAACCTGGCCAGAAGGCTTTGTGACCTGTGACCACGCTCCTGCAGATCTTGCCTATGGCTCACGTTGTGATTTCCGCTGCAGTGAGGGCTACATTCTGGATGGCCCATCCAGCATTGAGTGCACAGCACAGGGACAGTGGTCAGAGTCAGCACCAGTATGCAGAGGTAGGACTTACTGGGTTGGAAGCCATCAGTCAAAGCTTACAGTAGCTTGAATAGTCTGAAGAAACTTCCTCATTTAAGTACAGTCAAGGAGTAACAGTCATCCTCTGTGTTTATAGCACTCTTCATAAGCAGATCTTGTGATGGGGATCATTAAGCCTCTTGTATTAAAGGAAACAGCAGTGCAGGGTGATAAGGAACACTTGGGAACTGTGTCTGCAACACATATGACAACAGGCTTTTGCGGTGGAGTGTTCTGACGGGAACTTTATTCCCTACACCCTGAATGGGAACCAGTGTCTGTTTATACTCCGCTAGTGGACTGCATAATCCAAAGCCAGTCTCAGTATAGCTTGCAATGCTTTAAGTGCATATTTAAGGGTTCTGGTTGCACTGTGCAGCATGCCAAAATCGCTGTTCCCTGAGACACTGCTAGGTCTGAAAGGAAGTGTTTTGGCTCTGTAGGGCACAGCTTGAGACAGAGCATGTCCTCTTGTCAGCTAAAAGAGTGTTTGACTTGACCTACACAAGCTAAGCTCTGTGCTGTTTCTTATGCCTTTCAGCTGTAACCTGTCCTGCCTTAGAAATGCCTCTTCATGGTGCTGTGAACTGCTCCCATCCTTCTGTGGAGCTCACCTGGGGTGCCACCTGCGAGTTCACCTGTGAAGAAGGATTTACCCTGACAGGACCAGCCACACTGCAGTGTGGGCCTTCTGGGGCTTGGGACAGGCAGCAGCCATCCTGTGCAGGTACCTTTCCTTATCCTGGCTCACTTGAGCACTTGGGGCTGTCCGCATTGCCATGTTGAATTCCTGAGGCATCTGTGCTGACCGCGCTTGTGATCTGTGTGTTGCAGCTGTGCGGTGTGAGGCTGTAACCTGGCCAGAAGGCTTTGTGACCTGTGACCACGCTCCTGCAGATCTTGCCTATGGCTCACGTTGTGATTTCCGCTGCAGTGAGGGCTACATTCTGGATGGCCCATCCAGCATTGAGTGCACAGCACAGGGACAGTGGTCAGAGTCAGCACCAGTATGCAGAGGTAGGACTTACTGGGTTACAAATACAGTTTCTTGTCACTGGACAACACACTGAAATTCATATTCCTGCAGGGTCATGGCTGCAACCTAAACTCTGTGCTGTGTCTCTTGATTTCCCCTGTGACTTGCCCTGCCTTAGAACTGTTCCCATCCCAAAGTCAAAAGAATTTAAAAATACAGTGTACATTAGTGCAAAAAATAGGGCCAAAGACAGGAAAGTCCTTGATGATTCTTAACCATTTATTTCTGCATTTCAGTTGTACAGTGTGAACCACTGAGCTCCCCTGAGAAAGGCTCTATGGATTGCTCACATAGTGCTGGGAACTTCACGTACAACACAGCATGCCACTTCAGCTGTCTGGAAGGATGGATGCTGAATGGTTTTCATGTTCTTGAGTGTAGTCATTCAGGAAACTGGAGTGCAAGTCTGCCCACATGTGAAGGTAATTTACCTGTGACTAGCTGCAGAAAAAGGTGGCACTGGGTTTCTAGTCAAGTGATGTATAGAAGGGTGGAAGAGGTAAAAAAAGACCACCAGTGAGTTAGAACTTCTAGTGGTGTGCATGAATTTAAAAGCCCAACAGAGTTGCTCAGTACATTTCTTGAAAATAGAGGAGGGGAAAATTCCTAAAAGGTCTCATTGAAAAGTGTTGGTTTCTAATCCAAAAATAAAATCTGCAACCATATTTTGGGTTTTGTTGTTTGTTTTTTAATTTAAACATTTCTCACGTTGAGCTTTTCCCATATGAATAAAGAAAAAAATCTTTTCCAGAGAAACTGAACCTTGTGGGGAAGTCTCCATTCATAAGTATGTTTCTCAGTTGAAAAGTTTATAGGTGTATTAATTTGTTGTGATAGATTCTTGGGTTCTCAGCCAAAAGACCTCACAGACTTTTTCTGTCAGAGGCTGTAATTTTGCAAAAGTCTCGGCCTCACCTTTCCATTCAAGGCTGTAAGAGCTCTGTCACTGTCCTCAGTGGGAACATCCTTGGAATTAAAATATAAACCGAAACATGAAAACTAAGATAAACTTAAGTTGTCATGTGAGGCTGGAGGTTAGTCAAACTCTGTTATAGCTAGTTTGTTGCCTTGCTATTGCTTTGGCAATGGGTGAGATAATTTTTAGTATGCATCTTTTTACCTTGTCCACTGGATGTGTCCTGTCTTGGCAAGAGAAAACTTAAGGATTACAAGCTGCAAGGTTCATCATGAAGTGCATAAGGAATAGGAAGAAGCAGAGAGAGCTTCAAAGACCACACATGCCTCTTGAGCTCACTGAAACTTTTCCATCTTTTCAGCTTCTGAGCGAGTCAGCTATATCTCTGTAGGAGTAGCAGCCACAAGTGCCTCTCTGTTGTCCACGGCATCATTCCTCCTTTGGCTTGCAAGACATATCCGAAGAAAAGGTGAGCAATTGGATTGGGTCCACTGGATCTACTTACCTTCCTGCAAAATTTACAGTGGAGGAAAAAAACCCAACTCTCCAAATCCCAATACCTTGCTTTTTGAAAAAGTGAAAATTCCCATATTTAAATTCCAAAATTATTTTCAAGAAGCCTGCATATGTGCCATGTTTGTCTTCTGGATAAACATTTGAAAATCAAATACAGTAAAACCCCAAATGTTTAGATAACAAGAATTAGGAGGGCAAAAGCGACATTTTATTTATTGGTAATTTCTGCCAGGGACAGCAAATGGGAATTTGAGATGGGGCTTATGGCAACATACTAGTAACTGCCTGTGAGATTTGTTGCTAGATAATGGCTTTTTATCAGGTATTCTTAAATGAGAGGGTTTTTTAGTAGAGGAAAAAGTTTTCATGAGGGGGCTTTAATCTTGAAATGCTAATACCTTCTCTTATTCTTCTTGCAGCAAAGAAATTTACTCCTTCCAGGTAAGTTGTGTCTCAAAAAGCAGCATGAGCAGCACTGCGATCATTTTGCTAACATCCATTTGATATAAACCAGTTGTCATTAAAATACTTTTCACTTCTGTTTTTTATAGTAGCTGTCAAAGCCTAACCATTGAAGGTAGTTTCCAAAGTGCTGGCCAGACTGTCTAACTCCAGGTGTTTCAGGTAAGCACATGAGAGCACTGCACTCACAAATTCTTTTCCTTTTAATCACACAAGCCATCAGAGCTGTTAATTGCTGAAGTAGCAGTATGTGCTTTGGGGTACCCAATAATGTGTCTTGGCATTGCATGAAAGTTCCTAACAAGACTGATGGATTTATTGCTTTAGAAATGGTTATTCAGCTCCTTAAGGATCTTTGTGGTTCTGTCCAGCTGCATATAGTATTAGTAACGCTTTTGTGTGGTTTTGCTACCTGCTGCATGTAAAAGTCCTCTGAAATGAGAGCAAATACGGATCTATGCCAATTTTCCAATTTATAGAAGAATTTGTTCTCTCTGCAGGAATTGAAGCCATCTTTTGTCTCAGATTTCCAGAGAGTGAAACTGCATGCAAATCAGCAGCTGTCCAGATGTTTTTACCTCTTGCTGACAAGATGATTGACCTTGTGTATTGTTCAGAAATGCTAAACTCAAGCTGTCTGGTATTTCCATTGAAGACAAGCAGAGTAAAAACCTCTGGCCTTCTGGCAAAATACTGTCTACATTAAGTCATGTAGTTGTCATAACTGGGAGCTTGCCATCTCTTGTCCAGATGGTGAGCAAATAGTAAGCTGCTGCCTAAAGAGGAGGCTGGTTTCTCCTCTGAGCTACTCAAAGGTACCTAGGTGAGGTGAAGACATGCATTATTTCACATCACTTACTACACTGCTGGAGATGTCTCCTCTGGAGACATATGGGTTACACTTGCAGAAACAGAGTAATCAGGATGAAAAAATATTCATTGAATAGTTTTGAAACCATTGATCTGGTTTGTTGTTGAAGTCAATTTCGGAGGATGTCCCAGTCAAGAAATACACCTGTAGTGATATGGACAATTATTTGGGTTTCTGTTGCATGTCCCAGAAAGCTTGGAGACTTTAAACTTCCTTTTTTTTTTTTTTTTTTTTTTTTTTTCTTCTGTAATAGCACTTAAGAATTGTAGTGCTTATATTAGGTACTCTGGTTTCTGAATGCAGCAAGTAGATCTGAAATGGTCTTATCCCTGTGGGATTATGCGCTGTAATACAGGTGTATACACAAATCTAATTGCATTTTTTTTTACTATGGATACTTCTGTGCTGTTAACTAAATGGATTATAAAATACTTGTTCTTGAGTAGGTCTGTGGCCACTGATCTGGCCCCAGGTAATTTTAAAATAATTCAGAGGTGTTTGTAAGGCTTTCATGCCTGCATATTATTTACAAGTACAGTGGAAGCCTGAGATGTGTGTGTATATATACTGCAAGTATGATTTATGAAACTGTTAAAGGACTTCAAATGAGAAAGTCTTAAGTTATTTTTAAATTATAATTATAAATTAAAAATCTTTGTCTTAGAATCTGATCTGTATTGTCCTGTTTGTAAAATTATTTAATAAAATGTTTTAAATGTAATGTTCCCTTTTTGGACATGTGCATCTTTTAAATGATTTAGGTCAGCCCTGTGGATATGGCTTGAACAGCAGAGTTTGAGGGGTTGGGGGTAGACTGGCTAAATAGCAAGACTGTCCGTTATTTAGATTTTCATGTTTTCATAGCAGTCAAGGAAAGAGTAGCCAGCAGATGGCACTGACAGCCAGAGCTGGACTCCAAACCAGCATCCCCAGTCCTGAAAAGGAGGGCTCAGCGATGTGTCCTGTAAAGCAGGTGCCTGGAGCAGCAGTGAACTTCGTGAGAGACATGCTCAGGAGGGACAGGAAAGCAGAAAGAGAAGCAAGTAGGTGATTTTTGTGCGTGGTTAACCGTACAAACTCCTCAGTCCACACAGGTCTTTTTCAGACCTTACTGCTGTGAAGTTAGCTGAATGTGGGAGACGTGGGCTAATAGGTGAAAGCACGGCTCTGGGGATTACCGGTGACTGTAGGGACCTCTGCTCCACTGTTGTCAAAGGCTCAGGTACTGATGGTAGCCAGCCACTCCTGTGGTCACCTTTTCCCTGCCCCTGACATAGTCAAGGAAGCTGCTCTGTGACTCTCTGTAGCTGGTGCCAGGAGCCAGCCCTTGATAAACAATGAAGCACATTCCTGCCCTAGACAGGACTTCAGAGAACGCATCAGGCCTGTAAGCAGGGGACTCAGTTAAGAGATGCTGTGCCACAGTGGACAGGGCCCATTGCTGTTTATCCCAAACTGATTAAAGAACTGAGAGTGGCTGTCAGTGCTTCCCCTCGCCTCGACAAGGTAGGGCCCAACCATGTGAGCAGATGTAGAGCAGTAATCCTTCAGGTTCCCTGAGGGGATGTAGAGATTAGCCCGAAACGCCCTGCTCTGAATCCTGCAGGAGCTATTTGAGAGATAAACTATCACATGGGTCCCCCAGCCAGTTCTTCTTGTCCTTGTCCTATCCTCTGTGTGCATGGCCCTGTAGCATCCTCTGGAGAGAGCTGCTCAGGCCAGTGTGGCTCCCATTCTGCTGCAGTCAGGGCAGCCCAGCTTCTCCTTTCCTGACCAGAGATGGTGCTTCTAGAAGTTTTTCCTGGGATCTTACAGGGGCTTTATTGTGAGAAAAGAGGCTATAAAATTATCCTCTCTCTTTCTCCAAACACTCAGCCTGTGACTTCTAGAGGCAGCATGAGTGAGATATTTGGGTGGAATTAGTCTCTCATATATCCCCTAGGCCAGACAAAGATTCCTCAGAGTGGATCTCCTTCCTTACAGTGACTTTTAGGTTACACCTATCCTCATAATTAATGGTAGTCCAGAGCACAGGCAAAACTCTAGCCTGTGCTTGTCCAGGTTGCTTGATTCTTAGTCTTCTTCTGGTATTGTTTTGTTCCTGCTTCAGGATATGAATTACCAGTTATGACAGTTATGGTGTGTCCAGGCCTTAAGGATCTTCAGGAAGTAATTTTATTTGCAGTGGATGTCTCTGTTGCAGTGCCTGGGAACACAGCTCTTCTGTTTGCTATCTGTATAGTTCCTGTGTTGGCAAGAATGACCATGGGAATGTTTGCTGCCAGGCAGTCATTTAGAAACTCCATCGAATCACTCCTCTATATAGTGCTGTGTGACCACCAAAGGGCCACAAGGGGACTTTTCTTATTTCCTGTTGTTCCATTTCCTTTAAATTCCTCAGCTATCCCTGGGCCTGTGGCATTATTCAGAATGGGATCAACGTTTTGCCCGGCATCTTATTTTGGAGTGGATGTCTTCTTGTGCCATGACCTATGGAAGCTGTGAAGGTGACATTAACTGGGAGGCACACATGTCCTTTCACATCTCTGCGTGTTTGCTGCTTGGCAAGGGGATGCATTTTGTGGCACAACTTATCACATTCCTGATGAACCAAGCTACCTGGGTGGCTTTAGCTTTTTAAATCTACAGCTCAACAGAAGGAGACTTAGAAACAAAATTTAACTGAAAGTCTCAAACAGACAGGTAGTGTTTGATTTGAGGTGGATGTTTCTGTGGCCCTTGGTGATATGGACAGTATGAGACCTACCCAAGTTGGGTTTCTGTCTTCTGTTTTCATAAGCAATTAGTCATCAAACAATCAGTCATTTACCAGGGCCTGGCTGAAGCTGCCTTCCAGAACTCCAGTTTTCAAAGGTTGGACTGGACCCAACATTTGGCCAGCAGTTTTTCACTCATGAAGCAAAGTCACTGCTACAGACTAGAGACTGAACATCTTGCGTGCTTTGCCGAGTACTGGCAGCAGGGGCTTTGAAGCAGCAGCTCCCATAGGAGTTGGTGTCATGATCAAATCACTAACCTGCTCAGCTCCTGCTCTGGGAGCTGTCAGAGGATATTAGGGCCAGGAGGCTGCCACACTGCAACATGCAGTGTCTGTGCAATGTAACACACTCAAGCCTCTGTGAGTCTGGTTTCCATCCTGAGTCTTGCTCCTGTTTGGATTCCTCTGGTCCTTGCAGGGGGCTGGCTCCATCCTCTTGGCTTGAGAATGCTGCTAATGTGTGTCTGGTGATGGGTATTTGGTTGAGGGGTCTTCAGCCTATAGACGCAGGGGAGCAAGTTGCTGTGGTGAGCTCTTAAGGACAGAAAGATCCACAAGATTGCTGCTTCCTGGGATCTATAACTTACATCAAATGAGAAATACAGTGTGTGTTTGCCCATGGACAGGCATCCTCCTGTTTGCAGTGGGCAACAGAGCTTGGTAGAGGGCAGAAAAGCAGGCGGCAGCAGAGCCCAGCCTGTCATAGCATTTGCACAGTTGTACAATGGACCTCCCTAGCCTGGTTTACAGCCTCTCTCATGCACACCTGTAGGGAGAAACAAACAAAATTGCAGGTTAGATTTGACCAGTGGAGTCAAAACTTTCTAGTTATTGTTCCTCACCTGGCACTATTAAATCTCACTGAGAAGGGAGGCAGACGTGGCCAACATAATTCAGCTGTGGCTCTGGTGGTGAGAAAGAAATACACAGCCCAGAAACCATTTCCACAGCTGATGATGGCCAATGCTTTCTGGTGCTCAGGAAAGCTGCTGCCAAGAACAGGACAGCATGCAAAAAGCACGAATGCCTCCTCAGCAAGGCAGCAGATGCCCCCGGACAGCTGCCAGCAAGTTTTCTACCTGCCTTCCTACTCCAGGAAAGGACGTTCCCTGAAAAGACCAACATTTGCTTTGACTTTCAGCCTGGGACAAGTGGGACCTTCATCAACTTCTCACCTCACCAGCTGCCATGAAAGCAGCAATGGCAGGTGTGAAATTGCAGGTGACTTGCTTGCTTCTGGCACTCCAGTGCTGTCATTTTGGGCTTTTGACAGCCTCCAAGTGGGCATGAAGAGGGAATCACATTGAATCCATGCTTTCTGGAGCAGTCCTTTGGTCATAGAGCACTTGGGTAGAAGGAAAAGGGTTAAAGAGGAGACAGGAAACACTTTGTTCAGGGCTTATTCTACAGAATTATTTCTGGGAAAGGAGGGGCTGCAATCAGGCAGGATATATTCACTTTGGGATCTCGGGAAATCAAGCCAGCCTGGCCTAAACCAAGAGGAAAATACAGCTCTGAATGAAACAACAGCTTCCCCCTTCACCTTATCTTGTGCCAGTGCAAACAGTTCAGGTAACATACAAATCAGACATCATGAAATGGTGGCGTCATATGAACAAGCAAGATATCCCATGAGGAAATGGCATGGTTTGAGCAGAAAGACAGTGGGGATAGTCCTAGAATGCCCTAAGCTAGAAAGGGCATTCTCTAGTCCTCACTGTAGTTGCTTCTCCTCCCTTGCCTCAGTTGGTACCAGGGACCCCAGTTTGATCCCTGGCTGGGGAGCAAGGTATGCTGTCTGTGTCACAAGGCTGTTCCCAGACTAGAGTCTGGTCTGGATGGCCCTCAAAGGCAGCAGAGAAAGTCTCTATAGATGAGTTAGAAACTGCTGAGCTATTTAATGGGGAAGATCGTTGCTACTTCACAGCTAATCACTTTTGACCAACAAACCTCTGCAGACAACCAGATGTAGCAGAGGTTATTCTACTCTTTCAAAGGCACTTGCAGAGAAAAACTGACCTGTGTCAGTAACCTCTTCCAACTAAAGGCAGAGAATTTGGCTGAGCTCTTGACGGTGATGAAGTAGTTATCATGGAGTCATGCAGGAGGGAGAAAGGAGACAGAAGGAAGAACAGCTCCATCTCTGTTTTGCAAGACAGTTCTTGTTTATCACTTGTGCTCTTCTCCCTGGATTTTTTGGTGTGTACAGGGCTTGGGGTAGAGGTGAGGCCCCTTGGAGGAAAGAGTGGCCGTTTGCATTGTGTGGGCAATTGGTAAAGCCACAGTGAATTTTGGATGCACTGCTCGGGCATGCAGAGTTTGCTTAGGCTGGTGGTTTATTTGCACTAATGGCAGGCCAGCCATTCACCTGAATGCATTTGTCACTCTGCTCTTTTGAACTGGGGCAGCTGGATATTACTGTTGAGGTCAGTACAGATTGATCTGATTCATTTTCTTTTCTCTCTATTACCTCATTCTTCGGGAATATTCAGCACCCTCTTTAATTTGCCCTGCCTGAGTAGAGGGTTTCCGTTCTGGTATAAAATCCCAGCTGATGTGCCATGAGGAGACCACTCAGAACATTAAAAACTCCATGCCTTCCCTAAAATTGAGTATAAACCCCAAACTTTAAAAACAGACTGGACATAAAAAGTTTCTTGTAAAGTGACTGTAATTACTTACAAACAAGCATCTGGTTCACTGAATTCATCTAAGTGCTGAAAAGAAGTCATAGATCACCCTTTTCTGCCGACTGCAATTCATTCAGTTTGCCTGAATTAAATTCAGAAGCAGTTCCTTTAGGTGCTGACAAAAGCGTTTCAGATGCTGCCAGACGAAGTTAATAACACGCACACACACGCGCCCATGCACTCACACACAAAGGGTCAGTCAGTGCTTTTGTCACTTTTGCTTCCTGTTTCCTTGCACACGCAGAGGGCAGATTTTGGTTCTCAGCCCATTAAGTGGTGAATGACGCTATGCAACATCCTCCCCTGTCTGCTAAGTAGGAGCGAGTCTTGCAGGTCAGCCTTTTGGTGACAGAAATTGGTGACAGACTCTGTGGACTTCTAAAAAACTTTATTCATGTTCCTGCATGAGCAGGGGAAATGTAGATGGTTGCAAACAGCAGACGGATACTCTGCTCTCTTGTTGGAACTGAAGCGTAGCTCCAGAAAGTGATTCTGTCTCTGAGAAATGCACTGTGCAAGGGTGAACCATCTGTATTGGAGGATTTTAGGGAACATGGACTCCCCTGGACTTTGCAATGAGCAAAGCTAAGTCTGAAGAGCAGGTTTCTCCCTGAGCTTGCACCTGAAGAAAGAACTTGTCAGAGGATCCCAAGAAATAGGATTTAAGGAGCCATGAAAAGTCACCTACCTCAAACCTCTGTCTCAGTGTGAATAATACCACAGCTGGACATTGATGCTGTGGGCCTATGGAAAAAACAGGGGCTCTGTGAAAGGAACCTGAGTGGTTCCCGGTGCAGTGGCACCCCATACCAGACCAGTGTGCGGGAGTCCCAGACAGTGGAATTGATTTTGTGGCTGAATTCCTTTGGCTATTTCAGAAATCGCAAGCTGGGGCTATAGCTCTTCTAACATCATGGTTGTAGCCTGGAAAAATCAGCACTTAGTTTAATTTCCCAGCACTGCTGACAGCTAAGTCTGCCTTGTATCTAAAACAGAATCATAGGATCAGAGAATCATTTAGGTTGGGGAAAAAAATCTTCAAGTCCAACTGTAACCTAACAGTGCCGAGTTCCATTAAACCAAGTCCTGAAATGCTACATCTACTCATCTTTTAAATACCTTCAGGGATGGCGATAGAATGATACTGAACTTTGGGACCTTCTCAGGAAGAGCAGAGGACCTGTACCAGGTGAAAAGCTACGTCTTGTTTTTACCCTCCTGCTCTCTCTATCTGCTGCTGGATATGAGGTGAAACAGGCCTTTGCTCTGAGCTGGGATAGCCATCCTTCTGTTCCCATGTCTGGAGTGGGAAAATCTAAGCCTTCAGGATGTTTGGATGCTGTGGGAAGAGGTGCTATAGGGGACCTAAAAACCAACTGATCAGAAAACATATGGGACCGCCCTATCTCTTAATTAACCTAATTGCTGTAGCTTCCATGAAGGTCTGCATGTTTGCCTAGCATGTTTTTTCCAGTGCAGGCAATCACCCGTCCCTGTGATAAGAACATAGGCACATTAATACCATCAGCAGCCCCTTCCTTCCCAGAAGGGGCTCAGTAGGCCAGACCACCTCCATAAAATCCAGCTGGTGGGCTTAGGTCCTCAAGCCTATATGTACAGCCCACCCCTCCAAAGAGGTTGTGGCTTTCTCTGGGAAGAGAATGGGGGTGAGGAATCAGTTTTGAATGCTAGCAAGGGTTATTACAGCCCAGCGATCTGACTTGTCTGCCTGTCCTCCATCAGAGAATGTTACTTGGTGATTGCTGCTGCAGGAGCAATGAGTCATTCAGGCTGCACGTGGTCAGCTGATAAATGTATTGAGCCAGCTCACCTGCACATTCGATGGCACAGTAAACCCACTAGATATTTATAGAAATAAATTGTATCCTGACTAGTAAAAAGAGAACACTCTATGCAATCTTTGGTTAAAGAGCACAACTGGGCTTTAGTTAGAATCATAGAATAGTTAGGGTTGGAAATGATCTTAAGATCATCTAGTTCCAACCCCCCTGCCATGGGCAGGGACAACCCACACTAAACCATGTCACCCAAGGCCTCATCCAACCTGGCCTTGAACACCGCCAAGGATGGAGCCCTCACAACCTCCCTGGGCATTCCAGTGCCTCACCACCCTCACAGCAAAGAATTTCTTCCTTATATCCAATCTAAACTTCCCCTGTTTAAGTTTGAACCCATTACCCCTTGTCCTGTCACTACAGTCCCTGATGAATAGTCCATCCCCAGCATCCTTGTAGGCCCCCTTCAGATACTGGTAGGCTGCTATGAGGTCTCCACGCAGCCTTCTCTTCTCCAGGCTGAACAGCCCCAACTTTCTCAGCCTGTCTTCATACGGGAGGTGCTCCAGTCCCCTGATCATCCTCGTGGCCCTCCTCTGGATTTGTTCCAACAGTTCCATGTCCTTTTTATGTTGAGAACACCACAACTGCACACAATACTCCAAGTGAGGTCTCACGAGAGCAGAGTAGAGGTGCAGGATCACCTCCTTCGACCTGCTGGTCACACTGCTTTTGATGCAGCCCAGGATACGGTTGGCTTTCTGGGCTGCGAGCACAAACTGCAGCCGGCTCATGTTCATTTTCTCATCGACCAACACCTCCAAGTCCTTCTCTGCAGGGCTGCTCTGAATCTCTTCTCTGCCCAACCTGTAGCTGTGCCTAGGATTGCTTCGACCCAGGTGTAGGACCTTGCACTTGGCATGGTTAAACTTCATAAGGTTGGCATCAGCACACCTCACAAGCATGTCGAGGGCCCTCTGGATGGCATCCCTTCCCTCCAGCCTGTCAACTGAACCACACAGCTTGGTGTCATCGGCAAACTTGCTGAGGGCGCACTCAATCCCACTGTCCATGTCACCGACAAAGATGTTGAACAAGACCGGTCCCAACACTGATCCCTGAGGGACACCACTCGTTACCGATCTCCAGCTGGACATCGAGCCATTGACCACAACTCTTTGCGTGCAGCCGTCCAGCCAGTTCTTTATCCACTGAGTGGTCCACCCATCAAGTTGATGTCTCTCCAATTTAGAGACAAGGATGTCGTGTGGGACAGTGTAGAACGCTTTGCACAAGTCCCGGTAGATGACATCAACTGCTCTGCCCCTGCCCATCAGTTTCGTAGCCCCATCACAGAAGGCCATCAAATTGGTCAGGCAGGATTTCCCCTTAGTGAAGCCATGCTGGCTGTCACCAAGCACTTTGTTGTTTTTCATGTGCCTTAGCATGCTTTCCAGGAGAATCTGCTCCAAGATTTTGCCAGGCACAGGGGTGAGACTGACTGGTCTGTAATTCCCCAGGTCATCCATTTTTCCCTTCTTAAAAATGGGGGTTATATTTCCCTTTTTCCAGTCATTGGGAACTTCACCTGACTGCCATGATTTTTCAAATATGATGGACAGTGGCTTAGCAACTTCATTCGCCAGCTCCTTCAGGACCCATGGATGGATTTCGTCAGGACCCATGGATGGATTTCGTCAGGTCCCATGGACTTGTGCACATATAGGTTTTTAAGTTCTTTTTAAGTTCTTTTTTAAGTTTGTTTTGTTTTTTTTTTGTTTTTTTTTTTTTAGTTCTTTTTCCAGGACTTCACAGCAAGAGAAAAGGTAGTAAAGAATCTTTACTAACCTCTTTTGATAGTCAGACAACAAGTTTTTTTCACTTCAGAGTCACTCTTCCTCACTGACAGTATTTGGAAAATAAAGTCGCTCCCAGTTTAGTTAAACATTGTCTTTTCATGGCACTGAATTGTAAATAAAGCTGTTGTCCTAAAAATATTACAGATACCTCAAAGGTTCCTAAGGTTCAGAAATGATATCCTCTAACAACGATCCTTGTGTTGTGCTGCAAACTAAAATTTGAAATTGGTTTGCCAGATACCTGGTATAGAGCAGTGCAGCTGACCAGCCTGCTCTTTGTAAGGAAGCAGCTACTCCTACGTACGTGTTTCACTCCAGCAGAGCATGGATACTCTCTGAAGCTCAGGGGCTGGAGACTTGAAGCACAGCAGAAGGAGCTGACTTGAGAGATGCAGAGATGCTACTGAGTGAGGAGGGAGAGGGCAGTATCCGATGTGGGCACATCTTCTCCGGCCAGCCAAGCTGAAGTTTATCACCTTTGGATTCACCATGCTGCCCAAGAAGCAAAACAGACGTGTAGTAGTGTTGGCAATCTCAGTGGGAACCTCCTGTTTGCCAGATTCTCTCTCCCTGCCCTCCCAGCATGTGCCAGCTGGGTTTTTGCTTTCTTTCGTCTCATGATCATGTTTCATCAAAGCAAGCACAGTCAGGGGATGCAGAGCCCAAAGGCTTACGAAAATTAGGCCTGATCTTTGGTCCTGTTTGTAAGTCATTCTAGGCATGGTGACATCTGACATACAGACTGGCTAAAATCAGGGTTTGCAAGTCCTAAGTGCAACTATTGTTTGTATTATTGTTTGCAAAGTCCTTTGAAGCAGCTCTGTGCCTGTTAGAACAAAACAGCAGCACACAGTGAAACCGGTTTCAACATAGACCAAGCAACCTATGCTATCAAACTAGCTGACAAAGGAGGATCATGGGGGAAGCACTGTGGCTGTGATTTTGACACAATCATACCATGTTCACGCAGTCCTCATGACTCAATACTGCAGTCATGTAGGTTCACTGCGGAGACCTCTGGGCCTTGTGCAAAAGCAACAAATGAAAAAGATGCTAAGTTCAAATTAAGTTAATGGAGCTTGAACAAGTACTTCAGGTTAAATGTAGTGGTTTGTGTTTTAGTGAGTCTGGATCTTGATAAATCTTCTCTTTCCCCTTCTTTCCATCAGAGCTACTTGAATAGCAGTGGTTAATAGGGAGAAATTAGGAACAGCAGTTCAAACCCCAAAGTGTGACTAGGATAGGTGTTTGGAATGCCTGTATGAAATACCTTCAAAGAGGTGACGAATATACAGCAGAAGCAAGGAGAGAGTGAAAAGCATATTTTGTGCCTGTTTTTACACTTAGCTTATGTGTGGTTTTGAATGAAGAGGAACTGCTGTTGTCGTGTGTCTGGTTTGGCAGATTGCCTAACATGCTGTGGAAATCAGTGCCTATTGGTAGTGCCATTACCATATCTGGGCTAGAAGAGCATTAGTTTAGTGCTGCATCTGAAGTAAAAAATTATCCCAACTCTGGTCTGCTCCTTGGACAAAAAATTTGATCTGGTTCAGGTCTTTATGAAGACCTGGATGGCCAGCAGTGCTCTGCTGGGCCTGTGCTCAGCCTGCCTCCTGCAAAATGGGCTCTTAATGGCATGAGCCAAGGTGAAGCCAACCTCATTTTGCAGCAGTCTGGGTACACCCAAGATATTCCTCTGGTGCAAAGTGCTCTGTTTTCCTTTTCCCTGCTACATGGTGTCCCCAGTATGCTGCAGCTTTATGAGGAAGAAGGGGGTGTAAGGGATGTCCCAGGATGGGGATGGAACTCTGGCCTGAGATATTCTTGTGGGAGCTGAAGGGATGCAAGTTCAAAATAAGTAAAAGAAGGTGATTCTCTACTCTTCATTCACCTGTCCTCAAGAATGCTCTTCCCAGCAGCTCTCTCTCCCCCTCCCAGGGAGACAAAGGGGAAATCATAGTGGCAGCTCTGGCTTGGAGTAAGGGCCAGCTTCTGGAATGGACTTCTCCTAGACTGTTTGAAGCTTTATAGGCCAAATTAAAATTCTTAAACTTCACCAGAAAACAAATTGTCAGTCAGGCTTAATGAAGGAAGCTTTGACTATGGA
Source organism: Psittacula echo (assembly GCF_963264785.1). Classification (NCBI taxonomy): domain Eukaryota; kingdom Metazoa; phylum Chordata; class Aves; order Psittaciformes; family Psittacidae; genus Psittacula; species Psittacula echo. The sequence goes on from NC_137740.1 coordinate 21,486,822, forward strand.
AGTCTACAGCCTCTCATTTGATGAACAGACAACAGCATTTTTTTTTCCTCCTAACAAGGTTTCCTTAGAAATGGATCCACTGCTGAATCCCGAGTCTGCCTGCCATATTCAGGGGGACATCTGGTGTAAATTCTTCATTATTAGATTACATTAGTTGCAGCAATAATCATTCACATGGGATTATTACATCCAAGCTTGTCTCATTGCCTTTATCCTTTCACACATTGTCTTCCCTGGTTCCCCTTCAAAGGGCTGTTGTTGAGTCTGTGTCGAAGCAAGAAATTAACTTGTTAGTAATTTATGCATCATTTCCTCCAGCCACATGTATTTAGGGCAAGATCAATACGAAATAATAAGGAAGTGGGTGGGTATTGTCACCGTGGGGCTGAAATAATTCCTTTGGTATTACTGTAAATCCTTCCCTCACATATGAAAACCTGCAGTCCTGTCCATCATGAGCTTATTTTGCTAGACTCTATCAACAGAACACTGATTTGGCTCCTTTGTGTGCTTGCACAGTTCATGTCCTGCTACTTCTGCTCGCAGCCACACAAAGTGCTTTGAGTGGAGGTTTAAGGTTTTGAAATAGCAGTGTTCCATAGCCCTTCTTCTGGTTCCTGTCTTGTAATTAAAGTCATGACACCTAACACTGGAGATTTGTTTCTGAAGCAGTTCCGTGCTCTGGCAGCTGCTGCGATATGTTAGGTCTGAGAAAGGGAAAGAGATAGCAAGCAGGATTCAAGCACCACAGTTCATGGCACAGAAATCTTGCTGCCTGTGGGAACTGAGAAGGCAAACCTGAGTGAATCAGAAAGGTCAATGGCAGGCTTGAGAGGATCTGGAGTCCCTGACTACTGATCTGACTGGTGGACAGCCCTTCCTGGGTGGACAGCCCTTCCTGGGTAAAAACATAAAAAAAGGAAGAGTTTGGATCCATCTTGCCCATGGCAGTGTAAGGATGTAAGAGGAGCAATACTCGTGGGGAGAAGAGATAGCAGACAGAGCATGCTGTAGTTCTATGGCTCCTAAAGAGGCCCGGAGTTGATGCCACAGGGTATCTTTCCATGTCTCTTTTCTCACCTTCTGGTTCCAATTCAGACTACCCTGCAGGTTTCAGCTCCATGAGAACTTGAATTTGAGGTATTTGTTGCAATTGCTGGTTAAGAATTTCCTGAAAGTGCAAGAAAAATCAAACTGGCAGTTCCTCACCATTGCTAGCCCTGCCATGGCTGTTTCTCTGGTGGTAGATGTCCTGGCAGTTGGCACTGACGTGGAAGAGGCTGTTTGGCTCACTTTGGCTTTAGCAATGCTCTGTCTTCTGATCTGAGGGGATTACAGCAATGCAAAGGCTCCAATTTCTGGAAGTCTCTGGAAGAAGTCTTGCAATCACTCCACTCTGGGACCTGCATGTTTTGTTGCTGTAAATGTAGAGAAATCTGGGATAGGGAGGTGGTTAAAAACCCCTAGCAGGTCTGACTTGCATCCCAGAGCAATATTCTTTGTGCAGTTGTGCTGGGCTGGGCAGCACACAATGTTCCGGATGGGACAGAGAAGTCAGAGCAATCCTGCCCTCCGCAACCCGAAGGATGTTGACACAGCCTGAAGGGGAACACAGAGGAGACAAGATCCTGAGATTATCAGTGCAGACTGGGGGGAGGAATGTCATTTGCTTGTTGCTCTTCTCCACCAGGACTGGCAGAATTCAGACATGGAGAGAAGGTACAAGCAGACACCCATGCATGGTTTGAGAGTATAACAGGGATAAAGCAGCTCAGGAACAAAGTCAGAGGCTCTAATTTCAGCACAAGAAAAACTGGTCACAGCACTAGCTGTGTGTCTTCTGAAAGCCTTCTAGAGACATGGGTCCATCCAGGTCATCTGCAAGCACTAGTGACACTGCTCAGGAATGCATACAGGACATTGCTCCGTTGTCACCTGCCCCACAGTCCTCGCTCAGCTTCAGTGAGGCAAAATCCAGCCATGCGTGATCTCCGCTGGAGTCCAGTGGTGATGTGCCTAACACTACCACCTTCTTGATAGCAAAGTTTGTTATCAAATAGCGTGGGTAGGCTTGCAGATGAGAGAAGAAAGACCAACTGTCACAGAGAAGGAGGAAAGCAGATCTAAAATTGATGTTTAGACAAGAGAGCAGTTGTTTGCTGGAATTAGAAAAGAAATCACTTCCAAGAGACACTTTCCAGCACAGCCGTTTCAGACCAACTCCTTTGCCTTGCAGGGCCTTTCCCAGCCAGCCTGTGCAGCCAGCCCTCCCCCTCGGCATTGCAACATCTCCTGCTTTCCAAAGAGACAGGAGCCCAAACAGCAAACACAGGAAACCCCAGCCCCGGTCAAGGTCTGGGAGGTAAATTTGTAACTTAGGACAGATTGAGAGGATGCTTCTTTGTAACATATGAACAGTCATTTCTTCCTCCAACAGGCCAGCACAGCTGAGACAGCTGATCCTAAGCCTCCCTTCATGGTTGAGTCTGCTGAAGAGACAGGACACAGGCTGGAAATGCAGTCGGGCACACAGTCTTATTCCCTGGAGATGGGCTCCTTCCCTCACTTCTGTAAGTCCTTTCCCTGATCCTATGCAGATTGGCTGTGCTGAGCAGCTGCACGGAGGGGTGGCAGACACCGCTGTGGCCATTGCCAAGAGCCAGAGGGGTTGCCCAGCCTCCTGGGCATGCTACTGCTATAGGAGTAGGTGCCAGCTGAATAGAGCCTTTATGGGAGTATAGCACTGTGCTGTGCTCTCCGTTGCAGGAGAGGAAGTTCAGTTTAGACACTGGGAAAAGCTGTTTCACAGGAGTGGCAGCTTTGTCTCTGATTTGATTTGGGACAGGAAGACGGCCAAGATGAGCTTGACAGGTCTCTTCCAGACCTGTTTTCTATAAGTCTGTGCTTTCTTCCTGCAATGGAGGGAAAGAAAAGCATTCAGAGTGTGAAAAGGGATACTGTATTTACGGGTGAGGGTTGTGATGGGGTATACTAAAGGTGTTCTGGGGATCAGCTCATAAAAGTTAATAAAAGACAGTGGAAGTTACATGTAAAGCTAGTCAATAATTTTCCATGGGAATAATACTTTTTAAAAGCAATGTTCCTCCAAAAACTCTCCCTGGGTAAATACTGATTTTGTCAAATATATTTAATATGTGTGTGTATGTACAGAGTGAGAGAATTCCAGTGGGAAAATTCTATAATTGTCTAATTAATTTCAGATCTGTTTGGACCTAGTTTGTGTTTTGGCCTGACCCAATGTGTTTTGACTTGTCCCAGTGTTTCGCTACCTCTGCTGCATATGAGCAATATGAAATATTGTGACAAAAAGGAATGTATTTACCTTTTTATATTTCCAAGTCACATAAAGCTTTAAGCAGCAGCTTCTCTTGCTGCTTTCTTAGTAAATATATCACATATACATATCTATATAACGTTTGATTTGTATCAGCTGATACACTATTTGTCTGATTCCTGTATATCAGGTAAACCAGTGGCACAACACTGGAATTGATCCAGTCAGAGGCAAAGTAACTTTTGCATCAGGGGTTGAACCCTGGAAATTGAAACCCAGCTATCTTGAGCAGATCAGAGGGCTGGAGGGACTGCAGAGAGGGCAGAGATTGTTTCCAGAAGACCATGAGATGTTAACTGGGTGCAAAGAAGTAGGCAGCTAATAAAGTAGCAGGCAGTAGGTAAGCATTTGCTTGCTTTGGATTGGGCTTGCAGTGAAGTTGCTTTCTCCTTCTCTCTGTGCCCCTTCCCTCTGCTGCACAGACCATGGCTAGTACATTTCCATGTTGGCAGAACCCATGTCATAACTGGGACATGGAGGAATCATTGTGTCCTGGGTTCAGCAGTAGCAGTCGTTTTACTCCTTCTTAGTAGCTGGTGCAGTGCTGTGTTTTTGACTTTCAGACTGGGAACAGCACTGGTAACGCCGACATTTTTAGTTGATGCTCAGTAATGTTTACTCTGACCAAGGACTTTCTGAGTCTCATGCTCTGCCAGGGAGGAGGGGAAGCTGGGAGGAATCAGACCCAGGACACCTGACCCAAACTAACCAAAGAGGTATTCCATACCACAGCATGTCATGCCCACTATGTAAACTGGGGACAGTTACACAGAAGGGCTAGATCACTGGTTGGGTTGGGCCGGGTATTGGTCAGCAGGTGGTGAGCGGTTGTATTCCCTTCCCTTGTTATTTCCCTTATCATTATTATTATTGGTGGTAGCAGTAGTGGTTTGTGTTATACCTTAGTTACTGGACTGTTCTTATCTCAACCCGTGGGAGTTACATTCTTTTGATTCTCCTCCCTATCCTTCTGGGAGCAGGGGGGAGGAAAGGGGGGAGTGAGTGAGCGACTATGTGGTTCTGAGTTACTGACTGGACTTAAACCATGACACATTGTAAGTTTCAAAAATCTATTAATTTTTTTCTTTTTGTAAGTACTCCAAACCCTCAAAACACCTGACTCTAAAGTGCTCCCAGGGTCAAACTCCATCAGTTCTGGGAGATTCCCTAGCTTTTTACTGGGGTAACTCACTTTGTACATGAGAAACTGCCAGCAAATTCCTGGATGCTCACAGCTCTGTTTCTTAAAGAAACCTGCACAGATAGGTGTGTGCAGAAGTAAAGGACAGAGACAAAATTATGTTCTAGTCTCAGAGATCTAAAAACACAATCTGGGTCATGCGAGCCAGAAAGGCATCCATCCCGCCAGCCTTCTCTCATCCCTCAGGATGTAGGAAGGCTGCATAAGATCTCTGCTTGGGGTTCAGCCTCAGACTGAGTTTCAGTCCTAGTCACCAAACTCTGTTTGTTGTCTGGAAGTGATCTGCAAAGGATTTGTCACCAGCTGTAGCCAACAGAGCCCAAAGTTGAAGTCTAGCATGTGCTGCCAAAACCAGCTTGCAGATACTCACAGGTTAGACCCCTCCACTCTGCATCTCTCAATAAAGCGAGCATCCTTCGCATCCTGACTTTTCCCAGCTGACCTTTTTAAGCATAGTTGCAGGTTCTGCCTGATCTTCCCTTTGACAGATCTGAAGATTTATTCTGAACTTTGCCGAGGCAATTGGTTTATGGGAGAGACCAGCAACCTTTCATGGGTGTAGTGCTTGCCTGCCTTTCTGTTCTCCAAAGACAAGCTCACGCACACCTGAAACACTTGCAGGGAGCTGGGAGAAGCTGCCTTTACAATGGATGAAATGGACCTCTTCAGACAGGGTACTTGGAGGTGGCTTTTGCATGAGAAACTTCTTCATTGAAGTCAGGGAGCTGGCAAATCGGAGGTGACTGAAACAATAGGAACAAATTCTACTGCAATTTTTGTGTAACTCCAGTGACATTCTAGGGATAAGACTTTCTTGCTGGGCCTACTCCTTCCAGCAGAGAGGAGACAGTGAAAGCCCTTAGATTAGCTGATAAGAAGTTTTCTCCTAGGCTAGACCTAGAGTGCTGTAGCAGGCATTATTGCAGTAACAGCAGTAGTGAAAAGGGTGGGGGTTGTTCTTTGAAAGTGTTTTGAGTCTCCTATTGATCTACACTTCAGCTGAAAACCCAAGTCGAGCTGCCCAAGGGCTTTTTTACTCAGAGGGTGAAGCTAGAAGGGGGTTTGGAGTTAGAAGTATCTTCTCTTGCTGTAGAGAAGTAGCTTACCGGGGCATTTCAGGAGTTGAGCTGAAAGTCATCACTAGTATGTGATGCTCCGCTCTTCCCGTAAGTCTCTTGCTTGTGCTGAGCAATAGCCTACTGTTAAGCAGGAGGTGCATCTCTAGGGAGGTGTGCTGGGCTGCCCTTGAGAAGGGGGAGGATGGAGGGCAGGGTGATATCGCAAGGTTCAGCCAGATGTGACAGTAATGGCAGAGGAGAAATCTCCAGGAAACTGCAGTAATGCAATAAACGAGAGCAAATCTGAATGTTCCAGGATCGGGGTGGGGGGGAGAGGGAGGCAGTGTGGTGGAGCAGTGCATTGCTGTGCCCTGCATCACATAGGTGTGCGCCTGAAAAAGCCAAGTAGCACCATGGTGGGTCTGACGTGCCGAGATGTCAATGCCTGCTCTGACCTTGAGTTGGTGGCTGATGAACACAGCTCTATCCTCAGATGGGCCCTGCTCCCTGTTGGTTTTCTGCAGTCCTCTTGATTGCTTTCTTGTTATGGCTTTTCAATAGGAAGCCTTTGACATGATTCTGGCAGAAATTGCTCTCACCTTGGCTTGCCTCTTCTGTGCTTTTTCCAGAAACATTGTTGAATCCTGAACAAGACATTTTGGGGCTATGTCCTGGATAGCCCATTACCTGTGACGGGTGTCAGAGGTGTTAGCTGTGGTGTGGGGAGGCCAGGCTGCCTCCACACCCAACTGTCAGAAGTCCTATGCTGTCTAGAGTTTTACAAGGGCTTTAGCTATAATTTTTGGCATGAGTTACATTACTGTATTTATATATATATTTATTACTAGAGTAAAGCATCTGTTTTCAGTGTTTTGAAGAAGAGAATCATTACACTGCAAATCTAGTTAGAGAAGCTGTGTTCAGAGACTGAGAGAGACTTGGGGGTGGATTCTCCTCTCATTGGCACCAACCCTGCTGGGCTTGAGGGCACGAAGTTGAAGTGCACAAGAAATCTGGGTCTCCTAAAAACAAACAAGATCTGAATTTGCAGTCCCTCAGCACCCTGGGGAGTATGTGATGTGTCTGCTGCAACCCAGAGCAAATAAAATCAGCTAGGGAGTTTGGCTGTTTTGAGGTGCAGGCTCACTCCTTTCCCCTTGGGTCCATCTCCTTGGGATCCCCAGCTAAAAGAAAGGCATCAGAGCAAAGATGGCTTGGGCTAAGTGCTGGGGCCCATACTTTCTGGTCTTTGGCACAGGAGCCAGCAACGTTACAGGAGGATAGAGCAGTGTTTTGGGAGGAAGGCTGCCTCTGCTGGCCCTGGGGGCAGTGAGGGAGTTAATGCCCAGCCGTTCTGCCCAATCAGTCTGATTTGCCTGTAATAACCAACTAACAAAGTGTAATTGTGCAAATCCATATGTGGCAGTAATTACCAGGGCGATTAATGGATTCCTTTCTTTCTAAGCAGACCACACCACATCTTGCCAGTCCCCCCACCACCTGAAAGAACTTGGTGTGAGGGGAAAGCAGGAGCTGCTCTTCCCTGGACACTCTGTGATGAAGCCAAGTAGACAGGGAGGCCCTGTGGGGACTGCCCGGTGCTTGTTTAAACACTCCTTTTCATCTTCCTGCATTTCCTTACATACAGCTCGCTGCTCCCTGGCTCAGACACGGCCTCCTGAGGACAATTCGTGCCCAGCCTGCCGGGTCGGGGCTGCCGTGTCCCTGCCCTCCCCCTTGTCCATTCATTCCCTGCTCCCCTTTCCCCTGTTTAGCACTAATTGCTGCAGAATATGGCGTTTGTTTGCCCTTTTCTTTTGTAGCTTTGTTATTTTTGTTGCAATGGGTAATCCGGCAAACTGTTAAAGGCACACACAAAACAAGCAGGGGACAGCAGGATGCTCTGGGAAGGTTTTCAAGCCAGGCATGGGGTTGCATTTGTGGGATGGCAGCTTGCAGGCAGGCTGGGCCTGACACATCCTTTAGGATGGGTTTTCTTAGGGTTATATAGTCACAAAATACAGTGAATATTTCCCCCTCTAAACGCTGTGGGTGGGGAAATAGGGCCTTGAGCCCTGCTGAGGGAGAAGGGGGTGCATTTGTGGACCTGTCCCCTGCCAGGTCACCACCTGGGCAACACAGACTTCTCCACAGTTGCACCTTGGGCACTTGAGATGCAAAACTGTCTGTCCTACTTGACAGCCTTGGCGAGCCTTGTCCTCACATCACATGTGGGTCTGAGCCCTGCTGACCCATGGTGTGGAAGGAGCTGGGAAGAGCTCAGCCCTGTTTCTGAGCTAGGCAATGATCCCTGCCCTGACAGATAGCTCATGCAGAAAGTCAGCCCGTGGGGAGGGCTGATGTGCTGTCTATGGAGACATCTGTCTGTGGCTGCACGCACAGGGCCGCAGGTGCCCTGGAGGTAGCTGAACTTGCTCAGCTGGGGATGGAGCAGGTGGATAGGGAGCCAAAACCTCTTTAGAACCTGGGATGGCAGGGAGTGATCACATCTCACGTCTTGCATCAAGCATCCTTGCATCCTCGCTGCCTTCTTCTTCAGGCCAAAAAAAAGTGATGTTGGGGGTTGAGTCAGCGTCTGTGATTTTTTTTTATTTTTTTTTCCCCTATGTGTAGGCTGGGACTTGGACTTGGGGTAGGCCAGAGCTGTGTGGGCTGGATGAGAGCATCCCATGGGTGTAAAAAGCAGCCAGGCAGAGCCAGGCCAAAGATCCGTCTTGCAAACGGTGAATGCTTTCAGGGGAAGGAGGTACAGGGTGTGCTTGAGTGTTCTCCCTCCAGCAGGTACCTCCTGGCAGCCTCTGCCCTGCACTGTTCAGCATCTTCCATCAGTGATAACTGTGCAGGTCCAGGACCAGCTGCCCTCAAAATCTGTAGCGACATCTGCACAAACATCCCTGCAGAGCACTGGCTGGCCCTTGTGCTGTTATTCTCTGACAGTCCTCGCCGTGTTCACTGCATATACATTGTGATGGATGTAAATGACCTTTTTCTTATTGCTGATTTGTTACAAAGGCCAGGAAAGAAGCTTCTCCAAAGGGACCGGCTGTGCAAGGTGCTCAGCAGAGACATGAGCAAGTCTTTTCTCCGAGGAAGGTTACAGATGATGGGGAGGTTTTGGGAGATTCTTGCCTGGAGGTGATAGGAATGCACAGAAAGGTGCACCTTCCTGGAGGACTGGGTAAAGTGGAGAGCCTGGAGAAAGACGCTGGGTTTGGGTCTGCTTGCTCAGGATTCTGGGAGCCAGCCTGCACCAGTAACTGGGTTTCCAGCCAGAAAGATGAAATGGGACAGCTCTTGGGTATTGCAAATTGGATGGGTTTTTTTTTTTGTCAGAGAGCTGTATCCATTGGTGTCAGCTGAGGCCCTTGACTCTTTAAGCTCTTCTGTTTCACCTGAACGAGTATTCATCAATACTCATCTTCCCTTGCTTCTGTGTCATCCTGGGTTAGAGGTTATGCATGCCAATGCATGGCATGTAAACATATCTCCTGGATCCTCTCTGCTTGTGAGAGCTTGAAGTAGCCTGTATCTTGGGGGAGCAGCCTTCCTGGAAGGCTTTCCCACCTGGCACAGGTGCCCAGGGGGATTCAAAGAAATACTCAGGGCACTGAGGGATGTGTCTTGCACAATTTTTGTGATGCTTGAAGTGTTGGGTCTTTGCTGCCCTGGATTTTAAGCTCCAGGACCACAGGATTTAGCAGTTAGCTGTGATTAAAAAGCGTTATTAATGAAATAACTGACACTGTGTGTGTATGTCTTGGCTCTTAAATGTCCAGGGTTTCCTGTGAGAACAATTCTTGACCTGTGCTGATTCCCAAATTGTGCTCAGGAACCATGTGATGGACAGTGCCAGGCACTGAGTTATTAGCCAGCAGGATGCTGGATCATACCCTGGAGCTGGTGAATTTACTGGTATAGATTAGTCTTTGGGGCTGTGCTGCTGGTCTGGAAAGCTTAAGACCTAAAAGGGACTGAGCTCAAATTTTGCAACTAAGTTATGTCTAGCCAGCAGAGGAGACAGCTCTATGTTGGAGAAGTTGCCCTGGGATCTTCAGGGATTTCTTGAATAAGCTGCCTTAAGTCAGTGTACATCAGCACAGTGCCAGTATTCAAACATGTATTGCTGTGCCCACATCATCCCAGGTCTTTGCTTCTGCTGTGTAGAGGCTGCTCCTTCTGCTCAGAGGCTCAAAAATACAGGGCCAAAACATGTGGGCAGATGCTCACTTCTTTCTCTCCCTTTCTACTGGGGGGCAGAGAGGCGGTATTTGACAGTGCCAGCAAATGTTATTCCACATTCCTGCAAATTCTTCACGTGCTTGCTCCTCACTGCTGTGCTGTCTTGGCTCTGTGTGGTGTGGTCTGTGCTTGTCTTGATCTAGAGCTGTTCCTTTCTTTTGGACACAGGGAATTTTGTCATGCTCCCATGGCTTTAAATACCAGTGGATTTTCCATTTGGTACAGGGGAGCATGTGGCTTTTGAGAAGATGATCTGTTTGAAAGGCAATGGAGGGCATTGAAGAGGAAAGCGATGCTCCCTGTAGCTGGCTCCTTACCTGCCTCTAGGCTGCACAGGGAGGCAAAGGGTTTTAAACAGTTTTGGTAGGGAAACACTAAAAGAAACTGATCTCATGGGAGAACATTTTGGCTGAGTTTGACATTGTGTTTGTCTCCCTTCATCTGCCACTGGAAAGTGAGTCCCGGGGGAAGGACAGCTGCTATAAGAGATGAGAGAGATGTAATTGTCCGGTAAAGGCAAAGAAAGGGTTCAGTCCCCTGAATTTCAAACAGACCGGGGTGGCAGAGTCTCGAACTGATGTTGATTGGATCTATACGGAGATGATCACAAAATGAACCTGTTGGTTTTCTGTGAAGTGGAAGTCTGCATGGCTTAGGGGACATATAAAGAGTGGAGTTGTCTGAACCATTAGTGGAGCCAGAGGCAGTGAGAGCTGAGGTGAGGTCTTTGTATCCCCCTTCTGCTTTTTTTTACAGCTCAGTAATGAGGGTTATGTTTGTGCTTCAGCTCATCTTAAACGTATTTTGTACCTCGTGCTTGGGCAGCAAGACTTGATAGTGCTTCATTTCTTCCAGCTGCCATGCCCAGACTGTTTCTCTGCTTCTGGTATTTGTGGAGAGGCTGTATAGGTATGTTTGTGCAGCATGGCATCAAACAGCGAGTGTCTCTGCACAAAAATGTGCTCTGGTTTATTGTTTGGTTTTTTTTTTCCGTGTTTCCACCCGCCAGTAACTCAGAGGTATTATAGGTATGAGCTGGAGGCTTGCAGTGTGCCAGGTTGCTGTATTAACAGTGCTAGCCCAGGGTTGCTGGATCAGAATATTTGTTCCAGGACTTGCCTGAAACTCGGTATTGCTCAGGAGAGCCATCCCCAGGAAGATCGTGTCATTACAGAAACACATAACGTCTGCATCAGAGTCAGCAAAGCACTGAGAAACCTGCCTCTCCATCTTCCAAGCAGACGCACTTTGGTTTTAGCAGTACTTTTGATTTCCCTTACTGCTCTCCTTGCTAGGATTTTCTTTCCTTTCTCGCTTACCTAATGGAATGAAATCTACTGAAATCTACTAGGCTGAAATCTACTAAAAAATGGTTAATGAGCCAGTGGTGTCTGCAGAAGTGAAGTGGAGGTGGGATCCAGGTGAGCTGCCTGGCTTCTGAGGAGCTGCAAGCATCCTATGAAAAGGCAGCAGCCCCACTATATCACTGTGGCTTACAGAAAATGTCTCATTGACTGAAGCAAGGACTAAACTATGAAGACTGGTTGAGAAGTGCCGACTGAAGCTGTGTCTAGGCAATATGGTAGATGTGACTTTTGGGCCCTTGGTCCAGATCAAAAGCTCTGTGGCCATGTGATGCAAAGTGCTATCTGGTGTAAACGCCTTCAGCTTCAGATCTCTTTAAGGAATAGTAATGGGCCAACATCGTAAGGCAGGATTTTTCCTGCATCAGATACACTGGCTGCCAGAGAGCAGATTGCATTGTAAATGTAAAAGCGCAGGAGAGACAGGAATAATTCAGTGAAAGCTGGAGCCTTTGCTGTGGCATTAATGTGACAGTGTGCAGCCAGATGCTTGCACCAGATCCAGGCAGTGCTCAGTGGAGAAATGCACTGTGAGGAAACTTGAAGTTGTGACCTTGCCGGCTTGGGGAGAACATGGGTTAGAAATCCAGAGGTATGTGCTGATCTCCCGTCTCTCATTGCAGGATCAGAGGGGTCTGAGGTGAGGTGTTTTAAGGTAGAAATCAGTTTTCTGAGCTTTCAGGGCCAGGCTACTGTGTCTGGGATCTTGGGGGCAGGGCTGTGGTTGGTGATGGCTACTGTGCTCTCAGCCATGAAGGTATTGGTACTAGGTCCTGATGTGAAGCTGTTTCTTTTGATGTCTTCAATTCTTCCTCCCCTGAGAAAGGTGCTACTCAGAGCAGAAATAACCCCTGTTACCTTGAACTCCAAGATATCTGCATTTGCCTGTCTGGTATAAATAGACCATCTAAGGCAGCTGGATGTGATGGAGATTGACAGGTTGTCTCTGGAGTTTTGCACTTGCTGAAGCAGGAAGAAATGTAAAAGCATGAACATTGGGATGCACAAAGTGAGAGTAGCAGCAAAGCCCCAGCTACACAACAGACTGTGGCATTTTCCATGGGAGGATGCAGGTGAAAGGCCTTTGTGGCCTTGTGCAGAGCAGTGCTGTAACAAGACTTTCCAGACCCTGTGCTGAGCTCTGGTGGCCATCATGCAAGGTCCAATGCAAGGTCCAGCAGATACTTTCTGTGGCTGGGCTGTCCTCTGTCAGCTGTGTGCCATCCAGCTCAGGCCCTTTCCAAGGAATATAGTCTGTTCACAGAAACCTAGGTTTCACAGCAAAAAAGAATGAGAAATAGAGCAGGATCCAGAAGGAAAATAAATAAAAAGAAAGGCTCTTTGAAATGACTTCTGCAGAGAAAGGTGAAGGAACTGAGTTTCACTGAGGTTGTTTGTTTCTGGGTAGTCAGAGAAGCCCTGAAATCAGTAGGGTTTTTTTTGTGACTAAGGTGTGGGCATTTTGGTTCTTTTTAGAGTACCTGTCCCTGCAAGCAATAACACAGGGTTAACCTGGTCAAGGAACAATCTTCTGTTGAAATATTTCCTCTGAGAAATGGTTGTTGTGGGAAAATGGCAAAATCATGGCATTTGCAGGAGCTGTGTCTCCTAAGGTTTCCCTGAGAACTTTTTTTTAGAAGATGAAGAAATCTTCTTCTTCGGGGTGTAACTTTCTTTGAACCTAGCTGTTCTGAGACATTTTGCAGACATCTCAGCTTCACACCATGTATACAGCAGGGTTAAAGAGGGGCTTGCATTGAAATAACAACCTGTAGGTCTTCTGACACTCTGGAAAGTTTGCTTGCAGGGTGGTATCAAGGAGGTATCAAGTGAATGTTTCCTTCACCTGTCCTTTGAAAGCTCCTTGCTGAAGACTGAATGACACACTGGTTAACTTTCAGAGCTGAGTGTTCATTTCTCACCAAAATCTCCTCTGGACATAGGGTCAGAGACCTGCCTTCGGATCTGAGTGTCTGTAGCACTTACAGAAATTCTGGCTTCATTTTGTCCTCATCCAACCTGGAATATGGGTTTTATAGCCCAGATTATAGCAAGTTTGCCACCTTGCACCACTGACAAGAGAAGTCAGGGGCCTACCTTGAAGTGCAGAGGGATGTGTGATTCTCCCAGTTTGCAGTATTGTGGTTCCTTTTTTGTCTCTATGACCTTTATTCCATCTAAGCTAAAAAGGTGGAATGACTTGTGTGAAAACAGGTGGGGAGTGATGAGCTCCCAAACCTTGAGCTAGCAGTTGATTGACTCAACTATTGTGTCTCAATACAGTGCATTCCCAAACCTCTACTTGGGGTAGCACAGATCTCCTGTATTATGGAGATCCCATGTGAACCCAACCCAAAGCAATGGATGCTTTTGACCAAAAAAAAAGTATTTTCCAGAGGATTCAAATGGCTATTTTTTGGTTCCACCTTCCCAGGAATACTTTGCTGCATGCATTTCCATGATGCTACTGCTGCTGACCTTTCTGCTCTGGCAAGGGGGAGTCGCGGGGAAGCACATAGGCAGTGATTCTTCACTGTTACAAAGGCTGGGATTGTTGGCAGCTTGACGCCCCAGAAAGTGTCTAATTGACTTGACTCTCTCTAGCTGGGCTCCAAATGGATTTTCTGCCTCAGGATATCTTGGCATTATAGTGGACCTGTTGTTTTTGCTCCTTGCATGATATTAAAAAGTGCATTGTTGGAGCAGAAAGTGTGAGTCAGAACGGATGTGTAGAAGGAGCTGCCTGTTGCCCCGTGAGTAAGTGCCAGCGCAGAGGAGCGGAGCGAGAGGGGGTCACCTGCCATCCACAGATAGGGGCTGAAAAGTTTCTTGGAGCATCCTGGAGAATGAGCTTGGCTTGATGGTATAGATGACATATTCAGAAATAGACAGATATAAACCTGCTCTTTGTACCTCAGATAAGGAGCACCAGCATTAAGATATCTTCTCTAGTAATTTTGCAATGTTTGTCTATTCCAGTGCATCTCCAGGTGCCCTCTGGGCTGGGAAGCAGACTTGCTCATGTATCTCTCATCTTGTCATCTGGCACTGGTGCCTGGCAGCATCTCACCTGCATCTGTGTCAAAATGTGCTTGTGCCACCACTGGTGCCTGCCTGGGAAGATAATTCCCTGAAGGAGTGAGCAGCTGGGTCCTACAACCAGCAAAGCTGCTGGAGGTGCTTATGCAGGCGTAAGAGGATTTGGTGACACCTCTGATTAGAGTTGAGGGCCTCATTATGGTGCTGGTAATTGAAGGTCTCTCAGGGTTCAAAAAGCCTGGGAATTATCTGCCCTCAGAGGCTGCTCTTGGCCACATAGGATTGTGCTTTCTGCAAGGTAAGCAGTGCCCTCCCTGAAGCAGCTTGGTTCTGGGAACGGTGGCCCATGCCCTTCAGAACCTGGGGAGGGGACCCACATTGGGTGGTAGCGTAGGGCTCAGGTAGAGATGGGGAAAGCCTGTGGAAAAGAGGGCAGGATGTGTTACTGCAGGTGTGTTTGTGGTTCTGCTGTTTGAATATGCTGCTGCTGGTAATTGCATTAGCCTGATGGGGCTCTGGGGCTAATTTCATTAGCCTGGTGTCTGTAGTTATTGCTTTACAAGAGACAGCAGTGAGAAAGGGCAGGGCTGGGTGGAGAAGGCCTGATGCATTAGCTCCCTTCCTCTTCATCTCCAGGGAATCATAGGGCCACCCTGATTTTGGTGACTTGCTCTGTCTCTGGTCAATGTCAGCCTGCAGCAGGTAGGTGAGGTTGGGTCAGTTCATCAGTTAGCCCTGAGAAACCCAGTTTCAAGTCCCCGCTCTGCTACTGACTTTTTCTTTGGTCCTGAGCATGTCACCTGGTGTCCATGTGTCCTTCTTTGCAGGCATGCAGGGAGGGCAATGAGCATTTTGGCTCCTGGGTCACTCAGCCTCTTAGTTCCTATTGCTCTTCGCTAGCCATGTAAATGGAGCTCCAGCTCTAACACCAACACCCGATGGGCAGTGAGTCTTCTTAGGGACTCTGTAGCTCTGAAGCAGTGTCAGGAGGAATATGTATGTGCAGTTGTAAGGTTATGAGGGCTGCAACCTTTTTATTTGCTTATGCTGTTGCCACATGCATGACCAAAGAATGCCTCTGCCTTTAAACAGAGATTTGATGGGGGACTGATGGGTTTCTTGGTGATGTTTGGAGTTTTCCTTGTTCAATCCAACGTGCAAGGATAAGGGACCTTATTTACTCTCTGGCTTTTCTGGTTCTGTGGCAGAATGGGAAAGGCTTTCACATGTTTAGCATTTGGCTCCAGAGACCAGCATTCCAAAAGGCTTGATGGAGTAGTACTGGGAATTCTTTGAGATGTTATTCCAACACACTTTTGAAATGTTGGCTGCAGTGAAACGGCTTTGGAAAGCTAACTGAGAGGTGAGTCAGTGACCCCAACACAATGTTAGCATCTCAGTTCACTTGAATCAGCACTGCTTTGTTGTGAGTCCCACTCTGACTGATGCTTTCAAGGTGTGGTTGCTGAGTGGCAGTCAGCAGCACTGAGTCCCTTCTGGATGTGGCATGGCAATGTTATTCCTTCCTAAAATAACAGTAGCAGTTATTTTTTCTCCTTTTACATAATGGGGTGTGTGTGGTGGTAAAACAGAATTCAATAATTTGAAGCAGTGACCTGTGCTGTTATTTGTAGTAGAAATTGAGGGTCTGCCTCTGTATGGTCCTGCAGCACTTGTTGAGAGACTGGGCTGGTTCCTGGAGTCTGTCACAGACTAATTTGGTTACTGATTTGAGCCTCTCCATACCCCAAAACCCACGATACACCCCTAAATGAGTTGCCTGATGCTTGCTTTGCCTGAGGAAAGGGCCTGGTGGGGTTTCCTTGGAGTTGCTCAGTGTGTGCATGTGTTCTGCAGCACTAAGCACTCACTAACCCAGATCTGCTAAAAATCAATAAAGTAATCCACTTACTGCTTGGGACTGCCAACCTTTTTAAGGAGCTCAGAGATGTTTTGTCTTATTTCCTCTCCCCTTTCTTCTAAGCTGGAAGAAAGAAAAGATGGCTGGGAAAGGGGGTGCTGGCAGAGCTGGACTAAAACCAGGCTGTTTGCTCTGGACAGATCAATAAAAATAAATCCCCACTAAAACTTCATTAGCATGGAATTAAAGCTGCTGAGATCCCAGGTAGTCGGTAAGAATTAATGGTACTGCTAAATCTCAGCATGGTTGGCGCTTAAATGCAAAGCTGCTTTGTTGCTCACACCTCTCTGTCCCAGTGTTGCTGGGGCTCAACGGGCTGTGCAGCCAGCTCTGCTTCACTGCTGCTGGGTGAGGGCAGAGCCCTCTCATCCAGCCTGAGGGCAAGGGACAAGCCAGGCTGGGATGGTAGTAAGGTATGACTCAAGCAGGTGGAAATAAAACTGTTGGGCAAGAGAGGATTTCTCTTGAAATAGCGACTCAGTTCTGAGTGCTGGTGGGCACTTTGAGACAGAGGATAGATGGCCCCCAGTCAGATGTATCTCTGTGAGGTAATGGACAATTGATGGGAAAAGTCTCTGGGTGTACAGGCAGGCTTCCCACCATGCCAGAGTTATCCTCTGACACTGGATAATAGAAACATCCCTCTGGCAGGCTGTATGTGGGGCTGCACAAAGACCCTCTCTTCTGTGGAAGCCTTGGGTCTTATTGAGGGTGTGTGTGTGAAAATCACTTCTTTTGGTAGCAGATTTTTTGTTGGGGTTTTTGATAAAAAATATTTCTTTCAGTCTTGTCACAGAGGAAACTTGCCCTGCTGATAAATCTAATTTTCTGTCCAAAGACTGAAACAAGCCACCTTGTAGGCAGCTTCTCTGCAGCACTATGGGTCTCTGCCTGCAGGGCCTTGGAGCATCCCTGCTCTGTGCCTAGCTCTTGCCTCCTGCCCCTAAGGAGGATCCCCAGTGTGGCTGCTGAAGGACAGCACCAAAGGCAAGCGGGTGTTATCCTGAAATAGTAAACTTTGCCTAGAGGTTAGAAATCCCTGTGGTTGCCAGAGACCTGATGCCACTTGGATTAGGGCAGGGTGGAGATGGTTTTGGGAGGGACCCATGGGTGTGTGAGAGCATGGCCAGGTGACTGAAGGGGCAGCACCCACTGAAACAGGAGCTCTGCCTATGGCTTCTGCACCTGGATGCTGCTGTGAACTCTTGGAGGAGGACTGTCCCTTGCTGAAGACATTTGCTGGGGAAGTCCTTGTTGTATGGTGGGGTGGTGGCAGGGCAAAACCCAAGCTCAGATGAACAGGGAGAGGGATGGGACACAGCACCACACAGTCAGATGCTGCTGTATTATGCTCTTGTACTGGCTATCAAGCCCTATGGTCTTCCTTCCCTGTAGCTTGAAACCTGTGGCCTGTGAGTGGGGCATGTAAGCATGCTGCTCAGCTGCCTTTCCTCCTCTGAAATAGTTCTGCAGTGCCATTAGTGTTTGTGCAGTAAACTAAACGAGATGTGAACAGTGGCTAAGAGAAAATATGAGAGCAATCTCTTCTGTTTGTATTCCCCCTGCAAGACTGCAGTTACTTGGGGTTTTTTTTCCATAGTAGAACCTTCTGTGAATACTGATCTTACTTTTTTTTTTTTTTTTAACTGTAAGAAAAACCTGTGCATCTATACCTGGACTCCAGCTAATGGGCTATGCAGGATGCTGGTACTTTTTTAAACCCCCTGGCTAGAGAGAAGTGGGTATGGCAATGCCTGAGAAAGAAGCAAGAAGCAGAGCTAACAAGGGTAACCTTTCCTTCTCCTGCTCAAGCATTACCTCGAGGTTGACAGCACCTCAGTCATCATCTGCCTGAGCTGCGGCTGGATGCTGTGAACAGCTCTGTGCTGGCATATTGCATGCCTTCCCCTTGTAGTGTGCTTAGTGCCAAAGGGCAGCATGGGCCCTTGGGTGATCTGGAGGGAGCCAAGAGCCAGCAGGCCCTTGAAGAATGCCAAACATTCTAATCTGCTGTTCTCTCTTCCTTTTGTCTTGCTGCTTGCATGGCATGCTCCCCATCCTGTACATGGGGGTGGTTTGTGGTCTCCCTGGAAAGGCAGAGCCCCTTGTTAGCTCTGTGCCTTCTTTCTTTGCCACATGGCTGGTGCCAGTGGCAAGGCTGTAACCCACCTCCTCCTCCAACAGACATGTAAGTCAGTGCAGACCTTAATCTCTGCTCATTTTACAACCTTAGACAAAATTCCTTCCTCTTCCATCCCTTCAAGGTGACCTCACCTGAGGTCACCCAGGTCAGAAGCCAGGAGCAGTGGGCTCTGCTGTTGCCTGCATCCCTGCTTCTCCCCACAATTGCAGCAAGTGGTAGGGGGCTTGCCAGGCAGGGAGCTGGAACTGCTTCCCCTTCAGAGTACCAGTCACTGGAGGAGGCAGTGATGAAGACTGCATGTGGCTTTGCTCTGATCTAGCAACTGGCTGCTTGTCTGTGGTTATTTCTACCTGTTTCCTGCAGTACTTTATTGACAGGCTGGGTGAGCATTAAATTGAAGTTTTGGATGTACATATGGGACTATGTATGAAGCCTGTTGCATTCTGCTATGACTGCTTTACTGACTGTGGCATGGATTGAGCCACCTGGGTTCTGTCCCATGTCCCCCCTTCTCATCCTAGACAGTTTTAGCAACAGCTAATGATGATTTCTTGGGGGTGCTTTGGGTGTTTTTGGACTCCTCTGAGGATAGGAGTTGAGCTTCCAGCTCTGCTCTCCTCAGGAAGGTCCTGGTTCTCCTCAGCCTTGGCTGCATTTCCTAGGGATGACTGCAGTCCAGCACTGCAGGGGTCATAACTTGATGCCAGGAGTGCAGCTGAGGCAGGGCTTGATGTGGGATGGGAGCATGGAGCTCCCTGCCCTGCACAGCCCAAGCCCCAAAGTGCTGGGTTGCACATGTGCTCCTGCCCTGTCAGCCAGCCCATGATCAGGGCACAGCCACTCTGGGTAAGGGTTGGTCCTTCACATGTCCGGAAAACACCTCCACATGGCTGGGTCTAGTATAACTAATAACCTGCATCCAGTCTTCACTGGTGGAAAAGCAAGGCATCCCCCTCCTTCCCCAGGATGCTCCTCCCCTAAACAACTTAAACCCCCCTGCCCCTCCCAATTTGTGATCTATACCGGAGCTGTCATGCATTGATCGGCGTCTTATCCAGGCGATTATGCTACCCGGATGGTCTGCCGTGAATTTGCTGCTAGAAGAGACAGCTGAGCACGGGAGCCAGCCCTGAGCGGCAGCGAACAAGAACATGTCTCATCCCGGCGAGCAGCTGCTGTCAGCGTGAAGCAAGGATGAGGCCACGGGAGCAGGCAGCTGCCGTGGCACCCTCCAAGAGCCCCTGCTCCTGCAGAGCCATGTCCCGACCCCAGCGGGCTGCGCTGCACTCCGGGCAGCTTTGAAGTTAGAGGAGACAGTTGTGTTTAGAAAGGCAAGCAATGAACTGAAGATTAAACATGTATGGAAATTATCCTCACTTCATTAAGTTTCCTGCGGGCTTTGGCAGTAAGTATTTTACTTGCATTTGCAATCTGTGCCTTCTGGGTTAGGTGGAGGAAATGATCCCATAGTAGGAGTATGAGGGAGTTAGAGGGAATTTAAAAACATGCTTAACCTAGCTTGTATGTAGCTGTAACCTATGGTGCCTGTGTGCTTATGACTGAAACTGTCCTGTGATTGTATGTGCTGTGAACTTCAGCACAGCCAAGCCAAGCTGTCTGTAATTATGCAGGCTTGAGCCAAACCATGACTCTGCTCTAAAGTTTAGTATATGACATTTGAGAGATTCATGTATGTGTTTGCGTATGATGAGCTGAATCTATGAA
The DNA here is from genome assembly GCF_963264785.1 of Psittacula echo. NCBI lineage: Eukaryota > Metazoa > Chordata > Aves > Psittaciformes > Psittacidae > Psittacula > Psittacula echo. The sequence continues at coordinate 21,506,888 of NC_137740.1, forward strand.
TTGAAAGAATAGAATCAAACCAACTAAGTACCTTTCCAATTGCATTTTAATTAAGTTGTTGGAGGAGGAAAGAACCCCAACTTTAAAAACATAAAACAGCCCCCAAGAAAATCTAAAGAGGGCTCTTTCCTTGCCCAGAGGCTGTCTCCTGCCTGTGTGACACAGATACCCCCATAACTGTGTGAAGCTTTGTCAGATTAGTCAAATGAGGCTGTACGGTGAGACAATGGTCTGCGAACGACTGTGTCTGCGTGGCTGTGAGCTGCAATCCCCCTGTACATACCAGCCATGAGCGAGCCTCAGTTGCAGAAACCAGAGCTGCTCTTGGGAAACGGGCTTTGCAATTACTGGGGCTTGCTCATTATCTTTTCTGAAGTTATTCCTCTTGTCCTAACATGGGCGATGTGCAAGTGGAATGAGTTGAGGAGCTGTGGGGGCTCCTCAGCTGACGCAGGGAGTGGGCAGGTTGGAGTGGAAGCACCCGCGTTTTGGCTGCTGACAGCATCATTGGTGCTGCTCCAGGGAGGTTAAAGTGCATTATGTTTTATGGATGTGCAAAGTCTTAGTTTCCCTGGAAAACTCCTCAAGTTGTTCCCAGCCCTTTAGGGTAGGTAAATGCCTCCAGGAGTTGCTCTGGAAGCCCCCAGGCTGTATACATCACAAGAAACCTGTTATTTCTTTGCTAGAAGAAAGGTTTGTGCAGAAGTTGAATTGCACATGGAATGCTCCCACTGTGTGTGCATTTTTTTCCTCCCTCTGGTACCAGATGCTCACCTCTGGTAATTCTCCAGCTCCAGAAAAGTCATTGGTATTGCATCAAGTCATCCCCAAGTTTCACAAGCACTTGACTTTCCAAAATACCTTTTTAGGCAGTTTCTGTACAAAAGAGATGACTTGTTGGAAGCATCTGTTGCTCACTGGTATTTTTAAGGATCAAGCAAAGACAAGCCAAACTCTCTCCTATTGCTGCAATAAGAGTGAAACAATGAAAGTGTTATTTGTGTTTAGTTTGTTGAGTATTGCAAATTTACGAAGAAGCAAAGGAAAAGTGACGTTCAGACTGATTTTCATGGGAATAGGGCACAGATCCCTGTAGAGACAGGGGTCACAGCACTCAGTAGAGCGTTTGGGAGATTTCTAGGGGAGGAAATTGGTAGTAGGAGCAGAGGTATTTCTGCTCCACCAATAAATCTGAAGGGACTGCTCTGACCCAAAGTTCGTTATATTGGAACTTTAACTTTCATTTAGAAGTATATTTAACTGAAGTTTTTGCCTGCTTCTAATTTGGTTTAGAAAGAAGTGTTTTCTGCAGGTGAATTGTTGACAGAGATGCAAAAGCATTGGCCAAGTTTTGTTTGGGCTGATTTAAAACAGTCACTCTGGCCTGTCCTACATTCCCCAGATGCTATAGACCTGCAGGTTACCACTTGCATCTACATTCCCCTCAAGGCTGGAGGGCTTCCATATGCCTGAAGCAGCTTGGTGGGGCTGCGGACCTGCTGGTGGTGAGGGACTCTCCTTGGGTTGTTGGGTGTGCAGAGAGATTTCTGGCTGCTTGAGAAGGCAATTGCTGCTCTGGCCAGACAACTTTAGGGGCCCATGGGCTGTGCAAGAGGACAGTAAGGCTTTGAGAGAGATGAAGCAGGACAGATCATGGTGACCAACAATGATGGGGGGGGGGGTGTAGCAAGCTTCCCACTGCTTCGGGGTCCTCACCACAAAGCCCGTGCAGGCAACCTGCATCTGCATCAGGCCCGTGATATGTTGTCTTTGCTGCTTCCCCTTCGTTTAAAATAGCTATGAAAATGTTTCTGGTTCTGCCTGTGCTGGCATTATGAAGGGGGACATCAAGACAGTGGAAAAGGGCAGTGTCCACACTAGGCTGTCAGCTTGTTGCATTCATTGTTCTTGCACCTTGTTGCTGCAGGGTAGTTAAGATGATGTGGCTACTGCTGTTTGGCATGTCTAGATCTTATTATATTCAGATTTCCTTCAGCTCTGAAATTCTGGACTTCATTTTGAGCTTACGGACATTCAGGTTAGAAATAAGGAACACGTTTTCAATAGTGTGTATAGCTCACTTTGATCTTAAATGTCTGAATAACACCATGAAATCTGAGAATGTACATACACCAATTGGTAATAAGTACATAATTTGTGGTAAGAAAAGGTCAGTCAGACTCTAAAGCATTACAGATGAGTTTGGAGAGTAGCAGGGCAAGTGTTCAGATAAGTCACCCTTAGACATCTAAAGCAGGAGATGTGCACTAAGGCAGATGGATTTGCTTTCACAGCCTGGGCTATAGGAACAAAGAAAGGGCTTCAAAAAATGTGTTTTTATTCTCCAGAAGGATGCATTTCATCTGAAGCTCAGCTCCCAGGGCAAGGAAAGATGCTGTGCTGGCTGTCCTCTCTCTCTGGGCACTTTCTGGCACTGTTGGTTGGGGACAAGAGCTAACTTGGCTCCTCCACAAAGTCTCTTTTATTAGTACTCATGTAACTTGGCCTGTGGCCATGCCACCTCTGGCTTCAATCTTGTCAGCTCTCCCAAGCAAAGTGGGGCTAGGCCAGGTCATTTGGGGGATAAGAAGAGAAAAACCCAGGTTGTGTCTGGAGTGGGGCTGCCTTGCTGGCTAGCACCTTTTTTGCCTGTGATGGTCCCAGGTTTTGTGACCTGCAGGATGCTTTTTCTCTGTCTGTCACAGCTTGCCATGTCAGAACCTGTAACTGAAGTATGTGAAGATGGAAGAGGGCTCTTTGATCCAGAAAAGATGTGAGAAAATTCAGTGACTGGGCAACTCCTGTAGCTACTGAAATATAGATTTTTTTATTATTATTATTATTTAAAGCAGGAGACACTTGCTTTCAATTGCCTGGGGCAGCCACAGGCCCTGCAGCCACTTAGATAATTTCTGATAGGGACCTGTAGCCTCTCTGGGGATTTTAAAGACCACAGTAGAAATCTCTGCATTTTTTCCTGGTGGATGCTGTGCCGGAAATCTTTCCGGCCAGGTGGGAAACCTGGTCAGACAATCATGAAAAACTCTTCAGGCCTCAAATGCAACAACTTTTACTCTTTGCAGATGAGAAATTTTATCCAACTCTTGTGTGTTACTGTGGTCACCAGGGGGATGTGATACCTTGTTAGGGTACTAACTAGAGAAGAATATGTGGTTACACTGCAGGTGTTTCTTGTCCAAATGTCCTTGGACATCTCAAACTATTGACTCACTATTTCAGTTAAATCAGACCAAGATCTCAAAATAGCATCTGATGCTAAGCCTGCACCAGGGCAAGTGAAAATCTTGTGTACTTCCAGCCCATGGTTTCTTATGGCCCAGGTTTTGGGTGGGCCCTGTTTGCAAGAGTGGCACAGAAGCATTACCTGAGAGTAAAAGGAGCAACTCTTCCCAGCGCCCAGAGAGCTGAGGTAAACTCTCTCCTGCTCTGTGCAGATCCCTGTTGTAGAAGCCCCTGCTCATGTATGTGCCCGCATACCTCCAAAAAATTTTGCTCCTCCATGTGTTGGCTGCTGGGGAAGGCTGCATTATTTATTGACTCCGAGTTGAGCAGGAAGATGGAAGCACAAAGGTTACTGGACCTTAAAAGCAAGGTGAAAACAATAACCTTTCTGTAGGATATTAGCATGGCAATCTGTACTGCCTGTGGAAATCTGCTTGGACAGTTAAAAATACCACCAGAAAGGGTACAGTTACTCAGTTTAGCTTCCATGTATTAAATAAAAACTACTCCTGCAGACATAGCAGCAAAACTTTGATTCCAGTTAATGTGGGTTCCCTGCTGCATAGCTGCATCCAGTTTCAGGAGTGTTTCTCACAGGTACTTCCCCTTGAAGGTCGTCCCCAAGGACGAGCTGCCTGCCAAGCTGTACCTCCCACACATGCCCGTGCTCCTCTCTTGAAATCAGCCCTTCTGTTCATGTCTCTTCCCACTTCTCGGTGCTCTCTGATCTGCGGAGGATGAAGTATCTGTGAAGTTTTGCTAGTTGTGTGTCAGGCAGGACAACTTTAATTGCTCATGCAAATGATATGAACCTCTTCCATGTATATCTGGGGCCTCAGAAGCACAAGCATGGTTTTCACTTTTTGAAAAGTTCTAGCTTTTGATTCTAACATTAAAAAAAAACTGTAAAGGCTGAAAGTGTCATCATCTCTAGGCTTACCAGCGATTCTCAGGTCTTAGGAAGCCTGACTGCTTTAGGCCTTATTTGAAGAAAGATGCCAGTGTTTAATATGGATATCTTTCCTCCTGAGGCTTTGCTAGGTGTTACAGCTGAAGGCATTAACCATAACAAACTTGCAACCCATACTAGTTCAATAGACAGTGTACTTAGAGCTTGGATGTTTCTGGTCTCTGCATCCTCATTCCACTTTCTGCTCAAATGTAATTACTGAGACTGGTATTTCCTGTCATTATTTGAGTGTAAATCAAGACAGCTTTATTGGCTGCAGCTTGGACGCTTATCTTCCTACTGCCTTTTCCAAGGCATTTGGGGTCACTTGCACACTCTTGTAGATAGTCTTTGCTTCTATGCCTGCCCCAGCTTTACCTGTGAAGTGGTCATAGCACAAAGGTATCCAATCTGGCTTTATTGACCTAATGTAGGTCCTGGATCAGCCTAGCCATGTTAGCCCAAACCTGGCTGTTCAGCACTGGTGTGGTGGATCTGGAGTTTGTGCTCTGCAGGTGCATCTGTCAGGCACCTGTGCATCTATCAGACACCTATTCATCTGCTGTGACGTAGCCAGTGGTGTTCTATTCCTGATTTTATAAGGCTATTCATGTAAGTTTCCCATCATTGGACTACAATTTTGCTAAGGTGGAGATGAAACACAGATGGAAGCAAAGTATCATAGCTTTGTGTCCTCTACTTCAGTGGCTGGTGCATGAAGGTAATGCTTATGTCCTTGAGGGTATGAGAACGAAGTAGTTCTTAGGGTCTTCTCTCATTATTTTTTCTAATGTCAGCAGAATGATTATTAGATATGATCTTTATTCTGAGTGCCAAATCAACAGGATGGACGTTGTGTCTGTGAGCACGCTTCCAACACACAGCTGCTGTCTGCCGCAAGTGATGTGATACATTTGAAAGAGCAAAGCACCCAGAAACAGGTTTCTTCTTCTCAGGCTTTGGTTCCTGCAAAGAGAAGGCTGGACTGTGTGTGCTCCTGTGCAAGAGAGCTTGCAGAGGATTGATTGAGGCACCGACTTCTCTGTATGCTGTGTGTTTGCAGTGGAAATATCAGAGAAGCTACACAGAGTAGCTCCGACCTGTCCTCTTTACCTCTGCTCCTCCAGGAGAGAAATAAATACAGTATCAGGCTTCCCTGAAAAGTCCAAGCAGGAGGGAGATAGAGGAGAAAGACACCAACAGCTCCATTTGTGGATCAGAAGTAAGCTGGTCTTGAATCTGGAATAGGTGGTTAAAAGGAGTAGCAAGCCCTGATGCTGGATGCAGGGTCTCAGCCGATCTTCCCCAGCAGATGCAGGGGACCTGGTCAGTCTGGTAGCCCACAGGCAGGGGCTGTGCCAGCCACAGAGCCCTCACTCCCAATGCAGGGCTGCCCTCCGCTCTGCGGGGCTCCGGAAGAGCCGGCTGAATCCCCGGCATCGCTTGTCACCTCACATTACCTGATGGACAGACTCGGGGCCCGCTTTAGCCTGTTTAAATGTCACCTGTGCCGAGTGCTGCTGCAAAGGCAGAGGCGGCCGGCTGTGGCAGGCATGCAGGACTGAGTCCCATCTCTCCAGTGCTCCCTGCTCTGTCCCAGAGCTGCTTCTCTGCTGCAGAGCAGCTAGTTGCTGGCCTTGCTCTGCTGTTATGCTGTCGTTTCTGTCTGTTTCCCAAATCATGAGAGGAAATACCTTGAGGAAAGCCATGCCACCACTCCAAGCCCAAGGTCTTTCTGGCTGCTTTCTGTTGGGAGATGTGGGACACAAAGCATCAGTATTTTCCTGCAGATTCGTTTAATACTTTTTTGACCGAAATTAATCAGACTTGTAATATCTGCTGTTTGCATTGTCCAAGCCACCCTGGCTCCTTTGGATGGGACAACTTTGAGGTTATTCAGCTCAGGAACTAAGTAACCCCAGTGTTAGAGGTGCTTTGGTATGGCTCTTTCTGTACACCTTTTGCCAGCTGTGCAAATTGCTACTTGCACAAGCTGGTAAGATGTGATTGCTACCAGGTTATATCCCTCTTGGAGCACTACAACGTGAGAGGAATTATTTCCCCAGGGTGGGAAATTTTCTTAATGCAGGAGGGTGCATTTCTGTTCCCACAGGGACTGACTTGACAAACTTATCCCAGGGAGGGACTAAGAGTCAAAGTCTGGACCACCTTGCAGGAGTGCTTTGCTTCGCCCCTTTCCTCCCTTTTTTTTCTCTTTTTTTGTTTTTCCTTTTGTTTCAACGCTTCTTCATGCAGTTTGTATTACAGTCTATAACAGATGGATAAAATTATTCATGAGTAAATGGTAACTTAACACTGGTGGTTTTCACCAATGGGTTTGTCACAGCCTTAGCAAGACAGCATGGCCAGGCACTGTGGAAACAAGCTTTTTAACTTTGGTGTGTATCACCAAGGCCTGGCAAAGCCTGGCTTTACACCTGTGTAAAGGTGTAAAAAAATATCTGCTGTGCTTGCCAGTAGATATTTTCATTTCTCTGTCTATCTCCTTCACCCATTCATGTTTCTCTGATGTCTCATTGCTGGGGTAAAAAAGGTAGGCGCAAGCTCTTCACAATTCCTGGTTTCAACTTTTGATCCCATCTTGAAGGTTAGGGGATTCACCTGGCCATAGCCTTCTTGGCACAGACACAAGCACACCATGGGTCTTGTCCTGGACAGCAGTCTACTTGGCTTTGCTCTGCGTCCTTGGGAACCTCTCTAGTGGAGAAACTCAGTGGTGACAGCATTTCTGTAAGGTCTGATGTAAATGCAAACAGTTAAATAACTCTCCTGGGAGTCTTTTCTTATTGGTTTAAATCTTCTGCATGATACTTTCAAAATATGCCCTTTTCTGAGTTAATGGAAAAAGATGAAGAATCATTCTTCTCCTTAGCTGTCCTGGTGTGATAGATTTCTGCCCAGTCTCTCCTTCAGCGGCTTATTTTCCAAGCTGAAGAATCCTCAAAGGCAATGTTGTTTATCTAGCTGTTTAAAGAGGCATAAAAGCAACTTCTTTGTAAGTCTGTGCTACAGATGCTGGGCAGCACTGCATACTATGGTACCAGACTACTCACAGGTGATGAAAAATGCATTTGCTTTTCTCTGGCACAAGTCCTTTAAAGTCCCAGGAAACAACTGAGGTGCTTCTGTGAGCTGAGCTCATAGGTAAGGTGGGGGCCAGGAAAACCACATCTTCTGCCCACTGCTAAATGCTCTCCTGGCATTTGTGTCCGAGGTGAAAGTCTTGGAAGCCATTACAAGGTAAAGATTTTGCTGTCTGTTAACAGAAAGTAGGCTGCCTGTCTCCATGATGGTGGCAGGGGGATGCGAGATGACTCTTTCCAGCAGCAGGCAGGAGCCCTGGCTCTGCCTTCAGACCGCCTTGCTGCCTCTAAGGCTTCTGCTGTTGTCATTAAGCTGGCTTCCTCTTTCTGCACATTGCTTTCCCACTGGGAGAATTGATCCAAAAAGCCAAAGCAAGAATTGACAAAGACCTTTTCTCCCCCCACCCCTCCTGCAGAATTAAGTCTGAAGTGGGTTGATAACGGCAGATCGAGTCCTCCTTGACTCTGACAAATGTCTTTAATGTTATTCAGCAAGCTGACCTTTTCCCGTCTTCATTGTGCATCTTCCCTTTGAATCAGATTTGATTGTTACTTCAGGTAAAATAACAAACACTGTCACGTAAATAACTTTGCAATAATGTTAAAAGGAGGAAAAAAACCCAAACAAACAAAACACCAAAGTGCTCCCTTACTTGCAAATGCAATGGGAACAAGAATCCTTTATGCCAGCCATGGAAAACCAACTGTGTGACCTTCCCACACAACATCTTTTCCTTGTTACTCCAGGGAATGGTCTCCTGTGTTGAAAAACCAACAGAGAAACAATGGTTCATTGAAATGTTAATACAGCTGTTGCTAACTGGGGTTGGTAAATTCTAGGGAAGGGAGAAAAGGTCATATAAATCCTTAAAATACAGCTAGGTACATAACCTATCAGAACTAGTGGGCATTTGATGCCCAGATACCCTCTGAATATGAAGCTGGTCTTATAGAAGAAAGCATTTAGACCTTGGGTGAGGCATTCAGCATCAGAGACTGCCCTGAAGTGGCAATGCTCAAGATTATATTGCTTTTCTATACCTCCTCTTTCCCAGTGGGGTTCAGGGGCAGATTGATCTCATGGGGCTACTCTGAAGCTTAGTTTGGGAATGTGCACTGGGGTTCTTTAGTGTGGGAGGAAGAAACCCTCTTTCCTTGTGTCTCTGAGATTGTCTGCCCAGGCACATCCTTGGGAACAGTCTCTGCTCTGTCTCATACTATGTGAGGAAAAGTAGTGGACAAAATATTTTGTGGGTGCCTTGTCCTATAATCTGTGTTGCCAGCATGTCACGGGCAATTTCTGTCCTCCATTGCTCCAGCTTCTCCAGAAGATGCTGGCATTAAGTTTTGACAGCTGGAGGATCATGTGAAATAGCATAGTGGATTGGTGAGTGGGAAGGGAAGGAACTAAGACACTGCAAGAGGAGCCTGCTGAGCATGATGCTTGAGCCATCGCAGAGAGCAAAGTTGCTTCATAAGACATGGGAAGCATTCAGGGGTTTCCAGCCTGATCGCTGGAGATTTCATGGTTTCGGATGTGCACTGTCTCTAGAGCCAGCTTAGACAAAAGAAATGGGACCTCAGAATGTAATTCAGAGAAAACCAGCAGCAGGCAGGCAGTAGTGCCTTCTTCCAAGTCAGCTGAGGCGCCAAAGCAGTGAAAGAAGATTTTATTATAAAGCGTTATCTTTATAACATGTTTTGTTGTTGTATGTAACTCTGTTTCGTGTACCATAACCAACATTTTGCTCTTTCCCTTTATAGCATAAGACATGTTTGCTAGTTGGCTTTGAGCCTTGATGTCGTGGTTTAAACCTGGCTGGTAATTAAGTACCACGCAGCCGCTTGCCCAACTTTTTCCCATCAGGAGGGGTGGGGAGGAGAACTGAAAGAATGCAAAACCTGCAGGTTGAAATAAGAACAATTTAATAATTGAAACTGAGTAAAATACAACGATAATAGAAATAATACCAGAAATAACAATACCGTTAATAATCTTAGAGAGCAACAAAAAGGGATAATTGAAAATTCAGAAAACACAAGTGATACACAATACAATTTCTCAACGCCCACTGACCAATACCAAACCTATCCTGAGCAGTGGTCAGTCCCTTCTGGGTAACTTCCCCCAGTTTATATACCATGCATGTTGTACTGTGATATGGAATATCCCTTTGGCTAGTTTGGGTCAGGTGTCCTGGCTTTGCTCCCTCCTGGCTTGTGCCCCTCCTCACTGGCAGAGCATGGGAGTGAGAGACTGAAAAGTCCTTGATTGGGGTAAGCACTACTGAGCAACAACTAAAACATCGGTATGTTATCAACATTGTTCTCAGACTGAAGCTCAAACACAGCACTGCACCAGCTACTAGGAAGAACATGATCAAGGCTGGGCAGCTGATAGCTGTACAGCCAGCCTTGCTCATAGTGTATTTAATCTCTCTGCTTTTCCCTGTAGATTCCCCTGTCCATGCCAGCTCCACATCTGTGAGCCTGTCATCAAGCCTTTCCTCAGGAAATTCGGTGGAGGGGCACCACAACTACCTCGAAGCCCCCGCAAACGCCTCCCGGGCACTGCCGTCCCCCATGAATGCCATTGGGTCTCCAGTGAATGCGCTGGGCTCACCATACAGAGTCATCGCGTCCTCCATTGGCTCACACACCGTCTCCCTGCCTTCAGCCCCGGGCATGAATTTTGTGACACATGCAAGTCCACAGGTATGCAGATGTGCATACTTGCTTTGCTACAATTCACAGTGTTTAGACTGCGTCAGGTCCCAAACTTTGAGGGTGTGGGTTGGCTGGTGTGGAGTCTGATGGTTTTTGGCCACCAGCTCATCTCACCTGGGAGATGAGCTGTAAAGAGCAATTTCCAGCACATGAGTCTTTCTGCATAAACCCCCCTGGCACAGACACAGAGAAGACATTTGTATATATTTCAAGATACCCTGCACAGTAAGTGGGAAGAGAGAATTCCCAAGTCAGTTCTCACTGTAGGTGCAGTCCAGCTCCCCCTCACTGCATCTTTTGCAGTGTATGTAATTACTGTACATGGATATAGTCAGGATAACCAAGGGCTGAAGCACGTGAAGCATTCCTCTTCTTCCTGCAAAAGGATATCTGCTTTGTTTCATTATTGGGAAAGGAGACAGACTTTCTAGAGAGCGGCAAACGTTAGTGCTAAATGCCAGCCACATACTCTGTGTTGCACATAAACTTTGCCTGAATTAAAACAAGGCCCTACTATCCTTACTGCCTGAGCTCACTCAGATAACGGAGAGACCCAAGTGTTAGGGTTGGTGCTTCCCCAGAGCCATGGATGGGCTGGGAGCCTCCTGGTGTGGCTTTGTGGAGCAGGGACAGGAATGTGTTGCCCAAGAGCCTGGCACCACCTCTGACATGGCTGGGAAGAGGATGGCAGCATGGAAGTTTGTTAGTGAGCTGAAATGTTCTGGGAGTTCAGATCTAAGTAGAAATTCTGCCTTTTATTAACAAGACTTTGTGTTTATTAGTGAGACCTGAAGGTAGGAAGTACTCAAAAGCCCCTGGGCTTCTGCTGAAGAAGCAGCAAGGAGATGGTCCCCAAGCCCTCTCTGCCTCATATACCACTCTAACTCCACAGTCTGTCTGAAGCTCTTCCTTGTGTCTGCCACGAGGGTTGGGAAAGGATGGTGTGAGGAGGCCCCTGAATTGCTCTGAGTATAGGGTGATTTGGCAGGTTTGGTTTATCTTTTACCAGCATCCTCAACTTCTGCATGGATCTGGGCTGACTGCAGTGGATGTGCCTGGCACCCTTCCTTCCTTTGCACCACCAGCTGTTCCCCATCAACCTGACAATGCTTGTACCCATGGCATCCAGGGCAGGTGTTTTGTGGTGGTGGAGCTGTGGCAGCACTGGCCGTGCGGAAGCCTTTCCTTTGGGGATGGGGATGCTCTGGGAAGTGGTTTCCCCAACCTAGGCACTGTGCCAAGTTCCCAGCTCTGAGGAGCAGGTTTCACTTGCATTGCCTCTAATGCAAGGAGACAGCTGGGCCTTCGGGATTCAGCAGAGAGGCAGCTAATGGATTTGGGTTCAAGTAGTTGTCCCAGATATCATACGTGATTGCACTTAACCTGCTGGAGTCAAGCTCTGAGGACACTGATGGCCAAAACTGCCCCATTCTCTCCCCCTCCCATACATCCTCTCTCCCTTTTACTGTCTTAAAGTGCAGCCAGAGAGAAAGAAGTGGTAGCTGAGCTCTGGGTAACATTGTAAACCATAAGAAGTTCCTCCTGGCTCAGCATCTTGCCAAGAAGTTTTCAGGATTAAAAAAGGTGACTGGATACTTGTGGGGAGGAAGGGTTTGATTTCCCTTTTTCTTGGGCCAATATTGAAGCATATTTACAGCTGCCAGTGGCTGGGCTGGGTTTCTGCTGGGGAGAGTGAACCTCTATCCCTCTGGGCAATTCTTCCCTATGCACTTCTATTTTCCAGGGGAGCAAAACAACCTGGCTCCTAATGTGGTAATTTTTTTGTTGGACAATTTGTATTTTCATTGTCATCAGACCTTTGAAGCTTTGAAAATGCAGGGAAAGTGTGAAGGAAGATAAATACAGGCTTCACCTTTTTATTTTTTTATAATGACTGGTCCAAAAATCCCAATGGGATGTACTCTTCTTGTTCTTTCCTGAAATTCCCTGTGAAAATTATACTTTTTAATGGTAAAGGGCAGTTTCTTGGAGCAAATGGAGAACTTGCAACAGCATGCATGAAATCTAGTGGTTTAGATGTTATGGAGACTTTAACAAAATCTGTAGCTGGATTTTCATTCAAAGCCTTGTTTTGTATCCCTACTTTCACCTTCTTGCTGGGAAGAAGAACTTTATCTGATAAATTGAGGTGACTGCTAAAAACAAGCTCAATAATGAAGAAACCATTCCCAGCCCTCAAAGAACAGCAGTGGGAAAGATGATTTCATAGTGGTTTTGGTGAGACATTGCTGTGCCCAGACAGCTTTGGAAAAGACGTGCTCAATGGCCCTTAATCCTTACTGCACTGCCAACAACAGCTAGAAAGCAAATAGCAATAAAACGAAGCCCTGGGCAACATCAGGCTTTGGTCTCTAATCGATGTCAGTTTGTAACCTTTAACTTGCAGCAGCCATGAGCAGCTCCTAGGGATCTCAGCTGGGAGCTCTGGGCCATTTGTCTGCATCTTACTGAAGCTGATTTTTAGATGCTCAGCCCCTTCCTTTTTCTTTGTCTGGTAACCTCAAACCTGCTCCATTCCCGAGGCTGTGATAGTGTTAGGAGCCTAAGTCCCAGGGAGTGACCAAGATGGCTATGTTTTTATGTGTTCATGCAGATTTGTTTATTGTGAATCAGGGAAGCTAACCCACTCAACATCATTAGGGCTTCCCTAGCCATGCAGCAGAGTAGGTTTCATTGCAACTACCTGGCTGCAAAGCTGTTCCTTACTAAGCTATTAGTGCTCAAGGCTGCAAGCAGAGATCAGCATCCTCTAATGAAGCTAGTGCTGTCGCTTGGAAGCTGTAACTGAGCAGCTGAGGGTTGCTGCCTGCTCTTTTCTAGCTATGCTAAGTACTGGCTTTGGTTACAGCATCAGGGCAGGATGAGAGGCAATATCTGCTACCAGGCATCTGCTTAAACTGCTCCAGCTGGATTCACCAGAGGATGTCTCTCTGCCCCTGGCAGCCCCATGGAGTTGCTGGGGATAAGCTTATGGGATGAGCCCAGCAGGAGCAATAAAGGAGGGGTCAGCTCAATTTGGGGATGGTTTCACTGGGATATGAGTCTTGATCCTCTAACCTGTCTTGTGGCTTCTGCTATTGCAGCTCAATGTCTTGAACAATGTCAGCAGCTCAGAGGATGTCAAACCCTTGCCAGGTCTCCCAGGGATCGGGAACATGAATTATCCATCTACAAGCCCAGGATCCTTAGCCAAACATATCTGTGCCATCTGTGGGGACAGGTCCTCAGGTAGGAGGTTTTCTTTCATGGAGAAGGCTTTGTGCAATGAAGACTCCCCTGATGCTCTGAAGCAAGGCTCGTGCAGGAATGAACCCTGTGAAGGATTGCTGGTGCCATACTGGCATTGTAGGATTCATAGCTAGGTATGGCTTACCCAAGGGTAAGCTGTTTTGCAGATCAGTTGCGCTGTGCCCAAAAGAGAGCAAACCTAAAAGCTGTGTTTTTCTCCCTTATGTGTATAATCTGTAATATTTTACATTTTGTCCCTGTTCATCAAAGGTAAACATAAAAAATTGTGTTCTTATTTACCTGTGCTTTGTGTTAGAAACGCTTTGCCTATGCCTGGTTTTCTCTCCTACTACAGAAACCTGCAGCCTGGCTGTGCCTTGCAGACCCCCTCCATATCAGTGCACCCCATTTGCTGCCTATGGCTTTAATACACTTGCACTGCATCCAAGATGTGGCTCCACATCCTTGCCTTGGGATGCAGTTCCTCCTTATCACAGGAAAGCAGCGTTCCCATAGTTTAACTGCTACTGGTCACTATTGCTAGAAAGAACCCCTAAAGCCAGTTCAGGCCTGCTAAAGTGATACTGTGCAGCCAGGGATTTCACTTTTGGGGTTGTTTCAAGCTCCTTCACACTGGAGGGAAGGGCAGATACTTTCCTGTCCACTCATGGTCTCCCCTTGCCTCTCCAGGGAAGCACTATGGGGTGTACAGCTGTGAGGGCTGCAAAGGCTTCTTCAAGAGGACAATCCGGAAGGACCTGATCTACACTTGCCGTGACAACAAGGACTGCCTCATAGACAAGCGCCAACGCAACCGCTGCCAGTACTGCCGCTATCAGAAGTGCCTCGCGATGGGCATGAAGAGAGAAGGTATGTGAGGGCTGCTGGAAGGCATGGGCTTAGAGAAATTTTCCTTACATTCTTTAGGGCAAATCTGGCTCTTGTAGCCCTCCAAGACTAGAGCATTCCAAAAACCCACGCTGACAGCTTCAGGGCATTTTTGACCTTGTCCTGTTCCTGCAGCATCATCAATACTGTGCTGCTTCAATCGCTTAGCGCAGTGGGAGACTGCAAAATGCCAAGCTTGAATCAAAAACCTAATCCCAGGCACAGCTCTCACTTCCAGCTGGCTGCAAGGTGGTTCAAAGGACCAGGGTGTCAACTCAACTTTCCTTTGCAGAGCTTGAAAATTTAAACACCAGGATCTTGGTGGGTTCTGTGGGGGTTTGGCTGCAATAATCACAGGGGCTTTCTGGGAGCTGAAACTAGGGGCATATTGCAGCTTGGACAAAGATGGAACCCTGGATGACTTTCCACTGAGATTCTGATGACTTTAGAAACACTTCCCTGGCTTCTTCCTGTCCATTACTCTAAGGAGGACAAATGCTTCCTCCAGCTGGTTAGCACATAGGAGAGCATCCCGTGATGTCCTCCCTCAGTGCCAGGCTCTATGTCCCACTGAGCCACCTCCTTGGGTGCGGCCAGTTCCCCAGAGCTGAGCAGTCATGGGAAGCACATCCTCCAAACCGGGGGAAGTGCAGAGAAGTGCAAAGTGGTCATAAGTCTCAGTGCTGAGGAACCTCCTGTGGTTTTGCCCGTCCCCTGAAAGCACCCTAATGTGAGCCAGAGTAAGGCAAGACTGATGCAAGGACTTACTTCCTGACACCACTGCAAACAGCAGAGCTGTAAAGACAAATGGGAAAGAAATCTCTTAATCCAAGTACCTGACCTAAAAGCTTGTCGCACCCTTCTTCCATCGGCACTTACTTAATTGAGAAAATGGGGGTCAAACTCTCCCGCAGGCTTGCTATGAGCTGTGGACTTGCTGAGTTTTCCCTTTCTTGGTGTCCCCTCGTGTTTATGCAGGTCCCCTCTCCTCCTAAAGGACTTTTTAATCTCTTGGCCTTGGTGGTTTTCCCACTCCTCTGGATACCAACTGCCTGGTGCTTTGCTAACAGGTGGGGAAGATATTCAGCTGTTGAATGTTGAAGCACCAATGTCTGCATGGCAGAGGCCAGCTTTGACACCGGCTTCTTCCCCCTGGACCTTTCATTTCAGGTGTATAACTGCCTACAGCTCAGCACAGGCTGTTCTTTGAGACCAGGCCAGCTGTCTACTTGTCCCTTAGGGGTTATGGGGCACTCTGGGCACCTGCCTGGTGCCGCACGCTCACACGGAAGAGTGATGCTAGCAGGATTTAGTTTTGGGACTTTTCTGCCCAGCAATGAGCTAAACCGACATGACACCTGCTGGTCACTTGGTTTTTAGCACGATTTTCTTCCCATTGGGATTTTCTCCAACAAAAATGTGTACCCAGGGCTTCTATTGAGCACAAGGCTTGGCATACCACATAGAATCATAGAGTCATAGACTGGTTTGGGTTGGAAAGGACCTTAAGATCATACACATGTTCTACACCAACCTGTCTTCCACACACCCAGCAGCCCTGGGATTTAATATCTGAGATCTGGAGAGAATTTCAGTGATTGCATTTCTCTGGACAGTAGATATTTTGGAAAATGTACAGAGATGGGAGAAGAGAGTGGAGGCATTGGGGCATTAAGAGGTGCTAGGAGCTACTGTCTGTTGCGGAGAGTTGGGAAGAGAGGTAGTGGAGGAGAAGGTGGCACAAGGGCTAGGCCAGGCTGTGTAAGCTTTTGCTTAGGAATGAGATAGGCAGCGTGTATGGATCCAGCTGGGGTGATGGACCATCCTGCTGCTGGATGTGCTAGGCACTGTGGGAGAATTCAAAGCATGGTGCAAGTGCAGCAAACCTTGGTGTCTGGGTCCTGGGTCCCTCCTGCCTCCTCCAGCACCTAGTTACAGCTGAGTCCAGGCTGCCACCTGGAGGTATCAACTCCTCTTTCTTATATTCTGGAGCTTCATATCTTGGAAATCACAACTTTTTATCAGATTTGGAGGCCACTGCTCTACAGCAACTCCCATGTTATTGGAGGGTAGTGATGGCAGCCATTTTTCTGAATGCACATTTTAAATATCCATTAATTTTCTGCTCTCAGCCTCCTGAGGGAGTTTCCTCCCAGAGGAAAGAGACCCATCACAAGCAGGTAAGTGTTGCTGTGGATGTAGAGCTGTGTTTCTGTTCTACAGCTGTGCAGGAGGAGAGGCAGAGGAGCAGGGAGCGGAGCGAGAACGAAGCCGAGTCCACAAGCAGTGGCAGCGAGGACATGCCTGTGGAGAGGATCCTAGAAGCTGAGCTGGCAGTCGAACCCAAGACAGAGGCATACAGCGATGTGAAGACAGAGAGCTCGGTAAGGGGCACTAACATCACTTGCAGCCTGAGATGAGAGCCTTTGAGGTGTGATTTGAAAAGCTAAACCTGATGTGAATGGCTAGCATTTTGCAAGGGGTTTTTGGTTTGCACTGCCTAAAAATCAGTAACCATTTTTCATTTGAAGCTACTCTGAATGACTAGAAAACAGGCTACACATTAAGTTCCTAGCTGTTTTTTTAAATTCCCGTTGGTTTCAATGGGTCAATAGGGGGATAGCTGAATGCTGGAGATTCTCAGCCCTGGACACTGCTTGTCTGCCCCAAGTGACCAAGACTGGAATGGAGCTGGACTCAGCAGGTTTATTGTTGTGGTTTTACTGGTTTGGATGAAACTGCTGTTCATGCCCATTCAGAGGCTGCTTGATGATGATTAGATACGCCCTGGGGAGTAGGACTACAGCCTGCCATGCAGGACTTGCTTTGCAAAGAGCAAGCAAACAGAAAAGCTTAGCAACCAGCTGATTTGGCTGGTTGTAGAGGGGATAGTAGTAATAAATATCTTCTCTTCCCAGCACAGCTGAGATTATTGTCAGTTTGATCATTTTACTTGTGGCTCTCAGTATCATTCATTTGATCTGATACCATGTGCAATACAGACAGTGACTGTCAAAGATTTTCATTGACAAATTCTCTTTTCCTCTTTTCCCTTTGATATTGCTCTTAATTAGACAAATGACCCTGTTACCAACATATGCCATGCAGCTGACAAGCAGCTCTTCACACTTGTTGAGTGGGCCAAGCGAATCCCCCACTTCTCTGACTTGACCCTGGAAGATCAAGTCATTCTCCTCCGGGCAGGTAATGTTCCCACCTGGGGTCTCTGGGGCTATCCTTAGCTCCATTGTCCCTCCTCTGGGCTGTGTGCTGTGCCAGCCAGGCAAGATGGTGAATATGAAATCCTGATCTGATCTGTCCCTGCTTGCCCTATGACAGGGCAAGCACTCCATCATGAGCCATGATGAGCAGTTGGTAGAGGCTGTCTGTGGCGCAGTGGAATCTGCTGTTTGTTCCTCTCTTTATGCAGACATGTAGGAGGGCTGGAGAAGTGTGAATAAATGTCTTATTAATGTAATTCCTTTAACTGCAGAACTTGCGATGTGTGGGGCACACTAGTGTGTAACATGCAAAATGAAAAAATAGTGTCTCCCCCCTTCCCTGAGTCTTTTTCTGCACCTTCCTTGCTGCTGGTCACAATTTGCCACCCCTTGCAGTGCTGGCAAGGGCGTAGTTGGCACTTGGGATCCTATCTCTCTTGCAAGCCCCGTCTGAAGCCAGCAGGAAGAAACCAGCTCTCCTGCTCCATGTGGGACTGATTTTCTTTTGCTAACTGTCTTTTGTGTCCTACACACCTCCTTTTGCAGGATGGAATGAGCTGCTCATTGCCTCATTCTCCCATCGCTCTGTGTCAGTGCAAGATGGCATCCTTCTGGCCACGGGCTTGCACGTGCACCGCAGCAGTGCCCACAGTGCTGGTGTGGGCTCCATCTTTGACAGGTATGTGGCCTGTTTTTGCCATCCCCTAGCAGCAGTGGTCAGGCTGGCTCTGTCTTTCCCCTCTGAATGGGCAGCATATCATTAGTAAGAACCCATGATCATCTGGGGCAGAACTAGTTTAGAGTGAGGAAGGGATGCTTGACTGGCTTAAAAACCAAGAATGGAATGAAAGCACCTTGGAAAGGGATTTGCAGCTGCAGAAGGAGATCTTTGGTTGAGTGTGCAGGGGGAGGAATGCTTCTCTGCCTTTTCTCTAGAGTTTGTCATAGCTGGATCTACAGCTAATAAAGCTCTTGCTGATCAGTATCTGGCAAAGCCTTATACCCCAACTTGCTCTTGTACCAACTGCATATTTACCATCCATGCCATGCCTGCTCCTTGCCTGGCAGGGCAGCACATTACCACTCTTACACAACCGGCATGCTTCACATGTTTTACACAGTGAAATGTGGAAAAAAAAAACCATGTGGTTTTCTTTAAATGGGTGCAAGTTTTCTCCGTGGTCCAAATGGAGCAGAGACCACGTGCTGAGCAAAATGAGAACAGGAGTGATTTTGATGCTTAGGTCCCTGGATGCTGTTGAGCAGTGTGTGGCATGGTTTTCCCTCAAAGCTGCTTCTTCCTGCAGAGAAGAATATGGGATATTACCAGTGCCTGTCCCAGATGTTTTTCAGTCCCCAGCCTTGATGTCTGTACATGTCTGTGTTCATCTTCCCACCCATGTCACCTTATGCAGGGTTTTGACAGAACTGGTGTCCAAAATGAAAGACATGCAGATGGATAAGTCAGAGCTGGGGTGTCTGCGAGCCATTGTCCTGTTTAACCCAGGTAAGTCTGAGGCCTGGGGAAGTCCCACTTGGCATGCACACCCTCTGGGCCATGGCAGGTCACAGGCAGGAGAGCGGTGTCAGTGAGCATCAGGCAGGACTGCAGGTTTGTCCCAGTCCCTGGGTCCATGATTACAGAGAGCCTGAAAGAAGTCACTCTGCAGTGGAAAGGGCCCCCTGCAGTGATTTCTTCCCTACCTCTATTTTCTCCTTCATCCAGATGCTAAGGGTTTGTCTAGCCCTTCAGAAGTGGAATCACTGAGGGAGAAGGTCTATGCCACGCTGGAAGCCTACACAAAGCAGAAGTATCCCGAGCAGCCAGGGCGGTGAGTGTCCCCAAGCAAGGCAGGCAGCTCAGGGCAGCACAACACCCACCGTGGAAAAAGAAGACTGAGGCAGAGGTGTCTGTGCTAGCTCTGCCTGAGCCACCCTCAAAAAGACGGGAGGACACCAACCAGAACTGCTTGAGCAACCCAGTTCCCGCAGGCTGGCCTGTCCTCTCAGTGCCCTAATCCTGGGCCAGAGCCTTTCTGGTGCTGGCGGGATTCATTTTTCTTGCTTTTCAATCCAATCATACCCTCTACTGGCCGAGCTCTCGAAGCGCCGGCAGCTGAACCCGTCCCCATTGCCACCAGCCAAGTGATGTGCCCACAGCATCTTCTGCTATTTTTGGCTCTGGATGTGACCGCAGAGCGCTACAAGTGGGACGTGGGGAGGGGGATGCACTCTGCTTGCTGCACCCCCTTGCAGCTGCGCCTCGAAACGAGAGGCAGTGGCTGGCAGAGGCACTTCTGAGGGGCTGCACATTCTTGGGAGGCTGGGGAGTTTTGGAAGATTCTTTTTCCCAAGAAGGATTGAAATGGCACCATGGAGATGTAAGTCTTGAAGAGAGAATCTGGATGTATCTTTTTGGGGCTTTGGGGGGTTTTGGGTTTTTTTTGGTTTTTGGGGTTTTTTTGGGGGGGTGGGTTGTTTGGTTGCTTTTTTTGTTTGTTTGTTGTTGTTTTCTTTTCTTTTGTTTGTTTCTTTATTTGTTTGGGCTTTATGTTTTAAAATGCTAAAATCTGTTTTGGAAAACATACATCCCTGAGGACATTCAAGTTGAGGCTGGATGCGGTTCTGGGCAACTTGAGCTAATTTAAGATGTCCCTGCTCATTGAAGGGGCTTGGACTAGATGGGCTTTGAAGGTCCCTTCCAACCCGAACTATTCTATGATTCTATGTTCCATCCACACATGCAGAGTGAAATGCTTATTTTGAAGGCGTAGGGGAATCTAAGATAGAACTTCCCAAGCCATGTTTTGGGGAGAATTCAGGCTCTTCTCTTCTGAGCCCCTGCTGCAGTCTTGGAAACACTTGTGAGAAGGCAGCCAGTTCCTCTCACATGCTTCTGACTTTGCTCTCTTCCAGGTTTGCCAAACTCCTTCTGCGTCTGCCGGCACTGCGCTCCATCGGGTTGAAGTGCCTGGAGCACCTCTTCTTCTTCAAGCTGATTGGAGACACCCCCATTGACACCTTCCTCATGGAGATGCTGGAGACACCCCTTCAGGTCACTTGAAGGTCTGGCCTCTCTGTGGACAGATCCTGTCCCCACCGTGCCCCTGCACAGCCTCCCACCCCTCCACTCTGAGCCTGTGAGAGCTCCCACCCTCCCTCCACTCCTCCTCGGTGGGATTGTTGTGTTTTGTACAGCTGTAAATCACCTCCTCTAACCCTCCCTGGCCTGGCTGTGGGAGGTCACAGATCCTCTGACCAGTTAACCATTCCCCTGCCCCCTGTACAGATAATCTCTTTAAATTATTTTTTCATTCTCAATAAAAGCCAACAAAACAAATAAAATAATATGAGAGAGACACTGATTTCAACTGGCAGAGC
Source organism: Psittacula echo (assembly GCF_963264785.1). Classification (NCBI taxonomy): domain Eukaryota; kingdom Metazoa; phylum Chordata; class Aves; order Psittaciformes; family Psittacidae; genus Psittacula; species Psittacula echo. The sequence goes on from NC_137740.1 coordinate 21,527,650, forward strand.
AGTGTCCTCTTTTGCTGTGATCACTGGTCTGGCTTGGGATGGGGCTGAGGGATGCTCCCGAGACTCTTAAGCAGCCCAAATCAGGACAGGAGCATCACTCAGGATATTGCTGGTTTTGCTGACGGGCATAGTCCTCTGGCCAAGAAAGGACAGGTATTGTAGCTCCTGCTAAGGAAAAACCTGGAGAAACTTGGTGCTTTGAATCAGAATACTTCATTCCACCACCTTACAAAGAAACTCCTGGACTACTTGAATTCTTTGAAAATTTTAAAGTAATTTTAAAAGTGACTTTTTAATGTACTTTTTTGTTTTCTGAGCTAGTCCAGTCACTGAGGGAAAAACTGAAGTGCTTCATTTTGGTTCAGGTGGAGTATTTCAGGGTGAACCAAACCTGGCATGCTCATGGATAATTTTCAGTTTTCTAAAGCTTCGCAGATCCTGTTCTCAGCTGCTTTTTTAATTTATTTTATTTCCCCCTCCATATTTTTGCACTGCAAACAGGCTCTTCAACCCCAAATTTTATAATCTCATGCCTCTGTAAGTGAAACTTGCAGAGACAGAAAGTACAAGACACTCAACAAACCTGCTTCAAAGATCTGCCTGGTCTTTTCCCTGTTCAAATGGCACTGCTGGAGCTTCCCATCACAACTGAGCTAACCAGAGTCAAATGAGTTAAAGACATTAATTTGTTCAATATGCAGAGCTTATCCTGGTGGGAAAATGTCCTCCCAGGAACCCAGCAAAACTGTCTGCATTATTATTCATAAAACAGGTGTAGTGTTAAGTGATCTGCCCCTTCTGACCCTCTCAGCAGACAGTGCGGTGAGATGCAGCCATGCTTCGTCTGTCCGTGTGACAGATTGCAACGCTGCCGCTCAGCGACTCAGGAAGTTTGAGGGGAAGGAGTAGTGACAACAGGATAAAGAAAGAAGGATAAAAATGAAACATTTAACATTTTGTTAAAAATCCCACCCAGGGACATGATTTGTTCTCTGGTATTTCATTGTGAGAAGGAAAAAGAGAATGAAAAGAGCAGAAAAAGAAACAAACCCTCCAAATTATGGAAATGCTAAATTGTTTGGTTTTTCTTGTGATGATGAAAAGAACAGGGAGAATTTCAAATAGGTGAAAAGCACTGGCCAAGGGGATATTTTAAATTGAAAATGTGATTCTCTATTAAAAAGGAAATATTCTAAAGAAGGGTAATCAACCTGCTCATTGTAAAACCTTTGCTGGAATTCGAGACACTGCACGCAGACTGTGCTGGGATGGTACCCACCCCACACTGCTGGCTAGATAAAGCAAGAGGTTACTTCCAGCCTGGACTAGTACAAGCTTAAAAGCTGTGGGCTTTTAAGAGCTGGTCCCCAACTAGATGGTTTGGGTTTCTTTCCTGATTATGAAGCTCTGAGTTTCTCTTGGCCTCCCTGCTCTCAGTTTTGATAGTTTAAGTCAAGGAGGTTGGTTGGCATTAGCAGACTTAGCCAGAGAAGGGCCACAGGAGCTGATGCCACTGTCTGAAGGTAGACCATGTGGTATTAATGCCTTTTGTTGAAATATATAGAGGGAAACATGGGGATCCTCGTGCTGCAGTAGATCTCTTGCTAAGGTGGTGTCTGAGTGCTATTTTGGAGCCCTGCAGCACTTGGTGGTAACTCAGAGTGTGCTTTGGCTCTGGGGTGAGTCACTGCAGCACTGCAGGCTGAGCCAGCTGGAGGGCACAGGATGCTTCAACACCCGTAGTGCTGTCTCTTTCAGGAGCTCACAGCCTGTTCTCAGCACACAGTTGTTGCAGCTGTGATTATATTTACATGGAGCTGCAAGGTTGGAATTTAATTTGGCCAAGGCAACCACAATCACTGAGACATGCTCAACCGTCTCAGATAGGGATTTAACATAGACAGTGTAATGCCTCTTGGTGGCTTAATTTGGATCCATGATGAGGAATTCACGTCCCTGGTATTCCACACTGGCAGAACAGTTCAACGTGTGGGCAGCAGAGAAAAATAAACTGGACAGAAGAGTGGGATCCAGTGCGTAACCCAGATGATCCTGCGTGTGCCACTGCAGTCAATGTGAGTAGAGCTTGCAAAGTCTCATGAGCGATTCACCTTGACTGTCTTGACGCTGATTTTGGGCTACTGCCTGAGCCACAAACAGTCACTTTTTGAAGTGGGAAATAGTGGGATATGATAACTAAGAGATTTCCTGTTCTGTGTCCTGGACACCCCTACTCTTAGCAGTCTACCTTGAGACCCTGGAAAGGTGGTTTCTGAGCTCTGTCTGCAATCATTGAGGATCTGAGGTTTGTCCTAACCCTTGGATTCCTCAGCCTGTCATCTCTATATGATGGTATCCAAATGCTGCTTTAGAGTAGTGCTTCCCCTAGCCTTGCAAAGCGTAAGGGTAAGTCTCTACAACCATCCTGAGAAGCAACTCCCGCAGCATTCAGTAATAACTCATAGATACACTTTTCCGTCAGGCTGAATTGCTGCAGCAGAACAGCAGCTTGGCATGGCTGGAGCTTGCCCAATCTGCAGTTCTGCAAAAACCTAATTTTCATAAAACAGTAGAAATGGCAATCGTGGATAAGCCAAAGAAAACTCATATTCTTGCACATACATTCAGCCCCAGCTTGTGTGGAGTTAAAACTACACAAAGAATTAGAAATAGCCCTGAAGAACTCGAAACTCAAGAAATACCAAAGTTTAAATCCCTTTCAATGTGGTCACTTTTCTTCGCAGACCAGTGTCATGATGATGTATTCAAAATCCAGGCATCAGCTACTTTTCAGGCATAACAAGGAGAGCATACCAGGGTCCAGCTACCTATGCTTACTACTGAAACCTGGCTCCTCCTGTCTCCTTAGAATTTTGCTCTTGCCAGATTCCTGTTGCTGGGTCTCGCCACTACTTTGAAGATCCAGTCATTGGTTTCCCCAGGAAAACCTTCATAGCCTCAGATTAAGCTCTGGCATTTTTCTTTTGCTCTTAGAATGACTGGTGCAAGACAGTGTGTCATATTCTCTTTCTTACCATGCATCATATCTCATGAGCTTCCAGAGTTAGCAGCAGGTCCCCCCAATACAAACAAGCTTTGTTTTAGTGCACAGGCCAAAGGTTTCAAAGCATTTATTAATTCTCATCTGTTTGCTCTGTGGTGCTCTATGGAGAAGACACCAAACAATAGTGGGTTTAGCCATTTATGATGGGGACCTCAGAAAAAATGAAAAACACTTCAAACTCCATTGCTTGTGCTAAGCTGGATTTGTTTCTCACCCAGAAATCAATCCAGCGTATTTTCCTGCCCTGACTTCGTTTGGGTTCTGTAGCGGCTGCTTCAGTTTTTACTGAAGTTCAACAACAGCAGTTCTGTATTGGGAATAAAATAAATAAAGCCCAAGATATAAAGGTTTGAGCCTTTCATTTAACTCAGCTCCACTTTCCCTGCTGAATTTAGTGATTCAAGATCATGTCCTATACACCTAAGATGACTTTCAGATGCCAGTGGTGTGACTCTAAATTGAGTGCCACCACCATTGGCCTTTCCTTGAGGGACTGGACTGCTTTCACCGTCCCACCTGAGCTTCCCTGACATGCTGTCTTTGCTGCCCCATTTCTCTGTCTGTCCCCTCTCCATCCCACCCAGCTCTCTGCTGCCCCATCAAAGGCCTGGGTGGGAAGCTGGAGAGGCTGTGCTGACTTGTTACCTCCTGGAGCACCAGAGGGCATAGGGAGGAGGAGGAGGTAGAGGAGAAATTACACTGATTCAGAGCACGTGGGACTCCTTAGAGCTGATGGTGGAAAATGGGAAGCAGTGTGTGTATCCTCTGTCAGGATTGACTGCTTTTATTTCATGGTGAGGTACATAGTGGTGGAAAACATGATACAAAGACAAAAAAGCTCTGGTAAATCCCCAGCTGTTTGTCAGTGTTGGTGGAGAAGGACCAACCCAGACCTATGTAAGGCCAGTGGCTGCCACCCCACACCACTCTTGTCTCTCTCCCTATGCTCTCTGTATGATTAGCACTTCCTGGGACAGGCTTGGCTGCAGGGATTTCAGTGGTAAAGAAGTGTGTCCCCAAAGGATATTCAACAGCGTTGTGGCTGTGGGTTGGTTTCTGGCTTGCCTCTCTACCAGGGCCAGCCAGCCTAGCTGGGTCTGCAGCAGCTGATGTCTATAAAGGGCTGTGAGAGTGACAGGAAAGAGAGGGTGGTGTGTACTTAACAGGGTAAGTGGCATAGAGGGATGTCTCTGAGTGGTGGGGAGGGCTTTGTCTTCTGGGAAGACTTGGCTTCAGGCATTGAAAGCACCCTGATGATGCTGACTAGCTGACCCAGTGGCTCCTGCCCCAAGAGAGGTGGCTGGAGGACATGTAGGGAAGCACAACTCATAACAGCCCTCTCCCTTGGTCTCCTGTGTGCATGCTTTTGGGTCCAGACCTCTTTGCTCCTCTGTGGTTCTGCATCTGCTTTGCTGTGCAGAGTTAAGGTGATGCTGGATTTGGTTCCCTGATGTCTGGAGCCATGCCTATTGCTCTGACTGTGGCCAGCCACCCCTGAAGCTGAGTGCTGTTGATCTCCTTCCAGTAGTGAACAGTGTGGACCTGCTGGTCCACCCAAGCTCCTTGGCACAAAACAAGAGAACTGGGCAACCCCAGTGGAGGATGGCTGGGGGAAATGTGTGGCCTCTCTTCCAATGCCGTGGGCTTGTTAATTTGGCAGGCAGCTTCTGTTCAATGATGTTTTTTGCAGACCACCCAGTTTTTGTGACACCTGGCTCCCTGCAGAGCCTACAGCTAGGAGAAAGCCTAGTCCTGCTTCTCCTCTGATTTAATTCTCTTCTGCTGCTGCTGCTGATGTGGGCTGCTGCACTTAATTCAGCCCTGGGAGAGCTAATCATGGAAAGCCTGGCCCTCAGAGGCTGCACTGAGCTGGCTGAAATACTGCTTCCATCTTTTGTAGGGCTAAGGTGAAGGTGCAGCTCACCTGGTGACCATCCTTTGCAGGAGACCAGGTGTGCTCCAGCACTCGTGAACTGTGCGGGAGCTGTCGGATGTGTGTAAGCTATGGGCAGCAACACCCTGCTGCAGCCCCCTTGGCATTATGTGCTGGTGGCCGTCCCTCAGGCCTGATCCTTCCTAGACTGAGCTGGAAGTTGCACATAAGAGCTGTGAGGTTAAGGCAGTCTCCAGACCCCTCCTTGCCTAGAGAGGAGGGCCGGCAGGGAAACCACCAGATGACAGCACCTAGGGGGAGTTTCCAGCTGTTGCTGCATCTCTGAACAGACCAGATCAAGCAGGCAGTCTGAGTATATACGCATGGTGCCCTGTACAGGACCACAGTTTTTAGCAGTACTAAGGGATGACTTTCCCATCCCATGGGGCTGACTCCTGTGGAAGAAAAATCTACTGCTGTGCACAGCTGGGGTGGAGTGGGCTGGGCTGGCTGTGCTGTTTTGCAAAGGGAGGAAGAGCAGTGTCTGGAGCCCTTGATCATGTCCTGGCTGGGCTGGTGTCTTGGAAATGTTGCTCTGATGGATCTGGCTATTGAGAAACTTGGCTGGAGCTGCTCGGGAACCTTCAGGAGAGACAGAGGCATCAGAGCCCAGTGACTCCCTGCTGCAGCTCAGCCTTTCTGGATGTGAGGGATCAGAGCTGTTTCACTCCAACCTGTGCAATAGTACCATTTCTTTTGTGCCCGAGCTTCCAGTGTAGTTACACTCCGATCCAGCAAGGCTGTTACAGGAGTCCATTTCCTTCTCTCATGGGATTTTTGCAGGGTGGTAATCCACCCCTGCGAACCTGTGGCCTCTTCCCGTCCTAAGAGCTCCCAAAGGACATGACCTTGGTGCCTATATCACCCACATCATCTGGGCGTGGGGAGCACTCGGTGACGAGGATGCCCCACAGAGAGGCTGGGAGCACCCCTGTGGCTGGTACCAAGGTCACTGGTGAACACCGGAGGTGAAGCCCCTAAAAACCTCCCATCATCCACGAGCCTGTAGCGGGTCCCTCGCAGCTCTGCAGCCAGTTCTCCCTTGCTAGCCGGAGAGGGGGGACCCGGCACTCCTCCGTGCCGGGGGAAGCTGCGGCCGCGCTGTCCAGGCTGCTCCAGCAGCAGCAGGCACGCGGTCCCGGCCCTGGTACGGGTGGCTTCGGGCCTGCGAACCCGTGAAACTCCCCGAAAAATTAGCGAACCCCCGCCAGGGAGGAGAGAAGGAGGGAGCCGGGCAGGACGGGAAATTGCCGGGGCTGCGGGAACGCTCCAAGTTTCAGCTTCCCCGGCCGGGCGGGATCTTCTTTTCCGCGGGTTTCCCCTCTCCGAAGCCGATGCGGTTTGGCGGAGCCGGAGCGGCGCTTCCCCGGGGCCACCTCCCTCTGTGACTCCGCGGTACCGGCGCACGTAACGGGCCGGGCCCTGCTTGGCGTCAGCCATCACCGGCGGCGAGCCTTCCGGGGCAGCTTTCCGCCTTCGTTTTTGTTTTGTTTTTCCCTCCTCCCCTCCCAGCACTAATTTTCCTTAAACACTCCAGGGCAGCGGGAGAGAGGCGCCGGAGGCAACGCGCAGCGCGGGGGGGCGCATCCCCGCCGGGAACCGCAGTCCGCCCCGGCCGCTGCCTCCTCGGACCGGGATCGGCTTTTCCCAAAAACTCCCGGCCTGGGCTTCTCCTGGAAGGGGAGCTGGTTTCTAGGCGGTTTCACCAGTGGGAGAGCCTTGGTGGCGGGCCACCACCCTCCACCTTTTTTTTTATCCCTTTTTCTTCTTTTTGGCTTTCTAAAAAATAACAGGGAGGGAAAAAAAAAAAAAAAAAGCCAGGGAGCGGAGCCGAGGCGGCCCGGTCGTGCCCCCCAGAGCCGGGAAGAGCCGCCGGCCCCTCGAGGCGTGGCGGGGCCGATGCCTGCAGCCAGGCAGGAGAGCGGGGAGGAAACTTATTTCGAGTGGGGTGGAAAGGGGAGGGCAGGGCAGGGGGTGGGGGTCGGGGTCGGGCAGGGAGGTATCAGCTCCAGGAAATGTGCCTTGGCAGCAGTCGGACGGGCGCTTCCCTGCAGGTTGGTGCGCTCCTCTCCGGAGCCGTCCAGGGCGCCGAGGCTCGGTCCCCACTCCGGCAGCATCGGCGACGGGGAAGGAGAGGGAAACCAGCTTGGGGAGGCAGGAGCCGCTGCAGGATCATCCCGGAGCGGTGGCTGCGGACGTCTCTCCCGCCGGCTCCCTGCAAGAAGGCTCCGCCCGGGCCGTCCCAGGTAAGCGGCCGAGCCCTGCCGAAGGCTGTCCCGCATCATTCTGTCCCGTATCCTCCCGTCCCGCTGCAGCGGAGGGCCCCGGGGCTGGCTGCCTCACACGTCGGAGCCGTGGGGCTGGTGAGACGCTGTGAGCCCCCCTGGGGCTGGGGCTGCGAACCTGGAGCGGGGAATTCGGGGGTTTCTTCTGGCCGGAGATATGGAGGGAGGAGGGAAGCGGGGCGTCCCGGGAGCGGGTGGGTAGCCGGGGCGGGGAAATCCCGCCCGGGAGCGGTGGGGCCGGCGGCTGGGCTGAACGCGGTGAGTCCGGGCTGTGTTGGCAGGCGGGCCGCGCGGCCCCTTCACCCGGCCCGGCTTCTCACCATGTTGGACGGGCTGAAGATGGAGGAGAGTTTGCCGAACGCCCTGGACCCCGCGGCCCCGTTCTCCTCCCTGCTGGGTAAGTCGGGGCACCCCGTTTGCCCTCCTGGGGACCCTGAGGGTAGGGCACAGCCGGCCGGGACATGAGCGATGGGCACCGGGGGACCCCGGTGGCAGCTTTCCCCGCGGCTTGTTCCTGCCCGGCGCCGCGCCGCTCCCTTCGCCCGAGCAGTGCCCCCGTGCCCGCCTTTCCCGCTCGCATTTCGTTCCGTGAATGCATTAAATTGTGTGCTCCCGCTCTCCCCCCCAACTACAGCGAAGGCCTTTCCTTCGTATCGAACAATTTAATTTATATTTTTTAATTTCGTTTTAATATCCTTTTCAAACAATCGCTCTCTCTCCGAGCTGCGGTTCTGCCTTCACCTTTCCAAAAGGAACGAAATCGGGGACGATGACCCGCTCCCGGAGCTGCTGTAAGGCTCAGGTCCCCCTCGGATCCCGGAGCGGCGCCCCGCACACTCTCGCCCACCACCCGATCCACCAGCCTGCACCGGGGAAGCGGGAGCGGCGCGATCTTCTGTTCGTCCCTCGCGCGGTCCGTCTCCCCGTCCACCTCTCCCTCCACCCACCCCTGCACCCGGGTCCTTCCTGTAGGCAGAGCCGCGACCCCCAAGTCGGTGTGTGAAGGGTGCCAGCGCGTTATTTCGGACCGGTTCCTGCTGCGCCTCAACGACAGCCTGTGGCACGAGCAGTGCGTCCAGTGTGCGTCCTGCAAGGAGCCCCTGCAGACCACCTGCTTCTACCGCGACAAGAAGCTCTACTGCAAGCTGGACTATGAGAAGTAAGTGTCTTCTTGTCCCCCCGGTGAGCCCCCTTCGTTCCACTCCCAGCACCCTACTGAAAGCATGAGGGGCTGGAGGGCTTCCCTGCAACTTCGCTGCTTCCTCTGCACTGTGTGTCCCAAGAGGTGTCAGCTTTACAGTGCTGTGTGGTGAGTTGTGCTTCTCCCTTGCAGCCTTGTCGCGCCCCAGTTCTCCCCTTTTTGGAAGTATTTCCTTGTGCTTGGCTTGGGCCTTGGGCATTTAGGAGCCTTTTGTTCGGAGCCTGAGACTTGGGGTTACCGGGCCTGAGCCTCAGTAACCCCGAGGCTGTGGAGGGACAGGGACAAGTGTTTTCCCCATCTCCTCTGGCTTTGTTCTCCAACTGAGCATCTTCAGGAGGAGCATTATATCCTCCCTGATGTGGTTCTGGATGGAGTTAGGAAAATATTATATATTATTAGGAAAATAGTCCCACAGGCAGGACAATGCTATTGCTCCCTCTGGTCAGATGGAGAAACTGAGGCACTTGTCAGGGACCAGGGAAGGCCCCGCTGAATTTGAAGTTTTTGCTGTCACATGCTGAAGGCTTTGCCTGCATCTGGGGCTCTGATGAGCAGGAAATTTAGACATAGGTGGTTAAAGCTTCCAGTTCTGATGCTGCTCCTTTGGCAAGTGTGGGGCTGGAGGGGGGGAAGACAATGAGAAAACTATTTTCCCTTCTTTTATTTAAAGAAAAACCTTTCCAGTGGGAATGGGGAGAAGGTTGTTGAGTCTTTCCTCTGCAGCTGTTTTCATTTTCTTCCTGATCATGCCACTCTCACTGTCCCTGCCGGACCCCGTTCTCTGGCTGGGTTTTGGAGCCGTTAAATTTGTGTTGCCTCCTGGCCAGTTGTTTCTTGAGGAGGGTGTAGCTGTGAGACTGGACCCTTCACTACAGCAATAGCACAACTGCTGAAGCCCCATGGTTCCATTCCCAGGTCACTGCTACATGAGAAAACAGTGGTTGGCGATGCTCTTATCCCCGGCCTTCAGTGGGCCGATGAGCGTGCCTGGGGGCTAGCCCTACTTCAGGCCTTGTTAAAGTTGTTTTTTTTTTCCTTTAAGTCCCGTATTGTGGGTCTGAGTTTAATCACTATGGATACAAAGCAAATTGAAAGCAGAATTTGTGCGCGTGACCTTGTTTTCAAATGTTTACGAAAGAGTGGAAGAATTAGCTGCCGTGAGAGTGGGAAGGACAGCGCTGCGGTATGGGATTTTTTTTTTTTTTTAAGGCAAAAATTTGTTGAGATTGGGTGCCCTGCTTGCTTGTTCATAAAAATTTGGCTTCCCGTTCCCATAGCTTTCCAACACAATTTAATTCACATTTTTTGCTTTACCGGTGCCTCTATTTGGAGCATTAAGGGGAAACTGGGATGAATATTACCGCAGAAATGCCTTTCCAGCTTGCAGCACGTGTGGGTTTTACTCTCTGTGTGTTTGACTGCAGCTTCTGAGCTCTGGAAGCTGGCTCCAACCTGGAACCTTTCTCCTATGTCTCTTGTCTGGGAAAGAAATCGGTGCCTCAGCTGGCTTCTTGTTGGGCACATCTGGCTTTTGGGATGGACAAGGATGATTGTGAAAAAGGAAAATGCCACAAGTATTTCCTAGGCTCTGGTGATGGCATCATTTATCCTGGTTATTTCCCAGCTGTGTTTGGTTTGGTGTCTGACTGGAGCTGGGAGTGGGCTGTGCAGCCGGTGTTTTCCCAGAGGTGTGATGGTTTTATCCCTGAGCCACTGCTGGTTTCTTCTCTTGCTCCCACCTGCCCCTTGCTATCGCATCTTTGTCCCCTTGAGTTTTATTTTATTTTACTTTTTTGGCATGGGGCTGTAGGCGCATGTCCCTGCTTCCTCCATCCCCTTGCCTGGGCTCTCTGATGTGCCTGCGCTGTGACTCCTTACCTTGGGACGGCAAGGATGCAGAGAGCTATTCCCTTTGGGCTCTGCTGAGCTTTACACATGACTGTATTTAACGAAACCTCCTCTTTCTTTGCCCATGCTGCTCGTCCCCATGTTTTACTCTGGCGCAGTAACACTGTGCCGGCGTCTGTCTGAGTGCTGATGCTGATAATGGGGCTTTCAGTGTGAAAGGGGCAGGGGAAGAGCCACTGCTCTTGCACTGAGCTAATTACCTCAAGCCGATAGCTGGTTAATTATCGTGAGTGACTGACACTCCTTGTGCAGTGCAATGGTGTAAAGTGGCCGATCCTCCCCGGGGCCTCTCTGTTGGCTTGTCGGGTGGGAGAGCTGGGGTGTCTGCGTGTGAAACATCAGTGCTGGGAGTATCAGGGAAGCGGTTGGGATCCCACTTTCCACTGCTGTGGTGTCGGTGGTTTTTTTTTTTTGGTTTTGATTATTTAATTGATTTTGTGGAGATTTTTGTTTGGTTGTTTGGTTTTGTTTTGTTTTTAATTGAAAGATGGGATTTCTCTTCCATGTGGTGACTGTTGCGATGTTTTATTAGAGATGAGTAGGTGCAGTATTTTCTGACAGACCTCCTTGCTCTCTGAGTTCCGTTTATAAGAAGGCTGTAGAGGGTTAATGACAGAGCGTGATATGGCAGAGCCTTTAGTTATAAATACAGCCGTGGAAAGCATTATGGGCGGTATTAAGAGACCATCTGACTTGCTGGACTCTAGAAATTGAAGAATCACTTACTAAAGCACGTGTTTTACATTTCTTTGTCTTTCATGAAGAGGAAGACCTTGGGGGAGGACCCGGAGAGGGATGGTTGAAAGACAAAGGATGTCAGGCCAGGTCTTGGCATCTCTTTGGGGTGCTCAGGGCCACAGCTTAGGACCTGTGGGCAGTTTGGACGGTGATGCTGACCACGCACTCAAGGGGCCGGGGGTCATTCTTGGATGAGCTTCCCTGACTCTGGTGAGGAGGGCTCTTGAAGAGGGCCTGCTTGAGCCATGCCCCTGGGACAGAGTCTATTTGGGGCAGAGGACATCAGTTACAGAACATCCTGAATCTCACAGCAGCCCCCGGCGCTTGTCCAAACCTGATAAGTCTTAACTATGACAAGGTTCAGGCTTTGCCCTGGCCAGCTCCCTGACTGCAGAGCAGATTTGGGGATGTTCCCCAGCTGTGGGGCCCCTGCGCTGGTGACCAGGGAGATGGGCTTTTGGGGTGGCAGGTTTTTTTGAGGGGTAACATCAAACCTGGCCATAAATGAGGAGGGGTGCTGGAAGCAATGAGAAGAGTGGGGCTGCCCTAGAAGCTTAAAATCCACATGAAGATGGGAACACCTGAGCCCCACAAGCCTAGAGGTGTCTTATAGTGGGTTTGTATGAGCCAAGTGGAGCCAGAGCTGTAGGGAGAACTTGGAGCTGCTGGGACATCCCCATCCCAAAGCCCCACCGTGGGTGATGCCAGTGGCATGCAGAAGCCCTGCTGGCTGGTTCTGGGGGCCAAGAGCACTGACAGCGGTGCGGTCATGATGGGGGGCGCAGCTGGGGAGCGTGGCGACGGCGGGACGGCTTGGCACGTCCCCAGCCACGGCGCAGAGCCCCAGCCCCGGCCCCAGCCCCGGCTGGCAGGAGCAGATGGCCAGCACATCTTGGAGCAGGCCTGGCATGTGGGCGCCGGCAGCAGAGGGGCAGCCACAGCCCCCAAGCCGCCTCCACCATGCCGGGCTCCCCGGCCGAGGGAGGCAGTTGTGTGATGCTTGTCCTGTCTTCGCATAGCTTGATGGCTCTGTGCTGTTGCCAGCTTCTGTGCTGTCATTGCAAAGCTCTCTCTGCTTGGTTCTGAAATCCCCTGCTCCTGGAGTCATGGGGTCACGTGGGTGCCTCCACCTCTGCCTCTGTGAATTAAAATGAGGAGGCACATCCGGATGTGAAAGAAAAAAAGTCCTTCCAACCTCTGAACACACAAAAGAAAATGTGTTTTAGAAACCCATCAGTGTTGGGTTTTAAAATCACACCCTGCCTCTTTGTATGTCCTGGCAGATCACGGCGGGCTCTACCCAGGGGGAAGGTGGGATCTGCTGGTGCAGGGCAGTGCAGCATAGCTTCCTCTCATGGGTTCGAGGCTTGTCTGGCAGCTGCTGCCATAGAGGAGAAAGAGGGAAGAGGTTTGAAGCACCGTGGCTGTTTATCTTGCTTAATGTGGGTAATGAATGTAATTGTGCAATTAGCTGCAAACGGTAGCACAGCTTCCCCAGCCCGGAAGGGTTGTGATGCAGGTAATCCCAGATGGATAGAATGAATAAGGTGATGCTGATACTGAATGCTCTAGAGCTGCCTGCTCCCACCGGCTGGGACTTCCTATGGTCTGTATGGTTTGTGCTGGTAATTTGCAGTCCTTTGCTTTCTCTTGCCTGGAGAAATGGGACTTTTTGCTCTTCTTGTGGCTGATGGGAGAGAATGGGCCTTCCAGAGAGCCATGGGTCAGCCCAGCTACAGTGGAGAATGCCTTCCAGAGGTTCTTTTCTCTTCTTATAGGGCATCCTATGAAGAGTATGGTGCTAACTTGGGGTTCTCCAGCTGGCCATGCACTGAAGGCAGTCAGGCTGGTCTGGACAGGGTAGCAGAGCACATGGAAGGTCTGTGGCATGATATCCTTCTTGCTGGTCTCTCTTTTCCCATTCCTCAATTTTTTCTTCTAGAGCATCCTATCCTTCTTGCCTGCTCTCCATCCCCACCCAGCACCTTGTTTCCTGTAGCAAATGCCTCTCTATCCTTGCCTCCTTCCCCATAGCTCCTGGAGGAAACATGCTGACTTGTGGGCTGGGATGAGCGCAGCTCTGGGGCAGTCGAATCTGGCCCCATCCCTACAAGGGTTATAGTGGTGGGTGCTGCCATGCCAGGACCAGGTGCTGGTCCTTTGTTTTTTGTTATTAGGTTGCCTTGTTGTGCTGGTGGGAGTGGGAGGGAAGTGGGGAAGCGGTGGGATGCAGCAATGAGAGGTGTGTTGTGGAGGCCGCTGTGGGCTCTGCACTGGAAATGCCAGGTGAGCAAAATCCACGCTGCCTCCATCTCTGCTACCCCCTGTCTTCTCACTTGTGGGGCTTTCCTTTTCCAAATGGAGTAGAGGACAGATTTGACATCCTGCCCCTTCACTCTGCCCTTAATTGGGTCTCAGTCTTGCAACTAATGTTTCATAGAAAGGCCTGGAAGGGAGCAATGTTTCTTAGCTTGGGACCAAGGCAGCTGAATATACTCATCGTATGTTATTTTGTAGCAGGGACCAGGGGTAGCTTTGAGGTCACCCTTTCTCCTGATCATTGACAGTGAGACTGTGGGTTGGTGCTGGCAAGGCTGGGACCTGAGCATCCTTGGGACTCTCTGTGGTTTCTGCCATCTTATTTCAGACCTGCAATGGCTGGTTTTCCCTTTCTCTCTCTTTCTCCCCGTGTCAGAGTTCTCCCTGATCAGTGTCTATCAGGGTGCTTGGATCTGCGGGAACTGCTTCAGATCTTTGCAAACCCAGTGAAGACATTGAAAAGAAATCGGCTGGGGGAGGAAAGGGGGGGTTTATTTCAGGTTGATGAGAATTTTGTCCCCATCAGCTGGAGAGACAGCTGAGGTCCTCTTCTGTCCCAGCTCACCAGCCCTTGCCTCGCTGATTCTTCACCTGCTTGTAGCCTCCAGGCACAGGGAGGGATTTGCTGAGCCACGGATTTGAGGGCGCCCACAATTGGGTTTCTTGCTCAGTACTTCCTTGGGGAGCTTTCCGGCAGGGTCTAAACTCGATGCTGTGGTCAACCCCAGCTGTTTTTGGATCGTGGTCTTGGGTGTTGGCTATGCCAGAGACTGGCCAGCATGTGGGCAGGATTTGCCAGTGGCCATGTGTGCTGCCAGGGAGGATGAGCTCCTCTGTCTGTCCCTGTCCCAGGGTTGTCTCAACATACCCAAACCCACAGCAGTTTCTGACTCTGATCCTGTACATTTGCCCCATGGTTTAGTTGGGGGACCCAGAAGCACCCTCTGCCTTGGAGGGGGAGAAAAGGCACTTTGAGGGGTGAGGGTCTCCTCTTCTGCTCACAAGGCTGCAAGTCCTGCTCCTTTCTGGGGAAAGAGAAAACCCAGTGGTTTGAATCTGGTTTGGATCTGGATTCATGGCTCCCCATTTCTGCTGAATCCTGTGGTGTTCAGCCAAGGGGCTACTCAGCATGCTGTAATGCTGGAGGATGTCTGAGGAAGAAGCTGTGGCCAAGGCTGTGGGAGGTGGAAAAGAGAGTGGTGTCCTGGGTATTTTTCCTTTCAAGATGTTCTTTGTCCCTTTGTACTCCATTTTGTCTCTGTCGTATGCCCTCTGCAGGTGCAAATGTAAAGTGGGGAAGTGGGAACAGGGTCCTGGGCTTAGAGCCTGTGCCTGTACCTGCAGTTTAATGAAGCATCTCCTCTGTAATAGGAGTAAAGAGTAGTTCTAAAGCAGGGAAAAAAAAGTTCAGATTTTATACGGGTTAGATACTGGGATTGACCGCCCAATTTTCTTTTTTTCCCCCCATAAATGTGTTTTCATGAGGAATTTGAATTTCTGTGTATTCACATATTTCAGGAGAGGGAGGTGTGTGGAGATAAACAGCGCTCCCTGCCATGCCAAGCACCATGCAGATGTGTGCGAAAGCCTATAGCTGCAGTTACACTAGCCCGTAACCTCCATTTTGTTCCTCGATATTTTTAACTTGGAAGAAATCATGTCTGGCCAGAAGGAAGTCAGCTGGTGCCTGGGTGCCTTCTCATGATGGTGCTCAGGAGCAATGGATGCACTCTGGTTGTCTGTGCATTTCTGTGAAACCAGCAGACATCTTCTTGCAGATCTGTTTGATTATTTTTAAGATCATCAAGCCTTGGTTGCCCAGGAGAAGGGGTCTGTAATTCCTGGCTTCCCATCCCAAATATTTACGAACAGCCAGATCCTGAAGCTTTTGCAAGAGGCCTGTAGCAGCCTGAGCCTATCTTATCTGATAGCCTTTCTCTATCAGACGGCTCTGCCTTCTTTCTTATATGTTTTGCTGGGATCTTATTAATAAAAGACCAATTTCTTCATCTTGTCGGGGATCCTGCAGGTGCTCTGCATTTTGTAGACTGGCTATCTGAAAATGGTGATTTCTTCCCACGGGGGTTTGAGTTTTGAGGAGGGTGGCATGTGCATCTCTCAATACAGGGGCAAAATCATGTTGTTTTCAATGCAAACAATTTATTATATTGCATTGTGTGCTTGCATGCACCTACCTGTTTTCAGTAGAGCACTGCCCATGCCTATGAATACAATCCTGTTTTGGGTTCAAGTCTCCTGCACTGGTGCCTGGCTGAGACTTGGCTCCTTTACCCATGAAAATGGGGCTGGAAATATGTATCTATCTAAAAAAGGATTTGTTCATTATCATAATGTCTTGCTGGGCATGTTTGAATAGGGAGCATGAATTCTCAGACTCTCTCCAGATTTGCCTTATTTTTACATCATGTCTGTCTTTATGTTTTCCACCTTGGGCTACCTTTGACTGAAGGCAATCGAGAGCTTGTGTTGTAGTTTCTCCCAGGCATGAATCAATAGGATGAAGGCATGAATTGGTAGGAGGACTGCTCTCCTCTGTATCACAGCACATCCTGGCAGGCAAAGGTGCTTCTTGTCCAAGGGTCGCTGGGGCTCTGTGCCTGCAGATGAAAGGTTTGTCCTGCACAGAGGCATCCTGCTCCTCCTGGGGCAAATGTGTCGAAGGCATGCTGGAGGAGGCTTCCTCAGCTGGTACTCATGCTTTGCGAGCCCATTAGAGCTCAGCATTGATCCTCCCCAGCTGTCCCCCTGTCTCCATCGTCCATACATTGTCTCTTGCCACTCCTTGCCCCTCTCCTTCCCTTGTGGGCTTCATTTCCTAACACTGCTCTTAGGGAGAGCTTTCTGTCCTTGACAGTGGAACAAATCCCTTTTCACATGACTCTCACACCTCAGCCTATTGTCCTCTGCCCCTGCCACCACTGTGCAGTCTCCCTCCCTGGTATGTCTGTTCTTCTGGAATGATAACCACTATTGCCCCTGAAATCCCTCTGGGTAAGGTCCCTGCCCTGCGAGGGAGCAAAGTGAGGTCTTAAAAACACAACAAGAAGCAAGAGTGATTCCTGGATAATTTACCTTTTGGATGCGATTCATCTCTTTGTGACGTGCATCCTGTACTCTAGTTTTGTGGTGCAGAGCTCCTTGGATGAACCTGGAACCTGTGTGTGCTGAGGGCTCCTTCTCTGTCTGGGGCCAGTGGAGCCACATTAAAAGTTCATTTTTCACTGCATAACATTGCCCAAGGTAGCTGAGCAGGAAGAGTGAGGCAGGAATTTTCTCTTTGCTATTGAAAGCTCAGGGAAACATTTGGCAGCAAAAATTTGGAAAGGGGAGAGAAATAGCTTAGGGGACATGAAGGCAGTTCTCAGCTGCAGCATTTTATTTATTCTTTTTTATTTTTATTTTTTAATTTGTAGGAGTCAGTGTTGTCATTTCTTTCCTTCAACCCCAACTGTTGTAAAAACATAAGAATGCTTTCCTTGTCAAAATTTCTGCTTGGCACTTGCCAGCTCTGTTAAGTCTTTGTTCCTGGAAAACAGTGTCTTAGCTATGCAAAATGTTGCTAACCTCTGCAGTAGTCTGTCTAAACAGGAAGAGGGAAATGCAATTTGGGAAATGGCATATGTTCACAAGTGCCTCCACAGGGATGATTTTGATGCCTTTGGATGATTAAATTCATGGTTGATGATTGTGGAGATGGATGTTTGTCAAGACACAACCCCAAAACTCTTGCCCAATGACTTCTGTGTCAAGCCCAGGTTGGAACTGCCTTTGAACACCCTTTTGAGGCATCTTTTCCATTTCTGGTCTTAGAGAGGACCATCCAGGCAACAGGAGAGGAGGGAATGGCAGCTGTGCTGTGTGTGCGTTGAGTATGCAGGACCCCAGCCTCGTGCTGGGTGTCGACGATGGGGTGACAGTCTGCTCTCTGCTTACAGACCACTTTCTGTAGACTCCTACAAGGGTTGAAGGGAAGGAAAAGGTTCTTCTGAGAATGTGGTTCAGGCAAGCCAAGCTCTGAATTGCCTGATGGAGATGCTGAACTCCAGGTGTTGGGTACAAGAAGAGCAGAGGGCCCCTTACTCACATGAACACTGTCTGTGAGCCCAATCATCCTCTTGGCTTGGGTGCCTGTGGTCTCTGGTGTGGTGGGATGGCTTAGGCTTATGTGTCTTGAGTCTAGCTTTTGCCAAATGGGTGGCCTTCTGGATTGGTGATGTGGAACTGAAATACTGAATTATGTATATCTCAGCATCTCTGCTGCCTGGCAGAGCACTGGAGTGGTATCGAACAGATCCTTTTAAACAGTGATGTGGACATGGGAGCTTGGTTAGGAAAGCCATTAAGTGTTTGAATTTTCTTGATGCCTGATCAGGTGAATGTTGCTCCTTCCTTCTGCATCCGTAATTATGAAAGGCTGAAAGAGCAACCTCAGTGGACTGGCTTAAAACTTTAATGAAGCTTAAAGTCTTGTAGGTTGGGCTCTTGAGTCTGAGCTTGTTTCAGCTCTGGCCCTAGAAAGGAGGGTTAACCAGAAAGTGGGAGAGGCTTCCTGCATGCATTACCTTGAGGACATCAAAACCCATGTTGATGGGAGGGGCTGTTATGGAGATGGTTTAGGGGAAAGTAATGACAGAAGACATCAGAGATAGGTGAAGGGCCCTGCATGGGGAAAGTAGGTCCAAGCGAGGTGTTTATCCTTGGCAGGGTGAAAGCTGCCCGTGGCAGGGATGAGATTTTCTGGCCCCTGCTGTGCAAGATGTGTGTGTAACGGTGCCTTCTGCTCTGCCACTCCAAACCTGGGCAGCACTGATGGATGGGTGCCAGGCTGCAGATGTTGCTGGGTTGCTCACCCACTCTGCCTGGTGTAACATGCTTCTCATGTAGCCTGCTAGAGGCACGCCAGGCTGGGGAGGATTGCTGGTGTGCACATGCTGGCAGCCTCTGTCTGGATCCTAGCAAGAACCAAAGAGTCTGTGCCCATGGCAGCATCTTTACAGGAGTTTCCTTCACAGCACCAAAATAACCTTTGCATCTTTTTTTGCCTGGCTGAGATGTGGAGCCAGGGCCCCAAGCTGTCACCCCTTGCAGGGCTGGGGGAGAAGTGCTCTTTCTCCAGATGTGCTGTTTTGTGAACCACCACCAGATCCCGTTTTTAGTTTCATGGTAAGTATTTGCAGTGGAAACGACCTCTGGCCAAACGTGCTGGGATCCTGCCTGCTCCCAGTGCTTCACCTTCTTCCCCTCGCCTCATGGCGAAACTAGCTCTTTATGGTTGGAGTGAGGATGGAAGAAACATGATCAATACTTTGATGCTGGGATATGTATGGGGACACAGTTAGATTCATAGGACCATTTCTTCATGGCCAACCAGGTTCAGAAGCACTGATGATACCCATCTTCATCCAGGCGGCATAACCTGAAGTGATGAATCTGGCTGCTAAACCAGAGAGCCCAAATCCACCCTGCTCTTCTGAGACGGACCATCCCCATCCTCCAGAGGAAGTAACAATTTCCATGCCAATAATGTCTTTATCTGTTTCCAACTGCACAACAAAAATCTCAGGAACTCCCTGAATCCTTGGCTTTTAAAGTAAATATACCCCCACCTTGCACTGGCCCGTTTCAGGCACTTCTGCCTCCAAAGATCTGCCTTGTCTTTCCCTCCCTGGCCTGATGCCTGCAGAGCACCATCCTCATGCAGAGCAGTTGCTGGTCTCACCTTGGGACAATGCTTTGCAGGTCTGCTTGGTCAGCTGGGGAAGTACATCAGGCACGTTGTAGGTGAAAGTTGCTAATAGAACAAAACTCAAATCTGTGCTTTCCACTTTAGTGCCTTTGTGCTGGAAAAGTGCAGCAAAAGTCAACTGACGATGCATCTTGCCGAAGCTGCATTTTTTTTTCCCATAAGGATTAGTTGTTCAAGAGCGGGGATTTTCAAATTGACAAGCCCTTGGCAGAGAAATAATTACAGGCTTTTTATGCTTTGTGTTTCATAAGTAGTTCTAAATAACTTTTTCCCTTGGGGTATTTTAAGTCCACAAAATGGGGGTAAAAAATGTGAATTTCCTTAGTGTCCTTGAAAATATGCAAGATGTTTGTGGAGATCATTTAAGTTTCACCTACAAGATTCTATGATTTTTTTTGCATATATTTGCTTTAACCATGTTCAAACAACTGAAGTTTCTTGGCCAGCAATGCTTCAGAAATGGATTTTAGAAATGGGAGATAGATGTGATCACTTTTTGGCCATCTCAGGAATGCGGGTTTTGCCTCTGCACCATTTTCCCGGGGGTTTTTACCCCACTCCTTGATGTAAGAGAAGATTTCTGGGGCTAGCAGAGCTGATTTTCCCTGTCAGTGTCTGTTATTTGCTTGTGCTGAGTGCTGCACATTCTGCTGGGAAACAATGGTTGTGCCCCTTTCTTCAGCATCCTGCCACCATTCCCAGGGGCTGCAGAGCCCAGAGGGGCTGGCCCAGTCCTGCACTGAGTCCTCTCCTTGCCCACTCCTCCATCCTGACCGCTTTGGCCAGTCTTTTTAATTTTATAGAAGGCAGCATGATGGGGAAAAAAAGCCATCTGGGAGTGACTGAAAACAGCTCTCAGGCACATGTGAGCTCAGGCCTTTTGCCCCTAGCAAAATTCACCTCCTGTAGGTTTCTATGTAAGCTCTTTATGTGGTATCCTAATTTTCTGAGCACACCAGACATCTCTATGTCGCATCATGTACCAGCACAGAGCTCTTTAATCCCTAGTTTTTGGCCCCCCTCCGAAAGACACTGTCCTAAATCCCAGGAGTCCTGTGCCTGATCAGTGAGGGGGTATCCATCCATCCCTGATACTGAATCCTGCTTGCAGTGTAAAGGAGGATCTGGGAAAGGACCCCCTTGGCATTTACACTCACCACAATATAAAAGAGCAGCGCCAAGTCCCAGAGGGGCCACATTATTGCATCCACTGTCAGGGCAGCGCTGGGGTGCTCCTCTGGGATTACCAGTGCAATATTCCGGCCATCAGTAGGGAGGGGCAGGTTGCTGTTAATAACGGCATTGCTCTACCTCGGCTTTATTAAGTAAGGGAAGCCTCTGTTCCTCGCACCCCAGGCATCTCTCATTCTGGGCTTTGCGATGAGAGGGGAGGGCAGTGAGGAGATGGTGTTTGAAGTAGTTAGAGATGCTCAGTGGAGAGGAGGGAATTGCCAAGATGGGTGGCAGTGATACCTCCATGGAGACTCCTACCCTGACCCGATGCAAAACCCCTCTGTGGGCTCTGCCTTCTACTGTCCTCTAAAGACTCTCTTAGGGTAGCTAAAATCTCGTTGAGCTGGGAGGCCACTATGTAGCTGCAGGGCTTGCAAAGTCTCCTTTGCCCTACAGATGTGGCAGCTGACCCTGCAGAGAGACATGGTGCCAGGAGGGAACCTGCGTGTCCTCTTTCTCCTCTGCCCCAGCCATCATTTCTCAGGGGAAAGGGTTGGGTTTTTTTTCCCTCATCTTCCCCTGTCCAGACGCTGTGAATCCCACTAAAACTTTTGACTGGAGCAGGGATTATACGCTCAGGTTTCAGCCCTTGTCTGTGAGCAGTGTAAGCTTTCTGCTGGAGCTCAAGTGACATTTTGTGGGAGATACAAGAGTATTAAGTGTTGGTCCTTGCAGATAAAAATAGCCAATGGCCCGACAACATTTTCTGTCATCTTGTCACTGGTCTGACCTGCCTCTATCGCCTCCATGCTGGCACTCCCAACCTGGTCTTAGCAGCAGGTGCTGGGGGTGCCCACAACCCAAGCCGGTCCTTCTCTGAGCATCCCCACTTGCCTGTCAGCAATTCTCCTTTCCTCCCATAAGCACCATGACCAGGATAGTGCCAGGCTCTTAGAGTAGGCTGGAAAGCAAACTGGACCAGGAGCAGCAGGTTCCAGGTCAGGTTCCAGGTTTGTGTTCACAGGGGCTGGAAGGAAGCACTGTCCATTCTGCTCACTGTGAGCCCACCCTAACCAAGCACAGCATCACCCTTCCCTGAAATCAGAGCCTGCAGGTCAAAACAGGTACCCCAAATTGCCCATTATTGCAAACCTTGCCACTGATGTAGGAGCTCTCCTGACTACAGGAATGCTCATGTGTGCACACATGTCCGCCTGTCTGTTTTTCCTGTTGCTGTGTTTCAGAGATGATGTTTTCATTCTGAGGTTATAGCCAGAGCTGGCTCAGGGCCCCATAGCAGCATCGGCAGAGCTGACTCTTGCTGCTTCAGAAATGCGGGGCTGGGGCCAGTCGAAAGGAAAGGGAAGGAGAGGAGGAGGAGGGAGTGGCAAGGTCTGGCTCAGTGCTGAGCTGGGACCAGATCTGCTTCTGGGAAAGCCTCTCCCACCCTGCCTGCCCTGTGCCTTTCCTGGCTCTGCTTCAGAGCTGCATCTGCCCGCTCCACCTCTGAAAAAAGCTAGCATGGTTCTGGAAGAGTTTGCCTACAGCTGGTGAGATGGCAGCAGGGACAATTTCTACCGGTTTTGAGCCTTTTTTTCTCATGACAGGATTGGGAAGTCCCTGGGCATTAGACTCTGGACTGGGTATCCTTTGAGGATGCCTCCATTCCATCTGCTTGTTATTCCCATGTCCCCCAGAGCACCATTCTCCCCAAAGATCTCTTAATGGATTTCTTAGCTTTATAGTCAGGGTGCCTTCAACGCAACTTTTAATCGCAGTCCTTAAGTACCTTTCTCAAACAAGTGAAGGCTTTTGGGAACAGCATCTTTTCCAGATTCCTTTTACTCTCTGCTTCAAGGCCCACCTGCCACTGAGGGATTCATCATCTTGTGTGATGTCATCCATCAGCTGAAGCATCTCTCCCATCAGAAATAGGGAACAATGTCCTTGTGTCTGGAGCTGAACCGATGTGATGGCAGTTGGCCACTTACAGTAGTGGGCGATTACTGAGCCCCTGCCAGGAATTTTTCCAGTGGGATTGGGAACGCTCTTGGGTGTTAAATTTGTCCTGCAGTGTGTAACCTCTAAGTAGAGCCTGTTGTGTTTTGTAACGGATCATATGATGCCAGTGATGGCAGCTACCCGCCCGGTGTTTCAAGGTCAGCACAGAGCTTGGGGACTGAGGGGCTCCTGGCTGCAGCCTCACCTGACTCCTGAGCATGTTGCAGGGCTCTGCTCCCTCCTGGGGTGAAGCCTCAAGTCCCTCAGGAGCTTAGGCTTGGAGATGGAGGATGTTCTGCTCCTGGCTGGTGAGACCGCAGCCCACATCTTGGGATCTCCCTTTGCAGGGGGTGCTCCCGGGAACAGCATGTCTCTAGAATGTGAATCCTGTCCGCATTTGTCCTGCAGCCCTGTGAGGGTTTCTTGTGTGCCACCAGCATACTGTCTTCATGTCTGGAAACCTCTGTCCTTTAGCTGGAGCCAGCACATAAGGTGTGGCTCCATCTCCTGAGAGTTTTACAGCATCATGCTAAGGACAGGACCTTTCAGCATACATATAGACATTCCCTCATTCTCAGTGCCTTAAAATACCTTCCAGTTAGGACTTCATCTTGTATTCTTGAAGCCAGGGGAACTGCTGTGCAGAGAAGGGAAGAGTGGCAGGGTCCTTGTCTCTGCTGCCAGAAGTGAGGAGTGCAGGGTCCTTGTCTCGGTGGACAGCCAGTGATGCTGCTGTCTGCTCTGTCCCTTGGCTTCCAGCCCCTCACTGGAAGAGTCTTCTATGGTCTATATCAATAAATGCTTTAGGCCCATCACTGTATGAAGCAATTAGAAAGGACTTTTTGGACAGGTCGTTAAATAAGAATTAGCAGGGATTTAAAATATTAATGGGCAATTCGCCCTCACCAGTTCTTTTGTTACGTGAACATTTCATTTATAATTTGGACCCAAGTTGGGATGTGCTGAGAGATGCTCAGGCTGCAGCCTGTGCATAGGGGTTAACGTAGTGCTTTTTCCTGCCAGAAAATAATAAAAGCCAGGGACTGTCTAGGGATTGTGCGTGAAGGATTAGGAAGAGGATATGCATAGGCCTGTCTGCAGCTGGTTGAAGTCTAGCACAGAGGGGTAAGCCTGGAAATCATTCCTTTCTGATGGCTTCAAGGGGGGCAGCATTGGAAAGGGAGCTTCTCTCCTAAAACCTGGGGAGCTCTGCAGCAGGATGATGTTTTTAGTGGGATGCAGTCAGTGGATCCTCTTTCCCTGAGAGATGTCTGTGCTGGTCGGGAAGGAGGAAACACTATGTGGTGGATGCTTCTGCCTCTGCTTTCCAGCTGCTGCAGTTTGATGTTAGCCAAGGATACTGGACTGTAGGGATTGGGGTTTTTTTGTGTGAATGGAGGATGCTGGGCTCTAGGGACTGGGTTTTTGGTGTGAGCAGAGGATGCTGGGCTCTCAGGACCAGAGTTTCTGGTAAGAGTGGAGGATGCTGGGCTTCAGGGACTGGGACTTTCCACCTTTCTACAAGATACTTTGTCAGACCTACAGATTCTGCTGGGAGCCTGGCTTCATCCACAGCAATATCTGTAACATTTTTGCTTTAAAGCTGCAGGTCCCAGAGCCAAGGGATTTAATGAAGTCCTTCCTACTTTTCAGTAGGAAGCTCTCCTGTTCTAGGGAAAGCTGGAAGATGCTGATGTTTGACTTCTTGATGTTGGCAGTGCTGTTCCTTAAAATGGCCATCTCAAGCTGGCTCAGGAAGCTGGAGTCACAGCTCTCCAGCATCAATTATTCAGCATTAGCATTTACTTTGTGACCACCACACTCATGGAAGGTGTCTGCTGAGATGAAGGTATCCAAATTCCCCATGGTGACTCAGGGCTTTATGGCCTTCACCCAAGAGAAGCATGTTGCTTTTGTGGCAACTATTAATTGCTTCCTGAATTTAAAAAGCATAGACAAACTCTCTTGCCAGGGAACGAGTTACCTGATGCATAAATACTTTGCCATTAATGCGTGGCTGACCCTGACGATGATGTGAGGACCAGAAGAGCTTTCAAAGAATTTACCAGAAACCATTTCAGGGGAGGTTGTGTGTTGTAAATCCTTAAGTAACAGGATGGAGGGAATTAGATTAGATAATAGTTTGCAGAAACCGGGCATGATTCCCCATTGAGGATCTTGAGATCATTAGAAGCATAGTGTGGTAAGGCAAGGACTCCACATATCCTTATCCCTGAAACTGATGAGTGAGTTTGCAACCTGGTAAACAAGATTATCAAAGGGGTTTTTTTACATGCTGCAGTAACAAGTGATGGTAGGGAGCAAAACAGGGTCTTGTTACGTCCAAAGATATATTGTAAAGCTGCAGCAGTTCCTGGAGGAGCAGCCCAGGACAAGGCTGTTTGTGCTGGGTTGAGGATGCCCATTGCATCCAGCATGCACCATAGCAGCACCAGGGCACCTTGCAGCCTTTGGCATGAGTTTCTCAGGTGGTCCTATGCTTCTGCTTGGGGAGCTGTTTCAGGAGGACTTTTAGCTGCTATAGCAAGGGAGGTGGTGTCCTATCTTGCTTTTATAGTCTGCCCTGAAGTATGCATCTGTTTCTCTGCTCCTGCCATGAGCTGTTCTAAAGCTGTTTGCAGGCTTTTAGGGGGTCCCAGCCCCTCCTCACCAGCTCCCCAGCCTGTGGATGGGGCCACTGAGCTCTTTCACAGTGAGATGCTGGTGCGTGGGGTTGTTTGTTGCCTCCACCATCCTCCAACACCTTTCAGTTGCTTGCTACATAGAATCATAGAATCATAGAATAGTTAGGGTTGGAAAGGACCTTAAGATCATCTAGTTGCAACCCCCCTGCCATGGGCAGGGACACCCCACACTGAACCATGTCACCCATACATCTGCAGGTTTGCTCTTCTTCAGGCTTCCCTTGCACTGGAGGGGTGGGGTTGGGTGAAATTTGGGATGCCAGTGGCTTTTGGTGGCAGACCTGCTTTTACCATCTAGCCACATGTTGGCTTTTCCCCAGGTGTTTGGTGGTGCCTGCTGCAAAGAGCTGGGGAGCTCAGCAGGCAGAGTTAAAAATCTCTCATTTGAAAGGGTAGGCATGAGGGAAAAAAATGTTTTGCCTGCAGCGAAAAAGTATTTCCCAAATCCAATATCTATGCAATGAGGGGTACCGTGGTGGGAATTGTGCATCCTTTCATGGGGCAGTGCTTGCAGGGAAAGCATTCAGCAGCCATGCTGCCTTGAGCCCTAATAACAGTCTTGCTGGCTGCCTGGGGCAAGGCGCTGGTGCTTAAAAGATCAAATCTAGTGGCTGAAATTCAGCTGCCCATTAATGCTGGTGTAGCAGATCACATCCAGCTGGTCTGTCTGTCGTGGGGCTGCCTGGCACATGCACAGGTTGGTGAAGTTTTCAGCACAACAGTGATTGAGGCTAGGGAAGGTGTAAGTCTAGATTAGCATTGGGGGGTGTGTTTCTGTCTCTAGATTTCACTCTTTCCAGCAGAAGGATGGAGTTCAAAGGGGCTCTGGCCTTCCTGGAATAGGAAGAAGTAGGGTCCACCCTGGAGCCTTTTCTCTTCTTACCCAGAAGGGTCCCTCCCCAGCTGAGAAGCCCTAAATCCAGCTGGGTGTGGAAATGGGGTCAGAAAGGTCTATGCAAGGACTGCTTCATTCCTACCGCTGCAGTGGTTGGTTGTTCCCCTTGAGCACGTGTGAGGTTGTGTTTGATCTGGGTCCGACTCAGGATTTGTGTTTAATCTTCTTTAGAAAGGGGGAAAAGAAATTCAGGAGGCGCTGGTGAGATGGGCTTGGAGCTGGGTGGCTCTCGCTCCACGGAGCAAGTGCTGGCGTCCAATTTTCTGTCTCACTTTGTTTAATGGACCTGCAAACCCGTTGCAAAGCCAAGATTGCACAGGCAGACGCTCCATAACCAGATTGCAGGGGCTTGCTTAACCCAGTGCTGCTGGGTTTTTCCCCACAGTTTTCATGTGAGGTCTCAGCTTCACCTTTTCACCAGTGAGAAAATACTCCAGAGCAGCACAGTTGAGCCTCAGGGCTGGGGTTTTCTTTTGGAGGTGAGTTTTGCTCAGCCACGAGGATGGAGAGGCTGGTTTGCACTGGTTGCCTGCTTTACCCCTCTCAGGTGGCACCTTTCCATGCTGGTGACACGCTGGTCACTCTTTGCTTTAACCACCCTGGGAGGTGTCACCTCAGACGTTGTTCAGCAGGTTGGCAGGTGACATCATTAGGGTTCAGTGGTAATGTGCTGTGGAAGTAAGCAAGGAGAATCTCTCAGCAGTTGGTTCCCTAACTGGGGGCTCTCTGTTGCTTTACATTTGGACTCTGTTCATACTCAGATGGTTTTCCTCCTGATGCATACCTTTCTCACAGGCTTTCACAACAGACTCAAGAAGGCTCAGGTTCTTGGGCAGGTTTTGGCCTTCTGCCTGTAAATGCATGGTCTCATGGCCTGAGGTGACATTATCTCAGAGTTTCAGATTTTTGTGTGTCCTTTCCCACCTCTGCATCCTGCAGAGCACTTCCAGGGACAGAAGAGGCATCTGAGGAAGGGGAGATGCTGTAGAAATCAAGGCATGGTGACCTGGGTGCCAAGTCCGTTGCTGTGTCCACCACCTCTGCCCAGTGGGTCACATCGCTGTCTGGTATTGGTGGACCTCTGGTCTGATAGGAAAGGAGCACCTAATGTGTATTTTTTAGTGGGAAATATGAACAAAGAAGTACAACATCCGACATTGGCAAGCCACCAGGCATGCCTTTGGAAGAGGATGTATGGAGGTGCTTGGTATGCAGTTTGCAGAACGGCTGCAGTGCATTTTGGAGCCTTGAGGTCCCATTTACACTGATGCTGCTGGAAGAGACTGGTTTTATCTGGCATTTCCCCCCTCCCCACTCAGCAGCAGAGGGTGAAGTGTCCCCCCGCAGGGGTTTGCAGGCAGGACTCTGGCAGGGAAGGAAAGGAGGAGAGGATAACGCCCCAGATGTGGACCCTGGCCATTTCTGGATGAGTAGGTCATCTGGGTGTGGGAGGGGAGCCGGTGTCCAAGCCAGCCTGGAGAGGCTGAGGTTGGGTGTATGTGTGATTTGGGGGAAAGTGAGAAGGGATTTCTTAGGCGAGAGGAATGCAGATTTCCTCCTTCACATATGCCTCCTGTTCTTCCAGTTTGCAACAAAAGTCATCAAATTGCCCAAGACCTGGCAGCAAGGACAGCCTGAGAACAGCCCACAAATCAGATACTCGTGCAGCAGGAACCACTTTAATCCCCCTTTGGACAATAAAACTCCTGCCCCTTCCTGATGCTGGGCGGCTACACAGCCCAGATGCTCCAGAGCTCCTGCATCCTATAATACTTGTCCTGGCAGCTTAGAAATTTGGGTTTCCCTTGAATTGTTTGCACTTTTAAACTCTCCAAATGGTCCAGGGAAGGGCTGGAGCACTCAGACATCAGGGGTTTGGAGGAGCCGTTTGGAGGAGACACTGTGACATGACTGGTGTGACTTGTTTCCTGCTGGTGGGGACAAGTGGCAGTGACTCAAGTCCTACTTGGTCTGCCTGAATCATCAGGCACTGGGAGAGGAGACTCTCAGGGATGCCCAGCTGTGGAGCACCGGGGTTTGGGGATGTAAGGCTCCAGATGAGAAGTGAAGGAGCAGTTGTTTCTCAGGATGAAGGGTGCTTTTAATGAGCCCAGCTGTTTCCTTGCAATCCTGCTGGCTGCTATTTTTTTATTTGGCAGAAAGAACTGTTGGTGAAGCAGAGCTGCAGAGATCAGGTGATCCTGTCTTAGCTCTCCTGTTCACCCTGTACATCATGGGGATGGGCAAAGTCTCCCTTGCTATTGTAATTGCCAAGTTAGGATTGCTGCTGAAGGTGTGTTTTGTGCTGTTTTGTCTGCCTTTCTTGGGGCTCCCAGAGCAGTGTGAGAATGGTTGCAGCCCAACCATCCTCCCACCATGAGCTCATGCTTCCTGCCTGGTTTTGCAGCCACCCAGTTTGCACCAGGAGGTGCAGGTCCTTTAGGATCCGCATAAGAAAGACAATCAGATTACACAGTTTTGGTAATTTGAGTTATTATAGGATTTTCTTACAAGAAAACAATTCTATCTGTCTTATAAGTAAGTGTAGACTAGCAGTGATACCAGGACAAGGAATGCCAAGGTGTCCCACCTTGAGGGACCATGAGGGTCCATCCCTCATCTTGTGTCCCAGTAAGACAGTGATGGTGCAGCTTTCACAAAGCAGAGTCCAGGGGCTCGTGTGATGGAGGAGACACAGGGGAGCTTCAGTGTGGCTGGAGGGCAGGGGCATCCAGCACTTCATGCTGGTCAGTACACGGTGTGCAGTGAGCAAAAACAGCAGTGTGAGTTGCTGCGGAGGGGAAGGAGTTACTTCTAAGTACACCTGAGGAGTACGGGGTCCCTTTGAGTAGCGTGAGCACAGCTGTTAGCTCTGTGTAGTTACTGCTGTCCCTCCACCTTGCCTGGCTGGGGTGAAGGCAGCAGCTCTCTGTTACCTCTCTTCTTCTCATGCATGTCCAAACCACCTGGGAACCAGGTGTGCAGCTTCTGTTTGGAGGGGAGTTGTTCATGCAATGAAGCTTCCTGAGGTGAAATGGCTCCAGATGAAGTCAAGTTGCATTAATGGTTCTACTTGAGATATTAGTCTTTCTTACAAGGCACCTAGCAGGATGCCCTGCAGATTGCCAGCATGCAGTGCTGGTCCTTCTTCAGCTCTCCTGGTGAAACCTTGCAGACTGTCTCGCTCGCTGAGCTGCTCACAGGCAAGACCTGGTTTGCAGGGCAGCCAGTGTACAGGCTTCCTTCATCTGCCCCACATGCTGCTCCCATGCCGAACTGCTTTTCACTTCCCTGCTCCTGCCTTCTTCCTCCATCCACAGCATCTGCTCCAGTTGCTTTTACCCTTGGACTGCAGAAGCTGAATTTGTTCTGTGGTTTTGCTTTTTTTTATCTCTCCAGGGTCCCCTTCAGATTGTTTTGCTCTGTTCCATCCTCTCCAGTTTATTATCTCCTACTAAATGTTATTAACATGCTAATTAGTCCCTAATTGCCATTGCCAATGAAGATGTCAGAGAGGGCTGATACTAATCTTGAGCCTTTACATCACACTTTTCACTAAATCCTGCAGATTACCTCTCCCATTGTCTTGATTATTTTACCTGGTTTGGCTTCACAGAGGGATGGTCACATATGCTGAGTGTGATTCCTCCCCTAGTAAAGACTCACTGAGATAGATCATAGGGTGGTTTATAAACCCCCAAGGCCAGGTTGGCAATGGGTGTAGCTCTGAGAAGCCTTTTCTGGCTGGTCCCAAGGTCTTGTCTTATAGGCAGGGTTCATGCCTGGCTCTTGATGGCAGCCCCTTGGGAGGCAGAAGGAAAAGAACTTTGGAAAGTCAAAGAGCGGCATTTGCCATCCTGCCTGTACACTCAACCCTCTGGCTGCTTGAGTGTTGTGCAAAGGTCTTCCATGGCTATAAATAGGCAGAGAGGTAGGCAAAGAGATGGTGAGATGGGATTAGGATAGGCGGCGAGCCAGCCTTGGCCGGCATCTGGAGCTCTCATTGCCTTCATGCACAGAAGAGGTGTGGATTGTTCCAGCCATGCTGCTCTCATCAGGCAAAGTTTGCCCCCGCAGAGCCTATATTTGAACACAAAATCCCCCTTGGTTGCCTTTTGGATGTGCTGCAAAGAACTGGGGCCAGTGTACAGTGAAGTGCCCTGGTGCTGCTGCAGGACGTCAAGCCACGTGCTCCAAATAGCTCTGTGCAGACGTGGCCTATGGAGATGAAATGTGGCTCTTGACCGATTGAGAATAAATCAGGGTCAGGAGCTTGAATGCTGGCCAAGAAACCCAAAGGGATAAAATATAGCTTCTCTACAGACTGTTAGCAAACAGCACGTGGGCTGAGATCTGCTAGATAAATTTATGCACTGTGAATTGTTCACCCAGCTGTAGTAGAGGGATGGATGGACCCACAGAGAACTAATAACCATATGTGGTGGACATGCCTTCGATGCTGACCTTTTAGAGGGTTCAGCAAGGCTGGGAGGTGGCATGGTGGCATCTTCTTAGGGATGTCACTGGGAGGGAATGGACGCATGTGTTGCTTGACACGAGGGAGGGGGATTCAGGCTGCCTTTGCCCTGCACATCCAGGACACAGGCTGGCAAAACAAATTAATGCTCCTGACCTTGGTTCTCCCATCATGTCGTCTGACATGAACTGAGGATGAATACTGGGCTCTCTGCCTTTGCCTACTTGTTTCCAAGCTCATGGGATTTACCGTCCCAAGAGCTCCCATTCCTGATGCAGCCCAGGGAGATCAGTTTAAAATGGGAGGAATAATATGGAAATAGTTAAAAGGTTGGATGCTCACCCAGTTGCAGGCTGTGGGCGTGGGGCCTCCGGCACCCACTGTTGCCTGTTTCAGGAGAAGTGCTGAGAGATGGCAGCACTGCCCCTGCTGTGGAGATTACTTCCTCTCGCTCATCCCAAATCCCTCGTAGCTGCAAAGAGGAACATCAACTTCATGTTAGGATGAAACATCCTTGAGGTGGAACCAGCTCCAGGCAGACTGACTTAATGAGCCTTTGGGCTCAGCCCAGCTGCTTTAAACCAGAGAGATGGGCCCAAGCCCAAAACATGGAGCCAAACAGCCTTGTATTTGTCCAAGCTGCAGAGGAGCATGAGTGGTTTGTGGCTCATCCCTTCTTTCTCTAACCACGCATCTGCTTCCCATCCTCTGCCCCGGGATGCTGGATGTGTGCATGCTGTCATCAGATAGGACTGGCTTATATATTGACATCTTACACGTCAACATCTTACATATCAACGTCTCTGTCCGGGCTTTAGCTCAGCTTGCAGGGGGGACTCGACACCCCCATGGGTACCAGACCCTGGGTCTGGCTATGGGAGGGTGACTGCTCTGTTTTCTTCTCTCTTTTTACCCCAGCACTGTAGGGGAATCTGAATTCCTCTGGCTGTGATTCAGAGAACTGTGGAGGAAAAAAAAATATACCATGTTTTGAGAGGAAAAAGCATTTCTCCTGGATGCTGGTCCAGTCCTGCACTCTCAGGCTGGGCTGAGCAATCCACCTTCCCTAGGCTGCAGGGGATTATTGAGGGGGCTGCAGACTGGCTCTGCTTCCTGGGATTTGCAGCATCATTTTGAGGTTGCGAGGTGGAAAAAGAGGCTTTTTCCTTGGCTGGGCATCCCCAGCAGCCTGGGAGTCCTCTCCTGGATGGACTGGCTGCTAGCTGTGCCCAGCCTCTCTCCTGCACTATCTCAGCAGGGTAGTCTACATCCCTGCCCCAGCGGGTGTGGACAGAGACTCCCACTTTGGTGGCTAATCTAGCAGCCCCCCTGTTGCTTTGCTGCCTGCCCTGTGCCTTTGCCTTGGGCTGTGACTTTTGACACAGGCAGGACACATTTAACAGTGTGCTCTGAATGCTTTGCCAGTGGTGAACTGGTGGATTGTGAGCTGTGGGGCTGTGTCACAGCTCCTGCTGGAGTGACACCAGAGGTGGCATCGCCATCCCAGCTTGTGCTGGGGACCCTCATCCTGGAGGCAGATGAAAGCCACCAAAGGCTGGCACTGCTTTCTTTGTGCAGGGTGAAGGATCCCCACTGTGTCTCACACTGCCATGCAATTCAGTGATCTCATTTGTTCTTTTAAAACTGCGCCAGAGCAAAGCACAGCAAGTTTTTAATGCAGACTGATTTTTCCACCAAGATGTCTTTCCTTTCTCCTTGTGGCAGTGAAGATTTTAACAAAACTTCCCAAGGAAACCACAACAAAACCCCAGAGCAATGAAATAAGTGTTAAAATGTGAAAACTGTGATGTGGCGCTTGAGTTGGATGTGCCCCTTGTTTGGTGAAGGCAGCTCAGAGAAGTCTGGCACTGCACAGGGAAACCCTAAAAGAAAAATAACTGTATTGGGTTTTAATTTTATTTAATTGTGGTCCAGTGCTCTGTGGCCAAGCACCCAACTGTGTACTTCTTTTTTATCATGGTCTAGTCTGTCCCTTAAAAAAAGGCATCTGCCAGCTATTCCATACAGCAAAGGTTGCTGGGGCAGGCAGGAGAAGCATGCGCATGCTGCTGCCCAGAGCTGCTTCTTTATCACACACCAGGCAAAAGAGCAGAGCTAGAAGGGAGTCCCCAAACCTGTGTAGTGGGAAGGGGGTGTCTTTCTTACCCACCCCTGCCCCAATGAGTTGGTGCATTTGGTGTTTCAGTGAAAGAATTGAGACTTTTGCTGGGGATGGGTGGCTTTGGGATTGATGGATCTAATGTACTGCCTGTTATTCTGTTGGTGCCATTTGTGGTCTCCCTTGGTTGCAGTCATTAGGTTCCAGGGTGAACGATAGGCATGGGGTAATTTACACTTGTCTCAGGTGTGAGGGGACATCCCAGATATAACTTAATACCCTTCAAAGGTTTTGTGTTCTGGATGGATGGATTGGCAACATTATTTTTCTGTTGTCTTCCAGAGGATCCCACTGTCGGTTTGCAGAGCCCTGCCCCAATATTGCTGCTCCATGGTGGGCTCCTATCCCTCCATCTACTAGTCCATGTTTGGGGGCTGAGAGAGCTTTCTCCCAGCTGAAGGTGTTGAGCTATCTTCTGCGAGGGGTTCGCAGCTAATTGGTACAATCAATATTTGTTTTGCAAATGCAATTGGAGGGAAAGAGAGATTGAGAGCGCCAGAAATTCAATTGACCTGTAAAAACAGATACTGTGTAAAGGGAATCCTTCCCCTGCCAAGCAAATATTTAGAAAGGAGAAGCAATAAAATGAATAAGCAACAAAGTAATATCCTGCCTCAACAGCCACCAGAGGCTGCTGGGAAGGGCTGCTGCCCTCAGTGCTGCGATAACCCTGAGCAGACGAGCAGCAGCAACCTGTTTCCAAGGAAAGCCTGTTTGCTCTTAGTGTCAAATCTGTTGAAGGCTCATCCTGGTGCCTTGGCAGCACTGGAACCTGTCTCAGGTAGCCCAGCAAAGTGAGCTCCAGCCCTGCACACCTGCAACCAGGACCGTGGTATGAGCCCAGGAGTGGCACAGGAACAAGGCCGTCCTTGCCCCCTTGTTCCACCTTGTAGCCCTTTGGTACCCAACTGAGTGGAACCACAGAACTATGAACTTTGGGCTTATGTCTGAATTGAAAAAAAATCAATGGAAAACACGTTTTTCAGAAAAAAAACCCATATAATGTATATACCTATGAGTGTGTGTGTGTGTAAAATAGAGCAAATAGAAGGAAGAGATATGATTTTATGGGAAAATTTTGAACCAGCTGTGGCACTAAGCACCTTTAGGCCACTTTGGAGCTTTCTGAGCATCCTCCCCCCATAATGGATACTGACATCTCTAGCTGATGTCAGGATCTGAGACTGCCTCTTGTTTACTGACATAAATTAAAACCTTTTTTTTTGTTGCTGCCGAAGCCACCTTGAAATGCAGTTACTACACAAATAAAAAATTTGGGTTCACATTAGTATAATACTGAATTTTCAAGAGGGTGTTGGCTAAAAATGCAGGCTTCCCTCCCAAACTCCCCCAGGCTGAAGAGGAGAAAGCTCTAGCGAAGCAAGTGAATTTTTAACACTTGATAACCAAATTTTCCTCAGGCTTTATCCCTGTTTAGCTTATCCCTTATTTATACCTACCCTACTCCTCTAGGACGCTCAATACCTCTGGGGAGCTGATGCTCAGCCCCACAAAGGCAGAGCAGCTCTGCTTCTCCATGCATGATATGTCATTTGGGAGCAGGTTGCTTGTTGGGATCATGATCAGTGAGCTGCCTATGCTAGCTGCTCATTGCCAGGTTCCTCTGCTGATGCTTCCCTGGACCACTGATGGTGTGGCCCCTCACACGCTCATCTGTTACAGCAGCCCTGTCTCGGGTGCCACTTTGCTGAGGGTGCAGAATGTGTACTGAGCATTTGCTTCTCCCAAAACCCTAGCCTGAGAGCACATGCTACCAGAGAGACGCTACATGAGCTCAGCAGAGGTGGGTAAAAAAAAAAAAAGAGATGGCTTAAATTTAATGTCTTTTTAGATGAATATTTCCATTCATTCCAGAGCATATTCCTCTGGCATTTCCAGCGTGCTTGTTTAGCTGAGTAGTTAACAAACTTCATTGAAACACATGTTATAGTGCTCTCTAGTGCACAGAGCTATGAATGAAGGATGCCTCTTTTGAGATATCTGGATGTGCAGCGCAGCTTTTGCTCAGGAGCAGCCTTTTAACCACAACAGCTGCTTCCCATTTAGAAATGCTATTGAGAAAAAAAATCCACAACGCCCCAACAACTTGACAACACACAGAGACAATATTTATGCAAAACCCTGTGTGAGGGTGAACTGGGACACATGGAAATAAAAGATAAGGCAAGAAATAACCCAGCCACAAGACTGATATCTCCTCACTGGCAGTGCCCTGTGTGCTCCCACAGATCTCTGCTTGCTGAGCTGGTCCGAAGCAGCTGGTCTCTATGTCGGGCTTAGTTTACTCTGTTTAGCTTTCATACAGCTGAGCAATTTTTATAGCTGCCGGAGCACCAGGAAGCTTGACAGGATATTGGCTGCCTCCTAATGAGAGTTTGCCACATTGGCACGTCAGCACGAATGTCCCGTGAATTTTAAATGCCTGGGAAATGCTGGCTCCTGTGGCCCTGTCCCCGGATGCTCAGAGAGCCACTGAGGGAAACATGGGTTTTCTGTTTAATAAAGGAAAACACAAGCCTTAATTGTAGCCTAGGAGACGCGAGAGCAGTCAGGAGCCCCAGTGCTGAGGCACGGCTGCACCCAGTGTACGTGCCCTTGAAAGTGATGCTTTCAGAAACCCTGAGCACTCAGGAATTTGGGTGGTCCTAAGGATGAGGTCCTGTGGGACCAGGCTGGGGATGGACTTGGTCCCCCAGATTTGCCTGAGCCCTTTTTAAACCTGTTGGTACAAGGTGGAAGTGGATTTATGGCATCAGGGGGGAGTCAGGGTTGGAAGGGACAAGAGGTCCCCATCCCTTCTTCTGCATAGAACAGGGCTGACTTGAGTGCTGGATCAGGTTGCTCAGGGCTGGCTATCCTTGAGAAAGGATATTTCTACACTTAATCTGAATGGTCTTTCTTTTCCTTTTGTTTTTGTTTTTTGGGGGAGTATTTTCTGTTATTTTTTTTGGTTTTGTTGTTTTGTTTGGGATTTGTTTTGGTTTTGTTTTGGGTTTTTTTGTAACCCTCCTTTCAAAATTCTGAGTGCAAAATGGAACGCTTTTGATTTTTTTGTTTCTATATTCATTGTCCATCACAGGAGGTTTACAAAAAAATTCATAAGCAAATATAATGACTTGCAAGAGAGGGTACCTTAAGCTGGAAGAGAATGAAAGTAGCTCCTTCCCCCCAGGTGGTACAGCACGTCGAAAAACCAGCGGGTGCGTAAAATCTCCAAGGGGGCAGGAAAACAAGCCCACGGGATTTTTTATCCAGGATATCCGTTTCTTGGAAAGCGAAAATGAAGTTTCAAGATCATCGCATTTTTATCTGCAAAATGAATGACATGAACAGCATTTCTTTCTCTCTTAGTTATTCCTGCCCTCCTTACAAAGCCAGCCAAACTGGGGTGGTGGCAGCGATGGCACACCCTCTTGCTCCTGGTGACTTTGCTTTTCCATCATTTGCCTCTCCATTAATCTCAGTACAAACAAAGGCTCTGAAGAGACAAGCTGAAAAGCTCCTGGGGGTACGTTTAAATCAGTCCTTTCTAATAATGTCTGTCGACCTCTCTATGGAAGCACTGCTCCCCAAGGAAAGGACACGGAGCAGCGGCAGCGTGCTGAAATATGGTGGGGTGTAATTAATTCTGACCTCTGGCTCCCGCTCACTCACTCTCAATATTAAATTTGAGTAGTGATATTGTGTTTTTTCAATTATCCTTGTTTTCTTGGAGGCAAGGAGGGGGAAGGGGTCGCTGCTCGAAATTCAGATTTTTGGGAGATGTACTGGCTGGGATGCAGAATTGCTGTGCCATGGGCTGGGTGGGACTGGTCCTTGGATTGTCTCCATTCAGAAGGTGTTTGTGCTTGGACACAGTGTTGTGTGTGCCTCTCCCCCTCTTACCTGTGTCCTTCCTGCCTCCAAAACCAGATCTGTGATGAGGCCATCTCCCTGCATTATGCTATGTGTTGTTAATGGGGGGGGGGGGGGGGGAGAGAAGGAGAGGGGCACAAAAAGTCTTTATAGTATATCCTTCATCAGAAATGGAGCAACTTAGAGCAGCCTTAGAAGCCATGCCCTTGCTTGACCTTTTATTTTGGTGTAGAGAAGGCTTGGGGATTGCTAGTGTATTTTGGCAGCAGCTGTTTGCTGGGAAGGCTTCGTTTGTCTGTTTATTTAACCGTTTCATTCTAGTGGTGCCCCTGTGTGTTACAATGTGGTCTCTGGAGGGTTGGGGGGATGTTAAGTGACCATTTTTGACCTCATCCAGGAGGCAGGGGTGAAGGTGCCTTTTCCTGGGAAGGCTCAGATGGTTCATGTGTAGCAGAGAGAAGGTTGAACAGTCCAGTGCCAAGCCCCTCTCCTCTGCTTGCACCCCTTTCCCCTTTGCCACCATGTTCCCTGTGTGTCCATTGTCCCCAGCATGTCCCTTGTCTCTAGCATCTTCTGCCACAGCACCAGGCTCCAGGAGGGGATGTAGGACCATCTTAGGTGCTCTTATCAGGGCAAGAGTTCATTTAGGGTTCTTCCTGCAGGGTTCCCATGCACGTATCTGCCAGTTTATCCCCTAGTTTAACACCTTCAAAGCCTCTGGGGTCCCTGGACAGGGCTGTCCCCCTACCTCCACACCCCAGCCATCACTGACAGCAGTTCTGCCTTTGAAAACAAATTGTGCTTTTTGGCATCCACCGCTGTGATGGGCTGTCTGAGCCTGGGATGTGTGCAGGACTGGGATGCATGGCAGAACATGATGCTGGATGGGGTAGGACAATGAGCTTTGGACCCTGAGAGAGCTGGGTTAGGTGAAGAAAGGTTAAAAGCAGGACCCAGGCTTCACCTCCCTTCCTTGCTTTCACTGGTCTCCCAGAGAATACAGCCACCAGCCAACTGCTCAGGGGTGGATTTGTAAGAGGTCAAGGATATTTTGGACTCCCCATTCCTGGCTGCCAGCAGCAGCTCAACTGGACTCTGGGAAGAACTTGCTCCCGAAGGCCATGAAGGCGAGCTCGCATCAGCCTAAGGGATGAAATAAGCCCATTTCAGCCCGGTTGCTATGTCCCCTTGAAGTGTTGGAAGATGCATTCAAGCAGCAGGAATGAGAAGGGCTTGAGCTGGGGGGGGAGGGAGGAGAAGGGAAATTAAAAAAGGAAAAAAAAACCCGAAAACATCACTTGCTGCAAAGTGAGTGAATTCCCCAATAAACCTGAATCTGCTGAGAATACATTTTACAAACACGCAGTGAAGTTGGCTGCTTTTGTTTGGGCGTTTGTTAAGCATTAACTAAAGAATGCCATGGTCCAGCCTGCTCGGTGTGAAACCTAATTCTCCCCCTTTCTGGAGCCATGGCATGGAGTGCTCAATTTTTTTCTCTCTGTAGGACTGCAGCCTTCTGGTACTCCAGCCAAAAAACACTCATATTTTAGCAAGCTTAGCCCCGGCCCCGTTGCCAGGCAGTAAAGCGAACACTTGTTCGCCTCAGGGTAGAGGGGGAGGGAGCCAGGAGACGGAGAAGGGTCAGAAGAACAGTCCCGGGGAAAACATCCCTCCTTCATCCCACCAGAGAGCTCTCTGAGGGCTTGAGATGCACAGGGAGGGTGGCTGGGGGTGCTTTTCTGCATCAGCCTGGGAGTCTGGAAACCTGGTGTGGGTTTGGAGGTTCCTGGGCTCGCTGGTGCTGGGTTCCCTCTGAATCTCTTTTCCTTAATCCCAGGACATGCCAGCCTGCTCTCTGCAGCACAGAGATGGTCTCAGCCCTTTCCTAGTTCCACTCATGGCCTTAGCACCCTTCCTGGGGGCTGAATATCCATGTAGTCCCCAATGCCTATGGCTGGAGTCTGCACTTGCAGGCACCACACATAGGGAATGAATCCCTCTCCCTTCCTTCTTGGCCACAGTCCCTTTGCCTTATCCTTTTGCCCCACAAGGGCTGGAGGGAAGGACAAAGTGACGTGAGCCCAGCAGCAGCAGGACAGCGAATCTTTCCCAAGCCATGCATGCAGGGTTGACAACAATTGGCATTTTTCCACTGCCAGCCCTTGGAGGACCTGGTGCTGCCCTCCCCCTTTCTCATAAGTGACAGTGAGTGAGAAGATGACCCAGTGCCAAGACAACTCAATCCAACATCCATGCACAAGAAGCCCTGCAGTTTACTGCCGGTGCCTGCCGCTAGCCTCCTCCTGTACCCCTCATGCCATGCATGGCCATTGGCTCATCCCTATGCCAAGGTCATGGCTTTGCTCTCCGGA
Organism: Psittacula echo; assembly: GCF_963264785.1. Classification (NCBI taxonomy): domain Eukaryota; kingdom Metazoa; phylum Chordata; class Aves; order Psittaciformes; family Psittacidae; genus Psittacula; species Psittacula echo. Next base: position 21,566,543 of record NC_137740.1, read on the forward strand.
GAGACATTGATTAGAGATGTCTGTGAGCATGGCCTGGCTGGAGCTCTTTACACCTTGGATGGGTTGGTTGAGGTCTGCTCACACCCCTCCTGGGCCATGCTGAGAGCAAGAGATGAGTTAGTCAGGTCTCTGCACCAAGGTGCTGGAAAACCCAGCATCCCTGTGGATGCATCTGCTGCGGGCAGCCCTGGCAGGGAGATGAGCAGGACAGCTGCCTCACAGGAACTAGTACCAATGGTGCCTGCTCCAGCCCTCAGCCAGGAGCTTGTGTGGTCACTTGGGGCACCCTATCAGCACATCCTTAGGCCAGGCTGGTGCAGGCAGACAGGAAATTATTCCTGTGCCCAGCCGAGCTGCTTTGCCTTACCTGCTGTCTGAGCCAAGCCTCTGCTCAGCGTTTGAGGTTTGTCCATCACTATTTAATATCGTCATCCCTGATCCACTGTCCCCTCCCTGGGGAGGCTCCAAAGGGCTGTGTTTGTATGCGACACACGCAGACAGGCAGCAGACGGGAAGCACCCGTCAATCACAGCCCCTTTCAGCCTGTCACCTCGAAATAAAGGGAGAAAGAGGGGGCAGTGACTCTGATGAGAAACTGGGGCTGCCCGTACACCTCCCCCTCCACCAGTGTCAGAGGGGACATGGGATGAGCTGTCCCAGAGGTGGCTTCAGACACGTGTAGAAATTTCTAGGTTTCAGTGATGCTGTGTAGATGGGAAACCCTAAAGGAGAGGTCTGGGATGGCTTTCTTGAGGAAGAGGGATTGCGTGAAGCAGTGAGACTTTGTCCCAGAGAAAAGGGGGACATCTGTAAGGCTGGCTAGTTTGTTTGGGAGTCTTCCAGAAATGTTGCATTTCTGGAAATGGCAAAATATTTTGTTTCAAAATCTTCTTGAGCACCCCTCACACACACGCGACTCCCTTTTTGTTTCAAAACTGTGGATTTTAATTTCAAAAGGGACCTAAATACAAAATAATAATAATAATGCAGATCAATCAGTATAGAAATAGGAATGTTTGTAAGATCAGAAGCAAAAGGTTGTCTGTTGCAATAAAAATTGCTTGCATCACCGTATTTTTGTCCCAGTTCCTGCTAGGCTGAGTGGGTTTGTTTTGATTTACAAATTGTCACTGCAGTTCAATGAGACTTTCACTGAGCTGCCCATGGCAGGTGGGGTTTCTACCGAGCATCACAGTGCTGAGTGGGTCACCCTGTTCAGTGTCCTGCACTGTGCCTGCCAGCTTCCTACATGGTTAAACAAACCCAAAGGCTGCTAGCCAAGCCTCATTTAGCTTTTGAACCCCAGGCTATGAAAGGAAAAATGGTCCTCTGCCATCCTTATGATGGCAGGAATGAAAACATTTCTATTGAAATCTAAGGGTAGGTAATTTGTTCTTGGTTTAAAACCTGTTGAAGTCCCTCCCTTCTCTTCTGTGCAGCCTCCTACAGAGAAATGTCATCTCAAAGTCCCCTTTGCAGCTGAAGGGAGGCACAAAGAGGGAGAGAGGGGACAAAGTATCTCATGTGTTCTGCAAGGAGGGAGCTGGGCACAGAGCTGAAGATCCCGGAGGTGGTGCAAAACATCTCTGGATGCAGGCTGGTGTGCCTTGCTCAGGCAAAAATGTTAAATTAATTGCTAGATCTGGTGCTGGAGGAAAACTTCCTTTCAGCCCCATCTCTGGCTGACCAGGGGCGGTTCAGTTGGGTTACCTGTGCAGGAGTTGTCTGTGCTAGAATTATCCTGTGTGAGGTTGCCCCTATTATGGAGTTGTTCTCAAGTGGGATAATCCATGCATGGGGTTATCTATGGGGGGGATGTTAACCATGCATGCTCTTCCTCCCCAGTTCCTGTATAGGAGCTGGTATTGTCCAAGGCTGTGCCAGGACTGTAGGGATCTGGGATGCTCTGTGCTCTCTCCCCATTACTACCTGTGGTAGGCTGAAGTTTTTATGCCATGACCTTTTACTGCCTAAGATCTTGCTTTATTGTGGGTTTATAAGGAGCTCTTTAGGTTTCATATTGTGAAAGAGGTTTTATGGGGATTTCTCTGCATCTCACATTGCCCAGGGATGGGGGAGTCCTGCATTGGACAGTGAAAGATGACTGGTCCATCTGGCATCTCTCAGTGGGAACTGCTGGGGACTCAGCAGTTTGGAAAGAAAGTAATTTATTCAGCAACTTAGTACAGCTTTAAGTGTGTAATATTAGGCAGCCATTTACCTAAATCTCACACCTTCCTGTTTTGCAACATGCTTTGGGCTTAGAAACATCCATTGCTTAGTTGGTGCTGCTGTGCTTAATTGACAAAAGTTTATGGTTCTTTAATCAGTGTCCTGGAAATAGAGATTTTGGACACATTCACTTGTGAAGATCAGATAGCAGTAATGTAATAGCTTATCAATATTTTATTACTGAGAGCAGTTAGTAATCCCAACAGGTAAAGCTTCATTTAAACAGGGTGAGAATATGCTACCAGATCAATCAAATCACCTCCACTTTGACATGAGGGACATAATTAAAGACAATTACAGAAATATTAACACAAGCCTGCATTTCTCAGAGCTGGGACAAGAAGAAAATAACCCTTCAGAAGGGATGCTTTAGAAGGAATATATATCCCTTTCCTCCCAGGGCAGTCACTTGGGTCATGGAAATACATACATCTTAGAGACAGACAGTTGTATGTAAACCTGGGAAATTAAAATTGAATGTACAAAAATAAAAGCTACTAATAGCATTACACAGAATTATAAACTCCCTAACCTCCACTTTTTATTTGACGATTTTCCACTTTCTGTAGTGACACTGGTGTTTTATAAAAACTTCATAACACCTCTTTCCTACTTCTTGGGAGATGCTACAATTTGCGAGTTTGCCCAGGATTTGGCTATCATGGGGAGAGTGATGCACCCCATTCTCATGCCCCCACCATTTTGGGAAAACTGGGGAGGGAGTGGGCATAGCCCACATGCCAGCATGAAGTGTCTGTGAGAGACCCCCAGGCGAGAGGGAGCCAACACCAATAAAGTGGGGTACATTTGGGTACCCCATTCCCAGCCCTTCAAGCCCTCAGCACCCTCAAAGGCTTGCAGGCACTGCTGGCAGGTGGCAGCGTACCTAGTCACCCTGTGAGAGGTGTGCACATTTCGCAGGCAGCTGTTTGCATCTGGAGGTGGGTGCTCACCAGCTGCAGCACTGGGCACTGGGAGGTAACGCTCTATGGTTGACCCTGCCTTCAGCATGGGGAGGCCAGCATTATCCTCTGCTCCTGCACATAACTGCCCTCCTCGTACCATGGGGGCACTGCCCTGCCCAGGGTCACTGGCTCCGTGCAGGCAAGAGGTAGGAATAGATGCAGCCAGCTGCTGCCAACTCTCCCAGGCTTGCTGCCTGCATGGCAGAACCTGCCTGTCCTCCTCCAGCAGTTTGCACAGCTGGCCGCCTTCTTCTGCTGCTGTTGGGCAACTGAAGTGGTGAAAGGAAAAAGTGAGATGAAGCCTGGCTGGGATTTCATAGGAGCAGAGGCTGTGCATGGGCTGCAGCAAGGTGCATGCACCTTTGCTGCTGGGGATCTTCTGTTCTGTAGCATCTCTGTTGTTATGGGAGGCTTCGCTTTGGGAGGTACCTCTGGAACACAAAGACACGCACGTGCCTTGTTCTGCCCCTTGTCTCCTTGTTTTATGGGCTATCGAGCTCACCACAAAAACTTTTTAAAATGATCCCTGTTTTCTGATAGTTTTGCTGTGAGGGTTTTGCTTACATCTGGTCCTCTCCTTGTTGGGATGGGGCTAACTCAGCGCTTTTCATTTCCTATGTAGGCCTTTTTTTCCATAACTGCCAAAAAAAGCAAAAGGATTGAAAATCCACTGGTGGGTGCAGGGCTGCCCTTCCCCTCCCAGCCAGTCATCCCAGCACCGCAGCCCCCAGCACTGCAGGTTTTCCCTGGAAATGACACATGAAATGGGACCACAGAGGTGGGAGCTATCTGGGGTCGGAGGAAGGCTGGATGCGTCGCTCTCCATGCAGGTCCCTCGGGCATCCCTGGGCTGGGACATGGGCGATGCTCGGAGATAACCTTCACAGGATGTGTGCTGACTTCTGACTTCTCTTTCTGTGCCAAGGTCATCAAGACAGGGGAATAATAATGTCTAGTTCCCACAGATACTTAGGACAAGGCTGGGTAAACAGTGACTTTTTTTTCCTTATGGGGCCCAAGCCAAAAATACAGATATCTGGGGGTATCTTCAAACAGCTCTACTGGATGAAACATCCCATTCACTTAAAACATCCAGCCCAGGGATTAGCTCCAGGTGCCTCCAAATCCTCTCAAACCAACACTGACGTTCCCGCCTCCTCTCTGCTCACCTCAGTTTCCCCAACTGTAAATCAATGATCATGCTACTGAACTTCTTGGTAAGGACATTTAAAGTTGGAGAAAGAAAAGCTCTGTTTCAACCTACAGTGTTATTGCTGTCATTATTATTTTTGACTTTTAAGTATAAAGCCAGTGTGTTGAAACCTGGGAATTGTACAATTAGTGATGCTTCACACACTGTCCCATCAATGTCAAGGAATAAGCTGAGATTTATCTTTTCCTTTTGACATATCAAGTCTTCAGTCTGTCATCAGCTTTAACCTAAAACTTGCTGCTGTAGAGATTTTTATTATATATTGGGTGCTTGATATGTTTGCAAGAAGAAACAGGGCTGTTCCAGTGACCCAGGCCAGAGGGATGGGGTGGTTTGTGGGTGACTTACAGTACTGATGCTTTCTTCAGGTGCTTCTTGAAAGGCAGGGATGAGCTTGCTGGCTCCATTGCCATCTCCAGCATCTCCTTACATCTAGGTGTGATCTGGAAGCAGGTAGACATGTAGGATTGGCTTGATAAAACTCATGTAGATGTGTGTCCCATGTCATGTGGTGGTGAGAGCTGGACTGTTGGGTTTGACACCTGTCTGATTTTCAACTGGAGTGTCCAGATGTTGGCGTCTTCGTCCTTTGACTGTGTTCATGGTAAGCACCTGGTAACAGGTCAACTAAAAATGCTAAAGTTGACCCAAAGGCAGCAATCCCCACTGGCACAGGGCAAGCTTGCAGCACGTGTTACTGGGTGGAGACAGTGCCACTGTGCCCAGCCCCTCGATGCAATCAAAGTACCACCGGGGTGACACAGTGATCCTGTGATGCCCATCTCCCTGCCACGGGTCCCAAACACTGCGCCACCTGTGGGTGCAGCCGCGGTGCTGCCGGGCATCCCAGCGGGATCTCCTCTTGCTCCCGCAGGCTCTTCGCAGTGAAGTGTGCCGGCTGCCTGGAGGCCATCGCTCCCAGCGAGCTGGTGATGCGAGCCCAGAAGAGCGTCTACCACTTGCGCTGCTTCTGCTGCTGCGTCTGCGAGCGGCGCCTGCAGAAGGGCGACGAGTTTGTGCTGAAGGAGGGGCAGCTCCTCTGTAAGAGCGACTACGAGAAGGAGCGGGAGCTGCTGAGCTTGGTGAGCCCGGCTCTGTCGGATTCTGGTAAGGGGCCACCCGTGCCCAGTGTCTCCCTGGCTGGTCCTGCTCTGAGGCCCCTGTGAGTGCAGTGTTGCTCGCTAGAAGCAAGGTTTGGGCTCATTACCCTGAAACTCTGCCCCATGGTCCAAAGGGAAAAGCATATTGCATTCTCCAACCAGAGCCTCTCCTACCTCAGTAGCAAGAGCATGAGCAGGTGCCCCAGGAGCAGAGGGGCTGCAGTGCTAGAGGATACTCTGGGAACCATCCCATTTCAATAGGCTCTTTCTGTAATGGTTTGTGCTCTTGGCTTGGGCAGCAGCACCCCATCCTGAGGGGCATACAACCTCTCCAGGAGCAGGAGGGAGAGTCACGCTGGCCAAAGGTGACATCTCTCACCTACTTGCCTTTGGAAACAGAGGCGCTGCCTCTGCTATAAATACACTGTAAACAAGAGTTTTTTTCTGAAAAAAGTCATGGTCCCAAGCATCCCAATGACTACCTTCTGTGTCCTTCCCCTGTGCCTCACTGTCCCAGACAGCAGACCCAGTGTGGTGACACTGCTGGGACACTGAAGAGCCAAGGGGGGCAGCAGGAGAGGTGGCACCTAGCTGGCACCAGTAGGGTGGGCAGGGGGCTGGCATCCTGCTCCAGCCAGGGTGTCACTGCCAGGTCAGGTTGCCCAGAGCATCATATCATCATTAAAATATGTATTCACAGTCAATGCTAATAAAATTTGAATGTTTCCCAGGAAGACAAATCTAGTAAGAGAGCCCAGGAATAAGAGCCAGGCGGGTGGAAATGATCTGCTAGCAGAAATCCTTGTGTTAACGCCTTCCCCGTGGAGCCCTGTTTCTTGAGAGGCTGCAGAACCCCATGCTGTGCACCTGGGTCACTCTTAGAAATCATCACTGGGGGAAAAATCTGCTTTGTGGAGGAAAAGATTTAACTTTGAAATGCCGTGCTCTGGGACGGGCTGACAGCATGCTGGGGGGATCCTGTCCTTTCCCTGCTAGAGCAAAGCATTGGATTTAATAAAATAGAAATCAGTGTTACAAGCCTGTTTAGGAGCTAGTTAGGTTGTCAAGGTGTGAAGCAAGGCAGGTCACAGACATGGCAAAGCCAAGTGCTCGCTGCCAGGCACAGGCAATGCTGCAGCTTGGAGCAGGTATGTGGGGGGACAGGGTGGTTTCAGTGGATATGGAGCAAAAATTGCGCAAAGCCCATATTTCTCTTTAATATTGTGCTCCCCTGCAATCCCACTTGGTTGAAAGAAAAAAAATCCTCCTCCCAAATAACGGTGATGATATTTAAACAGTGAAGAGTGAGACAATGGGAGGAGGTGCCTGAAGGCAGTCGGTGAGTGATGGTCCAACGCTGGAGTTGCTGGAGAGGCAGGAAAATAGCAGGATCTAGCACACTGGCGCTACCTCTTGCTTTAGCCTTGGGAAAGTCCTTAATGGATTGAAGAATTATTATTTTTTCCTTCTGGGATGTGCAGACTCTTTCAGTTAAAATAGGAACTGATGAGGAGATATCTTGCAGGAAAATAAGTGAATTGGCCACAGCAGTTTGGGTTTATTCCTAATAGGGGAAAAGGGCAGTTTGGGAAAGGTTGGGGAGCTTTTTCTCCCCAGCGACTCATCGGCCAGTGGTCCAGCCCTGCTGCCAGGGGCTCTAGCCAAACTGAGAACAACTAGCAAAAACCTCCAGGGGAAATACTTATTTAGGTGGAAACTCCAGCTGAGACCCAAGGGATGCAGAGGGCCAGTGTGGGAGTCAAAAGGGCATGGCAACCCCTTGGCTGGGTGGAAACACAACCCAAAGCTCCAGCATCCCCTGGCAGCTACTGGCTGGGGGGTCCCAGCCCTTCCTGTCTCCCCACAGACCCCATAGCTTAGCCCCACTGTTGTTCCTGCCTGGTTTTAGTGGCCACCAACAGTTTGTCTCAGGATGTTGTGTGGGTTTGGGGATGGTGGCTTAGTGGTGGCCAGCCCAAGTGCACATCCCACATGGATGCCCACCATGGGGCAGCTTTGCGCACTCCTGCTACGTCCCTCCTGGGTACCCCACCACCACGCTGGGGGATGCAGAAGGGGTGTCTCCACTCTGGCACTGGTCCCAGATGCCCTTCACCAGCAGTGTGCGATGTGCTCGTCCAGCCTCTCCCCTGTATCCCCCTTGCTGCTTTGAAGACCTCCGGCCTCCCGCCCCCAGCCGCCGCGCACCAAAGGCCACTTTATGAGAAAGCACAGATAAAAAGAGAGCCATATGTTGTCTGTAATCTCCCAAACCCTCGCTTCAATTACCTCCTCCCCTGAGCCTCCGCCGCCCAGCCTAAGTAAACAAGCCCCTCTGAAAGAGGACCCCACTTTCCAATTAAAAGTGTCCTAACGTTTCTCCTCTCCCTAAATCCTCCCAAGTGAGGAATGTCCCGGCCCTGGCGGCGGGATGCGGGCTTGGCGGGTCGGACCAAGGGCATGCTGCACAATATCCATTGCCCCGGCCCCTTCCCAGGTGACGTCAGGGGCAGCCCCAGACACTCATTAATTTCTCCCCCCTTCTTGGTGGGGAAAGGCTTGAAAGGGAGAGTTAATTAAAAGTAATACCCTGCCAAATCCGGCTTCACTTTTCCTTCTTTCCCTTTGACACTGGGAAGGATTTGCGGAGCAGGTGTTGTGTGGGGGGCAGGGCTCTGGAGGGCTGCTCCCAGAGGGTTTTCCCCTTGGCATTGGTTTTGAGCATCATTTGCTTGATGGTGTCCATGAGCCTCTGGCTCCCCCCTGCTGGGCTCTGCCCCTTGCAAACTGGAGGGGGCTGGGGCACTTGCCTCCCTTAGGATGTAAAGGGGTTCAGGCACTGAAATGTCTCCATTATTCCAATATTCCTCCTCCCAGTATTTGTAAAACTCTACCCTTCCATCAAAATTTATCTCCTTCAGGTTTCAGGAAAGCAGGCAGCTCAGCAGAGTAGACTCTGTGCTGGCACTGAGGAGGCAGTGGCAGCCACTGCTCAGCTCCATTAGCCATCAGACTCCACACCCAGCATCCCTACCACGAGGCTTCTCAGACCCACTGTGTTGCTATGTCCCTTGTTTTGGGACATGCAAGAAAACAGCAGTTTGCCTTTCCCATTGCCACTGCTGCCATGGGCACAGTGTGGCTGTGCAGGAAGCTCACAGCAGCAGCAAGGCTTTGTCTCCTGGGGGCCAGCACCTAGCGCCAGGCTGTTTGGGGATCACCAGTGTGAAGATCTCTCCCTGTCCCAGCCCGTCCAGCCCTTACCACAGGGAAGGTCTCTGTATCAGCTGGTGAGCCCAGGAGAGAATCCAGAAGCATGGACGAAAGAGTTAACTGTTACCTTAGAGCATTGTTGCTCCTCCACTGAAATCACTGCCTCACACTGTGCTGCAGAGCTGCTCCTGTTGTTCCCCATTCTCAACTGGGCTGCCACTGGATTTTGCTTTTCTGATGTGTGTGATCCATGATTAGGTCTTGTCAGGGGGTTCAGCCTGACCTGCTCTCACCATGAATTACTCTGAGCTAGGCTTACAACTCCCTGATGCATCCCCATCTCCCAGAGGCATAGCAGCCTTGGGACAGGACTTGGACGAAGCACAGCCTTGCAGCCTGCATCTGCATCAAACCAGCACCTCAGTTCTGTTATCAATTCCTGAATGGATGGTGAAGGAACTTTCTGGAAAAGGCTATAAGTGAATTACAGCTTGTGAGTGGGAAGGACCTGTGCTGTCAGACTTGCATTACAGCCGTCCCACAATGGCTGAGCATGCAAGACTGTCAACATGATGGTGATCCAGAAAATGAGGAAGGCTGGTAAGATGCTTTCCTGGAGCAGCTTCTGCCCAAAGGCCTTGCAGCCCTGCACAGTGGAGAGCAGCAGGGAGATACATACCAGTGCCTGGGAATGCAATGGAGCAGCACATTGCAGTGAGTACATTAGGGGTGAAGCTTGAAACAGCCTGAGCTTCTGGCTAGAGAGATTTAAAACTCCATGGAAAGGGGAAAATATAGGCCTGCTCACCAGCTGTAGAGCAGGCAGAGGTTTGGGTCCGATGAAGGGAAAATCAGGTGTCCTAGGATTTCACATTGCAGCTGTTCAGACTGTTGGGGCAAAGAAGAACCCAAAAGCACATTGGCTGGCTGAGCAGTCTCAAACTATGAGTCACAGCAGCTCTCACCCTCTCTGAGCTGCTGTGGGGAAGCCAGCCTCAAACCTCAGCTCCTCTCACACATTCACAGGAAGATTCCCACCAATGCCAGCTTAAGTCCCCCAGATATTTTTGGACATGCTGGAAAATGGAGTGCATGGCCTGTTGTCTGTAAAGGACCTGCTTCTTCTTCCCTCCTCTTAGGCAAAAGTGACGATGAGGACGGCATTTGCAAATTGGGCCAAACCACAGGGAAGGGTGCTGAGGATGGGAAGGATCACAAGCGTCCCAAGCGGCCGCGGACAATCCTGACCACACAGCAGCGGAGGGCATTCAAAGCATCGTTTGAGGTCTCCTCCAAGCCCTGCAGGAAGGTAAGGGGAGAAGTGCCCATGCTCAGCTGCCTTCAGTCCCTGGGGATGTTTTGGATGCTGAGCAAGGACTTGTCCTGGCTGCTCTGTTCCCTCCTAAAGTCCCCCTGAAAGGCAGAGTGGGCTGAGATGCTGCTGTCATTCCTTCCTCCAAGGTTCGGGAGACGCTGGCAGCCGAGACGGGGCTCAGTGTCCGTGTGGTGCAGGTCTGGTTCCAAAACCAACGAGCAAAGGTGGGTACAAGGGGTAGCCCCCACTAAGGCTGGTGCTGGGGCTCCCCTCCCACCTCACTTTGGCCAGGGCATGATTTCACCCTGGTTTTCCCATTCTTCTCACCCAGATGAAGAAGCTCGCCAGGAGGCAGCAGCAGCAGCAGCAAGATCAGCAGAACACACAGCGCCTGAGCTCAGGTACCCCGTCACACCCAGTTCTCCTTGCATTCAGGATCTCCTTATTTCCAGCCCTCTCTGGGCTTCCCAAGGGAGCTGGGCCCCGCAAAAAGCAGCAGCCCCACTGCATTGACAACTTGCTCTTATCTTCCAGCCCAGACCAATGGCAGTGGAAGCGCAGGGCTGGAAGGAATGCTGAACCACTACACCACTCTGCCCACACCCCAGCAGCTGCTGGGCATGGAGCAAAGTGTCTACGGCTCTGACCCTTTCCGGCAAGGGCTTACGCCGCCACAGATGCCCGGAGATCACATGCACCCCTATGGTAAGGCCCTGGGGTTTGCCTCTTGCCTTCTGCCCTTCACGGAAATGCTGGGCTGTAGTGGGGGGCTGTGTGGTGGAGGCATGCATGGGGATGCAGTGATTCTGGAAGATGGTGGTCCCTTCACCACTAAATCCTTACACTGCAAAAGCTGGGGGTACCAGGCACTGTCATGGTGCTGGAGGAGAAATAGGCTCTGAAGCCCTTCTGCTTCTTCCCTGCTATCCAAGGTGCCGAACCCCTCTTCCACGACTTGGATAGTGATGATACCTCACTGAGCAACCTGGGTGACTGCTTCCTCACCACGACTGATGCGGGGCCGCTCCAGGCACGAGTGGGGAATCCCATCGACCACCTCTACTCCATGCAGAACTCCTACTTCACCTCCTGAGCGTGACGTGGGCCCCAGCACAGGGCAGCCACCACTGCTGTGCTGCTCCAGGAGGGGCTGCAGAGCCCCTGGGGTTGGGAGGGAGGGGAAAGTGACACTGCTGAGATGCTGTCAAACAATATGTTGTAGCTTGGGATTCCCAAGGAGCGAGTTAAGTTATGGGTTGCATAGTTTCATGTTTCTCTTAGGATCCTAGGATTAGGGACAGGAGTGGTTGTTGCAGCTGGCTGGTGGATTTTCAAATTTCAAACAGGGAACCAAATTTCTTGTTTCAGCAGGAGGAAAGGCAGGGGGAGGCGGGAGCATCCCGGAGCCGTATTCCCTCCACACCATCTTCAGTCTGAACCATAGAAAGGGGAAACTGCTGATCTTCACGGAGAGAGCCTGCAGCATCAGCCAGGCTTTGAAATTTGAAAAGCTGAGAATGCCTTGGAGAAACAAGGGGAAAATTTCGCTTCAGGGTTTTCTCTCTGTTCCCTTGACCAGCTTGAGCACTCGCTGTTTAAACACAGGGACTTTTAAGATAGATGTACCCATGTGAATATAGAAAGCTAGAAACCCCTAACATCACCCCCGTCCCTGTGGACGGGGCTGTGTGTGTATGTGTGTGTGAATGGGCACACATGTGTGTGTGTGCAGAGCTGTGTGGCTGTGGGTGATGTCCTACACAGCCACACCTGCCAGATTGTATCAACAAAGTTTATTTCTAAGTCTATCAGAAATTTACTGTACAGCAAAAGTAACTTTATTTTCAGCGTGAACCATATTTAAGGAAACACTCAATGCACTTAAGTTATAAGATGAAATAATTTACTTTTTATAAAGGTTATGTTTAGGTTGCAAAAGCCCAGTGGCAGGGAAGGAACATCAGTTCATTTCAGGTGATAGGTTTGTATTTTGGGGTTGGTTATTTTTGGTGCTCTAGGGTTGCCCTACTGGTTTTGAGGTGCAATTGAAACCCAAAGCAGGGCTGGCTCCAAATACCTGCTCCTCTGCCAGCAGATTGATGGGGACAGCATGGTGGCCAAGTCCCCATCTAGACATGTTCAGTGTGGGGTTAGTGCAAGGTGGAAAACGCTGCTGGACCTGGTGGACATCCGGGCCCATCACGGCTCAGCCGTGCTTCTCTGCATCACCTCTCTCCTTCCCACAGCAGGACCCAGCCTGCCTCCACCAGCAACCCCATCCTGTACCCTCAAATATGGGTGCTAGACCAGTGTGAACTGCTGTCATGGCTCTGGAAAACACTGCAGCCTGTGTCACCACCCCTCAGGCAAAGGAGAAAGGAGGCATTTCCCTTCCTGTGTTCATCCCTGCCGGAGCCATAGGAACCTGGGGAAAATTCTCCTTAGGATCAAGCCTTCAGCTGACCCTCATCTCATCCCCACTCTCGTTTTCATGCGTTGTGTCCTTTTGTGCTGCTGTTCACAAACGATGTAAGCAACAACCTGTAAAGACATGCAAGTGACTGTGAGGCTCAAACACTGGCTCATTGCCACTGTACGATCTGACACTGAATGTAGCGGGTTCCAGAGATGGCTGACCCAGCAGGAGATGCTGACACACTGTCAGAAATCACGTACCAAGATGAAATTAAAAAGACAAAAAAATCTCTGAAAAAAACCCTACAAAAACCCAAACAGCCTGGTCTTTTCTTGCGTGGGGTGTCCTCTTGACTCTGAGTGGGAAGGTTTTGAATCATCTCCACAGTCAGCAAGGTGTTGGGTAGGGTATAGCAAGACCATGGGGGAAGCTTCTGCTCCTTGGGTTTCCTATACTAAATGTTCCCTGCTCTGGGAGAAAACCGGACCTTGCGGGTCCTCCGTGGCCAGTGGACAGATTGGTGGATCTAGAGGGTGACATCTATCCCTGGCTCTGTCCAAGGGTGGCAGTGAGGGGTTTGCTGGGAAGGCATTTCTGCAGGCCAGGTTAGCCCATAAGTGCTCTCACCTGGTCTGTTACTTCACTGTGACCACCAACCCTCCATGGTGGGGCCATGGGCAACTCTGAGTTAGGACTACCTAAAAGGTGTGGGTAGGTATTTTCCAATAGGAGCTGCTCTTATTCCAGGTCTCTGACATGGAGAGGTTCAACAAATGTGTACTGATGGTACCAAATTGGGGATACGGATTCACAGCTCATTGTCTGAGGTGTTCAAAATAACATGCTCTCCTTCCTGCCCTTCATCAGTCACTGCTCTGCTGTTTCTGTGCTATAAAATGTTTCCCAAGTCCAACCTGCAGAACAAAAATATTCTCAAATGGTGTGACTCTCTAAAGAAAACTTGATTTTTATTTTGCAAGATGTAGTTTCCTAGGAACAGCCTGGATTTCTTGGGTTAGTTTGGGGGGTTGCTCTATTTCAGGATAGAAAAGCATGGCACCTGACTCTATAAATGGCAACTGCTGCAAAACCCCGGAGCAGCCCCAACCCAGCAGTGTCCAGCTTGTTCCAGATATCAAACTATGTCTTGGGATCAGGGTGCTGGGAAGCCTGCTTGACCCAAACTGCTTGAAACTCCATTCTGGGTCATCCTGCAGCTATTTCTCCTTGCTCCCCAAGACTTGCTTTTAACCACTGCACAGGCTCTATTTTCTCTTAACAATAACTGTGATTACAGAACATCTCTGGGCCCTTATCTGGCCTCTGTTGCCTCAAATGTGAGCTGAAAAAACACAGCAAGAAGGATGGAGAAATGTCTGACATGTAGGAGAAGGCTTTCCACAGAGAAGTAAAAAAGCTGTATTCTAGTGCAAAGTCTTCTCTTCCTTTTCATCTGTGCCTGTTTGCTCATTTGAGATATAATTAGTGAGTCATTAGGTGAAAGTGTTTCAGGAGGGAGGGCAAAACCTTATAAAAGCAGGATTCACAGGTTGCCTTGTTTTGGGAGGAGGTGGGAAGATGTGCCCTAGGAAGCTGCCTGGCCTGATTTGTGATGATCTTGTGAAGGACAGCAGGGTAGATGCTTGTGTGTAAATTTTGCAGTGTTTCTAAAGTCTTTGCTCTTTCTAAGAGAAAATGATGTGTTGGAAAATTTCTTTCTAGAGACTGTAGCATTTGTGTGTACTTCACTCTTGCAAAGTACAAGGGTGATACCTGTTATAAGTGCTAGCATTTTTTTGACTGGTTGTCTCCAAACCCAACTTCTGGGTGGATGACACGGAAAGGCAAAATCCTGTATTTTATTTTGGTATTTTGGTGCAGGATTGCTCCAAAGCAGCAGGGTAAAGGGTTGGACATGTTCTGGCATGGGCAGGTTGGGGAAATTATAGCTTGAGATTTCTTTGTCACTAGGCTTGGTGGTCTTGGAGCAGTGCTGGCTGGTGCTAGTGAAGCAGAGGGAATTTGAGCTGGGGTTAGGCTGATAGTCACTGGTGGCTGGAGGTGGAGATGTGCCTTGCTTGTGGAAAGGGAGTTTATCTAGGGGAGATGAAGTATGTGTGGTGTGGAGGAGCTGCTGTGAGCCATGAAGCCAGCATCAGTCTGATCTGTAGGATTCAGCTGCTGGCAATGCCTTTGTTAGCACCACCCAGGTCTGCAATAGAAAAATAGATGTCTTCATTAATGGTTATTAAAATTGTCTTAAAAATTTCCCTTAATCGGATGCTTCTTAAAAAACATTTAAACTTGGGGGTTTTAAAAAACTTTTGAAGATAAAAGGCTTGTCTTTCCCACCCACAGCCATCTCCTATTTGGAAAACGTTCACCTACATCAGTCTGGTTTTCTATCAGCCTAACTATCAATCTACACTTACAAAATTGCTTCCCAGAAAATAAACCCTCCATAAAACCCATGGCATATAGACAGGCTGCCTACTTTTAATATCTTGCAAAGAAGTACTGACATGCTATAATAACAGTACCTCAAGGGGGGGTGTGTGTGTGTATGTATAAAGTTATTGTATACAGTATATAATTTGGGGAAGGATCAGTATTGTGGAAGGGGGCAGATCTTTGTCTAGTGAAATCAGAATTTATGGTCTTAAACCTGTCTTCCTTCTGCAAGTTGACCTGTGTGCTTGACACAGCCTAAACACAAGTCCAGCTTGCAATTGTGCAATGCAGTAGCAGATGTGGGTCCTCCTGTCATCTGGATTTCATATTCTGATGTGCCGTATTTCAGGATGTGGATGGATCCTGCCAAAGAAATACTGGCTAGGCCTTATATTCTGCAGGTGATGGAGTCACTGCATGGCAGATGACTTCTTGTCATGCTGGGTGGGTTGTGAGTTTGCTATGTTCAGGGCTGGACCCCCTGGGATGTACTGTCATGGTGCTGCTTTACCATGTTGTGCTCCATGTCTGAGCCCACTCCTGGCCTCTGGAGCAACTCCCTAAGACAAATGATGTCCTTCTTGTCAAAGCTAGGAAGAAAAGAACAAGGTCTGACACGAAAACAGGTTCTACCTTGCTCTCCGATACAAGGACAATGCCAGGAAAGTGTTGGGAGCTGACCGTTGTGTCTCTAGTGGCTCAAAACAAAGCTTCCTCTGTTCAGGCACTGTTCGGTGGCCAAGAAAAGATCAAGTCAGAGATTACTTTTCAGTTGAGGACACTGATTAGATGATACAGATAGGCATCTAGCTCTGAGTGATATCATGTTAATTAACTTTCTCTTTGTGAATGGGTGATAGAGGAGCTTGTGGCAGATGCAGACTGGAATGAAACTCAACATGGTATTGGCCAATACTGGCTGGGTTTGAATCTGGAGATTTAAATCTTGATGGTATTTTCAGTTATTTGTGGAAGACTCATAGTGCACAGACATAGAAGTTGGAGCAAGCAACCTTCCTGGAAGTGTGTGACCTTGGTAGCAGATGCTGTCTAGATGAAGGGTTGAATCCTTGCCTTGCTCAGAAAGTCCTGGCTCAGCATTTAAGCAAAGTTAGTGAAGCTGTGGTGGCTCCTGTCAGCTATGATATGGGCATGGGGATACCTCAAACCGAGTAAAGAGCTTGATGTAATGGAGATATTAATTTGTGAACCCCAGTGCACTGCTGCCTCCGCTGCCCATTGGTGCACAGGGTGTTTACAGGCTGGCAGGGTGAGGGCTACTTTCTTGTGTAATGTGAGCACTTGTATATAAGAAGAACCTGCAGAAGACTTTCTTGTGTACCTGCACCAGTGGGTCATCTTTCTGCACATGTGAGGTGAAGCAGGCACAAATCCCAAGGAAACCACAGGTAGGGTCTTTGCCTGGAACTGGACATGGGAGGTGGCAAATGCTGCTTTTTTGTGGGGAATATAACAAAGATTCAGTTGCTCCGCTTACCTTTCCAGAGTGAAATAATTTGCCAGATGCTTGATACCTACACTAATGCTGTTCTGGTACAGTATGTCACTCATCATTAGAAAATGCTTGTCCTGTGACACATAATAAAGCTCAAATCACTGAGGATGAGTGCCTTTGCTTTGCAGTAGGTCGGTGAGCAAGATCCCGGATAACACCAGCTGTCCAAATCTGACTTGCATTTCCTAAGTCTTTTCTTCCACTGCTAATCATCTGCATGGAACATTCATTAAAAACAAAAAAAAACAAACAAAGAAAAAAAACCCTACACCTTTATAAAATGATAAGGACTTGCAATGGAAAGGCAGGAAAAGGGTTAGAAGCTCTTCACGTGTAAAAAGGTGAGTAATGGTTTCCTATCTTGTTGGAAATCAGGCTAAATTCTTGTCTCCATTCCTTTGAGTGGCAATGTGTTGGTCATGAAAAGGTTATCTTGTCAATTGTAGACCTTCTAAACACTGATGTGGAGGCTGACGCGCTTGCCTGATTGACGTGTATAAGTTCACAGGCTGGGGACAAGCATATCCAACTGCAAACCATGTCAAAACACTCCAAGTGATCAAATACCGACAGCACTTCTGGTGAACAACAGCAGATTCCCACTGCCTCAGGCCCTCTGAGCTGCTGCTTCAGAGGGGAGATCAGATTTCTCCTCTGATGACCCTGAGAACAGGGGGCTCATTCAAAGGGTTGCTTGGTGGGTTGAACTGTGGTCTTGGAGCAGACTAAATCTGTGGCAGGAGGCAGGCAGACCCTGTAGCACAGAGATGTAGAGTGGTGGTGTACCTCAGCAAGCATTGCCCTAGGGTCTTTATCAGTTTGATGGCTTCAAGTCAGGTGGAGAGTCAATGATCATTTTCTGACCAGTTTTAGTTAGGGCTCTTAGAGAGCCCAGACAAGATTAGTGCTTTAGAGAGCTCAGCTTTGGTATCTCAAATCAACACTCTGAAACTGGCTAGCCCCCAGCAGCTCTGGCTCTCCTCTTGCCTCTGTTTGTTGCAGTACAGATGCAATAATATCTGCCTTGGAGAGGAGAAGCTGGGAAGGGAGGTATCCGTGGACCTTGGGCTTCCCTGTGCTTTCCCGAGAGCATCTGTGAGGAAACAAGTCTGTGCTCAACACAAGCTCAAAATACTTTGTAAGCACAGAGAGCCCTGAGGCTGTGCATGAGAGTGAGGAGGAGATGGGAAACAGTGAGCAACTACCCATTTGCTAAATGAGGCAGGGACCGTATGGAAAATATAGCATGAGATCATGGAACTAGAGATGTAGCAGAACACCTGTGCCTTGGGTGGCTGATTACGTTGTCCTGACAACCTTGCACTAGTGTCCCAGGCTTGCAGGGTTTGGCTTTGCAGCCGCGTGTATGTAGGTATTTGGAAAGTAACTGGAGAACCCTTGGGGAGTTTGGGAAGAGGAGACTGGTGAAACTCTTCCAAAAGGATTAGCTGGAGCATGCCAGAAGCTATAACTGACTGTTGGCTGCTCTATCTCCTCCTGGAGTAGGCGGAGAAGTGAGGAAGGAGTGGTGACATCCCAGTGCTGCCAGCAGATGACCTGGGGGCTGGGGCACATCAAGCCTCATCCCATGGGGCAAAGAATGCCTTTGCAGGAGCTCTTCAACAAAGGCTGGTGTAGAAGAGCTGGAAACAGGGTGAGAGGCTCAGGCAGCACACAGTGGTTAAAGGACAGTAGCAAATGTGGCAGAGCAGCTCATCCGAAATACGGGATATTAGCTGCAGGCGGGATCAGGACGTTAGGGAAGATGAGGCAGTCACTTTTGGGTTAAGAGAAAAGGACCAGCTCCACTGTGGGTGATCAGGAGGCCTGAGTGGCAGGGAAGTAGAATAGCATGGCTGGTGTTTGACCAGTGGCTTTTCCACATCAATCTGGGTTACCTGATAGCATGAGATGGGGAAGGGACGCTGAATCTGGAGAAAAGTATCAGTGAGTCTTTGTTGAAGAGTTAGACCCATGAGGATGCCCAAAGGCAGATGTTACTCTCAAAGGCGTTGCAATATGTTGGGCAGCAGTGGGGGGACACATAGCCTATGTCATGCCCAGAAATAGTCATATAAACTGATCTGCTTGGCTTCTTTCCTGGTCTTTACAGTTCCCACTAATTAAAAGCTAATCACTTTTTCAGAAAGACTTTAAGTGCAAGCAAACTTATTCAAGATGATGAAATTGCCTCCTAATTGATTATTCCTGCAGTTTAACAGCTGCTTCCCTGACTTGCTTAGTTTTTCCCTTTCTCGAAATACAAATCTGCTGTTGATATGACCAGCTCACCTCCAGCCAGGAGCTTGTGAGGAGCTAACAAATGTTTGCGGCAGTGCTGGCTTCTGTGAAGGGGTTGACAGAAGTGCCTAGTGTATTAGCTAGGGCTAGAGCTGGTGGGGAAGAGCTTCCCCATGAAACATGAATATGCAGAGGAGATGATGCATTTTCAGTCTTCCCCATGATGGCCTCAAAGCTGTGATGTGCTGGGGGAGGAGGAAGAGTCTTGTTTCATCCCACTGCCCTAGGCCACCTGAGCTTAGGTGCTGCCTGACTGCGTGCACCCAGCCAGCCCCTCCCGATAGCATCGGAGTGAATACAGTAGGTGCTTTGTGGTTGAGGGGGATCTGGTTACTTGGGAGCAACTCTGCTCCTGGGGAAGATGATGGCAACATGCTGGGGGGAAGCAGGGCTTGGGAAAAAATTACAATGCCAGTTTGTGAATTACTCCAAGATTGTTTCAAGGTGCTTCCTAAGGAAGAAGTCAGTGGGCCCCCTGTAAGGCACAAGGGCTTTATAGCAGATTACCTGATCTGCATCTACCTGCTCTTGCTGTACTATACCTTGCTGTTATATTCTTCATGCTGTGCTGAGTTTGCTGTGCTATACCACAAGAGATATGTATTCCCTTTTTAGATGCTATTACAGGTCTTGCTCTGCATTCCCAGCAAGGCTAGTGTGGCTCTTCTTTCTTTCTCAACAAATGTTTCCACCTTGCTTTTCTGCTCAGATAAGGCTTATACAGTTACCTGCCCTACACCTCCTTGCCAAAATAATTTTGGGGGTGTTGTCTAATTCCTGCCAATTTTCATAACCTAAAACATAGATTTCTGTGGGTTTTGCATAGAGAGGCTCTGAAGTGATCTATACATCTGTCCACTACTTCTCTTCCCCTCCATGCAGAGACCTCAGTGTGAGCCCTTACTGAATTTCAGGAATTGCATTGGTGAGCACTGTTATCTATGTCGCACCTGCAGCTTAGGTGTGAGACAGGGGCTGTGGCTGCCCACCAGTGGGATGTACAAAGCCATGGAAGATCAGGCTTTCTGGAAGCTGGGTTGCTACTGAGTCCTGGCCAACAGGTTTTTCTGCCTGAGGAACCCCATGAGTTTATCTCAGCTGAGCTGAGACCTGTGAGCACACTTGAGGTGAGGGAGCTTTAGAAAAGATGCATTGCTGCTACTGGCTCATTCTTTCCCTCTGTTGGGACACCTGGCCAAAATGGGTGAGGGATATGATGTTGTTTTTTGGCCTCTCATACAGGTGGCTGGTGTCTTGGCAGGTCATAACAGCAAGTCCTTCAACCTTCTTTCTAGCTAAATGTCTTGCTCTCCACCCCTCTTTTGGCAGCAAATTCTAGTGAATGTGAGGCTGAAAGAGTCCTCTAGAGGCTCTCACTGAGAGTTTAACAGTGCGCAAACTTCTTTCTTTGGTGATGTCTTGAGTTGTCTTAATGTGATAACTGCTCCTGGTGGGGTTTTCTGTTGCATGGGATGCTTCAGGAGGGAGCAGGACCCTTAGCTAGAAGGCAAAATTCTTGGGAGGTCTGTGGGAAATAGAGCAGTGAAATACAGAGATGGAGATGAAAATTTGCCATCTGGTACAGAACAAACCAACTGCAGGGAATATTCAACACATACAAATTTGCTTCTGCAATGTGTTTGCAGTCCTGCTGGTACAGGAACCCACTGTATGTGGCATCTCAGCTTCTGGTCCTTAATAAAACCTACAGTGTACCTGGAAGCTTCACCTTTGTCAGTGATGGGAAACTGTTCGGTGCTGGGCAGGTTGCAGTCCTATTGTTCTGAGCTGTGCTTTTGGTGTGCTGCATACTGGTGGGTAATTGGTGTGCCACTCATGCAGCAGGCTGTCTGTCTGGGGAGAGACACTCCAAGCTGCTTTTCCCAGGAGGGTGCACCTGGTTATCCTGTCTGTTAACATCCATGGATTGGAGGACACAAAATACCACTCTCAACACACCACCTGCATGACGCAGCCCAGACTGAGGGCTACCGATAGCCAACCGATAAAACTGTCCTCAAAACCACAGTGACACACAGACTTGGGCAAACTTCCTTTGCAGGGTGAATGGATCCAGTTTCAGTGTTAATGGGTTTCCCAGGATTTGCAGATGTGAATTATTTGCATTCTTGACTCCAAGGTGAGTGCAGGTGCATCAGATGGTCCCTGTGAGCACCCCTCTGGTGTGCTGTCCCCACTTCTTAGGGCACAGGCGGCTGGGCAAGTGCACAGAGCTGCTATTGTGCACTGCTGCCTGTGTGCCAGCTACCTGCCAGACAGCCCATTGGGTGCTCAGGGTGTTACTTGGTGCTGTCTGAGTGACAGTGCTTTTTACAAAGGAATCTCTCCTTTATCTCCTCCAGGAGAGAAGCAGTTTACGGAGTCAAAACCTGAGCCTGGCCCTTGGGCTTTTGGTCAGAGGTCCAAGGAAAACAGCCTTTGCTTTAAATCACCCTCCTTGCATCTTCTGTGCTTAAACTCCAGAACTATTTAACAGGCTTCAGCTTCTTATAAAGTTTCTGTCAAAATGGATTAGCAGCAGGCTGACAGATTGCTATTACAGCCCCAGTGAACTTTTAATACCTGCCAGTAAGTTCCGTGAGTCCCTTAAATCCTCCTGTGGATGCTTGGGTTGGGGAGCAAAGGCTGTAGTTTATGTGGCTTGTATTCAAGGTACCTCCACCTCTTTCCAAGATGTCAGCATTAAGAAATGACCTGTAAGGATTTCTGACATTATGTTTCCCAAGGCCTTAAAATTACTTTCTCGATGCAGATTGCATCCCCTCTCCCGATGGGATGAGGCGCTTCTGAGAGAAGGATTGGGGCTGAAGGTCCCCCAGCAGACTTCAGGCAGAGGAGTGGCAGCAGCACATCTTGGCTCCTGCCTGTCCAAGGAAGTATGTTGGCATATGAGCAAAAGCCGGGGTGATTTTGGGTGGGGGGAGCCCTCAGGGGCTGCTGTCTGTGCAGTCTGATGGCCAGGATCAAAGCATCACCCAGGTGAGATGAGCTGTTAGCTGCCTTCTAGGGAGGCTTGGCTTGATCTATAGATGGCCTGCAGTCCAGGCACTCCAGCAAGCATCAGAAGGCTGGTGGGTCTAATTTCTGCCTTTGTGATCTTTTTATTTTTTTTTTAATTCCTTATGCTGAGTTTTGCATCCATGTGAATTTTGAGGCACCTGTTCCTACTACTGTCACCAAAACTGAAGCATCAGTGTAGAGGTGAGCCAAAGAATAGCTGTCAGATGTCCACATAGTGAGGTGGCTGCCATGTGAAGGAGGCATTGTATGACAGCGGGTGTGCTGGTGTGGGTAACTGTGTGGTGGTGCAACCCAAACATCTTGTCTCCAGGATCCCTGTGTCCCTGGTGGGTACCAGCATGCCTCTCACAGCTTTATTTCACCTTCTAAGTCCCCAGCTTCTGGAAGCATGGAATGTGCAGGAAGATATTTGCTACACTGTATAGCTTCCAGCTGTGGAAAAAAAGCTTAGAACTGCCTTTGCTGAACTCAAAAAACAGAAGTTACCTACTACTTCATTGGAGGGCACATGAGTTTTGCATGCTTAGAACAAAAACTGGAAATGGCTTTTGACCAGGATCTTTCTAACTGTATCTGCATGTGTTCTGCTCTTTAGGTTTCTCTTACTGGGATGCATGTTGTCCCAGTAGGCAACTTGCATCCAGAGTTTCATTAGCCTTTTGAAATGCCATCTTTCTCTTGTGCGGTGTTGGACGAGTTTGTGTAGCTTGGCAGAGATACAGTTGTTCAACAAAAGTCTGCAGCTGAGCAAGATGTCTTGGCATGGCCAACATATCGTAGCTGGTATTTTGGCCTCCTGCCTGCAGGATGTACCTCAAGGCACCCAGCAAGTGCTGTGGATGTGGATGCTGTGTACCCCACTTCCACAGGTATGCCAAGGTGGTGTTTTATGTGGTTCAAGGTGGGCTTTACAGTTGCCTTATACTCTAGCCAAAACTGGACCTCTGCTTGGAGCTGCACATGTAGCTGGCAAGAGCTGGGACACAGCAGTCCCTGTAGCAAATGTATGACAGATGCAGATGCAAAGGGGAGCACCTTGGCAATGGAGCAGGATTTGGGGTGCTTGGGGAGCAAGGTCCAAATTTGCTGCTGCTTGGAGAGATTTGAGCATGAGAGAGAGAGACAGACCTTGGTTGACAGGGGGTTATCCTAGCCCTAAGCTCCTTGAACTGGGCTACCTTGGGCAGCTGCTCTTTAAGCATCTTTGATATTTTTTATTGTACAGCAAAATGTCTGGGTTTTGGAGGTTTGTTTTGTTTTGTTTTTTTTTTTTTTTTTTTTTTTTTTTGGAAGTTGGGCTATTATCCTTCCAATAGCAAAATACAAGCCCAGAAGAGAAAGGGGTGAGGGGAGAGAGGGAGTAAGCACAAGAAGGGGGCCTTTGAAGTGAGCTGCCCAAATGAAACGTGTGACATCAGAGAGATGGCAGATAGCTGGCAGAACAAGGCTGCCTTTGAGCCCTCCTTGAGCCCAGCCAGCACGCACTTTACACCCCACCTCCCAAAGTCGGAGATGAAAGATGCCCCAGGCAGCCTGCCTGACCCCATTGCCTCTGCTATCTCCACTTGATTGCACAGTGTTTTGCTCCAAACAATTCTTCACTGTCTGGGCTGCACAGGTGAATCTCCCAGCTTGGCTTGTGAGCAGAGATGCCACGCATAGCAGGGCCGCTTTGTTGTGGTTGCTCACCTGCTTGTGGGGTGGTTTTCTTAGGATGGACATTGTTCGATAGCAGGGCATGGAGGAGAGGTGGAAAGGATGGGGCAGGACTGGGCAGCCTGGGCACAGGAAAAGTTTAGGGGGGGATATAGAGTCCAGGAGCATCCTTAGGGATGGATGGATGTGGGGATATAGGGATAGGGATCATCCTTGGCCAGCAGATTGGTAAGCCCAGCAACTTGTGATGGGTGTCCCAAGAAGGGATCCAGGCTGGATCTGAAAATAATCTGCTTCTCCATTTGTTACTGGATTCAACCTGTGTTTAACCATTCTGGTTTTTTCACTTGGGGTCCTCTTGCTTTCAAAAAAGTGTCATGGCGGGAGGACACCTGCATGCGTATCTATACTAAGAAGAAGATGCACACACAAATCACACTCTCCATGTGTGGAAAGTGTGTCAGACACCAGAGTTCCCCTCAGAGAGGTTAAGGATGTAAACTGTGTGAATCTTAGTTGCTCCACTGTCCTCAGTTTCTTTGAAGCTGGGATATACTCACGTGAACCATGAAACCAGCCTTCATAGGCTGCTTAAACAGCACTTTACATCTGCCACCCTCTCACTGAACTTCATAGTACTGGGGAGTTCTCTGCCTGGAGAAAAATCAGGCCACATTCCAAACTGAAGACCCCAAACCACAGGCCAGGACTCAACCAGTGTTGCCATAAACAAGGCTAGAATAGACTCCTCCTGACTGGTTCATTTCTGAGCATCTTCCAGCAGTGTAAAGGCCAGGTGAGACCTGTCTCACATGTGTCCACTAGCTGATTGGTCATGACTGTTCTCATGGGACTTGTGTCCTTCAATTGGGATGGTAAGGGTGAATATATCCTGCTAGTGAGAGCTGGTGGTGCACTGTAAGGGCTATATAGCAGGAACAAATCAGTGCTGACCACCATCAGCCCCTAGTTATACCAAGATGGGAAATGATGGACCACTAGAGCCAGTCTTTATAAGATCAATGGCCAGTGAAACTCAGCCATGTGCTCTATAGATGGACAGACTCAGGCAGGTTTTGAGTGTTCAAGTAGTACCACAGATGTGTCAACATTACCTTCTCATTTGGTCCTTCCTCAGCAGATGCAATCAAAGGCAATTCCTAGACTCATGAGCAGGGCAGACTTCAAAACCCTGAAGGGCATTTGAAAAGTTGAGCTCCTGTACAGAGATCTGAACACCCTTTTGACCTTTACTGAAAAGATCAGAGCCAAGTTTTCCCTTGCATTCAGTGACTTGTAAAGACTGAATGCCCTAAAATCAATGTTACTAGTGGGAACATGGAAATTAATTGTGTCACTCTATCACTCATCTTGCCCTATTACATTTAGTGATTAGAACTTGGCCTCAAACACATGAACAAAGTGTCTTCTGTGACAAGTAACTGCTGCACAGGAGATGGCAGTGCATGACTTAAAGTCAAAAGCAGAGAACAAAAGAAAAAACACTGTTTTTTCTAGTCTAATGCAATGCTTTCCTTGCTTGGGTCTTCTCAGGTCAGTATGACATCTTGGGAACAGAAGATTAAGTTTGCAGAAGTCTGAGTTGCAAAGGAAACAAAGTTTTCTTGACACATTCCCTTACTGTCTCTGATGACAGGTAATAACTTGCAGAAATTTGCTTCATAAGGACTTGTGAAAGGGTAAAGTTAGGGGGAAAAGAAGTAAAATAGTAGGAAATTAGCAGTAGGAGAAAGTACATAGAGAAGGTATGTATTCTGCTGTGAACTGTCTTGGAGCAGTGCTAAGGAATAGAACACCAGGTTGATTGGTCATCTGCAAGTAGACCCTGGGGCTGAGGGGGATGACTTGCAAGGCATTATGTATAGGCATTATGCAGTGACCTCCCAGAAACTGTTTAGGGCCAGGCTGTTTGAAGGTGTGAATGATGTTACTGTTGTGGGCATTTTTGGATCTCCAGCTACCATATCGCCCTACCCAAATCTGGCCTCAAGGCCTCAGGAAGCAAAAGGTGTTGATGGTGACCTCTCTGCCTCATCTTCATACACAGACAGCTTGGAGGCTGAGTGAAATGGTCAGGTTGCAGTCATGGCTGAACTCAGTTGAGGTTCCTGATGGCTGGAGGGTAGATATAATTGAGCTAATTTCAAGATAACCTAGCTGGGTAGTAGTAAACAGGTATGGCAGCACAGAGCTCAGATTTGGTCTGAAATGACTCTACCTGGCTATGGTTTTAAGTTCAATTCATGTCAAGCTTAGCTTTAGACTAGCTACTGTGAAAAAATCACAGCTTTCATGTGCACACAATATGCCTGAACACCTTTCACCTTGTCACAGAGCCATGACATTCTGTTCAAGTGGAAAGCTGCTTCTCACCCAAGATTAGTGCTGAACTCTAGGCACCCCCATGTTTTTTGGCCTGGCATGGTAAGATGCTGTTGGCCTGAAGAGCTACCTGAGGGATGAGAGTCCCTTCCACCCTGTGCCACACCTCCATGGGATGGAAGTTACCTTCCCATTGCAGACACAGTGTGGCTGGCCTTGCTCAGCAGCAGCTTAACTTCATCTCTCCTTACCTATGACAATTGGAGGGTTACAGCCTGAGGCAGGTCAACTTGGGAAATTGCTGATACTCTTAACACAAGGCTCATTTCTCTAGTGTTTCTCAAACTAGTGCTGGTGGGAGAAAAGTTGCTGCCCTGTGGCAGCATTCCCATGTTTCCTGCTTTGGGGTAGGGCTGTCCATCAGAGGGCAGAAACATTGTCCACTGCACCTGAGCCTTGTGAAGGTTGTGATGCTAATACGAAACATGCTTTTCTGCCTCACCAGCACCTGTGTTGGGCTGTACCCAGGCATGGAGCTCAGCGCTTCTCTGTAGTTGGTGGCAAGGGGACAGATGGCCCAGATTAGGAGCTCTCCCTATGCCAAGCAGGAGTTAAATTTGAGTGTAGAAATTTGGAAGGAGACCTCAGTGGGGAATAAAGGGAGGAATTACAGCTGTAGCAGGCACCTGGCGTGCTTCTACCCCATGCCCTGATGCAAGGCAGGGTGAGCTCTGTGCTTGCCCGGCCTGCACTATTTTCCAGTGACCAAGACTACAATGGTCTCCTGGAGCTGCCACTTGGGAACTTCCCCAAGCCTTTTTCTGTACTCCCTTCCTCCTTGTTGCAAGAAAAAGGAGACAGGGAACAAAACCAAGCAGGAAGCTCCCTGCTGAGGAGGATGAAGTGCAGAGAGGGGAGTCCTGCTCTGTGCTCACCCCTGTGGTTGGGAAGTCCAGGAAGACTTTTTCACCTCTTCACTGGGGCCCAGCTCTAGGGGTGACCTGGGGTTTGCAGCACTGGTAGAAGAACTTGGTGCTGAGCCATCCCATGACCCTGGGCTTTTCCAGCCTCCTGGTGTCCCTTTGCCATGAGGATGGCACCGCAGCTGTCCCTTCCTGTGGGACCTCCACTTCAGAGGTGGCTGCAGCAGCTTGGTACCTGCGTGTCCCCTTCCTCCCTCTCCTTTATTAAGGCACCGATCTCTTCCCAATAACAAGGGGGCTTCTGTTGGACAAAACCTGCCAATTAGTCATTCTGGCTGGGTATAAACGTGGCACTTGAACAGCTGAGGGGACGGCAGGCAGTCCTGCCCCTTCTCGCAGTGTTGCCAAGCTTGCCATTAACACAATGTGACAACTAATCTCTCTATAGCATCTGACTGAGCAATTTTAATTAATAGCTCTGTACGCTTGCACACACACCCCTACCCCCTCTGCTTCACACAGGTACCGCATGCCTTTAAAGCTCCTTCTCTTGCATAGCAGCCATGTGGACAAAAGGAGGGGGCTCATATGTGGTGAGCTTGGATGCTGCTTTAGGCAAAACTTAGCTGGAGAATGCCTGGCTTGGGCCTCTGCTCTGTGCTGCAGCCACTGCTATGGCAGTAGGAAGAGTGGGTCCAGTCCTCAGCATGGCCAGGTGGGATGCAGGACCTGGAGAAGCTGTGCTGGGCTGTGTGGGTTGCTGCAGCAGGAGCAACATAAAGCCCCCACAGACAGGGAGAAATTATTGTGGCTGGAAAGAGAACCGAGCCTTTCTGCTAAGAACTGGCAGAAAAAGGTAGATACGGGAGAGAAAGTGAGAAGACTGGCAGAGTGCAAGGCTGAGGAGGGGTCCCCCTGTTCTCCCTTCAACACCTTAATTTCAGTATTTTGGTGCTTCTGATCCAGGTGGTGCTGGCTAGCCAAGACCTAAGGTGGTATCAAGTGGCTGAATATCCTGAGCATGATAAAATTGATCAGGCTTTGGGCACTTGCATAACACATGAGATTGTCTCTTCCCATGGTGATGTAGCTCCACCATCACCCTCTTGCAGCTCCCTTCTGTTCAGGGGCTGCTCAGCACTCTTCCTTCAGATCACCAGAGCAAGTCCTCAATGGTAGTGAAAAAAGCACCACAGGGTGCTTGAGCAGAACATCCATGCTTTCTGCAAGTTCTTGTTCCCATGGCACATGTAGGGGGGGGTCTTGCACTGTCACCTTGGCAGAACAGCTGCAGTGGGTCATGCCAGAGTATTGGGAGCCCATAGCCTTGAGCAGCGACCCCACAAGAACGTGGGGAGCAGAAGCCACAACTGGTGGTGATCTTGCTGGTGCAATTTGATACTTAATAAATGGGTAGAGCCCTTGCTCTCAAGAGAGAGTTACACTGTTGCAATACTGTTGGATAACACATTTCTGGCTGGGAATGCCCATCTATCCTGGAAGCATTGCTCATTATGGACAAATGCAGGGGCTTGTACTTTGCTTTGTTCTTGTGAAAAGCATAGGCTTGTGTCCCCAGGAGATATGTCTCCCACCCTGGAAAGATAGGAACTATGTGGGACACTGGGGTGGTGTGTAGGAACCACCTTCCTGGAGGTGGGATCTGGCATGAAATGACCGACTGGCCTCACAACCCTTTCGCTCTGCTTGTGCTCCTCCTTTCTGGCTTGGTCCTTGCTGGTGACACCTGGCTTGGGCTTATGTTTCTCTTGGTCCCCCTCCTGCCTTCGGGGCTGCCCAGGCTGTATCCCAGAGCTCTGGCTGCTGTTGCTGGATGTCTCTGCTTTGCTCTGGCAGAGAACACATCCTGAATATGGTAAGGGTTGGGACTTTCTAAGAGTACTCTTGGTTTCTAAGGTGACTTCTTGTGCACAGCACCCTTGGGCAACCAAAGCACAGCACCAGGCTGTCTCACAGTGAGACGTCTCCTCATCCTAGGACATGGGCCTGGCTGCCTTATGCTGGGTAAAGCTGCCTGGGTGCTTTGAACATCTTGGCTTTGCAACAACCACTGAGGCTGCTGCACTGCACAGAACTGTAAGAGCTTTCCTGCCTCCTGCTCATCCTCCTGACTGAGACACTGAATGCCAGGACGCAGTGGAGTTGCCTCAGCCAGGCAGCTGATGAGCGCTGCCACCCATCTGCAACCTGGGAAACACGATGTGGACCAGCCATGCCCCCACCGAGCCCTGGGCAAAGCATCTCAGCCCTGCAGTGGAGACCAGTGGATGTGTGGGGAGCGGCGCAGAAGCCGATGCTCTCTGGCACCCCCTAAGCACGGCAGTGGCAGGAAAACATGGGACCTGCCCATCTGCCCACACGGCAGCGCAGTGGGGAGCTAATGAGAAGCAAGGTGAGAGGCAGGAGATGGGCTGACAACTTACTGGCTCTGCAAGCTGCTGGTGGCATGAGGGAGGCAGAAGGACGGCATCTGCCCCTGCTCCTCCCCAGCATCTTCAGCCTCATAATGAGGTTATTACTGGCCCGCTGCTTGACGGCCAGAGCCAGCAGCTCTTGCCTCTTCATCCTCCCAATTCCCACTTGTGGCTACGGGAGCGGTGAGTCAGAAAGGAATAACCATGCGCTTGCGCTCTGGTTTAGCTCAGGGCTTCAGTGGGAGGGAGGTATGGTTTTGACCTTGCTTGTGGAGGAGATGGTGCTCCTGTGCTCACTGCCTGTCCATCCCTGTTATATCTCTGGAAGGTTTCTGGCCCGTTGCAGCCTGGTTTGACAAGGGGAGAAATCTCAAAGATAATTAAGTTCCTCCAAGTTTTGTGAAAATAGGCAGGCAAAGGAAGGATGTGATGAGGGCTTCTGCAGTGGGGAGGGTTCCTGACTGGGAGGCTGAGCCAGGGAATGGCAGCTGCCTTGCTTGTGGAGCTTGTGGAAAGCCCTTCCTGAGACCTGACTTAGGAAATTAGGGAATGATGCTTAATTAGGGCTTTTTCCACTTTGGGTCTGCTTGGGGAAGAATGGGATTTCATAGGATATGCCCAAGGGTGGTGAAACCCAGTGCATCCAACAAAGGAACTTGCATGGGTATAATGAAGGCAGGACTTGTCCCATCAGCTCCTTAAAATTTTCTTAAGGATAATAAGCTATGTCTGGGTGAATGCTAGTTACTAGTACAGCACAGTGTGTGTCAGCCATTTCTCTGCCTGCAGAGCATGGGCTAAAAGGCTCCAAACACTTTTCATCATCCCACTCCATCTAACAGCAGCTGCAAACAGCTTTTCTGAGCCAATCACCCCCAGCATGCTATTAACATTTGTATTAATCACTAATGCAGCGTGAGAAA
This sequence comes from Psittacula echo, assembly GCF_963264785.1. NCBI lineage: Eukaryota > Metazoa > Chordata > Aves > Psittaciformes > Psittacidae > Psittacula > Psittacula echo. The sequence goes on from NC_137740.1 coordinate 21,596,587, forward strand.
CCAGTGTGTTACCAAACTCCTCTGACATCTAAAGGTTTGCAAACTGGGGTGCGGAATGGCTGCAGCTCACCTGGCTCTGCTCCTCTCCTAACATGGTGTAAGGGGCCCACTGGGAGGGGCATGTGTCACTGCTTGCTGCTTCTGACCCCACAGCTGACCATGGGGATGCACTTCAGGTACCCGCATAGTGCCATGGCAGGCGCTCACACAGTCAGGGTGCTGGGCAGGGACTGGCCGGTGGTTTTGCCTCTCAGAGCAGCTGGCACAGATGTCGCAGCCGATCACGTCGGGGAAGGAGGTGAGCAGGAAAGTGGTGACACCTTGCTTATGCCGCCCTGCTGTCGAGGGATGGATGCGGAAGCCGACACATGTTTGCTGTCACTGCACTGCTAATTAATCACCTCCACCACAGGGCCACAACAGCACCCTTCCCCACGCAAAGGGTGGGGTGGCTCTGCTGGGGTGGCAATGGGTGTTTTTCCCTGCACTGTCCCTTTGAGCCACATTATCCCATATGTGAGAGAGCGGGACGATGGGTCATGCCAGCAAATGTTAATGCCGTTGGCTTCTGCCTACTGAAAGAGGTTGGAAAGCTAGGGTGCTTCATTCTCACCCTTTTCATGGATGTAACTACTCTATAAATCAGTGGAATGCCTCCCCAGCACCACCTCAGCTTGAGCACCCATGGGAAATTTGGCATCCAGAGACCCACGCACCTTGACAAGCTGACATGGTGTCTGTACTTGCAGCAGCATACAGGAAAGAGAACTTCCTTCTCCCTGGAAGGACCAGCAACTTCTAAATCATACAGAGAGCAGGTCCTTTTTGCTTTTTTCTTCTTCTCTCCTCTCAGAAAAATGATGAGCCAAATGGGACTTTGGGGTGTTTTTCCTGTTTGCTCTGACCTGCGTGGCAAAAGCCAGGCATTGTTGTTTCAATTCATCTCAGTGAAGGGGCACAAGAATAGCAAGCATCACCCAAGACCACTTTTCCCCAATTTCTCTATTAACCAGCTGGAAGAAAATAAAAATAATTACAAGTGGGGAGTATCACCATTTTGCTGGGAATGTCTCACTGAATTTCCTGGCAATTTTGCCCTAGACAGAAGTGTCTTGTGGGGAGTTGGCCACACCAGCCCCCTCTTGCATGCCCAGCATATCTGTGTGCTCCCGATGGGGACAATGGTGCTGGGGAGAGGGGCAGAAGCCCCCTCCTGTCTGTTAGCTTCAGCTTTTCACTGAGTCAAACAACCGGCTTTTGCGGCAAACCCCGGTAGTGGCCTGGCTTCAGGGATGGAGGATGCGGATACAGTGGTCGCCTTCGGGCACGGTCCTAAGCCAGGCCCCAATTCCTCCACCGGGCAGTGCCCGAGCAGTCTCGAGGTGTCCTCAGGAAACGGGGACAGCGGCTGGAGATGCCGAACCGGCCGGGACCTCCGCGGGGGCTCTGCGGGCAGCCCGGCTGCTCTCCGCGGGCAGAAGCCTCCATCTCGTGGCCGAGCCCCGAACGACAAACGGGCGGCGGGACAAGAGCGGTGGGGCCCGGAGCCGTGTCCTAGCCCCGGGGCTGCGGCGGGACCCCGCTGCAAAAATCATCGAGTGTCACCCCCTTTTTGAGCTGTTTATTTCTATCACTCTTGATCTCTTCTGTGCGTGTGTTATTTCAGCAGTCAGAAGTTTCCAAGGTTAAAAAATCTTTTTTTTTTTTTTTTTTTTGTTAGCTAGTTTTCCTATCCCCTTCCCTCCTCTGCCCTTCTAATTTTTATTTCTGAAGCTGAGCTCAAGGCACCCAAGGAGGCAGCAGGGTAGGATTAGGCAGCAGAGCATCCCACTTCTCCTCTGCCTGCTCCTGGGTTATGTGCTGAGGAGTGAGAGGAGAGAGGGGAAACCTCCATAAGCATGAAATAACTTTTCCCCGTGCTGGGGTTGCTATTGGGCTCTGCTGGCCCTTGCTGGGGCATCAGGAACCGGGCTGTGCCTGAGCAGGATTTGCTCCTTGTTTAACAGCCACATCTCCTGCAACATTTGCAGCATTCCTGCTCTCTCATCCCTTAAATGTGAATGCGAGCAGAGTGTGGTTAGCTCAGGGTGAGGCAAGCCTGCATGCCTCTGTTTCCTAATTTCACGTGACCTTGTTCTGCCTTTACTTCTCCCTCAGCTTGCCCCTATTCCAATTCCTTTAATTAACACAAGGAGTAGCTCTGCCCTACAGCATCCAGCAGGTTTTTCACCTAAAATCCTCAGCTCACTTAACTAATGAGCTCTCTAGCTTTTGTATTCTAAAGCAATGAGGCAGCTATTATAGGGCAGCTCATTCCTGACTTGGCCACCTATGTGGCTTTTGCTGTGTAGCTCTCTTGGGGCTGATTCAAGCTCACCTTGGGGTCCAGTAGCCTCAGTGGCTCTCAGGAGGGATCACACAAGCAGGAATGTCTGTCTGACCACACTTGCAGGGGAAGGAGATCACGATGCTACCCATTTTCTAGCCTAATTCTCCCTTGTGATGGATTTTGCATAGGTTGCCTCCAGATTTGGCAAACCTGGTTAGTTAAAGGACACTCCCACGGCCCTGGGAAAGAAGGAGCCTGTACTAACCTCAGCAGCTGATTTCTGCCTTCCCTCTTCTTTTTAACCTAAATGAAGAAAATCAGGAGGGGTGATCCACGTTTCGTGGTGCTCTTATGGAGAAGGAGCGTCTTCTGGTTCTTGCTTTTCCCCATCTGTTACCAGTGATGCAGGTACAGTACATCTGCCCAGGTGCTTCCAGGATGTCATTTCATTTAAACAGTTTCCAACTGCAGCTCATCAGTTTACCTGCTTCATTGGAGACGGCTGCAAGAGACAGCGCTTGGCTGGGAAGTCCATTTTGCTCAGATCAAGGACAAAGTCTGACAGAAAACTAGAGATACATGACAGCAAAAAGCTAAGCCTGCTGACTAGAGCCAGGAGCCTCTGCCACTCATCAATTAAAACCATGGTGTCCTGGGGGAATTAACCCTTTTGTGGCCAGTGAGGACCATGGGTAACATAAGGCGACCTGCAACAGGCCAAGCACCACCTTGCCATGGGAAACCTCTTGCATGTGTCCTCAAGGACCATGTCCTACCTCAGGGTGGAGATCTCACCAACTGTGTCCCCACCATCACTGCAAAGTTCCATCCAGCTGTGCCAGTCCTGTGCCTGGAGCTCCTCCTCACTGCATTTTCCCAGGCAAGTGTTCAAAATGATGGCATTTCTCTCCAACTCTTTCATTTTCTTGTTTTTCAAAAATTAAGATCTTATTTCAGCATCAGGGCAGCATTTTTTTTTTTTTTTTCAGTTTCAGAAATTCCACAGGGAATTTCAAGAAAAATAGAAACATTTGACATGCCCCAGGACAGAGAATTGGGTTGTGAGCAGCTTTCATCTGGTGCAGCCTTTGCTTCCTGCCCTGTGGGATAAAAGTCACAGCAGAAGTGACAAAGACTCATAAATTCTGCAGAACAATTTAGTTCGTTCTGGAAAAAAACAGGTTGTTCCCTGAAGTGAGAACAACCAAGAGCTGGGTGTGACATGGGGTAAAGAAAGTTTCTGCAAATGTCTGTCTCTTAATTAATATTAATACCTCTCTAGCTTTTTATCTCTGCTTTAAATAAAAGGAATCCAGCCATGGCAGAGTTCCCACCACATTAAGAAACTCATGAAAGTGGAGTGATTGATGCTTTGGAAGACGGCTTTCATTAATGTCTAATCCTTTCCATCAGCCCCACTTGTCCCTGACACTCAGAGCTTGTTAACCATTTTGGAAATGGTTTTCAGGGACTTGTGAAACTGGGAAGGAGATGGCATTGTTTCCTCCCCTTTGGTGACGGTGCAATGAAAAGCATGAAAAAGTAATTTTTGGTTTGGGTGCAAATAGCTGCTGCTCTTTCCATCTGCCTGACCCAAGTTTATTGCAAGAGGTCTCTCCCAGGCACATTGTGAGGCCAGAGCCTGCCGGAGGTACTGAAAAATGTTTCTGTTTCTTTATAGGCTAACAGCAATCATTTTTGAGGCCGTGTGTATTTTATATCAGTTGTTTCTGGGCGCAGGGCCATGGGGTGTTAGGGGGCCGACCAGGGCCTCTGCTCAGACTGTAACTGCTGCCTCTTGCTGCTTTGCTGTGGTGAAGGGCAGTCAATCTGGGGACATTCTGGAAGGCACCAGCTCCTGGATTCATGGAATAAGCAAGCAAATTTTTTTTTCTTTTTTTTTTTTTTTTTGGACACAAACCCACTTTAATGCATGTAGAAAATACAATAGGTTTTGAGGCTAGAAAGGAACAGTAAGTGGACTTGGTCTCTGTGGGGTTACACTAGAAAATCCAGCGAAGGGGCCTCTCTCCTGGGTGCAAATAGACCACCAAAGAACTTTTCTGGGAGAGGAAAACTTGTTGCAATTGTGTGTCCTGGTTTTGGATGGGATAGAGCTAATTTTTTCTTAGTAGCTGGTACGGTGCTGTGTTTTTGGGTTTACTATGAAAAGAATGTGGGGGTTTTTAACCCTTTGCAACCATGCATCTTTGCAGCAAGGGTGTGCTTATTGCAATGGTGATAGTGAAGGCTTCTCTGCTGAAAAGCATTTTTCCTCATTTATATCCAGGTTGCAATGCTATTTGAGAATATGTGGCTTGTGGTAGCACAGATGCTCAAGGAGCTCATCCCTCTGCACCAGTCTTGCCGAATGTCCTTACAGGGAAGTCACAGAGCCCTGCCAGACCTCAAGGGATTCATTCACCTATGCCATGTATCAGGAAAATGGGCCTCTGATCCTGCTTTTGGTCCTGAAAAAAATCCTGGCCACTCTGCTTGTGGGGGTGCCCGAGACTTCGGACTGTCAGGAGCAGTTCACTGAGGTCTTGCACAACACAGACCTACTGCACCCAGCTCGACTATACAGGATAAGCAGGTCCTGGCCTTTCTGGAAGAGAAAAGCCACTCAAAATCAGGACAATTGCTAGACTCACTCGCATACATCTATGTCTGGGCTCAGAGTGACGGGTTGTAGTGTTTTACACAGCTAAATATTGCAATAAGACTTCCCAAGTAGGTTGGTGCAAAGCGCTTTGGAGCAAACGAAGCCCTTGAGGAAGAGGTACAGCCGAGGGCGGCCGCTTCTGTCTGCTTTCCACTAGAGGTAGCTGGAGCCACGCACAACCCGCCCAACAGCCCAGGGATTTCCAATCTCCAGCCCTAAATCAGTATCGATATAAGTGATTAGCCTGCCATTAAAGGCATATATCCCAGCGCAGGAGGCTGTTCGTCCGCAGGTCTCCCTTCCCTGCATGTTTCCTCTCCCCTGCCTGCAGCCCCGCATGCCCCACATCACGAGAGCTGCAGTGGAGAAGGCTGTGCCAACACTTTCTTGGTGCAAACCCTATAGTTTGGGAACTTTTCAAAAACAGAGGCAAAAATCCCCACTGCTGCTGCAATTCATCACACAGTTTCTCATCCTTGGGGACAGATGTCTGCCACTCTGGAAAAGAGTAAACTGCTTTTAGCTCTTTATTCTGCAGAGGGGCAATAGGAGAGAAGTTTGGTGGTTTAAGGCAAATTTTCCCCCCTTATTTCCTCCCCCCCTGTTTTGCCCTTCTAGCAGGCTTAAGATGTATACTTCCAGCTGACTCTGTAGCTGCTGTTTATGGAGAGGCAAGGAATAACCCCCCAGGATGGATGGGGGGCAGCTGGCTCTGGCCACAGGGACCCCTCTGGTTGAAGGGATCCTGGGGGTGGAAATATCTTTTTCTCTTTTTTGTTTTTCTTTCTTTCTTTCTTTCTTTTTTCTGGAGGGAAAAGAGTGTCTCATGTAGAGCAGCTATTTCTGGGGAGCTGCAGTAACCTTGCAATGCAAGGAGGGAAAGAAGGTCAGGAGGAGCAGGGATTATCTGCCTTCTCCACTCCCAAAGGGATTTTAGCCCTGAATTTTAATAATAGCCTAAAAAGAGGCAGGCTTCCTGCTTACCCAGAGGAAAAGGCCCTAATAGCATAAAGGATTTACTAGAAAAAGGACTTTTTATCTCTCTTTGCCATCCCCGTGGAGACTGCTGTGCCGGGGACTGCAGTCCCCCACCCCGAGCCTGCCCTGGACCCTCTACAATGGGTCGGGGTCCTGGCTGGCACAGGGGGTTCTTGTGCCACTGTGCTCTGATGACGGTGATGGCGTGACTTCCCTGGACAAGGTCACTGGTGCAGCTCTGTGCAACATGAGGGGCTCACGCATGGGATGAAGGGAGAGCCCTAGGGGCCCTCTCTGTAGCCACCACGTTGCCCAGTCCTTGCATGGGCTTAGCAAGTATGTCTCAAAACAAATGAGGTTTCACGGAACTGAACATATGGGAGGAAGACTAAATCAGGGTTGCATGGCTGGGGCCATCTGTAGCTCCCCAAAAGTCTTCCAAGCCTGCAGCATGCCACATCAAAAAGGGTTCCTTGTCTTCTCTTGATGCCACTTGAGATATGGCTGCAGGTCCTTAGCTGCATCATCCTTTTTGGTCTGATCTACTGGTCATCAGGTCTTGTTTGGTTTGGCCAAAGCCAGGGGCCACCTTGGCACTTCCCTGGTCCCTCAGGCAGGAGGAGGCTAATGAGTCAGAAGCCTTTCTGAATGGGGCTGTCACCTTCTTACACTTCAAACTTCTAAACCAGTGCTGGAAGATGATCTCAAACCCATCCTTGGCTTCTTCTCCAGAGGGTTTGCTGAGGCCTAATGGGTGGCATTTGGGGACGGTGGAGCACCAGCCCAGCCCCACAGGATGAGGACAGACACGTGCAGGTGAGCTTTGACAGATGAAGACCGTTAATATTGAACATATAATTATGCTGGCCAAGGCCGAGAGTCCTTCTGCAGTAATGTGTATGGAGGGCATCAATATTAAGGTGAGTTACTAAATGTATCTCAAAGGTGAACTGAAAGGCATTTTGGAGGTCCAGGGCTGAGTTTCAGGAGTCTGCTGTGCTGTGGCCAGTGCTGAGAAGGTTCTTGCTGGCAGGGCAGTGGAGAAAAGAGCTGCTTTTACTGAGCCTCTTGAGATATCTTTGTGTTTGACAGTTAAAAGAGGAGACAGGTACAGTCACCCCGTGCTGCCGAGCTCAGCCTTTCTGAAATCAGTGGATTGGTTTAAAATGCTTATTTTTAAAGACTGCATGCTATAAATGAATCAACCTAATTAAAATAAATCCTCCCAGGGTTGGGGCTTTTACAGTGCTCAGCTTTCTTCTTCCACCATACTGCTGGAAACTTTGTCATGGTTGATTTCTAATGCAAGTTATTCTCACTTAAGCCCTTGGTTCCCATTGCTGGGATGCTAAAAGGCATTTTGGGTGCCATGGGGTGAAGCTAGGGGACCTGGAAAATGTGCTGGTGAACTCCCAGATTCCTAGTGAGAACTTTTTATATATACTTATGGAGGAAAAGGAGTAATTTCTCTCTATCAAAAATGAATGAAATCTTGAAAAACCTCTACCAGGTTTATTTATTGCCTCGTCTATTAAAATAGCCACGTCTGTTCAAGTGTGGGGGCTGTGCTTTACCTTACCTTTTCCATGAGTCACAGAATATGGGTTTTTTCAGGAAAAAGTTACTGCTGAGTTTCTCACAAGGCAAAAATGAGCTATAGGACACAGAGCACAACTTGTCATTGAAGCAGCCAGGCAGCACCACCATCCTCCTGACACCTCTGTTCCACAGCCCTGCAAATGCCTCAGTGGCCAGTGCCAGCCTGACAGCCCCTCTGCATCCTCACTGGTAAGCCAAATCCAGGGTTTTTCTTACCTCTAAACCAAGAGCCATCAACTGCTGGTGAGTGCTGGTTGAGTTAAAGAAGGCAGAGATGCTCTGGGACCCCTGAGACACCAGCATGCCTACCTGCACTGAACATCTTAAGGGACTGACAAGTTGTTTGTAGCAGGTTTGGCCACTTGTGCCTGTGTTTCTTTGTGGTGGCATGAAGGAGACACACACACGTGTACATACAACCTCCTGTACCTTTCTAGCTTTGCATTCAGTGAAACTGCTCATATTAAGCATAAGCTCCAAATTTCTGCTAAGCCAACCCAATACAGGAGCTGATCTATTTGTGCTGGAAGGGACATGCTGTATTATTTGAAAACCAGATGCCCAAAAATATGTTAATTCAAACCCCAGAACAGAAATCCCCTCCATGTTTTTTTCTCACTTTGTCTCACATTGAATTACAAGCTCACAGCAGGACAAGAAATTAAACCTGCTTCCCACAACTGTACCCCTGTGCGTGACTCTGCCTGAGACTTAGCTGCACACCTTGGCATCCTGGGCTTTCCCTCTGTCCCCAGAAGCCATCGCACTGAACAGATGCCACAGGCTGTCGGGTACCTGCCAGAAAAACCCAGCATGGGAGCCGCTGTTGAACCAGAAAACTGATGGAGGTATTTAACAATACCTGGTAAAGGTGGTGACAAGGAGGGGCAGCCCCGAGGACTCCTCTGGGCCCTTCTGGGATGCTCTGCCCAGGGCTCACCTTTCCACTCTTTACTGTAAATGGGTAGGGACACCTTGGTGAGGGAGACCAGCAGATTTACTGGTGAATAAACTTTATTTAGAACTTATCCACAGTACTGCAAATACTATTTGCTGGGCTTGATATTATTCATGTTTTTTATTGTGTACAGTAAGTGACAGCTTTGGAAGAGCTGCGAGGACCCTGGCAATCCACAGGGATCTGGTCCCAATTTCCATTATATGGGGCTGGTTTTAACTTTTCATGGTATTTTTTTTCTGGCATGAATCAAGCCACAGGCATGGCTTGGGACCACCGGGGCCAGTGCATGAATGTGGCTTTGATGGGGCTAGAGGAAAGCCAGGGTCACATTGATGGAGACTTTAGTCCTTAGGGAATGGCAGGAGGGGAGGCATGGGGCAAAAGTCATCACTTTATTAGTATCTTTGGTAAGCACATCAGCCTGGGGCTGGTAAAGGGCCTGGCTCAGCAGGACACAGTGCTTTCTCCTGCTGTGGGTGTTTCTCCATGGGATCCCCACAACAGTCCCATGAGCTCCTGCTCTTCACACACCCTTCCTGCCTGTTCCCTGCCACTGCTCAGAAAAAGCTTTATTTATACTCATTTAGCTGCTTGCCTCCTCCCTAATTGAAATCATTAACCTTCTCGCTTAATGAAGATGAGAACCAGGGGGATGGGGGGGTGCCAGGGCCAGCAGACCCCCTCCCGGGCTGCTCCGCTGACTCCCTTGACTGGCTGAAAACATGATTTTGAATTTGGCCACCGGGAGCTAAAGAAAAAAGCCCCGAACAACTGCGCTTTGGTTGGGGGGCTGGTGAGGTACAGCTCCTGTGCCCCCAGGGCTGCGGCGGGGCTGACGCCGGCATTTCATCTCGGTGGAGAAGTCATCGGCTCTGACCACGGGGGGACTTTGCCCGCCAGGTCCCACTTTGCTCCCCTATATTTAGCCCATTATGAATATGGAAGAGCGTTGAAAATGATTCGCCCAGACATCCCTCTGTCCAGCTGAATAACGTCAAAAGTGGGAGTGGGGACGGGAGTTGCTCTCCCTGGCAGGGGCCCTGGCTCCCGCATGGGGCGCAGAGTGGGGTTCGTGCAGCCGCGTGGGGGGAAATTCACTCTTGTGGTTTCAGGGGTGCCCATCACAGGGTGCTTTGGGGGTGCTTTGGGCAGACGCTATGAGGTGCTGGGTATGGGAGCGCTCCCCCCACCACAGCGCCAAGCAGGCGCCCGGGGTCTCAGCTGGCTTTGGAAGTGGCCGTGGCGGGGATGCCGCACAGTGCCCAGCTGTGCACAGCGCTCTCTGAGGGCACAGCAGCCCCATCGCTCCCTTCCTCCTACCACCCGACACCCCCTGGACAGCTGGGCACAGCCCCAGTGAAGGGCCATGCAGCCTGGAATCTGCAGCCTGGGAACTGCTGATGCTTGCTGCTTCCCATTGAGCTCCCTCCTCAACCCTCTTTGCAGTGGAGAAGAGGGATGCTACAGTCCTGGCTGGGTTTGCCGATGCCCTGGCATTCCCACTCCACTGTGCTAGGTTCTGGCATCAAAAAGGTGCTGAGTGTCCTGGGTGTGCAACCCAATAGCACATGGCTGCTCCTCCACTGTGCTTTGCTGGGCCAGGCCTAGCATTAACCACCTTTTCCCAAGGAGAGTCTGTCTTCCTGCCCTTTGGGAGCAACAGCCTGCTGCAAAATCATTAGGGCATCCTCCTGCTCTGCTTTGGGGCATGGACACCCCTCCTTGGGCATCTGCCCCTTTTCAGCCACTATTTTCTTCCCCTTTGCTCTGTCCCAAAAGCCATGCCCTGATAGGGAGAGGATGTGGGGGGCAACACCGCCTGCAGATGTGCTCCCCAGATTGACTGGGTTGGGTTGGGGTTTGAAGAGCACTTTGTGCAAAAGATGACTGTTGCTTTTGGGCATAGCAGGAAACAGGGAAAACAGCTTTATTCAAGCTGTTAATGAAATGTCATTTGCAATTCACTTCCATGCTGTCACGTGGCAGATCCACAGCACTCCCGGGTTGCACGGGCTCACTTGGGGTAAGGGGGGAGGTGCGAATTCAGAGGGGGGTTTGGTACAAAATGCACAAAAGCATCAGAAATCAATTGCCCCATCCATAGCCTGGGGGCTCTGTTTGCCATGGGTGCTGTTGCTGGGTGGGATGGCTCAGCCTCTTCTGCTGGCTCATGGGGCAATAGGTGGGGTCAGAAAAGACCAGGCAGAGCAACTCACCGTTTCTGTGTGTGGAGTCTGACCCCAGAAATATCCCATGATTTTATTTTTCCCCTCCTGTCATCACATATCTATATCCCTCACATAGCATGTGGGCAGCCAGTGGAGTCCCGCTGCCTTCTCCTCTCAAGGCTTGGTGGCGCTGTCTGGACTCCCTTTTCCATCCTTCGCCCTGTTATCTGCTCCCTCTCCCCTCCTCCACCCTTCCCAATTTCTGAGCGATCCTCCACAGCTGTGGGCAGGTTTAACTAATCTTTCTGTCAATGGGGTACTTTATGGAAATTGAAAAATAATTAACGTTCATCTCAGCAGCTAATCACATAGAAAACCCACCACCTTGGCCTCCCTGCTCTTAAAATCATAATGGCACATGAAAAGGAGCAAGGCAGATCTTGATCAAGCCCACCAGGTCAGGATGGTCCCAGAGACAAAGCTGAGATACCTCCAAAACCCCGTACCTGGGGATGGGTCACCTTCTGCTGGTGCTGGACATGGCTCCAAACCTGCTGAACCCATCTTGCCTATCCTTCCCTATGGCTATCCCGACCCAAAAAGTGGGGAAAGCGCATTTTGGGGCAATTTAGGGATGGGGGGGTGGTGTGGGGCTGGGGCCGGGAGAGAGATACAGATGTGTGGTCAAAGATGCTCTCGCCCACAGTGAGTCATTCGGCTTTAATTGCTCTCTGAAGTTGTTGGCTGCTGGCGGCACCACATCAGAGATGTCATGTTACAGTCATGCGTGAAGAGCTAATGGTCAAGGGTGACACCATCAACAAAACATCCTCCGGGAAGCTGTCAGCGGCAGGGGGGATCAAAGGGCAGGGAGAGGGGAACATCCCACTGCCAAGGGTCAGGGCTGCTGCTGGAGATGCAGGTGCCCAGCATAGGGGTGGTGGCAGTGCTCATGGGGCTTTGTGGCCAAAAAATGGTCCTGCCACATGAGGAACAATGCAGGTAGTGCCCGAGCTGAGGGTCCCGGCCCCCTTAGAATGCCTGGGAAAGATTTTCCTTGCCTTTGAAGCTTCACACCAGCACGGTTTGGGAAGGCTCATGCTGGTGGTGCTGTTGAACCAGTGGTCTCTGCTGTCTTCTGTGCCAAAGGGTACATACCCAGTTATGATAAACCAGAACATGAAGGTGGATCTTGAATGCACAGCTCCTGTGTCAGCGACGGGGGTACCAACCTGTCCCTTTGGGCATCTGTACCCTCCTGTGCCCTGGTTGGGATGCTGCTGTGCCCAGGCTGGTTGGCACCTACCAAGAGTTGAAGGGAAGACGTGGATGAGACCCCATCTCACCAGTGCAAGAGGTTAAGTGGTACAGCATTGTGGGTTTGCTTTTCTGGATGCTGCCAACAGGACAGGTCTCAGCACATGGGTTTGCAGACTGCGCTGCACTGGAAGCAAGGTGCTCCTTCCTGATGCCCTCTTCCCCAAGGGCCGCAGAAGGACACAGGCTGCTCCTCTGTTTCACGGCAGTTCTAGCATGGTCCTGGTTTGTATTTGGCTCAGCGGTCCCATTTCCAGCTGCTTCCCACTGTGCTGCTGTTCGGTCCAGCATCTCTCCCCCATCATTGCTCCAGCAGGATTGGGCAGCATCTCCCTGCCCTCCATCATGAGGAATGGCTTGCAGAAAGCCAGGCGAGTTGACCACAGTGCTGGGGCACACAGATCAACCTGCTGGAGAAGCAGCCCTGGCTGCAGCCATCCCACCGAGGAGCGCGGCACAGGAGGAAGAGTTATTGCTGCAGTCACACACCAGCTATTATCTCCCAACAAAAGGCAGCGTCTGCACAGCCCGCAGAAAGCCTGAGGACAGGGACCGCCCTGATGACCTTCAGAGAACATGCAGCAGACAGGCCGAAGCCCTGATCGCCCCAGACAGGTATGCCTGCAGGCACCCCTCCACCTGGCCCTGCGCAGCAGGAGCCTCCCGGGATGCTCCCCACAAGCCTTCAGCCGCTATCAGCTTCAAAAGCTGCTCTGCAGCCCCTGGCCTCGGTGGATTTTTTATCCCTTCCAGCACATGTCAAGTTTTCAGGTTTCTGAAAGGAGGCAGAGGCGAGGTTGTTGTTGGCTCTTAGCTGCTGCGAGGTGCCAGTACCCAGTACAATGCTGGAGTTTGGATACAGCCCTGCAAAGCAACATTTTCCAGCCCCTGCCTGGCAGCCAGTGCTTAACCAGGAACCTGCTTATAATAACTAGGGATCAAGGCTAAGGTGACAGCAGCAAAGTCCTGGGGGAGCGAGCCAGGGCCATTAGTGTGAGACAGTGGGTCAGGATCTGCTGGTTGTATCCCCAGCCTGAAATGCCAGCACAGGTCAGAGCTCTGGGACACACCAGACTGGAGGGTGATGTCCTTGTACTGCCTCTTGCCCCAGGAGTGAAGGTACTCAAGGACACTCTCATGCCATGGTGAGAAGCTGCCTGTAAACAAGGAAAAATGACTGCCTAGCTGGGTTTTGGGTCTCTGCCTTTAACGTGGCCCAAGTTTACCTTGGGAGGTGTTGGGGTGTCTGTACTATTTCACTGCAGTTCTCTCCTGTTTTTCCAAGCATTAAATGCATTGCTTGTGCTCACCAGGATTACAAATCTCAGGGGTTTTATAGGTCCTGGGAGATAGCACACTACCAAGTCACTTCTACCTACACATGTATGCACATAAATACATTATATAGATTATTATATTTATGTCTTCTATTTCGTACAGAGGTCACAGCTGTGTAGCCGCCAGCCCTTTTGCACAGCAGACTTTTCCACAAGCCCAGCCACGCTGGAAGCACAGGCAATTTATTGGAGACCCCTGCTTGGCACTGGGCAGCTGGCAACAGTGGTGGCCAGGAGCCCTTGTCCCAGCACAACCCCATGGTGGCCAGGCTCCAGACAGTGCTCCTCACTTCCCTCACAAACCTCCTAATCCCGGGTTAATTAATCATCAGCAAATTAACTGCATGGCTGCAGCTGGGACAGCAGCTTCTCCTTCACTCCTCCTCACGCCTGCAAGGCTGGGCTTGGTCCCTGGGGTGGTGCTACCTTTCAGGGGGCACTTGGGTGCATACCCAGCGCCTGGAGTGGCTGCTGCTGAGATACAGCTCCTGGAGAGGGGTTCTCACTATGAGAGGGGTCTCAATAGGAGAGGAGGGGTCTTGAGAGGACAGAGGTCTTGATAGGAGCAGGGTCTTGGTAGTTGGGCCCTTTTTATTTAGCTCTGAAAGGCAATAGCTCAAAGGATGAGTTTTGAGGCAGCTCAATGGCATTAACCACCTAATGCCGCAGTCATGCTCAGGAAATGCTGCAGACCATGGACACAGGGTTCAGGAGCTGAAGTTCCCTGTGTTTTGCGGCATCTTCCCCTTGCCCCAGGGGCTTGCAATAGCTCTGCACTGGCAGACACTGGTGGGGACCCTCCATAGGGTGTCTCTTACAGTGCTAGAGCCTTGCTGCCGGGTGCAGCCTGGGAGAGGCTGGCAGGCTGGAGAAGCAGCGTAATGCCTGCATCTGTCTGCACCACGCTCTGCCTGAACAGATGCTTCTGTGCCATAATAAAAGGTTAAATATTTTAATAAGCATTAGCCACATGTTGAAGGCAAAATGAGCTGCTTGCTTTTCCTCTCTTTTTTTTTTTTTTTTTTTTTTTTTTGTATGCAAATGAACTGGAAGCTTATTAACAAGATGAGAGGCTGGAACCTAATTAGCTGCAGGACGAGGGAGCTGCGTTGGAGCTGAGTCAGCGAGTGGGAGAATCGCTGGCGTGGCCCTCGGCAATCACTGCAGCCATCCCTGCCATGGCCGCTTCCAAATCACCCCCAAACCCAGGAGAATTGGGCAAAACCCCCATGTTTCTGGAAGGGCTGGGAAGATGATCTTCGCTCAGGGTCATGCTCTGGACAGAGCTGTGTGGGTCACCTCCATCTTTAGTTTCTTCTCCATGCTGGGTGCACTGCAGCTTGGATTTTACAGGTTGAGCTAGGGCAGTGTTTCCAAGAATATATTGAGTATTTAGGGGCAATGCCATGAAGCCATGTAGTGATGGATGAAGCAGAAATGAGGTATTTGTGGTGTGGGCTCAAGCATGCCCAGTGCCGCTGGCAGGGGACAGGGCTGCTTTAGTCCCTGTGTAATTTGTTTTAGCGAGTATTTGCCTCTGATGTTTCTTTTTTTCATTTTGAAGAATCATTTTCATACAAAGAGGTGGGAATGAAACAAAAGAAAACAAAACCAAAAACCCCATCAAAACCCAGGTAAACTCCTCCCCCCCCTTCTTTTTTTTTCAAATCAACTTTATTTTCCCCCATCCTTCCTTCTACCCCCTTTTTCCTGCTCTGGAGGTTGCTTCAAGGGGAGGAATGACAGAACCTGTTCCAGCTGTCGGGTGGTTGCAGTGGCGAGGCAGGGGCTGCCTGTCCTTCGAGAGCGGTGGCTGTGGGAGACTGGGATGCGGCTCTGAATGAGAACCTGCCAATAAACCCTCCTTGTAATTTGCACCTTCGGAAAGTGACAGCAGCCGCGGCCCCATCTTTCATTTGCATTTTTAATTAGCTCGACTCTCCCAGCCCCGTTCAGTTGCTCTGCCCTGGGGCCAGTGATAGCTGCAGGCAAACTGGGTTGATTCTGGGGGTGAACAAAGCCTTTCGGTGGCCACAGGACCTGGCAAGGAGGTAATTTTAAATGTATATTTTTTCCACCCGGTCTCGGTCGAGCCCTGCCTCTGTGCCATCAGCACCTGTGGCTGTGCTGAGACAGTACCCATCCATCAGACCCTCCTCCTCTGCCAGCACCATGCACCCCTGCATCACTGTCCCTGGGTTCCCCCTTCGCAGGCAGCTCCCAGGGCAGCACTGCCACTCCGGCACCTTGAACAGCCAGCACACAGAAGGCCACCACAATTCCCCTATAAAGCTATTAAAACTCTAGCCCATTAGCAATAACTAAAAGGTGTAGCACACATTCCCAATAGCTCATGCCTGTGGGCAGGGTTATTCTGTTTTGCTTTATTTTATTTTATTTTATTTTATTTTATTTTATTTTATTTTATTTTATTTTTTAATCTTATTTTATTTTGTTTCTAGGCTGCTGCACCCACCATGCCCAAAGAATGGGCAGCATCACCCCTCCACACGATTCCCATGGTGCTGGCAGAAGAGGGACCCAGGGATGGCCACCATTCCTCTGCCTGCCCGGAGGCAGGGGGCTGGTGCATCTAAGGCACAGTAAAACATTTTACTACAAAGCAGAATTACTCCAAAGACTGATGGGCTGACTTGCTAGACCCACTCACATTTATGGAGGTCGTAAGTTATAGACTCCTGGTGAACTGGAGGAAAACATAACCCTCGCCTTTTATAGGTGATACTTCCTCCTGTATATTAAACTCTCCAACAAACAGATGGGGGCTTTACTGCAACCAGTAACTTTAATGCTTCCCAACCACTAGGTTAGTTTGGAGGGATTATTAATAACTGGGGTGTGATTTGCCAGCCCTCGTACACCGATGGTTTGCCCCAGTGATGGCAGTGGCTGGTGTCTCTTGGCTGGAGCCCCCAGCATAGAGCTAGGTGGGAGCAGGCAGGCAGGAGCCAGGGAATGCTGGCGGCTGCCTATGAGGAGAAAAAGCTGCAAGAGGCATTGTGTGGATCAGGACATGCACAAGGGATCTTGGGGGGACTCAGAATGTCCAAGGCACTGCCACCAAGCAGCTGGTTTCTGCTCACCAAAAGCCTTCTGAAGCTTCTGTCGTGGAAATCTGTAGGGCTTGGTCCATGTTATGTCCATGCCTGTCTTTCCCCACCCTGTTTGTCTAAAATATTATAAATATTATAATGTGAAATAGAAAAAGTGCAGGAGCCTGCCTTGGGGTTTGCTCTCACCAAACTTTATTGCCCAAATGTGGGGAAATAAGAAAAACAAAAATCCTATTGATAAGGGAATGGCAGGGCGAGAAGGAAGAGGTGTGAATGCCGAGAGGGGGAACAAGATGATAGCAACGAAACCACAAACAATCAAGTTTGGTTCCTGTGAGTTTGGTTTCTCTTTCAGCCACAAGCAACCAGCAAAGGAGGGATAGAGGGAGGAAGGATGCTACACCCAGCCAGGCCCTCCAGCTGCCCCTGACCACTCTAGGAGGTTCCATGTGCCCTTTTCCCATCTTAAAATCATCTGCTTTTGCAGGGAAGGGGAAAGACTCGAGCTGGGAGAGGTGCAACATGCTCAAACCCACCCTGGCACCCAAAGGATGCATGCCAGGAGCCACCAGCCCAAACAGCATCGTATCCCCTCCTCCCAGCAGCACCTCCTGCCATCTGCCTTTTTGGGGCAATGCTCTCATCGGGCCCAGTGTGACTTCTTAGCATTTCCATGTTTGGAGCCAGGATGAGCATTCATTAGAATTAAACAGCTGGGAGCAAGATGATATTTAAACTGGTATTAGGAGAGCACCGGTGGAGAGAGATAATTCCTGGGGCGGTCTGGCAGCACAGCGGCCAGGGGGCTCCTTGGGTCTCCTGCTGGAGAGCGATACAGTTAATTTGCAGCCGGGGCTGGAGGCTGGCCCAAGCTGATATTGCCATGTTATTTAGAAGAGAAAGGTCAGGCTGGAGATTGAATAATCATTGACAAGAAATCCATAGGGGAGCAGGGCAGCAGCTCAAGGCAAGCTCCAGCATCCCTGTGCTGCCTCCCTGGGGGTTCTTTCCCTCTGCTTTGCTCCCTGTGGGGTGTTGGAGGCATTTGTGGCAGGTCCTGCCTGCCTTTCTCCAGGTTGGAGCCGGGGAATCACAGCCACCCCCTTTTTCACGTAATACCACCAGGAACACGGCAGAGCTGTTCTGGTTTTTGTTCCATGCACAGACTCTTTTGAATTGCAAATTATTTTTAAATGTAAAATGAGTTTTTGCTCAGAAATGTTTTCAAAATGTTTCTCTTTTTTTTTTTTTTTTTTTTTTTTTTTAAAAAAAAAAACCAAAACCTAAAACCCCCAAGGAAACAGAAGAAACCACCAACCCTTCCCCTGCCCCCCAGCCCTGCCCCATGCCTGGGTGTGATAGAAAATCCCCATTGCAGCTATTTTGGAAAGAAGTGCACTAAGAAGTCCAAAAAAGCAGTGAATGAGCAATGAAAAGGAAAGACTGAAAATGTTTTTGGCACAGACAAATCTGTGTGTCCAGCAGTACTCGCTTTCCCCCGGCCTGGGAAACTGAGACATGGGAGGAGGTGCCGGCAGCAGCAGGAATGCTGCACATCAGGCATCACCCCTGAATCGCATCCCTCCAGCTCCCAAGTTCACACCACCAGAAGCAGGACCAAGCAGCAGGCTATTGCCTTTGCTCCCGCTGCATCCCAAACCCTTCCTGCCCCCTGCACCCCCGTGGAGAAAAGCCCCAGGGAACCTTGTGTTCCTCTTTTTCCTCCCCCAAAAAAACGCCAGGTTTGGTTTCTTTTTTTTTTTTTTTTTTTTTTTTTTTTTGCAACAAAAGAAACTATTTATTTGGAATATGCATTACCAGTACAAATCAGGGAACTGTAAAACCTACACCTTGTTAGTATTGTCATAGAACATAAAAGTCTCAATTGGGATCAGAAAGACAGAGGCCTTTTTTTTTCTTTACAGAAGCAGAAAAGCTTAAAGTTTCAAAACCAGGTCGGAACAGAGAGGTGGGGGTTTTTTTTAGGGTTTTTCTTTTTTTTTTTTTTTTTTTTTTTTGTTTATTTTTTTAATTTTTTTTAATATTTGGAATCAATTAGGAAGAGAAGAAAAAAAAAGATGGGGGAAAAATAGAAAAGAAAAGGCAACTCAGAACAATTGGATCATCTTTACAAGGGATAGAAAGGGCTTTGCAAGAACAGAAAAAGCAAACTGACAGAACCAACCCCCCAGGCAACGTCTGATTTACATAGTCTTAATAATAATAATAATAATAAAGGTGTATGAAAACAAAGGGACTCCAGGAAACCTTGGGATTAAAAATAATACCCCAAACCCTAAACCATTCAGTGATGTGAAAAGCTGGGTTTTTTTGGGGAGGGGGCACAGGGAAACTGTTTTTAAGAGAAAACTAAAGTGGTGCCCACCAGCATCTTCCTTAGCACTTCTCCTTGAACCCCACTCTGCAGCCACTGAAATTTCAGGCTATATTTGGGGGCATTTTGGCTGTGTCCCACCATGGCTGGGAGGCTGCCGTGTCCTGTCCCTTGCCCCTTATCTTTCCCAGCAACCCTGTGCCGCTGGGGCTTGGGGCTAGGCTGTGAGACCCCATCCTCAACAAGGTCCATGACTGAAATGAGGTTGGTACCTTCCTTGCTCCAAATTAATTTTTCAGCCAAGAGCTGTGGTTGGGCTGATGGGTGCCTCCAATACAGGGCTCTTGCAGCAAACTCCTGGTGCCACCGGGATTCAGAGCAGAGCATAAAAGCATTGAAGCCCACTGTCTACACATTCTGGGGAGGATTCATACCCTTTCATCACTTCCAAGCAGCTCAGAACATGACTCCCCATTACCCCTCAGCATCTACTTGCCAAAACCCCACGGGACTACATGCTTCTCTGGGAGACGTAACTCCCCAACTCAGCCCCAAAGCAGCCACCTAAGGATCTTCTGGGTTGGGTATCAAAAGGAGTGGGGCCCCCTGGAGGAGAGACAATTCCCCCCCCAAACACCACCATCACTTTTCACATCACTTGGGGCACAGCTCAAAAGCGCAGGGGAAGCAGCAAGGCTGATGTCTCAGACAGGTCAAAATAAACTCAGCATCATCAAAGCCCCGTCCCCCCCCCCCCCCAAATAATGCCAAAAAAAAAGGTAATTTCTGGGTCTCAACGTTAAGAAACATAAAGTGTTAGACTGTACCTATTAATGCTCACTATTCCAACCATTTTTTTTCTTTTTAAAGTTTTACAAAATGAATTACTGTCACTTTTTAAACATTGTGTAAGAAGAAATGAGTGTGCACAACTCTACACTTTTCTAGCATTCTTGAACTAATTCACAAATGCAAGAAAATGGAAAAAAATAATGGGAAAACCAAACAAACAAACAAAAAAAAGATGAATGTAGGTAGTTCGATGTTATAAACTATACAGGAATGAAGCGCTTGTTGCCACAGAAAGAACAGGGATGGGACCTTCCCCCTGTTCAATTTTGCGTGCTAAGAGGGTCATTTTTTATTCTTTTATTATAAACACTATTAAATTCTGACTGCGTTTTTGGTTTGTTTTTTTTCTCCTTTATCTGAATATACAAGAACATTCATTATCAAATGTTCATTATCATCAATACTACAAAGAACGAGACACAAATCGCAAGAAACAATGGAAAATGTTAATAAAGCTGAAAGAATCATCGAGTTTTTTTGTGGCTTTTTTTTTTCTTTTTTTTTTTTTGTTTCTGCAGGTTTTTTGTTAGTTTTTTTGTTTGTTTTTGTTTTTTTGTTTTGTTTTTTTGGTATCGAAGTCAGGTTTTTCTGGGCAGAAAAAAAAAAAAAAAAAGAAGGAGAAAAAACCCCACAACACTTGGGGCTGGGGGAAGGGATGAAAGGGGAGGAGAAACAAACCCCAAAAATAAAGAAGGCAAAGGAAAAGGCAAGCAAGCAGCTATGCCAACACAAACCGGAGGGACCAATCAGGGAACCCAGGAGGTGATCTGCAAAGTACCATGGAGGAGTGAGCACCCTGCCCAGGACAGGGGTGCTGTGGGCAGGGAGTGCAGGCAGGAGGGGCAGCAGCTGCAGGGCAGGGGAAAGCAGCCCTGGCATGGGCCGGCTCCAGTCAGCGGGTGGTTCTGGATTGTTCCCGGTTGATTTCCAAGAGGTACCATGGCATTCCTGCAGGCACAGCACTGCTGCCACTCCAGAGAACAGACCTGACCCAGTCCTATGTCCCTGAAATGCTTTGCCAGAATGGTTTCGTATAAAATAACCTGGAAATGGTGAAAAGGCTGCACTGGGGGGAAGCCACGGGAGGAGGAGAGCAGGAAGGTGCACAGCTGGGGAAGATGGGCAACACCTCCTAACCATCTTCTTGGAGAAACCAGCTTCTCATTGCTCTTAAGATATTCCCAGCTGGGAAGCAGCCCCAGACCTCACCTGTTGCATCATGCTCTGCAACACAGCCTCCAACCCCGGGCATAGATCTGAAAGGAACAGAATGTCTCAACTGGAGATATAAAAACCAAGCAAAAGGCAGCTTGTGCTGTTTCTCATCTACCTTTTGCATCCTACTCTGACCCCACCAGCTCGGAAGGAGAAAATCTTATGAATTGGCACCTCATATCTGGGGAAAGGTCACAAATTTCAGAGCAGATGTTTTGAAGCCTTCTGGGCTTGTTCCCCATGGAAAGGCAGGCTTCACCTCCACTTCAAGCGAGTCAAACTGCTGGCCCCGAGCTGCAAGGCAACAGCACGTCAGAGCTGTGGGCACACCACTGCTGTGGCCTGCAGGCCAACCATCATTTTTTCCACCAGAATGGTAGAAATTTTTTTGGCAGAGCTGTAATTTTATGTGTTTCCTGCTTAAGGCTGCTTTGCACTGGCAGTTCCCATCTTGAGATGGCTGGCACCGGCACTTGGCAGGGTGGGCATGGATGTGCAAGTGCATGAGATGTGGCCAAGAGGTATTCAGATTCAGGTGCTATTTATGCTGCACCCACAGTGATCCCTATGAGACCCAGGATCTTGTCACAAGATGGCTGAACCTGCTCTCACCCACTGGAAGAACCAGTGGCCAAAAGTGCCACTATGGCACAAAGCTCAGCCCATTGCCAGGGGCACACTGGTGCCTCCTCACCCTGTTCTTCAATGAAAGCCATGTTCTCCCAGCATCAGCTGCCTGAAGTTGTGTTTCAGCCATCACCAGCTGTCCAAAGAGCAGACCAGAAAATCTGGGCAGAAAATCCCATGAGTCTTCCTATGGTATTGAATGCTACTGTCCAGAGTAACAGGGATAAAACCAGGAGCTTTATCGAAAAGACATCCCCAAGAGGGGCACCCCTTATCCTACAGAGCTGTTGCTTTAACCATTACTGAAAGCACCCACTGTGCTCACCCCACCACATCAAGCCCCTTGAATCCTGCCGCCCAACCCTTGCTGCTAGCCTGGCATGGCTTTGGGAATGCAGCAGGTGCCACCATCCTCTGAGGGTCTTGCCTGCACTGGGGAACCCATCTCCTCCTCTTCTGCAGTGTGGCATGGTCCCAGAAACACAAGCAAACAACCCATGACACTTTCCTTGCCAGGAATACATCCACCACCAGCCTCCCTAGGTGCTGTGAGAAAACTGATCAGTGTACACCACCACAGAGGTGCTCAGTGCCTTTGTAATCAGTGACGGCCATTTCTCACCTGCCTCTGCCTCATTTCCTTCTCTCCTCTCCTCCCCTCCAACAGCAGGCAGAGAGGATGGAGGGTTCCATGGCTCATTCAGCCCACAGCAGCCAGTGAGATTTGTGGCAGGGCAGGGACCAGGAAGTGCTGTCAGTTTACCAAGGGCTGGGAATGGGCTGGTACCTTTTGGAAGCAAAAGGGAGCATGCCGACTTCTTCTCTTACATGCACAGAGGCTGTGTCCACCCACCCATCACCAGCAGCGCACAGGGGACAGCTCACTGAAGCAGGGCTGGGCGCAGGGAGGCGAGGTTCTGGCTGTGGCCAGGGCCGGCGGAGATGAGGCGGCAGCAGGGCTGTGGTGGCATTTCCCTATGGAGAGGTAGCATGAGACAGGAGGAGTAAGGGAGGCTGCCTGCTAATAAAGGAGTGAGATATGACTGAGGTACGTTTGTGGCTCCTCAGAAAGACGCCCAGCATGAGGCTGTACACTGCTTTGGGGTTGTTTTGTGTGGTGGCAGTTGATTTTTGCTTTTCCTCCTTAAAATCCTTCTACCTGTTGACATATCCTTCGGTGGGAAGGGGTGAGGGGAAGGGAGTGGTGGTGTGGCAGTGGCAGGGAGGGAGCGGCTTCTACCCAGAAAAGAAAGGGAAGAGAGTATAAAGAAGTGTCCAGATTGGCTGAAAAAAGCATCCCGACGAAGAGAAGAGAAGAGAAGGAGTCTTCTTGTGTGTGCTGATTGGGTTCACCTCCAGTCTGACTGCTGCGGTGTTAGGAGAGGCCCCCTCCCCTCCTGCCCCGCCGGGATCGGCTCAGCCAGGGATGCAATTTGCTAGGAGATCAGTTGGAGGTATCAGAGTGAACGCTGCCAGGGCCTTCTGTGGGGGAGGTCACCGACGATGGGGTAGTAGCGTCTTGCCAACCTCCATTAGCCTGCGGGAAGGGAGACATGGAGATGTCAGTCACCAATAGCACACCCAACTCTGCCCAAGCCACCTATCCACCTCAGACTCTCCTGCTTCTCCCTCAGCAGGCGCTGATGTAGGGGGCAAAGCTGTCCCCTCTGGCTTCCTCATCCCACTGCGGACCACAGGGCTCCATCAGGGGGATGGGGCAGAAACAATTCTGTTGAAAACACAGGTTTTGATAAATTGCAAGTGCTCGTGAAAATTCTGCCCCCTAAAAAACACATCTTTCTGCAGAAACTCTGAGTTCTGGTTGTATGGTGGTTTTTTACCCCCAAATATGACCCTTCCCCATATGGAAGGAGGAAAACAGCAAACATCTCACTCCAGAAACACCATCCTGAGATATTATCTGGACTCAGGTGCTATGAACACAAAGAACAACAGGTCTCAAGGGACTGCTGAGCTGTGCTATGTTCTCCAGCACAGCTCCATGTTCCCCTTTGCTGCCTTTCTACGCACCCCTCCTGCTGCATGATCCCTGTGCAAGGGAAGCCATCAGCTTCCAAGCCTGTTTCAGGAAACACACATTGTCCAAACACCTCTCTTGCCACTGTGAAAGTTGTATTCTGGGATCTGGGCCACATCTCTGCTTCCAATGCAAAAGCATTCCTCTCCTCACTTTATAATAAAACCAGAAACATATTTCTGCCACCCGGGGCTGACCCTCCATGCTCCCTGTAACCACTCCTTGGGGCATCCTAAGCCACAGTGCCATGGAGGTGCTACCACCATATCTCATCCCAGGGTTTGTACAGCAAAGTGTGGCAGACAACTTGTTTCTTCTCCTAAAAGCAGATGCAGAGACAAATCCTCCCATCTCTCAAGAGCAGAGCTACTGGAGGGCTCCACTGCTGCAGGCAGCGCACAGAAGCTGCTCCTCCACGGTTGCCATCCACTTTAGAGAGGAGCAGATGTCGCAGCCAACCTCCTCTGCTCACTCTGACATTGATTCAGTGCTCAGCTAATGAATCCTTTCCAACCACTGCCCAAGCTCAAGTCAGTAGCAGTTGCTGTCGCAGTTCAAATGTGCTGTGGCTGCTTTGTCCTCTCTGGCTGCCTGTCCCACTGCCTCCTGGCACAGGGCATCCGTCACCAGCCACACTAGTTGGGGCCCCACTCCCTGAAACAGGGTAAGGGTAGGAAAAGCCTCATGGCCCTAGGGCACAGGGCAACTGTCTGGGACTTGCTGGTGGGTTGTCCACGCTGCTGACCAGCTCCTGCCTGGCTGAAAGGCAGCTGAAATGAGAGGAAAGAGCTGGCCACAGGTGGGCCATGGGAACCCATATTTTGAGGAATGCAACCACCGCACAGCAGGGCATGCACAAAGCAAAAAAGACAGAGGCGTGCACACACACAATGGGCTTGCGTGTTCTTCCATACGTGCATGGGGTTCCAGCAACAGCTAGGAAGACAGGATATCGTGACCTAAGCCTGCTAGCAAGTTAGCAAATCCCACTGCACTGTGGGTGCAAGCATGAAACCAGACTATGCACAAACATTACCAGCCCCAGGTACCCCCAACCTGCGCAGACGATCGGCTCAATGTGCCCACAGCCCCCATCAGCTTCCATCTGTACCCAGACCCTGATCCACCATCCCTGCACTCATGAGATGCAGCAGCCACCCTTACACATCTTGGACCGCTGCAAGAGGCAGCAATTACTGTAGATTATCAGCCCGACAATGACAGGCCACGTAAAGAGAAACACAGAGCCAACTCCACCGCCCCGAGACTGGCATATTCAAGTACACTTAGGACATTAATAGCAATTTACGTGCCATCAGTGAGAGAGAACCACAATAGCTAAGCTGGCAGCCTCTTATTACCAAGCCTGTTATTTGTTGGAGTTACAAGCTATAATCACAACAGAAACTTTCAAAACCCTTATCTTCCATGACGCACCAAATCTATTTCAGAGCTGTAATTGCTATGTCACCGGAGAGTTTGCTGCTTAATGCACTCAGATGCCATTTAGTGTTTGCAGGGTCATTACTGCGAGCAGGAGGGGGGAGAGTGGAGGGGGCCACATGGAGCAGGGCTCTGTCCCTATTGTGCTTAACTATTTTTAGCGAGGCTTTGGCGTGCCAGCCACGGCTGGAAGGAATGAAAGGGAGAGCGTCTTGCAGGCAGGGACTGCAGTGCCTCGACGCTTAGCACCCTGCCTCCCACAGTGCTGGGGAGCCTCATGTTCTCCAGATTGGAAATCAGCCTTCATGTATTGTGGGAGTCCATGCTGTCAATTACCATCTTGGTTGCATTCAGTAGGAAGCCAAGAGGATGTTGGGGAAAGGCTGACCCAGATCAGGAAACCTTCCACATATCCCACACTCTCCTGCTCCCCCAGCCTGGGAAGGCCTCAAGGTTGGCCATGACTTTATCATCTTAATGCTATCTTCTGGTATGGACAAGCCCTCCATGAGGAGGCAAGACTCTTCCCAAAACAGAGGGCATATAGGCACCATTTACACTCATCTTCCCTTTACTGGAGTTCACCCTGTTGCTGCATGGACCAAAACACATTCAGGATGCATCCAATTCTACACAGCCAGGCCCTGCCTCCTTCTGAAGCAAGAAGATCCCATTGGGATCTGACTGAAGTAAATTGCTAGGGATCTCCTTCAAAAATGAGGGAGTCTTCTGAGAAGGCTTCTCCTCCTCAGACTTTTCTGAGCAGCCCCTGCATGCAGCTGTGACTTCTTCATGAAACAGGAACAGAGCAATGGTCTCTGGGACATCTCTTCATATGTCACCTTATGGTGCCAAAGCACAGCCAAGGCCTTGGTGGCTGTCCAAGTGATGGAGCCTCACTGATGGATGGCTGAAGCAACCCATTTGCTGCCCATTTCCACAAGGCCTCCCAGAAGTTTGGTCACCTCCAGCAAGGCTAGATGGCTCTCTGCCTGGGCCTCCAGCATGGGCTTGGGAGATGACTCTGCCAGTTTTTAAAGGCACCTCCTGCTGTGCACAGAGGCTGTCTCGCCATCCCACCTTCTGTGACTAAATCCTTGTCCCACCATCAACAACGCAGGGTGTCAGGTCAGCTTCCAAACACAGCAGACACGAGCAAGTCTGACAGACAGGCAGTAGCCTCAAATTGGTTTCAGACCTCTGCACTTTTAAGAGCTTGTATCAGGGTCTCCTTATGATACACGCTGAAACTCTTATTAAACACTGAAGAATCCAGCTTTGTCTGGTTACCACTTTCCAAGGTTCACAGCAGCAGTCTTCAGAACACACCAAGACATTCCTGATGGACGAAACTTGGGCACTGAAGCCCTGCCAGACAAAACTTCCATATCCCAGCTTGTGAACATGGTCATGTACCATAGCTGGATCATGATGGTGAACTGTAGCTTGCTGAGGAAAACAGCAACAACTTTCATTTCAAGGCTCAAATTCTTAACAGAAAAGGGTCTCAGCATAAGTGAGAAGGTCTCACCTCCTACAGGTACCAGTGCCCAGAGATCTTCATCAACAACAGTGGTTGCAAAACTCAAAGGCACACCCTGCTGCTGACCGCCACCATCATGGTCACAGCCACTGCTCTGTAAATAGGCACAGATCTGCACAACGACATTTTAAATCAAAAACCTTGTACTCTGATGACCTTTAAAAATTGCCTCTCATTTTAGATTTAAATGATCTATAAATTAAATTAAGTCCAAAAAGAAATTTCTGAAATGGTGTTTCTTTAAGATTACTATAGCTCATTTCATTCATTGGGAGATAGCGGAACTAAAACGCTTGGTGGATTTATGGCCACAGGGCAGAGGCAAAAAGGGTGATGTTTTGGTTTGGGACCCTCCAGAGAACTATGGTAATAAAGATCCAGCTTCCACTGGAACCCACAAGAATCTGCACTTCTAAATGCTTTGAAACCTTTACCTTGGGACCTCCAGCTGGGTACAAATGCAGGACACCCCTTTGTGCAGAGGGACCAGGCACTTAACAACTCTCACTTTATGGTGCAAAATCCCTCATCCTCAAAGCTTGCAGAAAGGGCTGGATCATGCCCCAGTCACCCCTTCCTTTCAGGTGGGAGGGTCCCTCCTTCTTCTCAGTGCTACCCAAGACTGGGTATCCTGAAGATATCTCCAGTCTCTATCAGCCATCCATCACCAAATGCATCCCTGTTCCTTGCCAGTACTGGTGATACCTCACACTGTCTCCACCTGTGGAGGAGAAGGCGTCTGTTCTTGCTCTGCTTCAGTCATCACTGTGGGTCACGGGGATCGTGATGGCTGGGACATCACCCATTATCCTGCTAACGATGCAGAACTGACTCCAGCCCTTTTTGCCCCGCAGAGCGGTCTGTCAGCCATCAAGCAGCACTGCCACGGAGGGAACTGGGCTTTGGGTAGATTCCTGCTCTCAGCTGTCATGACTTACACGCATTTAAAAATTCATCTTCCATCAAGGAAGGCAAACCCCGAGCATTGTCTCCCCTGCCAAGGTTTGCAGTGGTGGAGCTGGGCAACCTGCCGCTGACTTCCCATCCCTGACAGGCTCTGGGGATGACTTAACCTCAGCCCTGTGCAGACATCGTTGTGACAGGGCTCTTGACTAGGTTTCGGCTCATCTCCTTCCAGCAGCTCACGGGGATGCTCAGATGACGTGGGGATGGCAGCTTTCTGTGTCACTAGCAGGTTTCCTCCACATCCTGCTGCCCTTCCTTGGCAGTAACGGGTTCAGGGTAGAGGCAGGGAAGCCCTGCATGGCACGAGACAGCCACCCTGCCTGCACTAAGCAGCTCCCCAGGACATTGCCAAGGGTCAGCACTTCCTAGAGGATGGCCACACTTCAGGAGTAGACAAACTGGGGTCCATCAAGAGACCTAGCTGGGTAGGAAACCGTTAAATTACAATAAAAGCTACAGGCAGGGGCATGCTGGTCAGTATAAGGGGGAAGCAAAACATTTGGGGATAGAGAGACAACCCAGAAAATATTTCCTAAACTATTCACCCAGCTCTGGACTCCCTGCCTTCCTCCCCATGCCTACTACACCTTTACAGGAAAACGAGGCATCACCCCTGAACATGAGCTGTCTTTTTGCCCACTTGCTACCATGCTCCTCTTTGAACAACATACAATTTGGGCCTATTTGGGCTCCTGCCCCCCCTGAAAACCAGCCTAAGGAGCCATCAGATGCCACCATGCTGGATCCCCATTTGGGAAGCGCGGGGGAACAACTGAGCCCCTGCCACTCTCACAGCTCACCAATTTGCAGCGCTGGTAACACTGGTTCTCCCATTACCACAGCCAAAAACACCAGCCCAGCTCTCCTTGTCCTATACAACTTTTGAGTTTCTACTACCTCTTTCTTGTCCTTTTCTCTATTGCCCCCATCCCTGCCTCATAATCCTCAGCAACAATCCCCCCCCCAAAAAAACATTTTGGCTTACCCAGCCCACTGTTATTTTTGAAGCCAACTGCAGCTATAATCTGCTCAGCCTCTTTCCTTGGGGGTATTTTAATTTATACAAAAGTATCATCTCTTATCATGATCAGCCTGCGATTCATTTACTCTCCAAGTATTAAAAAGCCAGAAAGGGAATAAATTCAGTGCACGGAGAAATTAATGCAGAACGATAGGCTCTTTCATGTGGCATTTCCAAGCGCTGTTTTTGCAATGGGCTTATGTAATGAGACATAATTATCTGCACATGTTCAATTACATTACTTCACAAATCCTCCTGCCTCTGCCTCCTGACGTCAAGCCACCCACTAAGCCCCAACACCCGCAGAACAGGGGAACACAGTTCTCCATCCCACTGCACCCCTCTCCCTATACCCTCTCCCTATGCCAGCAGTGGCCGCTTGCATGCCAATGGCCCAAAGATGGTCACACGCAAGGTGATGTATGGCATAAGCCTTGGCCAGGATGGTGATGGGACTGGATGGTGCACCCCGCTGGGGTGCTCACCCACAGGACCACCGTCCCACCTGGAGGATCACTGCCTTCCTGCCCAGTTTGAGATCACCCCACTTCAACCTTTAGGCTCCTCAATGGGGACCGCAGCAGCCAGCCAACCCCTCCTCCGTGCTATCCCTGGACACCACTGCCACCACCCACTTGGCACTCACAGCCTCCTTTTCCAGGCTGCCCTCTTCTCCCAGCTTGCTGTCACCGCTGCTGAGATGGCAGACGATTGATCTGAGAAATGAAGTTGGATTGCTGTCCCGAATCTACACTGGGTTCTCCTTGTGTGTGTCTGATCGATTTCCCCCTGTGCGACACAGCTTGTCGCTACGAATTTTCATGCTAGTCAGAACCCGCCAGCGCACCCAAGAACAAGGAGAAGATGTTCTGGAGACCGCCCTCCCCCTCACATCCTCCCCCAGCCCAGTTGGGTGAGGTTTTCTTGGGTTGACATTGGTTGGCTTTGTTGTTTTGTTGGTTGTTTTTTTTCTCCATTTATTTGCATTCGTTATTGCCACCAACCCCGTTGCTGCCGTGCTTTCGGATGCCGGCCAGGGATGGTTTATTTTTAGACGGTAGCTCTGGGATGGTGCCACTGGCCTCTACGTGAAGCCATCTCTGGACTGGGGCATCAGCGGTGACATCCCTCACCACAGCTACACAAGGTGTCACCTGTTTAGCAGCTCCTCTCGGCCGAGCGCGTGTGGCCGCAGGTGCCAGGCAAACGCTGATCAGCTCTGACAGTCCTAGACGCCAGCTGCCTGCACAAAGCCTGCCCAGTCGCCACTTTTTTTGTGGGCAAAGCTCTGCCGTTGGCGTGACCGATACAGAAGCAATAAACTAGGTGACCGTAAAAGCAAAGACAAGTTCTACTAAGTGGCATTCTGAGCCCTATGGCTTTGAAATAATTGGTAGTGAGAGAACAAAAATGAAAAAAAAGCCACCCAAAAAACAAGAGCCCAAGCCTATTTTTTTTTTTCTTACACTGATGCCCTGCGGACTATACATCTGACTTGCTGCGAGTCCATCACTGTATCCTCCTGTCTGGCTGATAACATGGCGAAGGGTATCCACCTAAACAGACCAACGACAACAAAGACACAAATTAGAGTGAATGAAAGGTTAGTGGGAAAAGATGCTTTGGTTCATCTTTGGCAAGATAAAAACAAAGAGTCATAGTAGTAATAATAATATTAATACTAATAATAACAATAACAATGGTATATATTTAAAGAGGGCAAAGAGAACCGCAGTTGCTCTTGCAGTGAGAGCCGAGCCAGAGGGCTGCTCCTGCCTCCCTCATCACAACCCCCTGTCTGCCCTGGTGGCCCCATCATGCACTCCTCAGTCCCAAGTCTTTCAATAGAAAGAGCAGAGAGGGAGAACAGCAACGGCAAGTGTAGGGTGGGACCTCCTGGAGCACACTGATGCAGCCAGTTGCACCATTGTGCTCAAGGATGCACATTCCTACCCCTTCCACCCTTTGGCCCCAGGCACTGGGAAGCTTACAGCAGTGTAGGAGATCCTTGGAGTCAGCTGACTGCCTTCATTTTGGAGGGCCCAGAAAGGCAATATACCTACCATGGCAAAGGCACTGGCAGCTCTCCTCCGGACATCCCATTACTCTCCCTCCTCTCACCCAGCCCAGCCCCAGCAGCAGTACGCATGGTGAGCATGTCTCGTTGCCCATGGATGGCATGCTTGCTCTGCATCCAGCACTGTGAGTGGGGCAATCTTAGCTTTAGAGAGCTCTCCTTGCCCAATGCAGAAGTGTCAGAGTGGCTGTTGTCTCTCAACACACTACAGAGCCTTAGATGCCAGAGAATAGACTCATGGCACATCTGGACATTGGATGGGAGGTGGGAAATCTGAGTGAGTTCATGGCTATTTTAAATTCTTTCTTTGTGCCCAAAGCATGGGTTGACGTTTCAGTAATGCTGCTCAAAGCTTCCATGCTCTGTCTTGCTCATGTGTACATGGGTGGCATTGAGTGCCTGTGCTTTGGGGAGGTTGTGAAACGTTGAAGAGTGCCTTTTAATTTAAAAAAAAAACAAAACAAAATAAACAAAAAACAAAAAAACCCTAGCTGTGTATTTGAACATTTCTTGCCTTTCAGCAGACACCTGGTTTGGCACCAAAGGAGTAAGTGGAAGCCTTCCTTGTAAAACGAGACACCAGTTCAAACATCTGGGCCCTTCCCTTGGAAGAATAAAGCAAGCACAACCTAAACCTCAGGTGCTTTCATTTGAGTTCATGCCTGTTCTCCTAAACCTCCTTTCCTTCTAGTACAACTATCAAGCCAGAGCCAAATGCATTCACAAAGTGTGGGCAAGTCTCCTCAAGACCATGGTTGTTGGTTCGGTTGGGTGTTTGGTTTTAGTTTTTGTTTCTTTTGATTATTTTTTTTTGGGGTGGTTGTTGCTGTTGCTTTTTTTTTGGTTGGTTGGTTTTTCGGTTTGGTTTGCCTTTTTTAAGTGTTGGTTCATTTGTGCTGGTTGAGATTTGTTGTTTTCGGACGGGAGGGAGAAGTGCCAATACAGTCAAAGGCTCCTCCAACACTAATGCATTCACTGGCAGTACATCGGATGGGTCCCTACCTGTGACTGCACGTTGGCTCCAACCTGGGCCCCTTGGTAAGAATCCCCATTGAGAGACTGCACGCTCATGAACAAATCTCCAGAGTTTGACATGTTAAAAGAACTGGAAGAACCTGGAAAGGAAAGAGTGAGGCACCTGAATCACAGAAAGGAAAAAGATCCACCCCATGACTCTCAGCCAAGAGGAAGGAACAACATGCAAAGCAACCACAAAAACAAACCACAGAGTCAGGTTAGTAGTATGAAGAACAGAGCAAGCAAAAACCAGGATGCACTCTTGAGGTTATTCAAAGCCACATGTTGTTACAGCTCAACGCCAAGAACATTCTTCAACAGCTCCTCAGCTGGAGGAAGGATTCTTCATGCTTTTGACCAAGACAAACAAAGCCCAGCCTGGAGGACTCAGCCAGCCTTTCCCTTAATTTCAGGGCATCAAAATCCTTCAGGCATCTTTGAAAAATCCTGGTTGCTGGAGGTGTCCACCCGGCAGACTGCACTGGAGAACAGAATTACCCAAACAAGCCTCACTATCAAGAGCAGCAGACTGCTCAGCCGGGTGAAGCAGACCCACACTACTGCTGCTTCCGAGCTCAGATCAGGGTGGGTTAAGTCTACACCAGCTGCTCTCTGCAGGGTGAGAACATCCAGTTCCACAGCTGGAGCTCCCACTGAGCTATGGGGAGCTCTGCAAGGGAGTGGTGCATAGGGTTTGCCTTCAGGACATAAGGAACCTATCACTGGTGGGAACCAGGAGTGAAGGCTTGCAAAAATGTGAAGACACCTGGGCTAGACTCCCAGTACCCACCATGCTGGCAAGTGTCTTTCATCATGATGGGCCATGGGAGAATGCAAGGGTGTCACCTCCCTTCTGGGCCAGCTGCCCCAGAAGAATGAGCTCTTTAAAGGAATTCCCCACTGCATGCACCAGTTGTCAACGTTACACTAAAAAATTGTCACAGTGAAGACAACTGGGTGGGATCTGGAGGAAAAAAATCCACGAAAAGAAAAAAAAATCCCATCTTTGCAGAAACAAGGTTTTCTGCTTCCAGCTTCGAGATATCTGAGCACCTCCTCAACTACTGAATGGGAGAAACAAACCCATCACATAACTGGAAGGCGGGGAAGGGGATTAAAAATAAATAAAAAGGTTTTATGGGATTATTTCAGATTTTATCGTGCAGATCAGCGCGTTAAGTGTGAGACAGCTCAACGTGCAAGGTTTGGTTATATACATGACGTTAGCCTTGGAAAGGAGAGACTTCAGGGGCCCAGGTCAGCTACATTTTCAGCTCCAACCCCAAATACACTCTCATCATCTCCACTGCCACTTCCAACCTGGAAGACTGGCAACCATAGCCCTGGTGGAATTGCCCAACTATGGCTCATGCGTGCACTCTGAGAAACACCTGGCAATCCCCCTCCCTCTGCTGGACAGGGAAGAAACACTCTGGACAGACCCTAGCTCTGTCCTGGAGGTGGACCAGGGAAGGCTCCTCTGAAGGAAGTCACCTCCAAAAACGGCAGGGAGGAGGTGGGAGGTCTATGCTGGAGACTTCATGTTCACTAAACCCTCTGCTGCTCTCTTTGCAACTGGCTCTTTTGTCAGGTGCTGGTAATTCTCAGCATTGAAGGAAAGCAGAAACATCACTGCTAGATACAATGTCCAAGATAGTCAAGAGAAAGACTCATCTTGAGCGCAGTGAGTCTTGGATCCAGACCCTCCCACTGGTGCCTGAAAAGAGCAGAGCCAGGAATAGCTTATTGTCTGTGCTCACTGTCAACTCTGCCCAACCTGTTACAGAGATCAATCCCACAGTGCTGCTGCGTAAAATAATGGGGACTAGTCAGAAGGCAGCTGTAACTATCGCGTCCTCTGCTCAGCTGGCAAAGGCCTCCTGTCATTTCCCAACCTCTCAGGTTACTTGCTATTTTAAAGGCAAAAAACCTAGGGAAATGAGCTGGGAGACTGAGGATAGCCCACCCTGACACTGCTCAACTTTAAGCACGAAAATGGGCACTTTTCACATGTATCTTTGGATGCGTCCTACCTCAGTTTTCTGAACGATCACTCTGACCACTGGTGTAAAAGCAGAGGTCACAAATTAACGGTGGCTTATACTCCCACAGTGGCTGAGAACCAAAGGACTTTGCAGCTACTGCTCTCAAGAAGCAGAGAATTTCTCTGTTCTTTTAAGGTGAGCAGAAACCTCTGAGATCACACAGATGATCAGTGGCAGAGTTGGGAAGAGGACCTGGAAATCCCTGAGCACCTGACAGGGCACTGCTATCACTCTGCCCCC
Source organism: Psittacula echo (assembly GCF_963264785.1). Taxonomy (NCBI): domain Eukaryota; kingdom Metazoa; phylum Chordata; class Aves; order Psittaciformes; family Psittacidae; genus Psittacula; species Psittacula echo. Next base: position 21,630,434 of record NC_137740.1, read on the forward strand.
AGCAGAGCAACATCTTACCCCACCTTCCCCTACCAAAAGAAAATTGTAACAATAATAACAAATAAAAATGCCATAAAGTTAACTGGTATTTTATTGAAACTTAACAAACCTGCCTGTGAAACTGAGACTGGGAGGGAGGAAATAAAAATAAACAAACAGCCACAAACTCTAGTTCTGAAGAGCACTGGTGTCTTGGAAATCATGAGGAGTGCTGGAGATGTCACTTACAAGATATACACTGCTATTGGCACAGGGTATTTTTACAATATATGTGCATATCTAAACAGTGAATATGTCTTGTTGCTGATGTGGATGCAAAGATAAATATGCGCATACCAATGGCCCCGCATGTATGGATGCATTGGTATCAGAGCTGTAATTGCAGAGAGCCCTTCATGCTGCCACTCTGCTGCTTCAGCACTCTGCTGTCTATGTATTAGCCATGTATGAAAATTATGATGGCCCAAAGTCTGACAGACACAGCTAAGAGGGGCTGATACACTGGGGTGGAAGAGGGAGCAGGAATGTGAAGAGCCCCAAAAATTAAGATTTGTATATTCCACAGAGAATACATCTGGAAATACAAGTCAAATCCTTCAGTTAGAGAAGGCTTCACCATAAATGTAATCTGTCCCTCTGCAAGGCTCCACTGTGAACACAGTAAAGGTCTTCAGTGGTCATAATTTGATTGGGGACTCCCTAACAACTAAGAAGTAACAACCATCTTTGAACTTGTGAAGCCAGAAGGAAAGGGCTCTAATCTTGGCATGGAAGTCCCCTGATGCTACTGTGTGCAGACCAAACCCCCCCCAAAATACCAGAAACCCCAGCACTTTTTATGACTTGTAGCAGTGAGGAACAGTGGATCATTTTCAGCATCCAGATTATCTTATCGAACCAAAGACCTACCACCACTATTCCTTAGTGATGAACTTCTATCAGGTCATCATCAGCTTCAGAAAGAGTGCTGGAATGTTTAGACAAGCTATGGCAGTCAGATCTTGTTACTGGATGAAATCCTACATCAAAATAATGCCCACAAAGAGGTTTCTTCCACCCCTAACATTTCTGATGAGCAAAACCCACTTCAATTTTGCCTCCAATTCAAAAATCTTCACAAGCTTGTCTGCTGGCATTTCTTGCACCACTTCTCCAGCTCTTCAGAGAGTTTATTCTTCTCTGATGTCTTCTCTAGCGTTTTGGCAGTCTCTACTTCCACCTCAGATTTTCCAGGACCTCTAGTAAGTCCTTTTCTCTAACATACCTGACAAGTCAAATGGCACCATGGATAAACAGACAGAGTAATTGTGTTCATTGAGGCTGAAATCAAACCATCCTCATCTGATGCCTCATACCACCTACCACCAATGAGACAGAGATCCAGCACACTGAACCATTTAAGTAGACTGTGGTCATGTATAGAAGGCTCCTAGTTGAAGTCAATGGCAATGACATAAGCATTGAGAATACCTGCTCTGTAATTTTTTCCTTGTGTTTGTACCATGGCCAAAGATGAGAGAGGAACTTGATGGACCATGTAGCTCCTCAGCTGGACAAAGCCACTGAGTTTGACAGCAGGTCTAAAAGCCAGGGATGACTCAGCAGGGCATTTGTTCTTTTTTACTTGCTAACCAACACTCAAGATAGTGAGACTATAAGTAGAACAGCTTCTCTGCTGACGCAGGGTCCTCTCCCATGCTGTCCTCTGGACAACTGACTGCCACAAATGGAGGAAGGCAGAGAAGAGAAGATACAGCCATCAGGCCTGTGCCTGATGACATACTTATACTCCCAGACAGTACAATCCCCTCCATCCGCAGTTTTGCAAGATTTTCACAAAATAGAAGGGTAAGCAGGAAAAAAAAAACATTTCAGGACAATTTTGGTTGCTCTGCATGGAAGATTTCACTGGATGTCATCACCTGCGTGTGGCCCTTGAGGACTCTGGTTGGCAAAAAGGTCTGCCCACATAAAATAACTTTAATTTGCCATGTGGTTTTTGTGCTGAGATTGTCCAGGCAATCAAAGTGAGGATGGGGAGTTGTTAGCCCAAATGAGCCAGACATCTCAGCTTATTTGAACATCTGGCTGATAAAGCCCAACTGTGCGTATTCAGGATGAAAAGGTGTTTGACATTCAGGCCTGGGTGACTGAGGATGGGGGACCCTGCTTTGAACATGCCAGATGGCTAGACAGATGCAATTCTTGCCCTTGTCAATGTGTGGCCAATCTCTTTGACTGACTGTAGCCATTCACTGATCTTCGGTAACATGGGCATCAATGCAAAGAACAGATGGGCCTGCGCAGCCCTGGCAGAAATGAATTTAACTCCTGTCCCAGGTCCCATCACATCCAGTTCCACCTCCTCTTCGACCGTCATGGCCCTCCAGGGACTACGCTGCTGGTCGCTTTTTTCTCATGACCTGTCCTCTGCCTACACTCTTTCTTTCCACATACCCTAAAGTGTATTTAAACCAGAAGGTCTACAAATTCTCATCAAATCCCATATTCGCTCAGGTTCCTTCCTCAAAAAACTTACAGCTGATGATCTGAAAGAAGTCCATGGTGTAAAAGGAGAAGCATCATCTATCTTAGTCCTTCACCTCTTCATCCACTTCCACATTCCTCCCACGGCAATTCAGCACATCTGGATGGCTCATAGCCCTCGACAGCATCCTCCAAATTTTTCACAGACAGGTATTTCAGACCTAGCATATACAGGTGTGCTTCTTGCTGCTAGCACCTACAGAACAACCTGCAGCAGGGGAGGTCACTCAACTCTAGATTCCTCAGGATGTGCCTTTAACTCATAGCTTGACTGAGCTGTTACATCTGCATGGTTCAGCTGGGGAGATCTCAACCTGGGATGCCACTGTTGGACATAAAATCCTGAGGCTCTTCCAGTATCTAAATGCACTATCTCTGCAAGCTGCCCTAGAAACTATTGCAGTGCTGACAGCAAGGCCTCCCTGCTGCTGGATACAGGGAGGATGGTGGGATCTGGGCCAGGTTACAAACACTTCTAGCAGAAGAAGGATCAACATGGCCTGAAAGCTCCCCTCACACTGATGTGCTGCTTTAGAACCACCACATTAGACACGTGAAAAGAAGTCAGTGTTTCTAGAGTGCAGACAAGTGAGCCAGAAAGAGGACCCAGGAGCTCAAGTCTTACTTGTTAATAACAAGACTGTTTGTCCTTCATTGAAAGCATAGTGTTATCCAGGGATTATTTTAGCTGTTTACTGCAGAGTACCAGCCAATTTATCTTTGAAACAGCTGTCTTACTGCCTGTGGGGAAGGTGAAGAAACAACCTCACACCAGAGCACTATTTAACTGGGTAGGCACTGGGGAAATGCCTCTTTCACTGCATGCAGGCCAGACCCAAAGCCATTTAAACAACTTGAGGGCTTTTCCCTTGCCATTCCAGACCTTTGGATCTGACCCCAGTATAAGAAAGAGGAAAAGAAGGAAAGCTGTGTCTAAGCTGATGTGGACTTCAGGACAGCATCACAGGCAGTAGGCATCTCCCCTCAACACACACCATTCTGCTCTCTACTCTCCAGCTTTGTCTACATGGGGGGTGTCAACATCAAGAGACCCCACCTGACCAGGTATTTTGAGTGAGCTGTTTGGGAAGGACGACACTGTAAAAATTGCAACTAAATAATCAGCAGTTCAAACAATAGAAGGGAAAGGGGAAAAAGCCCAAACAAAACAAAAATAAAAGAATCAAACAAAACTACTGCAAACCATCTGTCCCTAGAGAACTCTGCTGCATTCACCAGAGCCTTCTGAGCACCTCAGTCAAGCTGCAGCAGGCAGTCCTGTGTGAGATGCCCCCCAGCAGTGTTTCTGACCTGCAACCAAAAGCTGCACCAGCTCTGCTTTAGGTGGCTCTGGAGGGCAGACCCTTAGCACATAACATGTCCCCTAGAAATTAAGAGGTTGTGTGTAGGGACTTCACTGCCCAACTGAATAAGCCTTCTACCACTTGCTTCTGTGCAAGCCATCCACATGAGTCCCTGCAAGGTGTGGATGAGCTCCCCAGCATAGAGCAATGAACCATCATTTACCACATTAGCTCACAGATAATGGACTGCCTTTGCCTTCCCACTGAGGGACTGGTTTAGGAGGTCAGCCAGAGACTCATACCACGAGTTTGTCTCCTTGTATGACCCCTGGATCTCCACTTTCCACTCAAAACTTCCAGATCTGGGGGTGCTTCTGAGGTGCGATTCCTCTGCTACCTGCCACAGGCAGGACTGTGCTCACTACAGAAGCATGTCCTGATAGCCACCAGCACAGTGTACCACTAGTACTATATCTAACATTGAGCTTCTCCTGCTGTCCACCATCCTCTTTGCTCTTCCACCATTTCCTTCCTCTTAGTAGCCTACCTCATAACAGCAAGCACCACACCCATGTGAAAGGGTACCATGAGCTGACACCAAGCTGACACCAAGAGTGGCACATTCCCACTCTCCCTCCCACTCCTAAAAAGAAAACAGGCACATAGATATTTGCATTGATAACAAAGTACATGGCACGCATGAAGTTAATTTTTTTTCTCTGCTTTTCAACAAATCCCAATTTTGCATCGCTCTTGGGAGCAGAGCACAACCAGTCGACCGCAGCCCAGGATCATTTTTGGGTCGGCCATCCCTGTGGCAGGCACCACGCATGAACTAAGCATCATTCTCTAGCAGAGGAGTTGAAATCTGGGCAAAGCGCTCTGTGCCTTTGACCCTCAAAACAAATAAATGTAAACCACAGCAAATGGGCAGGAAAGGGGGAAAGGGAAGGGAACGACCCATGTATTTCCCTGGATCGTGCTGACACAGAAGGAAAATAAAATTCAAACAGAGCACACTCTTGCAGATGATCCAGACATTGTCATGTAAGCAATCAAAGGTAACCACAACAGAAAGGAAACCAAAGATCTATCCAAAACAACCCCCCAAAGGTCATGAATTAGGACATCCTAAAAATGCTGGGGTTTAGCCATTAGGGCCACTCATGCTTTCAGCCCCAGCGAAATAAAATCATTATGCAACGAGTTCTTAATTATTTTATTTTTTTTCCCTCAAAGTGCAAGCAATTCCAGCAACATTTTATGGACTGTATTTCTGGTTTTGTGTTTACCATCCATGCATATAACCCCCAAGGTGACATCAGTTACAAGGTCTTATCACATCATTTTCCCAATGAAAACAGAACAGGAAAGGGGAAGTACCCCCCAAAACAACCCCAAAAACCAAATCCCATCTCTGCCTTTTTTTAAAGACCACAAAAGTGAGCCAACCAAAACCAGAAAATAAAAATTCAAATAACCAAAAGGGGAAAAACAAGAGAGAGATTAGGGGGAGAACAAACAAAAAACCGAACACTAATGACCCAAAATAAAAAATAAAACAAAAACTAACCAGCTGAATTGGGAGTTGAGGGTGAGTTAGCCTGGCTTCCATGGGCTGACACATTGGTAGCCGTGACAGCCGTTTTGGCAGCATAAATATTGGCTTCCTCTTGAAATTTACCTATGTTCTTCTTGTACCGGATTCTCTTATTTCCAAACCAGTTTGATACCTAGAGCGAGTTTAAGAGAAGACAAAGACGTTAATGTTTCAGCTCTGGCAAGGGCGGCTGGGTGAGGAAGGTGGATTAGTTCAGGTTAAGTAGTGAATATTCTTTTTTCCCCTCCCACTTTCCTAGCTGTGGAAGGAAGCACTTTCTACCTGCACGTGCTACACCAAACTCAGGAAAGGTGATGAGACCCTCTTGGGATCACTGGGTTGTGCGAATATATCTGGTTCCTCTATGAATGGGACATCCACTAAGGGGATGCTCTACAGGAAAAGCTAGAGCCACCCCATAAAAATATGAGATGAGTTTAAAAAAACCTGAGAAAGTCAAATGACTCTAAAATTGCACAATCTGAAAACAGGTATGTGTCATTTTGGAACTTTTTATTTGCTTCCTCCTCAGTATCCCTTTGACAGGGACAGATGCCCTGATTCCCAGCTGCCCCTTCTCCTCCCTTTGGACAGTGTAGCTTTCAGGGAGAACACTGAACAAATTTACTCAGGCCTGGCTGACACACAAAAATACCTTGGTATCACTGAAGCTCTGCTTTTGATCCAACTGAGTGAAATTGGTGCAAAAGGCCAGAAGTGGATGCTCTTCATCTAGCTGAACTTGCCTTTGTACGGTTTAGCATGAGCCACTACGTAAACCAGGAATGTCAGGGGAAAGCTAGAGAGGGAGCACAGGGCTCATTCTAAGGCCTAACTTTGGTCCCAGGGAACAAGTGTGCTCCTTGGAAAGCGGCAGGAGATTGTGTTTGCCCAGAGACCAGCATGGGCCTGACTTCAGTGCCTAGAATTGTGCTGAAAGGGACTAGGGGATTTATTTTAAAAAAAATAAGAAGCTTCATGAACTTCTTCACAAGTCATGGGGATGGTTGAAAATTATGGGCCAGATCTGAAGGCAGAATGAAGCTGTGCAGCTCTGGTCATTCCAGTCCTGGTGAAAGCTGTTTCCCTGTGCGTGCAGCAGTACAATGCATGAACCTCAGAAAGCCCCAAGGAGAGGTCTGAGCAGTGATCCCTGCAGACTGTCAGAGTGATATCCTGGGATCAGAAGTATGAATGTTTGAAAGAAAGGTTGCTTGGTCAACCTGCCAGGTGTCTGAATAAAATGCCCCAAAGTCTGCATGTCAGAGATTCAGCACAGTGACAGGATAACTCTGAAGTCTGTGGAACCAGGCTGCAGGATCTGGCCAGAACTGCTTCCCAGGGAAAATGTCAGGGTACCTCCCAAACCACCATGAACTCAGTGTTCCCCAAATCTACTCAGTACCCTGCTGATGATAATCCTGTTCACATGTGGGCACCATGAACAATTTCAGAGATGTGGGAAATATTCAACCTATGGTTGGGGAAGCAAATCTCAGCTGCTTTTTTGACACCACCAAATACAGAGATCCAGGGGTGTGTCTTCCTACATGCAGCTCTCTAAGCAGAAGACAACTTCCAGTCACTACTGACCTTGTTTGAAAAAGCTCAGCAAGATGAAGAGAATGAGCACATGCCAGAGGATGCTGCAACTCTAATAAACCACTCTAATAAACCACTGGCTGTTCATCCTGGGAAGCTTGTGATTTTTATCTCATCTTAGGAAAATTGTTTTGCCTTGGGTGTTGATAACTGAAACCCATATGCTTTCATTCCTATGATACTTTCTATCTGCAGTGATCCTAGAGCATTCAGCGCTTCTACTCAGAAATGGCTTCTTCTACCAGTTTACCCACTACTGAACTGCAGGTATTCAATCCTGTGCTGCTGCAGAGCAGGAAGAAGAAAATATAACCGGCAGAGACTCAGACCAGCACCCAACCCAGATCTGGGAGTGAACATTTCTATCGCACCAGAAGGTGCTGTTTGCAAGGAGCTTGATTCCATTTCTTGGTCCAGCTTTCCCATTAATGACAATGTGCTCCTTTGTGAACTTCCCAGTTGGCCATTTCTACAACAGCTCTTCCAGCTTCAAATGCTGGAGCCAGTGGGTGAACTACAAGTACCACAGGGAAGGAAGTTGGGACAGATGACCACTACAACTGATCTTCACCTTGAAACTTGTGAAGCAAAGAACCTGCCTACCCCTGTCAACCTTTGATTTCAGATAAACTCTGCTTATGACTTGCACAGATTCATATTGTCCCATGTTCCCACTTAACCTCAGCAAAAGCACAGACCCAGATGCGTGTTTGTTTCTACCTTCTCTGGATGAAGAAGGAAGGGAGATTCTGGAGACAGGCACAAAGCAGCTTTGATACAGCAGAGTCAAAAAATATCCTAAGTGCAGCATTTCTCCTGGGCATCTTCTCTTCGCAAGAGAAAAGTTGTAAGTGTGAATAAATTAATTAAGAGAGGAAACATCAGGACAGCTGTAGTTTTACTTAAGCCACTATCTGCTGTTTCTCACTGGTAACTCTGGGCAGAATCAATGTTTGGGTCTTCTGACCCAGGGGATGCAATTGGAGTCACTCAGCAGGCATTCAACATGGTGACAACACCTACCCTTGGATGCTGTTGCTCCTGCTGAAGGCAGACATGCTCTCACAAGGACACCAGCTGCTACTGCTGTCTCCAGTTTACTCAAGTGATGAATAGGCATAGGTCTGGGGGTGGAAAGCGGCCCAAGATGGGGACAGCAATGGGACCCCTGAAGGTGCACTAAGCTCACATGAGGACAAGACTATCAAAGGCCGTATAGATTGGCTTTCAGTCAGAAAGCTTGCCCCAAAAAGAGAGACAATAAAGAGAGGCAGGCCTGGCCAATGTACAGCTGAACACTTCGAGGACTGACTGCACTCCTCACAAATTCCAGCAGCTCTCAGGTCAAAGCTACAGACTCCAGGAATTACGCGGCTGCCTTGAATGTATGGAAATACTTCAACTTGTCTTTACTGACCACCTTTTTTTGAGGGATAAGCAAGTCAGAGAGATGTCATGTCCTGCAGCACAAGGGTAACAACAGAGAGAAATCACCCTGAGAAAGCCCACCCTCCCTGACCACAAACTATAACCATTAGCCTGTTTGACCCAAACCATTCCCATCAGGACCTTGTCCATTCTACCTTATCGAGCAAAATCTGCACAACTTGTTTTACTGCCTTCAAATCCCTTGGCTCAAAGAATGGACTCTCAGCTCAAACAAGCTCTTGTTGCAAGCCAGTTCAGCACTAATTCCCTCAAGAAAAGTCTTTGCCTCTGTGGGTCATGCCACATCATTTCTGTGTTGTTAACACTTTGGCTGCACACACAGCCGTCACTCTATGAAGTCTTCATCCCTTCTGAATCTTCTCCCAAACTCTCCTTTTTCATCAATGGCTTCAAACTGCAAGCCTGCTGTCTCCTTCCCCATCCACTTACGCAAACTTGTGCTAAACTAACTTAGAAATTAAATGCTCAGCACTGGGATATGACTGACTTGACTGAGGTCTGGAGTGTCCTTCACCACGCTAAGGCTTCCCAATAGCAGTAGCCATCTTTGCTGTATTTCTGAGCTTTCTCACCTGTGAGACTGTGATGCCGCATTTCTTGGCTAGCTCTTCTTTGGCTTCCTCACTGGGGTAAGGGTTGCTGAGATGGGAATAGAAATACTCATTCAGGATTTCTGTAGCTTGCTTGTTGAAGTTTCGTCTCTTCCGCCTTAGCATGAAGAAAGAGGGGGAAATAGAAGGAAAAGAAATGCAAATCAGTGTCAGGGATCCAGAAACAGGAATGCAATTTTAGACACTCTGACTTTCCTTGCTTCCTTCCCTCCTTCCCCTGCTCCTGGGGGCACGGAGTGCAACAGACTCATAGCCAGGAAGCTTCTCATCTGCACTTTGCTGGCAACTCCTCTCTCAGCACCTTCCACAGCAAATCTCTGTCTCAAATTACTACTGCATCACAGAAGAGTCCCAAAACTGGCACCCAGCTCCTCTACCTGGGAAGGTGACTCTCAACACCTGGCTGCTCTGGCCAAAGACATCACTGCTACTCTGCAAAGCTCCATACTGAGAAAGCAGTGCTGAGGATATACCCTTGGTGAGGACTGTTCCATTTGCACTTGGGCATTATTTGGCTGTTCATCTCTCAGTAACTGGCTCTCCTCCCCATCCCAAACTGCAGCCCAAGCCACAGCCTGCATACAACCAGCTTGGGCAGTGAAATAATTCTACAACAAATAAAAAATCTGGGAAAATGGAAATAGAAGGAAAAGAATATGAACCTAGAGAGGATAGGATGGGCTGGAGCATTAGCTTTCATTCCTAACTGAAATACACATTTTCATCACAGAGGTTTGTTGCAATATGCCACAGAATTCCATTCTGCCACAGCAAAACCTGGATGCGCAATTCTTAAGGTACAGCTGGAAGACTCCCCGAGACAGAGTCTGCATGTCTGGAATTGCTATCCTCTCCCCTGCTGATCCATAGACAATTAAAGGATAAAGAAAGTAAATGGCCTCTGTGCCTCAAGACCAAGAGACGTGGTCCTTCATATGAACCTGAATTCACTCCAGAACCTCAAAACACCTCTCCTAGGCCGCAACAATACTGCACAGTGGGTAGGGAGAAAGGTTTGCTGGGGTAAACTCACCGTGCATCCAGAAATCGGGAGCGCAAGATCATGACAGCTTCACACGTGCTTTGCTTCAGTTGCATCTGGATGGAGCTGAACTTGCGGTGGATGATGCTCACCATCCGCTCTATCTCCTTTGGTGAGATAGGTCGGGTCCGGCTCTGCTCACGCAGCAGGTTCATCACGTGGGTGGTGAATTCATTGCATGCCTGGGATGGCAAGAAAAGCAAAAGAAACCCCACAATCGGAAGGTCATTCGATAGTGTCAAGGACAGTAGAGAGGCAACGCTGCTAAGGAAGGAGATGAAAATGGAGACCTCAATGGCTGCGGCCTTTTAGGGCAGACTCAGATCAAGAGTGTGCTGGCTCTCAGGAGAGAAAGTAGAGGGCATGAGAGACGCCCAACAGACATGCTGAGAAAGGCAGGAGCCAATTTTGTTGCTCTCAGGGATCATGGATGGAGCTGAGGCACATGAAGTCCTAGGACTTACGTAAAGCATGAAGAAGTCACAGCCACTGGTTTTCCAGATAGGGCTGGAGGAGCTATAGATGTTCCTCTGAGGAGGACCATGAATCTTTTGACCCACCTCCCTCCTCCTGCTGCCCCAGCTGGACCTCATCACCACATGCTTCACAGGAGCAGGTCCCAGACACAGCCCTGCTCTGTGCTCTTAGCACGTCAGATAAGTAAATAATGATAATCAACTAAAGTCTGAATGAGGCAGGAGGCCTGACAAGTAAGGGCAAGCAGGTAACAATCCCAATCAGTCTGTTGCTGGCACAGCACTGTCTGGCTGTTCCTGCTGTCCCCAGCCTGTGCTGTGAGGACACGGCAGCGAGAGGAGTCGAAGGGACAAGGGAGGGATTTTAAGGCTGGATGAAGGCCACTTCATTGCCCTCTCCTCCATCCTCCAGTTCCCAGCATCAAGCCCTGAAAACCAGGGGGAACTGGTGCTGGGAATCACATTGTTGCACTGATGGTTCAAGAAGCCTTTGGTGCTCCTGGGACATGGACAGCTACTCTAGGGACAACGTCCACAATTCCCACCCCATGATGGAGAAAAGTGGGCTAGCAGGGGAAGGAAATACTGATTTTGTGGACTGGCAACACAGTCTTGACTTACCATCTCTCACCCAACCCTTCCAAGCTGAATCCCCACCCATGGCTCAGACGCGAGGAGATATTCCCAAGGCCAGCAGAGCCCTCCAATTCATCACCAGCTTCAGCTGACAGCTCCCAGGGTATGAGAGCTCTCAGCTAGGTACCTCTTTGCTCCCAGACACCCAAGCAATTTCAGATTGTCTCCTTCTGGCGTGAAGTAAAGGGCATTACAGGAAAAATTGCCACTGAGCACCGTGCTGTCACAGCAGCAGCCCAATGCCATGAGAAGCCAGGCACTGAGCTCCCCCAGCCTCCAGCAATGGGACTGGAGAAAGGAGGGTGGAGGTTGAGAAACCCTGAACTCTGTTTTTTTGCAGGACTGTGGGTGATGATACAGGAGATGTGGACCTACACAGCCATTTGCAAAGCAACTCAGTGGCAAAACCAACTCCCTCACTGATTTCTGAGAAGCAAATATGTGGCCCACCTCACTCATGGGGCTGAGGTAAAGGCTTCTCTTACTGGGGTGCCCCTTTGGGCAGCCAAAATGATACAGAAACAAAATCAGAAAAGCAAACAAACAAAACTCCTGTCCAAGAGGAGGAAGGAGCAGAAGGTCCTTCCCTGAAGCATGTCCTTGGCTGTGCCAAGGGTTTCTCCTTGGCCTTGGGTGGCAGAGGACATGGGGTCTCTCTCCCTGCCTCTTCAGCCTGGGAGCTGAAAGATGAGCCATGAGACCCTCTCCACTCCTACCCATGTGAGAAGGCTGAGGCTCTCTCATGCCACACCAGCCCATCTCCATCACTCAATGGAGTGCTAGCAAGGGCTGAGGACAGCCACCAAAGGTCATTCTTCCAACCTGCCCCCTGCCTGCTCCCTGGAACCTGCCACCTCCTCCTTTTCTAATGCTCTGTCAAAATGCCTTTCATGGTATGACCATACACAGCTTCTCCAACACCAGAGCCCTACCTGGCCACTCTGACTCCAGCTCCAACCCAGGATCATCTGAGGCAGCTCCACACCACCCCTGGGTGCAGGTCTGAAGATGCTGATCAGCAGCCTCAGCTTGGCCAGTGTGGCACCTGAAGGGGTGACACATCCCCCAGCCCCACCATCCACCATGCATTCAGTTAGCCAGGTATAATGGGAGCCTGGCTGGAGGCTGCTCACAGCCCTATCACAACAGCAGAGATGGTGCTAAACCACAGACCTGAAACCCCGCCTGGCTCCTGGCCACAGAGCCCATCCTGCACCCAAAAAGGAGGGATGCTTTTTTGCTTGCACTCCAGTGCAACCTGGGGGTAGAAACCACATTCATCACAAAGGCAAGCTGCACAGTGGCGACAGGAGATCTGCAAAACATCTGGAACCCTTTGCAAAAAAAATTGTTTTGAGCATCAGCCTGCGAAGCTTTTCATGCAATTGTCAGTGTTACCAATAGCTGCATTCACGACCCAAATAGTTTTTCGTTTTGTTTAAGAATCATTTTTCACAATTAAAAAGAAACTCGTTTGGTTTTGGGGGTTGTTTTTTTTTTCCTCTGGAAAAGGAACTCTTCAAGCAGAAAAAGTATTCAAGGAAGATTTTGATTCAAGCCCTGCTTGGAAAACTGCCTGCACTGAGGCCAGCACCTCAAAGAAGATTCCCACTTCATAGGGCTAATTTTTGGCAAGGTATTAGGGGAGGACTGAAAAGTGAAAGTCAAAGGGGCAACCCATGCCAAGCTTATTCTCGTGCCATGTTCCAGAGCAAAACCCCAACCCTTCCAACCCTAAAAAAGCATGTTTTCACTCCAGTACAGTCTCCATTTGCCCGTACGCTCCTAACAATAGATGTCAGTAGTGATCCAGGCTGTGCACATCCACTCCAGCTGCTGTCCCAGCCACTCATCTCCACTCTCCCACCATCCCACCACCACCACCACTGGGCAGCCCTGCCTTCTTCCACGAAAGAGCCTGTTACCTGCTCATACTTCTCCAGCTCCGTGTGGTAGATCTGCCGGATCTGGGAGAGTTTGGCTCTGTAGTCAGAGTGCTCCACTGAGTTGTCAGAGCCAGCTCCTCCTGATGCTGCAGCAGCAGCGGCAGCAGCGGCTGAGCCACCTCCTTTTTCGGGGCCTGCTACCCCCTCGGCCAGGAGCATGTTGTCTAACCGCATCAGCTGGGGATCCGTGGGCTCCTCTTCCTGCGCTCCTCGGATGCTCAGCACTGCAGGAGACACAAAGTGGAGAGGAAAGCCTGAGTTGTGCCAGGTCTTAACTTGGGGAAAGGGATGTTCATCTGAAAGGGGATGTTCATCCCAGGTTGCTCAGTCCCCATCAATCAAGCTTTTCTTGCTTTAGAAAGGGTACCCCAACAGGCAGTTTGCATTCTGGTTCTCCCAAGTGCTCATTACCAAGCACGGTTCATCGGCTCTCCAACCAAGCAGCAGTGACAGGGGCACTGCAGCTTCCTGCTCTCCTCCCTGCTTCTTCCCCTCCTTCCTGCAGAGAAGTAGAGAAGAACTGGCAGACAGCTCACCACAGAGGTAACTCAGAAAGCCATGGTTTGTGTCCAAACACACTGCAAAACTGCTATCACTAGTCAAAAAAACAATTAATGTACCCATTCTTGCTGCCAGAAATGATAGGGACTCTATCCCAACCCAAGCATGGGCTAGAAGTTGGGAGTCTCTAGCCCAGACTTAAGATCACCCAGATAGCCCATACTCTCATGTCACCTAACAAGTAGTTTACAGCTTGATACTGCATCATTTGCATCAGCCATCAAACCCAGAGGGTAGAGGAAAGCACAGAGATCCCAGAGCTAAACATGCCTCAGTTTTTCCATTTTTAAATACAGGTGGAGAGTGCTTGCAAGGCCATGCTTTTAGCCATACAGTGGAAAGGCAAGTAAAGAAATGTATGAAATAAATGTCATCGCTCCAGTGAAGTCTAAACCATGGTAATTAAAGGGGCAACAATAAATTAATCCTCCTGAAGTAACTTTCCAAGGAGAGAAATTTCCTCCCCTCTTTGTAGTCTCCACATCAATTACTGCTTCAAGTAAAAGTCCTTCTCCTGTGTGGGCTTTCCTGGAAAAACACATGGGAACATCCTGCCTGCTGGGAATGTCCCAGGTTGGAAGGATGGAGGTGGCCTAAGTGTCCCTGTGTGACATCTCTGCATGCATAGGTGTGCACAGTTGCGAAGTAAATAAAATAAATCCTTGATGAGTGAACAAACAGGCATTTCTTAAGATAAATTAACTGCATTTCCCCATTTCGTCTGGCACAGGAGCTCAGAGCACTCTGCAAACACACACACACACCCCAAGCACATCCAGAGCTGGGTAATGTGGGGATTTTACTAGAGCCATGCCCACTTACACCCAAGATGAATCTGACACCCCAAATCCGCAGCACAAACAAGAGCTAGTCTAAAATTAGTTCACAACAGGAAGTAAACTGGAGCACCTAAAAAATGTGGGAAAACACCAAGTATAGCCTCCCTCACTCTGAAGTAAGTTAAAGACATAGCTATTATCAGTATAAAATGGAAGCAAAAGACCATGTTGAGCGGCTTAGCTAACTTTTTTTTTAAAGCCTCAAACTCTGCTGAAATCCTGATTTTTAGGACTCCAGGATTTATTGGTGTTTTTTGTGATTTAAACATTCATTGTCAACAAAGGAGCAAAGTTCAGGGGGAATGAAAAGATAGATAAAAGCCCAACAACTGTATATTTGCCAATAAGATGAGCTAATGATAAGTAATTCCATGCTAGAAAGGATTGTTTCTTTACGGAGGGATGGGGGTAGAGTGCCAAATTTGGAGTCGGGTGCAGTTGCTGAGCCCCAAAGAGACAGGATCAGCATCTCCCCTCACTGCAGGAGGCTTCCCATGGCACCACCGGCACCCGGCCACATGCTTCACCGATGAATAAATCTGAGGGGAGAGGTCAGACTTCATTCGAGAAAATGGTTTGAGGTCTGTGGCCCATAAACTGAAACAAGAGGTAAAAGTGGCCAAAATCTTTATGAAGAGGAGAGGTGACAGGCTACAGGGGGTCGGGAAAATTGCTATGAAAAGAGAAGATAATAAATCCCTCTTTTTCCAGGAAAAAAAACAACCCAAAACAAAACCAAAAGAGCCACGCACTAAATTAAAGCACATCAGAAGCCCAAACACAAACGGAAAGCAACACAAGTTAAAAAAAAAATAGATTAAAAAACCTCAAATAAACAAATCAAAAGCGGAGTTGCCGAAACAGGCGCATCTGGATTTCAAAAGGGAAATATTTTTAGATTAAAAATCTCAGGAATCATTGACCTGACAGGTAGGCACCAGTGATTAATTAGTTTATGTTTAGAGAGCTGCTTCCTGATGAAAAGCGCTGTATAACCCCTGAGCTTTATTACCGTGCCACACGCACAGACCAGCATGTGCATCCCGAGCATCCAACGGACGTATGTTCCCACAGCAGACACCCAAACCCAGCCGGGAACCGTGTGGAGACGGCCTGGGCTTGGCTGATCGTTAGGAATAAGGCTAGGGAGTAAACAGATGGAAAGGCCAATGTGTCTTAGCAGAACTGATGCTGCCTATTTATCCCTGGAAGGCTGTGCTCAGCTGAGGGAAAGACAAAATGATTATTTAAAAGCTGCTTTTTTATCTTCCCGGCGCTGTCCCTGACTCCAACACGCCTCTTGCCAGGATGCCTGGGATGCTGGGCTCCTTGGAAGCACCAACTCTAAAATGCCCCCTGAGATGGGATGTGGCCCCTGCTCCACTGGCTGGGGAGCCTGGGATGAACCAGTACAGGCAGCACCCAACCTGCAGTGCCTGCGCAGCCGATCGTGAGTGGCTCCCACTCTCCCCAGCCTGCTGTTTCCATATCAAATAAAAATAAAACAAATGAAGCAGAATGATCCTCAGCAGTCCGGCAGCAAACCGGAGTCGAGAGGCTGCAGGCATCCTCCTGCCTGTGCCTCGGAATCCCCAGGACCTGCCATTTGCTGCTCCTGATTAAAGAGAGGGGGAAATACAGGAAGAACAAAAAGAAAGATAGCGACTGGCAGCCGGGTGGAGGAAAATTCATGCAAGACTTTCTGTCCTTGGCCGCTTTCCTGCTGGCTCGGCAGCCCCCGGAGCCATGGCAAATGCCGCTAGAGGGGGCTCGGACCTCACAAAGGTCCCCCACTGCCTCAAAATGCATTTTTATAGATAAATATATATATCTATGCACAGATGAAAATACACACATATGGGTTTATTTTAAATGCAAAGACAAGCCACACGCCTTGTCCCCCCTTGCACCGCTGCGAGACACTGCCTGGCTGACCGCAGAGGGGAACCGAGGAGCACGGCCGTAGCACCTTCAACGTCACCAATGCCAGCAGCAGGAGCAGCTGGGGACTGTGAAGCCACCAGTGTGCAGTCTGCTCATGGGTGCCATTAGGGTCACAGAGACCTGTTTCAGCGGTTGAGAAATGGCTCCCAGCTCACTCGCTCACTCCTTCTCCCTGTTGAGGAAGGTATCACAGCCATTGGGTGCAGAGAACACTGTCCAGGTCCCAGTCCTGGGCTGGCTCAGTGCTGGCTGTGGTGCAGGACACAGGGAGAGGTGGCAGGATTGGCCTTGGAGAATCAGGCAAGGAGACAAACCAAAAATAGCTCCTTGGCTCCTTGCCTCTCCTGCAATTCAGGGACGCGGGATGGAAACTGCATCGAGTTGCCAAAGCTTTCAGCTGCTCCAAGATGTTTCCCACCAACCTGGGCATCTCTGAGGAGCACCTGCAGAGCAGCCAGTTTCACACTCAAATAAGATGGGCAACCAGCACCCCACATGTGTCTGTGTCCTCACACTAAAGTACCTGTGCCTGGTGTCCCCACATGCCAGGGTGTCCACACAGCCTGACAAATAGCCAGGGTGGGGGGCACAGGGCAGGAGAAACAGCCTTTGCCAGACATGGTGCTGGCAAGGCCTTTGAAAGAGACTGCACCCTGCAGATGTCCTGGGGCTGTGAAGATACTCAAGAAATCCACAAAGGTGGATACCAGACTCCTCCTGGTCCTCTACACCACCATCCCCTCCCTTATTTACTCCATTTTCCTGAGAGCATTTTTCCAAAGGGACCTAAGAAGCCAGCTCAGTGCAACAGCTGAGCACCCAGCCACTTCTCCTCCAAGGCCACCCCAAAATTCTTCAGCTTAGCAACAATTTGCTCTCCACCCCTTCCAAACCCTCCAGATGAGAGGTGTGCAGCCAATACAGGCAGAATAACATCCTGAAAGTAATCAAACATGAGGGTGACGGCAGCTGCTAACCAGGAGACTGTGGCTCAGCAGTGACAAGAGAAAAGGATGCTCAAACCTCCAAGCTCTACTTTTCTTCTAGAAAGGGCAATTTTTCCTACTGTGGTCAACTTCCTCAAGCTGCGGATATGCGGGAAGCAGGGGCCTGTCCCAGACAGACTCCTAGCACAGGATATATCCACTCACAAGGGTATGTAGGCTGTGGTGGTACAATATTCCCCACCATTTCTCATCCTCATGTCTCCTGTTAAGCACGTGCAAGAGCCCATTTCCAGTTAGGTGTCAGCCAGGACTTCTGAGATGGAAGCTGAAGACCAAGCAGAAGACACCAGAGGAGGCAAAGGCAAGGTAGAGCAGTAGGAAAAGCCTCTTCAGGGATGCAGTGAGGACATCTTGTAAGACGATGACACATTGAAAGACAAGAAGCCAACCCAGGTTTGCCATGATGAAAGAAGAGATCCCCAGAACTGTTGTGGCCTTTGGTTCCTCAACTCTCCACTGACTTCAGCAGTCAAAAGTGTGGTCCTGTGAAATTTGCTGAGACTGCCTGGTTAAGATCCCCTCCATCTACATCAGCGGGTAGTTCCTCTACAGCTGTTTGCTGACACCATCAGCCAAGGACTGGTCCCAGTAGCTGGATGTCTAAACAAATCCACCCTAAAACAAAACTTGCTGTGTAGTTTTAATAAGTATGGGAGGAGTGCTTGCCCTGCCGCCCAAGCTGGGCTGTGTCTGGATGGGTTTTCTCATGGTTGTTTCTGCCCATTCCCAACTTGCTGAATTGCCTTTCCAGGGGGACATTTTAAAGAAGAAAGAGATTTCAAGTAAATTATTGCAACTTATCGAAAATAATGTGCTACTTAGCATCGGGGACAAGCATCCTGGCAGGCAGAAATGGGAAGCAGTGCTGGAGCAGATGGGAGTAATTAGGTTGTGATTTTCAGAAGGGTTTTCTTTCCTGACTTCAGTGTGCCTAAGATGTATTGGGGAGGGGGGGGAACCCACCCAGCAACAGTTTCAAGAGGCGGACAATTCCTCGGCCAGGCTGTGAGCTGGCCTTCGGTGTGCCTTTTCAATTGAGAAACCAGAGATGCCCAGCATGGCAATGCCACTGGTGGGCTACTGCTGGCTGCCCTTACTGTCCTCTTGGCACAGCCACATGCAGGGCAAGATGCCTCCTTCCCCACCAAGGCACTCTTCTGCCACCAAATCACAGACACCTCACCTGTGTATTGGATAAACGAGGTCTAGCCCAAATCCCTTCCTGGACCAGTGTGTGCCCCTGCAGGGTGCTACAGACAATGATGGCATGGCAGCTCCTTCCCAGGAACCCCAAAACTCCTGTGCAGACACACACAGCACACAGCTAGGCTTTAAAACACATAGTGAACATCAGCCCTCTTCAGACCTTTTTCAATTTAATCACCATCTGCAATATTTGCTTGGACTTGTAGAGACCCAGCTTCAGGAGTCACACAAGCTCACCAGTTTTCTTCAAACAGATATTTTTACACCTCTGGGTCTAAAACAACAGCCAGCAAGCAGAGGGACAGCCATGATGCCAACAAATGTCCCTGCTAACAAGACCAGTAACTAATCACATCATTTTAAGCCGATCTCAATATTCCCTTGAGCCTAAGTCTACATTTGTGGACACTGAAGTTCAACAGCACTGGATTTGGTACAAAAATACTTCCATCTGCCTCTTATTTGAGGACAGTTAGGCATTAAGTGGCTTGCAGCTGGCTGGCTGCATCCTCCTTGTACTCATATGTGTAGTCACAACCGAGTCAGGACAGTTGGGGTTTGCTTCCTTGGCTGATCCATTATGGCATGGGCTTGAGCTGCTCTTTCCAAGCTTTCTTTGTGCAGGAAAGCTCCCAGACCCCATTCACTTACTTAAACTCCTGTCTCTTTTCCTGTGAAAGTGTATTTGCAGCCTACTTTCTTTTCCAACAGCAGCTCCTTACCCCCCAGGAAAATCCAGTGTATTGGATCTTGTCTTTGAACACAAAATCACCTTCAAGACCCTATGCTCAGAAGAAATAAACTCTCAGAGCTTTGTGAAAGCTACTAAAGCACCTCTGTCTGTGTCTTCACAGGGTCATTTCAAGGGTCCATGTGACAGCAGTTCAATGTCTTCTCAGAAAAGCATATGGCGTCCACCTTAAATGGGTATCAACAATCGCAGTAACCAAGGTGCAGCACTTCAATGTTAAGTAATCACAGGGAGTTTTAAACCTTGGTTCACCATGTTTACATAAAGCCACTGAGAAAATCAACATCAAAACACAAATACCTATTTCCAACATCAGTGGAAGCTGGAATTTCCAAATACACTGACATACACCCTTCCAGGATGCGGAAATTAAGAAAAGTCGTGGTTTTTTCCTTACAACTGACATAAAAGTTCCTCTTCTCGCTCCAACCTTTCCAAATCTTGCAAATGGATGAACAGATTTTTGCTCAGATTTTCCAAAACAGGCTGCCGTGAGATGAGGCATGGAAAATTTCAGCTGGCAAAATGGCTTTATGTGCATCTACTTATTTATTTATTTCCCAGAAAAGGGAGGAATACTGTGAAACTGATGGGCTGTTTCTATCACCAATTTTCATAGTCTAAAGCCATAAACCAAACAAAAAATCCCAGCAACAAATCAAGAGAGAGGCTTGTACCCATAAGGATTGCAAAGCTACCTTGGACCCTCGCAAACCCACCTCCTCTCCCAGCATGGGAGTGTCCATAAGGGCTGTTTGGAATACAAGGACTGAAACTATTTTATGAGAGATGATCTTTAATGTAAAATGTTCCTTCAGCCCATAAAGCACACAAAACTGTGATACGAACTCCCACAGAGACGGGAGCAAGTCACATCAGTTCAGAGTAATAGTCCATTTAGACCCAGAGGCCAACTTCAGCCATGGCCAAAAAGGCCTAGTGGAGACCCAACCAAGGCCATGACCAACAGCAGAAGCATCAGGTTTTCAAGGCAGTAGCACTTCCCCAGCACCCTCTTACCCAAAACCAGTTTTGTGAACTTGCATTGCAACTCAAATTCAGATCAATCAAAACTGTTTCCTGAATCAAAACTGAAATCTTCTCCTCCCATTTCATGTTGTCATTTTCCCACTTCTTTTTTTTTTTTTTTTTTTTTAGTGAAACTTTGTGTCAATTGCATAACAACCAAACTGCTTTAAAAACCAGTAACTTCCCATCTTTCTGGGGTGGAAGAGTCCAAATTATCTGCTGTATCCAACCCACATGAAAAAATAAGTCTTAATTACCCTCAAACCACAATTTTGGGGTTGGAAATGGGAGAAGGGAATTTATCACATGCCAGAAAGTTTCTCAGCTCCCAGCAGCAGCTCTCCATCACTTCAAGAAGATGCAGCTTGCATGTGCCATGGAAGCTACAGAAGAGAAACACATATTTCATAGCGCTGGCAATGAGTCTGCACCAGTTTTCTCCTAACCCCATCCCAAATGCCAAATGGGTTTCCATAGTGAGTGAGGCTCTGGCAGCAAAATGATCAAAAGGTCTGGAAAATTATCACTAACACACTGGGGTGGGAAAAAATTCCCCCTGAACTGGAAAACGATCTAAAATAGTCACAAAAATATGGCACAATGTTGTAGTGATTACTGAAAACCAGATTCCCTGAGAAATGTGACCCCCCAGGAAGCTGAATGAACACAGATGAGCTCCTCTTTCCAGTCTTTCCCTGCATTCTGCTCCTGCCGACCAGTTTAGCTCACGGCTAGTAACCAACCCAAGCACAGAAGCTCCTGACCTTGTCCCTGCCTGCCCAGTTATTGCTACATTATGGTCAAATGAAGCATTGTAGATCAAATTTAAACATTTTCTGGTTTTCTCTTCACAGTCCTGATGCCACAAGCTGTGTCTATTCATGGGTGCTGGTGGTCAACTCCCATCAGCTTTGGCAGCAAAACTCGCAGCTGTAATTTCTGGGGCAAGCAGCACTCAGAAGCCAGAGTTGATTGAACCTCTTGCACCACAAACACGGAACAGAAGCAGTTTAGTGGCAGAAAGCAGGCTGCAAGTGCTTGCAAACATGGAAAACAAACCAACAAAGCCAAATGCCCCACCGGTGGACAGATCACTTCCTCCCTTCCCAGTTACAGCAGCTTCAAGCCCACCTTTACTATGTCCTATGGAGCAGTAAACCCTCACAACTCATTCTACTTAATCTTCACCTCCCCCAGTAACTCTGCAAACAACCCATCAGCCCAGAGCCAAACTCTGGATGCTGAGGGGTCAACCCTGTCTTATTGGCAGTCTTCCCTTGGAAGACCTTGGATTAATTTTGGTTGCACACAGGTCCCCTCCCCATCCCACTGAACACCTCACACATCCCCAGGCCAGGTTCATGGTCTGGCCACAAAGCAGGCTAACACTGGAGACCAATGCTGAAGAGGGCTGCAGCAATCCCACGTTCAGTTTATCTCACAGAGCAGTTCTTCCCTTCCTAAGCAGGGCAGGATTAGCAGGCTCCAGTTACAGCTGTGAAGCGTAATCAATCCCTTATCTGCATAGGCAAGCCCAGCACATCTCAAATTCTTCAGCTGCATGGACCACACTGTAAGGGAGAGATTTTCTGAGGCCACCCACCCTCCTCCATCTCACCCCAGCCTTCACAGCAGGCAGGGATTGGAGACCGGGACCGACCTCTAGCTGCTCAGAGCAGCAGCTGCAAGAGGTAAAAGGAAAGCAGAATGAGATTGAGCACTGCTCTGCTGCTGAGCCAGACTTGAGCAGAAGATGTAACCCAGCTAATTGACCATGGGCTGACCTGGCTCAGGGGAGCAGCATCTACCATGGGGAAAAGCCAGTAGCTGCGATGGCAAATTGCAGTGGAGAGGAGAGGGATAACATAAGCATGAACATGTGACCCCATTCTCACACCTCTTGGAGAGCATTTGGGGCATTTTCCAACCCCAGATTGTGATATAGGGCAAAAGAATCAGATGCTGATGACAAGAATAAGTGGTTAAACACAGGGCTCTGCCTCAGTGCTTCCAAAGGCAGCACCTGCTGTGCCAGGACCTCACCTCCTCATGGAGTTTAGGTGGTTGACCAGAGTCCCCTCTGCAGCACCGAGAGCAAACTGTCACTGAGGGACAAAGTAAGCCATTGTCCTTATCCTAGGAGATGGCTGAGACCTGGCATTGGTCATGCCTGAAGACACATCCCGGTCTGGAACATGGAGGGGAAGTGAGACTCCCTAAGCCTGCATGCACAAATCAGCAAACAAAAGATAGGATTGCTCCCAGGACAGGTCTAGCCATAAACACATGCCTTCCTACAGCCAGTTGGGCTGGGATCTGTGAGATGCTTTGCATATGAATTCTCCTTGCTGAAAAGAAAGGGTCCTTTGAATGAGCTGAATCTCTTAATGAGAAGCCAGGGCCTCCAGAGCCCCTCTGAGGACAACAGTCCCAATTCGACTGCCCCAGGCCAAGCTCTGAAACCTGAGAACAAAGAGAGGTTTTCCCCCAGAAGGAAGCTGCTTTTCCAGCTTACTCCCCTCTCACGAAAGGTCATCTCCCCTGGACACGCAGCGCCTGCGATCTGCTGCTCAATGCACAAAGCAGACAGGACAAGAAAGTCATAGGTGAAAAGACTGGCAAGAGCCCAAGCTGAAAAGCTGTATTTCAGATTCCTTTCTCCTGCCTTCTTTCATAAAAGATGACCTGTGAGCCCCCATCCAAGGAAAGCTGGTTTAGAGCTCATTAGATAGCAACGTCCCACTCAAATCTCAGGTTTGCTAAAGAATTTGAGTACCCACTGCCCATCATACAGGCGAAAGCACTGCTGCTCTGTTGTCAAATTTGATGGCCTTACCACGGGCTAGATTCGTGATTTTGTGCAATATAAGAGAGATTTTCCAGGTCTCAGAGCCAAGTCATCGCATGAAATTAACTGTTGTTTTACTCCCTTTCTCCCTCACAAAGGGGGCAGTGCTGAACCATAACTGACATCTTCACCAAAAGCTGGGGACAGACATGTAAGAGCCTCCCACTGCAAAGTGCCCTGGGCCATGTCCTCTCCCTTCACTGCCAAGGGACCTCCCTGCCTCCTGCTTACTGGCACGCTCTCTGCCCAGAATCCTGTTCCCATAAAAAGGTTGAAGTAAGCTATATGCCGATGATACATGCAAGTCCAAAACACAAAAAGCAACCATAACCAATGGTATCAGAAACCCCATCCCAACTCCTCTAGTATAGCCACCTTTTAGATACAACACGTAAGCCACTGCGCAAATTCAGGCACCTACTTTCAGTGATGGCCTGTACTGGGACAGTATTAGGCCACTTCACAGTGTTATAGATGTAACCTCAATGACAGGACCACAGCCAGCCTCCCTGGAGCCCATATGCATGTCACCCCAGTGTGTTTCTGAAGTACCACAGCTCTTGTGGACTAAATGTTCCTCTAACTCCTTGCATACGTTCCCAGACATTCCTTACACATAAGGTCTTTCTTTCTATGCTTTACATAAATTACACCAAAGCCTACCTGGATGCTCCTCTTCCATCTGCTTGGTTTCGAAGCTTGCCCCATTCCCGGCACTACAGAGAGGTCAAGTCTGCCCAAGCGTAGATGGTCCATCAAGCTCCCATGGCTGAGACATGCTGTCTTGAACCCAACCTTGCTGGGATTCAACGATCTCAGGCAAATAAATGAGCACGGTTTTTGCATGATGCTCAGTCCCCCACACTACTGTGCCGACCTGCAGAGCCTGGCTTCAAACCTGGTCCTTGAGTGTGCCAGACAAAGCCCGACTCTTTGAAAGGCAACAGCCGGTCGGCAGTGTTTTAAGGCCAGAAAACAGCTCTGAATGTTCAGTTCCTTTTTTAAATAGAGGCCCCTTCTGTAAATGATCTGTTTGGACAGGAGGGAGAGAGCTGCAAGAGTCCAAGAGCTTGTGAAATAGGATCAGCTGCCTTCATTCCCGATCCATTCAAAACACATGGGGAGAAGAAAGAAACCCAAAACTGGCAAGGCAAGAGGGGAGGAGAGAGCCTCTGCACCTTTGTGCTGCTGGAAGGGTGTGAGACATCAGAGAAAAAGGGAAAAATAATTAAAAA
Organism: Psittacula echo; assembly: GCF_963264785.1. Lineage (NCBI taxonomy): Eukaryota > Metazoa > Chordata > Aves > Psittaciformes > Psittacidae > Psittacula > Psittacula echo. Next base: position 21,655,067 of record NC_137740.1, read on the forward strand.
GGATCAATTAGGGGCATTTGTGTTTTGAGGTGTCTGCGTGTGTTCAATTATAATCCATGCAAGAGGTTGCTGGCACAGATTTCCATGCTCTGTGGTGGTGGCGTAATGGGATCTGTCTCTGCTTCTACCTTGGATAACCCTGCTCAGGACTTTACTACCAAGCTTACCCTCACACTGTTCAGCAGCACCCTCAAGCAGAGGAGGGCTCACACCCAGCCCCACAGCACTAGCCAGACAGAGGGCTGCACAGCTCCTCCCTGCTCCTGCAAGAGAGAGGCCCTGGCCATAAACAGAGAGAAGATTAAAAAGGGAGCAAAAAGAAAAAAAAATCTTTGCCCGACTCCGGCTGCGCCCCAGATCAAAGATCATCTCCAGCGAGGCCATCTGGTCCTTGTAAATGTAAAACCAAATTGAAAGCCCTGCCCTCACCTCCTCCGACTCCCTCGGCAATATTGCTTTTACCGTCCAGGAATGGTGAAGGAGCTCGCAAAAGGCATCTGTATGTAATATAGAGCCCCCGTGCAGCTGGGCTATAGGTTAGTGACCCCCCTTTTTATTAATCACAAAGCAGAGGTAAATGTTTTCTTTGGAGCTCCAGGAGCCCTGTTATTCCCAGGGGTTTTGAGAAGAGCTCACAGCAGGAACTCTGGAATGGATGAGGACTGTTCTGCATCCCCATCACTCCTTTCTCACTAAAGATGAGGTTATCACCTCTGTCCTAGTTTAGAAAAGGATGCAGCAGGAGCAGAAGACGTCCCCACCATCCCAGCAATGTCCCGACCATCATGAAAGCCATGCAGCACCCTCCTTCCCCAGCTTAAGCAGGTTTCTGTTACCACGGCTCCCTGCCTGAGATACAAAAGAGGATGCAGAGGCTAGCAAATAAACAGAGAGGAAGAGGAGGACTGAACCGAGCATTTCCAAAAAGGGGATACAATGCATCTGAGCCAAAAACAACTTGTGAAAAACCCCACCGTTGCCAACCCAAATACTCCAGACTCAACTTGAAAGGCAGGTGGGATCTGCTATCAATAGGAGAAAGCTACACCGGAGACATCGCAGGCAAAGAGAAGGCAGCTTGAGGAATTCCTACCCATCAAGCTTTATTGTGTTATTTCAACTAAGCAGAGACAAAAAGACAAATCTCAGCTCCCTACTTTCATTTATAATTGAACCCAGTCCAGAAGGATGGAGCAAGTACCATCTGTAATGCAGAGTGCATTAGCAGCCGGCAGAATGAAATATTCAAATTACTGTAGGCTACCTCGCATTTCAATGACAGGGTTACAAAAACCTGACTTGTAAGTAGCGATTGGACTGGAAGAACAGAAAGTTTGTTTTTCCAATGCATGAATTAACCTAACAAAATGTTACTTTCAAGGAAAAAAAAAAAAAAGCATTTGCATGGGTAATTCTGCAACATACTTCAACAGGCTCATGAGAAAAAAAAAATATTACCCCATTTAGCCATCCTAATTGATATATTGTCCAGGGAGATGAAGAAACTCAGGGAAAAAAAAGCTTTTTCCTTTTGGCTGAAGATACTAAATAAGTAGACTTAGGTGTGCATGAACCTTATCGACACGTCCAGGTCTGGTACACAGGGATGAGTGGCAGCATGTATGTGCATCCACAGGGTGTGTTGGTGCAATACTTGCATGAGCCATAGTCTTTTGATGCCATGCACCATTTAAATATGCAAATCACCCCTTGATTTTCCTGCTTGTGCCTGAGCCGGGATCCATTCGTTTTGATATCGTTAATCAGGGCTGCCGAAAAGCCTGACACAGTAAGTGGCTGTAGCCCCTAGCAGTAGTCAAGATAGAGTGACAGGCTCCATTTAAGATGTCACAGCATATAATAAAGTGTAAAACTATACTTAAAATAAACGAGATAGAAACAATAAACTTGACTCTGGGTTTGAACTTTTTGGGAGAGCGGCAGAGAGATGCGAGCACATTCGTGAACAAGCGGGCACAGGGCTGGGGTGGCTGGAGAGGATGGTCCCCCACCAGACTGCCCCCAGATGAGAGTGAGGAGGGCTGCCTCCTTCATCCTCCAAAAGAGCAGAGCGCCTCAGCAACCCTACGATAACAACCAGTCTGCATGTGGGACATCTCTGGAGCTTCTGGAGGTAGATGCTAAGGAGGAAGAAGACATGAAGCTGTAACTGGGATCTGCTGGGGACCAAGGGGACGGCCCGGCCATGACAGGCATTGCGATTCAAGTGATAAGCCCACCGAAGGGGCTGAGCTTTGTTTCCAGCAACTCAGAAGAGAAGAAGGGACTTACCCACTGCAGGTGTCACCTCCAGCCACCTGAATGAAGGTTGAGAAAACCCAGCCCAAATCACTCTTTCCTCCTGGGCACCCAGAGAGCATCACCAGCTCCTGGCCACACTCCCGGGGTGTCCCTTCCTTCCTCTCCATCCCCAGGTGGTAGTGCCAGGATGGGAGAGAGAGGCAGTGATGTCCTCAGCATCTCCAGCCTGGGCATGGCCATGTGCCCCACAACTAGGAAGCACAGGAGACACTTGAGCCCTTCCCTGGCAGGATAAGGATCAGGATCTGGCCCATGCAGCCCCCTCCTCCTCTCCCCCCATCCCCCCAGTACTAACAAAAGCCCTATTTTGCTCCCAAAATCACTTCTCTGCACCTCAAAACCTCCTGCGCGCCCAACAGCAGCTCTCTGTGCTGAGACAAACCAGCCGCTCTCCCTCCTGCTAAGCAGTTAAATTAGAGAGTATTCAATTAATAACAGCTGAATATTCTGTCACATTTAGGAAGATGTATGGTAAGACAAGCGAGTTGTGATGTCTGTGACAGAAATGATAAAAGTTCTCCCGACACAGCCTGGCAGATACTTGGCTAGAGGAACTGCTTGCTCTCATGGACTCTAACGTCAGCACAGACACCAGGCCCAGCGCCGCCTTCAAAGGAGAGACACTCCAAATTGCACAGAAGAACCACTGCCAAATGGTTTGCAGGCAGCTCCCTCCCATGCTCCTTCTGGGATCCATCTGAGATGGAGGGATGAGACCCTGGAGAAGACTTTGGCCAAGAAAGGTCTGTGACAGAGCCTGTCAGCCCACCATGTGGCAAACATCACTTCGCAGAAGCTCAAACCCTTCCATGTCACCTAAAGGACATCCCATGACTCTTACCCACCTCCCTATGCTGCCTCAGTTTACCCATCTGCAAAAGGGACAGTGATCATACCTTAAGCAACCCAGCCCATGGGAGAATTCAGGGCAGCACTTGCATGGCATCACAACCATAAGCAAGTGCCTAGCATCCAGCAGGACGTTCTCCATCTAATTTACGGATGCAGCGTGGTCAGGGGACAAGCGGGAGCAGGGCTCTTGAGGCAGCCTCCTCTTCTTCTGGGGGGTTGTTTTTCACCGGTGTTGTTTGCGAACACAGTTTTGTTGCTAAGAAACTACCTTCGTATTGCTCGGAGAGCAAAGACAAAGCAACCATCAAAATAACACTGTATTTTGACAGTAGCCAGATCATAACCATAAATGATCCATTTTCCCTGCTCTCCTGTATGCTCATTAAACGTGGTACAAACACCACACTCCCATATATAACCCACACCCTACATGTACACAGGCAGGCACTGGGGACCTGTGCCCCGTGTGCAGAGGGCTTCATCGCATCCATTCATCCTCGTGTGAAAGCTGAAGTAATCGGACTCGCAAAGAGGAGCAAGCTCCCAGGGGAGGTCCCATGGCTCCCTTCTAGGCAGAAAGATGGCACAAAGTCTTTAAGCAAGACACATGAGAAATAACAGGAAGAAGGCAAGACCTCTGCCCATGTCCACAGCAGCTAGCTCTGAGCATCAGTGCTGATTTGGGGAAAAATGTAATTATCTGGCTTGGCGTTTGGTGGGTAGGTTGGCGTTGCTTGTTATGGGGGAGGTTAAATCCCGGGAGAAAAAGTGGAGGAAAAAACAGAACCCTTCACTGTTCAGATTCCAAAGTGCTCTGTGCCTCTTGGTTCTCTCAGGATAAGAGATCCTGCCATACAGGGAAGATCAGAGCATACCCTCACCATCACCTCAACACAGGTATGTTCCTAAGCCAAGTCCCCGGGATCCTGAAAATCAGTTTGCCAACACATCCACCTCTTAGAGCAGGAGGACATCTCTACCTTTCCTGCTTGAGCACCTCTGGCCCCTCTGCTGGTCCCACTGCCTCTGCAAGGATCTGGATGTTGTAAAAAGCAACATATCTGACCACCCTCAACAGGTAGGAAAGGGGCAAAAGCACCTCCAGGGCAGCAGCAGCTGCAGGAAGATGCTTCTTGTGCTGATCCAGGATAATGCATGAAGCCAAAATACTTGGTGGATGCAGTGGCACAGTGATGTCAGCAGTGCTCTACTCGCATCTTAACGCTAGAAGAAAGCAAATGGCCTGCTTGCAAACATCCCATGTGCCCAGATGGCCTCGTGGTAAAGGCAGGGGGAGAATAAAACACCCAGACTATGCCCACCAACAACTGGGAATGAGAATTGCTTCCCTAGAAAGCTTTGGTGTCATGGGAAGTGCCCTGAACAGAGGCAGCATGCCGCAGTCAGATGCCAGTGAGATAAGTGGAGCAGAAAGCAACCACCGCACAGGGAAGGACACAGACCTCAGCACCCTGTACCCACCTTGCTGGAAAAGCCTCCTGGGGCCACAGGCCTGCTGCCCCCAACTTGCCACAGAGAGAAAGACAGATAAAGGCGAGGCTGAAACTGTAACTGCAACCTGTCATGCCAAAACAAACCAAGGGCCCCACGCTTTTGCAAATCCCTGGTGTAAGAAAGGATACCCAGAGTCACAGCACAACTGCAGCAGCTCTGACTGCCCCAGAAGAACAACAGACCTCACATCTTTGACTGAGACCCTCCCACGGCAATCACCAGCTCAAGAGCTGATCAAAAACATGGACTCACTGCCAGCAACAGGGCTTGGGACAGCAGTGCCCTGCTTTGGATGCTTAGGGCAAGTAAGGAAGAAAGCTGAAGCTGAGAAAAGTGACCCTGCAACATTTGCATTGTTTTGACTCTACCCCTGGGCCAGCTGGATCATGGCTCTGGCCTATCCCTTGCTCAAGCACATGATGCTTCTGCACATACCCAAAACACAGCCCAGCACTGAATGGCCCATCTCCTGTACAGCAGCAGCTTGCCACATGTGCTTTCCCTGCCAAAAACCTGAGTTCCACCCCACAGTGGAAGGGCAAAGAAGAGCTCTGTTGAAATACACCAAATGCCAAACAATGTTTCTCCACAGCAGAACAAAGCCTTTGGAAATCTATTCTCTGCTTGGGTCTCTCGACCCACATGAAAGCAGCATTTTTCTGGGCTAATTACACAGGCTGCTCTGAGCTCCTGGCAGAATATGAGCTGCAAAGGCAGACATCAAAGGGCTCCCAACTTTAAAATAAATAGAGCGCAAGGATGGCGTGGTCCACAGGAGATCTCTCCCTCTTGCCTGCACTGGCTGCCTGGGTTGAATGTTGGAGGCTACTCGGTTCATGAGACCCCCAGCAAGGAAAGCCAGGGAAAGCAGCAGGGCAGCTGCCTTTTATTTGCATGGCACATTCCCAGCAGGCACAGGCAAGAAAAGGGAGGTTGGTCCTTGCAGGACCAGCCACGGCCACAGAAAAGCTTTCTGAGGCCTCCATCCAAGGGAAGGACCTACTATGGAGCCTGTCTGCTAGCTGGCATGGCATGCTGGATGGAGCAGCCAAGGTTGGGTTGTGGGAGACGATGGGACAGGAGTCACTGCCACATGCCAATGGTGGCTACCATCCCAGCTGGCCTGAGCCCCAGTACCGGGCTCATGCCTGTTTCCCCAGAGCTGAAGGCACACACTGCACCTGGAGCTTCTGAGATGGGATGTTTCAAACAGGTTCTTCTAAAGGAAGCTTGATCCTGCTCAAGCAGAGTCACAGCCTGTGCTTGCAGCTCCTGATGGACAAGAAACCTGAGTTCTGTTGCTTCCTGTTCATTTGGGAGAGAAAGATGCTTTTACTGTCCCCCCCAGGAAAGGGGCACCAGCCCCAAACCACTGGCACATCACAGCTATCCATCACCCCTCCTGGACTGGAAAGCAGCAGATTCTCTTGGTTTTCAGCAGGACACCCTGACGTGCCAGACACGATTTGCATCAGAGATGACTGGTAAGATGAATCCATTTTACCAGCACCTCTGGCCCCTACCTTTCACCCTCTCCTCTGGGTTTCATAATGCTTTGCAGCAAAGCCCTCACTCCTTCTTGCTCATGAGCTCACAAGAGACACCTCCAAAACAGCAAGGTGAGACCAGAAATCGTCTGGGTCTTCAGGTTCTGGTCCTTCCACGGGCAGCAATTACTCAGCAGAGCTGGCACAAGACATTTCTACAATGCCTTGGAAAAGGACAGGGGCAAGGAAATCACAAGGGGTGCTCCGACATTCAGGAAGATCAGTACACAAGAACTGTCACACAAGGAATGCCAAGTGTGATCCTGAACTCAGCCTGGTCCAGCCCTTGGTCTTCCCACTTCTCCCCCAGCTTTGGCTCCAGGGGTGCAAAGGAGGGCTGGACCACACCCCCCTTCCTCCTAGGGAGGAGAAGGAAGATGAAAGGAAGGATGAGGCTGGGATGGCTGAGCGTGGGATGCGAGGGGAAGGTGTCAATTAAAGCAATGAGGCCCTTCGCATCCCCGCGCCTGACAGCCAGGCTGAGCGGAGCTGACAGCTGGAGCGCCGGCTGGCTTCCCCGTCTCGCTCACCGGAGCACGATTCCCCTGTACGCCCCTGCCTCCAAACCTGCAAGGCCGGGACACACGAACACCGGCAGCAGCATGGTGTCCCTACCCCTGCCCCCAGACTTGCTCCTAATAATGGGAATTTCCATGATTTCAGGCTTAAGCAGGCCACAGCCAGCCTGGAGGTGGATGGCAGCGATGCAGTCGGGGCTGGGAGGGACGGCAGAAAGAGGCACTCGATGATGCTGAAATAACTAATGAGCACTGCAAGGTCTCAGCCCCTTTGCAGAGAGTGCTGGGATACAGGGAAGGTGACAATCCAGCAGACACCTGCTGGGAACTCACCCTCCAAAGCCTCCCCGGGTGGCCAGCCTACACCTCTGCTCCTCCCTTGCTTCCCCTTCGGAATTGCTTCTTGGGAGCTCCTGTTTCACTCCCTACCTGCCCTCCCTGCAGGCTCAATCCGATTACTGCTGATACGCATCTCCTCCTGGGCTCCAAAACATGCTCTTCCCAGCTGAAGGATTCGCATGGACAAGGAAAACTTGTCCTGATTGCGGCGTTAATGGTCGTGTGGCCCATGTCATCACCGAAATGGCCTTAGGGGGAGAGCTGATGGGTCTCTGAAGTCATCAGGACTACCCCACCTCATCTTGCTTCCCTTATTAAAACCATTCATCCTAGGAGCTAAATGAATATGTTTCATCTTCAAATGCTGAGACACAACAGCAAGCAGGCAGAGATCTAATAGAACAATACCCATCTAATCATGCCGATTTTTCTCTCCCCATCCTGCCTTCATATTACACACACAGCCATGAGACCAAGCTGGGGCCGCAGGCAATGGGTGAGGATGGGGCACAGCCTGCTCCTGGCTTTGCCACTGCCATTGTACCTTGTTACCCCCATGCCAGGGTCTTCCTCCTTCTGCTGCGGTGGAAAAAGCCCCAGGACTTTAAAAACTAATAAGCCCAACAGATAACGAGCCTAACAACTCTAAGGAAGCCAGGGAACCAGAGCAGGCCCTCTGCCCCCAGGAATACTGCACACTGTACAGTCCATGAATCATTTTGGTGCTCCTGCCTACACCCACTGCAGGTTTTCTATGCTCCTGTTCCTTTAGATACAGGGTTGATTTCTGCTCTTGTTTGGTAAAGCACATTTTGCACAGATGATGCTGGGGGAAGCATAACAATTTTGTGTCTCCCGCATAATAAAGGTCTCCAGCAAAGTCCCTGACTGGGAACGGGTAGTGAAGGACACGACAAGTGGGAACATCAGGAAGGGCTGGGAATGGGAAAGGTGCTTAATCCGCTGCATCTTTCAAGAGCCTGCTGGAGACGCTGCTGGCCTCCCCTTCCTAGCCAGAGTTTGCACAGCAAATCCCTGTTCTATCTAATTATTAACAATAATAACGGTGGCTGGCTTGCTGGATGCCATCTGGAGCCCCGCCACACGTGCCCGCCGGCCCCGGGAGGGCCAGGAAGGGGGTGACCCGTGGGGCAAGGGCCAGGGCTGGGGGCTGGGCAGGCGGTGGGTACCAGCTCAGGGTCGCCCTAAGGACCCGGTGGGCCCACCCAAGCTGCCGTGCTCATGTTCGCTGCTGTGGCAGGCTTCATAAGGCTCCGCTCTTTGACTGGCGTTGAGTTTATGTGAAAGTAATTAACAGTAATTAATCCTTAATTACAGTAATTAGCCAAGTCGCAGTAAATTAAACCACATCTGGAGCAGATGAGGGCTTCCGAATGGGAGGCTAGTGCAGGCGACAATCGGAGAGATGCTGAATTCATCTGACAGTATCTGATTAAGGCTACCTGTTGCAAACGGCTCATTTACATCATGTTTTTGTTTGTACTTGGCAGTAACCCTTTCAGCCAGGCTCCCACTCCCCACCTCTGCTTCCTGCTGCCCTCTTCTACCTCTCATGTGCCCCCATATAGGGCATGGATCTGTGAGGAGGAGGGAACAGCTCCAACCCAAGAGGCAAGGGTCTTCCCACTGTCCCCCCCTAGCCAGTCCTGGCTACCCCAGGGTGGTGGGGATGAGCCAGCACGGGGCCAGGGAGTCATCAGCCTCTCTTGCAACCCATCAGAGAGCAGGAGGAGGTATATAAACTGCCCACCCCACAGGCAGGGACCAGGCAGGGGAGGACCAAACAGGATGGAGGCAGAGCAATGGAGGCAGCCAGCTTCACTCCTCAGCTTCCCTGCGGCCTGTGTTATAACAGCTACAATAATATTAACAATAATAATAATAATAAAAGATCTGGACTACAAAGGGGAGCACATTAGCAAGAAGGGACAGGTTATTATTAATACCACTCAGCATTTACCCAGTGCCGCGCAACCTTAGAGACCTTTGCTGATGTTTAGCCTCGCTCACAGGGAGAAGGCAATCCTTTCTTTCCCTTTCTTTCTATAATGGAGAAACTACAAGACTTGAGAGGCAAAACAGGGCACAAGAGACTCAGTTACTGCTTGTCATGTTTGAACGCTGAAAGAAAGAGCTCAGAGAGCAAATTGTGCTGTCCTGACTCGGTTTCATGCCTTCATCCCATGCGGCCAGGATGCATGGTTGGCTCTGACCTATCAGAAAACCAAAAATATCTCACACTCCTCTGGTCCTCCAACTGCACCACTCACCAGCACCCCCAACCTGGGACAAGGATTTCCATCAAGGCAGGGAGATGCCAACAGGATTTCAGGAGCAGAACGGCAACCACAATGATCCAAGAGCAACTGCCTGATTTCAGTAAGCATCACAAAAGCTTCAGGGCTTAATTGCAGGCAATTAATGAGCATGAAGGTCCTGTGTGTCTTGCCTTTTCATCATACAGTACAGAGTGTATGGGTGGTGTACCTAGGCTACCGAAGCCTTGGCAGGGAGTGTTAAAAAACCCTTCGATACTGAAATGCTGTCTCTCCTCTGGAACTAAAACTGTTCTGGACTGCCAAAGTGAACAGCTGCAACACGTCCTGGAAATAATCAGAAGAACCTTGTTTTATGAAACATGGACAAAAGCTACTTTTGCCCCTGACTGCAAAATACAAGCAACCTTTCCAGTTTCCTGTGCACACAAGAGCCTTGCAGAAAAAACCCGTGGTTTCCCCAGCTCTGCTTTGACTCTGCATCAGGCAGATTCCCCCTGTACCGTTGAAAGCCAGCCTGAGCACTGAAACAGCTACTGACCAGCTGACATCTAATGCACGTTCGGACCAGAAACTCACTTTTGCATCTGTGACTCAGCAGGAGAAAAGCAAATTCACAGCTTTCCTCCCCTCCCAAGGAGAAGCATGGTGTCCCTCAGCCCCAGAGCCACCAGCAGCCAAACACAGAAGGAAGAATTACATAGGCTGAAGTGATGCTATGCTAAATCTCACCTGATCTAGGCAGGTCTCTGAACATATATGCTACCTTGAGATAGCTACACCTGGTGCAGGACCAATGTGTGCCCACCCTGGGGGGAAGGATTCTGCAGTCAATTTAAACGAGTGGGGAGGATTCCTGATTCACACCCCAAAAATGAACTCACACTGTCCTTTCTGCACAATTTTGCTGTCATTCAATAGTTTTCTAAATAGATGTTCCAAGAGCTTTGTACTTCAGATCCTTCACAGCTATGGCATTTAGAGCAAATCACATTATCTTGCTGCAGCCAGATTTTTGGCTTAAAAAAAAAAAAAAATTCATATGAATAAAAGATTCCCTCACAAATGTCTTCAAGAAATACACCCTCCAAATCCACAATGCCAACATTTTGTCTGGAACAAAAATAACATAAATTGGGAAGCTGTAACCAAATAAGCAAAGCCTGCTAAAGCCAGGCAAAAAGAGCACCCAACATCACTACAGAAGCAGAAATGACCTGCTGTGATGACAGAGGCAGAAAAGCCTGGTTGGGCCAACAGCTCATACAGACCACAGATGGTGAAGATTCAGCCCCCTAAGCTGCAAACTATTCAACATCTCAACTTGGGTGAAAAAACAAGTTTCCACTGCATGGGCAGCTCAACGCTCTTGGGAAGACAGAAATTTTGGGCCCAAACAGGTGTTTAATTTCAGCTTGCATGTGTCTTTGTATCCAAATTTCACCCAATCTCACCTGGTTACAAAGCTGCTTCTCTGAGCACACAAGGAAGCTCCTTCCCCATGCATTGAGACACTTGAGAGAAATGGCTCCCAAGACAACTGCCAGCTGTCCTACCCTGGATCAGGATGTGATGAGACCCCTCTCCCCAGGAAACAGTGCAGGCGAAGTGGTGCAACCTCCCATTCTCACCCTCCCATTGCTCTTCTCAATGCTAGCAAAGGCTTAACAGGAATATGAGGACTAGGTCAGTGCCTCCTACATGACAGATCAGTAATGTTGCTGTGGGTCCAACTAGACCCAAAGCTCAAAGTGCCCTAAACCTCCAGTGTTGCTCAACCCAGTTGCCCTACTTGCTTGTAACTGGTACATCTCAAAACTTCCAAGCCTACATCCTTCATGGTGGCTCTGACCTGCCTAAGTAGCGACATGAGCCCTTTTGGCTTATACTTGTGTGGATGGGAACACACACCCCTGCTCTTTGTAATAAATTACTAAGAAACCCTCCCATGTTGGTGCAGTGACTATTACCTCCATCAAGTTGACCCCTTCCACCTTTTTAAGCCCAAATAACCCCTTGGGACTTTTCGCTGTGTAAGTCCTTCAAAGAGCAACCGAGTGGTTGCTCCATTTCCCATAGTTTCACACCAGATCAAATGAGAAAACAAACAGAACCACAAGAAAACTAATGACAGCATGAAGGATGGAGGCATATCTTGCTTCTCCTCTCCAGGGGAACAGAGACATGGCCATAGCCAGTTACATGGCCAGGCGGGCTTCCTCAGACATCAAATAACATTTTTGGACCAAACTCTAGTGTGGAAGTTTTAACCTGAAAACAGAATGTGTGAGTGGGGAAATTCCCAAATAAAACCAGCTGAAACCAAGCCTCTATGCCTTACCATCCAGGAAGGCAACATGGCCAAGGACCTGAGCTGGGAGGCAGATCTGCCCAGCCTTGCCAGGGACCCAATATGGATGTGCCCCTCAATGCAGATGGACATGTACATGCACGTTTCACAGACATGTGTGCACTCCTTTCAGGCCTAAGACTCATGTCTCTCCTCATCTGCACAGTTTGAATTAATTATACACTTTAATTTCATGAATTATTAATTTGATTCTGACTCGGCAGCTTACGATTATCCAGCGCTACAGACTACGCAATTCCAGCTTCATTAAAACATCACCAGCTGCCTGAGAGACAGACATTAAATAGCAGCGAGTAATAATAAAATTAAGCTCCCTGTGCATAGCAACAGAGTCTTCCCCAGCCGCACGCAGCGAAGGCCCAACTGGTAAATAGGTCCTTTCCAGGAGCTTTATTTTCTTCCCAAGGCTGGTTCCACCCTGCTTCCTTGCCAGGAGAATGCTACTCCCAGGACGGATGGCAGTGGAGGACTAGGGGTCTGCAAGAGTATCCCTGAGATGGAGGGCATGGCCAGCTGATGAGGGCCAGCAGCATACCCCTCCCAACGCCCTCCTCGGTGCCCACAACAAGGACGGGGAAGGCTCCAGGGCTAACATCACCCCCAAATAAATAAAGCTGGAGTGCTGCCTCTCATCGTCTCCCTGGCAAAACAATTTATAGAGGGAAAATGTCGGAATTTAGACATTCCATTTAGCTGCTTCAGAAATCTAAGGACCCCAAACCTTGTGGGATTTGAGAAATCGATGGAATTAATTAAGGGAGATGTCCAGCGGTCTCCACTAAGTAATCAGCAGGTACAGTAGACCTGAAATTCTATAAAGAAAAATGGGAAGGGATGACATTGAAGGAGGCAGTAGGGATTAAAAAATGAGCATCCGAGTGGTAAAGGCGCACACCCATTGATCGCTGCATTACGGATTAAGGCTTCAACGAGCAGCCAGAAGATTCTGTAGCAGAAAATGGTTACAGAGGATGAGCATGAGCAGAGCAGATATATATAACCTCTGACAGCTGGGAACAACTGAGACAGAGGACAGCTCTGCAGTGAACCCCAGAGCAAGAAAGTTTTGGGGTAGGGGAGGAAGGGGAAGCAGGGGGGAGTTGGAGGGAGCCATTTTGTGCAAGGGAGACCTTCCCAGGAAGAGGGAGCAGTGTCCCCTGCCCACCCAGGAGAGAAAGGGGACACCCAGAGCCAGTGCCAGAGAGGGGGACATGAGGGTGGGCAGTGAGGTGGGGAAGGAGCACTTGTGTGCAGGCCTGGGAGGTCATTCCATCAGCAAACAGTTCACGTCTGGGAACGAGATGCAGCCCAGGCAAACACATATTCACAGACAACACCTGCCTGCACTGCCTGCCTGCCTGTGTCACAGAGATCTCCAGGCCATGCTTCACCTCTCTGCCCTGCCATGAGCTCTCCAGGAGACCACTGCTTTTAATTCTGTGCTCTTTAGCAGTCCTGTGCTTTGGTCTCCCAATCATTCCACCCTTCCCTGGCATGACCATATCTGATCACGGGAAGGCATCATCACCACTTGGACCACGTCCATGTGGCAGCAGCTTCCCAAGGTATCTCTGCCCCACAGCACAGCCCCAGGATGCACAGGTACCTGCTCCTGAAGGCCAGGCTGGACCCTCCTCAAGAAGGCAGCTGCAGCAGCAGCCAGCAGCACTGCATTGGAGGGCAGGTCACCAGCGAGCACCATCCACCCTCAGGGAGGAAACAAGTAGGGCATGATCGTGTCTTCAGACACTCTGGGTATGTATGGAAGAGGGATAAAGCAAGATCACCCAGGAGGTGCTACCATGAAAACCTCCAGGAGGCAGGCACCCAGCTTCATTACACTAGCATCAAAGTTGTGCCACCATTTGGGACCACTACAGACAAGATACGCTTCTCCAGAGGTTCTAAGCATCACCCAGACCACAGTACCCAACAACATTTCATGCTGTCATGTTGGCAGCTGGCTCAGCAATGCAGTGAACTCAATTTTCTAAGCTTAAAACAGATCCCCACTGTGAACATTACAGCTGTATCCAATGCCTTACGTAAACAGAGCTGCTACCTGGAGGAAACCCTTGGGAAGCAGCAGCACCTCACCCAGCTATCCAGCCTTCCAGGCCAAAACTGAATTGGGATAGTTAGAAGGTTTCAATCAGAAATTTCAAATATAAAACAAAACCCTCTGGAGCCACAAAGCAGCAGCTCCATATCTGCGGAGCTCATGGGACCAGGGCCAGCCCCCTGTCACCCTCCCGCCTGCTCCTCATACATATGCATCGTTGTAAGCCAGTGCAAGCTAAATGTCAGTAGTGCCAGCATGTGCACACAGCCAGAGGAGACCCTCCCTTTGCAGGACAAAGGCAGGTATTTTGGGGTACAGGAGGCGTGGACTGGCCTGGCACAGCAGGGAGAAGGGCTCACCCCATGGCATGGATGCAGCCATGGGCACCCAGCTGCTCTGGAAGGCAGTTGCAAGCTGGCAAGGCCGGTGAGGCTGAAGCAAGCTTCCAGCGAAGGGCTGTTTGCATCCCTGCACGTGCGTGGATAGCTCCAACAGCTCCTGTGCCACCACTGCTGCTCTCACAACCACCGCTCACACACACAGGAGTATCTCACCTTTCACCTCTTAAATATCTTTCGAAATCTGGTAGTGACCAAAAAAAGCACATCTGAAGGTCATGGGCATTTTGAGCCAAACCCAGTGAGAGCGTCCTGACTGGGGAAAGGTCTGCAAAACCATCTTCCCTTCCCACTGTGAACTGGCCCACTTTCCCAAGCCTGCAGGAAACACAGAGCTGTGCTTAGATGTGCAACCTCCATAGAGCATCTGGGTCATCCCTCTTGCGTGTGGCTCTGGGAGACACAGCAGGTCACCAAGTGGACCTTGTCCCCTTTATCACTGGGAAGACAGGGTCACCTTCTCCACTGCTGGTTGAGGGACATGTAAACAAACCCTGGTCTCTGCCACGCAAGCCACAGGGATCAGGGGACACAGGATGGGCAACTGCCTGTTCCAAGCTGAAGTGAGATGTTCCTGCATGCAGAAGGCTGAACACCATGCCTTCAGACCCAGCATGACAAGACATCAGCTTAAAAGGCCATGACCACCTGAGAATGTCAGGTTTATGCAGCAGTATAATCACAGCTCATCCTTTCTGCCCAGGAAGGCTCTCTCTGCCTCCACATCTCTGCACATACTTGGATCAAGCCCTTCCAGCTCCAGCCCCAGGTTCCCTCAAGCCAACCCCAATCTGCCCCCAGGCAGGAGCTGCCAAACCCACCACCCAAGCAATACCTTGAAATCACACTGGGGAGGCCTTACGGGTGCCCAGCAACACGCCAGGCGATGGGTGTTTTACAATCTATGTGTTGAAGAGCCCTGAGCAAAGGCTGTAGCAGATGCAGAATGTTCAGCAGATTCCCTCCCCTGGCTGCATGACAGCAGGAGGCAGGGAGCAGCCCCAGCCCTCTGCCCCCCGCCTCCCTGTCCCCCAGCAGGCATTTGGCATCCAGCACCACGAGCTCCCAGGGCAGGCGTGCTCATCACCACAAACATCCTCCCTCAAAGCAGGATGCCTTCTCCCATGGGGCAAACATTAGTGGGACAACTGGAAACGTTCAACTTGATTATAATGCTTTAAGAAAAGGTCACGGTGAAATTTCAGTGCTTTACCTTGAGCTCTGTTTGTTCTCTGTGGGATGAGATGGGAAGAGTCAGCTTGCCCTGGCTCGTGGCATCCGCATAGCTCTGATTGCATTTCACGGGCCGGCAGCAGGCTGTTGAGCCACAGCAAAAGGCCCAGCCCTGGGGACTGAGATAAGTCACTGTGGTTGCTCTTGTGGGGGCAGGCACTAGGCCACTATACCATAGCTGGACCACCACACAACTGCTGAAACATGTTTTCATTCAAAAAGCTGTCCAACCCCTAGCTGATTGTGCACTTTGCTTGCACTTCTGTTGTCACAACAGGCCAAATACACCCAAAATGCGTGTAAAGGCAGCCAGCAATTCCTAGACAGCATCTCCCTTGGAATCGGGAAGGTTTTCCAGCACACCATTTGGCTTCATCTTTTCAGGCCTCAAAAGGAGCCATGGCCAAAACCACAATGAGGCAGGGGCACTGCAGGACTCAAGAATTACCCAGGCATCACGGAGACCACGGGTGACCCTCAGCCACCATGCCAGCCCCACCAGCACCTTACCCTGCTCCTAGAGAGGACGGTGAAGCAAGGGCAGCCAGTACTTAAGGGCTGACAGGCTACCGCCAGCACTATGAGCAGGACCAGGTCTCAGCCTCCTGAGAAGCATGTAGCTCAGGAATATTCCTAGCTTACCCAATCCCTATCTTTGCACTCTGGCAAGGCTGTTTTGTGGCTCATTAACAAGACATTTTGTTCTCCAAGCTGAGACAACCCACCAAAAGTCCACAGCTGATACAGAAAGTGGCCAGCATTCCCCCAAAACGGATGGGCACTGGAGAAAAGCAGGCTAGCATCCCTCCTCCTCTGTGCATTGGACTGGGAGCAGCTCTGACCGGCAGCAAAGGGTTTGCTGTCAGCTGGGTAAGGGAAAACCAAGGTCAGTTTTATTTGTGGCCAACTGCCCCCAGCAATGTTCTTGTTGTGATAATTAAAGCTGTCGTACAACTATTTGCTGCCAGGGGAGTTCTCAAAAGGTCTCCAAGAAGAGCCAGGAGACAAGTGCTAGTGGAGATGAAGCCTGCTGTACCCACTGGGATCCAGGCTGCCAGGTCCAGGTCCAGGTGGGTAAAGGGAGGAGACAAAGCCACCAGAAATTACCTTCAGCTGGGATGTCTCCCCAGGAAAGGGCAGCCAGCAGAGGGATTTAAAACAGCAACTTCCAGTGAACTGGACTGAAAGCCTGAGATGCCGAGTGCTCTTGCAGTATCTGAAGATGGCTGGAAAGAGCTCAGCATCCTTCACCCAAGGCAGCTGCACAATCCAGCCTGCAAACCATTTTCCAAGGGGAAATGGCTTGAGATGCTACCACAGCACAAACAATTGTTTCCTAATGCCTGCTGATGCAGCTGGAGTGGAGGGCAACCATGACACTTCTCCACTAGCTATGATGCAGCTGGCTGCATCCTTCCACTGAAAGCCAACTTCAGCAAAGCGATGCCTGCTTCAAAGCCAAGGAGGACCGAATCATTGCTCTGGTTTGTCAGTGGGGCCATGGTGGACCCAGAAGGCAGACAGACCCTCGTCCCCACAGTGTTTGCTCTCACTTTTCCAGAGCATGCAGACGCACCTGCCCGCAGAGCCGGGATGCTGTATTCCCACCACTCCGGCAGTGCCGCTCGCAACAACTCCCAGCTGCTGCCAAAAGGTATTTTTAGCTGCATTATTTATTTGAACACCTGCCTGAGACTTCAAGGCAGAGTACAGAGCCTGAGCAGCGGAGGGAGGGAGGGAGGAGCGGCACTGGGAGATCTGGACCGTTTCCACTGGAAGATTCGAGAGACACAGGCACAATGGAGCAAGACTGTGGCTACACTGAGAAAGAGGGTGGCATGGCAGGGATCACACACCTGCACAGCACCAGGTTAACCCAGCTGCTGGGAATAGCCGAGTACCAATGAGCACTGGGAATATGCTCTAGCCACCCACACTGAGGGGCCACATTTGGGTAAATTGGGCTCATTAGGTATCCAGCTGCATGTAATTTCAAGATGTTCTGGCCCAACATGGTGTCTGCAGCAGGAATACCCAGGTCTTGCTGCCACACATCCTCTTTTCCATGTAATCCCATTTTTTGGAGAAAACTCAGAGGAAATGCCCTCTTTCAAAATGCCTTTCCTCTACACAAAACCAATTCCACCCCAAAACTAGCCCATTGCCCTTTTTTGGACAGCCAGCCCCAGAGAAAAGAGGATGAAGTGAGCAGAAAGCAAGAGAAGGAAGGATGCTGTGAGGGAGGACAGACATACTTTCACACCCTTCTACTCAAAGACAGAAATGCCCTCAGAGGTGTAGGGTGGGGCCATGGGGTAAATTGAGGGGCACATGGAAAGCAAAGCAACACCTCTGCACTGTTTTTGCACACTCTTCTTGCTACCCCATTTACAGATGTGAACAAAACCCACCAGCTCACTCCCTCCCCTTCTGCTGAAATAATCCCCCTTTCTCTCTGAAATCAGCCAGGAAAAGGAGGGGGAAAAAAAAAAAGAAAGAAAAAAAAGAAAAGAGCATCTAAAAATAAAGGCCAGGCCATAGTATACGCCTCTTGGTTGGGCTCCTGTGCTCACAGATCTGCTTATTTTGGCCTATCTCTCCCCAGCGATAAGGCAGCTAACAGCCCGTTATCAGCCAGTCGGTGAAAATGTGCTCCAGCCTGATTAGGGCTCAGTCTTTGCCAAGGTTATAAACAGCCGTTATCGTTCTCCCAAACAGAATAATCCGGACAGTATCAGCTCAGAAACATATGGGCCACACAGCGAAGATAGCCGCTGACGGACACTTCATTTTAATTGTAACGAGTGGTTAGCAGCAGCCTCCAGACAAGAGACACAACTGCCCAATTGGCAGTGGGTTCACATCTCCTCCTGCATCCCTCCTCCCTCCTGCTCGCAGCCAGTTTTCTGCTCTCCCTGCTGTCCTCCTCCCCTCGACTCTGTAGACCCTTGTTGTGAGCATCCCTGCAGTGCTAGGAGAGCCCTGCCCAGTCCCCACGGGGCTGAAGAGAAGCAGGCAGGCAGCATCCTCTTTATCTCTGCAGGTAGAAAATGAGCACTCGGTAGTAGTGCCATGAATCTGGCCATGTCACACCTGATGTGCTTATGGCCACACTGGTGTGGTGTGGCGTGGTGGGGAGCAAGCACAAAGTCACAGTGAATGGAGGTAGAGTGATGGGTCCCCACCAGAGAGCACGGCACCCAGGCTCATGGGTCCCCCCCTCCATGGAGCATCCCAGCGTTTCCTTGCTGCTTGCCCGTGTGCCAGCTCAGCAGCAGGCAGGGCACAGGAGGAGGGGCAGCAAACCCTCATTTCACATTCTCCTGGTGTCCCTTCTGTGTCATACTTTTTTTTTCTCCCCCATTTTCCCCCCTCCTTCTTTTCAAAAGGGGTGGTTTAGCTCAGAGAGTCTTAAACACATTTGCATTCCCAAGACAAGCTCAGGCATAAATTCATCTCGGTGCAGGGGTCTTTTTTTTTTTTTTCCCCTTTTTTTTTCCTCCCTACCCTCCTTCTTTTCCTAGTTTCTCCTTTTCTCTCCAAACCCAAAATGAATTCAGTGAGAACCTTTGCAATTCCGGCACCGTTGTGCTGCGCAATGCAGGATTACAAGGGATCTGAGGGCTTTCCTTTTCTTCCAACTCATGGCGTGCAGTGCTGCAGCTTGGTTTTGTTAACAATATGCAGGGATAAGGCTGTTAGCCCTATTAGCTGCACTGACATTCTTGCCACTTTCTTCTCCAGCCAGCCCTGGCTCCCAGAAATTGCACCTGAGCTTCATCCCCCTCTGCAGGGAAAAAGCAGGGAAAAAAAGGGAAACCCCCTAAAAACCAACAGCAAAATGTTAATATGGGGAGACAAGCTAAAAAACCTTAGGAAGACCCAGGACTGAGCTTCAAGTCACAGACGCTTTCTCAGATAATCTGTATTCCTATCTCGGTGCAAGCAGAGCTGTGATCAGAATATCCAAAGTCTCATAAAAGATTCAGGGCTTATTGACTTCCTTGCCTTCACTGCCTGTTTGTGGTGCTCCTGCCTGCTCCTGCTCAGCCTCCAAAGCACCCGCTGCCCCTTGCAAGTTGCCATCACAGATGCCAAAGTTGAAGTCATCTACTTCTGTGTCTTTGCTGGACCAGCAGAGCAAAGTGGTGGAGAAAGGCTCTCCTCCTGAGTTGGAGGATGTATTCCTGGCCACCAGCCCTGGTGAGAGACGCTTCAGGAGAGCCTCTGCCCCAGTGCACATGCCACCACAGAACAAAACCCTCTCAGATGTCCCCCAAGCCTCCCAGCAGCACCAGCCACCGTGGTGGGCAGGCAATGCTCTACACACAGCGGGTAGAAGAGCAGATTTATGAGTTATTTTAATTCAAGTCACACATTTAGGTGAAATCATTCTCAAGCTGGAAAAAGAAAACCTATAGCAGGGACCCCTCAAGAGCAGGTCTCTCCCCAGATTGTATGCAGGATGAGCTTTGCAAGGGCTGTCTCCAGCAGCACTGCAGCCTGGTTTTGCTGCATAAGCAGCCCAGAGCATACGTGCCAACCAGAAAATCTGGTCCCAGCAAATTTATGATCAGTGTTACTTGGCCACAGCCCAAAGGAAAAAGCAGAGTATGGGGACAGGCACACAGCCCTTTGGAAACCGCCATCCCACCATCACTCACGTGCTCACTGGTTTTAGGCACAAAATATCAGGTGAAGGGTGAACACGGTATAAATTGTATGGTTTAGATACTGGAAGTCTTCATATATGAGTTAAAATGAGAGGCCCATGAACACCACACACAACCAAGCATGATATAACCATCACATCCACCCAGGCACCCTATTAATTGTATTTCCACATCACCTAAAAGCCTTACATGTGCACTAAGACTCCATACGAGAAGGCACTGCACAATATAGGAAATAAATCCATATAAAAATAATATACTACACAGGAGCACACATTCATATATACATATATGCTCAAACACACGTGTGTGCTTGTCTGTTCACATATTATATGTGCACACACCCTCATCCAGCACATGCGCACACACCCCTGCAAAGACATACCCAGACACATACATATATGCGTATCTGCACATAGATACGGACTACTTATACATACACAAACTATACAAACACTCTACACACCCTACTCAGTGACAGCTCAGATTTTCAGTAATATCATAATATTATTTTTTAGATCAGTTACGGTATAAAATGTGCGCTCTCTCAGTCTTTAATATTAATAAGTCTTGTAACTAGCAGTTTCTCGTAGCTCTGAATTCTTGAGCACAACTAGAAAGGGCACTTATCCTGAAAAATCTAATAAATTTACAGTTTTATATACTTCCTTCAATTGTAAAAGTCTTGTTCAATAAACTTTAAAATGCCACTATAGAGCAATAACACAGACAGTATAAACCCAGCCCTGGGAAAGCTGTGCAACCAGAAATTGTTCCCCTTTCTGCTACAGCAATAAAGTTTTATATGTTTGAACTGACTGTAAAAAGGTTTGAATGTTGGCAACTGGGGAATAATCTGTCTTCTTTATAGTTATTATCATATTTCCCACAAGACCCTTTGGTCTGTGTCAATCCTTCTCGTATATGACACCTTTGTACTGTCAGCGAAAGCAAGAATACTTAACTTTTTGCGTGCATGCATGGCTGTGACTGGAGGTCCTTCACTCTGCTTTTTCTTCAGATTACAGCACCCAGGAATAAATTTCCTGTGACGTGCTGTGATAGAAGCTGTTTACCAAATCAAGCTGATTAGGAGCACAAAGCTAAAAAAAAAAAACCAAAAAAACCCCAACCCAAACAAACAAATCCAAGTGGATTTGTGGACCAGTTCTCATAGAGCCAGGAAATAAGAGCTGCTGCCACCAAACAGGAATGCTGACATCCCCACAGCTACAGACCACTGAGGCTCCACCTGTGGGGCAGGCAGTGGCCCCATCGATGGCATCTCCCCATTGCTCTTTCATAAGAAAGAGATTTTGGTTTGAGAGTGGCTCCTTCTGCCTCTCCCCCACTGCCTGAAGGCAAGGGCAGGTCCAGTGGTTGGAGCCAACACACCCAGATGCCTCCTGAACAGAAACATTTTGGGGAGTCTCACTGTATCCCAAAGAAATCTGACCTAGACCCCAAAGAAGCAGCAGGCAAATACAAGGAAATTCCTCAAGCTCATCCGTTTCACAAACAGATGATGCTTTAAGTGGTAGCAATTTTTAACTATCTAGGAGCTCACAAACCAAGATGAGGATGATTTTTGTCACAAGACGTACAGCAAGCCTGGCCCTTGCCATCATCCACGCAGAGTTGATCCCTGGAGGAGCTGCTGTGGTGGATGCAGGGAATCACAGCCCTCAGCCTTCAGCAACCCAACACCACGCCATCTCTGACCATGGGCCATCTTTCAGGTGGCAAAGATGAGACTCAATCAGAGATTGAGATGTCAGAAGAAGTGATGGTAAAGCACGCTTAGAAAATGAAAAATGAGGAGTCACCAGGACCAGGTAATACCTGCCTAAGAGTTCTGCAGGGACTCAGAAATAAAATGATTGCATATTTTCATTAGCAGCTCAATCTCTCATTACACTAGAGGACACAAAGTGTCATACCCTATTTTTAAAAAATGGAGTGAGATGAGCCACAGATTCACTGACTTGTGAGTCTCACTTCAGTACCAGCTAAGATGATAAATAGATAGGATAAAGCCTCGAGATGGACATGATACCACCGAGATTAACTAGCCATGCCCGTAAGGAAGAAGAAATTGTACCTCACTAATCTACTACAATTGCTGCGCACCCAGCAACAGAAGGCACAAAGCACACTTGGCCTTGTTTGGAGTCCCCCAGGTTTCATCGCCTGACAAATGTAGCTCTTCTCCCAGCAAAAGCAAGGACTAAGGGTTGGTTAAGATGTGGAAAAGAGTAAAAATAAATGGCTTTTTCAATAATGCCATGCGTCTATGAGGTTGATGAGCATAAGCAGCAGGTTTGAGGAAAACATGAGCAGTAGGGGTTAGCAAGTACCCCAAAATGCTGAAACACTCCTCCAAGGATGTGTGAATGAAGCTCCATGAGCTGGAGATGAGATGATGGGTAAAAGTCAGCGAGGGTAAAATGCACAAGGAAGTAATTTAATTACTCACACACACTGACTAGGACAAACTTTGCGCACTCAGGCCGGACGCCTAGTGATGCATGAAAGGCAGGGGCAGTGAGCGCTGCCAGGGCTGCACAATGCCCCACATCTAGGCTGCCCCCCGCCCTGAGGCTTCTCACCCACTGCAAGCCCATCATCCTTGTAAGGAAGATGGAGAAAGACTTTTTACCAGGGCCTGTAGTGCTAGGACACAGGGTTACGGTTTCAAACTAAAAGAGGGTAGATTTAAATCAGATGTAAAGACTAAATGTACGATAAGGGTGGTGAGACACTAGAAGAGGTTGCCCAGCGAAGCTGTGGATGCCCCATCATTGGAACAGTTCAAGGTCAGGTTCAACAGGGCTTTGAGCAGCCTGATCTTACGAAAGGTGCCCCTGCCCATGGCAGGGAGGGAGACCAGATGATCTTTGAAGGTCCCTTCTCCAACCCAAACCACTCTGTGATTCTGTGGTCCTGCAGGCAGGAGGCAATACTGCCCATGGGGTCTCCCTGTGGGGGAGCTACAGAGACACTCCGTGAGGAGGAGAGAGCAAAACAAGTACCAAACACTAATTAGCCTTCAAAATACAATTTGATAGTTAAGTGGATGACTGAAAAACCCATCAGCGTGAACCACAAGAAGAGTTGAAACATGCACACAGCCTGCCTTCTCCAGACATAAACACAGAGATGGAAGGGCACCAACCACCACAGCTTCTCCCTACCCAACCCTCCCCTTCCAATGATGAGAAACGATGTCTAAAGTACAAACCAAGCACCAACACCATGGGGCTACAGTTCTGGACCCCAGCATAGCACCTTGTGCAAACAGTCACAAACGAAGGCGAAGCCCCTCAGCTTCCCATCACCTCTGCCACCAGTGAAAGGGAAAGACCAAGTTGAAGGCCACCTCTTCCACCCCCCTCCAAGCTTGTGCTCTTCACCTCACCATTTGAGCACCCAAGACTTCTGCACCCACACTTAGAAGGGCCCCAAACCTGAAACCACCTCAAATGAAACATCGGGCTGCCGCTTTTTGAAAGCTGCATCCATTTGCACCTCCCAAGCAGCACAGGTGCCTTTGCTAATGAGCAATAAATAAATCTCTTGGTGCTCACCATGAAGATGCTCCTTCAGGGCTTGTGGCAAGCCCAGCAAGCACTGCTGTGCAGGATGGGGGCCTGCAGAGACCTGGCCAGTACTCTCCTCACTTCACAGGGACAGCCTGGCTCTTCCGACCACACCTCAGCATCCTACAGGGCCAGAGACAAGCAAAGCACGTACCCCACATTCCACCCCATCCCAGCAGCAGAGTGGCGAGGGTTAAGTCCAGCCAGCAAGGCACATCTCTGTTGCAAGAGTCCATTACCTCCCGCCACATTACCTCATTCATTTCTTATATGCGGATGGTTTATTCTCCCATGAGCACCCTCGCTGGCAGACATGGCTAGTGTAAAGTCCCCTCCCTTCCCTGTATTTCTCTATCCATCACATTTAACACTCTGACAGTAACAGTCTATAATGTTTCTATTCTACAAAACCGCTCTGTCAACTCCGGGCTTCCAGAGCAGCAACTGAGGAAAATAAATAACATCAACGCCAGGCCCGACAGTATCACAGCTTGCTTTCTGCTGGGGGTTTATTTTGTTTTTGGTTTTGTTGTGGTTTTTTTTTTTTGTTTTGTTTTTTTTTTTTGAGGAAGAAAAAGGAAGGGAAAAAAAGGGGAGTAAGAAAGAAAGGGCAGAAAGTGCAGGCATGTACTATGCAGAGAGACTAGCAGGAGTTTCCTTCCCACCCAAATGAAGGGCTGGGAGACCCTCAGAGATGAGCACAGCACTTCCCATGCAGAGGAAGGAGAAGCCTACTCCCCCCGACACCCTTCACCCCTCTCACCATGTGCCAGTATTCCCCATTGACACAGTGGCTTAGGGGAGGGGAAGGCAGGGGATCATTTCCCAGCTCCTCTTCAACACCAGTCTGCCTTCATCAGCCGAGGGTGAGCACAGGCAGGCAGGCAGGCATCTGCCCACACCCAAGGGCAGGAATGGGCTGGGCAGCTTGCAGAGGCTGTTTGGGGGAGAGAGGCTGCAGCTCTTGGATGTGGAGGATTCAACCCACCGTCACCCACCATAACCCTCCCACAGACCCTGCAGCAGGCCAAACCCCATCTGCTCCATACCAGCCCCAGGTCAGAAATCACTAATCCACTTAAATAATCCACTCCATCTCGTGGCTTAGCGGCTTCATGGTGTTTTCTACCTCCTTTCACTCCTGTGAAATTCCCTGGAGTCAAAATCAGGCACATCGCCACTGCTCCAAGGTTTACCTGCTCCTTTCTGCAGCTGCACGGGTGACCCCAGCACCCAGTGGTAGGGAGGGTGAAGGGGTTACTGCACCCAAATAAGTGAAGCCAGCAAATCCTAATACTAAAAATAATAACTACAACAACAAGAACCACCTTAAGAAATTGCCTGGCACTTTAGAAAGTGAAAACCAAGCAGAAAACCTCCACTTGTATCAACATCTTTGTTTTTCCTTCATAGGACTATGTTGGTGTTTAAGTCCCTACGTGCAAGCTTGCCTGCCTTCCGCATAAGCTGCACAGGCCTGGCAAACAGAGACCTGCTCAGGTGGTGTTTTTCACTGGGAGAAAAAAAAATAAATACATGCACAAGAACTTTTCCAATCAATCTGAGAGAGACACAGCCCTTGACAGCCCTGCAGACTGGGGGGCTGTGCTCAGCAGGCAGTTTACGGAAACCAGCAGGGACGCACCCACCCGTGGCAGAAAGATGAGGAGGAAACGCATGCAAGGGCCAGAAGGGATGCTCAGAGGAGAGAGAGGTTTGGAGGACTCAGAAAACACAGGGAGCAGGTAACAGTCCACGCAGCCCCCCAGTTACTCATCTCCTCAGTCCCTTTGTGTCAAGCAGTTCTGGAATCAAGGTGACACCCTCCAGCTTAACATCACAGGTCCACTGCCAGCCCTGGATGGGGCTACACCACCCTGCATCCATACTCCTTCAAGTAAAAATATTTAAAAAAAAAAAAAAAAAAAAAAAAGCAACGAGCAAGCAGAAAACAGTTCCCTCTTTTGTTTACATACCTGCCAAGGGCTGACGCTGGCTGCTGTCAGTCATCTGTATGAGCTGACGGTTTTCTAGCCGATAGCAACATAAGCAATACTAAGGCAAGCAATAAAGGGATGGATCCTGCTCTGAGAGCCCCATGCCAGCTCCCCAGCTCACTCTGCAAACCCTACTCTAGGAAGAAAACGCACCAAGCAATCAGAAAAGCTTCAGTTTTGGAAAAGGAAGTGTGTGTTACTTCAAGGCATCACCTCTGTAGGAGGGACCACCGAGCAATGTCTGCACTGAGCTCTGCCAAGCACCCAAAATTTCGAAAACTCAGATGGACGTTAGCATCTGAGCATCCTCCCCAGATTCCCCAGAGAGGGGCAGCTTACACTGCACCCACCACAGATCAGGTTCACTGGCCAGACCCTGCCTGTGCTCTGCACCACAAGCAGGGCTTTGCTGCAAAGCCCCCATAGCCACTCAGAAAACCGTGAGCCAGGAAGGATGCTAATGGAATTTGGGCTACCGTCTGGAACAGGTTAAAGGATTAGGACTCCAGAAGCAACTATCTTTGCCACAGTCCTCTGCCAGGAAGGGCCTTTATTTCACTGGAAAAAGAAACTTCCCACTTGCAAAAGCAAGAATAAAGCTTCCTGCAGAGACCTGACAGCATAATATGCATGCAGGCCCATGTGTACACGCACACCCTTATGCAGGCATGCTCACAAGGAGAACATGCAAGAGCAATAAAAAGAATTAAGGAGCAATGAAAGGTGCAAACCAAACTCCAGGCTTTGATGTGGAAAAAAATCCCCACACAAATGCGGTTTTTTTGTCAAGCTGTATTATTTTCCATTCATAAATATCCCCCTCAATAGCTATATACGTACCCAGATAAAATTTGTATTTAGCTAAGCTCTGTCACCAGGAAGTGTGTTATTTGCTCTCTGATGGTTGCTGGTACTCCATTTACAAAAATTTCCTCCCTTTGCCCAACATGAGAGGAGAAACTGGGCGCTGGGAGCAATCACAGCGTGACTGGGGAGCAGCCCTTGGAAAGAAATGTTTGCAAACAGTTCACTGGCTGAGATTGTTTCTGGAACCCAAGCATGTTTGTATAATTAACCCATTTCCTATTTATTTTCGCATCAGGATCTGCTGACAAACAGTTTACAAAGCTATAAAGTAAAAGCTCAGGGTTTGAGAGCAGGGCTCCCAAACTCTGGGGAGAAGCAATGCCCTGTGGATAGATACAGATAGTCTGGCTGTTTTGTGGAACAACCAAACATTCCAGATTTGCTGCTGCCAAAGTTCAAGGCTAGAGCCTCACTGGCAGGACCAGCAGCATCTTCCACTTGTGCCCACAGCAGTCCTCCAAAAGCCAGAAATGACAAAGCAGTGGTGCATGGGGTCAGGGAAATCCATCCTTTCTAGCTTCAAGAAACATAAGATTTTTGGCTGGTTTCTGCAGGGAAGAAGGGAACTGAGAGAGCAGAAAATCCTCAAGCTAGAGCAAACACAGCCTTCCTGGGCACCCCAGGCTCAGAGCCCCGGGCTACCCATGGAGCGGCTGTGGTGCGCACCAGAGGGCAGCAGTGCCAAAGCCACCCACCACCACCCTGCAATCTGCAACCCGACAACCACCTAGCAGAGGAGAAAATGCCCAGTCCCTGTCAAAATATTTCTCACCAGGCACTCACTCCACAGGGGCAAAGAGACAAGAACATAAAATCACCAGCCATTTGATCTCTTTCCTTTAAAGAAAACTTGGTGCTGCTTACCAGAGTCAGGAGTAGCTGGGTACCAAACCAAAGCCCTTTTTGCTGCTGCTTTGAGGACATCCTCAAACACTGCAAGCTTCACCCAGGCACAGATGGCTGCTTACAAGGGGCTGCTCTGCCACAGTGCTACCCATCAAGTCACGCCTGTCTGGGGCTCAGGGGTGGTCCACACTCTCAGGCATTTCTAGGATCTGAAAACCCCTGGCGCTACTGCCAAGGGAAGGTAAAGAGGGTTGTAACTGAAATCCATGGGGGAGGCCTGGCATGGAAGCAATGCATCCCTGCATTGCTGGGAGCACTCTTACATCACTGCAAGCACCCCTCCTCCCACAGCCTGCTTGAATGAGGCCACAAGGCCAGCTCAGCTATGGGTAGTGCAATGGTACCCATACGCCCTCACTTCAACCTGCACACCCTCCTCTTGCCATGCTAAAGCCCACCTCTGGAGATGGTAACAGCTAATGAAACCTGTGGCCCACCGATAACGGGAGATCAGGCAAAGCAGCGGTGGTGGCAGCAGCAGCTAGGCTGCAGAGCGAGCTGGGATGCATGTAATCAGAAGGGTTATCTAATGCTAGTTTCATTCTAATTGAGTCACTACCATATGTCACCCTGCAATAACAACGCAAGCAGCATGCAACTGAATACATATTTAATTCACATAATGGGTACAACAGTAGAAGTAATCAAGGCAGTTTGCCATAAGCCATAAAGAAGTGTAGTGTGTTCCTATCGAGGAGCAGCCTATGCTCAGGGAGAAGGGGATGGCAGGGGCATCCCTCCACTGAGAAAGCTGCAAACGAGAGGGGGAACGCCCCAAAACGCACCCTGGCAGGGATTGAAGGCAAGGCGTCCATTCGACGCGAATGGAAATCTATGGTGGAATATTGTCAACGGATCGTTAGCCCCTTCAATATAATTAACAATAATGGATTTATTGGCGGAAATTTAATGATTTGAATGTTAAATACCGGCCTGGAATTGTGGTGTGCAGTCCAGCCGAGGGGCGGGTGCTTTGTTTCCAGTTTCGAGAAGGACCAAAAAATTGTAAAACTCAACACAAGCCAGGAAAAGGTACAGCACCAGAGGTAGGGCCAGGCAGCAGTGGCTTCCCTGCTCCCAGCGCACCCTCCTCTTCCAGTGGCACCTGACGGCCCTGCTCACCACCTTCATTTCCTCCCGCGATGAGAAGATTAATACGATTGAGGACCACTCATCAATATCTTTGGACAGATCAACCGGAGTTTTCATTAAAGCCATATTAATGCTTTTGGGTACACAGCTGCGGACAGGTTAGGCTTCAAAACTAAGGCCTAGAGAGGAAAGAAAAGAGGAAAGGAGCGGTATTTGCTCCCAGCCGGGAATTAATGGAGAGCTGGCCGGTTCCCTCATTAGCAGCCTCTCCCACCACCACGTTTTGATGTATATTTCATGAGGATAAACAAACATTCATTTCACTTTGGGAAGGTGCTTGCTGTAATGTATTGGCAGCCTCACCAGCAATGAGAGGACATTAATTTCAATTCTGGTGTTTAAACACTTTGTTGATTCCCAATCATTCATCCCTGGCTCAGCACAGCCCTGACATGGGGAAGCAACGGACAAGCAGAGCCCTAACCTCACATTTCTGCAGAACCTGCTGGAGTTTATTTGCTGTTTAAATGACTTAAGAAAGACCAGACATTAGGAAAGAGGCAGCTCTACCTGGCTGCTTGCATTGGGATGCAGCCTTCAGTCATCCCATGTATGACCAGAGAAAGGCTCGCAGCCCATGTTGGGAAATGCCATTCCTGGAGAACAGGCTCCGATGAGTATTTGTAGCTATGATGAACCACGGGATGTGCCAGAGATGGAAGGAGGACATCTGGAAGATTCCTGGGTCTTTCAGGGTTCCTCAGCCTCCACCTCTGTATCCCTGTTAAATAACAACAGCAGCAGCTCTTTTCCCAGGGGGTGCTGCAGATCAGTCTCTTAGAGACAGGGAGGATTCTCAGTCTGGCACCAGAAGACAGACCTCACTTAGAAAACAGCTTGCCCAGTCCATAGAGCTTGCCTTGCAAGGACAGGAAACCAGATGTGCTGGTGAGGATGTACCTCCTTCCAATCCACATGCCACTCTAGGGTAACCAGCTTGCAGCTTCAACTGTTTGGGCAGTTTTGCCTGTCGGTAGCCTGCACCACTGAAGAGTGTTTTGGAGATGCAGAGGCTATATGTGAGAAAATGCTCAAAGCATTCCCCATGGAAATGCAGGTATGGATGCAGGTAGCTGTGTCTTCTCTCCATCCCTTGCCCTCGGCTTCCCACACGCACTGCTGAAAAAACAGAGCTGGCAGAAACTGCACAGTGGAGGAAGCAAGGGAGGCAGGGCCATGGAGAGAGGGGACATCCGGGAGTGGGAAAATGGCAAGCAAATAAGGCCTGGAAAAGGACATGGGGTCCTGCTGCAGAGCAGAGGAGAGCACAACAGGCTGAAGAAAGAGTGGTGGGAAAGAAAACACTTCATATTACTCTCACGTGTCTGTAAGAGGTGATGCTGCTTGTGGAAAGCCCTTTTTTTTTTTTTTTGTAAACAACCTGTGGGTTAAGATGCATGGAAAAAGCAAAACAGGAAAATAATGCCTTTGTGAATGCCAAGTGTTTTGCTTATCCCACCCCTCCCTGAACACACCACCAGCCAAAGGGAAGAGAGGAGCTCCACCAGTTTCCCCACTTCCAAAAAAGAGAAAGGTCCCATCAAAAGACTTCAGAAATATTCACCTGAAGAGCCAAGGCAGAGGAGGGCAGGGAGGAAGATGCTGCACACTGGGACAGCCAGAGCTGCCACCTTGTTTTTCCTCCCACTTTTATTCTCTTGCTTCTTTTTGTGATCACCAAATATGCAAGATACCCTACATAAAGTAGACTTAAAAGAAGTTACAGTATCTGACAACACATCAACAGCTCTCTGGGAGCACTGTAGAGACATTGCGGTTGCTTTATATTATGAAGCATGCACTGAGACACAGACACGCTCATACTCATACTCCTATCTAGCACCACATAAATGCACGCAATGCTACAAAAAACATTTCTCCTTTCAATTTATTTTGTGTGATCTGCTTTGTGGGAATATTGTAGAGGCAGCAGCACTGTCTCCCTTCTCATCTATGCATCTCCTTGTTTTTAAGGGTATAAAGCTATTTTAAGAAGAAAACACATTAATGCCTAGAAAGGAGCATAGGAGAGCTGCCATGATCAGGGCCACAAGGCAGCCAAGCACCAAACATCTTGTCCCCAGACACCTTCTAGAGCATGATGCCAAATGAAAGGGGTTTTGTCAATATCAGGTGGCTCAGGAGGCACAACTGTCCCTTGGTACTGAATGACCAATCCAGCCCATCAGAAGTCTCTTCCTCACCCTTCATCAGAGGCTGACGAAGGTCTATGTCCCTCCCAAAAAATTCTCCCCATGTCTCTGTCTTGACTTGTCCAGACAAATGTTTCCTGTAGCATTGCAATGGACATGACAGACCTGACAGCAGCCCCCTTGGAGATGCATCCAGACTTCATGCTGGTTGGATGAAATGCATATTTCCTTGTGGCAGGGTTAAAAACTGCCAAACGTCCCCTTTCAGCTCCCCACAAGGAACACGTACCATCAGACAAGGTCTCTACTCCAAAAAGCTCCTCATCTAAGCAAACTGGCTGAAAAGGTGAAAGGGAGGGAAGGACCCGGTCAGACTTCCATGATTCCAACTGTCCCACTACAGCTCACACATTGACATCTAGCAAAGCCACCCCAACTCCTGAAGCTTCCTTGTCCTGCTGAGGCCACTGGAAAAGAAAGATCCATGGTCTCAAATCATACAAAAAACCCCAGAGCCTTCCTCCTTCTGCCCTCCTCCAATGTTCAATAATCCTGTTAAACTGAACCCTAGCTGGATTAATCTCTTTCCCCAGACAAATGGGTGATTATTCAGGCATCACACTGGGATTTTTAGGGTTTGTGAGCATTTCTACTGATCTTCTCTTGGCTGCTTTTGTAAATGGCTTTTACAGCTCCCCCGACAGCACACACAATTCAATTCAGTCTCTCTATTAACATTTCAGATACAAATACCTGCTCCCCAAGGCGATCCGCAACAAATATCGGCAGAGATTTGGGGAATCCTTTCCTGCTTCACAACAAGTTTGGTGGCTAGAAAAACCTATAGCTACTCATACTTGTCCTTTAAGTCCTCTCCTCTCTAAAGCTTCCTGAGAGAAGCTCTGCAAATACTAGACCCACACAGCCTAAGGCCAGAGCATTCAGAAATCAACCTCCTAACCAAGCCTAGGAAAATCCAACACATGCCTCAGGAAGCCCTGGATAAGGAAGATCCTACTGAAGTCAATTTGGCACCCAAAAAGCTGGGTGTAAACACATAATCTGACTGCGAAACACTCAGGCAGGAACATCACATGGCTGTTGTGCCTCCTGCCCAAGAGAATAAATGGAGACTCACTAGGAAAAGCAGTAGGGAAAGCTGAAATGGTTGCAAAGATGGTGCTCTGGGGTAGAAGTAGGTCCTTTTCAACCTAGCTGATTCTATGATTCAGGTTTCTTGCCTGGATAACAGAAGACAATCACCTGCCACTCCAGGGAACTGGTCCTGAGTCCCATGTGGTCACATTTTCATCAAGGTCAGTCTCTGTTCTTTCAATAATCAAGGAAAGGATTTGGGATTGGGACACACGGTCCCTACATCGCACAAAGAAACATAACCATGGGGCTCCTTTACTCCCTGGAGCACCTCTTCAACACAGCCACAATCCACATTTGCATTCCTATATATGCAATTACGAGTGTGCATATACAGATATATGCATACATACACATACAAACATGCATTTTTGCAAACAGCATGGAACCAGGCAGCATTAAAACACCTTTTTGTTCTTTGAAGAGCATGTTCCTTGAAGTGCTTTTCTGGTTGCTCTCTCCCAACCCCAAATAATGCCATCACATAAAAGCCAACAAGCCCTTCTGCACTGCCCAGATGTTTTTCCAGCGTGTCCTTAGCTATATTTCTGTACTTCAGTAACTACAATAAGTTGAAACTAATTTATAGTGTGGCTAAGCCCTGTCAAGGCAAGCTGGCTAAGAGGAGCCAGCTGGACCATGGAGCTACAGAACTGTTTATCAAGCCACAGCCTGCTCTGCCCATCCAAGCCCAGCAAAGTTGCAGCTATGCAAATGAGTACGCTGTCCCTTGGATGCCAGCATGACCCTTCAGCCACTAGCAAAGAGAAGGGAAGAAATCAGAAGAGGTATCAGCTCTGCAGCTGGAAGGAAGCGCTCACTGGCACTTGCAGTACTGCCAGCTTCCACTTCAGCAGGAAACTCACATTTTTGGTCATTTTTTTCCCCTCAAAGCTCCAGGAGTCTTGGGAGAAATGAGTCTCACAGCATTCAGTGTCAGAGAAGAAAGCAAAACACAGAGTAGTGCTGATCCTCATGAAAGACAGCCTCAACAGTGAGGCTTCCCACACTTACTAAGACATCCTTAGAAAACACAAATCAGTACTTCCACCTTCTCTGGGCTATCTGGTTTGTGGCACTCAGGGCATATGAGACACTTCTCAACACTGCTAGTGATTGAGGGTGCTTTGCCAGTTCTTGCCCAGACTGAGGACCAGGGATGGCAGGGGCAGCCTGGTGAGCTCAATGCTGAGCCAGAGAGGCAGTGATCCTCAGGAGAAGTCTAGGAGCATGGGAGGAGATGGATGCTCTGCAACTCTCAAGAAATCCTTCCCATTCCCTTTGCAGCCAAGTACAGCCTGGGGCACCAAACAGAACAAAAAGACACGAAATCCAGGCACTCACAGCCTCTCTTTCCCAATCAGGATGGAGATAACCCAGGCAAAATTCCCATTAACCAGCTAATGTGTATAGCAGTGTTTCCCAGTCAGGGCTCCTTGTGGCTAAATAACAGTCTTAATCCCCCAATTTCCCTTCATCATTTGTCATCTTCTTTCAAATCAACTCAATATTTCCTGAATCCTCAAGTACTAACAGGCTCAGGGGATAAAAAAAAAAAAACAACAACCCACAACCAAAAAACCAAGTAAAGTGCTTATGCCTCACTAGAAAACTGGTTAATTTTTCTTACCCCTCTCTCTCCTCTTAAACTTCCCCCTTTCCACCCTGGGCCTCCAAACACTTCCTGGACAGCCAGGGATCAGCTCAGACACACTGGCCTGGGGGAGGAAACCCAGCAAGCAAGAAGGCAGATGGGTCACAGCACTAGGAAGAAAAAAGCACAGCGCACCAGGATCTCCAGCAGATGCATTTCCTGTTCCCCCATCCCACCTCAAATCAGCCCAGCATCCCTGGGAAAAACCCAGCCCCGCACCAAGCAGTGCTGGGATACTTTCACAAAGGACAAGAATCTTTCATAGGAAAGCAGCTAGGGATCACAATGCAAGAGCATCTCATGCAGCACGTTTTCCCCCTCTGCCAGCAGCCCCCTTCAAGCTGATGTGAATGGGCAGGGACATGAGTTCCTGCAGCAAAAACGGGTCTGCAAGGATGCAGAGAGGGGCTGTGGTGAGGGCTTAGCAGGCGTACGTGGAAACAGAGGACAACAGAGCACAGCAGTGTTTCACACTCAGGGGGCTCTTCCCCCTCCACACTCATCTAGTGGCAGGGGGGATGGCATGGGTGACCAGGCCATGGCCCCATATGGAACTTAAGGTAACTTCACCTGCACCACCACATTATGTGGCACCTTGCAGATGGAGACCTCCAGCTCCTACAGAAGACAACCCAAGCCATCACCCAGATGCAGCCATGCTGCTTGCCGCTCAAGTGGGGCCCATCCTGCAGTTTCCAAAGCAGAATAGAAAGAAATTAATAATTCTTTTACACACACCTTCCCCCCTCTTTCAGTGCTTCCTCTCCCCAGGTTCCGCTTCCCCCCTTTGCTTTCTAACACACTGCCACAGCCCCAGGTAAATTGTGTAAGGGCAATTCAGGGGCAAACCAAAAGCAAAGCAGAATGGCTGCAGAGTAGGGAAATAAGGAGAAAAAAAAACCCAAAAAACAAAATGAGAAGAAAGGGGTTTAAAAAGAGACAGGACTAGGGAAAAAGCAATGGCAGCACAAGGAAAGAGGAAGGGAGAGAATTCCTCTGGAAATCATTAATACTCCAGAAACCTTCAGGACTAAACCTGAATACAGACACTTAAGCTCTCAGCTCTGCCATTAACGCTAGGGCCTAAATTATTGATCTTTTGCCTTTATCAGCATAACAGTCACGTCCCGGTATCAAGATCTAACTACACTGCGGTCCCTGTGCTGCAGCCACTGAAATAATTAGGAGAAATTCTCATTAAAGGAGAGTGAAAGGTTCAGAGATGGAGACAGAGGAAAGGGTCTGGGAGGGTGTTTAATGTCTTCCACGGGGTCGAGAGCGCGCTCTGATCAAATCCCTGCGCGGGGCCACAGGATGACAGCTTATCAAAAGGAGAAGTCCAAAGCCTGGGCTGGGCTGCACCATACCAGCACCCACCCGCAGCCACCACCACATGCCGGTGAAAGAGGGAATAAAGGAAGGTAGGGGGAAAATGTATAAAAAAAAATAAAAAGGGAAAAAATTAATAATGGAAGGGCTGCTGTGGGCTTGTTTGGAGTCTGAAAAATTCAGCCTGGGGAAACAGAAAGGGTGTGGGGAAAGGAGATGGATACCAGAGACAGCCAGAGGAGGAAGGAGCCCAGCCTGCCCCCCAGGGCACATGGCCACGGCTCTTGCTATCTATTTCACTGCAGACTTCACCTCTCCGGGCACTGAAAGGAAACCACAAAACAAAAAGGGAGAGTGGCAAAACCGGAGCAAAACCACACACACGCCCAATAGAATGGAGGGAAGAAGCAAGGAGGATGGGGGAAAGAAGCCCAACCTGGCAGCAGCACTGGTCCCAGTCCCAAACGCTGTGGAAGACATTAAAAAATAAAAACATAAATTGATTAAAAGAAGGAAAATGCACCCCCACCAACCAAACCCTGCAGGAAACACTTCACAAAGCCCAGGGGGCAAAAAAAAAATCCCAGTCTAGTGGGTAGCAGAAAGAAGTTGCTGGAGATTTTGGTGCGATTGGGGAAGGAGTGATGGGAAGATAAGTCAAGTGATGGCCATGAAGGGAGAAGGACAGGGATGAATGTAAAAAGCCTGTTCCCTCCCCCCTGTGCACGCAAAGTTTGCCTATATCTAATGTCAACGCGCTGTAATTTAAAAGAAAAATTCCATTTCACTCAGCTAATCAGAATGGTTAGAGAGACCATTACCACAAACACTGGGAACATCTGAAATTGATTATTTTTTACTTTGTGCAGTTAATGAAATCCTCAAGCAACCGCAGGCGAGTGTGGCGGAGGGGTCCATGCCCAGTACTGGGGATGGAGAGGGGGATGAAGGTGCCACACCACCGACCTCCCTGCCTAGGGCTGCGGGGAGAGGTGTGGGGCTGCCAGAGCTGAGCTGGCCTCTCTGCCCACCATTTTGTGGAGGCTGGGGATATTTAGCATGGGCAGCACATCCCATAAGGAGAACCACATCATTAAATGTCTTGGGCTGGTGCGGCGGGGAAGAGAAATGCAGGATGTCACTGCCTGATAGGGAGAAGACTCGGAGGTTATTTATTAGCCGACACTTACCACAAACTGCATTTTCTCCATTTGCATTCAATATGCTACAGCCAGTTTAGCGCCAGGAAAAGCCGGGTGGGAGGGGGGGACTAGCACCCTCACCCTTCCTCTGCTCTCCCTCCTGCTCTCCACTCATCTCAACCCCTCAAGAGCTCCTCTGCTCCTTGCCAGTGTCACTGGAGCCACCTGTCTACCTGCTTGGCATGACCCCATCACACCAAAGAAGCTGTGAGGCTTCCCTGTTGATACTCTCCATCACTATAGTTTAATCAACCAAGCTCTGGGGTCCAGCTGCCAAGTCCTGAGGTTCTGCTAAGGTCCCCAGAGCTCTACAGTGACCGTTTGGCCACCGATGCAGGACATATCCCTTCTGCAAGACCATCCAGAACAGCACACCAAAGAGCCCACAGACACTAGGACACTCAGCCTGTTGCTGCCAGGTACCAAAATTCCTTCTTGGAGTGTCACAAGGGCATCCCTGCCTCAGGTGCAGGCACATGCAGAGGACCACTCTCCCCTTCATCCCCTAGCCACAGCTTCGTCCCCACCTCTGAAAAGTGGCTGAGTGTAATTACGCAGAAAGCTCCTCTGGAGCTATATCAATAAGACAGACGTCTGTTGTATCATTCTCTCTCAGTAAGGCATTTCTTCTCCCCAATTGCTCATATAGAATCATAGCCTAATAGCATGCTATTAACATAATTGCCAACACAACTAGTGTTCCGTGTCTCACAGCCATTTGCTTATTTTGCCATAAAGAATATCAAAAACCAGCCCGAAAACCGGCACCCAGGCTATGCGGCCAAGGGGACCGGCCGCTCAGCTCCACCAGTGGTTTCAGGACCCAGCAGCAGCAGCGGCTGGCCCCAGCTGCAAACCACAGCACCGGCAGCATGCTCCGACCGGGTTCCTGAGCAGACGTGTGCGAAGATCTAAACGGATTCTGCCAGGCGAAATGAAATTCCCATTATTTTTAATTAATCCTTAATTAAAATATATTACTCCGCAGATTCCGCAAATCTCTCTTAATATGCAAATGCGGCCCATTCAAGGATATTTACATATCATTAATTAAAACGGCACATTCTTTCAGTCTAACAAGCTGGGAGCCATGGCTGTTGCCACACTGGCAAGAAAGCCCAGCCCGGCACCGCCAAATTCATCTGCAAGAAAGATGTTAAGTGTCATGACAGGGGTGAGAGAGCACAGGATGGGGATGGGGAAAGGAGATAGCTCTCAAGGTTCTCACCCATCACCAAATGAGGAGTCGAGTCTGGGAGATCCTGATCTGTGGCAGAAGAACCCTGAGCGGTGATGTGGATGCATGATGGCACAGAAGCATCCAGGGAGTAAGGAGAGATGTTTCAGCAGAGCAAGAGGCATGGTTGAGGCTCTGAGCGCATCGTCAGTGCTCACCCACACACGATGTTTGAAGTCAGCTCCACACGGCCTTCATTGCCAGGGACATTGTGCTATCCCACCAAGATTTGTCACCAGGGAGTACTCCTGCTCTCCCTCTCTGCCTCAACCTCGGACCATGGAGATCTCCATGCTTCAGAGCTACTAAGACACACAGAATCATAGAACAGTTAGGGTTGGAAAGGACCTTAAGATCATCTAGTTCCAACCCCCCTGCCATGGGCAGGGACACCTCACACTAAACCATGCCACTCAAGGCTCTGTCCAACCCGGCCTTGAACACTGCCAGGGATGGAGCATTCACAACTTCCCTGGGCAACCCATTCCAGTGCCTCACCACCCTCACAGTAAAGAACTTCCTCCTTATATCCAATCTAAACTTCCCCTGTTTAAGTTTTAACATCACCTGCAACGGTCAAGTTGCCAGCACCAAATCCACTATGGATTTGCTTCACATCAAGCAAGACAAACTGCCCCATCTAAAGGGTCAGACCCTACAAGACAAGCCAGTGCTACAGCTTTTCAACAGGTAAAAGCACATAGGTGACAATGAGCTGGCTTGAGGGATGACAGTTTTCTGTCCCCCAGTAATTTCTTCCTCCATGTCTATCTGTGCCTCCTTCCCCAAGTCATAAAGGACATGCTCTTTTGGCAGCATCACAAACATGGATACTTGCATGCTCTGTGCCTACAACTCTGACCACAACTGCCTGTTCAGCACAGCAGGGCTGAAGATCCCGAGATGCATGTGAATCAAAGCAGAGTGTGAGACAGCCAAGAGGTTAATCACTGCTCCAGCATGAGCCTAATAGCCACAGAGAAATTTTTGTTTTATTGTTCTGGAGAGGCTTATCAAGTAACTGAGTCCAGGTACTCATCAGGCACAAACCCATCACCCCAAAGAGCCATCAGTTTTGCAGAGGCAATGACAACTCTCTGTTATTGCCAACTGACCTCCGTCTTAAGTCTCCCATGGGCTGGTATCAACAGACACATTAAGTACTCAAAAGCCAGCTAGCAGTTCCTTCCCAGAAAAGGAAGGCCACCACCAACCAAATAGTATGCACATGTTCATGGCTCCACCAGTGCCTGAAAGCAAAGGCTGGCCAGGCCTCCACAGCAACGTGCCAAGACAGAGCCTTACCTCCCATAACAACCTGGATGTACCACTCCTATAAACCTGGAGGTTTTCATCCTGAAGGGCTGATTTCCATGAGAATGACAGCCCCACTCTCATTGTCTCAGTATTGTCACTACGTTCTCCTAGACAGAGCAGACAGCAGAAATTCAGCCAGCAGCTCCTCACGCAAGACTGACAGATACTCTCAACAACAGTTAATAAGATTCTGTCCTTCTCCAGTGCTTTTCATTGGAGGACTTCAAGTTGCTTGAATAAACTTGTCGCCACCACACTCCAGAATGGGAGCAAACGCATATCAACCTCTGCCCAGAAACTGAGGCACAGCGTAGGGAGACCTGTCCCCTGCCACACAAGAATGTTTACACACAGAGCAAATCAAAAGCCACCCAGCTGGGTGAGGGAACTTTTGCTGAGAATTGCCAGGTCTGTAACTGCTCACTGCCTGAGTTTGGGAGGCACACCAGCAGAGGAACATTTTCACTCTTGACTTGTTCCTTCCCCTGGCAGCTGCCACCAGGCTTTGGCAACAAGGGCAGCCTGGACAAGAGCAGCCTGACGGGTACACTTTCAGCCTGACCTGATATAGCCCTCCCAAAACCCTCAGAGATACCTACATCACACAAGTATTTGACATGCAACACCTTCATGCTCTCCCAATAAAAGAGGCTTTTCAGGTCATACGAGCCTTCGATCTCCCAGGTCTTCAGAAAAGGAGATGGTTGCACTACTATCACCCAACTGAGAGGACATGATATGAACTGCTCAAATCAAGATAACTTGGCTGCATTTCAATGCCTCCTGTGGTTGGGAAAAGCGGCAATATCTCTACGTACCAGGGTGATACCCACACTGAGACCATTTTAGGCCACACTTACCCCTTTGTGCTGCACAGGGAGTCATTCCTTCCTCTAGTGGGATGAGTGTTTAACCAGAGAGGTGCATCAGAGGGGATGCCTGCTTTTCTTTCTCTTGCCCTGTTTTTCAGGACAGTGCAGGGAAAACATTTCTACTTTATCGCAGACTGCCCTTTCAGCAAGTTTCATAACTTCTCTTCACATCTTCAGTGCCATACGGGTCCAGGGAACTCAACAAGGCCCATGTAAAACAGGCAGCTCCAGATGCTGCTGGAGAGGTTTGTCATGCCTCCGCGGCATCTTTTGTCCTAAGTCCTTCTCAAGAAGCAAGTGGAGTAAGGCAGAGGGGAGGATGTTAGGGCTGGGCTTGAAACACCCTCTGTCACCCTGCTGAGGAACTGTCTGATGCACCAGGAGCCACAGACAAAACCCATCAGTATTGCCTTCCTCACCTGCAGGCAGTTTTGGAGGCACTTCTACCAACCCCCACCACCACACCACGTTTTCAACCACTTTCAGCAGTTTTCACCCACTTTCCAGAAAAGCCTCAAAGCTCCTCAAAATCCCCCCAACCTGGAGCATGAGGACACTAGGTGGACAACACATCACAAAGTGCCAAATGGTTGATGAATTATGCCAATTAATACTCCCCTGGCACCTCTTGCAATGAAGAGGTGTTTGGACCTTGGTGGTCATGGCCCAGGGCCAGCTGAGGTGATTAAATCGTGCCTCTCTCCACTCTCCCTTTGCAGTTTCAATTGCACGTGAAATTGCTCCTTACCTCCATGCATACCTATCTGCGTCCTGGCTGCCCACACAGGGTTAAAAGCCGCCACCACAAGCCACAGCTCCATTATGGCTTCACGCTCAGCAAGGGCTGCAGGACAGGAGGTCACTGGAGGGACACCATGGTCACTTTGTCACCCAGGCTTATTCTCTCCAAGCCAAATCCTCCCAGCAGCATCCATGAGCGGCCCTGAGATGTCAAACCTGGAGTGCAAAAGGGCCCTGGTTTCCCAACATCCTATAAAGGTTCATCCCCATTCCCCTTGGATTCTGCTCTGCTCCAATGTCACCAGGAGATACTAGGCACTTCTTAGGGGCTCAGCACAGCCTCCAATCAACCCAGTTTGGGGGACAGTGGAAACAAGCACCAGTGCAGGGGGCTGTCCCTCTCTCCCCACTTCTAACGCATGCTCTGCCATGGCACTAATTCCACATTAACATACACAGCTGAAGCAGCCGATGCAATGAAAAGCCCATCCACGAGGAGATAATTATATTACAAAACCATTTTAAATCAATAAGAGCCAAGACAGATGAGCAAAGGGGGTGGTGGGACAAGCTGCTGTCACTGTGGATGCCCTGCCACAGTCCCGCCACCTCTGAGGGCTGGACTGTCTGGCTCCGGAAGGGACTC
Source organism: Psittacula echo (assembly GCF_963264785.1). Taxonomy (NCBI): domain Eukaryota; kingdom Metazoa; phylum Chordata; class Aves; order Psittaciformes; family Psittacidae; genus Psittacula; species Psittacula echo. The sequence continues at coordinate 21,696,021 of NC_137740.1, forward strand.
CCCAAGCCTCCTGTACCAGGGGATGGGCAAACCAGAGGTGAGAAATACTAAAGAAAAGCAAAATGTGTCCCAGAAGAGCGTGGCCTTGGAGATGGCAGGGGCTTCTGGCACAGCTTTTGGCACCCCAGTTCTCAGGATGGATGGCAGCTCGCTCCAAATTCACCAGCTCCCAGAGATGGGGGATGGCAGCTTTTATCTAAAAGCACTTGCAAAATTCATCCCAGCTTGATGGCATAACCCAGGAGAGAGCTGAGAAACAGCCACCTGGCTTTTAAAATGGCACTTTCACACCCACCGCTGTCACCCATGTGGCCACAACTGAGCAGGGGCAAAGGATGCCAACACGTGCTCTGCTGTGGGGACAACCACAGAGGACATCCCTCCTCCCATGCCAACAGACGAGGACCCAGGGCTATGGACAAAGTCACCACCTCCAGAGCGACAACGTATCCAGCCTCAAAGAGAAACCCCATCTGTGAAGGAAACAGCTTAAAAGGAAAATAGCTGAAATAAGGGGAAACCCTAGAACCAAAGGAACCCCTACAACACACGTCCTCCCCTCCTCCTTCTGCGCCTTGTTCTCTCTCTCCTTTCCCTGGCCAGGTTTAATTTGACACCTTGAGCTTTGGTAACGAGGTGGGGAGAGAAGAGCCACAGCGGAATTCATTAGGCTGAGCACTGCAGGGCCCGCTCTCGGCACGCTAATGACATCGGAGGATAGGGAAACGAGACAGCCGCCACGCTGGATGAAATAAACATGAGCACTGTCAGCCCTGACAGCAAAAGGGACAAAATAAGGTAGGTAGAGACCTTTCCCAAGCTGTGCAATGCAAAGCGACAGCTTCCAAAGCCCCCTGCCCACAGATCCCCTCTGCCCTCTGCTTGGGAAAGGGAAGGATGGACAAAAAGAGGAGGGAAAGAAAAGTAGCAGTTAAGCCATCCTTTCCATTATCAAACCACCCTTTCCCAGGCACCCTCACCCAGGTCCTCTTCCACAGCTCAGGAGGAACTTGTGCTGCCTCCCTCCAGCCAGCTAGCACAATCATAAACTCCACGCAGCTGCCCCCAGGGTGGGGGTTTTGGGGATCCTGTCTTTGCCTAGGGTACACCTCTGCCTCCCCCAAACAGCACAGGGAAGGAGGGAGCAGGGTGAGGTAAGTATTGCACAAATCCCCCAGGCTCATCACACCAGTGAACAAGCTGGAGAAGACCAAGTTCCAGTGTGCCACAGGGCTGATACACAGCACAGGGGCATGCGTGCAGACACAGACGGTGCTCCTGGCATGCTGTGGCGCTATACGAACTCAGCACCATGGCTCTGGCACAACTGCCAAAACTCACTGACTTCTTTGATTTGGGAAATACCCAGGCCGCCAGCAATGCTTTGCTCACTTGTAAAGTTTCATTCCAAGTACATGAGTACCCAGGTACGTCAGTCTTACTGAGAAAGAATCATTTAAAAGGCAAGTTGCAAAGGGCAGCAAAGCTGCAGGCTCTAGGAGGAAACTATCCATCTACATCAGCTCACCCATTTTGATACTGGACTGCAGGGCCACCGGGCCAGGATAGTGCCAGCCTGCTTCCCTCACAGGACCTGGGCCTGCAGGACCATCAAGCAGTGCTGAGGCCTTCCACGGTGTACAAAATGCAAGAGGATGGTTGCAGAACCACTGCCCACCAGCAAGGGGCCAGAGCAGCTGGCCAACTCAGCATTCAGTGCAGCCCCTGGCACAGCACAGCCCCTATTAAATCTCCAAACACCACTTCCAGCACCCTCCTCACCTAGCTCCTATTCCCTTTTCCTGAAGGTACTCTTCAGGAGGACTAGAGTCTTCATTATTTTAGGGCTGCCCCAAGCTGCACAGATGACAGGAGGATCAGAGAAGCAGGCATTACTTGCAGCAGATCAGGCAGAACCACACTTGTTTTGAGAAACCAGACCTTGGGGAAGACAGGGACACTTAACTGACCTGCCTAACATTAACTGTGCCCAATGTTGGGCTGAGCTCAGGGCCCAGCATGGCTCCCCTTTGTGCCTTGCTCTGCTCACCACTACTACAATTCATCAACCAGTGCAACAACCAGGTCAGACTTTCTTTCAACACCCCTGATGCGGAGCAAGGTAAAATACTTCGCAATCCTAGAGCAACTGGCATTACAAGCACACTTTTCCTTTCTCCTCCAAAAGAGATCTGTCCCATCCCTCACTATGGGAAAAGACTTCTTCCCATGTGCACAAACACACAGCTCTTGCGCTTGTGTTGGTGCACATGGTCAGATCACTTGGATTGACAGATGCCCTCTTTCCATCAGGAATCTGAATTTTCTGCTTGGGTTTGGGGGCAAGTTTTTCTGGCTAGACAAAGTTTCCAGAAGGCTCTTTTACAGCATCTTCACTCCAGTGCTTTTAGTGCTCCCAGTTGTTGGCACTGCTCCCAGGACACAGCAGCATGCAGCAGGGAAGGGCACATGAGGGGAAAAAAGGCAAACTTCTGGAGCACAAGAGCCCCAAGCACTGCTCTTGTATCTGCCCCTAGCCTGTAGCTGACCTGAACAAGTCACATGTGCACACCTCCCTCAGTTTTCCTACCTATTAAAATAGCCAAACCCTCATCTGGTCCTTTTCTCCTCCTGAGTGAAGGACAGAACTCAAACAAACATACTGCTAGATTTGCTGCATTCTCACCACCCTGATTTTCACCCCAGCAAAGAACCCCACACATTGATGAGAATATGGGACCCATAATACAGTTTAAATGACCCAAGGCTGTTTTTCCCCAGTCCACTTAAAGGCCAGGAACACTTCCAGGCTCAGCCGTTCACCCTCTGCTCCATCCTCTGCTTTTATTCCCTCCCTCCCATTCCCCCATGCATCCCTTGAAAGCGAATGGCAATTGAGTTTGTAAGTCCCTATTCATCAAGTAAATTAATTCCTTATGCATAATTCATTTCTTTTGTCAACTTTTCTTTCCCCCAAATGCATCAGGAGTGGAAGCAGCAACGGGAGAATGGGAAAGCAAGAGGCTTAGAGGAGGAAGAAATGGTCTTGTTGTAAACTGACCAGCCTTATGCCCTGCACCAGCCCACTGAACCCTGGGCTCCCGAAGTGTCCCCATGAAATGCCTGAGGAGGAGAGAGGCCATCACAAAGTCTGAGCTACCAATAAGCAGTCAGTTTGCTGGTGGGACAGAGAAGATCTGTGGGGTGAAAGTCTGTGCTTTATCTATGTCATTGCCCATGACTGAAAGCAGTCAAGCTGAGGATAATCTCACTGTAGTTGAGCAAATCTCCAGTGACAACTGAGAGCCCAAAGAATGGTTCCAGGGCTGGAATGGAGCAGGGGCACTACGGTGCCCAGAAGACCAAAAGAAGCAGCTCTGAAGGTGTGAAATCGCAGTGCTCTGGTCCCTGAATCAAAGGGGGTGGCAAGCCTTCAATCAGGCTTTCTGTCCTCCTCATAGCATGTTATGCTGGCCTTGCACTGCACCAGATGGGGATATCCTTCAACAGCTATCCTTCCCAGGTCCAGAGCCAGCTATCCAGCCTTCACTATATGTCTTGTCTGTAAGAAGACATTCGTACATCTGGATTGTTTATGGAGGAGAGCTCTAGAGCCATGTCAGAGCCTTGCTGACTACAGAAGCTTCGTAGATACATGAGCCTTGCTGGAAGCACAAATCTCAAAGGAGGCCTGGAGCTCACACCTTGTCAGCCCTTGGAAGGACAGCCCAGGAAGAAAAGCCCAATTGCAAGAAGAAGAGTTGGCTGGAGATGAGCTACTGCTGCTCTCAGAAAGGACTCTGAACCCCTAGCTCCTCCCAGTGTCAGGATGGTGCCCATGTCAGCAGCAGCATCCAGTCTTTCATTTCCCTGTAGCTCTCAAGCACAGCAGAAACAGACCAACTCTCCCTGCCAGTTCCACCTTGCTCCTTTCCAAGGAGAGGAGATCCCAGCTCGCCCTGGCATTAGCACAGCTCAGCTCAGACACAGGGACACCACCACTGAAACTCAGCCTGGAAGCTCTGGGGCCACATGCAATGCCGTAGTCCCAGCAGAACACTGCCATTCCTAGCAGGATCAGGTACAACAGCAGCTTGGGTTACAGGGCTCGGTTTACTGCTGACCTATCGACATTTACACTCGCATGCAGCCAGTAAACCGCCTTCAGATACTTGACCAAAAAAGACTGTGGCACTTGGCCCGTGCTGCTAATCCCCAAACTTGAGATCACACCCACGTACCATCACTTCACACCCTGCAAGCTGGGAAACCCCGTATAAATAAATCTTAATTGCTGCTACTCCAACACAGCACACACAGACAAAACGTGTGGTATCCAAACAAAGAGCAAAGCCCCAGGATTCCCCGACTCCCCCGCTCCTCTGCAGACCAGACCCTCCAGCCGATGTTCAACCCAAGTCAACAGGACCATCGCCTTACCTGCAAACCTGGCATCTTGTACGACTGAATTTCTCCCTCTGCTATAGAGGAGAAGGCATTTGTACAGTGAAGTTGAATTCATTTACTGCTTCTGCGCTCATGACTCTCAGTGGCACTAAAGAAAAGGGAAAATTAAGTGATGTGCTGAGACACCACTGCTATCTCTGATTCTCTGCAGAGAGGACACAGCCCTGGCTGTATCCCACCCCAGCCCACAGAGCAAAAGGCAGTAGTTCCTGCTCTTCCCTGTACTAAATTTGGACAGTAAGTAACGCCACCTTGTCACGGGGGTACAGAGAGCGTTTGCAACGCCCCATTTAACTCCACTGTACTCCTATCCGCAGGCTTCATCAGCATATTTCAGCACCACTTTGATGGATGAAGATAGATGGAAGAACATCATCCTTGTTGAAATCACTGTTTTATCAAGGTTAAACCATCCTCACGTTGCACCACCTCCCTTTGTTGCTTTGTTTCCAATCACAAAATTAGTGGCAGACATAGCGTGCATTTGCATGGACCCTGTTCCTCCCTCCCCCGTTCAGCTCTCCCTTCTTTGGGGTGAGGAGGGAGGGAAGCATGGAGAAACCTCTCCCATGTCCATGCCTAAGCCCATCCAGCTCTGTTGGCTCTGGGGACCCATCAAAACCCAAAATCCACATGGATTTCATGAAGTTGCCTCTGACGTAGGGAGGGCCAATGAAAGCGACAGCTATGTCATCCATCAGGGCTCTTCAACAGCTCAACTTCTCCCTTCATCTTGGCACACCACATCTGTTGGCACATTTCTGTGAGCTGAGAGCTAAAGCTATGGCGAGCAGAGGATGAAGAAGGAAAGCAGGAGGCAGGTAGGCTTTTGGTGGAGCCAGATGGCCTCATAGTGAAGGTACCAAGGGGAACAGGATGCAGAAGGGCAGAAGCACAATTAATGACCTTTCTCCATTGTCAGCCTAGCTGGATACGAGTGAGGAAGCCTGGGCAATTCGAGGGAAAGGGCACTGGAGCCAGGGAGGGAGGGAAAGGCCTTTATCTCCAGGTCAGAAGTTCAACCCCAGCCCAGATCAGCAGCGACAGAAAGCTGTTGCCTTCTGACACCTCTCTAGCAGCCAGCTGGGCAGGCTGATGGATGTCCCTGTGGCTCCCAGCACCAGCACTCCCTACATCCCCACCTGGCCGCCTGCACACATCTCCTCCAGCTCTTCCCGAGAGACGTCCTCTCCACACTCATGGGACATGGCCCACAGCAGCTGTGCTGGGCCACCAGGCAGATTCAGGTACCTCCTGCAAATCCCAAGCACACTCAGGTGCTCTATCAAACCTTTTCCACAGAGCCCCTCTGCTGAGGAAAGCTTGTCCCCTTGCCTTGTTTTACCAGAAAGAAGCGATGCATGGCCTTGAGCACTGTCCCTGATGAACCACCTTGAATCATCCCATTTTTCCAAGATCAGACAGCGTATGCTTGTGGTGGAGAAAACCTTGTGCAGGGTCAACATGGCTCCAGCGCATCTTAGGCAAAACCATGAGACAAGAAGCCCTTGAGCCTCCAAGTGCTGGTCCCACTGGAAACCCTAGATGTCAGGCCCCCAATTCACTTCGACCCAGATTTCAGACACGTTTTGGGGCTGCCACCCCTGCCTGAGGTGAAGCCCCAACAGAGGAAAGCACCTGTTATTCCTGCAGCCTTAAGCCAGGCACTCGCTGGAGCAATATGATCCTGGTGGTGTGGAAATACATAAGGACAGATGACCAAGGTGAGCAGCATGCAGCTTTTAAACAGTCCACAGGATCCCCTCTTTTCTGTAGCCCTGGGCTCCTAAATACCTTTTAAAAAATCTGTACCCCCTTTATAGCACTGTTTGTCTCTGCAGGGTGCTATTAAGTTACAAGAATATCTCTGGGCCCAGGGCCAGCTGCCGTATTGTGTGGTCCCCATTAAACACAGATGGGACAGAATGCCTCCTGCAGGGAGACCTGCTCCAGCCGTGGTTTTGCATCCCGTCATGAGGAAGTTAGCTTTGGTGACTTTTTAAGTTTCTAGGTAGCCTATCAGTCCTACATGTTGCATAGGCCCCTTTGTCACCTTTCAATCAATGCTCAGTGGCATTCTGCATCCAAAAAAGCAAAGGAGTAAGATGGCTTGCAAGATCATTGGCTTTACAGTGGGGGAAACTGAGGCACAGACACCTGGGGGGCCAGCTCAGGCTTACTAAAGGCGGCACTGACCATTGTGATTGCTGCGTAGCTGCCCCCCTTCCCTCCTCCCACACCTCCTCTGGAACAGCTCCAGACACAGCCAGCACAGCGGGTCAGGTCTGCCAGCCCTCCCCTCCTCCAGTGGGATCTCTCCTCTGCTCTTTCACAAGCAAGGAAAAGCATCCCTGATACGCAGCTGAGCAGCCAACTGACCCTGGCAGGCAGTGACCCAGGAGAAGGTCACTTATCCAGTCCGGCTGCAGTATTTGCTGCCTCCAAAGTCACCCCAGCTGCTGGGAGCACCCAATGCCCTTGGCAAGCCATGGGTACATGCCACACACAGACACACACAGACTTTATGGGAGAGGTGTCCGGTTTCACACTCCAGCTCCTTCAGGGCTGCTTCCCCACATCAATAGCATCCAGCCGCTGGCAGGAACTGGGCAAGCCTTGCTTGCTCCCCCACCCCCTGCCTGTCCTGCCATCCCCTTCCTGGTACAGGCAGCCATAGAGTTTGCAGGTACCATCACAACAAATCTGGTGGAGAATGCTCACAGGGAAGTTTCCTCTGAGCTCAGTGGGCAGTGGTTGGCTTGCACTCCAAAGCACCGTGGTTTATGGCCCTTATAAAAACATTTATATAGAAACTGCCTGTTCCTATGCATATAAGGCCAATGCCTTCAGACTTGGGCAGGCCCCAACACCATATTCAGGCACAGGGAATAACCCAGCTTCCCAGTGAGCCAAGCACATCCAAAGCTGGATAGAAACAAGCCAGCATTTCTCCAAGAGCTATATATGGATTTTGTAGCCCAGTCACAGTTCACCCTGGGAGAAGAGGCCAGGAGGGCTGTGCTGACCAGCACTCTTGAGACACAGCTACAGAAACATGTTACCAGAAAACTAAAGAAAGGGTTTACAGCAGCAAAAAGCAAAGCAAAAGACAAAGAGAGGTCTCCTTCACTTCACTCCATCCCCAGCACAGGCAGGTAAATGAGAATATGGATTAAACAGATGCAGCTTACACTGGATCCTCAAACAAAACAAAAGCAGGACTTTCTGCAGTGTAAATATGTCATTAAAAAGCACAGCTCTCGGCAACAGTACTGCAGCAGCAGAGGTTCACAACAGCCCAGATCTTGCTTAACAGGAGACATCCAGGTAGAAAAAAGCCCAGCATCTGAATCTTCCAGTTTTGCAAGGATCCCAATCCAGGCACAGTAGACACGACCAGTTCCCTTTCTCCCATTTCATACTGATTGCCTCCAAATCTCCTTGTGTATCCCACCAGGAACAGCAGAAACATCTTTTCTCAGTTGCTGCTTCATATGCTATCACCAAGAAGATCCCTCCTTCAGTTTCCCCAGGTAACCCAACAAAGTGCTCAGTCACACGGCCAGCCCAGCCCAGCATAGAGCCATCCCCATGGCAAACTTGCCCCCTTCTCCCAGTAACCACCAGTTTGTTCTAGACCCATGCAGCTTTCATTAAGAGCTCACAGATGACACTTGCCCCAGACTTCTCCACCAGACCTCAGCCAAGCTGTCCTCTGCCTCAGAGGTGGCAGCACCTCAACCACAGGGCAGTCAGGCATCTGCCAAAAGCAAGAATGCTCTGTGAAGCTTTGCTGTCTCATGGGAACATCCACTTCTAAGACTCAAGGACATGTGGACTTCAGTTCCTGGAGACAATTACGAGAAATAAATCTGGTTGCTTTAGCCCCAGCACTGGAGGGGGAATGATTTTCCCTAGTGCTAATGGAGGCATTTTTCCTTTACATATATATCAGCTGAGATGATGTCAAGGCAGAGTATTAAATTAGCCAGCCTCTATTAATTACAGCACTTCTATAGCTCTTCCCATCTTCCAAGTGCTTTACAAACAGCACTAATTCCTGCACATGTTATCTCCTTTCCAAAAACCTCCCCGAGGAGGTGGCAAAGTCCTGCAGCCTGAAGCAGCATTGAAGTGAGTGGTCCTCAGCCAGCCTCGAGGTGCCCTGCGCAAGCAAAGGCACAGTGGGAGCCTGGACTCAAGACCATTGTTTGGAGCAGGAGCCTGGCTAATTTACGAGTCATCAGAAGGGCAAGGACTCCTCAGTGAAGTCTGTCCCCAGCTGGTCTCCCATGGGCTGGGACTTACTGCTGTCCTCCCATCCCTGAGGGCTGCTGGCACTCCAACTTCAGCATCTCTGCCTCACGTCTCTCCGTGGCTGCAGAATTTCTCCCACCATTAAAATTAACGAAGTGGGTTTGCAGAGATGTGGCTGCTACAGAGCCCCTCCTGTGCCTGGAGTTTGGGGTTGTTTTTAAATTGAGTTGCAGTCCTGTAAGTGCAAAGTTATACCAAGCGTCATTTACTTTACTGCTATGCAATGAGGAGCGGGGAGGGAAGCAGGGCGCTTCCCTCCCGGCATGCTGTAAAGCGCCCGGCGCATGCCGGCACACAGACGCTGCCTGCAGTTTTCTGCTCCGGTCCGGCAGCACTCTCCATGCCAAGAGCTACAGCCTGGAAAATGGCACTTGTGCTAAAGTGTCCGCATTAATCAAATCTTCATTCACACCAGCAGTGAGGGAGAGAGGGAAAGGCAGAGAGAGCCTCATCAGCTCCCCAAGCCCAGCTTTCAGTCCAACCAGGCTTGGGAAAGTGCACTACAGTACTTTGCCAGCCAATAAGCTCCATGCAGTGCAATGGAAGCCATTACAGCAGAAAAGGGCAGCAAAAGCCTCTGTATCACAGCTTTCAGAGACCTACGTGTTCCCAGGAAGAAAAGGGAAATTACAACTTCCCAAACTAGATCCAGCAACACAGACAAAAAGGACCTATGGCAGAAGGGGGCCATGGGATTCCCAGCAAAGTCACTGAGCTGTGTTCTGACACAATGATTGACTGCAACTTTCCCTGGGACCACTGATCCAGGATGCTACAAAGACAAGTTTAGCAATAGCAATGAGGACATCACGTATTAGACCTCCAAGGTCAAGGAACCCATGACAGCAATCACTAGATATGGGGCTACCCCTAACGCTATCCAAATATAGAGCAAGCTCGGCCTGTTAGCCACAATCTGCTAGGAGCAGAACGGATGCTAACCACATCAGCACCAACCCTGTACTGGGAAAACCCAGCACCAGGCTGGCCCCCCACACCCCACATCAGCAGCGCAAAGGGTGGACAGACACGTACAGACTGACCTCTCTTCTCACACTGGAAGAAGAATATCCTTGATGGGGATTCTTCTAACCTGTTCTTGGACACTCATCACAAAGGTGAGTCTACTACCTCCCCAAACAGATTTATACTTGCACGCACAACCTGAAGAGACTGAACAAATGTTCAAACCTTGCTTGAACACTGTGTTTGTTACTAATTCTCACCTGGCTTTTAGTCTTATATTCACTCCTTCAGTCTGCAAAGCAACAGTATATTTGCTCTCCTGTTTGGACTAAGCAGAGCAAGAACCATTTTTAGTCTGCCCAAGAGCTTAACTCCTGTACACTCCCACCTAGGAGACTGTTGGACAAAGTCTCGTCCAAGCTTACACAACTATCTGTGACACTGGAAAGAAATCAAATACAGATCACCCAAAACCCAAGTGACTGCACTGCCAGGTAAATCAGGGAAAAAAGCACTGAATGCAAAGTACAAAAAAGGGACGGTGGAGGAAGAATTTCCCTCCCTCCCATTTTAATAACCCAAGGTTGCAAGGACAAGAGCAGCTCTTAAAACTACACCAAGCTGGGTGCAGCAGCATCATGACCTTCACCAGTTTTCTGCTCATCGGAGAGGAAACGAACACAACATGCTCCAGTTTCTTCCATTCATCTGCCTTTTTCTGTTCCTCACGGACCCTCTGGACAGCCAGACAAGACATATCTAATGCTCAAAGGGAAAGTCAGCAGAGCACAACCCTGCCAAGATCTTGAGAAACCTGCCAGGCAGACCTTAGATCATACCTGTCCCTTCCCTGCTGTGAAGGTGCAGCAGGAACCAGTACCCTGGCCACCAGAAATGAACTGAATCTTAGCAAAACCCTGCCACCTATACTTGTCAGACACTCATAGCTTCAGCATCCCTGCACAAGAGATGGGAAGATGCCCTGCAGGTATGTTGGGACCTTGTCCTCCCAATATCAACAGCCGGTTTCTATCCTTCTCTCCTCTACCCCATTATGGGGTGTAGGGCACAGGGCAGCTGCACAGGGCAAGGTCTCCTGCAGGGTTCAGTTACAAAGTAGCCTGGTATACAACCTACAGCAACAGTGGCAGGTGGCACCCAGCAGCCCATCCCCTCCAGAGCCATCACCTCCCAGATCCCCAGCAAGCGGGCCAAGATAGCCACAGGCTTCCCCTGAGCAAGTTGAACCACGACACCTTCGCTCAGCACTCAGAGTCTATCCAAAGCCACCTTCCAACCAGCCTTAATAAGTTAATGCAGAAATTTTCCCAAAGAGCCTGGCTATAGGAGACACTGGTCTCCACTGAATCAAGATCTGTTATGTTGTAATATAATAGATGTAAATTAAAACAGAAAATCTATCATGCCTCTAATGTAGCCTGATAGCTGAACGTGTGGATCCGTACAAGCAGAAGCACAGAGAGGAAGGGTGATATATGGCGAAGCTGGATGGAGGGTGAAAAGCGTGGCGAGACGAGCCGGAGAATGGTGCAGCCCGCTCTACGCTCCTCAGACCCAAGGGCAAGAGAGGAATAAATGTTGATTAGTGTTGATTTTGTCCGACGAACGCTTGTCGAGTGACAGTTGGACTAAGCTGCTCTGAAAGAGAAGCATTAATCTTGGTCTGGTTTAAGTAGAGTATATTAATTTGTGTCATTTTTACTAAGTCGCACTGAGAAAGGCTTCTTACTGCTTTGCATCTGACTGCTTTGGTGGTTTAGCCTACTTTATTTTTTTTTCCTTCCTTTTTCCCTCCTTCTCCCTTTTAAACAGATATGGCGGCAGCGGCAACATATTCAAATAGCTCAGCAGGAGAGCAGGGGACCAAACGCCTCACTCCTGGATTAAGAAAATAAACTCCCAGGGTGTTGGCATAGCAACAGCATTTCAGATGAACGGCTATATATTCCGTGATTAATAAATTAACATTTTTTTCATATGGTTGTTCCTCCTTTTCCTTCCCCTCCTTCTGATGGCAGGAACAAGAGAGGGAAGAGGGTTGGCAGCAGACAGGGTAGGCCATCACTGATGTCCCCATGAGCTGGGGATGGGGCTTTGCTCAAGCAGGGTAGCAGGGTCTCCCTCCCTCTCCATGTGCCCAGCTGTAGCACGGAGCTTTGTGAAGCCTACAGAGGTGCAGGAATATGATGGGAACGTGACACCCCACATGTACGAGCAAAGGAGAAACGGGCCTCAGGTGGATGGGGATGTGGCATAGACAAGGAGGCAGGTGCAGGGGTAGGGTACAGATAGCCCCAGTGCAGGCAAACCTCCTCGCAGGCAGGGCTGGAGGTGCTGCCAGTGCTGGGATGAGGCCTATTTCAATTCCCCTTTCAAGGGCTGAATAGACCTGGCAGGCCAAAGAGTGTGCACACTCTCACGATGGAGTGAAGCATTCCTGCAGCAGCAGGCACCAGCATGGACAGGGGTTGCCTGTGCTTCCAGTCCTGGTTTGGTTATGCTCCATTCCTGCTCTTAGGTGGACCGAGGGCTTCACAAGCAGGTGTATGCCCCTTGCTGGCAGACTGGACCTTTTGCAGCCACCTTCTCCTCTCCAGTGCCTGCCTTCTTTCCTTTTACTTACTCTTATGGAAAAGAGACTAGAGGGAGAAGCTAGCAAAAATACCATGAATTAAGAGCAAAAGACTGCAAAGTTCCCCAGAGCAAACTGCATGCACAGAGTTAATTTTCCATGGCTGGAGCAGGTAACAAGAGCTCCAGCACATTTCACAAGCCTTTCTGAACAGAACTGGGGATCCTATTCTCTGACAAACAAGAATGAGAGCCTCCCTGAGGAGTACTGGTGAGTGACTGACCCAAATTCAAACCCTTTCTTCCTCCTGCCAGTGCTGGGAAGTGACCAGCACTGCCTGCCTTCAGGCCCTTGCTGTGCCACACCCCTAAGAGCCTGAACACAGGAGGGAGAAACCCAGTGAATGCAGGATTCACTATAGCCCCCCAAAACAAGAAGGTCCAGGGATATGAGCTGGAAGAGCTTTACCAAGATGGCAGGCTTTCACTGGGTGAAGGCTGGTGGCGTAAGCCATGCCCTGCGTTCACTCATACCAGGCAGTCTGCATGCCATGGGATCACCATGCCAAGAAGGTCCAGGCTTGGTCTACATGCTGTTCCCACTGAATTCAGGAGGTTTAAAGTTGTTGGTTTTTTGGTGTTTTTTTAAATTTTACTGTAATACCGCTCACATCTGCAAATATGCCCTAAACATCCCATTGCCTGTGCTGCTTGCAGCCTCTTTGGCACCATTGCAATCCTCCCCCAGCTCCACCACCCAAAGCCGCTTTGTTTCAGACACCAATCAAAGTTGAAACATTTCCTCTTATTACCAATATCTGAATTTGTCTAAGTTTCATTAAAGCATTAAATCATTTTGATGAGGCTTGAGTTACAACCAACACAAGCTGAACATGCACATAGGCACACTGCAGGCACACACTCTGCACATCTCTGAGAATTAAGGTCCTGAAGAAGAATCAGTATTTTTAAAAGCATTTCAGCTGTTTGAGACCCCAAGTCTGCTTTTCAAACCTGGCTAGGAATGAGGCTTCTCAGCTTCTCCCAAAAGTAACACTTGTGCAATCCAGGAACATTACCAAATGGGTTTAAATGCAAACCAAACCTATCAGTTCCACATTTGCTGCCCCACACACAGCTGCAGGCATGCAGCATTAAAACAGGGCAAGTCCCAGCTGGTATAAATGGATAAAGCTCTTTCATCACCAGCAGGAATACTCTGGTTTAAGGCCACTGCTGATCCCTTCCAGTATCTTTTGAGGTCTTAACAAACCCCCCACCTCCTTCATAGCATTATACCTCCAAGTACGGGAAGCACTGGCACAAGCTGTGCCATTGTGTCAGGTCCCTCTATGCTCTCTATACCACAGTAGCATACAGCAGGGTCTCCACCCATGCCTCGCACGCACTCTCTCACCCAGGAGACCTTCCTCTGCTGCTGGCAATACTAAAGAAATAGAAGCCTTTAAAATTGGAGCCATCAGGGAGAAGGAAGCAGAGCATGGCCCTGCAGCACTTTCCTCCGCTCATTATTGCTGCTGCTGGGGATGGCAGGAGAGCAGCACCACGTCCTCCCTTACTGTTATCTTACACTACTTAGAAGCACAAAGGACTACTTACAAAACCCTCACTGGTGTAATGCTGTTTCTCAATGACTATTCTTATGGATCCTGGAGGATAAGCCGTATCAAAGCATTTCTACAGCTGCATACAGAGAGCTGGGGGTAACCTAAGCCTTTTATTTAAGCGACTGCCAGCCTCTTAGCCCAGCACCGGTAGTTTTTAGGGGGAAAACAGAAGTGAGCATGAGCCCATGGTGACATGGGATCACCAAACTTCAGAGGTGTCTTTGGATATTGGCACATTCCTCATCTAATCCCATTTGAAAACATATCCTGACTTGCCACATGTTTATTAAACACACCAACAGTCAGGCTACAAGTAAGGACTGAGTCCCAGATCCAAAATATGCAGAGCCTGGGATTTATCTACACACCTGAAGGTGGAAACATTCCTCATCCCTCTCAAACACCATTTGTGAGAGCCCACTGGAGTCACGGCAGCATCAACACTGCCCAGTCCTTCACTAATGCCTTCCATCTAACCCAAGAGATTTTAGAATAAATCAATGCATCAAAACATGAGTCCAGGTGTCTGCCCCTTCACTCACAAGGAAAGAGCAAGACCCCAGCAGGCAAAGTGCACACACACATCACAGCTCATTTTCCCAGGGCTGAATTGAGGGAGCCACAGTCAGCACGGGAAGAGGTGCAGCCCTGCTTTCCCAGGTGTATGGCCCAGCAGAGAAAAAAAAAGGCACTGCTTGCCCATAAAGGACCACGACTTAGGTGCCTAAAATGGTACAGAAAAGATCCTATTGGCCCTGCCTTGATATCTGAATGCTGCTGATTGCAGAGGCTGTGTCCCTCCAGCAGGTGCCCACTTCAGGCACCATGTCACACTGGTCCTTTACATGCTTAGTCTTTAAATTTGTCTGCTGGACCACATGGTTCTCAGCATCCTCATTAGGGACAGCATCAAGCACGAGATCCTCTCCTAAAAATCTAAGTGGTCAACTAGCCAAGAATGGGACAGGGAAACCCACAAACTAACGTAAAAAAGAAAACAAACCCCAAACAAAACAAAACAAAAAAGAGAAAAGAAAAAAGAAACAATAGAACAGCATCCTGGAATTTGTCCACGATGATCTGCACTAGGTTATTCTGCTTCCCCCAATTTCCCCAGTTTAAAATGAATCCTGCAAAGAATTGAGAGCTCAAACTAGAAGAGGAGATACATAAAGCAGCACCAACCACACAGCAAGCTGCAAAATAACTCCAGCCACTTACAGCTTTTGCCCACTGCAGTATAATCCCCAGCAATGCTATTCAGACCCTGTTTCTGGCCTCACTTTTCAATTCATCCCTTGTTCATCCTGAATTTCATCGCCCAGTTCCTAGTCCAGGAGCTGCTCCGTGTGACCCATTCGGTAGTTCCTCATCATCTCACATCCACACCCCTCATCAGTTCATCCAGGGAGAAGCAAAGCAGCAATGCTTGCTCCCTGAACATGCCAAGAAAGGGCTTCAGGGGATGGGGAGAGATCTTTAACCACCCCCAAAATCTAGAGGAAGGTCTGAATTCAAACTCAGATCAACAATCCCAAGCAGAAGACCAATCAGACCATTAATCATTAATTCCATACTGCTCAAAAGTCCCAATCCAGAGTTCATCCCTGGACCATGTCCACCCACATGCCTGGTTTAGGGGTGCCTCTAACTTGCTGGGCTCACCATCATGCTACCCACATCATGCTTATGCAGCAACATCAATGCACACTCAAACCTGCTCTCCATAGCTTGCAGCCAAGGCCACAAGAGAGACGCCTGGAAAAGGTCTTCTGCTGCTATTACTCTTGCATTTACAAAAGACCTCACAAAACTCCAGTGCTGTGCAAAGAAACAGTACAAATAGATAAAATGCATTCGTCTAACAAGCTTCTAGCCAGCCTTCTGGGAGTAGCTCATTCATTTCTTAAGTTTCTCCTGAATCAGGTGTTCCCTATCACGTCCTAGCATCTAACATCCCCTTAGAGAGTGGCTGGTAGGTCTCCTGGTCTGCCATGGAAATTAGTAAAGCCCCACCATGAAAGGAGAATTTCACTCCCTAACTCCCTAGCTCCGATTCCATACATCTAGAGCTCCTGAAACTCCCTTTATTTCACCAGTACTATTGCATTAATAAGATGTCTGGAGACACATGCTATAGCCAGTTAGGAAAAGGAACTAAGATCTCTCCTGCTCCATCAAGTGTGGCCTCTGCAGCCCAGAAAGCCCACCACTATGCTTTTTGCCAAACCACACTGCAAATAACACATCTAATTTACTCTCCACTGTGCTCCTTAGGTCTTTTGCAACATTACTGACTTCCAAGAGCTTTCTTCCCACTGAATCTTTCCGGTTTGGATTGTGAGTGTAGTCTTTTGCAATTCCTTCCTCACACATTCATGAAGTGTTGCTGTTTGCCACTAAAAAGCTGCTTGCTGGGCGCTACCCCAAAGGCAGCTGCGTTTCAATGGTCAGGAAGCTAATAATGTACATTACCATACTGGTAGGCAGGGAGAGACGTGCACTGATGTTTATATCTTCCACACATGACCAATGCACAACAAGGACAGTTTTTTTCAGAGGGTAACTGGGAGATGGAGGGAAGCGCACGAGACCACAGAAGCGAGCGGCAGCGCGCCGCCAGCACCCTGGCTCCCAATCGATAGGCCATCTGTAATAGAAGATCAATCGCTTCCATTTTGCGAGGTGTTAAGTGTGACGAGGATTGAATTAAAGCCGAGACCATAAGAGCAACTATAAGTTATGCCTTTCTCCTTCCCCCCTTTTTTTTTTCTTCTAAGAAACAAACCCATAAAACAGTGCTTTTTTCCTTTCCTCTTCCCTGCCCCCTCCCTTTTCTCTCTAAGATTTTCAATTAGGTGAGTGGAAGGACGAATGGTGCAAATTCATTTTGCTGGAGTTCTAAGTGCTTTTGAAACCCCCTGTCAAAGCATTTAGTAACGCAAGATTTAAGATGCCCAATTAATTCTTCCCCAACAAGGAGCCAAAAGTAGATGCAGGAGGAGGTTAAAAGCTAAGTGTTTAATTAATATTAAATTTATATGATTCTTTATCACCAAAAGCATTGTAAAATTGAAAAAGCAGTTAATTTTATGGTCACTGTGTATTCCTCTGCTTTGATCTTTGATCCGTGGAATGAAATCACAGAGTGTAAAGATTCTCCTGCTTTATTATACCTGTCTCATGGCAGGGATGCTGGGTGAGATGAGCTCATCGCGCCTCAACGTAAGCTAGGTAGGGTGGTACCCAGGCAGAAAACCCACACACCGCCCGGCACTTGGGGGTGCACAGCTTGCAATCACCTCCAAGGGGAACTTTGTGCCATTTGGCCAAGGACTGCATGAAACTCTTCGTAAGCCACCGCTGACTCGCTGCCGATTCCTGGCCTCCCCCGTGCCTATCTGCCAGCGAGACAAAGAGCTATTATGCAGAATGGATTGCACTGGAAAGCAAAAAAAGGGGGAGAATAATTTCTGCAGGGTTTTTTTTTTTAATGTGTTTTTTTATATTTTTAAATACCACTGGGAGCCTCAGTATAATTTACTTATTAGCAGAGGGGAAAAAAACCAAATAAGTAAAAGAAATTTAGCATCTTAAAAAAACATTTAAAGGGAGGAGAAAAATCAACAGGATGAAAGTTCTCCAAGCTTCAAAGCAGTTGCAAATTTCCAATTCAAACATTTCAGGCAGCCTCACTGGCAGCAAGCTGCCTTGGGGTCAGCTCCCCATTACAGATCCATCGCTGCTCCCAGCCAGACAGGTAGGGTCCCCGGACCACCGATACCCACACTGCCCAGATGGACACCTGGAACAGGAGCACATCTCCACACTGAGCAAGACCATCTGACCCCACTCCTCTCACCCAGCCCTCCACTTTAAAACCCTTTGGAAGATCACATACATCTTCCTCTGTCCCTTCAATTCAGTGCCTCCTTCCCAGAGAGAGGTATTGTGCATATATTCATATAACAAGAAAATGAGAGTTTATATGGGAATTTAATCTTATTAAAGTCTTGATTTTAGGGCAGGTACATAAGTCATACCTTACATATGAGGCACAAAGTAATGAATGGTGCAGCTCTCAGGATAGAGATGGGAAAACTGGAAAGTCATTAAAGATGGGCAAAAATTAGGCTTGATATCAAGAAATAAGATTAATAATTGGCACTGCTTCATAAGCAATGGGATTTAATACTGTTAACCCTTTGCCCCCACTCTTCAAATTATTTTCAGCTGCTGGCAGAGGACCTCACGAGAGGTTTCAGCACACAAGTAACACAAGTTGCCTCAGGTCATGCAGCAGTGATGGAGGAGATCCTGGTAGAGAAATCAGGTTTCTCCTCTCCCATGGGATGCCAGAAGAAGGTTCCTCTTTTACTAAGCTGAAGAGATGTCAAACACACAAAGAAACAATCTATAACCTCAGGGAGTCTGAAATAGGATTGATAAGAACCTTGCTGCTGTTAGCAGGTCATCTCTGTTCACATCCATGACAGGGAAAGTATGAGACAAAAGTGTTTTTAATATCGCCACTGGAAGGGCCATGGAGTCCAGTCATCAGAGATGCTGGCCACCAAATCCCACCCTCCAGATGGCACTTCTCCAAACCCATATTCAGCTTGTATTTTTAAGGGTCAAACTACCCTTGGTCCAGCCAAGACAAGAAGTCAGATTTGTGAACACTCAGGCATGGGCTCAAACCAGACAACCAGCTTTTAAGCCTTGCACAAGGCACATCAACCAAAAAAAACCCTGGGAAATATTGGCAATTGTCTATGGGTAGGTATCTACAGCCAGACTGCTCTCTCCCCTGTTCAGGGAAGAGAAACAGGTACCAAGAGCTCACGTCCTGCTAACATCCAACTCTAAGGTGCTGCTTTCAGGATCTGCTTGATAGAAGTCCTACATGACTTCTGGTCCTCTCCCATGAACCAGAAGTCATGTATGCTCAAGCACAGCTGTGTATCTATCTTGGGAAGAGCTGCCATTAAGCGAAATGTTCAGGGAACACAGCACACAAAGAGACCTGGTGCTGTTCTGACAATTCCTCTGCCTCCTCCAAAGCAGAAGAGAACAGCAGGTCCACCACAGCTCTGGCCATACACAGCGTAGCCTCCCCACACAGACAAACTGACTGTATTTTATACGTGTGCATGCAGATATCGACAGATGGGGAGAGAAAATTACTGTGCCCATAAATTGAAGCTTTGGTCACATCAGCTCAAGAAGCAGAAAAGAAAATTTAGAGCCAAAACCCAGCTTGTGTCAGTCAAGCTGATGAGTGCAGGCGCCAAAAAACACACCCCTTAGCACAGAGAGGCGAGACGCAAGCACATGCACGCACAGACCCTGCTTCTCTTCATCTATTCTCAGCAACTGTTTGTCTGAGGCCACATGCAACTGGATTTGTCAAGCCCCCTTTTAACAACTTCTTGTCACAGTCCATTACCAAATTGCATATAGTTATATATTCCACTAATTAGGCTTCTAAAATATCATTAACATGTCTCTTGATCATTAGCATAACGTATGAGGCGTCCTCGTTAGGCACGACTCGAGTTTGTTAATGCGGTAATGAAAGGCACAGGGCTGGTACTGCAGGAGCCGTGCAGAGATAGGAGCTGGGAACATCAAAAGCATCAGTGCCAGGATTAAAAAAGAAAAAACAAAAAACAACAAGATCAGCAAGAAGCAGGGGCAGAAGCCAATAGCTGGGAAACCAGGGGGATGTGGAAGGTGGAACAAGCATCTCCAGGCAGGCAGATACTGCACATACACTGTGCCATCTTACCCAGACTAAAATAACATTCCCATGATCTGGGTACAGTGCAGGTCAGAGATGAGTCAGGATCACAGCCCTGAACACACCATTATCAGGGTCTGAATAAAATGGTAGTGATGACCACAGTCTATGCGAGACTTCAGCCCCAAGGCCCATAGCACAGATAAGCATCCCCATTTGAACCCTTCCTGTCTGGTTGACCCTGCGATATCCCTCACACCTACTTGGGCCAGCCCTTCTACACACAAGGACATCCTGCACCCAAAACCCACATGTTCCTCCTTTCACCGAAACCAACATTGAGTGCTCCCTCTCCCCAGCCTCAAGATAAAACTGATCCGATGCAATGCTAGGCACCACCCTCACCCAGCCAGCTCTGACTATGCAACATTGAGCAATCACCCCAGTTAAACTGACAATGAAAAACCACCACCCACCAGGCATTACACAGCAGGAGATCAAGGGCGTTAGAGACAGCAGCTGGGACGGTGCAATGACATGGTCAGGATCATAAGAGAAAGATCTGAAAGGTCTCTGGTACCTAAATGCAACCCCCAGACACCAGTATTTACATATGTGCTTCAACACATCCAGGGCTAGGGGGCGAAGGATGTAAATTAATAGCCAAAGGTTTGACCAGGACAGATGCTTCCACGTCCAAGCCAGCTCATGTATCAGTGGTTACCACCATTACTATAAATAAGCAGGAACTTCTTTTATTTTTTTCCTTTGAGCAAATAACTCAATCAGTCACTGCATGAAAGATATTGTAAATAGCTCCAGCAGAGTGCAAGTCAGGGCTGCTTCCAATTAGCTTTCACTTACGCTCCTCCTGCCTGCACCAAGTTTGCAGAGTTTGTTCCCAACAGCCTGCTTGCTGTCTGGGGAGAGGTGGAGAGCGAACCCCACTGCAAGCCGGGCCACTGCTCCTCCAAGTTAGAAATGATCTTTTCATTAAAGCTGTGAGGATGTCACAGCAAGTGAAAACAGCCCAGATATACATTAATCTTTGTCCAGATGTTAATGCAAAGGTGGGGGGTGGGTGGAAACAACCAAGAGCTTTTCTTCAGCTGTTGAGAGCAAACACCACCACCACCGCAGCAAAAAATATGAAGCAGCATACAACTTTTTAATAGAACAAAGACATAAAACAAGCTTGGTGAAGGCAGCCCAGGGGCTTTTACACATGCACCTTAAGGGATCCCCCCCACATTCCTAAGAAATAGGTAGGACGCATCCTCATGGGTTACACCACTGCCAAAATAACAGGGGAAAGATAGATGATTTTGTGACTCTTCATCAAAAAATTCCTCTTTCATGACATAAAGGCAGCGTTAAGGCTCTTTCCAAGTTTTTGCTCATTCATACACACAACCTCTGTGTTGTGCACATGCACGTGCCTTCACGCAGCAGCTGGTCCCGATACAAGAGGAACATCACAGCCAGGAAACTATCACCAGGAAGATGAAATACAGGGCAGGAGAGTACAGGATTTGTTGGTAGCCTACAGGAACAAGAATCCTGGGGAAAGAGCTTAATTCCTCACTACCCCTACCTGGGAATGGCTCTGGGAAAGTCACAGGGTGTCCATGCCTCACCTTTGCCATCAGGACAGTGTTACAGGCGCCTAACCTGTGCCGGGATGTGGAGGGCAACCAGGAAATCAAGACTTACTCATCACATATTTCACCCAAATCTCCCTTCTTAAGTCATCACACGACTAGGTACCATGGCCACCCAGGCATCTTACAAGGAGGTCAGCAACACCCGAGCGCAGGACCAGGAGGTAAGTACCTAAGTAAGCAGGTGTATTCTTTCACACCGAAGCAGACTCCCTTTCCTGCCACCCCAAACCATAACATTGCATTGAAATATGAACACTGGAAAGCAACCACTGTTTTGGGGAAAGAGGGTTACAGCAGTCAGCACAGCACATACCACTTTTGTTTGCTTCCTGCCTTTCAAGCCAAAAGCAACAATCACAAAAAAGAAAAGCCACTAGAATTTGATAAAGCTTTTCAATTTAGAAGGAATCAGGGAAAAGTTCCAGGAAAGGGAAGAGAAACAACCTTCTTTTAACCCTCTAATGCAGTGAGAATCAGCTCTCACCAGCTACAGGCTTGTATTTTAACCTGTAGTTTTCCAGCCATCTTTAGCTCCTCTCCATGCTCATCTTCCCACTCCCTCCTGCACTCCCAAATGGTGGCAGTGCTCTAGTAAAATGGCCAGAGAAGGTCTTCTCCCCTCCCCATGCAGGAGGGCACTGGGTTGACCTCTCCACATCTGGACATGGCTGCAGCCTCCAGTTTTCCACAGCAAACGCTGGCAGCACAGCAACCTTCCCGAAAACGCAGTCCTCTGACCTCCTTTCTCTGACCCAGCCATCTCCTGACCCTCTGCTGAACTTCACCATCCTCCAACCACCCCAGGATGGGCACAAGGCACTATCTCAGGAGGGGTCCAACTCCTCCAGACAGGGCCTGGACAGCTCTCACAGGTGCAAGTCCTGCGTGTATTTGCTTGGGAGATTGAAGTGGGGTCATAGAGAAGAGAAAGAGAATCCACATAGCGAACAAGCCAGATTTAATTAACTAAAACAAACAACCTCAACAGCAACAAATCCTAGAGCTGTTTCACTTTTGATCACCTGAAGAGTGCTTGCCACTGCAGTCTGCCTCTATCCAGTGCATCTATTGTATAACCAGCCAGGAGGGGTTACAGACCTATCAATATATCTGTTGGTGCTGTGGTCTTCTTCCTTCTTGTGCTGCACAAGTCTACCAGATCTCACCACGTTGCTGAGCAAAACACTGACTTGCACAGCCACACAAACATGCCTTAGCCTTCTGTGGACAGTCCAGCACAAGGTGATCCATACTCTGGCTTTTCCAAGCCACACATGGTCCAGACAGTCACTGATATCACATCACATGCCTTCCCTGTGCAGGTCCAGCACTCCCTCCTCTACATGCCCTAGCTTTCCCACAACAAACACAGCCACATTTCTCCATGGGACCTGCCTCTCCCGGAACAACAATTTTAAGACACTGACACATTGCTGGAAGACCACAGCAATACTCCTATAGAACACGAGACCTCATCCCAGCAGGGTCCACATCCAACCATCCCATCCATGTGGGACAGTTTTTCCAAACATCTTCCCACTCAGACTGCAGCTGCCCAAGGCAACCCAGAGCTCCTCTCATTTTGGACCATCTTGGCTGGAAAGAGCATAACAGAAAGCAGAGCCCATGCTAATGGCGAATATGCCCTGTGATTCAGGGCAATCACAGTACCAACAAGAAGGGCTCACACCAGTGCCATTACTTGCTCCCAGACAGAGGAACAGATCTTTTTTGTAGGGCACAGACAGCTTTTTCCACTTACATCACCACCACCAAACGCTACTTTTGCAGCTTCCCCAGCAGCAAACCTATTGATTTGCTGCCCTCCTTGCTGGGCAAGTGTGGAGACCCCATCCTCACCCCCCAGCCACGCTGGAGGAGAATCACATCGACAGAGCCTCACACATGCAGTGAGACACAAGCCTCCCTGCTGCCTGCAATCAACTTCATTTGTTTATTTTTATTTGAGCAAAACTTTGGCTGGGCTGAGGAGAGGCTGAAAGAGGGACAAAACCCTGGAAAGCCAGACTGTGCACTAGTCTCCAAAGGGGCTGAAACTGAGGATGGGAGGAGGGGCCAGCTCTCCTTTCCAAAGAGCTTTCAATAGGAAACAGATGTTGAGGGCCCAAGCACCGAAAGCAGGCTCTGCAGGCTCTCCATGCTCCCAACAGAATCCATTTTAATTAAAATATTTCGGTTCGAGCATGAGGCAAGAGTTACAGGGAGCAGGGAAAAGTCTAGTGGTGATGTGCTTGTCACCTCTCTGCAGGCAGCAGGGTTTGGCAGGGCTGGACAGGGTGCCGGGGTATGTAGTGGCAGGGACCCCATCCTGTACCCCCAGCCCAGGATCCCTCTCTTCTTCCCTCCCTTCCCTCCAGCAGGGCTCGACATAAATTCTGCTGACCTCGAGTGAAAAATTGCCTCATTTCAGTACAGAAAAAAAATAACATTACATCATGTAGGCTGTGTCAGGTTCTATCAATGCCCCCTTCCCACCCACCCCCAAAGTGAGGGAGATGTAA
Organism: Psittacula echo; assembly: GCF_963264785.1. Taxonomy (NCBI): domain Eukaryota; kingdom Metazoa; phylum Chordata; class Aves; order Psittaciformes; family Psittacidae; genus Psittacula; species Psittacula echo. The sequence continues at coordinate 21,719,920 of NC_137740.1, forward strand.
CCCAACACTATGAAAACAACAGCCTGGAGAAGAAAAGGGGCCTTTGTCATGGACCGTCAGCTCCCTGCTCCTGCCTAAGGTGAAGAAAGATCTCAAAAAATGTTAGGCTGGGAGGTACAGACTCCAGACATGTCCCCCCCCCATGGCCCCTTTGCTTCCCCATCTCCACTTTCAAAACTCCTGCTTCTCCCTTACCTAAAAACTTACACCTTTACTAGGATCCAGAGTTCCCTTTTCCCCCAGATGCCTTGGCAAAGGTCAGCCTCTTGAAAAAAAAAAACACCAGGGTGCCAGAAGACTGAAAGCCCAGCCATAGGATCACTAAAGCCTGACATTAGGCCTGGATGAGTCAATAGTATCCTCCAGGTGAAGATCTGTTCTGGCTTCCTTCCCAAGGGCATCCAACTCCCTTGCAGGAGGGGACACAGAACAGAGGATACACAGACACCTACATCCAGCTCCTGGAAGAAGAACTAGTGAAAGGCCAGGACTCAAACAGCAAGGAGGGGAGCCAGCAGGGCCTGTGCCATAGCCACCTGAGAGAAACCATGTGCCCTGACAGAGCAGACACAGAGAGCACCTGCCCATCCCATAAGGACAGGCATGAGCCGACAATGAGAAGGAAGGAAATCAGGGCACACAGGATCTGATAACCAGCATCAGCAACACACTGTGTTAGGGTCCACAAGGCTCGGAGTTCAGTGGGGCCAGGCACAGGCTGCAGGGCTCTCCTGTGGCTGCTCAGGGAGCAATGTGTCAGGCAGATGGGGGCAGGCTGTGCCACTAGCATCCGTAGCCAGGGAACAGGCCCTAACCTGCTTTATTTACAGGAAGAAATGAGCCGCACAAGCCTGAGGCCCCACAGGCTGCCAGGCTGAGCATGCAAGTGGGAATACAGGGGGGTGCAAATGGAATGAGCCCTTGACCATGCACAGTGCAGGGCAGGGTTGTGGGGTTTTTCTGCCTCCCTGCTGGGATCATGCTTTCCTTTGTCACAGGTTGGGGAAACAGGGGCAGGCACCCCAGCAAAGCATTCTTGCTTAAACCATGCTCACTGGCAGTACCCCAGCTCACTGGGCACAAACCACAGCAAAAGGGAAAGTAGCTGCTGCTGCCCACAGGCAGCACAGCACCAGGCCACGCGCAGGTCAAGGGGAGAGGGAGAACACCCAGCTTGCCCCAGGCCCTCGGCTCTCAAATGTATTTTCTCATTAACATGTAATACGGTTTTATTGTCTCAAACAATGTCTGTTTTCGATCAGTTCCTTTATCCCAGACACTGCCACGCGGAGAGGCCGAGGAGGCCAGATGGTTCGTGTTGCAGGAGTCTTCCTGCTCTTCCCCACCCGCCCCCTAATTCCTTACAAATTCCTGGAATGCCTGCGCCCCCAAAAGCCAGCCAGAGGCAGGGGAAGGCATCAGCCTCTGGACCAGAGGCTGGAGGCCCTTCCCTCCTCGCCAACATCAGCTCTTACAGGGCAGGTCCCTGGCATCAAGCAGTGGCTCCTGTCTGTCATCTCCTTCACGGGGCTGCCAGCAAGTTGTTTGCACCCAAAATCGGAGATCCTCCTTCACCAGTGTTGGGGGAGGTCCTCTACTTATGGAGGGATGCCCAAGCACCCAAAACACCCCATCCCATTCCCAAAGGCACATACAGCACTGAGGCTGCAAGAGGCAGGGAGGACGTCTGCCCATAATCCCCACCACGTGCCCAAGGCCACCAGGCCCCCGCCGCAATGCTCACAGCTCCAGCTTTCACCCACGCCTCCCGGTGTTAATCCCCACACGGGCAGCTGGACGCAGAGATTCATTGAGCCTTTCCCAAAATCCAGGGGCCTATCCAAGCCTCGGCCAAATCAAAGGGAAGGCTCCCGCTGACTTCGAGCAGCCTGCCTCCCCTTTGTGATGGCTATCCAGACAGGCAGCTAAGCTGGCGGCTCCAGCCCACCCTGAAACACCTCCTGGAGGTCCAGCAAGGCTCATGCTCCTACTGCCATCCCCCCAGCACCCTTGCAAGCACCTTCAGAGGAGGAGGAGGAGGGAAAGCACCAGCCCCAGGAAGAAGCCCTGCTGAGCACAACACAGCAGCAAGGGGGAAAAATAAGAGATGCCAAAAGCAATTGTTCAGCCTGGAAGAAGGCCAGGAGACCAGTGTTCACACCCTTAAAACTCAGGAAAAGCACCACAAGAGCACAGATAATCCCATCTGGGAAAAACCTGGAGCTGGTGGAAAAGATGGCACTTTCTCCAAGGCACTGAAGCACTGCAAGGCATGGCTGGGCTGTGGGTCATCCTAAACCAGGCATCAGATGCAGGGTCCTACAGTCTCTCTGATCCTGCAGATCTTGTCCTGTCTCCCAGGAGCTCCATATTATCCATCTTTTCCACCCATTCATGCTCCATGGCAGCCACTGCCCATTGAAAGTCTCCACCATTTCTCAGTGGGCTGGAGGGGACACGCAGCAGACAGCAACACGGGGCTGACCACCACTCTCCAGGGTTTGGATGCCAAAGTTTTCCTCAAGCTTCTCAGAGATCTACCAAGCAGATGACTGTGGTCCCAATCCAACTGAACTTTCATGAGGATGACACAAGACAGCCCCACTACCAAGTTTCCACAACTGTTCCAGAGAGAAGAAGCCAGAACCAGAGCCTAAGCCTTGAGAGGCACCTCCAGAATCTCATACACACAACTAGGGGGACGCCTTATTTTTTTCTCCATCCCTTTTTTTTTCTTTCCCTGAGCCACTCAGCTCATTTTAGCAAGCCCTATGCCAAACCTGCCTCCACCCAGAGAAATGCCAGGGCACCTAGTTAAAGTCCTGCCAAGTTCTGAGTGATGAGGAAAAAAAGAAGGGGGTTGGAGGTTTATAGCACATAGATTTATACCTGTAGGATCATGCTGTCTCCTCCAACACCCTTCCTACACCTTGCCCATGAGCACTGCGATGGAAGAAGCTGTTCTTGCCATGTCACGGTCAGATGCTCAAGAGGCAAATCATTCGAAGCTGAAAGCATCCAAGATGTCACGTTTCCACCCAAGAAGCCCACAGGCAGAAGAAAAGCTGCTAGCAGCCAGAACTGAAGGATTAAGGGAGTCCTCAGACCCCAGGCCTGAAAGAACCACTAAGGGGGACAAGTAGCGGAAGTGCCCTTGGTACAAGAGGGCTGGAAATAAGTGATGGTGAGGGATATGCAAGCATTTTGGTGATTTTGCGCTCCATAGCAGAGAAAATATCACCTGTCACCTTTTGGCATTCCCAGTGCTCAACTTCAGCTCCAACTAGCAAGAAAAAACACATCAGGAAAGAGTGAGCTGAAACCTGATCCCCTGAAAGGCCGGACTCCACGTCTGGCTTTTCTTACCGGCTTGGCCGACCTGTACGTGCCAGCCTGGGAAGGCGTAATGGTTCCACCAACAGAACTTCATTAACTTTTTATACACTCGGCCGCTAATTTATAATCATTAGCAGACAAACAGCCAACAATTACACAAGCAGCACGTTAAAAAGAGAGGGAGAGAGCTTGAAGGAGTAATGGTGGAAAAGTGTTCCTGGTCAGGAAGGAGCAGGAATGGCATGATCCCCATCCCAGGGCTGGCCTGTGACAGAAGCGACCTCCCAAGATTTACTGGCACACAGTTTCATGAGCTGTAATTAAGGCATTGGACAGGAGAAAAGCAAAAGGTGCAGGTGAGCACAGGGAGGCGAGAAATGTCACAAGCCCTCTCACCTTCAACACAAAAGAATAGAAAAAAAGATGAGAACAGGAGGAGCACACATATTCCACGTTTCCAGCTCCTGGAGCAGGCAAGCCCCCTGGTTGCGGAAGAATGGGAAACTGCACACACAAGCAGGACAAATTCCACTCTGATTTAATGAAACCTTCAGACACAGGTCACATAACCCTAGTCCCCTTCCACGCATCCGATCTCCTCCTGCTGGAGGCAGCTCTGTGCAGGAGGTAGGAGATGGTGTGGCAATGCACAGCCCTTGCACCCTGGGTGAGCAATGCCTGCAAATACCCAAATCCTGAGAATGCATGTACCTTGAGAATGGAAATGTGAAAGTGGGGAAAGGTTTCAAACACCTCTGTGATCTTGATCCCCAGAAGAAAACTCAAAGCTAACTCAAATATCTCTCCTGCCCAATATTCCACCCAGTCCTTGCCAGTAAAGGTGCATGACCTGTGTCACCCAGCCAGACCCTTGCCGCACACCACAAGGCCACAAGCAGAGGACAACAGGCATGCTCCCTTCTCTGCAACAACCCAAGCTGCTTTAATCAGAGCCGTAAGATCTGCAGATAGAGACATTGCCACCACGCAGGCAGGCCAGCAAGGTAGCAGAGTGACCTGACCAGGATCACTCAACAATACATGATGCCCAGAAACCAAACCTACAGCTTTTTTTTGGCTCCCATGCAAGGGCTGAGCCTGCTCTCCTGTCCCACACCAGGCAGGCCAGCCAGTCCTTTTTCGAGACATAAGCTTCCTGCTAAACAGGTCTAATGAACACCACGCACACATTGCAAAGTATCTGCTCAGGCACCTCTGAGCAGCCAGCGCCGCTCAGCAAAGCACCCGCTGCCTCTGATGAAGAGAGGAAAACTCCTTGCCAAAACTCCATGCAGCAGGGGGGAAAGAGCAGCGCTCACTGAGAAAGGCAAATTAAACGGGTGGCTGACCCACCCAGTTCCCCTCCAAAGCAGGAGAGGGAGCATGGAGCAAGCAATGCAGCTGGCGCGCAGAACCCGCCGTGCCTTGCAAGCCGCAGCTTGCCAAGCATGCGGAGGGCAGGTAGGCAGAGCCCCGCGCTCCGAGCGCACGAACCCGGGCACGCTCGAAGCTGGAAAAAGCCGCCGCAGCCCACCAGCTCCACCCGCTCCCCCTCCTGCTCCAGCAGCAGAGGCGTGCAGAAAGGCTTACAAGCTGGTTTTGCTCACAGCAGGGCCTTTCCCCTTCCACACTTCCAAGAAGAAAAGTGCAGGTCTAATGCACGCTGACTATCACCATGTCAAGAACCAAACTGTTCAGTCCAGAAGGATAAATGCCTCTGAGATTACTGGGGACTAAACCCAAATTTCTCATGTGACAAGCTCCCTTCCCTCTGCAGCAGCTTAATAACCATCCAGCAATTCATGGCAATTCAGGGGATCTAACAGTAAATCTGATTTCAATGCAAATTCAGACCATTCATCCTGCCTGGGATAGCCCCACAACTCCACCCACCTGGATATAGCTGCAAAATCATGTTGCCTACCTACACTGGGGCAAGCTTTTAAGAAAGTTTCTACCTGATCTACTAGAAATAGAGTATGTTGCTTAGGTTATTTTTCTGTGGCTGTTCAATACCCACAGTGCCATGATACCCTCAGTCTGTGCATCCAAGAAAAGCAGGCGGGGGGGGGGGGGGCCGGAATCTACACAATATAGGCCATCATGCAGTCCATATGGGGTAACAACCACAGATCAGTAGTGGCAGAGAGAGCAGATAGGGAGGTTGCTCTTGCAAACTTCTTTTTGGCATTCCTGCCTTTGAGTAATTTTCACACAGAACTGCCCAAATACCTGTCCTTTCAGGACTTTTTGTTTTGGGCTTTTTTTAACAGCATCAACTTGAGAACTGAATTTATCATTAAAGTATTTGCAATATGAAACTGGAGTTAAATTTCAGAGAAATACTTTTAATGAAAAAAGCAAAGGTTTAAAATTAAAAATGTAAATACAAGATGCTTCCATTTTTTTTATGCTTCCTAAAAGCAAAGCAAGAGAGTTTTTGTTACTGAAACATGCTGGGAAATTGAGCTGCACAGATGTGTACAGCATTTCTGTCAACCCAAATACATATTACAATTACTTCTTCTTCTTGAGATCTTTTAATTTGGGAGGGGTGAGAGAGTGGGGAAGGTGTGGCTGGGGGAAGACCTCATCTAGCCCTAAGGACGCCCTCACAGCACGAGAGGTGAGCACAGGACTGCCAGCACTCCTGGCGCGGAACCCTCACCAACCCAAGCAAGGAGGTGACAATCTTTTAAAGTAAGGACATAGTGAGCTGGGCGAAGGGAGCCTGGCAGCATCCATTGCATTGCAGAAGCATCAGCAGCACGGCCTCGTGCCTGGGGGGCTCTCCTGGAAGGGCCTTCACACAGAGCCGGGGCTGCTCCCCTCCCTGCAAGTTTGGGAACACTCCTCTTTGGCTTTCAGTGCTCCATTATTCAAAGACTCCAGCAAACAAGGCAATACCAGCAGTGGCACGACTAGATGCCTCCCTGTGAAGGGGCCAGCCCCATCCACCTCCACCTTCCCAGTGAGCCACAGGAAGGGGAAAGAGGCAGGGGGTGTGGGGAGTGAAGGGGGGGCTGACAGCACCCCCTGTCACAGCCAGCCCCATATAAACCTCATCCAAAGCCTTCCCCTGGGAGGGGGAAACTGCACAACCAGCACCTCTGTGTGCAACCCCCTCCCCACCACCCCCTATCCCTTTCCCATCCCCTAAGCTCGCTCTCAGACCCGTCTTCCTGAACAATCTCACTGCAGGCTGCTTTTGTAAGCCTCCAGCCCCAAAAAGAAAAATGATGGGTTTGAACTCTTAACCCTACCCCAGAAAAGGGTTGGAATTAAAAGGGGGTTATGACTAAGTATGCAGATGGGAATACTGTAATAACAACAGGCAAAATGTTTGCCCAGCAGTTCTGGGTTCGGATGGAGGGAGGGAGAGTGGGGACAGGGCGGCTTCTGGCCGGACGATGACAGCATGGAGAAAGAATTTGGCTGCAGGGAGGGAAGGGAGGTTGCTGATAAATGCTTAGGCAGAGGCGGAGAGGGGGGCCAGGACCCGAATGCCGCATCAGTGGCACTTCAGGGAGGCTGACTGCGGCGCTGCAGGTTTCTGGATGGCTGACAAAGGCACCACCACGGAGGAAGCAAGCAGGGGCAGGGGGAGATGGTAGGAAAGCTCAGCTCCAGCTTAGCACTGAACACGTCTTGTGGGACGTTGTCACACTCAATGCGACTGGAATGCACAACAGGGAATGGATAAAGGCAGATGGCAATGCTCCCCTACACCCCAAAACCCTTCTGACAGGGGAGGCCCATGCACACAGACTGCAGCCAAGGGGGGAGCCCACAACCACAAACAAGTGGCTAATTTTTAACCAGCCCTGGGACTCTAACTGTGCTGAAAAGATGGCAAAACATCAGTACTTAAGTCACCTAGGAGGGCATTTTCAGGACATCACTTTCCTCTTTTGACCACAACTTGCGCTGAGGCCCTGCAAGTGTCAGGCTTAGGCTAGGGGAGACCCAAACCACAGCCACCATCCCAGAAGAGTGTACCCCACCATTGGCTTAATCCTTCTGCAAGAGGGGAGAGTGCTCCTTCTCCAGTCCCCAGTCCTGCACAAGCCTACTCCCACTTCTTGGGCACACAAGGGCATTCAGGATTCCTCTCTCTGCAAGTGACCAGCTAGGTGAGGTACCCTGACAGCTCCCTGTCCCACACAACAAGGAGCCATCCTGACACCACTCAAGAGCTCAAAACACCTCCTTGCCACTCTAAGCGAGGTTGTTTGCTCCACAGCTCACTGGCAATGAGAGTCCTGATCGTACAAAATCAGCACCTGCCTGTTCTCTTGAGCTCTCAAAGAGCTACCTACAAACTTCATTCAAGATGCAAGCCACTTGTGCAACATTACATACAGCCTGGCAGCCACAGGCCACAAAAAGACACCAAACACACAAATCTTGCAAATCACCAGGACCCAAGGGAGAGAAATTCAGCTGCGGCACATGGAAGCAAGCCACAGAACCAGACCTTCCTAAGCACCTGAGAGGAGCCACAATACTTAACTATAACTGAGCAATGCTCCTGCCACAAGCATGGGGACCTTCCCCCCATGCTCACTGGGCACAGCCCTGCCTGATGCAACAGCAGCCCTTTGCCAAACCAAGCACCTTGCAGGGATATGAGGTTCCGATGGGAACACACCCCAGCAGCTTCCCTGCAGGGGAGGGGAAGAAAAGCCAGGTGCAAAAAAATTCATGGCACAACTGGCAACCCAGGAACTCCAGCAGACCTCCCCAGCTTGCAAGGCAGGGGGTTTCCAAGCATGTCTCACACCCACCTTTGCTCAACACAGACCTCAGCTTGCAGCATCATCACATAGAGTTCTGACTCGACTCTGGTAACCTCCTGCTGACCCAACTCCATTACCAGAGATAGGGAGTGCTGGAAGGAGCCTGTGGATAGTAAAAGGTTCTCCTCCAGGTCCGACCTGTTGCAATTATGAACAGAAACACAGCAGCACTACAGCAAGCAGGAGAGAGGAAAGCGAACCCCCAAACTACCTCTTACGGTACCCAAGTGTTACTGCTACCTGCAACACAACACAGGGGACAGGGAAAAAGCAAAGCCACAAAGCTTGCTCTTCTTCAAACAAGGAGATCTTTATTTTGCCTCTCAAACAGAGCAAATGCCTCTGTAAAGACATTTATAGACCACCTACAGGGTCAGGAAAGATAGTCTCTAGCAAAAAGAGCATGCATTGCAAAGGGTGACAGGGAAGACCCAGAGCCCAGTCCCAACACCACACGCTGCAGCAGCCTGCGGCAGACACAAGCTGCACAAATGCACAGCTCCCTTCACGGCCGCTGCTCCACGATGGCACAGCGGTGAGAGCCGGCACGCCAGGAAGCACTCAAATCAGGTAATGGAGGGTGTAGAAGACTTGCGAGATGAATCCTGTGAGTCAGACAAGCTGGCCAGGGCCCAGATCAGCAACCTCTGCAAAATCAGCAAACAAAAGAGGGCAAAACCTGGACCTCCCCAGCCCCTTTCCTGCTGCCTCTGAGATGACCCCTGCAAGTGGCCTGAGCAGCAGGCTTGATGACAGTGGCCAGAGCCATGTGGAATGCTACAGCCAAGGCTAGGGGCAGAGACTCAAGCTGACATGCCCTGGGGTGAGCTTGTCACCCCAGCTCCCTGCTCAGTTCTGGGACTGCTGAGCAATTTGGTTTTTCCTCTGACAACAGAGCAGCCAACATTATTCTTGCTCATTTAAGCTGTGAGCAGTCTCTCTCAACATGTAAACTGAACCAAAGAGATCATGCTCTCACCCACAGCTTCCAGGGCTCTTCCAAGCCTTTAAAAGTCCTTTTCTGACAGCAGTGTTTCCCCTCCCTGCCCAATCACATACCCGTGCCTCAACAGCCAGGAGATTCACATCTCCCTGCCAACAGGGTGGCCTTGGGCAGTTGAAACCCTGCCTTGCACCACATCCCTGGAGCTTGTTCCAGAGGCTTTAACAGATACCATATTCTGCAAGGCTGCAGCCACTTGCCTGCATCAGAAGGATATACCCCTAGGAGATCAAGGGGAAGGTCCTTGCTTCCCAGAGACAGACATGGGGCATTCAGTCACAAGATGATCCTGGACCGAGAGCCCCAGCCCAGCACATCTCTGTAGGATTGCAGCACCTCCTGAGAAGCAGCCCCAAGCAAAGGGTTACCATACATTTTGTGGAGACCTCCTCTCCCTGGAGGCTTGAGATCCTTACACTCCAGCCTCTTACCAAGCTTCATGTTACAGCACCAATGAAAGCCCCCACAGAAGCTCTGGCATAAGATGCTTCCATCTTTTCTTCAACTGGGACTTCCAGAACTTCCAGTTGTCTTATTTTTCATTTAAAAAAGGAAAGAAGGTGAATGGTGGGGAGGACAACCGGAAGAAGAATAAATACCCATCAGGAATCATCCCAATTCTGAGTCAGAGACGTGCTAACAAACAAGCTAAATTGTTCCTTTCCCTTGTCTTTTCCCTTCCTGACAGGCAGAACCAAGTCTCCTGAGTGCCCCAACTGCCAGCCCAGGAAATGGTCCCTTCCCAGCTTTTGGTAATAGGAAGAAGCCCAACCTAGGCAGCTGCCCAGCTAAACCACCCTGTGTCTCCTGCCTGCCAGCACAGGGAGGCCTCTGGCATTAAACCCCACTCCCCTGCACCCTCAGTGGAAGACTACCCACCCACTGCCCAGAGGGGAGCGCTGAAGCCAGGTGAGATGGAGGACCACACCAAGACCAGACCAAGCCACCTTTCTTGGAGGGATGGAAGACCAAGCCAGGGCAATGCAGCCTTTACAAATGGATAGGGACCAGGATCATGCACCCATCTTCCCCCTATTCCAGCAGAGAGGTGATGCAGGCAGACCTATAAAGGGCCCATAGTCCCTTCCTTCCCCTGCTCCTGACAGGAGGCACACCCAGTGCTAAACACTCCATCCGGTCCTTCTTCCCTATGTCTATTGACGCTAAAAATTTATCCGGTTTCTGTCAAAAGAAAAAAAGGGGAAGAGAAAAATAAAAAAAAAGAAAAAAAAGAAAAAAAGAAATCCCTTCTGCCCTTCAAAGTAAAAGCAGCTTTGCTCTTTACCGAAGGAGAGGGAGAGGAGTTTAAACACAAGTCCCCCATCTATCCAGCACTGCTGCACTCCTCCTCCTCCTCCAAGGACTTTCACACAGCCCTGCCCCGTCAGCCTGTCTGTGGCATTTGATTCCTGTCTGTCACTAAGTGATGAGGACAAAGGGTGAGGAGTCAGGAAAAGGTCTGAGCTACTTTGTTCATCGTCTGGATACGAACTTTGGATGAACTCCATGGGGAAAGAGAAAAGCCGCATGGAGCGGGACGCACCGTGCATTGCACTCGTTCTCCTCCACAAAAAAAAAAAAAAAAGGGAGGCTTGAACAAGGGGAAGGGGTGGGAGGGAAAGGGAGAGGAGAGCATTCTCCATCCCCATGGTGGCAGGCAGTCCTGAGAGCTCCCTGCTCGGAGGAGACAGAAGGATATTCAAACCGCCTTCCCAGGAGGCATGTTCAATAAAGCAGGATGCCAACGCAGCCTTTTCTCAAACAAATCTGTTAGCGGTGGGCCAGGGGCCAGCCACAAGGGCTTGCTTTTTAAAGCAACCAAATGGGAATTTCCTAATAAAATAAAATTTTTAAAAAGCCCCACCGTGGCACAGTGAAAGGGAAGCTTGCTGGCAGCAACAAGAAGTATGCACAGACCTCTCTGGAAGTATGGGAAGATGAAATACAGCGCAGGATGGGGAGCTTGGCTCTGCATCCAGGGCCAGGGTGCCAAAGCACCCACCTGCACAAGCTGGGGGAGATAACAGCCCACAGCACAGTTACGTACCGGGGTGAAAGTTTACAAGAGCGATTTCTGCCATACTGAACAAGCAAGGATGCTCACCCTGTGCTGCAACAGAGGCAATTCCCCTTGTCTCAGCCTCAGAGATGCAAAAAAGCCACCACAGGGCACCATCAGCTCTTTTGCTTCACTCTACTTTTCAGAGCAAAACCAAACCAGTTTGCAACCGGAAAGCCCTGTGGTAGTCTTGCAAACATTCATTAATTCAGCCCCTCCTGGGCAGCAAACCCACACAAACTTTCTCCCCAATGGCTCTTGCGAAGCAGCTAAGATGCCGGCATCAAGACACAGCCTCCATCAAGGATTATTGGCAAAGCCTAGGCACAAGATGTGCCAAGCCACACAGGAAAATGATTGCAATTGTATGTCAATTGTGTGTGCAATTCTGCAGCATTCACAAGCAGCACCCTGCTGAGTATGGGAGGTGAAGATTGTTGTGGACAAACCACTCCACCACACTCCACCACTGGTGCACACTGCACCTGAACACAGGAGCCAGCCACAGGCTGGCTGGGAACACAGCTCTGGCACCTTGAAAGTCTCTGCCTGAAGCATGAGCAATTGTAGATCTAAGGGTGATACTGGAGGCTGTTCACCACCAGCCTTCCCAACACATCCCAGTAGAGTGAGTGAACTTATTCTCCAGGATGGGGAATCTTACATAAAACAGAGATTAAGAGGGTTACAAAACCAAAGAGCAATCCACTAGAACGTGCCAGAAGTTACCTTGGATCCCTCGTCTTTCTACTTGCCACCAGCAAATAGAAAACAACTCTGTATGAGAAACTTCTGCCTGGGACACAACCATAACAGCCCTGTATGCTGCAGCAGCTAAGCTGCAGAAAGCAGAGTTGAGACCTCCCTGACTGGGCACACAGCAGCATGCAGGGCACACATTCGCCTTCAAGGTGGGAGACCTTCATCCCTTGTGAGCTGCCCAGCACAGGAGACTGAGAGCTGCAGAGATGGTCATGGGAATCATTAATCCCAACTTCAGTCTGGCCTTTCTGCTTGGGAAAGAAAATTACCACCAGGACTCTTGGAAGTGGAAGGGATCAAATGGGTCGGCTTCATTGACCCATAGCCACACACAGACCCAGCCTGCCCACGAGCTACCTGCTGTGCTCCAAGATGATGACCAGGGAAAAAAAAGATGGAAGGAGAAGGAGACACATTTCTGCAGGGAAACAACCCATTCGTGGAGGCCAGAAGGGCAGGATCCTTCCTTGCAGCCACCACCACATCCCGGAGGAGCACATATTAGGAGGTAATTCAGGCATCTCAGAGGTACTGCCCAAGTTCTCCAATGGAGAAACTTTTATCTCCTCCAAGCATGTCTAGCCGCTGTGAACTGTCTCTAGAGTACACAGCAGAGCATGCCAGGACAAATTGACTGTACAGAGAAAACTTCAGCCTGTCTGGAGGAGTTTCTTCCACTGCTTACTCCAGAAAGTCCAGATAGCTCCTCTGACAGTGGGAGGGACTCATCCCAAGCAGCCCAGCCAAGGCAGGCTGGCTTAAGGTGACAAGCTCCCAACAGGGAGAACCAGACAGAAGATGGGAAAAGACGGTCAAGATGTCAGCTGGCTTGGCCAGTAATCCCATTTGCCGAAGGTGAGAACTTGGGCAGGAGATGCTGGTGTTGCGGAATCCAGGGCTGTTTTGAGAACAGCGAGTAAGAGGAAAAGAGAGGGGGTTGGGGGAGGAGAAGGTAAAAGAAAACAAATCTGCTTTATTATTGCCTGAAACCCAAGGAGACTGATTAAAGCAAACTGCCCCCCCCCCGCCCCTTCCAAAGGGTTGTCTCGTCTGCTTCCTAAATCTGATTTCCATTTGTCTTTATATGGTTTTCATTTGTTCTTCATTTAGGTCTCCTTCATGCTCCTTGCCAAGCCTAAGAGAGCCTCTGGAGAGCCACAAGGAGGGGCTTTCCCCAGGAGCCTGTGAGGGCAACTGCTAACCAGGGTCAGACCCAGCACCAGTGCCTGCATAGAGGGAGGAGATGTGGCAAGAGGGAAGGCAGAAGGCTGCTGACTACATGCAATGAGCAAGAGCTCAAGATGATCCTTGAAAAGAGCTGCCCAAGGAAGGAGAGCATCACTAGCCAAAGGTGCTGATGGAAGTCTGGCTGCTGCTGGGGCAGCAGATTCAGCATCCCCGAAGGGTGAAGCAAAAGCAGTTTAAAAAGCAGAAAGGACCAGGAAGAGGGAATGCAGCATGACAGGAGACCACCACATAAACATCGTCCCTCTTAAACAGCAGAGAGCCTTCTGGTTAAACAGGAGCTTAAAAGTTATCCTAATGGAGCTCCTTTCAAACACAAACCACAGGCACCTCTCCAAATTGCACAGCTCCTCTCTCAGTTGCAGCATATGAACGCTGAAGCAGGTCCATCCACCACCCTTGCCCGCAGCCACATGCCTCAACACGCAGAACCAGCATGCTTCACCAACCGTGCCCACACCTTCCGACCACGTGTTGGGGCTGGAAGCACCGCACCATCACAGCCCTCCTGGCACTCACCTTCTGCCCTGGCCCCTGAGCACCCAGCCAGCCAGGCATGCTGCCTTTGCCAAAGGACGTTTCCAGATCTAACCAAACATGGCAGAAAAAGGGAAATAAAAATCTGTCTTTCCACCTGCACAGACTTTGCCACCTGCCTTGAGAGCATGGGAAGACCAGGAATTTCCCCTAACACCACCCTTTGCTGTGTTTCATCTCCTTCCATATCACATGTGGGTTTCTCATGGTAAACAATCCCTGTTTGCCCTTAGAATAGTCTCTGTAAACCTCCAGCCATACCATTGCACTGCTGCCCATGTCACCCTGCCCCAAAAAGCCCATGACCCAGGACCCCACAGGTTTTTAGACCTGGATGCAAAAGAGCCATTTCTAAGGAGAAATCCCACCATAGGCTGCACACCTCCCCAGCACACACTGCAAATCCAAATGGAAAAATAGCATCCTTTGCCACAATAAAAATCAACGAAGCACCCGCTGCCCAGACCTGCCTGCCAAACCGATCCACCCACCACAAGAGGAAGCTGAGCAGAGTCTGAGCTCTCCACAGACAGGGCCAAGCCCATATCCACCCAACATTAGATATTGGCCCATATAGTTGCACAGATAACATAGTTTTCCCTCTTCTGCTTGAGCCTAGGTAGAGGACACAGGATCCATCAGCTGCTCTCCCTGCTCCCTCCTGCCCATAAGGAAAGCAGAGGCCCCTGACCTTCTCCGCTGCATACCCCCAGCCCCTCCGCAGCTTAAGCAGCCCAGGTGCGCAAATGTTACCCAATGCCCTCGCCAGGCAGAAAGTAAATTCCACCGAACAGGGGAAATGCCAGCTGCAGTCAGACACTGGGATGTGCAAATAGCAGCCAGGGACCTTTGGGAGAGGAAGAGCCCTGGCCCAGGCGCTCCTATCGATAATCCTTCTTGGGACGCCCCTGCCAGAAGCTCCTGTAGCAGAGGAAGGATGCTAATTTGACTATTTGAGATAGCGGAGGAAAAAAAAAATAAAATTAAACATTTGCTATTACGCTAAGTGACCTTTTCAGCCGCTTGGGGACAGAATTGCACTGGGGCTTTGGAGCGAGCTACAACAAGCACTGCTCACTCCCTGCTCCCATGCTCAATGCTTTGTGCCTCCAGATGCATTTAAAGGGTCCATGTCCCCTAGCCACCTCTGTCCATCCAGCAACAGAGGCAAGAAACAATCTCTTTGGAAAAATCTGCATAAAGTAGGAAGGAAGAAGCAGTCCGCTAAGAGCTTGCTGAGCAAAGCGCTTCAGACGGCTTCATTTCACGTCGCTGAAAGCATAAATCACAGAATTGCTCCTTGGGTTTTCCCTCCATTAGTGAAGTATACTGCAAATCCTCTTCCCACCACCAATACTGATCCGACACTTCACATCTGCTGACCAGACCTAACAGCCAGGGTTTTCTGGGGGAATAATACATTCGCTGAAAACACCATTCCTGCCACCTGCTCCCCCCAGACACCGAATGCACCAGGAGCATGGCCACAGCAGGCACATGCACAGCACAGCAGCGAGAAGCTTCTCAAAGTCATACCAGAAATAAATAGGTAACCCCTTACAAAGCAAGGGTCATAAACCCTTCAAAACATCACCTCCACCATGGCGGTGGAGCATGTTCCGCTGCCTGAAACTTTCCTACACCAAACGCTCTTCTGGAAATCAGCACCTTTACATAAAACATACCGAGGAGGCTGTGCCCTGAGCTAGGAAGTCAGGATTGACAGCTGCGACTCCTTCCAATTCATTTCTTTTGCACTGTGAACTGTGTCTCTTGTCTAGAGATTTGCAATAATCATATCATTGCAATATTTGCAATTATTACTGCAACAATGATTTTGCATACAAACATCCCCCTCCCAAACAAAAAAAACCAAAACAAACCAAAAAAAAAAAAAAGGCTAAGTTAAAACACTTGCAACCTTTTAAAATTAAAGACTTGGAGTTCAAAGCCAAATTCAAAGCATAAGACCAGGGACTAATCCATCCAGAGGCTCCAGGTATTGTATCATTCTGAACATTTCACCAGAGAAAACACTGCACAGGGGGAAAAGAAAAAATACAAAAAAGGATGTGTGTAAACAAGCACAGGTATACGCATCAGCAGATTGCATTTTGAAACATTAATGTTGAAATTAGAAAGCACATTTCAGAAAGTTATGGGCAGATCCACTTTCATTTTGGTTCCAGCCTTGTAAATATCAAATGTCAAAGGAAACCATCACACTGAATTGAGAGGAAAATTCCCATGCCAGGGACATGTCCGGGATTGGGACCGCTGGAGCCGGGAAAGGAGCAGTGACCAGGAATGAACACTTCACAACTGGAAGGGTATTTTTGCCGGTTAACCTGCCACTGCTAATTCTGCTAATCGACATCACTCTGGAATTTGAAAATGTTATCCAACCAGGGGAGAAACTTGATTTTCCTCTTCTGATAACAAGGATGGGCAGGCCAGCCAGGCTGGGCCAAATGCAGCATTACAAAACGCTGCCTGTGAAACTGAAAATGGGATGTGGAAATGATGAACTGAATTTCTGGGCTTGCACTCCAGCGAGAAACAAAAATCCAGCTACCAGCATTTAGACAGGCTGATCCCACTTGCAAAGGCAGCTCCGCTCGTTTTTCACCAAGGCTGAAGTAAAATGACAAAGTTATCATTTTAGATTAGAGTGGCTCCTCACAGCACTGGCTTCCAAGGGTTTTCAATTTATCAGTATATTTAAATGAAAAAAAGGAGGGAGGTGGGAAACAGCCCATCAGCTTAGGAAAAGCAAAAAAGCTATTTTGGGTCAGGCTTCTCCTATAAATAAAATACTGGGCAGGGAGAGGACAGTGACAGTGTGCAGCTCGCTCAAGGTGTTAGAGGGGATTTCTATTCTCTATGCTAGTGACCTCCCCAAAACATCAAGGAGCAGCAACAGCACACAGCTCTTCAGCAGGCACGGCAGCCCAGAGAGGCAGCTTCCCAAGACAGCCATCCTCTCTACTAGACTGCTGGCTCTCCAGCTTAAAATAAATAAATATACATATATATACACACACACAGAGGGGTACAGCTCACAAACACAAGGCCGAGAGACTTAATTCTTTAGTGCTTTTATGTATTTATTTTTTTTAATCAACATGGTCGCAAACTGCTAATTCCAGCTCAACCAATCCCCCAGCACCAGAGAAAGCATCACCCGAGTCCCTCCCCAGCTCAGCCGCTGGCCTGAAAACACCACACTTTAATGTATTCAGCCCACAGCCTCCTCAGGCCACGGCTTTCTGTAATTTATCCCTACACTGTGCGCCACCTTGTATTATTTAAGTCACCGGGCAACACAACACCTCCAAGACAGTTTTCAGCAGAAGCTGCGCCAACCACCTAACCCTCAAACCCATCATTTTTTTTGTTCCAAATGGGGTTCCCAGCAGATGCTCCCCAAAGGCAATGTGATAATACGAGGGATTTCATGGAAAACCCATGATGTCAGTGCCTCTGGAGCACACTGGGTAGGCGACAGTCCGCAAAAGCACCATGTAGCACCTACAAACATCCAGCACACCCAAAAAGCAGGGGTGTTCACACAGGCCAGGCTCTGGTGGAGGGCATAGCCTTTGCACGCACTGACAGCATTGGGGTGCCACATCTAACCCCAGGCCACCAGTAACAGAGCCAGGCACTGTTCACAAAGAGCTTCTCCCATCAAGGGGAACACTTACTAGTCCAATCTGACTGGGATAATCTCTGGGTAGACATTTAGGGAAAGCGAAGGACACAGATTGAGGTTGGTTTATTAGATTATGGACAGCCCCATGCAAATAGGGCCATATTGATCCGGTCTGCAAACACCTGGCTGGGAATACAAGCAGCCCCTGAGTGTACAGAAGCTGCTGGAGATTATTAACCAGATCCATTGCTGTAAATCACATTACCTCCTTCCAAACTCTGACCCAGCACGGAGTCCCCCGTGCTAGGCACTGTACATCCTTGCAGTGCATGGGAGCATCACTTCTCCCAGCCTGGCACCCAAAAAGCCCAAAGATTCAGCCTAAAAAGCATGAAGCTTAGCAGGGGCATCCTGCTCGAGGGTGCATGGAGCCAGGGCTGCACAGCCCACCTACCCCACAGAAATTCCCAAAACAAAGCAAAGCATGTGTTACAAGGAAGGTTAAACTCGCTGTACGGGAAAACTGGCACAGAAATGCAAGGCAGGAATTGAGGAAAAAAAAAAAGGTAGAAAGAAAAGATCACATCTTCAGATGGAAACTCACCCCTGCTCCTACT
The DNA here is from genome assembly GCF_963264785.1 of Psittacula echo. NCBI lineage: Eukaryota > Metazoa > Chordata > Aves > Psittaciformes > Psittacidae > Psittacula > Psittacula echo. Next base: position 21,737,933 of record NC_137740.1, read on the forward strand.
GAGTACCTGGTATTTTGCACTAGCTGCACAGAGAAAATACAAGAGGCTCTCCTGCCTACCAAGACACCCCAATTCCAAGTAAAGGAAGGGGGAAAAAAAAAAAAAAAATAAAGTGCTTCACAGCAGATTTTCCAAGAGATCCCAAAACCCTTTGCAGAGCTTCATTAGCAGAGAAGGCAGCAGCTCCCGGATTAAAGGAGGAACTGGGGAATGAGGTGAATCAAAGGCAGAGGAGGAATCCCACATTCCTCCCTTCTCCCCGCCAAAATGCCCAGCTCTGATTCAGCAGAAGCACCATCAGCAGCATAGCCTAGTGTATCTGACTGCAAACTAAGCCATTTACATTTAAACCACCACCCTACTCCCCTAAAGAACTGCTGCATGCAGTAATTTCCTTGTGACTGGGAAAAAAAAGCCAGATGAAATTGCCTCAGAATTTCCCTGCGTTTTGTTTACAGCCACTGTCCTCAAACCAAGGGCCGGCAAGCAGCACAAGCCTGCTAACAGGAATAAATCTAGCATTTGAGATCATTTAGAAAAGCTCTCCTCATAGACAGTCAGGGCTCTGAGGGGGAAATCCCTCTGCAGGTCTCAAATAAGAGAACTTGAACCATTTTTCCCCTGGAGAAATTTAGGCCTGAAAGATCTTCCGAGTTTCTTGTTTGGAGCTACAAGGCCCGGTAACAAGATCTCTTTCCCTGATCTCACTCAACACTTGACTGCTGCCAAGACCATGCAGAGGCACAGGGAGATGGGCTGGAGAGAGACCCATGGCAGCAGGGAAGACACCTAACATTCACATAAGACGATGCTCTGGTTAGTTGTTATTTATGCATGCATCTGGTTAATATAGCTATCGTTCCTATAATAGGCATGCATTAACTGAACATGAAGATTCCTTCTCCTCCAATGCTGTTAGCAGGCAGCATCTGAAGAGCGATCTGCTGGCACAGCAACTTTCCAGATCACTCCTTCCCAAAATACACGCAGCCAGTGGCCACCACTAACCAAAACCTGGGGAGGCTGATGCAAGCAAAGGCTGGGGGACATGGAAGCATGGGATCAAGGTGGGGGAGGAGGAGGAGCTCATTCATCTCCCAGGAGCAAACAGATGGGGCAGGCAGTGATGGGATCCAGCACACCCTCCAAGAGCATCCTCCCAGCCTGCTGCAGTCACAACAAAGTTTACTTAGCATCAGGCAAACAAAAAAAAGCCTTGAAACAAAACTAAACAGGTTTGCTTCTGTGCTCCCCAAATTGTAGGGAGACCCTCAGGAGCAGTAACGCTGTGCGAAAGCGAGGCCTGGTTTTCTCTGCTTTGCCAACAGGGCTGATGGCGGGGAAGAAATGGGGGAAAGAGCCTGCTGGCAGCCCTGTGCTTCCCACCTCCTCCCCTGGAGGCTTGCAGGAGGCCAATTTTGATTAAACTAATTAAGCCTGCTCCGTTCAAAGAGCTCCAACCACATACTACCAGAGGAGAGGAAGAAAATATAAAATTAAAAAGGAAAAAGGAGAAATCTCCCTGCAAGCACTCTCCTCCAAAGCTATCCGTCCCCAGCAAGGCCCTGATGGACAATGCCACACTGGAAGAGGAAAGCCCAAAAAAAGGACTCGCTGCAGTGACACAGGTCCAAGCCTGAAGACTTTTCTCCTTCCAGTCACCAGGACCTACTGGGACATGTCCCACTTCCTATCAGGGTGACTGGTTTCTATCCCCTCCCAGCTGGTCCCCAGAGGTAGCACCTGCTTTTGCAGAAATACAGCCCTCCACGCAGCCAAGGTCTCCCAGATGCTACCTTCCCTCCTGAACCATCCCTATCTTCCAGCTCCATGCACATTCCCTTCCCTCCTTTCCCTTGAAGGCATCAGGTTTCTGGAAGCAATTTAATTGTGAGCTGCAAAAAGGCTTCCTCAGGCAGCGCTGGCTAGCCTTCCCAAAATGTTTTGCTTGCCCCAAAGGCAGCAACACCAGGGACCTGCCAGACTGCCCCTACAGACCCTGCCCCTGTAGGAAGCCTGCTCCGCTGGGGGAGAGAAGCACCACTTTTGCCTTCAAAGCCTTTCAACTGGATGAAAAGGAAAAAAAAAAAAAAAAAAGGAAAATCAAAGCAAAGGCTTCCTCCCCTTGAAGGGCAGGAGGGAGAGCAGCCAGGGAGAGCTGGACCTGTCGAAAGCAGATCGGGAACCCTGATCCTCCAGGGCTGGAGAAGCAGCACTTTCATTACAAGCTTTTACAGAAGCAGAATGAAGCCTTAGGTGCAATAATTGCATTGAAATTCAAATCAGGGTGTTTAACTCTCCCCTGCGCCTTGGGAAACCTCAGTCGAAATGCAGGATAAGGAGGAGGGCAGGGTCTGAAAACCCCAGAGAAGGGCGGGGGGGGGGGGCAAGGAAAGCAAGCTGCCTATCCTACCCTGTGAAAAAAATCATCCAAAGGGCCTTGGGCTTGCCAGCATATCCTGCTTGCAGCTCTGCCCTGGACCCCAAAAACACCAGCGTTGCCTGCACCACAGCTGCCCCTCTTCTCCAAGTGCCACTCCTGGTGGGGCTGTAGTTGAGGGGGGAGAAAGGGAAAAGAAGGGAGGGAGGAAGAAAGAAAGAAACCCCGTATCGTAATTGCTATATTAAAGAGAAATAGCAGGCAAGAATAATAAGAGAGGTGTCAGAAGTGAAATACAGTAACAGACATTAAAAAAAAAAAAAAGAAAAAAAAAAAGAAAAAAAAAACCCTACAGTTCTGCGATGGGGGTGTTAATTGAACACAGAGCTGGAGAGAACAAAGGGGTGTTAAGGAAGAATAGAAGGGGAAAAAATCCTACCTCCTCCAAAGATCTGATTTAAGTTTGGTGAAGATAATGCACAGGGAAAGGTAGCTAAGAGGCACCTTATATAGCTATTATGTTCTAAAAATTCAAAAGAAAAAAAAAAGGAAAGAAAACACACCAACAAACCCCATTATTCAACAACATTTGCACAGCTGATCAGTGCTGTCTATAAATATTCCACTTTGTAAATTCCCCCCGCTGGTGGTATGTACATTTTTCTTTTAAACCTGAATTCCTTCAGCACAGAAGGGTGATGGAGGTAAGAAAATAAAAACTGGGGGATTTCATATTCAAAATCAGGGTCTTTTTAAGAAGTAGAATTTGCCCGATGCCCTCACCTCCCCCAAAAGAGCAGAGAAAGTGAAACGATGGGAAAAGCTCTTAAGGAGGAGGAATCAGATTAAATGGTCATATATCCTGTGCTCAGCCTTTCTCCACCAGTGCCCGCGGAACGAGATGGGAGTTGAGAAAGGCTCACAGCTGAAATAGATGCTGCTGCATTTTGACAGCAGATATTTTCCAGTTTGCCATCCAAGGACCCCACGTCTGTGTACGCCTTGCCTGATTCTTCCGCTTAGCTATTCTGCTCATGCAGAGAACAGCTTAGACGAAAAAAAAAAGAACACCATACCGAGAGAGAGAAAAAAATAAAAAAAATACAAGGGGGGGGACACACATAAAGACAGGGCCCCTGCCTTCAAACTTTTTATAAATCAGCATCACCATTTCCGATTTCAATCCCTATTGACAGAGGAATCAATTGTATTTAGGACAACAATGCCTTCCATTTCCATGATTATTATTCCAAAAAGCCAGCCAGCCATTTGAAGGCCGTCCTGCCCCTTCCCTCGCAACAAAGCGACCAACAGCAAGTGAAAACACACCAAATGCACGCCAACAACTTACACATATATTTAAGCCATGTTTTTTCCCTACTACATACTCCTGCTTCGATCAAACCTCTCAACTTCTATTACTTTTAAACACACATCAAAAGCAGCAATCTCCAGGTTGCAGACAAAAGACAACCCACCGAGCTTTTATTATTATTATTTGAAGTGTTTATTATGCTTTAAAATAACCGAAGAGCTCAAGTGCAAAAGGGAACTCTTTGGCCAATACATACGACCTCTTTTTCTAAGAACTTTATGGACACTTTGGGTTTGCTTAAGACAACGTTAACTCTATGAAATATTAGCCATAATGCTGTGAGAGGCAGTGGTAAAGTCTCCGTAAGGCTCTGGAGTCACTTAAATCAGGCAGCGGGGTAACTGAACGCACATTTCTGCACATCATAACGCCAGGGGGAAGATGTACGCACGCACTTTCAAACACCCACCAGTGACCACAAACAATCACCAGGATTTCAAAAGCGACACATGCAAAAATCTGGGAAGCAAAATGGAAAGTGGGAAGAGAGAAGCTGGCTCAACTTTCACGCTCCTGCTCCCAAGGAAAGGGTAAACAAACAGAAGCAAGCAGTACCCTCAGCCCCCCAAAAAACAAGGCTAGCTTCCTCCTAGCATTGGGCACACAAAGCAATAATAATAAAAATAAAACAAAACAAAACCGTTTGGCCATTTGCTTCCCTACAAAGTGTGACTTTGGGGGATGCAGATGGGGGAGAGGAGAGAAGGTCTTTGAATTTGCAAAGTAAAACAATCCACCATAAACTTATCTGAGGGTAGATAAACAACACTCCAAAAGCCACCTCAATTCAAACTCTGAAGAGACCTCTATACAGCAGCCTCACAGTCAAATACCCCAGGCACACCAGCAACAAATAAAATTTAAAATCATGTAAGAAGCCCCAGTCTACAGCTGAACATTCTTTATTTCCAGCAGCACACTTTGCCCCACACCATTCTCCCTCAATTTTCTGTAGCGAACAAACTATCCTACCCAGTCACTATGGCTCTCCATCCCTCCCCAGCTCACCGGGACCCTACAGCATCCCCAAGGTCACCTGGATTTCCCACCAGGCTTGGTCCTAGCAGATTCCCCATGCATTCCCCTAACTTTGTAACTGCACCAACAGTAAACTCAAGCTGGGATTAATCGGTTACCCTGCTAAAAAGTACCCCTGCATGGGCAACGTACACATCATTACACACGTGGAGAAAAGTCAGACAAACATTTCCTTTGGCTCACACAAAGTAAAAGGAGGACGGAAAAGGAACTTGGTGGCTTCTTTTTCTTTGGGGTGGCACACAGGGTTAAAACCCATAAAATTGATTTCAAGGCAGGCTCCCTTATGTTACATCATATGAACTGTATGGAGGTTCCCATACTGAACCCACTGCTTGATACTATGGGAACTCCATAAGGAAGGACTCCTTGGGAAGGTCAGACCCAGCCATGCAGCCGTGAGGACTTCAGAGAGCCGAATGCCATCAGTAGGTGCTTTGTCTGGGCTACACGCTGCACAAACAACGCTTAACAAAGGGCCCCCTTAGTCTTTTTATATATATATTGCAAGAGTCAAGTAATTGTATTTTCAATCAGCTGCTCATGCTAGGTTTTATATATGTATTTAAGAAAAAAAAAAAAAAGAACCAGATTCAGGTTTCTGAAAGCTGTTTCCCTTTTATGTGTAACTATCAATGTATATCAACTGGGTGTGCAATCATATTTATTGTCACTTTCATTCATGTCATGCCCTTGCTTATATGGCTTAGATATGAATTATTGACTGTTATAGTCCTTGTTGAAATGGGGTGGGGGAAAGTCAAGTACTTGCAGCGTGCTAAAACAAGGCAGCTACATCGGCATGGAAAAGCTGATCAACTCCAGTCAGCTCAGAAAGCCAACAGCAGAGATGAACACTGCTACCCTCACACCACTGAATTTCCATCATTCCCCCCATTTTTTTTTAATTAAGAAAAAAGAGATTCCAACAAATACATAAGTGGTGCATGTTGCTAAATGTCCTTCCCCAAGCATCTGTTGTTTAAGATCACCCTTGATTGATGACTGCTATTTTTTAATTGTTGCTTTTAAAATTTAAATGCCCCTCTGGGATGTGTTATAAGTGTGTTGGTACATGGTAGGAGGTCTGGAAAGTGGGAAACGGCAGAATCAACGCTCTCATGCCATTAGCTTCTTTAGAAGCCTGAGAACACCCCATGCCATAAAACAACAGTACCCTAAAGTAACTGACAATCTAATATATTACTTTCAGTAAAGGCAACTGACAACACTCTCTTACATGAACTAGCCGGGATGATTGGCAGAGAAGAATATTTTAACTCTTTCTTTAAAAAAGTAAGAAACCTTTATGTTCACCTAATAATAATAGTAGTAAAAGTGCACAACTTCATTTTGTTGGGTTTCCTACCCTACTCGGTACTCAGATTTAATTATTTTTTTCCAAACAGTGCCATGTCTTAAAAGAAGAAAACTAGAGCAAGAGAGAAATTGCAAGGCTTTTGACTTTTTTTCTTCTCCACAGAAAAAGCAATAAATAAAGAGGCTGTACAATAGAAATTAAACCACAATATTTTCCCTTCCAAACGCAAACCACATCATGCAAGTCCACTGTCAGAAGCATAAAATACCTGCAAGTTATTTCTTCCCACTTAAATACTTCTCGGGGGGGGGGGGGGGGGGGAGGGGCAGGGGGGACACAACGACACAAACCTGGTGGAATAAAACCCTCAAAGACCAAAAATAAAAATAACAAAGAACCAACAGCATTGATTTCCTACCTGTTTTTTCTTTGATTTCACACAAGACATTAAAAAGGGCTGGCTTCATCCTGTGGCAGTTTAAAGCATGTTTCCTGAAGAGAAAAGAGGGGAAGGTGAGGTTACAATGTCACCATGAGGAGTAACTTTCCAAATTCAACCCGCTGGCATATGCCTGTCAGAGGTGGGGGGACAGGTTTGAGCCCTCTTTGCCCCTCTACCATCCCTGCTAGGACTTGAGCGCCAGTGCTGCAAACAGTCACCTACTTAACGCAGAAGAGATGAATTATGCCAATTTAGGAATGGCTTGAAAATTGCCTTTGCCACCGAGCGGCTCCCACCACCAGTGCAAGCCAGGCGATGCACTGAGCCGAAGCTAGCAGCATTTGGGAGCCAAGCTGGGTTCAACTGTCTTACTCAATAGCGAGAGTACACTGAGCTCTCTCCATCCCCCACCTTCGATATTAAACTCGACCATGTGCTTTACTAGGCTCATCCTGCAAAGCAGGTGGAAAATAAGCCCCCCATTGCCCCAGCACTGGGGGCTCTCTGCTTAGAGCTGTCAATTCAGGGAATTTCAGCGTGCAACTTGGAGCACAGAGCCACACGCACCTATGGAGAGAGAAACCCATTCCTCTGCCTCCATGCTAATTACATCCAGCTTATTTTCAAGTGTTAAAAATTAATTCTTTACAATTGGGACAGTAAACATTTAAAAACACAGGCGGCTGCTTCTGGGCAGGGGAGGGCATGCTATTCAATGCCTTTCTTTTTGGCTGCTATTATTTCAGAGCTGACCGTTCTCCTGCGGCTTTTGAGTCTGGGGTTAGAATTAATTGGCTGGTTTTAAAACCCACCATGTGCCTGTTGAGGCAAAGAAACTGTATTATTTTATTTCTCTTAAGCTATACAATCATTTAGCCAAGGGTTTAGTTGTATAAAGGGCTGTTGCTACCAGGCGCCGGCTACGGGATTTCTGTTTACCAACCAAAATTACACACGCGAAAGACAATGTGAACATCTGGCAAACATTCACACTACTTACCCCACCACCCACAACATGTTAAAAAGATTTATACATCTGATGAAGTCTCTCAAAGGTGTACACCCTTGCAGAACCACAGCGTCCCCTTATCAGCACCCCCAGATGGGTGCAGACATTTGGGTATGCACAAATCACGTACATACGCTGTAGAAGCCCTCTTACAAACAATACTGGCACTTTGTATCTTCCAAAAACTTCATTTAATAAATAAAAAAAAAAAAAAAAGGCAGCAAAACCACAGTTCAATAGTAGAATGGATGGAGGAAATGCAAAGCCAAACATCACTGATAAATACAGCGCATTTGGCAGCTCAGCATTAAAAATAATAAAAAATAAATACTGTGAGGAAACAGCTGAAACAGTCCAGCAAGGCAAAGCCATAAAGCCTTCTCCCAGCTCTGTTCTGCTTTGGGTTTATTGATTTGATTACCTACACTAAATTATCCAGGCAGGAACACACACAATTCCTGCAACTTTCCGAAGGAAGATCCCCCCTCACTGCCCGGGACCAGCCGGGTAGAAAGGGCATGATTTCCTCCTCCTCACAACTACTCTACCTCTGCAAAAACGCAAGAAAATCAGCCCAGCAACAAGCTTTTTTGGTAAGCGAGAGTTCTACCCAAGCTGGGGAGGCACAGAGGATGTAAGCTGAGGTTTGGGGAATACTTCTATCCTTATGAAAGTTCTTACTACGCGAGTTTCAGGGCCGAGAGATGCATTTTTCCAGGAACAATGTATTCCAGCAATCTGCTCCAGCTCGGAGCACGAATGCCAGGGGCAGGATATCACACCTAGGAGCTCCGCAGCCCAGAAGAAATTTCACATGTACCCCAGGCAATTCAGGGCAACTTTTTAATTATTTTATTTTAATTCCTTCAACTGCGCTTTCAGCTGGGGGATTATTCTCCCCCCCCCCCCCTTAACTTTTGCTAGCGCCTTTGAAGGTGCATATTAGGTTTGCGCTGCTTGCAGCCGGGGACAATTCGGTTACCGTCTTTTACAGCCTTTTTCTTTAATCTTTTCAAATACCTCTGCAATTAAGAAGAAAAAAAAGATATAAAGAGAAAGCTTCTACGTGCATCCTTCACGAGCAAAAAATGACGGCCTTAAAAATATCACCGCTAAAGGGCTCTAAAGAACATTATTGACGCCCCTAACAAACGGAGCAGCACTTTGTGCCCCGCACGCGCAGCCTGCTCCACCAACCATGTCCCTATGGAATTAACCCCCATCTCAAAAAGGCTGGGAAAAGCCAGGCCGCCCGCCCGGCCGAGCAGGAGTTCGGGACCCCGCCGGGGAAGGAACCGGAGATAAGCGGGGAGATGGGGGGAGAGCGGGCTGGGGGCGCCGCGACCCCCAGAAACCGCCACGAAGTTGGACGGAGGCGTGGGGCGATTAACCCATCCCCTTTTCTCCCCTTTCGCCCAATTTCCCCGCAGCAGGAGCCCCCTTCCCGGCTGCGCCTCGCGGCCGAGCGCGCTCCCCCCGCCGGACAACAAAGGCCGGGCCAGGGCGCAGGGGAAACTTCCCCGGCACCTGTCCCCCGCTTCCCCCAGCCGGGACCGGGCCGCCGCTCTCACCTGGCCTGCGCTTCGTCCAAACTCTGGTCCGTGATGGTCATAATCTGCTGTAAGATGTCTCCGATGTCCTGCTTCCTGCCTGCCTCCCCCTCCGCCCCGCCTGGTCCATCCTGCATGTGCTGGGACAGGCCCGGGTGCCCCGGCATCCCCACCCCGCTGTGCGTGTGCATCAGCCGCGGCTGGTCATCCATCGCCGGCCGCCGGCCCCCACTCCGCCGCCGCCTCCTGCCCTGGCTGCCGGGAGCGGCGCGGCTGGGCTGGCAGCCTGGCTCCTCGCTTTCTTTTCTTGCTCGCTTTCTTCTTCTTCTTTCCTTCTTCCCCCCCACCTCCTCCTCCTCCTCCCCCCCAGCCTCTTCCTCTTCGCTTTTTATTTATCCTTCACGCTGGCGCCCAGCTCCGCGGCGGGGAGGAAGAGGAGAAGGAGGAGGGAAAAAATGAAGGGAAAAAAAAAAAAAAAAAAAGAAGAGAGAGAGAAAAGAAAGGGGAAAAAATCCCTTTGGCTGCTGGAGGAGGAGGGAGGGAGGGAGGAGGGAAAAAGGGGAAGGGAGGAGGAGGAGGGAGGGTTCCGGGGAAGGGAGGGGAAACGGCGGCGACTCCAAAAGCAGGGCAGCTAAGCCCCGCGCCCGGGCGGCGGCGGGCGAGCTGGGGGGGGGCAGCGGCTGCGCCAGGGGAGGAGGAGGCAGCAACGGGCGGGGCGGAGCGGAACGGTCGCCCGCGATGGTAGCGGCGGAGCCCCCGCGCTCTGGGGGAGGGCTCCAAACTTTCCCCCACCCTCAGGCTGAGCTCGGGGCTGGCTGGCGGCCCGCACCGCTCCACAGTCGGCAACAGGGCCCCCACCCCCCCCGTCTCCAACGGGCCTGCGCGCACCGCTCCCGGCCCTCGCCGCCTGCTTTTGTTCGGCTCCGGACTCCTCAAACTGGCACGGAGGAACCCGGGGGGCGGGGGGAGGAAGGGGCAGAGGCACCTCCCCGCCCCACCGTCCCCATTGGCGGCAGCAAGGCCGGCCCCCGCTGCCGCCCCGCCTCCTCCGCGGCCTCCCGTCAATCTCCGGGTTCAGAGGTGGGCCGGGGGCCTTGCCCCGCCCGCGCCTTAAAGCGGCCTCGGCCGCCAAAGAAGAGGGGAAAGGGTATCGCGGTGTGGCGGTCTGTGGGGGCTCGGCTTGCGGAGCTCCCCATTTACTGCTCTGCGTGTCTCCCCCAGCCCTAGCTCTGGCCCCGGCCCGCCTTCCATCTCCCCTCAGAGCTGCGCCCTTCAGCCTTCCACCGGCCCCGGGCTCATGTCTGCCCCCACCTTTCCTGCTCCCCTTCCCACATTTCGCCAGTCTTTCCTCAGCCCTGCTGCACCTCACTCCCCTCGGCCTCCCCGTGCCCCACCGCCAGCCTTCCCTGCTCCCCACAGGCCCCTGCGCCCCTCAGCAGGGGTCTCCTTGCCGTCCCCTGTTACCCAGCTGGCTGTGACTCCCCAGGTGTCCCCACATCAGCTCCATGTTCTGGGTGGGAGCAGTGACCCCCTCTGATGTAGCCCCCCATGGAAGAGCCTTCCCTCTCACCTCTGCTGCGAGTGTCACCTCATGGAGCTGTTTCTCTGCTTCCTCTTCACTGACCCATGTGTTTCCTACAAGTGGGGCCCCAGAACAGTGGTGCCACAACCCACACCTGCCTGAACAGGGCAGGGGAAGCTAGCGGAAGTCCCAAGGCTACCAAGGCTGCCATCCAGACCTAAATGTCACGATGTAACGCACTCTGGAGGGGGAGGACTTCCCCAGCCTCTTTGTGCATTGCCGGTCATCTGAGGCTGTTCTGTGGCCAAAAAGACCTCTGTAGGCATCAGCTGGTGAGCAAGGATGGCCCTGGGATCAGGCTTGTCTGCAAATTATATTTAAAAGATAATAAATAAAACAGTTATGGTGATATAAAAATTTCTTGTGTGGGAGATGATTTCATCAGACTGTCCCTTCCTCAGATCAGAAGGTTGCCAGCTTCAGGACCCCCGTAACACAAAGGAAGATGGGCCCAGCCCCGGTTCCTGACCTCAGCACTGGCCAGGGAAAGAGCCATCAGGCTGACTGGAAAGAAAAAAAAGGCAATTGTTTTGCTTCCACTCTTCCTTTTAAATGAAACACTTTCCAGTGTTTTAAGCAAAACATGACTTTTCATTTTGAAATTTCCTTTTGAACCATTAAAACGTTTTAAAGTGGTTGAAGGCGAAGTGAGATGTTTTGATTTTTGTCACTTTGAAATGTTTCACTCAACACATTCTTCATGTTTCTCCATTTGCCAAAATTTCATACAGGTTTGTGCTTTCTCACCCAAGAGATATCTATATATTTTTTACTTTTTTGAAAAGGAAAGAAAGTAAGGGGAGATAAAATAACCTTTATCTGTATGGCTCCACAGGAAGCAGAACTTTATCCAAGAAACAAAGAGTCAAGGGCCTCCTCTCCAAAATCCAAACTTTCAGACACTTAGTCATCCCTTCACTTGCTTGCTCACACACCAAGTCTAGACATACGCTGTCTCAAACTCTGATAGGGACTCTCCCATCCCTGGAGGTCCGTCCAGGGTCTTTTGGGTTTGATTTTGAATAGCTCTGAGGAGAAGCAGTGCAGCAGAGCTGAACATGCACAGTGAAAAAAGGCACCAGCGGCTGTGAGGGGACAGAGAGGGACACTAGGACATGATGGCCTGCTGACCCCACAGATTCTTGTATTGCAGATCCTTCCTTCATTTTCCAAGTCACAACATGGTGCCTCTCAGCACATCAGGTAGACACGCAAGAGCAGGAGCCAAAAGACCCTTCAAGGAGCCAGCACAGGTAGGGTACGAGCACACATGGGGGTGAGGTGCGTTGTCTGTGGGGCCCCAGGCAGCCGCACAGTGTCTCAGAGGGAGAGGAGCAGAGCAACCTGAGCTGTTCCAAAGGAAGCATAGCATCACAGGGCCTTGGAGGAGCCATCAGACCAACACAGAAATGGCCAGAACTCTGCCTCTGCTGTCTGCTGGAGTCTGTAAAATCCTTCTTGTCAGAGATAACTAATCCTGAGGCCTTTCCAACACCTTTCCTGAAAAGCATATTTCATCTCTCTGTCTTCTCCTGCTTTCCAAGTGCATGAGATTGCAATGAGTATTACCGAAAATATTCCCCATGGGAGCTGACACTGGGCTCCCTTAAAACCCAAACACCACCACCCCTCCTTCCCCAAGTCACAAGCAAGTGCTATGCTCTATTATCTCTACACCCACTAAATCTTTCTGAAATAAAGAATAAACATTTCCACCACACATAGTGTAAGTGTATGTGCCAAGCTGCATCGCTTCCTCTCCTCTGTGGTTGTTATAAAGTGGTTTTGTTTCAATGGTGAAACAGATGGACAGATTCCAAGTCTGGCGTCCCCACTCTCTCCAAGTACATCTAATGCTATCTTTGGTTTATCACAGATTCCTGAAGAAAATGTTTATGGAAGCCTCTTGTTTAAAATCTTGGCTCCAAGCAGCATGATTCCTATTATTTATTAAATTAAAATCAAGCTGTTATTAATGCACCATTACTGTGGCAAAGTGGAGCCTTGGAAAATGAAGACATTTCTATTTCTAGAAAACAAATTCTATTTCTCTGAGCATGAGAGAAGCTTCTCCCCATAACTGTCTCTCAACACTCACACTGCAATGGGATAAAAAGCAGTTTCCTGGCCTGAGACTCCTTCAACATTTTCTTTTTGGTGAGGAGAGCCATGGACTCTTGCTTCACTGTCCAAAACATTACATCCCAGAGTCAGACAGCATACAGATCGTACGTAATACTGTTGGAAGGCCTTTACCTAAACATCTTTGTAGCAGTTCCCTTCTCCTTTCACCATGACCAAATTAGTTTTCCTTCCTTTTCTGCAATTTTCCTCTAACATATTCCATCAGAAAACCAAAGCTATTCCTATTTCCCAGCCAGCCACAGCCACCATAATACTATGAGCTCCATACAGATGGTCTCTCTTTGATTGAAGCACGCACAGTTTAACATTCCTAACCAGTTTTCAGAGGAAATTCTTATGTTTTCCTAGAAATGTTGTGTTGCTGCTTTGAACTGATTGTTTATTTGTCAATTTAGTCATTAACCTTCTTTCTTACTCCTTTGGCTTTTGGTAAGAGAGAAAATGTCAAAGGGAAGGGAAGTAGGCTCAGAATGATTTCCCCTGGTGAAGGATCCCAGTCCCCAGAAGCAAAGGGAGTTTTCTCATCAATTTTAGCAGAGACACAGCTTCACTCACAGTGCCAGGTTAAATCAGGGTTCACGTTTTTTGCAGGGTTTGCGTGTTAGACTTTAGCAAAGTACATGGGTCTCCAAGAGTGATCTCAATCTGTAGATCTCAAAGCCCTTTCAAAATGAGCTAAATACCTAATGATTGCAGCTCAGGTGGGAGATGGGAAGAACTGACTAGACAGTGGGAAAGCCAGAAATGGATTCCCACTCACCCCACTCTCAGCCTAACTTTCAGTCCCCTGCATCACACTGACTTTACATGGTCATGGTCTATTCTATTAAGAAATGCATTGAAGATGCAAGATGCATCTTAATTAATGCATTGCTTATTAATATTTCCTGATCATTAAAGTATTACAAACAACCTGAACATGGGTAAAATACTACTACAAAGGGAAAGGGGATCAACTTCTGCTCACGCAAAAATTTGTTGCGTCTAAACTTGTTGTTTGTTACTTATTCAAATGCAAGTAACAAAATTCTTATCATCAGAAGTTTACCAAAAAGGAAAACTGCTTTTCCCAATAGCTGACATAAACATGTAAGTGCTACCAAACATACTTACATGTTTGAAATAGATGGCATAATTACAATGAGTTATAGTCAATATTCAGTCTTTCCCTGGTTTAAATGCTACCTTCTGATATAGCACAACACATCCTTTAATTGTGATCACATGCTCTTTCTTAGAGACTGCTGTATTTTTTTTGTTCACAAAAACATCTATAATTGAAAAGAAAATGGCAGTGTTTACAACAAATTCTTTGCCCTCCTGGATATAAAAATGTGACTTCTCTTACAGAATGTCCTATTTCTGTGGCTTCTGCATGACAGCAAGCCACCTGCAAAATCATTTTGGACATTTTTCCAGACCCCAAATTTGAATTTCAGCAAGGAAATGCAGTTTTTGAAGACTGAAAAAAATCCACAAGAATTCTGACAACAAGTCAGGTAAAAGCTATCAGAGGAAATACCAACAAAAGCAGTCATAGAGTCCTCCAATAAAAGCAGGTCCACTCCAGGCTCAACAAAAAAAGGTCTTTTTACCTCTTTCAGCCAATACTGATGTTCCTCAAAGGATACAAAACAGCTGTTAAATTCATTTTTATCTAGCGTGTCTCACATTCTGTTCAGCACTTTATAACAACAGAAAGCCACATTAGAGGGACAAACACATGATTATATTCCACAGCTTCTCCATGAGATCTCACAAGTCAGGCCTCCAAATGAGACCTTCTCTTCACCACCAGCACTATGGGCTCACTTTGTCATAATCCCGTTTTCAGATAATTTACCAAGAAGGTATATCCCTATTCTTCTTTTACAGGTGGGGAAATGGAGGAAGAAGAAGGGCCTTACCTCTATGGACTAGGAGAAAGAGCCAAGGTTATTACTCAAAGGTGATCATGTTATATCTACCTTGATCACAGTGTCTGTGAAAGAAATCCTTGCTTCCTCATGTGAACTATAGTAGCTAGAATGATTTTGTGTCTCAGTTGCAGACTTGTGGTTTTGAAATGTTTTCCACAATATCATCTACCTTCAGGTGGTCTTTATGGAGTTCATCTGCAGCTCTCTTGAGATTTCCACAGATTTACAAGGCTGAGAAAGGCTGCAAAGGAAAAGGCTCAGCTGCAGGTTTCTGATTTCACCTTATTTAAAAAGAGGGTTTTAAGGCTATTCCCAAAGACAACTTTCATCAGACCCAGATCATGTGATAGAGTAAATATCCTCTGTCCCTTGCAGCAGTAAAGTTGATGTCCCTCCATGCCGAGGTCTGCCAAGAAGACCCTTGCTACGCTCTGAGATAGAGCCCTACCATCCCATGCACCTCTCAAGCTGGCCATATCCACAAAGTAGTGAGCAAAGAAGTCACAGTGAGACATAGGTCTCTATGGTGGTAAGCAAGCCAACAGCTCCAGTTTACTGACTCACTTTTCAATAAAATCCCACATCCCCCCACCCCTCTTGGCTTGCTCACAGATTCCTTCAGTCTCTCTTGCAGGGGTTTTGACCCAGTGTTCCTTCAGGCTTTGCTATTATCAGCTGTCCCATCCTTTCTATACAGCTGCTGAAGTTGGACCTTAGCCTTTTATTTCATTTTCATTTGGCTTCTTCCCCAACTTCCCATATTTGAGCACTTCGCTTATTATCAGTCTGGTCCCTCCTGCACTTTGCTCAGCTTCATTCTACTAATTGGTTCGAGTATGGGCCCAGCATTCCCTAAATGAGAGTCACTTCCCCTTGCACGCAGTCACTGCCACACATTCAACATCCTTTCCAGGCTCCCAGAGGAGGAGAGAGACTTCATCTCCAGAAGGTGCTGATGTCCTTGACTGAAAGGGTCTGAGACAGTGATCAATATTATCACTGATATATGATTGTGTCCCATATTGTTTTTTCACAGCCCAGGAAACACGTCTCCTGGCAGGTCCTGAAGGTTGTAGGACAGAGAGGCTTCACAACCAGACATCCGTTTTCACTATTGTTCTTATCAACGCTTTTCCCAGTAATACCCCTACCTAATACCACCACCTTGGGAAGACCAAATTTCAAATAGCCAGCAACCTAAAACTAGGGTGTTCACTTTAATTCCTATGAATTGAAAATATCTGGATTCTCACACTGTCAGACAAACCAATTGCACCACCCTTGCTGATAACCTTGTCTTTCCAGAACCCAAGTCACCACCACTTCCCTGTGGCTCCCAGGTCATAAAGAGGTATCAAAACCACTCACCTCTCACTTGTAAGGAGGCAGTGCTGCAGAGAGAATAACCACAAATCACAGCAGCAGTTCTCCTGCCCCTAGACCCAACTCAAGTTCACCAAGGACTTTATTTTCCCTGGTTGACTGGGCAGAAAACCTGCAAAGCTTAATTTCTTACCATGTTTTCCCAGGAGGAAAAAATCTCACCTAGATATGCTGTCAACTCGCATCTTTTATCTCACCCCAAAAAGACTCAGGCAGGTTAAGCCTGAAAGAAAGAGAAAATATCAAAAGCTGCTTGTTTGATAAGGGCACACCTATACTCCAGCAGCACCTGGTTACTGTGGGACATGTGGAGCTGGAAGCTGGGCTGGGGGAGCAGGTTGCCCTGCCTAGGCACTGTTCTCTCAAGGAAAAGCCAGAAAGGACAGGTTGTCACTAGCTCTGAACAAAGTGCAAAGCCTGCTGAGCAAAACCTGTTCTCATCTTGCAGTGAGCTCAAAGCCACCTAGCACTCACATTCAGTGAGTGTCTCACTGACCCCATCAGCTCAGCACCCACTAGGGAGGGAAAGTTACAGCCCTGAGAATGGAAAGTCAAGTTTGCTGGGATTGTGGCTTTGGAAGGAGGTCCTGTTGAGCCAAAGGAGGTGAAGGTCTGAGACACCGCTCTGGAATGAGCCTGCAGCCTCCCACACTGGTCTGTTTATCAGCAGCTTCAACTTTCCCAGCTTCCATTTGATGAGTGCAGAAGTCAAGGTGTCCAACGGATGGGATCTTTGGGAAAGGGCCAGAAGATATTTGCCAGAGGGCTGGAAAAACATGAGGGTGCCATGGTCACAGCAATGGGAAAGACTAAGGGACACATGAAACTCAAAAAAAGCTACCCACAACTCTAACATGTTGCTTTTCCTCAGTCTCATACTGGGGAAGTTCCTCAAAGGATATAAATTAATAAACCTTGTTTGAAGCAGTACTAATTTACTTACAGTAAAGACCTGGCTTTCAAATTTTAGAGGCCCCAGGTAGGTGTTGCACAGAAACCTGAATGTCAAGGACCACACTCAGCTCTCACTGCTCTGGCTTCAGAGAAAGAACTGAAACTCCTTCTATGTTCCAGGCCACTCAGCCGCTTCCTCCAGCTAACTGGTCTTTCTGCATTTGGATAGTCTAATTCTGGAGCAATACTTGAGTCAGGAGAGAAAGACACTGGCAGAGCCCAAGGAGGACCAGGAAGGAGAATAGTCATCCCAGGTCCCTACTGTCCCCATGGAACAGGCAGTGTAATGCTCCCAGCAGGCAGAAGGGATGGGGTGGGAGGAAAGCAATGGGAGCAGTGTCCTGGGAGATGCAGAGCGCCATGAGCAGAGGGGAAAGGGAAGAGAGGCAGAAAAAGCTACATGGGTATTCTATAGTCATCACACATATGCATCCTGTCCCGACTGAAATGCATGACCTGTGACACGCCCAAAGGTGGGCAGGAGATGCAAAAGCAGCAAAGGGACTTGTGCTCACCAAAAAATGCCCTGTACATTCTCCTCAGAGAATGTCCCAATGCAGAGCAGCGTTTGACATGTTAAACCACTCCCAGGCCAGGGCCCTGCTCCATCTCCCTTCCCAGCCTGCTCAATGCTGGGAGCTGGGAATGTAAACCATCCCAACAAGATGTGCTCTCAACATCCATCTCTTTCTATTTCCACTTCTTCCTCTCATTTAGTTGAGACAGAGACAGACTGAGAAGGGTCAGACTTACCACATGAGCCCCAAGGCTCAATGTAAACAAGGGAGAAAAGTTCCCAGGGCTTGGGCTAGGGAGTGGGGAAAGGATAGGCATACCTCCTGAAACCTCAGCAGCTTGCCAGTCTTGTGACCTGAAATCAAGGCCGTCAGGGCCTGCTCAGACCTAATAGCAGTGTTTACTTGCATTTGAGCTAAGGGGCTGGCTTGGAAGCCTTAGGCAGTCATTGTTCTAGATAACAAGAAAGGGTGCTCCTTACATGCACACTCTGGACACATCTGGCCAGCTGCTGCTCCTGGGCACTGCCATGTGGTTGAAGGCAAAGGCAGAGCTCTGTGAGAAATAGTAACATCTATTCCTTTCATAACCTCCAACTCTGCAGGTAAAAGAGAAATGTAAGCTCTCTTTCGGGAGATGGAAGGGCAGAGTGATGCAAGTAGCACCCTGCCTGCCTTACTTTTTGACCAGGTAAGTGTTATTTACCAAAACATGCTCAGCCTGTTTTCATAGGCTATATACTGTAGCATTCTCCAAGACAGTGCTTGGCAGATAGACTGCACGTGGACTGGAGGCCACAGTGCTGCCCTTAGCCCTGGAGTAACATCCCAGAAGAAAACAGCTTCTGGAAGACTCCACCATCCCAGCCTGCTTTGGAAGAAGATAGCCTCTGCCAGATCTTCATCACAGGCAGGACAGGAACCTTCGCTGCACAGTGCACAGTTCATCTGTGAATGGATGGACCTAAGCAACAGCAGGATCAACGCCAGGATCAGCGTTCGGTTCACAGCAGTAAAAACATATCTGCATTTTGATACGAAGTTATCAAAGAGTCATTTCAATGACAGAGCAAGCTAGAGCAACAGCTGCTGTGT
Source organism: Psittacula echo (assembly GCF_963264785.1). Taxonomy (NCBI): domain Eukaryota; kingdom Metazoa; phylum Chordata; class Aves; order Psittaciformes; family Psittacidae; genus Psittacula; species Psittacula echo. Next base: position 21,756,641 of record NC_137740.1, read on the forward strand.
AGACACAGTTAGACTGACTCCATTCAGTAACAGGTCTGTCTCTACATCAGAAACCCCAACTATACCGGTGATATGAGAATGGCATTGCACTAGATTTGCTCTATGGAGCTGGGATCAGGTTCTAACCCTAGGCTTTTAGACAGCTTTTTCATCATCTCCCCTCACCACCACTTAAATCCAACCCCAAGTGCTGGAATAACCAAATAATATCAATTAAATTGCCTCAGAGGAAACAACATGTGCATTTTTACAGGGCTGAGCCAGAGCCCTGTTCTCATGCTTCATGATGAAAGGAGTTCTTTAGGCTGCACAAAACACTTGCATTAAAAGGCAAATATTGTAACTTCTTCCTTTTTTTCTTTAGAACCCAGAGCAGATAAGAGAGAATTTGTAATGTGGAATCAGAGGTGCCCCTTAAAACAAGAAATCAATGTATCTAGTCCTCAGCTGATATACTGGGTAGATCCTTCTTAAGGGTAGAAGAATGGTCTTGGCTTGGTGCTGGAATTGCAGCAGGAAAAGTCTGTGGTGGGATGCAAGAGTAAAGAAAACAAGTATCAAACTTCTTAATCTTCCCATTAGGAAAGTGTTTCTGCACTGAGCATCTCTTCCCACTTTCTCAAACACCCTTCCACTGCCTAACGGGTGGCAGTGTTTGTTGCATACACATGCTCACACAAATCCCATGTGCTCTTATCATCCCATTTGAGACATGGCTTCCCAGACTGTATCAAGTACAAAGTGAAATCACCTGAAGAGTGTCGCTTTAAAAGCCACGGAAGTGCAGAGAGCAGAACCAGCAGCAGTCAATAGCAATTTCCACTGCCAGGTCGATACCATCTGATGGCTGTGTAGCTGTAAAGATTGTTTCACACACATATCAGGAGGTGGGTAGGGGCAGGAAAAGTGGAATTGGTTTTAATGATTGCAGGATTCAAAGTACTCCTGGCTCCCTCTCCCTCTTCTTCTTTCACAAGAAATACATGCACAAAGAGTCAGAAATCAAATTTCCAGCCCTGTCAGTTCCTATCACACCAGCTCCCCAGCTTGGACTCCTTCCCGGTTTGCCAGGAAAGCTTCTTCTAATCCACTGAGGAGTGCATTACCGGGAGATGGAGTTGCAGCCTGTGTCCAAACTTCCCTGCAGTTGCAGGTCATTAGCTCCACCGGTTTGGACACAGAGCTACAGCAGAAGCACAGCACTCAATTCAAACCCAAAGGGTTTCCACATGGGGGTAATTTGCACTATTTACCTCCTCAGACAAGATCAGCATCTCATTTTGCTGGGTGCTGTTATGGGCAGGGAATAGTAGGCAAGCACAAACAGCTCAACAGAAAAAAAAAATAATAAAAAAAGGAGGGTACCCATTTTGCAGAGAAAATGTGTGAATGGCTATAGCCTAAAATATAATAGCACATTGTGTTTCTGTTGCCTCATAAAGTGCTTTTCAGACAGTGACTCCAGGGGCAACACATGAACAAACATGTCTTGGTCAATGTTAAGAGCATTGTGGTGGGACAAAGGAGGCCGGTTCTAAGCCCTGGGGTTCCCAGGGCTGGCCCCGTGGCCCCAGCTCTGCTCTTTGGCTCCTATAAACGTGCTGAAACACCAGTTACTGCTTCTGTTTCCCTTGCACTGTCTGCCTGCCTGCCTGCCTCCTGCCTGAGGCATGGATTCTTTCTTACAGGGTTTCACTAGCTGGAGCTCTGATCTCTGCTAGGAAAAGCTCTCAATTGCTCCTGCAGTAAATGAAAGCCAAGACTGTGTCTGCTCTTCAGAAAATAAAGAACATTAGTTTGATTTGTTGCCTTCTAATTCATTAACTCACTGACAGCTAAACACAAACTTTTCCCTCACCATCACAAGAAGATGATTTTCCAAGAAGCTGAGCCCCCACCATTGTATCTCCTGACCCTTAGTGCCTGGGTACCAAGGTAGGAGCAGAGCTGGGTATCTTCCAGCATCTCTCTCTGACAGCTGGGGCAAAGCAGCTTCCCCACAGTTCATCAGGTTATACCAGGTAGATACAACCTACCTTCTCTGCTCCCCAGATCATTTCATAAAACACAAGTCACTGGTGTCTTACATGCCCATCATAGATTATTCTGACACCCTCATTTGGGCCTCATACAATAACTGGGATGCAAACACAATAACTATAGGTGTATGCTGCCAGTGGGTCTTTCATCTTGTAGGATTCCCCATGAACCTGTAGATGTGTAACACACGTATGCACACATCCTTGCTTCTTTTTCTCCCATCCCCTAAATCATCAATCCTGATTTGCTGCAGCTTTTTTTTTTTTTTTTAAATAAATACACAAGCATTTTAGGAGGGCCTGACCACCAGCTTGATTCTTTTACGGAAGGCACAACGCATATGCGCAGTGGTTAGAAGCATGCTCCCAAACTCCTGGTCTCCAGAGTCCTTTTAGAAGCAGAAATGGCAGGTAACAGTATTCAAATCTTGAAGCCTGGAAACAGCGAAATGAGGTAGAGCTTCACTGCCAGGGCTTGAGAAACTTGAGAGGGGGAGGCTCCAATTAGTAGGGCTTGCTTAAGTTTTAAATCAACAGAAAACCAGCTGGGTTTCAGCCACCAGAGCCACTATTGCTCTGGATCCAACTTCACGAATAGTTTTTTTCCTGGGAGGAAATACAAAGAGAGGAATGAATAGAGGGGAAACACATAATTTCAATATTTTTAAACACGGCATCTTGCTGTTTCAGTTTGAAACACTCCTGGTTTATACTTGCCCCTTTCAGAGGCCCTACCAGCTTTTCCCCGAGTATGCTGTGCTCCATCCAGCAGTGCTGCCAGGAGACACAGGGAGGGTGACAAACACAGTGGAAGACAAACAAAGCCCAAGCTGTGAGATTACTGAAGCACGTTAGCTCAGCGAAGGAAGGTCAACACAATGCAGTGGACATCTGACCTTCTAAGGAAGCTGGCAAATAAACTCCATTTCTCTCTACATGCATGACAGTGATGCTGAGACCACTTGTGCCCTTCAGTCTGGCCAGCAATGCAGAAGAACCCACAGATAAAGGCTTGAACTTCAGAGCCGTTGAGGTCAGACAGGCTGCCAGGACCAAGTAAACCTACTACTGTGCAGGTGGAAGAGCTGTAGGAATTTTAAGTCAAGGTCTGCCTTGCCTGCAGAAACCACACATATATGCAAGAAGAGACCTCCTAAGTCTCATGGTGTCTCCTCAGCGAGTTCATAATTTGCTAATTAGTCACCAAGCCAGCACCCACCATCCTTCTGCTCACAATAAACCAAAACATCATGAAACACTTGATGGAATAAAAAAAAGAAAAAAAAAAAAAAAAAATCCCGAAGGTAGTATTATTTTTGTGTTTTGGGTCACATTTTCAGGTTTCTGCAAAAATAAAGTGGAAAGCCCTTGTAATGGTGCAATTCCAGAGGCTGGGACTTTAAATAAAATCCCACGCACTGGGAGATGCTCAAGGCAGTATCAAGCACAGCTTCTGCTTTGCCTGTGCTCAACCCTGCAAAAGACTGAAAGGGCTCTCTCTGTCTGCTCAGCAGTCAAAGAAAATCTTTGTCGTGACTTGATCTCAGATACCCACAGAGTGAAAATAGCTGAGATTGGCATGTTTGTTAGGCTCACAGGTAAAAAGCTCAGTAAGCAGCAAAACCCAAAATAAATAGTGAGAGTTGACAACACTGAGTGAGGGAAACTTGTATGGGAAATAAAAGACAATTTTGAATAGTGAGGGTAGTTAATCACCAGGTCCAGTTACCAAGGGAAATGGCAAATTCATCATCAGTCAAAAGTTGTGCATAGAGACTGGATGTCTTCCAAAAAGCAGCACTCCGGTTCAGGATCAAGTTTTTCTGTTCAAGAGCATCTCTCAGAGCAGAATAACACCTTTCGTCATAGCCTCTGCGGGTGATACTGGCGTGAGCTGCCAGGCAAGCGGATGAGGGTACAGTGCTGCAAAGTCCCCACCTCACAGCCCAACCTCTCCCCCCAGCCTGGCTCCCCTCAGTCACACCAGGGCTGGCTTGTGGGGCCCAGCCAAGCACCAAAACTCTGTACTGACCATGGCCCTTCTCCAGACACCCTGCCTGAGCCAGGCTCTGAGTCCCAGCCTCTGTCATGCTCAACCCCAGCATGGTGCTCCTGGCCATCATGGCAAAGCTGTGCCACTGACCTCTCTGCACCAGAGCGCTGACTGCCCAAGGCAGCCAGGGAAGCATTATAATGATCTCTGTTTTCCTTTACTTCTTTTAGTCTCTGCATCTGCCCCTTTCTTCCTTTAGCTGCCACACAAAACCAAACCCACAATACATGCTCTGGCTCCCATTTCTTATTCCAGGCAGTTTCCTTGATGCCCAAGACGCTGATTTGAACTGACCTCTCTCTCAGTGCCACCTTACCACCAACCCAGCTCCACATCCCTCCTTGGAAGCAGAAACAAAAATCCAGGGGCAAAGCAAAGTGACCTTGGCATCCCTGATGTGCTGTAGCACCTTGATCTCCCAACCATCACATGGGAAAAAAGCAAAATGGATCAGGGTCTGACTTCCAGCTTTGATTGCAGACACAGAGAGCAAAATGCCCGCTAGTGCATCATGATGTTGCAGTTCCTACATGGAAGTGACTCCCCAGATCCCAAAGGGCAGAGCTGTGCTCTCTTTCCTCCTTTACCAGCCAATACAGCCAATTTAAACAGGTTTCAGAAGAAAGCAGGTGCCTGCAGCTCATGCTGCTTCCCTCATCCTTGTAAATCCAGTCTCTTGAGTGAATGGCTTGTTTGGAGAGAGCCCTCCATTTGTTTGTCTGGGCTCTAGTGATAATAGCTCTAATTTATCTCTGAGCTGGGCAGGCATGTCTAATGTGTTTGAGTATTTAGAAGCATTACGGAGGTTTCATTTGGTCAATTGTTTCTTGAAATCCTTTCCCCCACACAAAACAGCCCTGCAAAGGTGGAACCGCTCCACCGCTGGCAACCCCAAGAGCCACAGCATGTGCTGCCAGCCTGGGAGGGTCACCCATGCCAGGGCTGCTGGATTCACTGAAGGGGAGGCACAGCAATCCCAAACGTTGTAGTAGCCAGTCTCGGAAATTAAAGACCAAGCAGCTGACCTCTGAAAGAGGCAATAACAAGATGGTCTGGAACGTGCCACTACACCTCCTCCTGCCTAGACCTTCCAAACCTGTTTCCTTTAACATCTGTCTCCTCCATGTAGACACACTCCATCTTATCTCAGACTTGATTAGGCAGGGTTAGCTTAGCATCTACATTGGGAAATACAGCACAGTTGGCCAGCACATTGTACCTAATCTTAAACTAACCCTTCCTGCACTCCATTTCAGCTATAACCAGACACCAGCTGAAGACACCAGCTGTTAGGTCCCAGCAGAAGGGGTTAACCTGAGACAGTGTTGGGGAATGGTGGGACCAGGCCACTGGTAGAACATGCTATCTGGCTAATGGGGTACTTACAGCCCGAGCTTAACACAGTACTGCACATCACCTGTGCTATGCTAGCAGGCCCGTGCATGCTTTGGCCCGTGACAAATGCAAGGTCACGTGCTTTGGCTTAAATCACTTTCGTGGAGGTTTCAGCAATTCTCTTCATGCCATTTCAGCTAATTTTAGCTGCGAGCTGAGAGGCTGTTACAGAGGTTCAGCCGACTGGTGGCAATTTATCAGGTCACCCTGTTGGCGTGGGAGCTGGATCCGACAGCTCTGCCCTCTCCGCTCTCCTTTTTCCTAACACGAGAGCAGAAGCATCAAGAACCAGACCTGTTGCACAGCACCTGTACAGGCAGAGCAATTTAACAGAGTCAGCATAAGCAAGTCCACATTGCTCCCCATGTCTGTCCTCCAGGCCACCTCACACACCAAGGTGCAACTGGTGCCCGGCTGGAACATGTCGGGCATTGCACACCTTTGCCCAGCCAGGAAGAAATGACACCGCAGCTCCCCGGCTGCGACCACAGGGCTAATTTGTAGAGGCCGAATGTAATTACTTACCCTGGCACACAGCCAGGACACCAAGGTTAACACCCTTGCTCTCCAAAGTGTGCCAGAGGAATGTTAGAGGGATGCTGCCAAGTCATTTTATATGCCTCGACTTCAGGTGTTGGAAAGGTGTTGCAAACAGCAAGTTCTAGCAAAGGCCAGTCAGGAGGAAAAGGGCAGTCATGGAATTATTTAAAAAGCAAAATAAAAAAAAGGGTTTGTTTCCTGCTTGGCTGATTGGGTTTGTTATCTTAAACTTTACTGTGCTGCACTAAGGACCTCATTACATCAGCCCTGTAGAAAAGTTAGGGCTTGCAGATGCATCCTTCAGTTGCTTTGGAAAGTTTCAAGCCTCTCTTGGCCTTGCTAGGGAAACCTTGTGAGGCCTTGAAAAACTTCATCTCTGTCCCTGAGCTCCCCGTCCCTCTGATGGCCTTGGCAGTGTCTGAGCTGTCATCTCCCAGAGCAGGGGCTGGCACAGACACCACATCTGTGCTGTGCTGAACGGAGTGAGTGCTCGGCTCGACAGTCCTGTAGTGCTGCGAAAAGTTTCTCATTGCCCCATTTATTATTTTTACATGGGTTTAAAACAGATTGAAATAGCCCTTGTTAAAAATAAAAGCCACCAAATTTAGCCTTCCTTCCCTCTTCCCCGCCTCCTGTTTCCTGGAGTATTTGCAACAGGCAGTTTGCTGGGATGTTTTTCCCCAGGGGTTTTGTCTGTAATTTATAAAACTTTGATGAAAAATGCAAAAGAAAGGGAAAGAAAAAAATACATCAACTTCCAGGTGACCTCTCTCCTTCTGCAGCAGCTCTGCTCCCTTACAGCAATAGGGCATTGTGGCAGCCATGTCTTCAGGGCCCACATCCAGTATCCTTTAGGGTCAATGCAAACCTGCCCTCTGCCTTCCCTGGCGAGTCTTTCCAACCCCCCTTGATGGATGTAGCAATGAGAGATACAGTTCCCTTCCTCTAGAGTTTACTAGTTCAGAGAAAAATGTCACAAATTCCCACCTCTTAGCAGCACTGTGTTACTGTCAGGTGTCCCCGGAGCTTACTGGTCTGGAGGACTTCCCAAAAACTATTAGCACAGGACCTTGGAAGAGCTGGACTGCTGTCCCCTCCTGGTTTTAGGGCAAAACAAAGAAAAAAGTGCCACAAATACATCACTCCTGACTACCAGGATGAGAGCAAGGCTAGTCCCACAGCACCCAGAGCTGATGTGATCATTTCATGTCTGCTGATGAATCAAAAAACCCAAATAAGTGAAAACCTCTCTGGCCTTCGCCTTGGTAAACCCACACAGGAAAGGGCAACGCAGAATCCCAGTCCCTTTACCCTCTGTGGGTCACCTTTCCAGCAGGAGAGCAAGGACAACCACAGCTAGAACAGCAGCTATGTGGCAGCAATCCTCTTCGCAGGGCTGTGATGGCTCCACCCTCTGCTCAGCCTGACGTGGGGCTTGGGATGATGCCTAATGTGGGAACACTACTCCATGCTCCCTACTCCTGTAGGGGGGAACGCTGCAGCAGTACATATGCATGTATTTATCTACATATACATGTGGGTATATACTACAGCATGCACACAATGCATATTGAGATAATATTTTGAGAACAAATATTTCATTTGAAAAGTCACTGTATGACAACAAGTTAATTATCTATCATATCATCTCTCAAACCCAAACATTTTGAAAGCTAGGAAATATCTAATTAAGATCATCATAAATCTTACTCTGTCTTACAAGCCCATTTTCCTAAGAAATACATATTTCATCACAATGCAACATCCGAAACTCTGACCTATAAGATATTAATAACTAGTTCACATGGTTTCTCTATCTAAACACCTTCTTGCAGAGGTTACCATGAGGTAGCACAGGATAATTATTTGGTAATGCTCTCCTGGCAACTTGACTTCCAATAAATCTGTAGACAGAGAGTTAAGAGAAAAAAACCCCACACAAATATTGGGATCCTCTTGCCTAACACAAGACTTCCTCAGATCTATTTTGCATTGAACCAGGACAAATCTTATAAATGAATATAATTTACTGCTCCCAGTTAAAGCTTCCTCCTCCAGACAACTGCTCCTAACAAGCTTCTTATACCCAGGCCTCTACCCATTCCTGGGGTTTTCCTCTGATGCCCATTTAGCCACAGCTTTGGTGAGCAGCTAGCCATTTCTAGAAGACAGTGTCCATTTGATCCTGGATAGATAAATCAAGCCCACTGGAGAAGATGAGCAAAGCTAGGCCAGAACTACAACACTATTAACATGCTCAACATGGCTGAAGAGCTTAAGGATTTGAACATGGAGGAAATTTCAGATTTTTTTTTAATTAGAGCATGAAACTTTAATGGTGGGGCAACCATTCAAGTGAGGCTTTGAGCCTGAAACCACATTTAATAGGAAAAAGGTGTTCAAACTTAGCATCAGGACTACAAATAAAAAAAGGATGAGGTGGGAGAGATCAGGAAAGGAAAACATATCCGGAAATCAAGAAATACAGGAACAAGATGAAACTTGGCAGGACTCAGGCAGAGTTAGACCTTGAAGGGGAGACAGAAACACAGCAAAAAGGGATGTCATTATAAAAGGAGAGCAAGGGACAAAGTGCAGCTGCTCTTCACTCCTGGTGGAGGTCTGTGTTAGGGTAGTTTGGACATGGCCCCAAAAATAAATTAATGCTCGGTACCTGGTAGGGGCAAAGACAAGTAAAGCATACGTAGAAATGGCAGTGATCCTCATACATGTGATGGTCCAGAGCAGAGAGAGGCAGATACTCCACACAGGCCGTCACTCGGAGAGCCAGCATCCTGGAGCCTCCCTCCTTGACTGTAGGGTAGGAGAAGTAGCACCTCCACTCAGCTCTGCAAACCCAGTGGGCTGATCTCATAGTCTGCAAGACCTCAAAACAAGTCTTGAAGCTGGGATCATTTGGGACTCAGAGCTCGCTACAGGGAAAATGAGCCAAAATGCAACATAGCTCTTGCACATTTGGATCTTAGTGGGAAAATACCCAAACCAGCTTTCTAGATGAAATGGGGAGGTTCAGCTGGGAGGCACTGAATAGTGCCTCATGAGACACATTCTGTTGTGGTGGGAGAATGGGGATCATGGGACAAGTGACTGGGAAGTAAAGTGGGGTAGAGCAGGGTTAGGCTGAAGGACTTCAGGAGTGCCCTGCAAGGTCATGTGCTTCCCTTGGGCACGAAGAGCCACCTCCGGCCCAGTGCTGCCAAACACCAATCCACCTCCATCTCCCTGAGCCAGGGCTATGGCAGGAGCAGAAACCTTGGCCTCAGGGTAGAGCAGGCTTTGATGCAGTCTATGGTGGGAATTCAAACAGGTCTAAACATTATGCTAAATATAAGCTCTTACACTGATGAAGCAGGCCCTGATTTTGTGAAGGACATTTGCAAGTGAATTTAAGCTAAAGGGAAAAAAGGCCCTTTTTATACTGGAATTAAAATGTCTAGACAGAGCCTTCCTGCTGTAACTGGATCTGCATATACTGATCGTGATACACCTGATAAAACTTCCCATGTAGACAGGGACTAGGAAATACTCTAGCAGAAATTCCAGCAGGAGCCATTTTAAAAGTCTTTAATCTCGAGAATTACTTATGCTATGTAATGAAGCCTGCATTATGGCTGTGCATTACATAGACCCTAAACACTGAAAAGCAAGAGGATTTTCCTTGGCTTTATGGCAAGAATCCACAGCATAGACGAGGCTGGCCCTCAGTGTGAGGTCGTATCTCCCTCTAGCTGCTGGTCCTGGGGACTCAGCAGCCTTTGACCACTCCTCTGACCTCTCCTACATGCCAGAGCTTCCAATGCTGCGGGTCTAGGGGTCGCTTCTTGCTGGCTGCAGTGCTCCCCCAAGGAGTGAAAAATAGCTCAACTTTTGGAGAGAAGATACTCCAAAAGGGAAAAGGGGAGGCCAAGAGTAAAAGCCACAAGGTTGATGGCTTCTTCAAAATAAACCACCATAGATTAGTCAGTGTGGCATGCAGAGAGCCCAGGGCCCTCTGCAGAGGAGACATCCTACAGCCAAGATACTGGTAGCTTATGCTCCCTCTTATCCCAGCTAAACCCTCAAAAGACCTTCTAGTCTCTTTTCTCCCTCCAGAACACAGCAGGGTTCAAGCAGTGCTCAGCATCATACTGGTCTTCCCAAAGACATGTTCCCCATATCTTTGGAAAGACTGTTCCCTTGTCTTGAAAAGACATGTTTGCTTTGTCTTTTGGGAAGACCAGTGGCCCCAGGTCTCTAACCTGCTGTTATAATGTTGCTACATCACTCCTATCTTCAGGCCTAGCAGCAGACCTTGCAATCAAAACGCCACAATCATCACCCAGAAGAGCAATCCCAGAGGAGGATCTCATCCCTGGGTCCTTGGAGGAGTGTTGCTTGAAGATCACTGTGTCTTCCTAGGAGGCATGACTAGGTAGGAAGATCAAAGGGAGAAGGAAACTGGCTCCTCCACAATGTCCATCTGCAGTTCTGGGGGAATGGCTGGAGGAGAGAACCCCTTCCAGAGCCAGCCAGAAGGAAGACCAAGAGCTTCAGCCACTCTGTAATGCCTCACAGGGTGGCAAAGGAAGCTTCTTTGTTGGGAAGATACAAAGCCTTTTTGGTTTTTAAAGAACTGGATGAGAACCTTGATTTAGGGGGCTGGAGTCTGGTGGCTGAAAAATGTCTTCTGTCACATGGGTCAGAGTTGGCCTGGCTGGTCCCACTGGCATTTGCAAGTTAGTTTCTTCCTTATATGTTCAGATGTGAAAGGGAAAACTTGTGAGAATCCTAGCCTGATGGTCTCTTCAGCCACCCACTGCTTAGCAATGCTGAAGAGATATGTACGCATGAAAGAGAGATTTCTCCTCTTGCCACAAAGCTGGCAGTAGTGACTCCTTCTGGCAGATGCCAGCCAGTAATCCAAATGATCCTCAACAACAGTAGCAAAAAAAACCACAACAAACAAACAAACAAACACCTTTCCTTGACTGCAACTCATTTTCTTCAGATGCATCTGGACATATAAGTACTCCAGAAGTGTGAAAGGGCTTTGAGAAGCAAGACACAAAGAGCAGCAGGAAAGTCAACATTTCAATGACTAGAAAGGCTTCAGCTAAAACACAGCTTGTGAACCTCTGAAAAAGTGCCCCTCAGGCACAGCAGGAACCTTATCTGCTCTCCCCAGCACAAACAATTTCCAGCTCCAATCACTTTTCTGGGCCAAACCCACAAGAGAACTTAAACGGGACTGTATCATGCAGCCAAGGGCAACTCTGGGGCTCCTTGTTATCCCTCCGATCAGGAGGGTTGTGTGCGCAGGATCTGGCCTTTGTGCTATTTCCAGTGCTGGTTGTAGCAGAGAGGCACCATGGGGCAAACATGATTTCAAGCCGCCTTCAATCCTAGGGCTGGAGAAAGTCTCAGACCTTTGTTGAATTCACCTTGCTTCTCCCAGCATCTGAAAACAGAGTGTCTGTATGGCAAGGCAATGGCCACGGTTCTGCTCTTCTTCCCCTTAACCAATTCCAGAGCCCCTCTGAAAGATCTGTAGAAATCTAAGAGAGCCTTGACATGTCACCTGAAGGTCCCTTTACATTGCCAGTGTAATATAGAGGGGCTCCAGGCTGAAGCCAACTGCAGAGCACATCTGTGACAGACCTTGGTAAGGAGGAGTGTATCTGAAGAGCCACATGCGCACGTGCACAAACATACAGTGTCCACCTTGCAAAGTTTCCCCTGGATTTTTGTTACCATGTCATCTATTAATTACCTAATTACATCTTCTAATTATGGGATTCCTCCAGTATTTATACTCATTACATAAATGGCAGCAATTACACTAATTAGGTTAATGATACAGGATAACAGTCTACAAATTGCTTTAAAGGGACACTCTCAAGACACATAGGCCAGGGATGCTCCCTAGCAGGTCAGCTGGTGGGTGGCATGCAGACATGCTCCCTCATCCCACATAGCTTGTGCTGTTGCTGCCTTATTGTGTGGCCTCTTCCTCAGCACCAGGGATGCCACTACGAGGCCTCGCACCTGAGAGTGGCTGGAAAGACAGCAACCAGGAGATAAGGAAGCAATGCTCTATTGCTTTGCTGCTAAATTGCTTCCACTGAAAACTGGTCCACTATTTAAGTGTGACTGTCTCTAAGCTAGAAAGCTGGAAGAAGGGTTGCAAATATTTCTTCTTTGGCTGTACGGAGACCTAGGAGGAGGAAGGTGGAGCACCTGCATGTTTCCAGGCTCCTTATCATCACTTCTGAATGTAACCCAAATCCTTGAGGTCTGCTCAGCTGGTTGCGACCCAGTCACTTGCCTATAGGCATTTCCAAAATGGCAGTTTTGCAGAGAGGAAATCCAGCAGGATCCCTGGAGCTCCAGTGGCACTCTGCAAAGCCAAGCATGTCCTTGGAGTGAAAGGCAACCCACAGGAGGCTGGAAGGAATCTGTTTTGCTCAGCGCCATACTTACCCAGATTTGCTGGAGACTAAGCAGCACATGACAAGCTGCTTGCCCCTATATCTCACCCAAAAGGATCCTAAAGCAATGCCAAGCTCCATTACTCTCTGGAGTGGCCTTGAGCATGGAGAAGAAACTTTCTCTCTTGGATTCAAATACAGGCACTTCTCCAGGTGGAACACGGGAGCCCTTTGCAGCACTTTGGAGTGTGATGAATGGCCCTTTGTCCTGCAGCCACTACAGAAAGAGACTGTAATTACCCAAACTGGAATTCGGCCAGGACGTAATTTTACGCTGAATGAATTTCTCTCCCCCTCCTTAAAGTGTTTGCAAATCCCCCTTTAAAGATAAAATCCCAGAATAAAATCCAGTGCTTGCTTCAAAATTGGCCCAATTCCATTATAAGTCAACTGAACAACTCCATTTCGCACCTTTAAGGCCATGGAGCTCTCTATGTTGCGCAAGAGATTTCATTATTGGCAAGGTTGAGGAATGCTGATTTCTGCTGCTGAAATGCTGTCTTAGCCCTAAACTATATCCCTGTGTCAGCTGCCCAAAGACATGTGTAACCAGGTCCATTTTCTGAAAGATATACAGCTACGTCCGGCTTTATAGCCTGTTCCAGCAGGACATGGCTGGCACTTCCAGTGGAGCAGGCTGACCGGTCTCCACTCTAACAGGCAGCGTCTATGGCTCCAGCGGGAGTCTTGCAGGAGCGTATATCGATTGTAAATAATGTCTCAATATCCTATAGTAGGTCATAAATCAAAAAGGGGTTGAAATATCTTTTCTCCAAGGGACTTTTTTTTTAAAGGAGTCTATTTCTTGTTTAGTAGTTTTCTTTTTAGAGTTACTGCATTGACCTTTTACCCCAAGTGCCAAGTTTGAATCGTGGCCAGCGATCCCTGCTTGACCTTCCCCACGGACGTGCGGCAGCTCTGAGTCTAGGTCCTGAGGATCCCGTGAGAGAACAGTCACATCTCCCACACGGGCCAAAGCTGTCACCCCAGGTGGCGCCCCTTGCCTTGCGTGTGCCTTGCTAAGCAAACCAAGCCCCACAGCAGCCACATCTCCTCTGGTTGCAGACTATGGCCTGGGGAAGAGTCTCATACCTAGCAGCATCAGAGACACTCACCATGGAGGTGGGCATCTCATAGGGGGTGCAGGAAGCAGAGATCCTCCCTGCTGGCTATGAAGCAACACTATCTTCAACTTCTATGGAGCTCATGTGACAGATCCCAGTCCCAAAAATAAAAACAAGCTTTGAGCCAGTGAAGGCATCAGCCTTTCTCCTGTTCCACAGGACATGAGAGATTCCTCCTTAAGCCTAACCATCAACCCAAACCTCTCCTTTCCCTCTTTGGAATACAACTCCATGTGCCTCCAAACCACGTGTTGGCACAGGAATGCGGCAAAAGGAATGGCCTCAGGGGGTTGTTCTGCTGGACATGCACTGACACTGGCCCAGGGCTTGCACGCACATGTCATTAATGTGAGACATAGGACAGATACAGCCTCCAACACATGGTGCACAGCCCCGCATCAGTGACCTCCTCAGTGGTCATGACTTGCAGAGGCATTTGACATGGTTCAAGACAGAGACACCTTTGTTGTCACATCTCTATTACAGGGGCCTTTTTGACTTGCAAAGTGCCAGTTTCTCAAATTGCTGCATTTTTCTATGGAAAAAGAAAAAGGAAAAAAAAAAAACAAAACCCATCACAAAATAAAAAAACAACCCAAAAAGCCTATTTTGGGCCACTTTTAAGGGGTATTGAACAGAAGGAACTGAATACCTGGTACAAGGACAGAAAAAAACAATAGTTTGCTGTCTAGAAAGTTCTCTAAAGTTATCCAAGCTGAGCTTCTCTGTTGCATGATGGTATGTGGCACCTTGGGGAGACCTCCAGTCCCTCTCCCAGCATCTCTTGTGTGCCACCAGCACAGAATAGGAGGCAGGTCACCCTGACCGCCATGGACAGCAGGACACAGTCCCACTACTCCCCCTCCAGCACTGCCTTGGTAGGACCAGGGCAGTATTGATTTCTTAAAGTCCAAGAAATATTTGAGCTTGACTGGCAATAAAATCAAGCCCAGAGAAAGATGCGACAGGATCTCTTGGGACTGAAACGAGAGCTATGATCCTTAAAGAAGCCAAGAGGGAATAAAAGGGAAGGAATGGTGGGAGGGGAATAGCATTTACCTGCACAAAAGCAAGAGCATTGACAATAACCCAGTTCAGCTCCAGCTTGCACAGGAGACTTTGGAGAAGGGGGTGGGAGGCAAGGTTGGAAATTACTAGGAGCTTAAGAAAATATATATGTAAAAATTAAAAAAATAAGATAAAACTGTATCAGCATTGACTAATAATTTCCGGGCTCCGCGCAGATGTCATTAATGACCCTTTTTATTCATGCAGGAGTTCCCAAAGAGGAGCATAATGTTCCATTAGTAATAATTGAGAAAGTCTCCTGTCGGGATTATGTCAAAACCTAGAGATGCTGCTGCTGCCAAAACATTTTGGTGACAAACGTGTGAAGCGTTTGACAGAAGGTGCCACAGCAGGTTGAGGCAGCTTCAGGAGGGGAATCCTAGGAGGAGAGAAGAGGTGGGAGACAGAAGCAGGGTGAGAGCTGAGCACAAATTTACTCAGGGAACACAGTTCAAGGGATGAGCCCACCTACTGCAACAGCTTTGGGGTCATGATGGCACCTCAGAGATGCTGCTGGGGACTGCTTAGGATTTTGACTGACCCATCTCCTCCCCCACTTCCAAGATTTTGCAACACATCTGCAATATATACTCTGCCATGGCTCAGTGTGGCTGAATCCTTTCATCCAGAGACGACTGTGTCCTCAGCCACTGGAGAAAGGGTGTTGCGACACCCTGAATGTTTCTTGCTCTTTATCAGGGCCCATGGGCCAGTGAGGCCTGGGGACCACTGTAATCACTAGCACAAAGGGCAAACCTGGGGCAAAGCTGCTGCAAGCAATTAACCCAGTCTTTCCCATGCGAAGAGGATGGGGAGAATTTCAGGCAATGCAAGTGTAGTTTCCTCCCTCACTTTTCAGCTGAAAGCAAGGCTGGACAACACCTCTTGAACTACAGAACACTGGCAAGATTTAGATAGATGGGAAAATATATTCCTTCTACCAAATCTTTCCCATTTACAATTGGGATAGTTCCTTTTTTACCCTGTTTGACTGCAGCTGGTGCTCAAGTACAAGCATTGCACTGTTGCTGCACAGACACCACTAGAAAACATAGGAAGAGCAAGAGGTTATCTAATGCCTTACAAAAGCCAAAATAACACATTTCCTCCTCAATTCTCACCCCTTCTCGCAAAGCATCTTCTGGGACTGGAGCCCCCAATACCTACCATATACACTGTTCTTCTAAATCAGGAACCACCTACTGCAGCCCATGGCTCAGGGAGCTGTGCTGTAAACTGGTATTGCTGTGAGGTGCCTGGACCAGGCACTGTGGTGCACAGAGATTTGTGTTGCACTGCTGGGGCTGGCACACCTCAGCTCCATGACATCCTCAGGCTTAAGTTATGGGGCTTGGGGAGTGGGCCAAGCTCAGGAAAAGAGCATCTGTGAGATACAGGAAGGGGTTCCCATGCACCTGGGAAATGGGGGATAAGCTAGGCAGACAGGCAATGAAAAGAGCTGGGGAAGCTGCCCTGGCTCCCCATCCCCAGCAAGGGAAGCTTTGTCCCCCTTGAGCACAGCTCCTCCTGCAACATAGCCTGGCATGGAGAAGCACCCATAGGTCAAGGGCCATGACCCATACGTTCCCAACTTGCTGCGCAAAACCAGGTGAGTCACTTTGCCAAGTCAGCACCTGCTACCAGAGGAGTGAAAGAAGGGATTTAAATGCAAGCATTGTCCTGGCTGCAGTGATGAAGCTAGGGAAGCTCAAGCCAGCGCACCTTAAAGTCAGCATTACACAGAGCCATGGACAGAAAAAAAGTTTGTCACCACTGTATTATTTGCCTTTTTAGAGCAGAGAGGTATTTGGAGGTATTTGGAGCCAAGAGATCGTTCAGGCAGCATGTAAAGCTATGAGATTTGGATTTGGATCCAGAGCTAGAGTCTAAAAGCCATCCCAGTTTGCAGGGTTTGGTTCAGGCTCATTTCTAGTCCCCAGACCACGGCAGAAGGGCCCCTCTTCCCTGGGGCAGGAGCAGAGCAGCTGGTACTCTTCAGCCCAGTTAACAGACGAGGTCTGGCCACCACAGCTGAGGGCTGCTCCAGATTTGTTTTCTAGTGGTTTATTCATTGAGAGGCTGCCAAAGTGTTAGCAAAGAGAAATGCATACTGGCCTGATTCTCCCTATCCCAGCCCTGCCTTGCACCAGAGCAAATCTGCTGCAAGCTGCAGTGAAGACCCTGCTGAACAGAGCATGTGCTTATCTCTCTACTGTAGCCACATCGTTAGAAGACGGAGCCAGGGTACATCCCAAACAATTCCAATTAGGGCAAACTCCTCAGACAAGACCATGGGCCTCATACACCGCTTTGCATGCCCACCCCACAGAGTCCTGCCTGCGGGTCTGGTGTAGCCAAATTAGCCGTGTCCTCTCCCCCAGTACCTGTGGGAAAGCTACTACTTCTGGACCCATCACAGTGGCCTTATGGAGTCGAAGGCAGAAGTGCTATTGAAAAAAGCGTGAAGGCTGATTGCTGTAATTAAGCCTGCCAGGGGAATTTTGGTCTGTGGAATGCACAGTACATCCCACCCTGCAGGAACAGGGGTGGAGAATATCCGAGTCCTTTTGAGGACTAATGATGATGGGTTTTTGCTAGGACTTAAACTGGCATGGATGAGAGCTCCCACAGAGCACAGAGTCAGCCAAATTAAGTGCTGGTCCTCCCCTGGAGAAATCCAGTCTAGGAGAGATGTTCACAGGATGTTGCCAGCCTGGGTGCAGGCTATGCAAAGAAGGAGGTGGCAGACGAGGATCCTGTGTCCTTGCTGGATTCCTGCTGATGATTCAGCTAACACTGGTCTTTCAGCCCTGCTATTTAGGTGGCAAGACCTGAGCAGTGATGGCAAAGTGATTCAGGAGATGTGGGCAAGATGATGCCACTAGGAGACACATGGTAGGCTTGCCTGGAATTAACAGTTGAAGAGGAAAAATGCATAGCCCTGCACGTGCAATGCATACCTTTGTGTGTGCAAGCACATGTATACGTGTACATAGATACAGAGAACCTGCACCGCAATCAATGCCCTTTTTACCATTTGGCCCCTCTCTTGGGGTCTGCTGGGCTTATAAAATTTACTTTCCTGTGTATAAGCTTACTCCAACATATGGTCAGATATGTGGAGATCATCTAGTAACCATTTCTAACTGGCTGAATGTAAAGGATTTCAATCCTGACTAAATGGGAGATGCACACCTCATCTCAGAGGTCTGTGGTCTGAAAGGTGAACATGGCAAATGCACCGCTTTCTTGCCTAGCTTTGAAAATTCCTACAAAAAGATTTAATATGACTGTAAATAATTTTGTACCAAACTAATTCTTCATAGCTGAATCCAGAGAGAAGAAACACATGGAACACATTGCTGGTACTTGTGGTTAATTGCTGCTTTTCTTTTGGGTCTACTTGGTTTGAAATATTAAATGCAGAAGAAACCATCTATTTTTCCTCCAAAGCCTGTCAGTAGTGGAAGTGAAATATGTTCCCCCTCCCCTTTTTTTCTTTATAAACAAGGAGTATAAACTGTTTTATAGTAACTAGATAAAATTACACTGTATTTTACTCAGTGGGGAAAAATATGGATCTCTGCATGGCGGTATTTCTCCTATCTTTCTCGCTGACTGTACATTAACATCACAACTCTCCGTAACTCAGTTTTGCAGAGCTGTCATGGACATCTTAGAGCTCAGACACTGTCTGGTCTGTCCCATCATTACCACCTCCAGAGCCATGTGCTGGGGACAGCCCTGCTGTCCAGAGCGGGTCATGCTTTAAGGAATTCTGCGCCTCGATGTCCTTCCCTAACACCCCAATAACTTGGGAACAATTTGGACTGGCAGTCACAGATATAAGTCTGTATTTCACCTCCAGCCTGCTGTGGTATACAGTCAGCCTTTACCCCACAAAGGAGCTCTGGTCCAGCGAGCACAGGTTCAGCCCATGTTATTACATCGTCACTTGGAGGAAACATCTCTTGGAGAAGAGCAACGACAATAAATCAGGAATTTTTTTCCTCAGTACCAACAAGCCTATAAACCGGTACCTTTTTTGCTCTGAAGGACCAAACCTTCTGCAACCAGCACCAGCTCTTTTGCCTCAGATTCTTCAGCCTCCGTTCTGCACTGCAAAGTGCTGTGACAGACCTCCTGCCGTCTGCAAACTCCGTATCTTCCAAAAAAGCAGGGAATTTTGAAGGCAAGGTCTCACAGCCACAACGTTTCTCTTTGATCCTGAACTAGCTCTAAGGAAATGCCAATATTTCAGAATCAAAATGTTTCTATAGCATTTTATGACTGAAATTTTGCCTCTTCATCGCCATGCTAAGTAGAAGCATTTTGCAGATCTTTCCCAAGGGATTAAAATTCAACATTTTCCATCACTGCCTAGCAAACAGCTGTCCTAGTAGAGTTCATGCTAGCATCTGGGGTGGGAAATTCAATGTATTCCATATGAGTCTGTTAAAATTTGACTGAACAGTCAAAACTGTCTGTAGGACAGCACACAGATGGGAGTTGGGCTGCTGTCACCCACATCGTCCTATCTGCTGTCTTTAGCTAGCAGGGTATGGCTGCCACTGCTCGGCTCCTGCCTTGCCCTGGGAGATCAGCATCAGTTTTGGTTCAACCAAGCTGAACATCTGAAGTCACCACTAATTTTGCCAGAGCCACTTGCAATCAGTGAGAGAACGGATGCATTGGTGTCCTTACCTCTGGGCTCCATCCTGCCATCTACGCTGCTTGGTGAGAGCTCTGGTGAAGGCAGAGGTACCGGTTCTCCACTGTGGCTGTGGTGGGAATGCAGACTAAACTCACTGTCAGTGCCTTCAGCCCGTTAGCACATGCATGGCTGCAAACCCTCTGAAAGAAGCCCAAAGTGCAGAGGAAGAAAGTGTGTAAATGGCTTTAGCTTTCCCCACCAGGCAACAAACTCCCACCTCCTTTACAAGCAGAAATTCAGAAACCCTTTCCTAACCAAGTAACCAGGTTTGCAGGTGTTAGCTGTGAAAACACACGATGAAGATTATCACTGGGAGCTGAACACATCCATCCCTTTGCTGGGTGTTCAGAGCCCCTTGCGTCCCACTCCAATACCATCTCTAGTGCTACCAGAGCATCCTACTGCTTTGGATAAAAATTAAAGATCTTTGTGATTATTTTTTAATTCCTATTTTTCCAGGGAAGGAAAGGGAAAAAAAAAAAAAAAAAGGGGGGGGGGTTGGTGTTGAGAGGATGTAATCTAAAAGTTTCACAGTCTGGAAGTCTCAGCTGCTCCTGCAGTGTTATACCCACTGTGCGAGGCCAACCCATGGGATTCCGGTGCAGGACATGGCTGTGGCGCGGAGCAGGAGCAACGCTAGCGCAGCATCGCCCGTAGAGGGAGCTTCCTCGGGGAGCCGAGCATGGTTGACATCCTTTCATCAAAAGTGTTGGGCTTCTAAAAAAACACAAACAAAAAACAAACAACCAAACAAAATATATATATATATTTCCCAGACAATATGAAGTATTGATTTTAAAATTCTTGGGTTGTTGTTTTGGGCGGTTTTATATTTTTTCTGCCCCTCCCAGCAAAACAGACAGCTCTGGGTTAAACCTACTGGGAAAGGATATTTTGAAAGAAGGGAGAAAAAAGAAACTGTGAGAGAAATGCTTTGCCCAGCACTGGGTGTTTGCAGTCATTTTTCAGTTGGATTAAATCACGCAGATTGCAAATGGTCACTTTTCCATTTAATTTTGTTGTAATGAAGGGGGGGGGAAAAGCTAATATTTTAGTAAAAATAAGATTGTGCAGTCTGCCAACGCTCAAGTGTAAACAGCTTTTCAGACCTACTGGGTACCACTCTGGGTTTGAAACGCGAAGCCCAACGGCTGTTTTTCTACACATTTTTAGTTTAATTTCCTTGCAAACAGGCTCCCAGGCTCCAGTTACTTCTCTGTGAGATCCCCCCTACCCTTTGGGCACAGCCACAGGATTCCCACAGCTCCAGAGCTGGTGGAAGAACATTCTTCTAATTCACTCTGTGGACGGCCCAGTTAGCATCCAAGTAAATTATTACCTCAGGGAAAACTCGGTCTCAGGACTCAGCAGCCAGCTGTGAAGGCAGCTGGCATGCGCCCTGCTTCCCAAGTGGCACGGAGAGAGCCGAGAAGATGGAGGGCATTTTATCCATGAGGCAATGGCGTTCAGGTGGCTGGGCAGCGCAATTAGACAAGGAGAATTGTAGATTATCTCTGGTTTATAGTTCCCTGATAGAAGGGAGGGGGAGAAGCACAATAAAAATATGAACAAATCATTTGTTCTGCTGTTCAAGCTTCTGGACAAGGTGAGAGATAACACACAGCTCCAGCACCAGCTGCATTTGATCTATCCGGCTTTGAAATTAAATAGTCTCCCTGCAACAGGAGTAATTGGGTGCTGGTGAAAGCTGCTTCTGCAGGCTCTCCTATCAGTAGGGGTTTGAGGATCCTTCCACTCAGCATGTTAAGCACGAAAAGTCCCAGAAGTGGCTGAGACACCTCTAGTTTGGTTCACGTGTAGCACAAGCAAAGGATGGTCCTTTCCAGCTTGCAAGGCAGAGGCAAGAGTCCTTGCCTGCTTGGGCAAGGGGACTGAAAAACACCAGGGGACCAGGCCATGCACAGGAGATATATGTTCCAGCGAGGACACAGCCCAGATGTTGACACAGTCCACCATGAAGCTGTTCTTGCACCTCAGTAACCTGTTGCCACCTCCTTCTTCTGAAGATCCCTCTCTCTGTTCTTTCTCTCCAAAGTGCTTTTGCAATTCATGTGAGCAAGGCACAGACAAATAAAACCACATAGAGCCCATGCTGCAAACAAAATCTGCTGCCCTGCTGAATTCACTGTGAAAAACAGGAGGGGTGGTGACAGGTAAACTAGCCATTTACACTCTGAACCTGAAAAAAACTCATTTTACATGAATAAATTTGGCACAGGTATCCTCACCTCAGTATGTTTTGGCTTCAGAAGGGCCAGATGGATTTTCTCTCCTAATTTCAGCATCCTGAAGTTCCACCTCCGAAGGTTTGCCAGCTTCAATATTGCAACAAACAGCTATTTTCATTAAATTGTTTTCCAGTCTATTTTCAGCTGAGACAGTACCACCACACAGATGCCAGCACCTAGCCAGTGATGTTTTGGCTTCATGAAATCTCTACAAGCTTCAGAGTATGGTATAGTATTTATGAAATGCCATTTTTCAATAACCTGGCAACTTGGGACACATCTCCTAGGCTCTTGATGTTTCTCAAAACTGTCTGTCAATGTTTCTGCAATGGGACACTCATGCCTTTTACCAGCCTTGGATTTATACTATAGCATCTCCATTGATTTTGGCAGACCTACTCTTGACAAGGTCACAGTGGGAAAGGGGAGAACACCATCCCTCCATCATGCACCTACCAGAGGTTCACTGTTGTACTGAAAAGATTTGTTGACTAAGTATGCATAGGGCAACGCTGGCATCTGGTGATGTTTCCATCAGTGACCTGGTAACTGCGTTACCTGTTCTCGTGCCCTTGTTTTCTCCTAGGTTTTCACAAGCTTGACTATAGGTCCCAGTGCTTTTCTAGGAACTGCAGTTAGACTGAAAACTGCATAATTAACCCATTCTTCCTTTGTTCCCTTTTTAAGGATAGGCGTATTTTTCCCTAGTACTTGACTAGAATAACAGCAGACCTTCTTAGGGGAAAACAAATGTGATGCTACTTCTTTGGCATCATCTGCTGAGTGCTTTCCCTGTCCCCAAGTGCCAAACCAACACCTCTGTGCTCCTCCTGCAACTGTTGATGTACTGCTAGAGCGATCTCTCGTTACACTTGATGTCCCCTGCTAATTGCATCTCACCATGTGCTTTGGCTTATCTGATCTTGTCTCTGCATGTGTGTGCTGCACTTTTGTACTTGATCTTCATGGCCTGACCTACTTTTAATTTCCCCCAGGTTTCTTTCTAAGATCAAGGTTCCTTCCCTATGCTTCCTTTCTCCTGCACACCATACTCTGAACTGTGCCCACAAGAAGTTGTGATTGACTCTCATTAACAACTTTTCCCCCCTTAAGGTCAGCTTCCCAAGGGGCCTTGCCTCTGCATGATTGGCCTGTACTGGGGTTCCCAGATCTGTACATACATCCAGCACTCTCATTACTCCCTCCTGCTCTTCAGCATCAGTTCAGTCATTTCCCAGCAACTCTTAACAGTCACCTTTCACACCCCTAGCCAGCTCCTCCTGCAGGAGTTACCATCAGAAACAGGCTCTTCCTTGTTCTTCCTCTCTTGGTGATAGAGGTGGTCACACACTCCCAAGACTCACTGAGTCCTCTGCGTCTTCTATCCCCAGGAACAGATATCCCACATCAACCAAATGATGCTGCTGGCTGCTCACTAAAGCCTTCTTTACCTGGTGGGCTTGAGACCCACTTGTGTGGTAACTGTCCTGGTGTCTTTCCTTTTACCCATCAGCTGAAGACCCGCAATAACTCTAATCCCCCCAAATTTTCTGGCCCTCCACACAAACACATGCACCTTTGACACATGAAACCCACCTTCTCTGTGATGCCCCTGCCTGCCTTCACTGATCCAGCCATATCCTTTTAATGTTGCAATTCCAAAACATGACTTTTCATGCTAATTAAATCCTGTTGCTTTGTTGCAAGCCAAAGTCCCCAGCTCCCCCCACTCCCATTCATCTTGAATTCAGCTATTGGGTGCAACAACCTTCTCTGCTTCTTCTTGGCCCTCCTTTGATCTTGCTTTGAATAGAAGAGGTCAAGCTACATGACCACAGTTTCTTTCTTCCCTCCTTATAGCCTGTGACTCTGCAGTGATGGCTGGCACGCTGAGAGCCAGCGGATGGCACTTCCAGTGGCGGGTCAGGGCTCGAGCACCACAGCGGGCTGCCTCTGCAGGGGAGCACCCATCCCCAGCTATCTGCATCCTTAGTAGGGCCCTGACACTCAGCGCTTTCCTTCTGCCACAGCAGCACAATTCAAAGCCCATTGAAGGCTAGAGAAAGGCTCCCATTAGCTTCAGTAGGCTTTGGATCAGGGTCATGAACCACAAAGGACAATAGTTTTTACATCAAGGCTGCCAGATCAAGTTAGTAAATTGTCCTCAGCAGTCAGGTGCCTGCCAGGTCCTGTGATAATGCAGCTCTAGGCTGTATGCCCTGGTGCAGAAAGCAACAGACCTGGTTGTTCTACTCTGTTCTGGGTTTGTTTCACAAGAGAAGTCCTTGCTAACCACACCAGCACCCACAAGGGTGATATCTAAGCCAAGAGGCAGGAAAGAGAGAGAAGGGTGAATTACTCTGGTTTAAATCCACTCAGGTGCTCTTACCAAGAAGATTTACCTTCTGAGACAGGATCCTGATAGCACTTGGAGCTGAATCCCCAGCCTGAAGTGCATGAGGTTTAATTACTGCAGCTTTGTTAAATCAGCTCAGTTAAGCCCCTGTGTAATTGCTTTCTTATGGCCCCAGCAATGGTTTATTTGAGGACAGCCCAGGCTGCTTTTCAAATGACTCAAAGCTGCTCCTGTGCTGTTAACATCATCTCCTTTAAATTGGTTTAAACCCACACCTCTTGAGAAAGAGCCCTTGAAGAGGTGGGGCCTCAGCCTTTACTCTAGTTTATGCTAGGAGAAAACAAAATACTTATTTTTTTCCTTTAAATACATGAAGCCAAATTGTACCCAGTGCTATTGGTGTGCCCTAGACAGTATGTGATACCGTCACCCTCAGGGAGAGTATATAAAGAACCCCCAAAAAGAGAAATGACACTTGGTGATGGGGCCAGGGCTCGAGGCTGGGGCCAGGGCTTCTGCCTGGAGAAAACACCATGGTGCTCACAGGAGCCACATTCCAAATCCTGTTGTGCTTGCCACCACTCTTGCCTGGCTGGGAAGAAGCCCAGGACATGCGGCACCCTGGCAATCCTCCGCTCCATCCCTGCATCCTGCATCTGTGCTGGTTGCTACGGTTACAGGAAAATTGGTGTGTTTTGCAGGGTGGGAAGGGGTGGTGGACAGGACTGGGGTGATGGGGGCTGTAAATGAAATGACTTTTGTGGGAAGGAGGTCCTTTACCCAGTCCTCAGCAGCTCCATGCCGCAGAGCCGACCCATGCTGGCTGCGGGCGCCTTGCACATTTGCATGGAGCTGACAAGATGACAAGGTGCAAATACGCCAGGCTGCTCGGGAGTAATTTTTACGGCAGCTCTGCCTTGTGCACGTTTTTATTGCAAAGAGGGTAATCGGGCCTCTTCATTATTGAAAACATATTTACTACCCCTCGGCCGCTCTCTCCCATTTTTGCCAGCCCCTTCCTTTCCCCCTTAAGTACCCTGTCCTCCACGAGATATGATCTCATAAATTTACAGTGTACTTGCTGTCTGCAAAGTGGATGTTCAGTTTCATTTTTATTGGACTTTATGATACAGGCGGATTGCATTTTATTTGTTGTACTGCTACCAGAAGGCCTGAAACCGTACGTAAGTACTGGCTGCAACAGGGATTTGGCCTGAGAAAGGGCTGTGGGATGGGGCTCCACATACCCTGTGAGAGCTGCCAGTACGGGACACGTTGGCTGCAAGCAGGATAGCTGCAGGAGAAGGTAGTGCTTTGAGGGAAAGCTGCCTTCCTCCTCCTCTGCTCCAGGAAATGCTACTCCCTCTGCCCTGTGGTCCTCCCAGCACCTCTTAAGAGGGATTGGGATTGATGTGGGAGCTGCACCTATCTCCGCAACAGCAAGTGTGATTGACAAGAGATGCACAGCAGGAATACAGCAGCAGTTTCTCACCGCTCACCACTCTTTTTGTAGTTTGTACCCTTCCCAAAAATGCGTTTTCCAAGGTTGTTCTCAGGCTAGGCAGGTTTATCCAAATGTGCCTGTCCAGTACTGCCCTTAGCATGACACTAACATACCTTAACAAAATTGCCAAAAACCACAGGGAACAGTAGCAATGTGTGTGACACCAAGGAGGTCAGCGTCTATGAAAATATCTATCACAGTCAGTACATTGCTCCAGATTTACCCTACTGTAACAGTGAGCAAAGAATAACCTCATCCCTTTAACTCCAAACCGCTCAGATGGCTCCTACTTACTGCCTGGCACACAGGCAAAAATCCCCCTGACACTGAGGGAGCACTGCCTGACGGGCAGGGGCAGAGGGAAGCCCATGCCTCTGCTCCCACTGACACCAGCTCCGGACTGAGTGCCGAGCCAGTGCCTGCCATCAGGGCTGCTGCAATCAATCCATAGCTCATTATTAAAAAGCTGTCTCGCTGCCATACAAGGAATTTGTTAACACGCAGCAAGCCACGTGCCCTCTCGGCATCAGGTGGGTGGGGTGGCACCACATCTCACCACAGAGCTGCTTTCTTCCCCAGCGGAAAAGGCTTTGCAGCCCTTTCAGCAGCTGCCCAGTGGGCCAACAGCACTAGGAGCCCAACACACTGTTTCCACCTCATCTTGGTGCAGCACAGTGGAAATAATAAACTTCTGTCATTTCAATCCAAAACAAGGAAGAATTTTTTTTCTTTCCCAAGGTAATGGGGAGAGGCCAAGCAAAGCACTGCAAAGCAACATAAATGATTTAGCACTCAACAATTTTGCCAGGGAAACACTAAAGATGGAGTCTAATCTTTTCATCTAACCCTGGTCCTTCTAAAGGCTTTAAGCTAGGAGTTGACTCAGCATGTCAGTGCCAAAAAGATCCATTGACCTCGAGTTCAGTGCTGAGAAATTGAGAAATGTTCTTTTTAATGTCTATTCAATAAATACAGCATCACCCTCTCCATGGGCTGAGCAATCCACTTCAAATCCATTACAGCACGTTCTCACAGACTGACAAGTTGTCCTGAGACAATAGTGGCTGCCAGATGAGGTTAACCCTTGCCAAGGGGGTGTAAATCTTTGTAGCCACAAGCCTTTTGCTCTCAGAAGTCCTTGAGAAGAGGGGAGCGGGATATCTGAATTAATGACGAGCAGCTGCTGTGTGCAGTCCTTGCTGAACCAAGGTGATTTGCATCGGTAAAATATATGCCCAGTCAACAAAGTCGGGCTTCCAAACATCTTGATGGCAAGGAAGAGAGTGTTACTGCCCAGTGGCAGCAGAGTGTTACTCCCCAGTGGGCTGGTGATGCTCCCAGGTAGTCGTGCTCCCAGCTTGTACTGGCCATTAAAGCCCATAGGTTTGGCAGTGGGATGGATGCTGCTGAACCAAGGTTTTGTTGGGAAGCATTATCACCCTTAGGCAGCTCTACCAACAGCCAAAAGTGACCCCTGGCGCTTGTGGTGCTCAGGGAAATTTGGAAATGGTTTGGAGACCTTTAGCACAGGCACACTGGGTGTGAGCTCCAAGCTCAGCTGCCCTGGGGACACCTCCCAGGCTGTGTGGCTATGCTCTGCACAGCACCAAGCTGGCTGGATTAAATACACAGTCAAGGAGATGACAGCACAACTCACAAAGCCACTCAGCTCACCTGAGCCCAACCACTCCTGGCAGCAGTCCATGGCCTCCACTCCTGAGAGAACATGCATCTTAACAAAGTGGCTTTTCCAGAGACAGCCTAGGGCCAGTGGCAGCGCAGGCCCCCTGCACAGGGCATTGTACCTGCAGGCTGGACTTTCTGTCCAAAAGCACCTCCATGCAAGGAGTGACAGCAGTATGACAACCACTTTACCCACCACCACACACCTGTAACTCTATCCAAGGCTAGCAAACACAGGGACATACTTTTCACTAGCTCCTGATCCCCAGGTGCCACAGCTGGTGGGTGCCTCATGGCTGCCTATAGATATTTCAACATTGGTTGCCCTGGTCATCTTTGATTCATCTATGGTTTGTGGAGTCTGACCCAACCGAAGGGCTGCTGGCCTGTCCTAAGGTCAGAGTCACAGATTACTGACCTAGGCAGACTGGAAGGAGTGCTTATCTCTCTCCATAGAAGACACCTACTTAGCCAATGCAGTTCATCAGAGCTCAAACTTGAAGAGTGAGGAATCCCTGCATGGCCCTGAGGGGACCCTGCAGCCAGCTAGACCTTCTTTCTGATGAAAAGTCCTGGACTGCTGCAGTTTCCAGCAGTACGTCATTAATGAAAATTATCACCTTAGTAATGGTAATAATACAGTAATTCCAAAAGGTAAAGCTACAGGTGCACAGTCAATCTGCAAGAATTTGGAGCAGAGGCAGCAGGGGAGCTCTTCGTCTTCAGTTTTACATTTGGTTACAGGTATTTTATGGTGTCCCTTGTTTCAAGCTGCTGAGCTTTGGCTCAGTGGCACACAATGATGCAGGGGCTGTGGCAGGTTTGAAGGGATGATGGGGCACTGCAGCAGCCACCCAGCTTTTGCAGGCCTCTCCAAAACACCGAGTTGTATGAGGTCGTGTGAGCTGGCATTTGAAGCTCTCTGCTGATGGAAGGAAGCCATCCTGCCCCGTGAATATCTGGGACACATTTACAAATTCTCTTTTTGGTTCTGGAGGCTGGAAGTTCCCATCTTTTCCCTCCCTCCCTTTGTTTGTATGTGCCAGATGAAGGCAGCTTTGCTAAGATCTGCAGCGTGCAAAGGGCTTGGCCGTGCAATTGCACTGGTAACTACTGCGTGCTGGTTAACTAGATCATCAACAATAGCAAATGTTCATCTTTTATTAGATAAACAATCTAATCTAATCAATCTAATCTGCAAAATCTTCAAGGTGGGATTCCTTACTCATAGAGTCTTTAAAGATACAGAATTCTGCTGGAAATTAGCAACAAACTTTATTTATAGAAATAAAGCTTACATATACACTCGTATAGCTGCTGAGAAAAACATGGGAAGGACAAATGCCTGCATAGACCAGAAGACTTGCTTTGGCCACACTCATATTGCACTGGGATGGAGGACATGCTAATCAAGATGCTACATCTACAGCTGTGCCCGAGCAGCCTTGCCAGAGGAAATCTCTTGGAGAGACTCCTTGCAAAGTGGGAGCCCTTCAGCTCACTCTTGGCTGAATTTCAAAGGGAGATGCAAAACCGAAAAATTAGGTATTTGGGCAACGATTTCCAAGTGCGAGGTCTCTATGCAACTCTGTCTCAGGAGTGTTTCCAGAGGTCATCAGAGGTGAAATAAAACAGGCAGGTAAATTGTGAGCATCATCACCAAAACAAAACCATGCAGGAGAAGATATGAGATTGGTAGGGAGACACTATTCTGCTGCTGTACCAGGCACAGCCAATTCATTTGAAGACAAGTTTCAATGCCAGGTTGTTACCCTGTGATTAATACTCCCTTCTTTGGTCACCAGAACCAGCTATGATTCTGGTGCTCCGTAAACCCTTGGCCCATTAGGCCACCTTCTGCTGAAGAGAGACAGGATGTCTCTCTTCAACAGAGGGACAGTAGGCAATAACAAAACCATGGAAGAGCTGATGGTGAACCATCTTTGTGATGCTGCTGAGACATAGAAAAGGACCAGGATGGCAGTACTCAATGCATCAATCTTTGCTGCCACCCTGACCCATGCACATCATAGTGGCTGATTTGCCACAGGCTTCTTTTTTGGGATCAGGCTTTAAGAGTCTCTTCCAAGACATCTGCTGACACTGCTAAATATGGGCTGGGCTGACAGTGGCTTGGTGCACCACAAGAATTTCCTGATTGCTTTTTTGGGGAGGGACAGGAGCTTTCCTTCTCCCTTTGTCTTCTTGGTGAAGGATGTACTCTCGGGCTGAAGTCCTGACAATCCAAGCTGCTGAAATGAATCCTCTTCAGTCTATTTACTTGATATTTACCAAAGTCTGCGATCAACAAGAAAACACATCTCAGCAGCTCACTTGGCAAGAGAACGAATTGAGGCAGCACTGCAGCTGTCATATTTATTTCAGTGGCAAAGCAGGTCAGGAAAATTGATAAAATTAATCATACAAACTAGCAAACACCGGGAGTGAAGGAGAGGGAGAACGAAGGGGAGAGAATGAGAGTGAAGAAGTGTTTGCAGCACCAGCCTGCACCTGCTTTTATTTCTTTTAATGGATTTTTTTTTTTTTTATGCAATGTCACAGATAAAATTGGTGCAAGGTACAGTATTTTATAAGTAGGTTTGAGGAGGGGTGTGGAGATTACTACAAGAGATGCCTATTACACAAGGACTGAGCCCTAGCCACAGGGTTTGCAAGGAAATAGGAATTCAAGGGCAGAAGTGATTTTTCAGACAGTCCCCGTAGACCAGGTGGGAAGGTCCTTGAAAGCAATATCTAGAGGTGCTCTGAGCAGGCTGGGGTTTGGACAAGGGCTCCAGGTGGCTCCTCAAGGTGCACTCAAGTTTTTCCTTGGGGCCTTGTCCCTATGACCTCTGCCAGCTGGGTGCAGATGTGCGCAGGGCTTGTGGCAGCTGTACCCATCAAAGTGCAGAAACATCTCTGCAGCCTCATAGTTCCTTGCCTCTGCAAGTGAGCAGCCCTGGGAACACCTCACCAAGTGCATCCGCTCTCAGTTTCTCACCTTGATCTCAGGAAGCCTGGATGAGGCATAGCTCCAACAAACCCCTGTGTTCCCTAGACACTGGTCTCTATAGCCACCCATGCGGGGTTAATGCATAATGAGGATTAACACTGAATTTGCTCTCAGAGCAACTTGTGGGTCCATCTGAAGAAGGAAGCTTGCAGAAACTAAAAGCTTTTTGCTATGGGCTACTCTGAGTGGGCACCTGCCTGAATTCAAACTAGGGGTAGCCAAGTCAGAAAGATCCAGCTGACTCTGGGAAAACCTTTGGAGAAGGTTTCAAGCAGGGTTTCAAGCAGCAGGTTCAAGCGTTAAACATCTCCCCCCCCTTATCTCCCCTCCCCTCTTTCCCCTCCCCCCCCCCCTTTTTTTTTTGGAAGAGTTTTTAGACCAAGATTTAAATTTCAAAACTTGCCATTTCAGAATGAGAAGTGGAAGAGTGCATTTCAAGGATGTTACCAAATGGCATTTTGTCATTTCTACTCTTTAGTTTTCTGTCATAAAAATAGCATTCACAAATCTCAACCCAAATTCAAAAATAACATTGGTCCCTCTGAAATGTTTCCTTCTCCTCTCTCCCCTTTTCTCTTCTTTTTCCTCCTCTCTTTTCTCATTATCCCTCTTACAGAATGAAGATTCACTGAAAAATGTCTCTGCCCTAATTTTGAGTCCTTTTTCTCTGGCTTTCCACCCTCCCTCCCACACCTCTTCAGGCCCTCACTGCACGTCCCTATTCCTACCGTGAATTACTGTTCTCATTGCTCCAAGCACATTAAAAGTGAAGCTAATTAACCAGCAGAACAATTTGCCTAACGATGTGGTAGATTCTCCATCACTTGCAGCCTTCAAGTCAAGCTTGAAAGTCTTTCAGACAGAGCTTTAGCAGAGTGGGTAAATTTTAGGAGTGAGGGTCTCTGATCCACATAGGGCTGCAGGACATGTGAGGTCACCTTAAAGACTTTGGGACCCTAAAATAAGGGGTTCCACCTGCATCTGAGGAGGAGGACATCCATTAGCTCCTGCTTGCTCATCTGCAGTGTCACACTTCTGTCCTTGCCAGGGATGGGGCTGCTGAGGGTGGTGACAATGATATTTGTCAAGCCACAGCTGAGGAGGGATAGTGGAATGGGCCTTGAGATGGTGAACCCTTGGGGATAGTGACAAACCAGCAAGAGGCCACTAGAAACACAAACACTGCCATGGAAATCACAAGAGTTAACAAGCGTTTTAGGAAAGAAATCCCTCTATAAGATCTTGCTGACAAGCGCTATTAAATATTCATTCTATAGACTGCAGAGACATCATTAGACACATACGTTCAAACTCGCCATACTCCCAGCTCTGGCATTTGTTTTACACTGCACTGATGAGCTGAGGGGACCTCAGGTGGCCTGGTGCCAGCCCCCATTAGTAAAGCTGGGCTCCATAGGGGAAAGTATGGCTTGCAAGGAAAATCCCATCCTGGAAGCTCCAATGACACCCACATGAGAGAGGCAGGAGTAAGTGGATTTGTCAGATTATGATGCTTAAAGCACAATTATCTTCCCCAAGGAAGAGCAGCAGCAGGGGTTGCAGAGATAGCCATGCCTATGGAGTCACACTGACCCCAAGGAGCCACAGTCTTACCACCAGCATCCTCCCAGACATCCCACATGAATGTGAGGGTGCAGGAAGGAGGTCTGCCTTGCCTTCATACCCTGCCCTGTAGGCACATCCCAGCGCAGGCAGCGCTCCCTATCCCACAAACCCCAAATGAGCCCTCTCCAGCTGGTTAACCCCACCAGGGATCAAGGAGAGGTCATATGGGCACCCTGGCAGATGCCACAACCCTGCCATCAGCCACCTCGGCAGCCTCACTGGACTGAAGCTATGAGCCACATGCCCCCTTCCCAGCTCAGAGCTACTTCTCCCACACATAGGGCAAACCCATATGCTCACCCCAGCCAAAGTTGTTTCTGCCCATAGGAGACAGGCCTTGCACACACATACATATATATGTGTAGATATATATACGTATGTATGTATGTATTTTTGCATACATTTATGGTGAAGGTACCATTTTTCCTTAAAACAATCCGTCCATAAATGTCACCGAAAATCCCGGTCTCCTTTTATTAAACCTGAAAAATGCGTATAAATGTAAATAACAAATGACTGATACAGGGATAGGAACCAGAGCGTCTGCTGGCGTCACCCTCCCTCCCTCTCTCCCTCCCTCACGCTCTTTCCTCCTCGTGTAATTTGCATTAATAAAGAGGCTGTTCCTTGTCGGAATGTGTTTCATCCGGTTTAAAATCCCAGGGCGATCCACCAGGAACAGCTCTGGGAGAATCCGACTGTCAGAGCCGACAAGACAAATGAATCCTGGTGTCAGGAGCGTGTGGTTCAACGATGACAGATTGAGAAGAACTGTCCCCCTCTCGACAGGCGGGCTTCATTTTCAAATTAATAAATCTGAATAAAATATTTTCCCTTTCATTACGAGCCGAGCCCGGATGACAGTTCCCGTGACAGGAGAGAGTCGCAGTGTTGATGAGGAGACTTTGCATGAATTCCACCTGGGCTTCTTCAGCTTTATTTTTACCTGCAATTTCATCCCTGTTTACGTCTCTTCCCTTCCCTCCTCCCCTTGCCCTCTCTCTTATGCTTCCCCCTCCCACACTCCTCTTCCTTCACCTGCTCTCAGCCCTTTTCCCTTTTCTCTTCCACTCCTCCCTTCCCCACCGTTCCCTGGTGATTTGGAAGGCGAGCCCTGGATGTCACTCCTGCAACACACACACCAGCTGTCTCACACCTCGAATGCATACATGTATGAGACGCACCAAGGTTTCATGTTCTTGCTGCGTTCACACTGTTTTATTATGTTTTATTATGTGCATAGGTGCCTCAGCCTCACTGCAAACACACAGCCCACACACCTAAAGAGAAAACCCCCACCGGGTTTCGATCCTTTTTACACAGAGGTGGAACTTGGCTTGGGGATCAGCCAGCAATGGCTGCTCCCAAGGGGGCTGGAAGCAGAGTCACACCACATCCCAGTACCAGGGCACCGGCAGCAGGGTCAACAAGGGCTGTGCACAGCTGGCAGCATGGTCAGCCCCAGTTAAAACATACAGCTCCTGCTCTGTTGCACTCACAGTACCACCGCACTGCTCAGAAGGTGGAAAGTATTTACAGGTAGGTTAATAATAACCTTTTCCTGGCTTGCTGCCTCAGGTATATTTGTAAGTCTCCCAAGCATCTTTCTTTGAGACAGCAACATGCCAACCACGGTTGCATGCTGTGTTTGCACAACAGTATGACCCAAGTCAGTATTGGGCTTTGCCTCAGCCCAGGAACATGTTTCCCCTCTGACACCAGCAGCCATTCCCAGGGACGTGTAGTCTGCAGCAGCACTGCAATGTCCCTCTGATCTGCCCCTCCATAGCAGCCCCCGCCTTTTTCTATGACTGCTACAATACCCAAACCACTCCTTGCTCCAGAATATGCCTTTGGATGATGAGGGCAGGCAAACAGTTAGGCCGCTGCTGAGCACACATGACACTCAAGTTTCCGATCTGCCTCTGGATCCCACTGTGACCCACAAATACGGCTGGAGAGCCCATAAACTTTTTTACTGCCACATAGCCTCCAGGCAGTGATGTGGCCCCACTTCCCTAGGATGCAGCTGAGATTATTCAATGATGCTCCCTGTGCAACCCAGCACAGCAAGTGCTAGCTGAAGGTGAGGGCTGGAAAGCTTTTTTACATCCATGAAGGATGTCCTGGTTTAGGTAAACCTCCCAACCCTCTTGCACAAGTGCTGGTCTCCAGTTTGGACAGTCCTCTGGATCATCCCAACTGAGGAGTGGCACCCATGGAAGATCACACAAACCCAACCCAAAATTTGGACTGAGCTGGCAGTGGCATGGAGAGAGCAGAAATAGGAGAGACCACAGTAGGGGAAATGGAGTGTTTGAGCTGGCTTGGGAATTGCAGTGACTCCAGGGCATGTCATGGAGAAAGCTGGCAGAAATGGAGGCACCGGCTGATTCTTTGCAAGCCCAATAACCCCCTCCAAAGAAATTAGAAACATTCCAACAGCTATAGCTGTTCCTGACAGTAAATTTGATTAACTTGCCCGTGGAGTTAATGATATAGAGGGCCGTGTGGATTTTGTTGTAAAGAACACAGAAAAGACAGATGAGAAAATGAGAAAACAAGAAAGTAAATTTAAGCAGCTGGAAGCTTTAACAACTGGCATGATAAATCCAATAAAGAACTGCTCGATAAAACCCAACCATTGGAAAGCCAAACATGGGCTGGGGAGGGAGTGGATGTAGATGTGCTTCGGATTCACAACTGAAGCAGGAGCGTGATTCACTCACAGTGGGAAAATGCTCCCAGGTCACCAGCTGGGCTGCAGGGAATGAGAAGGCTGCAGCCCTCCTCAGCTGCTTGCTCCTGGAGCACAGGGCAGTGATGCTTCTGCTATGGCCATCCTACAAAGACAAGGCAAAGCCAGGGACCTGCTGCCCAGGCTCACTCCCCACCCCTTTTCCACTCTTGTTCCAGTTTCCTCTTCAGTTCTCTCAGGACCCAGATGAATCTGCTGAGGCTGACAAGAGCCTGGGGGGATTCACACCTACTAAGCCAAACCACGCTAACTCTGGAAGGCAGCACAGGACCATAGACACACTTGCCAGTGAAATGCAGACCAGGTATCGCCAAAAAGCCTGAAGTAAAATCCAACATTTGGACATCCATATTCTTAAATTCTACCTTCTTTAAAATTTAATTCTGCTGAACCCTGCTGGAAGTCACAGCCAAGAGGAAACCTCGAAGAAAATGACTGATAAGGACACATCTCTGCCTATCCCAGTAGCAAGAGCTGTGGATCATCGTCTTATAGCACCCTATTATTCAAAGCATACTTGGAGCACCACTGTAACACAGATGACCCTGCAAGATCCTTGCTGTCTGTACAAACTTTCTAGTTTTGGTATCCTCACACCAAGCTCATTGGTGTTCCCCATCCAGTTGACTGTGCCACGTAATTCCAGAGATGCCAATCTGGTCCAGCCACACCACAGCAGGGGGAAGGCAGAGACACCCTCCATGTAGATCCAAGAATCAGGAGTGCAGGGAAACAGGCACCAGGGCCACCCATGCAGTACCAGCTGCAGCTGGCAACAGTCCAGCAGCTGTGTTAGCTCTGGCACAGCTTCCCCAGGCTTCTGCATTGTGGGAGGTGTTAGCTGGGCACAGTCTGACTGCACAGAGCTGGCCTTAAAACCTAAACAACCAGCCCTCCTTGGACTAGCCTGGCAGCATTTAGTGCATTGGATGCAGGACCATCCAAGTGTCTTGGCCTGGCATTTCTCACCATCCATATCCTCTGGCACCTTCATTTTTCCAGCCTTCTGTGGCCCTGGGCAGTAAATGACCTCTGTTCCCAACCAGGACATTCAAGCCGGCCTGTTGACCCAGATCTGAATTTGGTACTTGAACTTTGACAGTGGACCATGGCTTGGATAATATAGACCAATATTTACATTGCTATACCACCTACAGCCAACTTTGGTGGGTCATGGTCAATCACAAAATATTCTCTACGTACAACAATGCAGAACAATAGCTCCAGATGTTCTTCATGCATTCCTTAATGGGGAAAAAATACAGATGGAGCCCAGTTCCCTAGAGTCTTAGTTTGCTTCCATTACCCTAATTCCCAAGAATATCTCCCAGGTCTCACTTCAGATTTGGAACTGGAGACCCAGTGGGGGAAAGGCATCATCATGAAATTCAGCTGCAGGCTATCAGGGCTCTCTCAAGCAACCTCTGGTGAACAAGGAGAGCAAAGGAGACCTTTGGAACCATCTCCCCTATCCCCTGCCACTTTCCTGTTGCTCAGCCTCCTGCAAGACCAAGTGGCTGGAAATGTGCAGAGTGCTCTGAATTGAGCTGTAAAGAATGAAGGTGAAGTTTTAAGCCGCTAGATTCATGGCTGGGATTTTTATACACACATAAAATATGAATCTCAGTTGTATACAAAGCTGAGCCCATCGTGCCAAAAGGATCCCAGTCAAGCAGGCCTGTAAAATGAAATCCTTTCGGACTAATTTAAGGAGACCTGAGCAATATAAATTCTGGCCTGCTCAAATGCAGGAAATAAAAAAAAATCTGACTTGAATACAGGCTTCTCTCTCACTGCACTTGGCAGCCCCAGCGTGCAAACAACGGGAACAAAAAACAGAGCAAGAAATTAGCTCTGGTTGTGAAAAACACTGTTCCAGCTCCCCATTTATACCACTCTTGTGGGCCTAATGACACCCTCTTCAGCAAAAATTTAATGCAGAGATAAACTTCCCAATAAATAAGGAATGCTTGTATTTGCTGGCTCCTGATGACTTTCCTGACCTGTACAGTCACTTCCACTGAGCTGCTGCACATGGAGAAAACACTCATAAAGATGCTTCTTATAAAAGAAAATATTAACTTCTCTGCCAGCTAGCGAATCTTGACTTGCAGACCTTTATCTCCTTGGGTTTAGTGGAGTAAGTCTCCTTCAACAAGTCACCTCCCTGCAGGCTGGAGAAAGACATGCTTGTCCTGCTCCTGCTGATGAGTGAAGCTGGAGAAAGGTCACCAGGCTGGAGGAGCTTGCTCTGAGCCATGGCCACCAGAGTTCAGGTACATTGGACAGTTTATGGCTAGCCACCTTTGCCAGATGGGGCAAGGAGTGGGTGAAATAAAGCATCCATGTCCCCTTTTCTTTTCTTAGGGCTCAAGAGGAGCTGAAGAGACTTTGCTCAAGGTCAGAGAAGCCTCCTGAGGTCTGGAAAATGCACCCAGATATCCCTGCAAGGGCCAGAGATAACATCATCCTTCCCAGAAAAATAAGGAGCCAGGTAACATCTAATTACAGGATTAGAAACTCCTTAGCTGAAAACACTGTCTCCTTTTTCCAGAAAATGTGTATGGCTGTTTTTTGAGGGCAGGGAGAAGAGCATCATTCAGACTTGCCTTGAATTATCTGCCAGCTTGCTGGGACCAGAGCATAGTTGCTGGGGCACATGCCGCCAGCTTCACGGCATGGTGCATAGCAACTCCCTCCCAAGCAAAATAACCTGGTGACAGCTCAAATGAGGCATGTATGGCTGTGCTGCAGCTGCTGATGGTTCCTCAGCACCTCTGGACTCCATATGTCCCGTGGTCTCCTTAGCACCATCACCACCTTCCCTGCTATAGCAGCCCTTACACCTCCCTCCCATGCCTGAGGTCCTCCTCACGGCACCAGCCCCCCCTCGCCATGTCATAGAGGCCTGAAATGAGTGGGAACATTGAGGAGCCTTTCTGTAGCTGACCAAAGGCATGAGACATTCAGCAAAGCTATACAATAATGCAGGGGATGTCCGCTGGTGGCAGGATGATATGGTAGCAAGCTCAGCAAGTTTCTGGGGCTATTTTTACAATTTCTCCATTAAAAAAAATTAAACATAAAAAAATAAAAATAAAAGAGACCCAAGCACTAGCCAGGAAAAGCCTCCCTAATGAATGCATCAGCTCCAGCTCTAAAGCTGAAGGCGACTTCCAGCCCAGCCCATCTTTGTTCCTCAGGGCCTTGGAGAAAGATCTCCTCTTGGGCAGCCAAGTAGCAATTGGGTCACAGTGCAGGATTATCTGCTAGTAACAAGCCACAAATGTGCTCTGGGACCAGTGATTCATTAATGCAGTTCATGGTGACATATGAACCAGAACCCCAGGGAGCCTTTATTTCTGCCCTCTCTATCCATTCAGCTGAAAGACAGGGAAAAAGGTTCCAGCACTGCACTGATTTCTAACACTGATCAAATTAGCACTACCCTACAACCAAGGCAACTAATCAAGGACATGGGGGAGAAGGTGTGGTTTGAAGTGTAGAAAAACCCTGGGTCTCTGAGTAATACTGCAAGACAAATCTTCACTGTTTATAGTGACTAGGAGGAAAGAGGACTGAAGAGGCAGGGATGGAGGCTTTGCAAGAAGATAGTGCTGCAGGGAACCTGTTGTGGACTCTTATGGCTATGGTTACAGGATGCAAGTCTCTTCCATCCTCCCCCAAAACCCTTCCCACAGACCCTGAGGCAGCCAGCAGTCCTTGGGAATTGGGAGCACAGATGCTCTTTCAGAGATGTGCAGTCCCTCCAGAGGCACATTGCCCACCCACACCACATACCACCAGCCTGCTGCTTTATTCTAAAAATCTGAGAATGAGAAGTGAAAACTATCCTAACAACAGGAAAACCCACTGCCTGCCTTTGGCTGCACAAGTTGAGTGCACTGAAGGCATGCTGACCGCACCAAAATGTTCTTAAAATCTTTTAATGGCAGCTGCCAAATATTTCCAAGGAGGCACACGTACACCCTTTCAGGCCAACCCTTGGAGGATTTTCAGGACAAGGCCCTTCCCTGAGGCCAGGATCTCCCTGAAATGCATGGGGAACGTATCATCTGAGGCTCGGCAAGTAACCCAAAAGCCAATGTCTCTGTAGCAAGGCTGAAGGGCAGTCCCAGCTAGCCACCTCTGTGGAGAAAACCCAGAGCTATTCCAGCCTTATACCAGTGTGAGAAACAGTGAGGTTTACCCCAAGCATTGCTCATCATGCAGACGAGAGGAACAGCTCCAACATTCAGGCAAAACAAGGCCAATGCCACATAAATACAGTCCTCACCAATTCAATGTTCCTGTTGCAGCTTTAAATACTTTATTTCCTGACTTTTATGCAATTTGATTCTTAGCCATAACGATTCATTAACTTTTTTTTATTTATTTTTATATTTTCCCCTCCACACTGCCTATATGTGCAGGTTTTAAAACCTTAAGAGCAGTGCACGAGGGTGGATTTACAGCTGGTAAGACCAGCACCACCTCACCAAAACCCACAGGAGGTGCTGACCTGGATAGTGGTTCCCAGAGGTTTTGGCACCTGGGAGTGCTATCCCAGATGTGTTGGCACTGCAGGGCCCCCCTGCCCCACCTGTGTCCTGGCTTGCATGCATATTGCACTGCCCTTTCCAACAGGGGACCTACAGAGGGTGAAAGCTGGCAGCATCTTCCCATCCCCTCCTGGTGTGGCAGGTGTCCCCCTGAGCCAGGCTGCAGCAGAAGATGGGGCAGCCACCCCATGGACATAGACCTGAACCCAGCTGAGCATGGCAGGTGACCGCACGCCTGAGGAGAGAGAAGATGGCAGCAGGTCCACAGGGCTGAACCACACTGTTCCTCCACCCCAACTGACCATGGCAGGATGCACACCCTATCAATACAATGAAAAGGTTAATGGGATCATCTCCTTCAACCTCTATTACAGTAAATGTGGGATTTATAGCAACGCTAAAATACTGACCTCTATCTGTTTTATGCTGATCATTAACTAAGATTATCTCACACCAGAGATTTGCTATACCACAGAGCATTGACATCACTAACTGCTATTAAGTGTATTATACTCAAACTCCATAAAAGGGAGCAAAAAAACCACTGTCAGCAGCATATGGAAAAGGCACATTACAAGGCACGCTCAGATTAAATACAAAAACCAAAAGAGCAGTTGCCTGCAGCTTTCTGTGTGTGTCTGGCATTTAGCGATCACAATATTGAGAAAAATCCTTGAAAATGTTTTCAGACTCGGAAGCCCTCTGCACACAGTCACCCAGATGAATGTCCTGTAGCTAACAGACAATGGTGGGTATGGCACACATTGCATGAGGTCTCCAGAGCCTCAACGCAGTAGGTGCTTTATGTATGGGGCATAGGAAACAGTGCCTGGTCTGGGAGCGGTGGGTGAAGGTACCCTGTGCCCCTGGATACCTCTGGCTGTCTTCTGCAAAGCCCATCACCCACACCAGCTCCGCTCACTGCCCTCCTCAGCTCTCCCAACACATGGCTGTTTCTGGGCAGTGGCATATTTGTTGACTTGCTCTTTTGGTGACATCTTCTTTTAATAAGGAAATCTGTCTCTTAGCAGCTTCTTGCCTAAGGCTGTGCTTAGTTAAAGTGTAAAATGTCAAACTTTAGCAAGGATGACAATAACCCTGCTGGGCGAAGAAGAGCCAACCACTATATTATTAGCTACTCAAGGGAGAGGGGAGGAATATTGACCCATTCCATGAGGAAAAAAAAAAATCCACACTAAAATCCCCCAGTCCACCCACCCAGCCCCTCCCACATGGAGACCAGCCTCAAATCTGCTTCCACATGATCTTTCCAGCAGCCAGCAGCCAAAGCTCATAACTAAAGCTGAACAACAAACTGTACACCCTTCCTATTTGATCAAATACATGTACATACACAACTATAATAGGTCGAAGCATCCTGGCCATGCCCTTTCATCTCCCAAAATTCCCCAAAGGCAGATCAGGAAGCAGGCATGATGCTGGCATAACACATGATGGAGAAAGTTGTGCTGTTGCTGAAAAGCCTAAGGCAGAGAATTGAGCAAAGCCCACTGGGTGCGCCAACAGCCAGTGGCTTAGGCAGAGGAAGGAAAAGCCAGTGGGCACTGTCGCAGGCAATAACCAAGGGCAGCTGCACAAAGAGGGAGATCTGCCAAGGGCTCACAGAAGCAGCCGGTAGCAGAGCAGAGGAACGCTTTATCAGGCTCATGAGTCTTTGGGCAAAACTTCTGTGCTGCTGAAGGACTCTGTACTGCATTTACTTTCACACACACACACACACACACACTTTAACATATGTAGGTGCAACCTTTTCATCTAGAGTGCAAGTGACTGGTACAAACATAATTTTCTGATTAGTCACTCCCTGACCTGCAGCAGAGCAGAGCCTTAAATTCACATGTCCAAACTTAGGAAGGGAGAAGATTTTTATCTTTAAGATCTGAGACTGAACAATGTTCACCATCAGAGCTGCTTTTCCTCTAGTGGATTGTAGTGAAACCCTGATACACAAGTTATGACGGGCTTTGAGAAACAAAGTCCACATGTGGATCTGAATCTGTATTCCAGCTACGTAAGAGCAGATCTACTACTGGCTTTGTGCAGGAAAGGTGACCTTCAGATGTGCAGAGGAAGTGGGTGAAGTTTTTACTACTACAGAATGTCCCAGTGCGTACCAGCTCTTGTATCCCTTCATGTGAGCACAGGACCTCCTGTGATGTTCTCCCCATCAGGAGCCACCAGAACCAAGTCGGGTCAGAAACAGCATCCTGACCAGTCACAGCACCATCCTTGCTCCTTCAAGCCTCCAATCCCTGGGCAACAACAGGCCACCACCAGGGTGTACCTCCACTCCTCAGACGCTTAGGAAGGTCTCCTAAGTGCCAGGGCTGGCAGGGAGCCCCAGCACAGCCCTGCCCTTCTCACTTATATTCTTTTGAAAAACATTATTTTAGTAAAAAAAAAAACAAAAAACAAACAACAAACCACATCAAACCAAAAAATCCCAACAACAAACTAACAAAAACTACACAGTGCAACGCAGCTACGTCACTTACCCAGGCAAAAAAAGGCTGTATTTCTGGTTTGGGTTAGAGACTGACCACAAGCCAGCAGGAGCCTGAGATCCAAATCCCAGAGACTGTCAGAAATTCAAGTCTCCCCTGCTCCAACCTGTGGTAGAGCTACAGGGCCTCCGAAACCAATGGCGCAGGCTGGATGAGACAAGGCATTTCCAGCAAGCCCCGTTCTTTGGAGACATCTCATCAGTCTCCGGGAAAGGAAGCAATCTATTCCCTCCTCCTCTCCATCTCAGGACAGAGGCGACCCAGGGGACTGCCTATGTGGGTCTTCAGCAGAGACACCGCTTGCAGTTCTCACCTCTGCCTCCTAAAAGCAACCATCACAAACCATCTCCCTCTCCATTGCATAACGGTCCCACGAAGTAAAGAAATACATATGTGTGTGTGCGGTGCACACATGGGTGTGTTGTGTTTTCCCAGCTAACACATGTCAGGATCTGTTTAAGCCTCGCTTTATGCTCAAATGTCACCCTGCCAGAATTCATTACGTCCCATTTATTAATTAATTAAAATATATTTATACAGAACAGGCTTTATGAGACAGAGATAAAAATAACGTTTTGAGAGCTGTCCCCTGGACGGAGCGGGTGCTCTCTGATGGCAG
Organism: Psittacula echo; assembly: GCF_963264785.1. Lineage (NCBI taxonomy): Eukaryota > Metazoa > Chordata > Aves > Psittaciformes > Psittacidae > Psittacula > Psittacula echo. Next base: position 21,798,957 of record NC_137740.1, read on the forward strand.
CAGCAAGGACAGTAGCCACAGCCTTCCCTGTCAAGTGCTGACTCTCAGGGAATTGATGATATGGAAATTCAGTAATTAAGGCTGAAGAAAAAAATCAGAAGCAGGCTCCAGTGCTGGTGCTGGCCATGCAGCAGCTCCATTGCCCCATCCTCTCCTTTCTGATGGGCAGTGGGATAATGTCATCTCCTCACACAGAGGATCCCAGTGTGTAAAGCAAAGGAGCAGGCAGCACTTGGTCTCCAGCACCTGTGCCACCCATCCCTGCAACTCAGGGCTTCTCAAAGGTGAAGGGATGCATAAGCTTCTGCAGCCCCCTCCTCCTGCTTACCAGGTACCCACACTGGAGCTTGCAGCTGTACTCTCCCTCCCAGCTCACGACAGCAGGGCTCCAGGGCTGGAGAGAAGCATTTGAAGCCAGAGGATGTGGCAGGCTCACCAGTGAGCTGATGAGGGATGCCCGGCACAGTCACAGCATGGCAGCAAGGGGTGATGGCTCACTTGGCAATGGTTTTATGGGATAAAAGCTGGTCTTTCCTAGCTAGGCATTGCCTGACTTATATTGGCAAATGGGGGATTTCCCCTTTGCTTTCCAGCTTCCTCAAGAGACGCCACAATCTCCTTGGGATTCAGATCTAGTGGCACCAGAATGGACTATGCTGGGAAGAGAGCAGAGGAGCCTTGGCAAAAAAAGGGAAGAAGGAGGAAAAGGGAGTGCAAGGCTGGGAAGGTGACAGCTGGAGGGGACCAACTCCAACCAAGCCCCTTATCCAGGACCAGGCAAAGGGGAGCAAATGAGCTGCAGCTCAGTGGGCCTGCCCTCTCTGCCAGAGCAGCGCCCACTTCACTGCACGTGCTTTGGCTCTGTTATCCTTTTGACAGAATAACAGTGACATTTCCACTTAAAACTCTCTATGACCTTTCCCTGGGAGCCTCTTGAGTTTCACTTGTTCTGGTGTCTCCTGCCTGCTGCATCCCCCCCCGGGAACACCTTGCTCTCACTGTAGGGAGATGGGGAGACATGGGCTCCATCCTGGCCATGGCCAGGACTAAGGCTAGTTCTGGGTTTTTGGTGTCCACCTTTACCTGTCTGTTACCAGCAGCATGGGGATCAGCTCATCCTGGCCAGCAGCCAGCCCACCCCAGGACCCTGGTTTGCACACAGAGGGGCAGTGAGTGGCAAGTCCCCCGCCTCTTCCCAGGCACCAGCACTATTAGCTATCTAACCATGTCCCGCAGCTCCCCCGGCTGAGGGGACCCTAGACCTGTCAGTGCACATTAGTGGACGTGCTCACCTGACAGCCACACAGCTTCAGTGGGCACCCCAGGAGAGCACAGCTGCAGCAGCTCTGCACACTAGCCCCCTTGCTGGGACTTGTGGGGCCAGGCAAGGCAGGGATTTGGGTCTCAGAAGGTAAATCAGCTCTGCTGCCATTGCAGCAGCTGCAGAGACAGCACAGGTTTCCCCGAGCTCTGCATGTCACTGTATCAGCTCAGAGCCACATGGCAGGGGACATCACTGCAGCTGGGGCAGCTGTCCTATGCCATGGCTGGGTATTAGTGTGCAGAGAGAAAACAAGAGCTTTGGAGCCATTGTGCCATGGGAGTCTACAGCCAGGTCTGCCCATCTACCAGGCTCAGCTGGCACCTCTCACTTTGTTCATTCAGCGAGGAACGAGAATAATCACTTCCCTCCAAAAGCATTGAGATGGTAACAGAAAGCGCCATGTCCCACAGACCAAGGAGCACTCCTCTGGCTATGCTCAACCCTGGTCCTCTACGGGGCACCACCCTCAATGGAGCTGTCAACTTAGTGGAAGTATGGAAGGAAAAAAGATCTTCGGGTACCTATTGCCTCAGGGAGGAGGTGGGTGCTGGATCCAGGGTTTGAAGATAAGAGATGAGAACTGGGGACAGCTTGTCCTCAGCACGAGAGTCCCATGCTTCCCAAAGAGCACCTTGATTTAGCCAGGGAGCAAACCAGAGTATCAGAAGACCAAGTGCTGCTGTAGCAACTGACCCACCTCCCACACTACCTGGGACAGGCAGAGGAGTCCTTGGGAAGTGCCAGTCTCTCCGCATTGACTGAGAAGTGGTGGTCCTCCATCAGCAGGCACAGACCTCACCTGTAGCTGAGATAACTTGTCCCACCTCTCCTAGAACAGACACAGGAGCTGAAATCCAGACCTCCAAAACCCTCCATGAACAGGACCACCTTTCTTTCCATCCTCACCCTCTGCAGCTACTACACTTCCTTCTTGGAAGGACCAGGTTCTTTCCCCAGGATATCAGCCAGCGCAGCTCTGCTGACCTTGGAGGAACTCTGCCAGCTTACCCTGACTGAGGACATAAGCATCTATTATTTAGATAAGGAAATACACCTGCAGGTATAAATGGAAGTAAATCCTACTTTTTTTATGTAGGCAAATATATCTGAGCAGATCATTACCGGATACTGTCCGGAGATTGTAGCAGCAAGGGAGGAAGCCTGCAGCTCTCTTGTCCTCCCTTACAGAAACAGGAAGGCAGAGGGGGGAAAAGCAACGGCAGGACAAGAAATTTATCTACGGCAGTAGCTTAGACATCAGCCAAGGACTGAGCCTCCAGCCTCACAGCTGTGAGAACCAACCTTCAAGGCTCTCTTTCCAAGTATCCTCCATCACCCAGTGGAGTATCACACCCCAGAAAGCACACATGGCCCTCTTCACACAGCCCAAATTCAACACAGCCCAACAGCATGCAGCTCTGCTCACAGCCCACACACAACCCTTGCTTGTACCTGGCATAACCTGCCAAATCTCAGCCAAACAGCCCTTTTCACTGCACAGGGATGGCTGTGAAGCATTTGTCATCCCCAGGCTGGCAAGGAAACCACACGCACAAGAAAAGAGCTTCCCTGACTCAAATGATTCTCATTTTTTGAAGGGCAAATTTCCTTAGTCTGCCCACTCAGTCTTGACAAGGACAGCAGGAGACCCACCACATGAATACTAATGGCAGTGACAGCAGAGACACGTGGGGACAGGAGCGGCGGGGCTGGGCACTGCTGGCGGAGTGGCAGGGAGACAAGTAACGAGGGGTATCTGAGATGCCACAGTGAGGGATGCTGGGATACCAAGACCCCTAGGATGGCCAGACTCATCCTTGCTGCAGAGGGCAAGGAATGAAGGCAGAACTCCAGCAGCAGCCAGGAGGTCATTATGATGCATTAGGTGTGCTGGATAAGGCCAACATGAGGGCATCACTGCTGCAGAGGGTGTAAAAGGCCTATAGTCTCCCCAACACCATCTTTGTCCTTGACCCCTTCTATGCCCCCCAAGCAGTTGCAATATCCCTTGTGCTGAATTCTTATTCAACTTCAAACTGACAAACTGTTTTTAATCTTTTCCTTCCATCCAGCTTGGAGATTGGGAAGCAAAAATCAATACAGGCTGGCAGGTGATCAAGTTGCTTGACAGTGGTGCTGAGGAGAGAAACAGAGAAAAAAAGAGAGGGAGCAGAGGGGGGGCAAAGACAGGCAGGAGGATGGGGGTAACCAAGCACCCTGTATTAGAGACCCCGAGTGGGAGGGTTGCAGTTGAACCCATCACCACTGGAGTTGCTTGATAAGACAGCTGGCATGAGAGTGTTGGTGCCCATATGCAGCTGGTGGGATGGAAGAAGAGGGCACTGCAATCACACCTTGCTCCCACTCCTCTGTGCTCCCCAGCACTGTCTGCCCAGTGTTCCATGCACCAGTGGGGCCTGGTGTAGTGCCTGGCTGGCTCCCAGTCAAAATCCCCACCAGAGACCCCGCTTATATCACCTCCCCCATTGGATCTGCTGCAGCCTGGTGGCAATGGCAGCTCAAAGAAGCCTCTTGGCATCTTTAAATGTGGAGCCTGAGATGCCTTGGTTATCAGGAGAGCAGCACAATTTTCCCAAGCCTTTTGGCAGGGAGGGAGTTGTTGAGGCTGAGAGGGGAGCAATCACAGCAGAAAGCCTATTTCTCAAAAAATTCAGCCAAACTGTCTCTCCTGTAGCCTCTGCTCCTGTCACGCCCCAGCCCGGTCCCCACCACCCTCCTCCGTCCACTGCCTAGGGGACACCCCAGAGGTCAAGAAGGGAGAGGGAGGCCAGAGCTCCCAAGCAAGGAGCTGCTCCTGGGCTGCTCAAAAGATGCAGAAGGAGGCACCACTTGAAGGAAGAGTGGCAGCGCCCCAGGAGGCACCCAGCAGCCCCTCAAGTTGGCAGCACCAGCACTGGGTTAAGGACAAAACCCCATGGAACCACTCAAAAGGAGCAGAGACTCTTCAGCCCTAGGGGACAAGTAGGACCAAGCTGGTCTCTTCTACCCACACACGTCCACCTCAGATACCTCCTGGCATTTCTGTAAGCCACAGGCTCTGCTCCCAGAGCCGCCAGAACCCCCGAGAGCAGAGCTGACATTTGAAAACGATCAGTTTAGGAACTTCCCCCACCGCTTTCCTTTGCATCCCCCTTCCTATTGTTACTGTTCCTCCGAGCTTTCATCGTCTAACTCAGTAAATCTCCGGGAAATACGGCTGTGTTTCTGTTGTCACTTCTGATCAGAGGGATGCCAGCGGGGTGGGGGAAGTGGGGAGGGGGAAAGGAGGGGGAAGGGAAAGGGAAAAAAAGACTGCCTGGGGCCCCACACAGAGGCGGCATGCAAATGAGTGCCAGCTCCGTAAAAATAGCCCCAGCAGTCACATTTTATTACAGCCAAATTATTGGACCTGGGTTAGTGGGAACTGGCATTGGGGAAGGCAAGAGAGGGAATGGGAGGGAGAGAGGGAAAGGGTCAGGTATCATTTATTCTAAATATTTGAACTTTGAGAGCACCAAGGGGTATATCCCCTCTGCAATACATTTGAGCGTCTGAAACCGGATGTGCCACAGCCTTCCTCAGCTCCAGCATGCTCTCCCACCCTGTGAAGCACCAGCAAAACACATTGAGGGGTTTTCAGCCCTGCTGGACTTCACACCCCCCCTTCAGACCAGCGCCAGTTTGAGGCAGGGACACCCACTACAGGTGCTGGCACTGTCCCCGGAGGTGCTCGCACGAAGGAGCCCACTGCCTCCCTCCCACCTTGGGCTGGGAAACAAGGCAGGGACAAGGCACTGGCTCTGCCCCCCAGTTTCTGCAGCACCTTCCAGCCACCGCCAGTGTTCACGGGGCGCTGAGGGTATTTTTCAAGACAGTGTGGGTTGGAGGGAGTGGCCGCTTGAGTTCGGAGGTGCCTCCCCTCCTGGTGACAGCGGAGTGGCGAGGGGATGTTGCAGACCCTGGCACAGGGGGGAGGTGGAGCAGGAGCTGCTCCCACACCCCCCCCAAGGGCAGCAGCAGTGGGAGACCCCCACTACTGCCTTCCCCTGGGGTCTGGTCACCTCCTTGTGAGCCCTCCTGCCCTGAAAGCACTTGCTTAGTCAGCGTTTCCCAAGCAGGGACAAAGCACACAGGGACTCGCTTTGTCACCCCTCACAGCCACACTTCCTGGTACACAAATGGCAGCAGTGAGATGTGATGAAACAGGCCCAGTTTCCCCTCTGAGGGAGCTCCTCACAGGAGGCCTGAGCAGGAAAAAAAGATGCTGGGGACAAGTTAAGGACTTTGGAAAAAGCCCTCTGCACCTGCATGCACTCGAGCCCCAGATGCTTTCAAACCAAAGCAACCCAAAACACTTACTGCTTTTCCACCACCGCACCACTGTCCCGGCAGACCTGTCCAGGGGTGGTATTTTTGGTTGCATTTCTTGCAAGAACAGTCCCGAGCTCCCAGGGCCGAGGCCACGCTGGGAGAGGCGATGCCTTCCTCAGGGCAGGCACATTCTTGCAGTGTTTTCTTGAGCCAGGCGGCTGCTCAGGCTGGCAGAGCGGCATGGCAAAGCTTGGCAGGGACACAGCACTCACTAAATGCGTTGCCTCCGAGTGCTCCAGAGGAAACTGGGTCAAGATTTTCTAAAGACAGCAGCTTGATGCTTGCCTCTCCATCACTCCAAGCAGCATCCCAGCAGAGCAGGAGGTGAGCAGGGACAGTGGGACTCTACCCCCAGAAGAGCCAGACATGATGGAGCAGAGAGAGGATGTGATATCCTTCTGTCTCTTCCACAACCAGAGGTGCTCCAAGGATGGCTGGTGCTTCTGGGAGAGCCGCTACCTATCCACCAATTCTCATCAACCTAAACACCTCTGAAAAAGCAGATGGAGTCACTATTCAGGCATCAGCTGGAGGATTTGCTGTCCCAAGCACATTGTGGAACCCAGCAAAGTCCTACATGACTGCGCACCACCCTAGGCAGAAGGATGATGGTGTAAACATGTGCTGAGGTGCTTACAGAATTACAGAATCCTGAGGGTTGGAAGGGACCTCAAAAGATCATCTAGTCCAACCCCCCTGCAAGAGCAGGGTAACCTAGAGTACATCACACAGGAACTTGTCCAGCCGGGCCTTGAATATCTCCAACGTAGGAGACTCCACAACCCCCCTGGGGAACCTGTTCCAGTGCTCTGTCACTCTCACAGTAAAGAAGTTTTTCCTGATGTTCACATGGAACCTCCTATGCTCCAGTTTACACCCATTACCCCTTGTCCTCTCACTGCACATCACTGAGAAAAGCCTAGCTCCATCATCCTGACACTTACCATTTACGTATTTGTAAACATTGATGAGGTCACCCCTCAGTCTCCTCTTCTCCAAGCTAAAGAGACCCAGCTCCCTCAGCCTCTCCTCATAAGGGAGATGTTCCACTCCCTTAATCATCTTTGTGGCTCTGACCATGACAAACCACAGAGAGGGACCCTCAGAGGTCAACTTTGGATGTGCTGAATTACAGGACCCTGAGAAAGGCTTCTCACACAGCCCCAACTCAGACCCTAAATCACCCCATGTCCCATGGCTGCAGGGCTATTTAGGCAGCTGCCACCTTCCCAGCTCCCCTGAGCATTCCCTTTGCTGTGCAAGCGGGAGCAGTGTGGGTTTGGCACAGCCTGTCATGAGACAGCAACTCCTTACACCCCCCAGCATGGACCACAAGCTGTTCCCTGCATCACTGCCTTGCCATTCTCACAGCAGGATCTGGCCCCTTGGCCCCCAGATGGGCTGCATGAGCGGGAGGGATGGACACATTCCCTTCTGCACAGCCTGGCAGTGCCACCCACCCCGTTCCTTTGGGATTATAGTTGTGTGATGGTTCAGGGCATGGCTATGGGGCATAGAAAAATGATATGCCGTCCTGGGAACACGTCTGCAGTTTCTTTTGTTTTCTCTCTCATTTCCACCCCCCCCTCCCAGGCCCTCACCCCCTAGTTTGGCAGATGTCTAAATTTTCACAAGACAGACATTGCCATCACCAAATCTCTGTCTGGAATGTCAAGTTCTTCATTCCTGAGTGCATGTGTTTGCAGGAAAACATTGATTTTAGAAAAGTTCCTTTACTGCAAAGCTCAAAGCCCATCAAAGGAATTAAAGACAGGAGAGCAGAGCTCCACCCTAGGACTTACAGTTCAGAAGCTGGGTTTGGAGCTAATTTGGGTAAGGCTTGACTCACTCTTCTGAAGTGCCCAGGACTCATCTTCTTGCTGATGCTGCAGGAGCAGAAGAGATGCCAGCCAGCTCCTGTTATCACCTCTGTGGGACTGGCTTGTGATTAAAGGCATCTAAGCTGCAAAGCACGGAGGGAACAACATATGGACAGGAGCAAGGGACTGCTTTTCCAGCCTCTCTTTTTTAGACTGTAACTGTATTTGCAAGAGGATCCCAGAGGGACAGTGCTATTAAACTTCATTAACTGATATATCGTTTCATGTTGACTCAACAACTCTTAAACCTTCTTCTGAGGGACTTCCTCTAACGCACCGTAAATTGCTAGTAACTGCCTTCCACCAGGAGCAAATGGGTCCAGCCCCAGCGTGGTCTCACTTCTCCACCTCAGGATGGAGCAGCAGCGCAGGTGATGATGCTGCCCAAGAGCTCCTGTGTTTTTTATCCTCCTGCAAACTGAGGAAGGCAACCAGAGGGGCAGGTGCTGCAAAAAAGCCACTCTCCTGACTCTGCTCCAAATGCAGAGAAAACCTCCCCGCAAGTTCTAGATCTTCAGTGGAGGAAAAACTCAAAAAAATTCCTCTCCCAGTGATCAAAGCACTTTTTTGCCACAGAATTGACAGCTCCGCTTCCAGCTGAATGCTTTCAAGGTTCTCGTTGTCTTACATAAACTATAATCCAAAATGATCTCAATCCAAAAAAAGCTCTCAAAATTAAAACTTTTGGACCTAAATCCAAATGGGTCATTTTGGCAGCGTATGATTCTGATTATTAGTGTTTTTCCGATCACTCCCTACACCAAATTCAAACAAAGTGAGACCGACCTCCTTCCAGAGAGCTCTTTGATGCTGTGGCATATACAGATGGAATATATTTCTGCATATTCCAAGACACTCTGGGATAGCTTTGCTCACGTAATTATTCAGATAAGCTAACCTGAAAGCAAGAGTGTGCACTGCTCATTTGCCAAATTTGAATGACTTTGCTTTCAAAGCATTGGTAGGCTCTTCCCTCACTGCAGGTGACAGCTGCCAGGCTGTGGTCCCCAAACTGTTCCTGTGTGGGTAGTGGGAGCCCCAGGGAAGGTGAAGAACAAGGGGCAGCTCATAACCCAGTGCTTGTCCCACCAGCCTCAGCCCTTCCAAAGTGGGGAGGGATGCTGAGGATGAGATACAGCACTGGTTAGAGGACTGGATGTCCCCATGGAGAAGCTTGCATTGGTGGCAAGTCAGTGCTATAGGTTTGGCACAAGTGGGTGAGGCAGATGAGATGCATAAAGGAGATCCCCTCCATGACTGCAAACCTGGCCATCCACATAGCCTGAACAGCAGCAACTGCCTGTGCACCTCTGCTGCAAACCAGCACTCACTCCCCTCCCCATCATTTAAAGCCAAGTGCACTTTAGGAGCAATTTTGAAATGACTCTGAGGTCGTGAGAGGATGGCTTTACTTCTAACAGCAAGGCATGACCAGAGCAGCATCAGGCAGGATAATAGCAGGGCTGCATGACTGGCAGGTGGGCCACCACGCCGTCCATTTACCACTCGCCTCAGCCAAGCACGGGGTGTAATTATCTCAGGCCACCGTATCACCATAAAGCGCCTTTCTGCTGAAATTATAACGTGTCGTCTTTAATTACGCTAATTGTTAATAGGGATTCTAATTTTGGGTTCATTTTTCACTGTTAAAAAATAATAGGCAAGGCAGCCCAGGCTTTTCTGCCTTCCCTGGGATTTCTCCCATCAGCACTAATTGAAATGTCCCCCCGATCCATGCTGCTCTGCACTGACAGTGGTTTTGCCCCTTGTCATAAAATCAATGGTCTTCCCCTGCCCACCCTGTGCTGGCTTCTCTCCGGCTGCTTGGGCTCCTTTTCCCACTCACTGGCTCCCTCAGATCATCAGGGTTAAATGATCTTTTCATACCACCCGGGCCAGACTGTCAGGAGGCATTGAGTGACTTTTGAAAATGAACCATGTTAAGTGGACTTGATGGGGGTTACAACCGCCATTATTGCTATCACCACCATGATAAAATGGAGCTGTAATGACGGGGGAAGGTACTTATCACTGTCTTTTGTAGATCACTTTAGATGGTTTGGGTCTGAAGCTTCTCGCCGGAGATAAATGGAATGTACTGAAGACAAATGGCACTGGGACAGAGCCTCCTACCACATTTGGGACACGCAACAGGAGTGACATGGATGCAGTGGCCATGTAAAATGATGAAACACCCAAACCTCACATTGCCTTTTCCTGCAGGAGCCAGAGGAGGTGCCCAAAACCACCTGGGTGACAAGATTTGTCCAGGCAGCTGCCAGTGCTAGGTGCAGAGAACCAGGATGAGAAAGAAATGGGAAATCAGCTCCTTGCCTCCCAACCTGCCTGTGTGAATGAACAGCAGTGCTACCCAAAAGCTGGTCTGGCAAACCAGGAGGTCCTTCCTGCTTCCCTGAAGCCTTCCCCAGAGAGCCTCTGCTTCCCCAGTCCCTCGCCAAGCTGTAGTAAGATACTAAGGAGCCCCTTCCCTTCTCTTCACCAGGTTTTTCTCCATCCACCCTGTCCCAAGCTGGACCACGAGCAACACCAGCACCAGGGGTCAGCACTCAGCCCTGCCGGCACCCCCCATCCTTTCTTTTATCCTGTCCCCAAACCAGGTGATTTCAGCTTCAGCAGAAGCCCAGCAAAGCACATGTCTGTCTGCTTCAGCACTCAGCTGATCTGCAGCAGAGGAATCCCAGAAAAGATATTTGTGCAACACAAAGTGAGATGTGAGCTCATGCTAAAGGATTTCTCATGTGGCATTGCTAGAGATAGACACAACAGGAGAAAACCCAATTTTGTATGTTTACTGGTGTCAGTCCTATTGCACATCAGACCAAACCTAACCTGCCCCAAAACTCTTGCAAGAGCTGCAGCCTGCCTAGAACAGGCAGAACAAGCTCCTGCCTACACTGCGTGCAGGGGAAAAGACCAGCAGGAGCGGAGCACACTGCAGGGTACCAGAAACCTCAAAGAGGGCCTCAAAGCACCAGCAAAAGCAGTGCAAAGCAGCTCCCATCAGCCCAGCCCAGCTCAGTCAGGGCAGTGCCAGCAAGGCAGACTCACACCCCACTCACCAAAGAAACCCAAACAATACCAAACTCTTTGTTTTAAATCCCACCATTCAAAACAGGCAAGGAAAATATCACATGCTTAGAAGACACTGGGTGAGTAAACAAGCAGCACCCCATGGCAATGCCATCCTCCTCCTCCACCTTTCCAATCCCTCCAATGCTCACTCACAGTTTGTGACCCACAAGCAGGAAAGTCATCCGCATGGGGCCTGGTGACTCTGCTCCCCCAGATTTCCAGTGCTGCACAGAGAAAGTTCCCAGGACACTGAGCACCTTCAGGGCACCCCTCCGTGCCCCAGGGAAAAGGAGAAGTAGAAAAAAACGGGGAACCACTGAGCACTCCTTATATCACCTTCCCATCTCCTTCCTTCCTCTCAGCCACACCAAGCTGAGTGGTTGTATCATTATCACTTAGTTGAGGTACAGGTGATTCCCTTCCCTCCCTGGCCACCTGGCAGCCCAGGTTGCTTTCTCCCTGCCCTGAAAGCACAGGAGAAGACACCACCAAGGCCAAGCTACCCAAAACCACCACCTTCAGCAGAAGCCCTGACTGCTATTGCAAGGGAAAGGAGAGGATGGTGGGAGAGGCAGGGATGTGGAGCAAGATGGCAACTTCTACATGGGTGGGCAGGAGAGATGCCCCCAGGCCATCCTGCTTCCCCAGTACCATCAGCATCTTGTGAACTTGAAGGTTTCCTCTGCAAAGAGGCAAGACATAAAAAGGAGCCCATCTGCAAATTGGCTGAGCCCCCAGGAGGATCTTTCAGGCAGGGAGAGGATAGAGAAGGGCTGAGGAAGGAAAAATAAAAGGAATAATCTGTCTGGGAAAGTGGGGAAGGGGAAAGAGTTGAAGCAAAAGACATTTTCTGGGAGCTGCAAGAATGCCATTGACTCAAGTCTCATCACACCGGACGTGTCAGCTCTGGTTGGGCTCGAGGCTGAGACGCCAGTCCCGGGGTGCCCAGTTTCTCCAGCCCTCCGCTGGCCCCCCTTTCCTTGTCATGGTGATGGTAACGCCGCTGGCAATATTGACAGCCAGAAGGATTGCTCATTTCCCACAGCCCCACAAGGTAAATTAAAAAAAGGAAAAGTCAAAGCTATCTCTGGCTGCTCGCACTCAGGGAGTCCCAACTCAATACATCTTGGTTACTCAGAAAAGATGCTTATTAATAAGCTAGAAAGGCAAAGTTAGCTCTGCAGGCTGTGGGGTCACCAGTTAGAGGATTGCTTGGGTGCCTGGACCGAAACACAGGCTCTGGCCTCAGCTGCTTCTGCAAACTCTTGACCATGTGGGTATTTTGTCTTGCCACATGTAAAGCTACAGAGATGAAACAGTATTGCCTTCATCCAGTTCTGTGATACCAATTGCCTGAACACCACCTTCCAAGCTTGTATAAGTATGGCAAACACTTAGCTTTAACTGCAAACCAGGGACCAAAAAAGCTACAGTCAGAAACCAGGAAATTTTAGTCTGTGAAATTTTATCCTCTGCAAAACTCTGTTTCCAGACTGACTTCAAGGCAGCAAAGCCTGCACAAGTCATACTGGTGGCCATGTGCCTTTTATTCAAGCAAGGATTTCCTGCTGTTTTCTAACCTCAAGGCAAAAGAGAAAACATTCATCCTTTCACCAGCTTTATTTCCATTCCAGATGAAGAGCTGATCCTCCTTTTTTTTGGTGTCACAAGACAGTCCCTGAAGCGTTGCCTCCAAACAGCACTGGTGGGAAGCATCTTGCCCAAGCACAGCCAGATGCCACCTCACCAGGGCTCTGCAGGAGAAGCCCATCTGGAAACCGTGGCTGCAAATACTGGATCATTCAGTGCGATGGCTGTGGAGTAGGAACAGCACAGCATGCCAGCCCCAGTGAATTTTGCTCTGAGGCATGGACCAAATACATGGTTTGGCAAACAAAAAAAGCTGTGAAGACAGAGGAGGGCTTTTGTCTTTGAACATGCGTTTGGGTGTCCCACACTGGTTGTCCAACTATCTTGGTGTGACAAGTTTGTTGAAAATTTTTGCTACAAGGATCGTTGTTTACATTAAAATAAAGCAGGGTTTCCCAAATATTGACATGGGATCCCCATTCCATCAAACCCCAACTAGGAAATGTTCCCCAGCCCCCAGCCCCAGTCATCCAAACCCGGGATGTTTAGCTGTAGAAATACTCTACTTTCCCCTTTCTTTCACTCTGAAAAACAGCACAGAGGAAGAAGAGCTCTCAGAAAGCCAAACTAGATCTCAAGGTTTGCCTCCCACTAGTGAACTGCTTGGAGGTGAACAGAAAACAGGGTGAAGAAAACTATAGGGTTGTGCACAAGAAAGGAGGAACCACTCAGTTACCACAAGCTGCAAACAGGCCCCTAGAGAGCTGCTAGGACCCACACATCCCCTTTGCAAACAAAGTTATGCAGGTATCACTAGGCAGAAGGTGAACCATAAGCATGCAGCCCAGTGCACAAACCCTTCTGTGCCTCCAGAAACCCTTTTTATGACAAAAACGGTTGTCCCAGAAGATTTAAATCTCACACTAGTGAGCAGCAGCCCTTGAAGACCTGGAAGAGCTGGTGGGTGTTGTCCCATTGGGGTTGGACCACCACATTATGGTCTCACTGGACCTCTGCTGGATGGTCTTTCACTAAACCCGTAACCTTTGTGCAGCATAGAGTAGCCAGCAGCAACAGCATCTCCATCTCTCCCGGATCACCAGAAGCCAACTTCCACAATGATCTTCTTCAGCAAGGGACTTTCCCAGCTCTCACAGTATCATGCCCTGGGCCACCAGACATCTTCCTCCCAGAATTTTGCTCATTTTCCCTTGGCTGCTCAGAACTCTGCTGCAGAGCAGAAAGCATCCAAACCGCTGAGGCTGTGATTTTCATGACATCGCTGCTTGGCTCATTTCTCTGCTGTCCTCTCAGTTTTGTGAAGGTTAAAGGCATCCTTCCTCAGCGACTGTCAGACTGTTATCTGGGCTGGAACCGGCTACATGAGCTCCACAAGGAATATTTTATGCAGATTCTCTGCTGCACCTCAGATAGCTCATCAGTATCCAACCTGCTCCTGGTGTTTTGTGGCTTCATTTCCTCTGAGCCCACCTTTTGCATCCTCACCCCTTTTACAGGTATAAAAATGAGAATTTCCACATGCATAAAATGTAAGGGCTTTTTTGTTTGGGCTGATGCAGTGCAGGGAGCAAAGGTTGCTCTGTGCTGCTCTCAAGGGAGGGATTGGGCTGAGCTGGAATGGAGATAGGTTTTTCTCCTCTGGAAGACCGGAAGATCAGGAGATCCCTACTACTCTGCATCAGAATTTGTCTCTCAGCCGTCTCCTCCCCAAATCCATGCCAGGACAGAGGAGTCTCTGTCTCTTCTCTGCCTTCCTCTTGGGAGCTGTGAAAAGAGCAGACAGGCAGCACTGGGCACCCAAGCTGGTCTCCCTGCCTCTTTCTCCTTTCAGAGGGATGCATGAAGAAAGGGAGAAGGAGAGTCCAGCTTTCTCAGATGGCTGCAAATCTGAGAATGATTTTCACACTCATGTGCCTGGCAAGCCCATTGTCATCCCAGCTCGCTACATGCTTTTTGGGTAGAGAATTGCCCAGAATGGGAGCTCATCCCCAGCTCGGCAGCTTGAGCACCAGCCTGGTCAGGTGAGCCCAGGGTGGAGGAGTTGGAGGGCATGCACTCAACCAGCATCCCCACAAGCCCACCTGGCCTCTCTGAGTACAGGGGCAGAGCGTACCACTCAGAAGGCTTTCCACTAAACACTGATTATAAATGTCATGATTTCAGAGGGAGAAAGAAAACAGCTGGATTTGTCAGACAGCAGCAGCGGCAGCTAAAAAAATACCATCTTTTAATGTGTGAGCTGAGTACAGAGAGTGCAAGAATAAACAGGAGACCCTGTGGTAACATTTTTACAAGTCCCCTGGCTGACTGTTAGAGTCCTTTAACTAGAACATGACTGAACATCTGGGTTTTGGGATCTCAGCAGCACGCCCAGCTCCTCTGGGAATCACCAGGCTCCAAAAGAGATGGATCCAAGCAACGAAGCTGCTGTCTGGATGGAAAGTCAGGGGGACTTGCTTTTAGACCCATCCCCACATCTAGTTTTAAACTGCACTGGCATGAGAGGCTGCACTTCTTTGGCCATGCTTCCTCACCACCATAAATCCAATTTTACGGCACCCAGTCCAAGCCTGAAAACAATGCAAAGTGCTGAACAGATATAAACTCTTTCTGCTGCTTCACAGGATCTCCAAAGGGGCCAGGAAGACTTTCTGCTGAATCAGGTATTGTTTTGTGCTCCCGCCACTGGCGGGGAGCCAGATGCACACCATATTGTACGAGCTGGGTAATTTGGCAAAAATGCGATCATGTGCTCTCCCCTGATTCAGACCCAATTCCTCCCATGGGGTGACCGGGTAATGTGCAGATCTGGTATTAATTAACAGGAAACCACAGCCCTAGGCAGCGATCTGTCATCCTCTTTTGGATGCAGCTTGTGCCTGCTAATGGCTTTCCCACCCCAGTCTCCCCCAGCCTGTCCCCCTCTCTTCCGGCAGGTACCACTGCTGGTCTGGGTAATCCCCCTGCTCTCTTGAGTCGGACTGAAGACCCAGCAAACCCAGCGCCTTGTCTCTGAGAGCCACTAAATCAGCAGTCCGGCTCCTGGGCATGCCTGCACTCCTCATGCTGGGTAGGAGGAATTTGCTCTTCTGGCTGGGAGCAGGTTTGGGAGCCGCAGCAGCACTGAGCTCTCACCCAGATTCCTATCCATGGCACAGCATCTCCACTCAAGCTAAGGCTCATACTACACTGCTGACGGCTCTGACAGCAGAGCCCAGGCAGCGCCAAATGCTTTGGAAAAAAAAAATCTCCCAGGCTCCAGTGGAGAAGGCGGCACTGGTACCCAGCGTGCCAGAGATTAAGCAATTTACTGAGTCAGTTGTCTTTTTTCCAAGGACAAACATGTATGATAGAAGATCTCCAGATCTGCTGGCACACTGTGAGCTCTGGGCCATCAGCCCTTTCACTGTCTCAATTCATCTGTCAATAAACCACCAAGCCCATTAAGGCTGGAGTAATGGAATGGGATGTTTGTGGTCCACCCAGCAAGGATCAAATGCCATGCTGCACAAGTGATGGTTACTCAAGATTTCTCAGTAGAAGTGCTGAAATTCCTGAGGGTGACTCAAGTTGCCCTCCTAAGCAAAGCAGGAGGGACAGTAAACAGCAGGGACATTATTTGGAACGATAAAGCCCTTGCAAGAGGTGATGTGACCATGATAGGATCTCACTGCTTCATAGAATATCTGGGTAGGAAAATTATGCGGTGTTGAAACAAAGAGCAAATTCCCTCCAACACATGAGGAAGACACAAGGTGTCTGCTTGGTGGAGGTCAACCAGTGATGTTCAGCTTTGTCTCCAGTGCTTAACAGCATGTTTAAACTTAGCCTTGGACACTACTCAGGCAGTCAAGCTCCGCTCACAAAGTTTGCCCTGGGTGTGTCCCAGTGCTGGTGGCCTGGGGAGTGTCACTGTCACCTCCTCTGATCCTGTTCATTTGATAACGACCAGTAGGTGAAGTTAAGATCCAGCTGATAGCTCGGCAGGGCTTAGTGGAAAGGCTGCAGGGGAAAGACTAGAGAAGCCTCATCTCTGTGCAGGACAGTTCAAGGGCAGCACATTCTCCCAGGCTGACCCCTTTAAACTGCAGCATGAGCTGCACTGAAGATAAACCCTGGGGAAATTCAAAGAGAGAATTGACATTTAAATGGGAAGAACATCGAGGGTTGCCATATATGAAGAAATACATTTGGAAGGACACAAACCCTTTCTAGGATTACATTATTCTCTAATGGCAGCCCAGGATGGATTTGGCAGAAGGATGGGCAGAGGGATAAATTATCTGGGAGATGCTCATTCTAGGACAGTTTGGGTTTATTATTCCTTTTTTTTTTTTTTTTTTTTTTAGCAGCTTTCTCCAGGGCATATTCGTGGGACCTGCTGGAGATGAGACACAGCAGCAGGAATAACTCAGACCTGAGCCTCACCGTCAATGCCATCATTTGCCATAGCTGCCTTTGCAGACCCCTATGCAGCTATTCAGCACCCCTGCCCAGTGCCCCTAATTAAAGCAAAGTTCAAATTGAAAGTCAGACCCCAGTCAGGCCCTGGGAATGGGGGCTTGCTTCCTTGATGGCTCAGAGCAAATGCTCATGGTACTTTGTGATGGTAGGGGAGCAAAGCACGAGAAACTCAGTAAGATGTTTGCTTTTGTCTGTAACCTAAATCCCAGGCTCTACCCTTTCCCTTGCCAAGTGCTAAAAGAAAAACAAGGGAGTGGATTTTTTTGGAGTGCATAGCAAAATGGCTAATTTAAAACAATTACGCAAGAGCTAATTAAAATCATCTCTGCGTCCTAGAAAGGCGACTGGCCAGGTACTCAGCATGAAGTGTTTGGCTTTACGGAGCAGCATCTTGTTAAAGCCCTTCATCCTGTGATCCCGTGGCGGTGGTGGCTGGACCCTTCCCGCGTGTGCCTGTGGAGAGCGGCTGATGGCCTTCCCAGTGTCAGCCAAGTGCGTCCTCCCTCCCCTCCCACCCGGCTCAGCACCGCGATGTACCTGAGGCACCGGCTGTGCTTTATGAAGTCTAAAATTTTCAACTGGTTGTGTCTTTCCATGCAAACTCATTAGACACTATTTACACCCGCTGCAGCTGTGCAGAGAGAGGTTTTGAACTCTGGCATTCTACAGTAGGCTTTGTTTCTCATTTACATTTGCATATTAAAGTGTTTGCCTGAAATAGGCTATTGAAATTAATTCAGGATTAATTGGTGTCTTTATCTCATTAGGACAATCTAATTTAAGGATGATGAAATTGTTTAGCCTCCCGTTTGCATAATTAGATTGCTTTGAATTGCTGTCATTATTGTGCTCTTTAGCATCATCTGTAGGCCTCAAACAGACAAGAGTTTCAACCTCATAAAGACCAATCATGTGTTACAGCAGAGAGCTGTTAACCCCTTTTAACCCAAACTCCCTCCAACACACTGGCACACAATGGAGCGGATGCTTTGCGGCAGGGCAGGGACACAGAGGTCTCCACACCTGGTGTAACAGGGCATCCCCTCCTTCCCTGTACACACTCAGGGCAGTGAGGTGCAACTCCAAGAGCTGCGGGTGGGCAGCTCTGTTCTGCCTGGCCTTCCTATGAGAAGGGCAGGGGCTCTCCTGGCTCGTGCTTAATCCTTCACGGTCAAATGGGGCCATGGGCTGCTTCTTCCATGAGGCTGAGTAGAGCCAAAAGTGCTCACGCAGCCTCTCAAATCACTGGAAAGAGCTGGTGGGAGCATGCCCTGAGACAGCCTGATCCCATCCCTCCGGCATGGCTTCAGGAACATCCCTTGGGCTGATGGCTAAGGCATCTGGTGACAGCTGGGCTCCCCCTCCATTTGAGCTGGAGCTGCCAGGGATGCTCATGGCCATGGGCACCGTAGTGTTTTGTCCCCTGACAGGACTTACCAAGCTCCATCTTCTTCTTCTGCAGTTTGAAAGGTGTTTCTGAACCTCCAACTGACAAGCATCCCCTGAAGATACCCTGGCCAACATGTAAGGTCCAGTAACAACATGCTCCTACTGCTTCAAATAGAGCTCTCCCCTCTGTGCTTACCTGAATGCTAAAAGGAGTGAGGAGACCTGTCCATGTCAGCGCAGTGGGAGAACACATATGAGGAAGTACCACCAGAGCCCTCATGGGCTGGGAAAAAGTGAAAGAAAAAGTAAGTGTAAGGCCAGATCTCTACAGTGGGTCATCTTTAAGGCTAGACTCACCCTGCAACACAGTGAGCTGATGCTGTGAAGGAGCAGACAAAGCCATGCCAGCCCAGTGCTGGGCTCAGTCTTGCACTCAGGGCAGCAGGAACTACCAGCATTGGAAAAAGGAGATCACATTGAAAAGGCACTAGCAGGATGGTTGTATCCAGGGATTACAATCAGGATGTGATGCTTAGTGTGTGCCCCAAAACATTATCCAGTATGCATGCACCAAGGGATATGAGGATGTGGGTTGCAATGGTAGTGTGTGCAGAGGACATTGGTGAAAAGCTGCAGCTGTCCTGAAGACTCTCAGAATGCACGAGGGACACATTCCCTGCAAGTAACCGTTTACCGGCTTTTCAGTGAGACCTTCCCCAGTGCCAGCAACCTGCCTGACCAGGGGATTTGGGCACCTGAGAGCTATGGGGACATGTAGGCTGGAATCACCTGGAAACAGGCATCCCAAGTCAACACTTTCATCTGACAGAGGGTACCAGTTAAGCATCCTGAGCTAAGACCTTGCTTCCCCATGGGTCTCTCCATTACAAAACAGCCTGTTCAGGCACACAAATGATCCAAAACATGCATCTCAGAAGTATTTTTACATGATAGAGCATCATACAGTATTATAACCAGCTTCCTTGCTAGCAAGGAGGACCATGGCCTTGTGTTTCCCCACCCCGTACCACCCCAAACTATCTTTCCAGATGGCTGCCAGAAGCCAGCAGTCACCGAAGTGCCCGAATCCAGCCCTGGAGATGCTCTCCAGGCACTAAGAGCAGGAAGGGGGTCGAGATGGCAGCTCCATAGTTGCTCCTGGGGATGCTCTCCGTCTGTCCTGGTCCAGCTCAAGGCAAGAGACCTGCTTCTCATTAGCGGGCAGCTGACTCTGGAGGTGGGGGCTGCGCCAGGCAGGCTGCTTCGCCAGTCGCTTCACGTATCCTAACATCTGGTTGTGTCTCATCACAGTGCAAATTTATGACCCTGGAAACAACATGTTGATGATGCACTGGGAAAAGGAGTCAGAGCTGTAATCCCATGTCCAGAGCAGGAATGAGGGGAATCTCCACCTGAGGACTTTGGTGTGGAGAGAGGTGAGGAAGTGCAGATCTGCGGTTCCCCACATGATGGGGGTGAACATGGGAGGGGGATGCAGCTCCCGATGATGCAGCACATAGAATGCAGTGTTTTCCTCTCTAAATCTCTCTCCTCTGGGGAAAAAAAAATGCAAATTCAGCAACAGCCAACTTTGAACAACTTTATCTCAATGAATTGCCAACTTCCAAACCAGCCAACAGGAAAGCTTTGGGAAAAAAAATGAAAGATTTCATTTGAATGCTTTGAAAAGGAACATTTCCATTTGCAGTGACCGGGCAGTTACACTTTCCATTTTATGGTTAAAATTATACAGACATTTAAAATTATTTGAAATGCAAATGACAGATTGCATTTCAAGTCCTCTAAAGGAAGTTTTGTTTGCCTAGGATAAGTAAACGTTTGATTATTTTTTTCAGAGATCAAACGTATCAGTTGAACCAGAACAGAGTGGGACTTGGGAAGTCTTGTTTGCAGGTTCACACTGAAGATGTTTTAAGTTTTCAGTTTAGCCCAAACAAGTGTTTTTAGTTATGTTGCTTTGTTGAAGCTGCAGTGGAAAAGAAAGAAAAAAACCCCAGCTCTTGCCATCACAGGCAACCAAAGAAGAAAAAAATCCCCAGACATAAGAGTCAGTGCAAGAGAAAGGTCTTAGTGTGGAAGAACTATGTAAAGCTTGCCTAAACCTTTCTGTTCTGCAGACTATTTCTTAGACCTTCGGTACCGCTATCAGGCCTTTAATATATTGGAGAGGAAAATCCCTGTATGGTGCCACACACATATATCAGCATAGGTGTACTTAGTGCAAGGCAGAAGTAGAAACAGGAGGAGACATGGTCACCAAAAGCTAGGATGCTATTCAAGAGAGGTGGGGTGCAGTCTCTTCCCTTGGCTGTCCAACAGCAGGAGAGCCAGCTGGAAAACAATGAGGAGAAGAGGAGCAGCCAAGGATCACACCGGGCCATGGGCAAATGAGATTTGAACTGATGCAACAAAGGCCACTGCTCCTCAAACAAGATAAAGCACAGCTGAAGCAAGCTGGAGGAAGGAAGGGAGTATGTCTGAAGGCCCGGGAAATGGCACGAAGGGGAGTCATGATACTACATGAAGGAAACATGCCTTCAAATACACCAAAGGCTTTTCTTCATGTTGTCTGTAGCAAATGCATAAGAAGTCATAGCCAAAAAAACCTCCACAAAAGCTGAGATGAGATCTCAGGAAAAGCTGTGAGTGGTGAGCACCATCGGGCAGCACACAGCAGCCTGGACATGTAGTCTGGAGCATCCACAGCACAGCAGACACCGTGGCGGCAGCACCAACATACCTACCATGGCTTTCCACCGCTGCCCATTTTGTGAATCCACATGGCTTTAAGGTGAACACACAGGTCCTGGATAGAGAAATCTGAGCAGAGCAACCCAGCTCCAGAAGGTTTCACAGCCAATGGTGTGGACAGCTATGGAAATCAGTGGCACAGCTCCCCAGCAGATTGACTTACCTTCAGTCAGCTACCCTGGCAGAGAGGTCTTAAGCAAGGACATTGAAATCACTGGCAAATGGATCTTTCTCCTTTTCCTCCAAGCTGGTGATCTCCAGAAAGCGGCTTATTTAACTCTGCTTTGGTATTGCTGCTGCTGAGCATTTCCAGGGCCTGCAAGGATAGAAACGAGCAAGGTCACAAGGATGATCAGGGGGCTGGAGCACCTCCTGTATGAAGACAGGCTGAGAAAGTTGGGGCTGTTCAGCCTGGAGAAGAGAAGGCTGCGTGGAGACCTCATAGCAGCCTTCCAGTATCTGAAGGGGGCCTACAAGGATACCAGAGAGGGACTCTTCATCAGGGACTGTAGTGACAGGACAAAGGGTAACAGGTTAAAACTTAAACAGGGGAAGTTTAGATTGGACATAAGGAAGAAATTCTTTACTGAGAGGAGAGGGTGGTGAAGCACTGGAATGGGTTGCCCAGGGAAGTTGTGAATGCTCCATCCCTGGCAGTGTTCAAGGCCAGGTTGGATGGAGTCTTAGATGACATGGTTTAGTATGAGGTGTCCCTGCCAGTGGCAGGGGAGTTGGAACTAGGTGATCTTAAGGTCCTTTCCAACTCTAACTAAGTTATTCTATGATTTGATGAACCTTCCACAGGAGACAAAAATGGTTAAACCACCTGGAGGCACAAGGGCAACCTTCAGCTCGCATACACCAACTGAGATGGCTGAAGGCAAGAGATATACAACCCTTACTGCTGGCTGCTCAGACAGTGAGGGCTGTCTGGTAACAAGGATGACCCCATGTCAAAAGGACAAGCATGCCTCTGTCATCTGCTGGAGTACTCTGATCTGTTGTACTGAGCAACAGTAGAAAGCACAGTGCTTACCAGAAGTCACACAAAATGTTCAGGAGCCTTTCATCAAAGACCTGTAGAAGTTTTAAATACCCTTTGGAGGAGATGCAAAATGCTGTCAGGAAACCTAAGCTGGTTAAGGGATAGAGTAAATATGCTAGTATGAAGTAGCCAGCTTTCAGCTGCAAATCAGGTTGTGACCAGTAGTAAACATCTGCAACCTGTAGCCATGAACAAAAATGCAGGGCTGTGAGGAAAAGCCTATGCAGGGATTTTGGTCAATGGTCCTACACAAGCCACAGCCTGGCTCCAGGCACACTGCTGGATAAGGAGCACAACACCATGTATTTGGAGGGACTACACCATCTCTTAGCTCAGCCTGGGCCTGCTTTGTGAGGTTAGCAGGGGCCAGATGCAGATTTACAGCTACTCAACCTCTGTCAAGCCTGTGTACTTCAGTGTGTGTGGTTCACCTCTTATTCCCAGGAGGACTTTGTTACCAGAGTTCAACATCAGATCTTTACTTTCATTTGTAGGTTGCTTTTTAGAAAAAGAAGGCAAAAGAAAAAGAGATAGAAAAAGAAAACCCCCAACATTACAGCATTGGAGGTTATGTAAGATATTTGCTTCGGTCTTGAGAGTTGTCAAGAAAAATAAAAAAACACCAACAAAGCAATTTCAAAACAAAAAGTTTTTTCAAATTAGAAAAATCAGACAGTCCTCTTGAGCAATGACAAAACAGAATCTTAGGACTTCTTCTAAATTCACACACACATGCAGATATATACTTACCTATGTATACATTCACCAATACATACATGATTGCACGCTGCTTTTACCCCATGGGAGGGTACCCAGCAAAACTCATCCAAATGAGGGGACCTCTTGGGTACTCCCAGCTCACATCAGAGGAAATGTGCTCCCACACTCCAGTCAGGTCCCATCACCACAAGAGAGGGTGTCTGGAAATGGTCGTCCTGGCCACAGCAAAGTGATTTGCACCAAAAATCAGAGTGGAGGGGACCAAATCCCGGCCTGGGACCCCTAGGCTCTCTCCTGCCAGAATAAGGAGGTGCCCAGCCAGGAACTGCATCCACCTTCCCGGCTCAGACATGTGCCAATGGACCACAAGCCCATTGATCCTTTCCCATCCACACCAGCGCCCAGGCAGGCACATGCCCCCAGGAGTGTCCCCAGACCCTCACAGCTCCCAGGGCTAGGGGGTCAGCATGCTGAGCTGTGGCTCCAGCGTTTGGTCAGCAACTCCTGACCCATGTAGGTTATCAGTCTCATAACCACCCAGCTTCCGTTTCCAAGTGCCAATCAGGCCTCTCCTGTGATCAGTGTTATAATCAGATACAGCACTCCAGCATGGATTATTAAGTTTTAACAGTTGACACATCATTTCTGATACCATAATCTGGCAGCACTTTACAATAAGTGACAGGTCCTCACTAATTCCTTTTGTATTCACTGTAGCAACGTTAATCATGAGTGATGAACTTTGCGTATTCATATGGATGTAATAGGCAGTTCCCAAGGACTGAGACTGTAATTTAGCTTTAACCTAATGGGCACTGATTGTAACAATAAGTAATTATGTCAGCTAAATGCAGTGTTGATGGCAATTGATGACAGCACCAAAAGCCACGACACCATTTTGGAACTAAGCTTGGAATAGTCATTTGTAAAACCATAATGGCCAAGACAAGGAACAATGTGTCCTCTCCTGTGTACCCTATCATCCAGCTACCTTCAGCCCGGCAAAGACAGTCCCAACTGTGACAAACACTCTGTCAGCTCCCTATTTTACTGTCTGGCAGCTAATTTCAGGGTAGCCAAAAATCCAGCTCACCCTGAAGCTCAGGTGAAAGGGGAGAGGCATCTCATCTTAAATGAGATGTTGGGATCAATCCCCTGGATCACCTTCAGGTCCTTTGGGCAAGTCACATCTGGTGACACCTGGCCAACATCTGGTAGTGTCACCCTTCCACAAAGCGAAGTTTGCTGCTCCCCACTGCTGCAGACCCTGGCTCTGTACCCAGCCAGCAAAGCAGGGACAGGCTGCAGAAGACTGAAGACCACTGCTGAGCTCAGGCACAGCTGAATTCAGCAGTTGTACAAGTAGGAAAACACAGGCCTGAGAAGTGCACTTGGTAACCTAAACCACAGCAGAAGTAAGTCCATAGAAAGATGTTCTTCTATTACCCAGAAGGGCTGGTGTAACCTCTTTTTTGGTTAGAGAAGAGAATGAGGATGGGATATTTTTAAGTCAGAATATTTGGATTTGAATTGCTTTCTTTAGAAAAACGGAGCATGGCAAAGTCATAATAATGATTTTGTTAATGACAGTAATAAGACTGTAAGTGCTGGTGTCATCTTGAAAAAGTGATTTGTGCTGCCAGTAAGAATCCTGTTTCACTGTAATCATTAATGTGCTCAAAACTTGGAAAACACAAACACAAAGTAGTTATAATGAGGTAGAAAGGACGTCTTCAAGGAAACAGCTGGGGGGGGGAGGGGGCTCTTGCAAGATGATGTCCCTATGAGACTGTGAGGAAGACACTGGCTTCCTTAGCAGGAACTTTGGGATCTCAGCAGCAAGCACCTTTTAAAAATATGCAGTGGGATGACTCAGGTGCTCAATTTACTTACTATTATAGTTAATTTCCCAAATCTGAAGCAATTTCCTTTCTTTTGAGAGGGAGAGTGAGAGGGTTGTGGGTAGATGAATGAGAGATTGGAGAAATGCTTCTTGGTGTTCTGTTAAGCTCGTGGCACTCTTTCTAACCTGTCCTTAGCATGGCTACAGCCAACACGTGAGCTGTGGGCAGGCAGCTGCCTGCAGACCTTGCTTACTTTATGCACTGGAGCAGCCAAGGCAAGAAAAAGGCAATACTGGACTTCAGGCTATTGCACGATGCTTTTGGCACTGTTATACTATAGTATACTACATATATACACTTTTATATATATAGTATACTTATATATATATATATATAGTATACTTATAGTTATACTATAACTTCCATAGTTATGGAAGTCAAGAATAAGATGGGTCCCTCCTGACCCCTGAAAGTCACAGGGCTGTCAGCTTTCCCACATGATATAACTATTTGTAGTATCTCAGTTTTGGTTTAGAGGTCCTTGCCATGATTTCTAGTAAATAGGGAGACCTAGCTGGAGCTCGAGCTATGCAGAGAGCATCTTTCTTTAGTAAAACCCTCCTGTTCAGAGTGGCCTGGCTGTCACCACCACAGCTGTGATGAAAACAGGCTCCTCAGTTACACTCATTTGCATCCAGCTGCTTGTTCTCTTGGTCCCTATTTCTGTTCCTGAGGTGACCAACCACATGCAATTCCAGAGTCCAGCTCAAGCCACACAGGAGAAAGGGTCCTGGGGAAAGTTAAAAGAACAGGTGATACAGTCAGATCTTGTGATTGTGCTTTAAAAGGTTAAAATCTACCTGGCAGAAAACAGCAGGGCAATGCTGTGCTTGCAGAGACATGCACAAAGCGGGGAGCCGAGCCCTGGCAGCCTCAGCCCTAAGGAGAGGCAGCCCAGCAGCACTTCCACTTGCTCAGGGAGTGGGAACTGAGCTATGATGGTCGAAGCCAAGTTTTTCAGCAGAGCAGATGCATCAGCAGGGTTTTGGTAGCCTCCCAGGATGCCAAGAGCTTCAAGGTTTGCACTTTTAAATGGGCTATTTGCCAGATTTTGGTCCCAGAGGTTGCATTGTGAAAGAGGGATATTGTAAAAAACTGTGCTCCAGATGCCAGGAGGCCTCATGGGAGGGAAGGTTCCACCAGTGGAGGAACCATTGGGGAAGGCACCTCGACCAAGGAGAAACCACATAAGACTTCACAGTGATCCCAAACCACTGACATCCATCATTCACCCCAGTACTCACCAAGTGTCAGCCTGCACCACTTGCCACAGAGAATGGTGACAGCATAGCAAAAAGCATGAGCAGATAAAGCAAGAAACTTGTGTGATGTTTTCTCTTGATGACCAGCTTCAAAGCCAAAAAGAGCTGCCTAAATCCCTGATTGCAAGACACTGGGTAAAATACCCAAGACGAAACTGTTATTGCTGAAAATGAGTAGAAATGTGCAGCTACAGGAAAATACGTCTCCCAGTAATTACAGATGTGCTGTCATGGGGGGATGCATTGCTCTTTATGCCATGAAACCAGCTGATCTGGAGCCAGCAGCAGCAGCAGTCCTCATGAATGCAAGGAAGGCATCATATGCTGTCTCCCAGGAGGTGGGAAGATGAGCAGGCGGTGCAGCTGGCAGCAGATTAACTTGCCAGTGATGGAGAAGACAACATTCCCCACCTTGCTGGTCAGCCCCAACACCAAAAAAAGGGCTTTCATCACTATTTTAATCACTACTGAGATACATGGCCCCCACACTGCCAAAGAGATGAGGAGGTGAGAGGGGCTGGGGAAAATACACAAAGGACCCTTGAAAACTACAAAGTTGGAGAAAATAAGAGAAGCAAGATCTACAGGGGGAATGATGAGGAGAGGTGAACTCCAGCGCTGATGTGAGGATTGGCACACCAGGATTTACAGTGTTGCTCCTGTTGCCATCAAACAGACATCAGATCCTCTGTAACAGCTTCATTCATCCTTGGCTGGCATGCAGGTACCCTTTCCCAACTAAAAGCAACGCACGCAAAGAGTTGTGGTCAATGGCTCGATGTCCAGCTGGAGACCAGTAACGAGTGGTGTCCCTCAGGGATCAGTGTTGGGACCAGTCTTGTTCAACATCTTTGTCGGTGACATGGACAGTGGGATTGAGTGCGCCCTCAGCAAGTTTGCCGATGACACCAAGCTGTGTGGTTCGGTTGATACGCCAGAGGGAAGGGATGCCATCCAGAGGGACCTCGACACACTTGTGAGGTGGGCTGATGCCAACCTTATGAAGTTTAACCATGACAAGTGCAAGGTCCTACACCTGGGTCGGAGCAATCCCAGGCACAGATACAGGTTGGGCAGAGAAGAGATTCAGAGCAGCCCTGCGGAGAAGGACTTGGGGGTGTTGGTTGATGAGAAACTGAACATGAGCCGGCTGCAGTGTGTGCTCGCAGCCCAGAAAGCCAACTGTATCCTGGGCTGCATCAAAAGGAGTGTGACCAGCAGGTCAAAGGAGGTGATCCTGCCCCTCTACTCTGCTCTTGTGAGACCTCACTTGAAGTATTGTGTGCAGTTCTGGTGTCCTCAACATAAAAAGGACATGGAACTGTTGGAACAAGTCCAGAGGAGGGCCACGAGGATGATCAGGGGACTGGAGCACCTCCTGTATGAAGACAGGCTGAGAAAGTTGGGGCTGTTCAGCCTGGAGAAGAGAAGGCTGCGTGGAGACCTCATAGCAGCCTTCCAGTATCTGAAGGCGGCCTACAAGGATGCTGGGGATGGACTCTTCATCAGGGACTGTAGTGACAGGACAAGGGGTAACGGGTTCAAACTTAAACAGGGAAGTTTAGATTGGGTATAAGGAAGAAATTCTTTACTGAGAGGAGAGGGTGGTGAGGCACTGGAATGGGTTGCCCAGGGAGGTTGTGAATGCTCCATCCTTGGCGGTGTTCAAGGCCAGGTTGAATGAGGCCTTGGGTGGCATGTTTTAGTGTGAGGTGTCCCTGCCCATGGCAGGGGGGTTGGAACTTGATGATCTTAAGGTCCTTTCCAACCCTAACTATTCTATGATTCTATGAATCACAGGCTGCCAACAGAAGCTTGGTCACACTATTCCAACAGAGACTGAGGGGGCCTATCGGCACATACAAAGCAGCATCATCAGGCCCAGTCCTGCTGCTGGGGCACTGTCAGGCAGCAGCATTTGTAGCCACCTCGGCAAGGTGTCAGCCTACACCTACAGCAGGTAGCTTTACAAGTGCATTTAAGCATCTCTAAAAGTGTGTGCCAGTTCCCTTTGAGACATCTGCAGCCAGATGCTTCTGAAAACACCCTCCGAGTCGCCCCACAGGTCCTCCACCCTGCCTGTGGCTGGTGCAAGCTGGCAGAACGCTGCCAGTTTACCATTTTACCCCAGATGAGAACCAGTGTCTGTGATTGCCAGAGCATGCCCACTGCAAGCGGAAATCAACACCTGGAAGGCCTGTCTCCACCTGAAATATCTCAGTGCTGGAGCGCTTCCTCGGATGGCTGCAAAGTCACTTGCTGCTTCCGCTATGGCCTTGGCAGGACACACAGTGGAGGGGGGACCCAATTATCACTCGTCACTGCTGCAGCATGGTCCAGGCATCAGGTCGATGTCAGAGCAAACCGTGACACAGCCGATACAATGTCCGGCACTGCAGCAGGAGCAGGAGAGTGTGGGGTGATTGGCAGCCTGCAGCAAGTGGTGCCGAAAGTACTAACCCTCTGCAATTAGTGCCAAAACATTTTCCCCCTCCCCATGCAAGAAAGGAGATGAGAGCAGCTCCTCACTAGGGATGCATCCTGGGTGGTGCTGAGCACCAGGCAGGATTCGTGCCCCAGCCATGCTCCGGATGAGGGGCTGCTATGCGGGGAGCAGACATCATGGAGGTGGGCAGTAAGTCCTGACTGGCAGCAGCCTCGGAGGCCAGCGCTAATGACAGCACTTGTCACAAGCTGTACTTCCCCCCTGCAGCAGATGTGACAGCCCCAAAGTAACCAGGTACCCTCCATGTCCTTGCTTCCTCTCACACAAAAGTGACAAGAGGGACAGGTAATAAAAGCCCAGGCCAAATCCTTGACAGAGATCTGACGGTTTGAGCTGGCTCAGGATGCTCATACCTCTCTGCCAGCTTTGTTCCAAATAAATAGTCACCCCAATGGGAAGGGTGGGTGGCCAGAGCATGCAGCATACTCCCAAATGCCATCAAAACACCCCAACGCCAACTCCTCTCTTCCCTTCAGGTGGCCCACAGGGTCCCTCTCTTGACACTGTGAGGGGAAACTGAGGCACAGCTCAGCATCTCCTCTCAGTTACCCTCACCTCTGCAGCTGTGCTCTAGGCTAGGCACAGAGAGCCATCCTGGGAGCAGTGACAGCCCAATGCACCAGGGGAGGCAGTGAAAGCCTGGCTTAGACACGTAAAACAGCATCTCCTGGCCACCCAGATGCCTTCCTCCCAGGTGGCTTTCCACCAGGTAAAGTCAAACATTCGTCTCACCGTAAGTCCTCCTTAGTGCTCCTTTGTTGACTGAAAACCCCTCATTTATTCCATAGCCCAAATTATACAGCATAAAGCAGAATTGTGGTGGTAACAACATAAGAAAGCAAGAATAGCATCAAGATGCCAGTGGCTTGGACAAGGCCACTTAGCAGCCCTGCATGCACTGCTCTTGCCTCTGCACAGCAGCTGGTGCAATGGGAAAGGTGAAAGATGGGCAACAGCACGAGGCCAGCAGCAGTGAAGGGCCCTTGCTGCTCCCCACTACTGAACCCAGCCCACCACCAGCTTGGTGCTACCACCATGCTGCTGACCACCCTATGTCCCAGCTGTATCACCTCTGCTCACAAGGCTCACTCTTCACATGTGCCATGAGATTCGGGGAGTGCTCTTTCTTCCCGCTTTGACTGGATCTGGGCAGCCACTGACCCATGACTGGAACTGATGCTCCCTTTTCCCACAGGACAAACCTCCTCTTCCACTGCTCAAGCACCTGTAAACTCTGGCTAGTTTACAGCAGCAAACCCTTCTGAACCTACCGTTCACATCTGCTGTCTCATTGCTGACCTGAATACCTCTTTCACATCAAATTGGAGCAGTGGGCACAATTTTAGGCTAGATCTAGGCTCCCTCACCAACTCTTATTCTGTGTCTGCTCTAGCTTCTTTCCTGGGAAAGCTCTGAGGGTTTCTGTTCTCCCACAGGTCTCCATCATTTGGTACCAGGAGAGAGCTGGATTTCCATTACAGCATTGTGTTATTTCCAATTCTGTCACTAGTCATGAACTTCTGCTCTTCTTTAAGCCTTAGGAGATATATGTTAAAACCGAGGAAAGACTGCCTACCAAAAATTCAGCCTCTAAAGCGTACATGAAATGAAACAGAGGGTCAGAAACATTCTGGAGCTAAGAATATTCCCCCACCAGGCAAGAGCTGCATCCCTGTGAGTTGCATCCCTGTGGATCACAGGAGGTGTCAGCTGGTGCTGCTGCCTAAGCCTCTGCTGTGCTGAGAATAAATAAAGGACTTTAATTTCCAGTGCTGGAATTCACACAAAAAGCTGGAAGTTGGAGCGAGCTCAAAGGCAAAGCTTGTTGCTCTCACATAAAACCTCCTTCTCCCCACTTTCACTTCCCCGCAGGACATCTCCTGGCTGACAAACCTCTGGGCCAGCACAGACCCTGCTGAGATGACACCAGGTTTCCAGCAAGGGGGATGCGCTCCTAGTGCAGGGCAAGCAGCTGAAGTGCCGTCAGGAGAGACAAAGGTGCCTGGCAAACTTTGAGAAATGCCTCTCATTATTTACAGAATGACACAGGAAAACTTCAGACTGAAACAAGAAAGGCAATTAGTTTCCTGTATGGAAACAAAGAGACATCTGTGCCAAGTATGCTAACATATACACAAGGGGCAGGTGTACAGTACATGAGGAATTTCTTCCAGCTGCAAATCCACCCCCGAATTCTCAAGTCAATCTTGAGTACTATGATGCTCAGCAATCCTCTTAAAAGTGTCCAGATGCTTTAATAACTTAATTCTAATCTTCTCAGACACCATTTTCCATTTAACTGCTGAAGCACTGGAATAAGACAGAGGGGTCAGGACTAAAGAGTCACAGTGGGGAACAGCAGGCTTGTTTTGGAATTCCAAGAAGCCAAATCCAGTTATGTCGGTCCTCAAGTCATCACAGGTTTTACAGGGTGCACAATGCATTGCCTGGACTTAGAGATCGTGAGCAGGTTTATGTGCCCCAAAGCATTCTCTCCTGCCAGCACTGCTGGCTCAAAGCTGCAGTGGAGTTGGACTCACGGCTGGACCTTGCAAATAGGAAGAGATGAACTTCACTGGTGGATTGAGCTGTTGGGCACATATCTCAGCTGGGTCAGACACATGCAGACCCCATCAATGACAGCTTGGGTTTGTGCTAAAAATGATAAAATTGCTTGAGGTCTCATCCTCCAGAGTGGCTTGATTAAAGCAGCCTCTTCCCTGGGGACTGAGGGCTTTGGTGAGTGAGATTTGCACCAGGAGCCTGGGGCAGCACTGGAACAGGCTGCCTTGAGTGGCTGCTGACTCTGCACCCTCAGAGGGCTGCAAAGTTCAGCTGAACCAAGCCGTGGCCAACCTGATGTAGCACTGGGGAAACACCCACTTCCAAGGAGAGTTTGTGCTGGAGACCTTCAGGTATGCTTTCCAAGCAACATTTCAACGAGTCTAAACCTGGCTTTAAAAGCGGCTTACCTCCATGCTGCGCTGGGCAGGCCTGATCCAGCCTTGTGGTACATCACCTCCCACCCGCGGATACCCCCAGTCTCCACTTCCAATAGTTCCCTCCAGACTTCCCATCTCAGCCAGCTGCCTTTTAGACAACATTTTCTCAAGATTGTTTTAAACAAGTGAGGAAATTTTGGTGACACTTTAATACATAAAGTGCTCCTTATTTTCTCTATGCCAAAGAGCAGTGCTTTCTAACACACTTTCTGAGTTAACATCAGGTGTTAAACAGACGCACACGTTGTTTTAGCAGAAGCCTACGTTTTATAATAGGCTTTCTATCTAACAGCTTGATATAGCCTCTTCCATTAAGCATTTACTGCTAATGCATTGCAAAGTGTAACATGCTATATACGCTATTAAAGAATGAAGCTGCCACGTACTCACCCCTTAATAATGAAACACTTATGAACGGGAACCTTAGGTTAAAGAGTTGTGAATTAAGTTTAATCCCAAAGAGATCATCTAGCACGCTGCCAGTATACTGCAGTGTGCTGTCAGCAGGACCTACAGCCTCTGGGAAAGTGCTCCTTGGCTTTGCTTTAGGGAAGACCTTGGTGAAAATGGTCCCCAAACAAGAGTTTGGCTAAATACCATCAGACTGCTGGAGATCCAGAAGAGCTAGTTTGCGCTGTTCCTCAGAGAGACTCCCAGATAGACACATGCCCTGGTTATTGATTTTCTAATAATTCAATATAAAACCCAATCATTAGAAACCCTTTTAGATGAGATACATCTCCACCTGAGCATTATCATAATTTTTTTCCTTACTATTCAATAAAAAAAAATTAACCTTTTAAAATGGAGCAAACCCCCTTCCCCTGGCAAGTAGCAGGGGTTTTTTTACACAATCATTGCCTAGATAAGTGAGCCCTGGGCACAAAGAACAATGACTTTATAGTACAGGGTTCAGCCACAAAAGCAAGCAGCATCGAGTTCCTCTGGAAAGAGAAATCATCTTGATCTCTTCCCTCCTGCTGGTCTCACCCTTCCAGGGATCTATTTATACACATGCTGTTGCATGGCGAGTCTTGCTTTTGTTCCTTTCTCCTGTTTATGAGTTGCTAAAAAAGCAAGCCCCACATCTCCAAAAGCACTGGCCTACAAACCCTACAGCATGATCTTGGATTAACATAAAGCATGAGAGAGGGACTTTTGGTTAGTGCAAGAAATTCACATTTGTCACACCCACCTGGCCCCTGGCATTCAGTGGTGATGGGACACTCAACTCCTTGTGTGTCCTGAGGATTTGTACTTATCGGGGTGGGACTGACCTTAGGCTGCATTAGATGGTATGTTCAGAGAGCTTGTTCTGCAAGGGTCAGCTAGGGATAACTCAGTTTCCATGTGGAAAGAAGGAAGACTGGTCTGCAGTGGCACTTGCTCTAACCAACCAAGCTCGTGCCTGACAGGTTTTTGCCCCACATTTTGAAATTAAAAAACACTGGCTTTTTCCAATGACAGAGCTAAGTGACAAACCCAAGACCTCAGTGTCATCTCTAGGGCAAGCCAAATGGCAAAGCATTTTGGATGGTCTGCAGTTTGGTACCCAGTTCAAAATGCTTTTAAACAAAAGCATTCTGGGTGCTTGGAACACCCCCAGAAATACCCTCAAGTTCTTGAAGAGGTTTATATGTGGTGAGGAAGGCCAGTCCTGTGCCCATTTGCTCTCCCTCTGCATTACCAGCAGTTTTCTCAGTGGGAGTTCAAAATGAAAGCCCCCACATAGTATTTAGGGAGATCTTCAGCACATGGTGACAGTTGTGTTCATTGTGCCAGCCCTCGTGCAGCCAAGACGTACCACCTTAGTACAATCTGCATCTTCACATGGAAGAGCAACAAGGGGAAGCCATGTAGCTTCCATATAGCCACAACAGCAATGCTAAAGACACAGCAGTACAGGCTTCAGGGACAAAACATGTACCTCGAGGGATTAGTGTGGTTTCTAGCTGTGTTCCCTGATGCTGCTAGGACACTCAAGGGCTCATGCACACAGATGGCCGCTCATGAAGGAGAATACAACTGGGGTCCTCCACCTCTCCAGAAGCGGCTCGCACCCATGCTCACCAAGGATCTCCTGAGCCTGTCAGTATTGGGAGTACTTCAGTTATGCACATGTTTAGCTGCTGTGATTAAACAGGGCACCTAAACTTACACAGACCAGAACACAGCTGGAAGAGATAGAGGGGATGAACCCTCTCGTCACCTCCAAAATCTCTTCCACATTCTGCAAATATTTAAAAGAAGAGGCCTTCACAGCTGACTGGTCCTTGTCTTGGAAGTCAGATATAAAAAGTCAACAGAAGTTTCCCCACACCTCCTCTTTAGGGTGACACATTTCCTAAACTTCTTCCAAGTTTTTTCAAATGAAGAGGGGAAAAGTTCACCTCAGGCTGACATACCAGTGGCCTCACCACTCACAGTGGAGAACTCAGAGGGGCTCACTCCTCTTGGCCCATTGGACCCTGCATGGGTGTGGGTACAAGATGACCCTATAAAATCTCCCTGGACGGAGCTCCCTGAGTGCCAGGTCTTGGGGAGTGTGCCACAGTGTTGCCTTCCTCCCCCCATGACAATCGCATTTCTTTTCAGCGCCCGTGGTTCCCTTTGTGTTTACGATAACAGAGGGATGCTTTATTGCATTTCGCCCGACCTGCTGCCATGGCAACAAGCAGTTGCTGCGCGCTGTAAAAATAACCCTCCTTCTTTGATAGATTTCACTTGAGTGAAAATAACCCTTAAAAATAGGTTGAAATTTCCATACTAACTCTTCCAGGAGGTTCCATAGGCGAGGATGAACTGCTGAGAGGATGCATGGCACCATCCCATTACCCTTCAGCCTTGGCACCAAGCTCTCACAGAGAAGCCTGTGAGGATGCTTTTTGGGAACCACTGCGAGCCAGTTCCCCTGAGTTCTGGCGGTGCTGATGACAAGGGGAAAGGGCTGTGTTCGGCATTATTGATGTGGCCTGTGGTGAAGTTTCTGCATGGCCACATCAATGGATGGGCCAGCAGATGAGGTGGATCTCCAGGGCTTCTTAGTATTTATTGCAAGAGAAGAGTTAGTGTCCCCTCAGTGACTGCTATGGGGGCCTGGTTGGGATAAATCTCAGCTTTATCTTCTCAGCTGCTGTGCACCATGACCTGAAGAAAAAGATTTTGCCTTTTCCAAGGCTCAGGGACGCTATGGTAGCAAGCTGGTGCTCTCCAGCAGCACATAAGCATTTTACAGTTGGCCATCACCAGGAAGCTTCAGCATAGGTTTTGGATGAATAGATTGGAGCACATGAACAGCCAGCATTGGATTGCTCCCCAAAACAAAGCTCCTGTCATACCTGGGAGAGATGTAATGGTCATCTCTTCACAGGTCCCATGCCCAGACTCTCAGGGGTAGCAATGCAATGAGATTCACAGGCACGAGACATGCCGATGCTAAGAGAGGTTCAGGTCTCCCTTCTTTGCTTTGGAGCATCTGTAGTGGTTCCAGCTAGCATAAGGGTACTCACAGCATTGCTCTGGAGCAATGAGGGTATTGCTTTCACTCCTGCTCTTGACTCATCCTCAGTCAGCTGGGTCTTTTATCTCTTTTTTGGCTGATTTCTTTCCTTTTTGTTCTCCCAAACATTCAACTCTTCTTCCTCCAAATAAAAGCCGATTCACATTTTAGAGGTAGCCCCCGATTCCTCCCATGAGTTTAGGTGAGTCGAACCATAAGAAGTAATGAGATTATGATTAAAAGCACACCTTGATAGTGGGGCATCCATCAAGCTGTCATAGAAATCGTATCTCGGAGGCTGCTCTCATCAATCTGACCTTTCAATTATTATCCAGAGTTCATGACTCTAAGTGTATATAATTTCTACCTCAAATCCGAGAATACACGCCTTTGGTTTTCTGTGTGCCTTGTGCATGGCTGTGCATTCACCTGCGCATCAGCAATGCTTCGCAATGTAAATCAACTTAAAATAGCTCTTTTCCCACACAAAAGATTGAGAACAAGATCAAGACACCACCAGGACACCAGAAGAAGGCTGAAATATTTATCAACGCCTTTTTGGCTTTTCTCAGCTTTTTTAAAGCCAATGACCACCAAGGCTAACTCTAGTAGTGCTCACAACCCACACCCTTCTTTGGCTTATGTCCCCAAAGAGAAACAAGGTGGCTGTAGCCATGCTACAGCACATCCGCAAAACAGGGGAGACTCCTCTAATCCAACCAGGACAAGCTTAGCCAGACATCAGCATAGATGAGATTTTCTGCCAAAACACCACTGACAAAGCTCCTTTTTTGTGAGCTACACCCCAGCCAACACAGTATTTCAGGAGTGGATTAGAGCCTAATTCAGTTTTTCGTTGGCTGAATCACTAGAGGGATTCCTCTACATTCTCTAGGCCCATAGCACCACTCGCCTTCAACCAGCTCCATGCATCCCACTCTACTATCTGTCCAGTTTTGAGCCTCTCAGGTGGATATAAGACACAATTTGCTTGATGCCAGCTTGGCACTTTTCTGGATCCAAGTGACTTTCCATAGGGCACAGAGTTACCAAGCAATAAAATCCTGCCCAGATCTTATTTGTACCTTAACACATGTAGGACATCAAACTGTTCCCACAAAAAAACCCACAACATATGAGTTGCAGGAGAAAAGAAATCCCTGATTGGTAGAGAAAAGACAGAGGAAATAGAAATGCCTCGATTTGGAATCTTTGACAAATCTAGCCATAAAGATATTTTGCTAGTATTTGTATTATTGTAGGATCTGCACAGCCTCTGATCACAGCTTTCTTGTATGAATAAGAACTGAATGGAAGATCTTTTGCGAAAATCTCTGTGTGGCTCACATGAGTGAAATTGTAGGAATTTCCACAGTAACAAACTCAAAACCAAACCAGAAACTTTTTAGTGTGACCCACAATTCTGCAGCAAGGGTATCCAGGTGAGGTCAGGGGAGACCAGAAGAGATTTTGTGAGTCAAAGAGGACACTCTCAAAAAAAGAAGCAGCTTTCACAAGTGATCCTATGGCCAACTGGACATAAAGGCATTTATCTGCCAAAACCTGCTAATCCATGCAGCCCCTCCTAGTGAAGCTGAAGATGGACTGAATACCTGCTCCTGTGCCATAGGACAAACCTCCCTCCATGTCAGTCCTACCCAGCTGGCAGCACTGCAGACTCATTTTTAAGCCACTGTCTTTATTGGCAAACAAAACATCTTCTCCAGGGAGAAAACAGCGATATTTCAGGCACAATTCTGCTTTAAAAACCTTACTCAGTGAAATATTAAAGGTAAACAGTAATGCATTCCCAGTGCCCAAGTCAGTGATGGGTGAGCCAGTCATTTTCAACTTCAAGACAAGCACAGGACAAAAATATATCAGCCATGCAGCCATCATGGTCTCTTTTTTATCATAGAGTCATGGAATAGTTAGAGTTGGAAAGGACCTTAAGATCATCTAGTTCCAACCCCCCTGCCATGGGCAGGGACACCTCACACTAAACCATGCCACCCAAGGCTTCATCCAACCTGGCCTTGAACACTGCCAGGGATGGAGCATTCATAACTTCCTTGGGCAACCCATTCCAGTGCCTCACCACCCTCACAGCAAAGAATTTCCTCCTTATATCTAACCTAAACTTCCCCTGTTGAAATTTGAACCTGTTACCTCTTGTCCTATCACTACAGTTCCTAGTGAAAAGTTCCTCTCCAGCATTCTTGTAGGCCCCCTTCAGATACTGGAAGGCTGCTATGATGCAACCTATTTCACCAGTCCCATATTCTGCACTGTAAAGCTCTAAGAAGTATCCCACCAACTCCAGTTTAAATGGACTTCCAAAAGCCACCCAAGAAATTTCATTTAGCTGAAGGACCAGATGCCTCTGCATCACACTACTCAGTGTGAGCCTTGAGGCTGAGCCCAGCACTCATTATCCAGCTCCTTGAGCCTTGCAAAGCTCATCCCTTTTGGGACTGGTTCCATGCTGCTCCTGGAAATCCACTGCAGGTTTTCCTCTGTCCATGGAACAGGTCATATAGCCAGACACCACCACTGCTGTTTCTCTCCTATCTGATAGTCAACATAAAACAAGCAGTCTGGAGGCCACTAAGTCTGCATTGTGGCCACAGGTTGTTCCCTCACAGTGTGGCCTCCCCATGTCTCTCATGCCAAAAGAATCACGAAGGTCCTGATGACAGCACCAGCTGAAGCACCTTTGCCACGAAAAGGAGATGAAACCTGCAAAAGCACCACTTCCGTTTTCCCATTCTCCCTCTGCTGTTTCCCCGAACAAAACTCTCAGCAAGCAAGTCTTTTCTGCCTTAGAGAAAGACATTTCATTTACATCTTCATAATATCCCAAAAGGAAGAGGCTAATTACAGTTTTCCCCTCTGGCTGCTACACAAAACAAGCTGATGGGTTCGTGCATGCATCTGAGCAGGGAGCGTCCACCTCATCCACCACAAAATTTGTCACCAGCAAAAGGCAGCCCCCTCAACAGTGGACAGGTAGGGAGGAGAGGCCACAAGCTGTGCTGCTACTGAGAGCAAAGTTCTCTTTCACAGGAGCAAAGGGGCCAGCGATCTTGCATTTCAGCTTCATTCTTCATCATCATTTGTGCAACCAAAATGATGCTTAATGCCTCCCTTAAGGTGGTAACCACAGTTGAGCTATGCTGTGCAGGAAAGCTCTAATCCTGTGCTAATTTATTTTATCAAATTAAAAAGATGAATATCCATGGAACACCAGAGACCTCCTGTTCTCAGGGTCCAAGCAGAAAGCTGCATGATCCCTTTGTAAAGAGGGTTAGGGGGTTGTTGTTTTTCTTCTTTTTTGCCAAGAATATAAAATTAATAAAACAGGATTAAGGGAGATATGTTTTTAACTGATTCCTTAATCCCAGAGAATAATTAATGAGAGCAATGCACCATTTGGCTCGACTCTCCCCACATTTGAATAATAAATAGCATCCACTAAAAAAAATAATAGGAGGAAAAGAGAGCAAGAAGAAGGTTGAGCTGTAAATTCTTATTACAAAGAGCTTTTGCCATATGTATGTGTGCATCATTTTCTGGTTTTGGATCCAGATAATAAAGTAGAGACCAGTTCTGGCCACACACAGATGCATTTAAGCCAAGATTTACAGTAATCTCCACACATTTAAGAAACAAAATACCACTACAAGTCTAGATAAATTGCCTGTGTTAGGCCCTGCATGCTAACATCAACCAAGACTGACTCAGGTACTGTGATCCCAAAGCAAGGTGCTATCCTCAGCCACAGCCACAGCTACTCTCTCTTAATATGCCAATCTGTATAAAATACCTAACTTGAACTCCTGCAGCACTCATCCTCATGTTCCCGACTACACCATGTGTCAAAGGCAGGTCTAGTCTACTACAGAATAAGCTCTGTGAAGATGCTGCAGATGGGATTTTTAGTCCACTAAACTCAAACCATGTAATCGTTGTTTAAGTATATGCTTATCTGTAGGGTCTTCTAGTCAATGGATCAAGGGTACCTGGGGTCCTTCAACTTTGGCACCTATCTTATGGTCAAGAGGAACCACCTTTTGGAAGTGTCCCACAGAAGGACAAGGAGCTCTCTGAGGCTGAACACATCATTTAAGTTCAGTTGTATCCCTACTGCCTTGTCTTAGAGATGGAACATGCCTTCCTAGGGCTTACTCCAAGAGTTTCCAGTGATCACCGTGTCTCACAAGTATCTCCCAGCTTCTGGCCGCTGCTCACCTATAGACCAAGCACACAACCCTGCCCTGAGGAGTGTTTTGTCCCAGCATGCATAAAGAAGGTTTATTGCCTGAGAGAAACACAGCTTCTCAAAGGTTGGTCTTATCACTAATTCTTAAGCTTCTTGACTCAAAGGGGAACCAAAGATGCTCTTTGAGGAGTCATTTTCTAACTGATACATAGATACCAATGGTGGACCTATGTCAGACTTTCATATGACATCACCTTGACCTAGCCAAGACCAAGGCAGCCCATGCCTGAGGGTAGTGTCTT
Source organism: Psittacula echo (assembly GCF_963264785.1). NCBI lineage: Eukaryota > Metazoa > Chordata > Aves > Psittaciformes > Psittacidae > Psittacula > Psittacula echo. The sequence continues at coordinate 21,838,323 of NC_137740.1, forward strand.
CGATCCTCAAAAACCATCTTAGCTTTGGAGGCCCACACCAGTTTACTGGGCAGGAGGTCAGAGACATAAGGAGGAACATCTGAATAAACATGGCCTCATCCCTGTCTGGAGCCCTTGTTAAGACAGGCCTTTGCTTTGAACTCCTTCCTGATGAAATGATTAATGAATGTCATACAGACCTCTTCCCTTCCTTCCTCTGCTTTCACCTGCCACACAGAGCAATACCAAACGAGGTGATCATGACAAACACAGCTCTTAATTCTTTATTAATATTAATCAGAGGCAACCTTTCCATTGACACCAGAGCCCAAGAGTGTGTTGGCAGGGAGGGGTAACACCGCTGCAGTGACATTTCTTTTTTTCATTTTTAATTTTTTCTAACTTGTGCCTTCCCTTCTTCCCCTTTAATATGGGCTAGTGATACCTTGTACAAACAGAGGAAGGAGGAAGCTGATTAAATAGCAGAGTTGGAGCATAATGAAAGAAAAAGCCTACTGCAAACATGTGCTGATTGTTTTAAACAGGAGGCACTGGGAGGTGGATTTCAGGTGGCTCCTTTCATAATCCTGGCTAAAGCGGCATTACAGTTTTAGAGCTCAGAGTGAATTTCATCCAGTCCCTGCTGGTGGGGAGAGAGGCTTAAGCAGGATAGCAAACCTCAACCCCATTTTGGGCAAAAACCAGAGCAGGGCTGGGACAACCACAAGGCCAAGCAGCTCCCCTTAGCCAAAACAGGCCCTTTCCTTATGCCACCACACCAAAATGGAAATGTTATGAGTAGTAGTATGGACACATCTGTCTTACCTTCAGGTACTCAACACACATATCTGCAGCGCACATGTGGCCTGGCTTAAGAAACAAAGAGGGAGACCAGGGTCATTCACACTCCTCCAAGATTTGCACCTTTGTGTGGCAGCTGCAGGTGAGTTCACACAAGCACACACTTCTTGGGATCTGCACTAAGTGAACAAGCGTAATGTTTTCAGGGGAAGGAGAGATGTCTGTGGGAGAAGCCATCCAATCCACATCCCCCTCATTATCCTGGGGGAGGTGGGGCACTTTCCTCCAGCTGGAAGGAGGATCACTGAGTATGGGAAAGAGCCCTGGGCAGACAGGTTTCCATCACTGTCCCATTTTCTGGATTTCTCCATCCTAATGACCACAGGGAAATTTGTACAGAGATAAGCCCCTGGTTCTCAGCTGAGTACAACTTCTCTCCCTTTCTCTCTCTCCCTCTCTCCCTCTGTCTCTTAAAACAAATAGATTTTCATTGAAATCAACATATCTTTCTGAATTGAATAGGTTTTCATGGGGACAATAAATTTCTTCAAAACAATGCATTTTTATTACAACATATTTTTGTTCAAACCAATACTTTTTGACAACCAGATATTAATGACCAGGCCAAAGCCATAAATTTGCCTCAAACTATGTGTTTTCTCATGGAAGGAAATAATTTTTCTCATACAAATACATTTTTATTTGAATCAATCCTCTTTTTTTCACCCCCCCCAAAATCAGAAGTACTTCTTGAAGGGAAGCAGGAAAGCTGCGTGCCCAGGAAAGCCGCTTCATTTCAAGAGGGATTGAGTACTTCTGAGGACTGTCTTACTCCCAACTCTCGCAAGCCCAGAAGCTCCACAGGTCACTTGAAGCTTAAACATAAACTCTGCTTTTCCCATTGCAACATATCTATCTACACCATCACCCAGTTTCTAGTAGGTCCTACAGAAACACAGCTTATGTCTCGCTTCCCTTGCTTTGCTGTTTGCTTTCTCTTTGAAATTGTATTTGCACAGCCTGCTTAAATAATCATCTCTAGGACTTCTCTCTGCACCAAGGGCCCCTGCAGCAACACAAACACTGTCACAGTGACTTGCTCAGCTCACCTGGGCAAGTCCCGCTGCAAGCACTGGGCTTGCTGGTGCAGAGCCAGTTCAGGTCTTACCAGCAGAAATCACAGCCACACTCAGAAAGCCTTTTCCTTAGCAGATCATCACCATCACCCCTGAAGAACCATTGGGTTGCTCTTGGTTTTGGGAGACAGTTTTATCTGAGGTTGCTGCTGCAAATCACTGGGGACATGCACAGGAGACAGACATGTATCTGTTTAGTCCTGCGTCTTTCCTTGTAACTCACCTCTCAAACCTCCTTAAAGTCTACGCAAGGGGCCCGAGTCCCCCAGGGACAAGCCCTAGGACACCAGGAATGTTGGTCCTGCACAGCCCCAGCCTTGCCCTTCGGTGGCCTGAGCCCAGCAGAGCTCAGCACTTACCCAAAGCACAAGATATCAAACTAATTTCAGACAGAGATATGTAGCTCCATAGGCCGGAGAGGGGCAGGAGGAACAGGGACAAGAGACTGGCGTCAGGGCAGGATTTGCTAGAATTGTGAAGGCTTTGTCTGCTACTTCTGTTACTGATTTAAAGCCAAAGCAGGAGCAAACCTCTTATCTCCTCCAGACCTCTGTCTCCCCAGCTGATCATGCATATCAGACATGGGCTCCCGACTTCAGCAGCTTCCCACACTTGCACATCCCTGAGTTTTAATAAAACAAAATCATTTTTTGTTAGCAAGTAGCTGTATCCAACTGCTTTGAGCCACATTTCCAAGCTTAGGCCTGGGTCAGAGCCCAGGGATCCTGGGGCACTTAGAACATCAGGTCCTGACAAGGGTTCATTTCCCATGGCCCCCATTGGCCACTCTTTGTTGAGCTTCCCCAGTCCATGTAAACATGCTAATTGCTTGGGCTCAGCACAGGGCTGGATGCTGCGCTGTTTGTTTTCCATTGAATAGGATTAGGGATTCTGACACCAATGATTAATCGCCATGCTGCAGACGGCTGACGAGCCCAGGGAAGGCGTCCTCTCTGAGCGGAGAACGCGTACAATCTCTGCCAAGCAGCTGCCACTGACTTCTATCTAACTCTCTGCATCTTGCCCTTTATCTTCCCTCTTCTCTCCAGATCTCTCCCTTTTACCAAGCCAACCCCAGGCTCTCCAGAGGCAAGAGGAGAGGGGCCTGGGCACCCCAGAAGTGATGAGCAGCCCTCTGCTCAGCCACAATGATGTCCCATCCCCTGTGCCACTTTCCTACATCGACTCATCCCCTGCATCCTGCACTGCCAAGAACCTCCCACCATGCTGCAACACCTTGGCCAGCCCTTCTCAGCATTCACCTGATGGCCAGGAAGATTCCCACAATTCTTCCAGCTCCCTGGCATTATGGCATGTGTGCCAACAGACATGTGGAAACATCTCTATCAGCACACAGCAGCCACACCCCCTCACCAGCCTCTACAAAGCCACTGAGTGCGACATCAGAGCTTTAGCCCATGGACTGATGTGTGTGGAGGACCCAAGCCCCAAGGAAGGAACAGCCAAAGTGCAAAGTATCAGCTCAACTTTCCGCGCTCTCAGGCATATAGGGTCACATAGGGGGCATCCACGCCCAATGCTCCCTATTCCCAGCTGCTAAGAGCTGTTTGTGCAGCATTCCCACAGCACCAAGCTGCCCCATGCATGCCAGCAGCCATCTCTACAAACAAAAAGAGGGCACCAGCAAGGCCATCCAGTCTAAGGGGGACCATGTTCAGGCATTAAGGTCTGAAGGAGTTGTGCTCCATGCTGCAGCTCTAAGTCAGCTTTTCGGGATGCTCCCAAACACAGCTCCAGAATCCTTTCTGCTCATCATCCTGGCTGCTCCTCATACTGCAGCCCTTCCCCTCCCACACAGCACCCAGGCACACAGATGTTCCTTTGCTTGCACAAACATCACCTTTCAGGGTCTCATCAAGGCTCCTCCTACACTTGGCCCTACTCACTCTCCTGCATTCATCTAGGGTTAAAGGTGCCCTGCAATGGGCAGAGGGCCCCCAACACTAGCTCCCAGCTGCCTTCGAAGCCCAAAGGACCACCAGGGACCTCAGCAAGGCAGAGAAGAGCAATGGGAGCACCAAACAATTTTGCCACTTCCACTTTCCTCTCATGTATTCAACATAACCTCTGTACTCCTGTTTTGCCCAGCAGCAGGTGAAGGGGTGGCAAGGAAGAGGAGGGAAAGGAAGAAGGCTGAAGAAATCAACCTTGCAGGGGGCAAAACATGCCCTCAAAAAGTTGCAGGTTTGGGATTGCGTCTTCTCCTGACCTTGCAGAAGAGTGCTGGAGGCAAATCCACCCATCTCTGCCGGTGCCTTGTGCGACATACTGTCACTCAGACAAGCGACGTTCTTAATGGGTTTGTGGGAAAGGCCTGGCCTGCCTTTCCATCTGTACCTTCTGCCGGCTCCCCTCTCCAGCACTGCCTCCCCATACGACATTCCCTTGAATTATTTAGACTGGTAAATCTTCCTGCATCTCACATCTTTAGTCCATCTGTTAGCCGGGGCTTTGCCTTTATAGGAACTGTCCTTTATGCATGCCGGCATCTGTCAACAGTACACTTGCCTCTTTTATTCATGATCTTCCGTGGGAGATGGTACAAGCTGCAGAAATGCCTCATTTCTGGTATGCATTTCATTTTAATGGAAGATTACATGACTGGGGCCCATTTTATTACTTCTTGCCCTGCACATTCATCCATCACGAGCCCCATTTGCTGAGCCTGCACTGGGACGGCAGCCATCAGCTTGCTCATGTAAGATTCCTCCCATCCCGCTTTCTCCCCCCTTTGGGATGGGGAGGAAACGCATTGCGTTTGAGGAGGGGAAGGTTAGCAAAGGGGAAGCAATCCGCCGCCGGGGCTCAGAGTTAAGCCACAGCAGTGGCTAAGCCAAGCAGGTTCTGGGAAATGGGCCCAGGAATCTGACTGATCTCACCCCAACGCGTGTCCGCTGCACCCATATTCACCTTCATGCAGCCCCTTTCCCACCCACATCACTGATGGGTATTAGGGGCATGGCTGTCCAGTATACCAAGGCTCTTTGGAAAGACCCCACACCCCCAAATAAACACACACACACTCCTTGGTTCCCCTCTCCAGTGATTCACAATTCCCTACACAACCCACTCTTACCTTGCACACACACTGCACACACACAGCACCAGGAGGAGCATAAATAAAATCAATGTGAACCAGCAGTGGTAATTAAACTGCCGGTGGTATTTGCAGTCTCTCTCTCTTGTAAGGAAGGTTGCATGCAATTAGTGAAAACATTTTGGACTGGGAACACTGCCAGTTTGCTCTGTCCTTTCTTTCAACTCCCACAGAAACCTGAGGACCCCTGGTTATCCTATAGACAGCCAAAGTAAAACCCCAGTAAAACTATCCACATCTTCACTGTGTTTCCCTGAATTCAGGGCTTACTGTGACAGGAAGCAGTGAGCAGGGTCAGAGGGGCCAAAGATGGAGGTGATCTCTTCAGAGATGTGGGAACCTTCTGCAGCCCACAGTCCTAAGACATCATGAGACAGGTTGCCATTTTAACCCAGAAAACAGTGTCTGTCCTCAAAAATCCCAGCCACAAGACCTTTCCTTAAGAACAATTGCTTCACTATCTTGCTCATATGAGAAGGTCGCACCGTTTCCACCTAAGACATGCTCTGAAAGCAGGTTAGGTCAGGCCTGGTGTCTGATGAGGATTAAACAGTACTTCTTGTTTAGAAAACCAGACTAAGATGAAGTAACATGAGACAGTCCTCAGCCAAGACTCCAAGTCAGTCCTTGATGGGCTTCAAAGCATGGAAAACCTGAACCATAATCATCACTTCCAGCTGGGATGCCAGCTCTGGCTGAGAAGGAAAATGAACAGCTTTTGGATGACAAGGAGTCCTATGGAAAAGTCAATATTCTTGTGCAACTTACAATACTAGTATATACTAAAAAAAATGGGAAAAAAATTGCCATAAATAATGTGCCAACTACCACAGTGGAAATTCAGAGGGATAGAACCCAGATGTGCCTGGAGAAGAAATACTTAAGGCAACTGTCTCCAAACCAAATAGGATGAACTAGAAGAAGCTGAGCATCTCCTGCAGAGAGGGGACAAACCTTCACCAGCAGCCACTCCTATGCACACATACAGCACTTCAGAGTCAGTGGAGAAACCTGCAAGTGATAGTTACTCACCCACAGCCAAGAGGAAGCAATACCATGTGTGTCCCATATGGCAAGAGAAACCAAGAGTCTGGGCAAGCAGTTATAGCAAAGACTAAGCAAAGCAGAGAAAACATGCTCAGAAATGTTTTATGAGGTTGCTTAGCTATGGTCACTATAATTTTAATTTAATATTCAAAATAACCCTAACTCTGTCTCTATTTCCTATTCAGCATCCCCCTTTAGTAGATGCTCTCCATATCGTAACTAGTCCACCCTGATGGAGTAACTCAGCAATTTCCTTTCAGGAATCAATGAGAACAAATGAAAATTTAATACATTCTCCAGACAACCCAACTCCCTTCTCTCCCCCATGGTAAATAAATAATGTGCTAGTCAAATGATGGATGGAGTGCTCAGAGATTGGTGACCGAGTGCTATTAGGGGCTGGAGAGGTCGACAAAGTGGAGATGTGGTCTAGCGCAGGATGAGGTGGTGACCATGGGTGATTTGAGAGCATAAAGAAGCTGGGAGTGAGATGGGAGATGCAGGGAGGTTTCCGGTTGATTCAGGAAGGGAGCATAAACCAAACTGGGCTGTCTCATTATGGATTACTGCGCAGAGGGCTATTTGGTTTCTCCACCGCAGACACAGCTAGATCCAAAGCCCAATGCTGCTGATGAGAAAAACCAAACTAAACTCCTCCTCTCTTCAGCAGGTTTTGGATCAGGAGATTCTGCAGGATGAGGAAGGTGGATGTGAGATTTTGGCCCGTCTGGCAGGAAGTGGATGGAAAAGGTAAAGAATGGTCTGGGGGATCTTCAGCCTGAACAGGAGAGGGACAATTAAGCACAGATGCACCACAGGTCTGTTGGAGCAAACAGGGAAGGTGTGTGAAAAAATGAGCCTGAAACTAATGCATTAGGGAGGGGTACCTGGCCACAGCATCAGCTGGGCGAGAAAGAGCTGAAGTTTTTTACTTCTCCCCAGCATGGGTGATCTTGCATAACCTGCATTCTGAGACACATGCTTGTTAAGGAATTACATTTCATCTCACACTAAATGGGGAGGTTTGCCTTTTCTTTTTGCCTATGAGATAAGGCCATGAGGATCCCACAGGACATGGCCAGGTGGGATCAAGGCTGTCTGTCTTCAAGGGCTTTTGAAGACAGAAATGGGATGCACTAGCAGAACCTGCTGGAGAAACAATTGCCAACCTGCATATGCCTTCAAAGCATATGGTGGTCAGGACAGATTGGGGTTGCCAGGAACGTTACCCTGGGCCAGATCTCCACATCTTCACTAGGACAAGCAATTGCATTCCCTAACTTGTGTTAATCCATACCTTCAAATCCAGGTTTGGGACTCAGGTCTAGGAACACGCAGAAATGCTGCTGGCCCCATTTCTCACTGCAAGACACTGAACTAACACAATGTCTATGCCTTGTGGATGCTAGATCCCAGCTGGCATGTGTGGTCCTGATTGCATCCCCCTCTCCCACACCACACAGCTCTGGCTTTTAATCCTGTTGAACTTCAGGATGCACAAACAACAATGCCTTCTCCGCCTCATCCCATAGTTCTGCTTATCTGCTGTGTACCTCCTTATCTCTGGGGAGAGCCTCTGTGTAAATATTGCTGTAAATTCTTTGGCTTCCCTTCCAAGTAGTGCTGCTCTTTAATGCCTTCCTTGTAAGACCCGCTTGCCCTACCCCAAGCCATTAGCTGTAACAGAACGTTAATAAGGAGAGGGTTTGGTATCTCTCAGGGATGTTGACCTCTTTCACTAGAAGCAAGGCACCCATTACAGAGCAATGATAAATCACAAGCTTTCCACTCCTTCCCCAGCAGACACTTCTTTGCATGCATAAACATAGTCAAGAGAGGCATACACACTCCCTGCATTAACTCTGGCAACACCCAAAATCCCTGCCAAGGCAACATGTACAGGACCTGTGGCCTCTCCAGCCCATCCCCTTCGGTTCTGCCCAACTCTGTGCCCTCACAGCACAGAGCACCCTCCAGCCTCTGGGTACTGGTGTGGTCCTCACATTCTTCGCACGGGTCTTAACTGCATCCATGTATGGCTCCCATACAATGAGCAAGAGTGTCAACACTTGAAACCATGGTGCTACCAGAGACACCATGGGTGTTCATGCAGGCCCAGATGGACATCCAATGGGCCAGGGCAGGACAAAAAGATCATAACTGTGCTCCCCCTGGGGTGTGTCAGCAGCTGTGTCCCCATCACCTTCATTAGCCATGCTGCCCACTCCAATCCCCACAGGACAAAGCACAGACCCTATCTATAGCTTTCCTAAGCAAGCAGCATTTCTCCAGACAGCCTGTTTTCCATTATATTGAGGAGCTATAGTGTTTAATGTTGAATGCAAACATTGCCAATTGAGCTGCACCAGCAAAGAAAACACAGCAGGCCCCGTAACCCAGGTATAAAACCCAGACAGAGAATGGGACACGCCAGCAAGGACCTCTGGATGTCACCAGAGTCAGGCTGCCACTGCCTCTTGTCCCCAAGCACCAAGCACTCTGCTCCATCTGAACCACTCCTAGACTCACAACTACAGACCAGGAGAGAGATTTTCAGACTCCAAGCCTCCAGAAATTTTCCTGACATCCTTTAACACACATTTTTCCACCGTGACAATCAGTTCTTAAAAACCTTCTTCCATTCCACTATTTTTTCTTGACATAAAAATCAACAATACATTTAGAGACCTTGCTGGCTTGAGCTTTCAGATTCAGACTTCAGTAGCTGACAACCATGTTGTTTTCAGTGCTGCTATTTAAGCAAGGAAGAAAAAATAGAAAAGCACCAAAAGCAAAAAATTTGGCTGAAAATTGACATGTTCTGAGAAAATTTCTGCTCTGGCAGAAAAGAAAAAAAACAATGCCTGTTTGACAGAGAATTGCTTTTGACAGCAAACTATTGACCAAGTCTAACAAGCAGGCTCAGATCTGTTAGAGAAGGAGCACGGGTTTCCTCATCCATCCCACAGCCCTCTTGTAACAGGGGAGTGTTGAGTCAAGCCGGCCACTGTCTGCATTAACAGCCAATTTGCTTTCAGCCCTTCACAGCGGAGCTGGAGAGCATCCGAGCGCTGTGCACATCCTTGCCCAGGGGTTATGCTCCTGTGCAGCAGTTCAAGCAGGGGAATGGAGCATCTTCCCGGCATGCCCTCCTCCGCGCTCGTAAACAGCCACCTCCTCTCGCAGCCATCTCTGTTCATCCTTTAATTACATTAAGGGAAGATTTCTGCTGAGTCCAGCACAAACCTGGATGCATGGCAGCATGGGGAGAAGTGGGGGCTCCTCCTGGTCCTGGCCCTGCTCACCCCATCCTGATGCTCTGCCTCAGTTTCTCCAGTTTGACAACAGTGTTCCTCACCCCCTGGGGAGCTGCCACATGCTGTTGTTATCCGCTTGGAATTAAATACTAACCCACCCTCACAGCAAGTTGGGATTGTTTTGGTTGGGTTTGTTTGGGTTTCTTTTGCTTAATTTGAACAAAGAAATTAAAAAAGCTCCAAACCATCACCAGCCAATTCAGAGCAACAAGTCTAATCAGAGCAGATTTTGATGATTGAAAGGTTGGATCCAAACTGCTGGGGATGGATAGAAAAATCCCCTCCATTTCTGCCCTGCTGCCATGCCTTCTAGCACGGCTGTTTCCCCTGCTGTTGCTCTACCCTTGGACTCCCACTGCTGTATTTAAAACTTTGCTGCTTTTCAGTACCCACCTCCTTCCTGCCAGCTCAAGGGCTCTTGCTCCCTGGGGCTGTCATTAATCGGTTGTGATCAGAGGTCGGCTATAACCCTTTCACAGCAGCCTCTTGACTTCACTCTCACCCTGGGGGATGCACTCAGGGACAGAGCAAGAAACATGGTGAAATATGGCTCTTTTTTTCTTTAACTCTCCCCTACTGTAAAGCCCTCACTGTCATCAGAGCAAGGAGCCGTTCACACTTGTGACACAAAGCCAGGAAATCAGGGAGTTTTTACTCCAGAGTCTGTAGCTGGTAAGTGACCTTGGGCAAAGGGCTCTATCTCTGTGGCTTAGCTGTCTGTGATACTTTAAAAAAAATGGGGAAGGAGAGTGATTATATTTCTAATATGGATACTGGCTCCAAAGATGAGACCTTGAAGGCAAAATCTGGCTGTGACACCACTAGGACACCATGTCACCAGCTCTTGGTAGCAGGAGAAGTTCTGAAGCTATAGGATGGGAAGACACAGGCTGACCCTGAGACCTGGGATGGGCAAGGCTCACCAGCCCCACAGCAAGCACAGCTCACCAGCCCCTCACCGATCACTGAACTGCTCTGCAAACGGGGTGGGGGTGATGTGAGTGACAACGAGGAATGCACTGCGGGATTAAGCTCCATCTAACTCACTATTAAAAGAAGCACATGCAAGCAGGCAGATCACAGGAACAGCCTCTGTGGTAATTCAAGCAGCCCTATGAGGGCAAAGGTGACTCCAGTTATATGTGACTGTGGATAAGCAGCTTGGTACAGAGGGGTTGGCAGGTAAAGACCCCTGTGCTCTGAACCTGCAGCCGCCTCACCATGTAGCCTCTTTGCCCTCAAAGCATTTCCATTTCCTGCCCCACCTAGAGCTACTTTGCAGAGGGAGATCTCTCTCCCACGGAGCAACAAGACCCAGGCTTCAGCTAGGCACTAATGCAATATAAATAACCACACAGCCATCAGAGGTGCAAATCCACTTCACTCGTCTACATGATAACACGCTTATAAAGGAATAACTCATTTGGCACATTATTCCCAGCCCCAATGAGGGGAATGATAAGGACATTGGCTCTTTGTTGATAAACTTATAGCAGGTGGATTCCACAGAAAAACCATAAAATTAAGACCTACAGATCAATCTTTCTTCATCTGTTTTCCTGCAATTACCTGGCAGGCAAAAATATGCACAAGTGCTGATGAGGTGTATCCAATCTTCTGCTAGCGGGAGGCAGGTTTCTGTTCAAGGCCAAGGCTTTGAGATGCCCATAAAGGCAAGCCTCCAGCCTAGTGTGAAAGAGATCCTTTTACATCTCGTTACACAGACAGGTAAGTCGTCCCATGGTAAGTCATCAATTCTTCTCGCCCTCTCTGCTAACTGGACAAGGATGGTTGACAGGATCTGGCAGAGGGGTCATGTGGGGAAGGATAGGGAGCAGAAACTAGCACAGAGACGTCAGCTAGGCCATGATCTCTGCCTCCCTTGTGGGCCAGGGTTTTCTCAGTCATGGCCCCACAAAGCATGCTGCTGCCAGGTTGCAGCATGAGGGCTCAACAGCATCCACCACCACTGTGGCGATAGACAGCTAATGTATCTGACCATCATATGGACACAGGTGGGTTGACACCTATCTACATGTTTAGCTGCTCAGCCAGACCCTTAGCAGGTGAAAAGTAGAAAGTTTTAGCCCAACCCCATGGAAAACTGGAGCCTTGCCAGGACCTTTGTCCCTCCTGAGCACTTAAAATTGCACCCCTGAGAGGGAGGCGGTAACCATCCCCACTGCAGGGTGAATGAAACAGTGGGTACTAATGGGCCCTGGTAACAAAGCTGTGAAATTATGTCCAGTATACACTGAAGTTTTAAATCCATTTTATCTGGACACCTGAGTGCTGCCGCGGGCAGCAGAGGAACTCAGAAGTAGGTTTAGCAGTGGGAGGGAATGACACTTTTGCTAAGCACAAATGCAAGGGCCTCAAAGATGTGCTTGTACTGGGGACAAGTTCATATTGGCTTTGGAAAAATATCAGGCATGGTACCTGCTGGAGTCAGAGATCCTCTCCAAGATGCGGAAGGCCTCAGCATTCAATCAAGCAGGAAACTCCTTCTAGATCTATTAATGCTGCAAATAAATTAATTCACTGATCACTGGTGGCTGAGAAGACTGGGGTGAGAGGCAGGAATCAAGAGGCATAGGCACCACATGGCACAGAGTCAGGGCAGCTCAGGATCATGGAAGTCTCCCTTTCTTCTCCATATCACAGCAGGGAAAGGAGAGGCTGGGGCAGGCAGCATGAGAGGTGAAGGCCAGGCAGAAGATCCCTGCAAGGGGGGATGAGAAAACTTCAGAGGGAGCAGAAGGGGACAAGGAGTAAGCAAAGGGCATTCAGACCAGCTGGGAAAGGAAGAGTGGTTGCAAACTCCACCTAGAAAGCCAGATCAGCCCACGTTAATTTTTCCCACTCACACAGCTGTTCCACGGAGATGCACCCCCAGCCACCGGAGTCAGAGGCTACAGGTTATAGGAAGCATCTTGTAGAGTTGACAGACTTTTTGGCTATAGCTCTTCTCAGTGATCCCTGCTTTGCTGGTAGGAAAAAGCACAAAAAGCAAAGGCTGCTGCGTATTCTTTCCTAGTAGTATGCACGTATCTATCCATCTGTACACATCTGGAAGTCAGTGGAGTTCAGCACTAGCTGTACTTCCCCAAGAGAAGAAGACAAAAGAAGACATGGTTTTATGAGAAACAAGGGCATTTATAACAGACTCATTCTGGGAATCATTTGAGCTGAAATCCCCAGGAAGCCCTTACAGGGGGTTAACTCCCGGTAAGACAAGAGTGTCAGTGAGCAAGGGCCACGGGGACTTGAACAAACAGAGCCGCAAAAATCTCACTCCCCAGCAGCCAAAATTTGGGCTTTTTAACAGAGTTACTGTTCTGGCCGTGTCAACTTCATTCAGCTTCCTGGCCTGGACACAGGACCTGAGCAGCTCCCCTCATGGAGACCACCTCCAGCCACCAAGTCCTGGAGGCTGACAAAGCCCCTGGACCAGATTTTTTAACCTAAAGGGGGACTCCATCCTCAGAGCAGCATGTTTGTGCCACCTCTCCCACTTACGCTAGTACCAGTTGCCTAGCCCCTGGAAAGTTAGACCCACTCTGTGTCAGAGCTCAGTCTTCCAGAGCCAGGTCTGAGCACTTCTTTCCCTGGACCCTCGCCTGAGCTGTCAACAAAGTGAGGGGGAAGGAGAAATGTACTGTCAGGGAATGTAATCTCTGAAAAGTGCAGAAATCCAACTGTGGGAGGATTTACAGGAGTTTAAAACTATGGGACGCCAGGAAAGACAGCTAAATAAACACATAGATCATGCATCTTGAAAGCTGATGTCAAGATCATAAAAAATCAACTCGATTATAGGAGCAGACAGGTGGCGATTGGTGCAACCCCTACACATGATGTCCTGGAGCCTCTGGCTGGCCCTGTCCACTGGAAAGAGCACCCAGCAGATGTTTTCCTGAGTATAAATATTGTCTAATTTATAATCCACAGCCTTGCACTTAAAATAATCCTGGAGCTGTAGGAAGACCAAGGGGAGGCCAAATCCTTCCCATTCCTTAATGCAACCAGCCCCTATCACTCCCTAGTGACACAGACTATACCCAAGATGTGTTAGAGGCTGTGTGCTCTCAGCAACAAGTACGGGGGGCACCTTTGAGGACTGGTTTGATGCTGTCAATATACTATTTTTCAATCATGCTCCAGAATCACCAGCAACATCCACCATACAATGGAAGCAAAGCTGTGTTGCTCCCAGGAAGAAAAATCCTTGATGCTATGCCAGGCTCTGCTAAGGGCACTTGTAAACTCACCTCATCCTTTTTTCCCTCTTCAGAAGTTGACTGAGTCTTGCCAAGGCATCCATGACAAGTTAGCAAGTGTTACACCTCATGTCACTCAGAGTTTGGAGAGCAGCACCTAGAAATGGAAAACACAGCCCTTCCCTTCTCCTTTAGAAAAATCATATAGGGGCCCATGACAGAAAACAATGAGCTATAAAAGCATTCTGAAAATCTCTCATCTTGGCACAAAATACTGCTTTGGCCTTTGCTAGCAAAGGAATTTCAGCACCTCGAATGCCTGGTTTCAGAGACAATAAACAGACTTGCTCCTGATCAGCTGAAACTGCTCCAGCGCCAGCGATCCCAGCAGCCTGATGTTCCTCAGCAAATCCCAGTGCCTCCTCTTCGCCAGCAGCTGATACGATGTGCCCTGGGCTGGACACACAGAGCCTTTCACCCACTGTCACTTTGCAGCCACCTTGCACAAACCGAAGGACATGCTCCCTGTTACATCATGCAGGAACACAGCATGAAGGGAGGGATTTCCACCCAAGAGCCAGAAGACCTGATGGGGTTTTAACAGAGCTGCTTCAGGTGGTTTAAGGCTTGCGTGCGAGCAAGATGACTGTCTTTGGGTGACTACAGTTGTCTCTCAAGTTACAAAGTGTTACTGGAGCTGACCTGATAAATCCACCGTGGGCTGGGGCTCCCCAGCTTGACTTCCTGCTAGCCCAGGATTGCCAGCCCACATATCCACATTCCCATTGCGGGAAAGTAGAGTAGACACAGGCAGAATGTCCTGGCTTGCAGAACTGACTTTCCCAAAGGAATTCCCACTGAGGTTGGGAAAGATGCTGAAAACACGCCGAGGGCAAGGCAAGGCCGGGTTGGCTGCACACCGCGGGGCTCAGCCCAAAGCCCCCGCCCCGGGCTGCCCTGAGCTGCCCCGAGCTGCCCCAGCGCGGGCAGCCCGGCTGCAGGGAGCCCAAGCGCGCAGTCTCTGACTCCCCTCTAGTGGCTATAAAACATAGCAAAGTTCACGAACCCCCTACCAAAGCCGCCTTCCCCGAGTGCAAGGCAGGGGCTGAGTGCTGGGACACAGGATCTGCGCCAGCTGTCCCCACACAAGGCAAAGGCAGGGCTCTAGATCAGAGACCGAGGCTCAGCCCAGCTGCAGCTCCTGGCCCCAGCCCACCCTCCAGCCCTGCTGTGGGGAGGATGTTGAGCGATGGAGAGAAGGTGATATTAGGGCCACTTTCCAGCCTTCCTCCTCCATTCATTAAAAGACAAATACATTAAAAAACAAAAGCACAGATCTTCTTCTGAGTCCCCATAGAGTGGTGCAGGGAGCCACTGGAGGCAATCTCCCCACATAGCAGAGAGCTCTTTGAGGCTCTGAGTCTGCTCTGGAGCATGGGACATTCCTGGGCAGAGCAGCCATATCTGAGGGCTGCCTGCACAGGAAGCTAGGAGCAACCATGCCCCTGCTTGACCCCAGAGGCACAGCATTCTCCAAGGACAGTGTTGCTGCCCCTTTCAACTGCATCAGGGCAAAGGAACGAGGCAACACTTCCCTGCTTACAGGCCCAAAGAAGACCTCATTCCCTGATCCTGAAAGGATGCAAGGTAGAGACATAACCATCCTGTGGGGAAGCAGCAGAGGGGTAACAGCATCCCCTGATAGCTTCTTCACCCCCAAGAATGCAACAGAAGGACCAAAGCTGGATTCAGAAGAGGCTGTAGGTAACAACAGGCACAGCCACATCAGCAGGATGTGACAAAAGCTTCTCTGCAGGGCCAGGTTCCCAAATCCCAAAGGCTTTTCTGCTGCAGCACGCACACATCCACATATGTCCTCCAAAACAAGACCATCAGCTATGTACCCTCCAGCATTCCTGAAGTTCATGTTCAGATGGAACCATGAACATTGAACTAGATACAAAATGATTGTTTTAATAAGTGCTATAAAACACACTGACACTTTTTAGCTTGGTTCCCAAGGAAAGTGGCTTATGCAATTATACTGTAGGCTTGTGTGTTCCAATCACTTTGGAACCTGTCAGCTAATTTTAACCCAATTTAGAAGAGATACATAAAACTCAGATAGTTTTAGTTTCACTGGGCTGTCAGCTGAAGGACAGACACCTTCTTAGTATCCTCCCTTGAGCAAAGGCTGCAGCATGAGCTCAACCTCTTAGCAGAGAGCAGAGATGCCCATGACTTTAACAAGCAACCAAGGACAGGAAAGGGAGTTTATAAGAGGTCCCATCCCTCACTCAACCTCAAGACAAAGTTGTGGGAAAGCTGCCTTTCCTGCCTAGCTACCTGCCTCACTTCTAAACACTAAAACCCATCATATTTCATTTTTCTCTGGGAAGTTTAATTCTTTTCATCCTAAGTTCCCTGTAAACTAGAAAAGTTCAGTTTCTTTTGCCAGTAACTACAATCAAATACCATTAAAAGAAAAGCTTGAGAATGCTTTTCAGTAGAAATTGCTGGCATTTTTTCCTATTTTTATTTTAATCCCCCACTAGACAAGAGCAAGGAAATAAATTGAGCATTTTTAGACAAAAGTGGGAAAAATATGATAGAAAAAAAGACAATCCAGCCTCATTTGGATGGAATAAACGTTGTACCAGCTACAGACAGTTGGCACCTGCCAAACATCTGACCTTGAAAGATCAAGCCAGCTTTAGTATGCGCAGTACAGACAGGATTTTAATATAAGAGTTTCAGCTATGTATAGGAACAGATCCATTTCATTCTTTAAAACAAAATGCAGAAGAAAAGCCTTGGTGGAGCCAGGGTGTTTGGTAGCCAGCATACCCTGGCAGCGCTGAAATGCTGACGATGCAAGAGAGCACGCAGGAGGGAGCCCAGGAAACCTCTCCAGGGTACATGGTGTGAGACCATGGTTAGTGGTCTGCTTATGTTTCACTGTGGGTGTCAAGATGAAATTAATCTTGCCTGGACAGTCAAAGTTTGGATCTGCCTTCGCTAGGCTCTAATGAAAAATGCATAGTGGCAAGCACTGGAAAATCCCTGACACTCAGCACCAGAGGGTACATTTAAATAATTCTATGAATATAGATCAATAAAACTAATGTACTTATAGCCGCTGTGTGAAGTATTCAAACTAGAATAAAAGTCATCTTGTATTACAAATCCTTGTATTAATTCTTAGCACCTATTGTTTTACATATTCAATTAATCTTAGTCAGCAGATAGCAACTCATACATGATATTAAAAGCACAAGGCATGTGAATCTGTATTAGAGGGTCCAGACATCTTCCTAACCAAGAGTGAGCTTGGAGGAAGATGTCACTTTAAGAGCCCACTGCCTGCCTGCAGGCCACAGGATAAAACACCTCATGGGCTGGAGACATGAGAGGACAGCTACAGTCATGCCAGCACCTCCAAATGCACCTCCAAATGCATGTGCGTGGTCTCCAGGAGAAGCTCAGGGCTTCTGCAGAGAGAGATCTCAATGCATCAGGAACTGTACAAAGAAGCACCTTCACAACAGAGATGAAGACGAAATGAAGACCTAGAGCAGACATCCCTGGCCACTAGAAGACCCAACCATTTGCCTGTCATTTACTTTCAGTACCAGCCAGAGGAGCAGAGGAGGGGTGAGATAATCTGTAACGTTGGACTAAGAGCCTTTCCAAGTCTTTGTCAGGCTGGCTTGCCAAAATCTCTCTATTGCCAGCACCTCTCTCACTCAGCTGCAGGGAAAAGCTATTCATTGAACAGTTGTTTTGGAGAGCTCCCCAGGGAATTTGGAACAGAAATTTGTTGGACCTAATAAAACATTACATTAGAGGACTAGACCATCAAACCAATTAGTCTAAAAGCTGTCAGCCCAGACTTGCCAGCCCCTACAGTTTCAAAAACAGCTCCTACCTTGGGCCACTTTGCATCAACCTGAGACCCCTTGATGCCACATGACTGTCAGCATTTGAGTGTTCCACACTCCTGTGAAACCAGACCCGCCTCAAAGCCAGGCAATCAAATTCAGCAATGCCTTCGGAAAAGTAGGCCAAGGTGACTCAGGGAAGAAGAGGCAAAGGGCTCTCTAGTTAATCTCCCATGGAGCTACAGAGGGCAGGAGGTGTTGACTCCAGCCACGCTGCAGGTCCCCTTCTCAACAAGGTTGTTCCAGCAAAACATCTGGCCCTAACTTTTTTACTTCGTGACGTTTCAGAGCATCATCTCTGGATGCACTGTCCAGCTCTTCAGAGAAGGCTGCAAACACTGGGCAGCCAGATATGTCATTGCTGCTTCCCCCATCACCACGCAATTACTTAAATAACATTTGGGTCTCTTTCTTCAGCAAAAGCCATAACCTTTATTGACACTCTGGCTGCTGTGACTTTCATTAAGCTAACATTGGCCCTCAACACACTGCTTGCTATGATGAATCTGGCGTTAAAGGGCTGCTCTGCTCTCAGTCACTGGGCAAGAGAGTGCCTTTCACTGGCACAGCAAGGTGAGGTCACTGGTGTGGCATCACTGGGCCGAACCACCCTCACAGCTGCTCACAGTGTTTCACTTCTGACTTACTGAGCACTTTACAAACCAGGCCTGGACTGTTGACCCGAATGACAGCATGCTGTACATCAGGAGCAAAATGTATTCAGTACCTGCAGAAAAGCCCTATATATGGATCTCAAAAGACAAAAGAACACTTTAAAAAAAAAAAAAACACCCGCCCAAAACACAGCATCCAGCAAGATCTAGTGAACAGAGAGCACCATTGATAGAGATCTATGTTAGCCTATTAATCACATGATGCTACGCTTACATCTGGACCCATTTTGCTTGTATATTAATCATGTACGTTCTATATAATAAGCCCTGTGTGTTGCCACAAGGTAGGACACCCTTATTCCCACACGGCAGGTTTTATGACTTTGCAGGGCTAACAAAGCTCTGCTTTCTGAAAGGAGGCTGGAGTTGGGTCCCTACCAAAGTGAAGTTCTCAGGAGGTAATAAAACACCAAGGAGATGCTATCTAGTGGATTTGGAGCATTTCACTCCCTTGAAAGTCAAGTCGACAGCTGATTTAAAGTTTCCAGCTAGGTCATACAAAAGTCAACAGCGGCTGCATCCAGCCAGGTTCAGAGTTTGAATATTTATGGTGTCAATCTGAAATCCAGATAACCACAAATAATCTAAACCCATTAACTCCCTGCCCCCCTCCTCCCCCACCCTCACACCCTCCCCCCAGCTAGAGGAGAAAGCTCTCTGGACATTAATGCCCGTATTGCTGGGGTTACCATGGGATCACGGGCAGAAGGTTGTTTTTTCTGTTCGGGTTTTTTTTTCTAAATAAAGGTTATTACGCATTGATGGCGATGTGTCAGGCAGTTCCCGCCAGATCAGCCTGCCTTCCAGGAAAGCCAGCATGGGCACCACGTGAGTGGAGCTGGTTGGAAGCACTGAGACACTCTAGCGTTCAGGTCAAATCCAGTCCATCAGGGAATAGCCTGATAAATTGCAGTCATCACTACACTGCAGTGCAGAAGTGCAAGGTAATAATCATCACATGCTGGCCAGCAGAGCTGCCCACAGCAGAGCCACAGAACAAGGCATGCACGCCTCTGAATGCATGCCACCAAGGAAGCACACTCACCCAGGAGATGAAGAGATCTCTCTCCCTTTTCCTGGAGAAATTTGTCTGACCCACCGGGTGTGCTTGCCTCCAGAACATCATGAACAGTGGACGTAGTAGGTGCCCCAGGGCTGGGCTGCAGCACAGTTAGTGGGGCAGAGATGGTTTGAGCATATGACTAACATACTACATCTCAACAAAGGTAGAGCAGCTTCCCAAGGGAGGCCTAGAGCTGATGTGGGCTAGCAGGAGATGCAAAGGGTAAAAGAAAAAAAAAAGCAGACTACCAAAAATAGAGGCCCTTCCCCTGGATTATCTGAGCCTGAGCAAGATTGGCATCCCAGCAGAAAGAATCGTGCTGAACAGAGCTGCATGGGGAGCAGAAATCTCCTTCCCTACCCACCCAACAGCTGGATCAAGCTGAGAAATTACATTATTGTGACATGCCAGCCCTTGGGGGCAGTTGTGCCTGAAGCATGGTATAGATCCTTCTGCAGACATCCCACAGCATACAAAATACTCCAGTGGGTTAGAACAAGGGTTTCATGAATAGGAATCTGCAGTACTACCTCAGACAAGAGCCATCCCAGGAGGTCTTGGCACACTGCCTCTGGTCTCTCTGCAAAAGCTCCTGAAGAAATCAGTCTTAGAGCTTTCAGTGGTGCCTTTGCATCTCCATTGGCAACTTGGATCACCCATCCACAATGTCAGCTGTTAAACCAGTTTTTATGGCTTTTCCATCCTATAAAGGCTTAGAAGAAAGTCTTTCTTGAAAGACATAAGTGCTGCTGGTTAGCCAATGTGCTCAAGAGACCTTTGTGCAGTGACTAGGTATGTGCATGTCCAGGGACTGGAAACAAACACCTGGAGCAGCGTGCAGGGCATGCACAAGCAGCATCATCCCAGATTTTAACACGACCACTGCAGTGACAGCCCCACACAGATGTGTGTTGGAACCTATCTGCAACACATCTGCTGGTGCTTGCCAGAGCCACGAGCAGCTCAAGGCATTTGCCAAGTCCTGAGACTTGCTACGGCAAGGTTGCTGGTAGTGCAAGCCAAAGGAATCAGCAGGATGTTGGCAAGAAGGGCAGAACAACTTGAGATGAGAGAAGAACCAGAGTGAACTGAAGGGGTTATTCTGGCAAATATCTTCCTATCCAAAAATATCCCCCTAAAGACCTAACTGAGTTTTCCTGTGTGGCAGGAAAAGAGTTAGTGCCCCTTGGTGAGTTTTAGGAGGATTACCGCAAGTATTAGAGTTAAAAATAGGTTTGTAACTGTCTTCATGGACATACAGGAACATGCCTAAATATAACGTTAATTTCCATATGTCATCCAAATGGCTGCTTAATAAAAGCAGGGACCGAAACAATGTGAAATGCAGTTTTCCCATCGACTCACATGGACTACAGTGAGCACCATATTGCATAAACGAAGTAGCTCACGGTGAAATCAGCAAAGTTGCTGTAGGCTGGAAACATTTTGCTTTTCTACCTTAATTCTTCTCTCCTTTTTACTGGCCCAGCTATCAGGCAGCTTTAGGAATGGTCTTTACCAATACAATGTTGGATGTTATGAATTGCAACAGTTTGGGGTTTGTTTTGGTACCCAAGACACAATGCTGAACTTGAAGGTTTGGGCAGGTAAGATTTTGAAGAGAAAGGCAGGTAGAGATTATGCAGCAGCAAATCATTCTACCTACTCCACGACTGTGAAATTATGTTGAAAATAGATTCATCTGAAAGAAAAAGGAAGTTTGTTCCCCCTGTTGTAATAGCAATTTGCAATGTTGATATGCATCTCTATTTTGACAGATTTGTGGGCAAAGTTAAGTTTGAGTGGGTGGTGCAAGTCATTCAGGGTGATAATGAGCAAACAATAATTATAAGGCAAAAGGAGGAATTGGCTGGATACCTTAATTATGCATTTCCAGACATTCTAAACATTAAAGGTTCTTATTAAATCAGTATGTTATTTCAGAAAGGAAAATATTATTGTGTGGTCAGAGTGCCATCAGAGAAGTGCATGGAAATACCAGTATGCAGAGTGTAATTACACTTTATTCTTTTCGGGCCCAGCAACATTAAGGAGAAGAACTTCCCCTGTTCTCTTGCCCCAGCAAACAGCACCACACAAGGCGCTCCTAGGCTTCACCAGGGTTGCCTGCTCAGAACACCAGGCTGGAAGCAAAGCAGAGCAGCAACAGGTTGCCTGGACCTCAAGCTGCAGACCCTCAGGTGGGGCATTTTTCCTGGATGCTTGCAGAAGGGTCACACAATCCTTCAGTAGTGAAGAGTTCAGATACGGGAGAAAGGTTGCCAAAAACACCATTCCAACCGTATTGAAACATGTCACCCACTTACTCCTTTTTATCAAACTGTTACTGCTAAGAGAAAGACTTTTTTTTTAAATAAAAATACTCGGCTTCAACTTAAAAATAAATATTGCCATCTTCTAATTCTTAATTTCTGCTTAAAGCAAATCCTTAGCTTCAAAACAAAATGCTCCTTCCAGAGTGAAACTAAAATGTTTCAACTTGCCAAAAACTTCTTCCCCAAAAGAGACTGTTTCAGGTCAAGCCAAAACATTTCTTGGACCTGCCAGCAAATTTAGCGACACAATTCTTTGTGCTGTTGTAATTAGTATGAATGGGCTTCCTTAGCACCATTGTTTCAGGAGCAGCTGTGCTACTTTGATGAATACCCATATTTTTGTATGTCACATGCATTTGCTATGGCCTGTTTATAAAGTTTCAAATCATACAGTCAGGGAGCGGAACAGAAATAATATCAGGAGACTTGGGCAATTAATCACAAACCGTGAACAAAGGGGAAAGACAGGGATCTTGTCATGGGACACAGGACAAGGACTCGGAAGACCCAGCTTCAGTTCTTGGCTTGGCCAAAGACTGAGCTGGGCAAATGAAAAATTACTCTTTTGCTGGCAAGCAAAAGTATCCAGAGGTGAAATAACGTGCCAGCTTGTCTATTTAAATACTAGGGCTCTTCACCAAAGCACTGTGCTACCTACTCATTTACTGTAGAAGCAGGTAAGAAATGTTCCACTACCATGCATACATACTATGTACATACCCTGGGAGAAATGTAGATTCAGCAACATGAAAATACTTCTCAAATCACTCTTGATGCCTTCACATTGAAGGCTCTTCACAGAGAAATGTTTAAATTCTGCAAAATTAAAATGTCTAGCTGCAGTATTTCTGAGCCTAGCAGTTCAGTCTTCCTC
This sequence comes from Psittacula echo, assembly GCF_963264785.1. Lineage (NCBI taxonomy): Eukaryota > Metazoa > Chordata > Aves > Psittaciformes > Psittacidae > Psittacula > Psittacula echo. Next base: position 21,860,829 of record NC_137740.1, read on the forward strand.
ATCTTGAAAAGCCTTCTGCTTCAAGTTCAATTAAAACTATATTTTGAAAGAAACATTTCAGTGACAGCATTTATTACTAAATATCAACAAAAATATCAGTGCTGTTGTTCAAAATATCTATTAATTATCTAAAATGAAAGGCTGTGTTTCCTTTTGGCTCAAATCAATTGTAAACCCTCAATGGGTTGTTTTTCTTCTGAACCTGAGCAAATTTGTAAGATTCAGACTTGCAAAGGAGCCAAGCTCAGCAAGGCAAGGTTCAGCTTTACCAGAGGGGCTGCTGTAAAGAAGAGAGCAATAAATAATGCAAGTCAAAACCTGAAGTAGGATTGGTTAGGGAGGTAGGAAAGAGTCTCAGGATGTTGGGGGCAAGAGGGGCTGCAACATTATCCAACACATCTTTCTCCAGAGACCTAGAGACTTGCAGGTAACTCATTTAAGTTAGGAAATATCAACAAAACTGACCATCCCAAAATCCTGAGGGGCTGAAGAGAAAATAATATTAGATATCTGCTACATTGTCATGCCTCTCCTTAGCAGGTGAAAGCACTTAGCAGGATAAACAGAGAATTATCAGCATAGTATTTTGCTTTCTACAAGGACAGAGGCCACACAACTGGTGGTCACATGCGCTCATGTCCATGAAGCAGCCCTCATTCTGCTGTGGAAAGACAGACATGCTTTTCTTTGCCATACTTGTATTCCAACATCTAAAGAGAAGTGCCTTCACAGAACTCCTTTCAAAGCATCTTTCAGAAGCACTAAATATGTTAACAAAACCTTTAAAGAAAATATGTGGCCCTATTCAGCTAAATGCAGCCCTGCAGCAGGGTCCATCTTGACTCCTCACTATATATTTAGTTATCAGAAGTCCAAGTCCAGCAAGTCACAGGATGAAGCAGACTCTGCTTCCCTTGCTCAAGTCAATAACCCTGCAGACATGGCCCAGACAAGATCAACCACAGCCACTCTGGCTGCCAGGGAGTCAAACGTGACACCCCCAGATCTCATGTGGGGACATCAAGTCAGGCACTACCCAGAACCAGGTCAGAGCTTGCAGCTTTGTCAGTCCCACCCTAACTCCAAGGAAAACACCAGCCACAGCAAGAGGCCGTGGCTGCAAAATGAGGGCCATCTGCCACCGTTGATAGGTACCCACCATTTCAGTTACACATTCAAGCCAGCTGTCTGCTCACAGAGTCTATGCTCTGCTCCTGGGTGAGCTGTCTTCCACCTTTCAGTACACCAGAGTTACGCATCAAAGAAAAAGCACACCTCACATAATCTGTTTTAATTATATTTTCAGCAAGTATCTTAAACTAATCTGACAATTGGTTAACAACTCCCATTAAAATGAGATGCAGACAGCACAACTGTATCCCTGTGTTCTGTAGAAGGGTTCTACCACCAAACTTTCTTACAATGTAGAAAGTTGGGATGACAGCAGGAGGTGACAACCTTAATGGATGAGGGGCCAATAAAAATAAAGGCAGCCACACAGAGCACACGGCTGTGCAGCTAACATTTCATTTCTAAGCAGGATGTTTTTCCAGAGGGCCCCATTAATTTCTCCAAGGTCCATGGGCCTCACTGTCTCCCATCTGTCTAGCATGGAAAGAATATAGTGCTCTGCCTTAAACACTTGGAGACCTCAAGTCCCCTCTTTGCTCCCTGCTCAACTCACTGGTTAAGTCACTAACCCTCTGCAATATGGACACATTAATACTCAGAGCTACGAAGGGAGTTCAAGGCTGATTCATAATTCACCTGGCCCCAAAAGACACTGGGTTTCTCAGGCCTGGGGCCATAACTTTAAAATGTAGAAGCTGTCAAAAAAAAAAAAAAAAAAAAAAAGGAAAGAGAAAAAGAACAGCAAAAGGCTGTTAAATTTGCACACAGCAAAATTATTTCCATTTTGCAAGGTTCATTTAAGAAGTTACTGTAAATAGTTCCTGCAATTCACACACAGAACAACATTTCCAGAAGCGTTAATGAAACATTTTTAAAGCCCCCCCCCCCCCCCCCCAAGTTATTCCTGGCAGAAAAGGGGGAAAGAGGCAAGCTGTGGAGTCTGTGACTGCATAAGGGAAGAAGCTGTCGGATCCCATCTGTTGATGAGGAGGATAAACAACCACACACATCTCTCTTCTGTGTTAGCTCTTAGCCTGAGTTTGAGAAGGAAGGCTCCCATGTCACAGTGTTTGGCAGAGTAGGCAGGGATGGCAGCAAGCGGGAGTTTAATCCGCAAAGTAGGTCTTCTTCCACATACTCCCGCCATCCATACTGTGGAAGCTAACAGACTCCAGACTGGGCACAAAATTAACTGGTGTGAAGGAAAATGAGTACTCCACATGGCAGCAGCAATGGCATGAAAATTCTCCACCACCAAAAGACACACTCTCCTGGCAAACCTCCGTGGGCTACACTAGAGGCAGACCCTGCCTGTGAGATCACTCCCATGCCACCATGGACGAACACTGAACCAGAAAGAGCCATCTGAGTCCTGAGTCCAGAGGACAGGGTCAAACACCACATCCTCCCAGAGAGAGACAAGCTTACTAGTATCCTTCAACACTATCGAAGGAAGAGACTTGAAGCCACAGAGCAGCACAGATAAGCACTGGCTAGGACAACATGAGTCAGTACTTCAGCATATGCAGGACTGGCATTTGACGTTTTGGGATTAAGAGCCTGAAAATTGCAGTATTCCTCCAAGGCTGTCTCACTGGAAAAGAGGTCAAGACCAGGCGATACCTAGAGGTCAAAGTGCTGCCAAGAAAAATAGCTGTACGAAGCCCAGGATTTCTCCAGTCAATTGCCCAGTCATATAAAGGCAGCATTAAACTTAAAGTAAGAAATGTGCAATTCACTTTAGACATTTTCCTTCCTTATTTGAAGTAGGCTTTTCTCAGCGCAAATGCTATTTTTTTCCAGTAGCCAACTAAAAACAGCCAACACTAAAGTGGTCCACAGTTAGTTTTCTATCTTCCTTTGGAAGTGTTTTTGGTGGATTTTTGTTGTTGTTTGGTTGCTTTTTCGGTGTTTTTTTCTGGGGTGGGGTTTATTTGGATGGTTGGTTTTGGGGGTTTTGTTGTTGTTGTTGGGGTTTCAAACATATAATAAACATTTGACATATCTGTGTGGAGTTCTGGTGGGTTTATTGTGTAACTGGCCTACTTCCACCCTGCAGCTCTCAGTACAATAGCAAAGTGAGATCCTGTGTTCAAGCAAGAGGTGGCCAAAACCTCCATCATCTCCACTTCCACAGGCCTGTTGGCAGGTAGAGGCAAATCTCTGGTAATAAGAGCAGCCACAACTCACTTCTGCTAATACAATCTCAGTCTAATCTGCAGTTCCATTCCAGCACTACAGGTACTGGGTTAGTGGCTCCTGAAGTCTGTCCAGGACCCACCAATATGCAGGAGACATTTTCTGAAGGGGTTTGGCCATGACTACAGCCACAATCCTCTTCCTCACAAGCCAACCACATTCATACAATAGCTGCTGTCATTTCTTACACTGCTTTATCTACATGCAAATAGCAAGACAGATTTTTATTTAAACAGCTCCCAGCCAAAAGCCTGCTTTGGGAGTAAGGGAATCTCTCTGACAAAGCTCTCTTGTACCAAAGTTGTGATTTCCCAAATATTCAAGTCAATGTGTGTGCATACAGGGTCACAACAGCATGCAAGAGTTCTCAAGCTGTGGCCTTGCTGGAACAGTGACTGAAGTTAAGCCAACCTAAGCCAAGTTAAGCTTTTTCCTCCTCCCTATGCTTTTGCAACAAGGATATAAATGCAGTTTGCATGTAGGACAGACAGAGCACCTTGTTCCCTAATCTTCCAGGCCATTCAATACCAGGTTTCTGAAAATCCTTTTGCACACTAAAGACAGTATCTCATAAAGAACACAAACAGAAATAAGCTCTTCTCCATGTTTTGAAGGTTACCAGTGAATAGAATTACCTTTTGAAGGTGTTTGAGCTCTACTGGATTAAAAACGAATATTGCACCCTCTATAGCATTACCAAATAGAACCATTACTGGTTTCCCAATGGCCAGTCTACAATCAGTTCAGCCCAGTCCTAGCTCAGACACCACAGATAATCTGCAACTTTGTGAACTCAGCAATTAGCCCCTGAGCCCAGGGAGAGTTTGTCAAGATCCCATTGCAGGTGAACAATAACACAGAAATGCAGCTTTGAGGGGAAGATGATTTATCAAGCTGACCACAGACATCTCCCTCATTTTTTCTTTAATAAATCCAGCCTCGCTCTTGGCTGTGTTCAGTATCTTGTCATTGCTTTCGTCTCCTTTCAGGAATGCCTCCCACCTGCAGTCTTCAGGCCCTTTGCAATCCTGGAGCCATTTATTTTCCCCAACATTTCTCCATAAAGAAACCCAGACTTTTCTCCCATGGAGAGGGGAGAAACTGAGGCACAGCAAAGCAAGCTGCCTGGCCCAAGGTCAGGGAGAGGGACAGGAATACCTGCCACTCATTTGAGCTGGGCTGATTTGTGCTGGTCATTTCTTCATCTGCACAATGAGCATCAGGAGGCTTTTGTTCCCTCTCATGAATAAGCTGTTTGGGAATTACTTGGATGCTCTTTGCCATCAGATTTTAATCATCAGAGTGCCTTCCTTGTGGGACTCCATGGGGCCATTCAGGCAGCCAGCCAAGCTCCTCAGAGCCAGGCCTCATCTAAATACATGCACCGATTATTCTTAATAACGGCAGGCAGACACCAACTTGGCTCCAATCTTATCTCCATCTCCTATCACCAGTGGGGGATTCCTATCACATCCCAGTGGTCCTCCCAAGAGGGCAATGGTGAGCTCCAGGTGCAATTCTCTCCTCCAATCTTTGAAGACACTCCTGGGAAGAGCCATGTTGGGAGACATGTGGGTCGAACACTGAGGTCCAAACAGGAATGTCCACTCAGGTGTGCCAGCTCTCAGGAACACTGGGCATCAGCTCTGCAAGGCTGCTGGCAGATGCGGTTCCCTGTGCTAAGCTAATTTCATGCCCATCCTCTTCACTCTCCACAAAATTCCAGGCAGGCCTTCAACTTTGGCTGACATTCAAAACTGTCACCTCTCTGCAGACATTAACTTGGAGGCCTCTGTCATCTCTCACATTAAAATGCTATCACTGGGAGTCAGCACAGCTCGACTCAGCCAGCTAAAGGGCTGGCTCAGGCCACACGGCGAGGCCAGCCAATTCACACTTGACATCCATGGTCAATTTGACAGTGATGGACATGCTACTTAGGAGTCATTTGCTGATCTCATTTCCCCAGGTAGGAGGTTGTGTCATGGAGCTGCCTTCCCTGGGTAGGAGAATTGGTGGTGCTCTCCAGCCTCTCCATTGCATGGAAACATACACACATGGACTTCTTCATCTGCTCTCTTGAGCAGATGATCCACAGAGCCTGCCAGGAACCCAAAATGCAGCCACCCCATCCTCCACCTATGAAGGTAGCTTTGCACACAGACTGTGTCACCCTGAGACTTTGCTCACTGATCTTGTGTCTGTCCCCTTCCCCACAATCATGCCCATTTCTTTGGATCTTCCCCGCATCCTTGACAGTTACCCTTTCCCGTCTTGATCAGGACAGGGAAGAAGTCCTCAGTCTTCTCAAACACTGCTTGTGTTTTCTGAGCCCATTCGCTGAACAGAAAATACAAGTTTCCATACAGACATGAAGCTACAAGCCACGAGAGCTGTAGTCACCTGCACGTTTATGCCACAGGAGAGGGCAAAACACTTTTGGTTTTTTTAAACACACAGAGCAGTTTAGAGCCTAATGACCTAAGAACTCCCTTCCACTTCTTATTGCCCTCGCACAGTGTCATTGCTAACACACTCAAATCCCAGGCCTGCAGAAGATAATTACAGCAGGGGAACTCAGCCAGCTACCACTGGGATCTACTTCCCAGCCTTTTCCAGTTCTTGGAAGCCTGAGCTGAGCCCCATCCTAAACACCCTGTAAAACAGATGTCTTATGCAGTGTGCCCAGAAGGCCTTCCCCAGAACTAGATTCTTTTGGATCAGACAAAGAGAGCAAATTCCAGCATCCTCCAGCCCTTGCAGTGAACATGGCTCCTTTGACAGCAAGACGCAATCAAGCTTGGAGAGTGCCTTTCCCCACAGCTGTGGCTGCCTGGCCCTGGGACAGTGGTGCACTTTATTTCTGTCATCAGTGCCACCTGTCTCAGATGAAGAAGGAGAATGAGGAGTTTTATTCCCCTCAGAGATGCCCACAGACTTTCTCTTGAAGGTGACCAGGCACCAGGGGTGCAGCAGCAACATCTTTACACAAAATACATTTGTCTCTTTCCTCACCTCCAAGCAGCAGAGCCAGCACAGCTGCCAAGCTGGCCAGGGTGGATGGAAAGGGACCGACTGACAGACCAATCACAGATCTTATGGCTTCAGAAACAAAGTCCAAGGCCCTAACATTGCTGCCGCTCTCCCTGCTGAAGAGTAACAGTCTCTGATGGCCAGGGCAGCCTGGCTTTGCTCCACCACCGCCCATTCCCAGCCAAGGCAAGATGAGGACCGCACTCGCCTCCCAGTTACTTGTTCGGTCCTTTTATGGGGAAGAAAGATCACTTTATAGCAGGGTCTGGTAGAGTACTCAGCTTTCTCTTCCAGACTCCAGCAGAAAGAACTTGACCTGTGTCCTCAGACCCTCTTAGTCATCAGGCTGAGCCTCCTTTCCCCTCCTCCCACTATCCTCCTCTTTTATGGAGTAGCAGCAGCAGAGCATGGGGTGAGAAGTCAAGGGAAGGACAACTTGACTGATGGAGCTCAGGTTGTGGGGTCAGCACAAGGCGTCGTGATCCAGGCTCAGACAGAGCCATTTCCTCTGTGATTTTATCCGCTGTGATTTTTATCTTTCATCTGTTCACACGTCATGCCACCTGGACATAATACAGAGCAAGCTGAGCGCTTGGCTCCAGACTTAACCCCTTCACTGCTTCCCAGGAAAGCAGGAGGCCCCAGGCACGGCACAATTCTGTGCTTGTGGCTTTGCCTGGCAATGAGGACCTTCTCTTTACAGGCCCTATTTATTGCCTTGAACATCTGTAAGTGGCAGGTTTATCCTTCTCTGCTGACCCCATGGACAATGTTATGATTTACCCACAAAATTCACATTCTTGATGGCAAATCATTAGATGCAATTTTTGGTCCTTGTTTTGGGAGAGACATGATGGTTTCAGTTACTGCTCTAAGCTACGTGAGCACAACCCTGGGAGGTTCCAGCAAGGGCTACTCAGGTGATAGCACAGACGTAAAAGGCAGGCAGAAACAATTTCCTCTCACTGCACGAAAGGTATTCACCCTTAGCAGCTGCTTATGAAGGGCTGGATTAATGAAGACCAGCCTTCTGCTCCACTGCACCCAAACCAAGACTAGAGGTGGAATTAGGTGGCATTTGACATGAGTGCAGGTGTTCAGACCAAGCTATACTGACTTATACTAAGAGCAAAGAACATTTTGAATGTCTACAGGGAAACTGTCAACAACCCCCTACCAAAGTCTCATCCATTGGTCACGTCTGACCTAAAACCCTTTAAAAGGCAGATGAAAACCTTCACCCCCATTCTATAGGTGAGGACTGGCATGAAGAAGGAAGGGGAGGAAAGGGATATTAAAGTCAAGAACTGTCCCAGGTGCCATGTCCCAAGCCATAGTGCATGATACCATTTCATTAACCATTTAATTACCAGACATCCTCTCACCTCCACAGGCCAGGCAACCATCCAAGTGTCCTCACATGACATTCATTGACCTTCCTTTCAGGTCCATATAGCATCAGATCCAATGGTCCAAACAGGATGCAGCTCCAGTGGAGCTGCATGGGAGACCCAGCCTGTGAGACATGGTGGAGAGGCCTACAGGAAGCCTGATGACCCCCATAACATGTACCACTGTCCTTCTCCAGACAGGACCCAGGACCCTCCTTCGCAGCCCTCCGCCTTTCCTGGCTCCTCCAAAGAGCAGAGGGCTAGCTCCTGCATCCGCCTAATTCCACTGTGATAAATTACCACCGGATGGGACAAAAGTAGAAACTGCTTTGAGCATGGGATATTTTAAGGTACTTATGGGTTGGCTGGGTTGGGTTTTTTCTCCACAAAATTTCCTTATTTGTTTCCTTTCTTGCTTCTGGTATAATAGAAGAGACAGCTGGAAACTCTCTGTTGCTTATCTGAAAAGTCTAGGGAAAAATACAAAATGCATCTAACTACAAAAACTATAGGTCTTGAAGTTATTTTGGTTTTAATTTGTGGCTTCTTAAAACCAGTGACCCCACTGTCTGAATTTGGAAAAATATATAAAATTGGACATAAAACAGCACATTCTCAAATAAAACCTTTTTGTCTTTCATGTGTGTCTCCCAACTAAGGAATCTATGGGTGGCAAGGTGCAATATTTTTAATGGCCCTTTCAAAGTAAATCAAAGCATCTTATAAGGAGCTGTAACAAGTTACAGTTCTTGTTCTCTTTCAGAAGGACTATGGTAGAGGGCAGGGATAACTTCAGGTTGGTTGGTTTGTTTTGGTTTGTTTTCAATAAACAGTACACACAGTGAACACATATGAATTAATTTCAAAAGGTTAAATTCTCCTTATGTCAAAACTCAACTCTTTTTGACATTAGGAGACTCCTTTATTTAGGGCAGTCCCTACATCAAGGGCTGCCAAAATCCAGGTAGGTATAGTGGGAAGGATCTGCCCATAAATGCCCAGCTCTCACATGTTTCCAAAGCATCTGCTCTTGGCCACTGTCAAGAGGAGTTTACTATATCAGAAATAATACGTCCAATTTGGCAGTTCTTATTTTCCTTACGGGCACAGAGAGCCAGCCACACAACTGACTTCAAGAGAAGTGGCTACATGTCAAAGTTCGCCCAGTGGTGCATCAGCTCTTGGAGACAGGGACCTTCTGTCCTGTGTCTGTACACCACATAGCACAGAGGGATGCTGAGCCAAAACAACTCCCACAGCCTTTGCATATGTCCAGGTATATGAAACTTAACTCCAGTATAAGGGCTGTATTAAAAGCTTGAGAGCTTCAAACAAATCCTCATTTGCCACAAAATTCAAATACCTCTTTTTCCCTTGCACATGAGACTGAATGCATGAAGAAGTTCAGCGTTGGTGTTCCAACTTCAACATGGCCATCAGCCTTCTGTTGTTTCCATGTAATTCCCTTTGGCATCTCCTCTCTCCTTTAGCCATTTGCATTAGTTGCCCACTCACTGGATTTGCCCTGGTAACACATCCCCAGAAACAGAAACACTCTTGCCACTCTGCACTAGTGAAGACACAGACATCTGATTGGTGGTGATCAAATACCTGCATTCAGAATTTATATCCCCAGATACTCTTCTCTCCATACACAGAAAATAACCCTGAAAAATCCCCAAACAGACCATAAGAACAATTACACTTTCTCCTTCTGGACTGAGGACACTCAGTCGCTCCTGTTCCCACCACTTCTGCCCAAAATGACCCTTCTGGATTAAGAACCCTGGGTTCCTAAGACATCTACAGAAACTACCACTTCCAGATCCAGGTTTTCATGGGAAGAATCATGCTCTGCCACCAAGCCGGAGGTAGCAAACTCTGCTGTGTCTGCACGTGGACAACACCCCCCAAGAGAACAGGCAGCAAAGCCAAATCCAATCGTCAGACCATTGTTCTTCCCAGCAAGCTGCCAAGGGAGCCCTCCAGTAACATAAATTTTGGGGTGCCCTTGCTCTGTGGTCAGCCTCAGTCAAAGATATCTTATCGCTGGCCATTTCCCCATGTGGTACAAATTCATGTCCCTATCATTAAAGAGACACATAGTTTATTTACTCATTACCATATCCAGCTGTTGGCTTTCTTTCTCCCCATATTTCAGGGTAAGTAGTGATTTGACATAAATAATACCCCATTCAGCTATGGCCTGAAAGATATTGTAAATATTAAAAAAGTCTTCAGCTCCAATAGCTCTTTTCAAGTGCTTGGTCCAAATCCTACTTAGTATGGGAGTGGGAGGAGGTTGGTAAAGAGAAAACCCAACGCCATTACTTAAATAGCCCCATTAAAAATGAGCACAGTGAATTACGGCTTTATTAAACAGATGACATTACATCAGGAATGATGAATCATAATGTTTCTTTTCAGGATCACAATGGTATATGACCTATTCAGCTGTAATCATTTGCCTCCTATTAGAAGCCCCCATCAGGTGTGCTGGCCCCTCTCCCCATCACAGTAACACCAGCACCGGGGACCCACTTGGCATCTATTTCTCAATGACTCACAAACTGCCATAGCTTGCTGCTGTATGGAAGGAGAGGGAAGGGGACAATCCCACCAGGAAGTCCAGAGAGGATCCTGGGTTTTGTTCCTAGATGGGAAGGGAAGGTTTGGATGCCTTCTCAGAGAAGAACAGAGTTGGGGAAGAGTCTCCAGGTTTCCAGGCAGGAGGGCGTCTGAAGTCTCAGGCTCACCCCTCTTGCCTTGGTTTCTCCTGTGTCAGAGGAGCTGAACAGGATGAATCAACAAGCCAGTGGCTGACCTCACAGAGGTCACCAATCCCTCCATCCATCTGCACCTCTTAGTTTATCTCCCAGCAAACTCATGGTCAGATCTGTGAACAGAGTGTGCACGCCCTGACTTCCTCCACACTACTGGCTCTCATCTGTCTGGCCCCATGTTCCCGTGCATCCCAGCCACCCTGCCCCTACAACCTCAGCCAGCTTCTCCTGAGGTTGATCTGGGGCAGGGAGACAAAATCACAGGCACATGCAGAGTTCCAAAGCCTCAGGAGAGGGATCTGTGGTGGTAACGAGATTTTGGTGGTGTGTGTCTCAAGGCTTCTAATACCCAATACCCTTCCATCATGAAAGCTGCATTGGGCATGCAGTTGGGATTTCAAGAATAATAGAAGTACGGGAAGTTGCATGCTGTAAGATGACTAGGACGACACAGGTTACAGCAAAAGGCTGTCAGATAAAGGACTTCAGACTGCAGCAAGACATAACCTTCTATTACACATACTGCTCTGCTGGTTTACCCATCGGAAAAGCAGATACCCACTGCCAAAACACAACTCTTCAATTTAGCTGTTTGCTGGCTCTGTCCTTTCCAGAGCTCTTCATAAACTCCTTCAATCCATCTCCATCTCTTCCCCATGTGTTTAAAACAACACTGTCTCCAAGGCAGGTCAGGCACATGGATCAGAAAGACGAGCCCTCTGAAGACGAACTTCCCTCTCTGTGTCAGTTCTTGCAGGCCTGACAGAGGTACCATTAGGAGAAGACCCTGGGCTCTCAGTCCCTGCAGCCCAGCAGGTAATACCATGGACCAAAACTACCACATGAAACATTTCCCACATTTTGTTCCTCTCGTCCTTCTCCCAGTGTTTGCCTGCCACCTATAAATAACAGGGAGAGCGTGACATCCAAAGTCCCAGATAAAGCAGTTCTGTGCCACAGCCCCATGCAAGCCAACGGCTTCTATTTTTACATCTTTGGTGAGAACCACGTGTCAGCTATCAACAACACACACAAAAAAAAAGCCCCTGCACTCAGATCCCCACTCCCCCTCCATCTTCTGCTCAGGCAGACCTCAGACAAGGGCTCGGCAGCCCCATCTGCTCGTCACCTGCTAGCATTTGGGTAGCAGATACGTCAAACTCCCAGCTCGTGTTTTCACACGTAGGAGTTTGCTGTCTGAGTGATGAGGTTGTCTGTGCTTTGCCATCCATAGGGTTTTTTTGAAGCCTTTACAAAATACTGTATGCCAGTAGTTCTTATGTAAGTCATCAACCTGCTTGCCTCCATTTTACAGACTGGGAAACTGAGAGAGACAGAAAACAGGCAGAAAGCTGAGATATCTGTTACTCTTGCATCCCCAACCCCTAGGAACCACTCCTCTTCCTCCAAGATGTTCCTCTGTCCACTCATCTTCACATCTGTATCTGCTTCTGAAACAGTCCCCTTCCCCACCCCACCACCAAAAAAACCTCCAAAACAACAAACCCCAAAACAATCCAGCCACCTCCAGCAACAAAAACCTGCCAAGGGAAGTTGAACTCTGGCTTTGGACCATGGTGGTGGAAAGGTCCAGGGTCTCTTAAGTGAGCCTTGTCATACTGCGGGAGACCAGTGGCCAGGACTTCTCATCTGCCTTGGCAGTAGCAGGTCCCTTTCAATCCATGCCAAACAACCATTTGCACCTCTCTTTGCCTAGATCTTTCTTTGACTTCTCACTCCCAGCACAAAATGCAGAGTCCTACAAAAACCAAGGGCATGTCCCTAGAAAGGAGTCACTAATACCGTAAGGGATTTAAGTAATCCCGAGGTCTCAGCCATGATTCCTACCCTGGGTGGGCAGCAGCATCAACAGAGATCTGTGACTAAGCTTAACAACAAAATAACAAAATTTCCTATAATTAGGAAATTGGTAAGTGGACAACTTAAATTCAGGTTTTACACATCAAAATCAACAATGACAATTATTTCTCTTTGCACTGCAATTGTTGTAACAGCATTGACTCTAATCTTAAAGAAAAATAAATATCCACCTCAGATTTCACTCTAGTCTAGGAAAGACTCAGCTCTCAAACCTCAGCTAGAAAGAAAGGCACTTGCTAGGAAGGATGTGGGAAAATAGAGGGTTAGATTCACCAAGCTCCTCTTGGGTCATGCTAAAATTACTACGATTTAAGTTAATGAATAGATTTCCTTTTGTTCCAGCTCAGCTTCACTCTGCAATGTTACAGCCGTTATCCCAAGCTGGTAGCAAGCACTATTCAGATAAAACAAAGCCCAGCTTCCCTTTAGCATTACCACCAAGACTTCATAATAATATTTATAAAATAGCTATTAAGATGGGAGGGGATAGTAAAACTACATCACTAAAAGTGAGGCAGTCGGGTTATAAAATACCAGGAATGAAATCTGCCTTGAAACACAAATTCCCTTCCCACCCACGTTTGCTTGTTTCAAAGCAGCTTTAATGGCAGGGCCACATCCTGATTACTGCTCAGGACCTTTTCTCATCCAGGCTGGGGACTGAGCAAAGTGGTCCTCAAGGCTCCACTTAGGCTGCATCTCCTGATGCCTCTTACTGCATTGGGCCCCACTCTCTGCTTAGACCTGTCTGGCACTAATTGCAGGGGCCATTTGGGTCAGGCCATGTCCATTTGGACAGCCCTCACCTCTGCAGAGCAGGGAGGTTCAACCATGCATTGCTCTGAGCTCTTTAGAGCGAAGAGGGAAACAGTGACAGAGGTCACAGCAGAACCACAGGCAACTAGGACAATGAGACTTGCTCCTTGGCAGGCTTGGTTTGGCACCATCTGTCCTTCTTCCAGGGAGCAGGAAAGCCTATTTTGTGCAGCCTTTGGCAGAAACAGTTTTCCAGGGACAACCTCTTATACGTGATATTCTGCTTCCTTGTTCCAGCAGACTGCAGCAACAAGGGATAGCTCAACCCATAAGGTAGATCTGAACTCTTGTATATTCCCATTCTTGCTCTACATACCCACCATCACCAGGAAACCAACAGCAGAGGTTAAAAGGCAGGCTACCTGGCTGTTCTGGATCACTGTGAAGCATTAGCCTCTCAGGAGTTATTAGTATCCAGGGCAAGAAGCTAACAAGGTAAGTACTTCCCCCAAAAGGTTAATTTGCTGAAAGCAAGCATCAGTGCAACCACCAGGACAGACAAGGGGGGTGGGGAGGAGAAATGCACACAGACAAGCAGCCAACCAGCTAGCTTACTCAGAAGACCAAGAGGTCAGGCTTGCAGTAGGTGACAGGTTGTAACTTCAGAAGTCCTGCAGATCTGCACACTTGGGGAGACAAGGCCACAGCATCACTTCTGCTCTGAAAGTGTTCGGAGCATTCTGTAGCTCTACAAGACCCTGATTACCCCAGACCAAGAACTGTCATTTCACTGCAGCCAGCCTCAGTGCCCAGCATATCTAGTTTCTAGCATAACCTCAGCGGTGGAGTTCACCCAGCAACAATTACATCAAGCTGCAAAGAGCTAGTCACATTGGGAACACGCAGAAGCAGGTTGCAGGGCCAGCAAGCCAAGGACCTGAGAGGTTAGGGTCCTCCTAACCAGACCTACATTTGAAGTCTGTGGCTGCAAAAACTTTTTGCAGACTTGGGGTTTTTTCAGTATCTTTATGATGAGGAGGAGATGGGAAAGGAGATATGTGAGAAGAGGAGGAACAACTGTATTTATCCAGGCTGACACACCACGTAGCACCAGCCAGAGCATTTCAGCTATAACCCCTACGTTGCGCCAAGCATTGAAACTAACAGGACAACAGCTGAGCAGTTAAAAGGAGACCAGAGACAATGAGGTATCAAGCCAAAAAAACTCATGGATAAGAGACAGAAAGACCTAATTTCTGCTTGTTTGCTTTGGTGAATGGAATATTGTCAGACAGATACCATGCTCAGGAAAAACTACATTTCTCTGTCACCACCAATTAGTGCCTCTTCTTTAAGAGGCTATAATCTTCCTGCTTTCTTGCTAGACCAGGTTTTTACATAGACCCTATAGAAAGCATGTCAGAGCTTGAAGTGCACAGCATCCCTCTGCATAGAGAAGTGGCTGAAACAAGCAGCTGACCCTGTGCTAACTCTCATTTAAAGACTGTTCACAAACTGTGGGAAACAAAAGTTGACAGTCCCTTTGATAGGGATAGAGGCACGGCGAAACACAGAGGAGAGCCTTTGAATCAGCAGGCAAACAGCAACTCAGGCTTTGTTTACATGCTTTCCCAGCTGAGTTAACAACCATTACAGTGTGGAAGTGGCTGTACTGGTTTTGTGGCTCCAGGTATACCTATTCTGAAATCCCTGCACATGGAATTATGCATCCCTAGCTGTGCCAGTCCTGGGCAGCCTTGGGGCCCATAGCTAGTAAGAGGGCCCTGGCAGGAGGAGGGCCACAGGTCTGGACAGGTGTCTCTTCTAACACATTGTTATACAGACACATGGCAATGTAAAAAGCAAGCATCAAGAAAGAGTCCACTCCAGCCAGATAGGACTAATGTCCCTAAAGTCCCCCCCAGAGCCTGTGACCCACTGTCCTAATGAGGACCTTCGAGGTCTCATAGGAAAGTCAAAGCAAAAAGCCACTGGTGAGGCTGAGGCAAGGTCAGGAAGGAAAATCAAGGGGAGGTGGGATGGGCATGCAGCCAGTAAACACGGACAGACTGGAAAGCCAGACAGCAAACCCACTATATGGCAGCAATAGAGAGAGGAAGAAAACCAGGACTGGAGGCTGTGTGTCCAACCATTGCTTTCACTAGATTAAAAATGTAAATTCCCTGTGTACTAGCCTGCCTTGAAGAAATTAAGAGTAACAGGCAATTAGGAGTATTGAAGTAGCAATGACAGCAGCAACAGGCAAACATCTCTCGTAAGGGAGTGGGTTTGGGCGGTAAGTGCAAATCTCCTCCCTCTTTGAAGAATGCATGGGAAGTGGTGTCTGGTCCAGCTCTCAGTTTACTTCACTGCCAGTTTAATGCTTCCTATTAAGCAGTGGTCGTATCACATTTAATCTGGGTTAATAGTATTGCTGGCGCGCTCAAGGGAGACATTGCTGGGAAGAGGCACAGGCAATGTGACTCTCGGAAAGCCACAGGCATACATGGCTCTAGAGTCAGATGTGTACTTTGCAGCTAGATCCTCGGGTGCTAATAAAGTTTGATCATACACCATACGCCTTTTCCCAGTAAGGTGTTAACAGCCTCCCTTTGCTACCCAGCCATGCATTTCGATGTGACTAGTAGGAGCTTAATCCCTCTGAGATTATGAGCCATCACTGCTGACAGAACTAGTCAAACGACTCCAAAAAACCCACCCAAAAATAAATACATGGGAAGATGAAGTAATTGCTGAGCACAATGGTAGAAATGTCACCATCTGAGAAAATCAGCCTAGAAATACAATTTGGCCTGCCCTCATCCCTCTTGCGCAATGCAGAAACACTATGAGCAGCACCAGAGCTATCTTGGAAATACCTGCAAGTCATCCACTGCCCTGTGCTCTGCAAATGTAGCGTGTGATGGAGTAACAGCACACAGATATCCCACTATGGACATCCTCACTTCCACCCCCACCCAGGAAGTTTAAATGCAGGAGAAACCCAAGATTTAGACACCAGTCCAACCAAGAGAAGGAAAAAGCTGGGAAACATCAGAAACCCGAAAAAAGTGCTGGGGACAAGCACCCACCACCCCCACCCCCACCAACCCAGAAAATATCGATGAACGAAATCTGAGAAATAAGAGATATGGAAATGCTGATGAGGAGATGGAGCTACTTGGCGGTGACTGGGTTATACGCAATCTTACAACAGTTTATGAAAATATCCCATTAATCTTCATAGCACAATCTTAATTGCAAAATCTTTCATCAGCCTTGTTATTTGTGCACCTGTCACTGGAGACACTCAGAGTTGTTTTGTCGTCATTTCTCACACTAATTAGAGGGGCTTGGGGTGGTTTGTGGGGTGGGATGGGGTGGGGGGCTGTTGTTCTTTTAATTGTCCTCAGCACAGCTCAGCTTTACAGTAATGCTGCCAATTAGGGTCCCACCCTGTGCAGGGCTTGTGCCTGCTAGGCACATTACAGAGGTCTAGAGGGGTTGTTTTAATTAAATACCCCTAGACTAGTCAGGAAATATTTAGAGCAATTTAACAATCTGCTGCAGAGTTGTTAAGCCTCCAATATATCTGCTTAATGTTCATTTGGGTATTTAATAATCTCCCTACCTTATCTAATCCTGTTTAAATTTAAAGAGATGCATCTAAGCTGGTGAAGTAGCTATTGCTTATTAACAGCCGCCGGTTATTAAAGCACATTTGAGATGTCATCACCAGTGAGCAGTCCTAGTAGCAGGCAGAAGACTTGATGCCTGTGAATGTATTTCTTTCTTAACTGGGGCTGCCCAGGGACAAGACCCAGTGCTTTCATTGCAAGCTCTGCTGTCACCCCATGGGTACCCTTAGTTTCCAACCTGCTTTATCTGCCTAAGGAAGGGAAAGTGTTGGCCTTATTGTGCAATTAGTTAAAGCTACAGGTCATTTATTTTTAAGGCTGTTTTTCAGGACTTTAGCTACTCAGACTAGGACATTTTTAAAGAATTGAGTGTCTTGTTTTCTCAGGTTAATGGAGGTTGTGTTTTGTTTTGCTTTGCTCAGCCAGTTCTTCGCAACTCTTCTATAGGGTCCACAGAAAATCATTTGCCTGAGGATAGCCTACAAGGCCAGAAAGACTTTATTTTGCAACGTTTTAGTCCAGCTATCCTTACAGAATTTGTATGTTTCTAGGCTTTCTGTCCTGTTCTTGATGTCTTCTTAGCTTAGTTAGATGCACTAGCACTTTCCACAGCCATGCTCTTCAGGTTGTACTGGCTGCCCTTCCTCTATTCTCTCCAAAATAGGAAGCTCCAGCACACTTCAAAGTGGTGCCACTCGAAACTGTGATGAGGGTAGGTCTCAAACTATTACAATTGCAGACAAGAAGACGTTGTTATGGAATACACAACTTAAACAACCCATACAAAGGGAGAAGAAGGCCCACAGTTTCAGCTTAAGCGTGAAATATTCTTCAGGCAAAGCTAAGAATTTTCCTAGCACATTCAGGACACAAACATTAAGTCAGTCTTAAATCCTGTGAAACTGAACAGCCTAGACTGTTTCAGAAGCACCAACTCAGACAGGTTTAAGGTACTTTCACTGCTGAAGCTAGAAAATAACAGCTACGTAAAGACAGGGGAAAAGCTTGCCAGCCAATTTAAAACCAGAAAATACATCTGGGAGAAATCTCCTTGATTCCTTGAATGACAGATACTGTTCTCAAGAGCTAAGGCCACAACGCCTTGAAGGTTTAATATCAGCACCCTCAACTGGGTGAGGATCCCCACCATTTTGTTCAAGCAAGGGTATCTCAGGTTCTCACTGTAAAGGGCTGATTTTCATCGTGTTTGGTGCTCTGCTTTGGGTCACCTTATTTTGAGACAGAAATGGACCATTTGGAGGGAGTAAGCCCAGAGGCGACACATATCACTCTCATTGTGCAGGAGCATAGCCATCCCGGTTGGTTTTCATTGGTAAGAGCAGCTTTCAAACAGCCTGCTAGAAACAAGAAGGAAAGGTTTTTTCAGCCACATGCACTAAAGAACATAAATAACAGGGTAAAAACTGAGGCAAAGAAGACTGGAGGGAGGGGGAAATGACGACACCAATACACTTTCTATGCTTGTTACATTAGTCTTGTTTAGAAGCTCTGGAAGAAGTTAAGCAACCTATATCCCCAAGGGTCTTTAAAACCAGATTAGACCAGAAACAACATAGGTAGAGTGGATCTTACCTTGGGGCAGGGAGACAGTCTCACATGACCTTGACAAGGTTCTTCTGATGCCTCTTCTTCTGTGGCCTTATGCTGTAGCACAAGCAACACTGAGCCCCACCCCAACCCCTTTTTGCCCTACTGCGGGGAACTTGTTAGAGAAGTCTGTCCTTTAGAAACAAGCTAAAACCAGAGACAGATAGTCCATAAACACAACCCAGCAGATGCAGCATTCTGGCCTTCAAGGCTTGTTGGCCTCATGTGATAAAAGCTAACCCACTTCATACCTCCAGCAGAACCCCCAAACCCAAGCCCTCCTCCACAAGCAAAACCCACAGTCCCCACTCCAGTTTTGGATGACAGATGACCAGAGGGCAGCAAACAGAGCAGATATTTTTGTTTGCTCTTTGTTCCTTGTTTCTCAGACACTGGTGTCATTTAGGATTTTTTGTGGAGGAAACACATCAGCACAGTGACGGATCCTGTCTGGTCCCATCAGCAACAAGGCATCGTGTCCCCAGAGTAACACAAGAGGACTGCAGTTCCTGCAGGGAAGGCTGCTCAGCAGGAGGTGTCAGCCTGGGAAGCACAGCAATTGTTTCTCTCCCATCGGTTTGGTGGCACTTGGAAACTTGCAGGGTGGGGGGAGAAGGCTGCCTCCGAACCCGGAGGTGTGCCAAGGACTTGCACTGAAGGACAGGGAGCAGACTTCACACCCAGACATCATTGCAACACCAGCCGCCCATCATATCAAGTGAAAAGGAACAAGTATCCTTCAAGTGGCTGTTTCCTACCGGACATGCCCTGTAGGGTAAGGAAAGGGACTTCTGAGCCCTCCTCCATCAGCTGACACTTCCCACTGCACTCCCCCTGTGTACAGAGCTGCAGTCACAATCATGGATTTATTTAAGTCTCTTGAAAAACTAAAAGGATGCAACCGTTTACAGTGTGATTTCCTTAATTCTCAATAAAGGATCCTATTGGTTTCCTCCTCCATAAGTCACCTCTGGCTTAGCAGTGTGGGAGCAGGACAAAGGGATGGCGTGAGTTAACACTCCAGTGCCCTCTAGCAAACACAGCTTTTGCTGTAGCATCCTCTTTCACAAGAGCATCAGAGGACTTCGTATTCTGTGTGGCCATGTGGAGAAAATCCTGGTGAAGACTGGCTGTGCTGTTCTGCCTGCCAGTCAAATGAGGATCCAAGGTGGAGAAAGACTGAGCAATGTGCCAGACACATGCACAACCTGAAGAGCACCAGCTCCCCAGACACCCAGCCCACCAGATGACTTATGCTTAACACCCTGAAGATTCCAGCTGGGGCTGTCGGTATAATTTTATATAACACATAGGGAAAACTGCCTGCAAAAAGCCAGTCTCTCTATTTGGTTTACCAGGAGAGGAACAGGATTCTGGCCTCCTTCTCAGTGCAACAAGATGGGATGCACCAATATCAAGTACATGTGTATTAGAATGCCACATTTAGTCTCCTCTCCGCTGTTTAGAGCTACCTGGGCCTTGCCTTTTGCCAGCAGGAGATGCCATAACATGGCTCTTCGCTGTGTAGAAAGCACTTGGAGGCACTGCTTGTGAACAGCAGACTCAGAGGGAAAAACCAGCAGAGGAATGCACAGAGCAAGTGATAATTTCTGTGCTGTGCAATTACAGCTGGGAAGGAGTAAACCTCTGGTGCACAAACCTGCCAACAGTTTACTGCCGACAGGGAAACAAAACCGACAGTTGACACTGGAACAGCTACTGATACCCTGTAATCATCTTAAAAATAGACTCTTCGCAAACCTGCTTGTTAGTAGTGAGAACATATGCTCTTTTTAAGGGGGTGGGGGGGTGAGGGGGGTGGAGAAAAGCCTCTCAGCATCTCCAAAGCAACATTTGCATTAGCCAGGGCAAGTGTTTGGTGAAGCTGAGGCTGCAAGCATCTTCCCAGAACTCGGTCCAGTCCAACTTGATGACCAAGACACACTGAGGTCCTGCATTGCTACAGCATCTCTCCCAGCATCAAGCACACTTGGTCCTCTTAAGTCCAGCAGCAAGTGCTTGCACTGCTATTTCAGAAACTCAGCTTATTCTGGTTTATTACACATATATACACAGCTGTGTTGCCTAGCACAATGCTGTGTTCACTACCTTACTTCTGCTGCACTGTGGCATGGAAATGTCCATTGTCCTGAGTTCTTCTGCATCTCAGTACAAAGTCTTCTGGCATCACTGAGGTCTGAGTGTGACTATAGCAGCGAGACCTCACCTCTCTGCTCATTCCATAGTCCTTCCCCGGTGCTGCTCAGCTCCATCATCCTCCTCACTCAAGACTATTTGAAGGGAAGCATGTGACATTCCCCTACATCCATGTTCCTCCAGTGGCTAACATCTGCCATGGCACCCCCTCTTCACAGGGCTACATAAACAGTCCATACATAAACATCTGACACAGGCAGAGACTCTCCACTACTCAGACATTAAGCCATGGCGAAGCACAGTGCTGCATCTCCAAATGATGCCACCAGACATGTCCTGGGTGATGAAGCAATCTGATCCTGGTGTGCAGGGAGGCAATAAAACCCATCAGTTGCATGAGGCACTGCCCTTCGGCAGGCTCCTGGTGCACAACCTTGCCTTTAACACAGCCCCCAGGACCCCAGTTTCTTTCCCCCAGCCCAAGGAAGATAGAGGAACACTATCTCTGAGACAAGTGCTCTGGAGTCTTACTCCAGCCTGAAGCACTCTCCGTCACACAGAGCTTGATGACAGCACAACCCTGGCCCAGGGACTGTGACATCTCAGAAAGTGACGAGCACAAGGTATGCTTTGTGAAGGACAGCACAGGTCAGGACTAATCCAGAGTTCATGAAAACAGAGACTTCAACCAGGTCTGTTCTGGGTTAGGTGTTTTTAGCTTGATTCCAGCACATTTTTGTCAAATCTTGAAGACAGAACAATATCCATTCAGAAAGGAGGGAGGGCTGGTGTGGTCCAATATTCAACAAAAAATTCAACCACCTGCAACTTGCTGTCCCCTCTGTGCTCAGCACATAACACTGCAGGGAAGAGAGAAACAAACGTTCCTTTGTGAGTGGATTTCATTTTGGTATAAGCCATTTAGAGATTATATCCATTTCAGTTTGGGCAGGGATCCAAGGTTAACATCTCTGTTCTTGTTAACAGAGCTTTGCTTGCAAAAGCCCATCACAGTTCAGTTTTACATCTTATTTGGAAAAGTCAGTGCCGTGTTACACTGTGCACTAGGACAAGGGGAGAGAAAAGGAAAATCTTGATGGGGCTCTGTCACTGCTGTAGCTACGAGTAGCTTCTCTAGAACTCCTAGGCACATATCACTGGTCTCCTCTGTCTCTCACTCATGAACACAGACATCACAGACTGGTATTGTACAGTCTTAGGGCGTTCAGCCCCAGGGTTGTTGTCTCCACATGGTCAAGGAAGGCAGACCTTTGCCAACCAAGCCAAACATATAACATGAGGGTGGCACCCTGCATTCAAGATCACAGCAGCAATCAAAGCCACACATTTCTTTAAAATCCACATTTACGCAAACTGTGGTTTCCCAGTTCCTAGAAGTCACATCCACATGTTGCTAGCCAAGTTCCCAAGGTCCTTCATTAGACTGGCCAGGCAAGTTTAGCCTGCATATGCTTTCCTGCCTTGCAGGCCCCCTGCAAAGATCATAGATCATGCCTACATGCAATGATGTCCCAGAACAGCAGCTGCAAAGTTGATTCAGAGACCATCCTATCACAGAAGGATTTCAAACTCCAGCATCTCTGGAACAGTAGGCACAAGAGTCTACCTTCAAGTTATGAACTATGGTAAAAGCTAGTCTTGAACAGTTTGAGTCTCCAGCCACCTTGAGACACCCCAGAAAGCAGGAGAAGGGAAGCATGTTCTGAGTAACAAGGAAGTCTTGGCTGCCATAACTTCCAGCCTGGAAAGGATTTGGCTGCACACCAGCAGCCACCTTACCAATGGGAGACTGCCTTTACTGCAGTACCCCAGCACCTGAGCAGGAAGACAGCTTCTTCACCCAGGGCAAATGTACTAACGGCTTTCACTGAGGCATTCTCAGATTAGCTCCCAACAGTCAATACTGCCAGCATGAATTATTAATCAGTGTGTCATTCAGCCTCAGAAGCCGATGTATCCACACCACACAGGAAAAAAGCTTTTAGCAACAAACCCATGTCAGCAAGCCCAAGGCAAGCTTGCCAGGCACTTTCTCACACCTCCCCGCGGAGCTGCTGAGAGCCTGCAGGAGGAGACCCACTGGTGGTCTGCTCACTGCCGTCTCCAGCAAAGAGCCATGATGGCCCAACGCGCCTCCTCTCCCAGACCCAGCGCTGTGAGCGGCTGCATTAGCTCAGAACATCCACCTGTCATGCAAGTCACTCGTTTGGAAAATTATTCTGCTGGAGCATCACTGAGGACACCTTGCCAGTGAAATATCAGACAACATCAGGCAGTGTTTACTTGCTCCAGTGCAGATACTACACATTTATTATTTACACTTTGCAGTGTATTTTTAGAGTTCTGTCAATAAGACTGAGAGTTATCAAGTGATCTGTTTGCAGTCAGTCAAAAGCTGCCATGATTCCCAGTTTGCCTGAGGAATTTTAGGACAGGGATTTACTATTTCACATGGGCCTAATCTACAACACAGGAGACTGCGGATGTGGGAGACATCTGTTTGGTCTGAGGTCCTGGGAATCCAAGTTTGCATTGCTTACCTCCTCTGCTTCCTGCATGAGGGTGCTCCAAAGGGAACCAGCCTCAGGGGGAAAGGAAGGCTCCTGAAACAGTGTAATAACAAAGCATAGATGACCTACCTTGGTCCCAAGCATTTCAAGAGATGGCTGGATTAACTTTTATAGGCTGTTCCAACTGTACTAAAAACAACAGTGGGAAAAGTGGGAAAAGTAATTAGGCCAAGCTGAACAAGTTGTCCTACTCCCTGGTCATGTTTGGAGACTGATTAATCACAATTGATACACTGGATACTAGGCTTAACTGAAAAGGTCCTATTCATTGCTCATCTGTGGTGAACTAAAGAGAAGATGCAAGCATTTCCCAGGTGGTATCTCCTGCACTGCAGGGCTTTGTGCTTCTCCTGAGTACAGGAGCTCCTTCATATGATGACACCAGCTCATCCTGCCAATACAGAACCATGCAGGCACCATGGATTTCCACATCTCTCCCTGAGCTGGAGGTCAGCTCTCCTACACAGACCCCAGCAGGAGGATGCAGCCCATCTAGCCTGGAAGAACTTTGGAAAGATCAGGCCAGCACAGCCAGCAATTCCACACACGGGGAACATGGATGGGTCTGGAGTGAGGGGGTCACTGCTGTCCCTCCTGCAGATGTCAGCTCCTGTCCTAACCAGTATTTTCTGCCACCTTTTCTACTGTCTTTTGTCAGAGGTGGGAAAAACAATCAGCATTTCCAACCTATTCATAAGTCATGGCATTTTTTCCCTTACTAAGAGCTGTTTAACAGTAAAACTAGTAAAATATCCTCCCTGAAATCTGAACACATTTTAAATTTCTTCTTTTGAAATGAAATTTGTGTATTGAGAGCTGAAGGAAACAACTTCAGAGAAGTCCATCTGATGGTATGCACTCTAGCATACCATCACTGTGTTACTTTCACTAGTAACACAGACCAGTCACTATTTCCCACTTCCAAATCTGGACATGATGGACCATTGAGTGCCAAAGAGTGGTAGCTATCGCAAAGAATTTAAGACATAGTTCAAGAGCTCAAATTAATAGCCAGACTGCAGGTGACAAGGCATGCATCATCTCTAGCAGCAGCTCTCTAATGCTGAAAGATTAGCCAAGGTCCTCTTCCCATTCTCACATTTTTGATTATCAGAATTGCCTTCATAGTTCTGGCTGAAAGATCAAAGCATCCAGCTATACATCTATACAAGCCACCAGGTATTTTAGGAGCCATGCAAGTCCCGTTTTCACAATAGGAAAGATTTAAGAATTGGTTCCTGAAAAGTCCCTTTTCATCAATCCTTGGGCTGGGCTGGTTCTAGTATTCAATCCAACTCTGTTGGTCAGCAGCAGAGATCCAAATTCTTGGCCCAGTAATGAGTGCCAAGGCAGTTGTTTTTATCTTATTCAGTCAACAAGAACATGGAAATCAATTTTCCCCAATCTCAGTTACGGCTAGAAATCCATTCCTTTTAGGCCAGCTACAGGATTAATCTATTGAATGGTTTGCAGGCATTTTGCTGACATACAAACATTTGAAGAATACATTATGCTTCCCCCCTCCTACTATAGCATTAGTGCTTTTTTATTTTTTTTTTCTTTTTCCTGTAAACATCTGTGTTCGGGAATCCATGAGACAGGACGTGGAAATGCATCTCTGTCTTGCAAACAAGCCTCATGCCTGCAAAGTTTTGCACTGCATTTATATTGTCAGTGTTTGGTGCCTTCAAATAAAGAGCAAAGACACCTAGTGATGTACAAGACATGCCAGCAACACAGAGGACGTACAGAACTGACTTGGTATAGGCAATACTGAACAAAGCATCAGCAAGTATAAATGAAGTAAATTATATTAATTCCAACTTCAGTGGAAGTCTTGACCGAAAGAGCTGTCAGTCTAACAATTAGCCTCCTCTGCTGGCTTCACAACATCAGGACATGCATGTAAAAAGCCATCTCATCTATTACAACAGTAGCCTGGTCTAATTCAGTGGCCAGTGAGAAGGGAGTAGGTGACCATAGTTCATAGAATGGATTAGGTTGGAAAGGACCTTAAAGATCAGCCAGTTCCAACCATCCTGACATGGGCAGGGACACCTTCCTGTGTTACCAACTAGATCAGGTTGTTCAAGGCCCTGTCCAGCCTTGGCTTTGAACACTGCTAGAAGGTCTTTCCATAGCCTCTTCTCCAGGCTGAACAAACCCAACTCTCTCAGCCTGTCTTCACAGGAGAGGTGCTCCAGCACTGTGATCATCTTCGTGGCCGTCCTCTGGACTCAGTCCACAAGGTCCATGTGCTGGGGTCCCCAGAACTGGACACAGTACTCCAGATGGGGTGTCACCAGAATAGAGGGGGAGAATCCCCTCCCTTGACCTGCTGTCATGCTTCTTTTGATGCAGCCCAGTAACACAGTTGGCTTTCTGGGTTGTGAGCGCACAATGTAGGGTCATGTTAAGCTTCTTGTCAACAAACACTGCCAAGTCCTTCTCCTCAGGGCTGCTCTCAATTCATTCTCCCCCAGCCTGTATTTGTGCTTAGGACTGCCCCCGCCCAGGTGCAGACCTTGTACTTGATCTTGTTGACCATCATAAGGTTTGCACAGGCCCACTTCTTAAGTATGTCAAGGTCCCTCTGGATGGCATCTCTTACCTCCAGCGTGTCAACTGTGCCACTCAACTAGGTGTCACTGGCAAATTTGCTGAGGGTGTATCAGTCCCACTGTCCATATCGCCGACAAAAATGTTAAACAGCATCGGTACCAACGCCAGCCCCTGAGGAACTTGTCACTGGTCTCCACATAGACATTGAGCTTTTGACTGCAACTTTTTGAGTGTGACCAGCCAACCAATTCTTTCTCTACCAGATGATCCATCTGTCAGATCCATGTCTCTCCAGTTAAGGGACAAGGTTGTTATGCAGGATACTGTCCAATGCTTTGCACAGGTCCAGGTAGTTTATTCTCTTCTATTGGAGAATCTTATCCCTTGCAGTCCTTACTTTGGTCTCCAGAATGTTTCTTGCCCTGTTTCAGCAGGATTGTAAGACACTCGACAAATTACCTGGAAAAGTGTGTTATATTTAATGAGATGCTGAATTGAATTCTTTTCCCCATTTTACAGGCATGGAAATAAATGCAAGTTTTCATCTTTCACCAGCATAAGCAGGCTTTCCTGAAAACACTGCATTTTCAACACTTTTCAGCTCCCAGAGAGTTGTATCCCACCCAAATCTGGGGATACATTGCCCTCAATTCCAGTATCTGCACTTACCCGTAAGAAACAGAATCTGAATTTCCATTTGCCCAATATCACAGCTTTTCCACATCCAGTCTCCAAATGTCAGGATTGTTTCTAAAACTTTCCACAGGTGATATATTTCAGGCCAAAGGCTAAGATTTGTTTTAAAATGTTCTTCACAAAATTTGATCTGGGCAGCAGTATTGAAATGGGTTTGGAAGAACAGAGAATGATAAAGCAATTATATCCCATGCAGCAGGACAGCAGAAAGTGAGTGCATCAATCTAACAACACCTGTCCTTTCTTCCTCCAGCAACCTGAGTCCAACAGACTAGAAATCTACTTCCCACCACCGTAGAACGCGCCATAGGTATTTCTGATTCAGAAAACCCTCTCTATGCTGTAATGTGTTATCTTGACCAGAAGGGACATATCTAGTTATAAAGGCGTGGTAGCACTGCTTGCTTACCTACAAAAAAAGTCTCCCCTCCAGGGCCACAGGGAGAGAAACAGAGCTGCTCCAGAGCTGTCCCTACAGCTGGACACCCTGCCTGATGCAGACAGCAGTGGAGACCTCAGCATACATACAGGAAATCTACCCTTTACTTGACCTCAAAATGCAATGTATGGAGGCCATGTAGAAAGGAAAGCAGAACAATAGCACAGTTCACTCAGTAGCCATTCCTATTGGCAGCTGATCTCTGCTCCAAAATAGTCAGCTGACCTTGATGCCTAGATGGTACTACATTCACCTAGAGTGTCACACTGTCCTCTACACCTCCTCTTAAGAGGTCTCAAGCTGCCAATGAAATACACCTTCAGGTTTGTCCCTATCATGGTGCCCTCTTTCCCCCAACTGATCTTTCTTACTTGCTGGGCAGAGGCTAAGACAATACACTACTTGCTTTTCAGCTAAGAGCTAATCTCCGTAAGTGGATTTACATCACACAACTCCCAGCAATGCATTTCCTCATGAGCCCTCTGGATGATCTCCAGCTGCCATCAGCAAGACCAAGTGAAGACTGAGGTAAGTCCCTCCAAACAGCATAGCTGTAGGCTAAAATGGGTTGTTTCTGGCTATCCCTTGCAAGTCTTTAGTGCCTGTACCAGGCTATAGTCACCAGTCATAAAGCACAAACACACATACATCATTCTGGGAAGCAAGTCCCCTTGTAAGGGAGAGCAACGTGCAACATGCCCATGCTGTGCATTGTCTGGAAGGGAGCGGAGTATGCTCAAGGACTCCTTTATACTACCATGTAGCATCACTGGAGAGCTTCCATCAGGTTCTCTCATCTTGCCAGGACATCTAAGACAGATCCACAGTAACTGAATAATCAATTAATCCTCCTGTAGAGCTCCATTTACATAATGAAAACGCAGCCTCCCAATATACCACTATTTTTCACTTGTCTAGACTAATATATCTGTCCTGCAGTTGGAGGGGGGGAGACCTAACACAGCTTCTATTACGAGTGGCAGAGTTCCAGCTGAAATCACGTGGTGGCAATAAAACTTCTATTGATTTTATGTAAGCATTTAACCCTAGCAGAGCGTGTATTCCTCCAACAGCCCACAGTGGACTCTGCGTCCAGCAGCCCAGACTGAATTACAGTTGCACCTCACATGGAGCCTGGGGAATCTCTTCCCTTTCTAGTTCTGGAAGAAGTCATAGACAAGCAGAAACCAGACAGGCTTCACTGCACATTTTGAAATACAGCAACGAGTTTGGATTTTTCAGTTCAATACCTGCAATTTATCTCAGACCACAGAGGTAGGCCTCACCCTATAGACCTTGATATAAAACAAAATAGCTATAATTCTAGATTAAACTCATTTAGCAAGAGAGAGGTTGGGGTCTGTCCTCAGAATTCTTCTCCCAGATGGAAGACTAGGACCAGTGGTGCTGAAACAACCTTCCTTCTCCAGTCTACACAGCACTGGCAAAGCACAAGTCAGTAGACAGGAGAGATTCTAGACCTGAATTAAAGCCCTTAGTCTTCCTTCAACTTTCACTTCTGTAAATAGGATATGAAGAGCAAACAATCAGTAGCTCACAGCAGGCCCATTTGCAGGCCCTGGCTCCCAGCCAACCTAGACTGGCTGCAGATGAGCGATCAGCAGAGAAAGCTGAGGCTCAGCTCCAGTCTTTGGTCCTGCCACAGACTTCTGCAGGTCAACAGGCAAATCATTCTGAACTTATCTCCAAGCCCACAAAGTCAGTTCAAGGCTCCCCATTAATCCCAGACATTGGAAAGGGGACCAAATGTCTGGCCTGCTCTGCCAAAAGCACAGCTGAGCCACTGGAGATAAAGAGGCAAAGCTTTATCAGATGTTCTCCTGGGCAGGATGGTCTCCTTGTGCAGTCTGACAAGCTCTGAACCAGCGTGCAAGATTCCCATTGCTTCAGTAATAGCACTGTATTTATAAGAGTGTGGTTTAAGTGAACATGTTCCGCCCTCCTCTGCTTGCTACAGGTTGTCTCTTCAGCCTGCAACTCTAGTCAAACTCATACATCTTGCCTGAAGGATCATTGTGCTTTGTTGATGACAGAGCCACCTAACACAGACCCAATGTCTTCTGGCCATTCCCATGACCAGAGCACACACACAGATCAGCTGCTAATTGCAGCAGCCTAACATTGCAGCTGGGAGGAAGGACACTGATGCCACACCACAGGGTTCCCCACAACCAGCTGACAGCAAAGCTGAGCACAACTTGAACCCATCTGAACAAGCAACTGTTCTGCCAGTGAAGGCAGCTCCCCCAAGGCACTGTCCTGACCCAGCACCATTGTCAGATGAGACAAGATCTTCAGAGCACACACAAAGCACCAACAGCATCTCACACACAAGCCAAGGCCACAGCTGAAAGCCATGAACTGCCACACTAAGGGATACATGGGTTGGCCAGACCCTGTGGGGACACGACAGCCACCATGCCAAGTGAGTGTCAGGGACATGTCCTTAAAGTCTCCCATCCCCTCCCACTCAACCAAGCACAAGGTCAGGAGATTTTGCTTCCTGTGTAAGAAAATACCAAGATTTGCCTTGACATTTGTAGGTCACCAGCATCAAAAGACTTTGGAAGTGAGGAATTCAAAATCCTTGAAAGCTTAGCTGTTGCCAGCACACCTCAGTCACAAGCTGCCATGCTTCCTTCTGGCTTCCCATGTCCCCACAAAATCCTAATCCCTTTTGTCATGGGATCAAGCTTCTCACCTAATAACCCTCTTTCCCCATGGGATGGGGGAAACTGATTGCACTAGCACTAGGATCTCTGGTTCTTCTGACCTTCCAAACAGAGCCCAGGTACTGCTTCCACAAAAACTGAAGTGAACACATCTCTGCTGTGGCCCAGGTGAGCCTCTAGGCCTGTTTCTTCTCTAAAGCCAACTCAAATGTTCTTTGATGAGCCCGGATCTGTTTGACATTCACTATCCCTCTAGCTCCTCAAAATGGGAATTTCAGGTTTCCCAATAAAGATCCCTTAAGCTCCTCTCTGAGCACCTAAGGAGAATCAAAGTACAGAGAAAACTAGATTTCCAGGGCTAACTCCTCTAAATTCCTTGCAGAAGCACATCCAAGGGTGCCACATCTGGGGGTATATATCAAGGTGTGTGTCTGGTGGGTTTGGTGGATTTCTTTTGCCAAGTTCTCCCCAGGCAACAGTCTTCAATGTGGAGAAGACCACTAGGAGTCTTATCACAGTACTAACAGAAGAGCAGGATCTCCCTGCTTCCAGGGCATATCAAAGCTTCAACCAGAAGAGTCCTGGGCCACTGTGATCTTGTACTCACGCAGGAGGACTAAGGCCTAGAGTTTTCCATTTGTCAGGTGTTCCTCTGCATAGTGCTACCCAAGGATGACGGAGAACAAGTCATTTAGACTTGGCAGGCCTGTATGTCCCAGGCATAAGTTTTGGCAGAGACTCCAAAATGTGGGATGCTGATATCCTCCTAGATAGCAGTCATGCTCCTCTGTGCTGCTTTTAAAGCTTTCCCTGCTTTGCCCCTCATGTCCTACATTCTGTGGATTGTATCAAGCATAAAGGCAGCTCCTCTTTTCCATAGCTCAGAACGGCTGCCTCGCACAACAACTTTCTCTGCAGGTCAGGAGCTCTTGAGAACAGCTTACATCTGGTATGACAGTACATTTGGAGTCATACCCACTCCCAAAGGGTGTTCTGAGCCAAGCTTATGTTCCCAACACCAGAAGCATGTTTCCCACTTCCTAAACATTGCATCAGAGCACACAGTGTCAGAAGCATTTGGAAATGCATTGAAGCTGCCTCTGCATATGTGTGTCAGAGGACACGCACGCATCCCGTCTGGAAGCTAGAAGAAAGGCCATCTGCCTTTCATTGCAAACTGGTGACGGTCACAGATACTTCCCGTCGGTTTGGCTACTGCACGCTGAGCTGTGCCCAGCTCCACAGCGTGCTCCAGAGCCACCTCCTGGCTGAAAGGATAACAGTCCTGGAGAAAAGCAAGGGCGGGGGGGAGTGTGTGTATAAAACCAAGAAACCCAAACACTAAGCCCCAAATCTCAGTCGTTTTTTACAGCTGTGATGCCCCTCCATGTCAGGTTTCAACATCACTCCGCAGACACTACCCTGCTCCCATTCCTAACTATGGCCCAAAATCTGGGAAAGTGCAGGAATCTTACTGTTGGAGACAGTTTTGCCTGCACTGCTGCCTGCCTTGCCACTCTGGCTCCAGTGAAGACATGGCTGGTGTACGTGTGCTCACCCCTGACTTTCAGCCAGATGCCCCGAGTCACAGGCAACTGGACACAGATGCTGCAGTGTGTGCCCAACACACCATGAAGAGGCATGGAAGGTGGCTGGCATCAGGCAAGGTAAAACACTGAGACAGAAGCTGAACCTTTGTATTCAAGCATGCAAAGGCAGGCACTCTCCTTTCCCCACCACTTCCTCTATCTCTCACTTGCCTCATGAGCAGTGGAGACCCTCCTTACTCCTCCAGCTTAAAATATTCATCTGTTTCAGCTACTTCTGCATCTGTTTACACCAGGTCTCTTCCTTCTCTGCAGAAGGTCTGTGCCATTCCTTTAGCAACATCTGCTCAGCTCAAGTCACACTGGGAGAGCCAGGAACTGCTCCCTTCCAGACCACAAGAAAGGACAGGAAACAGTTGCCCCGAAAAAAGGTCTTTGGTCCATCAACACAGAAAAGGAAAAAATTCTCTCAATTCACAGGATGAGACCCTGCTATTTGATAAGGCAACAAGTCTGTGCAAAACATCCAGGCAATTGAGCTGCCTTGAGGAGAGCAAAATGTACTTTAACGGAAGAAGTGTTCTTCCTCAGTTCTATCAAAAGCAGTTGGAGAGATTACCACCAGATCCTTCTCTCTGATGATCAGGTAATGCCCTTCACACTGATGCTACTTTGCACAACAAAGGGTAATTTACACAACTCTGGAAGCACAGGCTGTAGGCAGATGCCAATTAAAGATTTAAATTTAAGCCAAGGTTGTGCACACACACAAAAAAAACCCTGATAAAACATATTTAATCTTCATAAAAGGTTTTCCCCACTGTAAAGGTATTAACATTAGCTTAAGGAAGGGTTACAGCAATTTATAGTGATCTCTAGCCTGGATTTCTTTCCTCTTTACCTTTTTTCTTCAAAGATGCCCCTGCCATTTCCAGCTCATCCAGACCAATACAGAACAATAACCTAAAGCATCCTACATGCTCCTCAACATGAGATCAGACTGATGAGGCAACCACAGACCTCAAAAGGTCTGATTAGAAAAGAGAACACACAGCTATAACCCCACTGCAGAAAAACCCAAAAGCAGACATCTACCCACAAGGTACTTTTCAAACAGGTAGAGATGCGCCAGACAAGCAGCTTAGCCAAGAGTGACACTAGAGTCCTTATGATGTAAAATCTCTTCCCATGTTGCAGCATGTTGACCTGACAACATGCCATCAGAATTTTAAATTATGCATCTGAAAACCCTTCTCCCTGTCAGCAAGCGTTTGAACCTGAAGTGAAGCCGGCAGCAGAGAAGAGCAGACAGGAGAGGTAATTACCTACGGTCTCCTCCAAGAGCTGACAGAAAGCAAGCCTTGTGCTGGAGATCCTGGCCTCATTATGGGCTCTCCTGGAAGCTGCAGCTACTTCTTTCCATGGTCAGATGCGAGTCACAGTGTTTCAGAGGAGAGAGTAAGCTCATTAATGGCCATGCTGTTCATGCACCATAGCACAACCACAGCCATGCTGGTGTTTGAAGCTGGAGCCCCAACACTGTGCTCAAGCTTACAGACTGAGCGAAAACCAGCCATAAAGTTGGCTTGCTCTTCACTGTGGCATTTCTAATACGGTAAGGGGCTTTCTCCTGAGTTGATGAGTGGTTTAGAGCTAACAGAAAGTAATGGAGCAAACTCTCACCCTTTCCTCATTAATGGCAACAAGACAAAACCTGCAAGATTCCACACAGTAGCTGCAGAAGTAGCTTTAGAAGCCATACCAACTTCTGCAGCAGCGGTCCTTCCCAGGGAAAAGGATATTTTGCACAAGAGAGCTGCCGCTTCACAAAAATCAGTGTCTCCCTGTGGCTACATATGCTCCTCAGCCCTTGCCTACATGGGGCAGGGTTTCCCTGTGGCCCACAGAGCCTCCTCCCACATTGTAGGACAGCCTTTTGCCATGCAGCTACCAAGGAAAGCAGCTTGCAACAGTGTGGAAATGGAAAAGTCTGCAGCCTAAAACAACTTGGCTGGCATAGCACAGCCCCTCCTGTGCCTTGAGACTAGTAAAGCACAATTTTTAACTGGCAGACAAACCTCTGCCCAAGGACTTGTGTATTATATGCCGGCCTCATGGTAGCATCTGGCCTGCACTGACCCATTATTACTCTAGCTAGAGAAGAAGCTCGTTCCCCACTCAGCCCCTGGCCAGAGGGTTACTGTTGCCATACGGACAGATCCTGGATCATCTTGCATTACCAAGCCCTGTAGTGCTTGCCTCAGCATTGAACCAGAACTCCTGTTTGTGTCCTGCAAGCCCACCGATGAAAGCAAACATACTGGCACCTCTTCCTTTCCCACCACCATGCTCACAGCCCAGCCTTGCCCTTTCACAGTTTTGCACTGTGTCTTCAGGACGTTTCCAGTGATGACCCTTATGCACCTCAGGCCTCCAATTTTAGCAAGGGAAACCCAAGCTCACAGCAGCAACCCATTTGCCTGCAGCCAAAGGACTTTCAGCATCAGTGATTCAAACTCTCTCTATCAGCCCTGGCTGAAGTCTCCTTCACATGTTTCTCTAACAGCCTCTCCTGGCAGTGACCTCTGCCAACCTGTCAATCCCAGGGGAGAAGAAGGTAATTCTAGCTCCATTCTCCCAAGCTGCTGCTGCCCATCTCCCCAGCCATGCCTGCACAGGGAGGTTGTGAAACCCCCATGATGTACTGCTGCCTGGGGAGGGGCTGAGCCACTGAGCCCATTTCACACAGAAACAGCCAGCTGGACATGAACTACAGACCCAGACAGCAAAAGCTGACCTGTTCCAGCCACCTCAACCTCTTCCTAGCAAGGGCTGGCCCAGGGAAATAAATGTCCTGAATAGCAAATGAGTAGGGAGAGAGACATAAGTGGCCAAATCCTGCACAGCTGTAAGGAAAGCCCTATTCCCATTTTACTCCAGGGAAAGAGAAATCAAGCATGTGAAGCCACTTGAATACCAAAACAGAAATGCAATAGTGATGGAGAACTCACAATACACAAGTTCCTTCAGTGCTAACTGCCCTTCTAGCTGGTGGTCCAAGGTGGGCCACAGTGGAGACATGGGCCAGGGGATGCAGGATATCTCTCAGTGAAATGATGCTGCAAGACTGCAGCAAGTCTAGCTCTTTCCACAAAGGCAGGAATGACTGTCTTTACTTCCAAAAAGTCCACTATTAACTAGCACCTTTTTTGGAGAAAATAAAGACTTCACAAAAACAAAACCTGTGGCATCTCCCTAGCACAACAAGCAAACCCCAACTTGCAGTGCTGGCACTGCCTGCCCTTGAATCCAGGGAGTGCAGGGCAAAATAAGACAGAGGAAAGATATGTCAGGCAGTTCAGCTCCCCACTCCTGAGGAACAGGACAGAAGGGGAATGTGTATGAATTAAAAGGGTAATGTTGGCATATTATAAGCAGCAATTTTAACAACACCTAATCATAATGCTACAGCATTTTCGAAGAGACATAAACCCTTGGGCTTCAAATGACCTTTGAAAGACAGAAGAATAGGAGTAAGTCACCACCCACAGCCACCTGCTCTGCAATTTCCCCCACCTTCCACTAGAACACCCAGTGCTGGAGCCATCACAAACACTGGACTGAATCAAACAGATTTTAGTGCAAATCCTGCCATCCCTTCATGCCTAAATAATAAATATGGTAAATAATTTTCTTTCTCATGGGCCTTTTCTAAGCTGAGAGCCATTTACTTCCTCTTCTTCTCCTTTTCCCAATTCTTTCAGCCATTTTTTCAATACTAGCCAATTTAATTTGGCAGCTTAGGGTCCAAGCACCAACACTCAGGTACATATGCCAAGCTGCACAGCCCTTCCTCCACCCTCAGCTCTCATCACACTCAAGTCTACACTATGTGTGCTAACAGATTTCCCACCAAGCTCAAGGGAACGAGATCAGACTTCAAATGCCTCCAAGAAAGCCTCGTATTTCTCTCCACCGCATGTCCCATGAGGATCTGTTAACACAGGCAGCTTCTGCTGCCATCCTTGTTGGGGCTGTGCTTGTGGAGTCTTAAAATGGAGCATAAACTCCTGCCTCCTCCTCTGGAAGTACACATCCTACTAGAGGGATCGGTGGGAAATTTCACACAGAGTTAGGTTTAATGTTTGAATATTCTGTGAGGTTTGTGTTCAATTTCTCATCATAAAGTTTTAATGGGAACTCTGAAATTGCCAGCTTTTCTGAGACACCTTTAGAAATTGTCTGTCTATGCAAAACCTGATGAGGTGCATCCTGATTATATCTGGGGTACTGTCTACAGTTTTTAGTTTAAAAAAGAAAGCACATCAGATATGCAAATTTTAGCAACATTTTTAACCACAATGTGTCAACATTTATCCCATGTTTGCAAGCCTGGTAGCCTAAATCCTTGGTCATAAGATTATATGTATTTGATAAAAGTGATTTTGTAGCTGTCTTCAGCAATGGGAGGTAGGGAGATGAGGACATACAGGGCTCAGCTGAGAGCTGCCACAGGCTAAAACCCACTCCCCCACAGATCACTCAGCCTCCTCCCTTTGCCATAAACACCACTGCAAAACTCTTGGAAACACCTGGGAATAAAAGTCTTTGTTGAATAAGCTCACTGCTATGCTACCTAACAAGCTCCCCAAAGCAAATCCATGTCTTCTCCCCAGAGACCTAAACATTTCCAACCTAGTTGACTCTATGATTCCATGAGCAGAGCCATGGAAGGAGAATTTCAAAGAGGCACTAAAGTGGCTTTTCTTCACCTATCATTACTTTACAGGACTGGATCTGCACACAAAGTCTAGTCCTAAACAGTCAAGGTCTTTAAATAAAAGTGAAGGCAAGGAAGATAATTTTAAAAAATGGAAAAAAAAAAAAAGGGAAATGGAAAACGGGAGTAGGGTGAGAAGAACTAGAAACTGAATTTCATCAGGGAGAAAAAGTAACCTTGGTTTTCCAGCACTTCAGCTCACCACAAGTGTCAAATGAGGAGAACATGCAAAGAGCCCAGTTTATTTATAAGGCAGGATGAATTTTGTAAAATAGAAACAAAAGTGATGATTCCTGCTCTGAGATGGGACTTCTGACCCCTTGCACGTTATTTCCTGGATCTGGCCTTTCCTCTTGCATACTGAAGGACAGCACATTTGCTCTACCCATTTTCCCCTTTACGCCATTTTACCTTTTCCACCAGCCCATGCCCCCAGTTAACAGCCATAGCTCTCAGCAGAGCTTGCTGAGCTGCAGAAATGTGCCACAGGAGGTCTGCGTGGCCTTTCCTTGGGCAGCAGTGATACACGCTTATACACGCTTATGAGGGCACAACTGAATCACAGTCTCATTCCTACCCCTGACCTACACTGACAAAGCATCAGCGTCATCTGGGGTACAGATTTTCTAGTCTCTACCTATCAGAGCTGATCTGAACAGAATTCACCAGCCCAGGCAGCAGATTGGGGTGCATTTCACCATGCACCCTTGAACCACCCTGATCCAGGCAGTGGGGAAACCTTCCCAGAGCAGCGGTGCATTTCAAGAGAAGCTGAGTTTCTCTCTGCTTCTTCCCTCTCTTTACTAGAAACACTTTATGCAAATCAAATCTCCCTTTCGCTAGCTCCCGCTGTGCTACAGAGGGTTGGTGGAGGGAAGGAGAGGGGAAGGGGTGGGAAGGAGGGTGGGGGGAAGAGGATGGAGCCTTGTTCGCTATCAGCTGCTCAGAAGAGCAGAGCAGAAACAAGATTGATGATGCTCTCTGGATATAAGATCTCCTCCTTGTGAAAGGCTGCTTATGAGGCCTGATAGACTTGTCATCTCTTAATAAACATCGCTGATATGTCGGTGAGGAGAAAGCAGGAGTGAGGGGAGGACACACAGAAAGGCGGCTGACAATTTACTTAGAACGACGCTCTGCTCTCGCCTTGGCCCTTACGTGCAATTTGAATGCTTCTTCCCAGGGAAGAACATCCCCAGCCCAGCCTCACCAATACCTGCCATCTCAGCAGAGCCCAGGGGCAAGCTGAACACAGCACCTGGGCATTTCCAGTGAAACAACCCCTTCCCCTATAAGCCTGGGGCCACCAGCCCTCTGCAGATACCTGGTCCTAAACCTCAACAAATCCAGTAAGAATTTAAAAAAGCTTACACACTACCTATGGGAGCAGATCCCAGTGGGAACAGAGTGCAAGGGAGGCATTCCATCAGCACATTGCAGAGTCCAATGCTGTTTCATTGATGTTGTGCTCCTTCTATAAATTGCTCTCCAAGTGTAAGTGCCTCTGCTCTTGCACAGCTGTAAATCAGAGGGACTTGCCTGTGATCAGGAAATACATCCCTTGCTTTTGTTTAATCTCTGTAAAGTAGCAAGGAAATTTTTAATGCCTGGAAGGACCATTTGCCCTACCCAGTTCCAGCAATGACAATCACAGGTAGCAAATGTGATGTTATCACCAAGGATTTGCTTGGATACAAAACACCCACTCAGGGTCACCCACATCTGACTACAGGCATGCAGATTTTGTGTGGCTACAGCCACGTTTTCTTTGCGTATCTGGCTAAGTTTGTATTTAATCGAGCTATGTATGGTTAAAAATTCTCCCGAGCATTAGCAGGTGCTTAGTGGTGCTGTGTAAGTGCAGAGCTAAGGAATAACGTGCTGGAAGCACAGCTAACATAAGTATTCATAGCTCCCTGTGGGGCTAAGAATGACGGCAAACCATCTTCTCCACCCCAGGCTTACATATGCAAAGAGAAGTTCCTACAGAGACCACACAGGAAGCAGTCTGGCTGGAAGGCATGTCCTCTGCATGTCATAGTTGCTCCCTTCTGAGGCTAAGACCTGCCCACAGCTACAAGAACATTACTCCAGCAGTGGGGGGGACACGAAGCTCCCCTGCATGTTAGACCCAGGACACAAGGATGATCAGGCAGCTCCTTTGCCACAGGCAGCCCAGACAAGCAGGCTCCTTCTGCTAACAGTCCAAGGTTTCTTCCCCTGCCTATTCCCCTCACACACTTTCCTCCTCAAAACCTGGCCCAGGATGCTGATGCTTTACAATACACTTCATCCTACACTGTTTCCCAGTAAAATAACAATATGCAGTGATTTTTCCTTACACCAATTCCCTTGTCACTTTATTCCAATACAACTTTATCAACAAGTCCCAAGAAAAACTCATTTGATTACAAGGACTCATTACATCTGCAGCATCAATATTTAGACTCATAGCAAACTAAGTCCTTTCAAAGCTTGAACTAAGGTTTTTGGTTTCGTTTGGGGTTTGGGTTTTTGTTTTTTTTTTTTGAGAACTCAGTGTATTTTCATTATGTTGTCTGTGTTTGCAGGAACCCAAACCCATCACATCTCTTTCCAAAAGGGTAATACAGGAACAGATTTCCAAGGGCTAGTTTCACCATCAATAAAAACACATGCTAAATGAGCACAAGAGTGCTTACACACCAAATTACTACCTGGCAGAGGAAACAAATACATTTCTCTGTTTTGCTCATGACCTTTCCACCATATCTCCCAGAAGAGAGATGTCAGGCCTCCCTCCTCCCCAAAATTAGTGTCCCACAAGGAATAAGTTTCTCAAGGATAGAGCCCACATTTTGGAGTAGACCTGGACAGCCTCAATTTGATTAGAAAGGAAAGCAGCCTTGACTCCAAAAGGTGAAAGTGCGGCCCTGGAATTTCCTGCCCTCAGCAGTCCATAATGAACTGGATTCCCCAGTGTCACCTCCTCAATCAAACGGGCACTTCAACACTTGAAACCCTTGTCCTCTACCCAAAGAAATCAGACAGGTTTTTGGCGACCGCCAGTTACAAAGCTGGCATTCGGGTATTAAACTGGGATCATGCTCACTAACTGGCATGCCCTTACCTGCCTTCAGTTCCCCAGCTCTGCAGAAACATTAGATCATGTTCAGTTCATTTGACTGCAGGTTCCCCTGCTTACAAGATTTTTCTCAGACAACCAACACAGCATATCCCACATCTAGGTATAAAGTGTGCCAGTATAGTTCATATTTTAATATGAAATAGCTTGCTTTGCAGTTACTCCATGTACACAAACATCTCAGCCCTCTTACTCACCTGGCACCCCAGGCCAAATCCATGAAACAGCAGTTCCCCAGGACTTCCAAACAGATAAAAGCTCAGGTGCCTAATGCAATATTCCTAAATCTTCATGATTTCCTTGTCTTAAAATATTAGGAGCTTTTTCCCAAGCTTGAGCTGCTGGTAGCAAGTGATCACAGGAGAACCATAATAATTGTGCTAAAGGATAATTATAAGTTTCTAACCTCTGTGGCTGTGAAGTCCTTGAAACCAGCAGCCGAACAAATGGAAAGTCTCAAATGAAATTTTCCTTAAATTTCACTCCCGCATATAACCCCTGATGGCCCCTCTCTCACATTATGACTTAGAGTCATGACTCAGAGCTCAGCTGGAGTTTTGGATTTGTTTACAGATGCTTTCTTTGCGCTGGGATTTTTCATTGCATTGGAAAAAATTATTTTTTAATCAAAATCCCCAACAACCAAAAAAAAAAAAAAAAAAAAAAAAAAAAAAGAAAGAAAACACGAATTTTGTGGACGTTTTTTGCATTTTCTTCACAAAAGAGGTAAACACTAAAAATAGAGGATAAGAATTTTTCACAAACAAAAAGCAAACACAAAGCTTTGCCAAGGCTATAGAGAATAAAGAACCAATTAAATACCTCATGCAAGGAACAGAATTGCTTGTCATTAAGAAAAATGTATCAATCTAAACTCTGCCACTGTGATTAGAAACTTAAGGTACAGTATATACATTTTGTCCTCAGCACTTAACCTAATGGCTATAATGAGGACGGCTAAGTGCCTGAGGATAGTATTTGGTCAGAGGGTCCACAGCAAAAGACAAATAAAGCATAACTAAAAAATATGAGGGTATTTTCACATTGCATTTACAAGTTGTCTCCAAATACAGGCACATAAAAAAAAATTAAAAAGATCTTGCTACACCATCTAAATTAGAAATTAAAATATACAACAAAAACAGAATGATAGAAACCAGGATTCATGAGTGAAGAGATCAAGTGGAAGTATAAAATCTAGTGTTTTGGGACGTATAATGTTGTGGGCTTTTTTAAGTAATCTGAACATAATCAAGCTAGAAAAAAAGAAACCACAAAGGGGAGGAGGAGGAATTATTCATACTCAGGAACTCTTTGCAATCTTCCACTGCTACCCCATCTATGCACCCCCACAGTTTCATGCCTGGAGCAAACGCAGATGTATCCTTCCAGGAACATCAGTGTGGTTTCCTGCAGGCTGTTTCGGGGAGTGGGAGCGGATGCAACTGAAGGATCATGAGAGAGAGAAAAAAAAATTAAAATGAAAGAAAAAAGGAAAAAAAAGAATATTTGGAGAGAAAGAGAAACCTGGAGGCCAACGGACAGCCAGGGAGTCCTGGCTGTCCGGCACGACCCTACTTGAACAGCAGAATTCTCATCAGAAATACATGATCAGAGCCCTTTTAAAATTCTGCCTACAGCATGTAGCATCAAAGATTAAAACCCCAACAGTTCCCATCTATAACTCACCACGACTTGGCAGGAAGCATCACACAACTGAAAACACAGAGACAAACAGAAGGTGTCAAGTTAGTAATTTCCTAGCTCCACAGTGAGCAGCATGGAAGATATGTGAACCTGTATTTCATTCTCCAAATCATATTAATACTCAGGTCTCAAGCAACAGATAATACAAGGGCTTCTTCACTGTGAGGGTGGTGAGGAACTGAAACGGGTTGCCCAGAGAATTTGTGAATGCCCCATCTCTGGCAGTGGTCAAGGCCAGGTTGGGCTGGGCTTTAAGTAACCTGGTCTAGAGGAAGGTGTCTCTGACTATGGCAGGGGGATTGGAACTAGATGATCTGTAAGGTACCTTCCAGCCTAAACCATTCTATGATTATATGAACTAAAGCTGTTCTAACCAGTATTTTGAAACACAAGGATAGAAATATAAAGCAAGTAGTGTTTTAGAAAATATATTAAAATACCAAAAAGAGGGTAGAACAAAGCTAATGAACTTAAAAGATGACACCTGATCAAGTAATCCATTACTCAGATTCCAGCATGCTCAAAAATCATGTATCATTTACTTTCACATAAATGTCCATTATCTCTTGTTTGGTTTTCTTTTTATGTGGTAAAATTGTTATACCTCCTAATATCCCCTGACAAAGATTTAATGCTGACATTTTTTGTGGTTTAACCCCAGCTTCACACAGCCACTCACTCACTCCCCCAGTGGGAATGGGGGAGAGAACTGGAAGAGTAAAAGTAAGAAAACTCATGGGTTGAGCTAAAGACAGTTTAATAAGTAATGCAAAAGCTGCACACGCAAGCAAAGCAAAACAAGGAATTCACTCACTGCTTCCCATCAGCAGGCAGGTGTTCAGCCATGCCCAGGAAAGCAAGGCTACATCATGCATAACAGTTAGTTGGGAGAATAAACACCATCACTGAAAACATCCCCTTCCTTCTTCTTCCCCCAGCTTTATATAATCACCTATATGGTCTGCAATACCTTTTGGGTCAGTTGGGGTCAGCTGTTCTGTCTGTGCCCCCTCACAACTTCTTATACATCCTCAGCCTACTCACTGGTAGGGTGGTGTGAGAAACAGAAAAGGTCTTGATTCTGTATAAGCACTGCTCAGCAGTAACAAAAATATCCCTGTATTATCAACGCTGCTCTCGGCACAAATCCAAAACATAGCCCCATTATAACTACTATGAAGAAAATTATATCTATCTCAGCCAAAACCAGCTGTGTTTTGTACCTATACCTCCTTCATCTATGTACCAAAAATCTCTCCCCGCTTCCCTGCTGACACAGTGCAAATCTCCAAATCTGCAGTTTTAACAGAAAGTGAATCTGATTTTGACTCAGACTCCAGATGGGTATAGCTGTAAAGATATTGTTGTGTGAAAGATTAGGTGCTACCTTAGACAAAGAACTGTTCAGCTGCAAGCTTAATAGCCTCTGAAACAGCAACTGCCACAAAGAGTTACTGGGTACCAATATTGCTATCCATAATAACAACAGTACTGCAACAGAAGACGGAAGTGCTGGAAACTCCCGATGGTATTGAATTCTCTGCAAAGAGAGCTAGTAACCCCTGAATACAGCTCAGGACCCTTGCAGGTTGCCTTTGTCCACATATTATAGTTTTGACAGTCAGCATGGAATTTGCTATGGGATGCTAGGGGGTGAGATGCAGTGGAGGGACCACAGTGCGGGTAATCTTCCAACCCTTCAGAGTGGGGATCTGTCGTACAGTTACCTACCACTCTTTCACCTGGCAAACACAACACATGGAAAGTGCAGGAGTAAGGTTATTCCCACCCACCCAACCTGCTGATTCACTCAGTGCTCTCCTCACAAGGAGAATCCTTGCACAAGGCTTAGCACCTATAGTCTATACAGCCCAAGCAAAATTAGTGGGCATAAGTGAAGGAGAGATGGAAAGCCAGCAACTGCAGCACAAGGCGTGGAATGAAATTGCCACTTTCTGCCCCAGAAATCCCAGCACAGGTCCAGGCTTGAGGGCTAGGAAGAATCATATCCCATCCTAGATCCACTCCAACATGCACACTGAATTGACCTCCTGGCTTCTCCAGTTCTCAGTAATTAAAAAGGACATTCTTCCGTATACCACCCTGCCTCACTAGACATTACCTCACCACCCAAGTTAGTGAA
Source organism: Psittacula echo (assembly GCF_963264785.1). Lineage (NCBI taxonomy): Eukaryota > Metazoa > Chordata > Aves > Psittaciformes > Psittacidae > Psittacula > Psittacula echo. Next base: position 21,903,688 of record NC_137740.1, read on the forward strand.
GGCCAGTTATGTCCAAGTCTATTGCCCTGAGAGCCTAACTCTGCATCCACCTCAGCCAGCAGGAGTTTCATCATCATCTTCAAAAAAGCAGAGATTACTATTACTGTGAGAAGACTCAGTGTCAGTGCCACAAAGAAGAGACCAAGGCCAACATGGCAGACCATGCTATCAACACAAACACAGTTGTGATTTACACACTTCCTTCTGAGATTCTCCACAGATCCAAGGAACAGCCTTTGAAAAAGCTGTGTTCTCCCAGAAATAGCAGGGACATACCTCAACAGGGCATATGGATAGGCTTGCAGAGCAGCCAAGTCTGCCATGCCCTATAGCACACAGCAGATCAGCAGCAGGCATGAGGTATTTCCAACTGCAGGAAAAAAACAAAACAAGACAGCTTGGTTAGGTGATGTAATAGAGAAAACACAATGCCCATCTCCCTTAGACACAATGAACACAGGTACACAAATAGCTAGCTGCCAGCTCGGACACTGGAAACACAGGAGTATTATGCTAGTATTACAAACACTAAGTTTGAAAGCAAATACTTCCTCCCACCTTGTGAAGATGCAAACCTAAATCCTTAGAAGCAGTGGTGAATTGTCTCAGTGGATGCACCTGAACAGACTCTGCTGGAGAGAGAGAAGAGAAACACCACAAAGTTCAAATGCCCTCTGATCACCCATAATATTTGGAGGCCATCAGTGCAGCTGCATACCTGCATGATAGGAAGGCAGCTGGCTTTTCTACGTAGAGCTTGCTGGCTATCCCTGCTGCAGCCACCCAGGCAGACACTGTCTTGGCGTGAGACCTCTAAAAGGTCTTGGACTATATTTGTGAAAAATAACAACCCATAGGACCTATGATAAAGGGGCTGGGATGGATAAGCAGAAGTAGCCAGGCAGCCAGGATGCTGCAAGAGGCACAGTGTTTTTCAGATAGGTATCAGAAGTGCCTAACGAAGCTTGTCAGGGTCATCCTGTACCCACAAACCCAGCAGTTCACGCAGAAGGGCATGCTAAGCCCCACTTTCACAAATCCCAACCTACCATCCTAACACCAATAGTTCTGTGCTAGAAAAACTATCTCTTGTTGAGGAAATAATGCAAAGGGACAAACTCCTCTGCTACTTGCCATGGCTCCTCCAAGGAGAACAAATGTCCTCCAAGATGAAACAGGGCTTTGCATGACAAGCAAAACACAGCAAAACTGTGTTCATCTGTAAGATAAAGGGAACCCATTATAACCACCTTGCACATGTAAACTGCACCTACCAATTGAGAGACCTCAAACCAGTAGATGCCTTGGCATTCCTTTAACTCAGTCCTAGAAAATCCTGTTGTCTGGTGCTGCTCCTGCTTCCTTGATGCTCAATAAATGCCACACTGTGAGCTAAGAGACAGGTTTCCAGGGTGCACAAGGCATGTCATCAGTCACTAGAAAGACACATTCCTTAGGTGCACAGTTGAGACACAGATGTGACCCATGATTCCCATGCCACTATAATTCACCCAGCCTTAACAATATCCCCTTACCCAGTGCACTTCCCCATTTGTTTTACATGAAGTGTCACTGCCCAGCCCCACAGAAAATAAATGTTTAGACAGAGGGAGATGTCAAGGAACCTCCTTTCTTTATCTCAGATTAATTATTCAATTCTGCTTGTTTAAAGACTTACTTTGCTGAGCTATGAGGAGTAAGTCATACACTACACATAGCATGCCATTCAGTGATATCCCCTGGCACAGCTGCCAGGTAAGGCTGGGGAACCGCTGGCAACCAATTGCACTATACAAACACTGTGGATCTGGGAAACAGGAAAGCAACATTTTTAGGAAATGCTAGAGTAGGGCCAAAACATGCAGAACTGTTTCATTCTTCTAATGAAGACTGGTTTTGTTTCATTCTTCTAATGAAGACTGTTTTCCCTGTTCCCCTCTTGCCTTGAGTCCAAAAGCCCAGAAAGAATCAGGCTAAAAGTACAGTTCTTTTTTCTTTTTTTTTTTTTTTTTTTTTTCCCTTGAAGGATCATGCAAATAGAGCATTACTATTGATTTATACAAACCAACATGTAGATAAGTGTAGCTGAGTGATTTTTACCTAGACACCAGAAGGAAAGTTTAGCTTCCTTAAGTTAACTCAGGGAAACCAGACCATAGAGAACTGATTTGTGTGTATCAGGCTCTTACCTGATGAAACATAGGATAAACTTTGTGCAACAAGGAAGAGTTATAACAGATGATGAATAGATAATGGGGTGTAAGGGCTCTGAAGAGGTCACCTGCACTACCTTCTTGCTCTAAAAGAGGAGCCATAAACTATCTCCACACTTCTGCATGTGCACACTTTTATACTTGTAGAGCATCCAGCATGAAAGAGCCCCATGCTGATGGACACTTCGATGATTTAAGTGTTAAACAACAGATAGATGCTATTTATGTGGAAATCGTTCCTGTTGGGACAAAGACACAAAAGTAACATTTTCTCCAGTGTCTCTGCCTGCCTCACCTGCACTCTCACTGCTCATCCATCTCCCAGGATTGCCTGGAACATTGCACATGTAAGAGCATTTTCAAACAGCTCACATTTTCTTTAGAAAGTCAACCTGTTCAGTAATGGCTCATTCTGCTCCTCCCACCCCCTGCTACACACTCCCTTGGGGCCATGAGGGGAGAAGATTCAGCCTGCATTGGAAAACAGCTTTATGTACATTAAAATATCACTACTTGTGAGTCTGATGCCATTGCAACCTAGATAGCCAGAAACAGCAGCTTTGTCCCAGTGGAATATAAAAGGACAAATTTCCAGGCTTCCAGAAGGGCTCAAGATATGCAGGTGCATTTAGTCCTGCAGTAACAGAATCTGGAACTGCAAAAATATTACAAGGAGGATGGAACTACATTGTTTCAGGTCATTATATTTTATATAATATCCTTGTATACCTGTACCATGAACCTCCAGCTCAAAGATTAAAATAAAACCATTTTATGGAGACAAAAGTAATAATCCTACGCCTACCGTTTTTCAATACACTAAAAGAACGTTATGAAGCACTTGGTGACATCAAGGACCTCTACAGAGTACACAGGTAGGAAACAAAAAAATACTTCTCTGTAATCAGCCACTGCTTCAAAATGACAAATAAAGACCCAAAAACATTGTTTACATAATCCTTTTTCCCATTTTAAGCAATATAAATATTTCCATTTTCAAACAAAAACATTTTTTTTTCTGGTCATAAGGCTGCAGGATTCCTGGCTGTGCCACAATTGTCCACTACAACTCAGTCAGACTGTTCCAGCCTAGATGTGCAGAGGACATCAGACATTTCAGAAGACAAGCAAAGAACAGGGGAACTAGGCAATCTTCAAACACACTTTGATGTCTTGTAGAACTATAAGACAAAGACAGGACTGCAACCCATCCCTCTCACAGCTGTGTTTAGAGAGGACAGCAAGTTATCACAGAGTTTAGGCTATCAATAGGGCTGATGGCAGGGGGAACAGTGACAAGAAATACAAGGATAAGGCTTGCACCAGCTTTTCCTCCCAGTGCTGAAAGAACTGTGTGTCAATAGGAGATTATGTACAGCAGTGGGTGTAGAGTCCTCCTGCATTTATAGGATCACAGCCCAAAAAGCTAGTGTGCAGGAAAGGGAGGGAGCAGAGCTGCATGAGTCAGCAAGGTGAGCCATTGCAGCCAGATCACTCACAGTGGCTCACGCTGTCTTCCCTTGGGGGCCATGACGGGGTAAAAGTCAGAAAAATTATTGCCTGTTCCCAATGAGGAGGGATGCTTCAGGAGGTTACTTGGTCATGTCCAGCTGCCCTAAGACACAAATGTTTTGGAGAGCAAATCAAAAGCAAGTCCTCAGTTCGTTCCCTTCCCTGATGTTTTCCAGTCTATATGATCCCCCAGGAAAGCACTGGCAGACCAACAGCAGTCTCCAGCCCCGTGGCAGGAGACAGATCAGAACTGCCAAGGACTGTTACCCATCAAGGTCCTTCATACCAAGCTTTTCAGATTTTTGAGATCTACACAGCTACAGAAGCATAAGCCAGGCCCACAGAGGGATGTGTCATGGGGCTGTATCAGGACTATATGGGACCTTGTGGGAAGCCTTTACTGTTATTTGCCCCAGGAAACCTGAAGGGCTTTTTCAATATCACAAGAACTGAGCTAAAGCAAACAGCCAGATTTTAGGCAGAAAGCAGCCAAGAATTACTAACTCCAGATATCATCTGCCTCTTGGTGCCATCACAGTAGCAAATGATTCTGCATTTTGCTGGCAAGATGAAAGTCTTAGAGAAGCCAAGCAGAAAGAAAAGTACTTCACCATTCTTGGATGGCTTTAAGTGACCTTCCTAGTCCTGCCAGAGATACACAGGTGTGTATACACAGCTGCGCACACCGTGGCTCTGCCACAGCTGGGGTTGCTATTTTGGCAGTCCCTAGATCTGAACTGATCAAAAATGCACTGGATGCAAGAGGACCGTGCACAGTGGCACTCCTGCAAAACGCAAGCTCAATGCAGTGGCAGTAGCAGCAAGAGCCGAATTCCCATTTAAATAAAATGCCAAAAGGCAGTCAGCGAAAGTGACATTTATGGTGTTACTACAAATGCATTCAGTGGGAAGCTGAGTAGCAGAAGCAGGTTGGGGGGAAAAAAAACAAGCTGTAGTGAAAACTGCCATCTGTATATTGTGCCCCATTTTTAATATTCTGTATTCTCATAAAAAGTGTTGTTTCTGTCACTATTCAATCTCCCAAACTCACATGGAACACTGTTAAAAGTCAGCAGTGTGTGAAATGGTATTTTAAAATAAATGAAACCCGCTCGCAAAGCTGCGGAGGAATATTGCAATGCCAGGGTGCTGACAGACAGGCATTGAAAAGTAACAACCGTTATCATCTTAAAGCAAAGCGGATTAAATAAAAACCCACAGCTAGTGGTGCATTACCAAGTCTGATATTGACACAGCTGCCGTGGTGGTTATTTTTCATTGTCTCATCAAGACAAAGCATCATGGGATATCAATCTTCCCTCTGTCAGGCCATGCCTGGTGTAAAGTTTTTCGTTTACATTTTCATTATATCCCTTTTATCTCAGCTGCCAGCAAAAAAATATATACGTATTTTATATATATATACACACACATATTCATATATATGTATATCTATAACTATGCATGCATATACTTTCGGGAATGCAAAGACTTGTTGACCTTTGGTGCATTGCCAAACCACAGCCTCCGGCCACGAGGATCACCATTCTCCTAAGACAAAGCCAACCCCTGTTTGTCCATGTTAGATGTAGGAGGTGGATAGACTGCAAGGTCTGGTTTATGTCCCTTCCAACTAGGGATAGGCTTAGTGGTGAGCTGGTAAATGTATGATCCTTTGAGAGCTTTATAGCCAAGAAATCCAACTCACACAGCTGCCAATGCTTTCTAAGAAGGCCCATTCGTGTAGCCAGATTTCACTGGACAGAACAGGTAAGTATTTTCCGTTATCTAGCTCAGTTTGGTGCACAGAGAAGAGGAAGAAAAAGCAGAAATCATAATTCTCCATGGAGAGCACTGGCTGTCTCATCAATACTAGTAGCTATTGCATTTCTTCCTTTGTAGTTCTGCAGGTTGATCTCTGCATCCAATCATTCCACACATCTCTGGCCTCAATACAACTTTAACTTTCCAGCCTTCCAGTATTAGCAAAGCACTGCTTCTGTTTTTAGGAGGCTTAGAGAGAGAAATTATTGCCTTATTGCTAGGGCAGAATCCACTTCCTGAGTATGCCAAAAGCCTCATGGTGCTCACTTGCAACCACAGCCTTGTATCTCAGCCTGTGCTTTCACTCCCACTAACAGCTCTGCTGTTCCAAGGCATAAGACAGAGCCAGCTGTTTGCAGCTGGCTGCAGCATGACCCAGAGCAGCAACGACTGCAGTAAAATGTGTTCCTTCCCTTATTCTTAAGAGAGCCTCATCTTCCCAATTTGTTACAAATGTCTGCTATAACTGCTCTTCTATGCTTATTATTTAATTAAGTGCAGCCTTACTTACAGCATTTCTTGTTCTCTTTATGTCTCATCAGAGGCAGGTCAGCACTGTCCAGCACTTCAGTCCTTTAAGAGTAGGAACTCTGGGAAATGTAGTTCCCAGTGGAAAAACCGGGCTAAAGCAGCCCCAGAGGGTTCCTGGTGTCCTGGGGGAGCTACAAAAGAGGCAGTGAAAATAGTGAAGCAAGACCCCTCTCCAGCGACTGCGAAGAAGCAAGTGTATAAGAGACCAGCTACTGAAATTCCCTGCCTCTCTCCTAGTGGCCTCTCTGATGAGCTGCCTGTAGGCTGACAGTGCAAAACCAGTATCTCCCCACCTTGCAACTCCAAAATCAGATAACTGCCCAAATCCTGTGCAACACTGAACAGACAAGTTTACACTAGTTCACACATGCTCTGTTTATAGCCCACCATGCTGAATAGCAGGAGTAAAACATTGACTACACCTTTCCTAAGCCAGGAAAGCGTTCTCTGCGGTGGCCCAGAGTTTTCCCTATCCAAGCAAGTATTATCTCCAGTAATACACCAGCTTCACTGGCACTTCTCTTGAGGTGATGTCTTTGCTGCTGAAAAACACAATGCAATGTAACCAATTCATCCACCTACCTTCTTTTCCCTACCTCAGTTTCCCGAGCACTGTAGGCAATGTCGTTAAACGCTCCACAGTCTCTCTCCTGCTGCATCTCCCAGGCTGTCTACACCATTCCCCCACTGTAAATCAGAATCCCCCTGCCAGAAACTTCTATCACACCAAAGGGTCTCTACAATTCTGGGATGTTTGTCCTTTATCTTGCTGCTAGGCGCATTCCCTTTCCGTTCCCAAAAATGTTCCCTTCTTCTAAACAGTTAGTTGTCCCAAGGTGTTCCCATTTAAAGAGAGGATCATTAGCCACTGCAAAAGACAAACCTCTGGGAAGCCACAGCAGTTTAGTGATGCTCCAGCCCCCACTTCGTCCCTCTGAGATCATCTGCATCCATGCTCACTTGCACCCAGCATCAGTCCCTAGATCCTGCCCCACCAGCCTACAGCCCCAGACCAACAGCAGTTACACCTTCTCCACAGCACTCAGCATAGCAAAGGGTTACACCAGCTCTTCCAGCAGCATTTCCTCTCTCCCCATCTCTGCAAGCAGCAGCAATTGCCATTCTGCATCCTTAATAGCAGCGTAATCAAAAGTTATGATGCATTTTTCAGTAATCACAAGAAATGATCCCCACTTAGCGTTAAGTAAAGCAAATTTGCCACTGGAAGGATGAAAAAAAGAAGAAAAAGGAAGAAGTCAAAAGCATTTCAATTTTCATTTGAAACGAATGAGTCAGAGTCAATTTGGTAAAGCAGTTAACAGCATCTGTGCTCCCCTTCCCAGGCCCCGTAACAGGTACAATTTGCTTTTAACAAACAACCTCACAGAGGTCTCTGGCACCATGTTAACATAGTGGCATTCAACCCCTCTTGCTGTTGTGTATTTAAATTGGGTAATAGAGTCAGGCAGAGGAGATCCACCATGAATCTTAAGAAGTGTGATTTGACAGCATCTTTTAAAAAAAGGCGGGGGGAAGGAGCTTTATTTAAAAAAAAAAAAAAAAAAAAATGAGTTTGAGAGCAGATTCTGCTGTGTTATTTCAAAGCAGCATATTAAAGACAACAAAAGTCCTAGAAAATCCCAGCATGGTGGCAGCACCCCAGCAAGCTTGGAGCCCTGACCAAGCAGACCCCCTTCTGAAAAAGCTCTGCAAAACAAGCCAAGACGTTTGACACCCAAGGCACATTCAGCCTGGGTTCATTTGAGATACTTTGCCCCACACCAAGATCAACAGTAGGAGGCTGTATGTAGGAGAAAAAAAAAAAAAAAAAGAAAAAACCAATATAACAGCCCTTCATGTTCATGCTAAGGGTACCCTGACCTCTCAGGGCATCCCACATCATCCTATAGTCTCAGCAGTTGCTTAGAGAGGGCTACCCCTGGACTGGGAGATAAAAACAAAGATGTGTGACATACCTCCAGCCACCCCTTTCTGATCTCTTCTGACCCCAGAGTATCTCTGTCCTTGCCCCACATCACAGGCAGGCTCTTGTGATGCTCTCATCTCACCAAGATTTTGGTTCAGGCATCTTCTCTTGTTTATTTGTTCTTTAAAGAAATCTCATTTCATTACCTTCCAGGCTTCTCAGCTTTGTGGGGAATTACAGGAGGCCAATGAAAAATTCATGTTCTCAGCCAGTAATTGGCATTTTTGTTTCCCTTTTTTAGAGGAAGGAAAGCAAAGAAAAGGATGTGAATGGGGCAGACAGCAGGGTGAGTGGGTATCTTCTACCAGTTATCAAGATAAAAGTCTGTCATATTGCTCCTGTCCACTATATTCTGGTGCTTGCTCCAAGCAAGCCCTGTAATCCTGCATATTGAAATTTGAAAGCATTCCTGGTACTTTTATTAGAGGAACAAGCAATGAAAGGAGACTGGACATACTCAATTATTACAGTGTAATCCGCTCCAAATGAAGTCAATCCAATCATCCAGCATTCTGCTTTCTTCTCATTTTTTAGACTTCAAGTAAGTGCTTCCCAAATTCCAGTCGAAGTTACTGTTACAATCAATAGCACAAGGGCTCTCGGCATAAGACTCAATTAATATGATGCTAGCAAGTGCTCCCCTATTGATCTCAGGCTAGTCTGAAACAGCAGCCAGCAGTGGCACCAACTAGTAGTAATAGCAAGGAAGATGAATAAAAAATAAGAGGCTGCCAATAAGCTAAAAGGAGAAGCAGACCTCTTTGTCCAAGGATACCCAAGAAAAAGAGAAGCCCATGTGCAGAAAGCACAGGAAATTCTCCAAAGAACTAAGTCTGCCCACCTGTGATCTGTTTTCTTCAGCAGATTTGCCATCAACAAGCACAAGACCAGGATTTCACCCACCCAACATGTGAAAAGAAACTCTGTTCAGCCACCTTCAAGGTCCTGTCCTGCAAAGCTACGGACGGGCAATGCTTCTTCCTCCTTCCTTCCCTCCCTCCTGCTAGCAGCAAACTCGCTGTCAGCCAGGAAACAGATTGCTACATACAGCACAACCAAGGCTTGAGATGATTAGATCTATTAATACAGTGCATCTGATTCACCTCCAAGGCCCCAACGCTCAGTGACAAATAGGGACAGGCTTCCCTGCTTTGCTGAGCAAGGCCCTGTGATAATGACCTCCTTGCCAGTGGGTGCTCAGAGCCTGGACGGGCAGGACCAGCACAGACAAGGGAAAGCAACATCCCCACGTTCTGGTGGGTGCCCTGGAAAGATCCCCAAAAGGATAGAAGATTGTCAGCGCAGGGAGCTATCTGTCCCAGGTGGTTGTCTCAAAGCTTATGTCCTGGCAGGTCCTTATTGCTTTGAGGGTATAGAGGAGTCCCTGTTTCCTGCCCTTCTGCAGTTTCCTCCAGCTGGGATTGTTCCCAGTCCCACCGGAGAAATTGAGCTTCTGGCTCAGTCCCTGCTACCTGATGCCATCAAAGGCCCTTGTAAGTCCATGCTTTCCCATTGACTGCCACCTGGGATCTGCATTTCCCTGAGGTCAGAGAAGGATCCGTTCCTCTGAACTTGTCACCTCCTCCAGGATCACCTCTCGCCACACACATGCCTAAGAAAAGCCACCCACTGCAGTACAGCAGGGGAGGTGGGATGGGCAGTTCCCTGGGATACACACTTCCCTTGAGTTTCTCTGACCCCATGCCTAGCCCCAAGTCCTCTTGGTATCACAGCTGTTTTCTCAGAGCAGGAGAGTATCACCCTATGCTCCGCTACTGAACATCCTCTTGTACGTCCTAAGCATCTCCCTCTAGCTGTGCTTTGTCCATCATCTCATGCACTTAAAATGAAACTGGAAAGATCACACTTTAAGCATGTCAAGCAAAGATGTGAAGCTTTTCACAACAAAGTGAAACCCTAGACGTTCCCTACCAAAACCTGCTGTGTGACTTGTAGAAATCAGTCAGGCCACACTGCCTCGAGGGCTGATTTACATAGGATGAGGCTTTCATGCCTTAACTTGCTTGCCCCAGTCTTGCCCTGCAGAGCTTGTGCTCTCCCCTGCCATGCCCTTGGCCGGGAGAGAAAAGCCAGACAGCTATCACTCCAGCAGGCCTGACATCACCTGTTACCAGGCAGGGTGACTTCTCCTCAGCACCAGCTGCAGCCCAGGGTCTACCTCTGTGCAGAAGCTCAGAAGCAAGTTAAAGGTGGACACTTAGTCCACCACTTATTACATACCAGGCTCCCATTATGATGAATTGGCTGAATGATGGCTACCACCAGCTCCCAAAGCTCACACAGCTTTCTAATTTCATTTTGCAAAAATTAGGCCAAGGCAAAATTGTTTCTGAGAGGAAGCAAAAAGCAGTTGTTTTCCTCCTGCCTCCAAAACAGTGTGACCCTTTGCACAGTCTCAGCAGGACCTTTTCTTGATGTGCTGTCTTTCTTCCTGACCATGTGAGTGCAAAGGGGATAACCAGGAACCTGCAGCTCCAGTGGCTGCTGCCTTCTGTAGCCACAGCAGGGTGGGCATCTCTGGTGCTCCTGCAAAGACCCTGAGAAGGGAAGTGGGAAACACTGCATTAGAGGACCACACAACTCATTACCCCTCCTGCACACACCATCATCACCATACCACTGAAGCTACAGGGCACCTTGCCAGCCCTTGCTCAGCACTGAGAGCAAACAGCTAGTTGATCTCCAGACAGAGAACACCCAGCACAGGACAGGGTTTGAAGCAAACTTCTGCTGTCTCCTGAAGGCTTCAGAAAGCCCAAAAAGCAGCTTCCCCCATACAAAAGGACCTGTGCCAACCTCTGCAGTACACCAGCACACCCATGAGGAAAACACGGGGTGGGGACAGGTATAATTAGGTTAAAAAGTCCATAGATGGTACAAAGACTTTTCTGGGAATGGAGACAGGCTTGAAAAACATTCAAATTCAGCATTGTTTCACAGGACACTGTTCAGCTCTTCTGAAGGCAGGAGTGAAAGCCACAGCCAAGATGTTAGTGGCTTTGGGTGTCTCTCCCAAAAGCATGGAGTGCTGTAATTCTTTTTGTAATGATTTCTTCTGTATTTCTCAGTTCCATAGAAACCTGTTCTGTTACCCACAGGTCAGATTTAAAACTGCACAAAGGACTGAAGAGTTCAAAGTATATCAAAGATGTTTTCTCACAGAGTCACTCCCAGACTTTGGTGATTTTCGCATTCTTTGGGTTTTCTGCTTAGTTTGACCAGTGAAAGCAACCCTTAAAGGCTCAGTCCAGCAGAAACAACCATGCTTTGCTAACTAGAAACGCTTTATCACCCATTCACCTCTTTTGGTAGGAAAGACATTCCTATGCTGTTCTTCACAAGTGGCACCAATGAAGGGCAGGCAGCAAAGCCACACTACAATTGTTCTGAACAATACGGAGGAGGCTCCTCGGTTGAGGGAAATCGGTTGCAAAGGTAGTCTAAGCAGGTCTGAGGTTGGCAAGTGTCAGTTCTAGGTGGCCAAGCTGTCTCCAAACCAAGCACTTAGCTCTCTGGCAGAGACAGACTCATTTCTCCTACGAACAATCCTGCAATGCCAGAGAGAACAGTTCATGGGCTTTCATCTCCCTCCAGCTTCACCTGCCAAGGTCCCACTGACTCTCTTCTGTCTGCTCACCACTGTACCCTTGTAAAGGAATGCTCATGCACAGAGATAGATGGGATGAAGAACCTCACTCATACAGAGCTGAGTGGCAGAGAGGGTTGCTGTGGAGTTAACTAACTTGGGATGTTGAGATGAACAGGTGAACACATGCCTCCCTTAAGGATGGACTCTGTGCTCAGTTTCCTTCCTCTTCCATTGCTGGAGGGCCCTCAGCCCCAGCCTGGAGGGGGGCTGCTCATTATACATCTCCCAGCTGAACTGTTACACATTTCTGCTGTGCTTCTCAGACAGAGGACTTTGCTACCAGTGAGCGGGAGAGAAACTGCCATCTGGGACTGCATGTGCTTTCCAGACAGATGGCTGACTATTCTAGTCATGTTTTATTTCTAGCAATGGTTCATACAGCAACAGCGCTAGTGTGAAAATGGGATGTGACAAGATGTGTATTGCTTACACCTTCTGTAAAGTTCAGATAAAACCAAGTTGTACAGAATGTAAAAATCAATATAATTAGGTAATTAAAAAAAGTGCAAACCCCTGATTTAATGGTGCATTGTGTTCATGTATATTACAGATTGTGTATATATGTGATATGGAACATACATATGTATGTTTCCACATTTATGCATGTATACAATGCAAAATGAATGAAAAATCATGAATGTGTATGTTTATCCATTAAAATAAACCCAGCTACCTGTTCCAGCAGGCATTTCAGACAGAATTTCTGAAAACCACCCACTGTTTCACCCTTTAGACCAAAGCTCCACTAGACAGGAAATTCCCTCCTTTGTGCTCAAGTATGACACAGTGCAAGCTCCTGGTTTTGCCCACATTCTTTGGACATTATATCTGCATTCTGTAATACTTAGCAACTACATCTAGAAATGGTAGTAGTAAGAAGAGCAGCATTACACATGTACAAGCTCTTACTTTATAAGCACTGGTTAAGGTTAGGATCATTGCACTGCCTTCTGCAGAGCTGTTACTCTAAGCAGCATCGGGAAGCACAACTACAGAAAGACTGACACATTTCAATGTATATAGAAGTGCTATAAAACCCATTTCTGAGTTGTTCTGCAGTTTAGGTTGGAACAAAGGCTTGAACCGAATGTATTAAAGGCCACTGATGACATATCTAGAGCTGGCTAGAAATAGGCTTTCCTTGCGCATGGAAGCACTCTGCAGCTCAGCTCAAGAACTCACATCTCCCACACACAGGTCTTCATGCAGATTCAAAAAGAAGGAAAAGGTTGGCAAGGAAAGTATTAAAGACAAGACTACGTGTTCTCTACCTGCCCAAAGGAGCCAGTGCAGATGTCATGAGCTTCTAAAAGAGGCTGCTGCTGGACTCTCATGTCTGAGGCTACTCCTTGCATCATGCCCTGCTTCTTCAGTCTCAAGAGCAGTGAGGGTCCATCTCCTTTTGCATCATGTGAGACAACATGGAATTAGGCAGGAGAGCTAATGGGAAAGGTATTACTTGATCTGTAAATACACAGATCCCACCCAGGAAACTCCTGTGCTTGTGGGCTCACAATCCATCTCTTAAGGGGCTTGAGATAAGTGAAGAAACAGCATTGAGGATCTGTTCCTATAATTACGTGTTTGTTATGATGGACTAATGCAGAGCAGTAGTGGTAAGAGACTCAAATGCAGTGTGGCATGCTGAGGTCATCTGTGTACCTGTCCCTGCAAGGTTACCATCAGACAGGTGAGAGACAAAGCATGCAGCTGGCCTAACATTAAACTGCAGGACTGTGGCTCAGTGAACATTGGTGGCAGCTAACACAGGACACTTGTGCACACAAGGCCTAGGAACCTATGCAGGGACACAAAATGATACTCACGGATCGATTTGGGGATGCAAACCAGAAACATTAATTTCAGAAGCAAGAGGTGAAACTAGGCAAACCATTTACTATGGGCAGGGATCCAAGCCTGGAAAGACAGACAAGTAAGAAAGTGCCACCTCTAAATCCCCCATGACTCACTGACTCAGCAAAAGACTTCTTGCACTCTCAGGCCTCAAAGTAGAGTGAAAAGAACGTTACATAGAAACCAGACCACGTCTGGGGAGTTTTGGCAATAGCTAACTCTGTGTTTTTGTCACTTTGCAGCTCTCTGGGTGTCACTCAAGCTGGAAATCTTCTAGTCCAGTTCCCATTAGGTGTAGATGTGTTTTCACACTTCTGCCTAGCCAGGTACTTTCTGTACTGCTGATGGTTAATTACTTGACAATGAATCACACTGCTCAGCAGGGAGGTGGGGCAAAGAGTGTTACCTGAGCAAATCATGGAGAAAGGTAGCAGGGAAGAAAACACCTCTGCATCAGGCAGGTGGGCACACACATACAGGATCCATGAGGAATAAATTCAGAGCGGAATAGCCATAAATCTCCGAGCCTGGCCACTGGGGTGGTAGTTTCTTTTCCCCCTCCCCACAATAGGAAAATTCTGCTCTTTCCATGAGGGGTGGGAAGTTGCACAGGGCTGCATTGAAATGTAAATTCACTCAAATTATTAAGCACAAGAGAGCAGCTCCTGCCAGCCTTTTGTTCCACAGTCAGAATGTGTAATCTAGAAGAATAAATATAGTCAGATATCAGCTAAACAAAGAGACTCAGGGCCATGCATATTCAGCGACCCTCTCCCCCAGGACATCCCTTCCCTCTTTATCAGGGAGGCTCTTTCTGCAGTCAACAACTGTAGATCAAAATGCCCTCATTAACCAGGGCTGAGATTAAAACCGATTGCTGTTTCATACTGAGGGTGAGGGTCCTTTATTTTTTCTCCAGGAGCAGAGATCTCCCTACCTCCTGGTTTTCTAGTCTGCTCCTTTGCCATCCTGTGAAGACAGGGCAGGGGTGCCTTTGAAGCCCACTGGTGCTACACTCCTGTCAAACAGGCGAGGTAGTTGCAGGACAAAGTCCCAGGGCCCAGTAGCTAGCGTGGCTCCAAGAACTGCCCTACACTTTGCTGCCATGTCCACCTCTGTGCTATTAAGAGGAGAATATCCCAAGGAGAGGGCAGCAGACTACAGGTCTATGCAGGCTTCCCTAAAGAAAGTAGAAACTACCATGTATTTTCTCTGCCACTTACAGAAAGGATTACATGCAGTGAGCCTGACAATAAGTGGAAACTCCCAGAGATGCTTAGATTAAAAGACCACCCCAAGCAACCATTGCTTATATTTCTTCCCACAAGCCACTTATCTCCCCCAGCAAGGGAAGCTGAAGCCACCCTCAGAGGTCCAAGTCCAGCTGCCTTTGCAGAGCTGCAAGTTCACACTCTGTGCTGTGATAACTGAGAATGTCTACTATCTCAGCTCTCTGGTTATGTGAGAGCAGATGATCACACTGGCATGAAAGTGGCTGGTAACTGGATCGAAAAGATAGGCCCAGCTTCTCAAAGCCATTCCAGCAGCAGTGGAGACCAGCATATCAAGCAAGCAGCCAAGGACTGTATCTGCCCCAAGCTGCAAGGAGAGGCAGCTGGAGAAGGAGCAAGCATCAGGCAAAGAGAGGTGCTCTCCCTACTCACTGCTGGGGTCATTACCTAAACACAGCTTCTGCATCTCCAGTGCTGTCAGTCTCACATCTGTCACTACCTGTAAATGCACTGCAAAATTTAAAGATGAAGTGGAGAAGGACAAGGGGGGGTGGGGGGGGGGGGAATCAATTTGGCTGTTTTTGAGTTATATGAATATAATAAACCCTGAGTGTCCTGCTTTTGGATGCAGTTTGCGCTTCCAATAACTCAGCAATATATTCATTAAACAAAGAGAGGTAAAAGCAGCAAGCCATTAAAAATAAAGCACCAGGAGAGGGAAGGCCATGCAGGCTGTAAATATCTTTGACTATTTTTCAATCTTGGTTTTTTTATCCCTGCTCATTCACTAATTGACCTCTAGATCCTGCTTCTTAGAGCTGTTTCCATCACTGCACTTTGTCCTTCAAACACAACTTGCAACAAAGGATCTCAGGAACTCTCCAAATGCGGAATAGACTCAATTGTAGACCTCCAAATCAGGAGACAGGGTCTATCGCACTCATTAGTGCTGTGATGTAACACCCCTTGCACAGGGCTACAAAACCCACAGAATCAAAGATCAGGTGTCCTAGGTTCCAGTTTTAATGTGTTTGTGCACTGTGAACAGATGATCATACATAAGAAATGCCCATCTTCTGGTATTTCAGCTTTATTGCACGAAATCTACCATAGCTACAGACAGACTCTTCTTTCTTACCCATATGGAGGCATTCTGGCCATAGGGCACTGCTCCATGTCCTGATCTGGGCAGGACTTAACTCCAGATGGCAGTCACCAGAGCCTCAACATGCTGATCAGTACTGAGGACCAGCACACATTAGCACTGAGCCATCCAGAAAGAAGGGTGTCCCACTCCATGACAGCCAATGGATTTCATCACTACTTTCCAAATCCTGGAAAATGTTGAGCCTATTATATTTAGGCCCTCAAAGACTAACTCTGGGATCACCAACTTCCTAGTGTGGCTGATGGGAGGATGCCTCTGACCTAGCAGTGGCAGAAGACAGCACCTGGCTGGCTTAGCACCCTGCAAAAGTCTCCCTAACAGCCGGGATAGATCTCATGCTGATATGGAGGAAAGCAGTTGCTCAGCAGGAGGCTCAGCTCCATCTCTGCAGCATCTAGTTCTTCTCTGGAGTTCATCATTCTCTACACGATCTCATTTCTTCACAAGTTTTAGAAACTTCTCAGAGCACCCCCCAATATGACAACAAAACAGCAAGTTAGGCTTCCCTCACATTTTCTCTGATTAAAAAAATTCTTGCTGAAGGAGGCAGTCTTCAGTTTGATAAAGGCATCATTTTTTTCTGCCCCAAAACAAGTGATGGGATTTCTCTATTGCTTGCCTGCAGGCACTCAAAATGCCACAATCCCTCCTTTCCATGGAATTTTAATGAGCAGCCTTCTGAAGTTCTTAATCCCTCTCAAAGCTCACAGCATATAGCAGTTTTGAAGGAAATTGGGTTAAGACCATAAAGGCTATTAGAGAAGTTTTGTTATGTACTGACTCTGCAAGAGAGAAGCTACAAAACAGGGATAGCCTGAAGATGCTACAGAGCTTACCGGGCCTTGGAGAGCAAAAAGCAGGACCAGGAGCTCCATATCATATGCCCCTTTGACAAGTTATTTGCACCCAGTCCCTGCTAATGTTGAAAAATAGAACAAAGATCAGACAAGTTCATCTGCCTGTTTTCTCTGAGAAAAAGGTATGTTCAGCAGTGAGGGAGGAAAGATGGTACATCCCTGGAGGTCCTTATCTCCCACATGGGTTGGTCGCAAGGTTGATGAAGAACTGTTCATGCAACCTCTTGCTTTAGGCACAGCACAAGACATCAGCCAGTTCAGCTCAGCCCAGCTTGAAGAAGGGGGGGGAGGGGGGAAAGAAGCCCAAAACTTAAAAGCAGAGATGTCCAAAGGTGTCAAGGAACGGCTCTTAGGCAACCAACACCCACCCGTGTATAGGGCAGGTGATTGATACTATAGCTCTTTGGGATAAAGAGAGTTTAAGTAGCCACTTCTGACTACCAATATGCTAGACAGAAGTCCCCTCCATATTAGCCTTCTGCTGCAGGGAGGAGACTTACTACAGCCAGCATCTTTCACTCGGCAAGCCTGTTCTTAACTACACATCAGTTAAAGTTCCACCTTCTTCCCCTATACCACAGCTTTTTTCTCACTGTGATTTTACAATGGTGCAAGCCTAACTGCGTATAAATCAGAAAAAAAAGAGAGCAGAATCTGGCCTCAGCTACTTACATTTTGCCCCCTAAACAAAGCTGCATTTGATCAGGAATCTCCTTTTCCATCTACTCATTCTGGTACTAGAAGATATTTCAGAATGGCACTCTACTTGAGCAGTTTCAGAAAATATATCTTGCATTGTATTTTCCAGAGTAGAGAAAAAAGGTAATTAAATGCTTCTTATCCCCCAGGTACCCTCTGATCCATACACTAATATAATAAACTCACCCAAGATTTGACACAAAACTATTAGAGAGGGGAAAAAAAATAATAAAAATCAAGGCTTCTCAGATTGGCTCATCAGTGAATATTAATTTCTATTGTCACACAGTTGACTTGTAAATCAACTGGATCATTAACTCAGACCTTTTGTGTAGTAACATTACAGGATGTTGCAAGTTACTTAAACACTACAGTGTTTCATACACTCCCACAGCTTTGAATGCAGAGTTCTGCTCTCAAGGAAAGAGCGGAAGAGCTCAAGTCCAAACATAACCAGGCAATGCTCAATGTGACAGCTATGCTGCTGTGACTGTACTGGCCAGCTGCATGGCATTTGCCAAAATAACCACACCACACTAATCTTTCTAGCCAAATAGTGCCTTCTGCTGGATGGCTTATTGCCTATGCATACTGAAATACCAGGACTAATGAAAGACCTGTTTCTGCCAAGACAAAGGTATCCATAAAGTTTACAGGTCCAGACAAAAGACTCAAGTTTTAACTAAGGATTTGTGGCTCTGCTGAGAATAGCCTGGAGTTTCAGGGACTGAACAGATCTATATTGATTCACAACATCAAAAGGCCCAGATCTTGTCTGTTTCATATCTATTAATAATAAGTATTGACTGTAATAAACCAATTGAGAACATACTGCTGAATCTCAGTCTGCTGTGAATACTGAATTACTGGAGTGATGTGAAGCAGTTTGTTTGCTTCCCAGGCTCTTGCTGCCATAGATGTCCCATGTTTTGAATCCCGGGCATTCCTGACCATTCTCCTGCAGAAAGGCACAAGTGTTCATCATCTCTGAAGGAAGCTCTCATTTGCTTTTTCTCTAGAGAAAAGCAATGAAGTTAAAAGCCAAGGTGTTTTCAAGCAGTAAGGAATGCTAACATAAGATGCTAATTCACCTGTGCAGCTTGCAGGAAATTATGACCTATGGGATTTTACGGAGATTCATAAAAGGAACTAAGCATTTTCAGCCAGATCTCCTGTCTGGGAATGGACTTGGTGCAGACACGCTCACAGCTAGGTCAGGATCAGCTGGGCTCAGTGGTTCAGCCTTGGGGTACAAAGATGCAGCAATATGTCTCCTGCCCAAGGCCTACCCAGAAGAGGATGATACCTGTCTGAAGGAGTATAGCAGTAGTTTAACCTCTAGTACAGCCAAAAGGGGCTCAATGAGCTTCAAAATGTCTTTTCCCGCAGTGCTACTACTCAGTCCAAGTTTCAACCAGGACTCACACAACCACCGCTTGTCCATGTGGCAAGGCATGCCTGACATGCTGCTATTCCAGCAGAGTATGACTGAGATAGACTTGCTTTCAGAGTCCACATGCAAGATTGCTGAGCCTCGCCAAATCTCTTCCTCATGCACAATCAGTTCGGATCAATTGTGTGAAGGAGGCAGCCCATACCCCAGAGTTAGAAAATACTGTATGGCCACCTAAACACAAACATCGACCATGGCTCCTGTGTGTGCTCCTCTCCAACAGCTACTCATTTTCAGGATAGCCATGTTACCCAAAGGTATGTCTAGTTCTGACCAGTTTCATTCCTCTAGACATGCAGACAGAAGAGAAATCATACTTCCTACAAATCCATGCTCCTCTCATCCTTACACCATCACTGTCACACTGCCTTGGCTGCTACTCTGCTGCTCAACACTGTGTTTTTCTCTTTTCACAGACAGCCACCATGGCTAAAAGAAGAAATGTCTGCTATAAACAAGGCTATGCCAGGGACCAGGAACGAATGGAAGAGCTGCAGATTAAGAGAGGTATTTGCAGGACTTACTGATACGTGTAGGGGGCAAGAGTGAACTGCAGAGAAACAGAGCTCAGCCACACTATCCTACTTTCTCCTCCAGCTGTATCTATTCAGTCCCTTACACTCAGAAGTCTAGTGCTGTGCTTTGCTTTTGAGAGCAGTCTTTTTGTAACGAAAAAAAAAGCCTGAAGTATTACAGAGCAGGTTAAGCACTGGACAAAATAAAGAGAAGGTGATTGTGGAGAAGCAAGGGTGTCTCCATTTCCAGTTCAACAGCGACCTCTGGTCTCAGCAGACTGAAACGCACATGTCTCTTACTAGCTCAGTTTAGGGACCTTAAGATAGATAATTTTGGTCTGTTTTATCTATGGAGAATAAGGACACATCTTTCACATGTGGGCAACCACCATGACCTTCAAATCCCATCAGATGAAGCCGAGGGCTTCACAGACCCAGCAGTTGTTAAAGCATCCTAGGATTTACCTTCTCCTGCTTGGCTGATATTTAACCAGATGCCAAGAAAGACAAGGACACCTGGTTTGTAAATGGATTGTTTTCAGCACACCCAAGAGGGAATATAGATATATGTGCATTCTCACACACACGAGACTTGCATGGAAACTCTTAAACAGAGCTATGTAACCAAGACAAACAAAAAGAAAGGTGCAACTACTAAACATACCAACTGCTCCTTAAAATCTGGCGGAAGTAGCAAGTGTGATAGGATAGATGCAATACCATGATGCAACACTCTGATACCACATACACCAAGCCAGCTTGAACTGTCCAGCCGACAGAATCATTCGCAATATATCCAGCCTAAAAGGTCTGTCTCAGCTCTTCAGTATAGGGCATCCTTAACACTCTCTGCACCCCTCTCGAGTGCTGGTCTCAATTCACATTGCCACAGCAGAAGTTATGGGATGTCTAGGACTTTTCTGATAGTCCATAAAACATCAAGCCAAATCACAACTCAGCTACTAGAATTCGTTACTCTCACAGCAGCTGAGAGAGAAGAATCCCACAGGCAATCCCACCTATACCATCACCAGGGATCTAGCACCAAGGTCCTCTGCTGGGCTGTAGAAACCAGTGACAGTTCTCACCCTAGCAACTCACTGAAAGGCACATGGTCCTTAGGAACCTAGCATGAGACAGAATACCTTCCCTGTATGTCCTGCATGGAAATGTTCCAAGAGAACTGGGATTCAAGCACAATGTGGTTTCTTGGCTCATAAGTGAAGATCAACAGGCCAAATGTTTTTCTCTTGCTGGTAACTGAAAGATGCATGTGTCCATGGTAGTGCTTCCCTGGTACCAGCTGTGCCTCTCCACTCCAGTGTACCCACACACAACAGTAGATCCACTCTCCAGCTGCTCCTGCCACTTCAAACACTATGGTGCCCAGTGCCCTGCTCCAGAAAGACCCAAGCATTTGAAGATCTGTTTTGGGCTAAACAAAAACAAAGTGAGAATTTCACACCTCCAAGCTCCAGAGATGTCTTAGAGCTCCCCAAAAAATGTTAATAATAAGCTAAATATCCTAATAACTAGATCAATCAACTTCTAGGACTGCATGTAACCTCTACATGGGAAAGCTCCACTCCGCTCCTCCGTTCTCCATGCACACTCATGCAACTGTACAGTTAAGCCATTATGAAAATTCTTACAAAAAGCAGCAAAGAAAATGAAGGCCAGTATAAAATACTATTTCAGCTGTAGATTAAAAAAAAAAAAGTCTAACTAAAATTAACTATTTCTGAGTAAGACAGAAGATCTATTAAGCAACTTTAAAATTGCAGCAGCCAAGAGCGTCCAAAGCTTGGACAGAAATTGTCAGAAAATAGAGAACAGGTCTCTGCAGCTCCTGAGGTTCATATGTACTCTCCCCACACATAACTTAAAAAAAAAATTAAAAAGAAAATAAAAAAAAAAAAAAAAAAAAGGCATTTACAAACATTGCCTTACCAATATAAAATATAAGGTTGTGTGTGAGGGTGACGGAACACTGGAATAGGCTGCCCAGGGGGGTTGTGGAGTCTCCTTCTCTGAAGACATTCAAAACCCGCCTGAACACATTCATGTGTAACCTCATCTAGGTGTTCCTGCTCCGGCCTGGGGATTGGACTAGATGATATTTTGAGTTCCCTTCCAATCTCTACATACTGTGATACTGTGGAATTTCTAGGAAATTGTCATATCAAATTTAACAACTATGTTGCAGAAAGTTTGTCTTATACTTTTACAACTTTGTATGGCTTAATTACTGCTCTGCTTATACTCACAATATTATATCAGTTGTGTTCACAGGACTATACCTGCATCAACACATACAGAGCTCCAGACAAACATAGGGCGCAGAGACCAAACAAGGGCAGAGATCTGCAAACTATGAAGTTGCAGTTCAGTGAAATTTACTTATGCACAGACTTCTGCATATGTTTATATATGTTGCTATCTAAAGATCTTACATAAGCCAAGTCCTTAAAGGTGGAGACATTAGTAAAAATGAGGATATTAACCCTTCTTTCCTGTTTTAAGAGATGGTTTGTCAGGTTTGACACTGTTACTATTAGATAGAACATTTCTAACACCAGACCATATAAACAGCATCACCAAGTACCTCTGTGCTCAGCAAAAATGTCTCAGCTATCATCAGCCCATCAATCCAATACTTCTGCTTGCCTCTGTCCCCAAACACTAGTGATGTGACCCTGTTGGGTGCCTGTCCTCTGAGGCAATGGACAACCAAGTGGTAACAGCCCAGACTTGGACTCCAACCAAGGACCTAGAAGCCAAAGACTCAGTATCACTTTAGTCTTTCAGAGACCTACAGCCAAGGTAACATGTTCTGCTTCAGTAAAACCAAGAGCTTCCTGAGGTAGTCATACCCTTGTCTCAACAGCCTTCACAATCTGTAATGGGTACAAGTTTAGGCATATTAGCATCCCTTCAATTTTCAGCACTTAGACTTCACAACTCTCCTCATTTTGTCACTCTTAATATTTATAAGACATCTAGCAAATGATTGATTTTCCTTCAGATCCCTTGTCATTCACAGTTGCTTATCTCTTGCATGAAGGGGGCAATCAACAGATTTATAGCAGCCCATAAAAGTTGTTACCAAAAGTACAGTTTCTTTTTGTGTGCGATAATTTCTAATAACTCTTATGCATGATAGCAATTACTGACAAAAGTCAGCCTCTGTTAATAGAGTTTATCTCAGTTCATCATATATCCTTTGTCAGTGGAAGCATTTTGACAAGCCTGGGGTTAATTAAAACCAAGAAGACAATAAAATACACCTAATCAAACATTGCAGGTACAGAAATCAATTAGCAGATTTATGGCACTTTGGAGCCCTCTATAACATGCAAAATTCAAAGAAACTGTCAGTTCCATCCCCCCAAGACAGTGTAATTGAATTTCTAATTGAAACTATTTTTCAATAGGTAACACAATCCACAAAGTTTGATTTGCATTAAAGTGGCATCTGCAGAGGACAGAGAAACCTAAAAATAATAATAAAGGATTCCCTTGCTGGTCACATTGTTATGGGCAATAATTATTATTATTATTTGCATATTGAAAATTTTGCAAAACCCCTTTAGAATCAATGGAGTGACCAATTCTTTGCTGACACAGCTCTAAACAGTAAGATTCCTGTAGAAAGAGTTCATTTGGATCAAAGGAGGGGGGGAAATCAAGAAGAAAATTCAGAATGGGCAGAACTAAGAAATAAAGTGGGCAGAAAAGCGGCTGGGACTGACCAGTAGAACAAATTCCAACTCATGGTCCATTACCAGTAGCATCCCTAAGGGATGGATGCTGGGGTCAATGCTGTTTAATGGCATTATTAGCAACCTATGATGGGACAAAGCTGTCTCAGCAGGTAGTGGACAACACCAGAATAGTGAGGGCAAGTCCAGATGCTGGAAGATGGGATTGCTTTTCAGAGAGAGTCCAGTGAGGTTGACATTTGGAGGCAAATACCTTTACTAAGCTATTTCAGTTTTTGTCTTTCAGTACAAATCTTCACACAAGCAATGCAGCTATTGCCAATTTGGACACAGTAGCCATATAGGTCTTCGTAGAGACTTTAAGATGATTACCCAGCTCCAAACTAGATCTTTAAGATGACAAGAATAACTGAACAGGCCACAGGATAAACCCCTTGATCTTATTGTTACACTGTTTCATTCTGAAATGCAATGAGACAGACCACATAGGTACCCAGCTACATAGTCTAATTACATACAGTACTGTTCAGTATATATTACCTATATTTTACATTGCTTCATTTCTTCTGCTGCTCACAAGATATAGCTAGGAGCTATCTCTCAGTAATTTACTGTGAGATGTGAAGGACTAATAATAAAAAGTCAGAAAAAATGAGGATACAAAGCCAAAATAAAGCTTTGCTGTACTTGTATCTCTTTCAGCATAGCAAGCCAGATTATTTTAACTTTCAGTTTTAGCACTCAGATACCTAGAATCCAATATAAACAAATGTTATTTAAAATGAAATATTAAATATTCATTTAATATGTATTAAAATATTTATTAAAATATTCATGAATTTTTAATGTTATACAACAAAAAAAAAAAGGTAGAAAATTACTTTTATTCACATACCATTCTACCACTCTGATGCTAGCAAGTCCACAGTCTGTCTAGCTGGGACCTTCTTCACAAGAATCTGGGCAGAAATAAAATTAGAAGATATTAGACTTAAAAAAAATCTGGGCAAACATAACAGCAAAGAGTAAAGAATGAAGCAAGAGCAAAATTGGGCCTTCTAGTGATTTTTCTCCTATTTTAAGGAGAATGTGGATAAACGGACAAGGTCCTCAAATTG
Organism: Psittacula echo; assembly: GCF_963264785.1. Lineage (NCBI taxonomy): Eukaryota > Metazoa > Chordata > Aves > Psittaciformes > Psittacidae > Psittacula > Psittacula echo. Next base: position 21,928,043 of record NC_137740.1, read on the forward strand.
CACCCAGCTTTCCAGAGAGCACATAATTCCAACCACACACCTCTCACTAATCCACACACCTTTTCTTATACCAGGTTAACCACCTGTTTATTTTACTTATACCTCAGCAGTATCTCATCTGGAAGAACAGTGCATGCAGGCAGTAGTTTCACAAAGCACTAAGCATTATCTGAGAGAAAAGGCATTCTCTTGTCAGCCAGGCTCAGCGGTAGCGATCTCACAGCAAGAACAGCCACTTGTAATAGAGATCTGCTTTACAGAACGAGAAATTCTCTATATTACCAAAGGCAGGTTTTTTTCTGGATATCACTCACTGCAAAATTAAATCCTGGCATATTTGGGAGATGGTCCATGGAGAGGTGATTAATTCTATTAGAGGATCTGGAGGGAACTCAGTCTTATTTTCTTTGTTGAGGAACAGAAAAGGAGTAAAAAATTCAGATTGTAACTGTTTCTTCTGGAGCTTATCCTTGAAACTATCACTTTCATTGACTTAGTTACCATTATGTGGCTGCACTTGTAATAAGTGCACTTTAAATTCTGCATTTCCTAACATTGAAGGCTTTGCTTTGGCTCTCCTCTCATAGTGGCTTCATGGAGATCTCACACCTGGGACAGAACGTTTGCTGATACCGCAGCATTCACCTCCCTTCTTTCAATAGGATGAAACAAAGGACTGTTCTGTTTTTGCAACTTAAACTGGCCCTCATTAAAAGCTTTCTGGTGGCCCCAAGTACGCCCTTTGTAAGGGAATCAGAGATGCCATTGAAGCATCATCTTGTTATCAGATGTAGGAAAGGAGCTGTTTTCTGGTTTGGTTGGGTTTTCATGTTTGTGGCTGGTTTTTTTTGTGTTGGTTTTGTTTTTAATTTCCCTTCTTCATCTTTCATTCCCTTCAACTATGAGCATATCTTTTTGGTTACTCTATTCTTTGTATGTTTACATGCACTGCTTATTCCAAAAAGAATGGAAGATTTCTGGCACTGAGAAGTGAAAACTTTCCCTTAGTTATCACTAGAAGCAGCTTTCAGCACCAGCACCACTCGAATTCTCTGGCAAAGTAGAATGAAATACTTAGCGGGGAACAGGAGTTAAGTGAAGATAAGGAAGAAGAATGAAACTATCTACCCACATAGGCTGTAGGAACACAGGGCAACCACAGAGTAGGAGAAAGCTCAGTTAAGTACAAAAGCAGGTGATGGTGGGGTACCAAAGGACACATCCAGTGGGCTCAAGGGTTTTTTTTCTGGCAGGCTGATATGTAGGCGTTGAAGTTTATGGTTAAGGTTTTCCTGGTATTAGCTTAATTCCTCCTTGCTATAAGTGAAGTTTTTCTCCCTCTGTAAGACTTGTCATTACTTATCCCACAGGCCATGATTTTTCAGTTCTTTTCCATTTTGAGCTTTTGAAAAGTACCATGAAAAGCCAGCATGCATCCAGCTTACTAGACTTCACCCAGTAACAGAGCTGTATCTCTCCTTCAAGCCCACACCTTAGACGTCACTCTTATTAATACTTCCATGAACGAGATTTCCTTTTAAAGGACCATCACTGACTCCCTTATCTATGTGTCACTGTGAACCCAAATCCTGTAGTACTGCTTGCCTAAGCAGTTGTTTCTCTTTTTTTTTTTTTTTTTTTAATCATATGTATTCTCCCTAAAGGTGACATTTGTCATTAATTTCATTTTGTTGATTTCTAACCATTCCTTCAGCCTAGATCATTTAAAACTCAAAGCCTGCTCTACAGACTGCTTGTAAACTTGCCCCAGATAGCAGCATCCTCCTCAGGGACTGTATAAAGATATCCTTTCCTGTATAACCAAGGTATTCATGAGGCAGAACTGTACGACCCAGTGCAGAGAGTTTGCAGGACTAGGGAAGAAGAAAAAAAACTAAAATCACTCTTTGACATAAGCCAAGAGCAATTGTTCTTTGAGAAAGGTTCTTCCAACAAGTGTGATCCCACTTTCTAAGCAAATTCAGTTTGTGCTGCTTCTATAGGAGTATCTTCAAGAACAACACAAACTGCAGTCAACAGGCCTTGCACTAGCTACCCCATCACTCTGCACCCAGCAGCTATCCAGTCCAGGAGGAAGGTTCCCCTTGGATGATCCACACACAAAGGAAACAGGCTAAGAGTGGCTTTTTTGTCCCATCAAGATCATCATAGCTTGACCCTTCCTATCTGGCAGTTCAAAAGCCTTCAGAATACCAAAGGCATAAACCTTTCCACACACAAAGCACTGTATATCAACCCAGACAAAACACTGCTTTTTCTTTTTCTTTTTTTTTTTTTTTAATTCCAAAACCATCTGATAGCAGCACAAGAGTGCCAACACAGCAAACACTGACCAGCTGACGCATCGCTACTGATACAGGGCAGGACAGCTCAGACAGAGCGAACACGTGCTCTGCAATATGTTCACTGCTGTTTTAAAACAGCAGATTACACCAGTGCCTCATTCAGAAGATGTCAGACTGCCTCAGCACATGGTCACAATGTGTTGTTACATGGTAATTTTTCCCTCAGCCCAAATATCACTAGCTAACACTCTGGCCGGCTACTGCAAGGTAATACCAGGCAGAAAAAAAATCCCAAATTCTTTCCCTATTAAGTCTGTGTACAACATAAGAGATTTTTATATGTTTTTCCCTTACATTTCAGCTTTTTGCCTGGCTGCAAGAAGCAAAGGGTTTAAGAGGAATACATTAAAAAAAAAAAAAAAAAAAACCAAACAAAAAACAACTCTTTCTTAACGTTAACTGCAAATTCACCTATCTCCTCAATATTGATACATTCTCCTTCAGAAGTTTGCATCCTTTGACATCTTTGCAGTCCTTCCATGTTCCTGCTGCTGTATCTCAGTAATAGATAAGAAAACTTCAAAACCTTGCTCTGCACTGGCAATAATGAGATTCAAAAAAAAAAAAAAAGATTTTTTTCCCAATCTTTCTACATAAAAAGGCCTGAATCAGAACCCAGCAGTGCACAAATATTACTCATGTCATTGACACTAAGAAAAGGGGAGCTGTGAATAAAAAATGTTAAAAATTAACACAAGCAGCATTGTTTGCATATCAGAAAAATTAATCTACATAGAGAACTGTAAGAGCCGGCAATTCAGAAAGCAAAGAATTAGGACAGCCCAGCTGAGAATAATTTTCTAGCCAGTTAATTTAATTGCATAAATCATTCCTTTGTTAGCAATAAAGAGATATAATTAAAATGAGATTGCTTCTCATTTCTATTCTCTGGAAACTAAAGGAATTGATTTTGGGGAAAGCATTCTTCCAAATACCAGATCGGCAAATTACATTTACCATTTTAGAAAGGCTAAATTATTTTGCGCTAACATCATGGAGGGTTTAATTAATTATAGATCTGCCATATGATCTTAAAGAAATAATTTACTTAATGCCCACAGAACAGAAGTTTGTAAGTGTGTGTATCCCTCTGATAGGTGGTGTGCAGATTTTTACAAACAGGTCCAAAGTTGAACAGGTGGCTGTCAGGAGAAATATGAGAAAATGTAATAAATGTGTAAAGATGGGAGATGGTTTGCTAAGAGATATTAAAGTACTGCTTCCTATTTATTGGCACATACCTGGATTACTGTTCTTTAACCCCTCCAAGCTGGTTTTCTTCTAAGAATCGTAGTGATGGTTGTTTTCTATCCACAAATCTTCAGGGCTCAATAGCATTAACAGGTTAATAACAAAACAACAGTCAGAGCCAAAAAAAAAAAAAAAAAAAAGAGAGAAAAAAAAACCAACCACAAAAAAAAAAAAACCAACCACAAACCAAAACCAGTGAAGTCCACCTATTAAAACAGAATATTGCTTTTGCTGAATATTGCAGAAGTTGGCCATAGTCAGGCCCTTAACAAGGCTGTAACATAATACATCTAAATACAGAAGCCCTAGGCCATACTGTACATCATACTCTATAGGCACTGCTCTTCCCTCAAAGTCACAAAGACTCATAGAACCAGGGAGATCACACCAGGCTATTGAACCTCCTATGCTGTGCTGATGGCCAGACAGGCAACAGATCTCTAATAGAAGAGACTGAAAATAGCCTACGTTACCTGCATACCACACACTACAGACCACAGAACTTCACCCAGAGTCCTAAGACCTGCAGGGAAAAAAACAAACAAACAAACAAAAAAACCCCCACAACAGGTGACAAAACACCACCAACAAACCAGCTTTCACCAACAGAAATGCAGAAAAGTGTTCCTATAAACAGATAAGTCTCTCCAAATCATCATATGCCCTCAGCTTGTATACCATGCCAGAACGGGGTAAAACAACAGCTGCTTGCAAGGCAGTTTTCAAGTTTCATTACTTTGAAGGTTAAGAACTTTTCCACCCTAAATGCAGTTATAAAGGTATATACACTTTATGTACACGGCATCATTTGGGATACCTGCCTTCTCTTACCACCCTCTCCTTGCAACTATTTACCATGCAGAAGACCTCAGATACAGTGGCGGGGGCGGGGAATTCTTCACCTTCCACTACCACCACCATCCCACTTCCCACTGCAGGCATCTCTCCCCTCCAACAGCCACTGTTGGAAAGCTTGTTCTGTCATGCCTGCCATGGGCTACATCAGAGGTAAGAAGGGGGATGGAACAAAGGGGTGTTGCTACTGTGAGCATTAGGCAGAGAACAGAATTCGCTTCCTCTGTTGTACAGAGATGGAGAATTTCACATCCACTCAGGGCTTCTCTCCACAACTGAGGAAGAACAGACACTTCCTTTCTACATATTTGAGACCATTAGTAATTTCATGGATTTTTGTCATGCTGCCCACTCTCTCAGTTGTCCTTTTTATCAGGTAAAAACTGCCAGCCTTCTTCTTTCCTCCTCAAGAAACCTCTCATGCCATCAAGGATTTCCACTCCCCAGATCTGAGGCTGGACAGACTGCTGGGTACACATTTAAGTCAGGCTACTTTGATGAACTCTCCACATACTCTGTATAACTCCGACAGGTACTTAGCTGGATCATTTCCAATAAGGAGGACACATCCTTATGCAGTAAACCCTGAAAGCCACGGAACACCTCGGCAACGTATCCGTCTGGCAACTCTGCCCTCAGTCTAAGCATAACCCATCCTCTCTGGGATCTGCGGGAAACAGAAGATCAGCACAGCTAGGAAGTCATTCCTACACACAGTCCATCATAAACACACTGCCTCTGCCTCGTAAGCTTTGCCTTTTCCATGTGCTCTAGAAAAGGGAGAACAGAACAGGTATAGCCTTGCCCCAGGAATTCCATTCCCCATGCAGACCACCATTGCATATTGACAGTACACCCATCACTAGAAAGGATGCAGGTGAGCTGAGAAACGAGAGGGCTTTGCATGCAAGAGTTAAATAGCAGATAGATTAGATCTCATCATTTGAGATTTCCAGGAAAAGTATTATGTTGCTATGGAAACCTCAACATAACCTGGGTTTTCCCTCCTTTTGTTTGTTCATTTTCTGCAAGCACTGGCCTCTCCTACTCCTATGTAGTTGGGCTTGCAAAAACGATTTTTTTTTCCCCATGATGTCCACTTCTCTTGGCAAGTATGTTTTTCTGTACATTGCCTTTCACAATATCACTGTCACAACCTCTTGACCACTGTCACCTCTTCTTTTGCAATAAGTACTGTATAATTTGCCTTCCATTAGGAAACTCAACTCCTAAACACTTTGCTCTCTTTCTGCTTGGGGAAAAGAGAGAAAAGCCTCATGGTAATAAACTGAGTTTTTTTGGACTTCAAGGAAAAAAAAAACCTGTATCTACAACCTCCCTTCTCACAGAGTCAGCAACATGCACCTCTAGTGATTGTGGTTTAGTACAGTGTAAGTTTAGTACAACATAAGGACCTGTCTCACTCTAGGCATTGCAGGTGTTTACTCCCAAAGAGCAACAGCTCTGCCCACAAACTTCCCATGTAGCAAATGAGACCAAACCCAAGAAGCAACCCAAAACCCCTAGAAATTTACTTTCTATTTGCAGTAGTCACCCAGCCACATCAAAGTAAAGACCATAGCAAGAAACAAAGCAAGAATCCTATAGATTCTTCTGTGTTAGATAGCCCAGGCGTCATCAGTGACTACACACGTACAAGTTGAGGATGCCAGATGAGAATATCAAACAATACTACTACAACCTGGCAAAGATTTGTGTACAGGAAAGGATACCAGTGACAACTTGGAAAGGTCATTTCACCTTACCTGTCACAGTGTCTCTTTTAGATTGTCAGCACTATAGAGGCAAAGACTATCAGGGCTGCTACACAATGCATAGGACTGCAAGAGACAAACCTGATTCTGGCCCATTATCATTACAGAAATGAAAGTGACACAAGATGATAAAAAACAAGAGGAACAAACCTGACACAATCCGCAGCAAGTCATGCACACAAAACAAAAGCCTGGTCTCTACCTTGCAAGACATCAGTGCAGTTTTTCAGAACCGCTGCTGGGTTTGCCACTCTGGAGTGACCCTACTGTTACTGAGCAATGGGCTGTAAAACAGCAAGAGAGCACCCAAACCTTTGGGTTGAAGAAATAGAAGTGTGTTGCAGTAGTGCTGATACATACCTACTATTTGTTTTCTTGTATCCACTGGTATCAAGAAAGTCCACCATTAACAATATTCTGCAAGCATTTTCATGGAAACATTAGCGCTACAGGTACCACAAATTAAGAGGGTCCATTGAATGCCACAGACGAGAGATCAGCTAAGCATGAAATACTATAGTTTCGCCGTATCACTTGTAGTTATCTCCATTTTAGAAGGTCTCAAGAAACAGTGTTCCCTTTTTAGCTTTGGGAAAGGAAGCATTTTTCAGGCAAAAAGAATGTGGATATTCTGCAAGTTTTCCTTGCTTTTATTTTTGGGTATCTCTGGCCATTTATTTTACTCTTATTACAATAAGAAGTGTTAGCCTTAATGAGTTTCATGGAAACATCAAGAGAATCTTTCCAAAAGGAAAATGTCCCTCTGGATAGAAGACTTTGATGCACAGAAGCATTTATCTGCCAGATTCTGTTTGTTCTGTGCTTCACGACCTCATAATTTACACACACACACACACACACACACACATCACCTTAACATCAAAAAACAGCTCCATGTGTACAAGGCCCTTCACACTCATACTTTGCTTCACCTAGAGTAATCAGCCCCACAAACCACACAAAAGTGACTACCAAGTGCAGGCTTTATTATCTCCTTTCTCTGGACTGGCTTTTATTTCAGTAGCGTAAATGGCTGTATCCTTAGATGGGAACATCTGTCAGTAAGCTCTGGAGACTCACCATCAATTAAGGTGGCTTCAGTGCCTAGGCAAGCTTTTTTAAAGGTAAAAAAGGGCACTTGAAAACTGAGTCCCACTCTGTATAATGTAACATGATTCCATGGGTACTGGCAACCTCAAAACACTCTTCATATCCTTCAGTTGGAAGATGACATCAAGAAGGACACAGAGGTTTTTGCAGTGGTTTGGATGGTCTTCCCTCAAAACTGATCAGCAGTTGCCAAAAATTTTATATTAAAAAAAAGAAAGAAAAAGAAAACCAAAACACCACCTTTTCGTTTACCTCGTCCTGGCTAGTCCTAGAATATATGAATGTCAAGCTGCAAAGTTGTTATTCTGGGGCTGCAGGTTCGGCAAGCTTCCTGTGGCTTCCTCAGCAAAGCTGTGGCAGAAAGAAAAAGTACGTTCACCATCTGTGCAAACAGCCCCACCAAGTGGCCAAAGACAGCTAGATCTTCTCTTCCACATCTTGCAACCAAGCAGAAACGTCTCACGAAGCTCTGTTAAAAAAATACAAAATTTACACATCTAACCTAGCCCTACACATTACGCCCAAAGCCTAAGAGGGCTTCCGAGACAGTTTTGAAGCTCTTCTTTCCAGCAAGACTGTGGACTAAAGGCAAAACAGAAGTGAAAAAGAGGCTTCTTTCCTTCACAAGGAAAGAAGCAGCAAGGTGTACAAGCAGGGAAAGAGGTATCACAAAATCTCAAAGTTTTGCTGATGTTCACATACTGTGCTAAGCCATAATCTAAGTTGCCCACCCATTTCTCATCTTACACACTACTACCTTTTCTACTTGCAAAAATAACAAAGTTGGTTTAAATTCTTAAAAATACTGGAACAAAGCCCTGTCCTCCCTTTTGGGACAACTTATTCCCATGGGCAGGTGACACCTACCCTTCCTTTCAATAGTTTTTGGCATAGAGTCTGTGAAAAGAAAGGATACTCACAAACAATTGGAAGTTCAAGCTGTGCTGTCCATACGTATATTCTGGATGTTCATACATCTTAGCTTGTAAGTGGAGGTACTTTAATATCAGTGTCAACGTACATTCTCTCAGCAGTACGGCAGCTGCACAACCCTTCTGATAAACTCCATGCCCCTCCTCTACTCCACCCACTTCCCCTGCATCCATAATTTTTTACAATTCTAAGCTAAAACTGTTTACCCTAAAAAAATGGAGGTTTGGGGATAGGCTATGGACAACCTGATGGACAAACCCCATCTTCTACTTCATACTCCTGGAAAGTGACCTTCTGAGTGGTACCCTATATTCACACTGAACTTTTGAGTGACCTAAGCTACTGTCTGATCTATGCAGGTTCCCTAAAGAAAAGCTCTAGTAAGACCCAGACCTTGATAAATCACAGCACAAAGAAAGTGCCTGGGCTCTGCTCTAAATTAACCTGAATTGGCTTCAGAGTTACTGGGTTACTCTAGCATAGAAGCAGAGGTGCAGAGCCAAGTTTACAGGGTATTTATACAAAGATGGTGTAGGTCTTAAATCTCTCACAGAGTTATATCCTGCCCTGGTTTCCCAAAGATCACCAGAAGAAATACACATGACCTTCTACCCATGGAGGACACACACATATGGCCCAACAAAAGGGTTATAAACAAGACATATACTAAACAACCCCGTATTAGAGTAAAATATCTGACAATTATTAGCATCAGAGGGAAAGTGATACTGCTTAAAAAGACATTCTGGATCATTATATAGCTACAATAATTTTTTTGCTATACAGAAAGAATAGGCAGCATATAGCTCTATTACAGTCACATAGACTAAGTTTCTTCTGAAGAGAAAAGGTCTGGCATCTTCAGAATGACCCTGAGACAAGTATTTGTAACTGGATCTACATGACAACTAAACAAAGAAAAGATTTTGCTGATATTAGCTACAGAAATTCAGAACAAAGACTTCTCCTGTATGCATCAGATGTTTAGAATACAGATACAGTAGAAAGCCACATGATTACACATGAATCACTGAACCTGGTGTGTTATTGATGCTGCATCCCATCATCCAAATACTCTGATTGTTAATCTACCCAAGAACAGACACTAGCACTACAGCAAGATGAAAGGTCAAAAGTGGAAGTAGAGCCAGTGGTAAGCGTGAAGGCTGATACACAGGTTTGTCTGACTGAGTGAATAACCAAGATCAACTCATGAAACCACTGCAAAGATTCCTGCTGCCCTTGGAGCTTTTAGCTAGGAAAAAAAAAAACAAAAAAAAAAACAAAAAACCACAACAAAAAAAAACTAACACCAAACTCCCAAAAAAAGACCACAAAAAAAACCCCAACCAACCAAAAAAAAGCAGCCCCAAAACCTAGCAGACAACTATCAGAATAATTAAATATTTTTCAATTCAGCAATACACAAAATAGCACATTCCCTAACACATACATTGCTTTCAATGGGGGGCGGCAGGGGGAAGGGGCATGATGTTGTTGTTCCCCACCCCCAAAAGTTTGTAGGGAGCAACAGGCTTTTACGGACAAAAGAGAACAAGGTATCTTTTCCTCATCTGAGTTCTGCTAGAAAAAGTAAGTGGGGAGAGTAGCAAGATTAAAATCAAATAAGTTAGCATCAATACAGTAAGAGAGTTAAGAACTTCACTGAAACTGCTACATCAAATTATTCTTGCCCTGGTGGGCAACCAAAATTAACTTGATGCCATATGCACTCAGAAAAGGGGAGACACTTTACACATGTAACTAGACCAATACATTTATATTGATCACTCTCACCTCAGTAGAAGTTTGCTTACATGATCGGGAGCTAAAAATATTTTTCATATTAAACATAATATCTAGCTTTAAATTTTTAATATGTTTAAACATAATATCTAGCTGCAAATACAGTCTGTATTTCTGTACTGCTAAAGATTTCACCTTGAATTAATCCATATGCTGGCTCTAAGATTAAGTCATGAACACACTGTTATCAGTTGTCCTGGTTTCAGCCAGAAGAGTTAATTTTCTTTCTAGTAGCTGGCACAATGCTGAGTTTTGTATTTAGTCGGAGAACAACATTGCTAGCACACTGATGTTTTAGTTGTTGCTAAGTAGTTTGTAGCCTCATTAAGGACTTGTCAGTTTCTCGTGCTCTGCCAGTGAGGACTGTTCTCACCTCAGTCCATGAGGTTTTACCTTTTTCCAATTCTCCTCCCCATTCCACCAGACAGGTGAGGGAGCAGCTGTGCGGTAGTTGGTTGGCAGCTGTAGGCTTCTTGAGTTTTGGGTTTGTTTGAAACTCCTCAAAAGTATCATTTGACCCAGATTCTTCACTGTTGACAGAATATTGTTAGTAACTAAACAGATGAAACCAGACCAAGCAATACAATGCAGATTTGCTACAAACTTTATGCAGTACATTAAATACACTGAAGTACATGCAAAAATGAAAACAAAACCAAACAAACAAAAAAATCAAACCACATATTTAAACAGTGTGATACCAAGCTGCATAGCAGCTACTGCCTTTCAATCATTCTCACAGGTAGACTACAGGGAAGGGTCTGATGGCCTCATTCAAAGTCTAGCCTGGCTATTCTCCTCTATCAGCTTCATGATAAATGTCCACCTGTAATTCACTTATTTCACAACTATGTCTCAAAATAAAGGGTTTTGTTTGATTTCTGCAGTTTTGCTTGATTTGGGCCTTTGCAGAGGGCTCTGGTACAGAAGTACTACCAAAAAACTCAAACAAGATTTTGAATGGCATTGCCCTCTTGAGGGAAATTGAGCTGTGTCACCTTAGCAAAGCCATCCTCCCTTCACTTCTATTCAGGTCACACTAGCACTCCCCCACTGCCTTGCCATATGGTTCAAGATGAGAAGTTATTGAAAAGCAGCAGTAGACTCACACCTAGGAAATCAATTATCTCTAGATAAAATATAGGTTTTGTTAGCTTTTATTTATATGTATTTTAGGTACAAACCAATAGGCCGCTCTGAAGGCACAGATCTATTGGAAACACATAAACCTGTCCCCAGAAATCAGAAGTTTCATTTCTTCATGAATTGTGGTCTTTTATTTTACCCAACAGCCTGTGTTGCAAAAATGAGATCAGGAACCAGAATCCAGCATTTTCTTTATTCTGCATGTTCCTAATCACTGACCTCACAATCATAATTCTCTAGCCTAAGAATCTTTACATGCATTTTCCCGAAGCAAAATAAGTTTATCCTGTCAAAGTCATCTGCTGATTGGAGTAATCCCTTGCAGTAACTACTTGAAGTTTTTGGAAATCCCTTTCCCAAAAGCTGCTGTAATGACCAGCCTGTGCAGCACAGCCTCCAACAAGTCTTTATGAGAAAGCAGATACTACTACTATATTTATAGAATACCAAGTCACATGATTTTACTTTAAATCTTTATGGCATCACCAAAAAAAGTCACAATCTCAAAATTCTCAGAGAAGTTAAAAGCAAGCGTCTTGTCGAGCTGGGATATAGGCTAGGCTGACATGAGGAGCAGGGATATCCCAAGAAAGCTCAGGGAAAACTCTTTACAAGTCTTGCCATCTGTATTGAGGAATTCTATAGTATTGCAAGTCTGGAAATATCTAAAAATTATCACACTATTTTGAACAGACATCAAGTTCAGTAGCAAGTACTGCCAATGAGAAGCAACATCTTCCCATAGATAGTATCTGTATCATGCTAGAATCCATGCTATGGCAAAGGGAATGAAGTACACTGCACATGAAGAATATAATGCTTTAACACACAGCACAAAAGGAGACATTAATAAAAAAAAAAAATTAAATATCACTTTCAAAGTTCAATACCGAAACCATGACAAGTTATTCTATGTGTGGTTTAGAGTATGGAATCCATAAAGAACTTTTCTGTGCCTTGCATGTACTTAACATCTTTAGCTCTTGGAAAAATCACCTACCTTAGCAGATAGACTTTGACTGATCTCTACACTAGATGCTGCTGCACAACACTGCAAGACTGTTGGGATAACAGAACTCACTGAAAAACATGAAGTTATGATACACACACCCCACTAGCACACAAACTATATTTGGTGGAAATGGGGAAACTGTATTAGAAGCTTTGTACTTGGTTAAGACTTGTAGATTAACACAGACTTTCATTGAAATGTCTTACATGCTTCAATGTAAGAAAAATCTTCAAAGCAAGACCTTAGAAGTTTTTGATGCCCCAGTAAAAGCCTCAGAAGCAATGATCACCTGCTGGCCCTAACTGACTTGCTATCACCTCTAGCTAATAAGAGAAGTTGAAGAATTAAACAAAACCAGAAAGATATTCTCTATACAGGCTTGAATCATCCACCCTTTACTATAAATAAAAAAAAACAAAACAAAGTAAAACTCCTAGTAGCACACATTCCTACAAATGTCCAAACCAAAATTTTAAATTGGAATGTTATGCAAAGTCAGTTGCGAGAGAGTGGGGAGGGGGAAAAGACATAAGAAAGAGAGGGTTATATATCCTTATACCAACTATTTCAAAAATCAACATTTTATTTTTTGAAATAATTATAAAACACTGTGTGAAAAAAAGAAAATCAAGTCATTAATTATCCATGCCACAAAGCACAAGCTCTTCAGTTCAGATACAAGGATAAACATAATGAAAGTGAAATACAAGTGAAGACAGGTCTATGAACTACTTCCAGAAGTCTGAACTCTGAGCAGCCCCTTCTCCAGTTCAGCAACTTTATCTTCCTGTGAGGCTGTGTAACTCTTTGCTGTCTTAATGAGAGAGTCATGATGCTTCTCCAAACAAGCCTTCAGATGTAGGCATATTTCCTGGAAAGGGGAGATAAAGGTGGATGGAATATCCACCAGCAAAGTTAATATTTATGCTTTATAAGGATTTAAGTGAGAGTGGCCTGTTGGTCTCAAGTGACTTCAAACATACCTCATCCCTTACTTAAGAAGCAGCATTAACAGAGCACAGGAAAGTTACAAAACCCCAGAAGAATAAGAGCAGCCACAAGCAAAATCCCAATACATGATTCTGTTGTAATTCAAATAGTCAAAATACTAACATGGTCAAACAACTAGCACTAGCCCAGCATTCACACTACTACCACCCCATTCTGCATTAACCTGTGCCACCAAGATCTCTGCTACTGTGACTAACACCATTGTCCTCCCAGCACAGACAAGTACTTCAATAATGAACAGATAGGATGAGATGCTACAGGCACACTACGATCCCCTACTCCAAACCCATTAGGATTTCTGTCTCTTTCAAAAGCTGAGCTGGACAGTCATCTTCCTGAAAGCCTAGGAAGAAAGTGTTTGTGACATTGCAAGTGGTCCAGTATTTGAGGGAAACTGTTGAGAGGATTCTTGTACTGCCCATCACTAGAACACAAATGTAAAGTCTCACAGGTCAAGTCCCAGGGGCCAAACAAGGAGAAAAAAAAAAAAAAAAATAAAATCAAGCTCCATGATACAAAAACTGGCATCATGCAACTAGCATAATATCTGCTACAGGCACTGGTGGTAAGACAAGTTTAAAATTCGCTTCCCAAAATACTGGGCAATCACAACATTCCAGAGTCTTTTCTCTCTGGTCTGCAAAGCCCAATTCTGTGGGCCACCTGTATAACCTGCAGAGACAAGAACAAGCCCTTGCAACCCAGTGAGACCACAAGCAAGAAGCACTCTTCCTCTCACTATCCATCCAAACTGCCACCTGCACAGCCTACTCATTTTTAGGCTCAGTAAGTGATCCTATACAGCCCAAGTTAAAAATCAGTTTTGATAATACCAAGTAGGGTATCTTTAGGAAAAAAACAAACAAAACAAACAAACAAACAAACAAACAAACAAACAAAAAAAAAAAAAAAAAAAAAAAAAAAACACCTCACCTTAGCTTTCCTTTCTTGTTTTTCAGCATTATCATTCAGTTGCTGGATTTTGAACCTTGTCTGGTGGATTTCTTTTTGAATTGCCACCACTTTATCATATACAACATCCCTCTTCTCCTGAACTCTGTTACAGTATCTAAAGAGCAGAAAAAAAAGTTAGTACTGAGCTACTTGACTAATTCCAGATTAAATTTAACCCCATCACAAACAAAGCTTAAATTTTATGAGTATGAAACTAGCAACTTCTAGAAGCAATGTTATATATAATTTACTTGCTTGGAAATCTGTCCAGTTCTTAAACTGGAACAACTTAGGTACAAGAAGTGCAAATGTAACAAAGTGGAGCTAGAGGAGCATGTTGAAGAACTTCAGTTGTTGCCAATCAAGGCAACTCAAGTGACTCCAGTGGAAGCAACCTAACAGCTGGACACTGCATCTTCCTGCCTTAGCTTAATGCAGTATGGGTCAATATAGTTCAGGTGTCAATGAAGAGCCCTGCCTAACTCACTGGACCACATTAGAAGCAATAACTGAACTTGGTATGTCAGCATAATTGAAAGTCACACATTTTCCTTAGCCCCAGATCACCTCACACCAAATTAGAGCTCTAAGCCCATGCACCTACATATGTCCATCATTTCATTGCATTCCAAACAAAGACTAAATAATATTTCCCCATCTTGTAGGTAAATTCAGATAGCTCCAGCTGTGAGCTGCTATATAATCAGCAAAGCTGTTAGTGTGAAAACAGGAGAGCTATTTTTCAAATGCAAAAAAGACCTACCAGTTTATACTAAGCATTTGTACAATAATTACAGTTCAAACTCCAGCAGCTGCTTTTGCTAAAGAATGGCTCAAATAACTCATATATAGCAATAGCCTACTTATACCTTCTTAAATCAAGGGAACAGTCAGAACATGTTCTCTCATTCACCAGTAAAATCCCTTGTTTTCAAATCACGGTTACCTCCCTTCCTCTCTTGCTTATCAAAACATTCAATTTTATCACTTAAGGGAAATATCTAACATTAAAAAGAGATAAATTTGCAGCAACTTTTAACATAAGAGAGCATTAGATTATGTTATTTTCATTCTTTATTTTGAAGGAAAAGTAACTTGTAATCAACCTTATTTAGCTGGGGCAATACACTAGATGAGGAGCAAAGAAAGCCTAGGAACCTTGCTGCCATTCTAGACACCACACAAGTTTTATTAGTATGACTAAATCTTAGCTGACTCTCCCAGCTCTGTGGAAGAAGCTCTCTTCTATTATAGTTAATCCACCTAGCCAACAGTTTTCCATATTCCCTTTCCTGTTTATGCACAAAAAAAAAAGTTATATAATAAGCTTTCTCTATAACAGTTCAGCACCTCTAATCTTACAGTGAAGCCACAATATTACAGTTTGCTGCTGCAGAAAGTAACTGCTGTGCTGTAAAGACTGCCTTGCAGCTTGCCTTTAGCATATGGTAGGAAGGTAGATGGGCTAAGAGGCTTTGATCAAATGACACTTTCCCTTTTGTTTTAGACGCATCATGTCAGGATAATACTCCTCTGAGATATGAGCCCCATTTCCCCATGGGTCTTGAACATCTTTGATAATGAGCAGAAGTGGCAAGGGAAATTATGAAAAATTCATGAAAGGCAAATGGGGCTTTGTTGAAGTCTGATAAGTTGGAAAATTATCCCAATGTGACATTCTCTTTAAGAAGATAAAAGAATCAAGAATAAGCATTATAAATTAAATTAGTGCTCTGATAAAAGAATTGCTGTCAAGTCACATTGCAATTATTGATTTGAGACCCCAAGTCCCTGCCTGCAGCATTACTGGTCTTCATGCAAAGCTATCCCACATCACTCATTTTCTTCTCACTGCTAAACTACATGTTTGTATCAGACATGAACTTTAGTAGCACATAACAAAGACATAAAATAGCATCATACAGAAATGTCAACTCATCCATACTCAAATACAGTGTGCTTATATTGCTCAACATCTTCACGCTTCTTTTTTATCCTTATTTCAGCTGTAGACAGCTTCTCATGTTTTGCAGTGACCAGTCTCTTTAAGGACGTTTCATCTGTCTTCCCCTTTTTCAGCTCCATCTGAGCACTCTCAAGCTGGTCCTCCAGATCTCTGACCTACAGTACAGAAGTATTGTAATAAATTGAGTAGAGGGGAGGGGAAGGGGAAATCAAAATAGTATACCCTACTGGTTTACTAAGATTAGAACTAACTCCTTACTTTCGGAATATCTGATGCTAACAAATTCTCCCAGTTAAATTCCAGTTCCCTAGTATTTATCTGATTTTAAATGCATACAAATGGACAAGATCCCACCACTTAGAATGGTTTTCAGAAATTATGAGTTCTGCTATAGCTCTTAGCTAAGGGCAATCTGAACATATGCTATACAAATACCCAAAAAAGACTGCATACCCTTTTTCAAATACTCCTAACAATTTTATTCTCCCAAAACTGAGTAGCAAATAGCAAGGTACTGTATTGTGACAAACATTTCATCAGGGAAAGGCTGGTTTAGTATTAAAGTTAAAAGCACTTAAGCCATAACAATTTCTGAAGTAATAATTTTTTGCTCTTAGTTTCCAGACAGAAGAAACTGGATCTCAGTTCTCTTCTTCCATCATTTCCTACCAACAATCCCAAGACAGTTCAAACTATTTTAGGTCAGGTTTCTATGGCAACAAAGGCTTTGACTATTAAAAGTGGTCAATAGTACATGAGCACAGCTATGCTTTACTGACATTTTTAAGAATGAGATTTTTGAAGTTATCCAAATTCTTCCTTTTTGGGGAAGAGGAGAGATGGGGACTTTCAAACCAGACATTTACTGACAATCACTTACCTTGCTTGGTCATTAATTTCTCCCTACCCTGATATAAATTTGCATAATACTAACCTCTGATAATACACTGGTCAGTCTTTCCACATTTGCTCCCTGTCTTTCCATCTTCTTTTGATATAACTGCACCTCCAGTTGGCATGATGGCAGAACCTCAACTAGGTCTCTATAACCTTCATATTTCTCAATAACTTCTTGCTTTAAAGAGAAAAGACTATTAATAAATAGCTTTAGAGCTCAGCTATTATTTAGTATAGTATTAATGCATATTAACTTTTGTATCCATTCCCTCATTGTTTAATATACACTAGAAGTAGTATTTAATAGTTACTGAAATAAGATCTTCAGTCTGTAAAAAGAAGCATTTATTTGTAAAGCACAGACAAAGTGACACACAAGTGTTTTACACTGAAGTAACAAGCTTGTTAGAAGAGCTTTCAGGACAGGAAAAAAGAAAACGAAAAAGAAAGAAAAAAAAGCACAACCACACTGTACAGTAAAGAAATTCTATACTGGTAAAACCAGAGTTACATACAGCATCATAAAAACAGATGTCTGGAATTAAAGCAATAAGAATTCCACCTTTGGAACAAAATTAGCTAAGAGACAAAATGGTGCAAGCTTCACTGATGTATGAGCGATCATGAACTTCAAACATTTCAAAACTGGACATTACTACAAAAAAAAAAAAAAATAGGAAGGTAACTCAGTGTTCAGCATACTAGTGGAGACAGACATGAATCCTAGAAACAACGAACAACAGAAATACTATGAAGAATATAATCCAAATATAAGGATGTTTGTAAGCTGCCAAAATATTGTCAACTCTAGAGAGCAAACAGCCAGACAGATATAATATAAATTCAAGAGTTCTACGCCTGGCTTCATAAATAAATAGTTACTCATTGAGGACAAAGCAGCAGTGACTGCAATCTAAAAAAAAAAACAAAACAAAAACAAAAACAAACAAACAAAAACAAACAAAAAAAAAAACCAGAAAAACCACACCCCCCCCAAAAAAAAAAACACCCCCCAAAAAAAAAAAAACCACACAAACAAACCACCAACACAAAAAAGCCACACACACAACCAACTTTCAGTTTTCTCTGAAGCTGATTTAATTTCAGACTAACCACTGTTGACTTGTCACTAAAAGTATAAGTCATTCAAGCAGCAGTTCTAGATTATGACAGCTCAGTAAAACATGCTTTTTCTAATAGAATACCTCCTTGCGTGGACAGGGAAAAAACTCACCTTGGATCTTTTCAGTTTCTTAACAGTCTCTTTCATCATTTCTTTGTAATTTTTCAGTTCCTCTGGACTCTCCACAATTTTTGATTTTAGCTGCTCTTGTTCTTCTTTCAAAGTAGCCATTGTCACTTTAAGTTCATTCTAGTTAACAAGAAACATACTTTCAATATTAGCAACTAGGTGAACAGAGACGAATCGTGATGCCTGGTTTGCCAGGGTCTTGCAACAAAACAAATACTTTTCTCTGAATTGTTCTCTATTAGAATCATAGAACAGTTAAGGTTGGAAAGGACCTTAAGATCATCTAGTTCCAGAAATTTCTAAAAAAAATAAATATATATTTTTAATTTCCCCTAAACAGCATGGATATTCCCAATCAAAGCAGTAAACAGTCCATTTTGCTCCCTGAACATGCTTATTCAGGTGCAAAACTAAGTCACAAGAACAGTGCCTAACTAATATTCCACAAAAGGCCTGCCAGCTAATACATATTACCAACAGTGCTCTCCTTCAGAACCCCTCACCTAGGGCAATCAAGGTAGTCTATGCATGGTTTCAGAGACAGCTGTATCAATCTGGTAGAAGAGCTACAAGCTTCCTGTGCAATCTCTCAAAAACCTGCTGGTTTATCCCCACCAGGTCAGTGGCTGCCTCATTAGCCATTCCATGCACTGAAAGTAAGCCCATAGCAACTCAGAAATCCAGATTTCTTGCCCTTTAACAGGTCAGCATCCTGAACACAGACAGAGCTTTACGTTGAAGAGATGTGCATTTAAAGCTACCAACAAAACAAGCTACTGCAGTAAAACTCCAGGGCAGGGAGGTATGAAACCAAATCAGTTACAAAGAAAAAAAAAAAAAAGAAAAAGAAATAATAATAATAGTCACCACCTAAACCATTACCTAGCTCCAAGAATAGCTTAATCCTAGAAAGAAAGATGATCTATTAGTTGATCTGAGATGCAAGCTACAGCCTACCCCCAGACAAAGGTGTACTTACCAGTTTTCGGGTACTCTCCGCGATAGCTGACTTCTTCTGTGCAATCACTTCTTGCAAAGCTGTCTGAAAAAAAAAAAAAAGAAAATCAACAAGCTTTAAATAACCATCTCTACAACCGCTGCCTCCTTTACCTTTCTATCACAGACCTGTCTACAAGTGAAATCCCATTTATGGTTTCTTTGGAGTGCTTTAACTAGGCAAACAAAATTGCAGCCTATAAGGTTTAAAAGACAGGGACAAAGAACATTGTCACAAAAGCCAGTGGGAGCACTAGGGATGCAGCCAGCAGTAGGTAACTAGGAACAGGGATAAGAGACAGAGTACTACTTCACTCTGTTCTATGCCAACCCTGACAGTATTATACACACACAACCTCCTTCACCAGAGGCACTGTTCTTGAGAAAAATCTAAGTTAATACAAGGTCCCAAATAATATAGAGGTCACATGCTTAATAATATTAATAGTAGAGACATGCCTTAAAATTAAAAAAAAAAAAAAAAAAAAAAATCACAACAAAAAACCACACCCACCCAGAAAAAAGCAGCAAACAAACAAATAAAAAAAAAAAAATCTGTGATTAGTGTTATTTTTGTTTTGTGGGCTTTTTTTTTTTTTATTTTCTCTGAAGCAAATGAAAAAGCTACTTATTCAACCTTAGAAGCAAGTTGCCCTTGCTGGAAAGTTACCCCTGCAATCAACCCTACTCTTTTTGCTAAGCATTCCCTTTGGTGACCCTTCTTAGGCCTCATTTCCTGCCGTGGCTTATCTCCAGCTCCAATTCTTTGAATTCATAGGGAAAACAAAGGGAAATGTACTCATGTTATTGTTCAGAAGTGTGATATGTATCTCCCAACTCATTGCAATTATGCATTTCAAAAAGAAAGAGAGTACAAAAAGTATATATTCAGCTCTAACTCCAATTTTCAGTAAGTTTCACATTCCTTAAAACAAAATGAAGGGCTGGTGCTAGGTGTTAGAAAAGACATTGAGTTGCAATGACATTTGTTTTAAATCAGAAAAGTCCTCTTTATTCTTTGTAAGAGTAAAGGGCAGGAAACAAAAAAATCAACAGAAATAAGGAACACCCATGATCAGAAGCCATAGCAGCACTTGAGAGAAATGTATAACAAGATCATACTTGTTTTCGACGATAGTCTTGCCTTAGTAGTTGTTCCAGTTCTCGAATGTTATCTGTCAGTTGCTTGACCTCTGCTTGATGTTCAACTGGAACAGTGCTACGCAAAAAAGGAAGATATTGGACAGTTTCAGCATAATTATAGTCAGGTCAACAGAGCACAGTAGATAAAACGATCACTCTCTCCAAATAGTTTACAACCAGTAACTTTAGTAAACAGGTCAAGACAGTCTCCAAGTAACACATTTTATTCTCCTTTACTTGTAAGATTTTGTAGTTCAAGCATAATCTAAAGAGCTATTTTGGCAAGAAGTGGTACATACTGTCCTGGGTTCAGCAGTAGCAGTTATTTTTCTCTTTCTTAGTAGCTGGTGCAGTGCTGTATTTTCAACTTCAGTTTGGGAACAACGCTGATAACACACCGATGTTTTTAGTTGTTGCTAAGTAATGTTTACTCTAATCAAGGACATTTTCAGTTTCATGCTCTGCCAGCAAGAAGGGAGCTGTGAGAAGCAGAGACAGGACACCTGACCCAAACTAGCCAAAGGGATATTCCATACCACAGCACGTCATGCCTAGTATATAAACTGAGGGGAATTACCCAGAAGGGCCAGATCACTGCTCGTGTCAGGCTGGGTATCAGTCGGCAGGTGGCGAGCAATTGTATTGTGCATCACTTGTGTGTATTTTTTTCCTTTTCTCCTTTTAGTTTTATTCTCTCCCCTTGTTATTTCCCTTATCATTATTATTGGTAGTAGTAGTAGTAGTTTTGTATTATACCTTAGTTACTGGACTGTTCTTATCTCAACCACTGGGATTTACATTCTTTCAATTCTCCTCCCCATCACTCTGAGAGCTGAGTGGAAGAAAGTGGGGAGTGAATGAGCAGCTGTGTGGTTCTGAGTTACCAGCTGGGCTTAAACCACAAAAAAGTGTAACAGAAAACTAAGTTTAAAGATCATGTTTAGCAAAGCACAAGAACACAAAGCACTTTGACCAATTTCATGGTGATTTTCATTTATAAAATTTGCATATTACTTGCCATTGAAACAGCTTGTATTAGAGTAGACCTACAGCTAGCTAGAGAACCTCCTGTTTAGCACGTACCAAGAACAGCTATAAGAGGAAAAAACTCATTTTTTTGAAAGTTATCTTGGACACTAGCCATCTCTTCATCCTATTATCCACAAGCAAAACCAAAATTTAATGCAAATACACAGGCAGAAGAACTAAATGGCCTGAAATGAAAAATGGGGCAAACATGTCAAATAACTAAGGAAGACAACTTCATGCATCTATTAGAGATGGGCTTCCTACAGCTATTGCAGATAGACATCTCACCAAAAACTAACTATAACAGCAAAAGGCTTCACCGTAGTCCCCCAAAAACAGTAACCTCTTAAAGAAACCATATACTCCCAAAGTCATATTTTTATTCTCTGCCAGCAACTCATCTAGCCTAACGCCAGTAGAGCTACTTCCGTTAACCCTGAAACTAACCCAAGAGCAACACCTCTATATTTTCTAGCTTATTTCCCAGGCAGGCTAACCACCACCAGAGTCAGACAAGGGCCAACAGAGAAATCAAGGTTGCTCAAACTAAACATTCCTACAGTAGTTATCAAACAATTCTGTCAAATCACACAGCTTAACTACTCAGTTGCTTTTTAGGCACCCCATATAGAATCATTTAGGTTGGAAGAGATAGAATCCAACTGTAAACCTAGCACTGCCAAGTCCACCACTAAGCCACATCCCTAAACCCCACATCTACACATCTTTTAAAAACTCCTAATCTAAACCTCCCCTGGCGCAACTCAAGGCCATTTCCCCCACCTTGCTATAGTCTCCTTTCAGGTAGCTGTGGAGAGCAATAAGGTCTCCCCTAGCCTCCTTTTCTTCAGGCTAAACAAACCCAGCTCCCTCAGCTGCTCCTCATAAGACTTGTTCTCTAGATATTTCATCAGCTTTGTTGCCTTTCTCTGGACCCGCTCCAGTACAAGACAGCACCTCAATGTCTGTCTTGCACTTGAGGGGCCCAAAACTGAACACAGTATTCAGAGTGCACCCTCACCAGTGTCGAGTACGGGGAGACAATCACTTCCCTAGTCCTGTTGGCCACACTGTTTCTGATACACGTAGAGATGCTACTGGCTTTCTTGGCTAGCGGAACAGACTGCCAGCTGTCGACCAACACCCCCAGGTCCTTTTCCACCAGCCACTCTTCCCCAAGCCTATAGCATTGCACGGGGTTGCTAGGACCCAAGTGCAAGCATCAGCACTTAGCCTTATTGAACCTCATACAATTGGTCTGAGCCCATCTACCCAGCATGTCCAGATTGTGTGAACTGAACAAGAAAGTCACATAGTGCATCTCACAGTGCTTACTCCTCCTACTCACTTCAGTTTCTCCAGCTTTGCTGCTGCCTCTCGATTTGCAGTCTCCAGTTGTTGGTGTTTCTCCATAGCTGCTTTCTGCAAATTAAATATTCAGAGATATTTTTTTATTTCAGAGGAATATAGTTTCTCTCTGGACTTCTATTAGAGCCCTGCTCATCATTATTTCACATGAAATGCACCATCTATGAACTTCTGAGATATTCAGAAGAGGAGGCACCGGCAACTCAGTCCACTAACTGTACATCTATCTTTTCTCAAAATAACGCAGGGTGTAAGACCTTTGCTTATCAGACTAAGCTATCAAATAAGTTACTGGAAAAAAAAACCAAACCAGGTAATAGCTCAAGAAATAACTTAGCCATGGTCACAAAGAAATCTTTACAACATTGACAAGCTCATCCACTCTTCTAAACTGACAAGTTTCCTTAGGAGCTTTGCAAAGGCTCTTCTTTAACCATTTACAATAGCTGCATATGCTCATAACATGCAATATAGTTGTACAAATTTCACATAACATTAAACTGGTGCCTTCCTGTATTACTTGGCTATATTTAAGATTCCAATGTGTTACATAAACATGCAGTTAAAAAGCACAGCCTTTATGCTCCCAGTTCTAGGTTAACATTAATTATCCTTAAGTAGGTATCTAGAGCAACATGGCACCCAATCTTACATAGTTCTGTTGTAACTCCAAGTAGACCTCACGTCGGGATTCTCTGAAATGCATGAAGTTGAGAATACCACTCAAGAAGCGAACTGTCCTCTTTGTTTCTGAAATAGAAATTGCAAGCCATCACTATGCTGGTTTTCACATGCACTGCAACTGCTCAGGAAAAGTTGGAAAAACTTAATTCACAGAGGCAAAAATGATAAAACAATAAAATCCAAATTAGTTCTTCTCCTGCTCACCTTGCAAAGGTTTCACAAACTACACAAAACCTAGCACCAAATTACGAACTTACAGTGTCCTAGCAATTCTATGCAATTTAACAAATAGAAATGGCACCTTAGAAACTACCTATTAAAGTACAGCCCCCCACTGAAACAGAAGTCAGGGAGAAAGACTGCCAATCTTCAACTACAACTCTGAAGACAGAACCTCACTGTAATCTCAGGCTAACCGAAGACAGCAGTTTGAATTGCAGGAACTCTTTGGCTCTATTCCAAGCAAACTTTGTAGAATATTATTACAAAGGCCTAGGATGTCTTAAACAAGACAGAGCCAAAAGTTCCTCAGGATAGCCTTTTCTATTTCATTTGCATTGTACCTGAATTACCACAGCTGGTTATTGAAAAGGGCGAAACAAAAATTCAATCGCTTCTTACACAAGCATCAGCATAATAAATCCTATGGCATTCCATAGCTGCAAGGGTAATTTTAATTACCATCTATTCTTACAGGATTTCAAGTATGTCACAGTCCACTCTCTAGGCCAGCAGTTCAACAGACTTCTAGCATTCAAAACTCCCCTCAATTACTTAACTGGATTAGCATACATAAGGAGGAGAACTGCTCATTAGAACCAGCTTGTCCACAAGGGCCACAGCAACCATCAGAAGATAGAAGCCATGGACAGTTCCCCATACTAGATGCCCATCTGGCTATACCATACAGATAAAGCACCTGGATATCAAGCAACACCTAACACAACAGGAAACACAAGGATTACAGTGTTCTTGCTTACTTGGGTTTAACACATCAGCAATTTGAAAATCATTAATCTGGCACACTGGAAGTAACCGCTCCCTGCAAGGAAAACAAAATACAACTTTATCTGCAATAACCATTATTTTGCTTTTGTGCTATATCCATTTACTACAAAATGGATCTTGTCCCTCTAACCCCAGAGAATACATACAGGAAGCACAGACCACATTAAGTCTCACAAGAATGGCACAGTAGGACTCCACACATTGATCAGCATTAAAAATTTGTATATCATCTCACAAAGTTTTCTATAGACAAAATACTTACCTCTAGAACTTCTTACCTTAATCAGGAATTCCTACACTTAACTGTTAGTCAATTCTCCCTTTACAACTGAAACTAAGCTTCAAGTCTAACGTTCACCTCATTCCAACAAAGAATCTACACAGGATTCAGGCAGCAAGTTTAAACAACAGGTACTTAAGATCCCTCTTCTAGGCGTAATGATGACCTTCTAGCCAAAGTATATCCATCTTGGCAAGGCTGGATTATTTGGTTAACACATTCATTTTCACAAGATAGCTGCCTGCTGAGAATTTTAGTCTATTAAATACTGCTATCCCCTTTTCATCTGCAAATTTCACATTGCTCAGAACCAACAGTGGAACCAGCATCAGCAAAAAGGCATAAAGCCCCACTACTTTTGGTAAATTGGACCTTTACAAGGAATTGCAACTGAACAGATGCAGCATCTTCTACTTACATGTGAATATACAAGTTACAAACGGGTAGAAAGCCTTCAAATATCTGTGGATACATTACACCCGTGTTGAGTGGCATCTAAAAAATGAAGAGTCAATGTATAAGTATAGAATATTTAAACAAGAGCTACACAGGTCTGTTTCCAAAACATAAGATAATTCAAAGAGGTTAAACACCAAGGATGGTCTCCCCATCTCCATATGGAACACATGTTAGAGGCTTAAGACTGCCACCAAGTTAATTAGCAGACTATTTTAAGTGTCAATTTTGGCTGGTCAAATTGTAAGATGACAATAGTAACTAAGGCAGCCACATTACGAACTCTGGAATTCAACTGAAACCCTCCATTTTATTTTGTTCAAAACTGGCGCAGGAGGACAATCTCAGCATTACACACCTAACACTAAAAAGCTCTTCCCTTACACATCCTGAAATTCACACATTCAACTGTTTTATTAAGAAATCAGAAGGCAGCAGGAGTGGTATACTGGCACCCATTTCTGATATTTTAAGCCTCATACTGTATTAGTATCCCAGTTAATAACTTGATTCTTTAGAGGCAATGACATCTTGTGCATATATTATCTTCTCTTTCAGTTTATTCAAAAATGGCATAAGACATTACTATTTATCCTCACTTAGGAATCAGTTCTTGTTTAACACAGACAGAAGATAAATTGTTAATCAACAAGGTAAGTTAATGTCCAGATGCACTTCTCCTTATTTTCCTCTCAGTTAATGGAAAAGTGGAGATGGTAAAACATTAAAAGCAATATTTACTTTCCTTGTATACCTAACACCTAAGCAGAGATCTCCCTCCAGCCAGAACCAAAGGCAGATGCCTAAGGAGCAAGTATATGTTTTCAAGGCCAGAGATGGTGTTCCTTCATAAGCTTGTCCAATCCCTCCTGGACCTTACAGACATTTCCAGCACCCACTTCGCAGCTTAACTGCAGAAGGAGAGGGGTCCCCACAAAGCCTGTCCTTACAGCCTACAGTGTAAGTGAGCTCCTTTACATGCCCACTAGTCTCTCTAGTGGAAAAGGGAGTCTCCTCTCCATGAATAATAAATAAACAAACAAACAACCCAGAGGCAGCACACCCACAAAACCACTATTTCTACAAGTATGTTGAGCTGAAGCCAACTTCTACACCATGAAAATGATCAAAGCAACTTCTCAGACATGATCAGTAAGGCCCCAGCAACAGCCCACAAGTGATGCTCCCAGGTTTGTTTACCTCTGATAAACGACCTGTGCCAAGATCCCACTCATGCAATGACAATATACAGAACAGTAAGCTACTTCCAATTTGATAGTGAGAAGATGAAACCAACATTTAATTTATTATGTGCAATTATTTCTTTCACATGTCATTACACCTTCCACTACAGACATACCATGTAAAAATGCTCCAGGCGGATTCCACATACTTTCTGCAGGACTCTCATGTAAATCATGTGTAAAACTTCAAGCTGCAAGAAGACAAGACATGAATCAGTATTCCATATGATTGATTATTTAGGGCTTCCAGACCAGGCCATGAAGACTGACAAGTCTTCATGACAACAGCCAGCAAGACTAACAAGTTTTACCTTCCAATAGGTTGCAGTTCAAGCATAACTATCTCATAATACAGTTATAAGAGACAGCAAGCAGCCTGGACAACTACAGCCCTACCTACCACAGCTGTGCATTGTTTTTCATTACATTGCTGCCCACTGAGCAATTTTCAAAACAGGTGACACCAAAATGTGAAAAAGGTCACAGCACATATAAATCCCATAGCAAGGGCACCCTTCATCATGTTATTAAAATGGAGTGGCAGAAAATACCTAGAAGCCAGTTATTCATTTACAGCACTAAACCATGATCAGTTCAAATCAATCTTACTTCTTAAAAACAATCATCCTATCATTCCCTAACCAAGCAGGGCCAGCCTTCTCCTCCAGCAGGCACAAGCGCTCACCTAACAGCAGAAGGAATCACACAGTGAATCAATTCAACTTTAAAGTCACTTCGCTTTTGCCGAGGACACTACAAGTCTGTTCTAACACAGTCAGACAGGTAAAAGAAAAAAAAAAAAAAAGTGGGTGGAGCAGGAAGGGGCTGCAGTTTTGGTTTGTTTTTTTTGTTGTTTTTTTTACAGCATTGGTTTAAAAGCACTAGGTGATCAACTAAGCTGTTGAAACTATGACACTGTACTAAACAATGGCTATTTCAACCTAGTTCCCACAGAACCGAGAAAGACAGGCTATTTACTTCCATGTATGTCCATGTTCAAACCCTCACTCCCTTCCTGCTGAGACTTGAGCAGGCTTCTCTCAAGCTGAAGAGAGAGGCTGTAGGTTTAACCCTGTAACTCCTACAAGATTAACCTGCCGCATCAGAAAAACAAATCACCTCACTTAAAAAGCATTGCTGCACGCCAAAAATCATGCAAGCTGGGGAAACACCTGATACCAAATTGAACAAGTATTTCATTGCATATAGGCTGTATGGGCAAGGCTGTAAGGACTCTCAAAATAAGGAGGTCATGGAACAAGAGGACCAGATGTTTTCTTTCGAATCAATGTGGGTGTTTCTCCTTTTGATAAGGCCTGAGAAATAGATAAAAAGCTGCCAAAGAAAACAGCTAAAGGAGCCTCACAGGGTGGTAAAAACACCCAAACAAGAACATGTAGTTAACTGGCAAAACTAAACAAACATTCCAATGTTCTTAACTAACAGGTTTCCATAATAAAGATAAAATGAGTGGGGATATTTCTCCCCAGTCGACTACCATAATCCTCAGAGACCACTCCTCAAATTCACAGCACCTGCACCATGGCCTTATCTACCCAAACTACCATATGCAATGAGTAACAAGAATTGGATGGGCATTTCATGGAATTATGATTAACACGTGAGTAATACAGGTACATAAACTGTAATCTGTCCCTTCTTGGTGTGCATGACAGGCAGAGCAAACCTCCATGCACCCGGTACCGTAACAAAGTAATCTCAGCTTTCTAGCCTATCATCCAGGTTAGAGCGTTTATTTAGAATCATAGAATAGTTTGTGTTGGAAAGGACCCTGACGATCATCTAGTTCCAACCCCCCTGCCACAGGCAGAAACACCTTCCACTAGACCAGGTTGCTCCAAAGCCTCGTCCAACCTGACCCTGAACACTGCCAAGGATGGGCTCCCCCTGCCACTCCCGCCCCATCACCGCAGGCCGCAGCCTCCGCACCTTGGGGTTGCCGAACACGTCGCCCTTGACCAGGTTCCGGGCCTCGGCGCCGGTTAGGATGAGGCCGCGGAGGTAAGTGATGATATCATCGGGGCTGTATTGAGGGAAGGTGAGCACCTCCATCCCGGAGCAGGGCAATCACCACAGCGCCAACGGTCCCTCAGCTTGAATCTGGCGGGCAAGTCCCCCGCCACAGCGCCGCGTCACGCGCAACACGCCGATGGCCAATCCGCGACCGCGCCGGCGGGAGGGGGCGGGCCTTGGTTAGGCCCCGGCGCGCGGCGGCCGTTGGCGGCTTGGGGTGGGGCCGTCTGAGATGGTTGGTGGGAGCGGAGCTGCTGGGTTCCTGCAGCTGCAGAGCCGCTGTCATGGCTGTGGCAGCCGAGGGAGCGGCGGTGGGCTCTCACCTCTCTGGCTGTGGGATTTGGAAGGCCGCCAGCAGCCGGCTTGCGGCGCTAAGCGCTGCAGGGGCACCTACCTCCGGCTGCCTTCTCTCAGGGGCAGGGCAGGTCCTCCTGCGTAAGGGTGGGCAGGCGGAGGAGCAGCATGGCCAGTCAGAGGGAACTGAAGCACCTGTGGAAAACTTGTTCTTGGTAAAAATGCGTCTGGAAAAACCTTAGTTGCCTTCTCCCGACTCCTGAGAGGAGCCAAGGCCAATCCAGTGCAGTATTGCACAGGGCTCTCGCTTAATTAGTACCAGTCATCACCTCTTGCAGTTTGACACAATTTGTGACAAAATTTGCACTGTTCATGCTTGTTTTGTGCAGTTTTTGATGCTCTCATCCAATGCACGTGTCCTCTGCACCTGCTGAAAGCAGCACCCACTCAGCCAGCAAGGTCACAGCACTGCTTCTGAAGCTAGGCAGCTTTTGCAAGCCGTTGATACAGAGGTGTCATCTGGCACCAAGTGTGATACGGAGAAGCTCCAGCCACTGTTCTGCACCAGAAACCCGGCTCAGTTTCCAGCTGGGCGCTCTGCCAAGGAGTCAGGTGAGACACGGACACAAAGTGCTTCCTGACAGCCTTGCAGCCAGACACCTCCTTGGCATGGCTGTGACAGTAACGCAGCTTCCATAGGGCTCCTCGCAGTCCCCGAAAGGCTGAGCAGTCTGCCAGGTCTTAGACCATGTCTCCTTCAGGTAGACCATGGCCTCTGAGCCTCACGTTTCTTTTAGGGATGGGGATGGCATCAGAGAGGATCAACTGCCCGAGAAGTTGTAGCTGTCAGTACCTGGAAGTGAACTGCACAGGGAAGCAGTTGCAGGAGTTCCCTGAGGCCATACCGCTGGATACCAGGCAGCTGATTCTGGCAGCAAACAACGTCTCATACCTGCCGGCAGTGGAATTGAGCTTCCTGGCTGATTTGGTCTATCTGGATTGCAAGAAGAACCTCTTAGGGCATGACCTGGATTTCACTTTCATTGGTGTGGCCAAACTTGTCTATCTGGACCTCAGCTTCAACAGTCTCACACAGGTCACTTTCAGCACCTTCTCACACCTCCTCAGCCTGGTGGTACTGAAGATCTCAGACAATCCCAGCCTTGTGGCCATTGAGAAGGATGCTTTTGCCAACAACACCTGGCTGAGGCACCTGGATGTGAGCCGGACAGGCTTAACATTCCTAGACACCAGCACTGTCCAAGACCTGCCCAACCTGAGGTTTCTGGGGCTCAGTAACAACCTGTGGCACTGCAACTGTTCCTTTCTGGACTTCGTCACTTGGATGACAGAGAGCAACATTTATTTTCCAGGTGAGGGCTCTGTGAACAGGACCTCTCTTCTCCCTATTGCAGATCTGTGTGGAACGGAGAGGGCGCTCTGTTCTCTTTCTCAAAACTTCAGCTCAGGTGTGTGCCACTGCATCTCCCATCCTCTGGTGTTGCACAAAACACAAATAAGAGCAGCTGGGTTACATGTGCTCCACCCACAGAGTCACACTTGCTCACACCCTCAGGGCAGACGGGAAAGTGTACCCTTTAGCTAGAACATTGTTGTTGCTCTAAAATGGCTGGTTTCAGCTTCAGAAGGTGCCTGCAAGTCACAGCACCTTGTGATTGCAGTGCCAAGAATGAGAAACCCAACACTGCTCTGGGGAATAAACACTGGGAAAACTGTTGCTGAATTTTCTGCCTCATCTCCTGCTCTGATCGCTTAGTGCTGCCACAGTACCAGTGTGCATATAACGATCAGTTAAGCCCCCTCCCTCTGTGGAAATGTTGCCTCTGTTCTGACCTACTAAGGGCAGCCTCTCCAGCCCTGAGCTCTCACCATCCACCAGTGTTCCTTATACCTTGAACACCTTCTGCTAGCCTCTTCCCACACAATGTCCCTGGCAGGCAGACCTCATCCACACAACCTCTACAAGCAGCAATTCCACTCAATGCTGAAAACAAAGCCAGGCTGAAAGCCAGTCAGCAATTCTGCTGTCATCTTTCACTGACATAATCTCTGGGAAAAGTTTGGGTAGTGTGGCAGCCAGTGAGAATTTTGCTGCTGACTTCTTACAGTGCTGCAATCACACCTTGATCCCTGATGGCCCTTTACCGTACATGAAGAGTGTACACGATGCACTTGCCTTAATAGCATAGCAGCTGTTATGCTAAGACAGATAAAAATTACAAATACTGCAACCTCCAGCTGTGAATGTGCTCCTCAGCCCTCAGAGCAGGTACATTTGACTGATTCTCTGTACCAAATGTGACCCAATGCTCAGAAGTCAGAGAAGGACATTTTGCTGTTCCCATGGGAGCTCTGGTTTGGGTCCCAGCTGACATTCCATGGTCAGAGCGAAAAAGAACACAAATTGTGCTCAGAAAAACGTCTGTATCCTTATGGCTGGGAGGCTCCATATGGTTTCCACTACTCCTCCAGGACCTCAAAGGAAATTTGCACTCTTTTATCTTTTCCAAAATAAGAAATGTATGCATAATGCAGGTAAGCATTGAGTCCCATGAGCTGCAGCAGCACAGTGCAGTTTGCTGCTGAATAAAAGCCATTTCTTGAAAAGAGTCTCCAAGTCTTCTCTGCATCACCTGGGATCCCAAAATCAGCTGTTTCCCATCATACTGAGAGATTCTACAACTGGGCCATAGACACTGAGTGTTCACAAGGCAGGATAATTGCCAGTTCCCTTTTCCAGGAAAACACTGGTCCCAAGGGCAAAGCTTTGTTCTGCAGCTGCAGCACATGAACTCAATTCTTCCAAACCGCCAAGGAACACAGCAAAGCACATACTGATGAAGAAAGCTTGGCTTTCAGTAATGCAGGACACAATAGAGTAGCAAAAGAGAAATTGTTTGAGAAAGTCTGTCCATCAAGTAAGAAAGGGCCACAAAAGAGCCCAAGGAGAAAAAACGAAAGGGCAAATGGAAGCTGATGTTAGGACAGAACCAAATTAAGGACATCTCTGTGTCTTATTAGATGTAGTAAGCTCCCTATAGACAGTAAGGTTTTTTATTTTCCACATGCCAGTTACAGGCAGTTATGGAACAGTATAAAGTACTGTTACTGATCTTAGCAGTAAGATCAGAGATAACACACTGAACTCTCCTCCTCTCCACTCCTCCCTTTCCCTCAGGCCCATCTACCCCATGCATCAAGCAGTGACCAGCCTGTGTCTGCTCTGGGGAACATAAAACCTGCCCAGCAAGGAGAGAGCTACAGCCGAGAGCACCCTGTGCTTCCACAGGCACCAGAAGGAGATAGTCGTTTTACCATGCTCAGCCTTAGAATCATAGAATCATAGAACAGTTAGGGTCGGAAAGGACCTTAAGATCATCTAGTTCCAATCCCCCTGCCATGGGCAGGGACACCTCACACCATGTCACCTAAGGCTTTGTCCAACCTGGCCTTGAACACTGCCAGGGATGGAGCATTCGCAACTTCCTTGGGCAACCCATTCCAATGCCTCATCACCCTCTCAGTAACGAACTTCCACCTTATATCCAATCTAAACTTCCCCTGTTTAAGTTTGAACCCGTTACCCCTTGTCCTATCACTACAGTCCCTAATGAAGAGTCTCTCCCCAGCATCCCTATAGCCCCCCTTCAGTTACTGGAAGGCTGCTATGAGGTCTCCACGCAGCCTTCTCTTCTCCAGGCTGAACAGCCCCAACTTTCTCAGCCTGTCTTCATACGGGAGGTGCTCCAGTCCTCTGATCATCCTCGTGGCCCTCCTCTGAACTTGTTCCAACAGTTCCATGTCCTTCTTATGTTGAGGACACCAGAACTGCACACAATACTGCAAGTGAGGTCTCAGGAGAGCAGAGTAGAGGTGCAGGATCACCTCCTTCGACCTGCTGGCCACGCTCTTTTTGATGCTGCCCAGGATACGGCTGGCTTTCTGGGCTGCAAGCACACACTGCTGGCTCATGTTAAGTTTCTCATGCAAACCACTAACCACTAGTTTCTCATGCGCAACTGCAAACCACTATAATCGTCAAATGCACACAAGCCTCGTTATTCCAGCATAATTTAGACTGTATCCCTTCAGAAGGTGTTTGAGATTAAAAAAACCCACACAAGTTCTCTTATATTAAAATAAAAGTGCTTAATCAGCAGAGATGAGCAATGCAGGGATAGCAGTCTGCCACAGTGGCACAATCCAACAGGCACTATTTTCCTATGTATGGAGGCAACACCACAAAAATCATTAAGGCAATCTGGCAGTTGTGGTTGGGCAAGGGTTTGGCAAGGGTCTGCCTGTCTGGTTTTACCTCAGCCATGGAGAGAGAGCGGTGTGAAATCTGTAAACACTTTTCACTCTCCTCCATCCTTTTTCTGGCAGGACTCCTGTTCACTAACACTTAAGACACAGGCAAGAGTCTTGCTTCTGCTTTTCCCTCTGCAGATGCTGACAATGTCACCTGCTATACCCCAGAAAGCTTGCATACCCTGAAAATGCCTGCAGTGGAAGCACAGCTCCATTTCAACTGTCTGACCCAGCTGTACAAGCAAGACTACATCTTTCTGTGTCTCGCTGGCTTCTGCATATTCTTTGCCGGCACCGTGGCAGCCTGGCTGGCTGGCGTCTGTGCTGTCATCTATGAAGTCCACGTTTCAAAGGGAGAGGAGGAGGAGGAAGAAGACACAGTCACTTAGGATCACCCTACAAATCCTTCTGAACTCATGGGAACTGAAGGCAGGCCCTTCCTGCCTCATTTCTCACATGATGTCCCACTTCAGTTGTTTTTTTGGTTTTTTGTGGGTTTTTTCCTGAAGTGAAATAAAACTGCAAGAGAAGAAAGCCTGCCTCAGTTTCACTTACTGTGCTACCTCTATTTGTCTTCTTCTACTCGGACCCAGGACACTGGCAAAATACTCATTTGGGTGGAGTGCTTGAGAGGTGTGGACAGTGCCAGGCATTTACACTTCTGCTTTAACATGAGGCCAAAGAAAAGCAGGGCCATACGATCTGAAACATGGGAAAGGCCCCAGCACTGTGCTCTAGCCATGGGGTTCACCAAGCCCTCCCTGGCCAGAAAGCCCAGCAGAGATTACTGAGACCAGCCTAGATAGCTTACTGGAACCCCAGGGAATCCAAGAACTTTCTGCTGTGGAAAGGCAGGTACGTGAGCAAAGAGGTTAAATCCAGGACTTTTAGGGGCCCAGGATCCCACTGGCTCCTGCTTGCTTCCTCATTACACTGGTGACAGTGACAGCCATCATCTGTCCCCCTGCAGCCACACCCCTTGTACCTCCACCAGTTATGTTGTTATGAACATTGACAGAACTGCAAAGTTCAGCTTCAGTTTTGTATCACGTATCTCAAAAAGTAATGTAAAAAACATGACTAACACTCCAAGTATTCTTGGAAATGGCTTGTGTTTCGATGCCAAAGTCCCATATACAGACCAGAAAAAAAATGGAGAGGTAAATATCTCCTTATATCCTTCATATCTCTTAACGTTGGCAATTGCCAAGAAAAGTATCTATTTACATGACCACATACGTCAACTTAACATGTGAAACACTGCTTCTTCGTCCAGTACTAGCAGGATCTGGTGAAACAGAAAGGAAAAGCTGAAGGTTTCAGGAAGCATGGTATACTCTCTTAGGGACGTTAAACTGTAAACTGCGAATCAAAGCTGCAATCTTTGTCTTAGGTATAATCGGTATGTCAAAAATGGTTAGGAACGGACACAGCAGTGCATTCCATGAAGGAATCTGTGTGCTGGGGACGCATATGCAGAACTAACGGGTAGAACAGATACTCCCCTCAGCAAACTTCATGGCGGCTTTCTGCACGGCAAAACCCTCCCCAGAGCCACGTGAATCCGCGTTAAATTCACCTCAAACTACAATCGAAAGCCCCACGAAGTCGGTGGCACCGCCCCGCGCCGCCTGCAGCGACGGGTCGGGCACTGCGGGGTCCCGCCTGCAGGCGGTGCCGCGGGCAGACCCGGCCCTGAGCGTGATCCCGTTTCCGCCTCCGAACGTGCCTTGCTCGGGTCCTTTGCGTGGCGCTCCAGGGTGAGTGCGGGCCGTCGATCCCCAGCTCGGCCTTCCAGCATCGGGGAACGCGGTGGGGAGGGAGCTCAGGCGGAGTGAGTGCTCCGAATGCATGCTTATTATGTGACTGTCCTGATAGATGGCACAAAAAAATACAGCGGGCGCCGTGACCCTCCTCCCTGACTTCCCCTTCCCCCCGGGAACAGTCTTCGGGGAGAAGCGTCTGCAGGGTGAACAGGGTGCGGCGGGGCCTTGTCTGCACCGCGGCATGGTCAGCTTGCTTAGAGCCTGACCCTAGCCGCGGGGCTTGCAGACTGCCTGTGGAGCTAAGCCTGCGCGCTCGCCTGCTGACAGAGAGGTCGAAAGGCTCTCCTGGGTTGAGAGAAAGCCTGAGCTTTTGTCGGGTAGTCCAGGCAGAACCCAGGCGCTGGTCTGCACGGTGCGACTTGCTGAGGTTTGCTGACTCACAGTAACTGTAGTGTTATGGCAAACTTGATCTCCTTGATCTGCAGTAAAAGCATCCCCTGGAGCAGTTCTGCTACAGCTCCTCGTCAGTGCTGTGTCATGCTCCAGAATATCCTGGTCGTGTGGCCCTGGCCTGAAGCATCCCTGCATGGAAGATACAAATTCAGTCTTGTGCACCATGCAGCAGAGTCCTTGCAGCTGCAGACAAAGGCTGCTGAGATGTTCGAGGGAACAGAATCCAGAAATAGGCACTAGGCATGCAGTCAGAGGGTGAAAGTCCTGTTGACTTTGGAGTGCTTAATGCAGCTTCAAATTACTAGAGCAAAAGTTTCAGGTGTGGTTTTATACCAACAGGGTAAGAGTAGCAACTTTATAATATACCTGGCTTAATGCTTGCTATGGCGTTTGCTGTGAAGATGAAACTTTATACTATAATTTAGAACTGTGAAGATAAAGTGCCTGGTTCTTGCTGGCTGGCAGGTGTTCTCCACCAGCTTTGTAATTTGAAAGGAGAAATGTGACCATCAACTTACTCTATTGAGTGGGAATATGTGCTGTTTCCAGTGTGCCATCTGTCAGGTGCTAACCTCTATTACATGTCGGTTCAGCTGACTTTTCTTCATTACTTTAGGATTTCAATGTTCTTATTGATAATTGTATATCAGACTTCATGTGGACAAAGCTAGCTGTTGTCTTCATCTTGCTCTATTGATAATAATCCCTTTGCAAATGAGAAATAAAACCTGCTGATTCCTAAGATCCCTTGGAGGGGAGGGGGGCCAGTGCTGCTGCACTAGGAAGGCTGTTTGCACCGGTTCCATGAGGTGGCCCATTTTCCCCCGCACTGACAGTTTGTGCTGTTGGGATAGTGCAGGAGACACCAAAACCTCATTATATCATGGAGGTACTGGATGAAGATAGGCATCAGCTGGGTTTGGCTTGGAGAGGGAATCATTTCCATGCTGAAGAGAGGTCTCTGCTGTTTTCTGCTGTGCTCATCATGCAGCACTGTCTTGGGTCACACAGACAAGATCTGAGGTTTGGGATTGTGCAAAAGGACCCATGGCAGATGGGTATGGGGAAGGACCCTTGTGCTCACTTGCAGCCAGGGAGGGTGGCAGGGCGCTTGGTGTTGAGCAGCTCCCAGCAGTGCAGGCTGGACCAGCAGAATGGGCAGCAGGAAGGAGGGGTAAGCATGCAACAAAGCCTTGCTGCAGGGCAGTGTGGCAGGGCTGCTGGATGCACCTTGTGCTTCATGCTTCTGTCTAAGGCTTGCACAAGGAAGTGCAGAACCATTAAAGGAAAACCACATGGGCCCTGGCATCTCCTGGCTGGCAGACTTGCTTGTGCAGATGTGGGTAAATGCTAGCAGCTGCATGTTGTTGCAGGCTGTTCACTGACTTGTGACCCTGAGAGGGTCCCTCGAAGCCATGGGGCTGAGCATCACTCATCTGGCCAGTGCCTCTTTACCAAAAAGGTTTGGTGGATATTGCTATTGTGGTGGGGTTTATTATTGTTTTATTATTGACCTTAGCAGTACAAACTAACTATTCATGTAGCCCAGGTTCTTTCAGCTCAGGGGATTTCTGAGCTAGTGTGTGTTTGTTTGTATTATAATTCCCAACTTACCTCTTATTCCCAGAGCTTGCCTAGTTTCTCCTTGAGTTTATGAAAACTGCCTGCATTGGCAGCATCCCTCAGCAGAGAGTTCCGCAGGTCTGCTTTTCACTGCATGAAACAACACCTCTTTTGGTTTTTTTCAGATCTGTTTCCTGACTTCATTTGGTAGCCCCTAGCCCTGGTGTTGAAGTGGTTATGAACAATCAGTTCCTGTCCACCTCTCCAGAGCATCTGGGCAGGCACAGCACAGTCAGTGTCAGTGAGTTAATAGGACTTAGCCAGCCACAGCCAGAGCTGATAGAACCTACTGTTGGCTGTAGTCATGCTTTGAGCCAGAGGCAAAACTAGGGTGCTCCATACACCACCTCCCACCAACACGCCATTTTAAGGCTTACTTGACAGGAATTGTTCAGAGAGCCCTTGGTTTGTGCTGCTTAATAGCCAGCAGGCACCAAGAAAAAATTCTTCAACTCTGTTTTCCTTCAGCCAGTCTCTGTGCTGGGAGGTCTTGGGTCCATATTCAGCAAGTCATCCACATACATACCTGCATGTGTTGAGCTGACACTTCTCCAGTCACACCCTGAAGTAGTAACAAGCTCTCTTTCTCTGACAGCACCAGCATGGCTGTTCTCTCCAAGGAGTATGGCTACGTCATCCTGACAGGGGCTGCCAGCTTCGTCTTGGTCATGCACCTTGCGGTGAAAGTGGCCAAGGCTCGCAAGAAGTACAACGTGGAGGTGAGTGCTCAGGCTGAGGGAACGGGAAGGTTGGAGCCAGTCTGCAGGAGATGTTGCAGACAAGCTAGGTGACACCTTGCTTATTTTGGGTGATTTGCCAACATTTCCTGCCCCACCACATGGATGTAGAACGAGAGCTGCCATTCTGGCTTTCCAGACTGGAGCAGATGGCATGACAGAGCTTGGGGTTTGAGACATGAGGTGATTGGCACCAAGCTGATACAGCTGGAAGCACAAGGCTTTGAGCTTAGAATCAATGATGAACAAGAAACTGCACATCCCTTTTTCCCCTGCAAAGAAGGCTGATGCAGCATTTGGGCAAAGGGATAATAGTGGAAAAAAAGTGACTGGAGGGTTTCTGAAACTCAGGGGCATGTGAGCCCTATCATAAGAAGACTTCCAAAGTGATCTTCCCTCAGCATCCCTTGAGGAGCCTTTGAGCTTGGCAGGGCTGTGAGATAGGTGGGGGCAGCCAGTCCTGTCCATGAGTCAGGATGATGGCATGCAGAGGCTTCTGCACCACTTGGCTCCAGCACAAATGCTTCTTTATGGGGATTCACAAGCAGGGGTGGGCACAAGGTCAGCCCTGGGCATGAGCTGCAGGCCACGGGACCTCTTGGGGTGACACCTCTCCTACTGCATGAAGTCAGGGTTACAGCAAACATGTCCTCCCAGGGCTGTTCCTGGGTGATGGGCTGTTGCCAGCTCCTCAGCAGAGATGTGGGGGCACGTCTTTGGTAAGGGTGCTTTGTTCTCCTCTCCAGAGATAGGATCTAAACAGGGAGGTCACACAGTGCCTGGCTATCTTCTGTTCAAAGCAGGGGACTGTTATTTTGCTCAGGGAGCTCAAGAGCAGCCTGGGGCAAGCAATTTCAACAAAGCATTTGCGGGATGCAGGGCAGGAGACAGGCTCTAACTTGCCAGTACAAGTCAGTTCTGCAAGCAGTCAGGGGGCACTGGAGTTTCCAGGGGGAGGTGCGGCAGGGCTTGTTCCATTGCTAGAGAACAGGCTTCTGAGCCCAGACTGCATTTGCTCATATTTTGCTGCTACTTTATTCTTGTTGGCAGTATCCAACCATGTACAGCACAGACCCTGAACATGGGCGTATGTTCAACTGCATCCAGCGTGCACACCAGAACACGTAAGTAACATGTATGCATGCAGGCCTTGGAGACAGACCAGATTGTGTAGCAGGCCCTACAGCTAGAGACTCACTGCTGCCAAATGCTTAGGCTCATCCTCAGTGCTTGAGGAAGACACACTGCTGTGTAACACTTAGCAGTAAGGCCATGCTGGCTCTTTACCATGCCTTAAACCATGAGACAGGGCTGTGAAGCAGCCTCCTCTTCCCAGTGTCTGGCTTTTTGCCTCCACAGGTGGATCTAGACACTAAAAATCTTGTTTCTGGAGAGTCCATCTGGGGGCTGCTGAAGGTCTCCCTGGGAGTAGGCTGAAGTCCACCCAGCTATGCTAGACCAGGCTGCAAAAACACATCAGAGGAGTGCTGGAAGTAACAACTCCTAGGTTAGCTGATGGTAAGTAGTATTTAGCAGGGGCTTAGGGCACAGAAAATCTGTGCATGCTCAGATTTCTTCTTTCCTCCATCTGTGGCCGCAGCATCAAGCATGGAGAATTGTAACAGTCAGGCCCAACAAAGACCTTGGCAGGTGATGCTCACAGCTTGTGCATTTCTGGAGTTTGCTCTTTGTAAGCAACTTGAGCACAAACATAACCTCCTTGCTTTTATTTTCAGGTTGGAAGTTTACCCTGTCTTCCTGTTCTTTTTAGCCACCGATGGAGTCTTTCACCCAGTAAGTGACACTGCAGTGCCCATCTGTATGACTTGTTCCCTGACTTGGGAAGGGTGTGATGCAGCAGGCAGCTTCACTAGCCACATCATGCTTCACAGCTGTGCCCCTTTTGAAAATGCAGTTGTAGAGGTCTTGTGCAGAGAAATCACAAGTATTTAATAAACTTGTTCCTGCTACTTCAGGTATTAGACCTCTTTCCTACACCCAAGGCTGCCTTGTTGGACAAAGAGAAGCATTCACAGCCTCCAGTCCGTGAGTGGAAGGGCCCCTCCAATCCTGCCTGTTTTTCCAAGGCCTGCAGGGTCCTGCTGGGCTTACATTAGTGCTACTCAGCAGCTGGTTGTGTGGATGACAAGAATGCTTTTTCCCCTTATCTAAACACACTTTCATGAGGAGTTTTATCTGATAAGAATAGATGGGGAACACTGTGATCTTTCCACTCACTGCCCCCACCAAAGGAGGTGTGTGAAGGCTCAAAAAAAGCCTGGATTATTTTCCACTGAAAGATGTAGACAACTCAGGAGGAGGCAGGCATGTGGGAGAGGCCAAAATCAGTAGCTCTTTCTTTGCCACCAAGAGACAAATCAGGTCCTTCTTGAATTTCTTTTCAAAGAGGGAAAAGTAGCATAGACAAATCTGACAAACTGGAGTCACATTGCAGCAAGCTCCAAGTGGGAACTTGTAACACCCAAACCAGAAAAATGTGTGCATCTCCTATAGGCTCTGAAGCAGGGCTTGGGACAACAGCTGCCTCCAAGATCCTGGCACTTGGTGTTGCTCATTAATTGGACAGTGCTGCTGCCTGTACGACTTACCCATGTCTTGCTTGGGAGGAGCTGTACTGCAAGAGCAAGGCTCAGCAGCACATTGCATGCTCTCTGCCTAAAGGTGTCATGAAAGTGACTCCTCCTATACAAAACTCAGTCTAGCGCACTGTATCAGTCACCCACCTCCCCCTTGCTGACTCTCAGGTGTCCTAGCAAGGTCAGGACCCTTGCTGTAATTGGTGCTTGCTTCTTTGAAGCAGAGCTGCTAGAATACCTAAGCACATGCAGGCAGCATGTCTCCAAAACCTTAATGCTTCTCCTTTCTCTCTAGCGGATTGCCACAGGGCTTGGCCTCACCTGGATCGTTGGAAGACTCCTTTATGCCTACGGTTATTACACAGGAGGTAGGTCTTTAGTCTGCAGCACGCAGCAGATGCTTGGAAACTCAAGTCTCCTGCAGTGGCCTCAGAGGTTTTTACTCCAGCTCACACTAAAGAGGCAGCATAAAGCTTCCAGTCAGGGTATAGAGAAAAGGGTGCAGGTCCACAGGCTGCTAATGCTGCAGTATGCTCTTCCTACTGATGGGAAGAGCACTAGAGTCTAACAATAGTACAGACTGACAGTAGGTACATGGCCTGAGCTGGTGCCTGCTGGTTTGCCTTGTGATTTATCTTGAGTTCCTGCTTCCTCTTTAATTTTCAGTATGGGCTCTTCCTCCAGTGATGGGCTGCTGAACTGACCAAACATGTTGTCTTCTTTTTTCAGAACCGAAAAACCGAAGCAGAGGGGCCATTGGTTCACTTGCACTCGTTGGGATGGTGGGCACAGGTGTGTATTCAGCTTTCGAGCACCTCGGCTGGATCGGCAAGAACTAACTGACATCATAATGGCTACCTGGGAAATTAAAGGGATTTTTAGTTTGTTTTCTTGTAGAACATTTCCTGTTTCTTGTTAGGGTTCTTTTTGCCTTTCCTCATTCAATAAAATGAAGTTGTCAATTCTGTATTTTCATTCTAAAGATACAGAGGGTTTTCTTAAGAAGTTTGCAGAATGCCAGAACAACTCTGGTTTTGTAGACTCATAGAAGTCTGCCTGTCACACAGAGATGTTCTAGCTTTTATGATTTCAGTGACTGAAAAGCCATCTTACAACTTGTTTAACCCATACAGCAACAACCCTATTTCTGGACCTCTCAATTCATGTCACAATACAAGAATATGTTCCAAACAGAGTTAATATTTATTTGATTGCTACAAAAAGAAAAAAAAAGTCTGTTGGCAAGCATTTAAAGTTGTTGCTTGATCATCTTTATAAAGAAGAGTAGGCCTATAGGAAGGAAGTCAAACAGCATTTGTTTAAGAGCAGCAGGACTCTGACCTATGCTGGACCCTGGTTGTGCTCCCTGCTCTGTGGGGATGATTCTCAGGGCCATGCCTGTCCCAGGTGGCATTAGCTTGTTCCACCTTAGACGTGAGGCACGGACAGAAAAAGCAAAACTTGTGTTACGGGAGCTAGAGGAAATGAACAATCCTACCTTTAAGATTTATGTAGTCAAGAGGGCAGATGGAACCTGTAGCTATACAGGGTATCAATGTCCAAGAGTTTATACATGCATTGAGTAGGGACATACCTTTTAAAAAGTTGACTGATGGTGGAAGGTGCATGCTGCACTAGAAAGAGCCTGTGCAAGACCTCTGCTACTGATAAACTTCTGGTAACACCTACTTAGCTGCAATGAGCTGCTGCTGAAAGCCACACTGCTACCTCCTACTCAGAGGATCCCATCCTGAACCAGGCAGGCCCTTATATTGCAGGGGGAGGGTGGATAAATGATGCTCCAGCACTGTCTCCCCTCCCAGGCACTTCACTTACTTACAATTTTAGAGCACTTTATTGCTGTGTACATGATCTGTATCTCTGCCTAACAAGCAAGAACTAGTTGATGCTCCCTTGAGCCAACCCCAGAGGCATTAAAACACTGATTCCACGTCACCCATCTCCACACAGACAGTCTTCAGCTGCGAGTAGTACTCAATGGCTGCCCGTCCGTTCTCTCTGCCAAATCCTGCAGGGACAAGCCAGAAGTGAGAATACAGCTCCATGCAGTACCAGGTACCACTCACACCCCCATCTAACTGGCATGTAGTCATACCAGGGAAGGTCAAACAGAGCTCACCTGATGCCTTGTATCCTCCAAAAGGCAGCTCCACAGGGCTGAGGTTGTAGTTATTAATGAAGCACATCCCAGCCTTGAGAGCAGCCACTACCCTGTGAGCCTTCTGGATATCCCTGCAGGAAAAGGGCAGTTTAGCTGTATCCCTTCCCATTCACCCCCTCCTTCCCTGCCAGCTAACACACCACTAGAGAAAGGTCAGCAGGTCACAGCGGTTTTCAGAGTCTGACCTGCCCTACTCTGTCTTTTCCAGCTCAAAGGACACATCACCTATTCCCAAGTACATTCAAAACTGATCTGAAAAGGCAGGACAAGGACACCAGCAAAGCAGACTACGGCAAACAGCCAACAGCTGTCTTTGCATGCTTTCAGCAGCATAGCAGGCTCCTGCTGCATGTCACCTGGAGGTGCAGGAAGCCAGGCAGCAGGCCAAGCACAGGCTGGAAGGAGTCTAAAGGACAGCTGGCTCCACTTAGCCCTTCAGAAAAAAACAGGAGGAGATGCATAGTCATTTATAA
This sequence comes from Psittacula echo, assembly GCF_963264785.1. Taxonomy (NCBI): domain Eukaryota; kingdom Metazoa; phylum Chordata; class Aves; order Psittaciformes; family Psittacidae; genus Psittacula; species Psittacula echo. Next base: position 21,971,076 of record NC_137740.1, read on the forward strand.
AGTTCCCTTTCACCAATCCCTTGCTCCAGCTTTTCTGGAAGAGGATATCCATTTGTATGCCAGGCACTGCAAGACAAACATCAAGTTGTCACAGTATTTCCCTTCTTCTCCCCTCCCTAGACTGCTTCCACACCAGCCACACTTTCCAGTCATACCTGGTGAAGACTCCACCTGCCAGGCCAAATTTGGTGGTGTTAGCTCTTTCCACAGCCTCCTCCTCAGTGTCAAATGGCAGAATGGACATGACAGGCCCAAAGATCTCTTCCTTAACACATGTCATGTCATCTGTACAATTCCCTGGAAGCATGGCAGAGCACATGTGCTTTAAGAGGAAGTTCTAGTTGCACAGCCTGTGCATTCAGCAACCCACACAGCCTTCAATCTAGCACTCAGCACTGCACAGCCCCCCCTCCCCCTCAGCTTGGCTAGCAAAGGAGCAAGTCCCATCCTGCATGTCAAGGCAGCAAAGGCACAAACTGCACAATTCCTGTTGGACCCTTCAACAGCAGAGACTTCTCTGGATACCCATATGAGTGTCTGCCCCCATTGTGGACATGCACAGAGACAGGTTACACTGAACACAGCTTTCTCTAGAAGAAACTCAGCAACATCCACGTAGAAGACTGCACTGCCGTGAATAGGAAGGATCATACCTAACACACAGGGTCTCATGTAGTAGCCATTCTTCAGCTTCGGGTCATCTGGCACATATAGGTCCCCACCACACAGAACCTCTGCCCCCTGAAAAAGAGCCAAGCAGAGGAGCATCCTGCACAGCTGACATAGCTCAGAGCTCCACCCAACCTGACCTTGAATGTTTCCAAGGACGGGGTATCTACCACCTCTCTGGGAAACCCATTCCAGTGTTTCACCACCCTCATAGTGAATAATTCATTCTATATATGTAGTCTAAATCTACCCTCTTTTGCTTTAAAACCATTATCCCTTGTCCTGTTGCAACGGGCCCTGCTAAAGTTTGTCCCCATTTTTCTTATAGCCCCCTTTAGGTACTGGAAGACTGTAACAAGGTCTCCCTGGAGTCTTTTCTTCTCCAGGCTGAAGAAGCTCAACTCCCTCAGCCTGTCTCCATAGCAGAGGTGCTCCAGCCCTCTGACCCTCTTTGTGGCCTTCCTCCATGCTCACTCCAAAGGTCCACACCCTTCTTAGGCTGGGGAGCCCAGAGCTGAACACAGTACTGCAGGCAGGGTCTCAAGAGAGTGGAGTAGAGGGGCAGAATTCTCTTCCCTCAACCTGCTGGTCACACTTTGACGCAGCCCAGGATACAGTCAGCTTTCTGGGCCTCAAGTGCACACTGTGGGTTCACATCCAACTCTTCATCCACCAGTACCCCCAAGTCCTTCTCCTCAAGGCTGCTCTCAATCCCTTCATCTCCAAGACTGTCCTGATACCAGGGTGTGCCCCAACACATATGGAGCACCTTGCACTTGGCCTTGCTGAGCCTCCTGACGTTCACATGGGCTCACTTCTCAAGTTTGTCCAAGTCCCTCTGGATGACATCCCATCTCTCAGGCATGTAAACTGCACTCCTCAGCTTGGTGTCATCAGCAAACTTACTGAGGGTGCACTCAATCCCACTGCCTGTGTCACTGATGAAGATAACAAACAGTACTAGTCTCATTACAGACCCCTGAGGCACACCCCTATTACCAATCTGCATCTGGTCATTGAGCCATTGACCACTACCCTCTGATGCAACTATCCAATTCCTCATCCGCAAAACAGTCCAACCATCAAATCCATCTCTCTCCAATTTAGAAAGAAGGATGTTGTGGGGGACTGTGTCAAAGGCGTTAGAGAAGTCCAGATACACAACATCCATACTTCTTCCTTTGTCTATTAATGTAGTCACTCCATCATTGAAGGCCATTAGGTTGGTCAGGCAGGACTTGCCTGACTTTGGTGAAGCCATGCCGGCTGTCTTGAATCACTGCTCTGCCCTCCATATGCCTTCACATAGCTTCTAGGAGGATCCGTTCCATGATCTTCCCAGGCACAGAGGTGAGGCTGACAGGTCAGTAGTCCCCAGGGTCCTCCTTTATAACCTTCTTAAAAATGGGTGCAATGTTTCCCTTTTTCCAGTCACTTGACTGCCGTGACTTTTCAGGTATCATGGAGAGTGGTTTGGCAACTACATCAGCCAGTTACCTGAGGATGCTGCAATGCATCTCATCAGGTCCCAGTCTTATTTATCTAGTGGCCCAAGACACTTACCGAGTAATTCAACCGCAACAGAGAAATAAAACCAGCTGAACTGGAAGGCATGGGGCAGGAAAGCAGCTCTGGACTGTTTGTCTAACAAGACAGTGATATTTCAGGGCAGTCACAAGGCAGCATCACAATCTCACCTGTTCCTTCGCCTGCTTGATAAAGCCCTGGACACGATCCAGGTGGGGTCGGTTGATGAGGGCTCCCATCCGCGTGTCTTCCAGAAGCGGGTCTCCAATTTTGATTTTCTGTGTGCGTTTCACCACCTCCTTTGTAAAGACATCCAGTATCTTCCTCTCCACAAATACCCGCGTGCCATTGCAGCACACCTGAGATACAGGACAGGTGGTTCAGTACACGACACACAACAAGCACTCCACAATCCTTCTTTGTTTGGCTCCTGCTACAAAGGTTCTCAGGAAAGCACCTCCACAGCTACTAAATCAGGTAACTTGTCCCTGGAAACAAAGAAGACTATATTACCCTGCTGCTCATGACTGTACTGAACAGTCCACGCTGGACATAATAGTCCTGATGCCACCAGGTGGCAAAACTGCATCAAGTCACAAGCAGAAGAGAACTTTAGCTGACTTTTCAGCTCCCAGAGATGAACCTGGTAAGCCCATTTGCCAGCAGGATTTCAAAAAACCTGCAGTACATGTGGAGATCCCAAATTTGGGACAGAGAGAGTCCCATAGGGCCATGGCTTAGCACACGAGACTGGAACCTGCTGCCCCTCCAGAGGACACCAGCACAGGAACAGCTGCTCTGAGCTGGGTACTGGCTGTTAGAGAAGTTCCACTTCTGGGAAGGACAGGGCATCAGCTAAGACACTCTGCTGGGACAATATATACTACCTTTTGCAAGGACATCCCTTCTGATCCTTTGTGACACTGCACAGGGAAATGCATGACAAGATAGGGGCATCAGGGCATCCCTCAATACAAAAGGCCACAGCCTGGCTCTGCTGCCCCATTCTCAAACCCTCCACCTCACTGGGGAGAATTGTTCCTGCCGCATGGACACACACCTCACCCTGTGTAAGGAAGTTGGCCATGAGGGCTCCACTCACAGCATTCTCCAGAGCACAGTCCGAAAATATGATAAGGGGGGATTTGCCCCCCAGCTCCAAGGTGACTGGCTTGATGCCTTTAGCTGCCATCTCCATAATCTGAGGGAAACAAGGACAGAAGAGACAACTGACCCACTGGCAAAGGGAAGGCTTGTGGAGGGAGGGAAGAGAGACCCAAAAGGTTTAGTTCCTGCAGGGCCCTTCACCAACAGAAGCAGCACAAAGGGCAAGCTGAGTTTCCTAGATGTGTGTAGTTCAAACTAGGGATGGTTTCAGAGGGTTTGATTCTTGTTATTTTCTGAAGATAAAACCAACAAAACCTGAGGACTCATTTACAGGAAGTCTCGTGCTCAGTGTAAGCTAAGGACAGCTGTAACTGCACCTGTGTCACTGCACCCCACAGGTACACACATATAGTGTGTTCAAGGGCAACATTTCACAGAATAGTTTGAGTTGGAAGGGACCTTAAAGATCATTCAGTTCCAACTCCCTACCACAGGCAGGGACACCTTCCACTAGAGCAGGTTGCTCTAAGCGCCATCCAACCTGGCCTTGAACACCGTCGGGGATGGGGCGGCCACAGCTTCTCTGGGCAACCTGTGCCACTGCCTCACCAGCCTCCCAGTAAAGAATTTCTTCCTAGTATCTCATCTAAGTCTACCCTCTTTCAGCTTAAAGCCATTTCCCCTTGTCCTGTCACTATATGCTCTTGTAAAAAAACCCTCTTCAGATTTTTTTGTAAGCCCCCTTTAGGCACTAGAAGCTGTTCTAAAGTCTCCCTGGAGCCTTCTCCAGGCTGAACAAACCAAACTCTCTCAGCACCTCTCCATAGCAGAGGTGCTCCAGCTCTCTGACCATCTCTGTGGCCCTCCTCTAGGCTCATTCCAACAGGTCCACATCCTTCTTATGTTAGGGAGCCCAGAGCAGTACTCCAGATGGGGTCTCACCAGAGTAGAGGGGGAGAATCCCCTCCCTCAACCTGCTGGTCACCTGGTCACGCTCCTTTTGATGCAGCTCAGGATACAGTTGGCTTTCTGGGCTGTGAGCGCACACTGCCGGCTCATGTTGAGCTTCTCATTTAACCAATACCCCCAAGTCCTTCTCAGGGTTGCTCTCAATCCAGTCTCTGCTCATCCTGTAGCTGTGTTTAGGATTGCCCCAACCCATATGCAGGACCTCGCACTTGCACTTGTTAATCTTCACGAGGTTCCCCTCTTTCAAATCAGAATTTATTTCTAGAAGTCTTTCTAGGGACTTTTAATTTTTGAAGAATAAACTGAGCTTAAGAAATTCACAGAAACTAACCTGCTTAAAACCCGCAGACTCTAAGCAGCTAAAGTGAACTATTACTGCCAGAAACATTCATATAATTTCCTAGCACTGCTGTTTTACATACCCTCTTCCCCACATAGATAGCCACTGTAGCAGCTCAGAGACTTCACTGCAACCAGTGTCTACATAAGGGAAGATGACCATGGGGTTCTCTAAAAAGATTTGAGCGCCCAAGCCAGTGCCCAGTGGGCTAATGGGAGCCCCAGAGTAACTCTGTGTCATTTGTACGTGCAAGCTCCTTGCTCAGACTGAAATGTGCTGACTCCCACCCCATCTTTACAAGCCTCATGCACAAAAGCTCAAGAAGGTATTGGCATCTGCAACACACCACAAAGGCCAGCACTACAGACCTCTTGCATCCCTGACTGCAAAGGTGCCCTTACCTTCATGCCAGTTGGCACACTGCCAGTAAAAGAGATTTTGGCCACATCTGGGTGATGACAGAGGAACTGGCCTGTGGCTGCCCCACCCTGCACCACGTTAAAGAGCCCTTTGGGCACACCAGCCTCTGTGAAGATCTCTGCCAACTTCACCACTGAAATGGGGGTGAAGGGAGAAGGCTTGAAGACCATCGCATTGCCTAGGGGAATGCAGACAGAGACAAGGTGGGGTTAACACTTGAACTGCTTTAAAAGGCGGAAAAAAAACCCCAAACGAACAAAAAACCTCACCCCACACAATGAGTTTGTCTCAACATATCCCCAAAGATCCCCCCGAAGAGAATGGGAAACAGTTTCAGATGAACACTGCAACCAGCAAAACAGACTAACTGCACTTTCCTGCTGGGAAAGTCTGGGGAAGATGGTGCTGCTGACCCTGAACTGCAGACATTTCCAGAGACCTTCTTTATATGGTACAAAGCCATGCAATCAGCCTTTCTCCTTATGCACTCCCACCCTATTGGCATCTGCCATGTTTTCACTTCCATTTCTTTTCTCTTCCTGCCAGAGCAGCAGCTTGAATGTTCTGCTAATCCTTTAACACCTCCTTCAAGGTAATCCTAGACTTCATCCCCCAAAACACTCTTTCCCACAGGATGATTTGGCTTCAAGGAGAAGCTTGTGTAGGCAGAGTCTCTATTACCACAAGCCAAGGCCGGGGCAGACTTCCAGCAGGCAATTTGGAAAGGGTAATTCCAGGCTCCAATCCCAACACACACCCCGAGGGGCTCTCTCCGAGTGTACCCAAAGGATCCCCCTGGAAGCTGGATGTGTTCACCTGCAAAGAAAAGAAACAGCCAGAAGTAAAATAAAGCCCCTACCTGTCTCATCAGAGCTTCAAGGGCCAGAACTCACTTTAATTTGGAACAGAGACGCGGCTTTTACCCCAGCAAGTTCACAGAAGGTGTGTAATTTGCAACAGAACACAGCAGCATTAGGTAGAGAGCTCTGAAAATCCCTCCAAGATCTTCAGAAAAAAGCAACAGTCCATCTCTTAGAGAAATCAGCAGCAAAGACGGTTTTGTGCCATGAAGTTACCAGAGAATGTGAGTTGCAGGACAGAGAGTAAAGAGCAAACTCTGCTAACGTTCTCACCAGCTAGAGATCCTGCCAGTCCTGCATAGTACTCCAGGCACTGCCAGGATATGTCGATGTCCACTCTGGCTTCAAAGATGGATTTCCCATTGTTGATGGTTTCCATGGTGGCAATTTCTTCTCTCTGCTCCTGTGAGAGGCATAGAGCAGTGACACATTAGAGAAGCCTGTAGCAGAACTCCACAATGAGATAGCTGCTTCCCAAGCACATAAGTCCCAAACAAGACTCTGCAACCAGTAAGTCAGGCTTTGCTGTGAGAAACTGTCATCTCTGAAATGTACATTCCCAACTGCTATTTATCAATTTCCCTGGGGCAATTGACCATAGGGGAATGTCAGACAAACACTGAGGTTCCCTGCTTGTCCAGTCTTGCTTAACATCCCTGTTTATCTAAAAGATGAGCAAACCTGAACTTAGAAGCCACCTGGCAAACAACAGACTGGGAAGAAGAGCAAACAGCAAGATCAAAATGGAACCAGAGGACTTAGTGAAGGACAAACGAAGCAATACAGCTGTGAATTGTCCTTTAACAGACCATATCCCAGGCAGAAATAGTATCCTGCAGTGGAAGTCTGGCAAAAACAGAAGTTCGGCTAAAAAAAAAAAAAGTTCTCTCATCACATACACATACCAGGGAAAGAAAGTCTGGTTTCTTACAAATCTGTGCCTTAATGTTAACATCTAAGAACATGTTATCTCACAAAGGAGTTTGTGATAAAGCTAGCTTTCTTGTATCCTCTCCCATGTGTGTTATCTGCTATCTAAAAGTCAGCATTCCAATATTTTTAGTGCTAAAACAAGGCCTACTCCAGTCACATGACAGCAGGGTCTTGACAAGCTGAAAAGTTCAACAATGCAACAGTTACACAATTTCAACTTTAAAACTGCATGCAGTGAAGCTTTATTTTTGAAGCTATGAAAAGACGTTAAGAGCCCTGAAAGATGTCAACTGGATGGCTTTAGTTTTGTGTCTTTTAACAGAATTAAACATAGGAGGTACACACTGGTCTTCAATACAGCGACAGACTAAAGCCCTGCCAAAGCCAGCCTACTGTCTTCTGGTCACAGGTGGGTTTTAATTCTTGTGTTCCTTCTGGACCTCAGGAAGTCCTGCTGGAAGCCCCCAGCAGCCACATTAACCCACATGAAAGCTCAGAGACAGAACTTCTCTAAAAGAAGAGGTGAGCTCCCAGAACATACCCGAATAATTCTGGCAGCCTCCAGCAGCACCCTGCTTCTCTCCATGCCAGACATCTGACTCCATATTTTAAAGGCAGCCTTTGCACTCTGCACAGCCAGATCAACTTCCTTCTCCCCAGAGCAGAGCACCTTGCATATCACACGACCTGGGAACATTTTAAACATGCAATAAATATGACAGAAGTCTCAGAAAAAGGGCACTGAAGAATGTAGTTTATCTTGCATCAAAACACAAAGACTTCAGTCATCTCTACCAGGCTACACAACTTCACGCTGTGATTCCACTGGTTTTTAATTGACTATAGAAGAGGCACTGCAATTCAGCTGCTCTGATTTAAACATCAGTAATTCTCCACAGTCGTGTTCTTGTTACTAATTAGCTCCAACTCATTACAAAATTCCTCTGTTCCCCACTGGAGCTTGTTATACTTCTACCACCAGCCTCAGGGCTCTGTTACATATTGCTCTGCATAGTTAAAAAGCTATCTTTCTTGAAATGATTCTGCTGAAACCTACATACCTCCAGTTTAAAAAAAAAAAAAAAAAATTTAGAAATATTTAAATCGTGTTATTTGCCAAGATCAGGCACCACTCGATTATTTGTTTGACAGCAAGTCATAGCTGATTTATGCTGAGAAGTCTGACAATGGACCTGCACTGCAGGAGGCTAAAATGCAGCCATCAGACCACCACGGCGTTACGGACGCCTTCACAGGCAGCATCTGACGGCGGGAGAAGTCGAAAGCGTCTGACCCTTGCAGGCAAATACAAGGAGGCAACTCCGGGCACAGACCCCGCGTCTCAGCGCAGGGTCAAACCCCCCCCAAGCAGACAGAGCAGGGCTGTACCTGTGGCAGGCTCATACACCTCCTCAGCCTGCCCGCCGTCGGCCGGATGAACGCGGGCGCCCGCCCGGTAGTTGAGGGGCTGGTGGATGGTGACGGTGCCGGTAGCGCTGCTCATGGCGAGTCTGGACCGGATCACGAAGAGAGAAGGAATGAAGGGCTACAACCGGGTCCACGCCAGCATCGGCTGGGCCGTCGGGTGAATGCGGTGGGTTGGGGAAACCCCACGGGAGAAGAACCGACAGGCTCCAGAACACCGCTTCCGCTATCGCCGCTTCCGCCGCCACCTTTTACCACTGCGTCCCGGGTTCCACACCACCCCTACCCGCACGACTGCTTGCGCGCCGCGGTGTGGCAGAGCCCGCAGCCCTGCCCAGCGCTCGGGCTCCCTCTGGCGGCTCGGAGGTATTACGGAGTACCGTGTGCAACTAGCTCCCCTCCCCAAGCGACCGTGTGGTGTGGTGTGATGCGATGTGTGCGTACTCTATAAAACAGCGAGAATTAACTCAATATTCACTATTTAACATGGTATTGCACCTGCTGCACGCTGTGTAAGGTGTTTCAGATTTATCCCCTTGCCATGCATCTAGTAAAAAACTTCCCAGTAAGTACCCCATGATAAATCTCTGGTCATCGAAGCAAGAAAATCAATAGCCCCTCAGGTTACAGCCTAACTTGAGTCGCACTAAGATTTATTCACCCTTTTTAAACAAGGTGAGCAGGTTCCAGCCAACAAGATTGATACAGACAGTTAATTGGTGAAGCAGGAGACAGTGTGGAGAGTTTCCTGGCCCAAGAGTGAAGCTTTTTAAGAGATGTACTGATGATCATCAGTCTGTTTAGCAATAAAGTCAAGGAGCACGAGCAAAAACACTGCTGTGATAACCACTCAGGCAATAAAGAGCTGAGTAGCAGTGGATGATACTGACATAATTTAACAGTTTGCTCAAGTCTGCAGGTCAGGTTTGTTTCTGTAATTCAGCAGATTCTGCCTAAGTAAGCAACTTTTACAGAAGCCACCTAACACCACAAAAAACACTGGGGGGCTGTACTCTGCCAGGAAGACACATGCTGACAGTACATGCAGAAACACCTGCAGTCTCCGAGAGCAGCTGGCACTGGGGCAGGTTCTGCTGCCTACAGTCACCTGAGCCAACAAAAAATCTCACCCTCCACGATGGAAGCTTCGTGAAGGGCACACCTACTTGCTCAGGACTATAGCCAGTATGGCTAAGATAAGAGAGTCACTTCACAGCATGATCATTCTGAATTTTCCAAACTGTCTACTTTGCAACCAAGTCACTCTTGCCAACCAAGTTGACTTCCATGCTGTAAACTAAATCAACTGCACTAAATCAATGTATTTCTACTTGTCCTACCACACAATTAGGAGACATCTAAATAAACATGCCCATGCCATTTATTTCTCAGAAACAAAAGGTCATCTTCTGAGAACTTTCTTGGTTTGATAAGCAAACAACTGCTGGTAGAATACTCCAAATGGAAGATGTTTCCAAGACTGTGGCCAATACTGCATAGGCTGGTTTTGGAGCTGTGAAGCCTGGTGCAGGATCCCATCTTGTTACCTCCCAAAGGCAGTCTTGTGCACCGGTCAGACCTTCTATGAAGGTTGTTAACTGTGCTTTAGGAGAACTTTCCTGCCTGAGGTGGTGGGCCAAGGAAGCCCCCTGCTTGCTTGGTGGCAGCCCGGGAAGGAGCAAGACCGAGCATCTTCTGGATGTTCTGCAAAAACAAGAGCAGAAGAACAGGATGGTGTCAGACCGTGACAAAGCAGAAATCCCAACTCTCACAAATACAGCTTGCCACTAGTTTCAAGAGATTCAGGTTCTCACTCACACAGCCTTACCAAGCTGGCTAATATATATTGGACCTCTATCCCTATGTATGCAAAAAAACTTAGCACAGAGTCAGACAGCCATCATCCACAACAGCTACAGTTAGAGCTGGGCCACTCTTCCCCACCTCAACAAGTGCTTTCTGATCATTAAATCCATATTTTGGATGACAGTTCTTTCCTACCTTCAGCTACGCACCACAGTCAGTTGGTAGATACCTTGTTAATGTCTCTGCATATGGGTTGGTTTAAGATGAACCTACAACAGTTATCTTTGCAACTTAACTACAGTGTATACACAGGAACAGGCTCCCAACATCTGCTCACAGACAGAACCAAATCAGCCCTCAGTTTTCACAAGTTCCAGAAAACACTGTTGATAGCAGCCATCAGAGCCTGAGGGTCTGCAAGCTGGTGAGGAAGGCTCTCTCCTAATGCAGCCAGAATGTGGGTCAGCAACATGGCAACCAGAACATGTGCCAAATTCGAGTCAGGAGCTTAGGCACAGAATTAACATGAATGCTAGTGATGCAAACTGAACAATGGTTCAGTGGAGACATGCAGCATAACAAGGCATATGTAGCAAAACCCAAAACCTGACTATTAAGATGACCTCATCTGCATCTGAGCAGGGTGTTTCAGTGGAAAACAACAAGGAAAGAACTAAGCAGCAGACATCAACTAAAAATTCACAAGAGATTTAAATTTGATGTTTTTCTCCCTTTTTGTGAAATTCCTTTTGTAGTTCCACTGTTGCAAAATATAAAGAGCTAGAAGTTTTTTCAGTATCATCCTTAATGTAAATAACTACAGCTCAAGATGCTGCTCATGCAGTGCTAGCAAGATGGGGACATCTCATGAAAGAGAAAGAAGAAAACACCCATGCCCTCCTCATGTCACCAGCTGAGTCCTGGCTAGTGTCATCTCAAAAATAACTGTCAGGATAAGTCAGATAGCAGGGTCATAGAGTCTTGAGCTTTTCAGTCATGGAAGGAGAACAAACTAAATAAACCAAGTAACCAACCAAAACCGGGAATTGTTCCAGGTGGAGACTATGGAAAGGAAGGTTTCAGTCCACACACAAGCATGAAAGTAAAGGAAGGGATGGGAACACTTACAAAAGAATTACATCAGGTCCAGTCCATGGCATACATCAGTCAGCTACTGGTTGATATTCAGCAACTGAATATATATTACAGCATTTAGCTTTGGGAGACTCCTTCGTGTGGTTCCTCTACTTGGTGCTAACTTAGTCAAGAGATGGACAGAAAGGAGAAACCAAAAGCAGCTGACAGAGTCAGCAACACCAGAGGGTGCTGCTGAGTCAGCAGCAGGCAGGACCAGGATCCTATCAGGTCTGTACTGCCTCACTTGTGGAGAACGCTAATGATCCTAGAAGAGCATCCATGGAAGAAAGTAAGCGTGCACTGCCTCCTCCCTGTTCCTTTAAGTATCAAGAGAGAGGAGAACTGCAGTGCTAAAAAGTTTAATACATCTGCTTGAACAGTTCCATGAGGAAGAGAAACGACAGCTTCTCTGTCCACAAGATTCAAGACCACAGTCTCCAGCATCATCCTTCCATACTCGTCTCCCTCCTTGCTGTGGAAGACAGCTAGGCTCCTGCACCAGTTGCAAAGCAAGTTTTACAAGTCAGCAGTCCTGAAGTCTACACAACTGGAAACACCAGGGCTGAGCCAAGGTCCAGCAGAAATCTGTGGGCCATGTTGCACAAGGCAGTTTGTAGAGTCTGTTTTCAACACAAACAAGGCCATCACCTTCAGGAGTAAGGAGGGAAGACTGCAAGACTTAAGGATCCAAATTCCTCATCTAAGTTCTTCTGATCTTTCCTCAAATGACTGCAAGGACAGGAGCTGCTTCTGCTTTTGTTTCAAAACCAATGCAGCAACAGTCTTCCTGCCCCAAGATCAGACCATGTGGGAAAGTGCACTCCTGGCAGTAGGGGTAATTGCTGGCTCCCTTTCCCACTGGCAACACATTCAGAGAGAAGCAGCCTAATCTACAGTTCAGGCATGTGTGAAAAGGAAATGAAGACCAGCAAATGCCTAAGGAATAGCAACATATCCCTCTCCACAAACAGCACAGGTGAAAGCTGGGAGCTCAGAAACAGGAGGAGGGACAGAGGATGTAACCCTGACATTATGCGTCTCACCCAGCCAAGCCACAGCCTTTCCCAGCTGAAACCTAACAGCTCAAGGACCCTTGGAGGACCTCTCCCAGCAACCCTCCTCTCCAAACAGGAAGGCAGGAGGAACTAGGGGACAGGATTTACGTGGCAGGGAGAGCTGGGAACAGCGCAAAGGAAGTTACTCACTGCAAGTTGACTATTTCAGGAGATGCTGGCCAGGTCACAGGCAGCAAGCTTCCCAGTCAGTGTTTGAAGAGTTTATCACTCCCACATGCCTGAGGACTGCATGAAGAGACTGCCTGATGCTGCTACTGTCCATCCCACTAATGTAATTTTAATCACCGTCCAGTTAATCTCTCTACCCTCATGTACGCCCCTGAACTTTCCTCCAGGTCACTTTTTTTCCCCATACACGAGTTCCTCTGCTTCTGAGCGATAAAGGTACATCTCTCTTCTCTGCCCTTAATCTTTTCACAGGCAGCTCCAAGAATTAAGGAAAGCCTGAAGAATATATGGTCTTCTTAGCTTGTTCACAACCTGTTCCCTGACATGTCCACTCCTTCTCTTGTGTCAGCAGCATCCAGCCAGACACTAGCTCCCACATCAGTTCTCCTCCCCTGGGCTAACAGCTGTTTCAAAGCTGAGCACTTGCAATTTCTCCTTTTCCACACAGTGAAACACAAAGGGTCACAAAGCTTTCAACCTTAAGGTCATCAAAAACATCAAAAGCAAGTCTTTGGAACCATTTTAAGCCCTTGATTACTTTCTTCCCCTCTCCCCTGGCCTCTCACACCCCTTTAAAGTCCTCTTCCCAATGCTGTTATCACCCAAGTTTTTTCAAATAGTAATTAAGACAAGAGCAGATGCCAGCTATCACAGCTTCAGTTCTTCCCTTTTGCACAAAGTGTGGCTGGTCTCTGCCGTTCCTCCATGTAGCAGGAAGAAACCCAGTTGCCCTACCAGCTGGAGAAGGGTAGGTTTGTTAGCCATGATCACATAGATAAGGCAGCACTACTAAGACTGCAATCTAACACTTCAGAGCAAAAACACCCTTCTCCAAACCAATAAAGTAACTTCTATCCTCTGCAGGACCAGGCACATGAACTCTAAAGCACAAGGGCAATTTTTTCCTGGAATTTCTCTTGAAAGCTCAACCCACTGCAAACAGCTTGGCATTTCTGCCCAGAGCCAGACTGGATCCCCACTCAGTTCATGCCACCTACAGATTTCACAATAGGAAACATCAAGAAATGCCCAGGACTAGAACTAACCACAGTAATTATATTTTTGGACAAAAAAAAAAAAAAAAAAAAAATCCATGGGGGATTTCAGCAAGGGAGTTCCCCGATCAACCCAGTGGGTGCAGAAAAATCTTGCTGACAGTGCTAGTTTCATATAATAATCTGCAACATTGCAAAAAAGGGTCTTCCCATTAACAAGTAACACAGAGCAGTACCAGACTAGATTGCCTGAAGGAGCAGCATCAGACCACAGCATCCCAGGAATTCAGGAAGATAATCCCATGAGCTAAAAAAGGTCTGATTACTTTCAAAGCAGCAAACGCTGCTCCCTTCACTCCCACTCACACTGGGAAGTGAAACAATATTTGTCTTGCAGCAACCAGATGAGGAAGCTCCTGGCCTTTAGTACTCTGAAGCTGGTCCCTGTTTGGAGTGAGGGGTGAGCCAGATGACCTCTAGGTGACTCTTCCAACATCAACTATTCTATAATTCGTTATCTGCTTTTGCACAGGATCGGGCAGAGATTAATTTCAAAACAACCACCCCATACCAATGTTCACTAGCACACACTCTGTGACTAAAGGAACTCTCTACTATCAAGCTCCTCCATCAAGCTCATCCAAACTTCTCTTCGCAGCCAGCATAACATGTCACTTCCCCCTACGTATCTCCTTTAAGCTTCTCTAAGTCCCTTGGCACCTTCTGAGGAAAAGCAACAAGTCAGTCAATGAGAAAAGCAGCAAGAATTCAGGAAGTGAATCAAAGAAAAAGAAAATATAAATACAGAAAACCAGATAATTTTCAGCTGGTTTCACCAGCATTCTCCAGTCTCCAGAGCCTAGTAGCACTCTGGGGAAGTTTGGAAAACATCTGGTTGCAATGAGAAGATCCACTTGTCCTCACTGGCCATTATGCCACTTAAGCTGCTCAGGAAGGTTCCTGAGCAGGCACCTCCTTTACCTCACTGATGCTGCTCTTTTGAAAAGATAGGACTAACTAGCTTTGCTGGAGAGCTATGTGTAGCCTGCTCTTGGCTTATCATACCAGACTCCCCTTCTGTATCACATCCCTAGTACTGGGAAAGACTTGACACCAAAGGTAAAGTTCTTAAGACTCTGGAGGGAGAAAAAAAAAATAATAAATAGGCAATCAGCAAGAACAGGAAGGACAAACCCAAAACAACAGGTTTAACTTTACTCACTTTCCCAGCAACTTTGTGGATTGATTTAACCTTTACAGAACCTCAAGTCACAAAGGAAGTTTCCCCTAAAGATGCTACACTTCTCTTTTCCCATATTACTGTAAAAGTCATCATTACTAAGAAGCAGTTCTTAGATTGTCTGCTCATGGAGACAATCTCTTGGTATGGCAATCTGCAAAGGTATCTTACAAACACACACAAGGAAGGAACCCATTTCTGCCAACTATATCCTAGCGACCTAGTGTAAACCTCCAGTCAGGTCTTCCACACCAGTCCATGATAGTGGCTGGTTTTGATTCCAACCTAAAATTGCTTTGGATATGAAGCATAAGAATAAACAAACAGAAATCCAAAACAGACCAAAAGTTATAATGCAAAACTGCACAGTAGTAATAGACTCCTCTTTATGGACTGAGGTATGCTTTCCCTGCAAGCAACAGATACAGCAATGTACTCACCTGTCTGATTGACATTGTACAAAGAATGTACAGGAAGATGAAGGAACAGTCAGTGTAATCTTCACCCAGAAGGTTGCGGTGGGAGAGACCTTGGATGTACGAGAGAGGAATAAATGGAAGCTTTGCCACCACTCGGCCATCAAATCTGGAAAAAAAGAGCACTGGATCAAAACTGGGGACAGTAGAAGAGCCTTTGGCTATAGAAAGAGTAAGCTTCTTCAACAGGCCACCAGAGCAGATAAGACCACATGGAAGGCTAAAAAGCCATGCTACCTTCTCCTGAACTCCTTTATATACACCATGAAGAAGTGTATAAATAAGTTAAAAAAGCTTCTCTCGCAAAGCCCCCCACACCCGTTCATCCACAGGCTAAGCAGGCTTCACTCAGTAACAGTTTTGCCATACCCAGTGTTTCAAAGTGATTTAAGTGATCAGCTGGACAAGACTGTTTGTAAACTCTTACTGGGTGTTCTGCAGTTTACTGGTGCATTTTATTATCACTCCAGATCACTTCCCAGAACTTGAATAAAAGATGGATGACTATCACCCTGCTGTATTGCACTTACTGCAAGCCAACAGATTCTTTGCTTTAAGCAAGAGCACTTTTTATACGCAGACTGCAAGACAAAGACACCTTTTCCTTTCCGAGAGCAACTATGCTTCTTAGCACAAGAAGGATGCTTAAGAGAGCCATCAACAGAACGATTTTTAACACCAATAGTTTTCTCTGCATTAGCTCTGAAGATACAGGCAGTGCAGAGGCAGGATGATACTGCATACTCCAAGCGGCCTGTCCTGTTCCTGGAACTCCTCCAGGTCCACATTCCAGGACATAAGACAGAATATGAATTCTGGCCAGTTCCAAAAATTTCTCCCAACCCGGACCCAATCTTTTGAAGTAAATGCGTATGATGCCCCATCAGCATGTGCATATTTGGATGTTATTTCCTCTGCATGTGCTGATTTTCTAACAGGTGTTTCTTGTTTCAAGATATCCTAAATGAGCCTTCTTTCCTGTGGAGACGCAGTCACACAGCTACAGCTCAAACACACACACCAACTTTGTTTACATCTCACAGGCAGTTTGGCAGAAGAGCCAGGAACGGATGTTTATCTCCCTGTAACATCCCCCCAGTGGCTTAAAATTCTGCGTTATTCCTGCTGTGAGCATGACAAGTATTTCAGCAGCAGCACCCAAGGTACCTGCTTTCAATTCCAGCAGGTTTCCACAGTTATGAAATGCACAACTCCTAGAGTAAGACAGAGAATTGACTGCATTAAGAAGTTTCTGACAAGAAAAAACTGAAACACACAGAAGCTAATTTCTTTTCCAGAAGAAATCCTACTTGCTTGGAGGCCACCACCACTACAGCTCTCGCTGCCCTAATATACCTTTTAAGCCACAACAATTATTCAGCTGCTCATCTTCAGTATCCTGCACTTCAGGTTTAAACCAGCCTTTTTGACATTTACATATCCTTCCAGCATGGTCCCCTCTGCTGCCCTATTACTACTGGCACTCTAAGAAAGAGAGGCAGTCATCACAGTAATTTCCATTTTGGCTAAGCTGGCACTTGGCAAAGGTGAGGTGCCTAGCCACAGAGTAGCAGCATCTGCATAGTACTTGTCCAAAGGGCAGCACACCATGCTACTTCCATGTGATTCCAACCCCTTTTGTCCCCCAGAGAAATGAACTCATTCAAGAACAGGAGAGGCAAGCAAATCAGGCTACAGCCACTGCAGGTGTCAGCCACCCTTTTCCTCTTTTTCATACCACACCCACAGCACCTCCGTGGATGACCTGGCAACAGCAGCTTCCTAGAGGGAAGCTAAGAGCCTACTGAATTCATAACTAAAGTACCGTCCTCCTGAGACAAGCAGCTGCTCTTTAAGCTATGTCAAGAGAATGATAGTATGTGAGAATCAGCTCCATGAAACCATTCTATCAGCTTCAGACAGTGCAGGCACAACCCACCAAAGCTGCCATTCAGAAACAAATATACTACCTTGTACTGAGACCAGGAGCAGAAATTTAACTATCTAGCCCCAAAGGCCAGAGAACCACATATTTAGATTTTAATTCAATGCTTCAGCTGTTAGCAAGAGAGCTATTTCAATCTGAACAATCACTGCTGTCTCTGAATACTCCTGCTGCTCATGTTAGGGTTCCCTCTAAACAGACAGTTTAAAGGAAAGATACACCCAAAAGCTTCATCAATTCTGTGTCTACACTCATGTTCTCTGTAGGTAGGAATCCTCAAAAAGAAGAACAAGTCAAGTAAACTTTGTGGACCTAAAGGAGAAGAAACCAATAAACTGATTTTTAGGTTAGTATCTATAGAAGGAGGAGCCACACAGGATTTAACAAAATTCAATTCCGTTCTAAATTAACTGCTCCTCTTAATGAACTTATAACCCTGTCACACTTGTCAGTCGTAGCATACTCTGAACTGCCTCCTTCTGCTCCAAGAAAGTGTGCAGAGTAGGGTGAGGGTTTTTTTAGGGTTTTTTTTTCAGTTTGTTTCAGGGGCAGAAGCAATGTTGGTGTTTGTATTGCACCCAAATAGTGAGGGAAGCACTTGAAGATCTCAGCTGCCGCATTATAAATCCCTGCACCCCCACATGCTATGTTGCTGGGCATATGACTCACAATGCACCTCCATCCCTGCTTATGGGTGCAGTGCAATGAGACATCAATGACTCAAGACTGTACTCAAATGCTGAAGTCCTTTAGTGCTGTGTTCTCTGCTCAGTTTCACAACATTCCAGAGAATGCTAGATGCTGAAGTCTGACTAAGCCAAACAGAGTCCACAGACCTGAATAGAGTCCACTTTTGTTATTATGTTACCCCCTGTTTGCAATTTACCCACCTGCTGATCTGCAGTAAAATAACAATTGACTGTATCCTGTGGACTGCCAGCACAGAGGCCAAAGATTTTGGTGCCCAAGAACATAAATTCCTGTTGGCAGGACAAGTATACTGCCCAGATATTAAATAGCTTTCCAAAGATTATAATTATTATATTCATGCCACCTTCAGATTTATCAGACAATAGGAAGCCTGCATTTCAAGACCGAATCAAGTTTTGAAAGTCAAGCACAGTCTTTCGGTTTTGCATATCTGAAACAAAGCTGTCTATACCTATGCAAACCAGTTTGGGCATTTTTGTCTTTGTTTAGTTATTTTAGGTTTTGTTCTTGTTTTTTTGCTTGGGTTTTGTTTTTTGGGGGGTTTCTGGTTTTTTTGGGTGGTCAGTGTTATTTTTTGTTGTTGTTGTGGGTTTTTGGGGGTTTGTTTTTATACTAGACCCACCCCAGGTCATTTTTAAAGCAAAGGAAGATTAGAGCCCATGCCTGAACATGTTACTATCTTGACTGATCACCTTAAGTAGGACAACAATGAATTCTACAATTATAGCTCATTTCTGAGTGCAAGGGAGCCAACTCAGTTTTGCTAGCAAGAGCATTCTTCAGTTACACTATTACAGCAAAGCCAAAAAAGCTGACGCCTGTAGCTGCCTACCTGACATTTACCAAAGTTGCCCTAAACAAGATGTTCCCACACAGAAAGGACGTTAAGAGTTTTGTCTATATCTAATGCAATTTGTTCAACTTGATTGCATCCAGCATGCAGTGTTCCCTGTTGAACAGAATGTCTCTGTGGGCGACAAAAGAACTGCATCCTCTTATGAAATACTGATCCATTTTATACAGTTTAGTTATGGTTCTTGGATGGACTCTATCAGTATAAGACTTCAGGTGACAGAGGGAAGGTAGGGAATATATTCACTATAAAATCCAGAAAGCTGATACTTACATGGAATTAAACATTCCCATTAAGGCAGTGAAGCAGAAACCAATGGCAAACATGGATTTCATTCGAACCTGCAAGCAGAAAGGTCAGAAATAATCAAAACAGGCCTACACTGAGGGATTGCGAGCTCACACCCTTAGGAATAGGCTTTGTACAGCACCACTGGAATACAGAAAGAAAACATATGACCCAGAAGGCCAGAGTGATTGTAAAAGTAACTGGAGAACTTCCAAGAGAAGTTTGGTCAACAGCTGGGTACAAAGGCAGCCACAGTGGACCACTGATGTGAAGAGCTGCTTCAGGACAAAAAAAAGTGCTCAAGAATTGTCCTGTAACCTTCCACAGGTTGTTTTTTTTCCTTAAGCCTATACAGCCAATCAGCATGGGATTATTATGAAAACAAAACTTAAAAGAGGAAATTAATTCTACTTCGAAAGCATCATGGAGACTTTTAAAGATGAACATGGCTAAGGCTGGGCATGAGATGAAGGAGTAACTGTTGGAGAACTCAGTGGCTCATATGAGCTATTAGAAAGCAATCCAGAAGAACTTTTCAGGACAAGCTGCTATGTCTGCCAACTGAATAAAGTCTTTCTGTTGGAAAGCTCACTGAAATCTTCAATAGTTGAGAACTTGCTTTAATTGTCTTACCATTGACAAGTCCCTGTTGTTATTCTTCAGTTTTTCTTCTTGTCTCTCTAGAAAAAGAAAACCAACAAATACAATCAATTTTACCAACTTCAAAAACAGAGTGTTTTCATTTCCAGGAAGACTTAACCTTTCTGGTTCTCCAAACACCACTTCCAAAACCAACTCCAGCTTTCTATGTCAGACAGTAGAACTGAAGAACTGTACATAGCCAACTGCTTTTCCACCACAGACACATGCAGCAAAGCAGCCACAAAACACGAGGCGGTGGCTAGAATCATACATTCAGCACTTTTGAAAGAAATGCACTGCGGATCAAATTTGCTAACTCAATCAACACAGCAGCATGAACAGTGTTGCCAGAAAACAGAGACAGTGCTTCTATATCACATTTCTGAAAAAGATCAGTCGCAATTCACTGCACACTGGACTCATCATTATAAATACATTATATAAAGTACTTCATTTTGGAAAATGTACACAGAGCTGGAAGCCACGCCTCAGCAACACTAACATCCTCCTGGTCTTAGTAGTGACTTTTCAACCCTTGTCACACCTAGAAGATTATCAAAAAAGATACTTTCTACATAAATTTCAGTAATGTGTGTATTACTGTGTTTTGCAGAGAATACTTTGAAACACTACTTTGGAAATTTAGTCTGTCCTGAAGTCACCAGAAGCTTCAAAGATGCCCAGTTTTCTGAGAGGGCATTTTCCATGTGCCTCGGTGGAGGACTACTCTGGCTTTGCACATTATCTACTCTCTATCACCTTTCTTGTCCCATGTTCCCATCATCCAAGTGCAAGGTCCTACACCTGGGTCGGAGCAATCCCAGGCACAGCTACAGGTTGGGCAGAGAAGAGATTCAGAGCTGCCCTGCGGAGAAGGACTTGGGGGTGTTGGTTGATGAGAAAATGAACATGAGCCGGATGCAGTGTGTGCTCACAGCCCAGAAAGCCAACCGTATCCTGGGCTGCATCAAGAGGAGCGTGACCAGCAGGTCAAAGGAGGTGATCCTGCCCCTCTACTCTGCTCTCCTGAGACCTCACTTGGAGTATTGTGTGCAGTTCTGGTGTTCTCAACATAAAAAGGACATGGAACTGTTGGAACAAGTCCAGAGGAGGGCCACGAGGATGATCAGGGGACTGGAGCACCTCCTGTATGAAGACAGGCTGAGAAAGTTGGGGCTGTTCAGCCTGGAGAAGAGAAGGCTGCGTGGAGACCTCGTAGCAGCCTTCCAGTATCTGAAGGAGGCCTACAAGGATGCTGGGGATGGACTCTTCATTAGGGACTGTAGTGACAGGACAAGGGATAACAGGTTAAAACTTAAACAGGGGAAGTTTAGATTAGATATAAAGAAGAAATTCTTTACTGTTAGGGTGGTGAGGCACTGGAATGGGTTACCCAGGGTAGCTGTGAATGCTCCATCCCTGGTGGTGTTCAAGGCCAGGTTGGACAGAGCCTTGGGTGGCATAGTTTAGTGTGAGGTGTCCCTGCCCATGGCAGGGGGGTTGGAACTATATGATCTCCAGGTCCTCTCCAACCCTGTTCTATGATTCTATGATCCCTTGTCCCTTGTGCTCCTCTCAAACTGAGGATCCAGAGGGACAGCAGGGCTTGGAAGCAATACCTGGATGAAGTAGGCATGTGGACAATGAAGAACAGTGTGAGCAAAGAGAGGGGGAACGCAGAAGGACTGTCAAGGGCTATCCAGCGTGCAAGTTGTACTGCAACTTCAGCAGGGATCCACAGGACAAGAGGCCCACAGCCCAGTTCAGTTACCTTTTAAGCCCCTGCTAAATACATGGACACCTAGTAAGCATTACAAAAAAACCAACAGCAACACCCCTACTCAATTTCTTAGAATCCTCATTGCTATTTTCAATTACTCCTAACTACATACCATCCACTCTGGCAGGAACTTTCCAGACACCTGCTTCCTGATCCAGGTGAAGAGGTTTGTTCTGGGACACTTCAGCAATTGCAGGCCAGCTCTTTAGGAATCACATTCGGCAACAATACTTGTTCCCCCCCATGCCCCACTACATAACTAGCCATCTGTTTAGATGGGTTAAAGGTTACACAGGGATAAAGAATACAGCCGTGGTCTCCCAATATACCTGATATGTTTCTCACCCATTTCTACAAGTTCTAAACAAACAGGCTCCAGGTATCATATCACCCTCCTCCCCAAGTCATACATAAGCAGCCTTTAAGTACTTTGCTATAGCGATGGGTAGAGGCACAGAGAAAGAAGAGGGGGTCAACAAGCAGCACCCTAGAGTCCAAAGCTGCCTTATTCCGCTCATTGGAACACAACCAACCAGGATACAGGGATTCAGCAATAACCTTATTTGCCAGCTTGGGTTTGTTGGTTTGGGGTTTTTTGAGGTTTTTTTTTTTTGGTTGTTGTTTGGTTTTGGGTGGTGGTGGGTTGGATTTTGTTACTTTGTTTTTGTTTTGCTGTCTACCCAGCACTCCTGGACTCCTCGGAATATCACTGTCTCTTCTTCTAGGGGCACATGGATGCAGGAAAGAGTAGCAAAGTTTAAGCTAATAAACACACTCCTTCAGCTGAAATGACAGAAGGCTGCACCATGTCTGGAACAAGGTGTCATGTTCCAGCAGTGTGAAAGGTGATTTGGACACAACCTGACTGAAGTTGGTTCATTTCACACTTAAAAATAAGTTTGATAAGTAGGGAACACCAAATTAAGCCTTCCCATGTAACTTTCACCCTAGCTCCTTGTCCATATGCATGACTCATCCCTTACGTAACCAAGTAATGTCATACACACACCTCCTGCCATAGTCTGTGCACAGAACAGATGGCAAGTGAGGCTGGTCTGTACATGGCTGTGACTTAGCTGTAAAGCCTCAGCTCTTTTTTACTTTTTTTTACCTAGAATGGTAGAATTTAAAGGAACTCCAGCACAAGTAAATTTGTTGTTACAACAATGCTACATCTTACAGGATGATTTGACATCCACTAAATTACTGGGATCAGGTATTTCCAAAACACTTAACAGCTGTAAGAGTCATTTTCTGAATGTCCAGCTTGACATTTAGTGCCTTATTTTTCAGAAACACCACAGATTCAGCTTTGCCTGAAAACAAATGAGACATTGAAGTTATACAGCATTTGCAAAAAAATCAGCCTCAGTATCTCAGGCTTGGCCAGCAGCATCACAGCAAGCAGAATCAGTGGTCATTTCCTAAGTTCTGTTGTCAGTCCCTTTGTGCTTTGTTTTTCATTTGCAAAACAAGATTATTTCAGTGTAGGAAAAAAAAAATAATGGTGGAGTATCTGAATTCCTAAGATTCTGTTTATTAGTTTAGTCCAAGCACAAGTAAAATATTCTCTGCTAGGAACAGAGCTTGGATGGTGCCCTGCAAAAAAAGTCACTGCCACACATTCAAAAGTGACCATACCTAAGAACAGCATATAACATTGTAAAGGTGCATATCCACCAAGTGGTATTCATCTCATGCAGAGATTATTCAAGATTAAGAACTGAAAATGCACAAGAGGAAGAATTTTGGCTCCTGTCCCTTAAGGAGTCTAATGATAACAGGTTTTATACCTAGGAAGAACTGTTTGAAGATATGTTTATAATTATTCCCAAGCTTTGTACAGATCAAATGGCTAATCCAGCTACCTGGTGCTACAGAAGAATGAGAAAACCAACTCCCAGGAGCTCTCAGAAGTGTTCCTACCACAATTTCTGTAATAACTTAACTGAGCTTTGCTGCACGTTTTACTTTAGAGACCTGTAGATTATAGAACTTTCTGAAGCTCACACCCATTAAACATTAGTCTTCACTGGCAAAGGCTCCAACCACACCACCCAAGTCTTGGAAGGCGCACGCAGGGACCGTAAGAATGAAGACCCTAGGCCCACTGTAGGAGAGGATCTGGTTCAAGACCATCTTAAAAACCTGAACATACACAAGTCCATGGGACCTGCTGAAATCCATCCGCAGGTCCTGAAGGAGCTGGTGAATGAAGTTGCTAAGCCACTGTCCATCATATTTGAAAAATCATGGCAGTCAGGTGAAGTTCCCGAAGACTGGAAAAAGGGAAATATAACCCCCATTTTTAAGAAGGGAAAAATGGATGACTCGGGGAATTACAGACCAGTCAGTCTCACCTCTGTGCCTGGCAAAATCTTGGAGCAGATTCTCCTGGAAGGCATGCTAAGGCACATGAAAAACAAGGAGGTGGTTGGTGACAGCCAGCATGGCTTCACTAAGGGGAAATCCTGCCTGACCAATTTGGTGGCCTTCTAAGATGGGGCTGCGGAACTGATGGACAGGGGTAGAGCAGTTGATGTCATCTACCTGGACCTGTGCAAAGCGTTCAACACTGTCCCACACAACATCCTTGTCTCTAAATTGGAGAGACATCAATTTGATGGGTGGACCACTCAATGGATAAAGAACTGGCTGGATGGCCTCACGCAAAGAGTTGTGGTCAATGGCTCGATGTCCAGCTGGAGACCAGTAACGAGTGGTGTCCCTCAGGGATCAGTGTTGAGACCGGTCTTGTTCAACATCTTTGTTGGTGACATGGACAGTGGGATTGAGTGCGCCCTCAGCAAGTTTGCCGATGACACCAAGCTGTGTGGTTCGGTTGATACGCCAGAGGGAAGGGATGCCATCCAGAGGGACCTTGACACGCTTGTGAGGTGGGCTGATGCCAGCCTTATGAAGTTTAACCATGACAAGTGCAAGGTCCTACACCTGGGTCGAAGCAATCCCAGGCACAGATACAGGTTGGGCAGAGAAGAGATTCAGAGCTGCCCTGCAGAGAAGGACTTGGGGGTGTTGGTTGATGAGAAAATGAACATGAGCCGGATGCAGTGTGCGCTCACAGCCCAGAAAGCCAACAGTATCCTGGGCTGCCTCAAGAGGAGCGTGACCAGCAGGTCAAAGGAGGTGATCCTGCCCCTCTACTCTGCTCTCCTGAGACCTCACTTGGAGTATTGTGTGCAGTTCTGGTGTTCTCAACATAAAAAGGACATGGAACTGTTGGAACAAGTCCAGAGGAGGGCCACGAGGATGATCAGGGGACTGGAGCACCTCCTGTATGAAGACAGGCTGAGAAAGTTGGGGCTGTTCAGCCTGGAGAAGAGAAGGCTGCGTGGAGACCTCATAGCAGCCTTCCAGTATCTGAAGGAGGCCTACAAGGATGCTGGGGATGGACTCTTCATTAGGGACTGTAGTGACAGGACAAGGGGTAATGGGTTAAAACTTAAACAGGGGAAGTTTAGATTGGCTATAAGGAAGAAATTCTTTACTGTGAGGGTGGTGAGGCACTGCAATGGGTTGCCCAGGGAGGTTGTGAATGCTCCATCCTTGGCGGTGTTCAAGGCCAGGTTGGATGAGGCCTTGGGTGGCATAGTTTAGTGTGAGGTGTCCCTGCCCATGGCACAAGGGTTGGAACTAGATGATCTTAAGGTCCTTTCCAACCCTAACTATTCTATGATTCTATGATCTACCATGGTATTCTTGTGTAGCTCAGTACTTAAGAGTTACCTTAACCCAAAAAGACTTAGATTTATTTACAATGGGAAAAAAAAAAAACAACAAACCAACAAACAACAACAAAAAAGAAAAATATATCGCTACCTAAAATTAGAGCAAAATTATCAAACTTGCAATAAATCTAGTGCAGTTGCAGGCATCATGCAAACACCTTCAGCTGTGAAGTGCTCAAATGAGAAAAAAAAAAAGATTCAAAAGTCACACTCATACAGTCATGTAGCTGTTGCAAGCTGACAGTGCACTGCAGCAGAGCTCTGACAACAGAAACTAGTAATAATCATGGATATAAGGACTCAAATGGAAGAGAAAGGCAACCAGTTGAGCAAGAAATGCTGCTGCTTTCAGTGATGTTGCCCTTTTCTGCATTTGATTAACACCATCAGGAGTCTAGATGTCTCCTGTCTTGAAAGGGTAAGGCAAAAGTGTTCATATTCCACTCATCAGGCCATGAACTAGCCTCAGTATCACTTTAAATAAACAGTTTTGAAAGGAAGGAAAGGCTAATCACTTCCATCAAGTTTCTCAACTTTCTCCTACTCTTGGGGCACCGCATTCCTCTCCCAGTCTTACCTATTTTCTTTTTCTGCTGTCGGCCTGCTGATTCAGTTATTGTTTCCTTCTTCTTTTCCACTGCCATGTGAGAAGAAAGATACACGGTCATTTCTGTGTAAGGATACCACTCCTCCTTTTCCACACACCAAAGTATTTTATTCCTTTAGAGAACAGTGGCACAAAACAAAGGTGGGCAAGACTAAGAACATATTCATTATCAACAATTTATAAACCTTCAAGGTTGACCCCACAAAACACTTAATAACAACATTTCAAAGTGCTGGATGAGATACCAGAATATTTAAAGGGATAATTATAAACTCTGTCAAGAACCCACTACATTGTTAACTGAGCAGTCTGGAGACAATTTTGGCTCAAATGACCCTTGCTGATTTGTCATTAATACTAGACAGTACTTTTAATTCAGCAAGTCTAATGAAAAGAGCTTTGTGGCAAGCTCTGCTCCCAATTTTCTGCAGTGGGAAGCAGAATACAGACTGTGTTCTCATACATCCCTTCTTCACAAGCAGGCATTCTCAGAGGAAATGCTGTCCAAGTAGTCGGAATCAGCCTCGCCATTCTTCAATTAATTAGTACTGAAGCATTTCCGATATTTTAAAGCAGAAGCTTAAGCTCAAAGTTACTAAAACCCTGAAGCAGACACTCACAAAGCATCAGCGAATGACTACCACTGCAGCAAAAAAGCCTAACATAAAGCCAGCATAGTGGACATATAATACAATAAATGAGCTCCTCAGCTGCAAATGCTCTGCTGACAGCAAGAGCTTTTCCAGGAAATAAGAGACATTGTCATTTAAGAGCTATTGTAAGAGTACTACAAGATGTGACGATGATAAAGCATTACTGTGGTCTAGCAACAGATAACAGCCCTTTTTTATTCTGTGTATATGTACCATATCCATTCTACCAAATAGGCCTGGCTCCTTGTCAGCTCACAGAATCAGCTGAGAGACCTCAGCATTAGGACTCTTCTCCCATATGGAGTACTAGCTCGGCACAGATCTGCTAGACTTTATTTCTAAGCACAGGTAAAATAAGACAGCCTTCCAAGTCACACAAGGATTTGTAGCGCTGCCTTCAGAAATGTCTGAGTCAGTCACAACTGCTAAGAAAACCACAGTAGCCCAGACAAGATACCTAAAATCACCTCTTCTGTGGTAATATAGTAAGACACAATTGGTCTTTCCAAAGAACAAGCATATCTCCAATGGACAGACTAGCACAAGTGGAAAAAAACAGGTAAGTCTGCTCAGAGAGAATGCTGAAGAGAGGTGCCAGATGACACAGCACACCCAGTGCTCACAGAATGCTCTCTCCATAACCTTCCTTTTTCCAGATCCTACTGGGTAATCGTGATCAGTCTGTCCCAACCTTAGTCCACATAAACCCATGGTCTCCAACTCTAAACACAACTGGAGAACACTGACTCTTTTCAGGCCTATCTACTCTCAGCCCTAACGAAAGGGCTCCTCTAGACCACAGCTTCACTTCAGACAACCCCGAGGAATTCTACAGCCTTATTCCCTTATGGTTTGAGCACAACAAGTAACTGTCAGGCAGTCTCACAAACCTGTCCCTGGGAACATACACAACACAGCAGCAATTCTAGAGGTAGCCTTCAGCCTTGAAAATTTACTGCATTTACCCCAAAATGCTTACTATGATCTCTGCAGCAGTTTCAGACAATGCTGTGACTCTCAACAGAAGTGAGGGGACAGGAAGAGGTGAAACTAAGAACTGCGATTAATAACCTCTGCTCCAGCACACTACTTGGCCCATTTGTTTTTGCAATCCTAAAGACTGCGGGGACTCTCATGGGAGAGCTTAAAGATCTCAAATGTGTTTTTTCCTGTTTCAGATGTGTTAGGTAACAGTTGAAAGGTGTGGCTCAAGTAGTCTACTTTGCACTTTGTTTGTGGGCCATCAGGTCAGCCAGCTGTCCTTAGCATAGGAGGGGAAGGAAAAAAACCCCAAAACAAACAACGCATTTTTAGTGACTCCTTATACAGGTTTGCCTTTTTTTTATTGGGGGTGGGAATATCAAAGAAGGATGTTAGAAACTAATTGAGATGCATTAATCCCACATCTTTCCCTTCATAGATTATAGCCTAGACACCAGGAGAGCTATAAAAACAAAGCATTAAACTCTTACAGCAACCATTAAGCCCTAGAGAGCAAGCCCTGTTAACAGCTTTCAGAGTTCCACAGCACAAACACACAAGGACATTAACTCAAAGTTTTCAGCTGGGTTTCAATTACTTCTCTAACTTGCTCTTCGGGGTCCAATTCTAACCTACACATTGTCAGCCAAGTGGGAATAAAGTGAGACAGATATGCAATCCCCATTGACACTGCTGTGATGACAAAAGGCCCTAATTTAGCAGCTGTGATACAAGCTTAACTATACTTCAATTCTTTGGTTTATTTTGCCCAGGGGAAGGCTGGATAAGCTAGACTGGAAAAAGCATGCTTTGATGACATTGTTCTCTCATGCACTAAGCACACCGACACCATGGCAAAATATTTTTAAGGTAACCCCAGCCTAGGTTTGGCCCCAGTTGTGTGATGCAACTTGTGTAGGGTGTGTGCAGTTGAGTTTGAAAGGTCAGCTGAATTTCTTCTCTGTTCCTTGGCTTCTGATACAAGCAGGTCGATTGAAACACTCTACGCTCAGACCCTCCTGTTTACCATTACTCTCAATATCAGAGGCATATCTTCTGATTGCTCACCCTCAACTCACTCTGCCCCTTCCTGCCTTCTTTGTTCAACCTCTTCCAGGCCTCTCAGATCTCTTCTCTATGGAAGCAGCCCGAGACTTTCTTCCCATTGAATTCCACCTGTTTCCAGTTTACACTAGAATAACTTATTTTTATATCAGCCGACAGCCCAAACCTGTCTATCATGGCTTTGTCTTTACTCATTCTCCACCATTAATCATCACTTTAAATCTTTACGTACAATGCTTTCCTCTCATGGTTTTCATTATTCAACCCTGGTTCTTTCTTACCTCAGATCTCAAATTCTCGACTGCCCTTGAAAAGCAGAAACTGCATCTTTGAACTGATTTCAAGCTTCTAAAGGAACCTACATACATATACACTGGCTACTTGTTCAGAAAAGAAGATGCCAGTATTGATCTCTTACTCCCTCCTGTCCTCCATTAAGAGGGGCAATTCAGACAGTACCACAGGTCTTTATACTAACCTTCCCTCCAGCAAAAGACAAGAATTAAGTACAGAAATAAGTCCCCTCAGTAGAGATTTGTGTAACTTGTAGAAATAGGCTGCTATGAAAACCAACCTGAAGAAAGTTCTGTCACTCAACAGAAAAAGCAACAGGTATTTCTCAGAGCACATACTCTATTCAACTTTGTATCTTCTAAAGCAAAATGTAACAGGAGCAACAAGACATTCTCTAGTGCCTGAAGAGTACTTACATTTCTTGCTCTGTTTTTCCACTTCAGCCTTTAATCTCTTGTATTTGTCTGTGCGGTACACCAGCACCCAAGTTATACCTGAAACAAATACTCTGCAAGTTACTAAATAAAGACCTCTTGCAATAATAGGAATAAAAGTTTGCAAATATATATGCAAAAAATGTCATATCTACATGACATCTACAAAACTACATTATAATACAGCAAAGGTAGCACAAAGCACCAGCAAGCTGTATCATCACCTTCTTTCAAATCCCCTTCTCAAGTTCCATGTAGCAATGGTGCCCATAAAATAAATGTCCTTAGATGTTAACAGCTATCTTGCCGAGCAGTGTTGTTCCTTGGGACTCGTTCGGTTTCTTTATGCCCATATTTACCAGCTGTTACCTTAAAATCAGGAGCTGATTAAGGCAATAAACATCTTTCTGTTCTGTGTTTTCATAGCACCTAATTAAGGCCTAAGGATTAATTCCCATTCCTACCAGGACCTGCTTGCTAGCAGTATCACCTTTTGAAAAGGCAAATGGATATTAAGCTAAACAGACCTCAAGAGATTCTCCAGTAAAAATCCCTGCACTCAAACATGATCAAAATAAGTTGTACCACAAGTGCAAAAGCAGTGGTAAAAAAAAAAATGCCAACAGGGCTGTGCTGCTGAGTCCAGGGATCACCAGCTGCAGAGAAGCTTCTAAGACACTTGAGGTGGACACATCTTTATGCTGTGAAAAGCAAAGGATGTGTACACCATCTAACCCAAATGCAATGCAGTAGAGTTCCTAAAAAAGCAAGTATCGTATCTCACCTGGGACTCTCCCTGCCCTTGAATGCTTAAAGAGAGTGTCTTGCAGCTCTGGGACGAAGGAGATATGGTGATATAGCTCAGTGCCTGAGAGAGCAGCCTCTGACTTTGATTACCCCAAAAAGTACCTATGCAACACATCCTTAAAAAGCTGCACCTATTTCAATACCCTACCATTTAAAAAGCCTTTTCAAGCAGACTAAGTCACCATCATTCCAAGTTCAGGCAATTTCACATCCTTCCCACGACAGCTACAGAAAATCACCACTGTCCTCCTTCAGGCACAGTAAGAACTGTTAATTCATCCTCTCCTTGCCTTCCTCCTCCTAGGGGAAACAAACCCAACTCCCACTGCTCTGCATCACAGGTCGGTTTTGTTGAAGTTATTCGCTGTCATCTCCTCGGGTGCCTATGCCGCCCTCCAACCACCAAGCCTCCGGTGGTCGTGAATGACCGAACCTCTTGCACACTCTCACGGCTCTGTTCCTTTCCCGACACACGCTCTCCCTTCCTTTCTGTTCCGTTCCGGCCTTTAAGCCGCTCGCTCCCAGTGCTCAGGAGCGGCGCGACTCAAGCGGGAAGCAGCAGCCTCCTCCCAGTTCCCTCCCGGCTGCCCCAAGCCGCTCGGGCCTCCCGCCCGCAGGGCCCTCCGGTCCACCAGAGCCCAGCCAGGACAGGCCCCATCGGCCTGCTGAGGAAGCGAGGCCACAGCCCGCTGCACGGCGGCCCAGCACTCACCCTCGGCCAGCAGCGCGGTACACACAGAGATGAAAACGATGAGGAGGGTGTCAGCAAACATGGTGCTCATGATGATGCCACCACCCCCCTACCCCAATAACGCCACCGCACTCCAGGAAATAGACCCCACCACCCGGAAGCTGCTGGGACATGTCGCCCAGCAACGGCCGGAAGCTAGTGTTCGCGCTTCCGGGAGCCGCCGCCGGTTGAGCGACGCTGCTTTGGGAGGCAAGAGCGGGAAGAGCGAAGGGCGGGGGAAGCGCCAGGAGGCGCTGCTCTGATTGGAAGAGGCGACTTTTAATGGTGATGGCGGGGCCCGGTGCCCCCGCTCTCCTCGATGGAGGCGGCCTCGTGCTGTCATGCCGGGCACGGCGCTTCATGGGGAGCGGCGCCGGGACCAGACGCTATCATCGCAGCCAAGGTAGCCGGTCTCCTGTCCCAGCACCCTCTGGGTCTAGGTGCTGAGGCCCAGCGCTGGGCTTGCAGTGGGGTTCCTGCTGCCAGCACAGCCCTCCCTGTGCCTTGCCGGGCAGTGGTGCCCCATACAGGTACTCCTGAGCTGCTCCAAGGCTGTTTCAAGGGTAAGATGTGTGAAGCACCGGTTTTTCATGAACACGCTCCTCACAGTCACAAAGGGGTTGGCTTAGAGCAGCCTTTCCTGGTTTCTGAAGTTGCACCCTGGGTTAATTTGGCCATGGCATGAATATCCCATTAGCACACAGCAGCAGGAGGTGTTTTCTGGGATCAGATATTTACAAATAGGGTTGCTGCCCTTTTCCAGGATTCGGTGCTGGCTCCTGCGCTCCAACAGTCAGCAGCAGAGTACTGTGTTAATGATTCAAAGGGCTGGAATCAGGGAAGTAAATCTTACGTTGCCGTGCATGTGTAAAATATTCACAGATGGGATGAGACTAAGAAGAACAGTAACAAGGACAATGGAATAATGGCACGGATTTAGCAAAGAGACTAATTGACTTTTGTCAAGGTTCTGGCGGTTGCACCTGGAGCAACAGAACTAAATCCACGAGTTGTAATGGGGCAAGGAGACCTAGAAAGCAGAAATACAGAAAAGGAAACACTGCAGACAGGGAAGGGCAGGTTTGTGCCTGTCCTTGTATAACAGAGAAATTTGCTGCCAATGAAGAGTGATGCAGATATGCAAAGCTGGGTGGAAAATAAGGAAGGTAAAAAGCCCTGCCATTGCCTTTAAATTAAACACTCCATTCAGAAAGAGGATGACAAAACATAGTTCAGAGAAGGCAGCAGCAAGTAATGAGTGAGGATGTCAGATGAGACAGCAAGCAAACCCCGGTGTGATTTGCATACAAGGAAACACAAAAGCCATGTGTGCAGGTGGTTGTGCAATGAGTCAGGCCATCACTGAAAGTGGCAGCTAAGCACCCTCTGTGCCACTAGAAAATCCTGGCACTGCCTCTGAGCCCTGGGGGTTTCCTGCAGCACTGGGGGAGAACTGAGAGCAGAACCTGGTCCTATGCTACAGGAGTCCAGTGGGAGTGGGAGACATCAGGGAGACAGGGACAAAATTAAGGATGGTTATCATAGAATGGTTTGGATTGGAAGGGACCTTAAGATCCTCTAGTTCCAACCCCCCTGCCAAGGGTAGGGACACCTTCCACTAGACCAGGTTGCTCTAGGCTCTGTCCAACCTGGCCTTGAGCACTTCCAGGAATGGAGTATCCACAACTTCTCTGGGAAACCTGTGCCAGTGTCTCACCACCCTCATAATGCAGAATTTCTTCCTAGTATCTAGTCTAAATCTACCCTCTTTCAGCTTAAAGCCATTCCCCCTTTTCAGTTTTTATTTCAGTTTAGTGCATGCAGCAGGAAGATATTAACAACTGATGATGTGGCAGGACCCATGATAATGTTTTGTATCTTGTGGTGCACCACCTCATGCACTTGGCTGTGCTGTACGCCATTTTCTGCCCCCTCTCCCTTTCTTTAGAGCTTGCTGGCTTTCCTGTCTGTGAGATGTATCCATATAAAGGAAGGCAATATTTCATAGAATACTAGACTATGTCCCCCAAGAAAACTTTGGAAATATTTTCTCTTATACCACTATGGCAAATGATTCACACAATAGTTATTGACAGTGAACGTGGTCATTCACAGAACACTTGTGTGGCAGAAACCAGGCTAGGAGGAGACAGTCAGTGACATATACCTCTTTCCTCTCTAGTGTCTGTGCTTTGAACTGGAGGTAGAGGTGACATGGGCTCTTTGTGACTTCATTCTGTCATTTTGAATCACATCAGGTTCCTTTTCAGCTTTTTTTTTCTTTTTTTTTTTTTTTTTGACAACAGAAGGCATAGTGCTCTCAATGGCATTTCCTTTTAAAACAGCATTCTGTGCTTTGATCAATGTGTGACAGACAGATGAAGAGTTGGGTGCAGTATGATTTGATTTAACAAGTCTAGGATATGAGAAAAAGGAAAATATGTGCACAATACATAGCTCTTGAGGTATGAGTTAGGGGCCAAGGCAGTCTACAAACATTCTAGACACAGAAGAGGTAGAATTCATTGAGGTAACCTCAAAACCAGACTAGAAAGAGTCATGTCCAAACAGATTTCATATACTGAAGTCTCCAGCCTATAACTAACAAAAGATTAAGTTGCTTTTCACAGTATATTAATGACTGGCAGCTAGGAAGAAGAGTGTAAAATTCTCAGACAAGTTTTGAGGAAAGATGCCATCTAAAACTAGCTGGGACTTGGATTTGATTCCCTACCAGTTTACAGCCCTGGCCTGGTTTTGAAAGAGCCGCTGATATGATTTTTGCAAGTTCTCCATGTGTTCTGTATAAATAAGCCTTGACTATACCCCTTCAGGGCCTGCCAAGAGGCATTACTTATCCTTCCCTATACGAGTGTGTCTGCTCCTGCCAGGTGTCAAGCATCTGGTTTAGAAGGGGAACTGGAAATAAAATGCCACTATGGCCATCCTACAAAGATGCTCAGCTCTGAGACTGGATGGACAGCACAGTCTGAAACAGCTTCAGCACAGCAGAGGTTTTGATCTTGTCTCCAAGCAGGGCAGCAGAGAGGTTGGCAGCAGTGAGCATAGGCATGAGGAGAACCAAGTAACCTGGAGGTCACCATGTGCTGAGGGGGTTTTGTCGTTCAGACATGGGTTTGTTGCTGTGGGGGTAAGAAAGAAGAGCTGTGAATAGCTTCTGTATGCAGTGGTGTGCACAGGAGCTGTGGCCATGGTCAGTGCTTGGGAACTGGCATGGAGCTGTGCGAATCCACTGGAATTCATCCCTACAGGAAGTTCTTGTCCACGTAAGGCACTTCCTCCCCTGGCACCAGCCGCATGCAGTGCCATGCCCCTATGCCACAAGCTGCAGTCCTCAGGGGTGCAGTTGGAGGGGAATTGGGAGCAGTGGTCAGAAAGGGGTCATGCCTTCCCTAGAGATGCTCTCTCACATCCTGCATGATGAGGGCTAGAATGTGGCACTCTCTGACAAACATTTCCACACCTGTTTCACTGTATTAAAGTGAGAAGTTAAAAACCTCACTGAAACTGATGATCCTATGAAGGGAGGAACCTTAGGGTATTGCTTAGACCATCTCCTGCCCCAACGCAGGATCAACTCAACTGAAAACTTTCTAATCAGAAAGTTTTCCTGGTGCCTCTCAGTGGAGTCCTCACTCTTCCTCAAAAACATATTCTAGGACTCAACCATTCTGACACTTAGAAAATGTCCCTGAATGTCTATCCTGAATTGCCCTTGTTGCAATTTGAGCTGGCAACATTTTGTTCAAATCTCCATGGGTAACAGAAATGTGTTCCCTTCCTGTATGTGGCAGCCTTTCATGTATTTGGAAACAGATGCCCTGTACCTGCAGCCATTTCTTCCCCAGACTGGACACGCAGAGTTCCTGTCATCTTTCTGCAAAGCCAGACCCCAAGCTGTTCCCAAGACCCTGCTGGAGTCTGTCCATAAGGCCTCACCTTTCTCAAAACATGGTCCCTGCCTACATTTCTATGTTCCTGTGGGACATTTGCCATTTTCACAACAGCACAGCATTGACTCTTTGATCCGCTGTACTCCCAGACTTTTATTTGTAAAAGGGCTGGCTAGCCAGCAGGTTCCCATCTTGTATTTTCAAGATGATTACTCCTACCTAAGTACAGTACATCACACTTGCCCATATGCACTTGTACCCTTCATTTTGCTGAGACTTTTTCCATTTCATTTCACCAAGAGCATCTGACTTTGAATCCTGGCCTCCAGAGCACTGGCAGCTCCTCCCAGATGGGTCCCATTTGCCAAAACATAAGCATAATTTTTATTCTTGGTTTGAGTCGTTGATAAGCATTCCTAAGCATTCACAGGACCAGGGCCTATGGGGGGTGGGAGAAGCCAGAGGGGGGACATATAATGGGCGTGCTGCTAAGAACCACTCTGGTGTGGTCCCAGCACTTAATGGAGGCTGATGGTGAGTGGGCAGCAGGACTCATCGGGTGGAAGGGCAAACCAAGCCGGCAGGGAGAGGGAACGAGGGCCAGTGCATCAGGCGGCCGCACCGCCTTTGTCCCCGAGCGGAGGAGGGCGGCGGAGAGGTGTGGGGCCATGTGGCCACCGAACTGTACTGTACTGTATTGTGTCGTGTCGTACCGACCGCCAGCAGGCTGGGCCGGAGCATGTGCAGCTGCGGCAGGGACCTGGCAGGGCGCCGCAGCGCAGGGATGTGAACCAGGCGGGGAGGAAGGCCCTTGACTCATCAGATAAATCCAGCCCCGCACGGGGAGTGAAGGTGGAGGAGGTGGTGGCGCTGCTGCTACTAGCAGGGGAGGATGGCGGGGGACAGCGAGCAGAGGCTGGAGGAGCACGGGCAGCCCAGCGGCGGCGAGCCCTTTCTCATTGGGGTCAGCGGTGGCACAGCCAGCGGCAAGGTGCGGGGCTTCGCGGCGGGCTCTGGGGAGCCCCGGGGGGAAGGAGAGGGGTCCCCACGGCGCAGCCTCCCTCCGCCGGGCGCGGCAGCCACATGGCAGCGCGGCGGGTCCGAGCTGCCGCTCCGCCACGTGCGCTGTCTCGGGACCTGCCGGGCCGTGCGCGGGGAGGCAGCAGGACCGGGAGGGCTCGCCGCTCCGGAGGCGCACGGTGCGGCCTGCGGAAGGACGAGCCGGCGGAGAGAGCAGGGCCGCCGAGGCCTCTGGCCGGGTGGCAGTGCTGTAGTCTCGGGGGCACGTGGAGGGGAGGTTGGGGGTGGTGGTGTTGGTGCAAGCGTTGACCCCCCCCCACCCCGGCCTGGGCCCTGCTCTCGGGGGCTGCCGGAGTTCGGCGGGCAGGGCTGGGGGCTTCGCGGGAAGTGCGTGGCCCTGCCAGGCCGGGGTGGAGGTGCTCCCCCCCGCGCCCCCCCGCAGAATCTCCCCGTCTGTGGCTTTAACCAGCGCCCCTCTCCGTCTCCCCTTCAATCGGAGTGTACCCGAGGGCCACTCGCTCCGCGGCTGACCCGCAGGGCGCGTTGGGTGCCATGCAGTCAATTAATTTATTTTTTAATGGTGTCGGTCGAGCATGGGGGTGCCCTTTTCTAGCTAATTTCGGGGTAGGAGGACTGGAAAATCCGCAGTAAATGCTGACTCACAGCGGCAGAACTACCTCCTGGCTGCACGCAGGAGCGGATGGTCCTTGGCCGCGGCAGGTGGGAGCGGGGCGGTGGGGCCGGGGCTAGCCGCTTCTGCCGAGCTGATGCGGACTTTCTCTGGAGGGCTGCTGCACCCAAACTGCAGCGCTGGGCCCTCCGGCAGCGTCACGGCTTTTATTTCACTTTCACACAGTGGATTTTTCTTTATTTGTTTAACCCGAGGTAGGTTGCTTTCTGTCCTGATATGATTTCCCCCGTCCTATTTAGAGAGCAGAAAAACCAGACCCACAGTTCATGGGCCCCTGTGCAGGGCAGCACAGACATTCTACCTGCATTTTTAAGAGGTATTTCAGATAGCATGGATAAATTTGGGAGTAGCAATACCTTTGCAATATTTCTTGCTAAGAAAACTGAATGTGAGCTGTCACAGGAGGAAGACAGCCTCCTGTCTTCCTGGGTTGAGTTGTATTTGGAAAGGGGCCCTTTTTCTCTTGAAGGATGACATAACCCAACAACTGTACCTCAGTCCATAATAACAGTGTTTTAGGAATCCGTCTCTCAGTACCCAGTTGATTCTTGGACTGCTGTTGCTCTACTGCAAGGGAGAAAAATCCAGATATAACAGGGGAGAGATGGTGAGAGGATGCAGTCCCCTCCACTGGGAGCCAAAGCTGGATTGTTTCTGCACTACAGCTCCTGGTGATTTCAAACATGCTGGGTTTGTCTGTTCTCTGATGCGTGGGTCTGCCTCTCTGTAGCTGTCCCAATAACATCGTGTCTGGCGCTGCTGAACTGTTATGTCTCTGAGTGCTGTGTCTCTGGCCCACAAGGTAAAAGCAGTGATTACAGTACAATATGCCACAGTTATTTTCAACTTCAAAGTGCAAATATTTAGTAGCAGCAGGCTGCCTTAGTAAAAAAAATAAAAATAGGCAAGCGGTTCTTTCTAGCAAGGGTGATGTAGTAACTGGCTTTTCCTGTCTCTCAGCCTAGATTTGCATCCCCCCCTCCAGTGACTGATGCCTGCTAAAACCTCTGTGCAGTGCTGCCAGTTGAAGGGGATCCAGCAGATCGGTACAAAATTTGTGGGAAAAGACAGAAAGAAATATGCTGGGGAAAAAAAAACCATTGCTTGAGGAGAAGCAACAGGAAAAAAGAACCTGGGGCTTGTGCACAGGGACCCTCAAATTCGCACTTGATGCAGCTGTAAGGCAAGGGTGCACTGGGGTTGTCCCACCACTGACTAGTGACAGTGCCATGGGCTGAGTGATGCCGGGTGCACAGCACACTCTGGGAAAGCAATGGGTGGGACTGGTGTGGTTTGCTCAGCTAAGGGCTTCTCTGCAGCTAAAATCTAGCCCAGGGCTGCCATGCCAGTATGCTGGCTCTGGGTGAGAACAAAACGCTCCTAGAAGGAAGGAAAGCAAGCACCTTTCCACTAGAAAAGTGGCAAATACATCCGACTCACGTTCACGCCAGTTGGGGGTTGTTACCATAAAACACCCCTTTGGCAGCACACCAGACAGAGCATAACAGAGGGCATTTGCCTTCCATGGTCCCCCCAGCACCTCTGCTGCTGCTTTTGAGTCTAAGGTGGGGAAGAGGCTCCGTAGTCCTCCGCCATCCCTCTCAATGTACCAGCACAGTCAGGCTGTGGAAGGAAGGGATTCTGTTTGTATCTTGCCACAACTTGTGTCGTGTGGTGCTCTGGGGAAGCTGGCATCCAAAGTGGGCAGCATTCACTGAAAAGCTGGGGGAAATGTTTGGCTGGTATTTCTTAAAGGCAAATTGGTGACAACTCAAATCCAAAGGCTGACTGCTGTTCCCGGGTGAGCAAAAGAGGCTTGAGCAACTTTTGGTACTCAAATAGGAGGTATAAGCCTAAGTGCTGTCCTGTTTTTTTGGCTCTTAGAAGGAAGCTGGACTGTATTGGAAGCAAAACTGGGGAGCCACAGAGGTCCTGGGAAGGCTGTGGTGCTGCAGCCTCTATGAGGGCAGTCTCAGCTGCATGGTGGCTGTTTTGTGTCTGCTCAGCTGGAACAGGCTCTTCACAAGACCTGCTGGGAGGCAGCATTTCTCCCACTGTCCCCTGAAATACAAGCACTGTGCAGCTCAGGCAAAGCTTGCTGCAGTCTCCTGATGTGGAGGAGATGACATAGCATTAAGACCCCCTCCTGTGCCAAAGCTGGAGAGAACTGCAACTGCCTCATTTCCTTAGAGGGATTCCCAAGGTTGATTATAGCATTTTCTTTCATCTTGTGTGCTTTCAAGCGGTCTGCTAAAGTTCTTGTTTCCTTCTTGTACCCATGGTCTTTGTGCTAACACCTTCTTCCCTTCCTCCCACAAGAGATTCCTGACTACCAAAGACTGCAGCATGCAAGGCAGGCAGCCAGGCTGCGGGCTGGAGGGAAAGACAGCAAACTGAGATGTGCTGTAAAGAGTTGGGATACCTTCTTACGTTCTTCCCGTGTCCTCACTTCAGCTTGGCTCCTGGGACCTTGCAGCTCTGCTGGCAGTGCTGGAGTGGCAGTGGAAACGTATAGTGATGGGGTGGTTGCAGAGGTGAAGAGTGCTCTTCAAGCTTGGGCTAACGCATTAATGGCTTGTCCCCACGTGCTGCAAAGCAGGGTGCCAATTGCTACTTTCCAACAGGAAAAGAAGAAAAAGGAGTTTGTAAGAAAAGACAGATTTGCAAATGCTTTTGTTGGCTACCCAGCCCTCAGACTAAGGAGGGCTGAATATTGATGCCACTGTGGCCCAGTGGCTGCATCATTTGGATCTTGAGTTAGAGCATAAAGTTGGAAATGCCTATTGGATCATGCAGCCTGAGAGTTTTCAGGCTGCAGAGCATCAGAATTGCAGCATGTGTTCAGCCAGGTGTATTCTTCACTGTTAATCTGTTAGGTGCTTTTGCTTTAAACACCTAAAATGCTGTCTGAGTCTGAGCTGGCTGCCTAGATGAGAGTTAGAAGGCTGATATCACCCAGCCAGGGTGGAACAGCCAGAGTGTTGGTCCCAAGGGAAGCAGTAGCTCCAGCTGCAGTACATACAGCATGAGGCAATTCCCTCTCCACGTGGGGCTTCTTGCATGACAGAGCTCGCTCCCTTATACTAGCAAGGGCTGAAGTCCCCCACAGAAGCCTGGGGTCCGCTGCCACATTGTCACCACCTGGAATCCAGGCAAAGAAGCCTAAGGGAGACCCTGCAGTGACCCAGGGGGACCCATGGGAGGGGGACTAGCAGGAAATGCAGCAGTCCTGTGTCAGTTCAGCACCATTTCCTGGTGACGTTTGTTTTGTGGCTGGCAGGAGCCCCGCATCACAAGGTCTGACTTGTTAAACACAGGTGTCAATGTGTGCTAGAGACTCGTCAAACTTTCTAGTAGAACATTATTTTGTGCCAGTCCTTGATCAGATTTATACACAGGACATTTGATGGGTCAGCCCTTTCCTGTTACCGAATGAATATGTGTAAGTTTGTTATGGAGCAACTGCTTACCATAGTCCTGTGGACTTGGCCTGCTCAAGGCTTTGGAGTTTGCAGCAGAGGCTCTAGAAAAATACCTGTATCTAAATCCAGTGGATTGGGAGGGATTGTGTTAGGCCTTTTTTTTTATTTCCCTGTGCATAATCTGTGTTCAGATCCTCAGTGTTTGTATGCCTGTTTATGCTCCAGCCCAGGAGTGCTGATCACATGCACAGTATCCCAGGGTGAGTGAACAGAAACTTGGCTATCCCAGTCCTAGACTGGTTGGCCTGCGGCTCACAAAGGGAAAGGCAAGAATAGTGGACCTGCCTGGGAAAGCTCTGGGTGGAGGCCCAGGCTTTTGGTACAAGAATAGCAAGTTTCCAGTCCCAGTGCTGCCATGCAGATGTGCTCCATTAGGACTGGAAAGGATTGTGTGGGTCATGAACCAGTTCTCTACGGTTGCAAGCAGACATTTAATAGATCCTCTGTGACCGTTCCCAATTTGGTATCTATTCTGTGTATCATCCCCATCCACCAAGCACTTCCTAATATTCTATAATTAACATAACCTTACAAGAACAGACCAAAATCTGTAACTACTGTGCTGCAGGAGATAAACTGGAGAGAAGGGTAGCACTACCATGGCTCCTGATTTCAGGCACCCAATTGAGCGAAAGTCCCCTGTGATGCCTGGAAAGGGAACTGTACTATAGGGGACCTCAGAGAAATGCAACAAGTAATCCCAGTAGCCCCTCGTGTGATCTTAGGGAAAATCCTGTCAGATCCCCAAACTGTAGACTGTTATCCACAAGCATGTGATGAGGACATCTCAACCAGGAGAAGAGAAGGCTGTGTGGAGACCTCACAGCAGCCTTCCAGTATCTGAAGGAGGCCTATAAGGATGCTGTGGAGGGACTCTAGGGACTACAGTGATAGGACAAAGGGTAATGGGTTCAAACTTAAACAGGGGAAGTTTAGATTGGATATAAGGAGAAAGTTCTTTACTGTGAGGGTGGTGAGGCACTGGAATGGGTTGCCCAAGGAAGTTGTGAATGCTCTACCCCTGGTGGTGTTCAAGGCCAGGTTGGACAGAGCCTTGGGTGGCATGGTTTAGTGTGAGGTGTCCCTGCCCATGGCAGGGGGGGTTGGAACTAGGTGATCTTAAGGTTCTTTCCAATCCTAACTATTCTATGATTCTACGTGAGAAGAGATGATGGCAGCCCCTGCCAAGCCTGCTGACATGCAGATCCTAAAGGAAAGGGGGTTACAACAGTGGCGTGCGTCCCTTGAGACAACCTCTGAGCTTCTGTCCCTGATGAGAGGTGGGATGTAACTGCTGCAGTCTATCCTTGCTCTTGGCTGTAGCATTTATTGTGGGCCAAGGGCATTACCCTGTTGGAGAGGACTGTCCTCGTGGTGAGCAGCATCTTGGCTCAAGGTGAGCAGCTTGCAGTGATGCTTGTCTTCTTTCCACACTGGAGCACAGCACATGCCTCTCCTGGTAGGTCTGTCTTGTGGCACATCTCTTCTCCCTTTACCTGCTTCTGGGGGTACTGGCAGCTTCAGTCTTCCTTTAGGGCTGGAATCACTTTATCTGGCATAGCGAGGATGTGGGGTCCTCCCTGCTGCTGTATTGGGACCCTAGCAAGCAACTAGGTGTAGACATCCCTCTGCAGTGCCAGGCTCCCTGGGGATAGATGGACTGCTTTGAACAAGTAGGTTTTAGTGTATTCACGTGTATGAGGCATACAGATCCCTCCTAGCCCAGGAAAGGCTTTACCAGCCGGGGCAGAAATACCCATACTGCCCTATCTGCTGCAGCAAACCTGGGGCTGCAAGCATCAGCTGTGTCCTGCCTGGAACCTTCCTGTAGTGGTTACCTATAGCATTGTCCCTCAGCTTTCTCTCTAATACCCATCTGAAGTCCTAATTCTCTGGTTGATAACAGCTACCCAAGAGGAATTGTGGGATAATCTGCATGGGAAATTAGTCAACTCCTGAAGAATATCTGAGCAGCCAGCTGTAGGCCATGAGTAAATATGAATTAAATATGTAATGTAATTAATATCTTTGAAGTAAATGTCAGGGGTAGGGCTCCAAATAACCATCTGTAGAGTTTCTTCCCCTGTGCACCACTTCTCTCCTTCTGGGAAAATATGCTGGAGTTCTTCCACAGGTGCCCTCTGTGTCTTCCAAGCAGAATAATGCTGTACTTCTTCCTTCAACACTAGTTATTTGTGTGCTTGGTTCAGAGAAGGAGTCTTGCAAGAGGAGCTGGAGCTGCTTCTGCTCAGGAATAACATCTCTGAACTTGCTTCTTGTGCTGTGCAGATACCTCCCTATCAACCGTCTGTGGGTGGTGTGGGTTGGTTTGCAGTTTTCCCAGGGAGCAGCTCAAGTGCAGTCTGGGGAAGTGCAGCTCAGTGGGTTGCAGCCAGTTGCCTTAAACCTGGAGCTGAGTTTCCCCTCAGTGCAGCATGTGGAAAGTAATGAATGATGGCGGAGTGGCCAGGGCTGCCTGCCTTCATGCTTGGGAAGTCCTGCATTGGTTTTATGTGGCTAACATGGGGAAGGTCCACTTGGCAACCATGGAGGCTTTGGGGTTCCCGTGTTCTGTCTATATTTAGTTTTAAACAAGCTCTGGAGGAGGGGAAGGCTTTTGCTTAAGAAAGCATCCTGTTGCTGGGAGTGCGCTGCAGCTGAATCGCCATTGGTGTTCACTTTGGGTCATGGTGAGGTGTGCACAGTGTAGATCTGGGGAAGGGGCTGAGCGAGGCTGGTTGCACCCTGGCACATTACTTCACAGTCATGTCTTGGTCTTTCAGGACATCGTAAGGCCTCCCCAGAGCATAACTGCTATCATTTCCAGTTATTAGTGGATTTTTCACACTTCTGATTAACATCGATCATATGTATGTCTGCGTTACTGGTTTGGGAGAAGGTTTAAGCAGGGGGCACACATTATTCATTTGGAGGGATGCTTCCTAAGACTGGAAAGTTTTGTTCCCACTGTGTAGGGGAATTTGTAACCTCCGTGTTTCTGGTTTTATTTCCTCCTTAACATAGGGTGTTTATCAATCAAGGGGAAAAAATGCCTGTCCAGGTGTGGGAGGTATCCAGACTTGCATCAAGGAATACCCTCATGAGCCATTCTTGTTTCCATCACAAATGATTGTGAGGAAAGGAAAAAATACCTTCTTCATATAGGTGTTGCTGAGGTTTGCTGCCCCACTAAGGCAAGCTGAACGCAGCCCTTGGGTTGGAGGAACATGCCATGTCCCCCGCTGTTCCTATGTCCTGCTGCACTTAGTGCCCTGGCCCATACCTTCTGTGGGACCAGGGTGACATACGCTTCTTTCCAGAGCCCAGAGGTGACATCCCTGCCTAGCTGCGCAACACAGTACGACGAACCCGAGCTCAGTCCTGAGAGCAGGATGTCTGTGTGATCATCTTTCTCCACTGCTTCTGATAGGTCACCAAAGACCACCAGAGAAAGGGAAGGATCCATAGCATCTGCCTGGATGCTTTTGCAGGAGTCGCTTGACACCACAGAATGGTAAATGCAGCCAGGACATGCTCCAGTCCTTGTCCTGGGCCCCAGTGGGAGGATGTACTCCTGTCTCCAGCAGCTGGGGGCTACTTTCTGCTTGCGTTTTTCTCACCACTAGGTGTGTTAAGTTGTGGGTTATGAAACAGGAGGGTGATTTTTCAGAGCTGATAGGGACTTTTCTCCTTCCCCTCCCTCCTCCACCTGTTTCCAAGATCAGTATACCAGAGATTAGTGTGCATAAGGCAGAAGAAAGACTGGCAGGAACTGTCTGATGCCCTCAAATGATTTTATTTTCCATCTTTATGCTGAAGTCCAAGGGGAGAGTGAGTGTGCAACTGGTGTATTGCTTTCACTGATCCGAAGTAAAGAGGCCTTGCTTCTTCTGGGCTGGGGAAGGCGATTTCTGCTACAGATACGTATGGAGCCTGCTGATATACAGGCTGGGGATCTGTCTGGGTGCTTTTGCTGGGAGCTGGTCTATTACAATGGCTATGGGAAATTTGGCGTCAGTGGCTGTCGCCAAGGCTGAACCCTGCTGCACTGCATCTCTCTGCTGCACAGGCAGCATCCAAAGGCAGCAGTGCGTGGAGGACAGAGCGGGAAGGAAAAGTGGAGGAGAGGCACTGTGCACTCCCTGTTCCCTGCTTTTGCAAAACCTATGGGAT
Organism: Psittacula echo; assembly: GCF_963264785.1. NCBI lineage: Eukaryota > Metazoa > Chordata > Aves > Psittaciformes > Psittacidae > Psittacula > Psittacula echo. The sequence goes on from NC_137740.1 coordinate 22,015,043, forward strand.
ACAGCTGGATAAGCAATAGGGCTAACGCAGGCTGGAGAAGGATGTGGTGAGTGAGAAAACAGAGGAAATGGAGAATGGGCTCTGACTTTGTGTCTGTGCATGCTGAAGGGCGAGTGACTGGCACTGACTTGCAGTGCTTTGTTCTGGGTGGTAGCAGCTTGCTGCAGGGCAGGGCTTCCTGACATGGCTCAGGAAGCATAACTTGCCAGCTGTGAGAGGCAGGAAAAGAAGGTGAGATGCTCAGGAGACCCCGTCCCTGACCAAATTTGTGGCCAGTGCCACAAGGACTGCTGCCAGGCAGCCTGAGCCAGTTCACTCTGCAGCAGTGCTGTGTGTGAAGGCTCTCCAGCCAGGCTGGGGCTGACTCACAGCACAGTGGTCACAGCCAAGTTGGGTCAGCGTGGCCTGGAGGGGAAGAGGCAGTCTCTAGGGACAGGAATGCCGTTAAATCTTCCAGCTTCTCAGGCAAACAGCCTTGCCCTCTGCTTGCTGGGGTGACCTCCTCTGCCAGGCATGCATTCTTCTCCCTGTTCCCTCTCACCACCGTCTTCAGCTCTGCTGAAGGTTGTCAATCTGGAGGTTGTCAGCCAGGTACAAAGCAGAAGGTTAAGCCAGCAGGGAAGTGGGAGCACGGAAGGAGCCACTAACAGGCTGGGGCAAGGAAACTTCTTTTTGCAAATCAAAGGGCTCAGCAGAGAGTATTTGTGGTGATCGAGACCAGGAGCTTCTCAACTGGGCACCTGCAGCAAGTAAAATTCCATGAGGTGAAGTAGCTCAGTTTGGCACCAGAAGCACCCGCTTCTCCCCAAACAGTGGATGCTGTGGGGCAGGAGTGGGGCTGACATGCACGGCTCACACAGGTAAGTGTCGCTGGCCAGGGCAGGCGTGCTGGCTGCCAGTTAGTGATGCAGTCAACACCTGTGTGTTGCACAGTGGCCAAGGACTTGTATGACTAAGGAGAAGGGACTGAAGCAGGCTTTGGGATTTGTCCCACAAGCTCTGCTCTTATTCTTGTTGCGGTGGTGGGGTCCAGCGTGACCTTCAGCTTGTGCCTGCTGCAAGTGCCAGCAGAGCGTAGATGCCACCCCACCGGCACCCAGCCTACTCCATGTGATATGAGAGGTGCCAGTTCCTGTGCCAGCAGTGCTCCTGGGGATCTTGCACCAGCCCTTAGTCTTGTTGTGCCAAGAGGCACCAGGATATACTCGAGACTGGTCCTCCCAGCCCTGGCAGCTGTGGTAGAGATCCCTGATATGGTTTCATGGCTGTCTTTCTGGTGTCTTTTCACCCTGAGCTTTGTTTAGCATCTGGAAACAATCTGGCTTTCCCTCTCTGAGGACTCTTTCCCTCACTGCCCATGCTGTGGTGGGGTTTCTGCCCTGGACCAGCACTGGAGGAACCAAGACACTGAGGCTGCCTCCCAGGGAGGAGGCTCAGCCCTGATACCACATGCAGCTCTGCTCCCTGAGTAGCTGCTGGCCAGGCTGAAGTTGGCCGTGGGGCTCCTGGGGGTGTGGCAGAACCCAAGCAGTAGCTGGCTGGTTTCCTGCTGCCAGTTAGTGATGCCGTCAACACCCCTGTGCCCAGAGTAAGAACTGTGGGCAGGCCATAGGGATGGAGGAGAGGGAGGCAGGGGGCAAACTTAGTGCTGCTTTGACACTGAAGGACCCCATGTTGATGCCTCTGGAGCACTTTCCCTCAGTGGCTTTGGGCTGTGCTTTTGAGGGGACCACAGACTCAGCTGGAGGTCCAGCAAGCAGTGTCTCATGCACCCAGAAATGGCTGTTACCTGGGGACATCCTCCCTGCATGGCTCAGACACCACTTGCCACTGACTTGCCTCCTTTGCTGTTCTTTTTCCAGTCCTCAGTATGCTCCAAGATTGTCCAGCTGCTGGGCCAGAACGAGGTGGACTACCGCCAGAAGCAGGTGGTGATCGTGAGCCAAGACAGCTTCTACCGGGTCCTCACCTCAGAGCAGAAATCCAAAGCACTCAAAGGCCAGTTCAATTTTGACCACCCAGGTGAATGAATGGAGAACAGCACTGTGGCTCTGACATACAGTGGGGGGCGAGGGCTGGAGCGGGACCCCTTGGTTCACCAGCAAAGAGTCTTGTGTGGACACTGGGACCCTGTCTCCACATGGGTCATGAGCGGGAGACTTAGTTGAGCTGTTGTGGAGGGTTCACCCCTGGCAGGGTGGCTGAGGACCACTTGTGTTCCCTACAGTACAATCTCTGTCTCTCCTAGAAAGGAAACTGCCTGTGGGGTGGAGGGTTTGGGATGAGAAAGAGCAGGTTGCGAACCCTCCAAATTCCTTGAGATGCTCCTCTTCTCCCTGCAAAAACATCCTCCAGTTTGAAAACCTTTCTGGTGCATCTGGGTTGGGACCAGGGAGATAGGGTCTGGCACAGCCCCCTGGAGCCAGGTGCTGTGTCCCTCCTTCAGGGAGGGAACAGTCTTGTGCAGCTGCTCTGCAAACCGCTCCACTGAGAGGGCTGTGCCCTCTTACAACAACAGGAGCTCTTTGAACCATCTCTGGGCTTGGTGGGGGAATTCCAGAGCTGCTGTCCCTGCATCGCCATAGGACAATGGCCAGAGACAGCAAGCACTGAGTAAACAGAGCTCTGTCTGTCCAGTGACTCAAGGCTGAAACACTGCTCCAGTCTCTTTGAGGGCTGGAGCCCTGGAGGAGATGCCTTCCTGAGCCTGGGCAGCCGCATCACCATACAAGGGCGGTATTGATCTCTGCAGGCCAGATCCCAGGCTAGTGCAAAGCAGTGACAGTGAATACCCAGGGTCTCTGGGAGACCTCGGCCTTGCTATGTCCATGAGGATGTGCAGGGCTTTTCTTCCTTGCCTGCACATTTGTCTGTCCTGGTGGCTCTGGCTAGGCTAAGCTCAGTGTCTGGTGGGTGGGAGGGGTTGCAAAGCTGCCTCAGGTAACGTTTCCTCTCTCCTCAGATGCCTTTGACAACGAGCTGATCGTGAAAACGCTCAAAGAAATCACGGAAGGGAAGACGGTCCAGATTCCTGTCTATGACTTTGTCTCCCACTCCAGGTCCAACAGCTGCTCCTGCCTTGCTGTGCTGCTGCTAATACCCTGTGGCACAGCACACAGTCCTGCAAGCCCAAACCACCTGCCCCTCTGCTTGCGCCCACTGTTAGGCATCTAATGTGCCAACACGAAGTTTCAAACCTAACTTCTTTAGACCTCTTGATTAGAGGATCCAGGGCAGATACAGGTGGAGTCTGAGGGTCTGGAAAGCTGTGCAGCCAAGCAGTGGCATCCAGCAACATATAGGTGTCAACAGAGTTGGGGGGGGTATAGTCCCTCTTTTCTTCTTCCACCAACAGTTTCTCTCCCCACAAACTGTGTTTGCAGCTTTAACAAGTATTCCATGCTCAAACAGCCTGGCACTTCCAGGAAGGGAGGAGAGCAACAGTACTTGCTCCTGTAACTCTTTCCTTGCATGTGTTCAGCTTGTTTTTGCATGCCTGTATTGGTTGTGGACAGTGTGACTCTGTTCCATTTCACACAGAAGCGCTTTGGTGTCAGGGGAGTGCTGCCTGGCTGCCAGAGGAGCAGAGCTGGCTCTTGCAGGTTCCCATGGGTCAAGCCCCATGTGTAGGCTTTCTGGACTTCATGGTTTGGCACATAGCGCTTGCAAGCAGCACCTGGCCAAGGTAGGGGGAGAAGGGCTGGTCTGCTTCCTGCTCTGCTATTTGTCCTTTTAGGAAGTGTACATATGCCTTGGACTCCCTTCACTGCGGTGGGATAGGTCTGCCCTCTCCTTGGTCACCCCCCTGGTGCAGCAGTGATGTCCCAGGGTTGGAGCAGTGCCTAGGAGCACTGCTGTTTCCCCCACCTCTCTTGCCTTGTTTCCCCCCACCAGCATATTTTGACTCTCCCTCCTCCTGTTAGGAAAGAGGAAACGGTGACTGTCTACCCTGCTGATGTGGTGCTCTTCGAAGGCATCCTCGCCTTCTACAGCCAGGAGGTGCGGGATCTGTTCCGCATGAAGCTTTTTGTGGACACGGATGCAGACACCCGGCTGTCCCGCAGAGGTGAGGCCCAAACATGCCTTGTGGAGCAGGGACAGAAAAGTCACTTAATTGATCTCGGCAGCTGCTCACAGAGGCAGATTACAGTGACCAGAGCAGATCTGGAATTGGCACAACGCTGTGCTGCTGCTAGCAAAGAGCCAGGGAGCTTTTCCTCCCCAGTGCAGAATATCACATAGGGCAGCTTATGGCAGTGGAGAACACCTTGCTCCATGTCTCTTAGGATTCAGTGCAGTTTTTGCTTCCTAGCCTGGGATTCCTCCTTTGATGCGTCTAGCAGTGTGACTACTGAGCATGCTGTGTCCTTGTATGGCCCTGTGGCACCAGCTCTGTGTCATCATCGGCTGAATAGCAGCTGCCGTCAGCACGTACCAGCAGGGAGGAGTGCAATGGGCAAGGCAGAGTATCTCGGCAGTTCAGTCAGAAGGCAGTGCCTGATAGATCTGCTCAGGACCTGGGATATGGATGTGCTCCAAAGATGCATTTGGGTGTGAAGTTGTCCATTATACATGATGATGCAAACAGGGAGTCTGGTTGTTAATTTTTTTAGTCTCTGCAAGCACAACCAGCGCAGCGTGGAGCCTCTTTGTGGGAGGCACTGGGATGATGGCTTTGTGAGCAAAGAGCTCTAGAAACCAGAATATCCCTCTCTGAGACACTCCATGTCCAGCTTGGCTTGGCTATGGATTGCAGTTGACATAGGAGGGACTCCAGCTCTTCAGGATCTGTGTGCCTTGAGATGCTGTTCATTTCAAAGCAGTCTTTATGAGTGGGCTCACTGATGTAGCCATCCGAGTCTCCCTAGATGACTAAGAAAGCATTTGGGGATTCTTGGGGCAGAATTTGGTTTTCTTTGAACTATCCCTGCCCCTGCCTGGCTCTGACAGCCTCCATAGGGTGTCTAGGGATGCAGAAGATTACTTAGGAGAGGTCCAGTCTAGACCTCTGTGCTGTGATGAGAGGAGCATGTCTCAGTGTGTTAGCCTGGAACTGCTTGTGTGCTTGGGACTGTTCCACTCTGCTACAGAACTAGTCTTAGAATTATAGAATCAACTAGGTTGGAAAAGACTTTTAAGATCATAAAGACCAACTGTTACCCCAGGACTGGCAAGACCACCACTAAACCATGTCACTAATGGCCTCAGGTACACTTTTTGAACACTTCCAGGGATGGTGATTCCACCATTGCCCTGAGCAGCCTGTTCCAATGGCTGACTACCCTTTCAGTGAAGAATTTTTTTCCTAACATCCAGTCTAAACCTCCCCTGGCACAGCTTGAGGCTGTTTCTTCTTGTTCTGTCACTTGCTACTTGAGAGAAGAGACCAGCCACCTCCTTCCTCCCTCTGCCTCCTCCTGCCTGCCTGCCTGCCCTTGTCTGTGAGACAGATACACAGCCCGCTGCTGGATGTAATCAGTGCTGATTAGAAGCTCCTTTTTACGCATCCTTCTTGACCCTGCCCAGTGTTCTTGCATGACTCATCCAGGGAGGTGACAGCACAGTCATTGCAGGGAGATGTGTTAGGAGATAGACATTTGCAAGATCCTGCAGTGTGAGCCTTATCCGTTAAGCAGACTGTGCTGTAGAAGAACAAGAACTTGGGTTCACACGCAGCCACAGGGTAGCACACTACTCTGGTTTACCTCCAGCCGGCAACTAATCATCATGCAGCCGCTTGCTATCTCTGCCCTCTCAGCAGGATAGGGAAGAAAACTGGAAGAGTAACAGTGAGAAAACTCATGGGCTGAGATAAAGACAATTTAATAAGTAAAAAGCTGTGTGTGCAAGCAAAGCAAACCAGGGAATTCACTCACTACTTCCCATCGGCAGGCAAGTGTTCAGCCATCCTCAGGAAAGGAGTGCTCCTTCACACTTAAGTTACTTGGGAAGACAAATGCCATAATTCTGAATGCCGTGTCCTGTCATCTCTCATCCTTTCCCCCCCTGCCCTCCTTGGTTTCTTCCTTTTTCCCTAGCTTTATGTGCTGAGTGAACATGATGTCATATGGTATGGAGTATCCCTTGGCTCAGTTGGGATCTGATGTCTTGGCTGTGCTCCCTCCCAACTTCTTGTGCACTCCCAGCCTACTCACTGATGGGGTGGTGTGAGAAGCAGAAAAAGCCTTGACTCTGTGTAAGCACTGCTCAGCAATAACAAAAATATCCCTGTGTTATCAACTCTGCTTTCAGCACAAATCCAAAATATAGCCTCACACTATCTACTCTGAAGAAAATTAACTCTATCCCAGCCAAAGCCAGCACATTCTCCACCCCTTATTTCATACCATTTATGTCATGCTCAGGTCCTACATTATCCAATGCATTCTGATTGCCCGCCATGCCTCTTCCCATCCTTTCATATAATGCACAGATATAATTCCCTTTGGTTATGGACCGCCCTTATAAAATAGCTGCAAATGTCCATTGAGTTCATTTAGGCCATGACTTTGGGCTCCATCTGTTACAGTGATCACCTGGGACAAGAGAGGTGGTGTGTTGCATGGAATTACTGGGCACTAAAGTCAACTCAGGTCAGGTCACTGCTGCACTTGCACTGCTTCTTGTAAGGCTTGTCCTCCATTGATTCAGGTGCCTCCTGCTATAGTAATTCCTGTAACATGCAACTTAAATTATGTGTTACAATGATTTAAAGGTCTATTCATTACATTCTTCACCCCTGCTCCCTTTGGGCCAGGTTATAGGGTTTAATATTGCAATGAACTTTTTCCCTTGCTCCCAGCCTGGCTAGCAACAAGACCACCCTGCTATAGCAATTCCTGTAACATACAACTCAAATCTCAAGTTACAACAATTTTGGCAGTGCCCTGGATCAGCTGTCTGAAGGAAAGGTGTTGTATGTGCATTTGCAGTGCAACATGACTGTGTGCATCCCAGCTACACTCTGGAGTGCATGGTTCAGTCACTTTGGACTTGATACAGAAGGGTGAGCTCAGTGCGTGAAAACTGGTTGAGATCCCATCCAAGATCTGAGAACTGAGATTATCCAGCTGTTGACCACAATACAGAGGTAAACCCAGTTGTGCTGCAGCTGTTGGAGGGGGTCTACCTGGGCCCAGGCTATTAGGTATTTCTCTTACCCACCACCAATTGCTAAAGCCTTGCAAAGGGGCAACTAGCCTGGTTGAGGTGCTGGTATCTCCCAGTTAGGGCAACTCATTGGCCTGGTAGGGAATTGACCTGGCTTGCTGTTAGCAGTTGGTAGGACCATTGCAGCAGTAAATCTGTTTACTGTATCTCCCTAATATTTCAGAGAAAGGAGAACCTGCATGTGAGGTGCTGGAGTTATAACTGCGTCCCTGGAATGTAGCTGGAGGTAGTTTGTAGCAAAAGCCAGGATCTTGTGTTGTGACATGGCCCTGAGTCATCTTGCTCTCTTGGAAGTCCTGAAGAGTTGCAGCAATGGGCTTTTCAACTAGGCAGCAGCACATGAGGTTCCTGCAAATGTAGCTTACAGCTTGGTTAATCAGTAGTGCTGTGGTTCTGTACCTGTAACTTGCGCGATCCCCATATCTGCGCCTCTCCCAGGAAAAACACTACTACCATAGAACAAAGGGCTAGGTCTGTTGAGTGCCTCAAACAGGCTGAGCCATGCAAAGCTGATTCTGGCTAAGGTCCCTTCACTGCTCTGTCCTCAATCAGCTTCTGTAAAACAAAGACAAGTCATTGTACATGTTTTGGACCCATTTTGAGAGATGTCTGCCTGCTGGTTCTACATGCTGCCAGTCTGTCCTTGGGACATTTGCCTGCCCTGTAAGTAGAGGGTGATACTTCCAAATAGGTTGGGTGGTCTTAGCCTGGGTTGCTGGGACCTGTTGCTTTGGGTCAGACACAAGACAATAGGTGCTTGACTTGTGTTTGTGTGTGAGGGTGATTTGCCCTGCTGTGGTCTGCCTGGGAGCAGGCAGGAGAGCTTTGCCTGTCAGGACCAGTCCCTGCAAGGTGGACACTCACCCTTACGCAGTTCACAGACCTCGAGCATGCCATGCCAGGCTGGGTGTGCTGTAAATATGCCCTCACTGTGCGCCTTCCCTGCCTCAGAGCAGCCAACAAACAGGGTGTGGGACCTGGGAAACAAAAGTCTTTCTGGTTTATTTTTTTTGCCTGTTTTTCTGTATTGTTTGAGCTGAGGCTTGTTTCCACTCTCTGGAGAAGGCGAGGAGCTGTCTAGAGCAGCCTGGGCTGAGCTGAGCCATTCCTGGAGCTGGCATACATCCTGCTGCCAGTCCTTTCTTTTCTTCGTCACCTCCCCCGCTAGGGGCTGCAAAAGAGCACACTGCAAAGCTGCTGGCTGAGGACAAACACCCACAGGAATGGTGCCAAACCAGCACTGTCCTGGCCCTCCAAGCACATAGGCAATGGCTGCCGAGCAAGTCACACAGGCTAGTAGTGCTGTGGTTGGCTCTGCCTTGGCATGTGGAAAAGGTTCACTCCAAACCCAGTGCCAGGCGTGCTGGGGAGAAGCCAGCCCCCTCGGGGGGAACCAAGAGCCATCTGCTTTGCCACAGCACAGTAGTTTTGGGCTCTTACCCATGGACTGAATTCCCACTGAACTGGGGAGCTTGTTCATGTTGAAGTGGCTTCAAGACTGGGGATGGCAATGGCCCAAATACCTTATGCAAGCAGGGTGTAAGGCGCAAATGGCAGAACAAGCAGGAGGCTGGCTTACTCTCCTGGCTTCCTCCAAGCACCACCCCCAGCCTCTTGCTGTGGGAGCCTGCTTTGCCTTCCCATCCTACTCAGCTGGGAGCAGCACAAGGAGCCTGGCAGAGCTGGGTAGGTGGGCGAGTTTTACTATGCACACCTGAGTTAAACTGTGCCTTAATATGTGTACGGGTGAACTCCACTGCTTTTTTATTCTTTGGGCACCTCTGTACCAGGTTGACTTGGGGAAATGGCCCTAAATGCCTTTTGGCCAAAGGAGTGATAGGAGGGTTGCAGGGACTGTGAGGCTGGGAATAGTCAAGACTGGGGTATCACCGGTTACAGTTGAAATGTGCTTGCAGAGCTAAGAAGAGAGGGAGGACAAGAAAAGCCCTTAGGTCAGCCAGCTCTTGGCTCCCAGGAAAGCCTGGAAGCATACAGCAGGAGTGAGGTGTGCTTGAACATGTGGGCAGCAGCTTCCAGGAACAAAGACCTCTTGCAAAATACATGGGTGGCTGGCCAAAGGGAAGGGGGATGGAGTAATTCATGTCTCAGCTCCTGACTATGCCTTACATCTTCCCTGCAGTGCTACGAGATATCAGTGAGCGAGGCAGGGACCTGGAGCAGATCTTATCTCAGTACATCACTTTCGTCAAGCCTGCCTTTGAAGAGTTCTGTTTGCCAGTAAGTAAGGGGAGTGACACCCACAGGAGTCTCCCAGAAATGCCTTATACCATGGCCAGCTCTTCAGACAGGAGCATTTTGTGTCCCAGAGCTCAGGTCAGCCTGTCTCACTTTCATCCCTCCCTGCTGGCACTGGCAAAAATAGGGGTGCTAGTGCTGGCTGAGACAAGGCGAGATGGGGACTATTTATACAGACACTGCCTTCCTGGTAAGCTCACACTTCCCTGTGGGGACGCCTGTATGGCAAAATAAACCCCTCCCTGCACAGGGTCCAATAAACCAACACCAGGCAGCCCAGCAGATGCCAGCCAGGAGGGAAGATCCTTGGCTGCATCTAGCCAGGGGAGATTCCTGCCACAGGCAGTGTCTGCCTTCTGTTTTGGACTCTCCTGCCTGCCCTTTTCACCTTGGAGTCTTGCTGGCTGGATGCTTGGGAGAGCAAGGGAGCTTCTTCTTGGGCTCTGTGCTGCAGGATGTGGCCTTGCAGGTTGCATTTCCTGGCTATTGAGAGGCCAAGGTATAGAACAATCAGACCTTGCTCTGGGCTAGCATTGCAAGGTCTGCCTGGAGAAAGGAAGCTACTTTGGGAACTGAAAACTGAGGCAAGGCTAGCAGACAGGGACTTTGCATGTGGGACACCACTGCAGTCGTGCAGAACTTGCAGGTGAAATAGCATGTTTGCAGGACTAGCCATTGCACACTTCTCTTGGCTCTCATGCAGAGGAGCCTGTGCCTTGGTTCTCAAGGGTTTTGAAGCAGATATGGTAGTTATATGAGGATTTTCTTCTTATTCTGAAGGCAGAATAAGAAGGAACAGAGTCCTGCAGCCTGAGAACTGCTGGCCAGCACTATAGGCAAGAATGGAACCTGGGTTGTCAGCCTCAGGAGCATCTCTGTGCCTGTCTAGGTGGCCAGCTCTGCCCTTTTCTGTAAGAGAGGCTGATTTGCTCTGTGCTTGTTACAAGATCTTTTCCTGCCCCCTCAGCAGCACCCTTTTCTCTGTCTTGCTCGATTGTGGCTCTGGGGACCAACATCCAAATCCTGGTAATCCCAGAAAAGTTTCCTGAAAGGCAGGTCCAGTTAGGTGGATCCCTTCCTTGCAAGTCTCCAGCCAGGTAAATCTGCAGCTTTGCAAAGCAGCAGATGCTGCATCAGTTTCTTCTGTTGAAGAGTCTGTAGGAGGATGGGATATGAAACAAGCAGGGTAGAAAGCATCTGCTTTGTCCCTACCCACCAGCTTTGCAGTGGCCTGTACCTGCTTCTAACCTGGTGGTGCACTCAGCTGCAGAGCAATTGCATGCGGATGTTAAGCAGGCTCAGCCCCCACTGTTGCTCTCGTATGGCTCCTAACCCAGCCCTGAGCCAGGTGGTCCAGCACTGAAATGGTCCAGCATGTGCTGATGAGTTTTGATATGAAGGTGTCAGATGGAACCCTTCATCCATGGAGCTGGCTTCTTTAGTGGCGGTAGAGCTTGGTTGTCAGGAGCTGGTCAGCTGTAAAAGCTGACAGAAATAGGGGAGGAGACTGAGACTGGCACCTACAGGTGAAGATAGATCAGAACTGGTGTCCTGAATCAGACCTTTTTTGCAAGTGATGCTGGTAGAACATTCTTCCCTCATCCCAAGCAGACCACAGGGCTGTGCCCAGGCATGCCAGCTCTTGCACCAAGTCTGGCTGGATTCAGCAGAGAGGTTGTTCCCAAAAGCATCAACTGCTGGAGTCTTGTGATCGTGAGGCTTTTTTGTTTCAGGTTTGTTAGGGTGACTCTTGCTAGCTCTTACTGCAGTCTGTATAAGCTCATGAAAGTGGAGTCAAGGCACAAAGCGTGGCCCTTGAAACACAGAGCAAAAAACAAACAAACAAAAAGCATCCAAAATGTGTTATCAGCAATGACATACCTCCCAGGGGGTTTGGGTTTGGCAAGGGGAGGGGAAGGACCTGCCCCAGGAAGCAGGGACAATGCTGCAGCCTGGCGGGTCTCCACTTTTGCCATAACACAGTGCTCTCTTTCCTCCCAGACCAAGAAGTATGCTGATGTGATCATTCCCAGAGGAGCAGATAACGAAGGTAGGTGGACCCAGAGCCTGCTGTTATGTCCTGGCAGCCAGCTTTGGGCTGTGCTGTTGCAGTGAAGCCTTCCACAGAGGTAACTTAAATTACTGTCACCCAAGAGAGTGCTTTTACCACCCATGCACTCCCCAAGATGAGCTTCTCCCTTTGCTCCTTCCTGGCTGGAAGTTTGTGCTCCTCTGATCAAGCATGGGTGCCCATCTACGTGCAGTACCTCTAGGCAAACTCCTGGTTTATCCCACACAAAGGGAAATAAATGTGCTTCTCCCAAGGCAAGATGTGCAACTGGGACAGCCAGTTGCTGGCTTGAGTGCTGGGCTTAGCTGGGGCAGAGGGATGCAGTCCCAGCGGGCAGCTCCTCCTGGCAGGGTTGCAGCTCCTTACCATGGAATAGGAGGGGATGGGAACAAGGGAGACATCAGGGTCATAATCTCTGGACTGGCTCTAGTTTATTTGCAGTGATCCTAATGCAATCTCTCCCTCGTGTCTTTTCCTCCTTTTTGTTCACAGTGGCCATAAACCTCATTGTGCAGCACATCCAGGACATTCTTAATGGAGGACTCAGCAAACGCCAGAGCAACGGCTACCTGAATGGCTACACTCCTCCCCGCCAGCGGCAGCCCTCAGAGTCCAGCAGCCGGCCTCACTGACCCAAGTGGCAGCGTGAGGCTGGGGCAGAGGGTGCTTGGGCCCTGACGTAGGGCCCTCTGTACATACTGTTTATTGCCCCTCTGTACATACTGTTTATTCATTCCCCCCTTATCTATTTAAGAAACCAGATGGAGATGAATGCCTTTAATTTTTTATGTTTGAAATGCTGACTGAAAATCAGCCAGCTACTTGGGAGCCTGGACTGTCCACAGCTCCTGGCCTTGCTCAACAACTCCTCTAGCACAGAACCGGCTATAAGTATCTATAAATATAGAATTGCTCTATTTTTGTGTAAATGCAGAATAATGTAAAATTACTTGCCATAAGGTATTCGCCAGGCTGACTGTTGCTGGGAGGGCACTGGGAAGAGGGTCATAGGAGATGTTGCTGTCAGGATCTTCACCTCAAAGGCATGAAGGAAGAGCAACAGGTGCTTTAGTATCGCAGTGGTCTCCGTTCCGGGGAAGGATTTTGGCATGGATTTTGCAACTGGGCTGGCATTGCCTCCTCCTGCTGTTGCTGTTCAGGCCTGAGCAGCCTGGGTTTGGCTGGCAGGCACTGCACTATGCCACTGGGAGAATGATGTGTAATACCTCCCCTGACTGTCTCTGCACTACCGGGTCTCAGTCTCTCAACAGCATCCCTTTATGTGTCTGACACCCCCTCCCACCGCAGTGTGGGTCAGCTGTCACACTTTCAGCAATGACCTGGTAGGGGATGCTGGGTATGTGATCATATGAATATGGCAGCTCATGTCTTTAGCAGTCTCAGTGCTTGGCTTGGGTGGGGACGGCACCTTCTGATGCTCGGTGGCCAGGTGTGTGGTGGGACTCCTAGCACAGCCCTAGGATCAGCCCTAAGCCTGGAGAATGGCTTGCAGAAGGTCAGAAGTGTGTCTGTCATTCCTCACTGGGAACGGTTTTGCTCTAGATGGGGGATTTGGGGTCTGTAAGATATGGTTAAGGGAGAACCAGCCTCTACTGAACAAAAGGAGCAATAGATGATGAAAGGCGGCTGCTGAGCAGGCTGTCTCAGCAGGGGCAGCAGCGTGTCCCTGGGCTGCCCAATATCCCCATATGGGACATCCACAGGTCCCAGCTGGGTAGCATGAACCTGGATGCCCAGAAATTTTCTGTTTCCGTTTTTCAAAGCATGCTCTCACCTAGTCTGTGTCCCTTTCATTGCATCCTGGTGGAGGACAGTGTCCCTGCAGTCATCCCCAGGGTTGCCCAGGAAGTGCCCTCCCTTGCACAGGGTGACAACGAATCTCCCTTAACCTGGTAGTGCTGCAGCACCCGTGTCTCAGTAGAGGCTGGTGGGATCAGACTGCATGTAAGGGGATGCCTGGAGAGCAAGGGCAGCAGGGCTGGGCCAGAGGCTTGGTGACAGCCAGGGAAGGAGACATAGGATGGCAGCCTTTGGCCCATGCTACTGGGTCTGACTTGCCCCATTGAAAACAAACTTTCATAGGCATCCCATGAAGCCTGGAGCAGGGGCCATTAGCCTTGCTCTCTCCAGTGATTCCCAACTTTTCCAGAGCATTGTTTTTGTTCTGCATGGTTAACAGCTTAAGACCTTAGATGCTCAATGCTCCATTGCTCTCCAGCTCCATGTGAAATAAAATTTGATTTTTAATGAAGAGAACAAGAAAGGAAACACACACCCCACACACTCCCTGCCATGACCTCTGCTGGGACAACCTCATTCCCTCTTTATCTGTGATGTGGGTACGCGGCAGCCTTTTATCCCCTTTCCTGTCTTTATCCCCTTTATCCCCTTATCCCAGACGCTTCCCAAGGCATGCTAGCTTTGCCACAATCAGGGGCTGCACTGGGTAATTCTAGCCATAGTGTCACAGAACCGATAAATTGAAGCTGAACAAAATTTATTCGAACTCAATTAAAACTCCACCAACATGAACTAAAGATTTGGAATATCACATGAATTCATCACTATGCTGCTGAATCTTAAACTTCATGGCCAATGATCCAAAATGCGCCATCACTCACATGAAATGGGAGGGCTCTCAACCTCAAGGAGTTCCCCTGAATGGTGTCCTGACCCAAGGGGAGAGTCCCTGACTGCAGACCTGCTGCTCTGAGGAGGACTGAAACCACATGCCCTCTGGTGCGGCTCCTTTTATACCCTGGTCGAGTCTGAGCTGTGGTTAGACATGGTCATATAGGCCCCCATGGTCTCAGGACCCAACTTCCTCACCCCTGCACCCACGGACCACCACCATGTGGGTGGAACAAGAGCTGTGCATGCGGGAAGCTCTATTGGGCTCTTGTCTGTGGTGGGAAGCTTTCCTGGGCTTTTCTCAGTTCTTTGCCAGGGCTTTTGTCAGGGTGGGTGTACCTGCCACATATAGATAAGAAGGCCCAAAGCCCTGCAGAGCTGGTGAGGCATCGTGGTGCTTAAGCAGCCAAGACAGCTCTCAAGATAAAATGCTGGCCTCCTTCTCCCCTGTAAAAAAAGACAGAACAAATGGTTGCTGGTGTTTCTTGTTTCCTGTTTGGTACTGAGTGTTGCTGGCTGTGTTCCCAGTGTGAAAGCAGACTTGGGCAATGTTGTCTTAGTTCTGCAAGTCAAAGCCAGACCTGGAGCAAAGTTCCTGGCACAGACTGCTTGGGTGAAGAGGGAGGTGCTGAAGGCAATGGCTCCGGCTTTTGGCTGGCCAGGCTAGCTGTCACCAAGACCTGTCCACATATGGCTTTTGGTGTTTTTCTGAAACCCCTCTGTGCTTTCAGGATAGCAGAGAGACAGAGAAGTTGAACCTTTCCCATTAAATCTCTTGAAGAGATGACAGCCAAATGAATTTCATCAAAAGAGCTTACAGGCAGGGTGGCATTAGCGATAGTGGGGTGGGCACTAGGCAAGAGTGAGACTGCTTTTAGCACAGGGGTAGATCACTGTGTGGCAAATCACTTTATGTCGGCATGGATCACAAAGGGGAAGGCATGCTTAAACAAAGTGATAACCCTCTATAAAGAAATGACTGGCTTGGCAGATGAGGGAAGATCAGAGCATATTGTCTATATTGATTTCTCTCAGGCTATTGACAAAGACTCCCATAAGATCCTCAGGTGAAGCTCTTGATGTATGGGCTGGCTGAGCAGACAGTGAGATAGACTGAAAACTGGCTGAATGGCTGACACAAAGAGTGTGTTGATCAGTGAGGACCAGAAACTAGTGGTGTAGCCAGGAGTCAGTGCACTGACAAGGGACAAGAGCACCCTCTGGGAAAAATGCTCTCTGCGATTGACCCAAATTAAGTTCCACCCTGTAGAGGCCTGCTGCTTTCTCCCTTGCATAACTGCTGGGTATGGAGACACAAACAAGTCGTTTGCGCCACCAGGCAGGAATCTTAAAAGGAAGCCCAGCACCTTCATTCCCCATGTTGTGCTGGGGTCTCTTGGAGGGTTTTGGCCCTGCGCTTTGGCATGTCCTTCATGAAGAGGCAGAGGACCTCTTGGGGCCTACTGAAGCTTCCTTGTCCAATACGGATTTTGTTCGTTCATAGCAAACCTTCTTGGCCAAGGCTGTGGCAGTTTTCTGCTCCCCACAACTAAGCCCATTCTTCTGCTCACTTGTCTCTTGGGACTCTCTACATTTCTCCAGAGGTCAAGTGCAATCCTAGCCACAGAGAGCAGTCACACAGTTATCCAGGGATTGAAAAGCAGCCAGGTCTTCCCCTGCTTGCCAAGCGGTAGGGCAAGAAAGAGGCCATGGTGTTCAGGCCCTCAGAAATGATGGCCATCCTGACTAGGACACAACTGTGAGGGTTGCAAAGACCAGAGCTGATGCACCAGCCACAGGCGTCAATCTCTGCAACAATGGGCGACAGCTTCAGGCCTTTAGGAAAGACGTCCATCCTAACCCGGATCCAGCTGCGGGGGTTGCACAGACCAATGCTGCTGCTCCATTCAGCAACCATGCTCTCTGCAATGACTGGTTGCTTTTGGCCCTCAGAAATGATGCTTATCCTGAGCCAGTGAGGATGCGCTGGCTGGCCGTGGGGGCCTGGGGTGGCTGAGTGAGCAGCGAAGTGGTGAGACAGGGGTGCGTGGCTGTCTTCAGGCATACTGTAGGCTCAGGTCTCCACAGCCACTGGTCTGTGGACAGACAGGAGTTTGTCTGAGGGAGCTGCTGCTCCTCCACGGAGGTGGTGAACTGCTGCAGCATGCCTTAAGGGTGGACTCTGAGATGAGAGGTGAGGGCCATTGCTAGGGCCAAGTTTGGGGGTGTACAGGAGGTCTGTGGGAGCCGGCTCTGATGCTGATGCACTCTGCCCAATACTGTGGTGATCTTGCGGTTCCCCTCAGCAGTTGTCACTGCCACACATGAGCACATGGGTCTCTTGTGCCAAGCAGAGGTATCTGTGCAAGAGATGGTGGTGATGAATGGATGCATTACGGGTCCTGCGTCTGGGGAGCTGCTACAGCATTATAGACTGCAGCAGTCAGGCACGCTTTCAGGAGAGACTGCTGCGGCCTTCCCTCAAGCTAACTGGAGTAACGGGTGTCCCAGGCTGAATGCAGTTCCTTTCCTCAAAATCTGCATTTTCCTTCATGGCTACAGAAGAGAGGCGCATCAGGCCCTGGTTGGTCCCTCTTCTCCTGATCGTGCTGCAGTTCCGCTCTGGCAAAGAACTTGCCTGCAGCCTCTGTGAGCGCAGCTAGGACCAGCACCCCACCACAACTGAGCCTCACAGTCTTATTGCATCCTTGTGAGCTACTGCTGCCTCTCTTTGAGAAAAGAGACGGATGCTGTTATATCTGGGACAGGTATTATCTGTTGTTCATCTCTGAGGAGGAATACAGAAATGCTCCTCAGATCTGACCACTGCAGGGGATTAAAGCCGAGGCCAGCATCCACAGGGGTCCTTAGTAGGCTGGCTTTCTTCCCTGGCTGCCATCCAGCTACTACATTAGAGGTTCACGTACATCTGCAGCCACAGTCACTTCTGCTCCAGAGAGGGAACTGGATGTGCCAAAAGCCTTGCTTTGCAACAGGCATTTCACTACGTCTCTTTCATGACTGACTCAAATTTCACCCTGTAAAGTCCTGCTGCTTTCTCCGTTGCATTACTGCTACCAAGACAGAAATGGCCGTGTGCCCCACCAGGCAGGAATCATACAAGAAAGCCCAGCACTTTCCTTCCCCAGAGATGGGCAGTACGTGAGTCAAGAGGAAAATGTCTCACTTTTCATATGACACATGCCTGCATTTTGTTGATCTGGAGCGTGCTAGAAGATGAAGAGGGTAGTGTGCTCTTAGTGATACACAGATTGACTCCACAAACTCGTTAAAGTTGTAAAGTAGGTTTGCTTTTATTCAGCGCTGAGGTGCATGAGGATAGCTCCTCCAAAGTATGCACACATCAGTGTCGTTTTCCCTCTACATTTATCCTCTAAAGTTACACGCCTATACATATTCATGACCTATCCCCGCTTCGTATTATAATGAGCTAAAAGGGCCTTTGTAGTTCTTTTATTGTCTGAGGCCTTGGGGTCTGGCATATTGCCTCTTTACGGTTCTGTCCCAAAGTTCGTTGTCCGGCACTTATCTCATAGCCCAAGTAAATTACTTTTTGTTTCACTATTTGGGCCTTTTTCTTGGATACTCTGAATCCCTGAAGTCCTAAAAAATTTAAAATTCCAGGCCACACAAGATTCTTTTGTCTGGGTAGCGATTAAGATGTCATCTACGTACTGCAATAGTTTTCCTTCTTCAGGTGGGGCCTCCCAGGATTCTAAATCTTTTGCCAGTTGTCCTCCAAACAGGGTGGGACTGTTTTGAATCCCTGAGGCAGCACTGTCCATGTGGACAAGTTCTGTGTCCACTCCTAGGGTTTTCCCATTCAAATGCAAAGATTTTCTGGCTGGCTTCGTGGAGAGGGAGGCAAAAGAAGGCATCTTTCAAATCTAAAACAGTAAACCAAGTTAGCTCTGGTGTCAGGCATGTTAACAGGGTATATGGATTTACTACCACAGGGTAAAGATCTTCAGTTACTTTGTTGACAGCTTGTAAGTCCTGTACTATCCGATATGTCCCGTCAGGTTTACGGACGGGCAAAATATGAGTATTAAAATATTCTCTTAATAACCCTAGTTGCAGAGAGTTTTCAATCATTGGTCTAATTCCTTCCTTATCTTCCTTTTTCAAGGGGTACTGTTTGACCCTGACTGCCTGTTTTCCTTCCTTGAGCTTAATCTGTATCGGGGGTGCATTTTTGGCTTTTCCAGGTACGTTTGTAGCCCATATTCCTGGGAATACCTGATCCAGTATATCTTCCCTGACTTCTTCCTCAACGTGATTAGTGATCAAAACTAAACTTAACATCTCTATATACTGTTGGTCATTTACTTCTAAAGTGATCTCGCCTCCTTTGAAAGTAATAGTCGCTCCCAAATGTTCTAGTAAGTCTCTCTCTAGGAGAGCTTTTGGGGAGTTAGGCATATATAAGAATTTATGAATGCCCCATTGCTTTCCCAATTGATATTTCAATGGTTTACAAAAATAAGCCTTTTCACTTTGGTCAGTCGCTCCTTTTACCATAATATAATCATTCCCCAAAGGCATTAAAGCTTTGTTTAAAACTGAATACGTTGCACCCTTATCAACTAAAAATTCCACTTCCTTTTCTTTGTCCCCTAGCTTCATTATAACCAGTGGATCTGCTAGGAAAGATTCCCCTGGTCCCCGTCGGTCTAGTTCCAATTCAGTCACCGGAGCCACCCCCATGGCACTCCCCCCAGGGCAGTCTCACTTCCAACGTCGGAACTCCCCATAGCACGCACACCGACTCGGTTCCACAGAAAAAGAGCCCGCTCCTCCACCTCCGCCTGATCCAGCACGCATCCTAGGCTTAAACACAGGAGCTCCCCGAGCTCCCCTCTCTTCCCCCTTTGTTTTCTTCTTTTTTTTTTTCTTTCTCACGGTTGCTCACCCTGCTTTGCAGGTGCTCCAGATGCCTGCCTCTGCAGCAGCACTTCTGGTTTAACCCTTTCTTAACTCTGAATGTGATTCTGCTTCTTGTTGCCAGTGACAGCAATCTCTTCCTCCTTTTCAATATCTGATAGGACAGATATAGAGGCTGCTCCTCTTGGAGGTACTTGTGATACATAATTTTCCTACCTATCTTCCTGATTACTTTTTTTTTTTAACTTTAAACATCATTCCCCCAGTATCACAACCTGAACAACATCTCTCCATCTTAACTTTCCGTTTCTCCCTGTCCTTTTCCAAAGCCAAATTCAAGGGATCTGGGGGAGCTATATTAATTTTGCATTGCATCTGTCACTCCGGGTGGTTTCTTACAGTAAAAACATATCTGCATAATTCAATACTTCATCCCACTTCCCTTCCCTTCTTAAAAATAACATTAGTTGTAACATAGTATTATAATCCAAGGTCCCATTAAGTGGCCACTTCGCCCCGTCTTCTAATTTATAGAGACCACCATTGATTACAGTACTTAATCAGGGTTCTCTTATTTTCCATGCCCCCGGGTTCTGTAATTTCTTTCCAATGTACCAAAATACACCGTAAGGGGCTCGTTCTTAATATTTCTTTACTTTGGCTCGTTCCCATTTTATTTTCTTCTTTGTAACCACGTCTCCTCAAATTTTCTTTGATACTTTTTACAAACCCTTTCCCAGTTTTCCTTTCTAACTTCCTGGAGGTCCTCTGGGACTTTGTGGCTTTCTCCACAAGGTAATCCTTTTATTTCTGGTGCCAGAGAATAACCAATTGGGAAACTATAATTTCCTGCCTGCCAGTGTTTTGTAAGACCCCCAGAGCAGTATCTGCCCCCCAGTGGTACACTGAGTGGCTGAAAAAGTGGAATCTACACCGACAGCACTGCCACAATTTCCACCCGAAATGTCACCCGTAACATACAGTTACACTTCCACAGAGCACACAGGGAATTCCCTCGTCCTTGTATCTAGATGCACATTCTGCATGTCTTATTAAGGACTCGAGTTCTGCTATTTGGTGTAAAGCTATCCACTGCGGGAGGGGTAGCCGGACCCTCCCCCACTTTCTATGCTGCTTAATGATTATACACAGACAAGACACACAGGACAGAAAAACATAGACCCTTCGTCCGTCTCCGGCCGCTCTCCTCGCGGAGACACGGAACCGCGGATTAGGACTCCACACTCGCTTCGGAGCTATGCTACGTCTCAATCACACACAAACACTTACACACGGGATCCCACACACTCACACTGTGGTTCCGCTTACCCTTCTCCCGCTTCTACTATGGTAGCAGGTCCGTCCTGGCTCCCAGAATTTGAGATGCAGCGGAGACCTGGTGGATTCGCCTACCCTTCACCTGCTTCCCTTAGCAGGTCCGTCCTGGCTCCCAAAACTTGGGATGCAGTGAAAACCCGGACTCGCCCGATCCGCTCTCAGGATCGCTAGCAGCCGCTCTATCGGTCGACGAGCCCCTTGCTTGCAAGCTCTACCTGCCAAGGGGAACTTTGCTGTGCGCCAGACATCTCTGCACGCCTTACCAGCAGCCCTGGGCCACGCGTACGACTTATAGGCCACCAAATTACGACCTATAGGCCCCAAAATTACAGATTCTAAGCATACCATTTTCCGCAGCCTGCACAGGTTGTTGTCTGTCTCCGCAGTGAGCGTGCAAGAAGCGGAGCTCCTCCAGGCAAGTGGCCTGGGGCGCCTAGGATATCCGCCCCTCAGCCGATCCTGCAGTCGAACAGACGATCTCCTGGCTGGCTCGCCAAATTGATACGCGGATTGACTCCACAACTCGTTAAAGTTGTAAAGTAGGTTTGCTTTTATTCAGCGCTGAGGTGCATGGGGATAGCTCCTCCAAAGTATGCACACATCAGTGTCGTTTTCCTCTACATTTATTCTCTAAAGTTACACGCCTATACATATTCATGACCTATCCCCGCTTCGTATTATAATGAGCTAAAAGGGCCTTTGCGCGTGCGCAGTGCCCCCCCGTGGTCATGGGCGAGTGTCTCAGGATGAAGTAGATGAGTCCTCCTCTTGTGAGTAGGGGTCTTCGAGATGAAGTAAATGAGTCTTCTTAAACTTTTCACGTTTTAGTCTTTCACGCATGCGCCTTAGGGTTTGGTCGGTGTCCAAGCCATGAACCTGACTCTCACTGGAACCGGGCATCTGCTTCTTCCCTTATCAGTGGTTAGTGTCTTGGTACTGCTTGGTAGGCATGATAGGTATTTACAACAGGCAATACTTTTGTTTAAGCAAGCGAAATTCCTTTAACCCCCTTGTACAACTCCCCTGTACAACCCCTCTGTACTACCTCCCTGTACATTAGTTGGACTCCCCTGTACTACCTTGGCTAAGACCCCCTGCATCATTAGCAGGAGTTTTGCTGTTTCCCAGCCAGTACCGCTACACTCAGTGCTGTGGACCACTGAGAATGAGGAGTGCGATTAGTGCCATTATTCCCAGAGGGAAGTGACCCACAGGATCCTGGGCATGCAGCGGCCACTGCCACCTCACTGGGACAAAGGCACTCACCAGGCATCTCACTGGGACATGGGCACCCCCCTGGGAAGCTCAGCAGGACATGGGCATGGGCACCTTGCTTGATGAGGGGCTCTCCTCCTGGATTATGAGAGCCTTTGCAGCATCTCACAGCCACGGATGCCTGTTCTCTCCCACGCCAGCTCTCCCACTAGTCCCGCAGCGCACGTTGCGCAAGCTTGCATGCAGCAGCCTGGCTCGCACCACTGCCCTTCATGTTGCTGCTTCCCTGGACCCCCTCGGTAGAGCAGGGACACGAGCTACAGGGACAATAAAATTTATTGATGTGAAAAGTGCTAGAAGCCTGAGAAAGTAGGCTGCTCCTAGCAAGAGCTTTTGCTGAGTTTCCCAGGTGTCTCTGCTGCATGGGCATTGTCATTGTCTGGCTGTCCCCTGCGGAGGGGTGGCTGGGGCCGCCCCGCAGTCTCCTCACGGGGACTTCCCGCACACCTGCCCGTGAAGTTTCAACTTAGACGGAGCTTGAAGTGTTCAACGTGGCGCCAAAAGGGTTTGGGAGCAGGGGCGGGGGAGGTCGTGCTGCGAGGCAGCGTGAACCAGAGGGAGCTCCAAAGCGGCTGCCGCCGGCACGCGCATCGGGGAACTGTCCCTCCCCAGCAGGCGGCGCGGTGGCTGGCCGTGGAGGGGCTGAGGGAGCAGTAAGCGGCGAAGCGAAGTCACTGGTGCGTGGATGAATTTACTGCATCTGGAGGTGCTATCGTCCTACTTCCTAACACCTGCTCTTGTCCTCGTGTGATGTTTGCCGTCACACTACCTCTGGAGGTCGATTAGTCTGTAACTACTCCTGGAGGGAAACGGCCTGTGGTAGCCTGGCATGTATCGTTTGCTGCCGCCTCACCGGTACATGGGCTTGTATTTATAACCTCCAGGGTGTGGGTGCGTCTCTGGGGCATCGGTTACTCGGCGCGATAGGGATAGCCACCTGGGCCCTCTGCACAGTCGGTGCCGCATGACGCCGGCAGGCACACCCTGCCGCCACGGACACACCGGCTAGCACGGACCCTGCCGACACAGGACCAGCTCTGGCGGAAATCGCATCCAGTGACTGGCTGAGCCAGACCCCGCCTTTACGGGGCCGACGCCGGGGCGCGGGCCGGGGCAGCAGCCGCTGCCGCGGGTGGGGACGGAAGGGGCGGGCACCGCCCGTCGCGCGGCAGCAGCGGTTGGCGGGGCCGTCGCGCGTGGTCCGATCATTTCCTGCCGGTGGGTGAGGGGCCCGCTGGGTGCGCTGTGTTCGGCGCGGCTGTTGCGGGGCTGTGGGCCGGCGGTGGATCCCGCGCCCAGCGTGAGTGAGCGCGGCTCGGGCCGTCCGGCAGTGTTGAGCTGGGGGCTGCTTCTCGCTGCAGCCCGCGGCTGCTGAGGGCCTCTTTGCTGCCGCTGTGCGGTGCCGGGCGCGCTGCCTTCTCCTGGTGCTGTTGGCGTGGCGGGGCAAGGCTGGCAGCGGTGTGTGTCGCGCTGTCTCGGCAGGCCGCCGTTGCAGCGCGACCTGGGCCATTCGTTCCCGGGCCGGTGAGGAAGCGGCGGCCTGGAGGAGCGCTGCCGCCTTCTCGGCTCGGGTCGGCTTCTTCTGAAGGGCTGGGGTCCGCGCCCCTGCCCGCCGCTTGCTGTCATTTGCCGGCTTGACCTGTCGCAGCGAGCTGTTGCCGTGAGGTCTGCGGGGGAAGGGGCAGGAGGGAGGAGCAGCCGCACGTCCCGGGAAACCTAGTTGCGCCTGCGGGCGATCGAAAGCCGGGGCTACGCGTTACTGAGGAGGTTCTCATTTCGTCTGGTTGCTGCCCCGCGGAGAGCACTAAATCGAGAATTCCGGACTAAAACGTGTTTGGTTTTTTTTTTTTTTTTTTTTTTTTCTTCTCTCTCGTGACTTTTAATGTGTGTTTTAAGGAGTTTAAATTTGATGCACTCGGGTCTAAGAATAGCATCGTCCGCGCTTCCTAGCATGTGCAGAATGCTCTGAACAGCCTTTGAATATGTTACAGCACGCGGGCAGTTGTGGAGATGCTACTTTGCAGTGGGGCAGCGATGTTCCCTGTTGGTGCATGCAGTGAGGCTCGCTTTTCCGGGAAGCCCCTCGATGCTGGCGAGAGGAGGTGTAGCAGAGTCTGGTCGAAGTGAGGTCGAGCAGTCATTGTTTGGATTTATAATGGGTATGCAGTGCCCTAACCAGGAGAAATTGGCTGGCTTTATTTGCAGGAAACGATGAACCTGAGTAATTTTCAACTGTGGAAGATAGCAAGTCTGAACTCATTCTTCGTTAACTGGCAAACTGCTGTATTTGTGTTTCTGTGATAATGTACCTACAGAATGCTGCATATAAAATAGTGTGCTTCTTCATGTAGCCAAATATTTATTTTGTAGTTAAATTGTGCCAAAAAAAAATTTGTTACTGTTGGATGCAGGGCTCCAATGAGACAATTTCAATCTTCCAAAAATTATTTTATTCTTCCAGAATTTAAGTTTTTCTATTTGAATTGTTACTTCTGTTTATTGTCAGAGTTATTCAGTTTTGTTCTGTCATTGCTTTTGCTATAGTTTCACTAGGTTCTGATTTCTCACCTCAGTTATGGATGAGAGGAAGTCAGTATGGAAGCAAAACACCCTTCTGGTTTTTTTAATATATGACTTAAGTTAGCATTATTGCTTTAAATAGTGATTGAATTAAACGTACTGCTAATTGAGTCGACATTAAAAAGAAAATTTAGATGATTGATACCTTTGTAAAAAGGGTTAATCTACATTAGAATTGAAGTTAGTGGTTGAACATGGAAGACTTGTGCAGTTTGCAACTGTTATTCCCCTCAGAAAATGGATATTTGGAGTGTGTGTAGTGAGCATTAGGCAGCATCATTAATCTTTGCAGATGTAGTACCATTATCAGCATCTCTTTTACCTCTGGTGAGCACAGTTATCTTCAGTTTCCAGACACAAGTTTTATCTTGCATCAAATACTGTTTCCTCAGTGTAGCTGTTGAGTAGCACAGTGCTGTTTATTAGGTGCCAGCCTGCCTTAAATCTGGTAAATGTATGAAGGAGAGATACCTCCTCGCTCTGGGGAAGGAGTGAGAGTAAACACTCTGTTACATGAGATATTTTTTCCTTTGGTAGAACAGTTTTAAGGATTCAGGGAGGCAGACAGTTTATTGACTTTATGATGTGTGTGTTCCATTTGCCTAAAGAATCATTATGCAGCTGTGATGAAATTTAATGTTGATGACATTTTCTCCTGTTTTATTCTCTGCAGTCCAAGACATCATTAATCTAGGCTGTGAATTATAGCTGGAAGGCGTATTAGTCTGTGGATGTGGTCAGTTCTGTTGTCCTAGAGCCAGGATGAAGAGAGGAAAGAAGATTCTCTTCCTTCAGTATATGACCCTTTTTTTTTTTTTTTTCTTTTGGATCAGGTCTTGAAGAATAGAGTGAAGGTTTCTCTGCACGGTGCATGGACGGAAAGCCAATGCGCAGGTAAGAGTATGAAGAACAATTGTCCTTCTCTTACGCAGATATGATAAATCTCACAAGATGGTTTCTTACATGACTAGACAATTTCTTTCTTTTTTTGTTTCTTTTTTTGGTTTTTTTTTTTTTTTTTAAGCTCTGGCTAAGAGAATTATAAAGTGTTCACTCTTAGTCCTTACTTAAATGTATTTAGCTTTCTATATTTACAACACCAGAAGTCTCTAAATGTATGTGCTGTTAGAAAGAGTACAGCAGACAAGTTATCATGGTTCTCCGTTCTCCGTTTACTATCCTGTTTAAAATTCAGTATTTAACTACTAATTTAATTATGTGAAATAATTTGCCTGGGAATAAATTTAAACTTAAGGGGCATTGTTTTTCCCCTTAACTATAGAAGTTTAGTTGCTTTGCTGGGGTAAGGTCTTGGGTGAAAAGGAGATTTTTGTTTTCAAATTGTGAATGCCCGCTGCCTCAGTTTGAATGAGTTCAGCATGAAGCTGAAGTTTAATTCAGGGGAGTTCTTGCAGTGATTATGTTAAAAACATATCTGTTATGTACAGAAACAATTACCACAGTAAATCAGCTTGATGACAGGTTGGCAAACAGGGTTGTCTGCTGGTTCTAGTTGCATTTCACTATCCAGTGGCAATCCCATGGAGAAACTTAACAGCAGATATATTTCTGTATTTGTGTGTGATTCAAGCTGTGTGGAAGCGAAGTTTCCTGAAGTTCTATACCTCTAAATGAAGTAAAGACAACTCACACAAATTGCTTGGTCTGTCAGCGCTCTTCAGGATGTTGAAAGCAGGGAAACTTTTATTAACAATAATTCTGTAAACAGTCATGTAAAAGTAGAAAAGGAATTTTAATCATAGATGAATACATAGAGCATTTCTATCTACAGCATTTGCGGAAACCATTAGCCCAGGTTCTATGTAAGAAGGCAATAAATAAATAGTCATTTAAACCCTGAAAGAGTGACACTGTATTGTTTAATTAAATGAACCTGTCAAGCACAACAAAAAAAGGCTGTGCTGCTGCAGTTAAGCTAATGAGTAAACCTTGGGACATCACTGCTGTGAGGTTGTGTATTATTCAGTATTTTTGCCAAGATAAAAAAATGTGGTTTAGAAAATGAGCTGTATGTGACTTTTACAGTGAGTTCCTTCTTTAAGACACATTAAGTAGCAGGTGAGCTTTCTTCCATCTTAGTCTTCTACAATGTAGACTGTTTAAACATTAACCAATGTAAAACCACAACTTTTCAGGTTCTTGTGTTGTACTTCATTTATCAAAATCTTTTTGCAAGATTACATAAAATGGGTGACTGGCTTGGCTTGTTTTCTTGTTTTCTCTCTATTTTTCACATCCCTAATGGAAAAATGGAAGTTCTCAATTTTAATTTTTTTTTTTTGGTCTGCTGTTTTCTGCATGTTGCATTGAGGCAGAGAATTGAAGTGCTGAAGTTCATGTCTTTTGTGGCCTTGGGCTTGCTAGCATGGAAGTTGTGTCTGCTACTCAGGCTGGGTAGTTTTAGTGGTGAGCAACAGCTGGGTGCTAATGTAATAGAAGATTTCTATTGTGGTGCTGATCCTGGCACTTCAGGCTTTGGGGGATTTTTTAAATTTTATTTGGATAATGGGCGCAGACCAGACCTTTGAGTACTTTTTGTTTTCTCTCCCTCTCTGGCAAAACAGGGTAAAGCATGGATAACAAGTCTGACATATTTACATGCTTTTACTTTTGACCTAACTGGCTGATTACTGTGCCTTGACATATTGTACTGCTGCAGTCTAGGCGTATCAAGCAGGGCTCTATCATAAGCTGTGAACTTCAGTTCTTGAATATGCTTGCATGTTTTAAGGGCCTCTGTGTTGATTGTTAAAATTTGTTATTCTCCTGCATGTCCTAGCAGAAAATGATAAAAGATTCCTGATTGAATTTTAAGCTCCCAGATCTTCTGTAAAGTTCAGCTAAGCAAATGGTGGAGCACTTCCTTTTATCCTTCTATTCAGAGCTTTGCAGCCATTTAATATCACATGCAAGAGTCCTTTTAGGTACTACAAGAAGAGGGAAGTGAGACTTGGTCTGTACTCTATTAGTAAGCATGGTGACTTGGTATCAAATGTGTACAGCATTCAGAGGATGGGAAGTACAATTTGAACAGAAAAGGAATTGCAGATGCTTCTGTCAAAGGTATAGTAGAGAAAATGCATTGATGTTGAAAGGGGATTTATCTTGCTGTCCTGGTTTCAGCTGGGACACAGTTAATTTTCTTCCTAATAGCTGGTGCAGTGCTGTGTTTCCGCTTTAGTGTGAGAATAATGCTGATAACACACTGATGTTCTAGCTGTTGCTATGTAGTGCTTACCCTGAGCAAGGACTTTTCAGTTTCCCTTGCCCTGCCAGTGCGGAGGAGCACAAGAAGGCAGGAGGGAGCAGAGATGGAACACCTGACCCAAACTAGCCAAGGGGTATTCCATACCACAGCATATCATGCCCAGTATATAATATGGGGGAGTTTGCTGGAAGGGTCTGATTGCTGCTTGGGGATGGGCTGGGTATCAGTCAGTGAGTGGTGAGCAATTGTATTGTGAATTGCTTGTGTTTGCTGTTTTGGGGGTGGGGTCCCCCTTTTAGTTTTATATCTCTCTCCTTGTTATTTCCCTTATTATTATGAGTTTGTACTTTATTTTAGTTATTAAACTGTTCTTATCTTAACCTGCAGGTTTTGCGTTCTTTTCATTCTCTTCACCATCTTGCCTAGGGAGGGAGAAGTGGAGTGTGTGAGCGGGTAGTACCTGGTGCTGCGTTTCCGGCTGGTCTGAACAATGACACTTGCATTAAGAATGCCGTGACAGTTGGGGCAGGCTATACTTTCTCACTGTCGGGGAGCTGCAAGAGAACATTGTTCTGCTGAAGGAAAAAGCAAGGCAGAGGGGACTCTCAGTGAAGGGCGTAGTCCCATAGTACCTGAGTAAGGAGGGCAGGGCAAATCCGATGATCAGGGTCAGTCAGGAGTCTGATGCTCATCAGGCAAGTCTGCAGTGATGAAGAAGGGCTGAGATCAAGCCAGGAAGCCAACTCAGCAGGTCAGTATCAGTGGAGTTCAAGGTCAGGTACAGATGTGCTCAGGCCAAGCACAAGGGCTTGAGCAGCTCCCAAGCAAAGTGGGGAGGTCCTTGTACCTCTTTCCTCTTCCCTGCAG
Organism: Psittacula echo; assembly: GCF_963264785.1. NCBI lineage: Eukaryota > Metazoa > Chordata > Aves > Psittaciformes > Psittacidae > Psittacula > Psittacula echo. Next base: position 22,043,386 of record NC_137740.1, read on the forward strand.
CCTGATTCCAGGTTGCAGCAGTGCTGTACTGGAGGGGGCTTGAGCGCTGGCAGCCAGACGATCCTGAGGGGGAGTCTTCAGACCCCAGCAGTGCGTTTGGGGCCCTTGTATGCACTTGAAGTTAACCAGTAGCTTGGACATAGCTCTTGCCCAAGATAAAATACAGAAGTCTTAGGAAGGTTTGGAAAGACTCCAGTAATAACTTCATCTGTCAGAGTATGGACATCCTCATTCTTGGTGAAACTGAGTTTTCTAGGTTTAGTAAGTGGAAATCAAACTAAACAATGGAATAGGGGCATATCATAGAAGCATAGAATGGTTTGATTTGGGTTGAAAGGGACCTTAAAGCTCATGTAGTTCCAATCCTCCCTGCCTTGGGCAGAGACACCTTCCAGTAGACCAGGTTTCTCAAAGTCCCATCCAACGTTGCCTTGAACACTTTTAGGTATGGGACATCCACAACTTTTCTGGGCAACGTGTTCCAGTGCTTCACCACCCTCATAGTAAGTATGCAGCAGATCTTTGCTGCTCTCCTGTTGAGTAATGTAAAATACTGTTGCAGTCAGGTTTATCTGCTTGTTTGCGTGACTTGGTCTCGTTGGTAATGTGTATCTAGATTTTGTCACCAAAGGTATTGCCTTTGGCTAGGCCAAATCAAAGGTCTTTGTTTTGGCAGTATTGTAACCAGTATAGGAAATAATATATTCTTTGTGTATGTGTTAAATTCAAATCAAAGCATTGACAGAAATTGCTACTGGTTTGGTTTGAATTTTCATTTGCTACTAAAATCTGTTGCTACTGAAATCCAGTAGTGATGCATGATTTTGGATTTCAGTTGATGTTTTCAGCCTGAGACTTGTTCTGTTGCATAGGCCAGGCTATTTTTTTTTTTTTTCTGATGAGTGTTAAAGCTTGCTTATAATCTTATGCTAAAACAAAAACATATATTACCCTAACCAAAAAAAACCCAACAACAAAAAAGACAGTCCACTGACTTAGCAGTTAAGGAGAGAGGTATTAGAGAGAATTTTTTTAGGTACGTTATTAGATATTTTTCTGAACTTTGGAAGGATCTGCTATAAGCTCCTAGGACAGATGTTTTATAGATGTCTGTGTTAGTAAATAAAGTTTTGGCAAGTGGTGTAGCCTAGTAAAATGAAGGCAGAGCAGTGTATTTACCTAGCTCACTTAGTGCTGCACACTGCCTGTGTTCCCATTTGTACTTTGCAGCAGTGTGCTACAAAAACTGATCCTTTGTCAGTTAATCCCATTGTATTTGCTGATTTCCCGAGCCCTGCATTTTGATGGAAGCTAATCCCAGAATATCTGCATATCTGGGTGTGAATCTTTTATCCTTGCATACACATTTCTTTTCTGATACTCAACACTTCTTAATCACCCTGAGTGTTCAGAAGCAGCTCTTAGCTTTGTGTGTGTGTGTGTGTGTGTGAGGCAGCTAGCCTGCCATGTGAGAATCAAATGTTGCCTTCTGTCTTTCACACCTCTAAGCTACTGACTCATCATTTAATTCTCTATGCATATATATGCATAATGCAGTTAAATTATTATAGCTGTGGAGGTGCTTGCTGTCAGTGTCCTTCTAATTCATGCTTCCATGCCTGTGTAAGCCGCAACCCACAGTGCTTAACATCAGCTGTCTGGTTTGATCCATTATGAAAATTCCCAAGCTGTTGCATTACCCAGAGATAAGTTATGGATGAATGTGCTTATTTGTTTATTACTCTTTTTTTCCATCCTTTCAGTTTTCTTTAGTCATTAACCAGGACTTTCCTGAAGGAAGGAGGCTGGATGCAATGCAGGCAACTCAGAGGAATGCTGATGGGAACAATGCAGGAACGCCTCCAGATCTTACTAACCAGATTCCCTTTCAGTCAGTTTATTTAAAGACTTGTTAAGCAGTCTCATTTGGGCAGAAGAATCCTGTTCTGCCCAGTCTTGGCTAGGAAGGACTACTGCCTAAATCTGGTCAGTTACGTGGCATAAGATGGTCCAGCCCATTGCTCTATGTCAACAAAGAGTCTTGAGTGGTGGGATTGACAAGGTGCACTGTATTCCTTGTGGCAGCATAGCCTTAATCTAATCTTTCTGTACTTAAAATCTGTGCCAGTCTAGAAAGTTCTGAGTTCTACTTTAGGGCTGTTTGTAGTGGGAGTTGTCTTTGAGGAAAGCCTACAGGTGTAGTAGAGTGATTCTGTTTCTAGAAGCAGGTATTATCTTGGACATAGGTCATCTCTTGTGGTATGTTAGTTACGTGGAATGTTTTTTTATTTGAAGAATGCTTGTTCTGTACTATTGTGATTTGACTGACCAAAAATTATTATAGTAAGTGTGTGTCTTAATAGGGCTTGTATTTTTCTTTTTTTCTCCCAGGGGTTGGTTTGACATAGCTTGAAGGCCCTAATGCACTGTAAAAATCTGTTTGGCTTGTTTGGCAAGAGCTAGATTCTACAGGTGGATTTTTGTCACTAACTTTCTCCATCTCTTGGTAGAGGGATTGAATTACTTGCCCTCTGGCCTTAGCTGCTGAGGACCATGAAAGTAAGCTAATTAGGTAAATTGATCTGTAGTCAAGGTCTTGGTGTTCGGGGGGTGGGGGTGTAGGAGTACCATTAAACTTATTTTGTCTATGTTGCTGTGAGGAGAGCTTAGCACATTTTTCATGAGGAACTTGGCAGAGCTTTGAAAATGATTGTCAAACCCTAAGAGGTGAATTTGGGTTGTGAGGGACAAGAGTGGGTGGAGGAGAGTGAGAAGCATATAACAGCAGAAGGATTTGTCGGAGGTGTCAGAAAAGGAGAGTGGTGATGGATATAAAAAGATGGAATAGGGGTAAAACCCAAGGCATTTAAGGTGCAGAGGCTGAACAAGAACAAGCAACAAAACTGAGAGGGGAGATCCAGCTGGTAATGGTCTGAAACATCTGAATATGATGATGGAGTATATGGGGGGAATGAGAAAACAGGCTAAGATGCAAGTGAATAATTTGAACTGCTGCAAAGAGACTGGTTTCCCTGTGGTTAGAAAGTGCATTTGACATAATAATGAGAGGAAAAGATGTGAGTTACTTATTTTTAATTCTATCCTTCAGGCATGCTGCAAAATACATTGAGCAATTGCAATGCGAAGTTAGATTTCTTTTTAACTCTTAATATGAACCAAGTGAGGTAGTGACAGCTCACAGATGACAGTGTACCAAAGGAGGTGGTAATGGGTAGCATGTATTGAGTCTTTCAGCATATCTTCAACAGCTAGTGTGCTAACTGTATAATTCATAACTATCAGTATTCTCATATTTTCTGCAGTATGCTTTAATTGATCTAAGTGGTGGTTTTCCTTTGAAGTGGGAAGAGGAAGTAGTTTCCTTTATTTTCTTTATTTTCATAGTAATTGATATGTTACTGGTGCTGATGCATCTTTTTTAATAATTATGCATATGATATGTGGCAGAAATTCACATATGGTATGCTTGGAACATGCAAAATGCCACCTCAGTTTTGTGTGTACCGATCTGATTATTTAGAATGATTGCTGAAAATAGAGTTGGGTTTAATTCTTGTTTAGCACTGGTTTCAGTGATAATGCGTTGTGAAGCCTGGGCTGCAGGCATATGTCCCTGCAAAGTGAGCTTTGAGGTGTGTCATCTTGGTTCATCCCTGCAGAACTGCAGAAGGGTTTGGGGCAATACTACATTCCCATTTGCTTGGGTTAGTAGTATATGTGGTGTGCAGTGTGATCTGTCAATGTTGTCATGCTGCTGTGCAGAGGGGTACTGTACCTGGGATGTGGCAGAGCTGACATCTGCTCAGGGATGTGAGGGATAAAGGAAAGGTACCTGAACTTTCATAAAGAAGAACATCAACTAGTTAACACATTGCATGTGGAACTTGTAAGATAGTATGTTGTTCCTACTCTCTGCCAGAAACTTGGTTTATATATTCTCAAGTCATTGCTCATCTCTAAAGTTATCATCTTGACTTTATTTTCTTCCTTTTTCACTAGACCGATAGTTGTAGATACTTTGATTGTTTTGACTTTTTCCTGATCAGTCTGATAATCCTGATTGCCTTCTGCAGTTCTTAGTATACCATTCTTGGGAAAGATTAACCTTCTTTTGAAATGTGTCAGGGAACGTGGATTGAGTCAGAAGCCTCCATAATTCAAAAATAACTGAAGAGGTGATGATTAAATGGGTATTCTGTGAACCCAAGACACTCATGGTAGGCTGCAGGCTATGTAAGTTACTGAAGTTTGTGTGACAGTTTAGTGTGTTCAGATATCATTGATGAGTGACCCTCTAAAAAACTGTAGGTAGAAGAACAGAAAAGTTTGGTTAAATCATGCAGCTGGAGTTCTTCGAACTGGAAATCCATCTTCAGCTCTGTTAAAGAAAACTCAAGTGACAATGGGCAAGTGGGCTAATCTATTCTGCTTTGAGTCACTCTCTCTGAAATGGGGATATTGCTTCTCTACCGCCCAAGGCTATTATGAGGTTCAGTTAGTGAATATGTATGTGTAGTTGGGTATTACAGCCATGTGTCATAGAAAGCATATAAAAACAGGTATAAATATAAGCCTGTTGCAAGTTGACATTTGTTTACTTCTAGGTATGCTTTGGTTAGAGACAGATTCCTCTTTCATGTGATCATGTGCTTGTTTCCGTGTTACGGCATGAAGCTACAGGCACTGCTGGTTTTGTGCTTGTAATCAATGCGAGCTGTAGAGCTTTGGCTTACAGTTGGTGGTAGGTTAGTTGACGATGGTCCTGTCTTATGACTTCCTCCGCTGCAGGTGTAGCAGTACTCGACCAGGAGAGACCGGAATGGATGTGACTAGCCGTTGCACACTTGGAGATCCTAACAAACTGCCAGAAGGGGTGCCGCAGCCTGCTCGCATGCCCTACATCTCTGACAAACACCCTCGACAAACCTTGGAAGTCATCAATCTTCTGAGGAAGCACCGGGAGTTGTGTGATGTGGTGCTAGTAGTTGGTGCAAAGAAGATCTACGCCCACAGAGTGATTCTGTCAGCCTGCAGCCCTTACTTCCGAGCCATGTTCACTGGGGAGCTGGCAGAGTCTCGGCAGACAGAGGTAGTAATTAGAGACATTGACGAAAGGGCCATGGAACTGCTGATTGACTTTGCATACACCTCTCAGATCACTGTAGAAGAGGGAAATGTCCAGACCTTGTTGCCAGCTGCTTGCCTTCTCCAGTTGGCTGAGATCCAGGAGGCCTGCTGCGAATTCCTTAAGAGACAGTTGGACCCTTCCAATTGCCTGGGCATCCGAGCTTTTGCTGACACCCACTCGTGCCGTGAACTGTTGAGGATTGCTGACAAGTTCACACAGCATAACTTCCAGGAGGTAAGAAGCTAGTGTGTTGGAGTTAGGGTGTAAAATGTGTGAATGTGTCCTGTGACAGCTTTGAGCAGCTCTCATCTTGTGCTTCTTTCTAAATTCTGCCTTTACATTTGCTGTGTGCCCTCATAGTGGTGAGTACCAGTCATTAGGTAGGGAAGAAAGAGGAAAGAAGTACTTGTAGGACTGTGTTGTACTGATGGTTTGCATATGATCCATAGCATTTCTTAAAGTTGGGTGGCAAGTGCTATGTGGAAGGCAAGGTTGCAGGTGTAGCTGGAGTTTGGCAGTGAACCTGACAGGACTGCATAATGGTATGACATTTCATTCACCTTTCAAAAATGTTGTGGATTCTACGTGATTGGAGGGGAGCCAGGTGTTAAAGGGAAGACAATACATCAACAGAACCAAAAAAGTTTGATGTCGAGTTTAGGGATTGGGAAGGTGGGTGTATGGGAGAGCATACACCTGCTTCAGTGGAGTCTTTAACTCCCTTGCTGTGGCAGAACTGGGGATTTGCATCTGTTATTCAGCAGAAGCTGTTTAATTTTGTAGCTTACCTTTTTAAACTCAAGTCTCTCTTCCTGTGTTAATTCTGCCTAGGTGATTTTTTTTTTTATTTTTTTTTTTTTATTTTATTTTTCTTTTGGGTTGGGGAATTGCTAGCAACTGATTTGGGGAAGGATCAGCATAGTAATTAAGAATTTTGTGAGCAGTAGTCTGGAAGAGTGGGTCTTTATTTTACTATTACACCCAGATGCAGAAAGGAGCCTAGTGCTTTTAAGCGGTGTCTTTCCTGAGCCCTGATTGGAAGGGTAAAAATATGTGCGTGTTTAGGAACGAGCTGCTCTCTAGGAGTGCGCTTAGCATGGATGTCTGTTCCCCTGCTAAAAGAGATTAGCCTCTTGCCTCTTCTAGGAACTGCACTCTTACATGCCTTGTAACATGTAGCCTGCTGTGGAGAAATCTCCTCTTTCTACGTGCTTCACAGGTAGATCTTTTCTGAAGGGACTAACTTTGGTATCAACTCCTGATGCTCATTTAGTGTCCCCAGAGAAGCTGCAGTATGTAAATGCTGTAATTGATAGCAGCTTGCTGACTTTTTTTCCCCTGCAGGAAACAGATTGGAATTGTATTAATTTCAGTCAGTACTTAAGAAAAATGAGCAGAAGCAAACACAATTGAACTTGACTGTTTGACACATTGAGGACAATACTTGATATTAACTGTAGACACATGACATCAATTTACTCTAAAAGTTGCAGTTAAATACATCTTTCCTATCTGTAAAGACTAGAAAGTGGAGTTTGCTGCTTAAGATGAGAGCTTGTGTTCTGCAGAACTTGGTGATTTCCCAAAAGCCCTGCATGTTAGCTCCATTTCATGTGCTCGGTGCTTGCTTTGCATTTCATTTCTTACACATTTTTTCAGGGGGGAAGAGCAGGATGGTATAGCTATTTTTTTGCCGTGCTTGGTTGTTTTAGTGGTTAGATCTGTGCTGCTTTTTTATTACATGAGTAGGGCATGCTTACAAGTCTCTAAATAACTTTGTAACGGCATAACAAATTTTGTTTAAAATGTTTTAGCATTAGTACATATAGCTGGCTATTAAGGGCTGCTTGCTATGGGATTCTTTTCTGTTGCAGTCCCTCAAAAACAGCTTTCTGTCTTTCTTACCCCTGTTAAAACACACAAAGCAAAAGTTTTGGACTCAAAACCACTCCTACTCAAAGATGATGCAAATTAAAATTGACTTAACTGAATCACGGCCTCTGGAAAACAATTGCTCAGATTAGAGCACTATTTTTTTTTGGCCTGGGCAGGTTTTGTTGTCCTTTTCAGTGCCTTGGGAATTTTGCAGCTCTTCATCCTTAATGATCGTTTCTTTGCTCCCACTGTTTCTCTGCAGACAATCTTAGTGATGCTGCTTGTTTGAATTATGTTATATTCTGCCATTATTTTCCTTCTGGAGAGTGGATTGGTAATCTCTGCTGGAAGCCAGTGATCTAGCTACTTAATCATCCTCTGCTGTGGAGGCTGAGAAAGGATAAAAATGTGCCTTTCTCCACAGAGGCTGTACGCTCATCATTCCTCTGAGCTGGGCAGAAATGCAAGATGGGAATTTCCTGAATGACAGTGTAAAATATTAAGCACTAGGCATCAGGCCAATGCATGCAGTTACCTTGAATGCAGTTTGTATTGCTTTGTGTCCTCTGCTGCACTGACCTCTAGTTCTATTAATTTTTATGTGTATGTATCTGCATTACCTCATTAACTTCTTGGTAAAATATTTTTCCAAGTTTTCCATTCCCCTTAATTTAATTTGTTGCCTAAACCCCCTAGTTAATCTTGTGGATATAATGTGAAATGGTTCTGTTAACAACTCTACTGTATAGGAAAAACTTTTGTATTTTTTGTTTGGTCTCTGACATCTTTGTGAAGGGAAAAATATACTTGGGGATGAACAACGTGCACTTTGTATCAACAAACAAAAAATGCGCTCTATGTTGTATACTTTGACGTTTGTTCTACTTGTAAAAGCAGCAGTGCACATGAATACTGTAGAGGAAATGAAGCCCATCCTATTCTTGTTTAATAAGAAGTTAGTCTAGTAGACCACTAGTATTAATCAGGTAATTATTGGTGTCCTGATAAGCTAAAATAAGCCAAAGCATTTAAAGTAATTTACTGTATAAACTAATAAGTTGCATAGTAAGTAATGATTTGGTTTGCAGAAGTGCTTCCAGTACTTTGAGTTTTGTGAGGTTATCAATGGAACTGGGTTTTCTGAGGGTGGAAGCGAGAGTCTGGATGACCATCCTTAAGTCCTATATTTCCAGAGCCTCTGTTTTCAGACTCTGAGGCTGCATTTGCAAACTGTCAGAGTAAAGTTTAGACATAAGCTAGTCGATGTAGAAAGGAGGGAGACTATGGAAAAATGCTGATAAAGGTCCTTAATGACCAACCCAGTTCTTGCTCTAAGGCTGAAGGAGTGTGGGTTAACCTGTCACTGAAAACCCATGGAATCCAAGAACAGTCTGGTAACTGATCTCATTGTTGTGGCCTTTTTTTTAACTGTATTTTCTGTTGTCACTAACTTGCCAATTTTTATATATCTGTTTAGTGCTTTTAAGTAATTTTTTAGGTAGTTAAAAGGATTACACAGCTGACTCCTGTTGAGATGGTTGTGTCAAGATATTTTTCTTTAATTTGTGCTGCAAACCATAAAATAAGTCATGGAATTCTAATGTGCTCACAAATGATAAGAACAAGCCAATATTAAGTTACTTTTTATCACTGAACCTCTTAGAGATTACAGTCTACAGACTGGGAATGCTTGTAGGGAAGCCAAGCTGGCAATTGTCAATCAAACCATTTCTGTAGTTCTCTTTATTTTGATTCTTGCATCTTTCCCATGCTACCTGGGTGGAAGACATGGCTGTGCATGAGCTCTGTAACTTCTCAAGGCAGTCACAGACTGACTCACGTGTGCTCTGCAGTGTGTTGTGTGAGCAGTCCTTGGTGACAGATAAAACATCCTGAGAAACTTGGTTGCTATCTTGCAAGCTGAGGGAATTATGTGTTTGGAGATTGTCAGTGGCTTGAATTTCACAAAAGATCAGTCTTTAGAGCCTTAGGAGGCTCTGATTCTCTCTTTGGTGCATCTGGACTTGTGCATACATATATATTAAGAACGAATGAAAGAGGCAGGATCAAATGAGTTCATCTCCTTTTCCTGAAATACTTTTGTTCTGACACAAATTGGCATTGAGGAAGACTTTCCATGTTTTCTACAATGCCTCTGGTAACTTTTTTCTGAGGCTTCTATTTTGTTCTCTGATTTGAATTTATTGTGAATAGAGCCTCTCTATTCTGATAGTGCTTTTCAGTCACATATTTATCACCTATGCAACATTTTTATTTCTGCTTTGGGTTAGACATGCCAAAAAAGGAGGCTGATTTTAAAGAAGGGGTTTGTTTTTTTTCCTATATTTTGAAATCCGATCAGTGCGTTCTGTGGTTTAAAGTGTCTTACAAAAAAGAAAAAAAAATTGTGTAAAGGTCCCTTTCACTTGCATTCCCATCTAAAAGTGTCTTTGTTGTGTTGCAAGGGGCTGCATTCTGCTCTGTATAGCAAACCCATTACATGTGTTGATGTCAAAACTGACGGGTATTTGGACCTGTCTATTAGACTCTAATTCAGGTGGACTGTATCTTCTTTGGAGTTGCACTGAAGTGCTGATGTGGTGAATGCTCTGGTGCTTTGGCCGTTGTCCTTACTTTTTTTTTTTTTTTTCCCCTCCCCTTCCTTTTCTGTTTAACCAGGTAATGGAAAGTGAGGAGTTCATGCTGCTTCCTGCCAATCAGCTCATAGACATTATATCCAGTGATGAGTTAAATGTTCGCAGTGAAGAGCAGGTGTTCAATGCAGTGATGGCCTGGGTGAAATACAGCATTCAGGAAAGAAGGCCCCAGCTGCCACAGGTAATCTCGAGCACAGTAGCATTCGAGGCTGCTTTACCCAGAAGAAGAGTAATGAGGGCTGATGTGGTGGTGCCACAGCAGTGTCAGTTCTGAATGTATGCAAAGCTCTAGTAAATCTTTCTGACTTCCACCTATGTTAGGTGTCTTGCACTCTCTGTTCATCTAGGTTGGAAGGTGCACTGTCTGGAGCCATCAATAGGGGCTTTGTTGAATTGTTTCTAGGTAGGACTTGCTAAAGTAGATCACTCCAGTGATCTGTCCAGACAAACCTGTCTGCATTGCTTTGAGTGTTGTATAAAAAACATAGTGGATAAAAGAAAAAAAAGCTTGTATTCATTTATGATGTATCTTTAAGCTCTGCCGCTTGATGCCTTGGCCCTCATGATCCTATACTGGAGCTTGTCAGAATGGTTTTGTTGAAATACGATGCTTCGTCTAAGCCAAGCCATTTCACAGAGAATTAGCCATTCTGACGAAGCTTGTCAGCCAGAAAGTCTCTAAAGTCTCAGGCTTTCTGATCAAAAGAGGTGAGAGTCTGCCTGCCTCAGTGTTTCTGCTTTGGAGATAGACCTTAAGTGCAACTTTATTTAGTTGAAAGCTTTGGAAAACAATTTCCAAGCATAAAATATTAACTAAACCAAGCCAGAAAAACCTACTGTTCTCTTGGTAGCTCTTAATACTCATAAAAATGTTTGCCTTTTTAGGCCTCTCTGTCTATACCAGCTTTTACCTCTAAATTCTAAACCATTGTGAAAGGCATGTTGCTTGTTATTGTTCCTTTACTATGCAATACCGCTCACATTTAAGAGAGCTAAATGCTTGATAAAACTTCTAAGTAAACTAGTGTTTCAGGCAAATGTATTGACATCTGTAGTTTTGTAAAGGTTTTTAATTGTGACTTTGTTTTCAGCTGTTAATAGATTGAGTGGGTTGTTCCCTTTCAAAGACTGATATTTTGCTGGGTATATAAATGGGTATATTGAAAAGGTAAAGGTGCTGTAAGAGGAGCTAAAATGTCAGGGTTAGGCTGTGTAAATGACTGTGCATGTTTGCCAGAGAAATTATTAACTCTTTATCAAAATCTGTTAGCCACTATTTTCTATTTGGCTTCTTGTATCTCTGTGGGTGTGTGTGGTTTACCATATATGTTCTGTTTTGTGTTTTAGGTCCTGCAGCATGTCCGTCTACCACTGCTGAGTCCCAAGTTTCTTGTGGGTACTGTGGGTTCTGATCCACTTATTAAGAGTGATGAGGAATGCCGGTAAATCTCCTCACTGATTTACACAGTGGGATTTCATTGCATTGCATCTGTTCTCTAAAATTGTGCTGATTTGTCAGTGGTAAATGGGTAATATCTCATAATTTCCTCTCTTGCAACTGGGAGGAGAAGAGAGGCAAGAAAAAGTGTTTTCTGTTTGCGTAATAGTCAGCGGTGTGCCCTAGAAATGTTTTTGTTCTCTCAGGTTTCCAGTGAAGTAGTAAACTTTAAGTGTGCAGTTTTACTGTTGGTAAAATACCTTTCAGTATACTGTTTTCCACTTTGTTTTTTGTTTTTCTAGTTATGGCCTTTCATTACAGCTTACGACTTGCATGACATTCACAATCTCATTATGACTTAAAGTAGCTTTTCTGTATAAAAAGTCTGCTATTTGTGAACTTAATTGGATTCTGGGATTCGTCTGTTATTTCCCACAATGGCAGTGAAGTGATGAGTTTGTTTTGACTTGACCTATTCGTGCACTTACATAACTTGTGAATACATGAAGTGCGTGACTATTGCTGGCTTCTATTGTCATCAGTTTTGATTTGTATCTTCTGAGACTGGTATCAGGTGAATTTTGGGGATTAATATTTTACTATCTTGCTCAGGGATCTAGTAGATGAAGCTAAGAACTATCTCCTGTTGCCCCAAGAGCGGCCACTGATGCAAGGACCAAGAACTAGGCCACGCAAACCCATCCGCTGCGGAGAAGTGCTCTTTGCAGGTACGTATATCTCCTCCTGTCTTAGGTCAGGAGAATCTGTTCTGGGTTTTCCGGTGGCAGTGTTCCTGGAAGGCCAGTCCTCACAACATATTTCTGAAGTGACCTGTGCATTAATGTTTGGAGGTTTGAGTTAATTTTCACATTCTTAATTGTTTCTTTGGTGCTATGAACACCACAGTACTTCCAAACTTACATTAATACTCTTGAAAATCACATTCTGTCTTCTAATTGTAGTCCTTAGAATGAGTAACTCGGGGGTGGTAAGTGGGTTAAGACTCACAAAGTCCAGAGGGATAATTTGTACCAGGCACGCACAGAGTACATGAGCTCAGTGCATTGTTATGATGCTATTTCTTGTGCTTGGTTCTTACAGTGGGGGGCTGGTGTAGCGGGGATGCAATTTCCAGTGTCGAGCGCTACGACCCTCAAACCAATGAGTGGCGGATGGTGGCTTCCATGAGCAAAAGACGCTGTGGTGTTGGAGTCAGTGTTTTGGATGATCTTCTTTATGCTGTGGGAGGCCATGATGGTTCCTCTTATCTTAACAGTGTAGAAAGGTAGGTCTCCAAGAAGGCGAACGAGATGTTAACTCTGAATGCTTAAATCTGGGTGAAGCCTCTTAAAAATTAATTCATTTTGCCTGCTCTGTTGTTGTTCTGTTGAAAACCTGAAATTTATATTGTGTTATATACGTTTCCTCCTCCCTTGCGTACCCTTTCAATATTGTGTTGGTTTACTGCTGAACTGGGACTTAATGCATAACAGCTTGTGTCATGTTATTCCCAGCTTAATGAGACAATACATAGCCTTTGGTATAAGGAAGGTATATATAAGAGGTTGATCTGGGTATAATTGGTGGGAGGAGTGCTGATCCTGGTTAACCTTCTTTGCAATTGTGGCTTTATTTTTAGCATTATTGAGGAAGGTGAGGTTACAGTAAGCATTTCTTAGATGTTGAGGGAAAGATCCTGGAATTTATTGTAGAGTAGACACTAAAGATTTAAGGAACCTTGGCACTTACACAGAAGAAGGAAAATAGGTCAGGTTTAGACCTGTGAAAGACTTAAGTCAGAAAAGCTTTACCAGGCTTCATATGGCAATCCCCATACCTAAAAGCTGTAAGACTCATGCACTCCTAGTACTATAAATCTTGGTCCTGTAACAAATACAGTGAACTATACTATGCAGATATGAATCTGTTTTCTCCTCGAGCCTTTGCTTCCCCCATATCTCCTTGCATACTCCCAGGTTCCCAAATCATAACCCTAGCCTTACATCTCCTGTGTCCTGCACATTTCTTCTATGCACCGTATTGTCTCTGGATTCCCAAGTCCATCTGGCTCTTTCATCCTTTTATCTTGAAATGCAGGTCCTAGTGCTAGCTGAGTTTCTTGTGTGAACCTCAGAAAATGTACAGCAGAGTAACTCAGGCTGCTGCTCTTTGCATAGAAGCAAGTTACCACATGTCAGCCAGTCTCTGGTAACCTGCTCTCTTATGAACCTGAACCTTTGATCTTCAGTTTGAATCATCTCACGCAGCAGTTTGAACATCCCTGGAATAACATGTATTGGATGCATTATATGACTCAGAGGTTTTGTCTAACTTACAAATAGCTGCACTGCAGTCTAAGCTCAAGATAGGCAAGTTTCATTGGCTTAGTAGTTCCCAAGCATGAGAGAGTCTGAAACATACCTAGACAAGCAATTTATGCTATTTGGTATGTTTTCTCTAGGTATGATCCGAAGACCAATCAGTGGAGCAGTGATGTGGCCCCCACCAGTACCTGCAGGACCAGCGTTGGAGTAGCAGTTCTTGGAGGCTACCTCTATGCTGTCGGTGGCCAGGATGGTGTCTCTTGTCTAAACATTGTAGAAAGGTACTTTCTGATTAAAAAAAAGTGGGGCTCGGGGAGAAGAAGGTCTCTTAGAAGGTGCAATTGATGCAGATGAGCTGGAGAGAGAGCAATTGCTGTACAGATCTCACAGGGATTTTTGTTTGAACAGAATAAGGTTCCTGCCCCTTTGTGAAGATGTAGACACTTAGCTAAGCTTTGTTGTTTATTCTTTTGCCAGGTATGATCCCAAAGAAAACAAGTGGACTCGAGTGGCTTCTATGAGCACCAGGCGCCTGGGAGTTGCAGTGGCTGTGCTAGGGGGCTTCCTTTATGCTGTGGGAGGCTCTGATGGAACTTCTCCTCTCAATACTGGTATGCCTATTGCTGTCCCTTAACTGCAGTCAGCACTTGTCGTGGTCCTGTTTTGTTTTTTGTTTTTTGTTTTTTTTTTTTCCCCTGCAGTAAACCTTTTCTGCTGTAGGAAGGAAATTGCTAAAGGTACAACTACTGCAAGATGGTTATGCAGGTCAGTTTGCAGCATTGCCAGCTCCCTCTTCAGTGAAGATGCTGAATGTGATTGACTGTAGGGCTGGAGACAGGAGAGATAATAGCAAGAGTTCTGTAGAACAAAAGCATTAGAGTGAGAGATAACAAACTGGTTCATCATATTTTTGGTGTGTGGAAATTGTAGCATCTTTAAAGATTGAACAATGCTTTGAATGCAGGTTCAAAAGTGCTAACCCCCACTGTGTCATTTCCTGTGCAGTGGAACGCTACAATCCCCAGGAAAACCGCTGGCACACAATTGCACCTATGGGGACAAGGAGGAAGCACCTGGGCTGTGCAGTATACCAAGACATGATATATGCTGTGGGAGGCAGAGATGATACAACAGAGCTCAGTAGTGCTGAAAGATACAACCCTCGAACCAACCAGTGGTCTCCTGTTGTGGCCATGACATCCCGCCGGAGTGGAGTGAGTTTGGCTTGGTTTTCTTGTCTATATTATACATAATCACGTAGTGAGAACATAGTATAGTGTCATCTTGTGAGGTTTTTCTCTTGCTTTCTCTGTACCTTCATCTCTCTTCTGTGAGAGGAAAGGGGGAAAGCTTTTAAAAAGTCAAAGTTCTTTAGCAAGACTGGAGAATGAAGTGGTAGTCGTATCATTCCATAAACAGCTGTTTAACATGCCTGAGGATGGGGAAATGGAATAATTTAAGGATCTTTTTAGTAGTTTTGGTCTCTTGTATGGAGTCAACTACTTAGGTCTGAAACAGAAGAGTTCTTCAGGTTTTTACTTGGTGATGTAGCCATACTTGGTATGAGATACTTTTAGAGAGCAGTATCAAAATGAGTACCCAACTCTCTTTAGGTGAATTAGGAAATGAATGTATGTGCATAGAAGAGCAAGCTAGGAAGTTAGGCAAGCAGGTATTTAGATATAGACTTCATCAAAGTCTTTTACGTGCCTTGAGATGTGTGTGGGAAGAAGGTTTCTGGGCTTTCAGTTGGTAAGTTGCCTTTCTTCACTGAATCCTGTGAATATTAGGAGTTGCAGCATCTCATCAACTGCTAATCTTAGTGCTTTCTGTAGATTTATTAAAAAAAAAAAAAAAAAGTGGTTTAAGTAGTCATTGTGTTTAGGCAGATGCAAATGCCATGAATATTTATCATTGGATAGAATCATAGGATGGTTTGGGTTGCAAAGGACCTCGAGATCATCTTATTTCCAGCCCCCCTGCCATGGGCAGGGACACCTTCCATTAGACCAGGTCACTGAAGGCTCTGACCAGCCTGGCCTTCAGCACTGTCAGGGATGGAACATCCAAAACTTGGGCAGCCTGTTCCAGTGCTTCGCCACCCTCACAGTAAACAATTTCTTCTTTATATCTAAGCTATATCTCCCCTGTTTAAATTTGAGCCCATTGCCCCTGGTTGTATCACTACAGTCCCTCATGAAGAGTACTGAATTCTGTAGCAAAGAGTGGACTAATTCTTTCTGTAAGTTAGCATTTCTTTGTCTGATGAGGCAAGTATGAATCATAATTTGAGCAGCTACTGGTTTTGGAGGCAGAAACACGTATTTATTTCCATCAAGACATACAGTTTGCTGTCCAGTGCTGTCCCTTTTAGTTAATGATCAGGCATTGACTTTTCATTAGCTGCTTCTCTGTTTGCTTTCTGTAAGCTGCTAAAGAGATGCATCTGTATCTGCAGCCCTCCTGAGTTTTCTGACTTTCTCAGAGCCAAAACAAGCACTTTATATTGTGTTCTTGTATTTTCTCTGTTATGCCACAAGATGTTTTCACTGAAGTGATCTTCCTAAACCACAGAACTATTGGAGATTTCAGTGATTTTTTTTGTGCTTCGGCAGAAAAAAGAGAAATGCTGGAATCCAAGATGCTTACAGATGGTCCAAGCCCCAGCCTGAGAGGAGCAAACCGGGGGCTTACATATGGGTCCCTAGTTCAAGCAAGTGTTCCAGGCAGTAGGCTGGTAGATATTCTGGTGCATGCATGTCACACTTGAAGAATTTCAGTCCAGGACATAGTAAGTTTTGTCTGACAAAGGCTTAGATTCTCATGTATCTGTTATAATTCTGGCAGTTCTAGTTCTTTTAGCTGGTAATAAGGGGAACCTTCTGCTTCTTCTCTAAGAGACTCTCTGTTTTGAGATAACTTTTCATGTCTCATTATTTTTAGGCTATTTTATTTGTCCTTCCCCCAACCAAAAAACCTCTACTGCGGACTGCCTTTCACCAAACATGATTATTAAATCCTTTTAATTCTAACCCTGCTTTTCAGGACCTGTCTTTCCAGGACATCCCAGCTAAGTAGCTGCTATCTGTGGTGCTTGTTTTGCAGGTTGGCCTTGCCGTGGTGAATGGACAGCTGATGGCAGTAGGGGGTTTTGATGGCACAACATACTTGAAGACCATTGAGGTGTTTGATCCAGATGCTAACACATGGAGGTAACTGTTAAGTTTGTGAAACAATCAAAAAGCAATCTCCAGCTGTACCTGCTGCCACCCAGCTGGAGGCGTCCCAGACAAATTAGAAGTGTGATGTACACTGTAGTGAAGAACTCATGTGTGGTAGCCAGCATAACATTGATGTTGTGTCTTGTTGGCTTGCATGGAAGTGTAAGAAAAAGAATTACACTTCGAAAAATATCACAGTATGTCATTTACCTACAGCATCCCCATGTCTATGACTGTGGCAGTTGAGAAACATTTTCTTGCAGATTTCTGCTTGAATTCCAGTCATTGACAGCATTTTAAATAAAACTGGAGTGAGATTTTGACAGTTTTCCCATCTAAGTATCCACCAGATTTAACCAACACCTGATGAATAAAGTTGCATTGCATCTTTTGCAGGTGGGAACATGTACAGGTTATTGAGACCCAGAGAAAATAAATGATTTGGCAGGCTTGTTGGGTAGCAAGCAAAAGGTCATACTAAAACCTAGTTTGTTTTTAAGTGCTGCTTTTGAATATAACGCAAATGGACCACACTGAGAGATGCCCCTTCTGTTTATTTTGGGCCAAATCTCTTCTGCTTCTCAATAAAACTAAGCTTGCCCTTAACAAAAAGAATTCAGTCATGATGCAAAATTAAGCCTACTCATTTTTTTCCTTCAAGCTGATTTCCAAATCCTTTTGGAGGAGCTGAAACCGAACACTTCAAGCATATGATGCTCTTGCCCTTTAAATCTGCAAGACAGCAATTAGAAGAATGTCATCAGATTTATAAGCTGAGAGAAATAATACGCAATTGCTGATCAAAAATACATACTGAGCAGAAAAGAAACAGGAAAGATAGCCTTTTTAGTAATAACTACGCTTGAAAGCAATTGCTTGTGTATTTATTCCCAAATCTAATTAGTACAAAATTTCAAGCTCCCATGGGTATTCTTGGTGCTTTAGTAATTTAGCAGGAGTGGGGAATAGAAGTTAATGTCTTTATTCCTTCCAGCCTAGTAATACTAGTAGATTAACTCTTTCCTGTTGAGGTAAGCTGTCATAAGAAGCAGTGGAGAAATTTCCCCTTGTTTGTTGAGATATGGACACTGCTTTTTGAACTCCTGAGAAAACCAGTTGAGTAGAGAGTAATACATACTTCATATTCCTTAGCTTGAATGGCTTCAGCTCCTTCCCAGTGACAGTAATAACATGTCTAGAGTGAGGAGTTACAGCTTGGGCTAGCATTCACAGAAAGTTAGGAGGTTGTTCAATGTATTTGCTTGTGGTTTTCTCCTACTAAATTTAGTATAGCTGATAACATCTGCATATGAACTTCTTGCTCTATGAAGGTTATTTTTTGTGTCACCCAACTGAGAAATGCTTCTGAATCAATCTGGATTTAGCGAATTGAATTGGTAGGAGTTGCTTAAAAACTTGCTTCTCCCACTTCTGCCAGCAGACTTCAGTGGCACAGAGGGGAATATGCAGCTGAAGTGAGTAGGGATCAGATTTCCATATGAAACACAGGCATCATTCTGGTAACATATTTCAGAGAAACAGATGGTGCTTCAGATGTGTTGTACCTGAATCAGCTGAATTTATGGTATTAGAAGTATAAAAAAAAAAAATTAGTTGAATTGTGAATAGCAAACCTATTCTTGCTCCTGTGTTACCCAAAATGTAGCCCAAGGTCAGCTATAGTCTACAGAGTTCTCTTCTATCTTGTACATTAGCAGATGGGGAAAGCAAGTGATTATTAGAGAAAACTGCAGTGTCAAAATGAGAAGCAGTTTCTGCTTTGAGAAAGGAATGAGCAAATACAGCTGTTTACCTTGGAAGTATGTAAGTTGACTGCTACCCAACTTCTTACTTGTCATGGTCCACTTTAACCAGAGATTAACAATGGTGTAATTGTGCTCACAATGGATGGTTCAGTCTTTCCCATGGTAGCTGTGTGAAGGAGATAAACCAGTGACCACTGAAACCTTGTCTTTGCAGGTTGTATGGTGGTATGAATTATCGGCGGCTGGGAGGAGGAGTAGGTGTTATCAAAATGACACACTGTGAATCCCATATATGGTAAGCATCAAGAGGGAGGGAGACCCCATGGTTCTCATTCCTAGAAAAACTGAAGAGACTTGTTGACACTGGACCTCTTCGCAGCTCTAGTATGCACAGTCTAGATCCCATATAACTCTTTGCCAGTGACTCTTTCTATGGAATCGTAAAAATGACTTCTGTGAGAGCGTGCCTGATGGGAGACCATGTTGTCAGACCCCAGGGAACCACTGGACAAAAGTAGAAGTGTTGCTTATGTCCATATTTTTTTCTATATAGTCTACATTTTTGAATAAACCAAACTGTAAAAGTTACTGTAATGTAAACAGTGCTGATGTAGAAACTATATGCTACACTGGGAGTCTGGCAAGGAGGAGGGTTTCCTGCCTTCCCTCCTGCTGTGTGAGCAGTGGATGTGGCAGCTGTGTGGTGGGCGAAAGAGGAAAGTGATACAGAAAACTTTGCTTTTGCCTTATTTACGGAGAGCTTCAAAAAAGTACTTGACCTGCAAGGTGCCACCTTTGCACAGAAGCTTTTCTGTGCACAGAGTATATTTATTTTTTCATTTAATTTGTATCCTGTTTTTTCTTTGTACTGCTCACAGTGATAATTCCAGCTTTTTATATACATATGTGCATATATATATGTATTTTATATATATGTATATGTATGTGTGCAATTTGAGTTCTGATAAACTGGCGGTTAGGGCAGGGCTATGTCCTGCCAGCTGTTGTGGTTCCAGCCCTTGTGGTATGTTTTAGGGTCTCTTAGAAGAGTACAGGAGAGCTGTGAGGATGGGTGCCCTGAGTATCTTTTCAGTCTTGCTGGAGGCAAGAAGTAGAACTGGAACTCTCATCTATCGACTGAATCAGTGAAGTGCCCAAAAAGGGTGAGAGTGAAAAGGATTTCAAATTAATGCCTTTTTACTGTACAGTGTATGGTACAAAAGTTCAGTTTTTGTCTCTCCCCTCCCCTGTGTAAACCTAGAAACAACTAGTTGTTGCTTACTTATAAAAAACATTTTCTCACATTGGCTGCTAGATATCAGTTCTTGTCTGAAGCTGGGATGCAGGTGTCATCTGTTAATTCTGACTAGCTTAGATCAATGCTCACCTCTCAGGTTCTTGCTAGAATGCCAGACACACAGTCAACTCCTGCTGAAAAAAGTTTAGACCAGCATCTTAGCTGCCCTCCTGCCTCTTATCTGTGTCTTTAGAATTCCTGTTGTAAAACACTGACCATGATGAGATGGTACCCTCCCTTTTAGTGATTTTTATTATTTTTATGCACTTTGCCTGTGTGTATTTAGAGCAGGAAAAGGTAGGAGACTCATTAAAGAGTTTGGAGGGGACGGAATGTTTGCTGGCACTACAAGTAACTCATGTTTCGGTGACTGAAGGCATTTGGGAGGAGAGGAGGAGGAAGGAGAAACTCTATAGACTCAAAGGTTCTGATACATTTGTACTGTAATTTCTGTCTAGTATGAAAGAATGACTTTCTGCACCTGATAAAAATTTGGATCTTACTAAATCTCATTTTCAAAGAGTAAGAGGACTGCAAATTTTTGAGATGAAAAAGGCAGTGTTGACATCTTAAGTTCTTTAACTTCACAGTTTGATTCATGAAACTCAAATTTTAATGTGCTTGAATATAGTAAAAATTACACTACAGTAATAAATGGGCCATTTAAAACTTTTTTAAAAGTCCCTCTTCCCTTAACGGTTGGCATTCTTGTGTTTACATATGAAGATCATTTGCACCTTTACAAGGAAAACAAGTATTCTGTAAACAAATGTTTACATGTATCATTTATGCTTTTTTCTAGCATGAGTAACTTGTATAAATAGTGCTATCTTAATAAATTTCTTCTATGCTGTTCTTGGTTTGTTCCCTTGGGTGAAAGCAGTGGACTATGCTTTTGTATAGTTTGTGTGAACACAGATGCTGGTTTATTTTTGGTGTTTTTTGTTTTTTCAAGGTACCAGTCCAAGTAAAACTGGCTTAAAACTCTGCTGTTTATTCCTAACCTCAATTGCTTAGAAGCACATCATTCAGAAACAGCTTTTTCTCGAAGAAAGCAGCTGTACTACCTGGATGAATCTAGCTCTGGTCATTTTACTGCAGTGTCGTGGTTTAAGCCCCGGCTGTAAATTAGAACCACGCAGTCTACTTCCCCCCCCCACTCCCCAGAGGGATGGGGAGGAGAATCGAAAGAATGTAACTCCCACGGGTTGAGATAAAAACAGTCCAGTAACTCAGGTATAACACAAATCACTACTGCTACCACCAATAATAATAATGGTAAGAGAAATAACAAGGCAAGAAAATATGATACCGCTCGCCGGAAAAGAGCCCGACTGAAAAGAGGACGTGCCCTTCCGGGTAGCTCCCAGTTACATCCTCGGGCATGACGTGCTGTGGTATGGAATACCTCTTTGGCTAGTTTGGGTCAGGCGTCCTGTCCCTGCTTCCTCCTGGCTTCTCCTCCTCCCTGGCAGAGCATGAGACTCACAAAGTCCTTGGTCAGCCTAAACATCAGTGTTATCAGCTGTTCCCAGGCCAAAAGTCAGAAACACAGTGCTGCAACAGCTACTAAGAAGGAGAAAAACTGACTGCTGCTGCTGCTGAACCCAGGACATGCAGTTATCAATGAGGGCTATACTCCAATTTGTAGATGTTAAATCGGAGAAAGTAGCTTTTCATTTTAGCAGTACCTTACAGCTAGGCTGTAGTAGATGTAGGTATACATAATAAAGCATCAGTTTTGAAAGCTGAGTATGGCCATAGTTGATATATGCCCTCCGCTGGAGTTTCACTATTAGAACTATTTGCTATTAGACTGTGTTCTTAAGGCAAAGAACTAGTTAAAAGAGGCTATATGGAATTTAGGTTTTTAGAGATTTATGCAAATTTGCATTTTCAGCTGAGCATTAGATTTAAAACTAAGCCATGAGTGTAACAGTCATGTTTTCAAATCAAATACAGGTGCCAGTTATATCAGACCTCCTACTGCTTTACCCAGTGTTTCTCTGAATCCAGATAGCAAACTTTGTCTAAGATGTTTCATAAAAGGAAATTAAAAGCACCAGAAGTGATAGTTTAAATAGCTGCTGTGCTGTCAAGACCTTCAGGAAATTGCTTAGCTGCTTTTCTCAGGGTAAGAGTTAAAACTTTAGAGGCTGCAACCTCTACAAACAGAAATAATCCATCTTCAACTAGTAAACAAAAACTAAAACCAAGTGCACGTTTGTTTTAATAATCTATTTCCAGAATTAGCTAAAGTAGGTTAGGAACTAGGTGTGCAGTTATGTCACATTAGGTAGTTAAATATTTGCATGGCTGGTTCATCTCCCTGTGTGGGGAGAAAAAGGAAGAATGTTTTTAGTGACAGCTGACAAATCCTAAAATTACGTGGTTGGGCAAAGAAGGGAAACTTGTCCCTGTTTAGGGGGAACATCACAGCACAAACTCATCAGACCTCAGAGATGATGCACAAGTGTGAAGGTATTACAAGTGAGTTGTATAAGAAACTAGACTTTAAATTTTGCTGCTCACAGAATTACTTAATAGGTAGCAATGAGTAGTTAAATCAGGTAAGCACCATACAAGTATGTATTTAAGCAGGCATATTTGGTCTTAGCTCAAGACCAATGTGTTGGTAAAAAATGGCAAATAATATTTAGTACTGTAATACAAAATTATAACACTCGACATGCATTTACTCTACTTACTTTCTGCTTGTTTAAGCTATGATTAGGGCACTGTCCACTAGCTGTCTGAAATCCTACTTATTGTAGTAGATCTAGTATAAAATTTTAGCACCTATAGCTCCAACCCCAAGAGCTCTGGAGCCCACAAGATTACATCCAAGATAACAACCGTCAG
Source organism: Psittacula echo (assembly GCF_963264785.1). Taxonomy (NCBI): domain Eukaryota; kingdom Metazoa; phylum Chordata; class Aves; order Psittaciformes; family Psittacidae; genus Psittacula; species Psittacula echo. Next base: position 22,065,975 of record NC_137740.1, read on the forward strand.
GCAAAGTACAGTAAATATCTAGCTTATCCACAGCCCTTAATTTCTGATGTATTAACTAACTCATCTAAGACAGCCAACAGGCTGGACATAAAAGGCAGTTGTCAGTCTCATGCTGTTCAACTTAGCCCAACAGGACACAGATGAATACTCTAACTATTACCAACTGGCCTTAGCAAGCTAGAAAGGAAGTTAGAAACCTGGATTTTTCTGTCCTGGGTTGTAGAGCATGGAACCTGTCTCAGGGGTGTTTGTGTTTAGATTGGTCCAAGAGTAGTCGCAGTTGAGCCTAAGCTATACCGACCTTAATCTTAGTTTTCACTTAAGTAGATAGCTAACTTGCTATTTGAAACAACAGAAGTACCTGACAGCAAGCTGCATCCAAGAATTTGCAAAGTTTATCTCCTAGCCCCTGGCTGATACCTGTATATTTGAATGTAATACACATAATCTGATATAATACACATAAATGAACAGAATGACTATGATAAAAACAAGGGTGCTTAAGAAGCTACCAGTAGTTTGTAATGTAGCCCTTTAGGGCAAAAATGTCTGCTTGTCTTTACTGTGCATGACACTGAAATACAGCTAGAGTCGAGTGCAGGAGTTAAGAGTCCAATTTCGGACAGTCAGCATGAAAGCAAAGAAGATGCTGCAGGAGTGACTTTTCACTTGATTTCTCAGCATGTATCTTCCAGCAGTAGCCTCTTTAGCATGATTTGCTGAAATGATTCTCACTGTATCTGAGAGATTGCTAGTTCTGTCACTAGCATCAGCACTTCAATTACATATTGGCTTTGTAGAAACTGCAAGAAAGAAAGAAAAAAAGCATGTAAAAAAATTAGTTGCCAGATTTCCACACCTTTAAATGGCTGAAAACCAACTACCACATGTTCCATGTGTCTAGTCACCTTCTCTGTTGTTTGCACAGTACCTTTGTTACTGTTTTGACCCTGGATATGGAGAAGATACACATGCCTACATGCTCTCCTTTCAGAGCCCTCCATCTTCTGCTCCTGTCCCATGTGAAGCAGGGTATTTAAGAAATGTCCTGCTCCTACTCCAACTTTTTTGGAAGCTGAGAATCCTAGCACTTCTCCTTCAGCTACCTCCCTTCTTTAGGAAGGCCAGGAAGGAGATTGCCTGTTCCCTTGAACACCCCTATTTTCCTATACCACATCTATTCCTGTTATGGAAGAGCCATAACTGAGTTTACACCACAGACATTCCAGAAGAGATTTTTCTTTTCTTCAGAAAGCTTATTCAGTTGAATACCATTTGTGTTTATTTAACTGCAAAAGGTATTTCAGCCAGTTTTAAACTGCTGCAGATAAAAAGAAGCAATGTAACACTAACATTTAGCATTTGCAGTTCTGCTAAAGGCCAAAATTGGTAAGAGATGCTTCCCAGCAAAGTTTATTATCTTTCATTTGATGAACACATGCTCCAGGAAAGAGGTGCATGAGGGGGGTCCCAGTTGTAGCCTCTTAACATTCCCTCTATACCCAGAACAAAAAAGGACAGTGTGTCATAGACTAAATTTAAGCAATTGCATTTACACAAACTGCTCTTTAACTCAGATTGAAGAAACTTCAGGAAGGATTAATCCTCCATGATTTTAGAAGACATTGTAGATACCTCTATAAGAAGACCAGTGCACCTTTATGAAAAGAGTTATAAATGAAGTAGTTTTAAGCAAAATATTTCGACTCTTAAAATTATCTTGTCTTTTGGTTCACACACACCCCAGTTACTTTTATGTAGCAGGTTAATTATATTTGTCTTCTGCCTGTCTTAATAACTGCAGTACTAGAAAGCTAATAATTTTTTTTTCTTAAGTTTTTTTTATTAAGTCTGGGATCTCTTTAAGCTTCAGTACTGGGCAATGGGCAAAGAAATTTTCCTGTTCATACCACAGCTAATACACGTATTTCTGGCCCAAGACTAGGGTTAGTAGTTTCTGTTGCAGTACAGTGATAAAATACTGTATTGATAGCCCCAACTCCAGAACCAGTTATGACTAATAAAACCTGAGGGCTTAACAATTTCTTAAAGGAAATAATGCATAAGAAGCATGAAACCTTCATTTTTAAGAGTAAGGCATTTCTAGAGAGGTACAACTATTTTATTTGTTGTACATTAGTTAGGACAATGTGCTACTTTAAACCTCACCTTTATAATCCCATCACAGTGTGCTGAGGCAACTGCTGTAGAAACTTTCACCAGTTTTGTAGCTGACAAGTGGATCTTAAAGTGTCTGTGGAAGTGAGAGTAAAGGCAATCCATAAAGACATCCACCTCTTCTTGCGTTATCTCTCCTGGAGTTTTTTGGACTGTGTCCCACAGAGCTTTTGCATCCTCTGGATGAATGGCATATGAAATATCCAGAGACTGGGGGAGATTGGGGACAGAGAAAACAAGTTCCATGGCAGATGCATTTTCTTCCAACTTGCATCCAGTCCACATAGCTGCCATCCAACTGAGATTGAGAGGGCTAATGGCTAAACGATGGAAGCAGCAGTCAAAAGTCTTCTGAAACCAACTTCCAACAATGGACGTGTAACTCTCTGTCCCATTAGCAAGAAATACAGGTAAACAAGTGAAGTCTGCTGGCATGTTCTTGGAAAGATCATCTCCACACACAGAGCAGAACCAGCCCGACCATACCAGTTTCTCTTCTGACTTTTTTTGGGAAGCTTGTGATCGCAAAGAAAGCTGGGATAGGGAAGAGAAGCAGTTGAAAGCTACAGAACAAGTTAGACTTTTTTTAGCTATTTTTTTTGTTTGTTTGTTTTATAATCTCAGGCAGTTGGTACAACATTTTTTTTTCTCAGGAACCTCACATACAACATTATTTTCTGCAAAGCTCATATGGTTATTCAGTCTGTTACATCCCTAAAAGACATGTGCAATTCTGTTGAAAACAGCAGGAAAAGCACTTAATTAGGAACGGTACTGAGATCCAAGCTTACGTTGCTTAATTCAGAAGAGCCAACCCATGGTACACACTGATCAGTGCCATACTGAACTGGGCATTTCAACAGCATCTTTCACTTGAGGCAAGGCATTTCAGAAATGCTAATTAGACTTGAGCTATGGCCACAAAGTAGGATTATGCCAACTTTATCCAGAAGGCTAAATAACCATAGTTCTTGCAGTTAATTGACTGCTCATTAAAAAAACAGACGAGGATTGCTTCTTGTAGTCTTACTCTGATCTTATAAAAAAGTTTGAACTCAAAATTGCATTACTTGTGTTCCAGTTAAAAATAGACCAGGCTCACTTATATTAAATTTCAAGAAACACTACAGTAGCTACCACACACAGCTAGGGTTTAATTGTGAGTTGTTTTATTTATTTATTTATTTTTTATTTTTTTTTGGAAGAGATAGAGCATTTTATGACACCAAAAGCAACTTGTAAAATGCAAATCTCAATTACAGTTATCAATACTGCCAGGAAGACTCCTTACCTGCACGAGAACTGCAGCCTCGTCTTGGTCACTACCTTTCAGGTCTGGAAGGCTGGAGATAGCCACTTTGATGTCCAGCTCAACCCCTACTTCCACCGCCAGCCCCTTCTGCTTCTCGGCAGCGATATATGCACTCAGCAGCTTAGCGTAAGCCTTCAGATGAGCACTAGAGAACTTATACAGAGGGGTCACGCTGTATAAGGCCCACCGCTTGCGCAGTAGAAACGCTGTTGCCTGGGAATTTAAGTTCCTCTAAAGAAAAAAAAAAAAAAAAGTTAAAATATGAACACACACACACACACACACGCTCCCTCCAGCAGGGAGGAACAGCTTCCTCAGTCTGGGCCTGCAGGAGGAACCCCAGCCGGCACGGCTCGACCCGCTCGCAGTCTCTCTGCCCGAACACGCGGATTTCCCGCTTGGCAGCACCGCGGGAGCGGTGCCAAGCAGGAGACGGCAGCACTGAGACGAGTCCCACATACGCGGGAAACAGCGGAGGAGGAAAGGACAAGTAGGACCCACCGCATCCACTACCCAGCCCTACCTGCAGGAGCAGACGACCGCTGGGGCTGAGCCCGCACCGCCCGTGCGCTCTCCCAAATGGCAGCCCCCACGACAGCCGCCCCATGCTGGGCAGCGTCCGCGCCGCCCCGTCCACCGACTCCATGTCTAGCAACGATCCACAGCACCGCCCCCGCTCAGGCACCGTTTGAACTCTCTTCCCGTCAGCCCCGCGGCGCGCTAGGTCGCCATATTTGTGGCGGCCGGAAGTGAGGAAGGACCCGGTCGTCTTCGATCCAGTTGCTCTGCCGCGCCTGAGGGCGAGAAGGCCTTCTCTGGTGAGTTGGGGATAGTAGGCCTTATCATGAGGTGACCTGCCTGCTGCAGCAGGGTCCCGCCCGGCCCTGCCTGGAGGAGCTCTGTTCCCCGCCGGTGCCCCAGACTCCTTCCCGGGAAATGGGGCCCTGGCGCAGGGCTCCCTTGGGAGGGAGAGGTTGAAGTTGAAGTTGAAGTTGGTGGGCTGGAGATTTGCCTCCTGTGTCTGTATTTGTAACGACTCGCAGGTTTGTGACTGTCCGCTCTTGTCTGCGGTTCAGGTGCAGCTGTAGAATGGCACTGTCCTGGCTGCTGCCGAGGGCGCTGTCCGAGCTGGCCCGAGGGCTGACCCGGTCGGGCTGCGGGCGGGCTCTGCGCAGAGCGGCCTCGGCCTCTGCCTCTGCTTCGCCGGCTCCAGGTGAGACAGAAGCGCTTGTTTTATTTCTACTCTTCTCTGGGCTTTAGTTATCGCTTTGTCCGTGGGACCAAGGTCAGGGTAGTCTGCACACACAGTTAAAGGCGCGCTTATGACAAATTGTCTTCCTTGGCTCACTTTTTAAATGTAATTTCTAAATCATATTTTTATTTAACTTTTGGTTTCTCTTAATGAATTGTGATTTAAAGTATACCAAGACGAGTTTGGTTTTTTTTTCTTTGAGCTTTTACTTTATTTTTTGATCCTGTTTCTTACATAGCGCACTATCTGTAAACAGGGGTAGCGGAAGGCCTAATGGAATAGTTGGAAACCAAACCTTTGTGCCCTTTACTTTAATCTTTGAACTGTAAAGCCTGTGATGTAGCAAGGAAGAGCAGTTCATGTAATTACATGCATGTTTAGGTAATAGTTTCTTTCAAATTTTTCCACGTGAGCAGAATCTCTTGAACATTCTGTAAATTGTGTGCTTGGTTTTATAAGTTGTGATGCCAGGCACATGGGTCTGTGGAAAGGCTTCTGTAGTAATGGTTCAGGCCTTTTACCAGTAGTTGCAGGCAGGAAACTTCAGCTTGCACCCACAGGGTTGGTGTATGTATGTTTCTGTCTTGGCTTGTCTGTTGTATTTTCTAGATTTGAATTTGGAATTGTCAGTATGCCTCAGGACTGATCTGTAGCTTTCCTTTTTTTTGCCACTGAAATATTTAGGGCAACAGTTTGCAGCAAGACCGTGTTCAGATTTCTTTGTGAAAGTTTGATTGAGACATATAAATAATTCCTTTAAAAAACTTGATTAGAATAATTTAGTATCATATGTCCTGATGCCTTATAGTAGTCCTGTTGGGGATATATGAAATAATTTGTGTACATCTAAACTGTATTTGGATTGGGGAGCAAAGCTATCACTGCTTTGTCTTGCTTGTCTGCAAAAGCCACAAAAGGTTTTATTATTTTTATTCAAGACTTCAATAGTTTTGTCACTCGGACAAATACTTGTGGAGAGCTGCGTTCTGCTCATGTGGGACAAGAGGTCACACTCTATGGATGGATTCAGTATCAAAGGTAAATGCAAACGAAGGTAAAAATGAAAATGCTTGTTTGCTAGATTCAGTATGTGCTGTAGGCCTGGATTCAAGCACTTCTTTTTATGCTTCAGGCTGTAGAATCATGAAATGGTTTGGGTTGGAAGTAACCTTAAAGGTCATCTATTTCAAACACCCTTGCCATGGACACGAACACCTTCCACTAGACCATATTCCTCAAAGCCCCGTCCAACCTGGCCTTGAACACTGCCAGGAATGGAGCATCAACAGCTTCTCTGGGCAACCTGTTCCAGTGTCTCACTGCTCCCATAGTGAATAACTTCTTCCTAATGTCTCATCTGAATACCCGCTTTTTCATCTTAAAGCCATTCCCCCTTGTCCTATCACTACATGCCCTTGTAAAAAGCCCTTCTCCAGTTTTCTGTATACCCCCTTTAGGTACTGAAAGGCTGTTACAAAGTCTCCCCTGAGCCTTCTCTTCTCCAGGCTGAACAAGACCAACTCTCAGCTTGTCTTCATAGCGAGCATACCATCCCTCTGACCATTTTTTGGCCCTCCTCTGGACCCTCTCCAGCAGGTCCCTATCTTTCCTGTACTAAGGACTCCAGAGCTGGATGGAATACTGCAGGAGAGGTCTTATGAGAGCAAAGTATAGGGGCAGAATCCCCTCCCTCGACCTGCTGGTCACAGTCCTTTTGATACAGCCCAACACATGGTTGGTTTCTGGGCTATGAGCGCACACTGCTGGCTCATGTTGAGCTGCTTTGTCAACCAACACCCCTGGGAAGGTCTCCCATTTCCTTCTGGAGAGGACCCATGTTTTCCCTTGTCTTCCTTTTATCCCCAGGTGTACCTGTAGAAGTTTTTCTTGTTGCCCTTAATGTCCTTGGACAGATTCAGTTGTGTCATGGTTTTAGCTTTCCTAAGCTGATCCCTGGCTGCTCTGACTATATTCTGCCCAGGTTACCCGTTCTTGCTTCTACCCTCTGTAAGCCTCCTTTTTTTTTTTTTTTCTCCTGGAATTTGTTCAGGAGCAACTTCATCCACACAGGCCTCCTGGTGATCTTGCCTGGCATCTTTGTTGGGTTGCATCACTTCTGTGCTTGAAGGAGGTGATCCCTGAATATTAACCAGCTTTCCTGGACCCCTTTTCCCTCCAGGGCTATATCCCATGGTACTCCTCCAAGCAGATCCCTCAAGAGGCTGAAGTCTGCTCTCCTGAAGTCTAGGGTAGTGAGCTTGCTGTGTGTCCTCCTCGCCATCCTAAGGATCTCAAACTCCACCATTTCGTAGTCAGTGCAGCCAAGGCTGCCCTCAAGCTTCACGTTCCCCATCAGCCCCTCCCTGTTGGTGAGGATAAGGTCCAGCATTGTCACTTTCCTTGTTGGTTCCCTCCATTGGTTGGAGAAGGAAGTTATTGTCAAGATGTTCCAGAAACCTCCTGGGCTGATTGTGCCCTGCTGTGTTGTCCCTTCAAGGGATACTGAGGTGGTTGAAGTCCCTCATGAGAACCAGGGCTGGTGAACATGAGGTGACACCTGTCTGACTATAGAGGGCCTCATCCACTTTGTCTTCCTGGTTGGGTGGCCTGTTGCAGACACTGTACTGTCCTGTCCCTGGCCTCCCTTTAATCCTGACTGATAAGCTCTCAGTCGGCTTCTCATCCATACCCAGACAGAGCTCTGTGCGCTCCAGCTGGGCATCGACTGTCACTGGCGGTCACTGATGTGACTCTCCCTCCTCGTCTCCCCAGTCTGCTTTTCCTGAAGGGCCTGTATCCTTCCATTCCAACACTCCCATCTCCATGATGCCAGTGAGATTGTAACCCTTCAGGTGTATGCACACTTCTAACTCCTCTTGCTTGTTCCCCATGAGACGTGCATTGGCATAGAGGTGTTTAAATTGGGCCCCTGATGATGCTAGCTTATTGGCTGGAGTGGCTGGAAGTCCTGTCTTTTCATGTCCTGCAGTAGTTGCTTCTGAAGTGAGTAAACCAATTGAGAACTGTGCCAGATCAGTATTTAAGATTTCAGAGCTTTATACAAATCATAATTAATCGTCATTACAGCACTTTAAAGCAGTTAAATATTATTACCCTTGTTGTATAGGAGAAAAAACAAGTAATAGCATATTTATAGCAATTCTAACAGCTGTGAGCAAATAACGTCTTTTATATAACATCCTTAAATTTTAAGCAAGTGATGTTTGTCTCTTCAACTACAGCATCTAGTCACGCATATTTAAAGAATGCAAGTTTTGCTTAAAAAAAGGAAATATTAAGGTAATGAAGCTTTTAAGAAGACCAGCTGGTGAAATGTTAGTTCCAATAGTTTGCTATAGGTGGCATGATATAATCCCTGCTGTTGAAGTTGAATGTTTTGTAAATGCTGGGTGAAATGCATGTCTGCATACAACATGGAGTTTCAGGAAGCAGTTAGGATTATTGCAACACAATTGTTGCACTCTTTTAAAGACAGGCAGTGCATGTTTGATTTGACAGCTTCTTGATGGATTAAGTACAGTGGTGCTTGTCTACTGCAGCTGAAGAGGTCAAGATTTATGTTTCTGGATCTAGGACTGTGGATTGTTCTTCTGAAACTTTTAACGGGACCAGTGTTCTTATTTTGTAGTTGGAGATTTTTTTTTGTTTTTGTATCCATGTGAACTTTAGTTTTATTGCTCATCTAAATGTGATGTTTCCTAGCAGGAAATCACACATGTTCAGAATTCCTGCTCTACATGGATTAATGTTCAGGTTAAAATCCTGCCTCTCCTGGTTATTTGCACATGTTTGTGGCTGGGCAGAATCTGAAATAAATTGTTCAGTTTAGATTCAGGTGTGGAAAAAGTATCTGTATGTACATTGCTTGGAAGTGCTTTGAGATTAGTCAAGAGCTACAGAAAATAGCTAGTTGCCATGTGCTTTGGCTTAAAAAGCAGAAGACTGCTGCATTCTTGGAAAAACCTGGTTTTCCTTTTGTGTTTTTCATGGATCAGACAAGGCCTGTTTCTGGTTTTGAGGGATTTTCAGGGACTGACACAGATCATCATTCCACAAGATGAGGTAAGTGCTACCAAAATATGAGTGTCTCTCTTATTTTTACTTTTCCTTTGATAGCATGGGTCCAGCAGACACAGAGTACAGAATGAAGTACTTTGTCAGACTGAGTGCTCTGACTCACAAGTAGGTTTAAGTGTTATGAGAGCCCTGATCTGAGCTAGTAACGAAAACATCAGTGCTCTCCTCTGGCTTATGAGGAGTGATCCTGGAATCAAATGGGCTGTTAAGAAAAGAGACTCTTGAACATGGTGTATTTTCCTGTTTGAATTTCTGTGAGACATTGTCATCTTCTTGCAGGCACATTCCCATGTGAAAAATCTTTTGTCTAATGCCCCAGTGGAGTCTGTTGTTCGAGTGACTGGAATTGTGTCACCTCGACCCCCAGGGCAGGAGAATCCGGTGAGGATGCTGGCAACACTGAGGGGTTTTGTTGCTTGGGGAAAAGAGCACTGGACAACAGAATTATGGTGGATTTTGTGTCATAGCTTTGCCACAGTTTCTGGGTGTGTGACAGCCTATCCTCAGATAACGTGAGGTGAGATAACTGCTATGACATGTAACTTAGGAGAACTTCAAAGCACACTACAGATATTGACAAATTCTGTTTCAGCCCTTTGGAAGAATAATGGCTAGACTCTTCAGGCTTTCGAAGTGTGGTTGAGAATTTCTTTTTCTTGAAAATAAGTGTTGTCATCACAAGTTCCGCAGCATGCAGTGACCTGTTTTTCGCTCAGAATAGATTTTGCTTTTCTCATTGTGCAGGAAACAGAGGTTAAATACTTTTTAAAATGTTATGCATTCCTCAACTCTCACTGTAATCAGCTGTAGATTAACCTGTCAGGATTGTACGTATCCTATCACTGGCAGGCTTAAAAAGAGAAGCTCGATTTACGACTATAATTTCTTTTTTTGCTCTGACCACTTCCAGATGTATGTAAAGAATTCAGTCTTCAAACAATGCTTTTATTTCTTTAAATCATTTATCGTTTTATTGGAAGGTTATATATACTTTCTCCTGGTAAACAGAGTTCTGTAGGATCAAGTGAACTTTGATGTGGCACAGTGCTAAGTGGGGGAAGCTGTCTGTTCTCCCATGGTATCTAAGAAAAAGAAGACTAGTTCTGAGAACTGGTGTTCAGAACTAGAAGTTCCTTACAAGTTATCTTTTTGGACTTGTATTAAGGTCTGATGGTGATGCTGCTAATGCATTCTAAAATATATACTGCGTGGTTTCACGGAAGCAAAATGTCCTTCAAGAAGGTGAAGTAAATATATTTCTTGTAGAGATCAGTATGCTACTGAGAAAGAGCGTGCTATCTTTGGTGAGGCGACTTGTGTTTTTCTCAACAGTTGGGAAATCTAGGAGAAATCTCTCCTTGAGAGAAGTTCTCTGAGTTAACACTGTGTTAGAAGGCAGGGAGGATAATCGCATCACATGGGTATTTTGGTGTCCCTGCCATCTCCCCCCCACCCCATCTGTGAAACACCTTTGTCCAGTTGTTTTCCTTAAGTTTTGAATCTAATTTTTTTGCTTGTCTTTTTGCTTCAGAAAATGCCAACGGGGGATATTGAAGTGAAGGCGGAGACTGCAGAGATCCTAAACTCCTGCAAGAAGCTGCCTTTTGAAATCAAAGATTTCGTCAAGGTGCCCATGTTTGTTTCTTTGTTTGTTTTGTTTGTTTGTTTGTTTGTTTGCTTTTCTCCAAAGTAGTGGCTTTTCAGTAAATTGGGAATTTGCCCAGCATGATGGCAAAACTTCTGAGCTGCATCTGATTCTCACAGCTCTGCCGTGGGGGAAGGATAGTATTTAAAATAGGGGTTCTTCTTGTTAGCTGTGAGGATGTGTTTCTAATTAAAGTTAAGCAGAAAACAAGGCTTGAATGATTCCAATGCATAGGGTGTTCAGATATCACTGTAGGAACAGATGATAAAGGGAGGGTAAACCAAATCAGACTGTGCTAGCTTTTTTGAGCATGAAACAGAACCTGCCAGTGCACTGCTGTGTTTTAAGGCAAGGGTGCTTAGTCTTGCCTGGACAAGTAGGTAGTCTGGCAGACTTTCTTTGTAAGTACAGTCTTACAAGAGGTTAGTTTTAGTACAGGCTACATGGTGAAGGAGTGGCATCGCTGTTAACTTTGCTATTGAAACTATGGCTGATGCCCAGGTGTTGGAATTGGGAGAACTGGGTCTTGTTCCTTCCAGTTATGGGTTCTGGACAATTCCTATCATCTGCACTACTTTAGATTTCCTGTCTGTAATAAGGATGTTTCACAACATTTAGTTGTTCCTTTAGATCTGTGCGTGATACCACTCCTCTGCTTAAAAACTGTAAGGAGGTGCTACATGCTGTTGCAGTGGACTAAGAATAAGGAGGGCTGAAATTCTCAACTTACTGAAGCAGCTTTTGTCACAGTAAATGTCTTTTTTCCTTTGTTTGTTTTACTTTTTTAATTATTTTTTTCAGATTATGTCTTTTTTTAGTAATTGTCATGCATGGAAACACTCTTAGTTTCATATTTGTAGGTTGGTGGGCTCTGGTAGTAGAGCAGCATTGTTTTCTTGCTTACTCCTTTTGTTCTATGGCTTCAGGAGCGGCTTCATTTGAGGTGTAATTTGAATTTTGTCTCTTAATCCTAATTATCTCATCCTCAGAAATCAGAGGCCTTACGGATGCAGTATCGCTACTTGGACTTGCGTAGCTTCCAGTTACAGTATAACCTGAGGCTGAGATCACGCATCGTGATGAAGATGCGAGAATATCTATGTAACCTCCATGGTAAGGAAAGTGCTTGAAGAACAATGTGTAGCAAACAACATTTTGGCTCTCTCTTCTTCTGTTTACTGTTGCTGAGAGAGATTGCCAATCAGCTTGCTACTCCAACTGGTCCTACTTAGTAAGGAAGAAGGATATGTCTACTGGTAGTGTAGTCTTTAGAGATGTTGTCAGACCTAAAGAACAAGTATGTTGAAATCTTATGGTGTGTTACAGACCAGTTATTTCAAATGAGCTATATCCAGTGAGAAAAGGCCTTTTGCAGATTTCCCCTTTTGGTCAGTCAGCCTGAGGCATATCAAAGGGATGAGTTTCTTGTAGGGCTTCTGTTTGTCTTAAAATCAGGAAGTGCTTTGTGGAAAATCAAAGCCTAGTTCAAAATAGAGAACTAGTAATTTTTCAGTCTGTATGGAGTCCTGTCGTTAACAGTTCTGGCAGGCCATCAGGGTAGCTCAGAGCCTTTAAATCTCTTATTACACAAGTTATTCTTGGAAGCAGTGAAATCTGTACATTTTGGAGAGGCTGTGTGGTGTGCTAGATTACCTGGTTTGCCGACTGACCCTACTCTATCCTAGTCTGTGTCATGCTAGTGCTCCCTGATTTCTGCATATTCTGTGTCTGAAGTATGTGTTTATTCCTCAGGGTTTGTGGATGTAGAAACTCCAACACTCTTTAAAAGAACTCCAGGGGTATGTATTCTCTTAGTAAAGCATTTTAGCCTCCTGCAATTCCATAGGCAGTTCAGTTGAATTATCGTCAATTTCCACTTGGCCTTCATTGCTGTTTCCTCACTAAGTAACAGCTTGTGCAAATTTCTGATATGATACATGGATCCTTTTAAAAGTAGAGGGGGTGAAAAGGAAGAGGTGATATCATGGGTCTTGCTTTATTCATTTGAAGGTTCAAAATTATCTGTCTTGTAGAGCGCATGTTGAATGCAAGTCCTGTCTTGGGACAGGCAGATTATTATTTGGCAAAACCAAAAAAATTCCTCTAAGCACTGTTTCCCCAGCATTTTTCTTTTAATGAGTAGGTTACTGCAGTAGTTTCAGTTTTAATTTCTGAGTCTATATTCCTTTCATTTAAAAAATCATCACAGAGAACTGTAGTCCAGGAATTGTTGATGCAGCTAATACTTGGAATTCTTGCATTTAACCCCCTGCCTTGGATGGTGTATTGCTACACATTAGTCTCTCAGAGCAAAAGATGGAGAAATCCTCCTTTGGGATATTTTGGACCAAGCTGGTTAACAGATTTGAGTGTAATGTACAAACAGCCATTTCCTCACAAGTGAGATTTTATTACTGGGAAAATAGGTCCTTTCCTCTTGCGCTTTTGGTCTGTGCTCTCTGTCAGGAATTGATGCCACTTGTTTGCCGAACTGTGTAAGCTTTTCTTTCTGATGTTAGGGAGCAAAAGAATTCCTTGTACCCTCAAGGGAAGCGGGCAAGTTCTACTCTCTCCCACAGAGTCCTCAGCAGTTCAAGCAGCTCCTCATGGTTGGAGGCCTGGACAGGTAATTGTTTCTTGGATTCCTGTTCTCCATATGTCCCATCCAGGGTGTGCTTGCTGTGGTCTGAGGTTTTAAATACTTACCCAAAAACGTACAGCCAAGGGTTTTGTGTTTTGAAGAGGAATCCGTGATTACTTCAGATTTTTCAGGCAGACCATGCCCTTTGCCTCCCCACCCAGGAAGAGCAGCTCCCAGTAAGAGGAAATGTATCCTGTTTGAAGGTTGAAACCTTCTGGGTTGTTCTAAATGGAAATCTGATCTGAAGCACAGTCTGCCTGAAGAGCAGAAAAACTAGTGTGTGATAAAAGCCTCTCCACAAGTAACCTGTAGAACTAATTGAGATGAGGCTGGGCAGCTGAGCATGACTGAGACAAGGAACGTATGCTTTCAGGGTGCACAAGTACAAAGCTTTTAATTTGGCTTGTTCTCCAAATAGAATTGAAGGAGAGGGAGACAATTGTTCACACAGTGAACTGCAGGCCAGGTCTGAACATGAGTGAATTTTGCATGGCTGTTAGTAGAGTCCAGATTTGGAGCGAAACCTGGGAAAAGGGATTGTGTATGTCCCTGTTGGGAGGCAGCCTCCACATGCCTCTGGAAGATATGGCTGGAGGTGGATACAGCTGCTGGTACAGTTGCTTTCACACACAATTTCATGCCTTTGAGGGGATGGGAACAATCAGGGCTATGATCCTTGGCTGCAAGGGAAACAGAGGAGCAGAGCTCGCTCTCTGCCACTACTCGCTTCTTCTTTACATTATGATCAATTCTATAGCCACAGTTTAATTCAGGGTACTTAAATTGTTATCTGAGTAAAAGTACTATTGCAGGTACTTTCAGGTTGCTCGCTGCTACCGAGATGAAGGTTCACGGCCTGACAGGCAGCCTGAATTCACTCAGGTAACCAACTCACACTGCCTTTCACCTCCCTCCTCAATCCAAATAGCTTGTAGCTATTTTCCCTTCGAAAGGCTTAATTTCTCTTTGCTCTTGTGCTTCTTAGGGGGGGTGGTGGTGGTGTGTACTATGTTGCTTGATGCATGCTTCAGAGACGTCCCATACTAGCTTCAAAGGGCTGTGCGCAGACTGGCTACTGTCCTTGGCTGACTGGTCCCATGTACATTAGATGATCAGATGTGGGAATTGTGTTGCAGCAGTGATTGTGCTTGATGATGCAATCTTTTCCTGTCCTGCTGGGTCAGGCGTCTCATTCCTCAGCCTTGAGATCCCAGGCAGATTTAGCCTAGTTCATTCAAGGCTTCTCCTTATGTCCTTGTCATCATTACCTCATTCAGTTCTCTGAGGAGAATGTTGCTTGAGTCATCATGCTGTAGGGAGACCATAGCATGTCCTCAGCCTAATGCAGTCATGCTATAATTTCATGTAGCGTATTGGTTCTTGTTATGCTAGCTTCATAGTCAAGAGCTTCTGCAAGTAGCAGTGGAAAGGCAAAATCTATCTAATGTGGAATCCACCCTCTTGTTTTCTGTTTTAAGATAGATATAGAGATGTCTTTTGTAGATAAAGCTGGGATTCAAAAACTGGTGGAAGGCCTCCTGCAATATTCCTGGCCTGAGGAAAGAGGCTCCATTTCAACTCCTTTCCCTTCCATGACTTACGAGGAGGCACTGGCTGACTATGGAACTGATAAACCAGACACTCGTTTTGGGATGAAGGTGAGGGCTTGCCCATTGGAAACTTGCATCTTTTCCTTTCTGTTAGTTTTGTGTTTGGCTCACATGTGCATGATTGGTTGAGGTTCTTAATGCTGTACTTTTCCCAAGGTGTTTGTCTCATCATTGCTGCTTTTTACAGGTAATCGCTTGGAGAAGAGAGGGTTTGATTAGCTGGCTGTGGAAAATGTATGTTCTAAGAAAATTTTATGTTGAAGATAATGTAGTGTTAGGAACTGAAGCCCATAAGGAGTTCACAGGTAACCATAAATGCTTTTACCTGCTGTACTCCAAGGCATACTCCTGGTGAGCATGCTTCATGAGACAGGCTTCTCCAGCCTTTTAATGACCTGAAGGTTTTTTCAAGATAACCAACTGTGGTTGTGTGTATACACTTTCTATATGAAATAAGAGTATGAAAGTATAAAGTTAGAATATTGACAGATGTGTTGAGAGAATAGTGCTGAAAAGCAAGAAAGCATCTTATGTTTCCCCAGGAATTAATTTTGGGGGTTTCTTTCTCAGTCTGCAGCTCCCTTCTCTGTGGTAAGATGTCACCATCTCAACCTTTGGTTTTTTTGCCTGCCTTGCATTTCTGTTTGTGCAGTGTTCAGCCTCCTATTGGTTATTCCAACTTGGCCCCGTTAATTTCTTTCTGTGAACCATTTGGTTTCTCTGAGAAAAGAAATGATATCCCAGGGAGTGGTGTTGAAGGCTTTGACATAGGTGCTGGATTTTTGTTTCATGTTCCTGAAGCAAACTGCTTTTTCCTGTTCTCTCTCCTTTCTTAGATAGTGGATATCAGTGATTTTTTACGAAGATCGGACATTCAGTTTGTACAGAATGCACTCAGTTACCCACATGGCACTGTCAAAGCCATTTGTATCCCTCAGGGAGTGGTAAGTGATGCATTTACATACTGCTTATGGTTTATATGAAATAAATAAAATGTCAGTTTGAATTCCTTTACTGATATGGAAATGTTCCTTGCTATTACTGGGGTGTTGGTATCCTTTGGGATTGGTTGTAATTGATGTCAGGTTGGGCTGAGAGGTGTTGGAATGGAGGTGATCAGCTGACAGGAAGAATATATTATCTTTAGGAAGGGGAGGAAAATAATAGAGCTGCAAGATCCCTTGAGGATAGGGAAGCTTCCCAGGGCTTCAGCTTGCTTTTGTCAATGGTTGCTTCTGATGTGCCCCTCAATAATAAATCTTGCTCTGTGGCAAGAGATTGAAATAGAGTCAGATATGGCACAGCTCTGTTCTGGACTAGTGAGAGAAAGTTCAGATAGTTACATGCCCGTA
Organism: Psittacula echo; assembly: GCF_963264785.1. Lineage (NCBI taxonomy): Eukaryota > Metazoa > Chordata > Aves > Psittaciformes > Psittacidae > Psittacula > Psittacula echo. The sequence goes on from NC_137740.1 coordinate 22,082,063, forward strand.
TGTTTGCTTTTGCTGCATTTGTGGGCACAGCTCATCTTGTGTAATGAGAATGTCACAGACCAAATCCAAGGCTCACAATAGATGTCAATGATTATTTGGCACAGCCATATATTTTGGAAGGGAAGCAGATTTAATTCTGGCTGTGGTTATATTTTAAGCTTGGACAGTATGGGAGAAAAAAATCCACTAAACCCTGAGTTTTATTTGGGAAATAGGACTTTCTGACCATGATTTCTCTTGGGATTCTTTTAATTTTGGTACAAAGTGCAAGTTACTGGCTTCCCATGAGAGGGCACTAGGGTGTGCTTTTGAGCTGAACAAAACTGGAATCTTGAGCCTCTCTAAACGTTAGAGTAGATGAAAAAGTCAAGATCCTGACACAGGTCCTCACTGTATTTCTTCATGTGTGAGAATGAGCACAGTTGTTTTCCCTCTGTTGTTACTCTGAATTGAGCTATGCCTTCTCCTTCAACAGTGTAGTGCTATAACCTTGTTTGTGTGGTGGAGGCAATTAGTTGTCATGATCTGACTCTGGTGACCAGCTGTATCTGATTTGTGAGCCAGAAGAGAAAACTGCAGCTAGATGTAAAACCTAGAGAGGTCTCTTCCTGAAAGGAGCCCTTGAAGAAGATTTCCAGCTGCTGCCTAGTGCTGTGGGCCCTGTCCTGTTCCACAGCCCTCATAAGAACTTGTATTAGAAACAAAAGAGCTTGGGAAGTTTGGGAGCAGCTCAGCCAGTAGATTTGAATCCTGGTCAGGTTTTCCGTAGGCTTTTCCAATGTTTAATGTGTTTTGTCTTGCTCTTTCCCCAGAGATACCTGAAAAATAAAAATTTGGAGTCACTAAAGGAGTCTGCAAAATCTCAGTTTAATCAGGTGAGACCAAAACACTGCTGAGGCATTGGAAATGGTGAATGAAAAAGTACGTATAAGGGCAATTCAAGGCAGAGGAAGATAGAAGAGCAGTTTTTAATAGCAGTCAGTGCCTGAGCGTGTGATGCTTCAAGACAAGAGGGGGCAGCACTGAACTGAACATACTCATTTTTCTTTAGGAAATCGTGGAAATTATCTGCAGGCCTGATGGAAGCTTGAAGTCTCTGCTTACAAGGTTTCTTGGTGAGAAGCAGCAGTCACAACTTGTCCAAGCACTGAACATGCAGGCAGATGATGTGGTACTGCTGGCTGCTGGTGAAGAAAAGCAAGTGGTAGGAAGCATTTCTTGGGTGGCTATGTGAGTTGAATGTTGCTGATGATAAATTTGTTATCTAATCCTAGTCTAAATCTATTATGTTATTTAAATCCAGTCTAATTCTTCTCACTGTTAAAATAGATAATAATCTAATTCTAGGTTTCTTTGGAGCTGAGCTATAGCAACAGCAAATAATGCATGTAACGTACCTATTGCTTTTATTTCCGTTAGTCACATTCTGGTTAGAACTTGTACCTGTAATGAAAGCTGGATTATAAAACAGGATCAAATTAGTGCCTTCTTTTCTCTCAACTTAATTTTTAAAGCATCAAATAAAGATTGGAAAACAAGGTCAACTAAGTAATTTCATCTCCCATAAGCAGATGACAAAGTGAAGGACAGCTGTTTATTAGCAGTGGTGATAGGAGATTCTGTCCATACTCTTCTCTGTATTCTTGCCAGCAGCTACTGCTTTCCAGGCATTGGTTTATGACAAGATGTTATGCTTTGCATGATTGTCAAAATTTTGTCATATTCTTCCTATGTCTTCATTTGTCTGTCTGCAAAAATCTTATGAGTGCTTCCTCAGTTAGTCCACATTTGTTGTGTGGAGCTTGTGGTTAGTCTAGACAAGTTCTATGAAGATGGAGCAGTTGGAAGAAAATGGACTTTCTAGCTCCTTACTTGGTCTTTGTCAAACCCTGGAGTAGATGCTGCCTCAGCAGGAAGGTGGTATATTTCAGGATACAAGGCAGAAGTGTTTAAGGCAATAGTGCATTACAGCTGATGCTGTCTGTGGTATAGAATCCTTCTATGGAACACACTTTCCCTGGTCCACTCTTTCCCTGGTCGGTGCTTGAGTCACTTCCCTATAGTAGATTGCCTTGTCTCATTTGCTCCATTCTGTTTTGCAGTGCTCTGCATTAGGAAGCCTCCGGTTGGAGAGTGCTGACCTCCTTGAGGCGGCTGGGCTGGTAGTCCGTGATCCTGCAGCTTTTCACTTTCTGTGGGTGGTGGATTTTCCACTTTTCCTCTCCAAAGAAGAAAATCCCACTGAACTGGAATCTGCTCATCACCCTTTCACTGCCCCTCATCCTTCAGATACCAGTCTCCTCTGTTCTGATCCCACAAAGGTAACTAAAGTATAGCTGTGTGTTATGGAAAGCTAGGCAAGAAAAAGAGATGTTGTTTCATGGAACTGACTGCATATTGTATGTGTCTGTCTGGAAGAGATGACTTTGAGATTATTCCGAGTGGCAAATATCCATGTGTGCCCCTGACAAAAGGGACTTATGGGAAACAGTTGCTTAAGGTGGAGTCTTGTATTCTGACACATCTCATTTTCCTTCGTGTTTTGATAGACTTCGCAAAAAGATTTGTACTGTTCTCATATCTGTCAGCAGCAGTCCATGCCTTGGATAGGACTGTTAGCTGAACTGCAAGATACTTTTGAGGGCAGTGTTGCAGTATGTCATAGCTTTGTTCCCAGTGTCTTTGCCATCTGGGTGCAGGTGGCTGTTACATCCAGCTGTGCCCCAGCCTTGCTAAGGTGCTTGTTCATGTCTTTCTGCAGGTCCGTAGCCAGCACTATGACCTTGTGCTAAACGGTAATGAAATTGGAGGTGGCTCCATCAGAATTCATAGTGCAGAACAACAGCGTTTTGTGCTGGAGAAGGTGCTGAAGGTAACACCAACCTAGACATGTCTCTAACATTCTCTTGAAGTTTTAAAGGGCTAATTAAATATCCATTTCAAATTCTGAAAGAAACACTTGTGTGTTTCTCAGATAAAGAAATGTAACTCGTAGCCCTGAGTGGATGACTTCATCATACCTTCCTCTTACATTGCTGATAGGAAGAGCATTCCTTGTCCAGTGACACTTACATAATTTTGCAGGAGGATTCTGAGGTGCTTTCCCATCTACTTGAGGCTTTGGAGCTTGGAGCTCCACCTCATGGAGGAATTGCTTTAGGTAAGTGCTCTGTAGTTTACTAGATGTGGGTGTCTTGTGACTTTCTGGCATATTAGATTTCAGGAACAAGCTTCATGCTGGTTAGCAAAAGCCATATCTCCTTCTGACAGAGATAGCTGTCCTGGTGTTACTGTTTGGTACACCAATACAGTAACACTGTGTGGGGTTACATGGTGCTTCCATCTCTGTAGCTGTTTTGTAGAAGGAAATGGGTCTCATCACCATGTGCAGAATGTTTTGGTGTTCCTGGCCAGCATCAGTAGGATTTAGTTCTTATGCAACGACCAAATCATATGTTGATGTGTCTAAGAGTGATCCTTATCTGCTGTTCTACAGTGTATTCATTAAGATGAGGCCACCTTTATTCTCACTCCTGTGCAGCCAGAGCAGGATTCCTCTACTGCATGCCTAGAGGCCTAGGACACCATGATACTTTGTTTTCCATGAGCTGGTTCATTGCCTCAGTCTTGCCATCTCCATCAGTCTTGCTTCCATTCTTCCTTATCTGTTTTGCGTACTAATTTGGTGTCAGACTTTTTTTGTAGTTTTAAATAAGGAAAAAACAAACAAAATACCTGCACACCAACCAAAACAAAACTAAAGAAAACGTCAAAACTAGCAACCCCCTCCCCAAACACCTACAAATAATAAAGGTAGCACTTTAACCTGTGTCCTTCCAGTGTGATATTTTTTTTTTATAGAATCATAGAATAGTTAGGGTTGGAAAGGACCTTAAGATCATCTAGTTCCAACCCCGCTGCCATGGGCAGGGACACCCCACACTAAACCATGCCACCCAAGGCCTCATCCAACCTGGCCTTGAACACTGCCAGGGATGGAGCATTCACAACCTCCCTGCGCAACCCATTCCAGTGCCTCACCACTCTTACAGTAAAGAATTTCTTTCTTATATCCAATCTCAACTTCCCCTGTTTAAGTTTTAACCCATTACCCCTTGTCCTGTCAACTACAGTCCCTAATGAATAGTCCATCCTAAGCATCCCTATAGCCCCCCTTCAGATACTGGAAGGCTGCTATGAGGTCTCCATGCAGCCTTCTCTTCTCCAGGCTGAACAGCCCCAACTTTCTCAGCCTGTCTTCATATGAGAGGTGTTCCAGTCCCCTGATCATCCTCATGGCCCTCCTCTGGACTTGTTCCAACAGTTCCATGTCCTTTTTATGTTGAGGACACCAGAACTGCACACAATAATGCAAGTGAGGCCTCACAAGAGCAGAGTAGAGGGACAGGATCACCTCCTTTGACCTGCTGGTCACGCTCCTCTTGATGCAGCCCAGGATACGGTTGGCTTTCTGGGCTGCGAGCGCACACTGTAGCCGGCTCATGTTCATTTTCTCATCAACCAACACCCCGAAGTCCTTCTCCATAGGGCTGCTCTGAATCTCTTCTTTGCCTAACCTGTATCTGTGCCTGGTATTACTCCAACCCAGGTGTAGGACCTTGCACTTGTCATGGTTAAACTTCATAAGGTTGGCATCAGCCCACCTCACAAGCATGTTGAGGTCCCTCTGGATGGCATCCCTTCCCTCTGGCGTATCAACCGAACCACACAGCTTGGTGTCATCGGCAAACTTGCTGAGGGCGCACTCAATCCCACTGTCCATGTCACCAACAAAGATGTTGAACAAGACCGGTCCCAACACTGATCCCTGAGGGACACCACTCGTTACTGGTCTCCAGCTGGACATGAGCCATTGACCACAACTCTTTGCGTGAGGCCATCCAGCCAGTTCTTTATCCACTGAGTGGTCCACCCATCAAATTGATGTCTCTCCAATTTAGAGACAAGGATGTTGTGTGGGACAGTGTTGAACGCTTTGCACAAGTCCAGGTAGATGACATCAACTGCTCTGCCCCTGTCCATCAGTTCCGTAGCCCCATCATAGAAGGCCACCAAATTGGTCAGGCAGGATTTCCTCTTAGTGAAGCCATGCTGGCTGTCACCAAGCACCTTGTTGTTTTTCATGTGCCTTAGCATCCCTTCCGGGAGAATCTGCTCCAAGCCCTCAGTCTTCTTTCCATTTAGCTTCCCTCATTTTGTTATGCTGCCTTTTTGTAGGCCTGTTTTTTTTTTCATAGGCCTTTTTTTTTCATGGGGCTTGATGTGTTACAGAACTTTGTGTAATATTGAAAAGCTTTATTTTGCTAGGCATTTCTGGTCTTCAGGCAAATCTGTTTCTCTGCTACTGGTTAATATTGGTTTATTTTTAGATCATCCCCCCCCCCCCCTTATTTGCTTCACTTTTATCTTCAGGCTCAGTAGTATTATCTACTACATCTTTCTGATCTTTCTGAATTGGAGGAAATAACACAGGGCCATAACTCAAGTGGTTCACCAATTTGTTTTTTGCTTCTAGGACTTGACAGACTGATCTCTCTCATTGTTGATGCTCCAAGTATCCGAGACGTCATTGCTTTTCCTAAGTCATTCAGGGGACGAGACCTGATGGGCAATGCTCCAGACTATGTCACTCCAGAAGAACTAAAGCCATATCACATCCAAGTTTCCTGGCCTCTAGAGGAAAAAGAGGCAAAGAAAAACTGACTTAAAGACAGTGATGTAAGCTGATTTGTATAACTAGAGGTGCTTCTGAATTAAGTTCAGAAGACATGAATGGGAGGGTGAGGGACAGTACAACCCCACTGTACTCTGACAGTTTCAGGATTGAATGGGAGATAGATATGAGGGCTCCCTGATAGAAATTCACCTTTAGTTGGTAATGGGAAGTAGAGCTAGAAAACCAAAAGAGAAGAATATAATTTTAACATAGGATATTGAGACTGTTGGCTTTGTGTTGTCATTGATGAGATCTGTATATCTTATCCCCCCCTCCAATTTTTACATGTTCCTTGCAAAGCATTTCTACTCGTATCTGGAGGAGATAATGTCAGCTTCCGTGGAAGGGTTGTTTACCTTCCTGATGCTCATTGAATCTGTTAGTTGAGGACTGTCACAATAAAGCAGTGCTGCGCTGGGCCAAGAGCTTTGGACACTTCACAGCAAAACTTTATTATAGCCAGAAGCTTGTCTGATGTTGGGGGATACAAGATCCTCAGAACTTGCCACATGGAGTTCGTACTCCGCTGTGTTCCCCCTTTAAAAAGGGGGAGAGAAGCGTTCATAACATTGGCAACAATTGTCCTTGCAATACTTGTTTAAGAGGTGACGATCTGTGTTTGGGGCCTGTGGTCCTCGTGCTTTTCAGCACATTAATTCTGAAGTTTGTATATTTGTAAATAAAGTTTATCTGGCAAAAGTGTTTTTGACTGAGCTTGGCTTTGGGCTTCCTTTACAAGAGCAAGGTGTCAGTTTTTCTTTGTGACCCTTGATCACTCCACAAGATGACAGGAAATCTGTGACAGCATAGCAGGGTGGCAGCCGCAAGTTCTGCACAAGTAACTGTTCATTGCTGTTCCATGCCAGAACAGCCACAGTGCAGAGCGTGGACTCTAGGAGCATCCTACCGCACCAACTCTGCTCTGTAGTGTATAGCGAGCCCTCTGCAGAGGCACTCCAGTAGATGTTCTTAACTCTGTTTAGGTTGGAGAAAGCAGAGAATTGGTGGGAGGAAATGAGGTAGGTGAAGAAGCTGAGGAAAAAAGAAGAGGTTAACTGAATAAGCTAGGAATATGATGCAAATGAAGAAATGCAGAAGGACTGTGTCCCAGCTGGGAAGGACAGAAAGAAGACTGCAGTTCTTGGCTGAGCTGGTGCTGAATGCCAGCCTTAGGTCTCCTGACAGATCCTAATGGGTTCTGGGCTGCTGTAAGTGTTATCAGCTAATTTCAGTCCCCCCATTGTGGGGTAACATTGCATGGTGGTGTACACTGTTTTTTAAACACTGGGCTGTTGTGATGATAAGAAACGGTAAGGGAGATGGCTCTTAAGATTGTTTTGGGTTGGGGTTTTTTTGGTTGGTTGGTTTGATGGTTTTGGGTACTTTATCCAGGCTTAAAGTACCATCCGTAGTCAAGTAACAGCAGAGCTGACTTGCTACTGCTTTGCAGATCATAAGATGATGGAGTTGTAGGTGTAAAAGAAAACTTGAATCCTTATGTGTCGTGGTTTAAGCCCAGGCTGTAAATCAGAACCACGAAGTCCACTTCCCCCCCCACCTTTCTTCCCTCCGCTCCTGGAGGAACGGGGAGGAGAATCAAAAGAATGCAGCTCCCACAGGTTGAGATAAGAACAGTTTAATAACTAAGGTATGACACAAATCACTACTGCTACCACCAATAGTAATAATGATAAAGGAAATAACAAGGAAGAGAATACAACCGCTCACAAACTGGTACCTCACCCCCACCCTGCCATGATCCAGCCCTTCCGGGAACTCTCAGTTCTACACCCTGGGCATGACGTGCTGTGGTATGGAATACCTCTTTGGCTAGTTTGGGTCAGGTGTCCTGTCCCTGCTTCCTCCCAGCCCCTCCTCCTCCCTGGCAGAGCATGAGACTCACAAAGTCCTTGGTCAGGATAAACATTCTGACCAGTAACTGAAAACATCAGCTTTATCAATATTTTTCCCAGGGAGAAGGTCAAAACCACAGCGCTGCACCAGCTACTAAGAAGAAGAAAAACTGACTGCTGCTGCTGAACCCAGGACAGTATGTTAAGATAACAATCTAGTCAGTTTCAGGGTATGGTTAAATACTATTTAAAAAAAAAAGAAAAAAAGAGTGCAAACCAGCACAATCCTGGATTTGTATTCACATTGTTGCAGCCAAACACTGGGGTTTTAATTTTTTTTTCCTAGTATGAGCTATTAATTCTTATCTTTAATTCACCTTAGGTTTACTCCCCCCTACCCCCCAAAGTAGAAGCTGTCAGTAAGGGAGTGAGGATCAGTTTTCAGAAAGAAGCTGAGCAGATGCGTGTTAATTTTTTTTTCTTTTTTGTGGGGAGCAGGGTCCCCTTGTGGGAGTTATACCTGATATTTTTGTTCTCTTAACTTGTAAGTTGGAGATACGGAATACAGACACTAAAAGGCTATGTCTTGTATACAGGCTGGTTTTTTTAGAGGATGCTGGATTTCATTGTTTAGTTTCCTTAGTGGTAATGAGATTAGAACTTGCATGGAATTTGCTTGAGGATCATCTGTGTTCCTAAAGCAGGGGTGTCAGAGGCTTGCTTGGGGACATGGCATCACAGAAAATAACAGTTATTCTGAGAAACTCCTCACTCCCCCCCATTATTTATAGCAACTGTAAACATAATGTGCTGAACTTCTTATTTAATTGTGAAATAAGGAGTACTGTATTACTTGGTTAGTAACCCTTTGCAAACACAAATGTTGTTTACATCTGAAGAGTCCCAGTTCTTTAAATTAGGATTATCATAAAACGTTCAAAGGGTAACTGATGCTCTAAGAGGCTTATGCATAAATGTCAGACTGCCTGGAATGTTCTTGAGAGCACTTGTTAAACATGTGAGTAAGCTGTCTCTGAGGCATATGCATCCACTGTCTTGTGCGAGTTGTTCTTTGTGATTTTCGTTTACCCACTGCTATATTAAGGACTCACTGCAGTTATAAGTGTGCGACACAGTTACAATTAGTCAGAGTGAAAAAAAATGCAACAAATCATGTCATCTGAGCTGCTGCAGTCCTGCCACAAGTAGGTCAGTGGAAAAGATGTATCCTAAATTTGTAAGCCATCTGTGCTTGAATTTCTGAATGAAGGTGGCTTACTAGTGTGTGAATTTGTGGTTGTGTGAATGTTGCCACAGAGAAGACATTAATTGTTTGGGGTTTTTTATAGGTGTCCTGATTTAGGACAATCTACTTGGTATACTTAGCTGCATATTTTGGTAGAAGACACAATAGACAGGTATTACAACGAAATATGTAGAAATAAGGGGTGGTTATATTGCAGACTAGTATCTTGTGTTTGCTGGAGAAAAGCTGCTGGCCTGTGATTCTGAAAATGAATGTTAAAACCACAGCACAACGTCCATCAGAAAGTCCTGCTGAAAATAAGCTATAGCATAACCACAAACTGCAATCTTTCACAGAGCCCTTGTTACTTCTGTTCTCCTTTCTTTTCCCTGTTTGAAATAAGCCTATGGAGAAATGTTGCTATGTCCACTATACTAGAAGGTGCAAAGTTCTGGATTCCTCTGTTAAGAGTTAATCTTTAAGTGATCTTTTCTTTAGAGGTGTGATGTGTAAGAAAAGGTTGGTGGGTTTGTATTGCTGTATGGTTTGGGTTGGTCAGGGTTTTCTTTCCCTTCCTCATGCAGCAGCAGTCTCCAGGCCTAAGTCAAACTAGCGGTGTAACTCTGCTGATCAACTTAATGAGAGTCCAAAATCCTTTAGAGTGCCTTTATGCTATGCGTTTTTGTCCAAAGAGCAATAAATAATACAATTAATATGTGCAAGCTTCTCCTTGTGTTGGGGGTACAAATAAGACTGTTGGCTGTTGCCAGAAATGCTGCTCCTGCCCTGGCAGACAGAGCGTTCCACCATGCTACAGTATGCATGCATGTAAAATCGGTAACAAAACCTCATACCATTACTATCTCTGGATTCCTGCAGTGATCTCCATGTGTCATTGTGACTCCTCTGCTCTTTCTTCAATCTCTTTTCAGTGTGTGTGTGTATGATGGACAAGATAACTGCCCAGCCTCTAGGCACTCTATCTGGAGCAGCTGGATTTGTTGGAAGTAAGAATAACCAGCTGGATAGAGATGCCGCCTGAGGATTTGGTTTGAATCTCTGCAGGTACAGATCAGCTTGTGATGGTTGAATGTGTTCCATGACATAGTCTTCTCAACTCCAGAGAACTTAATGACTAGCACACATAGGATTGTACAAGGAGTGCTCTTGCAGGAGCCAGAGTTGTATGTGAGGCCTTTGTACTCTACCAGCTTGCTGATTTTCTGTTGGAACTGAAATAAACACTGGTAAAATGGAGAGACAGTTTATTCTCCACCTGTAGGGGACCTGGCTCTGCATATTTCAAAAGATTAAACTGGAACAATCATCTAGTAAGTTTATACCACCCATTTGTAACATCAGAGATGTTTCTGGTTTGCTTCAGTATTTTTTTCCCTGCCTTTCCAGAACAGGAATATAGCATGCTGGTGGGATTCTCAGCAGCTGAGGTGTGTTCTTTTTCTTTTCTTTTTGAAACGTTTCCAAGCCTACCCAGAATATTTCAGATTGGGCCAAGCTGGGGAGAGATCGCAGCGCTAAATTTCAGCCGTCTCAGATGGCTTGGGTGAATTTGGCTGCAAGGGTTTTGTACAACTGCCACAAAGACAGGAACTGTTTGCAGAACTGAAGCTGAAGTTTAATCCTATATTGTGCTGGTAGCTCTCTAAGGTTAGCTAAATTATAATACAACTTCACAGCTGCTTTGTGTGATCCCAGGCTGCAGATACCTGGAGGTTCAGGGTGCTGATTAAATCCGAGTTCTGGCATTTAATCAGACCACTGCTATGTGAAAATGTTATAATTTGTTACAAATCAGAATAAATTTTCAAAGAATGATTTCAGCTGTTTGCAGCTGGGTTTGTACCCACTATTTCACCTTATGGGGAAAGGGGCAAAACTACAGCTCTATACTGTCACTCTTCTATAGCCCAAGTCTGATAGGAGGACACGTGTATAATTTTCCTCTGTCTTGGAGAGTATGGAGACCTTAGCTCAGACCTGATGTAAGGACACTTAGTGCGGTGAAAGCCAGAGAACGTTACTTGGCTGTACAAAGCTACTCCTAGAGCTAGATTGAATGCTAGAACCAGTGTTGTTTCATGTGAGCAGGAGTTGGTGCTTTGAGTGGTGAATCTTCACCCCAGGAAGGCATGACTCTACTGCTCTGTCTTTCACTGGGGTCTGTCCCACTGAGAGGGATGGAGAAAGCACACCGTTGGGTGATGCTGCACTGGCGTCCAGCATCTGGTGAACACAGGCAGCCTCAGAAAAAAAGTCCATAATGGTAAGAGTAGAAGGATAAAGAGAGCTTATGTAAGGGTTTCTACTTTTTCCCTGCTTACTTTATGCCTTTAGTTGCTTTCAAAATGAGTTGTTTTGACCACACATTCTGGCTATTGTCAGTGTTGGTGATCAGCTGCCTTGTGAGGATACCCGGTACACTCTTTGGCCTGTGTGTTAACAGCAGCAAAAAAGGCATAGATAACTGACAGTCACCTTAATGGTAGCAGATGCAAATTCCTCATGTAAGCTTCACCTTACTTCATCTCTAAATGTCTGGATTCTTATTTTAGGCTTGTGTTCTAGTTTGTTGCTTTTTTTTCCAAAGCATTGTTTTATGTAATTAAAAAATGTTGATTACCTGCAGTCACCAGCTGTGCCAGCCAAAATTTTACATCAGGCAGAACTTTGTGACAGATACATTTAAATGGATTGGTCACATTTGCCTTTAATAATCCATCAGGCTCCAGCTGTCTTGTTCTGCTTTGATAGCCTTTATGTCTCCTGTAATGCTAGAGTTCAAGGAAAGCATTATAGACAGCTCTCCCATTAATTTAGTCATATTTTAAATGTATTTGTATTTCTACAGCCATGAGTTCTGTTGAATTATGTGTTATTCTAGAAAGTAACTCCTCTTGCTTTATTTAAATCTCTCATCCTTTCACAAGGTACCTTCCCATGCAGGTTATTAGAAGGAGTGAATACTCAAATTTTTTGTGTTTTCAATTCTGCCCATCACTTCATTAATTAATATAATCTGTTTTTCAATCACATCCATTTTAAACTGTACAGTTTTAGGGTGATTTTACCTGCCTGCATACCTCCTGTGCTACCAGCAGTGACTTTCCCTACACGTCAGCAGCTAAAGTGGCCAAAAGCTGATGCTGTTTTATGCTGTTTGGAGGGTGTTTCCCCTTATGTGCTACTGTTTGTATTTATCAACCTTCACTTTCCAGTCTGTACTGTGTAGAGGTACTAAATAACTTTTTTTGGTACAAAACCTAGTATTAACTATGTACTTCAGGTAATACTTAAAAAAAAAAAAAATTACCAGAAAGATCACAATGTACCTGATAAAGAAAGCAGTAAGTTTTGGCAATGCTTTGTGCTTTCCCAAGTACCAGATGTATACCAAAGTGAATGATATAAAAACATTTATGAGAACATTAGTACAAGAGGCAGATACAGTGGCGGGTTTCTCTGGAACAACAGTCACAGTTACTATTGGATTTTTTAATATTATCCTCTATTTGGAGAATGCTAGACTTAACACACTTTCAATCCTGAAGATTTTACTTGCTTACTTAGCAATTTGAAGAGAACTGTACTTGAAGGTTTCAGCAATTTGATGGTGTCCCTTGAAATGTAGGCTCATTTGTCATAAATTCAATTTTTTTTGTCATTATATCTTTATTTATGTATAAAGAAACAGATGTCCAGTATGGTTCTGTAAAAGAAAAACTTTAAATATACTTTTCTTGTAGCATGAGCAGAACTAATTTGACAACAATTACAGTGCCAGGGCTGTGAGTAAGGCGGTACAGAGCAACACTAATCCTTTCAAACAACATCACTTCCCTTTGGCAAAACAACAGTGTTTAGATCAAAATGGGTGTGATATTTCCTCTGTGCGATACAGCCCCTGCTAACTGTAGAATGGCATTTTTTTGCAGCTCTGCACAAGCATATTGTAGAACCAGTGGGAGAGGTGGGCGCATGACAGGCTGACTAGCTCAAGGTCACACAGGATATTGTCCCAGATGGAACATCCCAGGAGCACTGTAACAGTTCACAAAGAAAGCTAACTTGTCTTTAACCTCCCATGCTTCTTCACAAGGGAAAATGCTGGAGTTTAAATAAGAAGTACTGTTTCGTATTTATTATAAAAGTTTAAAAAAACAATTATGGAAGGCAAGAGCTTAATTTGGATGTTTAGGATGTCTTGTAAAAATCCCAAGAATGATTTAAATAGATTTTGAAGTGAAAGCGTGAATTCTTATTACGTATTTTCACTGTTAAAATTGTATAGCTAGAGCCAGATCCAGAAAAAACCACAGATTTTTTTAATGGGAAGAGCGTACTTTTAGCACAGTTGTCACAGAAATACACAAGACCAAGCTCTGCCCACAGTTGCCTTTGGAGATAGCTTGCTGGTTTTAATGCATTTGCAGGAGCCACGTGAAGATATCTGGCATGCTGTTAGTAATTGCATTTGTGGAAGATGAGATAAATATTGATGAATATAAACATCCATTAAATGTAAGTTCACTAGTTAAATAACTACACTGATTAATATGAAGTACTTTGCAGTCATGAGGACATTAAGATGGAATGATGCAGAAATTGACTTTCAGAAAGTAAGTTTATAATTTTATTAATGCTATCTGAAAAACCTTCTATTTAAATCCAAGCTGTGAGCCTGCAGACCATTTTTTATGTCAAGGACATTTCCATCCCTCTCTTCTGTTCTTCACTGTTTCTTTGGCAGCACCACTCTAAGTGTTTGAGAGATGCCCGGTAGCCAGCATTATTTCTACTAGGACCAGTTTCTGGATCCAGCACACTGCATGGCCTCGTAAACAGCTGCTGCAGCTCAGGTGAGCAACAGGAGTAGGTGGCTGAGGTTTGGAGAAAATGGGAATGAGCTGATGCTGATGTAAAATAACACGCGGTTAAATCATGCTGCCACCTTATGGCTCCTGTTTAAAAAGATTTAAAAATACTGAAAAGCTTTAATCAAGATCTATCACACAACAGGAAACATCGAAGCTGTTCTTTAAATAGCCAGTGACACAGACAGAAGATTTTTGTGTGTTTTCCTCGGTGTTTCTGTTCCCTTTGAAACCATAAAGTAGGTTGCTGTCTTATTCCTTAGCCTTTCACAATAGTGTGAACTAAAAAGCTGGAGGTGCACAGGGTGCAATATATGTATCTTCTGTGATACTATCCATCTTATTATGGAGAACAGACATCACATAATATGCTGTTATAGAAATTTGAATGCATTTATGCATTTAACAGATTCATAAAGCAAAAATAGAGTTTAATGTGGAAGTCGATTGGTAGTGTTCAGTTATTTATTAAGTATACCTGGAGGATAAGTAAAATTGAGGCTGAGAAGTCTCACCAAAGTTTGCTGAAAGCCATATCCACCCTGGTGTCATAAAAGAAGAAACAATGAGGGTGAGTTACCTTAACTTGCCTTGCTTTCAACAGTCAGGACTTGAATGTGATTCTACGTTCCTACATGAACAGTAGGATGTTTCTAATTAAGCTTAATACTTCTATGACCTCTTTGGTAGCTCTTGTTTCACTTGACCTTACTTTTGAACTGCTGTAGGTTTGTTCTGGATTTTTTTTTTTCCCTTCCCTGGATCTAGGATTGCTCTTGCTAGTGTCTCAGATTTCTTCTCTGTCTGTAGATGACTCAGATTCCCTTAGTCACTGTGGTCGCTGTTCCAGGCACAGCGACCTCAGGAAGCAATGCCTCCTGGCAGCTCTATGTGCTTATCCAAATCTTTTTTCAGAGTATTCTGAGACTATACAAATAGTTAGTACTTAACAGTTGCCATTTGCCACTTGTAACATTTCATATGAATGATAGAGGGTGAGCTGGACTGTGCTGCATAGCTTGCATGGCCAAATGAGACTTTATTCCTCCCTCTCCCTCTCCACTCCCCTGGTTTCTCTGTCAGTATTACAGCTTGGTTTCTTGCAGGCTTTCTAACTTAGGGCTTGCCTCTTGAGCAATGGGAGCGAGCTTTTGGTGACACTGACCTAAAGTGCCACGACTAAATTAATAACCACAGTTTTCCCTTTGTAACTGTGAGATTAGTTTATATCTCAAAGTCTGCAGGACAAATGCTCCTTTGCTTTGTCATGGTCCCTAAACATAAGAAATAGTTGTTATGACTGTGACAACCCTTCCTTTCAGTAGTCCTGCTAAGCACAACAAATGAGCAGGTCAGCCCTTTCCTCGGTCCTCCTCATACTATTAATGTACATGTAGGGTAATCATGGGAACAGAAAGACCTGTTCAAAAATGTCAAGAAGGCTGAAATGCTTAGTGCTTTATTTCCTCATGCTAGGCATTGTTAGAAAGTTCAAAAGAAAGAAGTGCTGACTAGCACTGCTGGTGATAATGACAAATAGTGACATCTCTGCTTAGAATAGAGGAAAAAATAATACATTCAAGAGGGCTCTTGGGAAATCAGATGGTCTCAAGCTGTCTGGGTGTCAGGAATTTTGATAAAAAGTTAGCTGAAGTGATTTCAGAATAATTTGTGGATATTTTTGACAAATTATGGTGGATAAGTGGAGAACCTGACTGCCATAAACATTGTGCAATACCTGTATCTAGAAGGAAGACAAAGAGGACCAGGGTAGCTACAGATCAGTTTAATTTTCATTTACATTTTAAAAAAAACCCCAAAACCAAAACAAACACAACAATCTGAAACATCCAGCATCTTCCAGACTGCTTTTAAATTTGAGGATTTTTTGAGGAAAGTCAGCTCAAACCAAGGTTTTATTGCAAGGGGAGAGGCAGTACATGACAAATACACAGTCTTTCTGGCATAGTCATATCTGATGTGACTCTAGACGAAACTGGATACAGAATGGTTGATGATTCTACCTGGGGAGGGGGGAACATAAAACAGTATTTTGAGGTGCTTGTCCAAGGAACCTTTATTTCAGTCTTGGATGGTGAATAGAAAATGTGATTTTAATATATTTATTAACAAACTATTACAGATTTGAAGAATCTGTAGGGTATTGAAGAGAGGTGTGGCTGGAATTCAAACCTTGACAAATGCAGAAATGGTCATGGAAAAACTAGGATGCCATGCAGTGCAGATAAACGCAAGTTTCTGTATTTAGGAGAAAAAAACCCAGCTCTGTAGACAGCAGCAGATGCTGTCTGTTCTGACAGCAGAAACTGCTGGTGTTTATACTGGGTCACAAGCTAAACATGAGTCAACAAACTTATCCTATTGTGAAAAAGCAAATACCATGCTGGGGTGTAAACAGTTATTCAGAAAGCAAAACAGACGTAGCTGTCTCTTCTTTCTGCTTAGCATGGTGTGGTCTTAGCTATAATACCTGATTTTTGTGTTTGCAGCTGTGCTCTTGAAGAGAACCTGCATGCTGCCATAATTCTCAGTCTGTGCTTCTGGACTGGCAAAAAGCACTGCTGTTTGCTTGCTGCCTTGTGACTTGGGTGTTGATTCTCTTTGATGCAGAAAAGCTGTTTCCTCCTGCTTGCAAGCAGGGAAGGCAGAGACTGATATCAGAGAGCTGATCGGATGAACAACTTGGGTTCTCTTTTTGGTGTCAAGTATGGTGCAGCCCGAAAGCTCAATTCCTAGCCCATGCATTGTTGACCTGTTATGCCAGTGTGCTTTGACAGTTAATACTGGTTTTTTTTAAAGAGCAGATGGGCTGTTTGCATCATGCCTTTGTTGCATATTCTGAGTGCTCCCTAAAGTCCACAGGATTCCTAGAATTTGCATCCACGCTGCCTTTGTAGGCAGTCTGAACTCAAGATCATTTGGGTCTGAGTCAACTTCACTTGCCCATGAAACTGTGGGGACTTCATCTGCTTGCTGTCAGGCAAATAGCATATTTGCCAAGGCAGATGATGGGAAAATCCTGAAATATAACCCACTTTCTGTGGGTCACCTTATTTGGACACTTTTAGTCATGCATAAGAAGGCTGCAAGCAGGATATACACAACTTGGCTAATAAATACAGCTTTATGGCTTTAACACAAAGTGAGGAACATAGATTTTAACACACTGGTAGACCAAGCATTAGTACAAGCTGCTATGTCAGGTGTTAGTATGCTTCTACCCTCCTTTTTCTAAGACATCCAAAGAGCCTTTGCTGGCCCCATATGCGTTGCCAGAAGCAGAAAGATTGGTCTCCAATGCTCCCTGCAGCAGATCCTTAGTGGTGCTTAATTGCTGTCTTCTGCCTCCATGAGTATTTCCTATAGAATTTTCAATATTGATGTTTTCCCCTTGAATCTTTGAGCTCCTAACTTCCCCTGCTGCAACCATTCTGTAACTTTGTCTTATCTGGCATAACTCTGGTTTATATATTTTTTTTCACTTGGCAATTTCTCCCTATTTTCCAGAGCTGGACTGCATTGAAGTTTGGCTTAGGCCCTTGGACACTGCTGAATCCCTTGAAGAAGTGGCGGAAAGTTAGAGAAAGAGGATTACACTGTTCCCAGTCTTGGAGGCAGTTTCAGTGAAAGCTAAGAAGGTAGCACTGTTGATGTCAGACAAGTGACAGGTTAGGCTGGCAAGCATGGAAGAAGGTAACAGCCAACCTCAAGCACGAAAGCCAGCCTTGTCTCACGACTAGCACTGATTATGGGGGCTGCCTTGCCTGCTGGATTTATCCCATAGGGGACAGATATTCCCAGCTTATGGCTACTTATAAGGGACTTTCTGCTGCCTCACAACATGGCTCCATGTTTTCCTGGGCTGCAGTGATAGAAGTCTGAAAGACAAATTAGACAGACATCTCCTCTCAAAGTGCACCACTCTTTAAATAGAGGCTCATCAGTTTTCCCAGATGTTAGTTTAGCAATGCAAGGGCTAAACAAACAGCAGCAGATGGGAAGTCCCCTGTTATTGTGCACCACAAAGCCAGAATACAAATCCAAAACACGTTTTGCAGAGTTGCTGCTCACAGCAGGTTAGTTTGAGCGAGCAGTGAGCTACAGCTGAAGGAAATGAGAAAGCAGCAGGAACGTTGTTATATCCTTTTCAGTTGTGATTAGGAAGGAGCATTGGAAGATGATGGCTCACCTCTGAGTTCTGTGTGCTGCTGCTGCAGCAAGGGTAAATGCAGAAGTAACACTTTTTTTTTTTTTTTTTCCCCAGAAATGCTTTATCAAAAGTGTTGCTCCCAGGGCCATTTATTTTAGCGGAGAGAGACAGATTATCTCAATAGTCTTTCCTAAAAGAGTTGTTATGTGATGTTCTAGCAAGATAGACCTTCTCCAGAGACTATGCTTTTCCTAAGGAGATGAATCTATTTTGCAGAGCTTTTTCTTGTATGTTTCAGAAAACTTATTTCTGTCCATTTATTTGAAAACAACACAATACTCTTTGAGGCCTTGGGTTGGTCCCCTGTGATGTGGTGGTCTCCCTTACCTCCCTGGCACACAGAAGTTACAATACAGCTATCTGCAGTCAATGCCTTTGTTCATTACTGCCCTTGGCTTGGACTCTGCTTACAGACATTCGGAGTCCTTGGTCACCATCCTTTCTGGAAGTCTCCTCCCTTGCTGTTTTCACATAGGTGTTCAGGAACATGGCCCCAGGATCTGGGACTAATGGAGCAGAAGTCACAGAAGCATCCACACTTCCGTGGTTTTTCCCTTCATTTCCCCATAGGAGTGAACTTCCCTTTCCCACCATTTTCAAGACCCATTTAGCCAATAAAGGGATTTCCTAGAGTCCCAGGGTCACACATGCAAAATCAGACAAGTGGCAGCATCATGTTGTTTCCCACCAGTGCCAGCACTGCCACATGATTGTTTCTGGAGCTAAAAGATCTCTTAAAGGTGTGGGGTGTCTGAAAAACACCTGGGTGACTAGCTCTGAGGTTTATATTTCCAGGCTGGGTATTACTGGATTCACAACCTGGTTTAAGTAGGGCAGAATATGTGTGTGTGAGGGAAAGGGGAATAAAATGTCACTGGCAAGCAGATGCTGGTGAAGCTGTCTGTCCCTGCAGGTACCAGGGTTCCCGAGGTGGAACCAAGCCGTCAGATTTCACAGCCAGGATGAGCTGCTAATTTCAGTACTGGCACTGCCCCAGCTGCCTGCTTTGCAAGATGCTTGGGTTTTGTTTATGCACAAGGGAGCTGTGTTTTGTGAGTACCCCGTCCACCACAGGGGATGTCTCTGTGAGCAGAGGGCCAGCACTAATGCCATCCTGTATGGCTGTGAATGAATTTGCCCTTTATTCAGTGCTCTCCACCCCTGCTGAGCCAAGGGCCCTGCACTGCTCATAGGCATGCATGGATGCTGCCATTTGCAGCCCTGGTTCAGCTGGGCTTCCTTACCCTGTTGCCTCTAATTCTGTTCAAAAAAAGGGTCGTGGAGCAGCAAACACAACAAGACCTCTATTCTTAGCCTGGAATGCCTCAAAGCCCTTTCTCTGGGGTGTAGGGTGATGAATATGCAGTTACTGAAGCTCTCAACAAAACCGAGTGCATAGCAGCGTTTGTCATTAGCTCTGAACATACACTCCTCTCCCATTGGATCCGTAGCCTTCACTGCGGCTTTTCACAGTTACATAAATATGGCCTATTTTTCCCTCACAAATTAATCTTGCTAAGTTTAGGCTTTTGCACACATACAAAACAAACCATCTGATTTTTCACATGCAGCTGGATCACCCAGGATCCTGGATCACCCAGGGAGAAACCATCCCTGATGGTATAAAGCCTTTACAGTGGTGATGGACAGTGGCACGGCCAGTGTCTCTTTGTGAGTGACATGACTCTGCAAAGTCCTGGACATTGTGCTGCAAAACATCTGAAATACCTTGTCCTTTTTTCTTCCCTGGGAAAGTCAGACCCCAGCTGCAACGATGCTGGAGGGTCTGCCTTCCTGGCAGGCTGCATGGTGTCCTGGAAACTGAAAGGTTGGCTGCATGCTTTGGGGCACAGAACAGATGTTCTCACTCTCCAGAAGCCACAGATGTGGGTATTATTTTCCCCAAAGATGGTTCATGCCTACCCTGCCTTCAAGTAGGAGATTGCACTGCAGTATATCTGCATTAAAACAGCCCTATAGAGAGCAGATGTCATTTGGAAATCTCCCAGCCTTGGGGTGTAAGACAGCTGACATGCACCCACTTGAGACTCCGGCAGGCTTTATTAGTGATATATATAATACACATACACAGAGCTGGAAAAAAGATGTCCATGCCCACCCTGCTCTACTTCAGCAGCCTCAAGGGATCCAGCTCCCCAGTGCTGCTGGAGTTTCTGCATACTGGGGAAATGGTCAGGATCCTGACATAGCTTTACATCTCAGCCTCTTACTCCTCTTGCAGTGGGAATAAGGATTCCTGATTTTAGGTCCTGAAACCATCATCCCCTGAGACAATGTATCTGCTGCTACAGTCAGAGGAACTGTAGCTATGGATGTACAATGAGACCTTTTCTATTCTAGGGCTGATGGCATGCTGTGACTGAAGATACATTCTGATAGCTCCTGGCAGAGTGACTCATGAGGGAGATGTTTCCTGGAGCTCAGCACCAATGTCCTGAGGCCAGCTGAGCAGGTAGGTGGCTTGTGTGCTGGATTTTGGCTCAGTAGGACTGTGTCCTATCTGCTGCAGACATGTGTGATCTCAGGTGAGTCGTTAAGGTGTGTTAGAGATGGACTTGGCAACGTGGTGTACCCTTAGGTTAACTGCTGTAGAGAGTATTGGCTAGAAGACTTTCTGCACTTGTAATTCAATGCATGCCATCCGCCGATTTTTATTAACAGCTGCCTTATGACTAGATATCCACGTGTCTCTGAAATCACCAATGGGAGACACTAGAGTAGGGAGCTGCAGTGAACAGGTGACTTGGGTTTTTCAGGAGAGTGTATAATACCTTAAGTATCTGACTTTGCTTTAATTTTAATCATTCTGACCAAACTGAGCACCCCAGGCAAGACCTGGTCCCTCTGAGTGATAAGCCGCTAAGGAAGGAAGAGGGGAGGAGGTGTGGGTCTTTCACAAAGCTGAAAAAGGAATCAGGGCCAAATCTCTTACTTCCTTTCAAAGGGGCACAGGCTTCTAAGCATGTGATGCTTTAGAAAAGCACATTGTAAAAATCTGTGGATTGAGGAATTAGTGCCCCCTCGGGGAGGATTACACTATGTCTCTGAATCCCTGGCATTTTGGGTCTGTCATTGCAGCAGATCAGCAGTGTCAGGGACTGCAGGCAGCTCTGTGAAGCATGCACATACATACAGCTTTCTGTGCAACATGCAAGGGGGAGGTATTATGGCTTTAGTGTCTTTCCACCCTCCTGCCAGGCCTTTGGACCTGTATTGACATGACCTGGATAATGGGAATGAGAGGGGAAGGGTGAGCTTTATGTGATGCTGGTGTTTTGGATATTTGCAACCCACTTTCTGTCTGTCTTGGTGCAATACTATCTCCAAAACCTCTGGGTCAGGCTAGCCTTACAACATCCCCTGGTGCAACTCTGGAGGACTGGGGCTGGGGATTCTTTTTATGTTCAAAGGAGAAAGGAGTCATCAATGAAAAGCTGAACTCCATCATTGCAATCCCTTCCAGCCCTCTGGTATGGCATTTCCCCTCCCAGGTAAGAGCAAAGACAGACAACAAAGCCCATGGTGCCTAGGTGATAGTTTTCCTTGCTTCAATAGTCTGTGAGGTCCTAATCTCTTCCCTGTCTCTTTTCCCCACCATGCCCCTGGCCAGCGGCGGGCGCTGGCAAGTTCTCCATGGGCAGCAGCCAGCCTGCAGCAATAATGAGAGCAAGTCAGGCAGTGCCATCCTATACAAGCCTCTGTCTGCTCTGTGTGTGTGCGTTTGCGAGAGTGCACGCTCTCGTTCTCCCTTCTCCCCCTTCCCTCTCTTTCGTAACCCCCCTCCTTCCACCAGCTCTTGTTCTTTTCATGAGATGCAGGGCTAGAGAGCCAGGAAAAGTGGCACAGTGCTGCTGCTCCTTCAGAGGTAACTGTGGCAGGGCTGGGTTCTTCACCCTCCCTGATGCACCAGGAGTCTGCAGACACTGTTCCTCAGGGTCCCAACCAGCTGTGTCCATGAAGCACCAAAAGCCACGTAGCCACCACCCTACTGCCAGCTGCAAGACAGGTAAGAGCAGAGCTAGGAGGGTCCTCGTGGGTGATGAAAGGCTCTGTGGTCCTTTGCTTGCTTATGAGTCCCTGGGGGAGGGGTTTTTACTTGCCCCAGTTTTCAGTGGGAAAGATGGCTGCACCGGCAAAACGGGAGAGGAAGGGTGCTGCTCAGATGTCACCGCTATTGATGTCATGGCAGTGCTTCTCCCAGTACATTAATCTCCTATGGTGTCTTATGAATGGTCAAAGGGACACAGGCACTGCTTCTAATTAAGCAGGCGGGGAAAGAGAGCAGCATATTTCATAAGTTAAGCCCAGCCCAGACCTGTCTGGGCTGGTACAGGAGCACAGGACTCATTCTAGGGTGATCTCCGTTTCAATGGGATTAGCGGTGGGCCTTTGATGCTGAGAGAAAACATCAGCCTATGCTGGTGCCTGCGGCTCTTCGATCTTCACCGTCTTTTCATCCATTCTCCCTCCCCCCCCCCCCCCACTATTGTTGTTATTTTAAAATGGTGGATTGTATTTCCTTTGAATGTTTGGATGTCATCTGTGACATTGTGACTAACACTGTGGTTAATGCTGGGACTGAGCTAGTTAAAAATAAGACTAATTGGAGCAAAAAGACAACATGTTGATGGCGAGAGAACAGCATTGAGCAAAGACCGTAGCAAAAACTTGCAGATGGCAGGAGCATGTGCACTCTTTGGGGGAAGAATGGGGAGTTAACTCATGGGGCTACTTATTCTTCAGTCCTGACTGCAGGGATGCTGTAACTCATGGAGACTGCTGCAGCAGCAAGGGTCATCTCTTTGCCATCATTCAATGGGTGGGGGAAATAGACTGGTGATTTGGCACAGCTAAGATATACAAGGCACCCATTGTGCTAGCATCTTCTCTCTGGCTGAGAGAAGCACCCAGTCTCACTGCACCCAGTCCCAGAGGAGCAGAGTTGCATTCCCCCATCTGGGGAGTGTACACATTGCTTAAAGGGCTGTCCTTTCACTGTCCTGTTGTGCTGCCCTTCTCTGAGGCTCACTTGTTCCTGCAGTCCCAGGCTCCTCTGAAGCAGCATGGTCTGCGATAGCAGGACAAGCCTGGCCTCGCCCTGCAGTCCGTCCATGTGGCTCTAGAAACATTGCCCAGTTCCTAGGGCTTGACTGGTGCAGGTGCTGGCAGAGGTCGGTGTGCATCTCTATCTAGACTGGCACGACACAGGTAATAATTGCAGGACAGTCTCCTGAGGAGAGATTGGTGCTGGATGCAGCAGGCATTTTTATGAAAGAATCTCCATCTGCTGGAGAAAGAGGATGAGCCCATCTAACTCAATTCATTTATGTTTTAATTCAGGCTAGAGCAGCAGCCTCCAGAAATGAAAGAGAAATCCCAACTCAACCATGCAGTTAACTCTGTATTTTATCGTACAAATATCCATTCAACTGCTCACATGCTTAAAGTTAAGCACGTGCTCAGTGGGAATGATCTCCTGGAGCCACACTGTGTATCTGTATACTAGTTAATAGCCCCAGTAAATCCTTGCTGTGGGACCTGGATGCCTTGTTGAGCCTGAGTTTTTGAAATAACAGTGATAAGAGCAAAGAAGCGTAGACCTTGTCCATCATAAATGGATTTATGACTGCAACTCTGAGCTCTTGGGGCTGATTTCTAACATTCAATAAATGAGTAGTTTGCAGTGTTCAGATTGCAAAATGTAGGCTACTTGCAAGCACTTTGAATCATCTCTTAGCAGAAAATTAACCCCGTCTGTCAGCAAGCCTCACTTGTCAAGCCTGGCCTGTGTCAAGCATCAGATCTCAATCAAAACATACAAGGGACAGAGCATCTGCAGTAGGGGATCTTTGTGGAGCTCTGTCTGTTGGGGTGGATCTGTCTTGACTTCCCAACCATAAACACCAGCGGTGTAACAGATGCTGCCATACTGACAGCAGCAGCAATGCTGAAAACTGGGAGGACTCTGAGGCTGCACAAAGCAGTTCTGTGTCAAGCCCAATCCTTTCTGCCTCCCTGCTCCACACTAACAGCATCCTCTCCAATGCGCATGCAGAGGCACTGACTAGCTTCTTTATGTGTAACTGCTCCTGGGCACGGGAGCATGTTTCCTCAGAAAACAATTATGAAATTGTAATAAAGTGCTTTAAAGGGAAAATTCTTCCCTTGATTCCTGTCTTGCGTGTTGTCCTTCTCAGCCCAGAGCCTCCCACACTGCTTAGCTGTTGGTTTTGCTTGCTACCTGCCTGGAAGGAACTGGGGACAGAGTGGAGAGCACACAGGCTGGGGCCAGAAGCCATCTTGCAGCAGAGGCATCTGTTCTGCTGCAGCAATTGTAGTGCCTGAGAGCCACAAACATGTCCAGGAGACACTTTTATCATTGACACAGGGGAGAATTTAAATAGCCATGCTCTCAAGCTAAGCCAGAGACAGAACTGTGGATCACACTTTATGTAATTCACTTTTATTTTTAAACATAGTCTTTTATTTTCAAGGGGAGTTCAACTCAGTGGGTGTCTCCTCTTTCCTGCTCTTGTTAGCACATGTGAAGTGGCTTCTTCTATCAATCCCCCATCTGGTATATCTGCTGCTTGGTTTCCTCACCTACCCCTGAAACTCAAGCTCTCCTTGTTTCACCCTTCAGGCTCTCATGCTTGCTGAGCCTGATGTGGAGAATGATTTGAGGTTTAAGGTGGATAGAAAAAACAATCCCTTAAAGACATTCTGAGCTACATGTCTGGATATTTCATGGAGCTCCTTTTTAGGAGGGGGATCTGTTCTTGTGGCTTTCTTCACAAGTAAGACAAGTCTGTGATTTGTTTTGCAGTTTAGGAAGGTATCTATGTCAGTTGTAATTTATTCCTCTCCAGACAGTCACCTTACGCTGGACCAAGTGTGTTTTCTAGTGGACCCTCATACAAGCAGGCAGGCAGCCTGCCATAGTGAGCATAACACTGCATATCATATGTCTGTTACTAAAAGTTTTCTTTCAGCTTTAATTGCAAATAGTGTTAGAGAACAGCAAGCTCTGGAGGTAAATTAACTATTAATCTGAATTACCTTGGGGTCAGGCCCATATAGGTACCAGTCTTGATTCTGGATAAATTTTGAATTGCCATATGTCAGAGGACATCGAATGATGCTTAGTGTCATTAGAGATTTGCTAGGATTGACACTCCAGGTCAAGGGTGGTTGTTCTTTCCAGTCCTCCATCAAGGCCCCTCAGGTCACACCAGAAGTGGACCAGGTGCTGCAGGCTTGTAGGTGAAATAAAGGCAGGCTTTGCAGCATGCAGGTCACCTGAATTCTCAAAGCAGTGACTACTGTGGGAGGCAGTCAGCCTCATGTAACTGGCATTTTGCAGTCACAGGACCTACATGACTGAGCATCTTCCAGAGAGATCATAGAGGCAACAGGATCTTACGAAAACACTCCAAGGAATGATTCCACCTGTGAGGATGTATCTGCCAAACATCACAGCAGTCTGAATAAGCACTTTCTTGGCACCAGGGAAAACCTCTTGGGCTAGGAAGTTGTGAAGCACACCCTGGAACAAGCTCCTTGCAGTACAATACTAGAAAAGAGAGATGCTGGCACAGACCCAGGAAAAGTCACAAAGGAAGAGCGAATGCAACCCCAAAGAAGCTCAAAGCCCCTGTGGCATGGATCACTGTAAATATGACAAGGGCACAAAGTCAGAAATGAGAAGTGGAAGCGACAGTGGCAGGCTTGGCGTGACAGCTCGTTAAGCATAGAATAATGGAATCCTAGAGCAGCAGCAGACCCCTGTGGAAACAGAGCAAGAGAGAAGACACAGAGAAGTCTGCTTAAATGTCAAGGTGAAGGAGTTTGTTTAAGGCAAAGCCACTGGAGATGTGAGCCAAGCAAATGAGCTAGTCAGTGTAGGCATCCTCTGATCTTCCAGCTCCCACCAGAGAAGGGTGATTAGCTGCCAGCTCTGGGAGGAGCATCCCTGTACCTGGAGAGGCAAAAGTCACACAACTACCAGCCAAAGCCGCCTTCCTGATCCTGCTGGATGTGTAAGGACAGACGTACTGGAAGGAAGAGATGTCTTCAGGCCACGCAATTCCGTCTAGCAGTTGGGTGGCAGAAACTGCAACCAAGTGAAACTGTAGGAGGTGTTTGGTCCAGAAGAAGTTTCTGGGTAGAAAAGACTTGAATGATGATCAATGAACAAAACACATGGAATAGGCAGGGAAGTATTTAAAATAATAGGGAGAGTGAAAATGCCCCTGAGGTGGTGGAGAGAAGACTAATATCCAGGGAACAGGCTGGCAAATTCCTTTCCACCCTGCCCAGTGACAGACCAACACTCCCAACGCTGCACATGTTCACCACTTGTGTTTTGCTGTTAGCAGGTCATGAGGAAATTGCTTCAATGTATTTGTTGGAGAGATTTAAAATTTTGGATGGGATTCAAGCCTAATATCAAAATGAGTTGTTTCATTAAAAGCTTTTAAATAGAAGCTAGAGTAGTCAAAAGCAGGAGAGCTGTTTAAGAAGGAATTTGCCATAAAACTCTTCTGCTGCACAGAAGCTTTCTAAAATATTACCCTGTAAAAAATGTAATTCTCTTTACCTGCAATTTAATTACATTTCCCATAGTGCCTGTGTCAGCATAGTTCACTTCTTTTTGCTCTGCGTTAACTCACACCCGGCCACAGAAACTAGAAGAAAAAACTGTTGATGTTCAGAGTTGTTTGTGGGTTCTTACAGGATCTCACTGAGGTCACAAAAAGGTTGTACTTACATATTGGAGAAATAGGAATATAGAAATGTGGTCTCTGTCTATGTTGGTGATGGCTGTGAGATGGCAATATAGAAAACTGGTGTAATAGCAGGAGGAGAAGTGGGAGCACTCATGTGGTCCTCTGATTTATCCCATCCAGAGTTAGTGGATCAGAGTTTTTGACCTGTTGGAGACTGCAGCAAAGTCCAAGTATCTGAATAAGGGACCGGAATCATCTAGAGCTTTGTTGATTAACATTTTGTTGACCTCCTTCACCCCATAGCTTCTGTGTATGTAAATGAGATCTGAGAGTTGCCCTGGAAGTATTATGAAAACAACACTTGTGATACCCTGTGGTTGCTCAAAGAGAACCTGGAAATGTGGAAATGCATTAGAGCAAAAATGACACGTTAGAAGTTAAACCCTTGGTGATGTTGTATTAAATTTGCCTTGTGTTTGGGGCAAGGGCTGAACCTGAGCGTTACTTAACTTGAACAAACCAGCTTGTCATAGCAGAGGCATAAGATGAACCTCAACCTTTGACCTTGGCTGAGAGGAGATTGTATCTGCCATGGTGTTTTCTCAATGCTTGTCTTCTGATAACTGGACACATGATTAGTCTGAGTCAGGATGACCTGGGCTTTGTGATGGGAGGATGAGAACAAGGCAAATATTTCCTTTCACATTGAGCTGTGAAAGAGGGGATCCAAGATGATGGACAGCTGGGATCATTACTGCAGTGCTACTAATCCCTTCATTTTTGTAGTAAGTTTAGCAAGATTCTGTCTCTGCCTAGGGATGTTGCCTGGTGATAATGTGCTATCTCAAGACGTGCTTCCTGCTAGTAGCACCAGGATTAGGCACAGCAGTTTATTAGCAGAGGAGAGGCTACAAGTTTCCAGGAAAAGGACAATGACTTGTTTAACTGCAGAGGGCCTTTCTATTTATTTATTTGTTTATTTATTTATTTATTGTAGTTGATCAACTTCATTATGATCAAAAAAGCAATAAAGCAATGGAGATCCCATGGCTTGAGCTCTCAGTGAGTCAGTGACACACACCAGTGCCTGTGCAGCCTACATAACACCCAGATGTGCTAAGCTGAGAGGTGGGGCTGTGCTGCAGCTGCACCATGTCGGAGCCCTGGGTTAGGTTGTTCTTAGAGTCCCTGGGGTGAGGCACTGGACATCTTATATGCATCCTTTGGAGGATGAAGGTGTGGGTGCAGGAGTGAAAAGGGAATTGGAGCCTATAGCTATGGGGTGAGCACACTGAGAGAGGTTGCAGTGAGTGAGCAGAACTGCACACATCAGGTGAGAGAAAGGGGGAGATGGATGCAAGGGGTCAGTCACATTAGTGACTTGCCAAGTGGATTTTTTTGATTCTGTCATCCCATGCCCTGCAAAAAGGTCCTCCCTTGCCTGTTGCCAAAATTTTATTTGGCCCTGCTGACATCTGGTCACTTTAATTAAACTCTCCCATCCCTAATGTCTGTGACAACTCTTGATGATCTGTGATCTGAGGGCAGCAACCTTCCCTAAACCTCAGAGGAGCCGATTAAAATGGTGCAGGCGGATGCTTTTCTCCAACATACCGAGGGTGACAACAGCGAGTGCTTTCGCAGTCATCTCCCCCTCCCCACCCCCAGATGCTCCCTGCCAGACTTTGGCATCCACCGCACGTGCAGAGCAGTTCCCCATCTCCAACGGGGGAGAAGCTGGGCTTTTGCTGCCAGGTGGGTGTGGAGGGGACGCAGCGAAACGTGCTGCTCCGGTGGGCTCCCCGGCAGTGCCGCTGATGAGCAGCGGGAGCCAGCTGCACAGCAGAGCATCAGTCTGCTGGCTTGAGGCTGCTGTAGGGGTTTGCTGGATGTGAGAGAGCTGCTCTGAGCTGCGCTGCTGCTGGCCAGAGAGAGGTGGGGAGGGGAGGAGTGTCAAAGTGAGACTTTCACCCTGTGCAGGGGGTTGTCTCTGAAGAAGACCATTCTGCTCTCTCCGCAGAGCCTCTCTGACCACACTGTCGGCACAGACCCACTGGCAGAGAGGACAGGTCAAAGGCAGTGAGTATCTTTTTCCTCTGTGTCTGTCTGTCTGCAGTGCCTCTGTTCAGTTTTTTCTGGCTTTTGCTGCATTTGAATGAATGGTCTTAATATCTTGAAGCCCCTGAGATCTCATGGTTTGTTTTGTTTAGGATTTTTGTTGTTGTTGCATTTGTTGTGGGTTTTTTAACCTTTGTGCTGCTACTGTTTTTTTCTATTGGGATGGTTTCTTTATCTTTGCTCAGGTGATCTCCTGGGTTGGTTTGATAACCTGCATGTCACAATCATACCCCTCCCTTTCTGTCTTCCAAGGAGAAACCCCAAAACACATTCATGATGAGACTGGCGATTCTCCTTGACTGGGGTCCTTTTGTAGGAGGGGGAGGTAGGATGAAGGATGGAGAGAGAAGCGAAAAACCTCACCATGGACACCTACCAGGATGCCTTTACCAGACGGCACAGATTGTATTTCTAAAGTCAAAATTGACTGGCTTTATTTGCAATCAGAGGAAATATCCGTGGGTATGTCAGTTTAGCAGTGGGATTGCCTTCACAGGAAATGTAGGTCTTGGCATCTGTGAAGTCATACAGACTTTGGGATCACAGGGAAGTTCAATGCTGCCTAGCTGTGCAGGTTGTTGTTGCGGGGGCTGGCAAGTGGGTGGGAGCAGGGGCAAGCAGAAGGCTATTTCATAATAGTATCCCAAAAAGCAGGCTGCTAGAGGAGGCTGCAAGGGAGAGGGCACCTAGCTCTGCTTCCAGCTGTCGCTTTGCAGTAGCAGCAGGAAAGAGGAGTAGGGGCTGCTGGACTCTAGAAAATCATGTGCTATGGCCCCACATGCGGGTGAGGCTGTTAATGAGAAAATTTGAAGGGGCTTAAGGAATTACAAGGATTGATTTCAGTTAAAGCGCATGGAAGCAGCCGGTCAGGGCAAGGATTAAGGAAATACACTCACAGGCATGTAGCACAATCCCAGTTCCATTAATTTAGTTGGGAAGAGGCTTTGTTCATTTTTAATGTAATCAGATTTTAAAAGGGATGTTGCATTGGACAGCCCAAGCTCTAGGATCTCCCCAAGCTCCAGCAGAGCAGGGTCCTGGTTCCTTTGCACACAGTCTCTACTCTTACCAGTTCCTTTGTCTCCTCCTCCATTTTTTTCTTGGGACAAGAGGACATGGAGGTTACCTGGAGCTTGGCCTTGTCCTGGCATATAAGAAACCTTTGCCCTTAGCTCACCATACAGTCCTGCTCTATTCCATTGGTCTCCTGGCTGGTGGACCTCACCTTCACACTCTGGTGTGAGATTTGTTCAGTCAGCTGCCCATGTGCCAAGGCTCACAGGGACATCTCTTCCTTCCCCTGCACCTCTCTCCTTCCCTCCTTCCTTCCTTCCTTCCCCTTTGCAGACTGTACATCTCCTTGGTGGCTCCCCACAGGCTCCCACCACCCCAAAGAGGAGATGCTTTCTTTGAGTTATTTTTGTGTGAGTGCTTAAGCCTGTGATGGTGAAAGGACCAGCATCTGCAGACACGTGAAAGTCCTCCTTTATTCTATTTGCAGTGCCAGCTTTTCCATGATGCGTGGCCAGTAACATCAGCCATGACCTGGAAGGACAGGGACAAGAGGTAGTTTGGTCTTCTTAGCGAGGTCAGCCCGGAGCTCTGCCTGTTGAGGAGAGAGACCTTCAGAGGTGTTGAATGATGAGTGCGATAATGCCAACTCCTGCTGGTCCATGGTGAGCTGTGACACCAAACTCAAATCACTTTAGACCTGAAGCTGGACTTAACCTGCGGTCTTGGTCTTAGAAGGAAATGCTGTCTCTCCACTGTGATCATCCCTTAACTCTGAACGTCTTCCACTGAAAAACTGACCTTCTGCTCTAGGAGGCAAGGATCAAATGGGTTGAGAACAACTGGCCCTCCTTTTGTTTTACAGAGGATCCTTTGGTACATTTTTAAGTGCTAGGACATGAAACAGTAAATCCCTCCTTCCTGCACTCCTGCCTCCTGCAAACAGCCCTGACTGCTGTCCAAGCCAGCCAGTTAAAGGGTTAACTATAACTGGATGCCTGAATGGCTGCCTTACTGATCCCACGGAGGTAACTGAAAAGACATGATGCATCTCTCATCCCTGCCCATCCTGTTGTTGCCTACCTTGTCCAGCAAGCCTTTCAGCTTGCTGTGGTGCCCCCTCTTCCCTCCTGCCCTTCCCTTGCCTCTGCACCTCCCACGGACCCAGATTCTTTTTCTCTCTTTCTCCTGTGTCCTGTCTTGGAAGTCCTCACCTAGAGATCAGTGTTCCACGAGAGACAAGTTCCTTGCACGTGGCGCAGTGTCTCTGTCCCTCAAACACTCTGATTCCCTGCTGCAGTGCCTTGATCTCAGGCATCAGAGAGAAATCTGAGCAGCACTGCGGTAATGCATGTCACACCTTTCACTGCGAAATTCGTGAGCTTGCTAGAAAAAATAGTGCAGACAAGACAAAGGTTGGAGGTGGGAGGTATCAGGAAAGGTACCAGAAAGATCCCTTAGTGGGCTCAATGTCTGTTTGAGCACAGCAGGTCCAGCATGCTCAGCCAGGAACGCAGCACTTTGCACACTATTGTTGCACTGATGTTTGAGGTTTATGTAGTGTAGCATCCCAAAACCACTAGCCATGGGTCCATAGTTTGAGGCTGTGCAACAATTCCTGCAACTGAAGATCTCCAGGTTTTTGTGCTTGTTAACTGCTGCGAGCTGCCTGTGCTGCGCCAGGGAGACACTCATTGCATTTAATTAACATTTAATTTGCTTTAAGATTACATTAAAATGTGCAATAATAGAAACTCTCTGAAGGGCGGGAGGAGAAGGGGGAAACAGGAATGCTACAGATTGGCTCAGTTGCTGGTGCTGAAGTGTTCTGCAAGAATTACATATGGAAGAGAAAAATAACATACTTCCCTCTACAGTCACAGAAAGTATTTAGCATCTGTTTGGCCGCAGGGCTCAGGGAAGGGCTTTCTTCAGCTAAGAAGTGTGTCCAGCAGCTGAGAAGTGGAGAGTAGGTCACTAAATCTTCCCCCTGTGGTCCAGAGGAGAGGATGGCCTTGTCTGATGTCTTGGGAATCTAGCAGAAGAGATGACCTTGGGCTGGAGAGGCAAACCACAGACTCTGCCCTTCTAGAGACCATGTAAAGTCGTTAACAGGCATCTCTATGGTTTTGAGAGGAGATGATGCGAGTCCTGTATAATGCATGTGTGTGTTTTTTTCCCCCTCTCCTTTTGTGTTCTTCCACATCCCAGGATTATTAATGAAGGATGCTGTGGAAACATTTTCTATCCTGGGAAGGGGCTGGCAAGGACACGAGGGGCTGATGGAGGCACAAAGGCTCTGAGTCTGGTTTGAAATTCAGAGGGAAAAAAGCAATAAAGCCATTTTCTGCCTGGGTAAACCTGTCACGAAAGAGGCAGGTTTAGCCTGCTTATGTAACCCTGACTCTAAAGAAGCTACTTGGGATTGATCCTAGCCACAGTTTCATGGCTCCGCTGCACAGGCTCACCTTGTAGGTGCCTTACTCTCTCTCTTTTTCCTCCCTCCCCCTCCTGCCCTCAAACCGTGGTATTTGGGCTTTTTCTGGTGCTGCTGGATCATGGTGACTTATTTCTGGTATTGCTGCCCTTTGCCTCTCCTTCCACACCTCACCAGAGCAGGATTTCCAAGAAACCATCCCAAAGCACAGTCTTTGAAAGTGTTTTTGCCAGTCAGAGCAGCTGAATGACTGGTGTGGGTGAGCCTTCAGCTGCTCTGGCGCTGTCTGTCCTTAGTGACTGTTCGGCATCTCACTGAAGATGTTTCAGGGTCCCTCCCACAGATGAGGGAACCAAGGACACAGGTCTGATGAAGCACAGAGACACTGTGTTTTTTTGTTCTATTTTATTTTGATTTGGTTTGGTTTTTTTTTTTTTCCTCTCTGGCTAGACTTATAATCAGCATCTTTTTTGGTTTTCCCCTGCTTACACCCCTGCTCCCTCACATCGACCACAGGAACAGAGGGATGAGGACTCGCCTGGGCTGCCTGTCTCACAAATCAGACTCATATAATGATTTCACAGCTATTCTTCCGGACAAGCCCAACCGGGCTTTGAAGTGAGTATAGCTGCAGCGTCTCACCCCAACCCCATTTCTGTCCTTCCCCTCCCTGCCCACCACCTCTTCCAGTATTATCTTCCTTTTATTGTACTTCGTATAAGCTTTGACTGGTTCTTTTAGCCACAAGGAAGAAGGAAAACAAAACTGTGCTGATACAGCAGGAACAGCTTTTTCAGAAAATACCCGGATCATTGATACAAGTTCTCCTGTGAGACAGGACATGCGCACTGTCCCCACTGCTGTACGTGGAACATGTCTGCGCATATCTGAGGATGTAATTTACCCCTCTGTCATCACAAATCAAAGTCTGAACAGTTGACTCAGTGTAAGAGGTGACCAGCAATTTCAGGTCGCTGTCTGCTTTAGCTAAGCCTTGCTATTAAGCACTACCCAGAAAGTTCTGTGTTAGTTTGCACGACACTTAAGGTAGATGCTTCTGACAATCCAGAGTCCTGATTTGAGATAAGTGGGATGGGATTCATGTGATCACAAGTCACTGCTTATACCTGAGCTAAGACTTTAAACTTTCCCTGTAAGTCAACAAAGAGAGAGAAACAATCCTGCAGGGATGGGTTTAATTTTGCTTGACTTTTGGCTTTTACAATGTAAATGTCTACATCTGAACTTGTTCTCTAGGCTTCTGCTTAGAGTCAGTGAGGAAAAATTAGTCCCTTTTTGGGTGTGATTCATCTGGTCTATTTTACCCACTTACCTGGGGATGTAAGCTGAAGAGAGTCAAGTCCCTGCAAGTCCCTCTGTTTCCTCTCACTGATTCTAAAGGGAGCCAAGGGTGACTTGCTCACCTGGAGACCTTGACATTGTAAACCTCCAGTGTTAAGTGAGAATTCCAGCCTTCCTTGGTGTCCTTGTCAAACAGCCCTAGAGGTGACCAGTGGCCATGGGTTGTCTGTAACTTACCCCTTCCTTTCTTTACAGAAGACTGTCAACAGAAGAAGCATCAAGATGGGCAGACTCTTTTGATGTCCTTTTGTCCCATAAATGTGAGTAGAGGTCAAATTCTACCTTTTTTACCCTCGTACCCTTAACACTGATTGTAGCTAGAGCAAACAACACATGCATTGCATAGAGCAGAAATGGTCCCTCAGGTAGCTCCTTACTACCCGCTAGTCAATGCTCGCAGTCATTTATAGGAAGGACTTGTCCTCTGGTTAAAAGGAGTGAGTTTATGTGGGTTTCCTTCCTGGCTTTGCTCTTGACTGAGTGATCACAACTGATAAAGTCATTAGTCCAAGGTCTAGCCTTCTCCAGCTCGTGGGGATGTGCTAGAGGGAGGACCCCAAGGCTGTAGCCATGTGTACCATCCTTTGGAGTGTACCCCTGGATCCAGTCTTTCCACACAAGCAAATGGCAGGTTCTCAGCTCTCTAAAGCCTCCTGAGATCCATGACACCAGCTTGTTCCCCTCTCCCTCCAGCTGCTCTTCTGAGTTGCTGTGCGGCTATGCTGTGTTGAAGTGCAGCCTTTTCTACAACACAACAGTGTACGTGGTTCAGTAACCTTGAACAACTTGCTCTGTAAAAGAGAAATCATGCGTGGTAGCCCTTAGCAGAATCCAATTTACAGTTTCCAATGCAAACTTGAAAATTTCACATCCAGAAACCTTATGCAAACGTATAATCAGAGCACCCCACTCCATTCAATAGATCATATCAGTTCTGTTCAGAAAACATTATTCAACTTCAGAGACATTTTCACACTGGGAAATTATAAACAAGACAGAGAAGCTCACAGTATAAGTTCACTGATGTGTTTCTATTGGAGAATGAAACGAGAGAGTCAAGGTTGGAGAAAAGTCAATGTGGGTGGTGAACCATTTTATTACAACAAGGAACTGTCTGGCTTTCTTAGAGATTCAGGTTTTTCTGCACTTAATTTTTAAAATATAAGTGTAGAGTAACATTATTATTTATATAAAGTGTAATTTTGCTGGATTTCTACTGAGATGACAACAGTTTTGGCAGGGAATTAAGTGACAACTTTAAACAGGCTGGCTGACCAAGGCAGAAAAAGCAATATATAATTTTAGCAGCAGTATCTTGTGGAGATTGTTGCTCTTGTGGCCAATAGGGGAAAAAAATATATGGTGTTGCTGGGTATGGCTAAGAGGGAATGTTTATTTCGTGGAAATTCAAAACAAGAAGGGAAAAATGTACCAATTTGACTATTGGGTGCCTGGGGAATAACGAGGGGGGAGGACAGGATATTCACATCAGCATTGCGATTCTGTACTTGAGCCCCTGTTCCACCTTCACCACTGTAAAAGCTGAAATTTTCCTTCTTAGATACAGACTGCAGCAAAAGTTCTTTTGTTACAAAAGCCAGTGAATTTGCGCATCTGTGTACTGACATTATACAGATTGTTCCCTCTTCAGCTGACTGCTGCAAATGCTAAATCAAACCTTATTTCATTTATTTTGTTCAACAGCCTCCACAAGAGTTTCTGGTTTTATTAATAGATTAGCCGTATAGAGTGATGAATTATCAGAATTTTTCCTGTCTCTAGAGTGGAAAGTAACTGTGATAACTCTGGTACCTAATGAAAAATATTCGGCTCCCAATAACAATAGAAGGTGATCTTTAAAAATTAAATTAATCTTTTTCTTTATTTTTTTTTAATCATCAGTCACAGTGACATTGCCTGGTGATTGGTGAAAAAAAAATGTTGTTTAATAAACTACTTTCTAAAGGAATATATTACAATTGTTCCGCACCTGAAGTTTCTGGAATTGCAAGCCTGGCAGTCAAGGGTTATAATGATGCAAATGCAGAAAGCCCTGTTGAAACAGAAGTGTTGTTTTAGTTACACAACTGGTTTAAAGGAGAGAAAAGCATGTATCCATAAATTAAGTTTTATTGTAAAGTCATTGTGGTTTTACTTATGTATACTTGTATCAAAACCACAGAGCATTGCCAGAGATCTGCTATGGAAGCAGAACAAGAGAATTGCATTTTTGCTGTTAGAGATGTGCTGATGTTAGACAGGTAGGGGTGTCTTTTGCTTTATCTGATCAAAATTTGAGAGTAAGAAAAGCAGTGCCTGGCCTGGCTGCATCTGCCTATAGTGAAGCTGCTAGCTAATACTGTGCTTTAAGTGGTGAGAGAAGGACGGAACTGTCTCAGTGTAATTTCCCTGTGACTGCCCAGGTGAACAATATTAGCCAGGGAAAATCTGAATTCATGCTTGGGGGCATGGGCTAAGCAGCAGCTGGGCTCAGGGAGAATTTTGCCTGGGGCTCACAGCATCAGCAGGTAGACCTCTTCTGATTGACATACCTGTCATAAAATCTTTCTTCGCTAGATGGACAATTCATCTATTTTGGAAGGGGGATTGTGATGCTGGTTTCAGGGGGTTGAATGGTGCTTTCTGCTGTGGTCAGATGTTAAAGTGGTTTAGGGTCCGCTCCAGCCAACCTGTTCTTTGGGGGAAAAAACTCAGAGTGCTCAAGTAGGACACAGGAGATGGATGTAGCAGCTGAAAATGAAGCAATTGTTATGAGTAATATTGCAAGGGGTTGGACAGTGCAGAAAAGAATTCCAAGGAGCACGAAAGTGGATCAGAGCTCCCTAAAAGACTCTCTGAAGTGCCAAGGTGAGCAGGCTGCCCTTGTATATGGAGGAGGTTCACAGAGCTGCAGTACTTTTTACGGGAAAGGCAAACTGTACTCTTCCCACTTCCTATTTTCATGAGTCTCCAAAAGATTTCTAAATGGAAGGTACCAGAATAGGTACCATGCATTATGCAGCCTCTATGGAGAGTGTCATTGTGCTAATTTTTGTCAGATATCCTTTGAAGTGTGATGGCCCTCTGGAGCCCTCCTCCCCCTCCTCTCTCCCCACATTGTCTTAATAAATTACCTCTGTAGGTAATGTTTGATCCTGACACACTGCTGTCTGGCAGTATCTTGAGCAGAGGTTCGAAAACTCTTAGGTTTTGAAGCAGTTCCGTGTCTCCAGAGACTCCCAGTCTGGGCAATGTCCCTCTGTATAGAGTGGTCTGATTTGAATTAATTCCCTGGTCATTTAAGAAATAATTTGTGTTGACATTAGCAAGAGATTGTGAGTAGGGAAGGCAGAAAGGCTCTCTCTGTTACAGCCCCACCTTCTCTTTGCACTGGCATTGGGACTTAAACATCGCAGCCTAGTTGTTGTAGAGTAACCAGTGTTGAACGGTAGGATGCAGCTCAGTTCTGTTTCATTGATAGCTCTGGATGAATCGGTTAACACAATGATATCCTACTTGGTTTTGCTAACGGGTGAAGCAAATCAACTTGAAACTGGCTGACTGGTCAGCCAGTCAGTCCCCTTTTTACAGCAGGAGCCTTGTCTGAGTTCACTGCAAGAGACACAAGCACAGCGTAGCAGTGTTCCCTTGGGTCAGGGCTTCTGAGCATGGCAAGCAACAGGAGAGAGGAGTTTGATTTTACTTACAGCAGGAAATTGGGAGAGTAAGAGACAGATTGTATGCAGCATGCTTCCTTGGGTGTCCAGGGAGCAAAACCAGTGTTTTTTACATGCTAGATTTTGGCATCTTTTCCCATTTTGTGCCAGTGCAGATTAGCGAAGGCTCCCAGAGACTTGGAGCTCAGTGTGGTCTGCAGAGTCTGTGTGCATTCATGTGAGTAACTGCGGAGTAGTCTCCTCTCTGTACCCACGCCCAGGAGGTACAGGCTGGTCAGCCAGACGGAGATGTCTTTTGACAGGCTGCTGGAGGGAAATACAAGCAATAGAATATCTCGTTTTGCATCCCTTGCAGGCTGGACACACACATGGCTTGACGTTTGTTCAGAATCCAGCAGGACAGTCTGTCCTCAACCCTTAGCCACTTTTCAATGAAGCATACAACACAGAAAACCTTTGCCCTAAATTTACAATTTTTTTATTTCAATCACCCCTCCCCCATTTTTTGTGATCTCTGCACTCTTCTGACCAAACTTTATTGTTGTCCTCCTCCTTCTGTTGTCTACACATTGCTCCTCTTCCTACGCAGCACAGGAATATCGCTGCCTACTCCTAGTTCTTTCTAAGCCAGAACAGCATTAGCATTAGCATTGTGCTGGTGACAGGCACCTAACATTCAATGAAGCAATGCTAAGCACCATTGAGAGCATGAACATATGCTACACCAGAGCATTGCAGCCTTGCCTCTTCAGGCCTGGACCAAATATGCTCTATAGAGCTACTC
Organism: Psittacula echo; assembly: GCF_963264785.1. Lineage (NCBI taxonomy): Eukaryota > Metazoa > Chordata > Aves > Psittaciformes > Psittacidae > Psittacula > Psittacula echo. Next base: position 22,120,161 of record NC_137740.1, read on the forward strand.
CATCTACCAGCCATAAAGACTCCACTGTTACTCCCTACACGAAATTGATTGCCCTGATGGTGTGAAATGCATGCATTAAATAAATTATTGCTGATCCCTTTCTCACTCTGACAGTAGCTAATATTTGGTTATTAAACTGTCTGCCTGAATGATTTAAGACACTAATCTCAGCTCTTCCTCATGTTGGGGAAGCTTGTGGTAGTTAAGACCTCTGTTGTGTTTTGTGCTAGCCACTTCAGTCCCTTCCTCCACAGCCCTTTTTGCTGGAAAAATCCATTCTCCATGGCCCAAAGAACACCATTTGAATGGGATGTCAGGAGCATTTGAGTTGAGTTCCTATCCAATGACATAGTCATTGATCTGCCTGGCAGTCATCATCTGTAAAACAAAAATTCCTATCATTGTTCAATTCACAGGTGACCCGCAGGATTATAGCTGTACAGTGCACTGCAGTATCGTGGGATAGGGTAATGTACAAGAACTTGCCCAATCCTTCGTGTCAATCCGCTTGTGCATTCCCTTGGTCTATCTGAATGGAGAGTAGGCATTTTGAAGCTTACATTTACACTGCAAAAGTAAAAAACAAATGTCTTCCACTTCTCTTTCAGACTTTAGACACTCAACAGAAGAGCTCATTTCTTTGCCTTCATCCTATCTACTCCATCAGTACTGATATACTTCTTTGGCTTCACACAAGGCTCACCACTGTTGAGTCAACTTCCTGAATGATAGGTCAATAGTTGTCTTGAAGGGCTGTGGATCTATATTAGTATATACTAGTATATCTCTGTCTTCTCAAATGGACATACCTTTAGGCTACACATGTTAAGGATATCTTATGCTGCTGCATCTGAAGACCTCTAATCCTGCTTTTCATTTTTGTGCTTTTTCTGTAAAACATCCATGTGGAGTCATATTTTCTGGGTGCTCAGATCATCTTCCAGGATATTTCAAGAGGCTGCCTCAGTACGTGATGCTCATACCACACTGCAATTCAGTGCTGGTTGCCCCAGCAAAAAAACCTGTCCAGCTGGGTGAGATGAGCTTTAAAATACTGTTCATTCATTAGCAATGCTTCCTTGATAGCCTTCATGTGCAGGAGGAGATTAAGGTCAACATCCAGGTCAAATTCCAGCAAGGAATTCCCAGGTCCAGCCTTATAATTTCCAGCTCCTCAAAGGCTGTGAGGAGGGCACAACAGGAGTATATAAAGAGGAGAACTGCTAGACACTATTAATCTATCTGCTGCTTAAACTTACTTTAAGATAAAAAAGAGCTGATTGACATGACAGCATGAGGCAGAGCATACAGAAACCTCCTGTTCACAGGGGAGACCTGCTTCGGCTGCTCACCAGTGCAGGGCTGAAGCAAACTCCTTCCTCACTGCATCAATCATAATGTCCCCTTCTTTTAGCCAGTATCATATTTTACAGGTGGTATGTTTTTAAGATACTGTATTTGCCGTGCAAAGCTACTGTTCCTGCTGATCCTTTGTCAGTCTTGATGCTCTGGGGCTGTTGTAGGGGAAAGGGGAGGGAGGAAAAAAGACCAGGACAGAAAAAGGGGAGCAAGACCTCTACAGGGACACACAGTAGAGCATGTATAGTCACAGCAGTGGGCTTGGGTGCTGGAATATTTGTCAAACGCTCTAGGATCTGATGATAGATAAAATGACATACATCTCAGGGAACTGCAGCTTTCTCACTTTTGTGCTTTCTTCTTTCTCAAACCTGTCAGCCTGCTGCTATGTCTTCTCCTTTTCCTCCTGCAAAGACTTCCTGCTCCTCACTCCCAAGTCCTCCACTTGCTCCCACCACAGACCCTGTGAATTTTGTAGGTATTAAGGAGGACACAGGTTTTGAAAATTTTTTCTGTCTTCTAGGTTACAGGAAGGGGAACAGCCCTAGAACATCGCTCTCATTCACTGCATTTGTCTACTTATTGAGATGCTCAAAGCAGCCACAGGCAGCACGATCCTTACAGGGACCCTGCTCCCAGACATGCCTTTGGCACTCTGCTCTGCATGCTTGCCAGGGCTAATGTCACATTATTGCCCCAGGCTTGAACCCACAATTTGCACTGTTAATTGTTCTGCAGTGCTCATGGACGAGAGCCCTGTTTTTGTCCACAGTTGCACTCTGAAAACCTGATCTTCTCCTAAAAGAGCATTAATTAAGAAGTGGCAGGACAAGTTGGTATGATACAGCTATTTCTTGCCCTACTGGAGCCGACAGAAGAAGCAAGCATAGCTGAGATGGGACGAACCTATTATAGTCACTGATTGCTGTGCTCTTTGCAACACGGACTGCTGATGGACTACTTAGCAGTGCAGAGCCCATTAACAAAGGAGCTTTGAGAAACGTAGTATGGAGAGGTTTAGTCTGCAATTTGGTCCTGTCTGGCCTAATATCTTTTCTGCCTTTCACTTTGAGAATCTGGGCAGTTGGACATCTCCACTGACTTATGCGCAGCCAGAAATAGCATTGTTAGTTGCTGTTCAACACCCAGGGCCATTTCTTAGGGCTTGAGGCTCAGGATCTAGAGCTGAAAAATATCTCAGTATTCTAAATTATTACCAGAAACAAGAGAAGCAGGAACAAGATTAGGACATACAAGGGAGAAAAAGGGCAGTGTTACATTACTGCTTCTCCTCCCATTCTTAGTGTAGGCCAGAACAAAGCTGCTAGGGAATTTATGATGGGTCTTGTGACATGGCCAGCCCCTGTCTCTAGTGGGCTTGGGTTTGCTGTGGATGTGTGAAAATGACCTGCACCAAGCATCAAGTGTTGCCCCTTGGGGTCTGTCTCAGCTCCCACGCCCCCTGCCAGGAGAGAAAGGAGGGAAGGGGCTCTGCAGAGATCTCTCACTGCAGAAAGAGGGCAGGTGGAGCCCCTAACCCACAGCATTGCAGCAGTTCAGGTCCTGCAACCCCCTGTCAGCCTTTGTCCATCCCTGCCAGGCACACATGCTCTTGCTCCTCTCATCCTTCTGGGGAGTCTGATCTTGCCAAGTGCATTCCCAATTCCATCAGTATTTTTAGACACTTGCTTGGAAATAACCAATGTTGACTCAAGAGGTTTCCAGTCATGAAGTACAAATACTCAGATTCTATAGAAAAAGACCAGGAAAAGTTAGAAACATGTTACTGGGGAAAAAAAACCCAACAAAACCACCAAAGCAAAACAACAAACCAAAATTTAGGAGCCAAATTTATCTCAAGGCTAAAGGAAAGAGAAAGGGCATGTGTGAAACCTTCAGCTACTTCAACTCTGCTGGTGCCATTCAGGGAAAGGAAATAAAATACAATAGCTGTGTCCATAAATATGCCCAGGCAGAGGTTTAAGAGGGCACAGATTGCCTAATAAATCTTTCCTTATTTCTAATCTGTCCTGGCTGACTCAGATTACATTACTGCAATGTCACATTTGCTAAGCATTCGCAAATGATAAGAACGCTTTTACCCCCTGCTAGACAAGTAGTAATTATGCCATGTCCTTTCCCTCTTCCCTTTATTGTAGCTGTAACAGACTCTTCAAGATCCTTCCTCTCTTTAAATCTGAACTAAAAATATGTCACAAGGCAATAAAGCAAAGTGACAGAAAACACAGGAGACAAGTCTACAGATGTTATGTTTTATTAAAGGTTTTTCTTAATGACAGATAGGACATTACAAAGTGTTGTGTTAACATGCACAAGATGCTGTGGCAAAGAGACTGTATCATTGAAGCCTGACGTTTCCAAGAAGAATTTTACAAAGGTTAGGTGCCCCAGTCTTGAAGATAGCCTTTTGCTCTGGTAGCTAGCAAACCACTTTTTCAGAGTGACAGCAAAGGATGTTTGGCTTTGTGGCAGCTCACAAGAGTCCAGCTGATGCGATGGTGTAAGTTATGGACACATCCTGGGATCACAGACCTGGGGAGAAAAATCAAATGGTCCTTAGTAGGCAGGGTTGGATGGAAAGATGTCTATCCTGGGTTCAGCTGTAACAGTTATTTTTCTCCTTCCTAGTAGCTGGTGCAGTGCTGTGCTTCAGCTTTAGACTGAGAACAATGCTGACAACACACCGGTGTTTTGGTTGTTGCTAAGTAATGCTTACCCTGACCAAGGACTTTTCCATCTTTCATGCTGTGCCAGTGAGGAGGGGCACAAGACGCTGAGAGGAAGTAGAGACAGGACACCTGACCCAAACTAGCCAAAAGGGTATTCCATACCACAGCATGTCATGCCCAGTATATAATGGGGGGGGAGTCACCTGGAAGGCCCAGATCACTGCTCAGGTTGGGCTGGGTATCAGTTGGCAGCGGGTGGTTAGCAGTTATATTGTGCATCACCTGTGTTTGTTGTTTTTTTCCTTTCCCTTCTTAGTTTTATATTCTCTCCCTTTGTATTTTCCCTTATTAGTAGTAGTGGGTTTGCATTATACCTTAGTTACTTGACTGTTCTTATCTCAACCCTTCTTTCAATTCTCCTCCCCATCCTGCCAGGAGCAGGGGGGAAAAGAGGAAGGTGAGCAAAAGGCTGTGTGGTTCTGAGTTACTAGCTGGGCTAAACTACAAAAATGTCTATTAAAGAGACTGCTCCCCACCCTCTTTCTTCTCCTGCTGTAATTCCCCACATCTCTTTTGCAGATGGGCTGGCTGCTTTCCGTGCTTTCTTGAAGACGGAGTTCAGTGAGGAAAACTTGGAGTTCTGGCTTGCCTGTGAAGACTTCAAGAAGACCCGCTCAGCAGCCAAGCTGGCCTCCAAGGCTCAGCGGATCTTTGAGGAGTTCATTGATGTGCAGGCTCCTCGAGAGGTGAGTATGCCAGCACCCTGGGCAGGCAGAGCATCCCTGTGGTACAGGAAGCAGGTTCACTTCCCCCAAAAGGGACTTGCAGGGTGCTGGGGAGCTACCCCTCTCCTCCCAGAGGTGATGGTGAGGAAAGGATAAGAAGGATGGGAATGCCATCCTTCTGCTGTAACTGCCTCTGCTCACGGTGACTCATCCCATGGTGAGGGCAGCCACTTTGATGATGCTAAATTAGTCACAGCCAGTGAGTTCACTGGCAACCGCAACCTACATTTCGTAACCTCTATGAGCTTCCTAGGAGTATTTCACCTTGCTCCTCTAATTTACTATCAATCCCTGAGCAGGCTATTGGGCTCATTTCTTGCAGGACATTTTGCACAGAAGCATTCCACAAATGACTAACTTGTTGACTCTCCAGGGAAGAGTACTTATCTGCTGACTAACTCCCAACTCAATTAGACCTCCTAAAAGATGTGATCAATAACTCAGAGCTGAACAAAAAGTGCAGTCACAGCCCGAAGCTTGGAGTTAAGTCCTCTTTCAAGTACTGTCAGGCTATGTGACTGTCAGATCCTGCATCGTGATGTTGGGCTGTGTTATTGTATTCATAACACAACCAGAAGGGTGATTACTGCACCTGCTCTCCCACGGTGGTCCTCTAGTAGACTGCATGGATGCTTGTCACAACACATGTGCCTGTGAGGGGATCCCCCTATAAGGGCTCTCTTTACTCCATCTTTGAACTAGAAAGGCTATTGCGAGGCCATGGAGAAGCACCCACAGCAAGGGGATGTGGGTGTCTAGGGACATGCTTCAATCCCCATCACCCTTAGTGAGCATCTTCCTGCTGTTACTCATGAAGCTGGGTGAGATTTTCAGGATTGCAGGGCTGAATCTGGATTAGAAATGTGAGTGCAGGTTGGATGAGGTCTTTCCTAAAATTTGGTCCTGTTTTCATTATTTTGGCATGCTAGAATGTGAAATGACCCTTAAGTGATACAGAGAGTTAATCTATATAGCTGTGATCTGAGCTAAGGCAGACAGCTTTACTTTTTAGACGCCTTGAAGACTGGACACTGGGTTAATAACAACAAATAACATATTTTCACCCAGGTTTTAAACCATAACCATAACAAACGCTGACTGCTTCAATAGGGAAAGAAAACAGGAAAACTCACATTGTTGGCTTTGCAAACAAACGGCAGTCATAACATGAGGGCGGTTTATTTTACCAAGCCCTCACTTGAGATATTGTAACACGAAGCTGTTACTGGAAAAATCAAACAATCCATAACAATAAAGTTTAAAAACATTTAGTAAGAATGTAGTAATAGTATAAACCCAGCTAAAAGTTCATTCACCCTTATATTGGGCTGTAGTGAAGAATAAAGGGACCAGAGAAATCTTGATCAACAGGAGAGAGGTTAGGCTGAGTCAGCATTTTTAGAAGATGTGCTACATAAACCCATGCTTAAGAGCCTAAATAAAAGTAATTTGATTTCAGAAGTGCTCAGGTCACTATAAATCTCATTCAGCTTTTCCAAATTTGGGGCAGGATTTATATGTTGGACTGCTAAACCCCTCAGAGTTTGAGGGGCTGTTTAGGCATGGATGAGAGCACGACATTAGTTCTGTTGCTGCTTTTACAGCCATAGATGAGACAAATGTGCCATTTGAAGGAGGCAAACTGGTCAGTTGGTACCAAACTCTCTTCTGCTACTTTTCCCAGGTGAACATAGACTTCCAGACACGGGAGCTGACAAGAAGAAATATGCAGGAGCCCTCCCTCTCTTGCTTTGACCAAGCCCAGGGGAAGGTGCACAGCCTGATGGAGAAAGACTCTTACCCCAGGTTCCTGAGGTCCAAAATTTACACAGACCTGCTGTCTCAAACCCAGAGGAGGCTCAGTTAAAGCAGCGATGGGGCCCTGAGAAACCATGTGCTTCCCACAACAGCGAAAATCCATGTCTAAATGTGAAACTTTCTTGGTGTTAAAAACAGTGGGAATGAGAAAAGAGGGAGAAGGGGAAGAAGAGGCTTCCAGAATGTGATCCAGATGTGGTATTAGGACTCTTTCTGTGCTTTTTTTTTGGTTAGTGGTAGCACCTTGCAGTTGTTGCCCCTCTAGCACAAACCCATAATCCTTTCTAGTCATGGGGTCATCTGTTGGGAAGGGAAGTTTCCTTTGAAATTACTATGCTGGTTTGTATGTAAATAATGCCACTGCACCTTTTCATCCTTCCAGACCTCTCCCTGGCTCTCACCTCTCCCCTGTGTTTGGAAGGGCCCTAAGGGCAGTTGTGAAATGTGTGAAGCCAAGTCCAGTCCGAAGCATTGTCTCCCACACTGGCTGCTGGTGTCTGGATCCAGGGACCATGAGGAGGGGGAGAGAAGGCAAAGGCACATGATTCATGCTGCTTCCCAGAGTGGAAACCATCAATGAACTCAGCTCACCTTCCCATTTTGATTGCACACCTTGTAACATCAGCTGCTACCCTGTCACAGTCCCTTATCTCCCAGGGATGGAGATTAAGAGTTATTTTCCATATGACTGTCAAGGAGCTAAGTTTTTCTCATAAGGAATGTAATCCCAAAAGCTTTCACTAGACCTGGTCAGGCAAGTCCTCTAGGGAAAGTGATTGTTTTTCGTTAATATCATTTATTTGTGCTGTAGTTCAGCCTCAGGACCCCTGCCATCATTCAGGCTGTATTGTGCTAGGCACCACCCCTAAACCTAACACAAAGAGGTTCCTAGCCATAAGAGACATTAACAGGCTTGGTAGCTTCTCAAGAATGACCTGCCAGCTGTTAGGAAAGAATGTCCCATCTGCCCCATGCTGAGATGTACAAAGAGCTGTCTTCTATGGCAGATAGCATTTTTCATGTAGTATCTGTAGGGAGATACTACATCTGCATAGCAGGGCAGGGAGAGGTAACATGAAAAGTTACAATTATGTTTTTGTCATTTGCTGATTATTGACTGTTGTTGTTACCTACCAGTTGTCCACTGTGGGTTCAATCCCATGTAAAGATCTACTAAAACAGAGACTCTGCTGCATGGTGTTGCTTAAAAACAGGACACAGGGGAACATGCAGTGAGCAGGATGAGTGTCCGCGTGTGTAGTGATGTGTGAAGTGTTCTTTGGCCCTTCTCCCATAGCCTGGATAGACAGCTGTGGGAGAAGGCTCTGTGTAGATATCAGTTGTGTAGCACCTCCTCTATGCCGTGCAATAATACCATCTGAAGGCCCCATTTCTACGGCATTGCTGTTCTAGCTTATCAGCTGCCAGATTCTTGCAATATTTTCTAGCGGAGAAGCAGACAGCCTGTCCATGCATTTGAGCCTACAGATCAGAGGTTTATTTACTTAGTTTTATGAAGGTCTGGAGAGTGACCCCCTGGATCTTTTCCTTCTCTCAAGCATCCACAGATCAGAGGCTGTAAACCTCTGCTCTAGTTGAAGGTGGTGGGTAGGTTTGATACATCAGAAAGCTGGTGATACTTACTGTAATGTGGTGTAAACGAGGTAGAGTGAATTCTGAAGTTAAGCATAATGTGCATGGAATGAAATACAAAAAGCCTGCTTAGATATTAAAGCCTGCTTTAGGTAGGAAACAGGTTTTGAGGCTTTTTGTAAGGATGCTGTGCAGGACATTAGGACAAATAAGTTTAGAAGCAAGATAGAGGTGGTAAACGTATTTGTTTATTCTGGAGGTGTACTCTTGTGGTCTCTAAGACACTAAAGCCTAAATTCAGTGCAAGTGCAAAATTTATGTTCAGTAGGGAAACCTGCTTTTCAGTACCTGCTTCGTCATCTCTAGAATTCTCCAGTTCTTTGGTAGGCAGATACCATCTCCAATTACCTTCTTCCGAGGACTGGCCAGAAAGAACAGAGTGCTCTGGCATCCTGAACCAGTGTTCCTGACTGTCCTCTGCCCCTGCAAGGTAACTTGAGAAGCAGGGTCTGAAGCGTGTTGAGAGATGTAGCATTCTGCAGCCATGCTCAGGCTCAATGGCACAACTTCTGAAATTGTTGAGGTATGTGAGGTCCATAATGCCATGTGTTCAGAGAGATAAAGCTCAAGATCTGGACATTACTTTGCAAATTTCACTGTGGTGGCTCCATGCAAACTTCTTTACTGCTTATGTGAAAGTGCAAGCAATGAGCAAGGTCTGGAAAATGCCCCAGATTTGCCATGATTCATCCAAGGGGTCTACATTATGCAGCAACTCAACTGGCCACTTGTTCATGGGCCCATAGCTTTATGGCAAACAAGGTACCTTGCAAAGAAGGTCTAGTGGTACAGGTGTCTGGGGAAGCCTGTGCAATGCTTTGGAAGAAGTTAAAGGCAGAAGCAAAGGATATAGAGGCACACATCCAATGGCTGTCCCTGATGATATCTGGACTATAGGAAGTGGAACAGAGTCACATCATTTATACATATAACCTCCTGTTACAGGTGAAAGGGAAAGAGGTGGGCAAACCACCCCACGTTGTGGTGAAACACTGCTTGACATGCAAGAGAGGATGAAAAGCCACTGAATGTGAGGAGGGGCTAGAAGAACTCCCCAACGAACACTATGTCTACTACACCTGTATAACACAGGCTGGACTGGGATCTCTCAGGGGTACAGGTTGCTTTGGCTTAAATATTTCCCCCTGAGATAGCTCGTTGGTGCCAGTTGTACCCAGTGTCAGTGTGACCACAAAACAGCACAGTGACTGATGATCCAACTACTGCAACACAGCAGCTCAGCTTCCCAATGCTGTGGTGTCAAACAAGTTGTGTTGCAAGGGATGAAGGGAAGGCCCTGCCTTCCTCCATTTCAGCCTCCTCTTGATTGCACATGCAAAAAGCATTCCAATGCTGCCCTGGATGTGGGGGACAGCTGCAGCAGGCTTATGCAAGTCATTGCTTTTAAAGAGAAGGCAGAAACATCACGTTAAGTGCTTTATGGCATTCTTCAAGCCACTGATACGTCTTCTGGGTGGGCTTTGACGATGCTGACCTCTAATGCCAGCTGACACATCCCAGACAAGGTTTTTCAGCAAGGTGGCCTGCAGCCACCCATGATGATGAGGGTCACAGATAAAAGAAGGCAATGAGGAAACAGCAGAAATAAGATATTTGTGTCAAGGAATGAGGAACAGAAACTCAGAAGTGAGGCTTCCTTGATGGCTAAAAAGGCTGGCCCTGTTCAGAGTGTGACTTCAGAAGCCCAGGAGGTAACATTTCTCAGCAAGCTCCTCCAGTGTTGGTGCTGTCAACCTTTCAGTTCATGACCGAACTTGTGGAAAAACTTTAAAGTAACCAACATCCTATAAAAACCAAGCTCCCCTCTCTCCCCATCCACCTGGGGAATAGCTTTGATCAGATTTATTCAGAGATGCAATTGCTGAGAGACAGGAACTCTATCATGCTGGCTGATAGGAGAAGTATTTTTCCCATTAAATTAGTGCCAGATAAATATCCTCCCATGGCAAACTTCCTATAGCATAGAGTGGACCAAATGGATTGTCTGATGCACATGAGTCTATCATGATTATTTTTGTGGCTTCTCTTACAGTTTGTATCTCTTGAAGGAAAACAGACTAGTTATTTAAAGTTTGTTGGTTTGTTGGGTTTTTTTTTTAAACCACGAAATTGGCTCCAGCTGCTTCTTTCATGCCAAATGTCAGTCTGAAGTGAATTCAAATAGGCAGCTATAGCTCTTCCCCTTAAACCAGGGGAAATGAAGGGAATAATGACTGAGCCAAAGCACTGAGTGATGACTAATCCCCTTCAAGGACAAATATCCTATCTTTGATTCATCTCTTACTGATGTGAACGGGATATTCATGACTTACAAACCCTATTTCTCCTCTCCACAAGCACACACCTCCAACATTTTCTTCCTGTTTCAAGTAATGTTAGTGTATGCCATCACATGAAGAGAGGGAAAATAATTGTTTCGCTCAGCTCTTTTCATTCTGTGTGTTTGCTGGCATGTATCCAGTCAGCTCCGAAGTCCTTTGACAGCAAAAGGGAAGAAGTGTTTAGAGATTGTCTATAAGCTTCAGGTGTTCTTAACTCCAGAAGGAGATGCAGAACCCCAGTCTGCTTTGACTTTCTTCTACTTTGGCCCATCAGGCCTGGGATGATTTCCGTTGCTTTTACTGGACTTCTTAATGTACCAATGGGTTCCTGCCCTCCATGCTAGTCTAAGTGGGAGGTGGAAATAGGTGTGTGTGTCTGCAGGTGTGGGTGGGTGAGAGTGCATGTGACTTCAAGCGTATGTTGTTTAGTATCTCCTACTAGAGAATCTTTTCCAAGACATAGATGTGCATGTTAAAATAGGAGAATTAGGCATAAATAACATAAAAGAAGATTTTTAGCCCAGTGTTGTGTTTGCCTTGTGTGTAAGTTTGACTAGTAATAAGAGATGTAAAACTCTGTTAGGCTTCCAGTTACCCATAAGAGCACATATATCAAACTGAACTGAATGTTCACTGATAGACACAAACCCAAAATGTTTACAGCATTCAGAGCAATAGCAAACCATACCTCATGCCAGCCCTGGAGTGCCTCTCACCTGCCAGTGCAAGCTTTCCCTTCCCTGGGGACCTCTTGCTTCTCCCTCCAAACCCTTCTCTCCCTCTCAGTCCTGTCTACGTGGTCTTCCTTCTTCCTCCTTCTTAGAGTTTACTCCCTGAAGTACTCCTGTCCATGCAAACCTTCCTCTCCACCAGCACTGTTTGCCTCCATTCATCTGAGCTTGTGTCTCACATAACCTCCTCCCATGCCCCTCTGTTTGCATGCCATCTATCCCCATCTATCCCTCCACTCTCCTTTGTCTTTTACTTCCCGAGACACTTGTCTCTGATCTTGCCACCTCTCTCCTACATACCTCCTACTGTCACTGTGAAGCTCCTAATAACTATTCGTTTCCCATTATATAAGAAGAAATTGCTTCACACAATTTCTACATTATCTTTCATTCCTGGGGCTGCTGTCTTCTTCCTTGATACTGTTTTCTCTGGCATCAAAGCGTTATATCACAGAACTGGAATTACAGTACATTTTGCTGCTAGATCAGAATGCTTTTCTCTACCACACACCCCTTGGGCTTTGTCCCCAGAATGGTGTCTTCTTTCATCTATGCTCCATGTGCTGTACTCGTGGCAAGGGCTGACTAGTTGAGACAGCAGCTGGGCTGCGCAGAGTCAGCAGCTGCTTCAGCAGGGTCAATGCTGTCTTTCCTCTTGGCTTTCTGACATAAAAAAGAGTGTAGATAAAGGGGGGTGTGTTGTATTTACTTAGTAAAGTCAGTCGTTCTGCTCTGTGCCTCCTCTTGGTTTTACTGGAGGGATGTATCTCTAATTTGACACTGCAGTAAACTCAACTGGAGTTCAGGGAACTGAGGGCATGGCAGGAGATAGCAAAAGGGGCTTATTATTGAAAAAAAAAAAATAAAAAAATCAACATTTCTGGTAAAAAGGCACAGAAGAAAAGGCAGTGCCTGCTTCTGGAGAGACCTGGCATGCCAGAAAGGTATGGGGACCAAGTGCAGTGTGAACTGTTTGTCTCCAGTAGCCCCACAACTCCCAGTTTGATCATGTGCTACATGCCCCAGGCTGGGTGTAAAACATGACAGATGAGAGCTGCTCATCTTTGCATTTACAGCATAGATAATGGTGTTATCCTAAGATAAATGTCTTCACATTGCTCTATCAGTGCCTGCAGTCACCAGCTGAAAAACAGCAAGGGGAAGGAGACATCTTGTGTCATGTTTATTTACACAGTCCTCTGTAATGAAGAGATCAGGGTACAAGTACACCCTCAGGGAGATCCCCCTTCCTCAAAAACCATGACTGAAGTATCTTGTCTTCCTATAACCTCTCTCCCGCTTCTTCTACAAGCAACCCAAATCAGACATGCACAGTTCAGATTTTTCTTTAAGCTCTCAGGCACCTCCATCTTTGTTGGGCTGGCAGTGTCCCATCGGCCAGAAGGGGCCCTGAGGACTGGACTCCAAACCCAACAGCACCAAATAAGGTTTCTAAGATAATAAAGATGTCTTTTTACTTGGGAAACATGCTTGTGGGTGGTTCAGAACAGATTTAGGAGGGCATTACTCCATAGAGTAAACTCAGAAGAGAGCCACCAGGTACCTGAGTAAAAAGACCAGCTTTTTTAAGACCTCTAAGCCACATTTTAACTCTAATTAGGTCCTGATGCTGTAATTGCCTCCAAAGTGTCTGAGTGCTGCTGGTATTGGTAGATAACAGCAGGAGCCGTTTGAGCAGGACGTGGGCTGTTTAATCTGATTCCTTCCCAGTCAGGGAAAAGGCAATGGCTTGGGTTCAGTTTGACCTTCCCCCTGCATTAGCTGCTTGTTTCTAGGCTCACCTTCCCCTGCGAGGCTGGAGAAGCTCGTCAGCCATATCAGATGTCCAACTGGCCATGATATCTCCACTGAGTCTTGTCACCACATTGTAAAGTGTTATTCACCTGTACTGTATAGACACCACAAGGACGTAATAAACAGCCTGAGACTCCTTGCTCTCTGCCTCAGTGTCTGAGCACGTTTTCCTGTGTGAAGAGGAAAGTGAGAACTGTGAGCCTAGGGATGGAAAGCTGTCTCCTAGCAGAATTGCTGGGGAGGAAAAGGATGGGAGAACCTTGTGCCTCCTTGGACCCTGCCCTCATCTTTTTGTATGCTGGTTTCACTGGTGCAGACATGCTGGATGGGGTGGTGAAGGGATGTGTTAACTCTAAGCAGTCAGCATCCTCTGTTGAAGCAATTTACATCTCCCTAGACGCATGGTTTGGGGAGATAAGTCCAAACTATTGTCAGTAGGATTTAGGAGACTACGAGGAAGATAAATCTGAACAGACTTCAGGCCTGTGAGTCAGCAGTAAAGCCCAGGGTGAAGGCTAGCAGTGGAGATGGGGGCAAACAAATAAGGAATGGGAAAGGCAAGGGCCAGCTCAGCAGGCAGTGAGAGTGCAGACGGGGACCAGGGCATACATGAGCTGCAGAAGTCACAGCAACTCAGTGAGTCCTGAGGGCCAATTTAGGGAGTCTGGAGGAGCCTGGGCTTCCTGGGGAAGGGATGGGCAGAAGCTGATAGCAATCCTGGGTGCTAAAGGAGGAAGGGGAGGTGTTAGCAGGGGCAGAGATTGGAGTGAGGACAGCTGGGGAGGTTGTTTGTGTGTTAGAAAATTGTGTAGAGGGAGATCTGCTGTAGAGTGGGGCTGCAAAAACTCCATGGAGGCTGCTGCCCACCTGGAGAGAGGGCTTCAGTGAGGGAGGGCTGAGGCCAAGCAGAGCATCTTCCGAGCAGGTCTGACAAGCAGTAACCTGGATCTTGCCTGGCCTTGGGTACAACAGCACTCCTCTTCTGGTGCACAACCCACTGTTCCTGCCAGAAGGTGAGTGTTTGCTGCATGATCTGCACAGGGTTGCGTTTAATAGCAAAATTCAAATTTGCTTGGTTTTCTCTGGGAATTGGTGCAGTGGAATTTATCAGTACCTTTGTGTTCTTTCTACCCCGCTTCTTTTTGCCCTAATTCCCTTCCTTTCTTTTATTGCTTTTCCTTTTCATCTGCTGCTTCTTCCCTCTAAGCCTGTCCCTGAGCCAAAGCAATTTGCATGCATCCAGGGAAGGATCTGCCATTAGTGCCGCTCTGTCTCTCCTCTTAGTTAGGATATATTTAGCAATCGCCTTTGTTGTTTGATTTTGGTTTGGGGTTTTGTTTTGTTTTGTTTTGTTTTTTGCTGTTCAGTGGCTTTAAAGAGCAGGTGCTGGGAACAGAAAAAGAAGATTAAAAATACCTGCTGTCAGATACCTCTCCCTACGCAGATGTGCTCTGGTGCTGTGCAAAGTGAGCACGTGAGCAGAGTGGATAACAGCTGCCCCTTGAAAAGCTCATTTGTAATTCTAATTTTTTTTTTTATTCCAGTAATCTCTTTCCGAACTGCTACAGATTTCCCGAGCAGTTATTTCCTCTCATGCTTCATGTGAACACAGCGTGAGCTTTTGTTGGGAATCAATTAAAAGCCCCATGGGGAAGGGTGAGGGCCTGTTGTTGCACAGAAGCTGCCGAGTGACAAGCGCTGCTGCCTGTGCGGGCAGCTGCCTGTCCTGCAATGCACGGGGAGTTATCCAGGGTGGGGAGACATAGATGGAGCAACGCTCGCCTGCAACCACATGAACACGGCATCCCACAGCAGCCCCTGACTGTCCCTGTCTCACAAGCTGTGTCCATAGCCAAGACCCAGCTGCAGTGTGGGTCCCTGAGGAACCCTTGCAAACACTCTGCTGCTGTCACAGTCTCAGCAGTTTCCCCACTACTCTCGGGCACCATTGCCAGCTTCCAAGCAATGCTGCAGTCCTGCCTGCACAGCAATAACCTCTCATCATGGGAAATCCCTTGCCACCACCCCTTTCCCCATCTCTTTTGCAGACACCTCTCCTTGCACAACCAGAGCTTAACAACAGACTGCTGCATGAGCAGAGCCTTTAGATCTCTCTTTTCTACTCCTTCACATTCAGCATCTCCCTGATTTCCTGCAGACAGCCCCAGGGGACTTGTCAGCTTCTGGCATTCTCCACTGAAGCAATACAGGGAGCATACAATGCTGGCTTCAGGTTTTACCCATGAGGTTCCCCATCAGTTTAGGATGAATCAGGTGTCAGGCTCCACAGTGAGGTTGCCTGGCCCACATCTATGATGCAGCAAGATGACAGCAGCGTTGCTTGGCCTGGCTCCCCACCCCTCTTCTCTTCCCATCCATTGCTGTATCTTCCCCTTCTTATTCCATGCAAACCATGTGAAAATACAAAAATATCTGGTACTAGAAACTCCTTTCAATGCTTGGCTGTGCATTGGGGCACATGTGCAAGGGCGCTTTTCACCCTGTCACCAGTCCCTCCTCTTTTCTCTGCTACCTGCCTCATTTGTTTAGTTTTTGGGGATGAAAATTTTATTTTCCTATTTTTCAAGGTTGCCCACTCACCCAGAAACAACAGCAGCAATACCTGACGCTGAGAGGTTTTGTTGCTTCTGATGTGGAAGCCATAGCTGTACCTCGGCAAACACTGGTGTACCTGCCAAGTTTCCCTGATGGAAATGAAACTCTGAGAGGACTGGTCCCCATGGATGGGAGGTGGGCTTCATGCTGGCACAGCTGCAGCATGGTTACAGGACAGGAGCCATGCCCTACGCGTTGCGACACTGATGAGGTTTCATGTTCCAAAACAAGGACTGATAATACAGGCAACTGAGCTGGGGTTGCAGGAGGCTGCTAAGCTAAATGAGACAGGAAGCACATAATCAAATTAGATATAGAGTGGCATAAAGACATCTGAGTACACATACATTGTTGGGCTCGGAGGCTATTGCATAACCCTACTGAAGAGGTCTGCGTTACAAAACGTTGTACCTACTGCATCCCATGCTGGCAAGATGCTTATCCTTGAACAGCATCTTCCACCCTATCAAAGGGGAAAGTTAAATAACCTGCCCCAAGAGAGCAGAGCTGCCAGGCAGTGGGTTGTGCAGGGAGCTGGTGGCTGTAGGAGAGCGGTCACAGGGTCTGTCCTGTCCTTGGCATAGAGGATGTTGCTGGAACAGCCTGATCTCATTCCTGCACCTAGGCTCAGACCCGTACTCATGGTACTGGCACTGTGTCATGTCCCAGAGCCACACACCAGTTCAAACACCTAAATGTGGGACTGTCTTTTCCTATGGCTTTGTGTATCTCCGGCTGAGTAAATGCAGTACCTTTGACACAGAGAAGATACAGCCTTTGACTCTTCCCCTCCCACTGAGGTTTTATAGGGGGTCTCTATAAACTGGGAGGTCGCAGGAACCAAGCTTGCATCACACACTTTTCCTCACTTCTGCCTTGCCAGCAGCATTGCTTCACCTGAGCCAAGTACTTCAAAAGCTGTTGCAGATGGGACAAGGTAAAATCATATATGCACTTGCCCAACACACTTTATTTATATGGGAGAAAGCAGTGGCGAGACAGGATCTGAAATGGAAGTTTCAGCAGACTTTAATGCCAAGGCAGAGGTGTGCAGAGTTTCTCCACTCTGGCTGATATCACCCATGCTCCTCTTCCATTGGCTACAGCTGCTAGAAGTCCCCTGTCCTGTAGATCTGTAACGAGTGCCCAGCCTCCTGAAGGTTTTCCTCTCAGCATAACTTCCCTGGGGGATGCCGTGGGGAGTGAAGGCGATAAGATTTGCATGAAAAAGAGTTTGGGAATGAGCTCTGAGGTCTTGGTGCTTGACAAGCCCTCGGGCAATGAGTTGGGGTGTTGAAGGACAGGAAAGGTAAACAAGCAAGCCTTGGGAGGATGGGCCAGGATGTAGTTGTGGTGGGAGTCTCAGTTGGAGGCCAGAGGATGTGGGGGTTGTGAGAGGGTCTGCAACATTGTGATTGGACTATTTACCTGGAGAGTTTCACAGTGGCCAATGAGATTTAACGTAGTATGGATGTGCAGGTTGGGAAAGTACTGAACAAGTGGATAAAAAGGGCTTGGTGGTAATAAACGAGGATTTGAGTCTCTGCATCAACTTGAGTCCGTGTAGTGAAATGCCACAGGATGCCTCAGACATTGGGGAGAATCACCACAGCATCCTGTGACTTTGCTGTCTATACGTTGGAGAATGGGCTTCAGTGTGTGAGCACGATTTTAAAGGCAAAAATGACACATATGGAGTCCTGCTTAACATCAGGCCTGCCCCAAAATGATGAGACAAAACAACACTAGGGCATCGCTGAGCACTTCATCTGTGCAGAACTGGTGGGTGGTGGAGATTCAAGTGATGGAGGAGAAGGGATATTACCACCCCACGTAGCCAAACGCTACAGCTAGGAGGTGAGTGCAAAGGGTATGTGTGTATGGCCAGTGTCAAAATATGAGTGTGAACCTTTCCTGTGGATACCAGGAGCCTGTACCCATGACATCAGTGTTCCCAGCATGGCAGTGAGCTGGGATACACTACCAGTCTTATGTGGCCGAACACTTCCAAAACCCATGTTAAATCAAGTGACGTCCATGCTGCAAGCCTGACCTTGGCATGGGGGACTTCTTGGCTGTCATGGAGCTCTCTGCTTGTTGCACCACACCTTGCAGTTTGTTGGCATGCAGTGTCTCACACTGGCTTAACTCTTTCTCTTCATCCTTCTGTTTTGCTATTTCAGTCCTTCCCTTCCAATTTTTCCTCTGCCTTGCTTTTAGCCTCTTTTTTCCATCTTCAGTACTCATTAGGATCCACCTTTATCAGATGCTTTCCCATGCTTGGCTCAAACTGTCTTTGATGTGCATCCCCTCCCCTTCTTTCTTCCTACTACAGACCAAGCAGACAGTTTGTGATGAAGTTTGACTTTTGCCAGTACATGGGATCAGACATCAGTCCTTACTGTGGACCAGCAGTGTCATCTGTGGGGATGGGGAAACACTACACCCTTCTGCTCTATCTGCAGTGCAATGGCAGGTGTACTGCTTACCCTGGGGACTGCAAACCCTTCCACCAGGCTTTGCACATGCCCTTGCAATGCTGTAAAGCAGCCTGACTCTGCTGGGGACCAACATCTCCTGCTTACACCAGCTGGGGAAAAGCATGCTGCTGCAATGCCACCACGCCAGCCCTTGCAGCGCTGGGAGGATTGGAAGTCTTCGTGTCACAGGATGGAGCTGACGAACTGGCGTGAATTACAGCGTCTGTCCTGTCCCTCTCGCTCTCCCCGTCTGCGTACTCACCCACTGGCAGTTACTCAGCAGGCTCCACATGTCGGTGGAAATGAGCCTGTTTTTTCCTGTTATTGAGGAAGCAGTTATGACTGTGATGCTCAAGGATAAGCCTGGGCCTCCCACTCCCCCTCCCTTAACAGCACAAAAGAAACCTACCTAAGCCGTTATCTTCACTGGGCTCTGCTATAGCAGCTTTTGGTTGGCTGGAGGCTGGAGCGATGCTGGGCCCCCCTCCCAGCTCTCCCACATCCAATCTGATATAAAGCACGGCTCCTTGCTGCTTTTCCAGCCGACAGCACACGACTGTGGACGCAGGTGGTGCCACAGCTGCCTGTTGCACACCACTGCCACTGCCGTAAGGACCTGATGAGTTGCTGGATGCCTGGGTGCCCAGCTTTCAGCGTGTGCCGGGGGTTAGCTGCGCTCCCCATCACTTGCCTGGAAAGGTAAGGGCCTTTGCCATGCCGCAATTCTGGGATGTAGAGGGTTACCTGGAAAAGATGCACCTAGCTTAGAAGCGGCTGGACCAGCATCTGCTGCTGTGGCCATGATGTTTTGGCAGAAATTGGGGTGCAGACCACAAGGAAACACGCAGCAAATGATGGCCTGACAGATTTGGTTTGGCTTTATCTGTTCTGCTTCCCAGGAGGGGAATATAGAGGTAAAACATGAAGAGGGAGAGGAGGCTGGATGGGGCTGCCCCGTGTGTGTCCAGGCGTACAAGCACACGAGGGTTGTTTCTCTGGCTCCATTTCTGCAGAACTTGCTTCAAGTTGACAGCAGCAGGACCATTTTCGTCAACGCAGTTGAAACGTTAAGTGACATGTTGCTCCTCCTGCCAAACATGGCTGCAAAGCCCCATGCTGCCGGCTTGACATTTAAACACTTATTTTCGTATGAATGCCTTGGGATGCCTGAATGAGCTGCAGCACACAAATAGCAGCGGCGCCCTGTGCTGCCTGGGGAGGGACCCAAGGGAGAGGAGTTGATTTAGCAGCAGCTCCTACCGTATTGCTGTAAAGACCTCCCGGCAGGGAGGTGCTTCTGTGCCACCACCACCGAGCTGCAGTAACAGGCAGTAACATCCCAGGCTCTTACAAAGGAGCTCTGGCACAGGAGCATCGTGCTGCTACTGGGCTCGCTGGGTCTCAAAGGCATGGGGTAGGTGGATGGTGCCAGTGGGGAGCACAGCCATCCCCATGGCATGGTAGCAAGCTCCTAGTGATGCAGGGGCACCCCCCAAAAAAAGCAGGGGATCATCAGCCCTGCTGCAGCAGCCTTACAGCAGGGAGATGCTCTTATTCTGCTGAGCAGAAAGCAATCACTGTGTTTTCCCAGTGTTTTGAGAGCAGCATAGCACTGCTTGGAGAGGGGGGTGGGAAGAGGGGTCAGGTTAGCTCCAGGAGGATGGGGGGCTCCAGCTGATTACTCAGCAGCTGCTCCTGTCCCAGAGGAAAAAGCTCAATGTGCTTTATAAATGCATGCGACACTACCTGAGAAGAGAGCAGGAGGAAATAGTCCCCTGGGCTTTATGCACTGCTGAGTGTGGTTGCCAGGGAGCAGAAAAGCAATGGGAGAAGCTTTTATTTCACAAATCACAAGGCAAAAAAGCAGCTGAAACTAAGGAGTGAGGGCTGCCCCTCTGAGCTGTGGCAGGTCTGTGGGGTTCAGTCCCTGCAAAGCAGGGGTTGGGCAGCAGTGTCTGGTAGTCCAACAATCCTACTTCTCCTCTTCCTTCCAGAGCCAAGGACCTGAAGATGCGCTTAGGGATCCTGCTTCATAAACCAGACCTGGGACACAGGACTGGCACCCCCAGCAAGCTGCAGCTGGGCTCCAGGCAGAGGTAAGCCAAGCAGTGCCATGTCCTAGGTTCAGCCTGCGACAGGTCCCTGTGGACCAGGCTGTCCTGGGGGATGCTCCTGCCCATCTGCGCAACAGAGAGAAGAAAGCACAGCTCGTCCTCCCCACGGTCCCACCCTGGCAGGCAGGGAAGGCGGATCGTTTCCGAGCTTCACCAGTTATAAAATCAGACGGGGGAACTGATGCTCCTGCATTAGGCACAGGAGAGCAGGGCCTCAGCAATAGGCAAGAAACCTACAGGGCTCCCACATTTTCTGGCATCTCATACTAGTGCCCGGGACCCCTGAGAAATGAAGGCAGCATTAAAACCAAAATACTAAATATTGCTGTTGAAGGCGGGGTATCATCTTGCAGAGGAGGCTCTGCTGGGTTCGTGCCAGCAGAAGAGAGCTCTTCTGCATATCCTTTAGAGAAGCTACTTGGCCAAAGCTGCGCTATGGAGCTGAGGTCTGGTGAGCCATCAGGGAAGTTAAAAGAAAGGGAGAAAGGAAAGAGAGCCCACAGGTAACGGATGCTGGATTCTCACTTTGGCTTCCTACTGAGTGCTGCTGCCTCCTTTCTTGCACTGTCTCCCATTAACTGGGCTGCTTGACTGAAGTGCTCTCATCCTTCACCATGGGGCAGAAGATGTGTTGTTGGTGGCACAGTGAGCCTTACATCATTTTGTCTTTTTCAGAGATTCTTCACGAGAAGTACTTGAATGGAGGGAGTCCTTCGACCAACTCCTGAAGAGTAAAAGTAAGTAGGATCTTGTGTTCTTCTCTTGGTGAGAGCGAATAGGACAAATAGGTTCCTAGTGAGCCATGGGGTGGCTGTACTCCTGGAGCCAGTGTGCGAGGAAATCTTGTCTTTTCCTCAGACAAGATAGTTTAGGATTTAGAAAGAAGCCCCTTTCTTGCCCTGACAGAGCTGATGTATAGGGGTCACTGCCTGGCTTGTGAAGCTGTACCCTTTTCTTCTGACTGGGTGCCTTTGGGAGGACACAAGCGCTGTCTTGCAACTCCTTGCTGCTGCCTCAGGACAAGAGCATCATTGTGGGCATCCCATGTACAGCAGTCCTTCAGGGGAAATGTTGTACCATGCCCTGATAGTTCCTTTCTCCACACTTAGGAAAAGGAAACGCGCCTGCTTTCTGTAGTCTTCCTTTGCACAGCAATGCAGCCACCTCCCCACAGGCTTTTGTTCCTCAGAAAACTACACTGCTGCCCTCTGTCTGTCTGTCTATCCATTCTATGCCTCTGGGGATGGCTCTTCTAAAGGGAGAAGGAATTCAGCTGCTTTACTGAATTACATGTAGCCATTTTCCCCTCTAGTATTTGCTATAAGCATGGTGATACACAGGGTTCCTGTAAGGTGCTGTCTCCCTCTCCCCCATGCAGACAGTACCTCCAGACCCAGAGAGGGGACTTGACTTTTTGAGTCCCACATGTAAGCCTTTCCTTACATTGGGCTTTACAGCAGCTACGCAATGGTAGAAGTGCCAAATTTTAATACAAAAGAAGCTGCCTAGCTTAAAAGCTATTCCACAGCAAGAGAAAGTCCTTCCACGGTGCTAGTTTGGGGTTTCATGGGGTTTTTTTCCAGCTTTCCTCATGTGCTGTGATGGCTTACAAGCACCTCCAGCTTTGTAACTTAACACTTCCCCCCCAGCCTGGCTCTGAAATCCTTGCTGTGATTACTCTGCCATACTCCTCAGCATCTCATTCCCCCTAGATTTCAGCTGAGAAATAAAATAAAGCCATTGCTGCTCGGTTCGTGCAGGCATGCTGATACGTCAGTGGATTTCTCCATAGGTAGAATTAGCTCTTTTCCGAAGCTGTAAAGAAAATACTCTGAAGCCTCATTACAGAAAGGTCAGATAAATAAAACCAGAGGATTACTCGTGTGTGGGAAAGTATTTTATTGGAGTCTAGAGGCCAATTAGCAGCATCTCAGAGGATGGAATTTGCCTGGAGGGAAAGGAAGAAATCTGTGGATGTCAAGGTCTGAGCTCCCAGGGGGATGCTCACAGGCAGTGTGGAGTCTGGCAGTCCTCTTCCTACCCCCTGCTGCCCCATTAACTGCTCTTCTCTCCCTTCACAGGTGGAGTGACTGCCTTCCACACCTTCCTGAAGACAGAGTTCAGCGAGGAGAACCTTGACTTCTGGTTGGCATGTGAGGACTTCAAAAAGACCCGGTCGAAAACCAAGCTGGCTTCCAAGGCCAACAGGATCTTTGAGGAGTTTGTCCAAAATGAGGCACCCAGGGAGGTGAGAGCATTTCCTGCCTTTGCCCTGTGGCATCAAATAGAGTGGGAAAGGAATGAAATATCCTGGTGGGAAGTCAGTTCCTGACTCAGTCAGTCACTGACTTTTATTAAAGTGCTCTCTTTTCAGTGGGAATATGTGCTTTCATTTTTATGAAGCTCATGAGAGCTTTCATTTTTAATATCATGTAGTCTGCCAATGTGAACGGATATAAAAGCTCGTGAGCACCTTCATCCTCATCTGAGGATGGAGAAAACAGTTTTCGTCCCCCCATGGGAGGAAAGTTAACACTGAGTTAATATTCGTGGACACTGCTTCCTTGCAGGTCAATATTGACCATGAAACCAGAGAGATCACCCGCAAGAACCTCTCAGGTGCCACCTCCACTTGCTTTAACGAAGCCCAGGCTAAGACCCGCACTTTGATGGAGAAGGACTCCTACCCCCGATTCCTGAAGTCTGCCTCTTACCAGGACATGACCAAGCAGGCCACCAGCCGTGGCATCAGCAAGCGGTCACATACCTGACCTGTGCCCAAATTTGCCATGGGGGGACAAGCCGGGGGACCAGGCAGAGACTGAGAGACAGTTTGCGAGGGCTGAGGTCTGTGCAGCAGGGTTTCGGCTGAAGTCCTGGCAATTTAGCAGGAACCCCAAGACCTCAAGTGCTCCCTGCTTCCCACTGACCTGCTGGGAAAATTGGTCCTCCCTCCCTGGAGCAGCAGAGTGGGTGGGAACCTGATGTCTCTGCTTGCAGCATGGCTGGAGACCTGCACCACCACAGGGCCAGAAAGAAATCAGATTTGAGTTGCAAGCCCAGGAAAAGGAGATGGGATTCCCCATAGCATCTGTAACCAGAGAGCTCCCACCTTTTCTCAGCACCCTGACTCTGACCTGCAGCACCAGCTGCTGGCTGCAGGGCCAGCACAGGAGCCTGCAGTTCTTGCAGTGCCTGGGACAACCATCCCAGACCTGCCCGCAAAGCTCACCCTGTGAGGGAATGGCCAGAATAAAAATCCAAAGACTACATGGCATTTTCAGCTGGAGGGAGCCCTTCTCCTGATCCTGGGATCCTTCTGCATTTCCTATGCATGTTCTGTATCAAAGCTTTACACCTTCTTCCATACAGCATATTCCTAGCAGTGTCCCTCTCTTAAGCTGTGTGACTTTTAGTTTGCACAAATCTTAGGTCACATGCAGAAGTTTTTACTACTATTATTGTTATTTATTTTATCATTATTATTATGTATATATTAGAAGAGCACTGCTGAAAGCATACACATGTCCCTTGCTCTGAGGAGTTTCTAAATGAAATTATTTTAGATATTGTAGTACATAGCATGTCTCTCATTACTTCTGTATAATAACTTAAGATTGATGACCAGACAGATATGTAACACAACCGTGGAACCAGGGACACAAACAGCAGCAGCAAGAGTTGCAGTCCAGCAAGGCTGCTAGAGGAGTCTAAGGTGGCAGGTATCCTGTGAGCTTGAAGGACAAGTGATGGCAGTAAAAGGATGCTTTGCAATCAGTGTTGTTTCCTTTCTCCTCTAAGCTTGTCCTAGACAGAGAATAGCGATGTAAAACAGGCACTTTGGTGAGTGATCCTATTGAAAACTTGTATTTTTTTTTTTTTACACATTTTTCCCCTGGTTTAAAATTCAGCTTGGTGTTCCCTTGGCCAGTGAAACCATTCTGCAGCCACAGCACTTTACCAGAAACCCAGGGAGCCAAGCGAAACAGCGACATGTGCTGTGAATTTAGTGTCTCAGGACGCCGCAGCATATTTTATCAGCTCAGACTTGTGGGGTGAACTTTTCAGAAAGCCCTTCTAAGCAGGGATTTCTGGGTCCTGCAGCTGCTCTGGAAAGCTGCTGATCCCATTTGCCAGCAACGGTGCAGTAGGCACTTGGGTGAGCGATGGGAAGCTCACCAGTATCCCATGCTGGGTCATGAGGAACGTGCTATCAGCATAGTTTTGTACTGAGACAGCCTGGGGCTGCCACATGTGCCTCAATTTATCTTTAAAGACCAAACCTGGAGGTCCTTATCTTGCTGGTACTCACTACTTGCCAAGGGAACCATCTTTCACCCACCCCTTCAAACTTGCACTGGAGCACAGGATAACTCGGGCTTTTTGCAGCTGTTTGAGCAGAGCAAGGGACCGAGGACCAGTTTGGGATGTTATTCTGAGTCCTTTTCCACTTTCCCCACTCTGGTTCTACCTCTGAGCTTCAGTGGGTCCTGACTGGGTTTACAGGGAGATTTTAGCTGCTTTCTTATTTATTATTTATTTTTACAACTGGAACCAGCTTCGTTGTGTTACTGAAATGAAAGATGCACAATGGTCCATTTTCATTACTAACATAATATTGTCATTATAAAATAAAATGTAAAAAGGAAAATACTGTGACAACATGCCTTTTTTTTTTTTTTGGTAGTGGGTTTTCAATTAATTTTTACATTCTAATTTTGGATGACTTGCAAGGAATGCTAAAGAAAGCTGATTGTGTTGGATGGCTCACGGTGCATTCACAGTCGCTTTAAAAGTTGCAGTGTCAGGAACAGAAAAGAAAGGGGAAGATTTGTGAAGAGTAAAACTTCAAGGTATTTGGCTTACTGAAGAGAACTGAACAGCTCACAGCAAGAATGGAAGCAGAAATTAAGTTTTTAGTATATTGACTGCTAGGGTGTTCAGTACTGTTTGTTTTGCTCACCATTTTCTGAGCACTTTACAGGACTGCAGATCCTAATATCTATTTAGTATCAGTAAGACACCATTGTCTCAAAAGCATGGGAGGATTCAAATGAGGGCTGCTATCTACAAAAACTGCTTTTGGGTCAATGTCATAAATAATATTTGATTTTTATCAATAACTCAGCTGATAACTGAATTCATTTACAAGGGACAAAGTATCTGGTATTAAAGTGGTTATTAGAAGACATCCTACCTCTATTGCAGTGCTGTTTCTGAGGTCTGAGCAGTCAGTCCCCTGTGTCCCTGTGGGATGCTTTAGGGAGGGCAGAGGGGTGCGTGGTGTGTAGACCTCCAGGGACTACAGGATCACTGCAGGGCTTCCTGTGGCAAGAGCATTGCAGGGAGGGGAGCATTCAAGTGTGGCTCAGAGATGCTAATGCTTTGAATAAAAACAGAACACATTTTAAGTTATCTTTTTATTGCCTGTTTTGGAAGCCAGCATTAACTGGCTTGTGTCAGTGGAGGAGGAGAGTGAGAAGAGCTGGCATCACAGGTGTCTGTAATTCAGGAGCACTTAGGTCCCAAAGTATGACTGCTAGCACAAGCCAGCCTCTGCCATTAAAAAGCCATTTTACAAGCAACTGCATCTATAATAAAGCCTTATGTCTCTTCTAATGCAGCCATGCAGAGCCCAAGGATCATTATTCATTGTAAGATAGTGTCTCTTCTCCATCCCTATTCTCCATAGCTGTCATCCACCCAACTGGAGGAAGGCAGTTCAAACTTTCCCTTATCTTTTATTCACTATTCATTAGACATGGCCCTGTCTTACAAGACAGGTGATTTGTAATCGCAGCAGTCCGTACGTATACCTGATCTTAGTGCCTGTCAGAGGAAAGAAACGAGCTGAAAGGTGTCCAGGAAGCATTTAAATTATCTGGCAAGAAACACTTAGAGTAGTAAAACAATCTAGAAGCATCTAGAAAGATGGTGGTTTGTTTGGGTTTTTTTCTAAATGCAGCTGCTAACTGAAAAAAATGAATATTTTGTCTTGCATACCTTGAAGCTTGTTTAAAGCCAGTTCTCAACTGAAAAAATATTTAAGTTGACTAACAAAAAAAAAGTAAGAAAAAATCAGAATTAAAATATTTTTGAGCTTTCTTTAGATGGAAATCTGGGGTTATGTCCATTCTTGATGCGCCATGCATAGAGATGGATGGCCCAGGCCAAGTCTCAACCTTGGCGGTAGCACTCAGACTTCACAGGTAATACTGGAGTATTCCATTTGCAGTGTAGTTTCATGTCTGCAAGTCTGAGATGCTTCCCAAAGAGAAAACTCAGCCAATAAAACCATGCTTGCATCTGGCATATCCTCCGTGATTGCTGGCAAAACCCGGTGGTAATACAACAAAACCTTTAAAGCTTTGGCGGGATAAAAAACCCTAACTCACAAAATCTCATTGAAAAAGAGGACCTGAAGCTTCCCATGACTTCCTTTGGGCACGGCTGGCTGCAGTTGCTTCCAATAAACCACGGCTGAAGTTTCCCAGGGCGCAGGCTGCAAATTTGGAAGCAGCAGAGATCTGAGCTCCAGAGAGCAAATGTGGGGGCTGGGGCTGCCTCCCCCAGGCATGACACATACTTGCTCCAGGGCCAGGTTTCCATGAGCTAGGATGGGGGTGGATTTATTTGGTGGAAAAAACCACACGTTTCCCTCTGCCCTGGGACCCAGTGTGTTCCCAATAGCAGCTTGGTGAGGTGACAGTGTCCCTCAGGCATCCTGTCTCCTCCTAATGTCAGGGTCACCACTCTGGCAGGACTGAGCAGCCTTTGGGGTGGCCTTAGAGCATATGCATAACTGCAAGAGTGGCCCCATGAGGACAAGTATTTGGGCAGGTGTATTGGATGCTGAACTTTCGGTGTGCATGCATGGCAAGGGGTACACATGCATAACAACGCACATGCAGGCAAATTTTAAAGACAATCTGCAAATAAATGCTCTAAAATGTCATTTAAATATATTTTTGAAGGAAGCTTACCAGCAAATGGAATGCACTGAACTATTTCAGATATCACAAACACCTTATCCAGTGGTCTGCAGTGCTCAGCAGCCTTTGTGTCAGCTGGCAGGAAGGGAGCAGCTGTATCACACTGCTTCCCACTTTGCAGCTCTCACTTCAAGGCCTTAGCCTGAATAAAGCGTAGAAATCATGTGTGATGTGTTTCCATATGGCTCACCCTCCCTCCCAGTACACATGCAGCAAAATGTCAATGTTATCAATCAGGTCCAGCTGTGTGCAGGGATTCTTATCCACAAGGTGCTTTGGGAACTGAGAAAAGGTTGATAATATTTATGCTTTCTGCCAGTGCTGGGGTGCTGAGGACAGTGCTGAGCTCTGCAGCCCTCCTGCCTCCCTAGGGCTGGGCTGCCTGTGCTGGAGGCTGCTCTGATATGATGCAGTTGCAATCTGGGCTCAGCCTATGGGGAGAAGCTGGGGATGAGCAACAGCTGGGAGAAATGCTGCTGTAGAGCCACCTCTGCTGCTTAGGAAATGCATTTAAGCTCAGGTCCTCAGCCTGGTTCCTTGTTTGACCTGTTTTGGCTGATCTGGGATGTTCCTGATGGATCCTCTCTGCTCTCCTTGCTCAGGGACTGATACATGGTAAGGTCCTAACTGCTTTTTCCCAGCTCACTTCTGCTGGCAGATCTCCTGGTCTTTTTTATTTGCAGTGATGAGGACTGAACAGCAGTCTAAAAAGCTAGCAAATGCAGATTAAAAATATAAAAATACTCCATGGTAAAGTGAAATGTGTTTGATGCTCCTGTGTGGACCACATCACCTGTCAGTGTTTAAACTGCATCTGTCTGTAGACTATTTTTCAGGGCTGTGTTTCAGCACTGAAAGTCACATCAGTGTGGCCAAGCATATAAACCCTGGGACATTCCCTTTTGGAAATAAAATAAGGCAGCAAGTACAGGGAACATGAATTAAAAAGCTGTGCTACTATTCCTAGATACTTTTAAAATTATTTTGACTTTGGCAGGCAGTTTTTGTGGCTGTGTTTTACCTCATGGTTAATTGTAGCTGTTGGTCAGGGCACAGATGCTCAGAGATGTTATCTCTGGGAAAGAGTTGCAAAATGGGTATAGGTCCATCTGGATGGAGGAAAAAGAATTGCTTAATTACATCCTTGATGTCGCTGATGACTGTGTTTCAGCAGTTTGTCTTCTGGCTCCCTGTGAATGGGATGGTAAATAAGGACTC
The DNA here is from genome assembly GCF_963264785.1 of Psittacula echo. Lineage (NCBI taxonomy): Eukaryota > Metazoa > Chordata > Aves > Psittaciformes > Psittacidae > Psittacula > Psittacula echo. Next base: position 22,148,774 of record NC_137740.1, read on the forward strand.
TGCAGAAGGGCAAATACAGCAGAAAATACACAGCCCAGAGACTACCGGAATGGTTGTGGAGAGGAGCTCTGTGACTTCTGTGCTCTAGAAACCCTCTGAGGACCTTCTGTTTCCCATACGTTGTCTGTTGCAGGGACTAAGAGTTTAAACTTATGACTCTGTGGAAAGCAATTTGAATCAGGCATGAGAGAGAGGGAAAGCGTTACCAGCAAATCCTTCTTTGCTGGGGTACAGGCACAGGACACTTCTGCCGGTTGCAAAAACCTTGTTCCTAGCATCCTAGAATTTGGGTTCCTACCATCCTAGGGTTTCTTATCTTCCCACTGTAATGAACTACTTTAACTAAATCAGCAAGCTGAAGAAGACTTTTGTACTTTTGTGGCTGGGTGATGTCGTAATGTATCATAACACTGGGTTTTGGGGGTTTATTTTTACATCTTTACTGTTGGCTCTGAACCTGTGATGTGCTTCTGCTCTGCTGGTTTATCTCTTTTACAGCCTGTGGAGAGTGGTGGATGATTAAATACTGGCAGCCTAAGCCCCAGCTCTGGCTGAACTGGGAGAGATGCTATAGAGTTCACCAAATTTCTGTGAATTAAAATGGCATCCTGACAGTCTTGAGAGTGATTTGAGATTGTTCCCTGAGTTTCCATAGTCTTTGTCCCTGTGTGGCTGTGTCAAGGTCTCCTGTAGTAATACAAACCTTATGAAGTTCCATCCAGAGGCTGTGGGATATTCCTAGACCTTGCTGATGCTCTGCATGCTGTGGAAAGCAGGTTATACAATATGATGGTTAGGTACAAAACTATGTGACTCATGCATAGGTAGAGCTTTAGTGAAAGCTGGCATGCAGATGTGAACAAGCAATGTAGGTGTACATGAAGATTTGGATATGCTTGTAAAACTTGCATCCCTGTACCCTTTTAGGGTATGTTTCTGCATTCATGCCATTGTGTTTGTATCCATCCGTCTCTCTGTGTATGTATGTGGATGCCAGTTTGTGCATGCACTAATGTTGTCCAAAAAGCGTATTCATGCCCAGTGTGCAGTTAACCAATTCCACACTCTTGGCAGTGATACTGGGTTGATTCAGCCTCGGGTGCTTGGTGGACTGTTACACAAATCAAGTCCATGAACGCAGACCCTCTTTGTTACATTTATACACAAAAGTTACAAGGTAGTACACTCCCAGTTACAATGATTGGTTGTAATCTACATATAATTATAATATCTGCTGTGTCATTCCTTCTAATCACCATGCCACCACCCTCTTCACCTGGCCCAGGATCTTTTTGACCTTTGTTGTGATTTTAAGTATTATAATGAAGGTTGTTCACTTTAGGACACCTTAAAAGTTAGCTCTTTTGCCAAGTCAGGTAACCAAATGGTCACTTTGTCAAGCTGTCAGATAACTCATTCTTTAGCGCTTTGATTGTTCTCCTTTATTCCTTCAAACACAACCAATATCATCAGCTTATCATGGAAAGCCAGGCATGAATTCATTGGTACGATTTCAGCCCTGTTTCAAGTGTGGTATGAATCTTGCAGCTGGCACGGTTGGATGGAGGAGGCTGCGGAGGCTGCATGAGCTCTGCATGCTGGTGAACTTATCTCACATTAGAAGGCAGTGGGGGAAAGTGGGTGGCATGTCACAGCCTGGGCTCTGTGCTTCCTGCACACGCTTTGCATGCAGGGCTGGAAGACTGGGTTTCCTCAGGCAGTACTGTGTTTACGCAGAGCTACCTACAAGAAGGACAGTGCCTGGGCATCAGGGAACTGCCTGCTTGCCAATGTGCGTACGGTTGGAACACATCAGCTGAGGTATAAACAGACCTGGAGCTCAGTGGTTCCCTGGGTGAAATTTAGCAGCATGGCAAGTTTCCCCATGTGGATGGATTTACCAAAAGGTGAGGAAATGCTTAAAATATAAACCCCAACCCAATTTCCTGCATCCCAAAGAAAACCCCAAAACTCCTGCCCCTCCCTCTGTTGTGGTTTAAGCTCAGACAGTAACTCAGAACCAAGCATCCGCTCACTCACTCCCTACCTTCTTCTCTCCCACTGCTCCCCGAGGGATGGGGGGGGGGGGGGGGGGAGAATCGAAAGAATGTAAATCCCACTGGTTGAGATAAGAACAGTCCAATAACTGAAGTATAATACAAAACCACTACTGCTGGTACCACTAATGATGATAGTGATAAGGGAAATAACAAGAATATAAAAGGGGAAAAGAAAACAACAAACACAAGTGATGTACAATACAACTAGTCACCACCGGCTGCTGCCTGATAACCCAGCCCAACCTGAGCAGCGATCTGGGCTTTTCGGGTAACTCCCTCCAGTTTATGTATTGGGCATGACGTGCTGTGGTATGCATACCCCTTCTGCTAGTTTGGGTCAGGTGTCTTGTCTCTGCTTCCTCCCAGCTTCTTGTGCCCCTCCTCCCTCTCACAGCATTAAGGACTCAAAAGTCCTTGATCGGGGTAAGCATTACTTGGCAACAACTAAAATGCCGGTGTGTTGTCAGCACTGTTATCAGAGCAAAGTAGAAAACACAGCACTGCACCAGCTGCTAAGAAGGAGAAAAATAACTGTTACAGCTGAACCCAGGACACCCTCCCTCCCGGAGAACCCCAGCACTGGCTCACTTAATGTCTGAACCTTCAGCTCCTGAAACACTGCTGAGCATACGTTTGTAAACAGGATCTACGCATGTAGGACTGTTCACGGAGAGCATTTGCTCATGACCACTCTGCTGTGTGTTGAAAATTGTTGCTAAACACCTTCCAGAACTGCAGCACCCCCCTGTAAGTGGATAAAATGCTCCTTGCTGGCGGAAGGGACAGCATATACTTGCTGACTTTGCTGGGAAGAAAATACTATCTGGGGATAATTGCTAGGAAACAGCAGTGAAAAGCGGATACTGAGAAAATCTGCTCCTTAGTTTTGAAGGCATTTTAAGCAATGGCTGGGGTTCCGTCTGGGCAGACGGTCCCTCCCTCACCTTCCCGCGGTGGGTGGTGGCGTGTGACGCTGGGCAGCATTGCGTGACTTTGCATGTCAGCTCGTGCCCGTGGTGCGCACACGCAAACAGCTGCTGCCCGAAAGTCAGTGGGGCGGGACAGAAACGTTTAAACGTTTCCTAGCGTAGGGCGTCTGTGGGTCTGCGGCTCGGCAGAGGAGAAGGAGAGTGCTCAGCCCCTGCTTTCCGCCTCCCCAGGCGTGTGACTTCCCAAAAGAAGCAAGGCGTTTGAACCCCGCCGTGCCCAGGGGATGTTGTGCTGTTTTTCCAGCCAGGAAAGTAACTTTTCTTCTTCCCTTTTTTTTTTTTTTTTTTTTTTTTTGATGTGGCAAAGGCATAGAAGTTACTTCATGGAAATGAAATTCATCTAAATCAATGAAATAGGGTATTTATTTCCTGCTGGCCAGAGGGGAAGCCATCCTTAAAATGGTCCTTGGCTTTCCTGAGGGAAAATCCATGTGAATTTATACTTGGCCTTTATACCTTCGGACTCCTCTGTCCCTTGTTTTGATCGACTTAGATAATTTATTTCCAGTTCAGCTTGTCAGACAGTGACTCCTGGAAGTGCTGATCACTTGGACCAGCCTTTGCAGTCAAGAGAATGGGTATTGGAGTTCCAGCTCTTCTAGATACTAGATAGGTAGAAGAAGATCAGGTCCTGCCTGACTAACCTCTTAATGTCATGAAAAGCTTAGGCTTCTAGTCAGGTAGGGTCTCCTAATTGCCTAATTCATGTTGGCTTTCTGTTTCATTCCAGGTATCAGATCAGGGACTCTCCAGGACTGTGTGTGTGTCTGCCACATGGGGGAATGCGCGTCTCTGCCTGTCTGCTGCATTTTCCACCCAAAAACATTGCTGAGGGATGATTTCTTAGGTAACCTGGAATAAGTCTGAAATAGCATTTATAGCAAGAAAACAGTGGGTTCTCCCCCATCCCTTCACTCAGGCACACCGAGGGATGTCTGCTTGGGCTGCACTTAACGCTGAGACCAGGCAAGCAAACATGATGAGTACTTATGTCTGGGTTAGTGCTAAAGTGGTGCTTCTCACCAAGACATAGCTCTCTTGGCTGGCACCTAGCATTGCTGTTCTTAGTTGCCTCTCACACAGAGCTGAAAGACATCAAATGTAAATGGTGAGATTTCACAGTCTAATAAACTTTTCTGTTTACTAATTAGTTCGAGTCCACTAAGCCCTTGAAACAGCAGCCTATCCTACGCAGTGTGCTTCTTCAGCCAAACCCAGAGCATCCACCATGATGAAAGTACTGAGCATTGCACCGGTCCCATCCTTCAGTGGGATGCCTGGGCTCAGATGAGGAACGTCAGAGGTACAGAGCCCCTCTCTGACCACCATGGAGCCTACAGCTCACAGCCAGCAGGAGGCACCGATCCCTTCCAGCACAGAGACAGCAGAAGACCTTGCCTTCAAGTTGAATGCTGCTGTGAGGGACGGTAATATAAATGATGTGCTGGAGCTGCTGGAGAGAGGGGCAGATGTGAACTCCAAAGCAGAAAGTGGCTGGACACCACTGCAGAGTGCCGTGCAAGCTAATGAAGAGAAGCTGGTCCGCCTTCTGCTGTGTAAGGGTGCTTGTCCACATGCCAGGAAGGACAATGGTGGCACTGCATTTACCGAGGCAGCAATAGCAGGAAATGTGAATATACTGGAGCTACTCCTTGATTGTGGGTTAAATATTAATGACTATGATGACAACGGCTTCACAGCTTTCATGGAGGCTGCATGGTATGGAAAGGAAGAAGCTTTGAAATTCCTGTATGCCAAAGGAGCAAATGTGAATTTGAGAAGGGTAGTTAGTGAAGAGAAAGAGAAACTGCATAAAGGAGGAGTGACAGCACTGATGGATGCTTGTAGGAAGGGCCACTTCTCAGTTGTGAAAACTCTTGTCCAAGAAATGGGGGCTGACATGAACATTTGTGACAACAAAGATAGGAATGCCTTGATCCATGCCCTCAAGGAGGGTTGTGCCAAGGAAAGATACGAGTCAGCTGTCTCCATTGGCCATTTCCTGCTGGACCATGGTGTTGATGTGAAGAGCAAAGATGAATGTGGGAAAACTGCCCTCATCCTAGCTGTTGAGATGCAGAGCCCAGATTTGGTGAAAGCCTTATTGGAGAAGGGCGAAATAGATATTGATGATGCGGATGAGGAGGGCAACACAGCACTGATGGTGGCTGTAGAGAAAAATGATTACAGTATAGCAGAGTTGCTGTGTGAAAAAGGAGCAAGAACTGATGTTGGGGACCTTATAGCTGTTGCGAATAGGAACCGTGCTCATAACATGGTGCGTCTTCTTCGCCAGTATAATGCCAAGTTTATTTCACAAGCCTTCAAAGACTGGGAGCCAAAGAGTAAATGCTGGAGGGATCAGCTGAAAAAGCTATATAAAATATATCGCCCTATGATTGGCAAGCTGAAGACATTTCAATATATCCAGCAGAGAATTCAGAACACTTCTCAAGGTGGTATCTACCTGGGGATCCATAGTGGGACAGAGGTAGCAGTAAGAATAAGCCGCAGTACAGAGGGTGACAAAGAGAAAAGGTTCTTCGAACAATGTAGTAACTGTGAACATCTACTGAAGCTCTTCCAGTTTGAGAAAGCAAAAGGCTACATGTACTTATGCTTCCCTCTCTGGGAGAAAAATCTTGAACAACATCTTCAGGAACCAGAAGGCCAAATGGATTGCAAAGGTGCTCTGAGGATGATCTTCCAGGCAGTGAGAGAGCTGCACTCCCTTGGATTTGCTCACCAGGATCTGCATCCCAGCAACTTTTTGATAGGTTATCCTTTCTCAGTGTTTTCATTTTGCTTTCTTGATGTCTGTAGTTTAGAGAAGATGCTTCATAGCTGTCTGTAAAAAAAAAAAACAAAAAAAAAAACCAAACAAAAACAAACAAAAAAACCCCAAACAAAACCCCCATATGTCTTTATGCAGAATTGGGTGTCTATAGCATTAGATCTCCTCTTTGAGTGAGTATAGACATGTTTGCGAGCAGCCAAAGAATGAACAGAACAACTTTACATGTCTCTATAGATCTGTCCGCCTTTCCAGACCTTTGCAGTCAGATTAACCCACAGCAGATCTCTTCAGAGAACTGTTTTCTAAAGGAGCCATTCAGAAGTTAATGACAGTTATATTTTCCACCATTAACGTTTCCCCCATAAACTTTGTTTATTAACAGTTTCTCTTATTTCCTCAGATTTAGGTGGCAAAATTTACCTTGCGGACTTTGATAATAAAAGGAAGTTGATTGAAGGCAAACAAGAACTCGTAAACTCAGATTTAGAGGTAACTTTACTGCAAATCAATGAATGGTTTAAAATGTCAGGTATTCTCTGATATTTTCTGTAGCTGTGAATCCTAGGGGGAAGCCTTTCTGTGTCCTCAATTAGAAAACACTTTGATTTCTGGGAAAGCCCAAAGGACTGCATAAGGATGATAGTGGCTAGGATGCAAGGCTACAGCTGGTGCTGGGATATCCAGAGAACCCTGTAAACATGATTATGGTGCCTGTCTCCTCTTTGTGCATATAGCTTTCAAGTTTGTGTTTCTATGTATTTGTGTACTTCTGCATGTCTGTAGGTGCATGTGTGTGTTCACATATACAGTCAGCTTATTTAGGAATAATAGTTCTTTTCCGTTTGGTAAGAAGTTTCATGCATCTGGCATGTGAGCAGTGATGTGTTTCTTTGCAGGCCCTCAGCAGTCTTGTGCTGTATGTTTTAACAGGGGGTAGGAAGCCCCTTCAGCAAGTCAGTGCCAAAGATTTAGTTTCTGATTCCCCAGATTACAAGGAGGCTCTGGATCTTGTAAGTAGCCTGGTGTCTCATGATGAACGAGGCTTGGAAGGTTTGAGCAAACATCCATATTTCTGGAGCAAACAGATGTAAGTCCTGGGCATACAAAGGGGAAGTTTTTGGTAGGAATTTGCCTGTAGTGTTGGGAACAGCAATGTCCTGTTGCAGCTAATGAATCCTCTAATTCCACAGCAGGTTCAATTTCCTGAAGACTATATGGAATAAAATCAAAGATCTCCACAATCGGAAAGCTGTCTTTCAAGCTCCTAATGCTACTGAAAGTTTTCCTTATCCGTGGTGGACCAATGAAGTAATCCTCTTCTCTTTGAATTAGTACAAGGTTTGAGTGAAACATTTAGGCAGAAGCTTTTCCTATTTAGGAAAAAGCCCCATTTAAAACTTTAACTGGAAAAAGTAGCTTCAAAAGTAGCAAATGCAGGTAACTGAGGGAAGCAATTAAATTTAAGCCATATAATTGGAGTACCCAAGACTAAAAGCGTTGGTGGTAAAGGGAGCTCTGTTGACTGAGGTGTTAGTAGGGGATGCTCATTATAGAATTAGCTGGCAAACCTTCAAGGGTGTTTGTAGGTGACCTCTGGCCCTTGCTGCCAGCAAATTCCTGGCAAATGTGTTTTGTTAGATTGGCTCAAAAGCAGTGAGACCAAGCCTGCTTTTGCACGGAGCATCTTGGAAAGACAGGCTGCACTGTTTGAGATATGACAGTCTTGGCTCAATACAGCATCCCATGTGGTCCTTTCACCAGTGGCACAACTGGATCAAGACTCCCAAGTCTCCCCCTGCCCTCCAGGCATGCATGAAAATCTCCTGTTCCATGTTGACATCCTAGTGCAAATGCCATAGATAGGAAACAGCAGAATCAGGGGGTCTGTGTGGTACATGCCTTGCAGAGTGAACTCTTCTGCTCATGTTGGGGAATATGCTTTTAAGAGTCACAAGATTTACTCATGCAAGATGATGTCTCTGCAGAAAAGCAGTAGGTGTGGTGAGTGGAGGTAGATGTGCTGCTTTTGTGATGTGTGAAAGGCAGAGAATCATCTATATGCTTTTTTTTTCAGATTGACAAAGATGTTCTGAACATCATGGAAAATCCCAAGAAAGGAAGATCATTCAAATATAGCAACAACGTCACTGACCTACTGAGGTTCATCAGAAACCTGGATGAACATCCAGATATCAGGTACACGTTCACATCCTTGCCCCTGCCACAGTTGCATTGCAGGGAGCATCTGGGTATCTGGAAATGTCAGTGAGTTTGAGAAAAAAATCTTCAGATGGTTTTCCGTAAGGGAGAACACAACTGAGATGTGGGAGAAAGTCCATTAAAGCTCATCTCATTAGAGGGGTTATCTCTTCTGGCAGCACAATAGTGTGTGAAAGATCGTGTGTCACGGCTGCAAGCAGTCTGGAGTCAGTCCTCAATATCACCTTCCAGAGGGTAAGAAAAGGAACTTAGATCATCTCCCACAGATGAACATCCTCAACCGGAGCCTTCTGTTCCAGAGGGATGGCAGCAGCTTCAGAGAGTTGATGGCACTCCCTCTGCGCCTTTGCAGAGCAGGCTGTGTTGTGGAGAGGTGTCTATGACAGCTAAGGCAGGTCATGGCTTTGCAGCAGAGGACTCCATGAACATGTCTTCTGGGCTGTTATTTTTGCTGCAGGCTGGTGTTTCTTGCCATAACTCCAGAAAGGTTTTTAGATACCTCTTAAGTATTTGTATTTTCCTTTATACCTTTGAAAAGCCTTCTTATCTACCTTGCTAGTATTTCCAAAGTGCTGATGTTTACTGTGCTGAAGTGTATTGAGATATGGATCACATAACAGCACAGGTCCTGTTAGAAGATCCTGTTAGGACGTCTTGACTCCTAAAAAGCTGCTAGTCTCTAACCCTCTATAGTCGTGGGTGCTTACGCGTGAGGTTAGAGGTGGTGTTTGCTCCTAGTGATGGTTTCACTGAGGCTGGTAGCCAGCACTGCTCTTCAGTGAAGATGCAGGTAGGATTAGGCAGATAGAGGTGCTGGAGGAATAGTGAAAAAATGGATTGAGTAGCTTAGGGAAGGTATAGAAAAGTTGCAGCTCAAGTATTTATAGGAAACCTTCCTGTGTTATCAGAAAGCCTCTGGAATGTTGTGGGGTTTTGGGTTGGTGGGGTTTTTTTTGTGTTTTGGGGGTTTTTGTTTCTGGTTTTGTTTTCTCTGCAAGGGAGGAACCAGGGTATCCTGGATATTTGAGTCTTTAGGCAAGCTTTAAAAATCCTTTTTGGTTTTGTTCTCTTTCAGGATCAGCAACAAAATAGGAGACCATGCTGAATATTTCTTGAAGCTTTTTCCAGCACTTACCATTTATGTGTATAACAGTTTACGCCAGAATCCTGAATACAGTCACTTTGCAGACATTCAGTACCCTTTTCTGTAGGATGTCATTGCCTCCTGTCCCATGTCCAATCCCACCATCACTGCCTCATTTTATTCCCTATTTCTTCATCTGCAGAAGAGTTGAAGAAAGTGGGTAAGGAGATGGGAGAGAGCAGATGCAGGGACAGAGCATGGAGGACTTAAGCTAAGAAACTGAAGATGCTTTGGAAGTGTTTGGTGGAACAGACTTTGGAGAGGAACCAAGTTGAGTGCCAGCCCAGGTCGTCCTTGACTGCTCCATCCCTCTGGGCTTATCTGCATCTGTAAGGTACAGATCAAGGCCCTCATCGTTATGGAGAGCAGGGAGATGTGGGACAGCCCCTGTAAACCTGATATGTCTGGGAGGCAAGAGAAGAGCTCAGGCATTGCCAGATGACATTGGACTCTGCTAAAGGAAAAAGAGTTCAAGCTCCTTGCTAGGCAAATATTCCCTACAGCTTGTACTAATGAGCTGCTCATCTAACCCTAGAAAGACAAGAATCCTCTCTTTTCAGTCTTTCTGAAACACAGCAGCCAGAAAATAAGATGTCTAGGCAATGGCTCATTATTTGTCTGATCTGTTAAAGGCACACTCAGGCCAGCCTACTGAGACCTGAAGGACTTCTTTTGAGGAACACAGGAGATGTTTCCACAAGGAATGGGTCCAAGGAGCACAATTCCACAAAACTGCTACTGTTCCTGACTCAGCTGAAGAAGGTCACTGACATCAAAGAGACTGCAGGGACCAGTTCCTCCTGGGAAGAGCAAGCTCTGTTGTGGCAGGCTGCATCTGCAAGGCTCTTCAGCACTTCCTGTCTCCAAACCAGTGCCACTGTTGGGGTATTACTGTCCTGCCAGACTTGGCTCACTTGCACAGCGCTGGTGCCCATACAACTGCAGCATGCAGCCAGCTCAGAGGTCTGGTATTGGAGGCTCATAGCATAAACCCATTTCTGAAATCCTACAGCATGCAATGTGTGTCTGATTGTCCAAGGGCTTGCTTGTTTCCCCACTAATGCTCTGATTTGCACAATGATTATGTGTTGCATATGGAAATATTTCTCAGCTGTTGAAAAGATGTTTAATTTTTTTCAAACTGAGATTGTTATTCTTTCAGTTAGCCTGTGGAGAACCAAACTTGGAATAAACTTGCCTGGAACACTGACTGTACACTCATTTATGAATGAGGCTGCTGCATCCGCTCTGCACAGAAAGAGATAGTCTGCAGCACTGTAAAATGCTCAAAAGGCTGGGAATTTTGGCCTCCCTGTGGAGGTGCCTTTTGGTTGGTTAGGTAAGGTGGTGGATGGTTTTCTCACTGTTCAGATGAATTGCTTCTGGCCTATGTGGGTATTTGAATGGAAAAGATGTTGGGAAGTACTGAAGGCTTCCTGTCCTCAGAATCAAGCTGTCTCTTGTGAAATAACAGACTGAATGGTGGGGTTTTTTGCATTGTTTTTGTGGAGTGAGGGTGAGGATTTCATGGATGAGTTGAGGTGTGAAGATTAGCATCAATGCTTGCATGTATGTATTTGCATACATGTAAAACTGGGAGTGGATGTGTTTGACCCATCTCCTGTACAAACGAATGGCTGCCCAGAATGTATCATTGAGCCTATACATTTGTTTTAGCTGTGTATGATTATAGATGTATTTACCTGCAAACTAGGAGGCATTGTTGTGCATGAATTGGGTTGCAGACTGCCATACTTATGCTAATGGCTGGTAAGGTCCATGTACCAGCCTGCATCAGTGGTCCTGGCTCAGAGCAAAAGGTCCTTCTGATGGTCTTGGGAACCTTTAAAAAAAAAAAAACATAAATGTAACAAGAAATCTTGACTGTGCCACTGATGAGATGCCAATAGAGAAAATGCAACCAGGAGAATATTGACTCCTCTTATGTCAATATTTTTATCTTTTCCGTTCCTTCTTGCTCATTTTTTTCTTGCTCATTGTCTCTTCTCATGGTCAGAAAGCAGGAGGACACATAGAGATGTATGTCCAGGTCTCAGCAGCACTGGGAGCAGGGATACTATATGGAGCACCATGTCACCATGCATATGTGGCTCAATGCCACAGCACCACGTTTCTGCTCTTGCATAAGGAGAGGTGAGGCAATGGGCTGGGCTCCTTCAGCCTGTTGTAAAGTACCACATTTCTGGCTTTCTTTGACCTTTGCATCTTCTTGCATTGCTCTGCTGTTTTACTAAAGGGCTGTGACTTGACAACCTTAAAAGGCTGCGGAAAAGCCTTCCTGAAAGCGGAGAGCTCTCAAGGATGTCCAAACCAGAGCAATGATCAAAGCCATGGAGGCTGTGACCTGTTTCTGGGGAAATCGGGCTGCTGGAAAGAATGTCCAGGAAAGGCTTGTGTGGTCTGCAGGGCTGTGTCCTGCTTTCTGAGAAGCCAGAGGTGCTGGGAGGCTACTGTCAGAGAGGAAACTTGATCCATGCACAGTATCTGAAAAGCTTCTTGCTCACAGAGTGTCAGCCCACATGAAGAGGGGGGGGCATGCGGGACTGGGACCAATGCTGGGGAGAGCACCAAGCCCTGCAAGCCTGCCTGTCCTCCTTGCAGGATCAGGGAGGATGGGTGAGTGCTCAGTCAGAGGCCAGGTAGGATGGAAATCCAGTGGCAAGGTCAGCTGGACTGTATTGAAACTAGGTAGTATGACAGTGTTTGAGAGTGCAGCCTGAGGATAAAGGTGTCCCGAGGAGCTGGGGGCAGAGCCAGCTGCCACAGTTAATGCTGCTTGATATGCTGATGGCTCCCAGCATCAGTGCCCACCTGGGAGGTGCTGCCTGCCTTTGCCTTTTACAGGCAGGCTTGCAGACCATGCGTGGTGCCCAAGGGCATGCTGATTTAGCCCTACACGCTTCATTTCCCTGCTGTCATGCCTGTACATTGTCTATTTGCTGTGCCTCTGCCTTTTTCCTCTGCTCCTGCAGGGCAGCTGGCTTAACCCCATGTGATGGGATCAGGTGCTCCCCATCCTGTCACTTTTGTGCTGAGGACATGCTTGTGCACAGGCATGGTCCCAGTTCACTGTGTTTCATCTGCTGCACTGGGGAAAAAAAACCCAGTCTGCAGATGGAGTGAACATCATTTTGGCTGTGGTTTTGCTGTGTTGAGCTTCAGGCACATCTGTGAAGCGTTCTAGGGAGTGGGCTCAGCTGAGCTCAGGCTGCAGAGCCTGAAGTGTTAATGAAAAGCACATAAAAATGCAGCTAGCTTTTGGGGCTGAAGGCTTTTGGAGCAAAATCAAGTTACACTGCAAGGGCAATTCTGAGGATCTGTTCAGGTTGTAATAGTGGCATCAACTTCCTAAGTCTTTCATTTATAGAAATCTGCTTAGATTTGTTCAGGTTTTCTAATCAGAAAAGCAAAGTGTTGATAATCATAACTCACAAATATGAAACATGTCATTATCTGCCCTAAAATACACCTGTGTTATTCCCAGGATGCAGTCTTCTAGGATCTAAGGGATAAAAAGTGGCTAAAAATAGCTCAAAATTACAAAGCTGGGAGCTTGCTAGGGAGCTGTCAGAGGCAAGGTTTGATAAAGATCATGGTCTTTTCTACCTGAAGTCCAAAGAACGTTTGGGATTTCTGCAGTTTCCTGGTGACTAGGCAAAGCCACTCTGACTCAGTTTCACCTGGGGAAAATGAATATGATATGATTTGGTTAGTGCTTTGTAAACATACTAGCTTTTAAAAAACATTCTGAGGCCTTGAGTCAGGCATGAGCTGATTTTGATTGGAAAATCAGAAAGGCTGTGGCAAGGCAGGCACCATCTCACCACCCAGGGACAGCTGAGTAGTAAGCCAGGTGGGCTGTCTTAGCATTGCCACCCACAGGAGGTATTTAAGAGTGAAGAGCTGAGATGAGGTTGTGAGCTATGTAGACCAGAACAGTTTCAGTTTGCTGTAGGAAATGTGGCTCCCTGTGTAGCAGGGCTGGAGCAGCTTCTAGGAGTGGGTGATCTTTGAGGAGCCCCTTTCTTAGGCAAAGTATTTATTGTGACTGCTTTCTGGCTTTAAGCACCTTTCTGACTGGGAAAGACCTCAAAGGTGGTGGTGCGCATGGGCCTGGTGTGATTTATTTACACTGTTGGTGGGTCCCAGCTATGTGCAATGCAGTCATTTACAGGTACATGTAAGGAAGGAGACTGTTGTGTGGATAATGGTATCAGCTCAAGTGGAAATACATGCTGTGGCATGTCCCTGGTGTAGTTCCAGAGGTGCAAGCTGCTATGCTGTTACCAGGCAAGCTGGAGGATGCTGTGAATTACTTTATTTTTAGGTCTTACTGCTGATTAAGTGCAAACTATGCAGTGTGATTGGGCTGTGCAAAGCTTTCTTGGAGCACACTCCTGTCCTGCTCTGTGTGCACATTATGTTGGGAGTTCTGTTTTTCCTTGGAGGTCTCTCCTTCCCCTGATGTCTGCAGGGAAGGGAGAGATGTTGCATGAGTGGTCATGATGCAGCTGCTGATGGAGGCAGGGTGCAGGTGATCAGAGATGAACAACATGGCTGTTTGCTCCTGGGAAGGTGCTCAGGGTATGGAGAGGTGCAGGAACCAGGCATTTTCTGTGAGTGTTACTGGACATGGTGGGGGTGACCAGCATAATGCAGAGACCCACCCAGTTGTCCTTTAGGTTTTAAGGGGAGTCATGGCTCTGCTGCTCCAGGTGCTTATGCTGGTGTGGTCTGGGGGAGGTAGACTGCTTCTGTGACCACCTACCTGCTCTGAAGGTAGAGCCTTTTCTCAAGACTTTAATCTGAATCTGGGGAAAACAACATGTACAAACTTCCTATCATGGACCAGTGCAGGAAGCCCTAAAACCCAGCTCCGGTCCTGGGCAGCTGGAGCTCTCCTTGAGAGCAGGAGCACTCCTTTCAGTGCCTTTTTGCTCCTTCTGTTGTTCCATTGTCTTCTGGGGCTGTGGCAGCAGGATCTGGATGCCTTTTGTGAGTGATAAGACAATGATGGCATGATTGCCTGGTGAGGGAAAAGAGATGAAGCAGTACTGTGCGGCAAGAGGTCTGACAGCAAATGAGGGAGGACACCAGGATGCTCCTTTGAATCCTATGGGGCTTATACAAAGGTTAAAGAAGGGTGGCTGAGCAAGCACTTGGGTTACCCAAATCTTGACTGTGGAGCAGTTTGGGGGCTGCAAGGCAGGGGTGATACTTCCCACCCTGGCTCTGTTGCAGTGTTGGGGGTCCTGGGTGGCAGATGGGAGGCTTGCAAGGAAATGGCACTTGGAAAAATGGGGACACATATTTGCACAGCTGCCTCCACGCACAGACGTGCTCCCAGCTTTGTGCCAGTGTGGGCAGCTTCTCCTAAGAGGAGCTCCATGCTCTTGCTGGTGAAGTGGGGTGCAGGTAGTATGCCCAGCCTCAGCAGGACCGGCCCTTCCGCTCTGCGTAAAGGCACAGACAGCACCACAGTGACGCCTGGTGATAGAGATGTATTTAAGTCTGCCACCTTCCCAGTCGTGCACACAACGCATCTGCACAAAGCAGCAACCCTCAAAATCAGCAAAAAGCAAGGCGTGGAGTATAGGAGGTTTTCTCTGGAGTTACAGGTATTTTCCCTAACAATTTTGGTGCCTTTAACATAACCATATTTCCCAGCTGAAAAGCAAGCTTTTTATCTAAAGGTCAGAAAAGCAAGACCCCCAGATAAAGGTCATTGGTGAAACTGTGATAAGGTGCAGAAAAGTGTTCCAAGCAAAAGGTGCCACGGGCATTAGTGCATTCAGAACCTGCAGCTATTTTTGGGTTGCATGCTGATTTGGTTTGCTCCTCTGACAGGGTGCTGCAGCCAGGGCTGCCTGTGGGCTGACAGGTGATGCAGAGCAGGAGGCAGCCTGTGCTGCACCCTGCAGGTACAGATCTGCCCCATGGTGTCTACCCTTCCTACTCTACCAGGCTGAATATGCCAGCCATGCAAGCTGGGGCAGGGAAATGAGATGGGTCTGAGAGATCACGCATGTATTCCCAAGACAAATCACTCGAGCTGAGTGATTTTATCTGCCTGGCTCTGGTTATTTGCTCCTGAGAGGTGCTGCAAGATGCTGTGGCTCGGGGAAAATTATCCCAGGGACAGTCATTGCAGGATTAATGTCCATGTGAGAAAATTCAGGCTTTTTTACAGATCCATCTCCAGAGCAGTATCTTAGTGGGGCTCTGTGAGCTAAATATGGGCTGCATTGCTCAGGCAGCAGTGGGGATGGAAACTGTGTGTACTGACTAAATGTCTCTCTCCCCACTGGTTTCCTGAAAACCTTGGCAAACATGTGTCTTTGTCCCAGATAACACATCTCCTGTGTAACGTGATACTTCCGGCTTACTGCTAGCTGAGAATAGATCTGTGATGGGTTTTGTCTGCTTTTTCTGGGGGCAATTAAAACAACTGTGTTTGAGAAGGCCCTAGAATTGCAGTGAGGCTCTGTAAAGTGGAGTCTCAAGCTGAACACTGCATATTATCCAGTAGAAATACCTAAGGTTTTGGAGTTAAGTTAATCGATGTGGCTTGGCAGTCTTGGAGAACACGAGTACAGGGGTTTTACCCCAGCTTGGCTGTGGAGCAGCAGCTCAAGCACCTGCCTGTAGGTATCAAAATTGTATAAACCTGATTTTTAACCAGAACTTGACAGCAATAAGTGACAGGGAGCTGAACAACAGCTTGATGACACCCACTCGACCGTCAAAGCAAAATTAGTATGTGCCTATTTTGGTTTCCCCTTTAATCAAAAATCAATTAGACAGTTTCCAAATGAATATTCAGTCAAGGAGCCGGGTTGTCAGGCAGACTGACAGCGCTTAGCTCTGCTTTCTTTGTGTTCTCCAGTTTAGAGTTACTCGGTGTACTGAAACTAAACAAGTAGATGAGGAAGGAAAAGTATCTTTCCCAGTGAGTGTCACCTCAAATCCTGATGAAGCTTATTTTCCATTTAGGATGCTCAGAGCATTCTCTGTGTAATGCCACTGAGCCTGGTGTGTGGCTGCATGGTTCTTCTCCTTTTCTTACTCTCATTTGACTTGCAACCCAGAAGATTAGTTGCTTTGTTTCTATTTTAGGAGGTGTGTGAGAATATTTTTTAACTGTTCATCAGTGCAAAAAGAGTTATGCAACAGCTCTTTGCTCACGAAGACTCTGCACCCACTTCCCTATTCCTGAAAGAAATTTCTAAAAACCCACTGGGAAATTTTGACTGAATCTGCTGGAAAGGAATTAATTCAAAGATGCTTCATTTTCCAATAGGCCTGCACCACACGCATCCTCATGGCTGTGTGAAGGAAAAACTTTGGCTCTTTTAAGGTGCACCCTGTGGGACACCAAAAACCCAGGTCTGGACATTTCTGCATTAGAAGAACAAGCCTAAGGACAGGTGTGGAGCAGGGAGACAGGTGCTTAGGTTACTTGGACTGTAGATACCATGATTTGAAGGAGGTTCTTTTCCTAAGCAAAGGGATTTGCACCCTGTCCTTCTTGGAGACTTGAAAGCTCCTCATCACCTTCCATGTGCAGAGTCTGTATGAGAAATCCTGAAGACAGCAAATCCGAGCAGACATCTGCAGCTGAGCTCCTGGGGAGTGTCTCATCTGCATTTCACCATGTCAGAGAAACAGGTGACTGGAGAAAAAGGCTGGCATCCACAGAACCAACCCCACTCTGGGAGAGAGGGGATGATGGCTACCTTCTCCAGGAGTGTATCAGGACAGGGAAGATGATGACCTTGGTTTTGTGGTAGATGACACAGTTTCGTAGCTCCTTGGAAGATAAACTCCAGATAAAATCTCTCTCTTCTTCAGAGATGTTTACCTGGCCACAGAAGAGACCCTGCTTGACCAAATGAGTTTGTGGCACCTCTGACGGGCCCTAGAAACATGTTTCTCTTCCTGACCCCACTTTGCATTTCAGCAGTCTCTAAGAAGAGAGACTAGTTACATCCTAGCTGACTGTCCCAGATAAAAGGGCAGGATCGCCCCTGGATTTCTGTGGAAAGCACTGTGCTGTGCTTTCCAAAGGGAGAGATACAGCCATGGCTACGGCAAGGGGAAGAGGTGGCTGCAGTGGGGAGGGGATGATGGTGACCTTTTTCCTCTGGAGAGTGAAAGGACTGAATTGGTGGCATGCAGCACCCGTCCTGGTGCTTCAGCTCTGGCATTTCTCTGGCAGGTAGGGGATTTCACCATCTCCTTGTCCACACACTTGTTCTCAGTCTATCTGGGTCAAGTGCTAGCGCGCGTCTGGTGATGGATTGCTTCCCATCCTGTGGAGCCCAAGTGGAGGTCCCAAGCTTCAGAGCATGCTCTGAAGATTCATAGCATACTTTGCTGGAGCAGATCCAGACCTCTGCCTGGTTCCCCTTTCCCCACAGTCACTCACAGCTGTGATGCAATGGTCCTGAGCAATGAGCAAGACAGCAGCCTCCAGCTTTCTTGGGTGGGTCCCAGGATCTTACCCACAATTTGGGCAGAATGTGTCTCAATGTTCAAGAAGAGTTTGCTGATGATGGTGACTTCCCTTTTGAGAAAAGTAACTTCCTTTTCTGACTGCATGTTGCTGGCAGCCAGATGCATGATGAGGGCAGAACTTTTGTGGGATGGTGGCTAAGTTGGGGGAGCAGCTGACAGGGGTAGCTCTGAGATTGGGGACCCACTGGACTCCTATGCTTGGAGAAGGTTGGAGAATACAACATGGGTGGGGGGGAAAGGGTAAATCTCCTCCATGGGCTCTGTTCTTGCGCGTAGCAGGCTTGGGAGTGTCTGTCCTGCTTATCTGAATCATGTTGCCTCCTCCAGACCAGCATCCTGGAAGCCAAACAGTGATTTTGTCCCCATAGGACAAGCTTTGCTGGCCTTGCACAGGTAAATGCATCAGCAGCTTCAGCAGCAGTTTTGCTGGGGTGAGGGCCTGGCTGGGATTTTGATGGACCAGCTGACAGTTCATTGGGAAATTATGTTTGTAGCAATTGCTGTCTGTCACCTTGGGGTGGGATGGATGGTTGGGAAGGATGTGTTTGTATAACCACTGGGCTTAAGGAACCAGCTTGACCTGGGTGCTCACCATAGTTTTACTATTGTTTTCTGGACAAAGATCTGTGCTGTCATCAACATGTGGGGGCTGACTGCTTCAGCCTCATTTATCTCTTTGGTGGTAGAAGTGTGTCAGTTAGCTGCTCTTCTGGAAGAGAAGTGTGGTCACTGACTGCCACCCATGAGCGACCATGACATCTCTTCCTACCCTCACTCTGTCCCACCATTGCCTACCCTGTCTGCTGTTTGCTGACTTTGGTTCTCATCTCTTTTCCTTTCTGTACTGTGCTAATTGCATACTTTGGGAGTGAAGCTGTGACTCCAAGAGCATCCAAAGGAGACAAGATAGGGAAGGGCTAATTCTGCCGCCACAGGAATTGCATGTTGCAGGTGTTGATCTGTAGATCCTGCCAACAAATAAGCCACCTTTCTAGAACTGTAAGTGGCAGTGGAAGGCCTCAGCAAATAAATGCTCCACTGGATGGGAGAGGGGAATTGGCAAGTCCCTGCAAGAAGATATAAAATCTGCAACTAGCATCCAGCTCAGGAAGGAGGATTTTACAATGAAAGGGGTAAGGTATGGGATGGGAGGGCGCCTACCAGCTGGGGTGGTTTCAGCATGAAAGTAATTTCTGACAATGCTGTTAATAACAAAGCTCTTCATCTCTGGGTTGGTCTCCGACTAGCCTCTCCACAGCCATCCAGAAATGTAGTAGCTTATCTGTGTTGTGCTCCTCAAGGAACTGCTTAAAGAACTGCAGGTGGTCAGGGTTGTGCAGTATTTTCATTAAGTGCCTGTAGAGGAGGAAACACCAGGAGATGTGATCTCTGTGCCACCAGTGACCTAGAAAATACCCAGGACCTCTGTGCTTGCTTTTCCAACAAGAAAGACACACCTGAAGAAGAGCTAGAAATACATGGACAAGTGGTGGGTTTTTGCCTTGTCTGGGCCCCTCAGTTCAAGAAGGACAGGGAATTGCTTGAAAGAGTCCAGCGCAGAGCCACAAAGATGATTAAGGGAGTGGAACATCTCCCTTATGAGGAGAGGCTGAGGGAGCTGGGTCTCTTTAGCTTGGAGAAGAGGAGACTGAGGGGTGACCTCATCAATGTTTACAAATATGTAAAGGGTGAGTGTCAGGATGATGGAGCTAGGCTTTTCTCAGTGATGTGCAGTGAGAGGACAAGGGGTAATGGGTGTAAACTGGAGCATAGGAGGTTCCATGTGAACATCAGGAAAAACTTCTTTACTGTGAGAGTGACAGAGCACTGGAGCAGGTTCCCCAGGGGGGTTGTGGAGTCTCCTACGTTGGAGATATTCAAGGCCCAGCTGGACAAGTTCCTGTGTGATGTACTCTAGGTTACCCTGCTCTTGCAGGGGGGTTGGACTAGATGATCTTTTGAGGTCCCTTCCAACCCTTGGGATTCTGTGATTCTGTGGTGTGTGGGATCTGTAAAGCAGATGGGGCAGCAAACGTACCAGTAGAGCACAGCCTCCCTTGTCTGTCTTACCCATAGAATTGTTTACGTTTGAAAAGACTTTAAAGGTCATCATCCACCAAGCCACTGGGAATCCAGGGAGGGAATTCTTCTGACAAGCTGATTCTTTTCTGCCATAGGTGCACCTGTCGAACAGCTTTGCTGCCGTATGTCCAAAGGAACTGGTCTTAGCCTGAAGAGGAGGCTAAGGCTTCAGGGAGTCAAGGAGAAGGCAGGACTTTGGGACTGTGATGGAGACTTCAGAATCTGCAAATGGACTGAGCAGCCCCACAGAGACCAGGGAAGGGAGGCAGGTAAGGAGGGGGCACCTGGAAAGACTAGTGGGAGAAGGAGCCTGTGCTCTTCTCTGTCTTACTGGGAATAAACAACAGTTTGCCTCTGAATGGAAGAGGGCTTCATGCATTTGGCCATGAAGGGGGTGTTCTGGAGTGGAAAACCTTCACCTCTTGCAGCTGGTACATCGGGAGATTATCGATAGACGCAAAGCCAGAGGATGGCGACATTGAAAAGATTCAGCAGAGCTTTGGAAAACCAGAGCTCAAGAGTGGACTGGGATTTCAGGTCATTTATGAGGTTAGAAAGACCTTTGAAGTTCAGTGGATTGGATCAAATATTTGCTTTAAGTATGGCTCCTGAGACTGACTTTCACAAGTAACAATAAGAGCTGCTCTTACTTGGGACTTGTGTCCTGGTTACCACTTATATCCCAGTGTGGAACTGCAAGGACTCATGCCTGGAGTATTCTCAGGAGGTGAAACATGAGCCATATGGACATTCATGCAATCAGTGAGTATGGAGATTTAAGTGTGGTCACAGGATGATTCTAAGTGATTTTCCTGGGAATCTGAGAGCTGCCCAGCTGTAGTACAGGTGGCATGCCAGGGTGTGATTGAGGATGAATTGCATGAGGCAGGCACAAGATGTGAGAAAAAAATCTGAACTATAGTGTGTGTGTGGGGTGTTAAAATAGTTTTCTTCTTTCCTTGGTAACTACAGTTCAGACCCATGGGCCACTTGTGCCTACATCTGAGAAGGCCCAATGAGGAAGCAAGGGAGCAGTGACACTACAAGGAAGCACTGGGAAAAATCTGCTTCCTGAAAGAGTGGAAGTAGCAAAAATCAGCAAAGCCCTGTGCTGCAAGGTGCCAGACCTGAATCTTCTAGATGGGTTCTCTACTATAGCAGAAGCAGACTTCATTATGTTTGATTTGTTATTTCTCACAGGAAGAGTCCTCTTCTTCTTGCTCTTGTGTTCAACACCTGTGCGGACAGAACAAGGCTAGCCCCATCCTCAAATGACAGCCAGTCTGCTCACAACTGGCCACATGGCAAAGGACCCCAGAGCCACCATGCTGTTGTCTGCACGGTGAACCCAGTGCCGGAGACAGTGGGTGTTGTGGAAACTCTTCACCTCGCATGGTTTGACCTCCTCAGTATCTGCTTCAGAGAAGCCCTCACACTTTCTCTGGCTGGATTAACACCCCAAAACACATGCCTTTCAAGGGTGGCTAGGCTTCTCCTTCTGGAGATGTTCTACTAGATGACAGGATACAAGCAGGGAAGACCTCTGCTTGTCCAGTCCCCTAAGGGTATGCTGGGGCACCTGCAAGGGCATAATGGTTGGAGCCCACCTTGCTACCAGTCTGCTCAGACTGGACTGACCAACTGATGGGCTTTTGAGACTTAAAAGCTCATTTTCCTTGCTTGGGCTATCCAAAGTCAGTGAAGGTTTCTGAACAGCCAGCTCATTTGACATCATCTTCTGGGAGTCTGCATCATAGAATCATAGAATAGTTAGGGTTGGAAAGGACCTTAAGATCATCAAGTTCCAACCCCCCTGCCATGGGCAGGGACACCCCACACTAAACCATGCCACCCAAGGCCTCATCCAACCTGGCCTCGAACACCGCCAAGGATGGAGCACTCACAACTTCCTTGGGCAACCCATTCCAGTGGCTCACCACCCTCACAGTAAAGAATTTCTTCCTTATATCCAATCTAAACTTCCCCTGTTTAAGTTTGAACCCGTTACCCCTTGTCCTGTCACTACAGTCCCTGATGAAGAGTCCATCCCTAGCATCCTTGTAGGCCCCCTTCAGATACTGGAAGGCTGCTATGAGGTCTCCATGCAGCCTTCCCTTCTCCAGGCTGAACAGCCCCAACTTTCTCAGCCTGTCTTCATACAGGAGGTGCTCCAGTCCGCTGATCATCCTCGTGGCCCTTCTCTGGACTTGTTCCAACAGTTCCATGTCCTTTTTATGTTGAGGACACCAGAACTGCACACAATACTGCAAGTGAGGTCTCACGAGAGCAGAGTAGAGGGGCAGGATCACCTCCTTTGACCTGCTGGTCACGCTCCTCTTGATGCAGCCCAGGATACGGTTGGCTTTCTGGGCTGCGAGCGCACACTGAAGCCGGCTCATGTTCATTTTCTCATCAACCAACGCCCCCAAGTCCTTCTCTGCAGGGCTGTTCTGAATCTCTTCTCTGCCCAACCTGTAGCTGTGCCTGGGATTGCTCCGACCCAGGTGTAGGACCTTGCACTTGTCATGGTTAAACTTCATAAGGTTGGCATCAGCCCACCTCACAAGCATGTCGAGGTCCCTCTGGATGGCATCCCTTCCCTCTGGCGTATCAACTGAACCACACAGCTTGGTGTCATCGGCAAACTTGGTGAGGGCGCACTCAAGAGAAGAGGGGAAAGATCCCATGTTCATTCCTTCTGGCTTTAACAGCCCTTCAGAACTTGTTTTCAGTGATGCATTGTGGTCGTTACCTTTTCTTTCCCCTTGTATGTCTTGTTCCTATGATCTATCTGTGACACTGCATTTCTCAGGTATGACTGAGGCCCCACAAGCTAACTAAGGGTTGCTACAGGTGATTGCTATCACTCTCAGTGCACTGATAGGTGCCTAGAAACTTGATGTCATCCTCAAAAGATAATGAGAAGACAAAACCGAGGTGTTGCACCAGCATGGCCACAGGAGAGGGTAAAGATGTGGAAATGGGGTGACAATGGCTGTCAGTGCCTTTGGATTTCAGTTGCTTTGCTGCAGATTTCATTTGATCTGGTGACACAGGCTAGAGCAGGGATGTAGTATTTGGTACCTCTGGTACTGGCAGGAGGGAATTTGGCCCATAGGTCACTGCCAAAGCTTGGATTACAGCTGACAGCTCCCATATACTCTGTTCCAACCCGCTCCATGATGTCCATGCCCAGTCAGCAAAACAGTAATGCATCTGTGTGCTACAGGCATTGGTCACCACGGGTGCACAAAGCATGCTTTATCAGCCCAATTCAACATGAGCCACAGCAGAAATTCAGAGCCCCTTCTTACTGGTATTGCACAGGAGAGGTTCCACCTCTGCCTGGATGGAGCCCCCATTCCGGAGGTCCCGAGTGGCAATTAATTGCCAGTGCTTGGAGGAGAGACCTTCCAAATTCCTTGTGCCGTGCAAGGCCTGGCTCAGCTTCAAGGACTGGTTTATCCGCTGGGACAGGAGGAAATGTTCTTCTTTCCCAACAGTGTGATCTTGCATCTCAGGCATCGGGACACTGCTCTGCAGAGACTATAGGGAGAAGAGCAGAGGCTGATTGCACAGAGGACATACCCCACCTGAGGAGCTGCTCCTGCGCTGTGCCTCATGGGCTAGCTGCATGGTTTACTGTGCTTTAGAGTACAAAGCTACCCAAGTTAGATCTCTGCTCTAGTTTTAAACTCTCAGGAGTTTAAAGCTCAGCATAGATCTTAACCATATCTGTGCAGCTGCTTAAAGCTGGCTCACATCTGCCTGCAGCTGGGTCATACTGGGGACATGCAGTAGGTCCTCCAGGGAGTTCAGACAACAGCTTGACAGTCAACGCAGCAGCTGTCTTGAAGAGATCAGTGTCCACCCAGGAGGGCTGAAAACAACCCTGGGCAGACAGGTAACCTCATCTGCCTTTTTGTTTGGCTGCTGTGTCTGGGGCTGGCTCTGGCCAGTGCCATGTGAGTGCCTCCATTGCCCACCACTGAGACCCTCCTGCAGGTTTTGGCCCTCTCCACTGGTAAGCAGTTTGCATGACTCACCAAGCAGCAAGGTCAGAGTGGCTGTTTGTTGACCAAGATACGTGCAGCTGAGAGCAAGCACTAAAAATAACCTTGCTAAACCCCTGAGCAGTATCCCTGACATCACTGTGGTGACACCCAGGAGGAGTTTGGCTTAGGGAATAGGGCCTGCAGAGAGCATGGCCTTTAAGGCCTGCTGAAGTGCTAATTGTACTCCCAGACCAGCCCTGTGCTCTGAGCAGTGATTTCCTTGACAAGAGCTGCTTAAAAACCTGGGCAGCTGATTAACTTACAACCAAGAGCATTTAATGAATCAGGGTCAGGAGCTGCCAGCTGACTTCCAAAATGCTCAGCTCTTGCTGACTGGGATACTAGCATCTCCGCAAGCCAGGTCTTTGGGGGCACTAGCCCTGACAGCCTCTCCTTACCATTTCCAGGATCAGCTGCTGATTTTATGTTGCAGTTTGGTGAAAGGTCTAATAGTTTGAAGAACACTGTCTGCAGTGAGCAAGATTGCCTGTGTGGGTTGTGTGGGGACCCAAGCAGGTGGCATGTGTGGGGATTTCTGTCTGCAAGGAGGCTTATGGGTGTAAGGCTGATATTTAGGCTGTTAATAAACATTAGGTATTAGTGGGATTTCCACTGCCAGGAGGGGTAATAGTCCACGAAGATGAGTGCTTGTGTGACTGCTTTCTTAAATCATCCCTTTACACAGCTGAAAAAAATATGTGGAAAACTTGAGTGTAGTTGAATCTTAGGCTAACAGGCTGCATGACCTCTTCACCCAGCCTGTTGGCCAGGCGCTTGTGTGTGGACAGGGGCATATGCATGTGTGTTTGCATGAGTCACATTAATGGCAGTATTTGCTGTGGGCAAGGAAAAAAGGGGAAGAGTAATTCCCAGAAGTGAGAATCCGAGTGCATTGCCTGCTGCTGGTCTCATCCCTGCCAATCCTGAAAGACTGCATTTAAGTTTCTCCCTGCTTTTGGGCCAGGTCATGGTCCATCTCAGGGGAGCTTTTGCAGGGTGTGCCTGAAGTGCTGTTGACTTACGGGATGCTGTGGTGGAACAGCTGAGAATCACTGCTCCAGGCAGCCTGGGCAAGGCAGGTTTTGCTGTATTGCCCTGCAACAGTATTGGCTAGGGACACTGGAGGGTGCTAGACCACTGCAGCAAATTCTTGGCTTCTCCTCCTTCCCTCTCTCCCACTTTTCATCTCCCCACTGGTGCCTGCTCACCCTGTGAGGGTGCCCATGTCCCCTGTGCATCGCCTTTACCATAAACTGAAGGAACATCCTATCATCATCAGCCAGAAATTCCTCATAGAAGCCGAAGAGCACCTGTGAAGAAGCAAAGGTGAGCTATCCTCAGTCGGTGCTCCAACAGCAATTGCCTACTGTACCGAGTTGCAGTGGTGATGCTGTGGGCAGGCTACACCTCACTTAGATGCCCAGGACAGCTCAGCCAGGAGCTGTACATCCAGGGCAGTCCATTGGGCTGCTCAGAGGCTGCCCAGAAGAGCTTGAGTTTTAAATGTGTTTTACTTGTGTTGTGCTGGAACCACTAACTCAAATGTGAAAGGATGACCTCTGCCCTGCCATCCTCCTGGCCCTTTGTGTATGCATCTAACAGCTAAGGTCACCAGCTGCTAAATGACTTGCTCATCTCTGCTCTATTGCCCAGCAAGCCAGTGAGGATGCTCCTTTCCACTGACCTCGTGCATTCTGCTCACTGGTTCTAGCACAAGGTGGCTTGTGTCTGTAAGGTTTTTCCTTTCCTAATCTTTTTTTCTCAAATACTTCTATTCTTATGAATGCCCAGAGCCCTCACACCAGCTCAGGGGTGCCAACGCCAGCTGTCCCTCCCAGCCTGACCACTGCCAGCACTGCTCTGTACCTTGCAAATCTCCTCCTGGGCTCTAAATATCCAGGGGGAGAATTCTCCAGACATCAGATGGTTCCGCAACCTCCTGAGGGTCCTGGTTTCCAAGGGAAGCTGCTGAACGGTGCCCTCCTCCAGGTAGGTCTTGCATATCTTCTCCCCAGTCAAATGACGCAGGAAGAAACTATTTTCTCTGCTGGGGTCCAGCACCGCAGACAGAAATTCCTCCAGGTCATGCCACAAGTCCAGGAGAAGAGTCTCCATGGGCCGGTCCTGGCACTTCAAGAAATCTCTGAAGGGCCGTCCTGCACAGGTCTCAGCGCTAAGGGCCCAGGGAAGAAGACCCAAGGTCTTGACTGGCTTTTGCAGGGATGGCAGCTGGGCAACGGGTGCAGAGGAACACAGGTTAGAGAGGGCTTTCTCTTTACAGAGGTCTTTCAGGTGACAAACCTGCTCTGCGTTAGGTCTGGGTCGTTTGAGACAGGTTGCTCCTCCTTTGCCTCCAAAGGCAGGGTTTGCAGGATGCTCTGACTGCTGTGGAATTGATTCCAAACCATTCTTATCCAGAGAAGATTCCTTTGTGCTCCCAGCTGGCCCTGGTTGCCTTTCTGGTTGCACCTGAAAACTGGGCATCTTCATTTCTTGGATGTCTCTTACTTCCCTGACTAGAGCCCAGATCTCCACTTTGGCCTTCTTGCTGCAGTAGGGCCCTGACAAACCCTGACTCCTTTTAATATGCATTGTGAAGAGATTTTCTGAAAAGCCTGAGGGCTCCTCTGATTTGGCCCATAATAAACGGTCCTGATATTCCTGCAGCAAAGGCCAGCACAATTTCTCTTCCTTCATGCCCATCTTGCAGTGGATGAAGAATTTAGGGAGCCAGTAACTCTGAATCATAAAAAGGGCCTGTTCCTGCATCTTGCTTAGGATCTCCCTCCAGGTGCTGATGGACTGAATGTGCCTGGCTTTCAGCAGTGATCCTGAAATAGATACAGGGGATTATGATGGGGAGATGGCTCCATTCAGACCACTCTCCAGCCAAAGAAAACTGGTGATGGTATCCCATCTCCATGGGAGCATCCAGGAAAGGTCACCTCTCTGGAAGAGCACTGCTCATCCCCAGCTCCCATGCTTCATACCAGTGATGGTCCTGCAGAGAGTGGTGACACTGGAGCCTTCACGCAGGTGAGTGGCTTTCAGCCTGTGGAGCAAGGACAGGTAGAGATCCCTCTGCCTTTCATCTGACTCATCGAGCCCCAGGAGCCTTTCAGTGGTGAGCCAGAAGTTGGTCAGTTCTTCCCCTGCGGATCAGATAAGGGACAGGATTTGGAGGAAGTCCCTGAAAGCTCCACTGATGAGCGAAGCAGCTTGTGTCTTTTAAAAAAAGAAAGAAGGAAAGATTGCCTGGATGACACAAGGGAACAGTGTAGAGAAGCACCATGGTTATATTTCCCTAGTGTACACAGCCCATGCTGGAGCTTTGTTGCTAGCACATCTTCAACAGCTTTACCTGGATTTGCAGTGTCCCCTGTCCCCTTGGTCCTTACCCATGCCCCCAGCTCTGTGCCTGTGTCCCACTGGGTAGCTTGCCAACAGCTGGGTGAGGAGGGGCCGTGGAGCATCCTGTACCCACCTGCCATTCCTCGGATGAAGGCCCGAAAATGCCACATAGCCTGGCTCCCGCTGATGCACTTTTCCAGTAGCCACCAGTCAGCACTTTGCCAGTTCAGCAGTTTTGCTGTCAGAGAGAGTGCAGAGCATGGCATCAGGGGTTGCATGCAAAGAAAGAAGCAGTGTCCAAGAAAGCCCTCAAGGTCCCATCAGCACCTCACGGAGGGCCTCCCTGACAGAGGCTGCTGTAGGGCAGCATTGCTGTGAGGCAGGATACCAGCAAATTGCACTGAAATGGGAGTTTCAGACAGGTTGTGGGGCGCATGTGTGATGTTTGCAAGGGCAACCTGCTTATGTCGGTGATAGTCTGCCCAGCTATCATGCCTCTTCCCCTTGCAAACATACATCTTTTTTGCTTGAGTTTGGGGCTTGCTCTCAACTTTCTTCAGCTTGATGTTCTACCCAACTGGAGAAGAAGCAGCAATGCACTCAGAAACAGCACAGGAGCAAGCTTCAATCACTTTGGCAAACAATGATAGGACAAGGGGTAATGGGCTCAAACTGGAACACAAGAGGTTCCACTTAAACTTGAGAAGAAACTTCTTCTCAGTGAGGGTGACAGAACACTGGAACAGGCTGCCCAGGGGGGTTGTGGAGTCTCCTTCTCTGGAGACATTCAAAACCCGCCTGGACACATTCCTATGTAACCTTATCTAGGTGTTCCTGCTCTGGCAGGGGGATTGGACTAGATGATCTTTTGAGGTCCCTTCCAATCTCTAACATACTGTGATACTGTGATACTTACTTGTTTGTTTTTTTTTTTCAAATGAAAATCTGCATACCTGCTTCCATAGCTTGCTTTCCAGTGGCCTTCCCTTGCGTTGACATGTAAGCTGGCAAAGTAGTTGGCTGGGCTGAGATGGCTCATTTTAGGGGTAAACTGAGCACAATCAGACTTGCTACTGGTAAGACAAACCATGGCATAGGCCTGTTTTCTCAGTGCAGCATGCATCAGACAAGAAGTGTATTGCAGTACAGTGTGAGCCCTGGGCACCCCCATAGCCTGAAATGTCAGCACCTCAGTTTCCCATGCCCATGCTCTCCATCCCTCCTCCACCCATGAACTGCATGGTAAACCCTGCCAAGCTGCTATCTCAGCTCAACTCCACAGAGGGAGAGTCAGTAGTAACAGGGCTGCAGGGTAAAGCCCCATTCATCCTGCGGAAACCCTGGGCCCTGCAATGGCTTTTTAACCCAGAGCACAGGCAGGACCCGCTGGGCAGGCACCAGGTGGTGACAGCCCCAGTGAGAGGAAGCCCAGCTGTGGTGAAGCCAATCCGATTTCCTCTGTGCCGCGATGACTCACCTGCTTCCCCCGACCGAACGAAACCCAGGAGCTTCTGGCAGAGGACGAGGTGGAGGTAAAGGCTGGATTTGCAGAAGTGAGGCAGCCGGTGCTTTTCCAGCCAAGCCAGTAAAGCCGGAGGGCTGAGATCCTGCATTGCAATCCCCACACCCAAGGAGAGGATTAGGCTGTGAGCAAGGAGCCGTCTCTTGCCTGGGGATTACGGTAAGTAAAGGGCTGCTGCTATGGCAGAAGGAGGCAGGGGGAAGTGCCCTGTTGTTAGATGGTGAGTGATGCAAGCCATCCCCCTGCTGAGAAAGAATGGGGATACTCAAGCTATAGTCCCTGCCCTCATCTCCATGGGCTCTGCCTGCAGACCAGGAAGACCTGGGGCTGTGTGCAGCCTGCCCACCTTCCCAGAGCCCAGACAAGAAGGCACGGCAGCTTCCCGGCAGCACCAACAGGAGCAGGTTCCCTTTTGCTACAGGATCTGAACACTGCAAATGGTGCTTGTGGCTGTGGGGAAGTGGGACGTCCATGGAGAGGGCTGAGCCAGTTTGAGAATCAACAGGACTTCACTCCTGATGAATTCAGGAGGGATACAGGGTGCAAAGGGATGATGTTTGTGTTGTCCTTCTCTGCCATCACATATGCTCTCAACTCCAGCTATCAGTGTTTATGGAGGGCTTTACAGACCCCATAAGCTGCACCAGGATTTTAAAAGGCTTGTGCTTCTCCCAAGGCTTAAAGGCAAAATGATGCCTGCGTCTGAAATAATTCCCCACTGCATGAACCAGAGAGCCAGAGACTGGCCTTTGTAATGAGAGGACAGCTCTTTCCTTCCCCTGCTCTCTGCCCTTCCTCCTTCTTCCCTCCTCACAAAAAGGCATTTTCTCACCAGATGGCTCGGCAGCTCTGGCCAGAGGTTCCACTGGCCTGTACTGCTGATATAAATGGGTGTCTGGCCAAAAACCTGCATCGAAAGGAAAGGGGAGATCTGAAACAGATGGAGGGTGGCATGGGAGCCCATAGCCCAGCTGTTCTAGTTCTTACTACAGAGAAGGGCATCACCTTCCCTTTCAGACCTCTATCTCCAAGCTGAGGTGCTTAGGTTTCCCTCATTTTCCAGCCTGAATGTGGTGTATTCACAATTTTCCTGGGGCCTTTAGCACCACAGAAGCTGGAAGTTCACATGAGAAGAGCTCAAAAGGGCTTCACGGTGCAGAGTGGACTTACAGGAAGATTCAGAAATGTGTTGAAAAAGTCGACAAAAACATCATCTCTCAGCAGAAGCCCCATGTCCGTGGAGGCTATGGTTGCTACAAGTGGGAGAAGAGAAAGTTACTTGGGCTTTGTATTGCCAAGTGTGATATAAATATGAACCCAAGGATGAGTTTTGACAGGGACAGCTCTAGGGAATGTACAGCATGGGTTAGTTGTGTGCACACAGAGGAGGATTTAGACCTGAGACAGTCCTTGAAAATTGGTTCTTAGTGCATCCATCTGCTCTGGGGGGGTGACACAGGGTTTTGGAAAACACCAGTTCAGCTGCATACAGGAGCTGCAAAGTTCAAATGGCAGCTTCCTGAATAGCCAAGGTTCATGATTCATGGAGGATGAGCACAAATGCAGTAGCATCTGTAGGACAGGAGAAAGGAGTTGCTGCGGTGGGAGGTGACAAACTGTACCCCTCCACCTTACCCAGACACCAGGCATAACTGCTATCATGGAGAGAAACTGTGCTCTGGTGCTGCTGTTTCACCCCCACTGCCTTGGTGCCCTGAGTCCTCTTGTTGAGGTTTTTGTAGCAAATCACCCCAAATTAGCAGACACCATCCGGCCGGGAGCAGGTTGTGCCTCTGGGTAGAGTGACAACCACTGCAGACACCCACCCTCTCCACCCGGGACATCAAGGCAGTGTGTCAGTAGCACCCAACACCTCCTGCTATCCTGTGAAGTTTTATTCATGTCTGAAAGATCTGTGAGCAAAGAAGGGGTGGGCAGGCATTAGC
Source organism: Psittacula echo (assembly GCF_963264785.1). Taxonomy (NCBI): domain Eukaryota; kingdom Metazoa; phylum Chordata; class Aves; order Psittaciformes; family Psittacidae; genus Psittacula; species Psittacula echo. The sequence goes on from NC_137740.1 coordinate 22,179,478, forward strand.
CTACTGATGGGTGGGTGTCCTTGAAAATGTCCACTTAAGTGAAGGCACACATTATGTGACAAATAATATGTGTGCCACATAATGTGACAGATGTGTCACAGGAAGAACACACATTTTGGAAGGCTAACACCGCTTTTTCCCTGTTGTTCCCTTTGGGGCATGCTTAGAGGGGCTGAAGCCTCCAGCAAAGGTAACTCACCAGTGGCCATCACAATGCTGTGTCCCGGGGATGTGTTCTAGAATTCCATGGTTACCTAGTGAGTTCTCAGTGGGATTACTGAGGACTCTCAGAGGACTCTCGAGGACCACAGAGCTCTCTGCATCTCCCTCTTTGTTGCCCTTCAGGGAAATATTGCTTTTGTAATCTCCAGCACTGCAAACGCACTTAGGCAGTCCTGGAATTAAACCCTTCCCCTATCTCCACTTCCTGCCTTCAAATGGGTTCTGCGTAGTACCTCAGCACTGTGTGTGGTTGCTGCCAGGACATCTGCTCAGGTAGTGATGGAAATTTCACATGAGATCCTGCTATGTCTGCCCCAGACAGAGCAACTGCAGATTTCTTCTTAGCTGTCCTGTTTCATCAGATCTGCGGCTGAGACCCAATCTTGAAGACCTTCCAGTAGGAAGGGGAGAAAGAAAGAACAAACTGTGTCCCTCTTGAAGCAGCAGTGACCTATTTCCCTGGCCTGAGGAGGAATCTGCTCCCCAGGTGGGTATTTGTAATGCTGTGGTGTCAGGTTTTGGGCACCATCATGCCTGGGGTCTTTGACGTGCCTTGCAGCAGAGAGGTGGGTGTGCTTGTCTGTGGCTCTGTGCTGTTGGTGGGAATGGGAAGGGGTCTGTGGAGAGTGTGGAGCAGAGGTTTTGTGGCCTTTCCAGTACTGGACATCTCTCTGTGCTTGCCTAAAAGAGGTTGGCTCCAGGACAGATTCTGCCAACCTTTCAGCCCTGAGATTCCTTGTTCTAGCCATTAACAAAACGCAGTTGCATTATGTTGAGCGTCGTGTCCCCTTCTGTCGCTGTGCCTGCAGTCCCTGTGACTGTCCCCAGCATGGGCATAAAACACACATAGCAGCGTGCAGACTCCCTGCGCACCCCGCAGCGTCCTCTGAAGCGAGGACATGTCACCAGGTGGCGCTGTCAAATCAGGAACGTGAGGCTGTCCGCGGCAGCAACAACACGGCTCTGCATTTCACACTGGGGACTCCGCAGCCGCAATCAGTACAGGGCCAACTAATAATTAATTGTGGGGCTGGTGCTGGGGATCCCAGGGTGACAGTCTTGGGCTATTGGCACCGACTTGCTCTCTAACCCTGAGTAAGTTAGCTCATTCCTTTGTGCATCACTGCGCTGTTCTGTGCAAGGACATCATGGACTTGTGAAAGCATGTTAGAGATCGTGCCTGAACTGCCTGTGCGCACATGTGTGACTTGGGGAGGTCATGTCCTGCTACACTGCAAGGCACTGGCTATATTGTATTAGTTCACATGGTTAAAGCTGTTGGGTTTAGCAGCAGTAAGTGGTGTGCATGTCCTCAGGGTTCACATGAGACACATGTTCTGATTGTGACAACGAAGGGATGTTGTCCTTTGGGTGATGTTTTGGGTTTGGGAGGTGAGGGCAATGACTGACTTGTGCACTGCTGCATGATAGCTTGGCAATGCCTGCCCTGCATCAGCTGCTGAGCAGGGACAGCTCCAGGATGGTGCTAAGCACAGCCCCTTTGGGATGTACACTCACCTTGCTTTCATCGCAGCCTGGGGATATGAGCTGGTCACTATGCCATATCGCAAACTAAAATGGGGAAGGGGCAGCCATGAGCCTTAAAACATCTGCTCGACCTAGTGGTGCTAGGCAGGAGGAGTTCTGTGAGACCCTGGGGAGGTGTTGCTTTGTTCACAAATTCAAAACGATTTGTGGTGCCTGAGAGATGAGAAGGGCATTAGAGATGAGCTGGTGTAGCTGTCACACACATGAAAGACTCAAAAGTCCTCAGGAAAAGGTTGTAACTGTCAAAAAAGTTCATTTTCCAGTTGGAAACTGAACAGATATCCAGTGAGACACTCAGAGACTGATGCAGCTCTGCTGATGCCTGTTCGGCTCTGAACTGACCTCACTGGGGGCTGTTCTGATTTCTGCTGTGAAAGGACCAAGGTTGTGAGCAGAAACAGGCCAACATGGTTACTCTGGGAGTGTACACAGCAATTTCCATGGAGTCTCTCCCCAAGAGGAGACCCCAAGAGGTCTGGCAGGATGGAGCTCCACTCAGCCTAACCCGCAGGAAAAAAAAAGAGGCTTTAAAAATATGTGGACACATGAGTACAGACCAGGAGAGCTGCTCCCTGTGAAGGGATCTCAGAGAAGAGTGCAGAGTGGCTGGACCCTATTTATACATAGAAAAGGGTAGGGTTGCAACACCAAACACGTCAGAAGAGCCTCACTCCCCTCTGTCCAAGTTACCTGCATCCTGCATTTACTGTAAGGGTGGTGAGGCACTGGAATGGGTTGCTCCATCCCTGTCGGTGTTCAAGGCCAGGATGGACAGAGCCTTGGGTGACATGGTTTAGTGTGAGGTGTCCCTGCCCATGGCAAGGGGGTTGGAACTAGACGATCTTAAGGTCATTTCCAACCCTAACTATTCTATGATCCCCTAGCGTGGGGAGCAGCCCACCCTTGGCAGACCTGAGGCTGCCTCTGCCAGGGCAGAGTGTCACACTTCTGGGGTGGCAGAGGGATGGGGCTGGGTTTCTTATCCTTGCCCAACATAAACCAGTATGGCAAAGTCCAAGGCTGCCCGACCACAGGGTCAGCCTCACTGCCTGCAGTCACTGGCTGCTTGCAGCCTCTCCAGGCAGGCCAACCTGCCCCTTCTGGGGTGGGAGGGATGGTGGGGCTATTTCCCCCACAGCTCCAGTTGGTACCCACTGACCCATGGCAACCCTGAATACCTTGACATTGCTTTTGGTCTCAGCTGATAGTCTACAATCCTTGCAAGCTGGAAAGCCCCAGCACAAGAGAGTGGTGCACGCACCTTGCTGCGCAAACTTGCTCTCTGTCTAGCATAGGTATTACATGTCCAAAGTGATCTTTTGGGGGAAGACTGGGTTTTTTTGTTTCCCTCCATACAGCCTCAGCCTGTTCTTATATAAACAGTTCAGGACACCTCAAAGACTGTTAGCAATGGGTGTGTTACTTTTTGGCCCATAGCACCTTAAAGTTTAAAATTTTTAAGGAAATGTCTGAGGTTTCAGGTATCACAGTTCAACTTGAAATATGAATTCCTTTCTTGAACATACTAGAATTATTTTTTATGTATGATTTTCATGCTCAGTCCCCTGGGTGTGTAGACTTGTTTGCTTAGCAAGGACATCTCTGGTATTTCCTTATATTAATTAGAGGTATTTTTGAGCCTACTGCCATCTGTCTGTAGTTTCCTTGCTTGGGGCAGACCATGAAGGCTCGGCTCTGACCTGTTACACCTGACGGCCCCTGCAGCATGCTCTGTGTTTGCCTCCCTCTTCCTCAGCCAAGGCAAAACCACTTGTGTAACCTTACACGAGTGTCCGGGTGTGCCGACTTTACCGGTCCAGGTTAAATATGTGTTGAGGCAGGATGGGGACCTAGTTCAGTCATAAGGAAGGGATATGGACAACAGGACTTTGCAGTTCTGTTTCATAATTTACAATGTTGGGCCTGGATCCTACCACTTAATCCACTTGCGCAGCAATGTGAGGATTTCTGCACTCTCACTTACAGAGCTGTGAAGTATATTAAGCTGAAATTATCTGCTAGCCCCAGCTAACATGGCCCTGGCCTAGCTGGAAGTGCATTTAGCAGTGTGAACAGCATTAATAAAAAAGGACCAAAAAACCCAACAAAACAACCCTGCACACTGTGACTGACTTCCAACTGCAGGGAAAGGCATGTGCTGAGTGCTCCCTGGGATATTCTCCACCCTTGTACAGAGCAAACCGAGCCAAGCAATTTCTAGATCTCAAATCCCGCCTGCTCCTGACATTCTCATCTTCCAGCTTCCCCTGGTTGCTTTTGAAGGCAAGCACGTGCTTCCCGGTGGCGGATCCTGCAAACTGAAGACGCTCAGCCTTTGTGCAAGGTCTGCACGCGTGCAAGGCAGAGCCAGCAAGAGGTAAGTTCTGCCTGTTAGGGTTGCTGCCAAACCAGCTTGAATCTGGCAGCCGCAATGCCCCTCCTGTAAAAAGCCCTCCTGGGGGAGGCAAGAGAGAGGGACTGCTGCAGGATGAAGCAATGCCATGGTTTCCTGTGAGGGGTGGCAAGGTGGGCATCCAGCACAGTGACCGTCACCAAGGTGGCTGAGGAAGGGGTGAAGAGGGAGGTGCAAGCAATGGGAGAGGAGGAGGTTGGGCAAGGCTTTCCTGGTTTGCTGCATTTTGAGGCCTCTCTTCCCTAAATGTGTCATGGGTGCTGAACTGCATGGGGAGGGAGCTTTTTTTGTTTTCTTTGCATATGCTTCTGCATGGTTTTATTTATTAATTTTATTTCTTAAATGGCCCTTCTTTGCAGCCCAGGTAACCTGCTCTGTCTCCAGAAGCCCCCGGGTCACCAGACCTCAGCTACCCTTGACCCTGGCAGCATCTTCAAAGAGAGCATGAGCCTGCTACGGAGTGTGCAATGTTTGTTCTCTTATCAGGCAAGCAGCTACCGCCTCCCTGCCTTGGGGGGTTTCGTCAGCCTCCTGAAGCGTTCCAGGGGACACCCATTCACTGCTGCTGTTTGCAGAAGGTCAGTCCCCCCTCACCTCCCTGGTGCAGATGTTTCCCCAGCCCATGGTGAGCTCTCTGTCCTCAGCGACTGCTGCTCCAGTCTTACCTGGGCAACTTGTAAATGAAGTGCTTGCTTGTCTTGGTGAGGCATTAGGTTTATTTTTCCAGCCCTTGCTGGTAAAAGGGTAAAAGAGGCTGCATCTTTAGTATCTCCAGCCCCATGAGCCCACTTTGGAGCTGAGGTCTCAGTAGCAGCGGGCACACTGGGATGGGTCCAAGCAGAGGCAGTTGTGCCCAGCAGTAAGCAGAGATGGAGGTGGTGCAGCATCAGGACATCCAGCCTATGTCTTTATGCAGGACCTTGAAGCCCGAAGTGCTTTCCCAGATGGGCCTGAAAATGGTGTATCTGAATTCAGGAATGTCTTAGCTGTTGGGCATGGGGAGAGGACAGATGCTGAAGATGTCCCTGCTTACTGCAGAGGGAGTTGGACTAGATGACCTTTAAAGGTCCCTTCCAACCCAAAATACTCTATGATTCTATGATCCTATGCTCATCCCTCCTCCCAGCTGTGCCATTGCTGGTAGCAGGGGCATTTTGGGTGCATCACACTTCCTCCTGCGATCTAACCAGTCACAACAAAATGGGCCATTCCTCCTTCTTGTGACATCTCTATTTAAAAAAAAAAAAAAGAAGAAAAGGAAAATTCATTCATTTCTGTTTAAGATTTTTTTTTTGTTTGGTGTTTTTTTTTGTGTGTGTTTTTGTTTTTGTTTTTTTTTTTTTTTTGTTAGTGCTGGTGAAAAGCAAATGGGTACCTGGGCTTTGCAGGACAGATCCACAATCTGATCCCAGAGCTGACAAGCTCTTCAGCTGCAGCATCTGGCCACCCTCTGAGATAGCCCCAGGGTGCTGGGAAGGAGTCCTAGCACTGCAGCAGCAAAGCCAGCAGCCACTTGCCCCAAGGCCTGAGCCACAGGGAAGTTTAGTATCCTGCCTTTTGACGTTGAATTGCATCCTGTCCTCCCCATGGTGTGACATTTCTGCATTTTAAGGCATTCCCAAATTTATGAGGCTACACTTCTGGGGGTGGCGGTGGTGGGGAGGGTGCAAGGCAGTCAGGGCTGCCCAGGGCAGCTGGGGAGGAATATGAGGTCAGGGATGGGGGTTCACATGGACAGCAGCCCCAGCAAGGCACAGCAGAGAGGGAAGCCATGACCCCTTGCTGCTTGGCTCCAGGATGGGGTTGGAAAAAGAGATGCTGGGGTAGTAATTGGACTGGGCACAGGTAAGAGCAGACACATCTCATGTCAACTGTGAGAGATTCAACAGTCCTGGTCTCCTGGAGAGACCAGAGACCTCTGTCCCAGCTGTGTGCTGTCCCTTCTGTGTTTGCACTGCTGCCTTGGAGGCAGACGCCTGGCCAGCCCAGCCCTGACCCACACACGCAGCTCACCAGGTGCTTTCCAACCCTGGCAATTGTCGCAGGATGGAAACTGTGCCGGAGGGAAGTGCCGGGGCAGGCGAATAAAGGTGTTCCCACGAATTAATAGGAGGAAGAAAAAAACATGAGCCAGCTTGGGCTCGCCCCTGGAGCAGCGCATTGTCTCTGGCCGGCTCGCTGCGTGTTTAGAGTGGGGCCCTTTGAAGGCTGATTTAAGTCCACCCCTGGGAAGTGTCACCTGTTGGCACCGTGCCTTCCACAGCTCCCCGATGAGGTTTTTGTCTCATTGAACGCTGCCGACAATAAGGGTCACTGGAGCACGCAGCTGGCAGAAGGCATAGCTTGAGCCGTTTTTCCCAAAAAAACCCCAACAGCCCGGAGGGGAGGGACGGCAGGCGGTAAACAAGCTGCCCGGAGCCCTGCGAAGCGGCAAGGGTACGTTTCTCCCTCGCTGGCCTCCCGGGAGAGCGTGCTGGTCCCGCGGCGCCGGCGCCTGGCTTTTCTCCACTGGCTCATAAACACGTACCGGGAGAGGGCAGGGGCCTGCCACCAAACCTCCCCCGGGGCAGGGAGCGATATGCTCCTACCCCAACCAGGAAAACCTTGTCCACGCTGCGGGGCCCTCCCAAGCAGTGGCTTCTGGCCGGAATGTATTTCTCGGATGGTGAGGAGATGTTTACATGGCAAAGCTGTCTCTGCCTCTCTGCTTCTCCTCGGGGTGGTTCGGAGCTCAGCAAGTGAAAAGAGGAGCTCCCCAGCCCCAAGACTCAGAGGGTCACCCTGCACTGCAGGGACTTCCACCTGGGAACACCCTGGGCTTGTTAACTGGTGCCAAAGTTTCTGGGAAATTTGCAGCTATCAAGTACATTTCTAGGAATTTGGAGCTGTCAGTGTACTGATTAAACAAACCCTCTCAGCAAACGTAGGGGAAAGGGCTGGGCACAGCTTTACATTGTGGCTTGACAGCCCCCTTTTATGGGAGCTATTTTGGATCTCTCCTGGCCTGACTGGGTCTCAGCACCAGTTCCTGCCTCCTTTTGCTTCAGCTGAGCTGCTGAATTCAGGTAACCACATTCAGGTAACCTGGCCTGAATGTAAGATCCCGAGCTAATTTCCATAGGTAAAACATAGCATTTGTTTCTGTGTTGGCATCTTTGCTCTATACATAGGAGGTACTTGGGGGGAGGCAGTTTCTCTCATGGTTGGTAGCTCTGCCTTGCCCAGTCAATGCAAGGAGGTGAAAAGCACTTTATCTGCATTCTGGACAGCCTCGGGGGATTAACACACACTGCGGCTGATCCAAGGTAGTGTTAAAGAGGGGGTTATCCCCAGAGGGAGGGTGCTGATCTGGTTCTTGACATGGGCAATAAATCAAGGTTTAGCCAGCAATTCCACCTCCTCCTGGCTGAGGATCCAGCGCTGTTCACTTTTCTCCCAGTCCCTGGCTATTGAGAGCCTGTGTCTTCAGTAAGGCGGTTGTGACAGTCAGGAGGGTCCAGCTCCAGGGGTAGCAGTTTGGGTGCCAACCCCCGCGGCTGGCATGGGGCAGCCCAGCATCCTGTCACCTCGAGACAGGTGTGTGGGTGGTGTGTACTTGGCTTGATACCTGTGTATGCATGCAGGTATGTGCCCATGGGTGGCAGCTCATTCTCCTAGTGTTGGCATTGCTCTTCCCCCGCCGCTTGGGCCAGGGTTGGGAGGTGCAGAGAGCTGAACAGAAGCGGGGATGGGACAGCAAGAGCAAGCTACCGGGATGGAAAAATACTGGGCAGTGCCTCCAGTTTGCAGGATGCCTCCTGCCACCCGGGTGCCTCTGTAGTGGGTGCTCCTGCACCCACGGTGGGGCTTGGAGATTTCTTCTCCCTTGTGTGACAGGGACCAATCCTGTCTCCTGGAGCGAGGGTCTTAGCTCGGATCCAGAGGATTCAGGTGCCGGAGCCTGTTACTTGGTCCAAGGGGCAAGGGGGGATTGAGTGGGCACTGTCTGTTCCTCCACCCCCAAACATTATGCGCCAAGCCTGAGCCAGGGTTTAGAGGGGCCTCCAGTTCCTCCCCCTCTTTCTTCCCCGCTGGCCCTGTTTACTGTCGGCGGCTGATTTCCATCCCTAAGAGTTACGCAAAGGCAGCTGCTAATGTAAACCCCACGGAAAGCCCTGGATCTACTCCCGCCGCCGCCCTCCCAAAACTATGTGAGATGAGGGGTTACTTTTTGGGGCCGAGAGGGTCGCAAAAAGGACCCAACACTCCTCCCCCTCTCCCCGTCCGGGGCGAAGCGAGAGGCTCTCCCCCTCTCCCGGGGACAGGGGGCACGACCAGCCCAGCCGCCGCAGGAGGAGGAGGAGAGGGGCGGGGTGGTGGCCCCTCGACTCCCGGCCAGGCCGCCGCCGCCGCTGCCCAATCAGTGCGGCGGGGCCGGCGCTGCGGCGCCATAAAGCGGCGGCGGGTGCGGTCGTGTGAGTTGAGTGTGGGAGGCTCGTGCCCGCTGCCGCCGAGCGCAGGTAACGGCTCCGCGGGGTGGGAGAGGGCCGCCCGCGCCTTCCCCGCTGTAGCCCCTCGGGGTGGGGGGTTGGTAGCGCCGCCTTGTGCCGCGCTGCCGGGGGCAGAGCTTTGAGGGGAATATTCCTGGTTCGTTTGTTTGTGTGTGTGTGGGAAGAGGCAGCTCGAGTTTTCTCTTGAGAACAGATGCTTTTCGCAGGTTTCTTTCTTCACGAGGCTATTTAGCTGTTTGCGTAAATTGCCTCCCTGCCAGGGAACGAACGTGTGGGTGACGATGCTCGCAGGGGAGTAGGGCTGGTGGGGACCTTCCCCGGGCGGGCAGCGAGCGCTGCCGTAGCGGGGTGGGCTGACCAGGGCTGGCCCGGGCAGCCGAGCCTCCTTGCAGAGATGTTACTATGTGTTGGAGTGACTTTTCAAGTCATTTCACATTTACAAGTCGATGGCATTTCTAAGCTCCTGCAGACACTGCTGCTTTGGTCCTGTCACGCATGAGCTGGCTGTCCCTGGGATCGCCGCTCCAGGCTGTGCCGGGCTTCCAGAGATGCATCAGCTCTCGACGTGTGGGATCAGAGCCCCTTCAGTCTCCTTCGCCATTGCTGCCTGGAGGCTGCTGCCTGGGCTGTTCAGAGATTGCTTGCGCTGCCTGTTGCTTGTATTTGTGCTTCCTCCTTTTTTCTAGACGAGGCTTGTTTAACTTCAGACCAGATGATCTGAGAAGGCAGCTGGGGCTGGCAGATCCTCCTCGCTGAATGTTAAGGAAGCTCCAGCTAAGCTTTCTTGTTCAGTAGCCTGGCTTTGGAGCCTGGTGAATGTGGAGGTGAAAAGTTCATACAGGGCTGAGGAGCACTTTTGAAGGGTGTCACTTGGTGGATAAGTGATATTAGTTTATTGGCAAATGTGAGCAGGAGTTTGAGTATTAATGATACTCCAAAGGTGTCACTTCTGGAGCAAGGCTCTCCTAGCTGCCTGCATCTGTCTGGGCTGCTATCTTCTGTCTGCAGAATGGCATGGAACTGCTGGAGATGGCAGCGAGCCCTGTGGCCAAGCTGTCTCACGCTCCCCCCTGGCTGGAGGATCAAAAGTCTGGGAGCATAGGGAAGGGCTCACTGTTGGGGTTGTGTTTTGTATCATCCTTGCAGGAACCCCCTCATCCAGACCACAACCATGGCCACCTCGGCGAGCTCCCAACTCAGCAAAGCCATTAAGCATATGTACATGAAGCTGCCGCAGGGAGAGAAGGTCCAAGCCATGTACATCTGGATTGATGGGACAGGAGAGAACCTCCGCTGCAAAACCCGCACGCTGGACCATGAGCCCAAGAGCCTTGAAGGTGAGAGGGCAGGTGCAGGATTCACAGGCCTTTGCTGTATGGAGAAAGCAGCTGTACTTGGCTGCTTCAGAGAAGGGTTGCCATTTATCTCTTTTCATGGTGGAAGAATGGTATTTGAGGAAAACATTGCTCCTCACCCCCATGCAGTTACCTCTTTCCCCAGATCCCCCAGGGGAATGTTCCCAGCTCTCCAGATGTGGCATTTCAGTGAGATGCCCGGGGTTGGGAGCCAGCCCCTGGCACTGTCCTGCTGTGGAGGGGGCTGTTGGCAGGGGCTCGGCGGCCCATTGACTCTTTAGTATGCGTTTTGGCCGGAAGTAGTTTGGCAGAAGAAAGTGGAGGGGAAAGAATGGAGCTATCCGGTGTAATTAAGAGCTTGTGTCCCTCAGAACAAACAGTCCCAGCTTACACAATAATAGCATTAGGATTTTCCCCAGGTTGCCATGGTGCTGGCAGGAGACAGTTATGAAATGAAAATGCTGTGTGTGACTGAGCAGAACTGTCTTTTTTTTTTTTTTTTTTTTCCTTTCCTTTCCCTTCTCTCCCCTTCTCCCTCTAAGGGAGTGGTTGGCACAGCTCCCTTGAAATCTTTGTGTTTTCCATCCTCCCACTTTCCCCCCAGGATATGGAGGAGATAACATTGCATAGTGGAGTTCACTGCCCCTGCTGTGCTTTGGCCTGGGGGGCAGTGCCCAGCCTGGATGGGTCGCTGAGGGGGGCAAAGCTGGCCATAGTTCTCCTCCATATGCGATTCCACCTACATGTGATTAGCTGTCCCACCTTCTCCAGACCATGCAGTGTGAATATGGGATATTTAATGGCTCCTCTCCTTCATACAGCTTGAACATGTCTCATGCTCTGCCCTTTTCCAGCTTGCCCAGTTACCTCTGTGAGGAGACTGGGTGTTCTGCTCATCCCCATGGTTATTACGACATGGGGAACATTCTCAGTGCTGCTTGGTTTGCTTGGGCTTGGCCAGCAGCCCAGCTCATCATGTTTTCCTGGGTGGCTGGGAAGTTGCACTCCCTTGTTTTTCTCTTGTTTTGGTGTTCTGTGTTTTTGTGAGTTGATTGTTGGTTTGTTTTGCTTCCCCCATTTGGAGCAAAAACAGCTGAGCTGGGATTAAAACTATCATAGGCCTGTTCCCTGTAAACATCTTCACCCTTGTACTACTGAAGGGCATCAGGGAGACCATCCTCTTGGTGCCTGGGGACCTTAGGTCACTGTGGCTTCTTTCTCTCTGCTCCAGATCTCCCTGAGTGGAATTTTGATGGCTCCAGCACCTTCCAGGCTGAAGGCTCCAACAGTGACATGTACCTGCGACCTGCTGCCATGTTTCGGGACCCTTTTCGCAAGGATCCAAATAAACTAGTTCTCTGTGAGGTCTTCAAATACAACCGTCAGTCTGCAGGTGAATGGACCTTTTCCTGCTGGAGGTGGTGTTTCTGGGAAGGGGAGAGGGAGACATGCCCAAATGTTGGTTATGTCCTTAGCATTATGCATGACGCAATCCTTGCCCTGAAGGTAAAAGGCAAATGAAGTGATGGTGGTGAAGAAAGGGCTGGCCCTGGGATTCTTCACTAATGTTGCTGGGAGTCAAACTGTGAATAATGTGGAAATGGGGATTGGAGGTGAAGATGCTAATACGGCTTATGTTGCTTTTTCATTCTAGAGTCAAATCTCCGACACACCTGCAGACGAATTATGGATATGGTATCCAACCAGCATCCCTGGTTTGGGATGGAGCAAGAGTACACTCTTCTGGGGACAGACGGACATCCATTTGGCTGGCCTTCCAACGGCTTCCCTGGACCCCAAGGTAATCTTCATGCAGTCTGCGCTGGATCAACTCAGGAGCGCTTGAATTCTAATCAGTACAACACGGTTTAAGTGGTTCAGGCAAGCTGAAAGGTTTGTAGGGGTTTCCTGAGCTGAAGATGGACAATAGCAAGCAAGATATTGGTAAAAACTAAACCATGAGATTAAGATTGTTACAGAAAAAGCTAAAATGGTGACTGGCCACAACCAGATTTGCTGCTTGGTTTGATAGTCTGCAGGTGACTTAAACTCATGTCCACCACTACAGAGCACAAGCCCAGACTCTCAGAGGGACTCGCTGTCATCAGTGCTCTGCTTTATTAGTGCTTCCATGAAAAACAGATTTTGGGACTTTTCCACACATCTCAAGCGTTTGAAGAGTTCTTCCCTCTGTTCTCAGTCTTCACTGAATTTAAGCCTTTTTCTTTCTAGAAACTCACATTCCCCTTGCTGTTCACCTGTGCTGTTGCAGGTCCGTACTACTGTGGTGTAGGGGCAGATAAAGCCTATGGCAGAGACATTGTGGAGGCCCACTACCGAGCGTGCCTTTACGCTGGTGTGAAAATTGCAGGAACCAATGCAGAAGCGATGCCAGCCCAGGTAAATTGTTTCAGATGCCTCAGATAATGAGGTAGTACAGAAAAATTCCAGGCAGCAGTTTGCTGCCTGCTCTGATTTGTTTTGTTCTATCAATGATCAGAGCATAAGGGGGTGGGAAATGCCTAAACAGCAAGTGACTGCCCCACTAAGCCTGTGACTCCTCCTCCTTGTAGTGGGAGTTCCAGGTGGGACCATGTGAAGGGATTGAGATGGGGGATCACCTCTGGATTGCACGCTTCATCCTCCATCGGGTGTGTGAAGACTTCGGTGTTGTCGTGTCTTTCGATCCCAAACCCATCCCTGGGAACTGGAATGGTGCTGGCTGTCATACCAACTTCAGCACCAAGAGCATGAGGGAAGAAGCAGGTCTCAAGTAAGTGTTTTGAGCTGGGCAGGTAGCATCTGTTCACTAGGCTGCAGGCTGGACTTGGTTGCTAGCGCTGAGCTTTTTGCAGAGCTTTTGTTGACATGGGAGATGTCAGTTTGGCATGTTTGAGACTTCCTTCTGGATGTTTGTTTTTTGGAGGGTGGTTTCGGGTTTTTTTGTTTGGTTGGTTTTTCGGTTTTGTGGGTTTTTTTTTATTTTGTATAATGGTAGACTCCCATTTGGGTGCTGGGTGGGAAATTCAGCCTGCAGTATAGCTCCATCAGTGCTGACAGAAGCACAGGTGGCCAGGGTGCAGTTATTTATAACAGGCTGTCCAGCTCTTGATCTGTCAGTGCTGGGAACAGACAAACAAACTCAGCATGGTTTGTGGTTTTTTGTTTGTTGGGTTGGTTTTTTTTTGTTTGTTTTTTGGTTTTTTTGTCTTTTTAATAACCATGATGAAAGAGAAGGACTATTTGCTTCTTCCTGGGCCAGGCTGTGGAAGCAAATGCTGTGTTTTCTTAAACATGAAGATCCTGGAAATGTAAAACTTGAGTTCCTGTATGAGACTGATGTACTGACTGCAGGCAGGGACCTTACAGTACTGGATTGCAGTAGAGTTCTATGAGGGGATTCCTTCTAGCAGTCTTCTTGACTTAATCATAGTGATGTCTTGAGATAATGAGCCAACCTATGACCAGGTTGCTCATGTGAGCTTCCCCAATAGAAACTTACTTGTTAAGCAGTCTCTTCTCTGAGAGCAAGTTCTCCAGTGGCAGTGTGCCTGTGGGATTTAGCAAGGGACTGAAGTGGTCTTGTCTCACACATAGCACTACTGAAGGACCCTGTGGGATTTGGCCATGGGGATTCTTTTCCAAGAACCAGCCTGGATCAGTGGTAGGAGTGGAGAGAAGCCCTGTGTTAAGGTTGTAGAGCTTAAGGCTTCATCGTGAAGTGGCTTGGGGACAGCAATGACTCTCTTGTCACTTTGACACAAGTGGCTCAGTTGTACCATCCATCAGACACTCACTGTGTCTTCCCCTCTTCCTTGCTTCCTTTGCAGGTACATTGAAGAGGCCATTGAGAAGCTGAGCAAGCGTCACCAGTACCACATCCGTGCCTACGACCCCAAAGGGGGGCTTGACAATGCCAGGCGCCTGACTGGTTTCCACGAGACATCCAACATCCATGAGTTCTCCGCTGGCGTGGCCAACCGTGGTGCCAGCATCCGTATCCCCAGGAGAGTGGGCCAGGAGAAGAAGGGCTACTTCGAGGATCGTCGGCCCTCTGCCAACTGTGATCCTTACGCTGTGACAGAGGCCCTCATCCGCACATGTCTCCTCAACGAAACTGGAGATGAGCCTTTTGAGTACAAAAACTAAGCAGACTGCGCCCATAGGCATCACCTCCCCCCCGCACTTCCCACACCCCTAAACTTCCCTTCTAGTGTAATCCCGAGGGTACAGGATAACACATTTTGTGTCTCAGTAACTCTTGTTGTCTTGAGGTAGGGAGGAGGGCAAATTTAGTTCTATCAATTTCTGGTTGTCATTGACTCTTCAGAAGACAAGAGAAGGAGAGGATGTTAGAGAACTTTTAACCACTGTTTTATTTTTTGTCTAATTCATGTGAACATTTTATGAGATCCAGTGGCTTCCAGGAACAGACTACACAGGCAAAAAGCTGGTAGGTGAGTGGAAAGCTTAAAACTACAGTTGACTTCCCCAAGGATCAAATTTGGCTTGTTGCCTCCATTGCTGGCTCTCTGCAGACTAATGGTTCTCTAAGGTTGGTTCTGTTCTGTAGAGAAGGGAAGACAGGAACTGTGATGTAGCCCCATGTGCTCCTAGCTGTATTGTGTGATGGGGAGATCTTCACCCTCTAGTTGCTCTGAGGTTCCTGGTAATCGTCTGGCACATTGAGCTATGCACAGGAGCGGTGAGAATTCCTGGTTCTGTCACTGCAAGTCACCTGATCTTTGTCTCATAACACAGAGTGAAGTAGTATTTTTATATTTAAAAATGACAAAAAAATTATATATGAAAGTGTTTCTTAAAAAAAAATAAAATAGATGGCTTATCCAGTTGGAGCAGGCAGAGCTGCTGTGGATGCGGTCAGAGGGCCTCCAGGTGGGACTGAGGGTGAGCTTGAGGGCTCAGTGGATGAGACTTGAATGAGATTTGTTTTGGCATGGAGTGGAATTTGCAGGAGGTAGTTCCCAGACTTGGGAAGCCCATAACTGGAGCAGCTACAGTGTGCTCATTAGTGTGTAGATCAACAGGAGGAAAGCGTCTTGAACTGAGAGCTGACCGGTCAACTTGACTGCATTCTGGTCAGAACTGTGGATGTTTTACCTTTCCAGCAGGGTTAGCATGTCACTAAAGCAGGGCTTTTGATAAAGGAAAAAATAGTTTCAGATACTTGTTTTTTTTTCTTTCCCAGGGTTCTTAGTTTCTAAACCTGAGTGGTTTTACCAAGACCATTAATGTCACTGTTGTGTCCTGGCTGTTGGGCTGCCTGCTTTCCAGCTGTGATGGGGGCTAGGAGAAGAGAGAGGTCACCCGTCCCTCCTGGCCAGCCCTAGCACCTCCCAGCTTGTGCTGGTGAGTTCAAACATCCAGGGATTTTACATTCGGGTATCTTAGATGGTGTCAGTTATATTCTGTTGCATTTGGACTTCTGCCGAATAGCTGTTGGGTTTTGATTTTGTTTTTTTTTATAATAAAAAAAGAACAAAATCTTAATTCTGATGTGTGCATCATTCTTGTGATTCAACCTGGCAGCTGCCTTTGTATGCATGTTGCTTTCACTGTTTGAAGGGAATTTGACCCTGATAGTGGGGTAGGCTTTGGCTTTCATTTGTGGGGTGGGTTTTTTGGGCAGTGGTCTTGCAATCCATGTGTGCTCCCCAGAAAATGGGGTTTTGTAGGTGGTGGTTGTTTCTCCAGCTATGACTGGAGTGGGCCTTTTCTTGGTGTGGGAAAGGGCCTGGGCTTGTGACCATCCATAGAGAGGGTTATGGGATAAGTATGGGTGTTTGTGAATCTTTCCAGCCTCCTCCATACAAGTTCTACAGGATTTAGAAATCCCATAGAAAACAAAATTCCAGCAAACCACAAAAAAAAGGGTTTGTTGGAAGAGGACCCTTTCCCGCTCTCCCTATGGAGAAAATGCTGCTCCATGAACAACATTGTGCTGCAAAAAGACTTTTCAGATAATTAATAAAAAAACATGTAAAAAAAGTTAGAATGAATTAGAATAAATCTTTCTTATAGACATTGTTTTCTGATATTTTTTTTTTTTTCTAAAGCCTCCTGTTGAGTTTGCATTGCAGTTACCTAAACACCATTTCCCAGCTATACAGGGTAGAGAGGCTCCCTCTCAAGGCTGTGGAACTCTTGCTAAATTGAGCCTGAAACCTTTAGAAACTGAATTTGCTGCTTATGTATTTATATAAAACATTTTTACTTTTAATCTTAGTTTTTCATGAGGAAGAGAATCCCTTTTTCCTGTTTACTTGCACATCCTTAAAATGTGAACAATGGTACAGAAATGTTCACTGAATACAAGAAAATGCACATATTGGCCCCAAAGGGTTTGCTAGGCACATTGGAGCATGAGGAACTGCTGTGAATTAAGGAGTCAAAAGTAGCACCAGCTTTTTGAAGGGCATGTTGGTTTTGTTCCCTTTCAGCCAACCACCAGCTCGGGAGACAAGGCTGCTCCAAGAAGATTAATATATCTGGTCACACACCAGACTTTTCCCCATAACTAAATTTTAAGGCAATCAAAAGAAGATTAGCCACAGCTCCCTTCAAATACAGCCTGCAGCAAATGAGCTAATCAAGATCTTACTTGCAGCATCTTTTAACACTGAACTGTGCCAGCCCAATTACCATGAGGATATGAGGGCTTTTCTCTTTCTGAAAAGGCTGATGAATCAGGTGTGTCTCGTTGGGTTTCTTCTATCTTTACACACTCTCAGGGTGCCCTGATGCTGCTCCCGTATCCATATACCACTTCCCTTTTTTTTTTCCTTTTTTTTCCCCCCCTTTTAATAATTTTTAGCACTATTTCATCTTTGCTGTAGATCAGCCTTTTCATCCTTATGCAAACTCTGGCTCTGACCACCTCTCTTCCTGAACACAGCTTCTAGAGGAGAAATCAGCTAGTGGTAGGTGGGTAAGGTTTTGCTGAGCTGTCTTT
This sequence comes from Psittacula echo, assembly GCF_963264785.1. Classification (NCBI taxonomy): domain Eukaryota; kingdom Metazoa; phylum Chordata; class Aves; order Psittaciformes; family Psittacidae; genus Psittacula; species Psittacula echo. The sequence goes on from NC_137740.1 coordinate 22,196,479, forward strand.
TGGATGCTGTTACCTGGCAGGGGAGAAAGGCACTTCTTGTTGCTAGAGAAAATTGTTTTTATTTCTCCAAGTCTCTGTTTTTCTCTTGTCCTGGGATGTTGATATTGGCCTGTGTGACTGTCCTGCATCTCCTTCTGCAGTGGAGGGTGGGAAGGGATGGTCCCAGGAGGGGAGCGAGACAGAGGCTACTGAAGGGGTAATTTGCATAGCTCTGCAAGAGACTCTGTTTATGCTTGAACCTCATGTTACCAGAGTAGTCCTACTTTGCTCTCTTGAAATGCCTCCTGGAGGCAGCTCCTCCAATACAGTGTTCAGAAAAGTCGTGGCTGAGATCTACACTTGCTGTTCGTCGGCATTAGTGTGGAGCCATAGAAGAGGAGCTGGAGGTCCTTTGGCCTTTTGAAGGAGGCCAAGGCATGCTCTGTAAAGGTGCTGTAGCCCAGCCTGCAGGGAACAAGTCAAGTGTGGTGGGTTGGTAGTTTCTTGTGTGACCCAGATGAGAAAGGTGGTGGAGCAGGAGGGGAATCCTGCCATCATGGATGTCAGTAATTCAGCCTCAGCTGAGCTGGGATTTCATGCCACTTGTAGAGTTACTGATTAAACTGAGGACAGCTGCTTAGGAAACAAGTGGCAGCTCTTGAAAGTCGAGATCTCCTCAGGTCTGACCCTGCATCCCCACCTGACTGGAAAAGCCAGACAGACCTAAGGTGGCTCGTGAGTAGGTCCTCCACGCACAAGTGGCTCTCCTGGCTCTGCTACTGGGACTGCCCATCTATGTGCAGTGTCTGGTTTCACTATGCTAGCTCTTGTGACTTTTAAATTGAATCCTGACTCTGTTTGCTGATAAAGTGGCAAGTCCATCTGTAGAACTTGCAATATTAGAGACAAATAGCTTTTCCTGAGGTCATGTAGATTGTGGGGGACATCAGTCACTGAGTAATGACCCATCTGGAATCTTAAACGTGTTTCTTATTAATTGCCCGATTCATGAAGAAATGGTGATCTCAGTTTGTTCCTTGTGACTCTGCTATGAGCTAGGGTTGGGTGTTTTGGGACTGTCCCCCTCTCTTATGCAATGATCTTTGATGAGAATATACAGAGAAGAGCTCTCAGCAGACCCAACCCTGCTGTTCTCCACACTGCAGTGTTTCCAAGGTCTCCAGCCCCAGCGGGAGGTGATGTGGATCAAGACCTCTTCCAGCTGCTCCTGGAAGTGTCTGCTTGTGACTGAAAGAAATGAGATCTGGGGCTGGGTGCTTCTTGTGGGTTAGCCCCAGAAACTTGAAGTGGCCTTGTACGCAGAGCATACATAGGTTGACCTCAATGGGAACCTGCCTGGCTGTGGAGAAACCCGGGGTCAGCGGGGAAAACTAGGAGGAAAATCTGTATTCTGTGGCTGCAGAATGAGCACTAGGGCTGCAGCTCTTCACAGTCTTGTAGGACTAGGCCCTTTGCCTCTCTTAAGCCTTCTCCCTCAGTGCTCCTTTCCTCCTCTCCCTGGTGAGATGATGCAACACTGCTGCATGGGTAGCAGTGCAGGGGTGTAGCAAGGCTTTACCTCTGCCAAAATATTACTCTTTTTTCCTCTCCATCCTAGTCTGCCCACAGGCTGGCACGGCTGGGCTATTTGCTTTCATAAGCTGCATTATGTAAGCCATGTCTTAAGTGGGAATGTGGTGCCAACTTGGGCTCGGCAGGGGGAAGGAGCCGCATTCCTCTGCTGGTGGGTTTAATCCCTGCCTCCAGCCACAGTTTGTTTGCTGGGAGGAACAGAAGGGCTGTGCCAAGGTTTCTAATCCCTTGCCCCAGGTGGAACCAGCTAGTTGCCACGGGAGCCCTGCTTTCCTTTGTGAACAGGTTATGCTCATGGCTCCTCTCAGCAAGCCCTTTCCTTGGCTGCTATGAGGGTTGGCCCAGACATGCACACCACGTCTTGAGATACCTTCCTCTCCTCCCCTTGTTTGTTGAACTCTCTGTGCTCTGTGGTTTGATTGCACTTTCTCAGAAAGGCTATTGGGGGAGAAAAATGGAAGTGGAGATTTCAACAATTCTAGCTTGAAAAACAGTAGCAAAGGTGGGTTGCCATGCTGGCATGGAAAGCAGGCAGGTTGCAGAGCCTGGAGAAGACCACATTTGTGCAGGCAGCTTCTCCGTCTGTCCCACCACTGACTGCCCTCCAGAGTGCCACATCTGCAGGATGTGACCCTTGTCAACCCAGGATCTGGGGGAGCCCTGGAGATCCTGCACCCACAGGTCCCTGAGGCACCAGCCTGTCTGGGTGTAGGGTGCAGGACAGCAGTGGCTGCTTGTCAGGGTATTTGTTGGCTCCCCAGCAACTTGAGCCCACTGCCTGTAGCTCCTGAGCTCAGGATCGATGACCTTCAGGACCCAATATGATTGGGCACGGGCTGTGTGGGTTCAGAAGGAAATTTGCGTTTTAGATGAAGCTGATAGCAGCAATGCCTTGATGTGTGTTTTTATGTCCTGTGGGTGGATGAGACATTAGACTCCACAGTTTTTGCTGGCAGCTTTCCCCAGTGCCAAACACTGTTAAAATGAGAATCATTAAGAAGGTCCAGGTTTAGGCTTTTTTTTTCTCATCACAAAGTTGGTGGCTCAAGCCCATCTGCATCGCTCATGGAGATGCTGGGCAGCTGGCTGTATTGTCCAGCTACTTCTGGGCAACGAAGTCCTGAGACAGAGCTTGGCCAAGATGCCTGAAATACTGGGAAAGCAATTGAATAGGATCCTCCTCTCCTACTGAGCTGAACCCGTAGGATTCTGGAAAGCATGCTGGCCAGCAGGTATTTGGTAAAACGCTAGGACCAGCATTTGCGTCAACCACAAAATCAATCTGTTCAACGTCTTCTCTGTTTTAAGGGGATCCTAAGCAAGCCATCAAGTTCAAGGTGGGAATAGCTGTGCTCAGGGCTATATTGTCTGAATGCTGTTTCCATTTAGAAAGCTGCCTGGGAACAGCTGGGCTTAGAGATGGGCTTAGCCTGTCTCTGAAACTTGGAGGCCATGGCTTCAGCTGGCTGAATCATTGAAAACTATGTGCTTGCTCTGTAATACCAGATATTTTCAGACTATTTTCCACCCAGACAGATAACACATGCAGGGTGATTAACTGGCTCCATTTTTATCACCTCCCCTTGCGGCTGGCTCTCCTGGCAAGATCTCCATCCACTCTTTAAAATGTTTTCACTGTAACATGGATGCCTTCCCTTCTGGTAAACAACTCTGCCACTGATCAGTGGGTGACACTGTCAATGTGAGCTGTAGACCTGTGAGGAAGCATTTCATTAAGAGATAGAACTGCTTTGGCCTGGAAGGTTTTTATCTGTAATCTCACTAGGATGAAGAAAGCTGCCTGTGAAGCTGGCTGGGGAAGGAGGTAGTCTCTAGCAGGGCTGTCCTCTGCACTGTTTTGTGGGTGTACACAGATTTGGAGGTGTGCCCCGTGTACCAGGAGCCAGGAACACTCCAGGGATGGTGGTTTGGCACTAAAGAGCATCTTAAAGATTGTGGCATGCTAGCAGTCTGTGCCATGGAAATGTCCTGGTAAGAGTGAGGTGTTTCATCTGGGCTTTGGCATGGGAGGAGCAGAAGAGCTCTGAGTCACTCCTGTGAGCCACCCATTTTGCTCCAAAGCACCTGGGAAGGAGTCAGCCATGCAGTTTGAGCCTGTGCATGTGTAAGCATAAGTCTATGTGGTTCCTCTTGAAACAAAAGACAGCCCTTCTCCATGCCTTGCAAAGAGGCAGCCTGGGCTTGCTGGGGAGCTTGTGCTGGAGAAGGTCATGAAGCTCATAAAATGAGAGCTTCGGCTGGAAGATCTGGTCTCAGTAAAACAAATCTCCATGCAGAGATTGGGATGGGGGGAAGGCAGTGGTGCCGCATGGGTTCTGTACAACACCTACAAGACCAGGGTGTATGGGTTTCTAATGGTCCTTAGCTGAGCCATATTACTCTCCAGGGCACCTGCGCAAACAGAGTGTGACCCTGGTGTCATGGGATGTCTTGGGTGGGAGCTAGTGACACCTTAGCCCAAACCGCTCTCTGACACCCAGTGGTTCTCCCTGTTCATCTCCCCCTCCCATCCAGCCAGTGGAAGCTGTTCACATAAAATCTAAAGCAAATGCTGCAGTACTTGTCTTTTTGTTGTGAATAATGTCAGGCCTTTTTGTCTGCATGCACTATTGAAGCAGCAGCTGTATTTCAACCATCTGGCAGTGCTCTGGGAGGAAATCAAGTGTTCTTAGCAAAGTTGGGGCAGATTATGGCTGGTGGAAACTGGTGTAATTCTGGTTGACCTCAGTGCTGAGCTGCTTTATACCAGCTTTGAACTAGGCTCCCAGACTGAGGCTGAGGGGGGGGGAGAAGAAGTGGTATTTGTAGAGATGAAACAGTCATGCATGCTGCTAGTGGTGTCTGTTGGAGCAGGAAAGTGAGGAGCTCCCCTGTGCAGTCAGGCAGCAGCTGCTGCTGGACAGGATTTTGGTTAGGTAGGGAGGTCTCTAAGCACTTGCTGTTGGATAGTCCTCTTCTGAAGCATGCAAAACCAAATATGAGACACTTCCGTGTCAGCTGGAGCTGTGTATGTGTGTATTGTCATACTCTGCCTGTGCATGCTGCAAGGTCAGAGCACCAGCCCTGCCAAAGCATCCAGCCCTTCTGGAAAGTGTCCACAGCACCTTGTGCTTGTCCCACAGGGTACACTGTGCCTCCCTCTGCCGGGTACCAGGAGGCAGGCAGCAGCCCTTCTTCTAGGCTCGGGAACAGCTTGTTTTGAACATCAGTGCCATGGAAAGCAGAAAGCAGGAGCAGATGTCCCTGTGGGCACCATTGGTCCTTCTCCCCAGCACAGCACGAGTTATCCCTGTGGCTCTGATGCCTGCAGACACCTGCCCCTCTGCTGCTGGACCCCCAGGCCATGCTGGACCCCCCCATACCAGCACTACCCCATACTCTCATTCAGGCCCCTGTCCTCTGCACAGAAGAAAGGACAGGTCAGAGCAAAGCGGCTCTGTGTGCTGAATTAATTAAAATAGTGACTCCTCTCAATGCTCAGCTCAACTTTCCCATCCCTCTGCTCTGTCTGTCCACTAATGCACTAACGGTAGCTCAGAGTGGTTTGAGAAGGATGTAGAAGATTGGAGAAGGCTGAGAGGAGTTGAAGGGGAAGGAACATGTTCAGATGTGAGGATTTTTGTCTGGTTAGTTTTGGGTTTGGGATTTTAGGGTTGGTTTTTTTTTTGGTTGGGTTTTTTTTTTTTTCTTTCTTTGGGCCATTTGTTATATTTTGGTCATGAGGAAACATGCAATCTTCCTCCATAAGAAAACGCTAATTGTTTGGTTGGTTTTGTTTGTTTTGTTTCAGGTGTTTTGTTTGTTCCTCTCACCCTGTGGATTTGGTTCTTAGTCCTGAGAAGCTGAATGGAACTTTGCTGTCAGAGGCACTGTGTCTGTCATCTTGCTACTAGTGGAGATTCTCCTCTGCTTTGCACATCTCTCTGCCCCTTGCTGAATAAACAAATGCCTCTGTCCTGGCCGTGCTGTTCCCAGTACCTGTGCTGGCGGGCTCCGGCTTGCCATATCCACAGGGACCAAGGTGGCTGCTCCAGAGCAATGTGGATATCCCCTCAACACAGTGGCAAGTGGAAAACAGCAGTGATGGGAGCAGTGGGGGTGAGGGGAAGGCACTGAATAAATCACGCACATGGATGGCCTTTTCTGCCTGAGTTGGTTTCTTTTTGCTAGGAGCTGCACAGGGTTTATTTTCTTGCACATTTCTGCTCTGTCTCTAGGTTCAGTTGGGTGTGCTGGGCTCATGACTCATTTGCATGGGTGCACTCTTCCAGTGCTGTTGACATCTGCTGATTTCAGATTGCTTTCCAACCATTAAACCCTATGTGGCAAGAGAGAATTGAAAAAGGGGAAGACACCTCATTAATTTTTACTCCACCCTGTATCCTTCCCATCTCTCTCCTTTTGCAGAGACAGGGAGGAATATTGTTTTGCTTGCCCTAGGGGGAAATGAGATGCTATTTAATTGCCTACCACCACGTAACATGGCTGTTGGAGACAGGGGCTAAATGATGCTGTGCTTGGCTGTCACTGCATGGCATTTCAGGCAGGATGGTGCTTCATGAACTGCAGTTCAGACTGTGCTGAGGCTGCTGCTCTGATTGAAGTGGATTGGGATTTGGGCAAGGTGTGCTCTTCCTTGCTTCCTGGATTACTGCCCTGAGTTCCTGGTGTTGGACACAGCTCCTGTTTCCACCTTTACTAGGCCAGTGCCACCAGACTGATCTAACCAGCCTCCTGGGCAGGCTCCCAGTTTAACCTCTTGCCTGCCTTGGTCCTTGTGGCTTGCGGGATACTTGCACAGTCTGCGGGTCCCTGCAGTGGCAGCTGGGTACAGGGAAGTTCCCAGAGGAGGAGGGCCAGAAACTGCTGAGTAACAAGGCCGGGCAAAGGGCGAGCTCATTTCTGTTTCTGCAGTCTGTTGTCAGCAGGAGCAACAAAATGATTAACTTGGTGGGGGGGTCAGGGAAGTGCACTGCCTGAAAGATGTCTCTCATCAACTGCTGGAGCTAGAGCTTGTGAACAACCAGTTGTATGCTGTAGTTTTAACCCATGCGGGCACACAGCGTCCAAGCCCTGCTTTGGCTCCTCCTAACCACACATCACCAAGTCAGCCGCAACCAGCTGTGTGTGAGGCAGGCTGAGACCCAAGGCATACCCCTGCTGTTCTAGAAATCAGCCTCTGTAGGATTAACTGTGCCTAGCAAGGCCACCTCCTTTGGTGGTTTTGGTTTTTGGTTAGTTTGGGGTTTTGGGGGAAGTTTTGGGGTTTGTTTGCTTTTGGTTTCTTTTTGAGTCTGGTGCTGTTTTTCAGATGGCGTAGCAGACAGACACTGCTCTGCAGAGCAGCTCTGTGTTTAAAAGGAAAAGTGAGGCATAGGACCCATGTTTTCAGCATCCCAAATATATTGAGATCAAAGGCAGTTTGCAAGGAAAATGATGGTTATTGCTACCCCCCAGAGTGCCAGTGCAACCTGCAATCTGAACAGCCACATTGTACACAACCTCACTGGGTCCCAGCTTGGCTCCTGATGCTCTCCTTAGCATGGGACAGTGATGGGGATAGCCAGGTCCTGGGCTGCCTTGGGAGCTTGTTCTGGTGGGAGAGGCATGAGCTTCCATCCTAGCCTAGCTCACAGGTTCCAAACTGCCTGACAGTGCTGAGAGCAGCCAAGCAAGATTCAGGCAGCAAAGTTCTACGCTGATTTGCATATACTTTCCTTTTCAGTACCCCCCAGCTGATGTTTTATAGGAGCTGCAGATGTTTAATATCCAAGGGCAATTTTTTTTTCCAGGTGGGCTTTTTCTAAGCAGGGAGGTAAGAGTGTGAACAAAGATCATGATGATATTCTAAAAGTGATTGTATTTTGCTGTAGCTAAGTCTAGCTGTTGTGCCAAATGGAGATTTATTTCTCAGTGAGATCATCTGCCAGAAAGCAGACCATGCTTTCCGAGCAGTAGTAGCATTGTTGTGGCTGCTGGGCAGGTTTCAGATGCTGACAAAGACAGTGATTGTCAGGAAAGGTAATACTTCTGTTAGACATACCTGATTGCTGGAAGAAAAACAGGTTACCTGCTGCCACAAGAGAAAGAAAAGAAGAAATGTGTAAGCAGAGACATGGCCAGCTTCAAATTAGGTATGTGAACTAGCTCTGCTCCTGGTCTGGCCTTGCTTTGAAGACTTCTTGCTCCAACTCAGACCTATGATAGTTTTGGGCCACCATCTCTCTGGGATTTCTCTAGCTGTCTTGCTAGAAGATAATTCCTTTCCCTATGAACTTTAAGGACTTGACACCTGTAGTTTATCCATCTTAACTTCCCTACATAACAAGGCTGAAAGAGAGAAGGTAAAATGTGTATGGCGCTTTTCACAGCTTCCCACCCCATGGCGCTGGGGAAGATATGTACTGGGCGGGAGATGAGCCTAGCTCTCAGGGAGACAGGCAGAGGTGGGGACAGGAGTCTGCTCCAGGGAGAACTAATACAAACACGTGGTCAGGCAGATAGTGAACAAATCCTGCCTTGATTGCTCCTGGGTTGGTGTCAGGGGAAGGGGGGGATGAGGAACCCTATCCTGCTGTGTTGATGCAGCATCCGGGAAACAATGATGGAAGCTTTCTGTGGAAAGATGACTCCACCTCATAGGTGTCACCCAGTGCTGGGATGAAGTAGCAAGCAGACAAGAGAAACAAAGATGCCTTTGTTATAGTTCCTGTGCCCTGTGGAGCTGCCTGGCCCTGTGCCATGAGGGTGCCTGGCTCGCTATTGAGACAAGAGGTTTTGGAAAGGCTGGCTGAGTAGCCAAGAGCTTCTCAGCTGAAATTTGATGGCAATTGCTCTCTCACCTGAAGGGAGCAGCAGTGTAATGAGGCTTGGATGGGGTAACCCCTAAAACACCTTCCCTGCCAGCTCACCTTGATGCGGCAGAGGTTTTTATAGCGGGATGGCTGGCCTCTCGAGGTACACCTATGCAATGCCTGGGATGGTCCCGGTGGGCAGAGGGGTGCAGGCATGCCATGTAGCACAGAGCACAGGTGGGTGCCTGCAGGCTGCCTCTGGGACAGGGCACGTGTCAGGTCAATTCGTTGGTCTGTGGCAGGCAGGTGCATTGCCAGTTCAGTGCTGCCTCTAATCACCAGCACTCCAGCCTTGGCCAGAGATGCCCTTGGTCTGTCCTGGACCAAACTGACCTCCGCTGAGCAGAGCCACCCACTTGCTGGGCTGAAGGGAGAGCTTGGGGCCCATGTACATGGGTGTCAGGACTATCTTTTGCTCTAGGAGGGGAGACGAGTCCCTCCAGGTCTAGGATGCAGCCTCAGAAATGCCAAAGTGTACCCAGGGGATGGAAAGTTCCCATTCCCTCGGATCTCCCCGCAGCTTGTTCCACTAGCATGAAACCCATTTAAAATCCATCTCCTTTCTGGGGGTAGGAGAGAATGCATCCATCCTCACACATGTGGTTTTTTCTCCTGTTCATCACCGCAGGGCAGGTAGGAAGCAAGATCTGCTTGTACATTGCCCCTTCCCCATGTTGCTGCTCCTGTTTTGGAAAGCCCCTGGGACTGCGAGAGTTAATTCTTCATCCCGGCTGCTTTCCTCCTAGAGCTCAGCAGGAAGAGGGATTGTGCTAGGCAAGGGGCACCATTTCGTAGGGGGAGGTGGAAAAAAAACCTTCTTGTTTAGACCTTTTACCTAATTTCCAAAGATTCAGACCTGAGGGCCATAGCAACAGGAGCTGCCGGCGGTGTGATTGGAGGCAGCAGGCTGTGCCGGGCTGCCCTCCCAACCAGCATCGTTGTGGGTGGGACGCAGCCGGCATCGAGGCCACCCTTGGCTTTCTGCCTCCCCTTCCCCTGGTCCACTCCACCGGATGAGCTTGAGGCATGTGGTTGTGGTTTTTTTCAGCTGATTGCCTTTGCTTGTTTCAAGTTTGTTTTCCCTAGTTTCTATGGGTTGTTTAAAAAGGTCTTGGCACTTGTGAAATCAGAGGGCATCCAGGAAGGGCTGTTTTCAGGAAAACCTGCTAGAAATTAAAAGGGTGGTAAAAACTCAGAGAGTTCTCATGTATATTTGTATAACCATGTAGAAGTGAGAGGGGGTGGCTCTTGCAGCTAAGGAAAAATTTGGCCCAAAGGAGCTTGAGCCCAGCGATACGCTCCTTTTACCATGGTCAAATAAGCCTTTGCAAAAATACCAGGGATTCATGCAAACCAAAAGCAAAGGTGTGACTTTGGGCAATAAAAACTACAAAATGTTCTTATTATGCCTATAGTTTTCTAATTCTCCTTTTGGATTCATTAGGATGGTTCAACTATTTACAAGTGGAGCCCATCCTGAAGAAACATCACAGAGTCTCTATGGAGAAAAGACCTGATGAAACTTGGATGTGCTGCCCATGGGCCTTCTGAGCAGCAACCTCTTGCTTTGGTGGCACCATCCCCTTCTACTTCTTGGTAGGTCTGCAAAGCTAATGCAGCCTTGGGCTCAGTTTCTGCAGGTCATTGAAATCAAATCACCTTCAACACTTCCACAGCTGCTCTTCAGAGCAGAATTGGATTTTAATCTGAAGATGTGAGCATTTCTGACAGTGCTGATCCTGTCATGGCAGTGACTGGTCAGGGAAAGGAAGCAATGAAAGTGGTTAAAAGCAAAAGCACTTGCTAGGAAGAAGATGGGGATTGTAGGATCAATTGAGTTGATTTAAATATTAGAGCTAATCTTTATTCCCTGTATCTTCAGGATCACTCAAAGCTTCAGCAGAGCAGCTAAGTTTGATTTCATCTGTACTACAGTTCTCATGGAGTGGGCAGTACCTTTCCTTGATCCTTCTTTCTCAATGAGCCACAGGTTTAGCAAAGCATATGCTTAAGCAACTCACTGAATCTGCTTGATTCTCCTTATGCAGGCAGCAGGGAAAAGTTTTTCAACATGAAGATGATTGCATTTCTGCTCTTCCTGGCTTGTGCATGGCAGTGTGTGTTTGCAGTTCTTTTCCTAGACAGGAGCACATATTTCCATGTGTGTTATACATTTACCTTTAAGTCAGAATTAATATTTAAGAAAAAAGAAGCTAGATATACTCCAGACAAAGCTACCTTTGTGTTTGCTGAAGACTTTCTGTGCTCAAAAGCTTTCTGTAGCATTTTAACCCTTCCACAGCGAGACAGTTCATCCCTAGGGAGTTGCGTGCAAAGAGGATCAGCTTCCCCTGGATTTTAATAAGCCATAAAACTGGGTATTTGGCTGTTTGCATTATTCTAGTACTCTGTGTATAAAAGAAATTTGCAATTTGTAGTCCATTCATCTTAAAGATCTACTGTGATATTTTTATTCTTAGGTGCCCTTTAAAGAAAGGTTGTTTCTTCAGCCACATACTACTTCCAGTGCTTATCAGCCAGCCAGTGGTCACATACATCAGCTCTGAACAAATCCAGAGGTCTGTATTTGGGGCTGAATAGCTTTTTGGGGAAAGCAGTTGCAGGAGAGCGGCTGTATGAAGTGACCTTGTGTCATGTTATATCGGAGTGATTCCTCACCCTTCCCTGTTCCTTCTGCCTCATTTATAGGGTACTTCTTATGCAGCACTAGGTTTGTGCAGAAAAGCCTTGAAAGCTTGGAGCACCTTTCTTTTCCCAGGGGTACAAGCCTGGAGGCACTTTTCCCTTGCAGGTGTAGAACAGACAAGAGCTGGATTGCTCCTTTGTATTCAACTTTCTGTTCTTAAGGAATCATTGGAGTATGAATAGGATCCTTATCAAACCAGGTTCATCCAAAGGACAAGGCCATATTAATTGTCTGCAGAACTCCAGAAAATAAACAGAATTCCTCCTGATTCCTTATTTGCCAGCTTTTACTGCAATAGCCAACCCAAGCAGAGGCCACAGAGCTTGGCCATGGGGAGGTGACAGCATTTGGCAAGTATTGGACAATGCCCGGCTTCCTAGGTGGTATGATCAAGTACTATGAAAAACCTTCTGGTTGGAGCCTTTAAATTATGTATTTGGGAGAAAAAAAAGAGCGTCTAACACCTCTTTAGGGGGACTAAACATAGACGGGAAACTTGCTGTGAAGAAGGCTTTTTTAACTTGAAGCCATTGACCGTGCGCTGGAGTAAGGTGGTGGAAATGGACAGCAATAATAGTGATAAAATAGAAGTGTGGGCTTGGTTCCCTTCCCAGGCAAGGACTAGCATCCTAAATCTTAAGAACTGGCATTCTAAAGCTTAAAGGCTGGAGTACAAGAGGCCAAAAGCCTAATGACTTTCTGTGACCCAGGAAAAAAGCAAGTGGCACAGGGCACAGCCAGAGCTATCAATATCTGACATCTCTATTGCTTCTGGAAAGTCCTCTTTGGTCAAGCTGGTCATCTGCCTTTGTCTCAGTGCAGACCAGAGAGCCAAAAAAACCCTTGTCTGCAGAATTTCAATCTAGGGCTAAATTTAAACACCAAAATGTAGCATTTAGAAGCCCAGCCCTCCTCTCCAGTGGCTGCCTCTAGCCAGCCCTCCCTTTGGCAAGGAAGAAGCTTTTGTTTTCCTAGGACTTGAAGCCAGCTTGGAATAATAATACCAGCGAAACCCTCCCTGCCCCAGCGCAATGAAACAGCGTTCTCAGTTCCCAGATTTGCAGGACGGAAGTACCCAGCATGTCTGTTTCTGATGCTTCCTTTCCAGATGTGGAGTGGCAGGGAGCCAGAGGCAGTCCTGCTGGTTGGAAAGTGAGCTGGGGAGCAGGCAGTGGAGTTTTCCTCTGGAAACTCTCTGATCTCACTGCTCATGGTCAGGCGAAGCAGTTTAGGCTGCCCTGGTAGCTATTCAGCTGGTTTCCAACAGCTTGAGCAGGCTGCTTCTGTGCTGCAGAGGGAGTGTCCCTCCAGCAAAGTTGAGGATGCTTTCCCTCCCAGATATGTCTTTAGCCTCAAAGAGCCCACAGTCCCCATCTTCGCCTTCTGAGCAGCAGTACTGGGGCTGGACTCTAGTAAAACTCTTGTAGGCAACTTGACGGAACAGAGACACCCATCACTGAGAAAGCCATCCCTCTGCTTAGTCCTCATGTTGCGAGGACAAAAGTCAGCATTAAACCATTTCATGCATGAGGCCTTGTGCCAAAGTCATGCTGAGTCTCAAGTGAGCTAGTGGCCCTGCAGGATGAATTTGGAGATTGGAGCCTGTCCCCCTCGGACGAGGTCATGGGTGTTCCAGGTTCAACTGGCCTATGAAAAGTGCCTTTTTTGGGTAGTGGGATTTAGGCAGTGCAGGAAGGGGCTGCCCATGGGCACAGCTGCCTCTCGTGGTGGTTGCACACAACACAAGCCAGGGCACTACATCGAGTGACCCAGCTTGGCTGTACCTACGTGGTGGAAAATTCCTGTCCATGGGCAATGGCCTTCTGCCTTTATTTTTAAGCAGTTCAGTAAGGACACAGCTAACACACAGAGATAATGGGTGCTGACGGGAACCTGGCTGCTAACTGGGTTTTTGCCTGGGCTTACGTGATGTTTGTACTTAAAGGAAGGTGGGATGGGGGGTGTGATGGAGGAAGGGGGCAAAAGCACACAGATGTGATGGGAGAGACAGAGCCTGCAGAGGAGCTGGGGCTCTCTGAAGAGGTCACAGGAAAGGATGCTTACACTAAAAGTCAGCATTGAGGTTACTCATCCGTGACATTCAGTGTGGGTTCCCTCCCAACTCATTGGTGTGCCGGGGACAGGGTGTTCATATATGTGGGATAGGGATCCAGAACCCACATGGTATTAGAACTGATCCATCCCCATGTGGCAACAGAGCTGAGCATTGGGAGACCTCACCTTCAAAGTGTGGTGCTCATGGCATTTCTCTGCAGTGCTGCATAGGCTTCCTACTCTTCTTTTTGACATCCTTCCCTTTCTCTTTTTCCCTTGTTTTTATGCAGCAGTACTCACTAGCTGTGTTCCTACAGCCCACTCAGTTGGGCTAAATGCTGTGCTGACCCTTTGCAAATCCAACCATTTATTTCCAAAGTTCTTTGTTTACAAGGGAAAAATGCACACACACACACACACACACACACACACACAAAAAAAACATCCAACCCAAACAAAACAAACCAACAAAAAAAACCCCAAAAAGCCTTAGGTGTAGGTAAACTCTCAGCTTGAAGCTTTTTCACTTGCCATGAAGGAATGGTGCAGGTGTCTCAAGTCAAATACATGCATGAGTCTTTGCAAGATTAAATCTTCCTTATTGTCTTCCTGAATGTGTAAATATATCCAAGGGAAACCTTTGCCCTGGTGGCAACTCAGGATAGATTCCTAGTTTTCCTATCTCAAAAAGAAATCTTGAATAAAAATAGAAAGATTTAGACACACAAACCCCTCTGAAAGACATAAACAATATGTCTTAAGAAGGGATGTATTTAGAGCAAATCAGAGAGCAAGTAATTTGGGTGGGAGGTGGAGTTGGTCTAGGTGACCTTTGTAGGTCCTTTCCAACCCAGACTATTCTATGATTCTAATAGCAGGAGCCCTAAGAGGATGCTGGACACCTGAAATCTCATGCCGGAAGATATTACACAAATGAGGGTAATTCAGGTGGGATACCCAGTAAAGACCAGCTGCAGATGATGCTGCTCCAAAAAGGGAAGAAGAATAAACATTTTATACTGGGTTGTAAAGCCAGGGCTGTGCTGTGCCTGGCCATGGACTTGCATATTGCTTGATGCTAGCTATGTGATCCCCATCCAGAACAGCTCACATGTGCAAAGAGGGTACAAGGCATCTGCAAGCACTCATCTCCCTCTGCCCTGCACTGCTGGGATCAGAGGCATGGAGGGGCTCAGGGAAGGGGGAGTGCAAGTAAGCTTGTGGCAAGCTGTGCCTTCTGCATGCCTGTGAGTACTGAGGCTAAAGGAGCTGGATCTCAGAGCAGGGGCACAGTTCCTGGCTGGGCCAACCTTTCCCATTTCTTAGGGGTGTTGCTGGGATGTTGCTGGGGATGCAGGAGAGGCTGGCTAGCAGAAATCCAAGCCTTTTCCCAGGCTCCCCAGCAGCGATGTGTCTGCCCATTCCCAGCCCTTCTGCCCAGTGTCACACTAGGCAGAAGAAGATCCCCTGTGCAGTGTTATCACCAAGGATGGGTGGTAGTCCTTGGGCACCCTGCCATCTCACTGCGTCAGCTGGCCCAGATATGAAAGACAGAGGTAGCACCTACTGACTCAGCAACTGCTACCCCAAAATCTGCTGGCAGGGAGAAGACATGTTGATAGGGCTGCAGAAAGAGCCTGAACTCCGTAGGAAAGGATGCCTTTGGGGGTTGTGCATGGAAGATTTCCAGGCTGAGTCTCTGAGTAGCAGATTACAGTATCAGAGATGTGTAGTGTGTCAATGCATAGCCCAGGGGAGCCAGGAAAATCTTCCTGCTCTGTCTCCATCCCTACCTGCCAGATGAAGGGAAGGTGTTGCAGCAACCTTAGACCCCAGTGCCCTGGGGCTGGAAACTGCTGTCCTAGGGCCTGGGTTTGCAAGCAATATTCTTGCAACTGACTCACTGTGGTGGTGCATTTCCCCCTGACTCTTCTGGGCTGCTTTATGATCTCAGGAATTCCTGTCAGTCCTTTGCCTTGTGTAATGAGTTGGGTGGCCTACTGGGAGCTCTTGCATGGCCAAGGTGGGAGGTGGCACAAACCACACCAGGACTCCTGTTGCCTGGTTAAGGTGGTAAACGAGAGTGGGATAATCAGCCATCCCCTGACAGCCTTGGAACATTCCTTCCCTTGATTGTAGCCCAAGGGGACTGGTACCATTCTCACTGGAGTTTTGAAACAGTTTCAGTAATTACCAACTCAGGTTGTGGCCAGGATGGACATTTACTAATGACTAAAACAAATCATCTTGCAACCATATAAATAGTGGTCATAAGTGTGACCCTTTGAGCTCTCCTGGACCGCAGTGGGCTGCAGCCAGCACCTCCCTCTGAGTGGGAAACCTCTCGGAGCCTGCAGACTCTCCAGTTTGCAATAATGAGAGGACTGTTCCCAAAAGCTGTTGATGGGACCTGGGCTGAAGACTCTCCACTTCTAAAGGCTCAGCCCTCACCTGTTGAGTAATGCGAAAGCATTCGCCGTGAATATTTCAGTGAACTCAAGAGGAATTTTTAACAGGTAGCGGTTTGTGTGTGTGTGTCTAGGTTGGATTGATACAATGATTCTAATTGATAACATATATAGCCCTTTAGATATAAACTGTTGACCAAGTCTGAGACTAAGATTATACCTAGCCACACCTAAACTTCACCAGGAGTTTAGAAAGCAGCGAGGTCTATTCCGAACCTAATGACTCAATGGGAGGGTCTCCCTTACCCTTTTGTGTCTTTGGTCTCAGTATCAATCATTTTATCTCAATTTTAACTCAGTTTTCATAGAATCATAGAATGGTTTGGGTTCGAAGGGACCTTAAAGATCATCTAGTTCCAATCCCCGCCACAGGTAGAGACGTCTTCCTCTAGACCAGTTTGCTTGAAGCCCGATTCAGCCTGAACTTGAACGCTTCCAGGGATGGGGCAGCCACACCTGCTCTGGGCAACCTGTTCCTGTGTCTCAGCACCCTTAGGTGAAGAACTTTTTCCTAGTGTTTAATCTAAATCCCTCCTCTTTCAGTTAAAGGCCATGCCCCCTTGTCCTGTCACTACATGCTCTTGTAAAAAATTCATCTCCAGCTTTCCTCTTAGGCCCCCTTTAGGTCTCCCCAGAGCCTTCTCTTCTCCAGGCTGAAGAAGCCCAACTCTCTCAGCCTGTCAATTTTCCTTTGTGTATGTTTCACCCACGTAATAAGTAATGGAGTGAACCTTGCCATCAAACTTAAATCATACTTTTAATTAATTTAAAACTACTTTTGCTAATGCCTATGATGGCGATTCTTTGAGTGACTCTAAACCACTCATTTCTCAACACTCACACCCTGTTTCCCTGCACAGGTGAAGTGTTTATACATGACTTAGAGAGTCTGAACTCCAGGACTTTATTCATCCCCAGAGTGGCTGGCTGGTGCTCTGCTGTCACCTGAGTAGTCTGATGGCACAGGGTGGAGAAAACACAGGATTTAACCATCCCATCAAAGGTTTGGAGACCTCCAGCATCTTTGGCAGGGCCACCACCTCTGCTTCAAGTTGAGAGATGGGAAAAGTTAAACAGAGTTAAGAGGAGGGGAAGAAGAATAAAAAAAGGCATGTGGCCAGCCCTGTGCTGCAGATGGGAAGCATACAGCCAGGGGAGGATGAGGAGAGCAAGAAAGGGGTGGCTGCTCCACGTCAGCCACTTGGGTAATAGCAGCAGTGGTCACGTGCAGAGATCAGCCTTTGGCATAGCCTGTGTGTTTGTGCAGCATGGGGAGGGTGTGTGAAATCAGCTCTTGCTTCCAGGAATCCTCCCAGTACAGGATACGCAGCAAGGAACTGTTAAACTTGATACAACTGCTGGCCTGTAACTCAATCAGCTCCCTGCATTAGCTGCTCCCTGCCCGGGGACCTCACTAGCCTGGTGGCTTCTTGGGGTGTCAGTGCATGGAACAGCATGTCCCTGGGCATGGGGCATTGCCAGCAGGGGTTCCGGAGTGATGGGAAGGGTGGGGGGAGAGCTTGCTCCGAGGGTCTGAAGACAGGGCAGCTTCCCCAGCCCAGGATGGGTGGGTATTCCTTGAGTTGTAAGCATCCAGGTGCTGATTGTAACCCCTCTCTGGTCTCAGCTGCAGGCTCTCAAAGTCAGAAATAGCCATTGGCTGAGGAGCAAACATTTCTGCCCAACCTCCCGTTCCCCACCTCCCTGTTTCGGCAGCAGCTGGAGCTGAGGGTAACAGCCTGCACCCGTTCACAGATAACACCAGCTCTGCTGTGCCTGCTGCCAGCTCCTAATATGCCTGCTTGCAAAAATACATCTTGCTTGGGCTTTTTGCCCTCCTCCCTCCCCTGCTACTCTGGAGAGCTTATTTACTGCTGGGCGCAGGAAAACCATGACCTCCACTGCCTGCTGTCCCCTTCAGTTGCTCATCCCTGGGAGTGGTGGCATGCTGGCTGGGGACATGCGAGGAGACATGCTGCTGTGCAGGGGCAAAGGCAGGGCAGGGCACCTCAGTCCTGATTTTGCTGTGTTCCTGGATGCAAGAGGAGGCGGGTGGGAAGAAGATTTCTCAGTCACAACAAGTTATATTAATTAGAGCAGTGTGGGGCTTATGGATGGTTTCTGCTAACCTCCAAGTGGGGACTGAGTATTGATGAGCCCAAGTGTGGCAGCTGGGGAGACCTGGGAAGGTAGGAGTGGGGATGAAATTAGTTAACACAGAGCATGAAGCTGCTTAGGTGAGGATGGGGAACAAAAGGTCTTGCTAAAGTGGCAGGAGATGTCTGAAGACAAGGACACGATGAGGGTGAGATGCTCTTGGTAGGTAGGGATGGTTTTCCCATGGCATAGGGGCTGCTGCACCCAGCCTGGCCTATCTGCAGCAGAGAGCTTTGGATGAGAGGAACACCAGGGTAGTCAGAGGGACAGGAGGGCCCAAGTGAGATAGGAAGAGTTTGACTGATCTGGCTTAGCACAGCAAGGCCATGGCACCTGCCTTCTCCTGACCCCATGTCCAGGTATTCAGCAAATTGGCCCAAATCAATTTCTAAATATATTCCTCAGCTTAGAGCAGGGAAGAACAGGATCTGGCCTTTCTTTTTTTTTTTTTTTTTCCCCTCAGCTCGATTTATTTCACAAAGGAGGAAGCAGCCAGGGCAGGGAGGGCCTGGCTGAGCCACCCTCTGTGAGAATCAGGGGGGGTTTCGTGCTGCCCATTAGTTTATCTGTATTTTTAGAGTGTGCTGCAGGCACGAGGTCACTGAAGTGAGTGAAATTCCACCCTGGAGCCCGGAGTAGCTTCTGGTCCCCATCCTTCTCCTCAGGGGTAAGCTGGAGTCAACAGCTGAGCCAGAGCTCAAGTGTCCCAGCCATGGTGGTGCCCAGCTAAGTTGAGCAGCAGCTGGGTGGGTGGGTGCCAAGGCTCTGGGTGGAAGAGCTGGGGACCAGCAAGGTGGTGAGCAGAGGACAGCCCTCCTGCTGTTACTGCTCCTAGAAGAGCACCCTGGAAGTCAGGTGTTGAAGACCCTGTCCCAGGCTGGCACAGGGTGCCAGAGGGCTCTTGGTGCAAATGATCTCAGAGGGGAATTTTTTTTGGTAGGAAAATGTCCCCTCCCTTTTCCACTCCACCCCCCTCTGCCCCAAGGGAGCTGCGTTGTGGGGATGCTGAGATGAGACTGGGACAAGCTGGGGAGTGGTGAGGAGCTCAAATACATCTAAGAGGAGGCTGAGGCGTACCATACTTGCTGAATGGAGTGATGAGCAACGTAGTGAGTCAAAGCTGAGGAGGGGGAAGAAATCTAGCAAACAGGAAAGTGTGGGGGCTTAAAATGGTACAGCACATCTTCTTGAGAACATACCTCAGATCTCTTCATCATCTCCAGCAACAAGTGATGCAAAGGAAGTATGTCACTAGGGGCTTGGGCATGACAGCAAGTGAGTCAGGTGAGTGGGAGTCGCACTTTTTGAATCACCACTGGCAGTGCTGCTGGACCCGGCCTCAGCTCTGGGAGCCTCCACTGGCTGCTTTCACTTGCAAGGGGTGATGGAGCCACAGCTCCCCAGGGCAAAATTGCCACTTTATAAGTTCAACCTGAAATAAAGAGAGAAACTGTCCCCTTGGATGCTTACTCAACTGGAAAGTATAGCAAGAGCGGAGAGTGTCAGATCATTGCTTTGCTTGGTTTAAGGCAAGCAATTTGCCCAGCAATTAGGACAAGCACAATGTGCTGAGAGCTGTTGTTTGAAGCTGCTACTCGGGAGGCGTGAAACGTTTTCCTCTGCTTTTCCTTATGATCTTTAAGAGATGGTTTTCCTTGCTTGAGCTACTCAAATGCTTGGCATCATCTGGTTCAGGTGGCTTGAGCACCCAGTGGTGATCACATCTGTACGGGCCCAGTTGTTTTCATGCAGAGATACATAGACTGATGAGAGTCAATAGGATCAATATTCAAACCACAGCTTGAGCCTCAAAGGTAGGGATGAGGATCTCTGTGCCAGGGAGCCAAACCCCAGGAAAAGAGGATGCAAAGCCCTGTTGGTATTGCTAGAAACAGGGCATGAGCTGTGGCTGCCAGGGCTGCTGTGTGGGCTTGCATCAGGGAATATGTACCCTGTTATGCATGGCCTGTTGTTTCATCTCAGACTTGGGGACTGGGATCTCTTTTCTGAGCCACCCTTCCCTGGTGTGGTGGCACAGGATGATGTGATGGGGAGAGGATGGCTGCCTCCATAGGGCAGCAGAATAGGCAGGGGATGCCCCACTGGCATGCTGAGTCCTTTCTGCCTGTCTGTGCTGACAGCAAGGGCTCCCCTCACCCTGTGCTCACACCTCACCTCCAACACTCTACAGTTTGGGGGTGATTTTTTTTTTCCCTCTAGTACAGAACCCGGTGCCTGCCTGCACCTCCAGGGTGTCAAACTGCTGCTGGTCCATGGCTCTGCTCCGAGGCATCCTCTCTGTTTTTCTAGGCCTTGTTGTCAAAGATTCATTCTCTTTTTTCTCAAAGCAGGCTGTTCCACTAATAGCAAGCACCCATCAACCAGCAGCTGAAGGCTCAGTTGCTTTGCCTAATGCACGGAACTTTCCACTTGTGGTTTTCCTCTTTCCAGCCAAGGGAAGCGTTTGCTTTCCACAGTCTCTCATCTGCAAAAGCATGAGGGAAACGTCTGCCCTCCTGTGTTCAAAGTCCCCTCCAAAGAGAAGCCAAGGGTACACTGACCTCACAGAGTAAATATTTTCCATGATATCTCCTTCCGACATCTCCTTTCAGGCTGTCTACCTATAGCTGACGCAGCTCCGGGTTTGCAGCCAGCCTGCCCTGGCTCCTCTTGTGTGGGGAATGGGGCTGGATTCTGCCCTCTCCTTGCCTCCCTGCACGTCCTTATACAACGTCACTGCCTGAAGGATTCAGTGACCTCTTTGGATCCCCCTCCAGGGACTCTGCTTGCAAACGAGGTGGCTTGTGGGCCAGTACTGCTCCCTGTAGACACCAAATCCTGCTGGCTTGCTGTGATGGTTTCTCCAACACCTCCCTTCACCCGCTTGCAGCTATGAAACGTCTGTGGCTATGGGCTGCTGCCAAGCCAGCTGGGATGCTGAAGGCAGCAGCCTTAGAGCAGTAACGAAGCATCCATGGGCCAGAGGTGGGATGCATGGAGGTTGTGATGAACTAGGAGCAACTTGTTGCCAAGGAAAGGGGGGATGCATATTGACTTTGTATCTTTGCTGCTTGCCCAGCTGAATGAGAAGGGGTGGATGATCCAGTGGGTATTTTCCACCTCCAGGTTCTCACTGATTGTATTTTGTTTTTCCCTTACAGATTCTTTCCCCTGACAGCATTCTTCTCATGGGGTCGGTAACATCTGGCACTGATCCTGAGCAGGTCTTGGCAGCTGGATTTACAATGCAGATGGGTACTGCAGAAGCCAGGACTCTTCATGGTTGAGGTCTATTTTATTTGCAAACACAGAAAGCCCCACCATTGATTTGCTAAGAGGAGATGCTTTGGTCATTTTCCCGCTGGGGCTTTTGAAACCATGCACTGCTTCCCAGGCCCAGAATGGTCTCCCAAGTGGGACTGGGGTATTTCATGCTGCTGTATATAGGACTGGATCCCTATCACCCCCCTCTTGTGGAACAGGGAGAAAACACAATATGCTGCCAGAAATAATGTCAAGCATACACAGCACGCACCAGGAGGTGTCAAAAAATGCTCACGTTGGCCTCACAAGCAGCCCTGTCCCTTCTGCATTGGCCATGTAGGGAAAATTACCCAAGCAATTTGCTGCGGGTGTTTCAGAGCCTGTTAATTCTGGGGCCAGGTCTCACCTACAGCACCAGTGCCTCTGCAAGTGAGTGAAGGAGCACAGCTATGCTTGTCCTTCTGGTAGCTTCTCCCCAGTTTGTATAAGATATACTAGTGTTTCTCAGTTCTTCATGAGAGAAGTGCTGTTCTTACCTATAGGGTTATTATGACTAGATTGAAAATGAGAATTTGACATCTATTAACCTTTGTGGTTTTAGGGGTTCTTTTTTTGCTTTTTTAGCAAGGTGATTTGTTTTTGGGTTTTTTTGTGTGGTGTTCTTTTGGTTTTATTTTTATTTTAAATCTCTCTCTGGTAGCCAGGGAAGTGTTTTCCACTTGCTTCGTAGCTTGCCTGGTGGTAGCTTTACTGAAACACTTAAGGGTACAGTGGAGTGCTTGGCTGGACCAGGACTGGACCAGCCTGTGATTTCCAGGTATTGTCCTGTTCCTGCTGTAGAGCAAGTGATGGGCCTTCTCCCTCTATCCCATGCCCTTGAAGAAATGTGTGTGTATATGTGTGGTACTGCAGCATTCTCGTGCTGAAGCATCAAATGCACAGGCTGCTTTCATGAGTTGTAAAAGAGGGTGAGCTCATTGCCTGTGCGCTGAAGGTGCACATGTTGCTGGCACACTTTTGCACCTATTTTTGTTTGCTTTTTGGAGGAGATATGTATCCTTGCTCTTAAGCAAGTGCTGCACTCCTCCTTGCAAATACCAGTGTAGATCTCTGCTCCTGGGAGGATGTGAAAGATGTTGTAGCACATCCCTCCTGAAATGGCTGACAGTGTCAAGGAAATGGCTCTGTGCTGGAAATGCCTGCTTGTTGGACATGACAGGCTTTTGGAGGCCATGTTGCATCATATATTGGAGGTTGACACTAAGCTGGATGTATACATCTTGGCTTCCTTGAGGCTTCAGTCTTCCCTGGGGCTGCTGCTCTGTCTCCTTGTACCTCTGGGGAAAGGCAGCTGAGCTAACCTCATCACAAACACAAATTACTTGGGGGTTTTGTTGCTTTTTGGGTTGGGATTTTGGTTGTTTTGTTTTCTGGTTTTTTTTTTTTTTTTTTTTTTTTCTTTCTGGTTTTGTGTGTTCATTTTGAACAATAAAACATCTGTTCCTGAGCCCAGCAGCTGGACCAAAATTAAATGACGTTAGCATCAATTATCCCCCGGGGTGGGGAGGCTGATGGGGGAATGGTACAGATTTCATTAACACTGAATAACAAATGAGAACAACAGCTTGGCTAGGTGACTCGTGTTCCTGGAGACCATCCAAACAACCCGCCTGCTTGAGCCCTTGTGTTGGGGTGCCCACTGCTGTGCATTGCTGCTCCAGGTACCAGCTGTGGGGTGCATGGGGAAGACATTTCTGCAACAATAGGAGAATAAGACCCATTTTTGGTGGAAGGTCTTATGGATACTACAGTGACAGTGGTTTTTCTGAGTGCACCATTCCAATACAAACACACTGACACAAAATAAAAATACTTGGGGGAGGAGGGGGGGTGTGAGGGCAGCTTGCAGGGCTGGATGTGTGCACACTTCCTGTAGAGCCAGCACGGAGAACCCCAGCTGGGACATCGTCTATGGTGGGCACAGGCAGGCTGGAGCAGAGCTGGGGTTTGCAAAGGGATGGGATGATGCAGAATCATGTTCCCTGGGTACAGAAAGGGGCTATTAATGGGGAGAAAGAGGGGGGAGTGATGGAACACAATGGCTCTGATTTGTTGGCAGTGGTGACCTACAGTCCCTGGCAGCACCTCAAAGCAGCTGTGAAGTGCCAGTTGGTGGCGATGCTTTGGCGCGTGATGCGGGCGCCTGACCCTGGTGTAAGGCTGGGACACGGGCTGCCCGGTGGGGAGGGCACTGACCTGCTTCTTGTCCCTGGGGCCCTGCAAAGGAAACCCAAGCACACTTGTGATATGCTGAGTGCTCCAGAGACATGGTGGTTTTGCTTTCCAGGGCTCTCCCCACTCCCATCTGCCCTGCTAGCCATGCCTGGGTAAATTTTACCCCTTACAGGACTCAGGTTGCCTTTCTGCCCAAGGTCAGGTGAATGCAGCTGCCACCGTGGACAAGGTGGTGTCAGGATCAAGCCAAGGATGGGCATGCATATAGCTGTGAGTGTGTATGCACACAAAAATATCCTCCTGTTCCATCCCGAACAAGGTTATTTCCCCACATCCCGGTAGTACAGGGAAAAAACATGACTGTGGGAAAACTCAAGAAAATTATCAGGGAGTACCATTATTATGAGCAAACTTCTTTATACCTGTGCAGCCAGATTCCCAAATAACTTAATGCAGGCTTCAGGAAATAATTTAGGCTGCTGCAATTCTGAAGACTGAAATAGCTTTCCTGGTCCCCAGGGAGCTGTGAATTTTCAAGCTTGACAGCTTCCAGCACCCTGCAGGTGAGGTACAGCTGCTCACTGCAGAGAAGCCCCTCGTGGGGCAGGGCTGGGGGGAAATGGGGCTTATGGGGCTCACTAGCTCACGTGACGTGATTTTATGGAAAAAAGCGTTTGGGGTGAGCAGCAAGGAAAGACCCCATTTAAAAACTACTGCTTGCTCCAAAATCCAGACAGCACCAAGCACTCATTTTGTCTGGCTTCTTCCTTGAATGTCAAAGGTACCACCATGGGGCAGCATGCCTGTGATGAGTGTAGGTCCTGGGCTCTGTTGCTGTACATCTGCACACCCTGGTGCACTCCAGTGATGCAGCTCTTGTGGGAGCATCACCCACATCTGACACTGCTGAGAAAACCCCCTTGGTCGCTTGCCTGACCTGTTTTAATCCTTTATTGCCTTTGGCCCCCAGCCTCCGTAATGGCAACAAGCTACACTGGGCCAAAACTACCCCAGATGTCATGTCCAATGTGCATTGCCTCTCTGTTCCAAGTCTGGGCTCTGCAGGCGCTCCTGCCCTTGCCTCTCCTACCAGAAAATGGAGTCCAGCTGGGAAAATCCCTAAAACTTCACTCAGGAGAGACTTGGCAGGATCAGAAGCAAAAGTAAAGGAAGCTTTGGCTTTAAAAGGAAAAAAAAAATCACTTTGTCCCAAAGTGACTGAACCTACCCCAATACGTCTATTTTCTGTTATGTTATGTACTGTACTCCAGCCTGTTTTCTCAAGCTTTACAAAAGTAAGCGGATCGTCATTCTGTTTGCCTGTCCCTTCCCTCAGTAACATGCTGAACTGGCTGATTTTGCATAAGTCTGGCAAAGGCATTAATTCCTCCCCAGTATTCAGGTATTTCTGGCTGTATGAAAATAGGTGCCTGTACCAGAAGCCTAGCTGATCTCTTGCAGAGAGGGAAAGGCTTGTTGGGTCCCCAGTTTCCCGAAAAATCATGGCTGGCAGTGACCCCATCAGCTGGAGCTTCTGGCAGCTGGGGAAGTGACCAAATTGGCAGGCAGCAGCCTGGATGGGAAGGGGAGCAATACAGGATACCCCATGCAGGATGGGGGCAGGCAATGGATTTAATGAGAAAAGCTCCCCCTTGTCCCCACCCGGGGCTGCATTAGGGAAGGGTTCATCAGACAAGACACAAAACCTGGTAATCCCTTCATGTCAGGGTGAGGCAGGCTGTACTGAAAGCCCAGGGGATGTGTGCAGGAAGGGGCTGCCCTGATTGTACATATCTCTTCCCCTCGCAGCCTGGCAGCAGAAACAGCCTGGAGAGACTGTCTGGTGCATCAGGATTCAGAGGGATGGAGCCAGGCTAAAGGCTGAGGTCCTGCCTGATTCTCCAGTGATCCAACCAAAGTCTCTCGCTTTCTTCTTCTGGCCCAGTGTGCAGTGGCCTGCTTTTCCCAACCTGGTTGGTAATCCTAACACGAGGTAGATGCCTGAACCTCTCTTGAGGAGTTAGACCTTAATCCCTACTGGTGCTCTGGCTCCCTATAAGCTGTCTCAAAGACTGAGTCTCCTGCACATTACCTTCCCCTACCCAGAGCAAAATGGGCGCGGGGTGGTGGGGAACAAGGTTTTGAGGTCTCCAGGCAAGAAGTCAGCAGGGCAGGGCTGGGACATACAAGCAGCCACCTATGGATTGTCAGATGGAGAAGACTTCAGAGAGCTGGATGCAACAGAAAATGCTGAACAATGCACAAAAGGAGCATGAGGCATGTGCAATGCAGCTGTCTGCCTAGGAAAAAGGAGGTGGGGTGGGGGAAGAAGGGGAAAAAGCAAGGCAGGGGTAGCGTGCTGTCTGCCACACAGCATCTGAGACATTGGTGGAATGCTCCATGTGGGCCGTGACAGGGCAAGGGATGCACAACTTTGTCCTGGTGACTCTGCTGTGTGGCTCTGGAGCTCTTCCTACTGCTGGGGTTGGGCATAGCCTCAGGCTGAAGCTGAAAATACTGTAATAACATCTGGATTCCACCTCTGTGGGGATTTTGTGCTCTGCAGGGCTCCCATTCAGCCCTGCTCATCCAGAGGCTGCCCCTACCCCACAACCCAGACTCAGCATCACTGCCCCAGGCAGCCCTGGCAGTGCTTGCATGGGTGCTGAGGCAGGGAGATCTCCTCCCCCTGGTCCCCTCACCCTTCATTTCAACACACCCCTCCACCTCTGGCTTGTTTGCACAGCTCAAAATGTTCTGAGCATTATCAGTGTTTGCACTTTTGCCACTGTTTGTGCTAGTTGCACTTTAAAGGCAATAAAGTCAAACTTTGTTTGCTTACAAAGAAACTGTATTTTTTTTCCCTTAGACAACCAGAGCTCACCCTAAAACATGGCACCAATCACTCCTGTAAGACTCGGGCTTGCTTGAGCTCCTGGAGACAATGTCTCTGGAGGAAAAGGGGCTTTATGTGTGCAAACACACCAGGCTCATGCTGTACCTCACCCCATGTCTCTGCCTGCCAGGCTTTATGCTTTATGGAGGAGTGTGAAGCCAGCATACCCCCTTTTTTATCTTTTGGCTGGTCTTCTGAAGCCAGTGTTGAGGTATCCTGGGTTACACAGCCCCAGCAGGCCTTTTACCAAGTGAACTGGCATTACCTCGGCAAAACCACTTCACCCCAACTATGTCCCAGTGCTTATAGAAACAGCATGGGAACTGGGTGCGCTGACGACACCGGGCGACGCAGGTCCCACCAGCGCAGGGAGGTGATCTCACCTGTGCTCAGCTACCCAATGCTGTTTCCACATGCTGACACCGCCTCCCATGTGCTGGCTCCCACGTGCTGTCCCTGTCCAATGAGTTAAACATTAACAGGCTGGGGGTAGTGCAAGGCCAGATGAGTATCAGGAGTGACTTGGGGAGGGATATTATTTCTGGAGAAAGCAATGCTAAGAAAGAGCCTTCCGCTGTGTTGCGGAAGATGGGACCCTCTCCCATCTGGCTGCTCCACCATCCATGTTCACTGAAAGCCTTCCTCAATCATCCTGTCTCCGAATCTTCTCTTGCCATCTCTCAGTCTGGTTAAGCAGGGCCTTGCTGAGCTGCCCAGCAATCACTCCATAGGAGGCATATTTCACGTAACACCTAAGGCTGACCTGGCCAACGAGATGCTGCTGGGGTGTATGCTAAGCCTCTTGGAGTGATGCCAGCTCCACTGCTGGCCCCGCTGGTACCATTCTGGCATCCTTGCAATGCCCATTGCAAAACCTGTTGTCCACAACCCCCAGGGCTCACTGGCTGGAAGGCAACCATGGCTGACCATATTTCCTGGAAGGGCAACACTATTTGCAACCTCGATTAACGTAAGGCATTTTCTCTGCCCCACCGGGGCATACGTTGCCTCTCAAAAGAGCAGCCTCAGTGACGTGATGGCTCAGCACCAGGAACACAGGGTAAACAAGGTGCCTGCCGGCCCCTGGCTCTGCAGGGACAGCCTGGGGCTGGAAAGGCCAAAAAAGGCACAAATCACACAGCTGTAAGTGGGGCTCAAGCTCACAGAAAAAGAAGAGCTGTGGAAAAGGCAAAGCTCTCTCTGGACTGGAAATAATGGCAGTGACTGGCTTGCTGAGACCCGAAATGCCGCGCTGTGCTGCAGTGCGGGGCGGCTAACCCTGCCCTCTCCTGGACACTGGCTCACTGGCAGCCGCCCCCCTTTCGGGAAATGTCCAGAATTTTGCAATTCCCCTGAGAAGTGCAGAGTGTAAGACATGAGACATGCTCGTTGGATAAGCAAGGAGGAAATGTGGAAATGCCATCTGCCAACCAAGACTGAGGCACGGGGAAGCCCCAGGGCATGTGGAGGAGCCCTGCAAGATGCCCAGTGGGGACCACAGTGGGGATGAGGTCTTGCGGCAGTGGGACACGGCCGTGGGGGCAGGATGGGACCAGCTGAATTGGTGTAACCCCTCTGGTTACCTCTCTGCTGCCCAGAGAGGAGTGAGTGGTGCTGGCACAGCGCTGCAGGGAGCCATGGGGAGGTGACTGCTGTCCTACCACGCTTTGGAACTAAGGCTGGTTTTGCCCGGCATTTCATTTGGATTTTGATGGCTGCTGGCATTATCTATAAATAAAGCAAACAGTGTGCCTGGATCACCTTTAAATCCGTGTGCTCTGTTTACTGAGATGGCTGCGAAAATTTGGGCTAGGTTCATAAGAAGCAGCATGGCTGGGATGCATCATTTGGTATGTCCTGATGCCTCCTTGGCAAGTAAGCACTGGTGGCTCCCTGAATTTCCCTTGTTTTTCTTGGGGACCATTTTCCAGACCAGGAAGAAATGGCCACAGTCTGCCATGTTGTATCTTCCAAGCTGCATATTCCATCTCAGAGGGGATAGACAGTGCAAAGCAGAGCAAGGCTACGGCATAAGCCTTGCTTGCCCGCAAACCCAGTGCTGCAGCCCCTAGCTCCTCATTCATGCTGCGGGGGATTACCTGGCAAGCCAGGGTGGATGTGACTTGCTCTGTGGAGGATTACACAACTGTAATTCACAGGTCTGGAAAGAAGCCCAGGACGTGCCTGGTGCTGCCTGCTCCCTCCCAGTGTAGGCTGAGCTGTGCAGGTGGGCACAGGCCACCTGGCACACGTTGGTACTTGGGGAGCTCATCCTTGCTCAGTGCAGCCTTGGCTTCAGCTCCTGTTTCCATCCTGCTGCCCTGGAGCATGTCTTCCACACCTCCTGCTGCCTCCAACAGCTCTCCCCTGCTCACAGGTTCAGGTCAGCACTCCTAGGAGTCCTCCATGCACTGCCGGTGCTAATTTCCCTAAGAAACTGATATGCCAACATGTTGCAGGCACCACAGCATGATGCAAAGACATGGGACTAATCCTGCCTTAGCCCAAACCCCAGGACTGCAGCATGGGGTGAGTTTGGGTAGGAGACACAGTCTGGTCCCTGTATTGCACCCCAAAGCCCACAGGCAGGGTGCACATGGTAACATACCTACAGCGCTGATTGATGCCTGTAATCCCAAAATTATGTTTTACTGCTTGTATGTCCCTCTAGCTCAGTTCCCTGCTTCAGGCCAAACCAGAGCACAGCAGGCCTTGGGATCCTCCTAATTAAATGGTATTAGTGTTTTTTCACATTGCAATTTAAAACACATGACATAGAGACATAGCTCAGCTCAGACCCACATCTGTCTTTCTCCCAGCCTCCAAAAACCCCCCAGTGTGTCCCTTGGGATTAGACACCAAGTGACAAGCCCAAGGGGACAACTGCCACCAGGCTCATGATGGATCCACCCGCCATGCCACCACCCGGGATGGGTATATTGGAAGTGCCCATTTTGGGCTGTGTCTGGAGCTATTGGGGTCTGTCCTACAGCACTGGGCAGAGCAGAGCCCTGCTCATACCAGACAGAGTAGCTGTCTGTGGCATCCATCAAAATGCAGGCACCTCCTTGGGAATGGCCATATTTCATCCTTGCATCCAGAGCCATTTATGAAATTATCTGGGCTCGATGAATGGTGATTTTTGTTTCAGCAGACACTCTGCACACCAGGCACCTTGCAGGAGATCAATCTCTGACCCAGTAATTGTGTTTCTCCTCCTTCCTCCCTCCCTGGCTTCAAATAAACGGGTTTAAACTGGTCTTAGCTCTCTGACGAGGTGATGCTGAGAGATGGAAAGGAGGGGAAAGCGCAGTAGAACGCTCTCCCAGCCCCGTGTTTGGAAGGTCCTGAGGGCCTCCTGAGCAGTTTCACCATGAACCCAGGTGTCTCCAAGATGCTGCAAGGACCATGTCCACTCATGATTTTATGTCCTTCCTATCTCCATGATGTGCCAGCAGCAAGAAAGTCTGCTGAAGTCACAGAGGTGGGACTGGACAAAATCTCTCATCAGCTCTTCCTGCTCTTCTGCAAACATCTTTCTGGCATCAGCAATGGCAGCTGTGCTGTGGCTGTTCTGCTTGTCACTTTCTTGCTTTATTTCATTTTAACAGGTCTGGTTTTACCGGATATTTTTGCCTTTTATGTGGCCCAGTATTCAGAATAGTTCATTTGGGTAGTACAATTTTGGTGGTATAATTTGGGTAGTATATATTTGGTCGATGAGAAACTTAACATGAGCCGGCTCCAGCGTGCGCTCGCAGCCCAGAAAGCCAACCGTATCCTGGGCTGCATCAAGAGGAGAGTGACCAGCAGGTCGAAGGAGGTGATCCTGCCCCTCTACTCTGCTCTCCTGAGACCTCACTTGCAGTATTGTGTGCAGTTCTGGTGTCCTCAACATAAAAAGGACATGGAACTGTTGGAACAAGTCCAGAGAAGGGCCACGAGGATGATCAGGGGACTGGAGCACCTCCCGCATGAAGACAGGCTGAGAAAGTTGGGGCTGTTCAGCCTGGAGAAGAGAAGGCTGCGTGGAGACCTCATAGCAGCCTTCCAGTATCTGAAGGGGGCCTACAAGGATGCTGGGGAGGGACTCTTCATCAGCGACTGTAGTGATAGGACAAGGGGTAACGGGTTCAAACTTAAACAGGGGAAGTTTAGATTGGATATAAGGAAGAAATTGTTTACTGAGAGGGTGATGAGGCACTGGAATTGGTTGCCCAAGGAAGCTGTGAATGCTCCATCCCTGGCAGTGTTCAAGGCCAGGCTGGACAGAGCCTTGGGTGACATGGTTTAGTGTGAGGTGTCCCTGCCCATGGCAGGGGGGTTGGAACTAGATGATCTTAAGGTCCTTTCCAACCCTAACTATTTTAT
Source organism: Psittacula echo (assembly GCF_963264785.1). Lineage (NCBI taxonomy): Eukaryota > Metazoa > Chordata > Aves > Psittaciformes > Psittacidae > Psittacula > Psittacula echo. The sequence continues at coordinate 22,227,079 of NC_137740.1, forward strand.
AAACACAGGGGATAAGGGGATTTGGAGTACACAAGTGAGAGTGAAGTGGGGGGGTGGGGTTTGATTTACATTCATGCTGTGGGCAATGGTGCTGTGGGGCACCAGGAATAGGATTTTAGGATCTGTTCAATCCAGGATTGCAGGCTTCTAAAAGGCTTTTGATGTTGTCTTGTGCACAGCTCCAGAGTCCTTTTGAGCTTTGCTTTCAGCAGTGAAGAACCCCTTGGGAAACCACAGTGAAAACCCATACACATACGTTCCTAGAGTAGGGGTTAAATAGTGGGTCTTTCTTACACAGCTTTATGTACCTCTGCCTGTCTGAACACTTGGCAATAGACTGTTTGGTCCATGGAAGTTTTGTCCACATGAAAGCAAACTGGTCATGTTTGCAGAGGTTCACTGAAGAAGCGTAAGATCGAGGACAAGAGCTCACCTGATGACAACAGCTGCCTGCCTTGCTGCGTGCTTGGTTTGGCCATGCTGGTTAACTTCTCAAATTATGAGAGCTTTAGAAAGCAGTTCTCTAAAAAAATACATGTATTTTTTAAAATCCATGCATTAGTATCTTTTACATAGCAGCCAATGGCCATGAAAATGAGTTTTCAGCTCAGAAAAGCTGTTGGGGTTGGTCTCTGCTCCCTCTTCCTCCACGTGACAAAAATTACTCGAATTCTTCTCATATAATAGCCAGCTAGCGGTCTTACACTGCGTTGGCTGAAGAGCAGATGCAGCTCTGGCAGGCAGTCAGAAAAACACTAAATGAGCAATTTTACTTCTGCTTCTTGCATCCACACCATTCCTCAGTGCTTGCAAGTGCTTGGTGTAATCATCCTCCATTTGTTTTTACGGCTTCAGTTCCAGAATAGATGGGAACAGAAGCTACCGTAAACTTTGCTCCTGCTGCTGGGATCTGCAAGAAAAATAGAGACGAGGAGGGTGCAGTTACTACTCCGTCCCCTTGAGCTTTCTCTGTTAAGCACTTCGTAACTGAGATACCCCAAGTCAAGCCTAATGAGTGCCAAATAGCAAAGGTGCTTCTAGATAAACTCTTTACCATGGAAAACACTTACAGACATTTGCTATGATCTGAATATCCACAAGCTCAGCTTGCTTCTCTGGCTCATTTACTTTACCAGCTAAAATAGATCACCCCTCTCAACTTCCCAGCATCTGGAGAATGGAAAATAAGCTGCATTTGCCTTTACACAAAGCACTATACTCCCAAACATCCTGGGAGCATTGGTGAGGCTGTCGGACACCAACCCCATTCACCCAAACCAGACTGGGATGGCACAGCATGCAGGAGCACAAAGTAAAAGATTTCTTACATGGAAAGGAGAGAAAAAAAGAAAAACTCCAAACCCAACACTTCTTGCACCAGTGACTGGAAAATGCTTGAAGAAAAAAACTTATATTTTTTCTTTTTAGTTGATTTACATAGTTCCCCTGGTACCTGATAGCATTGGTGCAACCCAGGTGCCAAGGACATGGAAAATATTGCAGAAGCAGAAGCTGGAGGGTCCCTCCACTCTTACCTTTGCACATCACTGGCTTATGCTCTGCTCCCTCTCCCTGCTGCCACCTCGCTGCTGTGGACTGGCTCTCTGGGCTAACATCATCTTCCTCCCAGGCCAAGGACAGTGTAGGGTATTTGCTCATGCTCCCACTACATCCATGCAACATGCCTGGCAGAGTTGCCCTGTTCGGGTAGGTTTGGCATGCTGAAAGCGAGCTGTTCACAAACACACACAGCCAATTTCCTCAATTCCCAGTGATTTATCTGCAGAAGGAAAAGCTAAACTCAGCCTTGACATCCCGCTTTTCATTCTACTCAGTTTTCCAGCCAGGCAAGCTGGGGCCCTAGGAGTTCAATGAGTGTGGCTGAGGACAGACCGCAAATCAAGGCTCAGTAAACCAGGGCATGCAGGAGCCTCCTGGCTCAGCCTCCCAACTAGGAGCCCCTGCAAGTGATTTATTTTTCACCTGCTGTTTCCTTATTTTTAGTGCATGTGCTGGAGTTCCTCATTACTTCTAAAGAGCTTACTTGGAACTCCCTGTACCCATGCTGGAGGGTCAGTCATGGCTTTGCAGGGCAAGCTGGTCCCTGCTGTGCACCCTGCAGAGGGGCTGGCAGATGCCCAGGGTCTCCAAGCAATATAAGTACCCTTGTTCATCCAACTGACATCCGTAAGCAGCCAGACACCAAGCAAAGACTTGTATTTTTCCTTTGCTGGCATTGTGTTTTCGGGGCAGCATGGTGGGGGCTGAGTCAGTGGGGGCTTTGAGAGCCTTCCCACACATCCTGGGGCTGCAGAAAAAGGGAGAAGCTCCATATGCCTGTGCAAGCATAGTCTTTACCTCAGCCATTCCACAGCCTGAGTCTTCAGAAGATTCATTTTGCCTGTTCTTCTCTCCAGAAAAGTTTCTTTTGAAAAGGTTCATCTTTGGGACAAGGGCTGTTAGGTGTTAGCTTTGGCCATGCACTAACACTTAACAACCAGCAGCAGTTAATGCTGCATTGCTCCAAGCACAGCTCCACCACAGCCTTTGCATAGGAACACAGTTAATTTTAGCACATCTGAACGTGCAGCATGATTGCACAGCTGAGATCAGCTGCAGTTAAAGAGATTCTAATGGAAGGGCTCAATTTCTTAACATTTTTCAATATTCATCCTCCTTAAGTCCGGCTAACAAGGCGCTTTGTGTGTGCATCCTCAGAGGCATCCTCTGGACTCAAAGAAGACGGGCACAGAGAAGGCAGTGTCTTGACAAGCAAAACCTGTGCAAAGTGGAGGGTGTTGGCCTATGCCTTGTGCTGCTCACTGTAGCTGAAGCAGCGTCACAGGGGGACTATTCTCTGGGTCCACACAAATACCCCAAAGCTGGATCAGGATGAGCAGAGGGGTTGCCTCTGTGGGCAGTGAGGCTGGCACCTGGCATGAACAGGATAGCCCTGGGGCACAGGCTGTGTCACAGCCCTGGAGCTGATGCCAGCACTGGAATTTGGCCAGCTATGGGAAGGTGCTTACTGATGCCATAATAACAGCAGCTAAACTGCTGGCAGCTTTCCTCAGAGCCAGCACCCCTCCTGCCTGTCAGGCTGCTGAGGAAACAGGGACCCCCATAGGCAGAGCCTGCCATGGGGAAAGTAGAGAGGCAGTTTTGGGGACGTTGGCAGGGTGCCCTCAGGGCACTGGGGCATGGAGCTGTGCTTGCAGTGGGGCTAGGGTGTGCATGGACAGGGTTTTGCACTTGCCTTTTCAAAGCTGGGATGTGTGGCAAAGTTTGTCTCAGTTCTTGAACATGGCTTACGTGCACTGGGATAGCATCAGTGTGTGCCCCAGCATCTCCAGAAGTCCAGAGTGCCCACCTTGCTGGATGAGTGGAAAGCCCAGTGATGCAGGTATTTAGCAGGGTCAGCAACCCAGGCTGTGACAAATGGCATCCTCCAGTCACTGAAAACGCAGGGTTTAAACATTTCTTTTTTCCGATCCCAGGCTTGCAGGAACCGACAGCTGTGTGAACTGCCCCCTCTTCAGGCAGAAGAGTTTAGGATCTTCCCGGCCCTACTCCCCTAAATCAGATTATTTTTGGTATACTACACTGCTGTCAAACAAAATTTGAGGTGCGGGGAGGTGGGGTTTCTATTTGCTGTGCCAAATGCTGCCCTGCAAGGAGACGCCAGGATGGTCCCCTGGAAGCACTGGTACCGATGAGTGATGCTCTGCTTTATCCAGGGTTACTTTGACCTACAAGGTCCAGGGCTGCAGACCTTAAAAGTTATATCTTGATTCTGCAGCCCTATAAATATGACCAGTGCAAAACAGTAACTGCAGTAATAGTCATCTAATCCAGTTAAATATAATGACTATAATCCATCAGATTAGCCAAGAACACATGGGGAGTCATAAGGACCGCAGTAGGAGTCTCTCCCCAGTGCCGAGTGCACAGTGGGCAAGGAGGAACGCCAGCCAGGTCTTTGCTGGTGTGACAACACACCAAGAATTAACAGTTTTGCAGTGGTGAAGATTGCATATGGCCAAACAACAGTCCAGATCCTAGGGAGGTTCATGAGGAATTTGCTATGCATCCTTTGGGAATGGAGTCAGCTCCCATGCTGTGGCACAGAGGTTGCTCTCTGTTAGGAGCATGATCTGTGTCCGGCAGTCTGAGCTCCCCCTGAAGCCACCGTGCCCTGCCACGTTACCAGTTAAAGGCTTGTTAGCTGCCTAGGAGCTGCGCAAATTGCTCAGCTGGTGCCTCCCTGGCACAATCCATCCATCCGGTGGGTTTTATACTGGGAAGCTGCTTCTTCCCTTTAAATAACCCACCTAAGCACAGATTCCTATACCAGGGATCAGATGATACTAGGAGGAGGACAAAGGGGTTGCAAACAGATGTTTCAAAGCCTCCTTTTTCTGCAAGAAACAGTAGGCTTGCAGCTACAGACAGAGTGCAGCAGCAGAGAAAACTCCATCAGTGCCTCCTTCCCAGCCAGAATTATCCCTCTGTCACTAATTTCCCTCTTAATACCCCCGCTTGCCCCTTTCTGCCGGATTAGTTGGTGCCAAGGCTTTGACAGCCTGTGAAAAGATGTCACTCTTCATCTGAGAAGGAATTAGAGACCCTAAGACTCCACAGCCCTGTAACATTGACACCTGGCCTTTGCCAGACCTACCTGCAGAGGTAACCACATGCTTTCAGGGAGGAGTGTGTGAGGTAGAGTCATAGGGCATTTCTAAGTTGCAGCACAAACCACATTTTCCCTTTTTTACTACTGTAGGAAATTTCATTTGGAAGAAAGTATCAGAGCACGTTGTCTGGCTGCCAAACGTGGAAAACAAGCAGGAAGGATGGGAACAGCAGGGAGGAATAGGCAGACTAGAAGAAAACCTCACCTCAGGCAGAACAGTGCAAGGGCTGGGGAGGTACTCCCCACACGCCATTTGCACCCTGGAAACAAATACACAATTCCAGAAACGCTGTGGGAAGAGAGGCTGTACCATGAATTTTGAATGTAAGGCAACCCTGAAGAGTCAATAAATACGTTTGCATGCACACGCACAAGCTAACTTTCTCACCTCTTCCCACTCTGACACCCGGACATGGTGTCTGACCTATGGGATATATTCTGCCCCATTATCAGAGGCTCCACCTGATTCCTGTGCAACATGTCATTCCCAAAGTTCACCCTCCAGTTAATTTTATCTCCTTCTCTGATCCTCCTGCCCTGCCCAGGCTGGTTCCTGTCTGAGTGTCCAGGGCAAGAGCAATCAGGAGGGCATGGGAATCACAGGACTGATAGCAGTAGTTTATAGCTCACATTGCACTGGTTCTGAGCTGAAGATATTGACTGTAAAGGCAGCTTAATAAGTGCAAAGAAATGCGCAGCATGAGATATTGAAGCTGGGAAAGAATATCAACCTACTAAATAATTTCCCTTTGACTAGGAATGTCCTTCAGTCTCTACATCTTCCAAATCCTTCCAAATTCTAAATTCTTCCAAAGGATTTAATAAGTCCCCTGCTTTCCCCATCCCCCCAGACCAGACACTCCTGTGTGGAAGGTGAGTCCCTACAATGTGTCCTCCACAATCCACCGCAAATGGATGGGAGCTGGTCCCATGGTCGTCCTGGTGGGTCTGTCACACCATTAGCAAAGAAGGAACATGGGAGCAATGTCCCACGAACGTCACTGAAGCAAGGCAAGGGGATGGAGGTGGGAAGAGCCATTTGTCAGGCTTCTGAGTTGCACTGCAAGAGAACTGGGATGGAGATGAGAACCTGGTGCAATGAAGGCATAAAGGATACCATAATGTATCTTTGAACCCACCTTGCTTCCAGTTCCTGGAAGCAAATACCCTAGCAGACACTGACAGGATCCTGCTCTGTGGATCAACTTCTGATCATTCTTGGCCCATAAATAAGACTCAATGTCATAGCTGTGAACAGTGGTTTCCTGGCCAATAGGGCAGAACTGACAGCCTTATTCCAACCTTTTTTTGGAAGGGAAGAGATGTGAGCGGCTCTTTCCCCATGTGCACTGAACAGGTTGTGCAACACTGCAGGATGGTGATGGCCTCAGTGACACCCTTTAAAAGGCTGAGCAACCCAGAGACCCTTCAAGGCACTACTGGCAGCGGGCAGGGCTCAATACAGGCAGTTCTGCTTTTGCTGCTTGCTCTTTGCTGCGCCCTTGCTTTATGCCTTGAATGGATTTCAAAGCTCTTGGCACCACCTCTGAAGAGATGCAAAGACTCAGTCCTGGAAGAAGGCTGTGGCTAGAGGAGCAGATGCTGTATCACTCCTCTTTGCTGGAGGATGACTGGGAAGAGAAGGCCCAGGAAACAAGGGTATATTTTATGTTGACTTTGCTATTTGGTGCAATGCCAGAGTATTCAGCAGTGGTGGAGGAGGGGAAAATTATCTTTGCTCCAAAGAAAACTGAACTGCTCTGCCAGGGAAATCTCTGAGATTTGAAAACCCATGGGAAGCTTGATGCTTTGACCCAGTGTGGCAGGCCCTGCCACAAGGCCACTGCCCTGCAGTAGGTGCAGCTCAAATCACTGGCAGTGAGGAGGATTATCATAACTCCAGGGCCATGACATAGCTAACACCCTCCTGAGCATGTTTTCCATCCCATAACCTTGATGAAAAGCTGGGTGTGTCCCCCTTGCCCACTCCCTGACAGTCCTCCTGTAACAAAAGGCTGAGCTCAAGCCCTACCCCAACTGCCTCATGGACATGGGGCTGCCCAGTAGAGACCCTCATCCTACTGCTAAGCCCTACTACATTCCTAACCTGAACCTAAAATAGGGATGGATACGACTGGGCTTATGGTCTGGGAGGGAATGAAACCCCTCCCCTCTCTTTTCTTTGGACTTGGACAAACCCAGCCCATTTCCTAACACTGCAGCTCTTCCAACATCCAATATGAAATCCAGATCTCGAGCTGTTACTTTGTTTTCCACGGCAAGCTGTAGGCTGTGTCTGTATCTTATGCCATGATACCATACAGGCTATCCTATATATTGTACCTGCATCCTATTTCTCACTCAGTAAGAATCTCAATGAGCAGGTGACCAGCAGGACTAGTTTGTCCAGTGAATACCATAACCAGCCCAGGGGAAACCAGCACCTGCCCTCTTCCTGGCTCTGCACCCATTGGTGAACAGAGCAATGAGTTTGCTGAATGAACCTCTATCCTGCCTACAATCAAGTCTACCTGAAGACTCCACCTGTCTTTACCTGACTTCACTTTCCAATGTGTCCTCACTGGCAAGGCCCTGGCTGCTCTTCTGTTACCTTGTGGGGATCGTCTCCAAGGGTATAATTCAGAAGGGATATAAAGGTTAAAGCTTGGGGCTTTGGATCTTCCAGGGCTCCTTCTCTTCACACCTGGCTGTGTGCTGGAGGCATGCAAAGCCAGGAAGCGATGGTGGTACTGGTTATTCTTGCAAGATGTGTGCTTTTCAGGCCAGATATTCTGTGACCTGACATAATTTAGTGGAGTCAATGAGAAGGGCAGATGCTGAGAAACAGAGGGAAGCAGGCCACAGGAGAAAAAGATCCTGAAGTCTTCTGAAGAAAAAACACTTATTTATTGACACAGCCCATGCCTGTGCTGCCTGCCCATCCCTTTGGAGGGAAGATCCTACAGAGCTGAGCTGACCCTGCTTGCCCAGCAATGCCCTCATCCCCCTGGGAGCTATAATCCATGTTTCCTTCAGGCAGCTGCAGCATGGTCCCTGCCCAGCTCGAGCAGCTGTTGCAGGACCGGTGCCACAGGACGTCCTGAGCTGCTCCATGCCCCCAGGCACCGGCTTTCCTCACCCTACACAAACAGCTTGTGCAAGAAGCCCTGGGCTCAGCCTCTCCCTGCGGTGGAGCCCCACCGGCACGCACAGGGACATGGTGCCCCCCCAGGCCACTCCAAAAGACTGGCCCAATTTATCCTGCCATACCCGTGGCTGTCTACAGTCTGCCCAATCTCTGTTCCTGCGGTTTACTCAATGCCTGCACACAGTGCCTGCAGGATGTGGCATGCCTGCTCTTCATTTGCAGCCCAAGGCACCAGCCTGTGGCACTCTGTTTTCCCCCTTGCCATCTGGGGCCCCTGAAGCCAGGAAGATATTTATTCCATCCTCCCTTCAGCCAGTGCTGTGGCCGAGCACCCAAAATGACCAGGAGAGCATGACACTCCTCTAGAGGTGCCTGCAAAATGTTTGGATGTCAAGACAATTGATAGTACTGCTGGCAGCCATTTCCCTGCAAGATAAAAGCTGCATGTTACCTGGACTCCTGCTTTCCACCATTTGCCACTACCTTCAAGTTCTCAACTTACTGAGATCTCACAAGAATTAGATTGCATTAAGCCACTACGCACTTTCATAGGCCAAGGCTTCAGCAGGATGCAAATCAGCAGAGCATGACTGCCATGGATACAGCAGAGCTCCTCCAACTCTGTGGAAGGGCAGCCATGAGCTGGCTTCCACCTTTCATCAGGCCCTGCTGCATCTCAGCACAACTGTGCATCTGAGCCTGCAACACAGGACATGTTATCCTCCCTGCTCTGCCAGGCCTGGGTCCAAACACCCATCCCTTACATCAGGAATGGGCACTGGATATCCCCGATACCTCTGTGCTCTAAGCATGGCTCACACCTTGGCAAACTCATCCTGAGGTATTATGAACATGCCAGAAAAGACCAAATGGGTTTATTATTTTGAACCTAGTAATCATCAGCTCTTGCCCTGTGGCTGCTCAGCCCAAGGGAATTTCAAAAGCTCCTTATGCAGGGAGGAGGCACAGGGACTGGCAGCGCCTGCACAAGGCAGCTGACATCCATCAATTCAACCCCCTGAAACCCAGCATATTTCATCATTTTCATCCCTGTATCTACCCTAACTGCTTCCCAGGGAGTTTCAGAGGGCAGCAGCCCAAAGCTCAACCTGCAGCCAGCACTCCAGGACCTCTGGATTTACACCAGCCCAGCCTCACATTCTGCAAACACAACAGCTGCTGCAAGCACAGAGACGTGAAAAAAACAGCGAAGCACCGTTGAGAGGGGAAAAAGCCCACCCTGGAGCAGGCAGGAAAGTCTGAAAAGAGCTGGGTGGACCCAGGGGCAAGGAAGCCCTGCTTTCCTTGCTGTGCCCCCCTCCTTCATCCCACCCCTAAAAAACACGCTGATCTGCTTGTGACTGAAAACAAGGCTCCCTTGAGCAACAGTGAAATCTCATCGTATTCTTTTCGGATAGGCTGTGTTACTGGGAAAGGAGGGGGTCTGCCTCCAAGCCCTGACCCACGCCTCCCTGCCAGCCCTGAATTAAAAAACAAGCGACTCTGGAGGAAGGGGAGAAGGAAAACATGCCGTTCCCTGCAGCTCCACCAGCGCCTCGCAGCTCAGCAGCGGAGGCCCTGGGCTGTTGGCAGTCCGCGGATTGGGTGGAGGGGTGGGAAAGGGAGCCCAGTTTGGTGTTACCGGGCAGACTTGGAGAATTACGGCGGATAGAGGGAGGAGGACACACACGCGCCTGCGTCAGGAAGGGAACCATGCACAGGGCTTGTTTTGTGATGCTGGATTCCAATTCGCCTCCGCCGGCGCGCTGGGACACGGAGTCAGCTGCTTTCTGTCTCACAGTGCTATTTGGGAGACAGCAATAACGGGGGTGGGGATGGCGGGGGGGGGGGAGGTCTCTAGCTCTGGATTGGTGCTGGGCTACATGGTGTCCGCCTGAATGTCCCCATTGTGCTGCCAGCGAGGGAGCAGGAAGTGCTTGCATTGCCTTTCTGTGCTTTGGCACCTCCTCGGCACCGTGCCAGAATTGGGGACCCCGGGAAAGGGGATGGGGCTGTGCCCCCCAGAGGGTTACTGGGGGGATGGGATGGGAAATAGGAGGGAGAAAAACAAGAGGGGAAAAATAAAAAAAACAGGTTTTGGAAGTAGAAAATGTCGCCATGCAGAAAGGGGATTGAAAGGAAAGGGAAAAACACCACCAACCCTTTTGTCTGCTATACTTGGGCATTAAAAATGGCATTTTTCTTGGGGAACAGTAAAAAAAAATCCCCTGCCACTGCCTCAGAATGCTAATTTTGTCCCAAAAGCTGGGTTTGCACAGGTGGCTGGCCCAGCACAGGGCTAAACTGATTCCTGCAGGATGTTTCACCCAGCCCAGAAGCCCACTGATGACCAGTCCCTGGAACCAGCCCTTGTGCTTCATCACTGTGGCACCCATTTCCCAGTGCCAGCCACCCAAGGTTCCCCCTTCCTCTTCTTGTCTTCAGGATGGGTGCCAGATAGGGGCACGCTAGGCACCTACACTTACCTAGCTATATGCAAGTGTATCTGAGCTGAAGACCCTGGCATCACCTGGATGATGTGTCCTCTATCACCAGCATGGGCTGAGAAACTCCAAAGCTGCTCAGTGCTCCCACACAGCTTGACAGCACAAAATTAAACCTGAAGGCAGGAGACTACACCTTAAATGGCAGCAGGAAAGGATTTATTTTTTTTTTTTTACCTTAAAACGTGTGAAAGCCAATTTACTTCTCTAGGGCAGAGACAGAAAAACTAAACCCTTTTCTCAGCTCCCTGTGCCAGATGCCCACTCCGTCCTTCTGCACGAGGGTCTGGGGTACCTCTGGACAGAGTCTGTGCTGAGCTGAGGGAAAGGTGCAGAAGTCAAGGCTTGGTGCATAGAACCAAGGGCCCCCAAAAGTTACCTTAATAATCTCAGAAAAAATAAAAGAGATTTTTGAAAATGCTTTGAAAAACATCTCCATGGCTTCAGGGCCCTGGTACCTTGTTAAGGGTAAACATGAGCTGGTAGCACCCTCATGTTGAACTTCAAGTCACAAATTCTGGGGCTAGTGACCAATAAGCTTTTAATATTTCTTAATTTTGCTTGCTCATTAGCTTGCACACAAGGAAGTCCATCACTTCTTCCTGAGCAGAGGGAATATAAATAGGCCCACAGTGCTGGCTACCATGAAAGCTAGCAGGACTCGCTCCATGTGAATGACAATGTAACCTACCCTGGTTCCAGCTTTCTGGTGCTTAGTAAGTGACTTCTGCATTAATTAATGCACTTTGACATAGGGAGGAGCAGGCATTTGCTCATTAGAATAGCACCTGCAGTTACAGCATTGGCGGGGAACACTACACACTAAACAACATGCCCGTTTCTCCAGAGCCCAGCACATCACAGACAAGCACATGGAGGGCAACTTCCACCCCGGTGAGGCTGACCAGGGCCCAACACATCCCCCCAAGGGGGTATCCCACCCTCCAAGGACTTTGCTTACCCGTGCCACCATCATAAACATGCAGAGCTGCTGCAGGTCTGCCTTGGCCACCCAGCAGAGTGAGGTATCCAGGTGGCCATCTGAGAGAAGATGGGGTAGATGACAGCAGCTTGGAATCCAGCCTGGAAGATGCAGCCCTGGGCAGCTCTTAAAGTCAAGCAAAGCCCAAGACAAAGCATTTGAAGAGCCACACTCATTAGAGAAGACAGTGAGGTGTTTTTTATTTGTGTGATGTGAGCTTTTATTAATGGTTTCTCATTAGGATTCAAATGACCTGTGAACCTATCCCAACTTTTGGCTGGCAGTATCTGCGCTCCTGTCAGCTTGTAATCATCCATTGGGCAGGTCACTTGAGGAGAAAAATAAAAAAAAGCCCATGCAATTACAAACCAAGTTCTTCCTTGTGTTCAGTCTCAGCTAAGTGGGCACTCTCCTAGGGTGACCCAAGACACTGACCCAGGCCTTCTGGCCTCTTCCCATTCACTCCACAGTCTGGCCAAGGCCGATACCAAAGGATTTTAATTAAAGCTTCTTTCCAACCACAGTGGTAGGCATTTTGTCTGTTAATTGCAAAACAGACAGCCTCTCAGAGAACCGCATGACTGTCCAGTGGGCCAGTGTACCCTTTCCAAACCAAGAATTGGGAACATTAGCACCAAGCACAAGAACGGATTTTCATATTAAGGACACGTACAAAACAGGAGGTGAATGGGCATCATTATCATTAGGAGGCAAAAATGAGAAGAAACATTTTCTTCTGCTGGCTAGGGGTGGAAACTGGGCTCAGAGCCTGTCTCTCCCATGTTGAAAAAACAAGATGGGAGAAGAACAACTACATCTGACCCTCACACCTATTTTACCCTTGCAGCAACCCAGACAACTGATTTTCTTTGCACTTGCTCTGTTTTACCTTTTCCTAGGGAAAGGATGATCAGATTTGTACCTGCAGTTCCAGTGAATGTCTTGGTGGCTCTTGCTGTGAGCATTTTAAGGTCAATAGAGGGGCCTTGTCATGAGAGTCCACTGAGGGTGCATCTGCTGTTTGCATGAGCATTAACACGGTGGTTCACAGGCACTATGATACCAGTGGATAGTTGGAAGCCCTTCTCTGTTACCTCTAGAAAATGTGAAGTCCTATCGTATGTTCTTGCTCCTCCAGCCCAAAGACTTTGTGTTTTGTACTGCTGAGTTTCATATTGCTGTTTTTGTTTGTCTTCTAGGTCATCCAATTGTATTTTTATGACACCTATAACCATAGAATCATAGAACTGTTTGTGTTGGAAGGGACTTTAGAGATTATCTAGTTCCAACCCCCCTGCCGCAAGCAGGGACACTTTCCACTAGACCAGGCTGCACAAAGCCCCATGCAGCCTGCCCTTGAACACTTCTAGGGATGGGGCAGCCACAACTCCCTACTGGATGACTTCTTATACTGTTGATATGCCTCAGCTCTGCATCATTCACACATCTGAATGTTGCTCTTCTACTTTTTTGGGTCATTCACAGACATATGAAACAAGACAAGCCCTGAGGCTGATATCTGGGTAGCTTCAGAGGAAGCTTCTACCCTTCTGCCTAACATATCCCCTTTCAACACCAGCCATGGCCACCTGATGTGTAGTCAGCCCAGACTGACTGCATCCCACTGTCCAACCACATACAGACAATTTTGTGCTTCAAAATCCATTTGAGATCTTGTAGTTTTTCCTGAAGTAGAACAGTTTGGCTTCTCTAGTGCAGTCCAACTGTTCACAGCAAGGATGGGCAGCCTCTGCATCAGAGGATAGGCTTTGGTGGGAATGTTGGAGATGAAAGGAAATATTCCAGCTATGGCATCTCTCTCTCTCTGAAAAGAACCCAAGGCACACATGTGGTAGACTTGGGCTGTGTTTGTTGATGCAGCAGCCAGCTCCAATAGCATGGAGCAGCATGCAGAAAATCCATACCGCCCTTGCTAGGAAGGAGCATAACATTACTCCCTGTAACAGCCTACCTGGGCTGGACACCACCGAGCTGCCAAACCCACTTCTTCTGGGGAGAAGTAAGCTCAGAGATGCTGTTCCTATAGAGCCAGGGAAGCTACTGGTAATCAGAGGGAGACTTTTATAACCTACACTGGGTGCCTGAAATCAAGAGAGTAGACCTAGGCATGCAAAAAGATGTGTGTAACTAAATCATGCTGCTCATGCTCCTCACGATTAAACGTCACCATTAGCACAATTCTCTTGGCAGATAGGAAACCCCCAGCTTCTGCCGTCATGCTCTGCAATGGCTGTGGCTTCAAATGTGACATGATTTCAAGGGTGTCGTGGTTGGTTTTTTTGCTCAGATTTTAAGCCTGGCTTTGCCTACAGAGGGTAGTGCAGAAAAAGGGCATGTTCTTTAGTGACAGCATAAAAAATCCTCACCTTGAAGATAAAAAGACCCCTCCTCTCCATTTCTAAGCATGGCATATGCTTCAGGAAGCCATATCTTGGTCTTTCTGCTGTAAAGTCATCGCCAGCTCTCCTCTTGAAAACAATATGAATGTGTTTCCAATTGAAGGACATTGACTGGAAGATGAAAACAAGCTGGTAAGGAGAGTTTTCACTTTCCAATGCTACAGCTTTGCTGTTTGGCGACTTTCTTTATTTCATGTTCTCCTTTCCAGCCAATTCACATTTTTGTTTCAGTCTTTACACAGCCCCAGCCAGGAACTTCTGTGCAGAGCTGTTCGTGTGTCATGGATAGCAACACATACCTAAGGGAAGGAGTCAACGTTTGCTGGAAACAGGCCTGGCTGAACTCCCTTTCCCCCTCCCTAATCCAAATGGCCCCCAGCTTTGGAAAAGTTTGCCTCCAACTCTGAACTCACTTGGCCCCAACTGCTATAAATAGTCGGAACAAAACCTCCTGGGCCAAATGCCCTGAGTGTTTAGAAAGCTTTGATCCCACATTGCTTTTTGAGAGATTGAGCCTTTTCAACTTGTGCAGCTTGAGCCCATATTGCTGCTCAAAGTGGGGCCAAGGAGACCTGACTACATGGCTGGAAAGCAGGAGGGTATTAAGCCCTGTGTGCACCCCATGTGCAGATTCTCGTGACAAACCAGCATCAGTGCAAGAGCAGATGACAGGGTGCTGGATTGGAGCAATGATACCCACTCTGAGTCCATGGAGCTCCTGAGGAAAGCCATCCCTTGGCCAGATCCAGCAAGCAAATCCTCCTCCTCACTCCCAGCTGCCGTGTCTGCTTTCTGTTCCCGTTTTCCTGCATGTTGTGGGTGCTTTGCTTCCCTCTCCCTCTGGGTGTGCCTGGCCCTTGTGCCTTGGCACCGCTTGCTGTGGCCAGAGACGGAAGTGGAAAAACACAAACATCAGGGGAAAAAAATAAAGCAAAACAGAAAAAGCGCTGCTCTTACAGTATTTCCAACCCATTGAGCCCAGAGTGGGAATCCTATGAGAAGCCCGGCTCTCACAGAACCCCAAGCCAAGAGGCTTGGACAAGTGATCCCAGGGGTTGTGTATCCCACCACCACCACCAAGATCATGATGGTTTTGGAGGAGCACAGCTTTGGTTCTGCTGGCCACTGGACTTGCAGGGGTGCTCAGCATCCACAAGCAGGCAACTGGATCAGCACCCAGGCATGCTGCTCCTCAAGCCTCCAATGACCAAAGCTGGTGTGGCTGCAGGGGGAGGCAGCCCCACGTACCTCCGCAGCCTTCAATGACCCCAGCCCTCACACAGCTCCAGCCACCAGCTTGATCTTCCCATCTGGGCACAAGAAAGGGAACCTGAAGGCCACCCCAGCCTGGCTTTTCGAGCTCAGCACAGCAGCAGGCAGCACCTGCCTTTCCTACCTCTGCATTTCCAATGTGTGCAGCTCAGAGCTCCCAGATCCCAGCCAGGAAAACAGTTCTCTGCAGGCAGCTTTTTCCCTGCCAAAGCTCTTCCTTTTGGGAGCAGAAGTTGGCAATGCCATTGCACATGGCACATGGAGTGTGACATAGCTGGGGCAGGAGACCTTATTGTGACCTTTGAGTTCTTGAAAGGGGTCTATATAAGATGGGATAGAATTTCTAGCACGGTCTGTTGCGATAGGACAAGGGATAATGGTTTAAAACTAGGAGGGGAGATTCAGGATGGATGTGAGGAAACAATATTTTACAATGAGGGTGGTAAAATACTGGCACAGGTCGCCCAGAGAAGGAATGCACCATTCCTGGAGACACCAAGGCCAGGCTGGATGTGATTCTGGGCAACCTGTTCTAGTTGAAGGTGTCTCTGCCCGTGGCAGGGGGGTTGAAACTAGATGACCTTTGAAGGTCCCTGCCAACCCAGACTATTCTATGATTCTATGAACTCACCAGCAGTAGCTTGGAGGAGAAGGGGCCTTGCTGGCAGGACAGACAACCAGGATAGAGGTGCAGCACCAAACCATTCTCCCTTTGTGTTCCTTTAGCAGTGATTTCATTTCCTAGGAGTTCTGCTGCAGCCTTGCTTTTGCAAATGCTTTTCCCCAGCCAAGTGACTTCAAGACCACTTTGCTCCAGAGCAAAGCCCACTTGAAACTCTTGGAAGTGTTTCTAACCCCAGCAGCAAGCATTTGCTCTCTATCTTCTCACCTTGCTTTGCAGCCGACTGACAGTGGTGAAATCATGGCCATGTGGAAATTCAAGGGAGCTGGCATGGGCTTGTGCTGGCACATCTCTGGGGACCCAGCTTAGCTAATACTGTGTTGGGAAAGGGCTGAGGTCAGCCCCATCACCCCCTGTCACTGACATGAGGGTAAGAGAGCCAGGAAATTACTCCTTAGGGGAAGGTATAAATAAAGCAGCCCAGCTTTAACAGAGCATTGAAACTCACACACAGAGCCTGTTGGAGAGAGGACTCACCCCGCCACATCCCATGGTGCATCAGATGGGGCTTGGTCCCACTGCCTGGGGTTGTGCCTTGTGGGGCAGTAGGGTCACAGCAAAACCCTTGCAGGGGACATCCAGTCCAGCTAGTGTCCACACAGTGCCCAGCTTGGTGTCACTTCTGGAGCACCCATCCTCAGTTCTCCAAGGGCATTGGACTTGCTGTCTGAGCCCTGCCAGGGACCTTTGCCACCTTTTTCCTGCCCACTCCTCACCAACGCATGGGGCAACCATCACCCTGACACAAAAATGGCTGCAGTGCCCACAGACCTCCCTGGGTGGGCTCCCATAACCTCCCTGCATCTCAGGCGGTGTCACCCTGGGTGGGGTGGCTGCTCCCCAGGGAGCCCATGGTGGGGCAGGCTGCCTTGTGGGGAGTTTGGCAGCATGCTGCCTTGGAGGCGAGGGCTGGCTCAGGGCTTTGTTTTATGTCCTGTTTATCCTGCCGAGAGAAACAGAGGAGTTCAGTGTGCAGGAATCTTGTGCCCTCTCCTCGCTCCCCTGCCGCATGAAAGCTGCTGAGCAAACAGGAGAAAATCAAAGGCGATTGCACCCCGTTGGGTTTCCGCACCACCGGCCCCTCTGCCAGCTCTTACATAAGCTGCCGGCTCGGCCTGGTGCTGTGCTCAGGGCTTTCTTCTGGTAAACCAAGTAGCTGCCACAGCAGAGCCAGTCCGGAACCCTGCAGCTGTGCTACCCCCTTTGCTCATTGGGGAAGACCCCTCTCCTGCCTCCTTGCCAGCCTGTTGTTTACTTTTTTCCCCCCTGTAAGTAAGGTGTGAGACCTGGGCAGCCCCTCGATACACAACTATGCTACATTCAGCTGGTTGTTGGTATGGCAGGGCTATGGCAGGGCTATCCTCATGGCACCCTGCAAACCCAACACCATAGCCACCACCATCTCATTTCATCATCTCATCCCATCCCATCCCATCCCACCCCACCCTCTTCAAGACTCAGCACTGGGGCATGTTTTCTTCTCCTCCTGGAGAAAGGAGATGCTGTAACTCAAATCTGCCTCTGTAACATCAGACGTCATTTCTCTCCATTTCACACCCAGGGCATCACAGAGGCCGTCACAAGACGTTTAGCACCAGTGGCATGGATGTGCATCCTCTCCAGCAAGCACATACTGGAGCACCAAGGCAACCTGTCCCTGCTTTCATAAGGGCATCTTGAGCCTATCATCTTTGGCTGTCAAGCAGTCCCTAGACATAAGGGCATCCTCAAACACATGCTCTGCAGGCTTATGAGGACTCATTTTCCCATCTCTCCTGGGCATGACATCTCTACAGAACAGGAATGAAAACCCTACAGACATAAAAACACACAGGAAAGAATACTAAATCCTCTATGTATATGCCCCTCACCACCAGTCATGGCCTCACCTTCCCTTCCGACAAAAGATTATTCTCCGGTTTTGAAAGGTGACAGCTGCCAAAGGAGGACAAGGAAGAACAATCTCATCCTACCTTGTCTTTTCATCCCTACCCCTTTTTATGCTCTATTTGCCTGCTTTTCACTGAGGAAGAGGGAAGAAATCAAAGTTTCATGCTATGAGAGGTCACAAGGAGTCAGTGCTCGAGGATCCCATGCCCCCACCTACCCATGCAGTCACACCAGCCCCCCAGCTCTGTGGGGTACTGTAGGAAGAGCTCCCCAGACCATTGCTTTAGCGGTTCCATCCAACACACCTAGACCTGCCATCCATCAGTCTTCAGCAACACACTACTATCCTCTAACCATGCAAAAGTGTTCTTACTTTCTACTATTTTTTTACTCTGTTTGATAATTTCTGATTAAAAGCAGTAATAAGAAGTGTCAAAATGCCATTTTCCTGGGCTTCATCATCTTTCAAACCTAACAGCATGGCAGCCCTGTTTACCTGCATGCTCCCTGAGCCCTCAAAAGGGGACTCCTCACTTTCTAGCATGGACAGCAGAGGGTTTAGATCAAATTAATTCATACTTGGAGCTGTGTCAGGATCAGGCAAATCCTGGCTTGGCTATCTCTCTTTAGACTACATCTTGCAAACAGAAGGGCTGGAAACAATTTTGCTTTAATTGCTTTATAAAATGCAGCCAGCAGATGGTTTGGTAACCCAAATTCATGACTCTTTCCATAGCTCCAGGCTGATGGCTTAGAAACGAAACCTACGAACAACCCAGGTAGCAAGGGACCTTCCTGCCTGTTTTACCAAAGTGCTGGCCATGATGCCCAAAACAGGACTGCCCAGACTGTCTGAGAACAACACCTCAAAGCTGCCTTTGTTGCATGTTCCATCTGCAATCCCCCAGCCCCCAGGACCAATGGAAAGTTGTCTTCATTTCTGGCTGTTGGTCTCAGGTCAAAACTAGCCAAATGGCACTTAGATGGCCATCAGACTAGGAACAGGGACTGACAGGGCTACACACTGCTTGCAAACCTGTGCACTACAGCAGGGTTTTAATGCATCCAGGCTGACTTTCCTGATCAGTTTATTCTTCACATGTTAATTCCCACCTCTTTATGAACACGCATGCGCTCAGCATCCCACAGTTCCTAAGTTGCAGAGCTCTGTCCCAAAACCAGCCGCATCACAGTGTGGAGGAATTAAGGCTGTCCCAAGAACCTCGCAAACATCTTGTGAAGCAGGCTTGTTTTTCTGTTACAGAGTAATTTGAAATTCTTGGAAGGCAATCAGGAAAGTACAAAGTATTCCAGCTCAGGACAGCCTGGGACACATTCCTTAGAGGCACAATGGTTGTTTACTCAATCCCTCGTACATTAATCTCTAAAAATTCATGAGTTCAATTGTAAGCAAGAGGTACAAGCTTTACAATGTTGTCTATTCAACAACAGCGTCTCCAGTCTGAATGTTGATTTATTTTTTTTTTTGTTATTTTTCTTCTAATCTTGCTATCAAAGGGTCAAGATCTTACAAATTATTGGAAATATTTCAAGCCCATTTATTTCTGGTTTTGAACTGCATCCCTCTGAAGCCCAAGGCCAAAGAAAGACTATTTTGAAAGCACAGGCAGGGAGAAGAGCTGTTTGTGCCAGCACTGTCCTCTGGCTCAAGAACAGATGAGGAAGAAGCTGGCCACAGATACATTTGTGCTGGCAATCCATAGAAGATCCTAAACATTGAGAGGGAAGGTCCCCAAGGCAGTCTCCTAGGAGGACCATTGGACACAAAACAACCCAAACCCAACCTGTTTCCAAGACAAAGCACGACTGCTTTCTGGAAGCACTTGTACCAGTGGATTGCCTGTGGTAAGCAGAGGTTTCATCTGCATTCATCAGCCCGAGGGCTCTTAAGCCCAACAGTCCAGGATCTTCCTAACACTTCATCTGAGGAAAGCCTCTGAAACTGCATCCTGACAGCAAGCTGGCTAGCCCAGCTCCCTCTCCCAGGAGGAACTGTGGGGAATGAGCTGTGGACGGCCAAGCTCAAAGAGTGGTGGTGAATGAATTTAAACCCAGTTGGTGACCAGTCTCAAGTGGTACTCTCCAGGGCTCAGTACTGGTTCCAGTTCTGTTTGGTATCTTCATCAATGATCTGGATGAGGGGATCGAGTGCACCCTCAGTAAGTCTGCAGATGACACTAAGATGGATGGGAGTGTCGGTTAGCATGAGGGTAAGGAAGGCTCTATAGAGGGATCTGGGCAGGCTAGATCTATAGGCTGAGGCTAATTGTATGAAGTTCAACAAGGCTCAGGACTGGATCCTACACTTTGGGCCACAACAACCCCATGCAATGCTATAGGCTTGGGGAAGAGTGGCTGGAAAGGTGCTGGGAGGAAAAGGACCTGGGGATGTTGGTCAGCAGCCAGCTGCACATGAGCAGCTTGTGCCAAGGCAGCCAAGAAGGCCAGCAGCATCCTGGCCTGTACCAGCAATCAGTGTGGCCAGCAGGGCCAGGGCAGTGATCATCACCCTGCACTGGTGAGGCCACACCTTGAATCCTATATTCAGTTCTGGGCCCCTCCCTACAAGACACTGCAATGGTGGAGAGTGTCCAGAGAAGGGCAACGAAGCTGGTGAAGGGCTTAGAGCACAAGTCTGATGGGGAACAGCTGAGAGAAGTGAGGTTGTTTAGTCTGTAAAAAAGGATGCTCAGGAAAGAGCTTACTGCTCTCTACAACTACCTGAAAGGAGGTTGTACCAAGGTGGGTTACACCTTGTTACAGAGAAGAGTTAGACTCTCCTCCCAAGTAACAAGTGATAGAACAAGAGGAAATGGGCTCAAATCACACCAGGGAGGTTCAGATTAGGAACCTCCTAAGTTCAGTTAGGAAAAATAGGAGGAAGTTCACCTCCCCTTCCCTTTTTGCTGATTAGCACTTCCAAAGGCCCTTCTCATGTCAGGTCTGTGCAACCTCAAACTCCCCAGCTGGTCCCTCTTACAGACCTCTCCCCTTTTGTGTCCAATCTTGCCAAATGAAGTTAGCTGAGACCATGGCTGTGGGCTCTGGGAGGTTCACCAGGACATTCACAGCTAGGCTGGCAGACTTCCCTGGCTCTTTTTTAGTCTTACATAAACACACTGTTGTTTCAGGCATTATCATGCCAGGGAACATGGTTTTAACTCAGCTTGCTTTCTTTAACTCTAAGCAACAGCTACTTGTTTAGGTTGCCTAAACTAGATCAATCGCTCTTGCTTGTAGAGTCAAAGCAGATCAACCAGCTCCACCCCCATGCTTTCTCACACTTGTGTGGAGCTCAGACACCTTCACACAAGCTCTTGCTCCAAGTGGTTGAGGAGAAACAAGTCAGAGTACTTTCACAGGCGATTAGGGCTGTATGTGAAATCCCAGTTGCTTCTTCTGATAGAGCCTCAGGCCATAAAACAGCAGACTGCATGCTAATCTCAAGGAAGTGGTGCAAGAAGAGGAAGGAGCTTCCTTGAGCAGGAGGTTCATGTATCTTTATCTTTGCTGCTGTCAAAGGGCAATAGCTGAGATTGCAGCATCCTGGAAAGCCTCCATGCAAGCTATTTCCTGAGGACATCAACAAGTCTGGAAAATCACCTTCACTCTCTTGATAAAGATTTCAGTGAACAAAGGAACTCCCAGGCAGGTTCCCAGGAAGCCATCATCTCTACTTGCTAGAAATATATCAGCTTACATTTGAGTGAAGCCTTTGGCTTGCTCAAACCACAGGTTTGTTTGCCTGGAGAGGCACAAACCTTCTCTGCTATTGAGGTTCACCATTGTTTCAGCTGTAACTTCTGCCTTGCAGAAACCAGTCAGACAGGTGGGGTTTATGGAGTGGTCATCCAAGCACTGCCAAATCACTATCCAAGGGCAAGAGCTCTCACACAACACAGATTTCAAACAGTGAAGAAACTGGAGAGGAAACACACCACAATTCAATCACTCTCTCCTCCTGCCCCACAAAAGACAGCAGGACATGTCATCTGAGAAAGTCTGTGAGCCTTCAACCTTTACTACTGACTCTTCAGCCAGGGACCTCCACTGAGAAGTCACTGCTGCATCAAAACCTGCAGTGCTGCAGCAATGCAGAAGGCAGCATCTGTCTCCCTGTTCACTCCAGCAAGAAGGCAATTCCATGGGCATCATAGGAACATTACCTTTGGAGCATTTATCTCTATGTATGTACACAAATATTCTTAATGAATGAGCCCAAAGCCTGTATCCAAAGACTGGCCCCCAGCCCGTCTCACCAAGGAGGACATCATCTGCACCAAACCTGGCTGGAACCATGCTGATGACACTCAGGATGATAAATATCCTGTTCTGGTGAGGGAAAAAAAAATCTACCCAACTGCCTCAGGCTATGGCAGGAAAGGCTCCTTCTGCTCCCTGCATGGGCTGGTGTTAGTGTCCGTCAGACTGTGGGCAGGGTGGGAACTCCTCCCTGACCGCCTGTGGTGAACTCAGCAGAGCACAAAGCCAAACTGCTTTTGCAGTGTCGCCTGCCCAGATCCCCAGCTCTCGCCCATCCTGCCAGTTGGCCAGTCCACCCCAGAAGGCAGCTGCCTGTTTGTCTTGGATGACCTCCTGCCAGACCAGAGCTTTCCACAGCACGGCTCTTCTGTGCTGCTGGAAAGCAAATTTCCTGCTGTTTGATCTAAATTTGCCTGTCGTTTCACTGAGTGCTTAAAGATTTCCTTCATCAAACCCATTCTTTTCATGAGGGAAGTGGCCCTGCAGCCCAGGGCTCTTTGGTAGGGAGCTAAGGGAGAGGCTTGGTAGTCAGCAAATGCTGCAGGTCCATACCTCCTCTGGCCCTGGAGAGGACCTTCCCTCCCTTCCTAGGTGGATCAAGCATGGACATGCAGTGCCCTCTGCTGATCTGGCCACCGAGGGAGTTGCAGGAGGGAGCAGCAGGCAGGGCTCGACATCTTTGCAGACTTCTGAATGAGCATCCAAGCCTCCAGCCTCCCTGCTAGCATTTTGCTGGCAAGGTAGAGACAGTACATTTCTCTCTGCTGATAAATTGCTATTAATGACAGCTCTGGGAGCAGCTGTTTGAGAAGCCAGGCTGGTAGAAGAGGCCCGTGTCATTCCATCAGCCAACTCCACACCTGCAGACTATAGCTACCCAAAAGAAACTGGGACATCTTCACTATCCTCTGCAGTCTCACTAGGCCTGAGCAATTCTTTCCTTTCCTATGCAATGGGGAGGGGGACAGCCTTGCAAGACCAACAGAGCATTAAGGGACAAGAAGTCAGAGTGGGGTACTTGTTTGGCTGGAGTTGCTAGAGCCCTACTGAGGCCCTGCAGGTGTGATGGACCTGGGTTGCTCCAGCACAGAAGACAAGAGCTTGGCACAGCCCCCAGAACACTCTGGGTCCTCACCATCACACTGGAGCAAACCTGGAGTTGCTCCTGAAGCAGTGCCCAGGCATGGGTCTGGCAGGACACCCATGGCTCACAGTAACTTGCGCTGGAAGAAACCACTTTGTTTTAATTTTCCTCCACCCTGTCAAACCCTCTCTGATTCATTCGAGGGTGAAGAACCTCAAGTGAGATTTATAGGCCACAATACAGGCAGCAAAGTCTACTCCTAGTTAATAAATTCACTTTAAGTGATAAAAGCCTATTAGCACATGGAGAATGATAGACGTTTATAATGTTGGCAGCAATCTGACCCCCAGCAGGTTTACGTGGCACAAGCAATGCCCAGCTAGATAGTCATCTCCTAGTCCCGGACTGGAATCAGCTCCTTGCCCTGACTGCAAAGACTGCATATTCCTTATCTTTGCTTATCTCACCATCAACATGCAATGCATTCAAGTTTTAATTGCTTTTCCCTCTCCATTAATTTTTCCAGGACTTCTAGGTGATCAGAACACAAAGCAAGTGGAGAAAAATCTGCCTTAGTTCTGCACTTGATTCCAAGGTAGGGCTTACTTCCTCCTCATTTCTAGCCATGGCTTTTCTAATGCTGTCAGTCCCCTTCTCTGGGTATCCATGCCTCCTCTCTGCCATCAGTCCCACGCATAACATACCATCTTCTTGGACAGAAAAGACCTCTGCACCTTCATACTATGCCTCAGTCTCCTTATTCTTCCAGCTGAGAAAAGTGTCACAGCTAAGGGCTAATGAGAAAAGTCAAGTCTCTCCTGCAAACCAAAGCATAATTTCAGAGGGGAGGAGCACATGAAACCACACACAGCATCAACACAGAGCCCAGCCTGAAAACCTCAGTGCCTCTCTCAAGACCTCTCATTTAGTCTGATCTCTCTCTCATGAGCACTGCTGGCAGTGCTTCATGGATGTATCAGACCAGAACACTCCTCCTTCCCCAAAACACAGTCACTACTGCAGCAAAGCCTGGCCTCTAATGGATGACAACAGTGCTGTGCTTTAGGTAAAGCAAAAAGAGAACACACAGCCACACAAACTCTCCTAAGAGGAAGAAATTAGGGTCAGGCTACACACAGCTGATGCCTTTTGGCATAAAGCCTTGATTTCTGTAAGGAGCATTGCAAAACCATCCTTTTCCAAGGTGCTCACATCCTTTAGCATGGAACCAGGGATACAGCTGAGGGTTGGTGGCAGAGGCACCATGAGGACCTACCCCTGTTTCCATGACCCTCATACCCTTTTGCAAACTCCACCTCTGGCCCTGGCATGAAAGCTGGTATCTCTGCACAGCACCTAATCAGGAGATACCCTGATTACCCAGCTGGGACAACCACCACCCCTCTGAGCACAGTTATCTTCTTGTTATCTCACACCCACTGTAAAGTGCTGGCAGGAGAAATGCTGAATCAGGAGTCCTCAGCTGGAAGAAATTAGTTGGGGTTTTAGCACCAGCATGGCCCCATGTCGATCTGAAGCTTTCCTAGTTGAGGAGAGGAGGATGGACCTAGTAAGTGCAGTTCAGTGCCTTGCTCCCTGGGGAATAGCTTGGTCCAAACCTAGATGACATGTGCTGGAGCCAGGCAATAGAGAGGTCTAGGGGACCCACAGCACACCTTTTGACAACTCAGACTTTTTCCTAGTACCTTCTGGCCTCTCCTTCATAGGTCTGCAATGAGGTACCTTGGCCACTGACGTTACTTGCAACGGCAACAACCAGAAGCTCCCACCTGATTAGGGTTGAGCTCCCAACCCTAATGCCAGCCCCATGTTCTGTACGACTGATGTTTTGTACCACCAGCATGTTGTTAGCCTTGGGAAGTCAGCAAAACCCACAGCCACTCCTCAGGAGCCTGCCCTGAGCAGGCAAACTCTCCCATTTCCCTGAGCTCAGCAGCCCTGCCTGATAAAGGATGAGAAGGAGCCGCTTAGAGAAAAGGAAAAGAAAACACTTTCAGCACTGGCTCTCCTCCCATCAGACAGAGAGTACGCAGCCACACAAAGTCCCCAGGGTACAGCGCTGGGATGGCCCCATGACATGGCAAGCCAGTCAGTGACAGCTACAGGGAACAGCCCAACTTTCCAACCTGCTGGGGCTCTGTGGGGCACAGGACCAATCCTTGAGTTCAGGGAGGGGATGCAGCCATCCAAGCCTCCCACCCTGCTGCACTGAGAAGATACCCACTGGCACCAGATGAGCTGGGGAGAGGAGGCACAACACCCTGTTGAAGCTCATGTCCCAGCCATGCCAAGGCTTTACTAAGGCTTAGCTGTGGGAGCAGCTTCACCTCACTGCTGACCAGTTTCAGTGTCCCCAGTACCTGTTCACAGCCACACTCCCTGCCTCAGTTTCTCCAGGTGTCAAAAATGATACCCCCCCTCAAGGCCTGGCAAGAGCCAGCCTGGGCTATTTCACATTTTGTGGCTACTCCAACTGTGCCCACTTGGTCTCTGCCGGGCAGGATAGGAGGGCAGGAGGCAGAAAGGGTGCCCCTGCCTGCTCCCTTACTCGCCTCTTCCACCTGAGTGGTCACAAAGAGCAGCCAGCTGAGCTAGCCTGGAGCCAAGGAGCACCTCTGCCAGGTACCCAACGCTGTTTGAAACTATCCAGCTTCTGCTAAAGAAGCTGGACCCACTCCAGAGGGGGTCACTTCGTCCACTGTCTCCAAGCCGTCAGCACAGCCGGCATCTACCTGCACCCCGCCTGCCTGCTTCTCTGCCTGCGGCTCTTGCAAGGCGACATTGCCATCTGCTGCCTGCTGCTCAGCAAGACATGCCAGCCTGCCTTTGCCACTCAGGCCTGGCCCTCCTCCAGCTCCACTTGCAGGCGACGGTCCCTGCGGGGACCCTCCAGCACTGAGTGCCACAGGTACTGGGGCAGCACCCATGTCACCATCCCCACAGAGAGCTGCCTTTTGCAGGTGCCCCACTGGCACCAAACCCTGTGGGCAGCACAGAGCTCACAGCTCCAGCCCAGCAGTGAGGAGCGCAAGGCAGCTGCACTTCAGCATCTCCAGGTCTACCCTACTCAGGGGCTGTGTACATGGCTGGTACACTGGTTTGCAGCCAGTGAAGATGCAACTGCACAGCAGCACAGGGATGGCAGAGCAGTGTCCCAGACTAGAGCCATGTGCCTTACTGACAGCCAAGCTTTGCAAGTACCAGCCTCACCATTCAGCTGCCGTGTAGCAAGGTCCTGCCACGGAGCGCTGCCCTCAGCTCTACTGGTGACTCACCTGAGGAGCAGGAGCACACACCTCCACCTCCTCTGCCTTGGGTTCTTCATCTGGAAACACAAAGATTTTTTTTTAACTCACAGCCACACCGAGACACATTTGCTTATTTTAAACTTTGAAGCACCTACATATTGTTTCTACAGCCTAAAGCAGAAGATGCCACCAAAGAGAGAAGAGTAGTAATTATCTGCACTTTAGTTTAACCTTTAGAGAAGAAATTGGGCTTCCAGCTATACTTATTAAATGCTTTTAAATGATCTTTTCAAAGGGACCATGCAGTTTATAATTGAGATTACCCACCTGAGGTTTGCCACAAGCAGGCCTGGGTTTATAGGTCACCAACAGAGACTAGGGTTGATGGTTGCTCTGATATACAAGAGGGACAAGGTCACAGAAGATGAGATAGTAACACAGTGCTGGAGTCACTGCAGGCAAAAAAACAGGAGAAATGTAGGTTCCCCTTCCCAGTTACTTACATGATGCTGGGGACAATCCCCAAAGCCTGGCTGAAATTTAATAAGAAGCATCACACCACGAGACCTCTGTAGGGGTCTAGATGACTTCTTACAGGAATTTACAAACACAGCAGTGCTTCTGTAGGAAACAGCATACACCAGTTTCTTGCATTAACTGGTGGAGAATGTTGGGGGTGAAAAGCTACCAGCATTGATGCAAGACAGGGAAGGAGATCTGTGTAATTGCTGTTGTAGGAGGTGGAAAGTGGTTGCATGTGAGGAATCGCTAATCTTTACTCAGAAAGCAGCGAGGGCTGAGGAGAGCTCAAGTATGAACGGATGAGATCCTTGTTATTGATTCCTCCTTTATATTTGAACAGCAGTTGGATCCACTAAAGTGGCACCTGCCAAAATACAGAGTGTGCTTGAGGACCAGTCAAGCCCAGCAGGCCTAGAAAGCTGATGTCTCTGCTTTGAAATTCACTGGTAGAATCTAAGACAATCAAGTGCTGAACAATACACTCAAAAAAGAAAAGTTATCCAAGATGTGGGACCCAGCCGCTGGACTGAGGGTTCTTGCTTTGTAGGTTGGCTGCCATGGCAGAAGTTGGAAACAAGAGAGAACCTTGGACAGAGTAGGAGTGTCAGTACTAAAATAGTCCTGAATTAAAAAGAAAATCTAATTTTAAAGCGTTTCTCCATCTCCAGACAAGAGAAAATGCTTTCCTCCATGGGGATAAATATGTCTCCTATTATCAACAATGAGCACAAACCTAACAAGTGCATCTGTCACCTCCACTTTAGGGCTGCAGTGAGTTACCACAAGAGATCGTTAACATTCACACTCCCGAATGCTAAGATTAACTAAGGTATCTGAGGTCACATTGCTGTCGGGTCCTAACGGGTGCAGAAATGCACAGCCAAAAGCAGCACAGGATCACCAACCTAACTGTGGCCTGGGAGACTTGAGGGAAGCTGGGAGCCACTGCTTCTCTGTGGGCAGGCAACATGGTATTTATCCCTTAACCTAATGCTGGTAACCAAGGAAAATACTGGGTGGATCTCAGATCAGTCCAGAGACTGCAAGGATAAAGGGAGCACTGCACAAAGAAAAAATAATTTTAAAAAATGCACTCACCTGCATGCTGTAGATTTTGTGACATCTTTGTCTTCTTAAATCACCATTTTCTCACCCAGGTCATATGACTAAACTTTCTTAGTATATGGCATCTCATAAGGCTTTTTCTTGGCTGCATCTTCAGCACAGAGCTCTGCTGCAGTGAAAAACCAGTCCAGGAGAACACGTTACTCACAGACCTGAGCAGGGACGACGGTTTATTGTATCTTTCCCTGCCAACATTTATCCCGTTTCAAGAGTCTGAAGGGGAGGCTGATATTCATCAAAATTACCTTTTTCTTCTGCAGGATTTATTTTTCTTTCAGGCTGGCCACAGCAGCATGCCTGCCCTGGGCAGGGAAAGTGCTGTGCATGGGGAAGCCCACCCCCTTTCCCCCCACCCCAGCACAGCTGGAGGAAAACCAGCAATGCCAGGGTCACCATAGGACCATACCAGCCCAGCACTACTTTCAGCAACCTGGATTAGAGAGGGAGCTCCAGCCCTGGTCCCTGCTCTCTTTGTAGCTTGTGAACAAGCCCAGTGATGATGCTTCTCTCACCATAATGAGCTGAACCTGCCTCCAACCTCTGCAGATCTCTTCCCATGACTTTCTCTGCCCTCTGGTCTTTAAACCATCCCTTGTTTGCATGCAGTGACAGCTTCCCTGCAAGTTCAAATCCTACCTCTATTCCCCAACCCAAGCTAAACCTCTCTACTTCACAGAGATGCTAATGCTTTTTGCTGGTATGGTATGGTTTGCTTCAGTGCAAAAAGAGGCTACATGGGAAGGAGCATGGGAATAAAACTGTTGGGAGGAATATTTCAGACTACTGGGTGCAGGGATGCTAACATATAGAGAATACTGTTTGGGAAGCCAGTTCATTTATATCACATCCCCACAATAAATAATAGTTTCAGCCCCTAGACAAGCAATGGTGCCCTGCTGAGGCAGCCTGCTTATGGTTGCTCACATACACAGTCACACAGCAGCAACCTCATGGCCCAGTTGGCTATGACTCCAGAAGGAAATGGGTTTATATATCTCTGGTATCCTGTGGGCATCACAACATTAATTCCTTTGAGTTACTGGATCTAGAGCTGTCTCCAAGACACATGCTCTCATTTACTGCATGCACAAAGTGCAAAAGATGAAAAACAGAGGAAACAAGCACCCAGGGAGCAGAGAGTGGGATGGCAATGGCTTTGTCATGCATCTACCTTGCTAGTGGTACTGTGCCGGGAATTATTTTCAAGATGCTCCAAGTTCAGCCTAGGGGTAAGCACCCCTTCCCACATGCTCCCTCAGTTCCTGACAGCAGGATCATATTCCCATATTTGCACGTGCAAAGCCCTGATCAGCAGTACAAGTCTGAAGGCTGCTCTGTAGCATTTTTGTTGAAATATTGCCAGGACTTTGGGGGATTTAATTTCTGCTAATTCCAAATAAAACAACTGTAGGCAGAGAGTCCTCAGTGCTGAGACTGCCTACAAAGTGAGCAGCTCAAAACAAAGTGAAAGGTTTGATTTCGATGCCAGGGAGGACACAGAAATACTCAGCGTGAGGATATGAAAGCTAAGCAGTGTGTGTGAGACAGGCACTAAGAGAAATGGTTGACGAGGAATGGGTTAGGGACCAGTTGAGCAATCTGGACATCCATAAATCCATGGGTCCAGATGGGATGCACCCGCGGGTGCTGAGGGAACTGGCGGAAGTCATTGCTAGACCACTCTCCATCATCTTTACCAAGTCTTGGGAAACGGGTGAGGTGCCTGAGGACTGGAGGAAAGCAAATGTCACTCCAGTCTTCAAAAAGGGCAAGAAGGAGGACCCGGGTAACTATAGACCGGTCAGCCTCACCTCCATCCCTGGGAAAGTGATGGAACACCTTATCCTTGATGCCATCTTAAGGCATGTCAAGGATAAGAGGGTTATGAGGGGCAGTCAACATGGCTTTACCAAGGGGAAGTCATGCTTGACCAACCTCATAGCCTTTTATGAGGAAATAACATTGTGGATGCATGATGGCAGAGCGGTGGATGTGGTCTACCTTGACTTCAGCAAAGCATTTGACACAGTCTCCCACAGCATCCTCATAGCTAAATTGAGGAAGTGTGGCCTGGATGATCAGGTAGTGAGGTGGACTGCGAACTGGCTGAAGGACAGAAGCCAGAGAGTTGTAGTCTATGGGGCGGAGTCTAGTTGGAGGCCTGTATCTAGTGGAGTGCCTCAAGGGTCAGTACTGGGACCAGTATTATTTAATATATTCATCAATGATTTAGATGAGGGAATTGAGTGTACTGTCAGCAAGTTTGCTGATGACACTAAGCTGGGAGGAGTGGCTGACACGCCAGAAGGCTGTGCTGCCATCCAGCGTGACCTGGATAGGCTGGAGAGTTGGGCAGGGAGAAACTTGATGAAATATAACAAGGGAAAGTGTAGAGTCCTGCATCTGGGCAGGAACAACCCCAGGTTCCAGTATAGGTTGGGGAACGACCTGTTAGAGAGTAGTGTAGGGGAGAGGGACCTGGGGGTCCTAGTGGATGGCAGGATGACCATGAGCCAACACTGTGCCCTTGTGGCCAAGAAGGCCAATGGCATCCTGGGGTGTATTAGAAGGGGGGTGGTCAGTAGGTTGAGAGAGGTCCTCCTTCCCCTCTACTCTGCCCTGGTGAGACCGCATCTGGAATATTGTGTCCAGTTCTGGGCCCCTCAGTTCAAGAAGGACAGGGACCTGCTGGAGAGAGTCCAGCGCAGGGCAACTAAGATGATTAAGGGAGTGGAGCATCTCCCTTATGAGGAAAGGCTGAGGGAGCTGGGTCTCTATAGTTTGGAGAAGAGGAGACTGTGGGGGGACCTTATTAGTGTATATAAATATATAAAGGGGGAGTGTCATGAAGATGGAGCCAGGCTCTTCTCAGTGGCAAACAATGATAGGACAAGGGGTAATGGGTATAAACTGGAACACAAGAGCTTCCACTTAAACTTGAGAAGAAACTTCTTCTCAGTGAGGGTGACGGAACACTGGAACAGGCTGCCCAGGGGGGTTGTGGAGTCTCCTTCTCTGGAGACATTCAAAACCCGCCTGGACACATTCCTGTGTAACCTCATCTAGGTGTTCCTGCTCTGGCAGGGGGATTGGACTAGATGATCTTTTGAGGTCCCTTCCAATCTCTAACATACTGTGATACTGTGATACTGTGAAATATCCCTGCGGGAAGGCTCCCACACCGGAGACAGAAACACACAGTGGACTTGGAGGGAGGGAGAAACCACTTGTATGGTGGTCAAGAACAACTAGATAGTGAGAAATACTTCTTGAAGATGAATAAAAACAGGGATTAAGCACAGTGCACTGGGGACACATTGAAGGTCACAGCATGAAGTCCTGGGAGGAAAAGCACCCAGTGAGCTCTACTGGTGCTCTCCCTGGCAGAAGTGGAACTATCATCTAAAAGCCAGGAGCAGGCAAAACTCTCCAGGTAGGTGCACCAGGAGGCATAACTTGAGCAGGCAGGGCAGGCAGGTAGGGCAGCCTTGCTGCATTTCCCAGGCTGCTTTCTCAATGCAGACAGCAAGGCTGGGGCGAGGAGAGAGGCCGCACCTCCAGAGGCTCTCCTGCTGCTCCCACTGCACACTAAAGGGCAGACCAGACACTGGTAGATTTGCATGGGATGCTCTTATCTCCCATGCAGGGTCCTGTGGGCTGCTCCTGCTGGGCTGGCTGCCCCATCAAGGTGAGGCTCTGCCAGGTGGAGTCTGGGAGAGGCAGGCAGGCCTGAGGGTGATGGGGAGCAATGTTGGTGGGGGGGACCCAGAGAAGAAACAGGCAAGAGGCCACTGGCGACTGTCCCCTTCTGCAGTGAGACCTCCAGATGCCCCTGGCATCACCTTGCAGACTGAGGATAGATGATTGTCTTTGGAAAGTGGCTTCAGGGAAACAAGTTCACTCTTGTGATGTGTGCATGAGCAGCTTTCCTGCAGGTGCTGTCCTGCGTCTCCACAGCAGTGGACTGAAGCAGGCTGGACAGGCCATACACCATTGCCCATAGCTTTCCTCCTAGGGAGCAAGGAAATAGATAGAAGCAGCACTGGCATTTCCCAATGCTCACAAGTGCTGTCTCTGTCAGCAGCAGGCTTGCTCAGGCTCAGCCAGCTGGCTCCAAACTATTCAGCAGCTTCTGAACAAGGGTGTTGAGGGATGCTAGTAAAGCTGCATCCAAAGGGGAATTCAGCATTCAAAGAGTATTACACTGCACCTCCTGCCAGTGAGAGGAATGGGGCTTCTCCCTTTCTCTGCTGGGGCTTGCAACAGGCTTTGTCTTCCTGAGAAGCATGCCCTCATCCTCCCAGCTCCCCAGCCTTGCAGCAGCATGGGGAACATGTTGCTCTTCAGACCCCTCATGCACTATGAGCTCCTTGGGACATTTTACACATGCATATGAGAGCAGGGCAGAGCTCTTCACTTCGGCACTGCGTGTCCCACAAACAGCAAACCGGGTTGCTGGCTGCCTCTGGCTCATCGTCAGGGTCTGATTCTAATTGTCTTTAAATGTTCCACATGAAAGAGGGGAGTAGAAATGTGGTTGCACTGCTGCTTCCATGCCTGGGGACAAGAGGGAACTTGGCTTGCCCATATCCCTGCCAGCAGGACATCTGCTCTGCTGAGCTAGCTGGGTGGGCTGCTGGAGAGCTTTCCCACCTTCACCATCACAGCTCCAAACCCTCACTCTCACCCTCTTGCTATTTTTATTTCTCTATAAATGCTCTGTGTGTCCAGGTGACCTTTATTAAAACCATATTTTTTTAATACTGCGTGATTCTGCATTAATGTGGAGCTCTCTGCTGGGCCCTCCAGGAATGGAAGAAGCAGCTACTGCTCGCTTGGCATTCTAACGTGAGCTCATTAGCTGTCAAGAGAAACAGTCACTGGATCTGAAACCTGGCAGAGCATCAAGGCCTCCGTAATTAATAATGTCTGCATTTTGTTTCCGGATGGGTCTGTATTTAGAAAAGCAGGAAAACAGTTTAAAAGTGCAGAATACAAAAATCCATGCTTTCAAATAAGCATTGTAGCCATGAGAAAAAAGGAAAAGGACATCAGATACAAGCATAAATCAATGTGACTAAAGACAAAATCAGCTACATTAAGAAACAGCTGCCTGGGTGCTTTCTGCTCCTCATGCCTGTTGTTCCTTTCTGCTCCAAAATCCAGGTCCCCTACTGCAATGGCCCTGGGGGTATGAGACTTAGAGGTGTCCATTTCACCTTCCCCACTGCAAAGACCACATATCCCCTGGCTCGGCATGGAAGAGCCCTGACTTCCCCATCCTAAGGATGAGCAGTTGAGGGAGAGCTGCACAGCCAGAAGAAAACGAGGTTGCAAGTTTCTCTGTACCCCAGGGAGCCTCCAACACAGTTTGCAGAGAAAGAGGAGGTGGTCAGCAAAATGCAGGCTGATCAAGCACAAGGGAAAGAGGGAGAGCTCAGTCACTCATGCATTATTTATTTCTGATCCCTCTCCCTCCAGGAAAAGAGGATCCCAGCTTGGTCAGCATGGTATCTATCCCCCCAGCAAGGCTGAGCACCCTGCCCTGGCTGTGCAAAGGTGCCACATATATTTCATGGGATGGTGAAAACCCATCACCCTTATCGGTTAAGCAGATACACACCAAGTTTAAATTCCCTATGGAAATAGGCAAGGAAAACCAAACTGAAGCCTGAGCCTACCTTTTCTGCCAATGAGATGAGCAGAACACAACCCCTTCACACAGAGTATGCTGGATAGGGTAACTACAGCCAAAATATTTGGACTCCTTGCTCTCCTCTTGGGAGAGCCCCTTCCTGAAGCACTGAGTGTTTCTACAGCAATAAGCTGCTTTCTGAGACCAAGAATAGGGACTAGACAGTTGGTAAAAATGGTTTCTCTCAGGTACCTAATAGCTGAGGCAATTAAAAGAAAATTAAACTGACATGTCTAACTTACAGTATAAGAGATGTGCAGTGGTGAAATAATTAAAAGTTACTGCTGAGAACATACTGTTTTCACCCATCTGTTGCAAAGAACAAAAGGGCAAGAAGTATTTTTGGCTTGGTTTTTTTTCTTTTTCTTTCTTCTTTCTTCCTTGATAATTGCTACTATTGCTGCATCCCCAAATGCTAGAAGTGAAGGGTTTACCAAACGATGGCAGACATATTTGTGATTGGTACCTGGTTTATCCAGCCTCACTTGGTGACGAACAACATTTTACCAGCCAGATCTCCCTGCTCAAGTTATTCACATGAGGGGCTCAAGTCTTTATTTTCTGGTCTATAGCACTTGCCTGAAGGATCTTTCCATCAACTGCCTGGGGGCAGCTCCATGATGAAGCTGTACTCCCATCCCTTGCTGTCTCTTACTGTCCAGCATCATTTGCTTCCCCACCAGTTACACTGATGTACCAACTGTATCTGAGCCTCTCATACAGGGGAAATGGTTCTGTGAATGGGAAGACTCACCTTGCATCATCCTCATGCAGACAGGCTCATGCTGCCAGCTCCTCCCAAGAGCTCAGCTGGCCACCTGTGCAAAGGGACTTCCCAGCTGTTTTTTCACAGCTCCATGAAACACAGTGCTCAGGAAGGAAGATTCACTCCCTACCTCAGTGTCCCATAAGACCTGAAAGACAAGGAAAGGACAGGGGACACAGTAGGTACGCTTTGCCAACCTCTTCATTGCAGTAAGTGGCCTCATGTGTGCGAGAAAACAGGAAGCCTGTTCCACCTTTCTCATCAGCTAAAAGAAGAGTGATATTTATTAAGTACCTGCTGACCAGATCCAAGTCCCAGAATGCTCTTCACATGAACCTCATACTTCTTGACAGAACCCCAAGTCATCCCTGCCTTTATCATTATCTCCAGCAGCCATGCTTGGCTTACACTGTAGCCCATCACCCACAGGCATCCCTCCTCTGGCCCTTCCTTCTACCCTTCCTGCTATGGCAGCCTGATGCTGGGTTCATTTGCAGAAGGTAACAGTAGCATCAGAAAGTTTCTGATGTTTCCTGAGTCAGAGTATCCCCAGATTTTAGTCTCTCTCATGCAGAGCGAAGCTTAGTATTACCCTGGGCTGGTGTTTAGGACTGACCTTCTGGAAGAGACAACAGGGTTCTG
This sequence comes from Psittacula echo, assembly GCF_963264785.1. NCBI lineage: Eukaryota > Metazoa > Chordata > Aves > Psittaciformes > Psittacidae > Psittacula > Psittacula echo. The sequence continues at coordinate 22,262,057 of NC_137740.1, forward strand.
TACAGTTTCAGGACCAGCATCCCCTTTCCCCACAAGGTAAGCAGGTAAGGGATGAAGCCGAGAAATGTAGCAGGTGTGTGCTGCTCCAGAGTCCACATAAGTCTGCTTCAGCCTGTCCAACCTCCCATATGCAAGCTCTTCCAGAGAGGGTTTGGGGACCAGTCTGGAAGAATAAGGAAGGTGCATGCTATGCTGACTCCATCATTTCCACTACCAGGAATGGTGGTCATGTTTTATAGGTCTGTACACAGCCAGCAAAATCTTTACAAAGCAGGTCAGAAAAGTAGCTTAAAACTCTTCCTTAAGTTTCCTGATGAAAGAAGCAAAAAAACCCAGTTACAGCAAACTGTGAAACAGAAAGGAAGTCAGGTCAAGACAGGTGCACAATGCACTCAGCAAGGCTCTGCACTGGAAATTGCTAAAAGCCCACCAGATTTGCTTCCCCATTTCAAGTACGAACAAAACAGATCAAGCTGGGCCTTTCCCTGCTCAGAGCTGGCTATCTTCTATATCACAAGAAATCACATCAATTTGAGGAAGCATATCCAGAAAGACAGCTGTCCTTGTTTCCAGTTTGGAGAGGAGCAGAGGTCCTTCACCCTTTTGCCTTAGTGAGTCTGACCTTTACAGCAACATTGCTGGCAGCACTACTCCTCTGCACTTTAGAAGGATGTCCGTTCTCCATTGCTGGGATGTTGCTTCTGGATTTCTTATTCTGCCCTTCACGGTGATAAAAACCTGCTGAAGAGCTGAGCCCTGGTCTCAGATCACTTGGCCATGCAGTGCTACTGAAGACATGCAAATATATCTGTAACTGATATATAAATGTGCTTATAATAAATATGCTTGTATTGTAATAGTATTGTAGCTGCCAAGCATGGGGGGGAGCCTAGCCTTATTTTTCACTCTTGCAATGATTACTGTCTGATCATTACAAATTGGATGCTGTGTCATAGTATGCAAACAGAGAAGGAAATAACGTAGTTAAAATTGGGAATATTCTTTTTGTTTACATGAACTCCCCTGTCCTGGAGGTATTATAAAGCTACTCTTGTATCTCAAGTGAATACACTGGAAATAAATACTACCTACTCATGTACGCCACGAACAAGAAAATCTCTTGTGCTTTTAGCTCACGCATGCTACTGTGGTCTTGAGCAAATCCAGGTATTTGTATAGATGGATAGTGTGTTTCAGTATCTACTACTGCATGCACGGACTGTACATCCACACATGTTCAGAAGTAATGCAAGACATGAGGTACTGCAACTACTCACAGATGTCTTCCTGTACCTCAACCCAAGTCAAGAAATAGTTCCAGTGCTGCAGACTCCTGGCCCTCACTGGTCTGGAATCACCACCTAGTTCTTGGCAGCTACAGGACTGTTTTCTTACCTTGTTAACAAAGGTGTTGCATGGTAAATATGCCTGCACATGTGGAACACAGAACAAAGGAAAAGCTACTACTCTACAGCCTTTCTGACCCTCTGTGATGGACATAAGTTGGGCAGAAGGAATGTAGCAAGGAGACAGGAAAATTAGCAAAAAGCAATTCCACTGTTCATAAACACCATCTAGCAATCAAAAGTACTTGCACAATCAGGATACCCTGCCTAGCTCAGAGCTCCATCCCTATGCTTGTGTCTAAGTGCTTGCCATAATGCTCTGGCAATGGTGGCCTGTGAAGGAGTCCTTTGGACAGCACAGCATTAAAGGGAACCACTTATTCCATGGCCTTTACAGACACAAATGAGCTACCAGATACACTGGCTATTCTGAACAAAGAAAAGTTACTTCTGCTGAAACAACACACTTCGAAACCTCTCTAATGAAGCAATGCTGTAGAGCAGGTCTATTTGCTCACTATTTCTCTTCATGTTTCAGCTAGATACTGTGACTAGCTATGTCTGATGTAGACTATCAGCATCTCAGTCTGACACTGTTAAGAGTATCAGGGCCATTTCTAAACCTTTATATTAGAACAGTAAAGTGCAGAAGTGACAATCTCTGGGTTAAATTAAGCTCCAATGGATTTCTTGCAGCTTACACAGGAGTTAGTGGAAGTTCCTTTGAAGAGGGTTCAACATGCTTTTCCCAGAAATCATCACATTTTAATTACTCCTTTCACACATCCAAGCACCTTATATCCAAGTCAACCTTCCAGGCAAGTATCTTTTTAATAACCTTTTAGTTAAGCCTAGTAGTTTTCATTTCACCAACCATTTACTCTTCCCATTAAACAGACCTTTGTTCAAAACACTTTCACCATTATGCTCTTACAGATACAAATTTCACCAACTGCTTACACCAAAAAGGAGAACAACTAGATGTTCCCAATTACAACAGTCTAAGCAGAACAGTCACACAACATAAAAGTACACATATTTGTGCAGTTTAATTGGATATTAAAACCCACTACAGAAAGAGCACTGCATACCTGAGGGAAAAAGCGAGATCCTGAAAAGGGAAGATTGTAGCCAACAACTTCAAAATGGGTTTAGGTAAGGGTGGAAACTTAATGCATGATAGCTTCTGGAATAGCTTTGTCACCTTGATACCTGCCCTCTCTCTAGGTCACTTCAGATTGTGTTGAACAGCAAGGTCCCCACAGAAAGGGCACTGATGCCCTCTTTCTGCAGATTATTTAGCCACATCCAGGACTTTTTACACACAAAGATCTTTCCTCTTAGAAAAGCTAAGCAGCTCTCAGATAAGACTGACCCTTTGCTAAGGAGCCCCATCAAAAGCCCTTCAAGAAACCTAATACCGTACTGGAACTACCTGCAGAAGGGAGTTTGGACAAGTCTCACTCACAGCTGTAGTGAACGCACATGGTATGCAGGGTCCAGCCATCCCAGCAGAGGTATCTACATTAAAAAAGTACATAATTTCAGAGACAATAGAACACATCCCCAAGAAGTGGGATGCAGATCAGTTCCATAATCTGGAGACTTCTTTGAGGAATTAAACTGACCCATTAGTGAGGCTGGGAGAATTAGACTCACATTCATAATCACGCTAAAGCGTTGCTGCGCACAGTGGTTCAGCTTGGTCTGAGCCAAGGACCTCACATCAAACACAACAGTACTCACAACTGTAGAACGCCTGCTCAGCTGTTGCATGGGTGGCAGGTGCTGAGCAGCCATTGCCATTTCTTACTCTATGAAATATGCAAACAAATGGCACAAAACAGATACACTAAACAGCCTAACAGTAAATGCAAAGGTACATTACCCTGAAGCTTTACTTTCACTCTGCTGTACAACTTCCTGATGAAAAGGCAGAATGCATTAGAAAGAAATTAGTGAAATTATGGCAGCTGGCAGAGGAAAGGAAGAAAAGCTTTCTGACATGGAAAGGAAATTAAGCCTGCAACTTAAGGACAAACTGGATGCATCCAACACAGTGGTTAACAGAAGATTAAGTGTCACTATTAAGTTTCAAATTTAAAAACCCCACTTCTATAACTGAGGCAATACATACCTCTTTGGAAGTTAGAGCCCTAGGGTATTTGGCAGCACCTGCTGAGTCTGCTCAGCTAGTTTCCTAGGAAGTTTTTCTTCACTAACCATTAGAATCTAAATCAAAGTGAAGAGTCTAGCAGACACTTTGGGTAGTACTCAGACACGTCACAGAACACAAAACATGCTTTCGTTATGAGAACCTTCCATGTGTGTGAAAATGTTTAAATGAAGAAGATTTCTATGCAATGAGTAGCAAAGGTGGCTTAAATTTGTTCTTCTGCTCTTTAAATGTGTTCTCAAACATTTCCTACTGAGTAATACTCAGCTGGACAGATTCAGAGTGCACAGTTCCACCAGACAGAAATGTATTCAGATCCCTCACTGCAAGAACATCCACTGTCATAGCAAAAATAGAGCTTTTTAACAGACATTCACTAATCACACAAAAGTGCATAAAGGATCAGTACTCCCTTAGATAGAAACATTTATGACATACAGCTGGTACCTTGAGTTTATTAAGGAACTGGTTTGTGGTGGTTTGTGGGTTTGGTTTGTTTGGGTTTTGTTTTTGTTTTTTTTTTAAGAACCAACACAATACTTCCCCTCCAAATAAATAAAAAAATTAAAACTCGAGATTGCAAGGAGAGAAGGGATAGAACAACAACTCTGGACTGTTCTAACTTAACAAAGACCTGCAATAACAGATTTCCAAACCCAGTGCCAAAGAGCCATCACTGTTAAGAAGGTAAGGCAAATTTATCCAGTGACCAAGACTGCAGAGAGAAGTCTCACAGCTCATGCACCCTTGCAAAAAGCACAAGCTGATGCATCGTCAGTTCAGCGAATTGAGATAGCACTAGCACTTGTGAGTGATTTCAGTCTTCTCAAGTCTCACATCTCATTATTCAGTGGTAATCAGGTTATTTTTTTCGTAGAAAGCTAGTTTAAAGCCAGTAAGTGCAATCTCTACCAAGTACAAGTTCCAGAGATCCCCATGATGCAGTGTTGCCTGTTAGCCACTGCTGGGAAGTGGGCCTGTACTGGCCAGAGTGCATGCAGTGGAGTGCTTTCTCCAGCCCAACTGAGCAAGCCTCATTCAGGTAAGAAGCAACCAAGGAGACCACAATCACAAATGAACTAAGAATTATGATTTATCCAATTTGTGTGTGCGTTCATGCCTCCGTAGGGTACCTGACTCGGTGAAGGAATGACCACAGTAATTGCAAGAGTAGGGCTTCTCTCCAGTATGGATGCGGTGATGGCGCTGGAGCGATGCCAGCCGGGTGAACGTCCCTCCACACTCCTCACAATAGAAGGGGCGCTCCCCAGAGTGAGTCTGCTGGTGTCTTTTCAGCCTTAGCAACTGGACAAACGCCATGCCACACTCCTGACACTTATAGGGTTTGTCTTGGCGGTGAATCACCTTGTGTTTGGAAAGCAGGTTAGGCTTATCAAAACCTTTGCCGCATGTTGGACAGGAATAAGGTTTACAGTCATCCTCCTCAGACTTTTGGTTCTCTGCAGAAGGCTGATCAGTGTATTCAACAGTGTGTTGGTTACGGTGCGCTATTGACCACGGGTTCCTAGCCATGCCATTTCCCAAGATCACCATGGAGCGCTCTATCTTGTGCACATTGCGCAGGTGCCTCCAGACATCAGCTGTGCGAATGAAACCCTTGTCACACTCTGGACATTTGTGTGGCCTGTCACTAGAATGAATGAGCTTGTGCATTCGCAAGTTTGCTGCACGGAAGAACTCTTTGGCACATACAGGACATTGGTATGAGTTTTCCACAAGATGAGTTTGCCTATGTTCCTGCAGCTCACTCATACCCTGAAAGGTGGAACCACACTTCTTGCAACCATATGGCAAAGCTTCCTCAGGGACAGGCTCCAGGTCTTCATCAAACACATCCACAAGAATGGTATTTTTGTTATCAGCACGTAGTCTTCTCTGTGGCTTCTCAGACTGCTCAGGGGAACAGTGCTCTAAATCTTTATCTTCATACTGCAGGTCAGAGTTGGCACTGGAGGGAACACGTATCCCAGCTGTACTCTCACCTCGTTTCTGGTAGTAGGTCTCATAGGATTCTTTGTCTTCATACTGCAACTCTGCAGGAAGCTCCTGCTTACCTGGAGGTCCAGCAGTGTTGCAACAAGGAGTGCATGTCTCTGAGTAATTCATGCCTACCTCCTGGAGGCTAGATGTGTGGCCCACCTGCTTAGAGGTCTTCCAGGAATAATTTGAATGCTTCGCACCTGTGTCACAAATGTTATTCTCAGAGTCCCAGTCCACAATGCACATCCATCCTCTGAGGCATATGCTGTGTTCTTCTGCGGCTCATCAATGATATGTATGCCAAGAGCTTCAAGTCTTTCACGGGAAACTCATCTCATTCTCAGCTCTGTTTACCGTCCTCTCTACAAAATAAAACACACATTTCATCAGTGATTTTTCTGGTAAAAATAAAGTTATCAGAGTGAAATTTTTTTCCTGATTAAAAGAATGGGGCAGACTATTAGTTATGCAGTAGGAGACACAGAATCATCTATTATTATATATTTAGAAAATATATATTCAGCATACAAAACAGAAACAGACTACATTTAAATCCTGTCGTAATCCAGCCTTCACTACAAATATAAGTTGATTATTTCCATTCAAAATTCATCTAAAGATGAGAAATCTTCAGAACTCTGGGATTCAAGGCTTTTGACAAAGTCCTACACCATAGCTGCCTCCATAACATCTATTTTTCTGAGGATTCATGATTAATCCTTGTTTTTACCTTGCTAAATATTAACTAGGAGCACCAGTCACAAGGTGTTTCTTTTAGAAACTTGTTAAGTAATGCAGTGAGACCCAGAAACTGTGTCAAAAATCCAAAACTAGAAGTAATGTATGGAAGAGGGGTCTGGAGAGCTCAGGAGTGCCTTTGGCCTCCCATCCTGACCAGCATTATTATAATTGTCTTGAGGATATTTGGGGTCCCTGTGCAGCTACCAGTTAGCATCATGCAAAGAAGACATAATGCAAGGAAAGGCATGAAAGAACTGTCCAGAAAGCCAACCATATCCTGGGCTGCATCAAAAAGAGAGTGACCAGCAGGTCAAAGGAGGTGATCCTGCCCCTCTACTCTGCTCTCATGAGACTTCACTTCGAGTGCTGTGTACAGTGCTGGTGTCCTCAACATAAGGATACGGAGCTGCTGGAGCAAGTCCAGAGGAGGGCCATGAGGATGATCAGGGGACTGGAGCACCTCCTGTATGGAGACAGGCTGAGAAAGCTGGGGCTGTTCAGCCTGGAGAAGAGAAGGCTGCGTGGAGACCTCATAGCAGCCTTCCAGTATCTGAAGGGGGCCTATAAGGATGCTGGGGAGGGACTCTTCATTGGGGACAGCAGTGAAAGCACAAGGGGTATTCTATGATTCAAAGTACAGCTAGTAATCCTCCAGAGCTGGCCCACTGGAACAACCTACAGCTTCAAATTCCCTGGGTAAACTCCCTTTCCAGACCAGCCTTGCTAGCAGAAAATATAAGCAGTGGTAACTGGTCAGAAATAGCTGACTCAAACTTTCTTATGAAGAAGATGCTATTGTTTATGCCATACAAAAGCATGGATTCACAAGGGGTTTTCTAGATTGGTCCCAGCAGCCTCTGTTGACAGCAACTCCACAGGGAGCTTTCACTCATCTTTTTTAAACACTAAATTACTAATCTAAGCTCAGAAATTGCATTTTCCCGTCCTGATGGATGGATACCTTGAGAGCCCCCATCTTCTTTACACCTACTTTTCATATTCCCTTTACTCTCACTGTTTCTTCATTTCCTCTTAACTGCTTTTGTCTAGGCAAGACATTTCTGAATACAAAACTATATATATATATAAAAACACATATGTAAAAATGTACATTTCTGTATTTGTATGTGTACATGAATATAAAGCTTGTCTGTTCAGTTTCAGTAGGTTTAAATAGTTATAAAGGACTATAGCAGCGTGCATAAAGAGATAGGTCTTGTTCACATCTCAGAAAGGCCAGCTTCATGAGACACAAGCTGCGCTTTCTTCTGCTCTGATACAGAAAACATGCTGAATTAGTCTTCTTCACTAGTCACTGCCTGACAGAATGGCTCAAGTCACCCGCCAACTTCAACCATTCCCATTAATTTACTAACAAGTGTATGAGAACAGGAACTATTCCTCACCTCCTGCAAGGTGCTGAGCATCTCCCGCAGCACACCACCAGCTCGGTAACTGATCTGCTATTTTCTTTGTCGAAGAAAAACTTTTCACGGCAGGCTGGCACTGCTTGGCTTATGAAAACTCACGGACAAAGGCCAGTCCGGTTTCCACGGGGGGGGATATTTAAATCATGATGTAGGATTAAAAATAACAGCAGTAATTTAAAACTGAAAAGGTGGATTTTGGTCCTGGCAGAACGAACCCCAACTTCTCCCCGCGGCACAGCCGGGGGCTCCCCGCTCCCCGGCCCCGCCGCCACCGCGTAGCCCCTCGCGCCGGCGCGCAGGCCCCCGGCTAAGGCGGCGGCGGCGGCGCAATGGCAGCGCGGAGAAGCCCGCAGCGGCCGCCGCTGCCAGCAGCGGGGCGGGACCCGGGCGGGCCGCGAACCCCCTCCCGGCCCCGGCGCCCGATTCAAACTGCAGCGGCAGCGGTCGGCGGGCCGGGGGGGTTGGAGAAACGTCCGGGTGGGACAGCGGTTGGCTCCACGGGAGCAGGTGCCCTTCGCGCCTGTCTCTGCAGAAAGGCGCTCTCGAACCCCCGGTGCTTCGGGGACTGGAGCCGCCTCCCCAGCTCCAACCGGCCGCAAGTCACAGGGCGGTTGTGCCTCCTCTCCCCTGCTTTACAACGGCAATAACAGCGTCTTCCCGCAGAAGTCTGGCGGTGACTGGATTCACTTTCAAGCTTTGCTTTGGCAAACGAAATAGGCTCTGCTCATACAAATAAGGCTCTGTCCATATCCCCAACTTCTGCCTCTCACTTCCAACTCGAATAAGTATTTCTTCACCCCAAATGTCCAGAACTGCACTCCGTATCTTCTGTCTCACCAGAGCCTTTCACAGCAGCATTATTTCCTTTTTCTTAGGGGAAGTCCTTTGCCAGAGACAAAATAGGATCCCATTTGCCTTTTCCAAAGCCACAGTACAGCCACATTCTATTGGTCTTCCCAGGCTACTTCTCTCCTTCCCTTACAGCCGATAAGCCACCAGTCTGGAGCAGAAATTGTCCCCATTTCTCTACCACCACTTCTGGGAGACTTCTCACTCTTCTGTGGTTCTGCAGCCCTCTCTCCTGTTCACACTCCCTGTCAGCAGGGAGAAGCACCTCCGGGAAGCTCCCAACAGCTTCCGTTCAATTACAGCCAGTGGTCCTTGACCCACTCCCCTCAGCACTCTGCATTTGTTCCCCCATTATTGTACTGACCAGTTCTGTGCTTCCTGCAGTTGAAACTGCTCTCCAGCATCACCGTGTAATCTTGCAGAGACTGCTCCCATTTCTAACACTGCAGTTGTATTGCACACTGGACACCTATCTTGCTGCCTTAACAAAACTCCTACAAGTTTTGGAAATGGGCTTCTACAATTAACAGCAAATACAGAACTGAAATTAAAATTGAACAGGAGTGTATATTATTAGATGCAAATATGGTGTATAAGAATGCTTCAAGTTCTACATCTTTTTGATCTTGCAGCTCTTTCTAAAAATAAGCAGGAAAAAAGAAACTACTCTGCTGAGAATCAAGAGTGAGGAAAAGAAATGTACCTACTCCCTTCACACAGAAAAGTGAGCTACTTCTGAGAGCAGAGTAAGTGGTAGTTCAGTTCCTTCAGACTAGGCAGTTAAAAATATAAGTTAGCAACATTCCTTTAATGACAGTCCTCGAATCCATGAGAAACCCACATGCTGCTTAGCATGGCAAACCTTATAGAGAAAGAACCCCCACTCCAACTCTCACAAACTATGAAAAAGACCTCAGATAATTTTCATTACTTTTATTATAATTTTTTGATTTTAAAATTCTTAAACATTTCTTACTGCAATGCAGTAGCTGGGCAAGATAAATGCTTTCTTCCACCTGGACGTGAGATGCATGGAATCACATACCCCTCCCACCTCCCTTATGGAAGACAAGCATACAACCCTCTCCTCATTCATCAGTTCTCACAAGGAAAGCTCTAGTGGTACATAAGCACATACAGCACCGATATCTCCACAGCTAAGCATGCCTGTGTGGGTGCACATGATGAATGGCTATTTGAAAAGAAACCAAACAAACCATGGTTTATCAGAACTAGTACATTAAAACATGAGAGGATGTATGGAGAGAAGAAATGGATGCATTGTACTGGCCAAGTGGGCTGTGCAGCCTCACAGTGGCTCTTCTGAAACCCAGCCCCAGAGGGTGGTGATTATCTAGACAGCAACACTGTAACTTAACAGACCACTTGCGCCGATCTCCAGAAGAGTCCAGCCAGTCCTAATTGTATCCAATGGCAACTCGACTTCAATCTGATACAACAGCAACATTTTCTCTTGCAGCTGCCAATCAATGGTGTAATGCCAGCAATCAACAGTCTTCCTCATAAGGATGATGGAGGAATGACAAAAGTAACTCCAGATGCTCTAGATCCTCCTCATCCTCAAAAGCATCAGTAAGAATGATGCTTTCATCATCCTCCCTTATCCTTTCTTGAGGTTCCTCACTGTTGTTCAGAGGAAAGGCAGTCTAAATGTTCATCTTCACACTGCAGGCAAGGTTGTGGCATTGGTTGAATTATGCATCTGGTAATGAGTTTCAAAGGTTTCCTCTTGTGGAAATCACTTAAGAATTCTTCAGCTGTGTGACAACTGTCATTAACAAAGACCAAGTTCACCCCCATCCTGTAATATCATATAGTGCTTACCTGTTAGTAATTGTGGAGATGGGCAGTACAAATTCCTGTGACCTCTCATGGCTGGCTTCTTTCATCTCAGCTTCCTTGGAAAATAAACAAGAATTTCAATATTTGCCAGGCAAAGCTAGCATTTAAGCTGTCAGGCTAAATGAAAATACTTTAGTGGTAATAAATAACACAGAATACGGCATTTGGTGTCTCATGGGTTAGATCAAGAACCCAAAGCAACTCTGTTCCTCCTCCTCCCAAAGCACTGTGTCCTCTGCTGCTGATCCAAGATGAGACAGAAAAGGGCTTCTATGGCAAGGTGATAAAAGCAGTACGTACACACTCCAACACTTAAGACTGACAAAACTGCCAACACACTCATAAAATTCATGAGCACAGTCCCAAAACCAGCCTCTTGCTGGTTCTTCACTAGTGAAGAACAGGCCAATCTACTAAAGTTTCCCTTTTAACCTAAAATAAAAAAGGAAATTCAGAGGTCTTATTTCCTGTTCATTGGTCTTTCGACAAATATACTTAGTTCTACCAAGTTCCATATATTTATTTTTTTCCTCCTAATACTAAGGTATTTAAAAAGTGCTCTGCCTTCTCTTTCGTATGTTGCATTTATAAGCATACAATTTTACTACATTCTAAACCTTTCCCATCAGCCTTGATGAATTATTCCAGCACACATACAAAAAAAATAAGCTGCAATCCTCAGGGAGAAGGAGGCAGAAAATTAAGTATATGATTCCTTACTGAATAACAATAATAATGGTAATTATGATGATTATAATAATGATGATGACGAGTTACGTTATTGGTGCTTTGTACCCATCCTACATTTATATTCCCAACACACATCTATGGATGCCAAATCCTTTTTATTTATGCTACCTTACTTTTATGTGCTTAAAATGTGAGGAGTCTGTCAGGACACACGAGCATCTGTATTTGTCAGTTTGATCTGCTTTGGAAGAATTTTTTTCTTAAAAAAAAAAAAATTGACTCCTCACTCCCATGTTTCCATTAAATTTGCTAAAATGTGCAAACTCACTCGCTGTCACAATGGGAGCTTAATATATCTTATTAATGGCTTAAAATCACATTCTATCAAAGTTTATGTTCTATTAGTCATATAGATTTCTCCCCTGAAACTTTAAACATCTGAAAGCTTCAGACTCTTTTACATAAACAAATCCCCCAGGTTTTTTTTCTAAGTAGGAGCTGAATTCAAGGAGTCTTAATATTTTGCTGAACTTTCAACATGCCAGTGGAAAGTGGACTCGCCTTAGCACACTGAACTGTGGTGGAAGAGTAACAATAGGTGTTGGTTTTTGCTTTTGCAAGAATATCATCACAGCACCCAACAGCAAGTGTTGTCTTACCAAACCTGCTACAGCCAGAAAGAGAGAGAGCAGCAGCCAACACTCCAACAGTACCCTGCTGAAAGTACAACTAAGGGAAGGTTAAGGATCTCTGATGGGTCCTCTCTCAAAACATGTGAAGCAAAGAATTGTTACACTATCCCTAGCCGCCTCCAGCCTGCTATCATACCATGATTTTTCTGTGAATCTTGCCAAGGTCTTTGGGAACTGTCATCTGTCATTCAGCTGGCATCTCATGAACAAGGCATTTGGAAAAAAATTAACACATTGAGAAAACAAGTCCTAACTACAGTAAAAGTCTTTACGAAATCTAGACTCAAGCTGTAAAGAACATGGAACAACTAACAGGGAGAAACTAAGCAAGGATTGTAAAAAGCTGGCTAGTCAAGTAACTTTCTGGCATGCTTTAGTTTCTCAAACTTGCATTTTCCTTTATACATATAGATCTAGACTGTCAGCAAATTTCTGTGCAGAACTGTTGCAAACATCTGATTTTACAAACATCCCCAGCCCAACTCTGACAGCTCAATTCAAGTGCTGGACATGCAACACTGTAGAAGAGTCTGCAAAGTAATACCTGACCCTTCTGGTGCAAGACAGTGCATATGCACAACCAACCACACTCTATGGCTGTCTGCAATGGCTGGAGTTTTAGATAAGTCTCTTACCTGCACATGCACTTTACACAGCTTTGGAAACCCTCAAAATGAGTACATAAGAGTTAAAGGAGAAATCTCTACCTACTGAGCAGCTCTCTCAGTACACCTGACCTGTAACCGGTGGTTCTTATTGTAACTTTTGGATTAGTAGGCTGACTCAGAAAAGCATTTGATAACTAACTCAAATAACCATTTTTACTAGAGTACCTGATTAAGTCTAAGCGGGACGGTTTTAGTAGTGTCCCAGTAAAACATAAACTCTCTCCAAGATCTGTTTTGACTAAGGACACCGAACGAGCAGCTCTGACCGAAACACGGCATTTCGCTCGGGCCACCCCAGCACTCCGAGAAGGCAATTTCCCAGCCCTCTCCCCTCGCTCCTCCCAGGGCAGAAGGGCGATGGGACGGCTGGAAGCTCACGCTGCCCGCGGTCGAGAGCTGCCCTCGCTGAAGCAGGGGCGCGACTGCGAGGGCAGCGGCACTCCAAGTCCGGCCTGGCTCGCTGCAACCAAGGTATGCCGGCACCCTGCGCAGGGAGCGAGCACGCCAGCCGCCCCCTAGATGATGCTGCTGTGTCCCCGCCCGGCTTGACGGACAGCTCCCGCCACCAACCGACGCGAAGGACTGTCCGGTGCAACACACTGCCGCGCCCAGGGCACCGCGGCGCTGGAGCCGCTCCTCCGGAGCGCTGCAACCGGAGACAGGCCTCGTCACCACGCCAGGGACCGACACAGCCAGAGAACTGCCCCGTCACACCCCTGTGGCACTGACACTCAGAGACTGCAGTGTGACTGACACAGCCGGAGGCCAGGTCCTCTCACAACCCTTTGTGTGAGTGACCTGCTCCTGCCACAGCCCCAGTGGGATTGTTGCCGCCAGGCACGTCCCGTGTCACACCTCCAATGTGACTTACACCACTAGGGGCCTCCCCGTCACACCTCCAGTGTGACAGACGCAGCCAGAGACCGGCCCATTTCATCCCCCAGCGGGCCTGAGACAGTCACACACCAGCCTCCGACACTCCCCCAGTCTGACTGACACCCAGACACAAGTCTCTGCTATTCTCCCAGTTTGACTAATAGAGCCAGAAGCAGCTTCCATCACATCCCCAGCGTGACCAACATAGCTGGGGACCGCCCCTTGTTACACGCTAAATGTGACTGACACCGGCAGGGACTGCATCTGTCACACCCCAAAGGTGACTGACACAGGCAGGGACCGCATCTGTCACAGCTCTAATATGACTGACACAGGCTGGGACTGCCCCTGTTATACCGCAAATGTGACTGACACTGTCAGGAACCACCTCTGTCACACCCCCCGTGTGACTGACATAGCTGGGGACCACCCCTTGTCACACGCTAAATGTGACTGACATCAGCAGGGACTGCCCTGGTTACACCCCAAAGGTGACTGACACCGGCAGGGACTTCCCCTTTTACACCCCAAATGTGACTCACACCGGCAAGACTGCCTCTGTCACACCCCCAGTGTGACTGACACTGTCAGGGACCACCCCTGTCACCCCCACCAGTGTGACTGATACAATCAGTGACCATCTTGTCACTGTTCCAGTGCGTCTGAGACCCTGAGTCTGTCCTGCTGTCAGATGCGCCTACGTGACTGACACAACCAGACACCAACTCCTGCTCCAGCCATCAACGTGACTGTCATGCTCCACTTATGCATCACAGTCCCATGAGGCTGACATAACCACCCCCAGTGAGACTGTCACTCAAACCCCAGCCCTTGTCACCCCTCCCAGTAGGGCTGATCCAGCCAGAGCCCAGCTCCCACTACCACCTGTCAGCATGGCTGAATGGCAAACCTTCCCACAGCTGTAGCCTGACTGACACCCAGGGCAACCATCCCATCAGCACCCTGTATGCAGGCCCAAAAAACCTGGCAGCAAACAGCACTAGCACACCTGCCACTCCACCAAATTGCCTGACAGGGATTAGTCACCTGTCGCAGCCCCTCATGGCTGTCATGTCCCCTCTTCTCACACAGCTGGTGAGCCCAGGCCATGTCCCTTCATGGGGCCAAGGAAGCCAGAGAGCAGCCTCTGCTCACAGCGAGTCTCACTAGACGTCAAAAAACAGAACAAGAGATGGCACCACCATGCTCACAGGAGTAGCACACTATTCTGTAGGGTCCTTAGCAATGCAAACACCTCATCAGGGCACAAAGGCCTCCAAAATGAATAAAAGTGCCCTATCTCCATTATGTGTTCAAGCCCGCCTACTCAATCCTTCTTCAAAACACACCCATTGGGCGAGAAGGATATTTGTCTTCTGGAGATCTTTAAAATAAACATTTAAATGCCCATAAATTCCAGGCTGCCAGGTGAAAATAATTGACATACAACTGTAACAGGGTTAGGGATGCTGAGGCATGGTGTGACACTGCTCTTTTTCTTGCACCTCATCCCAGTTTCCTGCTGACAACGTGTGTTCCAGCTTCTCAAGATTTTTTCCCCCTCCCAAGAGTCTTTTATCGGTTCAACAAGTAAGGACAAGTTGTCTGTAATTCCTAATCAGAAGTCATGGCATTTGGGAGATTGAACACTATCCTGGAACATCAGTTCTGCCAGTTTATCAGTACAGCCTTTGTCACTGCTGTTTACACACAGTCAGTGCAAAGCTTTTCACACAAAATCTTCTGGCTGTACATTAACACACGTTTTTTAACAACACAGGATGTCTGGATACAGTGTGGAGATCCAACAACAGCAGCCATGCCCCCAAGCCAAGGTCTGCCATGCCTATTGCACACTGTGATTTATTCTGAGACCAGCTGAGCTGCCCACAGATAATGGCGAAATGACGGTATGAGAGAGTGTGAGTGCACAATATATATGAGATATCCCCTAAATATACTGGCTATATGGGAGAAGCCTCCAGATCCAGGACTCTGCTAAATCAAGTCAGGGGTATGATGCCTGTGCTATGCATATGAGCTGTCATATTGTCTCCCACACAAGACCATCTCCAAAGGAACCTACACCTACTGCAATTATCCTGCAGCATATGGACATTTATAGGTCAACCTATGGAACCCAAATAATTTTCCAGTGTTATTTTGAAAAATGCAGGTATGGAATGAGATGAATTATACATACCTGAGAGCCATTAGAAAATGTCAAATCCCCTCTAAAATGCATTAGGAAAAAAAAAAATGCCTCCAGCTTTCCTCTGCAAGAAGAGAATGCAGTATGCAAATAAGATTCCCTAATAAAAATTAGCACTGGAATGACTCTGCAAGTGTATTTCTAATCCTCTCTTGTGATGGGGACAGAGTCTGGGGTTTTATCCTAACAGCCAGAAGCACCATAGAGCTGAAACTCTGACAGAAGAGCTACACTTTCATTGCAGGTGCAACCTCGCTGTATAATACAGGAACTCCTCATACAATGATTACAGAGCAAACCCAGAATATTTGTCACCCTTCTCCGAACTGAGCTGCAAAAACACCCAAACAAAACTTCTGGTGCCAACTCTATGAAAAGAACGCACGTGTCTTGACAGAATAATCCTGGATGATTTATAAATGAAGACCAACCAACAATGCAATATTCTAGGTGTTGCTGGAGGAAGGGGACTGGCAAATCCCAAATTCTGCATTTCCAGACTCTCAGCATTCACCTTCAGTATGTACCTGCCACATCTCCCAGTTATATATGCACCATTTTCAGTATATTTTTCCAAAGCTTCAGCTTCTGAAAAGAGCCAAACCCTCTGTTGACTGATGCTTCTGCTGGAGAGCTGAGATTTCTATAATTAGCATCAGACAGAATTTGGGAGGGAGCTGCCTCTTTTAGCTTGGGTTTGTGTTTTGGTTTGGGTGTTTTTTGAAAATTTGGATGTTGCACATTTTAGAACAAAACATTTTACTTAAAACATCAGCACATCAGTTCATAATTGCGGAACGGAGACAGGAGCGTGTCAGTAGCTGAAAAAGCATTAAAATTGCATGGAAGTGACTGAAACGTTTGCACAGAAGGGGGCAAATGGAGATAAGACAAGCAATCTGCTTGCATTCAGCTGTTGGGAAACTTGTACAGCACAGACTTAGCCTTTATAAGGGAAGCAAGCGGGGGGGGGAGGGGGGGAAGAAAAACTATAGAAACACCTGCTTTCCATTCTCTCCTATGTGTGCAAACTCTCTTTAGATGAACTACTGGACCACAGCTTTATCAGTGGAAACAGTCCTTTGCCACCAGAAGAGATCCCTCTCACAATCTTCCCATTGCAGGACTATGCTGGGAACCATGTTCATGAAGGTCAAATTGTTCAAGAGGGAGAAACCCTCTGCCCTGAACATTTTGGTCACTGCTGCGATGACAAAGGTGGCCGTCTTTGCACATTTGTATGAATTCCTTTTCATTTGTCTCTTTGTTAGTTTTCTTTGTCATAATCCTCAGGAAAAGTGAAGACATAAAAATCCCTTGCCAATAGGCAGCTATTGAACCCAGACTGGCCATTTTTTAGCTGCTGCAGGCTGCTGTCTCCGTTGAAAGAGGAACTTGGAGTGAATATGGTCATGTGTGACTAGGCACACTTGGGGCAGCAGAGAAGCTTTGTTTTCAGCACTGTAAACACTTCATAAGAGCTGTTCTTTTACAGGGAGCTGGTTCTGTACTGCCCCACGTGTATGAGGTGGCCATGTCAATAGCGGCAAACCTTGTGCCAGCACCATAGCTTTCCAGGCTGAACTACTCCAGCAAAACCCCTTTGCACTGCCCACGTGACTATGCAAGAAGGACACCCAACTTATATTAAATACACAAATACCTCAGCAAAACCCCTCTAACCCATGAGGCACAAAAGGTCTGGTTTGATTTGCATTTTGCGCCCTTCCTGACATGAAGTATAACAAGCACAGTATCATCTTCTTACACTGGGGAGATACTGCAAAGCACTTACCTGAAATAGAGGCATCAGTTCTGCATCTGGTAGGAAAACAAGCTTAACATTTAAAACTGCAAATAGGAACAAATGAAGTCCTGAATGACTGCATAAAGGAACAGAATGTACTAAAACTAAACAGGTAATTGCTGATAGATTATCTGGAAGCACAAGTTGACACCAAACAAACCAGGAGAGAGAGCGAAAAAATTGCCGATAACCAAAGCACAGCTCCAGTGCTGAGTGTGGTAACAGGCAATCTTGTCCTTGACACCTCTGTATTTGCTTTCTTAGAAACTCAAGAGTTATTCAGATTAAAAAACATCACTCGTATGAATCCAGCTAACATTATTCACACCATTTTGCACACAGATACTCCACAACTGCCTCTGTGACTTTGCATAGAAACTATACCTTGTTTTATATAAAATGATCAACTTGCCAAGTAAAATATACGTTGTCCCATTTTTTTTTTCTTTTCCCCCAGAGAACTGATACTTGAGGTAATGAATCAAAAAATGTAAAATGATCGGAAACCTCCTGGAAAAAGGGGATAAATAAATATTATTTTTGTTCAGCTGAAGAATATATTGGTAATCTGTCTTAAATTTAATTAGGGAAAACCACGAAGATTGGCTAGCTCAGCACAAAATTACTGACCTGTGCCAAGTTCATATTTGACAGAATGAAATACCGCTACTTAGAAAAGTTAGCTGAACAACACCTGCAAAGTGTGAATGCTGATAAGCTTTCAGAGGGGAAATACCTTTACAAACCCAGGCCCATTTTGAGGAAACACTTGAGAGATTCGAGAAGCGTGAGGAGTAATGAGGGTGCAGCCTGGGTGCCTTTGGGTACCCAGGACTGCCTTGGGGTGAGATTCTGGCTGTTGTATCCTTTTGGATGACTTTTAAACCAAATGATCATGGGCAATACAGACAAGCCAACATAATCAAAGCCACTCTCATAGGTAATAACTTCAAGATTCCCAAACCGCTTATAAGTATGTGATACCCAGATAAAAATTAATGACCCATTAGCTGCAAACAGCAAAGTACAAGGGAAAAACAGATTTGTTGATGTATCTATTTGCCATTTGCTGCCTGTCCTATCACTAAATGTGTTTCTGGTTATGGTTACTGTTAATTGCTTTTTATCTAGCAGTGGAGCTAAGAGGTTTCAGCTGAGATGGGTTTTTCACAGTGTTAGGCAATTACACAAGCATCCAGATGCACGAAAATTCCCTGGTTTGTAATCTGAATGATGCAGAACACAGCGAGCTATATTGCGCCTGAAGAGAGATTTCTGGTCTGGAAAAGGTCTAACTGACCAAGGAAGCATCGGAGAAGGTGAAAAAATGAATCACTGCCTCTTTACGCTTCACCTGTTACAACTCACAGATTAAAAATTCAGCCATGGTTGCCTGAATTTTAGCTCATCAACAGGAACACACAGAAGCATCGTATTTTCAAATACTCCACATCTTCTGAATACATTCCTCCTAAGGAGGGCTTCCTTGTGCAGTGTCATTATCTCCGACAGATATGCTTTGGAAATTTTCTCTCGGGGCTCCTCCAAGTTGACAAGTGAATTCTCTGCATCAGAAATATTTGTTCAGAGGCTGCCAGGCTCATCAGTCATTTCCCTGAGAAGGAGGCGGACCAGAGGGGATTCTGCTCTCCCTGCTCCTATTGCCCTATAAAAATGACGTTATTGAGGCAACAATGAATACAGCCACAATCCAGTGCCACTTGTCTCTCTGTGACACTGCTCATTTCTCTGTGTCAGGGTTAAGAAGAGCATTGCTGCCTGGCCTTAGCTCTCACAGCCAAATCACAAGCATGCCAAAGGCAAGAGGGTAAATGGACTGGCCTGAGCAGGACTTCAGCCCCTTGGGCACCCTCCTGCTCTAGGGGTTAGGAGGGCTAAGACATCCCTGCTGCTTGCCATCTACTGACACAGGGCTAATTATTTGAAACCTATAGAGGCAGAAGGGAAACACAAACATCCCAGCATGGGATTGTTTAACACGCACCTTTGGTCAGATGACAATTCTTCATGGAGTGTACAAGTGATTTATAACATCTCTGTGTAGCATCATGGATGGATGAGTAGAGAATGGCTGGATCTCAGGCAGCATCTAGACTTGTGGGTTGCCAAAGGTCTCTAACAGCTCCTGATTTACTTAACAAAGAGCTCCTTCCTGCATCTCTGACTGCCATTTCATCCATCATTAACAAACCACTTAGGTGTCTTATGGCTGAATGCTGAGATTTCTTGTGTACACATAAATCAGTCTCTCTCTATCAAGAAAGCTCAGTTTTCACCTAGCCAGCTCTGAAAGCAAAGGCTCTGCCACAAGAAAGAAAAATACCTTCCTCTTTTCATTCTCAGACATGATACATGACAGTCTTCTGCCTTTCAAATGTTATTCACTACTTTTCATTCCGTGTTCACCAATTATTAAAATTATTTTGCTTAGGCAGAGACAAGCAAAGTACAATGTAGTTTTGGGGTTTTTTTTTCATCTTTCATGCTTTTGTCACACAAGTGAGGATTTGATTTGATCACTGTGAAAGATGGTTAAGGACTCATTTGTAATGATTATTCCACTTTTAAACTGTTGCTGCTCTGCTACACGTTTGAAATCAGATGAATCCAGTGGTGAACATGTCAGGTTTTGAAAGGTGTCACAGGAGAAAAAACATTTTTAGTTCATCCTGCCAACAAAGGTATTATGCTGAATTTTCAGGCTCACCATTACTGCTCTGTCTATGGTTTCTGATGCCAGAAGAGGAAGACTCCTTAATTAACAAAAGAAGCTGGGAGATAATCTTGTGATTAAGTTATTGGAGTAGGACCTTGGAGAACTGGGTTGATTTCTCAGTCCTGGACTGATGGCTGTGTGATCTTATTCAAATCACTGCACGGAGATAGATGCAAAACATTGGTAGTGACAGCTCTCCATAGGCTGCAGGCACTGCGGGCAGGGGCTGCTGCACATTGTATTTTTCATTATTACTAGCTGGAATCAGTTCTGCTGTAGCACAAATAGAAATAACACACACACATATTCCCCCCCGCCCCCCCAACTCTTAAGTGCATTTCAATTCTGCAACTGGCCTTTGCTCAAGCTTGCTATTTTTCCAGAATCTCCTGTAATTGACTCTTTCTAATGTTTGGGGTTTTTTTTCTCCCCCCTTTCTTCTGTTTCCTAGTGAATGTCTTTACCTTCTGTCTGTTGCAAATGCGAACAGTTTTAATTAAGTGCTGTTGAAATGTCTTTTGCAGTTTGGCATCCTGTTTGGTTTCACTCCTCTCGTTCTCTTTGCAGTTCTGTTCCTTCCCACATTGCTTATGTTTTCTTGTTTGTAGAAGCTCTTCTTTATATGCATAACTTAATCATGCTGCACTTCAGTTTCATCTCTAATAAGCATAAATAGGGAAAAGGGCATCTAAAGCCCATCTCTCCAGATGCTCCTTAAATAGTCCTCTTTTCCTTTAGTGTGCCCCTCAAATGTTAAGTTATTCCAGCTAATCTTAAGAACAAAGCACTCAGCTCAGCTCAGTGGGTTTGTTGAATTTTCAAATCATATTCTTAGACAGCTTCATTTTTTCTACAACTTTAGAGATCATACTGAGTGTACACCTTCAACTGAGGGCCAGAACAGCAGGGAACTGCTCAAGAAACTCAACACAGAACCAAACCCCTAGGGGTGGTGCTATTAAAGCCAATTCCTCACCCTCTCCTTTTCCTACTCTAGGGTTGAACTACTGGACTTTGCTTTTGGCCAAGTTATCCTTGCTGTGTCAGCAGCAAAGCTACATGGTCTTCATTCCCCATGGAGATTCGCTATCGGTGTCTCCACCTCTGATCAGTGAGCACTAGGTACAGCAAATCATTTTTCTGTATTAACCAGATCACTGTTGATCTAGTTACATTCAGCTTCTCTTGGGAAGTCAGTAATTTCAATTAAGCTCTATTATGCATTTACTTCTAGTTTTATACGATGAGACAGACTTTCCCTTTTATTCTTCCTGATCTCCAGCAACAGTACTACAAAAATCATAAGAAATAAGGATGAAATGAACTGCAGAGATCTGGCATTTCACCTCTCTAATACAAAGGCATGGTCATCTACACCTAAATCCACTCCAAAGATAGAATTTTAACAGGCTACACACACAAAAGTTTAGATGCAGTCTCTGTGATCTTCCTCACAATCTGCTTTAGCATTTACCGTATACCTCTCATGTCCATCTTTTCTTTCTCTCCTCTGTTGTGTTCAAGCTGCATCTGCTTTGCTGTTGTTTAGGCCTATTATTTCTTCTCCCACCCAGCCCATGTGTGGTGAGTGTGATTTTTACAAACATGCAGCCTGTTATCAGATCTCCCCAATTATTCCCTTCCTTGACTGCTAACCTGGGCCATAGAGAAGTGGCAGAGGGCAGGCAATGCACCTTCTGAGCAGCTTAAGTTTGGGATGAAGTCAATCCCACCAAAAAAAGGTATCTGAGAAGCAAAGATTAGCAAGACAAATTTTATGAGAAGTGGATAAATTAATATTGACACTTTAAAATGCATTTTTCTGAGGTTTGACGTAAGCCAGTCAGGCAATCGTCTCCTATCATGTTATCGGGAACAACTGCCTTGCAATGAAATCATTTAGCCATGCGTGGAAAAAGAGAGGATTTGACAGAAGAAGACGTGTTGTGTGATGAATGGAATTTACCGGCAAACCTGCACACTGCACAATCGCTGCCCTGCCACCAGCCACGGGAGGCTGACTAACACGGTAGTGATCTCTGGTGAGTTTAGTTCTGGTGCCAGTTCTAGTCAAAAGGTGTACAGCATTACCAGGCTTTCCTTTATGCTTTGGAATATCAACAAAACCCTTTGAAGGTGCTCTGAGGTGGGACACTTGGCTTTATCCTGACCTTGGGAAGCACACAGGCTTGTCTCTTCTTCCATGCCTTTTTTGTGAGAGCATTCCAGCATGGCTGTCCACAGCTAACTTGGTGCAGCAATTCCATCTCTGCAGGTAGGACTTCTGTTTTAATGCTTTCCAGCACAGGTGAAGAAATTGGGTTTCATTCCTGTGTCTTCAAATAAACACACACACACACACACACAAATGAAAATCAGTATCCTGTAGCTTTTTCCTCATGAATTCACCAAGTGCTCCTGGTTCAGTCCTGAGGGAACACCGGTTGAATTTGATTCCCTTCTGCTCTTAACCACTTACTGGAAAACCAGCAGCCCTGCAAGTATTTAAGGTTAGAGCTCTGTTCTGGGCCCACAGCAAAAAATCCAAATCAAATCCAAACTATTAACAAGTGGCCTTTCAGCTACACCAGATGAAAACTGTACCCTAAAAATCAATTCCTTCAGCTGCATTATTCAGGCTTCCTTTGGGCATTTTGGAGGACTCAAAGCTTTGATCTGGCTGGAGTCTGCTTTTCCAAAAAACTGCACATGTCCTTTTTAAGATAGGCTCCAGCCCAAGACAAGAGGGGCCAGAACACCAAAAAAGGCTCCAGGGTTTGATGGCTCAGACTGGAGTGAAAAACTTTTCAAGAAACCCTTCTCAGCACGGCTTCCTGCTCAAGTTTTCAAACCCAGCACTGAAGCAACCTCCAGAATTATCCAGCACGTTGTTTACCTAGTGCAGGCACATTATACATATATATATCTGACACATTATAGGTTTGTTCATGCTTAATTGAAGTAGGAGAAGCCCTTGGTAACTTAGCTCTGACAGGCACCACGACATTTTCTTTCTACAAGGGGAAACCTCAAAGACTCTCATGCCTTATAAGGTCTGGCTGTTTCCACGGTTCACATTTACAGAGGAAATAGGTAAAATCTACAGCTACTGGAGAAGAAAAAGAAGTCTTTTTAACGTGTAGAGTGGAAACCCTAGCTTCAAAATTAAGGCAGCTAAAATCGCTAGTTGCCTTTCAAAATGCTGGCCAAACAGCTGCTGTTTGACATTTCTGTGTGCAAAGTTACTGTACAAAAAAAGGGAAGAGGAGAGACATGTTTGGAAGCACAGCAATAGCTGAACGCAGAAGAAAACACATGGCTTCTTCCAGCCCGGATTGTGTCATTTAGCGCTTGTCTGGGTGGCAGAGACGAAGGCATCAAATCCAACATGCTCATTGGCTATCGAAAAAACATCCGGGGTAAAGCAAGCCAGCGATGTTAATGCTAACAGTGGGTCACCCTGGCTGCACTGCTGGACTGCACCAGCTTTTGGTCACCTCATGCGCCTCTCATCATTGCAGGAAAGCTCAAGACAGGATGCTGTGTAATATGTGTAATATGGATGGGGGACTTTTTTCTGATCCTGGGTCGAAGCGAGGACTCCTCCAGCCCTCATGGTAGGTCTGTTCAGCATTACCATGTCTGCTGGGCCAAGTTCACTTGTGACAGCGGAGATGCAAAGGGTGAGCTCCAGTCTGGTGGAAGGCCTGAAATGTGCCATAAGAAAATCAGAAGCCATGGCAGAGCGAAGGATGCCAGCACCATTAATATAATTGTCAGGGAATTCTTACAGATGAAGATGACGTGGTTAGATAAATTCATGGTGGTACTGCAGATGAAGTGCATGCCACTAAG
This sequence comes from Psittacula echo, assembly GCF_963264785.1. Taxonomy (NCBI): domain Eukaryota; kingdom Metazoa; phylum Chordata; class Aves; order Psittaciformes; family Psittacidae; genus Psittacula; species Psittacula echo. The sequence goes on from NC_137740.1 coordinate 22,286,000, forward strand.
CTAATGAAAGCGCAGCCCTCATTTCAAGAGGGCCTCACTGCAGTATCAGCCATCAGCTCATTTTTGCTGGTTGAGATAATGGTGATAGTGGGGCAGCAATGCCAGCAAGCAAGAAATACTCTGAGAAATGGTGACAGATGATTTCAGGAGTCCCTTAAAATAATGCTAAGGTACTAGAGCAGGAAAGAGGTGTAGATTAAGCTATAAAAGCTGACCTGTTGGATCAACTCCCTTCTCCATCATAAAAGAACGTCCCACGGTTACCAAGATGTTCAGCTACAATGAAACAGGTTTGATAGGCATTTCATTAGAATGATAGATGGGGAAAATAAATAAAAGGTGAAATCTTTCAAATGAATGGACAGCAAACCCCAGCAAGCAGGGCCTCTAAACCTACACCAGAGAGAAAACAGATGCTGCTGAGCTGGCAGTGGAGGAAAAACAGAGGAAAGAATGCCAGGTGCTCCAGACACACTGAGCTACATCAGTACCTGGAGTCAGGTTTCTCCTGCTGCTTGCTGCTGGGAACATAAGGTCTATACATCGAGAACAGGATCATCCTGGCCGTGGCAGTGGGGTGAGGCTGTGCAGCTCTCCCCTCTCTTCAAAGTTATTCCCCAACTGCCAGCTAGAAACCAGACACTACAAAGTCCTTAGCTTATTTGCCTTCATCAATATTTTAATAGATATTGGGTTTTACTGTAAAAGACATCACTTCTTGTTAATTTGAGTGGTGGAATGACACTGGCAGGCAGAATACCTTGGCTCCAAACAAACCCAGAGGGGAAAAGGGAAATATATTCCTAAGAACAACAATTGAAAAGAATCTAATTCAATAATAGATTTAGTTTGATATCATTCTGGCACCAGCAGTCATCTTCCTGTTATTTTTAGGTTCTGATGACGCCAACAGGTTTTGTTTTCTTCTTCATGGGGTTTTATTGTTGCTGTTATGCAAAAAAAATCCCAAGGAGAAAATTTCCATAGTTTAATCACATTGAATGAAATTGCAATTATTTCTGGAATTTAAGACTTTGTACCTCTAGATCCTCCGCAAAATATGTGGAGGTTTGCCTGAGTTCACAGAGGAGGATAAGGACTTCTTGGCTGGCTTTTTGGGCAGGATAGAGGGACGGGATGAGGACAGAAAGCAAACACATATTTACCTGGTGAGAGACTGAGAGGGTTTTCAGATGAAGCATATTACACAGCCCAAGAGGTAAAATTTAGGTTTATAAATACAAAACCAACATCAGAATCATCTTGTTTCATGTGACAGCTTCTTTCTTTGTTTTTTTCTTTCCAAGAGATTAGTCATGGAAGTATTTATTTAGTGATAGTAGCTGCAGTATCTATACAAACTAGGCACCAAATGTTACGAATTCCTGGTCCAGTATTATTTGTGATTTTCCCTAGGTTGTGAAATTCTTGATCTATAAAAAAAATGTGTGTTTTGAAGAGCTTTTCCCCATGATTTACTTTGTTTTGTGCATCATGAAGACTAATTTTCTTGTGTACGAAGTGACTTGATAGCAGGGTGTGGATTGCAAATACAGACTAAGTCAGAAGGGGCTCCCAAGGACAGCAAGGATGAAAAGAAGCATATCAGCATCAGCTGTTCGGCCTCCACTCAGGGTGCTGTGATGGGGAAGTGGTGTACCTGTTGAACCCTTACCTTTATTGACTCCGAATTCAGGAGCTATTGCAGATACGTGTGGTCAATTGACCATGACAGGGCCCTGTGGTTCCCGAACCATGTTGCCTGACACAAATGCTTGCTCACCAAGGTCCAAAGGGATGCTCACCTAGCTGCAAGCACACCTGCAGCATAGCTCAGGGTCACCAAGAAAAGATGTTATTGTTCCATGTCTGGCCAAAATGAAAGTTAAGAAAACCTTTGCAAATGAGGGAATTTGTACTTAAGGACAGCAGGATCCATATCCCCTCAGTGCACTTACTGCCAGGATTGAGGCATTTTCTGTTCTTGCTTGAGCACTTGGGATGAAGAGACTTTGATTATAAAGCTGCTTGGCTATGAGGAATAAGATGCAGCTATAAATTCATGTTTTCAAGTGTTTGTTCAGCTTAGATATAATTTTGGGGTTCTGAATTATACAATATCTCATATTTTTCGACGTTTAATAGCTGGTGAATTCTTTCTAGTTGGTTTGTTTATTTATTTATTTCTTTAATTTATTTTATTCTATTTTTACAATTATAAAAGGTATTTGCAAACCAGTTTTTTTCTTCCCAGATAGCTTCTGGCTGCTTTCAAGATGAAACTTGGCAGTCAGCATGCATTTCTTATTCAATAACAGACACAGATTCTGCACTTTAAAACTTGTGGTGGGTTCAGACCCAAGAGATTTTTTTTGCTTTCAAATCTACATTAAAATCACACATGACTTTTTTGTTTTTAAAGCAAAAGCTACAGCAGAAAACCCTAGGATGTTTATTAACAACAGCCAATTAGCTGCATATTGCCTGAGTGGCTCTCGTAGAAAGGGGTTTTATCAATAATAAATTCGTGGAAGCTGATGAATTTTACAGTGGGACAATTTGATATTGGGGAACCAGATTGCCCTGGATGCAAAACAAAAGTGAGGATGTGTGACTTTTTGTGTTTCTCTGGCAGTTTTCCAAAGCCAGCCCACATGAGCCCTGCCTGGTGGTTTTACTGTTTACCAGTCAGTTGGGGTTTGATGATGGGTCCCTGTGGGGTGAAGGACCTGAGAAGGACATTCATAAGCATTGCTGGATGAGAACCCTTGGCTGATCCTGCTCCCTCCAGGCTTCTGAACGCATCGCCTATTTCCCTGGAGGGAGGTGCGTCAGAGAAGAGGGAAATGTGCACATCAAATTTTAACTTTGAAGTGGGGGAAATGGTGGCAGATTTTTTCCTGGAGCTCCTTCTTATTCCCCCTTCTCACCCCAAATATCTTTTCAGACTTTTTAAAAGCTGGTTGGTTTGAGTATGCTCAGTTTGCTCAGACCACTGCCTTTGGGTAGCTTTTTGAAAAACATGAGAAATTAACATTTGAAAAGGTATTCCCACACACTCTTTGAGAAGGAAATGTGGCTTCCTTTTCCACCCACTTTATCACTAAGCGGCTTGGAGACAAATAATAGAGACTTTCATGGCCATTGTCGTTAAAAAAACGTCACCCAAGCTGGGGTAATCTCTCAAGGATGTCTTTGCTGAGATGAGAAATTGGACAGGGAGTTGCACCTAGATATCCACATATTGTCTCAGCTATTGTAGACAGTCGCCCACGGACCTCTGCTTCAAAGAGGAGGAAATGAGAGATGGAGAAAGTGAAGAAAGCCACGTCCAGAAACACTCACCTTTCAGCCAGTGCTGGCCCTACCTGGTCTCTGTCGCTGGACACCACAACAGCCACTGGCACTCCGTGAGGCTGGAGAATATGCTCTGGTTCCTTGTTGCCTGTTCTTCTTACACACATCTTTGGGTCCAAACACACAAGCAGGTTATTAGCAGCTTAAAGCTATCTGTATGGGCAGGTTGAGCCTGCAGTGTGCAGGGCAGCTTGCTTTAAATCACTAACCCTTTAAGCATCATCATGCAAACATGCAGGATTTGGATCTAGGACCTCAGTATCTTTCCTCAGACTGTACATCTTGTGCTGATGGACCAGCTTGCTTTGGAGTAGCATGGGGAAGGAACGAAAGGCTTTGCAGGAGGTATGTAGCTTGAGATACAAGGTTCAGGGAAGGGTCATGAGAAAGCTTTCTGGGTAAGAGGCTAACAGGTTAGGTGACTTACTGCACCAAGCATGGGGACAAAATTTAGACTGTTGGAGTGCAATATCTGGGAGCCAAAGCTCTCCTGAAGGGCCCACTTCAATGCAGCTTTAACCAGGTAACTGTGAGCAGTACCTTCACAGAAAATGAAAGAAAATTCAGATCCAGTTTGCCATCCAGGCCTCAGTGTTTTCTTGCCCATTTTTGCATGTGCACCAATCTGCCAAGCCAGATGTACAAATGTGTTGTGTCTGCAAACAGGCACTTGTATGGGGAAACACTGACGTGCGCGTTCCTGTGGGCAGGAAATTAGGTGCTGCACAGAGGCAGCAAGGAGAGATGGAGATGAGTGAAGCCTGGCCCCTCTCCCTGAGCACAAACTCCCTTCCTGTACTCCCTGACACCAAAAGGCTCAGATAACTAAGCTTAAGAAGACTCAGAAAGGTGGTCAGTGCTGCAGGACGTCCTTTCGACCTGTTTCCCCAGCAGGCTGAACCACCCTGCCTTGCTGGTGTTGCCATGGGGTTTGACAGGCTCCAATGCCTACCATGAAAGTCGTGATTGACTGTATCACATCCAAGGTGATGTGATTAGCTTGGATGTGAAATGAATCACATCATGTACTTACCTCATCTCACTTACGAATTCCTGCCTTCCCCAGGCTAAGAAAGGACACCCAAAGAAACAGGAAAGCTATATCACTCTAATCCAACATGCAACACTGTTTATCTTCTACTATCTATGAATAACCTTGTATAAGCCATTAAAAACAGGTGTAAAGTAATGCATTTGCTATGCTTTCACAAGCTAATTGGGAGCATTACAACAAATGATTATGTAATTAACCAGTGGTTCAACCCCAGTAGTCAGGTACTGTAATTCCAGCAGAACTACAAAGACTGTAACACTGACTCCTTTTAGAAGAAAGCATCATTATAATCTGAATCTCTGTTCTTAAAACAAATGTAATTCTCACAGAAACAGCAGTGGGAAGGGAGTGTTTTCCAGCTTGGAGTGCCCTAGAATTGATGATCTCCAAACATCAGCCCTGAGGGCTCCAGCAAAGCAGCCCTTAGGCTGTGCCTTTTGGCAGGGTGGGTAGGGGAATGGGTGAGATGGATTTCATCTGGAGAGCTGGATCTTCTCTGGAGCAAGCCTTAGCTGCCGGGTTGCTACACACAGCTGGTTTGGGCAGAACACAAAGAATTACTTAGAGAAAAGCAGGGAGGGGAGAAGAGAGACCTCTTAAAGCACATCTTTCTGTTCTCCTGGATATCCTCCTGGAGCCCCTGGTTAGAGTGATGGACAGCAGGACTAGCTCTCAGAGGGGAGAGGACACCAACTCCTGGTCAGGGTGGAAGACCCTTCATGGTGCCAGGTGCCACGATGGACTCAGTGCCAAAGGCCAGTTATGTCTGAGTCAGGGCCCAGTTCACGCTGCGTGGAAAACAGAAACACCTTAAAGTGTCCTAAAAACCCCGCAGAATCTGAGTATTAGCCTGCTCCAGCTTGGTCTGAATTTAGTAGCACCTGGAAAGGCCCAGGGTTGCTGAATATCAAGGGTGACATGCAGCAGAAGGAGCTGACAAACAGCTCCTTCCTGCAGCTCTGAGCACACTTTGATGCGCTGCTGTGTCTGATGCAGAGAATGCCGATCTGGCACTGAATTTCTCCTTTAAAATATTCCTCTCTCAGCTCCTAAAACATCACCCTCCTTCCCCAAAATAAACAAACAAGCTAGAAAGCTCACGAGCCTGGGAACAGGCTGCAGGCAGGAAGCTCTGCAAGATGACAGAGCTCCAGCATCCCACGAAGGCGGGGGCTTGTACATCCTTATGGCTCATGGTAGTTTCCGGACCCTTTGCATCACACCCCACAGCTCCCGCTCCCCCTGCACCACAGCTAGTGTGGAGGTGGCTCACATGTACATATACCCATAGCAATGTCACAGTGGATGCTGTCAGGATGCCAAGACAGGACTAGCACCAGCTGACCTCCAAGAGAGCTACGGTGCTGTAGAGCTGGTAGCTCACTGTGGAGACATGAAATCAGTGTTACTAACTCTGGGCAAGAATGACTGACCCCCTATTCAACACCACAGTGCTCCCCTCCATCCAGCTGGAACTGAAAGAAGGGCTGTGTAAGCCAGGCATTGAGACCTCACCAAAATTGAGGGAGCCAAGAAGGGGTCTGGTTGAGCACAGCTTCCACCTCTCATCAGCAAGGGCAGGATCAAGGGCTGCTAAGACTGCTCTCATCTGTGCTAAGGGCCAAGGCAGCTGAAACGTCTCTCCCTGCCTAAACCTCATCTGCCCTTTCTAGGTTTCTGCCTCCCTCCTTCCTCGAAAGCAATGAAGCAAAGTGAAAAACAGAGGCATTATTACAAACACTACCTGTTTCCATAGAGATTTGCTTATTAAACTACAGAAGACAAAGATGGAGGTTAGCAAGGAAAAAACCCTTGTGCATCACAAGTGATGTCTCCCCCGCCTGCATTCAGCAGCCTCCACTTTTCTGGATGGGGCTGAGTGGGGGTGCATGGCAAGACCACCAGCCCCCTCCACTGGACACAGGAGCTGGTGTCTTCTGCCACAGCAGATCTTCTGGCAGGTCCTGGCACCCTCTGTGGGGATACCTCCAAGTCAACCCACTCCAAAGCTCAAAGGTAAATGAGAGGAGCCCGGCTGTAAAACAGCAGGAGGATGAAAGGCAGAAATGACATCTTCTTAAGGGAGAGGATGAAAGTATGAAGTAGAAAGCTGCCATCACGCTGCTGCTGGCAAAGAGTGTGGGCAGCGCAGGGCCTGCTCATCTGGCAGACACAAGATCCTGCCCCACCCTGCAGCACAGAAGCTGCTGGGAGAAACCTTCCTGCATCCTTACCTGTGCTCAGCATCGCTCAGCCTGTGATTCACCAGCTGTGTTTGCTGTTCTGTGAGGGGCAGAACAGGGATCAGTGGTCATCTATGCCCAGCTCTCCCTTTGCAGGATGTTTGCTTATGAGAGCCTTGCTCATCTCTTCTCACGTACTTGACGCAAGCCAGGCCAGGTTCACCCCAGTACAACTCTGCCAGCACCAAAGGCATTATCAGCACAGTGAGGGCTGCTGCTTCTGCTTAACAAGGGAGCTTATAGAGAAGTTTCCTTGACCTTGCAGAATCCAGGATTTTTTTGTTCTCCTGGCAAATTGTGATGCCTGAAGAGGAGATAAAAGCAGAGACGCAATTAAATTCTCTTCTATTCACCTTTAATCAGCTCTCAGAGGAAACAGGCTCTGTAGAAAATATGTTGCAAATACTTGATTATTTCCACAGCTTTCCAGAAGAAAGAAGAAGTTGCAAGACAGATAAGCAGGGCAGAGGAGAAGGGAAGGAGAAGGCTTGCGGGACCCTACACAAGTGCCTGCCAACAACAGGTGATACTGGCTAAAACTGGGAAATAGCAGTGATTCCCCTCACCAGGTAGAGGGGTGGAGATATGCTGGTCCCACACATTTGGTAAAGTATATAAGGGGGTACAAGCAAAGAAATAAATAGATGATTGTTTCTTAGACTGTGATACATTGTCTTAAAGAGAGGCAACCAAACCCAGTCAATAAAAGAGGCCCATTGCCAGGGCAATGGCAGTGGGGTTGGGCTTCGGGATGCTGGCATCTGGCTATCAAGGCTGGACAGCCAAGGCGTGTGCCAAGGAAGAGGTGTGCTCATACCAGTATGGGGTCATAACCTACACTGCTTTAATTTGCACACCTACTCCTCAAAGCAGAGATCCTTCCTCTGCACATAGGCTGAACTTGTAACAGCTTCTGTCCAAATGTCCTGGTGTGCCTTCCAGGTGGTGGGTCAGCCTTCACCGTCACCACACCAACACTCTTCCAGCCACCCTGGAGCCCTTGATGTCACTTTGATCCCACTGCTCCTGGCAGACAGCATGGCAGCAGGGGTAAGCCCAACTGCTGCTAGTGCTACCCTCTGACAAGCATGTTTGCAGGCACACACCATACACAGAGGGGGAGAACAGTGATGTATCAGCTTTCCCCAACAGGCTGGGAAATTAAAATGCAAACAGGATTATTTGGTATTATCTTAGCTGGGCACACTGAGAAATCATCTGGCTTTCACATTCCTACAAAACAAGAGATGTTTTCCCCTGGCATGGCCTCACAGCAGCCTCTGCATTGCCTCTGTTTAAAAGAAAGAAATTCATCTACCCTTGGCTCAGACTTCAAGATCAGTGCCTGAGTAGACACACAGCAACAGATACCTGCAGAGCGATAGAGCATCACTGCAGGAAGGGCATGGACAAGCAGCTCTGCACATGCCTGCAGGCTCATGATGCCCACATAAGACAGCAGTGGCATCACAAGGAGCAGACCAGAAATTTTGGTCCTCCAGACGGCAGCTAGTACTCCCAGGGGATGAGAGCTATGAGTCTGGGTCATCTATCCGTGACAGTCCTAGCACTTAGCAGACACATGGGGACAGCTGGAAGTGCAGTAGACCAAAAGAAAGAACAGGTTTCATGTAAAAAAACCCAGGCATTATGTTCACTTGAACAGTTCAGCTGAAGTGACCAAAGCCCAATGGGAGCCACACCTGGATGAGCAGGTTGTCAGGCACACACTGTGATTGCTGCTGTGATTCAGCCCTGAGAGCTCCTCTTCCTGACTCAGTGCTGAAAGATCACTGTCAGAGAACTATCGGGTCCCTGCCAGAAAGCCAGTTATGAGACACTCATGCTGCTGCTGGAGAGCTTAGAAAATGCCAGAATCCCCTTTTACAGGGGATGCTTGCCCTGCTGCTCCATGAAGCCCCCACTGGGTGAGCTCACACATCTGCCAGGGCCTTGTGGAGCACCCTCAGTCATCTTTTTTAGCCACAGCTGAAATTAACAACAAAAGAGACAATTGCTGTGCAGCCTTTTTTGTTGTCTGGGGAAGCTGCACAAACCTCCATGTGACAGAAAAGCCACACGGGGCTTTTCTGACTGGGAAATGCTGCATGCATCTCCTGAGATGCAGACCCCTGTGACACCCCATGGTGTCCCAGATTTGGTCCAGATTTTGCTCCCAGATTTGACCAAGCCAGAGCATGGGCCGATTGCTCAGTGCACTTTGATTATCTGTGGAAAGATTTTTAATGTCATCAAAATGTCTTCGGCTGTACCCACCCCAGAGATCACCACACCAGCCAACACGAGGCACAGGCAGCCAACCAGGCATGCAAACAACCAGTCTGCAGGGAGCCAGCCCCATGCCAGGCAAGCTCAATCTGCAATGGGCAGGCAAGGCAGGCAAACACTGCCTGTGCAGCAAGCGAGCAAGCTGCCTGCAAGCATCTGCTCTCACCAAAAGTACACTCTGCACTCTGCGCCGCTGAGACCTCATGTCATGAGGTAACTCTTGTTTGGAGCCAGAGCCGGATGCTCAGGACCCAATAACCACCTCCAGAAAAGTCTCCTTCTTCCATGCATGAAGCTATTCATGCCTCCATAAAACAGGATTTTCTTCTCCCACCCTGAGCTGGGGGTTTCAGGGAGCAAAGGTCGTCTCCTCCTGCGTGTCCAGATGGCACCACCCCCAGGAGCCCCATCTCCACTGAGAAGCAAGATGTTACTGCAGCACATGGCAGCAGGGAGCCTGGGGCTTCTACACAGCATCAGAGGAGCACTGAGAGCACTTTTGGTGTAAAAGCGACAGTACCTTGCACACATCTGCCACCATTACCACGGGAGCCTCATGCATGAGCATCACAGCTCTATGAAGGTATGTGCAAGAGAAGCTGTTACGTTGCAGCTCCCTCCTTTTATTTTTTCTAGGAGCAGTTCATCCTCATGCTCCTGAGGACCATGTCTCTCAGGACAGGGCCTGTATGGGTCACTTCCAGCCTTGCTTTTGCTTTTACCCTCCCTTCCTTTCTACACCCATCACACATTTGATTGCACAGGGGCATTTAATCCTGCATTGCATCCTATTCGACCAGTGGCACTAAAGAAGTCAAGCCAAGCTGAGGTTTGTATTAATAGACCAAAACCCATTAAAAAATCCCACCAGCTAGTCCATCCCCCAGTTCACAAGCCACTACTTACAACCAGCACTACTGTGTTAACACCAGGAGAACTACTGGGTCTGCCAACTGCCCAGATTGTCCCAGCAGGTCAGAGATATAGAAACTCATGGCCATTTAGTGCATCCATTGCTGAGTACACCACAGGACCCAGGTTTCTTCCAGAGCCCTAGAAATGCATATTAAAATATGGCTGTTCAAGGGAGATTTTGCTATTCCCAGGCTCTAAACAGAACCACATTTCAAATCTGTCCCCACATGCCGCAGTATCAGGCACAAGGCACAAGGATAGGCATAAAATTCCAGCTGCATCTTGAAATAAATCTATATGCAGTTTTACCACTCGTCTCTCAGCTGTTCCTGTGGTCCTGCCATCATCTGTCTTGCTTCTCCGACTGCCAGGACCGAGGTGGGGCTGTGGATGCTGCCAGAAAATGACCCTGTTCAGAGTAAAACCTTTCTCTGAGGGTGCATGGGGGCTGCTGGAGCAAATGGTGAAGAACAAGGGAGCTGAGCAGGAGGAAGATGCCAAAGAGGATCCCCCTTGTCAACCCTGGCAAAAAGAAGCTCTTCCTCCTTCCTGCAGCATATCCTGGCAGGGGTCCATGGCATCAACACTGCCATGGGAAGGTTGGTGGCTTTGCCACCAGCATTACTATATGGCCTCTCAGCTTTGTGGCATCAGGGCATGGCTTTGTGCTGTAAGACCAGGCAACTCCAGACCCATCTATTCCAGGTACCTCATGGCAATACCACTGCATAAAATGCCTGCCAGCCTCCACATCACAAGGATGCCAACACACTGTGTCTTGGCTTCTTCTTCCATAGGTCACAGCCTGCAGGTGATGGGGTTTGCTCTGGCATTTCTGCTGTGCACATGGGAGCCCTGGCTTTGCTTTGGGCTTCTAGAGGTTATGAGGATTTACAGAGAAACATGAATTTATGGAAAAATACAAACACTAAATAAGCTCCCTCTGCCTAATCCTCTGCTTATAAAATAGAATCATAGAATCATAGAATAGTTAGGGTTGGAAAGGACCTTAAGATCATATGGTTCCAACCCCGCTGCCATGGGCAGGGACACCCCACACTAAACCACGTCACCCAAGGCCTCATCCAACCTGGCCTTGAACACCGCCAAGGATGGAGCATTCGCAACTTCCTTGGGCAACCCATTCCAGTGCCTCACCACCCTCACAGTAAAGAATTTCTTCCTTATATCCAATCTAAACTTCCCCTGTTTAAGTTTTAACCCATTACCCCTTGTCCTGTTACTACAGTCCCTGATGAAGAGTCCATCCCCAGCATCCTTGTAGGCCCCCTTCAGATACTGGTAGGCTGCTATGAGGTCTCCACGCAGCCTTCTCTTCTCCAGGCTGAACAGCCCCAACTTTCTCAGCCTGTCTTCATACGGGAGGTGCTCCAGTCCCCTGATCATCCTCGTGGCCCTCCTCTGGACTTGTTCCAACAGTTCCATGTCCTTTTTATGTTGAGGACACCAGAACTGCACACAATACTGCAAGTGAGGTCTCATGAGAGCAGAGTAGAGGGGCAGGAGCTATCAAGCTATCATGACAGGAGTTTGTCAGAAACAGAGGATGCAGCATTCTCCATCTGCAATATGTCTCCTTATGGCAGTGCTGACAAAATCAAACAACTTGTTCTACTATTTCTGTGAAATCCAGCCTGGGAGGTCTGTCCAGCCCTCCTGACCTCCAACTTCATGGCTAAAATAAGTTTTTCGTTGCTAGGAGAAGAGCCAGACTCGCTGCCAGCACTGCTGGAGCTTCTCTCCTGCCCCAGCCCTGCTGTGAGGGGCAGCATCCTCTCAGCTTGCCCTAGGCTGCAGTACTGCACAGGGGTGGCAGAGCCATCCTCCTGCACCATGAGTCAAGGGAAAGGGCAGAATTTGGAAAAAAAGCTTATTTTCTGGCCTGATTTCAGCCAGGAGATGATTGTAGAAAATCACTTATCTGCTTCCTTCCCAGACTGAAACCTGACCTGTTCTCATGCCCAGTAATAACATCTCCAAGTTAATTGACTGGAGCTGTAGTCATTTGTGTCCAAAAATATGGCTTAACCTCTTTCCCTTGATGCAGACCCTGGTCCAAAGGGTAGGAGCCTTGGTGGCAATGGGGGCAGAAGTGCAGCCCCAGCAAGCACAGCTCCAGCTAAAAGCCTCCTGATCCCTACCAGATAACCTTTGCAAGCAGAGGAAAAAGGGATTCTACAGGGGAAACTTTAAGAAACATGATTAAAGCATTCGGTCAGTGAAATCTTGGCAAGACCAGAGGAGCAATGTCCAGCCCACTAGCAATTGCTATTCTCAGCCCTATGATCTTGTGCTTCAGTTTCCCCACCTGCAAGGACCAGACCCAGGGACAGCGAAAACTTGTCCTGGCCAAAGGACAAACCCATCTCTGCAGTGACTGGCTGCAACTCGCCTATGAGAAAAGCAGGGAGACTAACGCAGCCACATAGCCACTGTTTAAGAAGTGGCTCGTAGGCCACAGCTGGGGACTGTAGCATCTCCATCCTCACAGCTGGGAATGGGCATTCAAGCTTAGAGCCCTCTGGCAGAGCACCTCATGGGAAGCCTGGGGGCATACTCAGTACCAGCAGCTCTATCTCACAAGCCTTGATGTGCCATGTGTGCATTGGCTGAAGGTGTGCGTGCATGCAGCAAGTGCAAACAGCAGGGCCTGGGAACAGCTAATCCCAGCAAAGGCTGCAGATTTTATCTGTAAAATCTCCTGCTACAGTCTCCTACAGCCTCCTTGCTTTGGCTGAATATTTTGAAGAGATCTTTCTAGCATGGGGGAATGTGATGGAGCTAGAGATTCAGAGGGCAGCAACAGCTTTACAGCCAGGGGCAAATAAGTAGTTGTAGAATAAGCCTGTGCTGGTTGTTATTGATGTGCAGCAGCCAGAGTCAGCAGCTAGCCCTAGCTTTGAGCCAGCTGTCTCCATCACCCCTTTCCTCAGGTAGGCATGCTAAGGGAGTGCACACAAAGGAGAAGCAAGTCTAGCAAAAGCTGCCTGCTGTCGCTGAGATGACTTTCCAGCCATTAGCTACTGCCACCAGAGCGTATCTCTAAAGTCCTTCCTAGGGCAAGGATCACTAAATCAAGAGCAATGCAGTAGAGGGGAAAAACGGCAAAGGAAATTAGGCAGGTCAGCCTCCTTTTGTCATGCAGATGATGGTGGGCTGCATCTGGAACAGCATGAACTTGGGTGAGAGTGGCCAAACAAGCTGCAAAGGTCTTTCCCCTGCCAGCTGCTGGGCTCTCCAGTACCCAGAGAGGCTTTCCTGCCAGGATGCTCCTGGGATGCGATGCGGAGGAAGGCCAGCCTTGCTCAGAAATGTCCCCTTGGGTATGTTTAAACACCCACCAGCTTCTCACAGACAGCGGGAAGAAGCCGATTGTGACAAGCATCAAATCTCTTTGCTAGTACAGGCTGAAAACCCGCTTGAGGAGTTAATGCAGGGAAAAAAGAGGCTAAGACAAGAACAGAGTGACGGCACATGTGACTGATAATCCCATCTGCCTGTTTCTCTGTCAGCCATGGGTCTTCATCCCCGCCAACACTGCTGAGAAGTTGCAGGCACAGAAGAACAAGCTGGTTCTCTGAAGCACCAGTCTGCTAAGCTCAGGGTGGGAAGATGTCCCTCTTCTCAAACCAGGTGAAGCAGAGATTTGCCAATACTCATTACAGAAATGTCCACTACCAACAAAGAGGAGCAGGTGGCCATGGGTGGTTTCTCTGCCTGGCTTGCACCTTCCATTGCTCTTCTTCCCTGCAGCCTGGCCTTATGGGTCATCTTCCACCCCTAAGTGATCACTGAGACCTGGGGACAAAGATGTTTGTCCTTGCATCCATGATGCGACATGCGTGGCTGGAGAGAGCAGGCATCTGGGGACATGGGGACCACAGGAAAGCCTCTGTTCCCAGGGCTGGTGAGGATAGCCTGAGCTGTGGGTAGCAGACTGGCTGTGACCTGAGGCTGTGTCCTTGAGAGAATGCAAGGATTCATGGCCTGTCCCACTGCCCCCCCATCCCCATCGCACCCCCTCTGCTTTCACTTCTGCTGCAGAAAGCAGCTGTAGCTATTCCTACTTGGAGGTGTAAGACAAGGCTGTGCCAAGGGGCAGGGGAGGCTTTGCTAGCTCACAGCTCCTTCGCACAGCTCACACTGGTTTCCTAATGCACTCCTAGCTGCTAAAAGAGGTGAGGCTTGCTGATACAGCACAAAGTCACATGCTGGAGGAAGCATGGGACAAGCTGGAACAGGTCCTTAAAAAATTATGGCTGTGTAAATGAAGCCCACCCTTTGATCAGGGATTAAAAATTAGCAATGAAATCAGGCCATCTGCAAGCCCCTGTCAACACTTCAGGGGCCAGCTGGGAGCTGTGGCTCTGGCTGAAGGTTCTGAACACTCCATGCTTCACCTAGAAGTCCCAGAGGTGTGACACTGAGGCCTGAAGCCTGTGTGTTTGCCCAGACACCATAGGATTAAACTCTGCTGGGAGGTATAACCCTTGGACTCATTTTGTCCTTCTGCTCCTCCCCTTTTGGAAAGGTAAAAACTCCACATCATTTATGATGCAGATGTGTGAAAATCAATCTGAAAATCACATCATCTATGGCAGATTGCTCCGTAAATTGACTGACTGTGTCCAGGGGAGCACGTGTGGGAGGGAGAGAGAGTGCCTAGGTTAGGCCTGGCTTCAGCAAACAACTGCACATCCTTAACCCTTTTCCTTATTCCTTCTCCCTTGCACCCCAAGCAGCACTCAGGCCTCTGCTGAAGTCTGCTGGAGCAGCCTGCCAGGTCTGTCACATCCATGCCCTGGTCCCTGTGGCAGCTTGCTTGTACACTGGACCACTGAGGAGACATCCAGTGCTCAGCCCTGTATCAGCTTTGAGCTGAGTGTTCTGGGTGATTCTGGCTGCAGCTCACCTCTCATGGATTTCCAGCCACTGACCCAGACCTCCCAGCACCCAACTGCACGTTGCCAGGGCCACCTGGAGAGCCCTGCTTTGGTGAGAGAAAGATAGCAGCTGGGGAAGGGGAGCAATTAGTACTTTCTGCATTCATTTAAAAGGCAGAATTGTGTTGATTTGTTGGTTGGGGTTTTTTAATATATTTTTTATTTTATTATCAACACAGAAATAGCAAAGGCAAATGAACAGTGGGCTTTTTCCCACTCTGTGGCATTTAACCAACAGATGGGGTGGTGGGTACCGAGACAAGTCAAGTCTACTGGCGAGACAGGCGTGAGACTGAGTATGCCCATTGCTTGCTCTCTGCTGCCTATAAAGCCAAAGGTGACACAACACAGCTCCCAAAAATCTCCTGGGAGACAGTATTTGCCAGCTTGCCCTTCTGTGCACTAGAAGGGGGCAGTTTCCAGGGTGGCCCATGGTATTTCGCCTGCTTGCATGGGGTCTGGCAAAACCAGCCACTGCAGATGTGCAGCACTACAGCACCGGGTGAGGAAGATCAGTGTCAAGAAACATAAATAAATGAGAAGAATAAAAAGTAAGGTTGCTGAGCCAGGCCAGGCTGTTCAAGCCCTTCAGGGAGGACAACCCTCATGAGCACGTCCCACTTCCCTGGGGAGCCATGCTGCTGCTGGAAAGAAGCTTCAGATGCATGTGCTTGCTTGTGGATGGGGGATGCTCATCCATGGGGGGATGCTTGCCTGGGGAACTATCAGTGCTGACAGCCCATGAGCCAACAATGCCACGTGGCTCCCAGCATGAGTAAGCACCAGCCCCACTTCAGAGCCCCCCCACATCCTTGGCACCAGGAGAGCGCAGTTCTGAGTATCACTGGAGGAATGAAAGGGAAGGGGGGATGAAAGCCACCCTCAGAATCTCCTCTCTGAGCTATTGGCTGTCTTCTCAGAGGGAGCAACCCCCTGCCTGCCTGCTCAGCCTTGTACATACAGATTTTCAACACCTTGTTGGGTCTGGAAAAAAGAAGAAAAAAGGTTTTATTCTTTCCGGTTTCCCAGTCTCACCCTCTTGTTCCTTTCACCACCAGGGGCTTGGGTTTGACTCCAACATAGAATCATAGAATAATAGCAAGGTTTGGGTTGGAAGAGACCTTAAAGATCAGAGTTCCAACTCCTCTGCTACAGGCAGGGACACCTTCCACTACAGCAGGTTGCTCAAAGCCCCATCCAACCTGGCATTGAACGCTGCCTGGGATGGGGCAGCCACAGCTTCTCTGTGCAACCTGTTCCAGCCCCTCACCACACTCATAATAAAGAACTTTTTCCTAATGTCTAATTTAAATTTCCCCTCTGTCAGTTTAAAGACATCCTCCTTTGATTTTTCAATACATGCCTTTGCAACCCCCAGGGTTGCACAATTGCTGGCATCCTGCCTTAAAAAGAATTTGGGGAGTCCTTACTGAAGAGCCAGTGCCCACAGAGTTGCGGATGCACCCAGTACCATGTGCCTTCATTTGGCTTTGCAGGGGGCAGTAGGAGGAAAGCAGAGCAGAGACAGAGAGAAAAAGTCTGATAAGATGAGGGCTGTTCCTGGGAAGGGTCTCTTTCCAGGAAGAAGATCCAAGTAGCAGGGTGATGATTTGTAGCAGTCCCAGAAAAAGCACTGTTTCTATCCCCCAGGTGCCTGGATGCAGGACAAGATGTGCACTACACTGGCTGTGATGCCAGTAACTGCAGGCAGGGACTACTTCCATGACCCTGGAGCCTGCAAGATTTCTGAGCAGCCCCACTGGGATCTGGGGCTGCAAGGGTCCTGGAGTATCCATGGGCAAGGTGAGGGGAGCACACACAGGACAAGTTTTGGTGCTTCTGGTGGCCCCATTCCCCACAGTGTCCCAAGCCTTGGTGAGCGCTTCTGCCAGCCACACACCAGCATCATCTGTTCCTGGGGTACTTTTGTTCCCAATTTATCCCCTGTCTCCTGGAGCTATTATAAGCAGGTACATCTGCATTGCCATTGTTATTCAGATGATGTACAGATAATTTTAACCTTTCTGTTCCATTTGTCAAGGGGCTTTTTTTAGCCTATATGCCTGCCAGGCAGAGTGCTGGCTCTTCAACAACGAAGGCTCCCTGTTTAGCAGCACCAGTTTCCCTTGCTATGATGAAGCTCTGCCTTATCTGCATTGCACTGGGTATAGTTAGCATGGCCCCAGATAAGTGTGGGATTTGGGGAAAGATAGCAGAGGAGGTTAAGCGTTCAAGCTTGTTACATCCGTCGCTCATCCTGGCACCAGCCTGCCCGGCAGAGCTCTGTGGCATGTCCATTGGAGACTTGCCACACTCAGTCCCAATTTCAAAGCCTTTGGGGCAGTTCATACTTAAGACACTCACTTCAAAAAAAGTTAATACAGGTCTTCTGGCTCTCACAGGAGGAGAAAGTCTTCTCCTTAAACTGCTTCCAGTGGCGGTGCAGAGCCCTCAGTGATGAAGAAGGCATCACCTTCTTCAGAAGGCTTTCCCCACAGCCAGGGATGCAGATCACTTATTCAGCTATAAAATGAGAATGTGCTTCCCAGGCTGAAAAACTGCTGGGCTTTGCCTCCAGGCCCTGGTTGTCACTATATCCATTGCCTGGCCAAATGCCCTGAAAGCTGGGCCATCTCCTGGGTAATGTTCTTATGGAACTGCACACTTCCCACCAAAAACATGCTTTCTAGCACTTAGTGAGCCAAAGAGTTGCAAACCACACCTGACAGCATCTGGGAAATAAAGGAAAAGATGCGCAAAGTGAAGAGCAACAAAAAGCCAGTTCCTACAGGTCATAACATCTGGGTTTGGTCCTTGGTGGCACCATGCAGAGAGGGGCAGCAGCACATGGGAGACACACAGCATAAGCTTAGCTCAAAGCAGTTCAGATGAGCAGAGCAATTGTTTTCATCCTTCCCTGAGCTCTTCCTGGCACAGCACCTTCCCATCACCGGGAAAGAAAAGGAAGAGTGCTGTTGAAAAGCTATAAAATATCCCTGTCACCCATGCCCAGCCTGCAGACTGCCATAGGCTGCTGACTCGCCTCTGACTGCTGGAGAACTTTTTGTACTTTAAACGGCTCTGCAAAAAAAGAAATATAAGACCTGACTTCAGCATCTTTGCTTGACAACTCACCAGTGAGCTTTGGACCAGGGAACAGAATCTGAATCCACTTGACACCTTCCTGGCGCAGGCGTGAAGGAGGTATCCAAGCTGTTTGAATCCCTCAAAGACCCGGATCCCACAGGTTTTCCAAGCCGTGGGTTTACAGGCTGGTGCTCCCTTGCATTTCTCCAGCAACACAATGTCACCACAATGCTCTTGACTTCACCATGCCAGTTTGCTGCGGTGCTGCTCTTAACAGCTCCTCAGGCTCTTGGCCCCAGTCCCCTTTGTCCCCCCAGACCCCTGGTGCTCCCCAGCTGGCATGTCTGGAAGCAGCCAGGCATGAGCCACAGCTTCCCCAGGGAGACAACCCTTCCCAAACTTGCTCCCTGCCTCTCCTACAGCCCCCTACCCTGCCTGGGGACCATAGGGATGCCAGGGCAGCACTGGTAAGGGACAGTCCTCATGCTCATGCTGGGGAACACCCCATCCCACATGATGGGGCTGAACAGCACAAGCTGTGTGCCACCTCCTCCCTGCCATGGAGGCCTTTGGCAAGAGTCCAGCATCTCACCAGTGGTCCTCACCAGTGTAGGGCAGTGACAACAAGATGGAGTCTGCAGCAGTTCTTTACAACAAGGTTTTATTTTTCTTTCGTTTTGACAAAAAACATCGAAGTTGTACACTGCCGTCAGTCAGTTCGGTTCCCTGTTTGGGTCCGAACGAGCATGTTATGTTACAACATCCACCCCAGTGCCTGGGGTATGAAGGCAGAGAATTTCACACCCACCCTCCCTTGGCCACAGGAGCCACCAGTCCCACATGTGGGAGGCTCTGTCCTTTGAGGCCTCACAGGACAGGATGATGGTGTTGGGACAGCCAGCCTGGAGGGGACAGCAAGGTTCCATGCTCCAGGGCTGCCTTATCTCTCTGCACACCTTCTGCTACCCTCCCAGGAGCTTTGCAGGGCTTTGATCCCAGCACCAAACCAGGAGCTAGTTGCATGCAACTCGTGAATTCCTGCCTGGGCAGCAGCTTGTCCTGTGCAAGCAGATGCTGAAACATGTCCCCCTCCCTCTCTCATCCTCCCTCCCGTGGTCAAACACAGCCAGTAGCCACCATCAGTGACTGAAGTGGCAGATCCCTGATGTCCAGGAGGTGAGAGAGATGTGCAAAAAGCCACAGACGAGATCGTACAGCAGCAAAGTGAGTCCAGCATCTTGCTGCAATGGGGCCTCAGGTCTGTTTTTCCTTCCCCCTTAGCGTAGTCTTTTCCATAGTTCTCCTGGGGGTTGTTTTTGGTTTCAGAGACATGCTTTGGAGGTGCCACCTTGTCCCCTGGGTCCTTGCCTGCACTTCCTGCTGCTGGAGTAGGACTGCTGGCTATTGCGAGATAGACAGGATCAGCTCATTTTTGGGTGCCCAAGGGACAAAAAGAGGCTGTTTAGCTTCATACAGTTTCTGTGCATTAGTAAAACACAGGGCTTACATGCCAAAAAGCTCAGGTTTGGACACCAAAGCCCACTGCCACATGTGGGTGCATGCCGCAGGGCTCTGCTCCATCCCATACCAGCACTACACTGCAGAGCATTGCCACACACTGGGGCCAAAGAAACAAAAACACCCAAAGCTTGAAAACTGCCCGAAACGTGCCCACCCTTCAGGAGTATCCCTCCCTCCCACCCAACAGGCACAGACACAAAAAGCCACCTCCTCTACTCCCTGCAGGCTGTTACTCACAGCCTGGCTATTATCAGACACCTTTCTGCATTTAGAAGCAGCACCTATATTTAGAGCACGCACAGCATCGCCTGCCCTGGCCCCCAGCACCACTGCACCCCTGGCCCCAAGACCTATGTAGTCCTGTGCTGCCCATCAGGACTGACTCCCCCAAACTCCAGCACAGGCAGCAATGCTCCAGCAGCTTCAGTTTGAAGCCACAAACCGCTCATGGATGGCTGGAGGTGGAGTGGTGATGCTCAGAAGGGGACAGGAGATGCCCATATCACATCAGCCAGCACCAGAGACCTTCCCGGCAGCTGCATGGGGCACAGCTTACCCCCTTGCACCGAGATGGGGGATGCTGAAGCTGAGACAGAGCAATGGAAAAACTTCTGGGGTAATTTTTGGATCCTTTAGCAGCTGGAAATGTCTGTTTAGGAAGCACATGGAGAGCAGGGACAGCAGAAGTGCCACCAACCAGCAGGGACCAATCAAGGGAGTTGGAGATTTTGCCCCATAAGTGAGATCTGCTCCTTGGTTGTGCAGAGGGCAGCCTGACCACTAGAAAAAGGGGTTTTGGGCCATGACCGACCCCAGGAGCTGCCGGTCTTTGGAGCTGGTGGGATTTGCTTCTGGCAAGCAGAGCTCCTCTGGAGGAGCTCACAAAGCGATTGGGGCAGGGACTGATCTGCACATACACGAGCAGAGCAGTCTGTGCTCAGAGCATCTTTCAGTCAGGAGAAGATATGGGTTAGTTATCCAGGACCAAAGCAAAGTCTGTTTAAAGCTTTGCTTGGGGCTGGAGCAGCCCCAAAGACCCAGAACACAACAACCTGCAGCAGTGCAAAGCCATGGGCAGGAGGAAGGGTAGAACGAGAGCTGCACCACCTCCCCCTGCCCAACATCCCATCTCCACGCACATGGCCATGCCTGGTCCACCTACACCAACCAGACCCTCAGCCCACAGAGCAAGCCCTTCCCTGAGGCTCCAAAGGCACAGCACCCTCCATCTCCCCAGGACCACACTTGGGCTGATGATGGACATGACTCACAGCAGAAACATGCCAGTGATTGCCAGGGTGGACCACCCATCACCACAAGGCGACCATCATCTCTCCAGGCTGGCAGCCAAAGCATCACACCCACAGCCAAGGGTGCACATGGATCATTAAGAGCTGATAGCACATAATTACCAGGTTAACTAATGACGAATGCTAGAAGGTGGCCCTGTACTGCATTTTCAGTATTTTCAGTAGAAGAGAGCCACCCTGCTCAACCCCTAGACCACATTCCTCTCTCAAAGCCCCACTGACTCTCAGACATCCGCCTGCCCACTGTGCCAGGGCCATAGGGTTTGCAAACCCAGCCAACCCCACAGCAGCCCCCTCTGAAGGGGTTGCCAGGCACTGGGAGTGGACAGGGGCCATGGCTGCAGGGGAAACTGAGTCAGAGGACGTGCTAAAGCCAGGTTACTCTGCCAGGAGTACAGAGCTTAGGGTACAGACAAGCAGACACAACATCTTCTCTCCCCAGCAGACGTATCTTCTTTTCCTGGGAAAACACAGCAAAGAGGTTTGCCATCACCCCCTTGGCACCTCTGGTGCCAAGCGAGCCATACCCCCAGGGACAGCCCTGTCCTTGCCCCTTGGGCAGTCTACTCCCACAGACACTGCTTGGTACAGCCAGCAGTAGGGCTGCCAAAAGACCCCTCAGCATGGCCACCTCTGGCAGACAAAACGCAACTCCCACCACTGGAAACATGGGGGATAGGGTGAGGAGAGGAGGGCAATGTTCCCAATGCTCTGCTACAGTGATGGGTACACAGCAGCGTCCCTGGGTAGGCTTGGTCCTGCCACCAACAGAGTGTGGGAAGTAAAAACCCCAAGGGACTCTCCAACATTTTCAGATGACTAAAACAAATCCATGTATGTGTATATCTTTATATATACAGCATATAAATATATATACACACACATACTGTATATACACACACAGGCACACCTAGAGTTCTCCATATATAAATAAATATATGTTGGTAGGAGACAGGATACATTCGGCAGCACTGAGTCCCCCCGCCCTGCTCCTGCCTGCCCCAGCACAAACCAGGTGGGTTCTCTTTTGCCTGCCACATCCTTGGCAGGCAGAGCCACTCTAGTCTGCCTGGTGCACCCCAAATTCTCAGCCCTTGCACCCCTCTATCACACTTTGCCCTTTTTCCATGCTGGAAGAGACCCCTGGGGAGGGAAATTCAAAGCCACAGCAGCATGAGCCCAAGCTACAGAGCAAAGTGGGCTCCTGGTACCCCCCTGTTGGGACTCTCCAGCCTCAGGGAGCAGAAAACCATCCGGGCAAGCCTTCCCGGGGGTCCTGCTTGGGGCAGGGAGTGGGGCTGCAGCTGGGGGGAATCTCATGTTCCCCCGAGAATAGGTACCCGACTGGGTCACTCTGCTGCCCATCAAATGCTTCTCTGTGCAGAAAAAAAAAGTGATAGTAATAAATGAAAGTCGACAGATTTTAATTTTTTTTTTGCACAAAGACTTTTTTTTTTCTTTCCTCTTCTTTTCCCCCCTCCATTCCGGTCAGTTTGGTTTTCTCCTTTTCCCCTGCATTTGGTTTTGGTTTTGTTTCATTCCCAGGCGTGGCAAAGAGCATGCATTGGAGAGGGGCAGGGCAGTGGTGGGAAGGGGAGATCTGAGATGGGGCGGGGGCAGCTTCTAGCACTTGTCATCTTCCTCGGTGTCGCTGAGCACATCGATGCTGGCCCCGCACATCATGCCTTGCCCTGCCCCTCGCCTCCGCCGCCGGTAGTGCCCGTTGGGCATCTGCCAGCTGTGCCGCAGCGGCGGGGCTGAGCCGATGGTGTTGGAGCGGCCGAGGCTGGTGGCGACGGCCGCCTCGAAGGTGAGCGTCTCCTCCTCACCGCAGTCTGAGGCGTGTGAGTCGTCATGCAGGGCCAGGTAGGGTTCGGAGATGTAGCGCTGTGGGGTGGACTGTCGGCTCTGCTTCCCCACTGGGGAACTGGAAGACTCGGTCAGGCAGGCAGTGTTGGGCTCCAGGGTGGAGGAGAGGAGCGGAGACCCTCCCTCGCTCTCCTCAGCGGGTGGTGAGGCATCTCCGGTGTGCCGCAGCATGGAGGCATAGGAGAGGAGGGGACGCGGCTTGGGGGGCACCGGTGGGAGCTGGCGGCGGCCTCGCCGAGGGGTGCTGGTGTCCGAGATGGAAGGGATGGAGCTTTCGCTCAAGGACCCCATTCCCTGCAATGCACCAAGACACGTTGGGAAATACAGGTGTGACAAGCAGCACCGTGTACCCAGTCTGCCCCCCACTCAGCCTGGGGTCTCCAGAGCATCCTCCAGCTTGGATGAGGCCCTGCTGAATCTTTGCCTGCCCCATCCTGGCCTCAGGATCTGTTCCAGGGACAAGGATGGTATCTGTGTTTTTGGCCAAAAGTAGTAAGTACCTACAAACCTGTTGCAGCAAGAGCTAATAGCTCACCAGCTGCTGATCCCTAAAGGCAAGATCTCCATGGTTTCAAGCACACTCAAGCACTGGCATCCCCAAGTTTCTGTAGCTGGGACACCTTGACCTTGGCAGGGAGTGCATGCCACAGTGATGAGAAGATCAGTGTGGAGATTCACCCCTCTCCACAAATGCCCTGCAGGGTGCCCAAGGAGCCCCAACCTGCCCAGCTCACAGGAATGTGGAGGTGCCACCACAGGGAGGAGTGATGGTGCAAAGCTCCCAGAGTTGGGGCTTATCATCCCGGTTCTGACAAGGAGTTTTTTCTACATCTCCTTTTGTGCTTAGGAAGGGTTTTGGTCACCCACCTGCCTGCTGGGTGTCTGCGACCTGCCCTCGCTGGGTGATCGGGACTCACGCCGCCGCTCTGGTGACTCGTCTTGTGCCTGGGGACTCCTCTCCTCAGAATTGCAGCGGGAGATGTCAGGGGACAGCAAGTGCTTGCGCTCTTTGGATCGTCCCCTCTCCCTGCCACCTGAGCGATGCCCATCGGACCGGTGGCCTGCAGAACATCTCCATCAGTCCCCCCTGTCCCCTCCCCAGGAGTAGGGGATGCTTAGCTGGGGGGTTTGGCATTGGTGTGGGATGGGACCACCCGCCCTTGCTCACCCGAGTCAGTGTTGAGACGCCGGGCAGAGAGCTGGAGTGAGGAGTGGTAGCTGCGCCGGCGGGACTTGTAGGTGTTGTCGCTGCTGCGCTCCATGGAGAACTCATCCAACCAGGAGCTGTTGGGGCGCTTGTCCCGGATAGTGGAAAATGATCGCCGCATCGAGCTGGTGTCTGTCACCACCTGCAAGCAACCCCAGCCCGCCGGGAGAGGGGGTTAGTGCCAGGCAGAGCTGTGAAGGGATAGCAGCCAAGCAATTACCAGTTCATCCACTATCACTGGCACACCAGCCTCCAGGACAGGGAGATTTGGGGTGAGGGGGGCAGCATAAATCAGGGTTGGGAGGAAAGTGGGATTTAGCCTTCATGCTCATGGGCTTCCCTTCCCCAACTGGCTTGGAATCATGCTCCACAAGAAAAGCCAGTGACCACCATTCAAGCCAAGGCACTGTGTGCTGAGGGAAGAGCAGCAGCATCCCACCCAAGGTGTGGGGACATGAAGGGTACCAAACCATTGCTCCCAGGCTGTCTCAGCATCCGTCCCCACCTTGAAATCAGGGTCAAGCAGAGTGAACAGAGACATCGAAGAAGAAACCATTGACGGAGAGGGGATCCTCCAGTGCCCCTCGCTTCGTCCTTATTTTCCCAGCTGCTGCCACTTTCCCAGACCCTGCCCTGGTCCTCCTTTATTCCTGCATCCCCATCTCCTTCCCCTGCACTCATTCCCTCTTTTCCTACTCACAGTGGCTTTTTTCTTTTCTTTTTCCCTTTATCCTTTCCTTTACCCCTTCTCCTTTCCTTTCCCATTTCCTATCTCATTTCCTTTCCCTCTCCCATGTTTCTTCTTTCTACCTTCTTCTCTCCTTCTAGCTTGTGTTCTGACATGTTTCGTGGAAGGCATCACCTTCTTTTGTATGTTCCTTTACTTTATTCTAGTGGCTTTTTGCCTCTGCAGTCTTGGACTGTTCTCCCTGTCTCCTCTCCTTGCACTGTAACATTTCTTGCTCCCATTCTCTCCTTCTGATCATCTCCCCTGCTGCTGAATGGGGAGAATAAAGCCCACAAGACAAAGCCTCCCTTCCTCTTCATGCCCCTGCCAAAGTGTCATGACATGTCACACTGGCACTGACACTGGGACCTCTTGCTTGCATCACTGCCTCTATGAGAAAGCAGACCCAGAGACTTCACAGCAAAACCGAACCCCATATAAGTGCCTGTGTCTCACTGGAGGCTTGAGTACAAGACAGAACAACAGAGAAACCAGGCAGACAAACAAGGAAGTGAGATGTGGCCTGGCTTCCCCTGGACAGATGGAGAAGCGTGTGTGTTGGGACAATGGGAGACAAAAGAAAAGGAGTTTCATGACCTGGGAGATCATCTGACAGCCGGGCTGGGACTTCTTGAACCTCAGCCAGTGCCTGGGGCTGAAGGAAAGGAGTGGTGTCCCACTGCAGGGAGACCCTGAAACCTCGCTCCACCACGGACCTCCCACATGAGCCAGGGGATCAATTCCGCTGGCTGCTCTCTGCTGCCACTGTCCCCTATGTAAGGAGACAGCAACTCTCCTACATGTGCAGCACCCCAAAGATGGGGAGATGCTTCAATATTGGGGTGCTGGAGAAGCTGTGGGGCTCGAGGGACTTGCTCAGTGCAGAGAGAAGCCCCAGTGTTACCTGATAGGCTTTGCTTGGACCCAGCACCCATGGGGGCTCTGCTTGGTTTTACCTGGGGATCCACAGTGAGACGAGGCATGGAGGAGGCCCTCCCAGAGACAGCATGGTCCTGAGTGTCCACGGGAAGGTAGCTGCCACGGTTAGAGGGCTGCACTCTTTGAAACTCCCTAACCTCTGGCTCCTGGAAATAAACACACAGCCAAGCTCTTGGGATGGGATTGGAGCAGGGCAGTGCGCTGCTTCTGCCCTGTTCACAGGGGGCAGCCCTACTCACTTAACAGGGAGCAGAATTTAAGTGGGCCAGAAAGGGAGTCTAAAACACATTGTCCATCATGTCACCACTGAAAAATAATCTCCTATTCACAATCCATTGCAGATGAGCATAAATGTGGTGCTTCAGGCTTGCCTAATGGCCAATTCATCTTGCACCTCTTCAGTGGCAGTGGAAACCCTGCCTGGATCTGGTGACACTCTGCCTGGGCTTTAACTCCCTCTCCTTTTACTGGAAGGGAATGAACATGTGGGATTTTCTCTCTGTCCTTGCTTTAAAAGCTTTCTGGCCACATCCCTATTAAAAGAAAGCATGCCACCCATGGCACCTTTGCATTCCAGTTAATTCCCAGAGCAGGGGACAATTTTGTACATGGTGCGGTGTCAAGGAGAAGGGCAGGGAGTGATTTTATGGGGAGAGGGGAGTCTCATCTGCCACCACCCCGCTGGCAGGATGATGGAGTGGTTAGGGTGGCTGGGGACGCCCTCCTGCATGGTATACAACTCATACAGAGTACTACAGACCCCAGGGACATGGGCTGGGCTGGAAATACACAGTGGTACGACACTGCATCTGACAAGTGTCAGGGTGGTGCACGAATGCACACACACAGACATGGAGAGATATATATAGATATGTATATATATACACACACACAGACAGACACTGCTGCTGCTGGCCAGCACGTGTGTGAAGCTGGAGGGTGTGTGATCCCATTAGAGACAGTTTGACAGCTCGGTTTGGAATAGGGAACACCAGCACTGACAACAAAATGAACATGAATCCAAAAACATTAGATACCATCACTCAGCATGGGGTAGGGATAACCCACTGAAATGAGCACTCAGTGGTAAAAACAGTAGCCTGTGAAGAGAATGATATTTTACTGCAGGACATTGGACCCTTGTCATAGCTCTCACCCCAAAAGCACTTTCCACAACCTGGCCCCACTGGCCAGGGCTGGTCTAAGGATGGCTGGGGGACACCCAGGGACATTTGTCCCCTGATCTGATCCATGTGTGTCCCAGCAGCTGCCATCCCTCCACTGTACTTGCTGCCACAGGGGCAGGGAGCAGCATTTCACCACCATGCTGGCAGCCCCACACTTCCCAGTGCCCACCAGCATCCCTGCTACGACCAAAGGTGAGTGCCCTCCAGGCAGTGTGTAACTTTACCAAAGACTGGTGCTCCTGGAACTGCTCGTGGGCTGGATCCATGCATGCCAGCTGGAAGATTTCCTGTGGTGAGAGCGGGCTCAGTGAGGGGAACCCGCTTCTGCCACTCCTGCAAAGACAGTCCAGCTTCAGAGAGGCCACAAGCCAAGTGCTGGATCACTTCTCTGGTGGCTCAGAGCTTGGGAGCTGCCATGCTTGCTCCCCAGGCTGTTGAGATCCCCAGGACAAATATCATGTTCCTTTGAAGTTCTGAAGTGGTTTCCAGACAGGAGAGGACACCAGTGCCCAGGTCTCAGCAGCAGCAGGGACATCCCAAGAGCAGTGTCAGCACCTCCCACCACCTCATTCCCACCAGCCAGGTTACTGGAATCCCCCACCAACCCTGCACCGCTCAGGAACCCTCTGCTCAACTGCTCTCAAGGTTTAGGTCCATCCCAGACCCTCCTAGGTAAGAGAGCTCTCACTTAGTGCTGGCATGGTCCTGCAAGAACAGCATCCATGCAGATACCTTGCCATGCCCCTTAGCTGCCTCCACTGCTGTTGGTGATGCTGACATACACCAGTTACTTCCTGCAAAAGCTTTCTGCTGTGAGTTTTCTGCCCTGGAATGGCAATACTCACAGGCCAGAGAGAGTGTCTTGCTGGAGGTAAGGCAGAGCCTTTGCATTCGAGATGATTTCCTGCGGCAAGGAGGATGGCTCCATGCGCTGGAACATGGGAGCATTTTTCTGTATTAAAGAAAGGAAGAAACTCAACCTGTAGGAAATGCAGTCGAACATCCAGTGCTTTGTCAACCAAGCCCCCAATGCTTAGGAGGGTGACAGCATGCTCATGTTCACAGCCAGGACCAAGGATGCACATACACATGCCTTGTAGTCACCAAATCCCAACCTGTACCACCATCTTCATCCTTCAGCTGCATCCCATGCAGCTGGCTGCATGTTTGGTAGGAAGCAGTGAGGGTGCCCTGAACATCTCTGTTCTGCCTACCATGTGCCCTTACTGAGCCTC
This sequence comes from Psittacula echo, assembly GCF_963264785.1. Classification (NCBI taxonomy): domain Eukaryota; kingdom Metazoa; phylum Chordata; class Aves; order Psittaciformes; family Psittacidae; genus Psittacula; species Psittacula echo. The sequence continues at coordinate 22,313,904 of NC_137740.1, forward strand.
ACCTGCTCTTCCAGCTGCTGCCGCTGCTTCTTCGCTTTGCTCTGCTTGTAGTAATCCATGATCATCATGGCTGCATATATTTTTCCAACAGTCAGGTCAGAGGCTGAGAGCACAAGAGGAAACAAAGTGGGGACACTTGTGTCTTAACAGAAACAGCAAATCTGAAGGCACCAGAGTGGAACTCAGGAAGAGCCCTGTTGTGGGACACCCTGATGACCCTTAAACTCTACTCATCACTCCAAAAAAGAGAGAGCTGAACACCCAGACACTCCACATGGAGATAAAATGGATTGAGATGGCTTGAAAACATCATCATAAACCACCAAGACATATATCTTCATCACATTATCAAATGTAACAGAGCAAGTGATGCTCCAGAGACAATTTACAGGAGACTGGGTTTGGCAGGGTATTTTTCAAGAGGGTTCCCAAGCAGCCAGACAGAGCAAGGCAGAAGCTAGCCTGTAGCAACACAACCCTTTTCCCCACTTCTGGCCCTTTGGAAAGAAGTTGATGTAGGTATGATAGGAACTTGGTAGCAATGACAGCCTCCCCCCCCCACCAAGAGACTCACTTTTTGGCATGGGTACCAACAGGTCAAGCATCTTCTGGGACAGGTGAGGCCAAATGGTCAGGATCTCCTTTTGAAGCTCGGAGTCTAACTGCTGCCAATCTGCACCACCTTGAACAGCGGGGGGAAGAATGACCCATATACATCAAGACCTGGCACCAGCATTCAACTAAAATCACCCGTTTCCCATCCTGAAGTGAGGTTCACAAGCAGGAAACAGCTCTATGCTGAGAGGGCAGTCTTGCATCAGTGAGCCTGGTCTCCTGCTCTCACAGGGAAACCTTCCAACCATCCCTTCTGTATGTGCCTCCATCTCCGCATCCCCTGCCCTCCCACTCAAAGCTGCCATCTTCAAGCTCGCCTTGGGTCCATCTCTGCATCTCCAATCCTACTCCAGCCCACACACACCTGCTGCTGCCCCACTTTCTCTTTTCTGGTGAGTGGATCATGTGCTGGTGAAAGAGCAGCTCCACTTGGTTGAAATCCTTAAATACTCAGTGATGCTGTGCAAGCAGAGCTTTCTGGCCACTGGTGAAGAGGTCTGCTGAGCTTTAGAAGAACTCAAAGAGAGCTGTCAACACATGTCAAATGGAGACACCTGAGCCTAGGGCAACTCAGCCAAGCTGTAGCAGACCCAGGTTCAAATCTCTGCTTTATTTAGAGGGATGCTAGGAGCTGTCTGATCACTGGGCTTTTGACGATATCTTGCCCTGGGTTGGGTTTTCTTCCAAAAGCAGAGCTGTTGAAAACAGGGGATGTTTTCTTGATAACGGCATGTTTCTGCAGAAAATTTTTCATCTGATGAATCAGAGTGTTTCCAGCAACAACAACAAAGCAGGTGTTATCTTCCTTGAGAGAGAGAGATTTCTGTTTCACACAGCTTTAGCAAGTCAAGCACATATGATCTTTTCCCTCCTTGGTTTGGTTTTGTACATGGGCAGGAAGGGGAATTCTTTCTCTCCTCCATTACACAGTTTGGACATCAAGCTGTTTCTGTTCTCTAGAAGCAGTTTCTAGTGGAAAACTGGCCACCTCTTCCCAAAAGGAATAATTTTGTTTGTTTTAATAGAAAGAAGCAGAAATTTGCCAGTTCAAGGTAATCACTTCCATCCACTTGCCAGGCTCTAGGTGGCCAACCCCAATTTGGCTGTGATGTCTTCAAGCTTGCCCAAAGGATGAGTGATGGTCACTCTGAAAACTTCCTGTCTCTGACCCCTCTCTACCCCACTGACCTCACCTTTGGCAATTTTGATGTCCAAGGCTGTGCGTATCAGTGCCATCAAGGTGGAGGTAAAATGGACTGTCATGTCCTCAGCCACGGGCATGTTCATCATCACCAGTCTCTGCGCAAGAGAGAGAAGAAAACAGCGGACGGAAAACAATATCGAAAAACACATCGACCAGGCTGGAGGAAAAGAAATTAAATGTTAAACAAAAGGGGGAAAAAAAAATAAAAAATAAAAAGCAACAAAGAGTGTCAAAACAGCACAGCCAAAAAAGAAGGGCAAGGATCATCCCACCACCCCCCCCCCGGCTCCTTCCACCCCAGGACACCGGCTCACTGCCTTCCAGGGCTCCTCCTGCACCCCTGGAACGGCCCCTGAGCCCCCCTCCCCACAGCACCAGGGCTGCCATGGCACTTCCCGGCACTTTGGGAAGACACATCTGATCCATCAGGGATGCAGCAGTGGGAAATGCTCGGGAAAGGGAGACGGGGCTCAGGTTTCCATTCCCTGGGTGGTTTGGCTTTCCAGCTCTCAACCCTTCCCACCTTGGGCAGGTGAGAGGAGGGTCCCTAACCTTCAGGGACTTCAGATTGGCTGGAATCCTCTAGCATGCTACATCCTGGCGCTCCCTTTTTGCATCTTTCAGAGATGAAGTTTGCCAGCACATGCACAGGGTCCAAATTATTCAAGGATGGGGAAGGGAAGGGGGGGTAGGAAAAGTGCAGAAGGAAAGAGAGAAGGGCAACCAGGGCAGGTTAGACACGCCATGCTCCTTCCCCACCCTGGGCAGGCGGGGTGCAAACTGAAGTGACCAGATCCACTTTCCAGAGAGTATATTTTGCTTTGTGAATACCTTGGGTCAACCCTTCCCTGCCCATTCCTTTTCACCAAGCTTCTCATGTCCTTTTCCCGCCTTCAAGCCTCCCTTTTTCTCCTGGAAAGGTGTGATGGTGGAAGTATGCATGTGTGAACAAACATGTGGAAGCTGGAGAGAGTGGCAGAGTGTTTGCAAGTGTGCAGAAATCCCCCCTTCTCTAGCTCTGAATGCTGTTGAAAGGGCTGCAGGAAACAGCCCATGGCCGAAAAAAACTTCCATTTGCTCCAGACCTGGGAAACACATGGTCCTGTAGCTCTGGGTCTTGTCCTAGCAGCTGCTGCCCTCAGCAAAGCCACACAGCTCCCACCCCACGTCCTTCAGGGCTTCCCATTTTCCTGCTCCATGCCTATGCAGCTGGGAGCATGCTGAACCAAGGCCATAAGCTGACTGCCAGTCCCTGCTTCAAGAGGAACAAGGGGTAAAACTCAGAGATATCTTTTGAAAACACCTGGCTTTGCCTTGCACAAGTCATTCTTGGGGTAGGCTACGTTTATGTGCCTGGTTCCTTATGCACTAAAGAGCTGCTCCTACAGGATATGCCCTTGCTGCTCACCTGCTTCCCATCTCCATGGGCTTTAGCCCTGTTTCTGCAATGGCTGGAACAAGGATGGTTCCAAGCCTAGGTGAAGAGCTTGGGTCAATGAGCTTCTAAAGACATTTCACTCCTAACTGTGCTATGGGGTTGTTCTTCACCTCATCTTCTCCAACCCTCCCACTTCCACACTATTGCTGATCCTGCCACTCCTCTTCCACCCCAGAGCTCCCCAGGCTTGCAACTGACCACAGCAGTGTCACATGTGGGCAATGGAGACCAGCCAGCATGGCCAGGACACTTCTGAGGACACCAGGCTCCCCAGGAGTGAGCTAAACACATGTTGGATACCCCAAATGTTTCCCCAGCCCCACCTCCCACAGCTCCCTTGAGCCCCAGCTCCTCCTCGGCTCTAGCCCACATAGAAGGAAGGGTTGATCTACCTTATAGGCCACTTTGGAAGGACATCTCTTGCCGAGGCCTAGCGGTGGTGACATAAGAGTCAGCATTTCATACATCTCAGTGTAATGGATTCGGCCACTGCTCATGGAGGGGGTAGGGGAGGGAGGGAGATGCAGAGAGAGAGGAGGCATTCCCAGAGAGCAGGAAAACATACAAACAAAAATAGTACAGGAAAACAGGAGAGAAAAAAACAAACGGACAAACAGGAAAAGAACAGGAAACCTGTTAATCAAGGCAAATCATACATGACAGACTGTCCTGATGTGGATTTATAGCACTGCTCACACAGACCCAGGAATGCTGGCAGAAAGCAACTCACCCCTCTCCTCTCTGTTGCTGGCCTCAAGCACCTGTCTCACTAACAGTCTGGGGGTCCTTCTCTGGTCTCAACCCCTTTCCTAAAGCCCTCCAGCAGCCCCCAACTTGTCCCACAGGTTCCAGGGCTGTGTGCGAGTGGTATAAATCAGATACACGGCACTCAAGCCATGGGTTATTTGAGATAATGGTGGTCTGCACCACAGTCCTCTGTGGCCTCCGTAGCGTCTTCCCTCCTGGGGGGGGCCTGGGTATTGCTTTGCATTGCCACCTAACCCATAGCTGGAAGGCTGTGTATCCCCAGCTCGTAAGGTCTATGCAATTGGGAGGCAGCATCTTGCATAGAAGGCAGTGGGCCAGGGTCACTTGTCCAAGGAAGATGCCCAGTTGCTTCCGTCTGGCTCTGCGGATGGACCACTTTCCCACCATGCACCAGTGCAAAAGGCATGCTGAATTTGCTGAAAAAACAAAACTGGGAGGAAAAGTTGTACATGCCATGCTCCCGCCCTGGCTCTCTCCCACATGCGGCTGCAAGTTCCACCAGGTTGGAGTTTAAAGAGTCTCAGCAGAGGCAGCTGTTCGGGCCTTCCAACAATGGGGTTCTTTTGGGTTTCCCAAGGGAGGCAGCTAGGATGGACCCCCACCTCATGCTCCTCTGCTCTATAAGGTCCTGCCTAGGACTGCTGCAGTGAGGATCTCTACCAAAATGGGCCACCTGATGATGCCTTGAGCCCTCTGCCAGGCTGAGATACTTGTCTTCCTCTCTCTGCACATTCAGGAGGCTGCTCAAGTATCATCTCCCAGGGATCCTGGGCTCGGCCAGCTCTTCTTTCACCTGCACCAGGCTTCTGTCCTGCACTGCAATGTTCAGCATTATTAACAGGCAAGGGCAACCTCAAAACAGCAAAGGCATCAACCCTTGGAGCTGGGCTGCGAGGATGCTGCTGAAAAGGAACCCATTTCATCTGGGGTGGCTGCCAAAAAATTAGGCACTTCCCATGAGATCTTGGATTCTTCCCTACCCGTGTGCTCAGAGAAGTGTGGAAAGGGGAGAACATATCTCCTCAAAGGGTACCACTGTTTTGAAGCAGACCCCTGGCCAAAGAGGTCCCCCACCAAGGTAAGTCGTGACATTTTGGATGTGAACACAGTGATGACCACAACAGGAGCCTTTGGGGTGCAGGTACAGAACAGGCTAGGCAAGCTATCCCCTTTGAGACCAGACACCCCTGAACAGGTTGGAAAGAGGATTGATGACCATACTGGAGAATATTAAGTTGGATGATCAAGAAGAAAGGTTTAGAGTCTGTAAGCATCATCTTGGCAGAGCTGGATGTGTACCAACTTGGGGTGCCTGAAGGGGAGAAGATGGCTTCAAAATTTTTATACATGAACTTAGTGCAAAAAGGAAGCAAGACAAGGATCTTCCACACACCCTTCCTGGCAAGGGGTTTTTTTAGCATACCCAGCACACATCAGACACTGTCTTTCATACTGAGATTCTCCACACAATGAAGAAGGAATGGATTTCTGTGTAAGGAAGAGTTTGCATCAGTAACCAAGAAGGACCACACAAGAACTGTTTTATTCTCACACATGGGCTGCACATACTGCTGCTTCTCAGAGCAGGGATCTTAAAGCATTTTGAGCAGTACAGCAGTGCCCACAAATCACATCCCCATGAAGCAAAGCACAGGCAGGCACATGGAATATCATCCATCTGAACACGATGGCTCCCAGGAGCTGATCCAAGCACAGGCACATCCTTGGTGGGAGAGCTGACCCTCTGTCCTGTGACTGGGCAGAGATGTGACCCACAGCTATGGCCCAGGGTGACCTGTAAAACCACACCAGGCATTGATGGCCCAATCCTGGTATTCTGAGAGAACCTTGTGAGTGATGGAGGAGGAAATCTGGGAGACATGTGCGGTCTTGCTGTGGTTAGGAAATAAGTACTGGGCCATACAAGGCTGTTAGAGCATCAGAATAGCAAGCGAGGTGAGACTTGATTCAGGAATAGGTGATGTCCACAGGGATGTCAATGTCTGTGGAGCATTCACCTGACCCATGGCCATCTCAAGGGCTACTTTTCAGGGACAAAAGTGATGCCTTGGCTCACTTTTGCATGACTGATAGAAGCAGAAGGGGTGAAGAAAGGCAGAGATACCCCCAAGAAGTGCAGCAGGCTGCCAGGACACAGTCCCAGAAAGATGTGGTTACAAGACCTGCTCTTCCAGCATGAGGACAGAGCTTGCTGAACTTCCAAGGGAAGTCAATGCCCCTTTCTTGTTTCCATACATGCTGTACCACTGTGCTGCATCCTTGCCTCAGACCCATCTCTTCCAGAGCAGGCTGTCCACCACTCCATAAGCACATCTATGGTTGTTTCTGCAAATCATCGTCACATGGATAGGGGTGTGGGCTCCAGGGAGGTAAAACTTGTGCACTGGGATGTGCAGGGCAGGCTCACCAAACAGAAAGGTGAGTAGGTTGGATCTGGATTTTGGGATCTGGACCATGGCGGAAAGAGGCAACAACCACGTGGGTTTTCTTGCTTCATCAGTTGCCTTTTGGGAATGGTTGCAGGGCAGTAGGAATCCCTGAAAATCTCTCATGTCCTTGAAGAACCCAATGCACAGGGAGGAGAAGATGAAAGTAACACAAGGAAGAGATAGGGACATGACAGCAGAAGCTGGTCTCACTCTCTCTGCCTCCACTTCTCCTTCACCTTCACTGCTCTGTCTATACCACAGAATCATCAGGAAAAGTCCCACAGAGCTCCCTCTTCCCAGGAAGAACTACAGGTACCTTTCTGAGCACCAAGTAATCCAGCTTAGGAGAGCAGCATTTGCCAGTGAAGCCCTGTTGTCAACTGGAAAGACCAGCAATTCTCCCTGAAGGTATCCTCTGTCTGCAGGGACCTGAGCAAATGTCCTCAGCAATGCCACCATCCTTTGCCAGAGATGCGACAGGCAGAAGTGAAAACACTGCAAGGAGCCCCTCCTTGAACAGATGAGTCATCTGAGATTCTTGCAAGAAGTCTCCTATCCCTAAATACCTCTTCATTAATGAGATGACTGAGAATCCAGACCTTGTCTTGCTTGGCTTTACTTCTGGTGGTCTACTTCAAGATTTCAAACGTGTGCATCATCCCCACATCCCTCCAGCTGTGGAGGGAGACAGACCCATTCTAGGGATGCTGGCTGGAAGAGGCATTTCTGATATGACAAGAAGGATGTGGTGGTTACACCATGCCACACCAAGGAACCCCATTCCTTTGCAGAACCAAGATTAAGAGCTGAGTGCATCTGAGCTTCCCTTGTACATGTCCTCAGATGCTGTGAGGGAAGCAGAAGAACAAGCTTTGCAGTTCATCCTTTCACGCCACAGACACTTAGGTGTTATGGCACTTCAGATAAGGCAGCAGGCACAGGATTTTGCCCAACAGTTGCCCCAGGATAAAATTAAAAAACCCCCAACAAACCAAACATGCAAGTCAGAGATACACAAGGACACCAAGTCACTGCTGTGCACTCACAGCCAGCAGCTTGGCTCATGCAGAGTGAGAGAACCCGTTAGGCTCCAGAGATGTGCCTAGGTCCCACCACCTCCCAAGCAGGTCTGACAAGCTAAGGACAAGGCTAGCAAGAGTCCTGTTCCCCAGAGATATGGTCATATGTCCTCCAAGTGCCACACTTGAGGAAGGATCTGTTTCGTACTGGTACTTTCCCAGGGAGAGGAGTCACCCTGGCCTCCCCCCAGTCCTCACTCCCTAAAACAATGACAAAATCCCAAACAAGCCTTTGCTTCCCCCTTTCCTCCCCAGGAACAAAGCACATCTAAGGCCTCCTGCTCAGAACTCCTGCTTCCACGTGAAGGTACTTTGAAAAGCCAAGCAGGGATGGTGGCATTTTGGCCTGGCACCCTTTGGGGCTCTCTCCATCGATGGAGCTGGGGCAAAGTGCTGGCTGGGGGATGCAATTTGTTGAAACCCACCCCGGGAGGCTCTGAGCCCCCCTGGCCCCACTCATGCCTCCCCTTGAGGGGGGCAGCTGCTGGCTCTGGGAGGCCGCAGACCTCTTTAAACTCGAAGGAAAGCAACATCAGGGTTCCCTCAGGAGGCGCGGTGGTGGTGGAGCAGGGGGAAGGAGGGGTGGATGGTGCGTCCCGTGGCCAGGTTGTGGCGGAGGACTGGGAGGCAAACCTTGCACGCCACCCTGTAGGGGCAGTTCTCTCCTAGGCCCAGAGGAGGCGAGATCACCCGTACTAATTTGTACATATCCTTATACGGGATCCTGCCGCTGCAAAGGAAGCACAGGTGGGTTAATAGGACACTGAGAGGGTGGAGGGGAGGATGGAAAGCCTAACCAGGGGTTGCAGGGGCCACCTGTGGGGCAAGACCCTGGGGGGGTCCATGGCTCTTCTCCTTCTGGCTCAGTCAGACCCAGAGAGGGCAAAGCTGTGAGAATCAGCTGCTGCCTTCTCCACTATGAGTCAGCTCATACATCCTCACACTGACCCATCTTGATCCTGTGGAGATCAACAATTTTTGGCGGTGAACACCACCCCATCACCCTTTCTCACTGTGCCCCTGGCTGCCTACATCTGGTAGGAGAGGGCTGGGATTTTAGATGGGGTGATCCTGCCACTTGGTTTGGTTCGAGTCACCACAAGCCCTTTTGGTGGAGTTATGTCCAACCACACCACCAGAAAACCTGCCCTTGCTTGGCCAGCTCTCTGGTCCTCACAAGGTCCCAGGGAGATTGGAAGCTGAGTCACTTGTATCTTTAGTATCTGGGGGACCTGACACAGGGAGACATAATGTGACCAGCTGGTGAGCAGTGGCTGTGGCACTAGCACTTAGGTCTCTCACGGTCCAGTCCTGTGCTCCGACCACCAGATCATGCTCTGCCAAGAGTACACATTATTGGAAGCAAACCCTCCCATACACACACCCCTTCTCTTGCCCACAGAAGCACATCTCCCCAGAGCAGGGTGCAATCATCGTAAGATACAACCCGTATCCCTCCTGCTCCAGCTGAAATAACAAAGCAGTCAAGGCAGAGAGCTGGCAGGACCGTGCAAGGACCGTCAGATGCTCTGCTTCCCACTCTGCTCCAAGACCAGAGCCCTTTGAGAAGCAGGACCATGTGGGGTGGAAGTGCTGAGGTGCAGCATGCTGCAGCCTCCTGGGCATCCTTAGACAAGCTTGAAGGGAAATCACGCAAGGAGGCAAAGAAAAGTGTTCCTGCCTACCAAGCACCTTTGTTTCTGGTGTCTCCTTGCTTTTCTCCATCCCCTCTCCTTCACTGACACAAGCTAACCTAACCAGCCAGCTAAAATCCATCCCTGAGCCTCCTTGGTGTTGGGCAGTCTCTTTGTGAGACCTTGATGTGATGGTCTAGGTGTCAGAATGCACAATTGCTGCCCCACTCAGGTAGAGGGACCTATTCGGATGTACTCACCCATTCCTCATCCAGCAACTGGGGCTAGGGCTGCCTCCAGGGGCCCAGCACCACAAGTTTCTGTGCACATCCCCTAACCACTGGCCACATGTCACGACAAAAGCGCATGGCTTGCTCAGAAATCAGGAGGGTGCATGGCATCAATAGAACAGGTCACGTATGTTTTTAGAGTGACTGTCCTGGAAACGCAGGCCACCAACATGGGGGGTGAGAGTGAATGAAGTACATGGTGTGAAGAAATCCTTCCCGAAAGCTGCAGGTGAGACACACCACATGGAACAGCTGGGTGTTTCACTGCTCTTACCTCCTCTCGCTCCTCTAGCTGTCCGTCAGGACACCTACTCACCCATGCTGACCTCTCCCCCTTGCATAGGGCATATTCACCCGCTAACAAGCAAACCCATCTGCCCACAGAGGCCTTGCACAGCAGCAAGAGTGCTGGAGGAGGTATGCAGGGAGGAATCTGGCCAGCACTGGTCTGCACAGGGTTGGACACAAATAGTGGAGGAAACTGTGCCAGGATCTGCTGATATCAGGCACGGAAAAAAAAATATCTTGGCTGGAGCTGGTCTCTCAAGGTGCAGGACATTAGCAGTGGAGGTGAAGAGTTTCCAAAGGGAGTGTGTGTGGCTGCCAAGAGCTCTTAAGCTTAGATTGCTCGTGCTCCTCAGCACAGCAGTAGTGGGTCATGGGTCCAGAGGCTGTCTCTGGGCTGTCGGAGGGAGGAAGGGGCTATAAAAGTTCTGGGACTGAGTGGAGGGCATACACGTTCCTAAAGTTGCCAAGGGCTCCACACTGCCTTAGCAATGCTGCAGACCACCTTAGGAGGAGTAACAGAGAGCAAGCTCTCTGCAGCAGCAGCGGGAGCAGAGCCAAAGCCCGCCACTCAGGGTATGTACCGCTGCTATAAACCTGTCCCATTGCTGGGAAAAGGCTGTTGATTGCAAATGCCTGTTTGCTGGGGTCCTCATCAGCAAAGGCATGAAACAAAATCTTCTCACCTCTAAGGGGCAAGCAGGCTGGCCAGCATGAAAACGCAGTTCCCCATACCCAAACATGCTCGAAACAAGGTCCTCAGGGCTGACAAATCACGTCCAGCCCTGCTTTGATGGGGAGCTGTGGGTGTTCAGGACCAAGCGATGGAACTGGTCTCAGAGCAGAGGCACCCAGCTGGTGCACAGGGACTGGGAAGGAGGCTGGGAGGAGAGGAAGAGCAGGAACCTCCAGCGCTCAGGATAAACACTATGGCAAAATCGTGAACATTATCTAAGACACCTCTGCCACCAGGCACTGTAGGAACCAGGTGCTGCCCTTGTAAGGACCACAGGCGAGAGCAGCCCTTCCTTGACCTTCCCAGGCATCGCAGCTCGTTTCCAGTAGTAGACTGAGACACCGATTCAAAAGCAGCTCTAAGAGGCTGCTTGGGAGAGAAGGACCTGACTACATACCACGCTGCTCTGTCATACTCTGCCCAGATCCGGACAAACTCATCTAGATGGTGAGGTCCCAGGATAGAGGAATCCCGAGTCAGGTATTCAAAATTGTCCATGATGACTGCCACGAACAGGTTGAGCATCTGCATGAAAAGGCAAATGACAAAAAGGAAAGTGGGGGGAGAGGGAGCAGAGAAGGGGAGAGGGAAGGAAGAGTTAATTGTGGGAAGATGACTCTGGGTGCAGGTTCAGGGGTGGATGAAGGGGAGCTCTAGGGCTCTCAGGGGGAGGAACTCACCAGGAAAGAGCAGAAGAAAATGAAGGAGACAAAGTAAACATAAGCCAGGTCGGTGCCGCAGCGCTCATTCTCGTTCTGCCCAGACGTCGCTGTGGTGTCTGGCTCACAGCCTTTGCCTTCCAGGCAGGACAGCATGATCTCCTGCCATGCCTCTCCCGTGGCACTCCTGTGCCCAACACAGCCATGCTCAGCAGCTCGTGATGGCATGAGATAGAGCCAGAGCAGGATGCCCCAGGCAGAAACTACACAAGGAGTTATGCAACCTCCTGCTCAAATTAAACACATCTCTGGCATGCAGAAGAGAAAGGCACTGGGTCAGCAGCAACTAAGCTGGACCCACAGGAGTGCACCCATGCCAGGGTGTAGCTCCAGGCACATGGGGCTGATTCCTCCCCAGCCAGATGATCCAAAAACCAGAAAGACAGACATCTTTTTGGGGGCAGGATGGAGAGGAGGTGGGAAGGGAAGGGGTTCCTGAGCTCTTGCAACTGTGTGCTTGCCCAGCTGGCCTCCAGTATCAAAAGCTGACCTCCACCAAACAGCCTGCAATGAGAACCTGTCCAGCCTGGCTCCCAGCAAACCTACACCCAAAAACAGTACCAAAGGAACCTGATGATTGCTTACCTGAAGAGGAGCATCAGGGAGCCCAGGAAGCTGCGGAAGTTGTTGTGCCGGTTAATGTGGCTTTCTTCATCTAGTTTGATATTGCCGAAAACCTATAGGAGGGAGAAAAAGGGCTCAGGTCTTCAGACAACAGCTCACTGGCTGGGGAAGTGGCTGCACATTCACCTTGCTGGTGGGCACACAGCCCTGTGCTGCAGGGACCAATCCTGCCCAAGGTCCATTACCCTCAGCACAGCTGGCCCCCAGAGCAGTCAACATCCACCCTCTGCACAATCCCCCATGGAAAAGCACCCCAGCAAACACACTGGTGCGCAGCCAGCACAATGAGGAGCTGGTGCTAAGCAGCCATTGGGGAAAGAGAATCTCCTTTCCTCGGCAGGGATTCGCGGTGGGCGGCAAAGGCTGCAAGAGGCCAAGCTGCCATGGAAACAGGAGCACAGAGGACCTGGGATCAACAGAGCCCAACCGCTTGACATCCATCCCTCTGCCATGTTACGGGCATCATCTCAGCACTGCACAGTGCCCACTAGTCTTGAACATGCTGGAGGCACAGGGACGAATCACACTGCCCTTGTAGGTGCTGGGTCATGGTCCTGGAACCTCCCAGGAGCTTTTCCCTTTGTGGGGAAACGGTCTGTGGTGCTGCGGTTGGGCACAGCGATGCAGGGTAGGGAGCGGCTCAGTGAGATAGTGACAAACCAACCACTAACCCACCATGGACAGCCAGACACCTGGCACTACCATCCCCAGGGCCAAAAGAGGCAACAAAGCCGCAAATGTGGACAATACCCTAATAATGACCCACAGCCAAGGCCATGATAAGACATAACAAATGTTCGTAAAGTGCCTCAAATAGGAAAAATGCGCTGTTATTACTGTTAAATATTTATTTCACTTTCTGTGAACCTAAAAATATACCAAGTGCAGAGTATTTTTTCCCTGTACAGGTTTTTTGGAATGTGTAATTGTAGAATATTTTCTGCCTCCAGCTATTTTGCTCAAATAACGCCCACAGACTTTACTGCTTGGGGATTTGTTCACAATGGTGTTAAGAAAAAAAAAAAAAAAAATCAAATACTACCACCCGGCAGGGAAGGGGCTGAGTCAGATGGTGGTTGTTTAGCACAGAGAACACCTGGAGCCAGTGCCAACATGAGAGCAGTGAAAACCTGCCACGGGACTCTCAGGGCAGGAGAGGTGGGGTGGAAGAGACTGAACACCAGCTCTGCCAAGCAGCCTGGGTGGGGTCCCCTGCGCTGTGCTCTGCCTCCCCAGAATCTGCCTGTCCTCATAGTGCTCATCAGGCAATGGTGCTGGATACTGCAGCAGCTCACTCATCAGGCAGCACCAGATCCCAAGCGTTCGCTGTTGAAGATGCTTTGTCAGATCTTCAGCGTGGGATTTAGTCATCACAGAACTGAGCCAGCCCCGCAGCACGTGTGGAGCTGAGGGTTTTAGCTCATGTGCTTCTTATTTACCATCTGCTGCCTGGAAAGCTTACATCTTCCCATGCTCTGATGACCTCCCACCACCTGGTAGGTCGTAATGGGTCCCTAAGCAAAGAAGCCCAAGAAGACCATCAGTGGCATGGCTACAACATAAACCCTGAGCAGAGGTACAAGGTGAATCGTGGGCTGCTAAGATCACTGCCGTGACCCAGCCATTCGGATGGGAAAGGCAGAACGCTGTTCACCAGGTCCCTCAGGCATGAAATCAACCTCTGGGGACTCCTAGGGAATTGGAAATAGCGATTAATTTCTAAATGAAGGGGTGGAAATTCAAAAGCAGCTGCAACAGAGGATGCCCAGCTGAGTCTCCAAGACCACATCTCCAAGGGTATGAGTTGTGAAGGCAGCTGTGGAGCTTGGCTGAACTCAGTCAACTGCCAACTGTGGCAGCTCCTCCAGGGCACATGGCTCTGCAGCTCCCAAAAAAGCTATTCCACCCTCAGGTCCTTCCTGGACAGAGTGACCAAGTGAAGTGACAGGCAGGCATGAGGCTCCCTGCCACACATAACATTGAGGACATGCTGGTCCAGCCTGCCCGTGCCAGAGGGATGCACACTGAAATGTCTGTGCTCACCTGCATCCCAATGATCGCATAGATGAAGAAAAGCATGGCAATCAAGAGGCAGACGTAGGGGAGGGCCTGCAAGAGAAGCAGATGAGTGATCTCATTTAGCATAGGTCCAGCTCCAGAGTACAAAAAGCACAGTGAGCAGGTAAGCTGTGCTCATCCATCTCTTCTACAAGCCAACAAGTCATCAAGACCTTAGGAACAGCCTGCATTTGGGAGCAGCACCCCAGCACTGTGGCCTGGGATGAGACCAGGCCATGTGCGACTTACCTTGAAGGACTGCACAAATGTCCAGAGCAGGATGCGGATGGTGTAACCTTGGCGCAGCAGCTTGATGAGCCGAGCAGCCCGAAAGAGCTTCAGAAAGCTCATGTTGAAGCTGCTGGTGTTCACCAGCTGGGAGGAGATGAGAGTCAGAGGGAGGCGGGAGCCCCCCACCCTGCAGCAGTACACCCCACTGCTCCCAGCCCCTGCTTCACCTTGGTGTCTGTCAGGATGATCTCCGTAATACTGCCGATGACAGTGATGAAGTCAAAGATGTTCCAGGTGTCCCGAAAATAATTCTGCAGAAGGAAGGAAAGAGGGAACATAGATTTGAGCTCGGGGATGGCAAGTCTGAAGGATGCTGGGCCACAGACCAAGGCTGCTCACGGACAATGGCAGCAGCAGCAGAGACCTGACTGCCCATTTGTATGCCACCACAGTCTGGAGCACCTCTATGCATCTGAGATAGTGGCAGACCCAAGAGTGTCTGTGGCAAGCATCTCCTCCTAGGAGATGACTGATATATCCAAAAGGTCACCCTGGTGAAAGGGAGTGGGAAAAGCAGCCACAGCCAGCCCTGGTCAGGCTGCAACAGCTCATCAAGCTGACTCTCACAGCCATGAGGCTGCTCTGTCCTCCTCTTCATGGGCACCAGGACTCACCTCAGCCCCTGCTGGCTTTGCAGCAGCTGGTGCAACACCAGACTTCACTATGGCTGGTGCTGCTAGGAGTAAAGAACTAGAAACCCTCCTGCTAGAGGACCTCACTTCCCAGTATGCATTACAAATAGGAAAGAAAATATAACAGAGCAAATTCAACAGTTGCTCATAAGGCACAGAGTAGCTGAAGAAAAGGCAGTCCATGGCTACAAGTCTTAAATGAGCAACTGGGGACTTGACGACTGAATGAGGCAGGGAAGTCTAACTGCAAGTCAGGTGTGATCCAATTGATACAGCCCAAGGACAGCAATGCACTAGCATCTCACGGCTCCTGGGGTTAAGGGACTGCAGCCACCAGCATAATTGCAGCAGCAGTTTGCTTTAGCAGAGCAGCTGCACCAGAACATACTCTGGGTCCAGACACTAGAGTACCACAGGATCAAGGCAAAAAGCAAAGCAATGGTGTGGCTTCCCCCTTCAGCATCCAACAGTGAGAAATTTAACGAAAACCAAAGAAGTGATTCCAACCTAAAAGCGGCTCTCAGGCTGGGACCCAAAATAAACAGCAACAACCCCACATTATTAACACCTTCCCTCTCTGATCTGTGTGCTGCCCAAGTCCAAATTAGTACCCCCATCAAGAACAGGAGCAGCCACTCACCAGGAAGCCGAAAGCTATGATCTTGAGGACACACTCTAAGGAGAACACCATGGTGAATGCAATGTTCAGGTACTTCAGGGCCAGCTCATAGGTGTATGGAGCAGAGTAGTACTGATGGAAAGAGAGAGACATTGCTAGCCAGGAGGGGGCCTGCCAGCCTTTTGGCTAGACTGTCCCAGGGAAGACCTGTGGTGGACCATGTATATTCCTTGCCTCAAGACTATCTCATCCTTCCCCTCTCCACACCTCTCTCAGGCCAGCTGCCACTCCTTCTCAGAAGGAAGCATGGAGTAAATCCAGATCTTTCTGCAGTAGTTAAGAAGTCCAGATCATCTGTGTCATCTTGTTTAGGGAACATCTTGCCTCCAGTTTGGGGCATGTGGTGTTTCAAGTGACTATGCCAAAGAATACATGCTTAGACTTTGCCTCAAAACATCTCCTAGAAACAACCAAAATACCCTCCAGTCCCATCCTCCTTCTCTCCACTGCCCCAGACAGGACAGGTTTACTCTGACCAGCTCACCTTCATCATCAGCACCACAGTGTTCAACGCTATCATGGCCATGATGGTGTACTCGAAGGATGGGGAGACCACGAAGTGCCAGACCCGGTACTGGAAGGTGTGCCGGTTCTGGGGCATGTACCGCGTGAGGGGTTTGGCACTGATGGCAAAGTCAATACAGGCCCTCTGGAATAAAACAACATGCATCAGACCCTGGCCAATGGTAACATGGGGGACAGTGGCTGCCACACTTTTTTCCTTCATGGGCTGGGCAGGCAGCTGGCTCACAAGTTTCTCACACCTTTTTAACATCTAGGGAGCTCCAAGCTCCCAAATTGCAGAAACCCCATGGAAACATCCTCTCTTCCCCCTCCCCAGACCATACCTCATTCTTCTCCAGACTGCACTCCTCCATCATTTTGTCTCCCTGCTCTTGAAATGTAATGATGATGAGAGCCACAAAAATATTGACGAAGAAGAAAGGGAAGACCACAAAATAGACAACATAAAAAATGGACATCTCCATGCGATTGCTGCGGCTGGGCCCACGGTCCTCCTCCGTCACATCCACCGAATGCTGCAGCACCCTGTGGGCAGACAGGTGAGGAAAAGCAACCAGAGATAGGCCCATCAGGACTGCCACCATGTGGCACTTCTCACGGGACCCACTTTGTACAGACAGTTCTGTTTGTCCACACTTGTAACAATGACAAGATAAAGCTCTGCCTTAATCTGCTTTATAAGGACGACTCTTGTAAGTGGCTACAGCTTGCTTTATGGTGCTTTGCTTGTGCCCCGATGGAAAATGAATTTTCCTGTACTCTATACATAGAGAAAAAAAGTTGCCCAAGCTCACATGAGCATGGAGAGAGGTGCAGTCCTACGGTCATCTCTAAAATTGACCTAAAATACTGCTCAGAGCCACACACGATAAAGGATTACCTATCATTGACTCCCCAAGGAAAAAGCTAACCCCTCCACAGTCCCAGCCTCATATGGGGGCTAAAAGCTCTTTTGTCCTGATATAATTTCTCACCGTCCCTCTCCTCCTCCCTGACCAGCATCTCCTCTCTCAATCCTGCCTGAGTGTAGCCAGTTACAAACCCAACCATCCCATTCGAGGGGGCAGGTGAAGCAGAATACTCACTGGGGCCAACCCTCGCCAGTGGAGACTGTGAAGAGAGTGAGTAAAGCCCAGATTATATTGTCATAGTGAAACTCATGGCGCTTCCATTCCCGGCACTTCACCTCCATCTTGTTCTTCTCATGGTCCACATAGTTCCCTCTGCAAGGTTGGGAGAAAGCAATGACCTTGCTTTTTAAGCTGCCAGACTATGAGACAATGGCTTTAAATCCTAGGGCAGTGTGTGTGCACAGTGGGGGGGGCACCTCTACTCCTGCAAGGCTGGAGGGAAAAATTGGGAGAGGCTGGATAACAACTCAGGCGAAGCAGAGAAGGGAAAAGCAAATGGGAAGAGAGCAGGCAGAAAAAGAACAGGAGCAAAATACAGGGCTCTGCATCTCACATCCCATGCAAGGATGCACAGTCCTGATACAGCACTGGGGACACGGCTCAGCCCATGCTGTCCACCCCAAGAGACGATGGCCAAGAGCGAGTCATGACCAGGGGCTTAACTGGGAACCATGGAAGACATTACCCAGCACCCTGCCTTTGCCAGAGGTGTCAGCAGCATTGAACCTACTGAACAGGGCACCTACATGCAGTCCTTCTCCGTGTCCTTAGAGCTGTCAGTGCAGTAGAAAAACTTCCCCTTGAAGAGCTGAACAGCAATGACAGCAAAGATGAACATGAAGAGCTTGTAGACGATGAGGATATTGAAGACATTCTTGAGAGAAGTCACGACGCAGTCAAAGACAGCCTGAAGGAGAGGGCATAACTCACCTGGGGAACTCACAGTCTTGGCAAACCACAGGACCAAAACCAGACTATCATGTGGAAAAACATCTTCCACTTGTGATGGGGAAAGGAGAAAAGAACTGGGACTTCTCGCAGGCAAAGAACTATTTCAATAAGAAGTTTAACACCCAGAATACCCCCAGCACACACAGACACCACACAGCCCCTGAGACAGAAGCAGAGATGAATATTTACAACCTCAATGTTCTCTGCAACCAGGATAGCAGACAGGGGATTATCCCAATTATGCAATTAGCAGAACTGTAGACCAATTAGTAAACACTTTATTGTTTCACATCATCCCACATAACAAGACAGAGCAAATACCTCTGCCTACAATAGCAGCAACTCCCCAGGCTGTGCACTCAGGCCTAGTTCTCACAGAACTGTAAGAAAGAGAGGAATGTCCTTATCCCTGCTTTGTGGTGGAAACAGAGGTGTCCAGAAAGGAACTGACATGGGCTGAATCCATCCACTGATCAGGAAGAAAAGCTGGGGTCAAAACCCAAGTCTCTGGGGTGCCACCCTGGATCTCATGCATCAGCCAAATAACCTCTTGTAAGAAAAAAGATAGGGCTTCCTTGGTCTCTTTCTCCTTTCTGGCTCTGTATCCCATCAGCTAAGGTATGGAAATGCATAATCCTACTGTTGCTGCATAAAAAAATATTGATATGGGAAATCCCCCTCCAGTGCAACACCATGACAGCACGGCACACACAATCCCAAGATGTTTACAAGATGCTTTGGAAAGATATTTGAGCTATCCCAAAGCCAAGGCAGCTTCTTTTATCAGGAGAGTACCTGGCCTTTGCTGCCTCATGTCCACTCCAGTCCCAATTTCCCTGGCAAAAGAACTAATTCTGATACCTTGCAGAGATACAGGCTTGCTTTTAATAACTCATTGTACCTTCAGATATGAAGCAGCCTGAAGGATGTTGTGTTTGAAAATGGGGCTCTGAAAACAGCAAATGCTTTGAAAACTACTTGTTCATTGCTCATGAGCAAATTGATGTGTGTGGTCCCTGCACCCACAGGTCCATGCTGAAGAAGACAGATGTAAGACAGGAGATGGGGACCATTACCTTCAGCTTGGGCAGTCGCTTAATGGTTTTCAAGGGCCTCAAGACTCGTAGCACACGGAGAGACTTGATGGTCTTGATATCCCGGCCCTTGTTGGTCCTATCGCACCAGAGGGAGGCACAGGCACCCAAAAATGAAACAGAGAGATCATAATCTTGCAGCCCCAGGGCTAGATTGTCTGAGGGCTTCAACGGATGACACCCTCCTTGCAAAAGGCCATCACCACTGCAAACAGTTTTCTACCATTACTACTGGTTGCAAGAAATTCATAACAAGGGAAATGCACTCAATGGGCTGTACATGCAAGTGTCTCACAATGTCTTTTCCATCCCAGTTTAAACTTGAGATTCATGGTACTTACTTTCAGGTTAGAGTGCTACAGAAGCACCTGCTCTGTGCTTGGTTTGTTCACACAAATGCTGTCACAGCTTTCTGCCTTATTCCATCAGTACTACATAACATGGTCAGCCTGGTCATCTATCTCACACACATATAATACCTCAGCCCTCTCCTCCCTCTCCAGATCAGGGCTGTACTTCCTCCACCCCAAGTCAGTTGAGGCAGAGCTTACCAGTAGAATTATTTAGAAAAGCCCCCTCGTGACCCTAATTTATTGAATAGGGTGATTAATGCGAACCACAATACTACTTTTAAACCTTGCCTTTTAACCAAAGCCCATGGGCTGAATCCCAGGATGGAAAAGAGAGGCCCTGGTGTAGGTGGCACAGTTTAGATCCACCAGGCACCCTCAAAAAACATCAATGAAATGACTTACAAAAACAGACGCTCCAAATTACACAGCTCCTTTGCAAAGGCTAATGCAACAAGGAGCACAATATTGGGCATAATCATGAAGAGATGTAAACAAACCACTAATTCATAGTCCACCCTAGGAGCACAGCCTCACAAATGCACGGGAAGCAACTGTACAAACAGGACTCACTTTGCACCTTGCAGCTCCTGTTCTGCTCAGTATCAGGGCCTGGGTAAGTGCCTGGGGCATCTGACTCAGGACTGGGGCAAGGATTTGAGTGCTCAGCTGGTGCAAGCTTCCATCAAGGACAATTAAACTGCAGTGCTTTAGCTCTGACAAGGAGGGACCTCTTCAGACTTCAGAAAACCTCCTGTGGAATTGCTTGCTCAGTCTACAACCAAGACTGAGCTCTCCCCAGACCCCTGTACTTGGCATGAACCACATCCCATGTGTTCCTGTGGTACTTCAGTGCTGGCAAAGCCCCCACTAGGGCAGAGTGCTCTGCTCTGAGATGGACACCACTTTTCCTGTGCCCTGCTGCCGTGGGTGTGCTTCATACCATCTATGTGTACCACACAGACATTGAAATCTGCAACTAAAGCACCTTCCTCTGAAGGCAAGGAATTGCATTGCTTGCAAAGAAAATCCCACCTGCACTTTCCCAGAGCACATCACCTTTAATGCATCCCAGGGCAATACAGAGATGCATGCAGAGCAGCATACTCCAGCCTCTGCAAATGCAGCCCAGGTTTCAGACAGACACCCGCCTGCACCCATCTCCCCAGGGCAGCCCCCTGCAGTGAAGTGACTGGCATAGTTACCCCAAAGCATTTCTGTCGGCGATCCAGCCCGTCAGCCACCAAACAGCACCAGCAGAGAGAGGGAAAAAGAAAGAGGAGAGGAAGAAGGTAAGAAAACCATCAGGGGAGCTGCAGGGGGATAACTGCAGTCTCTCAGGTGCAGGGACCCTGCAGCAGCCCTCACTGCCCCATGCCTAGGTTGAAAGGCACGACAAGTAGACCACCCTGTGTCCTCCAGGATGGGGCTTATCTGCAAGGAGGGACTCACCCAGCAAGCTAGGAGCCCCTGCCCACCCCGCTGGAGATTTTAGGAAAGGGGCACACAGTGAAGCCCCTGCTGTGAGAGGAACTGCAGAGAGTGGGACAGTGGGTAACAGCAGGCAGGCACACGGTGCTCCTCAGCCAGGAGTTGGGGAGAGACCTTGAGACCTGGCCCCAGTCAGCCAAAGGCAGGTGGGAACCTACCTGCAAGGCCATAGTAGTTCCCATCCAAACAGGCTAACTCTGCTAAATCACCTCCATCAAGAAATCCACTAATTAAGAGCCTGAGCTGCAGTGCAGGATCTCCTACAACCCAGCAGGACATCCACTTGGACAAGCCAAGGTGGTCTATAAGATCCCTTCCTGAAAACAAAACTCTGTCCTTTGCTTGATCTGAGTCCCTGCCACGTGCACAGAGTGCTCAGCACTGTCAGTAAAGCTTAAGAAGTAAAATATTTCTTAAAAAAACATAAAAGTAACCCAAGATTCTGGCTGTATTTCAGTGAAACAGATGGAAGGTGTGTTGAAAATGTGACAGTTTAACTTTGTAGCACTTCCATGACGTGATACCAGCCCACTGTTCTGACCAGCCTCACCCCAGATTATTCTGCAGTGGGCACAGGTCACTCATGCTTCCAGACACTGGTGCTGACAGGCATAAGGAATTGCTGCTTGGCAAGGAAAGAAGCCCCTTTGCTGGGTACCTCAGTGTGGAGAAACACCTGCCCTTGCTCACCAGGTAAGAAAATGAGGGCTACACACTGACCACCCAACCTTTTCACCACTCAGCCTTTCCCACTGCTGCAACCCCACACGCAGAGGCATCACTGCCTCTCGGCAGCTCTGCAAAGGTGCAAGTGAGCACCGCTCCTTTACGCAATGCCTATCAGACAGTGTCATGGGAGGCAAAAGCAAACAGGGTCTTTAGTTATGGTTCTGGTTATTTCAACTAATTTAATTTGAACTCTTTGGAGATGTATGGTTTTATATTGGGCTTTTTATTTAGGCTGCATTTGGACTGACGTATTAGTTTTCCACATGGACAGCAACAGATGAGCCAAGACAGTCTATTACTCAGGATGTATGGGCTCCGAGGAGGCAGTGGACAAGTCACTATAGCACACAAAGAGACGGCTTTACAGGAGGACATCTGCTTATTGGTGATTTTGATGTGGCATTAATAGCCAGCAGATGATGGTGGTGTCACTGGACGCGCTCAGAGACCTCCTGCTCTGCCCACAGCTACCCAGAAGCCCTGTGGGAAAACCAAACTGCAGAAGGAGGCAAGAGGGGCAGAAAACGCACAGCATGTCCCAGCAACACTTCTACCAGGAAGTACTTCTACCCTGTCAATAGTTGCTCTCACCAAACAATCACTGCAGTCACCCTGTGGGCATTGCTTTTCCCACTGTGCTGGGTGGAGGTAAGGAGAGGGAGAGAAAGGACGCTTACCCCCACCCCAGCCCCATATCAAACTGCTCATGGAGGGAGAAGAAAAGGAGATGATTCAAACATCACCACCAGTTCTTCTCTTGAAACCAAGAGGGAGGGAAAGAAGGAGGGAGGGAGAGCAATGGGTTGGGACACATATAACTGGAGAACATCCTGCAGCTCCGCAGCAGTGATGGGCTGCCAAGGGGAGAAGCAGGTGTTCTTATAAATGCTTTATAATGTATAAACCCATCAGAAATCACTGCAGCTCCTTTGTTCCCCTCACCCCCAAAGCCATGAGATCATCTCCAGCAGGAGCCACCATTGGGTGTGGGGGAGGGGGACAATACTGCAGGTTCACATTATAAAAAGCCCTCATCCCTGACACAAGCAACTCGGTGTCTACCTGGCTATAGCTGCAAGAGTGAGCAGGCAACATAGATTCTTGCTGCATTGCCACAGCCAGTGGTGGTGCTCACCCTCAAGAATTCAGCTGCCCTGTTGCGCAAAGGGACCTGTCCTTCCCTTGGGAGGCTGGGAACAGGTGGCAAGCAGAGATGGAAAGGGCACAGCAGCTTTCCCACATACTCAGCACTGGCACATGGGGACCCTGCCGGCTCCAGCGGCCACTCCAGGAATCGTGTTACCTTTGTGGGGAGGGGGCAAGAGAACAGTAAGCTAACAGATTATGGTACTGTTAGCAGTGGTAAGGACATCCCATCCACCCAGGAGCAGGCTGAACCATCAACCTATGGACCTCCAGCCATCAAAAAGTCTTGATGGAAGACTTTCCTTCCAGCCTTGGAAGGAAAAGGCTCCCTTGTCCTCTTGAAATTCCCTAAACCACCCAGTGCATCTTAAGGCTGCTGAAGCCCTTGGCCCTGCTCCCCCACCTCCGCATACTCTGAGGGGCTGTTCTGGCAAAAGAAGACTCAGCCAGACCCTGGAGATGCTGAATCCATCCTGGGTGGCTCAGAGCAATATCCCCAGCTGTGAAACCTGCCCCATGGTCTTTCCCCATCCCAGGGTCTGCGGTCAGCCCCCCTTCTTTGCCCAGGGACTGGTTCCTCCCTGTGCTGAGCAAGCTGAATTCTCTCATGCTCCTCCCAAGGAGAGAGCAGTGGCAGAAAGCATCAGGAGAGGAAGTGGGTGAGAAGGATGAGGAAGGCAAAAGCAGTGAACCAGGGAAGGTGCAAGTGAGTAAGAGCAAAGGAAAGGAGCTGCCACCTGGCCTTGGGTGAGGAGGGAGGGATGGATTATGGGCCGTAATCCATCGAGTGACCTCAGAGCTTGGACTCAAACACCCCAAGAGCCTCACACAGTACCTGAGCTGTGGACAAGGACAGGGCTCCAATCCCTCTCACCAGCACTAATGTCACCGCCGCCAGTGTTAAAAGCACAAAGAGAGAACAACAGCATGACAAACGAGCATGAGCCTCTCCTCTCTTCTCCTTTCCCTCCACAGGCACTAATGAGGAACCACAGCCCTGGGGACAAGAGGGTGCCCCTTATCTGCAAGCATCACACTGGCACCCACTCTCTGGGTATCAGCACATTCTCCCTGCACTCTCACTGTACCTCCTGTCCAATCAGCAGCACAGAGGGGGGCAGAGCAGCATGAAACTCATCCCTGGATGCTCCTGTCCTCCATGGCATGGGCACCAGAGACATTAAGCCACCCTGCAGAGGAAGACCTGCAGGTGCCACAGGTGCAAGCTTGGTACTGGTGCCAAACTGCAAGGCGATGCTCAGTGGGGACATACTTCAGAGCAAGCACTCTGCCTTCACTATGATGCTGCAAAGGATGCAGGCACAAACCCCACTTGCTGCATCTCCATCCCTGCAGGTATCCAGGGCAATGCTCTCTCCCTAGAGCAGAAGAAAAGTCAACAGCTACGTGGGACCATTTTCAGCACAAACATCTTCGGAGGGGAGGCCCACCTGACAGGCTGCTGCCTTTTTTGTGCACCCCACGATGCATACCAAGTGTGTAACTTTGCCACCCTCAGGTCTTTTTACCTCCCTAACAGTTCCTTCTGCACTCTTTCAAGTCCACTTTCACCACCAACCTCCTAGCATCTCCACCTTGCCTTGCTTTGACCCCTGCCTGCTTGCTCACCAGCATTTGACAAACAAGGAGAAATACATCTCCAGAGCAGCCACACACCACTGCCAGAAGCCGTCCCAGAAGCAGAACAGAAGGGTGGTGCAGAGAAATAAAAACAAAAATCAGGGTCTAGCAGCTGTAACACAAAGCTGCATCTTCCTCCCACCCCAGCCAAGGGAAGGCAGGGAGCTGACAATGACAACAGCCACTTACGCCAAGGCAAAAGCCACCAGCGCTCCCACCACAACGATGAAATCCAGGATGTTCCAGAGGTCTCGGAAGTAGGAGCCATCCTGCAGGATCAAGCCCTGATCAATCATCTGGAGAGGAGAAACGGTGAGAAAAACAGGCAGGGAATAAGCAGCTTGGCCATGAAGTGGAAGCAGCTGCAGGCAGGACATGCTGGGGGACAGGGACATCGATGGGGAGCAGCAGACCAGTCCTCCCTGTACCTTGGGTATATATCAAAGAGCATCATATTTTGTAGGAGCCTGGAGGCTGATAAAACAGTGCTGAGCACTCTTGATTCCCACTGCTAAGTACCAGGCTTTAGGTCTCCATCACAGAATCAACTAGGTTGGAAAAGACCTTTAAGATCATCAACCCCACCACTAAACCCTGTCACTGAGGGCAAACTGATCTCCCCTCAAAATCCCCCCTCATGGTTGCCCCTCATAATCTCCAGTCACAGCCAACTCTCATCTGCCCCCTCATAGCGGCCCACACTATATAGCTGCTGCCCCTACCCCTCATGGCCACCCCTCACAGCCCATGACTGCCCCTGCTCTCCACTCACAAACGTCCCTCATGGCCACCCCTGCTCTCCCCTCATGATCTCCTCTCACCCTCATGGCTGCCCTTGCTCTCCATGATTTCCCCTCACTCCTCATGGCCACCTCTGCTCTCCCTTCATGATTTCCTCTCACCCCTCACAGCCGCCCTTGCTCTCCCCTCATGATCTCCCCTCACCCTCATGGCTGCCCCTGCTCTCCCCTCATGATCCCTCCTCACAGCTGCACCTGCTCTCCCCTCACGATCTCCCCTCACCTCTCATGGCCACCCTTGCTCTCTTCTCATGATCCCTCCTCACAGGTGTGCCTGCTCTCCCCTCACCCCTCATGGCAGCCTCTCCTGTCCCCTCACCATCTCCCCTTTCCCCCTCCCACTGACCGACACCTTTGACATGCCTCGGCAGAGGTGGGAACAGTGTGTGCACTCCGCACCCACCCACTGAGACTCCAGAATCATCCAAATTTAGGACGAGAACTTGAAAACTGAACTATTTCCCACTTGCTGCATGGACACTGCAGGACTCGGCACCTCCAGCACAGCCAGCCTGCAAGGGCTCTTACCTTGATAACCATCTCGAAAGTGAAAACACCGGTGAAGACATAGTCAAAATACCTCAGGACCTGCAGAGAGAGGGCACAGGTACTCTGCAGCCACTGCCAAGCAAACGGGCTCGCTTGTGCCCACCCAGAGCCCATCACCACCCTGCATCGGGCCGGCCTGGCTCAGGTGCAGGCGGAGGGTTGGCTTGCTTGCCCCAAACCCAGCCTGTTCCCTAGGAGTTCAGGACAGCCATAAATCCAGCCTGTGCAGGTGGAAGGGAAACATTTGCTGTGCATGGTGCAAGCAGCTCTGAAATCTGAGAGCCAAATCATGCTCGCCTATATCAGTGCCTGTGCACATCAACATCTCCCCAGTTCAAGCTACTTTACTGTCAACAAGGTGCCCTGGTCTGCTCCCCAGACTCCAAACCCCAAGTGTGGGAGACTGAGAGCAATTTTCAGGGTTTATAAAGGAAGGTGATAGGAAAGAAGTCAGACCCCATGGCACTGTGCAGGTGCTGCCACTGGCTCCCCTGATCCATGTCCCACATGTGCCCCACCATGGAAGCTAAAATCCTACAGCACCTCTGCCTGCATTGCCTGCATGATAAGGGGAATGGGGGACGTTTGCAATCACTTTGTTGCGGTCGGAGTTGGTGAGGACAGGATCCTCTGCTGCAAGGGCAATGCTGCTGGCGGCGATCACCAGAAGGATGCACATCTCGAAGTAGCGCAAGTTCACGATGTAGTGGCAAGCCCTCCGCACCCTGCAGGGAGACAGCCTGACTTGTGAGCCTCTGGCATGGCGCATGTGCAAAATCCACCCCACCTCACTGTCTTTCAGGGCAGGACAGGGCAGCAAAGTCTAAGGAGAAAAACAAGGGAGCCCAGGAGGCTTGATGGCCTCTTTGCTCAGCTGTTCCAGCCCCCCAGGCAACCCATGGCCAGCCAGGGATAGTCCCTGAGAAACTGGGGTGCTTACTCTTCCAGGCTGCTGGAGCTGGGCAAGAGCTACAGGGGAGCAGAAAACTGCAGGTAAACGTAAAAAGTGTTGAATAAAAATCACACCTAACAATCAGCAGTTGGGAGAGAAAACTGGGAGCATGGCTGGCACAGAGGGAGAGCACTGGTGGGGCTTGGGGAGCACCATGGCTGACTGAGAGCTATTCAACCCCCTTCCCAAGAGGATTCCCTGTTTTCAGTGATGTCTAGGGGCCTTCCCCTTGCAGAACTCCCTGCCCACAGGCTCCTACAGTCCAAAAAAAATGTCTCACGGGTTGGTGGTGCTGAAGATGAACATGGAGCTGTGTGGCACCATCGCTTTGCCCGTCTCACTTTTGTCCTTCTTCCGCTTCTTCTTCTCCATCTCCTCTTCATCCTCTTTGGTCTCAGCCTCCTTTAAGGGGCTGGCTTCACCATCTGTCTTGTTGCTAACTGCAAGAAAGCGAGAGCCTTTGCCCAGCCTCGTACCGAGACAGCACTCTGGGGTGTCACTGCCACCTGGGCACATGCAACCCCCCTGGTTTCTGCTTTGCATCCCCATGCCATTAGGGGAAGAGCAACCAGAAGGAAAGAAAAGACACAAGCTGCCAGGATGAAGCAGATGAAAGGGGTTTTAACAAGGCCAGCTTTCACAGTGCTGTTTAATTAATAACACTGTTTAAAGCACTCACCTTGACAGCAAGGTTGCTGTTAAGGAGTTTGAGTGGCAGCAAGCTGGGTGGAGGCTGTGAATGTGTTAGGAAAAACAGGGGATGCATGTGCTTTGCCCAGGCAGAAAGGAAGAGGGAAGGAGGGATCAGGCGAAGGGGTGGGTAGCAAGGAGGTAAGAAAAGGAGAAGCTCCCCAGGAGATGGTGGCACATCAGCATTGTGCTGCAAAACTGGGGTGCCAGAGGGAGATGCTGCAAGAAGCAGCAAGGAAAGCTCCCCAGTTGATGGATGCGGATAGGAAAAGCCACGCAAACAAGCTTTCCACCCCTGCCGAGTCCATGAGGGATGGGAGAGGGACTCAGGAAAGAGAGATGGGTCCTCACTCTGTACCACAGTGGAGTCGTGGACATCGATCATGATGGCGGTGCTCTCTGTGGCCTTCTCGGTGGTAGGGGTGATGGAGGAGAGGTCGGGCTCGCTCCGGCTGACAGTGCGGCTAGCCTCCAGCAGTGCTTGCTCACTGGTGTCCGGGCTGCTGCAGTCCTGCTCCATCAGGCTGCCCATCTTCCCCCGGGAGGGCTCAGGTGCCATCTGCGGGGGGGGCCCCGCCTCAGTGGTCCCAACCAGTTCGGCATCACTGGCAGAGACCCCATTTGTCCTGCAGGATGGATGTGGGAGAAAAAGAGGTGCACGAAAGTAAGGGGAGAAGATAAGAAGCTGTAGGAACAAAAAAAATGCCCTCCCTGGGTACCAACCTGAAGGGCTCCCCACTTGCTGCTGTCTCCTCCTGAATTAGCGCTTCTGCTGCAACCATGTCTCTGCACTGGTCCCCATCCTGCATCCTCTCTGTGGGGCTGACCTCCTCCAGACTCATCTCCTGGCTGGCTGAGCGGCTCCCCAGGGTGCCAGCTGGCTCCTTCCCCTCCATCCGGGCTCTGCGGTGCCGGCTGCGCCGCTGGCTCTGCCTCATCCTGGCCCTGTCCTCAATGCCACCTCCTGCCCCGTCCTGCTCGCCCAGCTCACAGTTCCCATGGCACGACTTCTGGTGCCAGGGCTCCTTGTCTCGCTTGGCCCGGGGCGATGGGCTCCTCCTGTCCTCACCACCGCAGGGGTTGGCTCCTGGGGCTGGCTGCTCAGGTGCCTCAGCCAGCGGCCGCTCAGCCTTGCCACTCTGCTCCTCGGCGCGTTTCTCCAGGGTGATGCCATCCCCTGGTTTCTTCCTGCGGAAGATGCTGGCATGGGGGTTGATGAGAGGTGGCTCATCCTTGTTGATGCCCTCCTGGCTGGACATCTGCATGTGCCGGCGCAGCTGGCTGGTGCGCTGCTCCCACACCGACATGTGGTGCCGCCGGCGACGCTCCCTCCTACAATGGGACAGTTAGAGATTGGCGTCCCAGCCACCCCTGGTGAAGTACGCACCCTGGATTCAATTTGGGAATCCCAGGGAGAAGAAAATACCATCCCCAGGGCTATGGGCTGGATTTCTGCTTCATCCTCAGTCCTCCAACCTCCTTTTGGTGCTGGTAGGGGCTGAAAACAGGGCTGAGACTGAACTTCTGTCCTTCAGAAGGCACCAGGCTGATGGAAGACCAGTTCTAGTAGCCCCACAGCTAGCCTGAAGCTTTCAAATAGTGTGCCCAGCTTGCTGTAGCACCCAAAACCCTGGCTTGCCCTATCCCAGCCAGGCAATGACTACCTTCCTCTTGCGTGATTGCCTAGGGACGCCTTCCTAAATATGGGCAATGCCCTCCCACTGCAGATAGGGATTCCATCCTTGCACTGGGGATGTCTCTGCATCATCAGCTTCTTGGAGCTGGGCTCCTTTCTGGAGCAGCACTGTCCTAACAGTACAAATGATGTTGCAGGGACTCTGACATGAAAGCCAATTTGCCAGCAAGAGTGGCAGTCCTGATGGAATCAGGGCACTAAGAGGGGAAAAGATGCCAGGTACAAGACCTGCCTTTCTCAGGTCAATGGGAGATGTCCTCCTCACAGGGTGCAGGAGGTCCCCTCTCTCCCTGTGCTCAGCTACACCTGGCCAGGACAGCCTCTCACCCAGCACATCCCAGGTAGAAAGCCTGCCCCAAGGCTTGGGGAGCAGCAGTTTTGGCTGTCTGCAGGGGAAGGAGGTGTATTGGGCTTCTCTCTGTTCCTGCAGCTCTGCTCTAGGGAGGCCTGGGCTATGCCATGAAACTTGCAGAGCTGTAAATATGCATACAAACACCCTGGAGAAGACAGACAGGCCCTTCCCAACACACCTAGGCACACAGAAACACCCATGAGCACACACATGTACATACACTGCTCACCCCCCGAGCATGCGTGACTGCACATCCACGGGTAGCAGCACGCACCGACACACGTACTGCATGGCACACACATGAGGAGGTTCGGCACACACAAAACCACGGCTGCACGCACAAATCCACGAATGCCCACGCGCGCACTCACGAAGAGGGGTGCAAAGGAGCACACTGAATACAGGCACACACACGTGACCCCCCCGCCGAGGCGGCCAGCGGGGAGCAGTGTGCACTCCAGCCCCGCGGACGCACAGGAAGCACAGGAGCCACAGACGACACGCGCCCCCCCGGCCCACATACAGGTGGCTGCTGCGTGGCTCCCACATCGACATGTGGTGTCTCCTTCGCCTGTCTCTTCTGGGGAGGAAAAACAAATGGGTTCAATTCCCTCTTCACCCCTCCTTTGACTCGTGTGGGCAACACAAGAGAGGTGTCCCCCCGCGCCGGGCAGCCGGCATCTCTTTGCCTATCGGCCGCCGGCTGCTGGGATGCCAGAGCGCAGCAGTCAGCAGTGAACCCCCTGCACTTACGTGCTCACACACCGGCAACGAGCTGCCTGCAGGGCTTGCCGGCACTCACACTCACGTGCTGCGATCCATTCCGTGGGGGCCACGGACCCCTCCCCACGCCAGCCAGCTGTGCAGCTGCAGCACGGGCACTGCAGTGCAGGCTGCAGCCCCTCAGAAGCCCCGGTACATCCTTGGATATTTAACTCTTTGAAACTGCTCCAAATTCACTTCTCCCGGGCAACACATGGCAATTTGAAAGAGGAAGCAATGCATCAGGCCAGCCCCGAGCTGCTCAGAGCCACTGCCGTGGATTGATGCTGCCCTGAGACTGCAGAGGGGAACATGAAGCTCCCCAGGAAAAGCAATGCATGAGCCCAGGGCTGAGATGCCACAGAGCCCATCACCTAAGCAGCTTCAATGCAGAGAATTGTAATGGGGCTCTTGGTGCCCTTCACTCCCACTGATTTGAGGCAGCTGGGGCAATTGAAAGCTTTATCCTTTGTATCAGCTCAGAAGAGATTCAAATATGCACAGCTCCAAGCAAACAGCCCTGAGTATATGCAAATGTGCATGCAGTGATTTACAGGTTTTGCTTTTTGCAAATGCTCTGTGTGTGTGCAGGACATGCAAGCAAATATATTCCAACCACATGGGACCAAGCACCTGCGTGCACGCAGAGCTCATGCAGGCGAGATGGCGGTCATCTCGCTGCCGTCCTGCGGTACCCTCAGCCCGCAAGTGAGTCACACTGGTGATTGCCTCCTTACGGCCATGTGCATGGGAACAGCCTGGTGCCACGCTCAAGGCAGAGAGCGAGTTGCAGGCACCCGAAGCAAGTGGCCGCACCTTCAAATGCATCCACGCACCACGTTAGGCACCAACACATGACAGCATCCGCATGCGTCCATCTGGCCACCCACTCGTCAAACAGCCCCGAGCCATCTGCACCAGCGGCACCCATGTACAAATACAATACTCTGATCAGCACCACAGCTACCCACGCCAACCTGGCCACGTGGGAGCACTCATCCCTGAGCGCCACCGGACCTCTCTGCAGGCAGGAACGCATGTACCAAACCTGCCTGTGCCGCGTACCCACATAGAAATGAAGCCATCTGTGTCTGCACACACCCAAACACAGATACCAGCTCGGCTTCACCACTCTGAGTTTCCAACAGCCCTTCAGTACCAGCTCTGCTCTGGCTTGTCCCTTCTTGTGATGTCCCCACCATCCTTCCTTGGCTGCTGGCATCAGTGTAGCACCGACAAAAGCACATCAGACCTGATGCTGGAGATGGTTGCCCCCTGTGGCATCACACTCCCTTCCCTGCCCCTGACAGTATCCATCCTGATGAAGGGGAGGAGCTGGAAAACAGATCTGTGAATATCAATACCTCCCATTTCAATGCCACTAGAACAACAGCAAAAGGTTAAAGAGATTTGTTTCCTAATCAGCTGTATCTGACAATGTCTAGAAAATGCTAGCAGGGATGCGCAGTGTGGGTAAGTCCTTTAGTGCCCTAATAATTCCATCTCCACTTCCTCCTCTCTCCTATCTGTTCACTCTCCAGCCTCTTCCGCATCCTCAAGCCTTCTATTTCCTTGCTTTATCTGACATGTTCCCACTGGTAGCCAGAGACAGTCACAACACACAAACTCTGCCATGTCTCCTGTAACCCTCCCAGTACTTGGCCAGGCACAGATTTATTATGAACATCCCATTCCCAATACAGGGCAATATCTGCAGCTGCTTGGGAGACCAGGCAGGGCTTACAAGTACCCCCAGCTCCTGCTGCCCCTAAAACCACGGGTGATGTATGCAGGATGAGAGACCATTACATGCCATTACAGACGAGTCAGGGATGGGGCTATTCCTAATGCTGCCTTCAACCCCTCCCAACTGCTTGCCTGAAGACAGCAGTTTCTCTCGGTAAATCTGCAAGCGATTCTGCCGTGTACAAGTCTGGCTGAGTGTCAGAGCATAAGGAAATCTAAAATTCTCTGGGAAGGGATTCTATTAAAAAAAAAAAGGGGAGAAAAAAGAAATCCTTTCAGCTGTACTGAAATGTACTGTTTTGGGAAACAACTCAAAAAGCCTTGTTCCAATGTTGACTTTGAAAGTTTTATGTGATTTAGACCATATGACACTGCAAAATAAAGGGAAAAAATGTGTCTAGGAAGGAAAAAACAGAATTTTCTTCTGCTGAAACACCGATAGAAGGCTCCTTAACACCATGCTGGGGGTTTATGTGGCTTGGGGCTATGTTTTCCTGCCCAGATCAAATTTCTGTACGATCAGACCTGGTTTCACAAACCTGCTCCGTCTCTCATAACTGCATTCACTACCAGGGAAAGAGCTCGAGGGAGATTTGTGACACTGCTGCTCCCTTCTCCCCCAGCCCTGGCTGCTCTCCCGCAGCTCTGCCATGAAGAAACAGGAACAAATATCACCCCTCCTCAAGAAAATCTTGAGATACATTCCTCCACCCCAATCTCCTTTCCCACCCCTAGCAGCAGCCCTGAGTGTTTGAGCTGTACATTCAGGGCAGAAAGCCTCTTTTAGCATATTTCTGCCATGCTCAAGCACTGAGGTGGGCAATTCCAGGTCCTGTCGGGTGACCTGGACCCCACTCTGACAGCTCTCCAAAGCCACTGCTGCTCACAGAGAGCATGCTCCTAGATCTTCATCCATCCTCAGGAAGACACCCTGAGCAGGGACCTCTTTTTCTTGCGGCAGCCCCCACATCCAGCCATGTCAGGCTCCACTTCAGCTCTCCACTGGGAAGAGAAGCCCAGCTGGGCTTGCAGGGGCACTGGAGTAATCAGGGGTTGGGGGTGTCACTCACTCGATAGCGGGCATGTTTGGGGCAGACATGGGGCTGACTTCTTTGGCTTTCTGAAGGGCGTGCTTCTGATTAAATGCCTCCTCTTCCTCCTGCTCATCCTGCAGAGGAAAGAGGGGATGTGTTTAGTTGGATGCTAGGGTTTCAAGTGAAAGTACAGCCATTTGAAGCAGCAAAGGATGCACAGGTCTACCTTAGATGCCAAGGCCTGCAGGAGAAAGGGTACCTGTACTTCCAGAGGCAGCCTTTAACTTGTGCTATGGGGACACAATTTCCCCACTACACCAGATCTTACTGAAGGCATCAGCACTACTTAAACAAGTGAACCCAGCCCATTCCAGACAAGAGCCAGGCTGTGCATACTAGAACAGCCCCAGGCAGCATAGACTAGCTCAGCCCTGCCTTCTTCACAGCCACAGGGGTGAGATAGGCATCCCCCAATGGAGTGGGAGGCAAGGCATCCACAAATGACCCCGGCAGAGACTGTATTGCTTTAATTAATATGGTTGTGTCTCTGGAGCAAAAAATGTCATTAGGAGTCATTAGCACACATTCAGCCTTTTCAAAAGCTCAGTGCTCTCTTAGTTGATGCTGCTGGTACCCATGGGGCTCCCCCAGCCCTCTCACCCCAATGCAGCCAGCAGGCCCTGGAAGTGCCACCTGCACCCACCACGGGAGGACAGGGACCCACACACACCCCTCCAGCCAACAAGCATCATGCCCTCTTTTGTTTGCTGCCAACGGATCAAATTTACACCAGCATGGAAACCTCTCAGTGAGCCTTAGAGACCTGAGTAATAGGCATGGGCTCTGCAAACAAACAGGCACCACAGGATTCCTGGTTCACTCCAAAGAGCGGCAATGACCCTTGCAGCTCTCACCTACTCACCATTATCCAGATGGTGCCCCAACACTTTAGCATTCCCAAAATATTTCCCAGCATGGTCATAAAAACAGCTAAGCCCAAAAACCTTCTCAAGCACCATCCCAAATAGCATCCTGAATCACGTCCACTGCCTTGCGGGTAGATGGGAAATAAATACTGGCACTACTGGAAAGCCTTCCCACTCCACATCTCCAGAGTACTTTGGCAAATAACCATCCCTGCATCAGACCCCATCAGACAGATGAGTTATTGTGGTTTGACCAGAGGCAAACAAAACTAGGAAGCTTAACAGGGAAATAGTTAAGCCACACTTTATGGGAAATATGGGTGTTCCTGGAGATATTAGAAGGTTTAAGCACTTTCATAAATCAAAGTCTAAGTGGCTTTGCCCAGTAATATGGGTTTGTGTTTCAGGGGAGCACCCTCAGTATGTTCCTAGAGAAAGAGCTTCCATTTCCAATTTGACCCAACCTCTTTTCAAGCTAAGGGACTTGGTGGCCCTGGCTCTAGAGTGAGGACAGTCACAGGCACTGCTCCTGGTGCCTTTCCTGCTGGCCATCTCCTTCACTTTCTGCACAAGAGAAATAAATGGAGCAACATGAACGTACCTTCGTGAGCTCCTGAGCGTTGGCCAGATTGTCCACTGCAATGGCCAAGAACACGTTTAGCAGAGTATCTGTGAGCAGCTAAGGATGCACAAGCCATGTGTTAAGGATGTGCGTGCCTGCAGCCACCAAATGAGAGTGGCCCTAATGGCTCAAGGGACAAACTCCTCACCCATCCCATATATATAGCCCTCAGTGCACCTTCAGACAGCTCCTTCTCTGCATCTGGGATACACAGGGCTGCTGTACGTAAGATATGTCTCCCTCAATTGGGAAAGGAGGAAGGAGCAGTAGGTGGGGAAGGGGATGCCCTCAGAGAGAGTGATGAGATAGGGTTATCTTCACTAAAAGCACAGTAGCCAGGTGGATACAGTTTCCAAACAAGGTGAGGACGATGAAATAGATGGAGGACCACATGCCTGAGCGAACGCCTCCCTGGGAGCGGATGCCATTGTACATCACCTCGTTCCAGTCCTCACCCGTCAGTATCTGCAGGAAAGCAAACCAGCAGCTCTGTCACCCACACCTTCCCGTCACCTGGACAGGACCTTGATCTATCCCACCAACATGCAGGAGCCAAGTACAAAGGCCCTGTGCAGTGGATAACTGACTTCTGCAGCTGCAGCACTTGAGGGAGATGATGCTGGACACTGCTGAGGATTTAGGTGTCCTCAGAAGAGTTTCCATCTCTTTCCATTTAATTAGTTACACAGGAGGAGAGGGGGATGAAGTGAGTTATATCCTAACAGCTGATGGAGGGGAATTTGTTTGGTTTAAAGAACCCTTTCCAACCAGGGAGGAGCAAACCAGTGGTCCCAAGTTCCTTTGGTTGTATCCCTTTGCAGCTCAGCTCCTACCTGAAAAACTGTCATGATGGCAGCAGGGAAAGTGTCAAAGTTGGCTGATGGCGTCCCATCGATGAAGTTAAA
The DNA here is from genome assembly GCF_963264785.1 of Psittacula echo. Taxonomy (NCBI): domain Eukaryota; kingdom Metazoa; phylum Chordata; class Aves; order Psittaciformes; family Psittacidae; genus Psittacula; species Psittacula echo. The sequence goes on from NC_137740.1 coordinate 22,349,278, forward strand.
CCTGGAGGTGGAATTGGGAAGACATAAATGGGCTGGAGTACCAAGAATATAAAACCCCTGAATGCTGTGCTATCAGCTCTCTTGTGCTTAGGAGGACCTTTCCCCACTTTAAAAAAGGTCTCCTGAGCATTTGGTGCTAGAACCCAAAAGGTCTACTGGCCAGAAGGGCTCACAGAGCCCAAAGGCACGCATTGAGCAGGGGACTTCTGTTTGGGAGAAGTAGCACTGTTAGCAGAAGACTGAGGGGAAAGGCTACAGTCTTCCTAGGCACCAAAGAGGGTGTCATTGCTTGGCTTTAACACCAAAAGATTCCTTTTCCCCAGACATGAAATGACCTACCTGCCTCCAAACAGCTGCATTCCTAGCAGGGCAAAGACTACAATGAAGAGGAAGAGGAGGAAGAGAAGGCTGATAATAGACTTCATGGAGCTCATCAGTGAGACCACCAAATTCCTCAGGGATGCCCAATACCTAGAAAATAGATACTGCTGGAGCACTTGCAGTGATGCCAACAGGAAAGCAGGATCTGGCTGCAGCCACAGTCTGAGATGAAGGGTAACAGGCATGTACAGTCAGTACGTACTTGGTTATTTTAAATATTCGCAGGAGACGAAGGGCTCGCAAAACACTGATCCCAAAAGAGGTTCCTGGTCTGAAGATAGCCCAAACCACTTCGAAGATGCTTCCCACCGTGACCTGGAAAGCAGACATAGCCATGAACCAAAGACAGGCTGTTGCAGGAAATCTTCACATGCCTGAAGATGAAGCACCAACTACCCTGCCCAAGACCTGGTGTCTCAATCTGGCACAGGGAGGCTGTCCTGGTAAAAAGGGCTCCCCTGCCCACTGCAAGGGCCATCCCATTCTTCTTCCCCTTAGTGCTTTGCACTGCAGATGCCTTCCAAACATCTCCCCACACAACCACAGCATCTCTGGGGACACCTACCCCACAGTCAAAGCAGTTGAAGGAAGAATGGAAGTAAAGGCGTGGCCCCATCCCGTACATCTTTAATGACATCTCCAGGAGGAAGAGACCAAGAAACAGGAACTCTGCATAGTCTGAAAGAGAAAACCCAAACATGCTACCCTTGGGGCACAGAGTTGCATGAAGCATCCTGCACACACCCAGCAGCGGCCCATATGGTACACCACAGAGACGGGACAAATTGAGGGCCATACTCTTCCCCAAGCTCTCAGGGTCTGGGATGAGGGAAGCCTGTCTTTGAGAAGCTAAACAGCATATAATAGAGCATCAACCACACAAGTTAATCATTCAGGGTAGATGCACTAGCGTACAAAGGGTATGAGAAGATCAGAGACAGCCACCATGGAGCAGAGCAGCTCTTTAGCGTTACAGACAGTGCTTGTGGCATCTGCAAAGATATTAACTACATGACACTGTAGAATATTAGCAACCTGGATTTAAATCACTGCACAACTGGAACATGGCCAGGAAAACGAAGCCAAACAGCCAAGAGCCAGTGAAAAGCTTCTCCAGCTATTTCATGAAAATTACCAGGCAAGAGTCTGGCTCTTCACTTTGTCCAAAAGATGCTTCTCACCATGACCAGCTGCCATACCACACTGTGGCATGCTGGAATCCCAGCAGGCCTGAGCATGGTAATGCAGATTTGGGCAGGCCCACTGCTTGACAGGGACAATTTCAAGGTGAGTAAGAATAATATGGCTGAGAAAGCAGCATTGTCCCTACTGCAGCAGCTCAGGGATAAACATGGCTGCTGTGGGGTTGACCACACTGCACTGCAGTTAGCACCATGCTAGAATAGACATGGGTGTACTGCCTCCGAGATCTGACCATAGCCCACGGAGGGCTGGGGGATGCTCCAATAGGTGGTTTCAAGCTTGGGATCTCCATGCCATGCTTTGCACCAAATCTTTAACTGGGGTTTCTCCCACAACCAGTCTCATCTCTGCAAATTCACACCTTTTCAGCAGTTGCTAGATGTATTTCCAGCAAGCTTTCCATCACCACTGTTCACAATTTTAGGATAAACCCAGCTCAGATCTGTTCCTCTCTCTTGACAAACACACCAGACCTGAAGAGCATATGGCCAGTACAACCCCTTCACGTTTATTCACTGGGGTGAAACAACCATCAGTGGCCATGAAGCCAAGGGCAAAGCTGAATTAAATCACTGTATGTGGTCCTTTGTTATCAGCAGTGAACAAGTGTAGTTCATGTTATTCCCCACCCAGCTCCATACGAGCGTGTCTCTGGTGAGATTCATCCACACATGCCCGGGGTAAGGAGCAGCTCTCACACCTACACAAAGCCCAGGGACTCACAGAGGAAGTGGGTGAGCCAGGCTGGCTGGTTGTGATGGACGATGGCCACACAGGCAGTGTTGAGAGCCACCAGGCTCAAGACGATCCAGTAGAAGACCTGGGATTTCACCATGTGGCGAACAGAGATGCGCAGCAGTCGCTCCTTGTGCCGTAAGTAGGAGGCACCGTCCACTCTGGCGCCTTTGAGACCAGAATGACTCAAGGGGTTACCTAAGGGAAAAGAGTGGGAACAAGATGTTGGATGCTCCAGTCAAGATGAGAGGAGGAGTTCAGTGCCTCAGCCTACCCTGTAACATGAGACAAGACAGATGGCTCACAGAAACTGCTTTTATGGGACAAGAATTATCCAGGCTGTTTTTGTGTGGCACAGTGGGCAGCAGGTGATTTTCCCCCCTTGCTGCCAAACTAGCAGAGATGGCTGGTCTATGATAGTCTCCACGTCATGGGTATGACTCTGGCAACTCATTAACTGGCAGAAGTTTTGGGGAAGCAAGCTGCAAACTTTACTGACCCAAGGTTGGATGAAGAGGTCTTCTTTGTGCCAGCCTCCGCTCGCCTACAGAGGAGATATCAACACAGTGTTCATCACTCGAGTCACGGTTCATGGCATCTGTCCGGTTCCTTTTGATGGTCGCTCGCCTGAGCACTGGGAAGGGAAGAGGAATGGGTGCTAGAGCCATAGTGGCCCAAGTATGTGGCTACCGACTCTGTTGGCAGCCAGCTCATTGGACCAGGACGTGGTGATTAGTACTTAGCTATCTCAGGTCTGGTAGTAAGGCAGAGATACTCAGGTGACCCTAGTCCAGAGTGCTCCCTTTCATGGAACCAGACACCTCCTGGCCTCCACATTGTCTCAGAGGTTATGTCATTGATTCACACCCCCACACCGCTCTCTTGGGCTGAAGATCCCACTGGGGTATCCCCAGGCCTCCCATCACAGCTGAAGGGTTTCAATCTCCAGCTACGGTCAGGTAGAAGGAAGGGTAGTGAGATTTTTAGGAAGGGTATTGCTTGTCTTACCTTCCAAAGCTGAGGTCCCAGAATTTTTGTTTTCTTCAGCCAGCATGACTTCCTCTATGCAAAACACACAGCTCAGCATCAGGAGATAAGATACCATCAGCTGAACACATCAGACTTACTGCCTTACTTACATGGGCTGTCATGCCTGGATGGGCTGTCAGCAGGAAGTCTGGAAAGCTCCACCACCCCCAGCCCTTACCCAGGTCAAGGAGCCCTGAAGTGGGCTCTGGTGAGTGTTTCCCCTCCAGACTGCTCCCAGTACGGGTATGGCTGGAAAACCACAGTCACCATTCACTGCTCTACTTTCCCACTGCCCACCACTGCAGGGAACTCCAGCAAGTATCAAAAGAGAGGAAACCATGGCAGAGCAAAGCTCACAGCCATGATGCCCACAGCCTCCCTCAGAGATGTAATACACCTCATGTTCAAAATACAACAGTTTCATGCCACAGAACATGAGGTTTCATGTTGGTGATGTCCTTGCTTGCAGCCTGGCTGGACTATCACACCATCTGGGACTGAGCTCACCCATGAAGCCAGTGCCAACATGTGAGCACCTGTGCAACTCTGGGATTGCACTGGATGATGTTCAGGGATCCCTTCCCATGCCCACCACCCATAATCAGCAGCATGCGGTGCCCACCATACTGCAGGGACCTCCCGTGGCCCAGCAGCCTTTACCCGCTTTGTCTATCCAGGCCCGGTAACCATTGAGCTCCCGCTCGATCTGCTGCTGGCGCCGTAGCTTCATGAAGGCTCGGCGGTTCTCCACTCTTTCACGTTCTTTGGCAAACTCCCTGGGAAAGGGCAGAAGGGGGTGGTGAGAGGAGTTGGGGTTGGGGAGATGCACAGCCATCCCCAGTCAAAGCATGGCCAGCGGATGGGTGAACAACCAGAGAGGTGGAGAGGCTTCTTTGCAGGAGGAAAGGCATGGATGCATGTGAGCAAACCCCTGCTTGGTCACTCAGCCCTGCATGCTCTAGCTGGGAGCCACTACTGTTCAGGGAGAGTGCTCCCAGTGCCACCTGCCTCCAGAACCAACTCAGCTTCTGCGTGTCCCTTAGGAATAAAAACTGGGCACTGTGGGCAGGCAGCAAAGGGGTGGAAGAGGGCAGGTCCTATCCGCCACTTTTACCTCCTCATCTGAATCCTTTTTCTTTCCAGCTTCTCCCTGAAGTATTTTCCCAGGGCCTGAGAGTATTTTTTCTGGACTTCAGTGTCTCACATGAACTGTCCAGATGTAATGACCAGTCCAGAGAAGGACGACAGCTGGCACAGCTCTGCAGTGGGCAGGAGTGCAGGCAGCACTTCACAGGCTCTGTGCCAGCAAAGGCATGTCAAACGGTGATCAGCACTGGCCAGAGATAATGCTGTGCCCCCTGCTCATGCAACCTCTAAGACACATGGTGCACAGATGTGCTAGCATCCAGATGCTCATGTGCACCCCTAGGGACACACATAAACACACTCCTCAGTACCTGAGACATATGATTTCACCTATAGCTCAGTCCAGAGCTGGGCAAAGACACCCATATGTAGCTAGGGCTATATACATCTTCTCACATGTAGTTAAAACACAAGACCATGCTGGTAGGCATGGTTCACTTTCTGTTTTACACACACCTGTGGCCATATGTAGAAGACCCAGGCAGATTTTTCATCCACCCTGTATGAAGCAGCACATGGAGCCCTAAGCATATATGCAAAGGCCATCACACACAGAGAAATTGAAATACCGAGCAGGAAACAGAGGGGTGGCCATGTAGGCAACCTCCCACCTACATCACTGGTGTAAGATGGGTCATATGTAAGATGACACAGCTGAACCCGCTTCTAGGAGGTCCCACACCCCACGCTTGCACACACTATGTACTCTGGGCATCTTGACTTTCGAGTTGCATCTCTACTGATGATCACATTTGCACACAGAAAGCATCTCTGACACCAGACATCCCCCCAGGACACCCTTCCTTGCAACAACACCAGGGGATGCAATATGCTGGCTGCAGTTCGCACTCCTATCCCAAGCCCCAGCAGCCACAGAAGCTTCAGGAGCACAGAGGAACACAGCCCGTGCCCTCAGCCCCCTCCCGGTTCCAAGGTGCTCTGAGGGAAGAGTGACTGCAAAGAAAAAATGGCATCATTCTCTCTGCTTAAGCCTGGGTTTAAACCACGACAAAGACAAACGTCTCTCTCCCTGCAGACTAGCAGCAATCTCCAGCCTCAAAAAAAATATTCAAAAGAACTGAAAGAATTGGTCTGTCTGCTGCAGAGAGAGTTCAAGTGCATTACCCCAGCTGAGCTATTACACCCTTAATGCTGTGTGGGCTTCTGCATGTGTGTGTGTATGTGTGTTTGTGTGAAAAGCCCTGAATGTTCCCTGCATCTCTTGTTTAAGATCCCCAGACAATTCAAGCATTTTTAATTCCACCCCAGGAAGGTGAAGCTTCCTGCCGCTCTGGCATTAAGCATCAAATGACTCTCCCCCTCCATCGCTGGCTTTCAGACTGAAATGAGACTTTCTTCCTAGGGCAGGGAAGGGGGAGAGAACAAAAGACAAGGAAGAGAAAAGCAGCCTAAGTGGAGGGAAGGAGGGCGGGAGGAGATGGGGGAGAAGGAAGGACCTCCCACAGCCAACAGTGAAACACACTCTCAGTTTTGGATATGCCATGCAAAAAACCCTTCTTGCATTAACTGGAGGAAAGGCAGGACCATTCTGGCTGTGCCATCACTGCTCACCAGCCTCTGTTAGCAAATTTCAAATGTCAAGATATGAAAAGATGTCATTTGCAGCCAGAGTTAATGGGGAAGTTGCCTTTCTCCCTCTGGTTTGGTTCACTGGTCTTCCCATGTGCTGAACCTCTGCTCCGTGGGCCATAACCCCATGCCAGCCAGCACCTTGGCAGAACTTTTGCCAGCCAGGCCCTGCAGATACATTCTGCAACTGGAAGCACTTGGAAAGCTTGCCCTGATTTACAACAGCTGAGAATCTGGCTCCTCTCTGCCACCTCTTGCTTACCCATCCCTCGGTCTTCCAGCTCCTCCTCTCCTGAGGCTAGTGCTCCTTTTGCTGCATGGTAAGAGAAGCCATCATCATGTGGCCACAATAAAACCCAGCCAGAAGGGTCAGCTGAGCCTCAAATCGCTTCTTCCCAGAGGAGGGAGCAGAGCATCTTTTCCAGCACTCCCCTCATCAAACAACATTTTCTCCTACCCAACCATTTGCTCATGGGGCCCTAATTTGTAAGAAGCTGATGCCACACACATCCAGGGACAAGGCCTGTGCAGCTGCGGCAGGGTCTCTGAGGGAGACACTTCCCACGTGCTTGATCCCTAATGGAGCTTAATTGCTTTTGTCCATTAGAAAGAGGAAGGGGTAGTAGAGAGGGGAGGGGGGAAAAAAAAGTTAATCTCAACTTAATGAATTATTACATTTCAGAATGATACGTTACCGAGCAGGGCAGCAGCGGGGGCTGGTGACATCTGAGAGTGGGTAGGCGATGCTGACAGATCAAGGATTGCTCAGAGCCAATTTGCAGCAGCGGGTAGAGATAATACTGTATGTGAGCAAGAACAGGGCCAGCAATGGTGACTGACAGCTGCTTGGGAAGGCTCCAAGTCACAGGCAGGGCAGCATCACAACGCTGAGAGAATTAGGTCCCTGCCTCTCATTGAAGGGCTCTGTTGTCCAGTGTGTTTGTTCTGCATCACCAGGGACAGCTCAATTTTGTCTTGCAAAGAACCCAGGGCTGTGCTGCCCCATTAGGTCCCTGAAAGCAAGGGGACAGCGCTGTCTCTACCTGCAAGAGCTCTGCTTGTCCACCTGGGTCTCCTGGCCCCAAATCCTTATGCTTCCAACTTGAAAACATCCACCCATGACAACTGAGCAACACTTGTGCCTACCCTGTGTCATTGCAGTCCTTCTCTATCCAGCCTCATAAAGCCAAAGGCATGCAGCGTGTGATGGACGCAAGCACTGAAGGTTGAGGTGGGAGCTGGGGAGCAGCGTGCCATCTGTCCTCCTGCACACAAGGGCACCATCCATCCACACGCTGTGCCCAGCCTACCGGGGCAATTGAAGCACAGATGGTTTGCTCCTCCTCTGCCTGCAAATTCTCCTCTACAGCCTTGGCATTCCCTTCACATGGCCTGAGAATGTATCTGCTCCCAGCAGGAAACCTTGGGGGACACCACACCTTCCTCCCCAGGCCCCCACACTGTCACTTACACCAGGGCAGTGATCCTTTCAGTACACAGTTGCGCTCTGAAGGACTGGAGAGTGTAGATCTGGTTTTAATGGGAGAAGAGCCCATGTGGAGCGTTCAGCTTGAAAACAGCCCCGCCTTTTTTGAAGACCAAATCCAAAACAAAATACCCAAGCACAAGAATGCTAACAACCAAAAAACACTTAAGAAAAAAAAAAAAATATATATATATAAATTACAGATACCGCAAACCACTTTTCTCCTTTTTTTGGAGTTTCTTTGAGTCCAGAGGAGATATATAGAACTGGTCACAACAATACTGTGGCTTCAGTGCTTTGAAATAACAAGCCAACCAACTTCAAACCTATCAATTTGTTACCTTTTACCACTATTAAAGATGCCTCCAGCAAACCAGTGACCAAGCAGGTCTTAAAACAATACAAGGCAGCAGAAAGGATGGTGTAAGAAAAGGATGCTGAGGATGAGGCAGAAGTACCATGCTGCTGGGAAAAAACACATGTAATGGGATGTATAACAAGGAACACCATCTGAAGACATCAGGTAATACTGCTGCTCTCTTCAGCACTCACAAGGTCTCAGCTCATGGCTCTGTTTCAGGTTTCAGCATCACAGTTTGAGGACAAAACACCTTCGACTCCAGGAGGTGAAGGTTATGGGCCAGAATTGACAACAGACGGTTTTTAAAACGCAGATGAGACAGGTGCAAACCAAGGGGATCAGATGGTATTTACCCAAGAGGTGTAAAGAAACTAAAGTAAGAGTGTTGAACTAACTGTGCAGTCTGTAACCTGGTGCTTCAACTTAAACAGACAGTGGCAAGCAAGCAGAGCAGAACTGGCACTGCAGACCAGGATTATTGTACTGAACCAATAGCAAAGGCTAGAGCAGCGTGTCCAAAAGGTACAAAAACCTCTGCAGAGGGAAGATGTGCTTCTTAGGTCAGCTTTGAAGGAGGCAACAAGTTTCTGAATATGGGTAAATGCTTGACTTAAGTTCACTTGAATTGCCAGAAGTCAGAGAAGATTCAAGGTCAGGCTGGACAGGGCTCTGAGCAACCTCATCTAATTGAAGATGTCCCTGCTCATGGCAGGGGGTTGGACTAGATGACCTTTAAAGGTCCCTTCCAAGCCATTCTATGATTCCTTAACAAAGCTGACTTATCTCAAGAAAGTCTTCTCATGAAGCGCTAACTGGTGAAAAGAAAGAATACAAGAAAAGGAAAACAGAAACATCCTATTTCTTGTATTCCATTTTAGCAGAGGCTTTGATCATCCCCCTGTACTACAGCAAAATATACGTATTTGCCACGTTGTGACAAAGCTGCAGCAAGAAGCAGAGCACACAGCTGATGATGTTGAAGAGAGCACATTTATAGAGCACTGGCAGACACACAAGTTGGGGAATGAAAAGCTGACAAGCTGTTGGTGACATCAAATTGTAAACCAGGAAGAAGCTGAGAGATACCAGCCCATTACATTACTGTCCCAGGGGCAAATGCTGACAGTTACCTTCTACCTTAGAGAAAGCTTATGATTGTCTACCTGGATTTTTCCAAGGCTTTCAACATGGTTTCCCACAGCCTCCTCCTTGAGGAACTGACACATTTATGGTCTATGCAGTGGATGTGGAAGTGGCTGACGAGCCGCACCCAGTGGGTGGTGGTGAATAACTCTTTTTTGAAACTGGTGACCTGTTGCAAGAGGGGTTCCCCAGGGATTGACAGTGAGCTCAACACTGATTAATATCTTCATAAGTGATCTAGATGATGGAATCAAATGTACCCTGATGAAATTTGCTGATGATAGCAAATGGAGTGGGGCAGTGGACACTTCAGAAGGGAGAACCACCCTGCAGGATGACCTGGATAGGCTGGCAAAGTGGGCTAACAAGAATCTTATGAAGTTACAAGGACACATGTAAAGTGTTGCACCTGGGAAAACATAATTCAAGGGTGCAGCACAGGCTGGGATCTACCCGGCTGAGGTGCAGCTCTGTGGAAACGGATCTGGGGGATCCTGCTGCACAGCAAGCTCAATATGAGTGAACAGTGTGCTGCTATGGCAAAGAAAGCCAACAGGATTTGCACCAACAAAGGCATTACCAGTAGAGATAACGAAGTCATAATCATACTCTACTCAGTGCTTGTCAGGCCATCTCTAGAATACTGTGTTCAGTTTTGGTCCCTGCTATATAAAAAAGATGTGGACAGGCTAGAGAGGGTCCAGAGAAGTGCCACAAAGATGATCAAAGAACTGTACAAGGAAAGGCTAAGAGAACTGGATGTCCTGGTTTCAGCCTGGATAGAGTTAATTTTCTTCCTAGTAGCTGGTGCAGTGCTGTGTTTTGGCTTCAGTCTGAGAACAATGCTGATAACACACCAATGTTTTAGTTGTTGCTCAGTAGTGCTTACCCTGAGATCAAGGACTTTTCAGTCTCTCACGCTCTGCCAGTGAGGAGGGGCACAGGAAGCCAGGAGGAAGCAGAGACAGGACACCTGACCCAAACTAGCCAAAGGGGTATTCCATACCACAGCACATCATGCCCAGTATAGAAACTGGGGGGAGTTGACCGGGAGCCATCAATCACTGCTGAGGTCAGACTGGGCTTTGTTGAGCAGGTGGTGAGCAACTGTACTGTGCATCACTTGTGTTTATTAGGTTTTATTCTCACTGTCTTTCTATTTCCTATGATTATTATTTACTTTATTTCAATTATTAAACTGTTCTTATCTCAACCCATCCGGTTTACCTTTTTCTGATTCTCCTCCCCATCCTACCAAGGCAGGGGAAGAGAGTAAGTGGCTGCATGGTACTTAGCTGCCAGCTGGGGTTAAACCATGACACTGAGTTTGTTCAGCGTTGAGAAAAGGCGGCGTAGGGTAGACCTCATCACCGCATTCCCGTATTTAAAGGGTGGCTAAAAAGAAGACAGAGACCCCCTTTTTACAATGGGTCACATGGAAAAGACGAGGGGTAATGTGTACAGGTTACTTCTACAGAGAATCCAATTGGACACAAGGAAAATTTTTCATAATAAGAAGAATCAGCCACTGGAATAATCTCCCCAGGGAGGTGGTGAATTTCCCAACATTGGACAGTTTTAAGATTTAGCTGGACAGCATGGTGGGCCATCTTGTCTAGGCCATGCTTTTGCAAAGAAAAGTTGGGCCAAATGAAACTTACGTCCCTTCCAATTTAGTATTCTATAATTCTATGACTGATTTAAATCAGATTTTATTATAAGCCATCGCTGATGTATGTCACTTCCACCAGGTCCTAAACGGACTTATATTAGACAGGACTTCTTCTTAGCAGCTTGAACAATTCAGAAAGACCTCGTCATGCTGGTTTGCACTAACACCCCACACTAAGAGGGGAAGTGAACAAAAATAGAGGCAGAAAGGACAGGCAATGACAACATGAAGACACAGGGGGAAGGCAGTCCAAATCGGAAACTGTCTCCACAAGTGAGGAAAGGACAGAACGTCTCAAGATGAGGAGCTACCAGAAGAAAAGTCAAGACTCCCAGCACTAAATTGCTCTTTTTATAAACTGGCTCCATACAGGGCCCATAGCAGCAGGGACAGGGTCACTATTAGCTAGTTGTGTTATAGGATCTCTTGGGTCCAGGCTTTGCACAGCCCTGAACATGAAGCTCAAAAATTCAAATAATTGGTATATGACAGAGAGTAAAAGCAGCAATGGAGACACTGAAATTACTCAAAGCAGCAAGAAACACAAGAGAGCTCAGACTTTGCATCTGCTGATGGGGAACCCAGCCCAGGACAGCAAGAACCCAAACTGAACAGCAAGGACTTTAAATACCTCCTGTCTTCAGTAATTCCTTTTTCTGAGCTTCAATCAACAGGCTCTCATTCATCCAAAAGCACAATCAGGAGCCACCAACATTGCAGTTGTAGAGTCTTAGTTTCAACATTTTTCCGAGGGTAACAACACTGAGGTTCACATCTCTGTCCCCATTGCTCAAAGAAGTCTGTTGTTTGCAGTGTTGCACCAAAGACAGCAATAACATGGTCAAGCTATCTGCAAGAAAGCTACAGAAAGGTGGCAGAGGGTCTGGTAGCCCCAGCAGTAAGAAGCAGAGATGGAAGCTCTGGATTTTATTTCGCTTTTACCAGGCAGGGCTGGTATGAGAGGCAGAGCTTCAATGCTTGAAGAGCCCCGGGCTTTGTTCACAATCACTCCCACTGGCTCATGCAGTGTTGGAAAAATGTCACTTGTTCCCTTCCCTCCTATGCTCCAGTTTTTATCCTCAGTAAGCAGAGAACAGTTTTATAGTCCCCCTTTGCAAGTGACAGTGATCTGCAGATGAAAACTGCATGGCCAGTACTGCAAAGTGAGTTACAGCATGGAAAAAAATCACCAATTTCCAACATTTCATCACATTAACTTCCCAGGAACTTCCAAACACTCTAATTGACACCTTCAACACACAAATACAATGAATTCAGAACCAACTATCAAACATGAAATCCACGATGCAACTGCCAGATATGTCACTTCACCATTGCAAAACAAACAAACAGCCACCTATGCTGTACAAAGAAGTGATAACGCTATGTGATTCATTTGGGGCATCCTGTCTACTTCACCCAACAGGATTGCCCATTACCCCTTGTAAAGATGGAGTCAGTCATGGAGGAACTGGGCATCTCCAAAGCCATCTGCCAAGCCAAAGAGCTGCAACCATGGCCACATAATTGCTGTCTTGAACCAGGAGGACAGAGACTACAAGATGATCTGAAACAAACAACTCTGAAAGCAATCTGTAAGCAAGAACTATCTGTCAAGTGCTCTGTCAAGAGGATCAAAATCAAGCCTTTTCACCCACAGACAATGGGCAGTCCACAGAGCAGATTTGCACGAAGGCACAAATAAGAGCAAATCTGAAGCAATTGAGGCACCCTAGTAAATAATTTGCAAAGAGAAATCAAAGGGGAAAGTCATTGAGTCATCATTTTGGTTTGGATATTTTTTTTAATCTCGTCCAGCTGGCTGTAAAAGGAGTTGTTGTTCCCTGTAACACCAGAGGATACAGCACACCAGACGCATCTCTTGTCAGGCAGCTTGTTTGCAAAGGGCCTGGAGGCCCTCCATAGAAAGGTGGTACAGGAGAGCAAGGCAGAGAAGCACTCATTGAATATGGATGCCCACCTGGCTGCTGAATATAGAAGATCTCAAAGGCTTCTTTGCTTTGCTCATGTTCAAACACCACATTGATGACACAAAAGCTTCCCCAGAACAAAGTGACAAGCGTGGCCATTTCTCACCAAACATGATCTGGCCAATGTGCATCCCATGATGGTGCTGGGGGACTTGGCAGGAGGCATCACGGTCCCCCTCCTAGTTACACCCACACCTCCATTCAGGAGCAGCTCCAACTAGTGAATTCCCAAATAGACAATGGACACAGACAATCTGCACTTCATCGAGCTACTCTCCCAGATGCTACAACCATTAAACAAAAAAAATGATGCTTCCAAGCTTTCATGCTTTCAATGCAATATTTCTCGGGCATGTTGGCATTTTGCTGCCAACTCACGATCTCCCCGCAAGCCTTTCTGCATTGTGGCAACACATCTCTCTGATTTCCCCTCCACAAACCACCTACCTCAGAGACATTAATCGTCTTTCCAGTGTTTTTGGCTTCAAACCACCCAATCCAGCCTGAATACACAGGGTCCAGGTTTCGCGGAGAGCCAACAAAAAAAAAAAAACAACCAAAAAAACCAACCCTGCCTCCATTGAAAATGTACACTTGTATCTTCAATGCCCTTATTATTAATTGCTGTAAAACTTAATTTTATTCATCATTTGTTATGCCTCAAAATTGGATGGGAAAAAATTCAAATTAAGTGAAGTGAAAAGATTTCAGAGATTGTACAGAAGGCTCCTGAAGGAGCCGGAGAAAACTCTCCAGAGACTGGGAACACAGCACTAAACCAACCTGAAAGAAAGAAGATCTTAAGACAAAGAAATCTTGCCAAATTGATCCTTTAATTATAACATTAGACATTTCTTTCAAAGGCTTAGAGCAAGAGCTGGGGGTGGGGGCAGAAAAGTCTTAAAGGGAGAAAAGACTTAACATCACCAGGATGAGTGGAAGCAATTAGGAGGATTTAAATTACTCTCTTGTTTGGTACAATGCAGATGGATTTTATTTTTCTTGCCATCATGCTCAACATCTTTCTCTGCCATCAGCTTCAAAGGTCTTTTCCTTGCAGACCCAAAGACCCAGCCTTGCTAGGTCAGGCAGCATCCTCTTCCACTCTGCACTCACACAGTTATTGCTGTGGACCATGAATGCCAGTGATTACAGCAGGTTTGTCACCCTGGAAAGGGGCTGGAAGTATGAGACTAGATAGGGGAAAGAAGTCTACTATCCTTCAAGAGGAGGACAGATGCTACAATGAATGGAGGACAGCAATTTCAACCCAGATTTTCTCTGCAGGGGCTGGGGAAAGGGAGGTGGAAAAGAGTCAAAACACAGCCTGTCTAGTTTCAGAAACTCCACGTGAGTCCTCAACATTAGACCTCCAAGCATGGCTTATTTTTATCTTCACTTTTTCATTTTCTTGCTCCAGTAACAAGCTAGACACAAGCCATCTTCTTGCCATCAGGGGCAAAGAGGGCAGGACCTCTGCAGTGGCTAGGACAGGACAAGTGGCAAGCTGCGTTCATTACTGGGATGGCATTACTGCCACTGCAGCACCATGCATGCCACAGGCAGCAGGGAGAGGGCAGCATGGCTCTCACCGGGTCTCTGTTGCTCTTGCAGCCCGAACACACAGATCCAAATTGTTTTACATGAGAACCAGCTGAGAGAAAAACAAAAATTAAAAAAATTCACAAAGAAGGGAGAGCAGACCTTTGCAGAGCTCTTGCATGGAGCACGTGCAACTTCTGCAACCCCTGATTCAGAGCCAGCTGACTGCAGTGCACTGCCTGCAATGGGCCATCAGCCAGGGCAGGAGGAGGTCCCATCCATCCCTCCTACAGCATGTGAGTCTTTCCTTGCACTACGGCAGCTCTTCCAACGAAGAGATGCAGATCTACAGGTGCACCCTGCCACACCACAGCACGGTGCTGGGTGAAACCAACCTCAGGCCATGGCATGGCGGCAGGCAACGCTTGATATGAGTCTCCGCAACTTCCTGAGCTCCAACATCCACTGGCTGCCACATGGCAGAAAACAAGGCACTTCAGCTGATGGTCCATCCTCGCTTGCTCCCAGTGACTCTCTTCTGCCAGGATTATTTCAGTAGCCTGCGTAGCTGTAAAAGCTGAGCAGTCACATTTCCTTGGACTTCATACCTGCTCTCAAAGAGGAACAGGGCCATTTTTTTTTTCTTTCCTGCTTTCAGTTAGAATTAATTGATCTGTAATTGCACCCACAGAGGGGGGAAGTTAATAAATATGGTAATAAATGACAAAGCCCCAGAAGAACTGGCTTTCCAAGCCCCTGCCTGGAGTGACTCTATCTCCTCTTAATAGTGTTGCATGCAATTCCAGCGCATGTGTGCGCCTTAGTATTTAGAGAGAAAAATTGAGGAGCCTCAGTATGATGGAAATAATTTCTTTTCCTCTCCCACATACTTTGTGCTTAGGAGCAGATGGATCCAGGCTGTTTACATCACGGAGGTCATGCCTCAGCTTAACAGTTGGGGAACTGACTGTTGGGAGAGATGCGCATCGCAACCAGAAGATTGCTAAATCTGGGCTCCGGCAAACTTCTGCTGGTGGCAAGTTAAACATACAAATGTCCTCCTGCAGCCTCTTTGCATTCAAGACCTGCTTTGGGTGTTTGATTGTTTCCCCAAAAAAAACCACTGCCGAGACAAAGCAAGGGCAGAGAGGCAGCTCTGCAGCAGCTCCTGAGTGTGAACTTCAAGAAGAAGGCTGGAAATCCTGAGCAGACCTCGTTATTTGCCAGTGCAGATGGTGCAGTTTGCAAGCAGCGTGCATCCAGGTTTCTGCAAGCAGGCTACCATGGCTCGCCACTCACTGCTGTGTCCCAAGTTAACAGAGTGACCTTAATTTCAGCTAGCGGGGCATGGCTGCCTGTCTTCCCTCAAAGCAGCGTTTGAATGCTGAAGAAAGGTTTCCTTCGCATGGAGATGTTTCCATGGAGCTCATCCCCAAAGTGACCTTCTCCTCCCAAGCTCAGCCCAACTGCAGGGCATGCAAGAGGATGCAGCCAGACCCTGCCTTCTCATCCAGCTCAGAGGCCGGAGATGGAAAGGTCACACTTCCCCTCCCACAGCAGAGCCAAGTGCTCTCTTCCAGCACAAGAGGATTGCAAGAAGTAAAAACAATAAAAATTAAGAAAGCAAAGCAAGGAACTAAGTCCTTTTTATTGCCCTCAAGGACATACATTGTGTGCAGAAGTACCTTCTCCCACCTTACGTCATACCCCTCTGCAGCTCTGGCAGCAGCTTTGGCAAAAGGATGCTTCACCACTGCTGAGGGACTGCATGCACTGAGCCACAGAGGATGTCTGTGACCATGGTCAAGCAGAAGTGCACAGATGATAGCTCTGCCATTGGGTGGCAGAGCCCAGTTTGCCGCCTCCACTCACCTTGCTCAGCCCTCCAGGGAGCTGAGCAGTCGCGCTTTTCCCTAGATATCTGGCACTCCACGAGAGCATCTCCATTGCCAATTAGGCCACCCACCCACTTGCATCCTTCCCCAATACAAACCCTATTAGCAATAAACAAACAGTTGAAATGCCAGCCGGTGCCTGGGAAGAGCCCTAGACAACTGCATCCAATTCAGCAGGTGCAGGAACAGCTGCCTTGCACAGTCTTAGAGCAGGTAAGCATCAACCATGAACCAGGGTATACACCAGGCATCCCACCAGCCACCCTGTGGTCCTCCTGCCAGTGGATGGCTTGTAGGCTAGAGCACTGCTACCTTACTGTGTCCCCAGGCTGCTCTCAGCATCACACCAACATCAAAAGCCTCAGTGTCCACACAAAACATTACATTGGCATGATTCAATCCTGCATCAATCAGCCTAGCCCCAACCTAACTTTTCCTCTCTGGGCTTTTTTAGGAAAGCTCCTGCTTGACACTGACACCCAGCTGGGCTTTGCTCAAATCCCCAAGCTGGATGGGGCATAAGAAATTCAAAAGCCACTTAACACTGCTTGGACACCTTCATCCTCCATAAGAGGAGGTGGTGTGAATCCCCTCCTTCAGCCTGTCCCCAGAGCCCTTGGACTCAGTCACACCCCAGACTGAAAACGGGGGAAATTCAACCCATCAACAGATCCTGAAGTACAGCAAAGCACTCCTGAAGCCACCACTATCAGCACACCTGAAATCATGGGAGCACTTCAGACAGTAAGCGAGAAGACCAGGAGCAGTCTCCACACTGACTCCCGCATCGAAACACTTTCCAGCTGGCCAAACCAGTGCTATAGTGTTGGGGGGGAGGTTGTTTTGTTTTGTTTTTTCACAGTGGGCAATTAGGAACAAAATGACCTGCTGCTGGGCATGGAGTCCCCACTGCCACCTGCAGCAAGGGTGGAGGAGCCACATCCTCCTCCCAGTGCAGGAGAGGGCATGCTCTCCCCATGCACCAACCCCCACCAGCAGCTGAGGATGTGCTGATGCAACCACAGTTCATTGTCATGGAGACAGAAGCCTGTTGCTCTCCAAACCCATTTTAATGGCTTAGACTAAAACCTCCTCTTCCCTGGGAAGAGAAGAACAGGGGCAGCTGTGCTGCCCCTATGTCCCTGGCTCATCCATGTGCAACACAGGCACCTCTACCCTCACCAGTGGGTATTCCTCACCATGCCAAGCATAATCTTGCAGCCAGGGCTTGCACGGCATGGAGGTGCCCTGCATTGCTCCCACAACTGCCCCAAACCGATCCCAAGCCATGCCCACCACACTCCATTAGCCAGCAAATATGCACCCCACTACAAACATATCCTGGACTCAAACACACTTCCATAAGGCCCCACCATGTCTCTCCCTGCTAGCAAGTTCCAAGCAGCCAGAAAATCAACACTGGAAATTTCTTGCAGGTGACCAAACCCACAAACTCTTCAGCAAGGTGAAACAAGAAAGCATCTTCAAGGCTGCCCCTTTCCTGGGTTCCCAGGGAACAAAGGAGCTAAGCAGAGCCAGGGAGCAATCTGTTATTGTGGGGCAGGTAGGCATGGAAGGGACAGAGGAACCAGCTACTAGGGTCCTGGAGGGCATGGCAGTACCAGGCCAACCTTGGGGCTGAGAGACATGCAACAAGCATGACCCAGAGCAGAAGGATGGCATCTCACTTACCCCGACAGCACTCCCAGGACAAGGTTCAGGACAAAGAAGGATCCAATGATGATGAGGGGAATGAAGTACAGCCAGTTCCAGGTGGCTCCTAAGGCATCGTTGGTCTGGAGGGGAAAGAAAAAACATGTGATGTTATCTTCAACACCAGCACCTGAGGCAGGGTGAAGGTGTGTTAGATGCAGCATGGTGGCGATTCTCACTCCAGGCTGACCACACCAGGCTCCTCAGGGTGATGCAGCCATGGTGCCAAGCCTTGATGAGCACCAGGCACTGCCTGTGCAGACATGCCTGCAGGGAGATCCCAATCAGCAGTGCCCTGATGCCCCGTGGCATCCTGCCCCAGCCACACTCATCCACAATCTCCAGCTCTCACTGGGCAGAGCCACTCTCCTTTGCCTTCTCCTACCATCCCTGCAGGGACACAGGGGCTGTAGACAGTGGTATAGTCAGAGGTGTAGTAGCCCGAAATCAGGGTGCTGAGGGTGTGGGGGCCATCCTGAGCATGCCTCCCAGCAGCTTGATTCAGTGTTCCCCTGTGCAGCATACTGAGACATGGCAAAGCAGCCCCATAGCAGCAGTGCCTGCTGAGCAAACATGGGTTAAGAGGGAAAGATTTATAAGGTGCTTCAGGGTCAGGGAAGCTGGCAGCTAACGAAGCTGCAGCCAATACTTGTCCTTCTATGCACAGTGGGAAAGAGGCTGGTGTGGACAAGTCCCACACCTTCAAATGGGTGTTTTGCTCATGGCATCATCTTGAATAGCATGCAGGAGATGTACCTCCTGCCCCAGGTACATTATCCCGACCACAAGGGGCTGAGAGCAGAACTCTAACTGCAGGGTGAAGTCCGACAGCTAAAAACGCTGCTGTCAAGCCCTGCTCAGTACCTCCAGACATTTATTCACTGAGTCTTTTAATAAAGCAGTGCCCCTCTGTACCTTGCAGCCACTTCCCAGGCCCCATTTGTCCTATGGTGTCAGGCACAGTGCACATGACGCCGGGCTGGAGGGTGATGCGGCAGAACGTGACTGTCTGGGGGAGGTGGTATCAATCTTGTTGCAATGAAAGACTCTCTTTTCTCTCTCTTCCCCCCTCTCCCCGTGCTAATTAAGCCCTCATCTTTGTCTGAGTCATTGGCACCACATCTCCTGGTTGGCCAGTGCAGGAGCTGAGAAGAGGCTCCACAAGGGGAGAAGCATATCCCCAAGGGGGAGGGAAAACCACCATGCTGCAGTCTCCCTCTGGTCACCAAGGCACCAGTGGGAACCTCAGCCAGGTGTCCCCACCACCCTGACACTAAGCCCAACACAGGAAGGGAGATGCCAGCACATCCTTCTGCGGGCACTGACCACAGCACTGGCAGAGGGATGTTGTGCGCAGAGACCCCAGTGCAAAGGAGTGCCTGGCACGCAGCAGCAATAAGGGCTTTGAGGTTGGGGAAGGCATCTGGAAAGACTCACCACCCTCCTCCTCCAGCACCAGGGAAACCATCTTCTCAAAGTCTTGCGCTTTCAAGAGCCCCAGTTCTCTACCAGCCCCTTTCCTCAGGGCCACAGGAGCAGTGAGCACAGTGAGGCGGGAATGATGCATGGGAAACACTCATCATCGCCCTCCAGAGATGCCCAGGCCACCATGCTCTGCTGTAACAGCACCATTTGCTGTGGCAATAGTCTTCAAGGACTATGAATCCATTAGCCTTGGCTGGCTTCAGCTCCCTGCCAAGATGCCATTGTGTACCTGTCACCCATGTCAGGATTGCTTGCTTTTGAAACTGGCTCCTGCCAAAAAAACCACAGGCTTTCCCCCAGGTCCTTGGTACAGGGGATGCAAGACAGATGAACTCCATTCCTACAAGTGAACAAGACATCTTCCCCAGGGCTGGTCCATAGCCACTCCTTCTTTGGCCTCCGCTCCAGCAGTGCTCAGCAGGAGGTGTTGGGAGAGACAGGAAGAATGTGATGGACCAGAGGGCAATTCCCCCAGGGTTATCAGCCAGTGATACCAGGAGGGGCACTGCTGAGGCAGGGAAGGGGATGGGGAGCTGAGTACTCCCCATAGACCCCCACATACAACTGGCCACAGCGAGCTTAGAGATGGTGCCAGCCACCCATGACAATGCCAGCAGCCCCAGGAACAGTACTGCTCTGAGCAGCCACACAAGTACCTCTACCTGCTGCCAGCTTTGCACCAAGACAAAATTTCCCAGTGCACATCCCAACACTCCCTACAAAACCAGGCACTTGTGAGCCCAGCCAGGTTGTGGTGGCTCCAGCCCATCATCTGGTACCTCCTCAGCTGCTTTGACTGCCAAAATTTTTATTCCCCATGGAACTGGAAGAATTGCTCCAGTGCCTTTGCAGTTCCCAGGCTGCAGAAGTCCCAGCCGCAGGGGAACAAGAGGGCTTGTTTGGGAAATGCGAGGGGCTTGGCATTTCACAGGCTCTGCATCTTCCACTGCTTCTCCAGCCTGTGGCAGAGAGCGTGACCACAAAGCACCCAGTGCAGCAGGGCATCAGAACACAGAAGAGCACGTGCATGTGCATACATACACAAATAAGTGGATGTATTCCCATCTCTCCACTCCCAAAGCTGAAGCACATCTGCCCAGGAAACCAAAGGAACCACCATGCCTGGCCGTGTGTCTTCTCAACCCCAATGCTCTGACACACACCACGCTCCCTCTCATGTGTCATGCAATCTCCCCCAGATTTTGTCAACTCTACCTTAAAAACTCCCTATTCCCACTGGAAGGCTCCTCAAACAAATGCTCTAATGGCTGCTCCAATTTTCAGCCTAAATTTATTTGTGGTTATTTTATATACCATTCATTCTTTTGCCAGCATTGGCCTTTGGCTGAAATAGCAGTTCTCCTTTCCATTTCCCATTCTGATGTATTTATAGACAGCAATCATGGCTATTCGCAGCCTCTACTTTGTTAGCCAAAGCAAGGTTCCTCCTATTCTCTCTTCCATGATTGGCTCTCCCTCCCTATTTTAACTAGTAGCCCCTTTCCTACTACAGTTCAGGCTCAGTTCATTTTCCCTGGACACAGGAAAGCCAAGGGAGCAATTCTGATGAGTCCGACTCCATCCCTGCATGATGCTAATGAGACTTTGCCACCTTGCTTGCAAACCTCCCTTCTCCTTCCAGCACTGCTATTGTGGTCACTCGCTCATCCCCTCCTCCTCCACACTGCTACTTCCCATCAGAGAGACCTGGGCTCTGAAGAGATATCTTTGCTGTTCCACAACAAACACATGGCTTTCCATTTCACACTGCATCCCACATCTCTTCCTCCAGCTCTCAATCTCCTCTAGCCCAGGGTGGCAGCCTCCGTCCCTGAAGTGCCGAGAAGCCAGCATGGAAAGCCGTTGACTCATCCCCAAGGAGCCCCACCGGTCACCACATCCCCTCAACACCACACAGTGCCATCCCAATGCTGCTCACTTCCCTGCTAGCCTCACAGAGCTTCTCTTCATTAACACTTTCCCAGAGCAAAAGTTTTACTACAAAGAGCAGCTTTACATGTTTCCAGGACTCTGATGCCAGGTTAGCCCGGAGTGACCTACCTTTGGCAAACCCATGATTCATTTTCCTCTTTTGCTTTCCAAATCTGTTCCAAAAAGGCATGTAATCAAGGTCAGGCTTACAGTCCTATTCCTGCCTGCCTTACTTTTTTCCCCTCCTCCCCCCACTTTTAAATATAGGCATCACATTCACTATTCTCCAGTCAGATGGTGCCTCCCCCAACTTGATGGAGTTGTTAAAAATACTTGTTACCAGACCTGCCATTTCATGTGCCAGCTCCCTCTGAACATGGGGAGGGGGAAGCCATCCCAAGCACCGGGCTGATGGGGTCTCAGCACTTGGCTTCCCCATTGGCTGCACTCGTGGCCGTGTCCTTTCCCACCATACAGCCTTTTGTTGCCTCTGTCTTTGTGCTGACCAAAAGAAATGCCCAGATCTCCCCAGCCACTGCTTCACTATGCCTTGCTTCCATCTGCAGAGATAGGAAACTGCTCATTGTCCCTTTGAGCACCCTTCATGAGGTCTGTGTCAACATAACTTTTGGTGGCTCCCATAGCACTTCCCAGCTTCTCTGGCACCAAGATGCAGTTGTCTTGACTGAACAGCCCTTTACTGCATCCCTTTGGAGCATCACTTTTTGTTAATATCCCTTGTAGGCAGTGGTTCATCACCTTGGTCCACTGTGTCTTCCCAGATGGTTTTTTCCTCTTTGCTGAAGGTACTAGGAGGTCATCATATGCAGAAGTCAGGGTGGACCAGGGAGTTTAATCCCCAAATTACACAGGCACCATAACTCCTTTAATGAAGAAATTCCTGACTCCTGCCCTAGGCTCCCAGTGCAGCAGACCAGGTCCTACCACTCACCCAAGCACTTTGGGAAACAGGGGAGCTACTTGACACCTAGCTTTGTTTCTTCTTCCCTTTCCTTTAAGACAATCACCTTTCCCTTATGCACCTCACCAGCCTAAACCACCACCACCCAAACTCTCCCATGCCCACAACACCAAGAAACACATTTACTACTGCTTCCAGGCATACCCAAGACACAAACACAACTAATGTGAGCTTGTCAGTGAAGACTAAAAAGCCACAGCCTCTCCAAGGGACTACACACCCAAGGGTGCTTCTCATGTCAAAGCTCTAGTGGAGACTCCCAGCTGGAGCTGAACCACCACAGTGACATCTTGGACACAATGCATCCTGCAGCCAACAAAGCTTCCAAGCCTATATAAATGACACCACCAAGACGTGGGAGCTGGACCCTCATGGGGTAACAGAGCTGGCACGGTGGGTCCCCACCTGGTGAAGGAGCTCCCACCAGCTCCCATTTCTCAACCCCCAGCACAGGGTTATTCTTTTGGCAGCTCTTGTGGATTTTTTGTTGGGAATTTTTTTCTCCAAAGGGCGGGAAAAGGCACAGGGAGCTGCAGAAGCAGGTCTCACTCAGGGGGCCAGAAATCTAAAGAAATCTAAATATATACCCAAGTCAAATGCAAAGCACAAGCTCGCAGCCCACACGTACCCTCCCTCGGGCTGCGTTTGCATGGGAAACTTTAGGATTTCTTTGCTATAGGGGAAGGGGGGGGGAGGAACCAAAACCAGCACAAATTCAGTCTCTCCTAGCTAAAAATAAACAGAGAGCATGTTCTGCCTGTGCAGGGTGCCTTTAACGGTCACTCATTGCCCACCAGCTCAGGAAGGGGACAGGGGACTGAGGCTGTGGGCATCCAAGTCATTTAGGGAGCAGCAGGTCTCAGCGAGCTACTGGACTACATACACACAGAGATCCACCCTTGTGGATTCTCTAGTGTCTAGTAACAGGCCTGGGTTCCCACTTTAGGCTTTTCCTGGAGAGAAGGGGAGCTTTCTGCCCTTCCCAGCAGGAGATGTGTCCTGGAGACCTCCATGTCCAGTTTGGCTAACAGCAAGGGCACACACTAAACAGCACATAATTAGATTGAGGTAATACACATTTATTACTGCAACCAACTGGCTGCAATGTGTTTGCAGTGCAGAATCCACAGGACCTCCAGCAGCACGGGTGGCCCCATCCTGCTCTCATCACTGTCCTCTGCCAGGAATCTCCTACCCCATGGACAGCTCCCACAGGGACCATGGCTTTGCTTGCACTGCAGGCAGGCTTTAATGGGCACGGATGGGGTAACCAAACTGTCCCAACCCTCATGGCTGGGCAGGTGACATGTGTCTGATCCCCCAGGCTGCAATCGTAGCAAAGGGGTGTGAGGATGAATATGAAAGCAGCTATTTCAGAAGGTTTTGCCCTGGGCACTGTGCCTGCCTTCCCCAGCACTTCCCAAGAGCTCACTACCTGGTGTGGGGACAGAGCAGTCCTGCTTGGACAGCAGACACAAAATATCCACAACTTCCATGATTTGTATATGAAAACCTGAGCTCGGCAACTCTTTGCCTGGTGGTGACACTCTCTGTGCCCCTGACACACGTAAGGGCATCCCCCCAGCATCATCTCTGCAGCCCCTGACAAGCTCCTCCCTGCAAACCACAGCTGCATCCAGCTGAGAAACACACGCAGGCCAGCAGGAACAGCCACAAGATCTTCATACCCCAGCAAAAAGAGAAAAAAAGATAATTAAAAAAATACCTTACAGCAGATTCTCTTGCCTAACCAGTTCCCTCAAGACCCCGACACCTGCTGCTGCTCTCCCCAGCACAGTAACAGATCTGTTTCTTTCCTTTA
Organism: Psittacula echo; assembly: GCF_963264785.1. Taxonomy (NCBI): domain Eukaryota; kingdom Metazoa; phylum Chordata; class Aves; order Psittaciformes; family Psittacidae; genus Psittacula; species Psittacula echo. The sequence continues at coordinate 22,373,386 of NC_137740.1, forward strand.
ATAGCAGTAATTTAATCTCCTGCATGCAGGGCCATGCTTCACTCCCCGCAAGCCCTGCCTGGTATCCATCAGCAACCCCAGCACTGGACAACATCTCAATGAAAATGCTTTGCTTTCCTGAATCAGGTTAATGAGGAAATTGGGACATTTCCTTTGCAGGGCCAGGGCTGGCCTACTGCAGGACACATCCTGACATGGCCATGTATTGGAGTCTCCATGCAGGGTGGGCACCTCCTGCCCAAGGCTGTGCCTGCAGCAGTGCCTTTCGCTGACCTGTGGTGCTCTGAGGTGCCAGGGACTGGCAGCAGGCAGGAGTCCTAGCAGAGGGGTGCACAGAGCTCAACAAAGCCCATAAGCGTGCTTGTGTCTGTGTATGTGGGGGGAGGGAAAGGGATGAGAAAACAGGAAAAAAATACCAAAATATTGCATTTTTCTGCTTTCTAAATGGAATGCAAAAAATACATTGCTAGAAGTTACTAAAATCAAGTCTTTTCAAAGCATCTGAAATAGGTAGAGAACAATGTTTGTTCAGTTCTCCTCTCATTCACTGAGAAATTGCCCCAGTACTGATTCACAACCCAGTGCCCATGCGTGCCTCCTCCTCCTCTTCCCCCCTCAGTCATCCCTCACTGCGACCTCTCAGCTGCCTCCACCTCTGCTCCCAAGCTCCCACCTTCTCCCCCACCTGATTCCTCCTCAGCCTTCCAGCCACAGATGTGGGCACCCACTAACTCCCCCACAGGTAGGATAAACTTCTCCTGATGGAGTATTTGCAATGCTCCTCAGTCTTCATTAGACCCAGTGCTTGGCTAAGACAGCACCGGTGCTCTCAGTGCAAGACCCTCAGCATTGGGCTCAGTCCATACCCACCTGGGCCCAGAGCTTGCATGCTGCAGCAGGGCATGGTTTGCATGGGATCAGCCTTGGGGTTGTTTTTCTTTGGGGGTTGGTGATTGCCAGGCGGATCCCTGCTTTGCTTTGAGTATGCTGCAAGCCCAGAGAGGCAGCTCGGGCCCCATGATGCTTCCTTGATGAAGGGACGTTCCCAGCTCCAGCTGTGATGCTCAGGGCATGAGACCCAGAGACAACCTCACTCAAGGACCCCAACTGACCACAATCCAGCCCTGATGCACAGCAGCACGTGCACCAATAGAGGCATGGACACAGCTCTGCAAATCCTCACCAGCAGTTTCCAGTACCAAACTTGCTAATGAAATTACAGGTCCTGGCCTTAACAAAGATGAGCAATGTCAGACCAGGCAGCACCAAGACCCCCTTCCCACCTCCCCTTCTTAAGCCTGGAGTTGCTGGGCAGCGCTGGAGCATCAGGGCCAAAGCATCAATGCCTCCAACAACCCCTTGGCTCCCCAACTCCTGCCAGCAGATGGTCTAGGAGCAAGGAGGGGGTGGGCAGGGAGCTTTTGATAGAACATGCCTGCAAAGCTGGGGATCCAGCAGACATAGTTTGTTTCTTGCTGTGTCATTTCAGCACACACACACACACAGAGGGAAAAGGGGGAAAAAAAAAAGGCTGAAACATTTGGCAAGCTGGCGAGGGTCTGGCTTTGCTGAGTGCAGAGAAAGAGCCATTCCTTCAAAGGGAGAAGAGGGTAAAGCAGACTGGCTGTCGCACTCGTGCCTGTCAGAGATGGGCTCCAGCACCCACGGCTGGCAGCACACAAGTTGCCAGCTTGGGCACCAGCATGAGCCATTTGTGGAAAACCATCACATTTCTTAAAGTTAGGAAGGTTTTAAACCTTCAGGCTGGAATTTGAAGTCTTCTCTCTGAAGTCCTCACTAACTTAGTCACATCTGAAACACTCAGCGTTTAACGTTTCAGAGAAGGAAGCAGGAAGGGGCTCTGTCCTGTGGTGACAGGAGCGCTGGAGACTTTTTGAATGCTCCTGTCCCCCCCCAGGCACAGAGCACAGCCTGCTTTGCCCACATGGCCGGGAGCCGCCAGGAATAGCTGCAGAGGCATTAAGATCTGTGCTTGCTACCGAGCTGCTAAGAGCACTGGGTGTTGATTAAATTTTCATACCTCCCCAACAGGATATTTTGTGTGTGTTGCGTTTTAATTTAAAACACACAAGAAGGGACTCCTTTCCCCTTCACAAGCATTCCAGCTTGAGAGCCTGGCATCGTCTCAGGGCACTGAGGGCTAAAAAGCCAAGTGGTTTCCCTCTTTCATCATCTCTCATTTCCTCTGCTCTCCAGCCTCTTTCCCTCCTCCTCCTCTCCCCAGAGATCACCTCTAGCCAGCGCTGCTGCTTGCTGGGAGCCACCATTACCCATCACACTCACAGCTTCACCCTCCACAGTGCCCAAAGGAACAGCACAGCAGGCTTAGCCACCAGCTGTGAGACCACTGCCACAGTGAGCTCCTCCAGTGTTCTGCCCATCACCGCGGTGTCAGGGCAGGTGCTGTTCTGGGGGGATCACTGCACTGCCAGCCTTTCCTGGGGTCTATACAACCCTCAGCACATGGCTAGCACTGCTGCAGCTCTTGTCCTGGGACCAGGGACCCCAGGGGACAGGAACCAATGTTCAGAGAAACTGCAGCAGCACCTGAAAGCACTGAGGCTCAGGGAGGTTTCCCAGCTCATCTCAGGTCTGAGCAAATCTCAAAAGGAGCAATTCCTCTCTGGCCAAGCCATTAATCCCTCCGGTCCCTGGCTGCCCCAGGCACTGCCAGGCACTGCCCTTGCTCTCCAAAAGGCAAGAGGCAAAACCCACCCAGACCTGCACAATGCTCAGGTCCTGCTGACACTGTTCACATGTAGGTGCTTCAGGGAGAGCAGCTGAGTGCTGAGCATCCCAAGGGACAACCATAACACCCTGGGAATTTATGCCAATGAACAATGAGCAATTTTGTACATACACACACTGTGAAAATTAACTGCTTTGCAACAGATTCCTCCCCTGAGCCTCTCCAAGGCCACATGACTACAGCAACTGGGGAGCTGTCAGGGAGCAGGACAGCCAAGCCTTACACCCATCTCTGATTCATGTGCTCCAGCACACCCAGTGATTCAACATATCTCCCTTTCCCTGCACCCCAAATCAAGGCTACCTGAACAGTCCCCATTTCAAAAAGGATGGATGTTTCACCACATCTGAAAACCAAGCTCCAGCAGATCTCAGGTTTGGTACTTCACAGTCAAACCCAGTCCAAGCCAACTTCTGAACACCCCACCCGTGAAACCCCAACCTCTGCACGAGATTCCTCTTTGTCCTTTTCCACCCCACATTTAGAGGGGATCCCACACACTATGGTGGCACCAGGCACCAGCGCTCCTGCAGGACGTCCTCCTCGTGCATCCTCGTGGCCACACATGGTGGCTGAGTCACACTTGCTGCAAACCCTGCTCCTTGCAGCAGCTCGCATTCTACAGCAGTTCTTGCAGAGCCTCTGCTGCTGGGCTCTGCATGCACAGCTTGTGCTTCGCACCTAACCAGCACATTTGCAACTGCCTGGCTGCTTGCAGGCGGCTGTTAAGCTTTGCACAGGGCTACAGGACCTGCACACACCACCTCCCCTGAGGCTACAGCACACAGATCTGCCCACAACCACTGCATTTTAGAAGGTATTTTGGATGCTGCCAAGGATTTGATTCCCCTTCCCTCAGCAAACACTCTCCCCTTGCTGCAAAAGCTCCCAGAAAGCTCTCAACACTTGGCACTGGCATTTCCTAAGGCTCCCTGTACCTTTCTGCCCTCCTGCTTCCCTACAGTCCCAATCCCTTGTGCCACAAGAGGCCTTTTGGGTTTATAGCAGGCATCTGTGGTCAGCTAGCTCCCATTAGGCCTTGCCAGGCATTTTTAATTAGCAGCATGGATGCTCTTCCAGTGCTGCTTTAACGTGTGTGCTTAGGAGGCAAATGTTTACCCATCACTGCTAATAGCCACGGTCCTGTCCAAAGTCAAGCCAGCTCTTTGCCTGGCCCAGCTGCAGCTTGGTTATCATTGCCATGCAGGCACTCCTGCCTGTCTGCAGGCTGCTCCAACTCTCAGAATTTACTGGAGCCACAACATTAGGATCAACAGGAATTTAACTTGATGGCAAGATCCATGCAGGGAAACAGGCTTTCCCCATCAGTAGGCTCTGATTGTCTGCATCGGCTATGCTGGTTCTGCAAAGCGCTTGGAGCCTCTCCTGGTGTGAGCAAAGGGTGCTCATGACCATGGCCAGACATGTGCCCATGCTTGTACCCATGTTCCTTTGCAATTGCTCAGAGCTGCAACTGCTTGTGTCTTGCAAGCAGCCTCAGACCCCACAAGCAACGCCGGCAGGACAAGCAGGCAGCCCTAGCTCCCCTGCAGGCATCTGTCCGCACTGGCATTGCGCCCGCACCCTATAAACAGCACCTTTTGACATGGACTTGTGGTGGTGTTCCGCACTAACCTCACACTGAGGGTTGTAGTACCTGTGCTGTGCAGCTGGTGTCCAGCTCCAGAGAGCACAGAGCAGTGCTCCAGCAAGGGACCCAGCCAGGACAGGCAGTGTTGACCCCTCTCCCTGCAGAGGCCACCGGGCCAGCCCACAGCCCCAGCACATGCCTGCCACCAGTGTTTTTCTTCCCATCTCAGCTCCCAGTAGCGTGGGGGGAACTGGAGAATGGCAGCTCCAGCAAGCTAATCTCCTCCTCACTACCTGCAACCATAGCGGCTGAGCACTTCCAAATGGGAAAGCAAATAAACAATCTCAGTGAAAAAATACAGCCCCTTGAGTCAGTGTTTCTGAGGAAATAATGATTTCAAACTCCTCTCCTGTTTGTTCTCTGGGATCAGGGGAGCCAGGCTGAGCACCTGAAGCCACCAGCACCACCGAGTGCCTGTGCTGTGTCCGGCCAGCCCCGCAGCACACACTAGCAGCCCCTCACCAGCCTTGCCACCCCCCACCCCCTCCAGATCCCAGCATCACTGTTTAATGACAAAACTGCCACCCCGACCCTGACTCGTACTGGCATGTCTGCAGAGATGAAGAAGTAGGACAATGAGCCTCTGTGCCAGCATTGTATTTCCCTCTGGCCCTTACAGAAATCAGGTTTGGTCTCAAGCCAGCCCAGGGAAGGGGCATCTGCTCCAGTATAAGAAGAGCAAAATACTCCTTAGACCCTGTTTTGAACCACAGAGACAGCCAGAGGAACCACAAATCTGAACCTTCCCTCCAAAAGAAATTAGTTCCTTCAGGCTTCCAAGGATGGGAGATGGAAAAGCCATAAAACTCCACAATTTGAGGCTTTTTCTCTTTTTTTTTACCCATAGTGTGATTTCTACCTAGCAATGCAGCAGGCAAGACTGATGAAAACAAGACCGAAGGCAAGCACATTCATGAAATAACACACGTGGAAAGGAACATGGGTCCAATTAGCTTTTTGTGATGATATCTACAGATTCCAGGAGCCATGCTCCTAGACCTGGTAAATAGTGGAAAAATGGATCTTAAAATCACGATACAGTAACACAGGGGAATACTATAGTAAGCAATTTGTTTGAGAGCCTGCTAAAGTGGTTTTCCTGCTATCTCACTCTCCTGTGTGGTGTTAACCTGCAAGGATGCAGCCTCCCATCACTTTACTCCAGTGGGAAAGCAGAGTCCCACACTGATTTCCCCAAACCTGGGGCATGTGCTGGGCAAGGTCCATGCTGGCTAGCAGTGGGAGCCTGCTCTCGTTTGCTGCTCTGAGCAATGAAGGTGACAGACCATCCCAGTGGTTTTCCATCCCTGCATCCCACAGGCACCGTATCCCCCATGCGTATCCCTCATTGCTCTATTAACAAAAAAAAAAAAAAAAAAAAAGGCAAAAGCCCATTTTGCTGCCTCCGAGCAGCAAAAGGACTGACCACCCACAGCCTTTGCAACCCAGAGGAAAGACAGCTTGTGTCCCCATGGAGGGCAGGGGCACAACCCAACAGTGCTGGGAACAGTGTCTGTCCCTCACTGCCTCCCAAAGTGAATCAGCAGCATTTTATTATACCAAGGCCCCAATCCTTATGCAATTAAAAGCCAAGGAAGGTCCTTAATCCTTTCCATTACAGGTAAGTAATAGCTGGTTCTTCGCAGAGGAGCAGGAAAAGCAGGCACTTTATGGTCCTGGCCATGACGGAGCATGTTTGCCTGGCAGTGCAACTGGTGCTGGGAAGGTTATTTGGATCCCAGGGCTGTGGGCCCCCCAAATGTCCTAGAGAGCCCCTGATTTTGCAGCTGTGGTGGTAAACAGGGTATCCTGCAGGGTAGGTCCTGCAGAGCATGGTTTTCAGTGCTCCCAGCAATGTCTCCCATTCCTACCCTCCAATAAGATCCAGATGTTGGATCAGCAAATCCCAGACACCGAATGGATTGGCTTCAGCTTTCCCGGTAAGGACATCCCAAACGGAAGGTCACCAGACTTTCTCAGAAGCTGCCAGTACAAACCCTCAAGGTCAATGAGACCATAAATTGCCTGTCCATGTAGCTCACAGGCTCCTCGCACCCCTCAGCTGGAGCTCTAGCACAGGGAGTGCTGCTGCCTATTGCTTCAGGTGCCAAAGAAGGGGGAGGAGGGGACATGGAGAGCACTGATGGAAGCAGCCCCTGGCTTTTGCAGACAGTCATTAACACAAGAAACAAGGTGCAGGGCAGGTTGGTGGCACCAGCTGCAGGCAGTGCTGGGCATGCACAGGTTGCTGTAGGGTGGTGTGAGCCCAGCATGCTAAAAGCAGGGGAATGAAACACCAGGCAGTAGAAATTCCCTTTCATGCTATAATCAGTTATGCCAGGGCAATAGGTGCTGTAGTTAAATCTCTAATCCCATTGATACACCAGAAGCAGCCAAGAAATGGTCTTTTATCCTCCTGAACAGCCAGGTGGTTCAATCCTGCCTAATTCCCCTCCAGAAGCAGCAAGATCCTAACACCACCATTTCCTTTAGGAAGACGAAAACCAAATCCTCATAGTAAGGTCAAACCCTTGCCATGAATTCTTCCCTTTCTACCCCAGTCTAAGTTTCACAATCTATCTGCCTGCACACGCCATCCTGTACCCCCAGAAGGATGCTGCGATAGACTGAGCAGGAGGGGGACCCCAACACTGGCAGTGCAGTGCCTTCACATGGGGTGAAAAGCCAGCCTTTCTGCTGATGACAAAGTAACTATCAAACCATGTTTCCCCACCACAAGACATCCAATTTGCCTCCTGCAGAGCAATGCCACTCTGAAAATCTCTGGGCATTATGGAAACCATGGCATAAAAACATTCCTGGTGCAATGATGCCAAAATTGATGCTGAAATTAGGCTGGGAACAGAACTGGCATGGCTGCTTCTAGCCCATAAACTAAAACATTCGTATATGGCCAGTCACCCACATTGATATTGCACTTTGTGATCGCTTGTAGATTTTTTCCTGCTTCCAGCTTTGCCCTGAAGTTGCTCCCTGGGCACCCCAATGGATTGGGCATTGGCAACTTCAAGCAGCTGCAAACCACAGGAACCCAGCCCAGTCATCCCCTTCAGCACTGACAGATGTTCTCAGCATGAATAGCAAAGATCTCAGTTGCCCGTCAGCCACCGAAACACTGCCTCTGCCTCAGGGAGGGTGTCCAAGCCCAGCTTCAGTACTTCCCCAGGCAACCAGGAATGCAGGCACATCCACCGCCTGGTCTGCAGGGAGAGCAGATGTGCAGTGTCCAGTAATCACACCCCCAGGAAGAGGAGGAGGAGGGAAGGAAGGATACCTTCCCAGGGACGCCCCTCAAGCAGGAGGCTTGCTGCAGCCCATGTCCACAAGGTTTCACTCTTGCAATGGGTTGTACAACCAGTTCAGAGATGGAGGCCAAACCCTTATTGCTCCCTTTGCCCAGAGACATGTAACACACACCTCTCTATCCCTTATCTCCTATCCAAATGGGAAGGACCAACCCCACCCCCATCACAAAGGGAACTCAGGATCTTACAGGTTTCCACCACATAGAATACCATCTCCAGCCCCCTATCCCCATATCCAACTGCCCATTGAGACACTAGAGCAGCACTACTCACATTGTACAGGACTGTGGTCCACCCTTCCATGGTGATGCACTGGAAGACGGTCAACACAGCAAAGAGGATGTTGTCGAACTGCGTGATCCCGTCATTAGGACCTATCCACTCCCGGCATTCATAGCCTGGGGGGCAACCCTGCACCCCGCATGGATGGGGGGGGTCCAACTCCTCTAGTTCACCTGCAAGCACACAGAAGAGAGCCAAACGAGGCAGAAGTAAGAAAGAAGCAGGGGACAGGTGAGGAGAAAAGCCTGAACACGGATGGGACTGGGGCAGAGCAGGGAACCCTGCTGAGACTAGCCCTGGCTGCACACAAACTGCTCCCATAAGAAAATGGGACATCCTGAACACAACTGGGTGATGCCTTGTGTGCATGAAACAAAGGATCTTCTCGGCCATGGGCTTCCCACCATAGCAACATGTGTTTGTCCCAGGTGTTTGCCACCCGTGGGATGTAAAGCAAGTGCAGAGCCCTTTTCCCCACCTGAATTGTTTGTGTAGCAGGCTCGGTGCAGCTTCCCACTGTAGAATTCCAGACCAATGATGGCAAACATGAGGATAGCAAAAAAGAGCAGCAAGCCAATCTGGAGGAGAGGCACCATGGCCTTCATGATGGATTTCAGCACAATCTGCAGGCCTGGAAGCAGAAAGAAAGGGCACAGTTCAGCATGGTCATGCAAACCCCTGCCTGGGACATGTCCACACCACCTCTGGCAAAAGAACAGTAAGCAGAGAGGATGGACAATCATCTGACAGATGCAAAGAGGCCAGCATAGCCTGGGGGACTGAGGACCACGGAGGAAAGCACCATCCCAAGGAGGAGCAGGGAGGGCCAGGCTGCAGAGCAAGGCTCCAGGATGGATGGACCTGATCCTGGCTCTGGACTTGGTGAGACATGCCCCTTGCAGCTTCTCCTCCCTCAGTGGCCCATGGCATGGATCCAGCACACCGCCTCACCAGTGCCCAAGGCAGGAGGGACGGGAGGACCGGTGCCGGCAGCAGCCTAGTTTCTTTATTTATCCCCATGCCAGCAGATGAAATCTTGCAGAAAACTGAAATCTCCCCTGAATAAACCTCAGTCCTGAAAGGATCCACCCACTGCCTTCTGGCCACGGAAGCGGAGCTGCTGGAAGGCCCCGGAGAGCTGCTGAGCTCAGCCTTGTGCCAGCACAGAGTAGGCTGGGCAGGGGGAAATGCCACTCAGGGACACCAAATGCTGCCACCCTAGAGTTCCCACTACATGGGGAGGTTTGTTCTGCTGTTCCCTGATTTCACCCTACATCCCCAAGGTGGCACAAGGACCGCTGTCATGCTGAAGGACGTCAGGAATGGATGCGGACACCCCAGGACGGAGACCAGGAGCATCCAACTTACTGGGAATGCCTGAGACGAGCTTCAGAGGTCTGAGCACGCGCACGGCCCGCAGCGTCCGCAGATCCACATGGGTGTTGAAGTGTGTCCCAGCGGTGGCAAGGATGCTGCAGGCAGACAGGGAGAGAGCAAGAGTTAGCCTGGGCAAAGGCCTTGGCCACCCTGGTGGTGCCAAGAGCCATGTTCTCACACTAGGCTGGGGGAAGCCACAAGGAAGACCATATTCCTCAGCAAGTACAAAGATTCGTTGCCTCACAAAGCCCACATGGCCAGTGAGGCCTGTCTGACGCTGGCACCAAAGCTCATGGGACACTATGGTCAGCCAAAGCCACCCAGGGGCCACCCAGCCCTGGCAGCTCCCTTTCAATGCCCCCTACATACCAGGATGGCTGAGGACAGCCCTAAACCACAGTGCTGGCCATAACCCATGCCATGAAATCGCACTCTGGGGTCTCAATGCTGCCAATGGCAAGCTCATCACAGCTGCATGGGTTTAACCTCCACTCCAGGCAGGTGGTACCCCAGAAATGGGGTTTGCTCCCTTGATGGTCACCCCTGCTCCCCTGGCAGCACCCTTATCCATCAGCTGCTCTGGCATTTTCCACACATGGAGCTTCCTTGGAGTTCCACCTCTGGGATTGTTGAGCAGACGAAAACCTCACACACATTCAAAAATCTATAGTAATGAAATTTTGATGACCTTGGAAGGCAATCGGCAGGCACAGAAAGGACTCCAGAGGTTTTCTTTTAATGTACAAGAATTTTTGCAAGCCCATCTCTGGAAAACAAACTGGGGCAGAAGCAAGCTGGTGCACACCGTGTCCAGCAGTGGAAATACTCAGAGCTCCTGAACTTGCTGGAGGGATGGAGATGCTGCAGCTTGGGCAGAGCTGCGGGAGCACAGACAGCAGTGCTAGAGCTCATGGCCTCCTTTCCCACCTGGGCTCAGTTCCCAGGTGCTGGCCAAGGAGGAGTAGTGAGGACTGCAGTAGAGGAGCAGGGCATGAGAGAGGAGGGGATGGGGAGGAGAGCAGGACAGGAGGAGGCAGTAACCTCAGGGTTGTTTGCAGTAATCTTAAAACTGAGGGAAATTGGGTCATTGTTCCGCTAATTCATCTAATTACAGGCCAGAGCAGCTCTCTGGTGCGCTGAGCAATTAGCACTTTCTCTCCCCCTGTCCCTGAGGTACTGCAGGTACTAACTCGCCCCTCCAAAAAGGCGGCTGGGTTACCTAGGATACCCTGACAGTAATGCTCTCACATCAGCAAACCAGATTGCTTCAACTGCTTTTCCTAGCCTCCTCTTCCTCCCTGCCCCAGTGCAAGGGGTCGGCTGCAAAGCCCAGCACCAGCAGCAGTTGGGATCACTCCAGCATCATCCACAAGTCCCCGTGTACCAGGCTGCTTATCCTGATACATGCAGGATCTTTTACCCTTAATAGCACTTTCCCTTTCCCCCATGTCCCAGCCCGTGACCAGCCCCCACTACTCACAGAGTTGATGGGAGAGCAGAAAAGGGACTTAATTAAGTCAGGAGCTCCCAAAGGCTGAGGAGAGCTGCGTTGTTAAATTGGTTGTAAGATCAAAATCAATAAGTATGATAAAGCACGGCCACTCCACAGCATGTGGGAGAGAGCACAAGTGCTTTTATCTCTTTCACATAACCTGCCAACACTCCCCAAAATACCAGCATAAAGGACACGCAGCACCCAACACCGTGCTGGAGACCCTGAGACCCTCCTTCAGCTTTTGCTCTACATCTTCCAACACCTGGGCTCCAAACAGCCTCCCAAAGGGGTGGGAAAAAGGCATCTGCAGCCCCTGCACTGACTCCAGCCAGGACTGAGCGTCTCCAGGCCAGAGATACTCCCGGGCTGGATGCAGGCTCCAACTCTTCTTCCAAGGGCTTTGCCAATACAAGCCCAGCTGGAAGGCTCCTGGCAGCAGAGCAGGATTGACAGCTCTCTCCTACCACCACAGAGCAACAAGCTATAGTCCTACACAGCCAGGCAGAGTGATAGAGGTGGAGCCCTCACAGGTCCCAGCCCTATGACACATCTCCTCCCCAGGGCAGGACCACCACCTGAGGCACTACTGGTCCAGCACTGCCACAGGGAGCAGAGTGCCCTGGCTGCAAAGTCCTCGGCTAACCCAGATTTGTTTGAAGGGCTCAGGAGCTGTCCCGCTGAGCCTCCAGGCAAGGTTCAGGCGATTTCAGGGCACTACTTCCCAGCGCTCTAAATTAGCTGCTAAGAATGGGACTCCTTTGTGGCAAGGTGACATGCTCCTTGTCCTTGCTGGGCGGACAAGGGACACCATGAGCTCTTTCAGAAGCGGGTTTGGACAGATCACCAGAGTGAGGTGGCTGCACTGCAGATGTGTCTCCTGACCAATGACCCACCGCTATGAAACAGGTGCTTGCACATCCTTTTGCAGCTCCTGGCGAGGGCGGATGCACTGGAAGCACACATTGCTGGAGCAAACCTATTCATCCCAGCAAACCCATCCATCCCAGAACCCCAAGGGACTGAGCAGCTAATAATAAATACAACCCTCAAACCACACCCTCCTGCTCTGGACTTCAGCATCTCACCTGTTAACAGCTTATTAACACTATGAGCATGCTCGGGGGGGGGGGGGGGGGGCTGTGGTTGTTTGTTGTTTGAGGTTTTTTTTCAGAGCACCACCCATATCACCCAGCACTACCCATTTCTGATTTACTTATTGACATATCTTAAGGCTTCTTGTAGCTCCTCTGGATGCACAGCAGAGGTGAGACTCAGGCTGTGACAGACCTTTGTGCTGACACAGGGCAGCAGCTCCAATATCTGTAGAACAATTTAAACCCTTTTTGATCATTTACAATATCTACGTCTGATGTGCTAATAATTATTCTTTATTTTTAGGCAAGGACCCAAACTAAAATTACATCTCACCATCCAAGTTATTTGAAAAAAGCTGCCAGATTGGGCTATAAAAATCCCAATGATCTCATGCTTTTCATCATATGTACTAGAGAAAAAAGAAGGGAAAAAAAGTGAAGGCGTTTTTATAGGTCACCCAGGCAAAGGGGTTAGTTTTACTTCTTCAGAGGAAAGGGGGAAGAGACACTTCAGGTGGAGAAAAGAGGAGCTATTGGAAGAATGCAAATGAGAGAGGAGGCAGGATGGGAAATATATGCAAATCCCCAAAAGTATAATTGAATAGTGAGAAACCACTGGCAGACAAAAACATGGGGGGGGTGGGGAATGAAATGCTTTGTGTTTGCAACCAGGATGATTGTTTTATTTATTTAGGGGTTCTGGAGCGAGCTCCCACTGGGCCAAACGCACCTGCAGGCTTTGGGTTGGCTGCATTGCTCAGCCCTCAGGCACTGCTCCAACTTGCAGCAGCTGAGCAAAGCACACACCCTCTCCTCCAGCTGAAGACCTGCACCTATGGATTTCTCTTCCCAGGGGAGGAAAAGAAAAATGGGATAAATCACATTTAAAATTACTCTCTGCTCTATGGGACTTAGCAGAGTAAACCATGAGCTATGTTCAAAGACCCTGCCTACACAAAGCTCTTTTACTAGCACAGAGCAAGCACCGAATTTGGGCACTATCACACACTACAGCACCCACTGTGACTTCACTGCCCATGCCAGGGGCTGCACATTGCACGCACTCCAGTCCCAATCTTCCCATCAGGAGCAGCACCAGCAACCCTGAAGCCTCAGCCCTTGGGGGCAACACACACATCTCAGGGCATGCTGCAGAGGACTTCACACCAGGGACCACAAGCAAAGGCTGAACCCCCAAATAATCAGATCAACCTTTAATTGTATCCCTTGACCATTGCCATCAGGGACTGGTGCAGTGTCACATGCAGACAAACTGTCTCAGCAAAGGGCAGCTCCAGGGTGTGCTAGGTGGAGGGAGGGAGAGATCAGCTCAGACAGACTAATCTCAGCTCAAAATCTGGGGCAGGGAGGGTGCTGGCTGGCTGGCTGACGTGCAAATTAATATTTATAATTAAGTGGAAAGGCCCCTGAAGGCTTGCACTGCCACCTGACTTTACGAGGGAGACTACTTCATAATTAATACACTGGTCAAATGGCTGATGGAAAGTAAGCTACCCGATGAATTTACCCCATTCTTGCCCTTTTCTGCTGGTGAATAAATCCCTTCCTCTCTGCAGACAGCATCAGGAGTAGTAGGATGTACTCTAGGCTCTTGGGTCCAAACCCCGCCCAAGGCAGGGCCAGTGGGATTGGGACATCCACCCCAGCAGAATGAAGTGGTCCTGCTTTGGGGATGCCAAGGGACAGGGACACCAGGTCTAAGTCCTGCCCTCGGCAGAGTTCAGAGCAACCTCAAAGCCTCCACCATCTTTGCTTGCTCTTTCTAGGTTTCGGGGCCACGACACAAGTGGATTGCACTGCTGCAAAGCGGCTGATCCTGTCTTTCCCAGCAGCTTCAAGAGCCCTGAACTGAGCATCAACAACACCCTGCAAGGTGTGATGAGTATGAAGGACAAAAACTGCCTTCACTAGCCTTTGATCTGGGGTATGAAATGACCTCCCAAGGCTATCTCTTCCTGGAGAAGCCTTCAGGGTTTGGTGCATGAAGGAGCATCCTCTCTACGCTCTGTGAGCTGGCCAAATCCTGCACCTCCCTCCTGCCTCCAGCCCCTGTGACACCTCCGAGTGGATAAAGGATTTGGCAGAGAGAGATGCTGGTGAAACTGCGTTTGCATATACATGACCTGGTGGAAACCTAAAGTCATTGCCAGGAGGCTGGAGAGCTGGCCCTGCAAAAGAAACATAGTGCTGGCAACCATGTACCACAGCAGGACCCGTTTGAACTCATGCCAAAGGAGAAGTCTGAGACCCCAGGGATACCCACCCAAGCCTGGCTGACACCTCCTCCCCACATAGGGATGTGGTAGAAAATAACTCCTTTCCTCTTCCCTCGAGCCAGACTTTTACCCCACAACTCCTCTCCTGGAGCAAGATCTATGGCAGCACAAAGTAATGGTGCACAGGGACTTTGTAGTTCAGCCCAGTGCTCTGCCCCTATGCTTCTGAGGGCTTTACCCCAGCCCGGGAGCTCTGTAGGAAGGATGCTGGGGTGGAGAAGGAGCCCCTAGGGACTGCATGGAGCAAAGGGGTGCCTGGGAGGAGAGGCAATGCCCGCAGGGACCAGCAGCCTGTGGAAGAGACTGACTGACTCCACAGCACAATGAACGGCTGCAGGAAACCAACCTCTGAGGAAGAGGAGCTGGCAATGACAGGGCCAAGCACATGAGCAGCATCAAGCTGGACCCTGTGCCAGGGCAAGGCGGGATGCCTGTCTCCTCAAAGCCAGAGCCATAGATCTGCCTTCCCAGGGGTCTCCCCATGTCATCCCCTCCAACCACTCTCAGCATGGTAAAGCTTTTCCCCTCATCACCCACCCCATCCCCTCATTGGGTTGGGGAAGCAGCACTACCCTTCGTACAAGGTGCCAATGTCAGGCACATCCCGTCACCATGGCATATGGCACATGAATCATTCACAAAGCTGGGGAATTAATTATTCATCCTAACGAAAGACCGAACACTTTACTAATTGTCCTGGAAGGAAAGGGCTGGGAAGGAGGTGGGAGATGGGGCAGACATCAGGTTGGAAACCAGCACCATTTATGGAAGGAAAAGAAGGGAAGAAGAAAAAAGTTGTTGGGTGTGATCAAAACATTGCTCCACTTTTAGAGCTAGGGTCGTCTCTTTACTGGCTTATCCTACTGAACAACACTCCTTGTAATGGTACAGGCTCCAGCAGACTAATCATGTCAGTTTGTTCCACTTGTGCTCCGATTTAACGCTTGTTCTCCAAGTCTCATATCCACTCCCCCAGGCTTCCCTGCCTGGAGGTGCACTGTACTCCCTCGATTAGGAAAATAGGTGTTAGCACTGGGAGAAGAGCTTCTTCCAACCTCAAGTGTGCATGTGTACATGTGTGTGCTCTTGCACATGCATGGGGTGCCAGGCACACTGCTGGGGGCCAGCACCCCAAACCACAAGGAATATTCATATACTGCATTCCCTGCTCCATCTCTGAACCACCAAGATAAAAAGACCACCACCTAAGACACACAGAACTTGGGTTGCGCGAGGCGCACAAACTGCCACAGGGCAAATCATCTTTGCCTCTGCCATGGGGGAGCTCAGGGGAACTGCAAAAAGGGCATCAAGGCACTTTTCAGGACAGTATTCTCAAAATCCAGATAGCACCACAACAAACAACAAACCAACCTGCCCTCCTCGTCCCCATGCTCACGTTGCAGCCCTGCAGCATGGAGGGAAGCAACCACCTAGGAACCACTCTCTCCTGCTTCACCCCAGCCACAGCAGAAAATAAGGGCAGCCATGGTAGAAAACAAGGGCACGGGCATGTGCAGGATTTCGCTGGGAGGTCAGACAGAGAGGCTGGGCTCATAACTGCCACTTGCATTTGTAGGTTTTCGGGACAGCTGTCCAGACTTGGAGAGCCAGGCTTTCCTCTGCTGGCACAGACTGGTACCCATCCAGTCAGCTCTGTGTTTCCTAAGGGCACAGCAGGCACCACCTGTGATCACTCATTCCTGCCTTCCTTTGGCCACGCTCCACACCACAAAATCTCTTAATGAAAACCACAGTGCTCAAGGGCTTCACAAAAGGCATCCAGGTGTAGCAGCTATTATTAAACCCCCCAAAAAAACCCTGATGCCAGCTCTTCCTTTTAATGATCCTGAGGTATTTATCCTGGTTTTACAGTGACCGCTCCCCTGACTTCAGAGCAGCACAACTTCACAAGGGCCTTTTGATTCATGTTTTGATTTTTCCCCATTGTGAGAAGTGATCCCCCACCCCTTCACCTCTCACATAATGTATTATTGTATTACTGCTGCAACTGCTATAAAAAAAGCTAACTCAGGGCTATGATGCTCAGGCATTGGAGTGTGTGAAGCACACACCCACCTGGATACTTGCAGAGACAGTTTTTAACCCTTCTTTTTCCACAAGCACCTTCAAATATGGTGCAGGACAAGGCAGGCTGCTGCAGGGTCCACGTTCTCTGTTCATTACGCTAATGGCACCTGGGGCGCAGGGAGCTGATTGATGCTTTAGTTGCTGATGGCTGAAGCTCCTTCAACCTCACCCTCTTAGGACCACCAGTTAAGAGGTCTCCAAGCACCCACTGCCCTTTCTGTTTCTGAGCAGTTTTCCACTTTTTGGTCCAGGACATGCCACATGTATGAGTACAGCTTCATGAGTCCAGCTTCAGTGCCTGGACAGCTCTGGTTCATGCACGGGCAAGGCGAGCACCCCCAAGCCCCAGGGGAAACAGACATTCCCTTCCCTGGCTCTACCTCAAAAAGAGTGAAGGTATTTTATGCACGCTTTTGGATAAAAATTTTTAGCTGAGGGAGAACAGGCTGTTTTTTCAGGCAGCAATGATGATTTGGAAACCACAGGTTATAAACAGAGCAGGTTTACAAATGTGACTATTAGTTCCCCAGTGGAAGCTTTAGCATCAGGGAGTTTTAGGTGGGCGTTGATTTCCGTTAAGATGCAAAAATCTGGATTTATTGACACAAGAAGCAAACACCAGTTGAACCCAAGTCAGTGCCATCTATTCCTGCACAGGGTCCTGAGAACCTGCTCACAGCAGTAGCCCCTCATGTAGCTAATATACATGCCCAAGGATATCCCACTGCTACTGGAAACCCCAACACAGTGTCTGGGACCATGATGCCACCTGCATTACACACCTCTTACATCAGACATGTCATATAAAATAAGTGCAGAAAGGAAAAATCCCTCTGTCACTCTTGGAGGGACAAGGCCCAGCAAGCATGATGCTGGGTCTCTCTGGGTCCATTAGGAACGGATCCTGGAGGGGGATCCTGCTCACACAGATATCCTCTCGTCCATCACCATGGGATGAATCAGCACCCCTAACAGGTGAGCACATCCCAAGGTGAGGGCTACCCTATACTACAGATGCTCACAACATCCCCTCCACCACAACCACTGCCTCTTGCTAAGTCACGACAAGATCCTAACCACGTAATTCTCCCCAGCTCAACAGTCTCTGTACAGACGTTCCCACATTTATCAAACGTAAAGTTTTAGTCCACAAAGATGATCCTGAACCCACTGGTCGCCCGCACACATCCCCCGTGCAGACTTCACCGCCCGCCCTACACAACCGACACAGCATGAACCGCCAAATGCAAACCCTCTCCCACAAGCTGTTTGCAAGTCATTTGCCAGCCAAGGATTATTTGCTGAAGAAATTTGCCAATAATTCAGCAGATCAAACAGACGAGTTTCTTGCAAGGGAGTCACAACCACAGCACTGAAGAACAGCAGCTCTATCAGCACCGAACAGCAAAAGCAAGAGCTGAACAAGCCAGAGGAGCCTATGCCCTCATCCAGCCGACCCCCCGTGACCCAATCCTCCCCAAAACTGGTCTAGGGTGAATATTTATGGACTGCCTACTTCGCCCATCATACAACAGAATTCGTCCCAAAAGGCCAGTGAGCTCATGCCAGCGGGCACCAGCACTTCTGGTGCAAAGCCAGCAGGTAACTGGGCATTTCTTGGAGAGGGTTTCAACCTGCTGGCAAAACATTAGGATGTGAAGGGATAGTAGTGAAGCAGACCCCAGAGGGCTGCCCTCTGTAACTGGGAGTATCAGGGGGACCCAGGCACCTCCTGGCAGGACGGCCGGCACGGTGCTAACAGTCCTTCGTGGACAATTGATTCCCTGGCACAGGGCCCAGCTGGGCCCGGCACTGAAAGGAGCTGGCAAGGCTTTCATGAGTGAGTAATTGCTAAACGCTGACTCAGCATCAGCTCGGTTACAGTCAGCTCACCCAGAGCTGTGGGGAGGGCAGGGAGAGGTCTGTGGCAAACCCACCTTCACAGCCCAGTGCTTCCCCTTGGCCCAGGCTCTAAAGGATGCCGGGGACAGGAGACAGCCAATGGGCATTTCCCAGTCACCCAACCCCTTTCCTTGCACTCAGTCCAGCACCACAGCTGCACAGTGAGGCCAGAACATACTCTCTTGTTGCTAAGCACAGGTGACATGCACCCCACGCTGTTCCCAGAGGTGTGACCACTTTTGCCTAGCCCAGGAGCTATGTCTGGTTGCTCTCCCCACTAACCTGCCTTGCCCTCAGAAACCGTCCCCTGACAGTCACTCTGCAGATGCAGAAGAGCCAGCTACATCTTGTGTGATGGTTGCACCAACCATAGGCAGCCAGTTTGCTACCCACTGAGAAGCATCACCCCACCACCAGCACACCAAGACATCCTGCCTTCATAGGCAGACATGGTCCCACTTCCCAGCAAGCCCATTCAGATCTGCATTGGGCCAAGGGAGTCAAAATGTTCCCGGTCATGTTCTCCTCAAGCCTGCTGTCAGGCACAGCCCCAACCTGAACCTTTCCACTATGGACAAGCAGTACCCATCACTACATCATTGGCAACAACAGGCTCAGCACCCCACTTCCTCCTCCAAATACCCAAACAGGTGTCTTGTCTCACATGGTGCCACCACCCTAGAAGCCAAGAGACAGGACTGTGCAGCAAACAACTTGGGAGAGACCCCAGGTATCTTGCCTGGGTCCTATGCCTCAGTTTCCCAGACATCCCTGCAGCTTCATTGTGCCTCCCAAAGCTCATGAAGTGCTTGGATGTCTACAGGCTCCATCTGTATGCAGCGAACTAGCTCCTCTGAAGGTGATCATTGGCATGCAAAAAGAAACAGCCACAATCCAGGCACCCCTTTCCAGGGCCCCTGGGTGGCTGCAGGCACTTGCCTGCTCCCTCCACACAGTGAGGGGCCCAGGGGAGTCACCCTGGGGGACTTCTGCTCAAGGCCAATACCACTGTTGTCTAACTCAAGCCCAAATGCCTCTGCTTGTTTCTGTGTCACCAGCACAGCCCATCACACTGCAAGCAGGACTCCAATCTGGGCCATGTCCCTGGCAATGACACCACTAGTGACACAACCAGCACCTGTGAAGCTCTGTGTACTACCACCCCCAGCGTCACTGCTGCACACTGGGACACTGAGTGAGCATCACCTGGGAACATGGCCCCACCCAGACCTCATTCCCAAAACTCCAGCACCAGGCCAAGGCTGGAAAGTGCTTGGGAACGCAAGAAGAGAAGATATTTTTGCCCTCACCACGTAAGGTTTGACCAAAACCTCTCCCAGATTACATCCAGTTGCTTATCAAGCCATGCTTCTACCTTGTCCTCACCTTGCCCCATGCCCAGAAAAGTGACAGATGCCAGGCCACCGAGGAAGCTAGACATGATACCCTCAGAGCCAGCCCTCCTCCTCCTCATCTGATGAGGAACCATGTCTCTCCACCAGCTGCCCGCAGCAAAGCCAACACAGGAGCATCCAGCACAGGGAACCATCCTCCCCTCCCTCTTTGGGATGAAGAAACAACAGCAAACCAAGGCTTTGGACCACGTCCTGGAGCTTGTGTCCCCACTGGAATGAGCACCCATGCCCAGCTGCCCATCCCCACCACAGGCCCCACACCCCTGACTCACCCGCTGAGGACTACGATGAAGTCCATGACATTCCAGCCATTGCGCAGGTACGAGCCCTTGTGGAAAACAAACCCCAGGGCCACAATCTTGATCCCAGCCTCGAAGCAGAAAATACCGATGAAGTAGGGCTCCGTTTTCTCCTGCCAGAGGGAAACAGAGTGACATAGTGAGAGATGGAGACGGGGCAAACACAGCACCAGCAATTTCACATTTACCCAACTCACGTCCCATCCCACCTTCCCCAGCCCCATCCTCTTTTGGAAGCTTTCACAACTCTTCCTCAGCCAGCATCAACCTTGGTAATAAAAATAGGGTAACTATGACCCACCCAAGTTTCCCAGTCCCCCTTCCCTATCCCACTTTTTTAGGGGCTTAAACCTTCTTGAACCCTTTCCATAGAGGAGTATGTGACAGCAGCCCCAGCAACACTGGAGGATCTCGTCCCAGAGGAAACCTCCCACCATACCACCCTGAAACCAGAAAAAATTGGCTAGTAGAACAGGTTGGCTCCCCTTGGTTGATGATCCTGCTCACCCTCCATATCCCCCGACACAGGGTAGAGAGGAACGGACACAGATACTTACTAATCTCCGTGACATGGGCGTCTTGTCATCCTCAGGGAGGTGCTGCTCAAGGGCTAGCACGATGCAGTTGGCAATGATGGTTGCCAGGATCATGTACTCAAAGGGAGTGGAGGGGAGTTAAGGAGCAGAGAAGAGGTAGATGATGTCCCCAGCCCACAAGCCCACCGCTGCTTACCCTTCGTTTCACCTGCTCATTAGCCACCACCACCGCTTTCCCCACAGGAACATGCATACACACAGCCCAGGTTTTGCCTCCTGCTGCTCCCAACCAGGAGGGTGAAGCCCCCATTGGTGCTGTTTGGAAGTGAGAGGGGTGACAAGAGAACTGAGAGCCCCCAAGATGTTCCTCGCTGAGCCTTTCTTGATGAGCCTTATCACCTTCTTCTCAAGTTCACGGGACATTAACCTTTGCTGGGACTGTGAACATCCTTGGAAGAGAGACGCAGCTTGTGCTGAGAGTCCAGAAGATGAACACAAGTATGAAGGTGGACAGCCAGGCTCTGACCAGACAGGGCTTCATCTTGAAAAGGGTTTGGCATGGTCCCTGACAGCGTCAGGGAAGTCCTCCCTGGCATGGCATGGTGCTGGCCATGGTCAGCATGTTTCTGCATGCCATGTTCTTGTTGCCAGCCTTCTCTATTCCACCATGAAGAAGCAGGAGATGAGGCTTTGGGGGAGGGGAGGAGGGCAGGTCACAGGCTATCAGCAGCTCTGGTTCTAAAGCATCCCTGTGGGAGAAATCATCTGTGCAGCTCAGGGAGGACAGAGCTTCCCTAGCAGGTCCTGGGGATCTGAGGTGGATCAGCCCACTCTATGCCCAGCATTGGCAAGGTGGTCATGCCCTGGGAACCAAGGGTCTCTTGCCAAGCATGCTGCAGGTGGCACGGTGAGACCAGGCAGGACTCGGGAGCTGTGGAGCACCAGGCTGAGCATTCACAACTGAACTGATGGTGCCTGGGTCTGAGCTTCAATTCAGGCAGGGTGGAAACTCCCTAAGGAGACATCCCAGCTCAGCGATACTTCATGAGACCACAAGGATTAGCAGTACCTTACCACCAGGATCTGGCTGGACCCTTATGAGCATCCTAAATCCTACAGCCATGTCTAGGGTTTGCACACCCTTCTACAGGAGTTGGCATCTGACGACCTGAGTGAGTGGGAAGGGGTGAGCAGAGAAAAGGGCAGGCTGATGAACAGGAAAGCATCCAAAACTCAGCCCCCTCCTGCCTTTTGATTCAGAGGATCTGCTGGGATCAAGCTGGGGGCATGTAGCTCCCTCCTGCTGCCTGCCCCCCTGCCAAGCCCTAAAAACAAAGCAATTCCAAGCAACAGAATGGACACATCCTTCTGACTTCCCATCCATCTTTACCACATCTTTGCAATAAAAGCCCTATTGTTCTCAATAACAAAATGAGGTTGAGATCCATCAACAAGCAGCACACCGCTTTTCCACTCCTTCCATGCCAAAAACTCCCAGCTATATTACTGTCACCACTGGCATCAGCAGTCACCCCAGGATGGAACTGCCACCATCCCAAGGCTTATGTCTGTGGAAATGGGACGTGATCCCACCTGGGATGGATTTTTCCATAAGGACATCACCCATGCTCCCACCATTCCAAGCTGGCACAGGGAACAGCACCCGGGGTGAGCTCTTTCACACCGCACTGGGCTTCTCCAGACCCATTAGCTTCAGGTTCACACCTCTCCGGCCAGGAGGAGCCAAATGCCCGTGCCATCACCTCGGGGGAAAAGGGATCATTTTCTTTTTTGCAACCTTGCTTTTCGTCCACTGAAGCCACTGACTACAGCAAGATGCTTTAAACCAGCAGCCCTGAGCCTGTGTGCAAGAGAAAACTTCCCAGTGCTGGGCGTGAGTGTGGGAAACTGTAAACCACGAAGTGATCCTGGTGGCAGCAACCCCAGCAGCAGCGACCCTGTTTACCCTGTGGCACATGGGCAAGGTGGAAGTGAGGCTGGGCATCAGAGCAGCTCCCCAGAGGGCTGTCCAGGAGGGGTAGCCAAGGAGAGCCTGCAGAAGCTCAGATTTATTTAGCCCAGTAGGAGGAAGAGCCAGGAAGGATTCAGCCAAGGCATTTAAAAGGCCACTCAATGAAATTAATGGTTGATAAGTTAGAGGCAAACCAAAAGAGAGACTGCTACAAAGCTCGCTGATGTGGGCTTCAGACCTCTTAACACAAGCAAGAATTTCATCGCACAACTCCTGCAAAAGCCACGTACTTTCCCTGCTTCCCACCTCTAGCCGCACGCTTCAGCTGATACCCAGACTGCAGCGCTTGGCCCCAAGCCACTGGCCTATTTGGGGTCTTTTTGTTTCATTTTCCTGAAAGTCTGCGAGCAATTAGCACAGGCTTAAAAGAAAACAGCATGTTAGTGGAGCGGTGCAGGCAGCTCCCCAGGCACCAGGCACATTTGCCTAGATGAGAAGTGTGGGAACTGCACAGTCCATCTGTGAGCCCCAGGGCATCAACCCCGCCAAGCATCCTGTGCTCTTTCCCACCACGCTGGGCATCTACCACGGCATCCTCCCTCCTGTTGCTGTTAGTCCCACAGGGAAAACATCCAGGTGGGAAATAAACAATTTCTTCAAAGCCAGCAGTGGGAGAGCCCAGCCTGGCAGTGGCTGGGGGACTCAAGACCACCTCTAATGGACCACTTATATTTCCTTGCTGGTTCTAACATCTGGCTTGACAGCGCATGGACAGTACACATTTGTCACAGCCCCAGCAAGAGACCACATCCCCGCTCCACCTCCGGTGAGCATGTGGTACATGGCTTGGCAGATATCAAGCCTAAGCAAAACAGGGAATTGCTACCTAAGCAACTACCTAAGCAGGAGGTCACAGCCAAAAGTGACTCTCCAAGCCCTGGTAGCCCAGTTTTCCAAGGACCAGAGCCTGGGTTATCACATCTGGAGCTGGGAAAGAGCTGCAAGGCATCAATCCCATGGACACAAACCCCAGTAGCCCCAGCTGTGCCAAGTTTTGCAAGGCCAAGGGTAAGAAAACCCTTTCCATGGGACAACAGGAACACCTGGCTGAACTAGGGGAAATTTTATCTACACATTTCACTTCTGCCAAGCAAGCATCCCCCCCAGGCTGCGGGTGGAGACCTCTGGACAATGCTCTGTCACTCCTTTGTTTACTCTCTCATTATATGTCTAACTACACAACCTTCCAGCCACCTGAAACACAGAGTAGCACTCTTTCCCCTGCAAGCCCAGTGATAAAAGCCTATCTCCCTCCAGCCTTCTCCTCCTCCTTCGTCTGGCTTCTCCTGGAGGATCATTAGGGAGCCGATAAAAATAGGTTTTCTTATTGATTTATCTCCTTTACCCAACATTCTCTCCCCTGCACCGTTGACTTGTTTCCTTAGCAACTCGGCCAGTCCCAGTGCACACCACACCTGCAGCTCCATGCTTCCCTCCCAGTGCCTTTGAGGTGGAGAAGGTTCCCCCAGGCCATGTGGACCTCCCCTTACACCCAGGCCCAAGCCCACTGGAGCAGGCACTGCAGATAACCCCATGACTGGAGCAGGAGCTCTTTGGAGTGTCTGGCAGGAGCTAGCAGGAAGATGTCCAGCCACGGGTGGATCATTGCTTCCAGCTGTGACCCCCCCTTCTTCACCTCCATCACCAACTAGGAGCCAAAACCAGGCCACCCAGAACATCTATATTGCTAACGCAGGGAGTGTGCCCAGCTCCAAGCCCTGAAAATAGATTTATGGTGTTGATAGCACATTGATGCAACCTCCCCAAGAGGTCGGGTGCAAGATAAATCCCTCCCCGGATGTGGGCATGGGCTGAGAGCTGCAGACAGCCCCCTCCATCTCCCGATTTCGGTGACCATGCCTTCTCCCTTGTCCTGGGCAGAAAGGTGAGGAAGGCGCAGAAGAGCTGAAGGAGTGAGACCACATGGGCTTCTTCAAAAGGGTTCTAGGGGAAGCCCACCTCAGAGGGCCAGGGAGAAGGGCAGGAACAATTTAACCCCTTGTGCTGCCTGCATCATCCAGCCCAGCTCCAGCATCTCCTAGAAACTTAAGTCTACATTTCCCACTGCTCCCCAGGCTTCCCCCCAGGACCTGCTGCACTGAGGGGTTTTCCCTCCTCCCCACGTGTCAGTGAGAAGGAGCTTCAGTTCCTACATCTGTGCACTTCATCTTGTTTGTCCCAACCCCACCACTGATACCTGCCCCACACAGATGTGGCCTGGCCGGAAGAAAGGCCCACCTCTTCAACATTCCTATCCCTAGGAAGCCCAGACGCCCCTTTCTCTGAACTCCAGATCCCTGCAAGAAAGTGAGCACCTCTTCTCCAACGCTGTTTTCAAAGAGGAGCCCAAAATGATAAATGGGGCAAAGACCATGAGTGATCCTAATTTAACCCTGCGGCTCCCTAGCTCTGCAACATTTCCCTGGCTTCTCCCTGAGGATATGAGGGGTCCTTCCCCAGCAGATAAAGGCTTGAGGTTGTGCTTTTGTCTCTGCACAACTTCAAGGGAGTACCCAGACAAGATGCTCAGCCTGCCTAAATCTCATTGCACGGCCACGTCCCAGCTATTGGCTATCTGCAGCCATAGATGTTGCTGCTTATAACTTCAAAATGCGTCAGGCTGATGTCCATCGGGGCTAAACCAAAGGCAGTACCATGCAGAAGCCAGTCAGAGCACAGCTGCCTACACTGGTGCCATTCCCGTAGGGATGCAGGATGCCTGCCTGCCACGTGCAAATAGCTCCATGGAAAAATGTCTCCTTCTCCCCCACCTCACCCTACACTTAAAACTCAAAATCAAATCTCTCTCCTCTCCTCTTTTTTTTTTTTTTTTGAACAAAAAAGAACTACATCATGTGATTTTCCTGCCTTAACATCAGTTTTTTAACTTTGGTTGCCACAGCAACAGGATGCAACTTGGTGTCACCATGACAACAGCTGCCTCTGTTTAAATTCACCATCTGACAGGCAGCCTCGCTCTACCCGGCTGTCAAAAAAGATGGACCTTCCATTACACCTACTCGCCCCTCCCCAAAAAAATGAAATAAATTATCATCTGATGAATGAAGGACACAGAAAACAGCCCCAGAGAAAAAAAAGAGATGTTCCTGGATAGCTCAAGAAGGGAGCTGCCCAAGGATGGCACAACATGGCACAGCTCTTTGAGCATGGAGGTGAGACCTTTGACTGGTCTCACCAGATTTTGCCTATCTTGGCTGGGCAAAAGCAAAGGGGCAGAAAGTGCATGCTCAGGTGGGGCATAACACTAGCATGGTCCCTGAGTGGCAGTGCCCTCGCAGCACCAGAGATGCCTGGGTCAAAATGGAAGTCATCATGAGCAGAACAGGTCAGGGACAAATAGGTGTGCATCCCATTGAGCAAATCCTCCATGTGTGTTGGGCCACGGATGCACACTAGGGCTTTGCAGACACCCCAGCTCCTCTTGGCCATACCAGCACAAGATAGGGCATTCAAAGGGACTGGGATAGGAGAAAGCCCCCACTGTAGGGTACAGCAAGGTCCCCAGGGGACTAGTGGACATCCCTCTCCTATGCCAAACCAGGGGGACAGGTAGAGAGGCCAGCATGAACCTGCAGCTGGAAACTGTCCTTGGGGACATAACCAGAGCCACACAATGTCATCTGGCGTATCTGGGGCAGGAGAGGGATTTTATCCAGGTCAAATGTGATTAAGTAGATGAAGAACGGAGCAACATAGATGAGCTGCGCCCATCTCATGTGCTAACTGAATTGCAGCTTTCCAGGCAGCCAAACAAATGAAATCAGGGCTAAAGGCCTGGTATTCAGTGGGAGGAGAAGAGGCAGGATGAGGCTATGTTCCTAAAGAAGAGTAGTTGTTCCTACAGCCAGAAGAGCAGCTTCCTCACGTTTTGGGCAGGACCAGTAAAAAGCACAGCTCCAGTGGAAGTAATGCATTGAACTTTGCAGCAAGGAACTCGGCAAAGACTCGCCTCCCCACAGAGCAGCATCCCAGTCCCAGTTGCTCGTATTTCTCCTCCTTTCCTTCCATGCATCATCCCTATTTACACTGGGAAGCCGAACTGCAGAGGCTGCTGGTTATAATTACACGGTTACCCAGCAGATATACAGGCCTGAATCACCAGTTATTTTTAGCCCTATTACCTAGTCAACTGGAGCTGGATGAAGAAGAGCCTCCACTTCTCCCCGTGCTCCAACCCAGCCCCCTTATCTCTCTTCAGTGCTGTGCCCACTCTGACCCACAGTGCCAGGACGAGCTCATCTCCCTTCTAAAGCCAGCAGCTCTCATTGACTGTGGCCAAGATCCAGAGCTCACCTCCTCAAACCACCCTCGCCCAGGAGCGATGCCATGGGCTCCAGGCCAGGCAGCTGAGATGCTCACACATTTTCTCTGGCCCTACCAAAATGCACCAGCTACGTATGCCAGGCTACAACTACAAGGATGGCAACAACACACCTGGCCAACCTCACCAAACTCATTACCAAAAACATTTGTCCATCCCCAAGCCCTTATGAGCTCAAGTGGTGCAAAGGAGCTCTGGGGTGGATGAGTTTCTTAGAAAGAGATGGCAGCCAGGCGGGGGACTGCCAGGGAAGCTCAGCTCCCGCGCCTGGAGCACACCCATTCCCAGCGCTCACACAGGCATATGTCACCTACTTCTGGAAAAAAATATAAAATGAGCCCATCTCTCTCATGCATTGCAAATTCCAGGAAAGAATAACACTGGGGAGGTTTCACTGCGCGGTGGTGAAGCTCTGGTCTCTAGGAGACAGCGGCTGCCTAGAGATGAGACATCATGCCGGCACGGGACCCCGGCCCACGCGGGGAGTGCCGGGCCAGTGGCAGCACCCCAGCTCCTTCTTGCTTCAAATGAAAGCCGAAGAGGCGAGGGCTCTCCCACACCGTGCTGAAAAAGCACATGAATAATTTGGCATGTTCTGGAAAAGCAGGCAGGCCAGCCTGGCCACTGCCCTGCAAGGCTCCAAGCTGAGCCGCTGCGTCCCCAGCCTCACTACCGCACCAAACCTCCTGCAGCCACCTACCCAGTGGGTGCTGCCAGCAGGGGCAGATTTAGGGATACAACGGGGAATTCAGCCCTCCCAAGCTGCCCCTTCACCTCCAAGTCACCCTTCCAAGCCTGAGAGCCTTGCGGCTCTCCAGCCAGGACCAGCTCATGCCTGGCAGAGGCTCAACCTGACGTGTCAGAGCTGCAAAGGGTCTACTTTCCCAGTGATGCTCAGCAGGGTGGGTGACCTGTCCTGCATCCTTGTGCCTCACCAGATGGTTTCCCTAAGGTACCTGTTGCACCAGACGAAGCATTGCTGCTTGGCACCAGGGCAAGCTCTCCTGCGCCTGCCGGAGGAGCCAGCAAGTTAACCAACAAGTTACAGGGAGAGAAAGCAGCAGCGGCAAGAGCTGCGTGTAATCACCACTGCAGAAAACAGCACAGGGAGGGTCCTAAAGCCAAAGCACAGCCATGCTGAAGTTTTCAGGCTTGGCTCCTCCATAGAGACAAAGCCCAGGAGGGGTCTCAGGGGGCAGCAGGGGACTAAGCACAGCGCTGATGGGGAACTGAGTGCTGTGGTGCTGGGCACTTGCCAGGGTGACCGTAGGTACCCACAGTGAGGGTGGGAGGAGAGAAACATGCACGGGGGTGTAAGAAAGGATGGAGGTGCAGGGGAAGAAAGGGGGGGATCCACACCCTCCACCCAGGCCTAGAAGGGAGGGTCTCTAGGATAATCCACAGTCCCCTGCGCCAGCCCCCAAGGAGCTGTACGGCACAGCCAGAGGTTTTCAGAAGCTTCCCCTCTGCTGCAGGGAAGGGGCAACCAGTTCCAAGAGCCACCATGGGGGGCCGGGGGCTGCAGGCCAAGGATGGTTGTACCCTTGCCAGGTGTGATCAGCAGCAAAAAGAACACACACAGTCAGGTCCAGCAAGGAACAAAGCCACCACCCAGCACAGACTGGAGATTCATGGGCTCCCTGGGTCCATTCCCCAATGGATTGGGTGGCTGCAGGCAGGGTAAGGTGGCAAAGCTCCAGGAAGACACCAAGGCACAGAAGGAAAGGCCACAACCCCTCCCCCAGCCACACACGCACAAGAGCATCCTAAAGCATGCAGGGTTAAACCGGGATTGGAGAACCCCTCCTTGCCAGCACAGGGAGCTCCCAAATCCAAGCCTGAGGAGAGGCTGGGGGGCTCCCCCTGAGGGAGAAGGGGTTCAGCTCTCCACCAGGTGCCAAAAAGAGCATGGGAGGAAAAGCAGCAACAGGACTAGGACAGCATTCCTGAGGGACGGGGCACCCCTCTCCACACGCCTCAGGAGAGCAGAACCAGGTGCTTACCTGCCCGCTAGTGCCACACACGTGTCCTGGGCAGCCACTGAGGCAAATCCGGGGAGCAAGGGGGAGCTTGCAGGGGGCGCGGAAAGGATATGGCCAGTCGATGAGCTTCTTGGCATATTTCCTGACTATATTCTCTTCTCCAAAGAGGAAGAGCGATCTGTTGACAGTGAAGCAGTTCTGCCGGACAGGAATGGGATTGTACAGAGCCATAGTCCGGGCTCTTTGCGCTTTGGTTTGCTTGAAGCCTCCTGGGGAGCCTCCCGCAGGGGCAGGAGGTCCTTGCCGGCTCCGGTTCTGGTCGGAGCCCCCATCTCCGGAGCCCAGCCTGCCGGCCACCGCCTCCCCAAAACAAGCCATCCTGAAAAAAAACACACAGGTGAGCCAAAGCAGCACCACCGAGGCGGCAGGGGGGGAAGAAGAGGGAGGGGGATTGCGGGCGCAGTCCCAACCACAGCCCCCTCCTCCTCTCCGGGTGATGCTCAGCCCCGTCTCTTTTGCATCCCTCCGGGGACCCGCGTGTAGAGAGAGAGGCTGCCGCGCACGCCCCGGAGCAGCGCCTCCGGACCCCGCAGCGGCCACGCGGACGGCAGGAAGGCAGGGGCCGGCCGGCGTGCTCGGCCGAGGCCGCAGCGGCTCGCTCCCTAAGCACCTTCCGCCACGAAGCAAGGGGTTAAACCCAGCCACATTCTTCCCACCGCTCTGCCTGCAAGCCCCAACCAACCCCCTTTAACCACCCCCTCTCCCAGCAAGGCGAGCCCAGGGGCTGCCTGCCGGCTGAGATCAGGCAGGAAAGGGGCTGGGATCCAAGTCCATCCATCCTCCCGGGCGCAAAGGAAGACGCAATTTGGTACAGCACCCAGCGCAGCGGAGGCCGGGGAAACAGGTTGCAGCGTGGTCCAGCCTAGTTGGAGCCAAGTGTCCAACTCCCTCCTCCCGACTCCATCTTCAGCAGCCTGCGGGAGCCCGGCCACCCGTCCCCTGGCTCCCCGAGGCAGCGGTCAGAGCCCCCCCGGGCAGGCACCGGCAGTGGCAGGGATGCTCAGCCCCTCGCTGCCGGGGCAGGAGCGAGCACGGCGACTCCGGCTTCCCGCAGGAGCCGAAGCACGGAATTGGAGGCTGCCGCGCCTCTGCAGCTCGGGGACAGCTCGCTTTAATGAAGTCAGTGGCAACACACGCGCACACAAGCGCGCACACACGCACAACCGCCCGGCTCGCTCCCTCGCTCCATCCGGTGCATTCTTTTGGCAAGCACGGGAGCTGCCGCAAAGGAACATCAGAGGCGAGGGGAGGGTCTGAAGGGAACAAAGGCAATGGGAGAGCCCCCACCCTGCAAGAAGCACCCCCCACACACACCTCCGCCCGGCTGCAGAGGGCTTCCCAGCACATGGGTGCCCCTAGGTGAGTGGCTAAATTGAGGTGCCGAAGGGGGGGCAAAGGGTGGCTCTGCCCCCACCCTGCCCCCAGGGGAGGCAAGAGGCTCACCCCATATCAGCCCGCACCGAGCATCTCTCCGGCCACATGCACCATCCCCCCTCCCTGGGAAACTTCGGGAGCCTCCCCGATGCCAGGGGTGCCCGGGAAGAGCCCTCCTGCTCACTCGCATACAGATCAGCCTCCTTAGCATCCCCCGCCTCCGTATTTCCTTTTCGACACTTGATGTTGGCCAGAAGCAGCAGCAACTCATTGGGGAGGTGTAAACAACCCGATCTGGATGTGACCCTGCAGCGGCAGCCACAGCGGGGAAGGTGGGAAGGACTGGCCCAGCCACAGGGCCAGTCTGGGCTCTGACCCTGCTGCCTCAGCCCACCATGGGCAGAGGACTGGGACACTCCTGGTGCTGCACCCTCACATCTGCGGCCATGTGGGTGCCAAGGTCACACAGGGATGCTCAGGGTCCCGTCGGCTGCACTGTGCCCTAATATGGCAGCTGCCTGCCAAACCACCTTTGGTGAACACACCCTGCCCTCTTAGCATATACAGGGGACTTGTGGCTCCTCAGGGATGTTCCCAATGTCCTCCCTATCCAAAGAGTAGGGCATCAGCCTCACTGCTCAGCACACCCTGCAAGCTGCTCACACACAGAATTCCCCAAACCCTCCCATTCAGTCCCTTATCTGAAGGGCTCCTCATGGCCTTGGACACTTACTACCTGCCCTTCCTGCAGGAAGGGCACCTGCAGCTCCAGCCAGCATCACAAGACACCCTGCATCCCCGTGATGCTCTTCCCCTATCCATCCCACTACCAGCAACATAACCACTGCAGCCCTGTCCCTTGTCTGGAACATTTGGGCAGCCAAAAAAAAAAAAAAAAGAGGAAGAAAAAAAAGGAAATTTTACAACAGTCAAGCCCTAAATCACATAAATCATTAACTCATTTGGGTAAGGGCTGTTCCACCAATGCAGCCTGGCAGCACCTCACCACAGACTTCTCCACCCTGCAGGCACTCCTGTGACCGAAAGGCCACAGTACTTACTTTTTAGCCCAGGCTCTCACATGTGCATTGCCAGGAGCCCTGGGGCTGGTTGGGTGAGGAAGGAGGAGGATCAGGGCCTCCTCAGCAAGATAACAGAGTGTTTGCAAAAAAGGTTGTGGGTTCATTCCCCCAACCTCAGCCAGACACCAAGAGCCCAAAAGTTCACCATGATGCCCATCCCTACTTGACTTTGCTCCTCCAATTAGCCTTATAACCAAGGCGGGTGTAAGTGGGGAGGCTCAGCAAGTCCCCCCCCTCTGTCACCACCACACTGCAGCACAAAGTTGAGAAGGGGTGGGCAGATTCCTCCCAAAAGGTTTCACAGTCCACTGGCTGGCCCTTGAGCAAGCCAGAAAGCCAGAGTGACCATGGGCTTGCACTAACAACAGGCAGTGAGGAGACCACACCATCTGCCAACTAATTACAGCCCCTTTGATTATTCCAGGCAAGACACTGCCCTAAACAAATTAATTATGATTTGTGGCTCATCCCCTTTCCCTTCTCCTCCCCACCATGAGGGCTGCACCAGGAGCAATGCCACTCTTCCCACCTTTCAACCCTTTAAGCCGTTGTTAATGAAGACCAAGGCTGGGCCAATTGCCAGAAGCAGATCCTCAGCCCTGCAGAGCTCCTTCTTCGGCTCCTCTCTGTCCCCCCAGGCCTCTCCCCCCATCCTTCTGAGTCTGCAAACAAGCCTCCACCCAGACTAAATGCTTAGGCTCTGGCTGGTACCCAGAGGTCAACGACTGATAGGGAAGGCTGGACCCAGCATTCCCTCTGCATCCTCTGCCTGCCTCAGAAACACCACACCTGCCTCACCGCTCCTGCAAGGGACCAAGGGGAAGGAAGGCAGCATTCCTCCTGCCCTCTCAAAGCAGAGATGCACACCTTACCTTGATACCTCTCCCCTGTACCCTGGGGATCGCTCCCAGCTCTATTCTATATTCGCTGCTGCAGAGCAGAACCCAAGATGACCCCGTAGGGAGCCTCTCTCGCGTTCAGACAGTGCTAAAGGATGGGATATTTATGAGAGTAGCTCCTTCAGAGAAGATTTAAAGATAAAAAAAACCAAAACAAGTCCCCACCTATGCCAAGAGATGCAGGCTCAGTTCCCCAGGATGTTTATTGCTGTTCTTCTCTTGACCCGCACCCCAGCACACTGGGATCAGTGAGTCAGGGAGAAGCATGGCTGATGCCCACATGATTCAACATGGCACAGAGATTCAGAGCCAGCTATGTGGGGTTGTTTGGTTTGGGGCTTGGTTTTTTTTATGTGAATGAAGGAAATCCAGGAAGACAGGGCAACAGTGGGTGTCGGCACAGGCAGGCACTTGCGATGCGCTGGGTTTTACAGCGACAGACTAACCACCCTCCTCGCACTGGTATTGCCATTCGAGCCTCCTCCTTGCAGGCTTTTTTTGTCCCTGCTCCCAGCCATGCGGTTACCCCTGCGCTGCGGGGCATCACCGCAACACAGCCCAAGCCTCCCGCACCCCCGCCGCGGGGACGCGCCCGGGCGGCCGCCGCTCCGGCACCGCCATCTACCGACCGCCGCCGTCTTTTCGAGCAAGCCCCGGCCGCGGGCACTGCGTTCGGCTTCACTTTTCCGCCTGCGATCGCGGGGAGCCGAGCCCCTCCTTTGCCTGCCCTACCCGAGGCGGGCTCTGAGGCAAGTACAAAGGCCTCCTCAAGCCCCGCGGTTATTGCATCCCTTCGCACAGCGCTTCTGCCACTGGAGCAGCCCCTGGCTCAGCCGAGGCAAACCAAAATTTCCCAGCTATGCACCCAAAGAACCGTCAGTGTTGTTAAACACATCCTCTGCCGAGCCCCAGGTTGTTCGGAAAGCCAGAGGCTGCTCCTCGTCTCAGGGATATCGTCCTTGATGGAGCCTAGGCAGGGTATGGAGAGGGGAGACAGGCTCTCCTTCCATGACTGATAGTTCCAGCAGCTCAGATAGGCTGCATTCATCTTGGAAAGTTGCTTTTGGCATCCTGATTTTATTTTTTAAACAAGGCTTTAGCTATGCTGAGAGGGAAAAAAAAAAAAAATAGGATCAAATGAGAATCATCTACAGTGCTCTGGCCAAATTTCAAATTGGGACTGGGTAGCTGTGACTCAGAAGCATGTTTATAACCATGCAGGAATAGAAGTTTGGGATTTTTTTCCAGGAACAAATTCATTACCTACTTGATTAGGAAGAGATGTTTTCCCCATTTGCAAAGGGGAAGCTCTGCCAAGCGCCAAGCACCTCTGCAACAGGGAGGCAGAACCCCAGGCTGGTGCAGCTCACCCATGGACACCCAGGACTACATGTGAAGAGGGTCCAAGCAGCTCCAGGGTGGCATCTCTGGAGGTAGGTACCCCACCAGTCTCTGCCTGATATTCATCTGTGCAAATGTTAGCAGCTGTGGCATAGGCCACAACAGCCCTGTTGGCATCTGTACTGCCAACAAAACCCCAGGCCAGGCACAACAGCCTTGGCTGTGCTGTAGAGACTGCACTGCCTTGCAGAGAGGAAACTCTCACCGAAGCCAGGGCAAGTGTTTTCTCTCTGCTGTCTGCTCACTCTTTTTGATGACAACCTTACCCGACTCACAGTGCTCCTCACAAGGTGCCTGCCTCACCAGGACATGCCTTTCCCAGCACTAACAGAGACGAGCAGAATCTCATTGCAAAACTGCCTGGGCACATTCCCACCACAGACCCAAAGTGCTGACTTCTCAGGGTCAGCACCATAATTTATTCACCGAGAAATTAGATGGCTGGAAGACTAGTGAAAGCCAGCAAACTCCATGCCGAGCTATAACCTATGCATCCAGATTTAAGCAACTACCACTGCTCCACCAAACTCCTGGTCATTTTGGCTGAAGCAGCCACACCAGCTGTCACGCAGCAGCAGTGGCATTAAAATTTGAAACTGCTTTAAGCTGAAAGTGTAATTTGCTGCATATTGCCATAAAACATGGCAAAACCATTGCTTGTTTTAATCACCAAGACCAGTAAGTCCAACATCCAGTCTTGGCATCTTTAAAATCAATGGGATAACAACCCTGTAAAGCTCTCTCCCCTGGGTTGGAGGAATAACCCTCTGGAAATGGGGATTTTGGTCACTATATCTCCCCCAAGCAAGCTCTCACGAGCAGGAACACAGGTGATGGCTGCACAGAAGCAGTGCCATAGCAGCTCCCACCCAGCCTTCCCCACCACAGCTCCCTCCCCAGATATAAGGTAGAGCACACCTTGCATTCCCACCCTAGAAGAACTCTTTTCCCAACCTCTCTTCAAGTGTTTGCCTAAAAGAATTCAGCCCAGAGCATCTTTGGCCCCATTTTTTAAAATGCCTGTGAGTTCTCAGCTGCCAAGCAAAATGCAACACAAACCTGAAGCAAGATGCCACACACATGAGTGTGGTACCCAGAAGGTTCCACTTAAGGTTCCCAAACCCACAACATCTCACCACACTCCAGCAGGGCCCACCAGTCCCCAGCTTCTTCAGGGGTGAGATGCCAGAGCTGACTCCATGCATTAGCCACGTTTTTTTCAGGGAGCTTCAGGCAGAGCTTGGAGGAAAACCCATGAGCCACCATCCCTTTTCCTCCTCCCCTCACTGCTTTCATGCAGATGCTTTCCAGTGGCTGATCTGTTGTGACATCCATCTGCACAAGCAAAGGAGAAACACACTAAAGGTGTCTCCACAAGTCAGGCAGGATGCCAGAACAGGGATCAGGTGTGTATATAATATGCTTCTTGTGCTCTCCCTGAGCACTCTTTGGCATGGGCCGGGCATGCCAAGATGCTGGCATCGCAGTCTGGTACCAGGTCCTGCTTGGGTGGCCCAAGACCTGGGGCTCACCACCACCCACAGTGCCCTGGGATCACAAACACCGCAAGATAAATTCCTCATGTACCTCCTGAAGCCACCAGAAGTGCCCATATGCACCACAGAGCCTTGAAGTTGGATATTCCCCCACACTGCATCGCTGTGGGACCGGAGCAGCTCATATATCAGAGCTACCGATAAAATAGAAGGATGATGTATCTTGAATCAAAGAGGGATTCAGCAACCAAATAATCACAAGATGAAAGAGCTGGGAGAGGTTTAAAAGACAAACAAGAAACCTCTGGCTCTGTGCACTTATGGGGACACAGGATGGTTGTGCATCCAGCCCTGCAAAAATCACAGGAGCTGGTTTTGGTGCTTGGTCTCACTCTACCACTGTAAAGCTCAGTGCCAGAACTTACCCATCTCCCCACAGGCTGCTCGAGTCTTTGTACCCTCCAAAAAGTCCAAACCAAAACCAACAGCCACTTTTGCAGCTGCATACGCCACACGAAAAAAAGCACAAAGGATTTGCTGACAGCTCAGGCAGAGGTAGGGCTGTCAGCAACCATCCTTAAACCACTGCAGCCAAGGAACAATTGGCTTGCAGTATGCAACGCGTACTTGCAGTAATGCTATGCAGAGGGAAGCATCCCTTGTCCTGCTGCTGCCCATTCTCCTATTTCCTATCAAATCACTCCATGCTGGTGGGGTGATGATTGCAGTGCTCCTTGGGCTAACTCACTCTGCCTTAGGCTGGGAGGCTTTGTGGCTCAGCTGAAGAGGCCTGAAATAGTCACCCATTAATAAATTGCCTGGAGTGCCCTGCTGCTTTATTTAGCCTTGCAAGTCGGGCTCTAATTAGCATTCGCAGCCACATCTCAGCTGCTCCAGGCAGGCATGCAGCAATCCCACTTCCCAGAGAACAGCCATCCGCCTGCCCCTGCTTTTCCATTAGATTAAAGCAAATTTCCATCTCTGCTTCCAACTCCCAAGTCCCTCTGCACAACGTCTCCCCTCAGCTGAGCCACGGAGCAACCCAGCCCCACACTAACCAAGAGCTGGCAACAGGTGAGATAACACCTCTCCATCCTCTTCCGTTTCAGATGGGTCCAACTCTGGGCACTGCACTTCCAGAGAGGCTGATCTAAGAGGATCCATAGGGGAAAAGTAGGGATATCTGAGAATGACCCTGCCAAAAAGATTGTGGCTGGGCAGCAAGGATAAGAGGAGACCAAAGAAGGGGGAGGGAGACAGAAGCACAAGCCCAGGAGGACTATTCCCCTTCTTGCCGCAAAAGTCCTGTGAGTGCAGCACTCGGAGGGGCAGATCATGCCATAGCCAAACACCAAGCTGCCAAGCCTTACACATGCGTAGGAACAAGGAGACTGAGCTCAGAAAAGACATCCTCAGGGCCAGCCATAGACATTCAACAGGACAAAGCTTTATTTTGGCCCGCCAAAGGGTTGGAGAGGGATCTTTAAAAGCATTTTTTCAACCTCTGCACTACTCAAAGCAAACCAAATCCCTCACTTTTCTCCACCAGCATCCTCATGACCTCTCTGGAGCAGCAATGTTAGCTCCTGCCAAAGCCTGCAGGCGATTTTCCTTCTTTAGATATTTTCTTTACCCTCCCCCCCCAAAAAAGGTAGGTCCATGCCCAACCACTATCCTGCTCTTTCTCTGATCCTCTGCCTGCCCTTCAAGACTCAAGTCAGACAAACACAACCATGGTACCAGTGAGCAGGATGATGGAAGAGTCTCTTGCCTTTGAGCTTCAAATACTCCCTGCGATAAAAAGCAAGCTGGACTAGAAACCCACCAACTCCATCCGCAATGTAATGAAGCCAAATTCACAGGCTCAGCTTTCTCAGAAGCAGCCTGCTAGCAAACAGGGTAGCTTCAATAGAATTAAATCGTCAGGATAAGAGCCAGGAGAAGATGGAGCTGTTGTAAAATTTTTCCTGCAGTTCTGAACTGGCACTGAGCAGCTGATGCTCAAGACAGCCAGAGCAGCCCCATCCCTGGCGCACAGCCAGGAAGGAGATGCTGCTTGCATCTTCCAAACCTGTGAAAGAGAAAAGGCCAAAGAGCAAAACCTCTCTCCAAAAGCTACTCAGTGCTGGGAGGTGTGAAAAAACCATCCTCCTTGCTGCGGCGACAGGCAGTCATCAGCTCGACATCCTCTGTGAAGGCAAACACCCTCGCCCATCCCCGGGAAAGCTCAGCTGAGCACGTCTTGTGCGATTCCTCAATGGGAAAAAGTTCATTGAAGAATTTTTTGGCTTATTTCCACTTGAGCAAATGCACAAAGAAGACAGTTTCAGCACGTTACCTGCTGGTTTGCTGTCTCATAAGCTGCAGTGGGGAAAAAATTACCCCTGTGAAGCTTCTCTGATGACAAAAATAAAGGACTCGTGGTTTATTATCAGAGCTCATAAAGACAACACATGTTTCATTACAGCATCATCCGCCACAGTGACGTGCCCCAAACTTGCAGGAAAGCTGCTTCCCACAAACAACCCTTACACAACTGATTAGCATCATCCATGATGGATGAGGTAAAACACTGGCGATTTCAGGTGTGTTTTGGGAAGGACGATGTCATATTGATCTCCTTCAACACCATGGTCCCCCACAGCTGGAGATAAGCATGAGCACATTTTCCCCAGTTAAAGCGTGAGAGCCTTGCTGGTGTACATAGACACAGCCCAAAACCAGCCAAGCAATGAAACAGCAACATATATGGGTGACCAACGCATTCGTAACCCTGCACCAAAGGATCAGAATGGAACTTCCCCACTGAGCATGCAAAAGGTAAGTGGAGACAAGAAATACATCTCTCCTCTATGCTTCTCAAAGAAAGATCTCTTGACGTTTCAAAGGCCACCTTAGGAAATCAAAAGCCACATTGAAAGCTGCTTTAATACAGTTTCACAGACCTCATCAACTTTTCACACGACATTTTTTTCAGCTCTCAAGTAGTGCAAGCAGCCCAAGCCAGGGATTAATGTTTGTCATGCACAAACACAGCAAACACCTTTTGAACTAGGAGGGACCAACTGGCAAGTGCAGAAAAACCTGTAACCCTTCAGAGCAGCTGAACTGAGATCAGGTCCCACACACACAGAAGAAATTTCCCTGTTGCTGCATTCATTTGCACAGTTAGGTGGAAGTGTCATTTCCAAGGTACAAGTAAGTCTGCAGGAAGCAAGTCTCTCTGGGGACAGCTTGTGCACTAATCCTCACAGCTAAGTTTTCACCAAACTTTCAAAAACCTTTCCCAAGTTTGAAGACTATGTGGTCTGAAATGAAGAAAATGCCATTTTGGGCATGCACAATGAGACACCATCTATGTTTTAAGATGTTAAACATTGAGTTAAATGAAAAGTAAGTTATAATCTGATTGGACTAAATACCTTCTGAGGTCCCTTCCGTCCTGAATTATCTTCTTACCCTGACATCTCTTAGGTATAAATAATACAAGGGAGTGAGTGTACTACACCTCTAGAAACAATTAATAGAAAGTACATGAACCACACACACTTGAGAGGCTGGAAAGCACCTCTCTCGCAAGCATCTCCTGGCCAGCAGACAGCCTCCCCACCAGAATTACATAGGAACAGCTGGAGGCTGCCTAGGAGAGGGGAATAGGTTGGATTATTCCCAGGGAGAGAAGGAACAAGGGTGCAAATGAGTACTGAATACCAGAAGTTTCACTGCGTGCATGCTGCACTGAATCACCCTCACAGTGAGAGAAGATAAAACCAGGACTGATATAGCAGAGGGTTGTGCTGCCATCCAGAGGGACTTCAGCAACCTGGAGAAACAGGCAGAAGAACAATATGAAGCTCAGCTTTGTGGGAAAGGCCAAGTCCTGCACTTTAGGAAGAACAACTCAGTACATGCTGGCTGGAAAGCAGCTTGGCAGACAAAGCCCTGCAGAGAGACATGCACTCACTGGAACAACTCCAGCGAAGGTGACTAAAGGAGTAGAGCAACTGCCCTACAAAGATGCTGGGAAAACAGCGGCTGCTTGGCCTGGCTGAGCAGATCCTATCAGTGTGTATGAATACCTGACAGTGGGAAGGCAGAGCCAGACTCTTCTCTGTGGCATCCAGTGACAGGACCGGAGGCAATGGGCACAAAGTGCAATAAAAGAAAACCCTAAGATATACATGGGAATAAAGTTTTTAACTGCAAGAGGAACAGAGTATTTGGGACAGGCTGCGCAGAGAGGTGGTGGCATTTCCATTCTTGGAGATAATCAAATCCATCTGGACATGGTCCTGGGCAGCTGCTTTCGGTGACTCTGCTGGAGGTTCTTTCCAACCTCACCACCTCCCAGCAATTCTGGTCTTCCAAGCCATGGCCAGCCCCCAGGTCAAACTCTCTCTGAAGGCTGGTTTCTGGGAAGCACAACCAGCCCCTGCACAGTGCACGGCTTTGACACAGCCAAGATGTCCTAACAAAGCTTCCTGACACCCACAGCTGAGACTCCAGTGAGGAAAGCAGGAAAAAGGTGTGCCAGGATTCAGTGACAAAATACGGGGCAGCAGCTCCCAAGCAGAGGCATCTGCTTGGAACCACCTTGTCCTGAATAGCAACCACCTCTGAACAAGCACAGTTCCCCAAAAGAGTGGCCTCAGCTGTGTGGGAAGGCTGGGACTGACCATAACCTCTCACCCTCCCACCAGCACTTAGGAGGCTTTGCAAAGTCACCTGCATTAATTCAGAAAGGGAATTCACCCAGGGTGTGCCAGAAACCCAGGCTTCAAGGAAGTTCAGGGAAAGATGCTGCTATTTTCAGGCTGTTGCCAGGATATTCAGTGGAACTCAAGTTCACCCTGGGTCAGAAAACAATCTCTTCCCCTTGCATCCAAACCTTGGTCTGCAGTGAAAGGAAGAGGAGAGACCACAGGGAGGCCGATCCAGAGCAGATCTCTCTGGGAGAGATGCTCAAGGCCAAGTTACCATAATAAAAGCCATATTTCAAAGCTCCAGGTTTAGTAAATCCAAGGCTCTTTCTACCACCTGCCTTGCTATTCTTGTAGGGTAAAACATAAGCAGGGAAAATCATCTTAACTGAGATGCATTCATTAGACTCTCAGAGAGGTTAATTGTTTTGCCCTGGTTTGCAGAGGATTTGCATAGCAGACATGGTTATATCTCCATGAAGGATGCTCCAAGGTACAGGATTCGTGGCTTCACTTGTCACAGACATCTCAGTGGCTTTGCAGGGCCACTGCAGCTCCTGCCAGCTGCCCTGACCTTCCTGCCCAGCTCCCAGCCACATGGCAGCAGATGTCTGGATGGAAGCCCAAGGCAGAGAAGGATGTGGATAAGCTGCCTCTGATAGTGACCACTACTGCAGAGGTGCTGAAGGAAGAAAGTCACCGACCTCCCAGGACAGAGTCAGGGACAAAGGCATGAGGAAGGATAACAAGCACTGGATAGTAGTGCCAGAGCTGAGACCAGGAGGGGATGCCAGGTCACCTTCTCCCTTCCCCAGCAGCACCCCCAGAGGTGAAAGGGCTGCTGTTTCACAGGTCCCTCTCAGCATCAACACTGCAGCCAAGAGCCAGTGTCCTCCTCCAGTCCCACACTGTGGCAGGACAGCATGGAGCAGCCCCCCATGGAGCCCACTTGAGTGAACAGGAGCTGCTGCACAGGGTAGGGAGCAGGGCTGCTGCTTACAGCATGGCAGCAATAACCAATAACCCAACACCTCTCCCAAAACTGTGCTGCAGAGCTACCGACACCAGTGACAGCAACTCAGAGCCAGCTTGGGGCTTGTCCCTTTCCCTGCAGACCTGAGGAGGGCTAGGCATGATGACCACTGGTCCAGCCAGGGCTACTGCTGTCAAAGCAGCCTCAGCCTGGGGGCATTTCCCAGGCAGCCTCACCAACGTGAGGGGCAAAAGAGGCAGCGCCACTCCACGTGTGTTCCTGCCCTCTCCATCTCTGCAGCCAATCAAACCCAGATGCACGTGGGGAATATGCTGGGAAGCAGCGATGGAGCTGGCAGCGCAGTACACACCAAGGGGAGGCTTTGTCTCATTCAGCACCAAGGAAAATAAAAATTATGAAAAAAAAAAAAAAAAGTCAGCTTCATTTGTAATCTGGGTGCAGAGCGTGCACATAACCAGACAGACTGCCAAGCTAGGAAAAGCCAAAGATCTGCTAGCAACACCCTGTGCGTTTTCAGTTTCTTCTGTTCTCTTACTTCTTCCAATAAAGCCGCACCAAGGCAGAGCTGCAGTGATGTTACGCTCCAGCCCCAAAGGCTCCCCATGGTCTGTGTTGCGGGTATAGATCTGAACAACAAGCAGAAAGCTTTCCTGTCCTGACACTCCATGCACCACAGGCTCCCAAATGGGCTAAAGGCATCTCGCTGCAAATCACACCACACAAGGGAGTCCTAGCAAAATCATAGCATTAAAGCCATTAACTCTAAGACACTACAAGATAGGAGATCGCTTTTAATGACCTGTAGGAGTACTGTCCTGTACTGTGGGCAGACTGCATCACTTCCCGCAGGACACTGAAACCTGCCACCCATCACCCAGGTACTCCAACACTGAATGATAGCATCCCACCTCCACAAAGCACCAAGGTCCAGCTATTTTCTGCCTGGTATTCTCTGCTCCCTCAATCCCTGTTCAACATTTGGGAATCCAGATTTTCCATGCCTCCTTGCTGTAGATACTCCAAATTGAGGGCACAGCTGTCATTCCCCAGATTGCACAAGCTAAACTCAACAAATATCCATGCACACATGGTTTTAAGCCATGCAAGGCAAGTTTGGGTCCTGTCTGCTGCAAACTCAGCTTGAGGCTTTTCTGGGATGTTCCCTGGGTGGTTCTGTGTGTCCCTACCATCAGCTAAGGAATCAGCTGCTCAGCCTGCAGAAGCCACAGGAGGTTCCCTGTTTGCTTATTTTGACAAGAAGCTTTTCTTTTGAGCGCTCTCTCAGCCTGATGTAGTCCAAATGATGCTGCCACGTGTATGTGGCAAAGACACCAGTGATTCAACCATGACCACTCCACGCTGCCGCAGCACACCAAGCCTTGAAGTGCAGCAGACACCTCCATATACCTCCACCACTGCCCCCAGTGTGTGAACAGTGGGATGGAAGGACATCAGGCCAGGACCCTGGAAAACAGATTTTAGTGTCTGCCTTGTGTGGATGACTTTCTGGCAAAGAATGGCCATGTACCCAGATCAGCAAGTGCCTACATGGAGTTCGACATGAACCAAGGAACAACAAAAGGTGAAGGAGGATGGGAGCGAGGCACTGGGAGTGAGAATCCCAGCAAGATAAGAAGGAGCTGGAATTTACTGAGTTGCTAAATTGAGGACTGTTGGAAAACTTTGAAGTTCAGGTTCTCACACCTGTGCTAACCAATTATATGTTAGTTGTTAAGGGCCTCAAAGATATGTATCCAATCACAATGGGCCAAGTTATTGCAAACAACTTTAAGAAATAGTATATAAAGAGTTAGTGTTTCTATAATAAATGGCTTTGTCTGGTCACATTGATCTCTGACTGAGTCCATTCCGCAACAGCCTTGGGCTTAAGCCCCTTAGTCAAGAACAAGGTGTGCTGGTACACGCACCCTTAACCATAAAGTCAAGCCGCTCACAGAGCCACTGCCCCACACGCACTTAGCCGATGGTGCTTTCTGCTCCCTGCCTCAGTTTCCCTGAAAATAAAGAACAGGGAAAGGAGCATTTCCCCCTCTCTCCTCTTT
This sequence comes from Psittacula echo, assembly GCF_963264785.1. Classification (NCBI taxonomy): domain Eukaryota; kingdom Metazoa; phylum Chordata; class Aves; order Psittaciformes; family Psittacidae; genus Psittacula; species Psittacula echo. Next base: position 22,416,346 of record NC_137740.1, read on the forward strand.
TTATTCCATTGTATTAAGGATAAAGCACAATTTACTTGTGCTCTTTTTTCACTGGTAAAAGGCAGCAGAGATGGAGGCTCAGTAAGGGTCAGACCTGCTGATGCTAACACTGGTGAGTGAGAAAAAGCATTCACTTCTCTTCCCCCACTGCAACCCAGCAAAAGTGCAGCTGCACACAAAACTCTGGCTGCACACCAGGAATCTGCATCTGCAAGGACAAAACTACTCCAGGGGAACAGAGGTCTCTTATGCAGCAGTTCAGTCCTGCAAGATAGACACCACTCAGAGCACCATGTTTAACCAATAACTCCCCAGGAGTACCGTGGTGTAACTCATCAAGTTTTGGCAACAAGGAAAAAAAAGGGAAAGAAAAAAAAAAAAAAAAAAAAAAAAACAGAGAAAAAAGAAAATAACAACAAAAAAGCCATCAGTTATTGTGGGGCTGCCCTGACCTCACAGGCCATCCCTCAAGGTCTGCTACCATGGCTCAAAGCCAAGCAGGAAACCCATTTTACAGGTTCCCCATATTCCATTTAATGTCCACCACCACACTGGGGCATGGAAAAATACTACTGTTACTGCTCACGAAAAGGGATAGAGCCACACCTCAAGAGCAAAAGCCACTAAGGTGATTGACAGCATACAATACGGGCCCTTCTGAAAATTAAATCACAGGGAAATTAAATTATCGCTAATAAAATTATAGATATGGAAATTCATTTGCTTTTTTCTCCCCTACATGTTATCCAACTAGTCCCAAAGAGCATCCATGGAACCAGGGTTACCGGCTCTGCACACTGGCCTGGACTTTGGCACAATTCTGGGAGAAATGTCACTGGTTGATGAGCCTGCTGTTAAAGCAGAAACCTTAGCACGTGAGTTTTGCAGGTTAATGGGGTACCAGGGCACCTAACTCTGGGACAGACACAGATACAACCCTCTGGGGCTCAGCCTGCTGTGCCAATACTGCCAGCTCCCCAGAAAGGGACCTGGCAGTAACAAGCAGTGGGGCTCTTTGGTCCTCAGAGACACAAGGTCTGCAAAGCCCAGGGGCTGCCATGTGTACTAGAACCCAGCTTCTCCCCAGCACTGGGGGCCTCCTGCAGACCACCAGCATCACCACCTCCTGCAGCATGGCAACAAGTCTGTGGGCTTGTGTGTCTGCAAGGAGAGAGCCTCATGCCTAGACCCCAACAGCGATGAGCCTGGGTGGGTAAAGGGGTGCAGCCCATCCCAATTTCAGGGATACCTGCCTTAGACATGACTTCCTATGCACACCCACAGAACTATTGTAGAGTGGGCTGAAATGCCCAAACCAGGCATTCAGAAACTGGGAAATGCAAAGATTGGACCCTAACAGCCTGGGGAAACAGGTTGGGATGGCAGCATTCGGGGTTGGCCATCTGCATATTCCCACTGCGTTAAAGACAGAAATATTAGACTTTGTGTTTGAATTACTGCTAGCTGGAGCAGATGAGGGTGGCAAAAGGGGCACATCCTACACAGCATGAGCAGGAAGGGCTCCGGCTTCATCTCCCTGCCACAAAATAGAGCTGTAGTCATCCAAGCAGTTAATTAGCAAGCAGCCGTTCTAGGAACTCTCTCCGCCAGCCGACAATTAACAAGGCCATCCCTCTGCTTCCTGCCCGGCCATGATTTATTCATCTGGCATCCCTGGTGGGTCACGAAAGATAACAAGGCACAGAGCACTTGCTGAGCCCATATGTCAATTTATTTCCCCTGTGCAAGGCTCCCTGAGTCACCAGCCAGGAGGTTCCCTGGGCACAAAGGGATGAGCACGGAGCTGAAAGGGCCAGGGAAAGCCAGCTTCACCGATGGGCTGCCTTCCAAAAAAAAGGCAGGAGCAGCCTCAGTGTTACAACAAGCAGTTTTATCACACAAGGCATCCCAAAGAAATCCTACCAGCTTCAAACAAGAGGAACACTGACCTGGATCTCACCAAAGCAACTTGCCACATCTAATTAATACAGGGGCTCCCACCTCCTTCAGGTGTTTTATAATACACTGAATATTCCCAAAATAAAGCGTCTGAGGCAGGGAGCCGCTCCAGACCAGTGACACTGGAGCAGGATGTGCTGCAGCAGCTTAGCCCAGGCAATTCTGCTGAATAGACACAAGGGGGGGGAACCTTGTAATTTAAGTGCAGGATTGAAGCACATGGCTGCAGTCTGAGTTGCACGATGAATGTCGGGCAGGGGAGAATAATCCAGGGCTTTGTAGAATCACAGAATGGTTTAGGTTGTAAGGGATCTTAAAGATCATCTACTTCCAACCCCCTTCCCACAGGCAAGGACACCTTCCACTAGACCAGGGTGCTCAAACACTTGAGCAGTGGCCTGAACACTGCCAGGGATGGAGCATTCACATTAGATAACTTGGAGCTGGCTTTTCTTACAGCACCAAGGCAAACTATAGAATGAAGTTAATTAAAGGAAATTAATAAGTAAACCGAGTGGGTTCTAGCCCTGCCAAGTACTTCTATTTTCACAAATTCATTAGTGTCTCCAGCTTGCCCTGATTCAGGGGTACTTGGCCACTTAGATTAAATACAAATCCATTCGTGGCAGGGCTGAAGCCACAGTAAATGCAAAAGGCAATGACTCCAAACACATCCAAAAGCCTCACTGCAGCCAAGCAAAACTGTCTTGAGGACTTCCAAATTTCCTTTACTCCCACTAACCCCTGCACAATTTGGTGAAACCCCTCATCCAGAGGCCCCTTTGCACCATTCCCATCAAATGCCACCTTCCAGCTCAGAGCCAAGAGGGGCATTTCCAGCCACTTCAGCTGATAAACACTCACCTCCCAGACATAGCATGCCAGTATCTCTCTCCACACACTCCACAAAATCACCCTATCAGAAAAACACCGTGCTCCAGCTGGCTCAGACCAGCCCAATCCATGCAGGACCTGTGTGATGCTTTCAGCCACAGGTTCAGGATGTGTGCTGCATGAGGTCCCAGCGCTGGAGGCAGGACCACATACCCCATGAGTTTTAAGAGCATAGGGAGAAGAAAGGACCCAGAAGAGGTTTGGCTGAGTAGGGGGAAAAAAAACCCAACCAACCAAAACCCCCAAATTAAAAGCAAAACTCATGCCCTGTGTCTCAAGTTTTTCCTTGCCTTTAAAAATCCTCCCCGGATAACAAAGGCAATGGGGAAAAGCAGCCCAGCTTGAGAGTGCCAGGAGATCGAGCACTGCTGAGTTGGCTGCTCCACAGGGGTGATGCTGACATGACACCCCCAACCATGTTCCACCAGCCCCAGGAAGGACAGGCAACGCTCCCACTCCCCCTGGCTGCCCACCTGGGCTGGGGGCTCTCCAGTACTTACTCCCACTCCTTCCTCCGCGCCTGCGGCGTGCTCTGCATCTTGTGCGCCTCATGCGCCTTGATAATGTCCCTCTGCTCAATCAACCCACCCCGTCGGCGCTTGATAACATCCGGGCTCACAGGGACATACTGGCTGAGCCCCAGGTTAAAGGTGCTGCCAGTCTCTGTGCCGGCATCAGCATCTCGGGAGCGGGGGTCATAGAGGGCATCGAAGCTGGCGGCGCGCGAGACAAGGGCCTCGGCCAGGCTCTCGGGCTCCAGCAGGTTGCAGGACTGGGTGGTTTGCATCAGGCCAAGCCGGTGCTTGCGCCACGTCTCCTCTTCGGGCAGGGCCAGGATGTAGCGGGGGGAGGCAGTGTCCAGCTCAGCCCCCCTGCCCGGCGCTGGGGCGCTGACGGAGCATGTGCCGAATCCCAGCATCTTTGGTGCTGTTGCTGTTGTAGCTCATCACTCTGGAGGGGCAAAAGACAGAGAAGGGAAGCTCAGGGCTTTGATCCATTTGCCCCCCAATTCCCTCCCTTCCTCCCACATCAGCTGGAAGTCCCATTTATCCTGGGTTTGTTGGGCTCTCAAACCAGGCACAGGGCACACAATACTGGATCCCCAAGGCTAGGGCATGGCACAGCACCTCCTGTCTTACCGCTTTCCTCCTCCTTCCCAATCTGGGTGCTCTCCATCTCTTGAACCTGCAGCTCTCTGACACAGCAGCCTGTTCTCCCTGGGGACCCCAGAGCAGCACAGCTCCCTGCAGCTGGACCAGAATGTGATGAGCTGTCTCACAGATGGGAAAAGAGGAGACTCGGCAGACCTGGGTCAAACCACCCTTGTGCTGCTTTTGTTTGCATGGGGTTTTTCTCTGCTGGGTTTTTTTTTAATTTTTTGCTTTTGTGAAGGGCTGGGAGGGATTAAAGGGACTGGCATGGCACAGCCCTGCTGGAAACACAACCTATAACACAGAGCAGGGCTCTCCCTGTCCAGCCCAGCAGGCAGCCATGCATTCACCAGGAATCCAGTGCTGCCGGCTCTCGGCTGCCTGCGCAGGCAGGGGCCGTGCAAGGGGCACGCGTGCCAGCAGATGGTGCAGTGCCCTTGCACGCTGCCTCCTGGGGGGTACAGCTTTGGAGCATCCGTGGCTGGAGGGTCCACCTCCCCTGTCCAACCCCACGCAGGTGGGATGATGGGCAGGCAGCCTGGCAGAGGCAGGCAGCAGCTTAGGAGGCTGGGTATGGAAATATCAGTGTGGCTTTGACTCAAGAGCTGCACGTGGGAGCAAAAGGCACAGGAACGCTGCCAGCAACACCACTTAGAGCAACGCTCCTTGGCTAAGCAAAACAGATAGTGCTCTACAGACATGCTTGTATCTGAGGATACACCCAAAGCCTTGCCGTGGTGAAATGCTTTACTCTCATGTTAGAGAGGTGCCGTTCAGCATGTTATTGCTATGGGAAGGGCTTCACTCCAGCAGTTCTTCAAATTCCTCCCCCAGTGCTTACCCACAATGGAGGTGAAAAAGGGGATGACGGAAAAGAGCAAGGCAGCAGGTGCTTCACACCAGTGCTGTCATGCCCTTCCTAACCACAACCCTGACACAGGAGGAAACAACCCAGCAAGGGAAAAGAGAGTTTAAGCCCCCACGAGATACATAATGATGTAACAAATTGAGCAGATCCCTCATCTTAACCTCTCCACAGGGTGTTTGGAGACACCCGAACTCCTCCTCCAGAACAAACAGAGAGGTGAGAATGGCAGTCAGGAGAAAGGCTAGGAAATCACCACACCAGGAGTAAAAGTAAATTACATATAGGAAAAAAATAAAAATGAAGAGTAACTGAGGGGATAAAACAGAGCATGGCCCCCATGTGAGCCAAAATAAGCCTGACATCCCCATGCCACAGAGGAAGAGGGGCACAGCCCAGCGACGGAAGCATCCAACCTCCTTCGAGTCTGTGGTGTTGCATGACAAATATGAAGTGTCTAAAGTTGACCCTGAATTTAAACCTGACCAACCCCAAGGGATACTCACTCCTTAGCAAGGTCTCCAGAAAGAAAAAGGCAACTGTCAGTAAGAGCCTTGGCAAGTTAATTAGCACATTGACAAGAGTTTGGCTGCTCCCACTGAAAGCTATGAACAGATTCTTCACTACTTTGCTTACCCATGTGAGGTTTGTTTTTTAGAGCATTAATTACTTTTTCAATCAGTTCTTTATAATGTATCATTTTTCCAACTTCTGCCTTTTCTTTTGATGTTGCTTTGCTCATTTTCAATGCTCCCCTGCTAACGTTTAACTCCTCATTCAGCCACACCAGTTTTCCTTATGGGGTTTGGGCATTTTTTGGTTTTGCATTTTGGGGTTTTTTTTGTGGGTGGGGGGTTTGGGTGTTGGTTGGTTTTTTGTGGTTGGTTTTTTTTTTTGTGGTGGTTTGTTTTGTTAGGTTTTTTTTTTTTCTGCCATTCTGCAGCCCTGTTTCTTCCCTGAGCATTTCCTTGGGGAGGACTGGAGCCTTTCTTGTATATCAGTCACAAGCACTCTGGGTTTCAGCCACAGCATAGCCCCAAGGACAATTAGCTCAGTGCAAATAAGGACACATCCCAAGAGCAGCTTCAGCATACGTGCGGACACTGGCTCTTCTGATGCCTGCTAACACATCTCCCACCAGGCTTGCTCCAGGGACACCAGTGGTTCCCGGGCTTGGAGGCAAACGAAAAGACTCAAGCATAGCCCTTAAATGAAACACCAACAAAGTTTGAGGAAATAAATAGAAATCATTAGCTCTGCTTCCACCTAAGCAAACAAGGTTTACACTGCCAACAGAACAAGCCACGTTCCCTCCAGAGAAGTGACAAGCAGAGACGGGAGAATGCCAGAACATTTTGTTAAGGAAAGCTGATGAGGCTATGTGCTAACTAGAGCACTCACAGGATGCAACCTGCCACGTACAAAGCATCTGACATCAGGGTGTCTGCCCATCTTCTAGCCTTTGATCTCCCCTTTACACTGAAAACAAACCTGCTACATTTTTACACAAAATCTGAATTATTGGTAAAAACACCACATCTGTCGGGTTTTACTGTTTAATTGCCAGCCCTGCCTCCTGCAAAGGGCAAAAACCTACAGCAAGCCAACACATGACTGGTTCTGAAAATACAGAGTTATTTTCTGATCCCATCGGTGGAAATCCACAGCTTGGGAATGGGTCATGACCAGAGCTGGGACCACAGAGCCAGCCAGCAAACCTATCTCCATCCCAGGTTTGCTTAGTAGCATACAACTAGGGTGCATACCACTCATTGCCTTTGAACCCCTCCAGCTGCAGATAAACCTTTGCATGGGAATAAACCCAGGTTGCCACACAGCTCCCTGTTAACAGCCAGGCAGAAGATGTCTTTGCAGCTCGTTCATGACAATAATTAAAAAAAGCAAAGAGAAAACAGTATATCCACCTGCCAGACACCCCACACACCCTCTATGAGGTTTCCCACAGGTGACTCTGGCTGATGCTCACTGTCCATACCCCTGGTTGCATGACCAGGATGTGGTAAGAACATGGCATAGACCCACACAGGGCTCTGGGCAGTCCCCACTACCTCTCTATTCATGCAACTGCTGCAGGAGCAGAGGATGTTACTGCAGAGCAATGCTACGCTTTGATACAGGAGAGCTGAGAAACAACTGCTGTTGTGACACATAACAGGCTTTCAAAACCAGAAAATGAAGTTTCTAGAGGCTCGTATCTCTGAAATTTCAGTCCATAAGTAATAACAGTCAGGAAATTTACTGTTTGCTTCTGCAGGAGAGAAGTCATCCAGATAAAACCATGGCCACAGGGCACCGTGAGCAGCCAAACTGAATTAGAGCGTGGATATTTAGCTCTGAAAGCATTGGCACTTGTGCTTTCACCTGCATGGTGGCTGGGAGCAGCACACAGCTTCCAGTAGAACCCAGTGCACATCTGAGGACACAGAACACCCAGCTGTGCCAATGCACAGCCAGAGCTCACTCTGTCTAATGGGGATCTCATTAGAGAGATTGCACCCAGCATCCATCCATCCCCTCTCACACTGGTCTTATCATAGCCAAACAGTGCAGTGGGTGTCTCTTGCCCCATGGCAACATGGGCTGAAACAGGACACAACCCAGAGCAGCATCCCAGCTCACAAACCACTGAGAACAGCCTTTTCAAGACATCTGCACTAGAGGACAAGTGAAGGAAGAGGAGACACGCACAGGTCCTCTGCAGCATCCTCAACAGACAACCACACACTGATAAATGACTCAACCCCATTATCCCAACCCAAACGACATGCCACAGCCAAGGCATGCAGCCTCTGCAGGCAGGAGACCCTGGACTCCCACACCATACTTCATTTTTAACTTGTAGTAGCTGATTAACTAATAAAGAGCTGCAGTGAGAAGCAGGTTCCCAGCAGCATGGCTGACCTACAAAGAGGAAATTCCTTTTAGGGGTCTTCTCAGTGTATGTGTTTGTGTTACAATGGCAGCAATCAAGTCTTTAGCCAAGTAACTATGTATTACCATAATAACTACACTGAGCACTTAAGGCACTGGGTGAGCTCTTTTCTTCCATTATCTGAATAACCCTCACCAAATCCCCAGAGATAAAGCAGAAAGGCTTAATGCTGTGCTGGCTTGTGAGGACTGATCTCTATGAAGCACAATGGTCCAGCACCTCAATGCGGAGCTGCAGCACTGCCACAAGCCTCAGCTGAGCAGGGAGGCAGAAACCCCTTCCTGGAGATGACACAAGGCCTCAGCCCAGGATGGACAAACCCTGGCTGTGGTGAATGCAACAAGCAGCAAAGCTGCCAGTCCTCCGTCCATGGTCCATCAGCCGAGAAGCCTTCCCTGGGGATTTGTGGGATGATTTCAACAGCAGCATCAGAGTAAGAAGCTGCTCTGATGCTGCTGCTTCCCCTTATGAGCAAGTGTCCCTCCTCTCTCCTGAATGAGCAAGGAGAGAGCACAACAGGGACAAGAACAAACCCTTCAGGAAGATGTGTATATATAGGAGTGTATCTAGGATGCTGCTCTCAAACATCCTGGGGACAATCCGAGTCAGGCGGCATTTCTATGCTTCACCAGCCCAGAGGGGACATCTCTTCCCTAAGCTTGGATTATCTCCCTAGGAACTCAATGCTCAGACATCTCAGCCCCTGTCGTGGTTTAAGCCCAGGCCGTAAATTAGAACCACGCCGTCTACTTCCCCCCTCACCTTTCTTCCCTCTGCTCCTGGAGGGACGGGGAGGAGAATCGAAAGAATGCAACTCCCATGGGTTGAGATAAGAACAGTTTAATAACTAAGGTATAACACAAATCACTACTGCTACCACCAGTAGTAATAATGATAAAGGAAATAACAAGGGAAGAGAATACAACACCTCACCGACTGATACCTCGACCCCATCCCAGCAGAGTTCCAGTCCTTCCAGGAACTCTCAGTTCTACATCCTGGGCATGACATGCTGTGGTATGGAATACCTCTTTGGCTAGTTGTTCGGGTCAGGTGTCCTGTCCCTGCTTCCTCCCGGCTTCCCCTCCTCCCTGGCAGAGCATGAGACTCACAAAGTCCTTGGTCAGGCTAAGCATCGGTGTTATCAGCTCTGTTCTCAGGCCGAAAGTCAAAAACACAGTGCTGCAACAGCTACTAAGAAGTAGAAAAAATGACTGCTGCTGCTGAACCAGGACAGCCCCACTCCATCCTGGGGCATAGGGATGCTTCAAATCTGTCCCTTGCCACTCCTTCCTTCTGGCTCACTGATTTGCTTGTCCCAGGCCAAAGAGGCCACTTGATTTTCAGGACAATCAAATGCTACCTGCTTTTCTCTGCTGAGCTGTGATTACCCCAAGCTGCTAATTATTAGTCCCTGCTCCAGGGTAGGAGAGCTCATGCAGTGCTGCTAAGCAGAGCACGAAACCTCAGAGTGCCAGGAAGAAATTCAGCGTGGGGCCCCTCCAAACAGAGACAGATGGGCTGCAAAAGTGACTGATTCATCCTCGTGGCCTTTTCCTCTCCCACCACGTGCACTTCCCCTCACAGCAGCATGGATGCTGTGGTGGGTGAGCACTGCTCAAACCAGCTCCAGATCCCCCTAGTCCTCCAGCTCCTCCGACTTGCAGTAAATGTAGTGTCTGGGTTTGTGCAGCAGAGTGGCTGCAGGAGCCAGCTGGTGAGGGTGAGCTATTTTAAGCCGAGTCATTTATTATTGGATAAAAGTTTGTTGGATTAAACCCTCTCCCGTTGTCCCTGCCACCAGCAGGTTTGCTGTGGCTTTACTGGGAAGAGCTGCTCCCAGCAGCCCCGGTACTTGCTTAGTACCCAGCAAGAGCCAGAGCTGCATCCCATGCTTGGGAGCTTTGTACAACACCAGCAATGGAGAGACTTAAGCAAGGTAAAAAAGAAAGAAAGAAAATAAAAGAGACGTTTACAGACAAAGGCTCCTTGCACAGGGCTATTCCTACCTCAGCAACAAGCGCAGGTGGAAGAATCAGGTCAGACATCCCGGTAAAGAAGAGCGGAAGAGCAGGGGGAAAGCAGCATTGCACATGGCCTGCCAGTGTGTTTGGGGCACTCATGGCACAATCAAAGAAGTGCCACTTGGCTCACTTCTCATAAAACACTCGTTTCTCCTCTCCCATACACATGCAATAAACAATTTTGGGGGCCTTCACCATGTCAAGACACTACAACAAAGACCCCTGGAACTACCTCAAAGATCAGATGGAGAAAAGAGCACAGCTCCAAATACCCAGGAGCTGTTTAAGGCCCGGGAGATGCCTCCACTCTAGACATCACTCAACTTTTTGTCTGGGGAACAGCTTTTGTTCTGCTACACCAGGGATTTCATACTGGGATGATGCTCCAGTGGTGAGCAAGCTTCCCGGGCCTGAGAACTGCTTCTGCTTCCCAGGAAAAGCCATACTAAGCCTGGATGGGGCCAGGCTGCTGCTCAGATCCCATCCCAATTAGAAGGCATCTTAAAGGCCAGCGAGCCCCTGGTGGGTGCAAAGGCTCTCCCTGTGCCAGCAGTGGGATAGCACAGCCCCAGGTACAGGAGCCCTCCTGCAGAGCCCTGCTCCCAGAGGAATCAGCTTTAAGAATATCAAAACATGAAATTATCTCATCTCTCCTTTAAGAGCAACTGTTAAACAGCCCCACTATTATTTATATAAATGTACATCAAAGAAATCAGCCCTCCATCTCCAGCAGAGAGGCAGGAGAGCCAGAGACTGCCAGAGGAGCAGGACCTGGCCCTGGTGCTGGCTGCAGGCAGCAAGCCAAGCCCCAAGGATGCTTTCAGGGTAAGGTCAGGGGCAGGCAAAATGCTGCTGGGGTAGCAGTGAGAGACAGGGCTTTGGCTGGCCTGACATTTCACTGATAGGGTGGCACCAGGCGTAGACAGCAAAGCATCCAGGCGATTGGAAATGCTCTTCCTGACAAACCACCCAACGCCCAAATTTCTTTCAGCATCACCTTTGAGACAGTCTCATATCTTCACCTCTTCCTGTGCACCCCTCAGTACCAGACAGGCAGATGTTTTGGGATCTCAAGGCAAGGTACCCCTTATCTTACGCCCTTCATGCCTGCAACATGCCACCCTTGATATCAGACCCACACCAGTGCTTACCCACACTGGCATCCCAGCTTCCCAGAGGGCAGAGGAAATGAACACGGGCAGATCTGAGGGCATGTGTGCCATTGGCTGTGGGCAGAGATGGGGAATGTGGGACGATGCCCAACACAGCTCAGCATTTCCCTTCCTTGCACAGCGTTTCCTTCCCTTCCACCCAGCAAGGCCAAGGAGAGAGGTACCACCCTGGTGGGCAACTGCTGGGCTTGAGCTCACCTAGCACAGCACTGCTGCTCTGCAAACAGCACAGGACCAAATCTGGCAATAGGAATAATTGGGGACAGGAAAGCAAGCTGTGATCTGCACAACAGCAGTGTCTAGAAACAAGTAGTGCTTGAAGCTATACATACACATAGCCAGAGAGCGTGCCCTTAAGAGTTTGCTTTCCAAAGAAGGGCAGAGACAGGACTTCTTAAGATAATTTCCAGCTGCAATCACTGGGCCACCCTCCAGGAATATAACTCTGCTCCTGCACAACGGTGCAAGCAGTCACCCTCCCAAGCTGCCCTCCTCTCTCTGGCTCCCACCGCAAGGAGCTTTTCCTCCGAAAGGCGCAGTGATCCCCCTGGGTTGCCTATCATTCCTGCAGTTCAGGACAGACAGACAGCACCAACATAAAGTACACGTATGGAACTGTGCCCTCACCCAGCCACAGGCATGGGGAGAGCAGTGCCTCCACATCCCTGCCCACCATTCTCTGGATAGTTGGCGAGCCAAGAGCAGCACATGCAGGTAGTCACAGACAAAGCACCACCATGCCCAAGGACAGCCTGAATTTATGCTTTAATTAGCATGCAGCAGCAGATCTGGCTCTGCACATCGCACCCAGCTGCTCCAGCACCCAAAGCTGTGGGAAGCTGTGCTGCTGAGCCCTGTAACTCAGCCTGAGCTGGCTTGTTTCAAAGAGGACAACTGACCCCATGTGACATCAGGGTTTGCCATCATTCCCCATCACTCTCAGCAGCTGCAAGAATTGCCAATGTATAGAGAGGAGCAGGAGCTGCCAGCACCAGCCAGGGTGTGTTAGAGTTGCTGTGCAACAGAGAAAGAAAATGCTTTCAAAAATAAATAGACTGGTCTCTGGGAAACACTGCTGGCAGCCAGCCCTTGCTCCTTGCTCCAGAGCACCTGAAATGAGGCAGCACACGGGAAGAGGCTGAGAACAAGGCATCGCTTTTGATATAGGAGATCAGAAACCCAAGTCAGCTTGAAACCACAGACGCAAAGAGGACTAGATGTAAATACAGAAGGAAAAACGGGGAGACATGAAACACCCAGGCCTCCTGAGCACTACCCCAGGAAAAGTTTGTTCCTCAGTATTGAGATGGGCTGAACCATCTGATCCCAAGATGGACACTGATCCTGGGAGCTGCTTGGTCTGGGCTGCTGGGTTGTGGCACCTGATGCATCCCAGGCATTGTCAGCACACACCCCAATTCTGGCTTCATGCTACAGCTTATAGCTTCTCCAAAAATGTCTGGCTTAGCCAGGAACTGCCTGCTGGAATGGAGCAAGAAGGGGACACACATGCCTCAAACTGCAACATTCCATGCTCATCTCCCAGGCTAGCCTTCTGGGCTTTCTCCTTGCATTTCACCCTGCACTGGACTCAGGAGCAGCTCCTTCAGACTGCCCTTCTTCTCTCCAGCCAGGAAACTTAACAAAAATAACAACAAAATTCTTGTTTAACCTGGCAAAGCCAGGGAGAAGTTCTCATTTCCAACGGTGCCTTCGCGAAGGTGACTCACAAACCACAATGTGTGTCATTACTTAATAGACCCGCAAAGGCAATTATATGATCATGCAAACATCAGATTCCTGGCACAAGGAGTCACAGCACCCCTGAGAGGTTAAAACAAAGGGATGCTTTAAAGGTGAGCGACGGCAGGGTTTATTCCTCTTTGATTTTGTTCTCATTACGTGCAAAGACTCACTGAAAAGGTATTATTGTTTGTGGGGGAAAAAAAAAAGAAAGAAAAGACAGCCTCTTGCACAAACTGCACAGTGAAGAAGGGAAGGGAATAGAGAGAAAGTATGCCCTGCTGTGCTGAAGACTTGGGGAAGAAACCCTGCCAAGCATCCTCTGCTGCAAGGTCATCACCAGCTTCAGCCACAGGCACAAGGGCAACGCAGAGCCCATACCACTGGATAAACAGTGCAAGACCCTCGTGATTCAACCTCAAAGGAGGAAAGGCAGGTTTTCTTTTTGCTCCTTCACTCATGGCTTCTATAACCCTGTTTAACTTGCACATAGTAGAGACCCAAGCAGATTTGCATTTCACCTTACTCTGGCTTGAGCCGGGTCAGGACAAACAGACAATAAAAACATATTTCTTTCTTGTCAACATAAAAGATGCAGAAATCAGGCCCTGTGGACCCCCAACCTGCTTCCTTCTGGGTAGGAAGCATGTCCTACGCGTGGCTGCTCAGGCGTAAAAGCCTGGACCAGTCCCTGTGCTTCCTCATCCTCACCTGTCCCTGCCACCCTCAGCCACCCCAAGCTGACAAACCCACACAGAGTTCATCCCCTGAGCTGTTTCTCATCAATCTCTTACAGTATGGGAGATGGGAGGAAAACAAAGGTTTATGGGGAGCTAAAAAGACCATTTCAGCAATCCTGCTTTTTCAATCAGGACTAATACCAAGGACTCAGCAAGCACCCAGTCCTCACCTCCCACCAAATTTATGCGTGCCTTGTCCTAGGGGCCCCTCTTCTTCCTTAATGAACACCACCAAATCCCTGGGGAAAGCCTGGGTGCTTCCTTCCAGCTCCTAAAGGCAGCGAACTCCCAGACCCACCGAGCACCGCAGGCAAGCCAGCCTGGGCACAAGCCCAGCTGGTTCACTAAGGTGGCCAAGTGAAAGGTTAGCACTTCTGGAAACCATCTGGGCAAGAGGACAGGCACTGGGGATGGCGTTTTTAGGCACTGCTCTTTCAGATACACCCAGCTGGACTGGAGCCACCATCAGTGGCCTCCTTTCCCTCCAGCAGGGCAGCTTTGTCCCCTACTCCTGGTGCAAATTCCCTCCGCAGACCCCAGCAACAGTGGTGCTTAGCACGCACACTGTCTGCCTTGCTTTGTTAACGCCAGCAATTCAGCACCTCCCTTTGGCCCAAAGCCACTACCTCATCATCGGGCTCCCTCTCCTCCTCGAAATGTTTCTTCTTTCAGTGAGAGCTCATCCAGCTCTGCTTTCCCTTCTTTTATCAGTTTGCTACAATTGCTGGCTTTGAGCTGTTAATACTGCAACTGCCTCCTCTTCTTTATTTGTGGCGTTATTTCATCGTTGCTGTTTCATCCCTCTGAAGCATGTTACTCAGAATAATTTATACCAAAGCAACCTTCCTGCTAGATAGCTGCTTTGTGGGACCTTAAGCACACTGCAAATGAGCTCAAAATAAGGATGAGACTAATTCATCGAAGAGAGGATGGAAGGTAAACCCAGGAATAACAGCCTAGCTGCAATCTCCAAGCTCCATGCTACCAATAGCCAGAGCCTTGGAAGATCCAGCAGGGAAAGAATGATGTACATCTGATTTCTTACACCGTTCCCTGTATTTCTTAAGATGCACACCAGGCCAGTTCAGCATTCTCCACAGTCCCCACTGAGCAGCCAGACCAGGCACAAAGCTAGAAGGAACTTTGCTCTGACCTGAACTGACTACTTCACTTGTCAGTCCCATCCCCTCTCTATTGAAATGATGCCCAAGAGCTGAATAAGCTCATAATTCTATCCTCAAATTGGCCCTTTTACAGCAGCGTGTGTGCTTGGAGCTTGGACTTTACCATATTTGCAAACATCAGCGATCACATTGTGATAGCATGCGAGCGGCTGCTAATCGGTGGCCTTCCATCCGTCACTCTCTGTCTCCAGGAAGGCAGACAAGCCTCTTCCGCAGGCGGCACACAACATTTTTTACAGTAGAAAACTGCCATCTGTACTTTCTGTAGACATCTCAAGGATGGCTGAGGACCGACAGTGCGAGACTGCCGGCGTATGTCACATAGCACGCAGCCACCCGGGGGCTTCTCCTCCGGCATGGCATGGCCGTCCGGCACTGCCATGTAATTCAGCACTGTCCCCCGTCACCATCACTCCCCATGCATGCTCATGGTGGACACCAGCGGGGACCATTTGCTTTCAGAACCTCGGCAACTCGGAAATGGGCAAAGCTATTTCTGGCAGTGTCACTCCCTCTCTCTCCTCTTGCCCACTCGCTCCTTCCTAAATAGTTTAGTGCCATTGAATTTGCCATGCCAGCCATCCACCATCTGCTGGCAGGCTTCAGAGCACCAGCAAAATGTTCCAGCAAGGTAGGGCAATCCAAGAAACCATCCTTCATGGTTCCCAGCCCCACACCTCCATTCCTCCAAGTGGCACCCGAAATTCATCCCTCCCAGCAGGGTACCACACTAACACATCCACCCTTCCCAGGCCGGAGCTGATGCATGACTCCCATATAACATCTAGGGTTTAAAACAGGTGATTTTCTTGGTTTAACCCTTGTTTATGTGTTAGCCACCAACAGAACCACTTGTGAGGGCTCCAGCCTTCCTTCAGTGCCTGTTGGTCTGTCTGGGGCTGTATGAAAACCCCATCACGCCACACACAAGGCACAGAGGAAGAAGGAAGCTGCATGTCCAGCACTGAGCACCCTCAAGCCAAAACCACTCTTACACGTGGGCCATCCCCTTCACCAGCAAAGCACAGACCGGAGCAGACACCCCACATGAGCCACCTCCCAGGCACATCCCTCACACCTTCAGGACATCTCCCCATCTGTCACCAGCCTTGTGCACACAGACCACATTTTGCTCTGTGCAAGACAAGCCGCTCACTGGGGATACGCATCTGCAGTGCTCCCAGTATTCACCCTTCCTGTGCCTCCCAAGCTACCCTCTGTCACCCAACACTGACTGCAAGTCAGATTGATGGAGCACCCACTCACACCCACAAGCACGCTTGTGGCTCATTTCCACCACATTCATTTTTATTTTGCATGAAAAACCTGGCCTGAGAAATTCAGCAGCAAAGCTTGATAACGCCAGCAAGTGCACAAAGACATTTTCAAGCTGTCCACAGAAAACTTTCCAAGCAATCAGCATCCCTGCGATGTCAGGGAGGCAAGGCTGGCTGCAGATCACATGCAGCCACTGAGGGATTTCTAGACACAGACCTGACAGTCAAGTTACCCCTCTGCAGAAACTTCTCACAGTTTCTTTCCAGCCACACTAGATCTCCAGCCAAATTGTCGAATCACCTGTACCCTGGTGCAGGTCCAAGAGCAAGCCCAAGTATTCACCCCACTGCCAAGAGCTGAGGGTCTCCCAAGCCACCCCAGCAAATAGCCAGGAGCTAAACCAGCATCTCTAGGTGAACCTCCTTTTGCCAACTGGCTTCTCCATTCCATTTGAAAGTCAGAATGAGCAACCTGGATGATAAGCGCAGCACTAAGTACATGACTATAGTGTGCTGCTTGGTCCAAATGTGGCCCAGCACACCTAGAGCCCAGGAAGCTGTGCTACGGGGACAGACCCACTGCATACCGTAACCCCACATGCAGGTTTTGACCAAGGATGCTACACACCAAGTAATGTATCCTCTAAAGAGGCTCAGGTGCTCTCTGCAGCCCACAGGAGATTTAACATGAGGCCAATATGAAGTGTTCATAAAAATCCCAATTTGGTGTGAGCCGTGGAGCACTGGGTACATACAGGCTGCTTGAAACGGCTAACGGATCGCATTTATTCCCAGCTTGCTACTTCCATATGCTAGGGAGGGGGGAAGCCCAAAACCAGAGAAGTGACGATAAATTCCTAAAGCTACTGTAGCAAGGAAAAAAACCGCCCACCAAAACACCCCATAGTAGAACCAGCCTCACACCATCTCCCAGAAACTTTCTGCACTGCGAATGCCAAATTAAGTCAAGAAGAAGGGGGAAGAAACAAAAAAAAAACTTCCACAGGAGATTTCTATTGTGTCTCCTTTCAAAAGGACAACACTAACCAAGGTCTCTCATCGCTGCTTTCGTATTCAGCTGACCACTTCAGCAGTTTGTTATTTAAAACAGAAAACCTGCACCTTTACCCTTGGGTCCTAAGCAGGGTACAGGAACATGGGCTGGGCCCATACTGCCTGAGGAGAGCAGAAAGATTGCAGCCACCAGGCTGCCACCTAAAGCGACTTACCTAGGAATGGCAGGACGGACAAATGCTCACAGCCTAAACCAAATAAAACCTGGCCTGATTTCACCCATCCTTGTTGCTGTGCTTCACCCCAGGAACCACTGCATCCCCTCAGTGTGATATGTAGGGATGCAGGGGGCTCGGACCTGCTCCTGTGCCAAGTGCCTGCTTACAGCAGTGCATGGCAGTGAGCAAGGGGTTCAATCTACCAGCTAAACCTGTATAGAGATACTAGTGCTCCTCAGCATCCCTAGCCTGGCTTTAACTCAGCTGTAAGTTTTCCCTCCAGGAAAGCCATAGGCAGCAAGCCCCTCACCCCAGCCAGCCTTAAAGCAATGGCACAGCCCTGTCAATACGGTGCAGGAAGCATAAGCTCATGAGTGCTCACCTTGGGCTGCACCCACCCATGTCTCCTGCAGCTCCTGCCATGGTTCACTCAATCATAGCGGTGTGCTGGGACCCTGCAGCTGCTGTCACACCAGGACTGATTAACCTCCTCTGGGTCCAAAGCAATCCTTGTTAAAAATACCTACAACTCTCCCAGGTTGCATGGGCGTCATCACCATGGCCCTGGCACACCTCCCGATGTGACTAATGCCAGCGGTGTGCGACTAACACCCCATCCCGCACTGGGGAGGGAGACAGCCCCCAGCAGCACAGGCAGGGACAAGTGGGCTGCTGAGCCACAGTGTTTTGGCTGGAACAACCTCTACTCCCTCTTCTCCACAGGGTTGCTCCATGTGCCTTACCCACCCTGCCAGCATGCACCATCCCAGGCTGGGAGAGCATCCTGGCGGTGCCACCCGCCACCCTCCTCCTCCCAGGCTGCAGCATCCCAACTAGTCCAGCCCCAGTGCAAGGATGCTCCAACCAAAGCTCAGCATTCAGGTCTCCCCAGGAAAAGGCTGCCATCCCAATTCACTGCAGTGAGCCTGAGGGATCCTCCAAATCTAATGATGCTTTGGTTATTTCTGAAAACCCAGGGGCCTGGAGGCATGAAACAAGGGAAAGTTCAGCTCAGCACTAGATAAGCAGCTGTGTCTGACAATCCCCAAAGAAACCCCAGCCACTGACAGGTGACAAGGAAATCAAAACAGAAACCACATTCCAAGCAAGATGCTGATTTACTGAAAGGAGTCCAGAAAACAAGCACGACCAGGAAAAATCATTAGTTTGAAGAAAAGATGGGAAGAAGTACAATTGTTTGGCATCAAGATGAAATAAAGACAAGAACATCCTCAACCACACTAAGCATCACTGAGAGGCCACCAGAATAAACTGCTCCCCAGCCAAAACAGGATGAGACCAGAAGTCCCTTCCAGTTCTCCCTCCTGTTTTTCTTTGGCCCCAAAGCTTCAGAAAACAGAACCAGACCTGAAAACATGAATATAAGAAGTTCTAATGTTTTTTAGCTTACTTTTTAGATCACAAATCAAAATTTTTACATGCTTCTCTATCCCAATGCAATGTTTGCATCTCCCTGGCTGGAGGAAACGGCAGGATACAGCAACCCAGAGCCTGCAGCGTTCAACCCTTGAATCCACAAAACTAGAGACCTCAAAAAATAGAGGGGCTAAAATCCAAGTAAATACATCTAATGCAACCAGCATGTAAGGAGACCTTTTGAAGCCATCCATACCCCCCAGCCCTTTGGAAAACACATTAAACATTCCTCGAGACAGCTTTTATATATTGTGCTGGGAACCACGCACAGCCCGGGGAGGGTTATTCCTCCCAGTGATGCACAGCAATAGCCGCTGGCAGCCCAGGTGATTTAACAGCAGCAATGTAGGACATGCACAAAGGTGCCAGCATCACACAAGCAGCAGTTATTTCTGTTGACTATGTCCACCGAGTCCAGCCTCTTAGAGGAGCCTCACATTGGGGCAGGAGATGGGAAGGTCAACACTCAAAGATCTCCCTCCATCCTCATTTCGTATGCCAAGAATCACCATATGAATAAGATCTCCATTTGTGCTTCTGAACCAAGGGTCCTTCCCACACCCAGTGACAGTTAGACCATCACAGCAAAGGAGCTTGGGCAGATGTAAGCATTTCTCAATACAATCCCATAAAGCAACATTAAAATTGATGTGCTACAAGAGGATGAGATGGGGTAATCAGTTCCTGGTGCAGTGTATTTGTGTATTCTAATAGCAAGAACCCAATATCAACTGAAAGGGAGAACTGTCAAGCCTCAGTACTTACTTCATAGCTTCAGGAGACACATTTCACTTATCTTCTATGTCTGGTCTCCTCTAATATATATATATATTTTAAAAAAAATAAAGCACACGTTATTAAGGGAACCGATGAATAAGAGCAAGATGAAAACACTGTAAATTGCTCTGTCATATCTGTCCAACTTGAGGTTTTTTCCTTTTAAAAGCATTTAAATCCTCACTTTGAATCAACACTGCTCCTGCTGCAGGACACGCCAACCACAGCATAAGCCTTTTATTAATAAAATACATATTTGATCCAACAGAGCAGCTTCACCCTTTCTTATCATCACCTCAGCCCAGCTCTCCTGTGCTGGCACTGCTTCCAGGCACAGAGAAACAAACAGCAGTGCCCCAGAGCCCCCTCACCTGTCTATGCACCCTCCTGTAAAGAAGGACACAGCGCTGCTAAGAACTGACCACGCTCCTCACTTCAGTGCAGAGTTCAGTCACCCTGGGAATTGTCTTTATCCTCTGCAACCTGCATGCCACTCCCTGGGGCACAGAGAACGCCAGCAGCACCCACACCCCTTATGATTACAGATCTAGTGCATACAAAGGTCCACTTTTACTAAAGTAGCTGCTGACACCTTCAAGTCAATGCATCACTCCCTCCTCCATCACCTGGGAGAAGCTGCTTTAGGATATCCACTATGCAGGAGTTCCCCATCTCATTACCCAATGCACGTTCGGAAAGCCTGGGCCAAGAAACTCGACTGGTTTGGCACACAGAGGCTGCAGCAGGAGCCCTGGTAGTATCGGTGCCTCAGCTGCCCGCCTGCCTGCTTTCCGGGCGCTGCTCCACAGTCCCCAGCGGCAGTTCATGTTTCATGCCAGAGAAAGCGTCCTTGCTTTCGGCTCGCTTCCTGGGGTGAGCTGCACGGTATAGATGATGGAAGCGGGAGAGGAATCAGATCACATATGAAGGCTTTTCAAAATTAAAAATAAGGAGAACAACATTAATTCAGATTACAGCTTTTGCTCCAAGCAAGCTCAAGTCACCCAAAAATCCCAGCAGTGGATAGGAGTAGGTCTGAGCCCAGTTCTGAGCTGCAGCCCCATCCCCGAGCACACCAAAGCCCTCTCCATCACCCCAGCAGCCCTCTTCAGGCCAGAGGCTGGAAAGCTGCTTTCCTCCAGAAGGTTATCATGGGGAAAACAAGCTCCAGCTCTCAAGGAGCAGCAAGAAAATTAACTACCAGGAATAACAAGTAGGAAACAGGTGACAGCTTCAAGACTAATAAACTCTCCCAGCAACACTAACAGCTTTCTGCACGAGCAAAACGGATAAAGTGACTGAAACAAAGTCACGACAGTCACAAGTTGAGTGAGACACGAGAAAAACTGAGTAAGTTTTGGCAGTTGGCTGGAAATAGGCAGTGGAAAAGAAAGCAGGCAGAGCAACTGCAGCATCCTTGCTGCCCAGCTGCATGTTCAGCTGTAACCCAGCCCCCCGGTGCTGAAAGAGCAGCAACGCTTCTCTAAAGGTCCTACACAAGAGCAAGGACTAAGGCTAATATTTGTGTATTGCCGTATCTCATTGGCAGAAGGGTAAAACTCTGCAGCAGAGTAATAAATTCTCCCTCTCAGACCTTTAACAAGACATGTGAGTGCTGCCAGCCCAGGGTGCAGGAGGGGAACCAGGGCAGGAGACACCTGCTAAGCAAAGAAAGTGTCAGCTCCAGATAGAAGTTGCTGGGAGAAAAAAGTGCCAACAGAAGGGAAAGAGGGGGGAAGAGGGGGAGGGGAAGTCATTTGTAGCTGGTGGAAACTGTCTACTCCACCACAGACGACACACTTCATTTCAATTTTGCTTTTTATATCACATCCACCAGAAGAAAAACACCACCAGATTTAAAAGATGGCTTTCAAACCTAAAGTCTTCAAACCTGCAACTTCCTATTCCAACAGGCAACATTAATTCAGGCTTTTTCAAAGCCTCTACCCTCTTCTCGCCCCTTTTACTTGTTCTCATGAATTTGCCTGGTGCAAGCTAGCTTCACTCCACAGAAGCATTTAAAATTCAACCAAAGTGCTGTCTCCGAGGATGGGGAAAGCCCTGTGTGTGGCTGCCAGACTGCACTGCAATGCACAGGATGCCCACGGACTCCCCAGGACACAAGGCTGCACCATGAGGAGTTGGTTTCCTCCTTTCCTTGCTCAGCACCACCCAACACAAGAAGGCATTCAAGAGCATCCCTCATCCCCCATGACACTGCCCTCTGATCATAAACAGCTCCAAGACCCAGTATCACTTCTGATACCAGGATAAGTGCTTAGGGGTGCGCTCAGTCTAGCCCTGCTCCACACACCAGCTCCCACCCCAGGAGCTATTGAGGGATGGACCTGTGACAGGCTGGGGTGATAACTGTGGGACAGGCCAGGTTGGAAGGGAAAGTGGCCCCCAGAGCTCAGAAGCCACTGCAACAAGTCAAGAAAGACAGAAGGTTGAAGAGACACCCAGCAGTGGCCTGTGGTTAGGGTATAGGGTGCAAGACCAATGGCCTTCCAGCCTGGGTCAGAAGCAGGTTGGAAGGGGGTAGAGAAGATGCCCAGACAGGTATGAAGGTGAACATGAACAAAGCAATGCTTTCCTGCTGAGACTACCACAGGGTCACTGCAGCTATCCAGCCCAGAGTGGCTAGGGAGGGAGCAGGGCCAACATCCAACCCATTCCTCCTGCCTTTCCATCCTGACACTGACTTTGGAGAGACAGCTTGGCTGCCAGAATGAGCAGAGGGGCTGTGCTGTGCTCCCATCTCCTCCAACCCCTTCCTGCTGCCTCCTTGGCTGTTTGCACCCAAACATTCACCCTGGCACAGCCTGAGCTCACACCACTGGCAGAGCAGGCAAGGTCCTTTGCTCCTGCAGTGGAAACAGGGGAGGCACAGGCAAGGAAAGAGGCCGGCAGGACAGGCAGGGCTGCATTGCAGCTGGCCACAGCAGAGAGACTGGGAGCATGAAACAGCCTCCAGGGAAGCATCAGCCACCAAAGATGGAGTAGGGAGGCAGGAATATTGCTGAGCACAAAGCAAGGAGGACCAGGAGAAATACACAAAGAATTTATAAATCCCCATGTAGATGGGAAAGCCACGTGAGCATGGTCTCCCCAGGAGGACACTGGTGAAAGCAACAGCTGCTACTCACCGGCACAGAACGAGAGATCACCGCCCTTCCTCCCCCCAGGAATCTGGCACCCTGGAAAAACCTGCCCAGCCTTTGCATTTTGCAAACCTCAGCTCTAAAAATAACCATCGGTGCAAATGACATATTTTGAGCGGAGCCGGCAAGCAGCAGCCCACAGAACCAGACTCACTTAGCATCAGTGGACATGTGTTTTGTAAACAGATTTTTTTAAGGTTGCTTAGTAAGCTGCTGATCAAACAGCCAAAGCCATTGTCTGATGTGGCAGAAATGAAGGGGGGACCCAAAGACAGGGAAAAATCCTGCAGAGGAGGATGGGATGGAGAAAACTCAAGAGCTGGACCCCATTACCCAGCATGTCTCTCATGCCTGTATTCACACTTTTAAGATGGAGTTTCTCACCCCTTATTGCCTCACAACAGGGGTCCCACCTCCAGCCATGCCCACAGCACCAAAGCCCCCTCACCAGCTGCCTCCAGAGAGGAAAACCCCTATTTATACAGAAAGCAGAGGAGCAGCGATGGCCAGACAGACCACCCCACTGCCATGGGGCTGTGTACCATCTCCCACCCTCCTCCCCAAGCCCCCAGGTAAGCAGGGTGTGTTCCTGCAGGGCTGCAGCCACCCCCCAGGGGCTGGGATGATTGGCAGAGCACAGAGCAGGAGGAAGAGTCACCCCAACTGTTCCTCAGTTAATCATGGTAATTAGCCACCATCTTGAGCAACTCCCATTAGTTACAGCCTGATTTTCTCAGGCACAGTCAGCACACGAGATGTCAATTAAAACTCACCACGCAGCCAACTTGGAAGTAGCCACCCTGGCTCACCATGGGGCTCATCCAGGTCATGGAAACATGCAGAAGAGGTGCTCCTTTCCTTGAAGGACACACGTAAATTAATTGTGAACTGGGTCTTATTTCCCAGCCCTGATTGGAAAGCCTCAGTGAATGCATGCCGGCTTTCCAGAGCAGATGCTGTAGGGCTGGAGAGGCCACCAGGACTGGATCTGTACCCCAGCAGCAGACCACAGCCGGGATTTCCCTCTGGAAATGTGCTCACATGCTCCCACCACTGCATGAACCCTCACTCCCAGTAAGACTCACACCCTACAGCGGGCAGGGTGGCACAGGGGCTTGGGGAGCAGGCTCACCGCCTGCAGGAAGAAGCTCACTCTCCAGAGCTCTTAGCTAACAGTAGAGCAGGTTGCACAGAGCCCTTCACCCTCCAGCACCCATTCCTAAAAGTCACAGAGGATGCCCCAAGGATGGGTCAACATCAGACAAGCTGCCTAGCATGGATCGGTTTCATAAAAGCACTCAACACTGGTCCCAGTTGAAGGGCATGAAGCAGATGCACCCCTCTCTGCACCCAGAGTAACAGGGAATTAAAGCCCACCTTCCGTCTGCAGCTGGGAAAAACAAGGCAGGGAAAATGCAAATGCTTTCCTGGACCAAATATTAGCGACAGCTTAACTGCCCCTCTCCAGGGATCTGCTCGCAGGGGTAAGGTTCATCATCACCAAGGCCTGCCAACACCTCCATGCTCTAAGGCACCTTTCCAGCTGGTTTGGTGCTTATTTATAGGCAGCAGTCCTCAGAGAACTGCAAGAGGAGATGAAGCTCAACCTCTTCCACAAAAAGCTTGACAACACTGAGCTTTCTTGCTGCCTGGCTAAGTGGGGAGACAGGGGAGCAGTGCTGCAGGGAGCAGAAATCAGGCTCCGGCATCTCTAGTATCTTGCCCGTGCCAGTACATAGGTTTAAAAACACGCACTGTGTGTTTTTAACAGGATGTGTTTTTAACACGGTGCGTGTGTTTTTAACAGGATCCTATATTCCTTGCTTGTTAAATTAAATAAGAGTATTTTGGTACCAAAGAAACAGAATAACAAACCTGAGCCAGGCTGAGAAGCACAGATGCCTATGGATGGCGAGCAGGGTAGCAGGGCTCTGCACCTCTGCGGGGAGCGAGTGTTTTAGTGCCTGTGCTGCCTTGTTTAAACAACTGCCTGGGAAACCCAATGTTTGATTTAAATCCACTAGAGGTGGCCTCTGAGGCAGAGGGTACATAACTCAACACGGAAAGTGCTAAACTTAACAACTCTCTGGGCTTAAGAGGAAGAAAACATCTCTTCTGAGCTAATAACTAACACAGGAGCTGGACACAGCTGGAGGGTCCCCTTGGCCTTGGCATAATATTTTTAGGGAGAACCCCCAACAAAGCAAGGGGGGAGCCTAGCTCCTCATTTTGCAGATGCCACATCTCAACATCTCAGGGGAATTGTGGAATAATTGATGCCAGGGAACCTCTGATCGAACCCACTGCTCAGAGCAAACTCAGAATGATGCCACAGACACCAGAAAGGGAGAAATCCCAAAGCCTTCACTGGGCTGCACCAAGCCTTCATCCCCAATCCCTCCATCTCCTACACTGTTCAGCTCTCACCCTGACAGAGAGCTCAGCAGCCTCTCCCTGGGCACGAGGCCTCACGGCTGTGACTAATGGTGTGTTTTGACATCCCTGAAATACTCCAGCACTTCATTTCAGCCGCAGGGAGCAGGAAGGAAGGAGGGGACATGCTGGTGGGGAGCCAGCACTGAGAGGAAAGGAGGGGCAGGAAGAGCTTTTGCAAAAGCACCAGACAGTAATAAAGCAGAGCAGCATCTAAAACTTGCAGGAGATGGCCGAGGGGCAGGCTGAGACCTGGAAGACACCCAGGAAGCCTGCCTGATGTGCTCCTCGCCTGTGCCTCCCCTGAAGCTACACAGAGGTACAAGGCACTGGTTTTATTTAGTACCTCCCCTTACCCTGCAGTTTCACTGCTTGAGTGAGAACACAGGGATGCTCCAATAATTCCTAGTGAGCCTGTACCCGGTGCTGAGGGATGTGGGATTGCCCCGGTCCCCTGCCCAGGCTGGCAGAAGGCAATGCCACCAGCCTCAGTCTCTCCAGCCGAGCCAGGAAAGCAAGAGATAGGGACCCCTGGGGAGGTTAATTAACAAACATCTTTCCTGTGCTAAAACAGTCACCTCTGGCCCCAGGGGGGTCAGTGCAGACATAGCCCCAGCCTCTGGCAGGGGAGCAAAGAGCATCCCAACCACCAGCTGAGCTGCTGGTTGAGACCATCTGCCAGCCAGCAGCACTGGGGAGAGGAGCAGCCGAAGCCATGGGGGGGAACTGGCTTTTTTCCTGACAGCTCTTTTACTCATCACCAGCTGCTCATGCTGGGGTTCAGATGGTCCTGCTGCACCCCAGCAGGCCGGGGGAGAGGGAAGAGCAGGCTGCCTGGCTGGAGATCCAGATCTCCACATGTGATCCCCAGAGAGGCAGAGGTGGAAAGTGGAGCAGCCTTGGGAAAACTGACCCAAAATGCACCCTGCCCTGAGATAAGAGCCAAGGGATGGCTCAGCACACTGCTAAACTCACTCCAATCTAGCAAGCAGAGCTCTCTTTGCACCAAGGAAGAAGATCAGTCCTCCAGGCTGCGTCATCCCAACCCACTGTACACCCATTTCAGCCATGAGCATCCATGGATCAACCCAACCACAGGATGCAGAAAGTTAGCAGACACTGCACCTGCCATCACGAGAGTGCCACTCACAGAAGTTTTCTTGGGTCACTGTGAGCAAGGAGACCAGTTGACAGCAGTAGTGTGGAAAGGATTGTTTTCTCTTTTCAGCTGTCACTAAAGTCATCAGTGTGGCTGTGAGTGATTCACACCAGTGTATGAAAAGCCTGACTCAGGCACTGGATGCAGTGGGTGGGTGCACTGACTCAACCACGCCAGGGATGGGGCACAGGGGGCTACAGCCTCACACGGCCACGGGAAAGTCCTGCTTGCAGGGGAGCAAAGGCACCACCGGCCGGGAGATCACACAGACATGCTTAGATCAGCAGCAGCATGGGTGAGCCCAAGGAAAACACCATATCTCAGCATCAACCTGTTACCCATCCAAAACAGGTGCTAAAGTGCAGCAGGAACGGGCCACACTCTCATTTGGCCTTTCACTGGGGAAAGGTATACTCCTGCTTGTGTGATGGCAGAGGAGGAGGAAACCCCCAGGTGCTCAAGGGGTGCAAATGCATCCCAAACTACAGTGAACAAACTTTCCAGGTACTCCATGACCAATGAGAAGCAAGGAAATTCAGCCGTGCAGAAGCAGAGACGAGAGGGGAGCTCTAGTGCCTGGGGACAGCCTGCTGCCACAGCCGTCTTCTCTACCTTCAAGCCTGTAGACACACACCCAGGAGAGCACCAGTGCTGAGACATGCCCTGTGACCCTGCCATGCTGCCTGTGCCGCGCTGGTGGAAGGCTGTGTTGCAGAGACCCCACAGTTGCTGACTAGAAGGACCCCAGATCAAAATTCCCTGGCATCCTGCTGCTGCCATGTGCCAGCAATATTGTGCAGATACTTTGGGGAGAGGGAGCTAAAGAGAACCCCTCCAAAAGACACTCCCATTTGGATGGTACTCAGTCTCGAATTACTCAACGGATGGTAGCTATGTCCCAGTCTTTGCCAAAATTGCCAGCAGCAGCAGCCGAGGCTGCAAACGTGTGTCTCATCTCACTGACAGCACCTTCCATAACGCTGTGTCTCATCTGCCAAACAGCCTCGGCCATGGATACGGACCAGCTGAGAGTGTCACCACATCCCACGGCATCCTGAGCCCAGACCTCCCCATCTGCAGCACGGACCAAGCCTGGCCTCATGTCAGCATGAAGAGCGGGATGAGATCACCCACCCAGGCGAATGCAGCCCATAAAGGAAACGAGGGTGGTCCAGGGAACAAGTAGCACTTGTCTGTTTCAGGATCGTGGGTGAGAGCTACCCTGGCCATGCAGAAGGCCAGCAGGAATCACAAGCACCAAAACACACACTGCAATGCAAAAACAGGCAGGAGAGCTACAGGAACAAGACAAGCAAACCTTGATTTTGGGGACCACTCATTCATCACTGCCACCAACAACAGCCAGACATGGACCAACCTTAGAAGCAGTGCCCAGACCCATATAAAGTGGGGACTGAGTGCAGAGACACCACACAAACCGCTGGATGCCCAGGGCAGGCTGCTGAGGACAGCCATGCAGCCTGTGCACTCCCAGAGAAGAGAGGAAATCCTGCACATCTGGGAGGCCTTGGGCTAGCAGACGAGGACTGGAGCTGGACAAGTCCAGGGCAGGTCACCACCACTGCCCCTGCCCAGAGCATGGGCTCTCCAGAGCGCTCAGAGCTCTCAGGTGGCCGAGGCAGGGGAAGAAAAGGGGCTAACACCCCACCTCGGCCTCATCCACCCCACCCGGGACATGAGGCAGGGCAGCCCCCGGCACGGACACACACCACTCTGCTTCCCGGGGCAGAGAGCCCCCAGCCCCACCAGCCGAGCCCGGCCCGGAGCCGCAGCACGGCCACGGCCGCTGCCGCCCGGGACCCCGACGGCCTCCCCCGGCCCCCTCCCGCGCCCGGCGGAGAGCCACCTTAAGCGGAGCGCCGAGGTACTCGCCGCTCCGAGGCTACCTTAATAAAAACTTTGTGAGCGCAAATCTGCTTTCCCAGGCACGGCCGAGCCGCAGCAGCCGCCGCCGCCGAGAAACCCTCGCGAAGGAGCGAAACGGAGAGTCGAGCTTCAAACTTGGGGTGCCCTCCCAAAGCGCAGCTCCATCCTCCCGAGCGAGGAGAACAGCCCCCCGGCCGCGCAGTCGCCCAGGGCCCCAGCCTACCTCTCTTCGCTGGCTGCCGCCGGCTCCTTCTCCCCGTCCTCCTTCCCCGACGCGGCGGCGCAACGTGCGCCCGAAGCTCAGCGCATCCCCAGCGGCTGGGGCGAGACAAAAGCCGCCGAGAAGGGAGGGGAGGAGGTGTTCACTGAGACCGAATCGCTCAAAGCGGGGAGAATGAGGGGGATGGAGACAGCCTCAACTGGCGGGGACTGCTGTCTCCCGGCCGTCTCCAACAGGTAGCAGTGAGCGGGGGGACGCGATGTCCCCAACAGCGACAGCGTTTCTTTACTTTGGGAGGGCGAGTGGGATCTCCCCAGGGCCACCATCCCCGACAGCAGCTAGCGCTGGGCACAGCTTACCTGAAAATAGAGGCATGGCTCCTGCAGGAGAGCTGGGCGAGGTCGGGATACTATTCCAGAGACATTATTTGTTATAGGAAGGGAGAAAAAGAGCAGGGGGGAGGGAGGGAGAAAAAGAGGCAGGGGAGGGGAAGGAGGGAGGGAGAAACAAGAGGGGCAGGGAGGGAGGGAAGGAAAAGAGGAGGGGAGGGGGGAACGAAATTAAAAAAGAAAAGGGGGGGGGGAATAGAGACAGTTAAAATCTGTCTCCTGCCCACACAGTGGGAAAGAAATTTCTGACAATCGGAGAAAGGGAACTCGCACATACACCAGAGGGGGCAGACGGAGGATAACAAAGGAAGAAGGAGCAGAGCTCCACCAAAACAGAGCAGGAACTGTCCGGGCACACCCCACTTGCACACGCACCGGGGGTAAGGACGGGTGCACATCTCTCTGCCCACCAGCACAGCTCGGCCACCCCGGGATCAGGCACCCGCTCAGCAGCAGCACCCAGAAACCTGCACCGTGGCTGCTTCAGCAGGTTTGATTTGAGCAGCTCAGACCCGCGGCAGGACAGCGGACTGCTGTCAAAGGACCCCACATTGCCCCACCAGCCAGTGTTGGTGCTCCTGAAACCCTCTTTTGCAGCCCAGGTCTCCCCTTTCTCCACACACCTCAGTCCAGGGCTTAGCGACCTCCATAGCTCTTCCCACACAAAGCAGGCATGAGTTTTCCAGCCACCACATACCCAAGTGAAATACCACCCTGCACTCCCTGCCCTTCTCTGATACGAGATCTCCTCTTAGTCAGCACCAAAAACAATGGCAGTTGTGGGGGTGGTGAGGGTCATGGGGGCATAAGGGCCTCCAGATCAGCCAGAGATTTACCCCACAGCATCTGAAGGCTGCTGGCAGGAAGGGGTTGCTTTCAACTCTTCAATCATGTTTGTAGCCCATTTTGCAGAGGTGCATGCCCACTGCTTCTGCCTGGGCTCCATTTTGCTTTTCCTGGCACCTTGGGCAGCATCCATGAACAACTAGACCTGAAGGTGCAGGCTAGCAGAGCTACAGGTGGCACAGGCTCTCTGTATTTTAGTCAAGGAGACCTACAGCACTGCCACAGCAGTGACAGCAGCCCCTTGGCAGCATCACTGGACTAAGGCAGCGCACAGCTCTTAATATTCACCCTTAGCATGCACAGGGAGAAGTCCTAGCACGGCATGGCTCAGATGAGCCCAGCTGGTTTGCACAGGAGTCCCCAAAGCTTTTCATTGCTGGCTTCTCTGGGAGACAGCCCACTGGCCAGGGGGCTGTTTGGGTGAGCAGGATGCCCCCACACTACAACGCCCCTCCAGCTCCCTGCTTTCCTTCCACCATGCTGCAAAGCATCCTAGCAAACCTGTGCTGCTTGACAGTGCCCAGGAGCATTCCAGACTTCAGAAACTTCCAGGGCTGGACCAGTAGTGTTGCTAACACTGCCCTGAAGCTTCCTCTGTCCCTGTGCTTGTACCAAGTCTCCCAGCATATGCTGCCACATGGCACACAACTCCTGCCCCAGCACATACCTCACTTGCATGGAGCAGCCATTACTGGCATCATGGTGCACGTCACCCCGGAGAGCCAGGGCACCAAATGTTTGGGATAGTTTATGTTACTTTTGCTTTACCAAGGCGTTGCACAGCTCTGAAGTGACACACTGGCACCTCAGGGGCTGGGGAAGCAGTAGAACGAGGCACCTGGCCTCCCCCTCACAGGGGCACCTGCCTGTGCCACCCAGCATGAGTGCTGTCTCTTTAAAACCTTCATCCCTTAATCTGAATGAAGCTAAAGGAAGAAAATCCTGGAGAGGAGTGCTTCATTTAAACGTCTCCTTCAGCACTCCCATTCATTCACATGCTCGATAAGCATGCTCCTGCCCCAGCACACTTCTGCCAGCACCTTGGGGAAAAGGCACAGAGAAAAACCCATTCTCTTTGGGATGCATAGAAATTCCTCAACCAACTGCCAGGACACTGCAAACCAAACTGGCAAATCCAGCCCAAGCAAGGCCATCCTGGCATGTGCAGAAGGCAAAAAGCACTGCCAGAAGGCCCACACACATCAGCACCCCCATTTCTCACCATTTCTCCCATGTTGCTAGGATCTCGCACTGGTGGGGATAGGTAAATACACACTAGAAGAGTGCATTCCTCTGGCCTCCCAGATAAAAGGTTTTGACACAGTCTTCACACACAGCCCCACACACGGTACCCCCAGAGCCTGTCCTGAATGGCCTCCCTGCAACTCAGGTGACCCCAGCATGGCAGCCAGCCTGAACACACCAAGACGGCTTTCTCAGTGACAAACCCAGGGACTTCATTTAAATATATATATCCTGTTACTTGGGGACTGGTAATGCCTTGAATTCAGATGTCTCCATGGTTACCTGCTCGTGGTGGGAGCTGGGGGTAATTGAACTCTGGGGGTTCACCATTCATAGCCCATTTCTCTTTCCCCATCCCCGCGGCTCTGCGCAGCCTTTCTGCCTTCCTAGGCAAGTGACAAGGCTCCCAGCTCCCCCCGGAGGGGGAGGAGAAGCAAGGTTCTCCCCGAGAGCTCATTACGTGAATAATTTTGTCAGCTCCTCAGACAATTAGACACGAATGCAGATCAGCTTCCTCATCCCAAAAGAAAAGACAATCCTGATCGGCAAGGAGACAAAGCCGCGCGCCTCCTCCCACCACCCAGCTAGACAGGAATGAAACATGGAGAGAAGGCATCGGGAGCAGCGCCGACATCCCTGTGCCGAGCTGCTGTCATCTCGGGGGAGCGAGCAGCAGGGACAGCGGCGCCCGCTCGCAGGAGCCTCCCTCAGCCGCGCAAGCATGCGAAGACAACCAAGGCAAGCACCGGCGTGCAGGTTTGGAGCCCAAGGCACTGGCTAGAGAACCGAAAACATTCAGAACTGCAAAGCCCAGCTAGACAGAAGCAAACATCTTGTACATCCAGGGGCACCCGACTTGGCTCGACCCCAAGTTTCGCTGGATGACCCAGAGACACCTAAGCTCAAATCCAGCACCATTTCATTTGCAGACACTACCTGGACTTGATTTATGTTCAATGCTCGTTTGCTAACCGATTTTTCCTGTATAGCAGCACTGTGTAGAGTAACCCCAAGGACCTCTAGCTTTTTAATATTGCTTTCCTCCCATGCAGCACAAAAGCCTAACTAGATTTACTCCTCCTCCTTCCTGCATGTACAGCCACAAACCCTTCAGATGTGAACTAATTGGAAACAGTTCAGAGGGCAGTAAAGGAAGCATACAAAGGGCAGCAAAGCACAAGCTGCAGAAAAAAAAAAAAGGGGGGGGGGGCAGAAGAACTGTGTTTGTATAGTCTGGAAATCAGAAAGCAGAAGAGACACAATAGCAGTCTTCAATTATGTAAAAGGTTGCTACAACGGGTGCAGAAACATATTGCACTGCATCCCCACAGGGAACAGGACAAGAAGTAATGGGCTGTAAATTGTAGTTTAGACACAAGAAAAAAACCCAACCTCAATAGCAATGATTATTTAAGCTTCAGGATAGACACTGGGGAGCTGCTGGGATTTCAGAGCAGGTCAACACTGATGAGATGGGCTGGATAAACCAGCTCCCATTTTGAGACAAGGTAACAGATCATTTGCAAGGGATGCTCCTGCCAGAGTTTTTTTGCACTGGTTTCTGCCAAGCATAAGGGGAGCAGCAGCTTTTTTTGTGGGTAATGCAGACCACCCCCTTCCCAGCCCTGCACCATGCCCCAAACCCAGGTTAATTCTGCCTCTGCCTTCTGCCATGTCCACAGTGTTGCAGGTAATAGAGCATCTCAGCCTGCCCTCCCTGACACAGGCTCGGGGCTGTGCTGGCATAAGAAAGCACCCAGGTTTTGTCCTACATCTGTCCATCTCCTGTGCTTAGGACCCACAGCACATCAGGGACTGTTGTGCAAGTACCACATCCATTCCCAGGTGAGCTGCAGTGTGAGGACATTGCCCACCCTGCACTTGGCAGGAGGGACTGATGGTGTGGCACAAACCTGCGCTCCCTCTGGGTCATCAGTGTCTCTAAAGTTGACTAGTTTGGGTCAGAAAATGAAGCTCCTTGTTTTGTTGGACATGTGCCTCATTTCTTGAGTTCCATGCTCATAGCTTTCATGTTGATCTGTGTATTTTTCTACTAAATAGGCACGTGTGTATTTTAAACAGAGCTAAAGAGACAAGAGGACATGAAGCACAAGCCACCTGAAAGCATCTTTAAAAACAAAGCAGACACATGTATTTAGCAAAGCCTCCATCTCAGCAAAGGACAACTGCTGGAAGCACACATATGTGAGCTGCCAAATTGTCTGCTGGTCCCATTGAGAGGTGAGAGCTGGAGACACCCACCAGAAAGCCATGGACCTTCATGGGGAGCAAGTGCTGCTCTCCTGGAGAGAGGAAGTTGCAATTGCCATGGGGAAGAGAAACTGGGTAAGGGTTGCTGGGACTCCCACAGGTGGTAATCTCTCAGAAGCCTGTGAAACTGCCTCAGGGTGGGAACAAAAGCACCTTCCAGTAAGTGCCACACGCTCCGATGCTACACTGATACCCCGTTAAGGTTTGTTCCCAAGGACCCGCATATGCCAAATTACACACTTCTGTTCAACAACAGGAAAAGCTGTGAAATTTGAAACATGTTTAATGATAGGTACACTCTTGCAATAATGCGAGCACTGTAACAAGGACTGAAGGAAGAAAAATGGCCTAAATCTTCGGGTGTTTATGTAAAGTGCAACTAAACTTTCCCAAAGTAGGAACTTTCTAAAACCAGATAATCCTCCCTGGAAAAAACTTTTCAGTAACAGAAACTTCCAAGGCTGCGCTGCAAAAGAAAAATGAAAATAACACAGTACAGTGAGAGCATGGAGCTCTCCCTTTTGGGACCACTCTTCTGGCCAGCTGAATTGCAGGGATGTTGCAGCCTGAATGGGATGATCAAGAATCATCGGCTATTGCAAACTGCAAGAAATGGTATGAACAAATTCCCCCTGGATGCTCTGGCCAATTTTTGATCAATGACTAAATGACCCGAGAGATGATAGTCCTGACCTGTCACTGGGACAGCAGAGCCCACAGAAGAGACACCTTTACCCTGCCTGCTGCTCCACCTCAGACCCATAGTTTTTATTTCAGTTACAAAACAAGTGCTGCTCTCGATTTCCAAACTCCCACCCTTTAGCTGAAGTATGTATTTTCTTGGCACTTGTTCTGCTTCAGTACCCAGGGTATAAGTATGCCTCTTGTATTTAAAATGTATCTGCCATCTGAAAAGCATGCAGGGACCCATACCTTTGCCCTGCTCCTCTCCAACTGCAGACACCTGGATTTAAGCACACGATTTTTATCCTTTTCTCCCAGCCCCTTATTTGCGTCTAAGCTGTTTCACTTAAAAACCAAGCCATTTCACAGGGTCTGTCTCACAGCCCAGTCAACATGGAAAGAAATCGGTGCCAAAAACCCATTTCTTTCTTATCCGATTGTTTGTTTTCCTGCCTTTCAAGTTTGGGATTTTTGACAGGGAGCCATGTGAAACCAACTGCTCATTGTTTACTGGGAAGCCTGTGGCTGTGTTTTAGTCATTTCACTCACAAAAAGACCGGAGGATACAATGGAAAGTCAATTAGCTCCTTGCAATAGCCTGTGTTTGCAAAGCTCTTTGGTGTCCACACATGGGGGAAAGCCAACCCAAACAAGTGCCCTGGGGTGTCATTGCTGGACCAGACCAAGGATGCTTCTGCTGCTCTGCCCAATTACCTCCTCTCACCTGCTCCCATAGCTCATGCCTACAGCAACACCCCAGCCAAGGTACCTCCCCAGACCCACCCCGGCTCTATATCTGAAAGCTGCAGCTGATCAGGAAGGTTTGAAGAAAGATCAGAACCAGAGTCCCTGGACGGGCATCCCAGCAGCATCGCCCACAGGTCCATCATCTGGATGGCATCTTCCCATCTCTCCCAAATACACACCATCCTCCTCATCCTTGGGCAGGATGGGCAAGTCCTCATCCTAGGGTTGCTGCCAGCTTTTAAGAACCAGAGATCAAGTTACCCCCCCCATGGCAGTGCAAATATACCAGGTCTCCAGCTGTGCAGCATTTTTCAATAAACCTTTAATCATGCTTTTGAATTTGCTCCAAGCTAACTTCTCAGCATCCCCCTGACTGCAGACCAGAACAGGGTGTGTTATTCCAGGAGAATAAATAAAAGCAGAAGCAAAGTCCCTTAACACTCGCTGGCTGCTCCTCCCCAGCCCCAGGGCTCACCCAGGTGGGTTTCAGCCATGGCTTGGTGGATTTTCCAAAGAAGCCCCTATTCCTCTCCAGGCCACTGCTTCCCCACCCTGAGTACTGTAGAGAAAGGGGTCCAGGTTACTCAGCAGCAGCATTTTGTTCTCCTGTCCTTTTCATCCCATACTGCTATTGAGCCTAATTCACCTGCCTTGATGACATTTAGCATGCAGCATCCTTTCCATTTGCTTTGACATTCAGAAACAAACTGAATTTTATTTTCCAAACCTTTAACCAAGGGATTTGCTGAGAGACAATGGCTCACCCAGGCTCTAGCCCCATGAATTGGAGGCCACATGGCTGCAAAGTGACCTTAACACTGCAGTGGGAGTGACTATACACCCATCATGCCAGGTTCTTAGATAACCCCCACACTACCAGCCTGCCCCAGCTTTATGCAAAGACACCAAGACAGCTAAAGACCCTCTGAGCAAAGCCAAGAGCAGGTGATGGCTCTCCCCAGGCAACCCCAGTGATGCTTTCATGAGGGCTGGTGCTGCTCAGAGAACACAGAGGCATGCACCACACCAGGCAGCTGGCACGCCCCAGGGCTCCTCAGGCTGTGAGGCACAGCTCCAACACATGATAAACAACAATATTAGTGAAATGATGTCTAAACAGATCCAAATGGGATCCTCCTGCCAGCAGGCAGGCAGGGAGAACTTCTCTCCGCAGGAGGTGCTCAGAGACGTGCACAAACAACAAGGAAATAGCTTATAATGGTAAGTAGCTTTTTTGACATCTCTCTCCTCTTGATGAAGCTCATCCCGACTCCAGTCACTGAGCATTCTTTTCTCTACACCAAACAGACCCTTTCTCTCCCCATTACACTGCTGGTGGGATAGTCAGGACTTTTGTGGATGCACACTCCCATACTACAAGACAGGTATCTTGCAAAGCTCCTGCTATATTCCCACACCTACCCAGAGGGAAGTTTGTACTTTAGCCCCAAGGACCCCAACTTCAGGCAGTTCAGACTCAGGCTCCATAAACACACAAATCCTGCATGCTGCCTCTGTCCTTGGCACGCAGCACTGCTCAGGGACCAGGGTGCTGGAGCAGGGGGTGGGTTTGATCACCAACAGCAGACAGGAGCAGGAAGGGGAGTGATGGGTGAGGATCTGCAGCAGCCTAACCAGGCAGCTCTCCTGGAATCGCCTGCAGAGCCATAGCTGTGGCTCCCAGTGCTTCCATCCAATCCCCAAGCCGCTCATCTTAAACCAGCACATATCCTAAACCACAGCTATTATACGTTGCTCTCATCCTTCTCCTTGTGGGAGCTATTTACAATAGGTGTTAAAGCATTACAGAAGCGGCCGTCAGCTACTGTATTTATGAAAGCTGGAATCTCCAAGCCAGCTCTTATCAGTTTTAATACAGTTCTCCCAGTATGTGTGTCAGTAGAAATGAGATTTCAAGGGAGCTTTGAGGAACGTCACATCCAGACCGTTCAGCTAAATCCAAGGCAAGCTGATAACCACTGAGAAAAGGCATCAGCCTGCAGCTGTAATGACACATAGAAAGGCACAACAGCTTTCCTCAGCTAGGGGCCAGTATGTCAGGCCAGGTTCCAAGCATTCCCAGTGACCAGCAGGATCTCAGAATGTGCTATCAGGCCTCCCAGGGCCAGGTGCTACTTCCTAGGTAGGGCAGAAAGCCTGCTGTGCCAGCCCCAGGCTGCCCCATGGATATCAGCAGGGCACAAGGTACCTAGATGAAAGCACATAACACATGGTTAGGTAATGACAGGCATGGCAGAGTGCAAGAGTGCGCTGCTTCCAGCTATGGACAGATGGGTTGGCCTGGGCTATGGCAAATCCTGTGCATGGGCACTGAACTCCCCCCCCCCCCCCCGGGCAGGGCTAAAATATACACACTACTCTAGAACAAGTCTGGTGTGATGAAGTCCAGATTTAGAACTGGATGTGGCTTGGGGTTTCCAGACTACATGAAGAATGAAGATTTTTAAGAGGGCAGGGGAAAAAACAAACTATGGGTCCCTGCATGTGTCAGCTTTGAGCACAGCCTGTTACCCAGCTGATGGACAGCAGGAGTTACTGTAGTACTTCTAAAATGTAGAAATTCAGATCTGGACTGAGCCATGAACAAGGGCAAACCAAGTCGTTCTTGAGAGCGGAGCCCAGCTGGATATCTCTGCTCTTGCCTCCCTTTCTGCCTCTTTAGCCACTGGGGCTACAAGATCTGCTGAACTCACACCAACCCACCTCACCTGGGCAGGACTACAAAAAGCTTCTCCATATTTCCATATTTTTCTTGGGTTTCTACCTTAGAGAGGTGCCCAGGGCTGCCCGCACCATCTTGTATGGAAACAGTACTCCCAAGGGTGACAAGAGCATGTGGAGGGAGAAGCCACAGAAACAGCAGAAAACACTCATCAGATTCAGGGAGCCGTCACAGAAGAGCTGATGGCCTTGCTCTGAGGAAGGCAGCGAGAAGCTTCAGGTTTTAATCCCAGGATTTCAGAAGATTCACCCAGTTTGCTCTGCTGCCTGTTTCTCCCCCCATACTTTACCTTGTAGCTCACATTTGGGAAGTTTGAGCTGAAGGCAGCAGGGAGCTGAGGAAACTGTTGCTGGGAAACTGTTCAAGAACCCTGGCTAGACAAGCACCTACAAACACAGCCCTGATGGTACCCAAGCAGCGCAGGTTGGTGAGAGCAACAGCCACCCGGTGATCCCATCAGTCCCTGTATCCAGGCAGATCATCCACTTAATCCCAGCCCAGATAGTTGCAAATTAGATCCTTGTTTAGGACAGACTATCCAATCTAATTAGAACAGTATGTCTGCTAAGCAAGATAGATCATGGTCCACTGGATCCCACTAAAGGTTTGTCTGTGTTCATGCAGAAGTGGTTTCCCCCTCAAACCACAGTGGTGCCGAGTTGCATTTGCTCCTCCTTGAGGTGCAGGAGCCTGGACCACCTTCTCCCCTCTGGGTATTCTCCAGAGTGGATCCACTAGATGCAGGGCTCAGCAATGAGCACTAGATCACTATCCTCAGGGACAGCAGGTCTCATTGCCTCCATAACCTTGGTAATACCATTCTTTTTTATTCTACAGACCAGAGACAAAATTGTTACCTTGTAAAGTGTGCACATTTCTCCTACCTGCCCCTGGGAGCATGTTAGAGCCTGTAACAAGTTCTGCTTTTTGAGTGACATGGTGTTACCTGCCTGCACTGCAGCACTCTGGTTTTGCTGGCTAGCCTCAGCTTTGGAGAGGGACACACAGCAACCCAGGCTAAGCACAAAAGGGGTATGTAGGAGGCAGTTACAAGCTCCTTTAACAGGAAATACTGTTTCCTACACTGAAAAAAAAACAAACAACCCTGCAACCAAAGCATTAGAGCCACCCCATGTGAGGGCATCCCCAGGGCTTCACCTCCACTTGGGGGCAATTCTGCCCTCAAACCCCAGCACAACCCATCTCCAGCCTGCTGCCACAGAGAGCATCGCTTGCTATCTCCAGGAGACAAATGCCTTTCATTCCTTGCCAGCTCTGCTCAGTGGGAAACTAGCTCAGCACAGACAGCAGATGGTTAAACGAATGCTTGTCCCACAAGGCATTGCCCTGAGGGTTGTTTGGGTTTTTTTAAGATCTATGCTTTTCCCAAAGTGCCTGATACTGGGCTTCTGAAGAGCACATCATTCACTTCTCTTGCTCTGAAGCCTGCAGTTATGTAGCTGGGGTGCAGCTGCCCAGCAAGCTCAATGCTAGCAAGCGTGGGGAACTTTGGCTACAACTGTTAGAGCTTTGAAATACAAACCTCTGAGGTTTACAGCAGCAGATGATCCACGTGTTTGTCATGGGCCCAACAGATGTGATGGAAAGAGCTGAAGATACACCCAAATATAGCAGAAACATCCAGAGATGGAGAGCAATTTATACCAAGGCGATTTATATCATGTCCCCTTGGAAATTGCCTCCCCTTCCCTCTTCACTGTCTATTTCTTGAAAGAAATAGAGAGGAAAGCTCAATGAAGCCAGCAGAGCTGTTTCCCCACCCCATGATTTGGCTTTCCTGCAGATGAAGGATGCTCATCACCTTCCTCACTGCACCTCCCACCCCAGGCTAAGCAACAGCCACTCATGTGGCACATTGATCTCAGCTGGGGCCTCCGAATGCTGCCATGTAGCACAAATAAAAAGTGGTAATAGCAACTGCAGACTGAATTAAACATATGAATCACTTCCTCTCCTGGATTTTCCTGCTCCTGTTGTTTCTCTTATCCCCTCAGAAAAAGCCCAAGGAGAACATTCATTTCCTTTCCCTCCTTACTCTACAACGAACACTGAGGGGGTACATTTTCTCTCCTCATTTTCACCTGACAGCCACAGAGCAGTGCCAGTGCTCCCAAGACCATCTCTCCATCACATGGCAGAGCAAACCCCTTGGATGGCTTTAGCAGGAGCCAGAGCCCCTCTAGCTCTCAGAAGGCAGCTATAGCCCTGATTGAACCCTCATCCTCCCTCTTCTGCTGCAGCCTGGGTTAGGGCTCTTTAATATAAGCCCATGCTCTATATGCAACCTTCAAGTGCTCTGTTCTCAGAGGATGGGTACACAGGTACTCAGAGGCCTCTCAGCACATCACAGCCCTTCCTGTAGGCAGCTGGGCACAGCCACTCTGCTGCAATGAGCTTCCAGGGGCACCAGACAGCACACTGCTTTCAGAACAATCTTTCATGCCAAAAAAGGCCATTTCTCCCACCAGCTCACCCCCAGCCTGGCACCAGGGCATCTTCAGCACAGCAAAGAGCAGCTTCTTTAGAGCCCCAAGGAGGCTCATTTACAGAGAAAGCTGTGGCTCTGCCCTGGGAGCAATCCTGCCCGCAGGGTCTCCTGCCAGACCAGCCTGTAATTACGACCAGCAGAGAGGATAAGCTCAGTCAGTTCCCACAGGGGTCTCAACCCCTACCCCGATGGCACATGGCAGCATCACACTCCCCTCCCCTGGCATTCCCCTCCCATACCTTGCCTGCAGTATTGACTGCTCCAGCACAGAGCTAATTACTCCCTGCAAGGAGATGCTGCCAGAGAAATGAGCCAAGCGGGACACCCCAAAGCAACAGAAAGCCTGGCAAGCACAGAGAGTGACAGCACATCTTGCTATAGCTGAAATGCAGATGGATGCAGCCATTATCACCTAAAATTCCATTAAAACCCTCTGCCCACAGACTAAAGATGTAGCACATTGGGGGAAGGCTTTGGCACCAGCTTTTTCTCCTGCTTTGGAATCCCTGGGTCTGTCCTTCCTTGCTCTTCTGACAAGGCAGAGGATGCAGAGCTTGCAAAAGCCCTAAGCCAGACTCTGGTGGCAACATGAAGCATCAAGGTTGCAAAACCCTTTTTGGTTATTAGGGACCAAGACCACTCCAAGCATGCAGGAGCACAGGAGAAACAGACCCTTCCTCATCTCAATAGCAGATACTGCCTTAGGTACCCCCAGGGCCATATTTGTTACCAGCTTGGGGGACTTCAGTGAAAACCGAGAAGGGCGCTAAAGGTTTGTGACAGCAAATGAAGCTGTGCTTCTCTGCCACAGCATCACCCAGGCAGAGAGCAGGGATGAACCACCAGATAAAACCTCCCTTACACCAACTGCTGCTGGGGAAGATGCAGCTCTGGGCTGTGCTTGCTCAGGTCCAGCATTTCAGGTCACGTCAATGCATCTAAGAAACCTTCAATGCAAGATTTTCAACTCTGGGAGCACTCCAAAATGCAACTCAAAGCTTCCACACTGAATAATCACCTTTTATTTGTCATCTGAGACAGCTGAGTGTTGAAGCACTGCAATTTCCTAATGGGGAAAACTGTTTTGTCAGCTCAAGGAAGACTAAATTGTTGCAACCTGAATTTCCATCCACCTCCCCTAAACGCATGCTCCCCCCAGCTCCTCCCATGCCCATCATGAGGCAGTCTGCAGGCTTCCCGTGCCTCTGGTGCCAAGCAAAATATTTTTTTGCCCTGATCCATAGATAGCTATGTCAGAAAAAGCCCAACTTCTCAGTTGCAAAGGGGGTTCACACCATGGCACCAGAAGATTATGTCAGAGCAGGCATCACCTCCATCTTTAAGAATGGTCCAAGTACTCACAGAACAGATAGTTTCATTACAGCAATTAAAGGAGATTTAATCATAAAAGTAGGATTTTACAAGTTCTGAGGAGAACACACAAGACATATACCAGACAGGGTCCTGCATTTCAACTGTTTCCTCAAAATGCAGGGAAGTTTATAGAAAGAATTCCAAGAAAGAGACAGAACATGGCAATTTACCTGAATTTGTCAAATGCTTCAGCCCAAATTCTCTTAAGAGGTTAAGAAAACCAAATCATCAGCCTCCTAAGCCATAAACTGAATTCATCCATCAGAAACCAATGAGGATATCCAATACAAAATAAGAGTAAGTGACAATCAGCACACCCAAAATTCATCACCAGGGGACCTACCCTAGCATCTGATGGCATTAAGAGCCCAGAGATGTGGTTGTAGGGGAACCAAAGGAATAGACTCTAGCTGACCACAGAGACCACACCAGGAATGTGAGCAGTGTAAAGGCAGGTGACATCTCTTATTGACAGACGGCCAAAGTCTTGTAGCCAAGGTGGTAACTGATTCACACACACATTGCTGGGTACTCCACGTATTGCAGCGGCTTGGAGAGAAGATGGAGAAGGCCTCAGTGTCATCACCAAAGAGGCTGCAGAGGTCCCCAGAGCAGCATGCAGCAAAAGCACAGTGCTGAATTCTGCAAGCTGCTGGCTGGGAGATGCTGGGGTGGGATCAGCTGCAGGAGGGCTCAGCTGGTGCTTGGGCAAGCCTCAGCTTTAGACAGGACTGGCGCAGCACTTGTCACAGCTTCATGGGGACAGGGAGCAACAGACCAAGGCATCAGGACAAGAGACCGCAGAGCTCCCAGCCATGGCGAGACTGAAGAGAGCAGGGACTCACGAGTGAGCAATACTGGGATGAGAGGTAGGGAGCTCAGAGTGGTTGTGCTGTCTCCATTGCAACAAAAGCCAGTGACAGCAACAGCTCTGAATTCATACCAAAGCACAATGAATTTAGAACAATAGACAGATCTTCTCTTTTGTTTTTTAGATACAATATGCAATTAACCTGTGGGACTCATCACCACACAGCTAATTGAGAGCAAGGACGAAAGGGAGCTGCAAACAAAGCAGTGGCATGCACAGTGAAGA
The DNA here is from genome assembly GCF_963264785.1 of Psittacula echo. Taxonomy (NCBI): domain Eukaryota; kingdom Metazoa; phylum Chordata; class Aves; order Psittaciformes; family Psittacidae; genus Psittacula; species Psittacula echo. The sequence goes on from NC_137740.1 coordinate 22,458,521, forward strand.
GCATCCATGTTGGCTGGGGGTGGCAAAAGCATCCCCTAGGGTGTTCTTCACCCATGGCTTTCCACAGGAGTGATCACCAGCAAGCCGCTGCCCAGGGACTTGGGCATCTCCGCTGAGAGCATGGGCTGGTTGCTGCTTTCTCAGAACACAGGGAAGCCAAGGAGATGCAGCAACTCTCTGTGCTCCAGTAACTGCACTGAGTGTCATGAGTCACCCTGAGAGCAGAGATGGCCCAGGTATCACACATGGAACAAGCCATGGGCCAGGGTCCCTCCCAGCCCAGCAACGTCCATCGACAGCGTATAGACCACTCTGGGACAAGGCTTGGTACTTATTTCCACTACTTTCTTTACACTATGCTCATTTTGAGGCCATTTTCACCACCCCACAGTGCAAGAAGACTTTATCATACTCGTTAGCAGGAGGTCTGCATCCTAAAACTGCCAGTGCCTCCCAGGTGAGCAGCCTGCTCTTAGTGCACTGCATTCCCAGTCCAACAACAATGTTCCCAGCGCATGCATGTGGTGTTTCCCCTCGCTGCCAGGCACCGTGCCTAGCATAGTGCTGCCCCCCAGAGGACTGGTGTGCTGGGATGCTGCCCTGGAAGGTACTCGGGCAGGATCTATGAACATCCATGTCTCAAAGAAAGCAATAATCAGAAAAAGAGTACCTGAGATCACCCTCATGGAGCAATCTGCTTCTTGCTCCAGCAGCTTTCTGATCACTTATGGCTGAGGAGCACAAAGGAAGAAGGAAAATTGCTTAATGCATGCTTTCTTCACAGGGCTAGTAGAAGGGGGGAGGGCTGTCTTTCCTGGCTAAAACATACTGCTGCTGGCTTATGCACCCACCATACAGTACCACACTGGTCACCTCAAGGATAAATAACAGGAGCGTAAGAGCAGGCAGATGTATTGCATAGATCCCCTTCCCTCAGACCTACATTTCTGAGTCTGCGGATCCACTCAGCCCCCCTTTTTTGCAGGGGCATCATCAGGCAAACCCCAAACCTGCCACCATTCAGCATTCTGGAAGAGTTCCACCAGCAGCCTGTCCCAGCTCAGACCCCGAGCACCGCCACAATAAGGGAAGCAAATCTCCTCAGATATATTTGGAGAGAGTCCCCAAATTCGCCATGCAAAGCAGCGCCTGCCATTCCTAGTAGCTGGGGAAAATGACTACTCAAATCCACTGCAATTGCTGCCAGTAACGAGAATTGTTCAGGTGCAAAACCAGATGGATTAATGACCCACTGTCTCTCAAGAGCCCATCCCTCTCTGCATCCCATCCCCTATGCTTCAGAAAGGCATAAACCTCCTCTAATATGCCTAATCGCACACTATGTCATCACCAGGAACCTTTAACCTGCATCTAGCTAATGAAAATGAGAAGTTGCTTCTTCCTTGCAGAATCAGCAGTACAGTTCCCGGCCTCCTCAGCCTCATGCAGGGCAATGCCATCATCTCTGATGACCCCCCAGCTCTCAGAGCCTGCAAACCTTGTGGCAGAGCAAACACTCCTGTCAAGCCCAAAAATCAATGCTAGCAGCATGGGCAGAAAGCAAGAGGCCTGACATCCTCATACCCAGAAGGGTAGCTGGGCTGTGTGGACCAAATCTAAGCCACCACCTCACCTCCTGCCACAGCCAGCAAGCTTACACGGATGAGACCAAACATGCAGCAATGCTTCCCCAGTATGTTCTCCCAGGCTCAGCAGGCAGTCATCTTTAATAAGGAGCCCTCCAGGTTTTTTTCTTTCCAGAGATTTTCACCACAAATTGAGCTCAGTTTCATTTTATTTTAAGCATTCACAGCACACTCAGCAATGAGTCCCCCTGCTTAGCACCACTCCACACAGCTTATGTATTTGGACCCTGCTGCTTCCAGCTGTAGATCTCAAAGTCCAAAACTGAGTAATTCTCACACAGTCTCTCTGGGTCACCGGTGATTTTATAGCAAAGCAGCCTCAGTTGCACCCAGACCTCCTCTTCCTCATCTCAGAAAGCACCCAACAGGTAAGCTGATGACAGGAAGAAGCTCTGGCAGCATGGCCCAGGGGCAATAGGACCTGGCAAGGAGACCTGTCCCTAGCATCCTCCACCTGCCAACAAGAGGTGTTTAAGATGAGGCATATAGCACTCCTGATCCCCCTCCAAGAGGATAACTGAACTCAGCAGCTCTCTTCACACAGCACAGCAGCTAATGGTGTTAACTACCATCACCCAGCTGTCTGGTGGCCCCATTCCCCTGACACACGTGCACCAGGCTTTTCCTCAAGACACCAGGTCCCTTGGAGCAGAGATCTCCCCAAGGAGGTGTAGAGCAGGACATGAGCAGCAAGGAACCAGGAGTGACAGCGGCTGGAAGAGGGTGTTTAACAGCTCAAGCAAGACAACGAGAAAGTAATTAATTTCAATCAACTCATTCTACACCCACATGGTTTTTATTTTATTACTTTGGAAATGGCAGAGGGTAATTTATCGATCAAAGGAGGAGATGTTGCTGAACAATTAAAATGAATGCTGTGTCTGGGTGCTCACAGATGCGAGCCAGAGGGACAGCTGGTGAGGGGTGGGAGGGTGCCAGGGTCCAGCAGGGAGGAGGAACAGGGAAATCCTGCATCAACCAGGCTTCTGGAATTGCAAAGGTCTGACAGCACAGTGCCAAGAGATGGCTTTGGGTACATTTATAGCAGGTAAGAATACAGCTGCTGCTGGTGGGACATCCCATATGGCCACAAGCAGGGAAGTGGCACAAGGGTGCTCAGACACAGCAGCTGCAGAGGGGAACTCATGGTGTGAGCATTCAGTCGCAGGATCCTCCCAACCTAAAGTCTTCACAGAGCAACTTTACAATGGTCCACCTCAAGTGCCTGGACGCAGACCACTTCTAGCTTAAAAATGTCAAGGAGAAAATGCCAAAGAGATAGCAAACTCATGCTATCCAGCGCTGGCAGAGAAAAGTAGAGCCTGCCTGGGAGCTAACAGAGCATTGTGCCTCTCTTCTAACCTAGTCTTCCGCAAAGCTCAGCCTCCAGGCCCAGCAGAAAGAGTCAATGACACTGCCAAGGCTGGAGGCACCCATCCAACACTTCCAAGACCCAACAACTTACTGCAGGTAGGGTTTGGGCCAGGCTATGGGAGATGAAGCTGAGCAGAGGTTGAGGATTCCTTCACCTCAAGTGAGCACACATGTGCCCAGGATGAGTACTGTAAGGAAAACCTTGAGGAAACACTGAGTTCAGCTGCTGTGAGATAATTAGGATGGAAAAGAAAATGAAAGCCTGTGCAATGGACCAAAAATCCTTTACAAGGGACCGGGGCCAGCAAGCATCCCTGGGTCACCGCCAGCACCGCCTGCCCGGGGATGCCCAGCTCCCCAGCAGCCTCCCGAGCAGCTCCGTGGGCAGGAGCCCCATCTGCCGGCTTGGCCACGGAGGATGCACATCCCAGCTCCGCAGAGCAGACCATCACTAGGCAGAGCGCACTCAGGAGCCAGCGCTGCCGCGGGACCCCCCGGCTCTCTCAAAACCACCTGAGCGGGTACAGGGGATGCTCCACGGGAGACAAGCCCACGGACAGCCCTGCTCCCCCCACAGCCCACCAGAAACCAGCCTTACCAGGCCACCAGAGTCTTACCCAGTAGCCACCTTCTCTTGACCACTGTTGCCATAAGACTGCAGACTGCTTTGCTCCTCACACACAGGCATACAAGCACACTCAATCTTCATACAGATGCAATAGTGATGTTTTACCCATCACCCCCAATAGGGTGTAAGTCAGCCCCCTGAGACTGAAGAACAAGCCCTTTCTGATACCCCATTCAGGGCCACAGCATGCAAAGCACCAGCAGAGAAGGCAGGTTGGAGAAACCAAAAGGCTAATGTCAGTTGAGCAGAAACACTAAATATTTACACAGCCTGCCATCAGCCCCCAGGCAAGGAGGCGGCAACTGTACAATTTAAATGCAACCAGCATAACAATTTTTGTGTAACTAGGCAAGCAAGAAAATTACTTAAACATACCCAATGTAGGGAATTAAACTCAGTCAGGACAAAGAGAATCAAGTGTTTGGGCAGCGCAAAGAAAAAGCACAGCTTCTGGGGATTCAATGTAGTCACAGGGTACTGGTGCCCCCAAAGCACAAGGGGGGGCCCTCACCCACCACCATACCAGAGCCAGCACTGGGGTGGAACAGCACTCAGCTGCTGTCAGCAGCACCAAAGGAGCTCTTGGGAAGAAAGTACCCCCTTCCCTGGGAACAGCAGGGCAACAAGGGGAGGGCCATGGCAGAGGGAAGCACTTGATGGCATCAGGATGCAATTACTGGGACTGGAATTAAACTGGGACTTCGGGGCTCATAAAAGAGCAATATGTACAAGGTGATCACAAAATAGTGTCTCAAAATAAATGCAAATAATCCCTTAGAGCTACTTGTTTGCTGTTTCAGGCTCTTAAATACTACATATAGCCAGGCAAAGGACATTGCTCTGCAATCAGTGCCATACACTACAACAGTTACAGGACCACAGCTCCAGCAGCACAGCACTTGGGGAAAGGCCCCCAGGGCTCAACACACAGCCCACCAGCCCCATACCCTCTGCTTTGCAGAATCAAACCTTACCTGAACTTGTCATCAGCTGTAAGCAGTGCAATAAATGTTGGTTTGTTCTGACTGTGCTCCCTGCCTTCAAGCACCAGGCTACAGAAAGGACCAAGGGGAAACCTCATGTGAGCAAGACAGCCCACAACCCCTGAAACAACCCAAGCAAGAACTAAGAGCCCTGGGTTAAGCTTAAATATAGCCTTTAGTACAGGGTGGGGGGAAACCCAGGTGAGGCCATTTAGGACACTGCCATCAGCCAGCCAGCTTTGCAGGTGAGGCAGTGGCTCATCTCTGCTAGATTTAAAGAGCCAAACAGAGTGTATGTATTGGGGAAAAACAGCTTTCTTGCAAGGAGGTTACCCAGGCTGGGTGAAGGAGCAGAGATGCTGAGTGATGGGACAGTACTCACACCTCGTGTGGGCAGCCCAGAGGATGCATGCCACTGTTAACTGTGATGTTCCCAGGTGAACCAAGATACACTTCTGTTAATAAGGGACAGATGACAGGACAGGGGCCCTGACATAAAGTCTCCTCCGTCGCTGTGGCCACCCTCTTGAAGAGCCTTGCACCTTCAGAAGGAATGTAATTGCCACTGGCATTCCTGCCTGTAGGAAGGCAGGGGTGGTTGCCGCAAAGCAAGGACTCACCTTGCTGCCTTCTCCCACCAAGCACGTCTGCACCAGCAAGGTTAAGGTTTCGCAGGTGTTTATGAAATACCTTTGCTTGGCTTCATCTCTGAGGTTTTTTTTACATCAAGCCACCCCACGACTATACAGGCTCTCTTTTGCTGCCCTGGCCCTCTCAAGAGGGGAGCTGTGAAGAAAGCACTTTTTAAAAGCCAACCTGCAGAGACTGACACCATCTGCTGTTAGCTCCAGGGAATTATCCATGCCAAGACTGTAGCAATGTGCGCGGGGTCTGGAGCAGACCCAGCCAGCACCAGCCGCTGAGCAAATACATGCCATCCCATCCAGTATCACAGATCCCAGTGACAGATGCTACAGACTGGGGTCTTGTGGTGTCCTTAAAAGTGGTGGCCCATAAGGAAAGCCGAAGTTACAGCCATTCCCATTTTCTGGAGGCACACATTGAGTGACTGGACCACTCCAACAAGTGCCAAGCGTCTCCTGACAGAGCCAGGAGAACAGGTTTAGCAGCTCCCTGGAAAAACCCGAGAATCCCCATGAAATGAAACACAGACATGCAAAGCTGGTGTGCAGGCAGGAACTTCAAGGTGCAATGGTACATTCAGGTCTGTCGCACACACCTTCAGGCTGGGGCCATGGGACAGCCGTGTTAAAAACTGCCCATGGGACCCCAGGGGACAGTGTCCCAGGGAGAGGATTAGGTCTCGCTGGGAAGAAGCAGCACACCGCAGCAGCCACCTTTCCCCTGGCAAGCTACTGCCGACCTCCACGAGAGGGCTTTGCTGCACAAGGAAACGAAGTCAGAGAAGCTCCACTTACAACCTGCTTCCAGTTCTGTCGTGTGTTTTCCCCACGTCTTTTTATTGAGAGCTTAGCAGGCAGCAGTGGGACACAGTCCCTAAGGATTACATCCAAAGGCAATACTCATATCGCATTGGAATTGGACAGCATTGGAAACAGGCACCTTTTTTATTTCCTGAAGCCTCTCTTTCCCGGGTGAGCTGCATCCCAGGGGGCTGAGCCAACATTCCCAGGGTACTCTGCCACCAAATCTGTCCCCAAAGCAAGATGCAGCCTTCAGCACTAATGCACCCGCTTGTGAAATGAGTCAGCCAACACGTTTTGGGAGGCACAAGGCTGTCACCTGTAATCCCTCCCATCAGAGCCAAGGCTTTGAAGCACATCTGATGACAAATGGGGCAGTGTCCTTGTTCCCACGCGCACATCCCCAGAGATAAGCGCCTGTTGGACTGCCACCATGGGAACTCACACGGCAGAGGAGGAGCAGGAGAGAGGAAGACGAATCTTCTGCCCCTGGCGTGACCAAAAGTATTCACCCTGATTCGTGCGTGCTCATGCTGATCTCTAGCAGGAGACACGAATCATGGTGTAGGTATTTGTAGGTACAAGTTGCAGGCCACCAGCTCTGGTAAAAGACAACACCACACCACACATCACCAGCCCTTACAGACGCAAACCCCTCTTGGCTGAACAGATGCACTGATGCAGCTGGTTTGGGGTAGCACTGCCTTAACTGAAGACCTCCCAGGAGCAGGTCCCTGACTGTCAACGACCTCAAAGCAGTGGGGCTTGGGGTAGGGCAGCCCCTTAATCTCATGGGGTTTGACTCCCACAAAGGTGAAGCCTGGCCGTCCCTTGCCAGGCAATCTCCAGGCTTGCTTTGGGGTGAGAGGAGCACATCATCTCTCAAGGTCACTTCCAGCCTCCTAGCCCCCGATCTAACAAGAAGCGACGCACAGCCGGGCAGGCAGGAGCCGCAGGGGGACGCAGCGGCTGCTTTTGTGCACCAGCTGCTTCCTCTGAAAAGAGTGCTGGAGCGAGACACAGCTGAGCACACGGCCACCCTCCCCACCTCCTCCTGCTGCTCAGGAGCTTCTCCCCACCTGGAAAGCTCTGCAAGGATAGGACAGCTATGGACAGACAGCTCTGTCTGTCCATGGCACCAGGACCGCCACATCTCCAGTGACCAAGGATCGTGCTGTCACAAGCACAAAACTGTGGCGACTCCCAGCTCAGCTCTCCCAGGGAGCTGAGCTGCCCTGCCACCAGCCTCCAATCTAGTGGTGGTGACAAGGGGGGACCCAAACCACTCCACCGCCTGATGCCTTGTCACTGGCAGCATGTGCCTGCTATAAAGGATAGACTGTGCTCAGGTTTGTCCATCCTCTGCCAGCAGCCCACCCAGTGCTCTCCACCAATACCATCTAGCAGAAGGGGATGTCTGTGTTCCAGTGTGGGGCATGGGAAAGTGCAGGGCTGCAAGGCACTGGGGTGACCTGGGACGGGACCAGCCTCATAGCAGGCTTTGGATCAGAGCCTGGCTCCATCCTCAGATCACCAGGCAGCACACACCAGTTTAGAGCTGCTCCCCCTTCCTCAGGGAGGGCTGTGGAGACTCGAGGGGTGGCTCCTTCCTCCTGCCATTGTCACCCTGTTTATTTTTAACAGCCCTCCCTCCTGCTCAGACATGACTTCCTCCCAAGAAAGCATCTCCTGGTGCTCTCTCAGCACCAGTCAGCCCCATACCACCACCCTGAACTCTGGGCAGCCAGGCCCTCCCCGCCTGGCCACAGACCAGGGACATCACATCATGCTCTCCTGAGCTGAAGGCAAATGCTCACTCCATTGCCCTTTCCAGGGAGGAAATTGTGGCAAGTCCAGTGCGTGGGGCACTGCAGGGGCCAAAGAAGGACAAGGTCAAGCGAGTGGCATGCATGGCCCTGGCCACCTCCCTGCAAAGTGGTTCTTTAACACAAAATGCATCAGTGGAAAACCTTGGAAACGAGGCTGGGAGAAATTCAACCTGCAAAGGGGTAACCAGCACTACCCTTTAGAGACAATGCTCCAAGAAAAGATGGGAGAACAAAGCTATGAATATCCAGTGGGGATTTTACTCAGCTCCTCCTCACGGTCATTGTTCACATCCCTCTGATATTTGCTTTCCATTAACACGAAAGCCACAGGGAAAGGCCACTCTCACCCACAGTGATTAAAGAAGTGGCACTTCTGTTTGCCAATGGGCACTGCTGCCAGCCCTCACCAAGCACTGGAGCTGGAAAGGGGAGCGTGGCCCCACTAGCCCTGCACAGGGTAAATCCCAGCTTGAAAACACCAGTGAGTGTTTTGCAACATTCCCCAGCCAGCTGCATCACACCACAGGGAAGAAAAGCTCCAGTTCGCTCCCTGTCCATCCTTCCGTCCCTTCAGCCTTCCCACGGGAGCTGTGCCTTCCTCCGGATGCGACTCCTCCCAGCCTCTCCACCATGCCAAAGGCACACAGGGTCAAATATTCAACCCTTGAGCAAACAGGGCTGTGAATGGGCAGCAGCTCCCCTGCCAGCCCTGCCCTTGGGGCTGCCAATGTGCTCAGCCCTGGGTCAGGGCAAGATTTGGGTCTGGGGGTCTCGCCCTCACCCCAAAGAGGTGAGGATGGCCCATTGCCCCTCCACATCCCCCATCCCTGCAGGACTGTGGCTGCCTGTTGATGTTGCTGCCCTGGGCTGGTATCGCATGAGAAAACACATAAATTCTTCCTGCCTTGAAAAATAGCAGCCCCATTGCCATGGAGACATAACCCAGCGCTGCTCCGGTGGCCCCCTCCGCCCAGCCAAGGCAAGGCAGGGATGCTTGCTAACCCAGCACTGCACCACAGCAGAAACCTGCTTCCTCCCCTTGCTCCCAGCTTGGCACTTCCATCACCTCATGTTCCCACCATCCCCAGAATGGCAAGTGATGGAGGGAGCTGGGATGGAGGACCACATGCACCAGCAAAGCCCACCTGCCTGTGCTGCTCCATGCCTGGGCTTGCAGGAGTAAAACTGGATGGGATGAGGCCAGCAGGGATTTCTTTGCTTCCTACTGTCAAACCAGCTGCTATTCTGCCCCTTTTCTAGTGATGCTCCAGCCATGCTCTGGCTGGGACCCCAGCTTCGTGAGGAATGGTGTGAGGGGAGGCTGCTGCTGCTGGGCTGCCTGTGCCATGCTGCCCGCATCCATCCGTTTGCTCCAGGAGGGGAGCAGGGCACCATGGCATGCAATGCAGACCCCCAGCCCAGGGGCAAGAAGAGTAGGCACCCATGGGACTCCCAGAGCCCAAACCCGGTGTGGTACTGAGGCTCCCACCCCTGCACCCCTTCTTGCAGCCCTCACTCCCCTTTCCTGCCTTTTCCAGCCCACCCTCCAGATTTCCAAGCAAGCTGTGTCCTTCCTGCCCTTCATGGCAGGGCTGGCGTGCCCCATCCGCCCAGCCAGCCATTTACTTCTCCATTTCCCTTCCTGTTCTCCTTTCCCCAGGGGCTCCCTCCCTGCCCCACACCTCTGGCTTCCATCCCACTCTGCCTGACCCAGGGCCACTGAGCTCTGCTGGCAGGGTGAAGCCCAGGGCTTGCCAAAGCAAACAGCAGCAGGAGGAGGGCGGCCAAGGCCAGAGCAGGCAAAGGGCAGAGTCCACCAGCAGACCATGCCTTGCTGCTCCAGGGTGGGGAGGTTCTCCTGGCTTTGTAAATGCTCTGGCTTGTTTCCATGCACCCTGGAGCACAGCAGGCAATGTGTGGTGGAGGCGATGCCTTAGCTGAGCAGAGCCCCGGGGATGCTGAGCAGCAGGTTTGGGGGCGAACACCCTCTGTGGTTTTCCATGTGAGTCTGAGCTTCATGGGGTGCTGGAGACCAAAGGAAAGTAGATCCAGGGCTTAGTCTCCTGCAAACAATTTATAGCAAGGTCTTTTCCTCCCACTCTGCTTGCTGCCAGGAAAAGCAGCAGGAAAATATTTCCCTGGGAATTGTTTTTGTTCCTTCCTCTGTGTCTGTACGCATGAAGCTCTCCTCTGCCTTGGACATGTCTCAACCTGTCCCGAGGCTCAGATTAATCCCCTGCACCAACAGGGATGACAGCTGAGGTCAGACGCTGTCAGCAGAGGTGAGGAGGAGGAGGAAGAGACCTTCCCCCCAGGAAACCACAGACGTTCCCAACCAGAACAGTGAGCATGAACAACAGGCAGCCCTGCCTGCTTCTCCCAAGCTGGAGGTCACCCTGCAAAGTCACAGAACACCGGAGCATCCCACACAGGAGGGGAGCTTGCTGCTGGCAGTACCAGAACACAGCAGAGCCTAAAGCCTGGCTTAAGGGAAAAGCTGGGCTGAGCTGAAGTAGCTGCAGGCAGCAAATGCATCTGCAGCCTGGCAGTCCCTCCAGCAGCACAGCTGCTCCACACAGGTACCCCAAAACAGGTCAACAGCAGCCAGTACCTCCACTTCACCAGCCTGGGAAAGGTCTGGATGTCTTCCTTGGCTGTTGCTGCAGGGAAAGGGAGAAAAGATGAATCACACCCCTTGCCTTCACCAGAGAAGCAAGCCCTGCAGGCTGGGCTGGGCCACAAGAGCTGGTCAGTCATGGAACAGCTGCCTGCAGTCTCAGCACTCCACTGCCCACCCAGCAGGCAAGCTGGGATGGAGGGAAGGTGAGGAAACTGGGATGGCAGGAGAGTGCGTCCACCACAAAGCCAGTCCCTTGGAGGACAAAGTGCTCAATGCCATCCCTGAGCACCCAAGACAAGGTCAGGAGAGCTCAGCTCCAGCCAGTGATGCTCTACGGCCCCTTCTCAGGCAATTTACCTACCCCTCATCCGGTTTTCCCCTCTACCTTGTGTGACTGCCTGGGAAATACATGATGACTATCTGCCTGTAGCTCTAAGCCCTTCCCTCCCCCTCTCCTCAGGCTCCATCACCAACAAATCACCCTGCTGGGAGAGTGGGCCAGAGGAAACCGGAGGCACAAAACCTCAAACAGAGCTTTTTTTCTCCCCTCCATCCCGCTCCCACTAGCAGCTCTGCATTTCATTACCCAGCCAGGCCAGCTCTTGCTCAGCTGGGGAGAAGGGGCGGGGGGGGGGCCCTGCGGGGTTTGCACATCGGGAGCAGAAATCACAACCAGAAGACCAGAACAGAATTGTTTGTGTTTGTCACCATGCCCCAGCACTCACCTGGTGCTGACCTTGCCCTCCAGGACCTGTGCTGGCCTGGAATAGCTTTCCTCAATTGAGGTCCCTCCATGCCAAGGGAGCTCCAGGCACCCTCCAGCCAGCTTCTCCCACCGCCAGCCATCCCCTCTCAGTGCTGACCCCCTTCTCTGCCCTGCTTCAGCCTGGCAAAAGCGCTTGGATGCTCCTTGGAAGAAACCCCGGGTTTTTTAGTGAGCCTGGCCAGCTGGCTCAGCCCTGCCGGCAAGCTTCGGTGCCTTCCTTCTGCCCTTGCTCGCCTCCCCTTGGGATGGGAGCACCCATCGTTAAAACCGAGAATGTCCCTACCCAGGGAGAGCGGCGACAAGCCCCCACTCCCCTGCAAATGCTCCCCAGCCCGCAGGGGACCGGGGAGGGGGCCCCCTCCACCCACCCTGAACATATATTGGCAGAGCTTCGCCACAAGCACAGTACATTGGAGACAGATGCAAGCCCTGCAGCGGCGTGAGCGCAGGCAGGGATCCAGACGTGCCTCATCAGCCTTTTGAGCCATCATTTAAGCAAGAAGTCCTGCGACACAAGGCTTCTGCACCTCTCCCTGCCCCGCAAAACCCCCTGCCCTGGGGTTTAGACCTTGGCAAAGCATGCGCCCCCAGGGCTGCTCCGGTGCCTCCAGCTCCCAGGCGGGAGAGGCCCCGTCAGTCGCAGCCCCGCAGCGCTGGCCTCCCTCCCAGCAGCTCTCCGGATTCCTGAGCGCTGACACAGGATGCTGCAGCAATGAGTGTGCGGGGCCTTCCTCCCCTGCCCCAGAAGAGGAGGGACGGGCGTTAATACTGGGTCACATCAGGCCAGGAAGGCGCATCCGGAGTGAAATCTGGAGCCTCTTGCGAGCCCCGACCCCTCGCTGCCCATCGCCTCTCAGCCCCGCGGGCTTCTTCTGGCTGGCGCCGGTCCTGGCGCACATGTATAGCTGGCTGTACCTTTAACGGCCGAGGCAACTCACACCATTAACAATTGGCAACAGCCAGTTTTAAATCATTCCCTGTCTCCGGAAGGTATCCCTGATGAGAGCTGCTGCTCATCCACCCTACAGTCACTCCGTGCCGACTACAGCAGGGAAAAAGCAAAAGGCTGCCGCTCACCCTCCTCCCTGAGCATTGACCAGGCAGCCTGGCTGCCTTGGCTCCTGGCTCCCGCTGCCCCTCCACCGGCATATATCCCGCCCTCCAGCTGCACTAAGGGATCTTCCCAACTGCTCTCCTCTGCCAGGCTCTCAGAGGACCTGATCTGAGCTGGGGAAAAGCAGCTGGCTAGGTGAGTGCTTCCAACAGCTCATTGCTATTATAGGAAGGTGAGGATGCTGCCATCTTGCCATTAAGTCATATCCTCCCTGACCCAGTGAGGTAGTTTCCATAGGAGTTGCCCTCTCTTCCAAGTGATGGAAGCTTTTATTTTTATCTGGTTTATTTAAGCACTTCTCTTCCCTCCATCAGTGTTGGCCTGGGCAGCAGATTTAGGTCACTAGCCTCTCCTCAAGATCATTCCACCTTCATTGCTCGGCTGTCCCATCTCATCATCTCACCTCTGCAGCAACCTAAAGGCAGCACCAAGAGCAGAAGGAAAAGTCTAGGGATCAAAGCAGCATGACAGGACAGATGAATTAAGGAAAACAGAGCTCACTTCGGTAAAAGTGATTATAGTGATATATTTTTATAAAAAGAAAGACACCGAGGAGGAACAAAACAAAACAAAGAGCAGAAAAGTTGATACCAAATGGAACACAGGATCATCACCACATGTCTTTTTCAATTTGAGACTCATTCTCCAGTGGAGCGTGGACTCCTCTATAACACGCCTAAGCTCACTGGCAGCTGTCGTGCCTTGGTTATTTTTTCCTGTGGCTCCCTGAGGACATACACATCCCAGGGAGCAAACCCCACATGTTATGAAAACACAGCCACAGGAACAAGTAACAGCTCTGCACTGGCATAGCAGAGGTGGCTCCAGCAGCCAATGGAGCTGAACCGGGTCTTTCGGGGACACGGCACTGTGGTCATCAGCCAGTAAGCAAGAACTTGCTCACCTCAGATAGCTCCATGGAGAGGTCACACAAGCCAGAGGGAGCTGCGCTGGCACCTCTGAGTCCTCTTTGCTGTATTTTCAGAGGCCAACAGCAATTATGCCATTGCACAACTCCTCTCTCATGGATAAAAGAGATAGAGCACTGCTGGTGATCTGTGCCAAGGCGAGGCTGGGTCTTGTCTACAGAGGGACGCCAGAGCCATGTAAACCAACCAGACCAGATGTTTGAAAAGCAGCTGGGTGCCCTGAAAGCCTTGAGGTTTGCCAAGATGCTCCTGATCAACTCCTGACAGCCAAGAGAAGTACTCCCAACCCATTCCAGCACTCAGGAGCTGACTGCAAGCCCTGAGCAAAACCATTCACTTCCACAGAGATACTGTTGGGGAACAAGGAGTGGGACTGAAGTTCTCCATCCCCTCTCTTGGGAAAGAAGCTGTGTTTACATGGGAGCAGCAGGCCGTTTTCACCCAGTAGCCCAGCTTCTGACTAAGAAGAGCAACCTGTGCCCTCCCAGCAGGATGTCCTGCAAGAGAGCAGAAGAGGTGGGGGGAAAGTCCTCTGTAGCCAACTTCTTCCTCCTCCCAGAAAGGTCTGGGAGGTGACTTCATCTCCTGTCCCACAACCATGCTGCTGAACTCCAGGGTTCTCCTGGAGAGCATCTGGACAAGTGAAGCAGGGACAGATCCTTCCTGTCACCTCCCAAAGGTCATCATATGGAAAGAAATGTCTCATCACATGCAATTTCCTTGGTGTTGTCTACCAAACTAAAGTTGTCTGTCACCATTAAGTGTAATTATCAAGAAAATTAAGATAGTGGGACTTTCACTTTTATGTGAGAATAAGGGTTATTCTATAATATGTGAGAATAAGAGAATAGGGAGCTACCGACTTACACAAATACCAACAGAGATCCCTCTAAGCCCTCCAGACCAGGCAGCTTCTCCCCCACCACAAGTCCTCCCCTCACTGCCGCCTTAGGACTTCGAGAGGACTGAGCCTCACCTCTCCAGTTCTCACTGAAACAACGTGTAAAGCCTCCAGCCCATAAATCCAGGGCCCCACATAGGGACCTTGGTGCCTCCTGACACGTGTCAGCCACGCCAGAAAAAGCTAAACACAAGGAGCTTCACATTGGTCATTACTCATCTTCCACACTGTTCCTGCCCAGGCCAGCTCCCTGAGGTTCAGCTAGATATCCCAGGCTGCACTTCACAGCACGCAAACATCTTCCTTGACTCACAAGAGATGCAATCCTCAGTTGAAAAGTTCATTAATTAGGAGCAGAAACGCCTCTAGTGAATCTCCCAGCGAGAAGGAAAAAAAAAAAAAAATCCACAATTCAGTCTTAATTACAAGGCCTTAGGGCACTCCAGAGTCACTGTGAAGCAGAGCCCAAACTTTTCTCCCCACCCGTAAGAGCAGGAACTTCAACCCAGTTATAGCTTTACAGACAAAGAAAAGAAAAAACATAAATAAAAAAAGGCAGCCCTGATACTCATCACTTTAACTGTTGCACAAGTAACAGCAAGGAGGAGGCACTGAAAAACACTGCTGGCAGAGCAGTAAGGGCGCGGGAGCACAGCCCGTGTCCGGGAGGATCCACTCCCACGTTCCCGGCCTAGACCTCCGGCCAGGCAAAGCAGAAGTCCGGCTCCCGGCCCCTCCACAGCACGGGGCCAGACTGCGCGCAGCTGCTCTGCCGGAATTCAGCAACCGCTTTCCACCCACGGAGCGTGACTCTGCACATTAGGTACTTTCTGAGCAAGACCTCAAATGCCACAGCAGCTCCAGCCCCGTGAAGAAGCTGCAGCCGGAGGTGCAGGGAGAGTACCTGGAAGATCCTGGGAAGAACTCCAATCGCCCGGAGAGAGCTTCCCTTTCTTCCCGGAGGAGCTGGACTCCAACACACCCTGAGCCTCTGGCGAAGCAGGGTGGATCCAGCCACAGATATGCAGCAACCACACCCTGGCTACTGCCTGCCTGGCTCCCGGCGACCTCCTCCCCGCGAGCCGAGCGGGGGCACACACGAGGACGAGGCTTGTACAGTTGAAAATATTTAATACGTGTTGTACACGTAGAATTACATTTTATACAAAACAAGACACATCACTGAAGGAGAACACTGTACAAAATCCCTACGGGAGCCCCAAGCCTTTATACAACAAAGACCAGGAGTTACCAAGCCTAACAAACAGGCTCAAGGACTTGCCGTCAGACCGTCTGTAAACTTCGTTTCTCTCAATAAAACACTTTTAAAAAGCACCATGTAATAGTTCTGACCTAAACATTCCCAAAATAGAGACTTTATTTAATAAACTTAATACTTTCCAAGCTTAAAATACTACCCGGTGGGTGCGCCCCCGGTGTCGGCAGCTGCGGCAGAGCCTCCCAGGGGCGCCGGGGAGGGGAATTCCGGGAGGGTAGGGCCGAGGGCGCTTCCAGGGCGGATGCCGCCAGACGGGACCCAGTTTGCCGGCGGGGAAGTGCTGCTGCCGCCCCTGCCCTGCGGCGCTTCCCGTGCGCCCCGGGAAAGCGCCGGGACTCGCCGGCGCCGCTCTCCCTCTTCCGCCGGACCGTGGGTGCGGAAGGAGGGCGAGGGGTATCACCTCTCTGTCCAGCTGCCCGTCCGTCCAACAGGGCCCCCATCCCCGCGGCGGAGGGCCAGTCTCTGCGGCCCGCGCGTCAAAAGGCCACGATGGCCGTGCTCCAGGGGTTGAGGGTCCGCAGCACCGGCTCGTCGCAGCAAATCTGTCCCGGCTCGGCCGCCGCGTCGGTGGGTGTCGTGGCGGCCGTTGCCTCGCCGCCGTCAAGGGGCGCCCGCCGTCGGCTCTTGGGCTCCTTACTGAGCAGTCCTGAGAAACTGGAGCCGAAGATGCTGATAAGGCTGGCGACGTTGCCTGTCTCCATGTCCTCCTGCTCGCCAGGCGGCGGCTCCTCCTCCACGTCGCGGCGAGGTTTCTTTACTGGGGAGCCCGCCTGGCCCCGCTCGCCGGCGCTCCGCTTCCGGGGGCAGTGAGGCGGCGGGGGGGCCGCGGACTCGGCGGCGCAATCCGAGCGGCTCGCCTCGCCGCCCGCCGCCGCGCAGCAGCAGCTACACCCGCAGGAACAGCGCCGCGGCCGGGGGCCCTCAAAGTCCGCGCAGGGCAGCCGTGAGCCGCCCCGATCAGCTTCGTCCTGCGGCGGCGGCGCCCCGCCAGCCGCCCAGGCGGTGGTGCAGGGCGGCTTCTCGTCCTCGGGGGACCCGCAGGCGACGGGGGGCGGCTCAGGAGAGCAGCCCGGCTCGCTCAGGTAAACCTGCCGGGCGCTGCGCAGCACCAGCGACACCAGGAGGTTCTTGTGGAGCTTGAGGCCGCCGCGTTGACCCCGCGCGCTGTAGATCTTGCCGAGCGAGATACTGACGATGCGGTGCGCCTCCAGCTTGAACTCCATAGCGGACAGGGGGCGACAGGGCCACCGGGCTGAGGGGAAGCCGTGCGGAAGCCGCGCCAAACCTCCCGTGACCACCCGCGGCACAGACCTGCCCGCCGCTCCTTCGCGCCGCCGACTGAGGCGAGCACACCCGCCCGGCGACTTTTTATACTGCCCCCGCCCCGGCCAATCAGGGCGCCCCGCCGACCGCTCCAACCGCCGGCTGGCCCCCGCGCGCCCGCGCCTGCCAATGGCGACGCAGGGGAGCAGGTTCGAACGCTCTCCCGGCGGAGATGGCTCTTAAAGCGGCAACGCCAGCGAGGGGTTTGTGGTGGGGTCCTCTCGCCGGCGGACGCCGGGGGACAGCGGCCAGGACTGCGGCAGCACCCTAGGCTCGGCAGAGCCCCAGCTTCACTGCACCCTGTATTGGCTTGATCACACCGACAGGCAGCAGTGGGGCCAAAACAACTGAAACATTTAGGAAGGGGAGATGGGGAAACAACAAACCAAACCAAGAGTGACTCGGTTTTGCAGGTTAGAAATGTTTCTCTCAATTTCAGCACCAGGCTCTGAGATCTTGTCGTGTTCGAGCATGTGTTGGCTAGAGGGGGAAGTGCAGCTTTGAGTACTACAAGGAATATCTCCCCTGACATGGAGCAGAAAGCCATGCCTGCCCCACTGCCAGGCAGAGATCTGCCCCAAGGGTCTGGCAGCAAAGCTCACAGAGAGGCCAGGACAGAAGATGAAGATCCACAATGAGGTCAGGTAGAGATGCAAGACAGGATGGGGGAGGACAATATGCCACCAGCATCTCCAGGGGTGATGGGGTCTGCGGCAACTCTTTGGGAACTGAAACTTTGCTTTGCCATAGCTGTGAAACATAGTGTCAGGGCCAGACTGGTGGCTGGGGACTGCAGGAGACAACCCACCCCCTAAACACAGCTCCAGGCACCAGGGCAGCCTCCAAGAAAGCTCAGGGGGTGTTTCAGGGCTTGTAGTGGGGACCCTCCTTCTTCCACCGAGGAGCAACCACCATCTGCAAGGAGGCAAGAAGTGAAAGGACCCAAAATTAAGGAAGTTCAATGTGCTGCCCTGGACCATCAGTTTCCATTCCAAGCTGACAATGTGACAACTTGCTTTCATCCCTTTTTTTCCAAGAGATTTGTCTGCAGGCCCCCGAAAAAAAGAGCTGAAGGCTGTGATGATGTCTTATTGGCAAGACCTGCCACCATGTCCTGGATCACTGGAAGGACAAGGGGGTGGCTGGTCACGGTGGTAACAAAAACAGGTTGAGATTTAGTCACATCAAGACATAGTTGAGACAGCAACAGCGTTCCCCCAAGAATTCCCCCACACTCGGACCAAACAAAAGTTTTCCTTCTGCTCAAGCACAGTTAGAAAACCTCAAGTGCCATTCTTTGGATGTTGAACACAACCACATTTCTACCTGGGGGCTGACATCTCAAAATGTCCACCTCCTCTTGCACAAACCTGCCACACTCCATCCTAAACAACTAGACCAGAGCATGCTCAACTGCACAGCCAAAACACTGGCCAAAGCAGCCAGCCTCAGCTGTCCCTTGCCCGTGCCAGGGCAAGCCTCTCCTGGACACACAGAGTGGGGCTGTCCCACCCACACCCAGCATGGGAGGCTGGAAGGACGCGAGCCCCAGTGGTGGGAACCGAGGGTTTCCAGACCCGCTGAACCTGCTCCCACGCCTTGGAGGGCCGGCAACACCCTGGCCTAAGCCCTCGGGTCAGTCTAACCAGCCAGAGCAGGTCTAGGCTTGGATGTTTGAAACTGCAGTCACACCTCCTGGCCCTTAGCCTGCATGTCTGCCCACCACAAGTGCCCTCCCCACTCCATGACACAGCATTCAGTTGTGCCCCTGCAAAATGGCTTGTCCATCACCAGGCGTGTTGCTCCGGGACTGCTGGTTGCAGGATCTGGGCACCTGCATCCTCAGCAGAAATAACCCCAGTTAGAAGGATAAAGCCAGGTTTGACACATCGTAGCTGGATATATTCCTGACTTGGATGTGGGTGAAGAGCAGTGGTGCAAAGCTGGCTGAAAAAAGCTGAATGCAGATGTAGGAGACACAACACTAGAGCTTTGCTGAGTGAAGATGCCTGGATCCGAGCAGACCGACCTGTTCTGCCGCTCACCACCTCACCCCGATGGCATGAGGCACCATTCCTCTCTGGTTGCTGTGTTTTAGCTACCTAACCTGCCTAGGAGCAGGTGGGCCAGCAGCCTCCCCCCTGCCCTGGCTAGGGATAAGCACAATGGGAATGGGTACCAAGTGGTCTCTCATCCCTGTTAGTGCTCAGACAGGAGTCTTTAAGAGTGGCAGGGAGGAACAGAGGCACATGCAGTCAAGTGGCAGAGCTAGTACCCAGTATCACACACCAACACTGTGCCTGCTGTCAGGCACAACCACTGGCGTGTGTTATTCCCAGAACAAAATAGCCCTGCCTCTCCCTACACTTCATATCCTTTGCAAAGAGATGGGGCAGTGGTTTACTTTCCTGGGGTAGGGGGTGACATGCAAGGGGAAAAACGGGAGGACCGGCACCAGTGCAGGCAGGGGCCATCAGCAGCATGCAGGCAGTGTGCTCAGGCAGCCCGTTTAAGCCAGGCAGTATTTTGGTGGCAGCCCTGCCTTTCCCTCGCAGGCTGATGTCATGCTTTAGTAAGTTTGAGACAGAGTCACATGGCAGCTCCTGAGGTCAGCGCCTGTGATGGCTTTGTTGTCTGCCTGCTTGCCCGCCCTGGGCTCCTGCCTGTACCCGAGCCGGTCCCTGCTGCTGGGTGACCCTGCTGGGTTCGTCTCTTGAGCAGGGCAGCTCTGTGACACCCATGGCTCTGCATCTGCGTGATATCCACGGCTGGGCACAGCGTGGAAGCCGTCACTTCGGTGAGGCGGGCATCCCAGACAGTCGCACATGCCTCGTGTCTGCCCATCTGCCTGCAGAAGGGGCATTGCCCCCCATCCCTGCGGGTCAGGGGGGGATATAGGAGAAGGAGGTGGAGGAAAGGGTGTGACGAGGTGCTCTAATCTCCGCATGTGATCTAACTGGGCTGGAAGGGGTTTGATGAACAATTAACAATCCTCGGGCTCAGCTGCTGCTTCCAGAAATAGCTCTGGCAGGAGGAGGAGGGCGGACGGGCTGGCAGACAAAGGTGGCCTCTCCGCCAGCAAGCTGCAGCCGGCAGCGTGGCCAGCAAGCCAGTGGTGGAGGCAGCCCCGGAGGCCGAGCAGCGGGGAGCCTGCGGCCCCACCTGGAAAGGAAAACAATGCAAGATAAAAGCAGCTCGGGGCAGGAAGCAGCTTGTGCTACAAATAATAATTGTAGAGGGCTGCGCACACCACCGGGAATTTTGGAGGTGTTTAAATTCGCCTTCCACAGTGGGCAGAGGAGGCTGGCGCCGGGAAGCTCGTCTGGGATTCGCGCGGCTGCATCTTGGCTGGGCGCAGCGTGGGGCTGTGTGCCAGATGCCTGCATCCCGCCTGCATCCCCTGCTATGGCAGCAAAACCCCGGCCGGGTCCTCCCGCCCTCCCCTCCCCACCCCCCCCCGCCAGCTGCAGCCCACGCAGCAGTGTCGTGGTTGGGGCCGCACTAGCACAGCCATCTGGCACCCAGCACAGCGGCAAGACCTGCGGCGGTGGGGCTGAGGATGTGGTTAGCAAGGTCCTGTTTCGACCGCGGCGCCTGTCCCAGTCCCCACCCTTCCGCCAGACCTTCGCTGTCACCAAACGTGCAGCCCAGGCGCTAGGGGAAGCCAACTGCAGCAAAGAGGTGGAGAACCCTGTGGGTAGGACAGACGGTGAAGTTAGGGTCCCCTCGAAGCACAGACTAAAGTCATCCATCACTTCTCTTGGCCGTCCCAGCACCACTGCAGTCCACTGTTCCCTCTCTATTAAATTCAGGCCAGAACTCATGAGTAAGAGCCTTCCCAGGAGGAAGATGGGAACAAAGAAACCAAACCTCCCTCACCACCACTGAGGCTGGGAAAAAAGCCTTCACACCAACAGTTGCCTTGCAGGAAGAACAGAGCTTCAGGACAGCCAAAGCCCCAGGGAGATCCAGGCACATCCCAAGAGATTGCTGATGGAAGCAAAACAGTGCAGGGAGGATCATTTCCAAATGTGATTCATCTGCAGCCCAAGTTCATTTCTAGATGGAAATAACAAACATCTCAATTGTGAAGGACCTACACAGGGCTCAGGATGAGAAGGAGGTTTCTCTGGGGTTGTTTGTTTTTCTTTCCTCAGAAAAATTAATGACTTGCATGGATGTGGTCTGGACCTGCTGCAATCAGGTATCAGTAACTAATTCCCCAGGGTTCCCAACTGCTCTGGTTTACCCAAGTTTGGAGATAAGGTCAGAAGAGCTGGGAAACATCCCAAAACAGCGGAGTGCTAACCACTAATCACTGCCAAATGAAAACCAAACACAATGCACAAATGAAACAAACACAAACAAATCAATACAAAACCTAAAGCCAAAGGACAGAAAGCAGCTCCCTCCCTCCTCTTCTGAAAGGGCTGAGACACCCACCCCTGAAAGCACAGCCACATATTAGAAAGCAAAGGGTTTTTCCAGGGTTAAAAACCTCCTACCCATGAGCAGCGATGATGGTGTAGATAGCCCAGGCAGGCAGGACTCCTTCCTACATGTTTTTCTTCACCAATAACCTGGGATTCCCACTTTTGCTCTTTCACAAATGATTTAAAATTTCCCTTCCCTTACTCTGAGCCTTGGGATTTCCCTTCCCTCCCCTGGAAACCCGTGACCTGGACTCCCTGCTCATCAGAAATCCTGCTACTCCTCCAGCAGCCTCTCCAAGCACAACGGGGGTCAGGGTGGAATCCCACTCCCAGCTATCAGCTTCTTCAGGCAGCCATTTCCCCTGGAAAAATGTGGCCCCACATCTTTCAGTGTTTTATGGAACCAGTTTGGGTTTCCTGGGGAAAAAATGCATTTATTTGTCCATGGTTTCCTATCAGACAACCCTTCCATTGTAATCCACCTTCCTGTATTTTTTTCCCCTCTCTGATATGCCTGCAATGGGTCCTGTGCCATTTCCAAAGACAGAGGCTGCCTTGTGTCCAGGGGGAAAAGAAGCAGGGCAGCCCTGGGATGCAGCTCAGCAGACAACCCTCTGGCTGCCCAGCAAAGTCCATGCTTTTCACTGGAGTGATTGGCTCCCCAGCAAACTCTTTGCTACAGAAGAAGGCAGCCTCGGTGCCGTTCACCTGCAGCCCAGCATGGGGTTAAACATCCCAAATTAATCATGCAGACTCCACAGAGCCAACCAAATCTCAATTGGGCAAACAGCGGGGTAGATCTCCTGCCCAAAGGACTCTCTGCCTAATTATTTTTTTCTTTTCCCTGTATCTCAATGTCACCTTCCTTTTAGCCAGCAGGCAAATGACAACTGTAGCCCTCTGCACGTCCCAGAGTACAGATGTGTCCTCTGTGCAACTGTTTTGCTTAGGCGTGATGTGGAGGATGCACAATGATGCTCTGGAGCCATGGAGCTGTTATCCTAGGAGAGACGCCTTCTCTGCTCCCTGCTAACGAAAAGGGGGACCAAGGTCCTTGGGACTTGCCAGCAAACCACACCACACACAGTCCTTATTCAAAGTCCAAAGGCATGCCAGGAGGCAACCTTGAGTCCTAAGAGTAGCAACCATGGAGAAGAGCACCAAGGGCACAGCAGATTCTCCCTGTGTCAAGTCCCTCCTCCCACCATCAAGGGAAACTGCAAAATAAAACATCAGTGCCTGCCAGCATGCACTGACTCCCACTCCTCTCTCTGATCTGTGCCCCTTCCCTCTCGTGCAGACTATCATTTAGCCACCTTATCCTAACAACATGAGGCTAACAACGTGACAGAGCCTGGAGCCCTGGTGAGGTCATCCACGGAAACAGGGATAACAAGGAAGGTTATGGGTAAAGGCTGCCAGGGAAAAGTTCATTCTGATTTCACCCACGTAAAAAAGTAACAAGGACTCTGGCAGTGCAGCACTTTGCTACTCATGTAATTTAACCTCTTTCAGGATCTAGGTAAGCTCTCAGCATCCCTGGCATCCTGTGGCAGGCAGTCCCAGATGTTCACCCTGCTGAAAGTAATGCTGCCTTTGCTCAATTTCATTTCCCATTTTCATCCTCATTAAATAATCAATTGCTCATGCACTACAAAGAGGGAAATATTTTTTTTTTTCAAAACCAACATTATTCTGAATAGTCATCCCACATCCTACCATGAATTATCACCTTGCATTTGCTCATTTATTTCATACTTGATTGTATCTTTGACATTTCTGGCCAGTTGTCCAGTCAGGGATTGCAGCCTCTGCTACACACAGGCCTTGCACTGATATGAACCTACCCAAGGGTAAGGCTATGGCATGAAACCAGCTCTCAGTAGACTATGAAACCCCACAAGAGACAGCAACAGGAGGAAAGCCACAACCATAGAAGAAGCTTTGGTGAGGCTTCATTCCTTCCCAGAAAACTGAGTCCAAGGAAACCCGCTCCATTGGCTCTAGCATGTAACCAGGAGCATCCAGCATCCAAGCCACCTTCTTGGCAAGGAGCAATCACCTCTCAGCATCTTGCTCTTTTAACACCTCAGAGCTGCCACTGTTAGGTCACCATGCTGTCACATGGCTGAGGCCTCGTGCCACCCTTGGTGCTTCACAGTGAAGTCCCCACCGATTCCTAAGAATGAGGCTCAGGAAACCTTGTTACAAACACAGAGGGGCCATGAGTGGGTAGGATTTGCTGGAAACACTTGGGATTTGATAGAAAACCTCACTGCCCACCACAACACTGAATATTTAGCCACAAACTAGTGTTTTTTATCAAGTTACCATTGCCTTATCTCTCCTCCTACAACCATAGAAAATCTTCAGCAACTTTCACTAAAAATGCAAATGAGGAAGGGAAGAACTGAAGCATCTGAAACCCATTAGCTTTATTACTTCTTCCTTTAGCTGTAAAACCTTTTCTGGAGGAAAAAAAAAACCCTATGCTTCTACAAATCCAAATTCAAATCAATCCAGCTTTTCCCCGAGAGAAAAAGCCATCTCTTCCCACCAAATGCATGTTTTTGTACCAGGCTAGTACAGGATCTCACACACACACACACACACACTCCCCTGTACGTGTACACACATGCCACAAATTTTTTCCTGATAAAAGCCTCAGTAAGCCCAGTTCTTCCCTGCAGACAGTTGGGATTTTGATGAGTTGGTGCTTTTCGGAACAGAAGTGTTTAATCAGATCTTTCCTGACCAGTTCTGCAGCTGTGTGCCATGCACTGAGCACTCCTCTCCCAGGGAGGAATCAGTTAGCCAAGCGTGCCAGAAAGCTACCAAAACACTTCCCACTGCTTCCAAACCAAAAATCAGAGCTTCCCACAAGATACGGCAAAAATGCCTCCATTCTAAAAAATCCATAGCAGTGCTGTTGAATCTAAATCATTGATTGCATCATGTACATTAATTTCCAGCATCAAAGAAAAGACTGTCTGTGTTATTCCTGGAAAGTCTGCAACTTCCCTACACTTCAGTAACACCTCCTTATTTTCAGCCCTCAATAGCCCTGCACTATTTTTCACACACTTTTTTCCAAATGCATAAAAAAACCCCATTTTCAATTAAGTGAATAAAGTGTTCATAGAATTTATTAAAGGATTTCTGAAATTCCTAGCTAGTAACTGAGCGGCTGTGGGAGCTTTCCCGTTTCATTCCCATCATAGTGAAGGTTTCAGGGGATGCTTGATGACAGCAAGCCAAACTGCACAGTCCTGGCACATAGGGGAGCACTGCAAATTGCCTCTGATAGACTTCCATGAGTCTTCCATGAGAACAAATCTAACCCTCATAGCCTTTGGTGGGCTGCTCAGAATATATCATGTCTTTAAGCACCCTATAACTACTAGAGCCAAATCCCATGGAGGCTCTGAACACAAAGCAACAAGGCTACAACATTTGCTGAGCTGCTTCAGAGCAGTGTCCCCATTGAGGGACAGGTGAGTTATGGTGTCCTGCATTTTGTGGAACAACCCTCCACCTCTGATCTCGGTTGTGATATGCAAGTTGTTAAGGTGGGAGCTCTGAAGAGTGTGAAGCACAGCGGAAATCACTGGAGGATCGTGGGGTTTTGGGGAGTACAAGGTCTTTGGGTCCTAATGACTCCTTGGCACCTGAAGGGAACCCTCCTTGCTCAGCACAGTGCATTTCGCTGGGACCCCAGAGTGGGAAACAAGCCATCCAGGTGGAGCAAGGAAGGGCCAGCAAACACAAACCCTAAAGCTTGTCTCCGGCCTGTTGCACCACACTTGGCAAGCTGCAGCTTCCCTGGTATGGGGCTGGCTAGAGCAGGAGGCAGCTTTCTCACCCCACAAAACTGCAGAAACCGGTTTTACATGTGCCTCAGCCTTCCCACCCCACACTCATGAGTAAAGCTGCTGTGATTGCAAAATTGAGGTATCTAGTTCACATGCTGAGGAGGCATCTCTTGTACCTTTTCCCTCAGTGAATCGGCACTGCTTTTGTTAGGGATGCTGGCCCACAGCCACATGCAGAGAGCACAGGCAGGGACATGCACTCCAATCAAGAGGCCAAAGATCTGTGTGATTGTTCCTGGCCATACCTCTGCAAAACTGACCATCTTGCCTGCTTGTCCCATAGGAGTAACACAGGACACTCCACACGCAGAGCGCTGCACAGAAGCAGCTCTGCCGTGTGTGTGTGGGAACATCCCCTGGTGTTGCACAGGCACCATTCTCTCCTGCCAGCTTTCTTAAGACTAGGGCTATCTGTGCTTGCAGCTGAGAGAGGCTCCTAGGGAGCCGAGATTTGAGAGGGGGGAACGAGGGAACAGGAGGTCCTCGGGCTGAGATGGACAAAAGCCAAGAGGCAAAGGGCCGTTCTCACCCGCAGAAGGGAGAAGGAAGGAAGAGCTGCCTGTTCATTCCCGGGGCAGGAAGGGTAGCGGGAACAGAGCAGGACTGGCTGTCGCTCTCTCCTTCCTCCCTCACGGGGTGGGAAAACACCCTGCCAGGACCACGGCCCAGCAGCCCGTCCGCCCCCGCCCCGCTCAGGACGTGCCCCCTTAGCGTCGAAAAGCAGGACGGAGCAGACGCGGCAGCAAAGGGGGGAGAGGGACGTTGTGCTCCAAGCAGCGAAGGGCTGGAAGAACCCGCTGGAAAAGCGGGAACAGCCCCACAGCATCCCCCCTCCCACGACATCCCCGCTGCCGACAGCCCCATTCCCTCAGGGACCGCCACAGCACACCGCGACCGAACCCGCGGGCAGACGTCACCACCTGAGCATCCCCCACCGGCGCAGTGCGCAGGCGCACCGCTCGCGACGGCAGGGGCGTGGCTCGGCGAAGGGGCGTGGCACGGCGGCGTGGGCGTGGCGCGGCGGCGTGCGGCGGCTGGGGCGCGCAGCGGCGGGGGTAGCGCCATGTCGATGGAGGACCCCTTCTTCGTGGTGAAGGGGTGAGCGGCGAACCTCGGGGACACCCCGCCACGGGCTGGGCGCGGCCGGGGCTGGGCATAGCCGCCCCGGGGAGTGAGGGCTGAGCGGCGTCCGCGGGTCTCTGGAGGCGACCGGGACGGGGGAAAATGGCGTTCCCGACACCCCCCTTTGAGGCTGGAGCGGCCCCGGGCTGGGCCCCGGCCCCGCTCGGTTGCTCGACGTCGAAGTCCGGGCGCGGAAGGCCCCGGGACGAAGCTCGGTGCCGGGCCGCGCCCGGGCCTCCCCGCACGAAGCGCTTCCCGCTCTCCGGGCCATCTGTGCCCGAACTCTGTAGATGCAGCCCCGGGTAAAGCGGGAGGTGCAGCGCGGCCGTGGCTGCAGGTGCGGTCTCGGCACGGAAGCTAGCCTGGGGACAGCGTGCCCGGATGTCCCCGTCGGAGGGAGGTGGCAGAGGCTTGGGAAATGTTGCCCTGCAGCACGCAGAGCAGGGCGGGCTGGTTGTGGATGGCATCCCCCAAAGTCGAGGGCCGCGGTGTACGGGTGGGAGGATGGAGAGGGGAGGGGGACCAAGTTGTGAAACAAACTGCAATATGGACAGTGGCCATGAGAGAAAGCAAGCAGGGAAGAGCCTGAACACAGGCAAACACAAACCTGCCTTGACTACCACAAAGGTGGTCAAGGCAGGAGGAAATGAATAGGATGAAAGCACCTCAGTCTCTAAAAACTACCTTGGGGCTACCTTCAGCTTCTGCTGCAGGTGGGTCTCCTACCGCATGTCACGGTGAAACAGCACTCAAGAGCAGCAGAGGTGCTCGTTGGGGAGCAGTGGGGAAAGCCATATGAGCATAAGAGGTGTGGGAATGGATGCTGGTGCAGCCAGGGAAAGTGAATCACTCTGCCAGGTTGAACTGGTCAAAGGGGAAAAAATACAAGTCGCCATGGGTGGGGAGCAAATGTCTTGTCAGACTTTTCGGAGAGGTTCCCGCGCCATGCGGGGAAGGGCTGGGAGGGGAGAGGGATGTGCTGCCGCTCCCAGTGTTAATTATTACCCAGCAGGTCGAAGGGGCTGGTGGAGCCACCAGCGTTGCGTTTAGTTTGCTTTCCTGGTGTTTCTAATGCCTCCCATCGGAGGACATCCAGCTCTGCTTTAAATTCCTTTTGTGGGTTCTTCCCCTGGTATGCTCAAATGAAAAAAACCAAAACCAACCCAAACTAAAAAAGTACCTCAAAACTTCTTCTAGCAAGCAGTGAAGGAAACAAAGCTTGACAGAACCTCAGTGTGGGCTGCTGCCTTTAGGGCACTAGATGTGGCAGACTTGGAACTGTAGGCCTGTGAGACCAGAAGGGACACCCATCAGGCTGCCGAGAGACTGCAGCTTGGCACAGTTGCATACTTCAGGCCACGGTGTAGAGAGCTGCAGAGTGCAGTCTCAGGTCATCTGTTCTGGGCTTCCCCTACTGATAAGCTGCTTTCCTTCACTGGGGATAAACCACCAGCATCATACATAGATGCTGTGTGTAAGCTCTTGAGCTTGTGGTGGCCACTTTTCATACTAGCAAAGTCTGGTCTTGTCTGCTTCTTGTCAATATGGGGGAGCAGTTCACAGCTCAGGACTGCAGAGTTTGTAAATACAGATAACCACACTGATGGACCGTGACCCAAACTTACAGACCCATTTGCCCCAAACCGTCAAAGCAGCATTCAGTGCTGTCAGCAAAGCTGTGAACACACTCATCTCCAAAAAGCTTAGAGCAGCAGAAAAGATTTGTGTTCCCTAAGCCAGTGTAGTAGAGCTGTGTATTTTTTAAATGCTGAATTAAAATAAACAGTGCTGCACTCGACAGTCTGCCTGGCTGGTACTGTGGGGACAGTTCCTGTAATTTTGTGTGCCCTAGGGGATCTTACAGAGGTAGTCAGGAGTCTTCAGAGGAAAGCTGTTGAGAGGAATGCAGAACATTAATTGCCAAAGAGCTGCCTTGTTCCAGACACTGCCCTGGCTTGCCTGTGTGACACTCGACGGAAATCTCCTCTAAAGAAATATGTCCCTTCATTAATAGCTGACATGTAAGTTGGTGCTGCAACAAGAGATGGGATTGTCCAGTAGGTAGGGCAAATCCTTACTTCACAAAATAAGCTAAAAATTGTTTGGGAGAAAGCTGTGCTTCCCTGTGCAGTTGAACATGTGGCTGTCCCGGTGTGACTGCTGCAGAGAAACTGATGGTAATCCCTTCACTTCTCTTTAATCACCTTGGCCGCAGAGAGGTGCAGAAAGCTGTGAACACTGCCCAGGGGCTTTTCCAGAGGTGGACAGAGCTCTTGCAAGATCCTTCCATTGCCACAAGAGAAGAAATCGACTGGACTACTAATGAGCTCAGGAACAACCTGCGGAGCATCGAGTGGGACCTGGAAGACTTGGATGAAACAATTAATATCCTTTCTGTGGTTCTTTGGAGATGTGGGATGTGGTTCCTGGCTTGTACTAAATAGCCAAGTACCAGTGCTTGCCAGTAGTTACTTTTTGCAGAAAGGACTGTTTGGGATTGAATTTTGCATTTATGTTGGCTTTTCTCAAACTGCAAATGAGAAATTTAAGGCAAGCGTCTGCAGCAAAAGGATTTTCTTTTTGCCTTTTCATTTTCCTTTTGACAAGGTATATTTTAAGGCTTTGTTCTGGAAAGTCTATTGTGTTGTATGAATTTGGATTTCTGTGTAGTCAGTCATACTCTAGGCTGGCTTTCAGAAATACTCTTTTTCCCTTGTGTTCATCTGAACACTCACTCCTGAAAGCACTGTGCAGCATCAGAGAACCAAAAAAACATAGGAGAGAAACCTCACACTGGTGCATGTACTGCACTGTACATTCCTGCCATGCCTGCTTTTCCCTCCAGGGTTTCATACTTTGCAAATACAATTTTGGGAGAAGGCATGGCATAGTGGCTGCTTGGTAGGCCCCCACTGAGGCACCCTGTGGGTTTGTGTGTCTGTGTGCATACCCAAGACAGCTAATGGGGACTCCTTGACTCGCTGCCTACGCATTGTTGAGGCAAACCCACGGAAATTCAACCTTGATGCGACGGAGCTGGGTATCAGGAAAGCCTTCATCACGAGCACACGGCAGGTGGTCAGGGTAAGGAACGTGGCCTTGGGGTGGGAGCAAGAGGAGGTAGCATGGGGAAGGAAGGCAGGGGGAGTGATTAAGTGGTTAAATAAAGGAAATCTTGTGGCCATTTCCACAATGAACTGGAGAGCAGAGAATAAACCTGATACCTGCTCTCTCTCAGGCTTCATTGTCTTCCCCTTGTGCTTCCTCCTGGGGCTGCCCATATGGGTTTGGGGCATATCCTCCTTTGCTGCTGCTACCTCTTCTAAGTCTTCACAACTCTCTTACAACAGTAAGCCTGAACCTATAGTAAGTGGAAAGGAAGGATAAAGACCTTCTGTGATGCAGGAGAGGCTGGAGCCTCCCTTTGGAGTTGAAGGAAATCGCAACTGTCCTGTGCTTTTGTAGCACTAGTTTTCAAAACAGAGTCCACTTTGAACACTGACAGATGGTTAAAGCCTAGCATTACTGATGTGGTGACTTCAATTTCCTACCCCTACAACATAGTCCAAACAACCACTAGATTTATTTTTAACTCAAGAAAGAGCAGGTTTTTTAGTTAAAGTTCACACTTCAGAAGAAAAAGGAAGATTTTAACAACTTGGTGGTAACAAATAGAGAAGGAACATCTTCCTAAAAGCATCACTGCCTGGTAACAAGCTGCTAGTTGGGAAGTTTTCTTCCTATTAATAGCTACACTAAGCATAGCTTAGTTTCTGCTGCCCCTCATGACTCTGATGTTCCTATTTCACGAAATGCATTGCTGTGGCTGGTGGAAAGCTTGTTACTCTACCTGCAGTCCTGTGATATGGATGCAGTTCCTAGGGCTTGCTGTCTGGGAACTGATACCTAAACCACACTGGCCCCATGTAGCAGGCATGTACTGACTGCTTTTCCCTCAGTGTAGTCCACTCCCAAACAGACAGGATCATGCAAGCCCACTTTATGGTCCTCTTTTTCTGGCTGAAGACTGCTGGCTAATGGGTTTTGGAGCAGTGTCTCTTATTGTTAAATGAAATTCATTAGAGGTATTATGCAGCTGACTTCCAGTTTCTGTGGGGGAATACATTGTGCACAGCAGCAGGTGAAAGTAACTGAGTGGGATCCAGTGCTCTTAAGTGATGTATTACACACCTCTGAACAGTAAAACATACCTAAATGTCCTGGTGACATCAGAATTCTGCTGGTGAGTCAACCTGTACTAGATCATATTGACTACTTGCTAATCTATCCCATAAAAACTAGACTGTTATAATGGGGAGCCTTATGTGGCTAGTGATCTTTCCAGGTACTTGACAGCAAAACTGAACTGATAGAGGAGAAAACATACGCATAGTCAGAGAGGATGGCCACAGGACAGGAAATCTATCTCGTCTTATGCAATATAAACTCAGATGCGACTGGGAATAAAGTGCAGGGGGTTACAGGCTCCCAAAACCTTGAAGAACATGATGCTTCCTTACAGTCTATCAATGGGAACGTTAGTTTAATGTTATACAAGTAGAAGTGTTTCTGGCTGTAGGGGAGCAAAACAAGTAGTAAAATTTAATATTTTCAAAATACCTCATTGCTCTTGATTCTACTATTAGTAAAATGATGAACTGCAATGAAGCTTTCTGCAGTTTTTTCCAGAATCTTCAAAATTTCACATTTTCAAAGAAAATCTCCCTTCCCTCACTGCCCCTAAAATAGCCTTGCTGAATATAGACAGCCCTGTTGCACTGTGAAACTGCCTGTCACCTCAAATCCAGTGCTCACATACTACATCTTTTGTTGAACAAACAGGAAATGAAGGATCAGATGTCAAACTCCTCCATGCAAGCACTGGCTGAAAGAAGAAACAGGCAGGTGAGAAACAGAAAAAGGCAAGTTAAGTGAACACTGTGGCTGTTTGGTACTTTAAGGAATGAGGAGGATTTATCAGCTCTAGCAGCCGTTGTCTTAAGGTATGTGTTAGGGGAAACTTCTGTTTTCACTTACTCCAAGGCTCCGTGTTGTAAAACTGGATTGAAGTTTGATTAAAACTGTATAAAAGCTGTAATTACAAGATATATCCTGTCTGTAGTTCATCCCCTTAAAAACCTTTGTTCCGGAAAGGGGCTTGTGTGCTGTAGCAAAGCTGTGTGTTTGAGCTGTGTGTGTTTTGCTGACCTGAGTGAGGTGATCTTGCGGGCATGTTGTTGCCTCTTCCAAGCCTGTCTGTCAAAGCAGAAAGTCAGCACTCACCATCTGTCTCTGTCTTCAGATCTGTTTGTGTACAACTGTCAGTGTTGCATCATCCCTTGGAAAGGGGAATGCCCTCCTCAGGGGTGCAGACTCACAATCCATGTCAGTGAATGTAATCCTGTGCTCTGCTGTAGTTAGGAGCCAAGATGCTGCAATAGCCTTTCACACAGCTGCCTGTCGTAATGGTTAGCCATGTAATAAGATGGAAAAAGCTCAAGGAGTCTCAGGTTGTCTGCACATGTAATCTAAGGAATAGAAATAGGTGCAGCTTATGCTCCTTCCTGGTTGAGAGGGAGGCTGTAAGGACATCTCAGAGCTGACTTCCAGAGCTGCCTGAGTAAAAGCTGGTGCGCACTTCAGACAAGTAACTTGTGGCAAAAATTACAAACTGCAACAAGCTACTGAAGGACAGAGCTAATTCTGCTAATGCAGAATGCAGGAGACCATATGGCCCAGCTCATGTGGTGACATCTGGTCAGGAAAACTGACTTCCCCTTGCCGTCTTCCACCTTCTTCCGCAGCTCCTCGCCTTTCCTCCAGACCACGAAGCCTGTGCTGAGCTGGGCTGCAGCCACTCTTCAACGTGTCTCTGTGTCTGAAAGACTGGCTGGTGACAGTCTGACCCTCACAGGCTAAGGATGCTAAACAGGCCCTTCTGCAGCAAAACTAGTGCACCATGTTAAACAAGTGGTAGCTGCGCTTGCCACAAACTGGAGAGAACCAGGAGCTTGTTCAGTGTCTTGGGGCAAAGCCAGAAGTCCTGTTTGCTTCCTGCACTGTAGGTCCATCAGCTTTCCTTAACCCTCTTGAACTTTGTAAGGCAAATGAACCATAGAGACAGTCTTGGGTTTAGCCTGCCAGAGCAGCCTAGTGATGTCTTGCTGTTCTTCACAAATACTTGGTCATCTCTTCCTGTCCAGAAGCTGTAAGACTGTCTCATTACAAGTTGGCCTCACCTCCATGCTGGTGAGCAGAGCTCCCTACCCCATTGTAGTGCTGCAGGGTGTAGCTCCTCACCTGTGGGCCACATTCATTCTCCAGCATCTTCTCCTTATGTTACACCCCTTCCAGCCACCAGACTTGGCTGGAAAGCTAAGTCTTTCCTAGCACAGGTAGCCCAAATCAAAGAACATGAGCATACAACACTGCTGTGGTTATATATTGCACTATTTTACACTCAGCTCAACTGGTTAAGTACTTTATCCAGACCCTCTTATGTCTCTGTCACTGGTAGCACAGTGTTCAGTTTGAGCTATACATCTTTTAACACAATATATATAGATACTTCCCAGCTTATGTGTCCTAGCACACAGTGCTGTCTCTTGAGCAGGTCTTTGCTAGTCCTTTGTACTGTGCAAACCTCCTGAGTGCATCGTCTCTCAATCATATTCCAGGTCTCCTGCTGCTGGTGAGGCATATCTTCAATAATCAGGCTGCAGAGACTTCCAAGGCTGGCATTTTGGCATTGTGTTGTTTTAGTTGTGACAGCACTCTGGCTGAGTAGCAATAGAGCAGGAGGAAAATGATGCTGTATGCATGTGTACAGAAGTATTGCCCTGTCTGCCTTCCCACTAGACCCTGTAGACAGACTGTGAGCAGACACAAGGATGTTGCTAAGGGCTCTATGCATCTGTTTAGGCACTCCTGGGAGAAAGTGGGAGTCAGAGTTGGAGCACTGGACCTGACAAATACAGCCGTCTGGACCGGGACCTGCAATTAGCAAATTCACACTTCATTGAAGAGCAGCATGCTCAACAACAGGTATGGCAGTTGGCACCACGCGGATTAAATAGCTTTGCTTGCCAAATGGGTGCTGTGGGGATGAGGTATGGGCTGAGAGAGCCAAGAAAATAAGTCCTTGGCTGGTCTGGAACCAGGCGCCTGATAGCCCTCCTCTTTGCTTGCAGCATATACCTGTGCATGCGTTTCCTGTACGTCACAGCTTTGGATGCAGAGTTTTTAAGTCTTGAGGCTTGGGTCTTCTGCTCTGTACAGAAGGCAATCAATATGATCTGGAAGATGTAGCTCACTAAGCTTTAGCACTGCAAGGATTGCTGAAATCCTTGGAAGAGTAAAAATACTGCAAACAGAAAAGAGCCCGTTACTCTTACGCAACTTCCCTGTGTTAAAAAATGAGCTGATGTTTGCTGTTGTTTGTGTGCATCTTCATCAGAACGGGCTGGGAGCAGGAGCACGTGTCTGCTTCCTTTTCCTGCCTTTGTCAACATGAGATTTGTGAGAAAGCCTGTGTGAGGGCTTTGCAAGAACCCCTGGTGAGGGACTTCCCGACACCGGGGGAGTTCGCCTGTAGAAGTGCCAGGCAGCGTGCAGCAGCCCATCCAAATACAGGCCTCTAAACAGGCAGCTTCTCCAGGATGGCAAACTCTATTAAAGCTCCTGACCCACACTGCCACCCCAGCTCTCAGACGAGTTTTACCTAGTGACTCTGGGAAGATAAATAGGCTCAGAAATAGGTAACTAGGGTAAATCTAATCCTCAGTGTGACTGCGCCCTGAAAGTGACTTAAAATATTAGCAGACCTATTCCTTTGGCACAGTCAGAGCCAGGCTTGCTATTTTTAGCGGTAGAAGCTGTAAAAGCCTTTTACTCACATTAACCCCTTGTTAGCTGCAGCATGTTCCAGGTTGCATTTCCCGTACCTGCTAGGAGCAGGGGGGTTGTGGAGGTTTTGGTGACCAGTCCCTGTGGCTTTCAAGAGTCTCTTTAGTGGTGGGTGCAGCAGGGAACAGCAGGGGCATAGGTGAGCTGAGGCTGGATTTGCAGGGGTGTCAAGAAACTGCAGCCTGCTGTGCCACAGGAGTGCCATGCTGTGGAGGCTTTCCTGTGGCTGTCACTTCTCCAGCATTTCTTAGGAATGTGGTCCTCGTTCCTTGTGGCTTAGATCTGTGTCCAGGCTCTGCAGCTGATGTTGGCTGAGCAGTGAGTGTCCAACAGATCAGCTGGCTCTGACCCAACTGCAGAATGCAGCATACCTATAATTGCCTGTTTCCTTTCTCTTTGGCCCCAGTTGATTGTGGAGCAGCAAGATGAGCAGTTGGAGCTGGTCTCTGGCAGCATTGGAGTGCTGAAGAACATGTCCCAGCGCATTGGTGGGGAGCTGGAGGAGCAAGCAGTGTAAGTGCAGCACCAAAAACACAGTATGGGGCTGGCTGCAGCACAGCCGGAGGTTCTCACATGCATATCTCTGTCCCTGTTAGGGTCTTGAATTTACTAGTCCCTCAGGCAGCCTCTCCTAGCTGTCCTTCGGTTTTAGACAGTGGAAAGCATTTGTTACTGCAGCCTGCAAGCATCCAGCTGCAGCCTTGTTCATTTTGAAAGTCTGCATCTAGGGCAGGCTTAGCTGCCAGTTTGCTTTTCCTTCTCTCTGCATACTCCCCCTAAGACACACAGTTAGCTCCTTGGCTTCAGGCAGCCAGCACTGCTGAAAAGATGAGGGAGGTACTGTGTAATGGGAATACTGGGCACTTTACCACTCCATGGGGTTTTTTTGCTGCCCCTGGATAGCTGCTTGACCTAGGAGCTTTCAGCTTTGCCTTGCCACTCTGAAATTTGCAGCACAGAGCTGCTATTCATAGTTAAAGCTAAAAATATCCCTCACCCACGCTAAAGGTTAAAGGGTAGCTCACAGAGTAATTTGCATCCATCATTTACATATAAATTAGAATTTTTTTCCCAGTTCCTGTCCTTTGCAAACAAGTTCATAAAGTTTCCAGTTATGCAGGCTGACAGCTACTACTTCCAGAGAGGCTTGAAGGGTTCATGCCTGAAAACCCTCTTTGTTTGGCCGATAGGAGTCTGGAAGGCTATGCCCCTTGTGAAGTGATGTCTTGTTTGATGGAAAGAAGGAACTTTAAACCCACGTCCTGATGAAGCCTTGCAGCATGAGACTCTCCTGCTCTCAGGAAGCAGATCAGTGTGGTGTGTCTGCTTCCAGATCACTGCCTAAGCCATTAGTGCTTGTTAAACAGAAGTAGATAACTACTGCAATATGTTTTTTTACAACTCTTTCCTTACTGAATGAAGGTTTAACAAGTGCCTTAGAACTCCAATTGAAGAAAGCTCTCCTTTTAAATGTATTAAGCTTTAAAGTCCTGCTGGCTGGAGGCAATTGGATTGGTATCTTGATTCTGGATGTGCTCTTTTCAAATAGGTGCTTGGCATTGGCAAAGCGTGGCTTCAGGAAGGCTTTCAGATTCATTACAGTCTTAGTATGGAGGAAGTAGAGGGGCAACTTCCATGCAGAGCTTAGAAAGCACCTTAAAAGCAATTGCAAATTTCATTCCTGCTTCATCTATGACTGAAACAAGATTTTTGCTTTAACTACAAGCCCTGAACAAGAAAAGAGATTTCATGTCCAAGCTGGCACCTAGATCTGTCTAACTGGTGTCTGCTAATCACAGACTATAAATGAGACTTTTCCCTTAAAAAGATGACAAACCGCATTCCTCACCTTGCAGGGGTGCCTAGAGCTCAGCTGTGGACATGCAGGGAGACCAGTCTGACAGGAGTCCCAAATGACATCCCACTCGGCAACGGTTTTTTCCCCCTTTTGAGTGCTTTCAGGAGATCAGGCCACGTTCATTTTCTCTGCCAAGGTGTGATGCACCGATCACATCAAGACTTTTGATCAGTGTGTAAGCATGCTGAGAAATCCCAATGGGACGTGCCACTTGCTGACGAATGCCATGCTTCTCTGTCCCTAGGATGCTGGATGACTTCTCCCACGAATTAGACAGCACTCAGTCGCGGCTTGATAACGTCATGAAGAAGCTTGCCAAAGTGTCTCACATGACAAGTGGTAAGTCCTGGGAAGTGGGATCCAATCTTGGGAAGGGAGAGACAAGCTCTCAGATCTTCGGTGGGATGCTATGTGCTCCTACCCACTGACAGCTGTCCCAGAGCCTAGCAGAGGGGAAGGAGCAGCTCTCACTGTTTGCAAAAGGGGGAAGACTTCCAAGCCCTGCAGCCGCTCCTGCCCAGACTCTGCTCCGCAGCCTGTTCTTACCCTTTGTTTCATTTACAGATGCCTTTCTATTTATGCTGCTACCTCTGCAGTGGGAAAATCCTCTCTAGGTAGTTGGAGGGGAAGCTCTGCAGCCTCCTGCTCTGCTGCAGTTTCCCGGGCTGCCTGTGGAACAAAAGCTTTCAAGGTGCTATAAAACACTCACCACTGTGTGTGGCTTTCCCAGCACCAAATGCCTGCAGCAAGCCCCTTCCCAAATCCCACCTGCCCTCAGGCTGCTGGCGCCCTCGGGCTGCAGGCCTGTTGTCAGTCAGATATATCACTCAGCTGGTGGAAGAAAAAGGCGACTTCTGCACGGGAGGAGGCTGAACCCACAAGAAAAGTCCTTATAAGGCTGTGCCTGAAGCTGGTGGGCTGACAGGGCTGCGGGCAGAGCAAACAGGAAGCCCGGCATGCCTGCTGGGAAGTCCCCTGCTGCCAGCTCACTGTTCTTGAGTGCTGGTGCTGCACCCGTGGCCTCCTCCTCTGTCACCCCTCTCCCCTGGGTGCTGGGATAGCATGTGGAGGCAGCAGCGAAGTGTTCCTGCTCTGCAGGATTAGGCTGGACAGAGGATTTACGAGGTTGTGGAAATACAGCCCTACAGAGACCATTTGGAGTGCTGACGGTGCACGTTGGATCATCAGTAATTCCAGTGGCAGCATGACCACTGGCAAACCTTGCATATCTCTCCATTCCTCTGGGAAAAATGCTTTGGCATTGCAGTGTTCCTGAGAGTTGTGAATGAGCATTTCTGCTATCCCTGGCATTGTACATGCTGGGGCTGACCAGGAGGGTTCTTCCCTGCTGTGCCCTGAAGTTGGGGGGTGGCAGCAGCCCTGTCCCCACTGCTGCACCATTGTCTCACAGGGGCTTTCTCTCTGGCACGCAAATGTGGCCATAGACAGAGTAGCTCTCAGAGGCAATGCAGCATTCAGCTTCTGCAGAGAATGCACAAGGACAGCAAGGTGTGAAGATATCCAGGGGAAACCTCATTCGTGGCACTCTCCTCCAGGGAGCTGCCGTAGGCTCTTCCTGGCAGAGCTCTTTTGGGCAGCTTTCACCAGACCCCTTCTTGTTCCTCCAACAAACAGGTTATTCCACGAATGGGCAGCAACAAACAGCAGTTTTCTGCTTATTATTCTTGATTGGTTTTGAACCAGCTTATCAGATCTGTTTGAACTTGGCTGGGAAGAAGCCTCAGAATTCCCACAGGTGTCCTGGAGGACGGATGTATCCTGGAGGAGAAACGCTGTCACCCCATAGTCAAAGGAGCTCCTGCTTTGGATTTTTCAGGCTTCCTTAAGCTTAAACTGGGCTTCTAGTAGCAGAGCAAAGAAAAGCTCTCCCCTAGTTTTCCTTCCTTGTTAAAGCAGGAAGACTGACACGTCCTTTTCCTTCCAGATCGACGGCAGTGGTGTGCAATTGTCGTCCTTTTCGTCATCCTGCTGGTGGTGCTAATCCTGCTTTTTGTCCTGTGATGGACTGAACTTCCTCGGATGCCCCCTCCCTGCCCCCTCACCCCAGTGTCACAGGGAAATGAAACTCTCACCATTTCCGTCCACACACAGAGAAACCTGCACCCGGCTCTCAACATTCTCCTTTGAGGACCGTGGTTTGGCTCTGCTGGTGTCTCACCAGGACCTGGGGAGAGGGGGTGCAGGACTGGAGCTGCCTCCTCCCCCAGTGCAGTGTAATCTGGACCTGATGTCAAGGTCTGGACCCAGGCAGCTGGAGGGGGACTTGACCACTACCCTTCCACCTCGTGCAGGTAGGAGCCGGTTGCAGCTGTCCCAAGCCACCTGTTGTCTGATGCGGACACAGAGCAGCAAGCCCTGGGGAGGACAGGACCGGGGAGGAATTAATTGATTCACTGAGCATTACAAACCGCATTGCCAGCCTCCAGTGCTTGCCAGCCAAAGGCATTACTGGGAGGAGTGGTGGTGTGGAAGTCCATGCAGCCCCGGTGAGGGAGGGGAGCCCCAGCTGAACTCCCACTGCCTCACACTACCTTCCTCCCATGGGCTGGCTCCGTGCTGCTGACCGACTGCCAACGTACCACAGTGAGTCTCCAGCTGAGCTCACATCCACCACCGCTTGGCAGAAGCTTGCATGCAGGTGAGCTGTAGGGTGTCATGTCCTGTCCTGTCCTGCCATCGGCCGGCTGGGTGCGATGAGAAACCCCAGAGCTTTAAACTTGGGTTGCTGCACGCTGAAAGCTGGCAAACAGCCGTTAGCCGGAGAGTGAATTTCTTAAAGCTTTTAAAATTGCCTCCTTCGTTATACAAGCCTCTAAAGCTCATTGACTGATGCTTTCTTTGCCCTTGTATAACTGAGTAACTGCTTCTGTTTAACAGCTGCTTCCCTTCGGCAAGTGATTTGTCAGGTCTAAAATAACTTATTTTTTTTAAGGAAAAAAAAAAAGAACTTTAAAGATTTTTTTTGATTACTGTTCAAGCCCCATTCTCTCTGCGGGTGCACAACATGCATTGTCAGAGGAATGAGGCTCCATTATGTACTTCAAGTGCATATGAACTTGTAAATAGGATGTCTTAATTTTCCCAACTGCTATTTTTTTGACACCTCCATTGTGAGCAACTAAAAAGCAGGAGATTCAAAGCTAGGTCACATTTCTGTATTACTTCCCAGTCCTGTTACCTTTGAGTTGTCTCCGCAGTGTTGGATAGGCTAGTTGTCTCCCTTGTACAGTGAATTAAGTCAGCCAGGTGGTTGATACCAACATGTGGTGAATAAAGCTCACCCTGGCAAGTATCACAGGGGAGAAGCGCAGCCAGGGGGTTACGCTGCTAACACCAATTGCAGGATATGGAGTGACTTCAGAAAAACAAAAGCAATTGCTTACTAAAGTCTTACTCCCATATTGAAGTTGCAAACACCAAAAGACTCAGGCCAGGCTGGCTTTACACCTCTCATCTGGCTCTCAGTTGGGGCTGGAGGAGGAAGTTAATTGGGGCTGATGGTAATACTTCTGCTGAAATTGCAACTCTTACCCTGGAAATCATCCTCCCAGAGTGGTAGGCTCACCACCAGACAGCTTTACCTCTGGGATGCTTAGCCTGGACTGAACACTCCTCCCCACCGGGTTTGTGGCTCCCTTTGAGCAGTTGTGTGATGCTCCTGCCCTGCCACAGGCGCTGGGTGCTGACGGCCAGCAGCATTGTGCCTTCCGCAGCCGCCAGACTGGGATAAGGGGGTCTGAGACAGAGCTGCCCCACCGCACACCTGGGTGGGTGCTTTCCTCATCAATGCACATGTGCCCCAAGCAGCAGCCTGCACTAATGGTTTCAGCAGTTGCTCTTTGTCCTTGTGGAGAACCTCATTTCTTTTGGTGTCGTTGCAAGAAATATGCGGTGTCTCCTTTCCAGGGCTGCCTATAACAGCATCTGCATGGCTCCTTGGGCTTCATACCTCTCCAAGAGCAGGTTCCCAGGAGCGTAAATCTAACCAGAGAGTGGGGATCACTGCTGGCTGGTATTTGCACACCTTTGATGTTATTTTCAGCGTGGTTTTGCATCCTCCAGGAACAACTGATGCTCCATGCAGGACCGCGCCGCCTTTAGTCTGGCATAGTGCTGGAGGATGGCCCAGCTGCTGCCATTGCCATGAGCCACCAAACAGCCTTCAGTCCCCTTTCTGTGTACATTAGCTTTTTCTGTTGTTGGTGGTGCTGCTCCTTTTAACACTAAATAAACTTACTGCTGCTGCTGCTGTGCCACACTGGGCAGCAGCAAAGATCACCTCCCTTCTTGCAGTGGCACTTGCTCAGGAACAAGCTGGAGGGGGGGGGCTCTCCTGGCACCAGATAGCCGCTGGCAGATGCTGCCCACATGTGGGGCACCAGCATGCAGAGGGCAGCCGTTGCTGGTTCCTCCACTTGCTGCCCTGGCGCCTGCTGCAGAGGCCTGTCTGTGCGCAGACACGGTGGTGCCACACTGCAAATTTTCCCCGCTGTGGCTGGAAAAAAAACAAACCCCAGACGAGCAGCAGGAGCGCGGACCCCCGTTAGCTATGAATACTTGCAGGCATGTCCTCAGTGCTGTCGCAGGAAAAGAACGGTCACCCCGTGCTTCTCTCAGCCCATAGTGCTGCTCATCAGGGCAGGGAAGGGGCTTTGCTCAGCTCTCCAAGGAGCAGTGCAGGTGACTGAGCCCCCCGCCGTCTGCCTGCTTAGGGCCCTCCAGCACCTCCACACGGTCAGGAGGTGCAAGATCTCACAAAACACAGGCTGCCTGGGGATAGCACTGGGGGAATACACTCACCCCCCAGCACAGCTCTCTGCGGAGCATTAGCCCAGGGAGCCCCTCTTGCCCCCGTCGCCATTTCCCCACCCCACAGACTAAACGGGTCATAGAATCATAGAATAGTTAGGGTTGGAAAGGACCTTAAGATCATCTAGTTCCAACCCCCTGCCATGGGCAGGGACACCTCACACTAAACCACGACACCCAAGGCCTCATCCATCCTGGCCTTGAACACCGCGAAGGATGGAGACTTAGAAGAGGTAGCAGCAGCAAAGGTCCGTAGGCCCAATTGCTTCTCCTGGCCTTAGATGACAGCATCCAGGCTCTGTCAGTCCTGGGGCTGTGGGGCATGCCAGGACATGTTCAGAACCCTAGGATTACACAGTAAATCCCACTGTAGTTACAGTGGCCCAGGGCAGAGAGACGTCTCAGCCTCATGTGAAAGCACCCACACACTCCCCTGCACCCATCAACAGCCCCACAACCCTGGTGCTGAGGCCCCCTGGCCAGCCCACACCAGGAAGCATCACCGCAGCCTCCCCATGCCACCTGTAAGCCAAGGGCACCCTGTTTCATTATTACATATATGTACATATTTTAATGTTTTCAGTCGTGTGAAATAACTTAAAAGAAACCCACTAGCCCATGCGGGCAGGTATTTAGCACTGGCAGGGAGCCCTGTATCTTCTAGGGTCACAGAGATGGAGCATTCCATTCTGGCCACCCCAATGCCCAGCAGGCCAGACCTAGCCTGGCTTGATGGTGGGGCTGGGGTGTCCTTTGTCCACTCCACCACACTGGGGAGCCAAGTGTCGCACCGGAGCAGGGCAGGTCCTGGTGCTGCAGGGCAGCTTGGTCCACTCTGCGCCAGCCTGCAACGTCCCATCAGTGGGATGTCATCCTCCTCCCACCGGGCTTCCCAGGAGCTGTGCTGGGGCTACCGGGGTGCTGGGCGGTGCCTGAGCACACGGAGCGACAGCGTGTCTGCCTGGAGCAGCAGCTCACGGATGCGGGCCAGCCCCAGCCCTGAAACGGCCGCCCCATTGACCTGCAGGATCTCGTCCCCCACACCCAGGAGCCCCGCATACAGCTTGGCGGTGCCGGCGTCCACCATCTCCTGCACGTAGACACCTATGGAGAGGGATGGGACAGGTGAGCTCCCACCCTGCACCCCATGGCTGGAGCTGTGCCCCCTGGGGGTGCCCAGGGCTGCCCAGTAGTAAACAGTGTAAATGCCTTTTGGAACAGGCTGTGTGCCCCAAGCCAAGGGCTGATGGATGTGTGGGACTGTGTGTGCACAAAGCCACACATGTGGCAGCATCCTCCCATCCACCATCACCCCTTTGGGGCTCAGCAGGGATGGAGCAGCCCTTTCTACCTGTCCCCAAGCTTGCTCCTGTGGAGGGACAAGAGCCACTGTGGAGGGGCCATGCCAGGCCTCCCTTAGGGTTTGGGTGAAGCTTCGGGACGACCCCACCGTACCTTTGTCAGGCCGGCCATGCCCAGAGGTGACACAGAACCCGAAGGCGCCGTGGGGGGGTCGCTGCAGCTCCAGCTGGCTGGTGCCATCAGGGAAGACCTCCACCACACGCCCCACTGCACGCAGCCGGCCAGGCACCCCGATGTCCTCCACGCTCAGCGAGCGCCGTGGCCCCGAGCCCCCCTTCCTGCAGGGAGAGGGGAGATGGGGTGAGCGGGGGCCCCTGGCTGCACCGAGCCACTGCATGTGTCTGAGCACCCCGAAACAGCAGATGTGCAGGGCCCCATCCTACCTGTCAGCTGTTGTCTGGGGCAGGAGGTAGGCACTGGCACGGGGTGCTTTGCCCAGGAGTGGGTGCAGGCTCTGGACAGAGGCAGCTTTTTGGGGCTTTTGGAAGGGTGACACCTGGAGAAAAGCACCTGATTGAGATGGGGACAGCAAAAGCCGTGCAGCACTGCAGCCCATCATGCACCAACATGCCAAGGGAGCAGGGGGCAACAGGGCATCTTTCTTACACTTTCACCCCTACCCCCTGCATCCACTGCTGAGGA
Source organism: Psittacula echo (assembly GCF_963264785.1). Classification (NCBI taxonomy): domain Eukaryota; kingdom Metazoa; phylum Chordata; class Aves; order Psittaciformes; family Psittacidae; genus Psittacula; species Psittacula echo. The sequence continues at coordinate 22,501,382 of NC_137740.1, forward strand.
GAGATAAGCCAGCATCCCCCTCTCTGGGCAGGACAACCCCCTGATGCTTCTTGAGGAGGCATCTCACTGCTGCCATGACCCCAAACCAAATTACCCCACCTCCCTTCCCTAAAGCTGCTTTTTCCACCCTCCCTTGCTCCCTCCTTCTCCCTTCCATTCCCCATTTGGCTCCAGGGTTTTCAAACTCCCAAGTTTGGAATAGACCATGCCACCACATACACACCCCTAAATTCTTCCTGTGGGACCGTAAAGCTATGGCTCAGGAATGCTTCAGCCCAGCCCAGCACCTCTTCTCCTGTGGGACCCCTCGGCTCCCTGCAGACACCCCTGACATGGGCTGATGTTTCTAGCTCACCAGCTGCAGGGACTGCAGGGAGGGCGACTTCTTCATGCCGGACCCATCTGGGGCGGTGCTGCCGGGGGCCGGGAGCTGCTCCATGCTGTAGCAGCGGAAGCGGCCCAGGCGCTGCTTCGTGCTCTGGCTCAGGCTACACAGGAGCTTCTTCAGCCCCGATGCCGAAGCGCTGCTCCCCTTGCGGCTCACTGGCTGCCCCGGCTCCCTGGATGGAGAGGAGTGACTGTCATCCACGCTGTACATGGGGGGAGCGGGGCCAGCAGCTGTCTCAGGGCTGGGGGCACATCCTGCACCAGCCATCGCAGCCTTGAGAGCTGCACCATGGTGAGACTGGGGTGCTGCCACCTCCCTGCAGCAGTAACTCAGCTTGCACAAGGGCGGGGTTCACAAGCCAGAGACCTGAAGGGCTGCCTAACATCTTCCCCACAATTTCAGCTGTTTAACACCATTAACTCCCCTAGTCTCTGCCTGAACGAAACGCATCCTGCCGAGGGGCTTGAAGGACCCAGTGCTGCCTCCAAACCCTACTGCCAGGCTGAGTCCAGCAGGATCATGTTAAGTGAGCCCCAAGGCAGCCCGTGGCTGGCAGCATTTAGCAGCCAATTTTCCCCAAAAGAGAAGCACCTGGCACTGGGCTAAACACCTCCAAGGTCACCCACATTTGCCCACAAGTCGCATCTGCTGCAACACCCACAGTGGAACCAGATGCAGGGTGAAACATAGCTCCCACAAACCCATTTGAACACACACACAAAACTGCCACCTCACATTGTGGTTTCTGGGAGGGTTTTGGTGCTGAGAGGTAGAGTCCCACCAGGATGCCTTCGAGAGCTCAGCCTGGCAGCACTCCGCTGTGCCAAGGAGGGATGCTCAGGGATGCGGCACTCACCGCACAGTGCAGGCTGTGAGCAGCCCCTCGCTCTCACTCACCCGTGTGCTGCACTCCTGCCTGGGCACTGCTGCTGCGCTCCCAGCTTCCCAGCTGCTTCTCCAAGGGAATGAGAAGCCTCCTGGGGCACAGGGGTGATGGGGCTGGCAGTGGGATGTGACGGTGCCCCTGTAACCACAGCAAGCCAATCAAGTCCCTGCTTCATCAGAGACCCCCTCAGGCACCCCCATGTGTGGATCTCTTACCTCTGCCTGTCTCCAGAGGGTCCTGCCCATGGGTGTTGTTGCAGTTGTTGGTGGACAAGGCACGGAGGGGGCTCCCTGGGAGCCACCTGGGGCTGCAGGAACCCCGACGCTCCCCTGGCCCCACCATGCCTCCAGGCTGGGAGGACGCAGTGCTTCCAGCATCAGGCTCCGGGCTCCGGGCTCTTTGGCTCAATGCTCGGTGGAGGCCACCGGAGAAGAGGGCTTTCCTGCAAGGCACCTGGGAGCAGGCCTTCTTGGTGAGAGGGGGAGTGGGGACATGGCTGCCTGGCACAGTGGTGCCAGCCTCTGGCTGTGAAGAGGGCTCCAGGGCCCTGGGCTGCTGCGAGGTATGAGCGGTGTTTCCCATCCCATTGCTGCTCCCCGGATGACAATAGGGGTTCCTGTCCTCCTGGCTGCTGGCTCTCCCCAGTGGCAGGGGGCAAACAGCCCCCGTCCGGCTTGTGGCACCACTTGAAGAACCACCCCCTGCGCGAGGACCACCACTGGCTGCACACGTCCCCTTCTCAGTCCTTGTCTCCGGCTGTGGGGTAGCACAGGGGGTCCTGTGCCCGTGAGGATGGGGGCCCTGGTGCCCCCGCAGGTGGGGGCTGCGGGGTCCTGCCTCCTCGCTATCCGTCCGGCAGCCGTCAGAGGTGTCTGTGCTCTCCAGGGCCGAGTCCACCTCGTCGATGTAAGTGACATCCCCGATATAGGTCTCCTTGATCTTCTCGGTGTGGATGCGCTGCCGGGAAGGGAGAATCCACAGTGGTGACCCCCGGGGGCCCAGAGCCCTGGTTTTGGTCTCTGGTTGGGCAGCGTTCAGTCCCCCGCTATCCCCTGGGATGCTTCCTTGTGCTCCAGGGCTACTTTCAGCCTTGTTGGTGGCTGTTGGCATGTCCGTGCCGCGGGTGGCGGCAGCTCTGATGAAGGAGCCACAGGCACTGCACTTGCCCCCAGCTGCAAGGTCACTGCTCCAGGCTTTGGGCTGTCCGGACCCATCCCCTGGCTGCCTGCCACCAGCCGGCTCTGGTGAGGAGAGTGCCGAGCCCAGCACCCGCCGGTGCCGCAGCTGCAGCCGCTCCAGGTACCGCACCTCGGCATCGCGGGCCGACTCGTCCTCGAAGCGCACGCGGGATGGGGAGGGACCCCGTGGCTGTCGCGGACGCCCACAGCTCGACTCCCCGCTCGACGAGTCGCTCAGGCTCCCGCCATCATGTGGGGCAGCACTTGGCCTCCCACTGGGCTCCCTGACATGGGGGCAGACAGATGGGGACAGACAAGCTGCAAGGGCTGCCCGGCTCCTTTGGGGAAGTAGGGCAGGAGGGGGAAAAGCCAGGGCAGAACACTGGACAGGAGGAAAGTCCACCTGATGCCCCATCACAGTGTGCAGCCCTGCTCCTCCCCAGCCCTCTGCCTGGGCTGCCTGAAGCTGAATTCATGAGAGGCTGTGGCAACACCCAGCTGCCGCAGCTCGACCTCCATCACCTCTCCCCTGCACTGAAGTGCATGGTTAATCAGTCCAGGAACACCGAACTGTACATGACCCCGGCACACACGGCAAGCCATTGGCGCTGGTACAACCTTCCAGCACCGAGCTCCCCATCAGCTGGGAAACCGGTCCTCCCAGCCAGCCAGGAGCATACCCTTAATGCCCCCACAATATCAGCACACACAGTCAAATACCCCCAGATATCGTGCTGCAAACACTTCACATGTGCCTGGCAGGAGAACACTCTTGCGAGCAGAGAGCTGCTGATGCAAGGGTATGAGGCTGCACACATGTTTGCAGCAGATCGAACCCTGGCTCTGCACATGCACCAAATCCAGGTGCATCCCAAGAGCACAATGGCACAGGGGAGGCAGGGGAAGGAGACGGGGCTGGCACTGACCTGTGGTGCGGGCTGGCAGAGGAGAGGAGGAGGATGTCGTGGCTGGCACGCAGGGGGTTCGTTCGAGCCTTCATGCGGGCACGCTGCAGCAGCTGCTTGGCCTGCTCGTGCCGCGGGCTCAGCTGGAGCTCCTGCCCAGGGACAAAGGCCCTGCAGCCCCGCAGCGGGGAGTGGGATTAGGAAAAAATAACAGGGATTAGACCTGGTTTAACAGTGACGATGTGGCTGCTGTGACCGGAGAAAGCGGGGCCTGGCTTCCACTCATGGGAGGGCTGGCTGCCGCGCTGGGGGACAGCAGGGCAGGAACCCCTGTAGCCCCAGTGCCAGGTGGGAGGAAGGGGGTAGCACCCTGCACCGGTGATGCTTTGGGGAAAGGCTCAGCCAAGGTGGTGCTTTGCATCACCAGCATCCCAGATATGGATGGGGAAACTGAGGCAGGCACTGTCTCCAATCCCTGCCGGTGTAAATCCCGCAATGTGAACTGAGGTAGGTTTGGGATGATCTCACCAAGATGCTTTGCTGCCTTCCCTTCCTTGCAGGGGGGTTTCCTTTGTACCCCCCCCCCCCCCCCAGCCCCGCCAGGGATCCATCCACTGCCTTCCCTGCTGGCCGTGTCCCTAATCCCCTGATTAAAATAATCAGCTCAGGCAGTTGCTTCAGGGAGCATGGCCTCAACCTCTTTGCAGCAGCAGCATGGGAGTACACCAGCCCCCAGGAAAGCCTCCTGTGCAGCACCACGGGGGAACCAGCTTTCCCCCTGGGGTTTGACTGCCCTGCTCACTGAGAGCGCAGCATCCCCAGCTCTGCCTTGCACCCAGCCACCACCAATCAGCCCTAACCATGGAAGGGAGCAGAACCAGTAACCACAAAATATGGGGGTCTTTCCTGTTCACTTACTTCCCCCCATGCGGCCCCCAAGCCCCCATCCCTGCTCCCCAGCCAACTTGCTGCTGCCTAGCTCACCTACCAGTCCCACCTAAGTATTTTCAGTCCATATCTCTAAGGTCTATCATTAGTCCCACAAGATTACACACGCCTGCCACCTGGATCCTCTTAAGCACCTGGAGCAAGTTTCTGTCCCCTCCTTTTCCTCAGCTCCCTTCCCAGCCGGGGGTACTGGCAGGGACCCCTTGTGCCCAACCACCACACGGACACCCGGCTTGGCCTGACCCTCCTGCCCTGCTCACACCAAAGCATTGCTGGAGCCCATCCACACTCCCCCCGCTGGCTGCCACACCGGGGTGCTGCCCCAGCTCTTCCCCAGAGCTCTGCCAAGCCCCAGCACTACAGGAAAGAGGGCGATGTCCAGCTCTGCCACACTGAGCCTGACCTACCTGCAGCCCTCGACGTCCTGCAGTGAGACCCCCGAGTCCCAGTCCCCATCGCTCGCTGGCACCTCTGAAATGGAGGACAGGGAAAGGCATCAGCTTGGCAGGGCTGCAGCCCCCACCCTGGTCCCTCTCGATAACACCCTCATATCCCCAGCCTCACCACTCAGTCTGTCCTAACAAACACCCTTTTTGGGGCTACCCCAGCTGCTTGGCTCTGGAGAAACTCCAGGGGAGTGGGACACAGGGCAACAGCACCCAGCATAAGGTGTGCCCACAGGGTCATTAGGACAGATGTTTTCTAAGGAGAAATTAATTCCCTTTTCTGGTGGCAGCTTGCAAAGGGAAGATGAAGCCTGCAGACCTCAAGCGCCCCAGAAAGCAGGTTTGTTGTTTTTAGCAGTGAAATTCCTCACCAAAATGTCGAAGGGGACCAGCAGCACCCAGAGCATCCATGGGAAGAAGCACCCCATGTTGTTTGTGAGCATCCACCACAGCTGCCAGTGAAGGGGACACAACACCTGCAGGGGATTGGGCAGCACTGGGGTGTGCCCACACCGTAGGATGCTGGAGGACAACACCAAGGGCCCTGCTTCACCCCAAAGCTTTTCCTTTCCACTCCCCCTAGTTCTACCGAGACAGCCGCCACCTGCCCAGAATACAGACCAGGGGCATCGAGGCCCAGCACCTCCTGCAGCAGCTGCCGGTTCCTCTCCACACGCTCGGCCAGCGAGAGCCTCTCCCAGCCCTTGGCCGTGGTGGGGGACACAGACGGACCCCCCCGGTCCCGCAGTGGGGTTCGTGCCTCTTCTCCCAGGGGATGTCTCTCGCGGAGGGAGGCAGAGCCCCGGCTCCCACTGCTCTCACCCTGGGGGAGCTCGGTGCCTCCTGGCACATCTCTGGGTGCCGGCACCAGCCAGAGCCCCGGGGTGCCAGCGCGGGGTGCCGGGGTGCTGTCAGTCGCAGGCTCCCCGTCCAGCAGCCCATCCGTCAGGTAGGTGCGGAGCTGAGCCCGCGGCTCCACCGCTGCCGCATCTGCTCCCGGCTTTCCCCGCCGGGGACGGGGCTTCTTGGGGGAGGGGCGCTCGGCGGCAGCTGCGGGGGTTCCCGGCCTGCCGCCCCCCCGCTTCTCCTTCAGCGCCTTCACCTTGCTCTCCAGGATGGCGTGGGGCCCGCGGGAGGCCTCGGGGTGCTCCAACAGGGCAGAGGTTCGGCTGCTGCTCTGGCTGTGCTGCTTGGGGGGCCGCGGACCCCGCCGCGTCTCAGCAGAAGAGCCCCTCTCCATGCGCCCTGCAGGGAGAACACCCAGGGGAGGGGTGAGCCCCTGCGCCGCCCTCACAACCCTCCTCCCAACAGCATCACTCCTGCCTGCCTGAGGCTCTGGGGACAGCAGACGCAGTGGCGCCTGTGCCCAGGGGGCAAATGTACGCGGTGCCACTGTGGCACAGCACGACAGGGCAAACCCACCCTCCCAGAGCATTGTCAGTGTACAAGCATCGCTCAGAAATGGGGGAATGGGGGAGCCGTGGTTCCTCGAAGCGGGAGTGCGTGTGTCTATGCAGGCTGTTTTGATGCCCTGCAGGGAATTAGCACTTTTCTGAGTTAAATCAGGGCCCAAAACTCCCCAGAACAGAAATCCCTCGCGGCTGCAATTCACCAAAGGTGCCACCAGGCAGACACCGGCCCCTAGGGTCACACGTGTCACTCGTCCTGCACTGGCCTCATAGTCCGGTGGCACCCAGTTGCTGCTGCCCCCCTGCACCCCATTGGGAGCATCCCGTCCCCGCTGGTGCCCCTGGAGGAGCCTCCCACGTGGCAGGAGCATCCCCAGGACACCCACCCAGGCCCCATTGCCCCCCGGCTCACCACAGCCCCTCGCTGCCCCAGGGCAGAGCAGCAGTGGGATAGGGCTGCGGTCGGGAAGCGGGGGCTGTCCTTACCCCCGGAGCAGCATCGAGAGAGGGCTGGGAAGCGGGAGAAGAAGGCGGAAGAGGGCAAGGAAGCGGGGGAGGGGAAAAAATTAAAAAGAAAAAAAAACAAGGACAAACCAGCAAATCGCGGCCCCTTCCCGGAGCCGCGCTCAGCCGCTTGGCTGGGCTGTGGGGCCGCGCCTGGCCTTGCCTCCCCACCGAGCCTCCTCCTCCTCCTTCTTCCTCGAAGCGCGCCCCCGAAGGGCGCCCCCCATGCCAGGGCGCACAGCCCGAAGCGTGTCCCCACGCCGCCGGCGGGTGGTCCCGAAGGGCAGCGCCACCGTGGCCATGTGCAGCGTGTCGGGGGAGCTCAACGCCCCGTGCCGGGACGGAGGAAGCGCGGCTGCCTTGGCCGGCTCTGGAATGTCCTTTGTCTGGGCTGCGGGTTTGCGAGGCGAGCGGGGAGGGAAGCCAGGCCAGCTGCCTGCGCCGGCCGGGGGCACCTCACCCCGGGGTGCTGGAGACGCCAAAAGGATGGTGAGGGAGGTCCCCCAGGAGTGGGGGTGTTTTCTCTAACAGCCTCCAGCTGTGCTTTAGGCACCCTCCTGTGATCATCACACACGTCTGCAGATGTGCTAAATTTTCCTGCTTTCCCCGAGGCCAAATCCTGCCTGGACCCAGCCACAAGCCAGGGCCAACCAGGCATCTTCAGGCAGGAGGATGCTGAGAGTCAAGCTTGGTCCATCCATCCACACCCCTAAACCCATCGTGCAACGCACATCCTGAGGAGCTACCCGCTACTCCCCATGCACCAGCACCCCCTGCCCACCTCCCCTGAGACCCCACAGAGCTCATCCCACAGGATGAGGGTGCTGTGTGGACATCGCTTACCTGGAGGTCCTTACCTGCCGTCCCCGGGGGACACAAGGGGTGCTGCGGGGGCGATGGGCATCCTGGCCCCACTCCGGCTGCCGCTTTAAGCTGCAGCTTTTGATATTTGTGATTGGTTTCATAATCCCGATCAAAAGGAAATCACCAGGATTATGAAATTGTTTTAATCCTCCCGGCTCTGGCCACACTGGTTCTCACCAGCATGAGCAGCAAGAAATCATTTTTATCTTCCTAAAACATTCACCATCACCACAGTGGTCCCAGGGCCGCCATCACAGCCAAAATTGAGCCCAAGGGCTTCCCCGCAGGGGCTAGCCATGCTTCCTCGCACAGGGGCTGACTGGCAACTGAGATGACTCCTTGCCTATAGGGGACAGACGTTCCCCCAGCTGCTCCCAGGCAGAAGGGAAGTGCTGGCAGGTTTGGGTGGAAGAGCTCAGAGCAGGGAGACCCTCCTCACCGCGTACCCCCACCCTGAAGCCCAACCTCCCCTGTAATGCCGGGACCCATCCTTACCTTTGTGACAGAGAGGGATCCCTGCTCCCCTGCCTGGGCTGGGGAGGCGAAATGCACCTGGGATATGTTGTCCCCATCAAGCTGGGAACAAATCGCCCAGTGAGGTGCCAAACCCAGGCTCTTGCCACCAGCCAGGCAGGGGGCTGCGGTCAGGATTAAACCCCGGGAAGCGGCTGGCGTGAGCAGCAACAGGCTTAGAGTGATTTCAAGGAGCTGGGCTCTCTTCTGGAGGAAGACTGATTGCAAGAGATGATGAAGAGATTTAAGAGAACAAAATGAAAGCACAGACCTCAGGCAACCCAGAGCTGGGCTGCTCAGCCTCTGGTCACCCACTGTGCAGGCAGGACAACACCTTAGACCAGAGACAAGCTGGACAGAGGCAACCGAATGCTCTCAGAAGGACCATGAGCCTTTAGCTGGTATGGCATGGCCTGGACAGGTTTCCTCCAGCACCATCCCCTGACATGTCGGGTTTGAGCCCTGAGCACTTCCCTTTGAACACTTCCTGCCCACCTCCAACCCCTCTCCAACATCTCCCTCTTCCAGGCACCTCCCCTCCTCCCAGGACACAGAAGCCCCTCACCTCCAGCCACCAGCAACAGCCCAGAGCTCCCAAGGGCGCAAGAGCAGCATCTTTACAGAGCAGTGGAAGCAAACGCTTTGTGAGTGAATGTGGCACCAGGCATGGGACATGAGAAGAAACACACACAGACCAGGGATAAAAGAGCCATCAGATCATTGGAAAACAAAGAGCTTGTAATAATGAAAAAAGGACAGATTTCGTAACCAATCACTTTTTCCTTTGAAAAACACAATCACAGTAACTTTGCTTTATACAACCACCTAGAAACTATGAAACAGTATCACATTGTGCATTAAGTTTTTTTTAAACCTACTTATCAAGAAGGGTATTCCACACTTCAAAAATTATATCCATTTGGGGAGGAAAGAGAAGACAGCTAATAGCGCAGTCACAGATACATCATGAGTCCAAGCAAGCAGCAATTCTTTGTCCTCACCTTTTCCACTTAGCCAAAAAAGAAGAGTGGAGAAGGGGATAGCAAAAGAGAAGGGAGAAGGAAAGAAAGAAAGCACTCACAGAGGACTAATCACACTCCATAATTACTTTTGACATCTACAGGGCTTCATAGAAAGATCATTTTGACCAACACAGTGGGGAGGGGGGGAGGAAGGCGGCAGCAGGACCAGGGGGGAACTTCAGCATTTCCACCCCAGGCCCCTTCCAAATGCCAATCCTTCACCAGGAGGACCGATGGGATGGAGAGGTCATCACAAGTTCTACCAGGCTGCTCAATTTCTCCTCTGGAGCAAAGAGTTTGCAATTTGGTTTCTAGAGCTTGGGGGACTGTCAGGCTATGGGGCATCTCCCCAGGCAGGGTTGGCGCCTCTTGCCCACCGTGGCACAGTTGTGCTGGGGCAAGAGCAGCCTCCAACTAGGAACAGGGCTTGAGCATCAGCATCTGAGTGCACCCAATATGACCATCCCTTTTCTCTCCTCCCCCTGCAAAACCTGTATTTCTCTTGCAGCCAGGATGCTGCAGCAGGGACTGAGGCCCCCAGGGGATGCTGATACACCAATTTAACCACACAGTGGTGGCAGGATGACAGCTCGTTCACGTAAAGGAGGCAAGGTTTGATGAGGTGACAGCCACTGAGCCCAGCTGTGACTGCTGCGGTTATTGCAGGGATTTTCCCACTCTTCCCCCAGGAGCTCCAGCCCCTCTTTTCCAAGGAGACAAAAAAATCCGACCACCTTCTGGAATAAAAGTGTAAGTTAAAAAAGATATGCTTAAGGCAGAAGATCATCTTTCCCCTGTGAGTGCAAAGCAGAACAGTGGAGGAGAGGAGGGAGGAGATAGGGCCAGGATGCAATGCATAAGCAGAGTGGCTGTTGTGTTCCCAATGGGAGCCAAGCCATGCCCCATCTCAGGGCACATCCCAGCATGATGGTCCAACATCAGGGCCACAACCCCCCCAAAAGTCTGGGGTGCACACCGAGTCATGGCAAGCAGTATGCAGCAGCATCCTTGCAGTATGAGGCCAAATTCATTCGGCTGTTCAAACCAGACAAAACTCAAAGGCATTGCACCATCTCCCTTGCTCCTCGAAGATCCACAGTAAAATCCCCAGGGATTGTTATCTCCTGAGCCAAGGACCATGCTTTCCCTCCCTGCCTCCCACACAGCTGCAGTGGCTGAGCACCGTCTAGGAGGCAGAACAAGCAGCACAGTTATTACTAGGGAAGAGCAGCAAGATCCAACTCTGATCCAAAAGAGACTTTTCCCTTCCCCAAGATGTTCATGCTGAAGGCTGCTGGCAGTCACCCCTTCACACGCTGCATATCACTGGCTTCAGACAAAAAGCGAAGACACGGAAAGAACAAGAAGGGCCAGCAGCAGGGCTGGGAAAGGCATAGGATGAGCAACAGCTGACTTTGGGAATGAGCCTGAATTTGAGAGGTAGGAGCTTATTTGAATCATACAGGCTGCAGCCATGAGTGCCGCAAACTCGTTTCTTTTATAATGTGGTGAGACAGCACTGGTTCCTATTGATGGAGCAACTCCTGCTCCTGCCTGCCAAGTTCATAAAGCCCAAGCCTGCCCCGCTGCCCCTCCAGGAGTGCGCACCCCCAGCACATGGCATTGCCTTCTCCAAGCAGGGGGACCTGGAGTTTCTGGAAACACACTCTCCAAGCCATGCAGAGAACTCCAGCTAGCAAATAAATTCCGGATGCTGAAAATCCTACCCTCCCGCAACCCAAAAATCCCTGGAAGAGCAGGAAGGATGGAATGCAGCAGGGAATGAGCATGGAGACCTAAGTCCAAAGGGAATCTCCAAAAGTCAGCAGCCACACTCCTCCTCTTAGACGGTACCATCTGCAAGGGTTTCAGCCAGACCAAAGCAGCTTCCACACCATTCCTGGAGCCACACACAACCACCACCTCTGGCAACCCCTGCACTGAATCAGCAAAGAAGGAGAGCTCAACAGCCAAAAGCCAGCACTGCTTTGTGGTGGCCAGAGCACAGACCTGGCTCAGCTTCCAATTTCCATTCAGCTATATCCCAGCAACTGAAGTGTTGGATAAAAACTCCCGAAACAGCTCCTTTTAACTGCGCTCTCCATAATTCTGGATTGCAGCCCTGCTGTTCTCCCTCCAGGAGTGTTTCCAAGCACCCATTAACAAAGCCAGCTCACAAAGTGAAGCCCCATGGACTGTCCCCGCCATCCTCACACAGGCCGATCACAAGGAGTGACGGGGCTATTTTCTCTCACCATCTGCTCTGCTTCATTACGTCTCCCTTTATTGGCCAGATGTTCTTGCAGACATGGAGCCATCCTGGCTTTAGCACTCCCTCTCAGGAGGAATCTGCATGCTTGACTTCTCAGAAATCTCTGGGAGGGAGGGAATAGGCAGACACAGCGCCAGGGCGCTGGGAGCCTTTACAAGCCATGCCTCTGGGAATTCGGGCTACTCTCCCTGAGAGAACATCTTTGCTGCCGAAAGGGATGGTGTTTTACTTCAGGACATAATGGTTGCTAGGTGTAGCACATCGCCTCCCCTTTTTTTTCCTGACTTCTCCCACCAGCAAAGACAAGAGAAAAAGGGAAGGAACAGAGCAGGCAGACGGAATGCTTGTTTCCCATAAGGATTTGGGTAAGCTACAGAATAAGAGTTTAATTACTTGCAACCTGACCCTCCCCATCAGGTTGTGAAGCAGGTGGTGGGACAGTGCAGCAGCAGGCAGGCAGGATGCAGGCCACCCAGCCACGCCTGCTCCTCCCAGCCCAGCTGAGGAAGGCAGAGCGCTCCCAGGGGACTGGCATCACTTCAAAATCTCTCTCTGTATTTTTCCTTCGCTCTGAAAGGAAGAATTGCCGATAAAACTCTGTTTTTGTTTATAAAGAACCACGTGCTTAAATAACGCCACAGGCTTATTTTGGATTGTTCCCCTGGTGCAGCTGCCCTCCTCTAACACTCTCCTGGATAGGTACGGCTTCACTCATCTCCCACCATCCCCACTGGAAACACCTATGCAAGGTTTGGACATGGCAACTGTTGCAACAACTGCTGCAACACAAACTCAGAAACGGAAATATTTTAAGGGCTTTGTATCTCAGACTCCACTTCCATATGACCAGGAACCCTCCATTTAAGTATGAACAACAGACCTAAGGGAGTTAAATACAGGGAAACAGGTTCCTGGGCACAGAAAGGAGGAACAGCACAACCCCAGCTAGTCCAGCTGCCCTCCCACTGGAGCAGACAGACGTGGCAGGAGACGCAAGGAGGAGCACCACAACGGACAGCAGCTACGCCACCACCCAGCCGCTGACAGAACGGAGGCATCTCCCAGCAGGTCCCTCAGAGCTTCTCTGTAAACTGAGAGCACATCACAGAAGTGTAGGCAGTCACAGGTTTGCAGTGCTGCCCTTCGCCTGACATGGGGCACAGGTTCATCACCAATGAATTCTAACAATCTATTTCCAGTTAAATGAAGAGAGCTAAGTTTCCTTCTTCAGTTCCTCTGGGTAAGAGGCACAGCAGGCAAACTGAAAAAATGCAATGTACCAGTTGTGTGGGAAACCATGCTATTAGCTAATTAAAAAACAAACCACCAAACAGCAACTGAGCAGAGATTCCTAAAATTCCATTGCCCAAAGTAGAGGCAAGTCACCAGACAGACATCAGTATGAGGATTCTACTTCAAGAGTTTCACCCCTGCCTTGCAGTTCTAGCTGTGAGCCGGGCTGAGGGGAGGGCAGCAGTCCTGGGGACCTCAGGCATGTCAACCCAACCCAGCTCCAGGCTCCACCACCAGTACTGCTGCAAGAGGGCAGGGAGTGCACATTGTGCCAGGGGAAGGACAGTGGAGCTCTAGTGAGACAAGGCATGGGGCACAAGCCACAGGGCAGCACCCAATGGAGGCTTTTTGCCAAACCAGAAGCCATGAGGAGAGCTGTTTTCAGTTTCACCTTCCCCATTCAGGTGGGCACAACACAGTCCTTCCCACGCTCCGCAGCAGATCTCTTAACACGCCAGCACTCCTGGAACCCCAGCCTGCTAAGCTCCCCCAGCCCACCATCACCTCCTTGCCTTGTCCCACTTCGCTGCACTGGGCTGCAAGAGAACACCGGAAGAGCCCTCTGCTCAGTATGGGATGCCCCCATGCCATTTAAGGACTATTAAGGCTTTGAAAAATGCTTTCTGATCTGGAGAATGAAGTTCTGAAGCCTTTGTTGACCTAGCTTTTTTGCACTGCTGGTAGGACCCAACTCTCCTTTCAAAAGGGCCTTAGCATCATCTGCACTACTTTCACGCAGCTGCATGGGAAGTTGGCGTTGAACCAGCACAAGACATGCCCAGAAGCAGTAGCAGCAACTAAAAAAATCAGAAACTTTGGTTTAAAATAAAATTGAAAAGAAAGAAAGAAAGAAAGAAAGAAAGAAAGAAAGAAAGAAAGAAAGAAAGAAAGAAAGAAAGAAAGAAAGAAAGAAAGAAAGAAAGAAAGAAAGAAAGAAAGAAAGAAAGAAAGAAAGAAAGAAAGAAAGAAAGAAAGAAAGAAAGAAAAGGTAAAACATAAAAGGTGAAAGTTGTCTCACAAGAGGGGTATTTGCAGGGCATAACTCCACAGCCCTGGAGATTTACATCTATATTCCCAGCTTTGTTTTCCCATTACAACCTTCATTGCACAGGACTCAGAATCATTCTCATATGGTTGTTAAGTTTCATAAATAATGTGAAAGCTATATGCAACAGATACATCATATTCCCAAAAAATTATAAGAAAAGTTACATCAAATTAAAAAGTAGCTTCATGAATGAAGATACTGCTCTAAGTGCACTTTCCCTGCAAGTGCAGCCAGTGCCTCAGCGCTGGATATGAAGGAAAAAAACCAAAACAAAATCAGATTTAAAAACTTAAGTCCGGTTTCAACCAGTCAAAACCGGGCCAAGCAGAAACCGAGCATGCTCTCGGCACTGTCCCATGAGGGAGTCCCTATGATGCTTCGTTATCCAGATAGGTTTGTATGTCCTTGTTGAGACTGTAAACAATCCTTCTTTCCTGAACTGTCCTCTTTATTGGCAAAACAAAGTAAAATGTTTTATTTTTTTTTAAAATAGAACATTAAAATTAACCCAGAAGAAAAGAAATGTAACACAGTGAGCTTGTTGGAGTCCATAGGATCTGGTTTGGAAGAACTCAGAAAACATGTTCAGTGTTTTCTCTTGTTTTCAGTTGGAACTGTACCAGAGATTGGGTTACTTGGGGAAGAGGTGAACAGAATGAGAAAACAAAGAATGCGGAATAAGAGACCGTGGCCATCTCATGTGTTCACTTCATTCGCTAGGTCCTCTATCAATACCTTAGTGTCAGAAGCCTTGGATCTGGGGAAATAAAAGAAAAACAAAACATTTACTGCAGAGAAGTAATATCCATTACTACATACAGACAGTAAAACCAGAGTGCATTTGGGGAGAGATAAGGGGGGTGTTGTAGTCTTTCTTACACGGAGAGGGAATAAGCAGACTATCGGAACTGTTTCACACTCCCACTCTCCCTGAGAATAGCAGAGCCTTATAAATATGCCTCATCCATCCCTCAGCATCCTCCTCCCGCGGCACTGCTGACACCACCCCGCCGGCCACCTTGTGCGCACAGACAATGCCCTCTGCTGGGCTGCACCCACAGGCGGCCGGGTCCGCTGCGGCACTGCACCCACCCCTCTGCACAGAATGCCACAAACACTGTCACAGGAGGCCCACATCCCCCCTGCATAAAGTTCTTCAGTCTCTGACGGTTGGTACTGGTCACATCCACGTATTCTGAGCCAACACGGATGTAAGACAAGGATGGCCCAAGGGCTGTGACTCAGGCCAGGGCACTCTCCGTGACAGCCATGGCCTCGTTTTCCTCCCATCCACCCCTCCCATGCAGTGATGCAACAGGTGGATGTGCTCCAGGGATTGCACAACACTCCTGACAAGCCCTGCTTCAGCACCCCGGGGAGCCCAAGCTTGCCCCCTGGCCAAAGGGCAGGCCTCTGCAGCTATGCTGCTGGGACAGAAGTAATACTTGGATACTGAAGCATCCTCTGATGCTCGGAGCATAGGCACTGCAGTGAAAGTATGCAGTCAACAGGTTCAGGAGCTGCGGTGCAAGGTGGGGAAAATTTAGGGTGCAAGAATGATGAGTGGAAAGCAAAAAAAAGTGCATGGGTTCAGGTTTGAGAGAGGAAGGAGTCTGAGATCTCACATATGAAACCTTAATGATAACTGAAATCCTGGGATGGTCTGAAGCATGGCAATGGCCAGTTGAAGAGAACCTCTCTTCTAGGTTTGCATTTATAAATGTCTCTGGTGACGGCTACAGGCTATTTTTGCAGAAGGAAAGTCTTGTAAAGGGAGCTCCCTTTTCCAGTGGTTTATCAGAACTCCAAGATGATGCAAAGGATGGTTCAACCCCCAGTCACAGGCACACTTGTCTACTAATTGGACCTGTCCTCCCTTTGAATGACTATTTTGGCTGAGATCTTCACATGATTACTCAGCCCATAAATGGCCCCCACACATTCAGAGCAGCTGCAATGCATGATTTGGTTTGTTGCACTGGAGGAGAGGCAAAACATACTGTGAAGCAAGACGAGGTCTGCGCAAGGACACGCTCTGGCTGCGCTTCCACTGTTTGTTCTTGCGGCGATTTCGTACACCATCTTCCTGGTCCATCATCTGATCCAAGAGTGTCAGGTCATCAGCGTTGAGTGGTGCCACGGAGATGTCCCTCACGGCACGGAACTCACCACAGTTGTTCAGGTGCTCGTTCTCCAGACGGAAGAAGTTCCACACAAACCGCCTGGATTGAGAAAAAGAGAAAATTACCAATTTGTTTCCATTTTTACATTGCCCTTGTTTGGTGAAGCACCTAGATACCACTGACTCTTCTCACTGATCAAAGTGCTGCTGGGAACATGCTGGGAGTACAGCGAAACAGCAGCACCTGCTACAACATCTTGCCAGCTCTCGAGAGCAACACCTCTGACAGGCTCACTCATTGTCCTAATGATGACAGCCCTTGTCTGGACAGCATGGAGGCACCAGGCATTACAAGCTAAAGCAACCTCCACCAACTAGGTAAATGAGATTCAGCTTCAAGTCTTCTTGCTCCTGTCAGGAAGCTTTGGGGGCAGGTTTTGAACTATTGTACATGTAAGGAGCCCTGGAACCTTGCAGGATCCAGACCGATGACGCAGAATTCAAATTTATGTTTGGAAAAGATGCAGAGATTTTAAAATTGTGACCTTGAGAATCAAGTGAAATTTCCACCAGGTCATTTTAAGGAGAAATTCAGTAAAAAACCCCAACCAAAACAACCAAAAAACCCAAACCCCTCAGGATTAGGTCTAAGTTTAGAACAAACTGCAAATGCAGTTAAGAAGGACCCACCCCATATTGCAACAGAGCCCTCCAGTTTTCTTCACTCTTTGGGATTAAACATTCCTGTTAGACCTAGTCTTCCATTTCAAGGACCAGTACCTTCCACATCCAAGGCATTTCCCATTAAGCTGATCTTATTATACAAATAACACAAATGGAAAAGATAAATGAACTGTTCAGTCAGGCAGCCTTACCGGAATACCTCAAGTGGGGCAAATACAGTAGAAATGATATCCCCAGCGTATGGAAAGATTTGCATGGAAGTGAGGGATATCTGGATGGTCCATGCAAAACGCAGGATCACGTCTTCTACAATGGCACAATAGTAGTATGCCTGAAGAACAAGACAGACAAACAGGACAGCTCATTGTACATGCTCTGCATACAAGACAGACCTCTTCAGGCCTTTGGGAAGATACAGAACTCGCTGGTCAAGCGCTAGAAAAGTTTACAGTATGAAACAATTTCTCTGAAACAAAAGAACTCTACTGCTAGAAAGCCCCAGCTCATAGCATTCAGAAACATCAGTGGCTAACTGCAACATGCTCTAAACTCAGTTAAGTTTTGTTAAAATATTAAAGCCTTTCCCAATGTAAAAGCAGGCAGTATACGCACTTTCTGTGGGTAGACAATTCCTTCTCGAAGAAAGGTATTTTCACCAGCATTTTTGTCAAAGAGACCCCAGTCCATCTTCAAGTCCCAAATTAGGGTATAGCAAGAGCTGATGAAATAGAAGATAATCCACAGGTAGAAGAACACTTGGGTGTCACTGTGGTTTTTAGCTGGAAAAGAGAAGAACAGTATAATTCTGTACAACTTAAAGCAGGTTGCTTCTTAAAACAGCTACAAATTGGCTGATTTGATTAGTGGAAATAACACCCTTTTTATTCAAGTTCCGGGAAAATCAGGCTAGCTAGCCTGAATCAAACCAAGAGCCTTACCAGAACCAGCCTGATATTGTCACTTACATTTTACTTTCATCTAATTCAACATTTTGCACTGGGGATTGAAATTTGCCCTAATATCTTCGTTTTCTTTAAACTAGTGGTAGACTTGCCATTCTGACTCTGAACAGCAGGTGGAAGCTCAGGGCCGTATTTCACAAAGGACAGGCTTGTACAAAGGAAAAAGCAATGAGGCAGTGCTCAGTTAGGGGGGTTTCATAAGAAAATATTTTGGTTTGCATAAACAACTGCGAATTAGTGCCCTACGAGCCTGAAAAATGATGGGCAGCCCAGGAATTTCCACTAGCCATTTCAGAGATTGTGGTGGCAGGGGAAAATAAGCAAGAAGGTGGCAATGTATTGACATACATGCATAAATCCTGAAGAAATCTCTGTATGGAGTTTCATATAGAACTCCTCTTTGTGAAACACAGGTCTATGGGCCCAACGTCTGCTCACCTGTGGATATGTTTTCACAACTAAGTTGTTTCCTGTTCCCCCCTGAAAAGGCTACACTGCTCAACTCCGCTAAATTTCCCTGCATCAGTTGGCTGGGTAAAAACAAACAGATCAGATAATTCTGTTTGCTTTTAATTAGCAAAGCTGGGTCAAAGTTTATAAAATTAAACCACATTATAATGCTTTGCAAGGCTGAGACACTTTGCATCTCGCTGCTATCAGGAGTCTTTTTTCCTTTCTATGCAGCTACTGCAATTGCTCATTCACTGATTCTTTCTAACAAAGCAAATAACGCTTCCAGTACAAAAAAAGCTGTAACATGTTCAGTCCAAACCTGATGCCACATTAATTGACAGCAGTGTTATCCATATATGTGGCTTTATAGTGACACAATCCCCGAAGCTCATCACAAAGGGAGCAACAAGGCAATTTGCCCTCTTCTTCCCTTTTTGTTTCTGACAATTACAATAAAAATGTAATGCAGCAATCCAATAAAATTAATGGAGGTGAAAATGAAAGCCATTGTGTAAAGAGTACACTCCTCCCATTATGCCTTTCAGGCTTTCTGGACATAATGTGCAGGATATAGGTCAAATACACATGCTCATTCTCCTATCAAAACACACCCCCTAAAGCAAACCTATTAAAGCCACTTATGCAACAAAGCCTGTCTGCACTGAAGCTTCACATCACAGAGGAAAATGACACAGGATCTGCTGCAGCTCTCAGGCTTGACTATCTTCCCTGCTTTTGTGCAGGGTCAGAATCCTCTGAGCAGTACCTCAAATACCCTCGTGGCTTGGCTTTACCCAATGACAGGTCTAGCATCACATCATCCACCACTGCTGCTGCAGAGCCATGACGTCACCTGGGAGCAGGCACGCAAGTCCTGCAGAATATGGGCTCTGATGCCCAGATACCTTAATGCTGCTGCTTTGAAACCACCTCTCCCATCCATTTTTAAAGTGCAGCTGCCTACAGAAAAGCAGGAGAGAGGTGAGGTTTCGGAGCTCAGCAATCAGGGCTGTATGGCAAGATTTCACTCTCCCCCATCAGCCCCTCCAAAGCCTCCACTACATTATTTCAGGAAAAGGCAGATGCTGACATTCAGTGACTCAGAGACACTAAGCCTATTCTTTCCAACATTATTTCTAGCTCACAAGATCTCCATGTTTAGTTCTCACTACCAGATTGTAAATAACAATTCAGAGACTATTAATGGGTTAAGTGCTTTAATAACTCCCCTGTGAAGCTTCATGTTTCCTATCAGAAACTTAGGCTTGAAGACATAGATCATGCTGTCTGGTTTGAGGGTTTTTTTCCTAATTCAAGCAAACCAAGTCTTGCTTAACATCATCATGAAGCAGACATGCAGAAGGCAGCACAGACAGTACCATCCACTGCCATGCCTTTGGCCGTATTCCTGGCATGAGCCATGCCCTGAAGGCACTTGGCTGAAGAACAGTAAATTGGTGTTACTGGGCACTCTTCTGGAGTTCTCTGGTCACAGAGAGGTCAGTCTGGCCCTGACTATCATCTATGTAAGAGGCTATCAAAATTGTATCCTAAGTTAGCAATTACATAGGCAGGTGATTTCAAAGTGTCCTGGGTTCAGCAGTAGCAGTCATTTTTCTCCTTCTTAGTAGCTGGTGCAGTGCTGTGTTTTTGACTTTCAGACTGCGAACAATGCTGATAGCACCAATGCTTTTAGTTATTGCTAGGTAATGCTCCAACCAAGGACTTTCTCAGTCTCATGCTCTGCCAGGGAGGAGTGGAAGCTGGGAGGAAGCAGAGACAGGACACCTGACCCAAACTAGCAAAAGAGGTATTCCATACCACAGCATGTCATGCCTAGTATATAAACTGGGGGCAGTTACCCTGGCAGGGCTAGATCGCTGCTTGGGTCGGGCTGGGTATCGGCTGGCAGATGGTGAGCAGTTGTATTCTCTTCCCTTGTTATTTCCCTTATCATTATTATTATTGGTGGTAGCAGTAGTGGTTTGTGTTATACCTTAGTTACTGGACTGCTCTTATCTCAACCCGTGGGAGTTACATTCTTTTGATTCTCCTCCCCATCCCTCTGGGAGCAGGGGCAGGAAGAAGTGGGGGGGTGAGTGAGTGGCTGTGTGGTTCTGAGTTGCCAGCTGGACTTAAACCACAACACAAAGGTTCATGTTACTTCAACCTAAATTGCCTAAAGGTTATTGTGTGCAATTATGGAAAGGAGGAGTACGGGGATGAAAAACCCCCAAGTAAGAAACCTTGTGACATTAACCTCATCAAACTCAGAAGGACATGGTTGCTTCTAGTTAGGTTATCCTGGTGTCAACTCCCTTTCCCTGCCCCTTTGCAGCAGTCTTTTCAGTGGCACCTGGGGTCATGCTGCTTGCCCCCTGTTCCTGCTCGATTTCTCACCATCTCTGCAATTCATTCATCTCCTGAAAAAAAAAAATCATTAAAAATCCAAATCACTCCCTGGTAAAATGCTCTAATCAGAACTAGTCCATTGTCTTCAGCCTTGGCCTTTGAGTCCCTTCCTTTAATCACTTATCCTCCTGTTCCTCCTGCCTGCAATTCTGTTTGATACCTTCCTTCCTTCTGTCCTCATTGGTATTCAACTGGTGTACAGAAATATGTTACTGCTCTAGGCAAGCAATTATATCTCAGTCTCCACTGGCTGGTTCTAGTAGCACTCTTCACTGCTGCTCAAGGGGCTAGAAAATCAAGGCATTCATATTCTGTCCAGAGGCTTCATCTACTCCTGGCCTCCCAGTTTTTCAGAAGCAATTCATAGCTGTGCATATGTTTGATAATGCCAGGGTCTATTTAAGCAGTAATTGTTTCATCCTGCGTTTAATGATGTGCCAGAAACCACCAAGAATCATTAGCGAGTTTTAGTCTCAGGATGAGGGAAGCACTCTGGACACATGGTAGATCTCAACCTCTCCAAGAGGGGAAAACCCCCAACTCTTCAACATCCCAGGGACTGCAGCAATCCTTCAGCAGCATAACAGCCAGTCCACCCAGCAAGAGGTGCATGAAGGACCTTTCTATTCAATGCTCCAAAGGGCACTGCCACCTAGCAACTTCCTAAGCTAGAGTTACTCAAAACAGCACATCCAGGATGCAACACCACCAGCACAAAACCTCTGTATGTAACGCTGCAGGTGCGGCTTCACCCTCCCTGCTGACGGGCAGATTTCAGTACATGTTCACATTACCATGTCTGCAATAATGTGGCATCAGGTGTTCAGCAGCATCAGAGGCTATTCAAGCTCAGAGTGCCCTGCCACCTTCACTTGCTTGCTGCAAAGTTGATGGGAGGCAGCATACCACAGGAACCATTTGCAACCTTCACCACAGAATTTCCATTAGCATTCTCAGTTTACAATATTAAAGGCAATTCCACTAGACACACTGCACAAATATACCTACAAATTGCTCCAGAAGGTCAACTAGATAAATAATGGAAGACTTCCACCTCTGAACTGAAGCTGTGAATGGCCACAGTGCCAGAAAACAGCCAGAGGCACTTGCAGCAGCTGAATTTACTGCCTGCAAAACTTGCTGATAGACAATATCTTGGACCCCAAAACCAGCCCCAGGGGACACAGTATCTGACTAGTGTTCTAAGAGAATACTACTCCACAGAAATTATAGCCCCTTCTAAACACATGCAAGAGAAAGGTTGCTTTCCATCAAAGGCAGACAGCAAATACTATCCTGAATGCAGTTAATATTGACTTTTCTTCCAAATAATACTATCTGTTTACCCTGCTGAATTATTCTGTGGAATGTAAACACTATATAGTATTCAACACAGAAAAAAAATCAATGCCATGTATTATTGAAGATCTGGACAAGAGCACAATGGCCCTTGATAAGCAGTCCTGGTGCGTGGTTTCTGCTGCTGCTGAAAGCTATGATAAAAGCTGTAAGAAGCATGAGGTTATCAGGAAACACAGTCAGGTAAGCCCTGCTACATCAGACAAAACAGATCCAGCCAGAGCAGTTCTGCCTCCAGCATCAATTAAAAACCTCTTGGTCAACACACACCAAATTCAGTCTCCCTTGGTGACCAGCCTTTCAATCACAGATTTAAACAGAACCAAAAGAAGAATACATATATTTACAGTAGGCTAGCCAAGCACAGACACTAGAGTACTGAGCATATACTTTCTGTCACTCAATTAGCCTGGAGATGACATCTGCCCGTTAACTCCATCCCAGCACACAACGGGAGGGGGCTGACAGGCAGAAGTGACTTATCTATATAAGAACTGTCATCAGAATGACACCCCAAAGCATTTGTCTAACACCTTACTGAAGTGCAGTATTACCACTCCCTCAGTAATTACACATCTTAATGAGGGAATAGCAGCAGCATTGCCTTTCTGCTCAGCCAGCATATACCACTATTTAATACTGATCAATGGCAGAGCCATGACATGACAGTGGACCTGATGCAGCAAAAAGGCAAATAACCTGGAGGAGCACATGGAGGACTTGCCATCGTGTGCTGATGGATTTTGTCAAATACCAACCATTTTGTATGAACAACCTTCCCATTAGATTCTGCAAACCTCTGCTTTAGCCTCCAGGCACAATTTAAAGTGACGTATCAAGATACAGCACAGTGAAGAACTGTCAGGAGGCAAAATCTCGTTTCTTCTTCTAGTTAGATTCTACATTTGTGGAGCAGGGAAAACCTCAAATCATGTTTTGACTAAAAATACTCTGTAGGTTTGCACTGGGCTTGTAGGATGATATAACTGTGTCTAATTTCAAGACATCACAGCAATCTAATTGCTTGTATCTCACAAACAAAAGAATGTGATTTAATTGCAAACAGAAGGAAGAGTATCAGTCATGACAGATTTGATATGATTCTTCTGGTGGCTTCTCTAGCATTTAAGTGTTCTTTAGGGGATGTTCAATTGCTACCTTGAGAAAGATGGAGTTTCCAACCTAAGCACTTGCCAGCAGTCTCACTAATAAGAATATCTGGATTCACAATCAGAAATAAACAGCATGGTAACCAGGGCCTTCTTTAGACAATCTAGGGACTGGGACACAGCGTCATCTGCTACCTCTACAGCGCTTGAGATCCAAAAGCAGATTCCTTCAAACTATAACAGCAATGAAAAAAAGATCAAAATCAAAAATACAGATGTCAGATGATCACCATCTAGATTTCTGCAGCACCAGAGAACTCCAGACCTGCACACATTTGACAGGGAAATTGCTTCTGATGCAGTCACTTGCTTTTCTTAAAATACGCCTTAAAAAAAAAAAAAAAAAAAAAAAAAGGTCAGGCTTCCCCCTCTTAAGTGCCACCCTTTTTACTTAACACCTTACTCATTAGAGTTCCTGCCATCTTTAACACAAAAGTATATTAAACGATACAAACAGTACCATTAGTCCACTTTCCAAATCCCAGCTATTAAAATCCATTTCTCAGCTGCAATCTTGAGAAGCAAACGCATGAATCACGCAGCAGCACGGTGCTGAGGTTGCCTCTCCCCCACAGCGCGGCTGCCGTCACCAGGAATGTCCCGCTTGACATTTGCAGAACTACAAAGCACGGGAAGATTTCCCGGTGGGATTTCATACCTCATTTGTGCTGACGTTCAGGGTGTGGTGTCAGTTCCCGAAACTTAACACCTCTTCCCAGGCTCCCCGCCAAGCACAGGCTGCTGTCTCCTCTCGCCTTCCCCACTCACGGCAGGCTGCCAGCAATGAAGCTTCTGCCAGGACCTCCGCCACGGTGGTCCTGCCGCAGCCCTGCTCAGATGCTCCTCACCCTTCCTGGCTCCACTCTGAAGCACCATCGCTGGGATGGGTGTCTAAGCAATTAGAGGAGCTAACAAGCTGGCATGGAGAAAAACAGGGATTGCTCAAGATGCTGCAGAGACCCATGTCAAAGCTGGGAGGAGGTCAGAGGCCAGGATGGAAATGTTTGCCCATGGCAATGCCTCCAAGTCTTCACTAAATAACACTGCTACTGCTGCTCCGATGGAAAGGATCAGAAAGACTGGCTAATGAACACAACTCATTACTGAAGGCCTCCTGGGCACGGAATGACAGGGTTTCAGACAAAAATTCATCCTAGCTCACAGCAATGTGACAGACATTGCACGGTTTGGCTCCAAATTGCCATCCTGATAGAATTGCCAGTATGATGTGCTAAGGCAAGCTGTGCAAAAGCTGCAAGTATTAAGAAAAAAGCCAGTTAATCCCATTACAAAGTTTGTTTTACTTCAAGAGGTCAATCTGAGCACTCTTATAAGGCTCTTCTGACACCTAAATCAAATTATTTGCTTGCCACAGTGCTGACAGCTCTTCCAGCACCAAGAAAGAGGTGGAGAGATGGAAGACCTTGTACCAACACACAAGGGATAAGCTACTGAACAGGATCTCACAAATGCTACTGGCTTCATTCTTTTGTGAATGTTGCTTGGGTTTTGTTTTGCTTTTAAATTTTGTACTTAAAAATAAAAGCCTACTTGAATTCTGTATGTCCAGCTGTTTTACCTTGCCCCACATCCCATTCCCTAGAAATGAAATTCTCAGTTGAAGTATATAAGCTGTTGCAATGATGTCCGATTTGTGTAAAAGTCATTTTACATAGTCCCAGTTCTCACATCAACTTGTTCTCCTCTCCTGCTGTAACCATTTAGGATCACAGTTCATTATTATTCCACTTACTAACAAATTCACTCCACAGGGGTTGCACCCTGCAGTTGCTAATATGGTAGCAACAAGGGCTCAGTGACACAACCCACTACCCAGTACTTCAGACGGCAGAGCTAAGGTACAATCAGCTACCCTCCTGCAGCAACCAGAGCAAGTTTGATGTCACCATCATCCTTTCTCCACCCCCCTTCCTGCTGTGCATCACCATCCTTCATCTGAAAGTCATGCCCCTCCTCAGGGAGCTGCAGCAGGACAGACCGCAGGAGAACCAGTGGTTTGCTCCACCACGAAGTTGGCTACGTGAGCCGGTATCACCACTGGTAACAACTGAAGCCATTATGATTAATGAGGAATGGGCAGCAGTTACCAGACCTGGGAATCTTCCACTGTATTTTCAAGCAGCAGCACATTCCCCCATTCATCTTCATCTGGTCAGACCTGGTTGAACCTCCCTGTTAGTGAGGGATGGTCCAGCACCTTCCTGCAAAAGCCCATTAATTGAAGGATGGCTCTTGTCTTAAGCAGTTGACATCTCTATTCCGTGGCAAAGCAAGGAGTTTCACAGTTTCCTCTTACACTGGCTTTAAACAAAACAAATTACGCACCATTTCATCAGAGAAGCCTGCTTCTGAAGCAATGATGAGAACACAGAAGCACTACTCTTTAGAGACAGCCCTATCTAGTTAAGCTTCTGTATTTTTAATTACTATCTATTTCCCGGGCTGTTTAATGAGAAAGTGCATGGCAGTTACATTATCTTAGACCAACCTAAGGCTCTCCACAGCACTTCCAAGCTGATGACAGCCAGTGTTCAGCAGTCTTACATGGAGTAACTGGAAAGGGTATGGGAAGTGATATGGAAGAACGGATGCTTACTCAAGTTTCCAGGCCATGTGGATTGAAACTTTGGTATAATTCAGAGGATAATAAATAGCTGGACACTACCCAGACCACAAGTACTTCACTGAATAAGGTGTGTAAATGAAGCTGACAATAAAAACTTAAAAAGATAAACTCCCATGAAGTCAATCTGAATCTAGTACTTGTGCTTAAGTTCAGTAATGCATTACTGAAAAATCCAAGGTAAACACACAAATGCTCATGCTGAAACAGCAAATCCCACAAAACCTGGAAATGGTGGAAGAGTCCAAAGCATTCAAGCTCAGTTCTTCCAGCATAGAAAACAAATCTGTATTCTATCTGAGCCAGATATTTCTGATGACACCATGTGAGCAAAAGGCAACAAGGTAAGAGAAAATTGACAGACAACAGCAAAACCAAGATTTGTCTCATTTTATAAAGAATAAAGTTGTAGCATAAATCATGCATAAAGCTTAAAACATGATAGTCACTCTTAGAGAAGTACAACACAACTACAGTTACACTCTTTCTCATAAGGGCTGAACACCTAAATATAATAATCCTTTCCTACAAAGCCTGAACCAGGTCTGAATGAGGAATGAAACCAAGGCTGGCTATTCCAGGTATGTCAGTGTACGACCATAAATGCAAACACACTTTATACAGGAGGGGATCCCTGTGGAATGATAGGATAAGCTGGTCTGAAGTGGAAGCAGTTATACTGGTGCATTTGTCACAGAAAGCACATCTGCTTTTGGCAGAGTGAAAACACTGCAAAAAGTTGTGCGTCAAAATAGCACTGCACTTGGGGTAAATATTCTGCTGCAGACTCAGGCATAATTGTTTCCCCAGCACCAGGTAGGTTTCCATATGGATTAAATAAGGCAATGTAATATTCAGTTGGCTAACTCTGGGGACAGCTATTCAGCACTGCCAGAGAAGTTAAAGCCAGCATTGAATTCCTTAGTGCAAAGCAAGGCTACGAAAGAGCCAAGTCAAAGGCTTCTGCTTGGCCGTGCTGCGAGCGGAAAGGGACCGGCAGCATCCACCCCAGTTGCTAGGTAGCTTAGAGTTACAGATATGCCTCATTTGCCTGTGCAAACACACCCCGCAGGACTATATTTACAGAACACGGCCTTTGCTTCTCATTCCTTTGAGCGTTATAAAAATACTGAGAATTCTTCCTTTGGGAGCTCAGCAACAGTTGCCCTTGGGTTGCTGCTGTCATCCCTGAAACGTGGTGCTTCTGAGCTGTGCTGAAGTGGGCAGCTTGAGTTGACACTTGTCCATGCTACTGCTGCCTGCTCTGGTCTTCTTTTATGGGGTAGCTATGCTCACTTCAGCTTCACTAATTCAAATGATATCTGAGTATAGAGATGACAGCTTGGAGTTAACTCTGTAAAACTAGTCTAGTCCCAGCACAATAACATTGCTGTTTGGGAGTGAAAACCTAACAGAATTTACCTTGATGTCTTATCAGTCTAACATCCCAACTGCAATTAGCAGAGAAAACTGCATTCTGCATTTAAATAAAGGAAGAAAAGGAAAGAAATGGCGTCTCTGAAGGAAGAAAGAATCAGAATTGTGCACTGCCTGAGCACTATGAATTATTAAACAGTGATATTTTGGTGAAACAGAGATACTCATCAAGAGCCCAGAGCACACTGTGTTACTGGGAGGGGGGGAAACTTCACTACAGGAGGCTTGGAGAAGGGAGCATCACATATGGCTAGAACCACCATACATCATGTAACATAATAAGGTGACATTTGTACATTTGTTTAGTTCAGGTTGTTTTCCAGCAAGCATATGAAAACACAGCACAAGAACACTGTAAGTGCACTGTATGAGAATTAGCTGGCTTTCAATGCCGACAAACCCTCCTACCCACATAATTCATTTTCACACAGCTGGCAGATGCAAGCTAAAACTTACAGACCAGCTGTAAGTTTTTCAGTGTTCAAAGCAAGGGAGGAGGACAAGCCTTTTCAGAGGGCTGAGATGTCCCCAGGACTCCTAAGTGGAAAACAGGCACTGGTGTGCATTACCTGACCTCCCAAGAAAAGCCTACCAATTACCCTCTTGTCCTGGCAGCCAAAGCTGTCATTCCAGGGGTATAAGTCATAGGTTTGCAAACACAGGCACTAACGACGGTTGAATTAAAACTTTTGCTACCCCAGCCAATTAACAGTTTCATTGCTTACTGTAATTTAGAGCAGGTTTAAGGAGCAAGGATCTTTACCAAATGACATTTGTTTTGGGAAGTGCTTGGTTTCTAGATAGCAAGCAGCTAGCCCCCAACAGATGTTCTGTAGGTAAGGATTGGTGTTTGTCTCTGCTATCCTTAGGCAGACATAGAGAAGGTGTGGGCGAGCACTGCATCTATTTTCAAAAGTAACATCATAACAACTTGATGATAGACCATCTGATTCCAAGTTCAAAAAGAACTGGGGATCTATGTAAAGCACATAGATTAAATTGGATTCTTAACTGGTACAGAGTATTACAAAGTGCATTTATGGAAGGATGGGAATAGGCCTACAGGGCTGAAAGGACACAGCAAGGTCTTTAGGCAGCTGTCTGAAAAGGGACTACAAGCCCAGGCACGGTAACATTGACAAAATGTGTGCTAATGTGTAATTTTCAAAGGGCCACAAAGCTTCCGATTTATTCTTTTTCGTATGATACCAACAACTACGTGCTATTGACTTCCACTAACAAAACTGAACAGGCAAAAGCTGGGAGTCACGAAGAACTCTCAGCAACAGGAGCAAGCCCTGTGCCTACCTCATAAACACCTCATTGCAACCCACTCCCTGCCAGACTTGAAGAGCAGACAGCAGTTATGTATGACAGCAACGAGAACAAGGATCAGTGATGCTGGCAGGAAGCAAACCTCACAGGAAGCAGAAAGAGGTCAGACTCCTCAACAGGACATTTTGACAGATGCTGGCTTTCCTCTTGGTTCCAAACATACCCTAACCTTCCCACAGAAGGCTCTGCCAGAGTGTCCACCCCCGGCAAGGAGAAGCATTAGTCAGCCTCCCCAAAGCAGGCACTGTATATAAAAGCATATAAGCAGTGACTATAGCCAGGCAATCTGTATTTGTCTCATCTTGGGGTCTGGCGGTGGTGACTAACTGGACTGCAGGGCTAGAAATGAAGAGCTGCGGAATGTCACTGAGCAAACAAGTTAAAATGGGAACAAACTCCAGGGGCACAGCAGCGGGGAGGAGATGCACAGAGGAGCTAGGCACTGCATCCACAACTGATGCCCCCACACCAGGTTTGCGTGTACCTCCAGACAGAGTGCCCAACTTCCAGCTTTCAGCCAGCTTGCACCAATGCACTTCTCTGCCATTAAAATACAAGGCTTGACAAACATCATCAGGCCCAGCTAGGTCAAACCAGCCATTTCTTGGCCACAGGAAGGTTTCTAATAACCCTGCCACCCATCAAAAAAACAGCATGCCTTGAACACTTTTCCCTGCTCTGCCACAATCATAGTTCAGGATAAGTAATTGGTCATGAGCGTGTGCAGCTGCTAATTTCTGGAGATACAGAAGGCATATATTTTCAAATAAAAGAACACAGCTTTTAGGACTTCAGAACAATGAAATGCAGGGTGACTGCCTTAAGTGCACAAACTAAAAGCTTTTTCCTTCAGAACAAGAGTAGAATCGAGTAATTGTCGTTTCCAAGGAGATGGGGAACTTCAGGGATCAGAGCTCAATCTGCAGTTAAATGGATTGGAAACAACTCCCTAACAGCTGCAGAACAAAGCATGAATAGAAACACACCGGAAAATCCAGAGAAAGCAATTCACGGCACTGTGTATATTTCTCCACATCCAGGAAGGATGGACCAGCTTTATTTACATGATGCAGGTTAGCTATTCATGAATACTGAGGGAGAAGTCTTTCCTATGTTCTTTCTTTCCGTATTCATCTCCTATTCAGCCTCCCTTGACAGCAAAAACTGACACGTATTTCCATTTTCTCCTTTTGAAAGAGAAACCTCAAAATTCTCTCAACACTCCAGAAATGCAGTTCTAAGTGGACCAGGTATGTGAAAAATACCTAAAGAAGATCTTAAATTACTCTTTGCAAGCTAGGCAGGCCTTTGCCTTTCCACTGAAATGTTTCACAGGTGCCAAAAGTTCATGCTTCAATGGCATGTCAAATTCTGAGCTTCTCTCATGTAAACCACAAACCCCATGACTTGCAAAGGATTTTCCAAAATAACCAATACCTTTGTGAGTGCTGTAGAGGGCTGCAAATGTCACCACAAAGAAGGTGGTGGAATATTTTCCAGCATTAACCAGATGAAAGGCCCGTTTGTTATCACGGTAACGGCGCAGGCACTGGATGAATCGCAACCAAGCAGGGATGCACTGGACAACCGCTCTCACTCCGTAGGAGTAGCTGTAACAAATTTGATTATCTGCAAGAAAAAAGTTTTAGGGACAAAGAGTTAATAAATTTAAGAACTCCTATTGTCTTCCCTTCTGTAAGAATATTATCACTTGATATGAGAGCAACTCCCCATCAATGTCTCATATTTAGGCACACACACATCCAGAACAGTGAGAAGCTCCTCATCACCAGGAAGTATCCTAAAGCTCTTTATTCCATCTCGGAGGTATTCACGTGACATGACATCAATAAATACATTTAGACAGATCATCATCTAACTCCTTCACTGCTGCCAGTGTAACTAACATGCAACAAGATCAGAAATAATCTATTTTTAAATTTATTTTGTGCTGTTGGCAGTACTGTTAATAAACAATTAAGAATGGAATTATAAAAGGCCTTCGACACTGAATTTTTGTGCATAAATGGGAGAGCATTTCCAAACTCTGTGGGACAGCTCAAAAAGCCTACTTTGTCTAAGATGTCCTTGACCCATTTTTCTTTTATATTGTAATAGGACAAAACATGTTTCAGTATGTGGTTTTGCTACCCCTTTCTTTTTTTATTTTTTAAGCCCTGGTTTCAACAACTGAGGTGAGAGACAACTATGCCAATATGACTATGCCAGTATTATACCTCTGATGTTTGAAAGCCTTTTATTGAGGAAATGACCAGGAAAACCCCAGCTTTGCCTGGAACCCCCCCAAGCATGCCATATTCTCTTTCTGTCTTGCTCAGCACATCTAAAACAAACATTCCACTAACAAACATATTTTTCTTATTCAGAATAATGAAGACAAGTTACTAGCTGATATTTATCCCAAAGCACTGTGCTATCATTCTACTATTGCTATTGGAAAAGGACAAGTTGATATCCACTCAGTTGCTCTATTTATTTATTCTTAATAAACAAATATTTAGTTACTTGCAACACTGTCTTAAAGGAAGATACAGATCAGGCAGATTTGAACAACAAGGTGAACACTGATGCTTATTGAAGCATACTGCAAATTCTTTCAGCAAGTGTCAAAACCATCAGACAACACAATTCGCCAGCAGTCACTGCTTAAAATGAAAAGACAACAGCCTGATCCAGGAGGAGACAGGTACTATTTTGCCACCGGGAAGGCCAAAGTCAAAATTCATGTGCCAACTCTGTGGTTCTTCTGGCTAGAAAGAAGAGACAGAGCACACACAACCCTGGCATCACAGCATCAACTCTAATTGAATAAGGGGTGACACTAACAAGGAAGTTTCTCCATCCTCTCTTGCTTTAGGGTACTTTGATGGAGCCTGTAAGAAGCAGGCTACAGCATAGAAAATTGTGGTTAACAAGCG
Source organism: Psittacula echo (assembly GCF_963264785.1). NCBI lineage: Eukaryota > Metazoa > Chordata > Aves > Psittaciformes > Psittacidae > Psittacula > Psittacula echo. The sequence goes on from NC_137740.1 coordinate 22,532,574, forward strand.
CACGCAACTCATGTTGATGCTGAGCAACAGGAACAGGCTAAAAGCAAATACATGGTTAAACTACTATGAAAGAAAACAGCAATGCCAGGAAAATGAATTTCTCTTTCCAATCAAGAAGTGCTACATCTAAATTCTCTGATGACTATACATGTCAGGCCATATGACTGGATTAGGAAATGAACACTGATGTGAAATTCAATTTCTCTGGATGGAATTAAGAAAGGGGAGAATCTCTCCAATACTGTGTTTACAAGAAACATGAATTATTTTAGTTCCCTATGTCTTTGGTAGCCCTCTTCAAAAAAACAGATAATTATGAAGCTGCCTTGCCAGTTTTTTTCAGATCATTTCGACTGCGCTTGTATGGGTCATCAGCATTACTCTACCTGTATTTGCCAGAAGTCCAGCATTATCCTCCCACTGAACCTCAAAGCTGTAGAAGCAGATCATGTATTCCAGATCCATGAGTATTACGACCAGGCTGTTGAGCTGATCAGCCAGCCAGAAATCTGCGAAGCCTACCTTGTGGAAGGGAGCAGTGAATACTCGAAACTGTCAGGAAGAAAAAGGAATAATTCATAACAGTGTCAAATACATCTAAATGCAACGGCAGGACATCATGGCATTGAACAAATATGGGAAATCACAGAAAGGCTTGAAGATTTATTGCTGACCTTTTGCTCCTACTGACACAAAAAAGATAGCTGTCTCCTCACTTTTAGTACAAGTAACATTCCTGCATTCCTCTCTGCATGCAACCATTCATGTCCCCTCGCTTTTTTTGGTGTCTGTTGTTGTTTTGGGCTTGGTTTTTTGGGGGGTGTTTGTTTTTTCCCTCCCCACTGGCAGAAGAGCCTAGCCTCCTCCAACCAAGCTCTTTCCCAGAAACTTCCAATCTCCGTTTCTCCTGTTGCTCCTCATTTTGATCAATACTTTCCTTCAGGCATTTATGTAATGTCTATTAACATCTTCCACACTTACCTTCTCCCCCACCCTTAATATTTCAGTTATAGACCCTCAGCATGGCCATTACACTCTGATCATGGTTCGGTTTACTTAACACATTAGTTGTTCTTTGGTGTTAGAAGTTGAAAAAGCAAAGATTGTTACTGCTAAATCTGCCCATGTCTCTAGCAGGGAAAGAGTTAAAAAAAGTGCAGAGGAAATCCTATTGCCTGTCAATTAGGCTCCCCCTCAATCTCAGTCCACTTTCCCTCTAAGCCTTAACAGCAGTTTTGCTACTTTCAAACCAGACAGTTTTCATGGTCCATTACCTTTGATTACAACTCTCTCTACCCAGTTAGTTATAGTTACTAACGGCCAATTTCTCAAAGAGACAGCACCTGCACCATCCGGTAGTTCAGAGATTTATGAATCTTTAAATTAATGAAAGCACAGGCTAACACTCATCTTTTATATTGCTCTCCTTATTAACCTAAAGGGTACACAGTTACAGAAACCTTACAGGGAATGGACTGACACATTCCTATTGGCTTTTAATGCCAATTTAAGGCTCTGGTCCTAAATTTCAAAGCCAAATAGGGGATTAAGACTTAGTGGCATAAAGCAGATATGGATCTTGACCCAGAAAGCACTGTGCTGAAGGACAGAACCTATTACAAAGGCTCAAAACAGGGCCAGCCACTAGGGAGGTCTGTCCTCAAAGCAGTCCAGCTGCAGAACAGCTTCTGCAGAGGTCAGAGAAGCCATGCCAGCCTTCCTTTTTAAAAGGTCCTTCCTCCATTTTACCAACATTCTCTGATATTATCTTTACCTGTTTCATCTGACCTTTTTTATTATAAACAAAGACTGACTAAAACAAATTAAATGAGAAAACAAAGAAGAAAATAATAAAATCAATGTTGTTATTTAATTAATTTACAGAGAGACACTCAGGCAATGCCAGATGACAACATAAAATTTGAGAGTAGAAGCTTTCCACCTAAACGCTACAGCAGACGAGGAATCAGCAGATAAGTCCATGACCTAGATAAGGCACTGGCAGCTCAGTGAACTATCTTTAAGAACCTGAGCTGCCATCTGAACCCTTCTAACCCTGCACGTCAGGCTCTGTGGTTTCTGGCTGCTGCCACATGCTGCCCAGGCACAGCTAGAGTTGCAGCCCAGCTACCAGAGGGTGCTGGCAGCGGAGGGCACTGTCTGCTGGCAGGTACCACAGGCAACTCCTCAGTCCTCAGCTGAGAAGTATCTGCAACATCTGCAAGAATAAAGTCATCGAAAAGCTGGAGTTGAACCTTAGTTTCTAGTAATCGGTTGCAATTATATATCAACAGTTCCACAGTCACAGCAGACTTCCTGGTGCTGTGGTTTTAGTAAGTGCTGAGACAGTAGATATTTGAGCTGAAGCTAAACACTTCCTAGATTTTCACCTCTCTCAGACAGGCTCCCTTCAGTCGTTTTGCCATTTTGGTTCCCTGCAGAGAATGTGGGCATACAGATGCTGTATCATCCCCTGTACTTGGATCGGATTCCTCCTGATGAGCTGCTCCCCTCAACCTACACAAGCGCACTCATGGGCTTCTCATCTGGCAGCAAAGAAACACTCACTTAAGTACGCAGGCGAGAAAGAAGAGCTGGTGTGGGAATGAAACTTTTTTTTTCAGAGGAAGATCAATTCAGATATAACTTACAGTCCCTTAGGGATTATCAAGAGATCTCACTCATAAGTACCAACAAGCAGCTGTTGATGATCACAGGTGGATGCAGTAAGCCCCCCAGATTCATCAGGAAATGCTACAACACACTAAAATATGCTCCTGGTTTGGTTCTAGGAAAATTGAAGGTGCCAGTAATGCTCTGCTACACTTGCTAAGTTGTATTTTGTTATGGCTGGAAATTAAACATATTAAGGATGTGAAGAAAAATGCTCACCAAAATTTGTGTGAACAGCACAGCTCTACGAATTGCACTATTTAAACCTCCTTTCACCCAGATAGCTGCTGGCAACTGCACAGAGCAATAAAATACACCCAGCCAGCCAATTACACACAATAAAAATTAGAAAAGCCTAACAGCTACTCTTTATGTGGTTTGTCTGGCCTTTTTCTTCCCCTTCCACATAACACACAGTCAGAAGTACTGTGTCATTTTCCACCATTAAGGTGATCTTGCATTTTGATGAAGCATTTTTCCCCAGGAGACCTTGGGATGAATTGGCCTCTGCACACTCAAAGATGTGCCTCTATCACAGACTGCAGCATAGTCTAGAGATAGGTGGGCTAGAGCAGGTACTGGAAACTGCCTAAGAGGTCTGTGAGGACTGAAAATCTTATCCTGTTAAGATATTAAGGTAAATTAGCACAGATATTGCTCACATGGTTAAAGCACTTCCAGTGCTTCCCCTAGCACCAAGAGACAGCAGTAAGACTAATGAGGCTTGGGACTAAAGGTACATCTATGAGAGATGGCTGAATGCTGGAAGGCAAAAAAGAAAAACTGAAATAGTAGTAAGCTAGTAAATAAAATAACAGAGGTAAGCACACAGAGGTTAAGTAGCTGTGTGTACACCTGCACGCGCATGCTTGAAGCATGATTCTATGTTTCATCATTGTCATGTTCCAGATAAAGTTAATTGTTTTAAGTGGCATTAAAATGATTCTACAGATAACATCAGCCTGCCAAACCCTCTTACACCTAATGCTCTCTGAGCAGTTGCACCAAGAATAAGGTATCGAGGGAATCAACTTGATTAAAGCCAATTTAAAAGGGCATAGAGAGTGGGCTTGAATGTGTGAATCAGCCATTTGGGAAGAAACTGATGATCCATGCAAGTTTGAAAACTGTTCTTTTGTTGCTCCCACCTATAAATAGAACACTGAAGTAGTACACACATTTACATTCAATTTACCAGATTTATCTTACCTGGAAAATGAGAGCTGGGTCTAAAATAAATAGTTTAAGACCACAAATAGATTTGGTGAAAAAAGCCCACCCATGAACATAATTTTATAAGCAGTAACCTTTGCAAATGTTCCCACTCGTCAGTGAACCCTCTCAATGTTGCCACTCACTCAGTTTGGGCTGAGAAGCATCCATGCAACCTTGCCTTACAGCACTGTAACCCTAATCAAACTGCTTCACTACATTTAGGAACAAAAAAATAAATACATCAGAGTGTTTCCATATGTGCAAAAGTATGCGTACAGCTGTATACAGGAAGATTAGCTAGTAGTTACCTGCAATACAAAGATAATGATAGACTGGTACAAGCAGAAGTTGCTTCTGTAAAACCATGCTCAACAGTGATGTGCAGTCAATACCTTACCAGGTCTGCTCTATGAACACACAGTGGTATAAGCATCCTTCTTTCCTGAAGATTAGTAACATTTATATATACTGAACTGCTACTGCTCAGCTATAGCATTTTTTATAATTTATTTATTTATTTCAGGTTTGAGACTTACCAATAGTTTGAGCAGCCAAAAACGGGACTTGTAATATAAGGTTTTGGTAGGGTTGATGAGAAAAAGCAACATGAAGCCATATAAGATGAGTGGATTCACCTGCATAGGAATGTAGGTGAATTTACCATATATACATGCCAGCAGGCTCAGGCACCACAAAACACCCAGGAAACCAGCAATCTACAGAAAGATAGAAAAAAAGCACATAGATACTTTATGAAAATATAGCTTTGAAATCCTCAATGAATTCTCATTATAAGAAAAGGGAGAGCAGTGCTCAATCCTGTAATCTAATCAGACTTCAGCAACTTCCTCTTCTAATTGTATTAGAACTCCTTGCCAGGAAATGATGCGGAATTTATCCTCCTGATATGCCACACAGCTCAACCACTCCTGCAATCTATTCTGTTTACCTCAAAGAGATGTTGATGGGACAAGTTGCTGCGGGGATTGAGTTCAAAGATGAGGACGTGATTCACTCCAGCCTGTCTCCAGCCATATGTGTTGATACCCAGGAGAAAGAGGAATTCTATCAGGAGAAAGCCACCTCGATAGATTCTCACCAGTGGCCACACATTTGGTCCATCTATAAAAGCCACACCTGGAAAAGAAAAAATTGGAAAGACCTTAGCAATAGCACAAGTCATGTCACAACACAAAGCTGTGCTCTACTGCTTTATGCTCGTTCTGAGATGCTCAGCTGTACCCTGTGAAAACAAGGTGCACTTACAGGCACCTGCATATTCCAGCAAGTAGAGGAGTTTTTACCCAGCCTGTCAGAGCATTTAGGAGTATTCTGGGGAAAATTCACTCTCCAGCTGGTGTAGTCAGGTCATTAGCAGCATCGTAAGTCCCCTGTGTCATACTACCAGCATGTGGGACATCACTAGCATAAATCGTGACTATAAGCACTTCAATGTTCTGGTTTAATGAAGATGAAATCCCAACAGACAGATACACAAATACTTCAGCTCCCCACAAAACCAAGAAGCACCATTTACAGCATTTAAAACAATGCTAAACTGTGCCTAATCATTGAACTCAATACAACTGTAATGTAATACATATTCATAACTAGCAATATAATATCCAGCCACACCCAAACAGAAAAACCAACACATGCAATACTGGAAAGCCTGTCGCTTCCTTTGTTCAGTCTTCAGGGGTTTGGAAACAAATTCTCTTAATTTCAAACAATGAGCAGCCTTATACAGCAGGAGGTTGCTCCAGCATAAGCCTCTTCGCAAAATGCTGTCACCTGGTTGCCCAATACAGGTTTCATGAGAAAAGCACAAATAAAATATGGAAATATGGTTACTTGAATCCTCTGTTTCATTGAGTGTTTCTCACCCATGTGCTTTTTAAGATGAGGAAAAAAAAAAAAAAAAAATGGAAAAAAAAAAGGATACAGTTTTACAGAATTGATGCTGAGAACTTATTTGCACAAACTTTCCTGTCTAAATTACAACCCTGAGTTTTTCATATTTTTGTTTGTTTTTCTCAAACATATCCATAAGAAGTTTCATGTGTTCAGCATCTGTACTTCATACTACATAGAAGTATGGAGGAAAATTGTGCAAGGAACAATGACTCAAGAACTGCTACTTTAAATGTATAACTTGGAGACTATTGGATTCAGGGAAAAGAGAGTCAAATTTTGGACAGAAATGACAGACACCCTTGAAGAAGCTGAAAGAAATGAGTCTTAAATATGGAACTCCAAAAGCAGCATTTCAAATTTTGATCTGAAAGCCAAAGGAGGTGCTTCCAAACAAGACAAGGCATCCCCAAAAATATTGAATAAGACAGGACCAGACAGAATAGGACAGATATCCTGTGTGCTGTTCAAGACAGAACACTTAGACAAAGGTTTATCCTGAGGCAAACACGGTTCATGACAGTACAGCATATGACTTCCATATCTAATGCCCGCTAATCTTATTTCTAGGCTCAGGACCATAATTGCAGGTTGAACAGCAGCTGGTTCTGGAGAAAAAACAGATACTGAACATTATAAGCAGATCAGATACTAACACAAAGAAGTTAAGGGTATTTCTGTATATTCTCTCTTCTGATACTAAAACCTTATCTAGTTTAGCTTCCACAATGTAATGGCTAGATTTGATGCCCTTTTCATGAGTCCTGACTGAATCATTTTCTTCACTATTGCTGAGCAGTTTGACTGAAGACCCCCAAAGACCAACTTGCAGTTAACTGTCCAGCAAAGGTGTATGTGGTCTCAAACTGGTGCGACCCAGTCCAGGGCTCCTCCACACTACAGTCCTAAGGCAGAGAGATTTTCCATACATATCCACTTAAATAAAATATAAGCGAAGTCACCTGCTAGAGTCACAGCAGGTATGTGACACCTGATCAACTCATTCCTTCAGCAAATGCAAGCTCTGAACAAGATGTTCAGAGAGGAAGATGTCCCTGGTTACAAGACCAGTGGCATAGCAGCCTAATTCTCAAACAAGAGACAGGGCACTTCTGCAGCAAGAGTCTTTGAGATTTTGCATGAAGTCTTACAGGCTTCTGGTTAATAAAACATATGCCCATTTCCATGAACTTTCAATTACATACTGGCTTGGCACCTAGGAAAGCTAATACAGAAACAGTGATGCCTCAAAATTCATGCTCTTTAGGAGGACACTTCCCTGGGATCCAACTGTAACATTCGCAGCCTCTAACAGACCCCAAAGTATTATGAATTCATCTGTAAAATGTTGCTGTTCTAGTTGTAAAATCAGGTAATAAAGAAGTGGTTTTCCAGTAGAAGTTCTATGCTGTTTCACAGATTGTACACATACAATACTTAAATCCCATTGCAGTCAATCAAATCATAATTTTCAAATACAGCAGAGAGGTTAGCAGACTCATATCCAAATAAAATAAAAAAACCCAACCAAAACCCACAAACCACTTTGCAGTTAGAATACAGGTTTTGCCCAATATCTGAAGTAATGTACAGATATCATATCATGTCTCCTGATAACAAACAAACCTATTATTCACAGTTAAGTTAGTAACATCTGCTTTGGAGGTATAATCATTTTTATGAATTCCTCCTCACAACTGTGTCACTTAGTGAGGGATAACGCAAACACAACTGGCTTCAACCATATTTGCAACTCACACAGAGATCAAACACATAAGCAACAGAAAAAAAGATATGATGAATATAGAGCAGCTTCTACACATTAAACAGACCCTTCACACAGACAGGTCAAGCTTCTGCTTCTACCGTTGGAAGACCAAATGGGAAGCACTGCAAACAGTTTCTCAAACAGAGACATTTTATCCCAAGAGATGACTGAATTCAATTACAGAAACATCTGATTAAAAATTTCTTTTAAGTCAAAACCACAGACATGGGCTTTCCCTAATGCAAGAGCTCGCACGTTGATTTGTTAAGCCTTTTCCTTTTTACTGTTTAAGCAAGTTACAACACTACTGAAATCACACACACAATCAGTAAAGCTGCTTGGGATTAAACACTGTGTTTGGATCTACAGTCCCAACATGGCTTTTACTCTAATCAGAGTTCAAACTCAGAAGGCACAAAGCATAATAAAACCAATGTCTGATATACATAATAATTCATTGTAGCTGTTAAACAATCTTGCCAAAATCTGCCACCAAGAAAAATTAAATTAATTCCATTAATAGGCACCATGCATTGAAATCCCTGAAATTTCTACATGAAAATGTCCCAAGTGGCATGGTGCTTACATGGCTCTATTTCTGGTCTCACTCTCTGTAGGGAGTTAGTATCATGAAAAACTTAAGTTCTAGGAGTACCTGTCTCAAGGTGAGTGAGGTCTGTGTGTTCACAGAGCCATAACAGAAATCTGTCTTTGTAGGTGGATGTTCCACCTTCAGAACATCATTCTAAGAATAGCGAGGAAACCAGAAGAACAAACCATAATATATTCAAAGTCCAAAATCCGCATATACAACATGAAAAAACACAATCTATTACTGAGCAGAACTAATACTTTACAACAGTGTGATCTGACTTAGACTGATTCAATCCAGAACATCCTGACCAACCCAGTTCAGATCCAGACCCCCATTAAGTGATGAGAACATATTCAAACCAAGGTATGGCAGGCAGCAAGTCCAGTCAAGGATACCCACCTGAAAGTATGACAGTGACATTCAGTGCAATGAACAACCCACAGAACAATCCAACCCTGAATGTAGTCCAGGCTGGTACAGGCTGTGAACAAAGCAATGGTGGAATTAAAGTGAAATAAACAGGTTATCAGCAAAGTCAGATTAATCTGCGGAATAAATTTAAAATTAGGAAAAGTAAGCTATTTCCAAATCTTCCAAACTAAAGCAGATTATGTGACAATATCCCTCTCACAATTTGCAGAGCATGCTCACATCAATTATTTGCACTACTTTGTTCAGACATTGAATCTAATTTGGCACCTTAACAAGTTGGAGAAGCATCTTTGCTGCATAGCTTGATCTCTCACCTGAGCTGCTCCTAAGGGTGGAACACGCAAACGTTTCATAGCCTTCTGTCTGTCTCCATCTTCTAACTCATTGGTCACCACTTCCTAAGGAGATGAACATATACATCACAGAAGTTCATTCTAATGATAACCACATGGCACTGCATTAAAACCAAAAATAACAGTTGGTTTCCAAGTTACATATGAGCCCTGGCCCAATACTCTCCTAGCACACATTAACAAAGATAGAAGCTCACCATGCTGCATCAAGTTACACAACACAAGCTAACACTGCACTGGCTTTTCAGAGTGAAAAGCTACCAGCTGAAGAGAAATACCCAAATTACGTAAGCAGTGCCAGAAACCAGTGGCATTTCAAAATCAATTAACAGCTGTCTTGGTGGCAAATACAATCTAGAGAGGGCAAAACATTATAGGAATCAGTAGTGAATAAGAAAACACTGTTTTCTAGTTAAAAAGAGGAACAGTGCCCAGACCAGCATCTTTACCTCTGTTTCTGAGATAAGCTGGTTGATCTTCTTGCAAGTGTAGAAAGGTGCTACCTCCACCTCAGCCACCCGCCATTCTGCTCCCCGTGCTGTCTCCAAGTTCTTGTCATGCTTCTTTAAGATCTTGCGGAAGCCGGTGAAGTTCAGGTTCTGCAGACAAAGGAAAATAGTTACTGGCTTTTAACCTCAGTCAGGTCCCAAGAAAGTTAAATGGTTATATTTCCAGTGCTAGCAAAAAAGAAATAGTTAATAAAACCCACCAAATTATTGCATCTATTGTCAGGAAGTTTCTGATTTACCACTATATTATTAGAAGGCACACATATTCCTTGCAAATAATAGAAAAAATGTGGGACTCGGGGGCATAAAGCCATATAGCTTATTTGCAGGAAATTACCTAAACTTCATGTTTCCTGAAAAGCCAAATTACTCCCACTTTCTTCCTTAATGCAGGAAGTGATGACAATCCTGATGAAACCCCCCTGAAGACTAATAACCTTTGGACATGCTCAGAACTTGCATGCTTGAAGTTATTTCAAGACATGCTCCCTCTCCCTCGGTATACCTTACTGCATATATCCCAGGTACTGCAAACTGGCAGCTGGTCTCTGGATTAGCAAGAGCTGTAATGAGCTCTTAAGAAACATATAAAGCTACAGAAAGACATGTCTTATTGAAACTATCACAGTCATTACCAATCCTTCAAGGGTCTTCCCTTCTGAAAAGGCTAAGCTACTAACTTCTAGTTTCTTTAAACTCTGTGTTGGTTTCAGATCAATTTGTCCAGATAAATTCATTATAGAAGGGAAATCTTTGTACAAAATTTATAAATGCTGCAAATTAGCTCAAGACATGTACATCTCCACAGCACCATCCTTTTCTACAGAGTACGTTGCACAATGACTGCAAAACTATTTTAGACTTGCAGATGTGGGAGATGAAACTCCCTAGTATGTAGAGCTGCATTAAAACAAGAATTAATTGTTCATTTTCAAGTTACATATGAGACTAACCCAATACTCTTCTAATGCACAGTAACTTAAGAAAGGCAAAGCTCATCACACTGCAGGCAACTGCAGTGACAAGATGTATCCGAAATCCTGCATTTCATTATGCAGAAAACACCACTCGAAACACTCAATGTTTCACTCAAGCAACGGTAGGAACACAGACAGATCATGGCAAGATTCACCTCTGGGAAAAAAAAAAAAAAAAAAAAGCTTAGAAAGGAGCTTGGAAAGAAAAAGAAAGAAAACAGCAAAATCCCATGCTCTAGGGAGAGGTGCCAGCTACTCACCGAAATATTTTCAATCTAAGTATGCTGAGTGATTTAATACCAGACCCCTATCATATAGGTGAGGAAATGAGGGTAGGGAGACAGGGGTAGGAAGCCAATGAATTAACAATCTGCACTATTGCAGACAAGAGACTTTAATTGTTTTCTATTGGAAAAGCCAGCATTCCACCCAGGGAGGCCACCATTTCAGAATCTTGAAATTAAAAAATGCAACAAAAGGATGATTTTGGTCAGAGATTTTTCTGTAGCCTCAACTAACATCACTTTATCTGCCATGTGTCCAATCCCAGCCTAATTGGTGTGCCTTGCTGGTCTGGGCATGGTTACACCAGGCACCCTTGAACCTCTCCAGCAGCATTTCATCCTCTGGCTGCAAAAATCCTGCAAGCCCAAAGCGCACAATAAAAATACTGGTGGTTACAGTGGTGCTTCTGACAAGGAACATACAGTGATGGAACAGTCAAACATCATTCACACAGTCAGATGCTATTCATGATGCTTTTGTTTGGCAAGGGGCCTTTTCCAAGCCTGACTTCCATTTCTGCTGGATACTAATTCAATCCATTGAAGGTGAATAAAAACTAAAGAGTACAACTTATGCAATAATATAATGCAAGATCAAGTAGAATCAGTGGACTCAAAACTCTCTGCTCATATACAAATGCGTAAGGAAATGCACCAGCAAGACAAACACACAGCAGTTTAATAAGGCTGATTCAGTATTCGTTATTTGCCTGATTAATGTACTATATTATATACAGTGTAAGTAAATACTATGTATTTAATAATTAAGATTTGTTTGTTCTGAAACACAGTATTTAAAAAAAGAGATATTTATAGATCTACACACTCTAGAATTTTATATTACTGTTAATAACAAATCAATTTCATCAGAAGTTTAATCATTGGCAAGTTAGATATCAGCTGCCCTGGAGACAAGTTACAGTTCCACTTGATATTTGGTTTGTGTACCTTAGAAATGAATGCATGCTGCTTTTGCTCTTGCTTCAGTCTAACAGGCTAGAATTTGCTTCAGATGTGTTTTCTGTTCCTGGTAACCCACCTTTAGACTTCAGCATTTCATCCAAGTCATAGCTTGATATTGATAATGCCGCTGTTGACTTCCCTTTACCACCTACATGAAGGTCTCAGCTATGTCATCTTCCCACCAGGTTACTGTTTTTCCTCTCCAAAACTTGAAGAGCTAGAATATTCCTAGTTCTTATACTCTAAGCATAAAAGTGATTAAGAGAACTATTCTGGGATTTGGTTTTATATCTGGTTTAGTACTTGTACTCATTGTCCTAAACTTCAAGACCAATTTGAACTAATTTTTCTCATTCTCAATATGTTGTAGAAAGAAGCTCTGCTCCTTTTGGATACTGTGAAAGCTATCAAATCTAGATGGGATTTACATCAACATTTTCTATATGCACAATGGACTCTTGGTAGCAAAAATATAGGTGTGTAACATGCCCTTCTTCACTGATGAATAATAGGAAAAGATTTTCCAAATTAATAACCTATGTCACCAGTATTTAAATTCTTCATCAAGCCTCAGAAGTGACTTTTGTAACCAAGAATAAGAACTTTTTTTTAACCAAAACTAAACTTGAAGAAATCACAGCACGTAATACTGCTTCATTCCATTCCTGAAAAGCTACAGATACTCTACCTTTCCCAGGATTTTGAACCAGAAATTACCTCTAACAGTTAAAGGGCTTGATGGAAAAACTCGTAAGTAGTTCCCAGACATGTACTCAAAGACATAACATCACTTTAGGAATGGTACAAATACTCAGAATTTTGGTAGAATTAAGTTTGCCCATACTGCAGGTAGTATTTCTAACAAGTAATTTTGTTCAGTAAAATTCTCCAGTACAATGCTGGTAAAGATCTAAATACAGATGCACTAAATTTAAACTCAAACATTGTTATTTAACAAGCTAAAAACCCTCACAGTAAGACATGTAAAAGCATTTCAGAGTACTTAACACCAAAAGAGCTATCCCAGAAAAAAAGATGATAACAGTTTCAGAGTTTAGTTTCAAGATTTTTGGAACAATATCAACATCTGCAATATTTACCATGCCCTTTCCTGCCAGAAGCCCTAGTACAAGTAAAGATTTGGTTTTCTCATACTTCAAGGCAAACGAGCCTCTATCCTACAGAATTGAAAGCTTTTTTTTTTTTTTTTTAAAATGAATGTTTTAACAAGAAATTCTGATATAGCAAGGTCACAGTCACTACCATGGTAACGCCAAGAGAAAACAGTATGTTAGCATTTCAAGTTTCATTACAAATATTAGATAAAAGAGCTTCTTTCTTCCCCAGTGTGTCAGCTCCAGCCCTGCACAGAACACCACATTACAGAAGAAGGAGGTACTGATATAACTTCATGTTCTGGCCATGCCTCAGCAAAGGGTGTTGGGGTCAGCCAGCTCAGAAAAGGAAGACGAAGGAAGGTCCTTCTGAAGGTCAGCTTAGCAATTCTATTTCAACAAAAAGCAACAAGACATTACACTGCTAGCTGCTAAGCATCTGCCTTTTCTTAAGTGTCAGGGAACCCAAAATTAAGGAAGAAATTAAAATAACAGCCTGAATGAGGCAACTGAAGGATACATAAAGCACATAGTCATTTACATATAGGGCTTCGTAAACCCACATCTTTTTGCAGGTACCTGATAGTTCTGCAGTAAGATGAGGCTGAGGTAGAGCTCACTGAAGGCCAATTTCAGATCTTTGATATTCCTATGCTGGACTCGTTCTTCGTGGGACAGGTGGAAGACTGGCTTTCTGCGCCGCTGAAGTGTGGAAATCCCACTGGCTTCTTTTTGTGCATCCAAAGTTGATTGTAACTCAGTTCGGAGAGTAGTAAACCTGCGCTGAGCTTCTGCAAGCTTTTCTGTTAACAAGGAAAGGAAAAAGTCAGATGAGAGGACAAGAACTTGCCTACTGAGCCTGTAAAAAGCACTATACCTTTTCCTCAAATAACGTGCCTGTAGGTAAAAAGGATTGCATTGAATAACCTACAGCATGGTCTTCCCCTGCTAAGCATTAAATTCCATGACTCTGCATTTTTCTCTTCTATGAAGCTCCTTTTAGTTAAAGACATGAATTCAGACCTCTCCACTTCCACTCAAGATCTGATTTCTAGAGGATGCTTGTTCCAGGACCATACACATACCTGTATGGTATGGAAGAAGACCAACCTGCTCAGCTGCTGCCTGCACTGAGGGGCCATAAACCAGCACAAGGATGCAGGGTTAGGCCTCCTCACATTGGCAGAGCCACAGCTGGATGCAGCCAGGCAGATAGGGTCTCATCCAAATACCAAAGCAGTGACCACACGTCTACTCTGCACACAAAGGAAAGCTGATCGCCTTTCTCAAATAAAGCAAATGCACAAAAAGCAAATGAGGAAAAAAACCAACTGTTAGACAATGTTATGAAACTTGACAGTTTAGTAAGCAAAGCACTTTTCATATCTGTGCACCCACTACTAACTATGTGTTTACTATCTTTTTATATGACAGTAAGGAAATCCAAGGAGAAAAAAAAAAACCAAAGAAAACAAACCACACTTCAAATGCGATGCTGAATTTTGTTGCTCAGAGAGCAACGCTACCCTTCTGCCAAGCTCCAGTGACAGACAAACACAGCTTCTGCTTTGATCAGCAGTTACAACACTACTAGCTGCTGTACACAAACTGCTGTAATAATATATCCCTCTCTTCCTCAGTTTAGGCTCATGCAGGTTAGAAGCATTGCCTCATTATTTACTGATTAAAGGAACAGCCAACCTGAATTTAAATATCATTTTGATGTTTATTCAGAAGAAGTCAGCCTCTCTTCCTCACATCTCAAGTATGAAAAAGGTGTTCCTTTAAGTATGCTGTTTTATGTACTTTCAGAAAAACATAATTTTTGGCTAAATAAAAATCTTTTTAATGCTAAAACCAGCATAACTGACACCATTATCTTTCTCTTTGTTCTGTACAACTAGTTCCCTCCAGTCTTTTTCCCTCTCCTATGGCTTTAGTCACAGCTTTGGCATCTCTACTGATAAGCCCCATCGTGGACCACAGGCGCTGGCCAGGAAGGCACGAAATAGATTCACAGTGTTGGAGCAGCGGCTGGAAGCTGGAGCCACCTCCACCCAGCAGTACACACACCACCGCAACAGAAAACATGGAGCCCCACGGTCCCTCCACCACCCAAAACTTTGCCCGACAGTCTCCTGGCTGTCAATCTAATTCCCCTTCATTAGCATCTTACATAACTTAATAGTAATTTTCAATTGCTGCCGCACTTCCCTCAAAGTAAGATTTACTCTTATGGGAGCAATTCTGACTTTCTCCTCAGTCTTATTCAGTTCTGGTTAATTTTAAGAGCAAACCTCATCTGTAAATAATTATACAGTGCTCTGAATAAGGTATTTTCCAGAAGGAGAATGCCTTTCTGAATGGAAAATTGGAATCAATACACAAAAATCAAGTATGGAAAAGCATGAAACTCTCTAACTTTCCTGATTATAAGCTTTATTAAAAGTAAGATGTTTTAAAAAGACAGGAAAGGATAACTCCTCCATGGTAACTTCTATAGCTTCAAGGACTCCACTGAAGAGAGGCAATGTAGCCCACAGTGAGAACTGTCTGCCCACAGCCTACAGTTACATAATATTTAACATACACAAGGTCAGACTGCAAAAATAATCTTTCCCCACTTTGGGAACTCTCTTGGGAAGAAGTAACAGATATCTATTAGAGCAACTGTTAGAATCAAAAGCCTTCATATAAATAAAACTCACAAGTTTACTATATTCAAAATGCCATATTGAACTGTCTGTGATACACTGAGATTTCTTTGGATCAAATTATTAAATATGCAAGAGTTTAAATCACATCTCTAAATTGAAACTATGTTCCATTTTCCCTATGTCCAGAAAAAAAAAGCCAACTAAAAGCCTAACAAAACAATATTTAAAGAAAAGACAATGCTATGAACTAGTCTCAAAACTGCTGCTGCAATTTTCTTCTTTTCAAAGCAATGTCCATTAAGAAAACATCATCTCCAAACACAAATATTCTTCTTAATTATGTACTGCCCTCTCACATCTGTAGGGGAGGACCACAGCTCTCTAAGAATGAGGCTTTAAAGGCAACTGACTCACTCCTGGGAAAAAGCAGTCCTGCACCTTCTCCCTCCTGCTCTCTCTCACATGGACTCCAGTTATACAGTCCACAGATAACTTCATCTAGTTAAGGTATGATTTTATCATGGAAATTCATTGCAGAAGCAAAATAAGACAAAATGTGTGCCGCTGTTCTTAAAAGCTCATACTGAATTGCTTAAGGAAACAGCAAAGCAGAGTACAAATTTATTTCTCAGTTTGCAACATACTCCAAAACGAATGAGAAGTCATTCACCACTAACCTAGCACTCCCAAAAGTGACATTTTAAAAAAATATGCCACTTAAAGAGTTAGAAAAAAGCAGCATACACATGGAAACTGGAAGCACTCTGGTTGCGTGGCAGCATTTTGCATTACATGATGCCCACTAAGTCCTCAGCTCAAGTGTAACCTCACAGCAAAGACTAAGGAGAAATTTGAAACCAGAGGCAGATTTCAACAAAAGTACTTGCAATAAAGAAGCAGGTTTGCCCCCAAAATGCTTCTAGATCCTGACTAAAACCACCATCTAAAGAGTTGCCTCTCAACTATACAATTCCAAGTTGTTTTGACTCAGTTTTCCAAGTGTAAAGAAAAGTTCTCGCATAAGGATCCTGAAAAAAAGCTGTCACACCAAAGAGCTAGTACAATTTCTCAAGTTCCAGCTCACATGGCCATGGCTGTGATCAAAACCTGTTTCACCAGAGAGAAGATAATCGAACAGCCCATACCTCCTTGCAGCTACCCAGCTCAGGAGTCTGGGCATTTTAGGCAGGCTCTTTCAGCACTCCTTCCTTTCCTACTTGTACTTATTATGTTCACTATTTTGCTTACCAAGTTAAAGCCTACAAATAACAAAACCATCTCCTAAATTAACCACAAAAATGTTACTAGCTACACTGTAGCCCAAGCAAATCCTGATGATACTAACTTAAAATATAACAAACCTCCGCTTTAGAAAATCCCAAACACAAACCAAAACTGGCCACAAATGAAACTTCAGCACTTGAATAGGCATTCCCTACTGGAAAAATCTGAAAATTTTACTGCTGTTCTTTTTATTTTCAACTGAGTATAGATTTTCTTGAGCATAGTCCAAATAACCACAAATTGTTTATCAAATCAGATTTAGTTAATGGCTGTTTTCCTTCCTACTGAGCTGGAATAATGGTCTGGGGAATTAAGGCTATGTTTGACAAGAGCCAACAACCTGAGCAGACAGAATTATGCAGCAGGTACTCCAACCCTAAATACACCAGGGAGGAGCTGAGGTCCAGGAGGAGCCTATCCTGAGAGGAAAGGGTGATGTCCATGCTGTGGTAATCCCTGGCAATCTTCACTGAGGATCCCTCAGTGCAGGGATCAAGAAGATGACAAAATTAAGCAGGGATCAAAAGAAAGCTTAGCTTTCTGGAAAATGGGCAATATTTATTGTTGTAAAGCCAAGTGTGTAATAAAACATACGATAAACCTATAACAAACAGGATGCACCAGGTCACAATCCAAGCTAACACACACCTGGAGTTACAATAGGGTCCGACGTGACAAATTTCTGACATGATCAAGAAGAGGAACCACTGATAGAACATTTCTTGATATAGCTTAACGTTAATAACCCTAATAAGGGGTTTCCATGCGGTTAAAGTCACGTCACTTCTGCAAATAAAAGACTTACTTTAATCTTATCACAAAAGATTTTCAAATTACATGTATTCTCTCCTATAACATTTTTGAAATGACAGCAAGATGGGAAAAATCCTATCCTATATTATTAGTGCCATTTTAAACAATGCTGGAATGGGTGCACATGTACATGTGGGTGCACGTGCGCTAGCAGGTCCTCATCGGGGAAAATTATAATATGTATTGTGCATCTAAATTGACAGAACTTCCTTCACAGAGTCTAGCTCATAGTACACAGGATCTGATATAACTAGAGAAGAAAGACAAGTTTCTGAGCATAAATGCCTTACCTTAGACCTGGGATAAAACCAAAAGATCCCACATGGAAACAAAGCACAACAATTGTTCTCAGTTAGGTACGTATGAATTACACGTAGGAAAACGCCTATAAAGTATAAAACCCAGCTGGCCTAGTGAAACATACCACTTCTACCTACAAAATGCTCCTTGCCCTTGTTCTGACACCCACTCCACTCTGGCTATAGCAAAACACCACAGCTTCAGGGAGCCAGGAGAGCAGGCATAGCCAGCCCAAAAGAGATTTACTTGCCTAGATGTAAGCTAGACAGAGGCAAGCTGCAGTGCACTGTTACTGCCATCTATTATGCTTTCAGCTATTCTCATGTTCACAACCCAGATTTTGCTAGCAACAAAATAGCTAGCAATAAAGCCATTGCCTGATGGTGATTAAAATATTTTGCACAATTCAACTGTCTTTGTTACCAGATTAAAGTCAGAAATAGAAAAGGGTACCATATTGCACTGCAAAAGCTTGTTTATAGCATCAAGTTAGTAAATCAACATGTTAAGAGAAAGTACAGCAGAAGTCAGTGCATCACTGTCTTCATATTTAAATGCTTTTCTAGTTGAAAACCCATTTTAAACTTTACCAAAAGAGGCAGAAAACCAGCTGAAGTGTAATGGTAGGTGGAACTGGATCACACTAACACCAAGCTTTTTGCAGCAGTATTACAGGGTGAATTTCCAATTATCCCATTCTAAAGAAAACACAGGATGGGAAAGCAAACTTTCTCCACAAAAACAACAAACAACAGCACTCTGACACATGACCCCTAGGAATCCCTACTCTTACCATTACATTTTTACTCAATTTACTAAACAGGAATTTATACACAGCCAATGACAAACTGCTACTTGGCTGACCTACTCCATGAAGTTTAAAGTGTTTATCTGAAAGTATTTAAAAACTTGGAGACATCAGGATGGTCAAGTTATGATACATGGGCAAGTCCATGATAGCTATTCCTGCACAAGCGCAGGGAACAGCAGCTAAGGAACTTAGCACACCTAAAACATGCACAGGAAACTGTCACCATGGATAAGCTGAGAAACTGTTCCCTATGCCCTACCATTTGAGATAAGAGCATCTTGAAGTTCAGCAGGACACTCCTGCAGACCAGTGAAATCACCTGCCCTTCATTTTCCCTCCATGCAAATACCATGGTTTAGGCTTCACATCTGTGATTAAACCAGAGCAGTTTCCCATATAAACCTGCCCTATAATTACCTGGTGGTAGACCTGCATGACCACTGTGGTTACTCTGAAAGTTTGGGAGCTTTGGACTCTTTTTGTGTTGCTGTATTTTCCACAAATATACACAAATAAGCACCTTACCTGAATAGAAAATGTTGATTTTGGCAAGTTCTTTCTCACAGGTTTGGAAGAACTTCTCTTCAAACGTGGCAAAACATCTTTTCACTGTGTCTTCATCTGTGTCTATAAAACAAAAGGTTTAACAAAAGAAGATAAGAACAATTTTCTAAGTGGCTGCCATGGAAATATTTCTTCAGAGTAAATCCATCTTCTTCATTATATAGAGAAGGAAGAACAATAAGGCCCTAAAGGCTCTGAGGGAACACATATTTGCCTATAAAAGGAATTATACAAAGATTAAGAGATATAAACTCATAAGCAGTAACTGTACCTTGGCCAAAGTTTTCATCATATTTTTTGATCCTTCAAGTGTTATTGCAGATCTCACATCCTTCATTTCCAATTCCAAACCCAGCTTGTGCAACTGCACCTTTAGAGCCATCCTGGATCAAGACTGCTCTTTATATCTACAGGAACTTTTTTAAAAGGCATCTTACCTGCCATCACAAAGTCACCCACTGCAAAGCTGCACACCAGTGGAAAGGAAACACCATTCTCCACCCCCACTTGCCCACTTCTGCTGCCTCCAGCATCCTAAAGCCACCCCTCATCTGCCACATCAATCCAGAACAAAGCCACACAGCTGCTGCAGGGGTGGTCTCCTTCCTCCCTCCCACAGGACTTCTCCAGCCATGTGCTAAGCCAAATCAGGGAAACATCTTCCAACCAAAACAAAAGCAGATTAAGTAGCAGCATAACCACTCTCAACATGCTACCACTATATGTCAGGGTTAAGTTACATTTGCATGTTCTGCTCTCCAGTCTCGGGCACTGGCAAGTTCTCCAATACTAACTTTAGTGAAAGCAAACCTTTTTATTGAAGATTAGGGTTTATGATGTGGTTTTTATTTCCTCCCCTAAACATACTGCAGCAGAAAGCCAAGTACCATCAGTGTTGCATGTTCATGCCATGCCCTTTCCAGCTTGTGAGTCATTTCCCCCAGAGATTCGCCACACTTTGCGCTGGGACTTGTGTATGGGACCTAAACCTACCACAGGCACTGGTCTTGCTCTTGAAGAACAAAACTGCCCATGAAAAGTATTCATCCTAACTTAGCAAACGGCATTTAGAAGTGCAGAGTTTTTAACTAAAGGCTTCATCTGACCTCCCAGGAGGACTCACTGGTTTAGCTACCATTTGCCCCTTCTCATCACTGTAATCCTTCAAATACAAACCTAGCATCACAGCAAACTAAAATACGCCTGACAAGTACATGGGAAACTATGTGCAAAGTATCTTCTTTCTTCCCAGAAAAGAAAAACTTCATCTCACAAGCAAAGTTTAAAGGAAGAGGCCTAAAATTATGATCAGACCCACACTCCTCCCTCCCTGCTGCTCTGGGGCTGTTTTAACTCTTGGAAAAGTTTTGCACAATTTACAATTCCATAATTAAAAATCTGATATTAAAGCAGCAATTTGGTCACTTTGTTGTTATAAAATTACAGCACAGCATCTCCAGAAGTGCAGAATTTCAAAGACAGAATGAATTTTTTAATAATTAAGAAATTAGTTTAATGAGTAAAAAATTAGAGACAACACACTATAATTACAAATTTTAGCACCGTTCTATCCAAATGTTCCTAATGCTGAAAGAAAGCACTCTTCATAACCCCATAGTTAGTTCTGAATTTCAGTCTTACAGTCTGAAAAAGTTAAGTGTTATTACAGAGGAAAAATAAGATTTTATTATAGCTTTAATAACATCAAGAAATAGATTTTGAAATACATGTTATTAAATTGAAAAGATGAGTGTCTACAGAAAAGTTTCACTTACTAGCAGATAAATAGACTGTCATAACTAAGAAAACTTCTTTTAGCATTAATTTTTTAGGTAAAAATCACCTCAAAGTAGTATTAATCAAGAGAATATTTAAACACAAAACTTTCAGCATTCAGAATTTTCTGGGGTTTTATGTTTGTGGCTCTGATATTAAACACCATAAACCTACATACACTTTAGTATCATTTTTAAGGGTTTGTATAGAAAGGGCAAATAACACAGCAGAAGACTGCAGGGGCAACCTTGGAAGAAGTCTGTTGTCTTTTGGAGTTTGACTATGCTTTAAAGAATGAAACAGAGAGGGGGGAAAAAACCCAAACAACAGTCTTGCACCGATGACGAGTATTTACAACTTCACTATCTGAGAACTTGTAGAAAAGAATTTGCAAGGGCTCCAAAGGCTGTTCCAAACTCCAAGTTTAGGCTCCTGGGGTCCCTTTATTACCTGACGTTTATACTTGCAGATTCACAGCTACTCCCAAGGCCGAGGGCTCCCTTCCTTATGCAAACAAACCCTGAAATGACAGTGTTATTGACGAGTGAGCCAATCTCGTTTTAAAATATAAATTTATTAATTGGGCTCCAACTCTTCTTTGCTGAAGAAAAGCCAGAGCAGCCCCGAGGTGTCATTACACTCCTGCTCGAGGGCATTGGCCCGATGCAGACTTTGCAGAACTGAACATGCATGTGCCTCAACTGCTCCTGCTCAGTCCAATGCTTCAACACAAATCCCTCTTTGTCGGCAGCCTAAAATCAGGAGGACAGAAAATAACTCTTGCTTTGAGGCTGGTAACTTTTAACAGCAGAGTCACAGCAGTTGCAACATCCCACCCTGGAACCCTGAAAGGCCAATCTGAACTTGCCTGCAAGAGCTCTAATCCTTGACCCAACAGCCTTAAATGCAGGCAGACAAAACACAAACAGGCAGTGAAGCAATAGAAATTACTATGCAATACTTAATATGCAGAGATTTTATTCACTAGCTGCCTGAAGCTTTTCAAGTAACAGTGACCAGGCAGTATCAAAACAGAGCTGAATCTCAAGGAAGGACCTGAAGGGCAAATTCTTCAGCCCAAAGAGTTTACATATTTCTAGCAGAAAAACTTACCTATACAGGCTTTCTGGCATGGGGTAATCAGCATTTCCTGCCTTTAAAAATAAGCCATATAGAAATAAAAGCACACAGTGTTTTCCTGCTTCGAAACACCAAACCACTTCCATCATCACTTGTTTCTGGGTTTCAGTAAATTAATTTACAAAGCAAAAATAAAACCAAGGAAGTTTTTAAACTTCAGACACTGGAACTATCCAAGAACTAACAAAAAAAAAAAAAAAAAAAAAAAAAATCAGGAAGTTCTATGCAGTCAAAATATCACCTTTTAAAATAGGAAAAAGCTCAGCAAATTAACATACTGTTAAACTAACATAATCAATGCCAAATACATTAAGAAATATCTTGTTTTGTACATTACTGACCACTTCAGGAAATGATAATTAAGTGTATTAAGCAGTTTGACTATCTCTGAAGTCTGGAAAAGAAAATGGGCTTTAAAACACAAACCAACCACTACTGAAGACCTTCCAAAAACCTTGAGCTCAGGAATTCAGGTCTCTATTTCAACCTCAAAACATCGCTGACTCAGAGGAAAACAAGTTCTATACAAACTATTCAAAATCGTTCTCTAAATGTCGAACACCTTCTTACAAAAGATTCTGCAGACCATGGTGGATGCCAGCTTTAAAAATCAGGATTCTCTCTGAAGAAAAGCTTTCCCTTTGGTCCCACTCCCACTGCAGTTCAGTCATTTAGCTGCAATAATAGACAAGTGCTGCCAAGGCTACTGCCTTTATTTATTTATTTTCCCCCCAAGGCTAGGACAGGACAATGTTTTTTGCCATGAGAAAATCACAGTGCCAGAAACCAGCCTTGGATTCAGAAGCTCCATGACAACAGAAGCTGTTTTTAAAAGGCATCCAGTTATTGCTGCCAAGAAGGGCCAGGGGTAAGCTTCCTTTTGTTCTTTCTCTATAGCCCTAATTCTGCATTTACCCTAAGCTCCACGAAGTTGCCATGAACAAGGTTGCCAAGAAGATAGTCTGATCAATATTGCAGCTCCACAACCTCATCTTCCTATGCAATTTCCTGCTGTGAATAAAGTAAGCCTAAAAGGCTCTTGCTTTTCCTTGCAAAGCCAAGTGGTGAACCAGCAGTGATCTGGATGTACTCCCCTATCACCATACTTCCTAGTTTGCAGAGAGTTCAGACACTGGCACACCTTAAATAGAATATGAAGTTAAAAATTAACATTCAAGTTATATTCTGACACTGTCCCAAGCACTCATTTCTCAGTGCATCTGTCAACTGTTCATTCAATTTCTCATTTTCTGCAGATCTAGTGTATAAACAAATGATCAGCATCCTGATCAGCTTTACTTACTTCAGTGCAAGAAAACACACAGTAAAAGTTTTCTATGTTAGAGCTGCATCCTCTAAAAGTACTCATTTAAAAACATTCTTCAGTCTATCATGCTGAATTTTAAGGGGCATTTAACTAAAAAGTATTAATTAGCTTTGTTACGAGATTAGCACAGGTTTACTTCTCCAAATCACCTTCTGTTTTATCTGAGTAAGATTATTTCAACACTTCAGCTAGAGAGGAGGCAATTTTATTTATCAGAAGGACTCTGCCATCTATTCAGTTAAAAAAAAGGTCAAACTCAACATTAGCAGTAAAACACATCAAATCATACTGAACAGGTGATCTTAAGTTTAACATCCACACCATTTTGAATATGCTAAACTTTTAACATTTTCCACAACATCCTTGGTCCCTTGCTAACTAAAAGCCCTGTACATAGGGCTCAAATAGGCCTAAAACTGTGCTCTGAAAAATTAACGAGGTTTAAAACCGTTTAAAACAGTTTTCTCGTTCCCAGGTCTGTGAAGACAGTAACTGCTTATACTTGGAGGCTCAGCGGCACAGAGCGAAAAGAAAAAAAAAGCCACTTTCATTACCAGTCAAAATTCTAGCAAAGTGGGTCACTATAATGAAACCTGTATCTGTTTCCAAACCCCCATCAGCTTTGTTCCTCTACTCAGCCATGACAATTTTCTAATACTCTTGACAGTTCTACAGCACCAAGATTATACAGCTCTCCAACCGTTTACACAGAACAGTGGGAAATTTACAACTAGAATCAAACTGTGTAGTACACAAATGCAAGGATGACAATTACGTTTACACCTCTAATGCGTCATCCTCATGTGTATGGGGGTATTCTTCCAAAGGAAAAGTTCTCCTGCAAGGCAACTCCCTTCCTCACGACAGAAAGCCACATTTGGGTCACCTGCAAATTGGATCACTCACTGAAAGTTTCCGATAAATTAATTACCACGTATTTTCATGTCCAATCTTGTGGCAAATAAAATTTGGTAGGAGAAGACTTCTAAGTGCTTAAAGAACAAATACTGAAATTTCTTTCTAGGACATGCTCTTGCTATAGGAAGAGGAAGGAAGCCAACTCTGCTTGCATATAAGGAACATTTGCATTCATGTTCTTTCAACTTAGCTTCTGAGCTGCAAATTGTACATACACGTGTAATGGTGTGCATCTCTCTTGAAATTTATTCCATCAACAAAAAGTGGACCTCAAATTAAAATACTATGAGATCAGCAAAAAAGAAGGTTTATGCACAAGTTAATATTAAAAAAAAATATTTCATAGCAGGCTATACCTACTTTTCTAAACCATCATGGATGAGCTGGTCAACCCTCCACTTAACGACTGCTTTGGACCAGATTAGACTTGGTTATTAAATTATGTCCCTAAATCTAGTAATAAAAAATGACCACTCAGGTAGCAAATGAGGCTGGTGTTGCCTGTACATGCAGTGTTTATGTGTGGGTGGGGAAGGAGAAGGCAAGAACGGTTGCAGTCATCAATACAAGTCCTCTCAGGTTTTGGTTCCCCATTTTGTTTTTACCAACTGACCCAGAATGAATGGAATCTATTTCAAAATACATTTAGAAATTATGATTTTCAGGTTGGTAAATTTTTTGCGTCCTTATTTTTAGGTTGTAACACTGATTATCTCATGAAGTATTCTTGTAGATGGTTTATTTAGCAGGAAAGAAAAAGCAACTTCCACAACCTGTGTACAAGCTAGATATCCAACCAAGTGCCTACTATAAAATATTTATATTCGTGACTCTATAAACATAGATTCTAAAGGAATAACAGCATCCTGGTATGAACTTCAGGTGCAGAAAAAGCAGGCAATGCAGTTGCCAGATGTGAGAAGACAGCTGTAGCCCAGCTGGCTGGCTATCAGCTTTGTAGCTCAAAGTGTCAGGTTTTGTAGTGTGCAGGGTAGCTGCACAGCTGTTCTACAGCTTCACTTCTTCAGGCAAGTACCTAGCACACAGAAGTCATCCTGCAAACAAAGGTGGCAGCACCAGACTTTGTCAGCTATTACAAAGAAGTCACTAATGTGAGAGCGCATCTCCTGGTAAAAGCACAGCTATACAAGCATTTACTGTGACAAGAGCTCCAACAAGGCCATCTGTGCAACGATGCTTCAAACCTGACCTTTTCCAAATTCACTTATTTTAGAGGAAAAAGATTCTAACCCTTCAGCAGATATGTAAAAGCATGGCTAGTGCACCTGGAAGAGGATCTAAATAACTACTTTCCAAGTAGCTGGAGTGGGGGGCGGCAAGAGGAGTGCAAAAAGCCCAACTAGGTTGACACAGCTTTGGAGCAGAGATGACCCCAAGCCTCTGTAAGCTTACCTCTCAGCTGTCCCCTGTTCTGCTGCTACAATTGACCACTGTTGTCTGAATTTGCAAACTGCCAGTGCTGTCTCAGCTTTGGGATTATACTTCCATTCTGTCTGTGTATGTGACCATGATGTTTCAATGATTTTACAGTGTTTCGCTTCTGAACCATTAGGAAAATCAATATGCCCAGTAGAATTGCAGAGCCTAGGCTACATGGTACTTCAGATTTGAGCACCAGCAAGGCATAAGCTTGTGATGGGGGGCGGGCGGAAGTAGCACAATACAGTAGGACAGACCTGGATGCCAGGAGACATCGTACAGTGACAGCACTCTAAATACCTGCCTTCCCTTGTTAAGAACAACCTTTAAATTCTTACCCCTTTCAAGAAGGAAAGTAAAGATTCACTATGTGCTTTCACCGAAGTTTCCCAATAAGCTAGACCAGAAATACTGCCATGCACTTAAGGGTGGAGAAAAGATGGTCAACCAGAGCTAAAACTCCAGATGAAATTTCACACTGACCATTACCAGACTCCAAGATAAAGAATGGAGAATAACAGTGTTAAGTTACTCAGTCAGTGTGTATGAGGACCTGTCCAGATGCAATGGTCATGTATGCTCAGTTTAGGCAAGTAAGTGGCAACGCAAACAGAGAAACTGCGGTGTTGTGAAATTACCAGGATCACAGTGGGATGGTTCTTGGTTGCACAACACACCTGTGCATTCCTCAAGCTGCTGGTCTTCTGCCTTGAGTTCTGGCTTTCATTTAAAGGAGACAAGACAGCAGCAATTATGGTTGCACAAAAAAACCCTATATCACAGTTTACACATTTGAGGTTAAGTAACGCTGAGATACTCAAGCCTCTTATGAACAAGAGGTCTAAACTAGCCTGTACACCTCTGACAGACGCTACATGAGATAAGAGTTCAGCACTGCCATTTCTGCACGTTCTTTCTGCAAAGAGAGATCTTTCATTACCTTTTAATCTGAGCAATGTTGCATCTGAAAGTTTTTCCTCCTCCTCTATGATGGGGCCACCAAACTAAAAAATTACCAGTATCTGTTCATGCTGTTAAGATCCATTGAATGAGCCTCAAGGAAGTAAGCACAGCTGTGTTTTATATGGGTACAAAAACAAAACAAAGTGAAAAAAAAAGGAAAAAATATCCTTCTGCTAATTCACATGGAAGGAAATAAGGATATTCCCTAAGCTGCCCAACTTGGTCCTTAACCCAACTGAACATTCAAAACCAAAGAATGTCACAAAAGCACACATGGAAAACCAAGACCAGAACTGTTGATTTGAAATCAGGCGCTTGGAGTTTAAATTGAAATTTTTGCTTATATTCACCCACCCCATACTTCTCTTCAGCCTGGCAAAACTCAGTCCCTGCCCATGACAGGGGGTGGGAACAACATGATCTTCAAGGTCCCTTCCAACCCAAACCATGCTATGATTCTATGAATTAAGAAAATCCTCTCCTGATTATCAGTACCAGTGCTAGAGCTCCTGACCTTTTAAGCCAAGTGCATTTAAACAAATAGATATGTAAGCTCCAGGAAAGGGAGGGGAAGATCATCCCAGTCATATAGCTTTGGGCATTTGGGCCAGCCCCAAAGTGATGGAAGAAATTACCATGGGGACTGGAAACAGCAGCAAGGGGCAATTAAAGGAAACTGAAATGCTCCAGTGCTGAATATAGTAGAGATCCCTCACACTAAACTGCAAAAATACTCTTTCCCTGCCCCACCTCCTGAATGAAGGTCATACTTCATGGCATGGAAAGAGAAATAAGAGGAAACTTTCCAATCTTCTAAATGTGTATTCATATTTATCAAGACATTCAATCTTGTGAATATTTTAATCCAGAAGAAAATTATTTCTGTAAGGAGACAAAACTTCAAAAAAAATGACTGTTTATGCTCCTTTTATTGAGCCTCCAGTTTTAATAGTTTTATTTCCAGAATTTTACTAAGCAACAGTAATTACCTTCTCATTAAAACTGCACAAAAACCTTCAGAACATCTGACATAACCTAAACCACAAGATAGGAATTAAAACAAAACTGAGTAATTACAGCCAGTTAAAGGAGTGGTGATAAAGACTTTATAAATCTTGTATTATTAGATAAAGTCTTTTCTTCCCACAAAAATTGCATGAAGATGGAGAGACGTGGCATTTCTGCTGCAGTTGCGGCTGCCCTTTATGCTCTCTCTCAGACACGCACCGGATGCCCCTTCCCTTGCCCCTTCACTGCTGCTCATCCAAGTCCACAGTGAACCAGCTCAGAAAGTTAATCCAGTACTTAAAGTACTACTCAGCATTAGAACTAAAAAGCATTTAAAACCTATTCATAGAATCATAGAATAGTTAGGGTTGGAAAGGACCTTAAGATCATCTAGTTCCAACCCCCCTGCCATGGGCAGGGACACCCCACACTAAACCATGTCACCCAAGGCCTCATCCAACCTGGCCTTGAACACCGCCAAGGATGGAGCATTCACAACCTCCCTGGGCAACCCATTCCAGTGCCTCACCACCCTCACAGTAAAGAATTTCTTCCTTAGATCCAATCTAAACTTCCCCTGTTTAAGTTTTAACCCATTACCCCTTGTCCTGTCACTACAGTCCCTGATGAATAGTCCCTCCCCAGCATCCTTGTAGGCCCCCCTCAGATACTGGAAGGCTGCTATGAGGTCTCCACGCAGCCTTCTCTTCTCCACGCTGAACAGCCCCAACTTTCTCAGCCTATCTTCATACAGGAGGTGCTCCAGTCCCCTGATCATCCTCATGGACCTCCTCTGGACTTGTTCCAACAGTTCCATGTCCTTTTTAGGTTGAGGACACCAGAACTGCACACAATACTGCAAGTGAGGTCTCACGAGAGCAGAGTAGAGGGGCAGGATCACCTCCTTTGACCTGCTGGTCACGCTCCTTTTGATGCAGCCCAGGATACGGTTGGCTTTCTGGGCTGCGAGCACACACTGCAGCCGGCTCATGTTCATTTTTTCATCGACCAACACCCCCAAGTCCTTCTCTGCAGGGCTGCTCTGAATCTCTTCTCTGCCCAACCTGTAGCTGTGCCTGGGATTGCTCCGACCCAGTTGTAGGACCTTGGGACCTGTTTGATCAACAAACTAGTTTCTTGTGGTTTAGTACTCTGAAAGAGCTCCTTGCAGGTAAGGGAGGAGGCAATGAGGAGGAGATTACCCCTCTGGCAGGAACTACCTGTTAGACTGATTTAACTGAAATATCAAATCACCCCCCTTCAACACATGTCTATCTCGTGATATGAGATGACTAAAAGCATTACCCCACAGCTCAGCTGACAAGGAGATGCTGGTAAAGCCAACACAACTCACTTGAGTTGAAATCACTATACCCTTGATATGAACACAGTAAATGTCTTGATTATTAGTTAAACAGATTGAACATGTTCAAGCTTTGGTCTTTTTCTCAACGGCACCTAACCTCCTGCCAACACTCCAGTTGCACATGTGCCTCTAGTCTTCCCTTCTTTACAAACTCTTTAATGATGCATTCATGGCAAAAGCCTTCCCTACCTTGGATACAAGCTGGCTAGTTCAGTGTACTCCAGGGCAAATGTTAAAATGTTTTTGAGGTATTTTAGAACACTTTTAACTGTTCCGAATAGGAATAAAAATAGTTATTTTAGTTTAAAAACTTAATGTTTGAAAGAAGAAATAAGTTAGAAAACAAAGTAACATAAAAATTCACTGCAACGTGGTGTTAACCAAGTGACTGCAGCAACATTTTGCTATGGAGCTGTACTGGGACCTTTGAAACAGGCAACACATAGATCAAAGTACTCTTGGACAGGATGGCTGCTCACTATCCCCTCCACACGTCCTTACAGGGATGTCTTCTGCTGGATCTGATGAGCCTTTCCAAGACACCTGTGATCACAGGTCTTATCTGTAACAAAGATGCTCTGCACATGACTAGCTAAGCAACAGGTCCAAGCTTCCATATGTTCCCTTGTGGACATTTCCCTTTGTCCACAGCCCCCATGATGCAGATGACATTTGGTACGGCAACTGATGTACAAAGTAGAAAGAAAATCTTCTACCCAGAAAAGAACTGAAGTGATTGAACGAAGTTTATACATGCATACCACCACAGACTTATCCTGTCACCCACTCATCTGAAGAACGAGATAAATGCACAGCAGAATCATCCTGAAAGGTAATTTAAGTCATCTTCTTTCAGCGCTTTCTCCCCCGCTTTCTTTCTCCTTCCCTCCGTCAAATATCAACTTCTACAATGTATGTATTTTTTTTTCCTTTCTTTTTCTTTATTCTTCAGGTTGCGCATGAGCAAGTCCTACAAGAAAATTTATGCTGAAATAAGAGTTCCAGAAACTATCAACACTGTCACAGTGATAAAGCCATCCCTGCAAATGCAACCTGACAAGCCAGTCACCTGTGCTGCACTGTCAGCCTGTGCACCCTTAACAGACTTGCCCAAATTAAGACTTTTATAACCTAAGCAGTTCTGCTCTTTGTCAGGATTGCAGGTAGTCACCAGTGGGATATGCATTCCAGGAGCTTTCGGAAATGCCATCTTTTACCATTAAAACCATGCCCCATTCAGGCTTCTGCGTGCATGCTGTGAGAACAAGCCCAGCAGTCCAACAGCCCACTCCACAAGAAAGGCTGCCTGCCTATCAGAGTGCTTAAATAGCTGCAGAAACTGGACCCACATCACTTTTTATGGATTGATGAGTAACACAGAAGTAGAGGCATCAAATTAGTTTTTATAAAACCTCCCTTTGGACTCAAGCACTGATTTGAGAGCCTGTTCTCATGCCCAGTAATCTCAGATGCTCTGGTACAACTGTGCAACCAAATGACAATGTGCTGGAAAAGGTTATTCTCAGCCTTCCTCGGTTCCCCAATTGACTCTGTCAGGCAGCTGCAAAAATAGCAGTGGAAGTACGAAAAACGGGCCAAGATAAGGCCTAAACCAAGCAGCAAGGTCAGTTTAAGGCAGAACAGGGAGAAGAGTAGGCTCCAACTACGGAGGTAGCATTTAGAAGGCATCAAAGAAGGCTTCCTCAAAATTCTTTTGGGGAAGCAAGCTATTTAAACTCAGAGTTATTTCATCCTGCTGCTGCTAATTCAGTGTGTATATTGGCAAACCAGAGTCAGCACTGTTTTGCAAAGGGGAATCTCCCCCATAGCAGGCAGAAGGCCTCTTCTTTGTGTTACCTATGCAAACACAATCCACATCCACAGGACTTCAGACTTTTCCAGTGAAGCCTCCATACGACAACTGTTTCTGTCAGGAAACTCCTCTGCTTTCTCCTTGTTCTCCTCTGTCACTGCACATGGTGGTAACCACAGAGCCAGAACCACCCTAGAGCTTACAGGGACATTTTGCTCAGTTTGTGGCAACTGTTCTCCGCCTTGTGCAGCACCAAAGAAATTGCCATTTCACAGTAAGCTGTCAATCCATCTAACAAAGCATCCCACTTCAATAGTTACCAGTACTGGACAAAGCACTTTGCTACCTGCTATGACTTTACATAGTAAGGGAGTAAGCTCAAGAAAGAGCTTTGCAGTCCAGGACAATGATTTGCTTCCATTGCTGCTGACAAAATTGTGAGAATTTCAAGATGAAGCTACTTGTCTCGTCCTTTAAGCTGTCAGCAGTGATAATTACACCATTTCCCTAAAGATTTGCAGTAAGATCACTATAGTTTTTTTAAAATACAAGGAGTAGCAGAGCGTGCTTTCTGATCCTAAGATTCCTGGGACAAAACACGATGTAGAAGGGGAAAGCCTGCCCTGTGCAGCACACTGGCATCCCAGGAGAGACCCTGCTTGGTTGTGTTTTTCTGGGGAAGGCAGAAAAGGGTATTACAGCTAATTGGAAACATTTTGCATAATGGGAACTGATAAGAGACCTATATCCATCACTCCAGGAAACTATTTGCATCCTTACAACAATTACAGCACATACAAAATATCAGAAGTTAACCAAAGAAAGAGATACACTAATACTGGTGGTAAAAAACAGGTGAATAAATGGACCACCAACATTAAAAAAATAATAACCCAACCCCCCCAAAACAATGCTACTTTTAAACCTCTTCTCAGGCACAGGAGAGCATTTTTGTTGGAGATATCAGGGGTGGGGGGAGGAGGGAAATGACAAAAGGAAGATTAACAGAACTGTGTCTTGGGAGAGACTTCAATTAATATTAAGAGCAACCAGAAAGACAAAACAAATGATGCAGAACCAACTACAGGCTCCCCACGTAGAGGACACGAATGCACAGTACAAAGACAAGCCTACTTTAAACACGCTATCAATGGCTTAATTTCCCCCCAGGGAGTGAACACTACTCAAATTCATTTTTCCTTTTTTTTATTTTACCAACTTGTAAGAGCAAACAGTTAGCAAGAAGATAATAAGAGAGCAATTATCAGATGAAGAAAAACACGTTTCCAAGGTGTATCAGAGAAATGACGCAGTCCTCAAGATTTTACCAGGAGACATTTTTACGTCAGACCATGTTCAGGAAACATAAGAGCTTTTTAATTCTCATCAGTGTTTACATGTGTCTTCCTAAATGTTTTGCACAATTTAAAACATCTTTTTTCTTTCTAAACGATACAAGTCTAGTTCAAACACCAGTAAATTAACATTAAGGCAGCTGCTTATCTACTCAAGGCAGTAATTCTTCTGTTTTAATTCTTACACTATTACAGTGACAGATGTTGTAAGATCCTCACAACATTACAAAGCCTACCCAAGGTTATACTCCACTCACACATTAGCACAGCCACCCAGCTGAGCCCCACCCTGCTGCTCATTAAAAAATACATACTGAAGCATGCCCAGAGACACTGCGGTAAATTCAAGATAAGCAGAAGTTCTCCAGTGCAGGTCTCCACAAGTTTGGAGTTGTTTTCTTTTAAACACACCTTTAAGTAGCATCCCTTGCTTTCCCTTATTCTCAATCCTGCGCTTAAAGGGCTTGTTTAAATCCAATTCAAGTAAAAGTAGCATTTCTCAGATGCCACTCTGCAATTGGAAGCTTTGTTATCATTTAAATACATGGAAGGAATAAGCTGTAATTCAAATACCCTTCCTTCAAGGAAAGAGAAAATGTCTTTCAAAGGAATTGATTTGAAAGTCTATGCCCACTTCAACTCTTCAACACAGCTACTGTGTTCAAGGGGTAATTTTAGTTTAAAATTAAAATGCAATGGAGACCAAGACTGCACTTGTTTGTCTTCCAAGCCAATCTCTTTCTTTTTGCACAGCACAAGTCTCTAGCCAGAAACCACAAGGGCTGGGTATCTTCTCTTGGAGCATCCCTGCCAGACTGGAACGGGAATCCTTTTGAAAAGGATTTTTACACCCTAAATGAGAAGAAAGATTTAGAGGCATGTGATTTCCCCCCACACACACACATTTCCCCCAAGCTCAATGAACAGCACTGCTGGCACTTGGTAAATAAAAAGGCAAAAGGAACCATTCAGTAATTTCTATTGCTTTCAGAAGAAAACCTGGTGAGAAGGGAATACACAAACTGCAGAAGTAACTGCCAACAGAAGGCTTTTGCATCCGAACACAAATTTTAAGTACGCTGAGGGGAAAAAAGCAAATGGCCAAACTTCCTAAGTCACTTCTTATTTACATTTCACAGAATGCATTACAGAGCCAACACAATTAATTCTATTTTACCCCTATTTGTGCAGTGGCAAAAAGTGGCAGTAAGTCCCAGTTGCAGTTATCAGCTCTGAAAATGGACAGAACAACAATATTTTCAATAGACTAGAGTAAATCTTCTATGGATATCTTCCCTGATTTACCTACAAACTGGCACCCTCTCAGGTGATACCAGCCATACACACACTAAAACATTTCGCAATGGAGGTTATAAGCCATTCAAAGTAGCTAAGTCACAACACAGAAGTTCAGGATTAGGATGACAAACCTCAGCTTTACTCTGTAGTATCCCACATAAAAAAAACCCCAAACAATTAAATTAGAACATTTTATTGTGTTGCTGTTCTAGATGAAGGGCTGGACTTACTTTTAAAGACACTGAGGAGAGTGAGGAATTACACATAGGATATCAGGATTCACTTGCCCTCCCCTCTGCTCTGGTAAAAAAAAGGTAAAACCCATGAGCTAAGAACAGCATAATAACTGAAATTGAGTAAAATATAATAATAATAATAGGGAAAAGAGAGAGGAATAAAATTCAAGAAACGTAAGTGATGCACAATACAGTTGCTCACCACTCACTGACTGATGCCCAACCCATCAGTGATCGGTGGCTCCTGTACAACTTCCCCTCAGTTTCTATCCTGAGCATGACGTGCTATGGTATGGAATACCCCTTTGGCTAGTTTGGGTCAGCTGTTCTGGCTCTGCTCCCTCCCAGTTTCTTGGGCACCTCCTCACTGAAAAGTTCTTGACTTAACAGCAAGCACTATTTAGCAATTATTAAAACATTGATGTGTTATCAACATCAGTCTCAGACTAAAGCCAAAACAGAGCACTGCACCAGATACTAAGAAAAAAATTAACTCTATCCCAGCTGAAACCAGGACAGCTAGGCTCCAGGAAATCTGGACCTAATGATGCACGCTCAAGCCAAACTGCATGAGGCACTCCCTTTCTAACAACAGCAAACCCCAAAGTTGTTATTCTGACTCCCCTACCCATGGCTTTCAGCTTTGTGGTAGTTTCCTCACAGCAAAATTTTAACGCAACAGATGACCATAGCGTCCAGAAACACTGCTCATGTAGCTGGCATGCTGCTAATCAACAGCCAGAGCAGATGGAATGCAAGTCTCCCAGTGAGGAGAGACCAGGAGGCTGTCACCATCCTGCTCTGAAAATGTAAATGAGCTATTATCAATTAGGAGCTAAATTCAGAGAGAATTTTGGTGAAAGGCAACACTTCAAGGTGTTTACGGGGAATCAATCTGCTTCATTTAAAACAAATCTACCATGCATTGCAAGATTATTGTGTGCTGTTATATCTGTCAGCAATGCATTAAGCACAAGTTGTTAATGCCCTGATTTTATTTCCTGCAAGGATTTTAATTAAAGCTTTAAGCAAATTCCTCCATTAATGACAATTTGAGTAAGGACAGCCTTAAAGGTAACAGTATTTTCTTCTCACCAGAAGAGAAGTATTACTGGGGGGAAATATTCTGCAGGCTAGAATCAGCTCTCTTCAAAAGCAGAAGACAGAGGGAATGGAAAAAGCATCACACAAAAGTCATATGGAAATGAAGTTCTGCTACAGCCATACCGGTCTACAGCAGCAAGCAATGAAGAACCAACATAAATAGGTTTGGAGGTTTCTTTTCAGTATATTCACACACAAGAAGCACTGAAGCTGCCCCAGTTCATTCACTCAATTGATTTACCAACTGTTCTGAAACATGAATAAATATGTAAGTGGCTACTTTAATTAGTGACATTCAGTGAATCTAACCAGACAGCCTAGACCTCCAGCCCTTGCATTTAGCTCTCAGTGACTCTCCCTTGGGAACTGAATAGCAATCAGGTATGTAATGCAGGGATGGTTACTTTTTTTCTTCCCATTTAAGGTGGAAAATAAGGGGGGGTAGGGGCAGAGAGATAGGGTGGAAAAAATAACAAAATCCTTAAACCCCAGCAAATGGTCTAAACATTTAAAGAGCTGCTTTAAGACAAAAAAAAAAATTAAATAGAAAATATGGACAAGTAATAAAGGGAAAATAAAACTGACTGCAATTGCAGAAAACATGAAGCAGATGATGCATTTCCTATGTGATAGCTTAAACAAGTCCCAAGGCACACCTCCTAAGTCCATCAAACACCAGATTTACATAAAATCATTAATTCATTACAGTCATGAAAGAAAAGATGAGGGGGTTTGGAGGGATGAGATAGAATGAAGTGAAAATCTAAGCCAGAGACACAAGCAAGATGTCAATATCCATGGATGCAGTGCTTCCTAAAGGAGAGAGGTACACCACTAACCTCAAAGAAATTTCTCAAACTGAAAAAACCTTAAAGTTTGCCAACACTAAAACACCATGGCTTAGACTATATAGAAAAATGTACATGATAATAATACTACTTGTATGCCTTCACTCTGTGGCAATACAAAGGGAAGCTGCTGATGCTGCACTTGTTCCAAACACTGACGAGCTATTTGCTTCTGGTTTGGTCTCCATCACCCCAAATTAGAAACATGGCCCCTATTTCTGCTAAATATGTCGAGGACCGCCAAGTCTCAGCCACCTCTTTTGACCCACTGGAGTCAACTCGGCTTTGCACAAAACTTCTTGTTGTACCTCTGAAATAATGGTAACTCTTAACCAAAAAGCAATCCAAAAGATTAAAGTTACTCACATGTAACATATGAATTAATTTTCAGGTTCTTTTGCTGTTTTATCGCTTGATTCACACACACACCCTGAAACTGCAATTCTGTAGCTATCAATCTGGCTTAAGAGACAGTGTTATTACAGCAATCCCACAACGCAACACAAGTGATCTTACAGACAGCTACACTATTTTTAATCAGAACATGGATGTATTTTCCTCTCTTTTGCCAAACAAGTATATGAAATGTGCCACATGGCAGGTAGCATGCAGATGACAAAACAGTAAGAATTCAGTAGAAATACAAGATGGGTTTGCCAGAAGGATGCCAACAACTCTTTTTCAAAAATACACTGATAGCTGCTGCAACAAAACATTTGACATATCTCTGCTCTCCAGGGGCAATAATGTCCACAATTGCTGTAATCTCTAATTCACTTGAATAAAAGGAGAACTGCACTGAAGTGTCTTAAGCTCTCGGATGCAGAAAGAAGTCACAAATTTTGAGGCTACCACAAGAGGAACTGTTGACACAGACGTAGCCTGCACTGAAGGCAAAGACAGTGTGTTTTCTGTAGGTAGACTTAGGCAGCACACACAGTCCATTCTGGTGAAAGAATCCAACTTTGGAGCTTACCTGGCAAGCATTTACAGGCTGTCACATATACTTAACACTGGACACAGCAGAAGTAAGTCTGAAAAAACTCTCTGGGAAGTCTTACACAGACAAGGGGTCTAAATAACACTTCAAATTTGTTGCCAGGATGAAGATGAGCATTTGTCCATCTGGTATCACTATATGCAACAGCCATAAAGCAAAGATATTCATGAGACCTACAGGCTTTGTATCACATGACTATAGGAGAACATGTGAACACAAGGTATCAAAGGCAGCGAAGACAAAAGGTACACAATAAAATGTAAAAACATTTTAAAGGAACTGCAATAATTTATTAGGGGAAAAAATAGCTTTCCCTTTTGGAGGGCTGCATGGTTACCTGCCCTTAAATTGACATAAGCTGAACCTAACTCAGAAGCCAAGTCCTCTGTTGGCAGCATCTGAGCAGCACTGGCACTGCAGCCATTGAGCACACAGCTCAGTTGACACTATCAATTACACGGGATTGTTTTGAGGAACAAGAGAACACCCACAAGGCACCAAATACAACTACACACAGGCTGCCTCTATACAAAAAGTCACTGATCATTAAATCAGTCTTGCTTTTTAAGAACAAGCTTCAAAAGACCAACCTGAGTGGCTGCTGCTGAACTAAAGGATATATTTGCTTTTGTGTTTATTGTAGATGAGCATATCTAGGAAATTTATAGCTAGTAACATTTTATGACAAAGTCTCTTTGCAGCTTATTGTAAAGACTTTCATAATTTTAATTAAAAAATGCAAAAGCAAACCCAAAGATTCACTAATGTATGACCTAGCATTAAGAAATGATCTGTGAATTGTTCTTTGGATGCCCACAAACTATGTGTATTTCCTCATGATCAGCTCCATTAGTACTGAAAGATGGAAAATAAACTCCTTCCCTGAAAATCCAATATAAATACATGCCACCTCTACAAAAACTAACAGCAAAGATTCAAAAGCAACTGCTCACATGCATGTATTTAAAATATTAATGATATAAGGTTTGAAATAGGAAAATTTGACAAGAATTAAATGATGTTCCATAGAGGTTATGGCATATTCAAGCAAGCTATACACATTTAGGAATGCCGCCAGTACTGAAGAAAAGGTTTGTAATGTTGGAAAAAAAAGAGATTCTATAATTTTAAATAATTGCTTTTTACTGTGAGTGGTAAAATGTTAGCCAAACAAGCACTTCTTATGAATCACAGCCTACTGCCCTAGATTCCCCTCTAAAAATTGTAATTATTTTATTATAGTAAAATAGTTACATCATTTTCAGAGCCTGAAATTGTAACCCTGACAAAAACATATGCTGGTATATAAGCCAGTGCCATCAACTAGGAAATCTGAGTTCCTTTAACAAAGTCTCAATGAAACAACTTCCATACCACCACAAGGCTCCTTAAGGAGACAGTAGTGAGCTGCCTCCAACACCACTAAAATACAGAAGAGCTCTGAGCAGCTGCAGTGGAAGTGTTTGCGTCAGTTTTCTTTGCAGCTATCCACAAACTCATGGATAACCAGACAGCTCACAAAATTCACATCACTTATTTCACCAGAGATCAGGAAAACAGCAAGCAGGACAGAGGCAATCACTGAAATGACTCAAGAACTATAAACCTGAACCCCACTCCAGGCTTTACCTGCCAGATGCTGGCAGCAGATGAATTCAGATGCACTTGGTCTCTACTAGCTGGGAATCCCTCACTGCTGTTATCTGTGGACACAAGATCTGTGTGAGAAGTAAAGAGCAGAAAAGCCATAAATGAGAACCAAGAAGTATGTTATACATCAGGCTAAGCATTATAGCCTTATGATACTATGCTGTAGTCCAAGAGAAACAACAAATAAGAGACATACAGACACACTACCAAATATTTATCATGGCACATTACAGCATTGAGGAAATGAGGCAAAACTCTCTGCTTCTGCCGTAAGTCTGGGATGGAGAAAGAGACCTTTGGTTGCCCAGGGAGGTTGTGAGTGCTCCATCCTTGGCGGTGTTCAAGGCCAGGCTGGATGAGGCCTTGGGTGGCATGGTTTAGTGTGGGGTGTCCCTGCCCATGGCAGGGGGGTTGGAACTAGATGATCTTAAGGTCCTTTCCAACCCTAACTATTCTATGATTCTATGATTCATAAGAGGTAGGAAGGTGAAATCATGGAGGTAGATCTTCACAAGAGTTTAAAATAATCCTTCCAGAGAAATTAGTTTCTAAAGAACCAAAAACATTCTCCTTTCCAACAGCAAGAAATACGGTTCTTGAAAACTCTCCTGCCTTTTTTAATGGATTCTCAATCTGCACTCAACAATTGATCTTAACATTTGCACAGCCCGAAACAAAGATGTTCACAGGGAGTTGCAGTCCTCTTCTGGCAACTTTCAGAAATGAATTGCCAAATCAGTCTGGTGACATCTCTGACCCATGACAACACTGCAGGTTCTTGGAAGGAAATTCCTGGATGAAACTGATAAAGTGCTATAAAACCCTGTCAGTTTTGCTATCACTCAACAGAAGGACTGTATTAGCAAGACAAAAGTGACAGAGAATTCAGTCCAGGATATAGGATAATATGGAAAAAGCCGGACTGTTAAGGCGGCATGAGTGGTGACAGCTTCAGGAATACAACCCCAGTGGCATCTGCAGTAAACATGTCCCGTAAATGGAGACCGCAAGGCAAGCCCTGGTCCTGCATCTCCTCAATTCCACAGTTAGGAAATGGGAAAAGAGCTTTCTTTTTGGAAAGGAAACAGTGAACTGTAACCTATAAAATATACAATTTCAAGGGTCACTTTCCTCTTATTTTACCTGCTTGTTGCCCAGTTCTCGCATATCCTGTCACCAGTGATGAATAATTCACTTTTAAACTCAGGACACGCAAATAGTAATTATCAATGCAGAAGACTTTCTAACAAAGAACACTCCCCCATCCACATGGGATGGGAACATTTTACTACTGTTTCCATAAAAAAACCCAAAACAAACAAAGAAAACCTCCAACATTCTCAATGCTACAGTGCATCCCTGTGGGCTGCCCTTAATGCATGCAAAGATGCTTGGCGCACACAGCTGCCACATGAGGAGCGACACGCAGCTGAAGAGCACTGATTTAGCTATTTCCCTTCTTTCACCTTTCAATGTTATTCCACATTGGGAAATCCTGACTTCTGTGAGTGTGGTAAGGTTGCTCATACTTTCTATGAGACATTGTTAGGAGGGCTATAGGCATCCTCTCCAAATTACCAGCAGCAAGATAAATTTGCAGTCCTCTAATGCTCATTATTGTCTCTGTTCCCACTTGTTTAAAATTCCTATGGGATACCAACATATTTCAATGGTGCTTTAATAATAGCCTAATAATTGCTCCAGACAATAACTTACATTGTATTGAGACCTCGCCTCTTGGGGAGGGGGGGGGTGGTGGGGGGGGGGTAGAAGGGTTGCCTTGGTAACAATGAAAAAAATCATATGGCAAATAGAGGCATGATAGGACACAAGCTGATCCGTTTGCTCCCTGCTCAGAAATCCATGCGAAACAGTGACACTGGCACAAAAATAGAGCTTTTCTGGTCAGAATGTGTAAATAACACTAAAACCAAACTTACATGGAGGTTTAGCTAGGGTTTAGGTGAAGATGACATTATGATCTCTGCAGTGAGGGCCAAAGGCAAGAGACACAACAAATGTAGTATGCTAAAACTACACTCATCAAAACCAGTTCTCAGTCTCAGTAAAATGGAATTTTGTCATCTGAACAGCTTAATTTTAAGTGCTGGAGGCAAGGTAATGAGGTCAGTAAACTCAAATGCTCCAAGCTTGTGTATTCTCTTTGCTCTTCTTTGATCAGCCTTCTCTGGCAGCTTTCACTGAAAGACATCAATATTGCAATATATAGCAACTCAGACTCAGTTTTTAGAACGTGGCAAGGATTACTACTGTACAGCTGAAAATAAACACGTACAGACTACACATACTTGCATTTGTCCTACAGGGCAAGAAAAAATGCCTCCTGCAAGTGCAAGCAACCTAGCTAATCCCCCCATGTCATTTCAATTCTCGAAGTCTGCAGAAAAACTGGCTGCTCACCAGGAGCAAGCAGTCAAAAAGAGGGCTATGGTTATTACTGACATAATGGCTTGCAGGTTCATGCTCCTCAAAATCTGAAAGTGACAGCAGTAGACAGAGCAGACTGGCAGTCAGCAGCTTGCTCAGTCCAAGAGAAGTTCATGTTAATGGATATATTAAAGTAAACATGCCCAGCAAATTGCAGAGGCACAGCCACAGGCGGGAGTCAGGCAGCAAAGCCGTCACTGGAAAGGCTCCCCTACTAGTTTCTCATTAGTTATCTCAAATTAAATGCATTTTCCAAGGCACAAGAACAATGATAACTAATAGAATTCTAGTCCCACAATGCCATTTTATATCCACCTATTTCTCAAAAACTATTAATGGCTGGACATACTTACAAGTACCATAAACATATATGGTGGGGGAAGCTACAAATTCACACAGCTCTTTATCTGGTGATCACATACAAAATCATTGGTAAGAATCAGGGTTGACAAAGGAAAACCAAGTACATAGTTTCTACACCTGTTCACGATTAGGCAGGTGACCTATCCCTGTGGATGAGAAGGCCACACAGAGGCTCTGGAAGCTGAACAAGGGAGGATGGGGAGCAGACAGGAGCAGAAAGTGCTCTCATGTACCAGAGGGAGGAGGGAGGCATTGATGGTGGCTCACCCCTGCATAAAGGCCACCTCAGCTGTGCACTAACAAGGCAGCTCAAAGAAGGACACAATAGGCAAGAAACATTGCTTGTAAGAGGGAGGCAGGAGGCTCTCAGAAAGGCAAAGGACAAAGAGCTCCTTTTCAAAGGAAAATGGCACAAGCTGATAAGATGGATTCCTTCCAGCACACACTTTCTTCCCAGCAGCCAAGTACAGGGGTTGGGCTTTCTTATTATTGCTTTTGGAAATGGGATCCAGAATACAGATATTTAAAAGCATGTTCTGGCACAGACCCAGTTTCCTTGCCAGCAAGATTTTCAACCTCTAACACTGAGCACAATCTTACTAATTGCAGAATTATTCTTTCTTCAAAGAGTCATTCATACAAAGCTTTACAAAACCAAGGACACCAGATGAGGCCAGTGTTTGTTGATGCTGTAAAATATTTCATGGCAAAAATCTAAACCTAGGGGTACAAGAAAAGAAACAACATTCAGTACTAAATCTAGAAACTTCATTTGATTTTGAATTTCGTATTTCCTGCAGAAAGCTGAAAGAGAAGCTGTAAGCTGGAAACATAGCACTGAGAGGAGAGAAGGAAAATGGGGATCAGGAAAGGGCTGCAATGGTGAAAATCCCCTGTGACATCCTGATCATGTTTTGCTACATATCATAGGATACCAGACTACCTCAAAAATGGAAGCGACAACCTCCTCTGCTATCAAGGACATTTATCCAATGCATTCTCATACCAGGGAAGGAAGCAGACTGATGCTACTGCAGTTCAGTTTGGCTATCCAAATTGACTAACTAGATCTACAGACAGGACTAAAAATCCTAGTTTATCTACAGTAACTACGTGCAGATTTTTTTTCCTGCCAGAACATTGAGTTAAAAAAACCCTACAACAGTGCTGTTATCCATGTTTCAGGGTAAGTTCTTAAGCCAGTCATCTCTGTCTTTGGCAGCTGTAGTCTTAAATTACAGATACGAAAGTGAGGGTTCCATAGGAAACAAGGATTTCTTCAGTTAAATAGATTTCATTTTGAAATAAGTCAAACAATGTTTTCAATAGCATTCAGTATCCTTTTGACATCCCGATCAAGAAAATGTATAAGGAACAAAAGACCACTTAGAATAAATGCCTAAAGATAGACAGATACACATACACTTCTTTTTTTTTTTTTTTTTTAATAAGAAGTCAGAGAATAGTTTAGACCAGTCCTCAGAGGAAGAGAATAGGTGAGACATACCAGGACTGTAAGAAAGCATTGTGGATACTGAGCATATATTGACATTACAGTGAGGAAAAAAAGGTTAAAAACAAAGCAATGCAATCTTTTAATAGGTTCAAAGCTAAGTTGACATTACTAAGCACATTAAATGGTAAAAAACAAGGACATTAGAATATAGAAGTATAATGGTAAGATTAGCCAATTATTATGCTTTCACAACAAGAACTAAGCATGCTGCAAGGCAGTCTGAAGAAAACCAGAACCTCCTAGGAAGTGACACCAGTTTCTTGAATATTAAACAATGAAGGAAAATGGACACATGGACTTATTTATGAAAGAATTTACGCTAGAGCAGGTCTTTTCCATGGCAGTGTTGTACCTCAATGCAAAAAATGATTAAAACTTGCATTCATTTGATTCAATTACAAAATTTAACAAGATTTGCCTTGGGGTTTTGTTTTTGTTTTCTTAAAGCAGTATTATTTACGGTCAGGTGCTCAATTTAAAAAAAAAAATAAATAAAAAGAGCACAGTGTTCTGAGCTGCAAAAAATGCCAGGAGCAAATACTAGAACTCCCACACCTTGTTTGCAAACAAACTTGTATTATAAACTTTAAACAAATATAATTAACAACATAACTGGCAAGGACCTCTAGGTAGGCAGCTGTCTGAACTGGTTATTTCTGAAAAAGCAACCCTTACAAAGCAGATGGTAAAACCACCAGTTTGATCTTCCTGCCTCTACACCCCAGGTCTTTGCTCCAGTCCTCACCCCACTGCAGTCCAGCATCTGCCCTTGTTACTTCAGCTCTATCAGTTACAGGGCTGAGCTCTTAACCAGGGAACTGACCAAACAGAGATGACCCTTGCACTCCTTCTTCCCCTCCTCCCCTGCTCTTGTAGCAAAAAATTAAAAACCAGAACTACTGCCTTTTTTATTTTTTTAAAGTTTTAAACCAGACCCAATCCTTCGCTTCAGTGCCCAATACAGCTGCACAGACTGCTGTGCCAAAACACAGTGGTGGGAATAACCTCACTCAGGCAGAGCAGAGGGAAAACCTTTCCTGAAGTCAATGTTGCTGTTGCTTTGTACGGTGAAACTGTGGCTCCGTCTTGCAGTGCTTACAATGAAAATGGGCTCTCTGATGGCAAGTGTATCAGACTGAACAATGCGTTCTTATGTACTTGGGTATTCTTAAGCTCACATGAAGTGACACATGACACACACACTGGCACTGGGGAGTCACTTCAGTAGCTGTCCACTTCCCTAACAAATAAATAAGCATACCTTATCTGTCAGGAGAAGATAAAGCGGGAAGATTTTGGGCATTCACCATCCCCCTTTTACATCCAAAAGACACATTAGTATACAGTCAAAACCACACAAGTCTAAAAAAGTCCTTCAAAATCTGTCTGAACTTAACAAGGAATATCCTCTTCTTAAAGCACAGCCAAATTTCCAACTTAACCAAGTGGCAAAACTCAACCATTTTAGATACAAACCATCTGTCTGGAATGTCAGCAAGTTCCTCGAGTTGGACCTGTTTACAAATAAAAGTCTGACACAAGGTATATGAACGTCTGCAAAGAAAAGATGTTGAAACTTGTAATCTGGAACATGCGAGAAAGTCTCAGCAGTCTTTCACCAATTGGTACTATTCCAGTGAATATTTCCTTTCACCTCAAAAAGCAAGAAATCAGCTGATAGGCCAGAAGTCCTCTAGATCATCTGCATCTCTTACAAAAACATCTAAGATAGCTGAGCTGAGAGAAACTAAGATTGGGTTTATTCAATATTAAGAATGGCAAAGCCTTATTGC
Organism: Psittacula echo; assembly: GCF_963264785.1. Classification (NCBI taxonomy): domain Eukaryota; kingdom Metazoa; phylum Chordata; class Aves; order Psittaciformes; family Psittacidae; genus Psittacula; species Psittacula echo. Next base: position 22,577,164 of record NC_137740.1, read on the forward strand.
TATCTGCAGCTAGGTAATCAGAGGGTACAGAGAAAACAGTCTGACTCTTCTTGGAGTTGCACAGTACAAGAAGTAACGGACAGCTGCAACACAGGAAAACCCAACTAGAGAAAATGTTTTCACCACAATGATGGAGAAGTGCTGATCATTCAGTCCAGAGAGGTGGTGGCATCTCCATCGCTGGAGATAATCAAAACTCTATTAGGCAAGGCGCTTGCCTACCTGATCTCATTGGACCTGCTTTGAGTATGGCTTTGGACCAAACAGATATCACCTACATGATTCTATGAAGCTGCAAGAAGCATCTTTTTTTCATGGAAAGTGTCACATGCAAAATCTCAAAGTGAAATTAAAAAACCCCAACAAAACTCACCACCAAAAAAACCCCAACAAAACACAAAACCAACAAGCTTTCCTACCAAACAAAAGCTTGATACTCTAGTTTTATTCTGTTAAGAAACTGTCTTGGTATCAAGGTTTAGGGAAAAAAAAAAAGAGACAAAAAGAAAAGGGATATGCCTCATCTCTATGACTTCTCTCAATATAATGAAATGGAAGAAAAAGGTGTAATTTGAGAAGTTTCAAAGCTCAAAAATAATTAAAGCAAAAAGGAAAACTATATACTTTTTCCCCAATCTGCCCTCCATGGTAACTTCTTTACCTACTGTAGAGCCTGCAGAATTAAAAGCAGCAAACCACCTTTAAAAATGTCATTCTGCCTATCAAAAAAGGACCTGGAGTACCACTGTAGTCATGAACAGTGTATCATTGGTTTCAAAGTTAAACCGCATTTGCTTGACTTCGAAGCGTCTTATCCAAACAGGGGAGGAAAAATTGATTCGTTTAGGATCCAAACTTGTAGATCAGAAATCCAAGCTGAATGTTTTAAATCATAATCAGTGTAATGATTAAGAACGCTTACTTACAGCATAAAGAAAAAAGCCAGCACACCACTTGAAACAAATAAAAACCCCTTGTATGGAAGTGTGGTTTCTTGTAAGGACAAGTGTTAGCCAGAGCTGAAAGCAAAGTACTTCACCATGCTCCTGGCAAGGCTGAATTCTAACTGCCTGTGGATCTCCAGGACAGAAGAACTTTGCAGTGGCACTGAAATAACGTGGTACCAAGATAAGGTTTCACCAGCCTATTTGCAAGGCCATGCAGGAAGTCACAATCTAATTGCTTTCATTTACAGAAATAACCCTCCCATATATTTTAAAGTAGTTATCTAGATGAATAATCATGAAATACATTATTATCCTTAATCCTACGTTTATAGTACTTGGTCTTAAAACAGTACCTACAGCAATCCTGGCTAAGTCCACCTCTCAAAGCCTAAAATAACACCTTGTCTCTGCCCAGGGAGCACAGCAAATCCCTGGATGCATACAAACCTATTTTTCTGTCACAGAACTAGTTTGATTAGGAGTAATCTGTTTCATTAATTGAAAGTCTAGCTCAAGCCCCACCGAGAGGAACGAGGAGTACATCTCTCCTGTAGTGTGGTACTACTCAGCGGTGAGGGGCATTTCAAAAGGAAAATTAAAGAAAAAAAAAATCCCTCAACTTCCAACTAAAATTGAGAGCAGCAAGTCAATCTACATTTTAGAAGTAGGCAAAGCTGCTTCTTCAGCAGGATTACAAAGCTGTGCTTTGAAGCTAGGTGTCAATAGTGTTTAGTGGGTATGAGTGGCACAACCTTATTTCACTGGCAAGTCACTGCCAACTTTCTACTGGGGGCCACTCAACTACCATTGAGGATAATAAAGATTTTTACAGGCTACAAAGTCAATGGTGGAAGACAGCAATGGGAGGAAACCTAGTTCAATCTCACTTTTGTTTCTGCAAAAAGCAGGTTTGAGTAGCAACGTGTTTGATAACAAATCTATAGCCTGTGGGGAGAGAGGTGAAACCAAAAGGACCTCAGAGCCTAAGAAAAGCTGTAATCAATGTAATCAATTCCATGCCTATTGGTCCCAAGTCCGATTAGTTTTCTGCAAGTTGCTTGACAGTTACCAATCCCAAAGTAACCTTTATGTTGGGCATTTTTTAATGCATTTGTTACCCTTCCATAATGAACTGTTCTGCAGGAGGCATTTCTAGACTGCACACATCCACCCGCAGGGTCAGCAAGGCATGTGGCACCAATCCTGAGGGCTGGAGGCATCAGAGGCAGAAGAAGGTGCACCCAACTCATCTAGTGCCTTCAATATCACAACTGGAAAGCTAACTGCCAATTAAATTAGTTATACAGAGAAGACAGGCACTTTTATCACTTTATTGATTCTATGATTCTATCTCACGTGCACCTTGCGATCTCCATCTGCACCCTACTGCAGAGAAAACGCTCCACATTACTACTAGCAAAACTGAGGCTCTTCTGGAGTTAATTTTTGTATCTTCAGCCAATGAGGAAGACTTCACTTTTTCAGGAAAAAAATGATAACCCACTTGCCTGAAGGTGAGGTAAAAGGGGAGAAAGACACCCAGTTGAGGGCCTCACTCATAGTGAGGAAGACAACTCCAGAGATCACTGAAGGAGAAAAGATACACAACCAAGCAGTATTAATGCAGGAATTATGTTAGAGTCTTGTGAATTTGTAAAACAAGAACTATTTATCCCTTGTGGTTAACAAGGGACAACAAGGCTACAGAAACTGAATATAAACCCCCCAACATATTAACGTGTGAGAAGAGCAGTAGTAAAGGTCTGGACTGAAAGCAGAGGAAATTCTGCCAAGAATTCATGTGCCATATGAAGGCTGTAACATCAAGAGCCCCTACAACCAAAAAGATAGATGGGAAGGAGAAGGCTTAGCCAAAGCACTATGTTTTAAAGCTGTCATCTTATTTTCACAATGTCATGTGCTGGAACAATGTATGTGTTTGAGGCATACTGAAAAGTATGGGTTTATTACAGAGGATGCTTCTGATGCTTTCAGAGTACTTTTTAGAGTCCTAATTCTGTGGCAACACAAAGTGATACTCACATCAAAGATTGCACTCCATATACAAACACTGAATTTGGTATTTGTGTATATGTTTGAACAGTAGATGAACCCAGCCAGAAGTCAAAATGGAAGAAAGAATTAGAACTAATCCGGAGTGAAGAGAGAGGGAAGTGTGGAAAAGACAATAAAAACACACTTAGCTACAAGGACAACGTAAGGGTTAGGTCATCCTAGGAACGATCAAGGTCACCATCACCTCCTCCCCTGCCATTGGTTTGGCCTTTAACACATTGACTCAAACCTACAATAGTCTTACTAAGCATTGCTGCTCTCTTAATCTCCAAATTAGGGCTGGCACGCAAGAAGCCTGCCTAATACAGAGAACGGAGAAGGAGGCATGAGTCTGCATGCATGGAGAGACCTTTCCTCCAGAATCCAGCGTCACTCTAGAATGAATCATGGGCAATACAGGCAGGGTCTTTTCATGGCCAACCTGTCAGCTGCACTTGTATTTGTGTGTTTGGACAAACCAAAGAGAACAAGACTGGGGGTGCCCTGAAAATTTGAGTTAGACAAGCCACCTACCTAAGCCATGACTTAAACGATAAAAGTTCACCAGTCAAAATATCTGTTCTCACATCAAAAAGATGTAACCCAAAATAAGAGCACCAAATGACTGTGTACAGAGGTCATTCCAGAATTAGTTCTACACAAAGAAAGCAGAAACACCTTACCTTCACATTTTGCTATAAAAATGTATCATGTAAAACGGGGTCTAGTCATGAACGTAGAAAGGATTAAGCTCTGGATATCCACAAACTCACATTGCAAAAACATGTAATAGTTCAGCAAACTAGCTAACAGAGCACCATGATAATATAGGTATGAACTGGGAATATACCAAGGTGGTTTGGTATTTTTCCAAAACAAAACTAATCTAAGAAGGGTATTTGTGTGAAATGTCTCTACATGCTTAAATACAGAGCATTTGGAGACTTCAACCAACACCAGATATGGGAAAGATCTTTACTTAATAATCTTCAGAGGAAAAATTCAGCTTAGCCTAAGAAAAGACATGCTTACTTCTGGTACTCAGGAGAGAAAACTGATTGAATACATGACAACATCACAACAACAACAACAAACAACATAACATCCTTCCAGAGAAGGGCCATGAAGATGATCTGGGGGCTGAAATATTTCTCCTGTGAAGACAGGCTGACAGTGGGGCTTGTTAAGCCTGAAGAAACGAATTATCTGGGGTGACCTTATTGCAGCCTTCCAATACCTGAAACAAGCCTACAAGAATCATGGAGAGGGGCTTTTTATAAGAGCAAGTAGCGATAGGACAAGTGGGAATGACTTTAAATTGAAAGAGAGTAGATTTACATATTAGGAAGAAATTCTTTACTGCGATGGTGTTGAGTTGTGGATACCCCATCTCTATCAGTGTTCAAGGTTAGGTTGGATGAGGTTTTAAGCAACCTGGTCTACTGGAAGGTGCCTCTGCCTGTGACAGAGGTTTGGAAGTAGATGATCTCTAAAGTCCCTTCCAACCCAATACTATGATTCTGTGATAACTGCTTAGGTGCTGTACAGAACAACTAAAAGTACAAAGCTGTGATTTCTTTCTTTCTATCTTCTTCTCCAAGGTGAGCATCCAGTTCACATGGTGAGATGTGCTTATTTTTATTAGAACAGCCATATTGAGTCAATACTACAAAACCACCACAACAGTCGAGATTCTCAATTGTCAACTTTCTGATGAGTTTCCATTTCTTAAGAATATAGGTTACTACTGAACTTTTGTCAAAAAAGAAGTTGGTCAGAAAAGGACACCATATGCTTCTTCTGTAGGAAAAAGACAAATATTTTCAAGAAAGGAAAGCTACGTGCTGTAGCATGCATTGTGTTTGGTAAGACACACATGAACAGTCATAGCTTTACATTTCAAAACACAGTTTCCCACTGCCTCTTAACCAAATCATGTTTTTCTTTTTTACTGGATTTGCTTCAAGATAAGGAAGTTATAACCAAGAAACAGCTCAAACAACCTGACTCCTTCAAAAGCCTGTACCAGCTTGTAGTTTGACTTATTTCTGAGTATACAAAGTCTTTATTTGGACCATTCAACTTCTATAAGCACAGCAGGTGACATTTAATTCATCTTTCATGCAGGTGCATACAATTCAGGGGAGAAAAGGCAAACAGCACTTTAACAGCAGCTGAAAATATCAGCAGTTTAATATTAAGTTAGAAATTTCAAGCTAAACATTGACATCAACTATGTTACCTAAAGATCTTATGTTATTTAGGTAACATATTTTAGGTACCATGTTTACATATTTAGGTAACTATGTTACCTAAATAACAAGTGTACTGAGAACAGTTAAGAGGAAGAAAAACAAATGCATCAAAGCACGGATGCACAAACCATTAGGAGTAGCAAAGAGCTATCTAATAGCAAAGAAAAAAAAAATACATTTCAAAATCTCCCCTGGGCTTAGCTAATTGGTATAATCAATTCTGGTTTGCTCACAAAAGCCTGGACAGCTAGCCAGAGGAGGATAAGGAAAGAATTAAGAAAGGGATATGCAACTTTAATGAGCTTTTAAACAGGTAAGACAACATCCCAATTGACACATAGGTGCATAGCAGTCCTAGAGACCATCCTCACCAAGTGCAGCTTCCAATGTGACAAACAGCTGCAAAGGGCTGCACAGGAGACATGAGCATGCATTAACTTCTTTGTGTCAGTGCCACTGAATTATAACTACCTAACTCATATAAGTCAGCATCGAGACACACACTCCCTGAAGCCAGCTGCTACTAACCTGGTGGCAGTCAGCTTTTTAACAAGCAGCTGATTAGACAAGCCAGAAGCACCCAGGCTTACATCATTAAAATGAAGAGCCATAACAGCTGTTAGGGAAAAGTTTGGGCATATTTTGAATATTTAAAGCCAGGCATGCCATCTCACCTACACTTTGCCCAATGCATTAAGAGAGAGCTTTTCAGACCAGACAAAGACTACCAGTAGCCCATCAGTGTTTAACATCTCACTAACACAACATACAGAATGGCTGGCTAGCAAGACCTGCTTTGAGGATGGATAGGAGCTTGAGAACCAGCTGGGTCAACTGTGTTACTTTAAGTGATGGACAACATCTCACTTAGCAGATATTGTAGTAAAATAAATCACCACTCTACCAAAACAAAGGGCTTCCGATAGCACTTATTAAGCAACCTTTAAAATATTTTTAAATATTTTTAAATAGATTTGAGGAAACAGGTGCATTTGATTTCTGAACAGCATTTATAAAGATCAGGAAAAAACAAAACACTCGGATATACTTTTTTCAGTACAGATGTGTCCTGGGTTCAGCAGTAGCAGTCATTTTTGATTCTTCTTAGTAGCCAGTGCAGTGCTGTGTTTTTGACTTTCGGCCTGGGAACAGCGCTGATAACACCGATGTTTTTAGTTGTTGCTTAGTAATGTTTAGTCTGATCAAGGACTTTGTGAGTCTCATGCTTTGTCAGGCAGGAGGGGAAGCCGGGAGGAAGCAGAGACAGGACACCTGACCCAAACTTGCCAAAGAGGTATTCCATACCACAGCACATCATCCCCAGGATGTAGAACTGGGGGCAGTTACACGGAAGGGCTAGATCACTGCCGGGGTCGGGCTGGGTATGGGTTGGCGGGTGGTGAGTGGTTGTATTCTCTTCCCTTGTTATTTCCCTTATCATTATTATTATTGGTGGCAGCAGTAGTGATTTGTGTTATACCTTAGTTACTGGACTGCTCTTATCTCAACCCGTGGGAGTTACATTCTTTCGATTCTCCTCCAGGAGTGGGGAGGGGGGGGAAGGAAGTGGGGGCGGGGGAGTGAGCGAAGGGCTATGTGATTTTTCTGAATTACTGACTGGACTTAAACCATGACAAGATGACACAAAGATATGTAATCTTAAACAGTTCTTGTAAACCATGGATAAGGGTTCATTACACCATCCTTGTTCTTTTCACATGCAATGTGGATCAATCCAAAACTAAAGGAGTAAGGTACTAAATATGCAGTGTTTACTGCCACTTCTTGCAGCTGACCACCATCCATTTCCAGGACAGTCCAGCCCTACGTTCATTTTCGGCTGCTAATTCACAACTGGATTCAGAGGCAGAACACAAATGGACTGCTGTTAAAACAGGAGCACCCTTTTTGCCTGTGTTAGTTGCCAGTACAAAAATTATTCAATAAAATAAACTTTTGTTAAAGAATTTTCATTTCAGGCTAGAAGGAGAAAGAAAAAAAAAAAAAAACCACAACAAAACAGAGACACCACACCTCACAATGACTGCCATATTCCATAAGTCCATAAGGTAGAAAAGTTTACTATGTCAGGTGGCCTTTAGCAGAGAGTTTCTAAAGTATTTAACATATGCCTTTTAAAAGATGAGATTTCTTGTTTCTGATTGCATAAGGCACAATAAATGCAGACCACAAACCATCCCAGAGTAAACCTCACTGTCTGCAGACAAATCATAGAACCACAGAATAGTTAGGGTTGGAAAGGACCTTAAGATCAAGTTCCAACCCCCTACCATGGGCAGAGACACCTCACACTAAACCACATCACTCAAGGCTCTGTCCAATGGCCTTGAACACCACCAGGGATAGAGCATTCACAACTTCCTCGGGCAACCCATTCCAGTGCCTCACCACCCTCCTATGCCTTTATGCTATTTGGATGCTTTGCCAAATGACAGGGTAGAATTAATGCACCATTCACAGAAGCAGAGACTGACACCTGCCCCACCATACTCCTCTTCAATTAAAGCAAGCAGAGGGGGTGTAACAGTCCCACCCTTCTCATTAATAACTTCCAGTAACTCTGAAAAGCAATCTGACTACACAGGTTTTTTCGTTTTGTTTTGAACAAACAGATGCAGTTAAAACTCCTTTTTGAGGGGTGAAAGGAAGACTGCATATAAATTAATGTGCAAAAAGGGACATCAGAGGTTTGCATTGCCAGGACACTAATAACAAGCAAATTTTACAATTCATACATGCTCTCATACAGTGATAAGTGCACTAACAAAGTATCCAAAACATTGGACTAAAGGCTCGACAAAGATTGCTGTTAAGTCATTATGCAGTAATTAACACGGATTTCTTACAACTATTATGCTTTGCCTTGAGAAAGCCAAGAAAATGTTGGCTTCAGAGAGAAACTCAAAGGTTAATCAAATTCTGCTTTTCCACTTTAACAAAGCAATTCTGTTTAACAGTGTGTCTCACTGAAAAATCCAGAGCAGATACGTTTACAGATCTATTATAACTATTGGAACTAGATGATGTTTAAGGTCCTTTCCAATCCAAGCCATTCATGATTCTATTACAACGTTGTAAGAAGAGAAAAACTTCAACAAAGCACTGTTGCTCATGAAAGTTCTGCCCATTTTGCCAGCTGTATTACAAGAACTGCCATACCAAGGTAGGCAAAAGGTGCGTTAGTTAGATGGTGCTCATCCCCAGCACCATCCAAAAGTGGCTATCCAGGGAAGAATGCAAAGACAACTGTGTAAATGAAGCTTCCCCTAAATAACCTCTCCAGATGTAGCTATCTGTGGTTAAGGGCCTTCCTGATTTTGGTTTGGAGCTTAAATATATTTGTCTCCTATGGAATTTGTTGAATCTTTTTTTGAGCTCACAAACTCCTAGCATCCTCTACACCTATGACAAGAAGTTAGTTCTTCCTCCTTTTGCTTTGCATCTGGCACCTGCTACTTCCATTTGATGTCCCCTAGTTTTTGTTTTGGAAGAAAGAGTAAATCGGTCATCCTTTTAATCACATAAACCTCTATCAGATCTCTTATTCAAGGTTGAATAGTGCTAATGAACACAATCACACAGAAGGCACCCTACACCTTCATTCATCTTTACTGCCCTGCTTTGCACCTTTTCCAGCTTTGCTAAAAGCCTTTTGAAGAAGATAAGCAAGACAGGAAGAGCAGCAACATTAGAACTGCACACAAGTGGTCTGATAAAAAAATACCATCTTTTTTTAGCAGCCTTGATTTCACATGATTTCACTTTTTCAACCCTTCCACCATCTGTGTCTGCTTCAGCTATAAAGTAAAGGACTGTGCAACCAGGCCAGCCCCTAATCAGAGCTCAGGTATATCCACAGCTGTGCAGTTATAGACTTCACTACAACCCTACATGCAACACAAAAGACAAGACAGATGAGACACACAGCCATTCAATCCAAAATGCTGTCAGGAAAATAGATAATTAAATAAATAAACCAGAAGAGATTTATTTGGTATCCATCTTCCTCATGTACTGTCAGTTTCTAGGGGTCTTGTTCAGTCATCTGAGTGTCCTGTCCTTGATAAATCATCATATTTTCAGCCCAAACTGTGAAAATAATATGCAAGAAAGTTGATATCATTTCTTGATCTTAATTTCAACAGTTGGGTAGCTATTATAGCAACATTTTGTTCTTTCATGGGGATGCGAGAGACAACTTGCATAAAATTCAGCTTAGCAAGATTAATAATCAAAGTGGTAAATCAACATAAAGCAAGCAGACAGAATGCTGAACCCACTTTGAATCCTCACGCTTAGTCAATCAAAAGAAAATGAAACACACAGATTTGGTTAATTATTCACAGACTCCCCATGCACACACACCTTGAACATTCAACACATCAATACAAAGCACTTATGCTTTACAAAGCTGTAGCAGCCTCCCAAGTCTATTATTATACTTCCAAGTGGAGTTCTTGTCTTTTCTGAAACAGCTTCATCTGGCATATAGAAAGAACAACTTTCAGAGTTATTAAAAAAATATGTATTCAGATAACCAACACAGCACAACATTTAATGTCACCACCAAACACACATTCTCACATCTAAAGTGCAATAAGCCTGGATCTTTCAGTAAAGTGTTGCTAGCATATTCAGACAGAAAGGAGAATTCAAGGGCACGGTAGGCTCTCACACAGGTGGGAGGCAACAGAATTCTGCAATCAGTTAGCTGTAAAGCCCAAGATAGAGAGTTTTACCATTATGATCTCAGAGATGAAAAAAATGCAATAGCAAGTGCTGTATTTAATGTGTGGTTAGTGGAAATAAAGTATATTCATTTTCAGGTGTATATTAGCTAGGCAGTCAGGTAACTATCCCAGTCTCTAATAAGCTTTTCCTTTTCCTAAAACCTCCTCCTCTCTTACTCCTGTGACTGCTGTTCTAATTCCTTGGTTTCCAGGGAGATGAGAGCAAATCTATAACAAAAGAAACATAAAAAAAAAAAAAAAAAAGAAGAAAATAGGCTCCAACTTCAACCCACACAAACGTCATCCTCAAAATTTACCTGTGCCTGGAATCTAGCTGCTATTAAAAGACTTCCTACAGCCTCTTCCTTAAGGAATGGTAACAAGAAGAGTATAGTGAATGCTTTCATATTGCACTTGCAAAACCAAAAGTAAAGTGAGAAAGCCAAGGCATTAACTCAACTCTTTAGTGCAAAAGAGGAAATCCAAACACTTAGCACATGTTCAAAGGGTAAAAAGAATTTGGCTTTGATGCCAACTCCAACAAGATTGTTGTTCCAACATATCAATTTTCTACAAGCTTTCAGGTGGAAAGACAGCCTCCCTTAAAGACATTAGTGGCTGCAAAGGACAACACAATTAGCTACTTCACTTTCTCCCCAATCCCCTTCACAAAGTTATCTCTAGTATCACAAATAGCTCTCTGCTCTTCTTTTAGATGTCCTTTCTGGCCCATTTACATAGAGTTCACACGGTAGTACATAACAAAACAGAAGTTATTTCCCTCTTCCCCTCTATCAGATTATTAGTTGCAAAATTTTACAATACCTGAAGTCAGTGTTAAAGTCTCTTCAGTTTCTGGAATTAATTGTTTCTAGTTAGAGCAGCTAGAAATAGCCACTCTCGTCTATAAACAGTAACAGAAGAAAAAGGAATATTTGTGGCCCTCAAATGCTATCTGGCTTCCTGCTACCTAGCTGGAAGATTCAAGAACAGGCATTCAGAGTTCATACCTTCTAACTGAAAAATATTACGATTATGAAGTGACAGAAATAATATGTTTAGTTCAATTTAATTTCTTTTAAACACCTACTCCAGCTATTCTGAAAATTTCAGCCATTTACCAGCAAGCATACCTGTAAAGCACTAAAGAATGCAAGTCCAAGGCTTCTCCTGGACCTTGAATTCTCATGCCAGGTATCTTGCATTTGCAGCCTTACTGAGAGAGAACTTTTTCTGACAAATCCCAGTTTTCCTGTTCTTCAGGTTTATCCTCAAACTACACTTCTGCCCTCTGACAGTACCAGATGGCTTATACACAGCTGTATGTGCACATACACATGAATCAGTACATATATGCATGCAAACACATGCTTTCTTTCAGAGAATGCAATGGGTTAAATCTTCACAGCATCTTTAAAATCACTCCTAAGGTTACGTCTTCACCAACAAAGCCTGAATTTTCTAGGAACATAGCCAAACAAAAGCATAACATTCTTCCACTGTTTTCCAATAGAAGAGTTCTTTGAAAGGCATTTTCCCATTCCTGAAGCTGGCTTCCACGAGGTCTTTCACATTTTGACCTTTCTTTTTTTTTTTTTTTCCCAATATGTGGAAAACACAATCACATTGAAATAATTCATAGTCATGCTTGCTAGCATATGGCCAGCTGGCTTCTGAAGGTATTTCTTCTGTTTCTCTTCCCAGTGAAACTTACTCAGTTGGAAATTCCCCATTCCCAACCTCTTCCAGTATTATGGAGCCAATTCAAAAGACTGAGATCCAGAAATAAGCTTTGTTTACACCTGAGCTGAAGGCATCTTGTACGTATCCATTTCACATCTGCTTTTACAGAAGGTTTCAGTGACAGCTCTATCAACGTATTTACAACTTCGTTTTGCCTTTTTTTTTTAAGAACTTGACTTTTCTGGGTCAGAAGGAAAGCTGATGGGACAGTTTCAAATAATGGCTCCTTGTGTAAAGTTCAGGGTGTTTTAAAAGAACCAATTCCCAAGAAGATCAGCAGTAAGATGCTTCAAGAAAGAAAGTCCCCAAGAAAGGCTATTGTGATGCTTGAACAGCACCACAAATACATGCCATGCTTCTCAGAGCATTCTCTCCCCTATCCTAGAAAACCTGTCCAAGTAGAATGAAGATGCATTTTTCCAGGATAGCCAGCAGTCTCAGAGAAGTTGCAGCCAACATGTAGGATGCTTCCCAAAAAACACTGAACTTGCCACTTTTTTTACTGCCCACATGCTCTGAAAATACAGCAAACCTGAGGCATCCTGATCAGAGGAAAGCCTGAAGTTCTGGATAAAAATGTGGATTTGCATTTCTGGCTAGAATTACATCAACCAGAGAAGAGGCAGGAAAAGCTGGAAGCTCTTATTAAAGAAAAAGCCTTAACGCAAGTAGGAAAACTCCACACACTTCTTCTCAGGACAAGTCAGATACTTATCTGCATCAGATCCCCTCCCTAGCACCATTCCATCTTGGGTTTCTGGGAACATATTTGGATGATGGACATAGAATCATGGAATCATAGGTTAGGGTTGGAAAGGACCTTAAGATCATCTAGTTCCAACTCCCCTGCCATGGGCAGGGACACCTCACACTAAACCATGCCACCCAAGGCCTCATCCAACCTGGCCTTGAACACCGCCAAGGATGGAGCATTCACAACCTCCCTGGGCAACCCATTCCAGTGCCTCACCACCCTCACAGTAAAGAATTTCTTCCTTAGATCCAATCTAAACTTCCCTGTTTAAGTTTTAACCCATTACCCCTTGTCCTATCACTACAGTCCCTGATGAAGAGTCCCTCCCCAGCATCCTTGTAGGCCCCCCTCAGATACTGGAAGGCTGCTATGAGGTCTCCACGCAGCCTTCTCTTCTCCACGCTGAACAGCCCCAACTTTCTCAGCCTATCTTCATACAGGAGGTGCTCCAGTCTCCTGATCATCCTCGTGGCCCTCCTCTGGACTTGTTCCAACAGTTCCATGTCCTTTTTATGTTGAGGACACCAGAACTGCACACAATACTCCAAGTGAGGTCTCACGAGAGCAGAGCAGAGGGGCAGGATCACCTCCTTTGACCTGCTGGTCACACTCCTTTTGATGCAGCCCAGGATACGGTTGGCTTTCTGGGCTGCGAGCACACACTGCAACCGGCTCATGTTCATTTTTTCATGGACCAGCACCCCCAAGTCCTTCTCTGCAGGGCTGCTCTGAATCTCTTCTCCGCCCAACCTGTAGCTGTGCCTGGGATTGCTCCGACCCAGGTGTAAGACCTTGCATTCATCATGGTTAAACTTCATAAGGTTGGCATCAGCCCACCTCACAAGCGTGTCAAGGTCCCTCTGGATGGCATCCCTTCCCTCTGGCGTATCAACCGAACCACAAAGCTTGGTGTCATCGGCAAACTTGCTGAGGGCGCACTCAATCCCACTGTCCATTATATAATTATATGTCCATTATAAGACTCCCAAAAGTGGTTTTAAAGAAAGAAAATACCCACAACACACATACCACCAAAACCAAACAACAAAAAATTAGCCAATTCAGAGGACCCTCCTTCTATGCCCTGTAGAAGTTCTCAGGAGCTTCATACCACAAGCCCCCTTCATCTTACAATTTACTGAAAAACGTTTATGAAGAAATGTCTGGTGAAGGCCTACTTCAAAAGGTCACAGTTTAACATAGTTTCTGGATATTCCCTTATCTTTCTTGCCCAATTTTGAGGTTTAAAGAGAGTAAACAGTCTTTTTACCTCAAGATACTAGTATCCCAGCCTTGACAAAATTACTTAAAAATCTTCACATTCACCTCTTCATCACCTACCCATCAGCCCCGGACATCAGGCAGCAGTCTATGAGGTAACTGCACTTGCTGTTATGCTAGAGCAATAAACACAAAGTTTTCAAACACTTCACACTCTAAAGGGCCTCCCTGAACCCATATCCTTCAAATCCTCATACCATGCAGCTTCATGTAACCCACAATGAGATAATGTTATAAATAACAGCAGCACGTCGTAGCTATTTGCCTCAGTAAATTTCACAGCGCATGAGGCTCAGTGACTCAAGGCTAAACAGCACTTGATTCAACAGTCATGGGAAAATAGTTTAAAACAAGAAGTGAGACATTGCTTTTCCACCCATACCCAAAAGCTGTGCCCCTCTCATCTGTCCACAAAGGACAGCTGAAGGGCAGCAAGAAAATTGTGTGCTGCTGCCAGGGCCTTGTTATAGCTAAATCCCCGCTCGTTAGTTTGGTCTGCCTCTCCATCCCTCCGGTCTCAAACTCAAGGGCTTCCTTTTTTTACAGTTACATTTTCTTGTTGCTAAATCAAAGTTCTAAAAGCTTTAGGGAAATCATTTCCACAGACATACACAGTCATGATATGCTCCAAGGACATGGCTATCCCTATCTTACCATGGAGAGGAGGAAAAAAAAAAAAAAAAGGAAAAAATGCTATCTTCCCTGTACCCATGACCACTGCAATGGTGTGCAAAAGAACCAAAAAAAGTTTCTACTAGAGCCACAATCCACCTCCACTCCAATACTTAATGATTACATATTTTCTATTTAAAAGCCTCCTGCCTCACTTTTCTTCTAGAACAGTACCAGTTACAGTACCCCTAGATGACAGGAGAAGCACAAACAAGCTAGAACAATAAGCCACTATTACCACGACATCTCAAATATAAATTTCAGACTACATTATAAACACAAGCATTGTTATCTTGTGATCCATTTCTGTGCTGAATGCTATAATTTACCTTCATTTTGGTTATGGAGGTAAGCCAGCCAGCCACAACAGCATTACAAAATTATATAACTAGCCAAAGCCAGTAGCAGTAATAGCTGTGTCGAAGTGGAGGGCTTATAAAACAAACAGCCTGCTTGGAATTCTTCATGTTTAGTGCATCATAAGAGGCATGCTTATACCTGCTACACACTCGTATTTTGCAGGTGGAACTCAAGAATATTATCCCTCCAGTTACTACATGAAAGAGTAACTCAGGGTAATGGTATTCTGGAGGAGCGGTGCCTACCTAGTCTGCTATGGTAGTACTTCTGAGGATGACCTGGCATGATATAAAACTATGTCAGAACAATGATGCACATGATATTCATTACTGAATCAACCGTTAAAAGTACATAGCATGCTCAAGTATAGCAACAAACTGATTGTAGCTGTGAGCAAAGAAACCTTAAGGAACTGCAATTAACACCAATCCCCATCCTTTACAAAGGCTATCAACCTATGTCCACAGCATCTCTACAACACTGCTGACTTGACAGCTAAGAATTCCTTAAAGAGCTAAAGAAATTCCTATGTGATAAACACTAAGGGTTTAAGACAAAGAAGATAAACATAGAGAACGTAAACTATGAGAACAGCGCTGCTTGGACAAATATAGATCTAGGGTCAAAAAGATACTTGTTCGTAACAATCTCACTAAAAGCTTTCACAGATGCTGTAATCAGTCACATTTGGTGGATGAAAACCATGCTGCACTGCCAGTTCTCAAGGCAGCTTCTTGGTTCCTAGTCCCAGCACTAGCATGGGTGCAGGCTCCAGAAGACTTCATCCAACTTCACCGCTGATTTGGAGAACAATGACTTATATCCATAGAAGAACATGAAGCTCACTGTGATGAGCTTCATAACATGAAGTATGGCGGTATTTTATTTCTGACAAAATTTACTATAATTAAAGTAAATAGGAGTCAAATATAGAGAACTTTTACTCTGTTCTACCAATTAAGTGAAGCAAAATTACTAGGTGGGAGACTAAGGTGGACAAACTGGGCAGTTACAGTTTTGAAGCTGGCACCAGCAACAAGATGACATTACAGGGCCAGGGACGTTCAGAAGTTAAAGGCCACACCAGAGAAACAACTTTGCAGTAAATACACTGGCCTGGAATTTTACCAACTGCTTCTCAGAAATAAGCACACAGATTTTTCTGAAGCAGCTCAGTTTGCATAACATCATTGTAAGTTAAAGGAAAATTACTTCTTTTCTACTTCTATTTCACCACTATTTAAGAAAAACCTCTAAAGTAGTATTATGAGGAGAATATCAAGAAGAAATAAATACTGACCAATAAGCAGCTCTTGCTTGAAATATTACATTTATTATTATTCATGATAACCCACTCCCTAGGGGTTCATAAGAAAAAAGAGCAGTGCATGTGTATCTTGACACAAGTATAGAAGGTCACCAACTTTTAAGGGTAACAATTAAAAAACTCTATATAGAAATTTTTTAGCATCAGTTAGACATCCTCAGGCAGTAAGAACAAAAACTTCACAAAGTCAGGAGAGGCTGCTCCACATCAGCAACTTTCTGACAGCATCTGGTCTCACAGCTTCAGTTCAGAAATGCTGTGTTCCAGTCTCACAAAAACCTCTGCAAGATTGGGGGGAAAAAAAAAAAAACAACAACGCTATAAATTTTCTTAATATGCTGTATTGTCACAGTAATCATTTTACATTGTATTTCTATGCATAGTACAACACAATTTAATAATAACAATAATAATAATAAATAGTCTGAGTTTTCATCACAGATCTGCATCACAGTGAAACTCACAATTTGTTGGTTTATGTCATGTTGTACTGCCTGGCACATCAAACACAACAGATATGGCCATTACCTTGAATATGCAAGTCTCTAACGGAGAATGTTTCCTTATCACAATCTGAGGCAGATTCACAACTAGCCTCAAATACAGGTCTGGATTGGAGGGTTACTACACAAAGGAGCTGAGCCAGAATTAACAGCCCCTCTAAAAGAGGATAAAAAGTCTACAAAATGTTGAACTAATCTGGTTAAATAAGGCCTCTAGAAGTTTTTTTGTTCTTTACTTTTATCCTAAGTGAATTGTTCTTAAATCCTGACTGCTAGAATTTTTTGATGCCTAGATGTGGTGTTTAAAGAAAGACACAACTTCATATCTGAATCTTATTTCATCCTCCAAGTCATACAAGTTCCCTGGAGAACATGCTACTGCTCAGATGCCTTCGTTTAGTTTTTTAGAAGCACAAGTGGCCAGCATAAGTGAGGTCAAGCTCTAGTGACCCATCAGAAAGTACAATGAAAGCAGGAGACAAATCTGGGTGATGTTCACTCATCTGTGCCAGCTCTTTAAAAAAAGAATTCCCCTTGTAAAACACAGGTACCTTTCATTCTGTGAGAGCATTTGTAAGGTTAGAACATAAAAAATCAAGAACAAAGAAAACCCCGAAGAGGAAATAAATGGGGAAGCTTGAAAACTTCAGATGACACTAACAGGCCTCCCACAAAATGCTTTTATTCTCTAGTTCAGAGACCTCCTCTTAACTATTACAGGAAAACCAACAGCTTGCTTTGCAGGATAGTCCAAACTCCACTTCATCAAGTGTACAATTGTTTAAAATGTTATTTGTGTGAGACCTGAAAAAGAAATGTTCACGAAAATGTTACAGTGTTATGTAAAGAAATAAAATAGGATATTTCTGGGGAAAAAAAATCAGAACCCTAATTGTGCAGATTTTTCCACATAAGTTGTCATTTCGACAAAGCAAATCCTAATTGGGTGATTGTCACTGACATAAAAGGCACCTTATATCACTCATGGTATCTCCTTAGAGAAAAGTAGGCATTTACAGGTGGTGACATATCAATGCTTTGCCCTTCAGCAAGTCTCAAATGTAACAACCCATTTCCTTGCTAATCAAGCTGCTTCAGCTATCTTAGTTGTTAGAAATCAATCAATGCAGCAATTAGTAAGTTAGGTGTACCACAGCATGCAGGTACACAGATCTGAAGATAAGCTGGTATGTGGACACTGAACAAAGAACTGTCTAAGAGTCTAAATGAGATGGGTTTTTTTCCCCAGGAAGCATGACCATTTGAGTCATTTCCACATATCTGCCTTCCTATACTACCTCTCTCACTCCCCATCCCAAAGCCTCTGAGCCCATCAGCAGCTTCCCCAAATAAGAGAAAACAGGTAGAAGGAAGAGAATGAAACTTGCTGGAAGCCTATTTAGGGCTGTTACTGTCATGAAAGCTTTTCTAAAGTAAAACTTTCAAACTGAGCTGGTACTGATCTGAGACAGCAAAATCACAACTTGAAAAGCACAGGGAGAATCTCAGCTCTAGAGTTCAGGAAACAGCTTGCTCCTGAAATAGGTTTTTGTTTGTTTGTTTGGTGGTGTTTGGGTGGGTTTTTCTGGTTTGGGTTTTTCTGGTTTTTGGGGGTTTTTTTTAAGACTTGTGTAATAAGTAGCAACATTAAATGAAATGTCATGAGATTTTAGTATCTTGTGCAATATTCAATACACACTAAAACCCCATCACTACAAATGTAGTAACAAAGAGCATATGTTCTAATTATTTCAGCAGCTATCAAGTCTCAAATGATCACAGTGATTAACTGGAGATCATGTCAGCAGCTTGCTTTAACTGGAAGACAGATAGCTACTGCTGATCATTCAGACATGGACCTGAAACAAATTACCAGCTATAAAAATGGAGTAAGTATTGGTTTAATTTCTTGTATTTTTCAGTGAATAGCAATCTGGTTTTCTCCTACCATTCTAAATTAAGGTTCCTGATGTCTCAAAAAAACACATCAAATAATACATGTTAAAATTAGAAAATGCATCCCATTTAATTATGTTGTTGCAACAGTATGAGTTTCAAAACAGAAAGAGGAGTGCACCTTATGAGATTTTCCTCCAAAATAACATGAAAGTTGTCATAAGAATGCATTCCAGCTTCCAAAGGCATCTAATTTCTATGTAGGAATCAAGTTTAGATTTAAATTTCCCTGTGTTTGAAGTTACTCTAAATAATCAGTCCCAGAATCTGAGGTTACAAACAGCTTGTGGAGCTGCCTGCACTAGACCTATGACCAGGTATTTCTCTTCGATTGTGCAGCTGGCAACTCTGAGCAGCCCAAGTATCTCAAACATAAATTCCTTCTCTGACTATACAGCATTTCACAAAGATAATTAACCTCCAGTAGGATTAGCCTGCTGATGCTCAGAAAGTTTACTGGATATGTGAATAACCACCAAGAAATTCACAAAGGAACTGGAATCAGAACATTATTTTACTCCCATATTTGTGCAATTATTCAGTAGTAAATAAGCTGTTACATAGACAGGAAAAAAAGTAAATAAAAGAATGGAATAATGGTTCCTGATGGATATCTATCACCTCCTTCCAGCACCACAACACAATAAGCCAAACTCATCTTCCAGAACTACCACAGGTTACTTCTGCTTTCTCATGCAGGCCCAGCTATCAGCAATGAAGAAAACAACCCCAGTCTTTCAACAGGCTCTTTCTGCAGAAAAGATGTAGGAACTAGGTAGTACTAAAGCCTTCCATCCTTCTATTGAAACCAGATCATATGTTCAAAAACTGATGAAGGAAGTTCAATCATGAACCTCATACTGCCGAGAAAGCAGGAAATAAACCCTCACACAAAGCAGTGCTGTATTTCATTTGAAGGTAATTATTTCACACTCATTTTGTACACAGTAGCACATGTGGTCCAATTCTAAGTTTAAATGCTGGAATTAAGATACCAAAAAAGTGTGTAGAGTGCTTTTGAATTTATTTATTTATTTATTTTACCCCTTAACCTTAAAAAAACCACAAACCAACAAACAAACAAAACCCCACAAACAACCAAAACAAAAAAACCAAAACACAACAGCTTAGCAATAAGAGTATGTTACTAAAATTTCAGGTGACCCATTGGAAGCGTTGTTTATTGCAGTTTTGGGGTATTCAGTGAAAGATGGTCCAATTGCTACTGGAAAATTATCAGGTTTACTGTTTTATCACAGAAAATTCTCACATGATCCAAACTTTCAGAAAGTTACAGAGTTACAGAGATTCCTATGCTCTGTTGCTAATACAAGCCATGGTTTCAAGTACAAACTCCCTTCAGTTGTAATTGTGCAGAGCAAAATCCCACGTTTTCCTAGACTGGGAAGGAATCTACACATTTTTCAAATAACACTTTTACAGAAGCCAAATAATTTGTTTAACTTCACACAAAACCTTTCAGGCTGCTATCTACTCCACTCTTCCTCTCAAGTTACAAGACAAGTAAGCAGTTCAAGTTGTTTGCAAACATACAGCAGAAGTTTAGCACCACCCAAGTACCTCAGAGAGCTTTTGCCAAAAACTGCCCACAATACTAATAGAAACCTCAATTGTTTATCTGAAATATGAAAATACCATAAGTTAAAAGACCCAACATCCTCTTCTCAGTGGTAACATTTCTTATTAGTTTCAAATAACTCAGCTGCACTGCAAGTGCGGTCATAAGACAAAAAGCTCGTTATTGTTTGCTGGCACACATTCACCAGTATCGAGCAGGTACAACACTGGAAAGATCAGCTTGCTCTCCACCAGACTCACTTTTTAATCAGTAATAACTGTGATTATTAAATAAGCCTAGTCACACTTGCAGAGATCCAAAGAACAGAACCATTAGATCTGTATAAGCCTACATAACCATCCCAAGTACCGGCTCTTCCAACCAGATTCAAGTGGTATAAGAATGCCCATCATTCGTGATAGCATAAAAATCAATATAAACAGTTTTATAGTATAAATTAAGATTAATGAAAGAAATGCAAAAGTAACCAATAATCGAGATAAAATTACTTCCACTCCCCAAACTCTCCCTTCCAAATCGCTAAATACTAGGTCTGCAAGTGAATCCTCAAGCCTGGATTGCATAGATAAGAAAGTTGTGCAGGTGGATGAACACCACAAAATTACCTTGTTTGAAGATGGTAAAGCAAAAAATTGCAGCACTGAGGGAAGCATTTTTTTTCCTTTGAATGCTACTAACTGAAGTCTGCCAAAACAGATAACAGATGGCTTGCATCGGAAAAATAATATTCAATATCCATTGAATATTATGTCTGAAGAAGTTTCAAAAAAGTTTCCTGAAAGTTAATGACCAAAAGCATCCAAAGCAACATCAGAGATTCAAACAGAGTATTGTATCACAACATCAGGCTTCCTGCCATGGCAAGAGCAGATCTCTGTCTTCATGGATGTCCAGCAACATGACCCAAATACAGCACCATAGAAATGTATTCTAAACATAGCTGCATGGATTTTATCCATCACTCCGGAGATGAGCATTGCCTCCCATCAATGTTTTAGTCACTGTAGTCATCTTAACCTTCCATCTTATTCTTCCTGAAGTTCAGGTACTGAACTTTTCAGACAAATCATATTTTTACTTAAAGCAGGTATTCACATTACTACTATAAAACAGTAGAAAAGAGGTTCTGTAAAATTTATTTGTATATAGTTCTCACTAGGCTTTTGACTAGATTTTGAAAGACTGCCTTAAGTTAGCAAGTCTAGTTGGGCACTTACTGCCATTGTACTGGAGTAATTCAAATCATAGTCATGTGAAACCCATGGTTTATCTGAAAACTTGAATGTGCCCATTTTAGCATCATCTTCATTTACCAAAGTCAGTGAACTGTATGCCGAATAGTTTAAATAAGTTTTAAATGAGTTCTCTTATGGATCAGCCTGACACAGGGCCAACGTTCTACATGAAGATGATGCACTGATTTTCTCCCTTTCCGTATCATGTCTTCCTCACTCCTATTTAACAACTTTTAATACCATTTATGACATACTCAAGTAAATCAACAACTGAAGAGTGAGAGCTAGCATTATTATCTGTTTTTATCAAATTAAATCTTTTCATTTGTGAGGGAGTCATTCTTACTACACCTACCTCAGTTCTAAGCTGTTCAAAGAGCAGAGTTTAACAATTAGCACAGGGTCATGGCATGTTAATGGATTTTACTGCATGCTACATATATTGGTGTTCAGAGAGATTAATGGCAGAAAACTGCATTAATTAATCATCTTAACGAGCCTGATTGTTTTTCTGAAAGAAATGCAGGAAAAACAGGTCTTGCCTACAACTGAAAAATGTGAGCTGTTTTCTATATACCTCTCTGTATTGTTCAAGTATCCTGTGGTTATTAAACTGCAACAACACATGGCTCACTCCAGAATCCTACAACCTCTAAGAGGAGCATTTTTCTTAAGCGCACTCAGTGTTTTGAGAAATGTCACCAGGGACTTCTCTATTCCAGGGTGGCAAAAGGGAAAAAAGGAACAAAAAGAAATAACCCACTAGCATGGGGGGAGTGGTGGTGGTGCAGCATTTAGTCCTTAGATCTTACTTGCATTGCAAAGCTCTAATTTAGTACTAGTTCCAATGGGACCAGTTCCATTACTCTCTGTAATTACTCCAGACAGAGTAACAGAAAGTTAGGTTTATTTTCAGTTTACAGATGTATCAATAACTTCTACCTCCTCACTCAGACTCGAAAAGGAAACCTTCCAAAAGCATTTTCAAAAGATATGCTTGATCCTACAACAAATTAATAATGTGCACTAAACTTTCATTTTAGCAAATCCAAACAAATTCTGAAGTGCCAGCATGCCTTCCTTTCAGCACTCAGTGACAAAGCACAGTTGAAAGCCACTTACCACCTGAGCCTAACAGAAGGCTACATCACTGCAGTTTAGAAATAGCAATGAGCTGCCTAACTCTTGCACGACTACCATCAAGACAAGCCATCAGACATAACTTTTCCATGAAGCTAGATTCTCGGTCTCCTGATATTATGGCTTTCATGAGATTAAGAGCTTCTCTTCTACTGTAAGGAAATGACACTTTTGTTATTCTTGGTTTCAGCTAATGACATTTTCCCATCCTGTACAGAAACTAAAGATCAAATGGAAAGACTCAGGTCTCCTGCTCTTGAAAATACACTTTTACAAATTACCACTCCTTTTATTATTACTTGAACTTACTTTCATTAATAAAATTAACACATCTTAGCTCAGCCTTCTGACATTAAATGTTGCAAGAGGCCTATGCAACAGCCTTATCTACAAGTCCACCTCAAAGAAGCTACCTGCAATACAGATGTCAGAAGCTGCCTGCAGTTTGAATTTCAAAAGCTGCCCATATCAGCCTACATCAATCACACGAAAATATAGATCTGTTTGCTTCACAGAGAAAATATTTTGGCCTTTGGAGCTGTAAATAAAAAAGTTTATTAAACTTTCTCTACTGCTGTCAGTAAGAGAAAGCAGTACTCAGAGCATCAACAAACCAATTCCTCCATTAACTCTTGGGAAAAAGCTCTGTGGCAAGTTTTTCAGCCCTTCAAATAAGTAGCTGTCAAATAAAAACACTCATATATAGTGGCTGTGTATCATCATCTGACCAATCATTATATTTTGTGCCTTTTGTTTTTTCTTTTTGATAAAATTTTTAAGTCACACCAGCTGCCCAGGAGCATTTAAAGAGAAGCCTTCATTTAGGCCAGGTGTTATGTATCTGTTATTATACCTATTTGCCCTGAAGCACTCAGGTATGCCCTAGAAGTCACATAATGAGAACAGTTAATGACTCATTTTAACATTGCAAGTCCTTAAGGGTCTTGGAACCTCTATCAGATTTCATGAACTTCCAACTAAGTATGAGGAAGAAATGAAGAAAAAAGCCATAATAAATCTATATTTTTAAAATTTCTTCCATAGGATAAATTTACTTATAATACAAAATCACTTCCAAGATATTCAAATGAAGTATCAGCATCATCAGAGAAAGCTCCAACAGACTTTCATACACAAATGGCAAGAATAGAGAGAAGCCAGAAAGATTTTTTTAAATCCTCAAGCTTGTACTCAGATAAAGTTGTTAATGCCACACTGCTGATTAAAGCTAACTATGGAGTCCAAATCAAACATCACCCCTCCCCCAAAAGGAAGTGCTTTAAATGAGTAAAGTCAAACCTTAAACAGGTTAAATACAAAAAATTTAAATCCAAATACACAGTGAAATATCTAAAATTCTATTGGACCCATGGCAGAGTGGGAGCTGTAAAACCTAAAGGCCTCACACCACAGGCAACCTGTGATGCATAGCACAAAGCAGCAGGAGGACAAAACTCCCTCTTGCTATCTCTAATAAGCAGACTATCATGTCCTTGCTCTCTGCCAGCACCAACTGCTAGGGAAGCTTAAAATCAAGTTCATTATAAGAAAACTTTGACACCAAAAAAAGCTACAGCAATGGATCATGGAATGAGGTGCAATCTGGCTGTTATTTAAGAGGCAGACCTATTTTAACAATTCTAAGGAAAACAATGTCATATATAAACAATGTACTGGAGAACAGTAAAGGCTCTGAGTTTACTCACATTGTCTTATTTTTCTCTGTAAGAGAGTCATGGTTCCAACAGTTTTACAAGATTTAATGAACACAAGGAGTGAAACAGCTCAACACCATTAGTCTTGGTTTCTTCCCTTGCCAAGCACCATGCCTTCTGCAGGCACTCACTCCTTGTTCAGAGAAAAAAAAGCACATTTTTTTTTGTTCTTCCTCTTCCTCCTCTACTCCCCAGCAGTTGCAGATAATCCAAGTTCAAACACTTGCACTAAAGTTCTATGGAATATATATGCATCTTCATCTACCAGACACTAAACTATCTACCCAAAAAATACAAAAGAAATACTGTAGTCTATAAAAGCAAGATACAGACTCAAAACCAGCTTGTCAAAAGAATGAGACACCAACTCCTATTTCAGTCATAAAATCCTTCACTATGCGGTAAGGAGAAAGCTATAATAAAAAAACAATTACAAGGGAAAGCTATTAAACAGAATCTGCCTTTAAAAATGATCCGATATCGCAAACACTACTTGTACTTTGTATTTTGCAAGTAATTTTAAATTTACATCCATAGATTAACTGTAAAACAAACATACCAGAAATTAAAATGCTTAAATGCAAAACATGTGAAAAAGTTTACCTGCTCTATAAGCTATTTCTTTTTACATTAAGAAGATTATATTGGCTGTTAACAAATTCTTACAATACATCCAGGTGCACTTTGGGTGAATAAAAAGCATTACTAGAGAGGAAAAAAAAGGCTGCCTTTGAATATAGTTACCTAAATACACACCATTTAGGTGAGGATATCTGGTAAATTGTAAAACCAGAAACATATGGGAAGAAAAGACAGAACCCAACTGCCTACCTGTAGCACAGAAGGCAACTGTAATCCGTACATGTAATCCATAACATGTCACTAGTTTCATATACTTCTCCATTTCTGGGATAAATACACTGTTTAATAAAACAGACATAACTCTCCAGGTTTTACATTCAGAGTATGAATACATGTGTGCAAAACAAAATCCCTATTTTCTACATAAGAATAGCATTTGAAAAGCCAAATCTACAGAGGATGCCTTATACTGCTTACAGCTAGGTAAAGACAAACTTTACACTGCATATGGAGCTATATGCAATACAGATTTCTGTTAAAATAACCCAGTTGCTTAGGCTTTGAAATGTAAGAATAAATATTCCAACAGAATGATCAACATCTCAAAAAATACTAAACTTAAACCAAAAAACAAACAGCAAATTATCCACATTATCCTGCTGACACCAAAGAGCCCGTCAGTTCAGGTAGGCCTGCTTCAGAACTGCCATTTCTCCCACTTCGCCAGTTTAGTTCCACAGCAGCAGCATAATCCTCCTGCTTTGATCAGCTACAAAACTGCTTGTTTTAAACAGACAGATGCACAGAGCCGTCAAATTCTGCAGTTAGTCATCTTGCAGCCTGAAAGTGAGCACCAAGCAGCAAGTAACAGAACTGGATTCCTTAAAGATCAAGAATATTTGTAAATAAATGTACGTACAGAAGCTTATTAAACTGGATACTTTTTATTAGGATCTGACCACACACTGAAGAAAAGCACAGAAGATTAATTTAAGGTTGGTAGAAAAATATGGTGCATCACAAATATGAAACCAGAGAGCGAACACTACTTCCTCTTTTCCGCCTGTTCTCAGAAGCAGCCACAGTCTTTGCAACTGAACTATGAACCTTCCATCAACAAATAATTCCACCAAGCATGGTGTACAAGAGAGGCACTGGACAAAAATCAGCAAATGCACTTCTGGATGGCATGCTCTCTGCTTTGTTTATGTTTCAAATAGCCATTTGAGCCTTTGTTTTCCATTCAAACAATCTCCTCACCCTCCAACATGGAAAACTGAAGACCTAGATAAATTAAGTCCAACAAACATCAGCACAATGTTATGCAAAACCGAAAGTGCTGCGTACTCCAGAAGCTGCAAGTGCAAAGCAGCTGCACTCACTTCCAACACAGCAGAACAGAATTCTAACTTAACAGATCAGAAACAGGACTCAGTATTAAAACAAACTCATCAATGTAGGTCTTGAAAGATTAAAAACAGAATAGTGTGACCAAACGAAAACAAAAAGCAAATCTGAATCCACAAATAAGACTCAAACATCTTAAACAGAGAAGTTGACAACTTCAACCATAGACAACACAATACAAGCAAATAAGCATAGCACTTCAAGTACTTCCTCATTTTTGATAATTTCTATAAATAAGCTTACAATTGAAAAGCAAAGAATGACAAAATACCAGGTCTTAAGCAGTCCAAGGCATATCAGCTTAGCCTAACCAAACGGCTGGAAAAAGAGTAAATACAAGAATGGGAAGTGAACTCATAGTGGCAGTTTTCTCCATTCCACTACAGCCAGAAGTTGTCATCTGCAAAAAAAAATAACTGAAATAATACCACTTCTTTGGGTTACAGTTACAAGTTACTCCCAAAACATGAAAACTTGTACTGACATCAGTTAAGACTCTGAGAAGTTTGGGGTTTACTTCCTCTGTTTAAAATAATCTCACAATAGTAGAATCATATGAAGACTAAGATCTGGTGGGTATTTATTTGTAAGAGAACTCAATGAAGTTGTGATATTTAACACTAAAATTCTTTTTATTTTCAACATAGAATATTTCAAGTGGGATCTCTTGTAATTGGTATAGAGTTCATACAACATTACAGTACTGGAAACTGAACACTTCCATTCTCCAGCCTACACTTTGACAAAAAGACTGTTTTCAAGCTCCAACATAATCAGTAACTGCAAAATATTCAAAGAAAAGCATGTAAGTATAAAGTGCAGTTTCATATTAATGGAGAACTGATGGACAGGGGCAGAGCAGTTGACGTCATCTACCTGGACTTGTGCAAAGCCTTCAACACTGTCCCACACAACATCCTTGTCTCTAAATTAGAGAGACATCAATGTGATGGGTGGACCACTCAGTGGATAAAGAACTGGCTGGATGGCCACCCGCAAAGAGTTGTGGTCAATGACTCAATGTCCGGCTGGAGACCAGTAATGACTGGTGTCCCTCAGGGATCAGTGTTGGGACCAGTCTTGTTCAACATCTTTGTCGGTGACAGGGACAGTGGGATTGAGTGCGCCCTCAGCAAGTTTGCCGATGACACCAAGCTTTGTGGTTCGGTTGATACGCCGGAGGGAAGGGATGCCATCCAGAGGGACCTCGACACACTTGTGAGGTGGGCTGATGCCAACCTTATGAAGTTTAACCATGACAAGTGCAAGGTCCTACACCTGGGTCGGAGCAATCCCAGGCACAGCTACAGGTTGGGCAGAGAAGAGATTCAGAACAGCCCTGCAGAGAAGGACTTGGGGGTGTTGGTCGATGAAAAAATGAACATGAGCTCGCAGTGTACACTCGCAGCCCAGAAAGCCAACCATATCCTGGGCTGCATCAAGAGGAGAGTGACCAGCAGGTCAAAGGAGGTGATCCTGCCCCTCTGCTCTGCTCTCGTGAGACTCACTTGCAGTATTGTGTGCAGTTCTGGTGTCCTCAACATAAAAAGGACATGGAACTGTTGGAACAAGTCCAGAGGAGGGCCATGAGGATGATCAGGGGACTGGAGCACCTCCCGTATGAAGATAGGCTGAGAAAGTTGGGGCTGTTCAGCGTGGAGAAGAGAAGGCTGCGTGGAGACCTCATAGCAGCCTTCCAGTATCTGAGGGGGGCCTACAAGGATGCTGGGGAGGGACTATTCATCAGGGACTGTAGTGACAGGACAAGGGGTAATGGGTTCAAACTTAAACAGGGAAGTTTAGATTGGATCTAAGGAAGAAATTCTTTACTGTGAGGGTGGTGAGGCACTGGAATGGGTTGCCCAGGGAGGTTGTGAATGCTCCATCCTTGGCGGTGTTCAAGGCCAGGTTGGATGAGGCCTTGGGTGGCATGGTTTAGTGTGGGGTGTCCCTGCCCATGGCAGGGGAGTTGGAACTAGATGATCTTAAGGTCCTTTCCAACCCTAACTATTCTATGATTCTATGATTCTATAATGCCAGCTTATCGCAATATTCATAATAAATCCCCCTGCAATATTTTAATTTTTGCACTTCCAGAACAATTCAGTATAGCAGTTGATAAAAATCAAGCCCTTCCAATACCAGAAAGTTCAGGCAAACTAAAGCTAATACTTGGAAAGATTTAGCATTGTTATTCAGTATTTTTAAAATAAATATATCATTCAAAAGCTCACAGTATTAACCATAATCTCGAGGTTCTTACATCACTTCCTCTCACTACAGCAGAGAATCACTCATTTATCTGCTACTGCACATGGTGTTTGTCCAGCAAAGGTAACTGAAAAAATTGACAGGCTGGCTAGGAGCCATAATGACAACTCTTCAAGGGATCAGCATATGTAGAAGTTGTAATAGGAAAATTCGTAAGGCAGGAAAAGAATGCTTACACCAGCCTTTTCTACTTACTCTAAAGAGTAAAACACTGCATGAGTGAAAATCTCAAACAAGATGTTCAGCTAGTCCTGTACAAAACAGCACACAATGCCATAATTCATCTTCATTATTTGATAGATAATGCTTAAAAATATCTCAGAAAATTATTATCATACATGAGACCAAGCCACCTTGAGCTATGTGCTGCAGCTGAACACTAACAAGAGAGGAAAAAAACAAAACAAACTGAGAATGGTAGCCAAGGTCGTAAGGTGGTGGTGGAGCAGAAAAATCCCAAACTCATCCCATTATCACCAGTATACCTCAGTAACCATGAAATCACTCCTGAAACGGATGGAAGAGGGCAAACCCCTCAGGCATACCCTCCTTAACGCATAAATAGGATTCAGTAAAATTGCCTCATGTAGAAGACTACAGAGTTGCTACAATTAAGGTCTGCTGCCTTTGGTTTCAAAGCAGCCAGTTAATATTTTTATTTAAGTTACGTAAAGAGGACAAAGACTTTAAGCACATGCTGCAAAGCACTCGTGTTGCTTCTGAAATACCAAACTAAAGGATTTGGCTACCTAGCCTTACTATATTATCAGGGGTGGGGAGAACCTTCTTAGCTGGTGAGAGTTCCTGCATCAGCAATTCCTGACTGACAGCTGGGCTTACCAGCCTCCTTCTCCATGACCCCAGGGAAATGAAATCAGTGCCTGATGACTAATTCATTACTTGGATTTGTGCTTAGGCAAGTCCAAACCCAGATCATGCACCTTCCAACACTGAATTCCTCCTCAGCCAGAAAGCGAGCGGGTGCACATCTGCTCCATCTAGAACACTGCATTAGCATACAGCCACATCAACCCAGCTCAATCAGCTGAGAACAAAAGCTGGAATTGAATCAATAGGAGCTGGCTGAAAGCAGAAGAAACTGAATGGGAAATTGGTACAGACCAATTCCAGCTGAGCTGCATTTTGATTTTTAAAACTAAAGGGGCAGATTTGAAAGCTTTTCTGTCAGTACCTTTAGAGCCTCAGAGACTAGAGCAGTAGCAAAATAATCTTCCACTGTAAGAAGACATGGGTACAGCTAACACCAGAGCCAAAGACACCAGCTGGGGAAGAATACTGTCCACATGTACACAGAAACATAAGCCAGGAACCAAAAGCAGCCTGGCAAGCTTCACTGCACACTGCAGTCCCTCCATAAGCTTGGGGCCAGGCCCTGACCCACTCCTGGCAGATTGTTTGCACACAGATGAATCTCTTCACCTTTTCACTTCATTGTCCCTCCTGGTCTGTCACTTTCTGAGGCTTCACCATGAAGATGACATCTGCTGAAGAGAACAGTATCAAAGCTGTGGCAGGCTCCCCATTGCTGATGATGCCAAAACTCACACCTAATATGGGGTATTTTTGCAGAATCTGAAGTGCTCACCAAAACCAGCAGTTACCTTACAGACAGTGTCATTACAGCAGATAGGCCTCATGAAGTGTGGCAAACCCTACAAGCTTGACATCCTGTCTTTAACCTTTCTGCCTCCAACTGCTCAAAATTTCATTCGCAATCCATATTTTACTGACTTACCCAGCGAAACATGAAGTTTTCATAAACAAGCCTTATTGGCTTGACTTGAGCAGAGCTCAAGGACCATTTAGCATATACAAAGGACTATGAAGTAACATAGAATGCCTAATCAGGCTTTCAGATTATTTATTTCCTTCCTTTCTAATTGCTATGTCTGATTATAGAAGACAATGCCATACCAAAACACTGAAGTACAAGCCGAATTCCATTAACCTATTTACAGAAGTTACCTTGTAAGTACATTAGCCAATCCTGCTCATTATTACCCCATTTTACTGCATTGTCTGTGACTCACTCCTACAGCTATGCTCTTAAGGGACCTGCCTTTAAAAAGCATACCTGGGCTCACAGATTAACAACCACACTGTAAATGCTGCTGATAACCTAACACACAGGATTAAAAATACAAAGTTATTCACACTGAACTCCTATAAATGATCAATTAGCTAGAACAGGAAACAAGGAGAACAAAGAGTAGCGGTTTAGACCAATGATGCCAATTTTTCCATATAGCTAATATACTACAGGACTGACCACTAGGCAGGCCCAATGATACTGAACTGCTCCATCTCAGAAGAGAGGAGTTCCACAGAGCTGTTCGGGACAGGACACCACCAAAGGCGCTACCACAATAACAGCCTTGGCCAAATGTCAGAACAAGTCAGCAGCCGTGGGACAAGATAGATCCCGAATTAACAGCTCACACTGATCTTTTCAGCTTCTCTGCACTTTGCCTCACAAACACATTAGGAACATTTATAAAAGCATGCTAAGCGACTACAGTAAAAATAAAACCAAGACTATAAACAGTCTGGATGCTAAATTTGCCTCTTTTTGCTATTTAGAGCTCATATTTCAGCATGCAAAGAATTCTCACACACTCTAAACATGTGCTTGGAGCTATATGGCACATGCAAAATAAATTGCATTTATATTGGTATGTTATGGCATGCAATTCCCCTCCTACCAATCACATTGCCTGACTCTCTTCTTAAGTCAAATAGCTTGTCAGCTTCTCATCAGGAAGTAGAAATTGGTTTTCCATTCCTAGGAGACAAACAAGGCTTCCCCCTCTGCAGAGGGGAAGTTGAGCTGCTGAGTGCACAACACAAGGGCCAGTGCCCGCAAGCAGACAGAATGGGGTGTGCTGGCCTGCAGGCTTTGCACCATTCCAGTGGTACTCTGTGCCTGCTGCAATAACCAGTCACCTTCCTCGACAGAGCAGTAATTATTTTTAAAATTAGATTTATGTACTGTCTTGCATTTTTCTTTGTGATTTTTAGCTGAATATACACAACTGTCAAAGTGCTACTACCTTACAACTCAAGAGCTATAGGTACTCTTGTCATATGACATATTAGTAGAATATCCTTTATATATACACCTTTCTGCAATTTTCTTGAAGCTGCTCAGAGAAATAGAACCATAGGATTGGACTTCTACATTTAGGCTGTACTAGTTCAAGGAAAAAAGGTTACTAAACTCAATAAAAGTAGCATAAAACAATCTAGAATATATTAACTAAATGGCCATATAATAAATGGAATAAAATATAAATATTTAACCTCCTTTTTTGACTGTGGAGTTGTAAAACTAAGATGCTGTAATTCTGCAGTTTTACACTGTAACTAAAGTTAATGTATTTACAAAAAGCATGATTACATTTTAAGACGAATTCGTTATCTACTTTTACTAGAAAGGGGTCAAGCTGCAAGCTGCAAGATACACTGTATAAAAAACCAAACCAACAGATGAACACAAAGCTAGCCTTCATTTTTACTTCAGGAATCAGGAAAAGGAAACACATTCAAAAGTGGGTTGACTTCTTACCACATCCTTGCTAATTTTAAAATTATTTAATGAAAGAGACAGACTTTCTCATGTTCAGAGACCATTATTGTGGTAACCACAGCATGGTGTGGCCTTACAGCAGATTAAGGTAGCACAACTGAAAGGACTACTCTAGGGTGCCCAGGGACAGCCTTTGCTCCTCCACTGCATCACACAGAGAAGTCAGGATGGGGTATTGGTGGGTTGGCCATTTTTCCAAGGCATCTTACAAGCAGCTGTGATGTAGAAGAATCAGATTTCCTTCCAGCGATATTCTGCTCATTCCCTTGCCTACAGCATGCATTTTTAAAGACAGAAGAGAAACCAATCAAATTTAATTCATATTGCATTATTCACCAAGTAGCTATAGTCTCATCCAAAATCTTAATTGTCTAATAATTCAAATCACCTATTTCAAGTACAGCTCCAAAGGATAACTAGAAACCCAGAGGCTGCCTCCTACACGCACACTAAATCTTGCTGTTAAGATGTCTAGTGCAGTCTTTTTTTGAAACAAAGCAATAAATACTGGCCTTTTGTATTTACATGTGCACTGCTTCATGTCTACAGCCAAAATGCTGTTTGATGTTTCACTGTTGTCTCAGGAGTGCTTCATTGAAAGCACAGCTGTCTGTCAATCTTCCAAGCTTTATGAATCTCTTCTAATCCTCAAGTTTTGACCATTAACATGAAACCTGGCACACACCAGTTAAATTACAAGCACTGTTAATTCCTCTAACCACTAAAAAGGTAGCAGACTGCCATTTTTAAATTACTGGAAAGCAAATGCAGGAAGGAAAAAGACAAAAAAGGTACAGTTGAGCATTTCTGATGTTGCTGTTACCCCACATACATCATTAAAGAATCATCTACAGCCCATCTGCAGGTGAACCAATAAGCAGCTTGCAGACTTGCAAAAGAAAACTCCCTTTAGGTGCAGCCCTTTCATATGGGCCAGCCTTGGCTACCAGGCCCAGCTTTCTCTATTACCTCCTGAGCTACAGACAGCTCTTTGACTATCCTGGGTTTAACACCTCTTAGTACACAATACCAAAGGATGCTTAAGAACAAAAAAAAAAAAAAGAAAAAAAAAAAAAAAAGGATACAGAACAAAACTGCAAAACAATTAACTACCCGTTCCTAAGCCTTGAACCTATACTCTATGGTGCACTTAGGACTCAAGTTCTTCACCTAATGCGAATGCCTCAAAGCTGTTTGAACTGCTGAGGAAGTCACCCAGAACACTTCAGAAGACAGAGGAAAAGGAAAAAAAGCTTGCTCAGTAACAACACAAGCTTTCTGGCTTGTGCACATGGATGAAGTGATGTATCAGTCAAGGATCTGCCCATGGGGTAAATGGAAAATGTGAACAAGTCCAGTGTTTCAACCAACCGCAATCACAAGTTTCCTTCAGAAAGAAATAGTAATCTACATGATCAACCTGCTAAACTCCTTCCCACCAAAACCTTCTTTGTTACCCTGCATGGTCCCACACCAGCCCAGAGAGCCCCAGGGAAGCTCCCATCTGCACCAGGGGTACTCTCCCACGGACTTCCTGGAGCAAGTGGTTTCTAAGAACTGAAATGGTTTGCAGCCAGGTACAAAAATACAAACTTGCAGCCCACCGGAACCAGCACCTGCATGTGGGCCAGGACCCTGAGCACACCAGTCCCTAGTGACAGCAGCAAGGGCTGCTCCCTGCTGCCGAGACAGCTCTGAATGTACTCTTATGGCACAACTTCAGAACTTATGGTCTACACAACAGTGATAAAAATCAAAACTTGTATGACCACCTGTCTGCACTATGAGTAAGTTACTCTCAATCACTCTAGCTCTGCACCTAACCTGATCTTTATTCCTGGCATCAGGTCTCCAACTGAGGACTGTCATGGGATTTTTACTCTTTTTTTTTTTTTTTCCCCCAAGTTTACAGATTAGCTGTAGATACTGAGGCCTCCAGGCTGAATTACAAACTGTTCCAATTCAAGGACCAGCATCTACAGTGCAGGACACCAGCCTTCAGTCACAGGCATGCTTCAGAAGGACGCTGATGATCCCCATGTCTTTTATAGGTGTACAACAACATAATGAAATGAAGACAAAGCATTAATCTGCTTGTGACTGCTTCACAGTAGTTGATGTGAAGCAGTTCTCTTGAAGACTCCCTTAAGCCTTATACATTTCCATATAAACAAAACCTCAACCCACTACAAAGGAAGCTTATACAGTTGGAAATAAATGTTTATTTTGAAATAAAGGAGGACATCTGTATATATACAGACAAGCCATAAGCCTTTGATCAACGCTATAAAGGATGTCTGCATATAACAAACAAAAACTGTCAGCCTCATAACTGCCTTTGGAAAAAAAGAATGTGATTTCCCACACCCTCCTTACTCACCAAGATTACTTATCACCCTAAATAAGACTATTTTATTTGTTTAGAAACAGAAATAAATCCAAACTAAAGATTTGTAGCTGTCAGTTAACACGGTAAGTGCACTGCAAATGAAAGCAGAAACAAGGGTGTAACCACACAATACCAGTACTGGCATTCTCACTATGTCCCAAACTGCACCTCTTGCTTTTCTAATCTAGCGCAATTAATCCATATGGTCATTTGTTCACAAGTACCAGCAGCAGATCTCCATTACCACTAAAGCTTGTCCCCTACCAATCAAATGTTACTTAAACATCACCTATTAATTTGGGGTTTGAGTTCTACCTTAAAGCACCAGTACTCTCCACTCCTACATTGTCACGCCATTCCAGCCCCACACAGCCCTTCAACCAGCAGTGATCTTCATTCAAAAGATGCCACTGGAATTCAGGATTGGGGTTAAGCGGAATAGGTAATCTCCATCATAAGAGGATACAAAAGAACACTCTTGTACCATCTGATATTGAAACAACGTTTACGTAAGTATTAAAGGGAGGTTAAATTTCAGTATATGAAAGACAAATAACTCTAGTAAATAATATTTAGAGTGGACCCTGCCCATT
This sequence comes from Psittacula echo, assembly GCF_963264785.1. NCBI lineage: Eukaryota > Metazoa > Chordata > Aves > Psittaciformes > Psittacidae > Psittacula > Psittacula echo. The sequence continues at coordinate 22,612,307 of NC_137740.1, forward strand.
CAAGCAGATAATCAGAATGAATAATTTACAGCTACACTTTCATCTCCATTGCAGCTGAGAAGAGCTGCATTGTAAGGAGCTTGGGGAGGTACCGACACATCTGCTCACCAAGTGGAATAATCGGGAGGACTCCAAGCAACAGTGGTCCAGTAACCTGTTTTACTTAGGTGACAAATGGGACAGGAAGCAGAAGAAGCAACAACGAATGCAAAAAAAAAAAATCAACATGCTTACGGTGAGGTCCGTATTTTATGCTTTTGCAATACTGCACATTCTACCTTGGAGAAAACAAGCACTTGCTGGGTTTAAATTGTCATAAATTCTTTCTAAAGGTAGTTCAGAGTCAAGGAACGGTGCCTGCCCACACTGACCTGACATGCTTGCATGCAGGCCTTTCTGCCATGCCATGAAGACTCAGAAGCTGAGAATAACATCATGGCAGCATCAGCTCATCCAGATTGCTCTGGTCACACAAAGCAGCACATAACAAACAGCTAACAAAGCAAACACACATCAAAGAATTCTTCAGAAATTCAAGTCCCACCATACAGCTGGGAATCAACCATTATTTGACACTTTTTCCACTGATGTGTATGAGACTGAATTAACAGACTAAACACTAATTTGGCACAGATGTTACTCAGGTGGAAAGATGGTGCAAGTTTCACCAGGGGAAAGCCATGTAAAAACATTATGAACATCTGGAGGAATAACACTGGCATACAGAAAACTGTCGTTACATTTCTCTCCCCCTTCCCCCTGGCTGTCTACATTGTATTTTTGAATAGATTAAAGAAATCTATGTGTACAGCTAGCAACTGCCAAGACAGACATGCATACAGTCTGGTGTAATTCTCATGAAACATAGGGAGTCACGGCACCTTGCAGTAGTGTCAGGGGACAACTATAAACAATCTCCTCCTATCACACAGCCTTGACAGGTTTTGTTTACTGATCTCTACCGGGTTTCTGGTTAACATCGCAGTCTATGTTTATTACCTGAAAATAGGAAAAGTCAGATAGACATGGGTATAATTCAATGCAGCACAAAGAGAAGAGTCACCATATGACTAGACAATGAGCAGAGTAAAAATTGCACAATTTAGAGCCAAAATCCTCTTCCCAGCAACACTTTATCCACTAAAGTAGCACTAGCACCATCAGTTGCAGAGTTTAAGAGTCATTCTGAAGGTAGCTTTGTTTATCCACATCCCAACCACAAACAGGAGATTCCTAACTACAAACCCAGTGAAAGCTATTAATGATGGATTGTTTGCCTATTAACTGCCTTGCCTACTACTTACAGCATACCTTGGCTGGGTAGCACTTTTTATTTTAAAGACTTTCCAAAATGCTCCCAGCATACTACTGAGCAATACAAAGCATTTCTGTATGCATACAATTTTTACCAACTGACATAATAAGCATCCTGCAACAGAAGTCTAAGAAACTCACTCACAAGTCCTGAACTGAACATCCAGCCAAGCAGAGTAAGAACTAGGCTTCAGTATACAAAGCTCCCTTTTCTTCACAGTCCAATGTAACAGCTTTACAATACGTGTAAAGTAAATCAAAATCAACTGTGCATGTCTACAGCATGTCTGTGATCAACTAGAAAGCAGGGTTAGTTAGACCAATCTGAAGTGAGATTACATTAGGCTCATAAACTGGTTTTCAGTAGCACACTCCTGTAGTTTCTGCGCTAAGCTTAAATTGACACAGAAGTATCCATTGCAAAATCCATATTAAAATGAAAACATGCAGGCCAACAGCCAGCCCCCAACAATAGCTGCTGCATCCCTCACGAAGTTCAAGGAACTTCCTCCATCTCCTCTGATAGGGACTAGAACTGTGTTTTGGGCACAGTTTATATGCCGTCGTACACTAACCCTGGCCTAAGGCTTCTACAAACAAGGACAGAAGGGCTTAAAGAAGAAGGAAGTAAGCAACAAGCATGGAGAAATACCTGGTCTTGATCCATTTCCAGTACAAGCCTTCCTTAAAGCTACAGCTCATGGAAAGCCATCCATCCTCCCTGTCATCTCTGCACTCCTATAGGCAACAGCAGAAGAATCCACTGGCTCAGACCTGCCCATACAGACAGCTCAGCCACTCTAGCACAAACAGCCTGCCCCATCCTAAGCAACACACAATTTTCAGAAAGGGACCCAGAGATTAAAAAGCAAAACAGACTCAGCAGAGAGAAAGAGAGGGAAGCAGCACACTGAAAACAAACTTTAAAAATAATCCAACTGCTATGCACATACATTCTCTTAACTAACAGAAGGGTAAGGGATCAGTATAGCTGCTCTCTACTTAGAGGTGGTCAGGGAAGACAGTTTAATATGATTGGTTCAAAACAATTTGGATTACTTCATTTTCTACTGTACAGAGGAAGAGACCAAAGCCCCCCAAAAATAAATAGAACATTTTTTTACTTATGTAAAGTCATTACTTTCCTTTTGTTGAGGTTTTAAAACCATCAAAAGAGATAGAAGCACAAGTTAAAATTCTTTTCACATTTAAAGGAGCATAACTATAATATTGTACCATTTTATTCTTCACCTTTTCTTCCTTTGCCAAATACGTTTACACACAGACATCACAGCACATTACAGAACATCAGTATATCACAAGCACTGAAAAAAAGAAAGCAAAATGCTGAATTACAACACTTCAGATTTCTACACCTAGCAACAAAAATCCTGCCTTGAAATTCTAGGTACCACAAGCAAAATCTAGTAAGTCACATTCAGACATTTGACTAAAAAATTATTAGCACAGACACCATTTGCTCCCATTGTCAATAATAAAATGATGGATAGAAGAAAGGAAGGAAAAGAAAAAAGGAAAATAAAAAGAAAGGAAAAAAAAAAAGGAAAAAAAAAAAAAGGAAAAAAAGTCTTTAACTGCTCTAGTCTACCATAAAACTAATGCTGGATTTTCAACAAAATTTGTAAGTTGTCTTTGTGTCTTGTTAATAGTCAGTGTGGCCCACACAAAACACTTGAGTTCCTCTTAGCTAGAAAACTGGTTTTGTACTGTTGGGGAAAAAGGTTTGTGGGTGGGTTTTAAGCAATTTTGCAACTCAAAAAAAATAAAGCAAGATTTTCCTCTTTTGCCAGTGTATTTCTGGCAAATTTTCTTCAGTTTTTCAAAGATAACTCATATTTTAGATTATGCTTGGACCATAATCTTTAGAAATCTAGTTCTAGGACCTGTACTTTAGAGAAAAGGTTGAAGGATTTAACAAAATCAGCAGGCTGAATCAAGAGAGCAACTAAGTGTCAGGTTACACCTAAAGATTATACTCATCTGAGCATAGCTTCAATGAAGTTTTCAGATAAGACTGTACTTCTAGAGAGTATAAAGACAGACAGTCCCATCACACACACACAACTTAATCTATTAACTACAGTTTTTGTTTTAGAATTCTAATCAAAGACAATGCAGAGTTAAATGAAGAAAAAAAATTCACATTATTATAAGTGTCATACCTCATCTCCCAATTCTAATCAACACAAAGTAGTTAATAAGTTAACATTAATAGTGACTATCAGTACTGATGTTAGCCAACTGACTATGCTAGAGGCAGCAGTTGTTCTTCTGCTCTATAAATATTCAAGAAAGAAGCCCAGAGCTCCATCCAAAGAGGTTACTGATATTAACATTGCACTACTATCAAAGTGAAAATAATAAAGGTAAGGAGGTTATAAAAACAGCTTGAAAATCACACAAAGGGCAAGAAAGTAGGGAGTGAAGCAACATAAAGGCAAAAACTATTCAGTACTTCAAAGACAATGAGAGGAAGAAGAAAGATAAAGGGCTCTATTGAGAAATTTTGCACAGATCATCACTTAACTAAACAAACTATTCAAAATGCAGTGAGCTTAAAACCAAATGTAGTAAAACAATCTGGAGAACTCAGTGGCAATAAACACATGCAAACAAGAAAATATACTCATGTCTACGTACGAGAGGTAGCACAGCATTCATGGAGGACACAGAACAAAAGGATGAGACTCTTACAGTTGAAATCACCAGTAACAAACCAGAAACCAGTATCTCTCTAGCACAATTATCTCCCAAAGTGGCTAGCTGTCACAGGAAAACAAAGCTCTATTCTCAAATGATGAAGAAAGTACTTCCACCAGTGAATGCCCTTATAAGAAGGAGGAATCCAGCTGCTGAAGTCCCGAACTATACAAAGACATTTATTGTCCTAATGACAGAGGACAAAGAGTTCTAACAAACAAAAATAGCATGCAGGCTGTGAAAGGCCAGGCATTTGCCCATCACTGTTATTAAGTTTACCAGTTTAGGAGGAGTGAGGACAGGAAAGTAGCAGGACTATGTGTCCAGTGCCCAATGCCAAGAAAAACATGATTCTCTGTTACAATTTCCTTACCTTCTATAGAAGGGGCCTGGTCCACAGCTGCATATAGCATCTCTTTCAAAGCCTGCAAGGGAGAGGGAAAGAACAAAGGATACAGTTAATATTTAAAATAACAAACAAAAAAGTAACATTCTTTTGATATGCCTGCTTGAGAACAAATGCAATTAATGCCCTTTTATCCTCCAGACTTACACAGAAAGCTATGGTATGTGATGCCAGTGCTATCGCATGTTCTTTTGTTAAGGAAAGAAACAAGTTCATGTTTACTGACTAAAGTCTGATACCTTACTAACCTATAAAAATTATTGTAACTGTATCAACATCTTCCTTTGGAAAAATGTTTCCTGGTTGATAGGATGTTAAAGGTTTCACATTAAAAAAAAAAACAAACACACACAACAACAAAAAACTGTTGCATGACACAAAGGAGTTTGTCAAGGCAAATGGAGGAAAAACAGCCCCAGGGATTTCTTATCACAGTTATATAGAAGTACAGAAATACAGATACATTCTAAAAGCTGAAGACAACATGACGAAGGAGATTAGGGAACCAGGGGTGATGGCCTTCTCTTGAGGTGGAAAGTAAATGACAACATTAAGACCAGCCAGAATTATTAACTAAATCTTCAGGTCCTAGAGGCACGGTGAGCTGCCTCCCAGATACCGCGAACAAGCCGCTCGCTCACACTCAGATTGCTGGTTGCAAGAGATGAGTAGTGCAGGCAGCAAGACTAGGAGGCAAAGTGGTCCTATACAGCTAAATACTGAGCACTCCTGTTACCAGAGCCAGGAGTGAGGCACCACATCAAAAACCTTATCACTTACAGCTCCTTTTCCAAAGGCCTCTTTTCAGACAGTTATTAAGATGCTGCTATTATTCCAGTCACAGACTAAAGACTTGCTCTCTCACACATCACAAGTGCAACCAAGAATTAAACTGATTTCAGATCAATGGCTGAACAAGTAACTTTAACTTTAAATAACTCTGCAATTAGAAGCCACCAGGAAGGACCCACTCCTATTGCAAAGTTATTTGTTTACACTCACCCTATATTATCTGATAAAGACAGGCATCTTAATGCACATACTGAACATGAGCGAGCTTCACATGCAGCTGCTGCAAAAACTAGATTTTATTCCCTCACTTCTGAGCCCACAGAAATCTGGCAGAAGTCATTCAGGTCTTTTTAGTTTGTTTCTCTCCTGTCTGCTTCCCAACATATCCTATATTTCTATAATCCTACATCTCTGCATTTACCATCTTTTGTGTCATCATGCCCCAGATCAAAACATCAGAGCCTAAACAGCAAATACCCTAACACCCTCAAGGCAAAAAAACCCACAAACTCAGCAGCTGAAAACTCAGCTCTGTTGTAACATGGTGGTTACAATCCTGTTAAGTAAATATAAGGTCTAAAGGACACATCTGTTTATCACAAGATATCCTAGGTGGCAGGCTACACCAGCAGCTCGGACATCTCTCAAAGGTCTGACTCCTGAGTCCACAGAGGTCCCAACAAAGGTCACTTGCATAATTGTTTTCTCAACTGAGTCTCTGCTAAATGATCCCCTTTCCATTGGCACAGCTCTAGTCTACCCTTGGTTCTTTTCTAAAATGCCTCTCAAACACTAGTCACTTTAGTCCCTTTTCCCTTCCCGTGACTCACTCACTGGTCAGCAGCGCATGATTTGCCTCCATGTACCAAGTGGTCAAAAATCCTTCTGCCTTTGTCATCCCACTTGTCACCCTTGCCTACCTGTAACTTTTTCCACAACCACAAAACATAGGATAAACAAACCTGAAGAGACAGCAAATTGAAAGTCACTGTACCAAGAATGCCATCCCTTAACCCACACAGAAGTAAACTCACACTGTAATTCCTATCTCTGGTTTTATCAGCCATTATAAATAAATAAGAAAAGATCACAGCACAGAGGGTTCTGCAGTAAACAATCTTGAAAGCTGAAGGTGTCAGTCACCCCACAGACCTCTCCCCATGCACACTGATATATTACAATCTGGCAGCTGCAGGACAGCAGATTTTGTTACTGCTTACCTGACCTATGAGAGTAAACCAATAACCTGCAAGTGAAAGGTTCAGTATTCCTTCACACCTAAAGTACTTATTCCTCTAGATACAGAATTCTAGAAATTATTGTTCCAAGAAGTTATCTATCACTGACAACTTCAAAAGTTTAAGATTTACTCTTTCTGCCCTAAAACCAGACCAAAAGGATTATTCCCTTATTTTAAATTGTGCTGCGATACACTTAGGACTCACAGTAAACTTGCATAAATCAGAGAACAATACCAACAACAACAAAAAAAAAAGGCTGAAAGAAAACAGACTTAAAAATGCACCTGACAAACCTTAAGAGTGAACAAATTCAAAGACAAAAACCCTAAAGCACTTAAACAAAATGTTGTTTTAAATGGTAGCTTTCAAACTGCTTATGCTCTCCTAAGCTCGTCCGCTAACACCCAGAAGGACAAATAGTGAAATAGCACAACAGATTTGTGTCAGGAGGTGGCAAGCCTGGGTGTGAACTGCCTATCATGAAGCAGGGTTTGACGAGCAGAATTGGCTACCTCCCAAAAACTGAAAGCCTGTTTCTGGAAGAGAGACTCTAAAGGCAAGCAGGCTACCTCAGCTATCAGTTTCATTTTCCCCTCCTACTTCCTGATAGAGGCTGCATCTCAGAAATTAATTTCTGAAACTTAGTAACCTGTTTCTCTTCTCCAAAGGCAAAAGTACTTAAAGCCTGGAGTCTCCTTAAAAATGAGTAAAAGTCACCTGCTTGTACCTTTTACCCATCTCTCCCATGGACTTTGCACCTGTAATAACTGATGTTCTGATTCTCCTTCTTTCCCAGATGCTGCAATTTCAAAGGCATAAAGCACTTTTTCTTTGAAAATACCATCAGACTTCTGCATCCAGATAAGCAAATTCAGGCCAGATTAACTGAAACAAAACTGCCATCTGGCAACTGTAGAACTCCACCAAGTTTCCATCAGCCAGACATGCAGACGTACACTTCCATTTAGAAGTCTGAGCAGATGGAACGATGCTCTCCTCTTTCTCCGTAAAGCAGTCCAGAGATGGACACAAGAGCAAAGGAAATCTGCAGCATGGCTTGTGGATAAACAGAGAACTAGTAACCCCCCCAAAAAAGCACATTAAATGCAGTGAAGCATGCTCTTAGGCAAAAAAGCATCCACTGAAATTCATCTGAGAGTTATCTGAATTCGTTCGGTACTGACTATGTGAAAAAGAGAATTCTATTGTCTGACATACAAATACGGGAATTTGTTTGGTTTTGTATGTTTTTACACCAAAGGAACCGAAGAGTAAATAAATAGTCCAAAACTGAAGGTTTTAAGACAAGAAGTGCATAGAAGCAATGCATGCTGCAGCAATAATTTGTCTAGGAAAAGGCTACTGACTTTACAGAAGATACACTGCCAGATCCCCTAAAACAAGGTGAGCAAATCTCACTGCTGCCAAGGTCAGGGCACATCCATGTGTCACTGCTCAGCTGCATGGTGAGAACATGCCTGCTCCACACTGCAGACACAGCAGCTGGGGGAGCAGGGTGCCCAGGTAAATGTGTGAGGCAGCCTGCACTTCACAGGCCAGGCACACACCCTTAAAACCACTGCGGTCTTTGCACAGAGAAGATAGCCAGTATAGAAACTTAAAACATTATTTTTAACAAATAGGAAGCTTTTTGATGACAGCCATTGAAATTAGGACAAAAGTTGTTTAAAACTGGCATATTTAGCATTTAACATAATTAACAAGCATTTCCAAAAATTAAGCATTTGTCAATACATTGTTTTAAACTCAATCACATTCAGGGAGTACTCCGATAATGACACTCAGTACTTCAACAGCAGAAATGCTCCTTTACATTGGGATCATGTATTATGTTATTGCCACTAGTTCTTATATAAAACCCTCCTGATCACTTGTACTGTCTTAGGTTTCAAAAACCACTGGTTGGGAATGGAGTTTGTGTAGTAAATGTGATATACAATTTGCACGCTTTCACACAATCTTTAGAATGGAAATTTGGAATGGAAAGTCAAATCAAGTCAATCAAAATTTGTGTAAAGCTCCATCTTAACATTGAATCAGCCATGGCAAATGCCTTTGTGAAAAGCTGAATGAAATAGAACAGCATATGTCACCATTTTTCCTCTTTTCTACAAGCCCAGTGCTCTTTCTCAAAAAGCAGGCATACAAGTAATGGTTACTGCTGAGCTTTGGCTGAAAGAAAAGAATCTAAACCACAGCTATCAAAATATGCCTCCTTTTTGCCAGTTTAAAGAAAATTAGTAGATTTCTCTCTCTCTAAAGCACTTCCACTGACCAAGTATCTGCCCTGAGCTCAGGCAACTTCCATACCCCTTACTAGCACAATTATAATACTTAAACAGATTATTGTTGGAGGGAAAGATTATGTTAATGGTAAGAACTCTGAGGACTGTTAATTGTTAAAGACCATCTGAAAGTGAAACTACGTTTTTATGTATTCAAAAAACAACATTATCAGCAACACATTACACCTCACTCCTAGTCTAACTGGCAGTTTATGGGAGGCAAAGCTCCTTGCAGCCACACTGTCCATCCTATCAAACCAGACAGTTTGGTGAGGATCTCAGAGGTTACCTGGGTCTTACTACAGTTTGGGGCTGTCTGACTGTCCGAGTTACTTGCTCTCCAGTGGAAATAACACCAAAATAAGATGACTTCATGTAAGCTTTATGATGCAGAATGACTTAAAGAAAGCCACCTCTATGCAATCCTGTAGTCTTTTTATCAGCATCTTGAACTTGACACAGCAAGTCCCTGGAAACAGGAATAATCTTTTCAGAATTAAAATCCTACACAGCAAGATCCCCCTCGGAAACAGTGCTTGGTTACTGTTTTAATTAAGAAGAAAAAGATACAAACTGTCAGATGAAAAAACACTGTAATGCTATTAAATATACTTTTTTTTTAATTTTACTATGATGCATGCTGTAAGCAATACTGCACACAAATAGCTATTGCCTTTACATTTGCTAATCAACAACCCCAATTTTTTTTTGGCAAAGGAGGGCTGTATGCTTTTTGCATCAAGTATAATCAACAAGTAAACCAGGGTAGCGCCAGCATTCTACACATAGCACCCACACAACCACCAGTTATTGAATAATAAATGCCAGGCAATTCCATCATTGTAATATGCATGAGCAGGAGGTTGAGTCACATTCAGCCAGCTGCAGCAAGGGAAACAAAGAGGTTTGAAACTTATTACTAAAAATGTGGGTGGGTTTTAAACTTTCATTCACTCGACATTAAGCTATCTATTCAAGGAGATTACTTGAAGTCTAGAAAGAGTAACAACTTGAAGGAAGTTTTTACTGAAATCTACCTTCATTTTGTATTGGGATGGGGGAAGGGAGAATGACATCATGCCCTAGTTAAAACATCTGATAATTAACCTCCTAAAATGAAAACAGTAATCGATAAGCAGCAGAGTTCTTCGCACATTAATCAAGGTTCTATAATTCACAGGGGTTTCCTTTACCATCCCTCTACACCTGCCTGGTCAGCATGCAGCCAGATCTTTTGCCCGTCTATTTCCTCCTTTCCTTCACCTCCAATCCACCACCAAACCTTCTCTTAGATAAATAGGCAAGTTTTCCATTTCCAGGAACAGAAGACAACTATTGCACGGACAATGCATCAGAGACGTGATGCAGAGCTAAGCTGGTACTTTATCAAGACAATGGTTTTCCTCCTCTCAAAGACTGATGCATTATTTGGTCATCTAGTTCTCCACATAATTCAAAGAAATTGCAATTTTGTTCTAAAGTCAAATCCAGCTGCAGTTTTAATTTAAACATCCGTTCCTTTGCAGTCAGGTAAAGGAAAACAAAGGAACAGTCAAAAGAGCAGACATAAACTTTTCAAGTTCAGCATTACAACAAAGCAAGGTAAGTTATATGTGATTTTCCTTGCAAATGCAGACAGATTAATAGGGATATCAGAAATAAATTGCTATTATAGTCCTAGAGAGAAAAGACAGGTCTTCAAATGATAACAAATGTTGCATGGTTTCAACTGACTCAATTAGTCAAGAAGTTTTGCTGATCACGGGTCTGCTATAATCACCTCTCTGTTGTCTAGGTTTAATTATTACTTATGGAAAAGAACGACATCACTAGCACCAAACACTTTTACTGCTAACACTGAAATAGGAAATGGCTTTGCTGCAAATAACCACCTTCAGCTTCATCTAGTTAAACTGAAGTCAAGCACCATTATGATAAATCTGAAACATTGTGACCTTTACATAGTTGGCACAATAAAACCTGAAGAGCTGAATTAGGCATATAATTCATGCTTAAGGCAGCAAAACTTTGTGTAAACAGCGTTCATAAATGTCCCGATTCGCGCGGTTCACCTGAAAGCAAGTACGAAATAGCGAGGTGCAAAGCCTCACTAGCCGTATTTAAAAACCAAAAAGGCAGTCGATGCCAGGTTTACTGCCGTGTTTTGAGTCACTCAGGTAAGCTGTTAGCATTACCAGACAAGACTGTGGCCCTTCGCAGGGCAACGCCTGCAGGAAAGGAAGGCTTGGCCTCCGGCTAAGAAGCGGTGGGTGCTGCCCCGTCAGCTCGCCCCTGGGTCTTGCCCTTGGAGCCGCAGTTGGAGGCTGAGCCGTCTCTCAAAGTCACCCTTCCTCTGCCTGCCGGCGCGGAGAACTGGCGGTGGTGCTGAAAAACGGCGCTGCCAGCAGGAGGGCTGCGCCGAGGGCTGCGGCCGGGCCCGCCGGAGACACCCGGGACCCGTGCGCTGAGCAGCCCCCGACCGCGGTCTCTCCGGCTCCACATCCCTCCTGACTTTCGCCCCACACCGAATTAATTCACTAACCAGCCACCCAGCGCTTTTCCTTCACGCGGTCCCGAGCTCTGGGGAGCGGCAAGAGCCGGAACCTCTCCACAGGGCGGATAAATACGTTCTCTCTGCACCGTCCTCCAGCCGAGCATACAGGCGGGAAGCTGCTGACCGCCTGGCACCGCCGCCGAGCAGAGGAGCTGCCTCGCACCCCGGCCACACGGCTGGCGGCCGCTATGTGCTGGAGAACACCCACGCCGTACGGGCGGCACTTCCCGGGAACCGACCGCTCTGCCTCGAGGAGGCACGGGGGACATCCAAACCATGCCGAGCGGCACAGCGGAGCGGGCAGAAGCGGCGCCGGCGGCGCGGCCATACCTCATACTGGATGTACTGCTTCCTCCATTCAGGGGTGATGTGCGCTGCGAGGTGCTCGGCGAACTTCATCCTGCCGCCGCCGGGCCAGGGCCGCGCTCGCTCTTTGCCCGCGGAGCCGCCTCAGCGGCGCCTGGCTGCTAAGGGGCCGCCGCCGCCGCCGCCGGTAGAGGGGGGCGGGGGGGGGCCGCAGCAACACATGGGCCCCCGCCCGCCCGCCCCGCCACTCCTCAGCCCGCCTCGGGCCTCCTCAGCGCCGCCCCGCCACCGCCGCCTCCACCTCCTCCGCTGCCGCCGCCATCTTCCCCGTCCCGCCGCCCCGCCACCGCCTCCCAGCCGTCAGCCGGCCCAGCAGCCAACCGGCCGCCGGCAAGGCGCCATCGCCACGGCAACCGCCGCCACCACCCACCGCCGCGCTGGGTGGGCGGGCCCGGGGGGGCGGGGCCGAACCTTAGCCCCGCCCCTGCCCGCCAGGGTTGGGGGGTGGTACCGTGGCGCCGAGGCTCCCCCAGCGGAGGGCGCCCTGCTTCGGTTTACTGTTTCTGCTCATTTCTAGGGTCGGTTTGGTCCCAAATGTGTCGCCTTCGCCCCTCTAGGTCTCCAGGCCAGCGCCTCCGTAAGCGATGGCAGCTTTGGGACAGCCCCATCTTGAATCCTGAACTCTTTGGGGTTGGCTGGGATAGGGAGGGGGATGGCGATGGAAATGAGAAGTGTGGCACGGTGCGCATGGGGAGAGGAGGTGAGGGGATGGGGAGGTATCAGCCAAGGAGAGAGCAAGGATGGAGATGGAGGGGAAGAACCGGAGAAAATGCAAGAAAGGTGAATAAGAATTGAGGGAGGAGGGAAATTGGGCTGACAGGCCGCGGAAAGCTGGGGAAAAGGAGAAGAAAGAAAAGACAGTGCAAAGGAAATGGAGGAGGGAAAGAGAAAGGAAAAAGATTCTCCAAAAGTTGCATGATTACAAAGGCCCTTGCCCTTTCATCACTGTCATGCTCACTGACAGGGTGCCATGCACACTGGGGCTGAACAAGGGAGAGCGGGGAAACCCAGGGCAACTCTAAGAGCGAGCCCACCCATTTGGGGGCACAGCAACCTTGAAATACAGACACCCCAGGGGCTGGAGGGTTCGGTATCCATTGTGTTATAGAGTGAGGGACCAAACTGGAGATGCTCAGAGAGTGGCTGCAGCTGTCGGTTATCCCCAGGTACCCCAGTGGCCCTAATCTTGCCCCTCCCTAATTCCCAGACTTTGGGAATTCGCTACAGTTGGGATTAATTTTGGTTTTCCTTCAAGCCTCCCAACCTCCAGCACAACTTCACATGATAGTTTTTAGCTTTTGCTTGTACCAACACAAGGGCAAATCTTATCACAGCTGCCAGCCCCTCGGAACACCAATATTCCTCCCCACCACTGCAGGCAACCACTGGAGCATTGCTCCTACTGACATCTGCAGTAGCAGAGCTTGTTTGCTGTGGTGATTTACCGGGGTCCTGTTGCAGGCCTGGGGTCTTCTGATTTGTGAGGGCTCTTAACCCGGGCTCAGATTTACCCAGCAGCGACAGCGGCGCATGCAGCAGTGATGCTCACTGATACCATCTCTTAATTATGTTTGCAGAAAACCATTTAATGAATAGAGCTTTAATGCCCTTCATCGGAAACTTCACACTCAGCAACCTGCCCGATGCTGACCTCAGTGTGAGCCAACCACTATGCCACAGCTTGACTTCCGTTTAGCAGGTCACTGGCTTTTTAATGCATTACCTTCGTAGGCTTGCATCAGATAAAATCACTCGGATCTGAGACTGCTCCCGCCACGATCAGCGGCACTGACTTCAGTGGGAGCAGCCGAGAGGAGGGTCTTTGCAGCTTCAACGCTTTGAATGCTGTCAGGCTGCCAGAGATAACATGCAACATGCGGTAGGAGAGCAGATTAAGGAATAAATATTGTCTTTATTATTTGGTGGATACATTGCATGAAATATGTACCATGATAAGAGAGTTATCATCTGATATGACAGCTTGCAAAATCAGGGACTGAAAATAACTAGTGATCCCCCCTTCCCTTTGTCTCTCAGAGAGTTTTTACGCACCAATAAAAGCTACTTATTTATTTAATACCAATAAATGCTATTTACTGGTATTAAACAAAGACAGATGATAGCAGGGGAGGCAGAGCAGAGGCTGGACTTCTTCTTACTCACCATTACCATGCTCTCTAGCAACAGCTCCGTTTAAATATCTGATTAACAAAACCCTGCCTCCCGTTACCAGACATGCTCTCAGACCATGCTTAGCATCGTGACAGTGTTTCACTGCTCTGCTGGGACTTGGGGCTTTCTTACCCCTTGAAACATTTCAAAACTCCCAGCTCTGCACATCCAGGGGCTGGGGGAGAAAGGACGAGAGGACAGGAGAAGCCTTAAATGAAAGAGAATGGGCCACCACTGCCTCTGCTGCAATCTGCCCATGGCCAGGCTGGAGGGCAGGCAGGGGGAATGCACTCAACAGATCCTAGCAGAAGAGTAATGCCAAGCTCAGTTGTTTCTGGTCTCAGGTCTGGATCCCAGTCCCTTCACTGCGGGTCTGTATCCTGGTCCCCATACCTCGCTTGCACCAGGCTGCCACGTTCTTCTCTCTCGCTCTTTTCCAGGAAAGAGTTTGCATCGTGATTTTCCCCTATGCTGTTGTAGCTAGGAATAAATAAAAGAAGCTGTGTTATTTGCATTTTTAAACGGAGCAAGGAGAAGTCAGGAGTGGGCTATCCGCCAGTGAAGTCTGGCGCTTGCTTTGTTGAGAGTGTATAGAATAATTTATAAATAGCATGGTGGTTTGGATTTTTTTAATATAATTATACTTTAAAGATCCTGCATTGCTGGGGAGAGGGAGTCTTCAAAAGAGACTTTAGAAAAAGAGTCTTGCAGAGGGAAAATTTTCTTTAATGACATTCATAAAATCACGAAGAGGAGGGTTTTCCATAGCAGGAGACAATGCAGGACACCCACAGACAACCATTCCCACACCCTTCTTCCCACCTCCTCTTCAGGCAGCTGACTTTTAAGATGCTTGGATATGTAGGTGCTCAGTTTGTCATGGAAAGGAATGCTTTAGCAGAACAACCCTCTACGAGCAAAGCAAGATGTGCTAAGCCTGGACCACTGGGTGGGTCAACATCAGAGAAAACCGGGAAGATGAATGCATCTCCCCATTGAAACCAGAAGAAATAATGCCTGAGCCCAGGCGAGCCCAGGACCTTGGCACAGCAAAGCTGCTCTCTGCCACCAGCCAGAGGCAGCAGGAGCATCATGCGGGGAAATGGCTGCTCTCTGCCTCCTCCACTGCCCTGTCCTGCCCTGCCTGGGCAGTGATTCCTCCTCCCAAGGGAGGACCAGGGGCTTCACTGCCACCACTTGGAAAGGAAGGCAGGGAAGAAATAAATACAGAAGCAAAAGCAGGTCAGGGGCAAGCTTGATGTGAATGAGGAGGGGATTTAGTAAATTACAGTAAGACATACTGACCTGCCTGTCAGGATCAATAAAGCAGCAGCCCTGGGCTTTGGACACCCTCGGCATCTGCTGGCCGGCCTCGAACCCTCCCATTATCTGCTTCATCAATATCAGTCTTGAGAAATGCAATCAATATATTAGATTTCCCAGAGACAGCAGAGCAAAATGCACAAATCCTCCGGCAGCCTGAGCTAGAGCTATTGATTTTTCACATATTCCCCCTCCCCACCCAATACTGGCGGAGGACGAGGGTGTGATTATGAGCATCAGGAGTATGGGGGAGTCTCAGTCCCCAGGGCAGAGGCAATGAGTGCACAGGGTCAGATCAGGAGTAGCACAGCCCAATCTACTGGGAATTGTCAGGGCACCTGTACATCCAGGCAAGATGCCTGGAACAATGGTTTCCAGGCAGTAATAATGCATTGGATGGGCCTGATTCCAGCAGCAGGGATGTTGCTACTGATCTGGCCCCTTCCAAGGGCTGTCCCAGCAGCCACAACCTCCTGCAGCATTTCCAAGTGGGGTAAAATGGTGCTTTCGTCCCCATTTTGGCAGGAGCCAGCATTAGGCCTGCCAGGAGGGGACATGCCTCCCTCCACCTTGGCTGCACTTGGGTCACTTTACCCTATGGTTGAATCTGATCCATCAGGGCTTGAGCCTGTCACAGAGCTGGATTTAGGACTCAACATCTTCAATAGCCAGCTCCAGAGATGGGGCAGCCTTGTCCCCATCCACCAGCTCATGGGCATGTTGGTCTATGGCCAGTAACAATGCCCCACTGAGCTTATGTATCACCTCACCTACACTCTTTGGGGCAGGATTTGGCCCATACATTGCTCAGTGTCAGAGTGCCTGATGTTGAAAATCCCAAGGTCAGGCAACAATTTACCCCTGGCCGCAAGAGATGCAGAAACATGGAGCAAAAAGCTAAAGCAGCAGCAGCTTCCTTTGTTGAGAGCCTGCCCCAAGGGGTAGGAGGGCTTTCTCCGCTCTTCACCCAGTGCCCCTGAGCAGGCTGACCTCTCCCAGGCTGACCCACA
Source organism: Psittacula echo (assembly GCF_963264785.1). Taxonomy (NCBI): domain Eukaryota; kingdom Metazoa; phylum Chordata; class Aves; order Psittaciformes; family Psittacidae; genus Psittacula; species Psittacula echo. The sequence continues at coordinate 22,628,512 of NC_137740.1, forward strand.
AGCCGTGTATGCACGGCTGTGTACAGACAGCAGCTCCTCGCTGCTTGCACACGTCCCCTCTGCTTTGCTTGAGATTGCAGGGGTGTTCTTCCTGGAAACCCGGCCAGGGAATAAGAAAAAACTCATCTGCCCAGTTTAGGCTAAGATGCCTCTGCCGGTTTGCTTTCAGCCGCATTCTGGTACTGTGAGGGGTGCAGTGTCCCCCAGCACCGTAGAGGGACAAGTCCTAGGGAGAGTTCTGGTGGTGGCTCAGACGGGACTCGCTGTGCTGTCTTACAACCAGGAGCATATGGGGGGTTTCACGCCCTTCACTGGCATGTAAGTGATTGCTCCTGGATTGTTTCCAATACATATATATGTGTCTGGTTTAATTTATGCACGCTTGCTTTGTGTGAGAAGACAGCAGCTGACCAGTGGTTAAGAAAACTGAACACCCTGAAAAGGTCTAAAATTAGAGAAGAAACAAGAGCTGCTTCCTCCGAGCCCCAGAGCTGCCTGGGCTGTTTCCAGGAGAGCCCTGGGAAGAGCCTCTGACTCCCCTGCTCTGGCCCCAGGACTGCCTCACTCTTGGGGGGTATGCAGTTTCCATCCGCTCAGAACCTCTACATGTCTATAGTATTGCCCCACCATGCCCTGGATCAGGATGGACCCTTATCCCTTTGGGATGTTTTCCAGTGGACAGGCTGGTAAAGTGCCAGGTGGCCTTGGGACTGTCCCTATCCTGTTCACCCCAACCTTGCTTTCCTCAAACACACTCTTACCTCCCCATCGCCATTCTGACTGCTGCCGCCTGTCCAGGGGATATACCAGGCAAAGGGAGGGAGGGATTTGGGGCAGCACCCTGCCAAACAGTGGGAAGGGATGTGATCTGGGACAGAAAACAAGTGTCCCTGGAGTTCCTGCTACCCTCTTGCACAGCCAATGCCACCACCATGCTGAAGTTGTGGCAGGTCACAGAGTTAAACACAATATATGAGCACATCTTGGTGTATTGATGGTGCAAGCACCAAGCTGCCACATGAACAATAACGCGGTGGGGTGGCACTGGGAGTGGAACCGTGCCTTTTGCATGACTGACCAGGTCCCTCCCTCCCGCTGCCCAGGCAGGAGCTCACAGCAAGCTGCTCTTTCCCTCCCTCTGCTCCAGAGCCAGATGGATTTGGGGCTGTGGGGTAGGGCTGGAGGAACCACCCTTTTCTGTGCCACCCCCATAGTCGATGGGCTGCAGGTGGGCAATTGCTGGGGTTGTGCCTTGTGCTCATATGAAGATGCTTTATGTTTGGCAAGTGGTCCCCACTGGGAAGAGTAGACCATAACTGTGTCTGACATGATGCATTGGCGTAACCGCATGCTGGAGGACATGTCACTGTGACTCTCTGCACTAAACTTGTGTCCCTTTTCCAGGCTGAAGAGCGTGGTGATAGCTATAGCAGGAATCTCCGAAGCTAGCTGGACTTTCTAGGAATTTTTGGAAATCCTGCCATAGCTTTGTGTTTTCTTTAACAACCTCTGAACCTTCTCAAAGTGCACAAAATGCCACAGGCTTCCTATTTGAAAGGGCCACATTAGGAAAACAACAGCTGCTCCTGCCAAACCTGGTTTGACCCTGCCTGACTTGAGCCCTACATCACGAGCATCTTTAGCGTGGCCAACATCTGCTGATGAGCCAGTATGCTGCAGGGGACAGACCTTGTTCACAGCAAGTCCATTTGGTGATCTTCTGGGACATCCCTAGGTTAGGCTGTTTCTCCATAGGGGGTCTTGCTTGGCTTGGAAGGAATCATGCACCTCCAGGTCACTTCCTCACACATCAGGGCTGAGTGTGAACTGTTTCTAGGTACTGTAACACACAGCTTCAGGTCCTGCAGCCTCAGGACAGATGCCACGTGGGAAAGAATCACTTAAAGCAAGTAGGAACATGTCCTGAAGGTGCTTGTGCCACCAGGGCAGAGAGCAAGAGGCCAAGCAGCAGCTGTGTTCCCGGGCTGCGGAGTGGCAGAGCTGGGTTTGTGCTGCCTGCTCCCAGCCGGCTGCTCGGAAAACAGTGCTCTGATCTCTGACGGCAGCCATGGACTGGTCATAGCCTGGCTTTGTCCTTGCCGTAGAAATTAGCCCCAGTGCTGCAAACCACACGTAGCAGCAGGGACACCCAGCATTTCTCAGCGCCTTTGTTCAATGCCAGCAGATTCGGCAAGGGTCCCCTCTATGGCCCGAGATACTCGTCTGCCACAGTTCCTCTCTGGCTCCAGGTGTTGTTGCAATTTTATATGTCTGGCAGGAATTAGACTAAAACCCTTCCCTTGCTAACAGCGGGCAGGGACAGAGGCTCTGACACCCACGCTCAAAGCCAGAGGGGCGATGTGGAGGGAATGCCGGGTGTTCCTTTCTTCTAAACCCCCCCAGCTTGCCTGGTCAGGACACACTGATCTGCAACCTGAGCCCTGCCCATTCTGTTTTATGGCCAAAACAAGCCATAAATTTCCTTCCACGAAGCAGGAAGGTGCAATTGCTTTTCTGTGGTGCAGTTTTTTTCTTTGCACGACTTGTAGCATCACGTGAGGGAAATCTGTAAGTAAAAGTCAGACTGGAGCCATTTATAACGGCAGTGCCGTGATTGTTACTGCTGACAGCTGCAATTACAGGCACTCCCTTCGATTGCTCCTCGCTGGGGAAGAGCGGAGCCAGCAGCAGAGCAGGGAAAGGATCAGAAGCAGCTTTTCTGGAGCTGCATCCCCTCTTCAGTGGACCTTGTCACCCATGGACAGTGCTCAGGGAAGGCTTCAGCGAGGAATGGAAGATGAGGTGTAACCCCCAGTAAGATGAGTTTGGAAAGGGATGCAGGATGCTCCCCAGTACGGAGAGCTCATTGAACTCATCAGTTGGTGCTCACCTCTGTGGGACAGGGGATTGCCCCAGGGCTGTGCAGGGATAGACAGCAGGTCCAACCGCTCACCGTGGAGAAATGCTGCTGGTGGCCCCAGACAACCCCAAGGTGGGCTGCAGGTGAAGGCAGCATCACTGCCAGGCACTTGTTTCCAACACCACAGTCTAGATCTCCTGCCTGTGAGATGTGTGGTGCATACCAGGCCGGTGGGCACTGGGGTGCCATTAGGCACAGCAGCCAGAGAGCTGAGGAGGAATTTGGGAGCTGGGCACCAGAGGGATGCAGAGGACCTTGCCTGCGGGAGATAGAAAGCAAAATGAGGGACATCTGTGGCCTTGCAGTGACAGGGCTGTGACAAATGGAGCCATTACTCACTGTCTGCTGCCATGCAGAGATGTGAGATAAGGGGGAGCTGGCAAGTGGAGGAGCGTGTGGAGGCGACGGCCCTGCAGCAGCCAAACCTCAGCCTGGCTTTCCTACTGAACACCTTGGCTCTATCTTCTCTACACAGCTACAGAGGAACTGAAACATCCAAAACTGAGCTAAATTTCGTAATTGTCTTAGGTAGGAAAAAAAAAAAAAGTTAAGAAGTGACTTTTTATTTTGCTGTTTTAAACAAATAACACCTAAGGTTTTGTTTCAAATCTAAGGGCTCTGCTGTGGTTTTTGGATGAAAAATGATGGATAGAGCAGGAGGCTGAGTAAAATGAAACAAAAATTAAGCTTTTTGTGTTTGTTTCGCACCAAGCAAAACACTCCAGGTCAAACAAAATGAAATTTCTCCTTGTTTTTCATTTGAATTTAGAAAAGAAAATACCATATAAAATTTCATGACTGCCCCAAACCAAAAAGACTCAGTGGTGAATTATCTTTGTCCATGGAAGGAGCCACTCTTTGCACAGCTCTGGCTGCAACCTTTGAACTGCTGGCCAGCTGCTGTGTTGCAACCATGCTGTTGCTAATGTCAGTCCAGCAAGGCTTCAGGCATGCTTGGGGAGCAGCACTTGACACCTTGAAGAGGAGTTTTCCCCTCAGTGTTTAAGAGGTTTAATGATATGGTGGGGAGAGGGGAGATTTATGCACTTCCGTGCGGGGTTATACATTTCTTTTCCATCACAGCTACTGATTTGTATTCACCACAGCGCAAGAATTTATGGAAGAAGGGAATCGATGTTTTATTGATATCTAAAAAACCTGTATGATGGATGTGCTAATTACATGCTTTTCACCCAGACCCCCTTTATTACACACAAACGAATGGCCCTGATGCTATAATGAATGCAGGTAAAATACGCAACAGAGCCGAACTCCACGGAGGTGATGCATGCAAGGGAGACCTTGCTTACTTCAGGGCAGAAACCTCAGCCCTTTGTTTAGCTTCTTCCCTGGCCAGCACTGAATTTTATTTTCCTGTTGCCTATGACTCCATTTCCATTTAGCAGAAATCACCTCCCTTGTCAGGCACAGGGGAACACAGCCACATTGTGGGCTCCTGGCTGCTATGGCATCTATGGGCTCTCCAAAATACTGAGGGTGTGCATTTGCTCTGCCTTGCTAACAGGGGACACACGCACAGGGTGAAAAATGAGCAGGGTTTTTTCATCTCTCTGCTAAAGAAATGAGCATGCAGAGTAGAGGGGCAGCAGTTGGTTGTCTCCCCTCTTCCCTCTCCCACTGCAGGGATGAAGGCAAGCCAGGTGTCATGACATGTATCATGTGTCATGTAAAAAATCCATATTTCAGATGGAAATCACAGCTCAAGACAGACACATGCCACCTTGTCGCATAGGGATGGCACAATGGGTGGCACGATGGGAGGAAGCTTCTCTTATGAGATGTGGGCTCAGGGGCAAGTCTCTCAAGAAGAAGCAATGAGGGAGAAGAAGGAGGGGCACCCCTTGTGTTGGGACAAGGACACACACAGTGGGTGTCCTGGAGGAACTCTGGAGGGAACGTTTATTAACCAGAGGCAGAGTTCTGCCTTTAGCAGAGGTGATGTATGCTAGGTTGAGGAGTGCCGGGGGCTGTGCCAGGGGAAGGGAGGGTGCCCAAGCTCCCCCTATCCCCATGCCTCTCATCCTCAGGAGGGCATGAGAATCCCCAGCCTGCAGCCTGCTCTCCTTCCATAGACAGGTCTCTCCCACAGTAAAATGCATGGCTACAAACAATCCCACTCTTAATTGTCTCTTTCTCCTCTTGTTGTGGAAAAAAACCAATAAAAGTAATCATAGCTTAGTTCACAGGGATCCCTTCAGATGTTCCTTTCAGGCTGGCCAGGGTTTGCTGTGTGAAGTGGCCTCTGCCCTCTGCAGAAGGACAATGACAAGTCTTCAGGCTGACTGGCAGGATGGATATGATAATTATACAGGGATATTTTTTGGCTGCTTGGCACTGCTGGTCACGGCCTGTTATTGTGTCTCTGCAATTCCAGCACAAGCCCTGGGGCTGACCCACATGCACAGCTCACGCAAGGGCCCTGCATGATTTTCTCTACTGCTCAGTGCCCATAATGCTTCTGGTTTTGTGCACTCTGCAGCCAGGAACTGAGAGAATGGGACAAATTTGCCCCAGCTCATAGTGGGATGACTGGGGCTCTTGCTGCCCTGTGTACTTCAAGTTTGCAGGGGGTGGTTGGTGCATCTGGCACAAGGGCATTGGCACTGGTGTGCCCCAAGCCCTGGTCCTGCCTTCTCCCAGGCAACTGGTGACCAGCAACTAAATAAACATCATCCTGCAGAGCAGGCACAGCGTGGCAGAGCCCAACATCCCCATCCTCACTGTTTCCATGCCAGACTTCAAAAACCTCGATGGGTGTCTTGCATCAAACCTGCTCCCACTCATGCCAAAGAGAGGAGGTGGAAGGAAGGATCAGGCCTTCGGTGAAGTTGCTCTTTTAAAAATGTCAAGGAAAAAGTGAGAGAGATCCAGTAGGAGCTGTAAGTGCTGTAGCAAAGGAACCCAGCGAGGTAGGAAGGCCTCTCTCACCATGGAAACGAGCCAGAGAGCATGCGGAGGCTCTGAGCTTCACTTAATTTGCTGTGAGTACTTTTTCCAAGCTATTCAAAGGGGGTTTCACTCTGCCAGCCTACCCGGCTGTCTGTCCCTAGCTGAATGCCGGCAGGCTCAGACCAGGCGATGCTTCTCCATGGCGAGCAGGGCTACCCAGGGTGAACCAGCCAGCTGGATGGAGCTGAATGGCTTCTGGTGGAGAGCAGCAGGGAGGACAAGTTCACTGTAAATATTGCAGTCTGTTTATGAGGCTGGGAGGTAATCACACTGGAGAGGAGCTACTGTTATTTTTATATTTATTAGCAGCAGAGCCAAGCTGTTTCTGCCTTTCCCCCCTTCCTGTTTCAGCCCATTCTCAGGACACCCTTAGTCCCCTCAGGAGGTAGCCCTGGCCAGAGCTGGCACTTGCAGGCATACTCCTGCCACCGAGACAGCCGAGCCCATCTCTGCTCTGGAACTGAGCAGAGACTGGAGCCCCACTGCCCTCTCACATGGGCTGGGATGCAGGGGTCTCTCCAGCTCCCTGCAGGGCTATGGTGTAGCTGTGCTCCCATGGTTGAATCCTCACCTCCTTCTTGTATGAGCAGCCCAGGAATGAGGACATTGCCATGGCTTGGTAGCCTGGTGGGAGAGTGGTGGTGGCACTGCAAGGCCACGTCCAGGTGCTTCAGTGGTGCTTCAGCTTGCTGCCCTGGCTGTGTTGGGGTTTTTTGCTCCCTAAGTAAAACCTCCCACACCCAGTGAGGCTGTGAAGGGAGTAAGAGAAAAAAAAAACACCTTATTTCTGGCTATGATGGCAGGTCTTTTTTCCACAGCTCTTGCATTCTCCCCTGCAAGACCCAGGATAGAAAGATGGGGGCCGCATGAATGAGTCTAGAGTGTCTGGGACATAGGCAGGAGACTGCAAGAAGCTATGCAGATGGACCTCATCATGCACAAGATGTGTCTTCATCCTCGTCCTCGTGGTTGGGGGAAGGAGAGCACCCTGTGCTTTAGGGTGAGACAGGACCTCTAAAGTCACAGTGCAGAACCCCAGTGCACTGCTTGCCCCTCTTCACCTCAGTGTGCCCTCCTTAATATGGGGTCACGCTGTGGGGCAGCCCCCCACAAGACACAGCTGGCTGGGGGAGCAGTGGTCCCGGCCGAGGCGGCTGGTGGCCAGAGGAGGAGTGGGTCGGGACGCTGGCGGGGTAGCCCAGGTTTCCCCGGGGGACTCAGGGCTGCCATTTGCTGAGGCCGGGGGTGGAGGAGGGAGATGGACTCGACAGCTGTGCCAGGGCCGGGGAAACTTTCCACACCGAGTAGATACCGGACTAAATATAACCCGCCTTTGGGCTGGCACTTGGCCAGGACTCTCGGGGCGGCACTCTGCACCTACCTCCCAGGAGGATGCTGGCTGCCATCCGGCACCCGCCGAACAGCCCAGGCCGTCAGCGGGAGCCCGGAACTACTCTGCGACGGGACCGGAGCGCAGCGGCGGCAGTGGCCTGCGAGTGCCCTCCAGCGGCAGCGGGGACGCGGCAGGTCCCCCCCGGCCCTGTGCCGAGGGAGCGCTGGCCCTGTCACAGGACCCCGAGGGACGCAGGTCCCAGGCAAGCGCGGGAGGGGTTTGAGGGCGCGGAGTGCTTGGGGTAGGGGGCTCATGTTATAAGGGTTATACAAGATTGAGAGTATGGGCAGCCCCGTCCTCAGGTGTTTCTGTTTAATCGCCATCAGCAGCTCCGCGGACGAAGGGTTATAAAGCCGGGCTTAGTAGACATGTCTCCTTTTAGACCGCACGCTGCCCTGGGGCCTACGGCCGCCCCGGAACTCTCGGGCGCAATACGCGTTTCCCACGGGCCACACGGCCGCTCGTACCGAGGCGTGAGGGGGACCGGTGAGGCGGGCGGACCTGGGCGGGCGGCGGGCCGCCATGGCGTCGCCCCCGCTGGCGGCGGCGGCGGTCGGGAGCGGCGTTGAGGCGAGCTCGGGATCTGAGGAGACAGGGACGGCGCCGCCCGACCGCGACTTGGCTGCGCTTTTCGAGCAGGCGGCCGAGCGGCTGCCGGCGCTGCTGCCCACTGCCAGCAAGGAGCAGCTGCTCTACCTGTACGCCCGCTTCAAACAGGTGAGGCGGGAGCGGGGCGGCCCAACCCACCGCCTGAGCTCGGGCACCCCGCGGGTAGTGCCTGGCGGCGAGCGGGGCGTGGGGCCTGGGAGAAGGAGCAGGCCGGGGACCGGCCCGGTGCCGGGTACCCGAGGGCCTGGGGCTCTCCCGGGGCCACCGGCCAAGGGCCTGCGTGGCTGCTGAGCAAAATGTGGCGATGGCAAGTGGAAAAAAGTTGTGTTGGGGGTGTGGGAACCAGGAGTACGGGGAGTTTCCCGTCCAGCACCGAGTTTGGTGCCGCTGGGTTTGCCTGTGGTGAAGGCAGGTGAAGTCTGGTGGGACAGGGCTCCGCTAAATTCATCACGCTAGTTCTTCTTCAGCTCTTCCCCTTGCTTGGTGTGGTCAGTCCTAACGCTGCATTGCTTGCTGTGGAGACGTCGGCTTGGCTCCACTGGACTGCGTGGTAGACTGAAGTTGGGTGTTGGTGTGGAGGATTGGCCTTTATTTTTGGCTGTGATAGGTCACCGGTGGGTTGATGGCTTGCCTGAGTGTCCACTGAGTCTTTATGGAGTAGCTGTCTCGCCTGTGTTTGCTAGGCTCTCTTTGTGTGTTGGGTGATGAAGCGACTGACACAGGTTAGAGAATGATGATCATATGGTTTATAGTGCATGGCTCGCGCTGGTGCTCACCTCCCCTCTAGAGTCGTTGGGGATCTGCTGTAATGACCCAGGTCTGAGCATTAAATCTTTAGGGTTATGATGCGACCTCATGAAGGAAGTGCCTGTGCAGATCTGTCTGTGGAGAGCTTTAGAGTGGCCTGGGAAACTAAACTGCTTGGCTCTAGTTCTAGTGTTCCTTTTCCCAGTCAATCCCTACTAATTGAGCAAGCTGTAGGATGCCTCCTGTGGGAATACAGTGTAACCTTTTTCTGCTCCTGTGGGAGAAGTTAAGTAAAACAAACAAAAAAGCACCAAATAAGTTACAAAGGACGTTTGTAATCACTTAACCTGGAGGAATTGTTATTTGCGGAAGACTGAAGAGTAGAAGTAAAAATAAAACTCGTGTTGCAAGAGATGCTGCCTTGACTTAAAAACTGAATCCCACCTATTTGGATTAATAGTCAGTTTGATGTGTGTATTTTCCCTGTGATTCTTCTCCCATACGGAATACATTTGCCCTACTACTGCCACTTATAAGTGCTTTAATTTTTTAATGCAATATTTAGTTACCCTCCAAGCTGGTGGCTTCTAGGCTGCAGTTTGTGGACCATAAATTATATGAAAAGCAGACTGGTTGTGAGGTTTTCTTTTCAGATCTTTTTAGAGCTTGAACGTATCTTCAGGTTTCTCTTTCCCTTTTAAGAAAAAGGAGAGCAGAAAAAAAATATTGCAAGAACTTTTAAGAATAACAAGACCATGCCTAGGATGAGATCAAAAGAAAGTGTTTTTTCATTTCTGTAATTTTTGTCCACATTCTCAGAAGATTTGTTACAGATAACCTCTTATTTTTCACTCTGTTGCTAATGCTTAGTAACTGTCCTGGGTGGAAATGGGAAAGCATTGCTTGCACATCTGCTCTGTTATTCTCAACAGACTCTAGAGGGTTTCCTGGTGTTAGCAATGTGAGACCAATAATGTGTTTAATGTTTAAAATTACTTAAATTGGAGGCTATTTCACAACAGTTTTGATACAAGTCAGAAAAAAGCTGATTGCCTTCAGCTGAGAACAGTGCGCTTCTGTCCTGCTCTGTCTCTCTTGTCCCTGGTCAAGCAGGATGCAACAGCAAGTGCCTTTGTGCTCCCTGATTTCAGGCTGTGCTTGGCTGCTGGTTTTCCATGCCTTTGGCTGCCCAGTGCGATCCAAAAAGATGACATCCCTGTTACAGAGTACCTAGAAGAATAGTGCTGGCAGTGGAGATGGGAGAAGTTTGCTAGCACAGCTACTACAGGATTACACTCTGCTAACTTTGAGTTTTGCAGCATTTTGTGCTTTAAATCAAAATGAGGGTGTTAATGCAAGTTTCCTCTATTTAATTATAGCAGCTCATATCAGTATGCATAATGGGCTGCTAATATATTACTTGGGTGGACAGTAGTATTGCTAGTGCACAAAAGGTGCTGACTCAGATCTGTCCACTGTCCTTGATTTGGCACCCTTGTCTTTCCTCCATTTAGTGCTTTATGTCACTAAGGGCTTTGATTTAAGATACAGCACCATCATAAAAGAGGTGACAGTAACAGCTGAGCTCTCTGTTAAAATACTGTATGTTATTTATTTCAAACTGTTTGTGTATATAGGCATTTTCCTGGAATTTTATTACCTTTTATTGGAGGCCATTTCAGGATTTTATTACTTTTCTCTCTGATTTTGTTTATGTGTCAGAGACTTGAAAATAAGGGAATTGCTTAGTTGTCATCTCCAGTGAGGTTTTTAGAAGATGTTGCTGAGTTTACGACTCTGCCCCAAAACAGGAAGAGCAGACTAGTCGGTAGAGCTCTGGATGACGGCTGATTTTCTTTCTCTCCCCCTACTTTCTCTATGGCTTTGAGCAAATCACTTGTCTGTGCCTCGAGTCTGTAGTGGTGAAGTGAAGATAGCACTTGCTTGGTGTGTTGAGGACTCAAATAAACTAAGGTTCAGGAACTGTAGTCATTCAGACAGGGGAGGGAATCCAGAACTTGCAGGAAATTATCAGACTGACAAAACTGCCCTGCTGGGATGAGGATGTACTAGTGCCTATGTAAATGCTGAGAGGTGCGGGCAGGCTGGAAACTCAGTGCTGCTGACAAAGTGGGACTTACACTGTCTGAGCGTAGTGTCTCAAGAATGTAATCCCATTTTTGCATGATATCTGCCCTGAACATGGGAGTTTCTTCCTGCAGCTTCCTCTTGCTTGGAACAGTGATGGAGTTGACTCAGTTGTTATGTCTCTGGGACATAAAGCCCCTTGGTCATCAGGGCTGGGACCCCTTGCCTTCTGTGGTTGGTGTTTGCTTGTTCTTCCTTATGCCCCACTTTTAATCAGTTGAGTACAGGGCTTTCCCACAGGTTGGGGCAGGTTAAAGGGGCAGAGCTTTGGGCAGGAACAGTCAGGACTTCCTGTCTTGCCAAAGAAATTGAGCTTACTTGGGCTGTGTACGGTTAGAGAGCTTAGCCCTGCTGTTCATGGCTGCGAGTTCACCTTTTAAGATATATAATCAGGTAAGAATATTTGGCTGGTACTCTGTGCTGTATAAATGTATTAGTTGAAAAATTAGCAAAGAGCCATTTTCCCAGCACCACCAGGGGTGGGGGAGATCAGTTTTGGAGTAATATATAAGGATTTGTGTAAGGAGTCTCGAGGTTTCTCACAGTCTGGATCAGCAGCTGAAGTTGTATGGTATGCAGTGCTAATGCACCTCTGAGCATGTGTCTATCCAAGCACTCTTCTGAATGTTGTGACCTTCAGATGAAGGTTTTGTCTGAGGTTTCTAAATTTCCATTTTGGTCACAAATGGAGATGTCTGCAGACGTTTCCCATTTGGACCTGCCTGGGTCATCTTTGTACAATTCATGAGTATAATGTGACTCTGAATGCAGAAGCAATACTAGGAAAATATTTAATGTGTTCTGGCTGTCATCTTTTTTTAATGCATCTGATGAACTGTAAATGAGGAGAGTTAAGCATCAAGTAACCAGTCAGGCCCCTGGAGACCATCAGTAATTATTTGTGGACACTGAATGAGGAACTGTTGACTTGAAATACTAATATGGGCTCTTGTCTTTCTGCTGCTTATGCAGAAAAACAGATTATGTGGCCCTCCAGGGAAGTAACAGAAGGACAGAGTCCTTCACAGAATTTCACTACCAGTATTTGTCAGCATTGGCATATTTAGCTAAAACTTCCCTTTCTCAGCTGTTGGACTCAGGTCCCCTCTAATGCTAGATTACTGGTTGGTTTCTGATGCATTATGGAGTCTTGCAGCAAAAAGGAGGGAAGCCAAAACCTTTATTTTCTTCCTTCCAACAAAACCACTGCAAGCCTTTTTATTATATCTTAAAATAGCAAACAGGGCACAAGTGCATATTTTTCCCCGCTTGGTGGATGAAGTTTAACTACTGTTGCTTGATTTGTATTACTATCAATGTTACTAACAGTCTTCTCCGGTGCTAGAACAGCCTTTGAATGCCAAATCTAAAGAGAAGAAACTGCTGTCATATTTTGATGATGGCAGGTGAAAATTAGTATTAAACCAGATTTAATTTTTTTTATCCAAGTTGGCCAATTTTTTGCGGGTTGGATATTGAACTAAAAAACTGCCAAGCAGGCATTTTCCACACAGGTAATGAATTTGTATTTTATTTCTAGGCTTGTTTTGCTTTTTAAAACAAGTGGTCCAATCCTCCTCTGAGCATGGGAGAAAACATTTATGCTACATGAATTGTGACTGATTTATAGGACTTTACTGTTACTAGCTCTTTCTCCTATTTCTCCATGAAATGCGATATGTTGTATTAAAGGCCAGCTAAGCTGGTCTAATTGGAATGAATTGCTCACTGGGAGACAGTCAGATGTACAGAAAATTAATTTCAGTTACAGTCACTCATATCCTCTAACATCTTAAATGAAAACATAGTGTGACTAATAAATATCTCTCAGCATAGGCATGCTCTCTTTAAAGCCTGATTAATGATTCTACCCTCAGCATAAAATCCCCGCCTTGTTAAGGTGAAGAATTGTTAGTTGATTTAAGCACTTCACCTGCCTAAACACTTGAGCGTATTTCGTAAAACATTTGATGAATGCAGTTTATTTTTGCTTGGTTAACAAAATGTTCAACCAGCAGCCTTTGCCCATTTTCAGAACATTTCTGTGTTCCCCTCAGTGTCTGTTTGAATACTAGCCCATCTATCTCGGGCTTTCTTTGCACTGGGCTGTGCCCTGTGTTATGGGGACTGGCTATGGTTACTGCTTCCTAGGGGCTGTTGTACTTGGAGTTGTGGTTCTGCTCTGGCATCTACAGTCTGTCATCTGTCACCCCTGTGGGATATATAGCACTTTAATTTAAAGCCAAACAAACAAAAAATACCAAAAAAACCCAACCAAACACCCACAGCAAAACAAAATAATAAAAAAATCCCAAACAAACCATGTTTTGTGTAAATTGATTTCCTATCATAATGGTATTTTAATTTCAGTTAGATTCATTTTACACCTGTGCACAAGGGGTTTTATTTTTTGTGAGAAAGGGACTCTGATAACAACCAGATCTGGTGGGTCCTGACCCGTCTATTCCCTGGCTCTTCCAGGCAGGGACAGAGGCATGTTCGCTTTTACATTCTCCTGAGCAGACTTCAAAAAAATATCTGTTGCCCAAATCTCAGCCTGCTAATTGCTCTGTTATGGAGGCAATTGTCAGTGCTGGCCTCATTGCAGGAACATGGTTGTGCCTTTGGAGCCCTGGGCAGGTGTAGCTTCTGTCAGTCTCCTTTGTGGGCAAACTTACAGAGGAGATATGGCAGCTAGAGGAAGGGCTTTGTATTTGTTCTGTCAATACATTAGCCTATAGAAAATCGCCTGAATCTCACTGGTACTGAGTCCATTTTACATTGGATGTAAGATTATTCCAGTACCACTCCCACCCCCTCATACATCTGCCTGCCAGTTCTGGCTTGTCCCTTTGCTTCCTTGCTTTTATTTATTTCTCCCCCCCCCCATCTTAATTTCTGTCTTCTGACAGACTGATTCATCTCAGGCACTTGAGCCTTGACTTGTCTCTCATGAAGTGCTTCCTATGCAGCCAGGTGCCTCAGAGCAAATTCAGAAGCTGCTTGGCTTTCCTGTGCTCTGAGATTGTCTCCTTGCCTTCCAGAGGACATTGAAAATAATTAAGCAAAGACTGTTTACTTGAGCTTTGTGCAGAAGTGGATGAATTTCAGCCTTAATGAAGAATCATCTCTGTAGAAACTCTAATCAATAGAATTTTTCTTTATATTGGTGGAGGATGAAACATTTGGCTGGGTAATAAACATAACATTAAGTGAGAAATCACTTGCTGGTTATCCCTGTTGAGTAATGCATGCAAAATAAATGAACTTCGTAACAAAATTGCTTTCCTTGCATCACACAAAGAAAACACAGGAATGCAGAGGTGCTAATAACGGAGAGCTGAAACGAGGGTAAGATGGGGTTGAGTTGTGTCAGTTCTTTCCCTCAAAAACCTTTCCGCTGAATTTACCCTGGAACATCAGAACTCAGTCTTCCCTTATGCAAGTCTCCTTCCCTTTGCTTTGTTCTAATAGAAGGAACTTACTTTTTTTTTTTAGGTGAAATTTGGAACCTGTAACACTCCCAAGCCAAGCTTCTTTGATTTTGAGGGAAAGCAGAAATGGTAAGAGGAAATAATTGTAATTCCTAGCAATTTCTGGCTCTACTTTTTGTTGTGTCCTGTTTTGTCTGTTGACAGACTATGGACCTAGAGGATGTCAACTCAGAGCCTGTTTAATAGGGAAATGTTTGCTGCTGTGCCTGATGCAGATGTGAAATCCAGACTCCTGAGTTCACCTTGCTCATCCAGAATTAACCTGCTTACGACAAAAAATTTATGAAAATAGCTACAGCTTTACAAACAGCTTTACTTTGTGAACACAACCTATGCTCCAGCCTGGACCAGGGTCTCTTGAAAGTTCCTTTCACAATGGTGTGCTGTAACAGAAAGTGGCCATTCATGGCTTCAGAGAAAAGCTGGCCCTTTCAAACTGAATGAAAGATGGCTTTGCACACTCTGAAAGTATTTAGATGAGTCTGTTCACTGTGTTCCACTGGTATAAAAACACATTGTGTTGTCTCCAAGTGGCTTGCTGATGTTTTGCTCTCTGTCTTAGGGAGGCTTGGAAAGCCCTGGGAGATACCAGCCCTCATCAAGCTATGCAGGAGTATGTTGCTACGGTGAAAAAACTGGACCCCAGTTGGAATCCACAGGTAGGAAACACAAATACTGTTCTGAGAATAAACCAGTATTTGTCTTTGTAAAGCTGACAATGGTCCAGCTTCACAAAGATTTTAATTGCTGCATGGCAAGCTTCATTTTGAGCAGATTAAAGTCTAAATTAATTTTTTAAAACTCTTCTTTTGTTATGACCAAAACATGAAGGACCATATAATTCAGTCACAATTATCTTCATTACAGCAAGCGCATGCACAGGGTTGATTTTGCTATAGTGATCTAATTAATTTTGCTTTTACTGGTTCATGCTGTATTTAGCATGTAAAGGTACTTTTTGTCCTTTTCTCATCTTTCTCTTTTCAACTATTTAAATGTTGATCAATAGCAAGTAATCTCCATAAAAGTGACATGAACTGAATGATCAATTCTAAAAATGTTTCCTTGTTGTTTCAGTGCAGCAAATTACCAAATCTGATTATGATTAGGTACTTCAACATAACAAGTGTATTTGTAAGTCCTATATGGGTGTTATAGGGGGACTCTACTGTCATGTTAATTAATCTTTCATCTACCAGGTTTGTTACTTGATTGAATATTTAAAGATATCCCCCTGTTTATAGACGGAATTTTATACAATTGTTAAAGAGGATTGCTCTTTAGAGAAAGTATTACCTTTGATTGGAGATAGTGGAGGTATTTTACTAATAGCAAAATGCTGAAGGCATGGTAATTTCTTTTCATGGTAGGAAATTGATTCTTTTTTGGTCCTGTGCTTTGAAAGCAAAATCTTGTGTGAGCACAAGCCAATGAATCAAGAATTTGATTCTCAGTTGTCTTCTGATGCTTTTCCATAGACTTTAGAGTAATTGTTTTTTCTTCACTAGTTCTTGTTTCATGGTGTTAATGCTGGTTTTGCAGCAAAGAAATACTGTAACTTAGAGGCAACCCTTTTTTCTCCCCTTGGAGAAAATAGTTTTATATGCTGTACAGGGCAGTTAGCAAAGCTGGCTGTATGCTGTGTAAATTCTTGTCCAATCTAAAATTCTCATACAGAAATAATTTAAAAAGAATCCAAGAAAGTGTCTAGCAGTGTAAAGGGAAACACACAAGCATTCATTAAACAGTGGAAAAAAACCCCAAACAACCCACCACCAAGACACCAACACTTTCCGCAATGTTTATAGGAAGAGCTGCTGTTCATAGAAAGACTTCTCATGCATGGCAACAAGCTTAGCTTTAGGTACTCCCTTCACTTTCTTGCCTCAGAGAATACTGCCACAGGTGTGACCTTCAGGTTACAAAGTTGTCAGCTAAGAAAGGGAGATAACCTGTTAGGTTAAAAAAAAAAAAAAAAAGCCATATAACAAACAGAATGCTTTGCCATGCTGCTCCTCCCCTCTTCCCTGAAAGTGAGGTAATGAATCCATGTGAGCATGTTTCTTCCCATTGTTGTCCTTGCATAAGCTTGTCCCTAGGACTCGGCAGAAACTAGACCATGCTGGGTAGTGTTGTTGCACCAGTGTGTTCGCTCATTCCTGTGTTGCTCCATCCTCTCTTTTTGCATAGTTGGTGCAAGAAGTGTGGGCTTGCAGGAGAGCAATGCTGGAGCTTGAACCGAAGTTTCTGTGAAGATGGCAGGGCTGAGTTTGAGTGGTTTAAAGAAATATGATTTTTTTAATTTCTTTTTTCAGATGCTTTGTTACAGTGTTTCAATAGATGTGCTTCTTGCACATGTAGCTATCCATGCATTTCCTGGCTTTTTGAAGCCAGTTATTTTTTTTCCTCTGTGTGGTCTCAGTGCACAGAGCTATAACGCTGGGGGAAATCTGTAGAGTGTTACCTGATTTGCTGTCTCTGCACCGCTGCACAAGTGCCATGTTTCTTGTCCTCTTCTTTCTGTGCCTTGTCTGTGACTGAGCTAGAAACCTTTAAAGAGATCTCAGTGCCTGCCGTTGAAAGAATGTGTTCAGGTGCAGAAAGACCTAGCAGATAAAGTTACATTAGCAGAGAAATAATTTAGAAATTAGCATTAAAATGTGTATTTAAGTCACCTGTGTTTGCTACTGCATAGTCCTTTTAAATCCACTTTGATATGACCAAAATGTTATCAGAAGTCCTCTCTACTCCACCACACCCCACGCACCCCATCCACTTTCTGGAGCCACGAGAGGGAGCTCTGTTCTTTAAAATGATGGAGATGCATGTGTCAGGAGATGGAGATAAAATAGCTATTTTAGTATTCAAATTTCAAATTAGATTTATAGAAAAGATCTGTGGGTACATTATAAGGTGCTTCATCAATGTCATTGTTTCACCTTTACATACTCATCTGCTGGGTTCCTTTGAGTTTTCTTATGTTCAGTAGATCATGAATGAAATACTCCTAGTATTTGGTTAAAAACAATATGAAGTGTTTGGTACAAATTTGATAAGTTCAGCTTTCAGAGCATTATGAATCTTAAATAGTAATTACAGTATAAGAGTGTTGAATTCCTCATTGTACAGCTGCGTGAATTTTGCTATTGTAAAGTTTTCTCAATATTATCTACATATTTTCTCTTCAACAGTTCATCTCATCCCTTAAAGTTGTTAATGTGTTCTCTTAAATCCTCCTCATTCTCCTGTTTCATATATTTGAAAAAGGTTTGTAATGTCTTGATCCTTTAGTACTAAATATGCAAAAATTAAAACTTGGAAACACCTTGTGTTTTTCATAGATTCATTTCTTTCCCAGCAAGTATGCTGCTGTTCCACAGCTTTCAGGCTGTCAGTATTTTTCTTAATAAATAGAATGGAGCTAAATGCAGTATTTCTTATGCAGTCCAAATAGATCTACTTCCTCATTCCTTTTTCTTGATTCTTCATTGATTCATTCTTTCATATTGACCTTGCAGTTTCTGTAGTAGTACATTTTCAGCATGAGACTGTGACTGCTATAATTTAGTAATCTTTGCTTGTTTTGGATGAAAAAAAAACAAAGTAAAACCATTCTGATGCAGGAGGAGCACCCTGAATTTGTGTTCAGAGGCAATGGAGCACCAGTAGCAGTCAAAATCTGACCTACTGCTTCCTGCTCCTGTATGGAGTCTAGAGTACCTACACTTTCTTAAGAGACAACTGAATGTGTAGAGGCCAAAGGCACAGGTGTTTGATGCTCTGTGAAGCTGGTATACCTCGTTTGACAGTAGAGGCATGTATGTTGGCTTATCTCCATGGCTATTTCCAGTCTGTTTTAATTCTCTACCCTTGCTGCTAGCAGGTTCTCTGATAGTCATGCCTAATCTTTTCTTTCAGGGCTTTGTCTAAAACCTGGAAAGAAATTATCATACCACTTTTTTTTTTTTTTTTTTTAAATGTCGTTTGCTAGGAAATATTTAAAATAGCAGATAACCTAAGGGATATTGAGGTGAGGTCCATTGTCTTTACAATCATGAAACTACAGGAATCTTCTTGCTGTACTTATTTTGAACCCAGCAATCTAGAACTGATAATCACATTTGCCTTTGTGAATGCTTTGTACTTAGGTCTTCCTGTGTTGGCTTGGCCTTACTGGGTTTTATGTCATAGGTTGTTTTGTTCCTTTTCTGGAGTACAGGTGTTAGTAGGAGATCAGGACTATACTTTCCCAAGCTTGTCTCCAGTCTCCTCTTGATGCAGTCTTCCTTTGTCATTTTCTACCTTTTAGCACATTCTTTTGTTTCTTTTTCTTTCTTGTGAGTCATTCCTTTGAGTCTGAAGTTCCAGGCAATGGAAAGGTAATTGCTTGGACCAGCTCAGCTATATTTGCATATTTCAGAGACATCACCTGTCCTTCAAGTCTGTTCACTCTTCCTGCAGAACAGAGAATAATTTATGAAGCAATTCTTTTGCTTTCTTTATCCTTAAACAAAAATTTTTTATGCCATCAACACCTCCCACTGCTTTGAGTCCTTTGGACAGGTATCTGTGTCCTGGCTGCTTCATTTCTTGTATGTTCACCTGTTCTCTTTCTGCTTTACTGGCAGCAAATGACATGTTGCTTTCAGTGGCTTTTGCTGGTGTGTGTGTAAGTTTGGCAATGCTAACTACCTGCTCTCCCTACCAGCCACCTGCAGCTTACTGCCTATGTGTGCTTATTCTTCTGACCCTTTCTCTCACACTGTTCCTCTGTAGTACCACTGTTGTGGTGCTATGCTGCAGTCTCAGCAGTGGGTTCAGTGATCTAGGGAGGTTCACCTTCACAGGCTGGCTGTCTTGCATCTTTGTTCTCTAACTTTGTTCTCATGTACATGACTCTCTCTGTGGGCACTTCTAGTCCTTGCAGTTTTTGAGACAGTCTTGGTGGCTGTATTTCCATTTCCCCACAAAGCCTAAAATTCTAATCTGTGTCACGTATTCAATATCACAAATCCCCATTGGCTTTAAGCATTCAGTTTGGCCTGGGAGTTTGTATCTGCAGGGACTGACCACCCAGAGGCAGGACAGCACTTTTTTTGCTCAGCAGCATTGAACATGTCTCTAATTGGGTTCATGTTGCAAGCAGTGTGGCTGGAGGTGGGTACACGACACTGCACTGAGGGGGTTAGGAGCTGTTATTGATTGTTTCTCGTAACGAGGCGGTTATATGGCACAGCTTAAACAATAAAAATAAAGAATAAAAAAGCATCCAGATTTGCTCATCAGTTTTAGACTTCCATTTGCTGATTGCAGTTTTGGCATCTCTTGATTCTAAGTATTTCCTTTTCCTATTTCTTATATGCCACACTTACCAGTTCCAGCCTCAACAGCTTGTCATGCTACTAACTTCAATGCCACCCTTCCCCAGACACTTAGAGACCTTCTTTGTATTTGCTTTGACTGCTGAAACTTGCAGAAGGATGTAATGATTTTCTATTCCTATACTTAAAAAAAAAAAAAAGTTGCCATTTTAACTTGTTTGACTCAACTTCACCAGTAATGCACTTAGTAAGATTTCTGCTGTGTAATGAGAAAAGTTGCATGTTAGGAATCTGAAGAGCATAGACCAGTCTCTAAGGAAAAGCAGGAAGAGAGCTTGAGTTCAAAGAAAATAGACATTCATCAGACATCTTTTTAAGCTATTAAAGGTTTGACATTCCAGTGCTGATGTTTCCAGGGAAAAAGCTGCCAGGCTTTTTTTTTTTTTTTTTTTTTGTGGTATGATTTGGAGTGGTTTTTGTTTTATTTTGGTTTGGTTTGTGTGTTTGGAGTTTTTCTTCTTTTTTTTTTTTTTTTTTTTTTTTTGTTGTTGTTGGGTTTGGTTTTTTGTTTTGTTCCTTTGTACTCTGGACCAATATTCAATGGGAGTAAAATACCTCTATTGCTGTGTTGGTGTGGGAGCATAAAGTTGTGCTGTTTGCGGTAGTGGGAGAGGACACCTGGGGAAGAGACAGTCAGTCTCCTGAAAAAGAAAACAAATTTCAGAGTGAATAAAGTAGCAAATGCTCTATTGCTGCAGGCTCAGAGCAGTCTAGTAAGCTGGAAAACCTGCAAGAATAAAGCAAATTGATTTGTCCGGTGGTCAGTGGGTGTTTTTGCAGGAAGAACTGCAGGGGGCAATATTTGATAAGGTGGGTGTCTAGTTACCCTGTGCAAAGGACTGGGCTCCATTCCCCCTTCTTTCTGTTGAAACAGCCTTTTTCTATCACCTTTTAAATGTGACAAGCAAGTTGAAACTAAAACGTGGAAAAGGGAATTTTCAATTTGAGGATACAATGAAAACCAGGAGAAACACAGACTTGCAGAGGATCTGAGTTTGAATGTGTGCTTTTTGTAGATTGCACCAGGTGTTACTGAAATATTCTTAACAATTGATTTAAATTGATAAGCCTCTTGTATTGAAGTAGGATCTCAAAGCCAACTTAAAATTTCTGTAGTAACTCTAATACAAACTGTGTATCCAGTTAAAACAGGCATTCAGAAAGCCAAACCTAAATTTTTTTTAACTTTGGACTTATTGCTTAAACCTGGCCTGTTCATATCTGTAGCAAGAAGCTGTGCTCTACAGTTTACAGGTTTTATGTTTAGTCAACTTCTAAGAATTACATTAGGGAATGGTTAAATCATGCTCCAGTTTAAAGCTAAAATCTCCGAAATTTTTTTGGTTAGTACTGCAGGTCCATGTTATTTCTTCTAGAAGTTAAGAAATGCATTAGAAATAACGGTGGTCTGTAAACAAAATGAGTGCACTCATTTTGTTTTCCTGTTTTGTCTATCCATCAAACAGATGTCTCCCTTGACAATCTGTCCAAACAGCCACTGTTTGTGGTTGGGAAAGAGCAGCAGAGTGGTGTGGGCAGGATTACAAGGGGGATGGGAAGAGCAGGACAGTAAAGGACCCATTTAGGTCTCTGCCTGTCATGAGCAGCAGTGTATTCGCATACCTGCTGTGCAATTAGTTTGGGTAAATATCTCAATTTATGGCTTGCTATACTGGGAAGTCAAAAACTTTGAAAATAATGACTTTATTTCTTTTCTAGTATAAAAGCAATTTAATTGCGTCATGTAAAGTGGGGACTAATAGAATTACTGCTTTGCCCAGTAAAGCTTGCCTTCCTGTGCTGTGCTAATGCAGCATGCTGGGATGAGGAGCCTCCTGTGTTCTTGTGAGCAACACAGCAGTGCTGCCAGGGTCTTTGCTCTTCACTGCTCCCCTTTCTTTCTGGGTTTGTATAGATCCTTGTGTGTCACTTTGCCATAATGAATTTTGTGTTTGACTTTGTTTATTTTTACCTAAAGGTTAATAATTGTACTTAAAAGTTGTGACAAAATGCAGAAAACAAACTACACTATTTTATATATATATTTATATATATATATATAAAGTTCCTATTTCAAAGGATGACCACATTGGAAAAAAACAAATCACTGAGAATTCATCCTCTAATCAGGCTCCCCTTTAAAACAAACCAGACAGCAAGCCTGTTTTTTTGGTAGTGGTTTTTTGTTTCTTTAGTTTTTATCCTTTTAACAGAAAAGGAAGCACTAGAAATTAAGAAAAAAACCCAAAAACTTATCTATCTCAGGCTTCTAGCTCTGGGACATGTAAAACTGCAATGTCCTCTGGGTTTAGGCAAGCTGCAGAGTAGGGGTTTTGGTGAACCTCGTTTGGAATATGTCCTGATAGTTTGGAATATGTTCTAAGAGGGCTAGATCTTAACACACAGATGGATTCTTCTGCCCTGCTACCTTTTCCCAGTGTGAGGGACAGTCTCTAGCATACAAATAGAGTTAGTCGTAGGTGCAGCCTTCCTGTGGGAGGGAGTAATCTGTGCCATGCATGGCTAACAAAAGCTCACAGTTTGTGGGCACCTTATTTATACATGCAAGACTACAGGCAGAGTGACCCACCTTGTTTTAGCCAAGCTGTGAAAATGGTGGTTTATTGGCTGCACAAGTTAGGCCATGAATGTTTTGCTTTTGGAGCATGCTTTCAGAACCAATTTCTCTTACTAGCAAGCGGATGTTTTCTTGTTCCTGTTGTGTAAGACAGTAAAATATCACACTGCGAACATGAACTAAATTTCCCTGTACTTCTGCAATAAAGGCAGATGATGTTGCATCCTTTGCTTCCCTGTACCTTCTCATGAGGAAAGTGTGCTGATGCTTTAAGTACTTGATATAGATCGTACTCATAAACAAAACTGTCCATAGGTTATTTTCTGTCCCTTTCTTTGCACATGTAACTGCTTATCAATTTTATTCCATACAAGATAGCTCAACCTTGGCAAACCAAGTAGGAAGTAGTGTGTTGTCTACCTGCTTTGTTGTGTTGACTGTTAATTCTCTGAGCAGCAAATCAAATTCATTTTCCTACTTATACTTACTGGTTTTTAAAAGCATTACAGGCTCATGGGCAGTGCAAGTCCTTGCAGTACTCTGTGAGGGTAACGCTGACATCCCTTGGCTATTATTTAAGGGAGGAAGCAGATTAGTGAAACAGTACGTGTAACTTCTGTTTATAATGATGACAGTGTATATGGGAGCTGGTGGTTGTTTGCCAAGAACCCACGGCCTGAAGCTGGAGGTGTTAGAGAATGCTTTGTTCAAACAAGTGACTCACATGCCAGGCAATGTGGTGCTGTGTTGGTGGAGTTGTTATCTGTGGTGGTCTGGGATTTTGTCTGTGGACAGGCTTGATAATTTATAGGGCTTTTTCTCTTCTGCAGCTGCATTCGGTTGTAGAGCACAAAACAAAATGCCACATCCAGAGTGAGATTTCCAGTTTTTTGAAACCGTCTTTCTAGCAAGCTGTGCAGAAGTAAAAAAGTTAAAGTGAACAAGTGTCTCATAGTAGAAATACAAACAGCTGGAATATGTGTCAGCCTCCCACCCCTTGGGAGTTTGTTGGATTGGTCTCTTTGATTTTTACATCTCTGAAGAAATTTATGGTCTCAGCTCCTTTTATTTATGGCATTGCAATCCTCGTTCAAGTGATTGATTGAAATACAACAGTGCCAAGCTGTAAGCCTGTATTTTAGAAAGGTTGAAGCTTAGAAAGCAGGCCAGCAGTGCAAACAATTGTGTATTGCAAACTGGACTAGAATCCCGGACAGAGGTTGCCCATGTTCCTCTGTTTCTAAACTTTCTTAAAGTAAAAAATTATCATGATAAGGATTTATACCTCTTCTCTCTTGCTCCTTTTAACCTGCCTGGTCTTGGTAAAACATACTGTATGTTAAATACACAATCTTACTACCTCTCCGGGGATTAATTCTTTTGCTTGTACCAATGTTAGCCTCCATTTTTTCAGGTGGGAACCAGCAGTGCTGATGCACTATGTGTTAGTGTACTGTGAACAGCATAATACATTCTCTCACAGCTACTTGAATATAGTAGTTGTTTTCTAGAATTTCAAACAAAAAATTGAGGGACTTTTTGGTTTTGGCTATCAAAGTAGGGATTTTTGTTGAACATTTAAGCAAAGATGAAATATTCTTTCCTTTTGAATTTTTCAATTAATTAATTTTCATCATCCCACACTGATGCAGAAAAGTATCTTATACTGTCTGGAATGTATTCTGAAAAAAGAATAATTAGAGATATAGCTCTGTTTTGCTGATGCTGCTTGTGCTGCTGCAGCACAGTGAGTGATATGTGTGGCATCCCAGTGTCATGATTCCTTAAGATTAAGACACTGCATGCTAGCCAGATATACCAAAGGCAACTGGGGGAAAAAAAAAAAAAAAAAAAAAAAGTATCAAATTAATGGCATTCAATTATGACAGGAGGTAATAGAATGAGGCAAGATACTTTGCTGTGTAACTTCCTGTGCAGCAGGGACCCAGTTGCTTTTTTTTCTTTCCCACTTAACAGATAAGTAACAGAGTTTGCTGTATGGCTCTAGTGCACAGGTAGCAATTCCACAGGACCTGGCTATTCTGTGATCCTTCAGCTGTGGGATTGGAGGCATGTGGGACAGTTGAACTCTGGGATCTTAAAACTTTATTTGAGCAAGTGCTCTCCTAGCTGCAAAAGCGTATCAGCAAAGGACCATGAGATCCTTTAAGGTAGTTGCTGCTATGGCTGAGTTAACAGAAAATGGATAGGTGCTCATACTTCCAGGGACAGCCCAAGGTCTTGGCTTAACTTGAGGTGGCAATTTATTGCCACCTTGAATTTGTTAGGATGTCAGACCACAAGCTGAAGTGGCTGAGATGTAACCAGGTATTGCCCCTTGCCATTTTGGCCTTGAGGTGGCAGTTTCTGGCAAGGTAAGGAAGGGTTTTTAATGCCATGTGCAGTTTTCAGTTGTTGCAGATTTTAGCAGCAATGCTGCTTCTCCCCAGCAACAGAAATGTGGGTAACGGCAGTATTGAAAAGTTTGTTTTTATGAAGCAATTGTGTGAGGCTGGAAGCAGAAAAGGCCAGTGTTGTGGTGTCGTGGTTTAAGCCCTGTTGGCAAGTCAGCCACACAGTTTCTACTCCCCTCCCCACCCCCACCCCCACCCCCCAAGGGATGGGAAGGAGAATCGAAAGAATGTAACTCCCATGGGTTGAGATAAGAGCAGTCCAGTAACTAAGATATAACACAAACCACTACTGCTACCACCAATAATAATAATGATAAGGGAAATAACAAGAGAAGAGAATACGATACCACCTGCTGAAACAAGCCCGACCAAGCAGAGAGTGCCCTTCCGGGTAACTCCCAGTTACCTTCCAAGCATGACGTGCTGTGGTATGGAATGCCTCTTTAGCTAGTTTGGGTCAGGTGTCCTGTCCCTGCTTCCTCCTGGCTTCCCCTCCTCCCTGGCAGAGTATGAGACTCACAAAGTCCTTGGTCAGACCAACCATCAGTATTATCAGCTCTGTTCCCAGGCCGGAAGTCAAAAACACAGTGCTGCACCAGCTACTAAGAAGGAGAAAAATGACTGCTACTGCAAAACCCAGGACATGTGGCATGCGAAGTGACTCCACCAGCAATTAAAACTTTTGTGTTAGGTTAATTTCTGTACTGGAACTCCACTAGCTAAAACAAATTGGAAAATTGAGCTTTTGGTAGTGCTGAGCACCATTAAAAATTGGTCTGGGGAGGTTGCAGCATGGACTGGCAGAGAAGAGGTGTTGAACCAAAGCAGGATGCTGCCATGGGCTATCGGGAGGTAAGCAGGCAGTGAGACGCAGTTAGGAGTTTGGGGCAGAGGCAGAAAGTGGAGCAGGCTGAGTCAGCCTGATGTAACAGGAAGTTTAGAAGTGGAGGAAAACCAAATAGGAAGTTGCAAGGGGAGGTGAGGAGGACCAGGAGGGTAAGAGGACCTTTCTCTGATCAGTCTTAGCGTCCTGCTGGCAAGGTCACTTCCCAAGCAGTGGAGAGCCTGCCTGACATCCATTACCCCAATATTTTTTTGGGTTGCCCAGAAACCTAGAAAAGCGTGATCGAATGCACCCAAGTCCTGTCACCCTGCATGGCAAGCAAGGTCATCAGTGAGGGTAGGAGGAGCAGGGGGACAGTATTCTCTGCTTGTGATATGAGATGGGTATTCAGAATATGGGCTTTGAATTGCTCTGCAGCTCGTCCTGGAGCTCACAGTAGCCTCTCATCAAACTCTTGCTCCTGTTTTGTCCAGAAACCCACCAGGCTGTGCTAGCAGTTTGACTGCTTTAAATGGAGAAGGGTACAACCTCTTAAATTTTTCAAAGTAATGTAAACTGCTGCAGAACTTTCAGCCTGCTGTGTCAGAGGCTGTTAAAATTAGGAATTTATGTAGAAATTAAGGGTTTATCTTAGTGTGGAGTATATAATGGCTTGATTTTTAGGTGTGGAGTTGTAGACGTGTACTTGATAGTATTCAGACACAGGAAGGGGCCATGTACCCTGCTGCTTCACATGGCTATGTAAAGGCTGGTTTAAAAGAGAGAATGTGTTAATTAAAAGTGGCATATGCTTTTGGTTAGGAGAAATAGCTTTAAATTTTTTGTGTGTAAAACAAGCTATAACATAATTAGGCTGTTTCTGTAGTGAAAATACAGCTTTTCATGTTAGAAAAAGGTTAAGTGGTTATGTTTAGCTTGCTCTTTACACAAAGTATCAAGGAGGTATTGAGGGTAATTACTGGAGATTAAGATTTTGTTTGGATGTTGGTAAGGCATTGGTTAATGTCTTGTAAAGGCAATTTGTTTCTTAGAGTGGAAAATAAGTTGTATTCTTTAAAGTGTGTTGTCTAGTACTTAGACACTTGGGCACTATTGTACCCAATTACTCCTATTGAAAGAAAAGATGGCACTCCTTAAATGTCTCTATAGCATTCTACAGGTATTTTGAGCTGAAGTAAACACCACAAAACACGTTAAGGTTCTGACACACAGCAATGCACGGCACTAAAGGCTGTTCAGCAGACAGCTGTCTCCAGATCCTACTGCATCCTTCTGGCTGAGCCTGCAAAGGGTTACACTGTAACTTCAGAAACCTGTTCCTGCTGGGATGTTCTGTAACCTTCCCTTGCCTCTGTGGGGACAGGGACCCGTGAAGAACTGTTTATTCTGCTGTTTCTGAGTCTGCAGAACTCATGAATTCACTGGCTGCCTTCACAACCTAGATCTGTTGGAGGAAACAAATTTCAGTGGCACTGGTCAAGCAGCCTTTGAGCTTTTCCTTTTGTAAATGGGGAAATTTTGCCTTTGCTGATGCTGTGTTGGCCCAGTGTCAGTCCAGCAAGTAGATGACAATATGTCAACAGGCAGGCTGGGAGTAGGGGCAGACGTCCTTTCTTTATTTCCCAAAAATTAGTGTTGCCTTCAGCTTTCCGGTGTCAGAGCTGGAATGTTTCACCCCAAGCTATGTGGCTGTTTAGTGTTTTCAGTTTGGCTTGGAATACATTTCTTGCTCGTACAAATGTCTTTGTAAATCTATATGAATTAATATCTTGTGATTGACACAAAAATAAACAACACCCCCCCCCAAAGAAAAACCAAACAAAAAACCCAACAAACAAACAAAAACCCAAAAACAACAGCAATTGCAGTACAGGCTGTGTTTGTATCTACAGCTTGGTCCCCTCTGCCTGGGCATTTGTGGATTTTCATACGGAAATGTGACAGAAGTGTTCGATTGCTTCCAGGACTGACAATGCAATGCTCTGTGTTCTCCTCATAAAAACTCTCCATTTCTGTAAGCTGCCTTAAGCTGGAAGAGTGCAAGCAGGCTGCTTGCTTCATCCTTTGGTCTACAGACACTGGGAGTCTGCAAGCTACTGCAGAGTCCACTAAAAGGGCATAAGGAAACAAGAGTCTGCTGGTGGTCTTGTGTTTGCCAACTCTATATCTGTTTTAAATTAAAAACAAAACAAAACAAAAAAAAACAAAAAAAAAAAAAAAACCAACAAAACCCTCTACAAATCAAAAAACTGTTGGAAGCCATTCCATTAGATTCTTTGGATTGAGCACATTATTCCATTCCGTGCATATGTTGATGTATACAGTGAGTCATGAAATCATGGCTACTAGCAAGTATAGAACTTGCTCAAAATTATGTTAAGCATTTTACATTTATTTCCACTCCCCTGACTGTCTTTACTACTAATTTCCAAATGTGATTATGGTGCTGTTATTAATTAACTCGTTGTAGGTTATATGAGTAATCTACAAGCCTTTGTTCTAGATCACACCGCTGTTTAACTATGACGTAAATTATAGTATGTTTGGTTTTATTTTTTTAATGTAATCTCGAAAATGTTTTCCCTTAGATTGATTTTTTTTTTTTTTTTTTTTTAGAGGAAATTCTGTGATGAGATTTAAAAGAATCAGAAACTTTTTTATTATTATTGTTATTATGTAGCCGTTAATGGAGTAGTAACTAAACCGTCCCTGCAATATTTAAACCAAAAAAGCCACAACCCTGCATTATCCCTGGGAGCGTACTGCTGTTTTGGTAGGACATCGTGCTCAATGGTACAGACCCCCAGTCGTCTCTTGAAAAGGCTCCTGGTGCTGAGTCATGTACACGCTCTGGCTGAGCTGCTGCTGGGAGTCCAGGAGGATTGTTGAGAGAGGAATATTAAAATAGTCTGTTTATGATAGCCATTAATATGACTGGTGCAGGGGGTGCAGTGGCCTTTTGTGAAAGGTGGCTTTGCATCACAATGTAATGGGGAGGTTACCCTCAGCCAAGGTGTGTTTTCATCTTGTTTGGATGTAACTGGCCTCTGCTAGTCTGTAGAGAGTACCAATAAATGCTGAGCTCACCCATTTTAGTAGAGAAGGGAGAACTTTATGAATCCCACTCAAGTATTTAATATGGTGCCTAGTTTCATAGATGGCTTTAAAAAATCCCTTTGGTAGCATCACCTCTGAAGGGTTAATACTTACCTTCCCTCCTGCTGCAGGTAGTGTGAAGTTCAGCTGAGCTGTAAGATGCAGGTGGAAAATACCTTTGGAAGAGGACATTGTCCTCATTTCATGCTTCATTAGCTGCCCTGCTGGGGGACTCTCCTGCACTGCTGTGGGGTCAGGAGCCCCCCACAGTGCTAGGACATGTCCTCCCTGTCCAAGAGCTCTGGTCTTTGGACCACCTGCATTTGGGGTGGAGAGCATCCTCCTCCCCTTGGTTCTCCTGGCATTGGCCTTAACTAGCAAAGGAAAAGACAGCAGCAATTATGGCACACACAATTAACGAGCTTCTAATCTCCAGCCTTGTGTGTAATTGCTGCTGTCAAATACAATTAGTGTCTGCCCAAGTTCCCTTCCCAAGGGGATGGCCAGGCCACAGCACAGAGGAAGGGAGGGGAAGGGGGGAGGGCAAGGGTCTGAAATTTTAGGAGAGTTTGTTTTCTTGTTGCCTCCCTAATAATCCTCACTCCTCAAATTGTGTCCAGAAATGTTAATCCAGAGCATTAAGGGGACATGGTAGCCAGCAAAGCAGGCCTTGCAGTCATGTTGGGTTAACTCTGAGGTGTCTTCTGTAAAATTTCTCACCTGCAACTATACCAGCTTAATTATACTTCAATTAGCACACTTCAGGAATTTACCTGTACCTCCATGTGAGCCTGACAGGGTTACAGGACATTGCCTGTCCCATCATGGCAGTAGAGACTGGAGTTTTTATCATCTCCCAGTTGTAGTCTGGGGAGCTGGGACATGGGCCAGGGTTTCTCCTGCTGCTGCCAAGCATTCCTCGGAACATCCAGTGCTTGCAGCTCCTCCAGGCTTGGTGACTTGGGACCCTTGGTTGCACCCCAGAACCTTGAGGACATCCTGCAAGGCTATGGCAGACTTTGGTTGCTTCTCTGGTGGCTGCTGGAGGCTGCCACTTTGCTGTTGAGCAGGGCGTTACACTGTGCTGCTGATGTGTTATATGCATCTTTCTGCACACTGGCATGGGGCAAGGTAACGTGTGTCCCTGGAACAGTGATGGGTTCTACACAGGAAGATCAGAGTGTGCCACGCAGACACCTGCACCTGGATAAATGGGTGAGCTATAGGAAGGTGAATTACACAGAACAAATGCAGATTGGAATCTGCACTATGTATTTGCTGCAGCAGAAACACCTGAGAAGTTTTGATGGTAGTAATTTTGTTGGGAGTGTTTCTTGTCTCCTTCCCATAAAGCTAGATACAGCTGCTACAGTGGCTCAAGTTGCCTCACGCTCAGAGGGAGAGAAAAATAATTCAATAAGTAGTCTCTGAAAACAACCTGAGATAACTTCTTCCATGCACTGTAGTGCCTCAGGTGTGAGATCCTGATGTATAGCTCTCATTTAAGTTGCCTTACTTTTCTGTTTCCAAGATGCCTGATGATGAAGAACTTAAATCTTGACCATTTTAAGGCATTAGCCAGCATAACTTCAAAGATAAGTATTTTGATCACATGAGCCTTTTTACTGATGGCTTTCTCTTTTTCTTAAATATCTACTTATGTGAAGCTACTTTAAGGGTTTTGGATGTGGAGAAAAGCCAGAGTGAGATGTGAGGGAGTTGGGGGGAATGATAGATGTGCTGTGTAACTCAGCCATGTGCCTTGCCAAACTGCTATTGCTGCTGTGTGCTGGGTGTCTAGACACACAGAACTAGCCAAGCAGAGTTTTCATTTTGCTTTGGATAAAACTGGGATATCCTATGTTTAACCCATGCCTAGGATCTAGCTCTTTTGTTAACTCCAAGTGATGTGGGGTATTTTGGGTGGATTTTTTTTTTTTTTTTTAAGGTTTACTGAAACCTGTGTTGCTCCTGCTGTTTTGTGGGATCTTTGTAGAACTTCTGTGTACTTTTCTGTCAGATTCATAACATATATATGTCATGCATATAAAATATGCCCTCCACATAAAATAGCTTACCATTTTACCAATAGCATACCATTCGGTCCAGTTCAGTCCCAGCTAATCACAGATGGTAAGTTCACTTGCATCTCTGTAACGAGTTCTGGCACGTGAGTTTGAAGTGAGTCATCAGAAGGGCCTTTGCAAGTGCCATCTTGTTAAATCTGTTATAGCTTGTTTTGTGTAGATTGGAACAAAGCTTGTGCTTGGACATTAAAAATAATAAATCCCTGTCCTGTCTTCAGGAATACAGCAAGAGGCTGACCCACCAAACCAACCCTGACAGGAAGCTACCACTCTTCCTCTTAGGTGGTAACTTTCACCCTGCTCCCTAAAAGTGCAAGAGGAGAAATGGGTTGTGCTGTGACTATGGGAAACTTTTAAGACCAGAATAGAAGGTGAACTTGAAAGCCTCACAAAGAAAATGTTTGTCTAATTGTTTTTTGTTTCCAGAATGATTAGTATGATAAAGCTATCTTCTCTTTCTCCTTTATTTTTTCAATCATGATTAGGCTTTAATGTTGTTAGAGCTTATAAGTGAGTTTGAGCTACTGTCTTGTTGAAGAGTAGATGGACCTAAAATTTTCAGTGAGGCATTGGACAGGGTTTTTTAATGTGTCTGTCATTATATGTTAACCTCTGAACTGGGACACAACGTCTATTTTATGGCTGACAACAATTTAAAAGTATACATCTTGACATCGTGGATAAAGGAAGAAGGGGGGTGGAGGGGAAAAAAAGAATTAATGATGTTAGCAAATATTAGTCCCTGTATTTCCATTTTGTTCAGAAAGTGGTTGTCAGGCTTTGAGGCTGTTTGGAGCAACATTGTCAGTGACAGCCAGTCAAGATGCAATTGTACCTTGAATCAAGCTGCTCTTTTATTGACAAGTACAGTGCACTGAGGCAGGGATGAGGATACTCTGCTGTCTTTTCCAGGAGGAGTGTAGCTTTTCTCCTGGCATTCCTGGTGACATTTAAGGATAGTTCTGGGCTTAGTGGAGTTCCCTGCACCAGTCGGAGAGCACATTGGGAGTCGGGGGAGTTGAAAATGTCTCTTAATGAGTACATATGCTGCATACTGAAGCATGTATTTGCCCATGATTTATGCTAGCTTTGGTCAACCAGATCCACCTACCAAAGTTAACTGTCAAGACTAATAGTGACTTTGATATCAGCCTTAATTGTACACAAGCAACAAAGAATCAGTGGGCAAGAATTAGGGAAAACCCAGAGAAATTCCAGTGCCTCTTAAGGCCCAGAATTTTTATATGCCACTGTGTGTGCTTTGACACTTGAGTGCAATCCTCCAGAGTTTCTTCCAATGCTGTCACAAATTCCCCTTTATTCCCACAGTTCTTAACTGGCAACCCCCTCATGCTCATGCAGCCCACAGTAATTTTGCCTTTCCTACAGCATGCTCTCACATGGCCCTGACTATGGGTAATACTGCTGTCATCTCTGTTGGATTCAGGCTGCAAGTTATGGGAGCCTGGGATCATGTTATTTCTTGACTGTCATTAGTTACATGTGCATCTGCAGTGCTTTTGGACAGTGCTGCCAGCAGTGAAAGAAATTGAGCTGGCTTAATTGAGAGCCACATAGTTAATTATTAGTGCCTTTTTTTAACGAAGGAGAAAGAAAATTTGCAGTGTCAGTTTTTAATTTCATTGTGGTTTTTCAAGGTAATGTAACTTTAAACTTACTGGTGATTATCAGTGTATATGTAGCATTTGCTTTATCTTTCCAGCTTAAGCCCTTTTCTGCTGTTAGAAATATCAAGAGATTTAAGGAGGAAGGTGCATCTGCACATTACTGATCACTTCAGCCAGTATGAGCGATAAATAAAAACACTGGTTCCTGTTAGTACAATAGCTATGACGTGGTTTGGAAGGAGCAACTGCTGTCTCACCTCTTTCATTACCCAGTTTGGTATGTCGTGCTCAGATATTGCGTGCGAGTCCCTGGCAGGCTGGGTAGTACAGATATTGGAAGTGGGCAGATGAGCTCATGGTATAGGCAAGTTGTCAAGGGTGGCTGGAAAGAAACCAGTTTGTATCTGCGTCGAGGCAGAGTTAACATTTTTGGGAAGAATCATTCCTCATACCCTGAGCAGATTCCCCTTGGGAAGTTCAGTGGTGATGAATGGTGGAATCTTGATGCTGTCTTTCTTGGCTTTGCAGAATAGGGGCACACATTAAATCCTGAGAAGAGAGCTGAGACTTTTCCCGTACATTTTTCATAAACTTGTTCTATATATTGAGGACTGTGATGGAATAAGCTTAGTTCAACATTCATAAGTTGAATATTGAGTTACCTATTTCTGTGTGAAAGAGATAAAAACTACTTGGACAAAGTAACCTGTATATGGATTAAAAGCCACATAAAAGAGAAGTTTATGCCTGAGCATTTTTGGGAAAGCTTTTATCGCTAAGTTTTCCAATGACCATATGTGTCTACTTTTAATCAATATGATTAGTCTTTGGTAGAAATGCATTGGTTGTGCAAAGAAGGTGAACTTAATCCAAGAAAACTTTTTTACAATTTCTGCCTCTAGAAAGATGAAATGTATTTTCTCAAGTGTTGTTTCTGACTTGAGGGGGGAAAAAACAACAATCAAAAATTGTAGTGGGAAGAGATGAAAGAATATAGATTAAAAAATATTGGTTGAATGACCACTGTCCCTCAATACCAAAGAAGATAGACTAGTTGTGAATATAGCTTTGTTTAATAGAAATAACTCTTGCATGTACTAGCAGATGATCTGAAATTAATTTTCTTTACAAGTGGTGTGGCAGTAGCTGGCAGACAGTAAGGTTCTTTGCGCATGTCCTGGGTTCAGCAGTAGCAGTCAGTTTTTCTCCTTCTTAGTAGCTGTTGCAGCACTGTGTTTTTGACTTTCAGCCTGTGAACAGAGCTGATAACACCGATGCTTAGACTGACCAAGGACTTTGTGAGTCTCATGCTCTGCCAGGGAGGAGGAGAAGCTGGGAGGAAGCAGGGACAGGACACCTGACCCAAACTAGCCAAAGAGGTATTCCATACCATAGCACATCATGCCCAGGATGTAGAATGGAGAGTGCCCGGAAGGGCTGGATCACTACGGGGTGGGGGCGAGGTGCCAGTCGGTGAGCGGTTGTATTCTCTTCCTTGTTATTTCCTTTATCATTATTACTATTAGTGGTAGCAGTAGTGATTTGTGTTATACCTTAGTTATTAAACTGTTCTTATCTCAACCCGTGGGAGTTGCATTCTTTTGATTCTCCTCCCCGTCCCTCCAGAAGCGGAGGGAAGAAAGGTGGGGGGGAAGTGGACTTCGTGGTTCTGATTTATGGCCTGGGCTTAAACCACGACAGCGCATCTTGAAAAAATTATTCAGCATTGCACTGTAAACACTGAAGCCATTTCCCATCAGGGAAGAACTTTGTGTCACATTTAACTATGTAATTTGGAGAAAGCCTACTTGCCTAGGCTGGTATTCCTAAACTACTAGGAATAGTTTTGGAAGCCAATTTCCTTTCTGTTTTTTTCTTAAATTAAAAAAAAAGAAAAAAGAGAGAAAAAAAAAAAAAAGTCTGTGATACTTGTAAACCTAAATCTTATAACTTTGGGTTGGTACAGAAGGGAGAACTGAAAGGTGGAACTGGTTGGGCCAGACTGGGCAGAATGTAGAAGTAAATGTATTATGGGAAAACAGTAAATTGATTTAAAACAAAAGTGACCTAAGGAAAGAAGATGAATGTAAACATGGTTCACTTTTTAAAAAAGTTAACATCCTTCTAGGTAGAATTCTGATGAGGCAGCGATGCTTTCTGGTGTAAGCAGCAATGTATTGCAGCTACTGAGACTGCTAGAGGTTAGGGTGGCTTTCCTTTGGCTTCTGATCTTATTCACCCTGGGTGTACCAGTCTCTTATCACAGAAAGCCACAGAACTGTTCCGCTAACAATAGCATGTTGCAGTTAATGGGCTGGCTTTACAAGGAAATACTGCTGTGAACTGCAAACCAGTTTTGACTGCGTACCTGAAGACCAAGATACTAAGTGCTACAGAAGAGGTAGGGTTTCTGGTACTTTGTACCCTTTAATAGGGTCAGACTTTCAGACAGCAGGCCACTTCTTCCTTTGTGGAAGTCTGGCATCAATGTAAAGTCAGCCAATTGAAGATCCCAAGCCGCAGGATGTTTTTTTGAAAAGATAGGGCTGAGGCTCTGTATCGATCAATCATTATTCTAATTGTGCATTTCTATTATGGTAGGAATCATTCAGAATCCTAGAGTTCCTGGGAGTAAATCATTTGGAAATGCTGCCCATTATAAAATTTAATTTTAAATCTATGTTAAATAGATTTATAAAGGCAAGCTTTGCAATCTGGTAACATAACATTATGCTATCTCACAGAGGCTCAGCTTTTGGGTCCTAAGGGGCCACAGCTGGGAGTGCTGCAGAGGCAAAGCTTTGGCTCGTTGTGAGCAGGACAGCAAGGCTGCCAAACCTACCTTTCGGGTGACCCTTCTGGGCCACCTTCAGAGGAACATTGATCTGATTTGCTGAGACATCCATCCACCTGTTCTTGATGGAGTAAGGTTGTGAGGTACTGTCTGCCATAAAGATGAGCCTTCCAGAGGGCTTGTCCTGTCTTTGGGGCAGGAGAAGGGGTGGGAGATGGGGGATGGCACAGGCTGGAGTGGGGTGGGAGGCAGCATGCTGGACCAATCTTTCTTTTTCTTTCAGATGACAGAGAAGAGGGGAAAGGAAAGCAAAACTGCATTTGGAGGCCCAGTTGTCAGCTCATTATATCAAGAAGAAACAATCAGGTGATTATCTGCACTGGATAATACAGTTAAAACCAGTATTTTTCTGTTTTTCTAATTTAATTTTGTTAAGCCCTTTTTTTTTTTTTTTTTTTTTTAATATTGCACAAGTGTGGTGGCAACTACAACAGGATAATAAATGACAGGAAAGAACTTTTCAGGTCCATAACCATTTAAATCAATAAGTGCTTGTATCATTGCCAGGTAGTAACCTTTCCCTAGCACAAGATGTGGAGGAAGGGCAAGGTTTCCCATTTTTCAGTTATATGGCTAAAAAAGGTAATATTGGATGTTTTTAATAGAAAGCTATTTAGACACTATCTTTTTCAAATAGTTATTTCTTTACCAATACATTCATTAAAGATTGTTCAGTGAAGATTTTAATGTTGGACAATGTTTGCCTTCAGGGAGAGTTTGTACCTTATATCAAATTAATTTTTTCTAGCTTCTGCAGCTAGCATAGCAGAAATGCATTTACTGAACTGGAATGGCTGCTATTTAAAAACTGTCAAAGTGCAAGTAGTAAATGACGTTAGCTACTGAATAAGGACAGCTGGTTGTTTTGTTTGGTTGGTTTTTTTGCTGTTCCAGACTACTAATCATGGGTATAATATTAACTCCAATACCTAAATGATTGCCTGGAAAGGATCTTTCAGAATAGTGGTTTTAGTTAAAATGAGCAGTCAAGGAACAGTAAATTTTTGAGCAGTGTTTGCTGTCGTGTTGCAGTCACCCATTTATGTGTATGTAATACCATTTGTTTTATTGAATGTCTCGCATCATTTTAGTACCAGGAAATTAAAAGATAAACACTGATTCCTCTACACACAGCTTCCCAAGCTTGCTAGATCTTTCCCAAAGTGTTAAATCTCTAACACAGCAGTTCTTTGACTTGTTGTCACAAACTAATGAAAAATAAATCTTGAGAAGGTGGCTCCAAACCCTTTGCGAGGAGCTCAGGTAGAAATTGATATGGCTGTTGCGTGTAAGCCAATAGAGTGGCAGTTTTGTGCTCAGCAGTAGCATGGGCACTTAACCTTTGTTACAGTCCACTTTCTAGTGAGGTGAAGCAGTTGGCCTGAGTAGCCTTCTCTGCCTTGCATGGAGAACCAACACATTTTTTAACTTGCCCCTGGACCTTGACCCAGAGGTACTCAGATATGACGCTGGTTTATCGCACTGTGTGGGGAATAGCACTTCTGCTAGCCACAAGCTCCTTTTTCTTCCCTGCTCTGTCAATGTATGTCTCAGCCAACATCCTTGTTGACAGTTTGTGACTTTGTGGTTTAAATCCTGTTTGAGCTCTTCTTTTAGGAGTAGAGCATATCAGTGCTGCCCAGTTTTGGGTGTGAAGTATGATATATGCTTAGTCTTACAGTAGTTTGAGTCTTGGCTATCCCAAGTACTGCCTGTGCCCCTTCTTGGGTGTGAAATACAGCACAATATACTGCAAAGCAGAGTTTGCTCTGATAGGCTTGACTAGTCTAAATTTTGTCAAATTTTTGGTTTTATTTCCATGAGAACATGACTTCTGCAGGTCTTGAAAATAAGTACAGCTTCAAATATTATTTTTTTTTTTTTCAAGCATCCCATGAGAATGTACGTGCTGTATGTTCAGTATAGCATAGTTGCAGCCTTTACAAAATGAGGCTGTAGGCAGATGTAGTCTCTGACACAGATAGAATAGGGTGATTCTGCTAAAAGTGAGTTAAATGAAGTCTCCTGACTGCTGTCAGAATGGAAGCTCATGTGGTCTGTTAGCACAGAGTTCATATAGCACATAGTTCATAGGGTACAGTGCCTTCAGTTGCAAGATAGGAAGTGAGTAAGTGTTGTCATCATTTCACCCACGTGCAGGTTGTACAGATTCAATTTTCTCAGAGTTGCCAATGTACTATGGCTTTTGTCTACTGTTCATTCTCTTACTGGAACAGGAAATATATGTGTGCAACCACATCTTTAATGGTGATAAGTATAATAGTAAAAGCGTAGTCCTAACAGCAAAATTGCCCTGGTACCAAACCTGCAAGCAGATGAGCCAGAGGAAGGTGACTTCAGACATTGTTTGGCATCCAAGGTTATCCTAGAGCAGGAGGTGATTTGGTTTGATAGTAATACTGCTCACCTGAGAAGGGTGACTTTAACTGAGGCTGTCAGTGATTACTTATAAGAGCACAAAGTTAGCATTCAGTAGTACTTCAGTGCATTTGGAAATAGAATGCAGTCTTTGAAAAATGCATTATTTTTTCTAGAGGAAGAAAATGAAAATAGTTAAGAGGAAAGAAAACTTAATAGCCTAAATACATATACTTAAATACATTAATAGTTACAGGTAAGTCCTTGCTGTAAGTTCAGTTTATATTGTGTATGCTACCTTAAAACCTAAGATCTGAGAACTTAGATGGAGGCTATTTTATTGACTCAGTTGTCTGTTGGGCCTACTGAAGCTTTACAACAAGCTTACAAAAACTGAGATACAAGTCAAAGCACACAGGGCTGTTGATAGGATAAATATTTTTTAATTACAGGATCATAATAAGGAAGCCCAGAATAAGAAAAAAACCCCAACCCTGTGTTTTATATATTAAAAATGAAAACTGAAGTCCTCATCAGCCCCCGGGTACTGACAGACTGCTGAAAGCAGTTTCTCAGGCATTATTCTGCCAAATACAGCCTGCTGTATGCCCTTTAAGATTCTGCTGATGCAAAGGCAGGAAAAGGCTGTCTAATTTACAGGGATCCTCAGAACCTCACCTTGCACTGGGAGATAGACAAGATTGCAAGTGTGGGGTTTTGAAGGTTCACTTATTTTATTCTTGCCAGAAGCTTCTGAACAGTTTGTCAAACAATTAACATGCTCTAATCTTCTGCTATGTAACAGAGAGATGAGAGATTTTGTTTTAAATAGTGTAAATCACTAGTTTACCCTCAGCAGTAAATAACCAAGCAAAGCAGCAATGCCATTGCTTTCAAACTGAGTGTCTAAAATTATGTGTAAGTAATGCTTACATTCCTTTTGTGAAATGAAATGCTTTGGGTTTAGAATGCAAATCTGTACATGTTGGACAAAGTGGAGTTAACCATACCCTACTCTGAAGTCAGGTGGATCAGAAGTAGGAGGAGCTGGGATTGTGCCAGGGCTGATTTTGCCTTATCACTAATCTCAAATGTTTCTGGTTTGAGAACAAGATATAAAAATGGTCAGTCTGGCTCACTGAAGTACAGCACTGTGATTCCAAATAAATTCAAGAGCATCCATAGAAACAGGTTATACTGATCTAATTAAATCAATTTAGAAAGAGAACTGGTTAAATCAGTGCAATCTGGGTATTCGGAGATCAATCTTCACATCCAGAGGTCTCTTGAGCTAATGAGGCATAGCAGTTATTTACTTTGGGGTGCTGGTCCCTGGTCATCAATTAGGGGTCATTAATAAACCCTGGCAATAAAGAGCTCAAGTACCCCCAGTGACTAATAGGGAGCAGTTGCAGAATATTAGCATAGTGCTCTGCCTCTGTGTTTCTCTGCAAATCACTTCTCTTACTTCGGGCATTACACAAAAATAATGCATGATGGGACTTGGAGGTTCCCCTGGAAGGGAGAATATAAAAATTATCTGCATTTTCAGGCTGGGTATAGTGGCAGGGTTTTTACTGCTGCATAAAGCTTTGTCTCTTTTCTGGTGTTATACCAGAACAAAAGCAGTAGTAGTTGAGCTGTTTCATGATCACATAGCTATAATTAGTTTCACAAACCTGAGAAATGAGCAGTGAGATGAGGTTGACTGTGTCACCAATATAAATCTAATCTAACACACAAACTGAGGGAGATGCCAAAAATACCATGACATTGGAAATTCAACTTTATTTTGCAGCATTTTTTTTTAAGTGGGGGCAAGGGCAAGGCAGTTTGTGTTTCCAGTGCAGGAAAGCATTGACTTGGCAGATGGAGAATGCAACAAATGTTGCAAAATGTCTGTCCCTTTCCGCTAGAGGAGCCCTCCTGCACCCTGCCATGAGCTGCTCCCAAGTGGCTTCAGCATGCTAGCTTGGGGATTACATCCACTGCTTGGCATGGAGGTCTCCCTAAGCTATGTTTTACGCTTTTGCCATCCCGAAAGATGCTGTAGAAACCCTTGCCTGGTAGAGACTTCCATGCTTTCCTGTAACATTTAAGAATGACCCCAGTTGCAAGTGGGGCTCTGTTTAGGCTCATGGTGCAGAGCAGGCACCCCTCATTTGGGAGCCTGTCTGATGCCGTGTAATCTATCAGAATTGTATTAATCCCACTAACGCAGCCACCATCTGGCCCTGCTGCTGGGCCGGCTCGTGCGAGCCCCTGTGATGGATGGCCTTGGGAATTGATTAGTTGTTGTGCGAGACAAATGAACTGTTTTGGCAGAAAATACCAGAGGTCGCTGTGTGTGGTCAGGCACAAAGGCTGCTGAATTTTAAAGAGCTGCTTCCAGCATCCATTGCAGGGATGCCACTTTGGAGTTGCGATAGCTTTTGAGGCAAGCCCAGCACTCTGGAGCATGTTTTGGGTTTTGTGCTCTCCCTCTAACTCTGCTTTCAGGAACACCGGCACTGGAAATGAGCACAAAGCTGCAGTGGTGCAGGAGCCAGAATCCTTGCTGTGTTGGGAATTACAGGCTCATGCTGGTATTATCTGCGTGTTTGGGTGGCCACGCTGCAGATGTCTGTTGTTCACATAGATGCTGGGCTGGCAATCCCTGTGGAAGAGCTTTCCTGGTTATGCAGCCTGCAGTGTACTCAGCCATGGCACATCTCAAACAAAATGCCTGCAGGTCCAGGCGGCTGGGGTTTGGGTTTTTTCAGGTCAGTGTCATTTAGAAATGAATGCTCTTCTGGTGATGTTAAGTGGGCAAGTCTCTGACTTCAAGATGATTGCCAAGTTTATTGCTTCCCCCCCTTTTTATTGTCCCTGGAGTGGTGACCCTTGGGGCTTTGCTTTGTTGTGCAAAGGGGCAGCTTGGCTGCTCAGGCCTGCCTTCCCTTTGGGAGAGTGCATCCTTCAGTGGTGGCTCCTTTTTAGGGTTTTCACTGCAGCCTCCTTTCCAGTGCTGCCACTAATCTAACAAAGTACATGTGGCGGTGCAGCGACGAGTGGGGAATTGGATGACACGTCTCGCTATGTCCCAGCCACTCTCAGAGGACAGCACGCGAGTGTGCCAGCAAGTGGGCAACACTTCCCCCGAGACAGCCTGCCGGATCAAAATAAACTTGAGTTATGGATTTATTCAGCTTGTAATACCTCAGCTGGCATAAATAATTGAGAAAGCAAAGGTTTGTCTGTGGTGCATACCTCAGGGACCCACTCCTGTCTTCCTCCCTCCCACCACCCTTTCTTATGAAAATGATCCCAGTTGCACTGATAGATAATAACAACACCAAGCAATTAAAAGCTATGGGTGGCTGGAGAGAGGAGAAAAGGTTCAGTTAATGAGCTTTTCCTCTTCCTGTGCCCAGGAGAGCCTCAGAAGTGACGAGGCGATTAAAGCGAAGAGATAATTATAGATTATGTGAAAATGGGTCCCTTGGGGGCCAAGGGCCTTGACAAAAACAGTAAGTGTTGCAAGTGTCTCTCTGCTCCCTGCACGCTGTGTTCCGCTCCACCGCGCTCCCACTTGCTCAGCAGCGCCTTGCCAAGCAGATGGGAGAAGCCACCTGTTAGCAGCACCCGGGGCCACTCCACAGCGGGTCCACTGGGATGTGGCTTGGACCAGCCCCAGGAAAAGGGGAGAGGATGCCCAAAGTAGCACCCGATCACAGCCCTCTGTGCTGGAGGTAACCTGCAAGGGGGGAGAAAGGGCATGGGGCAAACCTGGAGGATGCTGTCTGCGTGAGGGTAAAGTACCTGAACTTCAGTTCTCTTCTGTGCTGTTTTTCCTGGTAGTCTTGGTGGCTGTTTAGAAAGCAAGGAGGTTTACAGCGCTCGAGGTAAGGAAGTGAAGCCTGATTATCCAGCAACAGATCTTTTCTGTGAGATGTTTAAAAACTGTTGGCTCACCAAGTGTTTTTTTAGGCTTAAGCTTTGCAAGCTTGGAAGAAGATGGCTTTGTTTAAATTCTTCCACATACTTTTATTCAGGGACGAAGAAAGTTGCCCTTGTGTTACCTGCAGGCAACAGATATGCTTCAGCTCAATGTTAAATCAGAGCTAGCATTTCTTACTGGGGATGACGGAGAGCAGAAGAAAATAGCTGGGGGGTTGAACATGTGTCAGCAGGGAGGAGAGAAACCCTTCTGACCATCTTCAGGAAATAGATGTAAACATATTCCCTGCCTTTACTGACAGTCAGGTGGTCTTGACACCTTTTAAGGTCAACAAAAAGAGCCAATGCTTGTATATCACACAATCTGACATGGAAACAAAATTGCATCTGAGTCTTACTTTTTAGCTACAAGTTGTAAATAATTGTGCACATCTCCATTAGGTTGGCTTTCATGGTATTTCCCATCTGAAGATAACTTGAATGCCGTATTTTTGCATAAATTGATATTTTCCTGACAATACTAATAGAAATGCTATGGGTTCTTCCCCTACCTACCCCAGCCCCCCAACATTATTTGAGCAATATCTTAGAGCGTCACTTCTGATTTCTGATGTGCCTCTATCTAGTTTTAGG
This sequence comes from Psittacula echo, assembly GCF_963264785.1. Taxonomy (NCBI): domain Eukaryota; kingdom Metazoa; phylum Chordata; class Aves; order Psittaciformes; family Psittacidae; genus Psittacula; species Psittacula echo. Next base: position 22,670,626 of record NC_137740.1, read on the forward strand.
CTGTTTCTACCAGTTTCTGGGCCTTGATGCTGACGATAGCTGGAGTGCAGCTTCACATGACTGGTTTTTTTGCAGGTAAAATGTCTGTGGTCTGACTGCATGGACTTCTCAAACCTGTTCAGGAAAGGGCTTGTTTCTCTTTGTTAATATTTGCAGAAAAGCTGGAGATAATATATGCTATTTTTGTTCTAAAAGGGGCATCAGGTACAGAGGTATGGTTTAAAGCTTAAGAAATAAATGTGCAGTAAACAGATTAAATTTCCCAAAACCTTATTTTCAGGTGGGGAAATTGCTGTTCTGGATTAATTCCTTTCTGGAGACTTCTGAAAGAAAAGTGGTTTTTTGGAAGGGGGATATGTAGAGCATTTGAAGAGATGGTTATTTCAGGAAAGCTAAATGATATCCAGATAGCTGTGTCAAGTCATTTCCCCCTTACAGGCAATTATATCCTTGGGAATGGACTGTAGAAGTCTTATCTAGAGGCTTTGGTAGGAAGATCACCTAGGTTTGGTACAACAGTGTTAATGTGTCCTCTCTCCACTGGTGCAGATCCTGCAGCACACTCTTCATGGAGCACAATCAGTTGCTTTATCACTGCCATGTACCTTCTGGTACCTCTTGTGCTGCTGTGTGAGGTCTGGCAGGGCTGAGCCACCCAGGTGCTGTAGCATGTGGAAATGCCAGTGCCCAGGCTGACTGGGTGGCATCACTGCTAAGGTTGCTAGGCTCACAGCCTGAGCTCATGGTTGTGATGCAGAAAATTATCTGGGAGTAATTGAGGATGATTTTCGACTTCTCTAGCAAGAAGAGACTGGGCTTCACTTTGTTACAGAAGAAAGAATGATCTGTAATGAAGTGTGAGTGTGGCTGTGCAATGGGGAGAAAACTGCTGGAACCAAATTACTGTACAGTGTCATCTGAAAAGTAGCTTCACGCAAAAGGCTGCTTTCAGCAGCCCAAGGGTGTATTTGAGGGGTTTGACTAACAAGGTAGGACTGGAGGAACTTCCCAGCACATCAAATCAGCCCTTGCTAGTAGGGGCAGGCATGTCTCATGACCTCCATCATGAATCTGTCAAGCTCCATCTTGAGCAATATAAGCTTTTTGCCTTTTCTAATCCCACCATGACATTCTTTTTTCCCCTGAATTCAAAGTAATTGCATCTAAAGCATGCAGTGATCTGTTTCCCAGGAGCTTGTGTGTAGTGAGTGGACAAGACCTCCAACAAATGAGTTCATGGGAGACTGGTTAAGAAACTGGAAGACTTCTGTAATATCCCTAGACCTAAACATGAAATCTTGTGGGGCACCTAGCTCTTCCTTTTTTTTCAACTGCCATGAAACACTATCTCCAATCACTCTTACAAAGCTCTTTTGTGATGTTTTGAGAATCTGTGAAATATCTTAACTTCATTAGAGGTTCTGTTTGGTTTGTTTGGACAGAAGTTTTATCATGTCTGAAGCCAGGGTATTGCTTTTACCTCTAGAAGAAGCTATAGAGGTAACTCAAGCACCTGTGACATCACACAACTTGATCTTCCTACCTGCAAGCAGGCCTAAGCAAGTGTGCACTGGCATCCTAGCACAGACATATGCTGGTCACTCTGCATATGCCAGCCTGCTGCTCTGAGCAGAGATCATGGTCAAGCTTTCTCTTAACACTGTCAATTACAAAAAGGAGTGTAATTGGGTTGCTTGTAATTGTGTTACTTGCTGGTAAATAAAATAAAACCCAAGCCTTGTGGTCAGATTCCAAGACAAATACCAAAAATTTAACAATTCTCTTGACTATTACTTACCAAAGAGTACCTGGTAATAGCAGGCACCTGTTTTAAAGCCACCAAAAGAAAGTACTTACCCACTGTTCACCCCTTCACATACAGAAAGCCAAGTTGTAGAGCTTGTCCTTTAGAGAAATCAAGAGTTTGAATGAGTTAAAAAGCAGAATAAAGTGGAAAAAGGACCTCGGAAAGGCTTATCTGGATACAGCCTCTAGCTACAAAAATCCTTAGGTCACTGAGTTTCTCAATCTGGGAGGATCCAACGCTGAGGACAGATTGTTTTGAATGTGTCCTGTTCCTTCTGCCTTTTTTCTCCAAGCTACCATTAGTGGCCACTGTCTGAGATGGATGGCATTGGAAGGGGTCTTTGGTCTGACCCAGAGTGGTTGTTACAAATTTGTATAACAGTTGTCTTCTGTGGGATTGCAGTGATTTACTAGGGTTTGAATGTGGGTTTTGCTGGCTAACTTTATAGACTTCTTGTGCCAGTTCACAGGAGTAAGTTGACTTTTGTCATAGCATAATGCTGTTAAAAACAAACTTTGTTTTCTAGGAAGTGGAATCCTGTCTTAACTTGGGGAAAAAAACCCCATATTATTCTGCATGTGCACTAGTAGGTGTCTGTTTCAGTCCAGTGATTGTATTGAAATGTCATAGAGCATATGATATACGTGTGACATCTGTGTTGTGCAGTAACACAGTGCTTCTTTTGCTTTTGTTTCCTGACTAGGGAAGAGGACAAGAACATTTTTGATTACTGCAGAGAAAACAACATTGACTATGTAACCAAAGCCATTCAATCAAAAAAAGTGGATGTGAATGCTACAGATGAGGAGGTATGGAGAGAAAAAGATAATGACCGTCAATCTTTTAACTGTTTTGTGTGTTAATTCAGTGCCACTCCTTTACAAAATTCTCTGATTCATGTTGTCCAGCTGCTGTAATATCTTGTTAGAACAAATACTTGGTCATTGAGACAGGGTTAATCTGTTTGAAAATAGCTTTCAATTGTGTTTCTAGTAGTGTGGATGTACTAACTGATGCTGTAGCATATCAGAATCTTACTTTCTGTATTATTTTCAGCAATACCAGCAGCCACTTGCAGGATAACATCTGCTGAATATCTCCCTTTTCTCAGCTTGTATATTAAATGTGGTCAAATAGAAGTAGGATGTGAGGCAAATAACTTTTTTGACTGGTGAACTATTCACAGTTGAAGTAGGATTTCTGCCATGCCATCAGCATTTCATTGTTTCCAAGATGGAGGACAAATGAGGGATGCCGGCTTTCCAACTTCACAAAAACAGTGACATTGTCCAGACTTTCTCTGCTTATCAAGCTCAAAACACTGTTTCCCCATAAGGGGGGTAATGCAGGCATTGTCAGAAACCTCAAGAAAATAAGAGTTTAAAATTGTGAATTAGCTTGATCTCTTTCTTGGTGAATGTAGACACCTGGTGTGGACAGTTTATATCCTTCAGAAAATGTAGTGGTACCAGGTTTATCGTCTTGGTTTTGATGCTTGCATACTGCCACCTAGCCCTGCTTGTGATCCATGCTGCTTTTGCCTGCTGCTTTCCAACACATTGTGTTCTGGTGAACAGATGAAGTGCTTACGCATTCATAGACTGAGACGCCACAAATTCAGTTGGGTTCTGCAGTAGCCCTAAGCAGATTTCTGCCCTCTGAGCCATGACAGCCCCGGCTGGGGCTCTGAATGCTGATGGCAGGGCCTTTTATTATTAATCAGGAATTCATGTGAATTAATTTTCAGAGGAGAGGAGAGATGGTGTTTATGATCAGGGTTGGAATTTTGCATCATAAATTCAATGAACTGAAACTGTCATGTGCCACACAGTCGCTGTAAGCGCCATTACTGAACTTCATCCCTCCTTCTGCCGATCACAGGTTGTGGAAGTAAATGTCCAGGGCAGTTCCACAGAACATGACTGAAGCCCTTTCATTAATAAAAGCTCATTTTTGGAGATCACACACTTACAATAACTGTATAATAACATTATGTTAGCACTACTTCATTTCCACTGGCAAGATGCTCGTTTGTGTGTTCAGAAGCTCGTACCTTTCTTTGTATTCAAGCAACAAATGTGCTTGTTCTCAGCTGACATATTTACCCAAAAAAGAAGAGTTGAAAATGGAATGTTTTTGTGTTCTAACAACATAAATGTTTAGAGTCAGATCTGAAGTCAGCCAAGTGATGTCGTCTTTGGGAATTATCCACAAGTCTCTGATACGAGAGAAGACCTACTTCTGAACTAATGGGTATTGACCACTGCAGAGTATGCAATTGCTGCAGCACAGATAAGAGCTGAAAAACCTACCTACCTGTGAATGCCTCATGGGAAGGTTCCTACTGCTGCAAAATTCCCCTGTAGATGAAATTCTCACAGCCTCAGTGATTTTTGGCTTACCCCAGCAAATGCTTGAACAGGGAAGTAAGAAATTTCTTTTTTTTTTTTTTTTTTTTTTTTTTTTAATCCGAACACAGTTTCCATAATCTGAAGGGTAGCTTATTTTCCAGCATCGTGCAGGTTGATTGAAGTTTTAGAACCCGTTTTAGACTAGACATAACCCAGATTGAGCCGTTGGTAGAATGAAGTGTATGCAAGCATAATCTTGTCATTTTTATTAAGTATTTTAGTGTTACTGTATAAATGCATCCTGCTATATCCAAAGATGCCTCTCCTAGCCCTCTGACCATAACTCACGCTGTCAACCCTTTGATTTAAATGCATATAAATTTAAAATGGCAGCAGGGATAGATACATGCAAGAGTTAATTTGTCACGAAACAAAATCTACTGAAGCACCAAACAGTCTGGTGCTAAACTCCAGCGACACTAGGCTCAGCCTTTGCTTGTACAATAAAGACTTGACTGAGGTTGTAAGGTGTTTAGATTTTTATTTCTATGTGATGCATTAGTACCTTACCTAATTGTATCCCCTCATTTGTGCAAACAAGTTAGTGAAAGGAGAAGAGGAATCAAGAATAAAAATGTAAAATGGAGACAAACCAACTTACTTGAAGAAAAAGGATTTCAGAAAGGGCAACAGAAACCTCTGGGGTTTAGATAGATGGCAACTTTAAAGCATAAGTGGTGTTCTCCTCACAAGAAATAAAAGATCTTCATGTGCAGCATTCAAGCCAGCATACCTGCTAATAGTTTGGATATAATAATCTTCAATTTAGAATTAAACAAAGAATCTAATGACCGTAATCATGCACAAGCTTCCATTTACTTTATCTAAATTGCCCAGAGTTCAACAAAATAGCTTTAATTCACTTAGAAGTAGCACAGACTCAAACAACCTGTTTCTCTTGCGTACGTCAGCAGGACTAATGAAATAAGAAACGGACTGTGGCTGTGAAGTCGCCACAGGCACATCCTGGTAGTATGGATTGCTTGCTGCCTTTTTGAGAACGATATTTCTTCAAGTTATAACAAACCAGAAACTGCTCAAAGGCATAGATGAGTTGCTTTTGCTATTTGTGCCAAGGGCTGTGGAAGTTATAGATAGAGAATTTATTTTTAATTGTTGGAGAAATCTGAGTAAGCAAACATGTTACCTATGTACAATATTTAAGCTACTGTCAAAACTTTAATGAAAGGCATCTGAAATGGTGCTTGCTTAGTCCCCAGTCCTTGTGCTTCTGTGATAGCAAATGCCAAATTGGTGCCAGCTTGCCAAGGAAAGGACAAGGGAGAAAAAAATGGATTTGAAGAAGGATCACGTACTTCTGGATTTACAGGCTTTAGAAAGACTTCCCCAAATATTTCAAAGGTGTGAAAGCAATTGACTTCCAAATCAAATCTGAAGTTTACATCTATAATTGCAACAACAGCCCTTCTGTTCACTGTTTTTCCTATTAGGGTGGGATGCAGCCATTCTATATATATTTCTTCTTAATTACGAGTAATAAAACACTTGCCACAAGTTAGAATGGCTCTCATTGCCATACAGCCATTACAGCTGCAAACATCGTGCCTAGAAGTATAGCTTAATATTGTAGTGGATCATTCAGTTTAGCTTTGTTCTCCTCTTTCTCTGAGCTGCCTAATTGATGTGAAAATCATTCCCATCCGTTTCTCTGCTGAGACTCAGTATATCGGAGACAAATCCCTGTCCTCTGCTTTGTTTGTGAACACCCTGTGACTTGGAGCTGAGCAAAATTGATGTGCTGTTGGCTTGAGAAACTGCTGCAGAAGCTGGCCAAGCTGGCAGCAGTTATCCAAGCAAAGCATAGAAGATTTAAGAGGCAGGGTTAGTGCTGTGGGGCTTTTCTTATGGGTTTTTTATTAAACAATTCAAAGACAGGGGGAAATGCATCCTCTCAAGTAACTTCTGCAACAATTGTTGTGTTTGAACAGAGGGAGTACCTTGATGTTGCCTGCATTTAGTCTAGACCTCACTACTGCAGTGATTTTCTATATGAAATTATTCATACTGCTTTGAATCTCACTGCTTAATGAAATGGTCATATGGGAAGTGTTTTGGGAAAGCGCAGTCTGTGGCTTTTAAGATTTCTGCCATGTTATTTAAAAACACAAGCACAAGTTATATGCTGATATAAAGCAGCAGCTGTGCAGACTAAAAAATTTTTCAACGTTCATAGGCAATATCCATGCTATGCAAAGAGTTGTATTGCGTATTCAGTTTAAGTTTATCTTACTGCTAAGGGTAGGATGTGGAAGGAACACATGGGAAACAAGTGGGCTTTGTAGCTGTATAGTTGCTTTAAGTACATTGGCTAGAACTCCGAGCATTTTGATTTGCCTGATACTATGCACGCAGTAGTGAATATTATATACAAGTCTCTTAGTAATGCTTTTGTTATGCAATAAGTAGGTTGAGATTCTTCTGCATGTATTTTTACTTACGCATCAGATGGTGTGCTCTTGTACAGGTCTCCAAAGTCCCTTACACCCTGTGTTTAGAGTATAGCATGTCGCAAGGATGCAGACATTTCTTGGGTGGAACATGTCATCTTTTTAATAGTGCACAATTACAATGCAGAGCCATTTAAGTCACTAATTGAAAAATATTGTATCCATTTAGAATTGCAGAGAAAATATATAGGTAAGCAGTGTGTAATTACCCAAAGTGGAATTGGCCCAAGACTTGAAATCCATACTCCTGCAAATAGCACAAGGAAATTTTTAATGACTATAGGTAATCAGACTTCAGTTTCTTGTCTTGTTCAAAAGGCAACATTTGCAGCAGGACCAGCCTTCAGTGTCATGTGAAGGAACCAGTCACACAGTGCTGCAGTATCCTTGAGCTGGCAGCATTGGCAACACTGTCTCTCACAACCTGTTGGTTTACGTTTATTGGCCCCAGCCAATTTCAGCACCAATAAAATGAGATTCTACTTATCCAGAGACAAATGCAAGCCAACCTATTATAGCCACTAATCTGTAACATGAATTTTGCTATAAAGGATAGAAATGTCTATATTGTGAACTGCACTGTAATTACATGTGTAATTACAGTATTATTCCTCTAGATATACATAGCAAAATAGAAATAATCTGTTGAAGTATTTATTGCTATTGTGCCTATTGCAGATAGTGCTTCTTTCTTTTGAAATAAACCTCTGTGGCACAAGAATGTTGGTATTTGTCATACTGAAATCCTAAGCAGTTACCAGTCAGAGATGAGTGAAGGATGCTTAACATGAATTAAAGATCTTTCCATGTTTACCAAATTGTTTTAAATTTTATTCTTTCCTCCTTTTAGACTTTGATAGTGGTGTTGAGTACAAGAACATTAATCATTAAATGGCCTATGGATGTAATCAGTACTTCCATAGGAAGTCATTGTCAGAATATTCATTCTAACTCAATGTTAATTAATGTAACATTAAAATTATGTGTTACAAAAATTAATTACTTGCTGGGTCAAAAAGCATGCATTTGCTGACTTAAAAACATGTTCTACCTCTGCTGCCCTGCCCAAGAATATCCAGCAGAAGCTGCGTGAGGTTTGGTTGCAGGTGTCTTCTGCCACTCCTGCTGTTTTGGCACCATGGTCGGAAAATTGTCTCATAGTTCTCATTAGTAGATAAATTAGTTCCTTATTTCATTCCCCACTGCTCTGTCATGAGATTTATAACTGGGTGTGGGCTAATTTAACTGATTTCATCTGTGAAGGTCTGTAACTGTTTTCTGTTGCATAATGGAAAACACAGGTCAATCTGACAGTGTCAGAGCTGGGGGATGATATCCTGGTTATCTACAGGGTGATTCCAAGGAATTCCCTGTAAGTGTGCCACACTTGCTGTTCTAGCTCAGAGAGGCACTCATGAACCCAACCACAAAAGCTTGGCTTCACTTCACTACTTCCTTAGCCCATTCTGAGGCCATCTGGGCTTTCAGTTGTGTGTGTCTGCCCTCAGGCAGGTGCTAAGCCTCATTCCTGTGTCCTTTATAGGCGGGAAAATCTGAACTTCCATTGCATGTCCTCCTCTGGTGACAGAGACATGTAGTGAGGCTTCAGTTGTGCAGAGGCTTGTAGAAAGGGGATGGGAAGAAAACTGCAGAGGTTTGGTGTGGGGTTGGAGGCATAGAGGCAGCAGCCCATGTTGCAGAGCTGGGAACAATACAGTCATGGGTGATGCCTGCTCAAATGCCCAGTTTTAATCTTCTGTTGCGGCAGAGGCAGGGTTGTGGGTTGAATGTTTTGGACCTGCCAGAGAAATGAGCTTCTGGGCACTTGGCCTTCAGGTGACTTAGGCAGCATTGAAAATGCTATCTTTACAGTGTCAGTCATTGCTCCCAGAAAAGTCAGAAGTGTCAAAATCCCAAGTCTGTGTAGGAAAACAAGCCATTTTGTCATGGCTCCTGCTTTTCATGCCTTGCTTACTTTTTCCCCTCTGTTTTTTGTTTGTTTATTTGTTTGTTGGGGGGGGGTATGCTGGCTTGTGGGTTTGATGCTAAATTAATAAAAATTAAGCTGTGTGTCACTTTTAACACTTCTATAATTATTCTGTAAGTCCAAATGAGGAGCAATAATATGTTACATACTAATACTAGTGTAGCTTTTTTTAAAAAAGTCTGGTAATTTTGTTGTTGGTACTCAGTACTTAATAGCAAGACTGTGATTCTCTGTGCTTCTTTTGGCTGGCTTTGTTACTTTTCTCTTGGATGTTGTAGGGTCGGGCACTGCTTCACTGGGCATGTGACAGGGGACACAAGGAGCTGGTTTCAGTACTGTTACAACATGCTGCTGACGTTAACAGCCAGGTAAGAAAGGACTAAGAAGTTTAATTTGATCAATGTGTTATGTAGCCACTTGACCAAATGTTTCGCATGAAATGAAATTCTCCTAATACTCCATAGCAAGTTCTCTCAGGGTACTTATCACAAAGAAGAACATCAAAAAAGGTAACCTCAGAAAAATAACAGAATTCGGTTGCACAACGTACGTAGTAATAAGGGCCCTTTTTCCATTCCTGATGAAACTTCTCCTTGGAGTAAAATTGTTTGAACACCTTGGCTGTGGCTTCCAATGTGACTCGTGGTACTGATGGCAAGAGGGATTTCCTGTGCACGAGGCGTTTGATAGGTTCCTACAGAAAGTGCATTTTCCAGTGTGTTTTTTGTAACATTACACTCTCAGCAAAACTTAGTAAACTAATGGAAAGAGAATACCGCTTTGCCTAGCAGAAAAGCGTGCAATAAGTGCCTGGTTTTGGCAGAGCATGCCACGGGAGGAAGTGATGCTTCATGTCACAACGTGGTAGGCATATGACAGCTACAGTAGGATCTCAGTGCTGATTGAGGGCAAAGTCAAACAGCTTATACCATTTCCATGCTCACATACCCACCTCACGCCCTTGGGGATCACTGTTTCTAGCACAATTTGACTTAACGTGAAGCAGCTTTTCAGCCACTACACTTTGCAGTCCATGTGTCTGAGTTTAACTACAAGCAGTTTTATGGTACCTTAATAGACCAGGCTGTGAACTGCCTTGTGCTTTGCAAGTGGTTCATTCCAGCCAGCCAGCTTGAGCCTGCCTATGCTCATGAGTCAATGCTCCTAGTTTTGTCAGCTTGTTGTAGTTAAGGGTTGACCTGTGTAAATGAGATTGTGTTTGGAAATAATTGTCCAACATATTTCTGTTGAATTATGATTGACTGCTCTTTACCAGCATGGCACTTATTGGCTTTGCTCTCCTGCCCAGTTTGGACATAGATACACCTCTGCTGACAAATTTGCTAGCTCTTACCAGTGAGATCTTACACAGCCTTGCTATAAATGCTCCAGGAATCTGTAAGAGGTGAACCTTATGCACAGTTGCAATCTGAAGACTTGTCAGCAGACCTGTAGGGTTCACAGGCTAGAAATAGCTGTGCTGGTATTTAGCACGTATGGAATTGTTGTAAAAAAAAAGAAGTCTTTCTTGCCTTGTATTAGGAAGCATGGCTTCATAGTAGCTAGGGATAGCCATATCTTCATGCTTAGATGTTGGGTGATTTCAGTTCTAATGGATTTTATGAGAGTTTTCCCTTACATTTAAGAGGGGCAGTGGAGCCAGTACAAATGGTGAGCTTTACATGCCTCACTGTCGAGACCAGTTTGTCGCCTTTCACTTGGAGCAAGTGAGCGATGTGTCAGATACATGTGGGAATAGCTTTGCACTGAAATCTGGGTGGAGTCAGGTCAGACACCTGCCAATCCCCTTTCCCCTGCCAGCCTGGGGAATAGTTCTGTTTGGGATGCTGTACCACTGCAGCAGTTTGAAAAGTCACCCCTCTTTGACTCTTGTCTCATTTCTTTGGAGGTGAAGTCTGACTAGTAGCAGAAAAGGCTGAAGGGAAAGTCATTTTGGTTTTCCCTGAGTATTAATTTTCTGTTAAATTCTTATCTTTTTTTTCTTTTTGATCTATTGCACATTTTCTAACCAGATGATTTTTGGCCAGTAACAAAAGGTTAATAATAGCCATAAAAAGAAAATCAATCTTTGATTTTAATTTTTTTTCTCCCACCAAGGTAATAAAGGAGAATTTTTAGAAAGGTCTCTGTTTGCATGTAGGTATGTTCCCAGAGAAAGCGGACGCATTTTTATTCTCATATATAAATTGCAATAACATTTCAAGACTTTGTGACCTAATGTTTATTTCTCTTTTTTATTTTGACCTTTACCCTGTAAGAACTCATCCAAAGCAAGAGCAGAAGGAATTTTAAGAGCAACCAGAAGAAAAAGGGAGAGGGAAAAAGCCTGGCTTCTTAACAGGTCATAAACACCACAGTGCCTGTTATTATACAGTACCAGTGGGTTAAGTGTAAGAGAATCTCTGGTGACTTGAATCAGTGGCACTATTACTTCAGAGCAATGTGCTCTCGGTAGAGGTTCCCTTCTGTCGTGGTTTAAGCCCAAGCTGTAAATCAGAACCACGCAGTCTACTGCCCCCCCCCCACCTTTCTTCCCTCCGCTTCTGGAGGGACGGGGAGGAGAATCAAAAGAATGCAGCTCCCACGGGTTGAGATAAAGACAGTCCAGCAACTAAGGTATAACACAAATCACCACTGCTGCCACCAACAATAACAACGACAAGAGAAATAACAAGGGAAGAGAATACGATACCGCCCGCCGGAAAAGACAGCCCGACCGAAAAGGGGACGTGCCCTTCCCGGGTAGCTCCCAGTTACATCCCCTGGCATGACGTGCTGTGGTATGGAACACCTCCTTGGCTAGTTTGGGTCAGGTGTCCTGTCCCCGCTTCCTCCCGGCCCCTCCTCCTCCCTGGCAGAGCATGAGACTCACAAAGTCCTTGGTCAGCCTAAACATCAGTGTTATCAGCTCTTCCCAGGCCAAAAGTCAAAAACACAGTGCTGCAACAGCTACTAAGAAGGAGAAAAAAAACTGACTGCCACTGCTGAACCCAGGACACCTTCACAGGCTGCATGCAGCATCTCTGCCAGAGCCCAGGGCATACAAGCAGCCTCTGCAATTTCTACCCACTGCTGAGCTCTTCAGGTGTTTTTCTGTCTTGTTCAATTTTGCAGCAGTACCTACATGCAGGCAGTGTGAAAGATAAAGAATGAATTTGGGATTATGCTGGTTATGAGCAGGTAGTGAGGGAGAAAAATGCTATAAACCAGTTTATTTTTTTTAAATTGCCTGTGGTTTTAGTATGCTACTTAAAAGTTAGTCAAACAGCACGACAGATTTATGTTCTCTTCCATTACCTTTTTAATAAATGCTTTTCCATCTTGACTCTCTTGGAATGTGCTAAAGGATTTAGCTGCCCTAAGCAGACTGTGATGGTGGTGCTCTGCTAGGCCACCTGGAGCAAAGCATACCAGTTCATTGTGCCTGTAGATGTGCCTTATTCACTTTTTGCTGCTTTATTTATCTTTGTACTGTCCGTTGTCAAAGTACTAGCAACCTCCGGATCAAGAGGCTCTGCAAGAGTCAACTTACTGCTCTTTGTTGGTAAACGGACAGCTTGGGAGCAGGAGGAGATGTTGCTTGGCTCTCCTCGTTCATATAGCATGCTCGAAACTCCTTTAATTCTGGGAATAACCATGCACTGCAATGTGGACTGCAGTGGTCCAGCAGCTGTGCTTTTTATTTTAAACAGTGGTGCTGCAGTTTCAAAAGAGTAGTTCACTAATGTCACTGAAAAGCTACAGCCATTGAGTTCTCTGGTTGTTCATAATTAACTCTAATAGCACATTTGAAAAGAGGTGGTAAGCGATTGCCATGGGCAAGGGGATACAGAAAAGCAACAGGCTGCTCTACTTTGCTGAAAAGTGGAAAAAAGGAGCATTTGTGTAATTGAATTACCTAAATCTTCAGAGCCAGAGGCCATTTCAAAGTGGGTGGTGATACGGTATTTTGGAGCTCTGCTGGAAGTACCCAGAGCTTGGGGCTCAGTCTGAAAACAGCCTCCTTCCACTGGAATGGTTTGCCTAAAATGTAGGCTTCTAATTGAAAAGGAAGGGGAATATATTCATACCAGTTATGAAGCAGCTCAGCAACATGATTGTAATATCTATTTCTAGCTTTAAAATATATGAAGACGTGGATAAGCTTTACTTACAAAGGATGAGCAACAAAGGAAAACCTTTTTCCCCTACAGGGAGAGATATTCCTTGCAGTGTTTTCTCTGGCCTTGGAAAGGAGGTTTTCTGGGGAGGCACTGGATGCAAGTTGTGCAGGACTGCCATCCCAGCTTTGCGCTCCCCTGCAGCTGTGCCATGGCATCCTCAGTGTTCCCGTGCCAGGAACAGCAAGCTGGCCTGGTTGGAGAATTTATTTGTCTTCATTTGTATCTGGTGGTGAAGTGCCAGTGTGGAGGAGACAGCAGAACTCTGCTCTGCTCCTGGATGTTCAACAAGCTTTCAAGGGGGTTCCTTTAGTGTATTTAAGGGAAGTTTAGGCACAGTGTACTGATTACACACTGTTAGGTGGAAGATTGATCTTGGGGCAGGGTCTGTCTGGTCACCTTCTCCTGCAAGAGCTAGGCAAGTAAGGCAGCTTGAAAAGGAAGATTTTGTCCTCTGGTGCAAAAGTCCCATGTGATTGCTTGTCCTGTGCAGGGAGTATTGCAGGTATACAAATTATTAGTGCTGTTTTAAGAAAGATGAAGGGCATCACAGTATGGTGATTATTCAGTGAGAGACAGAAGGACAAATAAACATCAAAACAGAAGACCATAAACTCTCCTCCTGGACTTGCTATGGCTGCACCTTGTTCCATTTGTGGGTACTCTGTTCCAAAATAATAATCTGTGTGTTCATGATGTGCCCTTGGGAATGCATGCACATGCAGAACTATCCTGGAGTGATTGCCACAAATCAGTTCACTTTGAAAAAGATTTTCAAGCCTGTCTGGCCATTTGAACAAGTCTTCAAATAAATACTGTTATTTTTAAGTGGAACAGTATCTCTTGACACAGGATAGATAATTGAGACCTCTGTACATACCTATGGAGTAGAACAGCTGAGTTAAAACTGTATCTAGATACTAGTTTTTGATTTTTAAACTACATCATTGTACAGTTCTGTTAATCATCTTATCAGTGCTATGCTAGTAATCTGTGTAGCTAAAATTGTGCTATAATTATGACAAGGATGAAAAAAGCTATAACTCATCTTCAGTTTTTATTTGGTGACCTTTCACTTTCCTAGTAAAGGTGCAGATCACTGTACTGAGATTTTCAACCGCTCGTCAACAAGTTCTCAAGGGTCACCCATGGACCCTCAGAGGTTTGACAAGGCAACTTGAGAAGGAAAGCTGAAACCCATCAGATTAGAAAATCTGTTGCTAGTATATGCAGATTTTGGTTTATTTTAATTAATTTATTTTATTTTTATTTTATTAATATTCACCAGTAATTTCGGTGAAAAGCACCTAGTGTCTGTGCTGTCTGCAGAGAAGACCTGGTTGCTTTTGGTGCTCATGTATCTGTATCTTGTACCAATTCATGCAAGGCTGCACAGCTGAGAGAAGTCACCCTTTCTGGTGTGTGATTTTGAGTTAGCTGGATTTTTTCTTTTTTTTCCTAAAAGACATCTATAGTAGCAGGAAGAATGTGGTTGCCTCCCCAGCTTGTCTTTTTTGCCAGTCCCCTGCAGCACATCGCTTGCAGACAGCCACTTTCCTCTTGTCTATTTGCATGCTAACACACTTGTGAGTCAGAGGGCTTCTGGAGATGGGGACATGGAGTAGCCGTTCCCTTAGAAATACTTTCACTCACATCCTCATAGGGGAAAAAAAAAAAAAAGAAAAAAAATCTTTTCAAATGAAGACAATACAAACATAATAAATGGCAGGGAAGGTTCATCTTCCTCATGACTCAATCCTTCTCAAACAACATTATTATTGACTGGCCTATTGGTTGCCAAAAAGGAAAATCAATTGTACTGGAAGTAGTTGCTGGGCCACAGATCATGGTCCTAACCCAACAAAGACAGGTTGATTTTTATCAACTATCCAAAGACTAATTTCCACCATTAGCTAAAAATGAAGTCAAAATTATGGATATGTTGAAGATTGCCAAGATTGGTGATCTGTTGGTTTTGTTTTATTTGTATGTTTTTTCTATTTTCCTGCGTGACTCTAAAAGGATTGTGTCTATATAGAATAAAAAGCAAGGAAAAAAAAAAAACAAGGAAAAGTCAGGGCTGCTTGCCTGCCTTTTTCAGTATTGCTCATTTTGATTTCACAGCAAGAATACAAACTGCCTCAGTCTTTGCATGGGCCTTGTGTTGGAGTCATTGCATAGACATTTAAAAATTAAGCTGGTCTCGGCAAACACACATCCCTTCCCTGCCTCTTGCACCAAATATAGGTCATGCCCTCATTTTTCTGTATCTATAGGGAGATATTGTAGCAGTGTGGGCATCTTGACTGTTCTGACCAAGGACCAAAGTTCCAAGGCTGTATCCACACAGCTTTCCCCCTCCCCACTGAATATGTTGTGTGTGTCCATGCAGCCTACCACCTCTGCTTCAAGCTGATCAGCAAAAACACACTTGTAGGTAGGATGCCAGCTGTCAAAGTACTCTGCTATTATGACCATTCTCTGAACCTGGCTGAGATTAAAAAGGAAAATGCCTGAGCCTTGTGCCCTTGCAGCTAATGTCCCTGGTATAAATTTTCCCCTAAATATGCTAAAAGCTTGGCTCATAAAGACAGAAGGGATCCTGTCCTGGATCTGATGATTGCTGCAGAGGGCTTGGCGTGGTTATGCTCACAGTAAGCAAAGGATGTTGCAGGTACTGCTGAATTGACCATTGCTGCAGTAAGAATGTAGAGCATCAAATAGATGGAAACACTGTTTAAACAAAGATGAAATGCAAAGCAATGAGAGCAGAATTATTAACCATGATAGTTTTCTTCTTTCCTTATACCCACTCCCTCCAGTCCCTGTCTCAGTACTTCTGTAGTCAGCTTTGCCAGGCAGATCTCAAAAGACTGCAGTCTCATACCCCTTCAGTCTTGACATTGTTGCCAATGGGTGTGAAAGCCATTAGCCAAAAGAAAGGAGAGATCTGCTTAGTGACAGAGGGTAGCTTTCTACATTAAAGCATTGACATGGTGCCAGTCACACAGTTATTAGAAGTGGCACAGCTCCATGTCTTTCCTGTGGGTCTCTCTGTGGAATGTAGATTGGCAGCAGGTTGAATGTTAAATGGTCACCACTCAGCAGATGCTGATTTTACCTACTAGGAGAAAAATCCCTTTCAGCAGAAACATTTGCAAAATATTTGTAGCTCTGAATACACGCTCAGAGATGCAGAGATTTATCCCCAGTTTACTCTCTAGCTTCTGAAGACACCTCAAGCCTCATCAACAGAAACTGTAGGTTGTATAGACGATACTTGCTTCTGCTTGTGCAGGCTAGGGTTTTTTTGCATTGTTTTTTCCCATCTTCCAGCTTGATACGTACAGTCTTTGTTTCTTCTACTCCCTGTAGACATATGAATCATTGCTTTATTGCTGGTGCAGCAAAGCAGTTGACACCCTTGCTCAGGCAGTATGTGTGCAGCATTGCCTGCAAAGCAGGCTCACCAGCTGAGAAAGCAACCGCAGGCTTCTGTGATGTTCCAGGAGTGATTTCAGGGTCTGTGCACAGTCCTTTCAACCACTACATGCAAAAACTGTTTGAAAAGAAAAATCCGAGGGCTGGTCCTGAAAAAACAGGCAGTGGTCTTTGCTGCTGTACCCTCAAGATCTAAAGCTTCTTTCAGGGTAATCAAAATACAGGATTTAAAGCTGGGGACTGAGGACAGCAGCACATGCTAGTGGATTGCTGTGAGAGTGCATGGCTTGTGGGCATCACCTTGTATTGAGGGCTGTGTTGTGCAGAGGGATGCACTTTCCGTGGACCCTGCTGGTGCAGGGGGAATGCAGCTTGGCAGTAGACATATAGTCTTAGCTCAGCATCAGGGAGCCTTGTGCTCTTTCCATGCCTGACCAGCACAGCTATTTTGTGGTGTAATGGCTGCAATCTCTGCCAATACTCAAAGTACGCAGAGGCCAGCAGCAGTGAGCTTTGAGGTCAGTGCAGATGGCACCATGGTGCTGCATATGTTCTGCTGCAGAGAAGAACCAGGTGTTTTACTCCCTACTGTGTTTATATGTCTTTGCAGAGGCAGGAAAGAGCCTTAGCTTGAGTGCCTCCCTGTGAGGACATGGGATGGCCCCATGTCACTTTGTCTCTTTGAAATAAGCATGTGCTAAAACACCTGTAATTCGTGAAGTCATTGTTGAAAATGCTTTAGCCCCTCATTAAGGTGTTTGGTTAACTTTGCAAGCAGGATACCACCAGCAGTCGAGCTGGTTTTTCAGGTGAATGAATCACCATTGGAATGATCTCTAATCACCATAGGAATGGTCTCTAGCCTTGCTTCATTTCCTATAGCCTTTGTGTCACCTCTCCCTGTCAGAGGAACTGCCAATCAGCCACTCGTTGCTCAGGAGACCTGGTTCCTAGATTCCTAGAACATCTTTTATTAATTTTTTTTTTTTCCATTCAGTCTCTTGAAAAACCTTTCCTTGTTTTGAAGGAGTTAAATTCTGCCACTCACATTCTCCTTGAGGACTTTTCAATCTGAGCAACTCTGGGTTTACTTTCCAAATGGAATTTTGTATTCATCTGTTGTCAGCAGTTGTCTCTTCCAGTTTGCTCTAAAAAACAAAACTAAAAAACCCACACACAACAAAACCCAACAAAAAAAAAAAACAGTTCTGAGTGCATCATTGGGGCATCTTGCATTTGCAGGCTTTGGTTCAAAGTACTTTTGGTAGTTTTCCTAAATAAGATTGTTCTAACGCTTTAGATGTCAGGGAAATAATTCTTTATGCTTATTTTGTTTGGATTTTAGATAAGATTTTTTATGATCATAGCTGTTTCTTGATTCCATGAATTTTAAGTGGCAAAACACCACCTGAAATGGCAAAGCTAATTTAGAAGGTTCCTGTTTCTCAACTTGTACATCTTAATTCTGCATCCATGAGAATACCTGTCAGTGCAGAAGTCTTTCTAGCTCAGTGTCATGTCTCCAGTGGCAGAGAAGAGTGAATGCTTAGGGGACAGAGTAGGGTAAGCATACAGTGAGAATTTCATATATTTTCCCAGAGTCTGTGGCTTGGAGGCTTCCTGAACCACTGGTATTATCTTTGTGCTCTGAATTTTTCTTTGATAAATTTCTTTCATCTCTCTTCGGATTTCCAACCTTTTATGCCAGCGGGAGTTCTGTAGTTTAACTCTGCATTTGCTTTGCACTTGCCACGATCATTTCATGTGAGAGCCCATCATTCTTGTGTAATGAAAAACAGTAATTGTTCCCCCAGTTACCTTCTCAGTCCTGCTTTTGACTTTATTGGCCTCCTTGATTCCTCTTGATCACTTCTTTGTCAGACTGAGGAGTTTAATCTATTTAATCCTACCCTATTTGGAAGCTTACCCATTTGGTAACTTTGTTCCTTGTCATTCTTTGAATAATTTCTTCTGTATTTCCTTTGGATGAAGGGAGTAGCACTTCTCTTAGTGCCCAAGCTGTAAATGCAATATGAAGTTTAATTAGGCAATGTAAGGATGTTTTCTTATTTTCTCTTTTTTTTTTCCCTACCCAAATGCTTCCTTGTTGTTTCCTTTTATTAACTACCATTGAGTACTGAACTGGTGTTATAATAAAGCTGTGTATAATAACTCATGATCTGTTCCTGCAGAGGTAATAGCTAGTTCAGATAGTTCAGAGCCCATTGCTGTGCATTTAGACTAAAGATTGTTTTTTCACATGTGCGTTATTTGGCATTTATGAGCACAGAATTTCATCTGCATTTTTTTCACCCTGTCACTCTGAGATCCTTTTGTAGCCCCTTAGAGTCAGCTTTTGGCGTAACAGGCTTGGATGCTTCACTCTCAGGCCTGCTTCCCCTGTTCATGTCTGTGGGTTGAACAACCCAGGCTCTTGCCAGATCCCTCAGACACTCCAGTGATCACCAGCAATTGTGCAAGCTGGTTGTTTATTCCTATTCAATCTTTACTTTTGTAATCAGTTATCAAGGATGCAAAGACTTTTCCTGTTTCTCTGTGACAGTATCATTTAATAGCCTTTGGTGAGAGAATTTATCAAAAGGCTTTTAGAAATCCATGTGAACAGGCATCCGTGCTGGTTTGAAGGATAGCAGGAGTCTTGGTGGTCCATTCTCCCTCTGTCTCTCACAGAGAGACTGCTCAATTGCTCTCTTTTGCAACAAAACAAGTAAATCCTGTCCTGGAGTGACCTTCTGGTTTATCTAACAGACCTGTCCCAGCTTAGATATCCCATGTTGTAATGGGTCTTCTGTCATCTTAGAACAAGGCTCATCTTGGTTGGAATAAATCACCCTGTCCTGTGAAGGTTTTCTCGCAAAATAATGGCATGAACTTACAAGGAGGTGGAAAGTGCACTGAAGTTGTCTGCCACATTTGTTCTCAGCTTAGGAGCTGACTGTCTGCAAGCTGGGCATCAGTGTTGGAAGAATTGGTAAACTTCCATCACCTAAACCTGATTCTGCTGTTCCAGCCAATTAAACATTAAAATGAGCATGACAAATAAGTGTTCATTTATGGGTCAATAACTCTGTAGTATGTCTATGACATGGCTGGCTGAGACAATCCATTTCAGTACAGGCCTGGCCAACCCGACATCTTCAAGTATGTAATTGCTTTCATAGGGAAAGAGAAGTAATAAGGATAATGTAGCTATCAGGCCCCGACTCACTAGTTCGGAAACTTCCCCTTGCCAATCAAATGTCTTTGGTATTCAACCCATTTTTGGCTTGTTCCAAAGGCATTGTTGTGATGTCAGAAAGCACCCTGATGGCTATATGCATTTTCTCCAGTGTTAGATATTACCTTCTTGAAGACGCTTGGTGTTGTCCACCAGCCAATTAGCTATCTGTATAAAGAGCCCTCAGTGCACGTTTTATGGCAGTAGACAGGGTTGCCTTGTCCCTTTCTTTTCCTTTCCCTTCCCCCTCCCCTATTATATATATATTTCCTCAGCACTATTAGATTATTAAATGCTTAATGACTATTCCATTCCTGCTAACTATACTTTTGATGAGCTGCAGTAATAAAACTTTGTAACAGCAAAGTGTGTGTCTGGTTCCTTTATAGGAAGGGCACATTTGGGGAGCTGAAGTAATGGGGGATAAAACTCAATTAATGAATAGAAATAAAAAGAAGTAAATGAGGTAATCAAACTCAGAGAAATTAGTATTGGCAGGTTCTGAATGATGCTCTTGGATGAACAATCTTTCAAAATCCTTCCTTGTATGCTGCTGCTGTCTCTTTATTTATTATTAAAATAACACGATCCATGAGGCGCTCAGGGTGACTCCCAGCCTAGCTAATTCTAATTAATCCAGTCAGGAAGAGCAGCAGGGTAAGTGGAGCAGTCTATCGGATTGAAATTCATAACTTAATTGAGGTCAAAGTCCCGGGTTGGGAGAACAAAAGTCTTTCGCTGGGACCAGGCAGATCAATAGCAATAAATATCTGGCTTGGATGCAAGTAGCTTATAGTGACGGATTATCTGACATTGGCCAGAGGTCTTGGTCTTGTTCAGGGCAAAGTCCGATGGCATGTACAGTGTAGGGTGACTTCTGTCAGTGTTCCTCCAAAGCTCTGAAGAACCTGTAAAGGGCTCATGGGAGCCACAGAAGAATACCCATAAAGAAGTCCATGTGAGTCATGATGAAATTTGAATTTGGTTTCTCACAGTATGGGTGTCTCACCAGTATCACAAGGGCATGTGTCACATTAGTGGTGATGGAGGCTGGAAGAAGTTGCTCAGGCTTACAGGAACTTGGAGCTAAATCATAGCTTGTCCAGAGAAAGACCTTTAGAACAGGGGGAAACTGAGTAGTAGATTGATGGGCTTTATGCCAAGTCTGTATTTATAGCATGTTTACATAAGAGGAGGGAGAAAGGTTGGAAGAGGGAAGTGTAAATAATCATTACAGTAGATTTGTAGTGTGAGAGAAGCCAGCAGAGGCAGATGTGGTCTTGCCTGTTCTTTGGAAAAGCAGTCGGTGTCTCTGCTCTGACCTCCAAAATGTTCTGGTTTTGGGGGGGTTGTATGTGCTAGCGATGGCTGGTTTCCCAAGCCCTTACCTGACCATGGAATGACTTTTGGTGTTGACTACAACACTGATCCCCTAACTCCAAAGATGGGGAAGAAGCTAGAGGTCCTAGCATGAGATTTGTGGCATTAAAGTGTATGCACAGCATCTGCTAGAAGTAGGTACTGAAATATTTGTCGATGCTAGCAACTGATGAAGCTTCTCTGAACTTTCAAATAAGTCAGTACTTCAACTGCAGTTCAATATTAAAATGCAGTCTTCACCCAGTCTGTTATTAATGCAATGTTTATGCAGATCTGACTGTTCTGCTGGTATCATCTTTGCAGAGGACAAATACTGCTGTAGTCAGCATTTGATACATGCCTGATGGATGTTGTTCTGCCAATGTACTTCAACACAGCTTGGGAGAGAGATGGAAACCGTAGCTTGGACGCAGCCAGTGACTTAGTTTGATGCACCTGCTCTTCTCATTAACACTGCATAAGTCTAAAGCTTCTGTTAATGTCCGTCTTGTCAAAAATGTTCAGATCTCTTTGGCTCCCCTGTTCAAGTTTAGAGGTCTAGGTCAAACACCTTGTCAGGTCAGCTTTCAGGTTTTAATCTAATAAGCAGCTGTTGATATTTGCCTGTGTATAAATAGTTGCTGTACTCTCACACCCTTTTGAAACTGTCTTTGAAAAACACCTCTTGTTTTCCACTGGAGGACATTTGCTTCACATGGACAGAATGTAGTTAACAAGGCAGCAGTTCTGCTATTACTACATACTACTTTACTTTCCTCATTCATGTCCCATTCCCAGCACAACCTCAACCTCCTTCCCTTAAGTTGATGGATTCATTCTGCAGGCTTCTGTTGCATTGTTTGTGCACTCCTGCTTCATTCCTGCCCAGCTGGGACAGGAGCAAAATGAAGTCGCTGAGGCTGTTAAACACAGTTGCAAACAAAACTGCATTGACAACTGTTGTTTTCCATTATCAGAGGGAGAGGACAATTAAGTAATTTATTTAGCATGCATATAAAAACTTAACAGAAAAATCCAGATGTGCCACAGTGCTGAACAACTCATCACTTAACAGTAATATGTTGTGAGCAACATGTCTCAAATGTACGGAACTTTGAGATGGATATTTCCCTTTAGCTTGACCATCTTAAGAACCTGAACGTACACAAGTCCATGGGACCTGGTGCAATCCGTCTGCGGGTCCTGAAGGAGCTGGTAAATAAAATTGCTAAGCCACTGTCCATCATATTTGAAAAATCATGGCAGTCAGGTGAAGTTCCTGATGACTGGAAAAAGGGAAATATAACCCCCATTTTTAAGAAGGGAAAAATGGATGACTCAGGGAATTACAGACCAGTCTCACCTCTGTGCCTGGCAAAATCTTGGAGCAGATTCTCCTGGAAGGCATGCTAAGGCACATGAAAAACAAGGAGGTGGTTGGTGACAGCCAGCATGGCTTCACTAAGGGGAAATCCTGCCTGACCAATTTGGTGGCCTTCTATGATGGGGCTGTGGAACTGATGGACAGGGGTAGAGCAGTTGATGTCATCTACCTGGACTTGTGCAAAGTCTTCGACACAGTCCCACACAACATCCTTGTCTCTAAATTGGAGAGACATCAATTTGATGGGTGGACCACTCAGTGGATAAAGAACTGGCTGGGTGGCCACCCGCAAAGAGTTGTGGTCAATGACTCAATGTCCGGCTGGAAACCACTAACGAGTGGTGTCCCTCAGGGATCGGTGTTGGGACCGGTCTTGTTCAACATCTTTGTTGGTGACATGGACAGTGGGATTGAGTGCGCCCTCAGCAAGTTTGCCGATGACACCAAGCTGTGTGGTTCGGCTGATACGCCGGAGGGAAGGGATGCCATCCAGAGGGACCTCGACACACTTGTGAGGTGGGCTGATGCCAACCTTATGAAGTTTAACCATGCCAAGTGCAAGATCCTACACCTGGGTCGGAGCAATCCCAGGCACAGCTATAGGTTGGGCAGAGAAGAGATTCAGAACAGCCCTGTGGAGAAGGACTTCGGGGTGTTGGTCAATGAGAAACTGAACATGAGCTGGCTGCAGTTTGTGCTCGCAGCCCAGAAAGCCAACCGTATCCTGGGCTGCATCAAGAGGAGAGTGACCAGCAGGTCAAAGGAGGTGATCCTGCCCCTCTACTCTGCTCTCCTGAGACCTCACTTGGAGTATTGTGTGCAGTTCTGGTGTCCTCAACATAAAAAGGACATGGAACTGTTGGAACAAGTCCAGAGAAGGGCCATGAGGATGATCAGGGGACTGGAACACCTCCCGTATGAAGACAGGCTGAGAAAGTTGGGGCTGTTCAGCCTGGAGTGTAGGCTGCGTGGAGACCTCATAGCAGCCTTCCAGTATCTGAAGGGGGCCTACAAGGATGCTGGGGAGGGACTCTTCATCAGGGACTGTAGTGATAGGACAAGGGGTAACGGGTTAAAACTTAAACAGGGGAAGTTTAGATTGGATATAAGGCGGAAGTTCTTTATTGTAGGGGTGGTGAGGCACTGGAATGGGTTGCCCAGGGAAGCTGTGAATGCTCCATCCCTGGTGGTGTTCAAGTCCAGGTTGGGCAGAGGCTTGGGTGGCATGGTTTAGTGTGAGGTGTCCCTGCCCATGGCACGTGGGTTGGAACTAGATGATCTTGAGGTCTTTTCCAATGATTCTATGATTCTATTGTGGCTCTGGTAAGGCTTAAGAGAAAAAACTTAAAATATGATTACTACCACATTTTTCCTCTTCATAGAGACACAGCTGTGATGATGCAGACCTGCTGTTTGAAATTTTCAAAACTTGCAATTGATACACTTTCAAGTGCTTTTGCTAAACTTCAGTCTCCAGGTAGGCTGGTTTTACTTATTAGTGAGAGAAGCTGCTTGTTGTTTTTCACCTGAGAGGAATAGCAGGATCTGCCTGTTCAGAGCTGGGTTATCCACAGTTCTGTATGTTATTTAAAAACATAGTGGTAGATGTCCAGGTCTGTAGAATCCCTGTTGATTTGATGAGGAAATTTCCTTTTTTGGCTATTTTCAGACTCGAGTTCAGGTTTCTAATTCTCCATTTTTGCTTCAGAATCCCAGTGTGACCTTGGACAAGTCACTTGATTTCTTTCTGTCTTGGTTTCTCCTTTGGGAAATGGTGGGGCAAATAATTGTTTTTTATCTTATGGATGTAACAAGATTATAAAAATATGGTAGTTTTAAGATCCTTACAAAACTGATCTAATAAAATTAAACAGATCATGCAGTCCAGATAAAATGAGATGAAACAAGCATGAAACTATTAGTGAAAGAAATGTTTCTTTATCTTCTACAAATAAAAATGCAAAGTGATTAAGTGGGTCTTTTCTAGCTATTAGCAATAACAGCTCTAGCCAGTTGACTTATGTCACCCTTGAAAATTAATTTGCAGGGTACAGTCTTGAATTTAGTATGCATACAATAAATGCCCCTAAAAATGTTGTCACCTTCTCTGATGCATGATGTTGGTGCCGTGATAGTACGGCAATTACTCGCCCTACAGATAAAAACTGGCTGCTCTAAATGAGATGCTCTTTCACACAATGGTTTGCAAATTTCTTTTAATTGATTTTGGTTTTTCCCCTGTGATATTTCCTTCCTCTAGTGTACGTCCAGCAGTGGTTTTGTGAGGCAGAGGAAAGGAATGGGAATGGCCTAAAGGTTATTCTTACCCAGAACTGTTTTGGAGGCATATGGATGCATATGCCCCTGTCAGCTGTTGGGGAAGGGTGGCACAGAGATGGAGCCAAGTGGCTGGAGATGGCTGTACCTGCAGGCAACTTCTCTGCTTCACACTGGGGAAAATCCCATGCATCCCTGCTGCTTACAGCGAGGCTGAGCACAGAGATGAGCGTTGTCTGTGTGTGAGATGTTGAAAGAGAGGAGGAAAGCACCAGCTCTATCTATAGGCGTTTTCTTTCCCTGGCTTGGTGATCAGATGAGAAATGTCTCCCTTTCAGTGTGGCCTTAAAAGCAAGATAGTGATTAATGAACAATACAGTAAAGAGGGAGTTCTGACTGTTTGACTTTCTCCAACACAGAAGGAAGACAAGCAAAGTATTTCAGAAAGCAATAGGCTGGAATATGCTGCAGAGAAACCCTGACATATGCTTCGACTCAGCAGAGGCCTGGTTACCTGTGTGCCGGAAATTCCAATTTACTGTTTTCTTTCTTTTTTTTTTTTTTAACCTCAAGTTTTAATCACGCTCAGACTGTGCAAATGGAATCTGAGTCAGAAGCCAGGTCTGCAAAAGACACCTGGTTACCTTCTCTGTAATGGCCTATTCCTGCTGCTATTGTTAGGATATTTTCAAGTGGTGCTCACAGATTACATGGTAATTTGGCTTCTGAAGTGGTATGAAATCGAGCATTGCACTTTAAATTCCAGTGGTCAAACTCAGAAGAGATTTGTAAAGTTATGGCTCAGCAATTGCAAATTACCAATTTTTCATAGCATAATAACCAAGTGCTTGTTTTCTGAACGATGGGAAGTGATCATAGACACCCTTACTTCCAGTCCTAATTGCATAGTAAAAGAGGTTAATTTAAACCTTGAAGACAGTTTCAGTCTGGATGTTGCACAGGAGCAGAAAAACTCAAAGCTATGGGGACTTTAAATCATTAATTTTACTTCTCAGATGGAAAAGTTAAGCTCAGATGTGGTCGGTTTGCACTCATCAGCTGGTAAGAAACAACATGCTAAAGCCATGGGAGCCCAGTCACTTGGGATAAACCACAGTGTAAAGACAGGTTATAAATGTGCAGTGTCTAAAATTAAAGACGATATAAACTATTCATTTAGACCTGTTTTAAGTCATTGGTGTTTTCTTTTTTGCCTGTCAGCTCAAGTGTTCCTCTTGCGCACATGCAAGTTATAATATGAAACAGCTCTCTGAATTTACGTGAGAATAACTACAAAATCATAAAGAAAGTGTTATGTTTTGTTTTGCCTGGGGAAAGGAAAGCCCAGCGTAAGTAGAAAAGAAAATCTTTTCAAGCTTTTAAAACATTTACTAAACTGTAAATTTTCACTGCTGTGCCCAGTTCTCTCCCTAGATGCCTGTGGCTAGTGACTGACTGCAGTGCATTTCCATACACCAAGCAAGGCACAGGTAAACTAGCACATAGATAATGGCAGGTTTAATTTTGCCCTCAGCTCTTCTACCGTATTTTGTCTCTTGTTGCTAGTAGAAATGTCAGTAATCAAGCAAAGAGATCATCTTGGCATCAGTTGCAGTATTAACAGGTAGCACAAATGGAAAGGTTGAGTGAATGGAAGTAAGAGAACAAAACAGAGATCAGCAGAAAAATGGTATTCTTGGCTCTTCACTTCCCCAAGCAATGCCAGACAGTGGTGACACAGAGAGTCATGGCAGAAGTAGTGTGAGGATTTAAGGGATGGTAATGTGTCATTACTTGTAGGGATTGGCGCACGGAAGATCACGTGATGTGACGGGAAGTTGCCAGGAGGGACAGGAACCAGCTGACTCTGGGGAGGCGCTTAGGCAACATATATAAGGAATTGTAACTGCGCAATAAATTGTTGTTGACCCGCATTCCGTGAATGCTCTATGTCTTGACCCTAGTTCGGAGGGAACTAGTGCTTCCGTCCCTCACCACACGAGTAGCGAGAAACTACAATTACTGAAGACTTCTGATGAAGGATAAACACTTGAATTCCCTGCTTAAGTCAATGGGACTTTATTGCCGTGTATCTTAGGGCTGAATGTGTCCCTTTCTGTGATAATTGAAAAAAACAAAACCTGCAAGTGCTATATTTTATCAAGTCCTTTGGGAGATAAATTCAGTGATGGGGAAGAAATGGGAGACTTTCCATAGAGAAAAAGAGAAAATTGCTTCATTTGCATTGGAATGTATCACAGCTGTACCCAGTGCAGGAAGTGTTTCCTTCTGGGATTGGGTGGTTTAAAAACATAGTCATCCAGCTGCAAAATTGTTTCTGATTTAAGCAGACGGTAGCACTGTATTTCTGAATGGATGATGCTTTCAACCTTGTGTCCAGCTACTGAAAACATCTGGTGCAGTGCTGGGCTCCAGGATGTCATCTTATACTTAAGCGCAAGAGTTTGCTGTTTCTAAACCAAGAATATCTGAGCAACATTCTCTAACAGGAGAATTGTCCATCTAGATTTGCCAGCCACAACCCATGTTGTTTGATGTAACTGCTTGTTGGCTCCCATGGTAGTGTTTCCTGCATCATCATATAGCATATAAACAGCTTGGGGCTTTTCAATCATCATTTGGTCTTTGAGACACTTAGTTTGTATAGCTGGTGCTACACATCAGTGAGTCAGCTGTGGGTCCCATGAATCTGGAATTGTAGCTAGTCACAGATGGCCTAAGAGATCAGAAAATACGTGTAAGATTATGTTGGGAGTGTCTGGTGTGCATTTAGCAACACTCCAAGTACAAGCAGATTAGTGATTCCTTTATTGTGTTTCCTTTCAATGTGTTAGGAAAGGTTGCTGTGGCTCTGGAGAAGTAACAAGGTAGATAGAAAGGAGGGGTTTGCCATGTTTTGTTGGCTAAATAAATTCTTTTGAAATTGTAAATTCTAGTTATTGTTGCTGCCACCAACTTTATGTCCTACATTAACCCTGAGGAGTTATATTTGAGATGAAATGAGATGCGATGCGGTATCAGGACATACCCCCATTGCTGCAGTGTCTTGGCAAGGCATGGTTTTTCTCATTGTCTTCCATTCCGGCAAGATCCTTTTTGCTTCTTCTCTTTCTAAAATACACAGCCAGTTTTCACCTCCGTTTCTCTTGTGTGTCCCTCACAGCTACTGAGCAGCTAAGCTACAGGTCTACAAAACGTTAGGTGGCTAACGCCTAATTGGGCCTTCTGCTGTCAATGTCTGTTGGAATGAGGTGCCTAGGTATCCCCAGGAATTAATCCTTTTGTTTTCCTTTTCCTAACATTCTAATTATCTGATATCCACAGCTTCAGCATCTGATATTTTTGCACTCAGTTACTGGGCATTGCTCCATTCTACTGTAGCAAATCTCACATAATTATAAGCACCAAGGTGCATTGACATCCCTTGTGCACTCTCTTTGAGAAGAAAGAAATGCAATAGATGTCTGATCTTTAGCATTAAGGGGTTTGTTTCACTGAAAAAATAAATCCTTAGCAATGTTTTAGTGTAAGATTCAGCATGTTTCAAAGAGGCATCAGTTAAACCTGCCTGATCTGTGATAGCCAACAAGTGGATCTTTCAGATGTCTGAGTGTTCCCTGGAGGTTCACATCATTAATATCTGCCTTATGACAAGGTGGCTGTGCTGATGCCAGGAGTTTTTTTCCCAGCCGGCATGATTAATTTTTCTTTCCTTTCTTAATATCTCTGAGCCAGATGCTTCTAAATGTCCTCATAGGGGTGTACTGCTGTTCTTAACTGCTCCTCCTACCCCCCCCCCCCCAACTAATTTGTATAATGGTTTCAGAGATGCATTTTGTAAAGTCACAAAAAGCAAAACTTTGAAAGCCTCCTAAGGGTGATGGACTTGACATGTGCAAATCTGTCCTCCTGATGTTCCTGGTGGGTTTGAAAGCCTAGTGCCAGGTAGTCCGTCAATAACATTTCCCATTTCAGAGTATGCTTATTTGCCTAGCACTTTACAAATTATATCCATGCAGAACTGCTGAAATGCAAGTATTTGTTCTGGAGAGAATGACAGTGGGGTGTTGAACTGACGTTTTGAAGAAAGCAAAGGGAAGTTTGGGCTGAGGAATACCAGACAGACTTGTATTATTTATGGAAAGTGCTGTGGATCTTTAAGCACTTGTATAGTTTAAAGGCTTCAAAACATTGTGATACTGAAAACAGTCTTTATTCTGCAAATAGGAATTAATTCTCCTTCAGAGCTCTTACTCCAAAATACAACTTTGGAATTTTGGAGTTTTACCAGCTCGGAGAGCACAAGACCTTAGCAAACTCTACAGAAAATGGCTTGTTTCCAAGGTGTTCGTACTTTTGCCACATCTATCCACCAGTTTCCTCCAGAGACCAGATTTGCGGGTCTTATGGTTTTTATCCTCAGTTGTTTTCAGTCATTAGTGCAATTCACCTGTATCACAGGGGAGTTTTCCTGGAGGAAGCAAAATCCAGAAACAGAACAGTTAGTAATAAATAGATGAGGATTTATGTGCTTATTTTTGTGTATGTTAACACTGTATCTGAGAGGTAGATCACTGGATTTGATGATAAAAATCTTGAATTAAGAAACACTAGAAAACAGTGTTTCTTAATTTCTTAACAGGGCAGGCTAAAATCTCCTTACATCTATTATGTTCTATTGTGGTTTTTTTGCAATGTAACAGTGTGGAAAGGTATGATCTAAAGCAAAGGACTTGATGGTGAAAACAGAGATGTAATTAGGGGAATCAAGTCTATACTTTTAGTCTTTCTTTTTTTTTTTGTCAGAAGGTGAGGGTAAGAGGAACATCCTCAGAGTAAAGATACTCTGAAGAGTATCCTAAGAGAAGAGCAGCAGGACTTCTACAGCATTCTTTTCTATAATAGATAGCTGATCATTTAGCTGTGTATCAGGCAGCCTCAGACAGCAGGCAGCCCTTTAGCCCACAGCAGCATGGGAATTAAGTTAAAATTAACCTGAGTTTGGAAAACAACTAGTACCACTTTATTTGTCCATTTAATTGAATTATATGATGCTATGTAAGTATGCTGACCCACAGACGTAAATTGCTCCACCCTACCCATTTCCCTCCTTAATTCTTTCATGCTAATGGAGCTGATGGGCATGTTGACTGCACAGAGAGAGAAAGGAAAAAAGCTGGAAATAAAAGGGACTGTTCCAGCCCCATGCAAACCTTCCCCTTCAGTGAAACGCTTCTGTGTTACAGCTGCACTAACTGCACTGTGATCTTTGTTGCCATTAAGCTGATTATATCTGCTGAAGGATTCATCCAACTAATCCCACAATGCTGCAACTGGTTGCTTTATTTTTAAGCACTTTTTTTTTTTTTTTTTTCCCTAAGAAATGAAAATCAGTTTGGGTTCACTGGACACTCAAAATGGGTCAGGCTGTTACAGGAACTCACTTTTTTACATTTGGTTGGTTAATACAAGAAAATACAACACATTAATGGGTTCCATCTGTTAAAGGATGCACTCAGTTTGGGTGAGGTCTGTGCACACATTAGGGCTCGGCAGCATCTGGCATAACTTTGGGTGGATGTGCTGTGAAGGTGCTGTGCTTTCACTATACCTTTGGCACTGCATCATGGAGGGTTTTGCCTGTGTGGGCATGCTATATAGGCAGCAGCTTTGTATCTAACAGTGACTCTAACAAGAGAGATTCTGACAGGTTGGATTGATTTAATTGATTTAATAATCAATTTAAATCTAGTTCTTGGTTATTTTTCTAAGGAAAGGTTGATTTTCATCGGTTAGTAGCCATTAAAAATATGTTCATTTGCAACTAAGTATAGCCTTTATAGTAAATTTAGTTCTTTTTGCTAATCAGATAGGCACTGTCTTTCAATGTTTACTTAATTATGTAGTTTAGTCTAGTTTATTCGCATTCTTAATCTTTACATTCAAATCAGGCTGGAAAACAGCAAATGAAAAATTCTTCTCTGTTAGGTCTTTAGTTCTCAGTTAGATTATATCTCTTGTGCCTGAGTATATTGAATGGAAATTAGAATTTAATTAAAAAAAAAAGAAAAAAAATCCTTACAAGGAATTTTTCAAACACTTCTGAAAAAGAAAATCTCATCATAAATAGGATGGGTTTGGTTTTGGAAGGGGAAAAAATAAACAGCATTTTCTTTGTTTTTATGAATAACACACTATTTAAAGGAGATGCCTGGCACATTCAGGTGGTCAACTTTCCTGCTCAAATTCTGTCGACAAAAAATCAAGGATTTTAGGAGCAAAATGAAAGAGCAACTAGAGAAAGATGAGGACCAAACATAGGCTTTAATTCTGTCTTTAAGCATTCAGTTCTTATTCATAAAGTTTTATCCTCTTTTCGCATGTTGTATGTTGTCTACCCTGAGACTCTGGGCTTTGACTATGGCTGCCTCAGCAGCACATTTCCCATGTTCCAGGCAAACCAAGAGTGGAAAGAACATACCGTGTGTTCAGTGACATACAGAAACGTGCGTAATCATTGTCATGGTTTTCCTGCAGGGTTCTGCAGTATGCTTTGAATTTCATATCTTCTAAAAGCTATTCCTTCAGACCTTGTGTGTAGCTGTCACTCAGATACTTTCCTGCAGTGCTCCCATGCTACAGACATGGCTATCATGTACAAAAGCATATGGTCATTCTTTCAATTCCTCAGGATTTTAAAGCTAGTAGATCTGTTGTCTCATACTTAATTTTTATCCATTAGTAGACCAAAGCTGGCCTAATGCCTCAGAAGAATGGTTACAGGAGTTTAGAGTGACTTACCTGCCGAGTAGTTTGCCTTCCTAACAACAGTAGGCCTCAGATGTGTGCTTCTTGAAAATGTGCATCATTTTTCATTTAACTATAACGATGTATGGAATTGTATTCTACTAAGCTATTGCTTAAGTTGCCCTAACTTCAGATATTAGGGAAATATTTTTTATTTTAACAGGAATAAAGCCCTACATTGAATTTCGTCCCTCCTAGGTTGTGACTGCAACTAACGTTACTTTGGTTTCATAGAAGCTTCTAAAACAGAGTTATTTCACAATTCCATACAACTTTTCATATAAGCTTTAAGGTCCCATTAAAACTGGTGTAAAAATTATATTAATTCCGTTTGGATTTTTGTCTTCGGCACTTAATTGTTTAATTGACCAAGACTTGTAAAGCTGCCAGCAAGCAGTCCTCAGTAAAAGTGGAAGAAAACTGAAGATAACCATCAGAAGACATGTGCCAGCATGCTAAGCCAGTTGTGGGTCTCCTTTGCAGCTGGGAGAGTCTCAGGGCACAGCTTGTGGTGTTCAACTTTTGGTTCCTCGTTATTTTTTCTTTTCATATTACTAAATGAAGGCAGAATATAGGCTTAGGTAAAGACAGATCTTACAAGAAAAGGGAAGACTTAGTGTGGAAAAGGACAGCGTGTCCTAATAGTCACAGTATAGTGCTGGGAGCTCAGCATCCTGAAACTAATCCTGGCTGTGGACTATGTTCCTTGTTTGACCTTGAGTAAGTCAGACAGTGGGTTTTTTTGCATGTCTCGGTTTCTGTGACTAACATGGGAATATGATGTGCATATATCCCCGGGTCTTGCCTATATTAATAAATCAATATTTGTAAAGTAAGCCTTGATAAATGCTAACTGTATTAATACATGTACTTGAACCTTGTGCAGAACTTTGGGAATGTGCCTGCATTTCTACTGTGCGAGTGGCTAGGATATGTCAGGGCCCTGCACTGGGGTGGGCAGCAGCAAGAGACCAGTTTGGGTCATTTTCTTCATCCCAAGGGACTGCTTGTAGCACATATCTGCAAGAAGGTCTTGAATACAACTTTTCCACTTAACATGCTCCCCCATCACCCACTGTCAGCAATGAGATTAAATTCTGCGCGACTGCAGAGGACGTTGCATGATTAAAATCCTCTTTTAGAAATTAATATGTACCATTCGCTCTATAGTACTATGCCTCTTCTTGGAGAAGGGTATTGTCTCCTGAGCTCTCAAGGTGTGAAAAGCCACCAAGTGAGGCTATCTATCTTTGAATTTTATGCTGTTGCACAGTTGCTCTGATGACAGCTACAACTGCATAAAAGCGTGGGGACTTTGGGACTTCTTCCTTCACAGGGTCACAGAGACAGGGGTTAGGTTTGGCAGAACAAGCAATACGATAGCAAAAGGAGTGTTTTAAGCTAGAAGTCCTGCTTACAGCAGAAAGAGTTTCCTGAAGGGGAAGGATGGTCAAAGTCCATATTCACCTATTTTCCTTAGGAAGCATCTCCCATAACTGAGTATTCTGGGGAAAAAAAAAAAAAAAAAAAAAAAAAACAAAACAAAAAACAACAAACCAAAAACAACCAACCAAACACCAACACTTTGACCACAAATATTCACAGAACTATTCCTTACCTTGCTGCCTGTATCAGCCCAGAGAAATACAGTAATCAGTGCATTTGCATTTCCAAATTCAGTCTTCATTAGGCATCAGACATTGATGCAGCCCACAGAAGCGCTTTATTTGCATAAACTTTGTATGCTCTTGGTAGATTTAGGCACATAGGGCTGCTGTGTTCAGTACAAACTTGAACCTCTTGAGTTGTCATCTCCATTCTGCTTTAAGTGCTGAATGGCTTTGTGATTTGACCAGGAGGTGCAGTAGGGTAAGTTAGCCTGAATAGATGGACAGCTTTCTGGAGGAGCTTTTCTAAAAGCAGTCAATATTTGAATATCCATATTTAATACAGCTAGCAGCCTTCACATTATTTTGAGGAGGGCTACAACAGAAATGGCTGAGAGGTTTCCCTTTCCATTCACACATCGTTGGTAGCTGCATCACAAAGCAGTTAACATTAGCAAGTCCCGCAGGTGTTCCCTGTTAATAGACACATAGATGTGATTTCTACTAGTTTAAATCTGCAGTGAACCTGGTGCTCTCAATCTCTGTTTAAAGCTCCAGGCCTCATTGGTAACTACAAATATATTCGCTGGTGTGATTTATTCGTCAGTTGAGAAAGTGCTGATGCTAGCCCATCCCTAGAGCTGGTGTCTATGGGTGAGTTCTCATGCACCTTCAGGAACAATCCTGTCGACAGGGACAGTCTGTGTGACATCTCTTTAAAAGCTTTCTTATCCCTGCCCTAGTCAAGCTGGGGTAGAAAGTGAGAATAGCAACTGTATCTTTTTTGTGGCAATTAGTATTTTGTTTAGAGCTGTCCTAGTGAAAACTGAAGAGATGTTTCCAGGTTTGATCAGGACTCCTTCAGCAGCAAGAAATCTTTTAGATCACTGTTAGAGATGGAAATGAGTGAGGAGGATGTTGATCTATTCACCATTATCATTCTTTTACAATAGACGAAGAAAACTTTGGAACTGTTTGTTTATTGAAAAAGGGGAGAATTAATCTTCTTTAAAGACAGAAGTCTTAGTTTTTATCTGTTGATTTTTTTTAGCATATATTTAGGAGCTCATAAAAATACGTATTTCAGAGAGAAGAAATCTCATTTAGCAGAATGATTTTTCATTTGAGAGCGTGTAAATTTGTGGTTTTATTTGCTGTTAATGTTTGCCTGGCATTTGAGTTTAAAATGCTTTTTTAGGGCATTCCTCCTACACTGCCTTCAGTGAGTGATAGACAGCACTTTCACTCCTATTGCCAAGGCTTTCAAAGATCTCCTGTGAGATTAGGTTTTGCCAGGTTAGATTTTCATGGCTTTTCCTAATCTTAAGAAAAATAAAAGGCAGGAACTTCTGAACATTGTGAACAAGTCTTTAAAAATGCTTAAAGGTTGCAAATGTTTTTTTCCCCCTCCATCACTAAAAGTGAGCTTTTAAAATATTGATCTTTTTCTGGACTGTGTTTTCTCTGCCAGCTTCCCGTTGTGTTTGGTTCTTCTTTTCCTGAAGTTGTACAGCATACCCTAAACGGCTTCAGGTTTATTCAGATCATAGAGTTATAGGAAAGCTTGGGCTGGAAGGTACCACTTTAGTACCACTAAAGCTCATCTAGTTCCAACCCCACAGGCAGGGACACACCTTTACTAGACCAGGTTGCTCAAAGCCCTGTCCAATCTGGCCTTGAACACTGCCAGGGATGGGGAGAGCCACAGCTTCTCTGAACAGCCTGTGTCAGCACCTCACCCCCTACAGGTGGGGAAACTTGAGGTGCAGAATGGTTGGGGTTTGGCCACTGTTTATGGCTGAGCTCATTTTCTCCGTGCTGTGCTTTCCCTTGTCTCTGTAAGGAAGAAGGGCTGGAGCTAGGACTCTGAACAGTGGATACTTTTGCCACAGGGACTGGATTATGTGGCAGACTGGATTTATGCCTGCTGCTTCATGTTTTGAATGTGTGTTTCTGCTAAAGCCTTTTGCTGGCTGCTGGGAGGCTCCTGGCTTCCAAGAGCTCAGTCCCATTTTTCCTTCAGAAAACAGAGGATTGGGGGAATTTATAAGAATGCTAAATCAAAGCAGATACTTGATTTCCAAAACTGAATCTGGCTTTCTACAGCTGTTAGCAGAAGGGTTGATTTGAGTCAAAATTAATGCAAACACTTGTGTAGACCATTTAGCATTTAGGTTATGGACCTGTGGACCTGTTAAGACAACAGGATAATCCCCTTAGATTACCCATGTAATTCCTAGTGAATATTTATTTTAAAGTGACTTCAATGCCCTTAGTCATTAGCAAAGGTTAGTAATGCATCTCACAGCTGCCAGACTCAATAGGACAGTATTTGTCAGGGGGATGATTTCTCCTTTTGTTTCCTTTTTTTGTTTAACATTTCTCCAACTCTTGCTGGTTTAATCCCAGGAGCTCACCTCTAATCACAAGGAAGCATCCAAGCTGCCTTTGCCGTGTTCACTTCCACTTGAGCGGGGCTAAGGAGGGTGCCTAATCCTGGGCTTTTCTCCTGCTGTCTGCCAACGGAGCTGGGTACACAGCCTGCGTGGGCTGCTGGGGGGAGGATGGAGTGCACTGTGGGTTCAAGGACACGCTCCCGCTTTAATGTGCGCAGACATGCTCCTGCTCACTCTCTGATTGGCAAGGTTAACTCGAAGAGGCTGCAGCTTTTTAAACTGATTTGATTAGACCCACTACTTCATCCCATTCCCTCCCCCACCACTTGGCCCACCACCTCCTGATCCTTTTAACACAGCCCTTGGTCCAATAACCAGCCATTCTGATTTTTTTTTTCTTTTACCCCCTTTTTCCAATTTTCATACTGAATTTTGACATTTTGTAAAATAGATTATATACTCCTGTAGGGAAGATCAGGAGACAGTATCTTAGTCTCAGGGCTGTGTTTTATTGTAACTAGTTGAGAGGCTGAGATCTGCCTCCTCTTCCTAGCTCTCCCTGGCTCTGCACCTTTCCCAGTTCTTAGTGTGTGTGTGTGTGAGTTCAGGGACAAGAGGTTGAGGGCTGATGTACTCCAGCTTGGATGCTCATTGCCTTCCAATTCCTTCTGTCCCTGCAAAACCAGGACTGGAAAGAATTATACAGTCAGCCTAAAATGACTTAGCATCCAAGGTCCTCTTCTGCTGTGGTATGACAATGTGTTCACTATTTGCAAAAAGAAACAGGGGCGGCAGCATGGATAGTGAATTCCCTTATCCTATCAAAGCAAAATAATGGTTTATTTTAGTAACAAACATTGCTAGTTGTGATTACTTGGAAGAACAGATTACCCGTAGCTTCCAGTTTAGAGTCTGGCTGACAAGCAAGGTGGGCCAGGGGAAGCTTTTTTGTCACTAATACCCTCAGCCACTGGGACGACAAGGGTTGAGTGGGCACTAGCCCAGCCCTTAAAGGGTGTGTGACTGTGTTGCTGTCTTTAGCTAGCGTGCTTTAGCGCTTTGTGTGCTGCCAGTTTTGCATGGGCTCTATGCAAATGCTGGGCTCCCCCTCTGGTATGCAACTTATGTTTGTCATATTAAATACTCCAAGGGAATTTGGAGCCTTTTGTACATAGGTGCCTCTTGCCAAGCCTCTCTAGTCCTCCTATAAATAAGTAAATAAAGCCTATAAATTACAGGCTGTCATGAAAACAGAGTTCCAAGTCACAGAATAAAATTACTGGAGAGTGACCAGCACAGCTGAATTTTTTAAAATCCCAGACCTATCCAGGGGAAGCTGCATCTCTTGTCTTTATCACTTGCCTCTATTTGTTTCAACAAAAATGATCTAAAGTGGTGTGGGCTAGTTGAGCAGCTCAGTGCTGGCAGGGACTGAACCTAGCAAACGGGACCGACCCTACAGGGTCACCCTGGTGAAACAGCACAGAATATAGAAAATCCCTTACAAGCTGTGTATTAAACCTTGACATACTGTATTACTTAAGAGGTCTCTGGGAAAATTAAAACCCTTTTGACTGGGTTTTGCAATTCAGGGAAAATTTTAGTGACATTTAAAAGGTTTCTCTTGTGTTCCTCTAATGGGATAAATAAAAAAAAGACTTGTTTTAGGCCAGCAAATGGGGGGACAATCCAATTTCCCTGATTCCATCAAGACACTCTTAAAGCATTAGCTTGTGCAGGTTGGTTGTTTTTTTTTTTAAAAAAAGGCAACAGACTGACCCCTCTGCTTGATGGCTTTGAAAAGTGTCCTGATGTGGAGATATTTATCCTACACAACATGCTTCATTGAGGCACTGCAGCAGCACTTCTAAATATACTCCTTTGTTATTAAACTATGTAGGAAGACAGCACGCACAGCAGGAAACACAAAGTTTATTATTTACTGCAGCAATCCACACTCAGGCTGTGCTCAGAGACTAACGTGTGATGATGTGCTCTTCAATTTTGGTACGTGGAAGAGAAAAAGGATGGCATTTAACTAGTAACATTTTTGATGAAAGACCAAAACCTAAGCATGCCCTTAACTTTATATTTTAGGCATAATTTTGGTTCAAAATAAATAAAGATTCCCCTGTGGAACATTATATTTTTTAGTTTGTTTCCATCAGTCACAAAGATTAATGTATCAACACTTACTTTGGAAGGGGCTCTGGGGATTGATAATGGGAAATACGAAGCCTTTCACCTCGAGGTCACTGGTTCAGCTCTGCCCTATGTCGGTCACCGCCACCAGTACCTGCCATCTGCTCCTCCCCAGACATCCGCCCAGTGCAAAAAGGCTGGTCCAGTTCTGAGTGCTGAGGACAGATGTCTGCGTCCCAGCAGACTCCCTGGGCTGCTTTAGTAGGAAATGGGATGGACCCGCTCAGCTCAGCCCCAGATGTGACAGCAGCCCCAGCCTTCAGCTCGGCTTTAACACCACCAGGGAACTTGACCTTCTGCTGCACTTGCATGACCCATGAATAGTGAACCAGTTATTCCTGCCCTGTGTAGAATAACTCATTCAAAAAGCAGGACACCCCTGAACATAAATCTATCTGTTATAAAGTTGGCCACGGTTTTTCCTGCTTGCCTCCAGCTCCTGCTGAATTTCATTAGGAACACCTCTACTACAGAGCACAAGAAGAGAGCAAGTGCTGCCTCTAGACTTTGAAAGAGCACTTCAGAGAGAAGATCAATTTTGCATCTCACTAAATAAATAATGACAGATCAAACTGCAAGTACTTAGTTCAGCTTTATTTTAATAGCACAGTGGCTCCATCGAGAAGTCCCAGTTACTGATGTAGTTTGATGTCTTGAAGTAGTTTCCTCCAGACATTTTTCCATATTTTTTTTTTTTTTAGCATTGGCATGTTATTAGTAGCTGTTTGGAAACCTGACTGACTGACTGTGAATAAGCAGTACCAATAAACCTTTTCCTTCTCTGTTTATTTCTTCTGTCTTCCATTAGGAAACAGTCCCAACGATCATAAACTGCAAGGCGAGTTTTCAGAGTCTGATGTGTAGTTGTACTTGGTGGTGGTTGATCAAATGAAAGAGTAGCTTCATTCCTTATAAAATAAAAACGGTAAATCAGCTACTAATACAGTTCACAGAGGCTGCTAAAAGGCTGCTGGATGTCACAAAACCAGCAACCCTTTGAGGTGATGGGACGAGAGCTTCTTAAGTCAACACATGCAGTTAGCTTCTCCCTGGCAGTGGTCCACTATGGGGCAGGATCCAGGCTCTGATGCCTTCCCCCTCTGGCAGACGTCGATAAGTGTGCAAACGTCCTCTCTAATTCCAGATTAGCCACAAAGAGGAGTCCTTGTCCTTAAGAAACAGTCACAGTCATGCCTGGGAAGAAAAGTCTGTCTGGAGGCTGCAGGGCACAGCACTATCCTGAGATGCTTTGAGATATCTGAGCAAAGTCCTAGGTATTGGGTTTCTCTAAAAGAAAAAAATAAAGTGTCTTTCAAGATGAGGGCCATGGACCACTATAACTCAGCTCCCCTGCTAGCCCAGGCTTCCCCAAGTTTGGCTTAATAAAATCCAGATCTCATTTAATGAGTTCAGAGGGTGGTTCAGACCATCTCAACATGGAAAGTTTTGATTTTGCACACGAAGCCAAGGAAGGTTTATGAGATCAAAACAGAGTTTCCAGAGTCTTCATCCTCACTTGAGTTAAAAGAGAAAAATATCCCTAGGCTGTTAGCAGCACCTCTGCTCCTGTTGTGCCACATTGAAACCATGCCTGCAGTTGTCACAGTACTGCAACTTCCTTGCTAGTGCTCCAGCCACTACTGCAGGGTTCTTGGGCATTTCGGTTGACATTGCCTTTGCCCAGAGCAGTGGAAATCAAACTCGTGGGTTTCAGCCGTGGGTGGGACACACTGCTTTGGCCCACACAGGGGTGGTTTCCCTGCTTTCTTTTGGATATCTTTATCTCTAGTGGTCACTCAGTTGTTGGCTTTAGAATGACAGTTCATACAAAGAGGGTGTCCTGAAAAGCAGAGTGGCAGCTCCAATTCCATTACAGCTGAAGATTAAAAGTGCAACAACTCTTTGGCCACCCAGGCCTGTGAGTTCAAGCCAGTGTAGGAAAAGAGATTATTTCTAAAGTCCTGAATCCCTTTAAATAAATATAAGCTAACATTTGCCTTGAAGTCAGAAAGGACTCGGGTGAACTGAGCAGTGGCAGCAGTACTTTTGACTCCCACTGTCTCACATCCAACCTGCTAAATTTAGCATCCTGATCAAGCTTTCTCTGTCTTTGATCAGGTGGAGCAAGTGGCATGCTGACTTGCTGGTTGGTGCTGGATCTGATCCTGCTCACAGCATTTGCAGCCCCTCAGTAGTGACCAGAGGAGCCATATGCAGGGGAGCAGCATGTCTGATAGGCCACCACAGCAGTGCTCCCACTTAATCTCTCTGCTCCCATCCACACGTGCTGTCCTGATATCCGACAGCCGGTCCCATGCAGGCATGGTGCCAGCAGTGACTTTACAGGCTTTGTGGCAGAGATTATTTAAAGGAGATTAACCCTTATAAACCCCTTAGATTTTAATTATTTCTGTATGTATTTATAAAAC
This sequence comes from Psittacula echo, assembly GCF_963264785.1. NCBI lineage: Eukaryota > Metazoa > Chordata > Aves > Psittaciformes > Psittacidae > Psittacula > Psittacula echo. The sequence continues at coordinate 22,710,641 of NC_137740.1, forward strand.
CTGCAGTCTGCTAGTTCCAGGGCACAACTGCCTCAGTCCCCATCCTTAACCTGGATTCATGAATATACAATGCAGCCATATTACAGGACAGGGGCTGGACTGGACAGGGGTTATTTGACTTATTCATTTATTGCCATTCTGGAGCATTTCACATCTGGAATGAAAATGAAACATTATGGTTTCAAATTGTAAAAGGAGCTAATAATTCAAATGACTTTAAAATACTAGCACTAACACTACATTAATTGAATTGTTTGAGTCAATGCAGCATCTCTCACTAATTGTTTTTGTTAAGGCAGCTCTGACATGCACACTGTTGTCTCCCCACTGATAGTGTTTTGAACATGGAGCACCATGCCTCTCTTTGAAGACAGGGCTCTTTGAAGAGGTGATGTATTGGCAGCCAGGAGAGGGAAGGCCTGTTTCTTTCTTTCAGTTTTCTAGCAAGTTTTTTGTATCGATATTAATGTTGTGAAAATGTGAAGTCTGGAAAACTGTCATGGCTAGCAGTTGCTGTTAAAAGAGGGCGGAGGGAAGGGTTTACACCTCTATCTTTTCGTGCTTGCTCTCCTATTTGTCATGTTAGTTAGTGCTGGGCTAATTAGTTTTTTAGAGTTAAGGAATAATGGAGGCCACCTCTCAGTATGGATTACAGTCCTCACCTGAGTGCTGTAACTCTGTGTGTATTCTAGGATTGCTGCTGAAAAAAGTACTATTTGCCTGTTTAGTAAATGGAAGTATAAAAGGTAGCTGTTAGAAGGAAACAAAAACCTCAACGAATCTGAGAGAAAAATAGGTCATTTTGAATACATTCCTTAAAATCAGATTATTTGTATTTATTCTTGTCTCCTGAGCAAGGAAATAAATGCAGACAGTGTCAAGGAGTCCATAAATAAATTTTGTTCTTGGAGAATCTCTTTAATATGCACACAATCCTGCTTCTGTAGTAGTGAACGTTTGACCAGTAGCAATTAATTTCTTATCACAGTCTTTCTATGAGGTAAGAAAACATTAGTGTCTCCATTAGGAGGTGGAGAATGGGTGATCTCTGAGAGCAAATGGTGTGCCCAGCTTTTCTCCCCTGCCCTGCAGCTTGCCAAGAGCTGCTGGAGGGAGAGGGCATATCAGCAGTGCCTCTCCTGCAACGCGGCTGGATGCTTCTCTCTAGGAAGATCTGTCCTATGAAACAAATTATAGACTTGGGAAACCTTCAATATCTGTATATTTCAGAATAAATATTGTTAAGCCAATGAATTGTCAGCTGCTTACTGTGAAGCCTGCAGTATTTCCTTTAAAGGAAAATAGTAAAATAGGGAAGAAAAAGAAAAATTAAGGTCCCTGGTATAAATCTCTTCTGTCTAGAAAGGATGAAAAGATTATTTCTTACAAAGCCAACCTTATGGAAAATAGCATATGATCCCATGGCCTGTAGGTGATTAGGCAAAGCGTCCCAAAGGTTAATATATCTTTTCTCATTCAAAAGGGTAGGATCTTGAGCTGAAAGTGCTGGACCAGTGCGTTCAGCCCTGTGCCTGGGGAGGGGGAATGTGGAAACAAAGGGTTAAATTTCGGGGCTGTAGAAGCAGATTGTGTTTTCCTTCTATGATGTGGGCTGACAAGACATCAGTATTCTATTCATCTGTTGGGAATTAGGCTGTTAATCCAATCAATGACTCTTGAGCTAGCTGCAGCCTGCCTCCCCACTGGGGAACAATCGGATCAGACGGAGATTGTTTAAGAGCACAGCGGTCCCTGTGTCAGGTGGAATTTCCAAGCGTTCCCTAGTGAATTGGGATGGGAAAGCTATCTCAGCCCATTTATCCTGCCCCTTAAATAGCCAGGTATCTGCCTCAGCCACTCTAAAGTAATAAAGCAGAACAAGAGCTACTAACTTTTACTCAGAATGGGGCTAGGGAAGCACCCTGAAAAGAGAGATTTTAGTGTCTTGCCCTTAGGAATATTGTCCTATTTGCAGCCTGGGATTGTGTTTGAATGGTTTAGCTGGAGGCTGGCTCAGCTGCAGTGCTTTAACACTTGTTACAGCCTCTCGGCACTGGCTCTTTCCAAACATACTTTTGATCCCTGGGCTGAAGAAACCTGCAGCTTCCTGGCAGCTTTTATATTGCATCAACACACTTGTTTGATGACCAGAAAAATACTTGGTGCTGGAAGTAACAGGCAGTAACAAATATTTCTTGGAGCAACCTATGAATATGTATGTTCAAATGACACAGCTGTGCACAGAATGCCAGCTGTAAATTGGGGTGACAACGCTCCACAAGAATACAGCCCTGACAGTTTCGCTGTTGCTGCATGAGCCACTGAGTAAATTCAGAAATCAGTTTGTTCTGCAATTAAAGACAGCCATGTCTGCCCTGGAATATTGAGAGTCTGTATCTGTGCCAGCAGCACTACATGCTGATGATAGTAGATGTAATAAATCCCATTGAAATTGCACTTGGAAATTTAGGTACACCACCAGTTAGAAACCAGGGCGATGAGGGATTAGCGTAACCCTGGCACACTGAACTCCTCAGGCCAGTGGCGTTTGGGTACATCAGCAGATGCAGGCTTTGTGAGGGAATGAGTGGCTCCTGGGCATCATATTCTCTCTGAGCTTTCTTAGTTCTGGTTTTAACAGCAGCTTTGCAAGTGGAAGGCTCCTCCAAATTACTGCACCTAAATGAACTGAGTATATGCTCAGGCAGCAAATATGAAAAGGGAGGTCCCCAGACAGAAAGATCCCCAGCTCAGAGGCTTGACTTTAAAGGGCTTCAGCATCACTCTTCCTTTGATCATAATTTTGAATCAAACAAAAGTTAATGCAATTTTCTTTGCCTTTCAGTAGCAGATTGTGCTGTAAGGGTTCATGCCATTAGAAATGTAATAATTGCTTCTCTGTGCAGATCTAATTTATCTGTGAGGCACTTAGAAGATAGGCCAAATGATAGCCTGGCAGTAGGCTCTGGAGAAGGGCCCAAGAGGTGATGATAAAGATCTGTCTAGCACCTTCCATCCTTGTGGATATCTGCCTGGCAAAGTGCAGGAAAAGGTCCGAATAGGAAGAAGAGGACACAGGAGAGAGCTCCTCAAGAGGGACAGCTCAGTAACAGAGGGGTCCCTGCCAAGCCTACCCACACGGAAGGGAGGTGAAAGAGTTAGTTGAGGAACCAAACTTAAAGGATACTCAAGCCCTGTACCTGTAAGCCTAGGCTATCTGCAATCCCCAAATAACAGCTCTTCATGGCCAACGCATGGATTTTGGTTTTGCTTCTGCTGGAGGTTGCTCTGTATCCTTTGTCTCACAGTGTTGTCCTTGAAGAGTGCCTTTGAGGCAGTACCAAGAGTGCACAGGGTAATGTCTCACAGCAGCCTACACTTAACATTAACAACCATAACTTTACAAGCACTTCACAAACATCAACTAATTAATTATCTTTGTATGGGCCACACCATCTAAAATAGCAGGCAAAGGTGAACAATCACAAGTATATTTTGCTTTAGCATCATAAAAAGCTAAAAAGTGAAGAGAAAACATAAAGATTTGCTCTATTTTTCAAGGGTCAGAACTATTTGGGACTCTGGATTCTTCTGACACAAAGCTGTTAGATGGCTTTGTTTCTCAGATGCATTGTTGACATTGTTCAAGGCTCAGGAGGCAACTAAAAGCAAATGTCTGTGTGCATGTGGGTGCATCCCATGTCTAAGGTAGGGTTTCTAAAAGAACAGGATCACATTTCAGACTAACCATTGTTTTTGTATGCCAGCATTTGCAGACACAGCGGTCCACTCATCTATCTGCTTCGATTGAACAAGCATTCATTTTACATATATTAATGTATGTGTCCAAACCCAAGCTGCTGTGTGCAAAAGCAGCATGTCAATGAAAATAAAGGCTGCACTAGGGGAATCTACTGAAGCGTCTGGTGGAGTTCAGACTGATTATATTAGCCCGCATTGCCTGGTTTTATGTGTTGGTGGGTATTAGCATGTAAATTCTGGTATGTAGTCTCACTCTCAGTCATCTTGGGGATAAAATTTCAGAGAGAGAAAAAGAAGATTATGAGTTTAAAGTAAATTGTGGGGAAGTTGAAGTCTAAAGTAGAAAAAAATGAGAAATAAACCCCTTTTTAAAAGTGGAGGGAAGTATTTTCTTGCTATTTTTCATCTTCCTGGCTTGAGTGAGTGTGTGTCATGAGGCTATAGAGATTTATATTTACAGCTCCTAAGCACTAGTGCTTGTTCAGAGGCTGTATTATTCTAGCCTTTTTTATTCACTCACCTTATAAAGATGTAGTGTAAATGTTTATCTTCCCTCCGGCCCATCCATGCTGCCCAGGATCCAGCACTGTTAAACACTCTTATCACTTCATTGGTCTTATCTCCTGTGATCCCTGCCAACGTTTGGAGTCTGTCAATGGGAGCAAGCATGCACCTTAAAAGGTGCCAAAAATGAACAGAAAGAAGAGGTGACACAGGGAAAGATACCTTAAAATAAAGAATGCATGTGCTATCCCTCAAAAGGGCAAGTTTAGGGTATATATTTTCTGCTGTGCTTTTCACACTCACAGTGTCTGTGCTTGGAAATGTGATTGAAGGCACAGAGATGAGGTCTCAGTGTGGACCAGCGCTCAAGGAGCTGGTGTGGAGGGCTGTCTAGCCCCAGTTTCATTGCCGATACAGGGTCTAGCTGGACCAAACTCACCCAGGTTACAGTCATGGTTTTGTTTTTCCTCTTTCTCTACTAAATAAAACACGTGAGATGGAGGAAGAGACAATGTCTCCCTTATGGGCGCCCTCCCACTCACAGTGATTTTTGCATGCAGCTTGGAGAGCAAATGATGCAGGTCTGGAAGATCAGTGTTTATGTATATATTCTGGTTTAAAAACTGTCGCATGAAACCAGCACAGTCAAACACTGGTATGTCAAGGTCTGCTTGCCATGATGGGCAGTGGCAGTCGTGTTTTATAGCATGTGCAGCATCTCAGCTCAGCTTAGCTATTTCCATGTCTCTGCTCCTCGGTCCAGAAACCTTGTGTAGGTTAAGCAGGGTACAGAAATTCCCAAGGAATGAACATGGGATGGCAAGACCAATATAATCCTATCACTTGTAAGATAAAATTGATGTGCAGTAGCCATGGTACCACTTAACGGATAAGACAGTTGGTCCATCTGCGCTTGGTCCATCTTCTCTCATTTCTCTTGCTTGAATTTCTCAGGAGCAGAACAAAATCCTGTTAACCAATAAGTTACCCATTGGTAGTTGGATTTTCATTGAGTGACATCTGTCGCAGACCACGGATGGAGATACCAGTAATTTTGTAGCATCTTTGTTTTGATGGGCTTGGTAGATGTGGACATTTGGGTTTAGTTTTGAAGTATGACAAAACACTCTCATCTCCCTTGAAGGCCATGCAGCTTGGCTGTCATCCTACCATGGCCAGATGAGCCAGGAGGCTGTGAAAGGCACGGCATTAGGAGGCAAGGGGAAGGCTTGAAACTGATCTGTTGTTAGTTGGTAACTTATGTGTGTGGGACTGAGCACTCCTGCATTTGAGTGTGTAATGGTCTTTCCTTCCTTTCTGGTTGTCTTTTGGTCTGCCTGTACAGGTTCTGCCATTTCCATGAACTCCTTATTTTTATAGGCAGGATATTGCTAAAAGGGCTCTGGGAGAGGTACCTGCCATTGCCTGCAAGCCAAAAGCAAAGCTTTACAGAAACATGTATTACTATTTTGGACCTAGCCTTTCCAGACTTCTGTGTTGAAGTTCACTGAATCAGAGCACTGATTTCCTCCTTTTTAACATGTCACATTGACATTATTCCAACTAACGCATTATGATGACAGGACTTTTTTCTTAGGCATCCTGCAGGGAGCAGAGCTCAGCGTTGGCTCCAGAGCTACCTATCTTTTCCCCTGCACTCCCCAACTCCCCTACTTAACACCTTTGTGCTTCTGTCATGCTATGGAAGCTCATAATGGGAAAAAAGATTTTTTAACGTCTTACCACAGAAATGATAACACATCGTGATTACCTAACTTTCCACAGGCACAGTTTGGAAATAACTGGTTGCAGTGTTCAGGTTTTAACATTACAGATTTATCAAATTATTGGTTTCAGTGTGTATCAATAAACTTTGGGACTTGTACTTGCAGCTGTGTGTGATTTGCGTTGCTGTAATCTGAAAGCTGAATTTGAAAGAGAAGAAGTGAACAACCATGACATGCACCCCTCTCCAACTCAGTGCTTAGTATAAAATAAACCAACAAAAATCCTGAGGGGTTCAATAAAGAAAAATTAGCTGCCCTGTCCTGGCTTTGAATGGGATAGAGCTAATTTTCTTCCTAGTAGCTGGTACAGTGTTGCGTTTTGACTTTAGTCTGGGAATAATATTGGTAACACAGCAGTTATTGCACAGTTATTGCTAAGTAGTGTTTACTCTAAATCAAGGACTTTTTAGTTTCTTGTGTTCTGCTAGTGACTGAGTGCACAAACCCAGGACAGCTGACCAAAACTAGCCAAAAGGATATTCCATACCACAGCATGTTGTGCTCAAGACAGAAACTGGAGGAAGTTGGCCATGAGACACTGATCACTGCTTGGGGATGGGATGGGCATCAATCAGTGGGTAGTGGGCAACTCGGTTTTGCATCACTTGTGTTTTCTGAGCTTTTATTTCTTCTTTTTCTTTTTTTGTTTTATTTTCGTTGTTCCCTATTATTATTATCATCATTCTTGTTATTATTTCTAGTATTACTATATTTGACTTTATTTAAGTTATTAAACTGCTCTTATTTCAACCCATGGGTTTTACCTTCTTCTCATTCTCATCCTCATCCCAACTGGCAGGAGGGTGAGCGAGCAGCTGCATGGAACTTAGTTGTTGGCTGGTGTTAAACCAAGACATGCTCCAACTTGCAAGCCAGATGAGCGAAATGGTCCATCTGATCACCACTCCACTTGATCACCAGTGGCTCCAATGCATTTCTCCTGGCTGCGAAGGATGTGCTCTGGGTGCTCCTCTGCTGGCTGCTGCCACTGATCCCTGGCTGGGCGGTGACATTTGCCACGCCCTGGGCAGGGTGCAGTGGGGTGAGGATGGGCTGTGGCAGGTTGTTCTTGTCCACTTGCCCTTTGGGGCATCACAACAGAGGCATGTCCTGGGAGAAGGACACACCACACCTTGCCTAGGGTGCTCCAGAAACTGCTGCTTTCTGTTCACAACAGGAAATATCCCTTTCACCAAGGCCAGCTAGAATTCATCTTAAGACCATTTCTTCATGTCTTGTTTCATTGCAAAACAAATATTTCCAGTGCCTGGTAGGCAGTATTCATCTCACGTAATTTCCACAACGGGAGCTGTAATCCTCACTTTCACAGCCCATCTTTGACTAGTTTCCAGGTGTGACCGTTTCACACTGAAGGCTCAGTACTGCCAAACCTGGAGCCAAGCTGAGCATGTCAGGCTCTGATTAGCCATGGTGCTCTAAAAAGCCAAATCAAAGAGGGATTGAGATCAGCAGCCTCTTGAGGGCATTTCAAGGCCTCTAGTGAGTGACCACACTAGAGCTTTTTCAATTTACCTGGATTAAAATTTGTCACAGAGAAAATACAAGCAAATAACACAGCATCTGAGAAGTATAACAAATAGCATTTGGCCAACTGTTAGGCTCAAAAGGGGAAAAAACAAGCCACATAAAGGGTAAACAATGTTTGCATAACATTGGATTAACAGTTCATTTTAAAAACCACTTGGGGAAGAAAGAGACACATTTTGTATGCTGGGACTTGCACTCCCTTCTTAGCCCAGTAAATGCCAGAAAGTACATGTAAGAAAAATAAAAGGTCTCATTAGCCCCCAGCCTCCTGCTGAAGCAGCAGTGCTTTACACAGGCCTTTGGAAGAGGAACAAATAGCTGTACTATTCCTGGAGCAGTCCTATGTATTTTATAAGGAGTTTTGCAGCAAGGGAAGAAGGATTTCTGCCTCACGTCTCCAATCCCATTCTTGTAAGCTACAATTTTGAAGGTGGCGATGCAGAGAGGAGCTAGCTTCCCATCCGCCATCCCACACACAATGCACATATCTGAAAGCCTGTTTTTCCAATAACTCATTCATAGCACTCACGCCTACTCTTCCCCAGCCCTGCTCCATGTTTTGCTGAAGTCAGTGCCAGCCCTGTCACTCTTCTGAGCAGGCATGTGCTCAAGGATCGCTCAGGTCCTCTGGCTCAGGTCTATTACCTTATTAATGTGGAATAATCAATGAATGCTGTCCCTGATTCCTTCAGTTCCTTAGTTTGCAGTATCTTTGAATGATACCCATTTGCATTACACTATCCACAGTTTGGGCAGAAACAGAGTCCTGAAAATGAGGCACCTCCAAATGCTGGTGTGAGTTCCACAAATGGGGCATAGCAGCGTATGAAAGGAAAAATCCAACCCCCCATCTTTTGCTCAGAAAATATGTGAAATGGATATTTAGGCAGCAAATGCCTGCTTTATCTGGCTTTTGTCTTTTGTCCCTGTTGCTCCTGTGATTGTCCTGTTGGTGTGATGTCCCAGAGCAAAGCGTGGGATCTCCCACAGGTCATTCCTAGTTCCTCAACTGAGCAGAGTTGATATCAAACAGAATAACAGGCTGGGAAGCCTTCAAAGGTTCAAAATAAGTCTTCAAACAGCTAATAGTGGGGTTTCTACCTGCTTTCCTTTTCTTTTCCCTTCTGCCTGCTCGAGAATCCACAGCAGATTGTAGAATTTGCACCTTAATCTTAAAGATGATGGTAATTAAAAACCTAAGTCTCCATAAACAGATGCAAATAAATTAAGGAGGCAAAGAACTGAATTAAAGGCTAATCCTGGTGGGGTAGTGAAAGCAAAGGGGCCAGTAATTCTTCCCTTCTGTTATTTCACCTGTTCTTGTGGCAGGACAAGGCTGCAGCATAGTGAGGTGCCTGGATGTGCCTTGTGGATGGATGAGCATCAACCACTCACCAGCAAAGCCCTGGCCATGCTTGCAGAGTTTGGGATGAGGACACGCTTCCCAAACCATTGCAGCTAATGCAGTGGGATATGTGTTAGCTTGAAGAGGGAGCTGTGTGCCAACATCTTCAAATCATGCAGCTTGCTTTGCCTTTGCTTCGCTGCAGGTGTTTCACAAGCATGAGTTTGGCAACTGGCTCTCACTCCCAAGCACTGCGCATAGCCCTTTCCTCACCCTCATCCTGCAGGGATGCCAGCAGCCCAACAGAAATTACTTGGGCTTTGGGTCCACCTTTGGTCATACCTCAGTACTGAAGATCAGGGACCTAAGATTTATTCAGGTGGAAGAAAAGTGCTGGGTTTTTCCCCTATGTGCTCCCTTGTGCTGAAGAGTGCAGCAAACTCAGCTGTACCAACATCCCTGTGCTTTTCCCTGGTCTTTAGTAAAGTGTGGAGGCCAAGGATGGGCTTGCACAGAAGTATCTTGCACTAAAGCTTCAGGATTAGTGAAGGTCCCAAAGTAAGGCCATAGGATTGGAAATTCTTCATTTTTATGGGCTGGAAGTGATAACGCTATGAACTGAATTATACTCATGTCATTACGTGATCCACGCACTCTTATGGGTGGATGGATATTGATTATGAATCAATACTGATTGGTGGTGGATGATGATTCAAAGGCTAACTGCCAGGCACCTGCATGTCCTGGGCTGTTTATCTAGTCAATTAAAATATTGCTGTGATTCAGCTTATTTATTTTAAACTGGGATTTACTTGTATCCTCATGATATTTCCTATACTCATGATATTTCCTATACCTCTAAAATCAAGTCTCTTTCTTTTTCAGGATGGGGAAGGCCAGACTGCACTCCATTACGGTAAGCTGCCTTTCTGCTTGGTTATTCCCTTTTAACAGAATGGATTTGCAGCTGGGGTAAATGGTCTATGTACAGAAAGCAAATTTCAGCAGAAATATGAGCAAGGAAACTGGATTTGATTAACCAGCGGCTACCTCCACTAGCAAATCCCAGCACAGTATGAATAGGAGCCCTGGGAGAAGCAGTGAAGAAGGCTGCTGTCCTCCCTTCATTCTCCTCTGTGAATATCACCTTAAAGCCTTCCTTTTCCGCCAATTAATGTTGCACTTCCTGCAGAGTTTTTCCTCTGCACCTATGTGTCTCTGGGACACAGTTGTACTATCTCCAGAACCAAGAATGGCTCTGGTTAGGGAATGTCCCTTAGACATCAGGGGCTTTAGAGGAGGGTCTGTACCAGCTTCAACTGGTTATGCAGGTGAAGGGAAGGGGACAAGGCCTTTACCTCCACATGTCCTGGAGACAAACCTGTTTGATCACAGCTAGGAGAGTAGCAGCTTCTCTACTACCAAAATCAGCAGAGCAAAGTGACAGTTTGTGTCCCTCCTACAATTAAATGCTAATTAGGTACGCAATTTTATAGCAACCTTTAATTGAAAAATTGTTCTATGTCCACATGAGAAAAGTAGAGACTAAAGTGACGCATGTGGTGCTGATGTGTGGGGAATAGGAAAAAAGTATTGATTAACTCTCTCTCATAATTTTTTCCAAAATTAAGACGAACCCAGTTATTGTTTTATACTCTTTCTCAATGCTTGTCACTGTGTAATTAAGAGCACACTTGTCATTCTGAAGTGTTTATGTCTTTCTCTCTTTCTGATCTATCCACAAGGACTTTAGCAGGATGGCAAAATTGCTTTGCAGAACATCAGTCCAAGCCACAGACAGCATTTGGATCTGGATGTAAACCACCAGATTCCAGAGCGTCTGAACCAGGATTGTAATAATGTATTATTTCTCCTCATATGAGCTTTCCTGTAGGATACTCTATTTTTCAAAATCTTACCATTCTGACTGGAGTAGCAAATCTGCTGCTTAATGCAGCAGTGTCCACAGAATGACAGCACTTAATGCCGCATTGCCGCTTTCTCTACCCAGATCATTCCACATTTTGAGCTTTTTCTGTTCTGGGAAGACACTGTCCCGAGCTCCGGCACTGGCATCTGCCTATTGAGGGTAGGATTATCATTGATTGTACAAAAACACAGCATATATGTAAGTTATCCAAGAATGCCATTTCAAGCAAGTCCACTATACAAAAGTGAAGGGTGAATGCATCACCTCAGTGTAAACTACGTGCAGGTGGATCCTTCTGGCTGGTGACTGAAGTGAGTTGTTTTAACACAAGCAAACAAACATAACTAATTCAATTAACATTAAATCATAAATGGTTTCTGTGATCCACCCTGCCAGCTCAGATGTTTCAATAATGACAGCTTACCAGGGCTTTCTTCCGGAATGTTTTAAGTGTTAAATTTTTTTTCTGCTGGAGCATTATCCTACATCCCCTCCCTCTCCATCATCTTTGGATAAGCCTATCTGGAGCACTGGCACACAGGTCTGATGTGCCCACAGGTGCCCTGCTGTCGCTGGCTGACCATCGCTGCACCCAGGCTGTCCTCATTTCCTTACTTAGCTGATCCGGTCATAAATCACTCTGATCTTGAACACAGCTTGTTAAATGAGTGAATGGTTTTGATACAAGTGGCTATTGGCCTGGAACTGGAACTCACTGAACATCTCCTGATACCTCTCGGTTATCACTTTGTAACCAAGCCATTAATTGCAGTGGAGAGGCATGAGAGCTCATATGAAAACTGTCTCTGGTGGTGCTGAGCCAAGCAGTGTCTTTACAAGGCCTTCTCTTTTGTAACAAGCTGTTCAAGGAAGGGTTAAATCCCATGAGCAAGGCAGCCACTGCTTTTAGGGTTTCTCCATCCCTTTTTATGACCTGGCATGGCTAGACAGCTGTCCTTGTGGTGACAGCTCTCCTGATTACAGCTGGTGTCAAACTGCATCCTGCTGCAGGTTATAAATCCTGTCTTTCCGATCGGCAACAACCCGGGTTTAATCGGAGGTTAAGTGGAGGCCAGCCAGCAGCGTGGTCTGAAGGCACTGGCTCACCAGTGGTAGCTGCCATCGGACCCCTCTTCTCCAGACTGAAGGCAGCAGTCAGTGCCATGTATGATGAGTATGAATACGGTCTCTCCACTAAATGGCCTGTTAGTCTTCTGCTCCTCTCCATCCATCCATCCACCCGCTCACCCGCGGGGAATACTAAAATCATTGCCACTGCCTCTCCCAGAGGAAATCAAGGCTTCTCTGAGCACTGGTGGCCACGTGGCCATGGAGTGGGCAGGCTCCGTATCCTCATGGGCGCCCCAACTCCCCTGCAAAGCACCATCTGTTCGGCTCTGTCTTTGCTGTGGCAGGGCAGTGGGAGGGGATGCTGGAAGGAAAATAAATAACAAAAAAAGAAAGAAAAGAAATTCATCATCCGAACCCTGAGGATTAATGGAGTCGGAAGGCAAACTGCGCTGAATGGAAATTCATCTTCACCCGTGCCAGTGTCAGGGCTGCCGCTCCGGCCTTTGACAAATCAAGGGTCCCAGGGTGCGATAAATCCAGCAGCTGTGCTCATCCCTGGGGACATCCCCGGCCCGCTCAAGGTCATGGGCTGTGCCTGCCAGCAGCACCAGACTAGGAAGCCACCTTTCTCCATGTGGGCACCACCTCCCCGTCCCCAAGAGCTGCCAGCACAGCTTCCATGGCACCCCTGGATGTCTGCTCTCTGCAAGGGTGCTTTGCCATCCCCAGGACGTGCCCTCCCAGCCCTTCAGCTCAGCCTCACCCACATCCCCACCTGCTTCCTTACCAATCCCTTCCTCCTTTTTTCACCTTTTTATCTCTTTCTGTATAAGCTCCAATCACATGTCAAATTTATTTTAATTAAACATTGGTGCTTGTCCCTTTGGGTCAGTAGAAAACTGCAGAGTAATGCAGAAGACACTCTAATTACGATGTTTAACAGCAAAAAAGAGTTAGTTATTTTGTAAAAGCACCTGAAATATAGTTAAAACTAATCACTACTAATGTGAGAAGAAGCTGATGACTTCACAGTCTCATAAGGCAGATGGGGGCTGAGGCCGTTTTTTGGCTTCACTAGGATTTGTGTTGTGTGGGTTTAAGGAAACATCCAGGGTCTTCTGGTGACATCAGCTAAGCCCTGCCCTTCAATGTTAAGAGCTTTTCTGTTTTTCCTGGCTCTGTTTTGTTTGGGTTTTTTAACATCCTTAGGCAGGATTGGAGGGGGAGCTGAAAGCTGCCAGGCTGTTACATCCTCAGGACAGAGAAGAGCTCAGGTCAAACTTGGTTCTATCTATCTTGGCAGAGTAAATCGGGGTTGAAATAATAGTTGCTAGAGGTGTGAGTTAGAAATAACGGTGCGTAGAAGTGTGCTGTAACTGGCTGTCCGTGGGCATGGGCACATTGCCCTGGAGCTGGTGCTCAGGGAAGGGCCAGCTGGCAGATAAAAAACACCCGAATATTCTGCAAGGAGAAATGATAGTTGAAAGCCAGGAGCAAGGTAGTACTGATGATGTCCTGCCTGGGACATGCTGCCTGGGAACAGCGTGGAGCCCTGCGAGGTTCAGGAGGCAGGTGAGGGGCTTATAAATATGTTATAAATGATAAATGCATTATAAATTCTGAATACAAAAGCAGGCAGGGAATGCTTTCCCACGTGGCACTTTGGGGCTTTCTGTGGTGCTGCATTAGTGCTCTGGGGCCCTTTCTGGGTCCGTTTCCAGTCTTGGATGTGAAGAAACATGAACGAAATTGCATTAGGTACCATGCGCATCATCCTGGGTGATGCTCCACAAACCACAATCTCCAGTGGCTCCATGGCTGGGCTGCAGGCTTTGGACTCCCACAGGATTTGTGGCTTTTCATCTCTCTGTCTTTTCTCTTTCCTTTGCACTATTAAATCCAAAGGCAAATAATACATTGAGTACAGAACACTGCCCTGAAAAATTATCTGCTCTGCCTGGCCAGGTGCTGAGACAGCATTTCCTGCTCTGGTACATGCATGGGAAATCACCAGCTACAGCGCTGCTCCAGAGATGCCCGTCACCACTGCCTCAGGTCAGGATCCCCAGACTAACCCTTTGCTTTCTTCCTCCAGCTGCTGCCTGCGAATTTCTGGACATTGTGGAGCTGTTGCTGAAGTCGGGCGCCAACCCCACACTCCGGGACCAGGAGGGCTGCCTGCCAGAGGAGGTAACAGACTGTAAAGCCATCACTTCAGCTCTGCAGCAGCACACCACTGGCAAGGCCTAACCCCGCAGCCATGCGTGGCAGGGAGGACAGAGATGCTCTGCAATAATGCCCCTTCTCTTCCCCTGCTGCCTTCCAAAAGGCCTTGGGGGTTTGAAGGGGAGCTTTTAGAGCACAGGGTCTAGATGGGCTCTCCAGCACCAGGGCTGGCTGCCCAAGAGTGCATCCTGGGCAGGATGGGATCAGGGTTTTGCATGCTCTGACATTTATCAGTATTGGGGGGGGAGGGAGCAAGGGAGGGGAAAGAGAGTCTGGAGAAGGCCTCAAGTATTGTTTTAATGTATTAAATACAATTACTGCATTAGATGTCTCACCAGAGCAGCCTGTGCTGATTGGTCAGCTCCTCCGTGGGGAGGGGATGGCTGCTGGGCCAGGTGAGATGCTCATCTCTGCCCTTTGGGTTGAGTTTTGGGGGTTTTTTTTCAGTTGTTTGGGTTTGCTTTCCTGGGTCCAAGCAAAATGTTATAAATAAAAGAAAAGCACAGTGTGGGGACAGAGTGTCATGGTTTTGTTTTTTTTTGCAATGGGAGTCACTTAGTTCCTTGCAAGCAGTAAGGATGGGAGGCAGCACAGCACTGTCATAGCCCTTGGAAAGCTCTATTCAAGCTTGCGTCCTGGGGACAGGACTACAAACAACAGGGGGTTCATACAGCTGTTTGTGCATCCCTCTAGTTCTTACCTAACATATATAAGACAAATAACTGCTGTATGGCTAACCAACCTTTCCAGGACAACAGGACCCTTACCACTTAGAACTGCTTTGCTGCATTAAACAGTGTTAAAACCACATCTCCATCAGCAGCTCCAGGTCCTCCTGTTGCATGCTGGTCCCTGGAATGTCTCAGCTGGCTAAATGCTAAGAAGTGGGAAAGATGTGCCTTGCAGGGATGCCTCAGGTGCTGGAGTGAGGTGGGACGGTGGTGGGGCTTACTGCTTGCTTATCGAGATCCCCACTGGGCTGTGCCAGTGGATCCGCCATTGTACAGGGAAGCTGCCAGGAATGGGTTTGTGCTTTGAGCTAAAACTCCTGTCTGGGAGGGCGACTGCTGCACAGGGTGGATGTACACAGCAAGAGGAGACTGTGACTTCCCTCCAGGCCATTGCCACACTGCTTGCTTCTCTGTGGAGGAGATCTACAGCTTGGGGGAAGGCATAGGAAACCTTGTGATGGGCTACTTGCCATTGAGTCCTTCCAGCCTCAGGAAAATAAATGGGAATGTTCCTGCCACAAAGGACTGGCTGGACAGGAGGCATTTGTGTGTTCCAGTCCCTCATGGCAGCTGACTGCTGCCAGCATTTGCTAATACTGTCTAAGTTGGCTGCACTGGGTTGAATACCACCAGCAGCCACAGCACCACTACTGCATAGCTCACACATCAAGCTCAGTGGTAGGCAAGTTAATGGACTGTATGGGCATTTAGATTTACCATGTCAAATTATTTCCCATTACCTTCATACTGGAGGGGTCTGATAGGCTGGGGAGCTGTGGTGGTGGTCTCTGTGCTTTTGCATAAAAAGTAAAAATAGCCCTTCAGGGCTTTTTGTGAAGTGGATGGGAAACAAGCTCTAAGCCTGCTTCTTCTGACTATCCCAAAGAAACTGCCTTCCTAGCTGGACAGTGGATGGCAAAACTAAAATACGCCTTGTGCATCTGTTTGAAGCCACCACAAATGCACCGGTGCTTTTGCTGCCCAGTTGTGACAAGGGGCTGGTGAAATGAGCTGACAGTGGCCAGGCAGGGAGCTACATACAGAGGAAACAGAGATATGTCTCAGTGGCATGAAGCAAGCTGCTGTTGATAAACATCAATGTCTATACAAAATGTCAGGTTTCAACATCTATGGTCCCTGTGGGACAGTGCTTATTTGATGGAAGCGACGCGGGAGCCCCCTGACTCCTGAGCAAGGGCCCGCAGTGGCTTCTGCTCACCTTCACCCTGCCAAGGGCACCTGCAGGCTGGCAGTACTTGGTCTCACCTCAGACATGGCTTATGCAGTCAAAATGTGATGGGTGCTGCCAGCAATGATGGTCACTTTTGCACCCAAATGTGGATGAAGCAAAGATGCCAGCCCCAGTGCTGGGGTGTTCTGCATGGAGCCACTCCACTCATTTTGGGATGGAGACATGGTGGCATCAAGGTTAGGGACAAGTGAGGCCACCCTTGTGCAGTGCTATAATGCACATCCACTGCCAGGCTTGATGGACGTGTTGGGTAATAAAAGATCTCTCTTAAAGCAGGGATGAAAAGCGGTAGCTGTGATCCCTGTGCTTTCAGGGAGCACATTTGGGGGCTGAGTGCTCAGCCTTGGAGATGTTTATAGCACTTTAGGTCTGTTTGTGAGGCTGGAGCATTTCCAAAAAACTAAAAAAAAAAAAAGGAGGGTGGGGGTGGGAGAGAAAGACATATATTATTGTTTATAATCTGCTTTATTCAGCCAAACCTTTCCCCAGCAGCCCTGCGGATTGCTGTTTAAATCCCTTGGTGCCTTTAACTACCGATACAGAAAGTGGTTAATGTGCATTTGCTCTAAGCTTGGCATCAACTCCAGGAAATCACTTTAATTGAGAAGCATTAAATGTTAAAATGATTAAAATATAGAAAGCCAACACACCGGTGCCCGTGGTGGGGCTGGGCTCCCTGGCATGGCTCTTCCACCTCACCTGTGCCCACCAAGTGCTGTGGTGGAACAGCCAGGCAGTGGCAGCGGCATCACCATCACTGCATGGTGGCAGGAAAGCTGCTGGCATCTTGGGGAGCCATGTGGCAGGGATGAAGATACCCACCCTAAACCCACCCCCCACACCTGTGCCTGCAAAAAGCCAGTGCATAATAATCCTGCCCCATGCCATGGGGATGCTGGCTCCTCCATCCATACAATACCCAGGGGATCCCGATCCCAAACAGCTGATGGTGCTGGAGCAGGCAATGATGGTGGTGGCTGCTGCCCTCCCTCCCTAAGGAACAAAATCCCAAAGACAGCAGTGGCTAAAGAGCATCCCGAGTTTATTTGACATTGCTTTCCCTCAAGACAGAGGGGGTGACTGTACACATCTCATGCCAATGCACCGGAGGCAGGATACAAAAGCAATGCCCTGGGCCCGAATTCGGGGGGGAGGGGGGGTGGGGTGTCCTTTCTCCCCAGAGACATGGCAATAAATAAGGTTCTATTCTTTGATTTTTTTTAATTACTGTTTTTGTTGCGTTTTCTTTTTTTCATTTTCCCCCCAGGAAACAAGACTCTCACCTTGTGGAACTGTACAAAATTTACACAGTGAGGGAAGGGGGTATTTGGCCTTGTCAAAGGGGGATGGAGAGCAGCAGACATAGCTTCCCCCTGCTCCCCTCCCCACCAGCTGCCTGCAGTACCCGGGGAGGCCGGAAGCTTGGCACAAAGCAGCACCCAAGGCTGGGAGGGGAGGCACATGGGTGCAGCTCCTGCAGCACCAGCACACCCAGCTGTGGGGCACGGAGGGACAGGGACATACCAGTGATGTGCTTTCCTGTGTGGCTTTTTTTTTTTTTTTTTTTTTTTTTTCCCCATTTTTATTCTTTTTTTCTCCTTTCCTTTTGGAGCTCTTCCTCCCTCACCCCCCCCTCCAGCCTCTGCCAGCAGCCACTCAACTGGATCCACCACCACCCCTCCTGGAAGGGCAGCCTGGGATCATCAGCATCACCCCAGAGCTGAGAGGAGATGGCAGGGGGGGACCCCGCAGCCAGGGCACCCCCGTGGAGCTGGGGCAGAGCCAGGCACCCCGGGCAATGAGCGTGGAGCTGGATTTTGTCACCAGGTTGAATGCCTTCAGCCTGGCCAGGATGGGTGCAGGAGATGGGCAGTGGCCATTGCACGCCCGGGAGGTGGGTTTTGAGAAAGGGAATAGTGCTGGGTGGACCCGGCCAGGAGTAGACATCATGAGGCTCGTGGGGTCCCAGCTGCCTGCACCCACCCTCGGTCCTGTCAGCCTCACAGCACCAGAAGAGGTTGTTGGCCTATGCCAGGGGGTTGTCACAGCACAATCCCCTCCATTCCCCACCATGGGGGTGCTTCTGCAGCTGATGAAATGCCCTTTTTCCCTTTTTTGAGGGGGGGAATTGCAATACCCTGAGAGCAAACATTCCCCATCTCTCCCTGCCACCCTTCTCCAGCACCTGCGGCAGCTGCTCTCCATGTGCCAGCCCCGAGCACCCCGGCCGGCCCCGGCACAGCGCTGCTTGGCCATGGGCATCTCCAGGAATAGGCTTTTTCTGTTTTAATTCGTCCCTGCCACATGACCGAGGTAAACCCCGCAGGGATGCACTGTAAGTGCTCCTGCGTGCCAGGGATAAATCACAGCCGTGCACGGCAGCGTCACCCCCAAGCAGCAGGGCAATGGCCCTGCCTGGACAGGTCCCCGGCCTCGCTAAAATAAACCCTTCTACAATATAGACTTTTCTTTCTGCTGAGGTTCCGGGCAGCGCCAAGTCGCGTTTCAACTCCATATCGAAAAATAACTCTTGAAAATAGCAGCGGTGCTCAAAAGACGGGGTGCGGGGCGGGCGCAGGCGCCGGGACGGACTCTGCCATCCGTGATTGTCCTTCCCTCCCGCCGGCCCGCACCATCACCAGCACCCCGCTGTGCCCAGCCCTGCGCAGGGTCCTCGCCATGCATCCCGTGCGCCGACACCTCTCTTGTGCTTACACCCAAAGGCATCTATGCCCCCTACACACACCCCAAGCACAGCCACCCAGGGCCATCGCGGATGCTGATCCCTCTCCTTCCAGCCCTCCGGGGCAGATTCCCATGGGAAATCCTGGAAAGGTCAACTGCCGGCAGGCACCCTTAGTGCTATGCTTGCGGGCTGGGGGGGGGGAGCGAGGGGGGCCGGAGCGGGGGGGGCGAGCGGCGCTTAGAAAGGGGGGTGATCCATGTCGTCCAGCCAGGAGGCCGGGCTGGTGGGAAAGTCTGGGTACCCGACGCTGCTCCCCGTGGAGATGTCGGAGGTGGGCCCCCCCCCGGCCATGGCCCGCAGCGTCTGACTCACCCCCTGCGCCCCGTGGGCCACCAGCCCCAGGCTGCCGTCCATGGCGTAGTCCAGCCCGTTGAGCAAGGGCGGGTGGGACGGCAGGGAGGAGATGGAGGACGGCGACTGGGGGAGGCCGTAGGGACTGCCGTCCCGCAAGTCCTGGTACGACTGTCCCGTCCCCTCCATGGGGAAGCTGCCGTTCAGCAACTGTCCTCCTGCCACGTCCCCCGCGGTGCCATAAACCCGGTTGGTGTGGCCGATCTCGGAGAGGATCTGATCTTCTGCCGGGGAGAGGAGGGAGAGCAGAGGGGAAGCGTCAGGGAAGGGGGGAGCCCCGCGGCCCCCCTGCCCTGTGCCGGCTCCCCGCTCACCACGGAAGCTGAGCTCGCTGTCGCTGACGCCGCAGTCCTCGGCTGAGCTCTCCTTCTCCAGCTTGCCACCCGCGCGGCTCCGCTTGACGCTCTTGTAGAGCTGTCCCCAGCGATGCCGCCCCGCGTCCTTCTTCAGCCGCTTCTCCTTGGCCCGACGGTTCTGGAACCACACCTGGGGCAGGAAGTGGGGACATTGATGGCATCACGGCACCCTGGCCCCCCTGCATGCCAGCACCCCTGCAGCCCAGCACACCAGCACCCATGCAACCCAGTCGGGCAACACGCCAGCAGCCTGGTACTCCTACGTCCAAGCATGCCAGCATTGCTGTACCTCTGCACCCCCAGCACCCCTGCAACTCCACATGCCAGCACACATGCAATTCAGTCCCCCTGTAACCCATCGTGCTAACACATACGCAACCCAGCTCCCACACACCCATGCAAACCAGCACCCTGTAACCAGCACCAGCGTCCGGGCACCCCTGCATCCTGGCACATCAGTACCCCTGCAACCCAGCACCCCTGCAAGCCAGCTCCCAAGCACCCATGCCACCCAATACCTCTGCCACTCCTGCATCCCCTGAAGCCTGGTACCCCTGCAACCTAGCACCTCAGTGGGATTCCTGCATCCACCTTCACTAGGGGCAGGGTGGAGAGGAGCTTCCCCTTGGCCTCACCTGCACCACCCTCATGTCAAGCCCTGTCTCAGACGAAAGCTGCTCCCGCACATGCCGGGCGGGCTTGGGGGAGTTTTTGTAGGCGTTCTTCAGTGTCTCCAGCTGCTTGGCCGTGATGGTGGTCCGGGGCCGCTTAGCACCTGCCTCAGAGTCATCTGCAAGTGAAGAAGACGGTACCAGCCCCAACCGCAGCAGCATGAGCAGCCCTGAACGGCCGGCAGACACCACTGGGGAAAAGCTCCCCAGAACCATCTGCCTAGAGCGCAGAGGTACAACGCCAGGGACACGAGCCATGGCCACCACTCAGTGTGATGTCCCATTTCTTAACCCCTTCAGGGTCCCTACCGTTCTGCTTGGCAGTCTCATAGTCCTCCTTGCAGACCAGCCGCCCGTCCTCCATCAGGTAGAACTCATCGCCGGTGGCCAGCTGCCGGGTGCAGATGATGCAGGCGAAGCAATGGAGGTGGTAGACGAAGTCCTGGGCTTTGCGGACCACCTGGGTGGGGGGTATGCCCTGCTGGCAGGCCGTGCATTTGGTCCCGAAACGCCTGCGAGGAGAATCAGAGACCCCTGAGCCCCTCGGCCAGGTGGGCTTTGCTGGAGATGGGGTGGAGCCCAGGAGACAGGGCAGAGTTTAAACCAGCAAACAACCTTATTATGCATGACACTTCACACGGCAGGGGTTTATCTTCTTCAGCGTGAAAGACCGGCCTAATGGATCTGAGGAAGGTTTGATCTTAATGGTTCTTTTAACTAATGCTTATAGGCTGCCTGATTTTCCCCTGCAAGGACAGTACATATTTCATCCGCATTAATACCAAATAAATTAATTACACCTCCTCACTAGCATGGTGAATCCCAGATTAATGGAGAATGATGGGGCTCTTATACCATAATGACAGCCCGATGGGTGCAGGGGGTGTGCTGTCTTGGGGCAGGCACGGGGCCAAGCAAGCCCGCCAGCACAGCTGCAGGGAGCATGCAGGAAGCGTGCAAAGACCAAGTGGGTGATCAGGTATTGAACAGGCTGCCCAGGGAAGTGATGGAATCCCCATCCCTGGAAGTGTTCAGAAACCGTCTAGATGAGGCTCTTAGTGATATGGTTTAGTGATGGTCTTGGCAGTGTTGGGGTAAAGGTTGGACTTGATGATCAGAAAGGTCTTCACCAACCTAGCTGATTCTATGATGAACATGTGACAAGTGTGAAAACAGCACGCAAGGAGCATGCAGGAATGGGACAAGAGGCATGGAAAGAAGCGTGTAAGAATGGTGTAAGTAGAATGGAAGGAGCATAAAAGGAGCATGCAAGGAGTGTGTGTTCCACCCAGGAGCCCTGTGGATCACAGGCACTCTGCTGCAGAGTCTCTGGGGTGTCCATTGCTTGGAGTGCACCCACAAGCTGTGGTGGGGTGCAGCTGCCCTGTGCAGACATGGAGGCTAACACTCAGATAACACCTGGATAACACCCGGTATAAACTGAATTAATGGAGGAATGGCAACACGTTGCAGGAGGTGGTGGCAGTGCAGGAAGAAGTAAAAAACAAGTGGACGTTCCACGGGTGTTTTCAGCAACAGATACTGTGGGCTTCAGGATTGACATGGGACAGATGCTCACCTCCCACCAGCACCACAAGGGCTCTGCTGGGTCTCCCCTGCTCCCTCCAGCACCCCATAACATCCCATCAGCAGGGCACTGGGACTCCACAGAGCCATCCTAGCATTGCAGCGGCAACCCAGGCAGCAAAGCTGCCAGAATAATCTGTCCCCTACACCTTAAACAGAGCCATCTGCCTCGAACAAGGCAGGTCAGGAAAACTCAAGCCCCTTGGCCCCCAGCCCCAAGGCTGCAGGGACAGGTAGTGGCACTGGGGGTGCATAGGGGGTACAGCCACCCCAAACACCTCCCACTGACCCCAGAGTGCTGAACATCTGCCGATAACACAAGCCTGTGGCTGCCTCTGCCCTCACACCATCCGGGGAGCCAGGGCATGACCACCAACGCTGGGTCCCCTAGCTACAAAGGGGTCACCAGCAGTGGGCGATGGGTATTGGGCATGAGTGGTGCTGGTGCAATTTCAGCAGCTGCCCTAAATGGTGCTGGAAGCAGAAAGGAAGGAGGAAAACATGTTTTGTCTCATTTTCTGGGCTGGTATCCTAAAGGGAGAGTCCTTGGACATTTGCTGGGGAAATCTCAGCTCTCCAGGAGTCAGCTTGGAGAGAGGTATGGAAGGAGGAAGGGAGCGAATGGAGGATGTAGGGATAGACAGAGAGAGGGATAGGACAAACAGACAGACAACGTTTTTCTGTGCCCAAGGCTGAGCCAGTGCAGGCTCTGCAGCCCCTATCTTCCCTTCACCCATCCACCACAAGCAATTTTACCTCCCCACACGCACCCCCTCCCCCAGCATCCCGGGGTGTTTCTGCACCACCTGAGGACAGGCAGACCCAGGACAGGGCTGCCCACAGCTGAGGAGCAAGGGCTGCAATTGGGGAGAGGAAGAAAAAGATAAAAATCAAAGAATCTGGTCTTTTCAGGAGCGCTCCTGCATTGCAAACCTGCCCGTGAAGCTGGCCTTAGAGCCTCACGTCCTCCGCAGGTTACCTATCCTGAAATCAATGAGCAGTTGAAAGAAAGGTGAGGCGAGTGCTCTAGCGAGCGCCGAGATGCTATTGATTGGCACCAAATAATCCAGGCAGGACCTCATCTAAGAAAGTCGCTGATCTTTCAACTCTAATTAACATTGATTACCAGCACCTTTTGGGCGACTATTTAAATGACTTGGAGATTAATAGGCTGGAAAATATCAGAAGTGAAGTGTTATTACTCAGGCTGTAGCAGCCGCTTTGATTGTTGCACACTCCGCAGCTGGGAAGGAGAAACTCGAGCAGCATCTTTGGCCCTGCAGCCTGGCGGGGGGGGCACAGGAGGCCCGAGAGCCTGGGGATGGGCAGGCAGAGAGAGTCCAGGCCAGACGTGTACTGGCCAGGATCTGGCCCTCCTCCCTGCAGGAGGGGTGAAGCAGCACCCGTCCAGCACCCCTCTGCTTCACAGCCGTGCACCGCCGGCAGAGCTGTGCCCAGCCCTAGTGCAACGCTCCCGCCATCCCTTGGGAAAACTCCCACATTTCGTCAGCAGCCTGGGGCTAAAGCTTCCCCTCTGAAAAGTCCATTTTTAACGGGAAACAGGTTGTCATATCCTGCTGGAGCAGGGAAACGTTGAGGCTGGGGCATGGCACAGTTCAGAGGCAGCTGACAACAAAACCAAATGAAGTTTTCACACCACTAGGAGGAAAAAAAAAAAATAAATATATATATATATATATATATATATATATATAAAAGAAGCTGAAGGGAGCGAACCGGCATCAGCAAACCCGGGCGGCAAGCGGGGCTCGGGCAGGAGCAGGCGGAGCTGCCGCTGCCTTGCACGGGTTTCTCCTGCCCTCTAGCTCTGAGCAGAGCCAGGGCCACTGCCAAACCGCAGTTTGCCATCCCATGCTGAAACCAGCACGGGGAGGGACAGGAGCATCGCGGAGATTTGGAGCTCGCAGAAGGTTAATTGCGCAAACAGCATCCAGCCTGCGGCAGCATTTCCCTTATTTCCACAGCAAACAAACAAGAGTTAGATAAAGATTTTGGAGAAATTACGCTTAAAAATAGGTTGTTCGTTTGTCTCTTCGCGGGGGGGGGGGGGGGTGTGGGGAGGGGGAGACGCTGCTTTTGAGGGGCTGTGCCCCCGAATGGTGCTCACTTGAAGAAGTCTTCCTTGCAATAGACGCTGCCGGCCCGGGAGAAGCATCGTTCGGCCAGCTGCATCTGGCAGTCGGCACACTTGAGGCAGGAGCTGTGCCAGTGCCGGTCCAGGACCTTGAGGATAAATTTGTCCAGGATGTGCTGGTTGCAGCCGGCGCACTGGGGGATCTCTGGGCCGGAAGGAGAGAGAAGCACAGAAGAGCAGTGTGAAACACGACAGCCGCCTCATCCCGGCCGTGCTCCCACCCAGCTGATAGGACTGGCAAAGCCCGGTGCTGGCACTTCGCAGGTGATAAGCTGCCACTCCTGGCCTTGCTACCCTCCCGGCACATCTTCCTTTGCAAAGCTTCACCAAAACCCTACAGGATAGCTAAGTCCACAGGCCTACCGGCTCCTCCAGGCACAATACACACTGATGATTTCTCCTGCTGAATCAGGCCATGTCATGCTTTCTGCCACCCATTTCCCTGCCTGCCTCTCGCTCCCTCTGGGATGACATCCTGCAACTCCAATCAGGGGCATGGCTTGTTGTTACCTGCAGCCTTTCCATCCCTGAAGGGCCAGGCTGCTGAGAAGACCCAGGGGGTCACCCACAGCATCCAGGCTGTGACCGAGGGGTGCAGGACACCAACTGCCTCTACCCCACCCACAGAGGCATTTTCAACATGGGCAAATGTCTTTTCCCATCTGCTCCCGCTGCATCCCAAGCACCACGAGCCCCTGTGACCCACCAGCAGCTGCCAAGGGCCCCTCCTGCTGCAGTGCCAGGGCACCAGGTGACTTTGCATTGCCCATGGCCCACCGCTCCTTTGAATGGACAGGAGCAGCAGATTTCTGTCCACTTCCTCCAATCCAGCTGGGGTGTTACAGACCCCTGTCACTGGAAATGGCTGGGAAAGATGGGCTGAAGCAAAGCCACTCTGGAGCACAGCAGTAGTAACAAGGGGTAGTGTGTCCAGCCCCACCAAGCCCTCCCTCCTACACCTGCCAACAGCCCTCATGCTGTGGGGGGATGCTTTGGGGGCTTTTCTTAAGGGAAGATGTACCTCTGACCATCCTTTACAATAGCTGTCTATAGATGGACAGCTTCTGTACATCTGGAAAGCTAGATATTTATGTCCCTGCCTGCCCACAGTTCGAATGAACAGGAGATGCTGTAGAAGTCTGCAGGAGAGTGCCCGGTAAAAGCCAGACACACAATGCGGACACACAAGCATGAAAGCAGATTGACTGGGGGGGTGAGAGGGGAGGCCGAAGAAAGCACTGCCA
The DNA here is from genome assembly GCF_963264785.1 of Psittacula echo. Lineage (NCBI taxonomy): Eukaryota > Metazoa > Chordata > Aves > Psittaciformes > Psittacidae > Psittacula > Psittacula echo. Next base: position 22,735,907 of record NC_137740.1, read on the forward strand.
TGCCCGTAGCTGGAGCATGCGGCTAGGAGAGATGTTTACGCACAAGGACTGCTGCCTCTTCCTCCTGCAGGAGAGGGCTGACAGTAAATACGAGGGGGTGTGCATGTGTGTTTCTCTACGCTGCTCCCAGTGCGGGTCTCAGCGGGGGCTCTGCTGTCCCCAGCCGAAGTGGCCGAGCCGGGTGGTAGAGCCTTCACTGACCCGCGGTAAAACGCTTCCCCGCGCCTAGCGGCGCGGCACAACCGGGTTGCCCCGGATCAGGGACCAAAGGACCGGGGAGGCTGGAAACCTGCTCCCACCCGCTCCGGGAGCAGCCCTGCCGGGAAGGGGGCCCGCCGGGGTCTCGGCCACGGGGGGAGAGGGGATCCCTGCATCTGGGCTGGCTGCTACCGGGAGCGGGGAAAGGAAAAACGAAGAGGGAAAGGAAAAGAGAGGAGAGAAGGAAAGAAGGAAAAAGGGAAGGAGGGTGTGTAGGAAAAAATGGAGAAACGAAGGAAAAAGGGGGAAACGAAGGAAAAAAGAAGGAAAAGAAAGAAAAAGGGGGAAGAAAATGAAAAGGAAAAAGAAGGAAAAAGAAGAGAAAAGTGAAAACAGGGGAAAAGGAAAAAGAAGGAAAAGGAAAAAGAAAAAGAAAATTAAGGGAAAAGGGAGAAAAGAAGGGGGAAAAGAGGAAAGAAAGAGGGGGAAGGAGAAAAAGGGGGGAAAAGGAGGAAAAAAGGAGGGAAAGGAGGAAAAAAGGGGGGAGAAGAAGAAACAAAAGAGAGAGGAGGGAAAAAGAGCCAAAAAAAAAAAAAAAAAAAAAAAGAGCGAGGAAAAGAGGAAAGAAGGAAAGAAAGGGGGGGGGGGGGAAGAAGGAAAGAAAGGAGGGGAAAGAGGAAAAGAGCACGGGAGAAGATCGAATTGTTACAGCCTTAAAGATTATTCAAATATTCTTCGGGGTACTGACACGTATCTCAGGTGAACGCAGCTTATTTTTCCATTCTCCAGGTTAGGCAGTTACCATCCGAGTACCCTTCAGACCATATTTATTGCTGGCATTTAAGCATTAACAAGAGTAGAATAAATCAAACAACAACAACAAAATACCCAATCAACCAACCAAAAAATTATCTACAGCTTCCATAGGTCCCTCTTCTTTTTGCTCTGAAAACACCTGGATGCTTTGCTCCCCTCTCCCAGCAGCACCACGGTTGCAGGTCGGCACTGGCCACATTTTCCACATTTCGTTCATTAAACCTATTTTAGAACAACGTGAAAGCCGCTGGCACAGACGATGGCACCAGCAGAGCATCAGCCCCGAGCGGAGATACCTTCGGTGTTATTGCAAAGTAAATCCTTGTCATTTGTTTCACAAACATGCATGAACGTTCGTGAAACCTGTTTTATATAAAAATGGTTATTTATATAAACACGTGTATGCACATACATATATATACACGTACTCACATGCATATATACTTCTATATACATACTAACAAGCTAACCGATACAGCTTTCTCCTTCTTAAAGACAGCAACACAGCTTCATTTCAACAAGCAAGCAACCACAACAGATAATACAATATCTTAAAAGATTTAGGTGGTTTTTTTTTTAAACGAGACCTCCTTTCTTACTTCTGATCTGCCTGTAGATGTACGGCACTGACCGAACGCACACAGGTTTGTGTGTGCACACTCAAATATGCAGGACTCGCATCCACTTGGCTGCTTTCCCCCTTGTATAATAATGATAATAATAATAATAATAATAACAGCAATGAGCTGCCGGGGTACCAGGAGATGTCTTGTTCAACCCGCCAGTTTGCCCGATGCATGTACAGAGAAAACATCCCAAGCATAATCCCTGCCTTTCGCTTTGTGCTTTGCAGGGGCGACGGCTGCGCCGGGGCCGGCTCCGCGTTGCCTCCCTGCCTACGGAAAGCCTCGCGTTTATTTCACTTGTTTCAACTGAATTATTGGCCAGAACAGGACTGATGTTAACGGCGTCGCTGTCTCTGCCCGCAAGCAGCGCGGTGTTGGCTCTGTGTGCAGGGGAGTTTGGTAGGTGCTCGAGGGGGGGCCCAGCCCACGACCCCCTCTTCTCCCCCCCAGGAATCCCCCGCACGGGTGCAGCAGCCTCAATGCAAGCCTCTCCCCGGGTGGCGGGCGTTAGGCTGGGGTCCCCCATCCCGTGCCCGAGAGGGGACCTCACAGCTGAGCGCATCCCTGCCTCCCGCCGGAGGCAGCGCGGACAGGATTTGGCTGTATCCCATTAAAACCCGTAGCCAAATCTGCAGTGTTGTCGTGTATCACCCCCTTTTCCTTCTCCGCCCCCACCCCCTAAACATGCCGGGGAACCGAGGGGCGGCCCGGCAAGCCGAGCTGCGGTCCGGCCCCCGCCGGCCGCTGTTACCGTGATTTATTGGCACCAGGTCCATCCTTCCATCCCTATCTCTCCCCGACGGATAAATAAAGAAATAACGATGGAAACGAAAGAAACTCGGGGGTGGCCTCAGGAATCCCTCAGACAGCAGAAACCCCCAAACCCGAGAGCGGGGGCAGCGGTCGGGAGGACGCGCTCCCCCAGCCTGGCCACGGGCACCGCCTGGCAAACAGCCTCTCTCCGGGGTCTGGGGTTTGTTTGGTTTTAAGAGGAAAGGATCGTCAACCACGAAGACGAAGGTACTGCAGAACCAGTGTCTCGGCAATGCGGATGGGAAGCCGGAACACAAAGGCAGTCCGGTCCTCCCAGTACCGGAGCCGGCACCAAACACCCGCCCCGAGGGAAACACCAAGTCGGGGACTACTTAAAAATACCCATTTCTGCGGGGAGGAAACCCCATTCCTTCACATGCAAAAACCTCTCCTATTCATTTATCTGCAGCGTGCAAGCGACTTTCCCAGCGGCGATTAATCACCCCCACTAAAGACCCTTGGCCAGAGGCTGACGGCGCCCGGCACTATTCCCACAGGCTTTGGCAGAAGTTTTTACTTCTGTGAGATCTGCAAAACAATATTCATGAATAATACTCGGAATTATATTTTTTAACAATCCCGTCTGCAAAGCTGAGCTGTAGCTAGGTTTGTCGGGGGAAGGCTCGGCTCCCCAAAATCTCGCTGAAGGACCCAGTCCCTACTAAAACAAGGAGGTTGTGCAATGCTTAATCAGAAGGAAAGCTACCATCGAATAGTCATTAGAAATGAAAATATCACGCATCGTCATGGCACACACGAGGAAATATCGAGGTACTGCTGGGAGGGTGACCCCGGCGCAGGCAGCAGGCAGAATTCCCCTCTAGAAGGCATTCCCTGCCCAGGGGCAATTCCCCTTCGCCCTGGGGAGAGGGTAGATGTATGACCGCCGCAGGATCAGGCCCCACAGCAAGGCCCGGCCGCCGCTTCCGGGGGACTGCGGGGAGGTGGGAACTTTGACAGCAGCCACCTTCATATATTCTGTTCCTGTCACTAATGTTTGTGAGTCAATAAATATTCATCGTATCTCGCTGGATTATTTCCTAATAATTCCCGATACGCTTCAAGTGGTACCGAAATGGCAGTCACGGGCAGAGAGCTTGGCGGAACCCAGAAAGGCCAAACCACGAAGCTTTGCTATGGCGATGGCAGCTCTGGGGTAATTGAGGCACCTCATTTCTCCTTAAATCCCTGGGATTCGGGACCATCGAAGTGGCCCCACGGCTGGGAATCAGGGGCGACATTCGCGCTATTCAGACGCAGAGGACCGTCAGGATCCGGCCGTGGGACAGCCCCCACCTGTCTCCTCACCGACTCTGTCTCGGCTCTCCCGACAGGGATTTTTCTTCCTCTTTCCTTCGGTGAAACACTCTTAAACGTGCCCTCCTGCACCACTGTCAAATGGACAGAAACGGGAGATAACGGGGACAACCTCCCCAAGCAGGATGGAGACTGGCCACTGCTCGTCAAACTGGGCAGCAGCGGGCAGACACCAGCTTCACTCCCCACAGAAACACCTGAGGAAAACGAATTACAGCCGCTCGGGGGGGCCGGATGCTGGTGCGGGGCGCGGAACGGCAGGGAATGACCTAGGGGCAGCGACGAGTGGGGGGGGAGGGGGCAAGGCCTAGCCTGGAGCAGGTAGGCGCAGGGGTGCTCACCCCCCTACTCTGGTGTGCCCCCCAAAATGCTACCAGCCCCCAGGCACTGCTGCCCCCCCGGCCGATTTCTCCCGGGACTTGGGCCCATCTCATCACCCCGCCGGGGGTCCGTCCCCTCAACTTTCCGGGAAGAGTGGAGGGGTGCAGAGCATCGCCCGGCTGCCCCCGACGGGCTCCTCCCTTCTCCGGGCCCTCAGGGACGCCCCGCTTTTTGGGAACCGTTTGTAAACGAAGAGAAAATAATAATACAACCGGCGCTGTTGGCAGTCCGGCCGCGCAGCGCTGGGGCTGGGCCGGAGCCCACAGGGGCACAGCCGCCCCGCACCGGTCCCCGACTCCATAGAGGTGTGCGAGCACAGGAGCTCACCCCGCGTAGGGCTCGGCCCTACAGACGCGAGGAGGCTGACGGCCCCCACCGGCTGCCGGCAGGTGCGTTCCGCCGAGACCTGCTGGAATCCATGCACCCGCGTACGGGACTGCGGACACCCCCAGCACTCGCGAGCATGTGCTTTCGCAGGAACATGCTACCTGTAGCTGCAGAGCATGTATGTGCACTTATAGATCTATAGGTGATTTGAGGAATAGGCGCAGAGACGGAGGCATCGCTCCACGGGCCGCGCAAAGCCGAGCCGGGATCGCCGTCCCGATAACACGCCCGCACGCCCGTGGGTCCCTTCCCACAGCTGCCGGTAGCCCGTGAGGCGCTGCCTGTCGCGATAAACGATATAAGCGGGGAGTCGTGCGCTGTGGGCCGGGAGTGAGGGGGACCTGGGTACCACACGCACGCACTTGCACGCGCACAGCCGGAGCCGCGGCGGCTCCGACTTCTCCGTCGGGGCCAGACCCCCATCACTCCGCAAGGCTCCCGCCGCCCGCCCGCCCGCCCCGGGGCACTGCTGACCCTTCCGTACGCTCCTGATTTTCACGTCCATTAACGCTGCTACACACGGGAAAAAAAATAAAAGGAAGAACAAAAAACACGCCTGGGCGGGAGCCGGAGGCACCTGCCCAGCCCTCAGGGCGCTGCAGCCATAGCCCCTGCCCGCCCTGCCCCGCCGGCTCGGGGCCGCCTTTGCGGCAGGGAGTGAAGGAGGGAGAAGAGAAAAGCGTCCTTACGTTGCACCGGCACACCGAGGATCTCGGGAAGCCCCTTGACAGCCCCTTCGGCAGCGAGAGCGGAGCTTTGCATCATTTTATTGGCCCGGGGGCGGCGGAGGGGAAAGAAGAGGGGAGGGAGAGATGCGGCCCGGGCCGGCAGAACCCCGCGGCAGGAGGCAGCGCCGTGTCCCGCGGGCGGTACCGGTGCCGGCCCGGGCGCGGTGCCGCAGCTGTGCCCACCAGCGCCGCCCGCCTCCCATTCATTCACCCTGCGGGGAGCGCGCCTGACGTCACTGCCCGCAGGGGGGCTGGGGCGGGGCGGACCGCCCGGGGCCAATCGACGCCAGCCTCGCGCGGAGGGGGCGTGGCCCTAGTGTGGAATGGGCGGGGCTTGCTGGCCGAGGGCGGGGTCTGCGGGGAAGGGGCGTGGCCCTAGGGACGTCCTGCGGCTCCGCAGCGCACCGGGTCCCGGCCCGGCCTCGAGCGGCTGGAGCTGTTCCGACATAGTGCTGTCGAGCCCCGGGATGCTGCTCTCCGGTACCAGGGAGCGCTGTCCGACCCTGCCATTGGTGGGAGAGAGTGAAGACTCAAAGGCCCCAGCCTCTGCTGTTGGAGCTCTGGGACCTTCTTCCACTCCATGTGATCGAGTAGTGAGTCCTCCTGTCCCTCCTGCCACTGAGAATGGGGGCTCAGCCAGCCGGCTCCCTTTCCTGGCTCTAGCAGAAACCAGCATGTCCCCAACCCCTTGCTGCCACACCGACATGAATTATTTCCCAGTGGTTGTTAATCCCCATGGGCAGCCCCAGTACCAGGCACAACTGCAGGAAACTCTGTTCAAACAGGGTGCTGTAGCACACCCATGCCCCAAGGCCCGTTCCAACAGCAGCTCCCCCAGGGAAGCATCTGGGCATGGAAAGAGCCAACCCAACTCTGCAGTGCTGCAGCACACCTGGCCCAGCAGTCCACTGGTTGCTGTGGCACAAGGGTGGTGACACCAAAGTCACAGAGCTTTGTGTGACTACAACTTCCAGAAGGAAGTTCCATGGGCTTTGCCAAGGGAAAATACTGGGGCAACCCAGCCTGTGACACCAGAGTGAAGCCAGTGTGTTGAGAGACAGCAGTACCTGGCAGTACCCAGTGGCAAAGGACTGAGTGAAAAAGCGCACCAAAATGCAGCTGAAGTTAGCCAGGGTGCCTTGAGCATCACCCTTCCTGGTAGCCACCACATCACCCAGCTTGGGGACAACAGTGCCAAATGGCCCTGCTGTGCTGTGCCATCCACTCTGCCTGGGTAAGGGGCACTTAGAGCACTGAGCCTGCCCAAGTAGGGTGACACCTCTGAGGCAGCACATATGGCAGCACTGGGAGGGAACGGCAGGATACTCACTCAGACACCCTCAGCTCACATATTCCCTTTCTGTGCCTTCATACCCACACTGAAACGCAAACCAGGAAGAGGCTTTTCCCACCTGAAAAAACCTGAACTGTCCCCTCAGGAAATGTACACGTGGGACACACCAGCAATTGGGAAAAAAAAAAAGTTGATTAAAAATAAAAGTGATAAAACCTAAGAAATGTATTAAGCCCGATGGTTGCTTAGGAAAAAAACCTGTAATTTGCCAATAAGCTGCTGGGTTTTAACCCCAAAGTTTTATTTTACCAGCAAACCCCCAGCCCACCTCTGGGCAGAGATCAATGCACATTCACTGCAGGAATGAGCCCCCTCCAGTCCACCAAGCGCTAGAATCGGCTTCCCACCACTGGAGGAGATGAATCCCATCCCTTCCCCTCCCCTTCTCCACTAAATCAACCACCAGCTCTTAAGTGCATTAAGCACAACGCGGCCCCCACTGCCGCGGCCACCTGCGCTCCACAACCCCTTGGGGCAGGGGCCACTGTCCCGTCCCCCCGCTCGGTCCCTAGCCAGCCGGCAGCGGGGAGCGGGGCTCCCAGCACGCAGGAAAGCGAGTCCCTAAGGCACATTTACAGAAGTTTAGCCGGATGTGCGGACAAACAGACAGACGGACACTGCCCCGTGGCCTCCCTGCCCCACCACTTTGCATTTCCAACCTATTTCCTTAATTATTCCACCACTGTTGGGAGTCGTCTCCATCCCCCGCTCTCCAGCACGCTCTGGTTTATCTCTCAGCTGGGATAACAGCTCCCCCCATCTCTTCTCCTCGGGGAATTCAATTTTCATTCATTTTTCTGCTTTGCCAGATTGATACAGGCCCCTCTGCCCTGCTCACTGACGGCAGTGACAAGCAGGCAAAGGGAGCGCTGAGCCTTTACCTCGGGAAGCACCGCGCTGACAGCGCACTGCCACCACGAGTGTCCGAGCCTCCACAAAATAAACACCCATCAGCATCTTCCTCCCCGCTCACCCTTGGCTTGTCATATCTTCCCAGTAGAGCCTTCATCCCCTGTAGCATTGCCCTCCATCCTTCTTGCCTTCCCTCTGTTCCTCATTTTGGTGGTTATTTTTTTGTGTTGTATTTTTTTTCATCATTGTTGGTTTGGTTTTTTTTTATCTCTGGGTTTTTTTTGTTGCTTTGTGGTTTTTTGGTCTCTTTTAGGTTAACTTTCTCCATCACAACCCATTATCCTGACATGTGGGGAGGGGGGCATGGGCCACTTGCCCAGCAAACACCCTTCGTGCCACCCAAGATGCTGCCCTAGGACTCGGTGGTTGCATGATGCTGGTGTGAAATCCCCTTCTAGGCTTTCTCCTCCTCCCGGAGCTAAAACAGAGCTAAGGGGCAGTAGTGACCAGCCTGCAGAAGGGTGAATGCCATGATTTTCATCAGGTTATATTTCTGGGGCAGTTTTGGGGGTCTCTGGCACCGTACAGATATCCTGGTCTTTCCTTGGTATTGCCTGCACCCCCTCTGCAGCCAGATGAAGACACAAGCAATGTGATGCAAACCCCACAGAGAAGCAGGGATAGTGCTCCTGGCACCTTCCTCACCAATAATAGTAATAAAAAAGCAGGTAAACCCCAGAGCCTTTGCTGAGACCCAGGCCCAGCCTCCCTTGGTGTGCCCCAGCCCAGGCATGCATGAACTGGGGCTGGTTTGGGCAGCATGTCACCGAGGGGGACATCAGCGCATTGTTCCCAGGTGCAACAGCAGGGTTTCAAGGCAAAATTAGGGGGAATGTAAGGAAGACCCCTGCCTGGCCCATGCCTGGTGGGTGTGAGCCCAGCCATGTCCCTCATCAGCAAAGCCTGAGTGGGGTTGGTGATGCCAGGAGCTCAGCTGACAGCAAGGCATTGTGCCACCATGCAGCGAGATTGCTGGGTCTCATCCCAGCTCCCAGAGTCCCCTCGCATAACAAAACCAGCTCCCCCAGCCTGAGGTGGGGACATCCTCATGGGGCCAAACTTGCCACAGTCACCCTCTGAGCACTGCACCTCAAGCCCCCATGTGCACAGCCCCTACTGCTCCCCACTTCTTAATTACCCCAATAACTGCCCATGACCCCATCCCACAGACACCTCTATTGCCAGCGGTCACCTGGAGCAAGGACAAGCACACTGAGACCCAGGTACTCACCAGCGGCCGAAGGAAGCCTCCCCCCTTGCAGGCACTGCCAAGTGGGGCGTTGCTAATGGTAATTGAAAATTAATTGATGTTGAACGAAGCCCTGGTGGTTTTATGGCTGAAGCATTGGCAGAGGGGGGATGCCGACAGAGAAAGGCTCTCATCCGTCCTGAGAAGGGAAAGAGAAGAGGGGCAAGGCGGGAGGGAGTGAGAGCAAAGGGATGGGAAGGTGGTTGGTGTGTGGGGGGCCGGCCGCCAGCCTCGAGGAAAATTAAATTGCACTTGAGGGTAAATTGCATTAGGGAATAGCAGCCGCCTCACACAGCCCGAGGCCATTTGGGTAATTAGCCTCGGGGACTCCCAAGGCTCCTACTGGGAAGGAGTAACCCCCATCGGGGAGGGCATTTCGGGGGGCTTGGAGTGTCCCCCACCCTAGACAGCCCATCCCACCCATGAGTGCAGCCATGGCAAGGTTTGATGCTCCCTCTGTGCCAGGGCTTGTGTGTGGGCCTGTCCCAAAGACCCCATCCTGGGGGATATGGTGAGGGGGATCCTCCCCAGGCAGCACCGAGCCCTGCAGCAGCCTCCTGCCTGCACTGCTGCCTGCTCTGGCCCATCTGTGCCCTGCACGGGGTTTCCCCAGGTGCTGGGGGCACACCCTGGTGCTACAGCCCAGGAGAGCCAGGGCCAGCAGGATTTGGACTGCACCAAACAGGATTACAGAAAGTCTATTTACTGGACTTTTTCCTGTGTGCATGGCAGCATTAGGCTGCGGGCCTGCCGGGGATGCTAATCTGGGCAGCCCTGCCTGCAGCTTCCTCCTCCCCAGCCCCTGCACCCACCTGCCCAGACCTAACCCTCTGCACCCTCCTGCTGCATCCCCCCAATGCACCCACCTACTGCATCCATCTCCCTAACACATCCTCCAGCCTGTCCGCAGCTTCAGCAGCCCACTGAGAGATTTGGGGCTGGGGCAGCAGCAGGCAGCCCCTCATCACAAACCCTCAATCCCACACAGCAGAGCAGCTGGTGGGGAGGGTATGCATGGGAGGTTATTCATGTAGGGGATAAACCCCCCTGGGAAATCAAGAAGAAGGCAGCAGGGCTGCAGCAATGAGACCCTCCTCATCCATCACACGGCAGTGGGCAGGACCAGCACCCGGCTGGGGGGACACAGGCCCCCTCCACACTGGGCTGACGCCATTGAGGACCTGGCTAAAGGATGTGACCAAGGCCGAGTGGGCCAGCAGTGGCAGGGCAGGGGTGCCAGCCCCATGTCCCATGGAGGTGTGACCATGCACAGACACCAAAGAAGAAGAAAAGCCAGAGCAAGACAATTTATTGCAAGAGCAGGTAAGGTAGCAAGGGCCAGAGAAGACAGAGATCGCAGTGTCTGGTCAGCAGCAGAGCTGGCTGCCCTCCTTCCCCATCCTGCCAACCCTCGCCTTCCACCTGGGCAAAGTGAAGATATCAAGAAAAAGGCTCCAAATTGGATTGACACCCCCCCTCCCTCTTAATGAAGTTTATTATCGGCGAGGCTTTAATCCTTTTAAATCCCCCATGTGGGGGGAAGGGCTGGGATTAAGGGAGGGCAGCATAATCCCAATGAATTTGTTACAGGAGGATTTAGGCAGTGCTGAGAGAGCAGATGGCTCCGGCCCTGGCTCTGGAAAACAACCATTTTCCTTAATGATTTCTAACAAGGATAAAAGGGCAGAAAGAATCGGGGACAGGCGCAGTGCACCTGCACCCGTGGAAGACCTGCTCCCCTGGAAGGCCTGCTCCCCAGTGGGATGCTCACAAGTGTCTCCCTGCTCTGTACCATGGGCATGGCTAGCACTGAACTGCAGCTCCATGGCTCACGTCAAATAATTTCCTGCAGCTTCCTGCCCTCCCCAGGCTCCCTCCCTATCACCCCACCTGAGGACAAAGCATGAGCCACCCCAACCATGGGGACATGCTGGCTGTATGGGGGGCCACAGGTGCCTTCAGAAGTAAAAAGCAGGAGAAAATGTAAATAACAACAGCTAAAAACATTTAAAGGATTAAACCAGGACAGTGCTCTTCCTGGAGTGACAGGGAAGACCACAGCAGGGACAGCCAGCAGTGAGGGATGGCAGGGAGGGGAGGTGCTGCCCCATGTGCCCACACAGCAGGGACCAGCAGGGACTGGCTGACACAGCAGGGCCAGCGTTGCCAAAAATTATTTATTCCACTAAAACAAGCATTGAGTGAGCAACAACACAGCGAGAGGGCGAGGAATGGTGGGGAGCCCCCGTTCATGTCTCAAAGGGGGACACACACACATAATGCTGCTGAAACCCCATAATGGAGTCTGCCACCCCCCGCCCAGCAGTGCCCTACTTTTTGAGGGGCTATACCCCCACCCTCCTGGCCCCAATAGTGGTTTGACCCCAAAGGGCTGCTCCCCAGCATGGGACTGGCTTTCCCCATTTGAAACCAGTCCAGGCAGCTCCAAGGGCAGCTGGTGCCGAGGCATGAACCAGTGTCCATGCTCCCACACACCCGAAATGTGGCACTGCAACCTGAGGGGGGATGCTCTGACACCTCCTTCCCCCTCAAAAAGAGCTCTCCACCCTCCACCCCCACCCTGGGTGAGTCGACTACTGCAAGTGGGCAGCTCCTGGGCAGAATGCACCAAATGTCCCCAATTTGGGACAAAATGCTGTCCCAGGGGTGCCTTGGATCAGCAGCTCACCCACCCCACCCTGGGGGAGCCCCTGGCCCTCTGTAACTGCTCTCAGGCCACGGGGAAGCTAGGGCGGCCTTTCCGGGCACGGGTGCGGAGACGGAAGAAAGTGTACATGCCCAGGAGGCACATGGAGGAGAGGAAGTAGAGGGCCATGCACAAGCTGATGTCCAGGCGGGAGAAGCCCAAGCCAAGCACCCGCAGCCAGGGGCTCCTCCTCATGCCCTCCCCAGCTTCCTCCTCCTGGACCTGGATGCCAGGAGCCCACCGACGCTCCCGGCCCCCCCTGGCATCCCGGGGCAGGGCAATGGTGTCACGCTTGCTAAGCCGCCGGTGCCGGCTGGCTGCCGCTCGCAGCGCCTGGCTCTTGAAGTGCTGCTCACTGAAGGAGTCCAGGTCCACGATGTCTTCGCCCACCTCCCGCAGCTTGGGGTTCAGCCGCACAATGCTGGGGCGTCTTGGTTCAGCGGAACCTGGTCGCCCCGGAGCTCTCATGTCACCCTCCCTCTCCTTTTCCTCCTCTTCCTCTTTCTCCCTCACCTCTCGCGGGCCATCAGTGCCCAGCCTGCCACCAGTCCCCTCTCCAGCCATGAGGATGGGGTCAGCCTCAGCATAGTCCATGTAGATGTTGGCTGGGGAGAAGTGCGCCTTGAGGAAGGTGAACACAGCCGGCTCATCCCAGGTGTGCAAGCCCTGCTCCTCCTTGTGGCACTGGGGACACATGTCCGGCGGAGGCCACTGCAGCTTGGGGAACTTGGGGTCCTCCGTGTCACCTCCTGCAAGGACCGGAGCCAGTGCGGGGGTTAGAGGAGACATGTGACAGTCCTCCCCCTGTAGTGGTATAAGCACCCCAGAGCATCCAGCAGCTGGGGACAGTGATGGAGACAGGACATTTGGAGGAGCCGCCAAAGGAGGAGGGGTTCTCCAAGGGTACCTGGCAGCTTTGGGAAGCTCCCTGCAGGGAGCATCTAAGACCCAACTGCATCTCTGGGCTGGTCTGATGCTGTGACCAGCTGCTGTCACCTATGGTGGGGGACGCTGACAAGATGTCCCCATTGCTGCACCCTAATGCAGCCATTTCCCAGCTCCATCCAGGAGGAGATGCTCCTTCAGCTCACCTCCCTCTTCCCTTTGGAAGCTGCACTGGCTCCCCTCCCTGTGGCCCCCCTTACCTGCCAGGCGAGCGTTGACCTCGTTGTGGTGGGACCAGAGCCAGAGGACAGCCTCTTTCCGGCTCGCCACCTGGTCCATGGACTTAGCCGCCATGGCCTCAAAGTGCTGGGCACACTCTTGGCAGCCGAAGAAGTACCGGACATAGCAACGCATGATGCTCAGCACCTCCAGTGGCAGCTCTGTAGGGAGGCAGAGGATAGCGGAGGACAGGAAGGCGAGTCCTGACCCTGCAGTGTCATCACCATGGTCCCATAGCTAAGGTGGCAACCTCACACCCTGACTCTGTGGCTCTTGTCCTGCCTGCAAATCTGCCTTGGGGCAAGACGAAGAATGGGGGGAAACAAGCCTTTGCCCGCATGCAACATCCCTGTCTGTGCCATAGTCCACCCAGACGCCTCCTCCCCGAACCCCCCCCGGACCTGATACCTTTATCAGGGCCGCTCTGGGCAGCCTGGACAGTCAGCAGGTGGAAGATGGTCCAGAGCCCGCAGGGGTAGCCACGGAACTGGCGTTCGCTGCCCTCGCAGCCCACCCAGGTCACATTGGTGGGGAGCACGGCAGGGTGGGAGGCCTGGTGGGCAAACAGACATTGTGTGAGGGAGCTGGCAGGTAATGAGGGCTGGGGAAGGGGTGAGGGCTGGGACAGGAACCAGGGTCCCCATGGGCATCTTACATCTCTGTTATTCTTCATGGCCTCCTTCAAGACGTTGCGGGGCAGTTCAGGCTCTGTCCAGTTCTTCAGCCATACATCCAGGGACTGCAGGTAGGTCTGCACACAAGGGCGCCCCGGGAAGTACTGCAGAGTAGGGAGAGGGGTGTGGAAACCCAGGCTTTGTCCCGAGAGCAGCAAGGCAACCCACCAGCACCCCCAGCTCACTGCAACAGGCACTGGGCAGCACCAGCATTCCCTCTGGCAGCATGTGCTGGAGGGCAGTGCTATCCCAGCAAGACTTTGGTGCCAAGGGGCTGCGGGTTGCAGCATATCCTGTCATGGTGGCAAGGCTGTACTCTCCTGTGTGCATGTTCAGGCTCCAAACCTCAGCTCGTTTGAGGGAGGCAAAAGCCACTCCGACCATAAACCATCACAAAGCCGATTAGCAGCAGTACTTTAAAATCACAGGCGCTCTGGGGAGAGGGGGCAGACCGCCAGTATGTACTACCGCTGGACAGAGAGACAGAGGAACCAACCCATGCGGAGGATGAGAACAGCAGCACACAGGAAAAGTGATAGGGAAGCAAAATGATGGAGCGTTTTGCTAAGTCTGAGCTGTTCTCTCCAGGTCTGTGGAGAATCACGCTGAAAGTCCCAAATTCACAGGGGAATTAATCTGCAACCTGATTTCTGCTGCAAAATGCAGTCCCCCCTGTTCCTTCGACTGGAGGCTTTGCCACACAATTCCATGCTTTCCAGGCACCACTTCCTTCCACGTTAGGATTTTTCCTCCCTCCTTGCCTGAAATATTTCTTGGGAACGAAACAGTCAAGTCTGGGACCTGCAGGCTGAGCTTCCCAGCCTGAGCCCTCCCCGGCTGGCAGCAACGGCTGCAATCCTGGGGATGCTGCTCCGTCCTGTGGAGGAGCATGGAAACGGCAGCACCATCCCAGCATTCTCTGGAAGTAGCAGCACTCACTACCCAGTGCCCCGGTGCCTCCTGCCCACAGTGGGGATGCCACAGTCTCCTTGCCAGAGGCCACGGCTCATCCTTGGCAAGTGAGGGGAAGGTTTGCAGAAAGAATTAAAAGCTGATCAAATAAACCTCCTGCTGCTCCTCACCATGCTGGCAAGCTTGTGCCCTTGGCCAGGAAACTGGTGTGATGGGAGATTTATTTCTCTAGCCCTGTGGTTCTCATTCAAGGGAGAAACAGCAAGGGTGATAAGATGGGCACAAGTAGAGTAAGAGTCACATGAATTGCTGAGCTGAGGACCTAAGACTCACTGTACTAGTGTCTCACATTTGGAGCTCTTTGCTGGGGAGAGCAGGCAGGGGTGGGAGCAGGGGCTGTCTCACACATCAGTAAGGGCTATGCAAGGTCTAAACTGACTGTGAAATCCTGTGTGACAAAGGAGAGAGCAACGGCGGCAGGCATGGCTGGGTGAAGGTACACCAAGGAACCTGGGCTGTGACAGGGATGAGGACAGGGATCCTGCAACACCAATGGTGGAAACCTCAGCCAAACAGCGCTTCATCGCACCAGGGAATTAAAGTGCTCCACTTTTGCTGGCTCAAAGCTCCTTCAATTCACACACTTGAATTTCATCAACAAAAGAAAAAACAAGACCTTACATGAGGCTCTGCCAGAGCTTGACTTGGAGCAGGAATTCCTTTCCTGGACTACCAAAGGAGTCTGCAGTGATGAGCTCCCCAAACCAAGCATCCAAGTCAGACAATAAGAATTACAAACCCCTCTGACTATCTCTGACACCCCAGCGGTCTCTTCTGAAAAAGACCTGCTGCCTCAACATCTCCTGCAAGTGCCAATCCTGCTCTGCCCTTCAATACTAGCGCTTCACATCTCATCAGAAACTCTCTGGCACCTGTCTGTTGTGACTCAGGGCTGAGTCTGGAGATCCACAGGGATAGGGACAGCCCCACAGTGGCACTGGGACACAGGGCTCACATAGGAGATCACCATGCTTTGCTACCTGTGAACACTGGAATGTGGTGGCCTGCACCCTGCATTTGCATTTCACCCTATGAATAGCTACATGGAGGCATTGGTGGTTCCTCTCCCAGCACCAAAAGCTCCTCACCTTTACCAGCGTGGCTACGTAGCACTTGAAGGTGGCCAGCTGGGCTCCTGACAGTGCGGCGGCACGGGTGGCTTCCACCCGCAGTGAGTAGTGCAGCGTGGACTCCAAGTCGGCCATGTACACCTTGGAGCTGGGGAGGGCAACACAACACGATGCTCCACCAGCCCACTAATCTGTACCCCAGTAACCCAGCCACAATTTCTTCTCTCTTTCCCCAGGTGAAAGGCATAGTCCCACCTCCACCCTATTGACCACCCATGGCCATGACACCTCCTCCTTGCACGAGCCTTGGCCTCCCATTGCCCCAGAATGATGAAGGGAGAGGTCTGACCCGTCAGCATGCTTTGGCTGGGATACATTGGTCTCGTTGGAAACTGTGATGGTTGTGTTCAGCTTGTAGGAGCCACGAGTGATGCCTGAGAGTGTGCGCAGGTAGTAGGTGTAGAAGGAGCGTGCCTCCATGTGCCTGCAAGGAAGGAGAAGCTGTGAGCAAGACCCTCTTCCCTCCCAAACAGCCCCCAGTCCCAACAAGGAAGCAAAGGAGACCCAAGGCTTAGCCAGACTGGCAACTCTGACCTAGGGAATTAGCGTGGGGTGGTCTGTACTCTCCATGTGTTCTGGCAGTGGGTATCCTGACACGCAGCCCAGGGCAGAGCCGAGAGAGCCCTTGGCAGCTGTGCCGAGCCACCCCCAGGCAGATGCAGCCATTTGCCCTTCTGCCAGGGCCAGACAGGGCTGGCAGCCCCACTCAGTGCTCACTGGCAGCCTCCTGCTCCCCACCAGCCTGCCTGACCCAGCCACTGTTTCCTTCTTAATGAACTTTCCCACAAAGGAGACCCCCACCAGGGTCCAGAAACCCACCCCCTGTGTCCTGCACTCACACGGGCAGGCGGGAGAAGGAGCCATTGCGGAGGAGCAAGTAGGCAGAGGGGAAGGTGGTGACGCCAAACTTCTCCACAAGCTCCTCCTCGCTGCTCAATACCCTCCTCACGGCCACATTCTCGTACTGCAGCATGTCCAGTGCCACCTGCAAGAGGCAATCCCCAGGTCAGAATGGGTGGACAGCAGCATCCCCCACCTCACCAGGGACGCAGCAGGGCTATTTAGAAGCCTGTATAAGACACTGCACCAGCAAGGCATCATGCAAGGCATCATGCAAGGCAACTGGGGAGGCTGCCGCATGAGGACTTCCCTATCAAAGGCACCCTGGCTTCAAGAGAAATGGGGGATAAATGCAGCTATACCCACCTCTCTGCCTACGAAGGAGTTGCTCTTCTCAAATATAAGTGCCAAGTACTGGTCTTTGTTCCTCTGGAAGAAGGTGTGAACTTCCTCCACGCTGCAAGAGAGAAGAGGATGGCAGCAGGTCCTTGGCATCAGCCAGATGCTCTGCCCTCCCATCTGAAAGGAGCTAGGCTTTGGTAGGGGATGCTGGTGGAGGTTCAGCCCCACCAAGCATGCAATTCTTTCCCACTAAAGTTCCAGCCCAATTTTCTGCTCTGGTTCACAGACTTTGAGAAAATCCACTGGGGTCAGCCAAACAAAGCACAGGCATGGCAGGAGAGAGCTGCACACTCATCCAAGGAAATAAAACAACAATGAACTTGGAAGCAGGACTGTTGGGTTTTTTTTGGCTAGCAGACAGAGGCACCAGAGACTTGAAGCACGTGCCCACCTTGACCATCACGTTGGGAAAGCCAAATGCTCCCCCTGGGAGAGTAGAACAACTGCCTGCATCCAGTAAAGACTGCAGATCCAAACAAATTTGTACCGAACCAAGAAAACTCTTTCTTGGGACAGGAAAAAGCTGCTGATGGCAGCAGTTAGCATTGCCATGTCCCTGGCCCAGGCACTGCTTGCTGTAATTAAGGCACATCTCATCTGGGCCACATAAATGGCTCTAGCCTGGCTAGGTCATCTACATTTCCCTGGGATGTGGGTGATGCAGCGGCTGCTCTGTGCTCATTTTTGCCTCAGGATTTTCCCCCAAACCTGCACTCCATAGGACAGAGGCTGACACAGCCATTCCCCATCACCCCACCCCCACCTTGCTGGCTCCAGTGGAGGACAGGCAGGCGGCCAGGCGTCTTGGCTCTGCTCAAGGTTGGTGATGATGGCATGGCGCAGGTCCGTGACGGTGGCACTGGGATCTGCAGGAGGACAGGATGCCAAGGTGTCAATGGTGGGGAAGCCTGACCCATGGGCTGGGCTGAGCTCAGGGAGCTGCTCTCAGCTGCCCCCTGAGCTCCCTGAGGTCCTAATGCATGGGGGGTGTGGACAGCAGAGCCATTTGCACCCAGGGAAAAAATGAAACAAAACAAACCCCCAAAACTTGGTTCTAAACACTCACTGGTAATCCTTATCCCGTCCTCTGCCTTCTTGCTAAAAGCTCTGAAGAACTGAATGAGAAAAAAAACACAAGGGGAAACTGGAGTGAGAGTGTGGAGTGGGACAAGGAGGCAGTGCTGCCCAGCAGGCAGGAGCTCCCCCCACACCATCTCTGCCTCAGCTTCCCTACAACATTACAGCACACCAACCAACATAAGCCACCACAGAGGTAGCACCTAGGCTGTGTCCCTGTCTTGCAGGGCATCCCCGAAGGGGAGGGATGCAGGCATGGGCTGGGAGCCATGTCCAGCCAAAGGCTGAGTGCTGGGAGGCAGCAAGACAGGTGTCTCCAGGGGTCCCAGGGAGGAAGCCTGGTTCTGCAATCCAGTAGCTCCCTGCTCTGGAGCTCTCACAAACCAGGAGAAGGGTTTTTTTTCCCATACTTCTGATCTGCCATAGTGGCTCCAGTGCTTGTGGTACAGCCAGAGCAGTGAAACCAGGTTGCATCAGATTGGTGTTTGCTTTGCAGGCTGGGCTAGGAGCGCTGGCTGTTTGCAAAAGGTGTTTGGTGGGGACAGGGAATGGAAAGCAAGTGACCTACTGGCACTGCCACATCAGCACACCTCCCTGCTCTGGGAGATGTTTTGGTCAATGTCCCACAGGCAGTGGGTGCTCAGGCAGCAGGTGCTTGCTGAGACCACAGGGCAGGGCTAGGCCACAAGCCAACCCACCTGGCAAACCACCAAACCTGACCCCACCTTGGGGTTAGCCTGTAAACTGGGACTGAGGGCATACCTGATGAAACCCATATTTCCTCTGTTCCATACCAAGATGATCCTGGATTTTGCTGCCTGCACCTGGAGCGCTTCAGCTTTATTGCTTATGTTGGAGCAAGGCTCTGTTTGCAGTGTGAAACACTGTGAAATGGCACCTTGACACAGCTAAGAGGTCAGGCATGGGCCCAGGAAGAGGGATGGCACCTCGCCAGCCACTGCAAGAGGCTCCCAGGAGAGATCTGTGCAGCCTCCTGCAGCATCCTTGCACCCTTCTTCAAAACTTGTGTCTGCGACTGCTCTCTGCCCTCCAGCAGCCTTTCCCAGGTGGTTCCAATTGAAGTTTCAGACACTACCCTATCCTAAGAAAGATACGGCCTCTAGATTTCATCACAAAGCAGCATTTTGGTTTTCCCCTCCTTCTTGATATATCACCCAGCAGTTGCACTGCCTGCAGTCTGGCCACAGCTCTGTTTTGGGGAAGTGTGAAGCAGCTCCAGACTGTAAAGCCCCAAATGGAATGTATTGGTGCAATAATGCTGTCAATCCGATTGAGCAAGAGAGAGACAGAGCAAAAGTCAAAGCACAGTGAAACCAGGCAAGTGCCTGGTGCACATAGCCCTCACCTTCAGCGTGGGAAAGCCAGTTATCCCAAAATCAGCACACACTTGCTGGTTGGCTTCATCGGCACAGTCGATGGCTGCCAGCATCACTGCAGGCCTCCACTCTGCAGGGACAAAGGGTGAGGTCAGCGCAGATCAGCCTCTCTAGGTCCCCAAAACTGCCCTGCTCCCCACAGCTGCTGCAGAGACAGCAGGGATCTTCTGCTGTGTCAGCGACATGGTTCCTCTGTGCCCCAAAGTCATTGCTTGTCCCTCACAGGAAACTGATGGTTTCCAAGCCCCAAATATCCAACGCCACGTCCGAGCTAAAGCCTGGCGCCCTACTTTTCAGGCAGAGGAGTGCAGGGAAAGCTGTGCAAGGCGGGATCAGCCTTGCATGCATGCCCTGCCCTCACCGGCATCCGAGTCAAGGCAGCTCTGCCCGCGGCTGCCTGCCCATCTGGTTCTGCCTGCCCAGCCTCTGCCCCAAAGGGAAGACGCCACTGAGAGAAGAAGGGGAGGGATGGCTAACCACTGCTGGGGGAGAGCAGGGAACACGGGCTTCAGCTCATCTCACCCCAAGGGTACGGTTGATAACCACAAGGGAACTACCCAAGAACAGTTGCCAAGTATCTGCTCCCCCTCTATGACTCTCCACCACCTGCCTGGGGAGGACTAACAGATCACTGGAGTAAAACAGAGAGGAAGAAAAGAAGGCATAGAGGCATTTCAAGCAGCAAGCTCTAAAAGCCAGCAGCAAAATGGAGATAAAAGCTCTGAAATGGCTTCTTTTTAGTGTAAAAGATACAAGCTAGAGAATGCCCAGCCTGTCCTTCGAGCAGGATGGGGAGGGGCATTGCACCAGCACACGGATGGAGCCCATGTCACCCGAGGCAGGAGCTTGCTGAAGGTGAAGACCCTATGAGACTGTCCTTTGTCACAGCTGACAGAGCAGGCAAGCTGCTTCCTACTACAACACAGTAGGAGCATCAGCAGCACAGGAAAGCCAGTGCCAAGCTCTGCTGCAGGTCACCAGGCATACTCCTGGACTCATCTGCACATGGTACCTGTAGGTCACCCTGGCCTCCTCCCTGGCCAGCCCACACCTGCGAAAATCCACCTATGGGAACAGCAGTAAGGATGGCAAGTGGCACAGGGATGGCTTCCCTGACCTGCCTTCACAAGCACCCCATTTGCAAGAGCCCTGGGGGGACCCCATTTCAGAGAGAGGCCAGAAGAGCCAGCATTCCCCCAGGGGGCCTGGGCACACACCGCATTCCTCACATCCTGCCCCACTGAGAAGTGCTGATGGCATCCCCAGGGAGGGATGGCATCCCCTCGGAGGGACTGGACACCTGCCCTGGCAGAAGCCCTGACTCACCAGGCAGCAACTGCGCTGTATCAATTAGTGCAATAGCAGAGACCAGCCATGCGTGTCCCAGGATGCTGGGGGAGGCAGGACAAGTCCCGCTGGGGCCAGGGGCCCAGCACTGGGATGTGTGGGCTCCCAAGTCGTGCTGGGCATAAGCCAGGCCAGGTATTAAGGTCAAAGCTGGGAACTAACCAGCTGGGATCAACGCCCAGCCCCAGTGCCCTGCCAGCCTCTCCCTGCAGGCACTAGGGAGGAGCATGGCTGAGGGAGGGTCTGAGCAGTCAGCAGGACCCTCATGCCTAGGGCAGGCTCAGCCTAAGCTTCTCCCAGCTAAAGCAGGCTCCAGGGATGCTGCTAAGCCAGGACTAGCCATTGCAAGGGAGGCCTGGGCATCATGGGGGACTCTGGGCCTTCCCACTGGACTGACACTTCAAGGAGGCTGTGGAAGGGATGCAGTGGGATTTAGGGGTGCTGACAAAAGGGAAGGCAGAGGAGAGAGGGGGTACTGACAGGGAGAATGCAGAAGGGATGAAGGAGTGCTGACAGGACCGAGCATGCAAAGCCAGGGATACAGGGAGGAGTGAAGAGTACTGACGGAGAGCAGCATGATGGACAACGACACAGGAGGGATTTAAGAGTGCTGACGGGGGTGGGGGCAGAGGGACCCGGGGGATTTACAGATGCTGACAGAAGAACAGACAGGGATGCAGGGAGTACTTAAGAATGCTGATGAGGACACGAGGACAGAGACATGGGGAATTAAGTGGGGTGCTGATAAGAGAAGTCAGAGACAGGGATAAGGTGGCGGGAAACAAGGTCAAGGACACAGCGAGGGTTCGGGGGTGCTGATGGGACAGGCAGGCAGGGATGGGGGGAAGCAGGTCAGCCGCGGCGGGGACTCACCACGAAGGTCGTGGGCCAGGGCCTTCCATGTGGGCGCGAAGTGGACGCAGTGCCCGCACCAGGAGGCGAAGAACTCGACCGCCCAGGCGCTGGGGGAGCCGAGCAGCCGCCCCTCCGCCTCCGCCCCCAGCAGCTCCAGAGGGTCAGTAGCCGAGTACAGCTCGCGGGGCTGCGCCGCGGGCACCGACAGCGCCAGCACCAGAACGGCCGCCGGCCACCACCGGCCCCCCCCACCGCCCCGCACCCGCCGCCGCCACATCGCCCGCCAGGCCGCGCGCCTCCGCCCACCGCCTTTAGGGCCGCCGCGCGCCCCGCCCGCCCCGCCCGCTGGGGTGGGGCAGGGGCGGGGCCGGAGAGGCCCGCGGCGCCCCCTGTTGGGAACGCAGCGCTCCTCCGCTCCCAGCAGCAAGCGGGGAGCCCCGCACACCCCCCGCGCCGGGCAGCGCTACCCCCCTGCGGGGGGATGGGGAGCACCACATTCTGGTACAGCGAGGAAAGGCGGAGGCGGCTGATTCAGGCCCCAAACCCGCCGTGCCGCCATCAGAGTCCTCCCTGAGGGGAGCCACCAGCCCCAGGGCAGCGCCCTGATCCCGCACCCTGACATCAGCCAGCGTCACCGGGCAGCGCCTGCAGGGACACCCCAGAGGATGGGGACCCCGGAGACCCGGCTGCCCTCACCCCAAACCCTGCGAGGGATGAGCAACAAGGATACCCAACGAGGCCCCAAAGTCCAGCTCCTCCATCCCTCAAAAAACAGCCCTTCATGGCTGGTAGTCCCGTGCTCGGCCACTGCCTCCCAGCCCTGTCTGTGCCATGGCTCACGCACACACCCACGTCACTGTTTCCCTTATGTAAGGTGTCCGTTGCCCAGTGCCTCAGGGCAGAGCTGGGCACTGAGAGGTGGACACGGCCCTGACCTTCGTCCCTCCACTCCCTCCTCACCCCCTGAGGTCACGGGGTCCCGGCCCCACAGATGCCCATCGCTGCCGAGGTCTGGTTGCTGGCTCCGTCCCCAGAAAGGCCATTAGCCATGCTGGGCCCCACCTAACTACTTTAGGCGGACTTGCCATGCTAGAAAAACAAGCCTGCCAGAGCCAAGCCTTGCCGTGGCAGCGGGGGGGCAGGGGCCTCCACACGGGGCACAGCTGTGGGGAGCTGCAGGACTCCTCAAGATGGCCCGGCTGTGAGGTCAGAGCTTGTTGGACACAAGCCTTACGGGATTGCTGCCACACGTCTTCTGCAGGTCCATGCTGATGGAAATGGGGCAGAAGATGGTTTGCTCCAGCCCTGCCAACTGTAATTAGATGCTTAAGGGATTATCACACCTTTCTGTCCAAACGCAAGAGGAGAGGCACAGCCCGGCTCATGCCGGGCTGCTCTGAAAGATGGTCCCTCACTATTGCCAGAGACCTTGCCACAACTTGTCCTTATCCAGCTGGCAATTAAAAGACAAAAAATACCTGTGCTCAGGGATGTCATCACCGTTATTTTACCCTGAGCTGAAGTCCTTATTCTAAGGGCTCATCAACTTGATTAGGTTATCACGGTGGAGGTGCTCAGCCGTCCTCCCCATCCAGCTCACTCCTCTCCCAGGGAGCCTAAATTCCTTAATTCCTTTTGTTGATGCAAAAGCAGCATCTAACCCGAGGGCAGAAGGGCAAGAGCACAGACCTGAGGGCTCCAGCTCTTTTTGAGGTGAGCAATACCATTGCTCATCCACCAAAGCCCTGGGGTGGGGATGCTCCTGCTTCCTGCTGTCCAGAGAACAGCTGGGGCTGCAGGTACTGCTGACAACCCTGCTACCGGGCTCCCAGGGAACAGCCTTCTTCGGCAGCAGGGTGTGGGCTTTCCAGGCAGGGACTTGCCCAAAAAGCCTTTCTTCCTTCTAATTCAGTTGCAAAGCAAGAAATGAGGCTTTCCTTCTGCCTCAAACTGAGAGAGCAGAATGCCTTGAGACAGGGGATGGGCATGTAAAACCCAAAGATAAAGATTTTAAAACAACCCGGTTTAAGGTGGATTTGAGAAGAACTAAGATTAATTAAAAAGAAAATAAATAAAATAAAATAAAATAAAATAAAATAAAATAAAAGCAGCAGCAGAAGCCTGGGGAGGTTTTAAACGCCCTCCCAGTGCTGCCTGCTTTTTTGTCCTCTCATGCTTTGCACCTCCTCACTGCTGGCAGAGCCTGTGGGCAGCAACGCACAAGGAATGGGTGCTGCATGACCCTAGATGCCCAGCTCATGAGCCAGCCCGAAAACCCAGATGTAGGCTCTCGTGGCCCCTTGAAAACAAAGTGGGTTCTAAACTGCACTGCACTGCAAAGCCTTCAGCACTCACCTCGGCATCCTTAACTTTGGCAAGAGACATGGTTCCCCCCTATGTAGCAAGGCCATGGGCTAAGGCCCACTGTGGAGGTTCCTGTGCTGCACACATCCCTATGCGGCAGCCAAGTGGTGGCTTAGTTCATTAAACTCATCAGCTCTCAAGTCTCCTTTCCCAGGCTAATACCCAGTAGGAATCTCCTTGAAGTCAATGAGGTGTGGGCAACACCGGCTGAGAGACTCAAAGGCTGCTAAGATCTCACCAAAATTATTTACATCCTGCAGAACTTGTTTCGTGCACCCAAAATGGATCATTTTCACAGATGCAAAGAGCTACTCTGCCTCTATGCTGAGTTAGAGAGGAGACGAGGGAAGAGCCGATGGGTTTTTGTGTATTCAGTCCTTCAAGTGCTGGAAATGACTTCAGAAAATGGAGAAAGGCTTTTACTGTCCCTTTTAAAAAGCATGAATCTTGCTACAACACACCAATAGCTCAACATGGCCAGGTAAGCCAACCCAGAATCTTCTCAGCTCCCTTTAGTTGTGAAGGTTCAGGGATAGGGAGATCCCAAAATGGACTTTCTTCCTTGAGAATTAAAGAACACGTTCCTACCTAATTGCGTGATTCCAGGAACTGACTCCAAGAAAAACACACAACCAATGCAAGACTCATGATACAATCATGGCAACTCCGTCACCTGGCCCTGGCATTTTGGAGGCCATTTAGAGAAGTTTGCATCTGACTTTCCTGTGAGCACCTCGGAAATACCATTTGCAAAGGACGCATGGCAGTTTTCCTCTCCGGCCTTCACAAGATGGGGCTGATGAATTCAGTGAAGCTCTCTTCAATCTGGAGCACAGCACCACAGTGACGCCATGCTGGTTAAACATAGCAGCTTTAGTTTGCTTCTGTCTTAAGCAGTCAAGAGTTTTCTGGTTCAGCATAATAACATTTTATGTGGACATACGAATTACTTGGGAGGGAGTGTGGTCCTCTAAACAGAACAAAAAGCTTCATTTCTCCAATTAGCATTGCCAAACAGCCTCAGAGAGCAACTGAAAATTGTGCCACTGCCACCTCCCAGCCAGCCAAAGTCAGCTGGGACACTCCATCCCAGGTGGCACTTTTCCACTGGTGGCACCAGTCACACCTCCACTGAGACATGACTTCAGACAAGACCTTTTGTAATGCCTGTGCAATAAAGCTGTCAGCTTCCATGGCTTTGAAAAGACAGGGAATAGCGCAGACTGGATGTGAACCCTGACTGCTTCCCATAACTGCATTGGCTGTGCTGTGCTCACACCTGTGAAGACCAGGAAAGCCCCCAGTGGTACTTGGAATTGCCGACTACGTGAAACAGGCTGGGTTGGATACAGCAGATTTCTACCTTTCAAGCTCAACCAGCCTATAATAACAACAGGTGTAAAAGAAAATTCAGCTACATTCTCAGGATGTGATGAATATGTTCACATAGTTCGTGTCTGCAGAGAGACTTCAGCAGTACCAGCCCCTTTCTGCTACTCACCCTCTGCTGATTCATCCCTGCTCAAAAGGATGGCAGCAACATTGCGCTTGCTTTTTACACAGGCACCTGGGGAGGGACCGGGAGGAACTGGTGCTGTCTTTGGTATGTCTGGGTAGGAAATGTTTTACCTGCAAATTTAAGATCTATTTAAAGTTATAAATCATCACCATGATCCAGGATGCACAGAGCAGATGTCTTCCTCTGTAGCTCATCTCCCCAGCTTCCAGGAGCAGATTGGAGGAGGCCACACCGTCCAGATTTGCCACATCATTATTTGGCAGCTGGTTTAATTGCAGCTCATGAAACTGAGAATACCACACAGATGACAATGGAGCACTCCTCTCCTGATGTGGCAGTAGTCCTGCAACATAAGCAAGGTCTCACCTATCAAGGACTGGTGTACCCAATCACAGTTTCACTAAGCAGCACTGGCTCCTCCATCACCTCTGCAGAGCAATGCAGCAGGACAGACACTGGACCCCTTGTGTCCTTGCTGAGTTCCTCAAGTCAAACACGAAGGGCAGGATCTCTTGCAGCCTCCTTTATTTTGCTGGAAGAAAATTTGAGGGACACCCCCAGAACTGGGGTTAATTCCACCTCCAACAAACTCACAGATAAAACCCTGCTTTGAGTCAGCATAGATTTCCCAGGGCAGTGACAGACAAGCCAGCCTGCAAAAGGAAGCCACCGGAAACCAACATTGTGGAGGGAACACAGCCCAAGGAACATGGCAGATCTTGCACAGCTGCAGTAAAGGGCTGGAAAACCGGCGCCAAGAGAAACGTCCAGAGCAGAAACAAACCAGACCTGCTCCAGGCCATCCTCACACAGTATACTCAGCAGGCAAAAGAAGGCATTTTTACCCTAAGTGTGCCTGCTATGCCCTGCTATGCTCCTGCCCAAACCTCACCCTCCTGATTTGAGGTGCTGCCCCCTGATAGCTCTGTTCTCTTTTTTTCCCTGAATTTCCTTAGGATCTTATTCAGGAGGAGGTAGAAAAGCACAGGGTTGGGCATATGGGTTTTGTTTGCTCCAGTTTCCAGACCTCACAGGGTGTCCTTCCCTCCCCCATAGGACCCACATCCCAGAGAGTGTCCTAAGCTTTCAAACTCCATTATATCTCATCTGCATTCCTGCCTGCCAATGGCCCGTGCTCTGGGCTGGGTGCCAGTGGCACAGCATCCCCCCCTTCCTGGTCCCTTCCTGCAGGATGAAGAGGGCTGCCAGCATTCAGCAGCTCCCCACCAGCTCCTTTTCTTCTAAAGGCTGTGTTAATGAGAGCCCAGACACTGCAGAACCCCTTGTGCTAGGCAAGGCACAGCGACATCCAGAGCAGAGTCAACATTTTAAGTACTCCAGCGCTCTGCCAGGTGTTCTAGGAGATGGGATGGCTGCAGCTGCCACTACCTCCCGGGGGAGGCACCTGGGAGGGGTGGCATCTGGGAAGGGAGGCACCAGAACAGTCCCAGTCAATCCAGCGTGCCATCAGGATGCAGCTGCCTGCTATTGCCCAACCCAGGAGTTTCACCACTCCAGAGGTGAAATGGCTGTCAAAGGCAGCTGCACTCCAAGGGTTCTGGGAAGAGTTGCACAAACACCACTGTAGAAAGTCAGTGCCCAAGGAAAGCAATGTAGACTTGCAAATGAGAAAGTCAGAGCCTTCATCAAGCTGATTACTGGGCATCCTGAGCAAGGACAGCAGTAGTGGTGCCTTGGCAGCATTCCCACCACTTGAGCCACTTTAAAGGGAAGCCAGTTCTTTAGCTAGAGAACACAGATAATTTTTTTTCAATTCTCAATGTGAAATGCACTCTAAGCCACTTCCAGGGATGGATGCTGATGGTTGCAAGTAGATCAGTGTCTGAAAATGAAAACTCATGGAGAAAAATCATTACAAGGTGGGAAAAGTAGGGGCACAGTAATGAGCACAGAAGCTGTAGCACCACTTCATCGCAGCGCTTTGGACATCAAACAACCCACCTGCTGCACTTTGGCTGGTTCAACCCCAGAGCTCAGAAAGTTGTGACGTGTTTCTCTGTACAAAAGTTGTGGATAGTGTTCCCAGCACACTCAGCTGAGGATTACTGCTACTGGCACTGCAGGACTGAAGCAAAGCTCCTTCCGTAATGGAAGTCTGAGTGCAGCAAGCCCTCCTCCAGGATGAGGTACCTCTCTTAAGGAAAAGGAAAGAGCAAATAACTGCTCAGCAGAGTAATGCCTTTGCAATGGCTTTGTTTTTGTGAAATTTAAATGCATTTGTTATGCCCAGGTAGAGAAGAGTGGTGAGGAGAAGACTGCCACACAGCTGGAAAGCAGTCTACTTTTTCTAGCAAAGTGGGAAAGATCAACATTGGGTTTTGTATATGTCTGTAGTAAACGGAAAGCAAAGCCTTTTCTGCTGGGCTGTACATTAATAAATGGTACCAAAATGCACCTGAAGTACAGGAGATTTATAAACACACTTAGTCCTGGCTTTACACATTTCACACCACCCCTTGCTCACTACCTGCGAACACACCTCTGATTTGGCACTGGAAGTGTTAGGCAGTCTTGTTAGAGAGCTCTGTGACCTTTCACATGTTAAAGCATGGTTGTGGGTTTGTTTTTTTTTTTGGTTTTTTTTTGTTGTTGTTGTTTCTTTTTGTTGTTTTTTTTTTTTTTAGTTTGCTTTTTTGGAAAGTAAACAGCAAAGATTTAGCAAAGTTCCACCCATACATGAAGTTTCCAAGGAGCAACATTTGCCGTCTCAGTGAAGAAGTGATCAGTGCTGGTAACAGCAGCTCTACAGAGCTGTAACAATTTAGGAGCCTGAGGAATCCAAAGTAAGACCAAGACTCTGAAGAATTTAAGTCCAAGATGGTTGTTTTGCATAAAAATAGCTCCCCCTCCAGTGTTTCAAGCCTTGAGTTTTAAAAACCTGTTTTAAATAAATATGTCCAAGGAGTAATTTTACTTACAGAGATTATGCAGTACACTCCTGCAATGATTACGCAATACTATTTTCTGGTTTTACTTCTATCAACACTCAGGTTTAAAAATAAGGAAATATCTAATAATTTTATGAGTTATAATTAAGGCAACTCTAATGGGATTTTGTGGACTGTGATTGGCATTCCAAGTATGGCATCAGACAGAAAAGGGAATGACAACAGATGAATTTCCAGGACACTATAAGAATTAGAAACCATTTGGGTAATTATAAAGCTCCATTTTATAAAGAACCAGGAAACAAGATTAATTTATAAATCAGTTTATTTACAGATTTTGTTCTCTTAAAGTACATTTCAGTTACCAAAGATATTTACACTGGTGTACACAGGGAGCACCCTGGTTATTTTACAGTTCTTAATTACAAAAAAACCCCAACAAACAAAACCCCTCCACATCCTTGGGTCTGTCTACTGTGCAAAGCTGCTCTGGATGTGAACATTAGCTGAAACTAGCCCAAAACCCAAGTTACCAGGTTATTTACACATACACAGTAAATGGGCTTCTTTTCAGCATCTCCACAACACAGTACACAGGGAGATGGAGCCTCCCAAAAGGCAGCTTTGCAAATGTGTATCAAAAGGCTCTGCAAAGTCAGGGGAAAAAAAATAGTAAATGCAGGTTAATTACAGTATTCTTCTTTCATCTGTATATAATTTTGCATTTAACATTTAAATTACAAGAAAGTTCAACAGCTTGCTTTTCTCCATTTTAGTTGATTTGTAAACACTTCAGATGCACTAAATACCTTATAAGAGTCAACTGTTTTTCTGCTGAAAAGTACTTTATTTTCCTAATATTCTTAACGTAGCAAAGGGATATGAAAGTTGGAACTGCATGCAGCTCCTTCCAGAATAGTCATTTAAAAGGTCTCTATCACTGTGCTACTGAAGATCTTCTGCAGGTACACACTTATTCAAGTATTGCAAAAAGCTAAGGCCACTTTTTCAAGAAAGGAAAGTGAACAAGACAGGATTTTTCAATCCCTCATTCCACCCTGTGAGCAACAAGCCTCTCCTGAAAGGCAGAAGTACTGATACTCCACAGCTTGGCTCAGGGAGCATCCTGCTGTGACAGAGATACTCACACTCCTTGTCCTCACAAGCCTGGGCTTTCCTACCTGGCACCAAGATCGTTCTGAAGAGGGAACTGCATCTACTCAGTGACAATGGCCACTGCCCCAGACAGCTTAAGGGTCTCAGAAAAATGTCTCAGCCTTGAATCTTCTAATGTAGTTGCACCAAGATAACCGGGACCCAGAAATACCATCTTGTTCTTTATAATGGGAAAGTTAGGGATTAGAAAGAAACAGAGAATTCAGTCTGTCTGTGAGACTCCAGGCTTTCCCATACCTCCTTGTTACCAGCTGTGACAGAGACAGACCATTTCTTCATCATGGTAATCATCAGTCTACAGGTACTCAACACACTTGAGTATATACTCAACTCAAAGCAACTCAACACACTTGAGGTATTGAGAAGGTAATTCATGTATGTTCAAGTCTTTTTAGGGTTGCTCCTAGCAAGGATTGCTACCAAAAATAAACAAGAGATGTTTGCAAAGGAATAACGCCATTAATTAGATACAGCTTCCTTCTGCCCAAACAGCTGCAAAAATAGTTACTACTAGGTGTTGAGGGTACTAAACTAGTGCTACCCAAGCCAGCAAGACAACAGGCACATGATCTCCAATGGTCTCTGGTACCACAGACCAACTGTACAACCTTCTCCCTGCTGGTGGGCAGTCCAGAAAAAGCTATGCCAGCCCTGCAGAACAGCCAAAAAGTTTCAGGGGTGCAGGGCAACCTTCTTGACACCTGTCATGGTATCTACAGAACGGAAACCAACTTTGCTTCTCTGATACTCCAGCTATAAATCTATAAATCTATGCTGCAGGTTTCTGCCTTCTTTCTGTAATTGCTACCTATAAAAATAGCAATCCCCACTACTGAAAGAGATATACCCAGGAAAGGGAATCTGAGGCGGTGACCCAATCAGTGACACCATGCTGGTTAAATATAGCAGCTTTAGTTTGCTTCTGTCTTAAGCAGTCAAGAGTTTCTTGGTTCAGCACAATGGCATTTTATGTGGACAAATGAATTACTTGGGGGGCGGGGGGGAAGGGGGTTAACCTGAACACTGCTCCACCAAGACCACTTATTTCCAGCTAGCCAGAAGAGCCACTACAGTGGAAGAGACATACATATGCTTGTCGGAGGTGTTCCTATACACCATTACCTCCTCCTCATTGTTCTTCCACTCATTAAGCTCCCATGAATATGGCTGTCCATTAACTCTCAAGTGAGGTGCTGGCAATACTACATCTGAGAATCTGCATGGACCTCTGACAAATCCAACATTTCCCAGTGCTGTCCCTGAAGAATTACCAGCTATGTGTCATTGTGCAAAATGCAAATATTCCAATGACAGCTCCCCTCCCCCCCCCAAAAAAAAGTGGAAAAGAAAACAAAATCAAGCACTAGCAGAGGTATGCGTAACAGGAAGCCCAAGAACCAAACAGATGAACCAAGTGGTAGAGATGTCCCCGCCACACCTATTGTGGGCTGCAGCATCTTTGAGGGACCTCTGTGGGCTTCAAAATGTCTTTCTGCACTTCTGTGTGTGTGGAGATTGTGACACTCCTCTGGGTCTTGTCCCGCATTAGCAAATGCGGACGTCCACTATTAAGGCATCAACATTCAACCTCAGATTGTCTGTGCTCCTCCAAGAAAAACACAAGAATGGGAGAAAAGGTTAGGAACAGCACTCAACAGAAGGATGCTGCAGTTGAACCCAGTACCAACTCAACCATGTAACAGCTGCCTATGGCCTAGAAGGTGTGGGATAGGAAGGAAACAGAGCTTTTTCAAGCTCAGCCCACTCAACTCTCCACTGTCTCAGAACCAGGTGTGGTGAATCTTCATTCCTAGTGCTTGCCTTTGCATCCCACCCCTGGTCACTGGGGTTTGGTTCTTCTCACCTTCCCCCCGTATTTGCCTGAAGAAGCTGGAGGTTTTGTGTGAAGAGTACAGGGCTCTGGAATTTTCCAGAACAGATGCTTTCTCAAGTTCGGCTGTCTCAAAACTAAGAGAGTGCAGCCAACTGCACAGGACACTCTCCTATAATCCACTTAATAAATTATCTGAAAATAAATAAAAAACCCACAAGCACAAAACATGCAGACAGTCAAAGCACCAGACACCACTTTCTTTGGTGAATACACTCTGTTCTCTAAATTGTTCAAGTAACAGCTTCTCCGAGTTATTAGGGTGACAGTAAGGGAGGAAGCTGAGCGATTGAAGGCCAAATTTTTGTGAGGAAAAGTTTCCCATTCCTGCATGTCTCGTGCCTGAGAAAATCCTGAGTATCCATTATCTGGGAGCAGCTGATGCTTCAGGAAGAGAAGTGCTACACGGTAGGAGGAAAGCTATCCACGGGCTCATCTTTAACGCTTGACATTAGGCGGCCTTTATCTTGCTCCACCTTGGGACTGAAGCCTAAGTTATGTAGGAAAAGCAGCAAGAATTTTTTACTTGAATGCAGAAAGCAACATCATTGCCCTAGACTGGCTGGCATCACACTTGGCACCATGTCACAGAAGAAAGGTGAAGACCAACTTCACAGAGAAGGGAATTAAACTGGCTCTGGAGCAAAAGAAACTGATGCACATTGGTAAGGTTGGCTGCAGGAGGTGTTAGGATTGTAACACTGTTCAGTATGATAAGCTTCCATTTAAGACTAAAACCTGATCAAACCATTTCTTCTCCCAATTACTCACATTTCTAAAGACAAGGTGAATACTGATGGTTGACAGCCATTCCAGCAAAATAGCTAATATTCCAACTTACCCCAACCCTTTCAGAGAACAAGCTGAACATGTCAAAGCCTCAGGCCAGGGCTCCAAACAGCTGCTGACAGTTATGTGACATAACTGTACTGGCACACAAACAGTCTTGAGCACTCCCCGGTGCAGCCTTGAGTGAAGAATCAGCTTGTTCCAAATCCAGTGTGAGGTCTCTAGTGGCAGCGGATGCAAATTCAGGTTCTTTCAATCACATCTGAACTGCCTTTAAACCCCACACATGGAAGGAAGTCCAGCAGCAGCGCTTGCAGTGTGGAGAGTATGTCAGGAGTCAGAAAGGCTGGCTTCTGATTCAGTGGTTAAGCAGCTGTTAAGTTTATTTTCAGCACTGTTAGACAAGAAGCAGTCTCCGCTGTTTCTCATTTATCTGGTTCAGCACATCAACAGTGTCTCTGATTAAGGCCTCAAAGATCCCGTCTGCCAACTGCATCTTTACACACAGTTCATCCTCGTCATAGTTCACCCATTGCGCTTCTTCCTCATGAAGTTCCTGTACCTTGGAGGGTAGAAAGACAATACAAATATTACAATTCTGTTGCTTTAGGATAGTAACCCCTGCAAAGTTCCAGAAACAGTCCAAAACAGCACACATCTGCCAACAACATATCTGTCTTTGTAAGAGATTACAGGAAATGCTTTGAATAGTAAAATGAACACAGATCTATTTGAACCAGGCTATTTCACTGTATGAATGCTTTCCACCTTTCACTGTAGTACCCATTTTAAAGGAGTTGGTGCACAAGCTTTTCATTTGAAAGAACTAGCTAATGAGATACTCTTGGCCAACAGCAGAAGCTCCATTTAAAAAATACCTAATTGTTATTTGCAAGAAGCTGATACCATGCAGCTTAAACTGGTAAGAAATTGTGCAAGGGCCTTGAACAGGGTAAGGAGAAAAAGAAAAGACTTTATTGCAGTTCAGTTTATGTGAATAATAATTAGAAAAACTAAAGGAAATAATTTTTCCAGTTCTTCTGTATAGGAAGACAAAATACTGGCATGTGTTGTATGACAGTATTACAACTGCCTTTGCACAGAATACCCTATACTTCGTTGGATTTGACAGCATTATTACAAGTGGAATTTTGTGTCATTACATTTAAAACAGTAACTCGAAAAATATTTATTTCTCTTCCTAAACTGTTGACAAACAAAATCCTGTTTTACTGGCCATTGGCAAATAGGTGTTTTAGTAACACACAGAAATATGCAATTTCATTCAGCAAATCAGTCTTATCAAGACTCTCTCCAAACTGGACATTTCCAACTAAACTTCCTAAAAATTTGTCTTAGTGACCATTTCAGTATTACAGACACATCCTCCTAACAAAGCTCAAACACTTGAGAAAAGGGTGGTTGCAAACATCACTCATTTAAAATGACAAAGAAAACCTGCTGAAAGCTCTTTCCCTGCTCAGCTTCAGCAGAAAGCTCCTCTGACTGTAATTCCTGCACTCTGAACTGAAAATACATTTGCATGTCCACATAAACAAGTGAGCCAGACACTTAGAGACTGCCAAAACGAGGTTAAAACATACTGAAAATCCAGTACGTCAGTACCAATATCTAATGTTATCATCTAAAGAGAGTACTAGTGCTATACCC
This sequence comes from Psittacula echo, assembly GCF_963264785.1. NCBI lineage: Eukaryota > Metazoa > Chordata > Aves > Psittaciformes > Psittacidae > Psittacula > Psittacula echo. Next base: position 22,769,572 of record NC_137740.1, read on the forward strand.
CCAACACCCTTCCTTTTGCCTGAAGCTAAACCACCCACAAATTTGGCCATTTGAAAGGTGATAGCCTAATGATGATTCAATAACCCAAATGCAGCATGAAGCCCAAGATCAGGCTGCTATGGGAACCCCAGGGAACTGGCACTGCTTCAGGGTTTGTAGCCATTCATAAGGTCTTAGTTATACATGTGGTTTCAGTCTGACAGCTTCTTTCTCCAACTCTTAAGAGCTTGAGGAGAGGAGCTGGGATTTCATCCTACAAAGAGCTTTGTAAGAGTCATGCTATGTGCTCACAAATCTCTGCGTTACCACAGCGAGCACTCCTCTTTGGCACAGCCCTCATTTCCCATATAGCTGTCAAAGGTGAGGTGTTAATGGTTTCATTACACTTCTTACTAACAAGGAAGAAGCAACAATATTGGCAATCAAACTTTGAATGACTGTTGTAGGTGAAAAATAATTTAAAGTGAATACTAATAAGCAGCAGGTAATTGGGTCTAAGTTTTTGTAGACATGGATGTCTGAAACAGACTTCTGAACTCTCCAGCAGAACTGTGCTCCCTGCAAACACTATGTACTGGCTGTACATTTTGATAAACACTGGGCTAAAGAATAGCAGCATGTCCCAGGTCCTTCCATCAATAAAGAGGCATGAGATAGAAGCACCGATTTGGAGACTTGTGTTATGCGTCTGCATCACACACTATTTAGATGAGGACAAGCAAGATACAGGGGTCACAAAAAGAAGACGTGGTGCTAAAAAGAAAGGTTCCCAAAAAGCAGAAGTGGTCTGGGAAAGAAAACAGGGGTCCCAAAGTGTGAAGGTGAAGATCCTGGCTGTAGGGAAGATCCTGGAAATGGGGGAAGATCCTGGAGATGATGGAGGTGGGTGGAAACAAATGCTGGGGCACACCCAGGGACATTGACCGATGACACCCAACACTGGTAACTGCAAGCACTGGCACCACACCAGTGGTGAGATTTTCTGCTGGGCCCTCCCAGGCCAGCAGTGACCTCACTGCTGGGAAGCAAAGTCAAGACCTTGTGAATATAACACTGGGGGTGAGTGGAAACGAGTGAGTAAAATAATCAAGCAGGCTAAAAGCTTTGATCACGCTGGCCCTTAAGCAAACCTCAATACCAAGATCCACACTATGGTGCTGTTTATGCTGTCTCACCTGCAACAACATGATGGGACAATTCCTTCACTGTGCTCCAGGAGGAAAAAGAGATACATGGGATAATATAAACAGGAGAGGAGAAGGTAACATGATCCAGGCAGAGAAGGGCTGGATGTTAAATAGCAGTAGAAAGATGAAGAAAGGAAAACAGTATCGGTGATTAATTTTCTCTTGCCTCTGCCATTCCTCTCTCAGATGCTCAATTTCCTTTGACATTAGGACTTCCTCGATCGTAGTTCTGAAAAACTGAAGAGAATATGCAATTTGTGTGTGTGTGTGTGCGCACGCATATATATGTATCTGTTCTGAATACAGTGTATTCAGAGCATGTACGGAAACTGTTGTGCTGCTTTGCAGCCTTAGCTGCAGACATCTAAGCCAAGGCAGTTGGAACTCCTTGGCCAGGGAAAGGTTTGACCCACTTGCTGTATTACCACAAACAACTTCTAAGAAATGGAGAAAGTTTGCTTGTATTTGGTGACTATTATGGCTTTGATGGAAGTGGACTTCGCACTGTCTTCAGTACATGCAGAGCAGGTAAGTTCTTGCACATTGTTGTGACAAAAATAAAACTCCACATATTTGATATGGGGAAGTTCTCTATACCAAAGAGAAACTGCATTTGGGCAAAGTCAGGAGAACAAGTTTTAATGAAACTGAATTCCATCCTACAGGAAAAGATAAATAGTGACACAGTGCAGAAGCCTGTTGTATGGTGGTTTTTTTTTTTAATGTGCACTTTTTTTTTTTACTCATTTTTTTTTAAAACACAGAAGGAAAGCAGGGGGCATGCACACAAAAGAAAAATCATGAGATAACAAAATAGTGTGACCCTGCTGGCCATTTAATAAATGCTACAGTACCCAAAGACATCACTTAATATAATCTGGAGGAAACTTTAAAGAGTAACTTAATAAGTTTAGATTTCTGGAGGTTCCCATTCAAAACATGAATATCTGCAAACTAAACTACATTTGATGACTAGATCATTTAGGAGAGTAAAACTGCAGATGTAAACTACTGCCTTGGAAGAACACCAGTAGCAGGAAGGCAGGCAGATGCATTCTCACAGCTTGTTGCTCTCTGAGTGTCTGGCAATCTTAAAAGACACTCGAGTGTGCATGCAAGCAGGCTTTGATTCTCATTAACTGTTACATTCTTCTTGAGTTTAGACTTAGGTGCCACAGAAGTGGGCCTTCTGATTAAGCCAGCTTTATGCGAACAGCTTTGCTTTGTTACAGAGTTTCTACATGGAGAGAAACATCTTAAATGTTAAGTCAAAAGGTCAGGAGATCAAGTACTTTTCAGCACTCTGTTGGCAGGCTTCTCTGGTGCAAAAGCTAAACACATAGGCTTGGCAGTATCATGTGAGCTTTGCTTTCTCAAGCTCAGGATAAAAGGGAACAGAAGGTGGCAGGGAAAGCAATAGCAGAGTTTGTTCTAACCCCATGCAAATTGATCAGCACCAGGAGTTTTTGGCTGAAGAGCCAAGTGGAAAAAAAAAGGAGTAGAAACAGTCTATTGTTAGCACCTGAACTTAAATGAGGAGATATGAGAGTTCTTGTTGTAGCTTAAACAGAGGTTTTGAAAGATGAAAGCAGCCCTGATGAACTGAAATGCAGCACCTCAGCCTACATGTACATTTGGGATTTTCCCACAAAGCACAGACAGCATACACACGATAAAGGTGGAAACATGAAGGGACAGGAGAAGAAAAAAGCAAATACCTAAACATTCCTTTAACCTTATTTTAAACAAAGCAGTTGTTTCTTCCCCATACTTATTTACTGAAGATTTGCTGTAAATGTTAATAACTGGAGCAACTATCCAGCAGATGAGAAAGATCTCTTAAGAAATCCCAATATAAATGCCTTCTGAGGACCAAAATGCCTGATCAAACTTAACAGTGCTGCAAAAAAGGGTAAGAGGAAGACATTTTTTTTGTCACTGGCAGAAAAAAAAATGGCTAACTATATTGGTGTCAATGCTAGGGAAGCACAGACAAAAGTGCAAATGCAGTCAAGATGCATTCCCAGCATGTGTGAGGGCTGACTGCAGTCACCCACAGGATCCAGATCACAGAAAAGCACCAGCGCAGCACAGGCTGTTTCTACTGCCCTGCCCCTTCCCCACAAGGTTGAACCTTTGGTGGAGATGAGAACCACTGGGAATTGGGTGTAGTATAATAAACCCAGAAAGACACATCCAGGGATAATCACTGAGAGAGTAAGCTGGGCAGAACAGCCTCGCACTTGCTTCTGTGCCTTCAGAAGAAATTAAGTCATGCCTTGTTCCTGGATCAGACAGCACTGGACAGTCAGATGTGTTCAACCCTCTCACTGAAGTAACTAATAACACAAAGTTGCCTCAGAGAATTATCAAAGGATGTTTTCATTTAGAAGTTAGTTTTGCTTGGGGAAATGAAGAAACTGGGAAGGACCTGTGCTCAAAGTTTATGTGCAAATAACAGAAGCTTAAGAATGTTTACCTTTGCTTTAAAGAAATCATGTTTTATTTTAATAGTCTTTGTCTTTATAAGTGGCAAAAGAATGTGAAGACTCAATCAGCTCATATGTACTCATGTGACATCTCCTGCACGTTGCAAGAGGTGTATATGGGCTAAATCTTCACAAAAACTTGAACATTTTTTACTGTGATTTCTAAAGAAGCTTCCACAACACCTAAACTTAACAAAAAAGCCTTGATTTATTTTTCAGGAAACTGCTGTGTTGCACTACTTGAATATACTTTGAACAAGATTTGTAAAACTCCAAAAGTGACCTCTTGGTTTAGGGCTACACCGTGAGCGTACCCACTACTAGGGCGTAGGTAGTAGATCTCGCACAGGCCTGTATATCCACTTACGACCTAGGATATGTTTTATCACAGAACTCATGACCTTAAGCACAAGTTGGAGGCTCACTAGAAGACACAGAAAGCTATCCAGATACTTCATGTTTCATAGAAATTTTAATGAAACAAAGTAAGATAAATTGAACACTCTCTTCTTATGTTTTCAGTCAGAAGTTTCTCTTATAGTGTCTCACATTACAGTATGAATTTGCTAGCAATGCCACCAGGACAGCCTTATTCCTAAACCACTGCTGCAACCTTCACAGAGTTATTCCCAGACTTCAGCTAAAATTTTATTACCATATTCTTGTCAGAACAAAATAAAATTAAACACATTACTTATTAAGCCAAACTTGTCAGAGCTCCATTAATCTTTGATGTCTGAGTCTGCATCTAAGATGCAGATCAGATCATCTGAACTTGTTCCACCTAAAGCACTTTGGATGCCTTTAATTAGAACAATTTTTTCCAGTCAGGAATCTTTCTTTCTAGGTATGGTTCAAAGGTATTAGGAATTGGTAAATAAGTTGTACCATTATTTTTCTCAAGGATCTAAACATAGGACTTTTTTTTGTGCATGCTTTAATAGCCTTTATATCCCCACATCAAATGTACTACGATATGCAGGTTCTATGCATAGATATTCTATTTACACACAATTAAAACCCTGGGAAAAAGTCTGTGTTGGAAACCTTCCACTGATGGGCAATTAAAAGACCACACGACCCATGACGCAAAGTTACTTATATGTGCACGTGTGTGGAATCATTTTCAGGTATAATTAAGTGAAGCACAGTGTTAATGATGACTCATATTCTCAAGCAGAACCTTCACTATCATTATAGCCAATAAAAATGTTAATCATTCTGCAATACAAGCCAACAAGTAACTTTCAAAAACTAGTACACAGCCAGACACGCTTTCTTACACAGTTTTAACACTGAATCGTCTCTGTTGCAGTGGCAACTGCATTCACTAGTTCATGCCAAGTACTAGAGGAAACGCTCAGCTGTGGGTACCATCTGTCAAGACTGGTTACCTTCTACTAGGGACTATCATGTCCCATACCATCTCTTTGAAGTCTTTGCAGTTCTAGCTCAATGATTTTGCAACATTTCAGCTGAATCTGGTTAGCAGTCTGGCCTATTAAATTCTCTGTATTACTGTCTCCAATGAGTGATATTACTTCAATATTAAAATATTTTAAAATAAAGTAAGAAGAAAAACATATTCCCTTCCCAAACAAAAAGTTTATTCTCCTTTCAGTCAAGTTATTTCAGTGTTTCCTTCTGTAAATTCATGATTTAACCTTTTGGCAGTAGGCAAATTTATAACCCAGCCAAATTAGCAGGCATGAACAGCTAATTCACTCAAGTTACCTTACTTCACTTACTGGCACTAGACTTCTGTTTTTGTCATTAGGGTGCTCTCTAAAATTAAATACCACCTTATCACAACCTCACGGACACTTCGGATTCTTTAAACAGCATAATTGAATACTGAAAAATGCAACTATATGTCACACTTTAGTCTGGTGGACAATATCTGACATAATTGCTTATTTTCAACCACTGACCAGTATATGATCCACTCGGTCTCGCTTCTTCCGCCCAAATTTCATCATCTTCTGCCAGTCTGTTTTGTGATTAGGCTCCTTCCTGAGGCTGAACAACTTCAGTACTTCAGCTGCAATGAAGCTCTACAGAACAGTAAAGGTAAGATTTATCACATTTGACCTAAGAAATTAAATGTATTCACAAAGTGCCTTTCTGTTTAGCTAAGAGACACAGGGTGTATACATGAAGTAAGAGTGAAAGTTTTTGCGGCAGAATAGGTGGAACAATTATTAAATCCAGAAGTGTGCATGTGTGGAGAATGACACCCACTTCTGTGACAATCTTGAGAACAGAAGCTTTCAATTAAACACAACAGCAAACAGATTATGACAATTCATTTTATGGGAGAATATTAAAGAAAAGCAGGGTGGGAGTTTGGTGTCCTTGTCCTGTGCCCCAGCCCCTCTGCTCCATGCTATTGAAAGTTTTCTGAACTGAATGATCTAGACACTATTTCTGTCTTTTTGAGGCAGCATCTTCATCAAAATACAGTTACCGCCTTCCAAAGTGGGGGAGGGGGGCAAGGAGAGCGCGGGGAGAAGGAAGTCTTCATAGTTTGAAATTTTCATTTGTGTCTTCATGAGCTGTATGGAAGGTTCTTTGTTGTGCACTTTCGGAGACAGGTTTTTTCCAAATGTCTAGCCCTGCAAGTTTAACCTAGGTCCAGTCATGCTTTAGCCTTCTGGAGTTTTGTCCTTTCTTGCGCACTACCATAGATAACAGGAGACCTCCTCTGGCATACCAAATACAACAATGCCCTCACCAGTCAATTTTTGGGTCCCTCCTACAAACTCCCACTGTCCTCAGTGAGGCTGGCACAGGTGTGTCTGAACAAAAAAATCCAGCTCATCCCATTTGGCCCAACCCTACCCTTGGACCCATGCCAATATGCCCATACAGAGTTCCACTGAAATCTGCTAAAGCAGCAGACTGTCAGCATACCAATTTTATAAAATCAAGGTCATCCTGGCAGTTCAGCACAGAGGACTAAGGTTTAAAAGCAACCAGTACCAGCCAAAAGGACAGGGAAGCAAGTATATTGAATAAAAACCTAGACCATTTTGACAAACACCCTTTCAGGTTTGTAATCTCATTTGTTTTCTCAGCTCATATCTTGCTGGATACACCTGGTATGATCTTTTAACACTCAGGCAAGTGCCAGTACAGTGATTTTTCATCTCACTTTCCCTGAAATGCAAAGATTTCTTCCTACCTTGATTTCATCCAGATCATTTGGATCTTTCACTCGGCGAAAGTAAGCAGATGCAATCCTACATGGTTTCATCCAAATAGGCTGATTTAGATTAGGATCCTCAGCAAACATTTCCCCAAAGATCTCTCTTGTTAAATCAAATACCACCTTAACAAAAAAAGAAGTAAAAGTTAAGGCTTCTGTTGTTCATGATAAACATTAAAAGGGCAAGAACAAACTGTCTGAAGACTGTACCTTCTTATAAACCTGTTTGTTTATAGTCTCTGTGTCCTGCTCTTTGAGAGTACTATCAAGATCTGTTTGAAGGCTGAAACTTTGAAGATCATGACCCAGCTCCTTTAGTTTCCAGAGTTCCTCAGCTGCTGCATGCACCATACCTTCCACCTCCACTGCAGTATGAGGGACCGCCAAAGGCTCCTCACATGGCTTTGTTGGCACTTTCTGAGGTTCTACCTTGGGCAGCACTGCTGGTTCCTCAGCTTGCTTCTGCTGGACTTTATGGGAACTCAGGCCATAGTCCTCATCAAACCAGTCTTGATCATCTCCCAGCACACTCAGGAACTCCTGACTGAGCTCCAGCTCTGCCAGTCTCTTGGCAAGCTCTTCCTGACCACTGGCACCAAACACTGGACTCTCCTGTGAATTAAGAGACACAGATTAAATATAAAAGCAGTGTCACACTACTGTGTAACTCAGCTTCCATTTTTAAATGCCCTACTTGTGTAACTGGTAACATATGCACAAATACTCAGGAAAATAATAAATATCCCACTGTAAAATTAAAAATGTTTTGATTCAAATACTTGGGGTTTCTACCACTTCTGAGAAATGTTTTCAGAGTGTTCCTACAGAGCTTAAAAGACTTTGCATCCTGCCCACTGTCTGTCCTAATGTTTAACTCTGATGAGTGGTTTAAAAACTGGTAATGTGACATACAACTTCTCACTTCTCTTACCAGCAGTCTCAGATCTAAATCAACAGCCTAAAAGCTTTTAGCAGGCGATGGCTGTTTCAGTGACTGAGCAGTGCTCAGGACACTGGTGAAATAGGTCAAAGCTTCCCGTGATGATAATATATTGAGATCAATGGCAATGCAGACAGATTTACTGGGATCTTCAGCAGAAAGGCCAAGCCCTGTATCTGTATCATTAATGATTGTTCTGAGGAAGCCTGAACTTTCACTACCCATGGTATATTAGTTCAGAGAATAGAGCAGTCTGATACCTTAATGACCTCTAGAGCAACTAATTACGTTTAGAGATCAGGGATCTCAGGGATCGGTGTTGGGACCGGTCTTGTTCAACATCTTTGTTGGTGACAGGGACAGTGGGATTGAGTGCGCCCTCAGCAAGTTTGCCGATGACACCAAGCTGTGTGGTTCGGTTGATATGCCAGAGGGAAGGGATGCCATCCAGAGGGACCTCGACACACTTGTGAGGTGGGCTGATGCCAACCTTATGAAGATTAACCATGCCAAGTGCAAGGTCCTACACCTAGGTCGGAGCAATCCCAGGCACAGCTACAGGTTGGGCAGAGAAGAGATTCAGAGTAGCCCTGCAGAGAAGGACTTGGGGGTGTTGGTCGATGAAAAAATGAACATGAGCCGGCTGCAGTGTGCGCTCGCAGCCCAGAAAGCCAACCGTATCCTGGGCTGCATCAAAAGGAGTGTGACCAGCAGGTCAAAGGAGGTGATCCTGCCCCTCTACTCTGCTCTTGTGAGACCTCACTTGCAGTATTGTGTGCAGTTCTGGTGTCCTCAACATAAAAAGGACATGGAACTGTTGGAACAAGTCCAGAGGAGGGCCACGAGGATGATCAGGGGACTGGAGCACCTCCCGTATGAAGACAGGCTGAGAAAGTTGGGGCTGCTCAGCCTGCAGAAGAGAAGGCTGCGTGGAGACCTCATAGCAGCCTTCCAGTATCTGAAGGGGGCCTACAAGGATGCTGGGGAGGGACTATTCATCAGGGACTGTAGTGACAGGACAAGAGGTAATGGGTTCAAACTTAAATAGGGGAAGTTTAGATTGGATCTAAGGAAGAAATTCTTTACTGAGAGGGTGGTGAGGCACTGGAATGGGTTGCCCAGGGAGGTTGTGAATGCTCCATCCTTGGCGGTGTTCAAGACCAGGTTGGATGAGGCCTTGGGTGACATGGTTTAGTGTGGGGTGTCCCTGCCCATGGCACGGGGGATGGAACTAGATGATCTTAAGGTCCTTTCCAACCTTAACTATTCTATGATTCTATCATTATTTCATATCAAGAATAACCAGAGGTAAGTTAACAGTCTATTGCATTTTGCCATTTTTAGAGTAAAAACCGAAGGTAAGGATTAAATATAAATTGAACGTGTAAGCAGAATGCAACCTAGAAAAAGTATTTTTTACTTTCACGTGCCAAAATGTGTCTTTTGGCCTGTAGGGCTACCAAAACAAGCCATGAACTGGGGTATGTAAGAACAAACATGTAAGACAAGACACATACATACATACAATCTCCACATCATCCAACAGAACTCAGGAGAAAACAAACCAGTGCCACATAGCATTCCTCAGATTCAATCATTATCAGTCAATGGAATGATTAACTTAAAAACAGTGCAAGACATCTGCTACTCACTGGTCTGGGACACATGTCTGGAGAGGAAAGTTCCTCTCTTTCATCTTCAAATTCGGAACTCAGAAAGAAGTTATTCAGTCCATCAGGAACTTGCTTTTCTACCTGCTGGGATGGGGTACTGTATTGCTCTTTTACATCACTGAGCTCCTGGTTGCTGAGCTGGATTTTCTCATTCCTGACCTTCTTTATTTGCTGTAACTGATCGACCGTGTCTTTTACAAAATCTCTAAGCAGACTGTCTGTCAGCAAACTGACTTTTTCCAGTTGGTCTTTTGACTTTTCTTCTTCTCTAAGTGGCAGTCTAAGCTGTGCTTCCAACTGGTTCTTTTCTTTTGTCAGCAAATCCAGAAGTGGAGTTGCAGGCTTCTCCACAAGTCCAGGAAGGAGGTCATCTACCTTTTCAGCGCATTCTTCTCCCAGTGTCTTCTGCCTCTCCAGTTTTTCAGAAAGGAAATCTGAGATGTCATCCAACTGAACAGTGGAAATCTCATCTGCAACACTAGAAATAAGAGGAGCAAGGCTGGCCTCCTCTTTCACAACATGCTTCAGATAATCCACCACTGACTGTTCTTGGGTAAATGATTCAATAGCTACAGAAATGTTTTTGCTGTTTGCTTTAGAAGACAACTTCTCATCAAGCCTTTCCTCAGCTGAGGCTTCTGAAACAGCTGTGTCTGCAGGACCTTTATCCTGGGAATAGCTCTCTGTTGCATCTCTGCTCTGGCTTTCATCGTCTTTGCCAGGTTTGGAACTTCCTCTGTTTTTCTGGTAGGCTTTGTGTTGCCTCTCCAGTCTATCATCGAAGAATGAGTCTTCATCATTGCTTGTGTCTAAATGGCTATTGGTACTTTCTGTAATGTGAGAGATTTTTTGAGGAGGAGCAAAAATACCATGCTTTTCTTTGCAATCGAAATATTTAATACCATCATAAGTTCCATTGTTGTTTCCTTCGGGCTTATCCAACTCCACACCAGCCCAAAAACCTTTGGCAAATTTAGTCAGACCTTTGAATCGCAATGTTCCAGGTTGGACCTTACTCACAAGTACTCTATCACCAATGTTGAAATCTGGCAAACTATCTGTTTCTTCTATGATCGAAACAGAGGCCCACAGCGGTGATTCAATAGAGGCCTGTTCTTGCTCCACATCTCTACGTTCAGTATTTTTTATAAGTTCTGTTGGGGACTTCAGTTCTAATAACCTCTCTGAATGCACGCTGCCAGAGAGAGAGAGAGACCTGTCACTGAGGTATTCACTGATTTCACCATCACTGCCAAGGCTGGTGGATCTGCTTCTGCTGGTCTGTGTGTGCTGTGACCGCTCTCTCAGTGACTCCCCATTAGAGGAGAGAAGAGATGCTTCAAAGTCATCTTTGTAATGCTCCCCAGGAAGCATTTCTTCAACTGATGCTTGTTTTCTGGAGGTGGATCCTTCAAAGTCTTCAAGGTACGATGGCTCTTTTTCACTAATGAGCTGTTCTGAAAGCAGATAACCTTTTTCCTCTGCAGATCTGCTGAGCTTGCAAGAAGACTCTTCTGTATTTTGGTGAGTTACAGCATGTTTATTTGTCAGTCTCTGCTCCAAGATTTTTTCCGTACCGTGAAGACTTTCCACAGCCGAACTAAACAGCTCCTTCTGAGAGTGTTCATTTTCAGAACAGAGGACTTGCTTTGCAAGGATGTCCTTTGAGCTCTCCTGTTCATTACCTAACGTCAACAAGACATCAGAACTCTCCAAAGGTTTAACATGAGAACCTTCAATCTCATATTCCTCTGACTTCAAGTATTCCAAGTATTCCTGTATCTCAGATTTATAACTGAAGGCAGACTTATCACTGGATGCATTTACCACGTTGTTCACTGACTCATGGGATATTCTGCTAACGTCTTTCACATCTTTAAGAAAAGATGATAAGGGTACATTTTCTAAGGAATCACCAGATCCTGTTCTGGAATGCCCTGGTGACATTAAAACTGAGGAAGGTATTCCAGAAGGTTCTTCTCCATGAGCATCTATCACAGGCACCTTCTTGGTGTGTACAGACACAGATCTCTCTGTTTTTGATGACACAGTATCTTGAAGGAAAATAAAAAGTGATTTATAGTTGCATTGTTTAATGGAAAACTGCAACAGGCAACAAAATTAACAGCAAGGTTTCTGTGCTAAAGAAGTTACAAACTGGTGCCTTGGAAACATGTATTTCTAGCTGTTCCATAAACACAAGCAACATTCTTTTACTTCCAGGTTTCTAAACGCTTTTTCTACAATACTGTTCCTGTACCACTATTCTGCAATGCCATACAACACTGACCCTGAGGTAAGGGCTCAGTTATTTGTTTGCAAGCTGCAAATACAACCAATATTAGAATGGTAGATTATTATTAGATAATGACCAACAGCAAAACATTGAAGAATATCTATAAAAACCCAACCTTATTCCTAAATTCTTCATTATTTTTGGTTTCCTTACTTTCCGGAAGTGACAAATAAACAAGAAATAAAAGTAAAGGGAAAAGGTTGTCACTTAATTATGGTTTCACATAAACCTCAGTGGAGTAAAACTAAATGCTGAATATACAGGAAACAGCAAACCCAGAAGACTACTAAATAAATATATAGCTTTATCATTACGGTTTTATGAAGTCTGCATTCTCTCCTAAAACCTCTTCTTGAATCAACAAGGAAAAACTTAAAGAATTTTAAAAGACAGTCTTCCAAGATCTTCATCTGTAGTACAGATTCTTCCAGTTACATACCTGCATGTTCTGAAATGGATTCCAAAGATGCTTTGCATCGCTCTGATTCAGCCAGTGATTTCCAGTTCCTAGCTGTCTCAGGCCTAAATTTGAAAAATAAAATTGCATGAATCATGGCTACAACCAGAGTGTGTTCCTTTGTCTTTTTTTCTTTTTTTGAATAGATAAAAGTAGAAATGAAAGCATTTATAAGGTCAAACCAATGATAACAAGCAGTCTGTTTTGTCACCATACTGTGACCCTAGAAAATAGGAATAGGGACACAGAGGAGAGTTCGGCAAGTCCTGAAAAGTAATATTTTTTTTAATATTTTGGTTTTTACTGGAATGCACTAAAATTGCACCATCTGCTGGACAAAATGAAACACTTAAAAATACAGTAGGAAGTGCAGAAGTCAGTTGAATTCTCTGCCTTTTAAAACCCAAGAACCAAACCTGATTTAAATTGCAAAGATGAATGGTTTGCCTCACACACTGCTGCAGGCAATAATACTGGTCACAAGAAGCGACCAAAATGAGAAAAAAATGTCTTCCGGTTTGTAATCCAGTAAACCATTTGGCTCAATTCTTGTACAACTGAAAAATGTTCAGAAAGAACTTGAAAATAGGACCTGAAAGGCTGGGCAGGACAAAAGGGAAATACATACAATTCCAAAGACAGTCCATCTTATCTGTTTTGGGTCCAATGAGACCAGCAAATAGGTCAGCAGGATACTGTCCAGTTTCTAAACTAAAAGCTAAACCTCATGGTTCGAAGTTTCAGTTATCTGTTTGGGTTTAAAGTTTCTGCTAAACTCATGGTTTCTCTTAAAACAGTATTCACCACAGTTTCTCAAAAAGAAGAAGAAATCCCAGTTACCTATGGAGTGGTGGTGCCTTGATCTTAGGTTTTTCAGCAGCAGCTAAGGATGGAGTTTTAATCTGAGGTTTGGCTGTTGGCGATGTCTCCAGATCTTGGCTCAGCTCTGCTTCGGTCTTCTTGATAAACTCATCATATGACTGCACACGGAAAAGTTATGGCTGTCAGTCTACAAAACCACAACTATAATTCAGTAATCAAAAACTATTAAGTTAATAAAAAAGATACTTGGTTTCTCTGAATACTATACTTAAAAAAAATAAATAAAAAATTATTTACATGTGAATCACTCTTTAATCTAGGCTCAGATACCAATGTGTATAAACAGACATAAGCCCCCTGAGCACTGCTAAGCAACCCATTCAAGATATAAATTTTAGAAGGGAATGGCATTTTTGCCTCAAGGCTGTGGTTCATTACTGAAAATGTCTGAATAGCCAGAACACAGTCACACTTCTATCACAATAATATGTCTTTCATAGCTGTTGATAGGATAGTCTGCCAACAACATCCATACTGTAATGGTTTATCCAAGGCTAATGATCTTTCATGTCACCCTTTTTCCTACTGTTGCTAACCTCCAGTTGTTTGATCAAACTGGCTTCCTGGGCCTTCAGTCTCTCCTTTTGTCTTTTTTTCTGTTCCTTTTTCAGCTGGTAAACCACAGACTTCCTTTTCCGCAGTTCATCCTTCAGAGCCCTGATCCGTCCTTCAATGTCACTTTGATCAGATGTGGTTTCTGAAAAAGTTTAGTTTTAGTCTTTGCAAACTTCCACCGCAAGAACAGTTTTACACAAAGCAATAAACAGTTTAGTAAGTAGAAAATATGGTCCAAGCAAAATCTCGAAGAATTTAATGTCAACATGGTAACATTGTAAGTCTCTTAAAGTAGGATCTCAGATTCATAACACTAGTATACAACATATGAGAGTTGCATCTTATTTAAAAGAGAAAGGCTCTGATACAGTACTTGTTGGCCAAACCTGTTCACATCAACCACCCATGTTTATGCTGCTATCTCATTAACTGCTTATCATGTCAGCTGTTGCTGAAATTAATTTTTTCTGGCATATTAAAAAAATACGACAACTCAAAGATGCACATCAAAAATATATATAAAGATATTTGTTTACAATCACAGTACACAGTTTCAAGATGCAGGGTACACTTCAATGATGAGAATTTCACTTGGAACAGTGGACTGCAAAATAGGTTTCTGGCCCATTTAGATTTTTTGCCATGTAGACTAAATCCATCTATGAAAGTGAGAGCTGACTGATCAACTGCTGGAAGGAAAGTCAGTTTGAACAATGCAGAGATTTTTCATTGTTGTCAGGCTTCAGGATGATGATTTATTCAGGGTGAAGGGGGGTAGCACTGAGCTTAGACACGTGGTGGACTGCTCAATAATAGCTTATACAAAGCTACTTGGCTTATCTTTGCTCCAAGTTTAATTTTGCAGATCCTCCTATGATGCCATTACTGACTGTAGCTGTTTTCCACCTGAAAAATATTTTTCTTTAATGATTATTCTTAGTAATTTTAATACGATCTCCATTCCTGTCCAACCCCAGAACTCCCTGCAACCTGGTTTTCTAGTCTGGATTATGATAATGTTCTACCTCTTTTCCCTTAGGACACTGTCTCCAGATACTTAGATCCATTCTCTGCATGGTAACTCCATTCTACCAGTAACTCTGCTACTTTTGATTTTTTGTAAAGTCTCTCAGACTTTACAGAGGGACTTAGCGTGTCGTTACTTATTCTTTTCTGCACACCTGATTATGTCCACTTATTTCTTGTTTAAAATATATACCAACACAGTGCAAAATGAGATTTTTGTTCCAGATTGGTGCTACCACAGTTAAGTATCGAAACCTCTTCAAAATATTGATCTGACATAGCCTTACTGAAGCTCCTCCCAGCAGCTGATGTCCCACTTCCACTTGTACAGCAGCAGCTACAGCTCCTAAGAAGGAACTTGTCTGGTTTGCTTTTATAATGCTCAATATTACCTACAATGTTTTCTGGACCAAAAAGCTTGGAAGTTCATAATCATCAATTGCTTTATTGAACATCCTAGAAATAAAGTCACCAGTATTACCTGGTCAGCTAGCAAGAACAGCTCGACAGTGTGCTAATCAAATTTCCCACGACAACAAACCACCATAATGAAGGATTTCATCATCAACAACAGCCAGTAAATACAATCAAACTACTGCATTCTTTTTCCCTTAACAACTGCTGTTAATAGAGAATTAAAAAACCAACAACAACAAAGGAAACAGCACAAAAAGAATGGAATCTCACTAGCTAATCAGGAGTACTTCATAATGTCCCTGTAATTAACAAGCTCCTCCCAAATAGTAAGTGACCACAATGTAATTATATCTTTTCTTGATCAACTCATAACGGAAAGATCTGCACATGCTTTCATCTTTAATGATCTTGTCTACGAATGGATTGGATTGACACAGCAATGACTTCATTACTACTCAACAGCTTGGGAGATTTGTCTCTCTATAATGGAATGATTTACTGTGAAACCAGCATCATCCTGATCAGCTTCTCACCTCTTACACCCTTCTTCAGCATTTGAAATCAAAGATTGCAAACACTTTATTTTACAAAAGTTTGTTTTCATGACCCCTGTTTACATGCTTTAATTTTCAAATAGCTTTCTTACGTGGTTGCTCAGACAGAACTTGAAAATAATCAAGTTGTTGAATGCTCCAGTGTTGCAAACTGCTCTCCAGACAGAATCCCAATACAAATCACTCAGTACACATACCTAGGTGTCATGTATTCATTTCTCTACCCATCAGGAGAACAGCTGCCTCCACATTTCTGTGTTTCTATTGCACTCACGTATATAAAGGTTCAAAGGTTCAAAACAGACTTTAGTTTAACAGAGCTCACAATAGTGACCTACTGAACCATGGCTCATGAAGTCCTGCAATCCAGGTGACTAACAGACTGCAAGAACACACCAGGGAAAGGACTGCTCCATATCAGTTCACTTCTAATATTTTCTCCCTTAGTATTTACTGGTAGCTAGCTTTGATACTGGATAAAAGAGTATAATGAGTCCATATAGTAGATCTTGTAATTTACAGCTCAAAATGCAACCTTAGGCCCTATTTTACCGCACACAGTTCAAACCCTCCTCTAAAAATAAAAGCATGTTTCCTGAAGCACCCATTCATTCTGTGCATGCCAGTGCAGGTACAACGAGCTCACTCATACTGCCATGATAACAAAGCTATACTGCTTCTGAAGCCAGGCTGTGTTCAGAAGGAGAACAATCATGTTTGCACGCTGCTGAACCATATTCTGCTTTCTTACAACATGACAGTTGGAGATGTGTCACCTGTTAAAGCACAGATAAGCTTGGTATTTTAAATTCTAGGATCACCCCTACTATTGAATCTTATTTCCTTCATACCTGTTTGCAGGAACCTGTGTTGTCTTCTAAAAGAGGTAATACATAGACCTTCTTAAGCAGAAGTGATCAAATTACATCACAGGAAAATATTCCCACAAAACCACAAAGCCTAGCAATTTCCAGGCCTCCCCACATCTGTGTCTGCCTTTCAAGTTTATTTGCTAAAAGCAAAAGCTACGAAAAAGCAATTTAAACCCAAGCAGATATTACACTTACCTGACTGTGTCATAGATAAAGATTCATCAGACCAGTTGTGAGATATCTGATGAGACTTTACAGGTGAACGTAGCTGTCCTCCAGTTCTGTGGCTGCCTTTGCTGGAATCTTGCCTTGATACAGATACGCTGCTTTTGGGAGGAGACTATGGCAAAAGAGAATGACAAATAAGTCATTGCTTGCAAAGACTAGTTTGAAAAGTAGGAGATCACTGTCATCAGGAGCTAGTTATGAGGAATGAACAGCATGACTAGAGAGTATCTCATAAGCAGTGGTACCTATCCAACTATTTTAAGAAGAATATCAGTTTGATAGACAATAAAACAAGAATACCAAGAGCAAAAATAGCTGACTGCTTACTTGGAGCCTAGATTTCAGTAAACCTGCTTAGACTACTCTATTTCCACCTGAATGAACTGACATGGTTCTGACTCACAGGCATTCGATACAGTTTATGTAATCTCATTTGGTAACAACCACAGCAATAGAAACTCCTAGTAAATACATCAGGGAAATCAAAAGGACCATTTCATGTAAGGGGTGCAACATGACATTCTAAATTAGTAAAACAACAGAGCATTTCTGTGAGGCCAGGCAAACAATTCTAAAAGCAAACATTCTCCCACAACGCTGCTTACTGCTTTGACATTATACCACAAACCTTTCACACACCTTGGATGTAACCTCTGGCACATATTAGACATTTTACCTCACTATCTTCTCAGCAAACTTTCCAAGAAAATATTTGTAATAACTCTAGATAGTATTTCTAGAATATAGAGCTATATAGATACTCATATAACGTAACTATAGAAACTCTAGATGAGCAGTTCTTTTACCCCACAGACACCACATTTTCTGTCTCAGTAAACACAGACCAAAGTTATCAGGATGAAACTGACAAAAATTATCAACCAAGTAGAAATAACAGTTATGGAACAGCTGGAACAGAACAGTAAGGTAGAATTAGCTACTGAGCAGACATAATCTGAAACCCAAAGGGTTGTGCACGACATTACAGCTCTGCTTCTTCATCCTACAGTTATACTTTGGGGTACATTACTTGCAAATAAAGCAAAGAGGAAAACCAGAGCATAGTTTCCATGGCCTCAAAGAATTTATACAATGGTAACAAGCTAGCCTACAGCTATTTTACACTGGTAAACTGAGTCAGTGTTCCACCACTTAATACTGCATACCTACGTGACATATGCAAAACATTTTGCAAGACTACCCACAAGTTTAAAAATATCTAAACTCTGTGATGAAGCAATTTCTCCTCAAGACTTCAGCACATACCTGATCACAATGTGTATGCACAATAATGTAAAATGGTACTGCCAACAGAAAATAGTTTAATCTCTGCTTTGGCAACTGGCATGGCTATGCTTACTCCTTCTCTTACAGCCTTTTTCAAGCGTTAAAGTACATATAGCATAAAAACTCACGAGTTTGCCAGGTGAGGCAGAGGACTTGAACTCTTCAGAATAAACCATTTCTTCATTAGCTGTACTCTGATCTGGGCTTTCTGGCTGTCCATGGCACAGAGTCTCTGATGGGACAGACTCAGCAGCTAGACTGCCCAGATCTTCTGGGACAGAGCTTTCACTGTTCAGATGAGAGCAAGAAGGCGCTGGAGATTCTTCTTCACTAGCCACTTCTGAGATTCAACAAAAGAAAAAACAAAGCCCTTAAGAACCTGCCCTGATTTACAGGCCTTCAAAGATGCTGCTGCCTGTATACAAAGTAGTAACTGCTACCAATACATGTCAAATTGGTGCTATTTCCCCCACCTAGACACAGAGGGTGGAGCACTTGGCAAGAACAAGCATGTTTACTAGAAAGCTATGATTTGAGACTGTCAAACCTTCTAAGTGATTGCTGAGCACATAAAATAAAGAGGATTTCAGGATATTCTAACATTTTCCAGACAACACACTCAAAAAAGATCATTAGCGAAACCTGTCCTTCTGGTTGACCATACACCATAGCAAGAGTCACTATTAGTTTGAAGAAGTCATGGAGGAGCATATAATCTGCAAGCCAGATACTGAATTTAGAATGGACTGCTTCCTTTACAGTAGTTGCAGAAAACATTTTAATGTTATGATTTCATCATGAGTGTCTCAACTGGCAGCAACTAAAATAATAAGTTGGGATTTCAAAATTCCTGTTTATTAAATTCCGCAGGAGTCACAGCATTACTGAGGCAGTCATGGAGAATTACTCGGTATTTGAGCAAAGGCTGGGGAGCAGAACTTCTGAACACGGGCTGTGCTCCAGTGCTTACTGGCAGATACAATTAATAGGAAGCAAGTATATTTTCTCATTCTGTATTTTTGTTAATCTGAAATTACTGACTTATACACATATCTTCAAAATGTCTTAGAATGCCCAAAATTCACGACTCTTCAGTAACAACCCTCATAGGGCATAATTCTGATTTTCCTTTGCACATTCAAAGGACATGCTGCCTGCCTTCAGCAAAGTGGGAGAGAAAAAAAGGAAACTGATTGTTTCTAGAACAATCCCGAAGTTCCATTATTTTCTCTACTTCTCTGTGCTTCATGCTGGAAGTATGGTTCACTTAAGACAGAACAGTAAAGCTGTGGCTCCCAACATCTGGGAACGTTTTTTTTTCCCCTAACAATAGCATCATTCACACTAATTACATCCTTACACACTTATTACATCCTTACACACTTAAGCACAGTTGCACATTTCAAATGGTTACCCTGCATCAACAACAGAGGATAGGAAAAAATGCTGAAAAACAGCCTCTGGTAAGAGCCATCCTCACCAACAGTGAGGAGGCTAACACGACAGACACTTTGAGCACTACAGATGTTTTAATAGAGTAAGTTCAGAAGATGATCGACAGAAGACAATCAACAGAAGATCATGAAGTATTTTTGTTCTGAATTGTATGTAGAAATGTCTGATGGGCCTCTGGTGCGCTGTTCACTTGAGAAGATACACAGCAAAGGAGGAATACACTTTTAACTGAAGTGTAAAATGGGGCTAAAAGAACAAGGCAACAGAAGGCACTAAAGACTGTAGAAATTGATATTCTAAGGGGGTCCAGAGAAGAACCACCACCACCAAAACATCAAAAAAGGATGAGAGTGCAAACTTAAGCAATCGTGTCAAATTATGCTTTACTTGTTATTTGTATCCCTTTCCCCCACTTCCTTTTACCTTTGGGCTCATTTCTCTGATCCCCCAGCTCTTTCTTGGCTATTTTGGTTTTGAGCAGCTCTTTGTCCCAGGCAGCTAGAGCCTGCTTTTCTATCCGCCGTATTTCTGCTTCTTCTGCATCCAGGCGGCGTTTCCACTCCAATAACTCTTCAGCATGTTGTCGACGCTGCATCAGCTTCTGTTCTCGCTTAGTTAGAAACCTAACAGACAGAGCAGAAGACAATGAGAAAACAGCCAACCACACTCA
The DNA here is from genome assembly GCF_963264785.1 of Psittacula echo. Classification (NCBI taxonomy): domain Eukaryota; kingdom Metazoa; phylum Chordata; class Aves; order Psittaciformes; family Psittacidae; genus Psittacula; species Psittacula echo. The sequence goes on from NC_137740.1 coordinate 22,789,768, forward strand.
AAGGTCCCAATACCCAGATGCTCTATTGTCACGATTTCTAGAATTATAGCTGTTCAGATTTTTTTCAAGGATAATACCCACACTAACAACTAGGTTTTAGACCTCCCACATGCTGCTGAAAAAACCCCTACAACTAAAAAAGAGATTTTTTCTTTGCAATAAGTCTACAACATCCTGTAGTGGTAGACTACAGCAGACTACAACGTATGCTGCTTACATTTTAAAGATCTTCAAAACTATTAAAAGTGCTACTAACTATTCACTAAAATGAATAGGCTAAGTTCCGAATTTTCAGTATATGAAAAGTACCAGTGGTATTAAACTGGAACCCTCAAGAAAGCAGTGACTGTTTGAAAAACAAACTTCTCTTTTCACTAATCCCAATGACAAAAAAATTGTAACTCCAAGTTGCCCCACGTATTTTCCAAATACATACTTCTAAGAGAAGGTGATGCCATATTAATAGATCTCCTGAATTACTGGAGTTTCTATCCTTCTTCCCTTAAGCATCATCTCTGTGGATAACCACATCTGAAATGTTAATTGTCAGCCGACAGCATCAAGAGAGTATGGATGCAGGACTTTTTTTCCCAGCTACTAACATATCTGGTTCCTGGTTTAACAACAGATAAAAAGCAAAGCTCATGATGAAAATTATGAGATATTTTCTTTCTGACAAAGACTTCTTAGGTGATCCACAAAACCTCAAAAATGAGGAAATTCTTATAGGACTTTCAAGGTATGAATAAGTTTGTGTGAATTTGACAGCTCTCTTTGTTCTTCTCTAGTTTTCTTTGACAGCTCTTGAACAATAGTATCTCTGGTCTTATTTCTAAACATTGAAGTAATCAAGACCATAGCATTTATGCTTTAACATAGTAAATGAAATCAAGTTCAACATCAACTGCATGCACTTCCTCTGACATGCCAAGTCTAGAGAAGAGTATCAATTCATTAATCTCCTACACTTAAATTATGACATCATAAAATCATTCTGCAGAAAACATATGGTTTTCCAGCTAGAGTTCACCCTCTGCAGAAGCTGGGGTGCCTAAAAAGGCAGTCTTCAAAGATTTGTGCTATTTGCTTTGCAAATGCCTTTATAATTTGTAAGTTTCAAGCCATACCAACCACTTGGCATCTAAATTTTTAGGCTGCAAAGCAGATGGTAATTTAATTTGTGCTTTTTAATCTCTCATGTTTCAAAAAAGCCCTTTTATTTGCATAGACTGAAATGACCAACTAGCTAATCTGCATGTCTTGCCCGCTAAGGGACATTTCTTGTTTGTTCACTTCACGTTCATTCTGCTCCCTGGAAAAGTAAGCTGGAAGCTGACCAGAAAGGTTAAGATTCAGGTCAGTCCTTCTCTAAGATCGATTCACGTAAGGTGGACAAGTTATGATCTGAAGATAAAAGTTTCAGAAGCCAGTAAGACATGCTCACGAACTTCTTTCCTATGATCAGAACAAGAGCAGGTGAAAACCAGAAGCATCTCACGAGTCTCTGGGAACACCTTCAAGCTGACAGATTCAATGATTTTGTGCATTACTTTATTACTTTCTATAGACAAACATCAAACATTGTCTACTTTTAGACAAACCCAACAGATTAATACCATTAAGAAACTAGACTACTAACAGTGATTGCATTACAAACATGACATGGACAGTCATGTTGTGCCTTTCAACAGCACTATCAGATTTATCAACTCTTACTTTCGGATACAAAACAGTTCCAGTTAATCTAGCAGATCATGTATTTGGAACTTATTATAGAGTCATTATTACAATGATCTCACTGCAAAAGGCAACTTTTTCTTCTTCCTTGTAAATGGTTTGATTTCATCAGAACGTCTGGATCATCACAGCTTACTGGATCTTTAAGAAGGCAAGTCCAGTTGAAATAAAATGCAAGAGATAGGCTGAAAGAAACTGATTCAAAAGAATAGGACTCCCTAAAAGCATTAACCCAGAAGACTAGGGGAGACAGAAAGGAGAAGAATTAACTAAATGACGATGAAACTAACCACCACACAAAGATTATTTGCCAGTAAGAAAGGTAAGTCAAAAGAAGTGATGGGAGAGAAAGAAGTTTCCAACATTCCACCTATAGAAAGAGGATTAAAGCAGCACGCCTAAAGACGCAGACCCTTTTATAACCCTGGGGTTTAAAAGGTCAGAGCCACAAGGCAGTACACACACTGCCTTGACATTTACTACAGTCTAGAGGGTTCCAGTTGTAATACCAAAGGTATACATTTATCCTCAAAAGCAGCAGCACCTTCATGGGAAACCAAAAAAAGGGCAAAACCACACCTGGCATCTACGAAGCTGGAAATCTGAGGGAGAAAAAAGAGCAGCAGCACTCTGGTTGCATCAGCATGATCTCAAAAATCTAACTATTTCTCTAGTGTTAACATCACACATTTTATCCATGCATCCCAAATATTAACCCGGAAGCATAACCTGCTGCTCTGACCTGTGCTTGTACATTTATATCCAAGGTATATTGACTTCAAATCCAAATTAGACAGTTTCAGCAGCTATTCTGAAGTGCTAACCAGACAGTGAGAACAAAGTGAACTATGTGCCATTCAGAACACAGTAGGAATAAGAGATGAGAATCATAGGATGGTTTAGATTTGAAGTGACCTTGAAGATCATCCAGTTTAACTTCCCTACCATGGCCTGGGACACCTTTTACTAGATCAGGCTGTTCAAAGCCCCATCCATTCTGGCCTTGAACACTGCCAGAACGGGGCATCTACAACTTCTCTGGGCAACCTGTGCCAGTGTCTCACCACCTTCATCATAAAAAAACCCCAAAATCTTCCTTATATTTAATCTAGACCTACCGTTGGTCTAAACCCATTACCCCTTGTCCTATCACTACGGGCCCTAGCAGAAAGTCTTTCTGCTTTTTTCTTATAAGCCCACTTTATAAATTGAAAGGCACAAATAAGGTCTCCCCAGAGCCTTCTCTTCTCCAGGCTGAAAAACTACATTTCTCTCAGCCTTTCTTCACAGGAAAGGTGGTCCAGCCCACTGATCATTTCTGTGGCCCTCCGCTGGACCTCCTCCAACAGATCCATGTCTTTTTCATCTTGGGGACTTCGGAACTGGATGAAGTACTCCAGACAGGGGTCTCATGAGAGCAGAGTAGAGGGGAAGCATCAGCTTATATTCAGTGGTTTTTTTCATCCACCAGCATCCCCAAGTCCTCTGCAGAGTAGCTCTCAATTCATTCATCCCTCAAATCTACATTGATTCTGGGGATTGTCCTGATCCAGATGCAGGACACTGTTATCTCCATGAGGTCCCCAGTGGCCCAGTCCTCAAGCCTGTCAAGGTCTCTCTGGATGGCACCCTTTCCCTCCAGTGAATCAACCACACCACTTAGCTTGGTGTCATCTGCAGACTTTTTAAAGATGTACCCAATCCCACTCACTGTCTGTGCCATTAAGAAAAATCTGGAAACAATGAGGAAAGCGTCAAGAAGTTTAGTGATGGAAGAACCTCTTGACTTCCTAGGACTGAACAGAGCATGCTCTATCAAAGAGTCTATCACTTGAAAAAGATGCAGTTACCTGACCAATTGGTTGTAGATATACAGCTGGAATTTGGGGTGAAGGTTGGGAAAACAGACACTGAGAGAGGCCCAGTGGTGAGACGTAAAGACAGAGAAGAAGTAGTGAACAGGAGAGCAGTGTCTACAAAATAAGGAGGAAGAGTTTAAAACTAAGATAGCAAAAAAGGCAGAAAGAATGAGAAAAGGATAGCATCTAGCAAAGAACTTTAAAATTAATTGCATTTAACATTGTATAGTTATTACCCAACATCTGAAGTAGAAAAACTATACACTGTTATGCAGAAGGTAACAGAAAACACACACACACCCCATTTCATTTTCTGTTAACTAATGGCAAGCTACTTTCACACTGGTAGATTTTTCTTTAAATTTTGGAAGGAGTTTTATTTTGATGCAGACTTCCACATGCACTAGTTAACATATTTCAACCTGATCTTTTTGCAAGTCCTGTTATTGTAATTGTCAATACAGTATACAATGAGCATGCTAGTTTTGCTACATGAACAACTTTGCTTGTCTGAAACTTTAAACACATTTTCATTCACCTGGTGAAACCTCAGTAAAATTAATTCTCCAAAGGTAAGCACCAGTGAAAAGGGAAAAAAAATTAAATTACATATTTTAAAACATGAGCACATCCAGGAAAAGTCTGAGAAATACCTGTAATTTGACCTCTAGCTGCTATTTTGGTTTTTGGCAATGCAGTGCAGACTTGGTCTCAGAATACTTGTACATTGCCTCTTTCATTTGAAGTACTGACTGCAGAAAGATAATGTCTATTTGTTTAAAAAAAAAAAAAAAAAAAAAAAATCTACCTACCTAAACTTACAGCTGTGCTTAAAATGGTATTTCCTAAACAATTACCATTTTAAGTTAATTCCTAATGAATTATCATATTTACAGAAAAATGCCATGCTCCACATAGCTCTATCAACTACAATGCAAGCTAAGCAGCATATTAAGGAAAGGCAAAAGAAAATGAGCATTTAACCAGTTCTTCTATAGCACAGATTATCATTAAAATTGCATCTGCAAGGAAAGCAAGGGGAAGTGGTTAATTCTCTTTGACAGAGCATGCTCCTGTTCACATGCAGGCTGTTAAAAAAATAACCATTCTTTCACTCCCCTTTTAGCAGAAGAGAAATATTAAAGCTGCCTCTTAAGTAAGGAAGCCACAGGATTTCCACCTTGCTATGGACTACACCAAATCCAGCATAGTAGGCTCTCCTAATTCCTTATTCTAGTTCCTCTAGTACTTCACTCAACATTCAGCCTCTTTCCTTTTGTCGTATCTCACTCACACCCTGATTAAGCTGCCCTTCAGACAGCAGCTTCCTATCATTACACCCCAAACCAAATGTCTTACTCCATTATGTTAATATTATTCTTACGCCAAATAAGGACATTTAAAAGACTCCAGGTCAGCACTGGTTTTCAATCAATAAGCACTGCTATTGCAATCAAAATACCTGCAAAAGGTGTACAAAACCTATATAATTGGGAAGATCAAGTACTAGAGAATCATTTATGTTTACACAAAATACTACTTCCTTAGAATATGTCTGTATCAATCCAAGACAAAACTGTAAAACCAAAAATACATGACCACATATATCGCACAACTTCCACTTGTTCTGCCTAAGAGCAGTTATTTCAGTTCAAATCCTGCTATCCACCTTTAGAAAATTATTCTTCAGGTAAGCAATATTTTGGACTGATGATTCAAATATCTCTAAGGGCAGAACATAATTTGTATCTATTACTATCCCTTGCAATAGCAAGAACAATTATTTATTAATATGTAATGCTTTCTGCAATCATACTTGTTGCTTAGAAATGAAAGTACTTTGAAACAGTAAAATTTCAAAACCAATACTGACAAAACCACTACCTAATAAAAAGTAGCAAAGGAAGTTTTAAATATAAAAGTGTCATCTCCTATAATGTTTATTAACACTATATCTCAAAAATGGTAAGATGCAACTTGGTTTTGTTACACCATCTGAAATTTTGTATGTTGAATCTCAGGTGGTAAAAAAAGTAAAGACCCTCTTAAAAAAACCCCAGACCCACAGGATCAGAAGAAATCCCTTGTTTTCTTGAAACCTTGTAAATCAACATGGTCTACAGAGCACATCCTTCTCAAGTCCTCATCTTCAGCCATTTACCAACTTCAAAACCTATTTTGAGAAAAAGAGTTTGCTGCTATAGCGATGGGGTTGGTTTTCACATGACTTGGAATGCCAAGAGTTTAGTTTTGGAAATACGACGATTCAGTATCTTGAAATCATTTGTCATTTTGGCTGTTAAGTTTACTAGAAGAGTTTGAATAAAATAGCAATGAATTCAGGCTAGAACACGAAGACTATGTATACCTAGAACACGTTTTTGATTTTTCCTACTTACATCAAATCCTCAATACCACTGGCTTTTATCTTCATCATATACAAATACATGCAAGTCTGGGAAAAGTGCTTCTAAAAAGATTACAAGCAAAGTCACAAACAGCTTGCAAATTGTAGTGCTTGTTTTTTGATGTTTTAACTATCTGTGTTAGGAGTCACAAGATTAAAAAAAAAAAGAACCATTACAGAACCATTTAGTCCCTTATGGACTAAAATACAGTGACAGACCTTGGTTATAAGTTAAAAAAAACCCAAAAATGTCTAAGCAAAGACTATTTCTTGCAGAAATTGGCAGAGATCAAATTTTTAATGGAGTAGTCTCAAAAATAAATTTAAGACTTCAAACTAATGAGCACATGCTGGAAAAGCATTTGGGATGTTTAGTGCAGACAAAGTAATCCCTACACTGAAAAGATGCAGAAAAATAATTTGATTCAAAACAATTTAACAAGTGAAACCTTCAGCCCTAGTTTTCAGATGCAGGAACTGCACATACACTTCATTGTTTCCTCTGAAGACTAACAACCAACTTCAATTTTTTTCCAACCCATGGACCAAAAATGATGAAAAGAAAGGTCTTATTAATTGCCCATCTTCTCAGTCTCACACATACAACCTCCATTAATTAAGAAAATACTATAAAATGCATCCTAGCTCGCTTTAATGCAATTAGAATGGAAATTCTGCAGCTGGATAATAAGGTAGAAATCACATGCCTGACAAGCTCAATGACCTTCTGTGAGCCAGATCTCAAACTCAGGTAATAGTTTTTGCATAAGACTATTCCTTTTTTTAACTTACGCTTCAATTCAAGATAAAATTGTAATTCCAGAGTCTCACTTCCTATATTTCTGCCTTTTAAAATAACAGGGGAGATACAAAATACAGGCACTATTTTGACCATTTGACTTCAGAGGTCTCATTGCTAGAGGAACTCTTACATCATCAAGCTGGAGCCTGTCCAAGTTCCTTGAGCATACGAGTATCAAAATCTCCAAAATTGATGTGCTTTTACTGACTCAAAAAAGAAGTACAAAGAATATTAAAACCAATCTTGTATAATAAAAACTTGACACACTGTCTGCCAGCTAACAATGTCCAAATCTCAGTATTCATGCAACAATTGTAGCCTTTGTATATTATATTAAAAAATTAATACAGTTTCTATTAATGCTTCCAATCAGCTATTTTTCAGGCAACTCAGATCAAAGCTGATGTGATATTACTAGTGCAGATACTGGCCAAACCAACTTGTTCTATTAAAATAGTAAAGTCTTGCATAAGAAGAGAAAAAAAAATAAATTACTTCTCATCCATTCTGCTTCTCATTTTTTTAAGTTTCTGCATAATGCTACTAGTCTCACTGCTGGAGATTGAGATTGGGGAAGGGCTGCGTGTTTCTGCATCAGTTGGAAGTGGGCTAGAACCATTGCTCTGTTTGATGTCGTCCTCACTGTGAAGTTCCTGCAATTAAGCGTAAAAACCCCAAAAAGGCAACATTAAAAGTAGGAAAAAAGTTATTCTACAATCCTTTTTAGACATTATGTTAATTTAGCTTACTTCTATCCAAACTACATCAAATACTACTTCAGGTAAGTCTGTCCACCTGCAGATTTAACTTGACTATACAACTTCATTTTTATTTGACACAGTCTTTTAGTACTTGCTTTTCCACCATAATTCAAGTTTTCCCTAGCTGTATCTAGAAAAAACCCCAACAACATCTCAACATCAGAACTGAGTTACCCAATCAGGAAACCAATCTTTTCTGTATTACTATTATTCAACTTGTGTCTCCTCAAAATTTGTAAGGAAGCAGACAGTCATCAAAATCCTGTCTTGCTGTCTTATAAATCAGATGCAAGAAATTTAGTGTAATGACACTAACACTCACAAAGCAGCAAGTTTTGGGTTTAACACTTACATTTAGTACTTTGGAGTCTGAAAAATAATCAAACAAAATCAGAGCCCAAGAGATCTAAGCAACAAAAAGCTGATATTCCCAAAGTTATTAGTTAAGCTTGAGATTTAAAACACCATTTACTGCACAGTTAAAACAAAACATTTAATAATTTCCTTAAAAATGCTTTTAAGAAATTAAACATTTCTGAGATAAAGAGGATGAAACCACTTGAGGCAGACAAAACTTTCAAGTGATAGGTCCAATCCAGTAGCTTTCCATTCCCATAAACACTAAAATCAAACACTAGATGCATGGACAAAGAGGGAACACTCCAGCTTCCCTATGAACGCTTACCAGTTTGTTTTCTCCTGCAGACTTTAGCTTCTCCTGCAGTTTCATTGTAGTCTGACGGATTCGTTCTATTTCTGCCTGCTGTTTAAGGATCAGCTGTCTTTCCTTCCGAGCAGCTTTGTTAGCCTCTTGAAGACGCTTAATTTCTGCCTTTTATGTATAAAAGATTAAGCATAAGAACTGTGACAGACAACTCTCAAGAACACACTTCAAAGCTGACACAGTGTCCTTGCTAAGGGTTTAAAATTACTGCAATTACTGATGAAGCAACTAGCCTGAACTTCAGCAGCAAAGAACAGAAAATCAATTAATACTTCCAAGTCTCAACAAGTGAGATTACTGATACAGAAAGATCCTTTAAATCAACGTGTTAAACACCACCAAAATGCAAGTAAGACTTGCTAGTAAGAAATACTGCTGGCTTCCTATCCAAAAGCCTGGTATGGAAGTTTCTCAATTCTTAGTTTTTACAGTGTCTGAAACATTTAACGGCTACAGAGAGGCTGCAACAGGGTTTTCCTACAGAGCATTAGTTACCTTTTCCTGCTGTAATCTCAGCAGTAGACCACGCTGCCTCTTTCGAATAGGAGGCATCTTATCATCCTCTCCCTTGTCTCGCAAATGCCTGCAAACAGATTGGAAGAAAAGATTAAATAGAAAAAAAGTATATAACAACGAACCACAAGCCTTTTACACTTTAAAGTAAAACCCCGAGATTTACTTTTCCTAATCTGCAGAAGAGTATATGCCTGTAACTAATCACTTGCATGCTCTATAGTGAAATATGTTGTACTGTTTAGTCAGACACACACAGTTGAAAGGCCAGTGCAGGTAGTATGAGATCTCACATGAATGGGCAGAAACTCTCAAGAGGTAGTATTCTCACCATTTGAGAAAGACAATAGGAAGGACACTTGGGTCACTACCTCACAATCCTTTGTCAAACCCACATTAACAAGAAATTGGAAGAAAATGCCTTTTCAACCCTTACTTCTTCTGGTGTTCCAGCCAAGCTAATTCAGCCTTCGTCTTCTCCTTCAGAGCCTTCTCTCGGAGCCGAAGCAGTGAGGACTGATGAGCTGCTCGCATTTCCTCTTCTTTCATGTACTGTCTCACCATCTCCATTGTAAATTTAGAGAAACTATCTTGTCCCCCTGAGAATGGCATGCTTAGCTCCTGGAAGGCAAGAAAAATTTGGCATTATTTAGAGAAATTCCAAGGCTTTTTTCAATTACAAAGTGTGTGTGTCTATGCAGACATGCACAAAAAACCAGGTTTAAGAAGGGATGCTGCTTTTATTCTGAGCTTTGTGCAGATCAGCTTTTTCTGCCCTTGGCTGTGTGAAAGTTTTGGGGTGTCCGTTCTTGGGCCAGAGTTGAAGCATCCTCTTATACTTCCTACCTGTGTGTAGGCATAGTAGAAAGATTTAATCCACTGAGCTTTTATAACCTGCCTCAAAATGTCACTCCTCTTATCCAAAGCCACAAGAGAATAGATAGAGGTCTGTTTTGTAAGTCATCATGCTTGTACAACAGTGACATATTGCATGATTCATGCAACCCTAAGTTTTGAGATGCTCGAAAAACCACAGGGAGGAAAAAAACCCCAAAGTTTGCAAACGCAGCTAAGAACAGCTCACGTGAAGCTCATTAGCTTAACCGTTTCAGTTCAGTTAATTTATCTTCACTACAGTTGCTTGACCTACCTTGATAGATGACAGAGCTGTTTTTTCTGGGGAAACTTCCTCATCAGAATCATCACGATTACCCCGTTTCTTCTCCAAGTTATTTCTGCGATGACTCTCAGAGGGCAGCAAAGACCGAAAAGACTTTTCCTCAATCTCGTCCTCTGTCATGGACTCATCAAATTTCAGGGAATATTCTGTTGCAACAGAAGCAGAATCTGAGGGAGAAATCAGGAAAGTGGTTGTATGCTCAGGTATGTAACATGAATGCGGTTTTACTCTGTCTGATCTCAATAAAGTCAGAGGGACAGGAAAGACAGGGAGAGAACTAATGCAGAGTAAAATGGGTGTTCAGAAAATCGTGGAATACCAGGTTGGAAAGGACCTCAGGGATCATCTGGTCCAATCTTTCTTGGCAAAGCACAACCTAGACTAGATGGCCCAGCACCCTGTCCAGCCAAATCTTAAGTGTCCAGTGCTGGGGAGTCCACCACTTCTCTTGGGAGATTATTCCAATGGCTGATTGTTCTCAATGTGAAAAATGTGAGTGACCTGACCTTGAGTTATAGGACATCATGAAATACCATTATCCAGCTTGACAAACCTAACAGACTTCCGTAAACAGGTATAAACTCATGTCTGGGCTACTGAAATATTTGGTGTTCAGCTTGCACATTCAGCAAGTGAACTTCCAGCCATAGCTAGCACAGCAGAAAGCAGAATGGCTCACACACTCACCACTCCGATGTGCAGAATTTCAAAGGTCCCAATCTCACTATGCCACCCTCTCTTACTTCTTAAGATACTACCAGCTTACCTGGGGCTCAGCTTTCTTCACATATATTCCCTCATTTATTTCAGAAACTAATTCTGAAACAGCACCTCCCCTCCCTTCCCCCTTACCATCCTCAAATTCATCACACACAAACAACACAGCTTACCTTTTTCATCTGGCAGTGATAAAATACTATCACTTCGCAAGGAATCGTCCACACCAGTATGCGCCTGGTCTTCAATACTGCCAGTTATCTTTTCATGATGGGAAAGCTTTTTCTCGTTCTCCTTAGAAGATGGAACTGAAGGACTCTCTTGGCGGCTGCTGGTACTACTGTGTTATCAAAGAGATAAGGGGTTTTTTTTAAATGACTTTGCACATTTCAAAGTATTTATATGGCATTACTACTGCATGTACCATGATTAACATGCCAGCAACAATCCACATGCAGAGGGTTTGGGACTTTTTTTAAATACAGCTTGGCTACTTCAGAATTCCAAGCTGCAACAAGCTGCAGATTGGCAGCAGGACTTGCATTTTTATTCTACCTTCGAATCCAAGTGCTTTTTAGGTATGCACACTCTCTACCTGGCAATGAGAGTGGATGATAAACCACTGCAAACATCTCTCCTTACAGTTTTTAAAAGGACCAGCAAGATGGCAATACTATTTTAAGTTAGAAGAACTACAGAGGACATAATCATTCATTTGGACAAGATCACAGAAGGGCTGTGAGAAACTTTATGGGACCTAACTAGATCACGTAAGTGAACACGAAACAAAAAGCTAAAAATCCATTGTTAAACACAGGTGAGATACTGAAAAGTAATACCAGAAATGAGTCAAACCTAAACCTCAGGCAAATAATACTCCATGCACTTCATGTAAACTCTCAAGCCAGTGCAGAGCAGCAGTGACAAAACCCTCAAAAACTAGAACCTAACAAAATGTCCAGATACACAGAGAACAGAAAAGAAAGTAATGCACATTACAGCAGACAGTTCTACAGGTCCCTGCACTGTGTTTTCAGAACATATGCTACAATCTGTGTTTTATTCCATTCCAAAAAACACACAGAGCAAAACGAGACAGGCACAAAAGACAAGTATTTAGAAGAGGGAAAAAGACTCATATAAACAGAGACTTGAAGGGACTTTTAGGTTATAAGTGTGACACAAAGAAGTATGGAAGTAGGCCACAGCACAGAAATTGGAATCATCTCAGCTCAGAAATTTCTGAACGTATTTCATCTAGCCAAAGTCAAGGCCATGTGCAAGTTCTGAACACCTGCAAGAACAGAGGATCCCACAATCTCCCTACACCCCCAAGTCTACTGTTTGACCACTTTCACAGTGTTTTTTTCCTCAGTGACTTTCCCCTTTCTGTAATGTCACCATTGCCTTTTGTCATCTCATTTTGCATCTCTAAAAAGAGTCTAACCTTATGTTACTTAACAATCCGTGTTTTAAGACACTGCAACTAGATTCCTGCCCCCTTAACCTTCTCTTTTCTAGGTTAAGTTAGCTCAGTTCCTTTGTCCTGTCTTTTACATCATGCACTTCAGCCTCCCCTTGGTGGTTCACCACTTGACTTGTGTGTGTATGCAAATATCTTCTCTTTACCAAGAAGCCCAAAACTGGACACTATATTCCAGATACAGTCTCACAAGAGTCGAACAGAGTGGAATAACCATTTCCCTTCACCTGCTTGCTAGACTTCTGCTAAATTAGCTGAATGAGAAAGTGAAACTCAATTATTCTTAAGTTACAAAAGAGAAAAGCATCCAATTAGAACAAATACAGCAAATTCAAAACTGAAGACATTAACACACTGTGGGCTACAGTGTAGTAGGATTGTTTTAATTAAAGACAAAACAAACTCTGGTAGGCATATAAACCTTCAAGCTCCAGAATATGAGACAGGTTTACCTGTTGAAGGTTTAATGCAACCACGTCTCTTTTTATAAAAAGATATTGAAGGAAATACCTTTATATTCCTTTGTGCTTTAGTTCTTATTTATAACAAAACCACCCCTGTGTAATCTAAGCCCTTCTTACCTCTGATCATGAACCTTTGATCTTGAGGACTCTGAATAACTATCAAACATTGGCGAGTATGTCTGTTTCGAGTCACCTGTCCCCTCTTTACCTTGTGATATGGCACCAGACTCACATTTCCTAAGAAAGCAAAGTGTTTGGCATAAATCTATGTTATCTTAAACCAAAGAGAAATACAGTTTACTGGAAGTAGTAACAGCTAAAATTTCTGAAGAGATCATTTAAAGCTTAGACTAGTTAAATCATCCCACAAAACATTTAGGACTTCTTTTTCTACACTTTTTATATCAAGGTTCACAGAACTAGTTAATGTCACCTTTGTCATACACTATTAAAGGGCATAAAGATGGAATCTGAATTCTTATTCAATGCTCACTCATTATGACATCTTAAAACTCTCTTCAAGAATAGGTGAAGTAGAACCTAACAAATTTTACTTCCCCCTTCCCAAGATGTGAAACATTAGGCAAAACCTGTTTGTATCAGCTCGGGCTCTCAGTTGTTTCATGAACTCTGAATGATGCTGCCGCTGGTGGTCAAACAAGGTGGTGACTGGAGCAGCTGGAGTGCTGACAGTATCCGTTCGTGCTAACTCAGTCATCTGAGTACAATCAAAAAAAAAAATAATCCAAGGAATACAATAAGCTTATCAACACCAAAATCTTTCTGAGCAAGGAAAGTCTTCCTCACCGACAATCTTATTCATTTATTGAACAAATACATAATATGTGGGTTTAAGATGGTTTGTAATTATACACGTGTCAATTTTGGATATGGAAGGTACATACTGTTCTGTAAATACATATTCTTTAATTTATGCAGAGTGGCATTATTAATATGAAGCTACAGATGAGCAAGAGACTACTTATCATATCATTCTAATCTTCTTAACCAAACTCTGATCAGTCAAATGATCCCCACATAATAAAACATTCCAGATTTCCTATAATTGCAACAAAAACCAAAGCAAATAACACCTACCACAAACACCCCCCCTAAACAACCTCTAACCACCACCCCCACAAACACCAGAAACAATGTTTTCATTTGAAAGTGTAGTTTGCTCAATAAGCAAAAAAATATTCTTTTCACTCCAAAGGAAGCAACAGGTTTAAATTCCCATACCATGCACACTGCCAGGTTTAAAATTAGCAGCATTAAATAAACAGATTGCCATAAATCTGTTTTTAATGTATGACAGTCACTGTGTACTGGACTAGAAATAAGAGCTTCTTCAGAAATCACAGTAGATAACACTAATTTTCAGAAGCTTTAGAATTAAATATTTTTCTTACTGTTCAAAGGTCTGCCTCTTGCAGAGCAGCCATGTCTGGTTCATTTTGAAGGTAGGTATAAGCTGTATTCCAATGATTTTTAATAAAGATACTGAGTTTCTTCCTTAATTCTTCAATTAATGTATATAAATTTTATAGAAACAGTGAATGTTTTTAATTGGATTGTCTGTATACATCATCCACTGTCTTAGTCTTCATTAATATGACAATCAACTCTAAGCAAACAGAACTGTATAGCAGCATGCTATATTCTTATGCATAACGTAAACTTCTAATTGAAAGCAATGCAGAAAATTAACTCTATTCCCTTTTACATAAGAAATTACAGCATACGTCCCAAAATATTCCCAGCATATTGGTAACAGCCATTTCCACTGCTGCATTCCAGTTAAAATAAATGGTTGTTCAACTGAGCCTCTGGAGTCACTTGTAAACATGGATGGAAAAGCTACTCTGCTAGCCCATCATCACTGACCAGGTCATCCTCATCAACCTCTGCACTAGCACCTTTTACTCTCAGAGCCTGAATTTAAAGCAAACCAAGAGATTAAAACCCTACACCAAATAAAAGCTCTGTTCCTTCTGCCTTGTTTCTTAACTGGTTTCTACCCACTTCAGCTCTGTAAGCTACAAATGTTTCTTTGTCTTTATCCAAGACTTCACTGCCTTCTATTAACAACCACTACGTGTATCCAAGATGCCTGATCTTTTCTGTTCCTTTAACCTAACCCATTCTTATTAAAAAATTATTTAAATGTCACATATTTGGCAAACACCAGAACAAGTACATCACTGTTATTCTAGAGTCCCATTATGCATCATAAAAACAGCCTTCCTGAACACTAACATGTGCATAAGCTGTAAAGAAACACATTATGTTCACATTCATCAGCCTTCTGCATTCCATCCCATGACCCTAACTTGCAGGCACTGCTACTGCTGAACTATGAAGCAGCAAAAGCATTTTTTTGTTACTGTGTTTTGTACCTACGTGTGAAGCAGCTGCTACAATTTTGGAGCAAGTAGTATAAAAACTGATAAAATGATATAAAAAACCTGAAAGCTAATAAATAGTCCAGATGCCACACAAGAACAGAGACCCAAAAAAAGAAAACTTCAAACTACCAAGAGTGAAGATCCTATCTTTTTTGATTCCCCTCTCACTTCTACCTTCAAAAGTAAGCAAACTGTATTTTCCCTACTTTTCTGATTTAATTTGCATATGAAACAGATACATGATCAATCCCTGATGGAGCACAACTCTTACAAATTAAAGATGTGTTCACTATCCTCAATCTATCCTGGAAGAACAATCTTCTTAAGAGTTTGCTGACCGGAAGATCTTAAGAATAGCGAACAGGGATTTAAGGCTGCTGACTAACTCTTTAGTAATCATGCCAGAAAAGATCCTTTGAAGTCCTATCATTTGTTACATTATGAAGGTGAAGAATAACACTGAACAGAAAATATCCTGGAGGCAAAAAAGCATTCAAAATAATACTGAGATTAGAACAGTTTTTTCCTTTCACTCAGGACCTCACCTCACGGATCTGGTGAGCTGCATCTGTAGTGAGAAGCGCAGTTTCTGCCTGCTTGGTTGAAGCCTTGCATGGGGTCTCCAGTACAGCCTCCTGACGTGCCTGGACAAGATGCTGTAGCGACTCTGCATGGACCTATGCAGAAAATACAACCAGTTCAGCTCTTCAAAGTTTTCTGGCTATAACAACTATACTTTCATTTCTTACAATCTGGTGGAAAAAGGTTTGAAATCGGCTCCTAAGAGTTTTTCAGCTATATTAAACCCCTTCAGCACCTTCATATGTTCACAGCTTCAAGTTAAAAATACTCGTAGGCACAGATTTACTTACAGCATTTTGCCTCTTACACACTTCACATTTTTTGAAGGGCAGCATTACCTGAGCTGCCTTCTGCCTTGCCTCATCCAGTTGTCTCTGACTTTCTAAAGCTTCTTGTTCAGCCTTGATTTTTAAAAGAGCTAGGTCCCGTTCATGGCGCTGCTGCTGTGCCTACAAATCAGGAAAACAAGTTTTTAATCATGCAAGTTAAATGTAAACACTTTTTTGCCTCAGCCTCTGGCTGCAATGACCTCTGAAAGATCTAGATCTTCTCTACTGGTGGTGTCTCTTCTGCTAAAGTAAAATTTCTAGGCTACCAATTGTCCTTCTCCCTTTTCAAGCGAGCAGTAGACAATGCACATTCCCTGTACTTTTCCACCACAGTGTAGAAAGAAAGAGGATTTAGGAGACCAATTAAGTCAACAAACAAGAACAAGCAATCCTATCAACATAAGGAAATTTCAACCAAAAGTATCCTTTTCATGGGCTAAGACTAGACTAAGACAGACAGGCTAAGATCCAGCCTGAACAACTACACTGCATGGCATTGGGACCCGATAATCAAACTCTATAAACAATCAAGTTTTTATTTTACTGAAGGACACAACTAAAGCAGTGATTCCAGCTAATGGTATATCAATAACACATGTTCGAGTCATCAGTTCCTTGGTGTCAACTTATAATAAGAAAAAGAACAGACATTAATCCTAAAAAATGGACACTGGCACAGACACTCTATCATGACTATTACGATTTCTCTGCATCGCCAACAAAAGCATAACTCATCCTGATTTAATTAATTTTCTTGCAAAATAAAAAAGAAAAGAAGGTTAAGACAAGGAAGTATTTTTCCATTACCTTTAGAATCTGAGCCAAGGAAACACTCTCCTGCTGGGCAAGTGATATGCCTCGTACTCGTTCCACATCTGACAGCTGTCGTACAGACTCCTCAATAGCACTAAGGTAGTTCAATTCTACTGATAAACGATGCTGAAGACCAGCAGGGGAGAAGCGCATACATCCTGCAGGATAAGACTTACTGGTCAACTTCCTTAGACTTTAGTGCCCCACACCAAAAATACAGAAAAAATATAACCGCTTTGGGATTACTGTGGTTTTAACAAAACAACTCACCGCTTGCTGAGGCTGCTCCTGCTACAGACCTACTAGCTCCCAGACTCAAATCAGGGGAGGCTGAATTATGCTTCAGCCCTGACACTGTACTTCCAGTAAAGCCAGCAGGTGACTTGACTCTTTCTGCTGTATTGCTTATAGAATCAAACTGCAACACTTTTTGGGAACCTGGAGATGGGGAAGAAGTTGGTGTCTTCTGGGATCTTCCCTTGTCTGAGAAACTGACAGTGAAACGAAAAAAGAAAGAAGTCAATATTCTCCTAAATCCAGCCATTTGATAGGACAATAAGGAAATAACCTAGTTCTTCCACTTACACACACCGAAAAGATCCACATAAAAGGCAGTCTTTTATAGTTTGCACTATAAAGGCCCAGCGTGCCTTTAGGAAATGGCCTCATGAGATAGGTTTTGCACCTATATCCCAGATTAAGGTTAGGTTTCTAGAGCACTCTACTTTTCCTCCAAGTATTAAACCTAGATAGCACACACCAAAGGGAAAAAAAAACCCAACCAAAACCAAAAACCAAAGCGTGGTATCTACCATGTTCTACATGGCCAGGCAAGCAGTTTCAATGCCTCCTTGTCAGGAACCTGCCATGACAAAGTCTGGATGCACTCACCTGCATGTGCATTTATGTATCTGTTTTGAGAGTTTGAGTGAAGAATTTTGGTTTACTTACGGAAAATTAGGGCCATATTTTGATAACGGAATGAACAGAATTTTTAGAAAGTGAACAGATTACTATTGGCACATGGATGCAACTGAATGTGGTAAATCACTGCCCTGGATCCAACTCTCTCAACAAAATGCAACGAAACACTTGAAGGCCAAAACTTGACAAACAATTAGTAAACTACTACGCTTAAACACAAAGACATCAAGTTTTTTAAACATACAGAAAACCATCCAGACACTTCTTAAATTTACTATTCCAATTTCCTTTCATACCCAATACTGGATATCAGTGAAAGTCACCAGTATAAGTCAATATCTCTGAACCGCACTGTACTCATATAGAGTGAGAGACCATTGGTATTATTTGTTGCTTTTTAGAAAAAACTGCAATGGACACTAAATCGAATATTCCATAACCATCTTCATGGCACAATTAGCAGAAAAACTGCATTAATAGCTAGACATACAGAGGATGCAACAGAAAATTAGGGTTTTTTTTCCTTTTTTTCTATACTCTTTTTCAAGGATCAGTTCACCTCTCAGAAAGCATCAACTCACGTAGCTGGATAGGCTTATGAGTATTAGCTGAATACAAGTCTAGCCGAAAATGTCTGTGGATTCTACTGAAAAGAGCAAGATGACTGCACACGCTATTTCCTCCCACCCCACACTTCCTACAGAACATTTATAGAAGTGAAAAAAAAATAAAATATTGTATTTCAATGCTTAAGGTACTGAACCTGACAGGACAATTATATTGGCCAGTTATCTACACAAAAATAGAGGAACCATCTGGGGAGGAATCACTGTTTTGTATTTTCTCTTACTACAGCCATCTACTTTAAGCTTTGATATTTAAAATACAGAGGGCATGGAGCGGGGCGGGAAAACAAACTACAAAATATTTTCTGCAGTCCCATTTTACTAACATTTGATCATTTCTGTTACTTTCCCTTTGCACATCCAAAGACACTGCCATTTCTGATAACTTGTCATAACACCATGAGTTTAGTTATATTTGCATATAGTCTTATAAAGTTCATGTTACCTCATCAGGGAGTGTCCAGACAAGTTTTCCAGCGTACTGTCTGTATCTGGGTTCTGTTCATGATCTTTACTAGAAATTCTGCTACTTGATAAGGATTTCTTTTTCAGTTGGGATGCCCTCTCTAATTCAGATAGCACTTTATCTTCTTCCACATTTAAGTGGTGAGAACTTCCATTGAAAGAGTCCAACCCTAAGAAGAAACATCATGGCCAAAAGTTTATGTTTGAAATTCTAAGTATGAATCTCTCACCATCAAGAGCCCCAAAACAGGTAATTAAGAACTTCTTTCCACAATTAAAGAAACCTCTGAGTTAGAAGTTTATAATTCCAACAACCAAGAAATGTAAATTCGGCTGCTTCCTACAAGAGATTAAGTACTCTTCTGTGTATTGTGTCCACTACCAAGAAAACTGTCACTCAGCTTTCAGTTAGGCACACTATTGGTTTAAATAAAGAAAATACACATTTGACTCTTTGATGCTGATAATCTGAATAAAGCCTAGCTTTCTTTGGGTAAGCTACAGTCAAGTATTGCACTTACGTTCCTTTTTCCCTCTCTTTTTAGAGGAAGCAGATGAGCGAGAAGATGCTGCAGACCGTGGTCCAGATGAATGCTGAGAAGCAAGCTCTGCAGATTGAGGTTCATGGGGAGACTTCCTACTCACAACTTCTTCCTGAATGCTTGAATTACTGCTGCCAGCAACACTAAAAAGGAGCACATTGACAGTGATTAACTACAGATTTCCAGCTCCCACACTGCACTGTGCACAAGAAATCCACTACACTTTCATTAGAGACAGATGGTTAAAACTAGACTAATTAGTCCAACTTGAAAAGCATTGATTTTAAGACTAAAAACTATGACAGCTGAAGCACTAGTAGAGTTTGACATGATACTGAACATATTGAAACATGCTTCCAATAATACAAAACAGTAAAAGATGGGTAACAACCATCCTCTCCAATGTTAAAAACTCTTCAGAACTATTTGACTACAGATCTGAACTTAAGAATGACTCCAACTAAGACTGCATTTTAAATAATCTCTGGGCATACAAGTTGTCCTGGGTTCAGCAGTAGCAGTCATTTTTTCTTCTTCTTAGTAGCTGTTGCAGCACTGTGTTTTTGACTTTCGGCCTGGGAACAGAGCTGATAACACAGATGTTTAGACTGACCAAGGACTTTGAGAGTCTCATGCTCTGCCAGGGAGGAGGAGAAGCCGGGAGGAAGCAGAGACAGGACACCTGACCCAAACTAGCCAAAGAGGTATTCCATACCATAGCACGTCATGCCCAGGATGTAGAATTGAGAGTGCCTGGAAGGGCTGGATCACTGCGGGGTGGGGGTGAGGTACCTGTTGGTGAGCGGTTGTATTCTCTTCCTTGTTATTTCCTTTATCATTATTATTATTGGTGGTAGCAGTAGTGATTTGTGTTATACCTTAGTTATTAAACTGTTCTTATCTCAACCCGTGGGAGTTGTATTCTTTTGATTCTCCTCCCCATCCCTCCAGGAGCGGAGGGAAGAAAGGTGGGGGGGGAAGTAGACTGCGTAGTTCTGATTTACGGCCTGGGCTTAAACCACGACACAAGTATCATCAACTGACAGAAATAGGAGTGATTTTCAATAAAGGATTAGAAAGAATTTGCAAAAAAGATTGCAATGAATTAAATAACAAATAATACCAAGAGAAGACCTATTAAGAAGTTCAATCAGAAAGAAACCTTTTTTGCAGCTGTTTTCAGGGTGCAAAATGCCTTTTACCTTTCTTTCTTCTGCAGTAAAGTATTACTAGTATAACAGTACATGTGGCCTTCTCTGAGGTGCCCAGAAGATGTAAATATATCTCAATCAAAAAAAAAAAAAAAAAAAGCGTGTCTTAGGAAATTCAGGACCATGACATGAAGTCAGTAGTAACATGGAGAGCCTAGGATTTGCAGTCTTCAAATTTTAGCCTGAATGAAAGGTTTTGAAAGTTCTTACAGATGATTTACCTATCCATTACTAAGCATTACCAAACCCTTACTGAAAGTAATTATAGGCTTTTAAAAATTTTTTGAAGTACTGAAGGTATTTTATAATTTTAAAATGTTTTTTCCTTTTTTTTTTTTTCCCCAAATTACAAGGACTAACCAATTGAGCTGCCACACAATATGGAGAACTAATTTTCATCTGACTACAAAGGGTAAAAACCTTGCCTAAAGCTACCTGGCCAGACTAAAGAACAACAAAAAATAGACAGAGAACAGGAATATTCGACTAATTTTTTTGTCTTAACCATGCTGGTTGTTATATTAACTGCAAAAGTCCTAAAGTTGTACCTCATCACTTTGACTAGTATTACAATACAGCATAACAGAAAAGATATACAGCATATTGTGAAACAAATATTGCAGTAACTATTCCCTGTTGAATTCTGCATTTTGATTTTAACAAGAAGTTTAACATGCAGCTACCTGAAGTCACGTGCAATCTTTTTGTCTGTTAAAGTGCCACTTCCCTGTGATGAGACAAAGTCATCTTCATAAGAAACCATGCTGTCTGGAGGGCTCATGGCAGGGAGTAAAGGGTGCAGAAGGGCAGACCCTCCATTCAACCTTTCATCAAACACTAAAGTGTGGACAAAGAAAGGAAAAAACAAAAATGACACAAAATGAAAATGTGCATCAAGCAGGTATGAAAGCTACAGGAATTATAATGCTCCCAACCATGAGTTACAAAGACTTCTTTTCAAACACAAAAACATCAGGAGAAAAATGGTGCAGCTGTCCCGTGGCAGTTTAAATGCAACATAACAAGCATTTGTCCTCTTTTTGTAAATTATGAATTGAATACTCCATTAACACACTCCAGCTAAAACATTTTTGAAGAACACAGTGCTTGAGTAGAGCCACATGCTGAAAATTTAAATGCAATCATATTTAAGGGAAATAAAATGAAGCAAAAAAGAATCAAGGAAAAAAAAACCCAACCGAAGATAAAAAGCAAGTTCTTAGAAAACACTCCTCAAACTTAGGAACTCAAGGCAAGAGAAACTACTCGTAAAATGAAGAACGAATTTGTGCAAAAAATTAAATTCAAATTAAGTGTTCTGCATGGGACACTTGCAAAGCATGCCCTAAGACATTAACACTTGAAAGGGCTCATTTAAACAAGAGACTGTCCCTTATTTTCTCAAGATCCAGTATTGTTACCGAAGTTTTAATTGTTGCACTACTTTGAGGCATTATCAAATAACTCATATGAGGAAAGATGCAAAAGGAAAGACCACATCATTCACCCGCTGAAGCTGTGTGTTTCCAACAGCATAGTAAAGCTATGTTCTTGCATAGCAAGTTTACGGCACTTATGTTTACACCATAAAGTAAGTGCTGCATAAAGCATGCATTTCATCTTTCTGCTTCAACTGTAACAGGAATGGCATCTTATTACAGATGATCTGCACTGCATACATAATAGGAGGATGTACACTCCAAACCAGAGGGTCTGTTCGTAATAGTGGAGAGACCATTTCCAAATGCATTCTGGGCAATTTAGATTCAGCATGCAATTCTGGATACAATTAACTTTACATTCACAATTCTGTAACTATGGGCATACTTAATAAATGTAACCCAGTATATATGAATTAGCTACTGACCTAGAAACACACAGCAATCTAATATAAAACTAATATTATTCCAGCCCAAAAGCACGGGGTTTTTTTTCTTTTTTTCCATAGACAAGGCAGCAAAAGAAGGGAAGGGGAAGTAACTGATCATTCAAAAGTAAAGTGAGAAAGCCTGGCACAGATTCATGTTTGAGACATCTAAGAAGCACATTCCTTACCTGTGAAGTATAAAGTGTATGAAATAGTAAAACTAGGAAAACAGAAATTCACAAGAGCTTTGAGAAGTTTTTCCATTTTTACCTTTTCCATGAAGTTGATAACTTTTTGCAAAGATGTTGATGACACTGTGAGGACTTCCCTTTGCCAGTTCCTCCCATGGCCCCTTGCTGTGTGTATCACTTGTCTGAGTGAAAAGTGGCAAATACTTCTCGGCTGCTTTCTGAAACTCCTTTATGGGCTCAAATGCATTTCTCTCCCGAATGCAGAAATCCTTCTCCTTTAATGTCTCCAGCATTTTCAGTGGCAACTGTTTGTGCTGCCCTACTTCCTCTTCAGAGAGGCTTCCGTCACTTGGGAGAGGCCCTTCGCTGATGGACTCGATGCTGGACTCATGAGGAATTACAGCTTTGTTCAGAGTGTAAGCCTGGTTTTCATGCCCCAGGGAGTCTGTCTGTCTCTTACATAAATGTCCTGGTATCCCTTCATGTCTGTTAGCAGCAGGGGACCTCATTCCAAGGCTGACTACATCAGCATGAGGCCTAATAGAGTCAGGGAGCTTTTTAAATTCACTAAGGTTGCCTGCACCAGGAAGGCTGTCATCAAAGGCTGTATGGGACATACAGGTACCCAACATTTTTTGAATTCTGGCTGAAATAGCATCTTCATTTTCCTCTCTCACAGGAGGACTCACAGCCTTTACCCACCACCCATCATCCTTCTTTTCTTGCATGAATTCATGGTCTGAGTTCCACATGGTACTATAATTGATGCCAGCCCCAGCCAATTTTTTGGCTTCACTTTCAATCCTGCTAGAAAGCGAAGCAGCTGTAGCTTTCAAAGCTTCAATCCGATCTAATTTGCTCTTATATTGGTTAGCAGTAGTTTTCACTAAGAGGTTTTGCTGCGCTACAGGTGAATTCAGGTGCGGCTGAGGCATCAAGGTCAGCGATCCCACGGGTGCAGCATGACTCCCCCTGCCTGCCAACATTGCATCACACTCCTTTGACAAAATATCCATCTGCTCCAGACTCCGGTGTTGGGAACAAGGGCCTCCACTTGAACCCATGAGCACTGATGGGTGAGAGAGCTGGACTCTTGGGCTCAACCTGTCTGGCTGTATCCATGGAGGCTCCATCAAATCGGTTCTGAAATGAAAAGCCCACATTTAAGTACTGTAGTAGTTAAAAAGAGAGAAAGAGAAAAGGCCCACAGTGGCTCACCTCAGCAGTGGCTGCTGCGGTTCCGAAAGCGACATGTCACTACTTGAAGATGCACTAGGAGGACGCTCTTGAGCTTTGTTTTCTTTGTCAGATTCCCCAGATGGCTGATAACCAGGTCTGGGCTAGAAATGAAGACAACCAGAAAAATGAATTTCCAAAATCTGTAAGAGTTTAGAAGCTCGTCTCATTAAAATTGAAAAGGCTTACATTTCTCAGTGTAGTATCCCATCTTTCCTACCACACAAAGACTTACAAACACAGGATGTTTATGTTTTTGTCTCAGCAGAATGTACTGGGAAAAAAAGCAAAAAGCTTTGCTTACATACTTAACTAGTTCAGCCAAACACAAACTGATATTAGTCTTTTACCATATATTAATCTTTTTTCATGTTCAGTTTTTGATTAGCAAATTTAACTCACTGCTGAACTTTGTCCACTGACTGAAAGCAACCTCAAAGCTCTCTAATTCAGGGTTGGACTTAAGTTTTCTTAATAGACAACCTTTATAGCTGCTTTTAGTTATTATCCATAATTCTGCTTCTATTTGTAACAGGCCTTATAGGCCTCGCTGTGACAAAAAGCAGCCACTAGCAAGGAGGCTCCAGATCAAAACCACTATATTTAAACAAAATCTATACTTTTCTTTGTATCCTTTTTCTTAACTCACAACCAGACCAAGTCATGACCTTTCTAAACATATGACCTCCTATTCCTGCAAACAACTGCAATACAAGTTAGTGAATCAGCTATTACCTGTGTTTCCTGCACTGTAGGCAGCTGAGGTGGCTCTTCTAAAATTGTACGTTCCAGCAATAATTTAGAATAGGTTTCCTGTAACCGTTTGGCTGCTGAAGGCTCAGGAGGAGGCACATTCTTCACTTTAGTAAAAGCCTCCTTCTGCTTTCTGTAAAGCTCTTGGAGCCTTTTGTTCTTCTGTTCTGTTGCCTCTTTCTGTGCCTTCTTCTCTTCATTCTGCTTTTTTTTCCTCTCCTCTTGTTGTCTGATGATGTACTGACGAACCTCATCTGTATCATAGTGACGTTTCTTAGAGATCACTTGAGGCTCCTCACTAGCAGCTATCTTGTCCGGTTTCCTTTTGGTTGGACTGTGACTCCTGGAATTTTGAGTGGGCAAAAGAGATTTCTGATTCTGCTTTTCCCCATCTTTCTCCTGCTTTGTACTCATGGAATCCAGCTGCAAATCATCGAGAATTCCACGTATCTCTATGGGCAGGAAGTCCTTATTTACAGAGGCATGATCTTCTTGCTTATCATCTGGAAGAGCAGCTTCCAGTTTCTTCAGATTATTCTCAGAACGTACTTTACTTCTTGACCTTTCAAAACTTCTTGAAGAGGTTTTACAGGTAACATCCAGTCTAGAATCTGAACCTGTCCTTCCAATACAGCCTGCTAAAGAATAAGACTAGTCACATATTTCAGGTAAACATAAAATTTAGGAAAATACATGAGAACATTGCAACAGCTGCAAAAGTGGGGATGAGGGAGGAGTGCAAATCTCACTGTAAATGTGCTTTTGCTTCTTTCAGTGTCATAATCTGAATATAGCAGCCTTTGCTTTGACTGAGCTCACACCCTTTACAGTCTTAACCAGCCTCACCACCTCACAGGCAGTAAGAAGCACAGCAGCTACCACCATTCCTTACTTGCGCTGAGAGTCTGGATAAATTCTAAAAAGGGTTGGTGGAGGAGTCAGTGAAGATTTATGATGCACAAAGATGATAGGATAGTATTTGGAAGAACCCCAATTCCTGTAGAACAGGGATGTTCAACTCTAGCTTACATATTATGTACATGGAAAATTCATATTATATGGAAAATTCATTGGGCCTGTGGACCATTGCTAGCCATTCCTTTCTCCACTAGCTTCAAGAGGTAAAGACAGACTGCAAGTGAACTGTTTTTTTGGTTGCAAACTTATCTCCCATCTTTTCCTGAGTGCCTTTGCAGCAGGTACCATACCTCAAGTCATATTCACAGGCTACGCTTCCCATGACACCAAGTTTGTAATCCACCCAGAAAGAGAGGTTATGCACCACAACTGTGGACATAAGCAAAATCCCTCCCGCAAATCCCAGGTTAAAAATAGGAGTTATTAAAATAAGAACCTGATTTCATTCTATCTCAGAAGTCTGATTTATTCTGCAACCACACAGTCTTATGAAATAAAGTAGTAAAAAAAAAATTATTATTTTTTTTTTAAAAGTGTCCAGCGATAAAAGTACAACTTACCAGTCTTGGCAGCTCTCTCTCGTCCTGTTCTGTCACTAGATATAGCTCTTCTGTCCTGTTCTATTCTGGGAGCTGGACCCAGTATCTTTTTTACTAGCTTTTGTCCCTCCCGCCAGGAGGATGCATTTATTACATAGTTTCCACCTGCACAGTAAGTAATAAATAAAAGTCAAGCATCAGATGGATTTTCCAACATATCAAACAATATTTACTGCAACCACAGATTATTTCTATACCATTTAGTTCTGTGTAAGTGGTAGGACTGCAGTTATGTCATAACATTAATGTACCACAAAGACACTCAAAAGCTCACAACTACCAGTGCCTCATGCCTATGCATAACACAATGTAAAAAATCCAAACCCCGCTGTAGCACATTAATGCCCTACAAAAATTTATTTAAAAAAGAAAAAAAGGAAAAGAAAAAAAAAAAAAAGGGGTTACACAGGTCTAAACCATATAAGCAAATGTTACTGGGGTGAGGGGAAATATCTGTAGATGTCTGAGAAGAAGCTGTTCACCTTCACTGAAATACTGAAAATAAGAACAATAAATAAAAGGAACAGAAAAAGAACAACAATAAAGGTGGGAGATAAAGAACAATTCACTTTCATACAAAAAGAATGTTAGTTGTTATTCTAAGGGAAAAAAACAACCTTCAGAAATTTTTAGATAAATGTTGCAATATGTGTCTTGGGAGAGGTTAGAAAAAATAGAGAGCAGTTGTTCTAAGCCAATGCTAACACTGTTCTCTAGCTGGGATTTCCGTACCATGACTGAGAATATTTAAAATAAATGCTATTAGTTGCTACTTAATTTAAAAGCAGACTACTTTGCAAGTGACAGAAGCCAAATCAAAATGTTATTAGTATTATCATCCCACATATAATTAGATGACAAAAACCTGGGTATGATGGCTTATTTACCTAATATTGGTTTGATCAAATGCTGTTATTCAGCTCACTTTCATCCCACTAACTTCCAATATTGTTGATTTTTTTTTTATTTTTTTAATAATGACCTTAAAGAGCTCTGGAGAAAAGCATCATATAAAAAAATAAAACCATTAATAACCTACTTCAGACAATTTAGCAGTATCTTATTGCTAGAAAAGTACCTAAGTTCAATACACAACCTGCAGTTGCTTTCTAACCATTCAGTTTCAGGTTCTATCTCTGACAGCACTGACTAAACAAACCCAGACACTGCAGCATGAAAACAACACATCCAAAGTAAAAGAGATTGTTGTCTGGGCCCAAGAGGATTTGAAGATAAAATCCAAAGCAACTTCAAGTGAAATCCAGTGTTTCAGTAATGCCAGTTCTTAATTTACACCCCCCCCCCTTCTTTTCCTTTTGTTATTTTAAACCAGGAGGAAACTTGCTCAGTCAGAAGCCTATAGCCCGCCATTCTTCCATTTACTAACAGTATTCTTTGCTTGCATTGTACATTACCCAAGTATTCTATAAATCTGGCACTTGAAACGTGTCACTACAAGCCTCTTTGAAACAGATGTATCAGTCAGAGGGGTTCTCTTGCGGAACTCACTGTTCTCCATTACTGCTGTGTGCTTTTAAAAAGGTAGTCTCATCTTCCATTTCAAGTCAGCTGTTTGAACTAAAACACACTAACAGAGCAGAACATGAGCTCTGGCTATTTATAGCCTTGGCTATGTAAAGCATTTTCTTATTGCTGTGACTGGAGGAAGACAGACCATCATAGATATACCACTTAGTTATGCTTGTTATCTTCTAGGGATTTCAGAACATCATTCTCCTCACATTTAATCCATTACGGAGAATAATCATTGCCACTGAAACTTGCAGCAATCTTTGTGCTCCTCCATCACTTGGAACTGTCACAAATATGTTAAGTTAAGATAGTTTCGTTCCTTAAGTACGAACTGATCAGCACAGGAAGGAGCAAATCCATATTATCACTTAAAGTGATAGGCTGAGAAAGTTGGGGCTGTTCAGCCTGGAAAAGAGAAGGCTGTGTGGAGACCTCATAGCAGCCTTCCAGTATCTGAAGGGGGCCTACAAGGATGATGGGGAGGGACTATTCATTAGCAACTGTACAGATAGGACAAGGGGCAACGGGTTCAAACTTAAACAGGGGAAGTTTAGATTGGATATAAGGAAGAAGTGCTTTATTGTGGGGGTGGTGAGGCACTGGAATGGGCTGCCCAGGGAAGCTGTGATTGCTCCATCCCTGGCGGTGTTCAAGGCCAGGTTAGACAGAGCCTTGGGTGACACGGTTTAGTGTGAGGTGTCCCCGCCCATGGCAGGGGGGTTGGAACTAGATGATCTTAAGGTCCTTTCCAACCCTAACTATTCTATGGTTCTACGATTCTATGATTCATTATCACAAAATAGTCACATGCAGCTTCATGATTTACACCTTGCAGAAGCACATTCACTCAAAAAAATCTTTGTAATGATTTTTTAAAGTATTTCTTTTTTTGTTTTTCAACAAAGTATTTACCAATTATGAGTCACTGTATGTAAGGAGAAATAAAATCTTTAGAGGTGCAAGAGACACCTAATACCACATGTATTCAAAGAAAAAAAATTGCTCTGTAATGGGATTGCAGTCATAACCACTTACTTTGCATGAAAAATAAAACCAAATGCAAAGCAGATGTGGAAGTCTTCATAATTCTTTTGCTACACACAATCAAAGATTAACATTACTGGAAAACGAAGAAGTGCTGACAGAATTCCACATATAGTTAACTCAATTTTCTACTGTAGAGAAGTGCCTTATAGTAATCTCACATCATCTTCTCCTAATATTTTAATTTTACTTGATAGACAGTGGAAATATCAGATAACAGTGGAAAAAAATCTTAATTGGTTAAAGAAATAAGCATTCCTTTATAAATATCAAAATCTGTAAGCCTTGTCAAGGAACAGGTTTTTATAAGTTTCACTAACTTAAAAAGCCAGGAATGGGTCAAGCCAGAACTGAGGGTGCAGGACAGCAACAACTTGACAAAGGACACAGAAGAGCAACAGCCAGAGAAAAGCCAGAAGGACATCTGTTCTCTGCTTCTCCACTCAGCAAACATGCAAATGAACAGCTTTTACTCCTCTGCAGAGGAGGTCAACTTAGTAAATCCCACTGGCACTGATTTCAATATAATCGCCATTCCTCTTCTCAACATTAGTTGAGAAGGCACTAATCAGTTTTGACACAAGCAACACAGAAGAAGGATCCGAACAGAGCCATTGCTACTTTTTGTCTGTGTTAGCCTGACTGATGTCTAAGGATATCCACCCCCACACTTCAAGAAACACACACTCTTTAGCAGTTTCCATAAAGTGCACACAGCAAGTGGAAAGGCAGAAAATTAAAACAAACAAAAAATAGCACATACAGCTAACCAACCAGTAACAAAAACACACACATCCCCAATACAGCATATAGTCTACAAAACACACCACAACAGCACTGTCACATATTTGAGAAGACTTGTAAAGTAACATGCTTTAATTTCTCTTTATTTCTTGAGACAACTCAACTCTGAAGGATAAGTGACAGCCTTCCCTCTGCAGTAGAGCTAGTCACCTTGTTTGGACTCTGGACTTGACAACCGTGTCAGTTTTTGTACTTTCCGCACTGGTCTGGTTGCTTTTTTCTCTTTGTTTTTCTCACTAGGTTTTCCTTTCACTGTTGAATGCTCTAAAACCAAACAAAAGCTGTTAAGTGATATCCCACAGAAAAGGACATAGAATAACAAGCTTGCTTCAACATTTACCTTAAAAAAAGGGAACTCAGAAAAAACACAGTAAAATTCACTGACTCTCCCACTTTATATGTTGAAACCAACTACTCCCAGTCCAGCATTTTAAAATCCTGGTAGCATGATAACTTTAAATCAAGTGTTGTTTACCTGCCCACTGGAATGCAGCAAACGTACAGCAATGCCGTAATAGATCTTTACAAAGTTCACGTTAAATTTTAAAAGAAATGCTAACAGTTTGGCAGGAACAATTGTTGGTTCTCTTCTACTACAGATATTACATTTTTCAGTATTAATGTTCCACAAGAACACGTAGTTCCTTCAACTTCTGAAACGCACAGCCAGCTGCTTCCACTTTAACACATGACAGCACATCCACACACTGCTGCCACGCTGCAGCATGAAACACAGGATACCCGTGTGCTCTACTTTCTGCAAAACTTGTCACAGAATTCACCCAGCAGTGCAGAACTATTCTGTATCACTTAAGCTGTCATCTACAACACAGTTAGGTTTTAGGCTTTAGAGATGCCAGGAACGCTTACCAAAGATAAAGGCATAGTTTACCATGATCTTATGTTAGGGCAAAGAAAAAAAGGAAACCAGAAATGTGGCTCAACCACCACCCCACTGAGTGGGTTTCCCAGCTCCCAAAGGTACAAAGCAGAGACAAGCCTTGCTCAAGAAGGAGAGGCAAGCTATATATTCGGTCTCAGCAGTCTACACTGCACATGTTCAAAGATTTCTTAAAGCACTTCAGTTTGCATGCCTTGAAGATGCTCTTAATCCTGAAATGATCTCTAGATAAGACACTCCATGGCCATTACAATCACTGTTTTCCTGTTCCCCTTTAGAAAGAGTGTGATCGACAGCCTAAAAATAACCTCTCCATGGATAGACCTGAAGCTCTATTTAGATGCCAGTATTAACTTTTACAGTCCCTAATTTCAGCTGAATCTGCCCTCTAATGGATGTCCATAGGAACTACAAGAGACAGAACAACAGGTCTTATTAAAGGATGCAGGAAACGAACTTTAAGAGTCTTTCTCCCTTTTAACATCCTTCCCTTACAAATTTTCCAGTCATCTTTGAGGCTTACAAGTGCAGGGAAGACAGAATAAATGCATCAAGTACCAGTGGCCTCAGTGACTGCATTTACAGAAGTCTAGCTTGTCACCTCACCTCTTCCAGTGAAAAACAGTTCCTTCCTGATACCAGGAAACTGCAGGCTGCCTCCCACTCACTCTATTCATATTATAGCAATTTTGTTCTAGTACTGCAAGTCCTGAACATCTTTCAGACAGAATTACTGGAAGGTTGGGGTCCATACAACATCCTTCAGCCTAACTGCTAAACAAAGAAAAAGACGTTCTGTATGGTCCACACTTACAAAAAATCTTGTTACAGTAAAGAACAATACTTCTGGAGATATAAGAGATATTATAGCTTATTTTAGCACCACAAAACATGGAACACTTTTGATACAACTGACTGTATGCACCCAAAACTCTAGGCTGTAGTTTAAAGGCTGTATCTTTAATACAGAATTAACACACAGATAGATAATACAAAAACCTAAAAATACATTTAGAGAATATATTATGTACAGCGCCAGCATCTGATTACTTGGAATCAGCTATTCAATATTATCTTTTCAGGTCAGAAAGAAGACATGTTCCACAACAGCTGTTCTTTGCATGGTACCAAGACAGGAGTATGCGTGAACACACACACAGCTCCTTCCTTTTGTAGGCAGAAGTCCACTGAACACATTACCCAAAAAAACCTAAAAAATTTTCATTTCTACAAAGAGCTCATTAATTATTTATATTTTGCTTGTCAAAACTATGAAAACCCAAAAAATTAAATGCTAGTGTGTGCTCGCAGCCCAGAAAGCCAACCGTATCCTGGGCTGCATCAAGAGGAGCGTGACCAGCAGGTCAAAGGAGGTGATCCTGCCCCTCTACTCTGCTCTCCTGAGACCTCACTTGGAGTATTGTGTGCAGTTCTGGTGTCCTCAACATAAAAAGGACATGGAACTGTTGGAACAAGTCCAGAGGAGGGCCACGAGGATGATCAGGGGACTGGAGCACCTCCCGTATGAAGATAGGCTGAGAAAGTTGGGGCTGCTCAGCCTGCAGAAGAGAAGGCTGCAGGGAGACCTCACAGCAGCCTTCCAGTATCTGAGGGGGGCCTACAAGGGTGCTGGGGATGGACTATTCATCAGGGACTGTAGTGACAGGACAAGGGGTAACGGGTTCAAACTTAAACAGGGGAAGTTTAAATTGGGTACAAGGAAGAAATTCTTTACTGAGAGGGTGGTGAGGCACTGGAATGGGTTGCCCAGGGAGGTTGTAAATGCTCCATCCTTGGTGGTGTTCAAGGCCAGGTTGGATGAGGCCTTGGGTGACATGGTTTAGTGTGGGGTGTCCCTGCCCATGGCAGGGGGGTTGGAACTAGATGATCTTAAGGTCCTTTCCAACCCTATTTTATGATTCTATGATTCCATGATTAAAAGTCTTTGGAAATTTTCATAGGCTTCACTACTTTCATAGGCTGATGCTGAAGAGAGTATTTGAAAAACAACTTCACTGAAAAGTGGCTCTTCTTTCTGAAGAAGAGTTTTTTATGAGTGATTCCAGAAAAATTCCTCAGCATCTTGTCAAGCTGTATTGAAATCTAATAATTTCTATACCGGCCACTATACTATCAGCATACAAAGACACCGACAAGTTTACAATCTCATCACATACTCCTCTGGTCTTGAACGTATTGACCAATAAGAAAGGTTATTTTTAATACACGAATTCTTAAACCGCAGAATTACAGGCTCTTAAGGGATTTTATTTTCCATTCTCTTCCTTCTCATTCATCTGATCTCCTCTTCCTCTTCCAAGTCAGTCAAAAGCAATTCAACCTTACAGCACTCCTCTGTAACCAGCCTAGCAAATCAAAACGCACACTTGAGCATCCTACCCTTGATCACCCAGAGAAATGAGCTGCCAACCATACTACAGTTTTCCAAACTGAAAAATTAATAAAGACTGTGTCTTGGAGCAGCACATTTGAGGACATAAAGCATGTATCACTGCTTTGGTCTTTTAGCAGTGTAACTGTTAAGCAAATACAGGGTTTTTATTATTTTTGCTCACAGCTTTAAGTATCAGAATATTTTGTTGCTAAATGAACTCATCATCTAGAAAGAGATCTTTTCTCCTGTGTTGCCATTTTGCAACAATGGTATTTAATGTTTTTCAAAAGACCATTAGGCAAAGAGGACTGAGTAACAGTTTTCTAAGCGTTTAGCATTCAAGATTCCTTCCTACACCTTCATGTGGAATAAATCCCAAAGTTAACACATTCTGTTATTTTTTCAATGCAAAGTTATTCAGTCTCCCACCCCACATCCTATCCATATCTTATAATACTGAAGGTAAAAGTTGTAGAGAAAATAAAATATAGAATATTTACAAGATTTCTTAAATCTTCTCTGATCTACCTGTTCTCCCCTCCTCAAGGAATCCAGGTAAGAGATCTCTAAAAAAAGTGCATGTTTGCAAATCTCTAGGATACAAATTTCTCCAACAACTTCAAGACTTGTTATAATACAGTTCTACAAGTTCAGAGATATTAAATCAACGTAATGCCATATAATCTCACCACCACCCTTACTGCAGGCTACCTACTTCATTTTAAATAAGGATTCCCAGAGACTTTCTACAGCAGACAACTCCCATCTCCCCTTTAGCTACCTATACAGTCCAACTAAACCACTAACAATTTCCACAGCAGCTTCAGGTCCAACAATTTGTTAACAACATACTGAAGTATGCAGAATGCAGGCTCCAACATAACACTGTATCACATTAACGGTATTAAAAATGCCAAAAATAACCCCCAATTGTTCCCATCAGATAATACAGGTTTCATCAAAACCAGAAGCGGATTGGCTTTGTGCTTTTAACAGGAAATGGCATTCATTCATGAAGACACATATAAAGAAGTCACAAACTTAAATGACAATTGTTCTAACAAAGAGTTGTTTTTGGCTTGGTTTTTCTGTCTATTTCAAAGAAAAGCCATCATCTGATTCTTTTCAGTATTGGTTTCCCATTAAAAGTATTTTAATGAGAGAATGGGGAGATGGATTTTTTTATTCATTTTAGTGTTCAATGAGCTACTCCTCCCGTGTAAAGAATACAACATACATAACACTCATTCCTTTGATTTTTTGTTTCCAGGACTTTGCAGACTTGTTCAAGATATACTTCTCTGCCTCTTAAGAACAGGCTGTGTGGTTTAATCAATTCAGTTTGTGTCTCACCTGTTAACTGTAGTGCTATATCTCTATACAGCTCCCGACTAATGTGAAATTTTTCCTCATGCCAGATCTTCCCATCTGGAGTGCGAATTCTTGTTTCAGCAGGATTGAAACCTGAAAGTAAACAATTTAGGAGTTTAAAATAACTGCAACAAAATGTAAATAAAGCTTTCTCAGGGTTGAAGGGGTGGGAAACTGCCAGAAAGTTTGGCAGTTGCACACAGCTGAAAAACAGTAGACTGCGTCAAGAAAAGATTATTAAAAATGTGAAAGGCCTTTCTCAATCAATAAGCTCTGGGACCATAAAAAAACCATACTAAAATAAAATGAAATGCTAATACAGTGTGCTTTTTTCATATAGTAATTCGGAACAAGACAGGAAAAATTTCAAAAGAATCCACACTTCTCTAAAAAGGCAATAATTTCCTTTTTTTCTTGTCCATATCTTTGATCAAACCATGCTACTCCACTTCTGTACTTCCAAACACAGTTATGAGTCACATCCATGCTTTGACATGTTGCTCAATGAATTGAATTCCGCTCTTTCACCATGTATAACCAACAGGGAGGGATTCTGCACCTCCGTACCTCTGTATGATGGAGCAGTAGGTGCAGTTGCCACTTTCCTGACTTTAGGAGTTACTGTATTCTCCATGTTCGTGATCACGACAGGCTGCTCAACATAGCCTGAGTGCTGCCCTCTGCCACCCAACGCTTCAGAATGCTCCCACTGCTTCCGAATTCTCTCTTTCAGCTTCTCCAACTTAGCATCATGCTGTCGCCGCTTCAAAATCTCCAGCCTATGAGCATTAGAAGTACTGGTGGCAGAAGAGGAAGACGCTTTCAGTTCGCTGTCCTGGGATGTGTTACTCTGAGGAGTTTTAGTGCTACTCTCATCTCCTCCAGAGCCACTAGTTTTTTCCTCATCCAATCTTGGAGGTGTTGCAACCTTAAGAAATGCCTCATTATTCTGCAAGGCATCAATTGCTGGTCGGTCATTCAAATACCTAACAACCGTCTCGCCTGCAGCAGAAGAACATGGGCTTTCAAAATCTCTGCTGTGTAGATCCCGCTCATCCCAGTCATGTATCATACGGCCTATTATTTCCATCTTCCCTTGTGCTTCGCCGAAGTCCAAACTAGAGAGCAATTGATTGGCCTCAAGTTGGCTGGAACCATGATAAGACAGAGAATGGTACGTATCCCTGATGTAATAGAAGGAAAAAAAGAAGTCACCATCAGAAATACAACTGTATGACCTTCCAACCCAGCAATCAGCATATTCATTAACTGTAAGAATGACTTCCTATACCTCATCTCCACTTTAAAGGTAAGGTCTTTTAAAGTTTGATCACCACACATTTAAAAGTGCAAGTGTCATGAAACTGAAAGAGGTTTCCCGTTGAAGATTTCATTTTCTGCACTCTCTGTCTGAACATGACTATATATAAAGTTGAAAAGCTGAATTTAGGGTATGTAGAAAATCAGCAAACAGTAATGTCACCCCTCAGTTTAAAAAAACGTTAAAAAACAAGTGTAAAACTTGAGATGTGCAATTAATATCCATTTTCTAAAACAAAGCAATTCCCAGCTTCTTGATAGCACAGTCGTTAGCTGAGAAAACAAATAAAATGCACAAGAAAACCCTGTCCTGTATTTGAGCATAAAAAGGCAAGCCCCTGACAAGAACTTCAAACTGAACTGGATGTACTGCAACAAAAATAAAGCCTACTGAAAGCTTAGAAATTCAACAAACTAAAGATCTCTTAGCATTTTGTATATAATGTATTTAACGTTTTCACCAATGAAGGGCTGAAGATATTAAAATCTGGCACTTAAGCTACCTGGTTTGCTTCTTCAGCAAGTATGTTTAAAGAACTGACCTGAAGCCAAGTCATAACACTGTACTTGCGAAATTGTCTACTGTTCTTTCTCTAATAGCACACTGCTGTTACATAGTGCACTAATCATTACCAATCAACATAACGGTTGCATGGTTTAAACGCACAAAATTTCACCACAAGTGTATA
Source organism: Psittacula echo (assembly GCF_963264785.1). NCBI lineage: Eukaryota > Metazoa > Chordata > Aves > Psittaciformes > Psittacidae > Psittacula > Psittacula echo. Next base: position 22,825,936 of record NC_137740.1, read on the forward strand.
TAAATATACAGAGAAGCAGGTTATTATTCTGGCTTTCTGGCTTTTGTTTACTTATGTACACTTTAAGCATTGACTACAAGCTGCTCTCAGAGCAGGAGTAATATTTTAACCTAGCAGCTCTGATGTTACTTCCCAAATTAATGCCCCCAGCTCCACACAGTTCTTTTTACTGTAAAAAAGCCATTCTTTCCACCTGGATGTAACAGCATGAGTCTAGCTGCTCTCATTTTCCTGTTTTCCCTGAATTCTGTTAAATTTACTACATAGTTTTGAAACAACTGATGTAAGTTATTGCAGATAGGGAAGACAATAAAACTGACCAAAGATTACACAACTGATTCACATCAGCCTCCCACGCAACAAACAAGGAGAAAAGCCTCACAGCTAACAAGAATTGGAAAAGGGGACCAAACCTCAGGTCTTAGGATAATGATTATTAATAGAGATCTAGTAGAATTTTAAGAAACACCACTGTCACAACTCCACTCTAATCAGCCATCAGCAACCCCCAAATCATTTAGAAAAATATTCAAACTATGTGTTAGAATCCAATAAAAAGTCTATTACAAACCTAACAAAGCTAATCATCAGGGATGCCAGTGCAAAGAACACACACTGCTTTAAAAATCATGAAGATTAAAGAAGTTATGGTATAAGACTTTTAGGCTCTGATATTACAGCAAGTTATAGGGAGTTTATTTTGACTGCATGTTCTCCAAGTTTTTAAGGCATCTTATGTTCATTACAGCACTTAACATACACTAAGAAAAACAGGCTTTCCATATTTTCCATCATTCCTCATACCCCACCATGCCCTATGTTCTCAAATATTCCACGTCACTTTTTCTCCTTGATACAGCTATTCTTATTTGGGTTTCTCACACACAAGAACTGAATGCAAATTTAGTACTAGATGTTCTTGCTCTACACCGTCTTATGATAACACATTTGGGAATATGTGATGAAGAACTAATAAAACAAAGTTGGATAAACAGGAGGAAATACTCTTTTTGGTCCTTATAAGTAAAGCCAAAATACCTATCAAACTTATCAGGCCACTGAGGCCACAGCCACATCAAATTGATGATATGGCTCTATTTCAAGACATCTGGCTTTAAACTCTCATATTCACTGAAGGATAAATAAATTTGTATTTTATTTAATTTTTTTTTTTTTAAAGGAAGACACTTTTGTTGAACACCACATACTAGTCATGTGGGTGGGTGAGGGGAGAAGGCAAATGATTTTTTGAGGAGCTTTCAAAAACATCACTATTAGCTTAATTTTGATCTTAGTATACTTTTCTTTAACAGTCAACTGTCTCAGCACTAACCTGTATGAAGCCAGTGGTTCACGAAATTCTACATGATTGCTTTTTTTCACATTGTTTTCAAGAGTGGTCGCTTGAAGAGGGCTGCGTGAGGACTTCTCCTTGCTTGATTTATTTTGGCTGGAGGACTGGGAAGCTGAAGCAGAAACCAAAGAATTCTCTATGTACCTATCTCTCCAGAATGAGAAAACTCTTGGGGAAACAATTAAGAACACAGTTTTTCTTAGGTTTACGCAGCACTTCAAATTAGCATCTAAAGTACTTCTTCTCTTTTCCAACAAGCTGATTTCAACAGCTAGGAGGCAAGGTGGCAAGTACTTGAAACAATGATCGTATTTAAAGATAGCTAATAATGTTTAAACATCAATTGTAAGTAATTAAATTTGTGAAAGCTGTGTTGCCACTAGAGGTCGACCTGTCTGCTCTTCTCCAGTGGCACACTACTAGAATGCTCTAAACAGTATTTAAAATGAGGGCTTATTTCTTATAAGCAAATGCTTTCCTTACATGAAATAAAGGGAGCATCAGGGTGTAACAGTTGACAAACAATAAAAAATAGAAACAGCTAGTCCAGCATAAACAATTGTCACCCCCCACCCCCCCCCCCGGAGAACTCATGGTATCAGAATGGGATAAACACTGCTTACTTACAACGTGGGAAAGTCTTGTCCCTCCCTGTAACCCAGTGACCGTGATAGTACACTTTCCTCCCTAAGCTAAGGTAAGAAAACTTCAGTTTCTCATGGGCAATTAGTTTCATGAATAAAGATCATTAGCAGGAGACAACTTGAGGGCAGGGAGGAGATATCAAGTTTTCTCACATCACAGTGGCTTTACCCTGCCTTACACACTATACCCTCAATAACACATACCTTTTCTGCTTATTTTCCTGCTAGCACTAGCAGAGGGCTTCTTGGCATCCATGACAGGATCAAATACAGCTGTGCTGGTGGGAGCTATTTCCAATTTGTTCTCTATGTGACGTAACTAGAATTTGAAGATAATGCAAATTAGAATAGTGTTTTCAGTTTTTAGGCTACAGGGTTTTATTCCTCTAATGTGACCAATTTTTCCTCATTTCATAAAGAATAAAGCCACAGGCCAAAGCAACTTCACAAGGCTGATACTGTAAAACTGCACAGCCTTATGGCCCAAAACTACATCAGATTATTAAGTTTTGTTTAAGAGGATTATCTAAATTAGGTTTTGTTACATAGTTTTGTTGCATAGTTTTGTTTCCATAAGTAGGCTATTGTGAAAAAAATAAAATTAAAAAATTAATAATAACACGCCATGCAGAGTCTTAATGCTTGGCCTGAATGAAATACTAATCTCATTTGGAATAAATTCCGTAATACTCTTTTCAAAATCGAGCATGATACAAGATTCCACATGTAAAACCCCACACTGATGCTAAGCTATTAAAAAAGAGAGGGACAAGGCTCCGTGAAAGAGCTGAATTCCATGAAAAACCAAGCTGTTTGGCTTCTCTGAAGCCAGGTTTTAGAAACTAGTTAAATTCTCACAGAAAAACAGCAATTCCAATGCTCAAAGATGAAATACACTGGTGTTGCCCCGGTTTCTGACCAGTAAGCAGGGGAGAGTTATTTCTTCAAGTTTTCATAAGTCACCACTTTCTTAAATAGAAAGCTAATACTAAACTCAAGACTCAGCATGTGTTACTACACTCAAGACTGAGCTTGCTGTAGCAAACATTTCTTCTACTGCACGTGGAAAACTGCTTCCAAGATACAACAATGGCCAACATGTATGTACTCCAACTGCTTGCCTTATTTCAAACTGTTTAACAATCACTGAACAATATCTTTGTTAAAAGTTTTGTAGCCATTAACTGATTTGAAAAGGAGGAAGATCAAAAAAAAAAAAAAAAAACAGCACAAAAGAAAAAAAAATAAAATCAGTACTTACAGCAGCCTTAGTCTGAGAAAAAGTAGCCCATGCTACAGTTGGATCTTAAGGAGCAGAAAAAAACAGAAATACATTTCTCATTAGTATATGTAAAACAATGAAATAAAATGCTGCTTCAAAACAATTTTCATGGGCTCACTAATCAAATTCTTTTAATGACTCAATTCCAGCCTGTCAATCTCCTCTAGGAGAGGCTGCTATCAGCCAAGACTCATTTTATCAGAGCAATAAAGTACGTAATGCAAAATGAGTATGTAATGTTAACAAGTTCACTACGTTAGCTCAAGTATATTATTACACATGAAATCGAATCTGACACATTATAGAAGTTGTTTAGAAGACAAAATAAAAGCTGGTTATCTACCCCAATGCAAACATCTTGCATTTTTCCATTACACTGTAACTACTTTTTTTCCCTTCCATTTTCTTCTTCAGTAAATTAAGCATGAATACATGATCACTGAAAGACTCTACTCAACAACAAGCTTTGAGCATGTGAATTCTGAACTGTACACCCTACAAACAAAATAGAAGCAATGTTTGCAAAGAACAAGAATGAGACACTAATCAACTTCAGACTTTTAATCTAAACAGCCCTTGCTCTTTGTGCAAACTAGTTCAGTAAGATGCTTAGTATTTTCCTCTAAAAGTATTTACTTTTTCAGTTCCCCTCTTCTTTTGGATTCTAATGGTTTTCTTCTAATGTAATGGTTTACACAACCCAACATCCAAAACTTTAATGTGTGTCAGAACCATGGAGAGTAGCAAGGTCAGAGTGTTTTTTTAAATAAATAAATATTTTCCTTACAGTTGAAAAGCTGCCAATTTAATTTCGGGTAAGATAAACCTCTTCCTTTGTGTTGCTGTAAGGAAGTAGCATAGCAACAACTTCACTTTGACTTCAAGAGACGGAGCTTCATGTTTACAGAACACCTCAGTTTCACAAAGTACATAATTTTAAAAGAAACTGAACATATCACAGAAAACAATAAGCAATAATGTCCTCTTACAGAAAAAATAATAATCTGCCTCTACTTTCAAAATAGCTTCTGGAGTCCAGTTTTGTCATAGAGGACATCATAAGACTAATCTTGAACCACAGACTTAACATGCAGCTCAGCTCTACAGACTACAGCTTTCTTCCACCCAGGGATGTACTGTAATAACATGACAGTAGAAAGCAAACAGGATTTCTGCAGTTCAGGGAGACAGAAGTGCTGCAAGTCATCCTAGTTGAGATGTACTGCTGCTACTCAAGTGTCCTTAGCTCTTCACAGCTTTGGAACTGAGCAAGAATCAGAAGCTACTGCCTCACAGGCTCTTCTTCACTTCTTTCTAGAGCCTACGGTTCAGTTTCTGTTCCCGCACTGCTCACCCTCCACAGTACTGAAAAAAAAAAAAAATCCATCTCTGCGCCATCTTGGCAACCATACGATAGCCTGGCAATTCCTAATGCAGATCAGCAAATAACTCTGCAGATCAGAATATGAAACTGCTATCTCTGCAAAAATGAAGCCATATAACACATGGTCTTTGCTTCCAAATTAAGGCAAGAGAATACATTCTATAACTCCTCAAAGTTTCAAACAACATGTTTTTCATGATAAAACATCTTCCAAAACAAGGCAATAAACCAGAGAAAATTCCTACCTCTGGCAGAGTCCTTGGTTTGGTTATGCCTCAGATTTTGTACAGGCACCTCTTTTGACTTGTTGCTCCACATCATGTCAATTTATCTATTAAAAAAAAAAAAATTTAAAAAAAGTTATGTAAGAATAAAAGAGGTGTAAAGAACAAATGTATCTTATGCTAACCTTGATCACTGTGATGAATTTTCACCTCATATGATTCAAACTCAGATCATGAACATCAGCACGAAATCACAAATGTTTTTACAGCTTGCACTTTTTCAGAAACCATGTAATTCTGTGCATAAAGAGGAGTTTGCTTTTGTTTTTGTATATTACAAAGAAGAGTGAACTTGAAAAAAGGAAATCCAAAGGTCATGCAATTTAGATCACAGTCATAAGTATTCCAGCAAATCTGAAGATAACCATACTGAAATACTGCACATGAAGGAGTAACAGAGACAGCACTATATGTATTATAGTAACAGAGACTATATGAGATATATGGATTAGAGTAACAGAGATATATGGAATAAAGTAACAGAGACAGCACGATATGGATTGAACCTACAAAATACCCAATTCTGCCAATAACAGATGAATGTGTCACCTCTATCTGTTAAAGGATCAGGCAGAACAGAATTGTGCAGCAGGACACTACAGCCAGGAAAAAAGACTGGAGCTGCCATGGTTTTCCTGTGTACTTCAGCAGCAATCTCAAAGAGTGTTACCAAAGGAATTTTTTTATAAGGGAGAAAAAATAAAAGCTATGCAATCAGGAAAGATAATTTTAAGAAAAAGCAGGTAATTTATGCAACTCTTTATTTCTCATTAGTTTCACTGGAAAGGATGAGGTGTCGTACACAAAGTTGTAACAGACTTGAAAGAAGTGCTACATAAGACAAATAGTAAGTATAAGAAATCTAAGAGGAGTTCATGGAGCCAACAAGAACTCTGATTAGCAAGTACTGCCACTACCCTGTCACCAAGGACCTTCTGTCTTGGAGGTCATGTGCTTGCATGTGGAGGCCACTGCACGTGCTTACTGATCTGTCTTCAACAACAGACCGAGGAGGTTTCTGCTACGGAAAAGAAAAAATTAAGTAGCCACAATTTCATACAGGAAGTTCTAGACTTCTGAAAGAGTCCTAAAGCACACTGTCCTATCTCTTAATTTCTAAAGTTTTCTTTTGCTTTCACTTCCCTACAGAGTGTGCCACATAAAAAAGGCATTCAAATATACAGGTCATCCTTCTGATTAAAAGTGACCAAACATTCCACAAAATTAACACTGTGTACTACTTACTGAAATAAATCATTACTGTGTATTTTGTGACAAGGATTTTTATCATATATGGGTTCAAGGATACTCACAGTGACCAGCAGTGAAGCTTGGTCCTCACATTCAGTTATACAGCTTATCTCTAAGACAGTAACTTACTCCACCAAAACTGTTCTTATACCCCAAGACTATCAGTAACAATAGCACAGGTCTTCAAAAGACCTTTACTTGTGACTTTCTTTACAGAATACAAGTACATGCTCAAAAGACTGTGGAAAAGTGAGCTTATATATGTAGGTACAGAAAACACACATATACACAGAGTGACATCCACAAGAACAGAAGTAGAAAGAAGTAGGTGGTGTTTTGTTTTTTAAGTATCTAGTTACAAGCAGCAAGCCAAGTGAAGTAAGAAGATTCTGCTTCTAGGACAGGTGCTGCAGAGCTCATTCATGCACAATCAGAGCTTTGTGCCTCACATAATTCATGCTGTAAATCATAACACTGCCCTGCCCTGGAAATCATCTAATTGATTTTCTCCATCACTGAAGCAAAGAGCAGTTATGTTAGAAATGTAGAAAAACAAATACTAATAAAAATGGGGAATTTTTTTATACAGAACCAACTTTGAGAGCCACTGAAAATGTCATAACATACCATGATGTGTCTTGCCCAAACACAAACATAAGACAAACTACTCAAAATGTAAATTTGGCGTAAGAGAACTTCTGGGAAAGCAACCATTTCTGAAGGGATTAAGTATTACTCTTCATTGCTTGAAATTTATTTTTATCATCAGAATTACTGGTATAGACAGGAAAACCTAGGTACTAGACACAGGACATAACACCACTCTCTTCTACAAACACTATTCGTATGGGAAGACATGGAAGAGAACTGACAGATCAGGAAGACACTAGAGAGGAGGAAATGGAAACAAAGAGAAAACCACTGTCAAATAAAAAAGTAAGATGAGAAACTAGTACTACGTTTACTAATAAGCATACCAAGGATGGTATTGAAGGTACAACAGATAAAATAACTAGTCAACTTAGTTAAGAGGACAGCATTTTAAAAGTAACAGGAGATATGAAAGTAGAATATGCTTAGCAGGGGTACACAAAAATGTGAAGACATGAAAAACAGGGCTGCTAAGAAGAGAAAAAAGTGGTGAGAGAAGCAGGATGTAAAAAGAGAATGGAGAAAGACAGGAAGGAAAGAAATGGAATGAACTTTTGAAGAACTGGCATAGAGAGCAGCAAAAAGGAAGAAAAGAAACTGGTATATTGGTCCAATTGTAACGTTTTCCCAAATATACTCAATATGATTTTTTTTTCTTATAAGTACAGCCTCTGTAAGAAAAGGAAAGAGGAAACTCAGAAGTCATGGCATGGCACTGAAGCAAGGAAACAGGAGAGGAAGATGAATCATACAGATGCAAAAAAGGCAGCGAATGCGAGCAAGAGATCACCCACTGTTTTCATTGACATTTAGTGGTTATGCAAAAAAAACCCAGTATGCATAGGGAACAGTATTCCTCAAGAATTAATTTCTTATAAAAACAGAAGGGATATGAAATGAAAGGGATACCACAAAAGAAAACATGAAGCTTTGTGAAAAGTAGGGAAAGCAACAAATTATTGATTTATGTGATATTCTTAAATGTTTAATCCCCAAGAAGTTGTTTTGCTACAAACTGGGTACACAGTGCAGGGACCAGAAATTCACACAGTTTGAGCTACACTAAGGCAGCAGTGCCAATAAAATAAGCCATCTTTTCCTTTCTTTATGCCTTGGTCTCTCTTGCATTATTCAGACAGAAAATCAATGGGATTATGTGGTAAAGCAAAGTGGACTGGTAATCTGGTAAAGACGACAAGTAGCTTTTTGGGGTTTTTTTTGCTTTATTAGTTTTATCTATGTCATACCATAAGCTACAATCTCCCTGCAAGCAGAATGAGAAGGATGGAAACACTGGGGAATAGCCAGATCAGTCCCAGTTCTATAATAGCTACTGTGGCGTATCATAAGCTACAGTGTTCCCCAAAAGCAAACGCTTGAGGCTGCTACTGCCTTCACCTTGAGGAGAGTGAGAGGGACTGAGGAAAACAAGAACCATTCCCATCACCTTCTTCTTACCACTGGAGACGCCACCAGAGCTCAAGGACACCACGGGAGCCACAGTCTGTACACCTTGCTCTAGCGTGTCTCACTGCACAACTTGTCCATGGGGAAACAGACACAGGGACGTATGACAGGTTTTAGGGATGTTTTCTCCCTGTTTATAAAAATATTTTAAGTTTCCATGTACAAATAACTGAAAGTTGACTTCTGAATCCTTAAAATCCCTCTGGAGCACCCATCTGTTCTGCTACAGTTCTGTGTTACTGGCAGTAACAGACATACACAGGTGAACAGACAAAATCAGACAGGGTCAAGCAAACTATTTTTCTGAGCCAGCCCACTGAAAGTGATGGAATTTCTATTTAAAGATGGCAGAACCACTTTCCATGTCTCCTCAAATACCACAGAATACAGTTTACGATGATATGCTTGACTGTGGAATACAAATACCTTTACCTACTCATTTTTCTGGAACCCAAGTTTTTAACAGATTGCATTATCCCATTTAAATGAGAGCTAAAAATATCCATAATACATTGTTCTAAGACATATATGCGTGTGCATATATATATATACATATATACATGTTTATGGGCTTTCAAAATGGGTTTTTTTGATGCAAGAGTAATTTATCTTTTTTTTTTTTTTGGCCTCAAGGTATTTTGAGAAAGCTTTGTCTCTCAAAGCAAGATGCAGGTGATTTACTGACCTTCCTCAATACTGAAGACAAGTTCCAGTGCAACAAACAAATCATGACACATTTATCAAAACAAGTGCCACATCTCCAGCATCTATAGCCGACTGCAGAATCAGGCAGGTCCTTCTCCACCTTCTTTCAATACTCATTTATATAAGCCTTCAAACTAAATGTCTTTCAGGGGCAAAAGTTCTGAAAGGAAGTTAATGTTCACAGTCCAAGTACAACTCCAACTGCACAACACTTCATGGACCTAAACTTCATCTTAACACTTCTCCACCACATTATTTCGAGTACGTAATCTCCACTTTGTTCCTCCAACATTATTTCTGCTACAAAGTTGGGGATTTTTCTTCTTATGATTTTTAAGGGGTGCAGAGCTAAAGAGTGGGATCAAACTATTCAGAGTGCCTTTATGGGTAGTTTTGCTGGTATTTAATCTGACTGGCTGCTAGAATATTGCCTTAGAAATACTCTACTGGTTCAGACCGCACTGCATCCCAAGAGCAAGGCCACATGTAATTACAATGGACACAATTATGTAAAGCTGATGCAAGAAAAAGCTAGAAGTAACAAATACCAACAATGCCCAAGGAGCTTGTGAATGTTAGCTGCTCTGAATGAGTAGTTTTAGACAATATTCAGTATTTGTCTTGTAATTAATATAGTAAATATACCAGAACTCCTCACATTTTAATCATTATGACTTTGGAAAACAACAATTACACCAAAAAAGCCTCAAAAGTAAAATAAATGTACTGATAAACTTTGATATGTCTTAAGCTAGAAAAAAGTAAAAAAGTTTTTAAGCATATTAAGGTAGGAAAAAAAAAGAAAAAAATTAAAAAAATAAAGAGAGCAATCATGATACAACACACACTTGCAGAGAGAAAAGCAGGGAAGTATTTCAAAGCACATGTCACTACATCTAACTGTCAACCAGAAAGAGAAATGACATCCACAGTCATATATTCATCAAATGTCAGAAAATACAGTCGAAAAATATGAACACGTTTCATGAGCTCTAAGTTGAAACCCCTGGCATCAGTCAGCTACTAAATTTGGATCCACACGATAGTGAAGTTTGTTCTATAAATGAAACATTTCTGAATCTGATTCTCTCCAACTATATGCTCAGAATGGACACATTTACAACACCTTTCTGCTATGACAAGTCGTGGCAACTTGCAAAAGTGTCTCTGCTTCATAACAAGCGATATAAAAATGATGCAAAAAATGACACTAAAAAGTTGATTAGTGGTTTTACTGAAAGTAAAAGGCAGTCTTGCTCTGCTGCATCACATGCTAGAAGGTACTTTTGAGGAAATGTATTGAAATGAATGTTGTGACAGCTAGTGTAACTTGATTCATTGATCGTGAAGAGAGTACAAAGGCACAGAGAATGCACCCATTTATTAAGCAGATGCACACAAGGATTTGTCTATCCATTCAGAAGTTCTGTATTTTCTTTGACTTCAAAGATCTTGGTATTTATGACAGAAAATAGGCAACTACCTTAGCTTCAGTAACAAACAAAATACTCCTGCATTCGTTTCCTTGGCCTTCAAAACAAAAATTCACTCGTTCCATCTCCAGTTACAAAAAACCACGTCAGATTTCAATTTGTGCAGCCCATAATGAATCCATTCAGCAGAATATGCTCAAATTCTCATCTTGCAAGGAACACTCAACTGGGAGCAAGTCTTATTTTATGATTCTATGATTCTTAGAAGTTACAGGCAAACCTCCCAGTTTAAGTAGAAGAACGAGACCTGCCAATTTTGAGAGTCTAAGACAACAGCTTTCAAATGCTCAACAATGCCAAGGACCTATGACCACAGCAGCAACTTCATTTGCAGCTGTCAACTGCAGACTGGTCAATGTTTTCTTTCAAAACAGAATAAAGTGCATGAAAACTTCACTGAATGTGTTTCAAATGCCACTTTCTCAAGTTTGATGCCTTTACTTTGAAACCACATTCAGAAGCAGTGTCTGAAAAATGTCTCAGTAACAACATGAGACATCAAAAAGAAAACCAAACCAAACCCCATGACAAGCTGAACAGTGACCACCAGCTCTGTCTCTGACCTGGCATTATAAAGACTGATATCAGGACTCTGCTGAGAAGACTTTTTCTTGAACTAGCTAAAAATAGCAGTAACATATTTTCCCAGGTCTAAATAATTCCATCCCATTAAAAGCATCCCACAAGAAAGTACCTAAACCCTGAATCCAAACGTTTCTGTTTCAGACAATTCCACATGATGTATTTTGCTATTAGCAACCATGACACATCATGTTAACATGACTGGAAAATACTGGAGAAAAATGTAACTGTTCTTTAAACTTTTACGCTGTTTTGCCATGGATCAGACTTAGCGCGAAATTCTGCAATCAGTAAGGAGTGTTCTTATGAAGCTAAAACATAAGACAGAATTTCTGTTAGCTTTCAGGAAGTTTCAACTGACCCAGTATAATTGATTAGTTAATTTATTTGCTCTCCTTTCTCCAGTATATTGGCAAAGGTTTCAGACTTACGTGTACAAGTAATTTTATTCCAAATCGAGTAGTCCATTAAAGGCTATTATATCATTAGCACAATGATACACATGTATCTTCCAAGCACTTACACCTATGGATAAATTTTACACTCGGACATTCTGATGCAGACAAATGCCTAATATATTAACTGTAGTGGGAAAATTTCCTCTCTGCACTCAGCTTTCAAACCTCTTGTATTATTATTATTATTATTATTATGCCACTATACCTGTCTCATATTAACACAACTTACATTGGTTTGAATAGGATCAATTATATTAGTTTAAGTACATCAGCAGCACAGTTAAACAGTGCTGCTGTATTGATAAAAAGTCACACTCCTGATGTTCATTTCTAAGGCACAGTTCAGCAGATAAAGCAAGCCAACACTGATGAAGGAATGGATATATTCCTCCCTGCCTTCCCTAGCAATCTTGCCACTCTTGTGACAGATGCAGTGCTCATCTGACTGTACTACAAGCCAGTTCAACTCACTATCCCAGAAGGAAAGTATTTACCTTTTCCTTCTTTGTTGGCTCAGTTTTCTATCAGTTTATTAAACTGAATCAAGTTGCTGCATGGGTAATGGCCATGCACTGCCAAAGTGGGGGAAGAGAAGCAACAGTAGAACATCATGCTTGCTCACCTTATGCTGCGTAGCTTCACCTAAGTGCCACAGATACAATAATATAAAATATATCTAGTGCTATGTGCACTAACACTCAAACTTCAAATACACACTTCACTTTAAAGACATTAATAGGACTACAGCCTCATCTGGGCACACTGAAGTAAATGAGACTGATCACATTAGTGACTTTATCCATGGGTATGTCTGAAACAACATAACTTTCTTAGCAGAAATCAGCAGTATGGCTGGTAAAGGGGTGCAAGGAGATGCAGAAAGTTCATTGTATCCAAGTCAACAAAACCTTTAGGGTAGATGTAGCCATTCTAAGATTTAGATTCTTTTACATTCAAGTGATGCTTTTACTATGGTGGCATAATTGTTGATAAAGTTATTTCAAGACATGAAGGACACCATCCACACTGGGACTGTTACATCTGCAAAGCCTTTCCAGTGTTACTGTGGCAAACTTAACCTATGCATCGAGGCTTGGTGAGCTTAGTAAAATAAGTCCATGCAAACAAAACATTTTATAGCTTTACAATTGCGGTCTTTCAGTTACAACCACACCTAGCCTACGTAATCTACCAGAATATCTACACCGGTCAGCAATATAATTTTCCACAATACCCTGGCCCCTTGTAGAAATGTGTCATTACTACATAAATTAAGTTGCTCTATTCAGTGGATGCAGCATACCTTTGTTTCAGGTAGCATCACTCATAGAAACTGAAGCCTTCCAAAGTTTACAAGTGTATGCGTGGCCACACCCTCAGTTGCATTTAATTATCTAAAGCATTACCTAATGAGACTGTTGAAGCAATCAGAACTGTACGAAAGAGAATGCAGTTCACATGACTTCACCTGTCCATGCAGACAGCCGGACAGAACATTTTGAGCTCATGTGCAAAACAACAAACAAGCGCCCGACTACAGCTCCACATGCGTTTGTCCCACAAGTACTACACTTTCGGTCACTGCAGACTCCTGAATGAGTTTTAAAGGCTGTAAACTCTGTAGCCCCGTGAAGCAGCTTAAAACGACAAAAATACAGAACTGACCAGTGAAGTAATAAATTTTCAATTACAAGACACTAGATCGTTCACTTACACTGTGAAGCTACTTGATATAAACCTCTACATACAGGTATGACACCATGAGCCAAGAAATGCTTGGTTGCTGAGATACAGCTTATATCCAAAGACAAAAAAGGATTCTAGAAAAACCACATCAACAGTAGGCACTGTATCATGGAAAACAGAAGAAAAGCTGCAGTCACACTAGTATAAAAACCTCTATGCCAACAACAGCCAAAATGAATGGCACCAATGAAGTCGGTCATTGCCGGTCCTCTTCTCCAGCCCGGCAAGCTCCAGAGCCAGGGCCGGAAGCCCACACACAGCACAGGCTCTAGCAGAGCGTGCATTTAAACTTTAAAAGCACCGTCACAAGCCTGACCCAGCTCGGCGGGCCGGTTTCCGAGGGCAGCGACGCAGGCCGGGCTCGGGAGCCACTCGGCAGGCAGAGAGCAACCCGGAGCCAGCACAGCTTCGCAGAAACACCCCGTTTCGACGGCTTCCCCATACAAGGCGAACATAACAACAGCGAAACTAGAGCTCCCCTACCCTTTCCCTTCCTCCGCTACCCCGATATAATAAGCAGCAGGAAACAAATTAAAACTAAGCGAAGGAAGAGAGAGACTTAATGAGTAGGATGAGTACTGCAGAGGCCGTCGGTACCCAGCGGCAGCACAAGCGAAGACAGACCCAAATGACAGCCGGCACCCCGGGCCCGCCGAGCCCCGCGAGCTGCCGGACCCCGCCGCCAGCCTGGCCCCGGCTCCACCTCGCTCGGTGTCCCGGCCCCTGGCGGGACGGCAGCCGCCAGCGGCACAGGGCCGAGCGCGGCCTGGGGCGGAGGCACGGGCCGCTCCCGTCGCCTCCTTACCTGGTCACGACGGCGGCGGCTATCGACGCTCGCTGTCCCTGGAGCAGGTTCCTGCACATCCCGCAAAAGAAGAAGAGAGAAGGGCAGCGGGAGACTGGCGGTACCCCGAGCTCGGCTCCGCTGCCCGCAGGCGCGCACCCCCGTCAGCGGCACCAGCCCGCCGCCATTACCAGCCAACGACTGACACGGAGCGGCAGCGGCGGGGAGAGCGGCGGCGCGGGGCAGGGCGGGAGCGACCGGTCAAGTCTCGCGAGAACTAACCCGCCACGGACCTTCCCAACATGGCAGTCTCCCGCCGTACGCGTCTCTCTCACCTCCTCATCGCCGCCAGTGGCCATGTTGGGTGCGGTGCAGCTTCTCTACCCTGCCCCACCGCCTCAGCGGGCTGCGGCCAAGCAGCGGGGCTGCCTCACAGCCCGCCTACCTTGCTGAAGCTGAGCTCCGTCGAGGAGCGGAGCGCGGCGCCGCGAGTGCACCCAAGGCGGCGGGAAGGGCTAAGGGCGGCGCCGGCAGAGCGCACCTTTCATGGAGGCCGGGAAGCCCACGCAGCGGAACGCTTGGCCCCGGGCTAGGCGGTGCCGGCGGCTCCCGACGTAGGGGCGGCCGGGTGTCCCGCCGGCCTCCTGTCGCCCCAGAGGCCTGGGCTTCTGCGGGCGCCAGGCCATCCCTCAGCCTTAGAAAGGCGTCGTTTACCAGTCTTTTCCTCAAAGCTGTTTTGTTTCCCCCCCGCGGTTGTGCAGGCTTGACTTGCCCGTTCAAACCACATGCAAATCGTGTAAAAATAAAAGGTGGCAAAGCTCTCGGTTTCTGATGAAAGCACAGGACTTCGCGATTTTTATTAAACCACCACTGCAGCACGGTGCCAGCGCTGATGCTGGCATTCCTGAAGCAGCTCCAGCCAAAACTAGGGCACCGCTTTTCAGTCATTTGTATTCATAGCTAAGTCATCTTCATAAAAATAATTCATTTTCTTTGGTTGCAAAATGAAAGCAGCTCTGATTACAGTCTTCCAGTTGCCAAGTTTAAAAAAACAACATTTGCAAAACTTCACAGAGATGACTGAGTGCCACTGGCTTAATTTCACTTTCAACAAGTCATTATAAACCCGGAAGTGTTTGGTAGTATACTATCTTCTATTCCATAGCTACCACCCCAAAGATGCATTAAAACCACCCACATTTCAAAAATAGGTCCAAGATGTTATCCAGCTATAACAAAATTGTTTCCACTGAAGAAGGAAAGTTATTAGAATAGTAAAAAAGAAATTCTTCCTGCAGCTATTTTGGGAATGTCTCCTCTGGGACTTGTCTACAACTTCACCAGAGTCTGCTTTTCAGTCATTAGGATGATTGTTTGACTACATATGCCAAATTTCTTGGGGGAGCACGGGGCTGGAGAGTTATCTACCCCAACCACTGAAGGACCACTAAAACTGCTGGAGCTTTCCCCCACCCCCCTTTTCTTAACCAAAGAGAATCAAGCTGGTTTTACATAGCCTATCATCTTGTGAATGGTCAACATTTTGCATATCAGTTATTCAAATATGGGAATACCATGAAAAAAACACCCCGAACACTGGGAGACCATTATAGCTATGAAGCTTAGGCAATGTAGAACTTAAATCACATCACAATTACAGGATACACATTTAACCTTAATTTGGCTCTTTTACATACACTAATTACAGAGTATATTTTACAGAGTAAGCAAACCTCCTTCGGAACAAGAGTTAAACTTGAGATGTCAGTGGTTAAACCTTTGAAAACGATTTTGTTTTGCCAGGTGAGGGAAAAAAAACCCAGCAAATGTGAACACCAAAAGATAAGCACAGCTCCAATGGGAAAAAGTGGTAAGTAGTGCCTAATTCCTACCCAGTCCTCAAAGAACAAACCTGCTCTCTCAAATGGAAGACTATAATAAATAATAACAATGACAATTTCAGTCAGTGAAAATATTACCAGTGACTGGAAGCCCTGATCATAGACTAGGGCAAATTAAATTACTACATTCCCCATCATCACCTGGTGTTTACTTAAATTTACTGCTTAATATTGCTGGATTGGCAGCCTGTTTACTCAGCACTTTTGTAATGCGCTACCTCTTTAATTATGCTTTTAAACATAGCTTCTCTTGTCTGCTAGGAAGCACTAATCTAGTTTCATGCTCCTCCTTTTCATCTTCAGGCAAATAAGGCATCACATTAGGATTTTCCTCAAACATGAAAATTGGTTTTGGTCAGTCAAATAAAATTAAAAGGCATTGTTTGCCTGCCTGTTTTGCTTCCATTTATTATCTGTATCTGCCAGTGGAACTTAATTGTAAAACTTTACTTTTTCAGAGATTCCCCACCAATGAACAGAAAGCTCTGAGAGGCAAACATCCCACAGAAAGAGAAGAGAAATACATTCTTCAGGAAAAATGTAATAATCTTGTGAAATTCTCCAAGATGAGAAATAAAGAAACTGTTTACCTGGAAACAGCCAGAGCTGAGAGAAGAGGAAGAATTGAACACACTCCAGTTTGATGAACTGCTCACTAAACTGCTCAGCAGAGATAAACGCAGCAAGTGCTGCCAAGCACTGAAAGCAGTGGATGGAGACATACAGTAGGTTAAAAGCAGAGACTCAATCTCATCTTATGCTAATTTGGATATTGCAGCTTTAAGAGAGAGGCTTGGAAAGTTTTCCACTCCATACTACTCTTGCACACCCCATCTAAAATTAGAAGGGCAGCTGGCTATTGCAGCTGAAAAGATTGGCTGGAGCCCCCCAGACTCCCTCCTCTCTTTCCTTGACTGATGTGGCTCCCAAGAGACACGTTGGAATCTGGGGAAGGGTGCTTCCACCTGTTGGATATGGAATGAGTTTGTCCAGGAATTCAATTATAAATCCAGCTGTCAGGAGCTGACAGTAAAACAGGACACAGGACAGCTGTGAGGACTGTTGGACAACTCTCCCAACCCACTTCTCCATACTCCTTCAATTTTGCAGTTTGTCCTACAGCAGAAACAATGCATGAAAAATTGTTCTCTGTGTGAACTGGACTTAAAAATAAAGGGATCATTTCAGATTTATTATCAGTTTTCCAGCTGTGCTACAGGGTCCTCACATAGAATCTGTCATTACACACCTCCAAACCCAGATTCTTTTTCCCAAATACAGCATACTGGCGACTGCACTGCAGATGGTGCATGCATACACATGAATACTGCATTCTGTACAGCAAATACATTTATGCTTACCTTAGCATGGAGCTCATCTTGCCTTTTGCACTCATTCAGTTTGAGCTGAGTCAATTATTAATTCAAAACAAATGCATTTTTCAGGAAAAAAAGATATGAAAACACTGATTTTTAATTTGCGAAAAATTAAAAAATGCTTTTGTTGGTGTGAAAAAAATGGGGGGAAAATTAGTCCTTTTAACAAACCTGCTTAGCAAGCTCAAAACTCCACTGCTTAGCACAACATGACTCAGAGCAGGGTGTGAGAGGGAAGGTAAGAACAGATGGGGCAGTGCATTGTTTTAAGTCCCTTTAGCAACATCCACTGTTGAAGGCAATGCGGGTATTGCCATCCTCCAGGTGTTCCAAGGCAAGAGCAGGAGCAGAAGAGGGGCCACACTCCACCTTCACAGCTACAAAACCAACCTACCACTACAAGAGCAGTGACAATCTAATCCTGAGCCTTTCCCCTCCTTCAGAAGGGAGCACTGGATATACCGTCTTGCTTTTATTCTTCCAGACTTAGCAGCACGCCATATATTTGGATATACACCTCAGAAAAATGGATTCTCCTTTGTCTGGCACAATATTAAGTAGAACATTAAGTCTTAAGTTTCCAGGCACCTTCCTATTTTGTCTTGAAACTGAGGAACATAGTTCTTTGATACCTCATAATTAGGGGGTAGGAGCAGTTTTAGAAACAGAAAATAACCCAGATTACATGTTTTATTTGTATGAGAACATGGAATCTCCTGCCTTTGTGTCACAACTTAGTCTTTTTTTGTGGTTGCCAATTCTGCTCATTATATATATTTTTTCTAAGCCAGTTTTTAGCAAGGCTGTCTCTCCAGTCAGTTCACAGTGCACCAGCTTGCAACAGCGGAGGTACAGAACATGCAACTAGGAGTGGAACAAGAATGATGTCATCCCTTTTGTCAGCAGCTGACTCTTGTATCAAACTAATGAAACAAGTGAACCCTATCTTATCATTAGTTTCAGCTGAAATCAGAACTGAGGAATTAGTACAAGAACACCAAGTAAAAGACAATTCAGAGCTATTACAATTTCCTTAAATGATCCTTGTTAGAGAAAAGCCCTGATACCGATTAAGTACATGCATCTGCATCCTACCACTGCACTCAAGTTTCTTGGAAGTTCTTAATTTTGCAAAACATTGCAAAGATATTTTAGGTATCTGTGTTTGATGCAAGGTAAAAGGAACAATCTTAAACATGCAAAAGATATAAAAAAAACACACGTAAAACACAGTCTGACCACTTACAATTGAATGGACAAATCTTAAAATAGCTTATGAAACAAACAAGTAGATTTATTTTCAATGACTGCTAAACTAGTTTACATAATATACAAATATGCTATCAGGACACACTTGAAAATAAGTCACAGTTGTTTTATTTAAAAACAAAACCCAACAAAACATTTGTCCAGTGAAATGTCCAAAATGTAAATGCCATCTTTTCCTTCCTGAGCTATTCTTAAACATCCAGAACAGCAGCACTTCCATGTCTTTTTACCGTTTCTATTTCTTCCCATTAAAATAAGAAGCACTACCCATTGCTGGCTCTCAGTGGCTACAATAAATCCACTTCTGGTTTAAGAGACTATCTCTGTTTCTCTCAAACTGCGTTCTTTAATGTTTACGGTGATTTTGGTTCATTCCACTTCACACCTCAAACCTTTCCTTGCACGAAGAACCCAGAAGCTCCAGCACCTCAAGAGGTTTTCCTGTTTAAGAAGGACTTTTTGCAACAGGACAACTCAAGGGGCTTGTGAATAAAGGATGGGTCCCGGAGCCACTAATCTCCCAGCTGTTACAGGAAAATATCCTATTAATTTGAGAGCAGTCTTCACACATTTCCTTCATATGCAATAAAACCAAATGCACACAGACCAATAGTTTAAGAGCATACAGTAACAGCAATGAAATGGAAGTGCTGCAATTCTCTCTTTCCCCCCCGCCCTCCCAAATACTTACAATAGAAACAAGTACACATTTTTAGTCTTGTGAGAGAAATCCTTGGCACATGGCACGCTAAAAATAATGTATTTTAAAAACATGCATTGCAAATCTGTTCTTCACTAGAAGCTTATAGAGCAAGCAGCAGGTTATACACAGACACATAAAGAAAGGTTATTTTTTTAGGGTACCAGGTATCACAAATAAATAAGTTCTCTTGATGCAAAAATAATTATCTTATTAAAATGAGAAATAATCTATGTCTTCCTAAACTTTTATTTGAAAGGAGATATTAAACACACATGGATGACATTTTATCATTTCCCCCCAAATTTTAAGACTTGCAGAACTTTGACAAAGAGCAGAGAATTCCTGGAAGCAGCGAGGCAGAGAGGTGCTGAGGGATTATTTAATTGACATCAGTACTACTAAGGTTAAGCAATCCTCATACTTCACTTTTCTCATTCTCCAGAACTGTTTGGGGGAGGCTTATTTAAGGAAGAAATGCTTGCTGAAAGGTTCTCTGTAAGTCACAAATGTTTCAAGAAATTTTACCATTTCAGGAAGTTGCCGGAAACAGCTGACATTACGTTGCGATCAGATGGATAAAGAAAAAGCTGGTGCTTAGGCTCACAACACTACCATAATTTTCAGTTTCTGTTTTTTTTCTTGTGTTAGAAGAAAAGTAAGCAATTCTGGCAGTTGAAGGTAATGTTTTTGCATCCTCTTACCTTGTCAAATGCCATACCAGCTTTATGCACTGCCAGAAAAGAAACCTCATAGCAAAGCCAGTAGTGCACCAAGACAGCTTCAGGAGATGGGCAGTTCTGCACTACTTACTTCCTGTTCAAGGACACCAAGCCTGAGTAAGTCACTGAACGCAACTTACCAAAAAACCAGCAAGTTCGTTGCTTACATTCTGCAGCTGATTTAGAGAAGTCCCAGTTACTTTAGAAGAAATAGCCTGCCAGTTGGTAGAATTTCTCTGCGCAGAAAAGACCGTATGCGATCCAAGCTCAACAGCCACAGTATGTTCTTCCCTGTTCAACCATTGCAACATACATTTTGTGTTTTCATCCTTTTCTGAGTCCTCTCCAACAACTTCTATGTGCACCCCTCCACAGGAAGGCCTTTTTCAGGCCAAACAGGCAACACAAGATGAGATATACGGCTCCACAGTCCACTCAGCTTATCTGTGTCCATGTTATTGTAAGAACTGGGAACATCCGAACTGGTAAACTTTGCCCAGAGGAAATCCCGGACTTTCTCCTCAACCTCTTGCAAGGTGAGGCTCTTTCCCAGTGACTGTTCATCCAGGAGAACTGTCAGCAGAAGAGCCACATCCTTAAATGCTGCATTTTCATGGTCACAGTACTTGTAAAAGATTAAGGTGGAACCTGCAGGCAGTAACTCAAAACGATGCACCACTGCTACTTTCTTGCCTTCACTGAACCCAGAGCTGAGCTCTTTATCTACCTCCAGTTTGACAATGTCACTATCCAATACAGCTTTGTCTGCCCCATTAATTTTGATTGTAGTAGCATTCTGGGAGAAGGCAAAAGCATTGGCAATCTCATTACTTAGGCATCTCAGTGCTTTCTCAGCTTCTTGGCCAGCTGTGAACAGTAAGATGGCTGGCTCCAAATGCAGATGGGAAGCATTAAGATGTTTCTCAAGGAACACGTGGGTCCTTTTCCACAGGCTGGGGTCCTGACTTTGGTAAGTATTTTTTAGTTTATTCATCTGGGCTCGAAATGCTTGAAGGATTTCAGTATCTCTACTTGACAAAGTTGTATGTAGAAGACTTGGCATTCCACTCCACAGGACATAAAGCAATGGGACACAAATTAACAGAATCAGTAACAAAGTCCAGCTCTTGTGAAATCCACTCTGAGATGCACGATCACCTACAGAAAGGAGGAGCAAACAGGAAGAAAATGTTTTCAAAGCAAAACAAAAGTCAACAAATGAGATCAAAGTAAGAGGGAATAGTAGAACTTGATGAACTCATCATTCCACTCTCAAGCCACCGCTACAGAAGTTGAAGGGCATAAAGATGTTCTACTTAAAAAAAAAAAAAAAAAAAAAGGAAAAGAACTTTTTCAGCAACTTAGTGAAGTGACAGCATTAAAAAGGGACATTTTTATTAGCACATTTCCAGACTGACTGAGAAATCAGACATTCTTCTGAAAAAGGAGCTCTTCTGAAAGTTTATCAATACTTTGTTCTATTTAATCAAATCCAAACTAAGAGCTTAAAACAGTTCTGAAAAAGGACAGTATTTTTCCTACATTTAGGCTCTGCAGAAAAAACCCTATACAAAACCTGGCAACACCAGAATTGTTTCTGTGTTGTTATTTCTCCTCTCCTTCACTTGGTGATGAAGTATACCAATCTCTTTGGAAACAAAAAAGAAGTGTATACTTTATGCTACCTTTTTATATCCTAACTTCTATCAGGATAGCAACACAACTGTTAAATAAGAACACCACTAGGCCTACCTCAGTTGTAATCTTGCAACAAATCTTGTAAACACTACAGATGGAAGACCTTAAATTCAGATGGAAGTGTTACCTATTATAGAACACCTTTCCTTCATGCTGAAAACACACGCTCTAGCAAGCAAGTCATCTGCTCTGGCAAAGACCCTCAGTTTAACATCAGCTACCAGGAATTAAAGCACTTGGACAGGCATGAAAATGGTTAAATGTAACATAAGCATGAAAGAGAAGTGAAACATAAGTCTTACTTTTGGTTGAAGGCAGTGAATGCTTCCCTATACTGGACTGATCTCGGAATCTGCTTTTGCCTGTTAAGAGATTAAGAAAGGAACATGAGAAAAATACTAAGACAACAATCATAACCAATATTCCAGTGCAAAATTCAGAATGGAGTTGAAATCGTTAAACTGCATTATTTTCAACAAAAAGCTGTTCTTATTTACGCTTTACATACAAAATTCCATGAGGCTTACAGGAGGGTTAACAAAGCACCCTTACATAGTACTTTGTTGAAGCAAACACAGTCCTGGTAAGCAGGAGCAAAGGTGAGGCTGTGACCTCATCCCAAGTAGGGCTTTTTTTTTTTCTTTTTTTTTTGTTCTTTTCTGCATCATTCACCTTCCTGTACTTAAGCAAGGCTAGTCTTGTACAAGGAAAATGACATGTTCACTATTATTAGCCTGAGAAGACCCATTCAACTCTCCATCTACGCAATTTGCCAAATGTTAGTTCTTAAGCCATCCTGACAAACTTACATAAAAAGCACAAGTACCCAACCCATCACAAGTCACCCCCAAAGATTTTTAACTCTTGAAAAGTTATGCAAATAAAGACATGGTCATTTCAAGTACAAGAGACAAAATGGCAGAGTTTAGTAACCTGCCATTTTCTACATAAGGAGCTCATGTCCCAGGTTTCCTGATTTCGCTGAAGAACTAGAGGAACGGAAAAATGGAAGCTCAATTAATACATATTTGGAAAAACAACATAACGCAAGACATAAGTAGCAAAAGCAAAGCAATATGTTATATGCATAGTCTCATATACCCTCCCCTCCAGCTCGGGTCAGAGGCCTGCTTTATCAGCAGTCAGTGTCTTAGGATGAATTGTGGTTTTAAAGCAAAATGCAAGCTTTCAACTTCAAAATATACTCTTGGCTATTCATTTAAATGGGCTCAGACAGCAAAGTACGTGAGATATTATCCATAAAAGAGTGTTATGAACAACTTTCCCAAGAGACCAGTATGAATATATGCAGTTACTGGTCAGCATGTTGCCTTCCTTTACTCAGTTAATTAAAAAGTCACAAGAATTTCTGTCCTCTTATGAACTACAGCAACTGGTTCAAAGCTGAAGGCTCCTGAATAATATATAACCAAATAAGGATACTGTCATTACTATTGAGAATAAATTGAACACATACTCCCCCCCACACCCCTCCTGCAGTAGTTGCTTCAAGAATACTAAAGTAAATTCTATAACCTTGTTCCTGTATAAATGTAATTGCAGAAAGCGGTAAAAGCAGCTCTGGTTTAAGCTTGAGCTTAACTGGCTTAATGAGCTACGCTACTCTGTAATTTAAACCCCATACCCTGACAGTGCACAGACATGCAACTTGTAACTGGCTAAACATGTAAGTCTTCTAATAGTTAACAGATCAAAATCACCTCAATTCTGTAATATTTCACAATGCAATGTTTGCAGGGACTATGTTTCATATTTAGGAGACAGCTGTGATTCAAAAGAAAAAAAAAAAAGAAAAAATATTTCAATAAACAGTCTAAAACTGGATCCTAGCCTACCAAAGGATCTTGCCTTATTTACAACCCAATTTGCATGAGGGCCAAGCAAATTATTTGTCTTGCCTAACATCTGCAGATACGTTAGAGCTTTCCGAGTTTCAAGTGATTTCCCAAAGTTCTTCACCCAACACACAACTGGTCACTCCTGCAGCACCTATTACCTTTGGCACAGGAAAGAAAAAGTACCAGATGAGCAAGAACTCCCTGCAACAATCCATATTTCAAAGATACTTCACACATATGCAGCTACCATAGGATGAGCTGCTCTTCTGGAAGGCACTGTGGTTTTCAAAAAACAAAGCCCTAACAGCCCCCCCTGGTTCTCCACATTGAATTCTAATTTACAAGACCTTGTTTATCTGTATTTGTTCAGGATAGAAACAAGCACTGAAACAAAAACAAAACAAAAAAAAAAAAAGAAAAAAAAAGAAAAGAAAAAAAAGTGGGTCATTTTCTGTGGTCAGCAAGTTGAAAAATCTCATAGGAGGGCTCTGGCTCTGGAATGTGCTGCCTTCTCCAGCTTCCATTTGGATCTGCCTCATGGGTCCCTCTTTACCTTCCCAGACAGTGTCCCCAGAGCATGGGAAAAACCATAAGCAGAGGAAAGGAAAAGAATTCTGTACTTTTCACTTAATTACAGAGAAAGACTTTTCAACTTACTCGCTGATACTGTTGAGCAGTGCTCTTGTTTCTTCTCAAGGAAGTCAGCCTTTCTTTCTGAAAACAAAGTACAAATGAAAGAACTTGGTTGTCACATCGCAGATCAGAGTAAGACAGACAAGCCATACATGCTTTTAGCTCTTTCTATGAAATCTTCAAAGGTTTTTAGGCAAGAAGTATACACTATGCTGCCAAACCAAGCCTGCACGATGACAACTCTTGCAACTCTCTGTAGATGGAGAAAACTACTATTGTCTAAGAGAAAAGGCTTAATTTGGCCCTTCATCCTGCTTTTCCCTATATGATGACACAAAATTATCCTTGTTTCTTCTTCAAAAAAGTAATGATGCTATAATAATAAAATGCAAAGGTTGGGAAATTAGCAGCTTTAATGGTTGTTAATGGAAGGCATTGGATTTGTCACTCCTGAAACCAAAACTATTCAGCAGGACAGAAAACCAAAAATAAACAGTATAAAGCTACCACCTTAACAACACTGCTTTCAGACCTGGGGTAATTCCAACAAACATGGGCATGTTCTTAGCTGCCTGAACAAAATGCCTGTGTGTTCTACTGGAAAACAGCAGGCTGACACAGATGTATTCTTGTGCTCAGCTACGTGGGTTCATGTCTGTGTTTTGTCAGTCTGCACTCACAATTGCTTTCAGTGCTCTCCCATAAACACTGTGTGATTAGGACTGTTACTGACCAAATGAATGCAAGCCATCACTCTAAGACCAGTTACCAGCTCTCCTACATAACCTTTACATAGCATACATATACAGGTGGTATTCAAACCACCTGTAGTAACATAACCACTTTCTGCTGGGCTAAAAAGTATCTCTTTTTTCTTCTTCACTGTATTTCCCCTATTGATTCTGTGAAACACAGAGTAAAGTCTCTTGAGCAGTGAATAGAAAAAGTACTCTCTCACTTTGAAATCACTTGGTATACCCTGTTTCTCCCTGCTAAAGTCAGAAGTAACTAATCTTTTTTAAAAAAGAACAGATTTACTTTCCTTTGCCCAAGGCAATTAAAGATCCACTCTCGTAACAGTTTTTTGAAGGAGGTATGATATTACCCATCTTTTTATTTTGGTTTTGAAAAAACAGCTAGCTATATATTTATCTAAGTTTAAAACTGTGCTTTCTTGAACTTTAAGATTTTACACCCAAGCAGATGACTGTCATAATACCATCAGTTTTAATTTGTCTCATGGGCAAGAGTACACCCTGACTTTAGTATTTTTGGCTGGTTTTTTCATTTGTTTGTTTTGCTTGGTTTTGTTTTTAAATGCCTTCATCCATTCAGATTTAAACTCAACAACTCTCCCTTTCAGTAACAGAACTGAAGGTATGTCATTTTAGTGCATTTAAGCAATCACTTGTTACATCATGGAAAAGATACTGATAAAACTACGAATTTTGATGAAGTTATTACCTTTTAACGCTGTATAAAGGTTTGGTTGATGCTCTGCTGGTATCTCGGGTTCATTACTGTTATAAGCCTTTGCTTTTTCCTTTGTTAGATTCTCTGGAGGAAAGTAAATTGAAGGACTGCCTATCAGGAGGCAAAAAAAGAAAATATAAAAAGAAGATTGGTATAGGTGCCCTATCATTTGTGCTCATAACATCACAAAACTCAAAGACCAAGACACAGCTTCAGAATATACATGATCTAAACCAAGTGATTTTCAAGTTGTGATCTCCCAAGAGTTACTTACTTGAAAAGCTTATTCACTATATTGAATTGAATGAATACAATTAATTGAATTCACTACATTCACCACAGGGTTTGGCTTTTTTTTTTGTATCCTCTTTTTATTTATTTTTTGAAATTTTTTTTTTTTAGGAGCCCTTGGCTTAGAAATATTTCAAAGCAAGCCAGACATGAAGATACCAACTGCTGAGAACCAACAAATGCCTTACTCTAAAGGGCATCAGTGCAAACTGCTAAATATACAAGTATTAGTGTAAAGAAAATTTTGCCCATAGCTTTGGGCAAACAACTAATTGTGCTGTCTTCCACAGCTTCAGGCAGAGGGGCAAAGAGAGAGAAGCAAACAGAGAACATAAGTCCCCGTTTTACATAGTCCAAGCCATCCTTTAGTTAGGTCTTCTTCTCTCTCTTTCTTTCTCACTAACCATAACAGCAGTCTAGGGGACCTATAATTTAATCCCCTCATGTAGCTGGGAAGAATCTAAACCAACACCTCTAGATTGTTTGCCAAACTACACAGCCATTCAGATGCTAAAACTAACTTAGTTAATGTTAACTAAGTTAATGTAGTTAATTAACTACAAAGAATAAAGGCATGGAAGATGGCAAGAGTCACAGAGCAAAGGTCAGGGCTGGAAAGTCAGTCAAAAGCCAAACACCAGGAGAAGATGTTTGAAAGGATAAAGTGCAACCACATAGTTGCCCAGATTCCAGGTGGGAGAAAATAGTTCAGGATATGGAATGAAAGCCGTAATACAGCTGTGGAACAGAGACCATGACACAGTGATTATACTGAAGGGCATAAGCAGAGGAAACAGCAAAGGGAATAAAATAATTAGTAAAACTTTCTCTGTGATATTCACACTGGGCCTTTTTTTTTTTTTCTTTTAACAGTACTGGGTTCTCCCAGGGTTTAATGTATTTCTGTAGCTCTTTTACTATATGTGTGAGGGCAACACATAGCTTGCCACCTAGTGTTTATTAATTTTACTTCAAGAAACGAAACCATAGCCTTTTTCTAATATGTTCTGGCAGCTTTAGCATGCCAGTGTATACGAAGCATAAAAAGGAGGAAAAAACCCAAACCAAACCACAAATATGAACAAGTGAGAAAATTGTAAGTTTTAAGCAAAGATATTAAGTCACAGGTACAAATAGTAAAGTATTTACACATAGTGAGTGGGATACTGTATTTCCACAACCATCTTAAAAAGTTGTTAAGTGACTGATTTCCCATCAAGCTAAGAATGAAGATACTCAAATTACTTGATCTTCAGGAATGCCAAACAACATACCCATATTTCACTTTGTACTGAGGTTTTGCAAGGAAAATCTCACTAGTAGCAGTAATTAGTAATCACAAGACCAGGAAGATCTATGAATCTAAAAAAGGCTACTCACACAGTCCCTACATTCTAATTCCTCTACCTTGCTTTGCATCAATCAGTACTCTATGTCTCTTGAAGTGTTCTTAAAAGTTGCTGTAAAAGAGTAAGATTTAAATACATACAACTTCATTTCTCAAATGAAGACAGCTTGTGAATCAGCACCTTCTGTAACAATGGCTATCACCAACAGGAAGATTATTAGTGCAACCAGACAGCACATATGGCATCCCCTACAGAGAAAAGTAAACTCTCCCTTTATGAAGCTTAACTTTCCTAGAAATAGATATAAATTCCAGTCCAGACACGCCTGTTCTTTCCTTACATGGCATTAAGCCTCCTACCCAAAGGATCATTCCTGCCTCCCAGCTGTTGAAGATTTCCCAATCCACCTTAAATCTGTTAGCCAGGCACTTACTGCACAGTCACCTGCCAAGAAAGAGTGATCTTACTATACCCATTTTTCATCAAAGGTATTAGAAATCTGTGAGTTCATAAACTACAGGTTTATAAACCAAAATACAAAGCCACTATTTCAACATAATGGAACTTGTTCTTTTAAGTCTAGTATATATCTACCCCTATGGGTTCAATCTTTTTCAACAGAGATAAGCCCACAACACACTTGCTGGAATGCATCCACAGTAGCGACAGACACTACAAACTTGAGTGCCAAAACCACCCAGCACCCACCTTTAACTCATACAGTTGTATGCCCTACTTGCATATTTTAAGACAACTTAAATGGAGACTGCAAGAATATATATCTTTAGCCTGGTTCAGGGTTTGTAGGCTCTTCTAACCTTTTAGCTCTAGAAGCAAGTTTCCTAATCTATATTTAAAACCTCTAAGCAGATGCCAGAAACCAGTTTCTCTAGTTGTGGTTTTGCTTCCATTCTGCTCAGGGAAGCATGACAATTATGTCCTTATAAAAATCTATTCGGCCTGTCCTGCTGCCTCACAGACCCTGCATTCCCCTAAACTCTGCAGAAAAAAACAGTACCATACAGCTACAGGACTGCAAGGGGGAAAATTACATCTTCGTTCCTATATAAAGCATTAGGGTCATACTTTTATGCCTGCTGTGACTATAATGAAATACCACTGTTAAGAGTTTGGTGAGGTGAGGGGAGGACATTTCTCCCCCAGTTTCATTTTTAGAGATGCCTACTTAAAAAAACCCCACACCTCTGTAACTCCCAAAGCAGCCCAGCCACGTTTAAAATACCATGCATGTTAGTACTGTTAGATATCATTTGGGAGTAACAGCTTCCCACAGCTTTTTTCCAGATAAACCTCTGTACTTTCCCAAAGAAATACTCATAACCCCCCTATTCCTCCCTCAAGATGTTTCCACACCTCCTTCAAATTCTGCTTCTAAAGCATAATATTGGCAACATTTTTTAAGGACAGTGCCACATAACTAAGGCCATACCCTACAGCTGTAACAAGAGCTTGGTGAGAGCCCCTATCCATCTGAAAATTGCTACATACTAATAATGTACATAGTCCAACCCAAAACAGACCAACAGACTAAAAGGGAAGGAAATACAATTTACTTGCAGTTTTCTGATGGAATGACAGGCTAAAGACATGTGACTGTATTACATAAAGTTAACATCTCTCTGAGTTAGGATACGGTTTTCACCAGCTAAAGAAACAAGGTACCAAACAGAGCTAACCCAACAGCTTATCTAGTTCAATGTCCAAGAGCAAGTACTGATATGTGCTTGGTACTTCAGAGAAAGGCCAGGAAAGCCCAAATTACTCACTTCCTCATAAGCAACACTGCTCAGTGTATCAAGCAGAATCTCACACTGATCTGTTTTTGCAGCTCAAGATACTTAATTTAAATTCAGCCCTTACAAACCAAGCAGTATTAGTAAAATAAGTTAGTCCCTATTTTAATGCTGTGGCAAAATACTACTCCAGGTGACGCACTAGGTAAAACAGCCACCTAAAGGGCTTCAGCATGCTCTACATGCACCGATCCTTCTGGAAGGATAAGCACTCCTCATCTCTTATGTTTGTAATACAAACCACAGCGGGATTTATTCACTTGTATGCCAGAATCACGGTAAAACCCACAAAGGAGCTAAAACTCAATAAACTCAACCTCCTCCAGTCTTAGGCATTTCAGCACTTTGCAAACAGCATACATAGTAACCTCTCCAAGTTAAAGCCTACCTGGCGATCTACATGCTTTAATAGGGGGCCGAGTCAAGGAGTCCGGAATCCCAAAGTGATGCTCGTCTCCTGAAACGAGAAGCGGATGAGGGGAGCGGCAAGCCCGGGCAGCTCAGCTCAAGCCCACCGGACTCCAGCCTGACAGCCTTCCAGCAGCACCAAACACCCATTTCAGACTCACTGAGACGCCCCAGTGCTTCCAGCGGGGCTACCCGGGAGGGCACCCCCGCCTCAACATACCCCCGGGCGCCGCTGCGCCCTCCAGCAAGGCGGCCGCAGGGAAGCAGAGGGCGAGCCCTCCCGCCCCACTTCTTGCCGCCCCACCACGCCTCAACCGCAGGATCCACCGCAGCATGCTGCGCTCACCCTCCAGCGCCCCTCCGGGGCCGGGCTGGGCCACGGCTTCCGCCTCGGCCTCGGCCACCTCCGCCCGCGCCGCCGCCAAACGGGGGCTCTTCCGCCTGTGCTTCAGTTCGGTGGCGTCCGGCGGAGCCTGCCCATCGCTGTCCCCCACCATCCTGCCCGCTGCAGCCCCACGGCGCCGCCGTCCCCGCCGCCGCGCGCCCCGACCGCCAGCTGCTGCTTCTCCGCGCCTCGCGGGACCGAAGCTGCCGCCTTCCCGCGGTGGGGGCGGCTCCGCGAACCTCACTTCCCGCCGGGCCCGCCGCGGGGCGGTCCCAACCACCGGAGCTTCCGCCGCCACGCTGCCGGGTGCCGCGTGCGCGCGGAGGGGGCGCCGCGGCGTCACGTGGTAGAGCGGCAGGCCTGCCATGGCTTGCGCCGCTGCCTTGCGCCACCTCTGGAACGCGGTGTGCACACCCCTCTTCCCCCCGCAACCGTAACCCGCGTGCCTACGCAGCGGGACCGCCGCCGGTGCCTGCGGCCGCCGCCACGGGAGGAACCCGAGGGAGGCCGTGAGGCGGGAGCGGCCGTCCTGTGGCCCGGCTGCGCCGAGGCTGCCCTCCAGTGAAAAAAAATGAGGGAGCGCCTGGAGCGCCGAGCCGGCCCCTCGGCCGTGGCCTCCCCTAGGCCGGCGGGGCCCCGCGGAGGGCGGCCCGTGAGGGCAGGCCGGGCACGACCGGCGCGTTCCAGGCGGCAAAGGCCAGCTGCCAGCCGCCCAGGGCAGTGCGAGCCGCGGCGGCCGCGGCGGGCAGTTTCGCTGTCCCCACCTGAGGGCCGGGGCGTGCAGGGGCGCGAGCAGCCGGCGAGGTCCCCCCGGCTGGGGTGACCGTCCGTGAGGTCCCGGGAGCGGCCTCCCGTGTGGCAGCGCGAGAGGGTGGGCCGGGCCTTGCAGCGGGGCCGGCAGCGGGGGCCGCCGGAGGGACGGCGGCGGTCGGAAGGAGCGCTGGGTACTCCCAAGTGGAAAGTTCCCGCGCAGTACGGTCGGTGCTCACTGTAACGGGGCACGCACGGGGGCTGTACTTGAAACTGTTACATACCCGCGTGTCTGGTTAAACCAGGCGGTTTTCCCGTCTTTCAGCAGGGGACTGGTTTTTTCTGTAACTTGCACAGATGGTTACCGGGGCAGCGAACAGTTCAGGACCAGTTCGGAACCAGGCTGCTAAGCAAATAGAGATCTTTTTACAAATCCCAAAAGGTTTTACATGCTAAAAAAACCCAAACAAACCAAAACCCAACATCAAGGAAGATGATACTGTTATCTGTAGTGGCAGTATCTTCATTTCCCATGCTCTAAAATATGTATTAATATTTGATGTTAGTTGTTCTGCAGGATTGTAAATGGGTTAGGTGTTCTGTCTGCTCAAATGAGAAGGCTGGGTGAGGGAAGTGCCATTCAGTCTTGTCTTCTGCTACTATCTTGACTCTACATGTATTTAAAACCCCACGATTTTAATGCTATACTATTGCACCGTAAATATTCCAGGTTCATTTAGAAGCAGGTGAATATTTGTGAGAGACATTACGCATACCTCCTTCTGTACCAGCAACAGAGTACATGTAATTTTTTTTAAGATGTAAAAGCAGAACACGGATATTGAGTAATGTTTTCTAACGGAGAAATGAAAGAGGATGTAATAAATACCACATCAGGAGGTTTCAAAGTACAGCTGAACCATCATGCAGTTCAAATCAAGTAGAAGATGACCTGCTGGTGACTGGCTCATGATTCCTGACCGAGTGTGGAACTGCAGCTTCTACTATCAATTTATTCACAAGTTTCCAAACGACTACCTTGTGTAAATACTTACATAGCATGACCTTCATAATTCACCCGGTCACTGCTGATTCTCCTACAGATTGAGAGAAAATGTTTTTCCTATTTAAATAAAATCCTCTCTCAAACTTTAAGTTAAAAAAAGACTGGATTTGTTAAGTTACAATGCTATATCCCAGCTCTTATCCCATGACTTTGTGGATGCTAAAGGAAGACAAGCATCATAAGATAATGTCAACGTGCCTTTTTGTAAGAGTTTTGTGATGGTGGATGACTTCGTGTTATGGACCTACCAGTTAATTCTCCTGCCAAACTGTTGTTTGGGTTCTCATCCTGCACAGGATGAAGCTACCCCTTGACTTTGTCAAACACTTACCTCTTTCCTCACCGCTTGCTATGCTGGCATGCCACCACTGGTTTCATGACCTTTATGTTTCCATGATGAGGGCCCTCCCTCTGCCTTCTCCCAATTGTCTCCTGTAGTGAAGGGACTGGCTGGTTGTAAGGACAGAGGGATGTAAAATACTTTGATTTTCAAGACACCTTTGACACCTGCAGCTCCCATCTGCTTTGGCCTTGTTGGATATCTCTTATGGCTAGAAGCAGACCAAGTCAAATGTGCCATTGGCCAGGATACAAGATGGACAGCAACCAAGAGCAGGGTGCTTATGAGATCTTGGTCTCCATACATGAACCTCTCAGGCTTTTTCCTCCCTGCTTTGTCATTCTGTTGGTTTTACAGCCTCTACTGAACCCAGCAGGAGGATGGCCATGATAAAGGAATGTGCTGAATCTACCAGGGAGGGAGAGGATGGCCACCAGCATCAGAGTAGCTGTGTGAGTCTCAGAGGAAGCCAATGCCTTTCTGTGCTCCTGGAGAGAAGGTGCAATCCTGCGGTTGCTACATGCACTGTGCCCATACATGCCTCACCTTCCTGATATGACCAGCATCGGTATTGATACCTATGCACGTGCTCACCCCTTGTGTAGTGTGACACATGTGTTTCATAATTGCTCAGTTACAATACAGTCAAATGATGGACACAAAGTTGGCCATAGGGCAGGAGGCAGCTTGTGAAGGCCTGGGAAGAGACAGATGGAGCAGGGCACGCTCTGGCTGGTTCTGTCCCAGGGGCACAAGCAGCCCCTTTTCGGCTTGGCATCCCCAGTGGAAGTTGCCACCTCTGTGCTGCTGCTCCTTGTGCCTTTCTCCTGGCATGCCCTGCTCCATGCCGCTGCTTCGTATGAAACGTGGCCTGGGCAGGGGTGAACAGGGAAGAAGTTGGAACATACTTGTCCCCTGTGTGGGCACAGCAAGTCAGATCAGCACTTTTTGGAAAACGATTGCCCAAATGAGGCCAGAAGCAGCTGCACACACTCTCTTGACCTTTCCCCGTTGCAGTCTCTGGACCACACCGAACAGGGAGCACTGGGGGGCTCCCCACCCCTTACCCTCCAGGCTGATGCTAAAGACACTCCATTTCACAGCCCATGGCTCCCCATCTTCGCTGTACTTGCACAGTGTGACATTTCCAGAGCCCGGGGTTTGCTGGCTACATGTTTGGCTTTTTTTCTTTTTCCTGTGGTACTTTTAATCTACATAAATCAACTCTCAAAACAGTTCCCTCCTCACTGTCATTTAGTTTAAATCTGCAGCGCTATTACTTAATGCAGGAAGCTGACGGTCATCCAGTTTGCCAGAAAGAAACTGTGCACGATCGCATTCAGCAATATAGCTAAAGAAAAGAAGTTACAGTTTCCTGAACGCTCCCGAGAACGAGTGGGGAAAATCCGCCCGCCTTTGGTGAGAAGGAGGGAAGGAAAACTACAGCTCCCAGCAGCCTGCCGGCAGCCGGGGAAGGGCAGAGTTCACTGTCACGTTGACAGTGGAGGACTAAGGGTGTGTGTCGGGTGCCGGGGCTGTCCGGCCCCCAGCGGAGCCGAAGGGCCTCTGGAAGGGCAAGTGGGCGCGCTGGCCGCCTCCTGGCGCCCCTCTGCTTCACTTCGGCGCCCTGAGCAGCTCCGAATCTGCCCGGGTAAGCATCTGATTCTGCAAACCACTTTGTTCCTCTGACTTCCTTCTTCTGCCAGAGGCAGCAGCACAGGGAGGGGAGGGACGAGAGCCGGCGGCAGGGAGCAGCGGTTTTACACCCTCCCACCCTGCCTCCCAAATCTGGTGTTTAGCAAGAAAGGTCAACTGTAGAGACAGTGCGGCTGGGGGAAGGTCCCCCACGTCAGCTAGACGGGCTGCTGAAAAGGCTGGGCTTGAGATTTCTGTATGGAAATCCCCACAAACCACTCCCAGTGGGGAAAGCTTCTCAGGAGTTTTCCATGCTGCGTAGATTTCCACAGGCAGGTGTTGCTCTTGTAAAAGCCATCCACTTTCTGAAGTTGCACTAGCAGGCCAGCATGGCCATCCAGTCCCAAAGCACTTTAGCAGAGGAGGAAGTATTTCTGGGGGTGTAGGAGAGTCAGGGTGTTGTTCCATGTTCACAGCACCCAGCTAGGGCACTGCTGAGGGTCGGGTGGGGGTAACACTGCTTCACACAGGCCGGTCTGTTTCTGCGAGTGGGTTCACCTCCCAGCACCACTGTCTCCCGTTCTGATGTGCCAGAGGCAGGAAGGTAAGGTGGAACAGGCTCACTGCTCTATGTCAGCCTGGCTGTGGGATACCAGGTGCCTAGAAGCCCATGAGGCAGCCTGCCAAGCCCCAGGCTCCAGGCCTGCCATCTCAAGAGCGCATGAGTCCATCCAAGTCCAGCTGGGTGACAAACCGGTGCCTCCCTCCACTGGCTTGCCCCAAGACAGCAGCCTGCTGGGAAGCAAAATATCTAATAGCTCTTGGGCTAAAGGTTTCTGTTTATCAGCAGTATCCATCCATTTTCACACCACCTTGGTAATAGAGGAGGGAGTAGCCTCCTCATTCATGAAGACACCATGAATCACTGCTCCTATGTTTCTGGTTATCAGGTTTATGGGCATTTAATAGCAACTCCCAAGACCTAGACAGGATGGTGTCTGTGAGGAGGGTAGGATTTGATCAGCTACTCAAACAGCAGGGAGATACATCTCCTTATGACCAAAGAAGAAAGTGAAACAGAACGGTGCAGAAGCCAGAGCTCCAGGGAAGAAAGAAAATGGAAGAGAATCCAAGTGTGGATCTGTCTGGAGGTAAGTGAATCATACGCTTAACTCCATCTACTAGGAAAATCCCTTTGCAAGAAGACTTCAACAGTGATACAGAAAACCTAAACAAAATAAAAATAATAAAAAGACCCTCTTTTTCAGACCTAGAAAAGCAAGTTGCTACCTTTTTTTGAAGGGTGAAAGAATAACAAGTTAGTTCAGTTTTGGATTCCAGTCTACAACAGGTTTAGACTCTGTGTCCAGGATGGCAGCACAAGAAAGGCTAAAGATGCAGCTACTGCTGGGAGAGCTTTCTTCCCTGCATCCCAGTGCTTCCCATCTACAGATGCTTAAATAATAGGCCAGTTTTCCACCACCTATGGATGGAAAACCTCTGGAGGAGGCACAGCAAGAAGTACTGTTTGTACCCAGCTTGAACAGCAGGATACCTTGAGGTTCCTCCTGGTTCAGTTTCTACCATGTTCCTACATCTTCCATGTGCCTCATTATGACTACTATATATAAGTATTTCAGTGATACTGTAGTGCTATAACTAGTTCAGATCTGTCCTAAGTGATCAGAAGTTTTCCCATCATAATCAGCAACAGGGAATGTAAAAGTCATGCTCCAAAGGACAGCATGTTCTGACATGTGACAAGTGCAGGTTTTTCTCCGTTTTCAAATTAGTGGGGGGTTCCTTGCCATTTTTATCAGTCTTTATTCTAGTTTTAGCATAATCATTTCTGTCATTATAGTGCTTGATCACTCATAAGCAGTTTTCCACAAATAGTGCCTGAAATTTGAGCTGCACTGTTTGGTTTTGTAAGATTCAGAATATGTTACAAACACTTACTTTCAGCCTGAGAATTTCCCTATTGAATTATGCTCCACTGTTTGCTTTTAATTATATGTTACCATAGCTGTTTGGGAGAGCAGCTCCAGAACAGGAGCAGAGAAGGAGCATGAGCAGAGCTGACATTTACAATTCAGACAGATGCTTGAAGTGCTTTGGCATAACTGTTCCGGCCAGTTCCCGACAACAACCTTAGAAATTCTTCAAATCCATCACCTTAATTTGCCAGCCTAGGAAACCCCACTATCTGTGGAAGATGTGGTAACATATCCTACCATGTAATAAAAGAATTGCTTGCCCCAGCATGGCACACAGACTGGGGTTGAGTTAACTTTGCTCACAGCAGCCTGTACAGTGCTGTGTTTTGGATTTGTGGTTAAAAAAAACCAGTGTTGATAACAGCAGTGTTTTGGCGATTGCTGAACAGTGCTGGCACGGCATCAAGGCTTTCTCTTCCCCCCTCCTCTCCCTGCTCCAAGCAAATAATTTGGGGTGGGCAGAAGATTGGGTGAAGACCCAAGATGGGCAATGGGTTATTGCATAAAGTATAACATCAAGCTCAGCAACGAAAAACAGGGTACAGGAAGAAAGGGAGAGGGGGTTTGGTACAGGCTGGACATTGCTCAAAGAGCGGCCTGGCATCAGTGCACTTGTAGGAGATGGTGAGCTTTGCATTGCTTGTGGTTTCCTCTCCTTCACTTATGCAACTGTCTTGATCTCTAGCCATGAGTTTTCTCACTTTTGGTCACCTATTCTCTTCCCCATCTCACCGGGGGTAGACGTTTCTGAAATGCAAGAACTGGGAATTTTACAGGGTGATGGTACAGCACAGGATATTCTTGATTCCTGTATGGCTAGCTGAGCTTCTGAACTCTGATCTCAACAGCAGGGCCAGCCCAGGATGAGGTGCAGAGCACAGCAGAGCATCCTGTCCACCAAGAGCCCACCCAAGAAACACTTGAGCACCAAATGGCAAGCAGGTGGCCTGAGACCTCCTGCAAACTAGAGGAGGACTCTTCAGTATGTAAATCACCAACTCCTGATAGAGACACAATACTGTCTGATGTAGTTGGCCCCACAGCAGAGGAGAAGGTTCACCAGGAAACTGGAATAGCACTGGAAGAATCCGGGAAGACAAGTGATGGTGTCTCCAAAAGATGCCAGGAAGAAGATGACTTGGATGAAGGTGAGTCTCTCCCCATCCAGCATTTCCAAAAATGCATAAATGCATATATGATTCTATATAGAGATATCTGACCCAGCTAAAGTTCTGTGTTCACTGCCTTCTTTGTGTTCATCTGTATACAGAATCATAAAATGCATTTCCAAAAATGCAGGAGGGGGTTGTTGGTTCTTGTGCTGAATAAGAGCAAAGAGACTTTAAGTGTAGGTCTGCAAATTTTATTCCCCATAGCCAAGCTGTGCCATGATAAAACGAACAGCAAAGGAGACAGCCCTGTACAGCAGGAAACATGGGAGGACCAGGAGATAAGCAGGCAGTGTGAAAGCTCCTACACAGCAGAGGAAGATGCTTCGTCAAGAAGCAAGTCACTAAGCTCTGACAGTAAAGTGACACATTTGGCTGTGACTGCCACAGAAGATGTCACAAAGGACCTCTTGCCAGAGAAGAACACCAGTGCTCCTCTCCTAGATCGGGAGCCAGAAGAGAACATGGAGCAAGAAACACAGGAAGACAGATCCCAAGGCATGTTAAGGAACAGACGTGGGATGAAAGGTGAGCTGATGGCTGCATGTTGCTGCTCTTCCACTATTCACATGCCTACACTTTGCATAGGTGTTAGAAAAATGGTAAGGTGAAATCTCTAGTGCCTATTGTCAATTTTCCGGAGTCAAGCATGAAAGAAGGTATAAGAAATTATCTGGCTTCTCTCTTTCTCTCTCCTTTGGGTACTGTCCTGCATGAAATCACACTGCACTCTGCATTATCTTTCTCCTTCCCCTGCCCAAATAGCAGACTGTCAAGACTCAAAGCAGTATTAATGCAAAGCAGTATTGACTTCTAAGTCTTTCCCTCAGCTGGGAACTCCTGGCAACTCTGTTGCTTTTCTTATTACAACTCAATTTACCTGTTCCCTCAACTGTGAGTGGCACATTTCTTTTTCTTACTGTAGGGCACACATCCCCAAAGCCAGAGGCTCAGTCCTGCTTGCAGAATGTCACCACCCAAAACACAGACCAGGAGAAGGCAAAAAAGTCCCTCTTCCTGAAAGGTGAGGAAAAGAAGCTTCCCTTGCATGTTACTCATCGACTGGAAGGCCCTGATCCTCCAGGAACAAGTAATGAAGCACATTTAATAATTCTTCTCTCTTGGGACTTTTCACAGCCTTTTCTGAGGGCTTGAGGGAAAAAACATTCCCTTAAAAATAGGCTTTGTTTGAGCCTATAGTAATGGCTTTCATCCACTTCTGCATACACAAAAGCAGGCATACATGCTCATGAAAAGCATATTCAGCCTGCTGGGATTACCCTGGCATGCCCTGGGATATCTGATGCTACTACATTGATGGTTTCCCTTCCCAGTCTCCCTCTTTGTCATGGGGCCCCAAGAAGGAACTGTGATGCTGATCTGGAGAGGGACAGAAGCAGTTGTGTCTGGACCTAGCTGTCCTTTTCGGGACAGAAGCATGGTAGCCTTTGTTCACCTAGCACAGCTAGGAGGAAGGCAGAGAACACAACACTAGCTGAGTCAGACACCTCTATAGAATCATAGAATCAGCTAGGTTGGAGAAGTCCTTTAAGATCATCACGTCCAACCTTTACTGAAGGACTGCCAAGTCCCCCATTAAACCATGTCATTATGTGGAGATAGCTGCTCTGAACAGCCACAAACCTTAAAGCAAACAGAGAGGGTGAAAGAGAAAAAAGCTTGTAGACAGCTGCAATTTCCTCAGGAAATTTTGTGCAACAAAGCTGTGGCCTTGCCTCCATCTCTGGAGCTGTAGCCCCCCCATCTGGTGGGTAGGAGCATGGGTCTCAATATGGACAGAGCAGCTGCTTCATTCCTGGGTCCCCAGAGAACATGTCAATCTGAACCACTTTCCTAGTGTAGGGGAAAAGGTCTGAAATGAGAAAAAAGAACCTTCATAGCTACTTTCTAGCATATCATTGCAGGTCACTTGGGACTGACTTCTGTTCCCCATCTTGGGTCTCTCCCCTGTTGAACAGGGCTTATCACCTTGAGCCTTCTATTGCTTGGTCTCTGCATCCTCTGCTTTAGCAACCCAACCTCCAGTTCCCAGCAAGCCCCCAAGAACCCCACGGTGGAGGCATTCCTATCCCAGTTCAACCAGCTGCAGGAAAGGTTTCCGGGGCAGAGTCCTCAACTCTGGCTTCGTGGGCGCAAGTTCCTGCAGAAGCACCTCAATGCATCTCACCACACGCAGCCAGCCATCGTTATTTTCACAGCTGCCCGCAAGGGCGAGCAGACCTTGCGATGCCTTAGCACCCATGTGGCTGACACCTACTCGGCTGCCCTGCATGGCAGCACGGTCCAGATTGATGGCATGGGGAAATCCAGGCTCCAGAGTGACAAGGCCAAGCTGGAGGTGGACATGGAGCTGAGCTCAGCTTTCCAGGCTAGGAGCCGTGCTGCAGTGATCCACCGCTTTGAGTTGCTGCCGGCAGGGGCCACCCTCATCTTCTACAAGTATTGTGACCACGAAAGTGCTGCTTTCAAGGACGTGGCCCTGGTGCTGACTGTGCTGCTGGAGGAGGAGACACTGGAGACCCACATCAGCCTCCAGCAGGTGGAGGAGAGTGTCCGTGACTTCCTCTGGGCCAAGTTCATTGACACCAGGACCCCCAGCTCCCACGACCACATGGACTCCGACAAGCTCAGTGGGCTGTGGAGCCGCATCTCCCACCTGGTCCTACCGATCTACCCAGTGCAGGCCATCGAGAAGGGGGGCTGCCATGTCCACACCAAACCCTAGGGGCAGAGGCTGCCAGAGCCCCAGAGGAGGGTTGGACAACAGTCCTGTCAACTCTGGTGCAGGCATACACAAACAGTGCTATTTCTCCTCAATTTGTTTCTCGCATCTTCCTGGAAAGTGTTTGACAGGTATAAGTTGATTCAGGCCATTTGCCAGCCTGAAGGTAATAGATTGCACACTTCCTTCTGGCAGATGGGAAGAGTGGGTATTCTAGACTGCTAATTGCACAGTACATTGCTGTGTGGGGAGGCAGGAGGGAAAACAGGACTTTACAGGTAGCATTTCTATCAGAAGATACACAAATAACATACACAACTATCATGCCAGAAAGATACTTCAGTATCTCTTTCATTTCTCCCTGCCTCTTAGTTTGCTAATGTCATGTACATTGGTCTCAGAATGTACTTTATCTAGAAGGTTTCTCTCCATTTGCAGAGTGCTGCTGAAACACAGGAAGGTCAAATTCCTCAAAGCCCAACATTTTGAAGGCAGACTTCAAAAAGAAAACTCATTTGCTAGTCAGGGGTTTGACCAGTCAGTCCTGATAGGGTCACACTTGCACAGACAGACTGACACCTTGCAAAGACCAGATCCTAAATATAGAATGTTCAAACAAGTCTGCAATTCAGAAATCCCCTAAACATCAATTAGAAGAAATTTCAGAGAGCAGTGAAAGAGAAACTACCTCTGATTGCACAGGTAAAAGAATGAGTAACACAGTTTAACTTATTCTACCTCTTTTAAAAAACATCCACTCTTGATCCCTTTGCTGTCACAAGACTATGACTCTATCTTTGGGCTGATGCATCAGTTTTGGTCCTACATGATGGTCTCTGGGTCTCTGATCCGTGTGAGGACAGGAAGCCTGTCTCTCCCCAGCTAACTTACTGATGAATGTAGATGTTAGCATTGATATTTTTTTCAGATCACATAGGGTAGCACTCCAGGTCTTTGCCCTCCAAAGGTACATTTGCCTCCCTGACAGGCAGCTGATGTTCTGGCATATGCTAAAGCAACTAGGAGCAGAGCTGGTATTAGCTGGTAAAGACAAAATCTCTCACATTGACACTAAAATTCCCCAACAAAGCAAGTTGG
This sequence comes from Psittacula echo, assembly GCF_963264785.1. Taxonomy (NCBI): domain Eukaryota; kingdom Metazoa; phylum Chordata; class Aves; order Psittaciformes; family Psittacidae; genus Psittacula; species Psittacula echo. The sequence goes on from NC_137740.1 coordinate 22,866,697, forward strand.
TTTCTTACTGTGCCTCCTCTTCTGCATACCAGGAGGAGAGATCCGAGCCCTGGAAACACTGTGTTGCCCCTGCACACTACACTTCTGCAGGTGCTCTGGGACTCTGGGACAGAGCAGCCAACTCAGGGAACACCTCAGGGGTAGGTGCAGGTTGCAGCATTTATAACAACACAACGACCTACCCCAGGTGTCAGACCCTCGTGCCTACAGAGCTGTCTGCCAGGGAAGGAGCAGCTGTAGCAGAGCATATCTTATTTCTATATAAGCAGCACAGACTGGGGCCTTACAGAGCCAGGCTCTGTATCCGAACAGGACACAGATTGAGAACACTATGGTGTTTTTACAAGCAGTACATGTGAGTGCTCCTTAGAGCAACTGGACCCTGGTGCTGTCCAGGTCTCCTGCAATGGTGCCTTGCTGATGTGCCCCACTGATGGGTCAGCTGAGGTACAATCCTGCACCCTAAAACCACAGCCTGTCTCTTCTTTCGTCCTGCTGCGTGCCTTGACCTCTTTTAGGAGATTTGTGGCCACTAACTTGGAGGAGGGGACAAAACAAAGGAAGAAGAAGGGGTTATTTGTTCATGTTCTAGTCAAAGGACAACTTTGTTGGTTGGGGACATGAAGACACAACCAAAGAGTTTTATCCGTGACAAACATTAGGCTAGATGTGAGAGTTCCCTGCTGGAGCTCAGCATCAGCAAGGCAGCCCAGGGCATGATTTTGTACAAGATACAGGTTGCTTCCTCCCCTTCCTCCTTTTTATTCCTAAATGCTACTTTGGTAACAGAAAATACTGTTTCTGATCTGCACGGTTCAGTATGGGTGTTGATGTAAGAACCAGCAGAGCATTAATCATGTTATGTCAATATCTTGAAGGAAGTCTGTATTTTAATGTTATCTCACTCTCAGTTTTATGCACTGTTTTTGTAATGCATAGCCAGGGTATGCAAGGCCAAATTCACACTGCTTGGGCACATCACTGTAAGCTTCACCCACCCAAGCTAGTCTAATACAGAGATAGATATTTTTATGACCTTTTAAAGACAAACTATCTGCTTGCTTCTGAACCAAGACTTTTATTTAAAAATAAATAATGAGATTGTGAAAGAAACCAGAAGTCCTCAAAGTGAGACTGGAGTCTTACCATACGTATTCTGGTTTTGTGATTGGTTGGTTTATTTGCTTGCTTTTTTGCTGGTGGTTTTTGTTGGGGTTTTTGGGGTGTTTTGGTTTTGTTCTTTTTTTTTTTTTTCCCACCCACTAGCTATTTTCAGTTTATTAAGGAAAAGGGATCATTAGATATTAGACAAAGGTTTTTTTAGGTCAGGGATATATTTGTGCAAACAAATCAAATATTAGCTTTTTCCAGAAAAAAACCAAACTTTTTCTCAGTTATTTGGGGCAAACATTTGCAGCTTTTTCAACTAAAGCAAAACTAAAACCAAACCCCCAAACAGCCGCTGAATTCAACACAGACTGGAACATACTGAGGTTTGCGTAATGCTTAATGATAATAATTAAACTAAAATCCATGGAGAACTGAAATATTCAAGAAATACAGAAAGCAAATAGTTCTCATTTCAACACCCTTGATCAGATTGGTTCCACCCAATGTCACACCATGTCAGCACACACAAATTCTTATATTTGTGATGAATTACTTTGCCCAGCTCTGGCCTAAACAGAGAAAAGGCTGAATGAAAGAGGATTTACCCTTTCATTCTGGATTTTCTTCAGTCCCTGTCCAGGCCCTGACAACCTAAATACTCATAACATTGGCATCTATTTTCACATAGATGTTCACGTGATCGATTGCCAGAAGTAAACATCACTCGTCTCCTGTTGTCTGATGCAAGAGAACAAGACTTGGTCCTAGCCCAAAGATTCAGATGAAAGTCTGATGTCACCAGGTTAAGTGACTGGTGGATGATGAACCCAGGCTGCTTTTTTAGTCTTGCACATGAATTCAAAAGTGAGTGCAAAGGGACCGGCTGAACAAGCTGAGAGCATCTCCAGGCAGAAGGATGCACTGGTATTTTTCCCCTAGATGGTGTGCTCACCATAGAATCATAGAATAGTTAGGGTTGGAAAGGACCTTAAGATCTGTGTTAGTAAAGAGAATCATCATCCTCGTACCTGCTGCAAAAAACAGGTTGAACTGGGAATGGGAGTGGTGCCTGCCAGGTGACACAGAGGTCGTGGAGCACAAACAGAGAGCAGATACACCCATGGCAGCTCAGGAGGAGCTAAAGCTTCCCCTTCCCAGGCTGTGACAGGTCAGCACAAGACCAGGATGAAGCCGGACATGGTCCAGCTCTGCAATATCGCAGGAAAATTATTCTTCCCAGGCCTAGTTCATAATCTCTCTGGGAACATCTCTTCCTGCACATACACATCACCCAAGCCCAGCAAGGCCATGGGTTTGGCTGGAGCTTATCAGTTGCCTGCTGTTACATCAATGTGAAAAACGAAATTATTTTTCAATTCCTGATCTTAAAGAAAAAAAAAATAAATCTTACTCTACTTGGCCTATTAAAGCATTCCGCTACCCAGCTATCCTTTTTTTTTTAGTACTGCTCTCTGCAGCAGTAGTTCTGCAGGGAAGGATGTGCTGTCACAGGGTGCTCAACAACCCTAAAAAGCACCTTGAAAATTACACAGCAGCTCAACTGAGGGGCCAAACAGTTCTGGAAAGCCAGTCTGGACTGCACCACCACAAAATGAGCACTGATAACGTGTGAATGTGTCACTGCCTTGTGATAGGACATAAACTTATCATCCCCAGCATTTAAAGGCAAGTGGCTCAGCCAGCGCTGCATGGGCTTGGCATGCCACCTGGCTCTCTGTGCAGCATCCCTGTCCCTGCAACTGGCACATCATGCCACATCTCTGTTTGCCCCTCTGCACCAGCACAGGCTAAAACTGGAAGAAGGCAGGACGTAAAGAGACAGGTAGTGAACTCAGCTGAACTACATCTCTCCTTTTGAGCTTTAACCTCCAGGAGCTCTCTGACAGCTTAACTCTCCTGCAGTTCCGTGCATGGGCAGGCTCTGCTGCCAGAGGGCTGGTTTGTTGGGAGTCATTTTTAGGCCTACAAAACCTCCACTGTAAGAGAGATTTGCATATACCGGGAGCTTAACAGTTTTTTTATTTCCCTCCTTCACCTTTCCAGGGGAAGCAGCCATACAGTGAACTGCACAAAGGAGCTTGGCATCAGCCTGTGGGATGTGGATCTAAGAGCCGGCAATGAAAAGGCTTGAAGAATACAGCTTGCAAGTGTATTACCCCCACAGGGAGGAGGCAAAGCCATGAACAGACCTCCTGCTGGCCTCTCCCCGCTTTGGCTGGAGTGTGCAGTTCTGCGCTGGCCGAGCGAGGGCACTCGAGAGCTGAGGATCCTCTCAGAGCCTGAGCAGAGGCAGCCCCGTGGTTCAATACAAGGGATGGAAACAGCCTCCCCACACCACACATCCTTTCAGATCTGCTTCATCCTCTGCCCCAGCAACCTAGGGACCACTCAAACACCTCCGGGAAGCAGTTTCAGGTCGTGGTGATCTCTACAGGAAAGTAGACCTGGCCTCTTCCCCCAATTACAGCTTGAGCTGAATAAAGCCACAGTTTTTTCTATGTTAACAGAGCTGACCCCTCAGAGCTGGTCAGAATGATAGAAAGAAGGACCAGCCATTTCCCTGGTCAGGGCTTGAGTCTGCAGTGGGAAGCCTTGGACCACACGGGTTTTTCCACAAAAGGGAGAGCAAAGTCCAATTTTTTCTGCTCCAAGAACCAGTAAGGGGCATCTGTGCTGGGGCAAACACCAGGTAAAGCCAACTGAGTTACTGTGACTGTTCCGCCAGAGGTATGGACTAAAAACCAGTGCAGCGTTCTGCAAGACTGCTGTCAAAGACAGGCTTCCTCCAGCAGCTTGGCCATTGGGAGGAAAACACACACACTCAGGGAAATAAAGAGGTCCAAATACCTTTACACTTCAGGTGCATCTCTCACATGCATTTTTTTGAATTCACAACCTCTATAATCATGATGCTGAAACTTTCCCTGTTTGAAGATAGCTGCCATCTTGACATCTGCAAGTGTGTTGTGAGGAGAATAAATCCCTTCAGGTAATGTTAAAGGATGGCATACTCCAGTCCTGCAGGACCTGCTGCAACAGCAGCCACAAACACTGGTTCTCCTTTCTAGAGGCAATATGCCTTGATTCCTCTTCCTGACTGTGTTTGGAAGCTTTTTGGAGAAACAGTTGGCTGATGAAACACAATTCAATGAAACAAGAAGTTGAAATAACCCTAGGCAACTTCCAGAGGGCAGGAGATGAGCACAGATCATATCCCCACAAGCAGCCCGTATGTCCAAATGTGGCTGGCACCTCCAGTGAAACACGCTGGCTGGCCCCAGCTCTATTTTGGTTATGGAGAGACTGTTAGGATGAAACTATATGGCTCTGCTCTTGGGTGCCAATAAAGGGGAGATCCTCAACCTCATAAATCCTTTAAACATTCCCTGGTGTTAATACAGACCTACTTTCTGTTAATAGGGCACATGAAACTGGGAAGCAGCACAGGAAAAGCCCTTTTCAACAGTAAGGCTGATTGCAAGACCACAAAGAGCTGCTGCACATGCAGAGCTCAGCCTGCTCATGTACATAATACAGCAGAACCAGCTGGCCCAGTTAGAAAGTGGCAAATTTACTTTAAATAAAGACAGTAGGGGAAAAAATACAAATTGAGAGAGGTGGATTGGAAATGATTACAAGACTGGAAGCTGGTTGTGGCTGCTGGTGATGGTTTTATTAGCAAAGTTTTAAGTGTATTAATAGGTTCAATACACTACCAGACCCTTCCATATATTGATTAGTGGGGGCTGGGTTCTCAAGACTAAGAGATAACCTTTATCTCCTATACCACTGCTCCCACATTGACTGAGATTATTCAAAATGTACTCTGAACATCAAGAAAACAACCATGCTGCTTAAACTCATGGTGTAAAATAGCAAGCAGCATCTTAAGAGTGTCTTGCTGCCTTTCATACAGCACTTGCATCATCCCTGTGAGCAGAAGAGGCTCAAGACTTGTGCTTAAGAGACGCAAACTGGCCTAGCCAGAAAGGTCAGGAGAGAGGGCACAGAGGGGCCCTGGAGGGGAGAGCACTGAAAGCCACCTGGATTTGCCCCATCACACTCCCTTAGTGCCTCACATGCAGATCCCCCTCCTCAAATTGTCTTTGCACTGAACAGCATACAACAGCCTGTTTCTGCCTCCCGGGGCTTCTGCTCATACACTGGGTTTGAGCTGTAGAACATAAGGCACACCATAACTCACATGAGACCTGAACTGCTACTGACTCCCTCACTCAGCTGGAGCCAGACACACTTTTCTTCTTCAGCACAGCCACTCCCCCACCTCACTGCCTCTCCACAGCTTTGCTTATCTGCAGTGCAGCAGCTGGGTCCAGAGGAACATTACACAGGGCTGCAGCAGGGCAGGAAGGCCAAGATTTGACTCTGAAGCTTCCTCCCCATTTGTAGAAGGCAGCTAATGATGCAATCATGCTATTGTCAGTGCTCCTCACTCTCATTTTCTCTAGATGGGTCAGAAGAAGATTGCTCCCCTCCTCTCCTTGCCTTGCCCCCTGCCTGCTAGCAAACAGCTTTGATCGGAGCTCCCAGTCGCACCCCCTGCTGACACCCCTCCATCATTCCTCTCCCCTTCCTTTCCTCCACCTTGAGGCTGAAACCCTTGGTAGCGAGAGGTGTGGAGTGCTTGGATCACCTTCCTACACTAATTACAGACATCTGGCAGGCAGGAACTGCTGCTGCCCAGGTGCCTGACCCAGGTCAGGGACACCTAATGCCATTTTTGTACAGCCTCTGTCCATGGCTTGCAGCAGCTGGAGACTCACAGGATATCATCAAGAGCTGTCTTCTGATCACAAGCACAACAAATGGGGATCCAGAAAGGAGGGCAAGTAAATTCATTCTTCTTAAGTTACACACTTGACTACCTCAGTGTTCCAGCCTGAAAGCAGCACCTGGAGACAGGCATCGTCAGATTTCTTTAGCCTGAAAGGTCTCAGAGAGCTTATGGAGGCTTCTGAGGTGCCATTGCATCTTCTGAGAAGGCCTCAAGCAAAGAGCAGACTGCTGGAGTAGGTTCAAATGGTCTGATTTTGCACCTTGCTTTTGTAGTTACTGCCTAAGGTCAAGATGCACAAACTGAACAACTTCCATGTGTGGCTTAACTGCACTTTAGTATGCAAGTTAACAAACCGTGGCGGAGATCTGGGGGCCTCTGGGCAACTATATCCTCTTTTAGTATGGGCCAGGTCATCGGGCCCACTACCCACACAGGCACAATTCATTTGCAGCGCCAGAAACAGCAGCTCTCCGTGTCCCGGGTCGTTTCCCTCCTTCCCGGCACGGAGCACACGCTGCCCTTCAGCCCCAGCAGAACCAAAAGCGATGCACCAAAAACCATAGCTTGCCCAGAAAGGGCAGGAAAGAGGAACTGAGTAGAGCAAATGTTTTTTCGTGCAGGAGGAAACCAGCGGAGGGAGGACTTCGCTTGGGAGCGCGGGGTGTGCGCAGTGCAGGAGGCAGCGTGGATGGCTGCGGTTCGACAGGGACGCTCTCTGCATCCCGCCGCTGCCGGGAGACGCTGCTGTGAGCTACGAAGGAGCCGCAGAAAGCGGCGACAGAAACCGGTGCTGTGCCGGGAGCCGGGACCGGCAGCGGGCAGGGCGGTACGAGGCGGCAGGCCCAGCCTGCCCGCCCCGGCCCCGCAAGCTCGCAGGCGAGACGCGGGACCGAGCCCCGGGGCGGCGGGTCCTGAGAAGCGCCCGGCCCCCTGCCCCCCCGCTGAGCGGCCGCGCCGCGGGTCGCCGCCCGCCACCCGGCAGGTTGTAAAGTCATTAACTGCCTCAGCCATGCCGGCCCGCGCTCCGGCGGCGGCTGCTCCTGCCATCCGCCGCTGGTGGGCCGCCGCGCCGCCTCGCCGTCTCCTCCGCGGCGGCGGCACCGGCAGCGGCAGCAGCAGCAGCAGCAGCAGCAGCGCGGCATGGCCGCCGCTCCCCACCGCCTCCGCCTTCTCCTCTTTCTCAGCGCCGCCGCCGCCCCCTTCGGCGCTAAGGTAAGCGGCAGCGGGTGGGCCCGCGGCGGCGGAGCCTCCCTTCGCCCCCTCCTTCCTTCTTCCCTCCTCTCAGGGAGCCTCGGTGGGCCCGGGGCCAGGAGGGGCGCTCCTAGCTGGCGGGGCCGGTCCTGGCCACCGCGGGCCTGCGCGGGGCAGGGAGCGGGTGGTCGCCTTACGGGATCGACGGCCCGTCGTCCTTCGCCGTAGGTTTCTGGTTCCTGCAGGGGATAGCCTGGACTTGGGGGTTCCCCCGCTGCCCTCCTTCAGCCTTGAAGTGCTTGAGGAGGGGGTTTTGTTGTGTCTTCCCCCAAATTTACCCCAAGGACCAGACGCTTTGCCCGTTGCCCAGAGCCTGACTATATAAAAGGCTGACGAGGGATAACGATGCCTGAGGAAGCTTCCCAGCACCACGTGAAGGACCACGGGGAGCAGGGCCTTTCCCTGGTGGGGGGCTTGCCAGAGGCTGCCCCCCATGCTCATCTCTAGCAGAGGGCTGACTCCAATTTAGGGCTGAAAACAGACTTTGATCCTCCCTGCCCCTCCTGCCACCCCATGCATGGGTTCAGTCAGCAGCTTTCTCTGCTAAGTGGGGTGCATGTCCGGGCACTGAAGCCCCACGCTCCTCTCATCTCTGCTCTCCTCCATAAAGGACTTTCTCAGCCTGGCCCTCCTAGCAGCACTTTTTTTCCACAGCAACACTAGAACCCCTCTGCCAGTCCCCTTCTCCCTGAGGCCCAGCCTGGGAGAATTGCCCCTGTTACTGTGGCAGGGAGGCAGAAATCCCAGCTTTGCAGGGCACCGGCTGTGCCCCTGCCTTCACGGGTCACTGCGTGCATTCTGGCTCAGCGCTCCTGTTTCCCCAAGGGGAACCCAGCCAGATTTCTTTGCTGCTAAAGGGATTCTGCTTTGCAGAAGGGAAAAGAGGGTTTGGGGTTGTGTTTCCCACCCCCACAAGCCAGCCTCCATCGTGGTGAAGCACTCTCACAGGAGCTATTTTAAATGCAGAGAAGACCAGACAACAGCTTTACTGTGTATAATCCAGGTTTAAGGAGCAGCAGCATCTCCTGGTTTGGGGTTATCTTAATTTTACAGTTGAAGTGTCTTATTTCAACTTTGTTTTACCTTCACACACATCCACTGCCCATTCTGTTTACCCCTTAACTATAGGGCTAAGTCAGAGAAAACTTCAGGCAGAGCAAGCTGGGTCAAGTTAAACAGATGTGAAGTCCTTCATTTACGAGTGACCTGGATGGACTCCTCCATCAGCATGTGCATGCAAGCCTTGGCTGGTTCTCTTTGCCCCCAGCAGCTGTGTTTGTACAGCACCTAAGCTGAGGGCATCTGGATCTGGGAGAAGGGCTGCTGAGCTTTCCCCAGGACAAACACACACCAGTACTGTTGCCAGGTCTGCCCTGAAGACTCCCTTACTCCAGGAGAATCTCACAGAGCACTTTGATCAAGGATTACACAGTGCAAGTTGGCCTAGCAGATGTTCCTAGTATTGATTGGCATCTCCAGTGCTAGCCAGTGCACAAAATGGTCATTCGGTAATTAACCTACAGTTTCTCTTGCTGTCCTGTTTTCTTTATACAACATGATTATACAAAAAGTGTCATAGAAAGCCTACATCTATAGATAGGGTAAGCAAATTCCTTCCTATGTGGGGCTAATTGGATTCAGTGCCTCTGAAAAAACTGACAATGAGATGCCTCTCATACACACTGCCTGTTATTCACTTCTTCCCCTTCATAGATTTCCATCCTTTTTACCACCACCTTGCCCCAGAATGAGTTAACCCACTTGAAGTGAAGAACCTAACTGACTTGGATCAAGTATTTTGTAATGACGTGCAGCATTTGCCTGTGAAATTTCTGTCACAACAGGGTTACGAACAGTACTTTATAGTTTTCCACTGGCTTCTGTTCACTGGTTTTCTAATTTGCTACTCATCTGCACCTCATTGTATGTCTAGATTTCTGTTACATGCCTGCTGCAGTATTACATCTTTAGCAAGCTAACATTTACACCCAGATTAATGTTCTTCCTGATCCCCTAAAACTTATGCTGCATTGCTGATTTTACCTCAGGATACCTTCCCCTCATGGAAGACTCCTCAGATACCTTGTTTCAACTTTTCTAAAGAAAATTGGGTTTTGTGTCTGCTTCCAACACTGAATCTCTTATACAAACCATTTAGCCTACTCAAATAGGATAAAACCATGACAGGATGAGAAGCAGCTTTACACAAACACCAGTTCTTTTGTAAAACATTAAGGCATAATTGCAAATGCTATTGTCGTTTTTTTCAGGGCTGTGGTAGAATCTCTCACCACAGCTTTAGTCAGAGAATGACATGGGGAACTCAAAGAAGGGGAGTTGAACATGATAATTCATTTTCAGATAATAATCTGACATCCATTCCAGGCATTAAATCATCTGAAGCCATTTAGTATTTCAGTAAGTAGTGTGTGTGGTTTGCTGTAGAGAGAAGCCTCTCAGTAAAGGGATCATGGAAATTTTTGGTGGAGGACATACAGTTAATAGCCTCAGAAGAAGTCTGTGAAGAATTTATTTCATTTTCAGCTGCTGTTTCTAGTAGTCTTACAAGCTTAGACAGGGCTGAGCAGGACAGTTTATAACAGCTACTATGCCCCTCAGGGGTAGGCCAGTGCCTAAGGCATGCCAGGCTGCAGCAGGAGAGCTTGCCCCCCAAGCTCCTCTATTAAGGGAACTAGACAGGCATGTTTGTGGTCTCTCTTCCCAGACAGCATTTTTCCAGGACCCAGGCTCTAATGAATCTCAAGATTAGGCACAACAATAAGCAACACAGGAGACTGGGCCACTGACACAGTAATTGCAGTTTTTCCCAGGTTTCTGGGAAACCCAGGATAGCTTAGAGCTGATCCAGGGCATGACAGGGAGTCAGTGGAGAATTTATTTTATCCCTTTCAGCTCTTCAGAAAGACCACCTGGAAATCTGATAGGATGTCAGTCCAAGCCCACCCTTCTTTGCAGGACTGAAGCATTTTGTTTGTGTCAGCCTTTGTTTGGCAGGGGGGAGAGGGGAAGCAGCTGCTGGGGCTTCAGTTAGGCTGAAAAAGCTTTCAGTGATGCTGGCTGAGAGACTGACATTTCTGCTATTGGTGAATCTGGAGACAGATATTTTGTCATCAGAAAGTTCTCTGCAGCCTGGGGTTCAAAGATGTGGTTCCCCCAACAAGGGGACAGGAGGACAACTCTCACTTACTCAGTTGCATGGCCTCCCATGTAGGTGCAGAAGCACAGAAATAGCTTGGTTAACCTCAGAGAGGAAGAACTGCAGCTATATAATCACCAGTGCCAAGCCACAAATGCCCCAGGGGAAATTCTTGTGGAGAGCACCTGGGTGAACTGGAATATGGTCCCTCTTTTCTACAGATGTAAATTCTAGGCCATATATTCCCCATTACCTAAGGAATCACACCTGACCCTCTTACCTCCTTTAGGCAGAGCCCTCACTCAAGCCCAGACAGAGCCAGCCTTATAAAGACTGGACCAATGCACATTTCCTGCTCCTTTGTTTCTAGCCTGCTCTGTCTCTGTTATTTGCAGAGTGCAAATTAGAGCAGTTCCAGCATCTCCTACAACAAGGAGAATGCAGAAGAGTTGTTTTTAAACACCTTTGATTTATCCTACAAGGAGGAGGTGGGGGAGAGGAATTCACATGGCCAGAAGGTAACTCTTGGGATTTGCTGAGGGGCTTGGGAAACTAAAGCTAGGAGCTAATCTAATCTGGAGTCCTTCCCACAGTCTTTAATTTACTATCTGAAAATTTGGAAAATGCAAGTATCACTAATGAAAAACAAGAACCATTTGTGTGTCACGGTTAGTGCAAATTTATTTCTGACAGCACAGATTGAAACCAGCTGTCCCAGCTCTAAGTACCTGGAGTTTCCCCCTCTACGTCACCAGGCCTAGGACTCTGGTGTAGTCATGCTCTAAGTCTTACTAGTCAAGGGGACAGCTCAGCATTGTCCTTACACAAGAAAATAAGCATTCCTAGGCAAAGACCGGCAAGGGAGCTTGCTCATGGAAAACCTGAGAGCCAAATCAATCTACTTTAAAAGTGATTGGTTACTCCAGTGCAATGAGGAAGAAGGAGCAGGATTTATGGATATAGGGAATAACATTTTATTTTTAAAAAAGGTTTTGCCTAGCATCCTTCAATAAATCTTGCTTTGGGCTCCTGTCATTCCTGAAAGTCCCAGTGTGGAGAGAAACGTATCTTATTCTAACCATAAGAAAGAGGCACACAAAGGGAGAGATGCTGATCTTCCCCAAACATGCCAAATCTCCTTGCATCAAGGCAAAACACCCAAGAGCAGTAACCCAGAAAAGAAGTCTGCAACTTTCCACCACTCCAGATACACAAAGTCTTTTTCATATCTAGGGATAGATCAGTAGAACAGCCCATCTAACTTCCCTTCTCCTGTTTCCTTTCTGCCCTTGTCTTGCTTATTTGGATTGTAAGATCTGTGGAGCAGGATTATCTTGCTGGTTAGAGTGTCAGATTTTTATTGCCACCTGGGGAAAAGCTGTGTAAATATTGCAGCTTTTAGTCCACATACCTTCTCCCCAGGCTGTCCATGCATCTCATGCAACTATTTAGTGAAGTCGTAAGACACAAGCTTTGATTATTACCCCAGCAATGGGAGAATCTGTATTGTGCTGAGCTCTCTGGACAGACACCAGTTAAATCATTGGCATTCTCCATCCCAACAATTGTGAAGAGGTCTTTCGCTACAGGCCTTGAGATGCTTATCACAGAGAAGCATAGAAGAGGTCAGGGAAAGAGTCTAGCCAAAAATACCTTTGATTTCTTTCATTTCTAAGTGTGAAAGCAACATAGTCAGCATTTCCATTTACAGTCTGATAGTATACAGTCAGACAAAAATTGTCATAGGAAATAGGTTGAGATGATCATTTGGAAGAAGAGAACAAGTTTTTTTTTGAAAACATGTCTACTTCCTGTAAGCTTAATTTTTCTCTCGAGCAGCTCAGCTGCTGACCACAGCATTTGGTCCCTGTCAGGCAAGTCAACTCCAGCCAGAACATGTAAGTACAGCAAAGAGTTTTGCCATATTATTGTTTTCAAAATTTAACTATTGTAATCACTAGAGAGTAAAGCATTGGGTATTATGGTGCTTTTCTGCAGCAGAAAAGGTTACTTCCTGCATGTTCTGGCTATCTCCAAGAAGCAGCACTATACGTATTTCAGCCACTCAAAGTTACAACTTAAAAACATTTGCATGAACCAGCTGCACCTCCTCTGCCCAGAGGGTGTTCTGTTGGCAGATGCTGTAAAAACAAGTTTTCAGGCAGGAATTACACTGCAAGATGAAGAACACTTTGGCTGTATTACACTATGAAAGAGCATAAAGCCAAGAGACAGACAACCAAAACAGCATACAGAGCACATTAGTGATGAGGAAACCCTGCTGAGTTTTCTTTCACATCCATCAGTTAAGCTTTGCAGACTAGTTCTTTGCAACAGGATTATTTGCCACTGCCACAGATAGTAGCACTGATACAACTTCCCTGAGCCTTTACTTCAACATAGCAGACTACACACACACATTATTTATTTTCTTCTACTAGTACTCAAACATTGTCAGTGTTTTCAACTGGATAAATCCCTTCTAGTCACAGTCCTGTGTTAAACTCATTGCTGCATTTAACACTACTCACAGCTGTATTTCAATAAACAGCAAATTAATTCCTGCAAAGGCTAGTTTGCCAAAGTCCTTGGGAGTTTTCAAGCCATCAGACAGGCACTAAACAGGAAAATATTCTAAGAAAGAAGCCCAAACCTGAAGCTAAAGCACAGAATCTCTTACCTGCTGGGAATTGTGAAGGCACAGCCAACAGCAGCCTGCTGCAATGGCCATATTGAGGCCAGGATAGCTCAGTTTTGCCAAAATTAAAGGCTCAGCCCCAGTAAGGCATGCTGGGAGATGGAGTAATCCACCTCTGGGAATAGTGGGGTGCATAGGGAAAGGGAACAACAGCAATTGCAGGAGACTGAGGTTCTGAAGCACTCTTGAAAATGACTTGTGAGGGCTGGAGCGAGAGGAGCTTGGATCTGAGCTGATTTAATCACAGAGTTTACTTGGTGAAATGCAGCTCCAGTGACTGATCGATGTGTACCCCCAGCTTCCCTTCAGGCAGGCATCTTCTCTCCTGACCTTGCATCAGACCCAGGCAGCCAGCATGACCTGTGATCTGCTGTTCTCTCTGAGCCAGGCTGGAGCTGGTGTTACTATCACATATAACCAGCCCATCAGCCCTTCTCTACAGCATGGCATAAGATCCCAGAGGCATTCTCCTTCCCATAACTCAGTCTTTGAGGGAAATTTGAATTTTGAGATGCATGAGCCTGGTGTGGCCCCACAGGGACCTTGATCATGCCATGGTTGTCCCAGTGCTACCCATTTAGAAGGCATCCAGGTGACATGGTCCTTGAGGGAGCTGCCTTTGGAAGGCCATTCTCTGTTTCAGGGCTGGTGAGGAGCCAGGTTCTCCAGCTAACCATGCTCTGTTTCTGTCAGGACAGTAGTGAGGCAGCAGATGGAGCTGGCTTCTGGGATGAAGAAGTCACGAAGTGGTGGGGAGAGTGGAGCTCCTGGTCCACCTGCTCCCGGTCCTGCGGAGGAGGCGTGATGTCCCGGGAGAGGCACTGCTTGCAACAGAGGTGAGTTGTGTCCCAGCCTGAGCCCTTGGCCAGGTCTGAAGTGGCAGAGGGGAAATGGGGTGCCCCTGACCTATGTTTTAGGGCTGAACCTCCTGAGTTTGTAGGATCAGCTGTTATGTCTTCATCCCTGGTCTCTTGGAAAGGAAGGTGGTGGTGGCCTGTGGGATAGGTGATGAGCAGGCAGTGGTGGGGAGGGCTGGCAAGGGAGAAGCATGCTGCAATGAGGCAGGCCACAGGCCCCCTGAACATGTCACCCACTCAGCCTGGTTCATCTGATGGGGAACAAGGGGTTGGTCCCCTTTTGGAGTCTGTGGGAGATTTGACAGAGTTGTGAGCTGAAGAAAGCTAGCTCTATTCCACTTCCCCTTTCCTTCACTTGCTGTGGCAGCTGTGACCAACCTAACCCTGATTTGTAGGCAGTTCCTGTGCTAAGGGTGTGGGTACATATTCCCAGACGCCTTATGGGGACTTGATTTACTCCTGACAGCAGTTAGCTCAGCCACATCTCAGCAGTTTCCCCTCTTTATTCTCCACAGAGCTTGCAAGTTTATTTCCCTCTGTGATATATCTGGCATCTCCATTTGTCCCCTACAGCCACATTTGTCCCCTACAGCTGCTACAGTCCTGGTATCAGTTGGACTGGGTTTGTGGGAGTGAGGAGTACTGAGGAACTTCAGCTGCCTGAACTCCTGCTGTACCTTGTGGGTCACCTTGCCACCAAGCTCTCCTCTTCCTGCACACCTCACTAACCTCCTACTCTAGGCTCCTGTGATGTCAATGAGAGCCGGCATCCTGCAGCACAGCAAGCTCACAGGCGCTGCCCACCCCATACTCTGCCCCTTTCCCTTCTGCATGGATGCACTTCTGAGTGGAGGCAGCTCAAGCTAGGATCCCCAACCTGCTCTCTTTCCTTCAGCAGAAAACTTATTTTATGTGGGCTCTTTGACAGCATGGTGAGGGTGAGATGTGCTGCAGTACCTTCCATCTGGATGTAGCCTCTCTGCTACCTTGCCAATGTCTCTGCTATTGCTTTTCCCTGGCATACTGTGGCCATGATGGGAGAGGAGTGGGAAACAAAGGGTGGGAAGGAGCCTGGGGCTGTCCCATACCCCCCACAGCCAGAGCAGCCTGTTTGCCCTTTGCCTGCTGACAGAAGAGACATTTTCCTCTCCATTTGGTGTCTGCTCTATTCTTGACTCCACAACTGGGAAGGGGAGGACTTTGCTATGGCATTTTACTCCAGGGATTGAGTCAGATTCAAACAAACACACAAACAAACAAACAAACAAAAAAACCCTCAACATAAAAGCCAGTCAAAAGGTTTCTTCGGCTTTAAGGAGAATGGCTTAAGTCTGAGCCAGGTATGCTCACAAAATGATTTCTGAGTCTGCAGGCAGCCTCTACTTCAGCTGGAAAGGGTGGCAGTTTTCAAGCTGGTCGGTGTAAATTTAGGCTTTGCCTACATCATGTAAAGCATTGTTCTGGAGGAACAGCTTCAGAGCCTCCAGCTAGTCCAGCCTGAGTATGCCTACAGGGTTCTTCATTACACAGTGCACCCTAAGTTCCCAATACTGTTAACGTATTGTCTGCTACTCCTGTTCACACACACTGGTGCCTTAATCTGTGGTCTCGGCCATTCTCCATATGTCTTCCCAGCTTTCAAGAATTTTTTTGCCTTTGCATCAGTCCAGGACTCCAGTGTCCCATGGATAACCCTTGCTGGCCAGAGCTGCAGTGTTGAGAAATTCCCATGGTTTTGGTCCATCATCTGCTAATCTTTTAACCAGTCCAGTCCCCATGAGAGGTTCCATCTCTGCCTTCTGCAAAGTGAATCCTGAGATCAGCTTCCCTGGTCACTGCAAATCCTGTGTGCTTCCGTGGGAGTGAAGCATCATCAGGGTCTGTTGTCCTTTCATCACATCAACCCTTTTGGAGCTCAGAGGTCAAGAAACACAGAGGTGGTGGTACTGGAGTTGCTCCCTGTCTGCTCAACCTGTCCCAAAATGAGAGTAATCTAAAATCGCAGTTCACCTAAAAGCACAGAAAATGGGCTTCAGAGATGTTGGCTAGTCTAGATCCTGAGAGCTTTCCTGTGATAAAATACCTGCCTTGCTTCTCCCCCTTAAGTCAGGCCTAGCTTCTCTGTCATCCTTACTACCTCAGTACTTCCCAGACCTCCAGCTCATTTTCTTTCTGGTTTGCAGGCTACAGATACCCCAGGCAACAAACAGTACCATATGTGTTGGTCAAGCCAAGCACTACCAACTGTGCCAGCAGCAGGTAAGAACAACTTCCAGTACTAACTGGTCCTCACTGGGGAATGTGAAATTCGGAGAGCTGCGAGAGTAGCAGCACTCAGAGTGCAGACAAGGGGTGTGATTGACTCCTGGGGTGGGTGACAGTGTGCTTTTAGAGATATAAGAGATGGGCTCTACTCTCTGGGACTGAGAGGTGGGGGAAAAGGATATAAAAATGTATTTGTTGTGGGGTGGGGAGGTGGATATAGTTTTTCCAGTATGTTTTTTATTTGCTGGAAGTAATTTTTGCAGGACTGTTAAATACAGCTGTCTGAAGGGCCCTTGGCAACAGAGGCCTGGCCTTTCTGCCTGTATTATGGCATCTCAGAGTCCATCACTGCTTCCTTCCAGGGTGGACAGGGCATTTTCATCCTCCAGGGATGCAGCAAGGATAAGCAGCTGTCACAACCATGGCTGTGACATAGGGAGCTTTTGATCACATTTATTCCCTCCATAGCCCTGCCCAGCCAACACAGCAAGCTTCAAACAGCAGCAGTGCTCCAGTTTCAATGCCAAAGCCTTTGGGAACCGTTACTACCACTGGATGCCTCTCTATCCAGGTGGGTTTTCACAGCTTTATTCAAAGGATCAGGGAGAGAAAAAACCCACAGGATTTTCTGACACAGGAGAAGGGGAAGGTCCCAGGGGAAAAGGGATGGATGCTCCTGGCTGGTCTGGAAGTGCTTCCCTATGCTCCCTGCTTTGGAGATATCGTTCCCTGTCTTTTCACAGAACTGCTCCACCCAGCCAGGCCTCCTCTCTCACCACATTGCTCCTGTTTTGGATCCTACATCAGCAAGCACTGGTGGGCAGACAGGACACAGGCTTCTCTGAGTTGTCTTGGCTAACCAGCAGTCATCTTGGCAGAGTGGGTGTTCACGCTCTTTGTGCCTTCTACAATTTTGGCTGCCTCTGTCACCCAGCATGCTTTATACGGGGTTGGTGGTGGGTTGTTCTGAACAGGATGCCCATCTGTTTCCTGCACAGGCAAGAGAGATTGCTTCACATGGGTTGCCAGTTGTGCCTTGAGGCCCAGATTGAGTTCACCACAGATATTACTCTCTTTCTGGACCCACCTGTTTTTCCGTTAGCTGCCAGGGGGACATAGCTGCACCTCTAGCTTCGGTTTCTGAGCTGAATGGGGTGTACCTGTCCACAGCTCCAGTCAGTATCCTTCTTACAGGTCTTGCTTGCTCTTTTGTATGTATGTGTGGCCTGGGATCTGCTAATGCAGAGTCCCATGTTTGGCACAGGGCATTGCAAAGGGGAGAGGGTATGACAAAGAAAAGGGCTTGCCAGCAAGAACTATTTCTGCTAGGCATGGTTCCCAGCTGCAGCCCCATACCATGCCCACTTTAGTACTACAAAATCTGTAGCCTTGGGGTCTCATCTCAAGCAGCAAAAATATCCAAGCTGACATCAGTATGAGTAAGAGGGAAGTCCCCTTTCTTGCTGCCCATCTCTGAGTACCTTGATCTGCCTGGTGACTTTCTGCCTCTGTCCCTTCAGATGACTACACCAGTATCTCCAATAAGCCATGTGACCTCCAGTGCACTACTCAGAGTGGAGAGAGGCAGCTGATGGTCCAAGCACAGGATGGTACCTCCTGCAAAGACAGGACCTATCAAGGGGTCTGCATCAATGGGAAATGTGAGGTGAGGCTCTGGGAGGAATTAGTATAGAAATCAGGAGTGTGTAAGTGCATGCCTGGATGAATTACTGCTGCTGTGGGATTCATTCATTACTCTATTCCAAGCTAACCTATATCACCTACTCCCAGAGCCTCAGCAAAAGAGCATGGTAGCGTTTTCTTGAAAAGACCCTGACCTGTGGAGATATACTGGCCTCAGGAAACCCTCTCTTGTTCTATTCCTTGCAGCCAGTGGGGTGCGATGGGAGCCTGTACTCACCCCGGACGATGGACAGATGCAGGGTGTGTGGAGGGGACGGCAGCACTTGCCACCGTGTCTCGGGCAGCTTCCGAAAGGCAATCTCACAGATAGGTACTCCCTACTACCACAGTCTGGAGACTTCACCTGCTACTTCTTACACCAGCGGGCTTGAAGGGTGGCTGGCTTGGATGCGGGTAGGAGTTTCCCAGCTGCTTGATAGAAAGAGCTGAAGAGTACCATGACTGCTTAAATGCCTGTAATTTGTCCTTTTCGCTTATTCACCAGAGGAGATGGGTTTTGATGTGCTGTATATTAGGCTGGTAAGGTTTCCCTTCACCTCTTTACAACAGGAAGCAGCTGGGGATCTATTTGTTCCTATTGATTTTGGCATCTTGCCTACCTCAGATAATGTGAAGAGATCAATGAATCTTTTTTTTATTTGTGCTATGTATTCATTTGAAGCTCCTATGATGAGGGTCACAGTGTTTCAGCCTTCAATTAGTCTCCTGCTTTACCCAGTCCTATGGTTGGCACAGCTGAGGAGAAGTCCCTCTGAAACTGGGCTGAGATTCATCCCTTGCAACTTCATGGGCCATTCTTCCACCCACAGAAGGAAAAGACTGTGGTATACTCAGTAGTAATTAATTAACTGGTGTTTGAGAGTGTTTTGAAACGTTTCACACTGTTGATGTTTCACTAGTCTGCATCACTCCCTACAGACACCAGACTAAGAAAGCACTCAGGCCCCTTTCCAGAGCAGGGGTAATGGTGCTAAGCTCTCCAGCAGTACAGGTACGGATTTGCCTTCCAATTCCAGTCCTCGTAAAATCTTACAAAATGGACAAGACCTGCATTTCTAGCAGGAAAGACAAGCTGCCAAAACCACAACTTTTAAGAGCCTTCTTATTTCCTCTCCCTTTAAAGGTCAATTTTTATGCTATTCCTGAGACAAATTCTGTTGAGTCAGTCGCTGAGGTGCCCTATGTTTTTTTCCATCCTCTGTTTAGCATCAGTCTTGATCACTAGTAAGCTTTTTCTCTGCTCTTGCCAGAAAGACTGCAACAGCACGTTCATCCACACATTAAAGCCAGACTGTTATACTTGTGCAGCTCCTTCCTCACTCCAGACCCAGTAGTGCTCAGGTTGAGCCTTAGAGATCTGTAACAATGATTTCTAAAGCAAATAAGAGTCCTGCCCCTGAAGGGCAGCATTGCCCTCCTACATACACGCTTGTCCGACGAGCTGCTTTTCCTACTCAGACCTTTTTATTTTGTCCTCGAGGTTTCCTCACACTCTGTTCTGTTCATCAGGTTATGTGTTCATCACCAACATTCCAGCCGGTGCCACAGACATCCTTATCATTGAGCGCAGGAAAACAGAAAACATCCTAGGTAAGCGGAGGAACCAGATGGATGTGGAGATCCCAGTTCAGCTGCCTGGGAGGTGGGAAGAGGGCTCTGTGCACTTCCATCGGTCATGTGAGAGAGCTAGCGGTGAGCATTTCCTCCAGGGTAGCATAGGGGCACTTCGTCTATCCATAAATTGAAGTTACATCTCCAGCAACCAGTGGCAAGAGGGCCATTTGGAAACTGAGCTCACTATGGACTGTCCCTGTTGTGAAGACATTTGTGCTCTTGTTGGAGAGGGAAATGAAAGCACCAGGCACTGAACACTGCTGACCTGATGTGGAAGATGAATGCTGGAAGGCCTATAGTTCTTTTTCTGTTGGGTTTTTCTTGATCTTGAGCTGTTTGCTCTCCTCAGTACCAGTTCAGCCTCAGTGTTCTGCACAGAGTATCACATTTAGCCATTTTCTCTCTCTTTGAAGCACTTGCAGATGAATCTGGACATTTCTTCTTCAATGGTAACTCTGCCATTGACAACCCTCAGAACTTCAGGGTAGCTGGCACAATCTTCAAGTACCGGCGGCCCTTGAGCCTGAACTCAGATGGACTGGAGTATATCATAGCTCACGGACCCACTAACCAGTCTCTGAATGCCATGGTATGTAAAGAACTAGTTTTAAGCTTTCTTGTCTTGCCTATACTAAAATTGTCAGCCTTCCTCAGACAAGAGGAATATTAACCTGGTTCCCAAGCCAAACCGGTAGGTGGCTGAAGAAGCCATATATTGGTTTGGCTGTGTGTACTTCTCTTGGATTTATGAGGATGCTGTCTTCTTTTATCATCCATCACGAGATGGCTGTGGCTAGGGGAGTTCTCTGGAAAATACATGCCCTTAAGATAAAGAAAGTTTTGTTTTCTTTCTCCATTTCCTCCAGTACTACAACTTCAATGGGAAGATGCCACACATAACTTATGACTACACTGTACCACGGATACCACCTCTCCAAACTGCAGCCCCTGATATAGACAGACCTCTCTACCACCACCTACCAGAGACCAGCCAGAACTATCCCATTCCAGCTAACTCCAGAGCTGACCAGGACTTCAACACCACATGGCTCACCCTGTTGCCAGATGATACCAGTGAACAGCTTCCTCTAAGAGAAGGGCATGAAGATTTAGGCTTTGGTCACCCGCACTTCTTCCAGACCAACTCCACCAGTCAGGCTCAGGACTGGGGCTGGGAACAAGGTGAAGAGAAGAAGTATGACTTCCAGATAAGACAGATCTATCCCACAAACACAGCAGGAGAGGAGGAGGAAGCAGCAGCAGTTGGTGGAGAAACAGAATTGGGTTGGTTGCTTTGTCGTTCCTTCTCTCCCAGTTTATTCATTGGAAGTGGACATCCCACACTGGTCTTCTTGAAATCTAAGGTGGCTTTACCATCAGCGTGGACAGGAGGGAATGACACTTGGTAGTGGGGTGGAGACTGTCAGGGAGCAGCAAGGGCTAGTAACTCTGTTAGGGAAGGGGAGCTGGGAGAAAGTGACTGCAGCAGAGATCAGTCAATGCCCTCTTAGGCAGAGCAGTCCCACAGCACCCGAGCTTGGCAGGCAGGGCAGGGACAGGAGCAGGTCCTATCAACAGTCCAGAGATCATCAGGTAAAAACAAGGGGAAGCGTCCAATCTGAGGTCAGTCTGGGGAAGCCAAACAACAGTTTATGAAGAAAGAACACCAGAAATGAAGGCCCAGGCCTGCGCTTAATTGGAGCTGCTGAGCCATGGGCAGAGTGTGTATGAAGCTGCTCAGGGCAGTTAAGGCCTGTTGGTGCACACTGGTGGCAAAAAAAAAAAAAAAAAAGTGATTTTCAGGCCAAATAAGTTTTTTTGTCTTGTTAAATACCACCTGCTGAAGTATAAGCCATTCAATATAGTTCAAGCATGCCTGTATTTTTTTGCAGCTCTTAGGTTCAATCAGATTTCCATCAGCACAGCTATACCCTACAGTATGAGGAGATCTGAGCTCCCAGAGAACAGCCACATAGCATCTTCCAGGCTTCATCTCTTCAGGCGCCTGTGTCACCGAGACCCACACAACACTGCCTTCTGTAGGGAGTTGCAGCACCTGGCCGCCAGGCTGGCCTCAAGGAACTCCACAGCAGGACCATGGACCGAGACAGCTGCTCAGTGGCCACAGGGTCTCCACAAAGTGCCGGCTCGTAAGAACTCACTGGAAGACTTGAAGGTGGATACATTTGCTGGGAGTCAGGGGGAAGCAGCCAACTACAGCATGATGGCACCTGTGGAGAGCCCTCTGCTAGGTGCCAGCACAACCATGGACATCAGCCAAGCAGAGCCTTTGCAAGCTCCTGGCACTGAAAGGTGGCACTTGATTTCCTGGACAAAACAAATGTGTGGTTAGCTAGGGAGGGAAGGCCAAGCTAATCCTCTGGTAGTCCCACTGCTGTCCTTGATGTCCCCATTCACCAGTGTCTGCCCATGGCAGCTAATGTAGATGCTTGACCAATGGTATGTCCTCCAAAGACTGATTGTCATAATTGGCCTGACACAGAGCTCCCAGAACGTATTTCAGGTCCCCTGGATCTAGGGGATCCATTTAAACACATGCTGAAGGACCTGTGAAGCCAACACTGACGTGGTTGTAAAGAAGGAGTCTATAGCATGTCACATGTTTACCCCACTACATCATGCCCCTTCTGTTCCATTCCTCTGAGCACATAAGCTTCTTCAAGCTTCTGTAACATCAGTAAATATTTGGCAGGAGAATCAGGGCCAACTTTTAAACATTTCTGGCAAGCCACATGTGAATTCTCCCCACCAAATTATATACTAAGAAGGACTGTGCTTGAGCTCCCCTTTCCAACCTAGTATACCTCTCAAGGTGATAGTGTGAACTGAGGCTGAGGGCACCCACGAGATCTAAAGACCATAATATACACAAGACTCATAATGAGTGTTGCCTCCTCTCAACAGTGATGTTGACACACTGCCTTGCTAGTTGAATTCAGGAGGTGGATCAAGGCTTTACATTCTATTCATCAGTGATCCATCTTGCCCAAGGTGGTGGAGGTGGAGAACAGAAACACGAGGTTTTTTCCCATCTTCAGAGACGGAGGAGGAATTTCAATATATTATGTTTGTGGCAATTCTTCATTTTTAGCTCATATTGCCTCCTTTTTCCACAGCAATGAGTTTGATGTGAGCCATGATGACATAAGTTTGGCTGACATGTATCGGTGGAAAGTCTCAGCTTATGCCCCCTGCAGCTCCACATGCACTTCAGGTAGGTTTGGCTTCAAGTGACTGATCATGTGAAGTCCTTTTTGGCTGTTGATGGAGTGAATACTGGTATTTTTTAAAATGGCAGGTAGCATTTCAGATGCAGTGAGCACTCCAGTAATTTAATCATGGTAAGTGGAGGCTTTTAATCCAATGAAGTGTGACCAAGGGAGTGTCTTGATTGCCCAGCAGGGATTAGTGCCTCTTACGCGATATGTGTCCGGTATGATGGAGTGGAAGTGGATGAAACATACTGTGATGCCCTAACCCGACCAGAACCTACTCACGAATTTTGCACAGGGAGAGATTGCCAGCCTAGGTGAGTGGAAATGACATCATCTGTCCACAGGGACAAGATGTCTTCCTAAGGATCATTTTTTGCTCGATGTATGCAGCCATTTCTGGGCTGGAAGATATGCTTAAACTTGGAAGTATCCTCTTTAAGCAAAAAGAGGGAAGAAATTTGCTGTCTAAATTGCCTGCAGTTAGACCAGCATTGCCTTAACACAGACATATATGGGATGAGCAGATTCATAGCAGCAGCTACTGGGTGAGGGAGTTTCAGGTGTGCAGGCATTCCCCAGCCACCCCATACCCCTTGTCTCCCTTACCTGGGTTTTCCTTTGTGCCTTCTCTCCTTGGGACTGCCTGTGGAGGTGGGAGACCAGCTGGTGGAGTGAGTGCTCCAGAACCTGCGGTGAGGGCTATCAGTACCGCACTGTGCGCTGCTGGAAGATGTTGGCTCCAGGCTTCGACAGCACTGTTTATGATGACCTCTGTGAGTCAGCTGGGCTGGCCAGGCCCATGGAGAGGAAAGCCTGCAAGAACAAGGCATGTGGGCCCCAGTGGGAGCTCTCCGAGTGGTCTGAGGTAGGTAAGCAGCAGGAGAGCTTTGGTTCCAGAGGTAAGAAGCCAGGGCTGGGCTGGGGCCTGGAGGAAGGTGGCTGGTAGATGTTGGGTGCTAAAGAAGCCCTTGGCTAACTGCATCCTAGGGAAGCAAGGACTGCCTTTATGCATGGCTACCCTGTTCTGGCACTGCTCAGCAGGCAAAATCCATTGCAAAACGTTTTTTCTAAGGTCACTTCTCAAGCAGAATGTGGACCAAATTAAAGCCCTGCAAGCAAGAGGCTTTACCTCCCTCTTCCAGAGGATCTAAACAATTCTATGATTCTAAGAGCAAATAGGGAAACAGTAGCATGGAGACACAGAGAAGCTAAAATTCAATCAAAATTCTTTTGATTAACTCTCCACAGTCTGCTGGGTACTGGGCCAGTGAACTAGTGACTTTGAACAGCACTCCAGGTATCAGCATCTTGGAGCGTTGGAACTCTAGGACCCAAATTAAATAAGCAGCAGAGATAGAGAGGGACCCACCTTTTCCTGTCCCTGCTGGTGCTCTTCACCTCTCACCTAGTGCAGCAGAAGGAAATGGGAGGAGGCATAGCTGCATCCCTCACCTTTGCTCATCCTTCTTGGTCTCAGCCCCGGGGCTGACTGTGTATGGCCATTGCAGTGTTCAGCCCGGTGTGGCACTCAGGGGATGATGAAGCGGGAGGTGCGCTGCTCGGTGGAAGCACCCCTCTGTGATGAGTCCCAGAAGCCCAGCAGCGAGAAGGCTTGCACAGGCCCACCCTGCGACCGCCACTGGACTGCATCGGATTGGGGCCCGGTGAGTGCCGAGGGTCTGCTTCTGCTGGGGATGCAGGGCTGGCAGGAGGCAGCAGGCAGGCCATCATGCTACTGGAAGCCCCTGACCAGAGGTACCTCTAAAGACCCTTGGGATCCAGTGCCACAGTCCCAGTGGCAGGGCCAGGCTCTGGACTCGGGTCTCCTGGCCCCACCAACCCTGACCCCTCCACCTTCTTTCTGATGTGTCTAAATGCCTTTTATTCCTCCAAGTGCTCAGGTTCATGTGGTGAGGGACGCATGAGCCGCTTCATTGCATGTCGCAACCTGGAGGGCAAGGTGATCTCCAACTCGCAGTGTGACCCAGTCACGAAGCCCCTGGCTGTCCATCCGTGTGGAGACAAGAACTGCCCTGCACATTGGGTGGAGCAGGAGTGGGACCAGGTAAAGCCAAGCACAGCCCTGTGTCCTCAGCCCTCCTTTCCACCCTATATCCCATAGGAGACGGTAGGAGCCTGGCTGCCTTGGAATAAGGTTGTATGGTGTGACCTCTAGCCTTGGGGCTGTACCCTTCTCCTAGTTCCTTTTAGAAAGGAGGAAGGAGTAATGAATACCCCAGCTTGCCCCCCACCTCCAATACCTTATAGTCTTGACACAGAGTCTGTGGCATTTGCTGTCTTCCCAGGGACCTCCATTGGAGGGCAGCAATGACCTACAGAAACTACACTCTTCCACTTCTGGCTCATAGCTGGGTTATTGCAGACACCTCAGCAGAGCTCTTTGTCCAGAACCTACACTCACTCGTCTCAAGAGTATGGTCCTACATGCTAAAGAGAAAGCCTCAACAAACACAGCTTCCTCTCTGATAAATAATATATGAAGATAAACCTGAACTATAGCCCACATCTCTGTCCTGGAAGTCATGTCCAGGCCATTGATTGTGTACTTGCCTCAGAATTTAAGAGTCTACTAAAAATGGTCCAGGGGCCCTGTTCTAACAATCAATCAATTGGTCTCTGTCGATCTTCATACTTCCCTTCTGTTGCTTAAGGCCTTGAGGCTTTAGGCTTCCTGATACAAGCTGATCCAAGTCCCAGCATACCTAGCACATTGAGTCCATTTTGGGATTTGTCTTTAAAGTCCTGAGCAAAACACAGATTCACAGAGTAGTAAGAAAAAAGGTTTCTAGGGAACCAGAGAAGCAATCAAGTCTTGTCTGTGTTCTCATTTTGCTGTCCTTTATAGCTGTTGACTACATTCAGCTGAGTCTCCCTCCAGCACTGGTAACGATCACAGACTAGTTAAACCTGGGGACCCGTGGCAGTTCTGTAACCCTCTTCAGCTCTGGCCTATAGTGTGTGTCACAGACAATACTGCAGTGCAGTTTTTCAGCTGTATCCAGGTTATTAAACTTGCTTGCATCTGAATTCCCCACCTTTGTATGTGCCAGCTTCTTTGCCTTTGCTGTGTTCTCTCTCTCAGCTGATAAGCTCTGAGTTCACAGGATGACTAAGGGCAGACACAAGCTAGTTATGCTGGCCCTGCTGTGGTGAAGAAGGGACAAAGCAGTGAAATCTGAACCTGGCAGTTGCCTCCATGGACATCAGGAAGCAGAGCTAAGCTAGAATGAGCTGCTTCTCTTGGTGGTGTCCCAAGAGGGTGAGTCCTCCCAGCTAGGCACATGTAGCTTTTGTCTCAGTAGTACTTGTCCATGCAAGTTACCTGCACTGTACCAGTTTAGTCCCCTGGGGCCCACACAAAGCTTGTCAGTACTCCAAAATATAGGTTGCTACATGAATACGCTACATGTTTTTTGAGAACATAGACACACATAAAATAAGACAGAAACAGCATCTTGTAGTCTTACCTTGGCTACTCCAGATCCCTTGTAGCTGCTCTCAAGGCTAGCAGGGGTGAATTCAGCATCCCCAGCACTGGCTAAACACTAATTACCACTAATTAGGGAGTCCCCACTCCCTAAGAAACTCAGCTGTTTTGCAGACACCCATTGCTGCTGTGACCTGGGCAGCACTAGCTCCATTAGACTGGTATTAGCACAGACATTATGCACCTTGCTTCTGAGCAGGATGCCATACTACTTGAAGCTCTACAGTTGACAAGCATCATTTGTTACTTGGCTTTTATGTTCTCTTTCCCAGTGTGATGCCAGCTGTGGGCGAGGGGTGAAGACCCGGGTTGTCTTGTGTGCGGGCCTGGAGAATGGAGTGTACAGGGAGTACCCTGAGAAGCGCTGTGAATCTTCTCAGAAACCTGAGGAACAAGCTACCTGTTTCAGGAGGCCATGTGCAACGTGGTTCACTACCTCATGGTCTCAGGTAGGGCTCAGGGTGGTGGGGAAGGGGGAGAGGAGGCCTCATAATCCTGGTTGGTGGAGCACAACCTGCACTGAGGTTTTCTAGCAGCCTGTTCTGCTAATGGCTCTGTCAGGTCTGGATGGGACCATAAGTTCTGCTCTTCTGCAGACCAGGCAGCAGGTAAAGGGACTGGCACATGCAAGCTGGGGAGAACCTAGCATGTGGATTATTGCCTCAAGCAAGAGCATGCGCTGTACTGCAGGCATACAGGATACAGCCACAATCCAGTGTTTTGGCTTTCCCTTGATTTAACTGATGAGCCTTTATGGAATGGAGGACAGGGGAAGCTGGGCTTGGCTCACAGCAGCCGTTTTTCTTCTACTGCATGACAGTCCAAGAAAAAACATTCCAAGTTGCACTAAGGAGGTGAAAGCAAACACCTTCCTTGCTCTGCCCTGACCCCAGCTCAGGGAGGCTCTGCTCCAGCAACAAAAAGGGAGCATAAGTTTGTGATCAGTGTGAAATTTACCCAGACCTCCTCAAGAACAGTATCCAAAGCAGGGGCTGGGAGGCCTCACTGGAAGAACAAACTTGGAAACTACAGAAAAATACAAGAATGCCTCTCATGATTCCTTTATCCTCTTGATTCTGACAGTGCAGCAAGACATGTGGCGCTGGTGTGCGACTGCGTGAGGTAAAGTGTTACCAGGGGGAAGCACTGGCTCAGGGCTGTGACCCTACTTCCAAACCAGAAGCCAGGCAGACATGCGAGCTCCAGCCGTGCCCCACAGGGGCACCAGGTAAGTGTGGGAGGGTAGAGAGGGAGTGGAGCCCTTGGGAGCCCTTTTCTCTGTCCAGCTGTTTGCTGGGGACGCACATCTCCTTTTTAATGCCTTCTGTGGATGCTTCTGTTCCCCAGAAGAGGACTGTGAAGATAAAGCGACAGCCAACTGTGTGCTGGTGCTGAAAGTGAAGCTGTGCTCTCACTGGTACTACAGGAAGGCTTGCTGCTGGTCATGTCGGCTCAGGTCACCCTGACTGCTGCCAGGTCATACTTCCCTTCCATGTTAAGGGGCAAGAGCTCTCTCGAGTCAGACTTTACCACTTGAAGCCACACCACTTGGCTTGGCTGTGAAGCCAGTCCCTGTAGACCAGCCTGCTCACCGAGGAAGAATTCCTAGGAGTTAGTCATCACTGTTCCCTCTCCACCAAGAGGATTTTATGCAAGACAAACCATCAGTTCCTCAAAAGCTACTGAGAAGTGAGTTGTCAAAGCCTGTCCCTGCTGTCATCATCTCTGAAGAGCTCTAGCTGGAGGCAGTGGGGGGCAGAGGCCAGCCTGAAGCAGGGCACAGACAACAGCAGCCATCTCTCTGGTCTGTCCTGGAGATTTTTATACTAGAAGGACAATTTCCAAAACACAACGAAAAATTCTGTGTCACAATAAAGAGCTAAACTATAGAACTGTGGTTTTGGGATGCATGCACCTAGGCCAGAGGCAAGGGAGGAGAGGGGCCACAAGGAGCAAAAGCAGGAGGAGGAAGGGTGGGGAGGAAATATTCTTGCATCAGTGTAGCTTCCAGGCAACACCAGGTAACCCCATTTTGTGTTGCTTGCCGAAGAACAGAAGCTGCTCCTGTTTGTATTTCAAAGTCCTCATTTATTTCTGACATTGAATTTGGACCCATAGCTGAGCAGCAAAGACACAGAATAATACCAGGAAGAATCTGAAGTTGAAAAAATCTGGGATCCCTACCTCTACCCCATCCCGTTCCTCCACCATCCCCAAAACCTTCGAACCCACAGCTGCATTTCCTGTGTTTCCAGCCCTTTCAGACTCACCCGTTTCCCTGTAGCTGTGCCAGACCCAGGGTGTTGTGTTGCCTGTGAGGCTAACCCTCTTCTTGGCTATCCAGCTATTCTGGAACTGCCCTGCCAGCCTTGGCACCTCGTTAGCCAGTGACGGGTCATGCTTAATGTGCATGTGAGGATGATGCGGTTGTCTTCACCAGAAGGGTGACCCACAGAAGCAAAAGCCCCTGTGTTATTCCCACCCTCCGGAGGTCACGGCCCGGCACGTGCTGTCGTTGTGGTGGGAAGCCTTGCTGTATGCCAAGAGGTAGAGTTGGATGCTGGGAGCCGCTGTGCCTGTGAGCTGGCTCTGTGCCCTTCGAGGCGACGGCATCACAGGGCCGTCTGGTGGAGCTGTGCAGGTGGCAGCCCGCAGATCACACTGGGACATACTAACTTTTCGTGGCTTCCAGCAGGATGAGACCTAGTTGAGCAGATGCTCTAGTGGAAAAGGATGGGATTTACCGACTTAGTCAAGATATTTTTTCCAGTTACAGACTTTGTTTTCAGGGAGGAGTATTGGCTGGATGGGAAGCATGGACTGTTGCCCAGTGAGATCCAGATAGCTTTGCTGCTGATAACTTTGGTCTTCCTGCCTGCCTGCCCTTAATGTGAGAGGACATTTAAAACCTGGTATCACTATTTGGAGAACAGAAGGAGACTCTAAAAGCAATGCAGTTAGGCTGAGTCTCAGAATAATGAAAATACAATGACTTTCTGGGCTGGAGGTGGGGAAGATGGTGCATAAAGTTTGCACAAAAGGCTGCGTAAAATGCACGCTGGGGCAAGGTGTTTGGTTACTACAACTGTCACCACATTTGGCATTCGTCTGTCTCCTTTCTTTGGGTAGTTGGTGCAGAGGTGCCAAGGTGTGGGCAGGCCCGAAGTGTAAATTAGCCTTTTGCCTGGTAACGTAGACATTCAAGACTCATGTAGTGCATGCCTCTATGCCAAGACTTACTTTTTCTGTGCATGAACAGGGAGGTTAAGTCCAAATCCTTCTGTGAGCAGCAGGATGATTTCTAAATTGCAGTGGTGAAAAACACCAACCCACTACTCAAATTTCTGAGCAGTAGTACCCTATATTGCAAAGGCATGGCAAGCATTTCCTGCCACTGCCTCCAACAGTATCCGCAGGGCTGCAGGAATTGTTGCTGTCCTGGTCCTTCCTCCCACATTGACTGTGAAGTGCTCAGCTGAGCAGTACTGCACCAGTTGCTACGGAAGTGCCTGTGAATGATGGAGATGTCCTTTTAGTAATTTTTCACCTAATCTGATTTATGGAGGAAGAAGGAACTTTCCCACATTCATTTTTTGCAGAAAGGCAGAGTCACTGGCTGTCATTACCAGCCACAGAGCCGGTGAACCCGAGTTTGGGTCTTGCACCCTCTTCTTCCAAAAGCAGAAGAGGGGATCCTGACCAATAGAACATCGCATCTTTCCCATTGCAGAGGAGGAGATGTGACCTGGTGGTCTCTGCTGTTGATGTCGAAAGCAAAAGCCATCCTAAAGCCAACCTTCCTGTGGCTGTCCGGAGCTGTCAGGGTGGCCTGGCTAGGTCTTTGAAAGCTGAAGATGACCAAAACTGCAGTTATTTAGGGATGCAATTCTTCCCATAAGTAAAATCTTACTATTTTTATGGGTCCAAGTTAAAATCACTCCTAAAAAAGCTTGTGAAGAGTGAAAGAGGGGGGGACTTTGGCTGCAGAAAGATCATCCTGTGACCACTTGTGTGAGTGAATGGTTTT
The DNA here is from genome assembly GCF_963264785.1 of Psittacula echo. Lineage (NCBI taxonomy): Eukaryota > Metazoa > Chordata > Aves > Psittaciformes > Psittacidae > Psittacula > Psittacula echo. The sequence goes on from NC_137740.1 coordinate 22,896,943, forward strand.
GTGAGCAACTTTGCCTCCCTCAGCAGTGATATAAACTGATGTCTTGAACTTCTTCTGAATCTGCAAAGACCGAAGTGGGTGGTAGAAGGTGTCCTATCTTACACTCTAACATGAAAGCTAACTGCTAGTGGCAACTAACGCAGTACGAGGGGAGCAGGATGATCTGGATCTTCCCTTCTTTGCTTTCCTGTCGGTCAGGAGTGCTGCCATTCCCAGCTCAGCAGTGAGATTTGCCAGGAGCAGCAGCCGGTGGGTGGTCACATATCGCTGTGTGCTAGAGGTGGTGGGCATCACTTCAGGCGGCTGCGTGGGGACACCCAATGCCTCGCTCTAGGCTTGGGGAGTTGGGGAGCCTGGGGTAATTAAATTAGGTTGTACTGTACATAGCCCTCATTAGACAAGTCCCCTCAGGAGATAGAGTAGAATAATAATGACACTTGTGATGGGTTCAGAGGTGACAGATTCAATGTCGTCATTTGAGGTCTCTCTTGTCTTCTTGCCTAAAAAACTCAGCTGCTCTGGGCAGTTCAGCAGGAGGACCATGCTGGTCTCGGGCTGGACTTACGGGGTCTTCTCTGTAGGACCCCCCTCCAAAGACAAGTGAAAAGCCCATTCCCTCGAGCAGGTGCTGGCTGGGAACACCCTGTGCTAGTGGCAATGGTGACTACACCTCCGTGCTGATAGCCCGTGGGTTCGGGAAGCTCTCGTGGAGGAGGCTGTGGCGGCTCACCAGGTAGCTCTGCAGGGTGCCCATGTTGATGGGCGGCCCCATCTCCTTGTAGCATGCAGGGGTGTAGGTGACCCTTTCGCCCCCATTGTGCACCATGTCGGCAGTCCGGATGTAAAAGGGGGAGCTGTAGGGGGAGCAGATCGGGCAGTAGTTGTGAGCCACGTGCTGGTTGAGCTCGCTGACGGGAGGCGCAGGGCTTCCCTGGCCATCCATGTGGGAGCTGCAGGCATTGCACATGCCGAGGTGCGAGTGTGTGGGAAGGTCTGGCTCTTCCTCTTCATCCTCCTCCTCCTCCTCTTCCTCATCAGAGTCATCTTTCTTGCAGCAATAGTACTGCATGAAAGGGAAGGGGTTGCATTAGGGGAAGCAGAGCAGCTGGATTTGTCTTAACAGCCTGCCCTGCCACATCCCCGCTCCCCTCATCCCCCTAGCAGAGAAACCCTCTGCTGGCCTCTTGCTGATCTGCTCCATCGGTACCTGGTCCTGCAAAGCAGAAGGTGGACAAACCCAGACCTGAGCATTCTGCAGCAGGCATCTGCTGAGAACTCGTCCTCTCCCCTCCCAGTGAGGTTTGCAAGAGGAAGGTATTTTACCATGCCAGTTGAAAACTCCTCCAAGTAACTGCTGTGCTTTTCATCACACTGCTGCATGGCACAGACTTTACATTAACTTTCAAAGAGCAGGAGGTTGTAGCTAGCTGTTGTTGAAAGCCTCCTCATTTCATTTACAGTGGGAAAAAAAAAACCCAACGCAAAAAATCTCAGTCTGGTATTGCAACTCCAGCCAAGCCTACACCTAAATTAGCAAGCACTGCAGAGCCTCAAAAGCCTTAGGGGAGTCTCCCGACATTGGGATCAGGAATGGACATAACTCTGCAGTACCTGGGGGAAATGGTATTTCAACTTCCTGTCCATCACAGGCAGTAAATGCCCTTTGAGACCCCTTCTGCAGCATCAGTTCAGCCTCAGGAGCAGTGCCACTGCTGGGGTTTGTGGCGAGATGGGGACAGCCGCGGCACTCACCTGTAGCCTACAGTAGCAGAGCACGGCAATGATGCACAGTAGGATCACTGTCGCTAGGATTCCCCCAGTGATAACAACAGTTCCTGCTGTCATCCGACCGATTCTCCATCAAACTCTGCAAGGCAGGGCCACAGGGACATGCGTCACCCCAGAAGATGAAAGTCATCTACCATGGCTTCATCATCATATAACAGACATGACACTCATGAGACATCCCAAAATATCACATTCTTGTTCCTCCCACCCCAACCAAAAAACTATCAATCACCTAACATCATTCTCCTCCTCTTAGCAAGAGGACACCTGAGATGCAGCATCACGGCCCCTCACTGTTATCACTGCCTCTGGCCTGGGGTCTTTGGGAAACACCCGTGGTCCACCCACAGAGCCTCCTCCCTTGCTGAGCTGAAAGGACTGATTTCCACCCTGTCAGCAGAAAATACAGCTTCTGCTTTAAAATGCAGAAACAAACCTGGGTTTCCACCAGGAAAAGCCAGAGGGGAGGCTTTGAACTCTACAACCGTGGCAGTCTGAGCTGAAAAAACACACCCTGGTTGCCTGCCAGGCACCAATGAGTCTAACATGGGCCACCACCATCCCTGTGCCATGGCACCTGGAGGCTACTTACGTTCAGGAACAGAGGTGTTAGACCTGTAAGAAGTGGAGGGAGAGGTTAGTGGTGGCCTGACAGTTCCCCTTCACCTGCCCATGTTTCCCTGCTTCCTGAGAATTTGTCTTGATTTGGGACCTGCGGGAAGGAAGCACTGCTTCACCCTGTGTCCCATGGGGATGGGGCTCAGCATGTGCCCCTGGGACCCTGCATGGTGCAAAAATATTTTTGAGTCCTGCAGATGATAATGATGGTAATTATTGTGATTGTTTTCTTTAATTTGGAGCAAGGAAAGGAGGCATTTCCTGACCTCAGAGAAATACTCCACAGGACAAGGCTGTGCCATCAGCAGCTCATGAATCACGCAGCTTCACAGGCCAAAGGCCTGGCTTAGTCAGCATTTTGCCTTTTTCTCTTTAAAATTAATTATGGGGGAGGCAGATGCATCACCGTGCAAGCAGCCGATGTTTTAGGTGCCGCTGGGAAAGGGGCTCTCCCCAGCACACCCCTGCCACCCCGCAGGCACCTACCTGGGAAAATGACAGGCAGGGCGTCACGGACACACTGGCCCCGGAACAGCCAGCTGGGACAGGCAGCGGTGCATGGCCACAGGGAGATGCTGGCAGACCTGGGAGAGAGGACAAGGAGAAAAACCCACTGTCAGCTCGAGGGGGCTGCCCAATGTCCCCATCTCCACTGGTGCCACCTCTGTTCCTGCAGCGGAGCTGAATAAATTGCTTGTTTTAGGGAGACCAGCAGGAAAGGTGGTGGTGCTGCAAAGCTGGATAAACCCAAACCACCATGAAAGGACAATCCCACACCAAAACCCTGCAATTTCAGTGAGAGACCTGCACCCCAGAAGTGGATGCACCCATTGCCCCTGCCACCCCCACCCTCAGGCGATGCCTGGCACAACCACATTTCATTACTGGCCCTGCGTCCCTCTGTGCCTCATCCAGAGCAAGGCTAATTGATAGGGCCCAAGTTCCAGCCGGTTGCAGCAGAAGAGATCTAATTACCCGCTCACCACACAGCCTTAATTGGGAGAGAGGTGGCAGCTTCCAAATACGACCTGCCCAACTGTGTCCCGGCCCCTTGCACTTGCATGTGCTGTTGGGCACCATGGGGACACGCCGTCCTCCCCAAATCACCCCCCTCCTCACTCTGCTGTGGTGATTTGCAGGATCCTGTGTGCCACAAATTGATTTTCAGCTCTTGGAAAGTTCCTGTGAGAAGCCAGAAGGCGGGCATGCATTGGATTTCTTCCTCAAGCTGCTCTCACACACAAAACAAAGGGGGAAAAAAAAAGCCCTGAGAAATCAATAGGTCCATACCCAGCAGAGCTAATAATAGAGACCAACACACTCAGCTCCTACACCCTGTTACCAAAAAGCACCCTGAAACACTGCCAAGAGCAAGGGGCAATGGAGACGCAGGGGGACACACCAGGGAGCCTTCAGTGGAGTTATCACCTCCCCAGGTGCCATCCTTAACAGGGAAAAGCTGATGGTGGGCAGCTGGAAAAGGCAGACATTGACCTTCAGTGACCCCCAAGAGGGACCCGCTGTGAGCTGGGCAGTGATGGATGATGCAAGCAGCCATTCACATCCAGAAAACTTCATTTCATGGGAGCTGTGATTTGATTTAGAGCTCAGAGAGCAGCATCCAATTAGGCCAAGGTTTGGAGCAAGCAGGCAGCCTTGGAGAACAACCCTGGGCAGGGAGAGACTGGCCCTGGGGACTCTTTGGTCACCTCTGAGAGCCACATGTCTGATCAGCACTCAAGGAGGGCCAGGCTTCCATGTGCCCCATATCTGGTATTTCCATTTCTGGGGCTGCCAAGGTCAGGGTTTCACTGGCCCTGCTCAGGAGCAAGGCTCTTCCTTATTGAAATAGGGACTGTTATAAAGAAACATAAGCAGAAATTGAAACGAACAAGAAGAGAAGCATTGCCTTTCCTCATCTCTTTGGAGGTGATGCTTTCAGAGAGGAGGAAGTTTCTACTCTCCCCCCACCCCCAAAATCCTGCTCACCAGCAGCCCAGCAGTTAATTTCTATTCTGTGTCTATAAAATTGCAAGAGGACACAGAAGCCCAACTCCCTGGGGCACGGTCCCATTTCTCCTGTGGTTTAAAAAGGGAATTGGAAGTTGTTTATATATTTAAATACCCCACGCTGAGCAGATGCGTTGGCGCTCTCTGCTCACTTGAGCTTCCTGGGCAGCTCAGGAGAGGGGGCTATGACCAAAGGGCAAGCATGAAGAACCTATGGTGCACAAACCACTGCTGAATAAAATCAGGATTTATATAAGCCCGGCTGTGCTACTTTCCCTTCCCCTCACTGGCTTTTGGGAAGCGATTTGAGATGCTATGCAGTGGTGTCCCGATAGGGACAGGAGCAGGCACAGGGAGGGAGCCTGGCCATATTGTACAACCCTGGGCCGGCGTGCAGAACCGCTTGCTGCAGAGATACATTTTCTTTAATTGATGTTGCCTCACACCGCAAAGTTACTGCCTGAAAAGTGACTCTGGGAACGAGTAGCATCTCAGGCTTCTATATTTATTCCCCTTCAATGACGTCCACAGGAGATTTGCAGAGTTTGCAAGTCAATGGTGAGGTTTTTGCCAGCCACCAGCACTCTCAGCCCAGCTGAGAATCTCCCGTCCTTCCTCACTCTGTGTGTCCTAGCTCGCCCCTGCCATCCAACAAGGGTCAAGCGCTACCACAAGAGCTGGGGAGCAGGTCCTGGGCTGGGGCAGAGCACAGCTATCTGCCATGAGCACCATGCTGAACCTTGCTGGTGAGTCTGGCCCCAGCTTGGGCTCTGCTCTCCTGGTTTTGCTCTGCAGCTCATGGGCTAATTCAATGAAATGTCTGCCTGGTGAATTAGCTCAGCCGCTGCCTTACCAGAATCATCTCCCAGGGCCTAATTGGAAAAAACAGCATCAGGGGCTGCCTTTTCAAAACAGATTATGGCAGCAAACAACAGGGCACGGGCTCAGTGCGGTGGGATTTGGGTGGATTAACCCACGGCTGCAAACCTTGGTGAGGTGGGACAACATGGGGATGATGGGTGCACAGGGTGGGTTGAGTCCCGGCAAACTCATTCCATGTCAGGTGCTTTGTGCTGCAAGGTATAAGGGGACAAGATGAGCCCTGGGAAGCAGAATTAATGAGATCCCCCTCCCAAACTGAGCCAAGCCCAAGTGAAATTTCACCCAAAGAGCAATGGCAAGAGGATGTGGGGGGCTGCACTCAGACAACAGCCCCCCAGCATCTCCCCTCCAGCCCCAGCAGTCACAGCTGGGGCTTCTTGCCCAGGTCCCAAACCACTGGGTCACTTTGAAGCCTTTAAACTTTAAATTACGAACCACCAAGGAACTGCTGTCCACCCCAGGCCCTGAGAACACTGATGTTGGGAAGCATTACAATCTGCTGCTTTGATTTACCCTTGCACATAAGCTTGCTTAAGCCCCATTGTTTTCAGGGGGAAAGGGGGAGATGGGGCCAGCTCGTTCTGACTTTTGATGTGCTGTTAATAAATATAATGAAGAAAAAGCATCTTTGAGGCATGAAAATCAACAGTGACACTGGGTGATTGGAGCAGCCCTGTTCCCTCCTGCAGCAATAACACCTCCTGGGCCAGCACTGAGCTTCAGGGAGGTTTCTGCCCAAGTTATAATTGAAGTTGGACCAGTCTGCAGACAGAAATCACAGCAGCACTTGGGAAAACGGATATCCACCTGCTGCAGAGAACACCAAGAAAGGGTTTTCCCGGCAGAAGGGGTATTTTATGTGACCTGTTTCCTACCTGAGTCATTTTTGTGCTGTGGCCCCTTTGGTGCCTCAAGCCCATCAGTTTTGCAAGGGAAACCACAGCAAACACCCTGTCCTGGGTGTCACAGGGACAGCCAGCTCGCAAAGATAACACTGTCCTGCCACCGATGCTGCCATGATTTGCGCTCAGTCACCAAAACCAAACACCCCATGCCCTGCCACACGCCTGCCCTTGCTTTCCCTTCACCACCTCCCCGGGGCTTCCCGCCACCTCCTCCCAGCCCTGCCTCCCTCCAGGTAAGGGATGGGACAGAAGAAATGCCAACGGGGTTCTGAAACCAGACCTTTTCTTGCAAAAATTTTACGGAAAAGGCAAGATACTAACTGAAATCAACACAAATCAAACCATTTCCAGGGTGGAAGCTGCCAGCCAGACCCCAGATCCTGGGTGGGCACTAAAGGCTCTATTTCTGCTGCTAATGCTGTGCTCCCAATCCACCAAGCCCAGCAGATCCCTTCTCCTGGCTGTCAAACTTTGCCAAATCCACCTTCTTGCCAGCCCAGGTCCACTCCTCCCCCCCACCACCACTGGGCCTCATCCTGCCTTGCACGAGCACAGACCTTCCCCACTGGCAGCAATTGCCTTTATAGCCACGTCGGACCGAGCATCCCCCTTCCATCTCTGACTGTAGCACTGCCTGGTGTGCGAAGTCTCAGCATGTTTTGTAACCTGCTGGCACATCCACATCCCTGTCCCAGGGAGACCCCCAGCACAACACAGACTTTTGGTGGAAGGACAGCTTTGTAGCCTAGGATGTCTCAGTCACAGACTACACGAGTATCTTGTTACTCTGGCATCTCACCTGCCCTTTATATCCTTAAGTGACTAGTCAGATCCTGCAAAGATTAACTGGACCCATGCGTAGAGATGGAGGGACACAGAAGGAACCATCACCCCCTTCTGTCCCCACCAAGCACACACACCAATGTGATATTGTAAAGCATGGCCAGGGCTACACTTGGATCTAGGTAACTACCTATATAATTACACCTCTTGGCAGTTCCTCCTAATTGCAGGATGGCTTAAAACACAGAGCAGGAAAAATGACACCTTCCTCCTCATCCCTCCCATCTCCTACATGCCGCATTTTCTTGGCCAGCTCCAGCCCAGCGCAGCCTGGGAGCCATGGTGGGTGGTGCAGCCCTGGACACAGGGAAGGAGTCAGACATGGGCAGCCCATGGTGGGATGCAGGATGGAAATGTCCCTTGCCTGACCCACATGGCTCATCTCCTGCTGCTGTGCCTGAGGTCCTGCTTGGGGCTGCTCCCAGCAAAAGCCCTGGCCAAGCCCAGGCACATGTGCCAGGGAGCCGCTCCACTGTGGTCCCAAAATAACCAGGGACAAAACTGGTGCCATTAAGCCAAATCACACAAAGAAGGGCTTTTGAGATTATCCCACACATCAGATCCCCACAGGCTCCATGGAGCAAGCCAACCCCTGCTGCGTGCACCATCCCTCCCAATACCCAAATATACCCTGTGATGAGCAGCTGTGGTGGCAACAGCAACCACGCGGAGAGCAGAGCGATGCTGTGGGGAGCCAGAGTGCTGGGTGTGCCCCAGGTGAGACAGACCTTTGCCAAAAAGAGCATTTTGCAGCATGAGTGCTAAAGGCTCAGGACCATGCCTATGGCCACAGCCAGCAGAGAGCTGAAGCCCAAGCTGGATCCTGATGTAGCATGGATACCATATGAACATGACCCTGGAGTGCAAGGACTTGGGTCTGATTTACACCCCATGTTGCCACTAGATCCCCTGCCACAGCATGGCCTGAGTTTTCACTGTGTACAGCACAAGCGATGGATCCTCGTGAGCATGGAAAGGAGCAGGAAAGGTTATTTCCTTCACCCCGATGTCACCCTTGTTGCTTGCACAAGCTTTTTGCACTGGTGTAGGTATCCCATGATGGATTCAACCCTGTGGTAAAGCACTAACACAGCATTAGTATTTCCCTTGCATCAGCCAGCGTTCCCAGAACTTGCCCAGGAAAAGGCGAGAAGGCACCAGCAAAGCAAAATGGGGCAGCAGGGACCTCTTTAAAAGCTCTCAGCCTACAGCTATTCCACACTCAGGTCTCAGGGTGGAGCAAGGTCTGGGTGATGGATCAAGATCCTGCTGGTCCCACAGCATGGAGACCCTCCCTGGCCATGTGGCTGAGCCAGCCTCCCTCCGAGGATGCTCTGCTGCTCATTCCCAGCCCTGGGGCAGTGTTTCTCCAGCACCCTCGCTGCTCCAAGAGGCAACCTTCACTTCCTCAGCATCCATTTATTTTCCCACCAGCAGGCTCTTCCCACCAGGACAAGGAGATGAAGGCCTCGGCCAGACCCCTCCATTCCCCAGGGACTGCAAACACACCCTGTGGAGATAGGATCTTCTCCCCAGTTTTTCTCGCTGTTCAACCACAGGAAGGTGCATGCTCTGCTCTCCAGTGGGGCTAATCCCACCAGGGGACTCAGTGACCCAAAATGCATCTTCAGGTGCATACTTGGAAGAGGAGCACGCATCCCAGCAGAAGCATTGTGTAACACAGTCCACAGCATCCCCAACAAAATCTGATCGAGCACAGCAGTGAGTTTCCCACTAAAGATTTTTTTCTCACCAGCTTTCTTTGCATCAACCCCCAGGACAGCTTCTTCTCCAAGGCACCACTTTGTTATCTCCCTCCTTGCCCTGGACATTGGTGCTGTCTCACCTTTTTCTCCTCATTTCCATCATTCCTGTGAAAATGCTCTGCTCAGCTTCCAAGTTCCCACCCAGTTCTGCCCTTGCTGCCCTGTTCTAGTTCCTCTCAGCCTGGTGTATGAAACACGACTTGTGCAAAACCTTTCCATGTAGCAGTAAGCTCTGCTCATGAAGGCAAAGCGGGGGGAAAAGCTGTGGCCAAGCTGGAGCCTCTGCAACCCCATCAGCTTCAGCCCCCTCCCCAGCACGGCACGCTTGGGCATTTTCACCCGAGTTGTGCTGGGGCAGCTGTCGTGTCTCGACGCCACCCAACTTATCTGTTTTGCTAATATAAAGCAACTTCTGCTGCTCAAGCCCTGGTTTTAACTCGTGCCCTCCTGCAGCCTGGATAGTAATAAGGGGCCAGTGGCTGACACAGTGACTGTGTTTGAGGGATGCTGCTCCCTGGGGACACGCAGGGGACATCCCCCTGTGTCCTGCCGGCATCCGCCCCCCCGCCTGCAAGTGTGCCAGCAGGACAGCCACTGGGGAGGGATTAAATTAGCAAAGACATCCTCAGGGATAACTGGATCATTTACCAGTTAGGTGGAGTGAAGGAAGATGAGCCTTGAGTCTGCCCACGAGGAGAGAGGCCACCAGCATCCCTCTTGGCTCACAAGCTCTTGAAATCCCATTTACAGCTAGGAAAACTATATGGATGTCTGTCAGTGATGCACCATACTTTCCTATTTCACTGCTTGCCTCATGTACATCCCTCTCAAACCACATGGCCTGCTGAGATCTCCCCCAGCTACCTACCAGATCCAGATATGAGTTAAAAGGGACACAACCGTCAGCCTTCAGCATCTTTAACAACCTAGGAGCCAAAAACTGGGATTTGTTACGCCTCTGACTACTTCCAGTGGGCAAGCGCCCTTCGGCATCAGGGAGCAGATAACCCTCAGACCACTTCTCCTCCAAAAGAACTCGAATCCTAGCGCTGGTTATAATTTAATCCCACTCCTGCAGTAGCTGCAAACCTGCTTGGGAAAAATCCTCTTTTTCATTGGGAAGGGAGGTGAAGGGTGGCGAGCCCAGCCCTGAAAAGGAGGGCGTGGGGTAGTGCAGCCTCTTCCTCCACATGATGCAAGACCTGCAGCTCCGACTGTCAGCATCCCCTTGGCATGTTTGCTTGGAGTAGAAACAGAGATTTATTTTAATGACTCATTAAAGCCTAATTGCATTCAGGCAGCAATACAGAGAGAGGAGCCTCCCACGTGCAGCAGTACTACAGTCAGGAGGGCTCTCAACGCCTCCCCGAAAGCACAAGGCAGACAGACTGTCTCTTTTTGGTGGGGCCAGAGAGCAGGGCCAGCTGCTGGCTCTGGAGCAGCGTGGCTTCATGGTCGGGTTCCAAAAAACAACCCAGAAATGTCTCTGTTCTTCTCCTCCTTCGCCTCCATCTGCCTGACACGATGGCTGTCACTGGCTGCTCATCCCTGAGCTCCAGGGAGGAGACATGACCTACCCCAGAGCTTTGGTGCCCATCTCCAGAGCCTCAGGCCAGCAGCTATTTTATCTCCCAGCCTTAATGACCCATGTGTTTTTAACTCCTCTTTTAGGCCCTCACAGCAGGAGCAGGTTGCTCAGCAGGTTAGGACTTGTGTGGGACCACAGGTTGCCCTGACAGAGAGCTGGAGGTGCCATGGGGAAGGGATGAGCTGCTCCTCCCATCTCAGGGACACCCTGGGTTGGGAAGAACAAACTGGTCATGTTAAAATACACCCAGCTTGGAAGAGGACCACCCAAACCCCAACCACCTGTAGTGCAGATACACCACTGCCTCGACACCACCCATGAGGAACTATGGGGTCTGCCTCCTCTGTTTTTTCGGGTGGACCCAGCTGGATCTGCCCAGGTACTTCATCCTTCCCAGCGGAATGCTGACCCAGTGACAGCCACGACACCCATGGGATGGGAGCTTACAGCTGCCTTGACCCCTGGGGATCCCCATCCCCAGGATGCACGCTGGTAAGTCCATCCTGCCGTTCTCACCTGTACAGCCAGAGAGATCAGTTGTTACTGACCTTCGGCTTTCTATCTCTAGAAAGCTGCTCCACACAGGCACAGGAAAGGCACGTGCCCCCTTTCTCACTCTGCAATTCAGACGCTCACAGTACCCGCAACAATCTTAACACAGTGCTGTAGCAAGACAGCCCACCTGGTGACAGCCACCCCATGGGACAGGCACAGGTCCTCAGCTGCAGCTCTGCTTTCTAAGCCAACAACAGTTCATCCCTCCAGGACAGCCCCTCCAGATGGATATTGGACCACAGCCCTGTGAGCTGCACAGGGAAAACCAGAGCCATGCATTGCTCTGGGCTGATGCAGGGGCACAGCACCCAAGCGCAATGCCACTGTTTTGAGTAAATCCAAGCAGAGTCACTCCAGGATCAGGTCCAGGAGTGACTTTTCCACAAAGCCATGGGAAAATTTCACCCACAGTCACTTTACGAGACCACTCACAGTCCTTTTACCCACTGTATCCCAACCGGGGAGAGGAGGCGCAACACAACCAGGCATGGATGGGTCAGCTCTGCAGAGCTAAACTGCTGGATTTCAGACCAGGTTTTTGTTTTCCAGTTATTTCTCACATGGCGGAGATACAGACTCATCCATTGCTTGAGATGCTCCACCTCGCCCAGGCCGTGCTGCCTGCTCAGGCAAGAGCGAGGCCGGCCAGGATGGTCACGCACACAGCATCGCACACGCCCAGCGAGAAGGAAAACCCACTGTGAAGTCTCTTAATGTCTCCCGCAAATGAAGTGTGAAACTCGCTTTCAAGAAAACAAGGGTAACAGAGCCTCAATAAATATTTCATCCTGGTGGGAAAGCAGCAACAGGGAAGGTCAGATGGGCAGAGAGGCCAGAAGGGATAGGGGGCAGAGGCTGGAGCGGGAGAAGGAAGAGAAAGGGGAGGTAGCTGGGGCAGGGAACAACAGGGACACCACAGCGTGACCTTATTTCTGTCTGCCCTGGGGCCTACCCGGTTGGATGCAAGGCCACAAAGCAGATGCTGGGAAAGGAAGCAAATCTCTGAATGCCCTGTCCTAATGCTTCCCAACAGACGGCAGCCGCCTGGGTCTCCTGCTGGTTTGCGCACCCAAAATGCTCCCACATAAAATGGCTGGAGGATGCTGCGGGTTCTCTGGAGAGGAAACTCCAAAGACTGGAAAAGTCTTTGCACCTGATTTTCACCCTGTTAAAGGTATTTTGAGCTGGAGCAGAGTGGGGCTAGACTGCCTTGTCTCAGCAGGGCTTTGGCGCCAGCTGTTCTCAGGCCGAAATCCAGTGTTTTGGAAAGAGATGGGAGAGGATCCCACATCCCAGTGGAGATGGCGCTGGAAGGGGGTCAGACTCACTGATAACATGTTCACCATAATTTTGAGAACAGCAGCCTGCTGCTGCTCTCCCCTCTTGGCTTTTCAACAGGTGAAAAAGCCTTTCCTAGGGAAAACAAAGCCAAAGTTAGAGCCCTTTGTACCCCACAGTACAACACTGAATGCCAACCAGCAACCCCAGTACACCCAGTACCCCCAGAACAGCATAATGGGGAAGCTGTTTTGACTTGGACAAGTGAGGGGCAAGGCTGGGAGAGGGCTAAAAAAAAGGCCCTGGTAGTACAGTCCTCTGTTGGGGTGGAATATTCCACCACACCTTAGAAAGTCTTTCTGCTGGAGGCACAATCAATAGCACACTCACAAAATCCAGCTGAAAACACTAAATGTTTCCACATGCCCTTTTGGAGGGAATAAAATCCTCCAAGATAACCTTAGGAGAAAACAAATACCAGGAGAATAACCCGAGCACAGCTCTCCTTTAATTACCACAGCACGGTAAGAGATAAAACAGAGATCTTCGGAATAAACAAAAGGATTTGATTTCCTCCACTTCAGCAAAGCCAGCCACCATTTCCACTGAGAGGTGTGGTAGTGAGGCTGGGGATTTGTCAGGCCCTCGTGTCCTTGCTGAATGGCAAAGCTATGGGCTCCCACCGAGAGCAAGAGGCTGAGCCTAAGGCTTAGGACTTTCCAAACTTTGCCCGGATGTGCAGGAGTAGGGTTTAGAGACGGGCAAACTCAGTCCTATCCACCACAGCAGAGTCCGCTTAAAAACCCCAGCTCAGCGCAAAGTTGGACCACATAGCCCTGAGAAAATAAGTTAGGACCTTGCAGGGAGCCACAACCCCGGAGCTTTGCCTGGACAAGGCTGTGGCGCAGAGGCCCAGAGCAGCCCCGGGATGCTGGGAGCATCCCACCCTGGCCTGCCCGCAGCGCATCCCGCACCCGGGCTCCCCTTCCCACCGCAGCCCCAAATTCAAGTGAAAACCTCTCCCTTGCCGCGACCCCTCTGCTAAGCTGCGGTGCCTGCCGGAGAAGAGGGTAGCGAGTGCCCGGGTCATACCTGGGTGACGGGGCGGGCAGCGGTGTAACCGGGTCCAGCGGCGGCGGTGGGGCACGGTGCGGGCCTGGAGGGGGGCAGGACGGGCGGTGGAAGAGGAGGGCAGCGATGGTGACAGCGGCGGTAATAATAAATAATAGGAAGAAGGAGAGCCACCGGATCGGAGGAGCGCGAGCACCGAGGCGGGTCCGGCCGGCGGGCGGGAGCCGAGCGGGGAGGAGTTTGCCCGGGCCGGGGCTGCCGCCCCCCGCCCCGCCTGCTGCAGGGGAGGGCAGCCGCGGGCCGGACCCCCAACTCCGCGGCGGGGCAGCCAGGCTGGGGTGTCGGATCACGGCCCATCAGCGCCCGGGTGCCTGCCCCAGGGACGGGAAAACTGGGGTGCATCTACTCAGTCCCTCCCCGGCTATACCCCAGTGCTGCATCTCTATTCGGGTGAGCACACACTGGCAGCATCCCCATGGCACCTCCAGACTCCTAGGTACCCCCAGGGCACCCCCAAAGCCAAGCCCTGCACTATCAAACCCGCAGCATTCCCAAGCCTGGGTCCTGCAGCCACCCAAGCACCCCCTGTCCTGTCGGCGTTCTCGGTGCTGCCGTCACCACTGACTCGGCGCCATACCAGGGGTTTGGAGGCTCCAGCTCCTGCTCCATCCATCCCACTATGTCCAGATAATGATACCCTTCTGGCTGCCAGCACGGGCAGAGATCTGGCGCTGCAAACAGACAGGAAAAACACCCATCATGTTGTTGTGAGAGGGATGAGCTGGGGGTGAGGATGCCAAGATTACCCCGTCCCCATGACTCTGTAAAACAGAGCTGACCTTCAGCATACATCAGCTTCCCAGCGTGAGGCTGGCTGCACTACAACACTGCCTGCTCTGCTGGAAGCCGGGCCCATCGCTCCATGGCCCCAAGCACATGCTGGCACTCGGGAGGCATGAACACATGCACATGGAAAGCTTTTGCCCCCAGTAAGTGTTTTCAGCTGCTGGGAAGCTTTAAAGCTCCAAACCAAGAGTTTAAGCTGGAGAAGGTACAGCTGGTATCATCTTCAGAAACAGAGCAGCTCACCTCTGCGAGCTATGATAATCGAATCTCTTGCCTTGTGCCTGAGCTGACTGCTGTGTGTGTGAGGGTTGCTGTGCAAGGAGAACCTGTGTTCATCTGTTTTTCTCTGATTTTGGTCTCTATGGGGCATGACAGCTACTGCAAGGCAGTGCAGCTTGGTGGGATTAATGCAAGAACTCTGCTACAGCAAGTCAGTTGAACGCTCCTGTGCCTGTTTCTCTGTTTCTAAGTAAGGGACACCATCGGTACTTTTCCTCCCTGCAGAGCAAGCTCTAAAGCTGGAGAGAAAAAAATCACTCACCTTCTTCTCTGTCACCCTCGCCATCAGTCAGGGCATCCCCTTGTCCATGGATCGCTCTCCCCGATATTCCTGTCCAGCCCTCACAGCTGCTTGCTGCCAGTGCCAGGAGCCCAACTCACTGATTTCTCCCTAGGATCCAGTGGCAGAGCTGAGCCGGGAGGAAATAAACACTCGTTTGGATGCAAATGGCTTTGTGCCGTTAGCAAAAGGGCAGGATGAATTATGAAATGCAAAGGCGAGATAAGTGGATCCTGTCACACAGCACTTACCCTCCATGCCGCAGGATTTAAGTGCCTACCGGCTGCGGGCGCAGGGCTGCCTGGCACACACGTACACGCGCACACGTACACCCGCACGCAGCCCAGACTGGGGGAAGCCTCCCTGTTTTCCTGCCAATAAAGAAATCTTCATTACCAACTCCAGCACATCAGAGGGCTGGTAAATACGGAGCAGCATTAAGAGAGAAAGGCGAGCATGCACAGTATTTCTGCAAAGGGTAGTGGAAGTGCATTTTCCCTTAGCGGGGCTTCAGAGATGCTGGAGGGATGTGAATTAGAGACATCCAGAGGAGTAGAAGGCCAGAAGAAGTGAGAAATTAATTTCCTGGGCTGCTCTGGGCAGGATGCGAGGAGGTGATGACAGCCCAGGATGCAGGGACAGACACTTCTCCCCTTGAAAAGCACTGCCAGGGCCACAGAAGGCATTATTACAGCTAATTCAGGAACTGACGTTTTGCTGTTTCCATGGATGGACACAGAAAAGAGTTTCTTTGGGATTAAGGAGTCACTTGGCTAACACTGGGCTGAGATTGCCCAGATCCAGGTCATGCTCCTCCATCATCGCCATGGCTCCTGCCCAAAGCAGGTGGGTGCTGCAGAAGATCACGGCAAAGTGAACGTGAAACAGTGTTGCTCTGGTGAGCAGGGTTATCAGCTTGCATGATTTTGCTGCTGGTCTGATTTTTCTCCCCCAGGCCATGTTTCCTATTGTAATTTCATTATTTTTTAAAGCAGTGCACGGGCGAACAAACAGAACACAAAAGGTGGAATTCCCGCCTTTGTGGTGGCTGGGAAAAGCTCAGAAATGGGAGAGCCAGATGCTCCACTGTAGGATAGAAAATTAAACCTGTAGTT
Source organism: Psittacula echo (assembly GCF_963264785.1). Lineage (NCBI taxonomy): Eukaryota > Metazoa > Chordata > Aves > Psittaciformes > Psittacidae > Psittacula > Psittacula echo. Next base: position 22,912,767 of record NC_137740.1, read on the forward strand.
GTTCTTTTCAGTCAGTGTGGTTTTAAATAAAACGCATAGTTTGGGAAGCCCAGCTGGGAGCGCTTGGGGCTAGCAGTCCTGGTAAATCAAGCAGCAGTTTGATCCAAAATACCTTTTAAGTTCTTATTACAGTTTCTTCTGGGGCAAGGGCAACACAAAGCACCTGCAAAACATCCCTGCCTTGCTGCCCTCTTGGTGCCTGCCACCTCTGGGGTACCACAAGCAGCTTGGAGCAGCTAAGCCTATTCAGGCCCTTGGTGCATAGGCACCCTGGCAGCACAGGGATAGTGAACCTGCCAGAAACCCACCCTCTGCAGTCCTCAGACATTGCAGTACCCACATGTACAATTGACTTTAAAGCTCTTAAGTATTACAGCTAAACTCATACCAGCCTGGGAAGCTTGTGTCAGTTTTGTAAGATTCCTTCTTCCCAGCACCAAAAAGGATTTTACTGACGAGTTTTAAAACACACCAAAACCCACTTTTATTTCCTTCTGGCTTTACTCTCTTGTAAAAAATCTAAGCCTACAGGCTTCACTACCACACACTGATACTTGACTCCCTTATTTGCCAGGATGAATCCTTGCAGCGAATCCTTGTGTAGGTGTTTCTTCAGCAACACTGACACATGGAAACCCTGCAAGACTTCCACATGTGTGCACACACAGGCACAGCCACGCTGTAGACATGCAGCGTGCGTCTGAAGCCTGGTGCTTGCGCCTGCCTTGTGTTATTACATCTTATATCTGTGGACTTGAGCACATCAATAATTTCCTTCCTGTTCAGGCCGGTGTTTCCACTGGCCCAAAATGCTGATGCCGGAGGATGCTCAGGAGCTGAACCTGCCACTGCTGGCATGGAAATTTATCTTGCTGTACTCTGGAATTTGCTTTTATTTTCATTTGTGGCAGAGCCTGGGCAGCTGTATCAATCATGAAAAGCCTGATAGTGAAAAACACCATCCCCACCAGCATCCAGCCTGCTCCTCACAGGTTTGGAGCTGTTTAATTGCCTTATGCACTCAAGAACAGGGCTACTGGGCTTCAAATGGGGGCATTCATACATGGAAAGGGCCTTGGGAGTCAGGCAGAGCCTTCAGCACCCCCGTGTTTCTGGTTGGGTGTGTAGGAGCAGGCACAGAGCTGGTTACAGCATCCGATGCGACGCTGCAATGCCCTCACCTCAGGGCACATTCTACCCTACCAGTGAGGCCCTGGAAGCACATCCTGCAGTCTCCCAAGCCTGCCTGGGGAGCGCAGAGTTAATGCACAGCTTTCCCCTCCACAGCACATTCCCAACAGATGTGAATTTGTCATTATACACCTCAGTGGGTTTGCTTTTGCCTGCACAAGCACTGGAAAACAAGCCCAACAGCACAACAAACATTCAGCAGGGGCTACCCTGCAGCCCCAACCCCTCCCCGTTATCTAAGTGATGCGCCCACCATGAAACACAGGGATGGTGCATGCCCATACATTAGTGTCACAGGAAGCCTTTATGCAGCTGTGCACCCCCAAATCTAACATATTTAGAGGACTGTAGAGATCCCCCCAACTCGGGGTGGAGGAGAGTCCTGCGGTGACACTTGTGCACCCATTTAATGGGGTGGATGGCTGTTTTCCCCTGGGAGCTTATCTAGGAAGGTCATGTTCCCCCAAAAAGGATCCTTCTCCATCACATGTGACCACTTAAGAACAATAACCTGGCTGGCGAGGGCCAGGGTTGCCCATGCTAGACAGGAAACAAGTGGGGACACACAAGGCAGCCTGCAGTGGCATCCGTCTTCGTGCTGCAGGAGAGGCGGAATGAGCCTTGGGTAATATTGTTAGCTGAGAATTATGCTGTCTCCTTCCCAAACACAGATAAATGTCATTAAAGCTCATCCCCTCTCTATTTCATATCCTGAGATGGGGTGGGAGGAAGTTACAGCTTTGGACTGCAATCAGGCAGCAGGGTAGCAGTAACCTATCCCACTCCCAGATCATCAGCCTGGAAGCCAGAGCCATTTCAACTTCCCTCCTTGAGCTGGCTCAGTATCCCCCTCCCAAGGCACGGGAAGGGGTGAGAGAGCCCAGCAGGATCAAGATGCAGCAAGCGAAACTATGGAGGAGAAATCCATGCAGCTCATGGGGTGTTCAAGCCTTGTGCATTCACCAGTGCCAGGGGACTCTCACAGCCATCAGCAGCACGAGCAGCAGTGCTTGAGATGCAATGCAAGGCACCCAGAAAGCATCCCGGCTGCCCGGAATTCCCACAGCAGGCTCTCCCAGCCCTGGGGCAGGGCTGCCTCTTCTATTTATGAGCCACTTAAAAGTCACATCTGGAGCTGTCAGGGGAGATTTGTTTAGCACCTCATGCTGTGATTCTGAAGTGCCCAGTTAAGGAGCTGTTGGCTGTTCACCATCTGTCTTAGCTATTTTCCTTGTTTAGTGGCAAACGTGCAATGTGCAGCTTTATCTGTGTGCTCCTAAGCCCTGCCAGGGGCTGTGGATACTCGTTACATTACCTGATGATAGTCAGGACGGGGCAGGGGGGGACATCGCATGTCACATTTTTGACTGTTCAGCCAAATATTGGGATGTTTGCCATGAGCTGGGTAAACACATCGCTCGGGGTTCATCCTCCCCAGAAGACATAGCGCAAACCATGCAAAGGAAGAAGGCTTCTGCACAGGGAGTCTGGGCAAGTATGGGATAAAAAGAGGGGAAAGGAGCAACATCTGGGACAAAACCACCTCCTGTGGTGGTTTCATCCGCTGGGATAGCTCCAAGAATGGCAGTGCCCATGAAAAAACTTGGAAAAATAAAAATAACCCCTGCCGATTTTCATCCCCTTGCCCAGTGCTGTGGGGAGGCAGGATTTTCCCTGGCCAGGACAGGGGTCCCACAGGGAAAGTGCCACTGCTCTCCTCCTCACTAGCAGGTGCAGCACTGCCAGAAGCCACATCTTTCCTTGCACCCTCCCAGTAAACACAAAGCCTAAATATTTGAAGGAGTGGGGCAGCTCTTCCTGGAGCCAGAAAAGAAACACTGCACCGTGTGAGCAACCCAGGGCTCTCCAAGCAAGGAAAAGAAGCCCTTGGGGGTTTTACCCTGCCCTGCTGCCTGTGGAAGAGCCCCCAGGTAGGGGAGAGAGGCCGTGAAGAGGTGATGCTGGTTTGCTTTCATGGAAGGCAGGGACTTCCTCAGGCAGGAGAGTGCATCGATCAGCTGAGGGGTCTCTGCCTGCCAACCCGCAGCCCTGCTTGGCTTGGCAGAGGCTCATTGATTGCCACAGGCACAGCCGCAGCACTGGGTTTGTAGGGAAAACATGCCCTGTGGGACTTGTGGTTCATGCAGCTCCAAGCTGGGCCACCACTGGGTGTGGGAACAAGCCCACCACAGTCCACTGATCCCAGGGGGAGTTAGGGTGATTCTCAGGCGGTTGGGAAGGAAGGACAGACAGAGCAGAAAGTTAACTCCTTCCAGCCAAGTGTGGCCTTACCGCATGTACACTGACCACTTCTCCAGGCTCAAGGGTAACGCAAGCTCTGCAGTTTGCTTGGAGCATCCTCCCAGGGATCAGCAGCGAGCTGTCCATGCGACATGGCAGCACAGAGCAAACCCCATGGGGATGAAGCCAGGCTCATGTGCTGGACAGAAAAAAGCCCAGAGGGCACCAGCAAGAGGCAGCAGTTGCAGAGGTGCTAACCCGACCCCCAACCAGCACCAGCATCCCTAAGCCCCAGCACAGGGTAGGGATGAAGACCTCCACTAGGGCAGCAGCCCCTTGAAAATCTTCCCCCCTCCTTTTTGCAGCATAGCCATCAGCCTCCCTGGCTGCACAGAAGCCTTTCACAGCCATGCTCTGGCCCTAATCAACACAGCAGACCCTGCCAAACCCTGGTGCTGGCTGCTCCTGGCCGTGGGAACGCCAGCCTGGCTGTACTCTGCTTCAGCAAAGCTAGCAGGGAGGTTGGGTAAAATTGAGACATTACCGTTATGACCACCCGGCCAGCTTCCTGGTGCTTTTAGGGCTCCTGCTGTCTGTACTCGCATCTTCCTTGCCCTTCACCATGCTCTCACCATGTATCAGCTCCTTCCCAAATAGCTGCAAGCCCATAAGCAGAGAGAGCTGCAAAACTGCTGCAAGCAAGCTGGTCCTAGGAGAGCCTCCAGCTTCCCTGCAGCATGTGTGCCTGGAGTGCAAGCACCCTGGAAATCCCAGGAGGTGCTCACAGTGGTTGGGGCAGGGGTGAGCGACAGCACCTTCCCCTCCCATTGCTGTTCTGTGAAGCCCATTGTGAAAGGCAGGGAAGGCTGCTCAGCCCATTAGCTCTCCTTCCTATAGTCGCCTTCTCCAGCTGCATTACCTCCCACTGAGGCACTAGGAGCCACGTGCAGCAGCACAGAGAGGGATGCCTGGCTACACACAGCATGAACACAGCCACACGTGCTGTGACAAGAGCAGAGGGAGATCGTGAGCAGGTTACCGAAATGGAGCCACACTCCTGGTGCGGAGAACAGCACGGGCTCCGGCTGCAAGTGCTGACAGGTTTTCCGACACCCTCAATGGCTGGGGAATGACACTTGTGCCACCCCAACTCCTTTCCATCCTGCTCCCAAAGCAGCCAGGCCAGTGTCTCCTTGCAGCACCCTGGGCAGCTGGAAGCACTGGGGAGAGCAGTAGTGGCAATGATTACCCTGAAATCATCCCTAACTCCCCTGCCCACTCCAGCGTAGCCCAGGGTTGTCCTCATTTCAGGCTGGGCAAGCAGCGGCCCAGCCCCAGAGGTAGCACGATGAAGCCAAACCTCCTAATGGAGCTTGACAGCAATGGGATTAAAAGCACAAGTGAGATCGCAAGCCCTCTGCAATCAGCTTCTGCCTTGGAAGAGATGAACCAGAAAAAAAAACCTCCTGGCAGCAGGTAGAGGATGAGGAGCCCACACACACACAGGGTGAGGGCAGCAGGGGCTGGGGGGATCCTTGCCTGTCCCAAGCCCTCCTTGCTTGCCCTACTAACCCATTGCCAACACCAGCAACAATGGTGAAGGGTTTCAACAGGAACAGCCCCACATCCAACTGATCCCTGTGGGATGGTACTTTTACCTCCCTAAACTGTGGGTGCAGAGCACCCCATGCCATGTGCTGCTCACCCCTTCCTCTTGCCATCTGCAAGCTCAAGGCATTGCACACACCTGCAAGAACCCAACTCCCCCCTCCCTCCTTTGGGTGCTGCACTTGGAGCAGTGCCACTGATGCTGGAAGCAACACCAAGAAGCCAGGTCCAAGATGGAGATGGGAGAAGGGATGGGAGGACTCACTTGGATGCAAATGGGTGCTGGAGAGGACACTCACAACCCCTATTTCTGTGGGACACGATGTGCACAGACCCTTGCAGCTGATACCAATTCCGATCCATCCCAGAGCACAGCCATGGTTCAACTAAAAGGCAACACTGACCCACTTCCCACCTGAGGGATGCTCCAGCAGCATTGGTTGCCCCAGCTCTCCTTCCTGCAAGCGGAAGTATCTCAGCATCTCCCTCAAACCCACCCAAAGGGACTTTTGCAGAGATGAAGTGGGGGTTAGCTTGTACAAACCATGCTGGGGTGGCCACTAAGTCATCCTCCAAAAAGCCAGCAAGGCACAAGCACCATCCCCATTTGAAACCCAGCAGCCAGAGGCTGCTCTCTCACCTGGCAGCATTTGCTCCCAGTAAAATGCAGGGGAAAGTGGGGCTTTTTACTGCAAGGAAAAGGGAGCCACTCCAGGGACCAGTGCATGTGCTCGGGAGCAGTGGGAAGAGCTGATGGTTTTTGGCACATTGCTCAGGCTGAAAAGCTAGCTCCAGCCAGAGACCTTGTTTTGCAGTGACCTGTACCAAGAATTAGCTTTTTCCTTTTTCTTGCCAAATGGAAAGAAAAAGAAATCCTTCCAGGTCAGAAGAAAGAAAAGCATTTACTCATGGGTCAAGTGAAACAATCTGATGCAGGGTTGAATGCACTTTTATCCTCCCCAAACCAGGAAAAGATTCAATTTCCATCTGAAAAAAGCCATCTAAAAATAAAGAGACAAAGCTTTTTGGGGTCAGAAGCACTAGATTTTGGGTTTTAAGCCCAAATGACTTGCTGCATTGAACCCCACTTTGCAAAGCATGGGTTGAGCCACAAGTGCAGAGGTGTGGGGAAGGGATGGGCTGATGCACTGATCTGGAAAATTTCAACCACACCGAGCTAGCACCAGCCACAGCAACAGCAGAGACCAGCCCATGACCCCCCATGCCCTCAGCATGTAGCTTGGGTACCCCAACCTTAGCCCTGACAAGCCCAGCTGTGCACTGGGAGGGAGGCATTTGTTTTGCTGCCTCCACAGCACTTTGTTCATCTGAAGCAAGCTGTCACTTCGCAGCCTCCTCCCTGTCAGCCAAATGCTTCCTGACAGCCCGTTTAAAACTCAAAGCACTCGGTTACTGCCATGGCCAGGCAGCTGCTCAGACACCACTTCCATAGCCTCCTCCCTGCCAAAGTGACATCCCTGCACAGAGCATCACTCTTCACCTCCCCAGGCCCACCCTCACCCCAGGGTCCTTCTCCTGTTGGCTCAGGTCTGACACTGCTCCTACATGCCTGGCCCCAGCTGACCTTCAGTTTCCATCTCCAAGATGAAACCCCAGTTTCCATCTCCAGCACTCGCTCCCCAGCACCTCAGTGGGGAGGAGAGCCGCCTGCCCCAGCTCCATCCTGCTGACAGGGCTGACCCCAGACCCCACACGTCACCTAAGTCCATTAGCGAGTCCCTGGAGCACACACCTCACTGGTGTTTGCTTCACCCCAGCTTTTAGGGAGAGCTGCAGAGCTGTGCTGCCCTTCAATTTTTAATTTGCTCTAAACATTTTGGTTCTCTGCCTGGGGGACTCCCAGTCGATAACTTCTGCCTGCACATGGCTGCCCCACAGCTACGGGGAGGGTGGAAATGGGGGGCAAAGGAGAGAAAAGCAGCTCCACCCCAAGATGCTCTCCTTTGGAGGAGTGAGACCCCTTTGCATGCATCCGCACTCTAGAACGAGTGGCACACACACAGAGGGTGCTCTAGCGAAAGGGCCCACAGTGCCCCATGGAGTTGCTCCTCATGAGGATGGGGGAAATCCCAGCCCCTCCAGCACAGACCTGACACCTGCAGAGACAGGGTTGTCACAGGGCAGGACACCTTCCTCCTTTTCATCAGACACCTCTGCAGAGCTGAGTCCCTCATGTCTTGCTCAGGTTTTTCCTGATGCCTGGCACAGCCACCTCTCCTTCCCCACCGCCTGGCACCAGCAGAGCAATGCCCCGGAGCAGGGACACAAATGCTGCATCACTTTTCAGTCCCTGAGGCATCTTTCTCTTTTTCTATCGCCTTAGGCAATAAACATACAAACAGGGATCTGCTAAGCACGAGAAACATGACCTGAGCTGCTCTGGGGAGGGAGATGCTGCTGCACAGATGAGAAAGATCAGCCCAGGTCACCCTGGACCAGGGGAGCAGCTCCAGGTGGGTTTTCCGTCCCTTGGGTGCTGGGGGTGCTGTCCAGGCTCAGGGTTAAAGGACAGTTCTTTATACACCTTTTGTCTTGAAAAGGTGTGGAAAACTAGTCAAGCACCTGCAGATGACACATGAATGGCAAAAACTCATAGGAAAAAATATATTCTGATCAGTTAAGCACCAGCACAGAATCGCAGCAAAGCTCTGCACCCCACCTCCAACAGGTACCCCGGAAGAACACGCAAAAAGGGTGATGTGCAGTAGTTAACAGCACAGAATATGCTAACTTTCTGCACACATGTAAGCTCCCAGTGTTCACACACACCCCTCCCAGACCCCCATAGCATCCATCCCCGAAAGCCCCCAGTTACATCTCCAGGCAGCCCCAGCCGGGACTGGGGATGCTGCCCACCTAGCAAGATCTTCAGCTCCTCACATCCCTCACCCCCCGTTTTAGGCTGAGGGGAGCACAGAGGTAGTCTCTGCCGCCACCTAGCAGCGATCTGGCAGGGACATGGTGACAGCTCCTCCAGCCTGCTGGCCCCCCGCTGCAGCCCGGGGACAGGCAGGGGAGGATGTGGGGGTCTCCTCAGGACTTATCCACAGTTCTCACCTCCCTGCAACCAAGAGAGGTCTCCTGCGGCAGAGAGGGTGGTGCTGGAAGCAAGCACTCCATGGCCAGACAGCTGCAAGCAACCTCAGCTCCGTTTGTCACTCCCTATGCAAGATAACTGAAGCAAGCCCCTAGCTTGAGCATGGGACCAGAGAAGGCACAGATCTTTACCTCTTTGCTTCAGTCTCCTTCATTAGCTTTCTGCATGGTCATTTTCCAGTGGGCCCCAGATTTCCTTTCTCTGCTTGTTTTTGGCCCTTTCACATTCAAGACCACCCCTAAATGCTGAAATTAAAACAAAATAGTCACAGAATGGTTTGGGTTGGAAAAGAGCTTTAAAGATAAATCCAAACAATAAACTTTCTTTGCTGGTCTTTTTTCCACTGCAATAGTAATGTTAAACCCTATCTTGAGCTTTACTTGCTAGTCTGCAGTAAAGCATACCTCTGGCACATTTGCAGGTGGGTACAGAACGGTCCTTGAAGCCCCTGAAGCCCTGAGGAACAGTCTGGGCACCAGCAAACCAGATGAACACCAGCATGCATAACCAGGGTACTTTTATTTTCACAGCTCTCTTCTCCATTAACAAACTCAAGCCCAAAAGGATTTCTTGCCACAGGCAAGGATCTACATAAACATAGCCAACATAAGCTTTCTTTCTCTGGATTCTTCAGACATTTCATTCAGTATCAGTGACATGGGATTCCTGATGCTTCATATGAGTGGTATCACAATTCACCAACAAATCAGAGCATCTTCTCCTTGCAAGTTAACAGCACCTCCATGGACTGAGGCATGAGCTAGGATACAACCAGCTCTTCTAACAGCAAAGAGCGCATAGAGCATCCACTGTGTTAAAAACCAAAAACATCTCTGCACACAATGTCAAACTGCTCATGCACTGAAGGAGAGAGGGACAAGTAGTCAGTTTCCCTCTCCTAAACTTAAAGGATATATAACAATGTGACACTTAAATGTTCTCCTGAAACATTAAAGAGCAATAAACCAGCACAACAAAACCAAACTATTTTCCTAACAGTAAAAGCAACATTTATCGCATGTACCAGGCACATATGGAAAGATGAAAGACTCCAAGTTTTTCCAAGCGATTAAACATTTCTGAACAAAGAAAATAACAGCAAGGTCACAGAGAGGGCCTTTGCTGCCCCTGGCAGCTGCTCCAGCATCTTCCCTTTTCTCACACCTTTTTTCTCAGGCTGGGGAGCCAGTGGAAGTAGTTACCGGCAGAGGCTAAGCGTGCAGCTGCCAACACTGCAGGTAGCGTGGTAGGAGGGAGATAGAGTTTCCGGGAGAGCCCCTGGTCAGGCAGCCCACTGTCAAAGCATAGGCTAACTGCAAGACTCCCAGGACAGTCTTTGCTCCTCATTTGCTCTTCATCTGCATAAGGAAGGACACAAAAAAGAAAAATGGTATTGACAATGGAAACTCTAAGAGCTCCAGTTTAAACTGAAATACATTTTGCCTGGACCTTACCAGGTCATGGCAACAGGACTTTCTACTGCTCACCTATTTGATGAGCCCAACGCTGTATGATCCAAGAGCCTCCCACCCCCTCCTCTCAATGTTCACCCCAGTTTCCCCAGGGGTGGGAAATCAGCTGTAAATTGAGTGCTCCTGTCTGGAGAACTGGGTCTCAACTCCAGACAGACAGCTCTGTTCCAAGGCACAAATAGGCACTTCAGTGAGCCATTAATCTACCTCATAAATTGGGCAACTCTCATAAGGGTGTTGTAAATTTCTTCATCATTTGGGAGATGGAAAATGAAGACACAGACAGGGACCTTATAAGGGTTTAAAAAACCCCTTTTGTCCCTTACAGTTGAGAGACTTGGTATGAAACAAACAGACCAATGTATGAAGTGGAGAAACAAAGACTTCTGCATGAAAGCAGCAGAAAGTCTACAAAACACAACAAAAATCAACAGAGGGAGAAATAAACCTCAATTCATTTGTTCCCATTAAACATTTAGGAATCCATTTTGCTGCACAAAGGTCAAACCAATGCATTGCACCCAGCCATTCATTACTTTCACATCTCCATCTCACAGAAAGACCAATATTTTCATCTAGCAAAGAAGCAGCATCAGTCCTAAAATACCCAGTAGTGACTGCAAGACTCACAGCACAGTAACAGACTACTCAGCTTTCTGCCATGTTAACTTTAACTGACAAATCTATTCGTACTGTTATGGTTGTCCGTAAACGGCATTGCCATAAGGAGAACAGAGGGATGTACAGCTTCACGAAGTTGGAGATTGTTGGAAAATCTTTCTATCTGATCAGGCTTATCTTGGCTCATTCCTCCTGGTTCCTTGGAGTACATATAGGAGGTGTAAGAGTCTTCCACTGACTTGAATAAGACAACAGGCATTGAGGACTCTTCAAGACAATGAGGTGTCTGCAAATGTAAAAAACTTGGGAGAGGATGTGATTAGTGCATGCTTGGTTCATTAGCTGCCCTAATCTTTATTACCTCTCAAAGTCTGCAAAGAACTGGAATGTCAGCAAATGGATGATTTGAAAAAACAAACCAAACAAAACCCCAAAACTCACACCCCAACAAAGACCTCTAGGTTCCTCACAACCTTGGCCAAAAGGCAGCTTTTCCTACACAGCAAGCTGAAGAGTGACAGATGATTACAAGATACAAATCACCATGTCTTAGCAAAGATTGACATCTGGTTCATCTATTAGCAGCCCCACACAGAACAAATGATGGCAATGACACAGGGAGTTTCTGCAAGGGAGTGGGAGCTGAGTCAGAGGAAATCCCTCTGCATTTTTGCTTAAGAATACAAATTCAATTTAAGTTTCAGGGACCGTCCCACATGTCTCAGCACTAGACAGGGACTAGAGCCAATGTTTGTTTTTGTTAACTCAGTATAGATGAGAAAAGTAGTGAAACCACAGACAAGCAGCAATTCACCTTGCCAACCACAGCTGTTCAAAACTAAGGTGTTGCTGTGCAGGGTTCTTCTGTTGCCAAGGCAGAAGAAAAAAGGCATCCACCTTCAGAAGGGATGGATCACCATTCATAGGTGCTTTACCCATTGGCAAGAATGCACTCAGAAGATTAGCCCAGAACAACACAACTGTTTTACACAAACAGATTTAAGCAATTTAAATTGTCCCCCACAACGCACTCCTGAGGGACTTCTGAAATACCCAGGAGACCTGCAGTGGCTGGGCAGCAGAAATTCAGTGCCAAGACAGAATAATTTGGATAACAATCATCATTGGAGTCCAATTAACCAATGACTCAGCTTGATACCTCCAGCCCACTGAAAACCTCTGCCTAACATGCAGAAAGAACAAGATTAAAAGATAATTATTATCTCCTCTTGTTACCCATGCTATCCTTGTTGCAGTGCAGGCAGTGTCACTGACATTCCAGGACAAAGCAGAAACAGACAGGGTGTAAGGGTGGACTTTAAAATCATCTGTTAGCACTGGAAAAAGCTGGGATGGACATAATTAAAACAGGAGGCTGTTCAGTTTACAGAAGAGGCAAACCAGAGAGGATATCCTAGAGAGTGCTGTGAGGGGCAGGAAGCAAGGCAGTACCTACTCTTCCTCCTGAATAACACAATTAAGAACACTACCACTGAAAAGGAAAACATGAACAGCGAAAATTGAAAAGAAGGGAATGCCACTTGGTGATGTTGCCACAAAACCCAATGACCACGAGATGAGCACGAATCAGAGAAACAAGGCCCTCCCATCTATCCTCATAAGCAGTTGACTGGTGCATTCCGCTCCCCCTAATGACTATAGGTAGGATTATTTTTTCATCCCACTGTCTTTCTCAACAGAAATTCTTGTCACTGCTTCTAAAGACTGTAACAGAGATCACAGCCAGGGACATAAAATGTGCCCAGGACCTCTCTATTCCAGTTAGAAAGAATCATAGAATAGTTAGGGTGGGAAAGGACCTTAAGATCATGTAGTTCCAAACCCCCTGCCACAGGCAGAGACACCCCACACTAAACCATGCCAACCAAGGCCTCATCCAACCTGGTCTTGAGCACCGCGAAGGATGGAGCACTCACAACCTCCCTGGGCAACCCATTCCAGTGCCTCACCACCCTCACAGTAAAGAACTTCCTCCTTAGATCCAATCTAAACTTCCCCTGTTTAAGTTTGAACCCGTTACCCCTTGTCCTATCACTACAGTTCCTAATGAAGAGTCCCTCCCCAGCATCCGTATAAGCCCATTTCAGATACTGGAAGGCTGCTATGAGGTCTCCACGCAGCCTTCCCTTCCCCAGGCTGAACAGCCCCAACTTTCTCAGCCTGTCTTCATACAGGAGGTGCTCCAGTCCCCTGATCATCCTCATGGCCCTCCTCTGGACTTGTTCCAACAGTTCCATGTCCTTTTTATGTTGAGGACACCAGAACTGCACACAATACTCCAAGTGAGGTCTCACAAGAGCAGAGTAGAGGGGCAGGATCACCTCCTTCGACCTGCTGGTCACACTCCTTTTGATGCAGCCCAGGATATGGCTGGCTTTCTGAGCTGCGAGCACAAACTGCAGCCGGCTCATGTTCATTTTCTCATCAACCAACACCCCCAAGCCCTTCTCTGCAGGGCTGCTCTGAATCTCTTCTCTGCCCAACCTGCCGCTGTGCCTGGGATTGCTTCGACCCAGGTGTAGGACCTTGCACTTTTCATGGTTAAACTTCATCAGGTTGGCATCAGCCCACCTCACAAGCGTGTCAAGGTCCCTCTGGATGGCATCCCTTCCCTCCAGTGTATCAACTGAACCACACGGCTTGGTGTCATCGGCAAACTTGCTGAGGGCACACTCAATCCCACTGTCCATGTTACCAACAAAGATGTTGAACAAAACCGGTCCCAACACTAATCCCTGAGGGACACCACTCGCTAACAGTTTCCAGTCGGGCATTGAGCCATTGACCACAACTCTGTGTTTGCGGCCATCCAGCCAGTTCTTTGTCCACCGAGTGGTCCACCCATCAAATTGATGTCTCTCCAATTTAGAGACAAGGATGTTGTGTGGGACAGTGTCGAACACTTTGCACAAGTCCAGGTAGATGACGTCAACTGCTCTACCCCTGTCCATCAGTTCCGCAGCCCCATCATAGAAGGCCACCAAATTGGTCAGGCAGGATTTCCCCTTAGTGAAGCCATGCTGGCTGTCACCAACCACCTCCTTTTTTTCATGTGCCTTAGCATGCCTTCCAGGAGAATCTGCTCCAAGATTTTGCAGACACAGAGGTGAGGCTGACTGGTCTGTAATTCCCTGAGTCATCCATTTTCCCCTTCTTGAAAATGGGGGTTATATTTCCCTTTCTCCAGTCATTGGGAACTTCACCTGTCAGCCATGATCTTTCAAATATGATGGACAGTGGCTTAGCAACTTCATTTGCCAGCTCCTTTAGGACCTGCAGGTAGATTTCATTCAGAGGAGGGCCAAGAGGATGATCAGGGGACTGGAGCACCTCCCGTATGAAGACGAGCTGAGAAAGTTGGGGCTGCTCAGCCTGGAGAAGGCTGCATGGAGACCTCATAGCAGCCTTCCAGTATCTGAAGGGGGCTTATACGGATGCTGGGGAGGGACTCTTCATTAGGAACTGTAGCGATAGGACAAGGGGTAACGGGTTCAAACTTAAACAGGGGAAGTTTAAGATTGGATATAAGGAAGAAGTTCTTTACTGTGAGGGTGGTGAGGCACTGGAATGGGTTGCCCAAGGAAGTTGTGCATGCTCCATCCTTGACAGTGTTCAAGGCCAGGTTGGACAGGGCCGTGGGTGGCATGGTTTAGTGGGAGGTGTCCCTGCCCATGGCAGGGGGGTTGGAACTAGATGATCTTAAGGTCCAACCCTAACTATTCTATGATTCTATGACTTGTGCAGATACAGGTTCTTAATATGGTCTCAAACCAGATCCTCTGCTACAGTGGGCCTAAGGTCTTCATTCTCACAGTCCCTATGTCTGCCTTCCAAGGTGATTCTATGCTTTGAAACTCACACAGTTTAATACTCGCAGGGGACCCTGTTGCTATCTACCCACCTTCCTCCATCTCATTGTACTTTAGCCCTGCACATGCTACAGAATCTTTCTGCTTCTGTCACTCTCTCAAGGTCCCTTTTCCCAGCTTGCCTTCTCTCATTCCCTTTCAGGTAACAATCCCAAGACTCTGATTCTTCCAGCTCTGCTCTAGACTGAGAGAACCAATTGAGAACTGAGAGAGCTGACTCTCCCCCTCATTCTTTTAGAAAGATTTTTGTCTCAGCCACTATCAACCTGTAGATGTGTAAGGAGCTGTGGTTATCCAAACCCATGTAGGCACATTCCCATTTCCAGCTCTGCAATGCCTTCTGCAGCTCAACAAATCTTGAGCAATACTGGCTCCCTGCTGAACCCAGAGCAGAGAATATTCTGCAAAACATCATGCTGCAGGCCCTGTTAGACTCATTAACCACTACTAAAGAAGCAACTCCAGCGCCACACAGTGCCTCAAAGCACAGCCCAAACCACAACCTTCCCAAATCGACCCTCCTAACTCATAAGGAGACCTGTGTGATACAGCCCCACAGTAACTCTCAGTTACTCCTAGTAACCTTCAAGACTGTTAATGGAGGGGAAATAGAGCAATGAAGAAAGGCCAGGTTTGACCTATAAAGTGCTGAAACAGTCTTGTTCCCACAATACCTTGATGTGCTAGTGGAACACTACTGCATCATCAATAGCATCAGAAACAACAGCAAAGAAGAAAATGTATATCTCTGAGTCCTTGCTAACAGCCAGTCATAATTTGTCAGTCACTTAAAAAAAAGAAATACATGTTAAAGCAATCAAAGGGTTATTAAAATAATCTAAAACCAAGAACAACCCCTCTCAACAGCAATAGCTGTGAAAAACACCCTTACCTTAACCACTGCCACAAGATCTGTAGAAGTTTCACCTGTATCCTCCTGTGCAAGTTCAGTGTCTTGATCTGTTGTTCCTGGGACACTCACTTCATCCAAAAGTGGCTGCACATCACCCTGTGTCTCCTCATTATCAGACAGATGACATTGCTAAGGAGATGGACAAAGCAAGAAAAAGTAAAGCTACTGTGAGTAGAAGAAAGCTGGATGCACTGGAGCAAATTACAGAGCAATCAGATCATACCACTAAAGATTAACTGAGAGAGAAATGTAAAGGAGCTTATCTGTTCTACTCAGAAGTTTTAACATTTCTATGTGGAGAGCTTGGGCTACTTCTAATGCGCAGAAATAACATGGAAGGACAGGAAGTTATGTGAACAAGAAATTAACTCTCACTTGAACTTCTCCACAGTAAAACATATCATTTGGAAAGTGCAGTTTTATTCAAGAAATGTTTTCTGGTTATTGCTTGCAGCCTTATGAAAAATTTTACCATGGAGAAGTGTCCCAACATAACAGAGCTGATACAACACAGTGTCCAGATGTTTTGCACTTAAGAAGGGTGGGAGGTAAAAGAGGAAGTTGTTAATCCTGATGAGGCAAATCTAAGATCAGACAATGCAAAGGGAGTTTCCCACAGCTTAAGAGGAGTTACCAGAAAACACTAGCTAAGCAGTTAACAAGTGTCATATTAGACACATTTCATTCTAGTTCAAAATATTTTGAACTATTGAACTGCCACTGATGATCATGTTAATGATGCACCAAGGAAGAAAAGGAAACATTCTGGAGAGCTAAACAGAACAGCAGGGAAGGAAATGTTTAAGGTCTTACACAAAGGGAGAACTAGAGGACTGACTGCAACTTCTGGAAATGGATTCTAGTAAGACCCTTGAAATCAGACATGACAAAACCACCTGAATGTATTTACATTCCTCTAGTCTTGAAATCACCAGCTATGTCTGACATTTACACAAATGGATCTTGCTATTGTTAACTAGTTAGGGTACTCTGTATTTTTCCATTAAGCTCCCCCAAACACAATGAACTCAGATGTGCAGCCTATGTCATGTTAATTTCTTGCAAATACAAAGGTAAGACACTGGTTTGTGTCCTTCAGTTCAGATAATACAGCAACTGTGCAAGGCCATTAATATCTAAGATATATAGCTTTCATAGTTTCTCTAGCACAGAAACACAGTTGGCTAAAACAAAGCCTAGTTAAATGACTGCTTTACAAGTCACTAACATTACACTAGCTTTTACTCTTATTTCAGAGAAATGTCAGAAAACAGCCCTGGAGCAGGCCCACTGCTGAACGCTTCAAACAGTTGACATTTACTTAAAGGTGCTTTGGCCCCTGCAGTAAAATGTATCATGAAAATTTAAATAACACAGAAAAGCAGAGAGAGTCACCTGTAGCCAAGTGTTCCTGGCACTTCTAGCATTTAGTGTTACATTAGATTGCACTCAAGACCTGGGTTTTACTCCCCACTTAAGCCCTCTGTTCACCAGTTTCTCCACCTGTTAAATAGGAAAGGGCTTCTCTTTAAACATGCTCTGAAATAAAAGGTGTAAAGTAGCACCCAGATCTAGAGATCATTCACCTTTAGAGTTACCTTTTTAATAAAACTGTAGTTGTATGACCTTACCTACTGCATCAACCAGGACTGCAAATTGCTTCCTTTCAAGTAAGTTTGGAATGAGTAAGACCCTTAATTGAAATAATACACCACTAATTCTTATGGTCTTTTTCCACATTTAAACGACACCCCAAGTTACTACACATCCTTTGCCAAACCCCAGAGATGTGACAGGAAAATACACCACTTCTTGGCTCCCAGGGGTGCAAAACATGAAAGTGCTAGGTCAAAAAACTGATCTCAAGAATCTGGTACTGGTTTGAGTTCTCAAAGTCCATTCGCCCCCTAACTGAAAAAATATGGTGCATTTGGGAGGTTGGTGAAATCACTGGCACAAAGAGTCCCTGAAGTCTGCAAAGGATCAGAGGACAAGCAACTAGAGATGTACTTATGGTCCGCATGTAATTGTTTTTATATTATGGTTCTGCCAACTTCTTATAAAAGGAACTCCACAAAAAACTGCATGGGACTAAACAGTACATGTCTACTGATCCCTGGAGCTGATTTTACTGAATGATAGCTACACCATAGCCAAACTCCCACCTGATCACACAGTTCATTCCAACCCAGCTTTGAGGTTGCTGTTGCACTATCTGCATCTAGAGACTCCTGCTGCAAGCAAAGGTCTGGTTCCACCAGTTCAGCATTCTCCAACTTCTCACTGGGCTGAATATACAAGGCCAAAGGATTCAGTTCCTTGAATCCCTAGTAGCAAACAAACAAACAAAAACCAATATAGTCAAGGAAAACATTCTGTAACTACCACAAAGAATAAAAAGAATTCATAAAATTTCTAACAGGTTTTATGAAGAAGCACACCGCCCACAAGTTACCTCCAAATCCTTGCTGAAACTGTCTTCCTCTTCCTACAAATATCAGCTCCTCTCCTTCAAGCAACAAAATTACTCAGCAGTGGTCCACTCCCCCCAAAATCAGACATACACATGCAAAAATACAATCACAGTAATCCTTCCAAAACACACATTCTTTATCTATTCATTAAAACAAAAGATAGAAGCACAGCAGACTGTAAAGCCTGACTTTCTGCTGAGATATAAAATCGTGGCAGTACCTTTTTAAGGGTTTTCATATCCACACAGTTCTTAACTGAAACTGAGCTGAGAGATTTAGTGTGAGGTGTCTCTGGCCATGGCAGGGGGGTTGGAACTAGATGATCTTAAGGTCCTTTCCAACCCTAACTATTCCATGATTCTATGATTCAGACAACACAGATGGGCCCAAGTCATAAATGCTCACACACTGGCTTACAACCTGTTGGTCCAAAGGACAACATGCAATCTACATGGTTACACTGTCCAACATTGTACATTTCACTGGCAAAGTAAGAGACTTTTTAAACCAAGACCAGTTCCAGTTCCATAATTCAGCTTATTAATGTCAAAACCAATCTTCAGTGTCTACAGTAGAGAAGACCAAAATAATTTAACATCTTGTTCCTCACTCAATTGCCCCTGCCACTATGTAGCACTACTTTAAGTTAGGCAATAAAATTTAATCAATGTGCTCTGACTAATTGCTTGCATATATCAGGGGTCTCAACTTATGACTAACCAAACTGGCTGGAATTAACAACGGGCAGTGAAGTAACTAACGCATCTCTTAACAACCTTTCAATTCCATCTCAGTTTGGCCTTATGCACAGAACATTTACAGTTATTTTACTTTTCCATTTATTTATATGAGAAGTGTGTCAGTTCCAGGTGAATCTGCAATCCGAACAAGGTAATCGACTTAAAAAAAAATAAAAACCTTCTAATCCACTGTTAGAAGACAGGGTAAAAATAATTAGTTCTACTAAATCAGAACATCACTGCTGTACCATCAGATTCCACCTCAACCAAAAAGCAAGCTCTCATCATAGTTAGACACCATGGGATGCAGTCACAAAATGTTAAGTTACACAAAAGCAGGGAATACTAGTTTTCACAAAACTACTTGCTTCAAGCTAAAGATCTTCCCATTATAGGCACTCAACTGATGTTTTCATTTGGTTGGGTGCCTTCCAGCAGCACATGCCTCCCTCCTGACCTCAGAAGGAACGTTCTTTCTGCAGATCTCAGCATATCCTTTATCCTTCAAGACACAGTGGAAGTAGACATCTTCCTTAGTGGATGTGTCACACAGGAAAAGATGCAAAATGCCATTGACATATTCATCCACAATGCCCACAAGTAGCTTGGAACTACACAGGTTCTTGAATAGGAGAGTTGCTGCATTGGACCATGTACCCTAAAGAAGAAACAAGAATATAAAGTTACTATAAACAGACCAATATCCACCACCTGAGACTTCCCCCTGAAGGCACTTGTCAGAAAGGCAGTTAAGCTAGGTCAGGCTAGGGACAAATATAGGAAAGTCAAGTAGATGAGCTCCCCAGCACTGAATACATCAAATTACCCCAAAGCCTGTAATGCTAGTTACACTGGGAATGCCATTCACCCTAATACCTATTTCAAACATGGTTTGAGGGCCAGTGATTTTATCACAATTGCCTAAAATAGTTTTTTAGGTTTTGCCTGTGGTTTTTTCTTTTTCTTTTTTTTTTTTTTTTAATTCCTGGGATCCTGTGATGATAAATGTTAGAATTGTGGTAAGTTTTCAAGAGGCTGCTAAACCTCACTGCAATGAAAACTGTGATTCTTTGACCCTCAAAAAACCTAGAGGAAATAACTTTTCAAAAAAATAATGTCCTTAAAAGACGGAAGCTTTCCTTCAGAGATTTTATTTCTCAGGCTTCTTGACCAAGGCTTCCCAGCACACAGGAATTTTCTTATGACCTCTATAATTCCTTGGGTATGCTGACTGCATCAAAACAACTCACTTAAAGCTCTGTCACTGACAAAATTTTTAAAACAGAGGACTGGAGCTACCAAGGCTTCAGAAGGACCCTGGAGAATTACTGGCAGGAAAAGAAACAAGTTTCACAGAATCACAGAATGGTTTGGGTTGGAACCTTAAAGCTCATCTAGTTCCAACTCCCTGCCACAGGCAGGGACACCTTCCACTAGACCAGTGTACTCAAAATCCCATCCAAGCTCCTGGCCTTGAACACTTCCAGGGATGGGGCAGTCACAACTTCTCTGGGCAGCCTGTGCCAGTGTCTCACCACCAGCTTAACAGTAGCTATCTGTTTCTGCAACAATATAAGGAAGAATATTCTGATCATAAAGATCACCTCTGGCAGTGTTCAAGGCCAGGCTGGAGAGAGCCTTGGGTGACATGGTTTAGTGTGAGGTGTCCCTGCCCATGGCAGGAGGGTTGGAACTAGATGATCTTAAGGTCCTTTCCAACCCTAACTATTCTATGATTCTATGATTAAAACAGACAGAGAGGAAGGCAAAGAGAGAAAGACACTTAAGCAGTCATACCCTGCTGAACTTAACAGCAGCAATTCTGCCATAAACATCAACAGGACCTGAATTAATCCACGTCTGCCTTCTATTTGAGGGCAACTTTACTTCATTGCTCTCAAGAAACAAAACTGCCTGTGAACACATACCTCCACGGGTTTTACCCATGCCAAGGAACACGGGATGGCCTGAGCAGGGAGCTTCAAGTAGCACCACCTACAATACAAAACAAAGCCATCACCATTACATCAAAGACAGAGCAAAATCAGGCAAAGAGTAGAACTTCCTCCTCTTCCGGGTTTTAAAATCAGCTTCGGAATAGAGAGGTGCATATTGGGTTTTGTACTTATGACTAAAGCCCAGCAGCAATTTCGGAAAACACTTCATATCCAAGAATGGGCACAGCAAAAACAGCAATAACAATTGGCTCCCTATGCCTTCCCTTGCCCAAGCACCTTCCCATCAAACCCCTTTATGATTACCAAGTTATGGACAGAGAGCAACAATTTTTATGCCTGTGGGCATAAAAATTTTTATGACTGTGGGCAGGCATAATTGAAGCAAATCATAGGGAAAAAGTAAATGGGGAAAAGGTACTGAATTACAGAGGAAAACAAGTACCTCTGACACTGCAAATGTGTCCCACTTCAACTGATGCACACTCAGAAGGATGTTCACATCCATCCATGGAACCCAGGAAGGAAGATTAGGGAGCTTGCCCCAAAGTAACAGAAAGCAGCAAGAGGAAAGTTGGAGGAGTGAAGGCAGAAACAAGAAAGGATTTAGCCCAAAGTCACAGTGAGGGAGTGATGGACAGGGCTTGCGAGCAAAGGACCTAGAGTGATCAGAAAAATAGGTCTTAAATAATGTTGCTTACATTAGCATGTAAGCAAGGAAATGCCTCAGAGACACAATTATGGAATAAAAGCCCAGATTTTTTCTAGGCAATCCACATGCTGGGATGTCTTTCTGAAGAAAGACAGGCCAGTCAGCCTTACCTCAATACCTGGGAAGGTAGTGGAACAACTAATCCTGGGAACCATTACCAGGCACATGAAGGACAAGGTGACTGGGAATGGCCAGCATGGGTTCACAAAGGGGAAGTCATGTTTAACCAACCTGACAACCTTCTATGACGAAATGACTGGCTTGGTAGGTGAGGGAAGAGAAGTGGGTATTACTTACCTTGATTTCTATCAGGTTTTTGACATAGTGTCCTGTAAGATACTCATAGGAAAGCTAATGAAGTATGGGCTGGATGAGTAGACAGTGAGGTGGACTGAGAACTGGCTGAAGGGCCAGGTTCAGAGAGTGGTAATCAGTGGTACAAATCTGGAGGTCAGGAACTAGCAGTGTTATCCTAGGGCTCATGACTGGGTCCAATACTGTTCAACATCTTCATTAATTACCTGGATGATGGGCTGAGTCTACCCTCAGTAAATCTGCAAGTAAAAAGCATCTCAACATGATCCTGGGCAGCCCACCCTATATGGCCCTGCTTGAGTGGGAAGGTTGGACAGGATGACCTCCAGAGATCTCTTCCAACTTGAACCATTCTGTAGTCCTGATCATTCTACAATTCTGTGATTTACTTACTTGAGGAATCTCAGCCAAGACTTTTGGACAATTTTGAGGTTTCCGTAATCAGGGTAGAACACCTCTACATCTTTGTCATTGATCACACGGTGGATGATAACACGGTACCACCATTTTGAGACCATTACACAGCAAAGCTGTCCAGGCTGTACTGAAGACTCAGGCATGATATAACGATCAGAAACAAGTTTATTTGAGTAACAGTGTCTGCAAAAGATCAAAATGAGAAACCATGCTTTGTAGGATGTAGGAGATGAATACAGAGAAATACACAGGGCTTCAGAAGAATCCAGATTTCTCAAAGTCCTCATGACAGAATTTTCAGGACTTGTTTTAATAGATCATTTACATCTCAGTTCTGTCACACTCAAACTGAAATGGCAATTAAAAAGCAAACCCAAACTTCTAACATTTGAACTATATTCTTGGGTTCCAACAAGAAGTTAATTAATGAGGATTAATCAGAAGCTACATACAATTATTCTAGTCATTAATGACATTACCTTGACATGTCAATACTTCCCATGAACCAGGTCCTGGTGTACTGGCTCACATACACAGTATGTCTGCAGAGCCTGTAATCACACTTACACATGCCCCACAGACATCAAGCATTTACTTTGGCACACAATTAACAGCAATTGTAGCACTGTTGTGGTGGAACAGAATTCTAAATGCATAATGTAGCTGACACAAAGGCACTGACAGGATTTTGCTTTCAAATATAGGTCAGACAAAGGCCTGTTACCTGTTGTTTTTTGGTAAGTGTTGGAGATGGGAGTAAAAGCCTTCACTGAGTACATTAACCATAGCAGCACAGACAACAGAGAGGTGCAAAGGAACCTTAACGTTCCTTTCCAGGCTTTCGAAGTTTAGAACTGTCTAGGACACAGCCAAAATACACTGAATTGCTATTAACCATATTTATTGCTTGCAAGTTAAAAGGAATGGGTAGGCATTACCAGTATATGTTTCAGTACAGCACTGGCATCTCTCTATTAAGTAATCAAGCCAGCAGTGACCATAACCCAACATGTGGGTGCCACGTTCCCTGAGTACAAACACACACACACAAGTAGTAGTACTGAATCAGGATAGCATGCTCGCACCTCATGTCAACCATCATATCCTGCAGTTTATCAGATGTTTCCCTGCTGCATACGTGGACGTAGAACTGGCTAGGAGAGACAATTACTTCCACAAAGACTCCCACCAAGCACCTTCTCTCCAGTGGTGGTAAACTGCAAAGACTTCTGTCCTGAACAGCATCTGGAGGTATTTCTGGAGTCATTATCAATTTGTCGAGTAGGGACTGTTCCAAATCTTGAGTCTACAAAGGAATAAAAGGAGGGTGGCACTCAGATGTCTTGTCATGCACTGAACACACATAATTGTCCTTTCCACTAAGGTAAAAAAAAACCAGTTCTGCTTTTCTGGGGACCTGTTAGTTACTGAGTATCAGATAATCCCAACAAACTGCACAAACTGGGATTAAAACTTCCCCTGTGACAGAAGCATTAATTTTCACATTCTCTGTCTTTCCTCCTTCTTTCTTCCCTCTAGTTTAAAGAGGGGCGCAACAAAAAAACCCTTGCTTAAATTCCTGCAAGGAATAAAAGAGAAGAATTGAAGTCATGTAACATATTTAGACAAAAGTATTGAATAGGTATTGCTAGAAAAGCAAAACAAACCAAGTATCTACACAAAAAAAAAAAAACAAAACCCACAAAAAACCCAACAACAAAACAACCCACAAACCAAACATGGCAGTTCGTTGGATTTTACCCCAAAGATGCTATTGCTATGTTCCATGACCATGAAAGAGTACATGACTGAACCAGCAAAACTACTTGAAAATGATTCAAAAGTGACAGAAGGCACAAATACATCTCACTTTCACACTAAAGCTATTTTCTAAGGATAAAAACAAAAAAGAAAAATCAATCCTACAAATGCTGTTCTTTTCTCACTCTTGGCAAATTGTACCTGAGTGAGCTGTTTACAATTCTGTGTTATTCTTTAACTGCCAAAAACATTATTTCATTTGAACTAATGTGTGGATGGGAACCTTAATCAGACATCAGCTGCTTTCACTGCTTCAAAAGCTTTCTCTTGTGCAAAAAAACAGCACTCATACAATGATCAGGAGTCAAAATTATTTCGATTTTACTCAACTTGAACATGTTACAAGCTACCGCTGCATTATACACCAGGCAATGTACGGTAAATTTGTCTTCCAGCACACACACCATTGCGCGTATGGCTAAATTCAATCACAAACAATGGGGTTTTGCAATATAAGTTCTTTCAACCATTTTTTGAAGAAGCAGACAAGAGCTTTCTGCAGACTGAGCAAGGGCTAACATCCTTGAATTTGAGTTAAAAGTTTTGAATAAAACATTGACTTAAACAGTAAGTTAACATTTTTGAGTTAAAGAGCAACTGAGGAAATCCTTGCCTGAGCAGCAGCATCATCTCTAGAAAATACCCTTACATTTCACTCCACCCAAAAAGGGACATCTTTTCTCTGAAAATGCTCTTCATTATCAGACTGTTAAAAGCACACATGATCTTCATAATCTAGCTTACACATTGGTAGCAACATCAGACATTTCTTTGAAAGATGTACAAGATGTATTTAAAAACACGTTCACAAAAAAGGAACGAAATTGTAAAAAGATAAACCAATAGAACACACTGCAAAACTAGGCTTACAAGAGGCATCGCCTGCGAGACTGGCTAAACTCCTTGCCCTGTGCTGGACTGGAAGCTGCCAAGATTGGTGCAGATGACACATTCTGCACAGGTCAGCGAGAAAAAGCTGCCAAGAGCAAGAGCAATATATTTACCCTTCTCAGGGCCAAAGAGATTGACTCAGCCCTTGTTCCTTATTTGACCCTTACAACACTTCCACCATCAGTCTCTCGTGACTGGATATTTGGACACCTTGCAGCAGGACAGGAATGAGGTCTCATCTTTCCCCTCTACCTTGCAGCATCCCAACAAACAAGTGTTCACTGCATACCCAAACTAACACATTTCAACCTGCTTTCCTCCTTTTTAGGGCATTAAAAAAAACCATAAAACCAAAACCAACAAAACCAAAAACTAGCAAACTTGGTGTTTCATGACAAATACTAGCTGGACAAACATCTTCCAAGACTGATTCTGCTAGGATCCTTAAACTGGTTCCCTTTGCAGTATGCCAGAACAAAAATCTGGAGCTACATGGACCACAACCTCCCTTTTTTCACCCTTCCCACAATCAGACCTTGTTTGATCATGGGCAATTCCCCAGACTTCCTTATTCTCTGGACTTCATCACACCAAACTAAAATTTCTTTAACAGCCTGCCAAAAAATCTCTAAAGGGTATGTTTTATGAAGTACCCCAGGAAGTCCAACTCATAGTCCCAGTCTCCCAGGTTCATTCATACACAAACCATCAAAGTAGGAAGAACTCCTAGGACCCTTTCCTGACCTATGTGTTCCAACTGTACAGGTGCATACAGCCATAAGATGAGCTTGGCTGACAACTCTCATTATTTCCTTTCTTTCGTTATCCTCCTTTTGACAGTAGGATGATTTTCCTCAAGAAAAAGAAGGCTTAAAGATATTTAAAGTTAAAAAACAGAGGGGACACAAACAAATTCTTCCGATGAGGTCTGGCAGTTCAGAGTCTATGTACTCTTCCTTCTCCATCCCCTTCTAAACATATACTGCTATAAAAACCCCACAAAACCAAAGCAAACAAACAGACAAACCCCCCGAAGTTTCCCAAGTCCCATCAAATATGAGAGTTGAGACTGCAGGAATTAAGGTCTCTGAGGGCCAAAAAGGGTCAGAAGGTCAAAAGGGTTGATATTCAAGGATCACCTACTGCAAGCTCAGGAGTGTTGCATCCCAATTAGAAGGAAGTGCAGCAGGAGGGCAAGGAGACTCCTTGGATGGATAAGGAGCTGCTGAGGAAAATTCAAAGGAAAAAAGAGGCTTATAAAAGGTGGAAGCAAGGACAGGCAGCCTGGGAAGAATAAAGGAATGTTGTCCAGAAAGTGAGTGACCAGCTTAGGAAAGCTAAGGCCCAGTTCGAACTAAACTTGGCTAGGGATGTTAAGGGTAACAGGAAGGGATTCTATAGGTATGTAGAGAATAAAAGACAGGCTAGGGACAACATGGGTCCTCTCCGGAAGCTATCAGGAAAACTAGCAACCCTGGATCTGGAGAAAGCTGAGGTTCTCAATGATTTCTTTGCCTCAGTCTTCACTGGCAAATGCTCTGATCACACCAGCGAAGTCTTGGAAGGCAGACACACGGACTGTGAGAATGAAGACCTTAAGCCCACTGTAGGAGAGGATCTGGTTCAAGACCATCTTAAGAACCTGAATCTGCACAAGTCCATGGGGCCTGATGAAATCCATCCGCAGGTCCTGAAGGAGTTGGCGAATGAAGCTGCTAAGCCACTGTCCATCATATTTGAAAAATCATGGCAGTCAGGTGAAGTTCCCGATGACTGGAGAAAGGGAAATATAACCCCCATTTTCAAGAAGGGGAAAATGGATGACTCAGGGAATTACAGACCAGTCAGTCTCACCTCTGTGTCTGCAAAATCTTGGAGCAGATTCGCCTGGAAGGCATGCTAAGGCACATGAAAAACAAGGAGGTGGTTGGTGACAGCCAGCATGGCTTCACTAAGGGGAAATCCTGCCTGACCAATTTGGTGGCCTTCTATGATGGGGCTACGAAACTGATGGACGGGGGTAGAGCAGTTGACGTCATCTACCTGGACTTGTGCTTGCCTCTAAATTGGAGAGACATCAATTTGATGGGTGGACCACTCAGTGGATAAAGAACTGGCTGGATGGCCGCAAACACAGAGTTGTGGTCAATGGCTCAATGTCCGGCTGGAAACCACTAATGAGTGGTGTCCCTCAGGGACTGGTGTTGGGACCGGTCTTGTTCAACATCTTTGTTGGTGACAGGGACAATGGGATTGAGTGTGCCCTCAGCAAGTTTGCCGATGACACCAAGCTGTGTGGTTCGGTTGATACGCTGGAGGGAAGGGATGCCATCCAGAGGGACCTTGACACGCTTGTGAGGTGGGCTGATGCCAACCTTATGAAGTTTAACCATGCCAAGTGCAAGGTCCTACACCTGGGTCAGAGCAATCTCAGGCACAGCTACAGGTTGGGCAGAGAAGAGATTCAGAGCAGCTCTGTGGAGAAGGACTTGGGGGTGTTGGTTGATGAGAAAATGAACATGAGCCGGGTAACAGGTTCAAACTTAAACAGAGGAAGTTCAAATTGGATATAAGGAGGAAGTTCTTTACTGTAAGGGTGGTGAGGCACTGGAATGGGTTGCCCAAGGAAGTTGTGAATTCTCCATCCCTGGCTGTGCTCAAGGCCAGGCTGGAGAGAGCCTTGGGTGGCATGGTTTAGTGTGAGGTGTCCCTGCCCATGGCAGGGGGGGCTGGAACTAGATGATCTTAAGGTCCTTTCCAACCCTAACTATTCTATGATTCTATGATTCCCCATCTCTGTCACATAGCTGCTTGGCACTTAAGCCATACCTACTGCAGCATGGGAGATTCCACACAGCTAGTCTCAGACCAAAATTACTGAGGTCCAGTTACAAGTAAGTATACCAAAAGGTATAACAACTACTATCATGGAGCAAGATCATGCTTATTTGACCCCAGATGATACGCAACATAGATCTCTAGACCACAAAGAGACCCAGTTTGTATGGCATATAAAGCTATATACCAGGTCAGTATGAGTCTAGTCACCTACAAGCTCATCTAAAACAGGTACAAAACTCTTTGGAAGCAGCAGTGCATCAACAATGCAAACTGAACAGAAACAAGAGCAGTACAATAAAGAGTATCACTTCCTGGAATAAGACATGAAAGAACTACAGATCGCTTGTCGAGCCACTTACTTGTTTGAGGCCATCACCCAAATACACTGCTTGTGTTTCAACTGACTCTGACTTCTCTTCTGCTGTTAGGTAACAGTTCTCTGTCTCACAGATGGGTTCCAAAGGAGGCATCTCAACTGCAGTTGCTCCTGTAAAGATAATAATTTAGCTATTATTCTTTGTTGGACTGATTCAGTGTTCCATATTAAGCAGAAAGAGAAGACAAATGAAAAGTCTGAAAGCACTGGTGCTGTTTGCCTCATCTCTGGTACCATTCACAGCTACCAGTCATGAGTATTCACTTGAGAGGCACCCTTCACTGTACTAATACATCAAAAGAAAACAAAACACACTTGCATACTAACAGTTAAATCACTTGCTAGAATGATGCACAGACAGAAGAGTTGAGAATTTGGCAGGAACTATATGTGATTTTCTGCCTTCTCTCGTAGCCATTATGGGAATGCTGAAGACATCTGCAGTCTCTTCTGTTTTGTTTTGTGGAACACTGTAGCTGTGCCTTTCAGACTAGTGCTAAACCTTCATTCTGAAAAAGTGCATTGGAAAAGCTTTATCAGCCTGCAGAGCAGACGTTCAGGAGATCCTTCTGGTTTTGCTACCTGTTGCTTGGAATTACTAGAAATTCCAGTCCTACACACACAAGCAGAAAGTCCAAAGTCCAAATGAGCTAAACATCCCTTCTTTCACCTCATACCAAAAAATAGTGGTAACCTACAGAAAACTTCCAGTTAAGCTCTCTGCTACCAAAACAACTCCCTTGTGACAGCTGCTTCTGCAGCACCCCACAATCCTTCTGTGCTAAAACCTAGGGGAACCAGGACTACAGCAACTGGAAATGCAGTAACACTCTCTTGAAACACAGCTGCTCGGCCACAATGCTTGTAAGACAACACCACCTCACCCTGCAGAATCTCTTCCCGCGTCTCACCTCGTGGCATCTCTTCCCGCGTCTCACCTCGTGGCATCTCTTCCCGCGTCTCACCTCGTGGCATCTCTTCCCGCGTCTCACCTCGTGGCATCTCTTCCTTCTTTATCTCACTTGCCAGATGCTTCTTCAGGGTCAGCAAGGAACCTCCTTTTGTCTGCTCAACTACAATGATATCAGACACACTTTTCAGGACTTCAAACATGGAGAAAAATCCATATTGTGTGTACTCAAATGCCCGGCCAAAGCGTCTGAAGAAGGCATTATGAAAGTCCAAGAGCAGAAGTGGTGAGGAACTCAGCAGATCCTGCAACTCAGCCTTCACCTTTGCTGGCAGGATGGGAGCCTTGCCCCTCCGAGGGAAACTCTGTGGATTCTTATGGGAAAAAATAGCACCTGCCCTCACAGCAGCACTCTTCCGCTCCTTAGCACTTCTCCTCTGTCTGGCAACCAGTTTGGCAATCGCTTTGGTGGTCTCATCTGCAATGGCTACAACAGAAAAGAAATAAACTATTAGACTACCAAAAGAACAAACCATTAAAAGCTCGACAAAGGCAAAACTCTTTTTCTTTCCATTCCTAATTCCTCCACCTTTTTCAGAAGCAGGTGTCTCCTTCAAAAGCAATCACACTAAATTGTGGCTGATGTACAGCAGAGAAACCACTTTTCCTCTCCCTTTGCAAACTGGACTGAACCACTTCTAACAGACAACAGCCAAACTGCACCCTTATCCCTATAAGCCCAGACCCAGGTAGGAGGGCAGTCAAATCCTTAATAAAGGATCACAACAGGAGATCCAGCTGCTTGTGAGTTTTTCTGGGAAAACAGTAAATGGCTCATTGCTCTCCTCAGCCAGAACCACAGTAAACCCTCACTGCAGAAGACCCACTTGAACAGGCAAGGTCTCCCTGGACCTACTATAGCAACCAACAATTTGCACCTACCACTTGTTTCCCAACAAAAAAGGAAATGAAAATTAAAAACATCCTTTGATATAGACTAAACCTCCCATGGGGTCAGGTAGGAAAACATATCCGAGAGGCCTCATCCCTGGCTTTGGCTCCTGCTGTACTCTGCATTTACAGGGGAAGTGAAGCTTACCCATTCTGGTGTAACCATAAGAAACGTTACTGCAGTTTCTAAACTAAGTGCATAATGCAAAATGTACAAAAATAACTGGAAGATGCTGTGATTTTTCTGAGGAAGAAAAAGCAGACAAGCATTAACACACAGATAAAAAACATACAAAGAAACATCAATGAAAATAAACAGACCTATAGGAGAAAAAAAAATAATACACAGATATGTGACCTATAGCTAGCTCTACGAATTCATCCCGCACATCCCTGCTTTGGAGCATCACTTCATACCAGTATGTGGTCCCAAATAATTCCTCCACCCATAAGGAAACAAAATCTCACCTTTGAGGATACAAGTGCCTTTCTCATAAGTATAGATTCTGACAACTTCAGGCATATCCGCCACCAGCTCCAAAGTGGATTGGAAGCCCAGGTCATGTACAGGAAGTGGTTTGCCAATCATGGCCATGTACTCGTGCTCCAGCTGAGCTGGGGTTAAGCCCTCCTTGGCAGCCATTAGCAGCGATCTCACCTCCTTTTTCAGCACCTCCATAAGGTGTCCCTTCTTTGACATGTCTGCCCTAAAGGGGAAACAAAAGCAAGCAGAAGACAACTCATCCCACAGCAACAGCAGCACAGGCAAAAGACTTTTTATCACTTAGCATCTGAAAGCTGGGGAGGGGGGAATAGTACAACAAGCCAGGGTCACCAACAAACACTACCTCCCAAGCCCTGTATTTCCTTGCCCGCATCCCTGGAGCTGCCACCCTTCCAGCACCCTCGTACTCAGCTGGCTCCTCCTGCACTCACTGCCTTCTCCCATGTGATTTCCTCTAAACCCGGGCCTGCAAGATTCCCCCCTCTGCTTCACAGGGTTGCTGTCCGAGGGGACAGCGGCGATTCCTGCAGCCCAAAAACACAACTCGAGAACCCCTAGGGCACAAGGGCACAACGCCACAACAGCCACAGCAGCACCACCCGCACTCACCGCTCCATGCCCCGGCCTCGCCCATGACACCCCTCTGCGCCTGCGCGCTCCCTTTCCCGCCCTTCCGAGCGCGAGGGCGGGGCGAGGTGGGGCTTCACCTTTGCAGCGGTGGAGTGGGCGGTGGGTGGGTAGCGTGTGCCGGGCGGCGCGCCTGGGGGGCTTGCAGCGAGTTGCAGCCCCTGCTTTCTGGGTTAAAACGTCAGGTGTGTCTCCCTTCTGACAGGAAACGTGAGCGCACTGCTAAAGCGCCACGCACAGAAAGGGAGCAGTCCCTTTAAGGTGGCGATACTTAAACCCCAACGCTATTTAAGAGTGCTTTCTGATCCCATTTAAGAGGAAAATGTACAGCAGAGACACTGGGTGATTTTCCCAAGGCCAAAGAGCTTGGTAAACTGGCATGCAGGATCTGAAGGGGGCCTACAAGGATGCTGGGGAGGGACTCTTCATCAGGGACTATAGTGATAGCACAAGGGGTAACAGGTTCAAACTTAAGCAGGGGAAGTTTAGATTGGATATAAGGAGGCAGTTCTTTACTGTGAGGGTGGTGAGGCACTGGAATTGGTTGCCCAGGGAAGCTGTGAATGCTCCATCCCTGGCAGTGTTCAAGGCCAGGTTGGACAGAGCCTTGGGTGACATGGTTTAGTGTGAGGTGTCCCTGCCCGTGGCAGGGGGGTTGGAACTAGATGATCTTAAGGTCCTTTCCAACCCTAACTATTCTATGATTCTACACAGTGGCTGTGCCCTGAGGGCTCATGGTCATGTGAGAAACCCACTCAACAGTGCAGTTGATTTCCAAATGGGTATGCTTCAAAATGACAAGGGTCCTGAGGCTGTGGCTTTTGGGATGGCAAAGGTTGCAAAACCATTAGCACATACTCTCACAGCATCTCCCCTGTCTGGAGGTAGTGGCCAAAATCATTCCCCAGGGCTGGAGGAGTTGGGACCCACTGGTCCATTTAAACATCAGACAAAACCAGAAAGTTGCAGGTGTGTAGGTGTCAAATATGTCAGAGTGCTTTTGCCAAGGAATCAACCAGAGTCCATGCTGCCCAGACAAAACCAGACTCGAGCTGCTGTTTACTGCTGCTGCTTAACACACCACCTGCCCTTTCAGGAGCTGGAGAGCATCTCCCCCTGTCCCATGTGGGCTGAGTGATAAGCACAAGGTGAAAAAGCTTTCTGCAGCATTTCCAGAGCAAATGCAGACACCATGTAAATTTATTAATTACACCTCATTTCCACCCAACTTTTCTCTGCCATTAGTCTTCTCCATCCATCACTTTCCCGGTGACCTGCTGATGAGGCACCCAGCATTGACAGAGCAGGTGCTCCTGCCCTCCTTGCCTGCAACATCCTGACTCTGCACAGTCCATTGGTCTCCAATAAAGCAGGAATCCACAAAAAAACAAGAGCAGCACTTCCCTGGCTGGCTTCCTGGCTCCCTCCAGCCACTCCTCCACACCAGAGACTGGGCATCCCTGAGCTCAGCACTGCCTGTTGACAGAGAAGTTATTGCCTTGTCTTGCTGCAGCATTATTATTTCTAGCCAGGTGCTGGTTTCTTTAATATGATAAGTGACTTTAAGACACTTTAAGAGCTTTTCTTCCAGAGGTGTCTGCAGATGTCAACACAGGCTGAGAATCACGAAAAGAAAAAGCTCCTATGCTTGCTCTGCCATGCTCTTGCTTTGGAAAGCCAGGAAGGCATTTAGGCACAGCAATTTAGATTACACAGCTCTAATTCTCCAATGGATTCCATGCTTTGAACCCGTTCAGAAAAGTTCATGGTTGAAATAGAAGCAGCCAATTTCCCTCCCTGCTATAATGTGAGGTGACCCTACAGAGAAGGAGTTTCTTGCCAATGTCCCTCCATTGTACCAGCCAAAGGGTTTCTAGGGAACAGACCAATGTGAGATGCTACTTACCTAACTGTTCTCTGCAACACCCCCTCCAAACACCCATGAGTAAGTAACTGCTCTCATCAGTAAAGGTTTTTCACCCTGCTGTTTATTGTTGTGGACCATCCCACCGTTTGAGGTCTTTGCAGCTGCACATCTGACAATTACTTTTAGGTCGCTTTTCAAAAGCTTTGCAGAAACCACCTACTAAAAATCATCTGAGTGCTTTTGACTGTAGTTTATTTCAAAAGGCAGGAAGATGCAAACAGAATGTCCTCCTGGAGTCCAGGGTCTAACTTTCCATCCCATCTCCACAGCAGTGTGTGAAGAGAGCAGAGCAGTTGGGAAACCGCTTGCTCACTTCACTGTCCACTGCGTCTGACAAGCCTGTGACAAACTTGAAACAAGACTCCTTGATCTGACACCTCCCCTTCTCTCCTCCCCTGCCTGGTTTTCCTGCCTGCAGCAATAAATTCAAGCACAAATTCGTCCCGCTCTCACAGGCAGCTGCATGCTCCTCAGCACAGATGAGGATGGATAAGAGGTCTCGGAGCAATACCAGGGAGTCTCACAGGAAACACAGAGAGTCCCCAGCTACACAGAGCAAACGAGAGAAGAGAGAGAGCAGCAGAGAAGCCGGCAAAGGAAGGGGAGACATAAAGCAGGAGAAACCGAAGGAGATCAAGAGCACCACAGGGACAGATGGTAGGGTGCACACGTCCACAGTGGTGGATGTGGATGATGTGGTATCTGATGAAGAAATGGAGGCAATGGCATTGCTGGACAGCGAGCAGCAAGAGGAAGGTATGGCTTATACAAGGGAAGGGGCTCTTTGATCCTGTATGGGTCACTATGTGACTCTGCTCTCTGCACAGTGTCTTCACACCCACCTTGCACAGATTCTCAGGACAGCATATGGGAGATTCCAGCCAGCCTCTGCTGTCAGTACTGCAGGCTGAGCAGCACTGTGTCACAAAGCAAATAACTTTGCAAAAAGCAGCTACATCCGCAGCATTCTTCATGCTTCAGCTTGTTACTCCCCATTTCTAGTCATGCTCTGTTCTCTCTCTTTTCCTGCTTGCTCTTCTTTAGGTGCAGAAAGTTAGCCTTAAGACCAGTTCATAGTCAAAAGGACTGAGCTGCAGGGAAGAACTGTGCTTGAGGTGTATACTCATAGCTCCATATCTGGATAACCTTTAAGAGCAGCTACACTCCAGGCTGTGTGTTTGTTAAGCAGATTCCCAGCCTGCCATGGTTAGAGGGAGAATTGTGTTGTTTGGCAAGATGACTGGGCCTCTTTCAACCCACCATCACCACAGGAATGATAGATGTGTATTACACAACCAGCATCACTTCCATGTGAAGCCACTATCTGCTTCCATGCCAGTGGCTCTGCTGCCCTAGAGTGACATAAAGGTTCAGACTTGCTCCTGTCTGTCTGGGAACTAAGTTTTTCACATCTGCCTCTTTTCTGCCTCAATTACAGGAATTCCAGCTAGTGAGCAGTGCTGTGGAGCTCTAGTCATCAAACAGGTTCTTGGAATGTGAACCTCCTTCAGGACCTTGTGGCTCTGCAGAGAGCTCCAAGGGCAAAAGGGCAGGGATGGAAGGGCTAGAAGGGATTCAAAATAGAAGGGGTGCAGAAATGCTAACTTTACTGATGGAGAACATACACTCTCTGGGTCTAGGTGCACCCAGAAGTTATCTATTTTCATGCCATACCTGCAGATTTTCCCTTGGGCAGGAGCACAGCAAAGAGCAGCCAGAGCAAGATGACCCACACTCTCTTTGGGGAGACGTAGAAGGTAATGTTCATCTGGGGCTGACCATCCCAGCCAGCCCTCAGCATCTTGATTTCACTGCTGTAGAGCACAGAGATTTCAGAAGCACCAGTGGCTTGGTCATACTGCATTAGGGAGCTGGGGTAAGACTAAAATCCTATTCTAAAACAACCTGAGATACTCTGACAGGGACGGGCACTTCAAGCTGTGCATGTTGAAAGCTACCTCTTATTTACAATATTTCTCTTTGCCATTAGCTTATCTTTCCAGATAAGCTTCTGGGATCCCAGCTCAGCCAGCAAGTTGCCCATTCCAAGCCTTGAACACTGCTTGGTAGCAGCAGGTCTTCAAGCTAAAGGCTTCTCTCATCAAGGTACCATGGGGAAGCATGGCTCAATATCTGCCAGTAAAGCAGAGACAAAATCTGTCAGTTCATCCTAGCAGTTCCTGTCCGCAGGGAGTATTCTTTAACCCAAGACCAGAGAGGGCCAAATGCTTCACATACAACAGGTCTAGGTAGAGGACAATAGTGAGGCTGATCTGTGCAGGTACTTGTCAGGCAATCAGTATTTAGAGAGCAGACCTCTCCTAACAGTGTCATGTTGAATTTCTCCCTAGGTGTAAAGTCGCCGGGTATGGGCATCTGTGAGTGGCTTCTGACCATCTTGTCTTTCCTGTTCATCATAATGACCTTCCCCATTTCTATCTGGTTCTGCATGAAGGTGAGAACAGTTACGGGGCCTCTCTGGGTTTAGTATTTGGTGTCTGATGTGGATTGTAACTTACTGGTTCAGCATGTTTCAGACATGAGCATGAAGATTTTTTGGTGTAAGGCCCCATTTACACTTCTTCAGCTCAGCCTACTTAGCCCAGAGATTGCTGCATTGCAGCAGCAGGATAAATAGGGTTTGAATTAAAAATTCTAAGAGAGATTGATCTCTCAGTTAATAGCATATTTTCTTCTCTTCCTCCCCTTTTCTCAGTATGGCTACTGGTAGGCATATTTTGATCCCCACTTCTCAGGAAATTTCACATACGTCTTGTTATCAACAAGAGTGTCAGCATTATAGCTCAGATCTTGCACACATGAGCACATACACACATGATTCCCTTAAAGGCAAACAACCAACACGAAAAATTTTAGCTCAGGGTTTTCAAGTTTGGCCAGGCTACAAGGGAGCAGAATGCTGGCTTCATCCTGGGAAACCCTGGGCTGCTCTCACCAAATCTTGGGCTGTCATAGGGCTGCTCATATGTTGCTCTTACACAAGGTCAGCAAGCAGCTCTGGGCAGGTTCTCAGTTTAGGCTAAAGGAACTCAGCAACAGGTGATGCCACTAGCTCACGCCTGCTGAAATCCTCACTTTGCAGGGCTTTCTCAGAAGACTTCTTATCATACTGGTGAGGCCCCATTCCCCAGTCCTATGCCTTCTTCTCCAGCCTACCTTTTGTTTCCCTCTATAGGTAGTGCGGGAGTATGAGAGAGCCATCGTCTTCCGCCTTGGGCATCTCCTTCCTGGAAGAGCCAAAGGGCCTGGTAAGGTGTTTACTGAGCACCCCACAGCCACGTTGCTCTTCTTTGTGCTCTGCCAAAGCTCACGTACTGGTGCCCTCCAAGCAGGCAGAGCTAGACAGGAGATGGGATGTCTTTGCTCCCTTCTTTTAAAGGGCTGGTAGCTTCTAATGGCTTTTCTCATCACAGAAGCAGCCTCAGAATTTGAGCCTATGTATTGCTGTTCCTTTGTAGTTCTGCATGCCAAACCCTCCCCTGTTCTCCAAAGTAGGAGAGACAATTTCTGTGGTTCTGATAATCACCAGCTGCACTTCTCTTCTTCCCACAGGCCTTTTCTTTTTCCTTCCCTGTCTGGACACATATCATAAGATAGACCTTCGCCTCAAAACACTAGAGATCCCCTTCCACCAGGTATTCCCTCTCATTTGGATCACTTTAACATCACACCTCAGGCTTCCAGCCTTCATTCCTGCATAGAAAAGTCTGAAAAAACTCCCATGCGGTTGGACATGCTTGGATACCCCAATAGGGAGTGGCTGGGCTAAAGATACTGGCCCATGGGCTTTCTACCCACCACACTGAGGAGTGCATGCAGCAGGGGCTCAGACTAAGATCTTACAACAATGTAAGGATGGTACTCAGCTTCTGTATAAGCCTGGGAGGAAGAAAGGGCTGAATGCTTGTTTCTAACCATTAAACCTGCAACCTCCCTAGCCACAGCCCCTCTTCTCCTTCTGGGGGTTATTGCCTATGCTGCTGCATTGCCAGTGGGACTGTCCTTGTCTGGTGGCATCTCCCGGTTGAGTCTGTATAGCAAATCTTCTGGAGATACAATAACTGAGCACATACTTCAGGACACAGTCTATGCTCTAAGAACAGGAATGGACCAGGCAGCAATGGGCAGGGAAACACAGCACAGGATGACAACCTACTTACAGTCCCTAGCTCAGCAGCTGTATTGAGGAGACAGGTGCAAAGATGCTGCTCAGGGAACTGAAGTCCAGAGGTTATATAGTTTGTTATAGGTCAGTCATCAGCAGATACGGAAACTACAAAGACTTAACCATCCAGCTACTCTTCATCATTCTTTTAATCGTGTGCTTTTATGTGCTATCTTAGAGTTGTCAGAACCAGCTCCATCTCTCTTAATGTCTTGTGCTTAGGTGGTGACCAAGGACATGGTTACCTTGGAGATAGATGCTGTCTGCTACTACCGGTTGGAAAACGCCTCTCTTCTCCTTACCACCCTGACCAGCATTTCCAGTGCCATCCAGCTGCTGGTGCAAACCACCACAAAGCGCCTCCTGGCACATCGAGCCTTCTCTGAACTTCTTCTAGAGAGGAAGAGCATCAGCCAGGAGATAAAGGTGCTTCCACAGGGGGAGACAGCAGAGCAAGGGGTGAAATGAGGCTCCAGAAAGCAGCTCAGGTGATCAGTCCCTCAAAATCACAAACACTGGTTTGCAGAAGGGTACAATAATAACACATCTCTCCTTCACAGAACAATGGGTGATTTTTCTTCTGTTTTTTGACTTGGATCACTTTAGAGGAACAACATACACTGTGGGCCCCACAGGCGGCCATGGTGAATAGCAGGCAGTGTGCTGTGAGGAGCATGGAGGAACCACTTAGACAAGCTCCATCAGTGCTTTGTGATAGCCCGCCTTCATTACTAACCCCAGAGAGGAGATTCTTACAACAAATGTGACAGTGCCCCTGAGTCAGTTGCCATAAACCCAGCATACATGGGATCTCCAGGAGCAGTTCTCTGCGGCCTTGACACATATACATGATGATACCAAGTCAGGAACTGAATGTTTCCAATGGAATTGAATTGATTCCACACTTGAACCAGTATGGACTGGTTAAATTGTGCTAAACCTCAGGGCAAACACACGTTGGAAGGGAGGGAAGTAATTTTATTTCTGAGGGGCCTAACACAATAGCACAAAAACTTAATAAATCTGCCTTACAGTCCTGCATTTAGCTGCCTTGAATTAATGTCCCTGCACTCTTACTCCCCTGTAAGGGGCCTAGGGCAGGGCTGGTGTTTCCCTCATGCTCTAAAAATATTCCTCTTCACAGGTGGCTTTGGATGCAGTCACAGGCTGCTGGGGGATCAAAGTGGAGAGAACAGAAATGTAGGTAGAAAATGGCCGGCAGAGGGGACTTCCCTGGCCCTTTGCAAGTACCTCTCCTGCTGTGTTCACTGCTGCATGCCTCTCTTCCTCCTTTGCTTCTGACTGTCTCCCTGTAGCTATTCTGGAGAAGATAGAGCCCCACCTCCCACCTTCCTATTTTCCCTGTCATCTCA
Source organism: Psittacula echo (assembly GCF_963264785.1). Taxonomy (NCBI): domain Eukaryota; kingdom Metazoa; phylum Chordata; class Aves; order Psittaciformes; family Psittacidae; genus Psittacula; species Psittacula echo. Next base: position 22,950,842 of record NC_137740.1, read on the forward strand.
GCCTCTGCCTGACATAAAACTTCTACATGTGAAGACTGCTTGCTCCAGCACTGACAGCCAGGGCAGGATCCTTAGCTGGGATCTCATCACCATTTCACTGCCGCTACAGGCAGAGTTTGCACCTAATTCTGGTAGCCCAAGAGGTGCAGCAAGCACTAGACCCTCTGTGTCCCACTCTAGATCAAAGGCCGCAGGGTCTTAGCACTTGTAGGAATGGGCTCATCGTTCAAGAATCCCATGCAGAAAGGTGAGACTCGCTCATCCTGTAGAGGGCCATGGAAGAGAGAGCCAGTGGTGGATGAGTAAATCTATGTATGAACAGAAGGAAAATCCTGTGCTTGTCTCCCAGTGGATTCTCTGCAGTCTCACAAAGAGTGAGCTTAGACTTCAAGCAGCAGAGGCACAGAGAGGAGAGGTCTCTGCTGCCAAGTGATAATGCAAGTCTAATCATTAGAAAACTAGGCAGGAAAAGAAGGTAGAATGAAGGTAGGAGGCTCAAGTGAGACACACAAAGAAGGACACTCTGGGAGCAAAGAACATGAGTGAACTGCTCTGCAGAGATTGACTCATGAGCCCATTCCAAGCCTCAGATTGATCATCTAGTGCTGGCAGGAGAGTCTGGAGCCCAGATAATCCCTGTCCTTCACTACCACAGCAACAACGTGCAACTGCCTGCTGAAATTCGCCAGTCCCTGGCTGTGGAAGCGGAGGCCCAAAGACAGGCCAAAGTGCGGGTATGCCAACTTTGAACACTTCTCATCTCTTTCCAAAGCATCCCTTGTTTATGATCCCTGGGAAATACCACACAAGGATATGGCTCTGGGAAGATATGTTTTCTTTAATTCCTGTTCAAGAGCTGTGTCTAGCAAGGGGAGATGCAGCAAGAGTGTGGGCCAGCCCAGTGGAGTGCCAGATCTGGTACCTGGCTTACAGGTAGGACAGAAAGACACAAGAAGAGGTCTGGGGTTATCACTGAGCCCACAGTGATCCCCATGGGGATCTTCTCCTCAGGCTTTCACTCTCCTCTATGAGCCCAGTGCAGGACTGTCACCACTGTAACATACCCTGCACCTTGCTCAGCACGTGCTGGTCTCCATCACTTGCTCTGAGCTACATGAGAGCCTGGATAAGGTTGGTGTCCAGCACCCCTCCCACAAGCCTAGCCTGGGGGCTGCCCTCTCCCATGCTGTTACAGCAAGAGTATGCTTAGTTGTGAGCCCTGGCAGGCCTAATAAAAACAAGTTAGACATGAGCTCCCAAACTTCTGGGAGCATCAAGAGGTCTTATTAGTATGTATTCATACTGTGATCTTCAGAGAATAAGAACGTTACGATCACTTTGGCCCTGGGAATTTCATGGTGGCAAACTCCCTCTGTAATGAGCAGTCCATGTTCCCTTACTCCCAGCCTCACATAAATCTTTATTCCCCTGCTTGGTAGGTGATCGCTGCTGAGGGGGAAAAGGCTGCTTCGGAGTCCCTGCGGATGGCAGCTGAGATTCTGTCCAGTGCCCCTGCTGCTGCTCAGCTCCGTTACCTCCATGCACTGCACTCCCTTACTGCAGAGAAACCTACTGCTTTCATCTTGCCCTTGCCTTTGGAGGCCATGAATCTGGTCTCTCCAGCTACCCAGAGTCCTTCGACAGTGAGCAGCCTCCTCACAGACACCGCAAAGCTCCCAGAAAGCCCAAAAGACAAGGACTCACCCATGCTCTAAGAGCTGTCCCATGTCCCATGGTTGCTACACTGCCCTCAGTCAGTCCTGCTCAGAGAGGAGCTGAAGGCTGGCCTATTGGCAGGTCTGGAGGCAGGAGGGAAGGCAGCCCAGGCTGTAATATAAAGTGGATTGTACATGGAAGAAGCCTCTGCTTGTTTTGGGAAGGGAAAAATAGAGAGCACAAGGAGCAGGGCTGGCATGTGTGTGAGCAGGGGGTGGAGGGAAGAGGGGTGTCACCCCTTTCTCTTCACAGGGCCAGATGCACCTTGACACCTTAGAGCCTGGCCCCTAGGGTCTGATCTGTCTTGCACCATCACCTTGGCAAGAAAGACAGACTTGGCCCTGTGTACTTAATTGCCCCCATCCCCAAACTGAACAGCCAGGCAGGCAGAGGTGGGAGCCCAGCAATTGGTGGGGGAACAGGCAGGAACTGCAGCACACCTGCAGGTTGTTGGGTGCTGCCAGCCTGGTGGTTCGGGAATGAGGGAATGAGCCAGGTCCCATGGTGTAGTCCTGGATATGGGATTTCAGTCACCACCTATGTGCACATACATACATACATACACCCCCAGGCAACCAAGGTGTTTAGCCGTAGTTTTAAAATAGAAGGAAAATGCAGCCTTTATTGGCACTTCCCTGCAAGGCACATCAGGGATGAAGAGGAAAGGCAGGCTGTACTGCCGCTCGCTTCCATTGGGGGGTGAGAAAGGACAAGTTCTGACCGTGTGGGCATCTAAAAATTTTAGCAGCGATCCATTTAACCAATTCCTACTGAGCTGACAAAGGAGAATCCAGCAGCACTGCGGAAGAGCCAGCTGAGAACCTGGAGAACAGCAATACTTCTGCATGGTGCAGCTACCTTGGCAACCTACACACACAGGGAAGGAACAGAGAAAGTCCTCAATGTCCTATAAGCCTCAAAACTCCTATACATCTTTCCTGACAAAAACTATTTGAAATGACCAGGAACCTGCAGATACTGAAATCCTTTCCCTTGCCAAAGATATGGATCACTGTCAAAGAAAATACCACTGCACTTGGTTTCTCTGATCCTGGCGCCCTTTGGGTGGATGTCAGTTCTGCTCCTGCCCTTTTACTTGACCTGCGGCGTCTCTCTTTGGCTCCCCTGCACAGCCATTCCCAGGACCAATGTTCTGCTGCTGGTGGCCTGTGGAGGCCAAGACAGGGGACTTCATGGCCCTTCTCTTAATTGCCCACACAGTAGTTGGCCATCATGCACATGCCTAGCAGGAGTTACCCAGCCAGTCACTCACTCTTGTATTTTTACTCATTTTTCAGTCCCTCTTTGTCTCCTGGTAACACTCACACACATTGGCATATATAAGCAGTAATACTTGTGTTAAATGCAGCTTTGTCATGAGCATGGCCTGTAGGTACTGGCTTAATACTGCTGTGGAGGACAAGGATCCCACTTCTATGAAGTACCACATATTCTGTATTTAACCAGCCCCTTCAGCTCCCTGGACTCCCCTTCTCAACACTTGGTGCTCCCATAATACTCGCTCTACATGTATTCGCTGGCCTTTTTAACAGTGTCGTGGTTTAAGCCCCGGCTGTAAATTAGAACCACGCAGTCTACTTCCCCCCCCCCACTCCCCAGAGGGATGGGGAGGAGAATCGAAAGAATGTAACTCCCACGGGTTGAGATAAGAACAGTCTGGTAACTAAGGTATAACACAAATCACTACTGCTGCCACCAATAATAATAATGATAAGAGAAATAACAAGGGAAGAAAATATGATACCGCTCGCCGGAAAAGAGCCCGACTGAAAAGGGGACGTGCCCTTCTGGGTAGCTCCCAGTTACATCCCCGGGCATGACGTGCTGTGGTATGGAATACCTCTTTGGCTAGTTTGGGTCAGGCGTCCTGTCCCTGCTTCCTCCCGGCCCCTCCTCCTCCCTGGCAGACCATGAGACTCACAAAGTCCTTGGTCAGTCTAAACATCAGTGTTATCAGCTCTTCCCAGGCCAAAAGTCAAAAACACAGTGCTGCAACAGCTACTAAGAAGGAGAAAAACTGACTGCTACTACTGAACTCAGGACAAACAGCAAGGACACTCAGGGACCAGTCCCCTTATGGGTGGCTGGGAAGTGGGAAAAATCCACCTGTGAACTTCTTGGTGATCTCATGAGCTTGTCTGGCTGCATTTCTAACTCTGTGTAAAATGATCCATCCAGACCAAGATTCTCTGGCACATCAAGGACCAACACCTCTACAGATAACATCTCAAAGGAACAACACTTAGCCTGAGGAATGACTGTCAGGAGACATGCAGCACTACGTCAGGGCACACACATTACCCTGTTTGCATGCATATCTGCAGAAGTCAGGCATAGCTTTTTCAAACGTGTAACTTTTCTGTAGCTAAAGACAAAACAAATTATAGCCAAGAGCATCCTCAGTTCCAAAGAGCATGTCTTGTTCCAGCATTATCTTGTCTCTTCTACATATAGAGCTGGCAGAAATGTCTCATTTTACCTTCAGGAGATATTACATTCCAAAAACTCGCAGAAGAAAAACATCATTTAAAAATGTACTTTGGGATTAGTGATATATGATGTTTCTAAAATGAAATTTACTCTGAGTTGGCAGGGGTTGTCTGAGCCAGTGTGATTTCAGGCAGTTTTACTGCCTGCTCTTCCAAGCTGAGACTGGGTCAAATTCCATGCCTAACCAAGGCAGCTCTGTTGGCCTTGCAGAGCCTTAGAACTGTACAGACTGTCCCAGGTAGGGGACCAGAGGTAGAGGTCTGGGTGGCCACCTCACTAGGCAGTTTGGCCTGTTAAGGCTGTAGGGGTACTGCAGATGGGGACAGGGGCCTCAGATGCCAAGCAGAAATCACAGAGAGATGGAGCATTTAAATGCCATCTCAGTGCACTGAGTGCATGAACTGGCATCATCTGAAGTCTGATTTTGTGACTTTGGCTACAGGCAGTTCTCCTGTGGTAGCAATTTGAGAAAGGCCTTCAGGATCATGCACAGCTTCAGGCTTTTTCATGCTTTCTGAAAAAAGGACAAAAACGTCAAGATGAAGATTCAAAGACACAAAAATTCGTCTCTGTACAATTGTTTGTACAATTCTGTGCAAAAACCAGTCAGCTAGTAACTGGATCATCTGAAACCTATAGGATGAAGGAGGTACTCATTATCAGATGGGTATCTGATACCTCCACAATCAGGCCACACTGACACTAGGAAAAAGATAAACCTTGATATGAAAGAGGTGCAAATGACTTACTTGCATAATCCAACAGGGATGAGGCAGAACGAGATACAGCAACAAGAACAGATTGATGAACACAAACAGAAGGCAAGCATAAAGCAAGGGGAGGAGGGTGCACAAGGAGAGATGTGGGTAAGAGAAAGTCAAGGTAGCAATGGTATTACAAGGAAGATGAGCTATAAAGATATTAAAGCTTTGGGACAAGGTAGAGGACAAACAAAGCATATGTGGAAGTGGCAGAGCCAGCTAGAACAGTGTAAATGCTGAGATGGGACTGAGTTACTGGGGTAGTAGGTAAGGAGTAACAGCAGTGGATTGATGGTGAACCACTGCTATGAACAGGCACTATGAAACTACTGGGGCATTGCTATTCTTTAATGTTGCTTTTTTCCGGAGCCCTTGAACTGGCCAGAGGTAGAAGCTTTGAGACTTGAACAGGCCTCGACTTCCGAGATGCCTTCTTGGAGACATTCTTCTGAAAGAAAAACAAAACAACAAACCAAAGTCAGTAAAAATACCACGGAGCTAAAATGTGCCCAAGGTATCACATCCTTAACAAACAAATTAGCCTCTCCTTCCACTTTGATGTCAATCAAAGGATACACTGAAGGACTAAGGGAAGATATTTTAATTCCCAATTTTTCATCCTTCTCCACATCTTATATCCATGTAGATCTAGCTGAGAAAGGACACAAGGAAATGTTTTCATCCACAACAAACATGCGAACTAAGGAACTCACTGCCGAACTGTATGGGCAAGATCAGTATGTCAGCTGTGTTCAGACAACTCTTGGAGACAGCAAGATTGTCCTGTGCTAGAAAAAGGAAAGGTCTGTGGCTTCTGAGAGTAAAGGGACCTGGAATATTATTTCTTTTCTACCCTAAAATCAGTGATCCTAAACAGACCTTCTTGACTGTAACAGGGAACACTCACAGGAAGATGAAGTCAATTATAGTGATCTCCTAGGTACAGATACTGGTGTCCTATGTCAAACAAAGTTACTTTCTCTCTAAACCAGACCACATTCAGCAGTTCTTTTTGCTCTGATCTATAATCATGTTAAAAGTCTCCTTGCTTGGCTTCTGACAAAGAGTCTTGACAAAGCCCTAGGATGTGCCCAGGAGGAGACGGTCCTGCACTAAACAGGAGATGAATTAGGTGTCCTCAAAGATTGCTTCCCTCTCTGAGTCTGGAAGAGGGCTTGAAATACTGGTTCTCCTGATCTTGCCCTTCTTTGTGTGTTGCTTCTGGGATGACTCTTTCTCCAACTCACTCTCTAGGTCTTGGATTCTCTGCAGAGCTTCTTCCAGCTTCTCTTCAAGACCTTCAGATCCCTCCTCTGCATTTTGAGCATGGATCTCTGTTTCTCTGAAACACAGAAGCAAAGGTAACACCGAAATCTAAAATATAAGCAGCTGGTGGCAGCACACCTAAAAGAAAGATTTAGAAAGCTGAAGCTTTCAGTGGGACTGACTCTATAAAACACATTTATGATTTCAGAGAAGGGCATTGTTAAAAGATCACTAAAGGAGTTCATGGCACATCTGTTTAAACCCTGTAAGCTGAATTAATTTCAAAACTCAGTGTTTGCTAGCAAAGGGTGAGATGCTGATCTTCACTGTTCAAGGATAAATACAGAGCACAGTCAATTCTATTAGCAAAGCTAATGAGATGGGGTTACTCCGGATAAATCAAGCTCACAGATAAAACAAGAAATATGAGGGAATGTAGTTCAAAGTGCCCAGGCCTGCTTAAACATGGAAGAAGTCCTTACCAAACACAAACCTTGATGTGATTCTGCATGAAGACACTTGGGTGTCACTTCATTGTGTTCCCCACACTTAGGTACAAAATTGCATGTCTGTACCTGCCAAGCTCCTGGGCACTAAGCGGGCCCTGGAAGAGCTCAGCTGCGTTCACATGATACCCTGCAAGTGCTAACAGGACCTGAAGTATTAAGAAGTTTCACAGAAAACCATCCTGAGCACCTTTGCAATGTACCTCATGAGTACACAAAACAGAAAATCTCCACAGAAATGAAGGGGAGCCAATATGGGTCATATCTTCAGCTAACATAAAACATACTCAATCACCCAAGACAATCAAAATGGAAGGAAACCCAAAATTAAGCCAACAGATATTGGATAAAGCAGAAATTATCAGAGAGCAAAATAGGCACTTGCCTGGCATGAAACCCTGCCCCACTCATGCCTCCAGCACATGGCCAGTACTCACAAGAGTTGCGCTTGCAGATGTTTCAGCATTGCTAGGGCTTCAAACTCTTTCTGAGAAAAGGGACTTGATGGCATGGAGGCAGTCATCTCTCTCTGATTGGGAAAACCTTTTGTAAGTGAATGTGAAAACAACAATACTGCATTTCACCTGTAGCATGTGCCTGGTTTGGTGCTGGTGTGTCAGTGCACAGTCACAACACAGACAAGAGCTCTATATCAGCAAACCATGTAAAACCAGAAACTAGTTTAGGGACTGAACTGATCTTGGCATTAAAAATAGACTAAAATGATTTTCTGACTCAGACAAGAAACTCTCACTGGCTTCATAGTCTTGGGTTGCTGGTGCATTCCTTGGGTTACTAAGGTTGAAGGTGTCTGTAGTCTGGTTAGGAGCAAAAATCCCAACAAGACAATGTTCAAAGAACAGAAAGAGGCAGCTCCTCACATTGTCCAATAGGCATAAGTCAGCTTTCATCTTAAAAAGACAACTTTGGTTTTTCTGTAAATCTAACTGTTGAAAGGCTCTCACTCTAAGCTTTGGAAGGTAATTATGATTTCCAGGGATTCATTTCTATAAAACAAATCAGAGTCCATAAAGACACACTCCTGCACTGTCACACTTAACTAGCTGATCACTTCTAAAGTATGGAGAGCAAGGCACATTTAGCAATGCAGCATGCTTAAAGAGTGACATCATCCAGTGCCAGTTTGCTAGAGATCCACACTTCTGGTACCTCTAGGCTCTACTCTGAATGACTGACTAGCTAGGGAATAACAAGCCCTATGACTTCTGAAGAGCAACTTTACTGAAGAGCACTATCCCAAACGCAAGCAGAGGCCAAAACCAACCTGAACTCCTTAATTCCCAGTTGTGGGATCTCCCTGAATCTCTGAACTGCCTTCAACTCCTCCCATGTGCTCAGCATCAAACTACTTTCACCATCCCAGTCTCAGCAGATAGTCCTGGATCATGGATCATGAAGCCATGGCAGTAATGCAGGGGTGAGAAGGACAAATTGCAGCTGTGGTAACTGTTCTAATGATTAAAGTTGCTAGAGGAGAGGAATCTGAGAGAACATCAGCACCTTGCACTGCCCCAAGTCTGCACAAGTGTTAAATGGGGTCTCATAACAGAGTCTGAGTATACACCTAGAACCTAGCTCCAAATCTCTGCAGAAGGCTAAAAACCACTGGTGTGGTGGAGACTCCTACCCCTGTAACTGTAATGATGTCTGATTTCAGAGACTTCAGGTGGACATTGGAGTCATGCCCTACGTATCTGATCATATTATCTATACCAGCACATGGATGCTGCTCAAGAGAGAAAAGGAACAAGAAACAAGAGATACCACTAGCCTCCTGGCATTCAAGGCCACTGTAAGGCCATGTTTCACATCACATACTCTGAGCAATAAATAAAAAGGCCCTGCTGGAAAGCAGCATATTGCTGCTACTACAGTCCCTGCATGATGGCTATTTCCTCCTTTACTTTTAATGGTTCTTCCTCTGTTATGGGTTTTGTTTTGCTGATGGCATTTCCAGCTTCAAACTCTTCCCGAGTTGAAGAAATGACGGTGTCCTTAAGCTTAAGTTTCAATTGCAATTCCTGTAAGGCACTGTAAGGATCAGGTTAATAGCTTGCTCTCTTTGCCCTAACCTAGGCAAAGCTAGCTGGTTTCTGTGCACATATTTAGACTTGGACTCCAGCCACTGAGGAGCTCCTGAGCAGGAATGTGTTTCAAATCACAATGAGTATGCTAGTTACTGAATGCTTAGACCATGACAATTACATAGGCAGGACCCATCTGCTTTGTGGAGGCCATGGCAGGTAGAAAAAGAGGCAGCATGAGAGCTACAGCACTGGCTGTAGACTGGAAGTCATGAAAAATGTCATTCTGCTTGGGGGTCAAGTTCAGACCTGAAGCTAACAGATCATTCAAGTCAATAAACCTAAATCAATTTTCTCATTATTTGAATCTAACCTGTTTTGCATGAAAGTAGACCAGTGCCAGGCCAACCAGCTATAAAATATGTCTGATTGTTACAAGCAGTCTCAGGCATCCATCTAGCCACACAAGGAATTAAACTACAAGTTCAGCTTAATCTCCTGGGTAAGGCGACCACAAGAATTCCAGCCGAAGTCCACCCCAACAGGTGAAGCAAAAGCTATCACACACCATGGGGAACTGGCCTACCCGTGGGGTAAATTCACCACCTCCACTGAAGCTCTGGTTTTGCCTTAGACCTGTGCTCACAAGCAGCACTGTGATTTTTAAGCAATTTGCAGTCATGACACCTCATAGTTCTAGCTGCTGCTTTGAGTGCATGCAGGTCTCCATGTGAAACCTTCCTTCAAAGGGAACTGTAGCTCCTTTCTTAAGGAAAAGTTTTGAAGCAGACCTTCATTCAAATTGGTTCAACCTAGACCAGCAAATGCAGTCTTATATATACCTCTGATTCAAAGAGGTTTCTCAGTTCTTCTAAATCCAGAAAGGAGACTGGAGTGCCTTTGATCTCTGAAAGAAGATGACTACACGCTTGAATCCAATTACAGCACTCAGTCTGCAGATACAGCAGAAAATGATTATTCAGGGCTTATTGAGCAGAAAAAAAAAAACCAACAAATGAACAACCTGTTATCATATTCATTCAGTCAGTTAAATAACTCCAGCTTTCTGTCTTTATTTATAGGAAGGGGACTACCTGGAACCTTCCATTCTCACCCTACAACGAAGACACATTTCTCCAAGCGTTCAGACATGGCATATGTCACCAGCTAATCACTTCCACCAACTCATTCCTTCAACAACCTCCTCCTCAGGCCAGCACAGAACATATGTCATAGCCACTGCCCCAGCCCATGTGGGGAGAAATTAGTGTAAATCCCACGGGTTAATTTTTCACTCATTAAGGTAATGCAGAACAGAAGCACAAGTATTTTCAACCCCTGCAGGGAGGCTTCTTGCGTTCCTTGAAGCCCTCTGTTCAGGGTATCCTCAGCCTTCACGAAGGGTCTACCTCTCACATTCCTAAAGCACAGGCAAAGCTAAGCTAAACACTGGGAATGATAATGGTAGCAATTAAGAGCTTTACTGCCAGTGTAAAATAAGGGGGAGTCAGGTATGTCAGTTGACTGCAAAAATTTTCAACTGCATCTGCATAAAGGCACCAAGCACCTCCAGGAACCCCTAAGCACCACTCAAGTCTGGATGTGCACGGCTCTGACAAGCTTTGGACCAGAGGTGAATCTACTGCCACTCATACAGAATAAATCTCACAGGAGAGCCCTTACATATGTACCCTGAAACAGGACAAGGAAAATATTGAAAGTGAACATGACCTGACCCAGTTTTATCTGTGTTCCAGGACTGCAAAGTCAGTAGGTAACTTGGGGAACCAGGGTAATCCATTGGAACAGCAGTCTTCCTCCTCCTTGAAACCTCACATATATTTTTATCTAGCTTTTATAAAGCAAATGCAGTCTAATCTGGAAAACTATCTAGGCTTCCAGACCTAGATAGCTGGCAACACAGGAGCTTTTTACCTTGATCTTATTCAGCTCCTCCAGCTCAAAATCAGCTTCTAAATCTTTCTCTGATCGTTTCTTTTGAACAATTTCGTTGATGGTCTCACGGCAGCAGCTGCAAAGATGTAGAACTACCAGCCCTGCAGAAGTGCCTTCAAATGCTTATAATCATAGAATCATTTAGGTGGAAAAGATGATTCAGTCAGGAGCCGTTGCTGTCAGCAAGGTACAGGAACTATCTGTAGATCTCTTCACTACTAGAGAAGTCTGCAGAAGAGCAATACTCACCTGCCCCACTCACACAGTGACCTCCCAGAAAGCTTGTCCATGCCAGTGCTGTATTAACCCACACAGGATGTGTGAGCACAGATCCTGAATCAGGTGGAGGCATTGCTCCAAGTGATCTGTAGACTCACTGCCTGTAATGCCTTCATTCCTCCAAAGGTCATTCACAGAAGGATGGGCAGAGCCCACACTATCGCAGATGCCGGCATATTTTATAGCAGTACTAGCTATAAAGCAGGCACTGCTGTTCTCTTTAGGTGTTTCTATCTTATTAGAATCCCTACAAATTCTAGTGAGGCCCATTTAAGACCTGGGAAAAGATCTAAGGACAAACAAATGGATGGTCTGTCACCATGATTGGCACACTAAACATTTTTTCTTGAGAAAACTCTCTTAGGTGAAACTGAAAACCTCCGTTGATACCTGTCTACAGAATCAGCAAGTCTGCACATCTCTGCAACCAACTCTTCAGCTCCATGCTGCAGCTTACTAGCCCTCAGAAGCCCGGGCTCCTTGTCCATCTCGGTACCTGACTCCTGCCACTGGGGACACTCGAGGGACAAGCATTCTGTTGTCATGTGTCTCAGCAAATCCACCAGCCACAGGGTCATGTTTCTGTCCAGTTCAGTCACCTGCACAAAACATTAGAGCAAATCTAAACCAGTGATAAATCATAGAATCATAGAATAGTTAGGGTTGGAAAGGACCTTAAGATCATCTAGTTCCAACCCCCCTGCCATGGGCAGGGACACCTCACACTAAACCATGTCAACCAAGGCCTCATCCAACCTGGTCTTGAGCACTGCGAAGGATGGAGCACTCACAACCTCCCTGGGCAACCCATTCCAGTGCCTCACCACCCTCACAGGAAAGAACTTCCTCCTTAGATCCAATCTAAACTTCCCCTGTTTAAGTTTTAACCCATTACCTCTTGTCCTGTCACTACAGTCCCTGATGAACAGTCCATCCCCAGCATCTTTGTAGGCCCCCTTCAGATACTGGAAGGCTGCTATGAGGTCTCCACGCAGCCTTCTCTTCTCCAGGCTGAACAGCCCCAACTTTCTCAGCCTGTCTTCATACAGGAGGTGCTCCAGTCCCCTGATCATCCTCATGGCCCTCCTCTGGACTTGTTCCAACAGTTCCATGTCCTTTTTATGTTGAGGACACCAGAACTGCACACAATACTGCAAGTGAGGTCTCACAAGAGCAGAGTAGACTGGTTTTGCCAAGTAGTCTGAAGTCACTGCATTTCACATACATGAATGTGCCATCTAATTTAATTTGCAAACTGACCTAATGACAGAAACATTTATTTTTATCATTCTTCTCCCATATTCATTCCCATTATAGACACATCTTTTTCTACTATGGATCTATTCTTCTTCCAGTTCTTGTTTAGGATCATATGCTGATTATTAGCCATGTAGCAAGCTCTCATGTCCAGAATTCAGTGACAAACCAAAACCTATACACCGCACTTATAGAACATTAAAAAAATGCATATTGACAGCCTCTAGTCTACAATCATGGGAGAAGTAAGCCCACAGAGAGCTCAGAGCCACAACAGCTCTCGGAACAGGAAATAACTTTGATTATTCCAGAGAAAATACTCACTAAAGATGAAACAATAAAATTGTTTTGGCGCACTATATAGGAGACCTTACAGCTATTTTTGGAGGAGTTCTTCCCTACTCCTTTGACTGGAAGACAAAAGCCACAACTCAATTCAAACAAGATAAGAAAGTGTCAAAAGAGAAACAAGCATTCCTTACAACTGCGCTCTGGCCAGATAGAAATTACAGGAAGGACTGAATGCTAGGTATAGCACTCTTATCCCAGCGGTTTCAGGCTTGCACTTACTTTTTCATTAGCACATGTGACATTCTTCTCAGTCTCATTATTCATGGACAGAACCCATTGCTGAATCATATGAAAAAAATCATTAGGTACCACTCTGAAATAAAAACAAATCCAGAAACAAGGTGACCTCTAGTGCACCAGACCCAAGGATCTCTTGTCTCAAAGACACCTTTTGCTTCCCAGCTTGAGGAAAACAACACATTATAGTATACCATATGCTGGAAACATGACACTTTTTTTTTTTTTTGTTAATGCTATAGTTGTGGGCAAACTTGGCATTTTCAAGTAAATCTCTTACGTATACGTTTTGCATGTGCTCTGCAAATGATTTACTTCTTGATGATATTTACCAAAGACAATGGAGCGCCATGAAGAGGACTATGCCCCCATAAGTCTGACTGTAAATGAATCACATATTTTGTTTTTTCTTCAAGTGTCAAGGTTTCCAAACCAGGTGGCAGTTCTGAGGGAGACAGTGATGTTCCAGGAGTGATTCCGAAGCCTCCAACTGTTTCGACTCCACAGATAATTATCAAATCAAAGCAAATGAAAGGCAGTCACCAATCACCTTAACACTTCAGCTGATCATGTTTAGCCCACTAACAGTTTCCTGTGCCAGGGTCCCCACCCTGGCATCCAAAAAAGGACATTTCTCTTTTCTTATGAGTGTAGCACTGCGTGCAAAGTCAGCCTAGGTAAAATTAACAACTCTGTCCTTATGGGAAATGTGATTTCTGATCGCTTTCAGCTTCATGCAACTGCCCGGAGCCTACACAGCTCTTCACTGCATCCGCCTTGGCCAGCTACACAGGAATCTTCTGATAAAATGCACACAGCTCAGCTTTGTGCACGCCAGAACCTTGCTTCAGCTTTTGCACCTTGAATAATCAATCTTCCATACTTTTCACCAAGGCTGTCAAAAACCTAGCTGTGCCCGCAGGGGAAGAAAATACAAACCTTTAATTATAATTCTTTCAGCCAACAAAACCAAAGCTGGATTCAAAGAAGGATGGGATGAACAGCCTATGTGGGAACTGGCTACACTTGGAACTAAAAATAAGCTGCTTAGTAAGCACTGAATTCAAAACAAGTTGAAAGAAACTGGGCTTGAATTAAAGCCCTTCTTGTCTTGGCAGATTTGGCTCCCTTGTTTCATAAAGGCTTAATATAACTCTTTTTAAAACAGCTTGGCAGTTACAATCCAGTTCTTCAAAGATGGAGGTGATGCAGTATGCACAGGTATGCATAATGCCTGTACAAGGTAGTAAATTAATTTTCATCCACTCATGTGGAAAATACTGATGGATATTCTCTTTCTGTTGGGGAGTATGCTTGAAATGCAACAATGATATCCATTGATATCATGGATATTGAATATCTTCTTGATACCCAATGTTTAAACTTTGCTTAAATCCTGGTGAGGTCCTGACTTTCACGACATCTTGGATCAAAGATGGCATGTTAAGCACATGGTGGTGATGAAAGGTGTTTTAATATTTCAGTGATTTTGACACATGGGTACAGCTGTGGAGCAGAACTGTTTAACTTCTGCTCTGGGTTGGGAGAAGTGCAATGAAGCAGTGTTGGGATGTTCAAACAAGTAAGAAATAGAGGTGGTTATGCTCCTCAGGGTGGAGCCTTTGAGAGCACATGATAGAGCTCCACAACCAGGTGTTAGGTGTTAACAAGCAGGAGGCCAAGGAGAAGTGGCAGGAATGACAGTGTAAATTTTCCTGCATGCAGCATCTTCTTAAGAGGAAAGAAGAGGTGGGTCCCAGGGGGACATGGGATCATAGAATCATAGAATAGTTAGGGTGGGAAAGGACCTTAAGATCATCTAGTTCCAACCCCCCTGCCATGGGCAGGGACACCTCACACTAAACCGTTCCACCCAAGGCTCTGTCCAACCTGGCCTTGAACACCAACAGGGATGGAGCATTCACAGCTTCCTTGGACAACCTATCCCAGTGCCTCACCACCCTTACAGTAAAGAATTCCTTCCTTATATCAAATCTAAACTTCCCCTGTTTGAGTTTCAACCCGTTACCCCTCGTCCTATCACTACAGTTCCTAATGAAGAGTCCCTCCCCAGCATCTTTGTAGGCCCCCTTCAGATACTGGAAGGCTGCTATGAGGTCTCCACGCAGCCTTCTCTTCTCCAGGCTGAACAGCCCCAACTTTCTCAGCCTGTCTTCATACAGGAGGTGTTCCAGTCCCCTGATCATCCTCATGGCTCTCCTCTGGACTTGTTCCAACAGTTCCATGGCCTTTTTATGTTGAGGACACCAGAACTGCACACAATACTCCAAGTGAGGTCTCACAAGAGCAGAGTAGAGGGGCAGGATCACCTCCTTTGACCTGCTGGTCACACTCCTTTTGATGCAGCCCAGGATATGGTTGGCTTTCTGGGCTGCGAGCGCACACTGCAGCCGGCTCATGTTCATTTTCTCATCAACCAACACCCCCAAGCTCTTCTCCACAGGGCTGCTCTGAATCTCTTCTCTGCCCAACCTGTAGCCGTGCCTGGGATTGCTCCGACCCTGGTGCAGGACCTTGCACTTGGCATGGTTAAACTTCATAAGGTTGGCATCAGCCCACCTCACAAGTGTGTCGAGGTCCCTCTGGATGGCATCCCTTCCCTCTGGCGTATCAACCGAACCACACAGCTTGGTGTCATCGGCAAACTTGCTGAGGGCGCACTCAATCCCACTGTCCCTGTCACCAACAAAGATGTTGAACAAGACCGGTCCCAGCACCGATCTCTGAGGGACACCACTCGTTAGTGGTTTCCAGCCGGACATTGAGCCATTGACCACAACTCTTTGCAGCTGTGGCCAGCCAGCCAGTCTTTTGTCCACTGAGTGGTCCACCCATCAAATTGATGTCTCTTCAATTTAGAGACAATGATGAGTCACTTCTGATCACTTATGTGTGGTTTGGCTGTATTAGCCCTTACACAGTATTCTGGATCCTTATTAAATATTAGCTTGCTTTGGGAAGGCTGTCTGTTTCATTGCATTTATCTGATGAACTTTATCAAGTCCCTCAAAAATGAAAAGATCAAACTGGAGCTCACTGGAGAGGCCACTCTTGTACCAAGTGCCAATTTCAGAGTCAAAACCATGTTATTTTCAAAAGAAGGTACACTCTGAAGGCTTTAAGAAGTGAGCAAGGGAGACTGAATAAAAGCAAAGACATTAAACCAAACCTGATAAATTTCATATAAATTATTTCTTATATCTCCTGTCTAACCAATCTCGTATCTCATTGCTCTCCCTCCATCTCTAATTTTTGTCATCAAATACCATTTGCCCTTTGTACTTCTGGCACATGCTGCTTGAGACCAGGTAATCAGATCTTAGAAGATAGTAAATACTTCAGGTAACCAAGTGCCACTGCCTTACAGTACAAAGTTACCATGATCTCAGTATTATATCTTACCTATTCTTTACAATGGCTTTCATTTTCACTGTTTCTTATCAAAGATGCAATAGAATGTAAAAAGAAGGGGTACCATATATTTTCTACTGAAAGACCATTACATTACAACACATAAAATGAATCCAAACCATTCAAAATACACTGTCTTGTATGGAACAAGATAATGCTTTTCCTGTAGTCCAGTTTCCAAAGCCTTTGTTAAAATCAGCTAAAAATACCTTTTTCTGGACTTTACTGTCTGAAGCAATTTTGGATCAGGCATCTGCATTGTGCTGCCTAGCAGTTTGTTCAGATCACAACTAACTATCCAGGCTTCTGACAATCTTCTGTTAAGTTTTTGTCATTCTGGTGTCCGTCTAATTATGGCCTTGCTCCTTCCTCTTTCTCTCACTTTCTAATGAGAACTTATGGGAATATTTATTTTCTTTAGCTGTCTCATAGGATGGACAGACTTTTTCTATTTCAGATCATTTAGTAGGCTGAAATACAACATGTAGCGTAAGAATGTAGGGAAAAGCACAGGAAGACCCTGAGTGTGAGAATAAGATGGCAGTATGAGAAGCAGCTTAGCAAACATGACTAGCAGTTCCTGACAGCACATGTTCAGTTTAGTTTTAGTCTGCTAAAAGGAAATAAAATTATTAGAAAAACATCAGAAGTGAAACAATTCTGAAAATCAGAATTGAGTCAAGGTCTTACAGAGGCAAAGGTTGAGAGGGTTAGTTGCAAATTTCTCAACAACTGTTTTGTTATCTTACACAAGACATGATAACTTTATATCAGCAAAGAAAGCATTTATGTACATATTTTATTATCAGGATAATTCAAAATCTAGATTAAGATAATTTAGCATTAGTGATAAGGTGATAAAAAAAGTATTACCCTCTGAGATAAGTGTTTTACTTTACAGTAATGTTTTACTTTTTACAGTGATGTCTTACATTTTAAACATCCATTCTTTCCTTTAGCATTTTTCCCCCCATAAATTATCCACATAATCACAAACTGCCCATAATCTCTCTGAATATAACATATGACTTCCCTGTGTCATATCTGCATTGCATGTTCTTTGCTCTGTATCACATTTAAAATTTCAGATATTCTTTCTATGTGTGACTGTGAGTGAAGTTCCTTGGAGTTTGTCCCTTGAATGCTCTTGATTCCCAGCATATATCTATGGGTCAGACTTTAGCTTTGGAAAAGGCCAGTACATATTATGTCAACTGGCCCTTTATTACTTGCTACTTTCTTGGCATACCCAAGGAAAGACTGAGCTATAAATTGGTCATTCCTTACCATTATTTCCATTTATCCTTACATCGTATTGCCTGTAAAGTTCGCATGCCCTTTGTTTTATTTCTTCCAGGGCAGTGTGCTGTGGAGGCAATGCACCAGTTAAGTCCTGGTATCAATTTATCACCATTTGTCCCAGCTTTGTCCAGTACTCCAGCCGGCTGGCAGTGCACTTCAGACTTCCAGTCTTTCTCAGGTGCACCTCCCCTGTGTACTGCTCTAGGTCTTCTTTTAGCATCTGAAAGGAAAGAAGAAAGCTGCTGCGCCCCCAAAAGCTAGACCACCCCTTGGCCACAAAAGAACAGTTGTGGAAATCAAGTATGAGAAGTGTGAGGAATCCATGAACATAAAGATGTCACAGTGAGTAGATTGCACAATGAATTGGAAACTTACTGATGACAATTCTGAGCACTTCTACAGATAATTTACCAGTCACCAGAGCTATTGGTCAGAGAATGCTCAAACACATGATTAAGTTTTAACACACTGGCTGAACTATTGCATCAGTCAATTATAACTTCTCATGTGTAGACTCTTAGCTTAAGGTTCAGCACAAAAGATTTGAGCTGATGTGTTTTTGTTCACACTTGTGATGGGCCTAGATGCTCACTGGGGCTCAGCTCACACATGGTAATTTTTGGGGCAGATACCGCTTGATAATACATCCAACCCCCAAAATCTTACATTTATCAAGTTCTTGATTTCTGGTAGGATTTCATCCATAGCTTTTCATTCATCTGAGAGGAGCTAAAGCAGAGGGAAAGAAGGAATGAGAACTGAGAGAAAAAATTCCTTTAGTAGGCAAGGTAAAACCAAGACTCAAGATAGATACTCACAGCAAAAACCACAAGACCCTACTCAGCAAGGGATTTTTATTCTCTCACTCAAAGTAACACAAACACTGGGTGTCAGTTGAGAAAATATGTTACTTCCAGCAGAGATGAAAAACAAAATCAAGCATATATTGAAAATTCAGACATTATTATCTCTATAACTGAAATCTATAAAGTGATGTCTTTTGTTTATGCACACACTGTGTGTATTTCTGCATTTTGTGCTTGCATTTATGCTTTGTTCTGTTTAACATATTACAATGAACTAACAAAAAGCCTGAAAAATACAATCACCTTAACACAGAAAAAGACTGGGTTTGAAATCTGTGTGTCTCAGGGTCTCGTATCTGTACATGAGAACTAAATGCTCTATTGAAGCAATAATGCCTGTGCAATTCAAGTTAAAATGAACCAAACTAAATACATAGAGGAATTCTGTTACAGCAATGACAGCTGCAGAAAGAACACTCTGGTTTGCGGCAGGAGGGTACAAGCCGTGCTCCACCAAATTCAACCACAAACCCACAGCACCACTTCAGAGTTACTGTTAGGCACCTGATTATCAAAATAAATACATCAAGTAGAAGAGCAGAGCAGTGAGGGATGTGCAAATTGCAGATTGTACCAAATCTCACTACACCTGAGAATCAGTGCACACTTTGCACTGGTCCAGGGCAAAGGTTGAGAAAGTTGACTGGTACCCCAGGTCCCTTTGGGCCACTCACAAGTCACTGCTATGGAAGTATTGAAGGTGCATGTTGAAGCTGCTACAGACAGTTTGCAGTTTTCTCTGGGTGGACTCCTCAGAATGCTCTATTTCTGCTCCAACATGACCCAATCTCTCCCTGAACTGCTCTGTCTTTTCCTGCAAATCAGTCAGGTCTTCCGTGTCCTGCAGGCATTGGGCAAGAGAGTGGGAAAAGGGACCGTTGTCATGGGTATTTTCATCTGAGTTGGAGGAATTCTCCCTTTGCCCTAGCTATTTTGAGTTATGTACATAGCAGATATCTGGGGAATATCCGTAATTCCACAGCACAGCCCTCACAAGCCCTCTGAGATTGGACTAGGGTGGCTCACCCTTGGGCATGCCAGAACTGAATGCTTGACTCCTTGTTGATTGCATGCTACTGAGACACCATGCCACCTCATACCTATGAGGCCAAAATCACACTAGCCTCAATCTGGTTTTCTTTTATGGAGAAGGAATGGGAAGAGAGAAGAAAGCCACAGGAAGAAAAAAGGGGGAAAGGGGGGAAAAAGAACTGAAGTAGAGAAAGGGGGACATGGAGTAATGAGAGAAAAGCAGAAAGAGTGAACTCGGTCAAATTTTAATGTTCGTTTGAAACTAGACCAAGATTCGAAGGTTCAAATAACAGCCAAAATAACGAGTGCTTTACTGAGAACAGTACAGCTACATAAAGCATGCATACACATGCCTTAAACAGGCACCCATCACAGACAGGTCCCTGCCTTTGAGGTCAAGAGGTTTATGAAATGTTTGAGAACGTTGGTCAATGTTTTTCCACCAACATGGAGCTGGCAAACCAGTGTGAGCTGGTTTCTGTTTATTATCTGGGGGAAGGGGAAAAAGTTATTAGTTGCCCTGTTTTCTTCTGAGAGGAGAGGCATCTGACAGTAACATGGAAGCTTTGCCATGGATGAAATGAAGCTGAAGCGTCTGAATCCACTTTCCTTACAGTTAAATCTCTGATCTGTCAGTCCCAAAAGTTCTGCCAACAGATTTTTAACTTGAATGGGAGAAAGTAGGAGATCACAAACAAGGGGGACACACAAACAAGGAAGCACAGAATTAACCAAGAACTTTGTGAGGAATTGTGAGGAATCTGGGTACAATATTCTAAATTATGGGAAAATAAGAAACTCTTAGTCAAACACATTGCAAATGGAAATACCCATCTCACAGAAGTTTTTCCTGCACAGAACCTGGGAGAGCTGTACCAAAATGGCTGTGTAAATCAACTGGTTTCAATTAAAATAAAACCATGTGTGAAGTAGAACAGACCTCAGGACATGAGGTCAGGGCAGGTATGTGTTACTACCCAATCATATTAAATAAAGATGTTCTTTGGGATGAAAACAAGACTGCTAGCTGTGATGTTTCATATCTTGCAGTGTACCACTGATTTCCTGCACCTACCTTCCGAGCCAGGTCATACATGGCTGCGATCCAGATGTCTCTCTCTTGAGCTAGCAATAGAGACTGCTCTTCTAGTTGTCTTCTCTGTAATGTGTCTAACTCCTGATACTCTTCCAAAAGCCTAGAAGAGAAAGACAATGAAATGCATGCACCCGTGTTTGTCATTCATGTTTACTTCTTTCTCCAAAATCCTAAAGCTTTCCTTAGACATTTCCTCTTCCTCCTTCCTTCCTCAGTCGTCTCCCACACAGCCTGTAAATTCACAGGTCCTTCTCTCCAAGCCCTTACAACACCTTTCTGTTGACATTCCCATGACAAGTTTCCAATCAGTATCAATACAGATCTCTCCTGGGACTAGACTAGCTGTTTTCTTCATGACGCAAGATTCCTATAAATAAATCTGTTTGCCTACTCATTCACCACAACTCTGATACCAACCACCTAAATATCTAATTTCTTAGGTATCTGAAGATGTCCACAAGCCCCTCAGAAATTCAGAGCTGCAGGCTCTTCTAGACTATGAAGAGCTCACTTGCTGTGAATGTGGGGTGAAGAAAAAGGAATGCCAGCACCTGAGCAACAAGTGACTTAAAACTATAAATGTTTTGAAGAGCTTTCTAGCCCTTTGAGTTTAGGATTTATAGCAAAATAATTGCATTTGTTGTAAACAGGCAAGCTCTCTTTCCCTGGAAGGAAACCAGTCACCACTTCTCCTTCCCAAAATTCTGAGAGTGTACCAGCACACTGCAGAAATCTCTCAACCTCATCTTTAAACGCAACTTACATTTGTCTTAGCCTCCTGCATGGCTGCATGTAGCTCCTCTTAAGGTTTTTCTGCTTCTTCAGTCACCTTGTGGTCATGTTCTTGTACCTTGTACAGCTCACTGAAACAGTGGGTAACAGTCTAAACGCAACTTAAAGGTCTCTAATCTGGCAAATACAGACTGAGGGGCCCTACAGTACCATGCTTCTTCCAACACAATCATCTCACTGCTGGGGTGAAAGGCATCTCTTCCCATGCACACGTGGTGCTCCAACAAACCCCTTCTGCAGTTCCACAACAGAACCTCCAGCGTGGTAAGGAGAGAAGGTGGCTTTGACATTATTTGGCACTAAGAGAGTTCAGTGAGAGTGTGAGGAGGCTCAAGTGTGATCCCTGTAGCTCTGCTTCAAATCGCAACACTGTTTTTTCCGTTCCTATGGGAGGAAGATTAGAAAACTGAACAAAGGCAAAGGACTAAGCCTAGGGCACAGAGATAATTTCTTAGGATTGGAAAGGATTCAGACCTAGACAGCTGTCCAACAGATTCTTTGAAATAGAGTAGTTCTCCTGTAATGTGTCTGTTGACCAACTGCTGCGACATCATTTTTTTGTAGAGGGTCTTCATCTGTTCAGGGATCCGCTCCAGGAGACTCACATACCTCTGCCTGCAGTAACATGAGTGAAAAAAAGATATTTACATGACAGCGCAAATCTCTTACACCATCTGAAGACCCTTTCCTTTCCCTGCACAGGAAGCTATCTAGAAGGCAATCTTCTGAATGTCGGGACTGGGGATTTTAAACTCTCTGGAACAATTTAATTGCTACAAGTAGTGGTAAACTGAGCCTGGGAAGCCTGGCCATGAGGGAGGTACCAGGCATGTGAAAACTTCCACTGAAGGTCACACTGATAAGGTGCCAACATTGTAAATGTGGTGATGGTCCTGCCAACTTCAAGCTTCAGGTTACCCAACAGATGTTTATTAGCCCTGGCTGTTAACTTGGTGGGGAAACCCTATTTGACTCCTGGCATGAGACTGCCAGTTACACTGTGACAGGCCAGCTTTGCTGGGCAAGGACATTAGGAACAATCTGAAATAGCTAATGCTACTCCTAAGAAGACACTGCCATAAACCAAGAGGGGGATTAACGGTTGGATAACGATGACCTGAGCTTTGAAGGCAGCTGTCCTCTCTCCACGCAGTCCACGCTGACCTGCCGAATCAGCTCATGGAAAATGATGTTGTAGATGTTCTGCTCCGCCTTCAGCAGCTCCAGCATATTGTGCAGCTGGCAAAACAGGTGAGAAAAATCACAGCCTTGCAGACCCCTGGCCAGCCTACTCCTTTAACAACAGATGAACACAGATCTCCCATTTCTTCTGAAGTAGGTTTCCCTCTGAGGACAAAACACTGCTAAAGGTAGAAAGGGGAAAGGATAGCATCTGCATGCAACCACAGGTTTATTTTCAAACATGCTATGCACAATGCTGACTACCCTCTCATCAACATTCATGGGACTTTCTCTGCTGATTCCAGCTGGAGTTCCTCCTGAGGCAATGCTCTACATTTTTCACAAATCCTTTTCCATCAGTGTGCAGGATAACAGAAAATAAGGCAAAGCAAGGTACAGATGTCCTTTGACATCTGCTTTTTAGGTCTATGAATGTTTCTGATGGCCCATTTTGAAAAACAGCAGCCTATCTCCCAATGAAGAGATGAGACAGCTATTGCCTTCATTCCTCCATATAATAATGACAAATGCACTCCTTCCTGGCATTTTTGCCGGAAATGTAACTTCATACACTAGCAAGCTAACTGTTTGCTCTTTGTGGATCAGACAAAGACAAAGAGAAGCTCAAGATCAGGAGAGAAAATCCCTGGTTATTACAGGACCTACAGGCAGAAACTTCTGGCTTAGGCAGAAACCAGCTTCTTGCAAGCACCTTAAGCACCACAGTCATAAACACTAGGGATACAAGATGTTATTTTTCTGGGTACAAGAAAGTTATCTGGGTACAAAGCAAGTTATCCACCTGTGAAGATCCTGTTACTCTGATTAGCTTGTCTACCCCAGCTTTTTCCAACATGCTGTCCATCAGATGCGTCAGCTGGATGACCTCTAACCTCCCAGGAGGTCTCCTGACAGACCAGAAAGGGACACATCATTATTATATATAGCATAATATGATATTTTCCCAGGAAACTGAATTAAAAGAGTTGGGTTTTTTTCCAACAACTTCATGCAGGGTGGTACTTACAGGGATGGGAACAGACGTAGTTTCTTTTCACGGTCTTCAAGCAGCGTTGCATATTTACTGAAATAAACACAATGTCAGAGCTCAATTAGAAAGTAATACTTTCTGTGCTAGCTAAGGGAACCCTGCTCTCTCCTTCAATCTCTTTGCCCCATATACAAGCTGATGAAGGGTAGAGAGGCAGAGAAGGGTCTACAAGGTTGCTCTTCAGTGGGAGCATCCAGAGTCTAATGTGAGAACTGGACTTCTGCAGTTATCCACCAGCTTGGAGCTCCTTCTTCTTGTCTGTAATGACAGAAATCTTGTAGGAGCCTTCTCCTTTTAGGATTCTACTCTCATGTTACTTGACTAAGGGACCAGTGTAAACCATTTTTAAACAAAGTTACTGCTGGTGCCAGAAAAGCACCAGGTTTCCACAGTCACACCCACCCAGAGGCTGATCAGAGGAGATCATCAAAATAGAAAGACAATGCTGTTACATTTTGTTGGCAAAGAAGCTGTGAGGATTTCACTCCTAGTCTTAGTATTTTAATCCTTGAACAATGAGAAAGAACCTCCTTTAAATTTATGAAGTTGTTTGGAGAGATCAAGAGAAGTCACAGCAGCCTTTTCTGGCAAGGCTTAGAAAACTCACAGCCTGAAAAACTGGGGGTGGGGAAAAGGGAGGGAAGGAAGAAAACCCCAGATCACAAACAAAAACCCCCCCCAACCCCCACCCCTAGCATATTCAAGATGGTAGCAGGTGTATAGAAGCATAAAGTGAGAGTTAGAGCTACCCAGACCGCACCTTCTTAAAGTTGCCTCAAGGGATCAAACCGGACTTCAGCTTCTACATTCATTGTCTAACTACTGAAACCCCCTGAGAAGCAGTACTAGCGTCCAGAAAGCTCTCTGTTAGCCATCCCAGAGCAGCAGTGAGGGTCACTTTGCTCTGCAGTGTTAACTACAGCCTGGTTGTTAGCATGGGATTTGCACAACCACCCCTTTTATGCTCTCCCCTTCCCAACAGCAAGAGGTGTATCTGGTCAGTGTCCTTAGCTTCTCATCACTGTATCCCCACAGACTGAACAGCTGAGGACAAACGCTTGTAAACCAGAAATCACTCACTCATCAAAGTACTTCAAGGGCAAACCTCCTCTGTTCCTCACAATGTGAAATTCTTCAGGGATCAGACTGTTAGGCTTGCCCTCTGGGGAGGGAAAAGAGAGCACAAAACATCAACCTGAAAGATGTGCACAAACTCCTGGTTCCATCCCAAAGAACACACAGGTTTGGCTGCCAGGAAAGGGAAGTTCACATAGTGGCTTTTCATACTGCTTTTCCCTTTCCTGCCCTACACATCTAGAGCCCAACAGATAACAATCTACATCTGAAAGCAGATTGAAACAATTAACACCAAACTGCTGGGTGGCTGGAGCCACAAGGAGAGCCGATGTGTTTTAGGATCAGGGTAACACTGGGAGAAGTGTGAGGATCTCCCTTCCAGCTAGACACACAGAAGAACAGCACTCACAGGAGTGGGTGGGACTCTGTACCAGGGCTCCCTCTCCGGTCCTGATGACCCTCAGAAAAAGACCTTCTGACTTGCGCTGCTTTCTTAGCTTGTTGGCCAGTCACAGTGTCACACAGCTAAGAGACATCCCTGAAACAGAGGGGAAGAGCTTGTTCACTGACCCATTGCTGCAGGCAACCTGCTCTTCCCTTACTGCCAGCCTCAACCACAAGTAGGTTTGTTTGTTGGGCCTGAGGCCAGCTGTATGGTCAGGGCTCTCTCCCTGGACCAAAAAAGACAGATGAGATCATGGTTTTTAGGCAGATTAACCTCACATTGCCTGTTGCTGGCCAAAGATAATTTTTCATATGTACTGTTGATACCCTATCGCACACATATTCAATGTTCAACAAGGAGCAAACATTTTTCACTTCCCACCACCATTAAGTGTCATTTATTTACGAAGAAGTGTAAAGCTATTCCCTGCTAAGTCCACTGAAGCCAGAAGAGCCTCTTTTCTTAATCGTGGATCACCGGACATCCTTGTGACCCTGGCATCCTTCAGAAGGGTGGTTCCAAGAACTGCTCATTTAGCAACTCTCATTTATTATTCTCACATCTTTCCCTCAAGTCTCTCTAGCCCAAACTCAGACAGGACAGCTGGTCATTCATCCAGCCCCATTAGGCACCACAGCCACCTACCATCAGAAAAGGCCAAGGGAGGGACCTAGCTCTGCATTCCCACCTCTAATGTCCTTCCATTGGCCTGGGCTCTTTATCCCTTCTTTACTTACCTTCCAGCGCCTATCAAACTGACAGGGTGGGCTGTCAGATGTCTGAACTTGCTCCGACGATTAGGATAATGCCAAAGCCGATCTGGTGTTTGCAGGCAGCCCTGCAAACAAGGCACATGTGGCTTTTACTATTTTGTGAGAAATGTACCAAGGAGTGAGAGAGGTCAGGGTGGCTGACTGGTCTAAACAAGCGCTGCGTCATTATTTCTGTCCTGGGGCCAAAGGAACTGGTGTGGACAAAAACACCTCAACGAGGGCTTCACAGGAGCACCAGGGTGCAAGCATGTTTGTTAAATCTGCATCAAATGGCACGGCCAGTGAAGTGATGCAGTATAAGATAAATCTATCCTATAAGCTTGGCAGACTTTCCTTTTGCCCAGGGAATGAACATGTGTGCCCAGTGAAGAGACGATTCTGGACAGGAAAAGGCAGGAGATGGAAGCACACTCACCCTGAAGCCCATCGGGGGTTTGGTGGTTTGTGGGGACCGGAAGTACTTTGGGCTGTAGAGAGAACTGCTGGCACAGGTCAGGCTTTGGAAAACTTCTTCTGGGACAAAACTATGCTCCAGGGAAGAAGAAACAGGCTTGATGTGATCAAGCATCCTTGAGGTACCCCTCAAGTTGTGCATCTCTGGAAAATAGCACAGGGATGTTTCAACAGCGTTTATTCTGCTGGTGAAAGTAAAACTGATGATAAAATATAGGGCTGAGAAAAACCATGACAAGATGTCTGCTCCCTTACACTAAACCAGCATCTAAAGCACAGGCAGCTTATCGCATTTTTAGCAGCTGTTATGTCTTTGGTGAAGCCCAGAACAAGCTACCTTCTATGTCCCATGACTGTGCCATGCGGCCAAGTACACAGACACCAAGGGATGCTGTGAACAACTAAAGTTTGCATGTTTCTATAAAGCCACTTCCTTTCTTGTGGCTTGCTAGCAGTCAGCTTTCTGCTCTAAAATACCAGCAATCCTACGTCTATGTCTAAATAAAAGCAAAAATGCAGAGAAGCGTCCTACTGTTGAAGGGAAACTGTAAGGATGGAGAGTCAGATGTTCAACCCCTGCAGCCTCCAGCCCTGCCCTACCTGAGCGGTCCTCACCTGCCCACGACGCACAGCTCGGTTTCCTTGCACCAGCTTTTTGCCTAGGAACAGGCACTCCAGTTGTGGGCATGGTGAACATTTATTTTATTTCAATGCTCAGCCAAGGAAAGTTGCAGGGACGGATGACCTAGGAACAGAATTAAACCCACATTTGTACTTCACAGGGCTAACACGCTTTTTTTATCATTCATTGTAACCTCCCCCTACACCTGACACTAGGTACATCAATTCAGAAGAAGCCCTCAGTGCTTTGCTACACCCTCCACAGGGGTGCTCATTTTTCCATCTACAAACTACATTAAGAACAACTGCTTCTTTTATACATTTAAGTGGGCCAGAAATTTAATTATATTTGTCTCCGATTATTAATCTCACCATTTTTTCTTCTTAGCAGTATATTACTAATAAAAATAATACTTCTGTTAGTTTCATAACCTCCATAAATTCTCTTCTGAAGCCTCCCCTCACTGGCCTTGCCAGTATAGATTGTTCTTTATAAATGCTCTTGGCATTAAAACTCCTTGACCTCCTTATCAGCTTTGTCTTTGCATACTGTGGTTTCTAATTAGGTTAACTACATTGCTTTGCCTTCAGATACATGTTTGTGGGTGTAGGTGTAATCTTGCCAGGTAGCTTCTTGTCTTGTTGCATAAATGGGTTCTTGGACAGAAAACACAAAAAAAATGCTAAAAACTTCTGACAGAACAAAACCTTTATTTCCACCCCTCCACCCCCCCCTTTAACAGCTCTGTTTGGCAACATGTATTATTCCCACCAGGAAGGATAAGAAGATTAATGGCACTGTTCTGCAGCACTACAGTTTAAGGACACAGACAAGACTTGACTTTAGCACATGTGGTACACAGCTGGAAAAATATCACATAAAGTTCTTGGCACACAAACCCTTTTCAGGCCCCAAATAAGGCAGAAATCACTAATATGATACATATTTGGCAGTTGCACCAATTTAACATGCATGAAACTGGGAGAGGTTAGGAACTCCGGTCTGTTTCAAAAGCTGTTAACTCCTTCCCCGTGCTCCTCTCCAGCACTCCCAAGGACATCCTTTCCTCTCACAGAGCTGAGATGGCCAATACACAGCTTACAAAACCCCAGCTACCCTTCCCTGCTGGTGTTTAGCTCTGACATTTCCTGTTGCTTTTTAGGACCTCAAGAAGGGCTTGTGTTAAGTTTCTTCTTACAAACCCAGCCAAGACCTCCCCAGCCTCCAGCCACCTCACCCAGCACCTCCAGGACTGGGTATGCCACAGCACAGCTGTCTCCACACCTCTCCCTCCTTGCCCTTGCAGCCCCCAGACCCCTGAGGCAGGCCAGCTCAGCCCTCCCCAGAGCAGCAGAGGGGCCCCTGCCTGTACCTGCCAGCCCTCGCCACCACGGACACACAGGGTGCTCGACCCAGTTCTGGAACATGCTCTCCACCCAGCCTTCCCTCCCTCCACCACAAGGCTCGGACCCACATCGCCCCAGAGCAGCCACCCTCCCAGGAGAGCAACCCCACCCCTCTTTTTCCACCCCTCAATGCTCTCTTGCAACCCCCTCCCACCCCACCAATTCAGGAGCCTCAGAGAAGAAACAGGCCAAGACAATTTTTTTTCACTCCCCTAATAGCAAAATATATTTCAATTGCTGTAATACAGTGGATTATAAACAGCTCTTCTGCATGACAGAACTTGGTACAGGTTGCATACATGGAACCACTGGTGCCCAGGCACACAGCAACACATGACGGCTGCCTCTCCCCTGCCACCTCAGGGGAAGAGCAGCAATGGCTGCAAGCCCAGGGAGACGAGATGAGGCCGACCATGGCTGGCTCAGAGGTACAGTGGGGAGCCAGTTGATAACCCCGACGCCAGTGTGTGGGCTCGCTCACACTGGACTGCTTCCCTTCCAGCCCAGCTATGCTTAACTGTAGCTCCAGTTTTCCTTTAGCAGTGGACCGATCCATGTAATCCATGCCATTTTGTAGTAACAAAATACATCAGGGATTCCCCCCACTCCCATGTGTTGTGGCACATGCCTTACTTGGACGGCTGTCACATAATAGCATACACTTCACAGCTCACATGCAGGACTGCTTCGCTTCAGAAGGGTGGAAGCCAAACCCCTCAATGGAAACGACATAATATGCACAAGGATTCTGCAGAGGTTCAGTTCTCCTGAGATCAAACTGTTTTAAAACCCAGACACATTTTGCCACATTAATACTGATTTTTGGGATGTTATTGAACAAGGAGCTGCAGCTACACTGGCTGCCATTCCAAAGCTGGAGGCTTCCCACCTCGAAGCTGAGAAGTTACCATGGAAGCAAGCTGCACAGTTCTTGCATTGGAAAGAGCCACAGAAAAATATGTGTATTATTAAGAACCTGTAAAGGGCACATTCTGAACCCCAGCATCCTCATTATTGACCACAACACCATACTGCTACCTCTGGCACTCACAGCCTAAGGAAACTCAAACAAACATGGTATAATTGACTAATTAAACAAGCAATGTGCAAAAGACTTACACCACTTCCCCTCCAGTACTCTTGAGAAAAATGATGATGAACCTACATTCAAAAGCAATTAAAAAAATCCCCCCCAAACCAAAAAGAAACCCAACAAAAACAACCACCCATGAAACTGAAATTAATCCCAATTGTTAATGTCATGACAGCATGGTTGCCAGATGCCTTGATCTACAAGGCTAAAAGTCTCAACCTGTCAAAAACTAAGGCTAGTTCCAACAGCTGAGCATTCCTGTCTAGTTGCCTTTTGCTTGCCAGATGCTCAAGCCCTCAGGCTTCAAAGAGCAAGAATGCTGACACAGTAAATGCTGATATCCTTTATTAGGAATATGACAGTGCCAGCTGCGAGGGAAACACCAGAACTCGGCACAAAGTGCCATCATCTGATCTCCTTTTGAGAACACCAAGACAGCAGCCAGACCTGACACAGGCATCGAGAGGCAAATAAATCCCTAATCCCTCACACCCAAACTGAGCGCAGTTAGATCTTGTACATTACTGTTTTGAGCACCACAACTAAAACGTACAGGACTAAATTTAATTCTGCATTAAGGAGGTTACAAAGCTGTTTGGCCCAAGGGTGGTGGGGTTTGGTCTGTTTGTTGGGGTTTTTTTTCCAAGTAGGAACCTTAGTTGCTCCAGCACTTCTGCTCCTTCCTCCTACTAAAGGTACAGTGAAAGATTCAGGATTAAGTAATCAATTAAATTCTCAGGCTTTTACATAGTAATACTGCCAAGTTTGAGTATGCACATGAACCCCTTCCTCTGAAATTAACTGTTTCAACAAACAAGTTCTAGCAGGATACTTTCAGAGGAGAGCCACATACACAAACACTGCATTTGGCAAATTTGACCTGACACAATGTTCTCACCACGCGTGAATGGGATTCCTTCTTAGAGAAGACTAAAAACCTGGAAGAATGTTACCTAGCTTTCATGAGATTACTTTTGGCTCAGGTTATTAAAAATAGAAACCCGAAAGACAGTCTTAAGTGGATCAGGATATAAACATTCCCAATACTGCTGGTCTCAAATACCAAGGCTGTAGGTCAGTGAAGAAAAGCCATTAACAAAAAGTGCCAATAAAGAACATTTGAGTAATTCAAAAATCCCCGTGATCAAAGTTAAGGTAATTCCATCACGTTACCATCTCTCTCCAATAAGGGGAGCTGCAGTTCCAACAAAACTGGAGAGATACTATGTACCCAGATTCTAGTTCCCTTTTGTGTTTAGTATCTGACAGAACAAGGAAACTGAAGGCAGTCTAATTCACAGAAATTGAAAAACCAAATTCATATAATGCTTCTGCTTTTATGTGTTTGTATGGGAGGATGCCCTCCCTCTTCAGACAGAGGGTGGCAATAGCTGGAAAACTGATCTTCACTTGAAGCCTCCACTGACACAGGAACAGACACAGAGAGATGAAAAAGCAGCTATGATCCCAGACATAGCATCAACCCTCACCTCCCACTGGCAGCATCAGAAGCTGCTACAACATACACTGCAAAAGGCACCAAGGCGTGCTGGCATACTAGACCAGACATAGCCATTTCACATGAAAATGCACTATATACCTGTAAAGTTGATTGCATCTTCTTACAGCTGGGTTGTAGTATTTCAAATCTCTTACTAAAGAAAACCTTAACAACTTGTACATCTGCCAAATTAAAGCAAAAGCTTTTTTACAAGTTAATTGTGTTAAAAGAACTGATTATCTAAAGCAAGAGAAAGGAAGAACTAGAAGAAAAACTATTCCCCAAGTTGCAAGGACCTTCAGAGAACAAAAATGCTATTAAGTCAGTTGGGAACTAAATGAATACAGAGAAAACAGGAATTTTCAGCATAAAAAGTCAAAAAAAAGACTTCACACACTATGCCCTGCTTCTGAACCTGGTTCTCCAATGCAGCCACAAGTAAACTACAATTCCCTCTTCCTCTGTCCATTTTAAATCTGTAGGCAGCTAACATACACTGAATGCAGTTCAAAGCCATCCACGAATACTTTGGCTATCTTCAGAGCAAGGAGGCAAATATACTGTTGCTCTGCCACTTGTTCACATCCTAGCAGCAGAAAGGATGATGAAGAACACAAGTTTTGTGGATGTCCTGTTATGAAAAGGAAAAAAAAAAAATTGCAAAGGGATGGCTAATGTAGGTGGACGGATGCCAACAATGAGCTACTAGCAAATCTGACTAGCCTATCTGTTGTCCAGAAGAGCAGCAACAGGGGGGCACCCCTGGATGAGTAGGATTCCAGTAGACACCCTTCAGCTCAATGTTTTACTGGCATGAAATGGCTCAAAGTGAGACAGCACGTACTAGATGCTGCCTAAAGCCTGTTGCAAACCAGGTCAACTGTTTTGCCTCAGTAATGTTTAAAAAAATTACAGTTTCTCCCCAATAATGAGGAGGCACAACTTCCCTTAGAAAAATCCGTAGTAAGTTAGGTCATTGGTCCAAATACTTGGAGGACAACTCTGATATTCTGTGATGACATAGCCAGAGCACACCATTTTTACATCTTCATATGACATGACCATGAGCGTGGTTTTAAGTAGTCCAGGAATGTGGGCTGCAAAACATGGAGAGGCAGTAAGTTAGTCACAGGCCAACTGCACCAGCTGTGTGTGGTCCACTGAAGTCAAATTTCCCTATGGGAAAGATCAAACTGCACTTCCACACCCTGCAACCCTATTATTCTTATCCTCACTTAAACAGTGCGTGGAAGTGTAGCTATAGCCACAAGCCTGCCACTCACCTTACCCCCAGCCCTGATTCATCAGGTAAATGCTGTGTCTAGTAGTACATTGTGTCAAGAAGCCAGTCATTTATGACTGTAAACTCTTAGTTGACGAAAACCAAGCTTTTAAAATAGAGTTTGCCTGAGGATACCTTGGGTTAAAACTGCAATCAACTAGGACAGCAAGAAGTTTTACATAGAATAGAATCTGGTACCAAGAAAATGAGTTGTAAGTCAGAGAAAGTAACACCAACTAAACCCCAAACTGATCATTTACAGGCAACCAATTCTCACTGCCACCCACTCTAAGCTGGGAGAGACACAATAGGCTCTGTTTTTTGGGAGCCTCTTAGAAAGGTTTCTACTGACCTCACTAGCCAACTGCTGCAGTTCCATTCACACAGCCTGAACTACCTAGTGTACTCACAAGTACTGGCTTATGTCCTCAGAAATTAAACTGAGGAAAACACACCCTCAGTTTCAAGTAGTGAAATACTATCAGCATAGAAAGAGCACTAATGAGAGCACTTTTGTTAGGCAGTTTCCAGACTAATTAACTCTAAATGATCTGATGCAACATTGCCAGAAAGACTCGTGCCATTTAACTTCTGCCCTGTCGCCACAGCAAGAAGGAACAAGCCACTCACATGGTCAGTTACCCCACGGGAAAGATCAGTCACTCACATTTTCCACAGGGCAGTAGTTGCGAGCATACCACTCCTGACTATAGAGGCAAATGATGACACCTTGGCCCAGGAAGAGGGAAGTCCACATGATCACATTCCAGATGGGGCCCTTCCGACGGTCATTAAGGATGAAGTTGAAGACCACTGGGAACAGACAAAAAGAGCAGCACCATTCAGAAACAAATTAAGGATTAAAGAATTGAAGATCAACTGATTTCCCTGGATCTTTACCTCCCTTCATTTCATCTCTGGAGCAACAAGGCTGCTCCATGAGGTCAGTATAGTGCAAGAAAATCTGATTATGCTTGGCAGTAGAGCAAATACTATGAGCTGATTTGACATTTACTTTCAGTAAGTTTGCCAATAAGCTCCCCCAGCTGTATGCCTCTGGGGATCAATACTATTATGCTGGTAACCAAGACATGCTGGCAGAGGTGTCTTAGGGTTTGAGAGCCCTGTAACTCATTCTGACTCAAAGCCTAAAATGAAATGCAAGAGCTCTAATTTCTAAACGGACTCTCTTCCTCACTGTAGTAGCAAAGTCATACTTATCTTACACTATAACTCTAAAGAGGGAGATTTCCTGCTGACAACTCAACTAGGTTCTTAATGACTTCTTTTCTAGGTTCTTAATGACTTCTTTGCCTCGGTCTTCACTGGCAAAGGTTCTGACTGCACCACCCAAGTCTTGGAAGGCAGACACAGGGACTGTAAGAATGAAGACCCTAGGCCCACTGTAGGAGAGGATCTGGTTCAAGACCATCTTAAAAACCTAAACGTACACAAGTCCATGGGACCTGATGAAATCCATCCGCAGGTCCTGAAGGAGCTGGCGGATGAAGTTGCTAAGCCACTGTCCATCATATTTGAAAAATCATGGCAGTCAGGTGAAGTTCCCGATGACTGGAAAAAGGCAAATATAACCCCCATTTTTAAGAAGGGAAAAATGGATGACCCGGGGAATTACAGACCAGTCAGTCTCACCTCTGTGCCTGGCAAAATCTTGGAGCAGATTCGCCTGGAAGGCATGCTAAGGCACATGAAAAACAAGGAGGTGGTTGGTGACAGCCAGCATGGCTTCACTAAGGGGAAATCCTGCGTGACCAATTTGGTGGCCTTCTATGATGGGGCTACGAAACTGATGGACAGGGGTAGAGCAGTTGACGTCATCTACCTGGACTTGTGCAAAGCCTTTGACACAGTCCCACACGACATCCTTGTCTCTAAATTGGAGAGACATCAATTTGATGGGTAGACCACTCGGTGGATAAAGAACTGGCTGGATGGCCGCAAACACAGAGTTGTGGTCAATGGCTCGATGTCCGGCTGGAGACCAGTAACGAGTGGTGTCCCTCAGGGATCGGTGTTGGGACTGGTCTTGTTCAACATCTTTGTCGGTGACAGGGACAGTGGGATTGAGTGCGCCCTCAGCAAGGTTCCCGATGACACCAAGCTGTGTGGTTCGGTTGATACGCCGGAGGGAAGGAATGCCATCCAGAGGGACCTTGACACGCTTGTGAGGTGGGCTGATGCCAACCTGATGAAGTTTAACCATGAAAAGTGCAAGGTCCTACACCTGGGTTGGAGCAATCCCAGGCACAGCTATAGGTTGGGCAGAGAAGAGATTCAGAGCAGCCCTGTGGAGAAGAGCTTGGGGGTGTTGGTTGATGAGAAAATGAACATGAGCTGGCTGCAGTTTGTGCGCTCACAGCCCAGAAAGCCAACCATATCCTGGGCTGCATCAAGAGGAGTGTGACCAGCAGGTCGAAGGAGGTGATCCTGCCCCTCTTACTCTGCTCTCGTGAGACCTCACTTGCAGTATTATGTGCAGTTCTGGTGTCCTCAACATAAAAAGGACATGGAACTGTTGGAACAAGTCCAGAGGAGGGCCATGAGGATGATCAGGGGACTGAGCACCTCCTTTATGAAGATAGGCTGAGAAAGTTGGGGCTGTTCAACATGGAGAAGAGAAGGCTGTGTGGAAACCTCATAGCAGCCTTCCAGCATCTGAAGGGGGCCTACAAGGATGCTGGGGAGGGACTCTTCATTAGGGACTATAGTGACAGGACAAGGGGTAATGGGTTAGAACTTAAACAGGGGAAGTTTAGACTGGATATAAGGAAGAAATTCTTTACTGTGAGGGTGGTGAAGCACTGGAATGGGTTGCCCAGGGAGGTTGTGGGTGCTCCATCCTTGGCGGTGTTCAAGGCCAGGTTGGACAGAGCCTTGGGTGGCATGGTTTAGTGGGAGGTGTCCCTGCCCGTGGCAGGGGGGTTGGAACTAGATGATCTTAAGGTCCTTTCCAACCCTAACTATTTTATGATTCTAAGATGTGGCAAAGAGGAAGCACTACTAAGGTACTGTCACATGAACAGCAGTGTTTCATATACTCTTCCTCTCCATCAACACCTTACTCATTTAAGTCTTAAGCTTGCAAACCCAGAGTGTGTGTGTGTGTGTGTGCAAATGTATCTACTGAGCTACTTTGCTGCAGAAATCCCTTCACAAAGTTTGGACTAAAAATTGGAATTCTTGGACAAGAAACAGTTCTATGTGTTAGTGCCTAGATAACTGTCATCATTATCAGAAGGGCAAATCATGCTTGTTTAAAAAAAAGCAAACCACAAAACTCACAACCCACTCACATATACTCTCCTTGAAACTTACTTCCAAAACACATAAACAGGCAGAAGAGAACTGGATAGAAGAAGCCGAAGCAGATGCTTAGAACATATTCGTGCACAGCAGCTGACACTGTGAAGACAGATAGCATAGCTGCTGCTTTGAACTTCTTACCAAAAAACTGGAAGAGAGAAGAACACCAAATATTATATATACATGAAATGCTAAGTGCTTTACAGAGCGCTGTAGATTTTAGGTGTTTTTCTTCAGGCATATTTCTGATCTCCTGTGTAAGTACTCATGTTGAGCCCACTCATGAAATATCTACCATAGCTCATCAAGATAATGCAACATCAGTTCAGGCTGTTGAGTCAATCCTCAAATTCCTACATCTCAGACCCACATTCTGCAGACATTAAAGACTTGGAAATGAGCAATGGACCTCTAAAAAGCACAGTGACTAACCACAACAGCTGAGGCAAGATATGTTTTTGCTTCTCAGTGGACAGTGATGCTGCATCTTGACAAATGTACTGTCTTCCCCAGTAGTTAAATGTTTAATAAAACAAAAGAACACATTTTCTTGGTACTCACCCAAAGAAAGTCCCTGTAGGCATAGTAATAGAGCCAGTCATGTACTACCACGTTCCAGGTTCGGTAGTAGTTTGCATAGGAAGTGGAATTCCACCAGTCCTGAAAGCACAGTTGAAAGACTATAAATGTCATTAAGCATAAAAAATTCTACAGGTATTTGCTAGGATACCAAGTTGGAAAATATTGATCTGAATAATACCAAGCAAACGTAACAAGATGTGCCATGAAATAATGCTTTCCATTACACTTTCAACATTCTGCTCTGTATATCAAAATTTGATTTCATCTCAAACTGCCGTGGCTAAGATGATAAAGAATAAAAAGAGTTTGAACAGAGCTACTGGGTAGGACCACTGGCTGGTTCTGTTTGCTCACAGAGTATGTTACCTTAAAAGCAATTCAGACCGCCAACTAGAAGTCAGATTGGTTTTACAGCACAGCAACAAATCTAAGTCCTAGCAGCATAAACCAAGCAAAACCCTGTGGATGCTTTGTTTGGTAAAACAGTCTTCAATTTCATCATAGAATCATAGAATAGTTAGGGTTGGAAAGGACCTTAAAATCATCTAGTTCCAACCCCCCTGCCATGGGCAGGGATACCCCACACTAAACCATGCCACCCAAGGCCTCATCATCCTTCCTTTTCATTAGGAAAAAGAATTTTAGAAGCTTTATAAACTGTGACTCCTCTTCTTACCTTGTAAAACATCCTATCTGCAAAGCGCAGCATCTCAGCAAACGCATTGAGCCAACAGTGAAGGAACGCAAAGAAAACCAGGAAGAGAATCAGTACACCTAGAAACAAGGTAGATCCAGACTGGTTTTGTAGTGTTTTCCCCCAGCCATAAGCAAGAGCATGTTATACAGTCAAGACTGTTCCTATAGGTACTGACACAGATGAACTTTCTACTACCTATACAAAAAAAGCAAAAGCATTATAGCTAGGGCTCCACAGAGCCTAGAATTTGACTTTGAAGACAGTTAAATTTAAGCCCAAGTTTTGGTTTTTTTTTCTGTGCTGCTGATTCTAAAGGTTAACAATGTAATGCTGCCTTAAGTCTGTCCACAAGACCTCTTTTGCTGATCTCTTCCTGTCATGAATGCATCTCATATGAAGCAGTTCCCCTCCCTTCTGCCTCTTCCATAAAGATAAAAGTCACATATGAATCTAGGTCATACCTGGCAGAATGGAGTTGAAGATGCAAAGGACCAGCCCTCGAAGATTGAAGGTTTCTTGACTACTGTTGCGAAACTGAGGAATGCAGAGTCTCACAAAGATGTAGTAGGCATAAAAAAGTGAACCAAGCACCTGGAACGAAAAAGAAAATTTGATTCCATTAGAGAAATGCACAATTAACACATCACCACTTGACAACTCTGGGATAGGAACAGCATCTGCCAAAACAAGTGGAAATAATTTATTTTATATTGCTGCCAACAAAATTCCCTAAGGGTCCAGCCAGAAAGTAAGCCACAACCATCTCTGTAGCACATTAAAAGCCAGGAGCAGAATCAACTTCTCTTTACTACTACAGCAGCTCTAAGTTTCTCCTAGTCTTATCAATTCAGAAGTTATGACACAGAAGATTTGTGCCAAGGCCAAAGAAGGTACCCTTGATCTAGGCCCTGAAACAGATTTAACTACAGTAAGTATTTTTCAAATATTAAAGCTTACTTCTCTTTTATCCCAAAGGGGATGTTTACAGGCCAAATCACCTCAGGCCTTCTCTGGCTAATGAACCTACATTTTGGATTAGGGTCAAAATGCAAGTCACTGCTTTAAGTGCTTTGCCTGCTGTAAGACAGGTGTGTGCTTTGCCACCCTCTTTTGCCAAAGAGCAAGCAGCCAAAGGCCTTTTCATGCTTTTTAATTGTTTTGATTTTTAAACTATGAATGCATCGTCTGAAAGTAAACGTTTCACACAAAGCCACTACTTGGAAACACATCCACAAGAAGCTATTGAAGCTCACATCCAGAAATGTGAAGGTCAGGTCAACCTTAAGCTCAAATAAGCACTGAAGACTTGGACTCCAGGCCTTGTTATTTCAAAATTGGTCCAAATACCTGCTGACAGGTAGCTGTGCCAGTGCATTACAGTACAGTATTAGTGTAAAGAAAGAGGGCCAGAACATGGATACTGCACTCCCCATGTACATGTGGCTTTTGTTTGTATGGAATGGACTCTAAAGGCTTACTTAAAGCAATTACTTTGGGGGCTTTTTTTGACACAACCATTAATGCAGCACAATCACTGTTTCTTTTTTTAGTCACTAAAAAGTATTCTATTTTGGTAAGCCCCCACCAAGTAAACAATGATTTAATGCCAAAGGGAGAACTGCTGAGCAACACAGTTTAGATGATCTCCAAAAGTGCATTCTTCAGAAAGCTGCACTACTCACCTGTGCAAATTTGGTAGCTACATAGCCCCATCTTATTGTGGGATTCCTAGGAAAAAGAACATATGATATCACATCTAAATAGGAGCTCAAAGCAGAAAAGACCTCCCTTTGGTTATTGATTTTTACTGACCTATAACCTTACTCTGAGAAAAAATGGGGCTTGAATTCCTGAGTTCTTAATCTCCTGATATCCAAGAAACATCTGCCAAATTGCTGGTTCCCCCCTTTCAACTACAGCAGGACAACTATGGCAATTCCATAAATGGAAAATTATCTGGAGGGCAGCATTATGCAATTACACAGGAGGTGGTAAGCTGCCCAATAGTCAGGTAAAGGACTGCTGACTTGACAATTGTCAAAGTGCAATACAGCAAAGTACAGAAAAGTTTGGTAGTTCCCAGTTTTAAAGGCTTCAGCCTGCCTCCTCAAACTCAAGAAAGAGGCAGGGCTGCTTATTAACACCACATAAAACAACACACAAAGTACTGCAGGAACTGTGCATCATCAGATACTCTGTAGCATGCTCTTAATTTGTTTCAAGTGCACTTCCTGAAGAAACAAAACCAGAACTGTAAAGTCAAAATACTATTAGGGTTAGAGTGAGTTTTCATGACCAGGTCCTGCCCTTGCCATGTTACTGACTTAACTACATGTTTATGAAAGCTATAACGCATAAATTTAATCCATCACATCCAGGGATGCTTAACGTTGGCTTCAGGTTTTAGACTACTTTGATGTTCTATTGGTGTTGCTTACATTACCTGGGATAGTTGTCTCTGTAGATGAGGGTGGGAGCAAAGAGGAAGTACAAGTACTGAGAAATTCTGGGAATAGGTACTGTGCCTGGAAGAGGGAAATAAAAATTAAAAAAGAACACTGTGCAATCTTTTTGCTTACTCATGGTTCAGTTCCCCAGTACTCTTTCACAACACAGAACCCTTACCACATCAAAAAACTTCAGTCTGGAACTAAAGGTATGGGATTTGCAGAAAATAAATCAAATCAAGAAGACCTGTCAGACAGAATTGCCATGAAGCATAGTTTACAAGTGAGGGTGACTAACAGTAATGCAGTGCTAACACTTTGGTATCACATTTATTCCCCTGAAAGATGAAGCTGTAAGGCCTGTATCAACATGTGGGTTCATGTTCTGCTCTGGCATGCCTTACTGAAAGAGCTTCTGTGCCTCTACAATTGCTGTCATTTCAACTAGAGCACTGAATTGGAGGTGTGCAGGCAGCCTCAAAATACCTTTTACTTCTAAAAGCAGAAATAAGGAATCATGTTGAAGAAAGACTTAAGATGAAGAGATGACTTAGACCTGAACAACAGTCTAGCTCATTGCCTAATATCAAATAAAAAGGTTTAGGCTGAAATAATGATGCAGAAGACCAGCTTAGAGCCTTGTGACACCTCCATCTAAAGTCACCTATTCAAATCCTACCTCTCCATTTCAGAAGGGGAGCTCAGAGCAATTGCAGGGGAACAAGAGCTGGTTATGCACTGCTATCAAAAAAAGGACAGCAAGTTACTCACTGGACTTGTCCTTTACAGAACATAGGACTCTGGGTACATTTTCCCGGATGAATGAATGAGCCTTCATAACAAGACGAACCTGTAAGACCAAGAACATAGCAGTTTAACACCCTCACTTTTCAAACTTCTCAATAAAGACCAGATCAAACATTTAAAGCAACATCTTCAACATCTTTGTTTCTTTCTAATTTACCCCTTTTACAAGGAAAGTCTTGAAACTGACTCTTTGAAATTAGATGTGTTCTACAGCAATTACCACCATGCTGGAATAATGTGGCACCCCCCATAAACAGTCCACAGCTGTCAAACAGGGCTTTTTATTTCATACTGAAGGACCAAATGGAGGGTTAATCCAAAGTTAATTCTTCAAACCTACACTCATCTCTGACCATCCCTATTATAACCTCATGGTCTGACCAGTCCTCTACACTCTGTCACTCTTCCACTCTTCCTCCCACTTCCCTCAAAAAAAGAAAATTCCACTTTCAATAATGTTATGACTACAGGACAAAGACAGTTCCTTCTTGGGAACAGAAAGGGAAACAGGAACCACTTGCTGACCACATACTTCCGCTTTTCTTTTTCTTAATTTTTTCTTAAGAGGAATATCATAGCTTTCTTGTGAACTATGGCATAACAGTATCTTAAAGTTGGATTTAAGCAGTTAGAAATCCACAAGTCAACTAGAAATCAATGGAATTTCAGCCTTAAAGTATGTCCAGCAAAAACTCACAACAAAATCTTAAATACAGGGTAAACAAAACAACCAAACAGACCAATTTTCCAAGTAAAAATTAAGCTTACTATCTATTTTTTCTCATTAGACTTGCTGCATGTAAGTCTGTTTTCAAGTCAAAGACAAACTCCATCTACAGCCCTGGCTTAGTTTAATGACTAAAGCAACACTTGACTCCTTAGGAAAAAGGACACTTTCCATTCTGAAAACAAGGTTCAATATATCCAAAGAAACTGGGTAGGGACTTACCTGTTCCAATATTACAATGAAACGGGAAGCTGGAGGCAGGGCATATGATACAGCAATATAGGTTGGTCCCAATCCCAGTCCAGCTGTTTGGAACAGTGTGAACAACATTCCATAGCAGAGAGAGCGGATTGCCCGATGAGAGGAACTGCAATAGCCTTGGGCCCACCAGACAAAAAGGTTGTATGGAACAGTAACTGTGGCACAGAACATGCACAGCCAAGTACAGAAGACTATTGGGAACTTTCCAAAAACAAAGACCAAGAGGTCAAATCCTAGGACCAGCCTAGAAAGCAGAAGGAAAGATAGTATTTGGTGTCCACTGTTTCATTAGAAATATTTCTACTCCCCTAAGAGGCCATAAAATGCAAAGCTTCCACATGATAATTGTTTGACAGTGTAGACAGAAGTGATTGTGGGGATTTTCATCTCAGAAACAGAGGGCAGTCCGTGGCAGATTTAAGTGACCAGCCACAAGTGTGTCACAAAGTGAAAGAAGAAGGACTCATGCCATCAGCGCTGTTAGGCACAGTTTACCTTCAAATCCCACAGGGCTTAAGCACATCTTTAAGATCAGCATGTGCTTTAGAAGTATGTTCAAGCTCATCTCTAAGAACAAGTGTGTGACTAAGCAATCCATTGCTGAACCAGGGTCCAAAAGAGCTTTTGAGGAACACTCCCAGGACATCATCACTATTACACAAAGAATCAGTTCTTCACAGGGGTTTAACATCTAAAGAGGCTTTTCTCAATCTCTGTGGGCATGGAGATATTATAACACCCAGCACTTAAACATTGTTTAATTCTGCTTTGTGAAATCTGTACGCATTCCACATGGATTCAGTTTAGAGGTCACCCAAAAGGCTTAAGGTCATTAAATGGTCAGTCCAAATATGTCCAACTGGTGTGCACCAGGTACTTTAGCTAATTAATCAAGCTTAAAACTAAAGGATCTTCAACCTTACTATCAAAGTCACCAGTGCCTGCTGCTACCCATAAACAGCTCCTCTTTTCTGACCTTAGTTTAGAACTTAGTATTAAGCACACCAACACAATCTGTTCCCATGTGGAGGCTCACTTGCAAACCAGATTCAAATTATCAGATCTAGCGGAGAACACAGCAACAATTTTCTTACTATTTTAAGTAATCAGAGAATCCAGCCCTATTTGTTTTAGAGATAAATATCTCTTCTCCTCCAATGTCCATACACTAAGTTAGGGTCAGCTAAATAATATTTAATGGTGTATGAGCCTGTTCTTATATCTAGACAAGAGGGACAATTATTATAACTAAGATACAGGTCTGGTTTTGTACACTGAAGATCAGATAATCAACAAGATAAACATGTAATCCTACTTGTGTACATGGAATACAGCTTGCCAAGATACTGTTTAATGCAACAAGCAAGTGTGAGGAAACCAGTTTTTCATTCTTGTTTACAACTGGCTACCTGCAAAGCACAGTCTTAACAGTCTGTGCCAATATCCTTGAGATTTTTCCCTAAAGAAAACAAAAAGTTCTATTTTTATTTAATCAAAAGTACAGTGTTGCAGAACTGTCATTTTTTAGCAGAGGAAGGACTGCTGAAATATTAGCTTTTCTACACCCAGTCCTCCTTCAAGCAATGCAAGCAGCTGAAAGCTACCACTTTAATAAACATATTCAACTAAACCAGTCTACATTCAGTAATGACCCCCCTCCTTTTGCTGGTCTTGGGATGAACTAAGCATGTTAGGCCAAAGTGTGCTGGCCACAATTCTCATGGAATACCTGTAGGATATTCCTAGTATCTAGCTTGAAATTACCATAAATCCTGAACAGCAAATTTCTGCATATATTCAAAGCATATCAAGTTTAAAACGCTTCTTCCAACAATATCTCAAGGAAGTGTGCCCCCTTCTTTCTGCTCCACTCCGCAGTTTCATGTACCTCTGGAGCCTTGGAAGCAAGCATTTGCCAGTCCTGATCCCTGTCTTTCTGAAGCATTCTTACCTTCCTTCATCAATGAAGTCTACTAGAAGTGTGCTGAGGATGAAGACAATGAGAAGAGCGATGAACATGTGGTAGATCGTCCTGATGTGACTTACTTCAAACAGCTCACTAAGGGAGAAATTCAAATGCTATCAGGCCATTCCCATAGCACATCACATCTCCAGTAGTTTAGCTTTCAGAGTTCCACAGTGGGGTAAGATGACATCAGTGCTATCCCAACTCAGGAGACTACAGTTAATGTAGAACTTGAATGCCAGTCTACACATCCTTGGTTTATCCTCAGACAAAGGATAATTAGCCATTATCTCAGCAATACTGAAAGGACTGTAATTAACGTTTACATTCAGGGAAGCCTGAAGGCAGTAGTAGACATTTTAGAAACAGAGAAGCTTGAACACATTAGTCCACATAGGTTTGAACATAAGGCCACAAGTGGTGTTGGGGAGAGCCTCTCAAATCAAAGCCTAGTTAGTTTGTTATCTGGAGTATTTTCAAACAATTTGATTGAAAATGGGGAGTTAAGTTACTCACTCCAAAAGGGACCTCCTGGCAGTAAAGATCTTCCCGTGTTCTGGAGGGGCCCTCAAGGTCCTGCAAACAAAGAGGAGAACATTTGAGAGAAGAAAGGAAATAAGGCTTTCAGGCAGCATTCTTATTACAGGAACACCTTAAAATTTACTTACCTGGCTTTGAGCAGTTCCTTCTCTGAACAGGAAGCTGGGAATAGGGAGGCTGAAGATGAGGAATCCAGGAGTGCCGATTTTGCCACCAAATTGTTCACAAATTCTGTGAAGTGACTGTCCACTTCCTTCATGAACGCTGGCTTCAATTGCTGACAGTAAAAACAGAGCAGAGAAGTGGTTAACAATCTAGATGATTTTTTTTTTTTTAAACATTCATATTTCTTTTTATCCCAGAGCAGGACAAAGCAAGGCATCAAGAAAACATTCCTGCATCATCTGCCAACAGCTGGAGCCAACTTGGACAGGGCTGGGTCTTATCCTGTCCTGTTCACACACCTCAGGCCAAAGAACTTTGAATAATAACAACATGTCTCTTCTCCATCAGATGCAACACAGAAGCAAACACTGATCTTCATATGT
Organism: Psittacula echo; assembly: GCF_963264785.1. NCBI lineage: Eukaryota > Metazoa > Chordata > Aves > Psittaciformes > Psittacidae > Psittacula > Psittacula echo. The sequence goes on from NC_137740.1 coordinate 22,995,031, forward strand.
ATGTCTGGAGGGGCAAGTATTTCACATTTAGAGTGCCAATGAGCCCCAGAAAACATTTCTCAATTTTAACTAGTTACATCCTTAGCATACAAAACAAGTACAAGATGATTTACTTATAAGCCAATCTAGTGTTACTGAGGGGAAAATTGTCCTTGTGCTTGTGGCTAAGCAATTGCCATTGATTTTCTCACACCCTAACAGAGGTGATCTCAGTGATGTGACTGTAGGAAGTAGGACCAAATTTACCCTGCCACTGCTACCACTGTTTGAATGAAAACTCATGTACCACTGAAATTACAGAATGCACAGAAAAGTTTTAGTAGAGCAACAGACAGAGTAACATTGCTAAGCATTTAGACTGAGCAGTGAGAGACAAAAACCTGGTAGGCAGCAGGACTGAAGTTTAAGAATTCATGGAATCAGGTATCTCAGCTGAATCTCCTACATTCCCTTTTCTTCAGACAGCTTCTCTACTAACAGCCAGTTGTGACAACGTTGAACCATTCTTAGCCTATTCTTATTTTTTTCTTCCATTTTAATAGACAAAAGTAGCTTCTGAAGCATGTGGTTTACTAGAGGCTTTGACTTCTAAAGGTGCATCAAAAGCCAGAGATGAGCACCCTTCTCTACCATCTTCTTTGAAAAATGGGAGAGGGGGGGGAAAAAAAAAATGGAAAAGATATAATTAGCTGAGGATAAAGCAGAGGCCACCCTGCTCAGAGCCTGCTTGCTTCACCTGGTAAAAGAGTTTTTTCTAGAAAAAGAAAAACATTACTTAACTCTCCCAATAATAAGTTATCTAGACAAGGGCTATGGTTAATCTTCAAAAGGCAGATTGCAAAATGATACAATATTCTTACACCCCTTTCATTTTGCCTAAAGATGAGCATGTGTAATTCAATCATGTATTTTCCTGTCTGAAATATACTTAATCTGCTGCTTAGTCCATTACAAACTTTCAAAGACCTGATCTCCCACACCCCAGGCAGAATTTTTAAAACTAGATCCATTTAGGAGAAACTTAATAAAAAAGTTCAGTTACTTATTTCTGCAGAAAGTGCTACACAGAGCTCTGGAAACCTTTTTACTGCAATGCAAATTCTCTTACTCTTTATACGCAGAAAGGATCCTGACATTTGCACAGTGGCTTAAGTGTTATTCTTATGACTAAAAAAAAAAAAAAAAAAAAAGTAGGCAAAAAATGTATTTCCTCTATGAAAGAAAAAGGCAACACGTGCTCACCCTGCTGCAGCAAGAACTTCGGGAATCTAAACCCCCAAGATCTCTGGCACTTCAGAAGACAGTGATTTTATAAGACTGCTGAGAATTCAGTTCCTTAATGCCAAAATTCTCAGACACCAAATGGCTTTCCCAATACTAGAGCATAGCGATGAAGAAGCATGAACGAAAGCTAACCACCGAGTTTCTGAACCATAAGCCTTTCAAGAATGCTTTGGCGTGTTCTCGAACCATCATCCTCAGCACAGGAGATTGGCAAGTTTCAAGACATTACTTCAAATCTATGCATACTGTGTTCTGTTTTTTTAATGCAAGTCCCTACTAGCAACATTTGTCTGACCATCCTTTTGCCTGGAATTTTTCAACTGGCCCCCAGATTCAAGGTCCAAGTTTTCCTACATGAGAATTATCTATCATTTCATCTCATCTTCCTAATGATTAGCTGCTTTAGAAACATGTCTGCTTCCCCAACCACCTTCAGAAGTCCCAACTGCTACCTACTTCCTAATCTTTAAGGCTGGAAAGTAACAAAGCCAAGAAATTCATTTTCAAGGACAGAGCCTGGAAGTTGTGCACCCAAAGTTTGTTTTTCCCTCAAAAAGGCATTCGTGACACTTGAGCTCTTTTGTCAGGAAGTGTTTATGTTTCAGTGCCTAACATTTATGCTAAAGAAAGATGGAGCTGCATTGATTTTTTGCTTAAAGAGAACAGGTAAAGGTCTAAGAAAAGACGGAAAAGACAATTAACTGAAACTGGATCTGTTAGTTGCAGCAGGGATATGTTTGCCTCTCATACAGACCTCATACCATAGCTATGTTTTAAGGGGTCTGTTTTCATGATGGACACTTCTTATCCATGATAGATCCTTCACTTTCCAGGCATGCTTGGATTGATTTTATACAGTAGATCACAAAAAAACCAAAGCTAAGCTAAAAAGCTGTCTTGAGAAGCAAAGTTTGCAGATTAACAAAATACATTAACAGATGATGTATTCTTACAAAATGCTACTGTCTAATGTAACAACAGCCAAGTAAGCAAGCTTAACTCTGGCAGGAGATACAGACAGAAAAACCAGAAGACACTAAAGTCAAGATGCATCAGAACTTGACATTTCTCCTGTATCACAGCTGTTAGATCCAGAGAGACCTCTTGAAACAGAAGTCACAGTAGAAAAAGCAGATTAATATTTAACTTAATAAAAACATTTTTCCCCTACTTGGCAGCTGCCAGTATAGAATAAACAAGCTTCACCAATGCTTATTGAAACAGAAGCTCTTAGGAGTTGGCTACTCTTTGGTACCATTTTTCTGGGAGGCAGAGGATTGTCTCTGCAAGAAATGTGGACTTGTTTCTTTAAAAACTGAAGGGAAAAAAAAAACCCTGAGTAGTTTGGAACTACAACCTGTAACAGAAGACAGCTGGTGCTCTCTGGCACAGCCTACTTTTACAGCATGCATGTACATCCCTACCTAAAAAGTCAAATAGAAATTTCTGCTCCTCTTGGAAATCTAAAATTTCCATGTCACCCAAAGCACTGTCCATTCCTACAAAACCTTTTTTTTTTTTCTTTTCTTTTCTTTTTTTTTAATTTAGGTCTCTCCCCTTTTTTCAGCCTAGTCTCCTCTCAGCAAGAGTTTAACAGAAATTACTTCTTCCAACTACGTCTTCCCTTTAGTCAGCATGCTGCTGAGAATGTCCCCTCCTAATACAAACCTCCAGGGCTGATATCGACATGTGCATATGTTTAGATTGGGAATGCAGGGCATCATTTTTCATTATATTAAATAAAATATAACCAGAGCATGAGGCCTATAGTAACTGTAAAACTGTACCACAAAACTGCACAGGATATGCTATATTATCAACTATTACTTTCGCCATTCAAAGAGCAATCTACTTGAGCAATTGTCAGAGTAACTACTGGTGCTCAATAAACCAGCCACCAAAGAAATGAAACTAAAGAGAACATGCTGCTCACCAGCCTTCACTACGACAGGGCACACATGGACACAAGAAATGCATAGAAAAGCCTCTTTATAGCTTCTCCCAAGGGACAGCACTTAACCAAGTTTCCTAAAGAATGCCTGAAGTCAGGCAAAGAACTGGGCAGACCCATACAGCTGTCACCATTAAGTTTTTAACAAAAGAATCAGATCATTACAAAACCAAAAAGGGGACAAGTATTACAAGATTGCTATGCCATAAAAAGCAGAAGCTGGCCAGTAATTGGTCACAAGTGAGAGAAAGTTGAGGGAAGTAACTCTGTACTTATAAAGAGAAAGTTGCAAAAATTCCCCAGTAGTTTACTCATTCTAACAGATTTTATAATTTTAAGTCACTGAAACAACATCCAGCCATGACCAACTGACAGAACACACCATTCTCAATCCAGCAAATGGATGAACAGTGGACTAGGTTTTCAGACCGGAATGCAAATGCACTGAGGCATCCTGCGCATGAATAACACCTAGCACCTACAAATCCCGTTTAAATCAGTGGGAGTTGTTAGTGACCAGCACTTTGCAGAAGTAAGCATCTGTCTAGACCTCTGATACCCATCCTCTAAAAGGTTTGTAGTTAACCTTTGTTCAGTGGTTCACACAGCAAAAGGGCCAGACACTCCAGGAATTTTGCAGTAGAGGGAGGTTTTTACTCAGCCTTACAGCTATTACTGTAGCGTTGAGACACTCTAAACAAATTTGCAAGCTGCCTAACTGCGGGTTTAAAACCTGAAGTCCCATGTTTTGGGAGAAACTTCAGTAATCAAACTGCCACTGACCCTGCTGGTTTTCTTCCATCCCCTTTCCAGCTAAGAAAACATATTCTACAAACTAGAATGTCTCAAAGCTGGTGGACAGAAAAAAAAAATAATTTAGAAACAAGAGACAGTCCTGGAAGGAAGCAAAAAAAAAAAAAAGTCCAAGATAAAGTTGTTCCCTTGCACTCAACCAGTGTTCCCTGGAACTTACAAAGCAACATGTGCTTACGAGTCAGAGCTTTCTTGTGCAAGCATCTTTTGCCAACATAGTGATTTGCAGTGGCTGTTTTGTCTGCAGAGGAAAGATACGAGGCTTGCTCTATCATGTCCTCAGTGAGAATCATTCAGAGAAGACGACACACAAAATAGAATTCAGAGCTGACTATCCCTTGAATGGGCTGAAATTTAGGAGTTTCAGCACAAAAAGCAGTACATCCTTTGCAGAAGATACTTAAATACACTTTAGCTATATCTGTTATAAATTATACACCACCTATAGAGGTGGAAAAAAAAGACTAAAACAGGAAAACATCTCAAAGGTTCAAGATATTTTTCTCTGTCTTATAAGTTAACTACTCCCTAAAATTCATATAAGGCTGGCACAATTAGATTACTTCATCTTATCATGGAATTATCTGCAGTAAAACAAAGTAAGAGAACAGGACGATTTGCCCTGAAGAACATGTGGGCTACAAAACAATGGTTAACAAGGAGGGTGCAGTTCGTTGTTAGCTGACTTCATTTAATTTGAGCATAAATCATCTTAATATACTCTAAGATGATGGCAGCTCACACAAACAATATTAGAAATACCCAGCGCTATTTAATTTGAGGTTATTGCTCACTGACAAAAAAAGTGGGACCAAGGCTCAGGAAGCTCATCTCCACAGCCAGGGCAAGAGAAGCTGTGGGATACACACTGCTTTTTATTCAATGGATAGCAGGACACAGAGCATTTTAAAGACTAAATATGCAAGCAGGCTAGCTGATAATCACACTACCACAAGTTCACGGTAAGGGAAGTTCCATTTTATTTACAGGCCTCAAAGTTCATTCTTATCATATAAAAGTCACGGCATTCAAGCTATGACTGAGTAGAAGTATCTGTGTTCCAGGACTAGTGATTCTCCAAAAGACATTCAGGGTCAATTATCCCACTCCTCCCCACAAGCAAGCACTAAAGTGTATTTACCTCAGCTTCTGCTATTAGCTGCATTTTCCTTGTTATCACATGGTCGACATCAACCCGGCCTAAGGAAGGAAGCAAATATTTAACATTTGCATTTTCAGTGGTGTGAGCTTCATGTCTGAAAACACAGAAAGCACAACAGACTTAAGTCACTGATTTTTCACTAGTTCTTCTGACTTTTAGTAAGGTTCCAGTAAGTTCAAAACAAAGCAGCAGGAAATTCATGAGCTATAACCAAGTATTTTAAACAGCCATTTAGGATCACAGCACTGTAAGGCAGTCAACAGCTGATAACATGCCATATTTTCAAAAGCTTTATTTTCAGCAACTCTACAAATCTTCCCAAGGTCCCTAAACATGTTCAGCCTTGAAGCAGCAATAAGAACAATCCTTCGAAGGTCATATCCAAGTGTGTTGATCTTTTATCAGAGCTTTATCTTATGCATAGTGAAACAGACACAAGATTAAGTTGTCTGGAGGTCTCTACATTGCCAATGACAATGCAGTCAACAACTGAAAAAAATACCACAACCAGCTTTGAAGACAGGCTAAATGGCAAGTTGGAAGGTTATCCTGTGTTCAAACCTGGCTATTCCCCCTCCTTTCATCCCCCCAGGAGAAGTGGGGGGTCTAACCACACTACGAACATTATTTGATTCTTATCATTACTAATGCTGCTGCCTAACATGTAACTTCTCAGATAACCCCTTTCTTTTGCATAAAGAACTATACAGATCTGAGATGCCTCTATTATACCAAGAGGAACAACATAAACAAATTAGACATTTCAGACTAGCTGAATTTCAAGACAAGGTTTATCTAAAGTGGTGGTAGAGTGCTAGTAAGCAGCTTGCTTTTCACTTCAATAAAAACAACATGGAAGAAAAAGTTACTTAAAACAGTCTTGACACGTGAAGGAAAAGAAAGATTAAGGCAGCAGTATCCACTCCCCTAAAATACTAGTCAGATTGAAAAGACAGCAACAAATCTTGTCTTGTTAATGTCCTTTGTCAATTATAGCTACAACAGTACCTTACACAAGAACAATGGCTAGCATTATAACTTGCATGTCCAGTTTCTAAGTAGCACATTTCAAAAAAGAGAGTACTAAACTGCTTCCTTAGTAATATTCCAGGGAAGCACGAGCTAACAGATTTGCCACAGAGATGCTAATGTTGTGCTGCTGTGTGACAAAACAGACTTTAGCAATATCAAGGCTCATAACACAGCCTCCTTGTCTTGTCCTCCTTGTATATGCACAGCCTATGCACACAAAACACAGCATGTTGTTTTCATAGGAATGCTTCTGTAATGCACACTAGTCTGAGGGTGCTCTTAAGAGCAACCAGTTGTAAGAAGTTTAGATAGACCTGCTTCAGAGATGACTCCAATTCCCATACTGGAAAAGAGTTAAATGAAACAAGAGACTTTGTCTCCAATAAAACTATGCTAGGTTGTTAGCATCAATTTCCTTGTCTATAAAAACTGCTACACAAGCTATAGACTTAAGAACAGACCAGCAAGAACAATTTATTACTTAGCAGCCTTGCAATGCAACAACAAACAAAGAAACTGTTTAACACCATTAGTTTTTGGCTGCAAGCAAAGATACGCTTTTACAAAAAAAAGGATCCCTGGTTGCTAAGCATCTCACCTCCAAGTCAAAAAAAAAAGCCCAAACCTCAGCATTTAGGCTCATCATGCTGTTAAACTGAGATTGTGTTCTGCAAGTGTAAGATATCACTACAAAGTCCCCTGTCCCACTCAGCTCATGCACTTTGCTTGTCTCAAATGGACTCTTTCCCAGTTAACTAAAAAAAAAAACCAACAAAAACCAAACAGGTTGTTGCACAAGCAGAACTCTATCCCCTTCATATCACCCCAACAGCTCTACTCCCTCACTGTCCCACTCCACAACTGTATTCAGAGCCCTTGCCTCCCATTACTACAGTGCTAAGAATCCCCTTGCGCTCACCTGCTTCTAGCAGGTCAAACAGAGCCATTGAGCATGCAGCACAACTAACGTTTTCCTGCAAACAAACAAACAAAAAGTATTTGTGTCTCTTATCCAGCTGCCAGTCTCCAAGATTATAATTTTTGCTTATAGCTGTCCAATGCCCCAAAGAGAACAGCTAATGAGGCTTAAGGGACTGCACTATTTTCTTTGTGAGGTAGGCTAAAAATTAATAACCACCGCTTTGACCATATATTTCCTGTCAGATCTTGCATTCAAAGCCTCAGTTACTGTATCAATCCAGGAGTGGGTCACTGGAAACAAAACATCCTTTTTGACTCACAAAGCCTTATGGACGGATATAGTTTTACAGATACAGCTTTAAGGGTTGTACAGGAAATGAGGCCAGTCTCTGACCTGCTGATATTGTAATTGCCAAATTGTGTGCAGTGTTCTTCCTATCACTTTATTCATGCCCACACTAGTGCATATGCACAGACTAGACACATGGCATCCTTTAAAAGGTTTTAAAATCAAGATCTCCATGTCTTTAGTATACGCATCTCAAAGTAAAACCACAAGCTTACACCTGTAAGCTTATTGCTTTTTCCAGAACAAAGAGCCTCCTGTAAGAGAAAACCCAACACAACAACTTGTTCTGCTGTGTTGCATCACACCATAAACCCAAACTGTGTCACAAGGCAGATACCAGAGAACACATCATCTTCTTGAATCATTCATCTTCTATTGTGCAAGCTGCTACTTATGTTCTGTGAGGTCATTCTAGAATAGAATCACCACATGATTTTAAGTCTAAAAAGAATTGCACACTGCTATGAAGTCCAAATCTTCATTTTCCTTTGACACTGTGCAATGAAGGCTCTATCATTTTGGGTTTGCAATACCAATACAAAAATGAACTCAGGACTACACAGGACAAACAAGCACATCTTAGCATTTAAAACAAGATGGGATATGCCTTAAGAAAACAGGAAATATAGTTAAAGTCGTAAGAAAAAAATCTCCTTTGAAGACTTGTATGAAATAGTAGTACATTTCATAGCAGACTGAAGCAGGGTTTGCTTTGAAATAGCTTTGCTCACAGAGAGAAGTTTTAGCTTAATGAGAGCTGTGATCCGTTCCTACCAGTATAGGTGTTAATAAGATATTTAGCTGACCACCTGTGTTGGGCTTGTAGAAACTGATCCTTGCAAGATGCAACACCTCTGCACAGCCCAAATTCCAAGCAGTTCAAAAGTTGGAAGAAAAAAATTGAGCAATTTAAATGTAAGTTATGTTTCCCTAGGAAACCAGGCTTATACACAATCACCTGAAGACTGAGAAAGCTTTTTACTGTTGAGAACTTGAGCAACTTTAGTTTCATAAAGGATTTTCAAACTATCTTTCTTAAAGGATCTTGCTGTCCCTTTTTCAACCTACTCTTGTGCATGTTATAGGTAAATGATATGCAAGATGACTAAAGAAGCATCCCATTCCTATGATCCATTAGTGTTGCAGCTTGGGATCCAACAAAATCAGCTCCTATGTGAAAAACTGGCCAGCACTCTACTAAGAAAGCTCTCAAAAATTAACTGTGTTAAAAAGAATTAATTTTATTTAACCTCTACAGTCTGCAATTACCACCAAGGGCACATGTGGGAATAAGTCATTTGAGTAAAACTGTGACTTGTGTGCAGTTACAGTTCCAGGCTGTAGTGACTTCACCAGCCACAGAAGCTGCCTGCAGCCCAGCACTCTGGGCCATTGCAACTCAAACTATTTCTGTGTTGTGGCAATAACCTTATTATTGAGCAGTTAGAACAACCCAGGGAGAGTACTGCTATATAAATCTCTGCACTGCATTCAAGACAAAAAAAAAGCCTCTTTGCAGAAAAGCTGGGAAAAGCACATGACCCAACTTCAGTTTGCCACATGTGCTTCAAAAAAAACCCCACTTCTTGGAACATCCAAGCACACCACTCATGGTTCAGAAGCATTTTCCCCTAATGATGTCAGGATCTGTTTAGTTTCTGGATCTTCACAGAAAGTCACAGACACAAACTGTACCAATAGTGCCCTTCTCTAAAAGGATTTAAAAATACTATCTTCATTATTTCTTGATTGGACAACTTACTATTCAAGAGGTTAAAGCAACATAGGCAGAAAGACTTCATTACTGTCAGATGCCTGGACTCAAAGACTCCCTCTCTAAAAACACTAAAGATGTTATCTTAAGGAAAGCAACATTAAAGCCAACCTAGCACAAGGCTACTGTAAAGAGGGGAAGTCTTCCGTATCTGGTACAACATATTTTAATAATTTGATGCTAATAAGCCTTACTCTAACTTAAGGTTATTTTTTGTGGCCATTCAGCAGATAGAGGCAAATTATGACTGGATTGTTCCCAGAACTCATCTGATCTGCTTGAGGAACACATAGGCCATAGGCAAGTGCACTGCAGTTGGACAAGAAATTCAGTTTTAAAAGTAATTTCTGCAGGGACAGAGGACCCAAACAGCCTCTTCACTAGCAGAAGAAAACACTGCATTCTCTACATCATGCCACCATGTCCACAGGCTCTTCACAAGATATTGCTGTCTTCAAACCCACAGGTTGCAAAATATGAGAGCCTAGAATCACCGTAATCTAGCTATTCTTAGACAAGACTGCTCTGTTTGATCCATCTCCTGGAAACACATCCAAAATGCTCAATTCAAGCAGCTTAATCCCAATTTACTAATCTGTAAGAAACAGCCTGTCGATAGAACGAATGAATACTTACTGTTGTGAGTCAGACAGCAAATCCTAAAGCCTTCCAAATGTCTCTGTGTCAGAGCTCCCTCCTCCTACATCTATCAGTAGGCACATACAATTCATGCAGTGTCATAAAGTTTGCACTGAGATTGATCAATAGTAACCTCTTCAGTGGAAGATAATAAACCCTTTCGAAGATTAGCATTACCAAACGGGCTGACACCAAACAAAGATATGCCACAGTTTGTTTGCTGATCAGTCTCCAGAGACACTTCTAAACCCTTTCTGATTTCTGAGGAAACAAGGGTAAACTCCAAAACCATCAGTTTACTGTTTTGAATGGTCTAATTTTAGTATTTTAGAAGCACTCAGATGTGTGCTTAAGAGTAATGGCCTTTCTAACCTTTCAGTATCTGCCCATGCAGTTTCTATTACGTTAATTCAGGTAAGTTTTCCTGCAACTGGTACTGCCCAATATCAATATTCCCTTAAGCAGAACAGTTTCATATTCCTTTATGTATCTCCACCTGAAAACATGTAAGACTAATCTTAAGGAAGCCCTTCTTTTGACAAAGGGATTATTGCTGCCTAGATCACCTGCTGACTCTATCCCAGGACCAAATTAGTTGTTTATGATACTGGAGCCAGTTCAAGGAAGAGAAGTGATATATGAGACTGAAGTTCAGCTACTCTGTCAAAGTGAAATTATAGCCTGAATGTTTACAAGATACAAACACATCAAGGGACAGAAGGATTCTTCTGGCAATCTCAAAGCTGCTACTATTTCCACATTGCTATAAATCTGGGGGTACCAGAGTACAAACTATTCAGTCTTAGAACTCAGGCAATGAGTCAGTCTTCAGAAGCATTGGTGAGGCAAGAAAAAAAAAAAAAAAAAAAAAAAAATCACCAAAACCATACAGATGGAATAATCAGAGCAAACATAGCTCTAAAGCCAACATACAGATTAAAATTATTCCTCTACATAATTTCAGATCAGCCAATGCATTTGAGTTTTAATGAAAACAGGATTAATGGCCTAAAACTTTCTGTAGAAAGTTCATACACTTCTGGAAGCAAGTCAGCTGGGCTTCGACACATTAACTGTTAAGTTAAAAAGCCGATTGTGTTTGCTTATCAGGGAGGATCAAGCATTAGAAATCACATTAGCCATTTAGTTTTTCCTACAGAAATAACTACCACAAAGACAATACCATACTTACTTGCATACAAGACACTGTCTTGACCTGTCTGGAATCCCCTGACTGCAATAAGCACTCATCTTCTCTAAATTTCTACACAACACCCAGTGGTGTGCTACATTATAAAAGAAAGATGTTGCCAGACAAATAATTAGCCTCGTGCTGCCTTTGTACACATCAGGGCTAATGCCTTAGAAACAGCTATTCAGAAGTGAATAACTAGGAAAAGGAAAGTGAGAAGTCAATGGTTACTTCTGAGAAATGCTTCCACCTCAGCTGTGTTTTCACAGAAAGGCCTACCTAGTTATGCAAGCATGTTGGACTACATGAAGAGGCCACTATCTGGAACATGTGAGCACTTCAACTCTGTAAAGCTTCAACCTCTGTGTCACAGAGTTGCTGATCTAGCCCCACTGTACAGGGGAACTCAGGATCAGAGGGATGCATCTTCCTCCCAGACCTATAATGTGGTCAGGCATCAGATTTGTGCCTCCTACCTCCCTGTGGCATTTCAGTTGTCTCCATCACTGAGCTGAGCAAAGCGTCTACAAAAACTGAGGTCTTTATGACACTTCTGTTGAACTGGCAGCAACTCTGGAAGGTAAAAGGTATCTAGTCTTAACTAACCAGGATCCCTCCCTGCTGCCCCTCACTGCAGTTTGCACTGTATTAAAACACACTGCACTGTTCAAAGCCAACCCAGCAGGCACACTTACATGCATGAAAGCTCAGTACACTTCCAAGAGATCTACCCCAGAATGTTTACTTGCTACACACACACACAGTATTTCACCTGCAGTGACATTATGCCACATCTCGGAGGTATAACAATGAAAGGCTTTTAAAGACAGGCACACCCACCTATAAAGTGCTAATTATCACAGCTATATTTATTCTTTACCCACAAGCTTGCAAGAACTCAAATTCACCCACAACAGTTAAGGCGTTTCCATACATAAAAAGGTAGAGGGTCTGCTTTTAAACCCATCACAACCGTTTTCAAGTAGCCATCGACTCCAGGCAATTTTCTAAGAACAGCATTAATGGCACAGTGCCATCTGATTCAATTAAAATGACTCTACCACCAACAGTTTAAGACCCCAGTTCTCCAAGTAGTTTGTGGGATGGCTTTCTTTCCAACCTATTTTTTGCAAAAAGAAATCTGACTTGTTCTAAACTTAAATTTGCTCCAACTCCTGTTTCAGTGAAAAGAAGTACTGTGAAATAGTGACAATATTCAGAAGCATACCAGCAAGAATTCTCTCCTTGACTCACTGGCACCAGGGTTTTGGAACTTATACTCACATGGCACACTGTTAAACTAGTTTAGCTTTTTTGCTTATTCTGTCTTCCAAAGAGAAAGAAAACAAGCTGCAATTTCACTGCTAACCTCCTTATCACCCGGCTGGAATGTGGTACAGCATAACCCAGGAATTAGAGACAGACACAGTGCCCACAGAGTCCACAGGCAAAACTGCTCATACTGCCACACAACTGTCCCTGCAGCTCAAGAGACAGGACATAGGCAGCAGAGACCCCTCCACAAAGGCAACTATAAGCCACATAACTTTTAAGCTAACCATAATACAAATGAACACAAACCCAACTGTTTATTGCTCTATTTTATGGCAGCCAACGTTGAGCCGGGATAGAAAGGAGCTGTTCTGACACTAACAGAACCCCACAGGAACAGAGAATCACTCTTTGTGGCATCCTACCTCCATTTGTGTGTCAGGATGGAGACATCAGGTTGGCATGGATGTTAAAGACCCTTGTGTTCAATCCTGAGGAAGCCACATACTTAATGCTTGTAAAGGAAGCAAGGTGAAGTCCCCAGAAAAAGTATTCACCAAAAAAGCATTTATCAGGATTACTCAGAATTGTTGTCAAGATGCATTTGCACCATTTACAGCATTAAAGCATCTCCTCCTCATCACACGCAATCGTCCTGTGGCGGTTAACCACTTTCTTTACTCTAGATCCCTGAAAGCAGCACACAGAAGAGAAAGTTTTGCAGGATAGCACTCCCAACAACCTACACCTGCTGAAAATGTGCAGCTGGTACACAGCAAGCTCCACCTTGGCAGCCTTCCTATGAGCAGAAACACTGAAATGAAAGAGCAAAGAGGCAAGAGCCACGAGCTAGAAAGGATGCCTTAGAGGAGACTGCATGCCAGAAACACAACTAACCCTAAGAGTCTCACCGTTGCTTGAGTTCTGAAAGGACCTCTCGCTCTCAGGTCTCCTCTGTGCTTCTTCATTTTCAGGGGTCTTGGAGGTTGTACTGGAGCCAGACTGGCGTTTTCTTACACAGTCTTCACCTGCCATTGTTGCCTAGGTAGACAAGAAAAGGATAGCAGATAATTAATGACAAAAGAAACTTATTTACTCTTCACATTGTTCAAGAATAAATTTACATAGCCTTCTTGACACTATAGACTTTCCTACCTCCGTTATGAACTCAGCACAAGGGTAGGGGAAGTAAAGCACAAACTTGTATTAGTCACTTACTGGGGATCACACTTCCTCTCCCTTACTACAAGCAGGAAAGGAACAAAGTAACCAAACAAGCTTCTCCACCAAAGTATCTCCCCACAGATCCCCTCCCTCTCAGACCTTTGAAGTAGTTAAAATGACTTAAGACTTCATGAAATCCTTAATAGGCCAAAGCACCCTTGCAAATGCTGATAGTCAGGTCAGACAAATATTTGTCTTCCAAGAGATCTAGCCGGTCTGCTTTGCAGAATCACCCCCATTATTTTGCCTGAGTCAAGCCCCTTCCTGACAAGTCTTCAGTTCTTAATGAAAGAGGAGCTTCTTCAACAGATCCTTGTGCTGTGCTTGGCCCGACAATGGTTGCGTTGCAAACCACAGAAAAGCAGGAAGAGAAAATCAAGTTTGAACTACAACAGATTCAATTACAAAGGTCATTGCTGGGGATAGGGCTGCTAGTAGCAAACACCTGAAGCACCACCGCCAGGCTGAAACCAAAATTTTAGTTAATGAAAAGGGAAGAAAGAGATTCTAATGTGGTCACAAAATAGACATTCCAGCATACTCTCCAGGAAATTCAGCTCAAGAAGCTCTCAGATGTAGCTACATCCAAGGACACTTTTCAGAACCGGACTTCCAGAAACCCACACAGGCATGTATGTATCCACAGTTTCAAACTAACACTTCTCCTTTTTGATATATTTTATCTTGGCACAAATTCTTAAATAGACATGTGTTTTGCTGCCAGTGAACAGAATACATGTACCAGCACAGATGAGCTGTTACAGACAGGCAAGGAAAATTCATGCACTTGCAGGAAAACTAAGAAGGCAGAACAGAATTATTTAAGGACGGATTTCCTCAGAATACAGAGGCTGGCACTTCTGCAAAAGGGAAGTAAGACTATGATCAGATGTTTTCAGGACTTTGCTTCCTGTGTTTGTCTCTCTAGTAGAAGAGTCTTCCATCTTCCTTTCAGGCATCACGGCATACAGGGGAAAAACCCTTTTGCAACACCAAACAACAAATCACTAATTCAAGCATCAACACCATTTCTTGCAGCATTGCCTCTCTTAGCTCTGTCTCAAAAGATCACAGCCAGAATTACAAACTGTAAAACAAAGACTATAAAAATAACAAACTTCCCAGCTGGCTTTGTACAACACCTGATAGCTATTGTACATACTATTATACATACTATTGTATTTCACATAATGAAAAAGCACTTACATGAAAAACAAAGAACGAAACAAGAATGTGGTAAATCTTTCGGCAGTAACCATGCTAACCAGCACAAAAAGGTAGCTGGCAGGACATACCCACTTCTTACCAGCTCTGCACACAGTTATTACTGAAATGCTCCTGCCTTTACACATGTACCAGTCACCATCATGAAGACATTACTCCTTCCATTTCTAGCCCTCCCACAATCACATTAGAGCAAGGGATCATTTTGCCCACCTGGGGCTTGCAGCTACCTAGAGATGCTGGACAGACAAACATTTCAATCTTCCTGCTTTAACAGAAAAGAGATGCCCCAAATCCTACCAAAGGCTAAGAATGGATCACTCTGTCACACAATAGGGTCTACAGAAGAGTGGAGGGACAAATGAAGCTGCCTTATAAATTCAGGCACTAACAAGCTACCCCTTGGGCCACTAGTGAGCCTCTTCACTGCCTCTTCCTCCAAGTTGTGAGACACATCTGTTCTTAAAGGTGCAGGTTTTCCAGCTCTAACACACACTCACAAGTTTAATTCTCTTCTCAGTACACTGTTCATCTTCTTCAAGAGGTAAAGAAGGCACTCCCTCCTCTCCAATGAACAGTGGTTAAGAGTCTCACTAAAAGACTAACAGAAAGAAATTAGAAGTAGAGTTTCAGGATGTGGGAAAGAAAAGTCATGCCTGTGAGGGCGGGGAAAAGAAGTTCAAGCAATTAACTTAAAGAGGTACTAATTTCAGATAGATTTTTCACATCAAAACAAGAACTGTGCTAGGGGAAATATAGGAAAACATTCTCCTGGTCTAGTTCCCATATGATGAGAGGTGTAACATTACAGTACCTAAGCAACCATCAGCACATCAGTGCACACAGAGGGCATCAGACCTCCCCTCTAATCTCTGCTAGAACTAAATCAATCACGACACAATGCCAGGATAACTTCTAAACGTTTACTATCACCATCAAAAAAAGAAACTGCCCCTCACCATTTGTAACCAGTCCTTCCTTCCCCCACTCAGCACTTGCAGGACATGCAGGACCACAAATGCATCCCATTATCAGATTTCCCAGCAGAAACTCCCAGATTTTATAGGCATGACTGCGTTATGGTACTCATAAAAGGTCTCAGAAACATTGAGTTTCTCCATCTCCCCTTTCGAAACATTGGTAACTATAAGCATGCCTCAGGAGACAAGTAACACCCTATAGGAAGTAAATCTTTGCATTTCAAAAGCACAGTGAGGGCACATCTTCTACCTCCAAAAGCGCTTATACTAATAACCATATCCCAAACACTCTTCATATTTCCAAGGCTTTCCTTCTGCCCCCGGAGCATAACATCAACTAGCAGAGTCGGTGTGTTACACGCTCGGTATCAGCAGAGCTCTCTGCACACCAGGCTGGTACCACAGCAAAGTTAAGGTCATTCCACAGCCCACCGGCAACATGCAAAACCAGAGGAACGGAAAAGAAAAAAGAAAGAAGATTAAAAGCCCAAAACTCGCAGATAACAATGGAAGCTGCTTAAAGCACTGCCAAGACTCAGAGCACACCCGAGACCATAAGTCAGCTACCTTCCTTCTCCACTAACTCCCTGGAAACAAGCGCTGAAGAGTTATGCGCTGGTGTCCGCAGCCAGCAACGAGACCCACGCCCCCCGACACCTCCCCCAAGCCCCAGCCCTGAGGACGACCCGCGGGGCGCTGCGCCCCTCTCCAAGCTGCACGGCCCTGCGAAAGAGCTCCGGACACAACCTCCTCCCAGTAGCAGCACCGCGCCGGTAGGACGCCGGTGCTGCTGGGGTCGGGTCGGGTCGGGCCGGGCCTAAAAGCCGGCAGGGGCGGCGGGCCGAGCGGCCAGGCTCCCGCGGGGCACGCCGGGCCGGGGGCAGGGAACAGCCGCCCTCACCCCGCGGGAGCGTCACCTCAGGGCGACCGAGCCGCAGAGCTCCGCGCGCGCCAGCTCCTCGCAACCGCTTCCCGCCTCCGCCACGCGCCCGCGCGCCGGGGCCTCTTCCCCGGGCCCGCGCACGTCACTGCGCAGAGGGAGGGGGGAGCGGCGCCGCCGCCTATTGGCTGGTAAGCATTCCGGGCGGGGAGGGGGGGAGGCAAGGGGGCTCGCGGCGAAGGGACAGCGGGGAGACGGGTGGGAGGTGGCACGTGAGGCGCGCCCCTCCCCGGCCTCCCACCCACCATTTCCCGCCTTCCCCCGGCGCCCCTCTGCCGGGTTTCCTGTCAGGCGTCGTGGCACGGCGGGCAGTCCCTGCCCTCTTACCCCGGCCCGCTTGAGGTAAAAAACTAGGGCAGGGGGAACGGTGCACCTTGGCGCCAGGGACATGGATAGCCGTGGCCGCCCAGCCCGAGATCCCAGCACGCACGGGCAGGCCTGACCGTGCCCTGAGGACCCCCGTCCCCCCCCCACCGGCCGGCACAAGGACGAGTTATTGCAGGGAACTGGGAGGAGGACACAGCAGTCAAGGTTAGGAGGCCTGTGGAGGAGCCAGCGGCTAGTCCACAGAGGGGGCAGCCCGGTTTTTCTCAACGAGCATTTCCCCCGGGGCTCGGTACAAACGCGCGTTCCCCCTGTGAGGCTCTTCCAAATGGCTTTACGGGACTGAGGGCAAATATTTGCGAAGGGAAGTAAAAATGGAGTGCCTGCCAACTTAAGTAGCAACCCTTGTCCCCCAGGAAGTGGGACTTTGTGGCAGCGGGTGTTCACCCTCACAAGTTTTACCCTGGGGAGCATGAGGTGCAGCTCACCAGCAAGGGGGGAGCCGAGAAGGGGCCTGGCTGGAGGGGTGTCCTTCCAGTCCCAGCCTGTACTCCAGAGGGTCAGAACTGGGCGAAAGGCTGGAGTTTACACCCTTGCTTTCTCTGTTTCCCTGGTCAGACACAGGCTCGTGACGGCTGGTGAGTCAGAGGAGCACAGGACGCGTCATCACTGAACAAACTCCAGTAACCTCTCAGTAGCTGCATCTCACCATGTAAATGGAGAAGTTTTCCCAAAGTCAGAGCTGAGCCCCTAATTTCCAAGTGCGTGTCTTCCCTTCCCCTCATGACTTCAGGGCTGTCCTGTGCACAGTATGTACCCAGGTGCACCTGGAGCCATTGTCCCAAAATAAGGGTATTAAAACATTTCTATCACGTCACCTTATCAGACCCGTTAATAAAACAGATTTGTTTTGACCAACAGACACCCGAGACAGACTCTTTTGTGTGTGACTGCTGGAACTAGTCTATATTAAATATTCTATGGGGACTCTGAGCAGAGCCACCGATTTAGTTTGCAGTGTGTGTTTCACCCTATTATCCCATCACCCATCTTTCTCCTGCTTGATGCTGCTTAATATTAAAGCTCTTTAAAAAAAAAAAAAAAGGAAAATCTTATGATTGCTGAAATGTGACCAGCTGCATGATGCTTGCACCAGGAATTTTCACATAACTTTGCCCCTGTTCTGAAGATGTTGATTTTAACAGAATGCTGCTAAAAGATACTCTCAAATCAAGTTATACATGATCACTGGTGCCCTCATGCTGAAAATGCTGTGCTATTTACACTGAATTGTCTTGTGGTGCCACCATTGGCTCTGTGAGCAAGAGAAAAAGAAAAAAAAACCAAAAAAACAAACAAACAAAAAAAAAAAAAAACCAAACCAAAAAAAACCCCAAAAAAACCCCAACCAACCAACCAAAAAAAACCCCCAAAAAACCCAAACCCAACAAAAACCACAAACCCCCAAAACCAGCACATCCAAAAGTTTCCTAAACTTCAACAAATTGTTGAAGAAACTATTTCATCAAATTAGTAAAATCCTAACTCTGGATGGTAAGAAAATAAGATACATTTAATAGAAAGTAGAATGCATGTAACCTTCAGAGTTAGTCAGTTTGCTTTTCTTTTTACCTTTCTTCCCATCCTTTACACAGGAAATTGGGAGAAGGCATTGCTGCTCCTGCTCACTGCCACTCACACCCATCATCTGCTGTGTCTTCACCAGTCCAAATTGCTGCACTGTTTCATCAGCTACATCATTTACTGTGCTTGTCACCACAGTGATTGCAATCTTGATTTTTTAGTGTTGTACATTAATCTTACGGGTTGCATCGCCCAGCGATTGCCTAACCACAACCATTCCTGAGCACTCCTGGCTGAATCAGCACGTGGTTGTTCCCATTTGTTGACATGGGAGCCCTGACACCCCAGCTTTTTGCTTCAGCTTCACTTGCTCTCACCTACCCACAGTGCCAGGCAACTTGACTTCTGCAGCACTGCTTGTTTCCCTGATTTCTTTCTCTCTTTCTTTCTGTCTTTCTCTATTCCACCACCCCTCCTCAGGTAGTCTGTGCAAGAATTTACAGCTCTCATGCGCACATTATGTACCATCCCTTTGGTGATTGTAGACATTCTTGATGCACCTGAGCCTGCCTATCAGCTCAGGGGGAGCATAACGAAAACCCTTTGCTGTTAATACTTTTGTGATGCCCAGGGTAGACAGATATATCCCCACGACGACTGGGGGGGAGAGGGGGGTTTGTGCAGCCGAGGGAGGCACTGGGGAGGCAGCAGCATTGCCCGTACTGGCCTGTGTTGCAGAGAGGTGGGGATGGCAAGGGAAGCAAGATGGAGAGGTGAGGCTTTCACAACCCTACTAGAAAATCTGTGCCTGGTCTTGTTCCTTCCTGTCATTTTTTGCAGTGCTGCAAAATAGATGTGATTATCTCTGCCTACTCTTAATTCTTAGTAACTCTAATTTATTTCCTATTTTAAGAGTTTTGCTGTCAGTCAGCCAGGGAATAAGTAGGTGTGGCTGTTTCTGATGCATGCATTTATTGACCAGAATGGTTAATTCCCTTAAAACTTCTTAGTAGGCTTTAAAGTCAGTCACCCAAGAGCCTCAATACTTTCCAGTGTGTCGGTAATGTGTGATATGTCGTATAATAAGCTGTATAAAAGTTATTTATTGTTTATAATTTCCCAATATGTTAGCACAGTAACAACATCCTCATGTACAAATGAAATAGCTCCCTCACGTGGTTAAAAACATTATTACATGTTTCACTTGTTTCCTTAAAAAAACCCAAACAACAAAACTACGGTAATGTCAGATCGGTAATGTTAAGCCGGTTATAAATGAAGCAGTAAAATGAGCTTCAATTTCTGCATAACAAGAAAAAATGGTGTGGATGTAAGACTGAAGCCAAAGCTTAGTTAGGCAAGTGCTGCAGTTAAATATACATATAATATATTTTATATATATATTTCATATATATATAAAATTAAGAAACTGTAGAGGACTTCAGCCTGATCTGGTAATGAATGATTGAATTTTGGCAGGAAAACCAAAAAGTAGCTCCAGAAGATGTCAGCAGATATTGAGGATCCCTGGAGTGTTTACAAATCATAAAGATTGCCTTTTAAAATCTCCGGTTCAAATTCTCACAGTTCCTGCTACCAGCATGTGAAGATTTTGTATGTATTTGCTCTTGCTCCTCTTTACTTTGTCTGAGGCATAGAGTTTTCAAAATACTTGGTGAAACAGATTCAGCAAATTTCGAGGAAAGACAGAGGCAGCAGGAATTGAAACTCGAACTTCAGCGAGCAATTCCCCTCTTCGAGTTACTTTCCAAGCAATGAAGTTTTGCAGGGAGATGAAGCAGTCGGAAAGAAACCTCTCCCAGCAGAGGGCAGCGGTATCCTTACTCAAACATCACCTCACTTTTTGTCACAGAGCTAAATCTTTGACAGAGCAGGAGGTGCAACAGCCAACTTAATTGTGGTGATTCCATTGCTGAAAAGGGAAACTTGCATTATTTTTTGAGGAACAAATAACATTTTCTTTCCCTGACACACTGAAGTAATGGAATGAATCTTGCAGATGGGCTGGTGTGATCATTGGGGTTTTATTTGAGGAAGTTATTTCTTCAGTATATTTAAAAAGAAGTAGATCCTTCTAATCTGTAAACATCAAATCATCAAAGATACTGAATCTGTATAGGTATAACTATTGCCTAGCCCGTCTAAGCTGAACTGTGTTTCCTGAAACTGCTCTTCACCCTCTGCAACATCCCAGCTTTCTCTCTCTGTTAGGCTCAGAAACAATTTCACCTGGGTCCCAACCACATTATATATCATCATTACTTGGTGACACTACCTCAAACCAATCTCAGATTTATTTTGCAGCATATTCTGCTGCTTATTAAAATTGCATGAAAATATTGACCTGGTCTCTGAAGTTATTTCAGCAGGATTGTACAGCATTAAATGTGCAGGCAGCCCTGGAAGAGTGACTTCAGAGAGATTAGTTCCAGAACAAACAGGTTTAGTTACTCATATTGACTCTCCCACATATAAGGGCTTTCTAAATATTTTTGTGGAAACTCAGCACTGGACTTGGCCAGCATCTCCTTCCCGTTCTTACAGTAGCAACTGTACATGTTCCTTGTGACTCCACAGATTGCCAGCTGTGCTACGCAGCTGGGACCTTTCTGTATGAAGGTAAGACACAGCAGGTGTAAAAGCAGACATTTTACACCTAGTTTTATGACTACTCACTACTCTGTAGTAGTAATTTCGTCCTCTTCATATTTCATAAAAAAGTACACTCTTTCTCTCCCCCCTAAGTAAATACAAAATAGTTTGCTATTGTTCTCTCCACAGCTACTAAGGTGCTTAGGTGGAGAAAACCATGCAAGCCAGTGTTTTCTACCATTTTGTTGACAGCACTGATGATGGACATGGAAGAGAATTAGTGCTTATGGAGTGACCGGTCCAGGGTGATTTCCAAGACAGTTGCTTGCAGTCTGCAGATGTACAGTCCTACCTATGCTATAGGTAAGGCCAGGTTGGACGAGGCCTTGGGTGACATGGTTTAGTGTGGGGTGTCCCTGCCCATGGCAGGGGGGTTGGAACTAGATGATCTTAAGGTCCTTTCCAACCCTAACTATTCTATGATTCTATGATTCTACTTTGCAAAGGGCTTATGGGGACTAATAACTTTCTATGTGCAGTAATCAACTTTTTCACTTTTCTAATGTGGGAGACTTCTACAGCTTTCTCCACTCCACACTTGTAGAAACAAAAGCATGTTCTTAAGGCAGGGATTTCATACACATGCTGTAATATATATATATATTTGTAATCTTTTAGACTGTCTTCAAAATAACACTATGAAGCTGTGGGAAAACAATTGGATTTGAAAGGTGTGGGGGAAAAAAACAACGTTGAGGTGCTACGTTGAGAACAGATCAGCCTTTTTGAGGGAGTATGAGACCCTTAGGGCCATCAAGGAGAGATCTTACAGAGGAATATCACATAGGTAGTGAGTGTGCTTGCAAGAGACATAGAGAGCACCATGGAGAAATCTAGAGCATCAAAATGACAGCCAGAATCATAATGCCAGAAGTGTTTGATCACTGTAATGAAAAATCCCAAAAAATATGAAGACATGGGGAAAAATAATCCCCATCAAAACCAGGACGTATTTCTCAGAGGAGAAAAAATATCTTCATAAAGCCATGGAAGATTTACTCTCCATTGTAGATTAAGAAAGAAAACCACGTTTTCTGCTTTCAGTGTTGGACATTTCCACTTTTCCACCTTTTTTTAATCTCTGTGAAGATAGATGACATCTTCTGAAAGGCAGTCCCAAGCAGGAGACATTTCTAAATCTGACCAGCCAGCTTTTTGGCTGTTTCCATGGCAATGAGGCAGTGTGTCCTGCTGCTCTCCCTTCTGCAAGAGCCTTTCCCAAGCTTGATACGGACTGACAATGCCATGCCTTTGTAGCTCCCCTGCCAAAAACTTCCTTCTTCTCTGTTAAGGCCATTCCCATCTGTTCCTTTCTGCTTCTGCCTGATTTTGGAAACACCTAGCCAGAGAGGGAATCCATCCGTGTGTTCACTTCTCTGCCACAATGATTCAGGGCAAGCAGAGACCACTGCTGGTTATACAAGCTGAGGGACTGGAGAGGGCAGCGGCTTCCAACCTTCCTGTCTTGGAAAGAAGTTTTGGGTAATTGTGAAGGGAGAACACTGTAGGGGCCAGGAGCATGAACTAAGCAGAAAGAAAGAAAATCCAGATTTCTGTCTAGTCTCTCAAAAGATTCAGACTGAAACTTGGCACCTCTGGCCATAGCAACAAGTAGAACAGTAAAGAATGTACAGACTTGGTACAATGCAGTGCTTATTAAAAGACATGACAAGTGTGAAGGAACACTTCCAAAACCCCAAATTCAGATAGATCTTTGTCACAGCTGAGTCTCTGGCAGCTTTCAAGAGCATTTCACTGAAAGTAAAAAAAAAATGTAAAGAGTTACAAAGCTGAAAGAGGAGTTTTGCTATCAGCTGAGGACTGGCAAAAATGGGAGGTTATAATGGAACTACACTGGGAGGTGAAGCAATCTGCAGGGTTTGCTGTAGTTGATCTGTATTGCACTGAGTTGATGTGGTTACAAAAACATCTTTGTGCTCAGCACTATTCCGTTATTGGCCTAATGCCTTGAGGCTTACATGCTTTGGAAATATGGATGAGGAGATGAAAACTTGAGCTTGTTTAAAGGATTTAAATCTGAAGATGGCAGGCCCAGGAGAGGGATTCTGAGTTTAGGCATGTAGGTCATGCAAGAGAGGTCTTGTCTTCACTAGCAAGTTAGTATGAAATATAGTAAAAGTGTTCCTATTAGTGCAACCCTTGCCCACACAAAAAAATTCCCTCATTGCATAAAGTGGCTGCAGAAACACGAATTGACAAAACAGCCAGAGAACAGGGTAAGCCCTGAGTGAATTCCCTTCATCCTCTACCACTGCCGTTTCTCTACAGTTGGGACCCACATGAGTACCATTGAAGCAAACAGCAGTGGTCACTCAACAGGTTTTTTCCACTTGTGCTTTCCTGACCAACTGCTTATTGCTTCCTATTTGTGAGCTAATTTTCACAGTTGCAAAAGGCTTCCAGTGCCCATAGCAACAATCACCCACCTTCAGCGCATAAATCTTTGTCTTTTTGAAATTGCATCTCTTAAGACCTCATTTTCCTGTTGCCTGCTGATCAGACACCAAGTTATGGGAGAATCACTGGTGTGATGCTACTGTAGTTTGTGATTTTAGGAGGAAGGATCCAGGCTGAAAGATTTCTGGTGGCATTCCAAGTAAGCTGTCATGAGAAGAGAATCCAACGCGCAAGACCTCAGCGCTAAGGGAAAATCAGCGCGTTTCTTCTACTCAGAGGAAAGGTGTGGAACTATAAATGCTAACTCAGTAACTCCCCAGGAATGAGCATGTGCCATGCTGAGACTGAATGCATCATTACCAAATCCCTGAGGCCGGATCTCTATTTCAGACTGCACAGTATAACAGCTCCAGGGAACATACAAACAGAGGATGCTGGTGATTTCACAGTTTCTGCTTCCCTGTGAGGCAGAAAATAGAAGTGCTCTAAAGCTCTTTCCTGGGACCACAGAAGTAATGCTTTTCAATGCCATCAAAAGCAGATGAAGATAGGTGTGTTCTTTGCAAAATGGGAGAAAGGGAAACAGATTAATCTGCTGCCATGGCTGCTAAAGGAGACTCTCGGATAATCAGGCAAGTTCTGTGGAATGAAGCTATAGGACTGCTTCCTTGCAGAAATGTTAGGGAGGGATGTGGTGTTGGTTCAGGTAGACGGAAATCTCAGAAGCACATACAATCCACAGTGGATTCATGCCTTATCAGTGTCTTCCCTAGCAGCACAGGTTAGTATTGCGTCTAGTATGTCTGCCCTTTATCACAAGCAACCCATGGGAAAAACTTCCAAGACTGATGACTCAAGGTAATTTTGTAGTGTGACTGCATCCTAAGAAAGAGTAGACAGAAAGGGAAAGGCAGACAGCCAGGCGGTCTCTAGCACACTGAGGTCAAATTCCCCTTTCTGTTACTCTGGGATATGAGAAAGTTGAGGACGACACAGAGAGGTAACAGACATACTCCTGTGTCTGCTGGCACAGACAAGGCACCAGGCAGACTTAAACATACGCTCATGTGAGCACAACGATATAATAATCTCTGACTATCAGAAAGAAGATGCCCGGGTTTCACTCCTAAATGTCTCAACTTCTCTGCATAGTTTGGATTGCACAGTAAATGCCTCAGCTGTATGAAATGTGCTGTTGGCTCTGAGGGAATATTATTCCAGGTTGGCTGCAGCTAGGAGTATGTAGCATGACTTCAGGCCTCATTAGATGAACACTTGACAAGTTTTCTGCACAAAGATAAAGGGAAGAAAGATTTTATTAAGAAAACAAGGCTTATACAGTTGTCCTATGTGTGTGGGGAAGGGACTGTCTGTCTTCCCTAGCTGTTTTTTACCTCCCAATAACTTCTGAACCTGTTGGCCTCTTTTATGCAAATCAGATGGAGAGACAGACATTCCAGAAATATTCAGTTCCTATGACTTTTGTGACAAATTCACCCTAGTTAGAGGCCAGTCTTAGTTTATGCTCCAAATGGAGGAAACCTGCAGATGAACTCACCTTTTGCTTGAGTAAGAATTTTAGTTGACAGGGATCACTGCAGCTCATCTAGTCCAGTCTCCTGCTCAAAGCACAGACAGCTTCAAAGTTAAATGAAGCTGCTCAGAGCCTCATTTTTAAAACCTCCAACTCTGGACCTCAACTTCACAAAACAAATGTATCAAGTGCAACTTCTTTGGCTCTGCCATTTCCCCCTCTTTTAAAGAAGGCTTAGAAGTAGCAGCTAATAGTAAAGCCTGCAAGAATCCCTGCACCAGGCAACCCATAGGACTCCACTTAGGTTAAATACATGTAAACAGCAGCTAGTTACTTTATTTTGGCATTCTGTGTTAGTTAATGAGTACAAGTACAAAGGTCAGGCTCAGAGACACAAAGCTTTGTATGTCTCATTGTCTGATTTACTAGAAGCTACAAGGGAAGGAAAGCTGCTCTGTATGAACGGGAACTACAGACTACATATCCAGCCTGACAAGCTAATGAGAACAAGTCATTCATTAACAGAAGACTTGCTGCTAGGCAAACACACACAGCTGGTATGGGAGAAGAATTTGGATGTGAAATGAGACAGTATAGCTGTTTTTTTATAAGACATTTCCTACTTCAGCAAGTTTACAGTCTAAATAAAGACCACACAAAACACATTAAGAGCCTGATCAGGGGAAGACTTGGGCTTATGTGTTCTCTGAAAGGTTTGGTAATGAGCAGAGAGGCAGAATTTGCAAAGAGAATAGAAATATTTGCATGTTTAACAGAAGGAACAAGTTAAAAATTTAAGTGAGATTTGAATACAAATGTACAAATGGGTACCAGTCTATTCTGTGCACATATGCATACATGTGTGTTCACAGAAACATCGTACAAAACCCTGATGCTTTCTGCTGCTTCAGTTGTACAATTACACTTTTATTTAGAGCAGTTTCATGCTACTGAGCTTTTTTTTTTTTTTTAAGAAATAACATTAAAGCTGGAAGCTGAAAAGCATGGATATTTAATACTATATAACTGTGTAAGGAAGGAACACAATGTTATTTGAACAACAAAGTAATCACTTATAATTCTTGCATAATTAAATAAAAAAGCCTATCAAGAAAGAATCTCCAGACTTTGTAGAATAAAACAATAACAGTATTTTAGACCAAACTTTGACTTTTAAAAGTGATCAAATTATTTAGCACCATTGCATGGAGTATTACACCATTTGTGGCCAGGGCACATGGGCATTTACCAAAGTGGTCCAAAGCAAGGCTGGATCCCTGCCATCCTAAATATATAATACAGAGCACCAATCCTGTGAGAAGTTGTACCCTCAGGCTTCCTTACAAGATCAAAGACTGAATTCAGAAGTGTGTACAACTCAAAGCAATACCAGGAGTGCAATCACAGAGATATTAATTATTGGCAATAACAAGGCAACTTTGGAAGGTACAGTTTTCAGTATGATTTATAAAGGGGAAGTGAAGCTGCACGGAACTCACTGGCTGGCAGTGAGGAGGCAAGAAGACAGAGGTGGAGGAGGTACAAGGGGAAACTAGAATATGAAGCAAAGAGCATGGAGAGGAAGCACTGCCAAGTCCAGAGTTTTCAAACCTAAATGATTCTGTGATTATAACTCCAGCTTACTCTAGCTGCATGTCTTGGAAAATCAAGGATTTTTCTTTTTTTTTTTTTTTTTGGCTAATGAGCCTTTATTTTGTTTTGGACTATCATGGTGGTTATTCTAATTCAAGAACAGTAGAGTAGTCATCAGAGGAATCTAAGGTGGGATGGGGTTGGTCTCAGAGGCACTGATGGAGGTACTGCTGTATAGTGTTGTGCTCTGAAGCATTTGCTATCCTTTATCTAAATGTCAGCTGTCTGGCTGCAAACCTCTCAGGGAGAGAAAACAGAAAACATGGGAAGAAAATCTTCCATCTGCAAACTAGAGAACTCCCTCACTGTCCAATGAGCTATTAAGATTTCAAATGAGGAACCAAAAAAATTAGACTCCTAAACATGAATTGAGGCAACCCTGGAACTCTGGTTGCAAAACATTCCTATTGACCCACCTGCAGAATAATGCCTAAAAACCTGAATCATCACCAGCACTGTCAAGGGACCTTATATTACCTCAGCAAATGTACTTTATCAGCGATCACACTGTGCAAGCTGAGTACTAATTTGCAATTCCCAGCAGATGCAGAGACTTGTCATCATTTTTGTTTGGTGGAGGCAACTTTTTCCATGGAAAAAGGCAAGCAAACAACATTCTTAATGTTCTTATTAGCATACTCTTCTACAGCCTTTCGTGCCTTAAACAGATGCTTGGAAAGGGCAGTGCAGCTGTAGTACTTACAGAAATATATCAGACAGGAAATAAATAACTGAAGAAGTCCTATAATCTGCTTATTCTATGTCTCCCCACCTCCGGCTTTACTCCAATAGAGGCTGTGAAAAGGTTATGGGTTATACCATGAAGGGTATAGTTCTGCAAAATTTCAGCACAGTTTATGTGCTGTTGTTTACAGTTAGCAGATACATACACAAGGCCCGGCCACATAGCCATGATCCACAAGCGTGGTTAGTTATATAATTTATCTAATAAAAACCCACAGGACCAAATAAACGAAGAATGGGGATGGCCAAGATGCTGCAGTTGTCTACACACGGACACACCGAGGTCCATTCCTCCTTCTGCTCAGAGCCCTTCATGTACTTGCTCTCCTGGTAGGTGTCAATGTTTAGACTAGTAGCTGGCAGTGTCAGAATAGTGGTTTGAATTAGGATAATGCTGAAGCAGCATTGAAGAAATTAATAAAAGGTTGGTTGCACTGAGGAAAGGGCTGCGTTGAGTGGTAGGATGCAGTGTTTGGGGGAGTGTGTGTGTGTGGCGGGGTTAATTTTAGCTATGGTGGAAGAAAGAACAGTTACTCTGAGAGGAAATATCTGTCAAGGGCTGCACGTGAACCCTTCTGTGCTGTTGGGCAAAATCTGTTAGAAAACCATACTTCTCCAGAAAACTTTTATGTTCATAGACTCTCATTGAACAGGCATGTGAGTACCCCAAGCTATCTTGCATGCACTGTACATAAATTCTAATTTCAATCGTAGTCATGATTTCAAATAACTTGTAAGACAAAACTGAAACACTACCTATTGTGCCATGAAAGATCTGTGCAGACAGTACATTTTAAGAGCTGTCAATCAGAGATTAAAGGTTGAGTGCTTGTACATGTTGCACCAAGAAACAACATTCTCCTTTGAAATGGCTCAGCACTTACAAGCTTTCAGTGTATAATGTGGAGTAACTAACCTTGTGTCACAAAGCCTTTATCAGCTGAGATTTTAAAATATTTCTTTTTTTGTTTTTGTGGGTTTTTTTTTGTTTTGTTTTGTTTTGTTTTAATGTCTTTCCCCAGAACCCTTCCATTTAGTCTAAGAGGTGGCTGCCTGGTTTTCAAGCAGGTGAAGTCCAGGGTGTTACAGGGATGCTGAAGAACAATGCCATGGCCATCTAGTGGACATTACACACGACCTTTGCAGGCATCCCAGCAGAGTTACAGCTGTCCTGAGCTCCATAACTTGTTCTGGTATTGTAATAAAAGAATAAAAATCATGCCATGTTATGCACATGTATCCCTTATGCTTGAGAATTCACCAAATACCTCAATCAGGACTCTGTTGTTCAAGGCACTTAAATACCTCAACTAATCCCATCTATGTCCTAAATACCAGCCAAATGTTTAACACAAATCTGTTTCTCTATGTAGCTTTGATACACAGAAGGTATATAAGTTGGAAGAAGAGCAAAGATTTCCCCTAGAATTAATTTTCAAGCCACTGGTGGAGTACTGCTAGTTCATTTTTCCTAAGCTACAAAGAGAAACTCCCAGTTGATTCAACACTTAGTTAGGCTTAGGAGTCTCCAGTTTGTCCACAGGCTGCTTCTGGCACAGGGCCTGTATTTCAGGCAGATGACAGCATCACGCTCATGACATATAATG
This sequence comes from Psittacula echo, assembly GCF_963264785.1. Taxonomy (NCBI): domain Eukaryota; kingdom Metazoa; phylum Chordata; class Aves; order Psittaciformes; family Psittacidae; genus Psittacula; species Psittacula echo. The sequence goes on from NC_137740.1 coordinate 23,024,325, forward strand.
CTGAGCATGTAAGTCTGCTCAGCCAGCAATTATTTGATTGTGTGATTTTGGGAGCACACTGTGGATGTGGAGCAATGCACTGTCAGTGCTTAGAAGAAGCTTCAAGGAATGGATATATGGTGAATATTTAAAGTCAGTTCAAAAGCATTTCTAGAAATATCAATTTTCTTGTCAGGCACATCATTGTAACCTCAATGCTGCTTTTGTTCCTTGGTTCCTTTTATCCCTTACTCAAACAGCTCATGAGATGGCAGGTTGACTGGAAGCCCAAAATCGCCAGGAGAACAGTAACTGTTACTGACGTCTCATTAATGCATGGCACCAGACCTCTTCAAAAGAAATTACTTTCTGGAAAACAACCTATTCCTGATCCTACATGAGGCTGATAGCATCACAGCTGATAATAATAGGTAGCATTGATACAGAGTTTACCTCTTCAAAGCACTGTGTAATCTTTTCACGATTAATAACCATGACACTCTGTGAAGTAAATACTTATTAGCTCTCACTTTAACAATAAGGAATGGTGTGGCTCAGTGTCATCCATGACTCAGTAGCACAGAGTCATTTTAAGTTTGAGGAGTTTCTTGTTTATATCCCCATCGCTTTTCTAGCAGGCACTCTAGAAGACAGTCACCAACCAGATGCGTCCCCTGTTTATATGATACCATACATACTATGTTGTTGGGAGGACCTAGCGGGGTACAGTCCAAGGGTACATCTTGTTTAGCACACAACCAGCAATGGCTGTGGCACTAGTTTTGAAACTTTTTTTAATAGGGTACAGCATGATCTTAAAATACTATGATAACAAATGGTAACTATGCTGCAGCCCTCTTCCCCTTGTAACAGGCCTTTCTAGAAAGCCCCTGCCTGATTCCATCCCCAATAAAGCCATTTCTCTGTGCCAGACAAGCTTCATGCAGTCAGACATTAACAGCAAGCTGCTATATGTGCACATGCTGCTGGTAGAGAGAAGAAAGAATTTCATGAGATCTGAGGAATAAGAACAGTGTTTAAACCCAATTCCCCTTAGTGCACTTACATATAATTGTCTCTTGACGCTGGTATCTTCTTTTAAATTGCTAATGGCCTTTCTTTGGATATTTCTTTAGGATCAGCAAGCAAAAGGCATTAGGAAAGAAAAATAGTATTTGATTTTTAAAGTGGCAACTGCAAATGGCGCGAGGGAATTCTGTGTTTGTTGTCTCTCTACAGTATCACAGTCTCCAGAGAACATATATTTTGTTTACAAGGCAAACCATTTACAAATGCCAAACCCTGGAAATTCTAGGTGGAATGAGACCAGGAAATATCTCCACTGCAGTTTACCCATGTGGGCCAGTTCTGCCAGAGACTGTCCATCCTGCAGAGACAGCCTCCGCTCATATACACATAACCATGTGTGTACATGGTCCTGGACGTGGCAATGCATACCCTATGCTACAACTCCGATGTTCCCAGAAATTATCTGCTGTGTATTTTTAGTCCAATAATTTAGTGAGTTAAGGCATTTCTGGCTTCATGTGCTCCTCACTCCCATTTACTCCAGCCTGTATCAGAGTACACATCAGCCAGCTGGACAAGCCATCCCTATTTTAGGCAGGGCGCAGTTTGAGTGCATGTGATAGTATGAATAGCATTTTGGTACCACCTCATGGTCCTGAGAAGGTAAACTACAGTCTTAGAATTCCTGTAACTACAAATTTAATGAAGAAAGCTGACTTTCATGGAATTCGCAAAGAAGCTTCTTCTCACCTTCCCAACCCAGGACAGCCACACAAAAGTTGGTCCAGCCATAGGTTGCTGTACCTCCTTGGCTGGCTCTGGGTGTTACCAAGCCAGTTTGTCACTGTCATGTCAGTTCTCAGTGATGTGGTGAGGCCATCTGAGATGAGCAACATGATGGCTCATCCATGATGAAGCAACATTGCCAAAGCACTGCTGAAATAGTAGCCAGCATGGAGACTGAAATACTTCCAAGTGCCTAGTTCCTCTAAACTGCAACAAACACCATTATGTTTTAGGATGAAACCTCTCCTTTCTGCTTTGAATTGGACCACCTTATGCCAGCATTACAGAAGCGGAGACAGTTTACCAATTACAGAATAGAGTGTACGTTCAGCCACCCGATGACAAGATGCTGCTGTCAGCCACACCTGGCCACTAACATGCCTGATGCTATTCACACACCAGTGCCTTTCTCTTCCTCCACGCCCCTGGCCAGGAGAGCAAGTTCTGGATGAGAGGAGCTCATCCAGGGCCTGGTGAGCTATGGAGGAGATGTCTATGGCTCAGGACGCGCCCACCACTGCTCCCTTCTTCAGCCGGGTACGCGACCCAAGCGTCGAATCTCACATCTGCTTGGGTCCGCAGATGAACCAGCCTTGCTTTAGCTTGCAGGGAAAATGTGTTTGTGGGGCCGGCGCTCAGCTGCCCTGAGTGGGGCAGCCTTCGGGCCATGGCCGCAGCACTTGGTCAGGTTGCCCGCGCCTCAAATCGTGGCCAAGAAGGAAGGACCCTCCGAGGGCACAATCCGGGCAGTACCCCAGGGTCTTGCTCCTCGGTCCATACTTGTCCCCCCCACAGCCATGCTGCCGGTCCGACTCTGGAGCGACCGCGCGTGACTGCCGCTGCTGGGGAGGGGTGAGCGACCTCCCTCGGAGGACCGGAGGCGGCTGCGGGAGCCGCTCTGTCCCCGCTCTCCCAGCGCTCTGTGGTTTAAGATGGCGACGGGGGCTGTGGGGGCGAGTCCGTGAGTCCCAGGCCGGAGCGCCGCGGGGCCGGCGGGGGCGGCGAGGCGGGCGGGAGCCGCCGGGCCGCGCCGCGCCGAGCCGAGGGGAGGAGCGGGAGGTCTGCCTGCCGGGCCGGGGAGCAGCGGCGGCATGTGAGCGCGGGCCGCGGCCGGGAGCGCGGCGATGGGGCAGCAGGTGGGCCGTGTCGGGGAGTCGGGCGCCGGGCTCCAGCACCAGCCGCCGCCTCAGCAGCAGCCGCGGGGACTGCGGGGGAGCAGCGCGGCCAAGCCAGCGGGCCGCCGGCGGGAGGCGGCCGGGCGTACCGCCGAGGGAGGCTTCAATATCTTCACCCAGCACGGTGAGCGGCCGGGGCCGCGCCGCCGGGCGGGTGGAGGGCCGGGGCTTGGGGGGCGCCCGCCTGCTCTCGGCTTCGGCCAGAGGGTCGATCGCGGGGTTCGGGGGAAAGGGGCAAAATCGCCCTTCCTCCCCTGCCTCCTTTGTTGTTGTGGGTTTAACTGGGGGAGGGGAGAGGTGCGGGGCGAAGAGAGGCGCCTCTCTCGGCTGGGGAAGCGGGGCAGCCCCGCCACCGTGCCACGTCCCGGGGGACGCTAGCCTCGGCCCAGCCCGGAGCCTGGCAGCAGGGCCGGAGGAACTTCCCCCGGAGCTGGGACTCCCCGGTATCTGCGGCAGCGAGGTGGCACCACCGGGAATCAAAACTCGCAGTTCTTGGTGGCTGTCTGTTCAGCGGTTCCTAGCTCTGTTTTTGTTTACAAAGGTAAACGGTACATGTGCTTTGTCTTTCTATTTATTGGGGCGCTTGTAACTTGCCTATCTACATCTGTAAGTCTCTGTTGTTGTATAGCTCCTGACAGAGCAAACGATTTTGTTTTGACTGGGGTGTTACAGCTGAAATCTCATTCTCTGTTTAAGTTTTTCCCTGTCCACATCTATTCTTATTGCCGTAAACTGATACCGGAAATGTTTAATGCAACATGATTAGTTTCAGTAATCTCTCTTAGGAGGACCCCACAACTTCAAATCCGCCGTTGTAATTATGTGGGATTATTTTGTTGTTTGTTTTATCTGTCTGGCAACAGCTTTATATAATGCACAAGTTTTGGAAGGTACGATCAACTGAAACCTGTCTGCTCTGACAAGCATGTTGAGAATAGATGCGTGGATGCATCTCTAATCCTAAGGAACTGAATCTGCTATGGAGAACGTGACTGGTTTGGTTTTAGGTGGAGAGATATGTCAGTGTTTATAGAGCAAACTTCTGACAATACATGTTTTCTTCTGCTCAAGAGAATGAGCATAGGCAAAAAGATTAAGGAACATGCAACCAGCAGTCTAAATGTAAATATCATCTGCTGTGACTGCTGACACGTAAGTATGAATCAAAACAAGAGCGCAGCAATAAATTTGGTTTTTAAAATCTCAGTCTTACAGCTTTTGAGTTCAGAGAGTGGTATCAACTTTAAAACCAAAACAGAACTCTGAGCTTGCTGAACTGCCTGACCCTCTATTACTACAATTAAAACAAAGCATTTTATTGCATCCTTCTGCCATAGTATCATCAACTTCATGTTTTACTCTGTCATTTTTGGTTTTTTGTACTTTAAAAGCTCTTTGGCAAAACCATTACAATAATAGACTGAAATACTGTAAATGCACAATGTTAGGAGCAGAACTCAGAAGTTATCCATGTACCCCACTTCTTTCAGGATGCTAAAGTCTACATCTTTAGACTTTAGAGCAGAACTGCTATAAAGACAAAATGCTAAGTATGACTTAGCAGGCAGGAGCATTCCTGCCAATGATAAATAGTCTCTTTTTGTGTTTTGGTACCAAGATGGCTATTTAGTTCTTGCTCTTATAAGGCAAGGACAGAAAGGATGTTTGTGGGAAGTCAAGTGCAGCATCTAGGGAACGTGTAGTTACTTCAGAATAACACAGTTGAGACTGACTCAAGTGCATCTTTTCATTTATTGCTGCATGTTTTAGTAATAATTTAGTTTAACATCCTAAATAAATCCTTCTAGCTCCTCCCTCTGCCCTACTAAATTTTAAAGGTAGATGGTAGAATTATTAACGTGGAGTGGCAGGGAAATAGAGAGGAAAAGTTTTCTTAAGCGTGCATGTACACCAAGACAATAAATTATGTGCTCTACCAGCCCTCTGCTTTGTCTTCCATAGAACTCAAAACAAGAATGAGCCAGGGAAGCCAGCACACTGAATAAAACTGTTCAGGGGCATATAAAAAGAACATTTCACTGTGATAACAGTGATTGTATCTTTAAAAATATTTTCTCTACTATTTATATTGCTTAGTTTATCTGCTTCAGTGGTAAGGTAATTGATACAATTTTAATTAGGTTTTGTTGCCTCTGTTATTTTGTTTGCAGACTGTAAAAGAAGATACGTCTATTGAAAATAAGATATAGCTTTTTATTCTGTTACATTATGTAAAAGGGGTGTGGTTTTTTTGGCAATCCAGTTTTTGAGTTTTAGGGCAGGCTTCAAACTGCTGTCTTGTCTTGGTGAATACCTCAGCTGTGTTAAGTTGTTCCCTGATTCCATGCACATTTTACTAGAAATGAGTGAACAACTTGCTATTGATTATCTGTACCAAGTGCTAGTCAAAGTTGGGCACCTATTTAAATACTTGTCTTGGGCAATAATAAAATATTTTTGTCATGTTCCTGAATCTGGAGTTCACTTCCTTTCTCAGTTCTTTTCTTGTGATCCTGACTTCCCTTGTCTGAGGGGATTTCTCAACTTCTATTCTTATTTTTCATTTACTAACCTTGTTGTCCTCTTTTACTTAACCTAGCTTTTTGCTAGCCTTAAGTGCTACACTTATTTTGCTGAGATGCTGTGCTTGCTGATGATACTCCTTGATCTAGATTCCTCTTTTGTAGGAATTTCTTTCTGAACCTGACCTTCCATCCCGTCTCTAGGATGTCTATTCACAGTATATGAAGAGTGATGGAAGAAGCACAGGATTATGAGTTAGCACTCTTGGACCAGTGACTAAACCAGCCAGTCAAAGGATGTGCCTGGATTATCTTTTCTTATTACCTTCCTTGGCTTTTCTTGATAGTCATTTATTTGAGGAAGACAACCTGTTGACCTACAGGTGTAAATCTCTGCCTCAGCTCACATTAGCAGATTTCGTACTATACTGTGAACCTTACTAAGCACTCTTGCCAAAGTTCATTTTGAGTGGTTGCTTCTTTGGGATTGTTTATGAAAAGGGTGGAAATAAACAATATTTTCATCCTCAGACCCATACTGCTACAGGATTTTGAAGAACAGCTTGCGTCAAATCAACAAAATGTAAAATCCCTTATGCTAGGCTGAGGCTCTTACAAAACCTGAGATGAGCATTTTCATGCAACTAACTTGAAGTATAGTCATCCTTGAAAAACTGATAGATTGAGGTGAACCAGTTTGTCCCAAGCATGTTTGCTGTGTTACAGTTGCGTAGGGAAAGCACTGCACCTATACAGGCACTACTTACTTCTGGATGTATTTTGGAAGAGGCAAGGAATTTGAAGATGTTTTCTGCTTTATGGAAAGAACAAGGAAATCTGTGTTGTGGAACCCCACTATTCTTTCATGAGAACAGACACTTAGACTGCTGGAGGCTTCAGTTTACCATAATATTGAATTCTGTGAGCACTGCTGCGAAGTTGAGCAGAAAAGTCATAAGCAAGCTGATATAGTTGTATGATTTTTAGGGAGGTAATCCTCCCACTCTATTTGATCCTGGTGTGGCCACATCTGGAGTACTGTGTCTGGTTCTGGGCTCCTCAGTACAAGAAAGACAAGAAGCTACTGGAAAGGGTGCAGCAGAGAGCCATGAGAATGATCAGGGTTTTGGAGCATCTTTCTTATGAGGAGAGACTGTGGGAGTTTTCCTGTTTAGAGAAGACTGAGAGGGGATCTCATTAATGCATGTAAATATCTCAAAGGTGGGTGCCAGAGGATGGTGCCAGACTTTTTTTCATTGGTGCGCAGTGACAGGACAAGGAGCAATGGCCAGAAACTAAAACACAAGAAGTTTCATCTCAATACGAGGAAGAGCTTCTTTATGTTGACGGTGGCAGAGCCCTGGAACAGAGTGCCTAAGAACATTGTGAAGTCTCCCACCTGGACATGATCCTGTGTAACCTGATCTAGATGGCCCTGCCTTGGCATGGGGATTAGACTGGATGATCTCTAGACGTCCCCTCCAACCCTACTGATTCTGTGATTTGTTAGCCGTGAAGCAGATCTCTCCAAAATGCAAAAAGAGCCGTAGATTTTGCAGCCTTTTGCAATTAGCCCTTTGAAGCACTCTTTTGTGAGCATTCCTAGCATGTAATCTGTGACTTATAAAGCAAGCAATGGATCATCAAGCATGTTTGTTGATAGTAATGTACTAGAAAGGAAGAGTGTAAACAGAAGGATTATTCAAACACTAGTGTTCCCATGTGCACTGCATCAGAATTAACTAGTACCACAGAGACAATAACTCAACAGGGAGAAGCTGTAGAGAACACTAATTATGATCAAATTTTTACAGTTCAGTACAACCAGAAAATAAGTACTTGGTGCCATTACAGGATGAGCTTGCTTTCCTCTTTCAAAGAAGGAATAGAGGAGAGAACAGGAACTAGGTTATCTCCTTATCCTTTCAGTAGTTTGTTTGAAGGAAGGGGTATAACTGATGACAACCAACAACTTCCAAGTTGTATGTGCTTTACTCAGCTCCTTGTATGAACTCTGAACAGTGACATGCTTTAATTTTCTTTCTGAAGAGTAGATAACTGCCTGCTATACCAGGATATTCTTTGGAATGTTATTAGCATGCTTTTCATCTCCAAAAAGACTTGCTGAGTGTTGTAGAAAACATGCTGCAGGAAAATCAGATTATTTAAATCCTGGCTGGAAAGCCTTTGCAATACCCGTTTGCAGTACTGGTACAGTTGCCCTGGTGATACATTTTGGGGTAGCGGAAGACTCTGCCACACTTGAGCTTTTGATCCAGCAGGCACAGGACATTTGTTCCCTGTTTTGTTTTCTAGAGGAGGAGTTTAGCAACCTTTTACTATGTGTATCAAGGTCAGGCAAGATAAGCCTATACTTTTAAAAATAAAATTATCATTAAAGCTCCCCTAAGGCAGTTGGAGTGCTAAGCCTCATGATAAAAACATTCTAAAGTAGGAAGAAGCATAAATAACACTGTCCCTTTGAAATTCAGTGAAATTGAAGGGCTGGATGCAAGAAAATGGAAAGAAGGAGAGAAAATAGGGTCAGTTTAACAACTGCACTTTGTGGGCTGCCTAAAATGTTCTTTAGTTTTCATCTCACTGAACTGCAGCAAGCTCAGGCCAGAGCTACTTGCCTGCAGACTTTCCTGTCAGTAAATGCTCTGTGCAGATGGAATATAATCACTGTATTCAGTGTCTGACTCTTTGTACTGTAAATCAGAAATCTTGTGGGACCATAATGTATAAATAACTCTTAACTAATTATTTGGGGAATAAAGGATAGTTCAGATAAATGTCTAGGGGAACTTCTCCTGTAGAACATAAAATTGCAGGCATGTTCTGCGTTGCATAATTTTCCATGATATCCAAATTATTCCTCTAGATTCAGTCGCATTCAATACTCATTTTTATATCTTAAGTTGGGATTTTTGCATACTGCATTTTGCAAATGAGAAGACTCTACCAACTCGATGGAAGGGACAATACAATACAGACTATTGATTGGTTGTAATTCCCAGCCTGTCTGTATTTCCTATGTAATTTTCATATACACAGAGGACTGTTGTCAGAAGAAGGTAAGACTGAAATGAAACTACTTCAAAAGATGTTAGTCAGAACTAGCTTAAAAATCAAATTTCAAAGCCCAGACAGATCTCTTGATTTCTCAGTTCTCCACATGTAGCAGATGGTGTGGTACAAGTTGTTCTAGCAATATTTCACAAACTTGCTATTGCTTGCAAGTGCAATGTTTTGCAAAAAAAAAAAAATTGTGGGATTTTTTTTTTTTAAATAGGGACATGGCTGAGTGAACAAATAGGTGAAAAGTGAATGTGTAAGCTATAGGACACACAAGCAAATTGTCACAAGTAGCCTAAATAATCTTTTTCAATCTAGCAGGACTGACATCTCACATAATTGGGAGTTTGAAGATAGTTGGACTATCTCTTAGAGAAGCTGTAGGAGGGTTGGCTTCAGGAATACTTTATGCCTGGTACTAATTACAGATTTTGAGGTAGTAGGCTTGAAGTCATGTTTTCATTGGTGTTCAGAAGTGACCTGTTCTGTGACCCACTTATTTCAGCATATGTCATGTTTGATTGTTCTGAAAGCAGACAAGTCTTTGCTGAGCTCAAATCGTACTTTTTAGGCCTGTATTTTGTAGATAAAACTAGATGATCGTTAGTGTGATTTATTCTAGCCCATTTCTCTTAGTTGTCACAACTTAATGTTTCCAGCATACTTATATCCATAAACTGACTTCTAAATACTGCTGACTGCTGACTAGTTCACGCTTGTAAGAAACTATGTTAAAATCCAACTAACATAAAACAAGAAACAGCAGTTTATGCTTATTCCAGTAGGGATGTGTGTGAAAGATACTTGAAGTTAAGTTTTGGCTAGTGACTTGCAGTTCATTTTTACCTCCTTGCATTTCAAAAAGCCAAGAAATAAAAGACCACAAACTAAAGCTTCATCTACATTATAACTGTTTGAGAATCTGATATCCTAAATCACTGCTTGCCAAACAGTTAGTAGTTCTTTCAGCAGTATGTAATTATGAATGATGCAAAGCTTGGTAGCTGTAGTGCAAGTGACCGATTGACAGGCTTTGCAGGTGAATCTGCAAAGTAGGCATACAGGTTCCTTCTTAACAGCGTTCAGAAGCGTGTTTACTGGTAAAGAAATACTTTTCGTAGTGTTTGGACCACCAACAGTTTCTCTCTTCACATAGCAGGAAAGAAATAAAAGCTTGCGCTAAGTGGTGTAACACAGTTGAATTGCTGGGTCTGAAGTAATGGCTTTTGGTAACTGCATCATCCCTCACATTTCACTGGTTTTGTGGTTATGAAATACTTTATTTTAAGGGCTGATCTTGGTATTATCAATAGAGGCTATTCTCTCTAGAATAAGTGACTGTTACAAAACCATTGAGGCTTCCTGTTGGTAACGCTGTAAACCACAACACGCCTTAGTTATATTACCCATATCTGCTTAGGAAGTTTCATGTGCTTTGTGGGGTTTCTATAAAGGCATGTGCATCTCCTAATACAACTGCTTATACTTCACTAAGAAGTGAATTGGTTTTATTTCAATCTTCTACTTCTCTTTAATGGCCATTTAAACATCTTTTAAGACTGAACTTTTTCAAGAAATTCCTTCTCTCCTGTGTCTCCCTACTAAATGTTGTTCTTAGGATCCTAATCTTCCATTAAAAATAATTGCATGTGTTAATAAACTTGGAGCTTCACTTATGTTGATTTGAAAGTATTCTATGACATAGTGATAGAATTGGGACTATAGTTATGTAAGAAAGGTAGCTCTTCAGTGAATGAAAACTCATTTTCTATAGGACATCCTCACTTTCTATAGGATCCTCTTCCATTAGTTTGATGTTACTGGTTTGGATTTTGGCTCTTTCCTGAGTTTTTTTGTGTGGTTGGTTGATTGTTGGTTTTTTTTGTTGTGTTTTTTTTTTTTTTGTGCGTGTGTGTTATTATTTTAAGTGAAGTTTACTAAAGTGAAACTAAAGTAGCTGCTGCTTGTTACAAGCTATATAGGCAAAAGCATAGGAACCATCTCCTGCTGCTGTGGGAGTCCAATTAGGAATCAGATTAGAGGATAGGAGGATGAGACCATTATGGATTTGTGACCCTGTGCACCTCTTTGTCTTATTTCTCCTTCCTTTCACCTACGATAATCCCAACAGCAAAACATCAAGTGTGTGTCTGCTGTTCCTATTTGTTATCATCTCAACTAGGAAACATAGGATGAGCAACTATGGAGAAAAGTATCTCCAGAAAGACAAATAATGCTGGAGAGGAAAGAATGAGAATAAGGAAAGACTGGAAGAAAAAGGTAAAAGATGATCTTGCAGCTTCTCCCTAATAGTGCATTTCAGTACACTGGAGATTGTATTTCAACTGTTCAGCTTTGCAGATGATGTTTTAAAATACAATCTTGAGTATATTTAATAACTGTTAAATGAGACAGGTGGGCTTTCTAAACTGACCTGTTGTAAGTTGAAAGTGGGTTACTGACTGATGTCCCTGTAATGGGCAGCACACCTGTTGGGGGGAGTACCCCCATATAGAATAGAATATTTCAATTGCAGAGGACCTACAATGATCATCTTAATCAACTGTGTGACTGAATCAGGGCTAAAGTAGCTGATGACTGATACCAGGCACAAAAAGATGAGTTCTAAGATCCTGGAGCACAACCAGACATTAATTCGCAGGACTGTTTGTTTTGGGAAGGAAAAACTCAACAAGATCTCCTCCTGTTCCCTTCTTACCAGAGGCAGAATCAAGTGCAATTGGAGAAAGAATACACATATACCCTCTTTAGAGTTCACATATGGGATTTATAGTGGTTTGGCATTCCAGTAATCACTTTTGTTGCAGGTTAAGTGTGCTCCACACCTTGGCTAATTTTGGAACAGGTTTCAGGCTTGCTTCTGCTTGAAATAAATGTTATTAATATTATCTATTATAGTGGTAGGATGTAGCATAGGTCATGAGGTGTTCTGTTTTTCAGATTGCTTGTTCAATTAGATGCATGATTTTTGGAAAAGTTGACTGTAGAGTAGTATTCCTGTACAGTAGACACCCCAAAACATATAGGAATTGCAGTGTGATGAACCTTCCTCATCACAAATCTGTGCACATTCCAACACGGCCTAGCCTAGAAGCTTGTTTAAATATTATCATATTCAAGTAGATTAGTATTGCCTCCTACATTTACCCTAAACATTAGGGGTCTAAAGGTGTTTACAGAGCACAGATCTGTTTTCTAGGGAAAACCAGAAAATATCTGTACATTCATATTTTGTAGTCCGATTGTGAAGGTAACCCTTGAAACCCAAGCTGGAGTGTAAATTAATATAATGAGGCCTTCCTTAGCTTACACGGTCAGCTCAATTTCTCAACATTATTTCAAAGCCTTTGCTGCTGAGGGTTCATTTTGCTAACCAGCAGTGTCACAGAGTTAACAAGACTGTTCAGTTTTACTGTTGCTATTCAGGAACCTGTGGGAGGCTGTGCAACTGATGAGAATATCAATTCTGTGTTGCCACTTAGAAAAGCCAAGAGCAGAGGTAGAGACAAGATACAGCTATACTGCTATCTCTGAAAATTACTTAATAGAAGAAAACTGGAAAAAATATTTAGAGCAGCCTCAAAGAGATCTAAAAAGGAATAATTTTAAGTAATTTTTTAATTTAAGGACTTAATTTGTTTCTCGTCCAGCAGCTTAGCGTCAGAACTCACCTATTACTGAAACTATGGTGACTGCTTATTCAAACTTTTAAAACGTTGATACAAATTATGTTATCTAAGCAGAGTGAAATGGACTCTTCTCAAGGCTATGAATAACCTTGAAGATCTTTTGAAACAGTGGCATAGCTTCCTTCCTCCATTATGTCACTAAATGCAGCAGAGCTTGAGTTTATGCTGGTCTGAGCTGTACTGCATAAACAGAGACTTATTGCTTGTATTTAATGCAGTTTTTTCTTAGAGCATAGGTTTGTAATTGTAAAGCTTTCTTCATGTCTACTATTCACTTCCCTACAAGTGAAAAAGAAACTGCCCTTTCAGAGCTGATCTGTGGCTCCTTTTCTACTATGAAGTTTTTTCATCTGTAAACTACTCTTACAATTGGCAGCTCTCTCACTCAGAATTAAGATACTAAAATTAAAATAGCAAATTCTTAAAACTTGAACTTTAAACTGCTGAATGTCCTACATGTGCTTTTTAAAACACTGTTGATTATTAATAGAGTCAAGCCTTGGTAAGGTTACTCTTTGACACCTTGATCAAAACATAAAGGCTGTGGTGCAGGCATTGGAGATGCTCTGAAAGTTGTTTTTTTGATTGCTTCATGGTGATATCAGGTAATTCTGGTTTGTCTGCAAACCTGCTTTTTTACTGACTGGATTGGCGTCAAGTAAGCCACAATGAGATTTATCATTTGTGGTAGTAACATACATAAACAGTAAAAGCCAACTCTCTATAGGCCCCAGAGAATTCTTGTGCTTTCTCCTGACTAGGAAGATAAGTGGGGCTTTGGTAGGCTTTGTCATCTTTTTTCGAGGCAGGAAGATGCATACATTTTACAGAGGAAGAAGGGATGAGCAGTGCTTTTGCAATTGGTATCACTGTAAAACCTGTGCTCTGGCCCAGTTACCCAGGGAAGCACAGTGAAATACCTTTTTCACTAATCATAGAATCATAGAATAGTTAGGGTTGGAAAGGACCTTGAGATCATCTAGTTCCAACCCCCCTGCCATGGGCAGGGACACCCCACAGTTGTATGCTTGTTATTCAGGATAATCATTGGCCTTAATTTTGATTTATGGCTCTTTAAAAAAAAATCCCAAGAGTAAACAGAGAAAGAAGAGCTGCTTTATCGGATTAAAGAGTCTTTGTCTAGAGAAGATCCTTAGAAAATGTTATGTAGTGTCTTTCGGTGCTAGTATTTCAAGTTATATTCAGGGGTTTTTCTTCAGGATCTTAAAAAAGCCTGTGGATGTTAAGGTTTGCAACATAGCTGTGAGGGAGGAGCTGATTGTTCATGTTACAAGAAACTGAGATCTTATTTTGAGAAATAGAATACATGAGTCTGATATAAACTACAGAAAAACCAACTAGCCCACTTTTTGTAATTTTTTCTTCCAGAGGTGCATTGATGCCTTAGGACTGATGTGCAAAATGAGTAGGCACTCAAATGATTTGAGTAGCCTGCCAGAGATACGCTGTGAAACAGAAGTCTGGCAGGTTTAATTCTTGCTTTTGTCCTTAAAGTGCTAAATCTGTTTTTGTTAGAAAACATTCATTTTCTGGTTTTAGATCATCATAATTAAATATATTCAACTTCTTTAGGGGTAAAAATTTGAAAGAGGGCACTACCCTCTAAATCAGTTCATCAGTGGTAATTCCTGTACTTCAGCGCTTAGTTGGGAGTACAGATATGCTTCGAGAAGTTGAAATAGGACACACCTTAACTCTGTCAAAGCTAAACTTGTGTGTGGTCTTGTATCATAACTCTTTCTTTTGTTGATATGAATAAGTCTTTATAGCTTCCACCTATTTCTTGTCAAATGGTTAAGCTGAATTTGATTAAGACAGTTTGAGATGTGTCTCTTCATCAGCGCACAAGTTTACACCATGAGATGCAATGACTTTTTCTGTGTGCCATGTTAGAGTTTCTGCTATGTGTTTTTCTCATTTTAGGGGCTGGTGGCAAACCATGTAACTGCTTCTAGGTGCAGCCTGGCTCTAGAATATAGTGCTCAGCTGGCCTCTCAGTACCTGCTCACCACAGGTGGATAGGTTAGCCCTAGTATTATGCTCGTTGGCTTGTGGGCTGTGGAAGTTGGCATGCCTTAAGGCAACATAGACTATGTAGACTCAGGTGAGCCAGTTATTAGGATGAATTCTGTTGTGCATCAGCTGTTACAGTACTACACTGCAGCTGCTATGCATGAGGTATTGCTGGTAAGTATTTTGTTCCTGAGCAAGACCAGCACTTTACTACAAGGAACCTGTTAGACAGCCTTTCCACTTTCTTTAGCCTTCCTCTCTCCACACAAAGCTTACCACCTTCTTTTCGAGCCAGAAAGTAGGCTTTGAAACACGCACTGCATTGACAGCAGGGAGCAGGTGAGTATGAGAGAGAGCAGCCTCACGCTGGGCAGAACTGCCACGTTTGCTGAGGAGCCTGGGCAGCACGCAGGAGGCTCTGTCAGTTTAAAGAAGTAGAAAGATCTATCGCTGCTTCTTACGGAGAACACGATTTTCCAGCCTACCACGAGAGGGTGCTACAAACCTTTGGCTTAATTTAACCACTGCTAAAGGGTTTTTCTGTTAGGAAAAGTGGAGTGTGTTTTTCAACATTACTGGGTTACAGGGAAGAGTGTTTTAAGTAACTGTTGGTTTATGAAAGCAGACAAGATCCACATATCAAAAGGCAGATGTAGCTGTCTTAAAATACATGTTTATTTTGCTTTTGACTTTAAGAGCTGAACTGCTTCCTTTTTAGTTGTTTTATGTTTTGGGCTTTGTCCTAACTTCATCTGCCAGCAAGAGAAATTTTCCAACTTGTTTATGGCCTAGTGTGCAGGCAACCTTTCATGCATGAGAAGATGTTAAATGTGATACTTCTGCTAGGGAATCTGAGCCCTCAAATTCAGAGTCTCATTGCTTCTGTGCATGTCTCATCTGTAAAATGGCAATAGTGCTTGCTTTGTTTATGAAGATGTTTAGACTTAACTTTTGCATAAACAAACACAGAAAAGTTGTCTGCAGGCTAAATGTTCAGTCATGCACTCTTGTCTCATCCTTTAGGCTGTTAGGGAAATGTGTTTGTTGTGTTTCTAGCTTGTATTTCAAAACACTTGCTGCATGGTAATAGGTCTGAAAGAAGGTCAGTGTTTGTGTTAACTGTTTGGCTTGCCTTGAAATGGAAGCTGAAAACAGTGTGCTTCGCTGAATGTTATCTATCAAGCATCCATAAAGAAGCTGAAGCTACAGAGAATTAGCAACACATAGCTTTAGTTTACTGTCTTTGGTTGTTTAACAGTGCAGCAATACAAACAGAGTGAATTACAGTAAGCATTCGTGCACTTAGGTTGTTGGCTGGGAGACAGGGTCTCCGCAAAGAGATCCCAGACCTGGTGGACAGAGTTTAGACATGTAATTACAAAAAAAAAAAGAGACCACCTGACACTACCATGGTGTTCATCATTGACTGCTCAGCTGTGGGGTCGTTGTTAGACTAAATTGGGATGCATTTATGTTTTTATAGAAGTCACTTATTTCTTTTAATACTAATTAGTGACAGGCCACATTGAAAGAAACAGGTTAACCAGTCCTAAAACACAGACTACTAGAAAAGAGATAGGAATTTTTTTAAAAAAATACAGCCAAGGTAGACTTTGTCTTGAATACTATCATGTAAAAGTAAAGGCATGATGACTTCTGGTATGCTGTAGCTGTCCTTCTTCCCTCCTCCTTCACCCCCCCAGTCTGTTACGAGATAGAGATCTTGCATGCATTTCAGGCCTTGGCATCAGGCTTTGTTACATCCACCCATCCATTATTTCCTCTTACAGAAAGATCGAAACGCTCTTCATCACAGTTATTCCCAATGCTCCACCACCAAGCCTATAGGGAGGGTAGAAACCATAAAAGCTGTTGTAGGAGCAGCATCTTGGTTTGTTAATAGAGAAGCAAGCTTTAGTATATAGAATAAACTGCTCAGGCACAACGGTGCTTCATATTCCTAAACTAAAGGTTACCCTTCCAGGGATCACTCTTGTGCTTTGAGATAATGATCCTGTTTGTTGAGAACAAGTGTCATTCCATGGCAAATACTGTGTGAAAGAAGGTTGTCAGAGGCTTAAAGAGAAACAGAAATAAGTGTCCAGGAATTGGTGCTGGGTGACAAATTAGGAAAAACTATTTCCTTTCTTATGATCATTTAGCATTCTTACTCAGGTGCCTTTATCTTGATTTGGAGCCATCTCTCTTACGAAAATGAAACAGGTGATGCACAGTATCTTTCTATCTGTCTCTCAGGGAAATATTTTGTTCCCAAATTCCTTGCCTTTGCTGACAGACAAAGGATGTCAGCTCTAAAACCAGGAATACAGACATGCAGGAATTGAAGAAAATGATTTCTCCCCATGAGGGTAGTATCTTTGTTTAAATATAAGAAAATGAGATACTGATGTGAAAAATCTCTGCAGTTAGAAAACTATTTTCTGTAGTAGTTAGCTGTTTAATCTAATTTAGTCTAATTTCACACACACTGGTAAGTAGTAAGTTTATAAAAGGAAGACAGTGTTCTATCATACAGGTGAGAGGCATGACTACACAAGATGGTTTATGCGGCAGGTCTCTAGTGGAACTGCTGATACAGACCCCTATCCACAGGACCATGCTTTCTTTTCCAAATTTGACTGCAGGGACTTTCTGTTATGCTTGAATTTATAACAGATTTTCTTCCCCTTTTTGATGCTTGAACTTAAAGCTGCTTGTTCTAATCCTATTTAATTAGTGTGAGGAAATGTAGGAGTTTTTGTTTAGAGAACATTGGTAGCTGAAACAGTAGCTGTTTTCAAAGTGTTTTGTGTCTTCATATTGGAAGTGTTATTCATTACTTGGAGAGGTACTGTAAGGATTTTGTAAGGAAAGCCTTAAGTATTGCGCTTTAAGGAGGATGGCTGATCCAACACCAGTTTGAGTCTTGCTCTGCCATAGCTTCCAGTCTGATACTTAGCAAATGACTTTGTTTCTTTGCCTTAGACCTTCTTCTGCACAATACACATTTTACCCTGCTCTGTAGTACTGTCAAAAGAATAAAATATCAAAACTGTGAGGCTCTCGATATATCAAGTGCTACAAAAATATCCCATGTAGTATCAAGTCATAATATTAGCATGCCCTGACTGAGAATGTTCTGTAGGCTGTGAATTTAATGCATGTGAGAATAAGCATTTACTGCTTGTGAAAAGTACGGCATGGTTAGTACTAGGGAGGGTAGTCACCCATAAAACAGGTATGGCGTCAGCAGAAGCCTAGGATCCAATACATCATCTTTCTCTTTTGTCCCTAAATTACTAACAAAGTGTTTCAGCAAAAATTGTGGATCTTACTGCTTAGTTGTAGACATTTGAGAAGGCTACATGGTTACCTACTAGAGGATTTGAGAATAAATCTTACAAGAATTCATGTCCTCATTGGAAAAAATGTTGTTGCATCTCGTCACAAGTCTGAAGAACAATTATCTAGTTAGAAAAACTTCACTGTTGGGGATGAGATACTCATGCTGCTGAACAGGCACATAACTGTGTGACGCATGTGTTCACTCAACTTTGTTAGCACTCTTGTAATTTTAAATCTGAAAAAAACATGACAGCACATCTCAGGCCTGGTCTCTGAGGAGGAATGTGTAGTCCTTTCAGCAGCATGCTTCCAAAGACAGCTGCACAGTTAGCATTCATGTCTGCCAGGGTCTGTGCTCTCCACAGTGATCCCCACCCCAGATCTCCAGACAAAACCAGGAGATGAATCTCAACAGCTGCAGAAGGCTCAGTTTATGAATCTTAATTAAAGTAAGGAGCTATTTGAAGTGTTTCTTTTCATATGTCTTTAACGATGGTCATAAGGCTACACGTTCCCATTCAAGTTGTCAAGATAATGCTAACCTCTTTTTAGAGGTGGACATCCAGTGGTCTGAGCCTGTGTGGATGCTTTGTTCCTCTAAACATAAATGATGCTCATATAGACCATAGTGTTTTTTCCTATGCTCTACCAATGTGCTCTCAGTTCTCCTTCTTCTTTTCCCCTGCCCAGGTTGCACCTTTTTTCGCACATGCTGATTTTTCCAGTTGTGTTTTTTCCGTGAGAGTAGCTACCACCCTTATGTGATGTACTGCTTTCGTAACATTGGCAAAGCACCCAAAAAAAATTAGTTTGAGACCTCCACACGCAGACCTGAATATTTTTGCTCCTCAGTTTAAAGCTGAACTAAGTGTGAACTTAAAGCTGGATAACCAGTGACCTGCATTTTATGTATTTGTCTCAGATTACAGCAGCCACCTTCGTATATTAAGAACAAAGTTGGTTTCCTCATGATTATATTGTACCTGTCATTATGTAGGAAGCCCTGCCCTTTCTTTAGAAGTGAAATCATTAGATTCCATGTATTTTAATTGGGTGAGTCATTTCATTTCAATCCTGCTGCTAGAGCACATGTCTGTTGTGTCTAATGTAATTTCCACTTAATGGGGCCAACAGTAACAGTACCAGTAGCATGAAGTCCGTTATAAATAGTATGTCTACAGTATTCACAATATATTATTTCCGAAGCTTCACCATGAGTTTTCAAAGTAAGAATACTTGCATTATTTATTTCATTTTCCTATGATGGAGAGGGTTATATGTTGAAGTAAACTTTTACAAGAGATAGCCTGTTTGTATCCTGGTGATCTGAATTACAATGAGTTGATAAAAACTTGTCAAAAGAGAAGCTTGTCACCATCACCACTGTGCTCCTTCTTTACTGGTGTTTGTTCTTGTCTAGCTCTGTGGTGAGGCAGTCTAGGGAGCTAAACTGACAGAAAACTCTGAAGTGTTCATTTGGTTTCCTGACCCAGAGTACCACACACCAGATGAACATGGGTGTGAGCACCGAGCATGTGGGAAGCAGCAAAGGAGGCAGCTGGGAGAGGGGAAACAACCATGGGTCTGGCAGCAGCTGCCTGCTGGGTTCACTCAGCCACATGGTCAGTCTGCACCCTCAAAACCTCAAAGTAGTTCAGCAGTTTTGTCTCTTGTGCCTGGAGAAGGGCTTTAGTGAATCCAGTTTAGGATTACTTAAGAAAAAAAGAAAACCACCAAAAACTTAATAGGTTATACATATATACTTAGCATTGTATCTTTTTACCTAGGCTGCTCTCAGAAATGGGCCTCTGAAATTTGTCCTTTTAGAATCTTTGAAATTCAGAAATGAGTTGACTGAGATGCTTAAAGAATCAAAGGCAGTATCTCTTCATAACAGGTTACTTCCACAAGCTTCTAAGAATAGGATCACCTCTTACCTGTTTTAAGGGTGGGCTTTTTTAACATATATTTTTACTTCTGTGCTTATTGAGTTCTTGGCCTTCCTGGCTTCCTACAATGCTACACTTGTATGCCTTGAGTGAAAAGCTGATTATAACCCAGTGCTCGTGAACAGCAGCTCTTCACTGCTGTCGCTGAGTTGGTGAGACTGACAGCTAAAGCAAAAGGCTGCCTGTCCTTCAAGCTGAACTAGGTGTGAACTTAAAGTTGGATAGCCAAATGGATTATTTGACCAATATTTCTGCCAGAAGAGTCTTAGTTCTGTGAATAAATCTGTTAGTCCAGTTTCTCTAGTAATTAGGAATTAAGTTCTTACACTGGTAATCTGCTGTTGCATTTTAGTTAGATACCCAGTTCTCAATACAGAAGTTTTACTGAACAGTCACGTTTAATGTTACTGATAAGAGAACATACCAACCTACATTAGTCAGTCCTTTTGAGGGTTGATTCTGCTTGTTGTATTTGATCGTGAGAATTTGATTTTTGTTGTTACTCAGCTTTTCTAGCTTTAGAAGCTGAGGTGTGACCCTGCGTGTTTAATCTATTGGTCTTTTTAGTGGGGTAAGAGGGGGGGAAGAAGGTTCGTACTATGTGCAAATCTCTGCTGGATATTCTCCAGGCTCTCATTTTTGTATTTCAGTCACTGACTTGTGTGCTGTTTGTCTTTGTGGGTGCTTCAGAGGTTTTCTTTTTTTGGGGGGGCCTACAGACAACCTACTGTTCATGGTGAAAACATGAAAAGGATGTTTGCCCCAGAATCTCTGCTGATGCTTCATGCTTGAGCTTCAGCATCCTTGGAGGAGCTTAAATGTGCTGGGTGCTTCCAGGTTTCTGTATTTCAGCTCTTGTTCTTTTTTTCAGGGACTGACCATGCAGCTTTATGAAAATTTAACATTGTTATGCTTGTATGGTTTATTTTAGATGGTAAGAGACTTAGATCTCAAAGCAGTAGTATGTCCGTATAAACATCTTCCCTTGCCTCACTTCCCTTACTGGTTTTGACAGTTTTGGCATATGCTCAGTTCTATAAACTATACAGGAAGCTGTTACTTCTAAGCAGCCTGTGCAGCACATAGTTATATTGGCTTTAAGTGCTCAAAGTAGCTTGAAAGCAATGGGAAGACTGTTTCTGGTAATGATGTAGATGAGCAGGAAACATGTCATTAATTCTAAAGACCCTTCAGATAACTTTCAAATATTAATTAGCTTTTGATTCTATAAAGTCCTTTTAAGCTGAAGGACCTATTTTAAACCTACATGGTACAGCAGTTACTGAAGTTACTCTTATTTGCTCGTGGATGCTCCACTGCTTGCCAAATAGCAGTTCTTGAGGCATGTCTTGTGGTTTACCTGAAGGTACTTTTTCAAAGAAATTTCAGAGTTAAGTAACCTGTAACAACAGCGTGGAATTCCAATAAAGAAGTGTCTTAAAAGGCAGAGGTTTAGTGGCATCTTAAGAAGCTGGCAGTGATTGACTGTCTTGCAGTAATGCTAAATAAGAGGTCTCCATAAGGATGATAGAGAAGCCCTTGACTGAAACTAGTTTCTACATGGGATGGTAAATATTCTGCTTTCTAACTACTGCTCTGAGAGCAACTACAGTTACTTTGGAAACATTTAAATACAGAATTGTTGGAGATAACTGCTGTAAATAGTAAAAATTAAACTGAAAAATCTTCTCCCAAGCTTTCAAAAGCCAGAGCTGTTTTAATTTCCAGTACCTGAATAAAAGGCAGAAGACAGCATTCTGTCCCTTTGTTTCAGGAGGCTAAGTTAGAACTGAGTACAAGTTCATCATGCTTTTAGTTACTGAGGTATCTGATTTAGAGTAGATTTGTACTGCAAGAGGCTCAAGAAAGAATGATTTTGAGGAGCATTTGCAGAACTGCCTGTTGTCTTGGTATTTCCAACTTCAAGACAGCACCTGGTGTGCTGCTACAGCCCAGTAGTGAGCTCTGGTCTCAGAGGAAGCCCTTAGTGTTGCTGATTCTTGAAGGGATACAATATAGCCTTGTGTAATCCAACAGTCAGCTGTCCTGACAACCTATATAGGCCAGAAACAACTGGGAATGTTTTTCTGTGGACAGGGAGGAAGAAGGAGTGAGGGGGAACTCTGTCAGATTAGGGAAGGAAAAAAATAAAATCTTAATTTGACAAGATAAAGAGACCTTTCTTCCTTTCAAACCAAAAGGTGTGGGCAAGCTGCAAGCAAGTTCCCTTCTGGATGGCACAGTTAGACTTTGGTTTCAGTCTCAGTTAAAAATTTACATTTCATAAAACAACACTCCTAAATTAAACAGCAGTTTTACATACCTCCCTTTAAGCAAGTATTATGGTACAACTGGCAAAAAATTTGCCATGAAACTGAATGCAGCTTATTTAGTCATCTTGCACTTCATTAATTTCTGCAATCATTCTTAGAGTGATGGTGATAAGAGTACAAGTACCATTCTTCCTATGGGCTGCAAGTACTTCTATAAGCAGTATAAATGGCTTGATTTCTCTGATTTTTGTAACTTAGACATTTTTGTCTTGTTTATGCATGTCATATGTCAGTGATATCTTGTATGAACTTGAACGTCAGTTTCTGTGCATTTCTACTTGTCACTGCTACCATTGTTGCAGGTGTAAAAACTCTATCAGTGCCACAAGAGGCAAGGTAGTAATGAAGCATCCTCTCGGTCATGGTGTGCTGTACTGCTTGCCTCTATGGAAAAGCATGTTACTATCCATGGTAAAAATCTACAAAAACTGATGTTCTAGATGGATGCAGTTTAGGGACTAATCAGTATTCTACAGATAGAGAGGAAACAAACTGCAGAGTTAGCTGCAGTGTTAGACTTCCCGCTGGGAATTTCCTGACCTTTTCCTCTTCCTTCCTCCCTCAGAACATGTATAGCAAATAGAGCAACTTAAGCACTGGGGGAGGTGGCACCCAAAGGCAGAAACAGTAAGAGGCCAGAGTAACCTTCCGTTAAAAACAGCTGACAACATTCTGACCAATCTTCCCAGCATCCCTGTCGTACCACCACAAATACTGGCAGCAGGAGAGATGTCTCAGACAGCTATGTCAGTATGAAGTGGGAGGAAGGCTCTTTAAATAACTAGAGTGAGCCTTATTCCCTGACTGTGTCAACATTGAGTTGTTATTTCACACTCTGAACAGGAAAAATTAGTCAAGTAATTGTGTGGCAAGCAAGTGACAAAATGAAATAATTTTTTGCTTTTTCTAGTTGCTGAATCTGTTGTAGAAAGCAGCAGATACTTTCCTTGTCATTTTGCATTTCTAGTCAAAAACCTCCAAGCAATAGATGAATATCAGTACAAGACGAATAATTTTGTTAAAACTTGGGGAGTAGCACTCCATTGAGTCACTGGAGTAGTCCAAAACAACGCTTGTCTATGTCTTGGTTTTGGAGTATCTGCGTTTTGAGGGGGCTAAGGCAGCATTCATGCCTTCCCTTCTCATTGTTAATGTTAGCATACTTTTTGGCTAGTGTGCGTAATCCAGTCCCAAAAAGTCTGCCTTACTCTTACACTACATAGCTTATATCGTCTGTCTCTTCTTATTCCAGGTGAATAGAAGGTTTTGTGGTACTAATTCAATGGAATAGAATTTCAGTTAGTTAGGATTGCCTCAAAGCCCTTTATGATCCTAGATAAATCCATACAACTATTTTTCTCTTCCATATTTCCCCAGCACGAAGAGGGAACGTTTGTAGTTTTATAGAAAAGCAGACTGTTAGTGTTCAGGTTAGCATTGAAAATTGGCAACAGTTCTTGGCTTTTGTGAGGATTTGCCTTTTGACAAATTATTAATCTGGAATTGCAGCTATCTCCTTAGAGGTTTCCTTGTCTATAGATCAGATTCTGTCCTTGCTAGCATAATTTGTGGTTAATCTAAGCATTTTCCGTGCAGTTTCTGGTCTTTGAAGTAGCCATCTTTAGCCTAGTCAAGAGTAGTGTGTGCTCGCAGCCCGGAAAGCCAACTGTATTCTGGGCTGCATCAAAAGGAGCATGGCCAGCAGGTCGAAGGAGGTGATCCTGCCCCTCTACTCTGCTCACATGAGACCTCACTTGGAGTATTGTGTGCAGTTCTGGTGTCCTCAACATAAAAAGGACATGGAACTGTTGGAACAAGTCCAGAGGAGGGCCACAAGGATGATCGGGGACTGGAGCACCTCCTGTATGAAGACAGGCTGAGAAAGTTGGGGCTGTTCAGCATGGAAAAGAGAAGGCTGCGTGGAGACCTCATAGCAGCCTTCCAGTATCTGAAGGGGGGCTTATAAGGATGCTGGGGAGGGACTCTTCATTAGGGACTGTAGTGATAGGACAAGGGGTAATGGGTTAAAACTTAAACAGGGGAAGTTTAGATTTGATATAAGGAGGAAGTTCTTTACTGTAAGGGTAGTGAGGCACTGGAATGGGTTGCCCAGGGACGTTGTGAATGCTCCATCCTGGCAGTGTTCAAGGCCAGGTTGGACAGAGCCTTGGGTGACATGATTTAGTGTGAGGTGTCCCTGCCCGTGGCAGGGGGGTTGGAACTAGATGATCTTAAGGCCCTTTCCAACCCTAACTATTCTATGGTCCTATGTGGCCTTATGTTTCTGGGCAATTCAGTCCCTTTTTTTCCATACTGTTGTACTTTGTTTGCTTTACTGCTCTGAAAACTAATTAGTAGCAAAACCACAATCTACTGGATGCTTCTGCTCTGTTTGCATCCACGCACATTCAGGTTTCCATTCTTCGGGAGTATTTCTCCCCAGAGCCAATTACGCCTGCTGTAACTAGTCTTCTAGTTCAGTGGTTTCCCTTGCAAAGTCATTTTTGTCTTTTTTTTTTTCTTTTAAGTGTTCTCACCATAGGGTAGCAGTATCTGATGACTTAACCAGTACTAAACACATATTATACTACTTGCTGGGATGCATTAATGCTTTTGTTCAGTGAAAAGGTGCTAGAAATGAAGTAGCTGTCAAATAAGAATAAAGAAGATGTCTTTTACCCAACTTCCAAGGTTTTCTTCGATTCACCTGTTTTTAATTAAAAGCTGCTATTGGACTACGAAGCATGATGTGAAGAGGAAGAAAGCAAATACAAGATGATAAAGTTGCCAGTAATTCTAAGAGACAGTAGAGATGAAAGTTGACTGAAGAATTGCAGGAGGTTGCAGGTTTAAGTAGCAGAAGGTTCAATGTAAATGTATGGAAAGTGGTACACAGAGGAATGTGCTTCTAGGCTTTGCATGTGAGGCATTTGTCTCTGATCTGGCTACTGTAATAATAGAAATAAGTCTTTGAGCTGCAGTAAGACTGTATCTTGTCAACACTGAGAATTATAGTCTAAAAAGCAGGGTGTTAGGAATAGAAAAATATATGGTTCTGCCCTTGTACAAAGCTATGGTTTGAATACTGCATGTAGTTCTGATCTGGTTTTCTGGAAGGGTATATAGTGGAGCTAGACAAAACAAACAAAATAATCAAAGGAGGACTGTTTAAAAGTGACCAAAGGTGGCAACATCATCAGACTACCTAAGACAAACTCTTCAGCTGGGAAAAGAGATGGCTATGGTAGAATACAGTAAAGTCCTATAAAAATCACAAGGGGCAGGGAAAACATCAACAGGTAGTGATCATTCAGGATTTGCGACCATGGACAATGAGGATCATCAAATGAAACCAGCAGATGTCATGTTCAAAACAAGTAAAAGCCTGTTTTTTTATTCTACAATGTGCAGTTGAGCCATTGATAACATTGCAGCAAAATACTATTTGTGGTGAGTTTAGTTTGCATTACTTTAGACAGCAACTGGACAGAATAATGAAAGAAGCCTGTTAGAAAGTTTAACTACAACACCACCAGCTTTGGCTTAGAAAGACCTCAAGCTGCAACATGCTGAAGGCTTGGAAAGTATTCTGGAATAATACCATTACCCTTTCCCCAGGCAATGGTAACAGCAGGATGCTGGGCTGTAAGTACTGTACCCAGTACAGTGGTTGTTACCTGCCTGAAGAATCCCAGTTGTCAGCTAGTTGACTTGCTTTTGGCATTCTTAAGCGTTCTGCTAAATCCAAGAGGCAGAACTTGCTTTTCCTGTCATACTTCCTTTAAATATTCCATAGTTTTGATGTTATCAAAAAGTACTTGTACGTAAAAAATAGTCTCAATGCCTAAACTTTACAGTAGATGCTACTCTTGTAGTAGTGGGTGTACATAAAATGCATGTTTGTACTTTACCTGCATAAAATTCCTTCAAGTTGTACACATTGGATGGTCCTACCCTCCAGTTAATTATTTTTAAAATACTTTATTATTGTGTCAAAAAATATCAGATCTACTGAGTAATATCCATCACAAACCTGCTACATAAGCATTTTCAATCCAGATCCACTTAACTTATTCATAGTCTTTGTATATTTATTTACAGTTATCCTTCTTTGTAATAAAACTGATCTTTTTACTACACCAGCAAGTCAAACAGTGACTTTTCTGTAGCTTTGATTACTTTTAGGATAGGAGTATTGAACTTGCTCAGTCTTACTGTAGTTTCTTTTCCTCCAAAGCTGTATTAGTTCTGCTATGACCCAGAAAGAACCTTTCCAAAAATGTTGTTTCAGTGAGTACATTCTTGTCTTAATATTGGGCTCAGACACATGGGGACTAAACACCGCTGTTCGATTTGAAAATGCAAATGTAGTGACACAGCCTGATACTGCAGAGCTGTCGATGCTGAGCTGGGAATTCTCCTCCTGCTGAGGCTGGGGTTCATGTTACCATGGTTATTTAGCAGCTGTTGGGAATGGCGCTTGTGAATGGAGCCCCTTGTCTGGCCAGTGGAGCCAATGACAAGTGTCTGGGTTTCACCGACGGGAAGTGGCACAGCAGCCAGTAGCTAAGTTTAGTGCAGTGGATGTTTCTCTGACTTCATATTTGCACAATCACACTGCCCCCCCCAAGTTAATTAGCCCATAGTGCCGAGAAGGAGCAAGACAGCTAGACCTCCCTCAGCCAGGGCTCAGCTGAATGTCAGACTCGGATCTCCTGACAAGCATCCACAGTAAGAGTTTACCCTGGTTCTGAAGTTAACAAGACAGCGTGCAATTTTTGGGCAAGTACTCGTGCTAAAGCTCATCTTTTCTTGGAGGAAAGGAAACACTGGTTTATTTTCTAAGACAAACATATTTCAAAGAAGGCAAGATCACAAGAGTATTCTAGTCAAACGAAGTAAATATTTTAAAAAGGAAAACCCATTCTTTGTTCAAGAGAAGAAAATGGCTGTGGACGATGGCTTGAACAGCATATTGGCTGCTGACAAATGAGATTGATAGTTTTGTGATGTATTTTTAGCTAGAGAATTTTTTTAAAACCAGAAGTACTGTGTAGCTTTGGCAGTTGCTGCATGTTCAGTGTGGGTGGATGGAACTGAGAAGTTGCATCTGTGCTAACAAGCATTTTGGGATTCCATTAAAAAATTAAACTCATGTACTGGAAACTGAAGCTATATCAGCTCACCTGGGGAGCTCTGCCTTCCAAATATCCTCCAAAAGGTAAGCAGTGCTGCCTTGCCTGTCCAGGGCACTTGGCAAAATAATTACTTGGACGTCAAGATGTGACATCAACTCAAATTTGAGATGTTAGATTGACATTTTCATTCACTTCTGACATTACGAGTTAGTGCTTTAGTTTCTATCCTCTCCTTCCAAGTTTTTCCTCTAACTAGAAAACCTAAAAATAAATTTCAAAAGGCCAACTGATAAATGGTTTAATGTGGTAATTGTTCCAGGTGCTGAGTCTAAGGAGAGTAGCTAATACTGTAAGACTTCTAGATGTAATTATGTCACTTGGAAAGCAGTTGGGACATTTATGCCATGCTAACTCAAAATCTCATCAGTTAGTGCTTTACATCTGCAAAATAAACCTCTCACCAGCTAGACTTCATTAGTGTAGATATTTCTGGCTTGCTTAAGGGTCAGTTGAGCCATGATTTTTCAAGTAGTCCTTTTGCAGAAGAGCTCCTACTTCAAATGTTTGTCTTAAGGCTGTGAGTAAATAGCTGTTCATTTGATTTGCTTAGAAGTAGATAATATCTTGACTTTGATGTGGCCAGTAGTAACAACTCCTCAGGAATTCTGTTGTGGACTACAGTTCACTCCATTAAGCAACTCCTTTCCAAAGTACTGATTTTAAAAAAGTGCTAAGTGACTTGCTGTAAGATGTCAGAATGTTTGGTCATCCCACCTTTCCTAGAGAGGGACTGGGTGACCTAATCCTCCTTACTCTTCAGACTGGAGAGTTTTTACTGGAACTTACGGTGACAGAGGGAGAATGTCAAATAGACTTTTGATCTACATATGTGCAGTTTCCCTAAATCTTTGCAATTCAGGTGTTCCTTCATTGCAGTCCTTTCCCTAAAACTGTCATTGTGGGGGTAGTTACTGTCCACTATAGGCAGAATTCTGAGGAACGAAGATCTGAAGTTCATCACCTCAGTACTCAATGGAAAGAGGTATGTAATACAGAGTATCTGAAGTTGGTAGTCTATTTGCTTGTTTCTAGAGAGCGCTTGCAAAGCTGACTAGCTTTACTGGAGCTGAACAAGTCCTTAGAAATTAAGGTAACAAACACTTTGCTGCAGCATTCAGGATTTTGCAAAGATGTTACATTTGTAGCTTTTTGTTCTAAAATGTTTCGTGTATATAATTTTAATGGCATTAAGATACATCATCCTGTAAAGGATGTAAAAGGATTCCTGAAAAGGAAGGTGTTTTTCTTATTATCTGTTGTGCTGTTGGGTTTTGATTCCTCACCCAGAGGCACATTCAAAGAAGTCAGATTGGTGCTTTGTGTGAATTCTGGTGCTTCTGGCCATTCCCGGTACCTTTGACAGGAAACATCCATTGCATCTTTTAGGTCCAGCTCTCCTGTGCTCACATGAGTTCATCACCTTAAAGTGTTTTTTAATTGCACCTAAAAACCTTCATAACTTTGCTAGCTGCATTTATCCCAGAGTAAGTTGCCTGCTGGTGTTCTGAAAGGACAGTGAATCTTAGAGGTCATGAGAGCCGGCCTATTGAGTTAGCAGCATTTGCACTGAAGATGATCAATATTTCATCTACTTTGAAATTCTCTCTTAAAACAGCAGTGCTACCAAATGGTTCAGTAGAAGGTTTGTTTGCTTACAGCCTGTACAGTTGTTGATCTTTGAAGAGATTTATGCACCTTGCATTCAACAAGGAATGAAATGAAGATTTTCAGATGAATACTTTGGAGCTTAAACTTGATTTATTTAATACTGGATTCTGCACCAAAAAAAGATATTTCTTTATGAGAAATTAGTTGAGGAAAAAAAATGGGAAGTACTACATTAGGTTGATGTTGGAGGAAATGGTATATATATGTGTCACTGACATCAGAGCAAAGAAACAGGCTAAGAGATGCCTCTATTTGGTAGCATTAACAACAAAGCAAGAGGATAACTGGAACCAGTGAAACAAAATAAGTCTACTCCAAAGAGGAGAGGTGTATGGAGAGCTTTTAGGTTTCTCCATATACTTCTCTCTCTGATACCAAAGATTACTTTAATTAACATTTGCTATGTCAGATATCTTTTGATAATTGAGGTAAGGTGGTGCTGCCAGCTTGGCTTGAAACATTTCTTTTTATATGATGTGAGCTGTTCATGATGCAATTTTGTCACTGACTCTGAAGTCTCCTTCTATTCTGTCTCTCCCAGCCTGGTGCCATAAATAGAAACCTGTTCCTTGCCCATCCCAAGTTCTTGGCTTGGAGCCGTATTTCTTGACTTTAGTCAGTGGGTTGTTTACAGTACTTAAACCTTGCACCACTCTGTGGGAGGCCCAAAGACTAGATGGATCTGTGCTTAGTTCAGGCAAACCACCTTATTAAGAGTCTGCTTGCTTGCTGGAGAGGAACACCTAAGAATGGCATTTAGTTAGGCTGCCTGCATTTTACCAAAGCCATATGTGAGCTGTCTAGCCCCTTTAAACTAGTGTTTTTCATGGCCGCATGTATGTGAGCAGAAAGACTAGGTGGTCCACTTAGGTAAGGGATAAAGTCTGTTACAGGGTAAGGAAAGTTCATAGGTCTGCTTCTATGCTACCACATTATTAGACAGGAAGAACTTGGCCTGTTTAGCATCGGTTTGCTTTTTAGTATGCACTTTGCCTTGAGTATTTTTGGTTGGTAGGAAGTGCTGAGACTTAGCTTCAGAAACAGAGCTGCTGTAGAACTTGATACTATTCCAGTCATGTCAGCAAAATAGGAAGCCCGCTTGCTGCTGTGTTATCAATTTTGTTTCCTCTTATTCATTAAGGCAGGAATCCTCCCACTAACAAGCTGGTTAAAGATCTTGAAGTCTAGTGATGTACGTTTTGAAGATGCAGTGGAAAGTAGAAGTTACACTAATGGTTGTTAGTTACTGGATGGCCTATGCTCCAAGTTGACCAAACTCTATTATTTGGTAGTTTTAAATGCAACTATATAAAATGAGTCTGCATGTAAAATAGTGCATTGATATTTATATTGGCATTTAATTTGAGAACTCAAAGTGAAAAAAGTGGAAGAAGTGGCATATGCAGAGATCTTGGTGGCCTTGTATGCTTGTGTCCCTTTGTGAAGGGAGACATGCAAGAAGCCAGAAGATAGAACACCATGTATTGTCTATATAATGTACAGACACGTATACATACAGCTTATGGGTTTTGCGGCAAAATGAAAGATAACGGATTGAGACTGTATGCAATAACTAGTACTTACCCCATAACCCTTTCTTTGTCAATTCCTTCCATTGACAAACCAGTCACTTTGGCCTGCTGCCAACGCCAAGTACCTTTCAGGGCTGTATTTCCATTTACATGTTTTAGGGACACTGGCAGTTGGTTCGGAAATTTAAAATACAGAAAGTCTTTTTAGGAGCTCCCTGAGCTATACATTTCAAAGTAGCGTAGTCAGCAAGATTTTCTTTTGTTCAACTTTTTCCCATTGCTGGAAGAACTAGAGAAATGCTTTTAAATGGATGACTTAAGTTGTACAGGAAGGGTAACCACTCTTGGGAAACAGTTTTGAAGAGCACCACAGGGAATAGTCTAAAAAGCTGGGAAGAGCTGCTGTGCCTGAAAAGTGGATTCTTTCACCAAGGAGGTTGAATATACCAGAATTAAGATTTTATGTTGTGCACTTACTGTGAAGGGAGTAGACCAGGATGCAGATGTGGTGGATGGAGATGTTGAACTGATGGCCTACAGTGTAGAATAACTATCTAGGAAAATCAGTTGTAAAATAAATAATGCTCATCTAGAAGGTAGAAAGATGCCCAAGTTCATTCTGCTTGGGTTTATTTGACAGGACCTTATCAACTGCTTCACACTGTGCAGCGACATTCTGTGTCCTTCCCACTGAGAAACACCTTCAGGAGGGTGGCTGGAAGGGTGCAGGCTCAGAATTGCCCTGTAACAGGAAGCTTACATCCCAAGTGTTACTTATCCATAACACCAGTGCTGGCCACTGCTTGATTCCCATCAGGAGCTCATTAACAGATCAGCCAGCCATTAGGCTTTCGCGAAGGATACTCTTCTGACAAAGGCTAAAACTGATAGAGTCAATAGATACCTTTGCAAGTTACATTATTAATACAACCTATCTTTCTACTAGTTCTTCTGTGTTCCAAATACTGATTACTCATCTGTTATATTTTAACTAACAAGTAAATTTGTTATTTTAACTAAGGTTATTAACTGTAACAGCTAAGAGTAATTTAGCTACAAATCCATACATGGCTTGCCATTTTCTGGTACCATTTCAGCAGTGTGTTACAAAACTCATGCACATTTCTGAGGTTACGCTGTCTTTCTCTACAAATCCAACTTATTCTTTGTGTATTAACGGATCCACAAGGTTGGTACAAATAACAGTGTAATGAAGAGTATTTTGAGCAAATAAGAAGGGAGAAAACAGTAAAACAAAGAGGCAGAAACACAGAAGAAAAGATAAGCCTAAGAGCTCTTAAGTAAAGGCGTTGCAACCTCTGGCTACTAGGTAGCATGCTGCAGAACTTACTGAGCTTGGTTTTGGATACGGAAGAAAAAAGGTTACTCAGTTGTCAGAACTTTACAAAGACAACACTATGCAGGTAGTCAGCCTAAGTTATTTTCTTTTTCTAGTTACTTTTTCCACATACATTGGGGGTTGGTGGTAAGGAACATAACTTATGTCACAGGCCATATAAGTGAGAGCAATTCCCCATCACCACAGGATACCCATGGTTTTGTTATAGTGTTTTTCCACAGCCTTACAAAATACAAGTATTTGGAATAAGTCAGGTTGCTCATTTCTTACCTTCAGCCTGATGAGTCCTTATCACATGGTGCAGCTGCCTTTCTTACAGAGCAGTGGAGTTAATGAATTGTAGAAATGCTGTTTGGTTTTGGTCTTCCCCCTTGGTGAGCTTTGACCACTCCTCTCGCTTCCCCACAACAACTCAACAGTTGGCTTCCCTCTGCCTGCTCCCTTTATACCCCTCTGCAGGCCTACCACCATCCCAGGTGTGAGAGTGCCACGGTGATTTCTTGTTCTTTAACCCTTCCTTGTCCACATGTTAGGAGGAGCCTGTCCTGGTACAAACCATACAGTACAGCCTTTCTAAAGCACTAAGGCTTTTGAAGAATTCATCCAACACATCTTACGGTTTTTGAGAGGTAAATTTGATGGTGCCCTTTTGGCGAGTTCCTGACTCTTAGTAGTCAGCAAATACACGGCTCCCATTGGGTGTACTGTACTGCCCTTGCTTTCTCTTTCTTTCTGAAATCCTGGAATGTTCAAGAGTGTTTACTTGCTCAGTGCTTTACATCTCTTAGACATATATATTTTCACTAACGCCATTTCCTGTTGATTCATCTAAGTAATGCTCCAGCAATGGTATGTGGAGTGGAAAAATGAATCAATCTGGGCAGTCTCCTTAATGGGTGATCTGTTTTGTAATTTGTACAAAGGAATTTCTCCAAGGAAACTGTTTGCTTTCTTCCCAAACACTTTGTTGCCTAATTCTGATCGGAACAAAACTCTGTCTTTATAGCTCATCTCAAAATTGTTTCAACTTGCAGTCCAGTCCCCACATCCTCTTTCTTGTTTGTTCAGCGTTCCCTGGGAAGCTCCACCCTCACTTCCAGCTAATAACCACGTTAACCCACAGCCTGATTTCCCCAGTTCCTCCTTTGCCTGCTTGGCAACACTTGCTTTTTCATTGGCCACCAGCCTTGCAAGCAGGGATTGACTGCACGTGGTTGTGTTTGTGCTGGCAGTGGCAGTCCAGGACTTCTGGTGTCAAGCAGCCTCATCTGCTTGCTATGAAGCACAGCATGATTGTGGGGACGGTCCTCTTCCAGTCTAGCAGCTATGGCAAAGAGGGCAAGCTGCTCTGTTGCCTTGGCAAGGAAGCCTCTGAGCCTGGCATGAATTTCACAGGTATGATGCTCAGGAATGTAATGCTATGCTGTCCCTTTCCTCTATTTCTCCAAGTGTTTCAAGAAGGATGTGGGTCTTCTCAAATCTACCTTTGCCTTGTAGTATGAGACCAGCCACAGGCAGGACTGAGATTGCCTGGTTTTATCTGGGTTTGGGGATTATTGAAATGCTTTATGAGCAGTTACACAGTTGGTATTTCAGAAATAGAGACCACTTCAGCCATAATATGACTCTAGAATTAAAGGTTTAGCATATACTACGTCCTGCTTCTGAGCCAAACAGAATAGTAATTGCAGTGTTGGCAACACAGGGTAGGGGACAAAACACCCCTTACATCTTGGCTGAATAGGAAAAGCATTTGTATCCAGAGGGAAGCAAATGGTATTGTGGGAACAAAGAAAAGGAAGGAGATGGATGAAGCATAACCTCCTTGCATGGCCGTGTATTACTCGTGCACTAAATGATGATGTAAGTTTTCCATTGTATAGGAAATTAAAGTGGTAGTATATGATTTATGGTTAGCCTTTAAAAGGAGCTAATATAAAACAGAACTTCCCAGCTCATTTCCGTACTCTTGGTGTGGATAGAGCTTGCAGACTATTCAGCTGGAAGAGAATCACTTGTGATATGATTTGGTGATCTTAGTTTCCTTAATGAGGTTTATGTGACCATCATGTTTCACTGACTGTCCATAACCTTACATACTGGATAGTATAGACCCACACTGTATTGAGCAGTTATTGTGTAGTAATAACCTGCAATAGGTAAAGTCCTAAAGACCTGGTAAAGTCCCCTTTAGTAGCTATTGGATAACCTTTACAGTTACTTAAGAGTTCGAGTCACTCTAAAATGAAAGTGAAGGAAGTTGGTGAGACATGAACTCTTAAAAGCATTTGCTTTTTAGGTAATGTGATTTTTAGGTAAGTACTGTAGCTAAGTGAGTGAAGCTCTTCATCAAACATTAACTTCTGCTGGCTTTTTCTGTACATAAAGTGGGTGTTAAGAACATGTGCCAGCCTCCCAGGCATTCCCGAGGAAGTGGTGGTAGTCCCACACCTGCTTTGAATCTTTGCTGGCAATCCAGCACAGCACCACAAATGGTTTCACGTGGGCAGAGCTGCTCAGTGCTGAGCAGCAGGTGGCATTCTGCTGGTTTTGCCTTGGCTGGAGTGCCCGCTGGGGGACTCAGCATGGGCATGCTTAGCTGGTCATGGGATTTACTGCAGCACCTCTGAAGCTAAGTTGATACTGGGCCACTTCAGGCTTACCTATCGAGTGCATCATTACATGCTCAACTCTGTGCTATTAAGTAGGGGTTGGATGCTTAGTTCATGAACTTTTCTGGCTTGAGAAAGATACTTAACGTATGTTTTGGTTTAGAATAAATGCATATATTTCTATTTAAAACCTTTCACATTTCAGCAGATATGTAATTGAAAGTAAGAAGTTATTTAAACATCATTAAGATATTTTGGAGCTGAAAGGTCAGATATTTTTTGGAAACATTGTCTACTTTTGTGTTTGCTCCTTGGCAGAGATGCAGAAGTCAGATTTCTTGTATAGCACATTTGCAGAGCGACTTTGCTTAAGGCACTGAAACACTCTAACACAAGTCACTGTAAGAGTATAAAGAATGCATTATTTAATTAAATTTGTATTTTTGCTCCATAAAGAGAGCTGTATTTAGGAGCTAATGTTCTTTCCTGGTGCTTGACAACTGGACATGTATATGCACATACTCAGTCCTAAAAAGTTACGGGGGGATGTTGGCAGCTATACTGAAATGTAGGTAGCTGAGCAGGTGTTGGGATTTCCTCTTTTTTCCATGGTAAAGCCAGTCTGAATGATGTATTGTAAAACTAATTGCAGTTGATAGTTAGGAATAGGAAGTGTATGTCAACATTGCATCTGCAAACAGCAAAATCAAAGAAGTGACATTTTGGTAGTTTAGTCACTTCTGTTCTTGCTAGGAAAACCCTGATAAGTGGGCTACTTTGGCAGGGCTCAGAAGGTAGGTTGTTAAGTAATTGCAAGTTGAGCAGGTTATACGAGCAGTTTAACCCTGAATAATTACCGGAAATACTGTCAAAAGCCTTAGCTTTTGTATTTCAGAATACCAATACCTTAGATTTAGTCTAATCCTAAATCAAAAGCCTTAGCTTTTGACACACACTTAGCTATGTGTTTAAAAGCAAAACTGAACAAACCTCAACCATTTACTTTCTCATGTACCTACAATATGAAAACCCCCTACGTCCTCATTTTTCAGGCTTGAGCTCTGTCCTGTGACACAGATTTGGCATATGTTTGCCTATTACTTGGCACAGGCCTCTTCCTGTTTTGTGTCTCACTAACTTCCCAGTTTTCCCGTCCTCTATTACATTTGAGTTCTTTGTTCTCTTTTAAAGTGCGTTATAGACTCGCTCTTGCTCATGAATGTAAATCTCATGGGAGTGCAGGGAAGGGGTAGTCACATGCGTGCGTTCTTTGGCAGTGGTCTGCTTAAAAACGTCCTAAGCCTTACTTCTCAGCCCCTCAGAAATGAGTCATAGCAATGCTTGTAAAGCAGAGAAAGCCTCAGGTTTTTTAAAGAGGACTTTTCATGTCTGGTGCTTTTAATGAAATCTCTTTACCATGTAGATTTCCAGAGTTGAGTTCAACAAGAGAATTTGGAAATACATACTGGGACAGGAATTTGGTGTCATTTCTGCCATCAGAGAAAATATTTGTATCTTTACATCTTCTTATTTTTTTGCCCCCTAGGGCAGCCCATATGTATTAAACCTCATCATTGCTCTTTTCTCATATCTTAATATTGAAATTTATTTGGCTCTGTGTTCCCAGAAACCCTCTCTCTGGGTTCAAAAGCCAGTGATGGTCTTGGCATAGTGCTTGTGTGAAGAATTCAGACAGTTTTGCTTTTTACTACTGTTCTTTCCAAAACCTGTGCATTTACATTGTTTTCGTCATCACAGGAACTGTGGGGACTTTTTTCTTTTGTCTATAAAACAAGTCTGATTCCTCCCCCCACTCCCTTGAACTATCAAGTTTGTATCAGTTGTCCATTGAGTCAGCAAAACAGAGCTGCCTGGGAATTCAGAAACACTACTGCTACGTATCTGGCATCACTTTTACTGCTTTCTGTCCTTGTCAGTTTTCCACCTCTTATTTACACAGTCTTGAAATGTATTGCAAATCACCCTCATTCTTGTTAATGCTACATCAGTTACTGTCCTAACCTGTAGATCTCATTTGTGTCATGATTCAGTCTGTCTTACCTGTATTTATGATGTTGGCTTCAGATCGAGGCTATCTATTTCAGCCACAGAACCAATAAAAACATAAACCACAATATTTCAGCATCAGAAGGTTTCTTTCACTACTTCACATAATCAAAAAAAAAAAAAAAAGTACTTTTTACTTCACCATTTTTTATCTATAAATGTTTAAATCTTTTCAAATAGAAGTGTATATAAATGGAATATATGTAATACAATAAATACTAAATAGAAATTTTATATATACAGCTTGCTACTTGGTATCTAGGCAATTTATCACCTTCTCCAGCCCGTATTAGAAGTAACCTATGGAATGAAGAGTCAGCAAAGTGGGGATTGAAAACCACTGATCCAAAACCATGCATTTGGTTTTCCCTTTCCATAAAGAGCATATTGTGCAGTAGGAGCTTCACTCTGCTCTACACTGGGATTTGTTCTATTTACAGTTGTACACAAAATAATTTCCTCTTCCGTTCCTTCTTCAGAGGCCCTGCACCGCCCTTTTGGTTGCGATGTTGAACCCCAGGCACTGAATGAAGCCATCAGATGGAGCTCCAAAGAGAACCTGCTTGGAGCCACTGAGAGCGATCCCAATCTCTTTGTTGCACTTTACGATTTTGTAGCAAGCGGTGACAACACCCTCAGCATCACCAAAGGTAAGGCTGTGAATCACCGAGCAGCTACTAGGTTGGAAACTTAGCAACAGAAAACAGAAAGCAGAATCCTGCTCCAGAAAGGAATAGGAATGAGTATAGTTACAGATTTTTCTCTAAACTGGTAAGTAGACGGTCTCTCTCTCACTTGTGTTGGAGAGACACCTGCTGGGCAGTTCTCCTAGTGGAGATACAGGTTTGTGTGACACTGCTGAACAGTCTAATCCAGCTGCAGTTGTTCCTGTTCTAGTCTCCCCAGATCACTGGCCCTTCGAGACACCTGGTTTAGGGAGGGGCAGAGAAAAACCATTGCATTCTTGATGGTAACAGAATTCAGCACTTTGAACTGGGGCAAAATCAATAATTAAGAATTGCACAGAGATTTTTTATTTCTGTTTAGTATATATATGAGGATATGACCTGCTGCAGAACCATTTTAAATCCCATGCCATTTAAGGCTTCAAGAAGGAGACACACCTCTTCCCTACAAGAAAAATAGTCTTTCTAGTCTAAAAAATTGGACTACAGGGAGCTCTTATCGTTCATCACTCACACTGCAGTAAATTAGGGAACAGTATCCTGGGTGTTCTGCTTGAAACTTTACTTCATAAATACTTTATATACAGCAGTTTATTTATAAGATAGCTGCTGCAGTTTTTTTATTGCTAACTACAAATCCGGGCTTAGTCAGCTGATAGTGAGTTTCTCCCTTAATGAGACCCAATAGACTACACTGTGCTTATTTTGCTTTTTTCTTTCTGATCATAGGTGAGAAGTTGCGAGTCCTGGGTTACAACCAGAATGGTGAATGGAGTGAGGTACGTTCGAAGAATGGGCAGGGCTGGGTGCCAAGCAACTACATCACACCAGTGAACAGCCTGGAAAAGCATTCATGGTACCATGGGCCAGTGTCACGCAGTGCAGCGGAGTATCTGTTGAGCAGTCTCATCAATGGCAGCTTCCTGGTTCGTGAAAGCGAAAGCAGCCCAGGGCAGCTATCCATCTCGCTCAGGTACGAAGGACGTGTTTACCACTACAGGATCAATACCACCTCAGATGGAAAGGTAAGGATCTCTGGATAATGCTGTAGGGAAAGAAAATAAAAATATAGTTAATAGGTGGTGCAGGATGTCAAGTTGCAGACTGTTACGGGAGGGCTGTGTGTGGGAGAAAACAGGTCCACTGCTTGGTATACATGTTCTTTTGGTATACATGTTCTTTAGTAACTCACCAAACACCACTTTGGAAGAAGTACAGACAGTACTTCTCCTGACTGAAGGTAGCTAGAGAGCAAAACAGCTGTGATTTGATGTTGTGGTGTCTTTCCATTGGTTCACTTAGAACAAGAAGAGCTTTGGTAAGTCAGCATTTTTAACTTTGATCAAATAGCAGTATGTTGTTTTGGAAGATGCAGAAACAGGCCTTATGCTTCACTACAGGAATTCCACTTTCTAGTCCTATAAAGCACAAGGCAGGAGACATCACTGCTCTCAGGTGATAGCTTATATCCAGCTGCCTTCTGTAGGTAAAAATCTCACAGATTAATAATTCATTTGGCCAACAAGATGAGAACAGATACTTTAAAATCTGGTTCTCTGAGTTTTATTTTTATTTTAAACATGATAGAATTTTTTACTATACTGGTTTTCCAGTGTTACTGAGAACTTTCATTTGAATAGATTTCTGGTTCTTAACAGGTATATGTGACAGCAGAGAGCCGTTTCAGCACTCTAGCAGAGCTGGTGCACCATCATTCAACGGTAGCAGATGGACTGGTGACAACTTTGCATTACCCAGCACCCAAGTGCAATAAGCCCACTGTCTATGGAGTGTCCCCCATCCATGACAAGTGGGAGATGGAGCGAACTGATATCACCATGAAGCACAAACTTGGGGGAGGGCAGTATGGTGAGGTGTATGTGGGTGTCTGGAAGAAATACAATCTCACAGTTGCTGTGAAAACATTAAAGGTGAGTTTTCAGATTGTTATGTTCTGTTCATTTATGATAAGGATAAGGAAATTGTAATGTTCTCAGATTTTACCACTTAATTGTATGAATATCAGAAAATGGAGTGTGCTGATCTGCAGAAGCCTCATGCTTGAGAGTAGCTTTGCAGAACAACGTTAGCTCATCAAACTTGCACCAGTGCATGTGTGCTGGAAACACTTTTGAATTTTGGCCCAGCAAGCACCTGCAGGAACTGTGCGTCTGTACAGCTGGTTTCCATGTCCACTTCCCTTGCCTCAGAAGAGCTGTGGAAGCTTTAAGAGATCAAAAGTGTTGGAAATACATTCTACAACTTTTCCTCTACTCCTGGAAAAATTCATCTTCTCCATTTATCTATCTTGTCAAACTCTCCTGTTTGTTTCAACATGAACAGCTACAGTTCTGTGTACTCTCTAAGTAAGGGAGCTTTCAAGCTTAATTTTTGTAGCTAGGCAGGGGAACTAAGTGATCCTTAGAGTCTTTCTCTTACCAGCCTTAACTGGTTTGGTAGCCACAATAGCTACCAAAGAAGAAAGCCTAGCACTTTCTGGGTACTGCGGATCGGCCCTGCTGCAGAACAGCCAGGCAGCTTTTCAAGGCTATTATATTTATTTTTTTTTTTCCAGTTAAAAGCCAAAGCAGCAGAATGGAGACAAGGATGCCATCACTTATATTGAGCTAGGATACATAGTATTAAGCAGACCTTGTTCACGAAGATAATTTTTTCCTTCTTTTGCCTCTCTGTTCGTCTAGGAAGATACCATGGAAGTGGAAGAGTTCTTGAAAGAAGCTGCTGTGATGAAGGAGATCAAGCACCCAAATCTAGTGCAGTTGTTAGGTTGGTGAAATACCTTGTTCTTTCTGTTCTTACTTGAGTTTCCACCAAAATGAAATCTGTCTTGTTTAAAAGCAGGGACAGATTTTCTGTAATTATATAACTTTAAATCAGGTCATGTTATGGGTGATGTTTTGACAGCTTACTCCTTTAGGTAGTATTGAAGCTGAGAGACGCTAATTTTAAATAAAACATCAAATATAGTCACTTACATTAGTAGACATAAAGGTTTGCAATATCAGCCTCCTGTTAGTTTGTATCCTTGGCCTTAGACATATTCCAGGGATTAAATCAGCTTTACAGAAGTATTTTACGACTTATTTTTCTGATAGAACAGAACAAAATTATAAGAAAATTAAAAGTGAAAGAAATGGTTTTACTGGAAGCACAACAAATACTGTTCGTCATGCTTTTCAAATCGGAGACATTTCTAGAAAAAGCTGCACTAAACAGAGCAGATTTGTCCACAGTGAAGCAGAAAACAACCAGATTGCTGCTGCTGTAAGGGTCCCTGTGTATCACCAAATAAGTACATGAGATCAGGGCACTGGAGATGCAAGTAAGATCAAACAGTACATGACTAGAAGAAATCTGCAGGCTTTACAGCTTGGCTGGGCCCTGTTTGTTTCAGTGGCAGATGCATGATATGATGATCACTATTAAATAGTCTGCATAGATGTTAATTCTCCATGTACAGAGATTCTTAAGGAGACACCCTAAACTTTTTTATTAGAGTTTAATTGCCTCTGGACTTTCACTGCTTTCAGGAGCAAAACTGTCAAGCCAAGCCTAGGATGAAAGGAGAAATGTGAAGAATGTGAAGGCTTTTAATAATGGCAACTATTTTGTACCCATTTAAAAAATGGGCATAGATGAGGTTTCTGCCCAGCCCTGTCTGGTTCCAGGAGTAGAGACAGAAAGACTTCTCATCAGAGATGCATTTTTTCCTTTTTCTAATGCACAGCATGGTTGTCTTTCACTCCTGTATGTGTGTAATGGTAGGAAGAGGCACTTAGCGGTGCTGCAGTGGGAGTTCCCAGAGATTTCACATGAGTATCCTGTTGCCCTCCTCCTCTGCTAATACATACTTTGTACATAATTGCAGTAACTGTAGCAAGTAGTCATCTGAAGAATGTGTGAGAATGCTGCTTTAGAAGCAGGTCCCACCATGCTGATCACTTACCCAGCTAGCACACATAGGACTGCTTCACATTACTCTGCAGTGACACTTCAGTCTCAAAATCTTGCCAGTTGACAGGTATTTACTTCCAGTTGGCCACGCTTTAGCTTCATGGAGGGAGAGAGGGGAAGGAAAGCAAATCACACGTGTTCAAAATAATTCCTATTTCATTCAGGAGCCCTCCAGAAACAGAACTACTCCTTCATGTATATTGTATAGGAATAGCAGTGCTTTGATACACGTTTCTCTATGTCTGTAAAGTGGACAGACATATAAATAGACAGAAGCACTAAATTTTAAGTTGGACTGCATTGATTTGGGTCTTGTAGATGGAAGTCTTCACTTTTTCAGAGAAACACCAGCAAAAAATGTGACAAATGAATATTAAATTGGGAATAGTGGTAAGCTGTGGAAGAAAGGGAAGCTTTAGTCACATGCTCTGTCCTCCTCACTGCTAGGTGTATGTACCCTGGAGCCACCCTTTTACATTGTGACAGAATACATGCCATATGGGAACCTGCTAGACTACTTACGGGAATGCAACCGGGAGGAAGTGAGTGCTGTTGTGCTACTCTACATGGCTACTCAGATCTCTTCTGCTATGGAGTACCTGGAGAAGAAGAACTTCATTCACAGGTGGGTAAAGTCACATTGAGCTGGTAGAGTTTCAGATTGCAATGATGAACAGGCCACCAGCATGGTGGCCCAGGAATTTGTCTTTTGGGGAAAAATTTTTCCAAAGTTAGATTTCACACTGGCTTATCTATTGACTGTTTTGGTTTCAATACAGTCTTCCAAATACTTTCTCCCCATGACTTTCATAGCAGACTTAAAATCTTGTGCCTGACAGCTATGAAAGTTGGTGTTGTCCTATTCTGATGTACCCCCTATATGCAAGACATTGTCAACCCCAAGTCTTGTTTTAATTCAGACAGATAAAGCCATGCCATAAAGTTGTTACTGGTGTGGGATGAGCTGCTGATCTCATCCTGTTCTCAGGAAACATGAACTTCTCATTGTAACAGCTATCATTACTGGAAATTTATTTGAATTTAAAGAATGAGCCCCAATCCTGAGTTACTGCTTATAAGAAAAAGTCCACTCAGTTTCTGACACTGTTGGAAGCAAGATCCGCATTGCCTTTACCTGCTATATAAAGATAGTGCTTCTCAATTCAGAAGAGAGGGACAGGCTATGCAGACACAAAACTGTACTCAAAAGCCCTGCTCTTGCTTCACTAGAGGACTGTACATTTTCCCTTTGTACAGGGATCTGGCAGCACGGAACTGTTTAGTTGGAGAAAATCACGTGGTGAAGGTGGCTGACTTTGGATTAAGTCGACTTATGACTGGAGATACCTACACAGCTCACGCTGGAGCCAAGTTCCCAATCAAATGGACAGCTCCTGAGAGCCTGGCCTATAACACCTTTTCAATCAAATCAGATGTGTGGGGTAAGAAAACTCCAGTCTTCTTTTCTCTTTCATTTTGTTTCTGTTTACCAGCCTAGACAGTAACTTGCTTTCTGGCCTGGACAGAAGTGTGGGGAGGAGACAGTCACACACCAGGCCACAATAACATTTTTAGCATATAATGTCTTCACCTAGACTGGCCTGAAATATCTGTGCAAGAATAGTGTTGCCTCAAGCTGCAGTAAAGGCCACAATGTAATGAGCAGCACAAGAGGAGGACAGACTTATGACCAGGAATTCTGTTTTCCACCTTTTGCAGCTTTTGGGGTGCTGTTATGGGAGATTGCTACCTATGGGATGTCACCATACCCAGGCATTGACCTCTCTCAGGTGTATGATCTGCTGGAAAAGGGCTATCGGATGGAACAACCAGAGGGGTGCCCTCCAAAGGTCTACGAACTGATGAGAGCATGTGAGTATCTTCTTCCAGTTTGGAGGACAAAACCTGGGAGAGGTGGGAGAAATCTGTAGGTAACTCTGAAGTCCTTTCTTCTTTTGTGCCATTTTGTTAGCTAATGCGGAAAAGGGTCCATCACCTGAGACATACCTGGTTACTGATACAAAATGAGTGTGGTCTCTAGGAAACAAGAATTCACTCCCAAAACCTGTCATTTCTGAGTACAGCCAAATACCGTTTTGTGGCACGTTGTACTGGTATTTTATCAGTAGGACTTTCGCTATGGAATCACTAAATTAGAAGGAAATTTAGTTCTCTGCAAACACAGCACCTGTGTAGGAGACACATAGTTGACAAGTTGCACAAAACACGTCCTCCAAGCACGCCATGGAGAGCTCCCTAATGCACCATAACAAATGGAGAAGGTACTAATAAAAGGCAAAAAAATACAGTTTGCTACAGGAAGAGAGCAACAGAGTTTAACAGCATTGCCAATCTCCAGTCCTGCAAGAGTGGGACTCCTGAAGATCTTAGGGAGCAAACCAGGCCATGCTGTTGAATCAGGTAAGCAGCTCTGAACAGAGAGACCCTATCAGTGTAACCTGGGAAAAGACTCCTTGATGCTAACTCAGGCAATCTCTGTGGCCCTCAATATACAGGACAGACAAAACAGGGTAGAAGAGGCCATTCTACAGCCTGTCTTCAGGGACGCCTGATCCCCCCAGCATGTCAGAGAAAGTCAGGGTGAACTTTAGTTATAAAACAAGGAAGTTGGGCAATGATGAAGGATATTGCTTTAAAAAAACTTTCAGGAAGCTGACAAAAGCCCCAAAGCAGGTAATTCTTATTATATCAATGCAACACAAAATGAGCAAAATGCCAGTCACTTCCCAGACCCTATAGTGGTATGAACAGATAGCTGCTTCCAGAATACATTCCCCTCGTGCAGATTTCTAACTACAGAAATTACACTTTTCATCATGATACCCTTCTATAATTTTCCAAGATCCATCTCAGATCAGTGCACTCTCTTCCTCTTCCACCCACACTATACATACATTCTCCTTTTGGAAGGCTCTGACTGAATTTCAGTATTAAGAGCATGTGAGCAGAATGTGCCTGGAGCTTTGTACCCACAGTTATCTGTGACTGGGGTAGATGTACGTTCAGTCTAAGCAGCCAGGGTAGCAGACATGGAATTCACTTTTGCCCCAAAAATTTAGAAAAGAGGGATACGGAGACCCAAAAAAAATAGTGGAGTCGGCAGAGAGCTGGGATTTTTAATACTTGTTCCTTCCTCTCAAGATTTGGTTAGTTAGGATATGGTAGGGTGACTGCTGCTGTGAATTAATTTTTGTGAATGACTGTAAAGCCTGTTTAATTGTAGGAGATCAGAGTCTGACTACAGATGAGAAAGCTTGTGTATTTTCTTTCTCCTTGCACAGAATAAAGTATCTCCTACCTGTTTCAGACACTGAGACTTATGCTGCTTTCTCACATTGCAGGCTGGAAGTGGAACCCACCAGACCGACCTTCCTTTGCTGAGACCCACCAGGCTTTTGAAACCATGTTCCACGACTCCAGCATCTCAGAGGGTGAGAGCCCTTGCTGCTTTGTTTCTGCAACAGTACTGGAAGTTTCCGTCCAGA
Source organism: Psittacula echo (assembly GCF_963264785.1). Classification (NCBI taxonomy): domain Eukaryota; kingdom Metazoa; phylum Chordata; class Aves; order Psittaciformes; family Psittacidae; genus Psittacula; species Psittacula echo. The sequence goes on from NC_137740.1 coordinate 23,068,869, forward strand.
GTGCTATGCTTATGGATAGGCCCTTAAGGCTCATCTGCTAGCAGTGGAGGTTGTGGTGAAGCTTCATCCTTTAGTTAATTTCTTAACCATAAGTAGGTAAATAAGTTCTCTTACTTGATGAACAAATACTGAATAACGTGTAGACATACAGCAATGCAGGTGACAGTATAATTTCATTTGAACACTAAAATGCTGAAGAGTTAATTTAAAAAATATAGTATCCTTTATTAGAGGAAGCTTCTTGTTTCCCAAACTGAAGAGCTGGAAATAGTGAGTGATGTTGAGAGAGAGATATATGCCTGTCACAGTCCTTTGCTGACTGTGGCAATTAGGTCATGAAATACTCTTCTACCAGCCTTCATTTTTCAAGTTTTCCTTAATCCCTGGATTTTCTACTTAGCTACTTAGAGGAGCGAATCTGCACAATTCAACTCTCCAATATAATCCACTAGGAGTTAGTTAAATACTGGCAAGACATGTGATACTGGGCAGCAAACAAGCGGAAGTGTCTGAGCATCTTCTAAATTTTTAAATTAAATACGAAGCTGATCTATCCACTTCCCTACCACAGAAAAAGCACACCAGATCGAATTCTACCAGGGTGGATCTATATCAGGCCCATCAAGTGGCCCACAAATGCCAACTTCAGTATGGCCAGGAGATTGTGGGGAATTTTTTTGGTTTTCTTTTTTTTTTTTCAATCACATACCTTGTGTTGATGCTGGGAAGCGAACGTGCAGTCTTCATTTCTAATGGGGAAATGCAGGGCTTTGCTTCAAGCAGAGCAGTTTAGACCCAGATCCATGGGGGACTTATCTTTTGGGGGATCCCAGGAGCATCAACAAGAAGCCACCTTAATTGAAAACAGAGGCAGTGCTGACTTTAGCTCTTGAGCAACCCTTAACCCAGCAAAAAAGTAGATTCATACTAGGCCTTTTGCACAGATCCTACCATTGTTTTGTTTTCCTGAATTCATGAAGATGTTACTGAGTGTGAAAATATTGTGAAAAACAAACATCTTACCTTAAATACCTCTAGACTTGAGCAAAAACTAAATCCATGAACTAGGTATTTCTCAGTCATTTCTTTCTTCTTGCCAGCCTGGGTGTGCCATATAGACCCAGATTTTCTTTTGCTCTTCCTCTGCCAGTTTCTGTTTCAGCTATTCCCTTATTGTTTGGTTTGGTTTTTGTTTGTGCTTACAGAGGTAGCAGAGGAGCTTGGAAGAGCAGCCTCCTCCTCATCCATAGTTCCTTACTTGCCCCGGTTGCCCATGCTTCCCTCCAAGACTAGAACACTGAAGAAACAGGCAGAGAACAAGGAGAACATTGAGGGAACACAGGATACTGTGGAGCACTCCGCTTCCAGCTCAGCACCAGGTATGGGCACTGGGACAGTGGCAGTGAGGCCATGCGTTCTGGGATAAACTTGCTGCTGGTATCAGTGTCAGAGAAAAAGAAGAAAACAACAGAAAAAAGCCCAGCACAACAGGGCAAGGTGCTTTGTACTGCTGTGTCATCAGGGCTGTCGGCCATCTCGTCAGTCCGGTTATTCACTAGCAAATACAAAACACTGCAGCTTGTTCAATGTTCTTTTAATAAATCCCACTGTATTTCTTTAGAATTTAGTTTTGATGCTTTTTTTTTTTTAAATGACAGCTTCAAAACTAAGGTTGACAATGCAGCAACAGATTTTGTTTTATACTTGTGGTATTTGGTGAAGGGGCAAAAAAATACAGGAAGGGAATAAGAAACTGGGAGAAAAGAGCAACTCTGTCTTTTCCTGACCTTTTCTCTTAAGTGGCCTCCTCAGTTTAGACAAGAGACAATACATGCATGCAGAAGTGGGATAAAAGTAAAAAAAACACACCACCCTTGCACAAAAATAAAAGTGTTAATTTCCTCTCAACCTTTCTCTAAGCAGAACCTGCAGAATCTGGGCAGCTGAATATGCCAGGCCCATAAAGTGCACTGCAGGATAGGGAGGTGAAAATGGAAATTGATTTTGCAGATTCACAGTTGTTTTTTCTGTCTAGGTTTTATCAGAAGCACACAGGCAACAAGTGGGTCTCCTGCACTGCCTCGCAAGCAGAGGGACAAGTCACCCAGCAGCCTATTGGAGGATGCCAAAGAGACCACTTTCACCAGGGACAGAAAAGGTGGCTTCTTCAGCTCCTTTATGAAGAAGAGAAATGCTCCCACACCTCCCAAACGCAGCAGTTCCTTCCGGGAGATGGAGAATCAGCCACATAAGAAATATGAGCTGACGGGTAACTTTTCATCTGTTGCTTCTTTGCAGCATGTGGATGGGTTCTCTTTTGCTCCCACGCAGCAGGACGCAAGCCTAGCACCACCTAAGTGCTATGGTGGGGGCTTTGCGCAGAGGACCCTCTACAACGATGATGGCACTGGTACCAGCAGTGGTGGGGGCCTAAGCACTGGTGGTGGGTGGTCGGGCATCACTGGTTTCTTTACACCACGCTTGATTAAAAAGACACTGGGTTTACGAGCAGGAAAACCCACTGGCAATGAAGAACCTTCAAAACCTTTTCCAAGGTCAAACTCTACATCTTCCATGTCCTCAGGGCTTCCAGAGCAGGATAGGATGGCAATGACCCTTCCCAGAAATTCCCAGAGATCAAAACTCCAGCTGGAACGGACAGTGTCCACCTCCTCTCAGCCCGATGAGAGCTCGGGGAGGGGCCATGACCTGCTTCCCAAAAAGTTTGAAGAAGGCCCTGCTTTGACCAGAGAGAGACAAAAAGCAAAACTCTTGCCGAGGGGTGCCGCAGCACTCCCTTTCCGAAACCCCTCTGCATCAGAAGACAAGGAGGGTCCAGGGCTAGCAGCAGCTCCTAAGGGCAAGGAAAAAAACAGTGGCCCACGGCAAGGGGCCCTTGAGGATGGTGAGAGACCGGGGTGGTCATCTCCAGTAAAGGCTGCAGCAATACTTCCAACCACTCATAACCACAAAGTGCCAGTCCTAATCTCACCCAATCTAAAACACACTCCAGCAGATGTGCAGCTCATTGGCACAGACTCTCAGGGTAATAAATTTAAGCTCTTATCTGAGCATCAGGTCACTTCTTCTGGCGACAGGGACCGGCCCAGACGGGTAAAACCAAAGTGTGCTCCACCTCCACCACCAGTGATGAGGCTCCTACAACAGCCAGCTGCCTGCTCAGATGCAGCAGAAGAGCTGAGCAACATGGCGGGAGCGCAGCACGGACTGGAATCAAGTGAAGGGAGTAAGAAGGCAGCAGCAGCAGCACCTGTTGGTGGAAAATCTGGGAGGCCTGTGGTGCCTCCACCTCAAGTGCCTCTGTCATCGTCTTCCACCTCCCCAGTGAAACTGGCCAATGGCACAGCTGGCGCAAAAGTAGCGCTGAGAAAGACCAAACAGGCAGCTGAGAAAATCTCCACAGACAAAATCAGCAAGGAAGCACTGCTGGAGTGCGCGGATCTTCTCTCGAGTGCCATCGCCGAGCCAACGCCAAACAGCCAGCTGGTGGACACAGGGCACCAGCTGCTGGATTACTGCTCAGGCTATGTGGACTGCATCCCACATACGCGCAACAAATTTGCCTTCCGGGAAGCCGTGAGCAAACTGGAACTCAGCCTGCAGGAACTGCAGGTTTCTTCAGCAGCTGCTGGCGTCCCTGGGGCAAACCCCGTCCTTAATAACTTATTGTCATGTGTCCAAGAAATCAGCGATGTGGTGCAAAGGTAGCTACTGTCAGTCTGGGTAAGAGAAATACACATGGGGAGGGGGGGGACTTTTTTTCTGTACTGATGCTTTCAAAAGGAAAGACTGATACTTGAGTATGTGAAGTACCTCAGATCACTGAGTTCTTCTCACGTTTACAGTTTCATCTCAAAAAATGGGGATGGAGAGGGTAGATTAAAGCTGTAAGGGGCAAAACATCATGTGTTTGTCCCTACCTAGTCAGGCTGATCTGCTTGGTATGGCAAGGGAAGGAAGCTCCTTGCTTCTCCCTTGGAAAGGCAGGAGTATCAATGGCAGGTTCTAGCTCTGCAAAGGATGAATTGATGTGCGATAGCTGGAATACTGTAGTGATGCAGGCCACTCGGCTGTACAGATCCTCCCCTGTCTGTGCCAACATATGCTTTGGTCTCCTGACATGGCAAAGTAAAGGCACTGGGGCTCTGTTGGTACCAAGTGCTGAGCAGTCTGTGCTGGAGTAGCCGTCAAGAGGGAGGTTACGTGCGGTTGGGAGAAAGGTCTAATGCACTGACAGTATTTGTTGCTGCTGGAGGTGGATGCACTAGCCCAGATGGCTTACTTCCACAGCACTGTTGCTGCTGTAATGAGAACTGCAAAATTAGTTAATATATTAAACTACCCCTTTTCCCTCCTGTCCACCTCATCCACCACATGTTCTCATCTGCATTGTATCGGAAGCATCAGGGATACTGGGCAGACTCACCACTGGAATACCCCCTTCCCCACCTCACAGCCTTGACTCAGTTGATACTTACTTCTAGTGGTCTTGCACCAGTGCTGCTTGATGGTCATTTGTGAGTAGTTTGGGGCTCTTGCACAACTTGCCAGTTATTGGGGTGGGTGGTTTTTGTTTGGTTGTTTTTTTTTTTTTAAGCTCTAGGTTGTTTCTGTCTTGTTACCAGGTTGACTCCCCAATTTAGTTTCATCACCTTGAGGACCCATGGTAGGTAAGGCAGAGCTTCTGCCAGCCCTGGCTGTTCTCCACATTCCTTTAGTGGTCACAGTGCTGCGGAGCCAGCTGGAGAGCCAGGAAGTACAGCCTGGCCTGCCCATTACATACCCTCACTGCTGCAGGGTTCTCTGGATCTGTCCCTTATCTTGGCCTAATGCTTCCTACTGAGGGCTTCCTGAGATTTGTTGTAGTGCTTCCTGGTCTTGCAGGCTTCCAGCTTCCTGGCATATGAAGGTGACTGTGTATGGCAGTGCAGAGGGGAACCACAGCCATCTTTTTTATTTCTTCCTGTATTTTAAAGCCTAGATCAGAATCTTATGCTGTGGCAAAGGGAACACTCACATAAACTGCACCCTCCCCTGCTTGAGATGTGACAACAAATGTTATGGCTTTGCTTTGAAGCGCTGTCACTGGGTTATGGTTTCCGATGTCTGATGCCTACTAGCAATGAATGCAGCTGTGTGGTTTAAGTTGTCTTCCTTGGTCCTAGTGCTAGTTGTAGACTGTTGTGGCATCAAAAAGCTGGTCTTCTGCCTATACGCACAACTCCCTGAGATGTAAATGTACTGGCAAGTAGGAAGACCTCAACTAATTTGATCTGTGAGAAATGGAAAACAGGCCTGATAACTGGCTCCAAATACACGTTACCCTGCATGCTGCTGCTCACTTCACACTATTGGTGATGTTAGAGGATCTCGCTTGCTTTGCACCTTAAATCTTTTATTTTTTGCTACAATGCTTTTTTAACTTGTTTTTAAAGTGTGACTGTGCTGCTTGTAGTTTGAGCATTTAGTTGAGCTGGGGCACAGGTGTGAATTTGCAAGATGGGCACTTCCATTTCTGTCTAGGATCATTGCCCTGTTGGTGCTTGGAAATAGGCTGGGCTGCCTCAGTGAGCGTCCCTGTTTTTTCCATGGAGCATAGCGAGACAATCTTTAGAAATGATGTCTGAGAATCCTCATTTTATCACTGGTCTGTGGTAAATGAAGTTGTGTCACAACGCATGAATGCACCCTGGTGGAGCAGTATGTGAGGCAAAAAGGACCACGTGAGCTTCACTGTTCAAGTAAGTGAAATGATGAGGGGAGAAGAAAAAGGCAACTCCTCCACCCCAGCTGACATTAAGGCATTAAGTGACTGAACATCTCAGTTTTACTCCAGTGAGCTGGTACCTAAGTGGGGACAAATCAAAGTACAGCGTGGGTTACTCATCCTGACATACAGTCAGTACCAAGCCTACCCAAAAAAACCTGCCGTCTAGTTCTGCAGTAGGACATTTAGCAGGTTGGGGGGAGCTGCACCAGGGCCTTTCACAGCAATGCTCACCTGTAAGGCGGAGTACCAAACCGTTATCATGTAGACTTTACTGAGGGCTTTTGTGGTTTACCTTATCTCTTTCAGCCATCTTCACTGAAGGTATGCATTACTGCACACCAAACTAATTGTCTTTGGAAAGGTGACCTGCAAAGGGAAGGCAGCTTGTGATATTGCTTCACATGGCCTTTCAAACAATCAAGAGGATTTAACAGGTATGGGAGCTTTCTTTGGGGCAGAAGGGCAAGTCTTGTTTGCCATGGCAGACAATCGGTTTCATCATTGTACTACTGCTCAGCCTAGGACAAACAGACTGAAACTGAAGTGATTCTCAGGGGAAAGGTATTTTAACCAGAACATTTTAAGGCTGTTAGTCCAGTTCTGATTAGTATTTTGAATGAAGCTTTTGGGTTTTTTTTCCCTGAATGACAGTCTTCCTCCAGCAAAAATGATAGAATAGGAAACAATTCCTGAAATGTCTAGCTTCTACAACCAGCCTCTGTCAGCTGTTTCTGAAGAAACTAACGGTGCCCCAAGAAAGGACTGTTCTCCTCTACTGGTCATCCCCACTTCCTTTCAGATGCCACCCAGTTTCTTCTCCCTACAGCAGAGGTGATGGGCAGTGGCAGTAGGCAGTAACACAGATGCACTGGGCAGTAGGCAGTAACACAGCTGAAGCAGCTTCTGCTTTTACAGTCACAGAGCAGCGGAGGCTGTAAGGGACCCCTGCCCAGGCCCCTGCTCCAGCAGGAGCCACCTGCCCAGGACCACATCCTGACAGCTTTTGAGTATCTCCAAGGATGGAGACTCCACAACCTCTGTGTGTCACAGAGCCCATTCAGATCTGATCCCTCCTGTGGTGGAAAAACCCCTCTGTTCTTACCTGTTGTCTTTCTTACATCAGGTGGGTAGATGGTGGCAGAGGTAATGCTGACTTGACACTAGAGTTATTTCCCCTAAATAGGAGGTTGTAGAATTGCTTCTGCTTCTGCTGCCTCACAGTTTTATTTCCAAACTGGAATTTCCCCCCTGCCCTCTGGCAGGATAGCAGCAGGATGGTATCTGGAAAGCTGGTTCTGCTGTAAATTTATCGTTCAGTTGTTCTTCCTTCCGCAGCCACTCACCTAAAATTGTTGAAGTTCCATCTCCCTTTTGGTAGGTTTGGCTTTTGGCTTTAAAGGTCTCTACAGTGGCAGCTTCTCTGCTGGTTTCAGCCTTGTACAGTACATTCAAAGTAATGTAGGGCTGGTGAAGCCCTGGTATTTGTGCCAGTGTAGAGCACTTCTTGCTTTACTGGTCAGGGTAAGGGACAAGGCATAAACTCCTATTGTGTTTCCTTTCCTCACCACTGTCAGAAAGCCTTGTGGGGTAAGGATGTTATTGCAGCCAGGCTCTCTCACTTGCACTAGAATGGGCTAGAGTTTAAAGTAGTCTTCTCTGCAACAAGGGATGGCAGCATGTAGGGCCTGGTAAACACCAAGCACAAAGCATGCACTCACACAAGTGAGTTGACGTGGGGCACTTTCTCTTTGTAGCTACTGTGGGGAATTGGCCAACTCACAGGTGCAATTCTCTTTTCTTCCTGCACTGTACACCCTTTTTAACCCCAGAAGTGGTGCACTTGGCTGTCTGACTGACAGCAACACTTCAGTATAATCATTGTCTTTAGTGTGGACAGAGGTGAAGCTGAATTAAGCCTGGGTCTTGGGACTATGTCAAATTTAGCCACTGGGAAAACAGAATTGAATGGAGCAGTGCTGCTGATGCAAAACACAGTGGGAGAGGAGAAGGCTGCCTGTTCCTGTCCTTCTCACACAGGACATCCCTCCTGAGCACCACTGGCCTTGTGTCAGTGAGACAGTGACACACGTGTGTTGACATCTCATCAGGTGTGCTTATGCAAGAGTTTTATGGCACACTGTGCGGGAACTAAACCCCACAGCATGGGACAGCAACCGCACCAGAACTGCTGCAGTAACAGAGCAGCCCTCCTTGAAAGGCAGTGGGCGCAAGAGCAGGCAGGATGGGCTATGCTGTGCAGTCATAGCGTAGGGAAATCCAGACCTTGGAGCCTGTTTTCATTTATCTAAGGCTTTCCCAGCAGCTGAGGCACTCTGCATAGTGCTTGTGGGTGCTCTTGGGCATCAGCAGCTGTGACAAGCACTAATGAATCCAGAAGACTGTTTCTGCAAACAGAACAGGCTGCTGCGTTCTCTTGTAAAACACTGAGCCCTACTCCTAATCAGTGGCTGGCAGGAGAACCCAAGGGTCATGACTACAGCATGCTTGGAAGCCTCCTGCTTCAGCACAAGTGGCACCATCTGGCTCAGGTGGGCACTGGGGTTGTGCTCTGCTTGCCCGCAGCATAGAACAAACCTTCAGCCTGTTCCCTGGTGGTGGAAAGTAAGAGGTTATGGGACACCTGACTTACTGACAATATCTACACATGATAAGAAATGTCTGTACCAAAGGAGGTCATTCTTCAACTGTGTCTGTTGTGCATGGGAGGTAAAGCCCAACGGGCTCCGCACGCTGTTTGCATCAGTAGTGAACTCATTGAGAGCAGAATGGGTTAAAATGAAACACATTAATCACCGATCACTCTACCAGTGTTGTCAACTGTTTTTTGTTTTTATTGTTATTGTAATATATTTTGGTTGTTTTTCTAATTTAATTCTCTCACTATCGTCTGACTGTGAACTGCAAACAGTGTTAAACTTGATGTAAATAAGGCCCTTTGAAGGGCCTCTTTGCCTGTTGTTCCACAAAGTTTTGCCAATTTGCATTTTGTTTTAAATAAAGGTTGCAATATTTTATTGGCAAAACCCCATGTTTTTCCTAAGGAATATTTGAAGCTGCTCAGTACTACCCTGAAGTTTGTTGGTTTGGGTAGAAAAGAGAAGATTATTATAAACCAGTAAGAAAGAGAAATAGTTTAATTCTGCCAGATTGCAAAGAAAAGCAGTAGCTTTATTTATGCTTGTAAAATCAAGCTTAGTGTTGCCATGGAGTGGTCAGAGGAGAGTGGGTCTCACTATTGGGTACATAATTGCTTACCTCTGAAACATCCCTGTGTGACCTGGCGGAGCGCAGGGCCTTGTGTGGTCAAGTGTGAGAGTTGCCTCCATTAGCAACACCATCAGTAATGGAGTAAGAACTGCTCAACATGCCAGCTTCATGCCAGCCCTGCACTGGTGAAACAGCCGCCCAAGAGACTTCCTTCCCCTTCAAGCAGCACCAGCCTAACTTGAGCAGCTGAAGATTCTTTTCTATTAACTTAAAAAAATAACCCTAGGTGATCCTGGGTTATACAACCTTCTAAGCAACTAACTCCAGCTAACAACTTCCTCAACTTTCTGCCCACGTTATAAAGCACAACCTGAGTGGTGTGCTTATGTGGGGTCGTGTCCTCCCTTCCCCACCTGCCTCTGCCTCTGATGTTTCCAGGCTGAAGCTTTAGGTTTGACACTTGTGATTAAGAGATTGACCGTAAATCAGGTCTCGGAAATGCCCGATAACAGTGAATGCTGGCACAAGCCCTAAGGTCCAGTCCAGAGACAACAGGTAAGTTTAAACTAACTTTGCATCAGCTGAGCAGCTGGCTCATCTTCCTGCCTTGGACTATGAAGCCTCGTTAGGTAACAGAGCTAGCACGCCCAGAGGGACACACGAACTCAAAGTCTGCAGGACTAGTAAGTGTGTCTGGTCAATCTTTTCCCAGAGGTCGTGCTGCTCATCACTGGCACTGCAGTGAGGTTCAAAGCTTAAAATAGACCAAAGGTCTGCACGTGGAGTGTCCAGGACGCTAAGCCCTGTCCTTGGCGTGTGCCGTTTCACCTCATCACCCAGCACAGCTCTGTTGGAAGGGAGTTTGGACCTAGAGGTCGCAGTGATTCTCATAAGACTGTTGAAATTTTTTGGTCCTGCTGCAACATACTTATCACCTGGCAAGTACCCAGACAGCAAACAGGCCCTTAGTGCAGTAATGCTGATATCAGCCAAAAACCCACAGATGCAACATACTGAAAGACCCCAAGCTTACTGCATCCCTCAAAACCCAAATTCAGCTGCAGCCCGTTCCTTCAGCCACCATCCTCATCGACCGCCCTTTGCCCTTGAAAAGGGAATTAGTCTCCCCTTTTTCATTTTGCAGTGAGGCAAAAAGGCTCTTCACCAAATTGCTTAGAAAGATAATTTCAGCAGAAGATCACCTCATCCCTGTGGCTGCTTCCATACAACAGAAGACTCCAGTGAGAGGGGGACACTCCAAAGGGAGAGGCTATGGATTTGACATCTCCAGAGGAGATTATGGTCATTTTCTCAAGGGAAGGGCCTCCCTGAACAAACCACAATCCTGGCACACACGTCCCTGAGCATCAGAAACCTTTCGAGTGCAGGACAAGCAACAGAGAAAAATACTCAAGCAAAACAGTTCTGTGCAGTCTTGTAAAGCGACAGAGAAAACTGGGGACAGGGTGAGGACATGGCTTCTGCTGCACTGTCCCAACAGGACCAGTCTTTCCAAGATCTGCCTTCATCACATAGTAACAAACCAAGGACTTGGACATCCCCACTCCCATAAAGCACAGCATCTGTCAACACAACCACATCACCACTTCAGGCTACAGCCTGCTAAAAGAAGGGACTTAAACACTGGACAGACTTGAGGTGCAGCCAAGTGCAGGCTGTCCTGGTGCCCCAGGAGTAAGGCCGGGCAGGGGGCACCTCCTTCCCTGCAAACAGCCCTCCGAGTAACGGGGTTAAGCGCGTGTCCCTGTGCGAGGGCATGGCTGGGTAACCTGCCTGCCTGACCTTGTGCAAGAGAGCAGCTCTAGAGTGCAGAACCACCTTCACCACTGGTGTAGTCCCACCTGGGGTTCAAGGAAGGAAGTAATTGATGCGCTGGGATACAGATTTGCAGCCCTGTGCAGAGAAAAGCTTCTCCTCTTTGGGCACAAACACCATCATCCTGGCCACCTCATCAAGGGCTGCCTCTGTGTATGGAAGTCCCCTGGCCAGGAAAGCGTCCTGCGCGCAGAGCTTCACGTGGTGGTACTCCAGGGGCAGGAATGGCACGAAGAAATCAATGAGGTCCTCTTTGAGGAGGTGGCTGTGGGCATAACCATTCTCTGTGGCAAAACAAGACAAACAAACTTCAGAAGCTTCACCTGGGAACTGTCATCTCACTGCAACAGGCTTGTCTCTTGGCAGGGACCTGTCTTGGCTCATCCATATGTTTTGGGAGAGGGACACCCACTTGTAAAGAGCTGTTCAGCACTTAGTCTGAACAGAGAAAGACATTATAGCTTTCCCATCTCAGGCCAAAAGAAGCCTGAATCCCTAGAGAAACCTTGATACTCCTGTACAGTGTTAGGCTGCCGTTCACAATACAACCATTTTCAGGGCTGAAGTAGGTAAGAAGGACTCACAGCTCCTTCCTCATGTGCCTCATGAGTGGGACTCTGGTCATGTGGATGAGGGAAGGGGCTCATGCCGCAAATAATCCTGAGGTGGGGTGCTGGAAATAAAGCACGCACACTTGGGCAGCACAAGGTGGATGGGACTGTGTAAGCAAGGCCCGAAGCCAGTGCAGAGGGGCAGGTTTGCAGGCAGCCTACCCACAGCATCCCACAGGCGAGCCCAACTCTTACCTGCAGGCTCCTGCAGCTCCAGCCGCAGCCGCTGCTCCAGGAGCTCCATGGAGATCTCCTCCCGTGCCCGGCCAGCTCGCCAGAAGTCCAGGGCCACCTCATTGATGGTGTTGCCACCGAGATTGCTGTGGGCACAGGAGGGAAGTCATTCAATCATGTCCCCTCCAAGATGAACTACTGAGAGCTGCCAACAGCCTCACCTGCAGACAGGCCTCAGCAGTTCTCTTAGCAGTGAAGGATTTGCAGTGTAGGATCAGCATCTGAAATACTAGCACATGGAGGAGCCAAGTTTCTTCCCAAACTGCCCCTTTCTATAGGCATCTGTACAGCTATCTTCCATCTTGCCAGCTCACAGCCTGTGGCAGATGCTTTCTCTCTCAGGGTGTGACCAGGAGCCAGTAGAATCCTCTATCTCTGTCAGTCCTGTGTCCTGGCTGGGATGCCATCGACCTCACAGATAACACTTGGCTGCACACCAAACCCTCAACAAGCCACCACTGAAAGCCCAAGTTAGAAGGCAGAGCACGTGGCGGGAGCCTCACTAGAAGGGAAAGTCCAGGGCAGGGATTCAAGTGGCAACCCAGGACTTGGCAAAGCACCCCCTGCGTGAAGGCCAAAGCAGTTCCCATGTGAGAACTACTTTGGACACACACTGTGGTGGCAGCTCCATGGTGGGGAGTGGAGGTCCTGACAGCCACTGAGGTTCCCAGAGCAGCCCCTCACCCTGGAAAGCAGATCAAGGGCAGGCAGCCCCCCGAGTGCTGGTGAGAGGTTTGCAACAGCTCAGGCAACAGCCCCAGCACCCCACCGCCAGTAAGCAGGCAATACTGGAACCAGCTGACTGCAGAACTGGTACAGGTGAGAGGCAGACAGGCACTGGGACAGACCTTGCACCAATCTTGTCTCTCATGTCAGAGGCTCTGGACCCATTCCTCAAATGGAGGGGAGGCAACATTAAAAATCCACCACTGTTTCCCACCCCACTGCTGCCTTGTTAGGGGAGGAAAACAGCTTATACTGATCCTGCTCCCACATCCCATGAGAGAAGCACAGCCTCTTTTGCCTGAGGACAGGCAGCCAATCCCCCTTTATCCCCCAAACCTGGCCAAAGCTGCAGGACCAGGCCAATGTCCAAAGGAGCCCTGGGGCAGAGCCAGCCCTCCTACAAGAGGTCTGTGTCACACTGCCACCGGGTGTGACGAAACCTTCCCAGGATTACACACTGCTGCAGTGCAAGGCACCCTGCTCCACTCCGCCTGGTTGCACGAGGGGGCTGAGGTCACCCCCCCGACCTGCATGGCTTGCCAGGTAGGACACAAGGTCAGCTGAGCACAGCCAGCACCACATCCACCCTGCCCTGAGCAACAAGGAAGAAATTGCCCCCTCCACCATGGCTCCTGCCAGGAGGCCCACACAAGTAGGACTGAAATACTGTCAGTTCTACAAGCACTGGGCACATATACAGGTCCTCCATGGGCAGAGAAACTTCCTGGGAACCACCAAACCTGGAGATTAGAACATTTGCTTGGAGAGTGGGAGATGGAAAGCAAATGCTCTGTCCACCTCTAGCCTGTGGGAATGCCTCTTTCCAAGGCCAAGGTAAAGGCTGTAACTCCTCAATTGAAGGGGGCCCAAGATACTTGTCTCTTCTGGCATTTCCCACTGCCTACTTCAGGCACATGCCTTCCTCACATCCCAGTTTTGAGATGTCCCACTTCTCCCTTGTGAAGCATCCCACCTAGGCTTGGGTCAGGGACAGCACTGGGGTGTGCGCATGCCAAAGTCCTTTCTCCCTCTGGATGGGTAAGGGACCAACTAAACCACAGGATGAACTGATGCCAGATCAGTCCTCACAGCACAGCAGACCAGTGGCACCTCAGCCTGCAACCACAGCCACGCAGTGGGAACTCCCCACCTCCTGCTCCCAACTAACAGTGCCACATTGCACAAGAACTTCCCATCGAGATCTGCTGTGCTCCCTGGAGTATGTGATCTCCCTGCTGAGCTGTGCAGGGTGACACCGTGCTAGCTCTGACTCTCACTGGTTCCTCGTCTCAAAGCGTAGACACAGGATAAGGTGTCTCAGCTAAGCCAGACCGTAGCTCCTCCTGCAAATGCCCCTGAAAATACTCAGGGAGGATGCCCAGCATCGGTAAGCAAAATTGACCATGGAGGCAACTGCCTTTTTCTAGACATTTTTCCCCTCTCCTGCAGCCTGAGCCCCTCATATCACACACCTCAGGGGATGAACTCCATCACTTTGATCCTTCCCATCCCTTTGGGGGCCCAGAAATCACCTGAGGAACAGGAAGATGGATCTCCTGTAATCCACCTTGCCCTTGTTGTCGTAGTGAGCCATGAAGGGCTTGATGGCATCCAGGAGGCTGGAATGAAGTTTCTCTGCCTCATCGAAGATGAACAGGGGCTGCTTGCAGCGCTGCACAGTCTCACTGATCTGATTCTTCAGCTGAGCCTGCAGAGCAGCAGGGAGGAGCATGAGAAGCCCAGCAGCTGTCAGTGCCACCGGAGCACCGTGCAGGGGCTAAGCCGCAATGTCATGGGTTAACCCCAGCTGACAGCCACTTGCTTATTCCCTCCCATCCAGTCAGACAGGGAAAAGAATAGTAAGAGAAAAAGTGAGTCAAGATAAAGATAGTTTAGTAAGTGAAGGAAAGAGGAAGAAGAAAGAAAGAAAGAAAAGCAAGTGATGCAAAGGCATCCACTCACACCTACCACAAACAGACTGATGCCCAGCCAGTTTCCGAGCACTGACTTCCTACCCCAAAACCTCCTCTGTTCAGTTTTTATTGCTGAGCACCACAGCAAATAGCATGGAACATCCCTTTGGTCAGTTGGGGTCAGCCGTCTGGCATGACCCCTCCCAACTCCTTGTGCACTCCCAGCCAACTGACTGTGGGGGCCAGATTGGGAGGAGAAGGCTTTGAGGCTGTGCAAGCACTGCTCACTGGTGTGTTATCAACATAACTCATAAATCCGAAACACAGCTCCATTATGGGCTGCTGTGAAGAAAATGAACTCCATCCCAGACAGACCCAGTACACTGGGCCATCCCACAGCAGCACAGTGTTGTTGGTTCTCACCTTGTATGAATCCACATACATGTGATGGGGGAAGTGGAAGAGCGAGATGAACAGCCTGACACACTCGCTCTTCAGCCCATCCCGGTACAGGTGACTGGCCACCATCCGAGCCACAAAGTTCTTGCCTGTGCCAGACCAACCATGGAAGGAGAGGACCAGAGCCTTCTCTGGCTGTGGGGTCTGCAGGAACCCTTGCACTGCCTGGATGACCACTTCTTTGGCCAAGTGTTGCCCATGGAGCTGCCCATTGAGGTCTGCTGCTAGCCCTGAAGGAGAGAGAGCAAAAGCTCAGCCTGAAATTGCAAGCCCAGCTGCTGCTGCAGGTAGCAGTAAGAGAAGAAAATGTGGAAGGGCATAAGGCCCGCCCAGCCCTGCTGGTGGGGCTGCCTGAGAGGAGGCTGAAGTGGTGTTATACCCCCAGGGTCAATGAGACAGGCTGCCTGTACCCTGCCTGCATCAGCCACTGACCACGGAAAGATGCAGATACTCCACTGACTCCTTTTTCCCTTTGGGAAGCAGAGGAGGTGTTTGACAATTGCAGGGAGCACTTGAATCCAAAGACCCTCATTCGCTCCCAGCAGAGGTTATGGATACCAGAAGTCTAAGGACCAGCAAAATACAATGACACCAGTGCAGGCTTTACATGCAGGTCTCTGTGTACCTTCCTGACCTGGGGTTGGATGTCGGGCCAGTTTGGATCCCACTGTGCATGCCTGAGAGGTATCAGATGAAGGCAGGGCTCATGGCAAACTGGAGCAGATAATGCTGTACAGTAAGGAACAAACTCTCTTGCAGTCTCAGAACTACAAATGAATAATGGGAACCAGGATTTAGCTGCTCAACCCCTCACCCTCCCACCCGCTCAGCCCCTGCTCAGAAATGCCCTTTGCTCACCTCACAGCCCCTGACAAAATACACTTTTTTTTTTTTTTCCCCAAGAAAACCCACAAACAATCAACAAGAGACAAGGGAGAGGCAGCAGGGACAAGCACTGCTTGGGCGCTCCCAAATCCAGCACAGCACCTACCTGTCATATTGTTGACTACCCTGCAGTCTCCTGTCTGGCAGCACTCGCTGAAGCTGCAGTACCAGGCAGAGAGGATCTCCAGGTAATCCTGTCCCACCAGAGGCAGACCCCAGCCTGGAAAGGGCAGCAGTCTGAACAGAGGCGTTCCAGCAAGTGTCTTTTCTGGGTTTGGTGTGGATGTTCAGCTGAGCCCGGTTAATGGCAGCCCTCCTCCCGCGTGCAGGGACTTAAGACACTGCCCACCAGCAGCCCAGCTGTGCGGAGGGGAATAAGCGGGCAGCAGCTGGCTCGGGTGGGCACAGTGAGACACAGCAGGGGAAAGCAGGACGTGTTTGTGGCAACCTAGGGCGTGCTGAGGGAGGTGACAGGGTAGTGAGTGACCCTTGGGAAAGGCAGCGTCCACAGGAGCTGGGGGAAGCAAGGTGTTGGACCTTGTTTTTCTGGGGTATGGAAGAGGGAGAGAAAGGAGGAAGGTGCTTACCTGGGCTGGGACTGGACGCTTCCTCCTCCTCTTCACAGCCCTCCTGCCACACTTTGCATGTCAGGTACCGCCAATACTGCTTGGAGAGAGCACCCACAGCTCCCAAATGCTTCTTGACGTATTCGTACCTTGTCCCGCTCCACGGTTCCCCCTCTGCCATGGGGTCCTGCTCCTCTTCCCAGGGCCACTGCGTCGTCCCTCGGCTACCCAGGCCCCTGGAGCCCCCCAGCAGCAGCAGGCAGCAGGCCAGCCTCAGGAGAGCCGGGAGCCTGCCCTGGCCCATGGCGGTGGGTCGGGTGCCCCCGGCAGGCTGCGAACAGCCCTGTCCCGTCTCTGCTGGGTGTCTGCAGGCTCCCTGCCTCCCTTAAACCGCCTGAGCCGTGATCTCACTTCCTGGCCGCCTGCAATTGGAGTCGCGGGAGGAAAGCCGTGGGGTGGTGTCACCGCCACGCACACGTGGCCTCACGACTGTCCCATGAGTGGAGGCTCCACCGGCTTGGCACGGGTCCTGCCTGCGCTACACTGCAAAACTCAGCCGTGCTCCTGAAAGAAGGCGCCAGGCACCCCTCGGGTCTGTATTCCCGTCTGCTTCCCGCGTCCTGCAAATCCCTGCTGGGAGGGCAGGCGAGAGGCTTCTCTTCCAGCTGGGCTGGAGAGGTGCCTAAGGAAGCTCCTGACACCACTGCCAGCCTACACAGAACTGCACCACCGCAGCCCTCCCTCTGGCCTCCGCACCGCGGCACCAGCAACAAATGCCTGGGGAAGGCAAATAATCTGGGTTTTTTCAGGTCAGGGTCTCAGCTGAAGTTTTGCTGCCACAAATGCAAAAGGCATCAGCAGTTGTTGTTCATCAGCGTCCTTTCCAAAGGACACACAAATTACAGCCATAGTCAAGGGAGCAGGAGGCAGTGGATGAGCCACACCAGCAGCAGAGGGAGCTGCACCATTGTGTCTGGGGTTTGTTTGCTGCCTTCTGTGCTGAGTTCAGTTTAGTGATTAGATCAAAGCTCCAAGACAAATGGTTTTGTTGCTGGCTCTGGGGCAGGCTTGCTGTGTGACACTGGATGCACGTCCTTCCTCATCAACCGCAAGAAATGCTGCTGTTTACTTCTACATCAGTGCATCTTCATCTACCAGTATATCTAAATACTCAGACAAAGTATGGTAGCCTCGACTCACACAGCCAGGAAAAAGGTATAATTCAGATCAGGACAGAACCACCATGAAATCGTGTATGAGAACTGAGGTACAACTCATTACCACCACTAAGCTAACCATCACCAACCAGTTTCTCCAGAAAGCTGTAAACCCCCTCCTGGAGAGTGAAGCAGCAATTACAGTCATTAGGGCTAGCTGCCTGTGCTTTGGCAGGAGATTCTAGGATCCCAGGCAAAGCCTGGCTTTTGGAAACAGGTATGCACACAAACTCGGCTAGGGGTAGGGGGTTTAAAGTGGATAAGCTCCACACAACTTGGATCTTACCTTAAGCTGTACGCATCACTGGCATACTGTAAGAGACTAACACCTGTACAAGTTACTGAGCATCAGGACAAGTCCACCCACAACTTACCCTATTCTGAGACGAGGCCAAGATGCTTTGGACATGAGAAAGAATTTCAAGGGTCAGAAAAATAAAAATAAGAAGGATACCAAGTGCAACTGATCCAGCCTGACGATTCTCTTGTTAAGGTGGATGGGGAGTGAGTGGGATCCGGCACCACCAAGTCATGGAGTGGAGCATATCACCATCTACAGGTGTCTATAAATATTACACATCGACATTAAAGATACCGGTATTAACACTATTGCTCTCTCCAGCTTCAAAAATAGTGAATCTAAAACCTTAGCAGCAGTTGCAATAACTTAAACATAACTAAAAACATACACATTAAAAAAATCAATTAAAAATCAAACTCACTATAGCCATAACAAATTAAACTATCAGCCTTTACGAAAACTAGCTAAAGCACCTGAACTGAAGCATTTCCTCAGGGAGGAAATCATCCCCATAGATTGGAAAGGAAGCTGCAGGAGACTGGAAGAGATCCTAGTGCACTACACTGAAGAGAACTTGCCTATACCTGACTTGGGAAGGATGGGGATAGGAGGCACAGAAGGTACTGCCCTAAGAGAGCTTGTTGGGATTCTCAATCTCCCCCCACCCCCCACCCCCCCCCACCCCCCCCATATTTTTTCTTCCTGTGCTGGAACATTCACTAGAGTATTCGCTAACCTTCAGCTAACAGTCTTGCAGGAAGAGGTACTGCAGGGGTCTGCATGGCCCCAGAGATGATCGCAGAATCATAGAATGGCTTGGGTTAGAAGGGACCTTAATGATACCTGGATGCAGAGCTTTTCACTTCGTGGCTGGTTATTCCAAAGGAGTCCTGGTGAGCAGAAATCACATTAAAAATCCATGATCTTAGGTCAAGTCAGGCCCTACAGCGCAGGGATGCTCTCAAAACAGAGAAAAAACAGTACCATAAAAATGTGACTATGCCTGCCTTATTTAGCACCTCTAATGCAACTCAGGACAAGCAAATACTCAGAAGGAACCCCGCAATCCAGGATTTTATACTACAGGCTGTATCAGCTGGATGGGGAAATGCCATGCTTCCATCCTTTTAGGGTTTTTCAACTTTCCATACAGCAATTCCTTCTGCACATCCATAGATGAACTCTGAAAGAAGGCAGGATGAGGAGAAAAGTCTCTCTGCAGAGCGCAGTATTACACAGCTATGAATTAGATCACTAAAAAATAAGATCTGGAATAAAGGGTATAAGGGGAATCCCTTCCCCTCCTACCTTTAGTTCTCCCCTTGAAGATCCGTCCCCAGTCTCTTAAAAATATTGAGACTCCACAAGATACAAACAGAGTGCCAGTCCCACACCTGGGGTGTATTAACTAAGATCTTATTTTAATTTCTAATATTTAGAAACAGTAACAATTTGGAGGGAAAGAATTTGAAAGAAATTCAGGGAAAGGGCTGATTTTCAAGCCCCTTTGATTCTCCCATTGGCTCAAAGTTGTTTCTGTTCATTCTTCTGTAAAATTATTTTCATTACGTAATCAGAAACATATTAAAATCTTTCAGTTACATGAATTCTCACCCTGTTACTAAGGCCAACCACTCCAAAATTACATAGCAGTAGTACAACAAAGTACTTGTAAGAACAGCTCTCCAAACTAGCTATTTCAGCCTTTCAGAACTCAAGTTTTGAAAGTTGTTGAACTGCTAATACACAAGCAAGAATCCTGTCTTGCTCCTGAGCAGATTGGCACCTCAGAAAGAGAGATGGAGGATATGAAAAATTATTGTCACCACGCAATGCTAGGAGACAAAAAAAACAACCCCAGAACATCCACCCCCCAAAGTCCCCAAAATAAAACCTCCAAACAATTCTTAGCAAACTCAGCAATGCTGAAGTTTAAAGTTTCAGCTAAGAAAGCCTAGTTTAAAAAACAGCAGGTGCCTTTGGTTGTTTCACAACATGACACTGATGCTACAGGCCAGGTCAAAGACTGTCCCTGCCTTTCCAGGAGTGGGACAGTGCTCTGGTGGCTTTGGGGTCTCGTGTCCCCAAGAGCTGTACGGGGACTGGCAGCAGCTCACGCAGCCCTCAGAAGTACACAGCAGTTCTCGGTGGCTTCTTTGCCTTCCGGATGTCTGACATTCAGAACTGTATCACCTCTCACCTCTGAAGAACTCACTGCATGGGGTTATTACGAAAACAAGCTCCAATACAGCCAGGTTAAACCCCCGCACTCTGTGGGAACAGATTTTGATGGCTGTTTACTTGCTCCATCTTACAAAAAGCTTAGAAAAGCTAGCCATGATCACCTGCCAACTCTACATACATCTCTTGCTCTACAAAAGAAAGCCAGCCTACTGGGACACAACCAAGAGATCAGCCTAGGTGCCTGGCAGATGCCAGGCCACAGGATGCACTTTCAAAAGCTGTCTTTTGAAAGAAGACCACTTAAAGCTAGGTGTCTTCTGTTCAGACAGAACAGAACACATCTTTTTAAACACACCTTTCCTTACCAGCAAGGCTCTTGCAAACAACCTGCACATTTGACCCCATTCCTGGATATACATGACTGGAATAAACGCTACCGATAACTATTAGTGAAGGAATAACTGAAACAGCAGTAGCAAAACACTCTGAACAGTCAGCCCAATACATGTTGGATCGAGAGAAAGAGAGAGACTTAAACAATCCATCAATGTTGCTTTATTAAAATCTTTATTCACACAATGTCGCTTTATGTGGAATCTGACCCTGGGGGATACAAGTAGAAAGTCATGATTGCATTGTGTTTTCTTATTAGCAACCTCAATTTCTGCAGCTGCTCCCAGGGGCAATCCTCTGACAGCTCCAAGAGGGGTGTCTGTTTTGAGCATCTTGCTCCAGCTGCCACAGCAAATAAATTACCTTCTTAATAAATTAGTATTTTTCAGTTGAAGTTTGTTTGGCATGACACACTCCAGTTCATTAGCTGCTGGAAGAGGAGCAGACTTCTGTATCTCCTCCAGCCTGACTGCTGACTTCAGAAGGAGGAGAAAAATAGCAGATGGCTGATGATGCTCTCTTTTTAATTAGTTCTTGATTTCTGTGCTTCAAGCGCTCCTATATTACTAATATCCACAACACAATCATTTTGTAACATCTGGAGCCAGCGGATGACAGTGTGCACAGTGAACAAGAATTAGAAGGTGTCATGAAAACCTCATCAACAGAGCATAGCACCTGCTTCATGAATGACACTTTTTCAGAGATTCAAGCAGACCCTGTTCGCATGTGGATGCTGTTTCTTATTTCTCAGGGTTCTGTGTTCAAACAAACCACTGCCAAAATGCCAGCGATTATCACAAGGCTAAAATCAGATCTTCCTGATTCTGAGCAAGAGAGGAATTTATTCTTCTTTCCTGCTGCAGAACACCATTCTCCAGTGGTGTTTACAGGGGCCAGAAGCATCAATTTGACATAAAAAAAAAGAAGAAAAAAAGCAACCATTTCTTGCTTCCTCCTACTGATGATGCCGGACTTCACACCCTTTGTTCAAGTAAACCAACACACTGCTTTAAATCTTTGACATTCATACTGGGGATAAACTTATCCCCAGGTTCCATCTAACAGCAATAGCTTCAGCTTAGAGCCCTGTGAAGAAACAATACGTAAGTCCTGAACACTAATTTAATTTCATAAAGACAGAAAGACTTTTTTTGGAATCCATTATTAAATCAAATGTAAATGATCAAGAGTGATCACATAGAAATCAAAATATCAAATTTTGGTAGGTCCTTTCCAAAATATTAAGTGCTCATGATTAAGCTCAAAGAGAATATACTTTTAATAATGCTACAAGCCATTACCATGTGCTTCACCATCTACCCTTTACGTAAATCAACTTAAATTTCCTGGGAAAGAGTTTATGCCAAAATGCCTCAGTATGAACCTATTCTGCTTTAGAATAAAAGCATTCACTAACCACCTCACTGCTGCCCACAGTCCTTCCCACAAATGTCTCACTCAACCACTGAAATCTAATGGGCAGCCAAATGACAGGCCAGCTCAGTCAGCAAGATCCCAGGGTAATCTCTGCACGGCTCCTGCCCACACTCACCATCAGCTAGGCATGCTCGCTTTTGCCCTAAGGAAACCTGCAAGGCACAATCCACACTG
The DNA here is from genome assembly GCF_963264785.1 of Psittacula echo. Classification (NCBI taxonomy): domain Eukaryota; kingdom Metazoa; phylum Chordata; class Aves; order Psittaciformes; family Psittacidae; genus Psittacula; species Psittacula echo. The sequence continues at coordinate 23,090,827 of NC_137740.1, forward strand.
GTGGGTCCTCACTGAAGGACCATGGCTTCCAAAGCACGTTATTAAGTACAACAATAAACAGGCACTAGCTTAACACCAGTGTCCTAAAAGCTGTCTGTGCATTACAGTCCTGACTGGTAACACCAATAAATAACTCCAGATCCCATCCTGGCTCTCGGGCGGGTCTGCAATATGGCCAAGTCCAGAACAGTTCTAGAAGAACATAAAATCCAGTTTAACAATTGCATTCTACTTTCAAGATACTCTGCTCATGCAATGACAAAAAGACTCCAACAAAATAAAACTGCATTTAAAAAATAAACTCTCTCACTTATACCTCTTTGATCAGCTTTAGCAGCAGGTGCAAGAACAGAAACAGCTCTTTATCTGCCCCCCAAACTACTCCAGAGTTAGAAAGGTTTCAACAGGCAGATCAAGGAAAAATTCTTAAACTGACATTTTGCTGCTCTTGTCCCCAGGTCCAATAATACATAAACACTTTGGGAAGTGAACTCTTTCCTTACTTCTAAGGATCACACTGTCTAAAAGGAAAACTGATGCAAAGCTGTTAAATTTGGAAATGTAATGATAAAGCTGATTCCCTTCTGGGGAGACAGATTCAGACCTACCACATGTGTGACAGGTTTTGCACCCACAAGCTCATCCACAGTGCAAGCTGGCACAGTGCTGAAAAGATGACAGGACTAGCACTAGATGAGAGCTACAGGTCTGCCCTGAAAGTCAAATTACACTAGCTCTGTCCCTATCTATGGCGGAGTCATTAGGAGCAAGGACCCCAGGATGACTACCCCAGTCAGAACATTGCAGTAGGGGTTGCAGGAAGGCAGAAAACTTTCTGGAAGTGCTCACAGCTTCAGAGCCCAGCCACAAGCCAGACCAGCTAAACAGTGAGACTGAAAAACTGCTGGCATTCCACAGAACAGCAGCACTGAGCTGTGGTTATAACATCAAGCAGCAGGAAGCTCTCTCCATATGAAGACCACGGCTCATGGTTCTCTCCACTCTTCAGGGCCTTGTCCATGGCTGTTGGTTACTGGGGAAGTTCAGCAATACACCTCTCTTTCCCCAGTACAGCACACACAGACTCCCCACATTAAATAGGGCCTACAGTAAAAGCAGCATGACCTCACTAAATAGAACCTGCTTCCAAGGACAGAATCTGTCCTCCTTCTTCACTACAATATAATGAAAATTTGGTTAATATGGGCACAGGACTGCAATGATATTTTCTCTACCCAGACCTTGCCAGATTCCATAAAAACAGAAAACTGTGACAGGACACATGAAAACTTACTGTAACCCCTTAATTACGAAGTGCTGTATAACCACCCTGTCCTCCCCTATATCTCCAACCCTGTGGATAAATCTTTGATAGGACTTCAGCAAAAACACTGAAGCATTATCACATGAGGCAAACCCCTTTCTCAGCCTTTTATCAAGGAAAAGAAAACTGAGCAGCAGAGGTCCCCTCTCCCACCCCTAATGGCATTCAGAAGAACATCCCACCCCGGGTGGGGGGGTGGCACAACTCTTCAGTCTAATAATTTATTCACCACTTCCTCTTTCTCTAAAGAAGCAGTAAAATGCCTAACCAGCTCACAGCTGATTATGTACAACCCTGAATCAGACAAAAACTCGCAAGAGTATATGTGGGGAAGAGAAGGGCAGAGGATCATACTGTTCATCTCCATTTGTTCCCTCTAGATTCGGTCTACAAATTAGTGTCTGTATTCCACACACTTCCACCAACACCAAGCGCCACTTCTAGCCAGTGCAATGCCCACTGCCGGCAATGGACACACACCACAATGACCAAGATGCCATTACAAGTACTGAGCTATCCAAGGCTCCAACTTCCCACCTCTCACTGCTGTCAGCCCAAGGTAAAAGCCAGTGTCACCTCTGTTTCTCTGGCTAGGAAGCTTTCCTGTTCATTTCAGTCCATCTTGGCCGCAGCCTTTCTGAACTGATTGTGCTGTTTTTCTATCACTTTTCTGTTTGTTTGTAAAAAAGGAGTTTCATCTGCGTTCCACTACAATTACAAATGAGACAGAGTCATCCTGTCTTCCACCAGCACAACATCTGGCCCAAACTGGTCTGTGCACTGCTTCACTGTAGCCAGAATGCTGAGAAGCCGCTGGTCTAGGGCATCCAGATGAGGGTCAGAAAGCACTGGTGATATGGGGTCATGCGACATAGCAGTTTTTAAGGCAGACTTCAATGCTCCATTCTTCAGGTAATTAAGTCTATTCCAGGTAGAAACCCGGATGCTGCAAAAGAGAGAAACGAACACGTCATCATACCACTATCAGATGAAGCCCCGCCAGCAATACCAAAGCCAACCTCTTGAGGGAGCCTGTCACACCAAGAGCGGAGCCTCGCTAACAAAATGGTTTTGGATGGGAGGATCCAGGTATATGCATTATATGCAGAATCTAATTGGAACTTGAAAGCTGAAGGTGAAGAAGAAAGAAACTAATTTGAGCTAATTCTTATGTCATATAAAAACACTTGAAACTGCTAGCAAGGAAGTTCTTCAGTCTTGAGACCTCCCAGACACAGTTTGAAAAGGAAAGAAAATTAACAGTCTGGCTGCTAATTCAAACACAAAACTCATGTCACCTCAGGAAGAGTATCACTGAACAGCAATCAATCATGAAGAACAAAAGTCAGTTGACTGAACCTCCAAGAAAGTGAACACAGCAGTGATCTTTCTGCTCCATTGGCCATTGAACTTGTTCATATCAGCCCACATAAACTGAGTTGTTCTGTGAAGTTTCTTAGGATTCTCTCTCAAATTTTTGTGGTTTAGCACCACTGTTCTAAACTCTTGGCTATTAATGGACTCTACAGAAACCAGCAATATAACCATGTGGTGTAATAAACCGATAGTTAAAACAATTATGCATCTTAATTTTTATATGGCATTTTGCCTGATATCAGAAAGAAAGGATATCTGAAAAGCAGGAAACTGTGAATTTATTTATTACATAGATAAACTCCTTTTCTGGTTGCACTTTGGGAGAACCTAGATGAGAAAGATTCCAAAAGATGCTCATAAAGTGGGAAATTACATATGCATCTAAAATTACTGTAGGAAAACTAAGTAATTTTAAAATCATTTAGTTTAACTGTTCTCCATATGGATTCTAAAAGAATCTTGCACAACATAGGCCAGAAGTACTGTAGCAATGCATAGAGCTTTGCTTAGAGCAAGCAAGGGGTGAGAGCTCAGGCTCTCTGCAGAATTCCCAGGTTTCACAGGTCCTGAGGAATTCAGGAGACAGAACCTTCCAAGGACAGGCTCAAGGAACTCTCAACTAAATGCTTAATTTGGAAGGCTTAACAGAATTAATGTTATCTTGAAGTAGTAGAAGCAGAAAACAGATAGGTCAGTATTTTTCTACCTGGAACTTTTAATAGAATGGTTTGGGTTGGAAGGGACCTTAGAGATCATCTAGTTCCAAACCTCCTGCCACAGGCAGGGACAACTTCCATTAGACCAGGTTGCTCAAAAGTTGCTCTAAGCCCCATCCAACCTGGCCTTGAACACCTCCAGAGATGAGGCATTCACAGATTCTCAGGCAACCTGTTCCAGTGCCTCACTACCCTCACAGTAAAGAATTTCTTTGTAATATACCAACCCAAATCTACCTTCTTCCAGTTTAAAGACACTGCTCCTTCTCCTATTACTACATGCCCTTGCAGCCTCCAGCTTTCTTGTAGGCCCCCTTTAGGTATTGGAAGGCTGTTATAAGGTCTCCCCCCGCCTCGAGCCTTCTCTTCTCCAGACTGAACAAGCCCAACTTTCTAGCCTATCTTCATAGGAGACATGCTCCAGCCACCTGATCATCTATTCATTAATGAGAAGTAGTAATGGCCTGGTGAGAGAGTGGACACAGAGAACAGAAATCAACAAGTCACAGCTTCTAAAAATAAAACAAAACCACAGCTCAGAGGGCCAAAGCAGAAACAAAATCCTGCAAAAGACCTACAAATGTCACATTGAAAGGAGCACCCTGAGCAGTGCTGCAGTCTCGTTTAGAAAGAACATTTGGCAGTGAAGGTAGTTAAATTGCCAGACATGTTTAGTTGTTAGCTTCTGCCAGGGAGGACTGTGATGTGAACTCTTATTCGGCAGGATCTGGATAGAGACAGCTGCAGATGTAAAGTACCTGTCATCCTGACTAAGGACAGATTTGAAACAGTGACCTGGAGGCAAGACTACTTCCTACAGTCTACCATCTGATTTACTACCCTAATGAAAATGTATTTCTCAGCTTCTTGAGCAGTGACAATACGTCAAACAAATACAGTAAAGCAAACATTTTCAAGTTGCCAGAAGGCTTCAAACTTAATTACATTGCAAACCTAAGGACAGCAATTGCATAAATAAAGTGAGCAGCATCCCTGCATTTCACTTACATGCAGCACTGATAAAGAGGAGCCAAGATGCTTCTTTCATCCAGGGCAGGATTTCCAAAGCTGAAAAGCAGAATTAAAATCAAGTGAACCACTTGAACTCCTAATGCTGCTCTCAACATCAAGAGATTGGTAAGGAATTAGAAAAAAAAGAAAAAAAATAAATACTAGACAATTCCATGCTCCAACAGATCAAATCATTTTAATTAAAATATAAAGAGGCTATGACCAGTTACAGGTATAACTCTCAACAGTGTCAGCTAATGTACCAGGTAAATGGAAGCAACACTAACATACCTACTTCTTTATCAGACCAAGGCACCTTAGAAACAAACTTCAGAGGAGTTTTAAAGTTGAGCTCATCTTGTGAAGCAAGGGAAAGGAATAATTGGTATTCTGGACATAGACAGCAGAAGTGTTGCGTGTTTGACGCAGCTAAACAAGGAATGAATGAAATAGCAGCCACGTGTTGTTTTAGATGGCCAAGCTCAGATCAATAGTTCAACTAACAAGGTGATCGACTTTAATATTTCACAATCACACTTTTCAAGGAAGGCCTGCCAAGAGGATTTCATAGTATTTTAAGCTTCATCTAAGAAATGCTTTCTTCTTTATTTTTCAATAGTTTCACTCTCCTCGTTTCATTTTCAACAAAGAACTCTGCCCTCAATAAAGATAACTAGGAATGCTAGGCTAGGAGCCTAGCATTACTCAGCTCAAATAATTCTGTTATTAGGAGCTTTAAAACTGGAATAAGCTCCCTGCAGCACCAAGAACATCTGGACAATGCTTAGTCATATGATTTAGTTTTAGGGAGCTGCGACTAGATGATTCTAATTGGTCCCTTCCAGCTTGAGATCTTCCATGATTCCATGAAAAACCTGTGCCCCTATCCCTTGTCTCAAAGGAGCTGAAAGAATTTTACTTAAGCTTTCAAGAAAACAATTTATTCCTGGGCCTGCAAAGCCCCACCGGAAACGTTTCCATAATGTTACAAGCATGTACCATAATGAAAGGACATGACCTTCAACTACCATATTCACTTCCAGTGACTAATACATTAACCTCCTCCTAGCACACTGCCAGAGCATTATAGAAAGACCATTTTTCCAAATTCAACTAAAGCAGTCTGAAAGCAGCAATAATTCAACAGTCCCAAGGTAGAATACATCCTGCTGACACAACCAAAGGAGTGTGACTGAACAGGCTGATGCATAAAGACAAAATATGCAAGTCAGCCACTGCAGACAAAAAAAAAAGAAGGAAGCAATCTACTACACGAAAGGAAATGGAGAAAGAAATGGTAGCTCTAAGCCTTCCAAGGATCTGTCTAGACCAGAGGTCTCAATTGCTGTGTACACTTCATACAAGCAGTATGCAAAGCCTCTGTAGAGCACAGCCTGGCACAGGTATTGCCAGAGCTAACCATCAGAAACTGGTCCATTCGCAGAAGGGGAAACTCACTGCCACTGCAAATGGTAGTGCCCATCAGAAGAAAAAAACATGGGAGTCTCCAGAATAAATCATAAGAAAATATGTTATCTCTGTTTTTAAAGGTAAATTAAACAAATTATGATTTAAACAAGGTTGTATCTTCAATAGGATTTTTAAATTATACTATACCAGCCACATACAAAAACTACAGCAAAGACAGAACTCACATTTTAAACATATACACATAATAAAGTTTGGCCTCAAGAAGGACTTCTCATCAGTTCTATCTTCAATTTACAAATTCGACCTTTTAAAGCCAGAGTCCAGAAAGCAGGGAATTCCAATTTATTCAGAAACACATTTTAAAAGATCTACTTTTACTGTGGAACTTACTAATACTCACTGCTGAATAATAAATCATAAGTCTTTAATCTTTCATTAATTAAAAGCATAAAAGAGAGGGGCTTTTCTGGGGATAGGAAGAGAGCCACAAGCAAACTTTTGAAAGTGGCTTGGGGAAAAAAGATCATACTGTGCTAACCTGGGAGTTTCTGTTGTTTAAGACTTTGCCAAAAGCAGTCATAGTATCTAGGGCACAGAGCAAGCAACACAGCCTTTGAAGGACTCTACTATCTGATGAGTAATTTCTGATAAGAAGGAAAGCTTTGGATTTTTAGCAAAAACGGTACTAATGAAAAAAATTGTGGAAGAAAACAGAGAGATACAGAGCAGATAAAAGGTTCGCCCTTGTGCTCACCACTGCCTGGCCACCAGGATTTCCTCTACCCTCACCTTTTGGCATTATCCAAGAGGATGAGCATACTGGCTCCTTCATCATCCTGGAAACTCTCATAGTGATGCCTGTCAGCATTCCCAATCAAATAGTCAAAGATAGCAGTGTCAATGATATCAAGGAGACGAGGGCCCGAGTCATATGGTGAAGTCTTCTTCACAGCATCACAATAACTTTCATCATACTCCCACCTGCGGGCCATGAAGAGAAAACAAATCAAACCTTCTAAGAATACTCCATCGTTGCACAGCAATGGTATTTATAGCTGCCCCTTTATTCACTGTGAGTGCAGTTAAGGCTATATAAAGAAGAAAGAACTAGACAAAAGTGGTTTAATAGAAGAGTAAATCCTTTATTAAAACTCTAGCATATGGAGCAAGCTATAATTTCAGTGCAAAGCTACACATATTCTTCCTACAGAAAACAAGGTTGGAGTTTGCTTCGTCAATTCAGCAGTGGTTGGGCTGCCTCACAGCAAGATTACTGTCATGACTTGTCTCCCTTAACTTCTAACTTCAAATCCTGCATCTGATTCTATTGCTTTGATCTGCTTCCATGAGTCTTGCTTTCCAGCAGTCCTTTTCATTTTTTCTTTCAAATACAAATAAGCTCATCTTGGTTACTAACAACCACCTCCTATGTGTTCATTCTAGCTCATCAGTTGTCTCTTTCTTCCCTAATTTCCTTCAACAGTATCTCACCTTCTTCACTGGCAAGATTTCAAGCTTCCCTCTTGTCTCCTCTCCTTCTACATGTAACCTAGGAATGTAGTTCCATTCTCATAACATGGATGTCATGTCTCAATTCTCCAGAGCTAGGATTTGAAATTTTCTCATGTTATTCTTTACAATCTTCAAAGCTGAAAGGACTGAAACAATCCTTCACAAAATAGCAGTTAAGTTGGAAATGCCTTAAACCATCTGTGACTTAGAAAAAGGTAACAAAAGCTGGAGAGACTTGTTGACACGCTCAGAATTGCAGAGGCACATAAAAGCAGGGAGAAGGTAAGAATTTGACTACTAGAACTGCCACATACCCCCCCTCATCTTCTAGAGGTCTGAAGCCCAATATCCCATCTTTCCTCCAGTTATTCAAATCAGAGTGGGCAAAAATTTATCTTCGCAATGTTTTTTTCAACACGTCATATATGCTCCACAATCTCTGTCTCTAGTTCCCTCTTTCTTTTGCATTAAGGTCCAACCCACGTTCAATTTACAGCACAAATCCACAAGGCAAAAGTCTGAGAACATAATCCTCTTTGTACTGGATACATTTCTTTTATGCTACATTTCTCTCTCCCTCAAGTGTTTCCCTTCCCCTCATTTTACTTCAGATCAGTACTTAATCTTCCTGCAACAATTTTTCAGATACGTTATGGTCTCTTCTTCTCATTTTCTATTCAGTCGTTCAAGACAGACCTTTCTCCGACATTTATTTCTGATCATTTCTATTGTATTATCATAGGACTTTGAAGGTCAGGGATTTTATCTATTACACTCCATTAAAAATTATGTACACTAATGTGACTATATGAATTATGTTCAAAAGGTCAGCTCAGGACAGAGTAGAAGCAGCAAGATCAGGAAAAAAATTCCTACAGAGTTCTTTCTCCATAATCACTAGACACAGCAAAAGGAGTGCATGACATCTAGAACATTTAATTCTCCTGATGCTCTCAAAGTGAAAAGCGCAACATGACAAGGTGCAAAACATCAGAATCATGCAATCCCAGTTGGATGAAGTAAGAACAAGTAAGTTTAAAATACAATAAATAGCAAATCAGTGTAGGTATCAGGGTAAACTCCTGTGTAGGCAGGCAGTTTATGATAAAAAAGTCTTTCAGAAAAGAAACGCCTCCAAGAAATTAAATCCATTCATTACTGCAATTTACCAGTTTCCATATACAGCTGATTTAGACCTGTTGGAAAGGAGATAACATCTGCTGCTTAAAAATCAAACTGTATATTTAATACTCTAAAACAATTCAATTAAGCATTTGGATGAGATTCTTTCTCAGAACAATCACGTCATTGGAAATCAATGGGTATTTTATATCAAGGACTAAAAATCTCTTTCTAGTGTCTTGTCGAGGACTTGGAAAAATTTACAAAGTTCAAAACCATTTGCTCTGGTCATGGAAAAAACATCTCCAACACAACTACTCAGACATGTTACATCTATTTTACAAAATTGCTAGATCCCATGTTTGCCTTTCTCTAAAAGCATTTCTTTAGATGCTGAGCATAGTCATCAAATACTTTGAATACCAAAGTATGCAAAGCAAAGAACTTTCTGTTGCCTACCTACTTTAGCTAAACTAGCTCCACATCTCTTAAAACAAACTACAAGGACCATGAAATGAGGTCTGGCAGAAAATAGCAAAATGCTACCATATTGTAATGGGCCATGAAGAGGCACAGTGTCAAAAGAAGGTCTAGTGGCAAAAGAGGAGTCTTGGTTTGCCCAGAGTCAGGAGTTTCAGAGCTTGGAATGACTGCATAGTAGAGTTCTGTTCCAGTAAAGAAGTAGGAAAAGGATAGCACTTAGTATCACGGAAAACAATTAAGATTTCTTTCTTGCTCAGTTTAATTTAAATCCCCTCCTAGACTTCTAGACTTCTCTGTCTTATCAAGAAAGCTGTCAGCAAAACTCTAGGTTTTGAGAACACTTGCTCCTTAATTAGCCACCGTATTGCATGGGTAGTTCTAGTACAAATTATCATGCATAAAGAATAACCCTTTCACGTTCTCATACCTGGCAAGTTTGCCTTCACGGTAAGTCCTACCCCATGGGTGCCGATGTTTCTGAAGAGGCCAGACATCTGGAAGCCACAGGGTCACTGACCCCTCCATGATGTCCCCATCTGCACAAGCTGGTTCTGTTTCCCGACAATAGTAGCACTTCCCGTAGAAGCAAGTGTTATTACCTTCAGCAAACAAACAAAAAAAGAGATATTAAAAGAGCAGAGGTTAATCCAAAGGATGCCAACTGAAATTCAGGTGCATGTTGTTGCAGCAGAGCCTTCCCTGCAATAGGATTTCACTGCGCTTGACCTCATGTTTCCTACCTCTGAAAGGGAGAAGCGAAATAAACAGTTATCTATTCATTCAAAGCAACATTAAAGACTAATATTCAAAGGAGAGAGTAACTATTTTCTAATGTTTCTATCACACTCAGAGTTAGTACAACACTGTACTATAAACAAGTTTTTGCGATCCCTCCCTAATCCTTAGAACCTTGACTTTGCAACCTTAGCACCTTTTTTTTCAAAATTTCACACTTCATGTGTCAGATTTCCCACTTTTTTGAAAAAGTTGGCAAAAAAGAAGTAAGTGAAAGAACACTAAGCAGAACTCAAATGGATTTGCAGCCCTGAGACCTGGTACCCATCTCAGTTACTTGAGCTGACTTGGATGGGGAAACACAAGCAAGCTGTCATTCTTACAGGAATGCAGTTGTGTTAAAGTTTCATGAGTGTCTTCTGACAAGGAGGGGCACAATGAAACCCTGCACTCTTTAATTTGTTATGGCCTATGTTGCCTGTAGTGGAAAGAAATCTATGTAGCCTAGATTAACATTTTTAACTGAATCTTTTCTATTTCACCCTTCACCCTTCCTTTGCCAAGTTATTTCATACTTACAGATGTTCTTCCAAAACATTCTTCATCTATGTCTCACTTCCTTATGATTCCACCTATTCCACATCCTTTCTTCCTTCGGTTTTACATTCAATATCCCCCCTAAACCCTGAAAGATGTGTTTTTCACTTTCCATCCTTACACATCCCCTGGCCAGCCAGCACTCTTTTGCAGTCCTCTATCCAGACCTAGCTCTTGTGCTCCCACTACCCCAGTCAGACAACCTAAGGACATCAGAGAGGTGATCATTAACAGCACAGAGCTTGCAGCAGATCTCTCATTTGTACAGAAAGTCCTGCAAATCTCTCTTCCTATCCATGGCCTGCAGCAGGTCTAGCAAGAGACAGAATTCTGAGATTCTAGTTGCAACTCTAGCAAACCTGCACTGGGTACACATGAATTATCTTTTCTTCAAAACCTCAGAAACTTGGTCAAATTTGGATTGACAAGAGACCAACCTTCTCCCCAGACCCACCCATTTCTTTGGTTTATGCTCTCCAGAGCAGGCGGTTCCAAGGAATCTGGGGAAAGGCAATGAAAATTTCTGCAACCTACTTTTCAAGTCAGCGTTTCTGCTATAAAACTGTTTAGTTATCTTGGCTGAAATTAGAATAAGTAGTCTGCCTGAGGCAGACACCCAATGTGAATGCAAAGAGTTTGGCAAGGCAGACCTATTCTGATCTGAAGGTTACATCTTATAACTGAAAATAGTAGGCAAACAGTAGGTGAGACTGCCAATAGTGCTCATAATAGAAATATACACAGGCACGCATATTTACCAGCTCTAATGAACAAGCATCTCTAGAGTCTCCTTATTGGAAAAAAAGCCAAAGACAGTAATAATTGGATATTTTATGAAAGCCTGAAGGAGTTAAAACTGCAGCCTAAGTAATTTCTTGGTGCTTAATGACCACCTGGTAGGAGTTCACATTAATAATTCCCATTAAGTGCCCTTCACAGCATTATTACTGTAAACAACATACGGAAGTTCTGACACATTTAGTTATGAATGCTCAGCACACTTTGATGTAGCACAAACAACATCTAATACCAACCAACACATCAGCTCTATAAATTATCCCAAATCACCACTGTGCTCGCGTTAAATACAATTCATTTTTCTTCCTTCCAGGTCCAATCACAAACTTTTCTAACCACCCCTGACAGCAAAGAGAAAATTCTTACTTAAAACAAATCACATCTGTAACAGCAGCATGAGGGAACATAGAAAAGTTACAGTGGAAAAGTTACTTGGAGAAAATCAAGTCCTCCTCCCCGCCAAATGGGGTTATACAAGTGTTATGAACTCTCCTGGCACAGAAAGAGATTTACCAGCTTTCTGTATCATAGTTAACTGTTCTATAACTCTGTCAGATTCCCATGGCTCACTTTCCCCATTAAACACGTTGGGGTTTTTTACTGGCTTGCACATTTCATGGAATCCACTTACCCACAGTCATGAAGGTACCCAGAAGCTGCTCTGTGGCTACTGGTTTGACCTCTGTACGTAAATTCACAAACCTGCCAACCACCAGTGGAGCTCGTCGGAAACCCAGAATTCTGATTTGGAATGAAAAAACATGACATGAGAATTTGCAACATAGGCAGCAGCCCTAAATTAAAACAAAACCACAGTCTCTGTGCCATCGTCTGAAAATTGAGATAACTGAGAACAAAGAATAAAGTTGGAGCCCTGCAGCAACCTCTTCTTCAAGACAAAGTAAGGAAACTCATTTTTCTTAAGTGTCTGGATGTTAAACTTGCTTTACAGGCCATCAGTGACACTCCTTTATTACAACATTTGTAGCAGAGCAACACAGGATGTGCCATGCTCCAGTTCTCAGAAGTCAGACCTCATACCGGAAATATCCATCATCTGTCTTGTGTACAGGCTAAAGCAGTAACCATATGGCCTTTAGGCCACCTGGAAAAATCATTTATAATTTGTGGGAACTACTCTCTATTAAAATGTTATGTTTAAGCCCAATTCAATTATACTTGAAAGTAAACAATCAAGGAGTTATTTTGTTTGGCACGAGAGGGAGAAGGGAAGAGAGAATGGTAGAACAAAACTGAATGCCTGAGAAGTGTCTGGAAAAAAAAAAGGAGGTGGTAAGAATAATCAGAAAGCCTGGATCATAAGATCCAGGTTCCACTCCCATGTCTGCCATGGCCTTTGCTCTGTGACCACAAATGACTTGGGGATTTGTAATGGAATCTTAAAAGTGCTTAAAGGAAGAGTACAAGCATCAGTACAATGTCAGTCCCAACTTTCTTAATGTACTTTTGATAATGCCTTTGGTAGTCTTTGCTGTTCAGAAAAAGAGACTTTTCAGGGACTGTCTGTTCTGAAAAAGGGACAATCTACATTCCACAGAGATACTGGGAGAGTCACTCTAACAGCTGCACAGTATTTCTGTTTTCAGATATTCCATGAGTAAGTCCCCTTCCATAAGTATAAAATACCTCTAAGAAAGGGAAACACAATGTGTCTGCCTGAACAAATCATGTATGCATAAAGACAGAATTCACAGCCAATACAGAGAGTAATGTACAGCTTAAGAAAATCCAAGTGTTCCAAGTAAATAAACACAGAGCTTAAATCTGGAAAAGCTGCCCCTGTTTTTCATATCCACAGCTGAAAAGCCACTATCTGGGGTAATACAGCCTCCCCATTAAGGGTAAACAAGCAATATGATTCAGATCCTTCTTGAAACAACGTAACTGTCACCATGAAAAACAAAGGTACGTGCTAAAGTTACGTGGGCAGGTAGCTTCTGCTAGGTATTCTTTAAGAATATAGAGGTGCACATCCACAAAGAGGAGAAAGGCCAGAGGAACAAGCATAAAACCACAACCAAATAAACAGGGAGAAAGAGTGAAGAAAGAGGGGTCTGGATACTGGAAAGAGGCTTTGAATTGTTGCTTTATAATGTTGTATCACTGCTTTTGCAGGGAAGCTAAATTCTGTATGTTTCTTAAAAGCACAAATGAACAACACACATCCAACCACATCATCTTTTCTTGGTCCTGAAATACCCCGATTTTGGCCCACCACCTCAAGATTGCAACAGCAGCAGTGGGTATTACACAACTAGTTATCACCAAATCTTCCTAGAATTACTAATTTCCACTGTCTATAGAATAAGTTCCACAGATGAATAAGGACTAACAAACTTATCTTTTACCACCTATGAATTCAGTCAGTCACAAGTCTCTAATTTATGAACTGAGAAATTTCAGTTTAAGCTCAACCATTCTATTTTTCATTATATTTGTCCCTCCTTATTGTTTTTTCCCAGGATTTTAAGTCTCTTCACCTAAGAACTTCTCACATCTGTGAAGATAATTAAATCCTCTCCCAAGTGCCAACATAGTCCTCTCATAATGAGGAGACGAAGACCGTGCTCATTTATTCTAGGTGAAATTGTGCCTCTAACAGTATATCATCACTATTGATACTCAGTGTTTGGTATTTTCTGTCCCCCTCTTTGTGCATCCTGTAACTGTTTTTCTTCTTGTAATTGCACATCTATCTCAGGTCCACAAAGCCATCTGGGCACCCCTGAAAACAATATATGAATAGCTGGTTTTCCTCTAGAATGCACTGACTCATATTTAGTCTAGACTAAATTGTTAGTCTAGATATTAGACTTAACTTTTTAGTGTACTGGATGTTAACTTAGCACATACATTCAGCATTTCAGACTCCTCCACAGGATTTGGCTAAGCTCTTTCTTCCATATATTATGTATCAGTGGATTCAATGCTCATTCTCCTTTCTAAGATTTTGTGAAAAATTTGAACTTTAAAATCTTGCAGAGATGTTTGAAATGAATTTTTATTTTTTGCTTAATTGTGGCATATTGACAGGTTAGAAGTAGCTCACATCTGAGCTGTATTCTCTAAGGAACCTCTCTTCCCCCCAACTCTGACAAAGCATTTACCAGAGACCATAAAACCAGGTAACCCAGTAATTACATACCTGTCCAAGTGAAAGGCTGCCACTTCTGCATTGTGTCTGTCGTAGCCAGCGTATGGCTCTCCTTCCACTACATAATCCCTGGCATATCTATAATTGAAATAAGTCAAAGTGATTCATGCAAGATTTCCACCAATTTTGCTGTTCAGAGTGACAAGACAGTGCTATGTTAAACAGACTCTGGGTTGCTTTCAAAATGATTGCAAATGGGTGATGGAAAAATATTAATGAGATTAAATAGCATACAGACTGTTGAAGTAGTAAATAAGGGGGAAAGGTCAGTAATGTACAGTGGTCTCAAGAGCTTAGGAAGCAGTGCCAATTCAAACGAACGGGTTTTAATTCAGCCATATGCCAAATCACATCTAAGAAGAAAGCACAGACCCAGCTACAGAACAGGGGACTATTTATACTGGAAAGCATCAATTCCACAAATGATTTGGGGTTAGAATGGATTGCAGATTAACATGAAAATACAACATGATATTGTTGAAGAAATGCCAAATGCAGTCTTCAATAGTTAGAAGATCAGCAAGCGTGAACCTGAGAACAATATTGGATATTAAAAAGACCCTCTATTCTGGTGGAGAAAAGACATAACAAACAGCAAGAAACAGAAATTAGACGCTCATTACAACAACATTATTTTGGTGAAGTGGTGGGCTTTCCTCCCTTCCCCCCTTCCCTTTTTTTTTCCTTTAATAAATGTTACTTAAATGATCAAGGCAAACAGAAATTCCAAGATTCATTACATTAATCAGGTCTAGATACTGCTTAAGCAGCATGCTTCCAGGTGAGCCTAAAATACCACAATCAATACCAAGCAAATGGGTGAAATTCAATACATTTTCAAATAAAGTAAACCCAGATTAGATTACTTGTTTTCTCATTTCCATTAACATATCAAATTGTGTAAACTGGATTATTTCCAATAGACTTGAGGTTCAAGCAGCAGCAGCAAGTGTAAGAGAAGCCACAGTGATGTTTTAACCCTTCCCAGAGAATATCTGGGGCAAGACAACACTCCATTTCATCAATCTGAGCAAATGCTTTACCTTCTCTGCAAGGCAGCTCAAAACAGAATTAACCAGTGCAGGATAGTATGGAGATTTTTCGGAGGAAGATCTGACAGAATCCTGCCAAACTGGAACTTACACCAAATAAGCATATTATTTCACATACACCACCGGCATGTGATGGTAGAAATTATTATATCATTAGTAACTTTGTCTGGATTTCAAGTAATTTTGAAATGAGATAGCTAACCCTCAGAACACATCCTCAAAGTCCAGTCTTTTGTATGTACTTACAGCAGGCTTTTGAAAACATGGTCACATTCTGAAAGCTGCAGAGCTAAAAGTTATTGGTAAAACACAACCAAATTCTTGCTTCCATGCATAGTAGGCACCTAGTCCTTTCTAGAGCAAAGGTAACAAGAGAATTCATTCTTCCACAACCAGTAAGTTTTCTCAAAATGGTTTTTAGTACTAACTTTGATACACTTTTCAGGTCAAAAGCTAGTTAAATAGACTATCTTGCAATGACAGAACAAGACTCTACCTACAAACCTACCTATTCAGCAGTCACAAACAGAACACGGGTCTACCAATATGGCTAGGGCCATACTGCCTAGCACTCCTATAAACCGTCTAGCGCTCCTATAAACATTCGCAGCTGCACGTGTCCCTGATGGAGCATAGTCACTGAGTTTGCCTGCACAGACATTCCATTATGGGAATGTAATTTAATGCCCGGTGAAACGCTTTACAGCACTCATTTATACAGAAAGCACTACAGAAATGCCATGTCCTGCTACTGCATTTATTGGATAAGCTGCCTGTCATACCACCAAGACATCTGAGTGAAAGGTTCATACTGTTTAAATGCTGCCTAGCCCCACAGTGAAGCTCCAGCCAGACCAGTAGTTGACCAACAGGACTGTGAATTCAAGAAGTGGGGGACAGATTTTTTTTTTCCCATTCTCTAACTATTTATTAACATGAAAGAAAAACTTCATGCTTGCTCAACCCAATATGCTTTGGAGGGAAATGTACTCATTCCATGATGACAACACTTTACATTTTCAGTGTGATCCCATAAAACACACCTGCCTTTTTCATATCGTTTTCTTCTCCTTTTCCCTGAAGGCAAACAGCTCAAAAAGCCTGAGAGATGTGCACAAGACTCTTTATAAATGTTCAATC
The DNA here is from genome assembly GCF_963264785.1 of Psittacula echo. Classification (NCBI taxonomy): domain Eukaryota; kingdom Metazoa; phylum Chordata; class Aves; order Psittaciformes; family Psittacidae; genus Psittacula; species Psittacula echo. Next base: position 23,107,300 of record NC_137740.1, read on the forward strand.
ATGTCAAATTTCTGTGCAGATCAATGTAAACAGAGGCCATACCAAAGAAGTATCACTACCCACCCATTCTTACATTGCATCTCCAGTATTCACTATCAGCAGACAGGAAATTCAGGAGCCTTCACTCTGACCTACCATGCCATTTTTACAGTCTTCATGCAGCTACACCAGACACCCACATCTACTTTTAGGACCAGTGTCAACTTTCAGCCCTCCCCTGTTCTTGAACTGCATTCTATCATGGTAGTTTGACATGATCCCTATGCAGAAAGAATAGGCAAGACTTGTCTCCACGCTGCCAGAACCTCCGCTTCCAGAATCAGAAAGATACTGCTTAGAAACATCAGGTTTGACCAACACTGCCTCAGGACTGAACACAGGGATTATTCTTTTAATAATAATTAAAATATTAACCAGTTAATTAAAATAATTAACTGGTGCAGTGCTGTGTTTTTGACTTTCGGCCTGAGGGGGGATGTAACTGGGAGTTGCCCGGAAGGGCTAGATCACGGCGGGGTGGGGGCAAGGTACCGGTCAGTGAGGTGTTGTATTCTCTTCCCTTGTTATTTCCTTTATCATTATTATTATTGGTGGTAGCAGTAGTGATTTGTTTTATACCTTAGTTATTAAACTGTTCTTATCTCAACCTGTGGGAGTTGCATTCTTTCGATTCTCCTCCCCGTCCCTCCAGGAGCAGAGGGAAGAAAGGTGTGGGGGGGGAAGTAGACTGCGTGGTTCTAATTTACAGCCTGGGCTTAAACCACGACATCCAACGACAGGCTGTTTCAAATATCAAAGCTATACAGCCTGAGAGACAGCTGGCAGTTACTAGAGCACCAGCAAGGCTCACCATCTGTCTCACAAACAACAGGATAGCCTTTCCATTTACATGTAAGTTTGTAACTTAAACATTAATGCAATATCATGGAGATAAAACATATACATAAATCAGTTATTAACTGAAGGAAATATTTACCTCTTGGGTTTGAAGACAACCTTCTGTCCTCCTTCAAGTATTAGCAAAGCTTTCAGTTGGGTCCCTTTGTATCCCACATCAGCTTTTATTATTTTCTTGGTTGTCATGGCATGCATAATAGCCCCAAGCTCGGGTGTCTCTTCGGGATACACCTCCCGGGGCACCACCCACTGGGCTGCAATCTCCCAAGGGGACTGCAACGTATGGTCAAGTCGGGGGTCCAGTTCTACATGGAGGCTTGCCATCATACGGTGAAAGGCGCGCTGGTCTTCCCGGTTGGCAGCTGAGGTGTCCAAGTTGTCAATGAGGAAAACTTTTGTGAAAATGAAGATGACAAGGAGGATGGCCAGCAGCACAACTCGCTGCTTTAGCTTCATGGTGACCCTTCTCCCCTGACCCTTTCTTCCAAGTGTTACAGGAAGTCTATTGGAGATCAGGGTGAGGAAGGGATGTTAATGAATTTCATTCATAACTTGCATTGTGAAAGAGGTATCATCACTGAAGCATCTTCTGGTACCCCTAAAAATAAACAAAACCCACAAAATAACAGAACTGTATTACTGCAGATCCCAGCAAACTCAAAATCAAGTTTGTGCTTGGAACATAATTCCACATTTATGTATGTTTGCATCCTAAAGCCCGAACATTTCTGTTAAAACAGATGGGGTTTGCTGTCCTCCTGTAGATCTTCAGCAATCTGCACAAAGGGAGAAATTGCCTTATAGCATATCTACACAGCTGAAATCATAACAATTGCAACTACCATGGGCAAGACTTTCACAGAGAATTGTTACACAAACACTTTTCCATTAGTAAGAGACCTGTGACCTGTTCTATGACCTGTGGCCTCCTAAAGATTTGTCTCTCAAGAGAAAGCTCCCAGGTAGATTTTCTGACATCTGACAACCAGTGAGAACAGATGCACAGCCTAGTTTTCTGAAGGTACAAGACATAAGGACAGAAATTTGTTTACTGCTTTTCATTTGCTGCCACTATAAATTACTCAGCTTTTGGCCTTGGCCAGTACAGTGTTACCATGTTAAGGACCATATAACACACAATCAATTTTGTTTCAATTATGAGGACAGAAATTCTTCATAATATTCTTCATAATATTAGTTGAATGTAGTCAAAACCCAAATGGAAACAGATACTAAAGCACATCCCTGAGGAACACTCAGAGGCATCAGAGATTTCTCTTTGCACAAGCTATGCTAATCATGAAACCCATAAATGGCACCCTGAGCTGTGGCAGGACTAATATAGAAAAGCCTTCTCAAACAATTTAGTAATGAGCGTATAAACCAGTCATTATTAATCATGTCACTGGAAAAACAAGCTGCACAGGCTAAGTCAATTTGCCAGCAGCAACCAAAGGACACCAGGCTATGACTGGCCAGCCAAACACAGGTCACAGCCATCTTCAGTGTCTGTGTGAACACTGAGTGCTGCTTGCAGAGGTCACAGGGGTACAACAGTTGAGGGGCCTGAGCATACTGTTGAGGTACATATCCACTGAAGATTAAGGTTGTGGCACATAGCAGATAACAGTAAGGCACATCCTTTGTGCAAGTCATGAGTGCAGAATCAGTTTTAGCACAGCGTAAGAGTTCAAGTATAAAAGCGAGTGCAAGACCACGAATAACTCTGCAGCACCTTAAGTAAATTTACATTAGGTCTACAGCAGACCCACGCTACCTCCCAGCTAGGTGGCTCTCCACCCTCCTGTGTGACAGTGTTAGCATTCAAACAACCCAGCCGCAAGGTAGTTCATGATCCAGGTTGCCAGCCCACCTAAACATTAACCACCTTCTTAGGGTTGTGTGTGAATTACCCATTGTTAGTTTTTGAGCCCATGCAGAGTTTATCATCTGACTCCAAAACACTGCTAATGGTGCAAATCGGAGACAAAGGAGGGCAGCACAGCACCTCTCATAGGGGGTGATGACCCATCAAGTGTCTACAAAGCCTACCTATAGAGCACTGTCATTCAAAGAATAACCCTGCCCTCCATGTACTTCCCACCTTCATGCAATGAGCTCCATGAAAGACCTGATCAGTGTTAAAGCTCAAACATTTTTAATTATTAATTTCTGGCTTCAGCCTTCCTTCTCTCAAATCTGGTTTCCAACAGTTTCACAAGCATCTGAGGAGGGTACACCAAGAGGCCAAGAACAAGTGTTTCTCCTGGCAGCAGCACTAGTGATTATACATGCAGGTAAAACTATGTCCCAGGCCAGCCCGACAAAGAATAAGCAGTTGAACCACTTAGAAACAGTCACAACGAGCCCCACCAAAAGGAACAAGAAAATCTGGTAACAAACTGTCAGATCTTCCTATTTTCAAAATCACTCTTTTCAGCACAGCAACCAAGCTGAGCATCACTCAACTTAGAGGTGACATGCTCTGACAATGCAGAAGCATGGCTTTTAGCTCACTTTACCACCCAAAATTTTTCTGCCATCACTGTCCTGCCTCAGGTGACAGCTCTGTTCAGTTTGGCCTTTCTCAAGTTACACATTTTGCCTCTTAAATACTTCCTGTAAAACCTGTCCACTAAAACAGAAAAGAAAGTGAAAGTTTCCTAATGAAAATGAGTCAAAACTGAATTGTGAACAAGTGGCTTAATGTTAATAGAAACCACTTGCAGCAACATAAAAACCTCATGGAGGGTAGAGTGTAGAGCAAAAGAAAGCTACAAAGTTTCAGGGATGCTTCAAACTAGTACTGTAGTCCCCTCTTAACTGTGTAATACTGATTTTAATCTATTGGAAAATACGTGCTTGTGCTAATAATGAAAGATAACAAATCACATGTTTATATGGAAATTAAAACATATTGTTCTCAGTTCTGTTTTGCTCATCTCAGTTCAGCCTGTATACCTCAAACAGCACATCAATCTCCATCTTACACACTACAAGGATGAGATTGAAAAGCACAGATAAGGAAAATGCACTTGACCTGAAAGCCCTTGCTCTTGGGAGCACAGACACACCCAGAAGGAGAGCCCTATATAATATTACTACTATTCTTAAATTTAAAAAAGCAAGCAAAAGAGATCAGGCTGTAATTGTACCCTCCCATTATAACATAATTTCACCTCTTTAAAACTTGTAATTCTAAATCATTTTGAACATTGCTGTTATCTGGATCTGCTTTCATTCATTTTTAAAATCCATTAGAGTTGGTAAGAAGTTACACAGAACACAGATCATTTCAGAACAGTTACTCTTCATTATGGGATACATATACACATGCACATATATATTAAGAAAGCCTCACAGCCCAGCATTGGCCAACTGAAGCACAGGACAGAAAGGTTTCATCACTTCGGAGCTCAAGCTGGGCACTCACTTTACTAGACTTATTTTCAGGAATGCTGAGTTTCTCTAGGGGTATTCTTCTCGGGGGGTGGGCAGGAGAATATAACTACAGCCACCATTTAAATCAAAGGCCATTTACTTAGCTTATCATTTGTGACAGCTTTGAAACCAATGGTGGCTGAAATACTCCAATGATGTAGATAAAACTACAGGAAAAAAAAATTTAAATATTTGCTGGTGAGTCGGCTCTGACTTTTACTGACATCTGACAAAATGAGTCATCAGCTGCTTTCCTCCAACAAACAACAAAACACCCCTGAGGTTGCTATGCAATCGATTTCAGAGGCTACCTGCAAAGCCTGCGTATTATTCCATAGGTGCTTGTTGTACAAGACAACACAAATTAATCCCTTCATGAAGAAGTTTACCCCAGAGAGCAAGAGCTTAGGCTTTATTGTTTTAAACTCAAGATGCCAAGAGTGACAGTGTTGATGTGTTCTAAGAAAATTGTAAAGAGTTTGGGAAGAAAGTAATTTGAAGAAAAGGACAAGACTTCAGAAAATACCTGGATAGGAAAAGAGGATTATGAAAGCTCAGGAAGCCTGAGGCTGGTCCTGGAATGAGGACAGAGATGGGAAAGGTGGCCACAGAAACAAATTAAATGATAACAAAATCCCAAAATCTTAGAAAGGACAAATAGCATGAGCAGAACTCTGGAACGAAGAGGAAAAGGGTCTAGGACAACAACAAAAGTAAGCCCAAGGATACTCTTTGAAGAAGACCCAAAAAGAAAATAGTTCTAGAAACTGGCACGCTGACAGGATAAGGCAAGGGTCTTCATGCTTGACAAAGAGGCAGAGGAACAGAGCAGCTGCTTACTCCTACATAAGAGTCATGGGAATATAGGATGCAACGAAATTATAGTAGACGCTCTTTGAATCAGGAAGCATTAGAGAAGGAAGAGCCGAGATGGAGCTTTCCAAAGTCAAGTGTCTGACTAGAGCTGATGTGATTACAATGACAGAGCAGTCCATGTACCTACAATCCCAGAACAACATGCATTCCCCTCCTGCTGTTGGGCAGCAGCTGCCGATTTCTTACCAAGGTCATGTAATTCTGAAAGTGTTGGTTTGAGTTTTTTGTTTGGTTGTGGTTTTTCCCCTCCTTTTTTCCATTTTTTAACTTTTATTTTTCCTGAACTTCTGCTTAGCATTATTCTCTAGCTAAATGGAAGACATTACTAAATGGAAGACATAATCCAAAGAGTTTTGTTGCTTTACAACCCAAACTCAACATTCATGTTACAGAAGTAAAGAAAAACCTCACTTCCCTCTCTATCATTTTACCACACTCTTGATCAACCTGGAAAAGAAAACATAAATAAACAACCATCCCAGCTTTTTAACAGTGCAGTCATCTGGCAGGTTTGCATAATAAATACTTCTTGTTTTTCACTATCTCTTTGGGGTATTTCCTGATCAATTTTGTTTCTCATTACAACCAGGTTTGTATTCTCAGCAAGTCATGGAGTCAATATCCAAACAGCAGCATCTTCTAAATATCATGATGGGGTCACTGTGCACACAAATGCCTGAACTAAAGCATGTCTACTGGCATTAAATACCAACATCATACCACTTTACCATCAGTTAAAAAGCAGCATGAAACTTGCCTGTTACAAAGAACAGCAAATCAGAGCTACCGTAAGCAGCCTATCAAGTTAGCAGAGAACTGCACCCCAGAAAGGAATTTTTATTGGAGTCACAAGATCAATGCCATGTCACATATCATGATCTTACTTTTTATACCACAAAGCTAGAAAGCTACTATTTCAAAAACACTTGTGATCAACTTGCAAGGATCTTGTTGTGCTCCAAATGACAAACAAGGTCTGAGGGCAGACAAAGGCTTAGTTTGTCAACACAAGTACACAAATAAAATAATCTCAAACAGATGCCAATCTGAAATAAATATGGTTAAGTATGCTCTAATTCCTGTTGAAATGTATGTTTTCTCTTCCTAAATATGCTGTGCCTGTAGGGTCTTTAAAAGTTCTCCAGTAAATCCTGGAAAATGCCTTGAAGAAACAGTACATACAGTAGTGACATCTTCCTCTTCCCAAAATGTACCCAAAACGATCAGTCTCACTAGATCAATCTTTCCTTCTATCCTCCCCTCTCTGGCCAACTCCTCGGCAGCTCATGCTTTTCCTCTGAAACATCAGCCTTGCTATTTCGGCTTTCACAGGCAGGCTTCCACAGACCTTTGTTTAGATTTTTCAGACTCATTCTGTCACTTCTACTTTCTGTATGCTGCCTGGTTTGTGTATCAGTTTAGTAACCCAGTGCACAAGGCTTCACACATATTTGCTTGTCTGCTATTTCTCCATCTCTTTTTCTGTTAAGGCGCCTGTTGTCTATCTATAGGCAAAATCTTTGTGACAGTCTATGCTCAAACTTTCCCCATGCACAACTGTATCCCCAGTTGAGAGCTAGAATATAAATATGAAAGAACACAAGCATTTTAACCACTGTATTATCTATGCCTGAAACTCTAAAAATCAGTAGCTGCCAAATATATTCTCACATGTCTTCCGAGAGAAACTAAATCTATTTTGTCCATCTGTCTGTCCACCATGCCTCACTATATTCCTTAGTAACTTTAGAATCCATTACCAACATTTCTGCCAAATTTGTCAGAAGAGTAATTCCATGAGCTTTACAAAGCCAACTGGCCAGACAGAGGACAGAAGCTCAAGAAGCCAAGGACAATATGGTTTATATCCTCAATCTATCTTCACCAGCAGCCAGCTGGCCACAGGCAGCACCTGGATGCAGTCCTGGGGAGAGAGAAGCTACTGGGGGACTGAGGGTGATGGGAGTTACTGGTGGGCAGGGGTCACTGTGGTAGGATGTGGCAAGCAAGTCTTCGGGGAAACCAGATTTCATTAATGCTCTTCACAGAACAACTTTCCTCCAAGCAGTTTCCTATGGAAACAAATATAATCACACTTTTCTCTGGTAACCTTTTGGATCCATTGGCTAACTTCAAATACATTTGAGAGGACAGTAGATGTTTTGAAGACAAAGTTTATGTGTTTATTGGAAATTGGCAGCTGGGAACCACTGCAGGAAAGGCTGCAGTGTTAGCTCAACAGTTGTCTGTTTGTCTTGGCCATCTGGGCAACCAGTGTGCTCACAGCTGGTACATGAAGAGAGCTGGAAACCCTGTATGGGAAGGAAGGAATGGTATGGGATACTGACATATAGCAGCAATGGGCCTGTCTCTGCCATAAGATAGCGCAACTCAATTTCCCCCGCATCTGAGAAGAAAGTCAGTGGATGATGAACCAGAGGACAAGAGCTTGTGGTACAGAATTGAGCTGGCAACTTTGTTAATGTGTGAGGAAACAAAATCCACCTCACCCTCCTGAGATTCTGTGAGGCAAACAGAGACAAACCTTGTTGCAACTATGTAGGTCAGACTAAAGGACACAAGGGCTGCACAGAGCAATTTTCAAACCAAAATAAAACCACAGTGTTAATACCCTGTTCTGTAATAAGTACCAGGTGGGGTGGGGGGACCTAGTCACATGGAATTCACTGCAAGACTAGAATCTGTATTTTACAGTTCTCTATTCCCTCAAACCCTAAAGCATGTACGTATTTTGTAGGATCAGGGCCTATGCTAGCATAAACCAAATCAGCTGCACTGCTTACACACATCTGTAACCAGAAAGGATCTAAAACCAGATGTCCTTGAAAATTCTTAACCCCAGAGCGTTGACAACTATGGTCAATGTTTGTGATGAAAAATACACATTTAATTTTTCACAGCCAGCCAACGACCTTAGCTAAACTGCAAGTGGTACGCAGTGAGCTAGCAGCCAACTGTGCAGACGCCTGTGCACAAGCATAAGTACATCCTTAGAAAGGCAGCAGGCTTCTCAGCTGTGCGGGGCTCTTTCCCCACCTGAAAGCAAGAGTCCAGGAGAGGAAGGAAATCGAAGAGCACAGATTAACAGTCACATCTGCTACAAAGATGTCCGCGAAGTCCTGAACTGACTACGGATGACATCAGGATGTATTCGGGGAACCCGACCTTCCATGCATGGAAGCCGCAGAGATACTTCCAGTAATCCAGATGTGCTCGGATCGAACACGTTTTACGTGGAGGACCCAGCCGTGCGCATTTCAGAGCGCTGCTAACGCCGATCACACGGACCTGCGGCACGGCGGGACCACCCGCGGGGATCAGCCCACACCGGCCGCATTCCCCACCCCCGGCCCAGGCGGAGAGGTCGCGCACCTGCCCGGGCGCGGCGAGTCCCTGGCCAACGGCCGTTAACGGTTCTAACGGCTCCTCCCTCAATCCCAGCGAGGCTCCTCAGCCGGCACCCAGCCCCTGCGGCGGCGGCAGACGCCCGACCCCGGGGGCTACACCGGTGAGCAGGCCCGGCGCCGCAGCCGCTGTGCCGCGGAGGGTAGCGGCGGGCTGCCTCCCTACATCCCTTGGCCGCTGCCCCGAGCAGGGCGAGGCGGCAGGGGCGTGCCCGCCCCTCAGGTGCCACCGCCCCGCCGAGCCACGCAGGCAGGAGCAGTGGCAAAGGCAGGGGCGAGAGAGGCCTCCCCCGGCCCCTGCCGCGGCTCCGCGAAGCGCCTCAATCCCCGCGCACTCCGCACTCACACGGTCCGGTGCCCGCGCTCCATGTCCCCGGCCCCGGCCGTCGCCAGCCCCCGCCAGCTCCCCAACATGGTGCCGCCCGGCACCCTGCCCCCCCTCCCCCCCCCGCAGCCAATGGGCGGCCGCCCCGCCTCCCCCTCTCCACTGACCGCCCGCCTGCAGACCAATCAGCCGGCCGTGTTTCCCTCTCCGACGAAAAGCTGCGCGCCCTCCCATAGGCCGGCTCCTAGCGCCCTCGCCCTACAGCCTCCAATCGGAGCTGCGGAGGGAGCACCACCTCCGGCCCGCCAATGGGGCGGGAGCGGGGTTAACCCCGTTCTTCCCGGGGGGCGCGGCGCTGTGCGGTGCTGCGCGGGGAGGAGCGAAGAGTTTGGGCCCAAGGCAAGCAAGCAGGCAAGCGAGGGAGTCTGGTTTGCTGCACAGTACAAATCTCAGCTCTGAGCGCACCCAGCAGCGCTCCGTGTGAACAGGAGCCTGTGGCAAAGATTCCTGTAACAACACACGACAAGATGCGGAGGTATTTGACTTGTTAATTTAGAAGTAGAACTCCAATTTATAGTGCATTATACTGCATTGTTAGTTATACTGCGTAGTCCCTTTTACTACACAGTGGGACTATATTACAGCCCTAAACAATTCACCTCCTTCTAAGGTTTACCATAGAATAGAATTTGTGTATCTATGTGCATACTACTGCAAACAATACATCTTTTCCTGTATTTACCAATTCCTAATGAAAAATGATGCTCCAGTGTCGATTTAATGTAGCAGCATTACTCGACGCTTGCCAGCGACCGTGCAGCTGGTGCAACGCCAGTCTGTCTCAGCAGGAGTCATCACTGAATGGCACAAAAACGTTCTCAGAAACATTACAGCAAGGAAGGGAGCAGAGCAGTAGGGTGACAAGGCATGGCTGTACCTGTCATGCACAGCACCCAGGGCACAAAGGCAACACAAGTGTCCCCTAATTACAGCCTATACATTCCATTCCTCCATGACTCCTCACTATCCACCCTTTCTCCATCATTTCTGTGCCACTTGCCATTCCTGATCATTTTCAGTCACTTTTGCACACTCTACTTCCACCTATTTCTGGAATCAGCCCATTAAACCATAGAAAAGCACTCTCTCCTTTTTTCAGACTCCTGACGGCTCCTCCTGTAGTTCCTCATCATCCCAGCACCAGCCATCCAGGTGTCCCTCAACTGCATCTTGCTTTTTATTGCATCAGTTGCTGCTGAGGACTAGACACTACAATTGTTTTCTTCAATCTGAGTGCGGGAAAGGGAGGAGAAGTCCTTCGCATATCAACTTGGGAGATGGTCTCCTACACAAACCGCTCTATACCGCTAGGAGAGAGATGTGAATGAAGCAGGTGTGAAAGGCCAAGTCAGAAAAGGGATGCACCAGATCTCCATTACCAGGGCACTGAGAAGTACAGTTAGTGGAGGAAGCGGACTGCTATGTGGCAGCTCCATCCCTCAGATATCCTCCTCCATGCTGCAAGGGAAGGGGTTCACTGCTGGGCATGGTGGGAACACAGAAGTGGGATAAGCTGTTGGGAAAGAGGGGAGCTTGCTGAGAAATGCGCTGTGGCTATGTCCCAACACATCTGGTTTCCACTGACTTCTTCCTAAGCCAAAGAAGATTTCTTTCTGTGGCACTGGAAAGCAATCCCTCACAGAGACAGGCAGAGTACGAGAGGAAATTTTTTGTCTTGCACATGGATGTATCATTTCCTATGCAGAGCATCCTGGATTTGTTTGGAACCACGCATCTTAACAGCACTATTTTTAATAACACTGGCTTGCTGTGACTTTATAAACACAGTGGAATGCAGTATCTTTGGCTACTTTAAGACTGCAACAAATACTGTGTTTGCAGACTGGCCTGTCTGAGGTGGAAAACAAATATGTTTCTTTCCAGGAATTTTCCCCTCCCCTCCTCCATTCTGAAGCCTGAGAATGAAAACCTTTTTTAACAGGAGATTTTCAAACCCCTTTGAAAAAATAAAAAAATCATACCTAGTACTTTACGACTTCCTGCTCCAAAAGCTTCCAAGCGTCACAAGCAAATGTCTTCGCAGACATCCATACACAGGATACTTCTCTCGTGCAATGCTATTGCTAGAAGGAAAGTTACTTTTTTATATATATATATATATATATATATATATAATATATATATGTCATATATATATGACATATATATATTTTATATAAATATATATTTATATATTTATATAAATATATTTATATATTTATATAAATTAATATTTAAAAAATTTAAAATTAAATTTAAATATTATTTATTTATTATTATTATTTATTATTTATAAAAATTGGAAATTGGAATATTATTTTTTTATTTATTTTTATTTTATATTTTTTATTATTATTTTTTTATTTATTATTATTTATTTATTATTATTATTTAAATAAAAATTTAAATTTAAAAATTTAAAAATATTTATATTATATAAATATATTTATATATTTATATATATTTATATAAACATATATATTATATAAATAATTATGACATATAATATATATAATATATATATATATATATTAATAGTGCAGTTTCATTGTAATGGACCACGTCTCTGCTAACTCCTCACCAGATTAAAGTTTTAAACCCAAGTACAATTATGGTTTTCATTATTAATTAGCACATTAATATTTAAGTGCCAAGTACTTGACTATAGCTATAGAAACATTAAGAGCTAGAGTGGCAGAGTGGATTAGGTTATGAACAAGCCATAGAGCTGGGGATTGTGGATGGCAGAGGGACTAGGAGGAAACAGGGTATTTATGAGGAGCCGTCATCTTCCAAAGCTGACAGGCAGAAGAGCTCCAATACCCCTTGCCAAGGAGACAGTGGACCCAGGGAAGATCAAGAAAAAGGGCTGATGGAGTTGGAGCTGCTTACAGAAATCTGTAGGTAATGGGAACAAGTACTGTGTCAGGCTGGAGAACAAGGTATGACTGAGGAACAGCAGACAAAGTGCTGTCTCAAAATCTGGGGCTGTTGTGGGAAGGAAGCCAGAGAGGCTGTTAAATAATTCTGTCTGCTCCAGGAAAATCTCTGTGTGTTCAGAAGGAGAAAGCTTTAAATCAACATACAGACTGCCACTAGATGCTGCACAAATCTTCCTATTCAAAGAGGTGTGTGACCCTGGCAACAAGCTGAAATCAGATTTATACAATACAAAAATTCCTGAGTCAAGAACACCACTTAGACCCAGTGAAGCATGTTAAGTGCTGCTTTACAGGAGATATCTATATAAAATAACACCATGTGCCAATGAAAACAATAAGCTAAAGTTACAGAAATTATTTCAGTCAGGGTGACGCTGAGGTCAGGTATCAGGCACAGGCTCTTGGATGGAAACTCTTGAACTGAATAGGTGCTACCCCCAACTCTATTTCTCCCTGCTATGCAGTGGTGAGAGAACAGGTACAATGCCTTGCCTTACCTCTAAACAGGAGATTCTGGATATTGTGAAATGGAATGGTGAAAGAATCTGAACTAGCAGAACCAGCAGAGGTGAGACAGAGCCTGGGGAAGGACAGGGTGGTGAGCTGAGGGTCACTTACGTGCCTGGGGTCTTCTCCATCTTGCCAGGCTTTGCTGCATTCCATCAGGTTAGTGTGGCTGCCCTCTCCATGCCTTTCTTGTGGTGCTATCTTTAAGCAAAAGGAAGTGCCATAAGATCATTGTTCAGTGGAAAGATGCCACAAGAAATCTTTTACCATGACTAGAAAGTGGCAAAGGGGTCCCTCAGTATGTGGTCAAAAGGGCTAGATCCTTAGTACTGGGATCAGAAGAATGAGATCTGGGCTTTGGACAATGTGTAAACCATGCAGGAGTGCCCCAGGCAAGCATGAAAAGCAAGCACGACACAGACACATGATAACTCAAAGTGACCTTATCAGTTGACAGCAGGTTTGCTGGCATCTAAGGAGCAGACAGGCCAGGCAGGGCTTGCTCCTCTCTCCCGGGCCTGTCCAAAGGGAAGGATAGCAACAGACCCCTCTGTCCGGATCCAGCCTGAGATATTACACCCTCCAGCTGCTGCTCAATACCAGCCTATGAAGTCACTAGCACCAAATTTCTGCCCACTGAGAAGTTCTGCATCATCACTCCCTCATCTGCTTCAGGGAAGAATCAACAGGGTTAGCTTGTATAGGTGATTTGAGCTACCTTGAGCGATTTTGCCTGAAGCAGATTAGGAAACATGCACTCTAACTGTTCCCCAAACAATGCTGGGTAGAAGAGTTACAATAAGAAACTACATGTATTAGTATTTTAATACAGCACCGCACCCTGAAGCATGAAGTTGAAGCAGTTACACAGGAGATTAAAAACCTTTTAATAGTAGTGTTGAGCTTACTTTTATAATTAGATTGTAATTTTTATAATTAAATATTTGGGATTCTTTTCTCCAAACTGTGTTTAACTGTCAAGACAAAAGCACACGTTTAACATTTAAACTTCCTTAATTGCTTTTAAATGTCACTACAAATTAGACAGTGTTTATTTGCAGTACAACTGACAAGCAGCACTAAGACGTCACCTCTCCACCTGAGCAGGAAGAGTGGCAATGCAACGGTGCAGCAATACAAATTTGCATTGCAGGAGCCGATTTTATACTCCCTGTCTCCCCACCGGCACCTCTGCGCGCCTTTGTGCCTTTGGCGGTCCCGTGCCTGCTCCTGCCTGTTTTCCTGTGTGGGAGTTGCCAAACCCCAGGCTCATCGCCCGGAGGAGCAGCAGCCAGCTCCCTGTAGATCAGACCTCCTCGTGGGGAGGTGGAAGAGCCCTGGTCCCTTAGAAGAACAAAACAAAAAGCAGTTAAACGAAGCCCAGACGCTGGTCCAGGTGGGTTTCCCGTGGAGCACAGCTACGACCCTCTGCATCCTTCCTGCCAGAGGTTGTGCTGGGAGAAGACAGAAAACGTGGGGATCATTAAAATCTCATTAGAGCTGCACGCACACCGAAAACCTGATAGCAGCACTGAAGTGGCCATTTCGAACTGGTTCGTCCATTTGCTGCAAAAATAAAATCCAGCGAGTTAAAGGTGGTTTTCTGTGCTTGCACGGTTTGTATAAAAGGAATGAAAAATTAAAAATCCTGTTGTTTTGGGTTGGTTTGATTTGGTTTGGGTTTTTCCCCCCTCTACTCAGAGTGTTTTTCAATTAAACTGCAAGTCTGGTTTGTTTGTTTCATGGAGCAGCAGTGGCCAGAATTGATTTTCTGGAAGGTAGAATCTGGTGAATAAAAGCCAAGTGCGTTATTCTGAGCCTTGTTTAAAAGATCAGGGTTCAGCACAGCCTGGGAAAAAGGAAGGGAGAAAAGGGGCTCCCTTACTTGGGAAAAAGCCTCCACAGAACAAGATGGGGTCAAAGAAAAGGAGCAATACCTACAATACAGAGATTTTTTTTCTCTTTCTCACAAGAAATCATAGGATTGTTAGAGATACTAGATTAAACAATATTATTCTCAAACTTCTTGTTACAAGTCAAGCCGTGTTCAACTGAGAGGCTGAAGCAAATCACTGTGCCACAATAACATGCCAGACAGGCTTTTGTGTACCTTTCTTCTTCTCTTGTATTTGTGTGCATTAGCCTAAATAATTCAAGCTATTTAAATCATAACTAGCTGACTTTTAGAGCAAACCAAGCAAGATGTGCAGAGGCTCTTCTGGTTCTTCCTATCACTTTTTCAGGCTGTTACCAGAGTCATGCAGATATTTTTTTTATGTGCGACTGTTTTATCTGATTCCCAGTATGAAAGTCTTTCATTTTTCACGTAAGCCTTTTGAAAGTGTGCTCAGCCATTTGAGAGAGGTCAGGGCAAAGATCCTAAACACAGGCTTGAGAACTGACTTGGGGAACTTCTTGTTTCGTCTCGACCCCAACCTGGCTGCTTACACAACAGCTGCTGTTCTGGGGCTGAAAGAGAGTTGCTTTCAGGAAAAAGGCTTCCAGTTCCTCTCCTGGTGAGACAGGACATCACCCAGACTTACCTAACCTTGATTTAAAGGAGCTGTGAATGCTGTTTTTGTCCTCCATGGCTACATGTTGACACCCTTCCTTACAGATAACCTCTTGATGGTTTCCCTTCAGGGCTGTAGGCAACTGCTGTAGAATATGGAGTGAATCTATCTCTCCCCTCTTCAGAAGAAGGCTGTAGCACCTTTTAGTGATAGTGAGTTTGGGAAACAACCAAAAGGAAATACACCTCTGTGAATATCTCTGTGAATGCCTGTGTTACCCCAGCTGCAACTGGAAGAGCTGTGGAAATTGCACCTGGAGCACAACCAGGAGGGGGTTTTGGGGAGACAGGGACAGGAGGGAGAGAGCAAGCCCAGACATTTTGGGGTAAACTGCTCCCATGTCAAGTCTAATCCTATTTCTAGTCTTAGAAGGTGGGTCCATCTGTAAGATTTTTTTTAAGTATCTATAAATGCTTTTAATCTCAAAGGTTTTTACAAAGAGACATGCTGGGTCTGTGCAGAAATCCCTTCTCTGATCGCCAAGATAGGGTCGCTGCTTGAAAATGAAGCAACTGCTTAGCCAGCTTACTGCTCTTCCAGCTTTGCATAGCATATTGAATATTGATCTCAGCAGAGATTAAAAGTATGGAGCTTGAGGGAGGGTTGACATGGCTTGTTAGTTAAGTAAAACCATACTGCAATTTGGCTTCAGCCATGTAGTATCCATTATTCTGAGAAATGAGATGGTACCTATAAGACCCTCTATACAGCAGAGCTCAAACTTCCTCTAGGATGGTGTCCTGGTTTTGGCTGGGATGGAGTTAATTTTCTTCCTAGTAAGCTGGTGCAGTGCTGTGTTTTGGCTTCAGTCTGAGAACAATGCTGATAATACATCAATGTTTTAGTTGTTGGGAAGTAGTGCTTACCCTGATGAAAAGCTTCAGCCTCTCATGCTGTGCCAATGAGGAGGGGCACAGGAAGTTGTGAGGGAGCAGAGACAGGACACCTGACCCAAACTAGACAAAGGGGTATACCATACCACAGCACGTCATGCCCAGTATATAAACTGGGGGGAGACAATCACTATTTGGTGACAGGCTGGGCATCAGCCAGTAGGGGCTGCGATGGCTCGCTCTCTTTTCCCTTTTCGTTACAATAACGATATTTTATTTTACTCATAAAACTGCTTTTATCTCAACTCTGGCTGTGGTTAAACCATGATAGATGGTAGGCATCTCCAAAGGCAGAGAAAGGGTCTAGCACTGAGACTGATCAACACACGAACGCAGTGTAACACTAACTGTATCCATCCTTGCTCAGCCACAAAACCAGAGGTCAGATTCTACTTTCAAAAGGGCTCTAGCAACCATTGAGTTTATATGACAACTCATTTCTACTGCATATTCTGTCCCTGCTCAGCCCAGTCATGCTCAGTTTTCCCTTCTGCAGGCAACACATACATGAAAGAATCAAACATGTTATCATCCTTGGAGGAAATTAATTAGACCAAGCAATCCTCGAGGTGAACACTGCACTTGCAGTGCTTAGGTTCACTGTGTTTCATACAGCACGTGAGAAACAGGAGTGCACTCAGACTGACATCATCTCCCATGCAATACCTGACTGCACTCACATCACCAGCACCTCCTCAATAACCATCCTTGGATTTCTGGTCTTTAACCCTGCATGTAAATGGGGATCCAGTGCCCAACTGCAGCAAAAAGGGAAAACTATCCCTTTTTAATTGGGATACTCTCTGCCCAGAAATCAGTAAACAGAGAACACAAACACATTAAGGCACCTCAAGACACGCTCCTAAAAGCCAGTCAACTAAGTGACTTGCAGCAAGAACAAGCAAAATATATTAAAAATGCACATTTACAATCAGACAAACCTGTTTGCTCTTGCATTTTTGAACAGTAGTTGAGACTGGAAGGGAAATGATTGCCATCCTGCCTTCAACTTGGCATGGAGCAGCTCCCTTCCAATGGTTCTAGCTGTACAGAAGACCTTTAGGAAACAACCCAGTACAATATGGATTATTTCTAACAGAAAAGATACAAAGGATTTTTATTTTTTAATTAGACAGAAAAAGATGAAACTTTTTTACTGGAAGGAAAAAAAAAAAAGTTTTCTCTAAAAGAGAACATGAAAGAATCGAGTTACTGGCTTGTAATGTAAGGAACAAGGATCAGCAAGACCTGAAGAAGGTCCCTCCACACGTCTCCACAGGGTGTCAGTGTTATTTCAGATTTGGGACATTTTACATTGGAATCAGACTAATTTTCTCACCACATTATTTTTATAAGTCTACTCCTCAGAGAGCTGCTGCCACCACAGCCTGCTTGTTACAGAGCTACCCCTTTCCTCCCATAGCCAGCAGTAAAATGGAGAGACAGAAACACATGGTCATGGTGGTCTTGGGACAACAGGAAGATTTCAGAGAGCAATGAAACAGGGTTGACATTCACCACTCCAAACCTGCTACCAGTTTGCTGGTGGGATTCCCAGTTCCTGCTGGGTGATGGTCTTTCAGCAGATGCTTCAGAGCTCTTTCATATGCACCTACCCAGGGCTGTACATCATTTCCCTGACAGCTACTTAGCCTCAACGAACATCTCTGGCACTTCAAGATACTGCTGCAACCCATTCTGTGTTCTAAAGCCATTTGAGAGCTGACTCTGAGCAGAATAAAGCTGTTTAAGTTGACCCTTGCCAAAAAATTATTTTCCAGACACGTTACTAATATGGCTGTGCTGAAACAAGGTCCCACTGTACTCTGGCAGCTGTGGCAGATGTGTGGTGTGACACACAATACCCCCACCGATGCATGCACTCCAAGTGACTGCACAAGTCAGCTTCAGTTCTTCCTCAGGGACTCTGCTTGGGATGCCCTCTGAACCAGTGCTCCCACTCTAACCAGCTTTATTCAGTTTCCATTGGTTCAGCCTACCGTCTACAATACTCCTACTCATACAATATCTCCCCTTCTAACCTATGATTTTGGGAGAGTTATTGGAGGCACACCTCAGCTGTGTGTTCAACAGGGATTTTTTCTACAGCATTTCTCAGCATTTCAGTTCACTATCACATTACTCTAAAAAGGTCCATTTCTTACCAATATTAAGGACATCATCCCAAAGAACTTTTCCTGAAAGCAATACTCAAGAGCGTGTTTGTATAGGGACAGGCAACAAACAGGCAGCATATTGAGTGCTTAGCCCTGCAGAGGACACACTGTGCCTTAGATATTAGGCAGTAGCTTGACAAACAGCGTCTGTCAGCAGAACCACCAATCAAAGTTGCCCCTGCCATGCCTCTCACTATTTATCCCTCCCATCCCTATGCCAACCCTTCAGCTGTCACCATACAATAGCCTGTGAGACTGTGCAGTAAACTGATTTGCAGAATTGAGCTCAATTGAAAACAATCTGGCAGTAAAATAAGTATATATGTAACCCCAGCCGATTATCCCATCTAATTCACCAACTGGCCACCAGGAGCAAGCGCAGGAGGAGTAGCAGGTGGGAAGGAAGTGCTGGACACTAAAATCAGCTCTGTTGACAACAGCAATGGTCAATCTATACTCTTGGAGTTTGACATATATTAGAGTAACAAAGAGATGAAAATCCAGATCTCCAAAAATACCTAGGGACCAATTTCCCTGGATTCCAGGACTTCTGTGTTCCTCCTACACAAGCAACCAGCTTACTTTCTGTGATGCATCTGTCCTGAGCTCTCAGAGGTTAGGAAGAGGCAGCTGGACTGCTGATCTCAAAGTTGATACTTCACAAGCTCAGCAGCTCACAGATGGTCATTCACAAGATTTCAGTTAGTCAGAAGCTGGTTGGTGAGTCCTTCACTCATGGCCAACCTTCCTTGATATAGCCCTTTTCAAAGACTTTCCTGTAAGGATGATGACTCCCTCTTGGCAACCCCAAGCACAAATATAGGCTGGGCAGAGACTGGATTGAGAGCAGCCCTGAGGAGAAGGACTTGGGGGTGTTGATTGATGAAAAGCTCCAAATGAGCCAGCAGTGTGCACTCACAGCCTGCAGCCAGAAAGCCAGCCATGTGCTGGGCTGCATTAAAAGGAGCGTGACCAGCAGGTCGAGGGAGGTGATCCTGCCCCTCTACTCTGCTCTCGTGAGACCCCACCTGTAGACCTGCATTCAGCTGTGGGACCCGAACGCAGGACGTGGACGTGCTCGAGCAAGTCCAGATGAGGCCATGAAGAAGATGCTGGAGCAACTCTCCTACACAGACAGGCGAGAGTTGGGCTTGTTCAGCTAGCAGAAGAGAAGGCTCAGGGAAGACATTAGAGCAAGCCTTCCAGGGGACCTACAAAAAAGCTGGAGAGGGACTTTTTAAGAGGGCATGTAGTGACAGGACAAGAGGGAATGGCTTTAAACTGAGAAAGTGTAGATTTAGATTAGATAGTAGGAAGAAATCCTTCATTACAAGGAGGTGAAACACTGGAACAAGTTGCCCAGAGAAGCTGTGGCTGCCCCATCCCTGGAAGTGTTCAAGGCCAGGCTGGATGGGGCTTTGAGCAACATGTTCTAGTGGATGGTATCCCTGCGTGTGGCGTGTGCACCAAAGAAACTCCAGAAGAGAGAGCATCTTGCAGATCTTCACCAAGACTCCAGAGCAGTTGTTAACTATGGGTTTTTCCTCCCTGGACAAAACCAGCTGATTCTTTCTGCTTTTTGTTTTCCTCTACCACAGCTGAGCAGGGTACCAGGCAGGCAACCAGCCTCACAGCAAGCCCTGCTCCTGCTTGAAGCTACCTGGTGGTCTGCAGATCATAAAAAGGTTTTGGAACAGCTGCACTAGATGATGGTAGAGAAGGAATATTGACTGGGACTGCTGTGGCTATTTCCTAGGTCTTTTAAAAAGAAACATCATGGCAGCTATTTAGTATGTTTTTTGAAAATTCAATATTGACAGAAGGAAGTTTTCCAAAGGATGCCAGCAGCTTTTGCAGCAACCCAGTACTAGAAACACACTGCGGTGTCAGATGTGGGCTGTAGCACAGACCAAGCCCACAAGCTCCACACAGGCAGGAGAACTACCAGCTGAGCAACAGCAGCACTTCACCCTTCTGTGAGATGTTTGACTGACTATGCACTGGAGCAGGGGGTGGTGAGGGTTGGAGGGTAGAAGGGAAAGGCTAAAATGCCCTGAGGAACTACAATTGCACTTGCCAAATTCTACGTTTTACTGGGAAAGGGAGAGAGTGACTTCACTTTTTACCTCCCCTTCCCCACTTCCCCTGCCCCAAACAGACAGATGTGGCTTTGCGAGAAATTAATTACAGATGGAGACTAAAAAAGGGGGAGGAAAACTCAACAAAAAAAAAAAAGCCCAGAACCACAAAGCTTTTTCCTCTGCAGACTTGAGGATGGATGGGGCAACCTGGGAAAACTGGCAGATGGAAAACCCATTACAGATGTGAGGTTTGGAGAATAAGGCTGAGGGACAATTTGAGAGTTGTAAATTTTCAGTTTGTGGATATAAACGCATTGCTTAGCAACAGAAAACAAATAGGAAACAAGAAGCCTCATGAGACAGACGTTTAAATATTTTAGAATCCCTATTTCAGGTAAAGAATACATTACCAGAGACCTGAAGGGCTGCTATTCTCAACAGCTAGTCAAGATAGAACGAAAATGAGGACTATAATCTCATTTCCTCACAGAAATACATTTAACTTACTTTGGCCAAGAAAAATAGTTACTTGTTTGTTCCCATACATGTTTTGCATGGTGCATACCTGATAAAATCAGAATACACAGTGTACCTTTAAGCACTTTGCTAACCAGGAGAGATTTCTCATGACGTGTTCAAATATATGCAGGGACGCTGCTTTACTAGGGTGTACAATCATTGCTACCATATGTCTGACCCTTGCTACATGGTCCAATGCCTTTTTATACTTCTGCATATATCTTCTCCTAAAATTCCTGACATCTCAAAGGATGGCAGGGGCCTCCATCTCAAGGGAGAGAAGGAGAAGGGTGAAAAAACCCAGAACACCTGGAAACAAATACTGAATGTTTGACACTGTTTCTTCATCATGAAAAGATGGATAAAGGGAAAAAAAAAAAAAAAAAGACATTGGCTGCTTTGGAGGGTCAAATGTTCCTGCTCTTGCTTTTTTTTGATCCATTGAAACAGTAAAAATACAAAGTAAAGCAAAGCACAAAGATTCCAAATGAGCCTGTAACCAAAGTCTTACCTTCTGCAGCAAAGTACTAAGGGAACTCATTAGAGATTAAAGGAGAAATTCACAAGAAACCGAAACACCCTTTAAAATTCTTTTCTTCTAAAAAACTGTGAAAGTAGTTTTTCAAATACATACATACACACACATATGTGCATGCACACATTTATATACAAAAAAGGTAGCATCAGGAAGATTTTTGTCTTCTTACGGGGTAGTCCATGATATTACCTCTGGGGTATGCTGAACTGGTAGGAGCATGCTCCACTCTGCTCCTCTCCTGCGCTGCTGAACATGACATCACTCTGTTTCTTTCATGAAGGAGGTCCCTATTAGTGGAGTTTGGAAATAACCCAGACATTCCCATTTGGTTTTGCTGCTTGAGCTAAAAGGGATGCTTCAGGCCCAATTTTTTTTTTCTTTTTCTTTCCTCTCTGACAATCCCCAACCAAACAAGAACTCTTGAAATAACTGAAGTTTTCAAGATTTAAAATTAGTAGGAATGTTACTTGGCAGCTTAGAACTTCTTGCCAGTAAACCCAGTTGTTTGTATGCATACTTCACCTTCAAAATTAATGAAAACCATAGAAGCATAATGGACACATCTAATTGGACAGAAATAGAGAGAGCAAAAAGTACTTAGAGTAAAAGGTATTCTGACATAAGGCAAAATAGTTTTTCACTCACACCCTTTTAATTTGGAGAACTAGAAGAGTTTTGTAATTCTCTAGAAACAAAAGATAGAGCGCAGTATATGTTGAATACAGTCTTCAGTATAATAATGAAGTCAGAGGTTTAGAGGTGGTGGGCTTTTGTTGTGGTTTGAGATTTTTTTGTGTGTTTTTTGTTTGTTTTTTTTTTTTGGGGGGGGGGAGGAGGAAATTTAGATAATGATTATTCTTTACTAAAAGATAGAAGGAGGCCTGGAAGAGCTGCCCTGGGTCACTGCCTCCTGTCCTCTTGCCTGCCCTGGGATCACATAGTTCTTTTAAGGAGCATACTTGGCTATTTTTGCTGTTCAAAAAAGGTGAAGTAACAACACGTAGGCCACCTGAAACTGAAAATGTGATGAGCTAACATGGCAATTATCAATAAATTTTGAAGATCTATCAGAACATTACAGGCTAGGGCTACCTTTAAAGATGAGGGAAGTAAGAATCTCTAAATGGATCCTCATCAGCTTTATACATAGTAGCTCTACATCTGCTGAAACTACTAGATGGAAATATCAAGGACAAGACTCAACTCCAAGTGTGGTTAGCCTCCTAGCATTAAGAGATATTCAAAATCCAACTGAATACCATTGTGCAGACAGGCTACGAAGGTGATATAAATCAGAAAACAGTCTGCTGCTATATATCTGTACACCTGCCTGAAAGCCAACACTAAGCTGCACCTGGAAGACAGGCTTTTGGGAAGTGGCTTGATTTTTGGCCAAGAGTCATGTAAGAAAAGCTCATATAGGAAAGATTTCAAATAGATAATTCTAGCTTGACCTGGGACAGGAGTGAAGACCATAAGCAGGCTGATGCTGTGCTGAAGATACATGAGCTTATGTTCCCCTCTCCTATCTCCCTATCTAAACCGCTGCCAGCAGGACTATCAAGACTTCAGTCCTCCACTGTCTTTGCAAAACTTTGCTTTGCAGACCAAAGACGGGGTATCTTTTCAGCCCCTGAATTAAAGACTAGGTTTCTAAATCATCCACATTTCTCATTTATCAGGCTCAATGAGAAAATGCCTACTACAAAAATCACTTGGCAGATGAGCATCAGCAGACACCTTAATAAATAAGGCCCTAGCAGCTCCTAGCAGCTCCAGCTTATAAATCAGTTTAAACTATTTGATAAGATGGTAAATACATGCCAAATACTGTCTCATCTGAGCACAGAGTCCCTGCTGCTGCTAATGCTAATAATGCCACTAACCTGGGGTAACTTTAATTGAGACGTTTCAGAGTGCTCTCAGACAGCCAGGGATCTAGATTTCTAGCATTAAAAAGGCAGGAAAGCCTGGGATCTGACAATATCATTTCCTGTATTTTCCTCTCTCCAAAATTCACGTGGGTCTTCACTGCACAATGCAAAAAAGCAAAATAAAACACACACTCATTATTCTATCTTTGCCAGCTGCTTTTCCTCGCGATGAAGTTCTTTTCCCATAATGTTCCCATCACAGACACATTGTGAGACTGGCCTGCTGCAGTACTGCTGCCCACCCTGGCTCACACAGTTTTTGGAATAGAGGAGCATAGAGAAGACTCAGTGAGAAATGAGCCTTGCTTTGTTGGATTCTTTCCTGGACAAAGGTAAGAACTCCTACCAAACCCCACGCAGTTGCGGCCAACAGCATTCCCCTGGCCAATGATGTGACATCAGGTCACTTGATGCAGGGAGCTTAACAAAAGGAAAAAACTCTTGTACTCTTGAGTGAAAACAGGCTGCTAAGAACTGTGCTCGAATTAAAAAGCATTATAGTGTGGAAACTGAAAGCGCATCAGATATTCCACTGGAAAACAGAAGGAGCAGCTTCTCCAAGTGTGAGACAGTGCTGCTGCTTTTGGAGAGCAAGAGGCAGCAAGCAGCCAAGTGCTGGACAAGCTTGCCCAGCTTGAACAAGCGTTGCTTTTTGGATGCTGCTGAAACTGGCCACTGTTGCTGAGACCCTGGCTTTGATATGCACTTCACACACAGGAGATCAATGTAGGGCAGGAGAAATGATGGGAAAAAGCAATGGACAGAGAGATAGGAAAGGGGCTGCTCTGTTCCTGGAATCTTTGCCTACCCCATCCCTCGTGAAAAGGCTCCTTCAAGCCAGGCCTATCTGTCAGTCTCCAATCTGTCTTTCAAGATTATGATGCTCTTTGATTTTACTCATTCCTGCTGGAGGTTCTGCTTGAATATAAACAGCAAACCATTTCAGCAGGAATTAAAAAAATACAAATAAAAGAAATGAGAAATTCCCCAAACCTCCAGGCACATTTTAAAACACATTAAAAAAGACACAACAGTAACAGCTTCATACATACCACAGCTGCAGCGATTTGGAGCAAAAGTAAGGAATACTGAATGTGCTAGTGTTTTGTTTTAAAATATGGCCTATTGACTTCACATTCGGGCGGGAGCCCTCTACAACACTGAAATCTTCCCTTCTTCCCCCTGAAGGACAGAGTGAGAAATTCAGCAATGCCCACTCTTCCCACCTTCATTTCTGCTCCTCCATGTGCCAGGCAAGCTGGACTCTGGGAGAGCAGAGGCTTTTGTGAGGTCCCCAGGACTCCAGGAAACACAGGCAGCTTTACACTAGGATTTACAACCAGTAGGTAAAGAACAACTCAAGGGGTGTTTTATTACTTGTGATGAGGGACTATCAAAGAAGCCACAGGGTACTTTGCCAACTGTTCAGTGTTGTTTCTTTAGTTCTTACTGGCAGCACTCTTGGTTATTGCTCTATTTTTCTTTCTGCTCCCACTTGCTTATCTTTCATCTTACAGCCTCCAACGCTGACTTAATTGCAACACACTATGTTGGAAATCAATCCACACAGGTGCTGAAGAAATTTCAGCTGCTAAGAAAAAAAAAAGAAAAAAGAACAAGTCAGCAGCTCAAGCTCCTGACACACAGAGGCCAAGATCCTAAAGCAGCACTTTATCACAACACTGTTAGTGCAAACAGAAACTGAAATCCTGGGCTTGAACTTCAGGGCTCCTCATAATCCTGAGCCAAGAACACTCAGCTCAGCAGCACCTCTTTTTGATTCTGCCCAGCCAGCACAAAGGCAAGATGAAACAGAAACCAAAGACAGGATCCTTTGGCTGACCAACCCAATTGAGAAATTCCCCCCAAAAGATGAGGATGATCACAAGCCTATAAGCTGCGTTCCTTTTTAACCTTAACCCAAATTCTTTTCTATTTCCTCTGCTCAGAAAATGAAAGTGTACTTCAGGCCTTTGCCTGAAGTCTACTTTGCAACTTTCTCGACTTACCGTATAAACAGAAGGCAGCTCTGTTGCACAGATTTTGACATTTTCATTTTCTGTTTTGAAACACGGCCAAAAGATGAACAGCTTTTCTGTCAGTAAGCACAGGGCTTTAACAATGTGTCCCACCTTGCGATTAACAGTAGTATCTTGGTTTCTTGACTCTTTTGACATGAAGAATGGAAACACACAACCAGTCACACAGCACACTGAAACTGTATGTATTTACTATATTTTTGTGCTTTTAGCATTTCTGAGATACTGCCCGGATAAAAGCTCAGACTTGCGCTGCGAGTGGCACTTGTACAATCTCTGTGAAAGACAAAGCAATTTGTCAGTTTAAGAAATGTAGGTGAATATCTACTGACACTCATTTGCACTGGGTGCAAATGAAGGGGCCCAAACCAGAGCGCAGATGTAGTGTCACGAATGGCAATAGAGATGGACTAGCTGCCTGTGTAACTTAAACAAAAACGAAGCGAGGTGGTGTACACTGTTACTCTATGCTGTTAATAAACCTCCATTAATCTTTTCTGGCTTGTTTGTACAGATGTTTTATTTTTTGTAACACTATTTCAAGTTAGACCCAGATGTTATAAATCAAGCTGTAATGCTCGTTAAATACATTTTAAAAAAGTGCCACTAATTCCACCCCTTCAGCATTCCAAGCAGCTGAGCAGGGCAGAGCACCCACCCTCTGCAGAGAATGCAGGCGTCATAACTTGACCCTGGCAATGAAAGGCAGTTCAAGCAGTGGATCTCTTTGTAAATTGCTCGTCCTTGAGACAAAGCAAGGACTTCCAGACTCGTGTCTCAAACAGGAGGCACTGGTGTACATAAAGTGCACTCACTTTCTGAGCTGACAATGACCACAAGAATTGGAGCATTTACGTTATTCTTTTTAAAACCTGATTATTTTTTTTTCTTCCCCCGCCATTGAGAGCTACAAGGCATTTTGGATACCAAAACAGAAATTTAAAAATATTAACAATTTTTCTTTACCTTTTTTTGATAAGTTCTACCTTTTACCTTCATGTTTATGAAATTCCCTATTCACCTTTTCCATAGGTTACAGTTTATAATGACCATTATACAGACTGTAAATGACCAGTTACACCCAAGCAAATGTTCACCTTGGTTTTCCAATCCTGCCATTACTTTTATATTTACTCCTGTTTATTTTCTGTTTTGCAATGCCTTTTCTTGGCCTTACAACCGTATTAGCTTGCTATTACTATCCTCTCTATTACCAAACTGTTCAAGAGACACTTGACATTACTTACACTTTTAAGTAATAAAAGCATGAAAAAAACCTCCAAAAGATAAAAATCTGCAGTCCAATGTAAATCATGATGGGACACTGATAATAAACATATCTTATTCATGCCAAGTAAAGCAACAAATCCTCATTTAACACACCAAATAATTTATCCTTAGTCAGAAAGACACTGAGTCTGACATTCAAACAGCCGTCTTTATACATCCAGGGA
Source organism: Psittacula echo (assembly GCF_963264785.1). NCBI lineage: Eukaryota > Metazoa > Chordata > Aves > Psittaciformes > Psittacidae > Psittacula > Psittacula echo. Next base: position 23,133,981 of record NC_137740.1, read on the forward strand.
GGCTGCCAAGTCTCCTTACTTGAATGATCTCATATACTCTGGAAAAAAAAAAAGAAAACTAAAACATTCGCTCATAGTAGCTGAATACACAGGGGCAGAAAACGATTGACTTTAAAGCATTTTAGTGGTTTGGGTGCTAGTACAGATCTGCAGACAAGCTTTGAGAAAAATTATGACCACAGAGCCACAGACAAATGTAATACCTAAGCAAAACTTCCTCTAAGTTTCTCACCTGCATCAGTGCTATCAGTGAGAAATGACCACTCCTAAAAATCTATTGCTGTTCTCTCACCCTCTCATACAAAGCATAACTTGTACTTGTTTCATAAACAAAGAAAAGTAAGCAACAAACAAGAACCACTTTGGGAGAAGTTAAAATGTAAAGGCAGTAAAGTTTTTCTCTGAATCATCAGAAAAAGGTGATCAGTTTTCATCTATGGTGCCTTTCCCTTTCGATGTCAGTAAGGCATTGCTTTGAAGGAAAATGAGAACTAGGGACAACATGGATACAAGTGAACAAAAGCACATTGATCCCTGTGCTGCTACCTAGGAGAAATATCTGTGCGCAACCCAGTTGGCTTGGGCTTACTACTGAGCACAGATAGTTACTGAGCTCAGCTTGGTTCCCAGCTGTGTATACTGGACCTGATCCTCTACTTGGGTAAATTTCCGTAGTTCAATTAGGCTGTGAACGATGACAATTTTACCAGCTGGAGACTGGCTACATTTGGGGTTTCTAAAAACAATGCGGTGCCTTTCATCATGAGGCTGCACATGTGAAACCAAATTTGAAAGAGCACGAGGTATGTTTTATCCTGCTCAGATGAGACAAGGGCAAGCGGGAATCTCAGGTTGAAATAGCAGTTGATAGGCTTGGATTTCTCCTTTGCCAGTTGCGAGGTCAGGATGGGCTGAATTTCCAAGTGTGCTGCATACTCAAACTCCCAGTTGACAAGAGAGACTCAAACAGTCCATTATACCGCTGAAAATTATTTCCCTTGAAGTGTTAAGCCGGGCACCAAATATGCATAACCAATCTTAAAAAAACCAGGCATAAGTCACTTGCTTCATCTCACATAATGCATAAACTGCACAACATCAAAAAATAACAGGGAGCATTAAGGAGAGATGTGAATTTTCTTGAAGCCTTGTTTACTGTTATCTACAGTTTAACCTAGTATTTCACCACACTGTTTCACTGCTGCTTTTCATAAGTGAGGAAAGATGCAAGAATCAACTTGGTCTTAGCATCCCTCACTCCACCTCAGCCTCTCTGTGTGGCTCCCACAGAACCAAGTCTCCAGCATTTCACAAGGTTCACCCACATGACTGAAACAACACCCTTTGTGTGCTTGAACATGCAGGGTATAATCTCAGCTCTGTTCATCTACATGTTGGAACTAATCAGTGTACGTATGGACCAAGCCATGCTGGGCTATCATGCCCTGCTGCACACCTGCAGGTAGTTCACACTCAGTGTACAGCTCTGGAATATCTCTCTCTAGTGCTCTCTGCATAAATCAAGCAGCAGGGAGGCTCAGAAACATGACGAATACGTTGGCTAGAATATCTCCTGCTGTAAAGACACAGGGAGGAAGGGGGATACTAAACTAACCTTGCCTTGGATGGAAAAGCAGCTGGAATTTAATGTTCTTGGAAGCCAGCCGTGGCTGTTCAGACATGGATCTGCCAGGGAAGTCCCCAGCGGAGGCATTGCTCATTCTCCAAAACTAAAATGTCAAGAGGAAGCACTGGAAATCATTAAGCACTCCGTTCAAAATTTCTTGAACAATCTCAGGTGGGGTGAAGCAGGGGGAAGCCTCTCAACCACAAACAAAACAAAAAAATTCTCAGTGTTAATACGAAACAGAGCTGGGATCATCAGGAATCTGAAGTGGGATCTTGCTTAATCATGTCAATCTGAAGCCAGCCTTAAAAAAACATGGCAAGAAGGAATAGAGTAGAAAAAAAAAAAAAAGATAAATGAGCAGAACTGTGTTTAGCCTGTGTTTTCAGGGACTTCACTATTACAGCCCACCTTGTGCAACTCTCCTGCACCGGCTACACCACTCACACATAGCAAAAGCTGTGCTTGGTCACCATAATCTGAAAATGGAATAGAAATGGTCATCAGAAGAAAGGCAGCAAAGAAAACCTTCCCCTGAAGAAGAGCTAGCAACTCCCACTAAAGCTGCATCTCACTGGCACGAACCTTATTTGGAAATACATTGCTACTTTTCCTAGATGACTTCTCCTTTTCTATATGATCTGTAAAGCATCCAGCAATTCTTTCTGGAAAAGAGCTGCATCAAGGAAAAAAAAAATAATTCAAAATCACTACTGTAGTCAACGTAAGTATTAAATTCTCAGAATTCAACTGAGAAAATGCTTCACATTAGCTAAACTTCAACTTTTTTGATCATCCCTCTCCTCTCTCCCCTCCCCATATAAGGGTTAATAACATTATAGGGTTGTAAGGGTTAATAACATTTCTGACAACCTGGAAACCACAGGTAACAGCATTTTCCTGAATGGTCTTACTGAGGATCACTGCACACTGATGAAGCACTTAGTCTCATGGAAACAGAAAAATGGGCTTTATCCTATTCCCTGAATGCCTGAAGAGGCTGGGCCTAAAGAGTTGCTACAGGGCAGACGGAAGGGGCAGATTTTGAAGCAAAGTAGAAGAGTGCCTCTGCCCTACAGTTTGCTGAAAAGCTCATGAAGACAGAGCACAAGGAGTACGTGAATTCAGTAGCTGCTGCTATGGAGCGTCAGAGGAATGGAAGGGATCCCCAGAAGCAGTCCTGAGGGTGGCCTGGCACAGCCTTGAAATTCCTCTGAGGACTGGGGAAGGAAACAAGAAAAGCAGAAGAGAAGTGTCAGGTACAACAGATGATTTACTAAATTTATTTATTCACATGTATTAGCAGACACATTCCAGCAAAATAGATAGATATTGCTCAAAAAACCCAAAACAACAAAATGAGAAACAGCCTTTGTGTATTGGGATGAGACACCTCTTTTACAAGCAGAAACAAACCACATTTATTTCAATATATCTAGCAGCATACACTGGATTTAAATTGACAGATTTAGGAAAAAAAAAAAGTTATCCTCCTACAAGCTGACTGGTATAGCAATTTTCATCTAAAGCAGCAGCAGATCACCAAGACAAACATATTCACAGGGATTTCCTGTTAAAAGTAAATCTAATACAAACATATTTTTACTGGGAAAAAATAAAGCTCAGTAGTGACACAAGCAGAACACTATTTCCATTTAAAATGAAGAGCGTGGCAAATTCAGTTTTAATGGAAATTAAAGCGTGCTGGCACTGTGGGATAGCTGTAAAGCCACTCAAGGGTTTTGTTTGATTTTTAATTTAAAAAAAATAATACTTCACAACATGCCATACTGTCAATACCTTTGCAGATCCAATCCCACTTTCCGTATGTGCTAATGGAATCCTTACAGCTCTCGATTCACATGACTTAAATTTGGGTTACCACAAGAAACGTGTTATGACTTCAAATCTTTAGCCTGATCTTTTAGGGAAAATTAAAAGAACGTTTTTCCATAGCTTGTAATTACTTATGTACAAAACATGTTTATTTGTTTTTCCACATCATTTTCTAATACTAACAAAGGAACCAAAGTCCATCTTTGGAAAAGCTGCATCAGTTAAACTTGCATTTTCTGAGTAGCCAAGACATCCAAGAGGAGCAATTTAAATTACAATGAACAGGCCCCCAGGTACCTGAAACCTCACATTCTTTGATGTTCACACATCATAATTTGAAAATTTTCACCTTACAAACTTGAATTTCAATAGAAAGCATAACCTAAGGAAATTCAGGGCTACCCTGCTGGCTCCCAGGAAGTGGCACATCTCAGTAAGAATTGTGCTATTCTAGCCAGGCATAGTTGTCCTTGCAGTATAACTGGACTCAAATTAATATTTTGTACTGCTTACACTTGAGAATATGATATTCTAAAATAAGTACTTTTAGAAGGTGACATTTCCTTCAATATTTAACAGTCTTGAGACTGTTCATGAGAGACTGCAGTTCAGAAGAGACCTTCTATATCACAAAATGCTGTTTCATAGTATTTCAGACATCTAAGTAGTAGCATAATTCTTTCACGATCTAATTAAGCCCCACAAAACAAACCCCACCATTAGGAGCTTGCTCCCCAGTGTTCCTTTGAGGAGCTGCAACAGAAACTTTCCCACCTTGATGGTGTGAAACATATCTTTTATTTATAGTCAGTTTAAGCACAGTTGTTCATGTGACAATCTTCTCTTACTTTAGATGTTTCTTTTCCATTTCTGGTGTTACAGAATATGGGTAAAGAGCCTCTTTGAGTTTCACAATGTGGGAATAATACATTTTCTAAATACTAAAGTGAATTAGGAAGTAGATTTAAAACAGTAATATAACCTTAAAATATGGAGTGTTAGGTGCCTAAACAGGTCTTTGAAATGAACCACAAGAAATTAAAATTCATCTAGTTACCAACATTTGAAACAGCATTGACTTAATCCAATTTGTTATTTCCTTGTCAGCAGCATATTTTTACTTTAACTGCCTATTACATTTTCATTGCATATCCTTGACACTGAAGGAACAAATACTGGGTTGATATCATCAGAGCCTTCAATGTCATTATCTAACTATATGAAATGACATGCAGAACCATATATGGAAAAACTCATGCTTAACTGAAGGACTTGATGAGCTCAAAGTGAACCAGCCTGATGCATCACAAAAGCCTCCTTTGGAAGCTCTTCATACATACACAGCAGGACAACCCACCCCCTCCACTGTATATGCTGAAAAAGCAGCACTTCAAGAATCAAAAGGCAACATAAAGCACTGAGTTACAGAAAATAATAAACGTATAAGCCTTGCAGGATTTGTTACCACCTTTTATGCTTGAAAAGGACCATAATATGGGGGTGAAATAAGAGCTTTGTGCACTTTCCTTTTCATACTTGGAACTAATCAATCATTTTGGACTCCAGGTGTTTTTCAAGAAGAACAGAAATGGATACTTTGAAGTAAACAGAGTGAATTCTTCTGGATTGAGAATTAAATTATTCATCTTGTTAGTGTAGCTAACGTGGGTCATGCTGTGCACAATTACAGGACAATGCTGTAAGTCCACGTGATAAAACTAATGATTTTATTTTCTTGAACTCATTTAAAAATGAACCTGAAAAGATGGCTTTTTTTTTTTTTTTTTTTTTAGTGCAGCAGAGCTTTATCGTGCCTTTTATTTTTGGAATGTCTTCTTGTATTTCTCAGGAAATACAGAAAACAGACTGCTTGTCCTATCAGAGATACTTTCCTGTTGGCTTCTTGAATTCCTGACTTTGCTGCAATATAGTTGGAGAGCGGAAGTAGCTGCATCTTCAGACTTCACTTATTTTGTGAGACCAATATTATAGTTGTCACTTACTAATGTAAAGTCATTATTTGAGAAATATTATTAATTTTTTTTTGTTTCGTATTATTTTTATTTAATACTAGTTTCATTGGAGTAGAAAAAATTAAGCTGATACATACAGAAAATACAAGATTTTGAAAAGCTGAAAAGCAATTTTCTATATACATTTTTAAATATAGATGTAGTCAATGCATAATTCCTTAATAATAAAATGCCTTATGAGGCACTGGAACAGGCTGCCCAAGGACGTGGTAAATGCTCCATCTCTGTCAGTGTTCAGGGCTAGGTTGAAGAGGGCTTGGAGCAATCTGGTCTAGTGGAAGATGTCCCTGATCATGGCAGGGGATTGGAACTAGATGATCTTAAGGTCCTTTCGAACTTTAACCATTCTATGATTTTTTTCCTTATCTTTTTCACTTGAAGATACTGTTTTACTCATATTTCCCCATGCCGCTTTTGTGCAAACAAATGGCAAAAGGCCCAAGGGCTCACGCCGAGACTGGCAGAAGACTTAGCCTACTGCTCCTGCTATCTCACAGTCATCTAAATGCACTATTAATCTTAAATAAACCAGTTCTTGGGAGCATTACCTGATGTGCTATTGGAAATTCTTCAGCTCAGTAAGCTTTGTCTAGAGACTATTTTCTTATAGTGGTTTGGATATTACAAACTTCTTTGAGTGCAAGAGATCGTTCTGTCTGCATGGAGCCCCACTGTAATCCCTGGGGTTCCATTTCCATATACACCCATCACCAGCCCTGGCAGTACCAGGATTTAAATGATTTAGCTTGCCCAACATTTTTCTCTGCCTGAGAGACACAGCAAGGCCACTGATAGGCTTCACCTCCACACATCATCAGTGTCAAAACCTGTGATTTAAATCAGGATAACAGATACACTTTTGTCAGAAACACTGGAGCAGATGTGCTGTGACAAGTTATTGCTTATTCTATGCATTTATGAACCACTGGAAAAGTATACTGCATATAACCTCGGCAGAGCTGGCTTAAACTCCAGCCTTGCGCTGTCACTGTTGCACACTGAACACAACACTTACTACCTCTCTGCTGTGCCTCAGTTTCTCCATCTGTTGCAGTAGGGCATAATGATACCAGCTTCCTCTGAGGCACTCTGACACCAATTGATGAATCCCGTGTTAAAATCAGATACATTAACTGCTTGCCAGTATTATGAATAGGGCAGTAAGGCATTGCCACACTCTTGAGGAACAGCTTCCCTTGAAGTCTTACAACCATCAAGTTGCTTGACAGCTCTCATTCGGCCAAATGTGACTGGAAAAACAAAACCACAAGAATATGATTTAAGCAAGATGTTGTTTAGTAAACATTTATTGGATACTATAGTAGCAAGCATGATGTGTCTCTGTATAATGCCTAGCAGATATTCTCGGATAACCAAATGGCTAATACATTCATCCTGAAATAGTTTCCTTATTCCAACACCTCACAAATTACATGCAAAGCTGTGTGCAATAACCTTATGTGTAGACATTCGACAAAGAATTTTGACTCCTAAAAATAAGTAATAATGTACAGATGTCTCTGATGATGTAAACCAAGATTTAACACAAAGCCTGGAACATATTTCACACTGGCTCCAAGTTGGTGCATTGATGACACGCTGGTTCTGCTCTTTACAATCTTATACGCACAGCTCTGACCCTCTTTGAAAAACATTCTTTCTAGAACAGGGACTGAAAGCCCCACATCTTTCCTCCCTCTGTCCACTCCCCAGATACACTTCGGGATTTATGAAAAAGTAAGCTTCATACAAAGGGCTTTATGTACAACCTTGCTTCCAGATGACAGTCACAAAACTATCCTAAAGCTTAGGCTGTATACAGTACTGCAGGCAAGAGACATCAGGAATGAATTCTCATTTCTCTGTCGCTGTGGTATTCAGAGACTAGAAGCAAGACTCTAGGTTAAGTTAAAACAGAGCAAGTATACGGAGAACCATCCTTATTTTCCATCTGGTGATTTTCTAGTGAGCGTCAAAGAGGTTCAGTACAAAAGACCACCAAATGTGCTGTTGAATACAGTCTCTCCAAACTATTACACCCAGTACATTTCAGGACATGCTACATGATGACTATGAAGTATTTTGATGTACACGACTACTTACAAATTCTTGGTAGAAAGAGCAAGATGATTCTTGAGTCATTCAGTTGCTATCCAGTCTTTAAGAGATTCATTCTGCAATGGAAAGCAGGGCTGTTGGGAACTCCCATGTAGTCTCTTGTGCTGTCAAGCAAAGGCTTCTGGGTCAAAACAAGATTAGAAATAGTGTTGCTATGTGTTACTTTTTAAATTATTATTTAATCTTACCTGAGAAGTCCCTACAGCTCTCAGCTGTGCTGACTGTGGGCCTGTTTTCCAATCCGTATTACTGAAACAGTCAAAATTAAGTAAGTTTCTGGAGGAAGGTTATTTTAAACATAATTTTCAATATAGTTCTCAGAAGTATTTTGATTTCTATTAACATACATTTCAATGGATTACATCAAGGAAACTAAGAGAGAAACAAATGTTTTCATTATTACAACCATCATAATATTGGATGAAATTAATGAAATGAAACTGTAAAGCTTTCAATACAGAAGCCTGTCATTAAGTGTCAGAAGTTACCTTGCTAAAAGTTCAGTGCTCATCTGCATGCTGTAGCTTTACTCTTTCCTCTAAAGCCTCTATCTAATACATGTATCCAAGAGAGGGTATTAGAACAAAAGCAGCAGTGGTGTATTATAGATTTCATGCTGATGGGGAATATTGAGCTGACAGTGACACGGGTTTAGCAATTGCCTATACAATATTTTGGATAGGTAGCACAAAGCAAGTTCATAAAATGCTCTCTAATACCAAATATCCCCAAAACAATAAATAGATCACAATTACTCCATTTAGAAAGTCTTGTTTTGGATAAATCTTAGATACATGTTTATACTCATTGAAGTCCATATTGCTGTTTCAGCATTGGGAACTTGGAATTTGCATATGTTTTTTCCCAGTTCTGTTACGTAACGCTGCTGAGCCGTTTGCAATACCAGTTTTTATCTAAGCCACTGCTTTGGGATTGCTCCTGTAAGAGGCAATGGCTCCCCATTCTCATGCTTGCTCACTATATTTCCATACATCCTTACCTGCAGAATGAGCTGCTTTCTATATTCCAGTCATTCTAAAACATTGAAGAAATTTTGCAGTCAGGTAGTGAGCAACGCAAGACACAGTTTACCTGTGGCTGTAACATGCATCTTCCAACAAATAATTAATTTTTAAACATTTAGCTATATTATTATTTGATTGGAAAACCATTCAGCTCCTTATCCTTTTTTCCATACTGAAAGGGAAACATTTTCCTACCTGAAAAGATACAGCACTTCATTGCTGGCTGTATGCTTGTGTAAAGTCTCTTTTTAGCTTAAAAAAAAAAAAAAAAAAAAAAAAAAGGGCTTGGACCAATTTAATTTTGTGTTTTGCTACACACAAACCATTCCCCACCCCTGCTTTTTTCCCTTTGCAGATCTACTTTGAGCAGGAAATGCTCTTTAATGTTTCAGAATAAAAATTGCAACATCTTAAATGCTGAAACTTTTCATCAGGTCCCTGTCATATTGCTCTACCACGTTGTACACATTACATACAAGCCGCTTCTTTCAGAGAGCAAGATAAAAGACATTTAGTAAAGGAGAGTTTTGCACAGCAGCAACTAACAGTCTCTTGTACCAGTTCAGGGCAACAAACAGAAGGTTTTACTCTGGATCTGCATTTTTTCCTTTAAGTACCAAATTGAACTAAAAATGGGGAACTGAATGAGGCAAATACCAGTGCAAAGACAAAAATTACCTATGTAAGCATACATGTTTCATGAATAATGCTCAATTTCAGTGAAAACTAATAAAAAATATTACTTACAAGTTAGAAGCATGGATTCAGTCTTCTGTATTCAATTTATTTGCTGTTATGAAAAACCTATCTCCCACTGTTCAATCAAGGCATATAGTTCATGCCAAAACGACATCATCTGCTTACATCTGGATATCATCCACTTGCATTTTTGTTACCTTTCTCGCTTACAAAAACTAAGCTTAATACAAAAAAAGAAAGGGAAAAGGTCATCTTCTCTTTTCAGCTTGCTTATTTCATGCATCTGTGGCTTGGTTTCTCTGTTTCTCTCACAGATATGAAGCTCCCTCCTCCCACTGTGGTTCCTTCACATACAAAAAAGAAAAAAAAAAACAAACCAAACAAAAAACCACCAAAGATGAAGTTACAAAACCAAGGCAATAGTTCATACTTCTTACAATTTCAAAAGGAAGATTCAGTTGATGGGCTCACTAGCATATGCACATGGCGAAAGAGAGCAGGAATTATACCCACAACGCAAATCACTCCAGCTGGGAGGCAAGGGAGAGATGAGATGCCTTTCCCCCATCAGTCTTCTCATTCTGTGGATTGAAAGCTTTTTCCTATAAGCAGCAGTCCAAGAGACAAGCATGCAAGGAGACATGCCAAAGGAGTCCTTGACATGTTCCTTGATTTGAAAAAAAAAACCCCAAACCACCCCAAACAAAACAAAAAAACCCCCACCAAATCAAAAAGCCAACAGTGCTTCAAAGAACCCTCACTCCAACCCCATCTAACAGGCACTGCAGAAAGATGCTATAGGCCTCAATTATTTAAAGGCAAGAAAGTACATGAAATACAGAAGTCCCAGATAAATGATGGAGCTAACAGGATAGCACCAGACTTGGAATTCCTGGCATTCTTGTAAACAGAGATGCAGGTGAAACATGGGAGAAAAAAAAACCAAACCCAAACCTTTTCTGAGAAGAACAGAGCCTTGGGTGGCATGGTTTAGTGTGAGGTGTCCCTGCCCATGGCAGGGGTGTTGGAACTAGATAGAATCATAGAATAGTTAGGGTTAGAAAGGACCTTAAGATCATCTAGTTCCAACCCCCCTGCCATGGGCAGGGACACCTCACACTAAACCATGTCACCCAAGGCCTCATCCAACCTGGCCTTGAACACCACCAGGGATGGAGCATTCACAACGTCCCTGGGCAACCCATTCCAGTGCCTCACCACCCTCACAGTAAAGAATTTCTTCCTTATATCCAATCTAAACTTCCCCTGTTTAAGTTTGAACCCGCTACCCCTTGTCCTGTCACTACAGTCCCTGATGAATAGTCCATCCCCAGCATCCTTAAGGTCTTTTCCAACCCTAACTATTCTATGATTATAAGAAGCATCTGAACCAAGACTCACTTTACTCTGTCTGTGCCTCTCAACTTGGGGGTCTCAGGCTCCTGCATGAGAAGATGGAGTTGGCATTTGAGTTAATAAAGCAGTTCAGCAGAAAATGTTCATTAGAAACTCACCGGTAACAAAAAAGAGCTTTGAAAAGGAACAAACAAAGGAAAATAGAAATCACCGGCTAATTAGTTATGCTTCTTTTTACACTATCAAGCACAAAGCATTTCCTCAGACTCAGTAATCTGGAAACAAGGAAAAAGGGAGGGTATAAAAATCTACTTTATTCCTTCCCTCTTTGTAAATACATTTAAAAAGGAATTGTCCCACTGTCGGGAAGGGGAAAAACTAAACAAAACCAAAACAAAATCCAAAAGAAGGAGCCAAAGACTCACAAACCGACAAGCATTCCCCATCCTGAACCCACAGCATTTCCCACTGAGGGCTGTATGATGCTCTTCAGTAAGGCGTAAAGAATTCCAAAGTCACAGAAAGTAGAGAAGCAACACCAAACAAAAGCTAATACAGTGCAAGGCTTTGCCTGCTATTAATTTGTTTTTCATTTTCAGTTTATCTTTCATGCAGTTACTCCTTAAGTTAGGAACCAATCTGCTTGATGACTGCTTTCAGTGAGTTTAAATTTGTCAGTTCTGTAAGTACAGAGACAACAGAAAAAAAATCTGAAACTGCCCTAGAGAAAAACCACAGCATTTGACAGAAAGATCTCTGAAACCAAACATAAATCTCTTCAAAGAACTGTATTTTCCTGCTAGCTTTTGGATTTATTTTGTACCAACAGACAACGGCATGTTTACATGCTACATTTCAGAGGTTCATTGAAAAAAGCTACCAAAATTCCAGCTGATATCAGCATCATTCTGAAAGACACTCAAATTCCATTTCGCAAAACCTGGAATATCAATGCAGTTTTTTTTAATGAGAAATGAAAACTTCACACACAGGGCATCTTTTAAATCATTTATTTCAGTAGGAAAGATTTCTGAAACCTGTAATTCATTTTGACTAGCTTATGCAAACACACAATTTTCACACACACACACAGAATAAAGTATTAAAAAAGTAGAAGAAAAAGGCTAGAGGACAGCCAAACTGCACATCACTCAATGAGATCATAGTGCAATCCCTCTATTCCTATAACACACCTCATGCCAGCATGGAATATTAAAATGGCTTGTGTTTACTGCATGACAAACTTGATCCCCCTTCCAGTGATGGTTGGTCCTTACAGCATTATTATAAACCACATCTATTACTTCCTGGTGCTTTTCACACTTCAATATGGTAGTATTTGAATGGATATGCTCCTGTACACAAGGAGCTAGAAGTGCCTGTAAACAAGGCGCCCCAGAAGCCTGTATTTCAACATTTAATCAATTTATATCATTTTTCAGCTTCATCTGTGAACAGCTTGGGAATGGTAAGAAATACCGTCAGGAAACACATGTGAAGGCCAGAACATACTCAAATAAAGAGAAATAATATGCTAATCAAACACACAAAGGAAATGGAATATTTATGATGTCATTCAAGAGCAAGATCAGGGTGATAGCCATAACTGTGCCACTATCTGCAGGAACTTGCATTTCATTACATTTCATACACATTTTTTCTTAGCAATGTAACTTCAAGAAAACTTGTCAGCTCTGTTCTATAACGGGTATGGCTAAACTGAGTAATTTGTCATTTCTCCTTTGACCTAACCCTTTTATTGTCTTTGAAGAGTCTAGAAAGCATAAGATTAATTTTCTAATTACCCTTCCAAAATCTGAATTCATAAACATTAAAACTGCTATGTTTTTATAAGGATGTGTTCCAGGAACACAAATATTTAATTGCTAGAGAACAACATATTCTTTCATTTTTTTCCTTCAAATACTTACAATTTCTTACTAGTAAAATAATCTCTAGCAGTCAACTTTCCACATAGTGTTGACTCTAGAAATACAATATACAGAACTGAGCTTATGGGATATTAAGAAAGAGTAAGATTTATTCAAGCCTTTCCTTTCCCCATTTTGTTTTTTCTATAGTCATAAGAATGCTTTTCAGTGTTTACATCAAAATGGGAAAGAGAAAAGCAAACACCTTTCTAACAACGTAAGCTCTTCGTTCACGTGGTCTAGACCATGACTTGGATTACCCCTTTCAATCCCTACCCCCTATCTACCCAGAGACATACAAAAATAAAATTAAATCCATTTTGAAGAAGTCTGAGCTACTTCTGATAAAAGGTGAACAAGCCCAAGCTACCAAGTATCTCTGCATTTTTGCTAAGAAGAAGCTATTCAAATACAAACACCTCACCCTCCTACCTCACCCCCCAGCTAAAGCTATTCAAGCCACAACTATTTTACACTGACCAAAAGAACTAACTTCTGCTGAAATGCAATGACTGTAAGGAATGTTACCCCCTTGGAACATCAAGGACACAGTATGTGAGTATGTGAGTCTGCCATTGTGGTACACTCGGCACTGAAATAAAGGAATTGGTCTTCAAGTTAATAATAAGGCACTGACAAAAGTCCTTCTTAAAAATCAAGCACTCACCCTCCTGTCACATCATAAATAAGAATAATGATTTTAAAAAAAAGGATAACCCCTACAAATTCCATGTCCACTCATACAGAATCTTTCCCAAAACAAATCACCTTATGCACATGCCACTTTTAGAGAAAAATTAAAAAAGTGCAACACTTAAATAATAACAAAACTTTTGAAACTTTTCCTTGGAGGGCAAATAAGCAATTATCTGATGCAATTTAGTAACAGCCCTGGTGTCTTGATGCTTGCAACAGGCAGCATACTATGGCTGCCCATGGAAAAGACTGGAACTACTAATGCTGGTAGGTTAGCATATCAAGAAAAGGACAGAATAAAGAAAAACGCCACTGACAGAGCCAAAGAAACAAGATCCCATGATTTACCTGATCTTGATTTGAACAAGATTTGCAACAGTTAACCAAAGCCACCGTATCAACTGCTTTTTATCAAAACTAATGAAAACTGGTTTGTTTTTTTTTTATGCTTTCTTTTTCTCCCAATATGTTTTCAAATGCATATGCATAACTTCTGTTAATGCTTTTCTTGGTAAAAGTTCAAGTGCTCTGCAGTTGCATTTTGAGGAGTAAAGTTAATCAGCTGATTCCTCAAAAGAGACACTGATACCTCAGGCAGGAGGCTAAAACATCTGCATAAATAGGGTGCTGCTTGATAAACTAGCTGCAGATTTGACAAGTAGTGTTTGTCACTAAAGTATTTTATGGATCTTTCTTCAGTATGATTTCACAATAATCTAAAAGAGCTAACAGTAACACAATTTTAAAGCTGGGTGCTAAAGCTCATTCATTATTTATGTGCATTCATTTAGTATTTGTAATTTTAATGTCTATAACTTGCACCTAAATACTTAACGATCATTATAGCCTGAGTAATACTCCTCTGGCATGAAATGTCTGCAAAATTAAATACATGTCTGGGATGAGGTATGTTAACTCAAATTATCAGAATTTTTCAAAAATAGATCTCCTCATCTGCTTTCTAAGAACACTGGACTAGAAGTCAGGTTTGAAAAACCTAGCCAAAAGTAGTATGGATTAAGTTAGAAGGATAAAAGTATTCAACAACCACTGCAACTTGTAATGCACTGCACCAGATTCATGAACCAGACATTCCCTGTTGTTGTCTTTCCCAAGACTGTTAGTTGAGCTAACAGTGGTCAGCAGTCAACAGATGATTAACATTTACATGCAAAAATCTTTCTAAAAAGATCTACACTGAATACTTGTTTGCTCATTTGCCTCCAAAACAAAGACGAGGCATCTTTAGTTTCAAAATCAAAACATTAAGAAGTGACAAATAGTAGCTGAAATACTTCAGCAGTTAACAAAATAATCAATTAGAGCAATACATTAAAAAAAAAAAAAGTCGAAGAGAAACTACCAACTACCTGAAGTAGTCTGGGTGACAGTCTTACCTGAATACCATAAGCTTGTTGCTGTCCTTGTTTTCTCAGCACTGGTTTTAACTATTTATATTTTTAACCCTTTTTTTAAAAAGGGTGTTACTACATTCTTTACAGTGTATTTGACCGGTTTGAATCTTTCTGAAGCTTAGCTGAGGCAGCTCTTCTTCAGGGAACAACAATACCACCTCCTGAGCACCATTTATCTCAAAATATGTAACACCTCAGTATTTCTGTGTTGCCCTGTAGGACTACTTGGCTAAATATGAGATAAACAATAGGAAAGTACTGAACTACTCATTGTAATAAGTGCCAATAATGTTTTCCATGTTGTCATTATTCACTCCAGTTACTTTGGCTACATGTTTTAAGTAACTACTCCTACAATATTCAATAACTCCCACAAAACTGAGCATATCTGAGGGTAGAAAAGCACAGAAAAGTAGGAGGGCCAAGAACAGTGGAAGCTGGTAACAGCAACAATTCACTAAATAATGATTTGTGAATCTTGTTGCCATAAAACTCAAAACAGCTGGAAAAATAAAATAAAAAAAAATGAAACAACACCTTCTGACCTGGCTCTGTCTTTAGCAAAGCTGTGTGATGTCAGGCTGTGGCTCCCAGCTCCCTCTCACTAACAGAAAAACAGATACAGTTATGCAGCGATGAACCTATAATAGCTTATTTAAAAATTCAAAATCCACAGGCTATTTTCCACAATGCTTAAAGAAGTACGCACATTGTTAAAGAAACAGTTGTTGAGAAGAACACACATTAAGTATTTTTTAAAACAGAAAAAACCCCTAAATTAAAGTTGTTCAAAGTCTGTTACTGTAACACTGCTGTCTATGAAGGTGATGTCTTTACTATACACCCAACATGGGTAAGCTTGGGAGATGTGTGAATTACAGAGGGACAGCACAAGCAACCCCTTCCAAAAATGAATGACTTCAGGATCAGAACAGACTATTCATTCCCCATCAAAACAACAACGAATTGCAAAGGGGCTCAAATTCCCGTGGTGCTTGTGGTGTAATTCTGACAGAAGCATCCTTTCTACCAACAGCCAATTCATAAGAATGGTTATTGGAAACAAATCAGCCTATTACTCTTTATTCTACATCACTAAGTAGTTGAAGTTTGTTGTGGTTTTGTTTGTTTTATAATGAGATTTAATTATCCTTTTTTGCCCCACTTCCCCCTCCTCTCTTCTTCCCCCCCAAAACCAATAATTTCCATTAACAGATTAATCTGACTCTGGAAAAAAAACCCCAAAAGTTAATTTACAGGCTTCTACTCAAATGCAATAAACAAACCATGCATTTTCAAAATAATAACTCCTAGTAGAAACCTTTATTAGATAGTTAGAGAACTCTGCCACAGACTAGTAGGTAGCTTATTACTTTTTAAAAAGGAGTATTCATGGTGGAATCTGCAGGCGTATTTACGGCCACTAAACCACAATGTCAATGGAACAGTTACTACTTTTTCAGACTTCAGAGTTCTGACATCAGAGTCATATTTTGGACAACGTCTCCTTGCTTTACAAAGATCGCATTTTTGAAGATCAAAGAAAGACTAATCATTCAGAAAACTATATCTAGGTGACGTCAAGGAAACCCAAATAAAGCAAGAATCAGTCTTAAGCATAAAACACACATAAAGCATAGCTCCCTTTTTACAACCATAATGTTTTTCTCTGAGAGTAATTTCAGTGACTAAGAATTACGCCTGTCAAGGGTGGAATTTTCAGTCCCACATCTTTTCTCTCCTTAGGTTACCTACCTTCTAATATATTAATTATTTGTCTGGAGATCAGAAGAGTTTCTGTATGTAAGGTCTGCTTTAGGCCATGTTATCAGCACCACACAACATCAACTATTTTGACCAAGACAGATATTAAAAACCAGTTATTGCCAAATGAGAACATAAAAGCTTGAAATTGTGCCTCTATCTTTTTAAAACTGAGATCTTAAGTGATACTATAAAACACCATATGCTAACAGTGGTACCTAACTGATAATTAACAGATACCCAGAGAAGTAAAATGTCTCGGTGAGCTATACCCAGGTGTTTGGTTCTTTTGTTATTCAACCTTTGCATGTAGAGACAGGTATAGAAACAAATCGGAAGAAAACGCTCAGTTCTGACCCCACAGTGCTTTCAGGTTTGTCTCTTCCACACACACACACCTTGACCACCCAAAACACGTGAACTACATTTTTAACACGGAATTAGGTAACAACGTACCAAAAAATTTTGGTGTGTAAGTGCTCAGCCTTTGTGCTGCTTGTAGGAAATATGGCTCCCATACAGTACTAAGGTTTGCAAGCTTACTGCTACTTAAGCTTGCAGTGGTTAACATTTCTTATACTTGTAGGTCTGAGAGAAATAACACTGCTCCAGGCTAAGTGTGCCTGGGACAAGCTCTCATCAACAACTCCTGGTATAAACAACATATCTAGAACGTGTAGTACCTCTTTTACCTGGTTCATACATAGCTTTTGATACAAGTCTTAAATACCAGTTTACTTGTTTTCTTAAGAATGCCTAAAAAGGTGTTATTTTCAAAATTAGTATAAAGTTAAAAGAAATTCAAACTAGCTACAATCTATTATCTATTTAACTCAAGCACAGCACCGCCAGAAGCTTCACACACACTATTTGGTGTTTCATGTTGTTTCTCCTTTCACTCTTTAAGGCAGTGGTTTCCACAGGTCAGTTCAGAGAACATAATGAAGCATGGTCCATGGCAAGTCTTGTTGTAACTCCATTTTTAATTTGGGGGACTCTACTCCCCAACCATCAGTGGTTTTGTTCAGGGCTCCAGAGTTCAGAGATCGAGTTGACAGGCTCTGTTCTGGCACAGAATACAGCTGGCACATTGTCATCAGGACCTCGTTCTCAATTTTGAGATGATTTAAATTGTTCTTTTTTGTTTTGAATTAAGCTATTATTCAAAGGTCATCAAGTTGGCAGGAACCTGAAAACAAAAATATAGCAGATTTAGTTTGGGTAGCAGCTAACTACACCCCACCATTTCACAGACTAGTCACCTGTTTAAATGCACATCATTAATGCTTGTACTGTCTCCAAACAATGGGAGGAAGAACACAACTATCATTCAGCAGTACAAATATACTTAGGGCTGAAGAAAACCAAGGTATAACCAAAATATTCAGCTGCTGTGTGGTTTATAATTTTATATATATGGCCACAGATCTTATTAATTTTGATGACATTTAAGATTAAAGTTGTCAGCAAAATAACCTTAGCATGATAAATCTCAGCACCAAACTACACAAGCAGAACCTTCTCACTTGAGTCCCACCTACAGAAATCTTGGCACACAGGTCAGTGACTGATGTAGGCCTTCTAGTATTTTTAAGACTAATTTAAAAAAAACAAGGCATAAACACTTGCCTGGGCTTTTCCCATAGGAAACCTGAATGCCTGCTGTAGACATCACCCCCTTTCATGAAGATTAAAGCTAGTTTGCATTACATTAGTTTATATCCCCATCTTCTTCCCATTGGGAATTTGCCTGACAGCAACATCTCTTGTTTACTCAGGTTATTAAAGAGCCACCAAATTCCAGATGACTTTCAATAAATACCCAGTTTGGTCAGATTTGAAGCATGAATTTCCTATTTTGCATGTATTTTTCTTGAGTACCTCCTGTATGAAGACAGGCTGAGAAAGTTGGGGCTGTTCAGCCTGGAGAACAGAAGGCCGCGGGGAGACCTCATAGCAGCCTTCCAGTATCTGAAGAGGCCTGAGAGCATGCCAGAGAGGGACTGTAGTGATAGGACAAGGGGGAATGGGTTTAAAATTAAACAGGGGAAGTTCATGTTTGATATAAGGAAGAAATTCTTTACTGTGAGGGTGGTGAGGCACTGGAACAGGTTGCCCAAAGAAGTGGTAAATGCTCCATAACTCGCAGTGCTCAAGGCCAGGTTGGACAGAGCCTTGGGTGACATGGTCTAGTGTGAGGGATCCCTGTCCACGGCAGGAAGTTGGAACTAAATGATCATAAGATCCTTTCCAATTCTAACCATTCTATGATTCACCACTTACCTGTAGAACCAAGAATATCAACTGGGCTAAAGTTCCACCATTAAAATTAAAAATAGTATCTATTAAAATAGTTCCCAATATTATTCAAAACTGGGTAGGTTTCTATACTCTTATCAAAAGCACACTTAAACATCTAAACTTTCTTAGGCAGTCATACCATTAACAAGCAAACAAGAGCTTTCATTGTAAATAGCACCATAAGGCATCTCTCTAGGGAAAGCACTGCTCAGGAGTCAAATCACAATCAAGAGATAAACTTTTACAGGATTCCGCCCCCCCCCCCCCCGCCATTTGGTAAACCAGCCTTTGTACCCTAATGTCTGTGAGCACTGCTTCTTCCATGGGAGTAACTATGCTGCAGGAACCCATATAGTACAACTATACAACATGCCAGGAAACAGAAAATATGCAACAAATTATGGTAGCAGGGTTTTTGCCTTTCAGTGGAAGTTGTGTTTTTTTGTTTGTTTTGGTTTTTGGTGTGTTGTTTTTTTTTTTTTCCTTTAACTAATTCTCCCCTGCTTTTTTAATTTTAAAATCTCCTTCACTTATCTTCACTTTGCTGTCATATTTTCCACAGGAAGCTTCACCAAGATCCTTAAGCCTGCTGTGTTTGCACAAGCTAGGGGCTGAATGCTTTAAATAAGTTTGCATTAAATAGTATTGTTAAGCCTTACTGAATAAAAGCTGTCCTCAGAGGGCAGTTTTCAGGCTTGCCTGGAAGTCACCGCTTGCTTGCAAACTCTTTGCCACTATTCCCACATTCTCCAGCCAGGAACACAGAGGAACTTCCTCTCCTTCACACTGTCTCTTATACTTTCGAATGCTAAGGTTTACTGCTTTTTATATAACTGTACAACAGACTTTTTAAAATGGGCAACGACAAAGATATTGCTGCTCAGAAAGATATTTTAGAGCATTCCTTCCATTTCTCCAATTGCTTTAAAGTAGCCTCAAGATAGCCCCAAATCTTTCTTCATTACCACAGAAACTTTTGAGGACTTGTTTGCAAAGGGACAAACAGGAAAGCTAAGGCAAAACAACAGGCATGTGAAATCAATGTACATGTTGCTCAGAGTAGATTGCTCTTCATACAAAACTATCAGTTACAGCTTTGTCATCTTGAAGACTCATCTGTTTTGAGGTTTTAATAGCTCATATTCCTTTTCAACACCTTGCTCTCACCTGTTGTCTGTTGCTTTGGCAGGCAGCACTCAGGTGTTTAAACCAGAGCATTGCATTCATTCTGTTTCCAGCTTGAAATTTGTATGAATTTCCTAAATGAGAAAGGTACAGAAAAAAACTGATAAAGAAACATAAGCAATCCTATATATTTAAAATCCTACCCATATTCAAATACCTCTGAACTAAAACATTATGTAAAAACTTACTAGCAGAAGGGTCACGTAAGTTCACACTTTGTCTGGCATAGGTGCAACTTAATTGTTTGGCCTAGTGTGAATGAAGTTTCAGCTCACCTGCCTTCTTTTCCAACATTCTAAATTTCAACTAACACCAGTGAGAATGAGGAAAGAACAAAACATTCTCAGATCCTTACAACAAAAATGTTTTTGTTTAATGCCAGTATTGCAATTTGCTTATAATACGATTTCATAATTTTTTAAGGAAGTGCAAGATAGCACTGAAATACCCTCTAGAAAGTTGGATTTGAAAATATTTGAAGACTGTTCCTAAAATATCAATACATTTCAGACTATTATTTTCAGTGTCTGGTGTTATACAATGCTTGCTTAGGCTCAGAAAGACCAGATATGACAAAAACATTTCATGTTGTTATTACTGAGCTTAAGTGGACCAATATTCATAATTTACACCACATATTGGTGCTAGAATAGATGCTTGGAAATAAAATATACTAATTCTTGAAGTAGACAAGGCAGTCAAAACATTAAGCAATTATTTTCTTTCTGCATAGCTTGAAGGGCCATGGTCAAGGTCTGTAGTGACAGAACAAGGGGTAATGGGTTCAAACTTAAACAGGGGAGATTTAGGTTAGATATAAGGAAGAAGTTCTTTACTGTGAGAGTGGTGAGGCACTGGAATGGGTTGCCCAGGGAAGTTGTGAATGTTCCATCTCTGGCAGTGTTCAAGACCAGGTTAGACAGGGCCTTGAGAAACCTGGTCTAGTGGAAGGTGTCCCTGCCTATGGCAGGGGATTGGAACTGGATGATTTTAAGGTCTTTTCCAATCCAAACCATTCTATGAGTCACTGTTTAAACTGAAACCAGGATGCTACATTGGAGTAATGGAAATCAAGGCTTCTTTGCAAAACTGTCAAGATCTCCTAGGAGTTTTCCTCCTGGTAAGAACACTACATTTGAACAGATGGTTTGGGTTTTATTTTTCATTTGGAGAGGAGAGGGGACTGGTCAAGTACCTACTGTTAGCTAAATATTGAACTTCTTGCTTTCATTGTTACTTACATTTTCACATATGTGAAAATGCAACTGAGTGTGTAAACATAGCTTAAAAGAATGCAGATGAATACTTGCAACAGAAGCACAACTGGAGTTACTAGTTTGGAGAGTTCTTAAAACTCAATGTAGACTCTAAGGATTCTCCACAGACAATTGTTCCCATAGCATTCTAAAGGCACACATGACATGTTTCAGAGCAGCTGAACAGATTAAAAATAACATCCTTCCAATTTCTTTTAGTTGCTTATGAATGCCTCAGAAAAGCAAGTGTTTATTCTGAGAATCCCTGCACTCTTGGTGCTAGCATTGCTTACCCTTCTCAGAATCAGTCAATAAGAAGAGATCTGGATGCTCAGGGTCATCTGCCATCATCACCATCCAGCCCACCACTGACACATTCTTACTTGGTGTGGATTTGAACTGCAAATACAAGCAGAGACCAACTGAAGTAAAACAAGAAGCTTTAGCCAGACAGACTGCACTGCACAGAACAAGCACACAAAAGGGCAGTTCTTCTCAGTGCAACTGTTTCAAAACACAGAATAACTTCAAAGGAAGCACAACACTTCATAAAATTAAGAATGTTACGAATTTTACATAGAATTGGTGAAAACAGAGCTTAGTACAATGAATGATATTCAAAACAAATGAAAAGCAGTACCAAAATCCTCCCAAATGTACCAACAGACATCTAAACTGTACTGTATGAAAACAATAGCATTCCTGATGTTATTGCACGTGTGTACTACACTCTAGTGCAAAAAAAGGGCATTAACAAAGCAAAGCTAATCCCCTTACTGTTAACAAACAGCAGAACTAAACTTGTCCGTGCCATAATTATTTAAAGTTAACATGCGTTAAATATTATAATAGACTGTAATTAGATGAGCCCTGTGAACAAGATAACATAACTGTTCAATTAAATATTATGACCTGATGAATGAAATGGATCAAATGGGGGTGTAGATTCAATAAACAAGTGCACAGAATACAATGTGCTCATTTATCAACAAGATGTTCAAAATGATGGGTTCTTCCTGTTCAAAGTGCTACTCACACACTTACAACTTAGGCCTCTTACAAGCACAGTATCTGTCTCTGCTACACTAGCCTCTCTTAGTCCCACTCTCCTCTTCATTCACCTGGTTAGTATTATTTTCTAGTTGTCAGGCTTCTCCTCTCAGTTACAGGCTACTTGCCCATTAAATCCAACCCATTTCCAAACCACAAGGCTCTTTCTCCCCGGTCTCCTTGTTTATCTATTAGTAGATCCTCACAAATCACCTCTCAGTACTTGCTCAGGGTGCTGCCATTCACTCCCCAATACCTAATTCATTCAGTTTCTCCCAACTCTCTGGTTGCCAGATCTGATCTCTTCTTCCTCCATTCATGGATCTGACACAGATTTTTCATCAGTCCTAGCACTCTTACCCTCTGCAGTGCTTTACCTTACTTCTCTGCCCAGGAGGTCTAACTCTACTATAGGTCCTCATCAGATGTGTCTTCCTCCTGTCTTGTGAAATCTCTATTCTAACCTCTTACTACAGTAATTTTGACCTGTCTTTAATTACATTGTTAGAAATGATAAAGCTAAAAACAATCACAGGGACCTTTAAAGTCATTAAAATAATGTATACTTCTAGAATACTTTAATTCTCCATATTAACGCCACAAGCAGATTTACATCATTAAATATAAAATGTCTTTTGTTTCATTTTAGAGATACTGCTTTACTATTACGAATCTAGAACTCTGGTACAGCAAAAAACCCATTACTGCTAATAAGCTTGAGAGTACAACAAGTAATGTGAGAGTTTGTAAGAATATTCTCTATATGGGAATATAATTACTTTATAAGTAAAATTCCACTGTGAGTCTAATGTCAGTTATTCTAATCTATGCCACAGATTAACTGGAGACCTTGAATATCCAGATAAGTTTATCAGTTTGGGGCTTGTGCAACAGGCTGCGTTAGAACTTTAAATGAACAAATATTAAGACCAACATTTTAAACAAAAAATATTTTAAGCAAGTTCAAAATAATTTAAGAGTCCAGTCTCTCTGCATGCTATAAACATCTGAATGCATCATCTCTGTACTGCCCTCTATATGCTGCTATAGTTACACCAGGAGGAACCATTTCATCACAAGTTCCTACCAGTCAAGTTTAGCTGACCTTTATCTAATGTTAGTGGAAACATAAAAGCTTGGAAATTTTGAAAGGATGCTTGTACAGATAGCTTAAGCATAAGAGTGATGATGATTGTTCTTAGGAAAGACCTGCCTGCCAAATTTCAAAATGGATGCCCTTTTTTTGCTGTAACTAAGGCTAAAACTGGGAAAAGACTAATCCTCATAAAACCCATAGAACTATATATATTAAAGTAACTCTCCTGCCTTTGGAAGGTAGACAGATTTGTTAACACCTCTTAAGAAAAGTAAATTGTAAAGCTCTATCAGACAATATTATATCTTTCCAAATGGAAACTAAAATTTCTTTGAAAATTCCAGTCAATGATGAAAAACATTAAGGAATTTTATCTGAAAGAAGGAATAAAGACAGGGAAAGGGAATAATAATAAAAAAAAGGATATAGCTTATGAGTTCTTAAAGGACTTGCTGTGGACCCACTGAAGACATTGCCTCGAAAAATAAAGATGGCACAGCTTAAACTTACAAGGGATCTGCAAAACACAAACTTTCAAGTAGTCCTACAAAGCATTAATAGATCATTTTCCCAGAGGCTGAAATTTGATTCACAAGTGGTTTTAACAGGCTACAGATCAACAACGTACCTCTTAAACTGCAGTCCTTTCTAGAGTTTCATGAAAACATTTGCACTTTCCTATGTTGGCTATATGTCATAACAGTAGGTATACAATATACAAAAGTGCCATGCAATCAAAATTGCTAGAGCTTGCTTGGTTTTGCACTTTATTCAAAACAATTATCTAATCATGGTACTTCTCCAAAAAAAGTAAAAAGCTCCACACAAGCAAAGCGTTTCCCGCCAGCATCAATCCATCGTCACTTAAAACACATGTCAGTTTTCCATCCCTGTGCAAGGCTGAATTTACATGCCATGTTTACATAGTCCCCCAGGGCAGTTCATTCTCTACTGACACGCAAGCCTTGCTAACAGCAAGTCTTCTTTGTTAACATGAAGGGAATGAAAGCTTCATTGTAATTTAATGTTCCTCGTTCCTCTTCACTTTTTTTTTTTTTTTTTTATATAGGCCACTGGAATGACCTTCTTATAATACACATATAAAACTACACAGCTCTGCTGCTAGGCTCCACATAACTGATTTCTTGTTGTTGTCCTGAGCTCAAAGGCTTTTATACATCTTTGAATCAAAACCTCTGAATTCATCTGTGAACAGTTTTCACTCCAACCTTTTGGCACCTACAGATCCCTCCTCTTCTCCTGCTGAGATCACAGTATCACACAGTATCACAGTATGTTAGAGATTGGAAGGGACCTCAAAAGATCATCCAGTCCAATCCCCCTGCCAGAGCAGGAACACCTAGATAAGGTTACACAGGAATGAGTCCAGGCGGGTTTTGAATGTCTCCAGAGAAGGAGACTCCACAACCTCCCTGGGCAGCCTGTTCCAGTGTTCTGTCACCCTCACTGAGAAGAAGTTTCTTCTCAAGTTTAAGTGGAACCTCTTGTGTTCCAGTTTATACCCATTACCCCTTGTCCTATCATTGTTTGCCACTGAGAAGAGCCTGGCTCCATCCTCATGACATTCCCCCTTTATATATTTATATACACTAATAAGGTCCCCCCGCAGTCTCCTCTTCTCCAAACTATAGAGACCCAGCTCCCTCAGCCTTTCCTCATAAGGGAGATGCTCCACTCCCTTAATCATCTTTGTCGCCCTGCGCTGGACTCTCTCCAGCAGGTCCCTGTCCTTCTTGAACTGAGGGGCCCAGAACTGGACACAATATTCCAGATGCGGTCTCACCAGGGCAGAGTAGAGGGGAAGGAGGACCTCTCTCGACCTACTGACCACCCCCCTTCTAATACACCCCAGGATGCCATTGGCCTTCTTGGCCACAAGGGCACAGTGTTGGCTCATGGTCATCCTGCCATCCACTAGGACCCCCAGGTCCCTTTCCCCTACACTACTCTCTAACAGGTCGTTCCCCAACCTATATTGGAACCTGGGGTTGTTCCTGCCCAGATGCAGGACTCTACACTTTCCCTTGTTATATTTCATCAAGTTTCTCCCTGCCCAACTCTCCAGCCTGTCCAGGTCCCGCTGGATGGCAGCACAGCCTTCTGGCGTGTCAGCCACTCCTCCCAGCTTAGTGTCATCAGCAAACTTGCTGACAGTACACTCAATTCCCTCATCTAAATCATTGATGAATATATTAAATAATACTGGTCCTAATACTGACCCTTGAGGCACTCCACTAGATACAGGCCTCCAACTAGACTCCGCCCCATAGACTACAACTCTCTGGCTTCTGTCCTTCAGCCAGTTCGCAGTCCACCTCACTACCTGATCATCCAGGCCACACTTCCTCAATTTAGCTATGAGGATGCTGTGGGAGACTGTGTCAAATGCTTTGCTGAAGTCAAGGTAGACCACATCCACCGCTCTGCCATCATCCATCCACAATGTTATTTCCTCATAAAAGGCTTGGTGGCTGAACATACTTCCTAGGATGACAGCATTCTATATCAGGGTATTTCAGTGAAAGTGCCTGAACAACAACTATCAAGTCGTCTGGAGTGCCAATAAACGGGTCTAATTCTGAACACAGTTGAAGGCTTGGAATGAACAAGGGCTCATGCCCAAGCATGAAGCCTCAAAAAACCTCTGTTGCTTTTCCAAGTACTTACAAACATGGAAAAATCTCTCATACATGCTATGCTGTCACAGAAACTGGTGAGATTCTTCCAGCTCAATCACTATAAACAGATGGATTTTTTTTATGGGCATATTCACATTTTCCAGGGTGAATGCTTTATGTAAGACTAATTCTAAGTTGGCTATTTTTTACTACTGTCCTTTTCTGAAGGTGCACAGAAGCTGATTTGTGGCTATCGTTTCAGCATATGAGAGAAAACCTTAAGCATTCGAGACACCCTCCTCCCCGGTTCTCCTGTACCACATCTCTGGGCTCTCAAGTTCACATGCTCATTACAGACAATGTTACAGTACTGTAGTAATAACTGAAACCTCATCAAGACTTAAAATGCAAAGCTCATTATAATCAGTAGTATTTCTTAGTAGACAGCACAAGAAAGTTTGTCACATTCAGGTATCTACAGCATCCTCTTTCTCTTGACTACTAGATTCACATCTAGAACACACACTATACTGGATGCACTCCTTTGTCTTTGAGCATAGGCATGAGAAGAGCTCACTTGCCCATGTCTACAAGGGAGGGGATTTCTTGCACTTTTTGCTGGATTACACTGAGATTTTTATGAAGTAATTTTCCAAAGAGGTTGGCTATTATAAGCTTGGAAGAGCTTTTAGTGTCAGTGCATTCCAAGTTCTCAGTCTCAGCTGCCTTAAGCAATAGCAGCAGCAGAACGGCCAAAAGCATGCCTGTAATCAAGACACATTCACCATGACAGTTCTAAGCCAGGAAACTTTATATAGCAGACTGACTTTTTTGTTGCCAGCGTTCCTTTCCATGTCACAGAGGCCTTGAGAAAGGAAGCTGAAAAGACAGATGTTTACATGGCTCCAGAAGATGCTTGGAATATTTTACCTCTGTAAATCTCAAATGTATCAATCTGAAAAACAAACATGATTCAAAGTAGACAGCATCATCCTTTTTATCCATTTAACGTGGACAGTAACAAAACAAAACAGATCTAGCCTCAAATACATATATTTTTTTCTTTTCAGAATGTACCTCTTGGGAATAACAGTGAATTTGTTCAGTGACCTTATACCCATGCACTAGCTAGCTATGGATGGTTGACCACCTACAGTTTATTCTCTCTTGATGAACTTTTTTTTGAAAATGCAACCAAATGTGAATTGAAGCATGACATTTGACAAGCCATCTTCACAGACTGCAGAACAAAAACTGAGGTTTTGGGCTATAACCCTGTAGTGAAATGTATGGAAAAATAAGTCATCAATATCTAGGCTAAAATTAGGACACAGATAGACTACCTGAACAAAGTTACTGACCAGCTGTTACTAGGCTGTCTATTAAACTAGAGCCTCTCTCCCTAATCCACCAACCTCAGTCACAGCAGTTACCAGGTTATTTTCCACTTTAACTTCAGCCTAAAGATCATGCTCTGTGTTATAATGATCTTTGGAGCAGAAGTATGTGTGTATGCACTGTGAACTATTTATTTCAATGAAAGACAATCCAAACTGTAGCTAAGAGGTATTACATTATTTTAACTATGACTGAACTTGGGAAAACACACAGAAGATATGAGCTTTGTAACATACTTTGAAAACACAAACAGAACAAAATATGTTTGCTGCCCTAAAAAGCTAAAAGCAATTCTTCAGCTGTGTACAGACAGCACCCAGGTTGCACTGGATAGTTCAGTACAGTCTCACAGAGCCAACTGTAAAAGAAAAAAATGCATCTGCTGTAGCCATTGTTGCTTTTTAATACTGCTCCTCCATCTCCTTACTGGGAAATGCATTGCTCAAACTCAGCTCTGTATTTGTAAGCCATAAGGCTGGCAAACTTCTAACTCTGCCAGCATTATGGACTTGAATGTCTCCTAGTCTCCATCTGCAAACTTCACTATTGGTCTGGCACATTCTTGGACAAACAAACAGAACGTAAGGATGCGAGACAGATTACAGCTTCCTAGGGACTAGTCTCTATTCACTAGTAGTTTGGTTGTATCACCACACATCAGTGACCTGGGGAATATTAATAGTTCCATCAGTTCAGAAAATAATTTTTGAAAGAGCATTCTAAATGGGTATGACTGCATTTCACGACAAAAGCTCCTATTTCAAGACAAAGGCTTTTGCAGTCAGAGACTCAAGAGGATCAGATACCAGTCTTGAATGCTTACATTTATTACTTTTTTACTTCATTCACTTTTCCTAAAGGAATGGCAGGACCATTTAAATGATTAAAATGTTATTGTGAAGGAAACATGTATGCAAACGGAACACAAAAATTCAATATACTTAATTTCCAAACAATAAAATTACTAGCTATGCACTTTTTCCAAGTTCTTTAAACCCATATGTTACTTAGATTGTTTTAAAATATTTATGCAAAATACTGAAAAAGCTTATTATTTAATAGGTACAACTATGATAAAGTCTGCCATCATACAGTACTTTGACAGGCAGTGGACAAGAGAGACTTACAAATACATATTCTATTCTTAAAAGAAAACAAAATGCAATTTTGGTATAAAGCCTAAAGGCATCACATCATAACAGGACCATGAAGTCTAACATTACAAAAAAATTTATTTTCCATTTCTCAACGTTTCCAGAAAAAACAAGCAACCAACTGTTAGAGACATAATGCCAGCACAAGTTCCCTCTTGGTTTTTTCTTCTTCATTTGCTTTAATACTTTGTATTTCTGCCCATAATAGTTTACAAGTCTGCTCTTTCCAACTACCTTTACTTTTAATGAGACAGACTCCTTCCATAAAGTTTTCACTGATACCAGAGGCAAATACATCCAAACACATACAGTTCTCTAAAGACACCCAGGAGACAGGATGCTTGGCTAACAGGCCTTTGCTCTGGGCTAGTATTGTCTTAATTTGGAAGGCAAATTGAGTAGGATCAGTTTCGATCTCACCTAAGAAATCAGAGCCAGTAGGGGCTGGACTTCTGAAGAGGATGATGGCAAAGAAACTATGTAAATATTTCTACAAGTAATTAGCTCATTAAACTACTTTGAGTATCAGGATACTGTTTCCTAATAAGCTACTTTCAATAGAAGTGGAAAATACTCTGGGTTTTTGTAGATTAAGACAACATTACACACAAGCTTTCTACACAGAAAATTCAAATATCCAGGAATATACTAGTCAGAAATCTTAGGCTTCAGATCTCTACCCTCTCACCAGAAAAATGTTAAGATAAAAACCAGAATTTTGTAGGGAAAAAAAAAGAAAAAAAAAAGAAAAAAAGAAAAAAGAAAAAAGAAAAAAAGAAAAAAGAAAAAAAAGAAAAAAGAAAAAAAAAAGAAAAAAAGAAAAAAAAAAAAGAAAAAAGAAAAAAAAGAAAAAAGAAAAAAGAAAAAAGAAAAAAAAGAAAAAAGAAAAAAGAAAAAAAGAAAAAAAGAAAAAAGAAAGAAAAAAGAAAAAAAGAAAAAAAGAATAAAGAAAAAAGAAAAAAGAGAAAGAAAAAGAAAAAGGCCATTTACAAGGACTCTAGAAGCATATCTCAGTTTATAAAATTACACAGGCTTTATGCAAAGCATTTTTCAGTGAGCATTGCCATAAATTAATCTGAAACACTGGCCAAGGCAACTCTAAGTAGCGGTTCCGAGTAGTGAATGAATTTGGAAAAAAATCCACGTATCTCAGATTTTACAAACTTTCTTAAAAGAATCTCTGGTGGTATCCCCTTTCATTGTAATTAACCAGCAAAACCAGGAACTACACACACTGTAACATCCCTGGAACATCTACAGAAAATCTTTTTACTATTTCCCCACATAAGCAGAGTCTTCTTAGCTTCTTTCAAATAAAGCTGCAGCAAATACATGGAAAGCCAGCATCATATGATATGCTAGCTTTCTGCTTAACATGAAGTGTTCTGTACTCTGTTGTAGTTCATAGATTACACAGGAAAAAAAAAAAAACAGTCTAATTTTACCACAGATATGAAATCAGTACATGCTTAATGTCATACGTGTGACTTCTCAGTCTTTCCACATCAATGTTTGTTTGGATTTCAAGTAGCAACAAACTGTGGCAAGACTCAGATAATCAAAAGATACAACTTCTATCTTAGAAAAGGAGACAGACCCAATGATATAGTTCCTTCCCTTATAGAACAACAAATTCAAAGAGACACATGGCATATGCAAAGCAGATGTTCTTGGTGTAGCATATAAACCAAACATGGTATTTCCATTAGGGCATATCCATAGGAGGTGACTGATTGGAAGACAAGATAGTGCAGACTAGAATTCATGCAAGTCCTGAACTACTTTCAGTGTTTACATCAGGAAATAACATTTTAATTTTGGCAGATGATACCGGAATATGTCTGGTTTACATACATGTTTTCTCTCTGTAGCCTTCAGAGATTTTGCAGCGTAGTAAAAGAGCTGGGTTCCACACAGTGCTACCCAGTATTTTGTCCAAGATGCTACCTAGAGAGAAAAGAATAAAAACCGAAAGTGCAATAGATGAGTGAAATATTTCATAATATTGAGCTGTAAAATATCAGGCATCATCCTGCAAGAACATGACAGCACTAACTGCCCAGCCAAACTCTCAGCCATGTTTTCAAAACTGCTGTTTCTAGTTGTGTAGGCCTCTGAATGCATTAAAAATCTAGAAAGCAGAAAGAACATGTGCTTTTCTCACTAATCTGAGAAAAGATTTCTGCAACTCACTCTATACTTTCTTTTCTTTTTTTTTTCTTTTTTCTTATACTTTATACCCTTATTGAACGTATCACTGAGTTACAGCACATCTGTCACTTTTTTACTTTGTGTACTGTCATAAAGCACCTCCCATTGTCATGAATATATATTTTTATTTATAATTGATAATCAAGCACTTGTAATGGAAATGCTAAGAGTTACTGTATATTGATAAATTGCTAGGATCCACCTACCATTCAGGAAGACAAAACGTGCTCCTCTCTTTTAGGGTTACCGGTAATTTTAAGAAATTTTATGTAGCATTACACTTCTATTCTACTCCCTTGATTATGGTTATAGCCTTATAAACTGAATAATCCACCACAGAAGCCTAAACCTTGATTAGCAAGGCAGAGATGATCTCAGACACTGGAATTTGTTGCACAGTGGCCATTTTACTGTATTTGTAACTGGGCAAATGAATAAGGTGAGAAAATGAATCAAAAATCTTACTGTAGGTTTTTTGCCTTCTTTCAATAAAGTCTTCCTCCTAAGAACACCTTGAATAGTAACTGCTCCTGGATACAAATGAACAGCCAAATCTTCAGATTCTAGGGAGCTGAAAGGAACATGTGAAGATTTGCGTGAAAAAACATTCTTCCTTAAGTAGTTTTCCAATCATTACCACAAACTAATGCAAGTACCTGCATTTTAATTTAGAAATGACAACTACTTATTGGACTTCATTGTGGAAAAAGACTTTTTCTGTTACAATGAATTGGTGTTGTGGAATTTACACTAACAAGCAAAGTGATCAGAAAAATTAATCAGTGAAGCAGGTAATCCTGAATTAAAAAAAGGAAAACTGAAGACAACTGAAACAGAAGAACAATTAAATTTAAAAAGCAAACATTTAAAGTACATTCATACAGTTGCCATATGTGTTAAAACCTCTCCTTCAGCCCTTGCAAGAAAGATTGAGTATTTTTTTGTTAGGAACACTGGCATCATTAGCACATTGAAATCGAAGAGTAGCTCAAACATGCACAATCTTTAAAATATCTGAAAGCAAGAAGAGTGGGCAGAAGCAGTAATAAAGAGTAGAAACCCAAACCACAGCTTTAAGGTGTTTTAATGCATCTGGTGATCTACTGAACATATACCCTACATAGGATCTAAGAGCAATGGGCCAAAACAAATGCCAGGTACAGCACTGTGAAAATAAACCTGAGCTTTATTAAAATTATGAAGCTGACTGACAAAACATTTTCAATCAAAAGAAAAAAAAATTACAACATGAAATGTCAGTCGGAGCATAGAACTAAACTGCTAAAACCAGCAGCAGCAGCTTTCTAGAAAAGCCAAGAAATTGAGCTGCCTGAAACTCATTTTGAAGTAAGCCAGGATTTGCTGTTTCATTGATCCTAATATTCATGAACATTCACAATAAACTGGAAGTTTAGCAAACATTTTCATTGCAGTACCTACTGAGGATGATGATATGGAGACATTTTTGGACACTGGTATATATGAACATGAGTTTAATTCAGTGAGAGACAATGCTGGCTTCTTAACATGAAAAATGTTTCATAGTTAACGGTCATCTCTTTCCCAACTACAGTGCCACATAACTGGAGACAGAATTTGTATTTTAACTAACCAGAATAATCAGTTACATTATTTTATCAGCTTGCGATTAATGCAATATATAACAAATCTCTGATTTCAGGGAAGAGGGGAAAAGAAATTCAATACAGAACTGCCAGCAAAGAAAACATCTTGAACGCCATCCATTAGCACAAGAATCAGCTTTGTCGTCCATGTCAGAACTACCAACACTGCGATGCAGTGGCATGCAGTTAGAAAGCTACCTCTGGTAAAACATCTTTAAGCGTTGATATAAAGATCCAATGGTTCAGAATTTGGATTTGCAGACTGGAATGAACAAAAGCCCATATGGTGATATAGATTAAGTCACAGAAGAGAAAAGTTTCAAGTCTGAAGAAGGTCCCTACCTTTATTTTGACATGTAAGTTAGAAACATAACATCAAAAAACACCCACTTAATTATTAAACCAAACCAAATCACCAACACCAGAGGGAAAGTTTGACACCTCTGTCTGCAGTGGAGATTGTACCTGCTGGCCTTCATGTGGCCTCGATAGCCATTTCGTGACACTCTTGTCCCCGGACCGAGAGAATGGTACAACCTCTTCCTGTTGGATTCCATTATAAATTGTACGTATTACATATACTTTCATTCACACAAACAGCACGACTGCTAAAACAGCATAGTATTTTTGTGTGTGCACATCACAAAGCCACTTCATCCATTTAAGAAACAGGATAATTTTATTTAGAAAAATGCATGCAGAGGCAGATACTATGTTGGTTTTTTATTTCATCAGATGTTCTCTTTGTCAGAACTCGTAATATTGAACTGTTACTGGCAGAGAGAATTTTGAAAGCAAAATCTGTATCTAGTTTGTAGAGATTAACTCAATGTAAAGTAACCATTCTGACTTTGGATGTCGCTACAAAAAAAATAATGGTTTCAACTTCTATTAGTATGCACAAACACAAGATGTTGGGCTGAAAGGAATCAAAAGCACTGTCAAAATATGCCTGTTTAAAATACTGTTGCATTAAGTAACACTGAAATAAGCTAAGCAATATTTCAGTTCTCCAATTCATATAAGCTTTAAACTTTACCTGTAAGATTCACCTTTTCATCCTTATCCTGATCTACACTGTTATCCCTAGCCAAGAATTGTATTCTAGACCTGCATTTTGAATTCTGCTTCACTTTACTGAATCCTATTATTTGGGATCAGATCCCTTTGACAACTGAGTTTAATTTAAGTTAACAGAAGCACAAGCACTTTGTCCTGATCTATTTATTCTGTTTTTCCAGTTGCTTATATTATGTGGAAGACTTAAAATCAGCTCTAAATCTGCAGAAGCAGGCACGTTAAGTACAAGTTAAGGCAGTTATGTACAAGCCTAAGACAATTTTGCAGGCAAAATCTCCTACATAGTATAAATCTAACAATCTGTCACCTGTAAGAGAGGCTTTGCATTAGTTGGAAATAGGGCAGTATTTCTCAGAATGGGAAACCTAAACAAGCAGAATTTTCATGTTTCAGTCTGAACTCAGAATAGCATACAGCAGACCAAACAGCCTTAAAGAAGGGATACAGTAAAGGTCAGTAGCATTAAACAAGAATGAGGGGTATTTCTGTTTGGTTTTGTCATTTTTTTAATTTTTTTTTTTTTTTTTTAAACCAGCTCAAACTATTGCCTTTGTTGCAGGAAGAATTATCTAAAAGATACTAATGAATTATGATCTTCTAATCTAGCCCAGAATTTGCCATCATTTGTTTTTCAACATAACTGTACCTTCAAATTGATCAATATTTTTAAGAATACATTCAAGATGTAGACTAATAAAACAGTAATTCAGTTGAAGGAAAAAAGGTAGTATGAGCTGTATTTGTGTGCACATATATATTTCTTATCTTTAAGGTTTTTTTGGGTTTTTGTTTGTTTGTTTGTTTGCATAACAAGAAGGCTATCACTCTTGCATTCATGCTATTTCAAGGAAATCTATTCAGGGACACACAGGATGACAACCAGTGAAACCGAAGTGCCACTTAGTATACTGCCCTTAACACGATATAACTGTCAAGACTTGGAATTAAAAGTTCTTTAAGTAACTTTGATTAGCCTAAGGGGACACGCCAATGCTGAAAACTCTCAAGTTTCAAACTAAGTTTCTGTTGCACTTAAAGAATCAGTGACCCTGCTTCTCACCCCTTCTGCGCTTCCCAGTTACAAACAACAAGAGGGCCAGGAAAAATCAAGAATATTTGTTACAATTCCTTCTGTTACATGGGGAATTTGCATGTGCAGTATCTTATTTCTTTCTCTTAAGTCCTCCTACCCAAAGATGCTGTTCCTAAATCACTGGGAAATATTGAATTCCCACTGACACTGCAAAGGAAGTAGTCATTAGTAACACTAGATGTATTCCAATTTTGCCAGTACCTGTTCATTCCAGATAACGAATGCTTTTCTCTCACTTAGACTCTTTTACAACAATGGAAATCCACTGTATAAATCAAGACTAGACACCCTCTTGAGTTAACTTGAATTTTAACATTTGCATGTCAGTGTATTAACTATTAAATTCCAAAATGTGCTTCATCAAGGAACAGACACAAGGTTGCTGTGTCTAGGAATTTCACACATGATGTTCTGAATGTCTGTGAGGAACCCAAACCCTTTTCCTGGAAGCAGGCAAGAAAACTCACCTTGAAAAACACACAACTTCAAACTGAGTTCTCAAAGAGATCTCTCAGAAGAAAGTACTGAAGATTAAGTGGGATTTGGAGGAGGAATCTTCTGACATAATTGTCTGAGATAGAGCAAACCTTTTAACTAGAGAGAGTCTGGGCCACCCAGTTCTCATTAGGACAAGGATGAAAACCTCTGCTTTGTCTCAGAAGTCCACTCAAAAAATTCTGGAGCTGAAGCCTAAGGCTTACTGAGATTTTTAAGTTTCTTACGCTACTGAGGTAAAAGTACTTCAATTCACCATTTTGTCTAAGGTTTTTCCACATAACTTTTCAGCTTTGAGAAATGATTGAACTTGATTAATTCCATAAGGCAGCAGGGAAGGAAAAGGCAAGAAAACCTTCTGAATGCTGCAGGTTGCATCACAGAAGTTAGAAATTTTCTTTCTGATCCAATTTTCTTTCTATGCCCATATGGAATGTTCTTATTGCTTACCTAGCGGAATCATAAGGGCATTCTTCATGTATGTAATTATATTTATGTCATGAAATATCAAAGAGTGCACCTCTGGCACAGAGAGATTTTCAAAGATTTTATCCCAAAAAGTAACACAGAACTTCAACTGCTTCAATGAATTCAAGCAGAATATAAGCTTTGTGGTAAGAGTTCCCAACCATATAGAGAATGTTCTTTGACAAAAAATTTCTACAAAATATGTCATCAAAGCACAGTAGAAAAAATTCATCCATGGCAACTCTGAAGCTGATGGATTACCTGAAATTGAATTATACAGGGAAACTATGCACTGTATTGTGCATCTTAACTCAGCTGTGGGAAGATGAAATTTCCAACTGTTACTATATAAAACTACAGCTGTTAGCCTTTTTCCACATTCTCAAATTCAACATGGGAAAGGATTGAAGCAGTCAGTGTCACCTTAGCATTTGCAGGTATTGGATAAGGAGCAAAATGTTAATTCTAGACCACAAAACCAGACAAGGTTTTAATGCAAGGGGCATTTTTGTGTATTCCCATGTAACACAAGGGCAAGTAACAATGAAGTGAAGAGCAGGTGAGAGAGAGAAAACAGGTGACAGCATCAATGACAAGAACAGAGGGACAAAGAACAGATGAAGTAAACTTGGGGAAAATGAAAATGAAATAGGTCATATGAATAATACACAAGATACACAAATATATAAAACCAGAAAAATCATTTGGGAGTTAATGGTACTCTGGTTGAGCTTTTTAGAAGAATTTATGCAATGAGTAAGCACTCAATTAGACAAAATCCCTATTAACTACTAGTGAGCAAAAGGTACATGTCTACTGCTTTACCAGATCCAGTGACGTTACTACAGTTATTAATATTCTTACATATAGAAAATCTCTAGATCACTAAAATAAAGCATCATTTTCAGGACTGAGCGAAAGATTGTAAGTAAGGTCTAACTAGAGAAATGCAGGATTTCTTTCAGCAGTTTTTCTTACCTTTCAAACGCAGGCCAGGAGGTCTCTTCACTGAGTTCAGAACCATCACTACTACCTTGAAAAAGATAAGAATGAATGATAGTTTATTTCAACATCTACGATCCATCTATTTCACTTATGTCTGTTTCTACTCATTTTATTTAAGATCAAATTTATAAAAAACACTTCACTAAAATAGTTCAATGAAAATATTCTGTGAGTTGCTTCAGGAATTTCACATAAACTGAGGTAGTGATTTGAAGGGACAGGTGCACATTAGGATGTTGAAGAAAAGGAGTGCTAATAAATGGGAAAGGCACTTTTAAAATTTAAAGAACATCCTAAATGCACATTTGACTGATTAATACAAAAAGCATTTAA
The DNA here is from genome assembly GCF_963264785.1 of Psittacula echo. Lineage (NCBI taxonomy): Eukaryota > Metazoa > Chordata > Aves > Psittaciformes > Psittacidae > Psittacula > Psittacula echo. Next base: position 23,170,870 of record NC_137740.1, read on the forward strand.
AAAGAAAGGCCACATATTTTAATAATTCTTTAGGAAGACAAATATTGTCATGACGGAAGTGCAAATTCATAGTAATGCAAACTCATTGCTGACTCTTCAATACATTAGAAGGCTTTCCTGATTTAGAAGCTCTGAACAATTTTTTAAAGCCCTCTCCCACTTACTATATCAGATCACGACAGTGTTTTTTCCTTCTGTGCTTCACAAAGTAATTCAGTGTTTCTGCAAGTATTTTTTATTTTAAAAAAGTGGACGAAACCCACAAAATCCAAGTATCTGATGTAGCCACTCACGGCAGGCCCATAAATAACATGCTAACTTTGCAAGTATAATAAATTCTAACAGCCTGAAAATTAGTATTTAAATACAGACACAAGGCAGCTATCTGTAAGTGTTCTTACTCCACTGACTGTATAAATTTATCAGCAGCCATTCTAGCGCAACAAGGCAGGTGAGTAAAAACTGACTATAAAAATAATCACAAGTTCTGTTCAGCGCAGTTTACATCTGACCAGCAACACGGTCTCTTCAAACAATTAAGATCATTTGGGAACAAAAAGAGAGAATCATGTGAGAGAATCCAGGCACAACTTTAAGCAGGTATTTTGGTTAAGACCTCTGAGCTGACTGGTTTTGAGGAAGATTGATTGAAAGAGTATTTTATACTATGATACTTTTAAGAGGTGGAATGACAATTAGGAAGGTAAGTTCCAAGTATGATGATTTCTTAAGAAAGAGAATCCAGCACCCTGGTCTGTTGCAAAGACATGAATGAGTTTCTTGAGCCATCTGAACACCAAGGAGTAGAAATGAGAGAATGGCATGATCAGGAAGTAACTGATCCTACTATCTCGTGCACTTGCATCAAACTACGGCACAGACTGCATTATTCTAAACAAATGTAGTACTCCAGTACAGCATGGCCTTGACTGTTTGTAACAAGGCCTGATCCACACCTGCTGAAATGGAGAGGCGCTCCTGTTTGTTTCTACACTGTCTTGGTTGTTTCTGTACTGTACTTGCCTACTGTCATAGTTTAACCCCAGTTGGCAACTACGCACCACATAGCCACTCGCTTACTTCCCCAAACAAGAGTAAAAGCGAAAAGACTCCTGGGTAGAGATAAAGACAGTTTAATAGGTAAAGCAAAAGCCATGTGTGCAAGTGAAACAAGGAATTCATTCACTACTTCCCTTCAGCAGGCAGGTGTTCAGCCATCCCCAGGAAAGCAGGTTACATCACATACAATGGTTAGTTGGGAAGACAAACACTCTCACTCTGAACATCCCCCACTTTTCTCTTTCTTCCCCCAGTTTTATACTGAGCATAGCATCATATGGTATGGAATACCCCTTGGGTCAGTTGGGGTCAGCTGTCCCAGCTGTGTTCCCTCCCAAGTCCTTGAGCACCCTCCAGCCAACTCACTGGTGGGGTTGTGTGAGAAGCAGAAAAGGCCTTGACTCTACATAAGCACTACTCAGCAACGCTAAAACATCCCTGAATTCTCCACGCTGCTCTCAGCACAAATCGAAAACATAACCCCATACTAGCTACTATTAAGAAAAGTAACTCTATCCTAGGGAAAACCAGCACAACTACTCCTGTATTTTGTAATAATTCAGGCTCAAAGGGACCTTGAGAGGTCATCTGATCCAACATTCTGGTGCAAAAAAACCTATATATTGATCATATCGCTGAGGGCCTCATCTAGTGATGTTCTTCAGGGAGGCAGAGTCTACAGTTTCTCTGAGTAACCTGTTACCGAGTTTCACAACCTGGTTGTAAAAAAAGTTTTCCTTACAGGTAATGAAATTTTCCTTGTTGATACTTGAAGCAGTCAGTCCTGCAAAATGATGCAATAATTCCTGTTTCCCTAGTCATCCAGCCAATGCTGAAGTTATTAGGGACACTTAGAATCTTCTTTATTTCCTTAACACTGCATAGACTTAGTTTTATATTAACAGGGATACAACACTGTACAAAGTACTCTAAATCAGAAGATTTAAAAGCCTGTGTTCCTTTCTAAAATTGCAAAACGATCTAGAGCAAAAGTGCTGACACCATCTCCTTGTTAGAATATCAGTATACTTATAAAAGTTCAACTAATTTGGGGGATTCATAACAAAAAGTTTAATTTAAAAAGTTTAATATATACAGAATTTGCCAATTATACTTTAGAAAACAATGTTAATTTGGAAAAAAGTGGGCCAAACATCAGTTATTGATTTAATACTTACGTTGATGCCTACACAGGTTTTAAAAAATTGTAATACAAACCTAGAAAATGTTAAATTTTAGTGTTTGACTAGTCTTCTAACATCTATATAGACCACCTTTAACAGGAGATTTTAGATTCTAAAAAACTCAAGAGGAATTTTTTCCACAACAAAAGTTCTCATACTAAAAAAAATCCCTTTCCCAAAAAGAATATACATTACATCCCTCCCTTCAAAACCAGAGGTGAAAAGAGCTGTTTTGAACTTCGTAAAAGTTAGATGTCTAGCCAAATTCTGTTTAAACATTAAGTGCACTATTTGACTATCATTTCATCTGGAAATATTTCATTCATTTAGTGCTTTAAAAATATATCACCTTCTTAAATTCTTCTCAAGTATGTACTCAATATTTGAGTTTTTCCAACAACCTCAAGTTGGTCTTCAAGTTAAACTTTCTAACAAATCCTATGTAGCATAAGTCCCTTCTATTAAATAATGTTCTACACAAATTTTGGCCTTATGTAAAAAGCCATGTGACAAACCACTATGTTGCTACTTTTCTCTATTGCTAATAAAATTTTAGATTTCTTGTTCAGGATTTTAAAAACTGTATCAGTGTTGTGCTTATTACTTAACATGAAGGCTTTTTCCTACCTTAGGAATAACAAAAATGATGATGTCTGAGAAGTTTCAGGATTGTTTACACAGAGCCCTAGTACCGCAGCTGAATACAGACACAAATTTTCTGTTTGCACTGTAGATGCATATAAATGTATCTATGCTACAGCCACACAAACAGCATGCTACTAGGTTCCTAGTTATGTGATAGGGAATGCCTATACCATTACATACCCCTAGTCATGGTATCCATGCATTGCTGAAAGTCTGAGGATGCTGAACATTTAACACAGGCTTCCTTTATCCAGAAGTTGGTCCCCAAAGTTAAACAGGTGTTAATATAAACAAACCAACCCAAAGAGTTTAAAAAGTATTCAGACTAAAAATTCTTTCCCCCTTCTCAAATCTGCAACTGACACTCTCTTGGCTCCAGTTACACAGCATTTCCAGACCACTAGCAACTATAGCTGGTGACTGACCTGGTAAAGCTTGAAATTTAAATGTGTAATCACAAAAAATTGGCCAAGAGACCTGAACATGAATTGCCATAGCACAATATAGCCAAGCTAACATCACAGAGATGGACTCCATGACCTAAAAGTTAAGTTCTGCCTTGTTGAGTCTATGACCATACCAAAAATCCCCATTATATTCTGTTAGTTAGTTACCATTTAGCTATTACAGTAAAGTTTAAATAGCTCAACTTTGGCTTGCTAGTTAACTAAGAATGGTGTGAAGACCTGCAAACGACCCAAGCAAGATAATGTTAGAGGATCAACACAAACTTTTAATACCATCACTGATAACGAGTTTCATTGTGAAAAACAAACAAGAGCAAATAACCAAATGGATAAAGATGGGGCAGAAACAGAGGGTTGCTCCAACTACTTTAATTGCAAAACACTCAGAGCACATGCTTTGGACCAAACAACACTAATAAGGATTGGGGAAGCAATAGGGTGCTAGAACTGTATATCCCTCTTCTTCTCTCAAATCCAAGCACTTACACGTGCAGTTTTAACCTAAAGTATTATTCAGCTTTTATATTTACCCTATCACTAATAGGGCAGTAGTACACAATAGCAAAGCAGGGTATCCGCATTCAGGCCAAGAGGCAGATATCTATATACTCATTTAAATGGAACGTAAAACCCTCAAACACATTTCTTCTGCCTGAAACCCTACCCAAACTTTGCTCTTCTGACACAGACTGTTGATGAATCAGTCCTAAACACCTTAACAGTACACTACAGGGTAAGGAATCAAACAAACATTGGCTGTGTAGAGCTCTTCCTTACTGAATAGGCTGCCAAAAACCTGAAAGTAAACGCAAATAGTGTATACCTACACCTATATTCTCTTTATTTAAAGAGGAATATGATCCCTTGTAGAATTCAAGTACTTCAAGATGGTGACTTAATAGAGGAATTCATTAAAATGCTGATATTCTTGTATGCATTTTATGCCAGCTTAGGTTTGAAAATGTTTGTACAAAGGCACTTTCTTACATTAACTCACACCAATTTAAAATACCTTTCTTTGACTCTGTAGAATTTCTTTGATTGCATTAGAATAAAGACTGAAGTTATTCTTAAGTGGTTGGAACACACAAATGAAAGCAAATGCTCAAGAGCCTTAGTTTCTCCAGAGCTTTCATCCATATCATTGTAGATTAGGAAAAATAAGTGGTAGACAAGAAATAGTTTGAGTAAGAAAACACTTCAAAGTTAGAACACCCTTTAAAAAAACCCCAACACCTTCTAAACAAAATTAATTTCCAACCCATATATTAGGTGCTGTAAGAGAAAAGTCACACAGAAGCAAGATATGAAAAGAGGGGTCTATTTTACATTGTCCCTTTACCTCTACAGCTTTATTTGGACGAGTAGTCATTGTAAACAAATTCACATTCAGAAAAGAAATTCAGTAACGCAGCTAAACCAAATTGTTAGAAATGGTGGAAATACAAAACTTCTGAGAAAATTAATTGAGCTGAACATTGCTGCAAATATACATGACAGTACACTTAAACAAGAACACTTAAAAAAATGTATGAAGAAACAGAGGGCATTAGAAAAACGTATTCTGAAGAAAAATGTGAATAAAAGAAAGTTTAAAACTATTTCTGAGTGGAACCATGATCTAGTAAAAGCATCTTTATTTATCCTACTTTTAGGCGAGAAGGTGACAGCAGACTAATACATCCAGAAGAATGCAGGTGTAGGTGGTTCCCTCAACCCAGCCAAGAGCAATGTTAAGACCTCAGAAGGGCAAGCTTGCTTTTTTGAAAGAGTGTATATAGTGACCTCACCAAAATGGAGGGATCACAAAACAGAACTATCTTGTAGGTTTAAGCCTTATAGCAAGTAGGGGGGGTTCTCCATGAATTTTCACTGCAAAGTAAAAGCATCCATCCCAATTTACTAAAAGCAGGTATTCTGGATTGTCTGCACAAAACCAGATATATCTTCAGCAGTATTCATCTGTATGTATTTTCATGTGTTATTTGTCAAAAGTCTCTTCTGAGACAAAATAAAGTGGGAATTTAAGATCCAAGTCATATAACCTCTTTTTAGCTACCCACCTAAGAATGAGATGAATCATATTTTTGAAGATATCAAAATCTCTATGGGATTATAAAGAGCTCAAGTACAGCTGTCTAAATTATGGAAATCTAGAACTTAGAAGAGACTATTTCCTCCTATTACATTCTTGAATTAGAGAACATTTCCTATCTGATATTGTATATACAACTGGTCAAGTGTTTCTTCCCTCGAATTAGGATAGCTTTGGCATTGCTGGCAGATTTCTCACTTTTGTTTAGATAACAAGCACCTATGTTATAAGGTAAAATGGCAACAGAACCAGGTATACATCGTCCTCCCTCTAGCAAAATAAATGACCATCTGTTGAACACCTTCTCATTGTTCTAGGAACAAGAACTGTTCTGACTCAAGCACAGAAAATTAATATAACAGGGACAATATATTTATTTTGAGTTCTATGTTCTTGCAGCACGTGCTGGATGCACACAATCAGGCTCCAGACCCTGAAATTAAGAAAATAATCTGATACAGATCTCTGATCATGGCTGCCATGTTACAGATTGGCCTGTTTTCAGGAAATCCCATACCTGGCTCACTTTCGGCACTGCTGCTGCTGTAGGAATCAATCATCATAAAGAAAAACACACACTTAGCATATCCTTCACATCTTAAAGATTAATTACACAGGTGTAAAAAATTTGCATGCTGTGCACCATTCCCAGTATGAATCACCAGTCTTTCCCAGAATAAAATCAAAATTGTCCATCATCACTTGAATTTAGAGACACAGAACAAAACTTCATCCAGCCATGAATCTCAAACCTAAGCTCTGACTGATCTCCATCACAGACTGAAAGCTTCTATCACAGACTGAAAGCTTCTATCACAGACTGAAAGCTTCTATCACAGACTGAAAGCTTCTATCACAGACTGAAAGCTTCTATCACAGACTGAAAGCTTCTATCACAGACTGAAAGCTTCTATCACAGACTGAAAGCTTCTATCACAGACTGAAAGCTTCTATCACAGACTGAAAGCTTCTATCACAGACTGAAAGCTTCTATCACATGAATAATTGAAGAAATCCAAGTGGAAGAGTTCTGACGTATCTGAAGAAGTTGGTGTGTTCACCAGCGGAAAAGAAACAATACTCTAATGAATCTTCATAACATGCCTACAAATTGTTTTACTGAACTGAAAATGAGCTACAGTAATCTGTTAACAGCAAAGGCAACTCAAAACATGAGGCCTGGAAAAAAATGCATTAACTCACATGCTCGAATGATTTAGACAAAGCATTGTAACGATACAGTCCTGCATACATCCTATAGTCACTGCTGCAACACTGCTGCTTTTTTGATATTTGATGCAGTAGCAGATTACACCACATCCTCCAACATGAAAGGACTGGAAAGGTCTGAATACCCCTGAGCCCTCAAAACACAGAAGTGATCTAAAGTAGTATCACAGTTGTCTTTAACGTCACATTCAAGGTGCTGGCATATCAGAAACATTGTCTGTGTTTTGAAAAGGGACCATTTATCCAAACTTAAGTCCCATGTAGGCTCATATATAAGAAAAGGTAGTCCTGTTTCTAGAGCAACAGCTTTAAATCTACATTTATAGGCAAGGTGAGAAATAACCCTCTTTTCAGTACACACATTCAGAAGAAGTTTTCTTGATTGCCTTTTGAGGTTGTGCTGTAGAATACTGTAAACCTCCTCTCTGATGCAGTGACTGTACTATTTCCTAGTACTGATTAAACAGACTACTTCAAACATGGTGGAGGAACTTAACAGCTTCGATCAACTTCCTTAAATCCTGCTGAAGCAGCAGTACAGAATGCCAGACAACTTACACTTCCAAGAATTCATCAGTAGTAGATACTACAAGCCTCCAGAATTTACTCTCTTCCTCCATATGTATTTCTAGCACCTCTGCTAATCTTCTGTGTCATTGAAATTTTCATAATCAAGAAGCAGCAAAAGTAACTATGAAGCTAAACTATCAAAAGAGTGATAAAACTGAAGTATCTAAGTATGGGGAGGCTGGAGGTGGACAAGAATGAAAGTGAAATTTCTAACCACAAATGCTGATCTTACATAAAATACATAAGGTAGCCACTTTACAGATGATTTATAAAATTCTCTCTGTAAGACTTCCAACCACCAAGAGTGATTACATCAAGTTGACAGGGTCATGCCTGAGCTGAGCAAGAGAACAGACTTGAAAAATTTCAGAGATGAGACAAAGTAGGAAAACACTCTATTCTCCAAAATGTCTAGATGACAACTGGTTCTTAATTGCCCCTCACAAAAAACCACTTGTGAGCTCTGCAAACCTTCCGTGCTAGGCTCTAATGGAGGTAAATTATTTACCCTGGAAAAAAAAGATCAACTGGAGACCAGTTGCTTAGATCTTTAGACAGAAAACCTCAGTAAAAAACTGCACTGAGAAAAGGACATTGCTGCACCTCCACAAGGGTGATAAAAGTTCAGTTCTCCTGTACTGTGCAACCTCTGAGAATGCAAGCTGTCAGTATGCCAGTGAGAACTACCATATCTGCTAGTTGATTTTGAAATGGCAAACTTTGCCACAGCAGAAAGCCTATATAAAGCAGAGACTGGCACTGCACATTTAATAGTGAAAGCTATCTGATGTGAACAGACACTCTGACCCTATTAAACTAATTTTGAGAAAAAGGACTGTGATAGCTCCATTTCTCAACCCTGGCATAATTAGGTGGCTCCAAGAAGCACTTGCCTGCCCTCTGTCCACTTTGAGGATCTGTGCAGAACAGGAAATAAGAGCAACAGCCATCACATAAGAAACTCAAGAAGCAGAATTTCTCAAAATAATAATATTCTAAATATTTGAAAATAACTTACCAAAATGAAGTAGATTCTGACATTTTTAAGTATCTGAAAGTTACACTGCTATCTACTCCTGATAGGAGTCAGGAGTATTTAGAAATCATGCTCTTGAAGACTGTCAGCATTTTACAATTCTGTCAACTGGGTACGGCATTTTAAATAGAAATTCTACCACGAGACATTTTTAATTTGCATTGACTGGGGGAGGGGGAAGGAGGAAAGACAGACACACAGAGAGAATAGGTGCCCTGCACTTACCTCCACCTCCAGCAAGGAAGAGGAGGAGTATCAGAAATTGTATCATTAAGGAGGATACAAAAAGAAAAAAAAAAAAAAAAAAAGAAAAAAAAAAAAAAATCTGCTTCTTTATAATTTGTCAGTTCATGTGGTATAAATTATGCTGCCCTTTCAGCTACATTTCTCAAATTTGTTCTGAAATAGAATTTGTATTCCAGAATAGTACTTCTCTTGTACAATCACCAACTACTTATGCTAAAGCCTTTTAAAAGACCATGTATTATGCAGGTATGTTTACAGTTCCTACCTATTGAAATTCCACTAGAAAGGGTGGAGCTTTCTGCCTGCCCTCGAGATGGGACATGAGGCTCCATGACACTGTCATCCAGCAGATGCCTTGGCCCTGCGTTGGGGAATGTTGCGCTTTTAAATTCAGCTGTATTCATTTTGTGTATGAAACTAGAAATGAAAAGGAATAAAATTGTTACAGCGTTATCTTTGATACATTTCACAAGTTGTTGTTTTAAGATCCTGAAGGGTTGCATACAGTGTGTTCCAAATACCAATCTAAATCATCACTCAAGTCATAGATAAAAGTGCATAAATTCCATTATCTATAGCGATTGCTAAGCTTAAAATTGCACAGCACTCTTGGAGATAAGAGAAAGTCAGGAGTATTTTAAAAATTACTTTCAACATCCTAAGATATTTTTGTCCTTGTATAACACATACATAATTGAAATTTAGCTCATTCTAGCTCATTAAAGGTAAACTTACACAGTACAGTATAGTTAAGACATAAATTACTAAATAGCTACAACCTTGTATTTTGTAAAGAGGATGAGTGATTTAATGATCAAGGTATCAATTAGAAGTACACCTATATTGAAAAAAAACCCTGAAGCCATTGCTGCACGAAGTTATATGAGGTCTACAAGAGAGGTCTCACCTCAAAAATACTATTAAAGCAATCATGTCAGTTTGAATTCGAAAGAAATTATACTGGCATTGAGTTGTTACAACTGACAGTTTTGGCATTCATAAAGAGCCTATTTTGGCTAACTCATTGGCTATTCTTATCATCATAACAGCTGCAGTCTTATTTTGACTAATTCTCCTTGGCTGGGATACTACCATTATAGTTCTGAGCTTGCTCTCTTGCCACAAACTGGTCTTTAAGTGAAGTACTGCGTACAAATCATGCTACTTTTAAAAAGTGCTGCTTTTGTATTGACATGCTAAATCACAAAACTTAGGGTTTTCAGGTTAAATGAAATGCTGACTTGTATCCCAAACTGTGACATTTCCTATGTCCATGTGGTATCAGGTTCCTGGGTGAAGGGGGTGTTGGTGGTAGCAAAGCTCCTTCAGCTGCAACATTTTTCCGTCTACTTTGTGGAGATGCTCCAACTTCAGAGCCTGGAAACAAAAGAAGACATTACTCTGAAGTAACTTGAGAATTACTGTCAGGATTACTTCTCAGAACATTGTGGAAGAGAAAAACTTCCTAAACTCAATTGGTAAGAGATAGCCTGTAATAAAACTTATTGGCATATTGATAATTAAAAGCCCTGTACCTCACATTTTTTGCACAGGATTAAAAATAAACACACTTATTTCAAATAGACCATCTAGTTACAAGTATTTTGTAAGTCCTAAAGGTTGCTGCATTAGCTATGTTGACATTAAACAGGTCCCACTGACTCTATGTTTTGAAACTCCTGCCTTCAACCACTTTCAGTATTGATAAAAAATAATGTACATTTTGGAAGCATATTACACCATGAGAAGTTTAGATGAAGGCCTTTCTGTCTAGATACAATGAAGAATGAGTATTTAACAGCTCTTCACTCCAAATACACTAACAAGTTAGTGGCACAATATATAAAAGAATCTAAAAAACTGACTCAGTTCCTTGAAAGAATTTCTTGACAGATCACCTTTAGGCTTTTTATTACAAATATATAGTGTTTATATGTCACACTTCTTTATTAGCCTCAGGCAAATATCTCCCACATTCGCAACTCAAATAATGCATTCGACAACCTCAAGTCTTCTCACGTTTATTAAGCATTTACCTACTAAATCTTCTCTGGAAGCAGCAGAGTGTGGGGTGCTGGTCCCTGGTTCTATCTTTAATGAAAGTCTGCATTAAAGAAGCATTAAAAATTACTTTATCAGGAAATAAAAGCAAATAAAAGTAAATTTTTGAAAAATTAGGGGTTTTAATTTACAGTTGAAAGCTGCCTGTCTGTAATTGCAAGAAACATTATAAAGTTAATACAAACTTTGCATGGCTATCTTCAGCACACACTATTTCCAAATGCTCTTTATTTTGGTAGAAAAAACCAAACAGTAACTGCAACAGGGCCAAGGATTAAAAAAAAAAAAAAGCAACAAAACAAACCAAACCAGACAGACATGCAAGGGCATAATGTAGTAAATGTGTCTATTACTTTGGTTCATATAGACTAGGACACGCTTGTAATATCATGCTGAATGAGGACTGGACTCAAGAACAAAATGTTGGCTACAGCACAGCTGACAAAGCCCAGTCATCTGCATCAAGGAGCCTGACACAGCTGGCACAACCGGCCAAACAGCCATCAGTTGCCATCTTCACCCTCTGTGAACAAAACTCTATTTGAGCTGTTAAAAAGGTGTGGCAAAGTCACACTATGGGAGGAGCAGGGGAAGAGGCCATTGCATTGCATTGGCACCAGCTTCCAAGGAAAACGCAGACACACAAGCTAGGACCTACACGGCCCTGGAACCTCTAGCAGACATGTGAAAATTAGTGATTATATCACTACTCTAGCATAAGAACTGGGAATAATACAAAGTATACAACTGCTCCCCCCACCTGACTGCAGTATTTATTTAGCTAATAGAAAAAAATCAAAGTGCAGTAAGCACTCTAGAGTGCTGGGCCAAGCCTTTTGTCTTTACCAGTCTAAAAGCCAAAATCCTTCTCCTGCATTTTGAAAAATCCATTAACTTGACTGCATCCATAATTTAAGCTTTTTCTTAAACAGGCACTTTTAATACCATTTCCAACAGCACCACAAAGAGGACAGAGTCCAGGAGCAGAGAACTCCCAGAAGATCAAGCACATCTTGTCCACACAATTCACACAACTAGAATCTTTGAAATCAGTGAGTTGGGAAAACCATCTACTTAATTCTGGGGAGAAAAAGTTTGAAATCTGACAGCTCCTCTCCCTCCCAAAAATCAGGGTACAGAACATTTTAGCAAAAAGGCAAAGCTGGATGCTTGCATATGTACATGCAGAGAAAAATTTACAAATCTTAGAAGGGAAGCTAAGTGTCTGAGCCCTCGTTAACTGTTCTTTGACAGAAACTAAAAGGTCCCCATTTGCCGGCTTTTTGTAAATTCAAGGTAGGGCTATTAAATGGTAAAGCATATCTGTTCCTCTAGTGTGCACAGCCCTCCCACCATTTGAATGTAGCTACACAAGCAACCAATTCAACACAAGTGAGGTGACAAACTTCCCAGGCAGGCAGGATGGGAATGGGTGGGGAACCTCCTCAAGCAGATCAGCCAATGAATAAGAACTTTCTTCATATGCAACAGATTTGCTTTAGGTTTTTTCTTATCCTCAGGGCTTGTTCCTGTCTCTTGCCAGAGATTTACATCTCCCAGTTTTGCTGGATGCCAAATCACTTAATGCAGTAATAATCTTCTAATTAAGGAAGTAGAAACCTCTTTTTTGGGTGGTATGCTGGAAGGAATGGGGTGGGGACACAGAAGGACGGTAATTCCCCTCTCAAAAATCAAGTGCTTACATTTTACTAACATTGTATAACCCAATCAAGGAGAAAAAACAAAAAATGAAAGTGAAATACGTATGAAAGTGAAAGCCTTAAGTCACCCTCACTAACAACTTGGGACTGCAACACACAGATGACTTTATTATGATGAGAAATGACCCAAGCTATCTCCAATCATGGGATCCATCTTACTGACTGAAAAGTGTTACATGTGAGCTGGAAGTATGCAGTCTTCATTAGCGAACACTGAAAGAGATCTGCAGATCAAATCAACAGAGCAAACAGACCTGAAAGCCAGGGCTTGATGCAGTCAGGCATAGGAAAGGAAGGAGATATGCCATCCAGCATGCTGAAAAACTGCCCTGAGCACAGATCCTGCTGTAACCTCTCTACTTGCAACTGGTGCATCTGAGACACATAATCCCCTGCTACAAGTGCAATCTTAAAAATGACAGCCTTTGTGTTATAAAAGTTACTTTATGATGAGCTACAGCCAGTTACAGCATTTCATACTTACTTGTAATTGTCATCTTCTACAAACTTTTGTAGTTCTTCTATGTACTGAACTGAGTTCAAATATTTTTGGACATGAGGCAACAGAGGAATATCTGGAGAACATATGACATTCATTATCACTGTCCCATTCATTGGTAAGCACAGTTATTTTCCAGAAATTATTTAAACAGAATCAAATCTCTTGTCTTTTTATGTGAGATGGAGATACAAACTACAGTCCCCACTGATGTTGCAATTTTTGTCTTTCACATCAATCCTCATGCATAGAGCTGGCATCCATAAAGCCAGGTATGTATCTCCCCTGAGCTGCTCTACTTAAGACAGCATATGTAAGGGAAAAGTGAGAGCATGCCTTTGGCCAAACTAAAGGCCCAAACCTGGAACCTGAAGGGTTGTATCTGAGGACTCTTTCACGGTCCGCATAATCATTATATTGAGCTTTTAGTGAATCCACAGTCCTGTGCTAATTCACATTCCACCACCACAAATACAGGCTTACTAAAAAACGATTGTGAGGGGATCACCTTTGAAGGAAAAATACATTATCTGATCTATGAACAAAACTATAAATGTCCAAAAGACAAGCTGAACATATTTTATTATCTCCAGTAAAAGTACTACTCCAAAAGCAATCCTACTATTTCTAGAATTCAGAGTCATAAAATCATGAAACACAGGGATACAAGTTAATGACGTACTTGTAAAACTACTGTTAAGAACAACATATTCGACATTTTCATCAGAAAATATGTGTGTGATGTAACATAAGGGTAATTTTATTCCGTCCCCTCACACTGATGCTCTGTCATAACCAGTAATACCAGAACAAATTTAAGACTTTTGGGCTGAGAGAGTGAGGGAGAGCATTGATGGCATTCAAATGGGTTTGGCCTTACTTACACTGCATTACAGAAAACAAGTATTAAAGCTTTTGAATTTGTTCTCTTTAATACTGCAATATTTACATACTAACTTACCATATTCACACGACTGCTGTAAGTCTGAAATAATTCGAAGAATGTTGTTCATTAAATTTGTTCTTTGTTCGCTTTCCAGAATGCTCCCTGTTGATGGGTAGGCAGAGTCAATATATGTCAAGTCTGATAGGTAAATACCTGAATAAGATTAAAATGAAAAGCTTTAGTGTCTCACATTTAGCAGAAAAAAGCCTCACAGACAATATTTTGAAGAACTGTTGCTTTCACTGACGAATGCTCATGCAGTTTGACAACAGCATTGCTTCAGAACAGTGTTCGTTATTTACCTGAAAAATCATTTTGATAAGATCTCTGAGAGCCTTCAGACCTGAAACAGTAATAATGCTTGGACATACAGGAAAGTGCATCACCTTGCCACCCATGTTTGGGATTGAATTTGCATTCTCCTCAATCACTTAGTCCTTAGTTTTTTCAGACTTGTCTCAGCTGTATTTGCAGATACTGAGGGTGTAAAGTACAGCTAGGTTTCTGTATGCAAGCTTTCATTCTCTGCATGACTAATCACAGTGGGAGGCAGAGAGGATCCTTTCTTCCTGCATCATACTCGGCATGTGCTAGCTGACTTTGTCTCTAAGTGTCATTATTTCTAAATTTAACAGTAATTGCAAGGCCATAATCAGCTATTCATGAAGCAGATCTTCTGCTATATAACCAATTAATTATTACTTTGAAAAATATGAAGCATACTAAACACACAATGCTAAAATACATCATCAAAATTGCTAAAGATTTTAGGAACTCTACTATTTCATTCCTCCAATTCAATCAATAACAGCAGGAAAATTCGTATTATCAATAATCCTTCAAGCTGAATAGAAACTTAAACTCAACTTGCAGCAACATGTGAAAAATTAACTAGGCAAAAAGTGCTCATCGAGATGCAGTACAAATCCTGCAGCTCTAAAGATCCAACCGCCTTATAGATAAGCCTCTTCAAGTCTTCTATCTGCTTTCTTCCCTACCACCATTGTAACCATACTACTCCTTCAATCCTTTGATCATGTTGAAAGGAAACTCCTCCTCCTTACATACTAATGCTGTAGTTAAATTGTTTATTTCAAATCCAAATGCAACTCAATTTCTTGAAATTCAGTGAAAGACCAATCATTTTTGTCTCAGCTAAACGAAACATATCCTGACCAACTCTGCTATTAAAAGGAATTGCTCTTCATCCCCTGCATCTTCCACAAGATATTAAAAAAATAATAAAAAACCCCCAACAACAACAAAGCAAACTTCAAGAATTTTAAGAAACTAATTTCAATAACAGGGAATTTCTAAAATTATATTCTGCTTCACCTCTCAGCCTTGTATAACCAAAGTCATAACAAGAAGTTTAGCTTTACAGGTGGAAGACTATTAATACAACCTCACAAGAACTGCAGTTGTGTTTGTATAGCACCTAACCAGTACAGTTCTCAAATGTGAGCTGGCAAACTCTGGGCATCGCTCCAAAATCAACACATACACACGCGTGTGCACACACAGAGAAACAAATTAAAATACTTGTGGTTGAAAGGTGACATACAAAAAAAAGTGAATAAAAAGGTATTACACATGATCTGATACAGAACTACATTTCTCATTTTTCTGTTCTGCTAGAATCAGTTTATTTAAAAAACAGAGAGAATAATCAGACACATCAGATAGTCACATTCCATTGCTATGCTACCTAGACTGCATAAGCTGTCCCAAACCTAATTTTCATGTCCAAACAGACCTCAAAAAACCCAAACCTACTCAAATTCCCACAGAAAGTAAATCATGCTTACTAATTGTAATTAAGGAAATTCATTGTGAGGAGGCACCTATAATATTATGCAGGATTTTATAAGCCAATGTATTTGTAGGATTATCTTTCTGAATAACTTGCTCAATTAAGCCCTGATTTTTGTTCTTTTAGCTACATCAAGAACTCTTTTGTAGAAAGCCGTTGTCTATATTTATTTGATGCATTTCTGTGAAGTCCAAAGTAATTTTGAAAGCATATTAGGATAATTCTCTTTTGTAAAGAAAGCAAAAATATCAGTCAAACCAAACAAAAACACACTTAAGTGCTGGCTGACTACTGACAGAACTCAGCATTCCTCACAGAGCCTAATCTCTGTGGCTTTTGCTACTTCTAACACCAGTCAGATGTTATCAAATATTCTGATACCCACTCAAAATCATCACACAGAGTTTTAACATTTTCCACATGTTAAATGCATGAAGTCTCTATACAACTGGAACTGTTTCTTATTAAGTGAACATCAAGAATTGAATGCGACATTCTGTTGAACATTCTTCTAGACTATAAATGGTTCATTTTTCCTGTTGTATCCAGCCAGGCTGCCCCTTTTATTCCCAGCAACACAAATAGAGTTTCATCAGCCTGAAAGAATCTTTCTTCTAAATGAAGCCCAGTACTGTAATAACTTGAAAGGCATCTTTAGGCAGTGTAGTAAAAATGTTTGATTTGTAATTGCCTGCTGAACTCTTGCACAGTCTGTTGCCATATGGTACCCTCCCTTCTACCGGCAAACAATCTTTCCTTGTTCCTAGCTTCTCAGTCTCCCTACCCCCTCCTCTTCTGGAGGGTATGGATAGGAAATCCGAAGGAGGAGTTTCTCCTGCTCTTAGTGTGTTGGCGGTGACATCATACGTGGGCTGAACGTCTAAGTTGAGTGTGTGCTTGTTTAAAAAAAACACTGTCCAGAAGTGATGTATATGGAATCTGGGTCAGCTGTAGCTGGTTAGCGCACTCCTGCATGTGAGAGTAGAACACTGCAGTTTCAAAAGTAATTTCTTTCTCTCATCTGGAATAACACATACTGGAACATTACTTTTTCCTTTTTTTTCTTTTCTTTTTTTTTTTTTTTTTTTTTAATGATTAGTTAGCGTGGTTACTGTATGGAGAAACTCAATTCCTCAGTACAGCTTGGATTTAACAGAGGAAGACAAAAGCAGTTTTCAACTCCAACTGCAGATTAACAATCCACAGCACCGGGTAATACAGGAAGAAAAAGCAACTTGGCCTCTGGATTTTCCATCTACCACAGAAGCAAAACAGCTGGAAGCCTTTTTTTCTTGGTAAGTTTTAAAATTTTTCTTACTTGCAAGTTTAATTTTGAGCTGTTTGTGAATTCTACCTACGTCTCCTTCAACATACAACTATGTGAAGAAACAAATCTCTCTGAGCCTGAGAAAAGTCTGACAACTAAAATACAAAACTCACTTTCGTGGCATTTGGTAGACTTTGGAAACTTGGAAAGAATTAAAAAGGACTCTGCATAACAGCAGAGACTAAATCACTCCAGTTGTAAGAACAAACAAATTGCAGCTGTTTAGCTGTAAACCTTCCACAGATTTTGATATCTAATGTAACAGAAAATTAATACTACCATATTCTTTGCTAAGCATGTAATCTGGGTATTGTGAACATATTAATGTGAAATTCTAATCCTACCAGAAAGTAAAGCAAAAAATCCTATCGATTTCAGGGAAGCTGGATTTCACCCAACACCAGAGCACAGACCTAGCATTACTAGAACTAGAAAATGGATACCTCAATAAAACCACTGTAAAAAGCCTCAAGTAAATCAATGCACATCTGTAAGTAGCAATCATTGCATATTATTTCCACTAAATTTTAACTTATGATACTTCTGAGCAGTAGAAGTAGTCTGAGTTGTACAACCAATCAAGAAAGCAGTCATATGTTGATTCAGAATATAATCAAGTTTGTAGCAGAAACAATCATGCAGCTGAAAATCAAAAAACACTGCTGCAACAGGCACAGGCACTAATCCCTCCCTTTAACATTTTGTGGAACTATGGTGAAGTTAATTATACCTCACTTGAACAGCAGTTTGTTTCTAAATAAAGATTCATTTCTTAAACATGAAATGCAACATAAAAGGCAACACTATATTAAGTGGAAAATAGAGGGTTTTGTTACAGTTCTTTAGGGTATGGAGGGAGAAAAGGGAAAGGATGCAGTGGCTCATCAAGGATTAAAATAAAAATATTGTTTACAAACAGAAGACAAAAGCGCAGACAAAAAACCCCCAGAACTGCTAATACTTAATCTCCTACTTTTTGTCTTTATTCATGCTGACTTGGAAATTAAAACATGGTAAATAATCCAGAACAATGGAAAAGAACTAAAGTTACAAATTTGTATTAACAAACTCTCAGAAACGTCTGACACATTAAGTGACAATGAAAGGGTGGTACTAAAAGAAGAGGCAAAGTGTTACAGAAAGCAGACTTAATTAAGATTTAGTAGCTAAGCCTGCAACAGTCTTGACAAACAAGAAAGACGTATCCTTTCCAAGTTCTGGAGCACTTTTTCTTAGTATCTTTTTGTGCTTCTTTACATATTAAAAAGAACAATCTAAACAACAACAACAACAAAAATCCAATCTGAAGCCTACATAGTATGCCTTGGACACCAGTCTCCATTCATGATTAGCCAAGGTTTTGATTTATGCTGCTCAGAACAATTCCCAAATCTTTCACAAATGAAAACAGCTGAGTCAATTTTAAAGCAATAAACTGTCTGTGTGCAAAGATTTAACTCTCTCTCCTTTCCTGTCTTCTATGTTTGAATTTTGGAATGCTTATCTTAAAACAAGTAACAGAATACTAATATTATGCTGTTGCCATAAGAATGACCTAAAGTACGATGTAAAAATATGCCATTTTCTATGCCAAGTTTTACAGGAATCTACTTCAAAGAATGGAAATTCTGAACTTTTAAACTTTTGCCAGTAACTACATTGCTTTATCAGGTCTTAATTATTGTTTTACTGGGTTTCGTTTGTTTTTCGTAACATGCCATAACAGTCTGGTCCTTAAAATTTATTTACGAATGAATTAAGTAACAATTTCCTATAACAAACATCACTAGATGGTTAATGTCCTCAGTATGATTTACAGAGATTTCTGAAGCCCCTAAATAACACATTTCTGGATGCAAAATGCAACACTGCACTGTACCTGCCTGTTAAAATGGTGCAAATATATACAATGGCTGCAAACAAATATAAAGGAATGCTCAAATAAAAAGCCTTCCCCAAAAAGCTGGGAATGCTATGGTATTTTTCTGTGTTTTCAGAGTATCTAGTATGGTAAGATTCACAAATCTTTTCTACAGGGAATTTCTAAGCACACCTAATTTTAAAATGGGACATATTTTTAATGGCTACTTCAAAAGCCCCTGAAGATGTTTAGATTGCCTTTCCTAGAAGGGATCAGATTCTTGTTCATCTCAAAGAAGCAGAATTCTGTGACTCAATATATCATGTATCTAACAAAAACCAAGAACATATTATTCCTGGATCCCAGTCAATACAATAGAAGTAACCCCCTTATTTCAGCAAAGGTAGAGTGACTTGCTGGGAAAAAACACTTGATTATATAGGGAAAAGTAACTTACTGAAGTGCATTGTGTATCAAAAATCCACGTGAACGTTTCTCCTACAATAAGAATGTTTTCCCCACATCAGTGTTACTTCTAACATTAAGGACCCAGTTTTAAGCTAAGCCTACAAAAATCTCCACTTATTCTGTATGGAGATAGGGAAACATAGACGATTCTATTGATTTTTAGCTGTTTAGACACACTTAACAGAAAATGAAGTATGCCCAATATCAATAACAGAGCTTTCAGATTAACTGGTATCATGTTCAGAGGATCTTTCCCAGTATTAGTCTACTTTCTTAAAAAAACCTGTTTGCTTCTCCTCCTGCTTTACATGTTCATAAATAGAGGTTTATAATAGAAGGCACTGTTGGTATTTATCATTTGACTATATTCTTTGAGTAAATGTCCTGAATAAAGATACATAAATATATACAAAGATATGCTTTCCATACAAAGGGATTCACATTTACTTGCAGCACTTCCATTATATTCAGTTACAACAACCTATACTGCTCCATCTTTGTCAGCTCTGAAAGAACAGATTCTAATATGTGTTGTGGGTCTCCAAATTCTACATTTTCCTGATTGCGAGAGTCACAGTCGTACAATAAAGAACAAAAAATTTGCTGTGTAGAAAATACAAAACTTCCAAATATATAATAGCTTCCACACTTCCTCATCCCTGCAACCAAAATAATTAAATGATACAATATGTTTGGAGATAACACAGCCCAAGTTATAGCAGTTTTTGGTGAAAGATAAAACTAGAAGTTATTAGTTTATTTTGCTATTTTAAATTGGAATTTTGTTCCTTTAAACACTTTCAGAAGTAATAAAGACTAATTTTGGAAACAAGGTTGGGTTGGGGGTTTTTTCCCTCTTTTTTGTTTGTTTTGTTTTGGGTTTATTTTTTTGTGTTTTCTTCTGGAAGAAGAAAGAAACCAGAAGAAAAGGAATGGTATTAAATGTAAAATGGTATTGAAGCCCTATCTACAGCTCTGCGTACTTCTGACAAGATGCTGAAGTTTGCATAGCTATGACTAGTTGCGCATTTCCTCCTGCACAAGCAATAAAAGATCAGCATGCCAGAACAGACATAATGCAACTTCTACAGAAATCTGAGACCTAAAACTGGGTAACAGAAACACAACAGAACCAAGTGCAGTGACAGTCTATTCTAATTTTAAACCCATGACAGTTCATAAAGAGTTAAATAATTATTTTAAAGCTATAGTATCTATAATCACAATCTCCCTTGTTTATTTTCCCAGTTCTGCATTCAGGCATTTCAGCAGCCCCACTCACTACAAGCAACTCTAGATTTGCAGGAAGGGTTTGAGACTGTGGTTCTGTTTAAACTGATCCTTGAGTCTCAATCACTTTAGCTTGTTACAGTTATGACACTACCTAAACATATAAACCTGGCCATATGTGACATAATGCAATGGATTAAAACACCTTATGCTATTCCCCAACTCAAATATTTGTCACTTTTTGGTCTCACGTATTAGGCTATCATTCTGTAATATTTTGGATAAACAGTTTATATTTTTCTAAGCTGCTTGCCCAGAACATCAGGAAATTTTCTGAACAGTATTTTCATTTCCTTTTAAGCTGATTAAAACTCCAGGTAAATATCTTCCTCAGAACCTATTCTTGTATAACAAGTTAGGCAGTAAGCTGCTCAAACATACCAAAAAACATCATAAGACGTTTAATTCTTTTAACATCAAAATTTCCATGGTAGCATACATGTTCCCTTACCAGGTAGACACTCAGAAGGAACCCATCCCTGCTTATCTGAATGTCTCAGTTTAAAACATTTAAATTATTTCAAAGTTCTACGGCATGTTCTTATGCAGCTGTTGCATTTGGTTATGCTATGTTGAACCTTCTTATTAATTTTATGGCATATATATAGATACAGAACTTCTAACTTTAATACATAAGTGTAAAAGTTCAAAATCAACACATAAAATATTTTAAAAAATCCAGAAAGCAGATTGCAGCAGAACACATGGCCAGAAAGTGGGCAGCACTGCAAAATGTTTCATTTAGTTTTAATGTATTTCAGGGGAAAAATGTGCTGCTGTGGGAAAACCCCAGCCATTCATTATTTAAGTAACTGTGTAGGGTCCTTAAAAACTATCAAAAACTAGAGTGTTATTCACCTTTTTGGACTACGAAGTAGCTGCTATGTACTGTGAAAATAGTAAAATACTGGACTTGTATTAAGCTCCAAACTTAACCATATGCCATGAAGTCACTTTCCTGCATTTGTAAACACTGAATATAAGAATACTGAAAAATAATTTAGGTGAAGAAGTATCAACTTCAAACAATCAGTTCAGCTCATCCTTATCAAGTTAGAAATCACATAGACCTGTTTCCATGTATTTACAACAATTCATGTTGAAATCTAACCTAATGAACTTCCTACTGTGAACACAGTTCAAGTGATTAGTATTTTAAATATATGAAATTACAAAAGAAAAATACACAGTTTTGGAGAAAAGTGATACTTTTTCCTACTTAAAAAAAAAACCCCAAAAAAACCCAAAATCCAAAAAACCCCAAACCAAACAAGCCAAGAGTTCCACTTTCAGCCAAGAAATAGTAACAAAACTTTTAACCAAGCTCTATTTCTGGAACAATTAAAAAAAAATTTTTTTTTTCAAAAATTACTAGTAGACACCAAAATACTTACTAGTACATGCTAACAATAAAACAAAACCACACAGAAGTGACTGTAGAAATACAAACTCTATCAACATTTTTATGTATCCTCTTTACTTATATAGGGTGAGAAATGATTTTCAGTCTGTGTTAAAAGCAAGTGTTTTCTTACCTTCCCAGAAGTAGGGTTTGTGATACAACAGCCAAAAAGTTATCTTTTAGGCAACATTTGATCAAGATCACTAGATATAATTCCTGACTGCATGCACAGTATGGTTTGAAGTTTGTAACCACTGCCTTTAGTGAAGCCAAAAATAAAGACTCTTAAGGTTGAGAAGACATCATTAGAAGCAGTAACATTAAAGCCAGTAAGTGGGAGAAGTGACTTGACACAAAAGTCACCATATCATTTATAAATGTGAACGTAAAGGAAGTGTTATAGTTCTGCTTCTCTTTCAGGGTGACTATTTCAGGATTGCCAAATGCACTTGAACTTTGCAGGAACAACATGAAAATGAACTTTCTCTGGTTTTACTTTTTTTCTTTTTGTAACTATACAAAGGCCACTGTACAAGGTCTCCTAGGACTGCTAACAGTAGTCTGGAAAGGAAAGCAAGATCAATGGCTGAGATGAGAGCAAAAATCTGCTGGACAAAGCAAATAAAACATGCAAAATGAGAGTCTGTGCTTTTTTGGCTGGTTGGATGGTTTTTGTTTGGTGGTTTTTTTGGTGGGTTTTTTTTTTTTCCTTAGGTACTTTGGTCATCATATGAAATATTTAGCAAATAAAGCTAAAAAACAGGTCTCTAAAATCATTCTTGGATCTTTATCACTGCATTTTAATTTTTTACACATAGTTAAAAGAAATGCATTATTTTCTTAAAAACACTTCGGTATCATATTTATAGTGGTAACAGACCTGATACTTCAGTGTTATTTGGATAAAAATACTTTCACAGATACAAAAATAGTGTGACAAGAATTTTAAGTATTCATCTCAGAAGGTAACTAAGTAGGGATACATGCAGAGCAAACAGTGTTATAGGCTTTCCATACAAATTTGAATTTACTTGAATACGTAATTTTTCACCATTTAAAGACAATTATTTTACACTAATCTCCTGCCTAACATTAATGTCCAAAAGTAGCACTACATATGTGTGTATTTTCATGTCTACTAAGTCCATGTATAAATTTGAAAAATATGTGTGTGTATGTATGAATAGGTATGTAGATAGTATTTAACAAATTATATATCTATATGCATATATAAAGTTAAAAGAGGACCAGAAAGATTTATATAAATTCCCATATTTATATATTTTTGAAAATACTATCACTGTCTTTCTACTTCCCTTTCACGAAGATATTCTGAAAACACTTTATATGTTCTATAACCTTGTGCATTTAACTGCAGTTGAATTTATAATGAAAGCATAATACTGACTATAAGCAGAACATTGTTTCTGAAAATTTATCCATTGCAACAACTTCTCTGCTAAATCCAGTACCAAAATTTTAGGGTTTGCTGCTCAAAAACAGAGCGCTGTTCTTTGAAGCTAATCTAATGGACTCTAACTCCAAGTAACAGATTGCAAAGACCTGTCTACATACATGTAAGCATGGCAAACTCATCAGTTTAGGCAGCTTAAGCAGTACAGGAACCTTAGTTATTTAATCATTTTGGTTTTGTCTGTTCAATAGTCTCTTCTGACAGTCATCATACTTGCTTTAAAATGAAGATATTTAAATGGACTTTGGGTGTACTACTGTTCCTGCTGTTGTCTATTGGGCGCTGTACAGAACAATCTACCCCAAATAAAACATCTCAGCGGAGGCACCCTCGTTCAGCAGACAGTGGAGAGGAAGGGAAGAAATGTGGTTACACATTCTTGGTCCCCGAACAAAAAATCACAGGGCCTATTTGTGTGAATACTAATGGACCAGGTACTGGTAACAGAAAAGATGAAGTCACAAAAATGGACATAGAGAACTTGAAGGATGTGCTGTCCAAGCAAAAGCGGGAGATTGACATTTTGCAATTGGTAGTGGATGTGGATGGAAACATTGTGAATGAAGTAAAATTACTGAGGAAGGAAAGTCGTAACATGAACTCTCGGGTCACCCAACTGTATATGCAACTCTTGCATGAGATTATTCGAAAACGTGATAACTCACTTGAGCTTTCCCAACTGGAAAACAAAGTCCTTAATGTTACAACAGAAATGTTGAAGATGGCGACAAAATACAAGGAGCTTGAAGTAAAATACGCAGCATTGACTGATCTTGTAAATAATCAGTCTGTGATCATCTCCCTGCTAGAGGAGCAGTGCTTGCGAATCTTCTCGCGACAGGACACCCATGGGTCTCCACCTCTTGTTCAAGTTGTGCCACAGCACATTCCTAACAGCCAGCCATACACTCCCATTCTTCTGGGAGGCAATGAGATACAGCGAGACCCAGGTTACCCTAGAGACAGAGATGTAAGACCACCGCCTGATCCAGCTACTTCTCCTACAAAGAGTCCTTTCAGAGTCCCACCACTGGCTTTAATAAATGAGGGTGAGTTACCTATCACTATTTACGTAACCTAAGATCTCTCTGTTTCAGAGGCAAACTGTCCTGGCTATAGAAATGGAATACAGAATTTAAAAAGTACCTGATACAGCTAGCCTTTGCTTCTGATTTTCTCCCCCTGCCTCAAGGAAAGCTTTAGTTTGACAGACAGTCTACTCGTTAGGATATAGCTGCATAAGATGAATTTGTTGAAACAGCTGATACTCACAAATTCAATCTGAAAAATTTACGCCTCTGAGTCACAAAGTATTGGTGTTTCTGTCTTCAACTGGGTTTTAATTATGGGAATTGACAATTCTATATTAGCATATACTTTCACACTTTCTAGTATTTAGGTCTGTTTCTTTGAAGATGCCTATTAGCTACATGATAAAGTAACTGGCAATGGTGAATACTCATCTTAAATAAAGGAAGTAATTTTAAGTAGTTGTCCTTTATACTTACACATATACATTCGTCAGAAGTTAGTCTTGCTAGAAGGATTTTACTCCTCCTATTCTGAGCTGTTTGAAATTAACATCTAATTCTACCAACACAGCTGTGCAATAGGTCTCTTAGATAAGTCTGAAAGGATAACTGCACTCAACTTTGAAAATGTAAATAGTAACTACATTGATTTGATGTCAGTAGAGGATGGCAAGTTCCACTAACACCATAAATATTATGAAAATACATTCAGGAGGCTGTGTCCCATCTTTACGTGTCATTCTTCAGGTTAAGAAAGGAAACAAAACTAGTGACAAGAAAATTAACTACCTCTGAGCTGCCCTTAAATCTATCATGATTCTTACTCTATTAAAATTTCGACACAATTGCAATTAAAAAAATTAAAGATCCAGAAAAAATAAGTTTTTCTCAGACATCTGTTCAAGTGCTTTCTTTTGGCTTTTGTTAGCTTGAACAGCAAAAGGGTTTGGGGGGTGTGTGTGTATGTGTGTTGGGTTTGGGTTGGCTTTTTTTTCTTTCAAATTGCTTTTAGTCACAGCTGGAAGTTCAGCTTGGTTCTTAAAATTACTACAAACGTTTACTTGGGACTGTTCTACAGCATTACAAATAACTAGCTGCTGATGCAAAGAACAACTATTTTTATTCAGGGTCTACAGAAAATTCCGGCACAAACCCAAGTAACATGCCAGATGTCACGAGAATTTAAATCGCATATCACGACATAAAGGAAACAGCTAATATAAAGGCATTATGTTAATGTCTGGTCAAACAGCAAAACTGTAATCTTTAAAAACCCAGCAACTTCCTGTTTCCCATAAAACCATGCTTCAAGGTTTTGTATAAATGCATCTTTTTCTTCCTCAATATACATCTGCTGTACATACAAAATGAAGCAATAGCACTATTTTCCTCCAAATTGTCTACCACGGTTTTCACTATCTCCTTTACCTGCAAAAGTTCAGAGTTTGAAACAGTTTTTGTAAAGGAACATGAAGAAATATTAGGCAATTTCTTTTAACATTATTCAACTTCCTTTATTTAAGACTAGATTCCCAAGTTAGAAGTTTAACTGTTTCTTGCAATGCTCTGGGGAAATGAGGGTTCAGAATTGCTACAGCTGATACAGCATCAGTCATCAAAACCAAAACTTCTAAAATGCAACACAAAGCCCCATTATTATCCTTGATTTTTTTAAATTAAGGTAAGCACATTTAATGGTGCACAGAAGCAAAATTTTCTATGTCATAGAAAAAATAATTTTCCAGTTAAAAGATGGGGACTATTTATAATGCATACAGATGTCAAATAAGACCAATGAAAACCAAACAGCCCTATTTAGAAATAGATCTGTCAGGCTTGGTTATGACAGGATAAACAGCTGGCTCTAGAAACTGAAGAAGAATAATGTTCCTGTGAATTATAATTTTCACAATTCTTAGTCCTTCGAACAATAGCCATTGTCCCCAAATTTTACTGCCACTACATTGCAAAAAGTAGCTTTAAGTAGACAAATTACTCGGAAGTTACACACAGCCCCCTGTTGCTAATACCTCTCTGTTAACAACGTGTTGGTTTTTTTCTTTTTTTGAATATGTGCCTCATTTTATTTTGGAATTTTCCTCTATTATTGCCCAAAAAATTTTCTGTATAAGAATAATAAATAATTTAAATTAGAAAAATTCTATTTAAAATAGAAATATAAATAAATAAAATAAGCATAGCTTCTATATCATCTGCTCAAGGTAACATTTGGCATCTTAAAGAAGATTCAGTCATCATTTTATTAAGCTTCCAACTTAAAATATTTAATCACTTTCCTTCTCTACTACATCTAATTTACAATAGAATATCATCTGTACTAAATCATAAGTCAAAACCACAATTTTAAAAACGTAATATTTAACAGATCTTCTCAGAGAATCCCCAATTTCTGTCTCAGCAACTTAAAGAGTTTACACAGACTGTTAGAAAAGACTAGATATGCATGAGATACTTATTCCTTGCATAGGTAACAATATTTTAAACAGAAAAATTATGTTTTCATTAGCCAGAGTGTCCACTCAGACCAGCATTGTGGAGAACGTTACATTGCTTCACAAATCTCAGTATTTCCACTGAACAAGAAATGGATCAGTTCTTACACCATGAACTTAAAAATAATTACATATAACAAAAGAACTTCTCAAAAGTGATCCGCAGCTATACACCGAAAGTCACTTATTTCTTGGATCTCCTTACACTGAGAGCAGAAGTCTGTTACCTCTAGTCCAACATTAACTTGTGATAAGCACATACTCAAATCTGAGCATCAAAAAGCACATGAGATGCATCCTGAGACCTCAATGCCAGCTGAAATTCAGAAGTGTTCAAAGTGTATTATATAACCAGGCTAGCACAATTCTCTCTGCCTTAAAAGCTACTTAAAATCACTCCAAACATCTATTTCGGTGTCTCATGTTAAAATGAACCCCCAATTCCTCCTCAGTAGAAATCATGTGAAATAATATACAGCAGATCTAACTGAACTATTCTTACTATTCAATGAACATTACAAAGATCACTACTTTCCTGCTTACACTTTTTCCAATGCAGCAATTGCTTACAACAGTACTTCTAGAACCACCTCCCTGTTCATTTATACAGCATCCAAATTTACTTTACATAGTTCAAAGAAAGGGAGTGAGAACCAACTCAGCCAAGGAAATTCTCTATCCACTGGACAAGCTTTGCAATGCGCACAATCTACATGTAAATTTTAATTGTGAGCAAGAGAAAAATCCCTCATATACCAAAGCTACACTATTTCTTTCCTAAGCTACTACTGCATGCACTGCAAGAACGACAAAACATTGATAAATACTAACAGTACAGTTTATGTAAGCAGCAGTACTTGGGATGGCTTAATGCCTGCAACGTTCCTGGTAGCACTGTCTCAGCCAGAATCTCCTAGTAGTCACCTTCATTAGATATACAAGCCTTTCGCACCCCAATATGGAGTACTTTCTGGATTTCTGCTAATTACACACTTATCCAAACGGCAACTTTCATGATTTTCAATCTCAATCTGCAGTGAAGATCACTTTCACTCAACCTCTACTTTGGATTAAAGAATAAATTCAGTAACTGTCTTCTATGCTTCTTTGCACATTAGCTTTGTTTCTGACTGATGAGTTTTCTCTGAACTTCCAAGTAGATTCGAGAAAACCTCCTAAAATGAGAGGAAAGCTCTAGGTAATTCAAGTTCAGATTTACCGAGTATGAGTTTTCAAAGCACTTAGGGCACTGACCACTAACTAGCAATCAGAACATACCCTGCTTTTCATTAGTAAATAACCAGTCTCTAAATCAACTGAAGTAATGATACATGAACATAAATCCTTTTCTAAAAGGTAGAAAATGAAAATACTGCCAAAAATTGGAAGGCAAACCGAGCAAAATTTTCAGAAATATGTAGGCTGCAAGCTTCTTGCAAAATAACCAGATGCTCTTCTGTAAGTAGTATTTGTAAAACCACTACTCACATGGCCTAAAATAGAGCTTTCAAGCAGTACTGTTAACAGCAATAGCATTTTTGTAGAATCACAGCCCTGAAAAAAAGGATGTGAGCCCTTTTAGCTGCTCAAAAGTCCTTCTCCATTGCTTGCATATTTGCTTGATTGGTATCGACATACATATATCACACCAGGATGACACACGAAACTTTTAAAAGATTCCTGTCCCCAGTTAACAGGCTGATCCTATAACTGGGTAAGCACCTAAAGACAAAAAATTTATACAGCATAAGAATACTCTTACACTAAAGTCCACATCTGTAGACCTTGGCAGTAAATACTTCTTACAGCAGCTCTTAAAACTATTTATGTACTAGGAGGGTGCATGTGTGTCGTCCATGTTTTGGGTTTATTTTAAACTTCCACTAGTTTCAAATGGATACACTAATAGTCATGTACATTTATTCAGATGAGAGCACAATGAAGTAAATTGAGATTTACCTTTTACAAAAGGTAAAGAAGAAGAAAGGTGAAGGAGAAAATAGTGAAAATCATAATGCACTTCTTAAGTATCAAAGTCAGTGTATAGATCAAAATAGAACACCATAGATGAAGTTAAATAATAGGTGTTGGTAACCAAAGTAATTATCTGTGTAGCAAAATCAAGTCTTTGTTTAAATATATATGGAATATTGACATGTTTATTTATATATATACAATTTATCTAAGACAGTAACTTTTAACACTGTTTTCCATGGTAGTTTCACTTTAATTACTGACTTTCCATTACCATTACAAAATATGCTTGAACAATGTCCACTGCACAGCCAAGCTCGAATGCTTACAGTATTTCTTTCAAAAAGGTCCATTCAAAGATTGCCAACAAGCCAAGGAAGCTGGGCATTCCAACAGCGGGATTTATATGATCAAACCTGAAAACAGCAATGAGCCAATGCAACTATGGTGCGAGAACAGCCTGGACCCTGGAGGATGGGCAGTTATTCAGAAGAGGACAGACGGATCTGTCAACTTCTTCAGGAACTGGGACAGTTACAAGGTAACTTCTGGAATGCAGAAAATCAGATACTTCGTTTCACTGACATTATCTATAGCAGTCAAGATGATGCAAACTTTTCAAACGCAAGTCTTCACTGCAAACTGTTGCACTGAACAATAAACACCGAGGAACTGCAAATAGATAGCTGCTTAAGTTAGACAGTAAAATCAATTTTATCAACAAAGGTAACTAAAAAGAATCATCATCCCTCAGAGGCAAACATGTTTCAGTGGGAATGACCCTTTTCACTCAATGCACTATTGAACTCTGTATAAACTTACTGTCTTAAATAGTCTGCATTTGTAATGCACAACACAACAACTGGGGAGACATGTTATTCTAGACAGTGACCAGGAAGTAGTTTATTACAGAGACCTAACTAAACACATTATTTTTATTAACACACTGAGACCTAAAGCAAGTACTTTAAAAGCTTAATTATCTCCCTTATGAATAAGCAGTCCCAGCCAGTGGAATTACTCATTTAAGCACATTAATAGATTTGCACGATCAGGTCCTCAACTTGAAAAAGTTCCTAATAATGCATTAATGGAAATACTTTCTACCTGTAAAATTAGGTTAGAAATCTGAAGATGTAGGGCTGGTGAAGGGGAATACATTCTTATTTGTTACTGGGATATTATGCTCTAGCAGGCCTAATGCCTAGGATGACAAACACATGCTGCTTTGGAGTAATTACATGCTAGACAGGAAATCTAGAAGTCCATTTGGTTGGATCTGAAACCTACTTGGGTTTGGTTGGTATGAAACCTACTAATTTCATACATATAAGATAGTTTTTCCCTATGATGTTGTGCTTACTATGCTTTGTAGTGGATCTGCAATTGCCATGTGCATTTTATCTGAAGAGAGAACTGAGCCACCTTTAACTCAACTGGTAATCTTAAAACAGTATAATATATACAAAGGAACTGACAAAAAACTACAATAAGGATTTTCACTTCTTGCATTCTTGGAATGTAATGATTCAAATGTTAATCATTTAGCAGCAGTTATTCAGTCTACTTCTCAGAAAAGTAGGTGGTTGCGTTTTGGGTTGGTTCTTTGTTTGGGTTGGTTTTGGGTTGTTTTGTTTTAATGTTATGAGGCAGTTACAGAGTGCCTTATAAATTAACCATGAATATTTTCAACAAAACGCAAAGAAAATGTAAAAGAGTGTGTAACTGGTGATAATTGCTCAAGCTTGGGCACATTTGCCCCCAAGAGATTTCTCATTAAATTCCAGTGGCCAAAGACTCACCTAATTTCAAGTACCTGAAGGTGCGCCTCTGTGACTGGCTTTAAACTAAGGCCTGCAACACTGACAACAGAAATGTCTCCCATGCCCACATTTCAGCTTCTTTTCTGACCTCTGTGTGGCTGCGCAGCTACAATGTTGACCCAAGGGAAGTATTACAAATGTGGCCATGAGCCAGGCCAAAAGCACTGCTACCATTTTTGGCAGCAGCATGCCGCTAGATCAGCTCAAGCCACTCGTGAAACTGCAGCTTGAATTAGGAGCCTAGACTGTTTATATCTACTAGACAGAGACTTCTTCAGAAAGTGATTCAAAGCAGGAAATCAACTGTAGGTCCTACATAATCAATGGCCTGGGAACAAGAGTAGGAAGACGTCACAGACTAGGACGCGTAACAGATTGCTGTGGTGGATAATGTATCTACTTTAGCTGCAACACCAAACACTAACAACACTTGTTTACTCAGGGACAAGAAACAGCAGATATGAAATATCACTTCACAGCTACCGTACTGGTAGCTTATGATTTAAAAAGAAAGACATCTTTATATTTCCAAATCTAGTAAAGATCATAGACACATTGCATGATTAAATTTACAGTAAAAAAACCTAACAGTAGCTGTATTAAAAGGCATCAGAAAGTCATTTACCTTGAACATTGAAACTGCTGGTATCACAATACCCTTTCCAGCCTGGAAATATATCCCCTTAAATTTCATTATTCATATATTCTTACAGATCCTCTTAGCTTTATCAAGGAGTTTTTGTTGTTTCAGCTTCCCTATTCTCTCTCCCTTTACCTTAAAAAGAGGGCATCACAGAAAAAAAAGTTGTGCCACCCTTTACTGATTCTGGCAGTACACCTCAGGCAGCTAGCAGTCCAACTGAATAAATGGCCAAGTGCAGCAAAACAAAGCATTTAAATGCATGGGTTGAGCAGACATTCAGAAGCTTAAAAGGCTTTCAATACCCTAGTTCCCCTGGTTTGGAATACTCCTGCTGATGAGTGTTTGACAAACAAGAAAAACCAAACTAACACCACTTCTGATCTTTTTTTGCACAGAAAGGATTTGGAAACATTGATGGAGAGTACTGGCTGGGACTAGAAAATATTTACATGCTTACCAATCAGGATAATTACAGACTACTGATTGAATTAGAGGACTGGAGCAACAAGAAGGTTTATGCAGAATACAGCAGCTTCCGCCTGGAACCTGAAAGTGAATTCTACAGGCTACGCTTAGGCACATATCAAGGAAACGCAGGCGATTCCATGATATGGCACAACGGAAAGCAATTTACAACACTGGACAGAGACAGGGATATGTATTCAGGTAAGGAAACTGGTACATACGTAAAAAGAGAATACAACAGATTACATTTGTGATACCACCTTTAAAAAATGAAGTACAAAAAAAAGTATGTAAATTCTGATAAAACAACTTTATTGAAAGATGCTTCAAATCGATTATGATAGAAATCGCATTGACAGGGCCCCTGCAAGCCTCTGCGCCATTCAAAAATTCAATTTCTATCACCCCCATTGCAAGGATGCTTGAGCCAGCTTTCTATTTAGATCAATGACACATCCTTATCACTTGCATGTGACTCTGTAGTCTGAATATCTGTCCAGGTGATCTCTGAGAGCAGCGCTGTGGCCACATAATAATGGAATTATTTTATCACCACGAACTAAAGCCTCTGAGTAGCACAAAAGGAGGTGCAATTGTGCACTGGCTTAGTTACGTACCAATACTTGAGAAATGGGCATACCACTTTGTTTCATTCTCCCTGAAGGACAGGTTTTTGTTCATTTCAATTCTCTTACTCCAGCCTTCCTCTTAAAACCCTAGCAGTAAAAGAAAGGTTGGGAAGTGTAGTACTTCAAGCTGCCTTTTTTTTGTTTTTTTCAGCCGTCAATAACCATAAAGCTGGACAATTCTTGCAAACTCTTAAACAAGCCTGTAACAGTAAATATACAAGTTACAAGCAACTCTTTGTGGAACTGTGGCCCTGCATGTTGCTTGGGACTATCAACTCACATAGCTTCCACTGAAGTATTTCTAAACAGTACATATTCCAAGTTCCTTGAATGTTAGCTCATGGATAAGCACTGCTGGTAGTTTACAGTTG
This sequence comes from Psittacula echo, assembly GCF_963264785.1. Classification (NCBI taxonomy): domain Eukaryota; kingdom Metazoa; phylum Chordata; class Aves; order Psittaciformes; family Psittacidae; genus Psittacula; species Psittacula echo. The sequence continues at coordinate 23,203,713 of NC_137740.1, forward strand.
ATCTCTTTAGTTTTCAGCTGACACATTAAATAAGATGTCAATAATCCTCTCTCCAGGCAATGGTTGTTGTTGCAACAGAATTTATAGTCCAGGTAGAAGCAGCAATGGCTATGACCACAACAGGTGTAAAGTACTTCAAAGTTCCCTCTAAGAATAAGCCAGAATGTGAAAGCATTTGCTAATCTCCATTTCTCCTCTTTAAAGTTCACCCATCTCTTTTTGTCCCACAGGCAATTGTGCTCATTTTCACAAAGGTGGCTGGTGGTACAACGCGTGTGCCCACTCCAACCTTAATGGGGTGTGGTACAGAGGAGGCCACTATAGGAGCAAGTATCAGGATGGAGTGTTTTGGGCTGAGTACCGAGGAGGTTCCTACTCCTTGAAAGCAGTTCAGATGATGATCAGACCTATAGACTGAGGAAGAATATCCCACAGTGCTCAAGTGATCATGTATAAACTTCTCAGTGCTTGAGTTCCAGAAAAATAAAATATTACTTTTTAATCATTATTTTGCACAATCTGCTCCTGCAAAAAGCAGGTCTACAGTTTTCCTGTCTTTTTTTTCCCTGTTGTGTTCCCCTCTCCTATTTTAGAAAGCTTTTCTACTGTGACAGATGGTGTTTTTTTCAAACACACATTCACAAAAGCAGATGTTTGTGCTTGCAAAGCATATTTATCTTTGTTCAAGTCCAGCATACTTTATGCAAACAGTCATTAGAGCTGGTTAAAAAAATCCAGATATATGACAAGATATAAGCTTTTTCATTTAAAAAGCTTATCCTTTTTTCAGGTTAACTCAACCCTTAAATGTAAATATGTGAAATGACATTGTCTTGCTTTAATGTGAAAATTGATTAGTTATTTAACAATTTATTTAAAAAAGTTGGTATTACTTTCAATGAAAATCTGACTTCATATTACTGGTCTAAGATTTAAGATTTACTCCAAGAAGCTACACAAAAATTGAAAATATTCTAGCTTTGGCAGCAGAGGGATTTTTGCAACAAATAATCATTTCAATATGAAGCAGTGAATTAAATATAAAACATAAGATTTCTTAGTCATGTAGAGAATTCCTTAGGGATCTGCATATCCTACCTTCTGTAAAATACTTATGCAAATTGCTCCTAACATAAGAAAAATTAATTGTATATAATTACTGATCAGCTTAAGACAACCAAATTGCTTGGATTTTTTTTTTTTTTTTACTTTCAACCTCAACATTCAAAGAACTTAATTAAACAAAAATATTTCTTGATACTTTGAACTTAAATAGCAAAACTAAAAGTCCTGATATTAAAATCATGACTTGACACTTGGGAGACCACCCCTCCCCTGCTCCAATTCAGAGTGACTGATGTCTGAACAAGTGTTCACACATACTAATTTAGAGAAGGTCCAAATCACTGAACACTAGCAGTTTCCCTCCAACACAGCTTTCTGCTGACATAATAAAACAAAGGTTAGAAATCAGCTCCAAGTGTATTCTTCCTGACACCCAAACTTGGGCTGCTCTTATGACACACACATTTCCCTTCCTCTGTATGTATATAAAACTTTTGATATTGTCTATATTAAATTTTCTACCTTCTATATATCAAATTTCCACTGAAATTGATATGTAATTTAAGAAATTAATTAGAAAATGCTTTCCAACCTTTTTCCAACAAAAGTCATACCACACTGCACCAAAACAAGATACTTCCAAAACCAGAAACGAAATGTTCACTTCAGGTACCAGTCTCCAAAACTAAAGCTTTCTTTCTAGTATATAAAATTTAATAATTGTACTTAGCCATACAGCTTACCTCATTTAATTTGATATTACACAAAACCTAAATATGCTATTCTGAACTTTAACCAATGTACTTGCTTGGCACCTCGCATGTGCCTTCAGGATTTTAAAGAACTTGGCCCTATTTAACATAAGAAATCCTAAAAGCTGAAAGAATAATATTACTGTGATAGTAAATTAGTTGATATCAATCGCAATGCAAAATCTCATTTGTAATTCAGAGGAGAGAAAATAGCATTCTGCTTTCAAAACACATTTCCTGGAGTAGATAAAGCTTCATTGATAATATAGGGCTGCAAGGGTTGTAGTTAAATCTTTGGTCGGAGATCAAAGCCGACAATTCTCACCAATATTTAACTGGGGCTGCAGCAGTGGTTGGGTAGGTGGGGAATTAGTCCCACTATATTCCATTCCCAAATACCAAGAATTTTATATGACATAAATATTTAAGATGATAATTATGAAATTGCTATTCATATAAGGAATATTTGTTTGTTACAAATATCGTACAGACCTCATTGAGTGTTCTATACAAATGCTTTTTAATTGCAAATGCTTAAAATTCAGACTATCTATAATCTGTTCTTTTTTTTCCTATGGTAGCTGGGCAGAAAAGTAGTTCAGGTAAATTTAGAAGCTGAAAATGCCCTCCAAAACATTCCTTTAATGAACACTTCTCACAGCTTTAGTTCATTCAACCAACAGATTTCCTCTCCTTGGAAGAGATCTTAGTTTACCACAAGGATCTCTTGCCTGCTACAAAACCAGTGGTTGTTTATTCAGCACAGTCAGTGAAAGGTGTAATTTGCAGAAACCCAAAAGTAAAATTAGCTTGCACTCAGCCTTCAAATTAAATCTTATATATTAGACATGTAAAAAGTTGAGTCTTCCCCAATTTAAAGCTGTAGGATTGACATTAACTAAACATTATTACAAAATAAATCCAGAAAGCTCAGACTGTACGCATGCTGTGCTATGGAAAGAGAAGACTTAATTGTATGTTGCTGATTTAAGATCACAAGAAGGGAAAGCATAGTATCTCTTTTTCAGGTTGGTTCATCCTCTGTGCAATAATTTACTACTTTAAAAGGCTTACAACTCTACCAGTTCTTAACTTTCAGGTTGCATTTCCTAAGCAGGGTAAATGACTTTAAAAGTTAAATGTTTTCACTCACACTTTTTTTAGAAGCATATTCTGTAGCATCAAGCTTACTGCACTGAACACTCAACAGCAGTCTGTCTGGGAAGGATATAACTTTCACCATTCTTGTACTATTAGTCCAAATTTAACCAAACAAACCCTGAAAAAGTTTAACCTCTACTAAATCTGAAACACAGTTTTCACATATATTTCCAAAGTCTGTTGTAACCATTACCACTGAAATAGCTGAATATTCATCATATGAATACTTCAGTAACCTGTTTTCAGCTTTTCTGTTTCTGGATATAACTCCTGAAAAACAGCTAGAAGAACATATTTCACAAGGTAGTACTGCTTAGTTAAATAAAAATCTTACTTCTCAAGAAGTGGCTCAATTGTTTCATTGTGTAATCTCAAATAATCAGAACTCCATGATTAGACTCCCTGTAAGAATGGGGTTTTATTCTAAGGCAAAAAATAGCATTTGTTTGGCTACTTTAGCTGACCCAGTGATGAAACATTGACAACGTATCCCACACTGTGTAAATGAGGACCAAATGCTGAACATTTTTATTGGTGTTGCACAGCTCTTAGCCCTTGCACGCTGACAGTGCGCTGCTCTCACTTGCATTTCTAGAACTCTGAAAGCACATCACACCTCTACTGCAACGAACTTAAAAATATTTTTATTTCTCTCCCTAGTTAAATGTGGAAGGACATCTTTACCTTGACCACAGTGAGTGAGCTGTGGTAATAAGAAAACAATTTATAATTCTGCATCTCTATTCCCATTGCAAAGACTACACACAAAAACCCCACCACCTTATTTAAGTTTTATCTTAGAATGTTAAGATGGCCGTGAAAAAATTCCACACCCACATTTGATATTTGGCTGCATTAAGGGTAAACCTAGTAACCTCTAAATGGTAAAGCATTCATCCTTGAAACCACAGCTGAAATTCCCTTATATGCTCATTTTCCCTATCACCTTCCAAACACAGTTCTTCACAACGAATGCCGGTACTTCTCCAGAGGGGATTTGCAATGGCAAATACAACCGTGTGGCAGGCTTGATTCTCCGCACTCTTCTAAAAAGCATTTTAGAGGAGCACAACTTCAGGATCTCTACATCTACAGTGAAGAAAGCCCCACCACACTCCTTTTTTAGCTCTGAGAGGAAATGGACCTTATGATTAATCCCCCCGCCTCGCATACACCACAGTCACAATCTTGAACTGCAGACTTTAACCAGTATATTTTCTACACCTTTTAAACCAGGAATAGCACTATGATTTTATACCAGCAACAGCAGAAAAAGAGCCTTTCAGAAATTATAACCTGGTAACCTTAAAATAGTAATACAAGCAAATTAAGTTACTTCTGTTCCATATGACTCCTGCATTAGTAAAAATGCCTTTGGAAGGAACTTTTAGGAATAATACTCGCGCAGATCTACTCAGGTCTTACTGGACAGTAAAGCTTGAAATCAAATGAGAATAACTGGACTCAACAGCCAATCCTCCAAGATAGATCCAGATTTATCATAAGTGTAGTTTCAAGGCAATTTTGCTCTTTTTCCAATTATTTAAACATTACAATGTTAATTTTAGTGGGAATGCACCAGTAGGTATGCTATTCCCTTGGAGTTTTAAAAAAGGCTTGAATATATTCTTCGTATCATCAGTAAAAACTGCTATAATTTGAAACCAGGTCACAACACATTCTTTAACCACAGCAGGTTACAGCAAAAAGCATTTCTTTCTTTTTAACTAAAAAAGAAATACACATTTCACTTCAACAAACTATCAGAAGTCAAAGCCTATTCTAATACAAAAGCTAGGCAAGAAGTTCCTAATATATTGAGGAAAACATCTGTAAGAGAACAAAACTTGAAAAATTGTTTTCCAACATTTCACTTTTTTTTTTTTAATACACATTTGCACACAGTAATGCAGGATTTTTAAAGTAACAGACAAATACACCAAAGCATAAGGATTTCTCTGTACAACAGAAAGTACCAGAAGACCATAATGGCAAGGGTCAGAGTATCATGAGATTTCAAAAAATCTTACAGCAGATTGGCTTGGAACTTTTATAATCAGCAAGAAAACAATTTGAGTCTGGCTTCAAATTTCAAAAATCATGGCACATAGGTAAAAAATATCTGGAAAGCTAGAAACCGCATTCCAGAACCATATACAGTGCATATATGCTATATGCGTACACATGATGAGAAAGCTACAAAATTACACACTTAATCACATCACATGCTTGACTTTTTTGCCCCTTTTAATTCGGGTCTGATTTTAATAGCTATGTCAACAAACAGGGTAGCATATGATAGTATACCACACAAGCAATTTTCAAACCTGACCTTCAGACAAAATATGCTCGTGATGTTTCTACCATTCTAGGCACAAATAATTACCAACATCTGAATATTTGAAATTACAGGAAATTAATAGCTGTTAAGATCATGTTGAAACTGATGGATGTTTCTGGGAGGGATGTAACAAGGAAGTAAAAACTGAAGACAGAATGAGGAATTCTATAGGACTACCTGTCACTAAAATTATTATTGGTTCTCCACAGAAATCTTTTTTTTTTTTTTCCTAAGTATAAAGCATGTAAAATTGAACCAATTTCACAAAACCTGAATATATGCATTTTAGAGGCATCATTCTAGATTCTAACATCAATGATGGTATTGTCATTCATATCAAGCAATGAAGCTACCGAAATAGTATTGCGATGGACACAAAACTCACAGCATAAAGATGACTATCAAGTTATTAAGCTTGAGGAAGCTGAATAAAGGAAGTATCAAACTTCAGGAACCAGTTGATTACAGCTTACTAAGCCTTAGTGACCACAAAAAGGTCATCCTGAATTTAGGTGTAAGAGCAACTTACATCTGAAAAAATATCAACTATTTTTTTTCCTCAAAAAGGAAAAAATTGGGTAAACATTTCCTTAATTTTATCAACATCTTATGATACCAAAGAAAAGCTACATTTAAAAAAAAAAAAAAAAGGCACACTGACCACTTCAACCAAACAAAGCGGAGATATTAAGTAAAACTAGATTATCTTGGCAACAAACACAACACATATTAAACACACTTATCTAGCTTTCAGATACAGAGAAATATCATTTACTCATAATTATTCTATAAAGCTGAGTGAGCCATAACAAGTCAGTTTCTCTTGTCACCTCAGCATAATTAAATGCAGCAATTTTATCATGTTCCAGACCAAGATCTACATATATTTATCTCAGAGGTTGGCGATTTAGCACCTTCTCATAAATTAAAAGCCATCATTACTATAACAGTCAAGTATTTATCACTAAGAGTGCCAGCAGGCATAACAATTTAAGTACTTCTCCAGAAGTCTGTTCATGTATCTATAAAGCATATGGGAAAATAATTTTCCAGAAAACTGATACTGTATGTAAAACCTGAAGTGTTTGTGAGGTTTAAAAGGTGTTTTCTTTCTGAAGCTAGTGAAGTTAGCTCTTGTCAAACACAGAGCATCCATAATCAACTAGTGGTTATAGATTCTTTACTGAAGTGTTCAAATAGTTTCATGAATGCTTAAAAGATGGTGTTTAGTTCATGTAATTACTGGAGAAGTATGTTTGTCATTTTGTCATTAGTGTTTCCCACTAGCAACACTACAACTTACCTAAATAGGGAATACAAGGAGTCATCTTCAAGCTGCTGATATAGTCTCTAAGCCGTTTGTAATTATCTTCTTTACTCATAACATACTCCAACTTTTCAAAGGTGGCTTTATCCTTCCGACTCAATAACTAGGGGAAAAAAAAACCAAAACAAAACCAAAACACACACAAAAAGCAAAACCAGATGAGCTTAAGTTTGATCATTATGATTTCTCTTCTACCCTTATAAGCATGGATTCCCATCTCTACTCCCCCACTGTTGTATTTAAAAATCAAACCCATAACAACTGCTTTAAAATTACAGCATTTATTCCTTAATGATGAGTACTTGGAGAGTTTACAAAGAAAAGTTGCTACTTGGTTGTTAAATTTAAACTATCTTTTTGAAAAAAAAAACAAAAACAAAAAAAAAGCAAACCTAGACAGGTAAAACTTTGGTGTCCTGGAGGATCCTTCTGAAATAATACAAGTTCTCAAAAGACTATTAACTTAGAGTTAATGCCTTTTCTGCTCCTCATGGCATCCCTCGGCTGGGGTAAACCACGACATAAGTTAACATTTCTTTGTCAGAAAGACTAAGATATTTATACTAACCCTGCTTCAAAAGAAAAAAAAAACCAAACAAAACAAACCCAAGCAAACCCCCAAATTCCAAAATTTGTTCTTACTCCTGTTTTGAGAGCTCTCTCAACAAATAATTTTCCAAAGAACAAAACAATAGCATTAATATATGATAAATATCTTTTAACAAAAATTTTAAAAACAATGCATGCAGATGTACAGATCCATGTACTTGAATGTCTGGAAAAAGAAATTGTGAAAAATTATTTTTAAAACATCTATCAGAACTACTGCTGCAAAATCACCTGAAAGGCTTCATTTCAATTCATAGTCAAAATATAAAGAAGGGTGTAAGATGTTCCTGCTGAATATTTTGGCGGAAGTCTCAGTGTTCTAGTCCCAGTCACGATTTTTCCCGTATATGATATCCAATAGTGCAAAACTTACAAGGGTCTGATCACCAAATTCTTCACACATATTCCCTTTTCTCCTTCAGTTAAAGAACATATGTGAACATGCTAGAAGTGTTCCTTCTGCAAATTCACTAGTGAATTCTTCTTTCTTACATTTCCTACCTCATCTTCATGAGGATAGCTAAAAAACTAAACGCTGGCTTTCAGAAGAAAGTCACTTCTAAAAAAAGTGAACTGTTTCCCAAGACATGCTGATCTCTGACATTGCAGCATAATTTACATCCTTCGCTTTGGTTCCAATATTCAGATGAACAGCATCCCCTGTTCATTAAAACTGCAGACATCTGCCAATTCCAGTACAAGGAAACAGTAGACAGGCATGAATTCTTTCCAGCCACTGGAACACAACATTTATCTTTTGAAGTTTATCTCCTCAAAGATGGTTCCAGTTTCATCAGCCTAGATTAGCTTCCATTTAATAATACTCTAAAACATTCTACCGCCATTTGGTGTCTGGAACACTTTTGTATTTTTCAGACTGGAAGGTTAGACAAGACTAACAGATACAGTAATGGCCTAAATTCAGGCTTGACAGAAATTAATTTTATTTTCCTTAAAACATGATGATTTGCACAATCTTGTTCAAGTCTGATACATCATTTCAGGGTCTTTGAATAATCTCTAAACAAGTTGACCCTGTATGACTTTCCCATGTGCTCATGAAGCAATTCACATCATGCCTCCACTTTCTGCATTAATATAGAAAAGTACAGGGAAGCTGACAATATTTAAAGGGTTTCTGTCAGGGCAAGTAATGACCCAGCTATTATTCAGTTTTGAAGCTGCTTCTTTTTCTAAGTAATTTTTCTTCTTCTGTTTCTAGGGCTCAAAGGATGCAAAGAACAGTAGAGATGTACATATGCAGAAACAATAAAAGCTAAAGCTGATAGCTTACAGTAGCAGGGAAGGATTTGGAGCCTTCCAGACTGTTCTTTGCTTTCTCATTATAGAGTGCCAGCACTGAAGACAACCTTTTGAAATGCAGGAACAGTGATGAGGTTTCAGGGTACTGGTGGAGTGGGCGGGATTCACACACCTAACATCAGATATTCGCTTTCATTGCCCGAGTCTTAGCTAGTCATTTAGACTTCCTTTACATTCAATGAAATAGAATATGCTATGAAGTTTCTTGGAAAGATTTGTAATTCTTTTCAAGTTTTGATCAGGGCAAATCACGCATCAGAAGCATTTATTATTCTCCAGAGTTCAGAGGGTGTGCTTGCAATGAGTGAGACAACTTTCAGACACATCGTCAGAAGACAAGACTTATCTTTTTTAGAAACATTAGATTACCACACAAATATTTAATGGTTCCATGGTTCCTTTCAACTCTGGATTCCAGCCATGTAAAACGATTTAATTTTTTTTTTTTAGGAAGTGAATATACTTGTAGCTATTTTCCCAACTTCGAGTTGATTGTGGGCTGCTACAAACTATCTCAGAAATGGAGAAAAAAATCCTTCCATATTGAAGGTTTCAGAAGGTTATTGTATAACTTACTCAAATGACTTGGTGATGAGTCAAATAATGGCTTGGTTTGCCTTTTCATATCTTTTCTTGCTTTTAATATAAGAAAGCCAAAGACTTAGAATTACATCAAGAATTTATAAACTAAATTTCCAAGAGAAAGACAACTGAATCGGTTTGCAATACACGCTGCTAGGAACTATCCTGCAACTTAAATTTGCAAAGGCTTATATAAAATGACAAAAAACCAGAGACTTGCTTGGTATTGTATGAGAAACTAAACACCTGCAGAAATGCAGGAGAAGTTATGTGGCATTTCAGAGGTTGGAAGAGGACCATACTTTAAAAAATGATACATATTCCAACAGTACATATCATCGTCATCAGTACAAACTAGGAATCCTAATTGACCAATCAGGAAAAGAAATAGGGGCTCCCAATTCTGAATGGCATAATCATGGTAGTAGCTAATATGGTTATATTAATATATGCTTGTAGTTGACATTTCTTTTTTCACAAAACAAACCCAAATCAATTTGGTTTCACAGTTGCGTAAAATTGTTGAGGCATTAATTCATCAACATGACAAAACCAGAACAGAAGCTCTCCTTAAGATCATTTTGAAGCATTACATTCTTTTAGATCTCTTTAGAGACATTTTTGGTATTTTGAAATGATACCTCATTTGATTACGTATTTACAAAATGTGCCCAGAATTCTAGACTGGTAACCTCAGGAGGAGCAAGTTATATTCGATTTTGGTAACATTTATCAACTGAACAACACTACCATTCAGTTTTCAGACAAAGAAATACTTTTTGTAACATGCGAGGATATGGTGACATGTCTTTAGTGCAAGTTTTTAGCTCTTTTTAATGATCCATTTTATATGGATCTTTCGCATAGCAGTATCTCAGTCACCTGATTATTTCTATCACAGTTGAAAATGTCACAGTTCATCTGTTTATACAGCTGGATGACTACACAATTTGTGGCTGAATCAAGCACAGTGTTCCCAGATCTGAGGTATCTATGAACAAAAGTAATTTCCAATGTTCTTCTGATCAAAGATACAACTACACAAAAATAATATTAATTCCAGTTCAAAAAACAGATCTCACATAAAAGTGTTTCCAAAGAACAACAATCTTTCAAAAACATACAAAAGTAGACCTACAAATATACTGCGCAATACGGTTGCAGTAACTATGAAAACACTTCTGAAAACTGAGGAAAATTGCTAGATTTAGTTATCACTCAGAGAAACTACAAATCTCTTTATGGAAACTGAATCAAGAGTTTCTGGACATCTGCTCTCCATAGCAAAAAAAATTCCAACAGTGTAAACCCTAAATGATTAAAGTATGACCCACTTTGGCATTCATAATTTTCCAGCAACTAAATACGAAATAGCTTCTGGCCAAATTAGAAGCCTCTGCATTTAGCAGAATCCGCAGGGAGCTATTTTTCAAAGGAAAATATTTCTGTGCCAGAATGGAAAAAAAATGCAACAGGAAACCTTAGACTTAAGAGGCACTAGAAATATTATGTAAGAGGCACTAGAAAAATTATTATATTAAAAGTACCTGTAATAAGTATTGCATCCTTGAAAATAAGCCACATAACGTTGTGTTTTCCTAAAACCAAATTAAAACCCCTCCATTGTCCTGCCTCTCACTTACCGCCCATGTTTTAGTCAGCCTGAAGATTGGAGCACTCTGTAGGCCTGACACAACTGCCATAAGAGCATGCAGATTATTCAGCTCATACAGTTTCTGAGGATAAAACCATATACAATAACAATAAGCAACATTCCAAGTGCTTCCAATAATGAATACAGAATAAATAACCTAAAATGAGGAAATCTTGCATGTTCTAAAATGAAGTTACAGTGAACTGCTATGCACCCATACCACTTTCACAGCACCTCCTAATTTTTCCTCACTGCATCTATACAGGTTTGGATTAGACTGCATTAGCTGCTTCATGGGCCATTAAGAACACTTAAAAAAAAAAAAAAAAAAAGAAAAATTCCATACAGGTATCCATCCTGGGACATACGTCAGAAGTGCCAGAATTTTTCTGACCTTCAAACCCAACGAATTCCTTTCATAGCATTCAACAGTATTTTAAAGGTTAACATGCCAAAAAGGATAACCCAGTTGTGAATGATGTAATCATGGCAGTACTTAATGCTGTAAATGCATTTGATACTGCAGGTTTATGTAGCTACCAATGCCGCACCAAAGAGGCCAAGAAAATACTGTTGCAGGTTAAAATCAAGCAGGTAAATTTCAAAAGCCATGTAGTTTGAGTACTTCCGACACTGAAGTACAATTTTTAGGACATGACAACTACAGCTAACTAGTAGAATGGAACAATGAAACCAAAATTGAACACAGAAAACATCACTGTAAAAGAATTTTCTTAAAAAATGTCTATAAACAAAGAACATAAGTGCATTTTCTGATATATTTGGAATTTCACTCCCCTCTTTTTCTTTCCCTCGTCTCCAAACCCATCAATCTGCCTTGGCCAATTACCTACTGGTACTACCATCAGGAAAGCTTAAAAATGGTCTGAAAGAAAATACTGTTTCTCAAAATTTTCTGCAATATCAATTATTCAAATAGCTACAAGCACCCAGAGATATGGACTACATTCAGGCATTTTTGGTGAAGCACACACACAAACTGAGGTATTACCCCAAATAAGACTTTGATAAAGAGAAATGGATACAAAGAGAAATGGATACTCAATCACAATACAGCAAATCCTCTTTAGCCTGTTTGGAAAATTCACCAATGTAGGTTAGGATTCCAGCTAGAAACGATACAATAATATAAGGAACCCTGGCTATTCAAGAAATGGAAGTCTTTTTTTTACCTCCTTGAAACCCAGCTTGCACAATTTTCATTGATTAGAACACCTTTCATGAGATAACAGGACAAAAAGGCTACACTACATGCTGACTATCAGCATTGAAACAGAAGTCATAACTAATCAGGATATTGAGAACTTCAGAGGAATGCAACTATTAAAGCTAATTAGTTAATGCATAAAGCAATACAGTGTGAGATACCATTAAAGAACTGCTAGCTACACTACAGATAGCTGTCAGTACTGTGGAAGGAATTTATTGCTCTGAAGAAAAGCTAATTAGTGTGACCTCTGGCACCAACCTGCTTTGATAATAGCTTTGGTGTAAACAGAAAATCCTTCAAATGGCACTAACTGAAGTAACTTCATGTTAGCAGCCGTATGTAAGCAAAGCCAAGGTAACATACAGTAAATAAATTAACAGATATAAAACCCCACCCATATACAGTTTCTTGCTTTTTGTAATTGTCATTTTTAGAACTTGTAGGCAAGCAAAGCTCAACCAACTAATTATTAGAGCACATAACTGTATCAAAACTAACAGCATTTCAGCAGACATTGCTGTCTGCAGTCCACTGATAAGGCATATTCAGGGTGCTATGCCCTTAGCAGAGCCTACAACACGCAGCACTGGCAAGATCCATCCAAGCAGTAACTAACCTGACCCCACCTGGCTTCCAAAACTGGTTCTGAACTATAACAATACAAGTGAACCTCCCCCCTTCTAAGGAAGGACACGGATCATTAAGCAAAATTTTGTATGTTTGTATTTCAAACAAAAAACAAGAACTGATTTTTAAAAATACATTAGATGGAAATACATTAACTTACCAGATATCAAAAGATATTTGAGAGATCCTTAACAGTTTATGACCACAGCATGATTAGCAAAGCCCGTGGAATCCTACAGAATTAGCCTGCTTTGCCCAAATTTTATAGTCAAATCCCACAGAAGTAAAATACTACGCTATTAAAACTGTGCATACAAAGACAAAGAATGCATTTACAAAATAAATAAAGGTAATTACAAAAATTTTACTTTTTTTTTTTGCAGGTAACCTGAGGTGGTCACGAAAGTTAGCTGTAGTAAGTCAGCCACCATTTGACAGCAAAAACTTGAGAAACATCCCTCTCTTCACACTACAATGAAGTTTAAATCTGTTTGAAGGGCCAGGACTTTGGTTCATCTATACATAAGCCAAGATTTGCTGACCCTTTTCTTATGAATGTCAGTCCTAAAGGCTTTCAGTAAGATATCACAGAATGAAAGCTCTAAAATGTTTTCAGAGATCAGGTATATCAGGTATATTTTTGAAAGAGAATTTATTAAGCTGATACTACTTATGACAATTTGAATGAGACATAAAAGATCATTTACTTCCAATAGTAAAAGCAAACAAACTATTTCTGTTCTGACTAGTGATGTTTGAACTGGTTTTACAGTTTGAAAAGATTTACACAGCTTTTTGGTTCAATCAACATTAGAAAACACATCCAGCAAATTACCTAATAAGCAATATTTGAAACAAGACATCTTCACTTTTCAACAGTTAAGCTATTTGGTGGGTTTTTGTTGTAAACAAAGGCTTCTATTTCAGGACTTGGGTCTGTCGCTATTTCTGAAAACTTTGTTAAATGCAGAAACCAAACAGCTATTCATGTCAGTAGATACAACCACAGCTAAATCAGGTATCCGATAAATATTTACCCATGTGTATTTTTGAACTGACCACCTTAAGTACAAGAACTATCACGGTGAATCCCACAGCCACCCCTCAACACAAATTCTTACCTTTGCAGTTTTAATATAGTGGCTCAAAACCTCAGCTCTTATTTTTAAAGTCTGTGCATGTAGAATCTCTCTAACAACCCAGAAGCTTACCTAAAAAGAAAAAAATTTGCCTTTTTAAAATACAGAGCTTTGACATTATTCTTTTAATGTATTACTCAGGAAATAAAAATATTAAAAGTACCTCAGCACTCAACTTCTACCTATAGTGCTGAATTCATACTAGAAGATGCAAATCATTATACCATAAAATCCCAAGCAATATAACCCAGATATTAATAAAAAACTTTCTTCAGAGTGTTTTGCTATGTCACTCTACTCATTCTTACCCAAGGTACCTTCTAGCATTACATGGTGGAGCACTTGCTTAAATTCATAAATCCAACTTACATTTAGAAAACACTGAATTCTAAATGTATTGAATCTTGTTACTCTCTTCACCTTCCCCATTTCACAACTGGTAGCCACTCACTCCAGTATTTTGTTAGATAGTGCCCGCCTTTCTCCCTAAGCGCATGAGTGGCTGGAACTTGTCTTTGTAAAATCTGTCACATCAGTCACTTGCATACAAAAAACATTTGGATCTATTTTTTTTAATGAGGAAAACCCTTGTCATCAGCATATTTAAAAAAAACAAAAAACAAAAAACCAAAAAAACCACAAACCCCCCAAAACCCCAAACCACTAAAATGGAGTTACATCCTTTGGCTTTCCTTTTCACAACTTCAAAGCTGCACTATCCAACTCTCAGATGAGCTGAATACCTTCAAGTACAGTTCCCTAAACACTTTCAAATTCTGAACACCTCTAAAAAACCCCTAATCAAGCCAGTATCACCTGAACAAAATTGAAACATAAGGTAGATAGCTTCTGATATAACTTAGAATTTATAGTTTGTACTCTTACTGCTGGCTAAGCCAATTACCTGCTATCAAATAGCATGCCACCATACCAGTTTTTAAGTTTTATAGGACTAACTTTGCTGCTGTACAAAAATCACTGGTACATTCAGTATGGTACAAAGGATACTTGCTGCATTGTGCGGTTACATGAATGACTCAAAACTACAGAATCATAGAATAGTTAGGGTTGGAAAGGACCTTAAAAATCATCTAGTTTCAATCCCCCTGCCATGGGCAGGGACACCCCACACTAAACCATGCCACCCAAGGCCTCATCCAACCTGGCCTTGAACACTGCCAGGGATGGAGCATTCACAACTTCTTGGGCAACCCATTCCAGTGCCTCACCACCCTTACAGTAAAGAACTTCCTCCTTAGATCCAATCTAAACTTTCCCTGTTTAAGTTTTAAGCTGTTACCCCTTGTCCTGTCACTACAGTCCCTGATGAAGAGTCCCTCTTCAGCATCCTTATAGGCCCCCTTCAGATACTGGAAGGCTGCTATGAGGTCTCCACGCAGCCTTCTCTTCTCCACGCTGAACAGCCCCAACTTTCTCAGCCTGTCTCCATACGGGAGGTGCTCCAGTCCCCTGATCATCCTCGTGGCCCTCCTCTGGACTTGTTCCAACAGTTCCATGTCCTTTTTATGTTGAGGACACCAGAACTGCACACAATACTGCAAGTGAGGTCTCATGAGAGCAGAGTAGAGGGGCAGGATCACCTCCTTCGACCTGCTGGTCACACTCCTTTTGATGCAGCCCAGGATATGGTTGGCTTTCTGGGCTGCGCGCGCACACTGCAGCCGGCTCATGTTCAGTTTCTCATCAACCAACACCCCCAAGTCCTTCTCTGCAGGGTTGCTCTGAATCTCTTCTTTGCCCAACCTGCCGCTGTGCCTGGGATTGCTCCAACCCAGGTGTAGCACTTTGCACTTGTCATGGTTAAACTTCATAAGGTTGGCATCAGCCCACCTCACAAGCGTGTCAAGGTCCCTCTGGATGGCATCCCTTCCCTCCGGCGTATCAGCCGAACCACACAGCTTGGTGTCATCGGCAAACTTGCTGAGGGCGCACTCAATCCCACTGTCCATGTCATCGACGAAGATGTTGAACAAGATCTGTACCAACACCAATTCCTGAGGGACACCACTCGTTACTGGTCTCCAGCTGGACATTGAGCCATTGACCACAACTCTTTGCACGCAGCCATCCAGTCAGTTCTTTATCCACCATTAAAGACTTAGTCTGTCATATATAAGCATCTTCCAACCTGTCATGCTGCTTTGATTTTTCAAGAGTGATGCTAAACTACTCCTTGTAAACTAACACTGTGTATGTATTCAGGTTCCTGCCCAAAATTTCAATTAAAAAAATGAAATATCCTGTTTATCCTGTTTCAATTTGTGCAGTATGACAGCTCTTTATACAGAAGAGCATAAGAAGACCCACATCTCCAAACTTACTATATTTTCATTGAAGGTACAGTGATCTGATAAGAACTGGCAGGTCAAAACACAACAGCTCTTTGGAACTGTTGTTCCAAAAAAATGGAAGAATTGCAAAACAAAACCAAAACAAACAGACAAACAAGCAAACAAAAAAAACAACCCAAAAAGCCCCAACCCCCCCCCCCCCAAAAAAAACCCAACCAAAACAAACAGGAAAATCCCAGAAACATCTTGCATAACAATTGCTTTCCTTTCGTCTGTTTGTCTGAGGCTGTATTAGACAGGAAAGAATTAACCACAGAGCTCAGTTTTCTTCCTTTCTCTTTTTTTGCCTTTTTAAATACACAAGTATACGTAAGCACTGAATACATAAATACTTAAGTATGACAGTACTTCCAAATATTGCCAAAAAAAAGTTAAGCCTCAGTCTGATGTTCTGCTGTAGTTACACAGCTTGATAAAACCAACTTTCCCCTTGAGTGATGAATGAGTTTCTAAAGAGATGCTTTCCCTTTGAAGATCAAGGGAATTTAAATTTTTAACACAGAACTCCATATCATAAAGAATCAGGTAGAGAAACACATGTACTGCTGTGCCTTAAAATCACAGATCTCTTTGGTCTCAACTTAGCAGATTGTCAATGTAATAGGAGACTTGCTCAAAACACAGAACAATGCTCAGTCAGTTTCATAAGGATAAAAAACCCAATGTATTATGTTGGCCTTGACTTCTATGAAAGTTTATTAGTACTGCAGTGACATAAGTGCCGTGCCACGCAAGTACTCTTGGAAACCAGGCTTCCTGAGTAAACATCTCAATCCCAGCCTCAATACTTTCAAGCTCTTTGCAGGAAAGACAAACCAGACCAAAATGTAAAACTTTTTTCGAAGCTTAGAGCTATCCAGTCCCTTCAGTGACAGAGTAAGCAGGAGACAAAAGAATTAAAAGCACTTTCTAATTTCCACTCCAGCCACCTCTACTCTTTTTTGATGAGTTTTTACTGGCATTGACATTGGTTTTTGGCTGGTCTTGTCTATTCATTTGTACCTTTAGACAGCACTATAATCTAATTTTGATTCCAAATACTGAAAAATTAGCAATGTAAATAAGCCCTTTTGTTTCAACAGGCCACTTTTTTATTTTATCCAGGTTAGTTCTTTAAATAAAGAATACACTTGTCCATACATATTTTGTGGTTATTTTGCTTCAAGTCCTCTATCACTGCATTTAAATGTTATTATTTCTCACGCTGTCCTAACAATATTTATAAATTAAACGGCCCACAGCCTTTGGCCATCAATACCTTTGATACCAGATCAAGACAGCATTTAACCCCTGACAGACCTGTGTATTTATACTCTTCCCTCTTAAGGTCAACCTAGAAAAATATGCTTAACTTTTGAACATAATTTTTCTTAAATCAGAGCTTAAGCTTTTTAAATTATCCCATGTTTGCCTTATCTGACATACTAATTTTATTATACTGGTGCTTTTAAGCTCATAGTTAGTTGCTGGTTCCAAAACTAATTGTGCTTTCTGTGCTAATTAATAGATAGACAAATTCAAGATACTCCTTATTACACCTTCTGGATCATTCTTCCAAGTACCTGTTAAAAACAATCTGATACGCTATATAAAAAGCATGTAATGTAAACCAAACAGTAATGACCTTGCATCACTACAGCTAAGTTAAAATCCCTGTCTGTTCTGTTTCCAAAGGAAGCACACTGACCTCTTCCCACTCCATTTTTTAATTTGGTAACCCCAGTGAAATTTCACTATCACACTTCACTGCAACTCAGCAACGCTACAATATTCAAGACAAGCTTCTCCTACATGAGGTTTGCATTTGGTTAAAATAGCCCAAACAAATAAAAAACCCAACAACCACCAAAAAAAACCAAACCAAACCAACCAAACAAAAAAACCACAAAAAAATCCCACCACCAAAATAGAAAAACAACCCAAATCAACCACAGTTACACAGTTTGTAAAACAGAACATTTGCCATTTTCAACTGGGGACTTTTCCTTTAATTTTTTCCAAAGCATTGAATCTAGTTGAGAGGTTTCTCTAATATTTTTAACTCTGTGGCAACACAGTTCCACTCCCATTTAAATAAAAACCTCAAGAAAGAGAATTTCAATACAGCTAATCTTACAACCAGGAGAGCCAATTACCTTTACATAAACTATGAAATGTTTTTATACCAATTCCTAAAAGCAATCTCAAAAAAAAAAAAAAAAAACCAACCAAAAAACCCACACTTTTTGTTAATCTGACATTTATGATAAACACTTATTTTCAAAAGGTAGAGAACAATGGCTTAGGAAGTAGGCAAACTTGCCAAATTCTATGATTCTAATTTTGCACTGACAGATTTGCCAGCAACAGTAGAATGCAAGTATACAACTAACTTTCAGCTTTCTGCTGAAAAAGACAGAGATCAGAATTTAAAAACAATACTGTAAAGAAATTATATATTTAAAAAGAATACCTAGTAGTAGATGTGTAGATTTATGGAGTACCACATAGCAATGTGTTCTTCAAGACAAAGAGTCCTGGCATGGAATGATTCAATTGGTTTCTCTTCCCTGAACTCGATCTGTTTTTACAGGCACCACGTATAATTATCACATAACTAATGCTGGAAATACACTACTTCATTCTCAGTGGACTGCAATCAACTGCACATAATCATTACTGTTTCCAAAATGCTATCAGTCAACCAATTTGCTGTGAAGCAGCTGTTAGTGATTTAATATTCTCTTTATTTACAAAGTGAGAGCTGTTCATGGTTTTCTTTTAGTAAGTTGGTGGAAAAAGGAAAGAGACAGATGCATGATGCATAATGCATAATTTAAACCCAGGAAAATTTCAAAGGTTAAAAGAAGTTTGATGTAATGCATTAATGGCTGATAAAGTCAAAAGTTGCAATGATTTTCCTGATAACTTATTTTAGGTCTAAGCATTAGAGACACCCAAGTCAGTGGGGCAGGTGCCCAACAGGCTGAGCAAGCACTGGGGGCGAGAAACTGAATGTTGAAAAGGCAAACCAGACAAGATAAAAATTGCTTATTCTACCATGTTTTCTTATTCCCAGCTGCTGCGGTCTACCCCATAGGAATTCCAGGGTTTCACTGCTCCCAACACCATGGTGAATATAAATACGACATTACTATTGGAATGAATGAGTCCTCTGCAATGAAACCATTGATGGTCAGTTTGCAGACAGCTGATTGCTTATTCCCATGGTGAGTTCTCTGTATTATATACGCTATTATATAGTAACAAATGAGAAGTGAGGTCCTTGATAAGGTACGCTGCCTAACATGGCCCTTACAACACAGGCATTTCATAGTATTTAGCAAAACAAAATGTTCCTTTGAAAAGATAACTTACATAAGACAGCAAATGTTGGAATCACTGGTGTATCAATGAAATTAGTGTAAAAAGCACTGGTGTTTTTACACCAGTCTCACGCTGCATATATATAGTTCAATAAAGGAGCAACTTCAAAAGGAAAATTTCAAGAAAATTCCTAGATTCCCTTAGATTTCAGTAGATGGTATGGTCACAATAACTTTGTGGTGTAACATTTTCTCTTCAGTCAAGAGGAGAATCAGGTGAGTGTTCATACCCAAACAAGTGTTTCAGTCATTACAAGTTTAAGATTTTAGGATTTGGTCATATCCTGAATGTGAGCGATAATGAAAAACAAGAAAGTACACAACAGATGATTAAAAAAAAAAAAACAAACCCAAACCAAAAAACCACAACTCTGAAAAAGTCAGAGGACTGATCTAAGTTTCAGACTATTAACAAAGTTGTCTGTAGATGTGAGACTGGGTACAGAAGATAGGTCTGGAACAGGACTTACAAGTTTGAGACATTATTAAACATTTACAAGAGGAGAAGTGAGGGTAATAATAGCATTACTTCATCTGAAATACAAAATATGGCAATACATTAAAAAAAAAAAAAGCACAGTTTTGAGACTTGGTTGGCTAACTACAGAGTTAGAGTCCTACAGTTTTAACTGGGGAGAAAGCTAAAATTCCGATTTTAAAAGTTGATTTTACACCAGGAAATTTTTAAGTAAGAAAGCTGTACATCTCAAATACACTACCTGAAAAAATATGCCAGAGTTAAATCACGAGTTCTGTACAGCAAAATATTTTGGAACTTTTTAAGTTTTCCCAGAATCAGCTTAAAAAGGTAACAATGCTGATAAGTGTCTTAAATGTTTTAGTCTCTAGAAATAAATGTTGAGCAAAAGACACTCAAATAACACAGAAAGAAGTTCCATCTAATTACTACTCCAGAAATCCTGTTTAGGAAGCCTTTAAACCTGTAATTACGATTATTTCTTTATATAAGGAACAACCAGTATTTATTTGGGTTGTGGGGAGGCGTATGGGGGGGGAGTGTGGTGTACAGAAACCACGACACTTTTGTTACATGAATAACTGCTATTTAAAACACAGCAATTTCTTCGGTACTGTTTCTGTATATCTTGAAGGAACTCCTTCTAGCAAATACTTTTGAGTGTTCAAGTAACCAGCTGTGACCAGCAATAAAAATGATGTGCCAGAACACTTAATCCCCCACACTTCTTAAATTTGTACATGGAATAACACTGGACAAAAAGTAACTCACGTGATTGAATCTTCTGGTGAAAGCAACAGCATTTGGTGCAGAACTGTATTTCTCTTTTTTATTCCAGCCACAACTTGCCAGCTCCTGGGAGAACAAGGATAAAATTATTATTATTTTTAAATTAGCGCATAACACATGTTCAGAATCAAGAAAAACAAGAGAAAGACAAATCTTAAAAAAGTTTCAAAATTACTTAACAGAACATGATACATTGAAATAAAATATAGTTACACTTCTGATTTCTTCTATAAATCGAGATTTCACAACTGTCATTTCTGAATTATTTTGAATTATTGTATTTTTTAAATTAATCTTTTGTTGAATTAAGACTTGGGGTTTTTTTATTCAGGGCTTATTAGAAACCAGTGAAGTAATTCAGGATCCATTTTGCTCCTATAGAAAATCCTGCTTTAAAAGTGTGAATCTGAGCTAGGGAGAGCAGCATGTTCTTTTCTTTTTAATTGCTTTCTGAAGATATTTAGAGTCTACTGAGAAGATACACCTTGTTAACTCAAAATAAAACATTTCCCATTATTTTAAGTTGCATTAAAAAAATACCAAAATTGTAATCTTTTGCAGCTACAATAAAAGAAACGCTATTTCCAGTTTTTCTTTCCAAAAGAAACCAATTTAATTTAAAGCTGAACAATACTCAGCACTTAAGCAAATAGTTTTGTGGAGTAAAACAGAGCAAAAGGACCTGCTTAAAAAAACCTCACACAGTTACATACAAACTTACAATGCCTCTTGTCTGTAAATCTAAGTCAGCACTCGGGCAACTATATCTTTCTTTTTATTTGCTACCACTTAGTTTAAATAAAGCAATTTTGATTAAAATAATAAAAAACTAAATGTATCAAAATGAGCTCTATTAACATACAAAAGCATACAGAATAAATGCAAATATATACAGCATGCAACCTATTCCAGTGCTACCAAGAAAAAATAATCACTACAGAGACAGCTAAATTATTAAAGTGTCATAATAGCAAAGTGCAGCCTTTCATTTTTATTTATTAATGCTTTCTTTCCACATCTCCCACTCTGAAGTGCCCTTAATTTTATCACCACACTGAAAACTACTTACCGAAACCAGTATCACACTGTACGTCCAGCTATCATATAATGTGGGTAAGATGACTTAACAGGTAACCAAAAACTGTCACATTTAAGTCATAGTTTTAAAAGAATTTGGTATCTGGATATTCTAAGCTATGAAGTTGTGGTGGCCAGGTGGGAAGGATTTGTTGGTTTGTTTGTTTGCTGGGTTTTTTTGTTTGTTTGTTTCTAATCAGGAACTTAACATCTTTTCAACTAACACCCCAAAACTACTAAATAGTCTCATGCCACTTAAGAGACACCTTGAATTCTTCCACTTGTTGAAGTCTGTGGCATGCTGGTATTTGTTAGAGAAGACTGAGGTGCTCCTTTACACAGCACTAAGAAGCATGCAGAAAATCCGGCTTTGTATTTTCCTTCAAATTTCATTAGAAAGTTCTGTCACCAAAACCTGTCCTGGAAAATGTCAGCATGTTTGGCACAGGAATGCACATGCCCAACTCCTTATATTGCATTTTAATGACTATGCACAACTATGCAGCCCTGAACTGCTCCTGTGGCAAAGGAGAGTGGACTATTGGAGAAGCAACCATTCAAGAGACTCTTGTTTGCATTCTCTGTTCCTCAGTATCTCCCAGTGCAGCAGTTACAAACAAATTTCTGCACTTGGGAGAATACAAGGTGATTCATCCTTCCTAGCATCTGACGATCACATTTCCTTAACAGCAGGAAAAAAAACCAACCAAAAAAACCAAAGAACCAAAACAGTTGCCATCCCAACTTCAGAGAAAAGCATGGCAATTTCTTATTAATTCAGGACATCTTGTGTACTATTTCAATTCTCATCACCAAGTAAAAAACCAAATTATTATTTTAAGCACAAGTGACCCATTGCCCTGGCACTGTGTATCTTAAGGGCTTACATGGTCCAGCCATTAGAAGCAGACCTAGCACTGAGGTTTATGGCACTGATGTGATTAGCAACAGAAGTGTTGATTAAGTAGAAAACTTTACCAAGAATCTTTAGACAGTACATAACAGTATTAACACTGAAGTCGTGTATTAAAAATCAGAGGTCTAATATCAGTTGGACATAGATGCAGATCTGACTCTCAGACTGCAAACAGTATATGTATATATATTTATCATTGTTATTTCAAAGTAGAGGTCTCCCTATTTTGACAGAAGACTCAAACAACTGAAGATTCTGCTCCAGAAAAATCCTCTTGAGATTTGCCCTGTCTGAATGGAAAGAGAAACCAGTGACTGGCAGAGAGTAAATGTTTTGGTAGGTAAGACTGAAAACTAAACAACAAGGCATAGCAGAAACAGCTCCTGGAACACATTCCTAGCAGATTATCCTGTGACCATTTCTGTATTCCTGGGCCTGAGGCTGGCTATAAGATTGTACAGAAAGTTGTACATTAGCATCTGTATCTTGGGTTGAAATGTGTTTTTATGTGGTCTCACAAAAAGGTAAAGGCTTTGTTATGCATTATTTACCATATCACATACTGTTTAAAACCCTTAAATTCTAGTTCAGTCAAAAATACAGAATACACCAAGGCTGACTGTAATCAGAAACCATTCTTATAGTTCTATCAAAATATTCAATTTCTTCACTAAAGACTCTGCTGCCTATTCCATTACTCCAACGCAGGCACGTTTCTTGGATCTTTCTTCTAAATTTCACTTTTTCCACTACAAGTTTCAAACAAGAAGTATTCACAAGGATAATTTCCTCAGTCTGCCAGTGAACTCAAGCACAGGAGCTACATCATTACCACTACCAATTTTTTGTTTTGTATAATTGTATAATTTTGTTTGGAAGACTGAAAGATTTAAGATCAAGAATACAAAAGCTGGACTTTCTTCGTAACTCATTTTGGTCTTGATTCCTTTTGAATCTATAGAATTTTCTTTTCCTTAACAAAATACTACAGTAACACTTAAATTATAACCTGTACTGCATGGCAGAAAGACTGTACTTCTCATAAAAGTCTTTATATATTGGTCAAAGTGAAAGTTTAAAAAATAGAGGAGAAATAAAAAGCAAGGATTAACAATGGAACCATTATACAACTTCAGAACAAGTAGAGATGAATATTCAATAAGAAAACTTTTTTCACTGCCTAGCTTAGTAAAGCAAAGGGGATAAAGAAGTCAAAGACAATAACAAGGTGGAGATCTTCAATGTGACAGACTACATGTGGGTAAATAATTCTGGAGGATATATTATTAAAGTATGTGCAACAGGTAATCAGATTTTCCAAGAAAAGTAAGCTAATGTGTTCTACAAGGAGACAGCTGGTAGTTACGTAATGTTAACATAGCTATCAGCAGCACAGCTCAGCAGCTCTATGACTACCTTTGTGTAGCTACTGCTCTCTAGAAAGTCACAACCGCTACAACAACAAAAAAACCCAGCACACTACTTTCACTTACAGGGAATAGACAGGAGTTATCCGATTGACTTTTGGAACTCCATCTTCTATTGTTTTCCACAAATGAAAATGCAAATCAGCTGCTTTCATTCAGAAAGAGGTTTATGTAGCAGAGGAGCGTTCTTATTACCTTAATTTCTTATTCTGGAGCCCACTAATTATTAATTAACAAAGCAACAGTAATTCCTTCAGCTTTCTAATCTCAGAAATAACTTGCAGGCATTTCAAAATGATGAAGAAAGGCGGTTTCCAATACCAGTTGGATTGATACAGTCTGCTCAGGGCTCAGGCAGAGGATCATGTCAATCATGTCACTATATACTAAGCCATGGTAAAAGTTCAAGTCCATGCTTCTGGCTCACCCAAAATGTAAAGTGGTTCACTGTACCTTAATCATAGAATCATAGAATAGTTAGGGTTGGAAAGGACCTTAAGATCATCTAGCTCCAACCCCCCTGCCATGGGCAGGGACACCCCACACTAAACCATGTCACCCAAGGCCTCATCCAACCTGGCCTTGAACACTGTCAAGGGTGGAGCATTTACAACTTCCCTGGGCAACCCATTCCAGTGCCTCACCACCCTTACAGTAAAGAACTTCCTCCTTAGATCCAATCTAAACTTCCCCTGTTTAAGTTTTAACCCATTACCTCTTGTCCTGTCACTACAGTCCCTGATGAACAGTCCATCCCCAGCATCTTTGTAGGCCCCCTTCAGATACTGGAAGGCTGCTCTGAGGTCTCCACGCAGCCTTCTCTTCTCCACGCTGAACAGCCCCAACTTTCTCAGCCTGTCTCCATACGGGAGGTGCTCCAGTCCCCTGATCATCCTCATGGCCCTCCGCTGGACTTGTTCCAACAGTTCCATGTCCTTTTTATGTTGAGGACACCAGAACTGCACACAATACTCCAAGTGAGGTCTCACAAGAGCAGAGTAGAGAGGCAGGAGTTATACGGGCTAAACTAAGCTCTCTTTCCATTTCTTCCTAAGAGCATGAAACAGGAAGTTGTAGTGGGTGATATGTAGGAACTCAAGCACACATGTGAACCTACAGTATCTGCAGGAAATTTTAATATAGGCAGAGAGAATTATATTTATTTGCTATAGAGAGAGTCAAAAGACTGTAGAAGTATGTAAGTGCCTGCTATGAGTATGTTCACTGACTTTGATGCTAAAAGAAAAATTACTATGTATCATGCAAATAGTGTTATTCAGCTCTTGGGTTTGGTAAAATAACCAAGGTGATGTTCTGAAAACAACAGAAAAAAAAAACAAAAAAAAAACAAACCCACACCAAACAAAACAAAACACAAACCCACAATACTTGAAGATTTTACCACAATGAAGATGATGCAACACAGTAATTGATACAGTCAAGAAAAACAATGACAGGTAAAGAATACTGCTCACACACCCTAAAGATGGTAAAAATTCACTGCAGTTATCTTAGAAATTAAGCATCTTGGAATAAATCTTTCAGAGCCCTTATTTGGGAAAATAAATGGAAACACATTAAAGGCTAAAAATATTCATTCATGCACCATGCTATAGAGTTTGGGAAGCAGATGGAGACTCACAGCCTATATAACAGTTTTGTCAGTGAATTACTACAATCTGCAATAGACACCCAGATTTTAAATTTTTTGATTTAAAACTTGGGAAAGATATTGATCATCATCTCCCACCATACATGCAAACAAATTCAACATTTCAGTGCACGTCAAGTTATGTGTGAAGATTTACAAGCTGAATCAAGATATGAACATAGCAGACAGTCTGGTATAGGTACTTCAAAGAAGCTCAGAAATCTGCCACCAAGACACCTTCAGGCAAACAACATGTTCCATGCCTGTTTCCCCCTTCTGCAAAACAGGAGAAAACAGTTTTACTTGTGTCTATCTTATTCTGACTTGAGAATTAACTGTATACCACTTTTTCATAGGGGATTAACACAATTTAGAGGCACATAAAGATACAAGACAACAGACCTCTCTGCCTGTGAAGGAGCACTGACAGACTTGCATAATACTTGCAAGGAAGTGAAAGAGCACTTGATAATACTTGCACACTGTCAGTGCCTTCAACTCCTTTTTTGCAAACACTTGAGAAGTGTCAAAACAGCTATCCTTCCACATATGCATATTTTTCAGTGAAGGCATCACATGAATTCCTCTGATGCAATATGTACGGATTTCCAAAAGGAGTTGCTTTCTAGATATCTACTCTCTCACAGTTTCTTTCTGTTAAGTTTCACTCATTCAGCTTTTCCCTTTTATGGTTTACAATGAGTTAGAACAGCCAACAAATTTAAATGTACTTTCTTGTCATATCTTCTCATCTCCCACAGACTTTCCGTAGGCCTGTTCACACAACATTATCTGAGATACAAGAGGTAGCATTAAAAGAGCAACAAATTATGAGGTATGGAATACTGGATCACTGCCACTATATCTAACTGGATTCCTTGTGGTTGTTACACAGCTGACTATTCTGTGCAGAGCCAGAAGCAGACTGCAAACAGTAAACTACCATCAAGCTCAAGCAGTGGAATTTTTTTAGGTAAAGTCCTAAGCAGCTAAATTGGTGTTTCGATTTTTCGATATTCAGTACTTTGAAGCTCAGTGTAACTAGAGATGAGACACTCTGTAAAAGCACCCAGAGCTTGTTCAACATCAGCACTGGGGAGGGGGCAGAATCCTGCACAGCAGGAATGCTTAACATTAGAAAAAAATAGTACACAAACAAATGCATGAGGAAAATATTTCTAAGAATCACATAAGACAGTAAATAAGAGATCAAATGAGGGGCCTTTTTGAAAGGTTTAAAACAAACCAAAGAACAAAAAAAAAACCCATATAAATCCACATGGATTGGGAAACAGCTTGCTGAAATCATGACAGCTAAATTATGACAACATTTTCAAGTACAGATCAAAAGAAAGCCTTCTAAAAAAATTGTGGGTACACAAACGATGAAATCAATTATCAGAACCAGGAGGTTCAGCAGGTTTCTCTACTTCAAGCAAAATATAAGAGTGACACGACAAAGCCTGCTACCAATAAAATAGCTCATGATAGTCTAAAGGTGACTAATCATCTGAAAGGCTTCCACACTACTGACAAAGTGGATAGTAAAGTGAAAAATAACTTTCAAAAGTGCAAAACAATGCCCACCAGAAAATGCTTATTGTACAGAAATAAGGATAAACAAATTCATCACTTATTACAGACAGTGAAAATTCTGAAAACATCAGTTCAAGTTAGGTTGCAATCAGAAAGGAATATAGCATTATATAAAAACAAAACAGAGAATAAAAATCATCAATAAATTATCCCAATATACATCCACAGATCAAACCAATCTTGAACACAAGATGCCATTACAGCCTTTTTTCTTTTTCCCAAAAATATATAAACCAGTTAGAGAAAACAGAGGACAGGATTAGGTATGGCACAAGGTATAAGGAGCTGAAACCTAAAACATTATCAGAATAGTCGGATCAAGATGTTTGTGGTTCAGAAACATAAAAAACCAGATATGTTCAGCTAGTGCTAGAGGTGAAGTATTTAAATACCAACACTTCATTCCCCAAACTAACAGTTCCAGATATTTGTGTGTTATAAAACCACCTGCTTCAGAGCCATATGAAATGGGAAAAAAAAAAAGATTGACATACTTCGACTTTGCAATTCCAGGACTTATACACTGGCACAACTTCTTCACATCTAAATTAAAAAAAAAAAAAACAAAACCAAAAAAAAAAAAAAAAACCCAACCAAACAACTGAACAATGAACTACTTACCTCTGGCTGAATTGCTTTAAATACAGGAACATCCATTAAAGTTATCTGACCCTGAAATAAAATAAAATAAAATAAAACATAAGCTAAAAATTAACTTCACATTCAATTACATTGTTGTGCTGCACAAAACCTGTGTTTGTTCTGTTTCCTTTATTATTTGACTTTTATTTTGTAGCTAATTTCAGAGGCTTCCGCTCTACCACAGAGCTGTCCTGAAAAAAAAATAGTGTGCCAAACTTTACGTTTAATAAATAAATTATGACAAATTATTCTCAGGAGAATAATCCTGTAGTTACATATGCAAGTCAGAGCTTGATCTCAGAAACACTACTTAAGAAGCTATACAAGGAACTAACTTCAGTTGCTCAA
Source organism: Psittacula echo (assembly GCF_963264785.1). Lineage (NCBI taxonomy): Eukaryota > Metazoa > Chordata > Aves > Psittaciformes > Psittacidae > Psittacula > Psittacula echo. The sequence goes on from NC_137740.1 coordinate 23,232,185, forward strand.
GGGCAGTTTCTCTTCAAACTGAGCCTCACTCTAGATGTTACACAATTCTGTTGAAACATCCCTGCAATTTTTCAATCAGTACTTGAACCCTATTTTGAATAACTAAGCTAAGAAATTGTTCAGTTGCACAGCAAGAGTTAAAATCGAATTTAGTCATCTCACTTTGAGCAAGTCAGAACCAATAAGTACTTTTTCATTCTGGGATGTCTGTTTAGCTTTGAAAAGGGCAAAGGGGAACGTGCAGAGTCAAAAATCAGGTTTTACATTTTGAAACAGTCACAGATCCTCATTTTAAGCATACAACTTAAGACTGCTGTCTACCTATGAATGTGAAAGAAAGAGACCATCTCTTTCACAAAGTACGTGGGTAGCCCAGAAATATGTTTGCACCAGCGGAGGTTTAGACTGGGCATCAGGAAAGAAATTCTTCACTGAAAGGGTTTTCAAGCACTGGAACATGCTGCCCAGGGAAGTGATGCAGACATCCCTGGAGGCCTTTAAAAAACATGTAGGCATGGCATTTACGGACACAGTTTAGTGGTGGAACTGGCAGCACCAGGTTAATGGTGCTCAATTAACTTAGGGGTCTTTTCTAACCTAAAAAAATTTCTATAATTTTAATAATGACATATTAAGATTTTTCTAGTCTTGGGCAATACTGAGATTGAATCAGACCTATTTAACTGAATCCACATACTCAGCTACAGACAAGAAAACAGGTGCACAAATAAGCATGTCTCCACATCTTTGTTGCAGTAAGCCCTGTACAAACTTCTGTATAAACAAACATTTTTGGTACTGTAACCAACACTCACATGTAGTATTAGACATATGATTTGTACCTATCATTCATTAATGTCTATATACTACTTAAATGTCAGCTTTTAAGCTGTTTTTTTAAAACAATCCCCAAGCTACCATTTTTAAATGTAGTTTAACGATCAATGGATCAACTGCACCATGTCTTGACAGCACAAATTATACTGTATCTTAAAAGTTTAAATGAAATCAAGCACATCAAACATGCCTCTTCCAAGTTTTTTTTAAACAGCAGCAATTAATAAGAACGGGAATTCAGAATATAGTGGGCCAAAATACTCTTTGCCTTCAACATAGCTTCTCTCTTCCCTTGCACCCACAGCAACTACAGTGAAAATGTATGATAAACTTTAGCCAAAAACAAAAGATGCCTTTGAAACTGAAAACAATCTTGCTACCTGGAACCATTCTATTCTTTTGATGCCTAAAGTGACTTACTCTTGAAGGAATAAAAATTGTTTGTTTTCCTAAAATTAAAGACTCTTTCAGCATTATTTTTTCAGACTGTCAAAATCAGAAACACAGATATCATCACACAAAGTCTTTTTTCAAAAGGGATTGGGTTATCTTGCAACAAGAAGTACTGACAGCAACAAGTCATTCCTGGCAAGAGAAGCAGATAATTTGTGAAGGAGCACCCAGACAACATAAACTATTCCAACAGTGGTTAATGAGACTCTGCTTTTGAAGGACTCTGAACGTGTGTGCAGACAATGCTGGTAATTTTTTGTGCTATTTCCCACCTTTTCCTAGCAAGTTATCTGGGAAACAACTAGGACCATTGGACAGTGACAGTTACACTGCACCTGAGTATGCAAATATGGCTTCACCTGACAATTTAACAGTACGCCCTCTTATTTGATATATTGAAGTTTAAGGCTCTTTCGAGGAAAGAAATAGGCAAGGTAAATGGGCAAACGAAAGACATCTGACCAATAGGGGGAACAAAGCAGGGCAAATCTGGCTAACTCATTTCTAGAATTAAAATGGACTCAAAGCTAATAGTCAGTTCAGTGTTCTCTGAACACATCCTAAAAGAAAATGAGGCCCAAGTTTATATATTAAACTGTTAAGCAATATTTAGAAATTAATATGATAAATTGAGAATACCTAAGAAAAGGGCTTCCCTATGAGGGCAGCACTTACCTAAATACTGCACAGAAAGTCTGTACCACTGCGTAAGACAAACTTGCCTGATACCTGGGAGCATGTGCTATTTCTAAACTTCCCACTCACTAGAAAAGAGCAAATCTCAGTTCTGTAAATCATCTAACCGCACACCTATGGCTGTGCAAGCCCAAGCACCAAGGAATTATACTTTCTTACATGCAGAGAACATCAAGAGACAAAGACACAGAAGGAAAGCATGGATTCATTTCTCTCACCTAGTCCAATCCTATCCATAGAGCAGCCAGAGTTAACTCTTTCTTCTGATTTTCAAGGTGAAGAACCCAGTCCTGAAACCAGTTCTAAAACTCATTCTCTAGTCTCCCATTTGTCTGCTCAAGTATCTCAAGCTTCCTCAGAAATGTATTATTATGGGTAATTATGCGGCTAATTGAATGTAATGCCATGCTTCTCAATAAAGAAAATTAATTACAAAATTGGTTTGGGCAAGGTGGGGAAGATGAAACCGACAGAATGGGCACTTCGTTAAAATTTGTATAGAGGGTATATTAAAACATGCTTACAACGGACCCAGACATTTCAATGGTTATTAACACTTAACTGCAAATCCTCCTCTCTAGAACAAGACTACAACAATAGTACAACAAACAATAAGCCAGGAAACCAATTCATTTTTCATATAGAAGAGAGAATGCTTAAAAGTAAGTGTTGTCTTTCCTCCCAGCCTTCTGGAATTCATACTCATAATCAACCTAAACTCCCTTATATAAATTACTTCCTTCATGAGTGATTCCTAAACAAATTTACCTTGAGACAGTATTAGTACTCAATAATTATGAAACAAAGACTATTGCTATAAATTCATACATTAAAATAAACACATACATTTAAATGACCATATTAAATGGGTATATTAACATTGAAAGAAAACAAAAAAAGGCCAAAGCTTAAGACTAACGTTCATTACTAAAAAGCTTTGAATTGCTATTTACATTACAATATTAAAAAAAGCATGTCTGAGACTTAAAAAAACTCAGTAAGTTTTAACAGAGAAACTTCTTTCTTCTACTATCACACTGGTATTAGACTGATTTGTTGGGGTTTTTTTCTTGTTTAGTTTACGCAGCTTGCTGCTTCCACTAAAATCTTCAGTAACACTGTATCACATTACCACTTGAAACATCCATTACTGAGGTTCCTTTCTTGGAGAAATTGCAGTTTCCATTGAAAGTGTCAAGCTCCCAGAAATTGTTCAAACTTCAAAAGAGCCCAGCAACTAATACCTGAATGCCTAAGCTGATGGACAGGAAAGCCATAGCAGTCTGCAGATATGACAGCATACCTGACGAAAGAGCTTACAAATACCTTTGACAAAACAGAATTTTTTAAACATTAGCTTATTCATATTTAGAAGTCTAACACTTAACTGAATTTTTACCCTTTTACAGACACTTGCTCACTACAAAGTCAAAAATAAAGCAAACTGAAAGGCTGGCATTGTAATTAACAGTACATGAAGTGACAAAATTTCAAAAATATAATATTTATGTTATATGCTTAACTCTAACAGTAACAAAAAACCTTATCTTGAAGTTGGTCTACCTTGGCCAACTCAGGGGAAATCTAAACCCCAATAAACAAAGGCACTAGTTTGGTTTCTGCAATGAAAGAGATACAATGTACTAACTTCTCTCCTTCAGCTCCTTAACCCAGCCAATACAAATTCCTGGATAGCTCCCTCTTCTAAATGTGGTTTCATGTTTTAATATTCAAACCAAAAATTCTAAGTGTTCATGTCTATTTGTTACATGAGACAAGCCAACCACAACCTCTCCGGTTTTTGAGTTGTCAGCTGCACAGATTTAAAAAAATAAATAAATATAGAATTACATGTGCAATATAAACCTGTGAACTTCATCTTACTTACTGTTTAAATAAGCATTCTGATTACACAAAGATCACAGAACTTGATATTTTTTGCCTTTCCAGAAGTGGTATGTCTATCAAGTTCATTTATATATGAAAGTACTTCTTCACTGCTCAGGCAATGCAAGCACTGAATGGAAGTTTGTGTTTATGCTTGCCTTAGATCCTAGATAACAACTCCAGGATTTGATTAGGAGAGGTATGTTTTTAATGTACAGCTAATACATTTCCCAATTCTCAACCACTTGAAGAACCTGACAAGAGAAAACCATCTTAACAACAGCGAATGATAACACACTGGAATGGCAGTTGGAAGATAATTCTCTCCCCTCTTTTTCCCCCGCACAGCCCTAAGAACTTTTGCATGTAATAGACTTTGCCTGGAGACAGTCTGCAACAGTCAAGTTAAAAAATATTTTAGCTCTCCTAGGTGCTGAGATGCCGGACTTATTAACAATTAACAATTAACTTGTTAACAATTCAAAATAATAAAACTATTACCACAGAGCTTCAGATACGTATAAAGAGATTTACCTCTCTCAGGAAGATGTGTCAGGCCACAGATTTTACATCCACGTAATCAAGAAATACATTTCAGTATGCTGCTTCTTTGAAGGAAATGGAGAAGTTCAATGAAATGAAATTTTAAGATATTCTCCAACTCCTTCTCTTTTGTGTGAATACATATGAATTACCCTCCTTTCATAAAAACCTGTAACTTAAGAACTTACAGCTGCAGTTAACACCATCACACTGAGCTCCTCTCCATGCTACTATACAGAATGGTTTGAGTTGGAAAGGACCCCAAGATCACCCAGTTCCAACCCCCTGCCATGGGCAGGGACACCCCCCACCAGACTGGGCCGCTCCAAGCCCCATCCGACCTGGCCATGAACACTGCCAGGGAAGAATCATTCACAACCCCTTTTTGGCCTGGGCTATAAACCCACTTTCCTGGTCCCTAGACCTTCTCAAGCATAAACTTTCAATCAGGTTATTTGTTGTACTACAAGCTTTCCTGCCGTGTACCTACTGTAAGGACAGTGCACTTTCCACAGAGCTCCTGGACAGAGACCTTCAGTGTGAAAAGAAAAACTAAGTTTCTGTCTGAGATGGAAAGAAAAAAAAAAAAAGAAAAAAAAAAAGAAATAATCAAGTATCTACATTTTGGTTACTGAAGAATATTGCCATAATACGAGTTTCCTTGAAGCCATGTTGGTTCAAGTAGCACTTCATAAATTGTTCCTTAATCTGAATTTTTAGAAGGAATTATATTTAAGCCTTCCAACTTGGCTTAGCACTGTCTCTCCAGGCTGCCAGAATACTTTTCCTCACCGAAAAAAATAGCTAACCCTCTGTTAAGCACTGCATCAGTAGGAGAGTAATTCTGCTGTCCAAAATGAATGCTGGGGATTAAAGTTCCTGTGTTGAAACTCTACTTGTTTTCTCAAAGTCAACTCCAAAACTTTTATCATTAATAGTTCCTCCACATGCAATAATAAAGTTGCTTCTTCTTCCTCTCATTTGGAACATACTTACTCTTTCGTATTCTTCTGTAAAATATAGCTAACAGGAACACATACAAGAAAAAGTTCTTTTCATCAAAAGCTCTCAGGACCCAGTACTTCACTTTATTCAAACTGCTCTCAGATACAGTAGACAAACTTGTCTCAAACTCCCTAATCCACTGACAACCAGCCTCAGGAAAGGCCAAAACCAACATTACTGCCAGGAATCGCGTAGCACAACTCACACCAGTAGCTGCGCAGGAACTCGCAGAAGAGACACTGAATCTGCCAGAGTCCCGCACAAGACAAAGTTCTCTTGAAGGGAACCTGGGGCCAGTTGAAGCTATTTTGTTCTGTTTGAAGGGGCAAAAAATGAATTTGTTGAAGCCCATACACCTCAAAATGTATTTCTCTACTTCTGTTACACAAACAATGCGGTTTCAGAACTCTTGGGACCCGCTTCCTTTACAAAACACCCCCTCAGGCTCTTTCTTCAGATATAGATAACTTGGTACTTAACTGTCATAAGAACACCTTTGTGCCCTGTTTCACATAAGCATTTTTAAAATAAACTTTATTTATATATTATTTCCAAAATAAGCAATATTCTTTTTTCCAACATCCATCTGACACAGCTTAACTGGACTTAAAAACGGAGAAATACACGTACATCTTAGTGTGAGCTTACTTCATAGCACTTTCAGAAATTAGGGTAAAGAATAAAGAATCCTTCTTAGATAACTAGGTGGAAAAAAAAGCAATGGATTTATACAGCTGCGCTTCCCTTAACTCTACCTCAAATATTTACACCACCGTGGCTAAGTTGAAGTATAAAATGGTAAAGTGAGTCAAAAAGTAATAAACAGTCAAATAATTAAACAGTAGCAGTCTAAGGAATAAGAATTTACTGTAAAGCAAAAAATAAATATTTCTTCAACCTGAGGTTCGCCAGCATCTTAATTTGGAGCTCATGTCCCCAAGCGTTTTCCTTTATACTTTCACTCACACCAGGCCCTGCTTTCTACTGCCACTGCACCATTAACATATCCCTCCCCCACAAATTGTGCCCTGTACACTCAAAACCACACTTCTCCCTTCAGCGAAAATGGACAGTATTCACTGCAACTGTGTCCACCTTGTACACACACAACGACTCCATCAGCAGGGCCAGACACCAGTGGGTAATCCTGGCACCAATTTGTTTCGTGGCTTTTAGCTGTTTTATAAAGAAGTGAGCAGTGATCAGCATAAAAGCAGGTATTTAGAACAGAGACAGTCTCCTTATTAGTTACAGCTAGAAAGCTGTCTGTGCAGAAAACAAACGTGTCCTACTTCAATACTCACTGAATGGGATTCTTTTTTCCCAAAAGTCATGAAACATCCCCTGGAAACTGGTTTTGTAAGCTGCATGGGGATAATGCACACTATAAATTTGCAACAGCAGCAGCTACGCCTGAAGATCTCACCTGTTTCTAAAGTGGCCTTCAACCTTACAAAGAACTTAAACCACCGGGTTGGTTACAACAATATAACTGGTCTATTATAAATACACGACAATAGTGATTTCTGTTACTGATCAAATTAGACCCCTTGCAGCGCTGGTGTACTTCTGCTAAAAAGTTACCACAACACTGAACAAAAGACTACTACATGAAACAGCACACCGACTGTGCATTCAGGGATGCCAAAGGGAAGAATATGGAAATAAAATCAAAAGTATTTACCGTTGGGCTTCTCTTTGGCTTGGGAAGCAGCTTCTTGAAAATACATGATTACAAGCAATAGCTTTTATAGTCCAGTTTGTCTCTTACCCACTAACTGACTAAACAGATCATGTTTTGAAGTAACAATGATGTCTCTAACAGAGTGGGAACTGAAAAGACATCTGTCCCTCTCATATCGGTACTGAAACCACTAGTATGAATCTTATTTCCAGAAACTCTCAAACTTAATTATCTTTCAGATTTCTGCTCTTCTTTCTCCAGCATAATAGTAATTGTCCCATCTGTGCAGTGTGACCCATTTTGATCAAAATGCAATATATAGAAGGTATGGGACAAGACTTCCCAATGTTGATGTTGACTTTATCAGTAACTCATCTTTGCACTGGAATTTTTTCATTCAAGCCAAGATTTCCTGACCATTAGACAACTAACTAGCTCTGATGCAACACCTTCCTTTTACTGCCATTTGCTGGCTTTATCACATTACCTTTTCTCACCATGTAAAAGATATTTACACAGCCCACATATTATTTCCTCAGTTTACCACTTTACATGAAAATATTCTTTTTAAACAGTATTCATTCATTCAGCCCTCACTAAGTCACAGATGTCAGTAGTCTGCACTGCATCTGTTTTTAGATGAGCCATCATTAAACTAGAAGTTTCCTCATACTTTGAAAAAGCAATTGGTAGCATATATTATAACATAAATGTTACTAACACAGTTTTGCATTATCATTAGTGCTGGTATCCTCAAGAGCTTGGCCATACTGCATCATTCTGGCAGTCTCATACCAAAACTGAAATCCAGATGAAGATTTTGCACTTCTCTGTTACAGCAGGACTAAAATCAGGAAGAATAAGAAAAAGTCCAATAAAATGGAAACAAGGGTAACGGTGAAAGGTACTTTTCCTCCAAGTGCCTAAATTTTTGCCTAATTTACTTATTTCTACAACATTCAGTAAGAATCATCAGAAAAAGGCAAAGCAAGCAAGCCCTACTGAAAAAGCAGATAAACTTGCCTGGGGAAACAAACATTATCAAAGACGTGCAGCTGTGTACAGAAACATATAAAGAAGTTGAATTAATTACTACCTTGCCAAAGGGCTGAACACTGACTAATGGCAATTTTGCTCAATTGTCCAGAATTCTATCTATAGGACATTTCAGATCCATTTACAGTAACTGAAACCTGATATGAAGATCTAGATAGTTTAAAAGGGAAAAGACTGAGAGTAAAGATGTTTTCTTTTGGGGAACTGAGAAAACAGCGATATTATACCAGATAGTGTAAATACAAAATACAAAACACAGGTTTGTAATTGTAATGGGAAATGCCGCATTAAAAGATTCCTGTTTGTGAGTGGAACTCTACCCAGTTTTCCTAATATGAAAACAGTAGGAACACTGGATTGTAAGAAATATTTTTAGCTAACCAAGACTTACTAAATAGGTAACATTTAGAACACCCATGAAAGTAAAAGGTTCCTGCTCGAGAGATGAAGGATTAGACAGTAGAGGACAGTAGAGCAAAACAATTATGAAATGGGATACAAGACAAAACATTTGTATTTTCTGCTGTCCAAGTGAGTGACAGGAACTCCACAGAGACTAGGTGATCTACTCTGCTGCTCAACAGCATCCACCACTGGCTACATAGCAGAGCCATTCAAAAGAACTTATTCTGGCCTGAATGCATAATTCCACCTGAATTCATGCCCCTAGCCCCAAATTCCCAAAGTACGTAGATTTCCTTTATGTAGAGAACTCAAGATAAATTGAATTGACAGCCAGCACCAAAAACATCTTCTGAAAAGTAGGTGATTCATTACCCAGCTGTTCCTGACACCAGAGCAAGGAAGAGGTCTGAACCACATGACTTGAACCTCAGTCAGGAATAAATCATACTGAGAAGAATCTAATGTGTAAGTACCACTTCATAATCCAGATGCTTTAGATATTCAGTATACTCATTAAAATCAATTTAGCCCTTAATAATTAACTGGAACAGTTATTAACAATTAAAAAATAGAACAAATATAATGAGAATACTTTGTGATACATACTACCACATTGTAGTGGTGTATACTGTAGTGGTGTATATATATATAGTGGTGTATACATACTACTACCATTGATAATCTCCCCAGGACAAGTCATCAGGAACCTCTTCACTCGAATTCTAAATGCAGTAGGAGCAATAGTTTGTTAGCAATCTTTCTAAGTAACATACTTGAGTCATTTAGATGGACCATGTGTCATCTTAACCTTTACAAGTAGGATTAAAATTAGAAACAAAAAAGTCACACAATGTTTCAGTAAACATTATTCTCATTGCTCTTGGTCCTGCAGGATACCAACTCATTATCCTACACCTGTGCACCCAAAAGAAGAAAACACTCCCTAGACATAAGAATTGCCAGAATTAAAAAATATTTTTAAAATTGCCAGAAAAACCATGTACAGGCCAAGTATATTCTTGCAATTGAAATACTCAGAATTAAGCTGCACCATACAGATTTAAGAATCTTTGGTCTACACTACACGTAAGATTGGAGGGGGGTGGGGTGGGGGAACAAAAAAAAAAAAACAACACAAAAAACCCTCACAACAAAACAAACAAATAAAAACCCACACAGACATCAAAGCCCAAAAAAGATCATTTAACATTAAACAGAATATAGACAATGAAGAACTATAGTGCAGGATCCAGTTTTGAAACCCATGGACAACAGAAGTCAGGCAAAAAACCAGAAACAGAGAATCAGAGGAAAAGCTGCCAAGAAGATTCACACACAAGGTAACAAAAATTACTTTAATTGCTTACCGCATATTCTTCTGGTGTAACCTTTAGAACATCAAATACCACTGCATCAAAGCTCTTCTTCAGCTCAGCTGATCCTTTGTCACTCAAGGATTCTGAGCTGCTACTCTTCTGCAGAAACAAATAAAACCACTGATGAGATTTTGCTTCTCTTCTTTTTTACATACCCAAAAGCAAAATTTCTGCTTAAACATCACTGTTCACAGAATTTTTCTACTGGGCAAATAATCAACTAAAAGTCAGTCACAGGATACACTTTCTGCTGACCAAGATTGCTAAATCAGAGACACTCAACCAGACTTCAATGCATTTCAAAGGTGTTCCTCAAAACAAAACAGTTATTTTTCAATGCATATTTAAATTCCAGTTTCGCTCACAGGAAAGTTAATAGCAGCAATAATACAGTCACACTGAATTGCAAACAGAAAAAAATACCACTATGGTGAGGAAAAAGACAAAGCCCATCCAAAAGGAACAGTTAACATCAAAGAACATTATGAATCTCTTCCTGATTCTCTTAGAAGCATTAAAACTTAAAAAAATTACATGTGTGTTCCTGTTGAAGGCACTTAGTATAAACAATTTCAGCTTTGAAGTTGTTTGGGTTTTTTAATGTGAGTAAATTAACATTTACAAAAAATACCACATCCTAGAATATTGTTCTATGACTCTTCATCTACAATATAAAGATTTTGCTTCCTTGCAGAACACAAATACGGTCCAAAAAGTTTAGGTTAGATATAAGGAAGAAGAAGTTCTTTACTGTGAGGGTGGTGAAGTGGTAAACGCCCCATCCCTGGCAGTGTTCAAGGCCAGGCTGGATGGAGTCTTGAGTGACATGGTTTAGTGTGTGGTTGGAACCAGATGATCTTAATGTCCTTTCCAACTTTGATTTGATTCTATGATCCTATACAAAAAAAATAAACTCTTTGTATGAAATTAACACACTTCATATGCTTCATGTATTATTTTCATACAAGTAATCACTTCCTCTAGTATACAGACACAAACCTAGATTCTGTTTGGTCATTACAGGAAAGAAGGGCATGGAAATTGAGATGTGAAGCATACATCTCGATGTGACAACTGAACCTCAGGTATGCCAATTTCAGAAGTAAGTATACGACATGCAATCACTTTGCTGCCCCACACTCTCCTCGGAAAGGCTATGCATGTACGTTTCTTGCTTCTTAGTTTCTTCTCCCTTTCAGAAACCTGGTATAAAGCAATCTCTCAACTACAAAATAAGAACTACAATGACAAGTGGACAAAACCATCATGAAAGACCACAGTTACTACAGTCAATACCTGTATTGAATTTAACACTTCCTCAGCAAACAGTATGCTTGCCTGGAGTACTGTATGGCACCTGCATGCTTCAGCAATAGCACAACCTTGATGTAAACACTAACACAGCTCCACAACAGCTTTGCTAATACATTGTTTGGAGATATTCAAGAGAAAGAAAACTAGTATCAATGCACAGAACTTAACCTCACCATTGCTGGGAGCTCTAGCTCAGCTGTGGCAAAAACCACTCAGCAGGTATCAAGGCCTGCCTAGTCTTAAGGTGGTCACTAATGCATCCTTAAGCACTCTATCCTAGCCACCATCACAGAGGCATACCTCCTAGAAAGCTGAAAACATTAATAGTTCAGCCCACATAATGAAGGCACTTTCTGACAGTTTGTGTATGCTAATACTGGAAGTTTTCCAGACCATGGCTATGGGTCATATTCACAACGTGTGTGTATGAATGACCACTTCACCAAATAACTTCTGGCGGAAGTCAAATTTCAGCACTGGTACACTACACATTCAGTAACACCTACACCATGTCTGCTGATGCCAAGGCAGAAGGGAAGGTACCACATGGTCACTGACGCTGGTAAATAGTTCTACTGTGGTAGTTCTACTGTCTTCTCCTGAAAATCTAACAAGACAGTATTTTAGGGCTACACCACCTATATTTTGACTTGGGCTTCCCACTCACAGAAACAAGGACATTTGAACTCCTTGAGACTTCAGCCAGCTGAAATAAACTCCTGTCCATTTTTAAGCATGTTTGTTAAAAGCACTTATATTTAGTAATCATGTCCAGTTTCAGGTAGGTTATTCTAATAGTACCATCTCCCTGAAAAACCTGACTTTGAAAACACAAAAAACTCCACACCAGATAGGTATTTTCAGTAACCAACATGCGTACAGAAACATTGCAGTTATAAGTTCTCCCTCCTCCCAGTTAGTCAAGATGGGGGGGGGGAGGAAATAGACTTTCAGAAAGCAGATTCATTTTACTTGGCCAAAATAATTTTACTCAATTTTATCACACATCATGTAAACACTCAAGGCTATCTTGTTGAAGAGAAAAAGAGCTTTCCTCCAAGAAAATTTCAGTTGCATGCCAACAAATAGTCGATCAATGATTCTTAACACAATGTTAAGTACAAGAATCGGCACAAAAACAAACAACGGCCTTGAAGACTGATGACAGTTTTCTTGTTCAAATCTTGACAATAATTGTGAAATTGTGCTGGAGATTATTTCATTTCTTTTGATAACACAACACTCCAATTTTCCTTTTGCCTTGTTTGTGGTACTTTCCATATTCCCTATGCACATGCAAATGCATAGTACACATGCAGCTCTGCTATCAAAACACATGTGTAAATATATAAATTAAGTAAACATCTCCTGTAAGGTCCAAGAACTCATTCAAGGAGGCAAATGTTTTCAGGACTTCGTGGCTGTAATCATTACTGACTCTATAGCCTGCTTGAATACTTTGTCCTTTAAACAAAAGGTTGGGGTTTGGTTTGGTTTGTTTCTTTTAATCCTTCTTTTACAAAAACAAAACCAAAACTGAAACCCACTAGGGTAAAAACATTTCACACTGTGACAAAAAGCAATGCAAATAATATGCATCAGCAATAAAGTAACTGTCTCCCCCAGAAAGCTTAACTTAGTATTGTACAACAGTACAAACCAAAGCTTATATTCAATCACCCTAAAGCAGTCAGACAAACAAGGCATTTGGAAAGATCACTCTGTATACATCAAAGGCAGATCTTGGTTCCCTCCATCCCACTACTACTAAGCATGAAACAAACAACAACAACAACACCCACCACAAAACCATCAAAAAACCCACTACAAAACAACCACCAAAAAAATCACCACAAAACAAAACAAAAAAACCCCACCACACAAACCCACACCAAAACCAACCAACCAACAACAACAACAAAAAAAAAATCTTTAACAGGAAGATCTGCAAGAGTTTTGGAGATCAAATCAAAACCAACCAGGTCTTGCAAACCCTCAAACATTCCTAAGAATTTAGGAATCAGTCACAACTCTCAACATGTTCTTACACGATCCTAACAAAAAAGAATTCAAACTATTCTGGTACTAACTTCTCCCATCCCCTTGTTTTCCTTAACAAGTAGATGACAAATGGAAAAACTGTGTAACTTCAAAATAAGGCATCAGCATAGAAGGCCAATTTCCGTTGCTTCTGCCTTGTAAAGGGCAGAATCTTTAGTGGGCAGGCGGGAAATCATACCAAGGTCTGAATGCAGCCCAACAGACAAAGGCAAAATCCTTATTCCAGTGCTACTGTATCAGACTGCCCTGATACACACAAGTACCTGCCAAAGAAGGGAACATTTCCCAGGGGCCTTGTCAGCTTATTGCAGCAAGAACATCTAGTATTGTTAAAACTTGAAAAGGAAAGCTTCCTTGTCTAGATGTGATGGAAGAAAACATAAAACAAAGGCAGCTTTGGCTGTGGCAAGGCTGTAAATGCTAGCTCATGCTTTATTTTGGTATATAAAGGTCAGAACTAAGTTATTCACATCTAAACTGGGGCATATGAAACCAACACAGAAAACAAAGAGCCTATCGCACCAGATTTGTTTAAAGAAAAACCTACATTTTGGTGCATTCAAAAAAAAAAAAAAAAAAAGTACTTATGGTCTTAGGTGTCCAATAACTAAGTTTTGTAATCCTTACCTCTGAAGCGGTAGCCGCAATATTAACACTGCTTGACTGTCCGTTCATTAGGTCCATCCTGCCCACACCATTAATCTTCAGCCCTACATTTACAGCATCAGGATCATCTCCAAGGCAACTGAGTAACCATTCCTACAAAGAGCAAAAAGTAATCAGAAACTGTTTTATTCATGTGTTTTAAACAAGATTCAGCATGTAAAAATCTGAAAAAAAAAAAAAAAAAAAGTACTTCCAAAATGAATAAACCACTTTGAGATCCAAACTTTACATTCAAACATATATTCTGAAATTACCTGCTTTAAGATGACATAACTGCAGGTTGCATTATAACATCCAATAACATTGGTTACTGGAAGCATAGACTTTCATGTTCTTTTTCCTACTACTTTCGATATGTAAATGTATGCATTAACTTTAACTTAAAGTTAGCCTGCAACATCAGTTCACATGTGATTCTTTTCCTTTGATTACCAACTTTAAAAAGTATACTCCAGCTGTAACCTATTAGATAACTTTCATAAGAAGTTATCCAATAATTTCCAATCCTATGTCTATTCACCAGCTTTAAGTTAAAATTCCCTCATTAAAAGCAATTTAAGATACAAGCGGAATTTACACTTTTCCCCACAAATTACTCAAATTGTTTAGTAAAAGCAAACAAACAAACTCTATACAAAGGAAAACTCCACACACTAATTTTTAATGTACCCTGGCAAGAACACTGTTGCTTTTCATTTCTACAGAGAAAAGGCTACAAAGAAATAGAAAACTTTGCATCCACTACAAAACCACGAAGACTACTCAATACTTACGTGTTACAGAGAGAGTAAAAATCGGTTTGGGCTTAACATTTCATGAGATGTTAGTGCCCTCTAGTGTGAAAACGATTATAAATCGGTTTTCACAGGTCTATGTTTATAACAAGTGCAACTGCTCCTGACGTCATTATTTATGAAAATCACTTTAGGTCTGTAGTTTAACTCAGAACTATTAACACATTCGCAAATAAATGGAGAAAATAAGTAACAGGTAACAAATATCACATAACAAATCAGCATTACAGCAACTCATACTTAAGCCCTCTATATAACGAAATGAATTCCAAAAAGCTCTATCTCCAAGTGATCTAAAACACTTACGTCAGATAAACAAGCCTGGAAGGTGAGAAACTGCAATACTGAAAAAATAATAGCCTCAAAAGAATCAGTAACTTTAAAGTGTCATCATAGGAATGCAATGCAGAAAGGAGGGCAAATGAAAGCAAGCCACATTGCAAAGTTCAGTCAAACACTACAGGTTCTAGATATTTTGGGGTAATAAGAGTCCCCATCTGAACTATGTTGAGCTGTACTTCTGCAGTTCAGAACAGCCATCGCACATTCTACACTTTCTGGTTTTGTTGTTTTTTTTTTTTTTAAATGATGTAACTGTCTCATTCACAGGACAAAAGATACTACATTTCTCTTTAACATTATACTCCTAGCCCACAGGCTAGAATTAAGATTGTGTTTCCACCACTAAAAATACACTTAACTGCACTTACATTTTAGCTGGTATTATACTAACAGGCCATACAGAGCTAAATGGGATCAGTAAGCCTAGCAACTGTGTGATAGACTTTCCATCTCAGAGAACTGTTCCTGGAGATACAGTAGTGGCACACACTGATTCAGGTTTTCCTTTTCTACCCAGTTACTGATTGTGATCTCTGTCCCTTAGTCAAGCATGGCTGAAACTGGTCAACATGCAGAGAAGAGACTCCTATGAGGCACATAAAATAGGGATTTTTTTAAAATTTTTTTTACATATTTTAAAAATGACAGGAAGTCACTTGGAAAAGCCTACGTGCAAAGGAAAGAGAGATTACAAAATAGAACATCTGGCAGTCAGGCTGTCTCATAACAAAGCTGTCCATGCACTATTAATTTGGCACCCACTGGTACATTACAACAGTATGTCTGAATACATTTTTACTTTTTCCCACTTCATGGAGACAGTAAGAGGCAGAATTAATTCCGAACTGCTATAAGCCAGCATTTATCAACTTAAAAGTTCCAGAATTTGCAGCATTTAAAATGTACTTCTCAATGCTGCATTAGACATGAGAATATCAGAACTCCCATAACAATGAAAAGTCACAGCAACGATTTTGGCCAATGTATCGTTTAAAACAAATACTGAAAAAAAAACCCCACGCCCTAACACTGGAATAAATAAAAAATTTGCTTGCTATACTACCATTCTGCTCAACATTAAAATAAGCAGTAAACAGCAATATCAGAAAGTGATCAACAGCAGACCTGTTCAGAGCAACACATCTGGATATACAAAATGAATGCTGCCGAACTACAGCAGCGAGTCACAGTTTTCACTGCATACCCTGTATATCCAATTACAAAAACTGAATTACATGGGGTAATTTTAACTTCCAGTCTGTTTCTCCTCTTCAATTTAATAAATGCCTTTGTGCTCAGAAATGCATTCAAGTGGAATTGAAAGTGCTTTATACAACACATAAAATACTTACACATGCATTTATGCCAACCTGAAGCCTAGACATGCTATGTGGTATCTTCCTACCTCTCCATGCCATGAGTACTGTACAGTAAAAAAAATAACTAAAAATACTGAAAAAGATTCATTATACCCAAAGAACTAAAATGTCTGGACTAACATTGTGGTTTAACCTCAGACAGCAACTGAGCACCACACAGCTGCTCACTTACTCCCCCTGGATGGGACAGGGAGAAAGAGAAGCCTAAAAGGGAAAAAACTCATGGGGTGAAATAAAGACAATTTAATATGTAAAGCAAAAGCCACATGTGCAAGCAAAGCAAAATAAGGAATTCATCCACTACTTCCCTTCAGCAGGCAAGTCTTCAGCCATCCCCAGGACAGCAGGGCTACATCACATGAAAAGGTTACTTGGGAAGATAAATCCCGTCACTCCAAATGTCCCTCCCTTCCTCTCCCAGCTTTACATGCTGAACATGACATATTCCTTTGATCAGCTGGGGTCAGCTATCCTGGCTGTGTCCCCTCTCAACAACTTGTGCATCCCCGGCTAACTCGCTGCTGGGGCTGTGTGAGAAACAAAAAAGGCCTTGACTCTGTGTAAGCACTGCTCAACAGTAACTAAAACATTGCTGTGTTATCAATACTGGTTCTAGCACAAAACCAAAAACATTGCCCCATACTATTATGAAGAAAATGAACTTTACCCCAGCCAAACCAGCACAACTAAGCAGGGTTGGCTATCTTCAATGAGCCTGAGTTTTTCCTGCAAATTCATCCAAGGTTTTGATGACTTGATGGTCATTCCATTGTAGTGACTGACCTATAAACCCCAAAATGGAAGGCAGCTCTATGAAGATGGTCACATTGCTGATGCTCAGAGAACAATGCAGGGTGTGACTGAGCACAGCTGTTGCAAAGAAGCTGACCTTAGCACAAAGAGGACAAGAGGGTGGCCTTTGTTTTAGATGAACCGCTGTCAGTTGAGTGGATCAACTGACTATATTAGTTGAGTGAATCAACTAGTGGTGTAAACATTTCTCCCCAAGTTCATTAAAAAACCTGAATGTCTCCCTGAGTTAGCTAGACCACATGGAGGGGACTGAAAAAGTAGTTCAGCCCAACTGAGTGGAAAACCCAAGTAATTAATAAAGGAATTGCAAAGAGAACAAAACGCTTAAGCTAGCTTCAACACATGCATTCCTTCCTGGTGACTGGGGTTGCCCAACGTTGTGACAGCGAGCATATTCTAGTAATGGGGATCACATTTTGGCATTGTGAACTTTATATTGTAATTGATTTTGCTTAGTTTAACCTGCATTTATATTGTGATTTAGTACCTTTTGTAACACTGCTGAATTAGAAATCCTCTGTAATATCAACTATCTTCAAATAATAAATTTAATATTAAACATTACACTCTGGCCACAGTGTATTGGACTCTGATAGGTGCCTAACAGGACACCTAAGCCTGACTCCCTTCTACAGCAGAATTCAGGGATATTCTTCTTGTCTCAGCTTGGGTAAAGCACTATCCCAAAAATATACTGTACAAGTGGCATTTAAAAGATTACTCTAAAATTACATTAAAAACTGCCTGTCCAGAACAGTACAAAAGCTTTGAGGAAACATAGCCACAGTGCCATTTTATGAATAGCTTAAGAGTCATGATGACCAATATCCTCTTCATTCTTATTGATAATGTCAGTACTAAATGTCATTTCTTTTGATCACAGATCCCTTTGCAGAGTTGCCACCAAAGACTCCGGGGTCCAAAGAACAGTAGGAGCCAAAACATTGGTTCTAAAGACAATCAAACCTGAGCTCCTGATCTTTTGGAAACTCTCACTGGTATTTTAACAAACAGTACAGAAAAAGCTATTTCTTTCTAAACAAGGAATCTTCACTCCCCCATGCATAATACAGCCTAGCTAGGTTTAACTATTCCATACCAGGACCTCAAGACGCTTCAATGAAATCTTGGAGCCACTGACTGAATTCTCATTCTGGATTCAAGCTCTTTGATTCTTAATTGGAAGTGTGTTTTTTCCAGCATTGCGTGGCACTGTCTGAATTATCACTGAAGGTGACCCAGGGGCATACAGGTACTACACCCAGCACCATGTACCAGTATTCATACCACCTGCCATCAGGTCAAGGGGCTGATCACACTCGCAGTTCTTCCCTGCAGTTTGGTACACGTGCAAGCA
This sequence comes from Psittacula echo, assembly GCF_963264785.1. NCBI lineage: Eukaryota > Metazoa > Chordata > Aves > Psittaciformes > Psittacidae > Psittacula > Psittacula echo. Next base: position 23,250,853 of record NC_137740.1, read on the forward strand.
CCTCAGTATGCCTAGAAGACTTGTGTACATAATAACAATGTTAGCTAAGGCACATACTAGCCAACACCAAAGAAATGTAACTCATTTGCCAGGCTGGTGCTGTCTGTTCTGCAGCAGGCAAGATTCAGGAATCAGCACAAGGCTGCACCACGATAACAAGAGCCATTACAGGTACTGCAGGGGGAAAAAATCCAAGATAGTCTGAGCAGACCACCACTTTTAATGCTCCTGCCAAAGAGAAAAGCACGGCCTCCTCCTCATCACAGAAGCCACTGTTCTGTGTTGCTTCCCACTGGAATCTCTCAAAGTCTATAGGAGCTACGTACAGATAGGTAAAGCTAGAAATATATCTAAAGAGGGAAAAAAGCCCATTGCCTAAAAGGCAGAGAACTGCTAAAACAAAAGAGAAAATCTAAAAAACCCCAGAACTTATTAAAAAAAAAAAAAAAAAAAAAAAATGCAAACCACCCACACCAAAACAGAAAACACCACACAGGAAAGCTTACAATTAAACAGAAAGTCAGCAAGAAATAGGAGACTGGGCAAAGAATGTTCATTCAACTACGAAAGAAGATTTTGTCAAGTCAAAACCAAATTGTACCTTCCAAACTCTATTCTTTAGGTTTACACTCAACCCATCAAAACAAAAAACTAAGTTATTCATTAAACGTAAAACGTAAAAATGTTAAGTCGAGCTGTATGAATAAAGGTAGCATGTATACAGCATTACAAAAGAAAAATGAAAGTCACCTAAACACATGCTTTAATTCAGTTTTTAGTAGTCATGACAACATTAAGAGGTAATATAAAGATAGCAAAACTGATAAGAAAATAAACTTCCACAATAGAGATGAAACAAAAGTGAAAGTAACTTACGCAACTCAATATAACCTCATCCTCCTGCAATAAATTTATCATTGAAGAGAATCAAATCCTAGGCCTAAAATTTCACATGCTACAAAATCTCCAGTCAGCCACATGAATCTTGTCAAAGCATCAGCTGCTACTAGTGAAGACAGAGACACTAGAAGACAATATGCATGGCGCAGAGACATGACGGTAACTGAGATAGAGGAGCATAATATTAGCATACAAAGAGATTACTAGTAGTTATTAAGTATGCAACACCAGTATAAATATTAGAATAATAAAACATTTAGAAATACAAGAAAGCAATGTACTACAGGACAAATTACGTCATCTGATGGACAGAAGAATGAAAAACTGAAGTCAATCATGAAAGGCTCATTTGGGTTGACCTCAGCAAAATTTCTGCTATGAATTTCAGCACATCAGTTGGAAATGACTTGGCACCAATGCTGTAAGCATGAAGTAGCCACATGAGATCAAGGTGTTTGCATTAGTTACATCCAAATGCTACCTCCAAAACATCTCAAGACACTGATGTGGTACCCAGTGCAGGTCTGGACACCTGGCTTCAAACAGATTTTCTGAAGGACATATATGCAGAGAAGGGCTTCCAGGTTCTCTGAAGACTCCATTGCAAGAAATGGAAACCATATTTAAGTATTGGAAGGACATACCCGGAGTATGAATAAAATGTAAATTTCAGCTCAAATCAAAATATAGCAATTGGATTCTTGAACAATCTCCAGAAAACAAAAAAACTAAAAGCAAAAGCTATATATGAAGCTGATACTAGACTCCTTGAAGGAAATAGTGTCATATGGCATCTGTATCAGCAACATAACTAATCCAGTAAACCACAAGACTCTTTTCTTCATTGCTTTGATTAGTCCTGCTGCAAAGTCAAAGCACTTCTACGTCCATCCAACTCAACCACTCAGTTGTCACACAACCACTCTTTCTCTAAACATCTGTTGCACAACAGTCACAAGCAGTATCAGCTGTTTAAGCTCCAAGACAGCTGAAATTAGAATCTGCAGGATAACAAGCAGGAAAAAAATAAAAAATAAATACAAAAAAACCCAAACAGTTTTATTAAGTTAGACAATGAAGTTGGGGGGGGGGGGGGGGAAGCAAGCAAGCTTCATTTAGCTATGATCCTTAACTTAGATCTTCCTCTCTTACCCTAGAAGATGCCTTACCTGGACACGCAATTAAGTGAAATTATTATTCTTTAAGATACTATCCACAGAGCACTTTCACTATCATGTGTGTGCTTACAATGCGAACAACAAAATCATACTATGGCTTCTTTTATGCACCTTATTCTCTAACTTTGAGGAGGGAGAATGTGGCAGGGGGGTGTGTGTCCCTGACATGGAGGCACGACTAAAGGGAGAGAGAAATAAGATATAAATGAGATGGAGCCTTAATGTTAAGTCTTCACGTGTTAAAAGTTCTTCTTGGTACATCGTGCTCCAGTATTTAGGGCTCTCCTTTTTTAATCTCAAGAACCGATATAACAAGTAGCTTCCATCTCCTCAGATGAATAAAAAACTTCAAAAATCCAGGAGAATATCCTTCTCCAGGGCACAAGCTACTTGTTTACCAAACCCTATAGCAAAAATTAAACAAATACTATTACAAAAATTAATGAAATCCTGTTAAAAAAAAAAAAAATCAAACTATTAGCCAAGTTTGCTAATCAACTTATAGCAACAACAAAGAAGTTCCGCTCAGTACGGAAGACTTTTAGTCACACACAAATAGGAAGGAGATCCTTACCATTCTGACTTCCACCATTCGAAAGCCAGCTCTACTCTGTCAGCTGACTCACAGCCAAGAGTTAAGTGGTAGATGCTGCAGCACATGGGAACAAATTTTAGCATCAGCACTGGTACACAGCTGCAAGCAGTAGCAGATCCTGGCCCTCATATAATACAGGCATGAATCAAGCAGAAGGAAAGAATCATTGCAGGCAACAAATGGAGTAAGCCAAAAATGTGAACATGTGTAAATGCTATTTAAGTTTAGCCTGGGGTTGTAAGAGGTTTGCCTTTTTCTAACAAAAGATCTCTTCAGCAGAGCTTGAGTGTTAAAAATGCAGGTTCACCAAGAAAACAACTGAACTGCACAAGAGCTGATCAAGTTTTTGCTCACAAACTGCTTACAAATCTTCAGAGATCACCTACAAGCCTTTGTTCCATTTTATAGTTCTTTAGAAAGGATATTGCACGTAAGAATTTTTTATTCCTCTTTTTCTGGTTATTATTTTAAAACTGCTGTCAGAACACATTGAACATCTCAAGTTATGATCCATGGCTTGTTTTTCCTTCCATATACCAAATGGGTAAGCATTAGGGAGCCAAATTATTTTAGCACAGAAAGTACAATAACAAAGTTTTGCCCTCCTCAGTCTCCCTCTCCAGAATTCAAGCCTGCTGACAGTTTATACTGTTTGAGAAACATTCTTCAAATATCCAAATAAGTACAGGCATGCTCAGTCGCTAACCAGAGGAAGGATTCCTCCTCACCCCAAACACACAAAACAAGAGAAATCATAACCTAGAGACATTTCTGAAAGCTAGGAACTACTGATATTTATTTCCATGAATGAGAAGTAAAAAACCAAAAAACATAAATAGGTTATTTAAACTAGAAGCACTACTTCTAATCAGGTAGCTCTGTAAGATGATAACCTTTCCACAACTGGTTTTTCCAAGACCCCCTCCACACGGGCATGCAGCTAGTTTTGTTAGAAAACAAGAGCAGGTTAATGTCTTGTCAATTACCTCATACTTAGTTTGCAGAATATTTTTGTTACAGGTTAAATGTGCAGGCATGGTATCAGCAGAACTATCAAAGGAAGAATGTATCTGTGGACAACATTCTGAACTGAGAAGTCATGCTTAAGAGCATGCAGCAGTGGAGCATTGAATGCTGCTAGCACAGACTCCAGCATCCAAATATTCTCTTCACAGGTACTCAGATCCACAGTTTTGCTTTGTTTTTGGGTAACGCAAATAACAAACAGGAAAGAACTACTATAGACAGTGCATCAGCAAAAATACCACAGCAAAGTAATACAAACAAAAGTCTCCAGAAGCTGTCTTTTTTATTTTCAGTCGTATTTTTTTTACTTCTTGTAAATTTAGTAAATTCTGATGGAACTTTTAGTTAATTCCAACAGAAGACAAACTCAAAGAAAATCAGTATAAAAATCTACAAGTGGACCCATATGGGTGGCATACCTTCTCTTAGAACAGGAAGAATACTTCACAGGAAAAAGATTTTGGAAAAATATTTAAATAATTTTATGTGCAACTGCACAATTACCAGTTGTGAAACAGAGATGACAACTGATGGCATGAGCTTTGTTACCGTCAAGAGGCTACAGGAACTCTGCCACCAACAATCATAACTCACATGCCAAAAGCACATAAAAGAAAAAACAATGATGAATATTCTGCATAAACATACACATCACACGTAGATGTAAAGAAAACCCGCATACCCATGCACTCATTGCATAATCTTCTGTAGGCATTAAGTGCTAGAGCTAAAATTGTGAACAGCCAAATCAAAACCAAGATGATCAAACCATCCTAAGATGACTTTTTAACAAGCAAGAGATGATGAAGTACCAACTGTGGCTGAATAACAGCCTCCAAATCCACAGAATTAAAGACTCACTACATCCACCTGCCTCAATGGCACACTTTTTTTGTGCAGTAAGACGAAACAGATTTACATTTAGGAAAAAGAAGGCAAAACTCCTCCCCCACTGAATGCCTGACTTTCTCATTCAGGAAAATGACTGCTGACAGAACATTCTACTGTATTTTTTGTAAAGCCATTAATAGACAATGAGGATCTTTCTTGAAGAAGACACACAGTACTTTGTCTGTTTTAAAATTCAGCTTTCAGACAGATGAGTATAGTCTTTATCATTAAGACGTCTGGTGACAACATTTCAACAATATTCTCTACAATTATTCCTTTTTTAATATCATGCACTGATATGGAAGTTTGCACGGTTGCTATAGAAATGGTTCCAACAGGAAAGAAAAAAAAAAATTATCTAACAGCATATGAATTGCCTGTATTCAGTATGACAAGTATCCTGTAGAACCACAACAGACATCTGGGGAAGAAAGCTGGATTTTCTGCTGTGCCACTACCTGCTGCAGTTGTTTAAGAAAGTGTGTCAAGCTCAGAGTATCCGACTTCCACAAGCCAGCGAGACACAAGCCAGTTATTTATCTATCCAAGCATCCACATCTTTCCCATGTTTCTAACTCCCTTCAGGAGAACCTCAGTAAATCAGGAAACTAATGAGAGCAGGTAAAGAGCCAAATACCAATAGTTTAATACCAAATATTTTTCTTCACCCAAGACCAGTCAGTAACTGCTGACAAGCAAAGCATCTGCCTAAATAAAACATGATACAGAAATCAAGTAAATTCAAGTTAATTCATACAAATCCAGGCCTTAAACAAACCAAATGGATGTTGGAAATTTGTTTCACATGTTCAAGAATGTCCAAATAAATCCAGGGAGAATTTGTCAGCTGGCCCAACCAGATGTCTATGACCTAGCCAAAGTGCCTCAAATTAGAGACCAAGCATATATTCACTTCAACAGAAATAATTTGGAGTAAATATTTTCATGAATGGGGTAGTGTATTTTTAAGATTGTATCAGACTTTCTTGTTTTCAAAACAGAGTAGATTACAGGGAACTCTTGTCTCTTTAGATACTCAAAGGAGACAGGATTGAAATTCTGGTATATCCACTGTACTTCTTGTGCACTAACATCAACAGTTGAATCACCAGAAAAACTAAATGTGTTTTCAGGTAAATGGACAGTATAAATTAGAGTCCTGCTGGAGCTATTTCTTAGTCATCTATCTACATGATTAATGAAAGAATCTGCTCTAAGGAAGGAATGACATAATAAATATCTAGAGTTCGTAGAACTTGTATAACTGATGTAGAATACAATGTTTTCCAGAAGGCATCAAAAAGACACTGAGACATAAGACAAGCATTAATTTGAAGAGCACAGCTGGCAAAGCACAAGAACCAACTATGCCAAAACATTTATATATCTCTAATGGTAGTAAAGTCAAGCCTCAAATTCTTGTTACAAAACAGAAAAACAAATTCAGGGTAATGGTTAATAATAAAGGATTTTTAAGATTATTCCAGCACTATGAACTCAGCATATTAAATTCACAAGCAATATCCTATCCAAATTCTACTTGGATATTTGAGACATTCAGTGGATGACTGGATAATTATTACTTAAACATATCCTTCAGTTTATGAAATGCAGCTGTGTCCATTTCTGTCAAATCAATGGATGCATGCATTAAAAATTTATTTAAGTGCAGATGAATGACATGCAAGCTGAAAACTTGGGTCAAAGAAGAACGACACAACGTAGTTTTAATAGAGATTTGGAGGCGAAAGATATTTTGAATGTAAATTCATTGTTTTACAGCAATAAACTATAACTTCAGTTAGTACAAAGAGCTGCAATCTCTAATCTTAGCACACTGATTAGAAAATGCTTTGCTTTCTTTTCTAGGATCACCAAAACCACCACAGTGCTAAAACAAACAAGTACAAATCTTGAGGAAATCACAGTTAGAACAAAAGCAAAGATCCTCAGATCCTAAAACTCCTACCAGGTAAGCTCTTCTGGCAACTTCTGGCAGGAAAGCTTGCTGGACTTCTGTCCAGGGAATCTTTTGGCCCAAACTAATTAACAGCACTGGCTTACTCTTGAGCAAGAGAGATAAGCCATTCTGGACAAACCAACAAAAGCTAATTCTTTACCATATCTAAATGAAAATACAACACTTCTTTGAGACCCTGTCATGCCCTGTATTGCTGCCTGAAGAGCTTTAAGTCAAAATTAAATCAGTTCTCCCATTCTATACTACCAGGAAGTGAGGTGAAAAGAATGGCTCATAACACCAATACCTTGGCTGCGCTCCGAAAATACTGTAATGTTTTAGTTGGTTTCATATTCAGCTTGCTAGGTTGGGGAGGTTCATTTTGGTCATTAATGTTCTTTAAACATACAGGAGAGTCAGTCACATCACAAATAAGATTACTTACAGCTCAAATACCACTGAAGTCACTAGACACAACATGGTCAGTGTGTTTTTGGCAACTGGTATGTACCTTAGAAACAGATATAAAAAAAAAAAAAAAAAACCCAACACTTAAAAAATAAACAAAAAAACCCCACAAAACCCACAACAAAACACACAAAACACTTTAAATACTTAAAAGCTAAAATATTTTAATGAGCTGCACAAATTTATCTTCTACTACCTCCAAGACAGTGAAAAACAACCTCAGCAAACACAGCAAACAGCCACTAATTTAAATGCAATATTCATACAGTGATTCACAGATCTTTCCAATCTAAGAATCTAGTTTTTCCTACAAAGAGTGGGATTTTCCACCTGACTTGTGTGTGGCTATTAAGCATCATAAATCTGACACAGCTATCACATAGCAGGCAGTGGAGCTGCTCTGCCACAGACACTGACACATCAGCCAGCTCCCTCACTGAGGAACAGAGCAAATACAACATCAATATGCTCTGGGACCTAATTGCATGCTTAACCCAGCCCCATCCCCCTAAAGAACACAATATGTAAATGTTATCTCCAACCTAGGCAAGACCTCTTTTTCTCTTCCGAAATGTGTTTTCCAATTTTGAGGACTGTTACATCAAAGAATGTTGGCCTTCTTTACCAAAAGATTGTAGTTTTCTTCCTGTAAGCAAACCACTTCTACCAACATTAGGAGAATCAAAAACACAGAAAAAGCTGCAAAGAAATACCAAGGAGCCAGTCTGATGATAAGACAATAGAAACATGCCCTGTGGCCCAGGGAGGGGAGGATGAGGGGAAGGGGACGATATCCAATTCCATTAATGACCAGGAATGTAACAGGGAAAGATGACACCAGAGAAAGAGACCTGCAACAAAAAATTCCATTCCCAAAGCCCATCACTTCTCCCCATCTCCCCTTCCTCACTTCAACAAGTAAAATCAAGAAGATACTCTTGACACTCTGTACCAGTCCACACAGAAATATGACACGTAAAAGCAACACAAACTCCAGCATATCCCAAGACAGCACAGGAAGTCTTTTTTTCCTGTTCACTGGAGAAATCTCACTTCTGTCCATATCCTTTACCTCTGTTACTGCCTAATTCCATTTTCCACTTAAGACTATGACTTCATAGAATAAGGGTAAACATGTAAAACCATGGAATTTTTTTTTAAGTCATGAAAGAGATAGTTTTGGTTTTGTTATTTTTTTTTTATTTTTTTTTTTAATAGGTACAGCTGAAATAATCAAAGCCCTGAACTTTTCTACAATATACTTCTGTTTACAAATAAATAGAGGATTTAACAAAAGTTTTGTGGGCAGAATACCTTAGCAAGACATCTTTCATGTTAGCTACTTGCATTAGTTATCAAACAAGCTTCCCTTTTTAACAGTATCACTTAACATAGGCTAACTAGATTTCTGTGTCTATCAAACTTAGCATAACAAATACAACACACCCCTGAATTATCTGCCTAACAGATTTCACTAAGCTATCCTTTATAAAAGGCTTTTTGGCCTCAGCAATACCCTTTCAATTAATCTCTTTCATGTCTTATAACTAAGTTATAAAAATTAGATTAAGAATTATTCCTCAACAAAACTATGTTAACCTCAAATCATTAGCACATATACCTCTGTTACTCTAAGTGTAAACTTGTTTAAGAATTCATACCCATTTTGCATATGTTCACTTTGGACTTACAACAAGCACATGATGCAACTGTATAACTCTGCTTTCACATCTGTGGGTGTTTTCTCCCATAAGCTAATCAAATTGAGCAGCGAAGGCACTCAATTTCACAGGACAAAACCAAAACCACAAGATTTTCTGTAAGTTTCTAGATGCCCCAGCATTATGTTACCTTAAATACTTTAACACTTTCCATTGTATATAAAAAAAATATATATGGGATCATGTAATAACAAATATGAAGATACTCCTTTCCCCTTTCCTAGTGATACAGCAGCATTCATTACCGAAGAGAGAAGAAACTAAAGCAAGTCTGACTGCTGATCTCTAAAAGACCATTTTTAGGCAACCCTCTTTAACAAACTAAAGTCCCCGAATGCTAGCTTACACAGAGACTTGTATGAATACTTCTTTTAAAAAAGTTAAATTACTTTTCCTGAAACATGAACTAGATCCTAGCGAAGAAGACCTTCCACAACTAGACAGTTTCAGGTAAGAGCCAAGATTGACTTTGCAGAAGTATCAAACACAAGTCACAACATGAAATACAGTTTGAGTTGTCATCACACAGGCCCTATCCACATTAAAAAAAAAAAAAAAAAAAAAAAAAAAGTCAGCAAGTTAATTAAGTGCAAGGGCAAGCCATTACATGCAGACACTGAGAAAGCACTACCTGCAAGCAGGTCCTAAAGCACACTATCTGCTTAGGAATAGCTGTTGTTCTTCAAAGGTAAATAAACACTGTACCTCAAAACTAGTTTTTCCACTTCTTTAATATCACTTTAATATGCCTTCAATTTTATAAAACATTGTACATCTGGCAGCCACCTCACGTGAAAATAGTATCAAGCTTGCCTTTTTGTTTGATCTCCTGACTACAGTTTTATTAACATTTTTTTCCTCTCCAAATTCTCTTAGAAGTATTCTGGGTGGACACTTTGAACACTTAAACAGGTATTACCTGTAGAGCTGAACAACTTCCACATATAAAATAATTTTTTTGTGTAGATCTAGCAGAGCTAAAAGGTATTAAAAAAATAACTGAAGAATCACAGTTTCATAATGAGATTAAGATTTGGTACTACTACCTTTGGCACATTTGTAATAAAGACTTTGTCCAATGTAACACAATGCAAACTTGTTCAAAGTACTATTATAAATTATCTATTACCATGGCTGGATCAGAAAGAAAGTTTTTGTTCACTAGTAAGGAGAAAAGCACCTTTAGCAAGGCACATGACTAAGAATACCAAAATCTATTATGAAAGACTTAACTGGCAAAATAAGTTCAAAATCAATCCAAAATAGGCCCAGATCGGGGGGCGGAGGAGGAGGAATAAAAAAACAACAGCAAAACCACCACAACAAAGGAGGATCAAAAGAAATTATGTATAACCAGTAGGGTACTCAACCAGCAAACAAACAGTGGCTAGTCAAGCACTTTTCAAACAGAAAGTAGCAAAACCATTTCTGCTATGGAGGGACATTAGAAACCAGCTTCATTAGAAACTGCACACCTGATACTATCCATGTATGGCATATTAAAAAGTAATAAAAGCCTTATACTTAAGTAATGTTTACTCTTATCCAATATTAAGGCAGACCTACAAGGCCCAGGTTTCATCTGTCCTAACAAACATCTTAAGTTTCAGGCTGCTCACTCTTCACCACTTTCATGCTTCTCAGAACCATGGTTCTCAGGTTAGAGTCCAGCTAAGAAGAAATGTTGCTAAGCCTCCAGTAATTTTGCGCTCTGAGCTCCAAAAGATGTTTGAAGATCATCCCAACTGCAAGGAAGGACTGAAATCAATAGATTCTATTCTTCTCATACATTACTCCTTTCCAAAATGCATGTTGGCATATTTCCATAAAAGTTTGATCGATAAGAATATAAAAATTATTTAAAGGCACTTAACAGACAAGCCTGAGAACTAAAGCCCAAACACACTGGTTAGTCTAAAAGTGTGTGACTATTATGCTAAAAATAGATGAGATAGCTGCCACTACTCAGGTATACTTACCAATACGATAAAGCACATGGGAAAACTGGCTTGTGCACAAAGACAAGGCTATTGGCAAAGCGGTCTTGACTTGCTAGCAATGGCAGCACAGTTCAGATGCCCTTTAACCACACAGAGAAAGTTAATTATGTGACAGAGCAGGGGAGGAAATAAAATGACTATGAGTCATCTACTTAACCATATGCTTTATCAATACACCTGATTATCTTAGAATTACCAATTAGTGACAGCACAAAACAGTGATGCATTAACAGGGGAGACAGTAACCCAAATGCTGCTTTTTTTTTTTTTGTTTTACTGATTTAGCACTTCAAACAATTTATGTACATTTCGAAAACCAAGACGTACACCTAAGGAACTAGGTGATTCCAGCAGCATTCTGACACCTCACACGAGTAAGTGTTGTATCATATTGCAAATGCTTCTGGAATCCCCCAAATACTTTACAGGCTTCTGGATTACTTTTTGCTTGATCATAAAAAAGGCTGTATTATCAAGTTCCCAGTAGCAAAAACATTATTCCCAAATCAGCCTACTGTAAGAGATGCAGTGACTGTTAAGTTTAACTTTCTGCAAAAGTTTTCAGAAACATCACAAGGATCCTATCATGCCTCAAATAGTTCTGCATGAAATCTGAAACTCAGGAGTTTTTCCCACAAGCTCCCAGACTTGGAAACCCAGCTAGAGATTCAGGATAGAGATGAGCTTGGGCTCTAATACCAGAAATCAGCACTCAAAAAAATCACACAAAGGGACAACAAATTCAGTTAATTGATTTCAGTTGCTTTATGGGAACTCTGATTTTATACCTGCCAGTCATCTCTGCTTTTTTAATTGCTTTTTTTTTTTCATTCCTTTTCTCTGCCATGACATCAGAGCCAGATCTTGTATGGCTGAAGAATAAACAGTTTGGGGAAACTATCAAACTGAAAAACAAGGCAAGAGGGGAAAAATCCCTAGCTCGGTAAGTTCTCTCATGCAGTTAAGTTTACTAGTATTTCTGCCATAGCAGTGAGAGAAGTGAGCCATCAACAAATAAGCTGCCACACTGCATGCAGGGTCACTACCTAACTAAATTACAAACCAATTTAAATTAGTTAGAACTGCGTAGGACCCCAACATTATCAAGCAAGTAACAGAACTTAAGAACAATTGGAAGATTAAACAAAAAACTTGGCAATAAAACAAGTGGACTAGAAACACAACCTGTTAAAAGAGTTTATAAATTCAAGTTCTACATGAAACTAAAAAGTCACAAGTCAACCTGTGCTTCCATGCCTCTTCTGGTGCAGATTTAGACATGAAGCTTACATAGAAAAGCTTAGTAAATTGGGACTTTCAGCTTTTCAATGAAGGCTTCTGCCTACCAACACATTAATCTGAAAAGGCTGTATCACAGCAGAAAATGTGCTTTTTACTAGTCCTGTTTATTCACTTATTGGTCCAACTCCAGTCACTCTGTGAGATTACACCACTTATTCTGAATCTAAATGAAAACATAATACTGTAGTTTAGACAGTTATTCCAAACCCTGGGCACCTGAATAACATGATAAAAGCAATTCAACTTGTAAAGTGCATTCAGATCACTTTTTCAGGACCTCTGCCAGTTTTATCTAGCCACCATTATCTAAGAAATACATCTTCAACTTAAAAAAGATCAAATTTTTTTTAAAGATCAACTTCAAAAGCATGATCTGAACTAATCTCAATGAGGAGAGCCAAATCCATAGTTTCAGAGCTGTCCCTTAATGAATAATGAGGGATGCACAAATTAAACAGCTTTTAATGTCACACTACTACAACAATGGCCAAAGAGTTGATAGCCAGTCCTGGATCACTTCAGGCATAATTGATGCTGTCAATACCACAGCTCCGTAAGAGAAAAAGAGGTGAAACATATATATCCCGAAGTATCAGCGCCCAGCTCCTACTGAGATGGCGCCAAAGACAGCAAAGCCTTCTGCATCACATTTTGTCTCCAAATCTCTTTGGAGTTTCACATATCAAACTTCTTCCCTACAATCCCCCATTACACATTTCTTCTCTTCCATTTTGAGCGCTTCAGCCCTCAGTCAGCCAAGAGACATACAGTACAAGCAGTATAAGTGAAAAGATTCATGAGCTTCAAGAAATCACTAAATTGGGCTGACCACTTTTTAGCAGAGGACCCCATACCAAGCTTAATAATGAGTCTCCTCCTCTGGCATTTCTGGTTATTCTTGGGCATGCTCTTCTTTCTTCCTTAACTGACTCAGGTTCTCCCCAAGTTACACTTCATTACTTGCACTAGGAACTGCTATAACAATCTAAAATCAATGAGAGGAGGGGAGGAAACTACTTCAAATTCTAGGCAGTTCTAATCAGGTTAGGAGTTCTCAATCTTTCAGTCAAAAATTAAAAAAAAAATTAAATAAATAAAACCCCAAACCATCCCTGATTTTGCTGCTTCAATATAACTGCTAAGAACAATAACTAATAAACTCAAAGTCACCAGAGGGCACTAACACTTCTAACTAATGGCAGATGCACTCCTCCAGTTACGAAGGCTGATAATTACATCCACATCATCATTTATATTTTATCTTGATTGAACTTCAGCCAGCTTGTTCTAATCCATGTTCAAATCTCAACTACATGCTGATGTGGCACTGAGCTACATAACTCTTGTGGTCACACCTTCAACATATGCGGGAGACTTAAAGTCTCCCCAGTTAGACCAGAGAAAATAGGGCAGGCATATGCCTCTCCCAGTTCACTTGCAATCTAAAGCTTACATTTCCTATGAAATGAATCCATACGCATACATATAAATGAAATTCTGAAACAGCCATGGAGAACAAGTCACAAGCCTGATACCTCAAAGTAACACAATAAATAACTATTCTTATGAGTTTGCACGAGGGTGAATCCTACCATGGGGGACTACAAGCAAATCTGCCTTAGCTAGGGAAAAGGGGAGGGCTTCCATTTAACCATCGAGCAGAAACAAATCATTGCTCACACCCCAGATTTGGCATGAGATCAACTGTTACATGCTTAATCTGAACAAAAAGAGGCTGCTCTTTACCACTGAGTAATAAGCAGGTTCTTAAATCACAAATATAATGCATATGAGGGGCTCACAAGCATGTTTATTGATATTCTGACTAAGCAGCTGCTGAGCTTCTCTGTGTCAGGCAGAAAAACGCACTGCAGCAAAGCCAGAGATCTTCTGGGGCAGGAAACCTTGACTTGTTGATGCACTTGACGCTGCCACAAAGAGCCAGAAAAACAGCCTGACTGGTGCGGCCCTACGGAAATAAAGGCAAAGCTTCTGGGACCTACGAGTTACACAGCTCCTTTTTTCCCCCAGCATTACTGCCCCACAGTTCTACCTAAATGGCCGTTCTTGTCAGGACCGTAAGACAACACAGGCAGAGGAAGGAAAAGTGAATCCTATCCTTACTTACAGAAAGGCACACAACAAGCATGGAAACTCATTTCTCTGCACTTAAGTTACAGCCATGTAAAAAATTACACCAACAATAAAGCTGGGATAGTAAGTAATCCGAGAGCATTGTCAAGGCATGTCCTTGGGTGGTTGAGGGAAGACACCATTTGTGCCATATGACAGTCTGGAAGCCTCTAAGGAGATTTGAGAAGAGCAGCTGAAAATGTACTAGAGAGTGGCACACCTCAAAACAGCAAGCCCAAAAGAGCAAACATTAACCTTGCATGGTCATCACAAACATTGTATTTTAAAATCCTTCGTGCTACCCCACCAGAATTCCCAGTACTTTATTTTGCTATGCTCTAAGATTCAATGAACAAGTCAGTTTTTCTAAACCAACTCTCCTATAACTGGAACGCAGACAGGAAAGTCTCCCTCTTCCTCATCCAACAAGCAGGTCCAATGACCATCACTTACACCATGTTAACTTTTCCAAGGCACAGCAAAAAGCCCCGATGTTCAGTACATGCCATGCTGCTGAACACATCCTCCCCTTTTGTGACTCCAGGCCACCCTCTCCTTTTTCATCCTACCTTCTCCGCTTCACGTGGCTCCACGCGACTGCGTAAAGCAGCTGTCACCAGCTTAGCCTAGAGACTGGACTGCCACTGTAGCAGCAAGAGTTGCAAGCTTTCTGGCACCTCACAACTGCCTTGCTCTAACTCTTACTTCAGATGTCCCCTTTCTGCTTGGCAGAATACTGGGTCGTACCAGCTTGCCCACAAGAAGGCTTGCAATGCCATTTTCCCTGGAGTCCTATGAGGCCTTTAAGGAGTAAAGAGTAAAGGAATAAGAGTTGCAGTCACACATCCACACATTCTAAAGACTAAGCATACAGCGCATCTACTTAAAAACACCCAACTGTAACATCAAGACTCTCTTGCTTCAGCAGTCTTTCAAGGTAATTAGTTCATACAGAGGCAAAACATGCAGCCCACAAAGCTTCTG
The DNA here is from genome assembly GCF_963264785.1 of Psittacula echo. Classification (NCBI taxonomy): domain Eukaryota; kingdom Metazoa; phylum Chordata; class Aves; order Psittaciformes; family Psittacidae; genus Psittacula; species Psittacula echo. The sequence continues at coordinate 23,266,011 of NC_137740.1, forward strand.
TTCAAGCAATAAATACTATGCATGCATGAATATTAAAAGATTATTTCTACTGCAGCAGTGTCAGGTATTTAAATGTAAAGGGTATTAACAGTAATGTTTTCTCATTATTCTGAAAACGCATTTTTAAGTATCTTTTCTAACAAGGGCTATAAACAACACTCAGATCAGAAATACACCATGCCTTTGATGCCTCATCCTTTAATAAAATACAACAAATTACACTTCCCACCCCTAAAGGAAGTTTTCAATTCACTTTATTGAATGAAAGGAGGAGCCCACATGACTCAGCTCCAAGCAAACATAAAGGAAAAGATTAATCCCTAATCTCGAAGAAGGAAAAAAAAAAAAAACAAACCAGAAGAAGAAACTGTATAAGGTGGAGGTGTGTCCTTATAAATTCAAATCTTTTAATGTTCGAAGACATGTCAAGGAGACCATTAGTATATTAAGACTTCATTAGCCTCCTGAAGTCTTGAAAATGCTTATTATGAATACAGACAATTTTAAAAATCACAGTTTACACAAGTAACTGAAATTAGAGTTAGCTCTGTATCTTCATTCTGTTCACTGTTGCTGAGCAGCATCAAGATTAAGAATGTATCTAAAGACTGGGATTTTTAATCTTCACAGTCATCAGCAAGATACAAGTGTGAAAGGGAAGGGATCTCTCAATAAAATCTGTACAAAGGCAGGTTTCAGAGGAAGAAAAACACCTGACAGTAAACCACTCAGCCTCATGAAGAGGGTTTTATTCTGTTGTTGGGTTGTGGGCTGGTGGTTTTTCTTTCTCCATTAGACTAAGGAATCAAACATTTCTCATCAAAATCCAGTAAAATAAATTATAAGGTAGAGTATTTCACAAGGGGGCTAACAGACTCCAAGTGACTGCTGTACATCTTCCACATATATTTGCAAGCAACTCCTCATCCCCGCCATGGCACACTAGCATTTCAGAGCAGAATACATCTCCAGCCTTGCTGGGAGGAATATTGAATTTCAAAGTAGCAGGAGTGCTTCTCCACAGATGTCACCAGAGGGCATTCTTTCAACTAAAGTGACCTAGCTTTAGCAAACTTTCTGAGAAAGACTGGTCAACCCATAAGCAGGGATGCGCAGAGGCGGCACAAAACAGTAATAGTTTTGCTTCTGCAAGAGATCATAGAATCAACTAAGTTGGAAAAGACCTCCAAGATCATTATGTCCAACCATGTCCAACACAGGACTGCCAAGTTCACCACTAAACCATGTCACTAAGGGCCTCAAAGATTACTCTTAGGAAAAAAAAAACAAAACAACAAAACCCCACAAACAGCAAAACCACCAAACATAAATGCAATTTAATTATTTATCCCAGAAACTTGAATTATTTTTCAAAGTAACTTGAGACACTGCTCGTAAAGGTCACAAGCAAGTATCAACTTCTGTATTATTACACTGTAGTACTTGATGGCACCAATTGACTCAAGCAGTTTTGGCACCCAAATGTACAGAAGTAGGGCCCAAGCCAGTACAGCTCATGTAGAGGTGCCTGTGGAAGTCCTCTGGTAATATTATCAGAGATACTAAACCTTACAATAATACATGAAAAAAAATACATCTACATTGTCAAAAGAAGTCTCTGAGAAACAATGCATTTTTCCACATATGATGTTGTTTAAGAGGGTCAAAAATTAAACTATTTGCATAAAGGTAATACAAAAGTATCAGCAGGGTGAGCAGTTTTCAACCTTTGCTCCATATATTATTTCTAATGGTCTGCTGAGACCAAATAAAGATTAAAAAAAAAAAAAAAGCTGGTAAGTTGAAGTTCATTAAACAAAAATGTGCACAACCACTAAAAACACAGTAAGTCTGTATACCAAAAATGTTGCAAACCACTGTTTGACACGAAGAGAAAGCCCATTTCACTTACAAACAAAACATCACCACAATACTACTAAAAGCAAGTCAGCTGCAGAGGCAGGCAGTGATAAGAAAATAAAATAATCATTGTGCATCCCATGACATGTTCCAGTCAAGAAACTCAAAAACTGTAGGCCTACAAAATATGTGATTGCCTTATCCTATTTGATAAGAAACAGCCCCCCATCTCCTCTATCTATGATTACAAAACCCCATAGTTTAGCATAGGAACAGAAGGGGAGCACAGGAATAACACCTGTGTGCAAAGACACCTTTTGTCAGTACAAAGATCTCTCAAATAGATAAACATACCCACAGAATTTCACCAAGCCAGTAACTACTATTAAACACATGGGGACAAGTGACTTCAAACTATTGCCTATCATCACCACTTATCCTGGTTTAAATTTATCTAATTGCTTTTCCAGCATCTGCTGACAGGAAAGAAATACACCAAGCACTCCCGATGTCAAATAAATAGCACCTATTTGTCCACCCTCTAAAGCAGATCTCTGTCTACAGCAAGGCAATGCATTCCTGGCGCTCTGAACTTACCCATTTTATATAAAAGAAACACTATGTGGTGTGGACACCGTGAGTACCCCTCTCAACCCCACCCGTGTGCTCTGACTCAGCCCTGGGTCTTGCTGCCCTGCACTTCCTATCACGTTAACTCGGCCTCACTTAATAGGAAGGTGTCCCAGCCCCCCGGGGAAAGGCTGACTGGATAGCGCTATCTCTCAGCTACACCCACTCTCCTCCGCCCTGGCGTCTCTCAGGGACCCTCTCACGCTCCACCGCAGCACAGCCCGGTGACCCACGCGAGAAGACGGCTCTACCCCTTCACACCCGCCCCACACCTCCTTCGCCGGTGCGCAGCTACCGCTCCACACCCCGAGGCCTCTCTACAGAGCGAAGGGAGCAGCTTCCCCCCATCCCGCTCTCTGGCCCCTCATGCAGGTAACGTCGAAGGGAGAGGATAAATGGCTGGAGGCGCGCTCCGGGCTCGCCCCACAGCCACGCACCGCTCCATCCTGCAGCACGGCCGTGGGGCCCGGGCAACGCCGTCACGCGACACGCACCCCAAACACGCTGCCGGGGGAGAGGGCGCTGTAGAGCCGCCGGCCCGGTCCGCGGGGTCAGCGGCCCGCTCCCCGCCGCCCCCCGTGTGAGGCGGCGGCCGACAGGTGGGCAGCACACCGCGCGGCTCAGCGAGTAGCCGGCCGGCGGCTGGGTGGCAGGTGGGGGCCGGGACCCTCCCCGGATCTGGGAGGGGACCGTGCGCCTCCAATCCCCGGTCGGCAGCCCTTCAGGGCCCGGCGTGCTTGCCGGGGCTAAACCTCCTTTTCTCTCCTCCCCCGAAGAGCCGGACAATAACTCCCACCGCAGCTCCCGCGGAGGCGGGTGCCGGCCGCGCGGCTCTCCTTCCTCTTCCTCCTCCCCGCGACAGCCCTGCTCACCTGCGAGAGGAGGAAGGATGAGAGGGGGCGGGCGAGGATAGGGAAGCTGCTCCGGCTGCTGGAGGGGCTGCGGGCTGCGATCCGCCCGCGGGCTTCGCCGGTGCAGGGCGGGAGCTGGCAACGCCACCACACACACCCGCATGCACTCGCTCCCTCACACACTCACACATACACACACACTCGGGAAGGGGGGTCGGGGAGAGAAGGGGGCACCCGGCGCTACCCGCGCATGCTCGTCAAGCCCCGGTGGCCCGCCTCCTCCCTTGTGGCGGAGAGCCAGCGCCGGGCGCGGACTGCGCACGCGCCGCCCCGAACGGATACCAGGCTCCCAATGGCCGCTGAGCGCGCTGCGGAGGGGGGCGTGCCCGCGCGGGTTATCGTAGCGATGAGGGGGCGCGCGGGGCAGCCTCTCTTTGAGCAGCGGCCCTCGCTACCTCCGCTACGCGCTGCCTCCCAGTGGGAGGTGGTTCCGCGGTATGTCCCCTCACGAGGCCTCTGGGGCTTGGGCGACCCTGTCGCCCCTCCCCACGGTTCGCTGCCCTTTGCCGATTCTGCCTGCCCGCAGTCAGCCCGAGCGGTGCGGGCCGGCCGGTGCACTGCCACCGCCGGTGAAACCAAGGGTACCGCAGGCACTGGAGGACAAACAGCTCAGCGGGATGCGCCGCTCCCGTCGTTAGGAAAGACGGCGGGGGCAGGGGAAGGGACTGGCTCAAAACAAACCCAAACCAAAAACAACCAAACAAAACAAGCCCAAATAAAATAACAACCCCCATCCAAACAACATTACATTGCTAAGAAATCCATTCGTTCAGAAGTAACACGGTGCAAGGACTTCCTAGACTTCTCCGTGCTCTCACAATTGTTTGGTGATTACTAGAGGAAAGCAAGGCCCTCAAGGTGTTTGCATCATTCCAGGAGTGAAAGTCCACAGAAAACCATCAAGTTTTGCAAGAATTGCAATGAAGTCGCCAATGCTGGCCATGCTGCTGTGGTGGAGACATAGCCCACTTACACCCTGCCAGGGTCATTACAGTAATTAATGGCTTATGTTTATACGTATGCAGAAGGATCTGTGAACAATGCATGGTGTCCTTAACTTGTGATTTTTGCTTCCCATATTTGGGAGACAAGAGTCAGCAAGTAAGTTGTTCATATAGTAGATAACCCATTGTGCCGCCCAACATAAAGCCACCTGCTATGCATTTTTAATGCAGTATGTAGCCTCTCGCTAAAACACAGGTACAGGTACTCTTGCTCATACAAGTACCAGGATCCAGAGCCTATTTGAAAGGCTCAGATTAAATGAGTACTGCATGCTGGAAAGATGGTACTCCTTTTTAAAACTGGCAGGGAAATGAGGCAAGAAGGATTTGAGAAACTGTAGGCACAAGTTTGACAGTAAAGCAGAAATGCATTACCTATTTCCTAATTTTAATTAAGGTTTGCGCCTAGAAAGAGCATTCTTCTCACTGTTTTGGGAGGGGTTGGTTTTTTTTGTTTTTGTTTGGGTTTTGTGGGGTTTTTTACCATGCTAATCTGGCATAGTGTCAACATCATTCTGAAACAGGACAAATTAAAGGAAAATAAAATGCACAATGCCATCCTTCTGCAAGGTTTTCCACAGGAGAAGGTGAATCACTGAAGGGAAAGAATGTTTCACCATATTTGGAACCATAACAACTTTTAACACAGAAATAAGAAAATAATATAGGAAGATGAAAAGAAAAAAAAAAAGGCAGTAAACATGCTGCTGAAGGGGGAAGCAAAGGTAATTTTTTTGGAAGATATTCTCCTTCACTTAAAGCAGGAGACAAAGTAATAAAAAAAGCTTCTCAACATTTCTCAGCACTCAGTGGTGGATATAGGGTTAGATGACAAATTTTGAAAGATGATTTACAGTTCTTTCATTAAATGTCTCCAGAAAAACTGCATAATGGGTTGTGAGGAAGAAGTGATGTCATGGACCAAAACCTGAGAGAGATGAAACAGGAGGATGCATAATCTTCATAATCATTGCGAAAAGCCTAAAAGGGTAAGATGTTTTTAAGGTTTTGTTGTAAATGCCCTTAAAAATAATCTAGAAAAGGGCTTGGCGTCCCATTCAGTATTGATAAATAGTCGTCAATGCAACATAATACATACTGGAGGAAAGAAATCTGTTAATACATTATGGAGGGGTCTAAACCAAAAGTTATAGTGTAAGAAATACACAGGCATCCTAGGCAATAGTTCAGTGGAAATCTCATTATATGAACTCAGTCATGCACGCAGCATGTCAAGGTATAACACAGAGAAAACCAGAGATGGTTGGCTGTCATCATTTCATATCCAGAAGGGTTTTAAAGAATGAATGGAAAAATGTATGGTAGGCTGTGAAACTGAAATGCTCGATTCCACTTACGTGCTGAAATGCCATTTTTACACTAGAGCCCCATGTTTAGTTGCTCTTCACCTATTATTCTGAAATCTTTTCCAAGATACCACCTTCCAATATTCAGTTGGCCCCTCTATACACGTAGCTGATGTTCCTCATTATTTTATAGGAACAGTTTTTACCCATTATACTAAGTATTCAATTTTAAATTCATTATTAGTTGAATACTGCAGCTGTGCCATTAAATATTCAAATCACAGGAAGCATCAAAAATAGAGGAAATTACTAGATGAAAATACGTGGCAAAACGGTTATCATGCAGAAAACTGCTGTCAAAAGTAACAGGAAACCTCTGTCGCTTGTGACTGGCAGACTGTGAGGGCATGGGTGCAGAGGGACAAACCCAAGCAAACATGGCTACATAAATCAATCCAGATGAACATGGCCAAAAATGTTACAGCCCACAGGACATCACTGTTGCCATCAGCACTTTTACCTGAGAGAACAAATTTAGAAATGGTATTTGTCAGCCACTCTGCAGATAAGTATTCTTCTGGACAATTATTTACTATGTTTTGCAGAAGTTATTTTTAGGCATACTTATCCCAGATTTTATTAGCAACAATTATTTATATAATTCACTGATCAACAAAGAAGCTAGAGGGTAACTAGCTTCACTGTACATAGAAACCCTTGAAACCATCTAGGGCATAACGTTTCCTTTTGAAGGCAACAGCTTGTGTCTTTGACATGATCCTCCAACTGAGAGAATGAAAATTTATGTATAATTCTAATTTCATGGGCCAAAAACATTTTTCCATTAGGCAACATAAAATGTGTGTGCTTCCATACACGAAGTGCAATATGTTTGCAACAGCAGCTATGATGAAATGTTGAGACTACAGTCCAAAGCACTTGCTATTGTAAAATCTAAGGCTGTAAAAATGTCAGCAGAGTACAGTCCCTATTTCTTATACTTTCATTAATAGAGAATATCTTAAGCATTTTAGATTAAAAAAAATATAAGTTACTTTAATGTAACCAGCTTTGCTTGCATAGATTACAAAACAAATTATTCTAAACACTTTAAGGAAAAAAAGACAAGTGGTATTTGATTATGAGTAAATATATAATTCTGCATACAAAGCTCTGGAATTAAAACCATACATTAATATAAAATCTGATTAATTTTGTTGCCTTTCAGCCAAGCTTCATGTACACTGCAGAAAAGATACTTCTTAATCTTGTTTTGGTAACTAATGATTTGAAAGAGTATAGCTTACATTTTGGCATATAGTTAGCACTGCATTAATTACTAATTGCTTGCTAAATAAAGTTCTTCTTACATGGCCTGGATCTAGAAACAGTTATTATCATAAAAAGTCATTAGTTAAAATCAATTTGATAGGAGATGTCCAAACCAGATAACTGCTAAAGCATATAATTCCCTAAGGAATGAAAATACAGTAGAAAATATTTTATTTCTATAAACTGTAAGTGCTATGCTCTATTCTTACTCTTTGACTAAGTTATTCTGTGGCTGCACTTAATTCACACAGTACATCAGGAAATGCTAAGGAAATGTAGAATATTGCTAAATTTAATTGTTAATTTATGAGAATAAAATGATATCATTTTCTTTTGAAACTGTGTAATCGTATCTTAAGACTGCTTCACAGTGCTGAAGAATGGTTGCAGTACCTGCCACCTTAATTTTGTTATTTCCTGATTTTGGAATGTTTACCTATGCAGTTCTGACTTCTAGAAAGGTAGATAGTCTGTAACAATGTACACCTACATATTCCTACTTTTTTGATCTATGATACTCTGTGGTGTCCTTGCGTTTGTTCTAGGTAAAATAGCAGTCAGAACTGGATAAATATAACATTTCTGTAACTATTACCATCTTCCTCTTTCCTTTTGGAGGATGTTTACATTTAATACATGATATACACATATATCTTCTACCCTTTAATAACAACAAAGAGCTTCCTGCTTCAGCTGTAACAAAATGGAATTTTTAGTTGGTTCAGTTAAACTTGAAACTAAGCATAAAAAAAAAAATTCTAATGGATAAAAATGTCCATACAAGAGAAATCTGGTTCAGCTAAACACTAGACACCCTAAATGTTCAGAGTTTACATTTGGAGAAAGAAAAATTTACCAGGAATGCTGTAATGAAGAATGGATGCATGCTTCACAGCTGCTCAAATTCAAGATGCTCAACTGATGTGCTAACACTTGCTCCTAAAGGTATCGTGATCAATGCTAGAACACCTCCTTAGGTATGCACATCTACTTGTTTCTCAGTTCCAGCAATAATGAAGGGATAAGTTGGAATTACAACAGCATAATAGCAGTCTGAGCTGGTTCTGGGTTTTTCTTAATATTTCTAAGATCACAACTTTTTGAAGAGTGTATCCAAGCAGCAGTTTCTGAATTCACCCAAACATACATGTAAATACTTATATATATATATACGCATATAAAAATAAAGAATGTGTGTGTGTATACACACACACGTCAAAAGGACTTCCTTTTTATATCTGCAAAGCATTGTTTTACTAAGGTCAACAAAGGTTTATCCACATGTCTCAGCAGCAAGGAAGCCACACACAGACAACGTTATTTCCTCACTGTCTCTCACACAAGCTACAGATTTTCCCATAGGAAGAGAACACTGTTCTTTGCTGTGTTGCCTCTCTATGCTCCAGATGTATGAAAGTCAGAAACATGCTTTATATTAGAGCCCTGAGAGGAGCCATTTGCAGCAGGGACAATGCTGATAGTACTGGAAAGGGAGCTAAAGGCAAAGAACGGATTGGCAGCACAGAGGCTGAGTACAACTGTCCTTTTTCTGCTTTCATAGTACCCCTGTATATCACAGGAGACAGTACATAACTAGAGACAGTACTTGTAAGCTGCTTAATAGAAAGCCAACACCATTTATTATATTGTATAAATATCTATCTACACATTTTCCATGAAAGATTCTGGGATGCCTAAGTGATTTATGCACAGTATGGAAGTAGCACAAACATGATGGTTTTCAACAGGTTTTAATGACTCTCTGAAGGAGAAAGATCCCAAATATGGACAACAGCAACTGTTAATTGAAACTAGTAATATTTCATCTATGTAAACAAAGTAATGATTACGTCGACCACAAGACTTCAAGAGATTTATCTTCTAGACTCCCTAATGTGGTTACATCTGTCTCCTGCTTAAATCCTATGTTCTTGCCATCTGCTCCAACACACTTTTTTTCCAACATCAAGCAGTAATTAAGCAGCTATTTGGAGAATTAAAAAAGTCTTTTTTCAATTTTTGAGCTTTTGTTTTTTTGAGTTGGCAACTGGAAAAAATGTTAAACAACTAAAACCACACCTGCTTGGCTCTCTGTAGTTCCTGTGATACTACTAAATGTTATGAATGAGGTGCTCAACTTCAGTTTCCAGTAATTTTTACATTTGACCATGCAACAGGAAACATTGCACCCACAGAGTCAACGTAGCTTCATTATAGAGTGTGATAAATCATGAACACATTAAGTTAATACCATTTAGTTAATCAGTCAAATTGTTATTAAGAGGTAACATTATATGGCCAAATCAGGAAGCATTCTGCTTTAAAAAGAAGGAAACTTCCTGCAATTCTTCAGTTGCACCATGGGACGCCTTGCAAGGTACATGCCTTTGAGATGTGTTGTGTACTTAGCTCTCTATGTCCACATATGGAGAAGGGGGAAGGATAGAGGCATAGCCATCTCTCTCTTTTCTCCTGAGAAGAACCAAAGAAGAGAAATTTGACAGATCCTGTGGTCCTGCCTTCTGGGCAAGGCTATAGCCTGCCTGGTCCTCCTGTGGGTCACATTAGTTAGGGAAGCACTTTACTCTGCACCCATCATCCACCATACTCACAGAATGGTTGGTCACAATCCATCTCTTAGCGCTTATTGAGAACCTTTAAATCCTTAAAAGGTATTAGAGATGTACTAAGCATCTTGTTACTTGTTGCACTAGAGGCACAATGCAATAATAATACTGTCATAAACATACTAAAAAATTACCTCATTCTTTCTCTAATGGTTTCCTAATTTTTTTTTCTTTTTTTTTAGACTTTTTCTTCCTCCTATGTAGAAGAAAGTATGGATTTCACTTTATCATTCCTGAGCTTCATAGGAAGTGACTGGATTTGGTGCTTACACTTTTTAGTCTTTGCTCTTTTGGCTGATTTACTATGCTTCTCTTCCCTGCAATTTTAATTGCTACTACTTGCAAAGAAGGGAAAACAGAATTTTTTGCACTGTTTATAACACTGTGAAGTATTTTCAGAAATAATGCAGAACGATGCAAATCTATGATGTCTTTTTTTATCTATAGCTAATAATCCTTGTCTGAAAATCTGAGAGTATAATGTCTACTAGTATAAATAGGTGCAGCTCCATTGAAGGCCTTTCGATCCATTGCTGATCTACATGGGTAGTCAAGACAGTTCAGCTTTAGATTTAATAAATACGATTGCTTAAATTACTAAAATAGTTGGTTTATACATTGGTCTACAGCCAGTATTTTCAGAATTATTTATATAAATGTCTTGGGAATACTTTTAGGATAAGCAGAGCAGCAAGCCATCACCTGCAGTAGTTTATATGTCCTGCTCTGTAAGTCTTATCTGCTGGTAATGTCTTTGGTATCATACTACTGCATGTAAAGTGGCTTGTTGGGAGCTGGAGTTAGATGGAATAAGTACTCTGATGTTATGCTGCAGTCCTGATTAAATGAAAATTAGGAAGCCAAGTTATAATATAATTTTACTTACTTATTTTCAAGTGAACAGAAAGACAAGTAGTGCCTCAGGTGCTCCATAGTTTCCTCTGTATCTCAGGCATTACCAGGATGATTGAGTTCAGTAAAAGTCAGGACATCTAGAATATGCACAACGTTAGGACTTAGCAAACAATATTCAAGATCATTTACATTAAAACAAAAAGCAAAGCAATATTTAGAAAAATATCTACACAAGGTTTCAGTATTCTCTACTAGAACTGAGAAATGCATGTATGAAATTAATATGGGTTTCTAGACCCAAATTCTCTCTTAAGATGAGAGTTTTCATATTGATATAAATACTATGGAGAATATGAAGGCTTTTCAAAATTTCATTTTAAAGAGAAAAGATAACCATGACATTTCCATAGCCTTACAATATCCATGCTGAAAAATCACTTTAGCTTTCATCAGAATAGTTTATTTTACATGAAAAAGGAAGGGGAAAAAAAAAAGACAGACAAAACCAAACAACAAATAATTAAATTTTGAAAGTAAATAAGAAGTCAGTCTACATGGAGGCAAGGCCTGTTTCTTGAGAAAAATCATCAGATATGGAGAGCTTGAACTGAAAGGTCTAGTGTTTATAAATGTGTCTCAGCTGGAGATGGCTGCTGAACTGAAATTTTGAAGAGATTTTTCCTGTATACTCTGGAGAGGCTTCAAAGTACGCTCAGCAAGCAAATTCCAAAAATACAATGGGTGCATTTTAGCCAGTGTTCACCTAAACTTTTATTGCTGTCTGATTGATTCTGTGGCCAAAACTGACAATCTATAAGCTAATTTTCATTTGCATATCATCCTTTCCCACTGATATTCTTGGGAAGTTGTCATTTAAAGATTGAAATGTGAGTCTTACAGATCTAAACCAGATGCATAAATACATGAGAGGATTAAATCTCTGTTTCCAGAGTTTTATTTTTCAAAAGAGGAGCCATGACAAGGAACCCTATACAGAGAGCTTCTGGCTGTTAGGTTTATATTTGTGGTTAATGCAGTCTGTAGATATGTAAATTCTAAAAAGGTAAAAACCTTAGAAGTAAACATTCAACACTGCTAAAATCTAAAAGTTTCTGACTTTACAGTGTCTTACCAGCTGCTGCTGTATACCACATAATACCAGGAAAAAACACATACCCAAGACTCAGAGGAGTATTATACAGTGAAAAATTACACATCTGTTATAGGTTATCCTTTGAGAGTTGCGTGAGGAAATACTTTGCCATGGATTATTCTGACATAATGTAGAAATGGAGTATTTTATTCTATACTACAGTTTATGACGTCGCTTTTGCCTACATGCTATCTGAATGCTTCTCAGCACATTACAAACAGCAACTAAAATTGGACAGATTTATTACCTTTTTCTCCCCCTGAAGGAGAAGTGTAAATAAGCTGTATTGTTTTGCTACACTTTGTGTTTTCGATATGTCTACAGATACTTCTAGTTTTCACTAGAGAAGACACAATTGAAGAGGTACACACTGAACTTGAGTCAGAAATTAGAGAATTTCCCAATGGTCTTTAATTCTTACAGGGATCCTTTCTAAGGTCTCACCGTGGCTGCCTCTGTCTCCTGCATAGATGAAATGTATATAGCAGAATCTATATAGCAGAAAGCTCCTTTGTGTCTAACAAATGTGGTATATTTTGCTTCCAGGTCTAAGGTTCTCATATGGAAATACTGAGTTTAGATGACTGAGTAACCTCAGCTTAAGGACTAACGCTGAGCATGATGTAATACTCTGCCGAAAGGAAACACAGAGGAAGTTTGATGTTTGACTTCACCCATGTCACATCTTTTTTTTTTTTTTAACAGTTGGCATTTAAGAGTCACTATTCATTACAATGTTGCTTGTCATAAGTGACAGTTGTCATTCTCTCAGCCTGATAACTTACAAGATAAAGTTCAAATCTCCTTTTCAGGAAGAAGTCTATCAGAATAGAACACATGTTATACTTGGGATTCCCAAATGGTTATACACATATGATAATTTGTGAACCCTGGATAGCATCTGGATACCATTTAGCCAGTGGGGCTGGAAATACTTGGGTAAAGAGATGAGTTTTGGGACTGTCGCTGAAGGTCAAAGCATAACGCTGAGGACAAAAAGAGGTACCAGAAAACAGCACAAAAGCCAAGAGAGGGATACTACTTTGCTGTATGTGTTTGTATAACAATAGGGGAATAAAAGCAAAGGAATGGGAAATGCCTTCATCTGCATGGAAACTACTACAGTTGCTCTCAGCAGGACAATCACGACTTCTGCACACCGTACAGGCAAACTGAATTTGGGAAGCTCTGTCTAAATCAAGAGCAGCTCAGGTGGATTTTATGGAGATAAGAGAAATATGATGAAATGCAGAATTGGTGGTAGGAGCAGATTTTAGAAGGTGGACTTAAAAATCAAACAATTATGGGCATATTAAAAAAAAAAAAGGATTAGGACACTAGAACTATATATGGAAAACACAGAAAATACGATAGTATTTTCAGCAATAGATTGCTGCCTTAAATGGTATTTTGCATTTGGGCTTCTGGCTTAAGAATGTATATAAAAATAAAAGGGGATTAGGAAGAAGAACCTAAAAAAGCCACATGAGAAGAGTAAGGAAACTAAAAACAGTGTAAACACCTTGATCAACAGATGAGAAGAGACAAATTTCTTAGCTTCATTATAGAATAGTTAGGGTTGCAAGGGACCTTAAGATCATCTAGTTCCAATCCCGCTGCCATGGGCAGGGACACCTCATACTAAACCATGTCACCCAAGGCCTCATCCAACCTGGCCTTGAACACCACTGGAGATGGAGCATTCACAACTTCCCTGGGCAATCCATTCCAGTGCCTCACCACCCTTACAGTAAAGCTATTCTTCCTTATGTCCAGTCTAAACTTCCCCTGTTTAAGTTTGAACCTGTTACCCCTTGTCCTGTTACTACAGTCCCCAATGAAGAGTCTCTCCCCAGCATCCTTATAGGCCCCCTTCAGATACTGGAAGGCTGCTATGAGGTCTCCATGAGGTCTCCAGGCTGAACAGCCCCAACTTTCTCAACCTGTCTTCATACGGGAGGTGCGCCAGTCCCCTGCATCATCATCATCCAGTTGAAACTAGTAGGCCAGTGCACTCATAGGTACATAAATTTATAGACAGTGACAGTTTCTACTCCAGAGATAGAAAGTGTACAATGTTTTCAACAGCACGCAATATTATAGATCTCCTGTAGCAGCATGGTGGGCTTGCTGAGGAAAAAGAGGGCACCAAGGCCTTCAGGCAGAATTTATCCCCCAGCCTGGCATACCATAGCAATCCCCAGTCATGGCCATGTTTCCCTGGCTCCAGCTTCGCTCTGCTCTCTGCAGGTAAAGCATGGGAGATGAGCTCCCAGAACGACCTGGGCTTCTGTGGCAGCTTCCCAGCTTGACTGTGCCTGAGAGCAGCAGCAGGGCCAGACTTACACTTGTGTCCTGCCTCTTGGGAGGGGAAGGGCCAGACCACACAAACTGTAAGGAAACTACGTCTTTACGCAGCAGGGAGGCTTAAAGGAAGCTGGGAAGTGAATGAAGCACAACTTACACCCTGTCACATACTATGAGAAAGTGAAAACACCTTGTCAAATGATAATAGAAGCTTTCATTAACTCTCTTTAGATGCATATTAATGGAATGTACTACTTTGGCTCTGGAACTCTGTGCTAGAGAACAAATAGTTCAGCAAATGGAACAAATAGCTTAGAAGACTTTTTGAAGGATTAGACATGTACATGAATAATAGCAACATGCTGACAGGGAGAACAACTGCAAGCATTAGTGTTGGTGTTGTTTCACAGCCTAAACTAATCACTGACTGGAGAAATTTCTCTCCTTTATCTATTTTGCATAATGTTCAGGTACATTATGCCTTTAGCTGTTGCCTTTGATATAGGCTGCTGTTGGAGGCAGAGAAGATCCTCAAGACTAATGGTCCATGGTTCTATTATTTGGGGGGGGGGGGTGTTATTATCAGTTGTTTATAATATATTATTAAAAAGCCAAACTGTCACAATTTTGTTTTGAAGCAGAGGGAATAAGCAAGTGTATATGTGAAATTTATTTTGCTGTGTATTTCAAAAAAAGAACATAAAGAAAGGATCTTAAAAAAAAAAGTCTTCTTTTTCTCCCTTGTATCCTCTAATCCCATTTGAGTTAAGTGGTTATGGTTTGGATTCATACAGATAGGAAACATCTTTTGAGACTTTTCCTTTTCAATTTAATAGATTTATTCTGTTGGTTTCTTTCTATTAAGTAACTGGAGACAGGTTTTTAAACGAATTGCTGCACCATGAGCCACAAGAAAAGGCAGCAGGCTGGAGAGATGCTTATAAGGCAGAAGGTTTGAAGTATACTGACAAGGTATTACCCAGTTTACAGCTCTTATCTGTCGAAAGCAGCAGAACAGAATGAGGGCAATTAGACTTACTAGCTGGTTTACTGACCTGTGGGAATAAAGGGAGTAAAAATGCCAGTGTGTGATAAAGCAAGCAACATTTGCAAAGCAATAACAGAATTTGCATAATAGCTCAAGAAACATCCTTAGGAAAAAAAATTATTAACTTTATACTTCTGGTTTTATTAGGAAAAATATAGAGGGAGAGACCACCAGCAGCTGTGTGGAATAGAGCTGGCTTTCCTCCTACTGCTTCATATGTTTCTGTTCTTCAGGCCCATGGAAATATGCCAGGAAAAATTAATTGGGAGAGGACCATATTATCTCTTTGCATAGTTCCCATGTAGTGTCTCAGAGAAAGCCTATGCAGCTAGGGAGCTGGCTGAAAGAGCTGCCTGCCGGGGGAAAACTGTCCTTGACTCCCACAGATCCCAGAGGAAATGACAGATTTCAGTGGGACATCTCTTTCTTGTTGATCTGAGACAATCTGAAGAATGCTGTCACTGAGATTTCCTTCTACAGATGAAAAGCAGGGGCTGATTTGGGTGTCAGGGTCTTTCAATACTGTGAAGGCTCTAGGCAGAAAGATGATTGCTGATACAATGACAGTGTTCTTAAACTGAACAGTACTGATGGGTCACTGATTGAATGCTAGGTCATAAAGTCTGCAGCTGCCTCAGAAATATTGTAGAAGAGGATTTAGACTTGGAGAAAGGAAACAGAGACAGTGTAAGTCCTGGCTTGCTCCCACACAACCCACTCCCTCCCCTACCACTTACCCATCCCCTACCTTTCATTTTAGGAGTTTCCAGTCTTTTGGTAACCAGGGAGGAGGAACGATGTCTTTAAAAGTAGCTGTTTGTCTGCTTTAATATATTATGAATATAAAGTTATGATGCATCCTGCTAATTTACAGAAGAAACATCAAACAAACTTCATTTCAGTTTCCCATTAAGTAATGCACATCCTTCTCCTTCTCATCCACTAGAAAATCCCATGAAGTAGGAAAGAATACATTCTGGAATTTGCATTGATAAATTACTCCCAACTGGAGTGCCTCTCCAGTTGGATCTGCGACGCATGTGGAAGGGTCACAGCCTTAATGTCCTTAGCCCCTCAGGTCCTTGGGGGAATTCTGCATCACTTCCATTAAATGCTTAGAGTTCTCTCCCTCCTTCTCCATCATTTCCTGCTGCCTTTGCTGTCTCTACCACTCCTGCGGCAGGGCTCACTAAGAAACTGTTCTGCCCTTAGCTCCCTCCCATATAGCTATGCACTAATCCCCCCTCCCACACGCTTTCATGCAAAGAGGGGAGAAACTATAGATGTGGAACATATGCTTCACTGAGCAGCAGTGTCTGATATCCAGATTATGACTGGCAATTAAAAGGTGTAAAAGACATACACTAAAAGGTATTGCTGTTTTCTTCCCCATTACTTGCAACATCTGCATCCTGAATTTGCAAAGAAAGAGTTTTCTGGAGAGTCTTAGAAATGAGAGACAGTTTGCAACCACCTTTCCTCCCCACTTACAATGCCAAGGTATTTGACACAGGATTTTTAATTATTATTTTTTGCTCTCTTGTCTATTCTGTTTGGTCAAAAGAAAAATCAGCCCTGGAACTTACTGAAGTGCAAGGGAAGTTTTGAAAAAAACCCCAAAATCATTCAAATGAAACGAGATTTGGGAGACTAACTTTTTGAAAAAGCTCTGCTCCTATTTACAGTGAAGCTTGCTTTTTTTTTTCATCCTAAGAAAGCACATTAAGAACCACACCATTTGTCAGGTGTTTGCAATAGTGCACCATCAGCTCAGTGCCTAGCAACTCACTCACACTGCATAGGGATATCCTGCCATTACACATGCTGTCACGTCTCATTGTCTTAACACTTGCCTTGATGCTGCCTCACTCACCAACAGCATGTTACATCAGGTTCCTCACTTGGGAAATACTGAGCTGGCCTTCTGTGTCATCCAACCCACTGAGCTCAGGTACCTAATGACTCCAGATTTCCTGTACGACAGAAGTCACAATGTATTTACACAGAACTTCATGCTAAGTAGGAACTTGGCATCAATGTAGCATGAATATCAGGCTCCTCGAAATATCAGTAGGCATTTTAAAATTTATTTTTCAAAATGAGGGAGTGATTCCCTGTGAAAGAAAACTATAGTCTTTAAACTAGAAAAAAAACCCCAACAGCCCAGGCATATAAATAAAAACCTTTTGCTTTACCTGCACAACAGCAGCTTGAGAGTATGCTTTGGTAATTAAATGAGGTAACATTCAGACTTAAGAGCTCCTGGGTAGGAAATCTGAAGTTCCAGCCTCATCAGTGATAGCAAGTCACATAGGGGATTTGGGGCCTCAAATGACTGTCAGCTGCTATTGATTGCATCTTGCAGGTCATGGCTTGTCCCTCCCAGAGCATTCTGTTCTCCAGAACCTCTGTTGTAATACAGTGGAATAAAAAAAGCAAAACTGAGGATCAGAATCCTATATTATTAAAAACCTTTGAGAACACATAAGAAAACCTTGACTTGAACTCAATAAATACCAGCCAGATCTCAGAGATCACAAGAATGCTGATTTTGCAGGTGAAGGTCTTCGAAAAACCTACTGTGCTGTTTTCAACACAGCTGTGTTAGGGCCTTTTATTCCCAAAATACAATCATCTCAGTGAGATTTGTAACTGTAATAAACAGCTAATGCTTTTTTACTTAGGTCAAGAGCTTTGAAACACTGGCTTTAATATACTACTGAAGAGATTTCTTTAGTTAAAAGTGTACTAAGTAAAATAGAGGTCTTTTCTCAACTGCCTTTTTCACCAAACATAAAAATCAAGAATATAAGCCTGTGAATTTTGTATATGTATACAACTTGAAGTTGTCTTAGTGCATGTATGTTTTTAATGGACTATGCATTTCTATACAACTGTATGGGAAACAGACAAAAATACAGAACCTTTTGAAAATGCAAGTGTTAATGCAGACTGTACTTAGGGCTAGTACTGCATACAAAAAATGGGAAACAAAAGCTATTGTTAAATGAGTCTGATGGAAAAAAGCATCACAAAGAGTTAAAAATGATAAATGATTATGGAGGTAGAGTAGTCCTAACACACAGAAAGTGAGTCCATTCACAGCCAAAGAGCCCAACACCTCTCTGCTGTTCAGTTCAGTCACAAGCACAGTGGTTTTGCTGTTAGGGCACAACAGGCTCCACACACATAGTAGACAAAAGAGGCAAACTGATTTAATTAATACCTGCAAAGTTCTGTACAGGACCTTCAGATAGGTTAATAGCTTCTCTTCAATAAAAAATTAGAACTCCTCCCAAAGAACAGATTAAACCATTTTCAGTTTTCTGCTACTTTGTGCATCAGGAGTGGTATTAGTAGTCATCAGAACATGAAGTATCTCTGATCAGGAGACTTATCTTGCACATAAGAGCAGAAGACTGCCTGAAATAAGATCCTCCATTGTAGCTAACATAATATATACTTCAGTGGGACATGGAAAGCTAGATAATTTTTTAGGAAGCCAATATTGATAGAATCATCATTAAAAGAAGTCTTCTTCTCCTTTAATTCTTTTGGAATTACCCAAATATGTACATTAATTCTTACTAATTTTCTCAATAAGCTGTCTTTAATACAATTATTCTGATGATTGCCATGTGCACAAATAGATTTTTCATGGTAAAATTTGTTATTGGTAAGTATAACTTTTGTGTTAATACAGCAAAACAAGTTAGTCAGTGAAGGTGGTTTAATCTAATCCACTTCATTTAATTTTGTAACAAGGTGAGTGAATGCACTTGGCTAGTTATCATGTCTTAGCCAAGGCTATGGCAACAGTTTACAAACAATACTAACACGACCCTGGTGAGTAAAACTCTGGAAATCAATACTCTAAATCTGTTAGAACATGTACATAAATGCCTCCTGAACAAAAATAAAGCCAGATAATATAAGAATTTTTAATTTTAACAAAGACGAAACTTGCTATGATGCTATTTTTATCAGCATGACCCTTTGTTTGCCTGAGGAAGTTTTAGTAAGAACCAAAACACTCAGAATTGCACTCCTTACAGCATTTGGTGTACTCAGCACATGAGCAGCTCTGTAAACTCTAACATCTGCATCACTTCCCTGAAGCCCACTTATCCCGGAGTATGTTAAAAGCATTTGAAAGGATGCAGGAAATTATTACAAAAAATCTGTTTCTTATGCTTAAGTACGTATACTAAATGTAGTAATGTATGTTTTATAGTCTTGGAGTGTGCTCCATTTAATACTTCAGTTATCTGATTTTTATTGCAATATTTCTAGTTCTAAACAGAAAGTAATTTTAATTATTGCATCTTTCTCTCAATATGTTATAGGTACATTCATGTAGATGGCAGTTGTATGGTATGTATTCTGGCACTTTAGGAAGACACGTCGGTATACACATCCCATTTGCAGTTAGCTTCTGTAAGCCATCACCAACTGTTATTTTTTATCAGCTTTATTTTCAACTAGGGATTCAGTAGTACAAATAAGAGAAGAAGCCATACTTGAAACGCTCAAATAAAGGCTGAAGAATTATCCATGCAAATGTGTAACATTTGCCAGAAAATAAATGCAGACAGTACTTGGACTCTAAACAACAAAACTGTCTCGCAAATCATTCATCATTGTGCTGGCACAATTAATTTTCCAATTGCATAAAAGTTGATACGGTTTTGAGCTTGTTAGTTAAAAAGGCCACCAGAGTTTGTATGTCTTATACCTGGCCCACCAACTGCATTTCAGGGGGCAGCCCATCATGTCCCTTCAGTCTCCCTGTCTTCTCCACTCAGAGGAGCAGGCTGGTCATTAAGGAAGAATTTTCTGCCTCAGAACCCTTTGGCATAGCAATGCCGTGCTGCTGAACAAAATCAGAGCATAGCAAAGTCCAGCGGCAGCTCAGTGTGCTTGTCTAGACACCTCAGGCTCATCACCCAGTCTATCCCCGCAGAGAACAGATAGGCTGCTCAGCGATTACTTGATTCCTTGTGTCCCAGACAACAGATGGGACTCAAGGAGCAAATTAAAGTTGTTTTAGCTGCAGTGGCCCCAGGGGATCTGCAGAATGAAGCCATTCTTCAGCCATGCCCTTTCCACTGCCTGTCCTTTCCTGTACTGGGAGGAGGGATGAGGGTAATTCTCAGCTGTCTACACAGCTGTACCCTTTTTCCAAGGCTCTCCTGACACCTGGGAATTCCTTTTACAGCCAAACAGCTTTAGAACTGCTTGGCTTTGTGCTGTAATACTAGAGGGTCTGAGGGCAGGATTAACCCTGCTGAGCTTTGCTGCCCACATGTCATCTTTGCATGTGGCTAGCTGCTATCCTAGCTGCATGGAAATGGAAAACAACTACATGTGTTGGCAAAGAATCCAGGCTGGGAAGTCTGCTGTGATCTCAACAGCAGCTCAACTGCTTATGACTGGCAGACGAGTGACAGCCCAGGCCTGCACTAAAACACTCTGCTAGTGTGTAAGAGATCAGACAAAGCTTTGTTCCTGAGCACAGCCTAATGTGTAAACACTGAGCTTTGGAGGCGAGTCTGGGCTTAAATGCAGGCTCAGACCTGTGCTTGGCAGAGCGTAAACCCAGCTACGTGACTTCAGCAGGGTCAGGACATGGCCATTAAGACTACAAAAAACCCTGTAAAAATACCTGGCAATGTCGGGCTTCTTATTTTAATGTTATCAGAAAGAAAGAGGTGGTATATGTCTCTGATGGCTTTTGCAGCTTTTGTTTTGTGAAGCTATAACATTTTCCAAGATTTTCACTGAATGGTATTAAGAAAGAGGAATATGAATATTCTGGAGTCATGCAACAGTAAAGGACCCATAGTCCTTGCAGTTTTACTGAGTAAGCTCACAACTGAAGGCTAGTGCCCTTGCCTACTCTGCCTGCTAACATAGCTAACAGTTCAGATTTGGAAGGAATTTGCTACTGGTTTTATCTTCCAAACTCTTGAATCCTCATACAGGTTACTATGCTTCATCTACCTTAGGTTTCAGAGATAATTGACTCTTAAAGATTTCCCAGGATCCATTCACTTATTGAAGAATTCACATAATTGGGACTATGCCATGCTTAACTTAGAGGGAAGGGTACAGAGTGGATTTTATACTATGTGGGTCATTTCTGTGAGTTTTCCAGTTCGAGTTAACCCAGATTTCAATGATTGCTTGCTGCTTATTATGGAGAAGAGTACAATCACGAATATCAACAAAAGGTTCCTTTATCTAATTTCTCCTGTATTTTTTAAACAAAATTAAAGTTTGTATTCAAATAGCTGGAATCTATAAAACCAGAAAAATGTCAAAGCATCTCTAAACCTGATCCAGAAGTGGTCTCCCTTAGAGGTCTGTATGACTCAAAATTATGACAGGTGATGGATGTGGTGGCTTCTGACAGTGGATAACCTCTAACTCTTAGAAGCTCAAGGATTTCTTAATTTTTATTTTTTTTTTCAAATAATAAACTATGTTTTAAAACTTAGATGAAGCGAAACAACCAAGAAGGAAATACAGAATCATAACACAGCAAAATTAGGCCTTCAGATGGTCTTAAAGCTGTATGGTAATTGATGGGCTTTAACCCAGCTGTATTGTATTAGCCCCTTTTTAACTTAGCTATGCAACTGCAATTACAAATAGCCTTAGAAGATGTGCTGGTGCTCAAGAAACAAACTAGATTTTTCATTTGCAAAAAAAGGTTATTTATTGGGCTAGTTCTGTATTTGCCATGTACTCTAATCTGGCCGCATTGCTTACAGGATCATAGAATCAAAGGAGATAAAAGTAATTTCAGATAAAAGTTGCATAACCCAAAAAAGTCTGTGTTTGTATACAGGAATTATCAGTTCACTGATGTGAAATGAACAACTTGTCGTGGTTATTTGCTGTATTTTTTTATAGCTTAAAGCACATGAACAGAGTGCTCTTGTTTATCCTACCTGAGGTAACAGCAAGAGTCACCTCCTCAATGTAAGAGGTCTAACCTGCATGCCCTTTATGTGACAGAGAGAAGTCTGACACTAGAAAAACATCATAGGAGAAATGAAGAAGGAATTTGATAAGATGGACTATCTAGAAGTAATGAGACTTTACGATGGATAATACATCAGTGCAGTTGTCTCATTTATAGAAGTTATTGCACTATTTTAAAAGCATACATTTTATTCCTTATACATGTACATCTTCCAACCACTCACTTTTCCACCTTTCTTGATAAAAAGGGTTAAAGTTGCCAGGGATGTTTAGAGTACCACATACAATGCCACATTTCCTGTTGACTCAGATCCTGCCACATAAAGACATAAGGAGTAACTGTTGCTGCAACGGCAAGCTGGACACAGCTGAGAACAGAGCACATTTGGTGGCTGCAGCAATTCCATGGAGAAGTATTTCACAAGAACTAAGAGAATGACGGTGTTTCTGGTTAAAAACATGTACTAGTGTCTGAAGAAAAAAATATAAGGGTAGTTAAACAGAGGGAAAAAGTTTTATTTGCAATGGAAGTTAAAAAAAAAATGTGACACATGGGAAGGGATCTGTAGAAGGGATTCAAGTCACGCCTGCCAAAAGCAAGGAATCTGCAGTAATGTATTGCACTCACTACAAATTGGAAAGGAATTTCAGACCAAAACAAATGCATAAACATACAGTGAGAAAATGCTCTATTTATGGTACATAGCATCTTTCCTTGGGTATCCTAAAATGTTTACAAAGTAGAAGAGTGAAAAAAAAAACCCAAACCCAAAGCTTTATAACCATGTAATAAATGAACCAGAATGAACTGAAACACAGCTACTGTAATGGCATGCAGAGTAATTAAAACAAAGGTATAAAAATATTGCTGGGGGCCTAGTTTAAAACAAAAGAAGCCCTAATACTCTTTCAAATGTAAGCATGTGGCAAGTCGTGCGCCTAAGAGCAGGTGTACCTCCACAGGATTTGTAACAGCAGAACAAAAAGTCCCATATGTGCTCAGGTTAAAAGCGCTTCCCAGATAAAGATGATCAAATTGGTACACAAACCTGCCTCCAGAATGGGATGCAGAAGATAATCCTAAGGAATTTGATTAAGTAAGTGCTTAAGAGCCTATAATGCATTCAGGAAGTAATACGCTATATTATTACAGGTTCCAGGGTATTTATGCATTAGGTAAACCCTGTTGGCACTGAAAGTTAACCTAAGGAATGAGGCTGGCCAAACACTAAAATGAGACTTTGTTGAGGCAATATTAGTATTGACTGGATGAATTAACTGTTTGGATCCTGTAAGAAAACATATTAAAAAAACGTTCATGGTGCCACTGCAGTAAAACCAGCCAGTACTGAAGTGTTCCTTCATGGGGCCAGTGAAGAATACTCATATTTCTAGATGAAGAGTCATTCTGGTGCATCCTTGACAGAGAAGCTGTAGGAGCTGCACTCACCACTCATTCCAGAAACTTAAAAAAAGGCATTTCAGAATCATAAATTGCACACAATAGTACTGAAATAACAGTATGGTTTAAAAACAACCCTAAGATGTCTATCGGTTTAGACACACACATGTTGGGACCCATCCAGCAGGATTCCTGCCCACCGCATCTATGTAAAACTGAGGTTTCTGTAATGTAAAGGAACACTTCGTAACTGCTCAGAAGAACTGAGGCTGTAAAAGCACATATCAGAGATGAAATACAGGGGCTTGTAATGGCTTATACTTCCCCATAGTAAAATCCAAAATTTGCAAGAAAATGTTTTTTCAGAAATATGACTCAACACTTACATCTTTCCAGAATACAAAGCAATATGATAAATTCAAATGTGAAATATAAAATGACTCAAGCTTATCAGAGCCTGGGAAAATAACTCCTGAGGCAGTTATGGATTGCACTGCTCTAAGTGATGGGGTAGAGTGAAAACGCCTCCATGCTGGGTTCTTTTACCCCAGGAAAAATATCCCCTTCTCTATACAGGAAAGATGATAGGAGTTGGCCTGCCTTCTTAACTTGCTCTGTCTCCACACTCCATTTGCATTTGAGATCTCTAGTTACAGTCATTGTGCTATCCTCTTTTTACTTCAAGAATAAAAACTTAACTACCACTTAGTACACTTCCAGCACCAAGCTGGGAGTTGGGACAAAGACCAAGTCTTTGTTTGGCTAAATATTCACCCTGCATGCACTTAAATACATACAAAATTCACATTGTTAGGATGCTTTGGGATTAAAAATGTAAGTGACCAGCCAACACCTGATGTCCATAAAAATTAATCCAACTGATCAGAAGATGAGTCTACTGTGTCCTGTAAGGTGCTCCCAACTACTTTTCCAGAGACGGACATGCTGCTCTTGTACAGAGATGACTGCAGAGTGAAGAAGGCATATAGCTTCTATTTTGATAATAAGTGGTTTGGTAATGCATGGTTTGATGGCTTCTTTTTCTAACAGCCCCACTGGCCACAGATCTTGAAAGGAACAGTTGCAAAGGTCCTCAAGCTATCCAGGAAAAAAAATACCACATAAGACAGAGCAATTAATTGATTGCTATATACATATTGTACTGCTATATACTGAAAAGTAATGCAGCAGTTTGATTTAAGAGCATAGATGTTTAACTTTAAAAATGCTCTTTCCTTGGCTAGAATTGTAATAACACATTTGCAAAAATACGAATTTTGCTTTTTAACACTGTTACTATTGAGAGGTGCCAAACATACACACCCTGTGTGTCACAACCCTTCACTTGGCTTCCTATTTTAAATAGTGTTCTTACATACAAACAACAATAATGCTCCTTGAAAGCAATTTTAAAGACCCATGATCCACGTTGTCAGCCTGAAGGAAGATGGGGGAATTAAAAACTGAAAGAGAGAAATATTCCAGCTACAGCGGAATAGACAGCACAGACAACTCTTTTTAGAACTGTATCTGTCATAGCCTCTTCTATGATTCTCATTCATATGATTTTATGATGATTCTATTCAATTGTATATCAGGACAAACTTTCTGCAGCTCTAACATCATGTTGTTGTCTCACTGAGTACATATGTGTACTTTTTCTTCAGTACTGAAAGCACAGAAAAAAAAATTTTGGGAAAGAGTGTTTTAGGATGCTCACTGTGGAATATTACTATCAGGAATGAAGCAAATCCATGCCAGAACACAGCCCTGTGGAATTTCAATACCTCTCAGCCAAAAGGAGAAAATAAAGATGACCCTCTGAATCACCACAGGTAGGCTGCCAGCACAGGGCTTCACTGTGCTGTGACCAACTGATGCTCCTGTAGGGTGGTGGTAGAAAGCATCAGTGATCTGTCAGGCCTGGAGCAATCATGTGTAATAAAGCTCATCTGTTATGAGCACCTACTTGTGTTGCGTAGCTAGGCAGGGAAAGCATTTTCTTCTTGCTAAAAATACTTCTTTCCCCTCTCTAAAATGACAAAAGTGTAACTTTGCCTGACCTATTTTTCATCCTTACTCATTCTGTGGAAATCTTGTAAAATTGACACCTGATTTCCAGATGTGTTGCTTAGCTTCCTCAGTTATTAACAAGTGTAATAATTATCCCTTTTCATCATCTCATGGGACAGGGTATAGATGCAAAGACTACAATCGCATCACCACCCATATAGCCGAGCATGTTTATGGTATCAGAAGATCCCTCTACTGGTTCTAATCAGTAAGCTGTATTACACATGCATTTTTTGTCATGATCTAATGACACTTTGTGCTGGTCTACACTAATTATATCAGCAGTGACCTAGGGTAGAGCACAAAAAGTATAGGGGAAAGACAGATCAAAATGTCTGACTTGTTTAATATATTCAAGAGTGGTGCCTGGTGAAGCCAGAAGCCTTCAGTGGATGGGGTGCACTGTGTGTGCTGATTCTGACGTGGGTCTACAAAGAACAGATGAGAGGAGCAGAGAGGAGGTGAGACTGGTAAGGGGTGTGCCAGGGCACTACTGTGAAACAGGAAAACTTCAGACATCTTAAAAGTGTTCAGAATGACTTCAAAAGTAAAAACAAGGGGTATTTCCATGCCATAGTATCATCACAGCTGTATGTGTACCAGCAGAGCTGTGTTGTCTGGGCTTCCTATTACCAACATGGCCAACAGGAAGAGCTTGTCTGCCAAATTAGCTGTCCCATCTCCTGAGGCCAGTGACAGACACCCTCACCTAGCCCCTCTGGCTGAGATGGCTGAAGATGTTCTGCTTCACAGCATCTGTCCATCAGCAGCTCGAAGTTACCACCAGACAGCTGGGCCAACAAAAGACATTCTCTCACACTTTGGACAAAGGTGGATGAGTTAGCACTAGCTACCTTCATCAGCTCTTTAAATCACCCCATGGACCTTGCCTGAAATGGGCTAGAGCACAGTCTCTTCTGCCTGCACATACAGACGACTGCAGCCTCCAGGAGAGCACTAGCAAGCCACAAGAAGAGAATAAGGTCTTCCGTGATCACAGCTTTTTGCAAATGGTTGCTGTCAGTGTCTTCTCATGGCCTGAGCAACATGAATCCAAGCAATAAAAGCACGTGCTGGTGAACAGTGTTATATCTACACCTGTAACTGTTTCTGGCACAGCTGTATCAGCAGACCTTTGTAGTACTAAAAGCTTGAAGCCACCAGTCCCTGCTTTCAGAGCTGTGAGGCATTGAGATGTTCACCCACCACAGCTAAATCCAGCAGGGATCATTAAATGGAGCTCCTGACCACCAGGATTCATGTCTCAGGAAACTCAGCTCACTAGCGTTATAAGTTGCTTGTCTAGGAGGTGGTCTGTGGCATGGACAGAACAGAGCACAGCCCACTGTGCCACCTTCGCTATGTATCAGCCACCCTCCAGGAAGGGGCAGTGAGGACAGGCACGGGTGGAATGCTCTTAAACTGCCATCACACAAATGGCCTGGCTTCAGGAAACTGGGCTCAGGCCTGAGCCAGCTGTGAGAAAACCGGGCAGTTAGCAAAACACTGAGAAATCAGAATGAGATAAAGGGAGTCTGGTTGCAGGTGGAAAACAGGGAACTGGAGCCCAGGTGAGCGGGATGGGACAAAGAGCAAGTGATCTGGGCAAGTGCTCTCACCCTCCTGCTGCCCAGCCTATCTGCTTAGAATTTACTTTCAAAACAAGTCCTATTTTCCTTATGTCTGTCCTGATCCAAGCTCCCATCTTGTCTCTTATGTATCTGGTGCTGTCACTCAAAATCATTTAGAGCAAAAAAGCCAAATTGAGAAACAAACAAAACATATTGTTTAACATACACATTCCTCACCCTGATAAGTTTCTTCAGCTGTATTTTCTTTTCACTTTTTCAGGTCAGAGCCTCCTGGCTGGTTTATTACAGGCATTTATAGACACCAATGATTTTATATGACTGATTGTGTTACAAATTCATCACAGGACCTGGCTGTGCCTGACATTTAGGTCCAAACAACTGTGTACTGTTGGAGACCTCCAGCCCCCCATGAAATCCACTCACTGACCTCCTCTTCCAGAAGAATGAGGCCACCAGTATAATGAGCACTTCAAATCGATCTGTAAACAGCCTGATTCACAATTTTTCCCTACGAAATAGATGTTAGGAAAGGAGCAGTTTGAACAAAAAGGGCTTCAGCTCCACCCAGTGGCAACGAGGAGCTTTTCCAAGCGTTCCCCTGCTCTGGGCTCCTAGCACCAGGCAGGCACAAAACCGTGTGTTTTTAAGGTGTGACACTACAGACCTCTGCTTGGACACTGCCTGTCTGAAGAGTGTTGTTTCCTATAGCCTGTGCCGTCAAGCGCTGGGGGTTAATCCTTACTCTGAGATTACCCATCACCATCCTCTTTGGCATTTGCAATTTTGAACATTTCACTAATGAGCTTCTAGATAACCAGCTGGCTGAGCACAGCACACCATGACCTCCTCTCGCTCTCAGCAGTGATTTTGGTGGTGATTAAGATGTGAAACTTCCCTTTTCTAATTCCTATGCCTGCCTCTTAACTATTTCCTTTACTTCTCTGATGAGGCGCTGCTTTCCAACAGAACCGTTGAAATTATGTTTAGAATTGGGGATGCTTTTAAGGAAGGATTTTTCGTGTCCAAGTTCAAGAACAGAATGGCTCTTTAAATGAACATTACAGTTTGAATGTCAGGGACTTTGAGAAATTCAAAGCCCACTCCAGCTCTGTTGGTTGGCCAATAATTAAATAGTTCACATCTGACCTAATTAATGCTCAAATACACATCAGCATCTCAGCTCTAGGGCAAAACTTAGTGACAAGTGAGGGTCAGGCAGAGACCATCACCTCACCCACCACACAGACCCCTCAGTATCACCATTAGCTGGATGCATTATGCTTTTTGAGCAGCACTGAAACTCTGCTTTGCAACTTTCCGGGGAACAGGTTCTGGATTAGATGGACTCAAGTCCTGTGTGTAACCGTAAAGTGTTAGAAACCTTTATTCTATTTCTCATCACTAATCCTGTTCTTCCTACCTGCCCTGGGTGCTCTTGCTGAACTTTCTGGAAGGTGTGTCTCACTTTTACCTCTATCACGCTTGTGTCAGTATCATTATTGTGGTTGTATTTATGTTTCAAAGTGTTGAGCCTGTAGCATTCGGCCATGAGATTATGGTTAGATGCAGTGCTTCATTTTCAGCTAAATACTCCAAAACATATGCAAAGTCTGAAGTATATTTTAAACCAATGTGTGCTGCGTGTAAGCAAAACTGGTTATTTTGTCCTGTCTGAAGAGCTTCCAAACCTATTTACTTTAAGCATTCCCTTGTGCATGTTCTCTCTTACCTATGAAGAGGGCCATATTTATCTTCATTCTAATATCATTTTCACCACAAAACTGATATGATGTGTTTAGCTATCGAACTACATCACAGTCATAAATTAGGGTTTGCAAATTATACACTAACAACAAGAAGAAAATCCAGCCAGCTTCCTTCTCTCACGCAAACCCTAACTTGTAAACCCAGAATTTCACTACATTCTATGGCAGCTATTTAAATTTTCACCTCACCAGTGACAAAACTAGATCAAACTAGTCTTGCATGCAGTAACAATTTGTACAATACACTGAGTAAACCACTACTGTGGTTTTACTTTAAGGAGAAAGGGAACTAGCCGATTCATGCAGGCTTTAGCTCACATGTATTAATGTCAGTCTGTGAAGTGGAAAGAAGGTGGAGAAAATGCGGGTGGTGCAGGACAGGCAAAATGAGGCTTCCTGAGGGAACCTGAAAGAGAAGGTTGTGCTCTGGCTGCAGCCACTGCCCTCTGTCCCTACGTTGCTTCTGCTACCACAGGGAAGCAGCAGAACTGCCCTGTGATTGAATTCAATGGGTATTTTATTATCAAAATAACTGAAAACTTGTCCCCTTGCTAGCACAAACCTGTAATGCCAAGGGAGTTTGGGAGCCCTGCACTTTGAAATAACACTGATTGTCAAAGGAATCCATTTTCTTTGTCCAAGCAACATGAGTCCTTCAGCTCTTGCGCTCTGAGGCCTTGTTTGGTGACACCACACTGTCAGTGGTGCCTCCCGTCCTTGTGCACAGAGGGCACATTGCTCGAGAATTCTTTCATTTCTAACAGCTACATTTCCGTGTGCAATAAAGCCAGGAGAGATAGCTTAGGTGTACCTTTTCCTGGGCAATTTGGTATGTCTGCTTTGGAACCTCTGCCCTGGCTGGATCCAGTAACCAGCTGCCTGGGTATGGCTGCTAACATTGCACCAAACCAGGTAGCTGGGCAAGCGACTGCTAGAATATTGCTTGGGGGAATCAAACATGTACCTTTCCACTGATCTCTCCTTTCCTCTGCATCGTACAGGGAGGTGGCATCCCTAACCCTAGCCTTCCTCTGCAGAGAAAATCGGTTGTCTATCAATTTGTGGATAAAGAAAAACCAGGATAACTTTTACATGTTAATCAGATGCCTTGAGTGTACTGCAAGGCCAGCAGCATCTATGATGAAACATAATCCCATTCTCCCTCAGTCTATGCCCATCTCCATACCTTCTGAGTAGTGCTGGTGGTTTAGGAGATTCTTGTCAATTTGGAGTATTTTTATAATGCAGGAATTCTATTTCTAAGGGAGGGATTTTTTCCCCATGTTGCATAGAGAAAGCAAAACCTATAAGGGACATGTCAGGCAAATTCCTAAGAAAGGGTTCTCCATACAGCCAGAAGGATTATTATTTCAGTCTTTCCTTTTCTCTGTTACACAGCAAAGACAGAAGATAAGTATTTTGGCTTTTGCCCTTCTGTCAATAGCACAAGCACCTTGTGTCTGGCCTTTGATTAAATCTTTGGCCAAACTCAGCCTGATGACACAGCTCCAAATATTCCTTTAGGACTCAGGAGAATTTTCAGGGAGAAGAAGCCATTCAGAGCCCCTCACCTTCCAAAGATGACCAAAACCACAGATCATATTTCACTTAAGTGATCAAACCCTGGATAGAGACAAGCATCAAGGTGCCAAGCAGATTGTTATTAGACCACAACAAACAGGTCTGGAAAAAAAACAACTCCAAATAACTCCAGCTTTTACTGAAGCCGGCAATAAAGCCGAGGGGCAGAAATGCTTTGATATTTTCATGAAACATTAACCTTCAAACATCATTACTGCAGGCACTGAGACGCACCTGAAGGCTGCACTGTTGGGGAGAATTGCTGTAAAAGTGGCCTGCAGGGCAAGAACATGGCAGGTAAACAAAAGTGATGTCTGTGCAGAGATAATGGCATACAGGGCAGCGCACAAAAAGCGTAGCTTCAAGGGATGGAAGTGCTGTTACTGACAGGAGGTTTTGCCACTTTCCACATGCCCACAAAGATGATGGTGACTTGTTTGACATTGCATGAACAGTAAGGGTTGAAAACAGGCACTACTGAAGCACAACAAGCTGGATGGGGGAGCATGACACCAATGCTGCCCCCGCTAGAATCTTCTTGTAATGCTGAAGGCATTTTAAGATCTAGAAAAAATAATTGAGCTAGATTTACTGTGAGCAGTTAGACACCTGCATCCTACCTTGAGATAAAAGGAGCAGATGTCTCAGTCCTTGCAAGATTTCCAGCCCTATTCTGAAGATCCATGAGTTAAGGAAGAAACAAAAGATAAGCGCCCCAAACCTTGTGTGGTTCTATGATCACTATCTCCTGCCTGTATAATCTGTTATCTGTAGAACACAGTGACTGACACTGTGGGCTCTTTCTCCTGGAAACACTTCCCACCTGCACCATGACATGGGAAGGACAATGGAAGCTAAAAATCAGTTTTGTGTGGCCCTGTTTTCTGGACCACTGCATCAGTCACCGTGATGCCCTTCACGATGCTGCTATGTATCTGTGTATCAGATTGGTATCCAGCCCAAAGTAATTTCTCCTTCAAGTGTTTGGGGTAGAGTGATCTATTTAAATTCCCTGCACTTCACTACTCAGTCTGACCTTTAGGATGACTCTATCAGCTCAAAAGCATCCAGAAGGTGCATGCAAATATAAAAGATATAATTGTTAAAGCTCACATTCCAGGGAATGCAAAGAGGAGAGGTGGAATGTGGCCAGGTCTGCTTGGGGTGTGATTTGAAGCAGCAGCAACTGACCTAGAGGTTCTCAGTGTTGGCAGGCACAGGAGAAATGGTGCAGAACTTGTTCTGAACTGCAACATTTTCCACCAGTGCTCTTCTTGGCCTTCCAGCCTTTCTTTGCCTGGGATACACTTTGGGGTGTGTGCCCGGGATCAAGGACCCAGGTTCATACCACTTAGGAGCACAATCCATTTGAAAATTCAGTTTCCAAGTTGCTGTGAAAAGCCACAACTTACGGTGCATCATCTCTTCTCCAGCTTCTCCTATCATTTGAATCAGCTTTTAATTACAGGAAGGGAAGATGCAGTAATTTAACCAGTGCTGATGATTTCTAACCTGCTGTAAGGAAAGATGCAGCATGGGCTAAGCCTTCCCTCTCAACTGGCAGCAGTCCCACTATCCCACTTGGAATCTGCTGATCTCTACATCATCTTCACTGCCTCAAAGTGGAAACAGATGTTGAGGGCCAGGCCATGGGGTTGCTGCACTCCATGTAAAGCAAGGAGAGCAGGACACACCAGAGCACTGCCTCTGAAGGGGGCCTATAAGGATGCTGAAGAGGGACTCTTCATCAGGGACTATAGTGATAGCACAAGGGGTAACGGGTTCAGACTTAAACAGAGGAAGTTTAGATTTGATATAAGGAGGAAGTTCTTTCCTGTGAGGGTGGTGAGGCACTGGAATGGGTTGCCCAGGGAAGTTGTGAATGCTCCATCCCTGGCAGTGTTCAAGGCCAGGTTGGATGAGGCCTTGGGTGGCATGGTTTAGTGTGAGGTGTCCCTGCCCATGGCAGGGGGGTTGGAACTAGATGATCTTAAGGTCCTTTCCAACCCTAACTATCCTATGATTCTATAAAACCAGCCTTGGGCCAGGACACAGGGGGACTTCAGCTGGTAGCTGATGTGTCTGAGGACACAGATGCAGCACTGGGCAAATAAAAGTGTCAGGAAACACTAATGTGCTGTGTGCAATCCTGAGCAGGTCACGTTGCCTCTGACTCAGTTTCTGTCACTATGAGACAGCAGCAACGCGGCTAGCTAATGCTCCTCCCCAGGTTACCTGGTGGATACACTGCTCTGGAAGCAGGAAGACTGAGCATACAGAACTGGCTTTCAGTGTTTGAGCCAACCTTACAGAAACAGCTTTCTCCAATGCTCTGTTGAACTGAGAGTTGGGCTTGTTCAGCCTGGAGAAGAGAAGGCTCTGGGGAGACATTACAGCAGCCTTCCAGTACCTACACAGAGCCTACAAGAAATCTGGAGAGGGGCTTTTTATAGGAGCATGTAGGGATAGGACAAGGGGCAATGGCTTTAAACTGACAGAGGGGAGAGTTAAATCAGACATTCGGAAGAAATTCTTTATGGGTGGTGAGGTTACAGAAGTTCTTGTGAGGTGGTGAGGCCCTGGCAGGGATTGCCCAGAGAAGCTGTGGCTGCCCCCATCCCTGGCAATGTTCAAGGCCAGGTTGGATGGGGCTTTGAGCAGCCTGGTCTAGTGGAAGGTATCCCTGCCTGTGGAGGTGGAACTGGGTGATATTCCAACCCAAACCATCCTATGATTCTATCAACTGAACATAAAGGTTTTCTATTCACAGCAGCCAAAGCTGTGTGCTCAAGGCTGCAAGGATAATGTAGTATCATTTTGTATTGCTCACATCGTCTCAAATCTGCATGCTCTGACGGCTATGATAAATTTGTGCTTTAAAACCACTAATGTCTCAGTCAGAGCTGAGCTCAGGGGGCTCTTCTGGAGCACTATTACAGCACTATTCATGTCTGTCTTCAACTCTGTAGGGGGCTCTTCTGGATCCAGAGACCTGTGCTTAACAATAGAGGCACCAGCAGGAAAGGCAGTGACTCAGGAAGGTGCATGTCTTACCCAGTTTCTTACCTCCACAATTTGCAGCCTACAGTCACAAACAAAAGCTTGGCTTCTCTGTTGATTTTCTGTTCCTGGCAAACTGGGAGCCTCAGAAGGGAGCGAATATACCAAAT
Organism: Psittacula echo; assembly: GCF_963264785.1. NCBI lineage: Eukaryota > Metazoa > Chordata > Aves > Psittaciformes > Psittacidae > Psittacula > Psittacula echo. The sequence continues at coordinate 23,299,619 of NC_137740.1, forward strand.
TCCCATGTGAATGTCACTGCATTGTAGCTTAGCATGAAGTAAAGGTAGGCCCCATAAAGCCCCTGCTGGGAACATACTATTAAAATCTTCAGATGCAGATAAACTTGTTCCATGCAGGACTGGATTTGTCCTGCTTGCTTAGCACACATTTTGCACTGAGCTGCAAGGGCCAATTTTCACAGGATCCTGCCCCCTTTAAATAATGTACCTGAATATGCAAATAACATTCCCAGGGCAATTAGCACCCTGCAAAATGTCTCTTTTTAGCCCTGTTTCCAGTGAGCAAATAATCCAGCCTACGTGACTGTGCAGTTCGTTCTCCTTGGGATTTCTGTTGACTTGAAGCACACAGGAGAAATTAAAGTATCCAGTAGGGATAACAAATTTCCCTCCCTTCAGAGGGGGTGCAAACTGCGTCATGTTCCCTCAGCTCCAGCATGGTTTGCATGGTTACATACAGAACAGCTTTGTGATGCCTACTGTTCGGTGGCTGATAGGCCAGGTGGGATTCCATCATGCATTTCTACACAGCTGAGCATTAATTATAACATCAAATACAGCAAACACCTTGGGAGGACAGCACAACTTCTTCAGTATCAGCAAGAAAGGAGTGTACAAAGCAGCTGGGGTAAGTGTGCTGCGTCCCTGGGACAAATGCTCCTGCACTTGTACGTCAGCTCTCCAGCCCAGCAAGAGCGCCCAGGAGGCGCTGCATCATCCAGGGACCACCTAAACAGACTTGTTCAAGGCCACGCAAAATTCCTCCCAGTGATATGAAGGAGAGGTTAAAGATTGTGGCTGCTTTCCCTGCAGCGGTACAGCGTTTTATTGTGCTCAGGTTAGGCTTTAGAATTGCGAAAGTGATGCTTGCAGAAGATCTTCCTTCATCTCCCACAGCAAGAAAATCTTTCTTCCTAATGTAGCCACTCTCCATGCACTGTTTCTAGGAGATTTTTGTTCTTTGTGGACATGCACTTCTGGTGTTGGGAAGCTCTTTTTTTTCTGATCTTTCACCCCAAACAGTTTTATGCAGGTTGTATCCATGTTTTTCCATTTGTCCTTATTCCTAGGATATCTTGTCAAACATCACAAAAGAGCTGGGGAGTAGAAGTCAAGTGACAAGTGGGAGGAAAAGGGAGGTCGGTGTGAATATTGGGTATCTGTTGGCTCCTAAAAGCCCAAGTGAAGAGTGACTGGAAGTCACAGCACTGTGTTGTCATTACTTGCCAATCTAAGAGCAATCCTTCATCAAACTTCCTGCTAGATGGGCTTCCCTTACACAAAAGCCTGCTGCTGCTATGGGCTGTTTTGCTCTCTGTAAGAGCAGGGATGAGAGTGCCCTTTAATTCTAAGCGTGGTTTGTCCAATTCATCCACACTGATATGGTGAAAGCTCATTATTATTGCTGTGCATGCACTCCTCATTTTAAGGTATTTACATCAGCAGTGCATTATTGCACAGCTGTTAATCATTAGCTAATTTATCCTAATAAATACCACTTCTGTAAGAAAATTTTTTAGACTGGTCTGTGGGTGGGAAGGAGAGAGTTGTTATTTATTTAGTCAACATCTGCTTTTCCCTCCTTCTGATGATCTTACCACTTCAGGACACAATATAGAGGGCCGTGTGTGTTGGAAGTGTACGTGGACTTTGTCACAGTGACAGATCTTGATGTGGTCTCAGAGAGGACAGGGGTGAGTTAGCAGGGATGGCCTAAGGCTTTCAGGACAGATGAGCATTCTACTGACAGCAATTCAAAGCAAACTAAATTGCGAATGTTATCCTTGAACCAGCTTGCTGATAAGATGGGTAGCTCTCCTCCCAGCATCTGCACAAGTGTATTTGCCCAACATACTCAACAGACTTGTTTTTCACGCTGATAAGGGAGCAATGGTTAAAGAAACACCTGTAGCAATGACTGTGTTCGTGTCATGAATGCATAAGATTCATTTATCAGATTCATTCCAGACTCACTCTAACAGAAGCCCTTCTGATAGCTGTGGCCCTTACAAGCCAAAAAATGCAGTGGGAACCTGAAGAAATGAGGAAGGAATGGCCATATGACCGGGCACCGGTGGGGTATGTACCCACACAGCCACTTACACATGTATTAAATGAAATCAAAAACTTGCAAGTTCCATGAGTAGTCTTGACAATGAAGATGTCAATCCTCACATGCAGGAATTTCAACCTGCAGTTGGGTTGAAATAATACCTCCAAGACTCCTGACTCACCAAATTCTTCCCTGCAGCTGCTGGTGTGACGTTTCCCATGGGGAAAGCAGCCAGCAGTTGTAAGTCAAGCAGATTCCACATCATTGGACTCCTCCATGTTCATTATCACCTGACGTGAGACCTTTGGGCTGCCATTCTGATGAGCCCACAGATGCTCAAGTATTTTTGAGCCAAGCACTAGCTAAGGGAAAAAACCTCAGTGGTCCTATGGGCACAGTTTAATTTCTGACCTTTTGTCTTTGAATGCAAGAGCTGCTGCTCAGGGCAGACAGACACCCTCAGTGTGAGGGGCCTGCCCATAGCTGCTGGTGCAGGCAGGTGCGGGTCCCCAGATGTGTTCCTGTCAGCTCATTCCACCCAACTCTGACCCAAAGCACTGCAGCCACTCCTGTCTGGGGCTGAGCAGGCAGAGCTCAGCAGCTGTGCTGGCCACCACGGCTGGGTGATGTGACACAAGCATCAGTGTAAGCCAGGTCTGGGACTGCCACCACGCTTATTTTAGGAGTGTCTGTAATCTGCACTCGGGGGTCCCAGCAGCCAGTGGCTAATGCAGTAATTTCAGTAGTTCTGAATGGCACTTGAAAAGCTCCCATCAGCAGTGGGATGGTAAATAGCTCTTTTTAGCCAGGATTTCTGACCTCTGAGATAACCGATGCCTGCTCTTCACAGACTCCTCCAGTGCCAACACATTCTAGCAGCTAACACAGGCGTTCCAGCTAACTCTCGGCTTCTGTCCCTGACCAGGGTAGGAAAAGCTTTGCTTACAGGTGGGAGCGTTAATGCCTGCAATATTATGGTAACTCTCCATAGAACAGTTATTACAGCAAAAAAACCCATCCAGCCCTTCAGGAATATTTCCCAGCAGCTGTTAGACCACCACTGCATTGGCAGAAGTCTCATAAAAACACATGAGCCGGCACTGCACAGAGCATTACTGCACACACAGGGGTGAACTGTGCGTGGGGCCGTGTGCCTCCTAGGCCTGTCCATCTTTCCCTCTTTGGCACACAGCTTATTCCAGCATCACAGTTGTGAAGGCAGCAGTTGGGGCAGATGGACTTTCTGCTTTAAGCTCCCTGTTTCGCCAAAGCCACAATCTGGAGCCTGCCCACAGGGAATGTATTTCTTTCAAGAAAAAAATAAATCTCACAACATTCTGTCACTGAGGGAGCAACAATCTCTGCCCTTCAGTCAACCCCAGCAGAGACTCTGTATATTTTATTAGCTGTTATTTAGCCTTATTTGTTGCTGTAGCAATGACCTTCTGAATGCACCCCAGCAGTGCACAGATCCTGGCATAGCAGGGAGCTGCCATTCAGAGTTTCCCAATGATGGAGAAAAAGCTGAAAGGCATTGCTCCACTTAATCCCCAATTATGAGAGTCTTGATCAGGTCCAAGTTCTGCAGTGATTCCTGATCCTAAAAAAGATCCAACAACATGAAAGAAAATTTTGCAGTGGCTTCTGTTACTAACTGGGAAAGGGAAGTCATTCCTCCTCTTTCATTGTCTTCCCACCAGGGAAGTCCTGAGTCCTGAACAGAATCCTTTGAAGGTGTTGAAGGCACTAGCACACACAGAGATACTGCTTGAAAGCAAAGCTTTGAACAGTGAAACAATCGATGGAACCACCCCTAAGGTAAAGGGAAAAAGAGACACACATTTGAGGTATGAGCTAAAGGGCAAGGCCCTGTGGCAAAAGGGGATGTGCGCTTCCATGCATTTCAGCCAATTTGGAGGCCGAAGTCAATTCTCTGACTGTGATGAGAACAGAAACCCACCCAGTGGCATTTCCAGGCCTTTAGAAAGTAGTTTTTTACAGGACTTTCCTAGTTAGTGTCCCCGGTAAGGACAAGTCCCCTTACAGAGACAATGCTGGCTCTGCAAAACCATTTTCTGCACGCAGGTCAGCTGCTGAATGTGCAGAGGGTGTCACAGTCAGGCTACCTGCCAGAGAGAGCAGGGGAGCAGTGACTGCAGCTCTGTCAGGGAAGGCTTGCCCTCTAAGGAAGGGGAAGGCAGCAACCAGCAAATTTCTCTTCTCTCTTTCCCCAGTGCCAGGTCCCAGATCCAGGGAGGTTGACCCAAGCACTCAGCCATGCTACTTCCACACAGACCTTTCTATGGAGACAAAACCAGCTTCTTCAGATGGAAACTGCTTCTGCAGCCACTGCAGCTAGAGTGGGTAGCCGGTTGTTCTCCCCTATCTTGCCAAGAGGTCACAGAAGTGTCTGAGCCTTTAATGAGCTCTTGCCACCCTATTATCCGCTCTGTGCTCTGCTACATGGGGTCTTGTTCAACCTCCTCTTCTCTACAGCTCCCGAAGAGATGAACCTTTCTTCTACCTCAACCAATGCAAAGAAGGGGTATAACATCTGAAGCAGCACTGATGCTGAACCTCCAGCCTGGACTTTGCACAGATGGCAGGCTGTTGTTCCACACAACCATCTCATAGGCAGGTATCTACCACAGCTTTACTGTACTCAGCTTCCTTTCCCAACAAGTTTAGTTTGCTCCTATACATTCAAAGCCAACACTTCTGTGCAGCCATCTCTGTGAGCCTTCCAGTGCTTAACAAGTTACACACTAGCGTTGCACATACTCCTAGGGAGTGTCTCTGCAAACTACCACATCCCTTGTGGTACTCTGCATTTGTTTGCTTATGTTCAGTAGTGTTCATATTTGCTTGTAAATATACTGGGCTCCTAATTCTGAAAATGGATTTTTGCCCATGTGAGTCTGAAGAACAGGAAAGCATAGACCAACAGGCAATTTAGGGGGCCAGGAAGTAGCTCCCATCAATAACAGCTACTCCTAGAGTAATAGTTCATAAATCAGTAATTTCCATTAGTGTCCTGCATGGCACCTGCATGTTGTTTGGCTTAGGTGAGCTGAGTGCAGGGAAAGAAGCAACAAAGGGTGAAAAAACAGAGGCTGCAATTTAGCTGTAACTCTTCCACCTTCACTGCATGCAGGACTTCCTCCTTGCCAAGCAGAACAGGAACTGCTCTCGGTATCTGTATCCTGCTGCAAGTAGAAGCCTGGACAGCAGAGAAAAGGGGGTGAGAAATGTCACTCATCTCTGTGCAGATCACATTTCATTCTACATTAGCTTCTGTCATCCGTATCATCCTTCACTCCTCGTGTCAACACTAGGTATCCGTCCCTCATGATCCCCCTCTTCCAAATAGCAGCACAATGAATGGCCTTAGGATGTAGTATAACATAAAAGCTGGAAATAACCTGGAGGCTGCAGGGAACATCTATCCTGAGTGCCCTGCTCCTGGGAGCTACCCTGAAGTCTGCAATGTTGATCATAATTTCCTCTATTTCAGCCAAGGCTGCTCTGCTGCTGAGCTGGGCTAAGTGGGTGTACTGAAAAGCGGGTCCAGCGCCACAGAACTCACATTTCCAGTCACATCAGCAGGATTACGTGTTCCTATGGAGCTGAGTGAGGACAAGGTATTCATACTCCCTGCAGGAAGAACTGACAGGTAGCCAGGTTTCATGCCTACAATCAAGATATTTGATCTACCTCTCACAGCAAAAAGCAGGAATTTAATACATCTCCTGGAGACATGAGGATATTTAATCTGTGGGACCAGGTGAAAGGTGAAGGACAGCAACATGAGACAGGTTGTAGTCAGAGCAAGGACTCTCTTCTCATGAGACTCATATCTCAGTGTAAGCAAATTTGTATTCCATCTGCTAATGGATTTAAGCAGCAGCTGCTGCATTCTTGCATACAAGAAATCATCAAAGATTTTACACTTGCATCCTTCAGGCAGGAGGACTCTTCGAGGGGAGCTTCTCCAAATGAAGTTCTCAGCTGGAGTGGACGAACTGCAGGAGTGAGGAGGACAGGCTCCAGAGCCCCATGTGTTTTGTCCAGAATGGCTGGAAATGAGAGAAGAATTTACATGTTCTTACATAGAGGAGTTTCACACAGTAGAAGTAAGGAGGCACATCCAAGGTAAAGTGGGATTCAACATCCTCATCAGAATAGTACACTTGAGTATCAGCTGCTTCAGGACAGTCACACAGGACTTCCCACAGTTTTATTTACAGTTTTACAGTTTAATTGTCCCATTATTTTAATTGTATTCCAGTGCCACTGCTATTTACGCAGTGCTCCTGCTCTACCTCACCTTCCTCCCTCTGCTTCAAGTCAGCAAACCCTCTGGCTATGTCTCCACCTTCCCTCCAACCCTGCTTTCCCCTGCCTATTCCTCTCCCATTTAGATCCCCTTCAACCCCTGTTCCCAAAACCACACAGCAAACATGATACTGAGACCACTTTGCCTGCTAGGTTGACACCCCACCCTGTCCCTCTTCTCACCTGCCTCTGCCTGGCCTGTTCACATCTGGCAGCGCTCAGCACTGCCACAGAGGAGCAAGTGATTCTGCTGGGTGGGCAGTGAGAGTGGGCAAGACACGGGTGTGGGAATCTATGGATCCACCTCCTTCAGAGGCACCGTTTGTGCTGCCAGAAGCATCAGGCACCGGCTCTTTTGTGTTCTGTACAAACATGCAGGAAGGCAACTCTCGGCATGAAAAACTTACAGCCTAAGCAAGAACAAGGCAGAACATGCAGGGGACGTGAACAGAACAAAGTGCAGGGCCAGGGTGGAGGCACACAGTTAACAACTGAGTGTTTGCTGTGTGTATTTTGCAGGCTTCAAAGCTATGGAAAAAAAATAATTAATGTGAAATGAAAATAAAAGACTTGAAGCAAAACATCCCCTGCAGTATAGATTTTATACTCGGTAAGTTCAATGTGAAAGGTTTTCCCACTCATTATATATAAGATTTTATACATATATAAAGAATAAATATAAATTGCTTAGAATCCAGCATTTTCTGTGAATCTGTAAATAAATAGTTCTGTATGCCTATGCCTCAAACACTGTAGCTTTGGGCTGGTGCACAAGAACCCGTAAACTAGGAATTGACCGAACATGAAAACTGGGCTGATTGCATTCACTGGCCTGGCATCAGAGGAATAAGCACATTAATTAATACATGGTAGCTCTCTTTTTACCACTTCAGATGTTATTATCCAAGAAATCCCATGCCAGAAGGAAGCAGAGAGCAATTCTCCGTGTCTCCACGGCTTGTCGCTCTCTCACTCCACACCAGCTATTTCCCAGCAAGCAGACAGCTTCAGAAAGCCCCGGGAGGCAGAGCTCCAGAACGAAGCCCTGGGACCTGTGCTGGACACCACCCCAGCTAAACACCCAGAGACAGGGGAAAGGAATTAATTCTGCCGCTCTGCCTGGACCCCCGTGGTAGCTCCAGATGCCAAATGGGAGCTCCTCTGTCCCAAACATGAAGTTACACTGTCTGAGTTTCCCTCCACCCTCTGAAGCTACACAAGATGCAAGCACAACCTGAGAGCAGAAGAGCAGAATTTTAAATCAGCGCAGGTTTACTGAGTCAAAACTGTTTAAAGTTAAAGTTTATTTGTATTCTTTGTATGAATATCAATAAAAGACCTCAAATGTATCTATATCTGTACATATTACAAGAACCTTCAAAAATTATTCACAGAACAAAAATAAATCTTCTTTAGAACAAACCCAGGCAATGAAATGCAGAAATGGATCTCAGAGACCAAACAGTCCAGTGCTACTAGCATAAAAATACGGCTTGAAAAACAAGTTTATTACTTTCTAAGGTGTACTTTGTTGAAATAAAAAATAAATTATTTAGAGCTATCATTGTAAAACAGTTCTGTGCAGTAACACTCTTTTTAAGGCCCTTGAGACAGAAAATCTATTTTTACAGGTACGATTCCTGGCAGGCATGATCTGTAATGACATGCTCACTCTCATGGGAGTTAACTTACTGTGGAGAAGGAAATACCTAAAAGCATCAGCCTCAATTTAACTCTTTTTGCTCTGTCAGGCTCAGCGGGATACCTGTGGCTGACCATGCTGCTCACTGAGGGAAATCCATTTAACAGTTCAATCCTGACAGGAATCATTCTCAGGAACAACACAGACATTTTTGCAGAACACAAACAGAATTCATACATACACAGTGACCTTAGCAGGTAAGTATTGCTGAGACATTCCATGGGCACTGCTGTAAAATTGATGGACTTCAATCATTGAGTTTTCAGACGAAGTTAAAAGCTGGTGGGTTTAACCAAGCATTAAAACATGAAATTAATCTATCATGTAAAAAAAAAAAAGTCTAAGCCAATCCAAAGCAATTGCAAGAACATTAAATAAAACCCATTTCTTGGACAACTTATTAGATGGATACAGGATTTATTACTGGATACACCTCGTATCCTCTAAGTAGAAAATATACACATCCCTTTCCACACTCCTCTGGATCCCCTGCCTGAGTTATGCCACTGGAGAGCAATGTTGCAAAATGTGTAGCTGTATGATTCTGTGCTTTTATGCACAGCTGCCCATTTCTAATACACCAGTGAAGTAACACTTGGTAATTCCTGAACATGAAATCTGTCTACTTCCCTTAAATAAAAAAAAGCCCCAACAGGTCAAAATTCCTAGAGTTGCAAAGAACAGGCATTTACAGGATGTCATTCCCGGGCCGTGCTTCCTCCCTTTTCCATTAGTGTCTATTCCATGTCATTCTGGTCACCTCTGTTCTTCACACACTCTGCAGACACTACACACAACACAGTCAAAGGGCACAGTGCTACAAAACACTGCTCCATTTCCCTTCCCCACTATGCTGGTTGTGAGCCTCTACTGAGAACTCTGAAACCTCGGAAGAATCATCCCAGAACAGCATTGAGTAACATGGCCAGCAAGGACTGAGATGCCAGGATGGGATGAGTTTCCTGTTTCAGTCTACACAAGTATTACTCCTACAGGCTATTAAATTTTTCCTGTACTACAGCTGTTCCCAAATGAGAGGAGCAGTTCCTTGCAACAGCATTAGACATAGCTCGATGCAGTTGCTTAAAGTATGAACCAAAACCTAATGTCTATAATGCTGATCATCAGACCTCATGCTATTTACTACTTCTCCCATTGCTGCACAAACCCACTGGTTACTAGTCTTAAACCAAAAGAGATTGGGCCCAGTCAGGGCTCTTGCTTCAAAAAAGACTGACCTTTTGGCTGCCATGTAGTTTTATCAGACTAGACAAAATAGAAGCTGGCATTTTCACATGTTATCAGCTTGAGGTGGCTTAAAATTTCTCTAGAAAGCTGCCTGGTAACAAATGAGGAGAGACAGCTGCCTGCAGAAGTCAGGAGCACAACGTTTTGTTCTGCCGCTAATCAATTTCAGTCTTGCAGCACTGTGAGTCTGCAACCTTCACCCCCTTTTGGGTCATCAGGCAACTTCTCTACAGTGGGAGATACAGGAATACGCTTTAGTGTAGAAGCTGAAAGAGAAGAGAAACAACCAGCCTAGCAACAAGCTCTGAGGACAATACTCATGGGTCAGACTCTTTTAGAATAGCAACTTTTTCCTACAAGTATTCTGCAAGCTTAAGAAATACACTGGAGAAGGTACGTAATTAGAATGATACATTACTGCAGACTTCACCAAAACATATCAATCTTGGGGCAGGTATTATTTCCCCTCTAAAAATCAGAGCTGAAATGTTGCCCCTCTTGCATTTCTCTGCAGAAACCAAAGTGGACACCTCAGAGTCTTCAGCATCAAACCATGCAGCTCAGCCAGTGGTCTTTGATAGATTACCAGAAAGCCAGGGAGCTCCGGCAAAATGCATTTCCCAAATTAATGCTAGACTCACACTACCAGAATGACACATCTGCTTCTGCCTTGTTCTAGTCAATGTATTCCTATGACCACATGCTCTTATACCTCAGCCACAGAACACCTATGTGTTTGCACTGTGTAATAAGTGAGCAATACATGTGCCCATCTGAAAAGGCTATCTTGGGGAACAAATCTCCCATGATGCAGTACAGCTCCATGATGCAGCATAATTACAGTATATAGCAAAGGGGAGATGAAGATCACACAAAAATGCTTAACACAAAGCTTGTTTGTAAAGGTTTCTTGTAAAAGAGAGCTACTCACAAGACAGATTAATACAAACTCAATAGACTGCCTATGGCTGTGGTGCATGAAGGACGAAAGAGAGGAGGAGGAACTGAAAGGCACAGTTTGAGGAAGAAAATATCAGAGGTCAGCAATGACCCAGAGCTGGAAGACGGTTTGGGAAGTGTGGAAAAGTAATTGCTACTGAGCAAATGCAGAGCACAACCCCAGGTGCATCAGACATTGCTGACTTGGCTATGATAAACCAAGATGGGACAGGGATGCTCCTCGGCCTGTAGTACAAGTCACATTCAAACAGCTGATCTGAAAGAACTAAACATTACATAGAAATCCCAACTGCAGACAAGTGTTCTCTAGAAGACCTTGCTAGGAGAGACACATACATATACGTTTTTCTTATACATCCAACAACGCAGGAGTTGTGGTCTCTGTATTTATGCATAGTTAGCAATGGAACATACTTGTGTGATGATGTTTAACTGACATATTGTAACACAATCACCAGGCAGAACAGTTAACATACTCTGTCACAAGCTGCATTTGCCCACAGAAGTGAGATTAGCTCATTTCCAAAGAACAAACTTGACAATAGACACTGAATATGGGTTTCTCGGTATTGCCAATCCTTCATGTTCAAGGCAACATAGGTCACTTTCAGGAGGTCAAGAAATAGGCTTAGAAACTCCTATGTTTTTAATGTAGTACAATTTTAGAGATTTGGAAACTAAGGCCAGAAAGGATAATCAGATCATCAGCTCTGACCTTCTCTACATCACAAGCTATACTGCTCCAGCCAGGTACCCCCCCAGCCACCTCATGAACTTGTTCCTAGTTGTAGCCTGTGAGGTACCCTCTCAAGGTTTTCTCTTGTTTTGAAGTCAATGCTTCCAATTTCTAATTTCATGTTTGAAAGGTCAATCATACTCACTTAGTATACTTCTGTAATTCAAAATTTCAATTGCTGTTGTAATTACCTTGTTTATTTTGATAGCCTGGGGGCTAGAAATGTACACCAAAGAGTGAAAGTGAAGCTTTACACCCTATTACTTGAGTCTAGAATCTGGGGTTTTAAAAAAATCCTCTCAGACTAAATATTGTAGCCTTTGATGAAATCATGAGAATTGACAGTACTGTATCCTTTACTGTTCATCTTATACAGTTTGTGAATGTCATTATCTTCCACGAGAAGGTCACTTTGTAATTACATATGCATTCACATACAGCCTGGAAATATGTGCCTGTGAAACACAACTGGAAGCGATTGGGGATGAAAGCTTGGTCAACACTCCTTAATCAAAAAATGGTGTGTACAGAACTTCCCCAAAACCCCTTTGAAGTATCCAGAGAAAGGAAAAATTCAGTGTAAATGGAAGATCTTTTAACGCAATGTGCAGAAAGAATCTTTCGCTGGAACTAGACTGGCTAAGCTTGTAGCTGAAATAGTGAAATTGAACAAGAGTTAAAACATAGAAATCCTCTAGGAAAACAGGAAATTCATATGGAAGCCTACTTTGCTGGGCATGGCACCCTTTGGTTAGCCCTTTCCTCAGAGCGCTAACCTGACTGTTCCTGGTGGAGCGCAGAGACTGAGTTCAGGGAGCCACTGCATGGTGCACAAAGTGGGGACTGGATAGAAATTTAAAAAGAAGTATTTACAGGTCTGTAAATTCTCAAAACGGAAAATACAAAACTGCATTAGATCTGGGGTAAAAGAAAAGAATCCTGCCTTGAAAAACTGCAGATTCCCTCTGTCTGTCTGATGGGAAGCCTGACTGTGTGCAAATGCAAGGAAACAAGCTTGCTGCTCCGAGTTTAAAAAGACTGACAATTTTCTGCCACAGTCCTACCAAAATTAGGTACAGAATCCAGCAAGGGCCAATTTTCTTGCTAAAATGTTTGCTATTGAGTTTGCATTCAGGTAAAGAACAGCTAGAGAAGAGGGGAATAAAACCAGCAAATGAGTTTTCTTATAGAATTCATTTCACTACTATTTCACTCCACTCATGTACTTGTATCAGTCAGCCTGATATATAGAGCTGCTGTCTAATGTAACCCACTGCTCATCTCTCTCTCACCCACAACACACATGTACTCACACTCCCCTCTTCCTCCTCCAAGGACTGCAGTGCTTTCAACCAGAGAAAAATAATAATAATAAAAATAGCAATAATTAAAAAAATCTACAGTATTCACTTCCTTTTGGTATATTACATCGGCATTTTCTGTACATGACCCAAGAGCTCCCTCTATTTACACAGTGATATGGAAGGACTTGCTGTCCGGAGCCCGGTTCTCCTGGCCTTGAGTGGGGAATTTAAGCCCACCTTTCAGAGTTCTTTCTCTCTTCCACTTTTTTAGCAGCATTATGTAAACCTGTAAGGGGAAGGGGGGCTACTTTGAAGGTTTCTTGAGTCTGCTCCCTCTTGCCCTTCTCCTGGGGAGATGGCCGGCAGCATCTGCCCAGTTAGCAGCTGCTGTTTTTGAATTCACCATTCTCCGTGATGGAAAGCTTGGTGGGATTGGTGGGGGAGATGCCATTGCGGACTTGCATGCTGTAGCGCTCCTTCACCTGCGTCAGGGCACTCATCAGCCGCGTGTTGGCAGAGTCCAGGGACATGATCCGCTTCTCCTGCAACAAACATCCCACAAAGTCAGAACTCCTTCAAAAATGAAATTCCTTTGCCCCACAAGCCTGCTTTATGGGGAACTTCCAGGACCTGGGGTGATGACAGCATCTTCAGATGATTTCTAGACTGAGGCAGCTTGTCTAACATTCTCTGATAAGATGGGATGTCTGCCTCTTTCTGTTTTCTTGGGTAACGTGGCTCCTAAGTGCCACAGGCCCTCCTGGCCTTTTCGCTCGATGGAAGGGGAGAGTGAGTCAGTTACATTGTAAATTGATCCAGTCACATGGGCTTTATCCAGACAGCCTCCAACCGAGGCAGATGGAAATGCAGCATTTGGGAGCAGGGATGGAGGGTGTTGGTGTTAATAACAACAATAGCCAATTTATTATTCTTTTTTTTTTTAAAATGTGTTAGAAAAACAGAAACAGGCAGCAGAAAATAAAAGTGGTGGAGTTTTATCTGGCAGAGGAAAGTGCAAGTGGTATTTAACAGCCATTGTCTCTGTGTTTTGGATGGAGTGTGCTCAGAATAAACTCATGGTATGCTTGAAATAAATAAAAATAAGCAGGTAATGGCAGCCTGCAGTCACCAGCAGGAATGAGGGTGCAATAGCAACATAGAGGAAAAGCAGCCAAAAGCCAAAACTAAGAGGTTATTTGAGGTGAAGGGGAAGAGGGCAGCATGGGTGGAGGGGGAGATGCCATCGACAGAACACAAAGAACAAACACTGAACACACTGCTCCTAGACCCATTCCAGCTCAGAGAGGCTCCCGGGCTCCGCTGAATCCAGGGTTTGCACATGCTTGTTTTGATTCTTCTTGCACAGAAAGTGCCAGCCTCCACTTTCAGCAGAAAGCTGAAGGATACGCACTAGATTGATAAAAAATAAAAGCCCCATCAACAAAACCCAGCCTACCAAGAGCTAGATTATCTGCAGTGAGATAAAGCACTGGGGGGTCAAGCCAAAGAGTTGGTGGCACGATTAGAAATGATAATTTTCATCTTCCCTCAAAACAAAATATAAAAAATCCAGCCACACAAAGCAGCAACAGAGCTGGCACAAGGTAAATGTGCTCTCCCTGCCATCAGCTGAATGGCTTTTCTATTTGAGAAGGAAAATGTCTAATTTACTGGAATGAAAAAAGCTGCCTGCAGAACTCTTCCCAGTCCAGCCCATTGAAAAACAAAATGGAAGGAAAAATGATGCACAGAAGGCACAAACACTGAGGGGTAATTCAGACACACTACTCAGGAGACCCAAGTGCTACAACAGCCCCTTGAGATCTTGAATCCAGAACATCAGCTCTGTGGCAATGTTTGCTTTTCTCAGTGGGCTTCCCCATAGGGTTAAGTGTTAGGGTGCAAAAACAAAGCAGAATTTAAGTACTGCTTGTATCACAGCCCTGAAAAGGCCAAACTCTGTATAGCAGAGCATATGGGGGAGGAGGCATGAGAAATCAACAAACAGCAAGGCAGGCTATAGCCTGCCCTAGCACTTCCCTGATCCAATTAATATAAGCAAGGAGAACAGACAATGGAGGAGTTAAAAGCCTTAGTCTTTCCTCCCATGCTGAAATAAATCCTGCTTTAGCAGAAATGTGTTCTTCAGCAAGTTAAAGCTCCTCCTCCTTAGACATTTCACCTGGAATATATAATTTAAAATTAAAATTTCTTTCCAAAGAATGTAGCTTTTCAAAGAGTTAAAAATGAAAGGCTGGTTATTTTCTGGCACTGATGAGCGCTCACTATGCCAGTTTGCAAAACAGCTGGAAATCTACACTTGGAAAATCAGTGTTAGAACTGTGAGCTTAGTGAGTAGAGGCATCTTCTCACTCAAAGGAAAAACCATTTAACATGTCTCTAACACACATGAGTTGGGCACAGGGAGTGGGAGGAGCTGGAATGGGTAGGAGGTCAGTGCACTGGGCCAGGACTGGGTACTGCTCAGCTAGAGAACTGATTGGGTTTACTTGCCTGTTTGAATTATCTCATCCCCATTTATGACCTGTAATTTAACACAGCGGAGATGTCACTTGCAATAGCAACTGGGCTAGTACTCTTTGCAGCTCCGCTGCTCCAAGGAGTGAGTCAAGACAAGACTTAGCCCCTACCCAGTCAGGGAGGCCCAGAGCCAGCCTCTGGAATGAACCACAGTGCACACGAGGCACTGCCCAGAGCCAGTGTGAACGGCACTGATACCGAGAACAAGGCTGTCCTTGTGCATCGGCGCAGTACTGGCTGCTGCACCTGACCGTAAGACAAAAGAGCAAATCCTGAAAAGCATCTTGTGCCGATGTAACTAAGCACAAGAAGCCTGGGTTACTGATGTTTCCTAGCAGCCATTTAACTCTTCAAAGCAGGTGTCATAACCTGGGTTCCAACTCCACTCCATAAAACTCACATGAAAAGGACCTTTATTTTCTAGCTGCTGCTCTATCCTTTTGCCAGATGAATCACAGGCTAAGAAAAATCTTCCAAATGCAACTTAGAGGGATTGCTACAGAATTCAGCAAACAGCTGAGCTCCTCTGGTATGCCTGTTCTGAATTTTTCACCAGTTTCCTCTTCTGCTCAGGTACCCATGACAGAGCAATGACAACTAAGCTTCCCCCATGTACTGACTGACATTGAAGCAGTTAAGGTTTGCTGACAACCTTGCTTGCCCAAGTAGCCAACAGGTACTTCAGAAGAAAAAAGTGCCAGATTAAAATAGGAATCATTAATTCTACTGTTTTGATACTGCTTTTTTCCCCAACAATTTCCAGTGCAGGTGATAAATGCTGCATCATTTGATCAAGTGTGATCAAAGACCACACCTTTCCAGCCCTGAGGGTTTGAAGCTTTCACAAGTCAGCAGCAGCCCCCTCTGCCAGCTGCTGACACAGAGCGACCAGCCTGGCCCACTAGTCTGTAACCTCACACTGATGCTGAGAGCCTGCTGGCATAGACACCTAACAAAGGCAAAGGTAAGTTTCTTACTCAGTCACAGTCTCTCAAATCCTCCCCTCCAAAAATCACTTTTTGAGTTTGCTCAGTGCCTCTTTCACCTTCTTGGGACAGATGAGAAAGGCATCACCTCCTTCAGAAAACAGGCTGCTCTTTGGATGAGCTGTCATTCCATCAGTGTAACAGCAAGATGCCCTGACTGTGCCTATCTCCAAAAAACAGCCCTCTCTGATCAGGCTGGAGACTGCTGTACTGTTTCCCCACCACTAATAAAAAAAATACAGTGACTGACTGCATTCCTGTTCATTCTCCAGCATTGCACTCTCCCACTTTACATTTCAAGTGCAAGTCTTCACAAAAAGGATTTACTCTTGAGCTGCATCTAGCAAGGGTAACTACACAGGTCTCTCCATGTAGAGTATCTTTCACAATAACTAGGAACTCTACATGGTAGAATTCCAGTAGGATTTTCTTCTTATTCTGCAAGGCTAGGTAGCAGAAGTGCCATGTTTTTGTACACAAGTGATTTATTCAGATTAGATGGCATGGACCCAAAACCATAGCTTTCATGAACAGTCTTTCTGGAGAACCGTGGGAATATGGGGAGAGGTATCAGGAAAACCAGAACTTTTCAAATTATCAAAAAGAAATCTGCTATAAGCGTGCCCTCAGTGTTAGGAGGCTTTGACAAACTTTTTCTTTCTTTTACTTCATATATTCCTTAAAGTTCCATGTGAGCTCAAACATTGCTATTATTGTTGGCCATTCAACAGGAAAAAACGCAGGCAGGTATGCCCTTTTGTGCTCCCAATGCCTACACTCTAATATGGCAGTACCATCTTTAACAATGTTCAACTGAGGCTCCCTCTTCCCACTCCTCTCTGTGTACAGAAACAACCTCCTGAAATAGCTTGGGTTATTCCTGAAACAGGTCATCTTCTTAAGATAATGTATTAAGGAAAGTTTACAGTTGGAACTACTGAAAAGCCCAGAAGCAGGAAAGAGGTCCTCCAAATGCAAATATCACAAACATAACATGGCAGGCAGATATCAAAACAGTCTCAGGTTCTGTTGTACAAGCTTTGCTCTCTGGGATCAGCACAGACACAGAAGAAAAGCTGAAATGATCCCACACAATACAAAAAACATGCATTGCCCCCTGGGCCCCACTTTCCACGGCTAACTTGTGTTGTCTGAGGCAAGCACTGCAGGTTTGTGGCAAAGTGGGCGTTCCTCCAGGACTGACGGGGACAGTCAGATGGGGTGAAATGCCACATATGACATTATACAGGGCAATGATCCATTGCAAGCATTCTCTTTTCTTGACTTGAACGTTCAAAGCCATGCTTCTAGCTTGCATAGCTGAGATGCATGCACATGGCAATTAAACTATGCTGGTATGAGGCATAGCTTTTCCAGAGTTCCCAGGCCCACACTTGGAACAATGTCTACACAATGCGACATTATTCCTTTACCCAATTGAGATCTCACAAAGTTGAAAATGTTCTGGAGAAGTGATCGGTCCTGTGATTTGTTGTCACGCTGTCTCAAAGCCTCGTGTCACACAGTGAAGTTTTCATTAATTAAGAAACCCAATTCTCTCCTAGAAGGTGGCAAGTCACATGTGCAACACAATGGGCCAATACTGGCTTGGGAGCTAGATAACAATGCTGGGGCAGGAGGATAGGGGAGAATAATGGGTTCTATGAACAGAACATTTGGTTGTTTGAGATCCTGAGCTCCTTACCTGTGCATCAATAATTTTCTGCTTTGCATCAATGACAGCTTGCATCTCTGCATGATCCTTCTTCAGCTCTTCTTCAACTGCCATGAGTCTGATGAGCAAAAAGAGGTACACATTAGGATGGTTTAATACTATTCCAGAGTGTTTCAGGTGCTCCGGCATGTTGGTCTGACTTCTCTGATTATCCTGGCTCTGCAAGAGGAGAATTCTGCTGCGCATGGAAAAGCTTATCAATCCGTCTGATACTCTCAATCACCTAACCTTGTTATTCTCAAAATGGACATTGCCAAAAATGCAACTCTCAAGAAACTGTTGTCTGCCTTGAGCACATATTCCAAACAAAGCAAAAAGACCTGGTTTAAGTACAACAGAGACCAGGGTTAAAAATCCCTAAATACTTTCCTTCACTCTCCTGGCAATGTGGGGCAAGTTTCCACACATGCATCCCTGTTTCCTCATCTGTAAGATAGGATGGTATCAGTCCAGAAATGTTAAGAAGCCCATGCCACTACCTTCTTTAGTCTCAAAGAGAACACATGACACAAGGGTGCTGCTTGACCCACACAGTCCCAAACTTTCCAAAGCCTCACCTGCTGATGATACTTTTCATTTGGCTGTCTTTCTCTTCCTGTTGCCTGCGCAGTCTCTCCTCACTGTCTTCCAGCCTAGACTTATACTCCATCAGCAGCTTCTGCATTTGCTGCTCTTGCACCAGGAGACGCCGCTCATACTCCTCCAGCCGGCGACTTGACACCTTCAGGCGCTCCTTCAGCTTTGCTATCTCTTGTTCATACTGCAGATGGAAAGAAAGAAGGAAAGAATCAGATGCAAAGGAAAAAGGAAAAGATCAGATCATTATAATCTGCTGCTGCTGTTCAGAGAAGGGCATGCTTTTTCCATGAAAAATAAATTGACAGAAGTAAAAGAAATAAGCAAGCAACTGTGGGTAACCACAGGCGAGGAGGACACAGGCTCCCGCTGAAGGCATTAAGCTGTTCACACGCTGTAGGAGGTCATTCTGTAGCACAATTTAAGCAGTCAAAGGGCTCTGAAATGGCTCCACAGCCCTGACCACTAACATGCCCAGTTACTCCAGACTCATGCAGTTCCCAGACAGAAGCTCCTAATAGCGCTCAACTGAGGTGACCAAACTTACTAAACAAAACAAAACTTACTAAACAAAACCAAACTTACTAACAAAAACAGGCTGGTATAGGACCCAAATAACTCATTCTTCAGCACCTAATCAAGGCATGAAACCATGTGTGAAGAGAGAGCAAATCATTCACTACAGAATAGAGCCTGTGAGTTTACCTGGCTGAGGTTCTGTTGTTCTACTTACTGTGTGGACAATCACTTCTGCAATAGTGCAATGGATCTCAACATATTCCACTTTTTTGGGGGTTCATTCACCTTTCCTAACAATCATGTGTTCCTGCTTCTTGTCCACCGAATGTCCTCCTCCTCACTTCCTGCCTTCTCAAAATACCAAACCTCTTACAAAACTTCATCACCATAGCAGCGTATAGATGTAACTGTATTTGAAAAAATGGTATCTACTCCCGGATATAAATATGCTTAAAAAAGAAAAGATCATGAATGTTTCTGTGTAGCCCAGAAACACTGTACTACCTAGATGACAGGCATTTGGCTCAGGTGAAGCCCAACATAAAATTTTAATGCAACTACTGATGATGACTGAATTGCATTTTACATAGCTTTGTACAACCACTTAGCATATCCTCAGCTATACTCAGTTGGGTTAACAATCATTATTTTTTTTTAATGGAGTTTAAAGATCACTAAAACACTTTGCAAGCATAGCAAAATGGCAGTATGCTGTAGCTACAGTGTTGTCATAAAAAATAATGACTTGAGCAGGATCTAATATACTTAGGCAGTGTGACTCATGATGCACTTAAGTGCCAAATGCCAGCCTGTAGCATACAAACTCTCAGCTATGACAGTTTGCACCCATTTGACATGCTACAGCCTGTACGTAGGCTAATCTACTGTATGGAATACTGTATTACAGATAAGTTTGACAGCAAGTACAGCAGGAAGTTATGACAATACAACCTGTGTTTGAAAGCACGACTGTCACAGCAGCTCCTGAAAGCCATTCTGAATTTAGCTGTAGGGTGCACAGGACTCAGTGGCAGCCCTTGAGCTGGCTGCATACAGAATAAAATCTACCTTCTCAGCATGCTTGACTTCATCTGGATTCTGCTCTGTGTCCTCCTCTACTTCTTCATACTGTCCATTATTGAGAACCCATGCAGCTGTCCTTTCCACTGGTGACATTGTGGCAGAGTCCACAGGTGACTGAACCTGTAGCAGAGATACCTGTAAGCATTTTTCAGAGAAATCACATACAAATCAGCCCTAAAATACAGTTTATTTGGAGGAGAAAAATCACCATGAATCTGTCAGTCTCAAAGAATCCCCCAAACCTCTCCTGCAGAGATACTGCATCCTCCCTTGACTTTGGGAGCACTTCCTTGAGCCTCTCTAAAACCAATGCACTTTAGAAATTTTTCTGCCTAAGTTAGTTTCTCTCTGGAAAAGTTCTTGTTTCCAAATCCTGTTCACACCCACCCTCTGCCAGATTTTCAGTAGAGCTTTCTCAACCTGTGATTTCTCTCACAAAGAAATCAGAGCGACAAAGCTTCACTTGCAGCCTGTTCAGGTAAGACAGACTGGTTTCTTTGGAGTACTGAGGAGCTTGACTTGGGAGCAGCTTTCTCAGCCAGGCTTGGCAATAGAGCATGACTTGGATATGAGACAGCACAGCAGTACTTAAAAGTGGCAAAGAGGTGTAACATTATCACCGTAGTGCCTATCAGATTTAGATGGTATGTTGTAGCATATACACCCAGACAAGGCTGGGAAAGGAAGTCAGGGCCCGTAGTGCTTACTAGAACTGTAAAACATCATCAGAGGCTATCCTTTTTAAGGGAATCTGAAAAAGAAGCCAAGAAAAGAAACAAGGAACTCTGCCTGGCTGGGGAAAATATGGCTTGTTATAAATTCCAAGCAATTTTCATGGACAAAGACAAGTTTATAAGAACAGGAATTAGCATAATTATCCCTGAAAGAGCAACACTGTCTTAACTTTTTGAGAAATGTGAAAGATCAACTTCCCTCACCCCAACTATAGTTTCTTTTTGTGCTCAAGCAGCTCTTCAGCTCACTGCCTCATTTCAGTATTATACCAAAGTGAAACATATTCCCTGGCAGAGGGATTTGAGGTCTCAGGAGCTCTATATGGGAGTAACAGCTTCTTTACATGACTAGGCAGGGATCATGTCAACCTCCATTTTTGTTTCTCGTGTTCATGAGGACAGGACTGGTGCACGCTGTGTACACCCTATGGCAGCTCTGGCCAGAGACTCTGCTTGCAATGGCTCAGCTGTCCTGAGCAGTGATGAAGACTCCAGCACTGGAAGAATCCTCAGGAAGAATGGGTATAAAGGCAAAGGAAAGGAGTAGAAATTAGGCAAAAATCCCTAGATTTGGCAGAGATCTTTTTGCTAGAAGGAAGCCTTCAGAGCAGAAAGGCTAATAGCCACTTTCAAGTGCAGTGTGTCAGCCTGGCAAAGTTCCTTAGATTTTTTTGATGGTATTTGCTGTCAGGCAGCCATAGCAAGAGAGACTGTGAAGTGTGTGTGTCCCTGCCACAGGCCATTCTTGAAGGTAAATACTTTGGCTCTGGGAATTTGCTGGAGAAATTAGGAACAGCTATGGATGAACAGTGTCATTGTTCACTGGAGTTATGGAGGACTAAGATAGCAGAAGGGTGACCATAACCTTCATCACCAGCCTTCTAACAGACTGCTGATCAGTGGCAGACCTTGCCAAATTACTTTGCAAGCTGTAGGACAGAATATTCTCAGCAGCCAAATTCTGAAAGCCTAAAAAGACCAAGTGGATTGCAAGCACTTCACATGCTAATGGGTTATGAGTTACACTCTAATAAAGGGAAAAAAAAAAAAGAAAAAGCCTGCTAGGAACATATATTAATTCCCCTCTATGCCGCTCTTCCAGAGGAACAAACTGACATTTCTATTCCCACCTACCTACTAAATGGAAATGGAAGGCAAAAAGTGACCTCTCCCAGGAAACAAAGGGCCTAGCTCTATATTCAGAAACAAATGGGACTTGTAGAGAACAGAGTCTAATAATTATAACGCCCACAAAGCATGCCTAGAGAGAACATGCCCAACTTCACTTTTTTCTTTTTCTTTCAAAAATAAGAACAAAATTCCACAACACAATTTGCAATTAAAAGGATGCAATGGAATTTGCCTCAAAAAAATTTTGGCCACTCCATTTGGCATACTTCAAGACATTTCTCAAGGGTGTGGGGAAGTAAAGAACAAATTGATTCATCTGAATAAAGTAGGAGCAAGTACTCTAATGAATCCAGTAGAAATAATTAGTATGGAAAGTAGAGTGGAAAAATAAGTGAAAGCACATTTCCTGTAAGAGAGGAAGGAGACTGCCCTAAAGCCAGTCATAGTCACAGGCATCTATGAAGCTGAATGTAAAAAGTAGCTAGAGGAGAGTCATTGTGTTGCTACGCAAGCAAAGGTAAGTGATTTACTTGGAGGCAGTTGGGTCATCAGCAGTCTAAGATGAGCAGAGCCAGAGGTTTGCAAACAGCTAACTGAATGCTTCTTGTACATACACACTGTGCAGAAGCCAACCGAGTAAGGTGTATGCACAAAGACTGGAGACGTGCCACCTCTACTTTCCCCTCTTTATCCTAACATCTTTGATGTAAAGCCTTCTTTGTGATTTTGTGTAGACACTTCTCACAAGAAGCCTTGAGGAATGACACCAGCTCCCTGAGGATTTTGGCTAGCACACTGCACAGAGCCATACAATAAAACTCATCAGATCATTTAATACAGGTTTACACTGGATGCCTGAGAAATGCAAAGGGAGTTTATCCTTCAAATTTATCCTTGTTACTCGCCTAAAACATTCCTACCACCTCCACACTAGGCTTAGTTGTATTCAAAATACTTCACCTACCAACCCCTCTACGCCCAAAAACACAGGCTCCAAAGGACAAACATATGCACTTCAAATAATGTGCAATTAGTTTTTTTGGTATTACTAACTTGGCATATTAAGCTTTGCTTTGTGATTCAGTGTTTCTGTTCTCCTTGTACTTTAATGAACTTGAGGTATCAAAGTAATTTTGAAGCCCTGGGTTACCAGGCATCATCGTCCAGATTCTCTTCCTTACATCTGTAACATTCCGGACTTGGCCAAGAAAGCTACACCAACAGCGATACCAGTAAAATCTTTGGCAGACGAGGAGCTCATGCTGGCAACTAAGTTCTTCTGCCAGCTTTAGGTTACAAGTGTTCCCCCTGCATAATCATGTCTTCACCATAGGTTTTGCCATCAGGGCTACATCAGCAAGGAGGATCATAACCTCCTACTCCTTGCGGATATACCTCCTCCAACAGCATGGTGCCGTCCCAACCACAGGGGCTGCAGTTTTCTGGAGTGCAAGTCCTCACTTGTGTCTGTCTGCAGATTAGCATCTTTCATAGAAAGTCTTGTGGAAAGCAGGAGCTTAAAAAACTTCCTTCTGTACTAGGTAAGGTTAATCAAACACAACCATGTTTACCCTCCCAGTGACCACAGAAGAAAACACTTACCCCCAAGGAACAGTGCGGGTGGCGTCTTCAAGAGCCTCACCTTGCCCAGCTGATAAGTCTGAATGCACTTACATGACATTTTTAAAAACAACCACCTTCCCTTAGACCTACAGACTGAAACATTTTCTACCTTTGTTGTAGTACCAAGCATTTAAATACTCATTTTCTATTTAACAGTAAACTAATTTAGGAAAAGATTTTCATACACAACTCACAACAGGATTTTTTTTTTTTAAAGGTAAAGGAATGTTGGCTTTTTGACAGGAAAATCTTGATTTACAATTGCCCATGAAGAACTGATAAAGTGCTTCAGGAGTTGGTACATATAAGCACTGCTTTCCAGCAAGTGTTTGCATTATTCATAGTTTGGGGTGATTAATCATAGAATCATAGAACAGTTAGGGTTGGAAAGGACCTTAAGATCATCTAGTTCCAACCCCCCTGCCATGGGCAGGGACACCACTTAATGAAAAAGAAGTACTTATTTGGGAACCAGCAATAGATTGTTGCATTATGGTGAAACACAGATTTCTCCACACTTAAGATAACTGTACTTACTATTTTGGCAGCAGTTTATGATATTTTCTCTTTGTTTATTTCTCTGGTTTTACGTAGCTATCCTTTTAAATTAGCACCACAGGGCAAATGCAGTCTCACGTGGCAACCTTAGCTACAATTTAGAACAAAGCTTCTTCTATTCGTTTTATTCAGGGAAATTTTCAAGTTTGGTTTCTTTCAGCAGGCAATAGAAAACTTTATTTTTTTTTTTTTAATATTTAGTACAAAAGCATCCAAAAATAACAGGTAGGCTAGGCTTGCCAAGCTTGTAAGGGTAACAAAGCATGACTATTCCGTACACTTGCTACTGACCACTGACTTAAAGTGCCAGTACTCTTGTTCAACTCAATTCAATCCAAAGGTCAAAAGCTTCGAAGCTTGACGCACCAATCAGCTAAACTTCAAAGCAGAAAGAATGCTGAAAAAGGCTTTCCTTACCTGCTGTGTTTGTTGCCTCTGAATTGCCCTCACCTTTGGGACAGGGCTCTCTCTAGAGGATGAGGACTGTTGCCGGGACCGGCTCCCATTCTGAATGGGTTCAGTCACCATGGCCCCGGACACTCCTGAAATGCTGCCTGTGCTCCGCAGGGAAGCACTGTGAGGCAAGGACTGCGGTGCTTTGGCCCTGGCACCCAGTCCAGCTTGGTCCATTTTGCGGATCTGTGCTTGGCTG
Organism: Psittacula echo; assembly: GCF_963264785.1. NCBI lineage: Eukaryota > Metazoa > Chordata > Aves > Psittaciformes > Psittacidae > Psittacula > Psittacula echo. The sequence continues at coordinate 23,324,095 of NC_137740.1, forward strand.
CTGCTGTTCTGGCGGGGCAGTGCAATGGGGACGTGCTTGTCTGGGACCGTGTGGCGCCGAGAGAAGTCCTCGCTCTGCGTGCTGCGCTTGGTGAAGTCCTCCATGCTGCTGTTGCTGGGTCCGCTAAGTTTGAAGTCTTCACTGTTGCTTCGGCTCTGGGAGCTGGCAGTGCTCAGGTTCTCCAAGCTAGAGTCCACAGAGGCCTTCGGCATTGGTGGGGTTGGGTTGTTGAGATGGTAAACTGGGTTCTGGAATGACAGAGGCTGAAGGCTGCCCTGTTGGTTCAAAGCTGGGTGCAGAGGCCTTCTCACCTGGGGAGCACTCTGGGGTGTGCTCTGGGTTTCCCACAGCTGTTTGATGTTTGCCACCTGTGTGACAGAGAGCTGGCTGCCAGCTAAGCGCAAAGGCACATCATGCATAACAGAAGCATGGTCAGTGTGAGCTGTGTGAGGGTCTTGGAGGTCCATGAGAGAGATGCTGCGTCCATTGGGCAAGATGCTTTCCCTTTCATCCTTATCTGAGTAAGTCATGCTCTGGGTGGATGCCTGCTGAACCAACAGTAAGGTCTTGCCCCTAAAATATCCATCTACATTTTCCTGGGTTGGAGACTTCAGCTTATGCAAGTCACTGTGGAGCAGAATGGAATTTGGTTAATTTTTAAGCAGACAATACCCTTAGAATCTGTCCCAGAGAAGTCTTTCCACCTCATTTAACCTCCTCCCCATCTGAAAGCTTCAAGGAACCAGATTTCCTTTTATGAGCTCTTTGTGTTCAAGTCAGAACACACTCTTCCTTAATTACCACTTATCTTTGAGAATTACATTTGATTCAAGGAGTGCTTCATCTTCATATTTTTTACAGGTGAAATGCAAACCATTCCCATCAAATCCTCCCCCCTTAGACACTTCTGTCTTCGGCAAGACTTCAGAGCAGTTCAGATCCCATTTAACCCTTTACCAGCATCATGTATTGTTGGGGTCTGAAAATTCAACAGGAGTTGTGTGAAGGTACCTGCAGATCTAGATGTAAGCTCAGAATGCAGACACTTCCATGTAAGAGAACTGGCTCTCATACCTGACAAAACCAGCCCTCATATCTCAGACAGAAACTACTCTAAGACCACAGTATCAAAGCTCTGTAGCAGTTCTGTCATGTCACAGCTTTTTGCTTCAGATTAACAGCTATTACAATATGCAGAATGCTGCACTGAACAGAGGAGGGACTACTTTTGCTATTCTCCTGGTAACAAGTTCCACCTACAGCCCATCTTTTTTATTAGCAGTAAATAAGTGGTCTGATTGCCAGAAGGAAAGACTATGGCTGACTATGCATCCGGACACTCAGACTAGCAGTAAATTGCAAAACTGTGTTTTAGCAGCTGAAGTCATTGACCCCCAGAGACATGTTTGAGTCCTGAGTAAGCGAAAAGCTTCAGGTCTCTAGTGCTACCTTTTGTAACTCTTACTGGGACTGTGTATTCCCTGTGACAGAGGCCCAAGCTTCCCTTTCCTACAGCTGGCCTAGGCAGACAGCTCAGCTGACGAAGCACTCAGCCTTTAACAGGCTTAACAACCCCCTTATCCCACATCTTCCCTTGAGCTCTGGATGTTACATACCCATCAGTGGGGTCCTCAAATATCTTCTGAAGCCCTGAGGAGAGACTGCCACTGACGTTTGGACTAGAGCTGTGCTCAGTGAAACGCCTCAGCTGCTGCTGTATTGGCGTAGGGTTGGTCATTGATTTGGTGATATCAGCAAGAATACGAGGAAGAGGTCCCAGTTTTGCCACGGTCGCCTGTAGGAAGGAATTTTCACCCTAATTGGACAACAAGCACCGCGACATCCACCAGTTTTTTGATAACGATGCACAGAGGCGGAGGGGTGGAGGTGGAAGGAAGGAGGGTGGGTGGTTGTGTGCGGGTGTGGCAGGACCGTAATGCAGTGTTACGGAGCAGCGTAACCACGGCGACGAGATGGATGGAGGAGACGAAACGGGGTGCAGCAGACATTGAGGAAAGAAAAGGAAATAGAAAAGAAATTAGGATTGACCCCCAAAAATAAAAATCATGCTCAATAAAACAAAACTATTGCCATTCCAATGCAAAACTATCATGCAAAGCAAATTAAGTCCGGGGTGGGTGAGGTCAAAGTGAAAACTATTGTATCTATTCATTAAAGTGCATTCAAAGACTACACATTGAGCTAGTGGGGGGGCTTTCCAGGCAAAGGATGTCATGTGGTAAAGGAAATGCATGCCAACAGACAAAGGGATGCGGCATTCAGGTGGATCATGAGAGAATTGCAAGGGTTGAGGGAGATGGAGAAAGGAAAAGTTTTCATTTCGTAAGCTTTTTGCTTTTGGCATCCTACACTGATGCCACTTTCTGTAGCACTCTGTTATCAACAATTAAGGCATTCTTCCTACCTAAAAGTGAAAAATAACTGCATGAAAACATCAATGTTCCTCATCCCAACATTATCACATCAGCCTGGGATTGTATGTGTAGCTTCTGGTTCAATTACATGTTAGCTCAGTGTTGGCCAGGCCTAGGATAGGAAGAGCTGACCTTCCAGCAAGGAAGTCTGCTCATTCAGGCTCTGCATCTTTCTCCCCTCTTTGGTTCACTGCTGATTATTTCATCTAGAGGGCATCTTCAGGCTCTTGGGACTGCAGGCACAAGGGGAAAGTGCTGGAGGTTTAGAAAAAAGCAAAGCTCTGCTACAAAGACAATATTTTTTTCGAAGATATCCTTATTTTTCCTGTAAGCTGGTATTCAGTCAGTTTGGCTCCAAAGAAAGGTCTCTTTGCAGACACTTTCACATAGCACTTCTTCTGTGTCTATTAAAATCTCTGAGGTGACTTCTCTCATCATTTCCCAGTCATTACCTACAGTAAAGCAGGATTGCATGTAACTTTACCCCTCAATTCTCTTTTTAGCAAACCACTATACCAGCTGCCAAAGGACTGTTAGGATAGATCCATGCATCTAATCTACAAGAAAGGGCAAAGCAGATCTGCTTTGACAGTTTATCCAGGCCTGGCTCCTCCATCTTTTTGCAGACCAAGACATTTAAGACTGTTGCATTCAGAGAGCAGCTCACAGTAAGTAACACTAAGTCTAAAGATCCATTTGCAGTTCTAAAGACTGGAGCAGGTTTGTCTTCACCTGATGCCTGAGCAGCTTAGAGGGAGATGGCAGTGTGCCCTGCACTGGTGGGTTTACCCCACTTTGTAGAAAACAGGGGGGGAGGGGGTGATCTGGTCTTTTGAGTGCTCACTTTGCCTGTTTTCCTAAGGCTGCTGAACTGTCTTTACAGCTGACTTTGCTGCCTATGACATTTTGAATGTACACCGTGTGTATGTAGGAGGGAAATTGAAAAACAACAACATAAATTGTTATCAAACTAAGATTAACTAAGGTTAATATATATTGCCTTTTTGAGTCAAGAACATTTGAATTTACTCTGATGCAAAAAGCTCAGGTTTTTTTTGTTTTCTGTCTTAAATGATGTACTGCGAGAAAATAGATACCCAACAAATAACTGCTGGCAAACCTTAATGTAATAAAAATATTAAGAGTGCATTCTATTGCCATTCACCTCACCTTTCCAGTTTCAAAAGAAAGAATAATCTAAATGGAATATGGACAAAATAATGCAACCTCTAAAAGGTGAAAATTGAACAGTTCCAAGCACTTGTAAAAAATAATGACTCACAGCTCAGCTTTTCTGCGTCTTATCAACTACCTTTGCTATCAAAGGTTTTAATGGTTTTGCATCCTACAAAGCTAAGGAAGAACAAATGACTGCCATTTCTCCTTCTATAGCTAAATGGAAGCAATGTGTATTGTTGGTGGTATCTACTGCAATCAGCAGAACAGAATCTGGACAATATATATGACCCCAGCACAATACATGACAGAAAGCATCTTGCTTTTGTTACAGAATAAAACTGAGAGTAGATCCAGGTTTCTACATGACATCCTCTTGTATACTAAAAACTAATCTGAAGACTACAGAAATGAGAACATCACAGTAGACTTTGGATCAGGTCTTTCATGAAAACAGTCTGCCCGGCCAACACATTACTTCATCAGAGCTGGGCAAAGTAGTGTCTAGTGTGCAGCAAAGCACCTCCATTAGCATCAAAAAGGGCACTGCAATATTTTCATTTTCTATCCAAACACCCTCCCTTTTTCCAGCTCACTTATGAGAAAGGACTGGCTGCTCAGTGAATTCCAGGTCTACTTTTAAGTGCTTCCCTCTCCACCATTGAACACCAAACCTTCCTTGACGTGCTGCAAACTGTTTGCCCTTACTGCTGAAGCCCAACCACTTCACATGCCCCAATCTGAAATCATGGAAAGAACAATTGTGAAATACCACTGTCAAACATTCCTCTCATAAGCAATTCTCTCAAAATCAGGCTTCAGCTGCTCCCTTGATGTTTCCTAGTGTTTACTGTTGCTATGATACAATTGCCAGATTCACCCTCCTGGGCCTCCAGCCTGCTTTACCTTATCAAGTTGGGACACAACTTCCCATAGGAGGGAATGTAAAACTGAGAGCTCTCTGCCCAAGTCTATGTAGCCCTCAAATCCAGGCATGTTTGAGATGGTATCTGGATTAGAGATCTCCAGGAGAAAACGCTTCATTCCTCCCCACTCATGTTCCAAAAAGTCATTCATGAAGGCCATATATTCTTCCTTATTACCAAACCTGCAAGAAAACAGGGGATGGGGGCAAAACCCAGTCAATAATCTCAACACAAAATACAGAGTAGAAGTGCTTACAGTCAGTTACTTAAATGCTTAACTTTAAACCTGCCTTTCTAAAGATTTGTGCTGGGAGACAAAAAACAACAACAACAACAACAACAACAAAAAACCAAATAGGACAATTTAAGAGTTTCACTGCTTTCTTTGACTTACTTAAATACTAGTAATTCGGTGTTCATACTATGATCAAGGACTCAACACATCTCTCCCCCCTTCCCTTTCATCCTCTCTCTCTCCTTGCTTTTCTGCATCTCCTCCCCTTTAAGAGAAATGCCATGCCCTTTGTATCATTCAGATAGGAATTTTGGAGGAAAAAAGGAGGAAAATAGCGATCCTTGGTGGTAACAGGCTTTTTTTTCTTTTGAAATAGCATACACAGTGACATGCTAATGCATGGACTCTTCCTGGTCTTATACTGTGTCCCCTTTACTGAATTCAACATAGGCTCAAATCTGCATGTGAAAAAGAGAATTTATCTAGCTCAACACTGAGGTGTCTCAAGGGGAACAGTGCTCACAGATAAGTGAGAAATTTCCTCCTTCTCTAAAGCTGACTTCTGTTTGCCAGAGAATCAGCTGCCTGCAAACATGACTACCAAGCAGGGCTTTCCTTGCTCCATAGTAACCTGCAGTGACTTGCAGCCCTAGAGGCACAGATTTCAGTTTTACTGCCACCACTTACTTAGCAAAATTGGCGAGATTCTGAATGACTTTAGCAATAAGCGTGAGCGTGCGAGACGTTCGGTCATCAGGATACTCCTGCATGAGGCTGAAAAGGCTGGGGGACATGATAGCGGGGCACAGGAAGCGAAGGAAGAGAGAGGCACTGATCAGGCGTTCACTGATATCCTGCTTGCCCCTGCTCAGGCACTGCTGCTTCCAAGATGCAAATACCTCCTTCAGCTCACGAGGGAACACGCTAGAAAACAATAAACCAGGAAATAAAATCGCATGGATAATGAGATGCAAAAATTTGAACTGGTGACCAATCACCTGCAATAATTATATGTGAGAAAACATCATCGGCTCTTCCCTCTCTTCCCCCCCGGCCCTCTTTTCTCTCTATAGGGTAGGAAATGTCATTAGGCATCTATTCTTAGATTCCCATTTAATCCGGTAGTACTTAAGTACTCTTTAAAGCATGCCTTGCTCATATATGTTAAGTGAAACCATTTTCAGACACACTGATTTGCAAGTTAAGAACTTTGCTACCATGGAGCAAACAGGGTGTTAGAACATGAAAGACACACTGAACTGGTCTCTCTAACTGAACTTTTTATTTTGCTTGTCAAAATATCTCCCAATATTTTGCATGTGCTTCATCCTGAAGCAGAAAGGCCCTTCTATCACTCCTACTCAGAAACCCAGATTAATAGAAATCTCTCTGCCAACATTTCCTCCCTGTGATTTCCTGTTCAATTCTACAGATTTAAAGGGTCTAAAAGGTTTTTATACACATCAAAACTTTCAACTTTTTATTCCAAGTTCAAGCTAAGCTGTTATCTTCTCACTTTATTGACATTGAGTCACAGCTCAGTATGTGTTCCCTTGGCAGAGTATTTCAGCAGATGCTCCTGTCAGGTATGGTGTTTGGGACTGGAATACCTCAATTTGGGCAAAAGATCCACCTGCAATATGGTGTCACTCGTAGTCAGGTAGTCAGGAAAGGAAACTAAGTCAGTCTCAGAAGATAGATGGGTGCATGATATTTCCCCGTACTGCTGTTTTCTTGTCTTCAGAGAAGGAATGGGCACCCTCTAAGCAAATGACTTAATGGGGGAAAAGCGGAGGGAAGATGCCTCACCAGTAAGAATTGATAATCTTGCAGAAAGCCAGCTCACAACACATTTTCAGGTTGCTCTGATGATCTGTCAATTCATTGGATGAACATTTGCTGGGATCCACTTCACAGTTTTCATCTGACTCATACAAAGCCTTGATAAACTCCCCTGGACAAAGGGAAGAGGATGACAAACGAGGGTAGTTACATGAAAAGCCTTCTTGATACACCTTTAAATCCTGCTTATGTCTTTCCTTGGCAACTGCCTCTTCTGTTCCCTGTGTCTGCAATACAGCCTCCAGACACCAGATGTTGGGGATACAACTCCTTCCAGGTCTTTCAGAACAGAGCACTTGATGTGCCAGTTTAGATGGCAGGTGCCCATGGAAGTTTGGACTCCCGTGCCCTCGCCATCCTCAAATATAGGTACAATAACAGGATAGCTTTGCTTACAAACCCTGCAGACACTTCACTTGTAGCCTAAAGAACAGGATTTGACTTTATATTCAAATTGTATTACCAACTATAAAATTATCCACAGTCTTAGAAACGAAGCTGTGCTATTCATCTTCATAATTTCCACAGGAAATGCACTTGACAATGGTATTTATTTTTATTATTTCTAAATTTACATTTTCTTTAATTTTTTAAATATGTCACCTTGCTGTTGAATAAGAGTAATACTCAAGTGCTAGGTAGATACATCTAATTTTCTCAACCTCTTATTAACACCTTACAACACTTTTATAGTCTGCATCTTTCAAAATCCTTTGATTTTCTGTTATCCTTTTGTTACAGCATCAGAACAGAAACTGGACACGCATAAAACCAGATGAAGTTTCCTTTGACATACTGGAGTAAACTACCCACTAGTTCTTCTCCTACATATTAGCACACCAAGTGATTTTTAAACTCTTGTTGTTCACTAAGGAAAACTCTTTATTCATTTGCTTAATGATTCAATGTCTTTTAAGTTCATCTCCTCAGATGATCTTGCTGGCTCTGAGCTAACACCACAAGGCTTGTTTGTGCAAAAGGGTTTTTTGTCTTTGTTTTCATAAAAACCCTTAAACACCTCCCAACCCCCTCCCCAAATCTCAAGTCAGCAGTGTTCTTGCAAGCAAAGCAGGCAGCACATTTTCTTAAGCTTTTCTTTTTTTTGGTGGGGTCCAAAAAAATTTCTGCTGAGGGTATCAAGATGATTTCTTTGCAAAACTCTCACTTATATTGAGCCAATTCTGCTTTAACAGTTGTTTACTGAATAATTTTTTTTCCATAACATACTTGAAACTTAATCTTTGTGGTCTACAAGATCCAGGCTTCATCACATACTAAGATGTACTTACGGATGTATTAAATAGCTAACACCAAGCGTAATGTTAATCCTTTCAAAGCACATGGCATCTGAGCAAAATGACATTTAAAACCTGACAATGAATTAGATGGGTATGTTGTCATAAGCAACCCTGCCCTGAGCTACAGATGAGCTGGATGACCTTAGGGAGATTTTCCATCTCTCATGTCTATGATTTACAGTCTTATCACTCAGTGCTAAATGATATATATTAGAAGTCGTTAATTTTAAAATGTTTTTATGTAATTACTACACATTGAGGGGCTTGCAGTCAAATGTAGTATGCTGGTCCCACAGCTGATTGTTCAGTCTGCTGCAAAGCATAGCACAAAGTAACATGCTGCTCATTTCTCCACACCAGGTGAGAGCCCAGGACTGTGACTTATGCTCAGTGGTTCCACCCATGAGAGTAAGACTACCAGAAGAGGCTCATTACACTTAAGAAATGGCCAAAATGCGTATAATCACAGACTTCACTATCCTGACCCCTGAAGCACTAATTTAGCCAACTATCTCCTTGATGACTTGCCAGCATCAGGGATTGCTGAGGACAAGCAAGGCTGCTGGGAAAGCAAGCTGCCCTTTTTTTTTTTTCCTTTTTGTGAAAGGATGTGGTGTGGGACTTGGCTTTGGCCTGATCTTGTTCTCCTTGTATCAATTTCCAAAGCTTTCTTCATCCAAAAAACAACAGGGGGATGGGTGGCTCATTGTGCAATCATGGGTAACAAAGATTGTGTGGATTAGTGACATATATGCTTCACATTCATAACCCTTTCTGAAATCTTCACCTAACTGCATTGCACATAACACCAGACTCACTCCTGACACCACAACACTAGGTATTCGTCTCAACTTCTGCTGTTAAACTATGTGTCAAAAATCTGGTTTTTAAGCCTGTTCATATACCAGATGGAACAATCACCATTGCCCACAAATAAACCACAGTATTATAGCACTTCATCACAACTAGAGACGTAAAAGAAAGTTACCCAGAAAAACATAACATGGTGATACAACATTTAAGTGGGACTCAGTTGTATCAAATCCAGCTTGCCTTGCCTTGAATGCTACTTCTGCAGGCACCAAAGAGTACCTTCCTGTGTGTAGGAAGGGCATCAAGAGTAAGACAGCATGTATTTTGCCATATGGATGCTAAACACCTGGCTAAGCGCTGAGGCAGTTTCTTCCCATCCCACATTTCTAGATGCACAAGGCTTCAGTCATGTTGCAGACAGTTCAGGGTTAGTCCTTGCAATGCAGACAGGTGACAAACAGGCACTTTCTTACCTAGTGCATCGTGAAGATACTTCTGCCCTACCAACTTCAGGTATTCCTCAATAGCTTTGGTAGCAAGTGTGTTCTCCCTGAAGATCAAGACATCATGCTCCCCACAACGATCTACCTCAGACATCACCAAATCCGTCAAGAAGTCCTGAAGGAAAAGGTCAAATGGCAAGAGGTTATTTTAAACAGATTCGGTCATGCCAGGCTAACTGCAGAAGCCAAGAAGGGAGGATAAACAGAGAAGCCAGAAGATTACTGAAATAATTGCTCAGCCTGGGACAAGAGCTGCAGATGCTACATGTAGTATGGGCTAAGGAAATAGCTAAGGCTCCTCTAGGGCTTATTATACTTAAAATTATATAGATCACAAATTATAAAAGCAAAAATCTCTAAAAGAAAACCTTTACGGCCAAGCTTGTGTTTCATCCTGAGCAGAACCCTTCACCAGTTTATCAGTGGCTTTGTCTGCTGAAAGAAACTGTGATATCATATTTATCTTTTAATATTGAATATTCCATACAAACTTGGATTTAAAAATCCAGAATGGAAGTTAGACTAAGCGATAACTGTGACTTGCTGGTTCTTATGCAAACAGCAGCATCCCCCAACAGTCCAAAGAGTGCTGTAGTTCACTGCATTAACTACAATACAAAAGCCATAATGGACTGTAAGTGTATGAGTGTAAAATACACAGACCAAATTATATATGCTAAGTATAGTTCAAAAATACATTTAAAATATTCTTAGTTTTCAATCCATTATTGCTGTTTCTTTTCTGCAAAATTGGAGAGAATTATATTCACCTGGCACAAACTGGAAGTATTCGGCTGCATCACCACCAACATAGTGTGAACTAGAAATGTATCTTCTTAGCAGCTTTAGGTTATGGCAGCCTAAGCTGCTCAATGCTTCCAGTAAATAGAGGTTCAAACATTCAGGTGCTGGGAAGGGAAAGTTCTAATACTTAATTCATCTATCTGTTGTAGCTAGCACTGCAGGAATCCAGAGCCTATTTTCCAGCAGGATTTCAGCACAATCCTACAGAAGCTATCCAAGCTACCAGCTTCTCTTGAACAGACAACCAACCTTGTGTTCCTTTCACACAGTGTCACAGAGCACCAGAGGAGAACAGGGTACTGTGGCAGTACTACAGCTTGGTACTACTCACACACCCACTTTGCAGGCAGCATCCAGATAAATCCGTGTTAATGGTTCTCAGACTTTCCAAAGACCTACAAGATATTGTCCCACAATCTATTTTAAGAAACTGAGGCTCACTCCAATTGCTGCCTTGGAGAGAACCATCAGCATGCACCCAGAAGTCCTAATAACATCCCTGAGACTGCTGGGATCACCATTAACTGAGTATAGATTCCCCAAATGGCTGTTCAAATGCTGACCAAATCAATGTAAGCATTGATTAGCTGACTTAGCACTGAATCAACGATGGCATCCTGCTGCTCACTGTATCAGAAACTTATTTATAGAAGTAATTCCCCAGTTTACCAATCTCTTGCTTATTTATCTCTTATCCTGTATCATGATTTTAGAAATACAGAAAACATTGCTGAAGACTCAAGTACAGGCCCTAACTTTTCAGAACAACATTAAGTTAGTCCTCCTGCTTATACTTTGTATGCAGCATCTTTAATCTCTCTATCAACTCTTAATCATTGTTTGTAGGATGCCTAGCTATGTGCCTTCCTGGAAGATGCAATTGCTCAATTCTTTTCAAATATACTTTTGAGACCCTTTTCTCAGCCTTAACCCATCAAGTGCCTCCTGCTGTTGCTTATGGTCACAGGCTACCTAGTTTCTAGCTGAGGAGATATCACTGATCAGCAGTGAGAGGTAATCGTTTTGACAGGAGATGCCTGTTCTTACCTTAGCCCTGTTCTTACCTTAGCTCTCCCAGTGCTCTGAAGAATGTGCACCAAAGCACAAGCCATCTCTTCCTTGTTCCTTACACTGATCACAGGTTCTAGCACAGAGCAGAGCATAGTGTAGTTGCTGGTAACAAACTCTGCAAATTCTTTGTATTGCTCCATGGGCAAGATGGTGATGGTCTGATAACGGGACTTTATCCGAATGGAAGGTCCCCCTGATTTCCCTTTGTTGGGTGTAGGAGTGCTGACTGGGTACCATTTTTCCACAAATTGTCGACCGGTTACACTGGCCATGGGAATGTTGACCAGGCCTACGTAATTGTTCTTGTCCTTTTTCTTCTTCTTCTCCACATCCTTGTAGATGTGAACTGTGATGCTGTGAAGAGGTGGGAGACTGTAGAACTCAAAGTGCTCTCCCCAGAAAATGTTATCTGCTTTCGTTTTGCTGGTGGTGCGGGCAAAGAGAGTGTCATCAAGGCACAGCTCACAGAAGTACTTCTTCTTGGGGGCCAGGTCCTTTGCTTCAATGATCCAGAGACGGAGCACATTTTCAGCTCGACGGCAGTTGTCCTGTGCAGAATAAAGAGCTCAGCTTGGATTCAAAATCCCTAAAAATTGAAGATTTTGTCTTCTAAAGCAGTAGCAAAAGGCTGCCTTTTATGTCCAAGTTAGCGACAGAGTCAGAATTCAGAATAAGATTCTCTGATCCTCAGAACCTCTAGAAAATCAGACATTTTCTAAAACAGAGGAGAAGGGCTGTCTTTTGTATGCCAAAGGTGGGGACTAGAACATTTGTCTTCTTAAAATGCTCTATCTGAAATGCTTTAGAAAACGAACAATCCACACAGGAGCCCTTCAAAGCTGCTAGACTGGTGTGGCACACTGTATTGTTTACTCTTGTGAATAACTCTAAGGAAACTGTTAGCCTGTCCCTCAAAGGTAGTATGTGAACTATGAAGGTGACTTATCAGATATTTCCTGATCAATAACTTGACCCCCATTCTCACTCTGGCTCAAATTCCTTTTGGTCCTGTTTCCACCACCACTTCTCCCCCAGCTGTGCCCCTACAGTAAAACATGAAACCTATGAAGACATGTTCCATCCTTCTGAGGTACATGGTATCAAAAATCCAGTTTGAAACATCATAAGCAGAGTCTGGGGCAGGTATCAGAAAGCATGCTGACATGTGTTTAATTCATTAAAGGTTTGACCTACTGCATTTACTAGAATAGTACACAGCAGCTTTCTGCTACACTGATGAGTGGATGTCTCCCAAGACTAAATTAATTGAGGATGCATCTGTGGGAAGCCCTGGTACCTCCAATCATACCACCTCTATTCCTCAGTAACCTTATTTCCACAGTTTTTATTACCTTATTTGGCTGCACTGTCCTGCGTAGGTTTTCCATCCACTTGTCCCTCTCTGCTGCAGAGGAACAACTGAAGCATTTACTGCCACTGGAGTAGGTTACCTGGAACATATGAATGACAAGCTGAGTTCAGGCAAGCCTAGGAGACACGTAAGAGGCTGCAAAAAAGCAAGGAAGATAAGCAACGCTTGAGCAACAAAGTAAATACTAAAAAGCCAGGAAAACAATATGGAAGCCTAGAAGGCAGAGAGGTTAAAAGGCCCACAGAATGAAGAGAGAAAAAAACTCCTCAGCTCGAATTAATATAAGACTAAAGAAACATATGAGGAGCACCAAAAGCTTCTCTTAAAGACTTTAAAACAAGGCTTTAATCAACCAGTTAGGGTTTTTTTTTTTTTAAACACTTGTTAATTGATCCACAGCTATTAAACACTTGCAGTTTTCCCTGTTAAGCCCCAGAGGCAGATGATGCGGTTAGCATAAAGACCAACAGAACTAAACAATGTATTAATATAAGGCAAAACACACTGGAAATGGTGTCTTCAGGAAATAGAAAATATTTCCAAGGGTCCATATATACAGCAACCAAAGGAGTTGTGTTCTGATCCAGCCCTGATGCTCAATACCATACATGTTAAAACTTTGGTTTCAGTGCAGGAGGGAACTACCTTGGTTTCCTTCACTTTTGCGTGGCCTGACAAGCTTCGTTTACTCTATTCATTTCTGCACACAATTAAAAAGCAGTTTGAGGCAACAGCCTCAGAGCTAAGTTGTTGCCAGTTTTTTCACTTAACCCCCCCAAACTGAAGCAAGCTGGAAAGTGCTTCCAACCAGAAGAATGAGACGAAGCAAACAGGAACAGTTCCTGGATGCATCCTGAGGGAGAAGAGCCTGATATGCTGGTTTTCTGCCAGAGCAGTTTTCCAAGTTGTAAACAGACCTTTGTTCCAGAAGTTCAGACACATCTGACTAATCCTACTGAAGACAGACTGTCACCCGTCCCTGCCACGACAGATTATGATGGGCTTAGATGCATCCAAATAGCACACACGAATACGCTGTTGGTCCTGCGAGTTAAGGACTGTGCTCATACAAACAGCCTGTTTGTGAAGCGAAGCTAGGAGCCATGCAGTGCCATGCTGCAGGCTGTGCTGAAACAGCAAGAGAATATTTGCATCCTGCTCCATGGTGCAATGGACACGACGGCAGTTACTGAAGCTTCTCCTTTAGCAACTGGAGAACAGGCTGAGCTAATGCAAGGGACTCTGACTGGAAATCACATTTGTCAGTTACAGTATACTTTCTAAATTTAATTTCAGGTGAATTTGGAGAGGATGAATACACAGCTTATGAACAATAGTATGTTTCAACCTTACATTTGCATGCAAACTGCAACTGCTTAGATATTTATCAAATTAAAGAGACTTTTCAACTAGAAGATGCAGTAATTGAAAAAGATTTCTCTCCATTGAGTGACTGATGCCATTAGCCTCAAGGACTTTAGAATTGCGTGCTGGTTAGGCAGCCCCCATCCAAACCTCAGGATAGCAGTGGCTGCTCATATGCTTTCCAATTACAAAGTCACAGAAATGCATACTGCAAGGGTTCAGATGGACTGACAGCATATAATTGGCTGTGTGTTTGGAGGGCGTTCTTTACCTCAAAGCAGAAGTCTTGTCCAAGGATACTGCTGTGAAGTGGCTTGACAAAGACTTTTTCTTCTGACCCAAGATCCAGGGCTTCCACGGCGCTGCCTGGGCTCAGTAAAGACTCATGGGAACGGGACTCTTTCAGCTTTGGCAATCCACGTGACCTGTAGGAGAACAAAGGGGAAAGGAAACATTATTTTCTCACAATTACCAAAAGAGTTGGCGAGATCTCAGAGAAAGCTGCAGCTTGTTGGTGTTTATTCAGAACAACTTCTACAATTAGTTTGTAAACCTTATGAAAATAACATTAGGCCAGTAATCACGAACTCCTAAGGAAAAACTCAGCTATACAAGCCTAGGAAGTCCATTCCCACTGACCTAGAAATTGTAGCTTCTGAGACGTAAGTGAAAGAAAAGCACCAAAACAAAGTTCAGCACATAGCTGTTGAAGTCTGAAACAAAACCAGATAGGTTTGAATATAGCTGAAAATATTTACTACTCTCTGGACTACTAAATCAATGCTGTGCATCAACAGCAAGAAGCACACCAATCTCTAAATGTCTAAACCAATGCAGAATGATAGCTACTTTCATTATAGCAGACAACCCTCCCCAATACGCTTGATTTTTCTTACTATACAAAAGCCTTTACAATAAAGTAAAAAATGCAAATCATTTCCGCCTTCACAATGATTAAGTCAATCTCCTATGTTTGAGTTTTTCATTTTCTTCTTCAGCTGCTCATTCCAGTTTTAAGTTTTCTTTTTTGATACCTCCATTCTCTTTTAACTTCCTCTCACTCACACATACTGCTGCTCTTTTCCAGTTGACTGCCCTGTAAATCTCTGAGCTCTACCAGAGCTGGCATCTCCCAGACTCACAGAACTTTTTTATCAAGGCAATCTTCTCTTTGCCTCCACCAGTTCTTGATTAGTTCTCAAAAACATACCCTTCCTTCCACTTCCATGGTGTTTTGCAACCAACTGCAACATTATAAAATGTGCTCTAACACTTTCTGTATACTCCCAATTCAATGTAACATTTGCGCATTGGAGGGTGCTCTGCTGTCAGACAGCACTGTAAAACATGCTCAATTTACAGGTAATGGTGGTTCCCCCTACGCTCCTTCTAACTCCAAACTGACACCTGAACTGTAAGCTTCTGCAGCAAAGTCATATGATACTTGAGGCACAACTAGGAATTCTACTTCAAAAGGTAAACACTGCACACACATTTTTCCTCTAGCTGTAACTCAGTCAAAGCCTTCAGAGATGATGAACAAGTAGGAAAAGCAGAAAAGGAGCTGTTTACCTGGCAGGTTCAGATTTTGACAAAATATTGAAGCTCTTGCTGGTCCCTATCCCTGTTCAGTGATCCCTGAAAGTCTGTCCATAAATACAGCTGCACATCCATCAAGTGTGAGTGAGCACGAAGAACAGATGTGAAAGTAGAAAGGCATCAGTTGTCTGCGCATTATTCAGAGAAAAGTGATGCTCAGAAATGATGCTCTCTCACCTGTGTTTGTCCTCACAGTAGTTCCTCTTTTATTCAATCCCCCTTATCAAGGTTTAGTATCAAATGAAAAATGTTTTAAAATGTATTTATGGAGCAGTGAAAAGCACTTCTACCTCTAAGACCTCCTTTATTTTGAAAAATAAGTAGTTTTTATATACCTCCCTCACATATCTTATCCAAAAAAAATCCTCATTTTGTATCCTTAGCAAAATCAAACTCCTAGCCTTAAGCAATTCTACGGGGAAACAGAGAAAAAAACCCCAACATTTGGAAAAGGCATCTTCGGTACTTCTGCTGCTTAACAATAACTTGGTATCACGAACGATACATGTAAAACAACAAGTAGAGTTCATCTGACTGCTCTTTTGTACAACAGGAAATGCTGAAGGTGTTCTGGTAGATTCATGTATGATAAGATTTATTAAACAGTAAGAGAAAACTTTGTTCCCATTTAATATATCGAATGACCTAAGAGCAGGTAGCAAAAACCTTTCATCAGAGGGATATTACAAAGTCACTGATTTCAAATGCAAAACAACAGCACTGGTACAAATGCGCTGGCTGCACTGCGCATGCTTTGTTATAACAGGTTACAGCAGCAGCTGTACCAACGCAAACTGAAAACCACAGCCATGTATAATTGAACACTTGCTGCAGTTAAGGTAGGGCAAGTCTAAAATAAACACACCACAATACACCACTTTAATATCATCTCTGCAAAATCCTCTCTAATTTCGCCTCTCATGAAAGCACTGCTGAGGTCACTTGGCTTCTGTCCCTATCCCAAACTCCCAGCAGTTCCAGTCCTAACAAAGTACTTCAGTGCATGATGCAGGGGAGCTGGCTGGGAGCCTGCAGCAAACTCCCGTCTTAGCTCCTCTTCAGAGAAGGAAAGCATGGAGTGGGCATAAAGAGAAGGAAGAGGGGGAAAATAAAAATAATTGCCAAATAAAGGAGAAAGAAAAAGAGATTTTACAAATCCCAGTTAAGCAAAGGCTGCATTTGGAGTAAGACAAATAGAGCACACCTACATGAGACAATTATACAGCCACTTAGCAGTGCATCCCCAAATCATAGCGGTGCCACATGTCACAGCCCCTCCTTTCAAACTCCGTGCTCTGTGCTACATCTCAGACAAGAAATCCTGCCAGGAGAGGAAGAAAGGCATCAAAATCCAGGAGGAACTCTTCCTCAAGCCTTAGGTTACAAATTTCAGACGAGCATCACGCCAGGCAGATATGCTGGGGCAAGAAGAAAAGTCACAGCCGCACCGGTAAAGAAATCTGTCTTCTCGTCTGCTGTGCTCCCACTCGGCCCTGCGGGTTCCAGGAAGAGGCTCCCGGGTGCGTGTTGCTATGGAGCGGCCTCCTGTAAGGAGATTAGGGGGAGCCGGCAGCCAGGAGAGGCAGCAGGCGCGGGGAGGCTGTGATGCTTAAAAGCGGCAAAGGTGACCTTTCCTGAAAGAAAGAAAGAAGTCCCTCCTCTTCCTTTAATGAGACCTGGACGGTTAAAGACAGTGGGAGAGACAGAGGCATCGTCCGCAATGCCTCTGAAACAGCCTTTGGGGACAGGACAAGGGCAAATGCAGGTACACAAAGCAACTGTACTCCATGCCTCCACATCTAATCTTGCAAGTTAAATCCTTTGGTAGCATCTATTCTGCTTTACTGCTCTTCTAACTAGTTAGCTTTGTATATTTTGTTTTGTTGCAGATCAGCTAGAGCATGGCTAGTTTTGTTGACTCAGGGTCCTGGAGCCGAGGAAAGTCTATCTGTTACAGCAATCCCTTGAGGTTACCATATTGAAACCAGCTCAATAAACTGATTAAGTGGCTTAGAATTGGCACTTTGTCTTCCATAAACACCAGAGTAAAGTTGTTGGTCCAATGCAACCACATGCATTTACAAACACAAGTACATGCATTTGTAAGCAACATGGTATGCATTTCATCTATTGATAGATCTGCAAAGCAAATCATCGACTTGTGCTTAAATCAGCAGCATCCCAATCAATACAGGCAACAATTATACAGAAATAATAGTTCTCTTATGCTTTAACACCTCATCTGATATTCTGATGCTGTAAGTAACACTGAAAGAAAATTACTTGCTGGCTTCCATTTTTTGGCCTCAGAGATGCCACTAACTTACTTCCCAATGTCCAGAAAACAGGCTGGATTAACAGGGTCTTTCCTGTATTAGGTAGGAAGCTACTGGTAAAATTAATATTGCTTAGAGTGTCTGTTAGGAGAGAGGTAATCCCAGAGAAGCAGATTACTGTAAACAGGAAGATCACACATGCAAAAAGTGGGGGAAGGGTTGTTTGTACAAATCTGTTTCTGTTAAACAGCTCCATTAACAACACAAATCCTGTTTTAAATAACAATTAACTTCCAATGATCAGATTCTTTCCTGATGTTTTTTCTATCTACTACATAGAAAGATAAAAAGATTGCAAAGGAATGACTTAGGAATTCAGAGCAAATAGTTACCAGTAGCACCAAACAATTCTGACACAGGTATTCTCCATAATTTTTTTCCAATAAGAAAAGCAGGCAGAGGAGGAGCATATAAGGGAACGTTTTAAACTTCTCACCTCTTTTTACATGTTCTGGAGTACTGGTCTTGAGAGCTGCATGACTCCCTTCTAAATCAGAGCCCAGTCAATGCCCCAAACCACTGACCCGGCAGCTGCATGCAATTGCCGCTGAAAAAGATCTCTTTAACAACACCATCTTGCTGGCCCAACCCCAAGCTGACCCTCTGTCCTTGCACACCATCATTCAGTAATTTTCCACTACAGGAAGATCTCAGTTGTAAGCCAGGAACTAGAAACCTCTGGCTTTCAGTGGTCGCCCATGGCACACAGCAGCCTATTATCCGACTTCTATTATATTCTACTGTCGATAAGGCATGTAGGATAAAGGGTTAAACTCTTAATTGCTCTGGTTATGAAGCTCTCCTGCTGATTTTGACCTATTTAAAAGCCAACCTGCAAAGCACAAAACACTTTCAATTACTGAGCTTTCCAGGGAGAGCACTATATTGCATGGAAAACAAGCCTGCGGACATCCATAATCTAAAAAAATAAAAAATAAATGTATGGAAATGAGCTACCAAGGAACAAATCCCACGATCTCTTTCTTTTACTGAAGTGGTGCGAAGGCGAAGGATTCTGAAAAATGTTTTTTGTTCAGCCCAAACACCCAGCTAAAGCCACATCTTCACTGGTCTTACGAGAAACTGTATGTCTGCATGCTTCAAATAATTCCAGCACAATACCCGTGTGTTTAGAGACACTCCCCAAGACCAGAAAGCTGAATTCAATACTTAGCCACTCGCAAAGTCACAGGAGAAAGCTTGGACTGTACTGCAGTGAACTTTCTGCTCAGCGCTGCTATTCGAAATCCCAGCCCTGCTGAACTGGACCCTAACGTCGACAACATCATCGGCAATATACAGGTGTGCTCTACCAGTGCTGCAGCATCAGGTTTCCCAGTGCAAGTGTTCATTTTGCAGGCACCACACCCCGCTCTGTTTTCCAAATGCCAATTAGTAGAACATCACCTTACTTGGTCAACAATTCTACAAGTCTAACCAGTTCCATTATTAATTTTTTCTTTTAAATCAGAAACTTAGAGTAACTTATTTAGACTCCAGTTCTGCTCAGCTGCAGTTAAACCCTGGCTTTTTCTGCGCATACTGCTTTAGCCTTCCACTGAGAATCTGGTCTTTTCTTGCAAGGCCCTACCCGAAGACTTGTCTGAATCCTGGGTTTGCAAAGCCCTCCCCTGCCTGCCTGCTCTCCCTACAGATCGCAGCTTGTCTACCAGACATCTCATATGGTGCATCCAAACAGGCTGCTGAATTCCACAGCGGTAACGTTCTCTTCACTCTACTGTAACCGTGGTCTCTGCTATGAACGTTTCAAATCCTTTTGTTTTGCTGAACCAGAGTTGCTTAACTGACTTAGTTTCATTTCACTAAGAATTTTATATGCTGAGAAATTTATAGGTGAATGCTGTGTGGATGAGCCCAGCGTTTGCAGAAAAACATCAGCCATTAAAAAGTATGTTTTTATAAAGGGGTCAAGTGAGCCTGCAGGTGGGACAGAGCAGTCTAGTGTGGAGGTGAAGGAGAAATAGGCTTAACAGTGAGATCTTTCAGTTTTCACTGAAAAACAAATGACTGCATAAGGACTGAAAGAACTGGCTGAAAGAAATATGTTCATCAAAACAGGAGTGAGACGTCTCTCCGGAAACAAACCACTCCTCCCCTTTCCCTGTACTCCAGTAGCAGATAGAGCTGCTGAATGAATACAAGCTCTGAGTGAGTCAAGCCTTAGCAACATATTGTGTAACACAGATTTTTATCCTTACATCTAAATCAGGATAAAAATCACCCACCTTTTTTTGAAAACCAGCATTAAATTACAATGAATGAGTATGAAAAACATGGCAAGATTTGTTTCTATTATTTATGCAATCTGTGCTATTTTCATACTGCAAAGAAACCGGTAAGGAAGGAGGAGCGAGAACTTACCTAAAGTAGAAAAAGCTGTCGTTTGAGCAGCGATACCGTTTCACCATGAACCCCAAAGCCATGGCTACCCTCTTCCCTGCAACCTGCTGGAGCCCATTCTGAGCAAGCACACAATGGATCCTGTGCTCATCTACGACTATCTGATAATGCCATAAAATGACTTTTAGTAAAGCAGGAGGATTCCCACGTGGCAGTAAATCCCAACAGGGCAAAACCCTCCCAGCTGTCTGCAGAGCTTTATTGCAGTCACTGAGACCATATGCAGCCAGTCTCAACCATTTTTGCTTCCTCACCATAAACAAAACTAAGGCAAAAACTGTTGGTCTACTTGGAAATACTCTCAAATTCCTGGCTGCAAACTGAAAATACTAATTTGGTCTCTCCTTTCAAATGTAATTTTGCTTAAGTCTTTTCTCATGCTTTTTAACATGTTTTATGTATTACTGACACTGAGAAAATGTTGAAGACAAACGTGTGGGTTGAAGTGCTCAAAGAATGCTGTGGGAAACAGGCTAGAAAAGCTGTGAAAGATGAGACAGTAACATGGTGCCAGATAGCCTCATGGTGAGAGCTGTTGGTAAGTTGGTGAGATGCTGCACTGGCCACATATTTGAAGAGCTTCATTCACATCTGGCATGAGTCACAACCAAGCAGAATCTAAGTCTTCTCACGTGAAGACAAAACACGAGTTTTCAAGTACAACAGACCACCCAGCAAACAATCTGAAGCTGGAGTAATAGAAGTGATGAGAATTACAGACTGAGAGGTTGTGGATTTCTACATGACCCCTGAATGCTGACCCATGGTGGGTTTGTTTCTGGAGGGGCGCTGTAGCGCTCTCCTCTCCCCATCCACTGACCCAGACACACTAAGTTAAAAGCCAGCAAAGCAGGCTGGCCAATTGCTTTCTGCTGAAATAGAAAATCTGATTACAAAAAAAATATGCAACTTATCTCCATCACTCCCTCCCTACAGCATTTCTAAATCTTTTCTATTTTAAATCAATTCTGAACAAACTGCATCCATCCTCTGTCACCATCTACATGGCATGCAGTGTTACAGTATTCCAAATCTTGATGCGCACCAGGATAACTAATCTTCCTTACTCCAGAATTTTATAGGTATTTATCTATAAACATATCCTGTTTCTTAACAGGAGCTAACACTACAAAAGCATGCGAAAGCAACTTGACAGCAGCCTCTATTTGCTTCTAATCCTTGCAGGGTTGTAATTTATAAAGTTGTATAATACTTTCTTTGAGGCAGGGTTCTTGAATTTGTCAGAGCAAGAAAAGGTTGATGCTATCGAGCCAATCTGGCCCTGAAAACCTGTATAACACCATGACATCAACTAGCACCACCTGCTTAAAATGGGAAAGAGCTGACTCACAGGGGTAGGACAGGGAAGTTTTTACTGCAACAGATAAAGACACTTAGAAAAAGCAGGGAGAGCAGAAGGTGAGAGAATGGCAATTCCCTCTCATGAATTAAGAGTCAGATCCTCTGTATTATCTTCTTTCAGGCAGAAACAGTTGCTGCTGATTTGTCCTATTGGAAAAAATCCCAAACAACAGCATAATTCTAAAACACAAATCAATCTTTTTAGCCTACTCTTTCCTCCAACCCATATCCTCCCAGAATACTAATCTGTTCCTCATCTTCAGTGTTTCACTCCCACATGGTTTGAGTTGTTTTTCCTGCTGTTCTACCCACCAATTGCATTTTACAGGCACCCCTAGATACACAGTGAAACATGGGAGGGAAGGCAGAAATTACTGGCAAGTTTCACTTTACAGTGGAACTATTTTCTTTATGGTTTCATTTATAAAATACCATTAGAAAAGTAACAGCTCTAACCATAAACTTTCAAAGTTATATATCCAATTGGACTGTCTGATTAGACCACAAATGCAAAGACAACTCCTTTAAACCTTCAGATCTTTCCAACAAAAGGTAACTACAAGGTTGAGTAGTGCTGTTACGCTTTCTTTCAAGAAAAACCCAAAACCAAACCCAAAGACCAAACCACCCCAACTCATCAGCAATTTTTGACCCCCATGGGCAGCATGAGGCTTCCAACAGAGCTTGAGGTGAGGCTCATGCTTTTGAACAGCTATACTCCTTTGTGCAAAGATTTATCTCCAAGTAAAATTAATCTCAGCTAGCTTTCCACATAGCTTGATTACTCTCATGTGATCTCCCTTGCCTCCAAACTGTGCCCTCTGTTCACTTCAGCATATATACCTCAAAGGAGGAAGGACACACAGACTGGTATAAAAAATGCTTCATTCCATTAGTAGCAAATAATCATACCAAGTCACAAAATCCTCAAAACACTGTTCCATCTCCCGCCCTACAGATGCAAGATGCTTTGCTATAATGCTAGTATAGAAGGCCAAAGGGGGAGAATGACTGGAGGGAACGTAAAGAGCAACCACCAGCTTGTCCCTGTCTAACATCTGGCACATCACTGGCTTTCCAGAGCTTGTTCCTCCAGACCTCTGCATGGAATCTGTCACTGAAACTTCTCAGTTCATTTGCTCCTGCATCCTCCTTTTTAAATCCTTGCCAAGCAGACATAAAAGAACTGACAGAACAGACCAGCTATGCTTAACACTATCACAGCATGCAATGGATTTTATGCTTTGCAAGCCATCAAAGAAAATCCACATTTCATTCAAGTCTAGTTGACAAGTCATGCCCACAGTGGCAGAAATAGAGGGGAATCTGGTTTTAACAAGAAGACAGCTTTGCTGTGTATAATATTATGTCTTAAACTGAAGTTGTAGGGATTAATTGCAGCTAAATTTATTGGCTTTCCTAGTACAACAGCATTTCCCTTACACTGCAAAAGGAAGTGTCAGAGTACCAAGTTAGGGAGAGACAAATATCTTATTTATGGCAAAGAGATTCTTGCATTACAAAACTTCAAGCAAAATTGGCTACAAACAACAGAAAAGTAGAAGGTATTTTATCACATGGTGGCATTGTTTAACATGTTTATGCTTACTGAGTTGCTTTTTATAGCTACATTGTAACTTCCTGAAAATACAGATTTATAACAAAGCTGGTCTCAAAGCAGACCGAGTGGACATTACTATGACTATAGTAATCGCCCACTTCGTTAGACACATTTGATAAACAGCAGTCTTTTCTGTACTTCAAGAAGTTAACAAGACCTCTAACATTGAAAGCCTTGCTATCTCCATGATTTTATGGTTCTGCCTTTCAGAGGGAGAAGATAGCACCATTGATTGAAGCAGCACAGCATGACAGATACAGCTACTGAATTCAACTCAGCTAAAGGAGAAGGGAAAATGCACTAAACTGTAGAATCACAGAAGCCTGCCGTGGCCTTAAGTACAGGGCAACCTGTTTTTCACTCAATGTAGTTCTCCTGCTGGGCTACTGTGAAATGTAAACCAGGGTAATGTTTAATAAAACAATCAAGAGATTTTACAAATAGTTAGGAAAAACTGGTGTAAGTGCTTTTGCTTGCCTCATATACAATTCATTACAGCCTGAACTGCCAGCCAAAAACTAAACAAGCAATATACCAAATGGAGCACTAAGATGGTCAGAAGTTACTGAGTTTTCCTGTTTTCTGAAAAACAGACCATCTGTTCACTGTAGTAACACTACAGTAACTATACAATCGACTGACATTAGCAAGGATTCTTAATGTGCCTGAACTGCACCACACATCTCTGGGCTTTGCCGGTGCTAGCTGAACTAATCTGCTCTCACTGACACAATTCCTCATATCGGCACTGATCTGCAGTAAGTATTGCATTCATCAAGGCAAGTTTCTCTAAAGCTGATAAGTCCAATGGTTTTGTATCATGAAATTTAAAGCCTTAAATTATTTAAAACAGATGCAGAAAAAGGTATTTGAGTCCATACGCTTAACCTGAACCTTTTGTCAGATATTAAGAACATCAGAAGTTGCTAGTCCTGTGTCAGTAGTGCACTGTATACCAAGTAACTTATGTACTGGAACCAGCCCAAACCCCCACCCATCTGCGAGTTTAACAATAAATCCCATTCTTTGCTCTCATTCTGAGTGCATACGCATTCTGCATGCAGCTTCTGCAAAGTGCTTCTGCATTAGGAGAAACTGTTTTGGGCGATGCATTGAACCTTACCTGTCATCAGCATTGCGGAGAGATGGGAGACGGAAACTTGTGTTCCTGTCCAATTTCGACTGACTCTTTGTCCTCTTGATGGACCCTTTCAGGCGTTTACTGAAGAAGCCCTAAAATGAGAAGTTGCAGAAGTGAAACAGGGAAACTGATTCGAGTAATAAATCAATCAGTGCACTGTCACTGACCCAAACTCGGCAGTGATTCCTGCTGACAACAAGCTGCATTGGGATTCCTCTGAACAGAAAGGCAGGGCTAGATTGCCAGTGACAGTTCCCGTATGTGATAGCTTCAAATTGCAATAATTAGCACTACTCATATTACAGGTGCACTTCAATGAATTCCAACTATTACACAAGAAGATTCCCCCCCATCATTTAATAGAGTAGTCTTAGCTATCAGTATTTGTTCCTACTCCCCCTTTATATGCTATGTTTAAAAACATAGAAAAAACAGAATAGTTAGGATTGGAAAGGACCTTAAGATCATCTAGTTCCAACCCCCCTGCCATGGGCAGGGACACCTCACACTAAACCATGTCACCCAAGGCCTCGTCCAACCTGGCCTTGAACACCACCAAGGATGGAGCATTCACAACCTCCCTGGGCAACCCATTCCGGTGCCTCACCACCCTCACAGTAAAGAATTTCTTCCTTATATCCAATCTAAACTTCCCCTGTTTAAGTTTGAACCCATTACCCCTTGTCCTGTCACTACAGTCCCTGATGAATAGTCCATCCCCAGCATCCCCAGTTTATAATTCTTGGTCAGATTAAAGATACAAAATACCTTTTATTATGAGCTGCTATTGCACCCACAGTTACACCCAGGTTTTCCTTTTTAATTTAGATATAGCATGTTAAGATTTACAATAATTTGTAATTTTAATACAAAATTGAACTATCCAGAGTTGAAAATTTCAAAAGAGTTCACGTACTAGTGACTTCAGATACTAGTTCTGGTATTGCTTTGAAGCAAAGCTCAACTCAAAAACCTACTTATGATCTAAAAATACTAAATCTTCAAATAGTTTATCTTCTGAAATACAACTGTTCACCAAACGATCACAGACTAAAGCCATATTAATTGGAGGGAGCCTCTGGGGATCATTCAGCCAGGCTCCTGCTTAATGTGGGTGCACTGCCAACACTAGGTCAGCCTAACTCTGACTTTGTCTAGCTAAGTCTTAAAAACCTCTTGTGATGGAGACTTTACCACCTCTCTAGGTAACTCAGTCCAGTGCTGCATTAGCCTTTGAGTGAGAAGGATTTTCCTTGTGTTCAATAAAAACCTCCCAAGCAACAATCTGCAGCTGCTGCCCAACTATAGCATCTGCCACTGCAGGGAAAAGTTTGGCTCCATCATCTTTGTAACTCCCCTTTCCATTGCAGTAGGCTGTCTTATATCACTCCTTAGAGTTTTCTTTCCCAGATAAGTCCTCAATTTCTAATAGTTTTCCTTATTGATACCATCAAGACCCAGTGTTGTGATACAAGTAGTGAAACATGAGTACATCTGACCACTGAAATACAAAGACAGGTATGTCTCCACAGGTGTGGGGAATCATGGAAATATTTCAAAACCTGCACATTCGATTTTCTCCTGTAGACCTTTAAATTTCTGAGTATAATATGCATTTTAAATAAACCATACTGTGTTAAAATACTTCCAGGGCTTGCAGACATACATGCACATATATTCTTTGGCATGATCAACACAGAGGTGCTTAATCAAACAGGATTAAGCAACATTTTACTGGCCAAATATGTTCTGCTCCTTCACAGATCAGCTGCACAAAGCCACTCTACCCTGTGCACTGCTGTTAGAGAGCTATTAAACACATGCAAATGAAACCATGCTTGTAAGAATATTATAGACTGGTTACAGGCTGGTAGAATTTGCTCAGAATGTGTTCTTTTGGTATGTACTGAACCAGCAGATCTAAAGCCTTACTTTAATAAATGGCTAGTGACAGCAACATCCAGCTGGGGCCAGCCCCCTCTCCCATAGTTCATGTTTTGCTAAGATAGAAGTTGAGTACAGTTAATTTTGAACACATTTGCAAGACAAGCCTCCGCAAGTTGCATTTGGGACAGGTGATAGACATTGCCCACAGCTGCCTCCTGTAATACAGAAATCAGCAAACTGGAGACAAACAAGGCCTCCTGTTCTTTTCTATGCAGAACACCATGAAAAGCAAGAGTTTTATTGGCTTCAGATGGCTGGCCCAGGCTGAAGTATGTGACTTATCTCTCACACTCATAAGAATCAGGACATCACGACAAACGATTACTTTATCTGTCATCTTTTAGTCTGAAAACTCTCACATCTTTTTCACCTCTTCAGGAAGAAAATGAGGTTTATCTACAATTGGACAAGGTGCTATGTAATTTCCTCTAGACATCCTTTCCCACAAAAGGTTCGACCAAGTGATCTTTTGAGGTTCCTTCCAACCTGAGCTACTCTATGATTGTACAGTATTCAAAAGAAAGGGCTATTACCCTCTTCTCATCAGTGGATGGTAAATTGCTGGAAAACAGTTGCTTCCAAACAGCAAAGCCTGCATTTGTTCAGGGTCAAGACATATGTTGCAAGCATCTCTAAGCCAAATTTCCAGCCTCACATTTGCCTTTATCTTCCTGTACTTTCAGTTCATTTTGAAACAAAATGTATTCCCTTCCCTTTAAACAAGCACACTCTTCAACCCCCTCACCTTTCTTCACTCTGTTATTCTTGCTCCTTTTACATTCAGTTTGTCCCCCTTCTTCCACACAATTCACTCCTGTATCCTAACCCTTCTTGAAACCACACAATTCCCCTCTCTGTACACTCTGGTAGGTGGTTTGTCTCTCTCCTCACACTTGTTCTCTGTTTCTTTTGATCATTCTGTTCTCTGTTTCTTTTGGTCATTCATCAAAAGAAACAGATGTGGTTTTTTCGTCCAAGTAAGTCCTGCTCAGTTGTGAGATGTCAAAAAAGACCCACAGCTCCTCAGGCCCATACCCATGACATCTGCAAATGCAGCGAGACAGCCTGTCTGCTCTCGCCCATTGAGATTTGGATGGTGACATATTACTAAAAGCCTATCCATACCTGATGCTGGTTGTAGGATCTTGCCAGCACATGCACTGTATTTCCCAAATACTTCTGTAGGAAACAATCTGCTATCACACCAGAGCCTGACAAGGAGGAGCTATCCCCCGTGTCTCCCGGCGCCGCAATAAAGAATACCTGCTTGTCAGCTTGAAAACTTTGTTGGCAAATTTGTTCCTGGAGTTTCCTCCGAATCCATACACACCTGTCCATGGGCAGCACAGAAAAATTGGGATGCCCATTTGGATGGCACTGCAGGAGACAGAGGAAGAGGGAATCTGTTTTCTGCATCTGAAGGCAGAGCTATATTCAAAGCTGCCCATCAGTTTCTGAGGCTCACTAGCCAGCAGGCTGCTCTGGGGTGAAAGCTGCTATATGCTCCTGAAATAGGAAATAAAGTGGAAACAAAAAGACCTGATATCTAGCTACTGCAAAAAAACACCCATAAATCTTCATAGTGTGCTGGGGGAAAAGTTACTGTCAATAAGGAAGAGGTGGTTTTAGCTGTGTGTGCCACTCAAACTGTACGCATGTTCCTGCATTTTTTTTTGGTCCTGGTATTGAAAAAGTGCCTTTGAAAAAAACCCTGTAATCAATAGATGCTCTTGGACATCTCTTGGGGCCATTGCTGGAATTCAAGTAGAGGATGTATAGCACTTTCAAAGGCACTTTCATATATTCCAACCTCTCAGCATAAAAGGTAACAAACCCAACTACAGGGGTTCAGATCTGGTGGACTGTGGCTTCATTCCAGTACCTCTCAGGCTACTCCAATTGCAAACACGAAATAACATGGGTTTTTTTCCCCTTAATGGCAAATAAGACAAAGCTGACCCACTTCGGCACGGGTCCGAAAATATTTATATTTAATTATTCTAAATCCCAGTCAGGGAGGGATCGTGAATATTCATTTTTGTGTGCATGCACAGTTTTAAATTAGCATTGCTTTAACATTACTGAAACATGTTCTTGGTTTAATTGAACATAATCTATTCCCCAATGAAATAAATCTGCTATCAGGGGCTCAATGAGGCCATCCAGCATTGACTACACCAAAAAAAAAAGGGGGGGAGGGGCAAAAAAAGAAAAAACCCACAAAAAAAAAGGAAGAATATACTTAAGGATAAAAATTATTCAGGCAGAGCATACTTATTGGTCATCCTGAAAAGACTTGTAAACATTTGCAGTATTTGCTCTCTGCACCTTGCTGGCAGTTCATGCAGTTCATGCAGGGCCAGTTCTTACAGATGGACAACCTGGGAGCAGCATGAAAAATTCACATGTGCCAGAACTGAGCAGAGTTTTTCAACTGCCTTTTGCCAAAGGGAAAGCTTTTAAATACCAAATGCAGATATAAAAAATGATGTAGTGATGAAAAATAAACTTCTAGGTGCAACAATACCATCTAACGGAAAGTTTTATTTCCTTCTCCTTTTATAGAGAAAAAAGCCCTGGCAATGCCAATAACTGTAGCTTATATCATTACAAAGACAAAACTACTCTTCTTTTGTTACTGCCAAGCTATTCGTCTTAAATACTTATTTCAACACAAAATACACTGCTCTTTGGTTCTTATATTTAACTGAAATGAAGCGTCTGAGCTCTAAGAATTATAATTTTAAAGACAGTGGGAATATTACTGCTTAAACAAACATCCTCAGACAAAGAGAAGTAAACTTACCCAAACTGTCAGAAATTATGAGACTATGTTCTTAATAAAAAAAAAGTACTAAATACCTGATAAATCAGCTAGGATGCAAAACGATCAGTACTGTGTAAACATGGTATTTTATGAGTAGTCCAGTGAGAGAACAACTGTAGAAGAACATGCCTTATTCCCTCAAAAGACAGATTTGATGGTCCACACCTAGTGGGACAAAGTTCAGTACAAATTCCCCTCAGAGCCACAGGTTTATAGAAACAAGGATGGAAAAGAAAGACAGGGGAGTGAGAACACACAAACACACACTGTGTCAGGTACGTGGAATAGGTTCAGAGCAGGTTCATGATCTCAGCCAAAAGCATCAAACACTGGGGTAAGAAATCCCAGTGATACATCATCTAAAAATAATGCAATCCCACTGAGAAGTCTATTCATCTCATTTGGAAGTTAAGCAACTCATCTCTCCCACTCTGCCAAAAAGAAATCGCCACAGAAGTGATAAAGTCAGCAGGCTTTTGTAACTTCCCTCCATAGCTGCACAGGGAAGGTACGGAAACTCTGAATCCCAAATATTTTAAATTCAGGGATGGTTGTTATTCACGTTAGCTTTAGGAAATGTTCATTCTGTGCCAAAGATGACAACTGTCTGTCTGTCCTATCCTCAACAAAGCAGCACATGAACTGCCCAACAAATTCAAAGTGTGAATTACTCAACTTTTTGACTATTATTCCCTATAGACACACTGATTATTTATTCTGGAGAGAAGAGCCCATGCATAACAAATAATGACTGTCTTTGTTGTTTTGAAAGCGAAAGGTTAATTCAGCCATGAACGAATAAAACCATATATAACTATAGCACAAATTATCCATCGATAAAATGCAATGGTAGTAAAGGAAGTTTCAAAGCACAAGAACTAGTGTAATATGGGTGACAAAGGTTCATCTTACACACATTGCTGTGGTGTGCAGCACTGTTACCTCCATTAGGTATTTCTGGGGATGAACACATTATGTCTTGGAGGCTTGCAATGTAACTTGAACATCTATAATTCTTGCTGAGGAGCATTAATGTATTATTAACAAGAGCAGGTGGGTAACTTCATTTACAGAGTGATAAGACTTGTTCTCTCTTGGGAAGGTTTGGACAGGTGCAAAGAAAACACTCAAGTGATTGTGGACAACAGCAGAACTGCCTCTGAACTACTGCATGTTGTCAGTACACAAAGCATTTTATTTTTTAAGTTTCTTAAAAGCAGCTATCAAAGAGAAAACAAAACACAAAACCATATCCATGTGAAAATGCTCTCCTGTGCCAGTAACACTGTAAAGCTATGGGAAGCAAAGAAGCAGGGGGAGATAGCCAGGTTGTAAAATGGAAAGATACACCTAGCAGCATATTCCAGGGATTAGGAGCAAACGTGGTTTCTATCCCCTGTAGCACAACAACAAAATGCCAATATTAGGGAGAAGTTTGTTTACCAACCCAGTAGCATTCATTATTAAAATATTAGCAGTGACTACCTTTGGAAAGGCTCTCACCACTCACATAAAAAAAAAAAAGCAGATGAAAACAACTATACGTACACCTTGGTGATAATATAAAGAATAAGACAGTGACCGACAACAGTCAAATGTCACCATCAACTCATCTCAAAAGCCTGGCACTGTGTGTCACTGAAAAGGCAGTTTGTGTACAGGCAGAAAACAATAAAAAACCATGTTTGAATATATAAGCAAAGGATAAAGCACAATAAAAGTAAAGTAGTATTATGTAAATCTGCCATAGCTGTCACAGTAATGCACCACCCTTTTCTGATCTCATCTCAGCAAGAAAACTAGAATAAAACTAAACTCCAGAAGTATAAACTGATTAAATGCAGAGAAGAGGGGGATTTACAAATGATATTTTTAAAAGATGAACTATTTGTTTTAGAAACAAAAGCAAGAAGAGATTATATGGATGTATAAAACAAATAGAATGGAAATTAACTAAGCTCCTCATGCGCCCTGTTACATAAGAAAACCAAGGGACAATTTAACATGAGAGGCAGCACATTTAACTGATTGTCAGGAGACCTTTTCTAGATGCTATATATAAATCAGTCTGTAGAATTCTCTACCACAAGATATTATACAGACAAATTTTTCCAGCAAGATTAAAAAAGGATTAGGTGTTTATATAAGGAAGAATAACATATGTAGCTGCATTAGTCAGGTTTAAAAATAACAGGAGTGAGCAATTATCATGCTTCAGGACACAAGCTGATCAACAGCAAGGATCAGGAAGATATTTTTCCCCTGATGGGACAGCACTGCAGATTTGGCCAGATAATAATCTCAACTTTCCAATGAAAATTTGTCTACAGCCACAGGAAGGATGCAGAATAGGATGAACAACTTGAAAAACAGTAATAAGAAAACCAAGGAAAAGGAGAGGATACTACAACAGGGATAATTGATAATGCATTCATTAATAAAATGTATCATGAGATTGCATGTGTTCTGTGTGACGTGCAGACAAAAGTACTGAAGGAATAACGGTTGCTGACAACCCCAAGCTGTGTGGTTCAGTTGATACGCTGGAGGGAAGGGATGCCATCCAGAGGGACCTTGACATGTTCAGAGGTGGGCCAGTGCCAACCTTATGAAGTTTAACCATGCCAAGTGCAAGGTCCTACACCTGGGTCAGAGCAATCCCATGCACAGCTGCAGGCTGGGCAGAGAAGAGATTCAGAGCAGCCCTGTGGAGAAGGACTTGGGGGTGTTGGTCGATGGGAAGCTTAATGTGACCCAGCAGTGTGTACTCACAGCCCAGAAAGCCAACCGTATCCTGGGCTGCATCAAGAGGAGCGTGACCAGCAGGTCGAAGGAGGTGATCCTGCCCCTCTACTCTGCTCTCGTGAGACCTCACTTGGAGTATTGTGTGCAGTTCTGGTGTCCTCAACATAAAAAGGACATGGAACTGTTGGAACAAGTCCAGAGGAGGGCCATGAGGATGATCAGGGGACTGGAGCACCTCCCATATGAAGATAAGCTGAGAAAGTTGGGGCTGTTCAGCGTGGAGAAGAGAAGGCTGCATGGAGACCTCATAGCAGCCTTCCAGTATCTGAAAGAGGACTACAAGAATGCTGGGGAGGGACTCTTCATCAGCGACTGTAGTGACAAGGGGTAACGGGTTCAAACTTAAGCAGGGGAAGTTTAGGTTAGATATAAGGAAGAAGTTCTTTACTGTGGGGTGGTGAGGCACTGGAATGGGTTGCCCAAAGAAGTGGAAAATGCTCCACCCCTGGCAGTGTTCAAGGCCAGGTTGGATGGAGCCTTGGGCAACATGGTTGAGGGTGAGGTGTCCCTACCCATGGTAGTGGGGCTGGAACTAGATGATCTCAAGGTCCTTTCCAACCCTAACTATTCTATGATTCTATAATAAAATTTCCAAGTCACTGGGAGTCTTAGTAAAAAAAATAATGAACAAGAGCTACTCGATAGCTGGGGAGAGCTACATCAGCTTTTCAGATTCTAATTCAGCAAGGTGTTTAGCATAGACACAACTGAGAGCAGAGCCACAGTATGCAAGCTGTCCACAGCAGACACTAATATAACTAAAGGGCATCCTAAGAGCCCCTCTTCAGGAATTAAAGAATAAAGGTCATAACCCTGTCTAAAGAACAACAATGCAATGGTGATAAACAATAAATATTATATGAAACAGGTCACCTGAGTCTATCAGGGTGTTTAATTAAATTACAGTTATCGGCTGCAGCCAGTGAAGTATATGGAGAAGTGATGGCCTCCAGCTACCTCAGAACGACTCAAGTAGCTGCATTTTTGTCTTGAGTCAGGAAGAAGGCAATAACCTTTGTGACCCTGGCTCTCTAGTCCCGCGGCACACAGCCAGTAAGCAGCCCAACATTTAAGAACACCTTTTGATAATACAACATACATACTAATTAGAAAAATTAATGGAAATGAGCTTTGTTGAAACTAGTAACAAACTTGAGAACTGGCTGCAATAATATCTAAAAAGAGTAATTATGACAAGTGATAAGGTATCAAGGTAGAACAAAGGGTCCAATGGGATGTGGTGGGAATAGTGGCATGACTGCTTCTTTTTAACATCTTTGTTAATGATCTGGAAGAAAAGTTAAACAGCACATTAATTACACTGAGCTACATTAAATTAGAAGGTGAAGTGAGGGCCAGGGAGGACAGAGAAATAACACAAAGGGTTGTGAGCAATTAGAAACTTGATAACACACATTCCTGTGAACTTTAGTACCAGAACTTGGAGAGTCAATTGAAGGGAATTAAAAACAGAAGAGCACGAAAAGTGATAAAAGGGCCAGAAGGACTGATTTGCAGAGAATGCATTAATTAAACTCGGCATACCTTGACTAAGCCATGATTTGGAGGTGAAAAATAGCACAAGTTGGTACACATTTAAATACTGTTAAACCAAGGATGACTGGAATGTGACCAGTGTTTAAAGCTATATATATTCCTAGCTTCCCTATATTAATTTCAGGGGAATTAGATAAAGTCAGGTTTACACCAAACACAAGAAAAATGTTCCTGCTGTTGAGGTCCACCACACAGACTGGATATACGCATCATTTGACTCGATGGTAGAGTTTGATGTAACGAACAAATCTGCTTTGGCAGAAAGACAGTGTGAACTTTATATAGCCTGTGAACAATATTACCCCAGAATAAAGATAGGGATGAGAATTTAGGGAGCATCCTAGTGACAGCCAATCACCCATTTATGCCTTCTGACACAAAATCCATGCAGTAACAGCTGGCATATCTAAGCCATCACATCACAGGCAAATGATAAAAAATTGAAGCAAACAACATATTACAGTAAGAAACGAATGGCAAATGGAAGGAAAAAATGTTAATCTTACATTAACAGATTTGAGCACAGGCAGTTTTTCACAAAGGGTGCCACAATGCCTCACACTAATGTAAATCAACATTTCTGTCTCCGCATTGGTGCTGATGCAGAATTAAGAATATGTACTTGCATGCTGTCAGCTCACATGGCTAGAAAGATCAGAGTTGTCCTAACCTGGCAGCATGACAGTAGCAGAGCAGTGCTTTGGAGAAGTAACAATCTTGCTGACTGCATAAAGATGAGGCTGAGCAGCCACGAGATCTCATCAAGCTTTGACCTTCACTTAGGCTGGGTGCGTTGTCTTGTATTCCATTTAGCAGTACTCTTAAAGAGCAAAGAGGCAGACAGTATTTCTAGAGATCCGATTATATCCTCGACTAGAAGCAAACCAAGGAAGGCAATCTGTATGTATCAGTCTTCCCATCATACACACACACACGGGGTTCCTATAAAAATTATTTTATTTACTTCAAAGATTGTGTTCCGGCTTTGCTATCTCATTTGCACTTGCTTCTTTGCCTCTTTCTTATCTTTTTTTTCTAATAGCCAGCAAACATGCATGAATCATATATTATCTGTAGTAACAACTCACTAACAACCCTACCCCAAAGAAGCAAAAGTTGGACTGCGCAACACAAGTATGAAGAGTGATTTAGCAATTCCTCTCTATCCTGCCATTGCAGGAGATTTTAAGGTCTTGATAATCACATATTTACACTGGTTCCTCAATTCCAGTGGCAGAGCAATGAGAAAATACGGTAGGTTTCCACAGCGCTACCAGGGCTCAACAGTGCAACAGTGGGGAACGGGATGCACTGAGACTGAGACACTGCCAGGACATAGTGTGTGTGTGTGGGAAGGGAAAAGCTGGTTTCTCGCCCACCTATGCGTCACAATGCCTACTTCTAGCCAGTTCCGTCTGCCTTCCTATTTGTTCAGTCAAATAATATTCATTATTAAAAATGACTTTTCCTAGATGTACATATCTATAAACAGCACAGATCTATCTGTATGTGAGAAGACACACTTACATACTTCCTCATCTCAATTTTCCTACCTTTCACGCCCTTCTATTCTTGCTCAATATTCCTCCCAGATACACTTGGAAATTGTCAAATGGCAATTAACAAACTGAACCTAGTTGTTTTAACTGCAGGCAAGAATTTTGGGGGGAAATGAGGAACAAGAAAAGAAAGGACAAGCACCAAGAGCTCTAATCTCTGTATGTATGCCTTGCGCTGTGCAATGTCTGCATTAGCAAAATCCACTTTATTCCCTTTGGTGGGACACAACCCCAACAAACGTGTTGCAAATGCTGGTCCATGTAGTGGTTAGTCTTGAGAAAGAGTATGTTTGCAACTACTGAAATTCTACTTTTCACACAACAGTAAATTTGAACATGTCTTTTCCTTCAGTGCACATGCAGAAGGTAGGAAGGCAAATTTCCTGAGCTTTACACGTCAGCCCCTTAAAATAAGTCCTTCACTGACCACTGCCACTGAAAAGACTACTTAAAAAATGTCTCGTCGAGGAAATGTTTGCTTAAGGCCATTATGCTGTTATGAATCAAAATTCCAGATGCTAAACAAATGCCAATTAGCAGTATTAAAAAAACAGATGCCTTGAGATGCCTTGTTCTGAGTGAGTACCACTGCCTGGTGTTTGAAAGGAAAAAAAAAATCAACTGCACAGAACATGCTGGAAGCCACTGTCCTATTGAGAAGGCAGCTTTTAAATAGCTTTTCTGAGAGGCAAACTTAAAAAGCTGTAAAAGCAACTTATTATGAAAGTCTCAGCATAATTTTTCATCGGTATGGAAAAAGGTTAAGCTGTCCCCTGCCTTAAGCTGCTTTCTGTTAGAAATCCAAGCAGTGAGTAGAAGGTATGGCACAGAGTCAGGGCCAAGAAAGAATAACTGAGACAGCACTACACAACAGCTGCCCATAGCCCTCCAACCTATACAGTAGGTGTTAATGTTTGGGAAAAAAACCCTCAAGTTCTTTTATTATTTCTCTCCTTTAGATGTAGAATAATTTAAAGATGACCTCACATACACAAATTCAAAGTCATTATAGACACCCCTTACATTCTTCACTTGAAGCCTTTCTCAGACCACTGATCCGAGACTTTCATGAGGTGCTCAAGTCATCTTACCTATTTCTGAGAGCTGGGAAATTCTTAATATAAATCAAAGGAAGAAACATGATTCCTCTCCATCTTATCATCCACCTATTAGATGTGTATCAATCCACAAAGTTAACAGCATATTTTGTTTCAGTAGTTTTGGCTTGAGCTCATCTGTATTCTTAAGTAATCGGACTTCTAATTGCAGCTTAACTCTCTTAAACAGATCAGAAGCTGGCATGTTTTAAAACAGGGTGATATCAGCCCCCACCTGCACTGCAACCTGCTACGGAGTAACAGCATATAAATGGGTTATTCACAGCAAAACCTATAACGCCAGAAGCTCGTCCCTATGAGAAAGACAGTAGGGTGCATTATGCTCCTGGGTATACAGGTGGCCAGGCAGACAAAGAAGCATAATACCAGCTACACATGGCACAAATAGCTTCTAGTTTTGGTTTGTTTTTTTTATTTTCCTGGTTTATGCCCAAGAAAGGCATACTGCTTCCTGAGCCTATTTGCCAGAGTCCTAAAAGCACAATATACTGCCAGGGGAAATGAGAAACATTCTGCAAGATTCTTCTGTGAAAGAGAGCAGGAGCTAAGAAGTATTAGAGAAAAACTGGAATTAGCATTAAAACATAGCTTAAAAGATAGTATCAATGTTCTAAAAGCTGTACAAAAATGAGAAACAAAAAAAAAATAAAGCATATAAAATAAACAATACAGACAGTAATCAAACACTTCTGATACATAGCTTGCAGTCATTAGGCAAAGACTATGACAGCGCATGTATACATCTAAAGGCAAGGGCAATTACTTATAGATGAGGACAAGAAGACAGAGAATTTCTTATAAATGAACAAGAGAATAGCTAGGACTTGAAGGCTCTTAGATTTCAGAAACCCTCCTGGAACTGTGTGGACTATGGGCTCAGCATAAAATTCTCGGAACTTGACATAACAGAATATTCTTGTGACGGCTTCACATGCAACCAGATCAAGACCCTTCTTCCCCCCTGCTCTAAGTACCACCCAGAAAACAGGTAATTGAAGTGACAGAGACAGTTCATAGATTCACAGAATAGGTAAGGTGGGAAGGCACCTCTGGAGATTATCTAATCCAAACACCTCTGCTCAAATCAAGATGATTAGAGCAAGATATTTAGGAAAGTGTCTAGTCTGATTCTATATTTAGAATATCCATCTCCAAGGATGGATACTTCACAACTTCTCCAGGCAACCTGTTCCAGTGCTTGACCACCCTCACAGTGAAAACAGGTTTTTCTTATGTTTAAGTGGAATGTCTTATATTTCAATTTGTGCTCACAGCCTCTGTCCAATAGCCTGGCTCTGTCATCTTTATTCCCTTCCATCAGGTATTTATATACATTGCTAAAATTTCCCTCAGAGCTTTCTCTTCCCAAGACTCAGCAATATATTCTGCTTTAACTGCTACTTCAGATATTTTTTGAACTAGAGGAAAACGTGATTCATGGTCTTTCAATAGACATTAGAAGTTCAAGTTATGTTCTGACAAGAAAGCCTTTACAAAAGAAATATTCTTCACAATGAGGTTAGTCAAACATCAGAAGAGGTCATCCAGCAAGGCTGTGCAATCTGCATACGTGGAGGTTTTCAACACCTGACTGGAGAATGCCGTGAGGAACCTGATATAAGTTGGTCCAGCTCTGAAGAGGGGGATACATCAGAGATTTACAGAGGTTCCTTCCAATCTATATTATTCTATGACGCTGAAAAGGGAACGAGTATGGAAACCCAGTATAGTCACTGCTTCCTTGGTCCCTTTGTCAATTCCAATAAATTATGACAGGTTGCTTTAAACACCATATATCCTGTACACTCTGACCAACCTTAATCCTTTTATAATTCTGATGGCTCTTATGAAATCCTTGGCTGTTTTTAAATTGTATTTTTAAAATGACACAATATAGGATTTAATAAAAAAACAATATTCACAGACATTTGTATCCAAAGTGAGGTAGGAAGTGTGCTTAAAAGTGCTATCTAAAGCAAAGCAAGAACACATACACTAAGGTACCAAAATGTACTTATGTCCATAGAAAATATACAAACAACTCCAATGTTCACTAGATAATTCTCCTGGTTTTCCCAGGTTTTAAAGTAGGCAGATTACTTGCCAAAAATAGAGGCATAAAAATATTTGCAATATTCAAATTAGATATTTTGAAATACAAACAAATATTGTTGAAAAATTACTGAGCACCTTACTTCAACATGAAGCATTTGCCCTCAGCCTAATAATAGAAAGGCCTTTGTGCTCTTGAATACACTGAGCAAAGACTGACATAAGGAAAAAAATTCAGACTCTAACTGAAAAAGTGTCATGCAGACTCATGGCCAAACTCACACCAAAAACTGAAGACCTAAAGATCAATTAACACAAATGCAGAACTTCCATCAGCTTCTGAATAAACTAAAAAGCCATTTCAATATACCTCATCGTCATGAGGGAAAACCAGCATGCTATCACCAAACTAAAGGAACATTTTTCCTAGTCAAAATTGAATATATAATACAATCCCTGGTGACAACTTCAAAAATATTTATATAGGTCACTGCCCACATTAACATTGAAGTTTCACTATTTGCAACTTTAGATCAAGGCAATGAAAATAAGCAAGTTATGGATCTATCAGAAATCTCATTGATAATACATGACAATTGCTAGCAATACCTCTTGGTCAACTGGAAATATAACTAAATACTCTTTTTTTACTTTTCTTCTCCCCATTCCACCCCCACCCCCACAGCTCAGCTGTACACTGATATTTTAATCTCTTCCTTCTATTCAATGAGAAAAATTCTTCCTTTGCAGGAAAGGCACACTTACTGGCACTTTGAAAGGGGAAGTATTCGAAGCATCCATGGAGTTGGTTTTCTCAGAGGTGCTGGTCCCAGAGATGCTCCGTCTGCGAGGAGATCTCTCTGCTGGGACCTCTGAGGAAGAGAAGAAAAAGAAGGTGAATGGGTGTTGGGGGGTGGGGAATAATCAGGTTTTATGCTGTATAGGACAGATGCCTCAGCAAAGTTTCAAGTGCATTACTTAACTGCTAAATTACACTCACCTATTTCTCTATATACTATTTACTTACTAAATTACAATGGCATTTCCACAGACAAATTCAAAGTTGTGAATCTGACTTGACTGTAGGCAATAGGCAATTAAAATAAAAAATGCTGGTAAAGATAATACTGAAACATATCAAGTGCTCTATTACTGTTTGTGGGATTGTATTCAGAGAACTTTTTCTTTTCCCCCTTTTTTTTTTTTTTTTTTTTTTTTTTTTTACATAAGCAATGCAGTAACTAACAGATAACTAAAATCAAAACACAAGGAAGCTCAATCTTAGTCACAGCTGAACACAATTTTACAAAGGTCAAAGTTCGGTCTTACATGATCCCACAACTTGCTCAAACCATGCAACCAGCAGAAGGCTCATAACTGCTTGGGTTATATGACATATATATCTCTGCAGATAAAAAAAATAGGTCAACTTCTCATACTGGCAATATGACCTTACTAAGATACGACTTTGGCATCTTAAATCCATGCAGGCTGATCTGATGAGCACAAATATTAATAAAAGACACAAAATCTTTTTCTCGTATAAATACTAGAATAGCAGCATAATAAAGCATACACACTTAATGTCTACACAAACACACACATACTGTACATATATGCATTTTTATATATATAGCTAGATACATGTGCATACAGATACCTTTATCACAACTGCTGCCCATCTCCAGGTCAATTGCAGACTTAAAGGAATCCAGCTTCACAAAACATCCCCCAACACAGGGAGAGAAAAAAATCACTTCCTAGCAGAAAGTCCATTGTTATCTTCTGAATCTTAAAGAAAAGGAGTAAGCCGTGACTCCAGACAGTGACATTTTGACTCCTGCCGTTTTCCTTTCAAGAGGCAGATGCAGCTTAAACTTCCATTTCTGGCTGCCTGGCCCTGGGGATCCGTGCTACTTCCACTTAAGAGAAAGCCGGGTCTCTCTGTTCCCCCTCCCTTCCCACAGCTTGCAGGGAGCAAGCGAGCAAGCAAAAAAGAAACACACAGGACTGCAGCTATTCAATCAATCGCTCCGACTGCACATCCTCATTAGTTACTTTCAGGCTATTAACAGACGCCCAACTGCCGGCTTCCCTCCGCTACAGAAAATTTCACTGTATATCCTGATTCAGAGCAGCAAAAAAGGTTTACAGAGATAGACAGCCAGCTGGTGCCACAAGAGCAGTGTTTTCTTCAAAATAACCAAGGGAAAAAAAAGAGAAAAGCCTTCTTCGGGGATAACATTACTTGTGATGTCTTTGCGTACCGGATTTTGATTTCACCAGTTAGAATACGTATCTCCCATGGATGCTTGAAGAACGACAAAATGGAGCATACTGAGTGAGAGCTAAGAAATCTGGACTCTGCAGTGATAGTGTGTCGTACTGTAGAAATTTATCTTTTAAAAAACCAAATGGCTAATATTCAGCCTCTTGATCTGCTTGTAACCACTAATGGGGAAAGAACCGCTAAGAGCAAGAACAGCCTCTTGAACTGGGCAATCAAAGTCTAACAGACAGTGTAGCTACCCCTAAAAAAGGGACAGGGCACAGCCGCTCGCTGCTGACCATGGGGACAATGCACAAGCCCTACTCTCTCCAACGAAGTAAATCATGGTCTGTCAAAGCTTGCAATTACTGTGATAGAACAATACCACTTTTGGGGAGATTTCTCCTTCAGCTGATGAGCAGCATCAGGCTCTTTTTCTTACAGCTAAGGAGGCATCGCCTGTTCCAGCCATGGAGGGTAAGTCCCTGTCAGGGCACCTTTAGAGAACAAAGTGCTTGGAGCAGGGCCAGTGCTAGACCAAGGGTTTTGAGTAACTGTCAGTGTCACTGCCTCAGGAACCTTTGCAGAGGTTGCAAGTTTTATCTAGTTGCACTCTTTTATACCGCCAGCCTCTTCCCCCTGCCTCAGTGAAAGGAAACTTATTTTCTGCAGCACCTG
Organism: Psittacula echo; assembly: GCF_963264785.1. NCBI lineage: Eukaryota > Metazoa > Chordata > Aves > Psittaciformes > Psittacidae > Psittacula > Psittacula echo. Next base: position 23,365,227 of record NC_137740.1, read on the forward strand.
TAAGTACTGCTCTCCCAAAGAGAGCTCTATTAAGTAGGATTTAAATGATTGCTTGTGCTGTTCTCACTGTAAATGCAATGAAAGCAAATGGGAGTAATATATGCACTTGAAACTGGGGACTAAAGCAAGCACCTTTTATTTTACATTGAATAGTAATGTGCAACGTTAATAGGTTTGGCTTTCTCCACTTCTCACACAGGAAATCACATCAAAGCTGCTACAGTAATTTAACACAGTCTGTTAACTTTGCTGAGTCATAAATGAAAACAGGATCCTGAATTCCCCACTCTTTTCATCAATAGGTTCTGCAGGAGGAGCAGTTTAGGAAAAAGTTAAGTTTACACCAAATAGAGTTGAAAAGCTACAACAAAGAGCATGCTTGGCTCCCTTGCCTTCACTCATCCCCCACATCTACCCAGCAGCAATTCAAGGTCTCTGCAAATAAACCACCAACTCATTTTATATCAGTCCTGATTTACATCATCAAAATGAGTTTTCTCCCATTCTCAGACCATCACAGAAATGTATCAGTTGGGGCAGGAAAAATGAACTATTCAAAAGGTGCCCACAATGAACTAAAACTACACTTCCCTCTCTTCTCCTTGCAGAAAACCCAAGAGCAAACAACAAGCTCAGTCCCCAGGAAAAAGAAGGCCTAGATATAGCAAAACTGTCAAGATATGTTAACTGGAAATCAAAAGCTAAAGCAACCTGCTATGATGCCTGTAGAACAGTAGCTCTGCTGAGTCGTGTAAAAATAAAAATCTATGCTGTCACTACTACCAGGCAAAAAAATTAGACAGTTCCCTCCCCTGCTCACAAGTAATGCTAGAGGCTACTCCTGCATAATCTTCACCTGCTGTAAAAATCAAGGCACCTCTCATCGGCTTAGTATTAAATTACAACTGCTTTCTTCATTGCTCACTCCCAGGGACCAACACTACAGATAGATCATATTGTTTCTATGGATAATCTGAAATCCTTTTCATCCACTCTCAATTTCTGGGAAGAAAAGGGTGGGTGGGGGGGGAAGAGGCAGATAGATCTTCCCATTTTTAACCTTAATCAAATAATCCATTGAATGAGTAGCAAAGATCCCTGTGAGCTACTTCTGATTTATCATCTCATGTATTGGTGATATGCAGTGATATTTATGTAAACAAATATTTACACAAATAAATATTTACACACTGCATAGAAAGTCAGTTACAAATTAGCCAAGTCAGTTGCTCAGCAATGGCAGATGCCTCTGAAGAGGGAACTGCCCAAGGACATAATGAAGGTAGGTCTCTTTTCACAGCATATTGCGCCATTCTCTACCCTCTCCAACACCAAGACTTGTTTTGTTGGCCAGAAGGAAGGTCTGTGTAAGGCAGGTGCCACTTACTACTGTGAGTAGTGGTGATGACTGCTCTCCTTTGAAGGCAACTGTCTCTGCCACAATGGCATAGCCTGAATGGCTTCCAGTAAGTATGTGGTGCTCAGATTCAATCTGAATTTCCTATTGTTGGCTGTTCTGGCAATTTCAAAACCAAAATCTTGCTGTTGTGGGAATCTGTATTGTACTGTGTTCTCCCAGAACAGGCTGTGTTCTGCCAGGACAAGCAAGAACATCTGCAGACAACGAGTTCCTGCTTACGAACTCCAGGTCGTGACTATAAAGCCTACTATAAAGACCTACCCAGAGATGCAAAAAACCAAGTAAGCACATTAGCAAGCACAACTCCCATCTGTCATTACTCTGAAGGGGCTGATACTAGCCTCTGTCACAGATAAAACCACATCAGATTATCTGCTCCAGGCTGATAGGTCCTACATTTCTATGGTAAAGTTCTCAGCCTGGTCATGTTTTGTATACCAGGCTTTTATAAATTGTGACTTTTAGCAGCTCATAATAATCAATCAATCAATCAAATGTCACAATCAATAATCAAAGTCTCAATTTTATCAGTTGTGACTTTTAGCAGTTCATAATAACAAATGACTTAGCACTGACTGATTATCGGCTCTGACATGCAAGAAAGATTTGGATCTCTGAAAGGCTACATCTACCATCCACTGGGGAGAAAAAAAATAAATAATTGTACTATTGACAAAACCCCAATTAATATTTCTTTTCCAAGACACAGATTTTGTTGAGGGAAAAAAAAAAAATCCTCAAATTCATTCTCCAAATATCTTTATTTGATGTCTTTGTGTTGTCTTTATTAGGAAAGTGGCAGACTGCTGGTGTATATTATCTACTTGTTAAGAAAATAAAAGATATATTAAGATTCAGGGATTGAGACTTCCTTTTGTCTTCTCTGCACACATCCTGAGATGATGGTACCTTGGTCTACAAGTACAGGGGACAGAGAATATGATGCATGAAAAGAATCAATTCATTCTGCCTCTCAAGTCTAGATTAATTACAGGCTTTGGGAAAATATAAAACCAGTTCAATACTACCAACTACCTCTCTAGAACCAAGCGTTCCCAAAGACTGCCTCTCAGGTGCACTTGAATTAAAAAGTCACCAGCTGAAACAAAACAAAGCCCCACCCAAATATTTTCAGCCTCTTTATATAGGTACCTAAGCACTCCCCAAGAGAGAATGGTAATTGCTGCTGGTCAGAGCATTAGCTGAACAATCAAGCAGTCCTGCAATCTGCCTCTTGTCTGAAAGAAGGATCAATAAGCTACACATACCATGCCCCTTTTTTTATGCAAAATTTGTTGTTGTTGTTTTAAACCTGGTAGTACTCATGCAGCAATAGTTACCACAGTGGACACATAATCTAAATATTTACCTTTTATCTATGCCATTTTACAAATCCATCTGCCTGGACAGGTTAGTATATATTTCAAACGTCATAATGCCTAGAGGCCTCTTAAGAGAATGCAGCAAGACTAGACTGAGTACTGAACAGGCACCATTTCTGCTCCAAAGAGTTTACAGCCTTAACTTGAAACAAGACATTATTAAAGTGTGATAAACCCTTCAGGGGTGGCAGGAGGGAACAAGTACATTAAGAAAATAAGACATGCAAATTAAGTAAGATACCCTTTATGGGCCTCCAGGTAATTCTTTATTTTTAAAATAAATTTATACTAAACTAATTATCCCCAGATAAATAACTGAATCCTAGGGGGTGAAAATAAAAGGGGAAAGATTTGGAAAAATACCCCCTTAGTTATTGCAGAGTTGTAAGAATGGGAAAAGACAAGTGGTTCTCTCAAAGAGGACAAACAGAAGAGACCCTACTGGGGATGTGGCAACAGACTAGAAAGGACTCAAGGCCTCCTTCAGCACTATTTTCTACTCTGTCAGAAAGCCTTACAGATTAACTACAAAATAAACACAGAATAAAAAACTTTAGCACTTGACTTTATGTGACTTAATATTTCTTTTACAAACATACGTAAAGAAATAATGGGCTGGAATCTAAGCTTGGAAGAGTTGGAGCACTTATAGGTTTGCTGTTGGCAGCTAGTTTGTGAAGATGTTATTCACAGATGTTACCACCAGTTGAGTGGTTTACTAGAGAGACAAGCAGAGATTCAATATTTGTTTCATGGACAACAGGAACTACTGAGCTTGTTTCTTACTTTACAAAGACAGTACACTAAAACTCTTAGCTTGTAGAGCAGGAAAACAAGCCAAAACAGAGATACTGCCTTTCTACTCTGCTACATTTTTATTGACTATTTTCATTGCGAGTTGCTGATGAAAGTGCTTGTTTGACCCTGATGGTTTTATCTCCTCTTATATGCGTATACTAAAAAGATAAAACCAACCCAGAAACAAAACCCCCAAAACCTAACACATATATATGTCATTATAAAAAATGGTTTATGCGTGAATGAAAGTGGGAAAGTTCAGACGGGCTAATTCAAGTCCTTTCATTCTAAATAAACTACTGTGTGAGCCCATTAAAAAAGTAGTATCCAATTTACTTTTAAAGTCTTTCAAAATAAGTAAGAATTTCAACAAGTACAGAAATTCAACACACTCCAAGGCAGTTTATGATCTATCCACAGCTTATATGTTTGTTAACATTGTGGCATTCACAACTCTGATAAAAGATGGAAGAGACTACTTTTCTGTCATTGTTTCTTTAGGTTTACTGCAGAGTACTCATGTGACGCACTAATGAGAGAGAGATCTCATTGGGTGCAGTCAGTAATTACTTATGTTTTATTGTACCCTGCTGAAAATACATACCAGCTGACAAAACTAGAGATGGTAATAAAAAGCAGAAAGATAGCAAGCATCAGAAAATGCGTAAGGAGGAAGAAGTATCTGAACAGCATCTTTCAGTTGAGTATTACTTAGTGAAATAGGAAGCCTCATACAAAAATAAATAAAAACATCAGTGTTTTATCTTGGAGTAAGCATTCTCTCTCAGTTTGCTCACTTGGGGAGAATTCACACTTGGGCCCAATTCACAGACTGTTAAAAAAATTTAATTAAATGCTTATGTAACAAGCTTAGGGTAAAAGTCCTGAAATTCAAGTTCATGTACTGACTAAAATACATTATTGAAATTCTACAAGGTATAACTTAAAGGAGAAAACTGAAATTTGCAGTGATAGCTTTTCCATATTTATCAAGACTAGTAGATGGGGAAAAAAAGCCACAAGAAGATACATCAGAGAGAATGCCACGAAGTCACAGTATACTGAAGTGCATAAAAGCTACCAAGCCTGGAAGGGGAAATAAAAAGGAAACTCTGCACAGCTCACTGGCTATAGAACTCCATCATCAAACAACCGCTAGATACCAATTATGATCAAAACCTCTCCCAGTCCATTAGCAGGGATTTTAAAAGAAGATACTGTGCTTTTCTAGGGATTGGGTCGATCAGACAATTCTTGCAAGATGATCTGGGTAAATATCAAAGATTTTTAATTTGCAGACAGATAATTTGGTTGGTATTAGACACTTGCATTGTGCTGGCATATAAAAAAAGGTGTGATTTCAATTAGTGCCCAGTTCAGAAGGTGCATAGCAAGGAACCTAAATCACAGTATGCTAGAGATTGGAAGGGACCTCAAAAGATCATCCAGTCCAATCCCCCTGCCAGAGCAGGAACACCTAGATAAGGTCACACAGGAATGTGTCCAGGCGGGTTTTGAATGTCTCCAGAGAAGGAGACTCCACAACCTCCCTGGGCAGCCTGTTCCAGTGTTCTGTCACCCTCACTGAGAAGAAGTTTCTTCTCAAGTTTAAGTGGAACCTCTTGTGTTCCAGTTTGTACCCATAAATGACATAAATGACAGTTTAAATCACTTAAAAGGCATCCAAGTCATTGATTCCTAAAGGACTTTACAGTCTGAAAGACAAGACCTAACATGCAAAGCAGATGAATACACAGAGAAGGCTGGGAGAAAGGGCAAGAATATCACAGGAGATAACAATTTTTGGCTTTCAAGTACTGACTTCTACAATTTCTTTCTGCAGAACACTCTGAGGAAACTGTATGTGGCCTTTAGTGAGTACAACATCAGCTGTTATTAGACTGATGAGGAATGAACCCTCTAGCTCTGCAAACATGAGTCAGAAATGAAACACATGCACATCCATGAACTGTTCAGCATATCCTCTGTATCATACACGTGGCCATACAAAATTTGGAATAATTGCCTCTTTTTAAACTTTAGAGGCATCAGCCTCTGAAGCCTCCTTTAATGGTTGACTCTACACAGAGCAACACAAATTGCCTGGACAACTGTGCCAACAGAAAAGCAGACACAGGGAGCTACTGCACATGACCTGGAGATGTTGATGTCCTTGTTAGTCCCTAATGATCTTGGACTGCCCCTGCTAATTCAAATTACCTTGTGTTTGCTGCAGAGAGATTGCACACAGACAATTAACACAGATCAGCTGATGCATGGTAACTTGTAATTTGTTTAGAGGTTTATGACTTAGACACACATTAGTATAACATCAGTATTTATTATCCTCATTATTAAACAACAGCCTTGAGCCACAGCTTTCAAAACCAATCTTTCTACTCTCCGTGAAAGGGCTGTAAATCAAAGCATTCTCTAAAATGTGATCCTTTGCTCTGGTTGTTAGGATATTCTCAGAAGTGACTGGCTCTTGTATGCACCAAAGCTAAACAGCTCTTCCCTATTTTTCTCAATGGGGCCAGAAGGCTGCTCTAAGTTTCAGTACCTCTTACTCACTATGGCAGGATTTTGCCCCGAGCAATAATTATTATTCTTATAGGGACACAAAAAGTCCCAATGCACTGTAGACATCCAAGGGAGTTCACTAAACCTTAAATATGGCCTCAGCATTTAGACACTATGTGGGAACTGGTATCTCTTTAAGGTAAAAGAAATAAAAGAGTTCTGGGGTGAGATTTAGGAGGATCTCTTGGTTTGTAGCAAAATGTGAATGGAGGCATACATGTAAGGGGGGAAAAAGAGCAGTGTATTGAAGAACAGCACTGGCACCCAGCCCGTGTGTACTCTTGTCCCTGTTTACATCTGGTGTAATGCTCCCAAAGAAGGCCATAGCACATGAAGTATTATCAAATTGAAATAGACTCTGTGGGAGTACCTTACTTTCCTCAACCATTCTGTATTTTTCTGGACCCACAAAGTAATGGAACTTCTTGCAATAGAGAGAAGAGTGTAAACTCCATCTACTGGAAAGAGCACAGCTATACCATGTACCTGCCTGTGGTCTGGATGGAGGACAACAAAATTGGTGAAAAATAATATTTGGATTGGCTGTCACCCTCTTGACTGGCAGACAAAGATCCATAATGGTGACTGTGGTATCTTGGGGGCAGGGAAAGGAAAGATATTACTGCATATATTATACAAACATTTTAAATAGTCCATGAAAGGAAAAGGGGCACACATATCAAGCAGTCCATCTGAGCAATTCAGTACCCAGAAATCATCAAAATAGAAAGACAACAGACTGTATCCTGAGAACAACAGAAACTATTAAGGAGGGAGATTGAATGATTTGTGGAGATGGGATTAAAAGAAAAACAAAACAAAACCCCAACAGTTTGACATAGCAACAACTCAAAGGGAAAGACAAAACAATAACCGGCTTCTGTGTGTGAATTCTTTTTAAAATATTTTCAACCCCTTAGAGGTATTTATACTGAACTTCTAATAAACGAGTAGTTTCAATTTACTAACTGAATGCTGTTAAACTGATGTGTAAGTATCCAGACACAGACTACAGGATTATTTGTGCTTCCTAGACTTCATTTCTAGGCTAGAGAAGTACCTGATCCCTTGGCTGAAATTCTTAATCTAAATGAGTCTAAACATTTCTCTCAAGAAGAAGAACTTTGAGCAGTCTTCTCTGATTTGTCTTACCACCATCACACAGTTGAGAAGTTGTAGGCAAGCTGACAGAAATGACTGGAAGTAGAATGAACACAGCAATCAGCTCATCAAATGGCACAGAGAAGAAAAACAGACCAGTAACATTGCTTAATCCAGGAAGGATTTTCTGCATGGCACATGCCCATTTATAATTTGACCTTTGCCCAATGCGTTTGCAGCTATTTCAAAGAGATTGTAACCAAGTTTAATTAACAACTGCATACCACTTAAAAGCATTTACAAAGAAATAACATCAGGTAACTGAAGGACTGAAGAAATTAAACGCCACTGTAAGTAGTAAAGGCTTCCCAGGAAAGTGTAAAAAAAAAAAAAAAGAAAGAAAGAAAAAGTTAAAAATACAGTTAGTACCCTACCGTACCAAGAAACGAGAGAAGGCTTTTCTCATCTTCTGTGCTGCTATCCAGCCATTCGGCCGCATCACCAGGAGAAAGAAGACTCATTCTCCAGCCAGAAAACTTTTCCATACAGAATACAATAAGTGAACGAAGCAGGGTAGGAAGGGTGGGGAGGAGCTGCTGGTCTTGGGATTCCAGTACTCCAGTTATTGCCTACACTGACAACATGAGAACGTGGTCCTGCCCTGTTCTCTCAACCCTACATCTGAGAGCCCATACTGACAAAGCAGGCATGGGTGGGAACAGTAAGTGGGATCTGTACTTGTTGTCCCTTTGTGTCAGGTTTCGGTCCAAGCAGCAACAGAAAGAAGGCAAAAAAGGGGAGCAGGTAAAAGAGAGGTTTTAAAATCCAAAAGAGGTAGCAGGTTATAATAGAATCAGTTTAAATAAAAAGGAGAAATACATCTCAGTGCTGAAGAGGCTTAAATAAGTCAGCACAATAGCTCATCAGCTAAGTGTAATATATTCCTATTATTCCTTATATTGTTGGCTTTGTTTGAAGGCTCAGGTATTATGCTTTATGCTAAAAGAAAAAACAGCAAGCTTAGAGGCAATTTAAATAACCTTCCCATTACTGAAGAGCCTGCATTCCCCTGTTTACAAGCCCCTTCCTGCTCCGGCTATTATAACAGCATCCCAGCCTTTCTTACAATGAATTTGTTCATGCAATGGCAGGTTGATCAATCTGTGAATAGGAAGCTCCCACCCCTCCCTCTCCCCTCCTCCTGCATGGCGGCGGCATTGATCGGCAATAATGGAATCTGCTTCTGCCAACAGCAGCATTAGAGAGAGTGGGGAACTGCTCCCCTTCATCAGCACGAAGCAGCAGTCATAGCCCCGCTGCGCTTCAGCCTCGACTGCAACAGGGCAAATGAGAGAGAGGCAAGGGGAGAGCAGTGTTCTTAGGGGTTCAAAGAAGTCATCAACACTAACGTCAGTTATTTATTGAAAAAAAAAGAAAAATTATTGGGAAATAATTCTGCTCTGTCTAGACAGCAAGCTTGCTCTGCACAGCTTTGCAATGAAGACTTGTCATTGTGACTTTATGAAGGGTCACATTTAATTGCACAGGATTTATAGCATATGATTTATTCTACACAAAAGAGCATTTTACAGGTTTACACATGCACAAACAGAGATGAATCCTGGTAAGTGAGGAACTCCTGGGCCCCACAAATCAAAATTGCCTTTGTCCTCAGGGGATGGAGCTGATGCTGTGATCAAACTACACTCTTTAAAGAGACAGCCACCTTTTGTTCACCATTTTCTGAACCTCTTTATTTTAAATAATTTATACAGTTGCCAATTCTTATTACAAACAAGGACACTTGCTGACCACTGACTAAACCCCAAGCCAAAAGAGCAACAGCAAAACTGTTAGATCAGCAAAGCAAAGAATTAGATACCAGCCCACAAATGAAGAGAAAAAAGAGGCTATCAAGTCCCAGCAGGGAAGAAAATTCCAATTACTAAGACAAACTGTAGCAAGTATTGTTTGTGCAGGACAGATATTTTCATAAAACACCTGCCAAGCAGGGCAGATGCCACACAATATTCACAATTAGCGACGAACACAGGACAGACAGTTCAGGAGGGACATACCACGGCAGCATGGAAGACTTAGCAGAGCAGTTGTGTTCACACTGAAAAAGCACATGCCTCTACCCCCAGTATGAACAGAGGGATAAAAAAACCACAACAAACCAACAACCCAGAAACATTTCCTACATAATATAAAATCCAGTGACAGAAAGACGTTGGATATATTTCCGTCTATGTAAAAAATACCTGATCTGTTGACAAAATGAGCTTTTGCAACACACCCCGATTAGAAATCCAGGAGATGTAGAACAGGCATTGACATTTACGAACATGCAATCCATCATATTAAAAGTAGAAATAATTATTACAATCATCTAACCTGACTTGAAACACCTTTAGAACACCACCCAATGATACTCCTCCATTCATTGCATTATTTCTAGTTGAACAATGACACGTCTTCCAGAAAAAAAGGACATCCAATTATAAACAAACATGAAGAGCCCATTTGTTCCCTTGTTAAGTTGTTCCAATGGTTAACTCCACTTGTGCTTAGTGATTTGCTCCTTAGTTCCAAGAATGGATCTCCCAACCACAGGGCACTTGTTGACATTTGCATGCTTTGATACTCTCCATTATCAAGCTCTAGTATCAGAAAGGTCTTCCCTGTTTACAACCTTTGAATACCTAGTTTCAAACAATCACTTCAAAAGTACCTTGAAATTCCTCTGTAGCATTAGATTTTATTTTTTAAGCCTTGTGCTGTGCAAGAGAACCAGAGACTAAACTTGCTGCACAACTGTAGCAGGGATGTAGTGCTGCTCTCCCACCAAAGTTTGCCATCAGCAGAGGAAACACCATGAATAACTTCTTAAATTTGTCTTTCCCCATTTTGAAGCAGGTCTTGTGTTCTAGAGCTTACAAAAAACTTTCAAAAAGTCTTGTCCAAATTTTCCAGGAAAACCAGTTTTTGAGATAAGCTGCAAAGGAGCACGAGAGGAATATTCAAAACATGACTTATTTTCGTGCTGTGAGACCTACCTAAGGTGGAATGCTGAACCAATGCAAATATAGACACAAATTGCTCTGTCAACCAGAGTGGAAGTATGCAAAACGTGAACGTATAGAAAGGTGGGGGAGGTCAGCAAAGTAGTAATTTAAAAAAAACCCCAAAACAAAACTCCAAACAAACCAATAAACCAACCCACCACTTCCCCCCCAAAAAACCCCAACCCAAACAAACAACAAAAAAACCCCACAACCAGTCAAAAAACCAACAAAACAAAACAAAAAACCAGGAGTAAGAAGCAGCTAATCTCAGTCTTAAGAGACCGCTGTACTCCAAAATTAGCAGCAGTAGCCGTACAGAATATCAGGTGAAAACATGAGAAAATGCCTTTGAAGTGTTTGGGTTCATGTTCTTCGCCCCTGAGTTCCAAAAGCAGATGAGCCCACAAGTCTGAAAATTAAACCAAGCCATTGTGTTTTGGAACCTCTTACATAAACGAGTGATTTAAAACTTGTATACATCCCCAACTGGTAATTCTTTGCATTATCAGCAAATGAGCTTCTGCTCTTTTCTGCAGTTGTCAGAAACGTCACCCTCCTACAGTTCTGATTTTGAAACCTGTGAAGCTCGGCAGCTTTGCTATCCTGTGGATTTAAAAATTAGCATTCTTGATAAGTGAAACTACACAGAAGCATGAGTGCTCAGATTTTTCTACGGCAATTTTAGTAAATGATAATTCATAATATATGCAAATAATAGAGCACAGATGCCTTCTGAAGTGGATGCTTTGTAAGCACAAAATTGCAGTAGTATTATAAATCATAATGTATTAATGTTCTCTGCATGAGGCACTTACAAGAAAAGGAAAAATGGATCTTGCATTAGGGACAGACTCACGGACTGATGGATGGATACCGCTATAGTCAGTAGATGCTGTCTTCACAGCAATATACATTAGATATTATATGCCTGTTATTCTTATTAAAATGTTCTACAGTTAATTTAGGAGTGAATAAAGGCAAGATATTTGAGCACTTGAAAAATTAAATGCTCCCTTCAAAACAGGAGCATAAAACAGTGAGTAGGGAGAGGGCAAACTTTTTCACAAGAAGCAAGCAGGCAGAAACATTTAGAATAGCTTGATCAGGTTGCAGCAGTACAAGCCATGATAAACATCCACTTCTCCAACTCCAGGATCAATGTCATATGTACCAGACAAAACTACCATCATCTATACCTGTGCGTTAGGAAATACGAAAAGTTATCTGAGTAATTTTGCCCCAGAAAAATGCAAAGCAGTAATACCTGTCCAATCCTATCCAATGCCACTACATAGAACAAGCAAGCCAGCTTTAAAAGGTTTCCCAGATATCTAAAAATGTTAATTCTACATGCAAAAGGCTGTTTCCTGCATTACATAATTTTAAATCCCTATCTATAATGCAAGTTGTTTTGCTTTGAGAAGCAGTATATATAACAGCCTTCTAAACACACTATAATCTAGTTCAAGAGCATCCAGGTGGACAAGGCTGAGTAACTCATTGTGTATTATGGAATCATAGTGGAAGGATGCACAGTTATTATGTGACATAGATAACTTTTTGGTTTCAGCTACATAAGCAAAACCAATGTGCACTACCATGACACAATGCTACAAACAAGCTATGAGCAGGACAACAGAATCATTCTGTTGCAATGTTAAGTCAATAGCAGATTTACGTCAGACACAAGGAGATGTAGATAGCACTGTTGAAGCACGGCAAAGTACACAGAAAGCCCTTTTTATCAGAAAAAAAATACTGATGGACACTCAGGTCTCTTTCTAAGCCTGTCCATTCTGTTGTGCAAAGTGAAACCATGCTGATGAAGTACCAGCCTACACAACACATTATCATCTAGTATTTTATCCTTTCAGATTGCTTAATGAAGTTATTTTAGCACGTTCAGTGATCTTTAGCACTCACTCTCAATAGCTCTCATCCAGCTGAAAATTATAACCTCTACATGCCACAGCACTGATGCAATATTACCTTTTACCAGGATAATAGTTCTCTTTACTTTCAAAAGTGAACAGCACTAGCCTTCCAAACCCAGCTGAGATCAGAGACGTTAACCTAGTGGTTACTCAGAAGGGAGGCAGAGCAAAGAATTTCCTAAATAATAACTGCTGGAGCAGTGAGGAATCAAGGGGCAGCAAAAGCTGTGCCTGCTGACAGGCTGTGAAGATAAATAGGGACAGAAAGGCTCAAAATGAGGGTGAGAAAAACAAACCTTGAAATTCTCTAGTATATAATGATACAAGCAAGAGCTCTGTTGTACAAGTGACATTTTAAATAATGTCAGGAAGCTATTTCCACACTTAGTCTTGACAAGGCACTGAAGACAAACAGGACAGCAACTGAAATAAAAATTTAAACTAAACCCAAAGGAACTAGCCTTTATAAAGCTCTTCCATGCCCACTGAGCCTCCCTAGCAAAATCATCTGGCCTCCTGGCTGACTAATCATACTTCACCTTTATGGAAAACAAGGAGCAAGCCCCTACCACAAACACTTCAAAAATAGCTAAATAAATAAGACTAGTCATGGGCCTCTCAGACAAAATTCTGTCATTTTACTTGGACACAAAGAATGACACTTAGCAGCACAGAAGTTGGCTTCTACTTTCATTGCAATATAAGGATACATTTAACTGCCTATATGAATCTAATCAATGGTTCAAAATCTTTTCCATAATAGCAAGCTATGTCTTATGAGACCTCCCATTACACTGAGTTTCCTTGGTGCATCTGAACTATTTTGAGTATACACAATATTTTAGAATTATAGACACGCTTTTCAGGTTAAAGAAAAAAAAGCTGTTGAAGCTTAGGAAGATACTTGCTAAGGAGATGAATTTTAAACTACTTTAATAAAATGTATTCATTTTCTTTTCCATAATATTTTCCTCCTTATCATTGTAACACAACATAAAAAAGGTAGCCTTTTTTTAGAAGAACATCTGCCCCAGTTCCCTCTCTAGATCCCAATATTGTGTTTTCCTGGCAAAACTGATATGAGACTGTAACGTTGTATGGGCTGGAGGTTAATCCTTTATGCTGCTGACTGTACCTGCCTACAAAACTGAGTTTTGTTGAATTTAAGACTAAACACCCCTGTACCTTTTTCCTCCAGGATGTATTATTAAAGAGATGCCTGAGGAGAGTCACATCATTAGTTGAAGATCAACAGACTGAGACATGTACCTGCACCCACGCCACAGAGAATGTCCAGGATTGTGTAAGGAAAGAAATATGCCTCTATTTGGAGGCCAAGGAGGTAAACACAGAAGAAGGAACCATCATGTTCCTCATAAGCAAGAAAGATGCAGTCTTAAAAGATGTTTAAGAGAATTACTGCAATTGAAAACCAGGCAAATTACTGTGATTTTCAGTTCTTGGACATGTTAAGCCTAAGTAAGCCAGTTCCAAAAATCAGAAGAACTAGGAATAGGAAAGTTTTACTACTATAGGTCAAACCATCCTGTTGTTGTTATCCACTTTTCCATGGAAAAACACTTTGCCTACATTACAAAACAGTGACCTAACCAGAAGCACCAAGAACTCTGACACAAGTATTTCTGCTGGGGAGAACTGCTGGATTTTAAGAACTTCACTGATGAAGCAACCATGGGTTTTTCCCCATTTCCACACCAACCTAATTACATTTTTTGTACTCAAACCAACTTGAGGTAAACTCAGCATAGCCAAGGGATTTGTCTAAGTTATGCTGCTAGCAGTATGGTAGTTTGTAAGTATCTATTAATGACTACTGTAAAAACATTAAGCTAATTTAATTCCAAATTATGGCCAAGATGTTATTTACAGAGTCATCCACTCTGGAGTGCCTTTCCAAACTGTGAAGCATATGCCTCATGTAAACAGACATCTTGTATTAAAGTATGAATACATCCAGCTATATATTTAACGAGCAGTATGTAAAGCCTACTTAATTTCTGATGCTAGTATTCACATGATGACTTTTTTCCCCAAGAATGTGTTCATGAAGAATAGCTTCTATATTCTTTTGCTCTGACCAAAGCCATTCAGTGTTCAAAACTAACAGCAGACTGGAAATGTCCTGAAAACACAGAGCTGTAAAAACTAAACAAGCCCCACACTTTCCCAGATTTGCCAAGCACAAAATTTGAAGTGGCAGCTTGAAATGAATTGAGTCTCAAGTACTTCAATTTAAAAAAGGATTTCTGAGCTAGCATCTTTGCTAGAAATGTTATTTTAGTGTTACTTTAACGCTAAGACTGAAAAAAAAAAAGAAGCCCTGACAGGTGCCAAAACTTCAAGAATGGATAGAAAACATGAAAAAGATCAACATTCGGGGTCTGACTCTTGCCCACCAAGCCCAGTTGTATCACCTGCTTCACAAATCTAAAGATCCAGCCCAGAAGTCCAAGAGCTCTTCCATCTTTTACTGCAGTATGAAAGACGAATAGGGAGTGATTTTTGAACTTCGATACTGTACAGACTGAAATCACCAGTGTCTCAAGTGATACCAGCATCACACTGTTTTCTGAACACGAATTTCCAAGAAATGCAAACTTCAAATATATGCATAGCTTAAGCATTACCAAGACAAAAGTTAACACGAAAAAAAACAATTTTTGTAGAGCTACTGGAAGGAAAACAGCAAAAACCAAATACAAATATTTGCTGACAAAAAAAAAAAAAAAATACAACAAGGTGGGGGAAGGGGAGGGGAGAGCAAAAAGCACAGCTTCCTCCTTCTGTCCCTCACACCTGCGTCTCCTAGTAGCAGTCCAAGAAAAATCAACCTTCCCAAGCAAGGAATCCTTGCTGGTTGTGCTTCCAAGTCTCCCAGGTACTAAGAAGCAAAAAACGTAACTGCCCAGAAACCACACTGCTGGCAGGCAGCAAGCTGAAGCACCTGCTCCTTCAGGCCCTGTCTTTAAAGGCACCAGTCTTGCTTAAGCAGCTCAGGTACAGTACCACTGTTATTTTCTAGATTATCCTAAAGGTCCTTCATATTTTATCTGTTCTAAATCATTACAAAGGAGCTCTATCAAAAAAACATACAAGGAGAAGCATTTAACATATGATGGATTTATCAGCAATTGTAGTAGAACACCATGGAAGAAGTATATTTTAAATAAGTCTCCCCAGTGCTTGTAATGTAACTGGATAGGGACAAATACAGTACAAAGGGTCGGCAATCTGACCTGTCACTACTGTCCTCGAGGACTCAACTGCTTGATCATTTGCACTTTGATAAAGACATGCTATGAATCGTCAGAAAGAAAAAACAAGTTGGCAAGTTTTAGGAAAAGGGGACACCTTGCACCAAGCTCCCCCAGGTTGCTACTAGGACAGCAAAGCACTTGCCCATGAATGCTGCAGTCAGGCATAGAAAAGGAAAACAATTTATCTTGCTCACCCTGCAGACCACATAGTTTGCACAACTCATGTCCTCACAAGTGCTGATTTTTGCCCAAATCCAGAAAAAAAAAAAAAAATCAAGTGAGAATAATTGATTAAGACAGTTTTGCTGGAATACCATCATTCATGTTGGTCTCTACTATTACTTTCTGACCTACTGTTTTTCCTTGGGCATATACTTTTGACCAGAGAATGGAAACAGCCAGAAATGACTTTTCTTATTTAAAACGTTATTTGGATGTCATCCAACAAGCAAACAAACAAAAGAACAACTTAGAGAGGGCTGGGGTTTGGACAGTGCTTGGCTGGGGGTCTTTTTGCCTTCTGTGACTCAACATGATCACGTAGTTGATAGAGAACTACAATTTCGAGAAAAACAGTTTCACATGAGAGAAAACTAAATGTCTGATCATTCAGTCTCCAACATTCTGGTGTAATCAGAATGCCTATGGCCCACACAAATAGCTTCAAAGTATTTTGGGAAGCAGTTAAATGTGATCAATATAAAGTACTCTACTGACCATACAGCTACGCTTCTGGTCAGATAGCACAGAATTGCCACACCATTCCATCAACTTAAGCATTATTTACTCTCTTCCTATAAGGTTTAGTACATGGTAATAGCTGTATGCAGCACTCCCACAACAAGTTCAACTTGCTTGCTTTCAGCACAAGCTAAATACCTGTGATTCTTGCAGAGCAGGGTTGAGGGTGCTGTGCCGGTAAGGAACTCTACTCCACCCTGAGGTCACTGCTTGCTCCCTTTATATATCAAGAAACCGCAGCTTTGCCGACATCAGGAGGTAAACTCTCCTTGACTGGCACAGACCAAAGGAGGGAAAAAAAACCCCAAACCAAACCCGACTAATTCACAATAACCTCCACTTCTAACACCAGATAACAAGGCAGAAAACCACCAACAAAAAACTTCCAGTGTCTAGTAGCTTGAAAGCATGTAGCTTGTACTTATTAGGTATGCAGCAGAAAAGCAGGAGCATTCTTGAAGAGCGAGTGGTTATGACCAGCAATATGATTTCCTACCCCTGCCTATGAATCATGTTGTCTCACTCCCTCTTGCTACTCTGTTCCACCTGTGTTTATAGGAATACTATGTTAATCTCTGTGTAAGCATCAAATAAGGCAACTGCCAAAGCTCTGGGCCTTTCCAAACACTAGAGATCAGTACAAGAAAGTACATGGAGGGGTTTTTTTAATCTGTTTTCAAATTAGGAGCCAAATTTAGTGGTGAAGCAAGGAAACACTGCAAGGTAAGAGACTGTATAGTGTAAGGAATTTTTATAAGGACATACCAAGTCCTCCATCTTGTGGACATGGGCTTAATTTCTGACTGATGCAGTATCTTAAACATTCTTCTTAGACACTCTGGAGAGAGCTCCCCTGGAGAATATAGCTGACATTTTAGATTTACTCTAAGACATACCAGGACTGGGCTTTAAAAGCATGACTGCTGTGAAAGCTGTCATTAGAATTACGCTGTATTTTGTACATTTGGCTTTTTTTTCCCCCTGTAACCATTACCCCTGAAATCAAACAAATGTGGAGACAATTACAGCTTCTATTCCAGAAAAAGGACCCAGCCTTCATAGACTGAGTACAACTGAGCCTGAAAATCTGACTGAAGCCTGCTCCTAAAAGGATCAAAACAACCAGGAAAATGAGCTTTAAAAAAAATAAAAAAATTAATCATCTCCTACTTTCTAAGCCACGCTTGCAGTTCTGAATGCCTGTGGTTGGTGCCACTTCTGTAGGTTGCCCAGATGCCTACTCTAAGCAAATGCTTCAGCACTTCTCTGTCAGGCATCCATGTCGCACCACTGCCCTCCTAAAGTCTCTGCTGAGCATGCTGCAGGTGCAGGAGAAGAAAAGTACAATGTAGTGTGTCAACACAGCAGATCCACTGCCTAAGGAGCAGCACTGGTCAAGCTATGGAAGGAAACTATACATACTCACCATAGTCAGTTGTAGCTGCCATCATCTGCTCAGATAACTATGCTATTACACAGCTCCGCAACAATTTCTTCAGTTACATTTACCATACCAATTTTTGTGCCATTTTCCATTAAATCCCTGACATTTATAGTTGAAGTCTATTGACCATTTAACATGTGGAGGTAATACTGTTGAAATGGTAAGCATTGACTGTAGTTGCATCATTTGCTTGCTGACTTCTTGTGCAGATTTCCTTCTCCCTTACTAGAGGCAGTCACCCATATATGTAGAAATTTAAATGGAAGGGGATCATTAGGTCTCCCTTCTGCCATTGGCCCAGTTTCAAATCCCACCATTATTAGCTCTCCTAGAAAATATTTGTGCTGCCTGATACCAATTAGCTAAGAAATCTAGATAAAATGAAGTATTCCCTTTGTGGAGAATTAAAGCTTTGAAAAGGTACGTACCTTTACAGGCTGGAAAATGAATCTGTCTCTTGATGTCAACGAGCCATTTACAAATGCCATCCATATCCTGTATTTTGCTGCATCACAGAATTCTCTAACTTCCAGTATTACATAGCTGGTGCAATACTTACTCCCAGATATCAGAAAATGGTAAGGAGCAGGTCAAGCGTCAGTATACCAGCATGCCCTTTCCTCCTGCTTATATACAAATGAAGCTGATTTGTTCCCATGAGCTTTAAAGAGCCATGACAGATCTTTCTGACAGAAGTCACCTCAAGTATTCATCACAATTACATCATTTTCCCCTCCCCACAGATTTTAGAGAGAGAAAGAGTGAGAGCACCCACAGAGTAGCAGATAAAGCTAGGCACAACATGAAGAATTTGCAGGAATGTAAGTTGCTGCTCACATCTGCCTTCCAGAACTCCCTAGTATCGTACTTTTAATTCACTACCCTATTAACATGTTAATCGTATGAAAGAGCCCCCAAAAGAGACAGGAAATTCTAAAGGGTACCTCCTAGTAACCACTACATAATCACCTAAATGAAACTTGGAAAGGACCGGGATTCTGTTGTTTTGAGCTTTTCTGATTAGTTTGCCAAAAGTTTGCTTGCTTTTGAAAGAAACATGTTTGTTCAAAACCAGCTAAGGCAGAAGGTTTTCATTTTCTGATCATGTAATTCAAAAGCAGCTGCAGAACAATCTCACTGGTTCAGGCTAACAAAAACAGTCTCTCCAAGTTAGCAAATTAGTATTCTCTGTGGTCTACAGATGAGGAAGAAAATTACTAAGAAGGACTTCGTAATCAGTACCTATTAAAGGATGTTTCCAAGGTAGAAAAAATTCAGCTCGGGAGATTCCATTCTCTGTTTCCATGGACAACATTTATAGCTTTTGTAGCTACTGAAAAATGTTTAATCATACCAAAAGGCATGAAATTTAAATGTTTTCCAGCTTTCTATCACATAACAATACATTTTAAGACAAAAGCTGCTAGAAAAGCAAGCAGCATTACTAAGGCATTGCACTTTATATTGAAAAGAAAACACATCCTCTTGTTTTTATAAGCAACCTGTAGGATTCCCTGAACTGCTTTGATTTACCGTCACTTGCTGGAGGACAGGAAGCAAGGCTGGCAATATTATATGCTGAAAACATCATGCAATGCCAGCCACAAGTAAACACTGAAAAATAATTCTCACAGTGTGCCTTTGAAGAATGATGCCTGGCCTTATGCAGAAATCCAATGTCATATAAAAATGTACTGAGTTATGATAGGTAAGTAAAGGCTTTCAGGCACAGGGAGAAAAGTAAACCTAATGACTTAAGTAGCAATAAACTAGATTTTTAATTTTGAAATCTATTACAAAAACTTGTTTCTCAGCTTTGCATATACATGGTGTTTGAATACTAACATGTAATTTCTATAGTAGTGAGCAGAAAAGTATCAATAATCCCCTTTTTCATTCATCACATTAAATGTAAATATCTCTTTAAAAACCCATGTATAAAACTGAAATAATGAAGAAAAGAGTTGATATAGACAGGCAACACATAAAAAATTACATCTTTAAAGTTTTCAACTGCTTTAAATGTAGCCACTTCAAATACCCAGCAAAATACCTATGTGCTTCCTGTCCAATCCCACCTCACTGGAAATACTGCAGCAATACAGTCCCCTGTTTGCATGGACTGTGTCAGGAGGGATCTCTCTCACCTGTGAACTGCATTCTGCGGTAATCCTAATACCTCTACCATGGTCTTGCCACCATGCCAACCAGAAAGTCAGCGTAGCCTCTGCATACTTCTCTCCCGTGCTCTGTTTTCTCTGCCTCAGACGGTTTGGAATGCAGAAGAGCCAGAGACGAAGCCCATCAAGCGCAAGCCTCTCTATTCAGCTCCTTGGCTCAAGTTGAACAATAGCTGCCCTTCAGTCGCTCGCCTTCCCTCCCAGTGTATGGAATGGACGCCGTCCTCCCTGCAAACAGCGACATAACCTACCCGGGATGGGTAGACACTTCATTTTTCTGTCCCAAGGGAGGGTGGGGGAGCTGAGAGACAGCGCAAGCACTCAGGGTGGGGTGGAAGGGGGTGTGGGCAGGAGGAGACTCCTGTTAAGCAAAAACACATCCCATGCTGAGAAAATTCAGGGATTTCAAGCAGCTGACTCCAAGTCTAAAATCAGCTACAGGGAAACTTAAGAGCCTCGTATCACTGCATACACTGTCCAGACTACAAGAAGCCAATCAAGATGAAAACATGGCTTTGTCAGCTGAACAAGAAACTATGTCTGAATGTGTCTGACAAAACTGCACTTATTTGAAGATGTTTCCCCACTTCAGATGTTTCTACAAGCTTAGGAAATATGCAGTACCAAAAAACCCCCGGAGTCTCTTAAAGAAACAATGAACTTTTTTCCCCCTTTTGTTTCCTGCACGGCACTTTAAAAAAAAAAAATTCAGTCTAAGATCTGTGGCTTTCAAAGTGAACTGGTGAAGTGTGATCCCAGGAGCCTTCTCCTGAGCTCTGTTCTGTTTTCGTTTTAGAAGTGCTGAGAGCTGAACTCCACATATAGCATTGCTGTAAAATAAAAAGACAAAAGCTACTCTTTAAGGCACAGAAGCAAATGTCTACAGTTTGGTTACTGCTGCCACTGTGACGTCCCTTACACATTATAATGCCCCTGCTGAGAATAGCGTGTCAAGTTGGATCAGTTTAAAAGTCCACGGTTTGATTCCCAGCAGATCCCACCTGCCAGTTGAGGTCCAGAGCAGACAAGCACACATACAAGAGGAATGCAAAGTTGTTCAGCCTGTTGCTAAATGGGCTAAAATTGCTCATGAAGACCTAAGAGGCTGCCTGTTGTCTCCTACGTTCTGCAGTTCTTGGTGGTGGTGGGGGAACATACCCATTTTACACTAATTTTGCCACTTGTTTGCAACACAATATTCCCTCTAATTCAGCCCTTTTTTTCCACTAATGCTACCCACCTCCTTTTTCCTTGTTGGATTACTTCAGATGAGCTTCTCTACATTCTCTTAAGCAACAACCTCCCACACCCTCACAGCGTTTTCCCTGGAAGTAACAGTAGCTTTGGTCATCCTACCCCCTGCCAAGGCTCACGTGAGAAGTCTGCACAGCTTAGGGAAAGAAACTTGAATGCGTGCTTAAACAATACTGACTGTAAGATAAATAACAGAAAATTGTAATTGCTCCCTCGCCCTCTAAAGTAAATCACTAAACTACACCGAGGAATCTTGCACCAAGATTAGCACTGGAACAGAACAGCAGCTCAAAAAACAGACACCCCCAAAAAAATCCTGGCATTAACAGCAGTAGAACAAAATAAACAGTCCCTCTAGAAGACAAATTGGTTTGACCTGCTGCTTAGAAATGTCTAATTACTGGAAAGAGTAAGGGCAAAACAGCCTCATGATCTCAGTTGAGCCAGATTCTGTGAAAAAGCTGCAACAACTTATAAGCGATTGCTATCTCGTCTCTCTCACTGCCCCCGCTCCACAAAAAACCCAAATACTATGGTAATTATATAGAACACTTCATTCCAGAGCACTGTACCAACTACATTTGCAACACCACAGAAAAGCATCTCCCTGGAGGGTGGAGCAACATCAGACAATTGAATTATACCACAGGGCATGACAGAAAAGATGGAAAAATTAAGGACTGGGACATTAAAGTTCTATAGATCTCTTCAAAGAATTTTAATGCTTTTATGGGCAAATCCCAGCTATTTTTTTTTCTTCCTCATTTTTTTATTTTTTCTTTTCCCCTTCAAGTTTGTCTGATTACATTTCTGGTTTTTTGTTTTACTTTGTCATTTCACATCATTTAGGAATCCTGGCTTTAAATCAGGTTCAAACAGAAGCTCTGAAATAAGGCCATAGTCTGCCTATCTCTTCCAAAGAAGCCATTTTTAGTGATGTGGGAAGGTTCAGTCCAGGTATCTATTTTTGTCAACCCTAAAACTTGCTGTAGCGACCTCAGAAAAAGCTTTCTGAAATGCTGAAGGAGGTGTTCCAAGCAAATACACCTGCCAAAGACTTAGGAAGAGACAGTGCATTAGGATGATATTAAAAAATATGTGAGAAGGGAGATAAAAAAAAAGGCAAACCATACAAGTACTTTGAAGGATTCTAGAAATCTGTCAGGATTTCCTTCAGGAAATCCTCCAGTTTCAGGAATCTGAAATGCAATTCACAAAGTCTAGGAATAAAAGTTGTTTCCAAAAGACTTTGATACTGAATAAAGATTATAAAAAAACCCTGATATTACCACATGACTATCCTTCAAATAACTAATCTGCTAACAAATCTACTAACTAATCTACTAAAAATCTTCTTTTCATTAAAAAAGGCCTGTTAAATTGGAAGAACACAAGGTTGCCTCCCAGTATCTGAAGAAAAATGCCAATGCAATGATTTAACCATCTCCTGGCCAGCTCCACTGCTGCTGTTCAGACCAGGCATCTACAGCTTTGGCCTCCAAAGGCAGCTGCTGAAAAAAACCTATTAGCAGAGCAGAAGCACTTGAGCAGAACAGATTAAAAACAAACCCAAACCCCAAACCCAACCTCCCTGCCAAAAAAAACCCTCCAAACTGAGCTGGACCTTTTTTTAAAAAAAGTAAATCTATTTGTTTTAGTATAAATCATCTACAATGAAAGCCAAAATGTTGACTTAAGGTCTATATTCCTATGACCTATCTGAGCTACTTAAAGGAAGAAATACGTACAGGAACACCCAGCTCACAGAAGATTTTTAAAATGCTGAATTGCACAGGGAAAGAAAGCACCATAAAATCATTTTAATGAACTTTCTGATCGTATATCCAGCATATTCCAGATCTATTTATCCAGAACACTAGTTGTCTGTATTCAGCTAAGTTTCTACTACCTAGTCTAATGCAAAGGATTCGGAAATTAATCCGAAAACTAAGAAATATCATTGGTGCTGGTGGCCAGGTGCTAGCAGCTGGAGGCTCACTGTGAACAGGGGCTGGGCTGCTCTGTGACAGTTCCAGCGGTTCCAACAGACCCCAGTGTGAGGCAGTCGAAGGGATGGAGGTGTGAAGTTGGCAAAATGGGTGGGGGACAGTGGTTTTTTAAGCTCTGTTCTTCCAAACTTGTTTTAATTTGCAATAAATTAAATTAATTTTCCCTAGGTGAAGCCTGGCTTGCCCATGACAGTGATTAGTAAGTGGTTTACCTGTTGTTCTCTCCCCCATGAGTTTATCCTTCTAATTTTCTCTCCATCCTATTGCGGAGGGTGAGTGCAGCTGGATGGGCAGCCAGCAGCTGGCTGAAGTCAACCCACCACGATATGCTTTACCATGGCAGGAATAAAACATCTTCCAAAATTCAGTCTCTCTGAAACCCAACAAAACCCATTCCTTAAATATTTCCTTCCAACATGTTACCCTCATTGTCAAAACAAGACCAGAGCACCAATCCAGTGACATTCAAAAGCAATCAGCCTCTGGAGGCTCCATTCGAGTTTCCCAGCCTTTAGACCAGCAATCCTCAACACCATCTGCAGCCAAAGTGTAACAAAACTGAATGCAGAAGCAAATCACTCGTTATTTGCACAACAATGTCAATCTTTGGATCAGCAAGGTTGGTAGGCACTGCTCTAGATTTGCCTGCTACCTGTTTTAGCCCATACATGCCACATGACAGTGGGAAAAGACCATCGGAGAGGAACAAGTGAGATGACTGGAGTTTCTAAACTACATCCAACTCACTGAAAAAACAAAATAAAGGTTGCTACTCAAGGAAATATTTGCAGTTCCATCCAAGTTGAAAAATAAATAAACAAAAAAAGCAGCAGAAAACCTCCTCACTTCTTCACTAGGTAATGCACAAGATAAAGCAGTCTCAAATATGCATCAAGAATTATTACCCTGTAGCCAAATGCACTTTACTGGACATAGAGTTGATTCTTAATGGACACTAATCACTGCTAGAACTTACAATCCTCTCCATCTCCAAGACTTCTTTTGGGAATCAGGGATTTGCCTGCGACACAGAGGTGCCTGTTAGAAGAGTTTCTGATGAACTCCAGCAGAGTTCAATAGCCCGCTTTTCCTCTGTGGCTTTATTATTTTTCTTTTAAGTAAATTATCTCTGCTGCGCTGCTGAAACATTTTTGTCTGTTTTGCAGATAAAAATCATGGTTATAATTCTTTCCTCCCCTGATGCTATGAAGGAGTGATCACTTACAAAAGGGGTAGTAAGCTAGCAAAATACCCGCTACATGCTTGCATAAGTCTAATTTAATACCTAAGCCACCTCATACGTTATGAACCTTTATATGCATTGATAAAATGTAGCTCCACCACAGGAGGTGTGTCACTGCCCCAGTGAAGTGTAAATATCAGTAGATGGCACAGGAAACACTGAAAACTGCTTCTTCTATTTATTTTTTTAAAAACTCTACTTGTCTACTTCCCAGAGGTATCATGGAGATTAATTAGCTCATGTTCATAGACTATTCTGAAGATGTAAGCATACTACTGCCTGATGGAAAACAAATCTTCTGAGGTTTTGCAGAGAAAAAAAGCCACAATATATAACTGACAATGGATTTCTTGGCCCATTATAGCTTTCTTAGCAAGTTCTGCCATCTTCAACCAGAACTAATTATAAGGAAGAAAATCCCCCAAAATTTTGAATCCTAGGGCATCAATCACAAAAAGTCTTTTACGCAGAGATACGAAAGCCTTTTACTGAATACCTTCAGAAACATTTCAGCACAGGCAGCTCAGATGCAGAGATGGAAACCTGCCAAAGGCCACAACAACAACCCATAATGCCAAAACAAAAATACAAGGATTCACAGGTTTTCAGCACTCTAGAGGTAAGATACAGGGCTGATTATTTTAGTACAATACCAGCCAACCCACCTTGTCCATATTTGCTTGTTATGAGAACATCCAACATACCATGACATGGAGAAAGTACGCTGAGGAAAGGCGGTAAGTATGAGAGAAGAGACTGGTTCAAACTGCCGAGAAACAACATAAAACCAAGGGGAGGGAAGAAAAACAAAAAAGAATAAAAAAAATAAAAAAATAAAAATAAAAAAAAAAAAAAACAAAAAAAAAAAAAAAAAGCAGAACTGACAGGTCCCAAGCATCACTAAAATAGTAAAGAAAAAAAATTTACATGGTTTTACTACTCCTCATAGTGCACTTATTTAAAACAAATTATTTCTTGTAAGTTCTTGGAAACACGACTTGAATGGTCCTCCAGAAGGAATACATGTAATCCCCACTGTTTGTACAGTCTTGTCCATCAAATATTGTGTATTTTTCTTGTGTTGAAGTTTGGACTACAAAAAGATTACAGAAACACAATGCTACAGAATTGGATGAACTTGCGACATGATGTATGCATAGCTAGTACGAGATAGGGAACTTAAGGTTGTGCCTTGGACAGAAAAATCTGCAACCCTAATGAAATAGTTTTCAAAATTAGAGCATGAGCCCTAACTGCAATGCACAAAGACATACCAGAAGCAGTTCAAGTAACAGTAAGAATGTGAAAGCACAGACTTCAGGGATGGCAGAAGTGGGTAGTAACACAAGCTCTTCTGAAAATCTTGCACAACCCTTGTTTAAATCTCTGCTGCCTTGGCTCCACTCTTACTGTAAGTATACTGGCTAGATCAAAGCTAACACAGAGAGCAGTTTCATATTACACCCAAGCCACTATAATAACTCCAGGCTGCTACTAGGGGTGAGCACAGAAGTGGAAACAACTTGGCTCTCCTACTTTCCCTGAAGCAACATGCTCTCATCATCTTCTTTGTGTTGGAGCCACCACATGGCTGCAGGGTTATTTGGTATATCTACCAGATCAGAGTCAAAGCTCACCCATCAACACTATATGTATATGAACATAATTCCACTGTGTGAAGTTGAATCAACTCAGCTGGCAAGCATGCGATAGACCTGGCACCAAGGAGGGTGGTAAGGCAGGGAGACAAGAGAGTGTGCACCCCTGCACAGTAGAGAGAACTTTACGTATTTAATTTCATACAAACTTCAAACTAGATGCACTTAATCCAATTTCATAAATATTTGCATTGTCAAGTAGCAATAAACTGATCAGCTACTAATTCCGTAACTAAACCAGACTTAATTACATCAGCATTTTAAAATTTAGTTCAAATTAATCTAGACAAGACTTAAGATAAGGAAATTGAGGCTGTGGGAAGGAAGTTCAATTTTCCATTACGTGTTAAGATGGTTCTTACTGAAGGAAAAAAGGCAAGTGTACATGGTTGGGTGAAGTGTAATTACTTTTTGCCACAAGATCAAACAACTATAAAAGGGAAACTACAAAATTTAACAATCCCAAGTAAGTTCATGCACGATTTAAGGCACTTTTCTCTTAAGAATTTAATAAATAAGTTATTATTGTTGCTGAGAAAACTAAGGAAAATGATGCCTTCCTTCATAATAAACTGAGATTAGGTTAGAACACAGTCAAGAAATCTGTCCCAGATGGTCCAAGAGCTACCAGTTCTTACCAATTACATTGCACAACAGACTGTACATAAGAAGTGTTCTTCATGCATAACAAAATTTTAAAACCTCTAAAGTGATTTTTTTGTGTGTGCTGGAAGTAGTGGCAGGGCTGTAATAATACATTTCCACAGGGAAAAAAGCCCTAATGGATTATATGTCAATACTAGAAAGTTAAGATTATGTGTTCATGCCCCTGTTAATCTCTGCCCTAAAAAGGTTTAAGATCCAAACAGATAAAATTTGCTTCATGATAAAACTTGGCTTTTAGCACAGATGATCTGTGTGCAAGGGAATAAAGTTTCAGTGGTATTCAGAACAAAACAAAATCCTTTGGCTTCGCCCCCATTATAGAAGAAAAAGATAGCAGCATGGCAATTTTCTGTATACAAATAATTCCAATTGCCCAGGGGGAATGTCACTGAGATCCAGGCATCCTGTTTGTTACATTTAGCCTCCCTGGAGTCAGTTTTAATTTCAAGCAGGGTTGTCTAAATTCTTCATCTTTCAAAGGCAGGCAAATTACACTGTATAGTGTCCAAATTTCAGATTACTTTAGGGCTTCTCCCAAAGTTTCTTAACCTCTTCTGTGGATGCAGAAGATAGCAGGACACTTTCACACAGTAGTGTCTCTCTGTGTAGCTCACTGGTTCTTAAATGGTGCCCAAACAGAGCTACATTTTACAGGAGATTTTTAAAAATGCGACTCTCAGCTCACACGTACTTGCATTTTGGGATAGAGCATGATGGGTAAACCATGTCATCTGAAGGCAGTTACATTTTCAGAATTTCACTTGATCTCGGAGTAGCTACAGTCCTACTAATCTTACCCAACAGTCACAGCACTAGGAGATCGTGTCCCAGGGCACTAGAGACAGTGAAGCAGGCACAGGGTAAAGTCTTTGGCAAACCGTCGTTTGTGCTATTACGTGAGCCAAAGGCTTCAGATTACCAGCTCACAAAAGGCTCCCATACATGGATTCTGGCAAGACTGTCAGGTCAGGGCTGAAATGCACAGTGAAGAACTGAGCTGTGCAACTAAATGTGCACAATACCCCCCTGCAGTTTGCCGAAACACAGGCAGGTCTTTGGCCACCAGCGAGCAGCGTCAAACCACGCAAGGACAGAACAGTGTGTTTCCTGTACTGACCTCATTAGAGTATCACCTTTCAGCTGTTGGGGACCTTTCAATTCAGATCTTTGGTACAAAGCATATACAGGTCAAAAAGAAAAATAAATTATTATCCCCAAACCACTCCTTGGGGGTTGCTAAATTAAAATTAAAGGGAATAGACAGTAATGCATCTGATCCTTTAGAGTCCTGGATCTACAGAGAGGAGGTTGTGAATCTCGCTCACATGTATATTGTGCATGTGTATACAAACACACTCGTGACAAGCCCAAAATGGGCAAACCCAAGAGCTGCAGACAACTAAAGTCAGCACATCTGAACCCATCTTCCTGCCAGAGATACTGCTATACAACCCACCCCTCAATTTGAGGGCTAAACCCAAAGCCCTATTTTGCATCCCTGCCACGCATAATAGTTGACAGGAGATAGATATTTTGCACATAGCAACAGGGTGGAAAAGGAGACAGTGCTATTGGGAAAATTACTTCATCAATACACATCATAAGTCCCTACAGCTGAGATACATGGAGCTGTAAACTGCCTTTTTTTTTTTTTTTTTTTTTTTCATTCTAACAGATACTATTTGTAGGCAAAGTTGAGTGGTGGAAGGTGAAAACACACAGTTTTGTTAGAAGTTACAGAAAGTCCATTATTCAAAATTCCTGGATCTTTCCTAAGTAAATCTTTACTGAATATATAAAGACTGGCGCATGGCAGATTCTTTCACTGATCAGGTCACCAAAAAAAAATCTCTCTTCATCCTCTTCAGATTGTCTCCCCCACCTCCCCTGCCCCCCGCAGTAACACTTCTCAGGTATTCATTCAAAACCTTAGTGCAGATTGTAACTGAGTGGTGAGCACAGAGTAAATCTGTTTATTCTTCCATCACAAAGTACTCATTCGAACTGGAATATACAGAAAGCAAGGCTCAGCTTTGACTGTTTTAGTTGCAAACAACCTTCTCTCAGAAACAGCAGTTACTGAAATAAGACTAGAAATCTTTTTAACTAATGCCTATTCTCTCCTGCTAAGTTTTTACCTGAAAGAAGAGCATGGTCTGTGTATTTTCTTGGTATCATCATCCCCATATATGAGGGCTCAGCAGTGGCTTGCAGGAACTGTTGCAAGAGGTACATACCAGGCAGCAATGAGACCAGATATCACTTAACTAATCTTCTGTTGTTCACTCCATTTCCAAGCCTCTGGACATAACCTTTTAAAACAGTACAGAGGCAGGATTTCTGTACAGCTAACTGGTCGCCTGATAGCAATGGCACCAAAATAGATTGATGCTTCAATTATATCGCCTCTTCCCATGTTTGTTTGTGTGATCAGAGAATTTTCTGAATCCAGGGGAATATTTTCTGAAAAAGGAGCTTGAGGGAATGCAAAGGGAGTGCTCACAAAGATGAAAATCTATCAACTATGCAACTAGGCCAGAGGATGGGGAAAAGCACTGCTTGAAGCTCCAAATTGCATCTTCACCAAATTTTGAAATTGGCAGTTCACCACTGTACAGAAGATATATTTTATTTATTAGCTCTAAAGTATAGTCCTGAAGTTGTTTAGAGATCTAAAATCAATTTTAGCAGCCTCAGTCTTCTGAAAAAGGTAGTGACAGCTGCAGTTGCTTTGAAACTCAGTCCTCTCACTTACGTGCTTAACTTGAAGAAATTCAGGTTTGAAAAAATCCAACCGTTACCACTGAAGTAGAATTCCAGATCAGGTGATCACTATATAACAGTTGTGTGATCAGGAAAGTGACCTTGGCAGGTCTCTGCTGGACCATCTCCAGATTCTTGACATCCTTATTCAAGTGGTGTGACTGACACTGGACCCAGTACTCTCAGTATGTCATCAGCACTGAGTACAGGGCATCAGCATGACTGCTCTTCCATTCCCCTGTTAGTGATTGCAAAGACAGTCTTTACAGAGACACTCAGAGAACATCATCAGGGCACAGGAGATTCATTCCAAGGAGAAGAATGGATGACAACAGTAGGTTGCATGGATGGAACTGTACCAAAGGACGGGGAGAAGAGCTGCAGAGCCATGATATGGGTCAGCAGCTGAGTAACAACTATTAATGCTCTACAGAGAGAGCTAAGGCACTGAAAGCAAGTAGGTTCTCTGAAGAAGTGAAGGTGACTCCAGCACAAAAGTTTGGAAGATAAACCAGAGATCTAGCAAAGGGTGAATAGATATTAACATGCTGTAGATACTGTATATGCAGAGCTGACCGGTAGAAGCTCCTAAAAGCTGCAAGGCTTGCCTTCAGCAGTCTTTCCTCAAGAGTCTTCATATTCAGCAGACATAGGTGTGATTGAGAAAAAACAGAGTTAACTTGTTTCAACAAGTGAAAAGGTTTTCATTTTCTTCTCAGGTGACTTCATCTCCAAATACATAAAGAAAATCCATTTGCATCAACACTAGCCTTTCTAAGCACTACAGAATCTCAAAAAACTATCTCCTTGATGATGCTCTTTCCTAATCACAGAATGATTAGGCTTGGAAGGAACCTCTGGAGATCATCTAATCCAACCCCCAATGAAAAATTTAATAATTTTAAAATAAATAAATAAATAAAACCCCAAAGCAAAGGAAAAAAAAACCCAACCAAACCCCAACCATTTTCTCACTTTCAACCCTTCCTGATATTTTCACATATGCAGGCAAAAAATTCTCTTGTTAATACCATAAAGATTCACCCAGATGCCAGAATCAAAACTTTCACTACATATTCTCCTTAACAGCTCTCATTTAGTGTGAGCAGGTGGTGAGAAGGAAGCACAGTAAGAGAGAAGAGGATTATTTCAGGAAAGGAAGCACTAACTGTTACTAGCCTGTCAAACAGTATGAATGGTGGAAATCTGAATCATGCTTTTACTGTATGAATGATTAATTCCAATATGCTATTATAAACAATGATCCTTTACAAAGGATGTAACCTCCCCTAACATGAAAAAAATACATGTGCTAGAAAAAGAGCAGGATCTGAAGCAAAATGGAGGAAATATAGAGATGGACCAGCTTGAGTTTTCTTCATCTTACCTCTTCCTATAACACTTAGGTGCTGGTCTCCAGGGCCTACATCACACTTCATAACAGAATTAGCCCATTGAAAGTAATGCTTGAAAGAAGGAGGAAAAAGGCCGTCAACGTGGAGTTTGGGAGAAATTACAGCTACATTTTTAGCTTCACTGAATGGAAGCACCCTTGAATAAGTGCTGCCAAGATGAAATCCTAGCAAGTTAATGACACATTTAGAGTGTGCCTATTCACTCACAGAGAGATATTACTACAATGATACAGATTATGTACCAAAGAAATTTCAAGGCATATATTTAACAGATGGCTGGCTTGCTGACATAATGCTGTGTACAGCATACCTTCCAGATAGGAATTAAGAATTTCAACATTAGAAACAACCTCTCCACTGTCTGCAAGCAGAGGGCAAGCTCCTAAGCTAGCAGTAGATGGTGAGTGTCCTCTAGAGTTACAGTTTTTAAATTATCTTATTAGCTTTCACTGTTTAAACAAGTCACTTTCTATCTTGTGTTTTATCTTTGTGTCCACCCCTCTGGCTCTCATTTGAGGGTGACCACAGTGGTTTCTGCCTGCACAGAAGGGATGGCTCAGCTGCTCTTCTAGCAGCTGCTGAACCATCACAAATTACAGCTTACTGTACTGAAGTATGTGGAAATTGGTGTCTGTCTTAGTATGTGGGACTGTAAACCACGGTGGTTCAGCAGCTGCCTCACAAACAGCTGAGCCAACCCTGCAGCAAGGGTAAAAATGAAAGAGACGGCAAGAATGATTACAACAGCCCTTGGGTAAAGCACACATAACAATGTTGACCTTTGGTGAGTTACACATCTCTTGCTTCAGCTTCTCAGCTGTAACGTGGGTAGTTCCTCTCCCACACACTTCCTAGGAATGGTGCTACAAGATGTGTGCACAAAGCTGTAAAGAATGCCATAAAGATTTGCAGAATGGGTACTACTGATTATGTAGTGACTCTGAAGAACAAGCATTGTTCCAGTTGCCCCTTTAACAAAAAGCTAGCCTCATATGATACTCTTGACATTTCATATAAGTTATAACTGTAGTGCTGCACATGAAAACGTTCCATCTCCTGATTTTCCTTTTTCTGTTTTGTTTGTTTGTTTTAAACAAATAAATCAACAAATCATGAGAGGTATGGCAATCTTACTTAGAGGAAAAAAGCAAATGCCATTGCTATGCCTTAACCTTTGCACTAGAGCCAGCCCTAAGGAGCTTTTCTGCAAGCAGTAATTTCAGATATCATCATAAGATGCAATGCCTGCTGTTGCCATGTTATGCACATGCTTCCGTAGGACAAGCTAGATATTCTTATCAGCTCTGCATAGCAATTTCTCAGATAGATATTTTAGCTGCCTCTTACGCTTTTCAGCTTTTGGTGTCCATTCCAAAGCTATTTTAGTCCAGTTGTTATCTGTACTGCTTGTGATACGTTCTGGCTGCCACCATCTGTTTCTTTCTCTTTATAAAAAGATTTTCAGTGGCTTCCTTTACTGGTTTGTCCTCTGGCTCAACATCTTGACACAAAGCTATTCCCACTGCTTGCTATCAACCCACTTTTTTCCATTAGCAGGAATTCTGTAATCGTGATAAGAGACATTTCTAACCAGGATGTGAAAACAAGGGAACTACCTACGGTGCTGCAACCAGAAATTAGATATAACCTTCCCTCCCACTTACCCTCATCCTTCCTCACAGTATGGGCATTGCTCAGTCTTTCTCCAGCTTATGTTTGCTGTCTTCTCCCCCCGCCACTGCATGCCCACTTCCTTTAGCCACACACTTAGTGACATCTATATTCAATACAGCTGCAGCTGTCATATGGAGAAGACCATGTGGATGTGAGTTTCTCTTTTAATACATTCTTGTTAGGTATACATTAAGATGCCACATGCATCTAAAATTGTAGCAAAATACACAGTAAGGCATATACTCAAATAGCACAGTCATCCATTCTGTATGGCAATTCAAGAAAAATGAAGGTTACAAAA
Organism: Psittacula echo; assembly: GCF_963264785.1. Taxonomy (NCBI): domain Eukaryota; kingdom Metazoa; phylum Chordata; class Aves; order Psittaciformes; family Psittacidae; genus Psittacula; species Psittacula echo. Next base: position 23,398,139 of record NC_137740.1, read on the forward strand.
TTACATTTTAAAATATGACAGTGAGATTTCCAGCTATTCAGATGCTCAATTAAGTCTAGAAACTATTCTACACATTTTTGCATATGGTATAGATAAAGAAGGTATCTAAATCCTAGATTTTAAAGGTCTTTCTAGCTTGCAAAGGTGCAAGTAACGCTCACTGCGTACCATAGACAGGTTGCAATATGTTTCTTCATATCACTAGCCACACATCTGGAGTAACTACTTTGCCTATAATGCTGTGTACACATATTTAATACTGGTTTTAGTCCCAAACAAGAATGAATATTCATTCATATGGCAAAAAAAGATTATCATTCAGAGCTGTATTTGAAATTCCACAAACAAATCCAATAGGGGTTCTGTCACTTTTCCCTAAGTACTATGCAGTTTTACCTCCTAAATCCCAACCTGCCCTGTTTCTTTTCAAACTTCTAATCCAGGAATCAAACAAATCCAAAAAAGAACCCTATCTGCTTTCCTCAAATAAAGAAAATTTAAATAATGTTATTGGCAAGTACAAATAAATAAGTACAACAGTTACAATGTGTTAATTAGCTATCTAGAAGAACGGGATTTTAATTACTTCTGTGCACTATACTCACAGAATAAAATTATTTGGCATAAAACCCAGCTGAGTCTGTGAAACGAAAAATACCCTACCTGCTCCACACCTTTGATAACAGTTTTGTCAAGGCTGCTTCTCTGTTTAGAGATGCATGTTACTTTTTTTCTCATAGCTCACTGTCTCTCAGGATTGATACTTTTTACATCTGAACGAAGGAAGAATTGTTTCTAGGTCCTATTAGACTATGCCAAGGAAATCTTGCATAAATTAGGAATAGAAAGAAGAGTTCACTTGTGTGTGGTTGCTGTCTCTCTTCACTCTTCCTTTCTTCTGGAAAGAATTGATATGATATTCTTCATGCAGCCACAGGTGGGGTGGAATGAAGAGGGTAAACCAGGCCAAATCTGGACTTGAGAATATACTGAAACGAAGCTTTCATCTGTCATTTTTATTACCTGCCTTTTTTTTTTTTTTGCTTTCCCTAGATTTCAACATGTATAATTATAGCCAACAGCAGCAGGCAGTTGGTTAGTTCTTTTAGGAACTGCACCCTGAACAGGCATGACGTAAGTTACAGAAAAAACCTGTTATCCAGCACTTGTTATGAAAATATGAAGCAAAGGAAATACCATAGAGGCTCAAAGTGAGGTAAAACGTAACCATCTAATAATTCTAAAAATGACTGTGAATCACTAACAGCTATCTGCAAAAGCTGCATTCCTGTTGACCTACGTTCAGCAGGTCTCAGTTGTAAATCCCAGGGCTGTTTAGTAATCTTACAAACACAGCTACAAACCTTCCTGTACACAGCAACAGCTCAGCTTCTCTAGTGCCCATAATAACCTCACTACGTTTGGATAAATCCTGGCTTTGGAAAGCCATGTTGCTGGAAACATTTACAAACAATGCCACAGTCGCACGGCCTCCACCACCACCACCTAGGTGCGGCACTACCCGCTTCAGCAGGCTCCTTTGCAAGGATGCTGCCCGGGACAGTGCCCCCCGATACAGCTCGCTGCTATGAATCGAAATCCATGTGTTGCAGCCACGGTTTCCACTTACCTAGTTTGGTGGCCCCCTCTGGCGGGTACTCGGGGAATTGGCCTTCGGAGGGGACGCTCACCGTACGGCGCAGGCAGCGCCCTTTGGTAGCATCTGCCTGCGGCTCCAGCACCCCATCGATAGGCACCTGCATAAAAAGGACGCCCAAAGCTGTTAATCTGCCACTGGGCCACGGCGCTAATATGCCATCTTGATAAGAACTTGATTTTCTACTCATCTGGCAATAACTTTCAGTGCAGTTTGGCATGCCTGACCTTACCACAAAATTCCCAGTGCTCACTGGGAACGCACTGAAGCATTAGTAGACATGCAGCCTGGAGAGGGCTGCATGCAGGTATGCAGCAACCAGCGCTCCAGAGGTATCAAGTCTCAACACAGCCCACCCCTCTGACTAACAAGGCAGTCGTGCCTTTCAAAACTGGTTCTCCAACACTAGACCCATTGCTACCTAGCCTTGCTCACTTCCACGCTGGGCAAGTCAGGCAGAGGCTGCTGGTCAGATGGCTGCATGCAAAACCTTGAGATTACTAAAGCATTTTTGCAGTCTCAACACATATTCAGCTACAGCATGTCAGAGAAAAATGGACATTCTGCTGGTCGTATTGGAGCGTATGGAGAAACTCGATCTCTTCTACGATTAAGTCAAACCCATCCTAGCAGGATCTCAGAAGGATTGAAGAAAGGCTTAGGATTCTCGCTGTTTCACAGTAATGAAGTTCTGTACGCTAATTCTCTTTAAAAATACCGCATGTATAAAGATCTTATTTCTTTTCTGAAATTTTGCCAGAACTTTCAGAAACTTTGCCAGAACTTGACAGGGGAGCAAACCCCCTCAACTTGCCTTTAAACACCTGCATGAACAGCTACATTTCGCTAGAGAGGTGCTTATACTAGACGGAAAACAAATCAAACCAAAACAAACTACCTGTCACTATTAGCTACATGGCATTTAGACAACAGCCAAGAGCTTTAAAAGAGCCTGAGCGATACAATCTTTTTGTCCAACAGTGTTCTGATAACAAGAAGTGAGCCTGTATTGGGTTTGATTGGCAAGGTTTTGGTAAAAGGGCAGCAACAGAGGTGGCTTCTGTGAGAAGTTGCCAGAAGCTTCCCCTGTGTCCAACAGAGCCAATGCCAGCTAGCTTCAGGATGGATCCACTACTGGCCAAGGCTGAGCCCAATAGTGATAGTGGTAACACATCTGGGATAACGCAGACAAGAAAGGGGAAAAATTACCATGCGGGAGCAATTGCAGCCAGAGAGAGCAGTGAAAATATGGGACAGAAACAGCTCTGCAGACACCAAGGTCAGTGCAGAAGGATGGGGAGGTGCTCCAGGTGCTGGAGTCACGATTGTAAGTCATATTATATTTTCTTTCCCCTCTGCAGCTGAGGAGGGGGGAGTGACAGAACAGCTTTGGTGGACGCATGACATCCAGCCGAGGTCAGCCCACCACGTATACTCCTAATGCATTCCCCAAAACGTACAAAGGGATTTGGAGTATAAGGAACTACTTTATGAATTTATAAAGGAACACAATTTTCTAGGAACCCAACTATTTTATGAATTTATACGGACACCTTTGTGTATCCTGATTTTGTTTAGAAGATCACCATAGATTAATTCAAGCAACAGTTACTTTGCGTATAGAAAGGCAGACAGACAAAACCTTCAGAGAGCTACCTGCTCACCAAAGTTGCACTCCAGATTGTCCTGGCCTGCAGAAACAGACAACACTGCTTCCAGCAGGAGGAAGACATCCTTCCCTCTACTCTTCTGAACAACATACACATTGTTCTGCACACATTCATACACATTTGTTCAAATGATAAAAGATGGCAAGGTGGTGAAAGGCTGGTCACCAAAGATGGAGACTGCATGGAAGCACATCTCCAGAACCAAGCTAAATAGGCTGATGGCAATCATTGTTTCCCCAGCCAAGCAGCTAGCAGGGGTAGGCATCTGTGGCCGGTACTGCCTTATAGAGGATGTCTGGGCCTCCAAACCAGCACAGAGCAGGGCCAAAGGTGGGATGTGATGGTGATTAATAAGTCTAGACAGTGTTTCTATGTGTCTCAACAAGAGGACACCCCAATCAGGGAACTGGGAATTTTCTGAGCCTGCTGGCTTGTCCAAGTCACTTGTCCAAGGAAGCCATGCTTCTTGCTGGTCTGCCTGATACTCATGGTTATGACCATGGTTTTGCAGGTCTTTGCATGCTCAGATATTATCTAAGTTTAGCTCAGTAGTGGTGAATTACTAGACTTGCTGTTGTTTCAATCTGGGTAACTGTGCTATTGAGTTACTGCATTTCTTGTTGTAACACCACAGATAATCATATTCCTGATCTGTGCTTGCTACTGCACCATTATTTAGAGATAGACTGTTTATCCTGAAAGCTGTTGGTCTGTTGTCTGTTACTGTCTCTGGAACCTACAACTTGGTGGGGCCTCCTTGAGGGCTTATATTCAACAATTGGAAGAAACCCCAGGGATGAGGCAGAAATGCAGTATCCAGGGGCTAGAGGCAGACACAATCCCTCAGTGCTCAAAACACCTCAGTGCACTTTTGATAAGGACACTGGCTTCAACACTACATCTGTGATACATGCAATACAGCAATTTATTTTCATATAGCTACATAAAAGACAGCTTTCAGCTAAAGTAATAGAAACCCCTGCCATATTTCCTGTGCTGCTTATCTTTTCATATCTTCAATGATCTCTGGAAACCAAGTATTAATAGCAAACAAAAAGATATTATTCATTTGCACTGAAGGTTGTAAAAGATGTACAAGATACTGTACTATTTTAGAAACAGGCTGCACTACAATGGCTCTCACAAACTAATTCTGGCATTTCCTGACTTTTAAGCACTTAGCATTCTCTTAAGGTCATTTTTTAATGCTATTTATTACTATGCTAGTCTATTTGTCTCCTTCAAACAGTGCTCATTTTTCAAAACAAGTTTCCCAAATCCCTAGCGTTTCTTCTGTTAAGGCTGCTTTCTTTGCTGGTAGATTTTCACAGAATCTCCTTTGCTTAACAATATCTACGTGAGAGCACGCTAGGAAGTTAAGCAGAGACTAATTTTGGTAACTTATGCCACATTCATTCAATCAATTTCACATTTTACATTTTCAGTTTTCAATTGGAAGCTCCATTTAGTCTTATCGCCTTCTAAACACTCTTCTGCTCCACTGCTTCTTCTGTCTCTCCCGATTTCCTTCAGAGCATTTTTTGGTGGGATGCTGCAAGCCATATGTCCAGAATGGCCATTACCAGTCACGCCACACACCTGCATTAGCACACCTTAAAAGCACTGAGTTACCACCCTGTGATCCTCATTTCTCAGTGAACCTGCTGCACTGCACCCAACTGCTAGAGCTCCTATACCAATACACCTCCTGCAGGGTAGATTTATCCATTATAATGTTTCTTAACTGAGAAATCAATATAGTCCCTTTTCTTTCAAGTATATCTCTTTAGTATTTGCATCAGCTCTTGGACATGGGATGACAGAAACATTCTTTTAATACACTGACACAAGAAAACCCCCTACTACCATCCTGATAACACCATATAAAAGAACAGCAACAATAGCCAAGAGGATGCTATGGATGTACTGACTTGCTGTAGTGGGAATGGTGACTGAAGCCATGCTGTCCTTTGTGTCCTTGGGAAAAGCAAACAGGCTGCAGCACACCGGAGTTGGTGTCAAAAACAAATCTCTTCTGCATACCAGAGATAGGATTTATCTTCAAAGAGGAACTGAGCCATTAACAGGAAGACTGTCTGAGAGCTCAGGTCCTAATTCTGGGTCACTTAGCCTTTTGTATTTAACATTTGCCCAGACTAGGAAAACACGGTTAGGCTGCACATGAAAAAAGGTTCACTGGTATAGCTACATTCAGCTGGTGCAGTACAGCCCACACCAACAAAAAAAAAAAAAAAAAAAAGCTTTTGCTAGTATATTTATAATGGCTTGCGAAAAAAAACCTGATGCTGTTTATTTCACTCAGTAATTCTATAAGCTGTGTAAGGAACAACATTTTAATGCTAAGTAGCTTGATCTGCATTAGCAAATATACAAATATCCCACAACTTCATTGAAGAGATTCAAGTAGCAAAGTAGCTAAATAAGATACCCCCTTGTCAGACTTAAGTGTTGTGTTATTTTAAGTAACTTTCTTCCAAAACCACAGTCTTAGTCTACATTGACAAAAAAGAACTAACTCCAGGACTGCAGGGCCAGTATTTATTGCTTGGCATAAGACAAGCCTGCTCTTAGAAACACAATTTCATGAACATGCAAAATGATCTTGGTCAGCAGTTCTGCATCTCTTGAGGCTGGACATATTTTGAAACAGGTATATAAACTGCTCTGTGGTAGGTCAGATGGATTCACAGATTGGGTGGCAGTGAAATATCAGCAAGTGAACAACTAAATACCATGCAAACACCAAACCAGACATCTGCAATTTTCCCAAGCCTCCTCCACCCCCTGCCATTCCCACAAGCAGTTCAAAGGATTGAAGAGAATTAGCAAGCCTTGCAGAGTCACAAGTCTAATGGCAAATCAGGCTTTCAGCTCTTTATTATTATTATTTTCTCCCTTACAGATTTGTTATCCTGCTCTTGGTCCTGATAAGTCTTCACCAACGTGCGAATCATATGGCCTTGAGCCGATGTGCTGAAGCTGCTGGTTCAGGGCTGGACTCTGACCAGTGTGAGTCTGGGACAAGAAGGTATGTGGGGACAGTCCAAATACTGATAATTTTGGCAGTATAGGACAATTCTGATTATAGCTTCTTTATAGATTTTTCAAGGTTGGAAAAGACTGATTCAAGGCAAAAAAGCTTGAAAACTTGAAATCTCTTCTGAACTGTCAGGAAGTTTGGAATCATGTCAACTAAACATTTAAATAGTTAATTTTAATTCTTACCTTCTTCCAGAAAGTTATAAGCTGGCTAAAATTTTGACATAGAACTCCACTTTAAAAATGGCAACAACAAACATTTCTTTGGCCTTTTTGGAAAGCAATTAAATTCATCTGGGAATTGAAGCAAATATTTTCTTTCAACTGGGTTTGGATTTCACAAACTCCACTTACAGTTAAAACACATTGCTGTAAGATACCATTGTGACATGTCTTTTGACACTGGCAGTGGGCATTTCTGAGGAACCTTCCCTGGGGCTCCATGCATCAATGTTTGTTTTTGCTATTTTCTCTTGGGATCACTGCTGTAGCTCCACTACTGGTATCAGTCAAAGGAGACGGAAGAGTAGAAAAATACATCAGAGATGTCCTGGTGCTGGCCTCTGTCACCAGCACCAATAAGTAGTAGAACTTGTCACAGTGAATGTAGATCTTTACTATCATTTGCCCTTGATTAAAAACACCTCTAAATGCAAGAAGAAAGATGAGATTTTGGACACAGATAGGAAAAGGGAAGAGTCCTACACAGTGACAGGTGTTGCTCATTTCCAACTAAACACAAAATTAAAAGATTCTGTAGGACAGCAGACAAGTTACAGACAAAGACTAACCAAAAAGCAGCCCCAAACCAGATGCAGCCATTTGTCACATCCCTCATGAAAGTGCTGTGCAATGAATTATCTATCTGAAACTGCTCTTCATAAACACTAACTTATTCTCTTTCCCTGTTTAAATGGCACTGATTTTTGCAGACACTTTTACTGTGCTCTCATAGATCCTACCCTATGGAACAGGTTGCACAAACCATGAAAATATCTAGGCCTTCCTGACAGTGAGAAACTGTCTTCTTCATAGAAAAAATACACGATTTGTAAGTGAATCAATCTAGACCTGTTCTCCTAGGCTTAGAAGATCCTGCTAGATATTACCACACTGTGATATGTTGTAGTAATTGCATATATCCTGTCACTCACAACTCTATTTGCTATGTCATCTTTCATGTCCCTACAGGGATTCACTTTCTTTCTACTTACTCTTTGAGCATCAATCTCTTCCCTTCAATAATAATCTTCATTCTTCAGTCTCTATTTTCATTTTATAAAGTTGATAAGGTGTCAAGTAATTAATATTTTTCTACACTGCACAAGGTGATACCATCAGACTATTTTTGTCTAAGTACTTACAGATATTTTTGTATCAAGCTATACCTCAAAATTTCTCTGACTTCCAACCTATTCTTGTGCTTTCACTGCACAAAATCTCTCTTGCACGTACTCTATCAAAACTGCCTTGACAATAATTCCATAGTGGTGGCACATCATGAGAAAAGAGCTTTCTTATTATTCTATTTCTCAGTCTTAAAAATCTGTGAAATTCATAATGCTGTATTTTAAAAGCATTAACTGAAAGAAACCATACTTAGCAATATACCTGAAACAAACTTTCATTTATCTGTTTGCATTTTGTATATTTTCCCCTACTTTTTGGCTTTGACATACATGCTTGCATAATGATTTTACAATGTATTACAGACATCAAACATTTCTGTTCACTTTAAATTTCACACAGAACTAAGCTCCTTGGAGCTTTACTCCATTAAGGAACAAAGCAGATGGACAGAGAATAGAATGAGATGCTTATTTAGAGTTTTCAAATTACAACAGCCTTGTGATGATGCAAGCGCCCCCTTTCAGCTGCAAGGGCACTCTGCTCTTAACATCTCTTCCTTCTTCCTCCACACCCACTCCTTACTGATGGGTATCATTCTGTCCCTCACATTGTTTTCAAGATCTTCTTCTGCAGTCCAAAGAAATTCTGACCTATCTACTCTATCAACATTTTCCATGTTCAAAGCAGGAACCTCTCCACCTTCACCTCTTGTTGCCTATCACCTCACTTCGTGTTAACAGAAAACCTCCTCCAGCATCACCTTTCCAATACTTTTACTCTAAACCCAATCTTCAATTTTCTTTGTTAAGTAACCTCCCTCTTCCTCATTCACCTGGTCTTTTGCCTAGGCTCCCTGTACTTTTGGTCCCACCCATGGGCTTTTTTGATGCCTCTCCTACATACTTTTCAACCATTATGCTCTTCCCAAGCATCTCTTCCCATTGCTGCCTTGGGCCTTTGTTCACTTTTACTTTTAGATCACATTTCATAGAGCTTCTTTCAACACTGAATGACTTGCCAAGGAAAATTCATCTGAGTTGGCTCCCTTTCCCTTTCTCATCAAAGCTACAGGGGATATTTCAGAAAAATTAGAAGGTGCAAACCCAGAGTATCAGCTCTGTGTTTCTCTCTTTACTAGCAGTTATACTCCTATATGCTTTGTGTTTCTGAAAGGGGTTGTATGTACACTGCCATGTGTACAGACTTAGAAGCTAGATTAAAACAACATTTCATTTTCCTACAGAGTACTCACGACTCTGCCAGGAGTTCCCTTTTTCCTTTCACTCAACAGTAATCACAAATTATTTGAAAATCAGAATGGCAAATTTGACTCCAGCTACAAGCTTCTGAACCAAATTCCATTATCAGCATGTGGAGTCACACCTTCACCAAAGGCATGTCTGCTTGGCCCATCTGCATGCAGCCTTTCCAGAAACAAGTTATTTGCCATTGTGATAGTGTGGGCAGGCTCCTTTGAGAGCACACTGCAAAGACTCTGCAGCTCCATTTTTGGGGGTTACTGCTGCACTTAAACCCCAGACTCTGTATAGCCTGATACTGAATTTCTCCAGCTTCTGACAAAAAAAAAAAAAAAAAAAAACAAAACACAAAACAGGCTGTATTTAAAAATAGTATATAATGACTCAATACACCAGTGATACATCAGACTTCCGATATTTATTCCTCAGGATCTAAGCAAAAGACTCATCTTACTCCCAGCAAAATGCTTTCAATTGTATGTGGTAGGAGAAATTAAGAAGCCAGAAGTGCATGATTACCACCTCCAGATAATTACTTGTGATATAAGCCAGTGTTGTTTTCAATTACACTTCCTTAATGAGACGCATTGTTTCAGCCCAGCTGTGCTGGTACAGTACAGTTTCAGGAATAATTCTCACATGTCCTTAAGTTTCTTCAATATATACTTTAATTCCTTAGGTGACAGTCATGTCAGACTGGAAAAAGTATTACATAGTAAACAAACATCATGATATGGGCCTTCCCTTTTCCACGCGTTTGATCACCTCTCCTATGCATTAGCACTGACGATGTTCCCTTCTAGTAACTCAAGTCTTTCTCTAAACCATTTCCTCCTACTCTCCCTAAGCAAGGAAGTATTTCAGACCTTGTAAATAAACCTGATCAAAGCTGAAGATGAATAATATTTACACCAGAAACAGGCCTCATACTCTCAGCCTGTACACAGCCATACCCAGAAGCTTCAAAAGAATCAAAAAAATCCCACAAAAATCCACGTCATCTCCAAATGTAGGAAACCATGGTATTACTCAGATTTATGGGCATTTATATGTCATAAAAATCTATTTCAGTAATTTGAAAACATTCATATTTTATAGCTCCTCCTGATATATTTATTTCAAAATAGGATAAATCTACCCCAGAATCATTAAAAAAACAAACTCAGAAGCATTATCAAATGCTTCTAAAGCTCATGTATTCATGACAGTCTGTAGACATGAAATATCACAAGAAAAAACATATCTAGAAGGAAACTACCAACATTTGCTTTCAATCAACTAAAACATGCCTATTCTATAACCATATTTACATTACCTTCATGGCAAGGCACAATGCTAAGTACTACATGCTGTACACACACTCCCCCTCCCTCCCTGAGAATAATTTTATAATTAAGGCAAAGACAGTTGCAATAGCTTTAAGTGTTCATGCCAAGAGCCACCCAATCTTCCTTGCTGCATTTAGCAAGAGAGAGGGCAAACCTCTGTCTCAATTTACCTTGTAACTGCAGCAACAATGACTGTACAGTGTGAAGATTGCACACACCTTCTCTGCCCAGTATTCCCAATGCAGACACATACCCTTTTCCCCCAACATTACTGCATTTCTGCCTACCTTTATGTCTGCACTGATGTGAGGAGGTAGGTTTATAGAGCTGTGGTGGCTTTAACTACCATTAAAAGCAGCAATAACATAGAAAGATGTAGTGGCAGACTTAAAACTCAGGCTGTAAAACACCAGGAAGGAGTTTTGAAGGCACACAGTTTGTTGTCACTTCTTCCATACAACTGGCATCTGTGGCAGCTGGATTACAACTGTACACACCGTGCCATCCTTATGGAGACTAGGTTAGCTCTCCTTTTTACCCCTTTCACACATTTCAGTAGACTCATAAACAAAATAAAGGCAGACTAAAAAAGCTGCCATCTCCTTTTACCAATAAAGGCTACAAAGAAAATCCTGAGTAGCCAACGAGAGCTTCTCTCACCTCTTTCTCCCTGTTGAGCAGCACCAGCTGGCTGTCTGTCAGGATGCAGTATTTCCTCTCCCATGTTGTCGTTTCAGTGTAGGGGGACTGGCCGCAGGACAGTCTGTGTGTAGGTGGTCCTTTTACATCTGTGAACAGAAAACCACAGTGACAGAATCATTAGCACGTATCATTAGCCATCTTCTTTGCTTTTGCTTTTCTGCAGCTAGATGCAAACCAAACCTGCAACCTGTACTTTGCAGCACCTGTTTCAGCACACTGAAAGACAAAGCGCCAATCCTGGGAGGCACCCATGTGGAGCGCTATGCAAGATACACTATGAATACTTATTTATCTATAGCATGACTTACAGAAATGGCAATACCTGAGGTGAATATAAATGTCAAAGACTGAAATAAAATTAGAAGAAAAGATCAAGAGCTCTCACGAAAACATAGTATTTCCTCCATAACCTTCTCAAAACCATGGTTAAAGGGGGCAGGGCCCTGAATGTACTCAAAATCTTAACAAACTAGGTTATTTGAGACTAAGGATAGACAGACACATAGGAAGGAAGATAGGGATCAAGGAAGGCAGACTTGAAGAAGGGAGAAAAAAAAATCAAAGGGATAGGCATTTAATTGAGAAGGGCTTACTAGCATCTTCTGGTAGGGAAGCTATTTGATTAAATTGTGACAGATAGGAGTCTTCCAGCATTTTCAATTAGCCACAGCTGCTGTAGTGACAAAAATTCAGTCTCCCCTTTGTCCCCCTAAAAAAATCCAAACCAAGCCAAGCCAAAATCAAACTTCTTTGGCTCCCAGTGCTGATCTTCTAAAATTTTAAATGAATTCCCCTTACGTCTCTCAGGCTTGGGCTACGTATTACACGTGCCTCTTACTACTAAGAAGCTTTCTGCAAAACTGGGAAAGTAAAGCACATGAACAAGTGCAGCAGACAGACGGACTTCACTGCCAAGCAGCCAAGCCCAAAAGCAAAGAAAGCTGTGGAGCCACAAGGTACACTGTCAGCACTACAGGAAGACTGGGAACAAAGAAGGCTGTCCTAGGAATTCAAGTATGCAATCAACTTATAAAAATCTCTTTACAGGAGACAGAAATGTGATATGAATGATAGAAAAAGGAGGTATGTAACAGAGCTATGGATAGCACCATTTATATAAATTTAGAAAATTTCAAGTTGTCTCTTTCTAAAGTTTTGAGATTAAAGTCTGGTTGCTTTGTAACATTGTTTCATTTTTATCTTGCACTCTAATTTCATAAAACTACTTGCATTGCTCTAAAAATCAGCCATTTTCAATGTATACACTGTAGATTCCTGAGACTACCTGTAAGAGATCTAAAACAGACACTGCAAGTTAAGGGACTTGCTGTACAGGAGTCCAAGACCACCTTCAACTATTTCAGGAGCCCCTTAGGCAAAATGAGTGTCCAAAACCAAAGTGTTTTGTGACGTTAGCCTCCTCCTAGTACACATAGTAACCCACTGCTTGCAAAGAGCTGAGCACAGTTGCTTCCTGCAGCTTCTACCCAGCTTCACCACTAGAGGCCAGCGAATCCTCAAACACCCAGCTCCTTCTCAGCTGCAAGAAGAGCACAAATCCAAACACAAGCCTTAAACGTGGAGTAAGGAACCCCTCCAACAGGCATCATCCCTTGCAGACCCTGTGAATGCCAACGCCCCCTAATTATTAAAAAGCTGCAACATGTTCATGCTCTTTTGCTGCATATAATAACAACTTTGCCTCTGCATTGAAAGGAATGTGTTAACCTTTAAAGTCTGAGAATTAAGTTCAAAGACGGCTTTCAGCAAGTACTCAGTTCAACCTCATGTTGCATTAGGATTTTTGTGATCATTCAGAAGAATGCTTGAAAGAGGCAATCTGATACCTTCAAGCAAGAAAATGAGGAGGACTGCATGGCTTCTACTGCTCTGAATAATACAGAAATGCACCTTTGCTCCCTTAATTTCAGGTGACTTAATAAGGGAAGAAGCTGAGATTCAGAATCAGGCTCCACACTGTTACCTCTCCTAATGAAGCTTGATTTCCAGTAGTGACAAGTAACATTGTGTGTCTCAGAATTGCCCCAAACTCTACTAAGGCATAAGCATAATTAAGAGAAACCACCACAGCCTCTGTGGAGTGTATTTGTGCAAACTCCTAGAGCACAGCAGACTCTCTCACAAGTTATGTTTTTGTCCATCTTATAGACATTAACTTTCCAGGTAGATTTTTGGCACAAGTTCAACTCACGTTTATCATGGTGTCCGACCAAAAACCTAACCAGATGCAAAATAAAGCCACTAGTGCTCCTGCTTAGACCTTGGTTTCCCAAACAGCAGCACATGAATCCTAGTCACGCCTCAGCAACATAAACCTATGAGCAATGGGACTGACAGAGGGAAGATAAGCAAGAATGATGAAGCCACAGACTCCTAGCATGAGTTTGCAACACAAATGTGAAGACCAGAGCTCTGGGGATACTCTCTTGGGTAATGAAAGCATACAATCAGTCACCAAGGGGAAAAAAAGATGAAGGCATGCTCCATCCTGCTCATGTGGGTGGGCTAGCAGTGAGACACTGCCTCCAGCTGCTATGCTAAGTGATAACCAAGTAAACACTGTTTTGAACTGCTGGTAGACTTTCTCCTGGCAAAAGAAAACCCTTCTGGACCATTAGCTCCAGCACAGAATCTACAGTCACGACTCACCCAGCCCCAGAAGACTTTTGCATTATAATTTCTACTAACTACCAGCCTTGGCAGAATACCATCCAACTGATCTATGGGCTGCACAAAGGAATTAAAGAACAGAATGACTTCTTCCACTGCAATAACAACTCCAGGACTTAACTGAGTCATCAGGCGCCGCGGGCCAGCCATGTCTCTGCTGCCAAGTGGGTTGGCTACAGCAGAACAGCCTTCCACAGCCTGCTGGCAGAGTTACCTGTCATCTCTGTCTGGAGCTGTCAATCACCACTAGAGAACACCACAGCATTAGTATTTTGTGTTTTCATTGGTATCCTTTTGAACACGTCAGGACACAATCCCACTACCCCTGAATGCTGTCCAAGCACTCTCTTTAACAAAGAGGAGCAGTTGCAAGTTGATTTTCTGATATATCAAACCCCGTAACTTCAGTCCTTTCCCTGAGGCTGATGCAGCAAGCCCATGGCACAAACTAGACGTATGCTGAGTACACATTACAAGAACACTCACTGCAACAAAAGCCACAGCATACCTTTGGTGTATTTGTCCCACCTATTTATATTATTTCTCATGTAGCCCTCCTGTGTGGTTGACCTCTTTGGAGCCTCTCACAACAGCTGTAACTTCGAAACTTACTCTGAAGTATGTTACCAGTTTAGGCTGAAGACTCTTCAGGACTTTACACAGTATCACATATACACTCGGTCACTTTACAAGCCCTGTTCTGCTTTCCAGTACTCTTCATGTTCAGCTTTCATTTTACATTCTTGGTTCCAACTTTTCACATGAATGTAATAAAAACCCAGCAACCTCTTGCACTAATGCCCAATTAAAGCCAATTTACCACCAATGTTTGATTTGCTATGGAAGTGAGTGGCAAGAAGTCCATGTGTAACTAAGATCACTTACACTACTGGGAAACACCGAAAGTTGGGGCTGTCCTTTCTAATTTTGGGGCTGCTATCTATCAGTTTACACAGGAAGGCTTGTGCTTTGGAGGGCAGCTTATTGATGAATGCAATTTCAGACAGGAGTTGGGGGAGAGATCAGGGAGATGCATCTGAAAGCTTTGAGTTTGCAGATGCTACGTGTGGGACGGGCTCATGCAGCCACACACCTAAATATGCAAGTTCTGGTGACAGAAAGATTTCTTTCTCTGGTCTGATGCAATCCTTTCCGTTCTGCATCATTACAATGAGGCATTCAAGCAAGCAGATCAGTTAGTCTACACACACAGGATTAAAGGTCATGCTTTATGTGCCTTCAAATGCTAATATCGGTTAAGTAACAGCTTGGAAAAAATCCCCTTCTCAGTACATCCTCCCCTGCTGAACTGAGAAGAGCACCACTGCCTGCCTGCCTGCCACATTTGACATAGTTGAAGACTGGAAACAGCGTTGTTTTTCCTCAGGGTTCTGAAATGCCATTAAGCATATTATAAATATCCACAAAGCTCCCTTTCTCTCAGCCAAATGACAACTTGTACCTTATTATTCTTTAAGTACAGAGCTTATTTTAAAAAAGGGGGGGAAAAAAAGGGGACCATTTCTGTCATAACCACATAACAACCACAACCAAAGTGTTGATGGATGTAAGGTGAGGGAAGAAAGAGAAAAGCAGACAGTGCCAAGTTGGTCCCACGGAAAGGGTAAGACATTTTATGAAAACTAATGGCAGTTTAGCAGTATTTAGGGAGTAGCACTAGTGCTAAAGGATGGGAACATTTCTGTATCTTTCACTGCAAGTATGCAACAATTGTTTTTTGAAAATTCCAAATGCATTCGCAAGTGGAGAATAATTTCCAAAAAGGAAGTAATGAGGAGGATCAGAAAATTATTTCCAAGAGATGACGGGCATTCCGATGTCCTTTAGTCCCCAACAGCTCTGCAACTCAAAGAGCAGCATCTTCTCTCCTCTTCAGAGCTAGTGAAAAGGACAAAACTTGCAGAAATCAGGCCAACAAAACTAGATTAAAGGTAAATTCGTGTCTTCAGTCCTTTTGCCAAAAAGTGTACTCCACCTACCATCAATAAAAACACAGAAATAAACCTTCATCCCAGTGATGACAAGAGCACCGCTGGCATGTTTCAGAGCTCCTTTTTTTGAACCATGCTCTTCCCATGGAGAAATCAAGGATTTACTGAAGTACTTGCCAAATTTTCATCAACTTTATTAGGGTCTGTATTCAGTTCCCAGGATTTCCAAAAAGAAGCTGCCAAGCAGCTGAGTAACTAATGTAGAGGCCAAGTTTGTAGGCAGGGAAGATTTTTTTCCTCTGAAGAGAGATTAGGAGGAGCCCTAACACCTTTTGACAACAGGTCTACTTGCCCAATGTCAATGTTTCCATGGTGTTTTATGTACATAGAGACAGAGCTCAGAGAACTTTAGATAAGTGCTGTCATCTGAGAGCTTTTCAGTACCTCAAGCTATGAAGCTGTGCACAAGCATCCAGTCCAGTTCGAACAAGCATCAGTTTGAACCTTTATCAAGCAATTGAACAGAAACTGAAACAAGCCTTACTATTGGCATGAAGCTTCAAAGATGAATAATAATTAAAAGTCCTTCACTAAACTTACACCACCTCTAAAATCTGATGCAGCTCATGATTCAAGGAAAAGATGAGTAGAAATGGTATACCTTTCTAATAAGAAATACCACATCTTAGCACATTTCATTCCCTTAAACTTGCATCTTGTAATAAGGCAGGATTTCCACAAAAGAAGTCACAAATGTGAGTGAAAATAAACAGCAATAGCACAGTTACACGAAATACAGCTGTGTGTATATGCAACTATTTCAGACAGCTGTATGACACTCAGATGAAGATCTGCAGGATCTGGACTTAAAACAGAAGACAATTCAAGTGCTGCTGCCCTGAGAGCAGACACAGGCGTCAGAGCAACCCTGGCTCAACTAAAAGAGAGCCAATCTCCCAACATTTACACAGAGCAGATGACAACAGAGGTTAGTTACCGAGGGCCTGCAAGGAAAAGCACAATCAAGACAACTTCCACTTTCCCTCATGCTGATATATATAGCTTTTGTTTACATTTCTTATTTCTCAAACCAAGTCCCAGCCATATGCAAGTTTCTGATCCAAGCAGGACTGCAGACAGACACTATCAGAAACAACTGATCAAAGAAAACCTACCACGATGAACAAATTCACTTGGAAGAAGGAGGGAACACTCATCCGCCAAGTTTGTATGGACAAGTACCACAATCTCCCAACAAAGAACATACAACACTCACGACATTGTATAATATAAGGAAAATTCAGCACATACCATCTATGTGGTAATGCAGAGACTCTCATGCTACAGAGAAAACATGATGCTCTTAGGGTTGCTTAATTCTTATCTAAATCACAACATACTTAAAGATATGACCAGTACACATTACAGAAATAAAATCATTAATCCTGCCATTTTATTTCAACATGGGCAATGACTGTAGGTGTTCTAGGAAGCTTCTTGTAGCTACTGTGACATACAGCACTGCTGAGTTGCCCCTCTCAATCACTGTGTGACATGGCTCCATTCTGTAGGAGGTACCTACATTTTCGTGGTCAGCAACAGATCTCAGTGGTGGAGTAGCTGCTATTTTAAGTGTAGAAAGCATGAGCAGATCCTTTAGAATTACAGGCACGCTATTTATGTAGGATGTTATTACAGAGGTAAGTCTTTGTGAATTCTTTCTGTTATATTTAATAGCTGCACTCAAACTTCATTACACGTGCAACAACTAGCCCTCAATTCAACTGAATCCAGTTGCTCTCCTCTGGCAGCTGCATGCAGTGATAACCAAATGCTTGTATGGAAACCTAATATTGTGGGTCGGAGGTAAGGAAAGCTTAGTCAAACCATCAGATTTCAGAGATTTCAAAAGCTCTCATGCCAACTGGTTGCAGCCAGAACTCTACCTGGAAAATCCATTCTGCACAAAGCCGTAAAAAGTTTTAAGTAGGCAAAAATGGTATTTTAGAAGCTGGCAGAAGCCATGACCAGTGCCATGACTTTCTCAGATTCTAGGGCATTTGGCACTGTGACACAAACTCTTCACAAGACCGTTAATTTTTCTAGTATTGGCCAATCTTGCCTATTAACTTTCCACTAATTTTTATTGAACGGCAGTGATCAGACATAGTCTAAAAAATGGTTTTCCATTATCTTAGTGGAGAATCTTATATGCCACAGACAGATTCACATAAAAACTGTTCAGTTGGGTGCAGTTTTCATTCTCTGTACCCTCACAGAAATATCACTATGGCAATTTTTCTGCTTATCGTGTGTGCTTCCACTTCCCTACCATCAGTATGCCAAGTGTGGGTGAATGAATTCCTTAAAATTCAGAGATGAGAAGTCTGAAGGTATCTGCTGATCACTGCTTATGGGTAAGGTTTTCAGTGTTTTTCCCCTCCTGTGAATGAGGACTGTGTGTCTCTTCCGAAAACAGTAAAAAGCACAGATTTTTTCCACCAGCTGCTGAAAAGCTTTGATGAGATTTGTGACGGGGTGGGAAAAGGGTCGCCTTTCTGCTCTGAATTTGCCATGTGCAGCAGTCTCACCTCAACACAAGATTAACCTTTACAGCTCAAACAGCAAGCATCAGTATTTTGCCCACTACCAGAGCTACTAGCCAGACTCTTGAGCTTCCTACAGTTTTTGTACATAAAAAAAGAGTAAGAAACAATTTTTATTTGGGAAGGGCTGAGCCATCAGATGAATGAATATCTAATAGCTGTATTCTTTACAACCCCCAGGAGACAAAATATGGAATGCTACTGTTCTACAGGCTTGGCATCTCCCAGAAGGATGAGCTCTTGTTGCCTCTCCTCTCCGTCGCTGACATCATTCCCACCCCTTCATTCCTTCCCTAGGAGAGATTTAACTTGTTTGCACAAGAGACAGCCATCGGCAAGCAAGGTAGAGCAGGCTCACTCCCCCAGCTGAGCTCCCAGACAGCTCTGCCAATTTAACTTGGTCCTGAGTCAGTACATCTGCCTTATTACTTGCAACGTTGCCACTTTGCCTATCAAAAGCTTAGTAGTTTTCACACCAACGCTGAGACTACAGAAGAAATCAGCCAGAATTTTCCCTTTCATTTCCCCATAATGCATGTAATTCAAAAATCAAACCTTTCCCAAGACCTGTACTAACACATTTACTACCCTCAGACCCTAATACTTGCTAACATAGCTCCGTGTTCCCTGGTACCCAAGTGCTCTGCAGAAGCTAAAGAGCACAAATTCAGTTAGGACACAACCATGCATGCAGTTTCACCAAGATTTTCTTTTCAAAATGGAAAATCATGGAGCAGTTCCAAAAAAGAAACCACAAGTCTTAAAATCTTACAAGTAGTTTAGTGAGCAGATGCTGAGCGTGCCAACAGTCTCGAGCTTTCTTGCTCTAGTCCTAAAAAATGAGAGCTAAGGAGCTAACAGGATAAGCAAAAATTAGACATAAAGCTAAAATTGGCCTGGCAGGCTAATTCTGACTGGAAACCAGAAAGTTGCACCAGCTCACTGTCACCATGCAGCTTCTTTGAGCAAAAGGTGTGGGAGCTCTTAATAGCAGTTTAAAACTGCCAATTAGCATGAACGCTGCTGAGCTCCTCTAAGCTTCTTATGCGGTGCATAACTGATCGCTAAACTTACAAGGAGTAATTGATCCTTGCTTCCCTCAGCTACTTCTCCCTGTTCTCATGGTTTGCACCCAACCAGGTTCTATGAGAGACAGCGTGAAAGATGTGTCTATCGGGAGACATCAGCACCTTCTTGAATGGATCGATGCCAGGAACCTCAAATCATGCAATCATCTGCACACTTGGTAGCTCAACAAGTGGAACCAGAAAACACAACCCAACCAAGGTGGGGACAGTACAAAACATGCAGGTGCACTTCATGCTCATCCCAGCCTCCTGCACGCCTGCAAACAAGCAGGTCATTGTGCAGCCTTATAAATCTCATGACATCACCAGAACAAAAGCTGCTATCTGTGTAAAAAAACAATTTGGTTCCCAGGATACCTAAGATTTCAAATAGCTCACAGTTGCTCAAAGCTGTTGTTGTGATCCTTCCTACAGCAGGTTTTCCTTTCTTCTTATTCAGTTCTCATTCCCTGCCCAGGACCACTCATCTTTGCTCCTGAATATTAAGTACATTTTTCTCTCACAGTTAAATTCCCTCTTGGCCTACAAAACACTTTGGAATCTCAAAACAAAAATGGTTATTACAAACCTGTAGAGAGGATTATAAAAGATTACATGCCCCTATTAAAAAGCTGCCAACTTCTGAGAAGATTCTCAATTGATACTTCTCCTCAAAGCAAGGATTGATTTTCGTTTGAGGTTTAGGAAGTGGAAAATGAAGAATAGCAAAAAAAGTTAATTATTCATGGGAGAAAAAATCTGCAGTTTTTTCTCTTAATTTATGCATGGTCCTTTTCTTACCCAGCTCTATATCCTTCCCTCTGTCTTTTTCTCTGTAGTGCTTGCCTCACCAACCCCTAATCTCTATTGTACAACCTCTTCAGCACCAAGTATCCAGTCTGGGCTGTTCCCTCATAATGCTTCATTTTTTGCAGCAGTGCAGGTAGAAGACGAGACGAAAAGCATACTGAACTTAAAAAGGACACTGGCCCAAGGCAGCTGTGAAAAAAAGAACAATCAACAGACCAACAAACTTAAACAAATTAAAAGCAAATGTTGCTCAGTTCCCGCATTTTTGGGGTGCACAAAAAAAGTGTACGGTGGACTTGCAATCAAAGGTAAAGAGAACTGTACCATAAGCAGTGCCTGAAGCTTGACAAAAGCACCATCACCAAAGGTTCACAGACAGCTTTACCCAGCACCCTTGGCAACAAGGCATTGACCAGCAGATACCCATCTGTCACAGACCAGTCTGAAGAGCACAAGACCCTTTTGATTTCTTTTGCCAGCTAGGGAGTTATGAGAGGAGTAAAGGTAAAGGTAGAAAAGCATTTCTGCTGAGAGAAGAATGAGCCACAGGTGTGACAAGTTCAAGAATAACAACTGAAACAAGCACACACTACCTTTCATGCTTTCATGTGCAGTTTGAATTACACCATGCAGTCTGTTTCTTTTAGAAGCCTTCAACTTTAGCTTTCCTTCAAGAAAACAGGTACATTCATTGTCACTGATGTGAACAATCTCAGCCCATAAATTAAATTTCTCCTGGCAATCGCAGGACTGCTGAATTCCCCTTTCCTTAAACCTACCTCTACAGAAACACAGCCTCTGCGGTCTCAAAAAATAGCCCTCCCCATGTGTGGTGATTTTCATGTCAAGAGAGAGGAATAAATGAAAAAATGAAAAAATTAAATACACCAAACCAAAACCAAACCAACACCAAACCAACAAACCCACAACATCACAAAACTCTCACAGGATGCTCTCCCATACCTTAGACTTTTTAAGTGCTCAGTCACCCTGCCACCACTGCACAGCCTGTTACGGCTGTACTCTTTTAGCTATTTTCAGCCTGAATGTTTCTTGAAGTCTGAGTGTATACGTGAGTGATTAGATGCTACTTTTAGGCCTGGTTTTTTTTTTTTTTTTTTTGCCTCAACAGACTGCTGGGAATAGAGAATATAGCAGTTGGGACCACCACTGATGTCTCACACAAGTTTATTTCCCTTGTTGAAGGGAGAGTTCACAGGACATTAAAATTTACTATAACAATGTGCATTTTCTTTGCATATTATCCAGGTCATTCAGGTATACAGGCTAAACTTAACTTTCTTATTTTAACCACTTAAAACAAATGACTTAGTAAAGGACCACCTCAAGGGATTCAAATATAATGTAAAAGAAGCCCTCCAGTATTCCCTATGCTATTTAAAAAGGCTCACTGTGCTTCCTTCTGGCACCTTCAGAATGTTTTCAGAAAAACCTGGAACCAGCTATTATACACCAATTTGTTGATTTGACCTACTTACAAACAAAACCCCATACAAAAGCAGTAGAATGCTCCTCATTCCATTTTTCTCCCTAACATCTGAAAAGTCTTCATGCACCTCAGTAATGCAATGCTAATATAAAAAGGACTGGACTTTTTCCATCCTTTAAAGATGGTTCAGACACAGAACTTTAGAGGAAGGAGACTGCAATGGGGATTCTGAACCATATTTAGATTTATGCAGAGAGATGTCTTATTGCAAATACCCTAAATCCCACATTTAATCTAGTGCATCAAGGCAACGACCTGTTATACCTCTTTTATCAGCTCTACCCTTTAACCTTTAGTTAAAAGCTATATGAAGTTAGTTCCCCTTTGTAATTTAACCCAGCTATTGTACTTGTTTTTAGGGAGGGGAAAACCAGCTTTGGGAGAAAAATCCACTTTGATTAAACATAAAGAGGTCATCACTTACTTGGTCAAGGCAGGACATTAAGTTGCTGGCTCTGATCAAGGCTGAGGAGGAGCACCCTGACTCAGAGCCCTTTGTTCTCCTTATTACCACATAATGTTAATATTTGCAAATCAAAGCATAATTTTGTTTCAAAATTTCAGAATATAACAGGTGATTTCTTTCTTCCTGTCTACTTTATATGACGTTGAGGGAAACTTAACTGTGAAAGAGGCAACATGGGAAGAAATAACAGTGCCAGGACAGAGAAATTGCAAGTGCTGAGGTAACACTGTGTCAGGGGAAAAACACTGTTGCAGGCCAGCTCAGTTGGACATCTTAGCCATGCTGAGATCAGGGCTCCCAAGACACCACCAAAACAGGTGAGACAGGTTTACTATGCTTTTGGCAAACCCAAATAAGCATGATTAATGTATCCTTTGATGATGGACTAGCTAATTAAAAGGATCTGTAGCTAGGGTGCAGTATTTCAGGTATTCTTCAACTGGGTTTTCCCTCTACTTAATGTTTCCTTCTACTCTGCAGTAGGCTAGGCTATGGAGAATAAAAGAAACCCCACATCCTCACCCAAAACACCCTCCACCCTAGAGCCCACACCTACTTAATTTTAACTCCTTACTCCTACTACATTCCCCAAAATCTGCAAAGTACAAATCTTGAGAGGACCTAACCTTTCATTATTTACTACGCTGCTTTGCAGCTGATTTACCTGATACTTAGTGGTAATGCCACAAATCCCCTAAGCACAAGCATGCACTTGTTCACAAATGTTTTCCCCACCATATGTTTTGCAAACTGATGTCATGAAGCTCTCACAGCAAATCCAAACCCGCTTTTATCAGAAGGGTAAAGCCACAGGTGGTCCTCTCCAAAATCTTAGAACAAATGAAGCCATGAAGAATAAATAACCAGACAAAATGTCTTTCCTACAGCAATGATAAACAGAAATTTATAGGTCACAACCTTGCAGAAACAGGCCTGATAACATCTAATTAGCAGTCCCGCTGTGCAACTGTATTTTGTAACAGTAAATCCAACCAGACTGTGGGGAAAGCGAAAGGGAAATCTTTATATAATAATTTTTTTCCAGTTTGAAGGGATTTGCTTTATGTTACTGCTCTGTTTTATGGAGTTCCCCTCAGTAGGAATAATCCATGCACACAATTGAATTTATGAGTTATTACTGAAATTCATTTCACTCCTATGGAGAAATAATTTACAAGGGCAGCAAAGATTTTTATTAATTAATTAATTTTTAATTTAAAATACTAAGAGTTCTGTTTTCTGCCAGAAGATGGGTGGAGAAGGTAAGAAAAGTTCATGTACCCAAGGGACTATTAACTAGAACCAACTTGGACAATACATTTGAGAAGCATTTCCTTCCAGCTACTGTAGATAGCTGTCCTTAACATGCCTTTACTTAAGCAGCCAATTTTCCACCACCGAGTACAATGAGATTTCAAAACACACACGAAATCAGAGTATAAACAGACACAAACATCCACTTCGTGATATAACAAAAGAAAATATGGGGCAAAAACTTGAGCTTCTCTATTTTCTGTGTGTTAAAAACACATAGAAAGTGTGTTTTATTAAGTGCTAGCATTATCACAAAATATCCTGCTTAGCTGTCTTCACAATAGTGTTCTTGAACAAAAATTATTTCTGGGGGTTGAGGGATAAATTTCACCCAATATTATCACACAGGGAACTGAGTTTCAGATGGAACAAGCAGCAGCCGATAAAGCAAGAATGATGCTGCAGCAGCAGACAGCAGGAGGGACTGGTGAATCAGGCAGAGCTAGTCCAAGCTAGCAGTACACAGCAAGAACATTTAAAATACGTATGAAGATCTTATCACAGACAGAAGAAATAGCAAACAGATGAGGGGCAGCACCAAAGACTGAAAGATGAAGGAACAACTCCTGTTTTTCAAGAGTTCTAATTTGTTAAAAACACAGTGGTGCTTCCATGTGGTTAGAGCTGGATGGTACCCTACCCCCAGCCCCTGACGGATGTCAAACTTATTTTTGCAAATCTCTGGTGACAAAAACCATGCATGGCATCTTGTTCATTTCCTCCTTATTACTCAGGTTGCCAAAAACTTTAAGCTGTGCTTTCCTTGCCACATCTACAGACCAGTACTATTTGTTCGGCTCTCAGTGACTAACGGTGATCATGGAAATCCCTTGTCTTTCTAAAAGCCTCTTTTAACAATACAAGAACTGAAAATATCTTGGTACCTGGGACCAGATTTGCTGGCCCTGAAGCAAGGAGACACAATGATGAAAAGGGAAGGAGGGGGGGAAACAATCCATTTTTTCTTTCCCAAACTCTCATGTGATTAAAATCCATTAAAATGCAAACAGGCTTGAATTTTATTTTATCCATCAGTGACCACACTTCACTGTCCCTGGGCTATGACTCTCTCTTTATGAATTCTCTGCACATAACAGGAGTCAAGCTCTAGGTTTAGAAGCAATCAATCTAGTAAACCTTGCTAAATATATATGTGTGTGTGTGTATTTTATAATGATCTCCATTTTTCACGTTGATTTACATTGATCATTGAAAAGTACATTCAGCTTCATGTTTGCTCATCTCTGAATAAACAAAGGGAAGGCTGTTGGGTATCTAAAGACAAATGAGACATTACAGATGTAGACAATACCTATCATCACCCTGAAAGCATTTCTCTTTGAAATTATATAGCCATGCAGAAGTTATTTGGTGTGGAGATTGCTGTATGTGTTTTCAATTCAGCCTGGGCCTGCTGGGGTCAGGGAGGGAGTCTGATGAGGCTCTGTGCTGTCACTTTTTTCCTCTCCATATAATTGACAATTCGGAAATGTATGAATCGGTTTGGATTCCCCACCCCTGCACTCTATAGTTTCCATTTCTCTGATAGATCTCCTTAGGTCCATATGTCTAAACTCATATATATCACACCTACCTGGAGACTCACCATTAAAATAAGGATATCTACATCTATTTGAACATGTGATTCCCCATCAAACATAACCATGTAAATCAGTCAGTGCACCAGCTGGGTTCATGATGCACAGGAATATCTCTTTCATCCGCAGACTCTGTCCCCTTTTGCTTCAGCAGGAAAAAAAAAAAACACCTCACCACACCCCCAAGAACTGTTTAAACTGTTTCATGGATGTACTAGGCTGGTGTTAGAAATTATAGTTTCCACAGTAACAGTAGGAAGGTGTCAGAAGTCTGGGCACATATGCTGCACAGCACAGCTAGGCTGTTGCACAGCTAGCATCCATCAAATTCAAGATGCTACATAGGCACACAATAAACTGGCTTGGTTGCTAGGCAAACACAAATTTCTCAATTAGTACATTTGAGCCATTCATGTCTTTTGTTAAAGTAATTCATACCTCCTACTTTACACATGAAATTCCCTCCAGACAAACCCAATGGTGTTTTACATTTATATTTAAGGGCCTTCACTTCTGTTTATAGGAATGTAGCATCCACGGAAAGCTCAGAAGAAACTCCACAATGAAGAAGGAAAAAGGTATTGCCTGGAAAGAATCTTTCCCTTTTGCAGTTATTAGAGTTTATTTAAGTTGGAACTACTGATCCATCATTATAGTGAGCTCTTTAGGCAGGTTTCGTGGCAACCTGCATCGAGCTCCCTGATGCTGCAGACAAGCCAGCTAAAAGCTACCTTGTTAGCACAGCTAAAATAGTGGCTGCAGCAGTGACATATCTGTACGTGGAAGGAGATAAAGAAATAAATAAATTAGAAAGTCATTAGCAATGTTGTATCTAGTTGATTCTATGATTCTACAGATAGACTTAAGGGCTAGCCCAGCCTGGAAGTTGCCTGGGGCAGTGCCCAAGCAGTGATGCCTGGTCAGCAGTGCAGGGCTGCCCGTCTCAGTTTCCTCCCAGCTGCCCAACCTTGACTTGTGCTCACTGGCACATAAGCAGCAAGTAGGAGGGCACCAGCCTGATTTTGGACATGTACAAGATTTATCTCTGCAGGACCACAGCAGAGAAAATTTTGCACAATCTTTTACTGACATATGCTGGTTTGCTCTTGCCTTATTATTAATTATGTACACTGCTAGCCCACCGACTTTGCTTGAGTACCAGCCTGACTAGCTCAGCCATTTCCTTCAGATTATAGATTAACAGTAAAATATATATAAAACTCTTAATGCCTAACCCCACAAAGTCACAAGGGCCTCACCTCCCACCCTGCCAGAGTATTCAACAATTTCCTAGGCGCCCCATGCTTTCTACAAGTCTTCGGGATTAAAAGGCTTTTACTGACACAGGTCACCTCTAACACTGAGACATCGTAAATAATAGTCAACTCTTCACGTGACAGCTAGACAAATAAGTGGGGTGGAAGTCACAGTCAGAACTCATGAAAACCAGTATCAAGACAAATGATTTGGCTCTGTCACAGCAGACTGACTGATTATCTCTTCTTCTCCTGTTCCTTTTCAAAAGTTTTGGTAAGAGTTAAGTATTTCAGTAAAGACTGTCATTTCAAGACCCAGTGGTTTGAACCATACTTGTTTTATCAAGCTACATGAGGGATGACATGAAACCTACTGCCAATCACACTGCAGCCAGAAGCCTGCCCTTGCTAAGCACTACACACTCAGCAACCCCAGCTCGGAAACACTAGCACCTTATTATAGTAAACATGCAGGGCTTCATTGCTTAATAAAGCTCACAGAGGAACTGGTTACTAAGTCTACTTATACAGGATACAGCCAATACACTTGATCAGTAATGTTAAAAAAAGTGTTGGTTTGGCAGGTTTTTTGGTAGTAATTCATTCATACCACTTGCCAAAGCACCTGTGTCACTAAATGACTGAGGAAAATTGCTCTTATGTGTGACCACATTAAAGGGCCTTTTATTTTTTCTATGAAAATGCATTATAAATTCACAGATGTGAGCGGAAGAAGATCTACGGCATCACATTTTAGGATGAGTGAGATGCAGCTAGAAATCTGACCATACCATCATCACAGAAGCATGCAATAATCTCAGAAGATTTTAAGGTTTTGTTTGGGAGCTGTCAGAGTATGGGATCAGGAAAGCACTTCAGTTCCTATAAAACATGCAAAAGCTAAAGTCAGACATAACATGAATAAACTGGCCTACTTACAACTTACCACTGGGCTCAGCAGTGTACTTTCCTGCATCCCACATTTTAGAAAAAGGGATGTGTCTGTGGTGAGGGGAGAGGGAGGACGAGGAGAATCGGAGAGCTTTGCAAAAGAAACACATCTCAAGAACTAGATTCCAAACCTTTTACAAAGACAAGGAACTATTAGACCAAGAAATAACTCTAATCCCCATAGACAGCAGCAATAGCAATGTGTGGTGACAGCTGACAGAAATACATGCATTTGAGCTGGAAAGGCATGTTTGCTCACTACCTGTTCTCACATTCATCTGGCTCCTCTACACCAGTTTTCAGACAAATGGTTTTTGAGAAGGATGCTCCTGTACCAAATGCACACATTAAAATGACCAGCATATTCCCCACAAGGAATAAAGACAGAGAATGCCTGCTCTCTAAAATATGAGCTTCTTTGAGAAACCAGCTATTTCAGTAAGTTTTTTCACCTTCTCCGTACAAAACATTTTTTAACTTCACTTGAACAAGCAGTCCTCTAACTTGTAAAAATCTCTCTCGCCCACAGAAGACCAGATGTCTAGCTTCAGCTTTCCTCACAGTAAGAACAAAACCACTCAGGGACAGTTGGTTTCAATGCTAACATGTCAAGAGTTTCATGCATTAGCCTGTTGTTTACCTAAACAGCTTCCTTTAAACAAATGATATTTTACAGGATTATGATGTATTTATTTCAGAAGAGTCTAAACAGCCTCTTGAATAACTACCACAGAGAAAGTATCACAAGAGAAAGCATATGGCTAGACAATAATACAAGTTACTTAGTTAAAATAGGTGATCAAATAACTCTATAGTAGAGCAATGATATAAATAAGAGCACAGAGATAATCTTGTGCATGTTTGTTTACTTCTAAAATGCCAATGCTTTGAGTCCTAAATTACATACTGTTAACATTACAAATCTACACCATGCGTTATTTGGAGAAAAAAAAACCCAACCAAAAACCACAACCCAAACCAAACCCCAAAGACCTAAACCCCAAATACTTTCCTTTGCGTTTATTATTTTAAGGCAAAAATGGTCAACATGCTAGGAAGCTCTCCTTGTGTAAGCATGCAGGCAATTTTCATCTCACGCCAAGTTCCATTATGGGCCGCATTTGTTGAAATGCAAACCAGGGAGCTTTGCCTAATGAACAATTTACCACAGCAGAACTTACCCTTTTGCTAAAGGCCCTAAATGTACATGTCTACAAGAGTTAAGGTTCCCATTTCCAGTGCTGAATAAGCTTAGCAGGGACTGAGTCTTCCAGGATAGCTGAACCACTGGGTACAGTTTCACTTTCTGCACACTCTGACAGATCTGTTTTAGGCCTATCTTTAAAAAGAAGACAGTTTCTTTCATATTTCCTAAGCCTGAGCTCGCTTACCCCTCAGGGGAAATGGCAAGGACCAGCTGCCCTCCTGGGCTGTGGGATAGCTGCCAATATGCCACAGGCACTCCCTAGACTATGAGCATCTCCTGCTGCCCTCCCAGGGATCCTGCCCCCTGGGTCTCGCAGCTGATGTTTCTCCTTCTGGAGACTCAACAGTTGAAACATGAAGCTTTGCCAAAGACTCCAAATCCAACTGCTCCAGACATAGCTCCTCCTCCGGAAAGCAAACACTGTTTTAACTCCTCCAGCCCGCTCCTTTTGACCCTGTCTGGCCTGTTATCAAAGGAAAAGCTTCTCCCACCAAAACTCGAAATCTTTACTTCACCAGGATCCCTTTCTCCTAATCTCCACACTTTTACTCATTGGCTGCCTCTAAGCAAGCTGCATTTCTTCAAAGCCGCAACTTCCTACAAAGAAAACAGAGGAGACAAGACATCTCTAGGACACAATTACTCTTTCCTCAGATAATTCCCACATGATAATTTCTCATGATCAAGGTAATCAGAGATAATATTCCTGCATGTACCAGCTGTCAGCCTCCTCTGCACAGCAGCATAAAGTACAACATCCCAACAGTCTGACAGATACAGACGAACCACAAAAACAACAAAAAGCAACCTGGAATGCAAGACTCTGCCATTCATTTGCCATGATTTCATGAGTCAGAAAATAGCTCTTACAAATATAAATGTCCACATTCATCCCACTGAATGTTAATTTTTGGATTCAGACAAAATGGTCTGGGGTTTAAAGAAATGAAAATCAACAGTCAGTACCAAAATGAGCACAGCTACCTGCTTAGAGACACTATTTGTTACGTGTCATTAAATCCAGATAAGCATAATTTTATTAGCTTCAGATATTATGGCTAATTATTTTGTCTTGTGTTCAATAAATGTTCAGCTGAATAGTATTAACCTACTGCCCACATTAAACAGTACAATGTTTTGGAGGAACCAGCAGAAGGAAATACTCTGGGGTGCAGGGTGGTAGCGGGGTGTTTAAGTGATACTCAAAGCTGCTGAACACCAGAAACGCTCCCCTGTGCATCCAAACTCCCTCTGTAATTTTCAATACACCATGTAACATAATATTTACTACCACAAAGACATACTACAGTTCAAAAGAGACAGACTGATACTGGACTGCAACATGTTATTTTCATAGTTATAACTCTACAAAAAACTACAGTCATTTTAATGCAACACAGGGATTAGGTAAAAGCAGCTATGTTGAATCTGTTCTGTCAATTAAAGGAGAATGAGTTTTAACATTAAGACTACACCTTGCAATGAAACATAGGGGACTGTAGCAGGTGGCATATAAACTGACATTTGCACAGCACTTACAGAATAAGCTCAATTGTGTGAAAGTTCCTTAATAAAATCCCACTAAAAATAAACTACTTAAGAGCAAAAGAGATTTGGGGGTGGAGGAATATGAGTCAGTAGAAGGACTTCTAAAATGAGAATCTGCTTTTAAAAACATGAAAATAGAAAAGCTGCTCCAATAAGTAATAAATACTGAATTCCCATATCAGACAGGAAGAAGCAGTTTTGTATTTTGGGAACTGCTGAAAGAAACAGAGTGCAGAACTGCTTCGGCTTTGAGATATGAAAAGAACCCAAATCTCTAAATAAGTTTATGCAGAAAGATACAAGAAATAGAATTTAATGAATCTAGACTGTAAAGATATTAAAAAGAAGACAGAGCTGGAATAACTTTGGGGAATTATTAAAAACAAACAAACAAAAACCAAGCAAACAAAACACACAAACCACCCTAAAAATCAACTGCAGAAAAGCAAAGATACAAAATATTCTCTCTCACTCTAGGCACAAAACAACTCTATAAACAAATAAAGCATGAAATTTATTAAAGCATGAAATCGAAATTAAAAGACCAGAGAAGCATATCTTTATCCAGGTGAAGAAAGAAAAGGAAATAATTCTGAAGAAGAGTCTTTTTTAAAGTTGTAACAAGAGAGCAACTGTGAAAGTGAAAAACATACAAAATAAAAGAAATCAGTGTTTACACTCACGCCCCCACCCCTCCACCTGAAACCAAAACAGAGAAACCCAGGGAAGATATAGGTAATTGATTTAACCAAAGAATTATTTTGTCATCAATCTACAATTGAACTTGCACTGCCCTCAGATCCAGATAAGAAAGAACAGTGAAATGAGTGTTACCCAAGAACTCTCTCACAAACCTATTCTCAACAGTGTTAAAGGATCACTGGCAATACTCAAACAATAAAAAAAGGTGCATCAGGCTCTCCTACAACCCTTGGACTCAAGGCTTTGTCTGTATAGCTCCTTATCTTGTTTCTATTGAAAACATGGTATGTTCACAATCACCAAGTTTATCAGAATGACACTTCTCCTTCCTCAAGCTGATATATTTACTAGAAATTAAAATGTTCGTAGATTTCCTATGTTATAAGTAATAAATACTAAGTACAAATCATTTTACCTTCAGGCTTTGCATATGCTAATACCAGTGCTGGCTCAAAACACCTAGTGCTATAAGTGGTTAGAAGTCAGCACTTATGCACCAAAAGCACTTCATTCACGACCAAACCCAGCCCAAGCTTCTCCTGTGAAGACCCATGCAGCACATCTGGAAGGAGCTGTGTTCTTCCCACTGACAGTCCACTCTCTGTCCTCTTCCTTCTAAAACCCATGCTGTAGTATGTTGCAGAAAGCATGCCACATACTTCAGAGAGGGTCTGCATCCTGCCAAAGCTCTGGGCAGCTCTCCCAGGGTTCAGCATCTTTTCATCACCGAAGAGGATGAGTGAGTCCATCCAGCACGGATTTCTACAGCCAAGAACTGATGAAGCAGTGTCTGAGCATGCTTCCTAGACTGTGAGACCAAATGGAAAATACACAGATTTTTTTTTTTTCCCTTTTCTTTTGAAATCCCACTTCCTTCTTCAAGTTGCCAGAAAAACAAACATTCCTCTTTTGGGAGGTAACCATTACTTGAAGAAGGGGATTGCCCTTCCCTAGGCTTACACAGCTCAGTAGCAAACTCCACCGATTGCTACACAAACCCATGCAGATGACCCAGCCTCTGCAGTTCTGGTGCAGAGATGAAGCAAAACACAAGAGGCCGGGCAAGTGGTGGAAGGAAGATAATCTTTTAAAAACTTGATAATCTGAAAGCATTTCAGAAGAAAGTGGGAATACTTTAAATGGAATCAATGTGTGGAAGTAAAGGGCTTGGCTCCTTGGACAGAAGAGAGACAAAGCATGTGTCCGGGTTCTCTTGATCAAACTCCACTCCAGTGCCTCTCCCACTGTGTATTTAACAACATAGAAAAGATCCTCTTGGGTTTTAGTCCGTGACATGAATTTCTGTCCAAATCCTGGGAGACCTTCTATAAAGCCTTTTCAAGTTCAACTGTTTGCATACTTAGGAAAAACCCCATGTCTCACACCATCTCTTGCCTAGTAAAGTGCCTGAAGCACTTTTACCACAGACTTCAGTTGCCTGAGGATTCTCAAATTTTGCCAGTCTTGGACAGGAAAACAGAATCAATTTTATTGGATTTTTCCTTGCACAGTAGCCAGGACTGTAGGCATGGGAAGATATCTTCTGCACACCCAAGCACTAAAACTGTCAGTGGACAATTAGGTGACATCCCTTCCCCATGGTATCTGGAAGGAGAACAGATTTGGTCACTTCTGGCACCTAGATCTTGATGCATCTTGTGATGCTTATTCACATCAAGCATCTAGATTGTGGCTGAAGAACAGACTAGGTATATTTCCCTTGCCTCTTTTCTTTCTAAGTTAATGCCTCAGACCCGAGATCTAAACTCCAGGAGTTCATAAGTTCTGCCAGTGTTTTATCAGGTCTCAGCCTACAGTAATGTGTGGGGCAGGAGACTCTACCCAGAAGCCCTAGCTAACCCTGGCAAGAGCAGCTCGTCTTTAAGGAAAAAAATAAAACCAGTGGTAAGCGATCAGTTGTCCTGTGTCCCACATAGCAGTATGAGTTATCTCCAGAGAGGAGCCTTCAGCACCGGAGCGAGGGAAAACACAGCGTCCAGGAGACTCAGTTCTGAGCAACGAGAGCCACCAAGGCAGCCTCAAGCCCTCACCAGGCCTTGCCCAGGAGCCGGCAGCTCTGCTGATGTGAGCAGTGACTCACAGAGCGCCCCGCCAGGAGGGACCTTTCCAACCCTAACTATTCTATGATTCTATGTCTTACAGGGTGAACTAGCTTTCTTGAAACTAAGATGTTGTCTCCTTGAGGATCGGAGGCTGAACCTTTGAGAAGGCAAAGGCTGAAAAGAAACTCCACAAAGGTGTCCATCCTACCAAAAGCTCTAAGGTCCCGTGACAGCAGCCCAAGCAGGACCTGCTTGTTTCAGGCAATTTTGTGGGTGACTGCATCAACCTTACTTCTCCAAGAACCTTCCTGGCTACAGCTTCCTCCCTTCAGAGAGTTTGACTTTTAATCTAAGTCTCATTGTTTTTCTCTCATTTCCTGAACTGTGAATCTCTTTGCAAAACCAGTTTTGGCAGGCTCAGCACCAATGAGCCAAAAGGCTTTATCATCATCCCGTAACTGACATGAAGTACTTACCAAGTGGTGGCTCCTTACAAATAATAGTTTTCCTCTGTTTACTTTTCATGCTACTAAAAGCAAAGCATCCCTATAACCCAGCTAAATGACAATACTTACGAATTATGAGAGCCATTTGATATCAAAGTGCACCAGAACAGCACAAAAAAGGAATTACAGTATGCTCTTCATATACTTCAGGAGTTTGATCCAAAATGATCCAAAACATAGAATACCTTTCCAATACAGCTTGCTGGTGGGCAGAAGAGATCAAACAGAAAAACTGCCCCAAACAGTCTGCAATAGCAATGCAGTCTCCCAGGAGGTCTCAGCAACAGGACCCTGCAGCATAAAACTTTGTTTCTAATGTGAATGACTGGAGAGGAAAGAAAAAACAAACAAACCAACCAACCCTGAACAAAAAGCCTTCAACAAGAGGTGTGGGAGGAAGTACTTCTATTACTATCTCCTCTCCCCTACATGTATTCCATACAATTTAAAAATTGTCATGAAAGCAAATTTCAATAGAGAAAGGTTTTGGAGAAACACAGTCAGTGACTGTACACAATTAGGTTTGAACACCCATAGTCCTTCTTAGTTATTTCTGCTCTTTGACCATTTGTTTCTGGTTTAAAGACCTCTTCCAGTAGCAAACATAAGCCTGTCAGGGACTCTCCACTGTGACTGAAAGACTGAATACTCCTGTAGACTGAGTATACTCTTCTTTCACTACTACTACTACTCTACTACTAAGGTTAGTTTTTTTGACTACTGAGGACTTGTCCAGCAGTTTCAACTAGATCCAGATGTTATCAGGCTTTTAATATGATAATCTGGAGAACTCTGGAAAGTGCTGAGGTTTTAGGGAGAAAGAAGGTTTATTTTTGGTTTTATCACAAATTTAAACTTTGTGAGGTTTCTTCAAAGCATCATCAGCTCCCTGGTTCAGGCTGGGTTCAGGCTCAATAGAAAGTTACAGGAAAGACCAAGAGATTAGAAGGCAAATTTCCCTCCTTCCTCCCTCTCCCTTTTCTTTTTCTCCCCTGCTTTACAAGTATTATCTGCAGAGTAGGTTTAAATGAAATTTCAGACTGGCATCTTGCTAACCTCAACCCAGCTGGCTAAACCTTTGCAACACTGCTGTCTTTGGCACCTACCAAGAAAGCAGACATCAGTTCAGCTACTTAATTACAAAACAGTGAATCTGGTATGAGGAACTAGATCTGTTCCACTGTCTTGACCACTGCTTAAAAGACAGTGTTAATTTATCTCTCCCTTGTACTGCATTTACAGTAGCAGGCTTGGTATCTCAATCAGGGCACTACAACCACCACAGAAGCTGCTGTGCTTGCAGGACTACATATGCCACACACAGAGGGTGCCTTTGAGAAAGAAGTGCTACCGCTTCTACGAGATGATGCTTGTTTTAAAGGGACTCCAAGTTTTTAAACACACACCAAAACATCTCACACCACTTCCTTATCAGGAAAGGCCCTTTTTCAGTTGCTTTTTTGAAATTAAGATAGCATATCAGAGAGTTGCCAATGCCATGTTAATATAACTAAGTTAAAGAACAGTTCAAACAATTATCGTATGTCCCAAAAAAGTCTCATTACACTCACCTGTTACACACAAACAGAAACAGAAAAAAAAAAGAGTTCATTACCTATATTCAAATCAATTTGATCCTCATCTGTCTTCCTTTCATTTATTGACTCATTGCCAGGCTCCCCTTTACGATTCATTATCTTTGAAAAGCCACTCGAGAGAGAGGAAAAGATGCCACGGATGAAATAGCCCTGCTGTTCAGAGTCCACTGAGTGCACAGCTTGCAGAAATGGCTTTGCATTCCTTTCTCCAATGTGTGGCACGGGTTCAGAAAGAGAGCGGTTGAATGGAACCCGAAATGGTCTAGTCCTTGCCTGGAAGAGCATCTCTTTTGGGTCTTCACAGAGATCACCAGCGCTGGTAGCATCCACGCTAGAAGAACTTTTGGCAAGACTTGGATCACTGCATTCCCCTTTCAAGCTGCATGAGCCTTCTCTTTTGCTTATCCTCCAGGGAAGATGAGGCTGTGTCTGCCACCTGTATGCTCCGAGAGGTTTCTCTGGGTCAGGACTCGCTTGTTTATTCATCTTCTTGCTTTTCATTTGGTGGTACCAATGATAGTCCTTCAAGGTAGCAGTGCCAGCATCTTGTTCTGACAATGATCTTCTGAAGGTCCTGGGAGACGGACTATAGTGCTTTTTGAAAGCACTCATTTTCCACTCTTTAAACTTCAGTGCTTAACTTGCATCCCTTGCTGCTTAACAGTCATATAAATGTAGTTCCTCGCTCACCATTTTAAAACCCCAGTTGCTTTGTTCACCACTGTGAACTGCAAGACAGCAGAGGTTCTTCCTGAAGATCTTGAGCATCAATCCCAGAACCAGTATTTCTGCATATCAATAAGAAGGATGTGCCCTGACCTATAGCAAACCAACTTCTAACGGTACATGAAGCCTTGCTAAGCTTGCTGCTGCTTCCTGCGCTGTCACATTTCTGCACCAAGCTTTCAGGAAATGACTAAAAGAGCCCAGCCATGAAAACCCACAGTGGTGCTCTGCACCAATCACAGTTCACTTTTTTTCAGTCTACATTAAAGATTTGGTTTAAAAAAAAGAAAGGAAAAGAAAAAAAGAAAATACTTCAGTCGAGTGACAGCAAAGTCTGCAAAAAGTGTTAAAACATTGCAAGATTCTACTGAGAGTTAAGTATGTTATGTTCTTAAGCAGCACAGAACTCTCTCTGTACATGTAGTTAAGTATAAAGAAATACACAACAGAGTGTGTATCAGAGGTATGTTGTATCACTTAAGAATACCTCAGAGTTGCCTTTCAGAGAGGTAAAACAGGCAGATTCATGAGAATAAAGCTCTGGAAGCCCCAGAGGAAAGCAAAAGGGAAGAACGGAATAAGAAGAAATGCTGTAAATTAAATGTAGTGAGACTCTAAATACACTGAAGGGAAATAAGTAAAGGGGAGGAGAAAAGAGACAGAGAGAGTGGGCAGGACTTCCCCAGACACAGACCAAAGCAAACGGGAGGTTTTGAGGCATGATCCTCTGGCAAACAGAACAGCAGGCAGATTTTCCTTGTTCTTCTCCTTCCCCTCTTTTTTTTTTTTTTTTTTTTTTTTCAGAAAATAAAAATAAAACCCCAAAACTCAGGAGAATGGGGTTTTATTTTTATAAATCTAGCTGGCATAAATGAGATGGAAAAAATAGTCCTATCTGTTTAACCAAGAGGAAAAAAAACCCCTCGCCTTCGCTACAATTTAAGAAACAGCTGACTATTTTAAAATCTCATAAAGAAAATATCCGCTGGTGAACTTAGATTGTGCTTGCCAAGTTTTAGGCCAGAACACTTAAATCTCAAGTCTACTCAAATCCCGGAAAATAGGGGGTTTATAATGGAAATGCTGACAAACCCTTGGCAATCAAGTGACAATGAAAACTATTTCTTTGGTTAAATAGAATGATACTCTGGTGTGGCAGACCAAAAAAGCTTTACTGACCCACTATGGGATCTTGCCTTTAAGCTAGGCTGCATTCATTAGCCAAAGTACATTCCTGACAGTTGCAGATGCAATCACTTCCTTACTTATGCATATATATGGAAAAGGGTATTGATCCCTAGAAGAGGAACTGGAATTACTCGAAGACCTCCATCACGTCAAGAAATATTTCCTCTCTTTTCAGACAGTTAAGTTACATTTTCCAATTAGAAGCAACAAAACCTACTATGTAAAGTCATGATGTTTAAGAATTCACAACAAATAGCCTCAGAAGCAAGAACAGCTCAGACACTGCAATGCAAGCTCTGCATCAGAAATAACGATGCTGACTCTCGTGCTTTGCAGGAAGTCATGCTGCCCAGAGTACAAGTCTTAAATAACAAAATGTACCTAAACAAGAACTCTGCTACAACTTCTATACACTGCAATGATCTCTCAAGGAAGCACGAGGAACAGTGACTATGTGCAAGGATTCAAGTACTTCCATTGTGGAAATGAGACATAGAATTCACCAGGAAAATTTAGCTTGCTCTTGTCTTCTGTTTCTTGATCCCAGGGGTTGCTGATCATCCTCTGATGCAGTCCACCTGGTCCCATACACTTTCATGGGTTGAACTCTTACAAGTAATTCCTCACTTGACTCTCATCCACTGCTGGTAGTTTTTTCCTCCTTCTCAATCCCTTTCACCCAGCACAGAGGCCTGGGAGTCTTTGTTTCTGAAGGCTGAGGCAAAACCAGCATTGAGGACCCCAATTTTAACTGGGCCTGCTCAGACCACCCACCCCTTTCAGCAACAAGTCCTCATTTTCTTTGTTGAGCCTTTTACTAGTAATGTTGCAGTAGTGCTTTGAACAAATGCTTTGAATTAGTCAGTCTGGTAAAGTAGGGTTTATGGAACTTCAGAAATAAGTATGAATAAATTTAACAGATGACGATGTGGTTCACCTAATGGCACAAGCCACAATCAGCCAAGAAAACTGAGAATGTGAAATAGGTTTCTGGTCAGTTTTGCAAGTCTTGTTTGTACAAGTTTCTGCTAGCACATCTACATCTACTTTTGGTTTGGGAGCACAGAAGGGCAGGAGAGGACAGAAAACAGAGACAGCACAGAAGCTGAAGTCATCCTGGGATTTGCTCGCTGTAGGTTTCTAGCATGTTTTCTAACTTCCATTGAAATGCAACAACCAAGCTGAGCACTCATACAAGCCATGTTTTGAAACAGTGTTTTGAAAGTACTTATCTGCCATATCAGAGAACTCGGCATGACCAACAGGAATGACTCAGCTCAGATAACACAATACCAGCTGTGTCAAAGTTATTCTGAAGCAGAGATTTAGCACAACAGCACTTTGGACAGAATGAAGCTTTAGGCGAGACACTGGTCTTTGCATGAGGACAGAGATGATCACCAGGACTGCTCTCATCCTAACTCTCTTTTTCACCAGTACCCTGTAGAGACCTGACTGTATAGAAAGATCATTTCACCTCCTTCCCAATACAGCTCGCATTGTATCAATCACTGGCTTACACAGACCACCCATTTCAGGAAGAAAAGGCGCGTTAAGATTAACCATGTATTAAGTTACAGCACAAAGCAACATGCAAAACCAGTTATGTGTTAACTTCTACTTAAAAATATTTTTACTGGTGTGGCCAGGGGTTGGACCACAGCTCTGTACAGACCTAACAATACAGAAAAAGACAGGCTTCAATAAGCACTTGAAATGTAGTCCAGGAACATCAAAGTCAGTTTAGTTTAAGTTTGAATAATGTTAAGAAGGGTCTTTACTTCTGATTTCACTTTTGATTTCATGTTACCACTGCTCAGATGAATGCATTTCATGATCAAAGAAATGAGTTATCCAGCTGCCTTCATTTAGCTTAAATTTCAGTGTACTCTGCAGAGGGTAAAATGGTTTTTCTCAGAGTGCTTCTAAAAAGGCATACAGGGCTTACATGTTTATTGACATAAAATATATATACAAATTTGCTTAGTCTACCAATAAAACAATTCTTCTAAATTGCTAGCTCAAAAATTTTAGCCTGGGCTTTGAGTCAAACTGGACTCTCTCTTCCTTATACACATCATCAGTAGCAAAGATGACGCTCAAACAAACCCTTCGTCTCCACTAATCCAGTGCCATGGAGTTAAAATTGGTCAGACTTGGCTCCGGCATTTCTTGTATACACATAACATGCAAGCAAGTAATTAATGTAGCAGAACTTTTTCCTTGATCTGCAGTCCAGTTACTCAAGCAAGAACTCAAGTCCCTTCAGAACAGCAGTTTATCTTGAGAAGCATTTATACAGTTTCACTATCACAAAGGAATCAGCTTACAGCAGCGACTGCTAACATGTTGGCTATGTGAGATCCCCAACTGAACAGAGCCACCCACTTAGCTGTCAGCAGGTAAAATAATTTCAGTGGAAGAAAGGAGCTTGTCAATTAACTTCAGAAAATCTGGCATATTTTCACTTATATCTCCTGGTTTTAATACCTTCTGCATAAAATCGTGATCCTCAGCTAGCAAATTTTCCTTAGAAGAAGTTTTTTTTGGTAATGTTTGCAGTTCATTGTGCCAAATCATTCATTACGGGTTTTTTCAGAAAATTGCTATTTTCTTCCTAACAATCCAGTCATTTAATCATCCAATTTGACATGTTTAACAGCATATATGCCACTCGTCCTAGATATTTAAGTAATTTATGCACATATGCAGATTTGCTATGTTGGAATAGAATTGTATTTCAGCTTTAGGATTATATTGGGAAAACAATCTTTCTTAACTTTGTAACAACATTTCACAGAAAATGTACACAAGCAGCATTACATTTTCACTGAGCATATGAAGATAATTCTTTGGCAACAGCCTCCTGTGTGGGCACTCTCCATCATTCAGCTTTCCAAAAAAACCTACCCAGTTCTGCTACATGAAGCTTTGGAAATTCCTCAGAGTATCTGCTGTTTAATAAATACTACCAGCCAATTAAAGAGAAAAAAAAAAAAAAAAAAAGAAAGAGAGGAAAAAAGCTTTGTTGCCAAGCAGCTGGAGGGAGAACCTGTCTCTGATGATAAAAATTAATGTTTAATGCTCCTTCGCTCTCTGAAAGCTGTCTGGTGCTTGAGTAAAGGCACTACAATGCGTAGAATTTTAGTTCATCTTTCACATTGCTTATATTGAGAAAAAGATGAACTGAAACCTCCTGTGACTGAAGTACTCCATCTTAAATTAGTTTTGGATGAAGCACAAACTTACCAGCTTCTCATTTTTTAAAACATTTGCCAAGACATGGAGGGGGGGCAGGAGGGGCAGAAAAGAGTTTTGGAAAAAAAAAAATTCCAACCAAACCCCAAAACCCATGAGAAACCCTAAACATTAATTCACCACACTTGGGTTTTTCAACCAAGTCCTCTCTTCGAAATCATAAAGACAGCAGGTGAAGAAAACACCACTTCTGAGAAGATCGCAGATTAAATCCCCAACTACGAGCCATCAAATGAGTTCTATAACATGCAGGAAAGTAAACCAAATTGCACCCTGCATCCTCCCCAAACAAACCAGAAGGGATGCAGTCAGGCAGGAATCTTCAATTCTGCAGTCTAGCTTCCCTTAGTTCCTTCCCCTTTCAGAACTAGCCCAACACTCACCACACTGAAACATCTCATGGAGGAGTAATCAATATATAAAGCTGCAAGCATCACAAATGTCTTCCAATTGACCCAACTTGACACATAGCTAAATAGCATAGCAGATGAAAGATTTTTCCTTCCCTTTAAATTAGAGACTTTTCAAAATATTAAGTTTTGTTTATGCAATGCTAAGTAATTAATGACCTAACATCCCCTTCCCATCTCCTATCACCAAGATGCATCTGTTTCCCCCTGCAACATTTCCTCCAGGTGGATATCACTTCTCCTTGGCTTGGTACAGACCACTGCACCTGACTTACTTAACTGCTTAATATTTAGTGCATGAAGTTGTGCAGAGCATAAATGAAATGGCACCTTAAAAACTGTTGCATTTGGGATTCCAGAGTGACTGGAAGAGTAAGGCTTGCTGGAGTGTGAAATCAGCATGGCCAGAACACAGGTAAGTTGCCAAGCCCAAATTAGAGTTCCTGAGAGCAAAGCTGACATGTTTATCTTACAAGCTTTGAGCTGGCAATGCATATCCGTAACCACATAGAAAGCTCATCTGTCGCAGATAAATCAACAAGGTATGCTATTTTCACTATCACTATGCTGAGACTGAAGTGCATCTACGAACAACCGCAGTGGTGATACCAGCACATTTAAATGCCAGAGAGCACCTCATTTTCCTGATCCGAAGTTTCTGTGCCAAGGCACGCTGTAACTGTTATACCAGCACTGCCCTGTGCTTCCAAGCCCTTTACCTTTCGCTATAGGCAAAGCTGCAGTGATGCAGACTGATTCAGCTCTGTGTTTGCAATGGTCTAGCTTCTGAAGGCAGGTACTGAAAAACTTCAAGATTTCCACCACCCTCTAATTCCACGGCAAAACTCAAAATCATAGAATAGTATGGGTAGTAAGGGATCTTCAAAGGTCATCTAGTCCAACCCCCTGCAATGAGCAGGGACATCTTCAACCAGATCAGGTTGCCCAGAACCACATCCAGCTTGGCCTTGAATGTCCCCAGGGATGGAGCATCCACAGCCTCTCTGGGCAACCTGTGCCAGTATTTTACTACCCTCATTGTAGAGAATCGTTGCCCCACGTCCAGCCTGAATCTCCCCTCTTTTAGTTTAGAACCCCTACCCCTTGTCCTATTGCAACAGACCTTGTTAAAAAGTCTCCCCCATCTTTCTTAGAGGCCCCTTTTAAGAACTGAAAGGCCACAAATAAGGTCTCCCTGGAGCCTTCTCTTCTCTGCTGCTACAAAATCCTGGCTTG
This sequence comes from Psittacula echo, assembly GCF_963264785.1. Lineage (NCBI taxonomy): Eukaryota > Metazoa > Chordata > Aves > Psittaciformes > Psittacidae > Psittacula > Psittacula echo. The sequence goes on from NC_137740.1 coordinate 23,439,828, forward strand.
AAAGTCTCCTGACTTCATTCTTCCATGCTGTTCCCGTGATCTGCATAAGAAACTGCTACAGCCCTGTCAGCTGAGCAGAGAGATAATATAAATTTATGAGATGCTGGTTTTTGGATGGATGCCAGGAAAAGTTAGCAAGAAAACCCCATTTCAATACAAATCACAAATAAACCTGTAGAACAGCCATGCCAGACTTTAATTTCACTTGCAATCTTTCATTGTTGTTGACGTCAAAACACAACTCATGCCAAGTTTTAAGGGCCATAAAAATGTACATTAAAAGCTAGCCAAGTGTGCACAGCAGCTAAGTGAGCCCACACACAGCTGTGAGCAACGCCACCCTGAGTCAGCCAAGTATTCTAGCAACATGCACTGGTGCAAATAAACAAATATATAACCTGAAGGTAAACACCCTGGCAACTACTTTGCAACACAGAAAGTCATAACAGTTAAAAGACCTGTTTGTAGTGAGTGGCAGCACTTGCCTGAGAAATTTTTAGAGATTTAATGGTTTCCATAAGGCAGGCAAGGCCTCGGCCCTGATCTGTGACACAGCTGCTCCCACTGGTCTGGCTGCTCCATGGGCTTACCACCGTGCCAAGCTGTGAAGCCACTGACATAAGCGAGGCTTAAGCTGGAAGGAAACCCTCTGGAGCCGCAGATCATCACCAGCTTCAGCCCCTGAAGACAGGCAAGTGCACTGACCTACCTCACAGAAACGTTTGCAAGAGCACCCTTCAACTTTGTAAATAAAGAAGCACTTATCCTCACTCTGACAACCATTTCTACACCATTACAGGTTGGGCTTGGCAGCATCTGAAATACCATATGCAAGCTGCTGATTCAGGTTTTAAATGCTGCTTGTTTTCAGCAGGCAAAACTACCTTTCCATCACCTCACTCCTTCTCCTGCTGAAGTACTTTGTATTTGGGGGGTGGGGAGGGAAGAGATTATTCCTGTAATCTTAAAGCAGGCGTTTACCAGCAGAACAGAGTTCTACAGCTAGATGTGGTCTCTACGTGCATCAAAACAACTGCAACTTAAACATTGAAGAGAGAGCAAAATTAGTCATAGTACACAGGCATGTTAATTGACCAACATGTCAAAAATGGTCTTAGTAACCATGCCCAAATAGCAGGTGCATATATTCAAACTTTCCAGCCTTTATTTCTATGTAACTGTAAAGAAGCACATCCTCAGTGCAGACTGTCGCAAAAATAAGACCTACCAACTGTAGTCTCCACAAAGGATATTAGGAATTTGGCTTATAATTTCATTTTGTACATTTTTAAAAAATTAATTGCTCTAACTCTGTTGGTCTTATTTTGTCCTGCTCTTCCCTATGACAGAGTGAATAAACTACTTTTAGTTCAGCAATTCCTTCACACAATATTAGCTTTGCAATGTTTTCAAATGTGGCTTCTCAAACACTGGAAATCCTGCTGTAAAGCCAACTAAGGTAACAAAAGGTGACCACTAACTGACAACACTCTCCAAATCATTACCAGTGTACTTTTACTAAGTACAGGAAGGAACTAACTTCAGCAACATCTATCATTATAATTCTTGCATTTACCATATAAACACCACAAGAACATAAATACTCTGTCTGCTGTCATGACTCTTAACCGTGCGTTGGTACTAAGTAGCAAGACTTTGTGGTAGCTCAGCTAGAAAGACGGGTACCAACACAACATCAGCAGAGAGGTTTCTGCAATTCCCTGTGCCAAGCACTTACCTGTTCTGGTGCCTGGTTTACCACTCAAAAATGCCAACAGGCAGGCTTGGGGGTTTCCATAGCCAAACCAGCAAAACTTTTAAAAAGTCCAGTCCATAACAACAGTGAACAATTAGCTCATACAAACTAAAACATACTTCTGAGGTATCTAAAAAGACAGGTATCACTAAAGACAGACTTGAGTTGCTGGTTAGCTTTATATCCAGTCTGCACAGGGGCTCATGACAGCTTTGATATCCAGTGGTGTGCTGCCTCCTAGACTGGACTACAAATAGCATTGTTTTTAGAACCTGCACACATGACAGGGTTAAAGCATTAGCCATGGAGATGGACACTGGGTGATGTACATATAACCAACCAGAAGGAAGAATATACAAATCCAGAATTATTCAATGCTCTGAATTTAGGCAGAGAAATTCCTTGAGCTGTATGAGAACTAGCCTAATAGCTACCGCACAGCCCCTTCAGAATGTTGTATTAATCTTAGCAAACTGAAGTGCAACAATTGACAATAAATCAGTGACATACAGAAGTTTAATATTAAACTTTCATCTAAATGGAGAAGTGGATCACAGGGAGGAAAGATTAAATATACCTGTAACTCAAAATGCCAGAAGTTTGCATTAAAATATTTAGTAGCAGCTTGGAAAGAAGGTCTATGTAAAATTCCAGTTGCTGTTGCACTAACATGGAGAAACTAGTTAAAAAGAAAGACCAAAAGAGAAGGAGAAAAGAGACTGGGGGAGAGGAGTAGGGGTCAGAGAAGAGCAGTTATGAAATTAATATGACCTTCAAAGCAGAAGAGTTCTTTCTCCACAGGTTGTCTGTCAGGAACAGTCTTGAATGACTGCAAAAGCCAGAAGTCAGGGACAGTGATGAAGTGCTGAAATGAAGATGTACCTTCTGCCAGCCTGAACCAGCTGCGAGCCTGGCGCCAGGGCTGGAGGAGGTTTCACAACTGGCAACAGCATGCAGTGCCAAAAGATGAAGCAAGGTGACCTGTAGGCACCAAAACAGCACAAGACTGGGGGAAAGAAAGGAGCACGCCCTCTTTGACTAAATCTGTCCCCGCATTTGTAATTTAAAGAATTATTAAAGACGTTCAGGGTAGGACACTGCTTGAAATAACACCATGTGATCTCTGAGAGATGAACCTGTACATCCTAACACAGAGCCTGAACACAGAATTTAAATGAAAACCCTTAAAAGTAACTATTAAGATGTGTCTGGTGGTACATGTACCACCAGAGGAGGTTCATAAGAGCTATGTACATGTACCACCAGAGGAGGCTTTCCCAGAAAGAGAAAGACATAGAATAATTCCAGCTGTTGAAGGGAGAAGAAGGAGGAAGGGAGAGAGGTAAAGAAGACAATTTCTCTTTTAAGAGACTATTTAGCAAACAGATTTGTTGTCCCTAACAAATTTAGGAACCACATGCACACACCTGCTCACTACAGGACAGAAAAATAGACCTGGACATTTTAAAAAGGGATTTGCACAAATCACAGTCATTGCATCCCAGGCAGAGGCCCCAGCCATTAAAGCTGTCCTGAGGACTGCTGTCTGTGTCAGCTGGACAAGAAGGCTGAAGCCCAGTCTTCAAACAACTGCACACAATATCAAGCCATGCCCACAGCACAAGCACTTAATTTCTTGTGTGTGTTTTCATTCATTATTATGGTACTAGAGACTACTTCTCCTTCAAGTTCCAAAATTACTTTAGTTTTGTTTCATTAGGTGTGAACACTAGCTTATCAGATGACAGAACCGCCTATTTCTGAGGTCAGTCCTTTCTAAATTGAACATGCAAAGCCCCATTTGTAAGTCTGCACAAGCAGCACTTCCAGCAGACAGCCACTGCTCAGCAATCTCTTTAAAAAAACTAATATTCCCAATTATTTCCACTGAAAAAATGGAAATTTTAACCAAAAGGTTTAATGGGACCAGGGAAACAAACAAATACAAAACACCACTGAAAGAAAAATCCCTGAACTGCATGTTCTTGCTTAGAGCAAAGCCCTCTCCAGCTGATATTTCTCAAATGCTTTTTATTTAAACCCACAAATGATTTTTACAAGCCTCTTTAGGGTGTTACTATCACAGCCATCATACCTACAAAAAAACTAGCTTTCAAAAAGAAACCACTAATTGTCAACAGAACAAATTACTGCCAGCCCTGCGAAGTGACCCACCAATACCCAACTGAAAGCGACCAGGGTCATGGGAGGCAGCAGTTTCAGTAAAGATACTTTTGTCCACTCTCTCTTGATGCGCAACTATTGCCAAAATGTTTCTTGATTAAAACCTTCCTTCTCAAACTACTCCATGAGCATATTTCAAGGCCTTGATGTTTACGCACTTAAACAGTAAAAGAGAAATGGAGCTGTTATTTGCTATTTTTACTCTGACCACACTAGCACTGTTAGCAAGCTATGCTCCATCCTCATCAAGTGATGCAGAACTGCTGTGAGCAATAAAGTCCAACTTTCAAATTGCATCTTGAAGTTTCAAGCCAACTCGATAACAAGTCCAGAAGCATTTGCTCAAAATATAAAACACAAAGCCACTTTAGGTTTTATAAATTATAAGCAATCACCAAAGCTAGACTAATCAACGAACATGTATACTCCAATTGCAATAGACGGGATGGCACTCGTATGGCTTCACTTAATGCCTTATAAAAAGGTTTTTACACATATGAAACACTCATATACCCGTGAGACATAAAATCAGGATGTAATCAAATCCCCACAGTTTTATGTACAAATCCCTCAGGACTTCAAGCTGCAAAACCAAATGTGAATAATTGCATCTATTTTCTAATAAAGACCATGTGCCTCAGGAGTCAAGTATGCAAGTTTTCAAGAGCTCTGCCTAATATTTTTGGAGGTATTTCTACTTCAAATAGGCAGTCCAGTTAAGCAGATAAACACTCACACATATCAGTGACCTTGCTTAAACAATGTACCAATTACTGTGATAAATCCGGCTGCTAGATCTAAATATAGTTTTAGGAAAAAACAATGGAGTTTGAGTAGGAGACAGACTCCTCATATTTACTGTTTACCCAATTATCCAAAAGAATGTGCAATTTGGCCTCTCTCCCCTTTTCAGGCTGCATGACCACTATCCCACTCGGAGCCAAGAGAGCTCTGGCAGTTACTGGAAACGCAGCGTGATCCGGCACATTTGATGCTACGAGTGCACTTGGTGCAATTTCAAAGCTTGCATCACAGTTTGGGTATGTGCATACTCTGCTTCCCCCAGACAGCCCCATGCCTGACACTAGGCAGATAGGCACCACAGGGCTGAGTCACAGCTATAGAAACAGGGATTTATTTATTTACTGGGGGGGGGGAGTAGGGGATGGGGATGACAGACATGAGGAATGGGGGGGAACAGGGAGAAAAATCCTATTCAGAACCCACTCTAAAGTTTCCAGCTTCTGATGCCCAAGCAGGAAATGAGGAGAGAGGGGGAGAAAGAGGAAAAAAGGAGGAGGAGAAAGTTCTTTTATTCAGGGTTATATTTTTAGACTATTACTAGTTTAGTTTTGTCATTGTGCTACAGAAACCAGACCTGTGTGAATTAATGCAGCATGATCCTTTCTAATTTTTTCTAAGTCCACGCTGCAGTATTAACCTAATCTTCTTATATGGAACATGGCAGGGAATTTTCTTCCTTCATCCTGCTGTATACATCTAGCCATACATTACCTCTTTGCCCAAACCATGTAGGAACAAGTAGAATTCACCCCTTTTGTGTTGGGAAACAAAATATACTGATGACACTGAATCTGAAATCTCGATTTGTTTTGAAGCATAACAAGGTAATGCAATTTATAGCCATAATGTCTGGGAAGGAACACCGCTGAAAAGCTTTTCTTTCTTGCTAAAAATACCCATGACTTCAAGTGCTTTTGCCCTTCTTGATCTATTGATATTTATAAAACTAAAGCTCAGCTTTAAGGAGAGAAATCTGTGCCCGCTATTCCTCATTCTATTTTAGTTCCTAACAGCTATGTGGCACATTTATTCTTATTGTTTCAAAATAAGTTAGTTCTAACTTGATTTTGGGGTTTTTTTAACAACTTTCTTCTCTCCACAGCTGTCATTGCTAGGGGTATTGTCAAACAGATTTTTTTATTTCCTTTCTCCATGCTTGCACAGCACAGACCAAACCCATTTGTGACTTCCCTCCCTAGATGCAAGTTGCCATGCATAGATCAATTATACAGAAATACAATGACTTACAGTAAAGAAATCATTTGGGAAAAAACAAACATATGGAGCTCAACTTACTTATAAATATCTTCAAAAAGGAGCCTGGAAACATTCCACCCCGGGCTGGTGAGGCACAAGGCAGAAGTGGCGGGGAGTGGCAAGGGAAGAGGCAGACAGAACAAGGATTTTTGTAATTTTTTTTCCTTAAATTTTTGGGTTTTTTTTTTCTTTCAAAAAAAGGCCAGGAAATCCTCCCATTTCAGCATTCCCAACACCGCCACATTAGATGACTACAAGGCCTTTGCTTCCTGTTCCCTCCTCACTTCACAGCAAGGATGGAACAGGACAATGCCTACGTCAGATCGCACAAGAATGCTACGAACAGAGAAAAAGCCCTGTAGGTCAACTCTGCACAAGCTTGGGGTTATATTGTGTGTTCAGGTTATGTGCAGCTTCTTATCCCATACTAAATGCATCCGGTTTTTTGAACTATGAAAATCCAGATTAGGTCTTAGGGTCAGTAAAGCTCCTCCTACACTTCTCACTTCTAAAAGTAAGATTAACTGGCCAGGCTTCCTGCCGACTCCCACTTATTGTCACTCACTGGAAGAATTTTAGGGTAGAGATGGTTAAAAAGGGATGGAATGACAGAAGGAGAACACTCAAAAGCTTGGAACAAATCTCTCCCCACTTGCTGTAGGGGGAGTGAGGGAGGCAGGGAGGCAGTTAGCTCTGCTCCTATTCACACCAGACATGGACATGTAGGAAAGATCGCAGGGCACACTTAGAAGTCTCTTTTCAAACCCAGCTCCCACTTCACAGTGGCTGTGCCCTCCTGCATCCGAATATCAGAGTGAGGCAGAAACAGCTTAACGCTAAATGGTGCTAGTGGCACAGGATTAGCACACAACCTTGGGACTCAGGGAGAAGTTGGCATGATCTCCAGCAATCAAGGCAAAAAATCACCTCCCTGTATAAATATACACACAGGGACATGAGGACAACTGAAACCAAAACAAAGTCAAGTTTCTCCTCTCCGAAAAGCTGTCAGGCATATCAAGTCCTTATTTTATCTTCCTGACTGTCTAAAAAAACTGACAGAAGGAAACTGATTATTACTGTGGAATAAACTGGAACAGACGAAAAAAAAAGAAAAAAAAAAAAGGGGGTAAATCAGAGCTTATCTTCTTAAAATATAAACCCCTCAAGGAATATAATTTGATGCAATTAAATATAAAAAGACAATCCTCAAGATAAGCCTTAACAAATCACCTTAAGAGTTTTTAACAAGCTGTGGTTTGGTTTGGGGGATTTTTTAATGCATGTATTAGTGGTTTAAACTGACCTGTCAAACCTACTTCTGAACTCCTCACAACTGATGACACAGGAGCCAGGACAAAAAGCGTGCGAGACAGTTCTAGGACCATCAAAAATAACCTTCAATAAAGAAGTTTAGAATATTTAATTCTTACACTAGCAAGAAGTCTCGGGTCTTGGCTTTTATCGTACATAACTTACTGAACTTCTGCAGAGTGCAATATATTCATCTACCAGACACAGCTATGCACCATGGGAAATTCAGTATCCTGCCACCCAGCTTTTTGACTTAGGCTCTCACAAGAAATTCTTGATACCAAAATGCTTGAAAAGATCTGATAATGCAATAGATATTTACTGTCCTGCACTAAATACACCATCACTTTTACACTTACCCTTACAGACTCTTTAGATGTAAAATGTTATTTTAACAAGCTGTCTTTTGAGTTTAACTTGCTTTTCATTTCTGGGTCACTGAAGTTTAGGTTCGGGTTCTATCTCCTGTGCAAAGAAGGCATGAGCTCTTTTTTCCGTATTTTTTTACTTGCCTTGTTCCGTAGACAGAAATATGTTCCTCAACCAACTGAGAAGTGGAATACTCTGTTCCCAGAGCACATACCACTATTCACTGTGTACTCACAAGACAGGGTATAAGATCTCCCACACTTTCTACCCAAATCCCAACTATTTTGCAAATTTTCAGTGTGCCCAAATTAAGCATTTTTTTTGTCAAGTGAACAAAAATTCACATTTCTTGCCAAACCACTAAGCCATGTTCAAGTCTTAGAACATGCACTCAATTTAGCATGTCTTAGTGGTTTGCGTAGAAATTCAAGTACACGAAACTAAGTCTGCAAAGCTGCAATGGTCAGCTTGACAGAAGGAAGATCATTAAGACTGACAAGTCTAAAGAAAAGCAACATGTGCATCCTGGATGGCAGAAGTACAAGCAAACACAAGGAAATCCAAAAGTTACTGCTCCCACCAGGCTGCTGCTGTAGCCTGCAGAAGTCCTGGCTTTAAGTTAAACTTGTGGGAGCATTTTGTTGTTTTGAGCTGTTTAAAACCTTTCACTTCGGGGATTGTGGGTTTACAACTCCACAGTTTAAGGTAGCACATCTGAGGAACCTGTAAGCAAAGGTGGGAAAACACAGACAAATACCTCAAACTGAAATACCTCTTTGTTACTGAAATGAGTACAGTGAAATTCCGAATGTACAAAAAGTTTTCCAGAAATAGTGCAATATTTATACCAAGATGACTGCACATCAATTCTTTATGCAGAATCTTTTTGTCACATTCACTGGAAAAAAAAGATGGGTTTATTCCTGTACTTCATTCTTTTACCCTACTGGTTTTTTTTCAGTTACTCTTTCCACCCACTCCCCTCTCTGCTTTTCCCATGTAACAACTATCAAATGCAACCAATAGACTGAATCACACAAGCTTTCCTGTCACATCCATTGTATTTTTCACAGCCGAACAGTTCATATCCATTCTATTCTATAGGGATTTTAAGAGACTGTGTATCACTGAAGTTAATGGGATACAGCTTACCCACATGCACCTCTGCTTTCAGCCCATTTTTGAAAGTCCTTATAATCACAACTTTAGACTAAGTGAATTACAATTCAATAGACTTAATGTAAAAAATATATATTCCAACACTAATACAAATTTTCTTTTTAACACTTTTCAAAGTTGCCAATGAGAAGAATACTGAAATTAAAGTTGGCAAAGAAAGGAATGTTCAAATGAGAGCTTCAGCTCCTTTACAACTAAGATATCTACATTTTGTACTAGATAGTTAATGGAGTTGCTGAATGAACCAGAAGATGGCAATTTCTGGATAATCTCACCAAAACTGGCAGGATGGTGGGGTAGAAATCACTGCTTTCATATTCTTTTTCTATTATTAAATGCAGTAATTAAATGCCAAGAATCCCTAGTAAAATAACTGAAGCCAATCACCACAAACTACACTACTGGGAAAATTAGGCAGAATGAAAAACCAATGCAGCAATGCAAAAGAGATTAGTGACACACAACACAATTTCTTACTAAAGAAAAAGGCAGAATAAATCTATATTTAAAGCTCAGAAATGTCAAGCCAGGAATAACAGTGGAAACATGTCATAGAGAGGAAGGGGAGGGGAAGAGCAGGAAGAAACATGTATTTATTATCTCAAGATCTTAACTTCAGGAATTCTAGGAGTACAGATGCAGCAAAGAAATCCCACTGCAGCTTCTTCTGACACAGATAGGTCTAACGCTGCCATTACCTGGCCATATGAATTTGCTGACTGATGCAGAACTCTTGAAATCTGACAGCTAGAAAACTGTAATTTAGCAAGAGTAGTTATTTTTGAACACCTATTCCAGAAAAAGCTGAATTTAGCTCAGAGAACTAGCCACTGCCTGTGATTATCCCAGAAAGTAAGTGGTGATGTCAAAAGATTCATACAGGGACTTTCAAAGCTTAAAAAAAGAAACTACAGAAGCAAGCAGAAAATCAATGTTTGCACTTTTTCTGACTATCTTAATTATAACTTTCAGCCTCAAAGCATTTTTCAGTATGAAATGAAATCAAAGTTTAAATGAACTTTTCCTTCTACCTAAACCATCATCTAATTTGTCCGTCTTCTCTCAGGCCACATTAAGACTAGAAATCACATTTTCACAACTAATTCTCTCTCTTACTGATATCTGATAACAACCCTCAGGACTGCAAATTCAATCATGATCCTAAGGTAATATACTGATAAGGGAACCAAAATGTGTTAAGTGTTTACACCACCAGCAATAATTGGTGTTAATTTACATAGTGGTAGTAGTGGAGAGCTAGTGAGTGGAAGGCAAAACAGCTTCATGTCGCAGCTGATATTACAACTACGCTTCAGTGAATTTTAGGTGGATAAACACAGGGATACTCAAAAAAAACAGATTATGTTCAGCAATTAAGATAATTTAACACGGGTAACAAAACATTTAAAAAAGCTTCCTTGTTCAGAATTAAAGTGGCTTTCCACTGGAATGGCTTAATAAAGTTTGGAATTAATTATCTGGAAAAATTCTATCAATCACTAAAAAAACCTGTCCCAGAATGGTCAGGATATCTACACTGTATGATGTACAGATCTCCAAAACTCAGTAACACCCCTGACAGACTGCTCTGTCTATCAAACTCTCAAAACAAAAACACAGAGAGGATACTAGAAACTATTACTAGTCCAGGTTTTGAAGCTGAATTCTGAAATCTGAAGTCTGAATCTATTGCAAAGCTAGAACTCTGCAATCTATTACAAAGCTAGGACTAGCCTTGTCTGCAGAATTGTCATGAGAATATGCCTTGCACTCTGTGAATAAAGAAATACCCTATTTTGTCTGTCAGAAAGCGACTGCAAATTTACTTCCACAAAGAAAAGTAATTACAGAACAATGCAAGTAGCCTTTAGCTGTGCCTTGACCATTTGTAGTGAAGAAGAGCTACAGAGGTGTAAAGAATAGAAAAGCATTTACTTTTAATATAAGGTATTTTCAGAGATAATATTAAGCGATCTATTTGTTTGCTTTTCAGAGGCTAAAATGTTCTATTTCAAAAAGTGAAAAAGAAAATGCATTATTTTCCCAGTAAACAGGAATAGGAACTTAAGTACACTATTTAAGATTTTGTACTTTACACCACTCAATTTCTTCTCCCTAATGCAACTACCTGTCTGCAGAGGAAACAACACACAACATTCTGTGCTTGGCTAGAAGATTTATAAGAGCAATGAAAATAAAAGGTAATGCCACGTTATTTTTAAACAGCTATTTTTTTATTTCTCCTATTTTAAAGAACAATAAAAGACTTTGTGACGACAGGATTCTGATGGCTCCACGATAGAAGAACCAGATTACTAAATCCAAACCAGACTTAGAATATTTCTGACACCTGTACTGCAAGATTTTCATTAAGTGAGATGCTTTTGTTAGTAAAAAAGTTCCATAGCATGCTCACTTGAACTGGCAGCATAAATGTCACTGCACTCAGGTGATTAAATTAATACTGAAGCTCCTTTAGCCATAGTATTCTGACACAACAGCTTAATGGCTGCAATCTTTAAAAGCTGTACTATTTTATGCATGGCCATTTATTGTAAAGGTCCCCAATGTATCATCCCCAGATATAAGATATTCCTCATGCTTAAAAATTCCTCTGAGGTAATGGGTATTCCTGTTAGCCTACCATTATTTACCTGCCAAAAGAAAGTAGTGTGAAGATGCTGCAACCATTAAGGCTGTTACTTTTCTGCTATTTGAGAGCTTTGATGTGACAACTTTAACTTTCATTTAACAGCTTCTTGCATCCAACATCATCTCACACAACCTTCAAATGATACGGCAGCATTGTTTGTGGCGATGCAGCTGAAATAATGGGTGTCATTTCAAACATTAACTAAAAGGAAATGCAGCACACAGTCTGAAAACAAAGGAGACTGCTTAGCTAGGTCCTTCCTCAAAAATTTTTGCTACTTCACTGTTCTTTAATATGTTGAGTTTTCCATACAGTTTGTGGTTTTATATTTTATAAGGCAAACATGAGATTAAAGAACAGCCAATTTCCGTTAACTTAAATGTCTCTTCATCTAGGGCATGGCTCAAGCTAATTTCAGTTTATCTCAAATCCAAAAAAACTTGATTTGCATTTTCTCCTGCAGTTGTAGACCAGAAGACAGGCAAATTAAACTGTATTTTAAAAGTAACAGGGATCTCGGGAGATGAGAGATAAATACAACAGCATTTGTTAGGCTGGCAAAATGCCATTTGACTACTTTGACTTTGACTTTTTTTTACAATATTTTTGGTTTAAAGTTCACCACTTCATGCAGTGTTCACAAGTCCTCGACCATCACCAACCTCAACCATACTCATACAGACGGTCATTAAAAAAACCCAACAACAAACAACTGTCTCAAGTGGAATACAGGTCCTGCTGAGATAGCCTCTGACCAAACCTGTTCTTATAGAGAAGTCACCACTTGGAAGTCTTTTCTAAAGACTGACGTTCTTTCACTTAGGTTGTTAATCCTGATGCCTCAGAAATCTGCTGAAAGTTGTTGGTAGCTAAGCAAATCCGGAACACGCAAAACCAAGATCACTTTCAGATAGCCTATAAGTAAATGTCTCACTAGGAACTAAGAATGAAGGAAAAGATTTTTTTAATGGCATGAGAGGAGTCAAAGAAGAGTGGTAATAAGACATAGACCCTACATAATAAAGACAAAATGCTCATCAGCCGATATTGCTGCAGACACTTCCTCTGCAAGAATTACATGTGATAACACAGAATAAGGTGTAGATGTATATTCTTGCTGCTCCCCCTACTTTAAACACCAGAATAAATATTGTAAGCATCCTTTATGCTTCCTTATAATATTTCCTTCCTGTGCCATTTCTTTTTCCATCCAACCACTGACTGCAGAGTTTCTTTTATCCACACGCTAGTATGAAGATCAGTGCAGAAGGCTGGGATTGTAGAACTGAGGTCTCAGCACCCAGCCTTCCTAAATGAAGAAACCAAACTGGCTTCAAGCCCACACTTTGTGGGACAAAAGGAGCGCTTGTGTTTATACACCCTACTCAAATAGTTTTTCAGTGGGTATGCCTCCTCTGGGGTCACCCTCCCACACTGTATTTCGTATCATTCTCCTGGTATCCTGAACTTCCTAACAACCTGCAGCTATTAAAAAATCTGCATTTAGCACATCTCCCCACAGTATAAATAATGAGATTTAAGGGGAAAAAAACCCCAAACCAAACAAAACACAAAACCAAACAAAAACCACCACCACCACCACCAAAAACCACACACACACAAAAAAAACAAAGAACAAAACACACCAAAACAAACAACAACAACAAAACAAAAGTCAATAAGAACCAAAACAACCACAAAACCCAAGCTCTCCAGAGATTCCGAGATTCTGAAATCATGCTGAAAGTTATCAAACCAATGCTTACTACACATTTCCTATTGGCTTTATTTCTCTCATCAAAAAATTGTGCTTTCAACCATTGATGGGCTAAAACTCTGAAGACATCTCTGCAAAGTAAATGTATGCTCTAAGGATTTAATATCTGCTAGACTTCCCTACAAAAAACCCTCCACATTAATTCTCAGACTATCCTTTTTTGTTTTTTTTTCCCCCAGTGAAATTTCACCTGGAATGATTCCAATCTCCTTATCTCTGAAACAAGTATCTATTTATTTATTTATTTTCTTGCAGTTTCTTTTTGTAAAGACTGATTAATTTACCCAAAGTCCCACGTTATTTGAAGAGAGATCAGGGAGATCTTCTCTTCAGTTTCTTACATCTGTCACACCGTGTCTGTCACAACATAATAAAGGTGATTACTCCATTTCAAGTGATATCTCTGTTTTTCCTACAAGCAGAAACTCAGGGTTTCTGAGAGATCCTGAGTGAGCAAAGACAGACTAGTAAAACTGGGCTAGAAGGGAACAGCAACAAGATGATCTTTCTCAGCAAAGGCCAAAGCAATACTATGCACATCTAGTCCATAGCTCCTATACACGAGACACCACTTGCTTACATCTGTGTCTGAAATGTCCCCTCCACAAAATATGGGCTCAGCTGCAGCCCCAGGAGAGATTAGCAGCAGCCAGTAACTCACACAGAAGTCCCATTTTCCAAGAACAACCTTTCATTAAAGTTCATACACAGATAAAATTGGCACTTGCACAAACCCTACCACACATGGCTCAAGTTGTGCTCACTTGTCCTTAACAGACCCTGGAGCAGAGGGAAGTTGCTCTGCTTGGGGAGGGTTCAGCCTCCGACAACTCACCAAATCAGTCCTAATTAGCCAGAGCTACTGAAGAGCCGTCTGCCCTATTAAAGATTGACTCACTCTGATACGCCACTGCAAAAATTGTCTCCTGCTGTGGCACTTCATGATGTTTGCTTTGCAACACAAAGAAAGGATGCTTGCACCAGAAAGACACAAGGCTAATAAAATAAATTCCTGAAATTTGAGTTGGCCTCTTAAAAACACTCACTGGGTACATGTATAATCACACTCCATAATTATTCTAATTTGCACAATTAAAAGCTGGATAAACACCATAAATTTTAATGAAAAACCCCAGGCACAGGCTAGTGCTGCTACTGGAATATTGTAAAATCCAAAATATACAACACTGCTGATGACAATTTCCATAACCACTGCAAAACGAGAGCAGCTTACTGAAATCCAGTTAGGTACTTGCCACCAAATCAAAAGAATAAAAAATAAAGCATTAGAATAGTCTCTCCTACACCTTACTAGCATTTTTTTTTTCTAAAACCTACCTTCTGGTCCAGTCACAACTGACAGAACAGTTCTTATGCTCCTGAGATGCCTCTCTTTCAAGCTCCTCACCCCCCCAAAAACCTCTCAAATTAAAAGTCATCATACTTATATGGACTGCTGTTGTTACGTAGCCAAGCTAAGATAGAGATCCTGGGACAGGCAAAAGAACAGACTTTAAAAGTGACCATGCCTCACAACTAGTGCATTCCTCTGGACAGCCATCTTCCCCATGGACACAGGTTTTGGCATTTCCAAGTAGCCATATCACACTGGCAATGGAAGATGAAAACAACAACAATACCCACCAGCTCTGCCCACTACAGTGTTTCTCCTCCTAGGCTCCTAACCCAGTGCTTTTTGATCAGTTATCTTTCCCATCAGGCAAGATGTTTCTCATACTCACCACTCAACGCCTTTGTCTGCACTAGCACCTTCCTCACCAGGCTTGCCATACTGGAATTTTCACCCGCGTTGTCTAAACCTGCTCAGGACCAAAGCAGGTGGAAGAGTTAAAAAAAAATGCCTGCATCTAGTCTCTGCGTCTGCACCGGCCCCTTGGCTTTTCTCTGCTGAGGCTGTACAGCATCTGGATGAACAAGGCTGAAAATACACACACGTGTGTGCGCACACGCACAGGAAGCTTGGAACCAAATCGCTATTAAATGCCCTGACTTCCTTCTTCATGCTTCAGTATCTCTGCTGTAAACAAGCACTGCATATTAGCTAAGCGAAGCCGAAAAGTCCAGTAGAGAAGGACAAAAGAAGGGAGTGGCTCCAGCAAGGAATAACTATTTTAAATACACAAACATCTTCCCATCAGATTAAAACTAGCTTTTAAATTAGGCAAATTCTGAATCCATTGTTATGACAGAATAACTCAACACAAACAGGAGACACTGCTTCCTCCTCTGGAAAGGTCTCCTGGATTTCCAGTACGAAGCGTCCCGTAAGCTTTCCAAGTGCCTGGATGACAGACGAGAAGTCTTTGTGTCACTCCAGGGACAGAAGGCAAAGAAGGGGGAGGCAGATGCACAAATAAGCCCCAGAAGTGGCACCACCAGCTGCAACTGCTGCAGCTGGAAGTGTAGGTGCCATGAACAAGCAGGGGAGAGATGCTTAGCTTGTGTCTGGGTCACACAAAATGGCCAGGGCTACCAGGCCTGCTCCACAAGCCAACCAATGTTCCAGCATTCAGGAACAAGGTCAATATGGCAAGAGTGTGTGTGTGGGCAAAGATCAGGCAGGAGTCAACTGCATCCTCTCTGACCGTGTTTCATAAATGGCCTGCTGTCTTTTGAGAGATCTCCACCTCGTCCCACACAGCTTTAGGCTCCCTTAGTCTTCAATGAGTTTTCTCCACCATTTTCAGGCATTTCACTCCAGCCTGACAGTAAGTGGCAAAAATTTCACTGACAGTAGCTCCATCTCAGAGCAAACTAGAGAACACACACTAGAGCGCATCAGACATGTCACCAAGCCCTTTTGCACAAACCCAGAGGGCTCTAACTTCTACTCCACTGCTGGCAACAAATGCTCTTGGCAGACAGAAGAGCAGGCAGGTTGAGCTCTCCTGACCTAAGATGCTCCAAAGGAAGATGATGACGGCTTTGACCCCTACATTGCATCTTCAGCAGGCCCATGCACTTGGCAGGCAGGATAAGCAAGGGCAAGCAGAGCCCATGAGAGAGACAGCAGTAGCCACTTCTGCCTACTGCTGCCCTCACAGATGTCCTGCTGCAGACTGTATCAAGCTGGGTGGCTCTGGAGAGCATCCTACCTGGTCTGCAGAGGATGTGAGCCAGATGCAGACCACTGCCTATACTTTCCTGCTGCAATAGGCTGCAGCAGCAGGCCTCCAAACCTGCTGCCATCAGGGAGGCCTGCTGCATCCAAGCATCCTTGGAAGAAAAGAGAAAAGGGAGGATGGCCACAGCATCCCTACCCTTGGTTAGGACACAGCCACAACAGCCTTTCTGCTCGCAGCAGCCCAGCAGCTGGAAAACACAAGAAATCTGGTGGATTTCTCCCCAGCTGCCTACAGCAGGAAAGGCTGAGATGCATGCAGCTTTGTAGCAGTAGAAACTCTTCCTTGCTTCTGAAAGTATACCAGAGTTATAGCAGTTCTTGTTCTTGGATCTTCAGCAGCCAGTATCTTTATTGATAACACTAATGAAATAGTACCTAACCACTGTGGTTTCTCAAACTAAGTCACACAGTGGCCAGCACTTTCTCTTGAAAGCTGCCAGCTTGGCAATACTTAGTTGCAAGACGATAAGAAGTGTCTGAAAAAGCTTCCATCTTACGGCTTTTCAGACAGATGCATGTTACTTATCTTTCTATCAAAGACCACTTATAAAAGAGCTTTATGACATCTAAGCTGAAACACTGAAATATCTGTGACTATTCAACAAATGTCCTTTATATCACCACTTTGCAAAGTTAGCTACTAAAAGATCCCCTAATTTTTCTTACTCTGGTAATATGGCAGCAGCAGATTCCACAGTCCACCTCTTCCCCTCCTCTTACCACTCTGTCTTTTCAAGATAAACCAAAGTCTCATAAAGTAAAATTAAATTGCTTCTATCCCTTAAGGCATGTAACTGTGAGATGAAGGGGTTGGGGTCAAAAGAGAGCTGCTCTTAAAAATCACAGACTTCACATGAATTTTCCCAAAGTACATAGGGCAAGTTTAAAAACAACAACAACAAAAAACCAAACCAACCCAAGCAAGCAAACAAACAAAAACCCCAAACAAATACTCAAAACATTAACTCTCTCCAACAAAAACCCACGAGTCCACATCAACTGGACTTAAAACTGCCCAGCCATGTAGACATATACCATGACACAGGACCATGTTTAGATACATATGCGCATATACACGCACACATGCAGCAATGATGCCAGAGCACCCCGAATTTCTTGGGTAGATCCCAAGAGGTGAGGAAGCTCACCTTGTGACCAGCATCAACACCAAGCAAGTCTCATTTGGGAAACAGATCCACAGATAAAGCAAGGTTCATGTACTCCAAAAGGCCTCAAAACGAGTGCTTATGTACACATCTACCAAAATTTCAATGTTCAAGTGTAATGAAATCACTGCTACAGTACAAAACACAAATCATTTCTTTAATACGCATTAGCCAAAAAAGGCTTCACATTAACGCCCTTGTCTCTGCCAAGTACTGAAACAATTACCGCATGCATATTAACAGGGGTTCCTTGGCAGGATGACGAGATTATCATGGGGAATCTCAGGAGACGCTGCAAAACTCTGCAAGATGCCTCAAATTGGTATCAGTTTAAAGAGTGATTACCTCAGGCAGCAAAGGCTCCTCAGCCTGCTTACGGAGGGGGTTCCACGTAATAAAAATAACAAGCCCCAGGAAGAGACCACTTGGGAGTGAGGGAAAGAAAACATTGCTGCTTCCACTTCCACCAACTGCACTCAGAGGAGTCACAGCCCTTCATGTTTTCAGAAAATGAAAATACGATAGCAGCTCTGCTGCTTCTCACATCCCATAAGGAGAAGAGAAATGATCTCAAATATGGTACCTTTCTAAGGGCACATAAAAAGGGGAGTCTGGTTATTTAACCCCTTGAAGAGGTTTTCTGGGGTGAACCAACACTGTAACATACAGAGACAGGAATGAAGAGAACAAACAGCAGCACACAGGTCTCAGACCAGCAAAACTGTGCTCAAACTCTTCCACTCTGACTTTCAACCTCACTTCCCCAGCACTGGGGGCTGTTACACACCAAATTAATGGTATGTTTTACACTTCTATATTGAAAGCCAATTACAGTTCCTCACCTGGTTCCAGAAATGCAAGGAGTCATGCAGTTTCCCAAGCTGAGCCTGCCCAGGTTTATGGCTCTCTTGGCAGCTAGGACTTTCAAATGATCTTACAAGCTTTAATGCTTTAGTCTAAAGCTTCTCAAGCAGCAACTTAAACCTGGGCAACCTTTGTTTGCCATGTGATTGTGGAAAACTGTAGTAAAAGCTTGTTTCTAACAAAACCATAAGGTCGACCATATTTTTATTACATATAAACCCAGTAATCAGAATTTTTGCTTCAATTACAAATATACTCAAAACCAGAGAAAATATCACCTTGGGTAACTAGGATTGCAGGATTTTAAGCCTGGGATCTCTTATATTTGTCAAGCCATAAAGAGGGTATTATAAATTCAGGTCACATTTGTACTAAGGATTCACTAGCACCTCCAATTTTACAGGCTTTACCAAAAAGGAAGGACATCCTCTCTCCACCCTTGAACACTGCTCCTTCTACAGACTCTTTAGAAAAAAGTTGACACCCAGCACACTGACCTGATGTTTTCCATGCATTTGCCCTCTGATAAGCACAAAAATGCCTTCTGCTGGGCGTTTTCCCTGTTGACCTTCCTGACCAAAAACATTAATGCTCAAAAGAAAACGGAACCTAATGCTGTAGGTAATGATACTAAATATAAGCAATGAGTCAAATCACTTTGTTCCTCAGGCGTTCAACTTAACAAATTGTTTCAGAAGTGCAAAAACACAGTCCCTGTGCAGACCCTAGAGCACCTGATCATGTCTCATTTTTATGTTCTTTTAAAGTGAAGTGTATTCCTACAAACAGAATTATTACAGAACTCTCTGAAACAGATGCAGTTCAGGCAATTGTTTTTATAGCAGCTGTTAGTATTTAAAAAACCTCATCACCAGTAACCGTCAAACAAAACATTATTACAACTGGCATAAGTAAAGAGAAAGGAGGTACAGAAAAAAGCACACAGGACAGGGAGTATTCCAGGAGACTGCTGTGATTCCTTTCAGAGAGCTCCTGCCACGGGTTTGGCAATGAAGCCATGAGATCATAGCATGCAGTGTCCAGGGAAGACAGATTAAATTGGCTTGGGCGGCCACAGCCAGGCACAAGGGTGAGCATGCAGTAGCGAAGTCCGCTCCTCAATTCCACCAACTCCAGCAGAAGGACAGGGAAAATCCAAAGTGTTCAACCACCCTTGAAAGAGAAGTCTCAAGGCTGGCAAAGTGACAGAAAGCCAGCGGGAGATGTTTCCCACTATGCAAAGGACAGTGGGAGGCTGCTTTTGAAACAGAAAACTGCATGCTTTCTTAAAAAGAAAATATTAAATCTCTAATGGGTAAGTCAATGGAGAAAATCAAGGATGCATTAATAGTTTTGATCAAAGTATTCACAGTCTGTATTCAAAGACTTCATTAAAAAAACCTGAAACAAACAAAAACCAAAAAATCCCACAAAATCCAACAAGAAACAGATGAAAAAAAAAAAAAAGTTCTCTCATTCATGTGGGTTTCTTTTTCTATTGCCTCTACAGATACCCACCAGTTCCCCACCTCCCACCCCTGCACATTCATGCCCAATCTGGGAAAAGTAATCTCATTGAAAAATTCAACTTTTTTAGCCTCTTCAGTACCATGACTCTCTGTGCATTAACCAGGACTCAAGGCAACTGAGGAAAAGAGCACTAAGACTACATGGGAGATTGCTATAAATTTGCCTCCAGAGACAGTTTTTATTCAGGAGCAGAAGTGTATTTATTTTCCACATCTAAATGCCAAGAGCTGCTTTAGCAAAATTTGAAGCACAGGGAAATTATTAATAACTGTGGGCATTATCAGTGCTGTTGTGACCGATACAACAATGCTTTACAAGATATCTACAGTAAGAGGGAGCGCGTGCGGGGAGAACCACATACACTTCCAGAGATGTGCTGATAAAATGATATATTGTCTTCTTGACTCCACGATGTCAAAAACCAAATGCCTCCAATAACTCTTGATAGGACAAAAAAAAAACCCTATGAAAAAGTTTCAAACATGGAGTCACCCTTTTCTGCAAGCAGCATGAATTCTCTAAAATAAAACCCATTATTCTAACTATGCTGTCTGCAAAACTGGACTTTCCACCAGCAGCTCAGCAAGTTCTCAGTACACGCCTGAGATTCATCCTCCTCTCAAGAGTTAAGTTCACCATGGCTGTGGAGGTCTGAACATGTGAGATACAATCCTCACTGAGGTTTCCAAGAGCTGTTTAGTCTCAGTTTTGTAAAACCTCAAGCTCCTTTTCTGAAATAGTTGCCCCTTTCTTCCCCAGCAACCTATCTCCCCTTGAAGGAATCCCCTTCACCCTGTAGCTTCTCCTACACATGCTTGCACGCTTCATCGTAGGAAAGAGAAGGAAAAAAACAGAAGGACTGGAAGACACGGCCAGGTCCTCTCATAACGGGATGTGGAGGTCAAGTACAGTGAGTCTAAAAGATGGGATCTCATATCTGTCCTTAGAGAAGGAATAGTTGTGATCTGCAGGGCAATCTCAGCAGCTACAAGTGGTCGCAAAACAAAATAAGCAATCTGCTGCTGCATGCAATTTCCTGTTCTACTTATACACAAAAATTGCCAGCAGAAGGCAAAAAATTACCCCCAAAATACAAGCTACACTGTGACAAGTGTTCTTCACCTCAAGCACAACATCCTTGATGAGCAAGATTAGCTTTGCTGGAGTTTATCCAGTATTTTAAGGTTCACTAAACAAAAAGTAAAGAAGAGTGAGATCTTAAATTCTGCCAATGAAAGCTTTTGATAAGGAAGAATTTGAAGATTGTTCCTTTCTCTCCCACTGTCCTCCCTCCCCTGGGAAACAGACAATTTTCTACTTAAATGTGCAACAAAAGACGAATTAAAGACTGCTTTTGAGTTGCAATTTGAGCCAGACAATAACAATAAAAAGAGACAAGAAGCTAAATTCAGATTATGGGAAATCTGAAACGAAAGATGGAAAAGAACAGCACAAATGATGCCATTGCCAGTAAAACGGGAAAGCCTTTGTGGCTGACACACAGCCGAGTGCGCCAGCCTGGCAGATCTCAGCAGCAAGGAGTTTTCAGTGGCCTAATTGCCCCTGTCAACTGTGAAGTGAATAACCTAGAATCCAGAGAAACAGGAAATTTATTGGACACTGAACAAGAAACAGCCAGTGGTTCATTCTGCAGGTTAAGGTGCTTTTAAATGAACAATAAAGAAATTACAGTTTCCCAAACAAACCATACATTTGAAAGATGCAAGGGAGGCAAGAAGAGAAGGGGGAAGTCAAGGAGACTGAGGATAAGAAGCTAAAAAAAGACCACATATAGACAACCAGTTAAACAGGGAGAAAAAAACAGAAGAAAAATGTACTTAAATCTTGTCTTCATACACTCTCCTGGTTCTCACTCAGGACTTGTGGTCCTTAGCCCAGCGTAAACAGATGTACACAAGCTGGAAACAGACATGATATCTCTCTAGGAAAGTAATTTTGGGGTGTGTATAGGAGACAGAAGAGTATTTCTATAACCCTACGATCAGCACAGGGAGGAAATGCTGCTTGCACCTGCAGAACATCCATCTCACTTCTGATCGCTGTTACCACACGACTGTTTCCAGTTCTTGCCACTGGCTCAGCTGGGGAGCGAGATTAATGATTTTGTTGTCAGCACCAGTGCAAAGAGAAGCACGTCAGACCTCGTCCCACATTTCAGAGAAGGAACTGGAGCCATAGGATGCTAAAAAGACAAATGAACTAAGTGCCTCCTCACACACCTACCTTACTGGTGCTTCACATTAAAGGTACATAATTCACTAATGCTGATAAATTACCTATTTTGCTGTAGGATATTGCCAAGTTAAAATAACAGAATAGTGCTATTACTGTGCTAGTAAACTACCTTATCTTTATAAATAACAAAACATGCAGTTATGAAAATAACTGACTGTAACTGGAGCTTTGTCTACTCTGCAAAGTAGAAGAGACTCAGAGGTATCCATCTCCCTTATTCTTAGTCACCCCCTGGTGATATCCAACTTAAGTCATTTGTAGTTTTATTGGTAACTCTTGAAATCTGGAATAGGTTTACTGCAGGTGTCAATACCTTAAGAGAAGAAAGCAGATACCTTTAACATAAAGGTTTTCTTTACCAAGAAGGTCAGTCAACCTGAACAACCATTTTTTAAAAAACCTTTCTAAACACATCACAATTTGTCTCCCTCTCACCTGCTTAAAATAATTCTCATGGCTCTTGAAAGGTTAAAGTATTCTCCTAAGTTCTAAAAACACAGGATGATGTCCAAGCTCTTTTGCCTCCCCAGCTTCCACGCTTACCACTTTTCCAGGCGACTGCATCCTTGAGACATCTCATGGCCACCAAACAGCTTGCCTCCTCCAAAAAGAAAAAGTCCTACGCCTGTGCACCCCACCAGATAAGTTACTCCTTAGTACTGTAGCATCCCTCTACCTTCCATCCCCAAACCTTCAATAAGACGGACTACTAAGCTCTGGAGCCAATTTAAGAGGAGAAAAAAAATCTAATGACAGAGAGATATGATGCTGGTTTAGGTGTATTATGAAACCGCTCCAGTACATAACCAGAACCATGCTCAGGATGAGGTCCCCAAAGGGGCTATAGCCTTGCTGGAGAGGACAATGCTGGAGAGGACAAATCCTCCACCTGGAATGATCCTCCCAGCAGGAATATGCAGCATGAGAAAGGCCAGGGAGCTTGGGTCCTCATCCAGAACAGCAGAAGAAACTGTCTGGTCTCTCTACTTTTCTCCTCTCAGGATCTCCCTCTTCCCCCATCGCAGACCAGATGTTTTTAATGACTGCAACAACATAAGAGAGCATGCATTTTTGCAGTTGGCAGACAGCTGCCAGAAACCCACTCTTAATCCCTAAATTTGAGCACATTCATAAAGAAAACAGAAGAGTTCAGAACCACATAAGAATCTTGTAATTTGCTCTCCGAAATAACCCTAAAAGCCCATAGCAAGCCACGTGCAAAGGGATGTATTTTTCCTCACAAAACCTCAAATGAGCATTTCAGTGCCATGCCATCATGGGAATCAAAACTGACATTTTTGAAAAATCATGGATTTCTACATTGGGAGTCTGAAAGTCCAAATGTGTAGCTTAATGAAGCAACTGATTGTCCTTTAGTGGAACAGAAAGGCAGTTGTTTTCAATTGTTTTGCACAACTCTTCCTCATCTGCTTTCCCAGAGAAATCTTTACATGAGCATACATGGGGGAGGCACTTGTATTTTAAAGTAGATAAGAAGAAAAAACTCTACAAGATAGTGTAGCCCAAAAAGCAAATCACTTCTTCACAGCAGATTCCAGTTGTATTATTCAATGAAAATTAGTGAATTCTTCCCTCCTGTGTGCTTGTGGTCCTAGGCTTTTGTTTGAGCTACGATTAGTGGCTACCCAGCAAGAAGAAAACTCACTGACCTTCCTCTCTTTCCTCCTCTTCAAAAGTTTGTCTGGAGAGGAAGAAAGGAAGAAGCTGGAGAGGTATTTAAGAAATAGATGCTCTTCTTAACAAGGGAAATAAGAAATATCTTACACGTGAGCAACAGTTGCCTTGTTTATTGAAGCAGAGTTAACCACTCAGTGCCTTCCTGTGAGTTTAACTGTGAGTCAACATTGGCTGAGAAAAATCGGGGTATAGCTGAGTGTTATGCTGAAGTTGCTCAAGTTTTTCTAAAGGGGCAAGTCAGACGTTTGACAGGCTGTTAGACTGCAATCAGTGAAAGCAGTACACCGCCAAAAATGTACTTACTGGAAGATGAGCCTTCCCCACAGCTCTGGGACACCATTTCCATGAAAAGCAAAAGGGAGTTCGGACACCAAAGCATTTTTTCAAATGCTAATTTGTCACTGACACGTCAATAACCAGCTAGAATAATTTGTGCAAAAGGGTTTTATGTAAAATGATTGTGTTAAGGGAGCACGGGTGAGGCAAG
This sequence comes from Psittacula echo, assembly GCF_963264785.1. Classification (NCBI taxonomy): domain Eukaryota; kingdom Metazoa; phylum Chordata; class Aves; order Psittaciformes; family Psittacidae; genus Psittacula; species Psittacula echo. The sequence continues at coordinate 23,464,267 of NC_137740.1, forward strand.
TGAAACCCACAAATCTTCTTGTGCATTTATTCTCATAGATAAAGTACAAACTTGGCAGTTGTGTAAGGGGACAGTGCAGATTGTCCCCTTGGCACAGAGAGAAGGGAAGGCTTGGTGGCAGCTACTGAAAACCTTTCTAATTCTCCTATGGACTGAAAAAAAGCGAAGGTAAAAAACATCCTAAAGAACATAACTATCAAAATAATATAAATTTTGATATAAAAATTAGCAAGATGGCACACTGCTCCACATGGGGTAGTGGTAAGGAAGGGAAGCATAGAGGCAAAAGAAACAGGATGAGATATACTATGGACTATAGAAGGAAGAAATGAGAGAGGAGGAAAAGAGAAATAATAAAGTCAGACTAGTGGTTTTGGGGGTGGGAGATGAAATATTGGAAGTATAAGTGAAGTGTATATAGCTGTTTCTGTCCTATAAAACCATATGGGACAAGATCATACAGGTTTTTTTCACCTTAGCCAACAAGCACATATCCTCACGCTAGTAAATGCCAGGTATATTTTTCCAAAGACTTGAGGAAATATTTGTATTAAAAATAAATAGGAATGCTCACCTAATCTGCTATGCAATCTGAATCCCCACTTATAAATGGCAGGGACTGGAGACAATGAGAAATTGCTAGATTACAGAGTCCTCTGCAATGCATTTAGCAACAGCTGAGGGGTAAAGTTGGAAAAACACCAACAGACTTAAGAATGCCAAATTAAGTTTGCTTGCATAGTTGCTGCTAATAAAAACCACAAAGCCTTTCTTTTGGTCTCCACACCGCCTCATTTACACCACTCCATAATGCTGAAATGGAACTGAAATCACAGGAAAATCCTTCAAAGAAAAAATAAAATCCTGTTTCTAACACCATCAGTATTCCCTTCAGTTGACTGAACAAAATAGCTGCAAAGCTGGGTACAGCTTCACGTACGATCCTTCACCAAGGATTTTCAGTGAAGAGCATTTTCGATGCAGGCAGGAGTTAACTCATTATTCCAAATGCCAAAGACAGCAGCGCACACGTCCCAGCAGGAAAGGCACTTCAGCTTACAGCAAAAGGTGTCATTTCAAGCCAATGAAGTCATGACACAGAATCAGACATGAAAATATTTTCCTACTATCTCATGGATAAACAGAATTTGCTAAAGTTTGTTAAAAGGTCTGTTGGGAACTACAAAACAGTTTCTTCATTTTCTAGAGCTATAAACTCCTCGCCAAGCACAAAGGGCTGTCCTGTGATTCACACAGAGCAAATGTAAAGCGATAATGTGCACGGAGCTACAGAAGCTACTCTGTCAGAGCTCGGTAATTACATGAATGAACTGATCTATTAACCACGAGTCTAAATACAGCCCCCCAAGGGGCTACAATTCAATCAATGGTATTTTGAAAGGAAACGTTGCTATTGCAAGGGAACTGTGATGGCAGAAGGGAAGACTAGCCATGTGGTTATCAGCAATAAGAAATTACCTACTTACGGAATAACAAATCATGGAAAAAAAATGTAATTCTACTACAAAGAACTTTATTTCACAAAGGCCACATTTAGAAGTACATCAGTTAACGCTAATTTGCCTTTCTTCAGCAGATTAGTGATAGACATCCTCAGCTCACATCCTAACTGCATTAGCAAAATGAAAATCACAGCCCTGCACTTCACTGTTTTAGTGTTGTGAAAATTATTCTGACTTCAGAAGGCAGCTTCTCCTGCAGTAAGGAAGATGTGTCAGTGAATTACTAAGACCAATAGCTCTTTCACAGTTAACCCCACCAGCCATCCTCCTCCGCATGGAATTACGATGAGTGAAATGCATTCTGTAGAGCAAACTAACCCCAAGAGCCCCCTAATAAAATTCTGTTGTAGCCTAAAGAGTCATCCTTCAGAGAAACACATGTTTCTGACTGTTTTCTTGTGGAAATGATACTGTAAAACAGATACTTACCTTCTCAGGTCATGCTTACCAAAATTAGTCACGTAAAATATCTGCATGCTCTCTACAACTTCAGATTAATTCAATTTTATCTTAGTCCTATACTTAAAAACCATGATCCTACAAAAAGAAAATATTTTGGGAAATATTTAACTTTTCTAAAGAATACCACAATTTATTATTTTTTTTTCTTTTTCAGTAGTCAGCAGATAGATGTTGCCAAATCTGTGCATGGCTATCATCCCCCTTCGAACATTCTGTGCCTGTATATACTGATCTTTCACAAATAGCAGTCCTACTTGCATCCTGAACATGTTATGGATTGCTTTAACAGTGGTTAGAAAAAAGGAAATACTTCTCCATTACTTGCCTTTCCCTATTAAAATGGGGGGGGGGGTGGGGGGGAGAAAAAGCATTCATCAGGAGCTCTTGTGTCTATATTACATTCAATTCCACAGACAGGAAAAGCCCTTTAAGGAGGAGAATTATTTGCATGTAGCAGAGACCAAGAGGAAAGCTGCACAGTCAGAGATGTGACACTGCATTCCTTGGAAATACCATCACTTTATTACCACTCTCTTCAAGGAATTAGGCAAAGCTGCAGCACTTGTGAAGCTGAATGAAAGAAAAAAGGAATAAAGAAATGAAGGTGTGGTAAACAATAGCCAAAACCAAGATTACTCACAAAGAAACACTCATAAATAAACACGCTTTGTTGCCTGCTTTTTATTTTACATCTTTCACATACCTCTTTGTGAATATTTGTGCATATGTTTGGTTTTTCTTTACAAAAAAAGAAAACTGCACACAGCTTGGACTGTGTCTATGAAAGTGTAATACTGTACGAGCAGCGGACAGCCAACAGTCAGCAGCTTTCAACACAGCTGGCATTAGAAATTCCACAGACTATGGTCCTTTTGTTACCAGAGCCGAAGGACATCAAATATTTAGCTCATTTGACTAGCACATGTTGCTCTAGCATACTTATATTTTATGCAGTCTTTCAGTCTGAAATAGAAGGGAAGACTTTAAAATTTGTATTTTTATATTTCCAAAAGAGATTGAAGGATCAAACATTAGTCCACCTTGGTAAACAACCTGAAGTGACTGCTCTGATAAGATGTTAACTTTCTGAAAGTTTTATCATTGGGTTTCTAGTGAAGCAGGATACCTGAATTACAATTATCTTTATTTTTTTTAATCAAAAATTTTTTCTCAAATTTGCTCCAAAACACAGACAAGACAGAAAAACCACACAAGAATACATCTGAAAAATCAGATATAAGGGGAATAACAACCAGTCTTAAAGGGAAAACTCTGTATTTCCCACATTGAGCAATGCTGATTGTAAACAAACCCAGAAGTTTAAAATAGAAAAATATTGTTATACACTGTCAAGTGCTATTCGTGTGAACTGACATCAGCAAGAGATCTACTGAAATGCCAGACTGGGGGCTGTGCTCATATACCCCAATGTACCATGGAAGTAGGTGCTCGTAAAAGAAGAAGCCAGTGTTCCACTCTTCTGTGTTTTACGGGGAAAACAAACACCTTAAAATCACTTCCTTCTAACACATACTCAGTCTCAACTAGTGTTTTGAGTAAATAAAATTATAAACACAAAGGCCATTTCTGATGTTATTGAGAATCACTGTCTCCACATGACATATAGTTATTTGGCACAAGTATGCCACAATCATAAATTATGCTTTTATTATGCATGGTTTTCCTTTTATCTTTAGTTACACTGCACCACCATCCAGGGTTCTTCGGGAGACTTGCACTCCAAGATCCAAGGGACTATCTTACAGTCCATAAGGCTTTTCTCCTGTGTAACACAAATCCTCAAGCTTTCAGCTAGTCATCCTTGTCCCAAGTCCAACTATTTTGTTCAGTACACAGCATCTCTCCAAGATGAACGGACGTAACATGCTAACACCAGATACACTTTAGATCCTGTCCATGGGTAAAAGTCACAAAGCAGTACATAGGCATGCATGAGCATCTAGTCTATAAACCTTCTAGGACTACTGCCAGTTAAGAAATGATAATAAGAACAGTTTTATCCAACAAGGAAAATTAAATCAGTTATACAGGAGGCCTTCTGGTCTTGTTTGCTATTTAGGCACTAAATCTAGACTGAGTTTAATGTATAACACTGAATACTGCATGGAATTGCATTCATTAAGTACATAAGGAAAATCCTGGCTTGAAAGCTAAAAATGAAATTCAAGTTAGTTGTAAGTATGAGCATAAAACAACAAGAATGAGGGAGAAAGGGGATACGAACATTTGTCTGACGCTAAATATCAAGGGAGTTTCTCCTTTGGTGTAATCCCTCCTCTGTGCCAGGGAACACTTCAAAGCTAAACTACCACTTGCTGAAATTCTTCAATTAAATTGGAGCAGATACTTCGAAATGAGCCTCAACTTACAGCAATTGACCCTGAAGCCTCCTTGTAGAATTACTTTTTTAGATAATCAATAAAATAATAAAAGACTGGAGAAGAAGTGGCAAGAGTAACACAAATATCCTACTTAAAACAACTAACCAACAAACAAAAACACCACCAAAACCCATACACACAGCAAACCCCACACTTTAGCCTTCAGAAGTCATCTTTCTGCATGCCCTGAAACAATAGGCCTCTGTTCCCTTTGTACTCTTGACATGTTTTATTTCAACCACCACACCCAGCTCTGGGAAGGGCACTACGATAGCTGCTGATTTGTTTGCAAGGTGATGCAAGGTGAAATCGAAGTTAATGATCCCATATCCTGGATTTTGTTGGGTTTTTTGTTCGGTTTGTTTCTTTAATTTCACACTAGTAAACACAGAGACAAAAATCACTCATATGAGTGCTACCAGGAAAAGAATCAAAGGGGTAAGAAGCTATCCTATACTAGCCACTGATTAAAAACCAAAGGAACACAGGGAAGGAGCTTAGCAGAGCTCATGAATAGTGACGAGCAGCTGCAGGCAAAAGAGCTGGAGCAGAGTCCCTTGGGATCTGTGCATTCTCGAGCTAACAGGGCACAGGCCATGGCAGCCCAGGGAACCACTGTGGCGGAACTTCCATCATGCTGTCTCACCAGTGCATCTCAGCCTTAATTGGCACCAGCTTCAAAGCATGGAAAAATTCTTTCCTCCATATATTCGAGCCTCAACCTTGGCAAAATCTACGACTGACATATAACTCTTCAGCAGGGAACAAGTCAAAAATCAGATTTGCTTTATGTTCTTCTGATGGCTGTTGGGTATAATACCCTGAGCTTATTTTCACTGACAACCTAGATAGTCAAAATTATACTGATACAAATCCAGACTAAAATAAACCAGTGCATGCATGGAAGGAGGTGGGGGAGTGTAGGGGGGTGTTGCTGGTGTATAATATTAAGTTGTATATCACAAGGTACATCAGGTCCTTTACCTAGATTGAGGACCTGAAGAAGACAAGCAGGTATTTTTTTAAAAGTCCATTGTGTGTTATGATCACCATGTTGGCCACTCAGCTAGAACAATAAAAGGATTTCAGCCAAATGAGCATTACTTCCTCCAGACCCTCTTTTAAAAATTAAACTCTGTAAAGATAACAACAGTCATGATCAGAGCTAATTATAGCAGAAATGTTACAGTGGCTAAAATGCTAAAAGGAGGTGGTGGGAAAGGAAGGAAGGTAGCTTAGAGGAAGAAAAAAAACATTAAAAAAAATGGGAATGGCAAGCATGTCATGTATCTGTCGTGCTTAGCCTTCGTGCAATGCTTGCAGTGAGATGGAAGGTAGGGAGCGCAGAAGGTTTATGGACAACAAAAGTCCCAGACCCTGAAGACAGTCAATGATAGACTGAAGCCCCACAAACACTGCGACATGCAAGGAACAGAAAGAAGTCTGAGTAATATGTAAATTAAGTGGAAAAATTAAGGAAAGCTTCTCACCCTGCTTTTTATCCCAGCTGAGAGCACAATGGGAAAACTATCCTGCTCTTACACTTGCTCCCAACTTCTGAAAGCCCAGAGGACAGGTACCAAGCCATTTTGTTTTGCTTCCCCTAAAGAAGGTGGCTGTCCTCAGCAGGGATTTTCGCAATAGAAGCCAGTAAACTATAAACCTGAGGAAATCCCAAAGCCAGCAAGCTCCATAGGGAGCAGGAGAGCTGCTCTCTTGGAGGCTCCCAAAGTAGCTGAGGAAGAACCTCATTTTCATGTGTCATCTGCACTTGCTTACGACTTTAGAAAGTCATAATAAATAATAAAAAGTCTTATGACTTTCTAACCCTATAATCAAATGTTTAGCAGCTACTTTGACAGTACACATACTACTTTTTCCTTCTATTTCTAAACTTTGGCTAGTAAACAGGTGATCCAACAAGGACAGACTACTCATTTCTTTGGGAGTGGCAAATCAATGAATGGAGTAAAATACACAACACCCTTTGTCTAGCACTAAAACCAGGGTTAGTACCTTGCCTCTAGGAGGACTGGCTGTGCCTTGGGCTGTATCTTTGGGGAACCACCTCCTCCCAGGATCGGACAGTGACAGAAGGCGTGCAAGAGCAGTTCCTGGTTCAGAAAGCACCCCTTCAAAGCAGCTGCCTACAGCATGTGTGCCTGTGTCCAGCTCTGTCTCACTGTCCAGAGAAAAATACAAGAAGCCTCTAATTAAGCTTTCCAATGCAGCAGAGCATGTGCATAGACTCTGACTTGCAATGGTGACCTACAATCTTCTCAAATTGACCAGACAACCCAACGCAGGCTGGAGGATGCAGAGGAATCCAGCAGTGGGATTGATCATGTGGAATGACCATGGAAATTATTGATGCCCTCCACCTCCCAAACTATATTTTCCAGCACATACAAGTGGGCCTGAATTAATAACTTTGGAAACCCACACACATTAAAAACTGTCCTTATTTAAAAGAGTCCTCAAAATTACTACAAGCCAGCAATAAAACAGATACAGAAGTACTGCAAAAAACACCATAACAAGAAAAGCTGCCAGCAGAAAAGATACTGGAAAGCTACAGAAAAGGTTTCATGCTTATTCATGCTAATTACATTAGGATGTTCCCGCCCCCGGCATTTGTAAAATCAGCTTGAAAAGCTGGCAAATAAAATTTGCAAAATTATCTGCAAAATCAGTACAATACCAAATCTCTAATCTTTGCCAAGCTGCAACGAAGTTCAACTCCATGCTAGCTAGGTTAAAAAAGCAAGTTTGGTTCATCAAGGATGCCTAATCAAATGGTACAGCATTCAAACAAATGTGTCCTCAGGCTGAATCACCTTATCATTTCTTATTCCCCACATGAAAAACAACACTTGAGAAAAGTGGGGAATAGGAGTTGAGATAAACATTCGATCACAAAAATAAAACTCAAAAGTCAGACATCTCAAATAAAGACAAAAAAAAAAAAAAAACCAAACAAACCAAACAACCAAAACAACAAAAACAACCACAATATTTATAAGCATGTCCCTTTGAGAGATAGAGCAGTGCTGGTTCTCCTCTGAGGCTGTGAGGCAACGTACTCATTTGTTCCCTGCACTTTGTCTCAAACAGCAGTGCAGCCAGGTAGACTATTGGTACAAGCCCATTGTAAAATACTGTTTATATTTGTAAATAGTAACTTTCATCAGTTCCTTCTGCAGATAAAACAGTAAATGTTCCCTCCATTTGTGGAAGCAAACATTATTTACACCATGACACTATTCTAGTAAATCCGAGACAGATGGGCCAGGATTTGGGGACAACTGAAGTTGCTGCGTTTATGATAAGGGAATTAAGAGTGACAGAAAGCCTCTTGCAGGGAAATGCAGGATCTGGTAGATTTGCATTTGCTTTATAAAGATGATGAATGCTCTACAAATACACTATTCAAGGTCAGTCAGCCAGAAATGTTTGGAAGTAGTGGGTCAATCCTAAGACGGCACACAGATTTCCAGGTAACTGTCCTACAAAGCACCATCCACAATGTCCAGCAGGTCACTGCAAGCAAACCTGAGATAAGTTTTTGATATATCCCGTTTATCTATCAGTGTCTAAAACCAGTGAGACTTTGGGGAGAAGCAGGAAAGTGGGAGAGAAAACATCCCAATTTCTCAGATGACCAGCATAAGAAAAAGAGGAAATAAGTATTCAAAGTTAAATTTGAAGAATATTTTTCTTAACATATTAATAATGACACAGTTTTTGTGACTCACCTGTACCATCAGAAACAGAGCAATTCAAACTTTTTTAATCTCATATAATCAGAATCCTGTTCAAATGAAGACAGGATTAAATGTGTGGTATATCTGTCTAAGTTGGCTCCAGGTTATGGTAGATGACTTAGGGGAGTTTTTTTAGCCAGCAAATAAAGAGTCAAAGGTGTTAACATGAAAGCGGACCTGGTACCCTGTCGCCAAGGAAGCAAACTTTATCTAGTTCAGCAAATGTTGACAGAGCTATTACTCAGACAAGGCTTCAGATAAGTCACTACTGAAGTCTTGAGCCCCAACAGGGAACTGCAGGAGTCCGTGCTCTTAGTTCATCTACCACAGCTGATATTACAGGGAAGCTTGCATATGCTACTACTACAGAAAGCAGATGCACACAGGCTATCTTCAAGCGATGTTAAAAATCTGGCATTTTTCTAATGAGTCGGTGTATTTTAAGGATGCCATCTGAAAGAAGCATCAGATCAACAAAGCTGCAAGGCAGAAAGGAAGACATGAAGAAACCAATCATATGTATATGAATTAAGGCAGCTGCCAAAACTTAAAATGTTTAACTGGACAAGTAAAATTATGATAAAATTTAACCTAGCAACCAAGTTTAGTGAACAGAATCTGTACAATCTCAGGCCTAGCAGCAGATACTATGCATCTTCTTTCTGTCAGTCTGCTCTCTATGTATATTCAAAAACACATACTGGTGATCAGATGCTTACTGAATTTTTAATTGGGCACTTTATTTTCCCACTTGAGAAAAATCTTTGAGAACAACAACAACAAAGTAATACGTTTACATTCTGCATATTCCTCTCTTTTCACTTAAGCATCACCCTGCGAACTTCAGTCTGGTGATAGTCATAGTATCACTGTTACTAAAGGCTTATAGTTTGCAAGAGGAAAGACAACTGAGATTTTTTTTTCATATGTGGATGTATTTGGAGAGAATGGGGAGGAAGTAGAGATACTGCAAGTTGAAACTGAGGACAGAAAAAGCACAGAATTAGTATGTGTCACATAGTTTAAAATAAGCAAAAAATGTTCCTTCTTGATGGTCAATTTTCAAATCCAAGCAGCTTTAGCTTTAGCCACTGGTATTTCTCCACAACCAAGGGGAGTGGAGGTGTGGGAAGATGATGACATCTCATTCTGACAGGAAATTAACATCAAAAAAACTGAAATCAACAACTTAATATACTTAACATACCTTAAAAAAAGTGACATTTTAAAGCACATTTCTCAACTCCACACAATAGCCATGAGGCACATACACCATCCAGTGGGACAGGGTCACCAGGCAGAGGCTGCTTCCTACTCCAATCATTTGTATGCATTTATGGCTGCACTGATTTTAAATGACAAAATTACAAGTAAAATACAAACAAAACCAGTGACATCTCAGGTTTAGCAAGACAATCTTCTAAACCTGCTTTTGTCATGTCTCCTGGCTTAAAGGTTAGCGTGACATGCCAGCAGTAAAAGAGCTTCTTCATGTAATTATCATGTCTTTACTGCTTTATCTTTGTCTTTCTCATAAACACTTTAGAAAAAACCCCAAACATAACGCTGCTTAAAATGCAAGGCCAAGAAGTATTTCATCTTCACAGCAAAACCTGTTCCTTCTGGTCTTATCAGTATTTTCATTAGAGGTGCTTTTAGCTGGTATCTTCTATCTTTACTGCTTGTGTCCATGTTGATGTTGAAACACTTTTAAAAGTGTGTACCAGGTCACAGGCTTAAGCGTTGCTATTTTGTTCCTACTTTTTTCAAAAGTTTCTAAGAACTTAGAAACAATTTCTTCCTGCAGCAACAAACATGTGCCTCTGCATCAGGCTGGAATTCCAAAGCCTTTTTGTTTACTTCCTCATTTGCACACAATCCTCCACCCCCCATTTTTAAAATAGTGCAGTTCTGGGAATACATGATTTCTTAACAAGCTGCCACTGAAAAGACTCAAGATAGCAGCATTACTGTCACTTGTCAGCAACCAAGGAGAAGCGCCAAAAAAGGAAAAAATGAAATCAAAGCATATCTAGATTTTGCTGTCTAGCCTCAGTACTAATGGCTGTAATCACCGCAAAGATGTCATACATTTTATCCAAGTTTATTTGTATTACAGAGGCTTTGATGGGAGGCTTTGACAATTATTAAATTCTTCTGCAGTTTTCTTAGGTCAGTAAATTTAGCTACTGCACTTAATACGTCTTTCTTTAAAAAAAGGTGAGTGCCCGCTCCCCCCAAGCCCAAGCAGCGGGCAACAGTAGAGCCAAACAAAGGATAGGGGCAGAAACTGAGGGTGGAAAAAAGGTTAGAAAAAACAGTTTTACATACTGGAATTCATGATTAAGCTAATATATTGCTGGGAGATTTTAATTTGATTTCAAATGCTCAGCTAGCCTTCATACACACAGCTTTCCAGATCTCTGATCTGAATGCCACATCTCTTCCACTTGCTGACAACTAGCTTGGTAGAGCATGAGACACGCAAAAGACACTCAAAGCAAGAGGACACATATTCAAAACTACTGATAGGAAAAAACCTCAGTAAGCAGGAGTGTTCAAAGAGATAGGGTAATTGTGGTTAATGTACTGAACATAAGATCGCTCTGGAAAACTGAGCCACTAAGGTTTGGGATGCAAATGAATGATTCCAGTGGACGTATGTTGCAACCATGCCTAGATCAGTACAATATTTTTTTGACATTTCCAGGAAGTTGCTCACAAATTGCAAGTGAAGAAAAGCAAAATGTTGAGCTGCAAGACTACGCTGAAGTGGTGCAACAACCTGAAACTTCACTGGCTTCTAAGAAGCTGGAAGTAGTTCTGGGATCTGCACAGATCCCTAATAGCTACCAACCTCTGGAGTTTAAAAATGTTCTACTGTCTAGGTTCCCCCCAACCTTTCAGTTACAGCAGTCAGCAAAACACGAGGCTTTACTTATTATTGTAAGCAAATAATGAACACACCAAACAAAACACTACAGTGCAAGCCTTGTTTTCTGATGTTGGATGCTAGCTACAGAAAGGTATATTCTAGACACTTCAAAGATTTAAATAGAGTCATATGCGACTTCTTTGCATTTACTACCAAATTAAAATAATTAGAAGGACAAAAGTATCAATATTCCACAAGTATTGCCTGGACGCATCCTAAATGTGAGCATAATTGCACTGAGAGAAACTCCTGAAGCAGCATAACCTGGAACAGTAAATTAAACTGAAAATACTTATAAGGATTCTTGTAAACAGATCATGCATGGATGATAGGGATAAAGGCTGCTATGAAAGACCAGATAACTTACTGAAATATTCAGCTGCTGAGGATATGAGGGAAGGACAGGATATTATTAAAATGTTTATTATGGTAATAACATAGAAATTAATTTGGAAAAAAATCAGCTCCCACTACACAAGCCTTATAATGAGCTTATATCCTAAACACTGATGCTTTGTCAGATTAAGCACACTTTCTTCCTTTGCATTTTATGATGTGATGTAGCTACATGCTATTTTTTGTCTTTAGAAGACATCTTCAATATTCTAGTGCTATGGAGAAACAGGGCTAAGAGACAGAAGTGTCAGCCTTTGAAAGGCAACAGGATTTAAAAATGAACTGAGGGGGAAAAATGTCCAGTTATCTGCTAATACGAGACTGGTTTTTTTTTCCTCTCAATATAGTTAATGTCATTTTACAGTTCAGGACTCGCTGGTGTTGGGTTACAGAGATAACAGGATTTACATGATCATGACAATTTTTAAAATATCCCATCACTATTACTAAATTTTACTTGTCCTGCAGACAAGTCAAAGCAATTTTCTACTTGTCAAAGATGATAAATCAGTTGTCTGGTGACACTGACAGGTGGATTTGTCAAATCCCCCTTGAAGCATTTTGGTCTCTGCTTGCAGGCTGCCCATGAAGTCCTGAGAGTGCATTAACACAACAGAATATGTGAGGGATTAGGAAGAGTTCAGATTTTTAGGGTGCTGCCCATTTCCCCAGCTTTCTTGGTATTTTTCTTTCTGCTGTTAGGTTTTACTCTAGCACTTCACCCGCAGAATTCCAGCTTAAAAAAAACCAACACACATTCCCTTGCTTACAAACACCAACTTCTCTTTTCTCCAAGACAGAGGCACACTTTAGGGAAGATTAAATTAAACCCCATTTCTTCTACCAACTCTATTTGCTTCTACAAGCTTCACAAAAGAAACAACTGATACTGGAAGAGTGGGGAAAAAAGCAACAGCAAAGATGTATGTGAATGGGAGGACATACTTTGTGCCTACCAGCCACAAAAACATCCACTTACAATAAAGGTGGAAATGTTGCAGTGAAAGACTAAGTACTGATCTTAAAAAAGGTTGACGAGAAATCTAACATAAATTGCTCACTTTTCAGTCCTTCCTTCAAAAAATAAATTAGAATGTTGTTAATATGCTGTTTGGGCTGTACTTCTGAAACAGAGGAAATAGTGCTTAGAAGTCTATAGCAGGTGTATCACAGACAAAGATTAATCTCTAAAAACAACTAGCTACATACAAAACATATAAGAAACTAGAAAATGCAGGAGAAATGGTTTTTCCTACTACCTCAGAAGTAACACTTGGGCACAGTGCTCCTTCAGCAGCGATTCCCCAGAGCTCTGCAGTGAGCTTCCATTGCTCTTGATCCAAAGACCAGGCAAATGCAAACAGCAGCTCACATTAAACTGCCAGATATGAAAAGATGAGAAGCCTCAAAGTGAAGCCCAGAGGCAGTGTTTAAAATTGAATCCTCCTGCCAAGCCAGTGAGCCTATTGGCAAGGCCTCTCCAAGCACTGTGAAGCACCACCTCCGCCTCCAGGCCTTTCATATTGAGTTTGGAGTACCAAGGTGTATCCTGGAGTTGACTTTGACCTCCAAGGCTTCTTGCTCTGCTTCATCCCCAGGACTCTGCAGGTATGGCTTCCCTGGGACTGCACACAACACTATGGCATCTGGTACATACTCTGGTTTTTACAAAGCTCAAAGAATTAGGAGAAGCAATAATAAGTTGTTTTCCACCTCATCATACAAAACACAAGCTTCTTCGCCACAACTAAAAGGCAATTCCCTACTCACAAGCCTGTTCTTCATTGAGAAACCTGAAAAGCATAAGGGTTTTGCATTTTATTTTTACACTCTCAGCAAGGAAAGCCAAAGAGCTTGCAGGTTTGAGATGGAGGATTAGCATTGGTTTTGCTGCATCCTAAGATAACATTTGTACCATTCCTCTAAGTTTCCATGTTAAATCCTCAAGCCAGAAACACAGCATAAGGACATTTTTACATCATTTTGACAGAAAGGTAGTTCATCTTATTCCTAAACTGTTTGAAAGCATATCCTTCCACCTGAGTATTATGCTCAACATACAAGAAGTGGGGAAAGACATTTCTGTCCCCTGACAAATCCTGAAGATATCACCCAGCAGCAGCACAGAGTTCAGCGTATCCCCATTTATCCAGGGTCTGAGTCAGCACTTTTGCCACCATAAGCAGCCAGGGGACAATCTGTTTTAGAGGCTATAACATGAACTGAGACATTTGGTATTAGTGTAATGCAGACACAATTCTAATTCTAATAAAGTCATTTATTGGAGCTACTAAGTGCAGCTGTTCTTCCCACACTGTACCAGGAGCAGCAAGACCGAAACTGAGGGGTAAGACAAAGAAACCAAGTGGGAAAATGAAATAAATCATTTGGAAAACAGCTGGATGGTAAAAATGGTCAGCCCTTAGGCTGAAGAGCTACTCTAGATCCGGCTGTTCTACATTACCATTAACTTCAATCTAATTGCTGTCTGGGTAAGTAAACTACATTTTAAATGATAGATGTAAATTAATCTGCAGTTATTTCCAAAGATCAGCTATCACTGGAATAACACCCTTGCCAGAGAATCAGAAGCAGAGATGCTCCAAGTCTTACAAGGCAAAAAGGTTTTTTCCCCCGGAACTGCTGTGATTTCTTAAACAAAGTTTATTGAGACTTCCTTCCTGGCATGAATAACTCATGTGCCTTGCTATTCTTAATATGAGAGGGACACAATTACAAACAGAACAGGAGATAACTCTTCAATTTTCAAAGTTGCTTCTAATTTAGTCTAAATTTGTATGGGGGAAGAGGAGAAAAATCTGTTGTCAAAGGAAAATTGAACAAACCATACAGCCAGCCAGTATCTCTTTCAGTCCTAAACCAGCAGCATTCAGATTGCAATATGGGTTTCAAGAATACAAAAGGGAAAAAAATGCAGATGAATAATACCCATGATAGCTCGACAGAATATTAAGGAGACTGCAGATTGTCAGAGCTCTGGAATTGGATGCTAATAATTCATCAGAGCTCCTGCTCAGCTTTCGAGCAACAAAATGTATCTGCACGTGTTGTGGAATAGATTTGCATTCATTGTTTCCTATCTGCTGATGAAAGGTAGGGTTAAAAAACAAAGTATGAGCCTTAGTAGCTTTCCCTCATGGGTGCCACCTGCCCTACTGGGTATTGCAACCACAGAAAAAAGATCCTAAAAAACTTCAAACCACTAAAAGCTTTTACATGCCATGCCTCTGGACTCACATGGCCTTTGTACTGAGCTTGCTTCCAACAGAAACAGCACCACCGCCCTTTCAGCCAACATCCTGCTGGCAAGGAATGTGGAGAAATAGCTGGCCTATCCAGCAATCTACTGGGTAGCACAGCTTGCCACCAAACTGCAGCTGGCATTCACACCATTTGCCGAATTCTTCATTTTCTCACCAATCACATGCAGTTAATTTAACCTCAGAGCCCTGGTAATACTCAGTCCAGTGCCCTATGTTTGCCTTTTGAGGTGACACAAATGCAGCTACTTCTAGCTGTATTTTTAGCCCCTCAGACTCTTCCAGCACACCTCCACCTCACATTCATACCAACACACATGCCCATGTCCACTTAAACATGATACAAGGCAACAAGGAAGGGAAGTGAGGATTCCTACTTGCAACAGGTGACTACAAGAACTTTCTCCTCAAGTGCATCACTGGTGAACATTTCTTGCTAGCTTAAAGTGTTCATTCATTTTCTGCTAAAGGTTTTCCTAAGAAGGTTAGGGACACTGCATACCCAACACCAGTGGACAGAAGACAAATTCATTTCCAGATCATAATGGGAGCTGGGCGTCACCTTTGTTGAAATTCCATTGACATTTACACACACAAAGACTATTTCCCTCATGGTTTTCTTTGCTGTTCCAAGCAATAACCACAGTTACAATTGACTGCATGCTCCTTTTATAACACACACCAAAGAAAAAATTGATTTGGCTACTTTTTGCTGGAAACCAAAAAGCCATCAAGGTTCCAGGAAAATGACTGCTGTGGATTTTTTCTTTCGGGTAACCAGTGCCTACACCAAAATGACACCCGAGTGAAATGGTGCAGGGGGGGAAAGCAGCAAGTCTTATGAGATGATGACTACAAATGGTGAGCTACGCTCACTTTGTGAAATTACAGAAGCGAACTATTTTTTCCAGCGATATGTAATACCTTGAGGTATTAATCCCTCCATAAAACTTAGCTAAATGATATGTATCTGCTGAAAACTGCACATCTGCATCACATTAACCGGTTTTTAAAGTAGCCCTGCAAATAAGTAAGCACATACCTCATGCCCCAGATAAAAAGCAAAAGCACCACTGATTGAAGAAAGATACAGCTAAGCCTTGAACTGAATCACCTCCAGTGGAAATTACAGAAAAAAAGAACAAACCCAAAAACCAGAAAGAGCAATGCAAAGGAAGAATACCCCAGAATGAGTAAAAGAGTAAGAACTGGGATGCTCCTTCCTCCAGCTGTGCAAGCGCTTAAGTAATAAGCACATGATTTATGGCTGGCCCCTTGCAAGGACAAGAGGCCAACACAATGCCCTTAGAGTCACAGGGCCAATCAATTCAGACATGAGTAATGAGAGCTCCAAGGAAATACAGGCATTTCCTTCCCTTATTCTCCAAACACCCACCTCCAGGGTCTCAAAATTATTAGCAACAGAGTTTAGTAATGAAAGTACCTCAGAATCAGTGGCGTCATCTACCCTGGGAGTAAGTGGAAGGCCACTCAGTCAGGTCCAAGTTTCCACCTACCAGTATTAGAAACTGGCCAGTGAGCTTCCAACATTTCTCATGGAAGGCACTTCCTTTTGGAAGGGAATGAAAAAGCAACCTTAAAGTGGTGAAAGTAGGTCACCAAGAAGCCACATCAATAAAGTCTGAAAACAAACTTCGGAGGGATACTTTGTCAGCTATAGAATTGAATGGTTATTATAAATGGACATCAAAAGCACAGCTAGAACATTTCAACTAGTAAGCCATTACATGGATGAAATACAAGTCCACAGTAAGTGATATACTACAGCTTTTCCTTTGTAAGTCTCTTACGAAGTTTTAAACATAATTGCATTTTTTTTTTAGCCTGAACTTATGATAACCCTTCTAAACTCCATCAACAAAAACAGCAATCTTGACAGCAAAGATACACGTTTTTGGATATCAACATCACCGTCTCACCACAGTTTTTAAGATTCATCTCAAAGTTACCTTACAGCCACCTACGTACAGGTTGATCTGTAAAGAGATGCAGTGGTTATGTTCTACAACTACACAGATATGTCATCAAGAGGTCTCATGACCTGGACAGCAGTGGATACCTCTACTAATCCTGCAGAGCCAGCTATCCAAGGTTGTCAGCCTGAAAACACAGAAAACTAGAATCCATCAGTCCACTCACCTTTTCTCCTTAAAGGTTAGAGAAACATCAAAGCTAATGTAACCCACAACAAGCAGTTTCTCAGCAGGGAAGAAGTAGGTCAATTTAATTCTTGGCACCTGTTTATAGGAACACCTACCCACTCATATGGGAAACTACCTTAACTCCCAATAAAGTGCTTGCTGTGTCCTAGGCTGATCTGGTTTCAAACCCATTCCAAGAAGAAAGTGAGACCATTACAAGGAAAACAGTTACTGTCTCCTGATAGCAACAGCTATTGCACTTCAAATTCTTTATATAGACAGGGCTTATAATACATATTATTAAAAAATGTTCAAATTAGAATATAAGACTAACGAGATAACCTCCTTCTAGTTGTTCATGGATAATTCAGTTGCTTACTGGCTCCTATACGTAAAAATTATGCATGACTGCCTGCCTTCTCCTCCCAAGCACCTGGTAAAAAGTGCAATAAGCTATTAAACCCAAATCACCAGAATGTACAATTTGAGATAACTGGCCTAACATCCCAGTGAATTCAGGATCCAGATAACTTTGAGACACAAGGCTTCAGGTGAATGTTGCTCTTGCACAAAACATATATTTATCATTGAAAGCCACACTTCATTTTCAGAGTTTCCTATTTTCATCCTTTCCTATTTTTTACACAGAAAAAGCAATGCATTCTGACAAAGAAATATCAGAAAGCAAGTTGTGCCAGTATAGAGAAGATTAATGCTTTTTCACACAATTTAGCAATTTAACTGTTATTACTGCATTCCTCTCTATTTATTTTTCCACCAAAGCTTCAGACATATTTTCATTTTTACAGCATGCAAAGTCTCCCTTTACAGCACTGGGTTGGAATGAAAAATATTTGTTTCCTTCTTAGTATCCATCCTTTCTCCTATATATTCATCATTTTGGTGAACAGAGGCTGTTTACTTAACATTCCTGACTTTCCTATTAGCAAGTCCGTTCCCCATCCCCCTACCCCCCGCCCAAAAAAAAAAAACCAAAACCTCAGAGTGGAAAATGCTTAACTTCCGTCTATAAAACTTGTCTAGGCTGACAATAAAAAGCTTCTTTCTTCCTTAATTTGATTTAATGGTTATAATGATTTAATGGTTATAAATTCAGACATTAGCATCAAAATGAGGATAGTTGAGTTTGAAATGGCTTCAGTTCACACTGCTCTGCCACGACTTACAGCTCTTGATGTGAAGAACTGCAGGGGCTTCTTTAAGCAGAGGATTCACCAGCCAAGGGCACATGAAAGAAAACTGACATAAATATTTATGGCAAGACCATAAAACTTCTTTGCTACCTTTCTATATGGGACATAAAACTCATTACCTTCAAGTTTAGCTTGAAAACTTCAGTGGGCAAGGCCTTAGCTAATGGAAGGAGTTAAGGAAGAACCCCATGAAATTCATTCAACAGTATAATCAATCACCCCACACTTTACTGACATCCCAAGCAAGTGCTGTCAAGGAGCAAGAGAGAAAGAGATCCCATAAGCCTATACTATCTAGAAGATAAATCTTCTTCAATCAGGTTTAAATAAATGTTGATTTTTTTTTTATTATTATTTTACACACCATCTCCTTTTGCCATAGCTCGCTATTTCTCTTTTTCCTGTTATCTTATTTTCCAGGAGATCTAGCAACTACCCATCATCCTGAGCAAAACAAAAAAAAAAAAAGGAAAATAATTACAAAAGCATACCTCAAAACAGCAAGTGCTCAGATTTATTTGAAGAGGAAGTCTAATGATTTCCTAGCAAGGATGAGCACACTATGCTTTTGGTGCATGATGTACATGTTCCAGTGTACTCAAGCTAGGAAATGCAGCAAAAGCAGCAGCTTGTCTGTACAGCCTGAGGTATAACCTCATAATGTAAATAAACATCTTCTCAGGAAGCTTTTTGTCTCTTCTTCTTTCCTAGTGCCTGGAACGCACTGTATGCCTGCACATTAAGATAAAGTACTAACTAATATGGAAAACTGCTACAGATCAGTCAACTGCTGGCAAAGCCAACAAAACCATGTTACACAGTGGCACAGGGTGTCAAATGCCATGGAAAGGATGTTAGAGATTCATGTGGTTTAATCACTGCTCTGTGGTTTTCCACTCTCAATCTGGGTTATATTTTCCTCCTCCAGTCTACAGTGAAGAGTTATCTACTTTGAAATAACGATATAGCCAAACACCTGGCACTGTCCACAAATTCAGAGATGTCAACTGGTGCCAGCTATCCAAACCCCTTCATACTAGCAGTCCAGCCCACTATCACTGTAATGAGACAAGTTTATACCACTTTGAAGGCCAACAAAATTTTACCTTTGGTTTTTGGGGTTTTTCTTTGGGGAGTGGGAGTGAGTAAGGACATAACCACCTTAATGACAGTTCCCCTCTGAAAGCATCTTGCCCCACTGACCTACAGATCTGACAGCTAATAGGGTATTTGAGAGGATTATTAATAGTCACAAGAGGATCCAAGTAAAGTAGCGGGCTTAAAGGTATCCCAAACGTGAAGCAGTGCAACTCAAAGTATGCAAGCGAAGCATAGCAGATGTCTCAGGAGATCTGAGTTCCGTTGCCAAGTTTCTTGTATATCCTTGGGCAAGTTATCTGACCTACTTGTGCCTTGTTTCTTCACCTTCCCAGCTCACAGCAGCACTTTCAAATAAAACAGTTAATGCTTTGGATGCACTCCCAGAGTAAGGCAATCAATGGTGCAAGTAAGTGAAACCAATCCTTCTTTTACCTCAATGGACCGCAAAACAGTCACCATTTGTCATGTCAAAATGGTATGTAAAACAGAAGCAAAGTGATCATTTCATTCCCTAATGACGACTGAGGACTGGATTCCGCCCTCCCAGCCACAGCTGCTTTCCACACATTTTCCTCAAACCCCCATACTACACATTGTGCTGACTAGCACAGCATCTGTACCCTATCTTGTTAAGACCGGTATCAGTGCACTAAAGAGTCAGCTAAATGAGGGTGTGAATTACCTCTTCTTATCTCAAGCCAATACAGTGACTCAAGTAATAAGAAACTGAAGAAAGCAAGCAGGCTTTTAACTCTATCTGCCATAGAAGAGTATGGAAGGCCATGGAAAAGAAGTCCCTCCAGAAGTACCAATCTCATCTGTATTTACCCCAAACCCTGACTGGCAAAAGGGGATGTGTTTCCTAAGGAGAAAAATGCAGTTACACTGCTATATTCCACATAGTCACTTCAAGTTCTTCTGTAAAGGATATCCAAAAAAATCAATACGACAAATATCTAGGCTTTCCAACTTATTCAGCCTAAACACAAACACTGCTATTCTAGAGCTGTGGAACATTGGTCCTCTCACAAGAGAGCTTGAAGCTGTCAGAGGTGCAAGCTGGCTCACTGCTCATAGCCCCGCACACCCCTGCTCCCTACCAAGAACATTTCCTCCCTTCCTTTCTCATTTCCACACCACTAAATACCTTGCAACTGATAAAATGACAAACCTAGAGGTGCTGCATGCAGGCAGCGCAAACTTCTCATCTGGCAAGATAATGCTCTCTCCAGTGCTGGCCAACCCAAAAGTGCTCTGCTGGCTACCAGGCCTACACAAAACCATTGCTAGCAGGAGAAAAGGGGCAGCACATCTCCAGACCTGCATTCCTCAAGCATTAAGCTTTGTCTAGAATACTGCTATATTGTCTTTCATCCCTTCATGCCAAAAAAACCCCTAAAACCACTCCTGAACAAAATGTCTTCTCCCGAAGGCCTGGATCATTGCGGTGGGCATATATGTGTCACATGTGAATAAAATCTACACAAAATGTTGTTTCCTAGTTAGTTTCTCTCTCCTTGTCAGAAAACACGTCAAATTCCAAGTTCTCATCCTCTTTTCCAATATCCTGCCTCCTAGTACCCTGCTTTAATTCCCTGCTACTAGAGTACAGAAAGCTCTCTCAGAATTAATGCTACAGTACCTATGGCCTATCTGAAAGAATTTTCTCTGCTTTTTTCCACAGATTAGGAAAGGGACCAATGTGAAGAGATTCAGCAGGTCAAAGGAGGTGATCCTGCCCCTCTAGTCTGCGCTTGGGAGACCTCACTTGGAGTATTGTGTACAGTTCTGGTGTCCTCAACATAAAAAGGACATGGAACTGTTGGAACAAGTCCAGAGGAGGGTCATGAGGATGATCAGGGGACTGGAGCACCTCCTGTATGAAGATAGGCTGAGAAAGTTGGGGCTGTTCAGCCTGGAGAAGAGAAGGCTGCGTGGAGACCTCATAGCAGCCTTCCAGTATCTGAAGGGGGCCTACAAGGATGCTGGGGAGGAACTACTCATCAGGGACTGTAGTGACAGGACAAGGGGTAATGGGTTCAAACTTAAACAGGGGAAGTTTAGATTGGATATAAGGAAGAAATTCTTTACTGAGAGGGTGGTGAGGCACTGGAATGGGTTGCCCAGGGAGGTTGTGAACGCTCCATCCTTGGCGGTGTTCAAGGCCAGGTTGGATGAGGCCTTGGGTGGCATGGTTTAGTGTGGGGTGTCCCTGCCCATGGCAGGGGGATTGGAACTGGATGATCTTAAGGTCCTTTCCAACCCTAACTATTCTATGAGTCTATGACTGTTTTGGACTGTTACATGAAGGCCTAACACTGGGAGGGATTAAGTCTGAAAGATGGGTGATTGTTTTTAGTCACAGGTTCCTAAACACTTCTCTTCCTCTCACCACAGCACTGACTTCCACTCCCACACATCCTTGGAAGCAAGGACTGAATACACACAATCCTGTCTCATCTCCTGATACTCTACCTTGTAATCCTCCATCCATTTCTAAATACATTTACCATTTTTCATCTTTGTTATTTCCTTTCTTCTCTGGTCTACACTACAGATTCCAAAAGGCAAGCAAAGCAGCCTGTCTGTAAAACACCAAGCACATCCACAGTGCAATATTGAGTAAATAAAATTATCTTAACACACGAGAAGCTGAGTATTTTCAATTAAGCCACTAAAGTCCAAGAATGCAGACCTAGCGCTACAGGAAGCGAAAAGGTGCCTGCAAGTTTTAATCAAGCCAACAACTAACAGAGAAGCATATTCTTATGCAAATCTACACCAGAAGCATTGCACATCTGCTGAAACGGGTGTCGTTTTCCCACAGTTTGCAGAATTAATGTGTTTAACTAAGTGCCTGCCAGTGCTTGCAATATAAGAGCTATTTTTTCAAAGAGGGTACTCCCAGAAAAAAAAAAAAAAAAGTGTATATATAGAATCATAGAATAGTTAGGGTTGGAAAGGACCTTAAGATCATCCAGTTCCAATCCCCCTGCCATGGGCAGGGACACCCCACACTAAACCGTTCCACTCAAGGCCTCATCCAACCTGGCCTTGAACATCACCAAGGATGGAGCGTTCACAACCTCCCTGGGCAACCCATTCCAGTGCCTCACTACCCTCACAGTAAAGAATTTCTTCCTTATATCCAATCTAAACTTTCCCTGTTTAAGTTTGAACCCATTACCCCTTGTCCTGTCACTACAGTCCCTGATGAATAGTCCATCCCCAGCATCCTTGTAGGCCCCCTTCAGATACTGGAAGGCTGCTATGAGGTCTCCACGCAGCCTTCTCTCCTCCAGGCTGAACAGCCACAACTTTCTTAGCCTATCTTCATACGGGAGGTGCTCCAGTCCCCTGATCATCCTCATGGCCCTCCTCTGGACTTGTTCCAACAGTTCCATGTCCCTTTTATGTTGAGGACACCAAAACTGTACACAATACTCCAAGTGAGGTCTCCCAAGAGCAGAGTAGAGGGGCAGGATCACCTCCTTTGACCTGCTGGTCACACTCCTTTTGATGCAGCCCAGGATACGGGATATATATAGAGAGAGACATATAAAATACAGGATCTGAATCCAGGACTTGGTTTCACATTTACTTAAGTGCAAAGACCCCCTTCACCTCCAAGAGCTCATTACTCACACTACTCCAACTTGTTTTATAATTAAAAATAATCCTGATTCTTGGAGAAGAGCCTTTCTACAGTTTTGTGACCTTTTGAAACCCCATTGAAGAGAATTAACACATGTTATTCCCTCCTGATCACTTTTATAAAGGCTTTCGGAGATCCAGGTGGAGAGTGGTGGGGAGTTGTGGCGTGCATGTGCGCATGCGCGTCAGAACACACAAAGGACTTCGTTAGAACTTTACAAACCAAAATGCAGTCATTTTTTTTTTTTCACTTGGTTACTTTCCTTGCAGATACAAATTGTATTTCCATGATTACTATGTGACTCTATAGGGGATTTTGAAAGAATTCAGATGAGAGCTTAACTCTATGCCCTTGAGGCTAAAAAGGCATTTTTGCCAGAAAATGCTGAAATATCAGCTATTTTTTATAAAAATCTATAAATATCAGTTGAAAGGAACCCATGATCTCATGGTAAGTCAATGGGTCACAGTTATGCTCCTCTTATCTTCCCTTTTTCTCCTATTGTTTAAAAATAAGAAACAGCACCACATGAAAATGCTCAGCCATAGACAAATCGTGTGACTGAAATACAGGAGTCAGGAAATTGGTATTTTAAAATAATGTCATCCTCATTTTCCCGAACACACTCCAGTATTGTTGATGCCTCCAAATATTTAAGTGACTTAATAAAGTAGTAACCTAGGCAACATTTGCAACAACACAGCTAGCTGAAAAAGCCTAGCTAAAAACTCTAAAAAAGTTTTACATAAACGATTTATGTATAAATTAACATCAATGTTCCTTAAAAAGAGGAAGGGCAAGCAGTTTTAATGTCAAAGGGGTAATTTTGCAGTAAAATTTGGGAGAAAAGCAACCAAGAAGAAAACAGCTGCACTCCAAATCACTATTGCAAATACACAAGAAAGCTAGCAGAGATTCAACAGCCACAGTAGCGCAGAGGAGCCGTAATTCACACTTGTAACAATTCCCTGCTTTCAAGAAGAGCCATCAGAGGAGCTGTCATACAGCAGGTACGAGCAGATCACCTGTAAGAGCACTTCAGTCATATCTTTTGATACTCCCTGGAATATCAAGGGAAGCAGTATCTCCATCCACAGCACAGTTGCTCATTTTTAATCTGTAATAAATGCAGTGACTTAGAACCTTATTTTTTATTAAGCTTTTTCTTTTACAATGGGGCACCAACTGGAAATCTTTATTTATCATCTCAACAAAATGAAAAAAGCTTTATGCCTTCATTATTTAACATTTGTACCTTATGCTGCAGCGGTACCTGAAGGCCATGATAAGGTCGGATATCACTATAGGAGGCATTGTCCAAATACACAGGAAATGACATTTCCTGGCCCAACAAGTTTCATCTTCCAAGCCTGCTTTTGCACCAACTTTCTAGGCGAGTTAAAAATAAGCCTATTGATCAGAAAGCAAAGAAATGCTCATGAACACTGACCTCTACTTGCCAACACAAGTATGTCTGCACAGACAGGCTGTGCAGCTCTTCAGCTCCCTCTCAGCTTTCCAAGGCTCTCATCCACATCTTCAGCTTATCTTCTGTTAAGTTAGCTCTTCATAACAGCAAACGATCTCCTACGAGGAATCACGGCTCTGTACACATTCATCAACGCAGCAGTATACAAAACCCTGCCCAGCTACACTATCTGCATACATCTCAATGAGAAGAAAACCCTCTACTGTCATAACAGCTGCCTCTCAACTATCAGATTGTCCTACCACTTCAATACGTTATGAGAGTTTTTTCAGTTTTTACATTAAATACACTCTTGCTACCTAACCCTTCTTATAAAGCCTCCAGATTACTTTTTAATTCCGTTTCTGGAGATGGGCGATAATGTTCCTAAGTGGGGTGGACGCTATCCAATATCCCCCAGCCTGGTTCGGGCAGTCTCGGGTGGCCTCAGCAGCTCCTGCACCACCGCAATGAAGATGCCGCCACCTGGTGGGATGTCCACCGGCTCGGGTGGAGGCCGGGAGGGCGGGCTGGGCCTCGGGGAAGTGACACTGCCCCCCAGGGAGGGTCGTGGCTCACACTCACCATCCTCGCATGGACACCTCGGAAAGAGCTGGCCAGCAGCATGAGCATGGCTGAAAGGAGAGGATTTGAAGACAATGACAAGGTGTTACCAATGACTGCTGGTGCTCATCCAAGGCGAGATGCTTTGGAAATGGATAATTCTTGCATGTTTAGGTACAACTGAAAGCAGTTGAACCAGATAAGGAAAAAAAAAACCAACCAAACCAAAAAACACAACAAACAACAAAAAACACCCCACCATAAACCAACCAAAATCACTAGGTATCAAGCTACTTACAAAAACGTAGCAAGGCAGGCTGTAAAGCGCCAGAAAACCCCAAGAACAGAGTTGGAGTCATTGATAGAAGAGCTGAGCAAGGTAGACAATGGATTGCTGGAATGGATAATTCACAGAAATTAGGCTTTTGAACTGAATTCCATATGATTAGGAAATGCTTCTTTTCAGTGCTTGAGCCACAGCTATTTTTTAATCTTCATGTGACACTGTACATTACCATGGCTTCAGTCCTGAGCATGAGTCTGTTTTCTGAGGGCCAATACTTAAAAGCCTGAAACTCAGGTTTAAGGCAGCCAAGAGCCATTTCTGTCTGGTTACACAGGATCTAGGGCTTTTTCTAGAGTCAGAGCCAGCGAAGCTCTGTCTGTAGATCAATTTCCATGAAAAAGCATGGAGCCATTCAAGCCTGTATTTGAAGAGCCTTCTCTCTGCCAGGAGGATGGGGGTGAGGAGGCTTATTTTGGCAGTGAGGAATGCCTCCAGACCTGCCGCAGGATTAGAGGAGAAGGCGATGGAAATGTCCGTGTCTGATCTGCACACCAGTTTGTACAGCTACTATCATCTTTTAGCACCACTGCTAAAAGAGAAAGACATTTCCTAGTCCAGATAAGGCCCCAGAGCAGCAATGTCTATTTGCAGGATGAACATTCAAGAACAGACTCTTCCCCCTGCTATTTTTACATACTTCAGCAACTCCAGTTTTGAAATAGCGCATGAGCATCAGCAGTGAGCCTAAAGCAAGCACATTAGAAATTAATTTGACAACCACTTAACAGAAGTTTACAACCTGTTTAGACACACACTGTAAGTCAGGCAAAATTCGATTCTAACCCCATCACAT
Organism: Psittacula echo; assembly: GCF_963264785.1. NCBI lineage: Eukaryota > Metazoa > Chordata > Aves > Psittaciformes > Psittacidae > Psittacula > Psittacula echo. The sequence continues at coordinate 23,490,333 of NC_137740.1, forward strand.
GCAACATTTAACACCAATGCTGCGATGCTAGCTTTGCAATTCACTGCTACAAAATCCATGGATGTTCAGTCAGCTACACCAGGCAATATAATTGCTCCATTTTCACACTTAGCACTGAGAATTCTATAAATTCAGTTATTCCACTGCCGCCTCCTCCCAAAATCTGTTTCAAAGAGCAGAGAAAGAGACCTTGAAACACTGGTGGATGCTTTCAAACGTCAGTTATCTCTCATACAGAAGATAAAAAAATTATAGCCTTAATCCAGGCAAGACACCTCTTCCCTCCTACCCATTACACATACACAAGTCTGAAAGGAAACCATTATCCAGAACACATGTTGATACACATTTCACAGAAACATTAGTTGTGTGTCAAAACCAGTTCCTGGAAATATCACCTAACAACACTCACATGATTTGTGTTTCACAAGCAATTAAACCTATTGTTCCAACAAGCAAATTTGCTGTTCCCGTTCACTATTCAAACATCAGGTTAGAGGAAAACACTTGTGCTACAAACTTTGTCCTTCAGTAAGGAAATTGTATTTCCATGGTTTGATAACATCCTTGCTAATTCACTCAACCAGAAGCTGACAAACCAGAATGAAAAATCTACATTTGAACTACTGCAGCTAACGCAGGAAATGCAAAAATAGCCAGACTATGATTTAGATCTCATAGTGAAGTCAGACAAGACCTCAGTGTCACACTGAAATCACATCCCAGACATTGTAAAGTCCTACTGTATTCACATCACTGTCATACTGCTGGCAAGCCACGTAGACCAGTAATGATGGTACTTCACTACTAAATTCTTTTCTCTGTGCTTGCAGACATAGTTTTACAGGCTCTACAGACAGACCAGCTCCCTCATGCCAGTAATTACGTCCTTGGATAGAGACAAAGTGGACAGCACACCATTGCAGAACAGAGATGCACAGTAACGAACAGTCATCTTCTAGCAGCTGCTGAATTTCTTTTCTTTAAAATAAGTTTCCAGTACTCAAGACACTTTTCAGTCATCTTTCATCTGGAACAACTCCCCAGCACAGTGGTCTATGTTCATAAGGACAGGTGGAAAAGAAACTCCATGACATCAAAAGCTGCATTTCTTACCCTGCTAGAAAACGCTTCTCCACTTCTCATGTGCTAGATATTCCTTCCCTCCCCCCACCATTCATGGTGAAATAATTACTGTTAGTGTACTCATTGTTTATCAGACAATACAGACAATAACGCTAAGCTTTCTGCTCCTGTTTTCTTTCACCAGGCTGCTGTGGTTCCTCAAACAACTGTGCAAGGCTTTACTTTTAATCCTATAAATAACACTTGTCACTCATAGGTTTGTAACCCATATTTAGTTGTGCACAAACATGGCACAGATTCAGCTTGATTCACTGTCCTCAAACTTCTCCAGATGTGTTCATGGAAGAAAAAAAGGCTAATAATCAGGAGGAAATAAACAAATACTAGCTAATCCAATTGCAGTTTCATTGGGACGGAGAGAAGACATCAGATTCTTTCTGAGGGAGAGAGATAATGATTTGTTTTTAAACACAGACTAGGAATAATTAGTTATTGTCCTTGGGCTATGAGATGTATTTTTACTTGCTTGAAGTCTATGCTGATTTTTATAGCCTGTGAGCTAGCTGTTCTGTCACAGGGAATTTTTTTCCTTTATCTACACGTTAGCATCAGGCTACAAACACATCACAACACATGACTTTATCAGCAAGCAATGTTTTTCACTGTGGCTTATTTTGAAACCACATTCCTGCTTCCACTCATACAAGATACATCCTTGGGTAACAATCAGATAGGCTGGTGCCAGACATCCTCTTCTTAAGTACATTCTCATTTTACCTTTGGAAAGTATTCTAAACAAACAAACATTTTGGAGGCAATCTGCTCTCTTTGGAGCTCCCCTTGACAACAGCAGAGATACATTTTTTTTTTTTTAGAAGGTTGCATTTTATAGCAGCATTAGGCTGAGAGTAACATAAGCAAGCCACGCAAGAAGCAGGCAAGCTAGAGATGGCAGAAAGTACTAAAAATCCCAAACTTCTGTTACAATTGATTGTGTTAAGTACAACTTTGCTCATTGATGCACTAGGCAGAAAGTAGACAGACAACCTCGTCCCAGGGCACCAGCTTTTCAAGCTTCCAAAATAAACACAAAGGTCTTTGAACAGACTCTGCTCTCCAGAAAACCTGCAGCCTGATCTTCCTCATTTGATATGTGCAAAGGCTAGCACTGGTGGTACTCACAATAATTAACCGCCTTCAGCCAAGAAATCCAGCAGAGTTCCTGTAGATAACTTATTTATGCCACCTTTCTGTTTCAGGAATACTCCAGCCAGTAACAGATCAGTGCTACGGGTAACAGAGCACATTTGCTTCTAGTTTTACAGGTCAGGGGAAACCTGGCGAACCTCTTTGGGGTTCAGGGCAGGGAAGGAAGGCGACAGGGAGAACCAGCAGCATGACAGGATCTGATGTAAAAAAGCACCAATAAAAGAAAATGGGTTTTCACAGGTTGTCCACAGTATTAGACAATAGTAACATAGTAACTGCACGTGCAAACACCACAACCGCTGCCTTTTGGAGGATGGACCATTAAATTTGTTACAGAAGGGAAAACAAGATACTGTCTGCAATGATCCTCACTCTGAACGATGGGAGTAATTATTGTCAGATTACCAAGACAAACAAGAGGAAAAGACAAGGAAAAGATAAAACAGAATTTCCACTATTTAGGTGCTGATCGAGAGATTAAGCCTGACTGCAATTCAGTTGAGAGCCTAAACAAAACAGAGGCCTGGTCACATAAATCAAACTAATTTTAAAAGGTTACATACCAGGGAGTGTTAGAAAGAAGGGGAAACAACATCGGGTCCTGTACACTGGCCAGACTGCGAAAGATTTTAACATCGGTTTTATAAATAATAAAGGTGCCAATTTAACACACACCAGTAAGTCTGGGGCGACGGGACTCGCTGTAGCAGCACCTCCCAGGCCTTTAGGACCTCATTAATACTAATCAGAGCCGGGGCTGGCAGGCGGCAAGCGTGCACTCGCATCCTGTACTTGACTCCCGGCGACACAAAAGGTTGGGACGCGGCTCCCCGCTTGTGACACCGCGGCATCCCCCGCGGGTGCGGGCTCGGGCAGCCTCAAAGCGGAGCACCCTACACCTCAGCAGGGCTGGGGCGGCCCACGGTAAGGCGCGGGGAGCGGCTGAATGCGGGGTTCCTGTGGCCGGGAGAAGGGCGGGGGAGTGTGGGGGTGTTAAAGAAGATTCGAGGAACTGGGAGCTTCGGCAGCAGGGAATAAAGGAAAGCAAAAAGAAGTTAGGGCCAGGAAGTTTTCCGCCACTCCCCACTTCCAACCTGCCGCCGCAGCCGGCAACGGGCCCGGCCCCCCCCCCCCCCCCCCCGCCCAGCCCTGCGTGGAGCGCGGGCCCGCCCCCCCCGGTGCCCCGTACCATAGACGCGGACCCATCCCTGTTGCTGGCAGACCGACTCCAGCAGGACGCGGTCCAGCACGCCGCCCGCCGCCGCATCCAGCTCCTCCGAACCCAGCTCCGGCTCCGAGAACGCCTCCACCGCCCAGGCCGCCGGCTCGCCCGCCGCTGCGGGGGGCACCTCCATACTGAGGGAGGGGGGACGAGGAGGCGCCGTCTCTCGCTCTCCCGCCCTCCGCTGCACCCCGGCCGCGCCTCGCTCCGCTTCGCCTCAGAGCGCGCCGCGGCGCGGCTCCATCCCTCCCTCCCTCCCTCCCTCTCCCCGCCCCTCCCCTCCCTTCCCCGCCCCCCCGGCCCCACCCCCCCTGCGTCAGACGCGGGAGGAGGCGGTGGCCGCGGCCCGCCAGCTCTAGCTCCCGGCGGCGGCTCCGCCGCGCCCTCAGCGCCGTCGGCACCCCGGGAGAGCAGGCGCGAGCAGTGGCGGGCCGAGCGGCCGCGCGGACGGGGCAGGCGGTGGACGGCAGGGCTCGGCCAGGCCAGAGCAATCGGCCGCTGAGGCAGCGAGCCGGGACCCCCCTCCCCGCCCCTGCCCGGAGGGGAAGCGGGGAGGTGGGAGATGGTGGGCGGTGACCGGTCGGCAGCAGCGTTTCGTACCCCTTCGTTCCACTTCACACCCCTATGCGGCGCCGGCAGCGCTCTTTCCCGGTCCCCGTATCGCACTCCCGCCAATCACCACTTCAGATGAGGGGCTTCCCGCCGCAGCCCCCGGGGGATTTCATCCCGGCTTCCCCTCAGGCTCCGCGCAGGCAGGTCCTGCAGTTGCAGCCATGGTGCCCGCCCTCCGGTTCACCTCCGCGGCGGGAGCCAGCCTGGCAGGGGCGGCGGGAAAGGAGGCTGGGAGTGCAGTTTGTGGCTTGGTGGAAACATCCCAAAGAAGTGCAAATCGGGGGATAAGGCCGCCGGGGTCCGCGGGGGGAACAGCCACACGCGTCTCACAGCAGCCCTTTCTCCGGCTGGCTGACAGCATCGCAGGAAAGTGGATGGGTTTAGTCTCAAAAAGCAGTAAGAGATGGGGTTTCTCTTTTGTTAGCGTTCACATTGCACTTCAGAGCATGCCTAATCGAGACTGCTAAATCTTTCATGTGCTTACACGGTTTGCCTCTTTCAGGTAGGGAAGGAGGAGGTTTGCTGCAGAGGAAGAAGGACAACTGGTTAAGTTCATTTCAGCCAGGCGATTTGCAGGTGGTGTGTTCTGAATGCTTATTTACCGAGCTGCCTGAGTACCAGGTTTTAGCTTTTTTTTTTTCTTTTTCCTTTGGTGAAGTTCCTAATGCTCAAGGTACATGTTCTTTACCAACCCAGAATAAAATGTCTGTGAACATAGCGTGCATCCCAGTGTCTCTTAAATCATGGTGTTATAACTTGAAATTTAAGGGAGGCTGAGTGAAGGGGTTCAGGTTGCTTAGGGTTGCTTCCCTGTAATGTCTTGCTCTGAGTTCGTGCCTGTCCATGATCGATATGAACAGGATAAAATCATCCAAGCGTGTAGATTCAGTGATTATCTCCATTAACGCAGGCTGTGTCTCTGTACACAACTTCTGCATCAGTACAAAGGCACTAACAGTTTTTTCTTTATTGAAATAGCAGTTGAATTAGCCCAGCCCTACAGCAGTTACACTGCCATAAAGTTGCTTTGATACAGTTCTCCCCTTCCTAACCATGCTGTATGTCACCTTGTTCTGTTTTGCACTCCAGCAGAATAAGAGGGTTCACACAGTGCGTTATTGCAGCTCGTTGAAGAGCGGTAACTTCCCTCTGAAAGGGCCATACTCTAAGCTCTGCAGTTTGACAGGTTGCAATCAGCTGCCCAACCCTGAGGATTTGTCTTAAGAGTTCCCGAAAGTTCCTTGTGGGACCTGAGGCCTTGCAAAGTATCAGTGGATGATGCCTTCCTGATTCAAGTAGAGTGGAGAACCTTTGTATTGGTATGGTTGCATTCGTGATGGAAAATACATCAACTATTTCAATGGAGGAAAAAAGTCCTGCCAGCCCTATGATTAACTGATGAAACCTCACTTCCTGTGTGTTTCTGTCTCATGCTTGGCTGAGAGCTTGACCTGAATCTTGCCCTACAATTGGGTCATTCTCTACTCAGTTTAGAACCCTGTTTTCTGAAATGGGATGAGTTAGCTGCAGTTTTTCCATTGTATAGTGTGAATATGCACCCTGCTGTGATTTCCAAGCTGAGTTTGAAAACAAAGAAACATCCTTCTTCAAAACCTTTGGTTGGTTCATGATTTGCAGAACCGGTGTAGCCCAGTTTCCTACAGATTCCTGCCTCAGCATAGATTGCCTGCTATCTAGCAGAGGGTGGACACCGTCAGCAAAGATGCTTGTGGGATCTCCCTACTTTACCTAGCTGCCAGTTTTTATTATTCCTGCAGGGATTTTATTAGCTCTTCAACCTTTATCCCTCTGTTTGAACAGACCAGCAACTTCAACGTTTCCTGAGGTTGCAGGAGCTGAGACACAGGACTGGAGGAAAGAGAGAACCTGTGAGCTTGATGCTGTATCACCCTTGATTCTGTGGGAAACAGGATTTTTTAGTTACCCCGATAACCAAGAAGAGTTAAACCAGGATGACAACTGGCAAGGATTCGTCTCTCCACCACTGTGACAGGCAGAGGGCAATTCTGCACAGTTCTGCACAGAAGCAGCACAGCCAGGGCACCCAGTAACAACTTCTGACTCTTTCCCACCTTAGAACACGCTCTGCATCATGGTTTCCAAAGAACTGGGAGCTGAGGGCATGCAGGCTACTTCTCCAGAGCAGACATCTGCATAAATTCACATAATAATACCATAAAGCAGTAGGAAAACCAATTTTTTCCCTCCTACATTGTCTCTCATTCCCACTGCTGCTCGTAACATAACAACGCACATATTCTCTAAATTTATCATTTAGTGGCCACAACCCAAACAAACTCTTTAAGGTTTTCCCCTCCTACCCTGCCCGGTGTCAGCTTTGCAGAGACTTTTCCATCCTGCTCAGTCGTCTGGGGTCTTTACCTGCTGCAGCTGCAGGGAGCTTTCACAAGCAGCTGCAGGAGGGAGAGGGGGATGACACTGCTTTGAGAAAGAGAAGAGGAGCTGGCATGTTGCAAGGGAAGGATGTGGCTGCTAAGCTACTGCCAAAAGCGGAATAGAGGAGTTTTAAAAAGCTGCCGCACAATCCTGGGATGACAACTACACAGGAGCAGCTCAAGATATTAGCAACTGGTTCCCATCAAGTGAGGACCGGTTGTATCTGCAAGTATGATCAAGCCATACTAACAGCAAGGTCTGGAATGACTGGATAGTGAAGTTTCCGAAATTCACATGGTAGCAGAAAACAAAAGCTATTCAGCCTTTATTCATGGGGTTTTGAGCAATATAAACAATAATAAAGAGCAGGGATGACAGAAATAGGAAGGCTGGTTTTGCAGGCATGACAGTAGCAAAAATAGACATATTTTGCAATTAAAGATGTCCTGGAAATCAGACTCCAGGATTTCTTCCTCATCAGCTCAGTTGTTCTGGCTGGGGGTCTTCTCCACAAGTAGAGCACAGAGGATTTGTGCAAGCATAAATGAGCAGTAATATAAGTACATACATGAAATTCCCTTCATGTAAAACAGGCCCATTAGTTGATCTACTTGTGCCTGTCATGTTAACCCACAGGCTCTAGTTAAATTAGGGCTAGAGGCTTACTCAGAATAGGTTAAATCAAAGTGTTTGAAGAGAGCTGCATGTGTATTTCCATTAAGCCAAAGATTCTGTGTTGTAGAAGACATTGAACCACGTCAGTCTGACTTGAGAAATTAAAGCTTTTTAGCTGACCTTCTTTCAGAAGAATGAATTTGTGCCTTCAGGAGTGACCAACTCTCACTTCAGTGATCTTAATTCAAAAAAAGGTGATAATAAAATGAGAAGATACATGGAGGAGAGTGGTAAGGACAGTGGAAATGGTGGGATAGAAACCCACCAAATATGAGGAGGAAAGACTAGAAAAATGAAGAGACTCCAGTTTGGAAGAACAAAACCTTGGAACAAGTGAAGACAAGAAGTCTGAAGAGGTCAGAGAGGTCTGGTATGGACCTGGAATGATTTTTCCCCTATTCCTCACAACATGAGAGCGAAGGAGCATGGAGAGAAATGTTCGGGAGCCACGCTAAAGCAGACAGAAGGAAGTACTTTTTCACACAACACATAATTACATTGTGGAACTTATTGTCACAGGATATCACGGAGGCCAAAAGTATAAATGAATTTAAAAAAAAGATTACACAAATTCGTGCAACCTCCAGCTCAGGAAGTCTCTCAACTACTGATTACCGGAAGCTGGGAGGGTATGCTGGAGGAAGGATCACTTTATACTCTCCCTCTTCCGATATCCCTTCCTAAGCATCTGCAGCTGGCCACAGCCAGGCCCTGGTTATTGCTCAAGGTGAACATCTATTCTGAGCCAGCCTGGCAGTGCTTATATCCTCCTAGTAACTCCCTATGGATGGAGCCTTATGGACCAGAGGTGTCTCCTGGCAAGATACGTGACTGACTGCTAACATAGTCCCAGCAAAGTCCATTGTGGCCACTCTTTGCTGATTTAGGCTGGTATAATTGAGGCCAGATTGAGCCCTGAAACCTTCAGAGAGACTCTTCCGCTTTCCCTACCCCTGGGATTAAGCGCTAAAACCCTCTTTGAACAGGGATGGCAGATAATGCGCAGACTGATTAAAAAAAGCCCAGCGCTGGGGAAAGTTTAATATTAAAGAGCCAAGGCCCAGTTTAGCTGCTGCCGCCATCCCTCCTTCATCTCATGCCAACTGCCTCCAGGATACATATGCTGACACTGAATTTCTACCTCACAAAAGCGGTCGCAGCATGGGCTTTAAACTTGGGATGTTAATGCTGAGATAGGAAGCAGACCAACAGAACAAAGGCAGCAAGGGGCTCCTCTGGCTTGCACTCACTCTGACTACTAAATCCACCCCTGCAGCATCACAGGGTGGCTACCCCAGCACTCCTGCCCCAGCAATGTGTATTGATCCTCTGGTGTTTCCTTTGACTTCCTAACATTAGTAGATCTAAAATATTTTGATGCCTGCTTATCCCTGTTGTAACTAAACTATAATTTTCACTAGCAAAGAGGGATTTCGGAGAAACATCTGGTCTCATTTCATCAGGATAACAGCTCTGTCTCTATTTATACACAAGCCAGGATCATTGTAGCTCTCAGCTGTTCTTGACTCGACAGCCTCTTTCAAGCTGCCGTATCCCGCTTTGTTGGGGCAGGCGTCAGGTCGAGGCCAGCCTGTTGCAACGTGAAACAGAAACTGGTCCTAACAATGTGGACATGTGAGAACTTGTCCTCTCAACACTTGGCACTCGCTGTCTCCTGGGCTGGTGACAATGTGCCTTGATGGACAGGGTTTTCCCCACTTTCTTTCTTCCATCCTGGTGGAAAGAAAGTGGGGAAAACCCATCCAGCTGCAAAAATAATGGCAATTTGCTCAGTAATACCGGAGATTTTGCTGTTTGGGGGTCAGGCCTGCAGTTAGCCAACCTCATTGGTCTGAATAAGCCAACCTCAATAGTGTGACTTTTCCTCTGAAGCACACGTTGTGATTTCAGAAGAAAACTCAGACCATCAAGAAGAGACAAGCTTGCCCTGGCTTTTCTCTACAAGGTGTTAACAGATAAAATGTGACCCTGCAGAGACAGGGGAGGGTCAGAAACTCTGCTTGGGAAGGTGGCATGTCCTACTTAATTCACCACGGTGGGAAAAATCCGCTCTGCAGCCTCCACTCCAGCGCTCACAAGACATCACATCTCATTCAGTATGTTCAAAACCCCCTCAAGTCAAACGGCTGAGTACCTGGAAAATTACCAGATTGCACATTCGGCAGCACAAGTTGCCGTACAAAATGAACACTCATCTCCTGAATGATGATAGCTTTTGGTCAGCACTAATCATCTTGAGAAAGTCTACTCCACTGCCCTGCTTTCCCCTCAAACTGACTGTTCCTGTCCTCCCATCCTGATCCATTTCTAGCCCTGTGTGCCCCCAAAACACAGCTATCTTAGCATCACTGACTCTCCTCAATTCGGGAGATCTAGGCTGTTTATTAATTATTCTCCAATACATAGCTATGAAAGGAGGATCCGCACAAATACACAGATTTTTGTAACCCAAATGAAACCTGTGTTTTCAGATGCTACTATTGATTGTACTGAGGCTGTAAACTCCCTAGAGCAGGATTCAATTTCCCCCTGTGTTTGTATCATCTGGTGGGATCCTGGCCCTTCAATATACTACTTCAAAATACTGTTCTCAGCAGTAACCTGAGGTTGGGTAGATCAATATTTGTTTACTCAGGTCAGGTCTAATTTTCATAAGAGCTTGGTAATCTAAGTCCACCTGAATGCAACAGAAAGGGCCACTCCTGCCTATAGCACGAACTAGGCAGAAATGTGCACCCTTCTCAAAAACCAGCCCTTTAGGAGCAACTCTTGAGGAAGGAAATATGACTCAGTCTTGGGAGAACATGGTCCAAATATAAACCATGGTGATTCTGTGGACACCTGCGGGTGGAGGAATGACCATTTGAGTCCTTGTGAGCTCTTCACTCCAGGACTCTTCTGTTTGGGAAATATTTTTTCCCACCTCATTTAAGTCAGTCCCTTTGCAGCGCATCAGGTACCTTTGCAAAATGTGTCAGAAATGCACCAAACTGGCCAATTTCTCTCTAAATGCTGAGAAAAGTTCTCTCTCCCTAAGCAAAACTACACAAAGGAGACTAAGGGAGCAGCCTGAGATAACAGCATCTTATCCTGCCAATGGGATGCTCTAATGGTGAAATCTGTCTTCACCCCATCCCCTTTATGAAAAGCAAATGTGAAGAAATGCACAGCACCGATCTTTTTTCCCCACTCTTATGGGATTAGGGAAGGAGGGAAATGAAATAAAGTTGGTGCTGGAATATGAAGTTCTGATTTTGGATACCTTTTCTTTGGGCTCTGGGATATGAAAGCTTGAGGGATGGCTGGATGTGGCCTTGCTGTGGTATCTGAAGTCTGATGAAAGGCACTCACTCACAGGTTGTTACAGAGCCCTTGTTAAAGAAGGTAGAGCTTCCTCTCAGTTAGCTGTAGGTGCTGAAATTCTTTGCTCTGGCAACATGTCCCCTCACCTTGCAGGTCAGGAATATCCGGATGCAAAAACTCCTTCAGCATGTCCAAAGCAGTCAGCTGGCTTTAAAGCCCAAATGACTCACACTTTATTTTTGATTTCTCTTTTTAACAGTGGCTGCTTGTCTCTGCTGCCCCTGCTCTAAAACAAAACAACCAGCTTCCAGCAACCTTCAGAGCAGATCTGTAAAACTCACAGACTGACTCTAACAAGCAAAGGCAAGACTGTGATAAACCTGCCTGCTTTCTCTTAATGAATTGGATTGTCTTCAAGGGGGGGCACAGAACTCGCATTTAAAAATACAGCTTTTGAACCAGTCCTTTTCTTGTGATAAAACTGGTCCCTGGGACATCTAGGAGGTGATGACAACAGATGCTGTGATGAGTCAGTGCAGAGGAGGCTGTGGGATGGACATGGGGTCAGTAAAAGAGTGTATTTACTGGACTGTGTTCAGCCCAAAAGATCTGGGTTTTATCTTTGGGCAAGAAATGAGGACAACAAGAAAAGAATGATTTATTTGTCCTCATTTTTCTTGTTAGGCTCCAGGTTAGATGACTTGGCTTGAACTTTGAGAAAAGAATAATCGCTGGATTTAGCTACGTCTCCAGGAACATGGTCTCCTTTTTCTGGGCTGCCTGTATTATTAATTTATCCAGCTTCTCTTCTATATTTTTGTTCTGCATTGCCCAAACAGATGGGTTCCCTTCATTTACTATAGTAAGCAGACATGCAAATAAATAGCCACTTGTGCTCAGTTGTGTGGTTACCTAGAGAGGCTGTTGTTTGCAAACAAAGGCTGTACCAAGACACAAATAGCCTCATTTGGTGTAGCCTGGAGATGCACTTCATTAAAAATACTGCCGTGGGGTCCCCCCCACATTGCCCTTCGATGTTTATCATTGGATCTGAGTGTGGCGGAGGTGGCAGCATTCACTAAAGCAGAACTGATCAAGAGCGCTGCAGGATGCTGACATTTCAGAAGAAAGGAGGAGCAAAATGCATAAGCTCTCCTCCTCACCCCTCCCAATTCTCTAAGCCTTTGTTCATTTAGATGTTTGAATAAATAAAGTTAAAAAACCCCTTTGCTCTGGAGCACAAGGCAGCTGTTTCATAACAGCTCACATACACACAAACACTACGTCCAGCTTTCTGCCTTGTCCTGTGAATAGACCCAGCCAGTTGGTGCACATTACAGTAGCTGCTCATGGTTTCACAGGGACTGAATGCCAGTCTGGGCAATTTCCTCATGGACCATGTGGAAGCAATGCCTGTAACTGCCAGCTCTCAAAGCCAAGTCCATCCCTGACTCCCACAGGGGAGGTCACCTGCTGGGGTAGAGGTGCATCCCTGCTTGTCACCTGTGAACCTCCTAGGAGCAGAGCTTGCCCCATAGGGTTGATGGCCATGGTGGGTCTTAGCTCAGAACTAGGCATCGTGGTGACAAGAGTAAGATACCAGCATAACTGTTGTAGACTCTGTCCCTGTAAAAATGCACAGCTTGTTAAAGCTACGTGCCCATGCTTGTCCTTGTTCAAGCTGCATTTAAAATAAGATGTACGAATCCCGGAGTTGTACAAAAGAAAAATGAATCTCAGAGCAAGAGTCGCCTTGTGATGGAAAATGGCTGTATGGTGCTGGTCATGTCAGCCCTTCAGCCCAAAGAAGGCAATCAAGACTTAGGGTTGCAAAGAGGCAATTCAGGACATTGGAGAGACACAAAGACTGAAAACCATAAAAACATCTCAGGCACTTAGAAGAAACACCCAAACAGAAATGCCTCCGCTGAGGTCCCTTCCAACCCTAATCATTCTATGATTCTATGATTCACTGAACACAAGGTTATAACCACAAGCAGTAACAGCCACAATCAAAGCAATGCTGTAGTTTTACATTTCTGAGCAGCATTCTCTCCTGAGGGAAGGTCTAAGCTTCTCTGGTTACCACATGAGCCTCAGGTCTCAATCCCTCTGTCTGTTTTGCCTTCCAGAGTCTCTGCAAGGATTTTGGTGCTCCCTTCCAATGGGTGTAGGTACTTGTGTATTTATTTTAAGTGACTGACAACAACATCCTTCCAGGAGTCATACCTGCCATTCATGCTGTGCCTGCATGGCATTTAGAACATCAGATGCTCTACCTCAATTAAAAGTATCCCAGGATAAAAATACTACCATTTCCTTTCTGCTTTTCTGGAGATAAAACATGTATTTGGAGTTCAGATGACAGAAGCGCCATCCATACAAGAGGGTAGAGACCCCTGAAGGTGTTGAGCATACAGAAGCAATGCTCAACAGCTGCAGCACAGGAAGAAAGCAAGCAGTATGAGATGGTACCATTTTTAGTCCCTATTCTGCTGTTAATTACAAGCTTAAGTGATGGCTAATGAAGATGATCCAAAACAAATAAACTGAGATGCTGCTGTAATTAAGAGGCTTTTGCTGCATGCAATGAGCCAGACCCATCTGTGTCATAGTTCAGCTGAAGCCAGGAGGGTTCCACGAGGGATTCATATTCATCTGAATTACATCTGAACTGCTTCAAGGAGGAAAATGCAGTGCCAACCACCTTGTTTCCTACACTGCTAGCCAAGAAACACTGGTCCATTCCCTCAATGGTCATCCTGGGAAGAGGCACAATCATTCACATACATTTCATTAGAATGCATCTGCCTTTACGGCATGTACAGTAAACATGAGACCTTCTGTTGCTTATGGGAAGCTTGAAGCTGTTGGAAAGCAGCAATTGTTTTTCTGGCCAGATAATACTACAACAATAACACTTCATGGCTGTGCTGCTGTTTTTCAAACAGCCCCATACAGTAGAGATAAGAGATTACCACTGGATGTGTGCTTACTTGGTGGATGACATGAGGTGACAGACTCCCCTCGGCAAGCTTCAGCAAAAGGCTTTTCAAGTTGTCCACTTCATCTCACAGGTAGGGGCTGATGCCTGGGAAGGGCAGATGTGAAGGACAGCATATACAGAGAGTGCTCATGCCACGACTGCCCTGCAGATGCACAGCTTTAATTTCAGGAGCCTGAACTCCCAAACCACAGCTAATGCTCCCACAAGCCTCCATTCCCCAGGCATGCAATGCCCAGTCATCTCCACAGGTACAGTCCATTTAAGGGTCCTTGTGCGTCACTGCAAATTTTTACCTGAGAAATACTGAACTTCTGGTAGATGCGTACGATGTTTTCCTTCTCTTCTCTATGTTTTCCATGGAAGAGTGTAGTCTTTCACCACCATATCGTCTATGACCACAGCTGATACTTTAAAAACCATCTGTGCCAGAGAAGAGCCAGTACATGATCCTTCTGCAGGACTCCAGTCCAGGTCGTGTATAACATCCGTGTAATAACCTTTACGAGCATATCTGAAAACCGTACCAGTGCTCAGCTTGAGCCTGCTCCCTTGTCCTTATGTCACCATAACAAACCAGGGCTAGCGGTCGTGACCCCAGTAAGAGAGGCACGCTCTTCCTACGCTATTAAATTACCATTTATTGGAGCTGATCCTAGAAGGAAAAATGAGAATAGTGTAGAAAATCTCATGTCTGTTCAGATGCAAGGCATTCTGCATTGTGCAGCATCTGCTGGACCTCCAATCAGAGCATGGCAACCTGCACAGATCCTTTCCATCAGTCTCATTGCTGACACTTCGGTCTTAAGAGCTCTTGCAGGATTTTATTAGAAGAAATCGCCTTTGTTCCTCACCCGAAGGCCAAACAAAAGGGTGGTCACATGCAGATGGGCTGCTTCACTTGAAGATAAAGACAAGGACATGCAGGTGGTGTGATCACTGGTGCCAAGTGAAAGCTGCCTCAGATACAATTAGACGAAGTTGACCCTGTGCCAAGGGATATGCATGGCATGGGCTGGACATTCTCATGTATGTGTGGCACAGCACAGCCCTGTGCCTTCACAGGGTAATTGCCATGTGGACCAGTAGCTGCTGAATGTATGGTGATCTTCCTCTTAGGATCCCAACTGTAACAAATAGCCACACGGATTTCTCCCTAGCCCAAATTTGTTGTCTCATACTTCCTCCTCCGTATGAATTCCCATCCTCCTTCTGGATAGAGAGTTATTATAAGATATTCCAGCCCAAGCAGCACATTATTTTCTCTGAAAATACTTTCCTCTGAAAATCACACGCAAAAAGCAGCTCAGCTTCAGAGCAGATCCCCCAGGGGGAAATGATGAGCTTGTGGTTAAACCACGGGATGAAGAGTCAGCAGATCAGGGATTCTCATCCCCTGGCTCAGAGAGCTTTGACTCAACTCATAGCCCCTGCATGCTTCATGCATGTTTGGTTTCCCCATCTGGGAAACCAGCATAATGACACACTGTGATGGTAGCACGCAACCATTTATAGCTGCTGAGAACCACCATGTGCTCCTGCAAAGGCACACTCTCACTGCAAAAAAATCAAGACTTTGGAATTCAAAGATCCTCCTCTGCAGAATTCTCCACCAGTGTGGTTCACCACAGCTGCAGACACCTACCTAGGTATTTGAATATTTAACCAGCATTGAAATATTTACCCGCTCCTGGGTTTAGTGTGAGGTGTCCCTGCCCATGGCAGGGGGGTTGGAACTAGATGATCTTAAGGTCCAACCCTAACTATTCTATGATTCTACTGAAAGCATCAGCCAGCACTAAGTGCCCAGTCCCATGGGGATGCACAGCCATATGGGCAGCCATGCCCCAGGGAGCTGCACTGCAGAGCTAGACTGCAGCCTGAGGTGGGATGGGGCACAGGGGTGCCTGGAAAGTCCTAAGACACCCTTTCTTTCCTCCACCCATTCCTCTCTCCCCTTCCCCTACTGTCTCCCCGCAGCCTGCCTGCAGCTCAGCCTTAGGGCAAGGCTTCATTCGCTTTCCCCCCCCAGCCCCATCTGTACCTAGTGGGGCTTCAGAGGAGGTGATAGGACATGTACAATGATGACTGTAAAAGCTTATGGCATTTGACGGATCCCCAGGAATAATTTAATGCCTTTATAATGGGAAAGTAAATCAAGTTACATTCCTCAGGGGAGCTTATGCTACTGCCCCAACTGGTCCCCTCTCTCTCATCCCTAGGACCTGTCATTCCCCTCTTCCAGCTCCAGCCATCTGCTTTAACAGCCTCTTTTCTTTGGATCTCTCCTGCTGTCCTTGCTCCCTCTGCAAACACTACTGGCAGTGCAGGAGCCACCAGCTTCATGCACGGGAGGAAGCCCTTCTGTGGGTTATGAACTGGGAAGTTAAGGCCATTGCAAGTAAAGCGGAGGCTCACTTAAGGCATCTTCTTAGAGCCAACAAGACTACCATGTTTTAACATCTTCTCTGAAATTCTCAGTGTAAAGTATTCTGCGTTTTCAATTTAGCCTGCAAAGAGCACTCATGCTAGTCTGGGGAGAGCTACAGTAAATATTAAGCTTGCCTGAAAGCTAAGAAAACCAAAGCATAGAGGTTTAGGACAAGAACTCAGCTCTGACCAAAGCCTGGACTGCTCCTCAGTGTTGCAATAATTCACATGAGACAGCACCTGAGACAGCCTAGTGAAGTGGGTTGGGGTGCCAGCCTGTCCCTGGGCAGACATGCCACCCTGGCACCCTTCATCCTGGCACAGACACAGGGACCGTTCCCCTCATGAAACCATATCCTTGCCCTTTGCAAAAATCCCTCCTGTCCTCAAGCCCCTGCAGCTTCCAACTCCTGGGTGATGCTTACATGGTCCTTCTTGCATTAAGCCCTTCAGGCTGAGCCACCTCCTTTGGTTTTCTAATCCAGAAGCGTTGTGTCTTGTGCCTTGATAGCAATTCTGAAGTCCGTGAGAAAGGCGTGAAAATATCTCCTTTCCTCTGCTCAAACGTACTAGTCAGTGCTCCCAGTGTAAGAAACCCCTGACCAGCTAAGCAGCCTGCTGCTGTCTGCTGGGCTGATGCTGCCATCTTCTGCCCACACGGTGCTTTGCTGCCGAAAACCTCCCCAGCCCCTGTGCAAGGGAGAGGAAAAGAGAAATCATAGAATCATAGAATAGTTAGAGTTGGAAAGGACCTTAAGATCGTCTAGTTCCAACCCCCTGCAGGAACGTAAGAATTTATGAGTGGCTTCATGGTGCCTCGTCTGTGGTGGGTGGAGATCCAGACCCGTGTCACAGAGGTTGTCCTCTCCAAGCCTTTGCATCGTGGTTGTGGATGCAAGTGAGGAGTGCTGAGCTCTGCTCGATGGAGAAGGCATAGGCTATGCATGAGTAGTCATATTCAAAAGATGGAGTAAATAGCAATTACAGTAACTGCATGTAAGTAGGCTGTTACTAGACACAGCTTGAGCTGTTCACGGTTCTTCCTGAAAATGCAGGAAAATCAAATGTTTAATTCAGAGAGAACAGCAGGACTGCACGATTTCTCTCCTGACACCATGCAATGAGAGGTTTTTTTTTTTTTGGCAGGGATGCAGAGTAATTGGTGTGACTGGCACTAAGGCTACAGCAGCAGGGTGTGCGGTTCATCGGAAGGTAAGGACACAGAGCATTTGCTTTCCAGAATTGCAAAAGGCTTTTGTTGCTGTTCAGGGCTTTAGTTCTGCCAGAACCACTGCCTTGTGACCCTCTGATCGCTTCTTTTCCCTTCCCCTGGCACCACTAGGTAAGTGGGATGCATAGGGGGAGTTTTTCCAAACAGTAGGAAATAGTACCTCATGATTCAGCAGAGCTTCAGCCTCACCTCTCCTTGGGATTACTTGTATTGCAGGTCTTTGTACAGGGATGCTGTGGCAGACTGCTGAAGGTGTTGTACAAGGATGTGGTGGCACTGCCAGCCACCTGTAGCACAGCCTCACTAGTTCTCAACCATAGGGCATGGTTTCAGTCAGGGTAAGTGGCAGCAACAGCAGCTCAGGAAGCTGCACACAAAGCCTAACCCCAAACCTGGGCATTTCAACTGTCAAAAATGTTGTGGCATCTTTGCTTTTCTGCACATCTGTTTAAGCAGGGGCAGATCATTTCAGGCTTGTGCTCTCTACACTGGGGGAAGTGTGCAGACCCCATGGAGGCAAGGATTGCACAGCATCCGGGTGGGATATAGCCACCAAGAGACGTGATCAGCAGCCCCAACTTGTTGAATTTCAACATTGGATTGGCAGGATCTGCAGGAAAGGCAACTCTCAAACTAACCCCCCACAGATACAACACAAGCTTTAAAACTGTTCACCATGAACTTTCTACAAAGAATTTTACCTTCCTGGTGAACCTGTTCAGCACAGAAACTATAAAAACCACAGGCCAAATGCAGGGGTGAATTAATTCCCCTTGCTGAGAAGTGTCCCAAGCAGGTGATGTTGCACAGCTGTCTCTCCAAAGATCAGCTTGCTGTCCATGTGTGTCTCTCCTGGTGGAGCTCTAGGGCAGCAGCTCTAGCTTGGAGGAGCAGGGTCATACTGCTCTGCATTCGCTAAGGAGCTATAGTGGGGGATGTCTGTAACTCATTGGATTTGCAGTAACAACTGCTACGGTACTGAGAAATGCAGTTCTCCACTCTTCTTAAATACAGAAACTTTACTAAACAAAGCCATAGATATTAAGCAACTTCCTGATGTTCATAGGGAGACAACAGCAGAGGTGGGGACAGCCTGCAGGAGTCATGTCTATACCTTGATTCATGCACTCCTCCTTCACAGCAGAGGCAATTACACGATCTGTCTCAACAGTACAGGAGTGACATTTTCTCTACGGCTTGCAGTTAATGTATTTCTCCTTGTAAAGACAGCCAGCAAGTGCAGATTCTTGCTTAGCAGATCATTTCACTTTGCTACATCAAAGCTTTGTGCTGGGGTAGAGCCAGCGCTTTGGATTCAGCTGAGCTGGGACAGGCCTCCTCTCCAGGGGGACACCCCTTGCACAGCTGTGGTACCCAGCACATCCCTGATAGCAGGGGGTATTCTTGTGGCTGGAAAGGTATTGTCCCTTTCAGAAATCTATGTTATACACATTTTAAATGCATACAGAGAAAAAATTTGGTCACTGGCTCCAGCTTGCCTTTTGCTATAAATAAAATACCACTCCCCTCCCCCGGATACCTGCAGCCTGAGGTGTTCTGTGCTTCTCTGAGCAGAGCAGACTCTGCACTGGGTGGTGGGTTTCTCTTCTGACTCAGGTGATAGTGGCGGCTGGGACTGACCCCAAATGAGCTGGCACTGAAAAGCAACGCAAGCCATGGCATGAACTACAGCTTGAGCAGATAAAGAGTGGGTGAAGATGTTCACAGTTAACAGAGCAGTTGACATGGCCACCAAGGCCATCAGTAGGGACATCTGCAAAACTGTACTGAAATAAAAGCCCTGCCTTATGACAAAACCAAGTGAGCGCAGGTGATGCTGCTGACCCGTTTGAACCTGCTGGGCTCTGTTTGCAAAGATGCAGCCAAGGGGAGGCTGCTTTAGGGTCCAGATGCTGCTGAACGCTTTCAGGGACAATGCCTGTGGTTAAGACCCCTGTGCACACAGAGAGGGTGTGTGTGGGACAGGTCCTTGTCTTGTTCAGTCATTTTGATTTTTGTTAATGTTTTGTGTTCTCTGAAAGCTGATACTTAAGTACGACAGACCAGACCTGAGCTTTTCATGCCTGAAAGCTCAGCACCCATAGCTTTTGAGCCCCCCTCAGCATGCAAATACTGCCTCAGAACAAGGTACAAGACCTCCTGTAGATCTGTTCTTCCTTCGTCTCCTTGCAGGTTGGCTTGCGAAGGCAGGATTGTGTGGATGGATTTTGCTAGAGGCTAGTCAGGTCCCACTGATCCCCATTTGGGAGCCACTGCTGTGGGATATCAGCGCACTGCCCCACCAAACATCCAGTTAGCAGCTTGACAGAGGTCTGACGTGAAATGGGGACCAAAATGAGAAACATGGGCAGAGGGGTAAAGGTTTACATGTGTGTTTTGAACAGAGAATGAAGTCACTGTCGCATCCTTCCTCCAGCAGTGACCAGCAAGGAAAGGTGACTGCTCTCATGCCCTCCTTCCACCTCATCCACCACATTCCTGGGCATTTCTGCCTGAAAGGAAGACTGTGCTCTTGACCCTGCGTCAGTCCAGCTTGGTCTCAGGGAACAATTACGGGTACTGTTACCTTCATAAACATCACTGCAAACTAAAGGAACCTGAAACTCTGGCTGTGATCTTTGAAGCTTAACAAGAGATTTGAACTACAACAGACTGTGGAGACACAACAGTCAAACCATTTCATTTGACAGTACTTAAATTTGTCTGAGCTGTGCCCTACTGTTCCAGCATTGCATAGACTCTGGCTACACAAGCTGCTTCAGCATTGCCTCCAATTACAGAGGCTTCCTCTGCCTCAGTAACCCTCCCGGCTTTCTTAGCATGCCTTTACTGCTGCATCAACTCCAGTCCTGCTCTGCAGCGCCTTAGAGCCTGGAGGAAGTTATTTAACTCTCATCCACCCTTCAAAAAGCTTTGCAAATTCATCACATTACACACAGCTTCTTATTACAGAAAAAAAAGAAAGCTTTTTTAAGCTTATTTCACTGCTAACAGCAGAAAATGGGCTACTGCAGCAAAGAATTTGTCCAAATAAGCCATAGCTCGCAGCTGTTCTGTAGATAACATCCAGTTCATTTTAATGCTGGAAGAAGTGCATAAGTGTCCACTATTGAAGCATCGTTGTACTTTAGGTAAATGTGCAGCTTAAAGATAGCAGTCAGGATAGATCACTGAACAACAGTTTCATTTTATATGTTCAAGCTGCCTCTTAAGTTATTGACAACACCTAAAATCAGTAGCCTTATTATAGCAGAGTAATTAGCGTGATGGTGAAAGAAAAGGACCCTTACTGTATTGCACCCACTGAGCTCCCAGTAGTTCAACACATTACAGCCATATTGCTACATTTTTTAGCCTTCAATCATTCACCTTCCATCAGTTTGCTTTATTGAAATAATAGCTTTGGTGTCTCCAGGTCACATCACAGGAAGTTCCACATTTTATACACATTTTCCCACATTTATACACGATGTACACAGAAAGATTAAACAAACAGATTTTTAAGTCTGCTTAACAATACTTTTTAATGTATTATTACAATTACAAGTCTGTCACCCCTGAGTACTGCTTACCTCTGTTAAGTCTTCTCTTACCCTTCTTTTCCCAAGCAGAAGAATCTTCAGGCCTCTGGAGATTCCTATATATTACAGCCTTATATCTTAAAGGCCAGAGAAACCTTTCAAAGGGCTCTTTTCTCACAAATGTTTATTTTGGATAAAGCAATAAAAGCATCTTTAGTATCCCATAGTGCTGACTTGCTTTTCTAAGTTTAGTCTTTACCTCTTAATTTAATATAGCACTTCAAAAACCACTTCAATCCAGCACCTTCTTCACCAACCAACCCTACAAAAGAGACCCACCTTTCCCTATCCTATCTCCCCATAAGCCCCTGCGAGGCCTCTGAGTGCCTTTATAAGCTTTACTGGCCCTGATTGGCCTCACTACCCGTGGGCCTGGAGCCCTATATAAACTCAGCCTGGGGGCTTAGCTTCTTTTTTTGAGCTATGTTATAGAAACACTAATATCTAGTTCAGCACAGTCATTCTCATTTTAAGGCTCTGCTCTCCTAAGTGTGCTTGATAGAAGCACTTTCTGGGAATCTGGTTCAGACCTGCAGCCTCACTTGCGAGCTGGACTTTAGACCCACCTCATCCCTGCAGAGGTGCCTGGTGCCTGGATCTGGGGCTTACAACAGTCTCCACTTCAGGACCTCCAGCTGCTAGAGAAGACAGTCTCCTTTGCCGCAGATTTTTATATCCTAGTGTTAGCTGTTGATTGATGGTTGTTTTTGTTGAAGGTCTTCCTCCATCCAGGTGGCTCCTGTGTCGTATCTCTCTTGGAGCAGCATAGTTCAGTTGTGCCAGTGTCTTCCCTTTGCAGCAGGAGCTGTGGCAATGATGGGCTTTCCCTTGCAATGATTCTGTGAGGCCTGCTGCCCTCTGCACCTGTATCTGGATGGTGGGAAGCACTGTTGAGATTCATTTACTGTGTGACTTCCTGCAGCCTAGTCCTGGCACCCTGTACTGAAGCTGCTAGGTGCTGTGAGAAGGTTGAGCATCCCACCCAGGCTTTATTCAGCTGAGCTGAGCTTGTGGGTATGTGTCAGTAAGCTGGTCAGGTGCAACGGTGGGTACCTGCTACTGCTTGTTGAGTAATCTGATATTGTGTTTTCCTGAACAGATGCTCATCAGCGTCATGCTGGGGTGGCTGAGCAATTTGGGAAAGGAGTGTGCTGTTGGCCAGGGTGTACCATATCCCTGCTAGCTAAACTTAAGTGAGAGGGAAAAAATTGTGGCTACCCACAGGGTGTTGCCTTTCTCCAGAGCCGTGAAGGGTTTCTTCAGCTCCTCAAAATGTCTGGAGTGTTAGTACTTACAATCAGCAAAAATTGGAGCAGAATATCAGCGGAGCACAGCTTTCAAACTAATCTTCTTTTTCCTTTCAAGCTGACAGTAGGATTTTAAGCAAAACTTTGAATAACAGATACACTTTTAAATAATGGATGTTTCACAGCCAAAATCCCTTGGCTTTTCTGTCTGTGCCTGGATGAGAATCCTTTTAATTGCACAACATGTGGAAAGAAGGTACAAAATGCTGTGTTTTGTGCTGCTGATTAACTGATGCATATGCTCCCATTAAACATTCAGAGATGGGTAAGTGTATCCCAGCCCGAAGCTATATGTTATTCATGTTGCATTTTTATCAGCTAAGGATCTAGCACAAGATGTTTTGTGCTTTACTTGTCTGTGTCATGGCTGCTAGGAATTTTCCTTGTTTTTTGGAGGTTAGATCTTTCTTGCTTCTAGGGAGGTGTTCTTCCACATGAAGAGCTTGGACCTTATATTCTGGACTCATGTGATGTGGTGTAAGGTCACCTTGTGAAGCAGAGAGCTCAGATCATGGGACAAACATTTAAATAGGGCTTTCAAAAATAGCAATGCTTATTGTTAGGGTTTGTTGAGAAGATTGTACATGGTGGAAATGTTGTCCTGGTGTCTGTGCCGCGCTGAATGCTGCGCCATGGTGTGATGGTGAATCTGCAATGTATGGAGCGCTTTGGGCCCCCCTGCAGATTAGCTGTGAGGGATGCATGGAGGGGAGTTAGCAAGAAGAGCAGTGGCATGGGTCTTCCCTGTTCTTATTGTAGCATGCTGCTGCATGCAGCTGGGTCTTCTCTAAGTTAATTCAGTTGTCATGAAAGTTCAACTCTGCTGCACAAGGGAAAAGACAAGTCACTGTGCTCCTGAAAAATGTAAAGGGTGGCTTTGCAGTTCAATGTGGTTTTATGCTCTTTGCCTTCAGTTTCCCCAGTTCTCTGAGGGAACCAGCCAAGCAAACCCCTGCTATTAATACCATTTCAACTTTTCTCTGCACAATACCCCCTTAAAACAAGAAGCTATGAATCCCATTAGCTCCCCAGTTTTGTTTCCAAGCACAAATCCAGACAAGGGACCAAGCCTCTAGGAATAAACACTGCTGGCACCTGGCTCTGTCCTGCTCCAGGCCTCTGTGTCCTGGCTGCAGGGGACTGGACATTCATCTTCTATAGGGAAATCCTGTGAGTTTCAGCTATTTCAACTCTAGACCACAGAAGACCTATGGAGGAATCTTGTTGGGGTGGCGCAGAGGGTCCCCAGGGCTCCCTGATACCAGGCTTTTCTCTTTCACTTAGAGGGTTTTTTGTGATTCATGTCCCCACACACCATGGGAAGCTGCCAGCCAGGTTTCTGGCTTTAAACAGAGCTTGTTCTTTCTCAATTTTGCAGCTTCTTGCCTTAGAGGATAACTGCAATTTAGTTTTATTTCACAAAATTTGACATGGCTTGAGCCTGTGATTTACTGGCCTTGAAGGATATGGTATATGTAACTGCGGAGGACATTAAGTGGCTTTTCATGGTAGATGAGTCATAAATTGAGATGAAAAAAAATGAGGGAAACGTTACTGTCCAACTTTACAAGGTAGCACTAAGAACAGGACACAGCAAAGCTATCTGTAACTGTCAGGGGCCTTTATTGTCCCTGATTGCGTGTAATAAAGCTCCTGAATGAGACCTGTGGTCTCACATGCAAAGACAGCCAACGTTCAAGTGTCTGAAAAGACACAAGATGGCAATCTTTTCAAAAGGACACCCTGGAATATCTCGGGGCTAAAGATTTCCAAGCTATCAGCTTTCCTCGCTCTGGCACTTGCTCGAGACCTTGGTCTGTGTCCAGCTTGATCCCTCCATCAGTCAAAGGAGCCTGAAGGTGTGTGGGGTGAGATGGAAATCTCTGAGGACATCAGCAGAAGCCAGTAGTCCTGGCTTCATGTTCCAACCCAAACAAGAGCGCAGCATCTCTCCACTCCTCATTCGTGGCACATACGCTGTGAGGTGCAGCAGTGTAGCTGCTGTGTTTCTTCTGAGTCTTGTATGGACGTCTGCATCCCCCTCTTTGCCTTCTGCCACCTCCATGTCTTCCAACAGACATAGATCCAGAGGGACATCCTGTAGCAGGGAGGTTTTAGACAAGGAAGAATAACCTCCTCTGGGATTTTGTTTGTTTGTGGGTATTTTTTTGGCACAAAAATAGGTTCAGAATTTCTCATTTAAAAATTAATTTTCTTTCTTTGAGCAGGGGTGGTGTTGGTGGAAGAATTCTTCTGCTTGGTTGTCAACATTTGCCTGGTAAATACTTCCAGGTCTCTTGGTTTTATATGCTAATTTTCAGCTTAAAGGTTGCAACGCATTGCAGTGTGGCAAGGCAACAGGTGGTGTGATGGTTTACAGGCTGCTTGTGCTTGTTTTTTCTGCAAATGGTTGGATTTGCAGTGTGTAATGATCTCTGTAAGGCAGTTAGCAGCGAGATAAACATCAGTTTTATGGCTGGGGAAATGTAAGGGGTGTTGCACAGAAAAATGAGAGGACCTGAATACTCAAAGCTCTCTGACCTCCTCAATGTGGCTGGGTTTAGTTCTTGCATGTCACAGTATCACAGTATCACAGTATGCTAGAGATTGGAAGGGACCTCAAAAGATCATCCAGTCCAATCCTCCTGCCGGAGCAGGAGCACCTGTCTGTTGGGCCTTGTGCATTGCGGTTCCTCCTAATGGTTATTGAGCCTGGTGAGATGCTGTGACAGAGGTGCAGAAGCAGCACAGCCTTTCCTTTAAGGGTGGGGGATGCAAGTAGCAAGGACTTAGCATTCGCAGCCAAGAGTTAAGAGGTTTGGCTGTAGTGGGAATGAATTAAGTCAAAGACTTAAGGTTTTTGGGGCTTGCTTTGTAATAGGAGCTCATGTAGAAGACCGGAGCTACCTTTTGTTGCAGCCACACTGGGAATATGTACAGAATGTACAGCTCTCTGTACAGATATGCTTTGATTTTCACAAATAATAGCTCTTTGCAGCTCTGTTTCTCCATTTGATATGATGTGGGGTGCAAAATGATTTTTCTTAATTTGCCGTATGCTGAATGCCTCTGGAATGCAGTTAATATTCTTGCTTACATCTCAAAAAATTAATAGGCATGCCTGGAAGTTGCTAAATGACTGTGTGTGGGGTGGTGGTGGGAGGGATGGCAGGGATGGCTCTGCCCCTTGAAGCTGGAAACAGCCTAATGTGGGGAAGAAAGGTGTAGAATCATAGGTGAAAACTTAAGCATGCAGTCTAGCTAGAGGAGTATGTGGAGTGGTGCCATGCTGGCCCATCGAGTCCACATGATGGTGCTAATGCAGCGGCTGCAGGTGGGAGCAGGCATGATTTCAGCTGCTTTAAGAGCAACCACCTTCCTCCCACTGGGATGTCCGTGGCCTGGAAAGGCCTCCAGATGCCACACAGAGTTGGAGCAGGGGTTTTATTATTGCTTATCTATAAGCCTGGGAGGTGTGATCAAGCCAATTAGTTAATTAGCTGCCGTTGAGACTGATTGAGGATGAGGGCTTCCCCCATGCTGGTACAGGTGCTCAGCCTGCCTGGGAACCTGATTTTCTTGGTTGGCATGTGACATGCAATGGGCTGTCAAATGTCCCCAGTGCCGGCAGCACATTCAGGGCTGGTGTTTTCACTGTATAGAATATTTAAGATGAGTTTACATGCGTTATGTAGCTTATCTACTGCTTGCATTTCTGCCTCATGGGTGTGATGAGAGATGAGCTGTTTTCAATTTTCTCTTGTCTGTATGCAGCCCTTTCAAACCCCTCTGTGCTGTGACATGATGCTTTAGACATCTCCCCAAAACCATGTGTGTATGTAGCTCCCATTTCCAGGGGGATACAACTCAGGGATGAACAAAGCTTCCTACTGATGCCATTTGAAAAAAAATAATCTCATCTCAGAACCAATTAGAGAGGACATAAATCACCTGAAGCCACCTGGATTTCTCCTTTAGCTTACAGAGATTTCTGATGAGCCTTGGCTAATTGTTCTCACTGGTTAGGTTCGGTGTGGGGCTGGCTGCGAGTGGAGCCCCAAGGTGCTGCACAAACACCTGGAGGGCATGAGGCATTTTCCACCTAGTCTTGTTACTGTCACAACAGCAGTGAAACCTTTTAAAGCAGAAAAGTACGAGTTTTTAAAGAGATAGTGGTGTCCTTTCAGCTCTGACAAATGCTATCTGTTGCTTGTGCTGCCTGCTTCACAGGCGTCCTGTAAGCTTGATGGCAGTCTTATGGCACAGAGCCTGAATTCCCAAATAAGCTATGAATCCTTTGAAAATAGGAATTTCTTGGCTAGAAGTGATGTAGTTAAAGGGTTACCCTTTTCTTTTGCTTTTCTTTGCCCATCTGGTTGTTTTATCTCTGTTTTTATTTTCTTCACTTCTCATTTCCCAGTGCTTTCCCCTGTCTCTCTCTTCTTCCAACACATTTATGTCTCTGCTTTTTGCTTTAAATTGGTGTTCCCCGGCTGTCCATTTTAAGCCCCTTTTGCTTGAAACCTGATGTTGCAGGTAGTGTTTCTTGTATACCCTTTGCCAGCACGGACTGGTACAGAGTTTCCACTCATCTCAAACACATGCAAGTCAAGCTCCTGAGTCTTCCTTGCAACTCGAATCATAGAATATTCAGGGTTGGAAAGGACCTTGAGATCATGTGGTTCCAACCTCCCTCACACCTCACACTAAACCGTGCCACCCAAGGCCTCATCCAACCTGGCCTTGAACACTGCCAGGGATGGAGCATTCACAGCTTCCCTGGGCAACCCATTCCAGTGCCTCACCACCCTCACAGTAAAGAACTTCCTCCTTATATCCAATCTAAACTTCCCCTGTTTAAGTTTGAACCCGTTACCCCTTGTTCTATTGCTATAGTCCCCCAGGTTTGGCTGGCAACAGCAGCCCAAGAAGCTGGGACTGCTCTCAGCCTTTTCATGTGATGCTGGTTGAACCCTTGCAGGTTCCCAGTATAAATTTGTATGGTAGCTAGAAAACAGGTTGGGAACACCCAGCAGTCACCTTTTGGCTAGAAACCTAAAATTATTAGCCAGAGGTGAAGTGGAAGCATGATATGCATATGTCTATTGAAAAAGTGCGTGCTCATGGTCTCTAGGCATCCTTCTACCTTTCCCAGAAGACCTGACCCGTCCATAACAGACCTCTTTGTTCAAAGCCTCCTAAAGTTTTGAAGGGCAGCTGTGAAACGAGTAGGAGATCCTTAATTTCATTCTGCATGGCAGCACCAAGACAGCACTTCCTTGGTTTGTGCTCCTCCCAGTCGGCTCTCGGTACAGCTGAGTGCTAAGAGTATTTTTTTTATCTGAAACCTTGAATTCTGCAGAGACCAAGTGCTTATTTCTTAGGCTCACCAGGGGAAATCTCTTATTCTCCCAGTAGGGTGGAGATTTCAAGGTCTGAAGCTATAATATATGTAGTCTTCTAACATCATTAAAATAGGGGTTTTCTGATGGTTCCACTGTAAGGCAAAGAATACAGTCCTGCCTATGAATTCCGAATCAATCAGTGTTGCGGTGTCATGGTGGAGGTAATTTGAAGGAACTCATGCAAGGCTAGGGAAAGCTGGGACTGCCAGGGTGTGAAAAAAGGAGGGAGGAAACAAAACTCATTCTTTCTGCTGGTCATCCCATGTTCCTCTGTGCTGCTCTAGGGCTGAAATCTGGCTTCAGTGGAGGCAGCAAATGGAGGCTTTGGAGGTTAGGAAACCATGCATGTTTTCCCTGGAGAAGGGGGAGAAGAAGGCATATTGCTAGGCTGCTAGGTGGAAGATGCTGGCTCTTGAGTGTAGCTTTTACTGCAGCTTTCACTGCAGCTTTCTGATGCCATTTAATGTAATTTACTCCTCTTTTTTTGGTTTTTAAGGTGCCTGGGGGAGGTTGGGAGAGGGTATCCAAGCAGGAATCCCTGGTTGCTTATAGAGTGAGTCCATTATTATTGCACTATAAAGATTTGGATGAGGCATTGCTGGGGTGGACTTTAGCTCCATCCTGCCTGAATTCTGCCCCAGGCAGTGGTCAGTGGGACAGATGTTGTTTGCTTGAGCTGTGGCTGAGTCTGGATTAAACCAACAACTCAGCCAGCAGCCTTTATTATTATTTAGGAAGTGTGAGGATATATAGAGGAGGATACTTACGGCATTAAAAAACATAGGAGAAATATGTGGGTGTTTTTGAGCTGGGGGGAGCTGTGTGCTCCATCTCCTGGGTGACAAGAGACACAAGTGATGGGGAGGGTGACCCTTAGGGATGCAAACAGCAGTGCAAATGCCGCAGGAGCAGGGCCAGTGGGTTTGGTGTGTGCTGGAGGAGCGGAGGCTGCCCTTTGCCCGTGGCCCATGTGGCAGTGGACTTTGGCAGCAGTGCATGAGGAGCGGAAGGAGGGCCCCAGCGGCATCCGATCAGGTGTGTTTGGCTGCTGTGGGGGGTGGACAGCGGAGGGAACCCCTAGCTGGAAATTAGGGGGGGCCTCTGTGGCACCAAAATGATGGGTGCCAGGATGCTTGTGCATGGGGGTGTTTAGAGCAAGGATTTAACCCTGCTTTCACCAGAAAGGGGTAAAAACTCAGCTGCCTCTGTTCAGACCTGAGTGTCTTCCCCAGCCCTGAAATTACCCCAAAGTACCTTAAACTTTGAATGTGATGGGGTGATAAAGTGGTCCAGATGGCCTCTGCCTGTGCTGGGGAGGTTTGTGAGCCTTTGTGGTGGGGGTGGTTTGTGTGCCGATGCTGCAAGAGGACACATGGGGATCTTAAGGGTGGCATCCTTCCCTGGCAGCTGGGGCTTCACCGATGTATTGCCCTGGGTTGTCATTAGGGTTTCCTCTTTTGCATGGGACAATTATAAGTGGATCTAGCGTCCTCTTGAATTGTTATATTCTTGCTGGAGCTGAAAGGCAGGAGGAAACCCTGGTTTCCACCCCACCTCATAGCGCACGTGAACAAAGCTCCATTTCTCCCTGCCTCTGCCCTGCTTATTTATGTGAGAATAATTCTCCCTGTCCTGCTTATGTCTTGCCAATATCCCTTTCCCTACGACACATAACATGGGGTTTCACTGCCTTGTCACAGAGGTAAAGCTGATTTCCCACCTCCTTGGGGAGGCTGCGAGAGGTGGTGTTTTACAAGGGCTGGCTGGGGGTGCACGAGGGTGCTACCTCTTGCTCTGGGAAGAGCTGGATGCCTCTTGCTTTCAGAATGGACCATTTCATCCTGGTGTTTCAAGGGGCTCTTCAAGTTTAGGCAGATGTGGAGATGACTTTTCCTTGCCTCTGGGAATTTTGGGAAGGATGCTGGGTTTCCAGCAGGCTCCCAGAAGCAGAGTAGGTGGCAAGCTTCATTGAGGGGTCTATGGGGGAGGTGAAAAGCTGTTTATCAACTGCGCTGTGACTTCATTGCTTGCAGACCACTAAAGACATTTTGGACCTAACCTTTGCTTCCACCCCAAAACTGGAGAGGATCCCACCGGCAAGACTGTGATGGACCCTCAAGCCCCTGCCCGGCCGCCCCAGCCCTGGGAGAGGCAGGCAGCCCGGGGGGCATGGGGAGAGGCGCGCCATGGCCCCTCACCGCAGCCCAGGAGAGGGGGTCTCCGCACAGGGCCCCGGCCTCGGCCCGGCTCGTGGGATGGGGGTCACCCCCCTGGCCACCCACCCCACAGGGATGCTGGCAGGCTGGCTGCCT
Source organism: Psittacula echo (assembly GCF_963264785.1). Taxonomy (NCBI): domain Eukaryota; kingdom Metazoa; phylum Chordata; class Aves; order Psittaciformes; family Psittacidae; genus Psittacula; species Psittacula echo. The sequence goes on from NC_137740.1 coordinate 23,520,170, forward strand.
GGGCTGAGCGCTATGAAAGCAGCTACCCCAGCAGGCCCTACTCCAGGTGAGAGCTGCACAACTCAGCAATGTTCCTGCTGAGCTCCCTTCCTATTCTAAACCTTCTTACAATGAGATGTGGCCATTTTATCGCTAAAATGTGGGGGCTTGTGATATGGGTCCTGCCCTTGGAACTGCACAGGCAACACAGAGAGCAGCCTTGAGGAGGCAATGTGTGAGTAGGTGATGTCTAGCTATTGAGGAGCTGGTGACTTCTATATTTAAGGCTGGATAGTAGTTGCAGCTCTGATTTCTTCCTACAGCTGTGACTTCCGTTGTTGCAGTTTTACAGGCTTCATCTCAGTCCCGAGGTGCATTTTCTTGAAGGTTTGATTAAATAAATTTCATTTTTACGAAGCACAAGGTGAACAATAAAAATATAAATGGTATATAGGAGCTAAAGGCAGCTTGCAAGCTCAGCTGCTGAAACAGCGGAGGACGGAAGGATAAAATGTGGGTTAGATGATGCTCTCAGTGCTGAGAAATGGCTTTGAGTGCTCCAGCAAATTTGGGATGATTTGCCTGAGTTATTGCCCTCAGTGAGTTACGGTGCAGATATGCAGGGTTTTGCGCTGAGGTTGTATGATACTCACACTGGGAAGTGGAGTGTTGCATGGGGCTCACCAGATCGCTGTCGGTTGTGAAAGACCTAAGGTATGTGAGTGCTGAGTGGCTTGGGCTGGGCTCCAGTGCAGAGGGAGTCCTGCTGGGTTGTGCAACGAACATGGTGGCTCCAGAGCTTGGCAGAGAAGGTGCTTTTGGGGGATGTCTCCTAAAATATGGGTGACAGCTGATCCCCATGACAAGTCCACACCATTGAGCTGAAAGTGAGCATCACCTCAAACTGCAGTGCACAGCTTTCTTATGGAGCGTGATGGGAGAGTATCTAAATCTTCTGCTGCTCCTTCCAGGAAGGATGCTGGACCAGTTTCTGCTGCTGAGTAGAGTACCTGGGCAGGGGACCCTGCTGTATTTCCATCACATTTTCTGCCTCAAAAGTCTAGTTCTAATCCTAAATGTTTTCTAGAGCCTGCAATGGTGCCCTTTCTTTCTCAGAGTAAGCATGCTGTGTTGTGTTTCAGGCAAGGATATGAAGACCCTCACTGGCAGTATCCAGCAGCCAGCTATGGGGATGATTACACCTACCAAAGCTACCATTGGCAGCCAGTGGCCTGGCAGAGTGACAGAGGTAGGGGATTATCCTTTGGGTCTGCAGATGAAGGCAGCTTGTTGCAGAAGAGGCGGCAATGCTTTCTCCAGAATGGGCAGTTCTTCCAGGGCTTGCACCTCTCCAGGGCTTTCCTCTGCCCACACTACTGGATCATTGGTGCTGTTCTCCCCATGCAGCACTGCCCTCAGTTTGCATTTGGGAAATGTGAGCAGGAACTGGGTGCACTCAAGGGGGTGTTTGATCCTGATCTCCATGGTTAAAACCCTGTGTCATTCCTGGTTCCAGGCTGAACTCAGTGCTGATGGTGCTTTGTGATCATGGTGTCTAAGGCCTCATTTTTGCTCTTTCTGGAGCTTCTGGGCTAAAGAAAAGGGAAGAGAGGAAAGAGGAAAGGACATCCATGCTGTGTTGGCAAATGCGTACAAGGCTTTATCATACCTCCAATGTGTTGGGCTAATTTGGAAGCAAATGGGGTGTGCACGGCAAATTGCCTGACTCATTACTTTTCTTTTGCAATTTCATTATGGCTCGCGGCTCTGGATGGGCAACGCTAAATCTTGATTCCCTCTCTAGACCTGAGACAGGGGGAGCGTTATGGCAAGAGTACCAATTACCAGGACCAGCACTACTACAAGGGTTACCACCCCAACCTGGCCGCAAGCTCCTTGGGGCCAGACAGGTAAAAGGGTGGGCAGTCTGAGCATCTCCTGGCACAACAGCCTGCTGCAAAATCACCAGGTCTGTGACTGGTCACAAAACCTCTGACCTTCAGAGTTTCTCCTTTTGCCTGCCTGCAGGAAGCAGACCTGCGACTCCTATGACGAGAGCTACACCTTGGCTGCCAGGAAGGAGAGGGCAGGGGGAGAAACCCACAGCGGTGATTTGGGGGAGGCTGGTGGCCAGCCCCAAGAGGTAACCTCAAGATGGGTAGGGGTGGATGGCAAAGCACTTGGGGATCTCAAAGAGATTTTTGGGAGCAATCCATGTGTCCCTCCTTCAGCTGGGAAAGAAGCTGAGGAGAAAAGGGCTGCTTTGCTATATCGCACTCATTGCCTAACAATCTCTGGGGATTATTGTCATGGGTTTTTGGCATTTGTGAACTCTCCATATGCTGGGCTGTTGCTCCACCAGGCACGGCATTGTACACCACTCCCGCACATGTCCGAGAGCAGGACAGAAATCCAGGCTTGGTGGGATGCTCTTCTGCATCCTTCCTAGGTAGCTGCAAGCTGTGTATCATTGCTGGCTCTGTCCACCAAGTCCTCCTCCATCACACTTACGTCCTGAGCACTGTTTTGCCAAGAGTGAATGAAGAAGCCAAAGCAGAGGTGCTGTGGTTTTGCTCCTGGGCAATACTTTGTGAGTTCCCAAGCCCCATCTGCTGGCTGTCTTTAGAAGTCTGTGCTACGGCTAGGAAAGCTATTGGGCTAGATTGGTGGCTCATGTCAGGTATTATAAAAGCCATTGGGTATGGTCAGGGAAAGTGCTATGATGAACCTAAGATCCTGAAGGGTGTGACCTGCTCAGATGGGAACTGGCTGTGCTGTGCTTCTCCCGCTGGGCACTTCCATGGAGCAGCAGAGCCTGTCCCACTGCTCTGGGAGCAGAAAAGCAGCGGTGTCCCCAGTTTCTCAGCCAGGTTTGTGTTTTCTCCTTCCCTTGCAGCCATCAGACCAGCCCAGCCTGCTCCTGCAGTATCGTGAGTCAGGGCTCAGCTCCAGTGGCTATGAGCTCAGCCAGTACATCCATGATGGTGCTGACCACTATGACCCTGCTCTTTCAGGGACCTGGGGCCTGGCACAAGAAGGTGAGGTGTGATGGGCCCTGGCCCCCTCTGACAACGGGGGAGCAAAGAAATAAATGGCTGGCATTAGGCAGCTTGGTCCTTCTCTGGAGGATGTTGTGCAGGCACAAGCCATGACTTCAGGGCTGCAGGGCAGGTCCGTTGTCCAGTGGCGCTTCCATGGTAGGTGCAGGAGCTGCCATGCATGCCTCCTGCTTTAGAGGACAGTTCTAGCATGCGGGTAGTCAGTGGAGGGTCACTTAATTTGGTGTACTAGGTTGGGACCTGGTTACATCCTTCATAGTGGAGATGGTATGGGGTCAGGGTGAGGGGACTCAGAGTGGCCTGTGTGTCATTGCAGGGAGGCCCTTGGTGTCCACCTCAGCCCCAGTGGTACCCCTCAAGTTCTCAGTGCCACACGCGGTGGTGTGCTTTGGAGCCAGAGGCCAGCTGGTGCTGGTGTGTCCCCACCACCCTGCCAAGGGGCAGCTAGCCCTTGTTGAGCTACACAGCCTGGAGGTATGTCACAGCCTGCCACCCCAAACTGTCCTCTGTCCCCTTGCTGGAGTGACTCCATTCACCTTGAGGGGTGCAAACACTGTTCTCACCCAAACAGCCTCCATAGCAACCTTCTCATCCCCTGCAGTCATCTTCTCTCCAGCCCACATGAAGGCCCTGCATTGTGTTAGCCTGTGCCTGAGCATTGCTTTCAGCCTTTGGGTCCTGCATCCTGCTCTTTCAGTTCTGTAACCCTTGTCATCTGTGACCTGTTCACAGTGAGGTACAGATATGGTCTATACCTCTTTGAAGGATAATTCTACTCATCTTTCTGAGGTGCTTCAATACAGAAGCCATACCCATACCCTCAGTCTCCTATTTTGCCCCCCAAGGAGGACAGATGCCATCCAATAGGCATTTTTTCCTGGACCTTAGCACTTGGGTCCATGTGATGGTTTAGAGTCTATGCTTTGGGGTTATCTTAGAACAGCACAGAGAGTGGGTTCACCAGCACTGTTGAATCTTGGTGCAAGCATTGAGTTTCAGCTAGCCCAGCTGTGCTTGGTCAGATTGCTGAAGTCCAGCTGCTGAATTTGCTCTTGTGTTATAGGTTGTCCTTTATGGCACAAAAGAGCTGGAGGAACTACAGGCCTTCCCGGGGCCCCTGGTCAGGTATGCTGCATAGGCAAGTCCAGGAGCTGTGGCTTCCAGGCTGTGCTGGCATGGCTGGCCTGGAAGCATCTCTCCTGTGTGAGGAGACAGGAGCTCAAGGCAGGCTTTAAGGTCCCCGTGATACCGAGATATCTGCAAAGGCCAAGACTAGGTTCAGACTGGAGCCCAGTCCCTTTGCTGTGGTGTAGGTTGGTTTGGACTGTGGGAGATGGGGGTGGTTTTGAATATTCAGAGTGTGGGCTCAGTGTGGTTTGTATGTCTGATCTTATTTTTTACTCATGTCCCAGAAAACTGATTTTTGGGAGATTTCTTTGGATGTCTAAAGCTCTGGGTCAGGCTGTGATTTAGTTTTTCCTAAAGTTTTTGTCCCCCAGGACTGTTGAACACAGCAGGTGCAGACCCAGTATGCATCCTCATCCAGTGTGAGCCTGGGGATGAATCATGGTGTGTTGCATCAGGTTGTCTCTGTACTGTACTGGTTACACAGTGTGTGTTCTGGCCACTCAACCAAAGAAGGGAGAGAAAAGGAGTGTGCAGAAGGAGGAAAACCATTTACTGAGCTAAAAAGCTGCTTATGCCCAGAAGCTGGGTACAAGACCTAGAGGCTACCATTTGTGCCAAATGGGATTTGGGGAATCTCTATATGATATTTTGGTGTGATTGAGTCAGGATCAGCATCTCAATCCCCAGTCCCTCTACCCTGGCTTATCTCAGCCACCCTTTCTTTCCAATGGTCTGTTTATTTTATTGTAAGAGAGCAGTTCTGCCTGGCTTGCACATAGCTTAAAGGTTTCTGCTTCTCTTTCATAACCAAAGGGATTATATGGTCACAAGCATGTCTTTCTCCCTACACTATGCCAGTTAAATAAAAGATACTGCCTGTATGTGTGCCTGCTCCTGCAGCCTTGGGCATCAATGGCTGTAACGGCAACATAGCAAAGCAGAACTGAGGTTCTTTGTAGATGGATGGATGAAAACATCAGGAGGGCAGAGAGAGGGTTTGAGATGCACTCTGCATCCCTGAAACAGAAGTCTACAGAGTCATAATTATTATAACATTTAAATATTTTTGAGCTTGGTGTGGCCAATGTGGTGTGTGGTCATTGGCACTGGAGATCTCCATCTGTCACTTTGAATCTTTGGCATCCCCATTAGTGAACCTGGGGACATGTTGAGTCTCACGTCCTAGATTGCTATGCCCTAGGTTTCTTTTGATGCCTCTCTTTGCTGCTGTAGGGAAGATCTGCACAAGGTGGATGTGATGACATTTTGCCAGCAGAAGATAGCCACAAGCTGTGATCTCTCAACACAGAGAGGCAGAGATTCATGTCTTCTCTGGAAACTTCTGGTCCTTCTCTGCAGGCAGAACGGGGTAGGTATCCCATGGAAGGGGCTGACACTTTTGATCTTAGAGGTGAGACGAGTTATACCCCCTAGATACCTCTTGATCCAGTTGCTATTTTTAGGGGGGATGTACTTTAAAACCCACCCAATCCCATAGTACAGTCAATCAGTTTGATACTGCCTGGATAGTTGGAGCAAACCCTTCTCTGCGATTGCTTTTCATCCTTGTGAACTACCAACAACCCAATGCTATAGCAGCTGTGAGAAAGACTGCTGCTACCTTCATTGAGGAGCCAGTGCTTATGCTTGAAAGGGTATTATTCCCTTAACCCAATGAAATCCACCCAATCTAATCTGTGGCTTCAGAGCAAGTCTTGTGAATGTCTTGCTAGTTGTGCTGAATCTTTTGCCCTCCGAAAGTGTGTGCTGGTGGCCAGGGCTGGTCTTGTTAGGGAGATGTGCTAGGATGAGGGTACAAATGTAAGGGTGTCGGACTGGAACTGCCATCAGCCTTTACTCATGGGGCAGTCTCACTCCTCCCCTTCCGTTTTGCAGTCCACGGTGGGCTCAGACACAGCTGAGTTGCTGATGCAAGACTGCAGACTCCAGAAGTACAAGAGGCAAAACCCTGCGGCAAACCTGATAGGCCTGACAGATGACGAATGGATGTCGCGTCAGACAGGGACACTGGACCTCATCACAGGGGACATCCCTCCCGTTGTGGAGACACAGGCACAAATAGTGGAGAAGTTCACCAAGCTCCTCTACTATGGCAGGAAGAAAGTAAGTGGTGAGTGGGATCCAGGACACAAGGCTTTTTTGCTTGGTCCTTTTGTCCTTATCAGACAGGTTTTAAAGGGAAGGCTGGTGAAGAGGTGTCTTGTGGTTGTGGGATCAACCCTTCAAGTTGTGTTTGTACAACAGGGCTTATGACACTGATTTCTCTACCATTGGGAGTTGGGATGGGGCCTTAAATGAAGACAAGATGTAGAGACTTTTACCAGCACTGTGGGTTTAGTTGCAGCTATGTGATCTCAAGGGGTATCAAAGGCCACAGAGAGAGAGGGGGGATGGACGCATCACTATCACTGATGACACTGATAGTTAACAGGCAGCACAGACCTGGAAATCCAGTAAAGACAATACTGCTATGAAGGTCCCACTTCTTGCTGTGGTTAAAAGATAAAGGGGGTTTAGTGAACTCAGAAGAGTTTTTCTGAGGGTACTAGTTAAAGCCAGAGCAGTTATTGGAGCTCTTTTCTGAGCTGAGTGAGCAGCAGAGGAAGGCAGGGGAGCAGAGTTAGTGCAATCCCGTTTTTGTTTCTACTTTGTCTGCAGGATGCTCTAGTCTGGGCCATGAGAAACCATCTTTGGGGACATGCCCTCTTCCTCTCCAGCAAGATGGACCCTCGGACCTACAGCTGGGTGCTGTCTGGGTAAGCTGGACAAGCTAAAGTAAGGTACAATGCTCTGTGACTCACTTTGCCAAATCTGTTGTCCCTCTGGGTACCTTTAGCCTCAGTGCACTGAACTAAAAAAATCACTGATTTCAGTTGACCTTTTCAGAGTGGGGCAAAGTGGGGACAGGGCATTCATTTTGATGGGTTTCCTAATGGATGGGAGAAACCAAGTGGGAGCTGGAAAGCAGAAGGAAAGGCATTTCCTGGAGATGTAGGGTGGATTTATTCTGAGTCTTTGGCTTTGCCCTTGCTGCTCTAGTAAAAGCCATTGGGATAAGGAGAGCAGAGACACCTTCACCATGATCCAGCCTAGTCTGAGCTGTTCGTCCCACTCGTACAAATGTTTTCTGGTGGAATTAATGTACTTAGTCTGGATCGGGTTGATCCCTTCAGGGAGAGTTAAGCAGACATTTTCTGTCTTGTGCAAACTGGATCCTTATACGGAGGTTTTATCCAGTGTTGCCCTGGGGACTTGCCTGCTCTGAAGGTAATGCAGATAATCAGCTTGATGGGCTGTTGATCCTTTCCCCCTTCTCCAGGAAGCCCCTCAGGACACTGCTTTCCTGGGGCATTTGGAACATGCCCTTGGAGGTGAATGACAGTTTGGGGTCCCAGCACAGCAGCCCTATCTCTTTTGTCTCCTCACAGGTTCACCAGCACGCTGGTCACCAATGACCCCCTGCAGACCCTCTTCCAGCTCATGTCAGGAAGAATTCCTCAGGCAGCGCTGGTCTGTGAGCAAAAGGCTGCCCCCAGCCTGTGTACCCCTGTGCTGTGACCTGCCTGTGACATCCACCTTGTGGTGACCATCTCTGTTCACCTTCACTCCCCTCTTGTTTCCCTCCAGTGCTGTGGAGATGGCACGTGGGGAGACTGGAGGCCTCACTTGGCTGTGCTGTTGTCCAACAAGGTTGGAGACACGGAGCTGAACCACCGAGCCATCATCACCATGGGAGACACTTTGGGTGAGTTGTGAGCAGTTATGTTCCTGCTGTCTTGTGACAGTGGGGGGGCACCTGCAATGTTGCTGTGCACGTCCATGCTGGCATGGATGCGCATTGGTGCCAAGATGAAGTGTGCATACCTGTACCTGTGCAGTAGCAGGGATGAGGTGTTGATGGATCCCACTGCCCCTGGCAGATAGGTCAGGCTCAGGTATATCCATTAACTGCTCTTTTGGAGATCACTGGAATTGCTGGATCTGGGGAAGGCATATGTAACTGCAGGGACTGAGATGTGCTCCTGGTGGTGGGAACTCTCAAGGATTTCATACTAATAATGACGCCCTGCAGAGTTGAAGCTGGAGCTGGTTCCTGGTCAGGCTCCCCTGGTTCTATCACTGAAATGAAACTCCTCCTAGGTGCAGAAACCAGCAATTAGGGAATACAGATGAAAAGCAGGCAGAAGGGAGGGATCCAGGTCTGCCTGAACAGAGAAGAAAAGTGGGATGATTGGGATTGGGTTTTCAGTGAGCTTGGGGGCCTGAAAGCAATGCTAACCACACGGTGACCTCTCAGGACTAAGTGTTTGTCTTTTCATCTCCCATCCAGCTGGCAAGGGATCAGTTGAAGCAGCTCATTTCTGCTACCTGATGGCAGATATTCCCTTTGGTTACTTCGGGGTGAAGGCAGACAGCATGGTTCTGCTGGGCAGCAGCCACCGGTGAGTGAGCCAGGAGGCAGTGCTTTCACCCAAGAGACATGTCCCACCTTCTCCCCATCCCCGGGACCTCACTTCTATGCAAAACCAATCCCTGTTTGTGGGTTTACTGCTCTTAATGTGAACTTTGCTCTGGGCTTCTTCAGCTGCAGGCTGGCACAAATGGAGGAGCTGTGAATCTGTTTGTGGGGCTGCCTGGGGAGAGAGCTCTGCTTCTGCTTGTTGAACCTGCCCTTTTCCTCTGCAGGCAGGGGTTTGCCCAGTTTGTCAGAATGGAGGCCATCCAGCGGACGGAAATCTTTGAGTACTGCCAGCGGCTACGGCAGCCTGAATCCTTCCTGCTCCCCTTCCAGGTAGTGGAGATTCACAAACACATCTGGTGCAGCAGCTCAGACCTGCCCCAAAACATGCATCCATCCCTCTGAAGCCAGGGATTCAGGCTGCTTTTCAAGGCTTGTCTTCTTGCTGGTGCCCTGGCCAAGGGGTTCCTCCAGAATTTAGGTCATGGTGTGTTTGAACAGTGCTTGCTCAGGTCTGGTTGCTTTCCTGCCCTCTGGGGTAATGGATAGGCCTTTCCTGTTGCAAATAAGTCTGCTGCTATCTCAGGCACTGCACAGATCGGGCAAGTAAACGAAGATGGCGGGCTGGTGTCTTTTCCCCACTGCCCATTTGCTGGCTCTGGGCTGGGCTGGCCTTGTGACAGTGCTGTGATTTGGGGAGCTGGATAAGGCTGGATGGCCCCATCAGAATGCCAAGTTGCAGATGACCTCTGGGTGATGAGAACTGTGATGCTGAGTCATGTTGGGATGATGTGCCATGGCAGAGGGTGCCCATGCCTGTGAGCATCTCCTTGCCCTCATATATCCGTTCTGTTTCCCTCTCAAAAGGTATACAAGCTCCTCTATGCCTCTCTTTTGGCTGACTATGGGCTCCCAGCCCAGGCCCTGCAATACTGTGAACAGATTGCCACCGTTCTCCTAAGCCAGGATCCAGCCAGCCACCCTGTCCTGGCCCAGCAAGTGATGAAAGTGAGTCTTGTACCCCTCTGCATTCTTGGCAGGATATGATACCTATTCAGGACCTGGTGTGGTGGGAAGCATCCTTGGAGTTTCCCATGGTTGGGAGTGCTTGGCAGCTCTGAGCAGCCCCCCATGGTTAGCTGTGTATGGAATACAGCAAGGTCAACACCTCCATGGTGTCTCTCATACCTATGGATCTGGGATAGAAACAAAGGAATTGTGTTGACTGCCAAGTAGGAGCGGAGTTATTTGGAAGCAAAGGAAGTTTTGTATTCTGGAGAGGCTTTTTGAACTTATAAATGGCACAGACTTGAGAAGCTGAATTGCGAGTGCTTCACATTTCCCCTCTAGCATCATCCCACAATTCCACTTACCTGCCAGGGGCTCTTTTGGGTTCACAGTGAATAGAAGCATGTCCCAGCTTGTAGCACTGAGCCCAGCTCTTCTGCTTCATGAGCAGGGTGCTGGGGCAGGGAGGGGTGAAGCAAAGTGTCCCAGCTTTCCCTGAGCAGGTTGGGCTCCCAGGGGAGCAGGTCTGCCTGCTCCATGCATATCACCAGGGCAGTGCTGAGGCTGCTTGGAGCCTTTCTCTGTCAGGAAGGGGAAAAAAGCCATGATGCTGTGAGATAAGGGGCAGCAAGGATGCCCTTCTGAAGCAGGTGCTGCAGAAATCGCCCAAAGCTTGCCTCACACAGCCCCCTTACCACTGAAACCTATTTACTGCCTAACAGCCTCTTGGATCTGCTGTTCTGCTGGGGATAATGCTTCTCCTGGGAGAAAACACTTTCATCTGAAAAACTAGTGCATTCGTAGATGCTTTTGTCTTTGATGTTTTAGACTGTGTTACAAATTATGATACACATTAGTGTTTGATTAAGACTTCCCCTCTTTTGAAGCTGGGGACGATATACAACCAGGTGCTGGTTCATTAATATTGGATCAAAGTGCACATTAGCTTTTGGGTTAAACATTCCCCCCGTTTAGGAGTAATCATGCTTATAATTTCCTCTTTCCTGCAATTGATTTAGGATGAATGCATGTGTGTTTGCAAAGAGATGGGAGAGTGGATCTCTAGGTAGTGCAAGCTCCTGGCTGTGTGCTGGGTTACTCTGTTTTCTGTGGCCAGTCTCTGTTTCAAGCTGGGCACTGACTGTGTGGGTCATATCTTGCTGTAACCTTCTGGAACTGGGAAGTGTTTTGTGCTGGTTTGGACTTTATTTTAAAAACTTTGGGAATAGGAACATGTGGCTGCCTTAAATCAAAGCATAGAAGGTAAATGAGTGCGAGGGAGCTTGATAAACACCAAAAAAGTGGGTTGATACCAGTAAGACAAAATTCAGTAAAGGCTCAGAAGAAGAGCAGTGCTTTAAGTGTCATCTACCCTCATCCAGCTGTCTTAAACTGCACCCTTATCTAAGCAATTTCTCCAGACTGGGATTTAGCTCTGCAGGGAGCCCTCCATTTCACCCTGGGCTGGTGGGATGGGTCACCCCAGAAGAGCTTCTTGCTGCATTGACAATAGCTGCTGGAGCCCCATGTCATTGAGATGGCTGAAGCCACGGCAGCACAGGCCCCTCTCCTGCAGGAGAAATAAAACATGCAGCAGCAATACTGCAGAGAGGAACCTGGGGGAGATAGTGGAGCATGGAAAAAATACTGAGCAGCAACATAACAGGATGCTGTTGCAAAAAAAGAAAAAAACCCAATGTTATATTAATGTTTTGGGCTATGAGAACAAGTACGGCATGTGTGAGACAACGATGCGATAATCCCCCCATGCTCAGGTCTCAGGGGTCTTGGCTGGGCACAGTGGCCCAGCTGGGATGCTGCATTGGGAGACAGGGCCAAACTGGAGCAAGTGTGGAAGAGAAGAGCAGGTTGGTAAGAGACTGAGGGGAAAGTGACCTCTGAAGAGGCCACGAGGTTGTTTTTTATAGGCAAGATCTGCTGGGGGAGGATGGGGAATGTGATGACAGCCCTCTGGCACGCAGCGGGCTGTTTTTCAGGGGGTGGTGCCTGACTGTACCCACAGCTTCCATGGGAGCAGGAACAGAGAGGCTTAATTTGCAGCAGGGAAGATTTCCCGTAGATACTAAGAAAAATACCCTTTAGCTGTGAGGATGTTAAGGCTCAGGACAGTCCTGGGAGGCTGTGAAATCTTCCCCTTGGAGATCTGCAAGTGCAAATCAGACAAACACAGGCACACAGGATTTTCTTGTGCGTTGGCAGATGGATGAGGTAACCTCAGGTGTCTCCTGTCCCTGCATTTGTGTCTCCTGTGTGGTTGCTAGTGATGGTAATGCTTGTTGCAAGGTTGAGAGAGGAAATAGCCAGGTGAGCCCTTGCTGAAACTTTACCAGTTCCCGTCCATGCTCACAGGGTGGGTAAGGGGTTGATGCAGAGCCCTGGGAGCTGGTCTGTTTCCGAGGCTCATGGTGGGGGTATCCTGCAAACCTGCCTGAGGCTCAGGCTGGCTGTCAGGGGCCCGAAAGGTGGTCCTTTTCCTTGGAGGAGAAAAGGATGATAACAATAACCTGCCTCTCTGATGTGATGTGAAGAGCATCTTTAGCATTCTGACATCTTTGTGGAGGTGTCTGAGGTAGCCCTGCTGGGAGGTTTGTCTGCTACAGCAGCTCTCTGTAGCAATGCAGGAGAGGGAATAAATCTTGCAGAAGAGGCTAGTGTTACTTTTACCCCCATACTATGAAGTGTGGCTCTGGTGCTGTTTTCCCCTGGGCCTGTGTGCTCAAGCATGTGCAATTGCTGCAAGGGTCGGTCTCTTCCCTGTGGAGTTGAAATGCATGATGAGTGTCATTGCCCTCCTGGCTCTGCAGCTGGCCGAGCGACTGAAGCTCTCTGACCCTCTGCTCCTGGAGATGCCAGAGCAGGACCAGATGCTGGAGCCCGACTGGCTGGTACAGCTCCGAGATTGCTGCCGGGAGTGGGAGGTAAGGAGGAGAGGGGATGCTGTGGGGCAGCCAGTCTGTGTTGTAGTTTGTCTGCGGGAGCATCCTCCTCCTCGGCCCTGAATCAAGGGGATGGGTATGGAAGTTTGACGTCTGTTGCTGCCCAGGTGCCTTTCTCCATGGCTTGTGAGCTCAGAGATGTGGCCTCTGCTATGGGACCTGCAACTTCAGCAGGACCAGGGGGATGCAGCACGTGCGGGGGTGGGCAGTGAGGGCTGCAGAGTTTTCATGGGGCAAAGCACACCTTTTCTTGGCTCAGGAAGGGCAGTTGGGCTGGTGGGTGAATGATGAGATCCTTGTAGTGAGGATGTTGCAGATGACACTGGTGGGGCATAACCTTGCAGGTGTGTTTTTTTGGTCTGGTTCTCGGATTAATGCTCTTGGTTCAGGTTTCTTGTTTGCTGTTGGTTTTGTGCCCTTTTCTGTCTCCAGTTTCAATCGTGCTGGCTCTCAGCAGGGTAGCAGTGCAGCCCCCTTCACTTGCTGGTAAAGATCTGTGATCATGCTGGCAGGGGTCTCACCTGTAACCTGGGCTCCTGCAACCTGGGGTGGGTCATAAGCCCCAGACTCACAACCATCATGCTTTCCTTTATATTGGCTTTGTGGTTTCCTTAGTCTGACCTGTGCCATCTTTTTTTCTATCTGTTTTATCATGTTTTCCCTGACTCCTTGCAGGTGGAAGATGACCTCCCACTGGACGTGTCACCCACTCAGCCAGGGCTCTCCTGTGCTGCTGCAATGATGGCAGGTAAAGAAAATGAAGCAGCAGGTTGCAGTCACCACACTGTGCTTCTCTGCATGTGGAGTTATACTGCCATGGCCTGGGAGGCAGCTCCCTGCTCCCTGGAGCATTTCTCAGCAGCTACAGCTACTCCTTCCTCCTTACATCCCCCAGGACTCCAAATTTTGCTCCTGCCTGGATGCATCCTTGCAGTGTGGGGCTGCCAGGGATGGGCTGCAAATAGAGGGGTTGATGCGTGTGCCCTCCATATAAAGTATGAGTAATTAGGCATGATTCCTCCAGCTTCAGGAGTCCCTGCTGGTGCCGTGAGAGGAGAAGGGGGGCTGGAGGTGGGCAGCATTCAGCATGTGCCTGCTGGCTGAGCCCCGGGGGAGGCAGCCTTGTTCCCAGGCAGTCCTCTGAGGATGCAAATTGGAGCTGAACTAAGGGGATTTCACACTTGCAGAGTGAAAGGTTTGGGAAGGAGCTCGTCCTTTTGTGTGCCGGGCTGCAGCATGCCTGCTGGTGAAGCTGCTGCATTTCCCCTTCCCTTTTCATCCCTTTGCCTTGCCTCTTGGTTCACCCCAAGAATCCAGTCCAATCACAGTCCACCCAGAGGGTCAAGAGACATCAAGATCAAGGACATGAGCTTCCCCTGGGTGGCTGTCAAGGAAAGGGCTGGAGAGCTTTCCTTTCCTAGCTGGGCAGGCAGCACATCCATGGGTTTGTCCCATCAAGGAGAAGTTCAGGGGCTGGTGACCCATTGGTGTTGCTTCACAGTCACTTCTATCAGCAGGACACCCCAGCACAGCCCCACTGCTCCTCACTGCTGCTCAGATACAGCTTTCTGCTGGGAACACTGGCACCAATGGGTGAAGAAAGGCTGTTGCAGACAGGATAAAACATGACAAAAATCCTCCAAGCCATTTCTTCCTATCAGCTTTCCCTGCTGCTTCCAAATTCTTCTTCAAAGAGCTCTCCCAGGCAGTAAAAGGGATCATCAATCCTGATTGCCTTCTGCTGCTATCAAAGGCTGAGGCTATGATCATCCTTCCCGGGAAAAAAGTCACAGATATGATGGGATGGCTTCTCTGAGGGACCAGATCTGCTTTATGTGGTATCTGCAGCTTGCTCTCCTAATGTTTTGTCCTTTTGTTCATTGAGAAGGCCATCCAGAGTCACCATCTGGGGGAACTGAATGCAGAGAAAGCTGACTTGGTACTGAATTCATCCATCTTGGAAAGACAAAGCCCAAAACAAGGTGCTAAGTTGAGATCTGTGTGGGCACAGTAACCTCCCCCTCCATCCTTACAGCCTGGGTTGGCCTCTGACTTTCTCTGGCTGAGCTTGCCAGGTAGTGTGGAGTTGAGCATCCATCCTCCTCCCTGTGGATCTCGAGCATCTCCAGGCTGTGAGGGTGTGAAGCCAATCCTGAGCAGGCTGGAGGCAATGCCAGCAGGCAAAGCAAAGGGTTTCGTAGCACCATATCCAAGAGGTGTCATTAGTCTGTTTCCAGGCTCAGACCTACGGGATCTGGGTCCTGCCTGGCCATATTCCATGGTGATAGAAGAGAAACTTTCCAGTGCCCAGCATGTTTCTGGCTGGACACTGCAGAGCTGGAACAAGTGGGACACAAACCTGGGACCGACAGCAGTGTGCTGCCTGCACTGTGACTAACACCAGGCAGAGTAACGTGTGTGTTAAATAAAACAAGCCCCACTTGCTCAACCTACCTTTCAAACAAAAAACCTCCAACCAACCCAACTCTGAATAAATCTGCCCAAAGCAAGGAACTCATCCGTGGTTGCGCCTGTGGAGCAGGAATGAAGGCTTCCTGATGAATTTTCTTTTCTACTTGGTGTGTGCAGCAGGAGTGGACGGAAAGGCTTGGAGGCTCCTTTGAAGCTCTGGCACATGCTGCTTGTGCTTAGTTTCTTTGCTTCCATAACATTCCCCTTCTAAGTTCATTTGCAACATCAGGCATGTTCCCAGGAGGTCGCAGCTCTTCGCCCCAGCCCTGTCTTTCACAGCCCACCTTACCTGACACCTCTGAAGGGTCCCTGCTGCTGTGTGGAGCCCTACCTCATCCCTCACCCTCTTATGGTCCCTGCAGTCCCTCCTCACCTTCCTGACTCCTGCTGATGTATAAGGAAAAAGGAGAGAATTCTGTCCAATGACCCAATGAAATTATAAACTCTGGAGTAAACACTTTTTGCAGATGAAGAGCCTGGCCATGAGCTTCCCCAGAGCAAAGGCTACCAGCGTGACCAGTACCAGCCTATGCCACCCCAGGGATCCAGCTCCCAAGAGGATGTGTCCCTCTGCCCTTTGGCACCTGTTCAGGACACAGCATCACCACTGCTCAGCACTGGGCAGGAGCTGCAGCCCCCAGTGCTTGACCCAGGGACAGCCACCCCTCTGGGAGCTGTTTTTGCTGAGCCCCCTCTACAGGCACTGCCACCAGCAGGTAAGAGCTCCAGCCTTGTTTCTCTGTGCAAATGCCTGCTCCAGTTAGCAGCAGGGGCATGGCATGTCCCCCAGGGATGTGTGATCCCTTATGGCACGTGTGTCACTTCAGCTGCTGCTCCCTGCTAGTGCTGCCTTCACCCAGCACCTCATTTCCCTCCAACCTTGTCTCAGATGGGAGGCCATGCTTGCCCCAGTGCTGTGCATGCAAACCAAGTCCAGCAGTGCTGACCACCCTGGGCAGGTGGGCCTTCATTTTTAGGACATCTTGCCCAGAACAGCAAGGAGGACACCTCTGAGTTGTTGGCAGTGCTGCTGCTTCCCTGCTGGATGGAAAACCAGCTTCGAATTCAGCAGCCCAAGCCAGGTTTGAGATGCACTGGTGCACCCTTGTGACTTCCTCCCTGGGGCTGACAGGGACCAGAAAGGCCTTTTACATCTCTTGGCCAGGGGAAGCATCTTGGCTACGTAGCCTTGTTCTAGGGTGGGATGATTACAGCACTGAAAATGCCTCTGATAGACATGGCAGGAGCTCTTCTGGTCAAACTCTGACTGTGTCTTTCCCTCTGTTCTACAGGAGAAGCAAGGGAGCCCTGGGGTGCCCTGCTGTCCCCTAAGGGGGTGCAGCCATCCCTCCCAACAGAGCAGGTGAGTCAGAGGAGTCAGGGAGACCATCCCACTGGGAACTCTGGGGGGATTTGGGACTTGCTGGCTTATCCTTCCACTCACTTAACTCTCAAAACTCCCCATCATGGTGCCAGCTGTGTTGTCTGATGGATCAGGGTAGTCCTCTGCAGCCTTCTACCTCTGGGGATGCCTGCTGCACCCTGCTGTGGGTGCTACTTCTCCCCATCTGCTGTGTAAGGGATGCGGAGGTCCCTAGGGATGCTATCTAAGTCTGGCATGGTGGAATCCTGGCAGCACTCTAATAGTGCTTTGGGGTGGCTCCTCTGGGAACACCACATGGCAGCTGCATCTCCAATGCCAGGAGGGGTTAAAGGCAAGGGCTCGAACTGTCTCGGAGAGCTCCACTGTTTCCTTGGAAGATGACAGCCGCCCTTCCTCAGAGAGCGTGTCTGAGGATGCTGCTGAAGAGCTGGCATCAGCAGAGGCAGTGAAGCTGGATGAGGACAAGGTAAGCATGCCAGAGCTGATGTGAAGCCTCATGCTCTGAGCTTGTCTGCCTCTGGTGCTTGGTGTCTGCCCTGCCTCTGGTAGAATAGTGCCTGCTACTGGCAGGTATCTGGGTGGCCATGGCATCCTCCCCTTCTCATCCATTTCCACTGTTTTCCTTTGTGACTATCTCTATTTCCCAGAACTCTGGATTCAGGTGGTTTGGCTGGTTTCGGTCGAAGCCCACCAAGGAAACTTCTCTCAGAGGTGCGTCTGAGACTCCGCCAGACTCCCCCACACTGGAACTGCAGGTAGGAGACAAAAGCCTGTCCAGTCCCTAAGTAACAGGGTACAGCCATGAGGATGGGTGACAAGGCTCCACCATTACCCACTTTGTCCTTGTGCAGGCGGCTGGGCTGTGCCATTGCACTGCTCTTCCTGGCCGTAGCTGCTCTACGTGGGAACAGAGCAAGACTAGGAGCCCTTTTAGCCTGGAAACCAATCCTTCATTAATAATAATTGTAAATTTATAAAACCTTTTTGATCCGGGAGGTCCTCTGAGCACTTGGCAAACTCTGTGGAGATTGCTTGCCCTCCGCTGGAGCAGAAAGCAGCAGCTGCAAGAGGCATGGCTTGGGCAGGTTTTAGGAGCTGAAGGGAAGGAAAACCTCTTTAATTGGAAGCACAGCAGAGAGGGGGAAGCAGCCAAGCATGGTTATCCCAGTCCTGGCTGAGTCCTCAGGGTGACATCCCTGACTGCAGTCCCGGAGCAGAAAATTTTGTGATATTCTTCCAAAACCAGCAGGAGATGAGGAACAGAATATGGCCCATGGACACTGATGGCCCCTTGCACTGTACACAGGCTTGGTGTCCAGCCTCCTGCCTAATTTTCACCTCTCCAGGTGGTTTAGGTTGTGACAGCGGTTGTTTGCCCTGATCCTGTAGCCCCTCCTTAGCTTGGTTGCCTGTAGATCTTGGGGTACCCAATCCTGATGAGTGGTACCCTGAAAATGTGGTGTGGTATCTGGTGCAGAAGTCTTCTCAGCATGCAAGGAGCTTCTGCTTTACATGGGTGGATGTGGTTTCAGGAACAGACATCACCATTTCCATCCGACACCCCTCTTGCAGCTTGGACAACCCCTTCGGCTCAGCCTCCCTCCAGAAACCCTGGTAAATGCCACATGGGTCCCCTTGTCCCTGTCCCTGTCAGCTTTTTAGAAGCTGCTCTTCTTAAGTATTGTAATTATTGCATGTCCCAGCAGGGTTGCAAGGTGAAAATGCTTTTGCTGTTACTCCGCTGTCCATTGAGATGAAAGGATCATGGGAGTCAGCAGGAGAGCAGGTGAGGAGAAGAAAGAGGTATTTGTGTGTGTTGAGGGGGAGGGAAATAGGTGTCCAGGACACTTCTGTCTGTTAATTTTCTTTCCCTTCACCATTTCCAGACTGGGTTCCATGAACATCCACCACCAGTGGGGACAGTCCCCCTGTTCAACCCTCTCCAGGTCTCCCAGGTGAGAGCATCCTTCTGAGGTGTTGCTGGATAGGGTTGAGGGTGACTCCTGGCTTTTTGGGTGATGCAGATTGCAAGCAGTCTGCAATGGGATGGGGATGCAGAGAGGACCAGCCCTGGGTATGAGTTTGACTTATAAGACAATGAACTGAGGGAGGACAGTGACAGCGGGGTGTGTGATGGAGAAGGGAAATGGGGGGGGGTGGGGGGGGTGGTGATGCTTGTGGCCATATCCTGAGGACAGCAGCTCCATGTTTTCAGGTACATCCCTCCCTAACACCATATCTCTCTCTTCCCAGCTCATCACTGCCTCTCGACCTACCCAACCCAGGCTGCTTTCCCAGTGGCGCTACCCCAACCCACTGTGAGACAGAAATAAACAGCAGTGACCATTGTGAACCAAAATGGTGTTTGTGGTTATTTTGAAGGGAGTCTTGGCTGGGTACAGTGGCCCAGCTGGGATGCTGCATTGGGAGACAGGGCCAAACTGGAGCAAGTGTGGAAGAGAAGAGCAGGTTGGTAAGAGACTGAGGGGAAAGTGACCTCTGAAGAGGCCACGAGGTTGTTTTTTATAGGCAAGATCTGCTGGGGGAGGATGGGGAATGTGATGACAGCCCTCTGGCACGCAGCGGGCTGTTTTTCAGGGGGTGGTGCCTGACTGTACCCACAGCTTCCATGGGAGCAGGAACAGAGAGGCTTAATTTGCAGCAGGGAAGATTTCCCGTAGATACTAAGAAAAATACCCTTTAGCTGTGAGGATGTTAAGGCTCAGGACAGTCCTGGGAGGCTGTGAAATCTTCCCCTTGGAGATCTGCAAGTGCAAATCAGACAAACACAGGCACACAGGATTTTCTTGTGCGTTGGCAGATGGATGAGGTAACCTCAGGTGTCTCCTGTCCCTGCATTTGTGTCTCCTGTGTGGTTGCTAGTGATGGTAATGCTTGTTGCAAGGTTGAGAGAGGAAATAGCCAGGTGAGCCCTTGCTGAAACTTTACCAGTTCCCGTCCATGCTCACAGGGTGGGTAAGGGGTTGATGCAGAGCCCTGGGAGCTGGTCTGTTTCCGAGGCTCATGGTGGGGGTATCCTGCAAACCTGCCTGAGGCTCAGGCTGGCTGTCAGGGGCCCGAAAGGTGGTCCTTTTCCTCAGAAAAGGATGGCAATAGCAATCTCTTTTCTGATGTGAAGAGCATTTTTGACACTGGCACTCTGACATGTCTGTGGAGGTGTCTGAGCTATTGAGAGGCCGTGTGGCATGGGATGGGCCAGCACCTCTCTGTGGCAGTGCAGGAGATGGAATAAACCCTACACAATGTTGTCTGGTTGTTTGCCCATCCTCTGCCATCAGTTCTGTGTGTGTTGGGTGGGTTAAAAAGTATGTGGGGCAGAAAAGGGTGTCCGGGGGAGAGTAGTCTGAATTGGGTTGTAGGGCCATGCCCCACCTCACCCATTGGACTCAGGAATTGCCGGCCGTGAGTCTGTCTCAAAGCACCGCGGGGCCATGAGCATCCACCGGGGGTTTCCGGGACCGGTGTCAAGCTCCGCCCCGGACCCTGCTCGGTTTCTCCTGCCCAGGCCGGCCCTCCCGGCGCCCCCCCTTTCTGGTGGCTCACCCGCCCCTCGCGGGCGGGGCTCTGCTAGAGCCGCGGGCGGCCCTTCTCTCAGACCTTCCCCGAGGCGGGGCCGGGGTGACGCGCACCCAGTGCGTGGCCTCGGCGGTGAGCTTCCCCCGGACGCAGCAACCTGCCCCACAGCTACTATATACGCACCAGCGGCAGCATCCGCTTCTAGCTCAGGGTGAGCGCAGCGGTACCCAGCGCGCACCGCGTTGCATGATAATGTACACCCGCCCCTTCGTCGGAGGCGGAGCTGGGGGGTGTTGCCTTGCTGTTTCGCCTTGTGGGAGTTAAACCGTGGCCTGGCGGCTGGGGGCTGCATGCCGCAGGGCTGCGGGGACCGGACCCACCCGTGACAGGCGATGAGGCTGGGGCCCTCCTTGTGATAACGGGTGGAGCCGAGACCTGCTTGCTGCAGGCTGTGGGGCTCGGCCCCCTTGTAATGGGCTGTAGGGCTAGGACCTGCTTGTGACAATGTGAGCTTTGGGCCCACTTTTGATGGGCTGTGGGGCCAAGATCTGCTTGTGGCAGGCTGTGTGTCTGGGACCTGCAGGTTGTGGTGCTGTGGCTCCATCGTGACAGGCTCGGAGGCCAAGGCCTGTTTGCAGCAAACTGTAGGGCCAGAGGCCACTCGTCACGGGCTGTGGGGCCAAGACCTGCTCACAGCAAGCTGTGGGGCCAGGTCCAGGCTGCGGGGGCGGGGGGGGGGCTGTGCTACGAGCACTGAGGCAGTGAGCAAGCATGTAGGTGTCTGACTTTAAAATGCTTCCAGAAGCATGAGCATCTCTAGTGCTGGGGCTGTTTGCTTTTTAGCAAAGGCTGTTGAGGGCAGTGCAAGCTCAGGGCTTCTAGCTGGGCAGACACTGCAAACACACCCTAAGAGCTGCTCACCATGCTCTCCCTCCTTCCAGGGCCGTTTGGCTTGCAGGGATGCACAGGTGGAAGTGACCAGCCAAACCTGGGATGCTGCGCAGGGTAAGTCTGGCTGGTTGCAGCACACAATTCCAGTGGGTTTCCTGGGGATGGAGCTTTTAATCCTCAGATCCTTCTGTCTCTGAGCGTGGGTAGGAGGACCACCAGACTGCACTGGAGCTTTAGCCCTGCTGGATGTCCTCACAGCTCTGCTGTAGCCCTGTGCCCATACACCCTTATGTCCCTTAGTCCCACCTGTAGGATGATTTGGGTAGCAGTGCTTGTGCGGTGACCTTCTGTGGGGGTGAATATGTTGCCATCTTGGCTTTAGGCTTTTTGCTGTCCTCTAGTCTTTTGAGTTAAAGGGGCTGAGCAGTATGTACCTCTCACTTTGGGCATTAAACATTTCTGCAATTGAATATGGTCTGTCCTGTTCCTCAGGCAACCTCTTTTTTGGAGGGAAATGATAAGCACAGATGAGTTCCTGCTTGTATAAGTTTGCAGATCTGGCAAATGCTTTTAGAAATCTTGTGGGTTTGGGATCACCCCTCATATCCTTAATTTCTGACTCTATTCTCGATCCCCCAGAAGTTATAAGGAAACATGAAGCAAAGTTTTTCTGAAATAGCGTGCTGCAAAGTCCCTTACAGGCAGCTCAGTGTGCAGCCATGGATGTGGGGGTACAGGAATTTCCTTGCTTGCATGTGGCCTGTTGCACTATTCAGTCTCAGTACCATGGGGTTATGGAGATCCAGAGTCATAGAAGAGTGAAGAGGCTGAATCAACCTTGTCTGGTGCACATATAAAGTGTGTGAGTTGGGTATCTGTCTTCAATGGAGGAGCTAAAAAAAAAGAGGAGAGACTATGCGTGATGGTGGCTTCTCACAGCAGGGAGGGCATCCTGGTTTTAGTGAGATGTGATCTTCTATTAGCTTATTTCTATGGACATGTAGATGTGGGGTGGCTGGCTGCTTGGACTAGGAGGGTTGGAGGAACGTTTTTCTGTGTGGCTTTGGTTGTTTCAGAGGTGGTGAATATCCTGGGTAACCTGGGTGCCTTCAAAGTTTGCCTGAGTTTCTTGTGGCCTCCCAGTGAACTCGAGGTAAACTGGGGCTAAGGCTCTCTTTTCCTTCTGCATCCTCTCCTGAGAGCACTGGAAATGCATAAACCTGATGCTAATTGTTACTCTGACTGATAGCAGCAATTAGGGGCTGTAATTCGAGATCAAGTCTCAGCTATGTGGAGTGTTGTAACTGCTGCCTGGGGGAGCTCTCTGCTAAATACTCTGAGCTGGCATGCTTCGAGGAAGCTCTGGGATGCTCCTAAATGCTACCAGCTTGTAAAGGGAGGAGGTGTGTGTGTTTCCACTGAGCTGGACTAACTGTGCCCTAACACCATGATTTATTTCAGAATCACACACCTGATCTGCTGGTGAGATCTTTGCTCCCTCACTTCCCACTGCACGGCACAACTGGCTGCCCAGCCTCTCGGGAAGGGCTGCTGCAAGCAGGCACTGCCTTGCCTGACTGCAGTTCAGGCATCTGCTTCCCAGATGCTTTCAGTCTCATGTGGGTCCTGCTGGGCATGGCAAGGCCATGCTCATTTAGAACTGTTATTTATTAGAAGAAGTGCTGGGTGATGACCCTGTCTCTGTCCCTTCAGCTCCTGGTGATATCTGTGATGCAGCTGGTCATAAAAGGTCACTTGTTTCACCTTGCTTAATGATATGCTGTAGAAAGCAAGCTTTCATTGCTTGCTTGAGTGTCAATGGTACATGAATATTAATGAAACCTTGGTGGTCCTGTGGTGCTGTCATGGCTGTGGAGAGCTCATTTGGAGCTGCTGGGCAGTGCGGGGAACTCCGTGATGGAGTGATAATAAAGTGTTCATGAACTCTGCTCTGAGGTGCTGCTCAGGACTTTGAACTTGCAGGCTCCTGGCGCAGCAGTATGAGACTGGCTTTTCTGAAGCTGGCTCTGCACAACAGTATGAACATCAGCAGGGGAGGGATTTACAAGGATGTTTTGGGTGCTGTAGGTATGGGAGAGTTTGTTGGTTGCAACTTCAGGTGGCAAATGATCTGGTTAATGGAATCTAATGTTCTAAGGCTCTGAGCTGGGATTGGGGCAAGGGCAGATGCAATGCAACATCTATTAAAACGGTCTCTTTGGGCTGCTGGTAGTGGGTGGGAATCGCCATAAGGAATGGGATGGTGGCTGTTATATGCACAAGGGTAGAGCATAAATTTGAGTCTGCAGGAAGTGAGCTTTTGCTGAATTAATCCAGGCAAGTCCCTTCCAGATTCTGCTACCCTGTGTGGAAAAGTCAGGATTACAACTGAGATCTTGTAAATAAAACAGTTGGGTTTGGAAAAATGAGGCTTTTTACATACTAATCTGGAATATATTACACAGTGCATGCTGCCTTTAATCAGTGTATATTTAATATCTGTGCTTGAATGGCAGCAGAGTTGTTCCTCAAAAGATTAACATGGAGAGAGAATCCCAGATCTTGCTCTGAGCCCTTATGTGGCTCCTGAAATGAGAGCCCAGGGTTAAGCTGTATGTGGTAGATAGTTGTTGGCTCTTATTTTATTATCTCTGGAGAAGAATCTGCTTCAGTCCTGGAGTAGAACAGATTTCACTTGCTCTGCTTGTGCTTAAAGTAGTATCTTCTTCCCTTCCTACCTTGGGTGTTCCCTTGCCATAGAGGTTGAAGGAAAGTCCTTCTGCATGGATTTCTGCTGGATCAGGGACATAGGAATTTGGCAGTGTCTGATTATAGTAATGGGCATTAAAATACATACATCCTTCCTAAAAACCTTCATATACCAGTGCCTGTAGGAATTGCCCCTTGAGCAGGTTTTTGCATCATGTTATATTGCTGTGCAGACTTCTGCTACACAGAGGGACCATTCCAAAAATCCTCTGGTCAAAAGGAGCATTGCCTTTCCTGCAGATCCTGCCAGATGTGGCATAGCTGAGCTCATTTAGGTCTAAAAAAGGATGGGTGTTGGCTTGTGTCCTCTCCAAGCTTATGGCAGCTGCAGGCAGCTGTGTCTTAGCAGTGTAGAAAGCCTTCAGGGCCTAAAGTCCACCTGCATTCTGCAAAGTTGCTCACCTCCTTCATTTAACCCTTAAGGATGAAATCCAAAGGTGGGAGCCAATGGCTGTGTGTTAATGCTTATCACCATGTCTGGCAGCTTTGGTCAAACTGGCTTCCTTTTACAGTAAGCAAGGTATGAACAGATCAGAAGGCTGATCCTTCCCTCCAGCTACCCAAAAACTCACAGAGGAGCATTGCTGGTGTAGGAGCATCATGTGCCCAGGGAACTGGCTAATCAGTTCTGCAATGTGGTTAGAATGGCCTTGGGAGGGTTGTGGCAGAAGTAAGAGGAAAAGGCACATTCGCCATGACAGGAAGACTTAGGGCTGCCTTTGGGAAAGGTGCAGAATGGTTTCACAATTCCTCATCTTTGCTCAGACACACTGGAGATCCCTAGCCCTCTAATGACAGTAGGAAAGACAAACCTACAAAATGTTCTCTGAGCCTGTGCCCATGCACCAATGTGTCAGAGAATAATCCATGTGAGTGAAAAACAAGAGGGGCTGCTGTACCTGTGAGCCCTAAGGGACATATGCCACTGCTCTTGGAGATTGAAGGCTCTGAATATTACCTTGAGGATGTGGATTATATTTGCAGAGGGGATAAAAAGAAAAAAACTCCAACTGTTAGAAGGTTTTGGCAGTGTACGGTGATGTGTCACCTTTCTTGACATGTTTGTCTTCAGCGGAGTTTGTATCTAGTGGTAGGATGAAGAGATGTTGCATACTGTATGGTGTTAATTACAACAGGAAGATCACATGAAAATCGAATGAAATTGAATCCTTCTGCATTTGATATTCCCAGAGTTGAAGTCCTCGGTACATCTCATTAGTTTAAAAACCCTGATGGAGAGAGCTCAGCTTCGAACAGGAAATTGATGTGACATTGAGACCTGGGAGAGGATTAGCTGCTTGCCTCTGAACTTGTCCAAAGGAGTTGAACATGTAAATGTTCCAATAGAGCAGCTCCTTGCAAGAATACATGCTGGTTAATTAAGGCCCCTGGGACCACACAGCTGCAGTGAGGGAGGGGTAAAGTCAATGCGTGAAGTCTTGCCGCTGTGTTCTCTCTGCAGTGGAAATGCTGCATGAGCTACAGAGGCAAGTTCAAAGCTTTGAGTGTGCAGGCGCTACTTAGGTGCTGGTGAAAGAGATGCTTTGTTATACTTCTCAGTGAGCTTTGCCGGCACTGGATTAGAATTGAAGTAAACAGGATATGGTGTTTTGGGGCTAATGTGTTGTCCCGTCTGGTGGAGGTGTCTGCAGAGCGTGCGTGGCTGGGAAGTGAACCTGGGTTTCACTCACAAGTGGCGTGAGGACTGCCTTTTGTGGCAAAGGGTTAGGTTCTATTTTGGGCCTCCGCAGAGATGCTGAGGGCCTAAAGACCAATACCAAAACACATCTGGTTTCTGTGACCCATCATCTTTGCTCTAATGGTATGAAAATTGTGACACCAAGACAATGCCCTTGTTGTCTACAGAAAGCTGCAACTGGTCTTTTTTTAGGTTTGCCAGGGAATAAAGGCCATCAGATATGCCATGCCTGTCAGTTTGTACCTGTGAGCATATCTGCTTTGGGCCCTGCTGGGTTTACCATTCTGATGAAGCACTTTGTAACAGCTATACGTGGAAAGAGGATATTTCCTATTTTTTCTTGCAAACACCAGCCAGTGCTGTGTGCACTCTGAAGGTGAGGTGCTGCTGATGAAGAATCCATGACTCGGCAGCACACCAGGTTGTCGGCAGTATTTTGCTCCTTTTGAAAACAAAATGTGTTTGGACCAACTGTGATCTCTGTGGCGGGTGCAGTTTGCAGACCACATGCGTCTTGTGTGTTCAGAGGGCACTTACTAGTTGGGACACTGCAGTCCCTGGGCAGGATTACTGGAATGAGGGCTGGTGGAACCCTTTGCTTCCAGTGGAGTGACAGAGGCTGTGGAAGCCTGCAGGGATCTGTCTGTCAGCGTGATGCCTCTGCTTTGGACAGAAACCCCTGATCAAGTAGCCAGGAGGTGACAGTCTATGCATCCCTCCAGCATGGCCCTCCTCAGGGGAAGATCTTGTCTCTTGTTGAGGCAGTGGCCTGTGGCAGGCTGTGCGGTCATGTGGGGGCAGGGAACCTCTTCACCCATCCTCTGCCTGTGCATCTCTCAAGCCTTGCTTAATATAAACAGAACTTCAGGTTCTCCATTGGAAGAACAGCTTCAGTGAGGAGCCCCAGAGGAGAACCCTTGTCCCAGCACAATGCATCACTCATGCTGACGTTGCTGCTGGAGATGATGTTGGTTGGAGCAGGGAGCTGTGCTTTATGTAAGTTGGTGGTGTTGCAGCTTCCATCTGAGGATAGTCTAGATAGGGACTCACCAGCTTGAAAAAGACATGAATGAGAAGTACTTGAGACACACCTATAAAATCACCCAAGAAGCTGATTAGGAGGCAGTTGTTTGTTGTTTCCTGCAGGGCAAGAAGCTGGGGCTCCCCACCAAAAACAGTGGGCTGCAGGTTTAAACCAAACAGCACTACATGCTGAGGAGTGGAGGGGGATAGGGACTCATTCAGCCCTGTAAAATTTCCTGGGATGTTGTGGAGGCCAAAAGAATATTACGAACCTTTAAAAAGGAATTTGGCAATTTCATGGCAGATAACTCTTGATGATGGGTTTAAACACAGCCCTGGAGTGATTTATAGCTTGAGATTTTCTAAGTGCTGGGCTGCTAGGAGCTGGAGAAATGTCTTGGAAAAACACTTCCATGTTCCACCTTCTGTTCAGTTCTTTCCATTAGCATCAAGCCTGGTTGCTGTTGACAGGAGGCTGAATTAGAGGGACCTGCGGTCTCCTGGCTGATGCTGTCATGAGTAGACAAAGGTGGGCAAATGACCCTCCCATGCGTCATCTAAAGTAAGATCCTCCTTTCTAGGGGGCTGCGATCAAAAGAGCCATTTCAGGTCTAACACCAGTGACACATGTTCCTTGGTACAGGCAGATGCTCGGGTGACTTCTCCAATGCCCAAGCCTGCCTGTGCAGAAGTTGAGGCTATGTTTAAGGGGTTGCTTGGTGACAGTTCTGTGCAGTTTTAGAGAATTAAACAGTAAGTAGGATTAATAAAAATGTATCAAAATATGTAAACATATGTATCACATCTCTTTGATAATGAGGGAGCAGTTAATAAGTATTTGCAATCAGTGTTCTTACCTGAAAGATTTCTTTGAAAGCATTTCCGAGGCTGCTCAAACAACTCATTTATTTCCATCATTTTAACAACCTGTTTTCTCAAGGCAATTGAAATGACTTGCTTAAAGAGCTGTCTCCGCTCCTCCCCACCTACAACACACTCCATTTTACTAAGCCTTTGCTTGGTTTCTGGCTTCTGGCTATGTCCTGAGCAGCTGGGGTGGATCCCGGACCTAGTGCTGGCTGGGTTCTTGCCCTGATGGAGATGTTGGCAGGGCAGGTGGGCAGCCTTGAGTGACAGTGACTGACTAGTTTATAATCATGCACGTGGACATCCCTACCCAAAAGCCAGCATATACAAGAGCTGCCTTGATGCACAGCCTGGGTGTATGTGTGTCACTTGGAAACACTTGTACTGGTTGGAGGAGCACTGTTTTGGCAGCTTTGGGAGCAAGGCACTTCTTTGCTATTCTGCTGAAGCAACTCTTCCCACTGATGTGTCTTGAGGGCTAGTAGGATGTTGTTTTTCTTAGTCACCCAACTGCTGTGCCTGGTGCTTTCAGCGCTTTGGTGAGCCATTGTGTGCATCCTGGTTCTGCTGTGGTGTAGAGATGCAGGTCCCTACCTGCTGCTTCCAGGGCATGTGGGCATTGCATAGCTATGGACAACTTCTTTCTTTGGGCTGTTGGAGTAATATTTCTGCCTCTTTCTAGAAAGCTGTGTGTGGGTAGCTGGCTGGTTGCCAGAGCAGTGCACCTCTTGAAGACTGTATGATTAGTTGAGGGTGGTGCAGGAATAGTCTAGATCTCCATGATACCAGTCCAGCAAAGGCATACCATTGTCTTGGTCCTAGCACAAATGAGTTTTGGGCCTGTGTCTCTTCCTGAAAGAGCTCTGGAGCTGGAGCGTGTAGTCTTAAAATGTTGCTGTCCTACCTCCCAGCTTGGCCATGTCCCAAGACAAAGCTTTGACAGGTTAGTGCAAAAAGTGAGGATGATCCCTGCCTACTAGCAATCACAACTTACCTATGGAAAGTTGGCTAAGGAAAGATGTCAGATGAGTGGAAGCTTCAGCTTTCAGGGCTTTTTTTCCATGTATTTCTTGCAAAGATTTCAGTGTTCAGGCTGTGCTGCTGCTTTGCCTTCTGCTGAGGCCTGGGGAGTTGGGGGGCATGTGGCTTGTGCTGTTCCTCTGTTCCCTGGGGTTATTTCTTGTCCTCTCTGAGGATGTGTTTGGGCTCTGCTTTGTGGGATAACTAATAAGGCTGTCAGACCCCTTGTCCCAACAACCTGAGAAGATAAATGGTCTAACATGTGCAGCTACCTTCACAGGTCCTGAGGCCCCAGCAGGAACCAGCCCCATGACAGATGGGCTGACAAGCAGGGCTGACACAACTGGGTCAGCGCAAATGGCAAAGAGATGGAAGCTGTGACTCTTTCTCCCTTCCACTTGGCACCCCAATGCCTCTGGGCCAGACAGTGGCCACTTATCACCACCTCCTTCGGTGACTGCTGTAAGCTGCAGCATGAGAGCCTCATCTAGAAGAAAGACACCACTCATGGTCGTAACGCTGCTCTGTGGAGCTGCCATCTGTCCTCTCCTTGGATGTCGCTGCCAGGGCAGCCTGGGAACATAACCCAGCACTGACGGTCTGTCAGATAAGCATCTGGTTAGACTGTGTTCTACATTTCTACCTTCCCAGCACACCATGGTGCTGCCTTTCTCCAAAAAGGTGAGCCTCATGTACCTGCACGTACAGATGTGTGTGTATGTGTATATATATATATATATATATATAAATTTTTTAAAGAGCTCAAACTTTGTGCTTTGTGGCGTGGTGCCTCTTCCCTTGTCTGGCCTCCTCCACCCTCTCAGCACTCTGTGCCTCTTCTCTCTCAGCTGGAGCCTGTTTGTGTGCTGAGGGAATGGTTAGATGTTTGGAGAGGACTGTGCAAATAATTGCATGAGTTTCTTCTTTTGTGGATGGGTGAGGAAAAATTGACAAGGCAGCTGCAAATGAGTCTTGTGAGTGTCCTGGAGTAGTGAGCTGAGAGCTCTGAGCCAGTCTTAGTGTGTAAAATCCATTAGCCACAAGCAGAGCTGCTTCTGGGCGCAGTATTCAGTACCTGTTACGGGCTGAATTAGTCCCTAATTTCTGTCCCTTACAGTTAAAATGACTTGGACATTTCTTTTTGAGACGGGGTATTGCTTCTGACTAAGGACCCTACAGCCATGGCTCTACTGACTATTAAATTGTTCTCAGAAATGCAGTAATCGTCTTGCCTCCGGGTCAGTGTAGGCTGGTGCTGTCACCTGTGCTGTGGGGCTGGAAGAGGTGCTTTGCTTTGCTTTAGGAAAGCCAATGCTGAGACACATCTGAAGACTCAATGGCTGGAGGTTTAATAAGATCAATACCACCTCTGCAAAAGATTACATGGTATACTAGGCAGCAAATAGACCACTTCTGCTGGATTTGGAAACCATTTATAGAGTCTATTAGAGATGGTAAGGTAGAAGGGACATATCCAGAGTGAATTGAACAGACGCAGTAGTTGGGACTCCTACATTAAGGGTTTTGCAGTCTATTAAATAATGGAACTAAAAGCAAGATAAATGAGAAGGTTTTGCTCAAGAAGCTTTACCTGCAGCCACATCATCAGCTGACGTGGCAGAGCTGGGCTCTGGCACCCTTCTGGCTGTTTCTGCTGCCTGTAGAACAGCTGAGCCAAGGTGGTGGCTTGACTCTGCCTTAAAGCTGAAGCTTCACCCTTGCAGAAAGAACAGAGGAGAAAAGAACTGCCAAGATGACCAATGCTTGCTTCTGTATCTCTTGGCCAATGCTGCCACCCTGAAGCCATGAAAGGTGTTGGGAGGGGATGTCGATCAGGCTTCTGTCATGACAGAGAAGAGCCAGTCAAGGGGCAAGCTTGGAGATCCTCGCTGCTCCCACCCAGCAGCTTGTTGAGTCTTTCACTGCACAGTTGGCAAGTCAAAAGGTGTCTTGTGCTCAGGAACATCCTCATTTCCCCTATTCCCATCCTTTGTGCCACACCATGTGGCCTGCAGCCAGTGTTAATGCTGCTGCCATATGTGTCCCATGGTGGGCTGACTTGAGTTGAGGAGCAGCTTTCAAAACAGCCTCTCTGGGCCTGAGCCACTCTGTCAGCCTTGTTTGAGCTGCCCTTGTGCTGCCATCACCTCCTGCAGTGTGCCCTCAGAATAATTAACTCTAATAACAGATGAGCGATAGCCTGCTCATAGGAGCCTGCTCAGCTCCTATCATTTCTCCAGTGCTCTGTCCAGTCTCATTTGAAATACCTTGCAGGATGAATTACAGTGCTCTGAGGGAATCTGCAAAATAGGATCACAGGCCAATTGAATCCATCTGCAAAGTGCGGGAGGATAATATATCACCTTATGGATGGATTCCACTCCCCGTTTTGTTGTTTTAAAACTCCTGAACCTAGTAAGAACAATAGACACTTTAAGGAAGAAGCTCTGTGGTGTAATGAAGAGCTGGATCAGGCTGTGCTGACTGAAAGTGGGTGATGCAGAAGGAAAGTCAATGCTGATGATGTGCATGGCAGCAATGGGTAGGGAAATCGGCAGGGGATTCATACTGTGCTGCTGCCTGGAGTGGTCACTCTGAAAGCAGAGTAACAGCATGTGAGGCTGTGGGAGTGTGCCGTGGGGTAAAGTGTGCTGGAGGAGGCAGGAGTGGAGAATGTTTACCAGCCCTGGGAGGCCTCAGGGACAAATTACACCCTGCTCAAATCAGTCAAAGCGGTCTCAGTAGGAGCCGTGCCGGTGCTGTGACCAATGTGGAGGTCTTCAGTACCCCAGACCATCTCAAACAGCTCTGTGAGCTGACGTGAGGGCTCGTGAAATGAACACAGCCCTCGGGGTTTGTATTAGCAATTCCTAGCTAGCTGGCCTGGCCATGCTCCCCAGGGAGAGCGGCTGAGGGCACTCACCTCAGCTCTTGGCCCTGGTGTAGTTGGACTGCCGAGGAAGGAGTTAACCCCCTTGCACTTTAGGTGGGTTGAGGTTGGCCTAGGGTTAGCTACCAAGCCTCCCTTCCTCTCCAGCTGGGATGCTCTAGCCGTTGCCCGCGGGGGAAGGGAAATGAGTTAAACCCATCTTCAGACACGTTTGTATTGATTCTGTCACTTTCTTGCTGCTTGCTGACAGGTGATGGATGGCTCATAATGCGACCAGCACAGTACATTACGTTTCCCATCCAGGGACTCCTAAATCATTTCAAATTTTCAAATTCCCTAATCAATATTTTATCAGTAGCAGAAGAAAGCGGAACAGACCCATTTCTCAAGAGGTAGAAGAGTGAGTGTGTGTGGATGCGTGCCTGCACATATATAGGCATGTGAGTTTGTGTATTTATAATCACAACTAAAGCACTCTTAGTACAACAATTATAATACCTGCAACCATAAAAGTAAATACAGAAGTAGGACCAGGAGCAATGCTTATATTTAAGTGACTTCAGTGTGAAGTAAATTAGAGGTTTGGGTTTCTGATTTGAACGTGCAGGATTAACACTTAGAGGGGTTTGAACTGTTCTTTCAAGCCAGTCACTCCATCCTTAGGCAGGGTGCAGGGGGCTCAAAGCAGATGGGAACATGCCTAATTTTGGGGGGAAGGAAACTATTTGCAACCACCTCTAATTCAGTGAGGCTCTGATCTGTCACTTGCTGTTGAAGCAGTAATAGGGAAATGTTCCTAGCAAGCTTATCTGGAGTTGGATTAGGGGCCCAAGTGGTTGGTTGTGTGGAATTTTAACTGAGCATGGTGTTGCTTTCTTGGGACCAGAGTGTAGTGGACAGGGGAAGATCCTATTGCTGCTATGGTGTGCCAGTTCCTAGAATGCTGGAAGACTAGGTGGGAATGTGCTTGCAAACATGTGTGCTTGACCTAGTCCTGAGCAAACTGTGTGCCTTTCTACTCCTCTGCCGGTACTTGCTGCTGCAGTAGGTGGTCCGGGACCAGCTGTGGTGGGACCTGGTGTGGTGGAGCTGAATGAGGCTAGAGAAGGAAATACTGGTTCTTTTTGTAGAAGGGTGCAGGTGGGCTCTGTGATGTTAGGCTACTGTACAAAGTGGCTAGTTCCAGACTGAGACCCAGATCCAGTGACTTTGCATGTTCTCCACACTGGGCTACCTTCACCAGTAGCTCCTAGTTCTTGTCTGGCATCTGGGTTTCTGTTGGGTTTTGGGATGGAAAAGCTCAGGGAAGAATGGAGCTAGTTCACCCTGCTGTAGGAGGGGAGGCTGTGAAAAGTGGAGGCAGAACAGGGCTTCCTCCCTTCCCCTGCAAGATGATCCTGGTGAGACAGCCAGGCCAGGGGAGCAGGAACTTGCTTGTTGGCCCTAAAGATGAAAGCTTTCCCTAGATTTTCCCTGTGCTGATGGTCCTGCATGTGTGTTCCCTGAATCTCTGACCTCTTGTTCAAAAGCCTGTCTCCACTGAATTACCTGTACTCTTAGACTGGTTTTATTTATTTATTTATTCATTTTTATTCCCAGGCTGGATGTTTTCCAAGTAAAAGATTTATTCTTAAGATGTTGTTTTCCCTCCTCTGAAGAGAGCTTCCAAACAGCACAGATGTGAGGCTAAACATAACCCTTCTTGTTACTGTCACCTCTCCTCAGCATTTGCCTGAGTGATCTGGTGTTGTCTTTTGCTTCTGAGTGTTGTTTCACAGCTTGGTTGTGGCTTGCTGCTGAAGTATGCAGTATGGTGTAGCTTGCAAGAGACAGCAGGGTTGCAGGGTTACTGGTCTTGGGAGCATGTGGCTGGAGCTCAAGGGTGGCACTTACAAAATCTGTGCTGACTTTCTGGCCCTGTCCCAGGCCACGTGGGGACCCTTAGCTCATTGGGTAGTATGATGGCATAGGTTGTGTAATAGGAGAATTAGACTCTGTTTGGTAGAGGTAATTTAAGTGAAAAGATGTCATTTGTAGCAAAAACTTCCTGCCTTTCCATCCCAGGTTCTGCACAGCCTCTCTTAGGGGGAGAAACACATGCTCTTTTCCCAGGGCAGTAGCTGCCTCACCACTACATTTTTATACCAATATTTTCCTGTGTATTCAGAGATTCCTATGGGCTTGGTCCAGAGACTGGATGACAGCTTAGGCCCCATATTTAGGTGAAGTATGCCATCATCGCATGCTCTGGTTTGGTAGGGATGGGGAAGGGGTTTGGTTTGTGTTGTATATAGTGCTCTCTTCCCCCAGAGGCTGTGTGTGTAGCAGAAACTAACCCTTGGGTCCCTGGTTGATCATTGCCAAAAAACACATGGAAATAACTGATTTTCCTTTTGTGAAAGCCAGGGCCTGATCTGCTAGAGCAGGAATCCTTCTGAGGGGCTCCTGCATACTTCATGACCATCTGTATACAGGAGGCAGGTTGTAAAAGGCTGCTTTTCTAGTTAAAGACTGGAAGACTTTAAAGATTGGATGACAGACTTAATTGAACCAGGGACAAGTTACTGTTTGCTGTGTCATTTAATGGTCTCATGGCCATTTGGAGTTGGGTCTGAGAGCCCTGTGGTGAAGTGGAGCTCATTCAGCCATGCTGTGCTGGGCAGCGTGTGTCTGTGACTCCTGGAGCACAGCAGAAGAGAGGAAAGAAGCTACCAAGGTGCCTCCCAGAGAGACAAGGTATTTATAATGTAGCTGTCACCATCTACTCTTCAAAGTAAACTTGGTCACCCAGACTACCTGCTGCCTTCTCTTTCATGTGCAATAGCATAAATTGCCTTTATTCCCTTTGCTTTGGTGTTAACATCATCTTGTTCTGATGTGTTTTGAGGTTGTCATGTATTTCACTGTGAGAGGGACAAGAGTCAGACTCAGACCCAGACCTTGGTGCTTCACAGTTGCCACCTCTGCCACACATGTGAGTCCCTGTCAATAGCTGATCTAAACAACTGCTGCAGTCAGCTGATAAACTCAAGTCCTTCAGCAAAAGAGGTGAAGCCCATTGCTGGGCCACAGTTGACCTTAAATGCTGTCTCCCGGGTGAGAGATGTTCTGAAAAGCCTGAGATAAAAAAATGGGCTCTTAGAATTTGAAAAAGTTAGCTATGAAATTGTGTGTTGCAGTTTGCATCTTTATGGTTGCTGTGCCTGAGAAAGAAGGGAGAAGGTGGGAAACTCTCTGCAAGCAACATAGCTCAAACAGGAGGAGATGGGATGACAAAGGGCAGTGCTTAACCCTCATTTGTCCTTAGGATAAGGAAGGTGTTCAGCCCTGAATCTCCACACACATCTTTACCCTGTATCTTGCGTGCTTTAAAACATGCTTAAGGGTCTTGAAGGGATTTCAGGTTAGGAGTGGGGTTTATGTCTTCTGGGATAAAACCCTGTGGCAAAGAGATCTCAGCTTGGCTCACCATCTTCCACAACTGTCAAGGCTAGGGTATCTTGTGCCTTGTGCTGTGGGGCAGAGCTGCATGTGGTGGTACAGCTGCTGTAAGGACAGAGGCCTCTGTTTTTCTCATTTAGCCCGTTCTTTGCTGCACTTGGGCAAGGAGAACATGGGTTGAAATTACCCAGAGAGTTCTTGACAGAACTGGCAGTTGCCAGCCTGACCAGAATATCTTGGAACGAAGCAAATGTTGAGTAGCTCAGAAGTGCAACACAATGGCTCTGCGTGGCTTTCACATGAACTCTGGTGGCATGAAGGGGGAGTGCCCAGCTGGTTTTAATAGCTGGCTTAAAGGAAGTCCCTTTGTTCATTTAGTCTTTGTTTAAAGTGGTCTGAGGAGGTGAAATCCTCCTGTCTCATCTGGGTCTAAAGTGGGTACTGATAAGCAAAGAGCTGTTTTTCTCTGCCAGCCACTTCTGCCAAGCCAGAAATAGCCTGCTGGAGTAAGCTCACCATAGCAGCATTTCTCATTCAAAAGTTAATAAGCTTTGAAATTGGATTTTAATCAACTAATCTTTGATCCTAAGCAGTAAGCTCGATTAGGAGGGTCCAGTAAACCAAGCTTCATCTTTCTTCCATGCTGTCTTTTTTTCCCTCTAATCTAGCAAGTAGGGGCTTGGAAATGTTTTAG
The DNA here is from genome assembly GCF_963264785.1 of Psittacula echo. NCBI lineage: Eukaryota > Metazoa > Chordata > Aves > Psittaciformes > Psittacidae > Psittacula > Psittacula echo. Next base: position 23,555,468 of record NC_137740.1, read on the forward strand.
CATTTGAGGACCTGCATGTTTTAGGGTTGCCCTGGCTCTTTTGATGTGATCCATCCCATGAATAAATGGGAAAACTGATCTCTGGTGGACGTCTGCTCTTCCAGGGTGGAAGCTTCTAAATGTTTTGTAACGCTCCTTTTGGGGAAAGTGCTGGAGCTTTTTGAATCCAACCCTTTGTCAGAAATCAGATGAGGTGGGACATGGGATAGAAGATCTGCTGTGGCCCTAACCATATTCCTCCTGTTCCCTGCATCAAAATAGGGTACCATGAATACAAGAGAATCATAAGAGGTTGGAGGAATGTCTTGCAATTGATTAGTCCAACCCGCCTGCTCAAAGCAGGGTCAACTACAGCAGGCTGCCCGGGACCACATCCAGTGAGTGCTTGAATACCTCCAAGGGTGGATGCCTCTCTGGGCAACCTGTTAAAGTGTTTGATTACCCTTACAGTAAAAAAAAAAGGTCTTGTGTTTAAATAGAATTTCTTGTATTTCAATTTATGCCTGTTACCACTGAGAATAATATGTCTCTGGTCTCTTTACTCCTTCCTGTAAGGTATTTATGCATATGAATAAGATTCCCCTGAGCTTTGTCTTCTCTGGAGTAAACAGTCTCAGCTCTCTCAGCCTCTCCTTGTATGTTGGATGCTATCACCTCTCCTTCCCTGTTTAGTGTCATCTGCAGACTTGCTGAGTGTGCTCTGTCATGTCATCTAAGTCACTGATGAAGGTCATTAAGGGCCCTTTCTTCCTTTCTTCGTGGATTTTGCCAGGCAGCAAAGGAAACTACAGAGGACTCCAAGGTTATGTAGTTAAACTTCCACGCAAGGGATGGATTCAGTTCAGACCTCTCCAACTTTTTGTTCAGCCTCCCCATAAATCTGAGCAAACACTCCTGTCTTAGTTTACGTTCCAAAGACTTTTTTTCTTGATCAGATGGAGTAGAGGCTGATTTTATTTTTTTTAAAGGTGTATTTAGATTCTGCCGCACAGGCACCTATTTCCTCCAGAAGTACTGGCTTAGTGAACCAAACACAGTTCTTCCCTGTGCTTATCTAATGGTCAAATCGAATGGGAGACATTTCTTCTGGCAGCAGAGTAACCACACAGAGGCACTGCACGGCTTGCATACTGTAGTCTAGTTATCTGGAGAGCCAGCCCATGCACTACTGTTCTATTCAGGGCTGGGGCTAATGAGCACCTCTTTCATTAACATCTTGGCACCTGGGCTGCTGGGAGAGTAGTGCAAAGGTCCTGGAGCAGACTTACCAGAGGTGGTTTGGATTTGATAGTGTGCTGGCACAGCGCTTGGCAGGCTAGACGTGCTGTCTCTGAGCAGAGTCCCTGTGTATGTCTGCTCCCCGGTACTTCTGCTGGCTGCTATGGAGGATGTTGTATTTCCCTTGCCCTGGGCTATGAACCACTGGCTAGACATTTATCTTCTTTCCTCTGAGGAAGGACAACAGAGGGAGTGTAATGGTCCTTCCAAACACATTTTACAATGTAGAATATGTCTATCCAATATAAAACTGCCCTGATGGCCAGCTTTTACTATTTCCAATACTTTTCAGGGAAGTTAAGCTCTGTGATGGTACTTGCTAGGAATATGAACTGTGAGATGGTAGCTTTAGGGGGGATGTCAAGTTTGTACTAGGTTGACAGGTAGTTTGAAGGGAAGCTGCTCTACTGGACAGTACTTAGCTGGCCCTATGGAAAAAAGTGTGCTTAGGGTGAGTCAGCTTCCCCTGAAGGTGATGCTTCCAGCCAGCCACAGCCACGTGATAAATTACAAATGACATTAATCTATGTCAGGCCAGCCAGGCCAACACAGTTAGTGGTAGCTGATCATACCAAGTTACGAAGAGGAATCAAGTTAGCCTGATGAGCATCTTCTAAAAGCTCTGAATCTTACAGATCTATGGGGTGCTGACCCCAAAGCTCCCCAAGCTGCAAGTGGGTTTTAGAGGACCTCAACTGGGATGATCCTTAGAGGGAGTTCAGAGTAGGTTTGATGCCCCACAGAGTGGCAGACAGGGTCCCAAAAGCCTTTCCCAGGACATGCTCGAAATAGAGAGATCTTGCCTTATGTAGTCCCAGCAGTGAAGAGAGGATGCCCTTGCACAAGCCAATCTGTAGAGCCTTTCTTAGGTTTCCTCCTCATTGATTTTTCTTTCTTACTTGCTGTTTCTACCGAGGGCTAGTTTTCTGCTTCTTAAGTTCAGATAAAGATTCCCCCTGACAAACTTCAGTCCCTTCTTGTGTTACCAAAGAGGTCTCACTGTGGTAGCATTTGGTGGTCCATTATTTTGTGAAGCTTTTTTGGAGTGAAATTGCTCAATCCCGTAACAGAGGAGCAAGATGTCTAGTGTGGCTAAACAGTGTCACAGGATTCAACTTGCCCACCAGAAGCTCAAGATCTTTCCTGCTTGTTACTTCCCGTCACCGGAAGGACTAGAATCACTGGAAATGCCCATTGCATATAGAAGAGGCGCTGGCTTTAGGGGAAGCTGTGGAGTTTACCTGTCCTAGCTGGCTAAACTTCCTGCTCTTTATAAACCATATACAGCCACAGCGTAAACCAGAGAGGTGGTATTTCATGTGTGCCATTATGATGAGCAAGATGATCCAGGAGCAAGATCTTGCTGACACAAACAGCTGCTCTCTTCTGGAGGGTGACCCAAGCGAGAGCTGTATGGTGAGCTACTTTCAAGGGTTCCAAATGTTTCAGATGGTGTTTGGAGCAGGTAGAAGTAAGCAGCTGATGATGGTCATGGAAGTTAGAGGTCACCGGGGTCTGAGACATGAGTTCAGAATACAGGAGACCCAACTCTGAGTCCTCGCTCCACTTGAATCAAAGCAAACTTTAGCTTTTCTTTATTTTTTCTTTCCCTTAAAGCCTAAGAAACCTCTGATTTGATCAGTGGTGTTGATCCCCTAATCTTCTTCACCTAACTTTATGGATACATCTCCTTAGAAAAAGTTGGCAATATTGAAATAGCACTTTTAACTGTCTTTTTCTTGGTTGTGTTATATTGTGACAGGTTTGGATATGGTTATGGGAACTAGTAGGAGGATGCTATAGAAATGTTATATGCTGTGATCATGCAAGTCTGGATGGGGGGGGGAAGAAGGATGGAAAGCTATTGTAAAACTTGCTCCACTGGGAGAGTCAGGTGTTTGCCAGGCACTGTTCTGAAGGGCTGGTGCTCAGTGTGCTGACAGGAGTCAGTCTGTCCTTTGCGGCAGTCTTGGGGTGGGTCCCAGGGTTCCAGCTGTGATGAGCCACTTCAAAGATTTGATTATGCTCAGAAGTTTAGACTAAGGACCCACCAGGGACAGGAGTTGCCTTTTTTTCTTACACTTTACATTTCCTTTCAATGAAGGCAGAATTTGTTTGTCTGTATCATTGGAAGGATGACCCTAGACATACTTGTGTACAGTTAGCAGTCCCCAGCTCCTCTCTGGAGGCCTGGGGCTGGCCTGGGCATGCAGCTACATCAGAGAGTGATGTGGTCCAGCCAGGAAGTTGCCTTCTGTTCCCAGAGTTGTGCTGCTTTTGCCGATACAACTCTTGCAGGGCACCGTGTATTGGTCAGGAGCCAGATGAGCTATTGAGTTCAATTGTCTGCCCTTCTCCATATCCTAGCAGTGTCACCAGCAGCCTAGCCCAGGGCATGTGGCTCATCTCTAGTGAAGGACACAGTCTCATCAGAAGAAAATCATGTCCAGGTGACAGTCCCCAGGGACTGATTTGCAAAGATGTGCCAGAGCTGCGGGGGCTACAGACTCACTTAAATTCCAGCAATGAGCTCGTTGGTGCCAAATCCCATTTGTATCACTGAGAAAAATGGTAAAATCATCATTAGGTGTTCACTAAAATACTTTAAATTTTGCAGAACATGAGGCATGAGTCAGGCATTGAAACCAGCATCCAAAGGAGGGAGGGAGTGGGGAGCGACGGCAGGAGTGCTTATGAAATATTTTGTTTCACTGGCAAGAGGACAAGAAATAATTGGGCCCTAAATCAAGGAAATGGAAGAAAAGGAACAGCAAATCAAGGGAAATGGTGGAAAATTAGGTCTTAGAGTAGAGAAATGTGTACACATGATCACCTGGTGGTTCTGGCAGAGATACATGCCCATAAATCTTACCTTTTAACCATTTTCCTGCTGCTTTAAGGGGAATGGCGTCAGGTATGCTGACCCTGTTTGTCTTTTCTAGAGACTACTGTATTTGGCTTCAACTTGCCTGGTGCTGAGCATCCAACTGAGTGGCCTGAACCCCCTTCAGAGCTGGAGACGGAGCTCCCAGGATGCCTTGATTCCCTGGGGGCAGCCTGGAGGCTGTTATCCCCAAGAGAGGGTCTGCATGACAGACCCATCCTATGTCTGGGATGGAGTTGGATGGATGGGGTGAGCTACAGAGGAATCTTCTCTGGGGCTGTAGTGTGTGTATGTGAATACCATGGTGTCGGCAGGAATGGCTGGTGTGGTCTGCACCTCAGCACCCTGCAAACTGGTGCAGGTCTTGATCTCTAGAAGGTGAGGTGGTCCTTAAGCAGCTGGCCCTTACTGCAGACGGTCAAAGGTTTCCCTGCCTGACCATGACTGCAGCTGTATTCCCAACAGGACTCGCTAGTACAGCATGAGGGATGTCTCTCTTCCAGACCTTCTTGTGACCTGGAAGAACAACGTGACCTGTGAGGTCCTGCATGGGCACCCAGGCACCTCCCTTCAATTTACCTCTGGCCACAAGACATCCCAGCAGACCCTGTAATTATGCTACTTAAAGAAAGAAAAAAATGTTTATGCTCCCCTTAAGGTCCCTGTCTTATTTTTCCTATACAAATAATGAAACACAGAAATGAAGCTTCCCTGTTTGCTTTCTTCCAGCCTCCCTCCTGCTGCACAGTGCTCATTAACTCCCCTAACGCTCAAGTCAGATGTGGCCTCTGGTTAAAAACAGCAACCACCCTCGTGTGGCGCCTGTTTCCCGGGAGCTGGCAGCCAGACAATAACACTAGTGGGATCATCTTCACCAGGAAATGTCAGCCCCCCTGTGAGATTTCAGTAACTTGAACTTGGAGTGTGTGTGTGTGGGCCCAAAGATTAGAGAAACCAAAAAAAGAATGCTGGAAAACGAAGGAGAAAGAGGAAAGCTGCTGTTTGGGAGAGGCTGCTGGAGAAGCTGCATCGCTGCCTATCTATGCTGGGGTCTGCTTTGGGCAGATAGGAGTTTCTGCTAGGATTGCAGGTCATATGAGCTATGTTGCTGCATTGCAACTCCCTCCCCCTGGTTTGTAGAATGAGCATAGCCTTTCTGAGCTGCTTTGATATCTGGGCGTGAAAGTGCTCTGCAAGAGTGAGGTGTTAAATTATTCTGTTGGAAACAAGAGTCTCAGTGGAACATTGTTCTAAAATAGCCAGCCTAGGCCACATGGTTGTGCGTGGTTTGAAGAGCTCTATTAAGCAGATAAAAACATTGTCTCCTTGCTTGATACTTGAGTATAATGGGGGTTTCCAGAAATGTCTAACACAGACAGTGCTCCCACAAAGCCTTTTTATCTGATTTTGTTTGGCTGTTGATCCATCCGGTCCATCCCCTGGTGGGAGTCTGGTGTCAGCCCACCTCAGGCTCCCCTAGGACAGCCACCCAAGGAAGGCAAGCCCAAGCCCTGCATGCAAGGACTGAGATAGTGCTGTGAGTTTGAGTGTTACTGCAGATCCCTGATTCCCATTTGAAATGGCGCATGCCCAGTGCCAGGCTTCCCCATGGCATTCTGTGGGGTGTCTCTGTAGGGGAGGAAAGCTATCACCCACTGCTTTGGTGTGCGAGGACTTGCATCCTCTCTGGGGACCTGGGATGAGGGTCCTGAGCGTGGAAGAAGCTCCTTTACCTTTGGGTGTCAGGGGAGCTCTGTCTGGTGTTATGTGGCCCTGGGGCTCAGAGCTCTTAATGCTGTTGTGGGTTCCCTTTCAAGACCCGTGCTTTGTTTTGTTTTTTAAGTTATCATAGCTCCTCAGGCTGCAATGGAGCTAACATTTGTGCTAGCAGCAGCTGAGGCTATCGGTAGCTGTCTGGGGTCATTATATAGAAGTTCAGGTCCTGGCCAGCATGCTGCCATAATGATCCCTGGCTGAAGGCATGTCCAGGAGATGTCAGACAAAACTTAGTCTTCAATGTTTTCTGCCTTTTAAAATATGGAAGCCAATGGAAGACACTGCTGTTTGGGATGTGTGTCCAGGCACAACAGTGTAGTTTTTTCTGCCTGCTTTTCTATCATCTCAGTGTCTGCTTGCTTGTTTGCTGCTGTTGTGTCTGTACTCTCCTCCCCACTCCGTTTCGTTTCTAGCATAAGAAGTTATTTAGCCCACAGGTGTGCAAGAGCCTTTTGTGCATGGAGAGCTGCAACACAAAGGATTCAGGAGAAAACCTTATTTCCTCTTGCCAGCACAAGCTGCCCAGCCAGATGATTCAGAAACACAGCATCTGCAAGTCTTAAAAGGGAGTTATGCTCTGTTTGATTGCAGCTTAAAGCATGGGGAATAGGGGAGGGAGAAGCCATTCGGGAGACTGGTGGGTTTTATCAGGCCACTCATGGTCCTGTGTCACAGCTGCAGTTCAGCCCATGCAGATATGTTAGTTGGATGCCTGTGTTCGAGCTGGGGCTTTAATTTGTAGCTGGTCTGTAGATGAGCGATGAACAGACTTTCCCCATGGGAAGCCCTGGTTTGTGGGGCGTGGAGATGCCTCCCGGATAGGCTGCAACATTAGCACCAGAATGGCTGCCCTGGTGTTATGTTGGCTCTTGTTAGACCTGATGTTCAGCAGGGCTCAGTATCTGGATGCAGACCTCCTTACTGAAGTGGTTTTGCTTTCCCACAGTGGCAGCTCTGAACAGCACTGTGCTGTAGGGATGTACCTGCTTTCTTGGCAGTAGCTTCACATATTTCAAATGCTCCCATTTCCCAGAGTCGTGCACAGGTCCTCTTGAGATTGCCTCTGCTGGGACCCTGAGAAGCATGTTGCCAGCCAAGACACATGGTGGCTGTCAGGGGGTGAAGCACGTGAGGTGAGTTCAGGAAACTGTTGTGCCCCTGTGTTTCTCAGTGCTGGTCCAGGTAAGCCTACTTGAATGCTGTCTTGTCACTTGGAGTTCCCTGGCCTCTATAGCAGCTCTGAGCTTAGGTTCAACAGATTACTTTGGTTAGTGGGGTAACTGAGAGGTTTACTCTCTGCCTGAGTACAGCCCTGGTCCAACTGGGGCATAGCAGGCATTTCTGAGGAGGAAATGCCTTTCAGATCTCATCTCTGGATCTACAGAGATAGAAGGGTTGGTTAAGTCCACACTGCAAGCCATTCCTTCCAGTCTTGTGAAATAAAGCATTTCCAAGTGCATGGGTAAACGTTCCAGCTGAGACGTCCTCTGTGATATCTCAGGATTTGGGTGACCTCTTCCATCTTTCCTTGGGTGCTGCTGGAGTTCACTACTGCACCTGGGTGGGAGAAGAGGAAGCTTTCAGGCGAATGGCAGGGATGAACATCTTTAAAAAAAGAACTTGTGTTTGTAGGCTGCTGTTTCTTTTAACCTTTAAAGTCTCTGCTTTGCTTCCTTTCAAAGCCTCCTGCTTTGATTTCCTGTTCACAGTTGTCATTCTGGCAGCCCCTGGAAGAAAGGAGACATGAACAAGGGTTAAAGAACAGCTGCGGGAACATAATTAATGCTTTGCAACAGTTCTGAAGGCCTTTAGCACCTTGCCGTGACCCAGCCTGTAACATCTGTGCATTGGCAGCAGCCAAGCTTTGAAACTTCCCTCCAAGTCCTGCACAGAGCAACTGTAGCCTGCCTGAGGTGTGCCATCAGGGCAAAAACTGAACAAATTCAGTACAAAATGCAGGCTGCAGTGCAGATGGCAGGTCCTTGGGTGCTGAGATTGGCAGTGTTAAGGGGTTTCCAGCTGCTGATCCTTATAGATGTCCAAGGGGGGGATGTGGAAAACTGTTGCTTTTGCAGAGATTTAATAGGAGAAAGAGGACACATCCAAATCTGAATGTAACACCAGTGTCCCTGCTTGTTCATGTTCTTACCCATGGAATGGATCTGGGCAGAAGGCAGTGCCCAAACCCTGCCTGGTGCTGTCAGAATGATTGCGCAGCTATCACATACCCTAAGGAATGCTGAATGTGTCCCCATTTGGATCATGTTTTATCAAGGTCTTTCTTTTGCAGCACTTTTCCCTTTATGTGGCTAAAGGGCACTTTTGGGGGTTGATACCCTCATTTTTATGTGAGCTGTAACTCAGCAGAAAGAAGATGCTCCAATTCCCGAGAGCTCCAGCTAGCGTTTTCCTTTCAGTCCCAGAACACAAGTCACTGCTGGAGCTACCTTGGTGACCAAAGAGAAGATGGATGAAAACACATTGGTTTTGAAGACTTAACTTTTTTTCGTCTTCCATATCTCAGTTTTCTTCCCTGTTTCACTGCAGCCAACCCCACTGAGCTTCCAGCCTTTAAAGTCCATCGTTTCCAGCTGTCTGGGAGTGAGCTTGCCAAAGGGAAGTGTTCGTCCTTTGCACTTGTTTTTTTGAGAGGTCTGTGACTGTAACAGATGTCAAGCAGCCCTGACCTTCACCTGACTGGAGTTCTTAGCTGCTGCTGTGTTATTACAGCATTTCTGCCAGATGGAAATTCAACTTGGTTCCTCATACCTGGAAATTTTACATGACAAATGTGTCTCATTTCTGATTCTAGTCTCCCTTTGATGGACCAGACTGTCTACTACCAGGGAGAGGTTTGTAGATGTGAAAGGCTGGAAGGAAGCATTATATTTCTCTCCTTTGCCTCCTATTAAGTGTGCTATAGACACTAATCCAGCATTTGAATTTCAGCCAGGTAACTGGAAGGGACTGTATTCAGCACCCTCCTCTGATGAACTATTCAGTATTGCTTCTCTCCACTTCTTCCTGTACTTCTCTCACCTTTGGGCAGGAGAGAGGTGACACCGGAGAGAGGAACTTTCTTTAAAGAAATCTCTTGCTTCAGAAGTCATCTCTGATAAAATTTCTCCCCTTCAGAAGGTAAAGTGGTTGGGTTTACAGTTGGCTCCCTCCTGGTAGTAAAAAGGATGGGGTTATTTCAGGGACAGCATCTGGGGACTTAGGGATGAGTAACAGTATATTATAACATCTCAGACATCTTTGTTTATGGAGCTTGAACAAAGTGTGAGCCACAATGTCCCCGTATGCTTGGTGAGCCATCTAGGATACCTCTGAAACATCTCTTGTATTGCAGCATGGTGTGTTTGACTCAGTGTCTGTTGCTAAATGCTTATGTGCTACTTCCCTCAGTGAAGAGGAATACAAATCACTGTCTTGCTGATATGCAGCTTGAATTCTGCTGCTGAATTATTTCTCCTTTGGAAGCACTGTTGTTTTTTTCTGGTGGGTAGTGCCTTAGGGTCTTAATTCATGACCAGCTCCTTTTGCTGGTTGTTACAGTCTCTTCTTCCTCACCCTGCCATCAGCATTCCTAAGGGAACTGAAGGAAGCAGTAGGGTATTATTTTAGTTTTGGAATTGCAGCTGAAATATAGTGCCTTGCTCTGATGGTCATTCCAGTATCAGGCGTGACCAAGCTATGCTGGCTGGAAAATGGTAAGTGAGTTGCTGCAGACTGCATGAAGGTATAAAGAAGACAGCATAATCATGGGGAAGTGAAAACTGAGATGACTCTGAAGATCTGGTATCAACAGTCAGGAGTGTGCGGAGCCGTGGGCGGAGGGCCCAAGCAGACCTGTTAGCCAGCTCTTGGCAAGCGCCTATGTCTTGTGACTGCAAATGCAATGAAAGTTTAGGGATGCGCATCTGGGGCAGGCTGCGCTGCCTGGGCTGGCAACGAACTGTGCCACAGGGCTTCTGCACCATTTAGTTCTCCCTGCAGGTCTTGCTGGGCACAAAAGGCCTTTGGAGGGCCAGTCTCCCAAACGCTGAAGCAGCCACTGAAGTGTGAGCACAGAAGAGACATGGTACCGTGCTGAGGGGCCAGTGGAAGGAATAACCAGGCCCACAGTGGCTCTTTTCCAACTGTGTCTTTGTCAAGGATTTGGATTATAGAAGGCTACTCTCGTGTGTGAGCAAAGCTCCTTTCACAGATGTGTGGCTTTTTCTGCATGAGCTGTTCTCCATGATGAGCAAGAACAAGGTATGGTGTCCAGAGAAGGAAGCTCTGAAGGGAGGATGCTGGTCTGGGAGGTATGGTGCATGAGCTGCCTGGGGCTCCCTGCTCCTGGCAGCCTGCACAGTCTGCTGCCTCCGTTGGCTGCCTGGGATAGGAGGGAGAAGCACCCAGTATATATACCATTGCAGCAGGAGACAGCACATGGTCTAGGAGTGCAAGAGCTCCCCAACCAGCCAGGCTGAGCCTGCAGCATCCAAGCAAGGAAGGGTCTTGAATGAGGAAAGAAATGGGATGCAGGACAGAAAAGGGGAGAAGACTAATACGTTGTACAAATTGGATTGTCATGGCTTCTGTTTGTCTTGGTCTTCTGCCTGTCAACTGCAAGACAGTGATTTTTAAAAGAAAATGAATGCCAAGATTATGTGTGGAACATACACAAAATCCCAAGTGTTTTGTGAGGAATCTTCTTTTTCTCCCAATAATATTTTTTTCTCTCTGTGAAAACGTATATGATCTGGGTAATTCCCGTCATTTTGTGATGAAGGCCACTGAATGCTGGTGTTTGAAGAACATATTTCCTGTTTGCACTGCAATTTCTGATTGCATGTGGAGAAAACCCAATGTGTCCAGCTAATTGTCCTGAAGCAAGGAAGTGTGACATTCCATTTGTCTGCCTCCTGTTGCAGGGTTTCTAGAGGTGCTGAGGTCCTGTGGTTCCCACTGATGTAAGCAGGGCAGAGCGACTCTGAAAGCTAGATGTGAGAGCTCTCCAAAGGGCCCAGCCCTCTGCTGCTTTGCTATTCCAGTGCATCCTGCAACACCCCACACATGAGATCTGATGTGTTTGCTACTTCCCAGCTTGCCTTAGGATCTCCCATCTGCTCTATAGCCATGTAGGATAGGATACTCAAACCAGGGAGTTGCTGATCAGGCCAGATGATGGGGACCTGACCTGAGCATGTTTGCTTTTGGATGGTGGTCACCTCCCTTTTATTGCTGGGCATAAATCTCCCAGGGTTTGCAGAGATAAATACATCAGTGAGACCTTGACTGTGGAGTCAGAGCAAGTGTCTGAGGCATTGCTTGTGTGTTTGTTCACAGTCCTGTTGATGTGGCAGGGTGCAAAGTACTAGTTAATCAAACTGGAGAAATTAGGTGCCACTTGGTCGTTTTTCAGTTGTCACCTGGTGATCAGATGGAGCAGCTGCTCCGACAGCCCAAACATTCAGACTGTGGTGTTTGACAGTGAATTAAACAGCAAGACCATGTTCTCTGGTTCCTTGCTCTTACAAATTGGGACTGAGTTCTCAAAACCACCATTTACCTGCATGAGGGAGGAGGAAAAACCAGGATTGTAAAATAAAATGAAACAGACCAGTCAAGTAATTTAATTCTTAAATCTTGTCTCCCTTGGGCTAATCTTCTCCAAGCCATTCTTTGCTCAGGTCAACTGCTTTTAATTAGCAAGCTTCATTGATCAGGGCAGGAGTGGGAGCTTCTGTCCAGGTCTTTTTAATTAGAGGCTTTTCTTTCTTGCTGGAGGGATGGTATTACCCAGAAAGGAACCTGGCAAGAAGACCCTGGAATTGTTTGAAGGAGGCTGACCTGCGATCGCCTTTCCTCCATCTCTTCTGGCAGCATCAGGGATTGGCTAATTTCCAAGTGGAGAAAGGAAGAGGGGACAGAGAATTAGCCTGAAAGCAGGTTGTGGTAACTCTGGCAGTTACTGTATGGCTATAGTTGCAAGCAGTGTGTGTGTGCTTTGTTCTTCCTGAGGAAAGGCAGAAAACATTTTTGGATTGGTCATTGCATACCACACCCTTCTCTCCAGCTCAGGAAGATGCTCCTCTCTACTCTGCTTTCTCAAATGTGGCTGCCCAGCAACATGAGGAGAATGACTGGTATCTGCTCCCTGCCTTGAGGGGTTATTTCCTACGGTCTGCCATGGCCTTTCAACCTCTTACAGTGGTTCCCTGCAGTGTTAAGGGATGGAGCTCATGATATAGCTGTGCCTTTGGACGGGGGATAGTGATGGTAGTGCTGATGGGCTTTTCTAGTTGGTGTTTCTTTAGGGTACAAGTCTAAAAAATGTACCCCTGGGCTCTTCCACTTTTCTGAAGGAAGATATTTTACTCTACTTACCTGTAAAAAGAAAACTACGTATCTGGTACTAGTCCTTCTTTACTCCATTACCAGAAGTGGTTGGACCCTTCTGTATTAAGTGTAGATGCACACATAAATGATGTGGATGCACCGGCATCTCTGTTCTCTGCCAGGTCCCCTCGTGGTACAGTTGTCCTGCATTTAAAATGAATTCTGGCATCGTTAGTTGGTTGTGTGATTACTGTAGATGCAAATCTGTGGGCTGTCATTATGTGTCACAAGGTTTTAGGACTCTCTGTTTGTGGGCCTCTTGCAATTCATAGTTAAGGAACATCTGATTAATTAGCACAAATTTGCTATTTTAGGTATTTGATCAACTAAGCCATGAAAATTCTGAAATGCATTTAAATCAAACAGAAAGGAAGTGGCTTTGTATCAAACTATTGAATTAATAGAATTATCTTATTGATTAAATCATCAAATAAACCTACAGCTCCTTTATTTGCTTCACTGAGCCACCTAAGAAGGCCTTGTTCAGCTCTCAATCCCTGATGCACCAGTCTCAATGCCAACAGCTGCCTTTATTTTCCGGTCAGATAGCTGATCCTGTGGAGGTGATCTCTGGCTGAATCTCCCATGGAGAGCAAGGCTCAGATGTCCATTATAGCTGTCAGACAGAATTATATATGTTTGGGTAAGAGGCGATCTTTTGCATATGCACTCCATATGCACTCCAAACGCTGGTATTGCACTGCTTGTTACGTTTGTAATTACAGTAGGAAAATGGTGGTGAGTCATGACTTTTCAGGGTTAAACATGCCACAGGAACATGGGCACCTGTCTTCCATGCCAAGGGCTACATCAGATTCTGCTTTTCAAGCTGGGAAGGTGCTCTTGAAATGTCTTCTCCAGTACGTTGGGTGGCTCTTTCTCTGCTACGGGCTTTCCATTCTTGTAGCTTGAGGGGGAAGTGTGCAAGTGGAAAGGTATTAATATTGGTGTTATTAGGTGTTAGTATTAATCGAGACTAACAGGGCTGGCTTAGGGAGACCTTCCCAAAGGACTGATATTCTGCTCTAAGTAACAGTGGTTTTAGTTGGTCAGCTATTCAATGTATCAGACTGGTTAGCTGGCTGGAATTTGCTTTCTTAGACCTGTCAATAATGAGGCCCTGCCAGTGGTCCTGCTTCTTTCTGGTTTGTAGAAAGAGGGAGAAGAAACAGCTATGTCAAAAAGAAGGCATGTAAGGTAGAGCATAGCAGCTACAATATGAAGCTGTAAAACGTGGGCTTTGCTTTAAGTTGGGATCAGCTTTCCATTGGAGTAATCCTTTAACCAGGCTGCCAGCCAAGAGCTGCATGTGATTAGTCAGAGCCATAATGATCTGTGAGTCCATCTCCACTGACCCTGTAGGACTCCCAGCTTGAAAACAGCACAGTTTGGTACTAAAATTGTCATTGAGCCCCCCCCAAGTTTTCTCCTCCATGGGCAGGTGCAAGAGGCAGTTGCTGTCTCTGCAAGCAAATATTTAACTTGGGTTTAGGCTTTGAAGGAATGCTGAGCTTGTGTCAGAATTGGACAAAAGGTTGGGGCTTTTGAAAATGTCCCTGTTTTGGTCTGTTTCCTAATGCAAGCCTCATGCATTCTGCAGCCATCTCCCTGCTGGCTCATTGCTGATAAGCGATGCAATTTCATCCTTATCATTCCAGCTGACAGCAGTGAAGATGACTCATCCACAGCACTCTTATTGGAGTGTGGGTTTAGCCTCCAATTGTGCTGTGAAAAGAATAAGTAGGATGGGTTCATGAGGAGAGCTGTATTGTTCCTTCCAGCTTAGGGTTGCTGTCTTGTGGCTCAGACACAATATTGCTGGTCTCTGAGTCTTGCTCCTAACATGCCTCAGGGGGGGAGAAGTGGTGAAAAGCAAGAGACACAATCCAGGTTTGGCTTTGTGCTGGGCTCAAACTTCTCCACGGTTCCTCCATCTTCAGGAAATAGTTGCTCCACAGGTGAGGCGTGAAATGCGCCCACTGAACAAATTGAGACTGTCTCAGCAGGGGAGGGATTCAAATTCTGTCAGTTTTCGGGGGGAGATTTCCAGTCTTCTTTGGATGCAGATTTCCCAGGGGCAATGCTTTATGTCATTGATTTTTGCTTTTGGCAAGCTGCACTTGGTGCTGTGTGTTGCTTGAGGTGAAAAGCTGGACCGAAGCGTGTTCTTAACACTTAAGAAACCAACTGTGTCATCAGATTCACCTTGAAATGCTGGCAAACAGCTTTGCAGGGGCCAGCACCCATGTCACCCTGCACTGGCTGCAGTCTGTAGAGGTGTGGAAGACTCATTTACTGATGGAGACAGCAGCAGGAGAGGAGTTGACTGAAGACACAAAGGAGGAACAGTTTGGTTCCAGCCTAGTTTCTGGAAGTCTGGTTTAGCATTTGAGATTGCACCCTGTGCTAATGTCCCCTCTATGATATGCCAGTCATACCCTGACTGTCCGTGGGAAACACCATTTCTGTTGTCTGTCTCTTGCAGAGCTGTCATTGTGACCTGTTGGTGTCAGCTGGTGGGATCGTCCTGTTGTCTGTCAGGATTTGCCTTCCTCTGATGACAATGTGACGTGCTGGACACCTCCCTGGGCCCTTCACTAAGGGAAGTAGGCTAGTTTCTAGATACAGGTGCATGGGAATGGCTGAAGAATCATCTTTTGAACATGTGTGCAGGTCAGGCACTGTCAGAGCATTTTTGGGCTGTGTATTAAGGTATTAAGGTCAGAATTTCTGGTTCTGCACCAGCAAAGTGATGATGGGTTGTTTATTCCAAGCATCTATAGGGTGAGGGAGACCTTTCTGGTAGAGGAGGTCTCTCTGTAGCAGGTGTACATCACTCTGATGGCGCCCGGTATAGGCCATATGATCAGTCTGGTGCCAGCTCTTTGATTTGTAACCCTGATGGTGCTACAGTACCCATGCTGCAGTGTCGTGGGACCTCTCTGTACAAACCACCTCCCCTTCTGCTCTGATGCTTTGCTTGTTTTGTGCTGAGAAATTTTAGGAGCCACTCCTGTAGATTCATGCCTCCTCTTCCTCCTTGGAGTATGCCTGAAGAGCGTGCATCTGACAGGTTGATCTGCCCCAGGAAGGCCTCCTGTCTGTTCCCTATTGGACATCAAAATCTTTCCCTCTTTGCTCATATCAACCAGTCAAGGTATGCGACAGGAATGCTGTGACCACTGGAGCGTATTGGTGCTTGAGCATTGCTGGGCTATGCATGAGTTACAGGCAGGAAGGTGCCCCACAGTGCTTGATGCCTTGACTTTCCCTGCACATCCAAATGTGGCATCTCAGGAGGATGCAATGGGACTCTGCTTCCTTCCTCATCTGTGTTGTCTCACCTGAAAGCAGATGCTCCAGCCCAGCATTTGGTGTCTGTGCTGGCACCGCTTGTGATACTGCACATGGTAGCAGCTTTGAACTGCTCCAGCCCTGCAGTGTCTCCCTCCTCCTTCCCTTCCTAGTCCTCCTTGGGCTGCCCACGTCCTGTATGGGGCCATGGCCATTTGCCCTGCAGAGGACGGTGAGGCTGGACAAGGCCTTTCTGGCAAACAACAATCTGTGCTTAGGTCAGCTGTAATTTAATTGAGTGGTACAAAGGATTTAGTGCACCTTGCAGATAGAAACACACCTTGCCTTGGGCTGGGCAAAAGAAATACATGTGCTGTTCCCTTTATCTCCTTCTGCGCAGTTTAGTCTGTAGTAGGGTTTTTTTTCCCTTCCTCTCTCTACTCCATCACATGCAACTCAAAGGCAGTTTGCATCTCACTGTGTCTCAAAACGTTATGAGGCTTCTTCTCTAGCAATGATGAATTCAGTATGTACAGCCCAGAACCATGATTTCCCTCAGGGTCCCTTGTAATAATAATTTCTGTAAATAAAGGCTGGGATCAGGATCGCCATTGTAATAGGATTTTGTTTGTGCAAGGGCTGGTAACCCAGTCCCCCTGACACTGCCCTGTAATAGGATTGTGGGCTGTATCACAGCACTGCAAGCGGGCTGGGAAGGGCTGGGCTGGCACAGGGCACCCTTGCAGGGAGAGACCAGAGGACTTGCATTTGGGATATGTTGGGAAGTTTGCAGGCCATGAACACAGAGCTGACATACACCTTCAATTGGTGCATCTTGCTAGGCTGGTGAAATGTCTGGTTTGTATTTCTCACAGGATGCAGGGCATCCTGTGCAAAGACCCCATGGCTGAGGTAAAGCTCCCATTCCGAATAAGGTGCCAGAGTCTTTGAGGCTTGGAGGAGGGGGAAGAGCCTAGGAAGATGAGGTTTGAACTTGCTACGCTGTGCTCTTGCTGCTGCTGTAACTGCATTGATCTGTGCAGAGAAATGCTGCAACCTCTTCATTCATCTGTGGACTCACAGAACTTATGATTCTGTGTGCTGGCTACTGCAGCGACCTGCACCTCGAAGCAGCTGCCTTCCTGAGAAGCTCACGTCTGTAAAATACATGCCATTGCTGAGAGCAATTTGACAGCCTCCTTGAATGAAGGGTGCAAGGAAATGGTGCACTTAATTATGCCTACTTGGGAGGGAGGTGGGTGAGGAGGCATGTGCGATCACAAGCCTTTGGGGCTGTTAGGTTTGATTTTATTTTTTTTTTCTCACCTGTTCTAGCAGTAAGGGAGCGTATGGGGGAAGCACGCACGTGTTCTCACATTCACACTGCTACCCCTGCCGGGTGCAATAATTCTTCCTCTGCTGGTGAACAGATGCTGACGGGAAGTTTTCTTCAGCGGGAGGACTGGTAGTTGTGCTGGAAGTGATGGGGGTCTTTGTGTCTGGGCTGCTGCAGTGCTGCAGAGCATCATCGCCGCAGAACCCTAAGCGGCTGTGGGCGGCTGCAGCGTGTTTTGACCATACACACCTAAGATACACTGGTGATTTAAGATACCTGGTCTTGCACTGGCTGTATCTCATACCAAAAGACTCACATCCTGAATTGGTCCTGTATTCAGATTAGATGGGCTCAGTATCACCTAGTGATGTGAAATGAAGCCTGTTTCTGCACTATGGATGTGACATGCTTTTCCTGAGATAATCATGATGGCAAAGAGTTGGTGCCATCAAAAAGTTCAGTGTCAGCAGCAGCGAGTTGTGTTGTTCTCAAAAATAACCAGGTGCCAAAACCGTTTGTCACTGCTGCTTTGTGAAAGGTGTGCTGGCACTTCGCATCCCTCCCTGGTGTCATGGGAAAGGCTCAAGTTAGCTCTGACAAAGCTGCACACCATTCACAGTGTAATTAGCACCACAAGTCTTGCTAATTGCTGAGGGTTTTTTCTCTCCCCCCTCCTTTTCTCCAGCACAAAATTTCTCTAGTTATCTTGGGTTATCATCATGGTAGACAGCGTGCTAAGCCTGGATGCTCCTTCTGAGGGCTAATGTCAGGAATAATTACTGCTGTAGTAAGCTGATCAGCCCTTCATTATTAGCTGCTGTTGTTGTTACCCGACATCGATTAGTAATTTGTAGCTGCCAGTGCTTTCCTCTGCCCTCAGAGCTGAGTGTTTGCTGGTGCTGAGGTGGTGTTCTGCAAGGACAAATGAACATATCCCCCCTTGCCACCCACCCGAGGCACTTCCTTATCTACACGTTGGTTTTCAAATACACAGTTTGTGGCTGGGAGAGCAGCACCAGCCCTGTCTGAATGCTGATTTTGCAGCTCAGAATTACTGAGAGTCCCAGCTGGCTGTAGTGATAAAAGATCTTGTGGTGAGTGACTCAGTGATGGGACAATGTTTGTAATTTCAGGTTGGGAGCCTTGCAGTGATGCCCCTCAACCCCTCCTGGATCCTGCCAGCTCGGGAGGGCAGCAGAGATGCCACCATAAGTATTAACTGGCTCCACAGCAGTTTGTGATGTTTGCAGGTGGCTGCTCGCGTATGTTCATGTCTGGGCTGGTGAGCAGTGGCAAAGGTGGGGTTTGGAGGGGAAGAAGGGAGCAAACACAGCTGTAGACCCTTTCCCAGGGTCTAACAGGATGTTTAGGGTTGTTTAAAAGTAAGGCCTTTCAGTAATTTAAACTGCAAATGCTGGGAGAGGGGGAGCTTCCCACCCATGACCTGGAATGGTTGGGGCTCCTTGCTCTGTAGAGGTGTCCCGTTTCACTGTACTGCGCTCTCCCTGCAGTTGGGTCTGTCTTTTGTGTGTTTCAGCTGTTCTTCCTTGGCTTTGTGAGACATGTGCCATTGCTTCTTTGTCTGATCTGCTATCTGTGGACCAGCTGTGCCTGTCAAAGCAGGGTCAGAGAGCAGAAGGCAGGTTTGTAAGCCTGTGCTGGGGTGGAATGGGAACTTTAGGAAAGGGATGTCAGGAGGCAAGTGTCCTACATATGACGTGCATCCTGGCTGTGTCTCTTGTGCTGGCATGTTGCTGCCTCTCATGTTGTCTCAGGATCTCATCAGTGAACCTTTTGAGCGATTTGAGTTGCCCAGCATGTTCCCTTGCAGAGTGGCATCCCAGGAGATGGTCTCCTGTTACAAACATCTCTTTGCAAACAGTAATCTCCCATGGGCAACCCTAGCACTGCTGGTGAGGTAAGGGGGGGGATTAGCTGTCCTCTTCAGGAGGGATGGAGGAGGTCTTTACCTGGCACAGTGCAGACCAGTCATCCCACCTGTCTTCATAAGCTGTGCCACTGCTTCTGGGAGGCAGCATGTGCAATCACACCAGCGTATGTAAATGTCCGTCTGACACAGCAGGTATAAATCATGCACGGGCAGCCAGAGATGGCAGGGAACGCATCTCCTGTAACCCCTACTCTGACTACTGTCCCTGTGATGCCATGGGGGTGGCAAGGGGCAAAGCCTGATGTCACTTCTTGGCACTCCAAGAGGGCGTTATTCAAAGAGACGGTGACCTCTCCTGGCGTGCAGAGCGCTGCCGGGGACCTCCAGCCCCATGTCTGCGGCAAATCAAATGATGTGCTGCGGGAGAGGAGGGTTGGGACTCAGCCATCCATCACCAGCCGGCTGATGGCAGAGGAGAGGAAGAACAAGCTGCTGAGAAGCTTCCCCCCTATTGGTCCTCGGAGGCGCCAGTAGCTTTAATCCTGGGGTGCCTTCTTACCCATCCTTTAATAGATACTAACCATGGCTCCCTGTGCAAGCACCGTAATGGCTGCCTGGCATGCAGCAGCCCTGATTTAGAATGTTTCTTTTAAAACCCATGCTCAAGTATGTTTTTTTAGTGTCTCACCTTCTTTGGTGAGATTTCCAGGGCTTAGGTTGGGCATTTTTTTCTTTTCTGTAGTAGTTCTGGTTATTCACCCATTTGAAAATGACAGGACAGCAGGAAAACCAACCAGACTTTACGATCAACACATTCAGGGGATTTTACTGTCTTTTCTCTTCCTCCCCAGACAGCTCAAGCTCCAAGGTAGCTCAGGTAGAAAGCTGCAAACAGCAGAAATTAATCTTTGCTGACAAAAGCTTCCCAACTAAGCACTGGTCTGGATTTGAGGACATGCTTGGAGTTGCAGACCGTGTGAGGAGGTCTCCCAGGTGAGCTTGAAAAGGTAAACATAGCACCAAGTCATGTGGTGGTAGATTGCAGTGGGGCATCTACTCCCCACCGTAGAGCAGTTAAGGGTGTTTAGGCCACTTTCTGAAGTGACAACTGCATAGTGGCACGGCTCTTGCTATTACTGTGGGTTTTGGAGAGTGAGACCAGAAGCTAAAGTGCCACTATGCAGAGATCTGTATTTCACTTGGGGGCTGCTCTGTAAGGCTGAGGGTTTTTTTCAGCTTGGAGGTTACATGCTCCAGCTCCTGTTCTTCATTGGTGTAAGCCAATCTATGACCACCAATTTCAGTGAGCCAGGCACAGTTTACTCAAAATGAGGAAATGACCTTTACCTCGGGGTAATTCAGCTTAATACTCAAGCTGAATTCCTTGGCACATCATCTACCCAGGCCTTCACTTTCCTTGCCTTGCTGACCTCCAGCTTCATGTCCAGCTTGTTCCTGCTGTTAGGGCCACCATCTCAGATGCAGAAGCAATGCTGGGCCTTGCCTGCTGGCTAATGTGTCATTGGAAAGGATGGAGGCTGCCATGCTCTGCCTGTTCCTTGTGCTTGTTTCAGCTCCCTTTGAGGCTCCAGAGGGAACATCTCTGTGCTTGCATGCTCTTTGCTCTCACAGCCTGCATGACTACCTATGACTACCTATGGACCTTGTTCAGCTTCCTGTGCTGTCCATCACAATTCCTGGGGCTGGGATTCCCAGGGCCTTTGGTGTGATCTCTGCAGCACTGAATGTGCCAGTGGAGGACACCATGGGCAACCCTGCAGGGGACACTTGTTTGCCACCCAAACCATACTCCTCTCTGGAGGACCTACCTCTCTGTGCTGACCAGGAGGTACTGGTTGATATGCCACTATGTGGCCTGACGTGCTTCTGGTCTTGTGTGATGAAGACAGAGCAGCATTTGAGTGGCTGTTAACTTGGAGAGGAGCATGGGCCAAATAAAGCTTCTGGAGAATGTCTCTGCTGTGGAGCAGGAGCCTGGTTCAAAGTGGGGTCTGCTGGATCTGGTCCCAGCTTTACAGAGGACTTTGGGTTGTTGGCACTTCCTTGTGAGCAGAAAGGGCTTGAGATTTATGGCTGAGCCAGGTGCTGTTATGTCTGTCCCTATTTAACACACTCTTCAGTTAAGGCTCCACTGGTGTCTCCCCATGGGACAGCTCAGTCATCTTGGGATGGTCTGCCCATGGGTGTAGGGAAGACTTCCAAGTTGCTGAGGCTGCTGAGGGCAAAGGCAAGCCTTCAGACACACCAAAGCAGAAGGAACAGCTGCCATAGCTCTAGCCAAGTTACAGAATCATAGAATATTTATGGTTGGAAAGGACCTTAAGATCATGTGGTTCCAACCCCCCCTGCCATGGGTAGGGACACCTCCCACTAAACCATGTCACCCAGGGCTCTGTCCAACCTGGCCTTGAACACTGCCAGGATGGAGCATTCACAAATTCCCTGGACAACACATTCCAGTGCCTCACCACCCTCACAGTAAAGAACTTCCTCCTTCTATCCAATCTAATCTTCCCCTGTTTAAGTTTTAACCGGTTGCCCCTTGTCCTATCACGACAGTTCCTAATGAATAGTCCACCCCCAGCATACCTATAGCCCCCCCCTTAAGATACTGGAAGGCTGCTATGAGGTCTCCATGCAGCTTTCTCTTCTCCAGGCTGAACAGCCCCAACTTGCTCAGTCTAAGTTCTCCCAAGGAGAAAAGAAAGACCCAAGTGAGGCTGCATCCCTTATAGCTTTATCCAGTGTTGGTGTCTGGCCCATGCTGCATTCCTAAACCTAAGATTCCCTGTCCCCGCTGACAGCTCTCTTCTTCCGCACAGGTGCTTGGGGGGATGGAAATCCCCTTTCCCAAGCCCTTTCACACGCACAAGGCAAGGGGCCTCTAGATGGCAGTGTTTCTGTTCAGGAGAACAGCAGCTGTACAGGCAAACTGTACTGTTCCCTTTCATGCCAAGCTTTGGAGAAGCTCTGAGATTAACACAGGGCTGAAGTGGACAGCTTAGTACCCTGCTGTCTCTTATCGCTTCCTCAGTGAAAGTGGCTTGGATTTGGTGACCTCAGGCGACCAGCCATTTTAGCAGGCTGGACAGTAGTTTTCTGGCTGTCCTTCCCCCCCCGCCCCCCATGTGATGAAATCAGTTTGGGATTGAATGCCCAGACAACTGCTCGTTGGTTGGGAAGGTACCAGGGGTTCTGGATGTGATGAGAGTCCCTTGCTGTGACTGGGAGCTGCTGGTAAAGAGCTCAGCATTATTGATGCTCAGCTTGTTTCCTGTGTGTGCTTGAGGATGCAGAGGACTTTGTTCCCTCTGATGCAGTCAGTGTGCATGGAGGGTAGGTATGTGGAAATAGGGCCATGTTGTTTGGCTGGAGAAGAGCTCAGAGGTTGGTGAAGAAAAGTGTTGCCGGAGAGAGAGCTGTAATTGCTCCTGCACAGAGTTGTCACTTGCTACCTTATCCCTGCAACTAGCTCTACTCAGTGCCTGAGTGATGGGGATGCTGGGCTCGATACCCTCTGCCTTTTCCAGAGCTTCTGCCATGATGCTGGGTGGAGATCTTGTCTCAGAGGCTGTGCCAGCATATATTGTCTCTCCTGGATGCTAATGCGACAGGTATTTTCTTTCTCTATGAATGTCAAGGGAGAGAGGAGGGAGGGAGGGAGGCTTGGAGGCCTACCAGAAGGCTGTCACTCACTGGCTGCACGGACAGCCTGAGCTCAAGAAAAAATCTTCTTAGCACTGCAGGGCTCTCCAACAGCAGCGTGGGTGATATGCTACCTGAGGAGCCAGCTGCCATGTGCCTTTGGCCTCTCCTTGAAGTCTTTGCAGCTCACAGGGGGACCAAGGTCACTTGGCTTCTCCTAAACATGTTTTACTCTGCACTCAACATGCCTTTGGTCAAGAAGAAGAGAGAAACTTGGAGAGCTAGGGATGTCTTCCTGCCTCCAGGCACTGTGAAATGCAGCACATGTAGACTGGGGTCCTGTAGCTCTTCTCTCTTGCCATCCTCATCAGAGCTGGCAAGAAAATACAGGGTGGAAGGCAAGCACCATATTCAGCAAAGGTCCAAGCAAGAAATCAGGCAACCCATTTGTTGTAGATTCTTGGAGTTTTATGAATCCAAGTATACCCTCATCTTGGGAGGTCTGGGTTTGCTTTGTGGGCCAGAAATAGAGGCTAGACCCAGATCTTGCTTGAACTTGTCCAGCATGGTGATAACAGCAGCTGACCTGGAATTCGGGACCCCCTCCTCTTCAGCTTTTGGTGGTGGTTTGAGCTAATTCCTGCTGCTTCCACAGAAGGAAGCATTGAGGTGTATGTGATAGCGTTTCCCACCCGTGTGGCAAGGGTGGGAGTAGCAAGCTGTGCTCTCGAAGCTCTCCGCTTGCTCTGTATCTCTTCTCTCTCCCCTCTGCCTGACCTGGCTGTCGCAGCTCTGGCCCCTCACCCGAGGCCGTGCTGGCTCCTGTTTGCCAGAGCTGCAGAGGAGCCTGGAGCCAGTCCTGGGCCATGGAATGACTGCAGAACATGGAGCGGGATCTTGGAGGCTGCAGGAGATGCTGGTCATTTCCCAGCTCTGCTACAGCAGAGGATAAATCCTTCCTGTTTCCCTGTTCATCGTATCCTTCTGTGTAAAACAGAGACAGTGATCCTTTTCTTGCCTCTTTGATACAAAGGGGAGAGACTGGCTCCTCCTCACTGTTTTTTCTTCTGACATGGATAATAGTCTCTTTGGAGTTAGTGTGCTTGTGCTTGGGCTCTCCAATCCACCAAGAGACCTTGAACCCTGGCTTTACAGGAGCATGGCAGTAGGGGTGAGCTGGCTGCCTTGCAATCTCTCCATACGCTCAAGGCTGTGTGAGAGCTCACTCTCATCTCTAGCTTATGCAGAAGCTTTCTCTGCCAGTCCTGCACCTGCAGCCCTGGGAAGACGGCTATAGTCATGCTGCAGTGGGCATGGACAATTGATTATAAGCGGTCGTAGATTACCTGGAGCAATGCTATTAAATTTAATACAGTTCTCCACTGGCTCTTGGGGCACAGCCTTGGGTTGTGTAACTGACATCTTCTTGCAAAGCATTTTGGGGACATTGCTAGGGGCGTGAGGCAAAGAGATTCAGCTGCAAAGCAGGAGAAGAAGATGAGTTTCTGTTGAGATTTATTTCCTGCCCAATAATTGCCCAGAAAAGCTGTGTAAACCTTCTCTGTTTGTGGAACAAATACTACAAGAGTTACTGCTCTGACCTTTTTTTTCTTTTCCACTGGACAATTGTCTGTGCCCTTGTTATTCAGAAGCCTTGATATGCTCCTGGCAGATTTATGCCATGTTGAAACCCACCTCTTATTGCCTCAGAGTTGATTGGAAGAAAGGAAAGTTGCTCACTGAAAAATAAACCCATTGCCATGCACCCTGCATGCCAAGCTAGGGTGGAAGTTTAAAAGAACAATTTGGAGCACTGACCTCTTTTCCTTGTCTGCTGCTTGTCTTCTGTCACTGTGTCATCTATGAAATGTGGGGGACCAGCTTCAAACGGATTGACACTGGATTTAGTCAGGAGTGAGACACCTTATGAGCAACTCGTTGTGATGGAGTGGGGCCACTGCTTGCTGTGGGCTGGATGCCTCTCAAGGAAAGGTCTGTTCAGTGTGCAAGTCTTGCCCTGCCTTGACAAAAGCTTGTGGCAAATCCCCATGTGAACACTCTCACATTGATTTGGCAGCTGCTAAATTTGGGAATAAATCCACCTTCCTTGGCAGCAATAGTAAATCAGATGAGGCATGTCCAGCGAGGGTTTCGAGTCTATTGTAAAATGCACTTAGTCTGTGTGTGGCTCAAAGCTTGCCCATGCTGAAGAGATGCTGGTGGAAAAACTCTCTGTAACAAACCTCTGAGTTGAAATCCTGTCCTGGGTGAGATGCCAGCAGTTTGATAGTGCTTTTTGAGGTCTTCATCGCTCTATGAGCCTCTGATAATGGTGCTAAGTGGCCCTCTTCCCTCTGTATCAACACAGAGCTGATAAGCCAACAGGGTTGTGTAGTAGCCAGACAGCCTGGAGAGGCTGGATTAAGGAGGCCACTTAGAGTCATTGATCCTCCCCTTGGATGCTGGACAAGAGCAGATGCCACTTGCAAACTCAGCCTCAGCTCCTCATATATGTTCGGCGGCTGTGCAGTCCCTGCATTTTCTGCATGCCATCACTACTGAGACTGTTTGGAGTCTACACCCACCTCCACCCTGCCAGCTCGCTCCCAGAAAACAGCCCTGTCTAAGCAGAGATGGTTTTGCCTATGAGTTTTATTCTTGGTAACGTAGGATCTGTGGTAGCTGGTAAATGTCAGCCTTCATTAGGAAATCTATCTTGTGGGTGTATTTCTTCTTGTATACAAACCTGTTGGAGGGTGCTGGTATTTCACCAAGTGTCTGAGTGGAGAATCAGGCCCAAATGTATGTATATATGTATGTATGCACTTCCTCCTGCAGGTGACAGGAGAGTATGGGTTTTAATCCATGTATGTGTGGGCAGCTCTGCTGATGCTGTTTGTCAGCTGGAATCTCAGCACAGGGCTCTGCGGCATCAGCCGCAGCTTCCTTTTTGCCTTCTGTCACATTTGGAGGGAGGGAAGATGTAGCTGAGTCTTGCAATTGTAGGTCAAAACATACTGCAGCACTAAAGATCAGAGCAGAAGATTTCTTGTACAAACACATGGTTTTATTCATCCTGTTATTTTCTTTATCAAATGCTTACTTGCCTTTACAGAGCAGCTTTCAGCCGCAGGGAAAGCAAGTGCCTCATTGGAAGCAAAGCTGGGCTAGTGACTGGAATGGGTCACAGAAGATGCGTGATCTAGACTTTTATTCCTGGCTCTGTTCTGGCCCCTTGTCCTCCAGATCCCTGTGAAGACCTTACAAATTGAAGAGCAGGGACTGTTGCTGCGTGTGTATGCAGCATATAGTGTGATGGCACCCCTGCAGCATCCCGGGCACAGCAAGAAATGCTAGTCATGATTGTTATGCTACTGAAGTGCAGCTGGTTTTGGCTGGGTTAGCAGTCTGGTTAGGGTACAACCTGGTTATGGTGCTGAAGCGAGCTCTTTTATTCAGAGAAAGCACTGCCTGGGATTCAGCGTCCAGACGTGCAGACAGCTTATTTTTAAGGTCTCATTTGAAAGATGTCAGCTCCCCCTCCCTACTCTTCCCCAGGCAGTGAGAGCAGAAAACTAAATTTATCTGCATTGGGACAGAGAGCTCGAGTAAACCAGCCAGGCACTGCTCCAGATATGCTGCGTGGAGCAACTGGCACAGAGCTGTCTGTCTGTCCGAGTCTGAGATGCTCGGTTGCTGCTGATGCTGGGGGTGGCAGTGACAACTACTCAGTGTCTTCTGTTCCAGGCCCTGGGTTTCAGAATTTACTGGAAAATTTCCCTTGTTGAGGTGATGTTTTATCTAATTCAGTCCCTGGATTGATTTATTTTTCATACATGATACAAAGCTGTCCCTCTGCTTTCTGGGAGAAAAGTGAGGAGCTACACTCTTTGCCTTCCTTCCCAAGACCTTATGAGGACCCAAGTGTGGAAATGGTGCTGGTAAAGAGGTTGAAGCACAGCCTGCAAAGAGCCTTTGTTGTTCAGGGACCTTTGAATATCCTGTAGGTAGTGCATAGGAATGGGAATAGAGAAGAACTCTAATATTTTCAATTTGAGTGTAGCTGCCTGCAGCTCCCTTTTTGGGGTCACTATTGACTGATGTGGATTGGTGAAAGGGAACACATGGCAGATGTTTGAATTGGTGTGTGCTACACTGTCTGCTTTGTGCCTGAATTAAAGATACTCTTCAATATGGGTCCCTTCCTGGGGCTATCAGGGGATTGCACTGTGGGGCATGGGCAGGTGGGCATGGGGTGGTGGGATCTGTCTTTCCTTTTCACCTCCTAAAACTGGAGCATCTTCTGTGAGGCAGCTGCTAATGAGTTAGTTAAACAGCATCTTCTTACTGGAAACTCTTTTCAGTCCAATTAAGATTTTGCAACATGTCAGTTGTGACAATAAAAGTGAATTAAGTCTCATTTCTCCTTTTTTACGATGTTTATTAGAAGATGGGAATGCTCATTTAGAGGAGCTAATCATGGTTATTTATGTCAGTGGTACCAAGAAGCCCCTGCTCAGACTAGGGACCTGTTGTGCCAGATGTTATGTGTGCTCATAGAACGAAAGGGAGCCAATCCTGGAGAGTGGATTGACCATGCAGGAAGAGCCCAGGCAAGGTAGGCAGACTCTCCTGGCCGTTCAGCCCCAGCTGCAGGACTTGCTGCTGCCTGGAGATGCTGTGAGAGCCAATGAAGTCAGTGGAGATCTGTCTCCACCATTTTGGCTGGCAAAGATTGCTCTGAGAACATGCAGAATCTCTCCTTTGACCACTTGTGCTCCTTGTTGCAATACCTTTGTCTTCATCAGCTGGTCCCAGAATTGCTGGAGAGCGTGTGCTGAGGAGACAATTGGCAGGCACATTGACTGGCTGTATGAGCCTCTTTTTCTGAGGAAGCCAGGGTATAAGTGAAAACTGAGAACTTTAACTCTGGAGTATGGCTTGATGGGAAGAGTAAATTGTGGCAAAAGAAGTATCTGACAGTCCTGTGGGGTCCCATCTGTTTCAGATGGCCTCTATTCCTCACTCCTAGGCCTTTGCTTGAAGGCAAAGAGGAGAATGCTTAATTCATTTCCACACTCAAGCTGTTTTGATTCAGTGGCTTGGCCAAGACTTAAAGCAAGCTCTTCCAGGGGCTTGGGCTGCTAGTCAAGATGCTTTCCAGCACATCTAACAGGGCAAAAGAGTTCTTTTACTGCCATGAGGAACCCAGGCAGAAGGATGCAACAGAAAAGGCCTGTAGGAAGGTTCCCTGCACCAGCTTTTTTCAAGGAGAGTTTGGTTTGTCATTTTGTAAGCCAGTTAACTCCATCCTTAACTGATAAGCTTAAAGGATGCAGAAACCAGGAGCAGAAACCAAAGGACATGGTGGTACAAGGACTGAGAAGCAGTCCAGGAAAGGGAAAGCCATGTGCTAGATTGCTGATCTTGTCTTGTCTGTCCTGCAGAGAGGCAAGACCAGTCAACCCTTAATGCCTCTCCATGCAAGGGAGACCCCATGCCATTGCTGGAGGAAAGGTTAAGGGTCTGGTTCCCCTTGCCCTGAGGTTTGTCAGGGTCATGTGGGGAGGAATGTGCCACAAACAGACTTAACTGGAGGTAAAGGGGAAGCACTGAAGACAGCAAGGCAAATTGTCCTGTGGCTCACTGCAGTCCTGTACTGGGATCACTCATGACTGAGCTGCTGGTCTGTGTTTTGGACTTCCAGATGTCTTGACTCTCAGCCTGTGCTCCTGCCTGACTCACGGGCTCCTTTGTCAGCACTTTTTGCTCTGTGCTGTTGGTGCTTGTGAGTGTTGTCCAGACTCTGGATCCATCCTTGGCTCCAGCCTCATGTAAACCCAAGTTTGGGTTGCCTGTGAAGGCTATCATGTGGACGGCAGAAGCAGGGTGCTTTGAAGGCTGTGCTTAGAATGTGCTGACTGGCTCCCCAGCTCTTTTGGCAGCAGCCAGGGGACCGAGACCTCCAGGCTGCGTTCCTGCTTACTGCTACATGACTGCAGCACACTGGGGCTCTTCTCTGTCTATCAACCCACCATGCAGTGGGCTGAATCTCCATTTATATCAGAGGAAAGCCATCATTCTTCTGCTTTTAGTCTCACAGCTGTTGATCTTTTGAAGCTAAGAAAGCATTCAAATGATTAAAAAAAAAAACCCGAAACCTCCCCTTCCTTGGTTTATCAGCGGAGCTTCTAATGAGCAGAAGGGGAGGGGAACAGACACAGGAAGGGCAGCAGGGACTAACAGCATGGCAGAGCACTTGTCATCTTGACAACACAGTAAATTTCAAACTGGGCTCACTCTTGACGTTTGCCTGAAGGTATATCTAACTAGTGTGGGAGATGCTGGAGCACAAGAGTGCCCCTTTGAGTCCAGGGAAGCCTCAGTGGGGGTTAGCCGGGTTTTGGAAGGGGGAAGATGGGCTGCAGATGGAAAATGTGCCTGCTTCCCTTCCTCCCTCTCTGTCTGTGTGTAGCCAGACTGAAAGGCTGTGCTCGCAGCTTGGTGAGAGGATGCTAATGAAGCGCGAACCAGCTGGGCTTAGTGGCAGCTCCCATGCTATCTGCCACCAGCCTGCCTGCCTGCCTACTTTTTCCTTTCGTTCTTGTTGTATTTGCATGTCGTGTTTCATGAATGGAAATGTGGGCTTCTCTTTGAAGCGGGAGGGATGGCAAGCAAGCGGGTAAGATGGGGGCTCAAGTTCTCCTTTCTCCGGTTTCCCCAGACTAGGCTAAATTGTTGGAGGATTCATAAGGTATCTGTCGGGGACGGGAATTTCCAATCTTTGGGACCTTGAGGCTGATTGGAGACCCTGGATTTTGCAGGTTTAGTTGGGTGCACAGAAGGGATCTTTGAGTGGCTCCTAACTTTGCCCAGAAATCTTTACTGTTTTGGGGTTCTTTTTCAGTCCCTGACCACAGGCCCTGACTTGGGGTGCTTTGTGCTCCAGGGCTGTTACTGCTCTGTACAGAGTCCCGGGTCCCCAACCAGTCTCACCCCAGAGTTTCCAAAACGCATCTCCCACCTCCCTCAAACCCCATCCATCTCTCCCTGCTGCAACAAGGCCTGCTTCATGTCTCTTTTTCAGGTACCCCTGCTCTTCTCCCCAGAGTTCCTGGCACTTGCTTCCCTCTCTTCTCTGAACTTTCAGTGTTTCAGCTAGGCTCTTTTTCATTTTCTGTCCCCATGCCCTGTGCTGTGGGAGTTCAGGAACTGTGACATGAACTGTGTTTCCAGAAATCCTAATGTTGTGCCTTCAGACTACAGGCTTGTGTTGCATTTGCATTGCATGCACATAGGAGTGGAAGGCATCCTTTCCCCAAAGTCACCTGCTACCAAAATAGTCCAGGCAGTCGCAGGAGAGCAGGATGCTCTGTCTGGCCCTGTGTCACGAGAAGTGTCTGTGGCAGAGCTTAAGGCTGGTGCCTTGACGTTGGATGCTGCTGAAAATGAACATGTTTGGGATTTGTTGTTGGTGGTTGTTTTTTGGGGTTTTTTTTTTGGTGGTTGTTGTTGGTGGGTTTCTTTGTTTGATTGAGGTTTTTTGCTTGTTTGTTTTTCTCTGGTTTTTGTGAGTGAATTTTTGGCATTTCTGAGAAGCAAACTCCCACCTAGGAGGCAGAACAATCTGGGCATGTGAGATGAGGGTCATACAATGAGCCAGATCATCTGCTGCCTTGGAGTGGTCTGAACTGTCCTCCTGTTGTTTTTGTCACATCCCCAGGCGTCTCATGGCATTACCTGTGTGCAAAGAAACATCTGGAAAGGTGCAAATGCCTTTGTTTTGGCCCTGCAGAACAAAGTCAGCCACCTTCCAAAATCAGTTATAGCAAGAGGAGATCGAAAAAGAACGTTAGAAACTGGAGTGGGGGCCCTGTCTAGGAGCCTTGCCTGGAAATGGGTGTCTGCAGCAGTATGGGGAATGGGTTAAAATCAGAGTTGTTAGTCTATAGTCGTCTCTTAAAGCAGTATGGTTTTATCTTCCTTTCCTGATTGGCTTTAAGATATGGGAAAGCATTGACATTCTTCCCACAGGAGATATTTGCTGAGGTCCTTAGCTGGTACAAATCAATCAAGCTCTAACTCACAAAGCACCCTATGGGATGCAACGATAGGAGCCTTCCCTCTGAAGTTTGATGTGATTTCCTTTTCTTCCAGCCACATGTTTGCCTTTTTTCATCGTAAAAATAAAAGCTGTGACAAAGGCTGGTGTAGCCCAAGAGCTGGTCCTCACTTCCCTCGTCCCAGCCTTTGTGCTCTCCATCAGAAAACCAGGAGTCATCACCTCTTGGCTCCACCAGCTTTATAATTTTGTTCTTTCTCCTCCTCATTCCCCCACCCTGGCTAGGGTGAAGAAGTGAGAAAGCAAATAGGAATAAATACCTCCAGCCATAAAAGTGAAATAAATCAATACGTTTTCTCTGAAGCCAGAGATGCTTAATAGGCAAGGATCACTGCCAGATTGTAAAAAATGTGTTTAGTGTGCGGCTGGGGCAAGTTTAACCCTTGGACATAAACAGCTGAGCAGCTTCTCTCACCTCTGAATTAAATAACTTTAACTGCGGAGCGCTGTGATTAATAGAGGTGCCTCTGGTTGGGATGCACCAGGTACTTTGTGCCTCTGGATCATCTGGGCAATTGTCTGGGAGGGAGAGGTTGTTGCCAGGTCCCTTCTGCAGCCACCGTAATGCTTTTTTTCATGAAGGGACAGCTCTATTTGTGGATAAGGTAGCTCTCAGGTGCTGGGCTGAGCTGCTGGGACTTCAGCTGCGCTTCCCAGGAATGAAAGACCTTTCCAGCTCTCCACCCTGCCTTTCTGTGGTTGGTAAGCAGAGGAGCAAAGCTAGGGTGAGCCAGCCCTGTCTAAACAGACTCTATACTGCCCATGCTGGGGAAGAGGTGAGGGAAATTCATGACCCAGGTGCCTGGGGCTTTCTTGTCATGCAGGTTAGGGTGCCTGAGTGTCACCATGCAGAAGGAATGAGATCTGCCCTGGAGGGATAATCTGTTTCAGGGGTGATATAGGAAATTTAGTCTCTTTTTTTTTTTTTGCAGGGCCACTTTCCTCCAATCCCTGGAGAAGGTTTGGTTATCCTGCCTAGGTCTTCAGCATGCATTTCTTCTCTTTGCCTGACCGGTGAAGTCAGAGAACAGAGTCCAGTCCCAGTCTCTGCTGGGACCCTCATAACTTTCTGGTCAGTGCTTTCTCCAAAGAATATGAGGTATCAAAATGACGAGATGCAGCCAAGGCTGAAGTAACGGGGATTGGAGGAAGCCCAGTGAGATGTTCTTGGTGGGCTGGGGGAAGTGTTAGCACTGCTGTCAGCTAGTTTGGTGGGACCACATCAGGAATCATGGGGTTGCTCTGGCTGCTCTCTCTGAAGACCTTTGAAGTCAGATGGGAGCAGGTATAAAGGAGTCCACAGAGGGTGTGTGAAGATCCCATCATGCTTTGAGTTTGGCTTCACAAGATCAAGGCTGAGATGTGGTATGCTGTGTGTGTATATTGGAAGAGAAGTAGTCAGTAGGGAGAAAAACTATTTAGAGTAAGCAGATCTTGGCACAAAGACAGCTAGTTATGGGCTGTCCATGAACTTGGGAGGCTGGTGACAAGCAGGAGGCTCCTGCATGTTAGAGCTGAAAGCTGCTGATCCCTTTCGTTGTCCGTAGAGCAGGAAAGCGCTGGGCCTGGTTTAAAATGAAGCTGAGCAGGAGTGATTATGATGCAGCTCTCTCACTGCTCAGAGGCTGGACTCAGGGACATAAGGTTTCTTGCTATTGTGATTTATGATGGTCTATATGCCTTTTGTTGGTCTAGGAGCTCAGAGATAGCCAGGATATTTTAGAAGAGGATTAGGGCTAGTTTCCCACAAAGCCTTCTTGTGTCTCTATAAGCTACTTTTTCTGCTGGAACACAGACTTGCACTCGCTTAAGTGCTGCCTGGCACGCAAATGCTTTCCTGAACTATGACAGAAGCCTTTTGCTGAGAAGAGGCATGTGGTGAAAACTAACTTTGTATTTAGGAGCTGAGGGCATCTGGCACAGCTCTTAGGAAGTGGCTGGTTTCTGTGCAAAGGGAAGACAGGCTGTACTGAAAAAGGTGAGCCTAGAAACACTTGTATTTGTTTTAGTTTTTCAACATGCACAGAAGAAATTATATCTCTTGCTAACATACTTATGGCAAGCAAAGGTTATGGGAGTTACTAAAGTAGCAATGGAAAAGGCTATTCCAAATGGGCACGATTTCAATCTCCTCTGATGGAGAGCATTGCCCTTGGTTGGGACAGGACAAGCAGGTTGAGGTCATTGTTGGCATAAAATGGGCAGGATTTGTCCCAGTCACTTGTGATAAGTCTTCTTTATGGGAAAAGGGAAGAAGCCTGGGTCTTAGGCCAAAAAAGGGCTTTTACTGACTCTTGATACCTTGCCTCTACCTTGCTCTGCTGTCTGTCAGGCAGCTCCTACTCCTGTTTGCTAGATTCCAGGCTTGCCAGTTTGGACATGCAAGTCCTTGTAGTCAGAGCACATGAGTGGTGGAGTCCTTGGTAGTTCTCCACACCTAAATCCACTTCTTGTTCTCAGTTTCTTGATCCCCTCAAACAGGTACAAATTGTGGACAACATTGCCTGGCTGAGGTCTGTAAGAGCCTACCACCTCCAAGACCCCATTTTTTGGGGTGAGGTGTTGTCCTGTGGATATTAAACATCTGTGTGGCTTTGCTTGTGTTATTCCTTCCTTGCACCTTCCTCCCCCTCCAAATGTGAGAGAAAATACTCTTGGTGGTGCCTGGAGAGCTGTCTTGTGAAAGTTGGGCCACAGAAGAGCTGGTGAATTGCTTTTCTGCCCAAGGCAAGTGAAGTGCTCCTCATAGGGTAATCAATCTTCCTGAGAGCTCCCCCAGCTGAAGGCGATCACCCTGACTTTATGGAGTGTGTACTGTCTCCTCTGTTAATGGCCATGAGTCCCCCTCGCAGCCAGCAGCACGCAGCAGCTCACCCGTGGGATGGAGAGCTTATGTGTGTGTGTTTAAAGGTTGTAAAATGTTTTGTGGAGGAAAGCTCTGGCCATTACACGTGCCAACAGGAATGCTTCCAGCACTTCAGCTTCCTTGGCATAAAATTATAGCGGCAGGTAAATCTTGGAGAAATAAAATGAACCCAATCGAATTAGCCCAGGACTGTGTGCAGGAAGTGGGGAATGTTTCTGAAGTGTTTCATCCTTCCTTGTGGGTGCCAAATCATTGTGGGTAATTTTTCAGCTTTCTGCAATTCAAAACAGCAAGGGATCCTAGTTGATTAATCCTTATGAGGGAGAGAGGCCATCTCTTTGGTCTAAACCAGCACCATGTTACTGTTGTGTTTCCTGAAATGGTAAGAAAAGGCACCAGCTGGTACTTTTGGGGTACCCTTTTGCTTTCTCTCCAGAATTTCTGATGCTGTGTTTGAAGGCACATACGGTTTGGGGGAAGGATGCTCCTTAACATCAGCTGGCATTGGGCTGGGTAAGCTCTGGCTTGATGGCTCCCCTCTGGGACCGGAGCTGTCACCCGGACTGGGATTTCTCCAGAGGCTGGAAAGTAGCTGCCAGGCGGGATCTGGGATGGGGGAAGGGAAAGACTGAGTTTCTTTCAGTATCTGAGGGTGGATTAAGTGGAGCGTTCCTTGTTAGCTAATTGAAACAGTCAAAATGTCAAATGAGGCATTTCAATAATAGTGATGTTAGGAGCTTTACGTTTTTATTTCTTTCTCTTTTGTGTTGTGCCTTCAAGACATAGGGACCTAAGTCACTGCCTCTACAGAAATGCTGTTAAGGAGGGGCTTCAATGGGATGGGGCACAGACAGAAGCAGTTTTAATCCCTCCAATTCCAACATTATTGTGTTTCAGCAAATATTTTGCAAAAGGATTTTCAGGCTGAACTTCAAACAGGCAATGCCTCACTCCAGTGACTGGAGGAGCTTTGCAAATTTAGAAAAGAAAATGAAGATTGTTTTAGGTGACATTTAAACCTCTTCTATTCCCTTTTTCCAGCCTGTCAGGAAGCTTCATACACTTCAGGTCAGACACACTTTCCCTGAAGAAGAAAAGGATATTTATAGCTGGGCAGCACCATAACAGGGAAATCTCCAGGCTGCTGTACCTGTCAGATGAGGTTACTTATGGCCTCAATAGTAACAGCCAACCTGGAACCTGCTTACAGGGTAGCAAGAAGGTGAGGGTCCAGCCCTGTGCCACACAGAGGAGTGTAGCCCAGATACTTTGGCCTGATTGCTTGAGGGTGAAGGCAGGCTTGCCTGGAGTGTGGTGGTTCTTTTTGGCAAATGTTTCGTGATTCATAGAACGGTTTGGGTTAGAAGGGGCCTTAAAGATCATCCAGTTCCAACCCCGCTGCCATGAGCAGGGATACCTTCCACTAGACGAGGTTGCTCCAAGCCCCATCCAACCTCACCTTGAGCACTTCCAGGGGTGGGGCAGCCACAGCAGCTTCTCTGGGCAACCCCTGCGAGTGCATCACCACTCTCACCGTGAAAAATTTCTTCCTAATGTCTAATCTAAATCTCCCCTCTGTCAGTTTAAACCCATTGCCCCTTGTCTTATCAGTAGCTGCCCTTGTAAAAAGTCCCTCTCCAGATTTCTTGTAGGCCCCCTTTAGGTATTAGAAGACTGTTACAGCTCATTGTGCTTTGTTGCCCTTCTGAATCTTGGGAAGGACTGATAGAGAGAGATCTTGAAGTGTGGCCTGGATTATTCCTGTCTTTTGGGGAGATAGAGAAGGGGTAAACTAGAGGTGCCAAACCCAAAGAAAAATAGCTTATTGCACAGAGGCTGTGGCTTGCTTGTCCTCAGGGGGTTAGGAGCTCCTGAAGGGCTGATGGAGCATCTGGCTCTAGGTCTTGGTTCCTCCTTGCTTCCTCTCAGCCAGATCTGAAGCCAGGCCAGTGATTGCTGAGCAGTGAGCAGCTGTCTGGGCTGTGGTTGGAGCAGTTTTCTCCCAGGGATTAGAGCGATTGGGGTTTCTTAAGGTAAAGAGAGCTTGCAAAGAAGAAGCAGTGTGTCTGGGGACAGGAGAGCTCCACCACAACCTGTTCTTACCCACAGTTTGTTCTGCGCAAGAGTTTGTACATCACCTCTGACTACCACTGGTCCAGAAGGAAGGGAAGGGGCTGGGCAGCTCTGCTGAAGCCTGTGGGGAGCTCCCATGTGGGGCTGCAGCATGGGGTTATGATTGTCTTGTGTGGTTGCTGGGGCTGCACAGAAAGTTTTGGCATAAGCATTTCTGCAACCTGAGCCCTGGGGCTTGCACTGAAGCCCCAGATATGCTAAGGACATTCTGATGTAGTACAAGGTAGGTGGAAGCCAGATGAAGGTTGGCATCAGGCTAATGTAGTCTAGGGCCTGTTATTTGTGCACAGTGCTGGCTTATTTGCCTGTAGTATGAAATCTCTGAGTTTAAACTAGACCTGGGAGCATCTCCAGTGGCATAGGTCCGTGCCTTCCTTCAGCTGGCTTGGGCTCATCTCTCTCTGTGTTTTCCCATGTCTCCCTAGATTTGAAGGGAAAGAAATCCAGGTACAGTGCCTGGAGAGGGAGCCATGATACGGTCTGGTGAAGAGTCCTTGTTTAACTGTAAGGGTGTTGGGACCCATTCTCTGGGATGGGGGTTTAGGTACCACACAGGGCTGTGTTGGGGGCTGCACACATACTTGTAGGAAAACCTCCTGGGCTGTTACTTCTGAAGGAATATCAAAACACCTCTTTACAGACCACATATCACAGAGGTGAGACCCAAGGAGATCTCCCCTGGGGATGTCAGCTGATGTCACTCCTCTGAGCTGTGTAGAAGTTGAAGAGCCCAGGGCACTGTGCAGGATGACGTTCTGGGGACATCAGGTGTGCTCCGGCCGCACTGCTGATCTGCTCCCATGTCCCTTCTGATACCAGCCCCAACAGTGCGGTTCTAGAGCTGAGCTGCCCAGGTTTTCACGATCCCCAGAAAGGAAAGCAACAAATCTTGTAAGCAGCAAGCTCTCCACCGTGGTTTATCTGCCATCCGCCCACCCTGGTTCATGTTAACAAACTAGTAGATCTAGACCTGCTGTGCCTTGATAGAAAGATTTATTTTTAGGACTTTGATATTTAAAATTATCTGTTATAATTTCATGCTTAGATAACACCAAATAATGTTCCCTGTTTGCACAGTGTAATTGGAAGAGGCAAATAAACCAAACAAACCAGCTATGACTGAGCTTCCATAGTATTTTCAAAGTGAAACAAACAGTAAAAAACAAGGGCTTGGCCAATTTAACACTTTGGGGGAATTTTCTAGTTGCCATTTCACTTTTTCATTTTCACAGGCCAAGAAACACAAGAGCTCTAAAGAGCTGGTGGCTTCTTGCCAAAGAAAACTCAGTTGGTCTTAGATTGAAAACAAAATAAGAAAAAAATATGAAAGTGAACTTATTGTTTGTTTTTTAGGAACTGGCAGGGCTAATGACTCTGGAAGTGCCATGGGATTTTATGTGAGTGCAGAAGAGACTCAGAAAATATTCTGCAAGTTCATTAGGCGCCTTTCATGCTTCTTAAATCCTGAGGCTTCTTTATTGCTGCTTTATGTCAATTTGACACTGCTTGATTTCACTGTCGCTCTTGATTTTACTGTGATGGCGTTGCCATGCTCAGTGCAGAATAGGTCCTGCACTGATCACATCTGTAATGTCCCATGTAATCTGTGTGGGCCTTTAGGTGATTGAATTAAAGCTTCTGGATTCAGATAACACTATTTGGGGATGGGAAGTTCAGGCCAAGCTGTCGTTACCTATGTGCAAAGCCACAGGCGTATCATTTAAGTGAAGAGCTTTTGTGATTAGTCATGAATGTGTTGTGTTCCCTTCAGGAAAACTGCCACCAGAAAAGGAATATGGGCTTTTAAAGCTGCTGTACACCAACTCATCAGTGCATCTTTAGCTGAAAGGCTCCTTCCTCACAGGAGGGTGAGAGTAACTTCTGCTTTTATATCTCTGTGCTTAGATGCCCCATAGAGCAACGTTCCTACAGGTTCGTACTGTGGCAGTGATGGTGCTGAGACCCCTTAGCAGACCTGCATCCTGCTTTTGGTTCTTCTCTTTCCCTCCAGTGCCCTGTCCTCCCTCCATCCTGCCTGTCCTGGTGGGAGCTGGCTTCCCCCACTGCCTCCCCTCCTTCCAGTCTGGCAAAGTCCTTCTGTCTTCCCCTCCCTTTCCCCCCCCACCTCTCTGCTCCGCACAAACCTCGGCTCTGTTTGTGCCCACATTAGCATTTCTGCTGACTGCAAGGATTGGTTTAATTTCATGGGTGTCATTTCCTTCAAGAAATCTCTCTCTGAGCAGCAGCCCGACGAATGCCTGATAAAACATATTTTCCTACGGTAATGATTTTATGGACCCATAAGTCATGAATTTATTATGATCTCAGCCCCTGCTGCTGATTGCTGTAAAATGCAAAGTAATTAACAGCAAGCGGTAGCAGCTATTCCCACCTGGTAGTGCGTTCTTGGGTACACTGATGGGTTTGATTAAAGTAATGGCTAAAGTGTACAGCCCGGCTGTAAAATATTAACATGATTAATGCAGTATCCTAAATAAGAAACAAAACTAATGGACATGGTTTAAGGAATTTTATTTATATATATACATATATATATATATTCCTCTCCCTCCCTCTAGCTATTGTTCTGGCTCATTTATGCTTTCTTTTCTATTAAATAATGTATGGGCATGAGGACCAGGGGGCAGGCTAGAGATGCATATTGCAGTTTCATAACATCTTAAGTGCTTGTGTTAATTTTTCACTCCTCCATTCTCTTTCCCCTCAACCTGCCATCTCCCATCGGATAGGGGGAGAAAGATAATCAAGTTTCCTGAACTTGGCCTGAAGTCAGGTGTGATTTGGTTTAGATTGCAGACAGCCTGGGAAAGTGGCTCAGAGGCAACTTGGAGAGTTGGACTCAGTTTCTGGCTTCCCAGAAGAGAAACCCTGGTGCTGTGTTTGCATTCCCATGGCTGGGGGTGATCTCCGTTCTGTCTAAGCAGCCTGAAGCCTGCAAGTTTTTCACACATGAAGAATAACCATGTCTGTGCAGAAGCTGCAGTGCTTCTGCTGAGAAAATAATGCTTTTTCTTTTCCTTTTTTTCTGAAGCAGTGACTGGATTTGAGTGAAAAATTGATGAAAATAAGACTTGAGACAAAACAACCCATGTCAGATTTCTCCCTTCCCATCCCCCAAATTCATGGTTTGTTTTCTGCCATTTTTTAATGGGAAAGATCAGAAATTCCTTGGATTTGGGGATGAGAAAAAATACAAAATAGCTTGGGGTTTTTTGTTTGCATTTTTTTCAACCCCCCATGTCCAATACCTAGAAACATTTATTTGGAAATGGGGAAAATACCTGATTGCAAAAAAACCCCCACAAAAACCAACAACAACAAAAAAACCCCACAACAAAAAAACCCCACAACAAAACAGCAAAACCACCTAAAAAAGCAAACCAACCCAAAACCAAAAAACCCCAAAACAACAACCAAACACCCAAACCCCAAAAGGCTTTTTAAGCTACACATTTTGATCAGCTTTTATCTTCTGATTTCTAAAGACGTGTACACCAATGACATCTAGTTCCCTCTGATCTGCCTCTAACTTTTCAGGTGTATTGATCTGCTTTAGTTTATGAAGCTACTGACTATTGGAAAGGAGAGTTTATAAACAACTACAGAGAAACGGATTTCCTATCACAGGAGTTCCAGCTGTGTGTGTGTGATAAACAAAAGCAGCACATTTTAGGGGAATTTTTCTTAACCAGGAGATTGCAAAAGGGAGCTCAGCATGCCAATGTCACCTAGTATTGTTGTGTTGTACTTTGCAAGTGTTATTTTCTCCCTCTTGGGGTGGAGAGGTTTCTGGGTTTGTTTTTGTAGACAAGATATAAACTTGGTAGTGGTTATTCTAGTAAATACAAGTAGCCCCAAGCTCCAGAATATGTCTTGTTGGTCCCTCCAGTAATTTGGCAAAGTCCTTCCAGCAACCTCCTGAAAGTGCAAAATCAACAATTTTGTTGCTTCTTCAGTATCTAGAATAGTCATGGCAAGAGGATGCTGGGCTCCACCAGTAGCTTTGCACGGTGGCCAGCTCTCTGCCAACATTGGTATGGGTTTTAGATGTCTCACCTATGTTCAGTGGTGGTCAAACCCAGGCATTAGATGTGTTACCAGGGGGATGAGAATGAAGGTCTCTTAAATTGCCATCATTGGAGTCGTGACTACGTTCTCTTGGAAGGGGCATAGGAAACCTCAAAGAGATATAAAGGTACAGAGGAGCTTCCACACAAGGAGAGTTTAATCAGGCTGGGATGTGTTAGTTGAGTAAAGAGGCAGCTGGTAGAGGGGTATGATCAAGCCACATACAGTCCAGAGTGGAGTAAAAGAGATGACCCAGGTGCTTGTTTGCAGTCTTTTGTGATTCAGCTCCTGAGGGTTAGTTGGTGAACTCATTAAGCTGAAGGTTTAAAGAAAAGGAAGGGAAGACCATTTTTCTGATGAGCATAATTACTGAGGTATTTCATTGCCATGTGCTGCTGTAGAGTCCAAAAGAGGAGAAGAGGTGTGAAGTGGGACTAAATTGTCATGAAAGGCAGATCCCTGGAGATGCTGAACATAACAAAAGGGTTTGCAGCAAGAAAAAGGCCATAGATAGCTCATCACTCACTTGCCTCCTCCCTCCCCGCCTTTGGCATGGCCATGTTCTTATGCCTGCTATATCCTCTAGTCTTGAAATGGGGGCTCAGAGGCTGAGTGCTGGAGGCTGTAGCTGCTGTGGTTTGACTGACAGCACTTTCTTTACTCAGGGATGAATCTTCCCAGAGTCTTCTCCCACCGTGTGAGGCCTTGTGTACTGGATGAGGAAGCATAGAGCAGGTGATAAAGGAAGAATGATGATGCTGGGCTACATCATGGTTCTCACCGGAAACATCTGGGCTCAGAGATATGGAAGACACCACAAGCCAGTGAGGCTGAGACTCAGCAGTAGCCTTGGGAGGGAAAAGCCAAACATGGGAGTCTCATACCAGCTATGAGATGTGGCAGTGCAGCAACAAACACCAGCATGTGATGCTTGGGCAAGGGAAGGCAGATCCTCTTCGTCTCGTTTAGGTACTGTTTGTGTCAGCTCCCACAGTCAGACAGCGTGGCTGCAGGGTCATATTTGGAAGACTTTCTCAGCAGTGCACACATGTTAATGATGTTTGAGGAGTAGTTTCTGTGGGAGACCTAGGAGCCAGGCAGCTCTGCAAATCAGCCCATTAGTATTTTTAAAAGAAAACCTCCATCCTGTAGGAGCTGCTTTGGCCTCTGGAGATGTGCCAGAACTATATCCCAGACTGCACTGCATCCGCTTCTCCTATT
The DNA here is from genome assembly GCF_963264785.1 of Psittacula echo. Taxonomy (NCBI): domain Eukaryota; kingdom Metazoa; phylum Chordata; class Aves; order Psittaciformes; family Psittacidae; genus Psittacula; species Psittacula echo. Next base: position 23,596,414 of record NC_137740.1, read on the forward strand.
AGATCTTTTTCTCTCTCCTTTTAACCACCCCTTTTTCTTGCCTCCTGGCTAGAGCTTTCTATTGCTATTCTATCCAAAACATACTTTAGCTATTGCCTTCTGTGCTTCTCTTGCCTGGAAGTTTGCACAAGGGTAGGCTGGCATTTATATATATTACTTTTTTCTCCTTTTGGTGCTAATCACCCTGGTGAAATGGAGCTGTAATGCAGTTGGCAGTGGTCAGATTGAGCTGAATGTGTGTGCTCCAGCACATACCCAGATTCTTGCATTAATAAAAATGAACAGAGACAGCCGCAAAGCGAAAGAGATATCTCATGGCCTTGTTTAAACCACACTCACGCAAAAGCATGAGCAACCTGAACAAAAGCTGCCTGTCTCCTCTTTTGAGGTGGGTGAAAGAAGAAGTTATTGGCCTTGATGTGCACAGTGAGAGGGGGAGACCACGTTTCCCTACCTCCTCCCCCTGCCATCTGCAGCCGTGCAGCAGGTAGAGGAGATTGTGTTTGGTGGGGAGGATTTATAGCTGTCGTGAGTCAGTCAGAGTGTCAGGGTAAATCAAGCCTGACGTTTTTAACATCTTCCCCACACAAAGGGGGGGCAAGTGGGAATGGAGGAAGCAATTGTAATTTTATGTCTATATCCTGCTCAACTAATAAAGGTGAGCAAGAGACCTGCCAGCCAGAGATTTTCCTCTTGTTAGCTTGATCATTTCTTTGCTTTGGTTTTTCCCTTCCTTTCTGGGACTACTATACTAATCTCTTCTGTGTAGGAAGAAAGATCCAGCTGATCAGTGCTGGATGCTTGTAAACAAATGGTTCTTGCTCTTCCAGACTGTCTTTCGCAGTATGTTTATAATCAGGTATGTGAAAATTCATGGGAAAACACATTTAGCAGAGGTTTGACTACCTTTGGCCCTGTCTCGTCTCCCCATTCCCATTCAGATCCCAGATCAACTGCTAACCCTGAGGTGGCAGTCATGTGGTGTACCATATCTTCTTGTGGCTTCCTCCTGCTCCTCTCAGGAGCGCCTTGCTCAGGTTGCACGGGCCTACAGGTGAGCTATAGAGAGAAGGAATACCTGCATCATGAGGGGAAGCTTAATTCCAGGGGATTTCCAGCAGCAGCATGGCTTAAGAGTTGTGCTTGGTATGCCTTTTGCCTTGCCTCAGGCATGTGCTGCTGTAAAGCCTCCCTGTGTCTTTTAACTTGCTGCCAATACAAGCTGCCTCCTCTTGGCTTAGGTGAGTTAATTCCCTCTGGTGAGTAAGGAGAGGCAAGGAGGGAAAATAAATACATAAACAGTTGCCTGTTCCTTACCATTCCGATACCACACCCCAGAATATTGGTGTAACATATCGAGAGCATCCTGATTTGAATATGGGGATTAGCAGCATGCTCACCTTTTGCTAGAAGTAAAGATCCAGTAGACTGGGATACCTTATAGCAGTGGAAAGGCTTGAACCCCGGGGAAACACTCTGAGAGCTTCAAACACTATCTTCTAGCCCGTGGCACAGGGTGTCCTGAAAACGAATGAGGTGGAGCTGTTGAGCAGCATTAAAAGCTGCATGCTGTATCCATGTGCCCACAATGCAAGATAGCATCATTAAAATTACTTATGTGTACAGAAGTGGGGTAAGTCATCAGCAGAGGGCAGGGAGCCTCTGAGCTCCGTGGGCTCATGCTGATTTACACCAGCTGGGGAACTGGGCCAAATCTGTCTCATTCAATGAATGATCATTCAATTTTTTTCCCTGCTATCAAGGCCTTAAACAAAAGCCAATTGAAATCAATGGGAGACTTTCATCATTTTCAGGGTTATAGGCCTAAAAAATTGGATGCTTGGGGAAAAAGCAGGCAGGGGAAGAGAAAGGGAAAAAGGAATAAATGCTGCTGTAACATTATGGCTTACAACATAAACAGATGCGAGTGAGAAATACTTTAGTTACAATTCTCCAGCAGCCATGATTCAGTAAAGCTGTACATGGAAGTGTATACATTGAAGAGCGTCATTCATTATGTAAACTGCTCTATGGGTGTAAAGGGAGCCTGTTCCTCTGTGAATCCTTTCTCTGCATGTCCTATTTCTATATGTGATTAAGTCCTCTGCTCTTCCGTTGCAGTTAGGGTTCTTATTAGTGGTAAGCACATGCTCCACAGGATGGCTGTTAGGCACAGAAATGCAGGAAGAAGCACTGCCTTCTGCTCCCAGAAACCAGCAGGAGTTTTTTGCAATAGCTGAAAGAGGGAGAAGTTAATATCTCATCCAGCCTCTGGCTGAATTTTGATAAAATCCTTTGTCCAATGACTGCAAAGTATTTTGCAAGTACGACAGGGTAAATCCCCTTCAGACAGGTATTATCTGGCCTATTTTTACAGCCGAGAATTTGCAGCCTTCAGAGCCATCTAGGCAAGGGTGCTCTCTTCACCTTGTGGTCTCCTTGGCTGAATGAATATGTCAGGATCAGTCCTTTCAAATCCAGCCCCAGTTCGAGTGCATCCCTCCACGTCTGGGTAGTTAGATCCTTCTTACCTCAGCCTCCCCATCCGTATAACAGGTATGACAATCATCCTTTCCCCTGGGTAAACATTTCATTATGCGATGCTGCTGAAGTACCTTGGAGGGGAGAAGACCTACAGATAAGTCTGCATTCTCATTTTGGCTGTATTTGTGTGCGTGTTTTCTGCTTTAACTGCCGTTCTCTTGCTTTGCCTGCTCATTAGTTCTGCCTGAGTGCAGGACCTCTCCAAAAAATGCAATGTTGGCAGTGGGCATGAATTCTTAACGACTCCTGTCTCTAATGACAGAATCCGGGGCCAGGCAGTTTGCTTGCTGAGAGAAGGAGAGGGAGACTAGGCTATAGCTCATTGCCGGTTTCCTTGTGGGGTGAGTTTGCAAAATCACAGGAGGATCTGCAAAACATGCTTAGGTGTTGGCCTGCTTCTCGTGCTGCGAGGAAAATTGCTTGGGATGACAGATGGAAAAAGATGCCCTGTGGAAGGTGTTGAATTTGTTTTTAAAGCTCACTCTGGCCTCTCTCTGCTGTTCTACCCAAGCAGTCAGCAACAAATTTTGGCTTTTGAGCCAAAGCTGGAAATCCCGAGCCTTGCTTGCCCAGTGCCCTGTTGTCTTGTCCAGCTTCATGGAGAGGGAAGATGTTAAACCAGCAAAAAAACCCTGAAAAAAACAGTATACAGTCAATGTGAAGAAGAAAATGCCAAGGGTTCTGTTGTACCAAACAGAGACTTCTCTTGATGGGAAGCTTAAAGCTTGTTTTTAGTAATATTTTTGTAGTCTTTCTATTCTGTACTCATATTTAAAGATTCCTTGACTTTTTGCAAATACAATTTTTAGCAGAAGTTAGCTTTTCATTTCACAGACTCTTTATATTTTGTTTAAAAAAGGATGTGTTGGCAAGTTAGAATAGGTGGGAAGGGAAAGGCAGGTGAATCCTGCCTGGGTGCCATTCTTTCTGTTGCATTTAATGGCAAGAATAAAAACAAAGAAAGAAGAAAAAAAAATCAAAAAGTTGACAGTTCTTTGATTTTTCACCAGATAAAATGATAATTTTTGGTGGGGGTGGTGAAATCCTGATTTCATTTTGGTGTATTCCTGCTGAAATGTCATTTGGTTGAATTGCTTTGTTTCTGATGAAATTTCAGTATGTGCTGAGAAAATTTCAAGTTGATTCTGGGTTGTCTACTCCCTCTTAGAGCTCTGGTTATTTCTTTCGATTTGTCCTTGTTTCTCCTTTCCACCTCCATCCTTGCTGATGCCTTTTCCTACTCCTACTCCTGTTTCTCTGAAATTGCCACCTCCAAGGCAGTTAAAATGGTCATGAGGCATTTCCTTCCTGGATGGGCTAGTTGGGGTTGAGAACATCGTGATTCCTAGAGCTATTGTGTTGGGCTGAGTTGTGTCTCCAGTTCGTGCATTGTTGCTGGAAAGTTTTCATTGTTAGCTCAGGGTATCTTCCTCCACTTCTTATATATTGAGAGGCAGATTCTGCCACTGGGATATTCCTTATGGTCCACAGAAGTCAGTCAGGTAGGCTGGATCTGTACCTGTGTTGACTGGAGAGTCATTCTGGCTTTGCAATAACTGAAGTTCTGCTTCCTTGCTAGCTTTCTGTTCCTCTGTAGCTCAGATCAATTAGGTAAGTACATAAATAAAAATGGTGGAAGCCATTTGGGGAACCTTTGGAACTACCAGGTTGATCTTTGATTTGGAGAAAAGAGAAAGCTGGGAGGTGTCCTGGCCAGGGGTGCCCACTTAGGGCTTTGTTTTCTGTCTCAGTCCCTTCTGTATCTATGGGCCCAGGAAAATGAACTGGCATTCAGCCTACTTCTGATAGACAAGCACATGCTGAAACACCAGTGTTTTGTACCTCTGGTGGTGGTCTTGGCGCAGTAGTCTGAAAATCATGGGATCTCTGGAGTCTGGAATTCTCTTAAGAACTCTGGAGGGGAACTGCTTCTACGTGAAGCCGTGACATGACCTTGGAGACATGGCCTGCCCATCCATGGACCAAAACCTTCTGCAGAAGTGTGGAGCCACCACCTTTTGCGGCACCCTGATGCTCTAGGCCATAGCTGAGGAATGTGATGCCTGGCAGTGCGCTTCTGTTGTGTTTGTGACTTTTCTTTCACTTTGCGGGGCTGAACCACAGATGAAAGTACCTGGCTGTGTGTGTTCCTGGAGCCAGAGACTGGTTTTGGCGGTGTGCCACCCAAGCATGTGAGGTATGGCTCTAGCTCCCAGTGGCATTTCCAGAACTCACCCCATAAATCTCATGACTCCTTTAGGCTTAGGCTGAAGTTCACTTAGAACAACCCACTCTGTGTCTAATAAATATCAAGCTGCCCTGTCCATTGAGCAGCAAAGAGGACACCTGCTGGGATGGGAACAAGGAGGCAAAAGGCCTTAGACAAGATGCTCAGCCACTCCTGGCTGAAATGTTCAAGATTGCCCTGAAAGTGACTGTGGTCTGGTGAAGGTGTAGTGCATCCCTGACACAAGCCACAGCCCCAGCTCTGGGATGAAATATCCAATATCTGTTTGTAATGAGGTCTTTGGGGCCCTCTGCACTGTGTCTTGCTGTCAGGCAGCTCCTTTCGTGTCTGTGTACTTCCAGCCGTGTGAGAAGGCATGTTGATTCCACATTCCACTTGCTCTTGAGGGCGGCTTTTGAAATCCTGGTGTAATTATTCACGAGCCGTGATTGGAGCCCACGCTCAGAAACACTATTTGCAACCTGGGAGGATCTGATTATAATTGTCGCAGGGAAGTTTGTTTGAGATTGATTCTGTGTCAGCTTGAAATGTCTTGATGATGCTCCTTGGGCAGGGGAACTGTGCAGGCACAAGGTCCAAAGAGGGGTAATGAAAGGGACAAGGGGGTGTCAGGCTTGGGCGTGTAAATTGTTTTTTTCTTCAGAGGAGATGAATATGATAGGACCCCTTAGCTGGAGAAAGAGCAGAGCAATATAGAAGCTAGAATTATCTGACTCATCTTTAGGGTACCACGCTCTTCTCCTGTAGAAGTACCCTCAAGACTTGAGAAAGATGCGTATTTTGTTCAGGATGGTTGATTTAAATCACCCATTTTAATCATGATTTAAATCAACGAGCAGGAAATCTTGATTTAAGAAACACATTTTAATCTTGTATTTTAAAGTTCATTTCCTAATGAAACATAGTTTCTCATTGGTTGGCATAATTTGGTACTATTTTTGGCAAAGCAAAAGGGGATGCGACACCCATACATATTTATTGGCACAACTGTATAGCTTAACATATATCTATTCCAATTTGGAACTTTTACATCTTTTTATTACACTGGAAAAATGGAAAACATGTAATTTCTGATATATTAGATACAGCTTTTTTTTTTTTTATACTTGTCTCAAGCTATATGAGAACAAAAATTAAGATGCAATTAAAAATGCATGAAGAAATCATTTTGCAAGTTTGTTGTTGGTATCGCAGAGCAGAGGGCTAGAATGAGCCTCTACAGATAATCTACTCCCTATGTTGGCATTGAGGCAAGATCAATTACACCTTTCCTCACTGCACAGGTGTTTTTTTAACCTTTCCATAGATGTCTCCAGTGAAAAATTCTGCAACTTCCCTGGTATCTGTTCTAGTGAGAAAGATGGGGGTGGTGGTGTTTGGGGGTTTTTCTTGGTGTGATTTTTTTAATGTCTAAACTTTAAGCTTTCTTTGCTCCAAGTTAAATTATTTCTTCTTCTGCCACTGAACACAGAGAACAATTGACTGCTGTCTTAATAACCTGCTAGCTACTGGAAGATTGTTATGCCTCTGTGCCTTAGTCTTCTCCTTTTATTTTTAATTTTCTTTTTTTTTTTCCCTAAGCTGGATGAACCTAGTTCATTTAACCTTTCCTTGCCAGTTCTTCTTCCTAAAGCTGTGTTGGTTTTATTTCTTCTTCTCCAGACTGCCTCCTGCTTTTTCATCTCATTCTGCATCTGCAGTGAAATGACTTTGTGGATGTTTCAAAAGGAGAAATTGCTTGCCACGACATGCCGGCAAACTGCGGAACTCATTGCTACAGGATACTGTGGATGCTAAAGATTAAATGGGTTTGGAAAGCGTTTAAACAAAGCAATGAAAGATACTAATGAGCTGTGTGTTGCTGGAAGGTCTTGTGAAATTGGGATAAGTGAGATGCAGAGGAAGAAGAGGTAAAGTGCTACTGCTCAGCCCTATGGTTTCATTGCTGGTTTTGAGGTGCTGCTAGCACTAAGGGGGCCATACTGCCACCAGTGCACTGCTCTGCATCTGTGCTGTGCTGCTATGAAGTACTGGGAGCCCATTCCACTGCTGTCTTTCAGAGAAGTACGAGGACATGCCTATGTCTTCCTGCTGGGAGCTCCCGTTTACAGCCTTTCCAGCTTCTGCCTTTCAACTATCTGTGAAAATAGGGCTGGCTCTGACTGGAGCGCACTGGGAGTCAGAGCCTTAGAAAACCTGGATGGCAGCAGGGGGTGTATGAATTTGCTGGGATTTGCGTGTTAACCAGGTGCTGTTTGAGTAATGTTCTTTCCTATGACAAAAGTGAGTGTGGGGAGGTGATGGTAACTTTGCCAGAGCACAGAGGTGGTTAATGCAATCCTAGCCAGGCTGTGCTAGTGCTGTAAACACCTATTGGGAAGCAAAATCTCTCTCTCTTCCCCAGAATGTACTGGATTCAACAGCTCTCCTTTTATCTGTTCAGAAAGTGCTGAAGTGTTTCTAGCTGCTCTTCAAAAGCAATTCTGCACTGCCCAGAGGGGGCTGTAATTCACGTGGGGAGCCAGGAGCAAATGATACTACTCATCTCAGCAGAATTGTTTAAACCACATAACTTCTGGCTTCAGCTCCTGAGTGAGATTTAAACGTAAGGTTGGGAATGTGGTGACAAGGACTCTGTGGGTCACCAACAGGGTAAAGGTACACTGGGAAGCCATCACTTTCGGAAAGGAAAGGTTTGAGGAGAGCACCACTCAGTCCTGTAGTATCTTCAAGTGTGTTCAAAAAGGTAATTGCAGTCTTTCACTTTCCTGTTTGCTGAGACTGTGGTTTTCATGAGAATGCCTTGTTACTGAAGGTCTCTAGAGAACGGTCCCTCTTTGTTCCTATCTGTTCTTGAGCTTCCAAGTCAATTTTTCCTTTTCAGTTCACCCTGTGGAGTGGAGCACTCTCTTTAAAGACCCTGCCTAGGTTTAACTCTGCTGAGGCCACTGAAGCGCAGCATGGATGGCTTAGGTCCATTGTTCCTTGGGTGAGAATGAAGCCACTTCACCGTCCATGGGGAAAGCTGGGATGTGACTGCTGGTGGGCTGAGTATGGATGGGCAAAGCAAAAAGTGGCTCATCGAGTCCCAAATGATGCTCCCAAGAGGAGGATGGGTCCAGAAGTGGCTCATCGTGGGTACTGTATCCGTTGCACCTCTTGAAAGTTATTTGCACTGAGGGATGTCTCTGTTTCAAGAAATAGTAAGGCTGGGCAGCTTGCAAGGCTGGGGCTTGTGCTTGCCTTATCCCTGGTGTTCATGTGCTTGGCAGTGTCTTTGCTTTTGCTGAAGAAGTGTGGATTTGTTTTTAACTCTAGTTACTCTGTGAAAGTAGAGAGCATGCAGAGAAAGAATAGGTTTGAGTTTTGGAGGTAGGCAGGGGGTGGGCACTCAAATCCACTCATCCTCTTTAATCTTGGGTGCTGAAGGTGATCAGAGCCTTTTATATAGACCTTTGTCTGCTGGCAGCTTAATTAACTAATGGTCCCAGAAAGCTTTTACAGAACAATTGATTTTATCCACTTCAGTATTGTTGTCTCTGTCCTATTGCACCCAGGTGGTTGTACTGCCAGTTCTTGGGTGGTGAAAGCTGCACATGGCTTGCTTTCCTAACTCTGTTTTTTATCCATAGGTTTTTGGATTAGAGATTAAGCTTTAGCGAGAATAAAATCCTCTCTGTTTGTAGCTGTGTGCAGAACACGTGGCTGCAGCTGTAACAGCCTTAGAGTATGAAATTCATAGGACAAGAAAAACATGATCAGCATTGTTTCGTTGCTGCCTTGCCACACTGTCTCTGCTCCACACCTGACCTGAGGACACATGTGAGAGCAATACAAGATGTTCAGCCCCTTGTCAGTTGTGTCTTTTCTTTGCCTCTAGCCTGAACCTGGGTCTTTTCATTGCTAGTTCCTGCAATTTTACTGGTAGCCCCCCTGGTGATACATGTCATATTGAACTAGTATGTTGTGGGAGCATGTGACAGAGAGAATCACAGCTCTTATTTTAATAAAACTTAATTTGCCTGCCTCCATAAAAATATCTATGTAAGAAGACACAATTGAGCCCTCAGGTCTAGATCGGAGAAGGTAGAGGGAAGATCTGCTCTTGGGGGTGTATGTGTATTTAAGCACTTTCCTGGTGCAGGGATGGGGACTCCTGGCATTGTTGGATTTGCTGAGGGGATTGCTAGGGTGAGCTCAGGTTTGAAAAGAATTGAAGCTGGCTGTGGGGAAAAAAAAAAAAACAAACAAAACACCAGCCAAAAACTACTAAGTTGTCCTCCAATTTTACACTAGGTTGGGTTTTGCATCTTCTTTGCCAAAGGTAGAAGAAATTCATAATGGCAACAAGGCCAGAGCAAACAGTTTTAAAATGTGATGCAGGTCCTCCTCCTGTGCCATCCCTCCAGCTTCCCTGGCTAATTCCCCCTTCCACCACCCAGCACAGATCCCATCATTAACCTAGCAGCTCATGATCTGTCTAGTTAAGCACATCTACTTCTGGTGCCTCCGTCTGTCCCCATGCCCTTCCTACAGCATCCACATCCCTGTATAGGCATTGTGGCAGACTCCTTTCTGGAGCTAAGGGCAGTTGGGTCGGTCCCTCCTGCATGTGGTCCTCTATAGCGGAAGGAATTACTTCTCTTTTTATTAAAAAGTGATAAAAAAAGCCCAGCACACATGGTGGCATCTCCATACAGATGAGTCAGTGGTCCCTCAGGCCTAGAAGTGAGCTGAACCATCCCTTCTGCCCCCACAGGCCCTGGGCCAAAGTTGACTTTCTCGCATGTTTTACACTGGCTTAGTACCTTAGTAGGTCCTTCTGGATCCTTAGGGGGATGATGTTGCTTTGTTTGAAACCCAGAAGGGGGTCATTAAGTCAACCAGCTTGGCTTCCTGCATAGCTAAGTGAGAGCAACCCAGAAATGTAATGGGCTGCTCTCATGGGCAACAGCTCATGCTTGGTATTTATAGAGAAATGGTGCTTTGAAAAGACCCCATTTTGTAGTCTCTCCTGCTGTTCTCTAGCTAGGGCTGAGCCTTGCTGTTAATAAGGGAAATGTAGACATCTCTTCACAGAAAAGGCAAAAAATAAAACCCTTTGCTTTCCTTTCCATCTAGTCAGGAGCACCCTGCTGTTCCCCTTCACTTTCTTCCCATCTTGCAAAGGCAGCGGATTCTCTCAGTTATGCTCCTCACTAGAGGTCTGGTGCTGAGCATGTCCATGCAGCCATACTGTATCCCTTCGTTTGGCTTTTAATAGCAAGAAGAAAGGAAAGCACAGTGGTCTGGGATAAAAGGGAGAGTTTGGAAGATCTGGGGTTAAGTCTCTGTTGTTCTTTGCTGTATAACCTTGGAAAAGTCACTTCTGTGCATCTGCTGTCTACCTGTTAGCATCGTCTCTGTCTGCATCAACGTGGTCTGGTCGATTTCTTTAGTATTAAATGGTTAGTCATGTGTCGCTTTTGACCATATTCCATCCACGGAGGAAACTGTGGATGTTGAAACAAAGGTCATTTTGAAGCTGAGCCTCAGATGTTTGTGTTTCTCAGGTGCTTTCAGTAACAGCACCCATGCTTTATGTTACAGGCTGGAAATACTGCAAAAGGCTATTTTGAGGCCTGCCAGCTTTAACTGAGATCCAGGCGCCTACCAGTCCTTGCAAAATGAGCCTGACACCCTGCACTGTGGAGTTCTAGTGAAAATGTGTTTAAGCTTTTTGGCTGTGCTTTGGATAGATATTTGTGATACGAGGTGTGTGTAATCTCTGTCACCAAATGAGTGGAAGCTCTGGCTCTGCAGGACTTGTTGGATATGTGTTGGAATTATGCTTTCATTTTCTGCTCAGGAAAGTCACTGGACATGAGAAAATGCTTGGTTAAGAAGTCAGATGGACATTTCATGGTGAACCTGTTGGAGAATCCATTTCCCAAGTCTCCATCTTTCTGCAGGGGCTAATAGGAAATTCATTTAGTCTACTCAGCTTGCAGCCAATCATGGGCTCTTTTCTTCAGCTGAGTTGAAAGGAACAACTTCCATTTGATTTCCTTTAGGACAGGAGCTGGCTGTCTCTACTCCTCAGTTCAGGACTGTAGCAGTGGGGAAGAGAGGGAAGGGTGGAAAGTCAGGAGGACACCAAGAGGGTCTTTCTTTGTGCTGGACTAGGAAAGCTTCCATCATGGCAAGGATAGATAGGAAATGTGATTGCATGCCCAGTAAAACTTATGCTGCTGCAGCAGCTTTTCCTTTCCTGCCAGAAGGATTATCCCCATTAGAGCTCTTGCTGCAGCATGCCTGGTATAGTTGGGTGGTTGAGGAAGGGGCAGAGGACATGATTTGGCTCTTAGGCTTAGGCTGAACTACTTGGCTGTGGAAGGTGGGAGCAAGGGGCATTTTTTTCCTGGGCTGGTGCAGTGCTCAGAACATGCTGGCTTTTCTGGGGCCTCCAGTTGTCACCAATATGTTGAAGGTGGCTTTGGGCTCGTGACTGAGAGATGATATCACAAGGAAGTCCACAGTGTCTAAGATTTTGAAGAGCTCATTGCAGAGCTGAGGCTGGAGAAAAGAGATGGGCTGGCTTCTCTGTCCGTGTTTTTTTTCCTATGCCATGCTTGGGAGGATTCAAATACTCCTGGGACATGTCCAGATCTGAGGCTTCTCGGTCACTCAGTAGATGGTGGGGTCACTTTCACCTTGCTGAATGGGTTGAAGGGCTTTTCACTGGAGCTCCTCGCCCTCCTGCACAGGGATCGAAGGGTTGTGCTCCTTGGCTTATGAGACAGAATGACTGCAGTTGCTGTGAGAGAGCATGAAATCATCTCTGTAAAGCTGTCCAGAAAGCCTTGAATTCAGGTACAAGCCTCTTATTTATAGGAACGTAAAAGGAACCATGGAAACTAAATATGGGTCAGAGCACCTGCAAGTAGAAAAATCAGAGGGATTGCAGAGTTATCTTAATTTCTCTGCCTTTGGATTTGCAGTGGTGGTTTCAAACTTGCTTGGGATCCTAGACTCTGAAGGAGTCTTTGGGATCCATATACAGAGGGAATTTTCTGGGGAATGCAGCAGGCAAAAGACCTCATCTAAATGTCTGTTACACGAGAGTCAGTGCTACTTAGTTATACGTGAGATTGTGCTGGCTGTGGTGTTCCTTTTGAGCCTCAAGGGAAGTCAGGCACCTGTAGAGGAATAAAGAACTTTACATGCATTGTTGACGTGGAACTTAAACTTTGCTTCCACCTTCTCCCTTATCCAGAGGATTAGCCTGTGTGGCTCTGCATGCCTTCCTGGACCCTTAGCAAGGATTCAGTTGCTATGCAGTCCTCAGCTTCATGACAGGGTAACTTCTTCACCTAGCTGCTGCCAGCATGCTTTTGGCGACCCTGGGTGTCCTGTCAGCTGTTACAGGCCATTAAAGGATTTGTTTCTCTGTGTATGAAAGAGCTTAATTCAATTCTCATTCTCTCCTGGCATTCCTCAGAGGTGAGTGCGTCCCCTCGGCATGAATCCTCCAATGCTGCTAATTGACTTGAAAGTAGCTTGTGTCTCCTTGGAAATGTCACCCAGCCCTTTTCAAGTGCAATTCCAGGCAATCAGGATCAATATGTTTCTTTAGCTAAGGGTATTAGCACATGACTGACAGCCCTGCGGTATTAGCTTATTCATATGGACTTCCAGATGCTCATTTTTCTTCCCTGTCTCAGCTCTGGTCCCAGCAAGGGGGGATAGAGGCAGAGTGGAGCCATCCCCTGAGTTGTTCACAGGGCAGTGGTGGGTACACAGGATGCTCTCATCCCGTGTCTCCCAGGCAAAATCAAACTGCATTGCCTCAACCACTTGGTCATCACATAATGGCCTCAAGATGTGTCAGAAAGGCAGGGGCTGATTTTTTTTTGCCTGTGTTAATCAGTGTGACACTTCCTTTGATATAAGGAAAGATACTGGCATATTTTTGCAGGACCTTTGCATAGAGAATATTGTCAGTGAATTATGTCTCCTCAGATCCTACCCAATTGTGTTCCTGGGGAGGCTGTGGTCCATAGCAGAGGGCTTCCCTTGCTTTCCTTGTCAAGTGGTGATGCTGGGATGGTCCTGGTGCCCAAAACATTTGGGTTGTCATTAAATCTTTCATGAAGTGTACATTCTCCTACTTTCTTGCCTCAGAAAAGTTTGTGAATTTTTCTTCCCAGCAGCCCTCTGAGGAAAGGGAATGATCTTCTCTCTGCTTAGAGGTTGAGGCGTGAAAGCACTAGAGTATGAATTTAGAGGAGCTTACAAAAGCACTTGAGGTAGTACTTCTGTGAGTGAATTTGATCCAAGCCTAGGTGCCCTCTGCTTTTCTTACCTCCCTCTCTAATAAGGCTGCTGTGACTGAGGCACCCACACTGCTCCTATGGAGAGATCTCACATCCTTTCTGCACCCTAGATGTGCCCCTTTCCCTGGGAAACAGAGGGGACCTCACTCCCCAGTTTGGGAAATACCAACTCAGGAGACCTAGGAAAATCAGTTCAGAAGAAGATCAAAGAATATTTCAGCTTTTCAAAGGAAGAAATTGGGATGCTGACAGACCAAGAGCCATGTCCTAAGTGAGACAGTGTTTCTCAGAGACAATTCTTCTAGTGCCTGCCACCCCTTGCCCTGCAGCTAGTGGTGCTTCCAGCTCTCAAGAAAAGCTTCTCCCTAGCATTGGTACATGTTAGAGTCACAAGGGAAAAAAAAAAACCCTGAAGTTAGGTCCCAAGTGGCAGACATTAACATGCAGAGAAACTAAGTGGACTGCATTATGTTACTGAGAAAACTTTGAGGGCTTCTCTGCCGTGCTGTGAATTTGAGTGTCTCCTTTGCAGGGCTGATGAAGGCATGTCATCTTTCATTGCCTAGGATTTGTGACTGCAGCTGAGGCAGAGGTGGGCAGTCTGTGTCAGGGAGCTGCTGAGATTGTGTTCCCGAAGGGCACATCAGTTGGTAAGCAAGAAAGCCTGGAAGTTTTAATCCATGAGGTTGCCTTCAGGTGCCTCTGACTGAATTTTGTGTCCTCTGAAGTTAGTCAGGAAGGAGTTAATGTGCGTGCCCTATGAGACAGCCAGAACAAGTGAATCCGAAACTCAGGCAATTGGAGGCAAGCAACAATTATTAACGCCTCGGCATTTAATGTGGCAGATCGCTTACGCCCCCAGTTATATTGTGTGTTCAATTCTGGAGCACTCGGAGTTGTCAGTCAAGCAGGTCCATAGATCATGGCAACCTTAGCATCATGTCAAGGGGCTTCATTCCATCAGGGATAATGAACATCTCCCACTGGTTTCTTCCCATAGTTCATTTGAGATCCAGAAGTTCATCATGCAAATGACAAACAGTGTTAATTTTCTGGAAATAATTCCTCCAGATGTCCATGGGATTCCAACACTCCTTGCCCAGAACAGTAAAATATGTTTGTCTTCCTTCCTATAATTCATCACCAGGCCCACAAATCTCCCCAGAGTCTCTATAAACAAAGCAGAAGGCAGAGCGCAGAGCATAATAGTTCACTGCAGACGTGTGTTGTGGTCTCTCTGTGATGCACCTGGGGAAAGCAGTGGTGGAAGAGGTCAGGAAGTTTCTTCTTAGGTGAGCAGACTTTGACTGCGCTAAGTCTTTCAAATACAGTGAGTGTGATGATCTGAACCAAGCCTCACACAAACACAAGTCAACATGGGAGAATACACTCGGGGGAATATTTCTGGGCTTGAAGTCTAGGTCTGGCATGCAGGAATGTCTAGATCTGGAATGAAACCTGCTGCAAAACTTGACTGCATCACTAGGGGACTCTGCATTGAATAGTTAGGCTTTATCATGAATGTGCATCAAGCTGTGTTTTCCAATGAGTACCGAGGCAATTAGGCAGAGTTTGGTTTCTCCAGGCATCTCTCAGCTCCCTGAAAGCCAGATCCAGCCAAATATACATGAAGAGCTCAAATCCAGGGAGGTTTGGGCCTCAGAGCACAAGAACAAGTTTTGGCTTGAACAAATTTGAAGATATGATGCAGACATTAGCTCCAGCCAATGTATTGGGAATGGGACAGGTCCATGATGAGGCAGCCAACAAAACTGCTGTATTTTTTACTCACACAAGAGGTCAGCAGGCAGCCAGGACATAAATCCAAGGGGAATGGCGTGAATCCTGGGCTCCTGCCCAAGTTCTAAGAAAAGTAAGACTCAGGAGAGCTTGGGGCACCCAGGTTTGCCTCAGGCTTGAAGAGCTTCTCTACTTGTAATTTGTTTGGTTGGATATACAAAAATATATAAGTTGGTTAGACATAAATATATGTATTGTTTTATGTGGTCAGACATGGACAAAAACATGGACATCCCGAAACTCTTTCTTCTCTGTTGACAGAGCACCCAGCCACATGCTCCTGCCTTGCATTGGCACCCATGAAATACTAAAGTCGGCCAGGGGGCTCGATCCTGAGTTGCTGCATGGAAGTGGCCTGACCATTTCTCCTGCTGCTGGAGGCAGCACCAAGAGCAAGGCTTACATGTGCTGGAGGAGAGAGCGCTCAAGACTCCATGGGAGGTTCTGCAAGGGCACAAGGACCCTCTTGCTGATGGCATATCCGAGCAGTGTGTGGTAGGTGAGTCACTTAACAGAGTACAGCTTTACATGTGCTCAGAGCACCTTCTTGACTTCAACAGGGCTTCAAAGGGACAGGTGGCTATTGCTGCTCTGCTCTTCTCGATCTGTTTGCCAGAACCCCAGCAGACTCAGCTTTGCTGTGGCTTTTTCCTCTTCATTCCCCCTGCTCCTGCCAGACCTCAAAGCATGCACCCTCTCCCTCATTTGCTGGGCTTTTCACACTGGAAAGGTTTTTAAAGGTCCCTCTAAGCAGGAGCTGCTGTGTGGCTTTTGGTTTTTTTGGTGTTTTTTATGATGAGCTGGAAATTAATTTCTTTTTCATTGGTGTTGGACTATCCATTCCCCATGTCACAGTGCAGAATGAGCTCGTAACTCTGTCTTGTGGCTGAGTTACAGGGTCTTCTGTAACATAGCGCAAAAGGTTTAATTTAACTGTGGATGTTTTGAAGAAAACAGTGGAGATCTGACAACTGTCTAGTGCTTTTGCTGTCTGCACATTTAGAAGGTCTTTCTTAATGTTTGACTGAAAAGTTTCTTGTTTTACATTAAGCTTAGGATTTTTTGTCTTTTCCACAGGTGGGGAAAGGTGGAGGTGTCCCCCCTTTTCCTTTTTACTTGTCTGAAGAATGTAACCGTGTCTCCATCCTCTCTAGACTAAGCATCACAAATGCTTGCCATCTCTCTTTGCCAACCATCTCCTATAGATTTCCTGTCACTGCTGTCTGTTTCCTTTGGACTGTCTCCAGTTGTTCATACCATCTTGGAGATCAGCATCCCAAACTGGACAACATGTTCCAGCTGAGATCCTAACAGTGCAGAAGGCATGTGAGGATAATTTGGGCTGCTTATGCATGACATCTTTTTTGTGCTTTGATCCTGGTTGCCCTTGGCATGATCTTGAACCTGTTTTGGGGCAAGTAGGGTGAAGTGTTTCAGTTAATGTCTAGGCCACCTGTTGTTGTCTCCTTGTCACTACACATAGACACTAATAAGACCATCTGTTATAGGAACCTGTGTTTCTAATCAGGGATGCTTGAGTGAGCTAATATGAAAGGACAAAAGATGCAGTCTGCTTGTGGGAACTGAAGCTCGTTACCCCTCCTGCAGATGCACCTCCGTATAGGTTCCTTCATGAGACTATTTACAGGGTTTAATATGCCCATTAATATGCAACCTGTGTTGAGTCCCACCTCAGGTGATTTGCCGTAGCTTTCCCAAGTGTTTGCTTGCAGCTGGATTGATGGCATGTGGGTTGCTTGTCTGGCAAGTCTAGAGAATGGAGGAGCCACCAGTGATTTTGATTTAAATCCCCTGTAGGGTTTGGGGTCAGTCTCAGGGCATGACACCAGGGCCTTTGCTGCCTGCTTAGCATCCCTTCCATATGGGAAGAAATTGGTGGGGTTGTGTCCGCTGGAGCCCTCTCCTACTCACAGAGCTGTGGAGCAGCCACATGGAAACAAAGTCCTTGCTCTTTTCTCATCAATAGCTCTGCCTTTTCTTAATTTCTCCTTACAACCATCAGCTGACTCATGGTTTTTTTTAATGCCCATCTTGGTTTTAGTCCCCTTAATGATTAATAACATCTTAATGACACTCTCCCCTGGCTTTGCCTCTAGCAGAGGAGCATCTAATACTGTAGTGTTTGCTCACTTGAACAGGCCCCTGGTTTTAATGAACTTGCGTGAATGACATGATATGAACGCAGGTGCAGTTCAGAGGCTGGACTATGTCTTGGATTCTTTTAAGAAGGTGGTTATATTTCTTCCAGCTTGATTTTGGGGCATAGAGAGCAAAACTGAGACATCTAGTTGTGAAGCAGGATGACAGTAACAGTCATGAGCAGGAAAGCTTTGACCCCTGCCTGCTTGTAAGCTAACCCAGCTGGAGGTAGAAGAAAGGGGAGGTCCAGCCAACAGCTGGAAACTCAGAGTAGGAAACCTCAACTCCTGAGGGAAGCAGAGACTGAGATCCTGAAGTTGTTCTCCTCCTGTTCAGCAGGTCTAAACTGTTCAGGTGTGTCTAAACTAGAGTGTGGTTTTGACAAACCCTCAAGACCTTATGACATTCTAACAGTAATAACAGAAATGCAGATTTGTGTATGTAAGCACAAGATTATCTTTGATACAACCTCCATCTCAGTGGAAATTACCAAAGAGAACTTGCAAAATCCCAAGTGTTTCTCAGGAGTTTACCCCAAAGGTGAAAGTAAATCAGTGTAACCAGCTTCTCTTGTTTTTACCAGAGTGTTTTAGGTAATCCTCTATTTCTGTTTTCACTTGGATGCTGTTTGCAGTCCAAATACTGACAAGTGCTGTAGGATGGCCCCCATCTCCTCCTCAAACTTGTCTCCTGGAGTCAGGCGATTAGATTAGACTCTCTTTCATCTAAGTGCTTTTTTTATCTTTCTGATCTGTGGAGGAAAGCTGGCAGATATCATCTTTAAAGGTAAGGAAAGTGGAGCCAACATTTTGTATTCTAGAAATCTCATTATTTTCCAACTAATATGCTGATTTTGTATGCTGGGGTTTGGCAGTGACACAAGGGTCATTGCTGAACAAAGCAGAAGCAGGTCCATCCTGGAGAAGCCTGCATGGGTAAAATATGCATTTTCTATGGATGGAAAATATGAATTCTCTGAGTTGTTTCAAGGAGTGAGGTATTGTGGGTAATTTCCCTTTGACTCTTACTTTATGGCACCTTTCACAAGAGCAAAAAGTGTGTTTTAAGAAGTTACTTGATATTGCTCTGTCCAGAGTGCTTTTCCCAGGCTGGATCTGGGAGGGATTATCTCAGATTTTCATTTAGTTCTGAAATCCTGGGTATTGGTTTTATAAACTAAACCCCCTTTGCAGCAGGTTGCTTATTCTGTCTTGTTGTTTTAGCTTGATGCATAGGAAGGAATTTCAATTTTCTGAACGGATGGGGTGCATGCCTTCCTGGGGTAAATCAGCATCGTTCAAATATTTAAAGGCAGATGCATCAATAGTGGCAGCTGAGGATCTGGCTTACTTTGATTAAAATCTGATGAAGATTACTCAGCCTTACCAAGGGACTTGGATTACCAGTCTATAAAAAGAAAAGTAGGAGAGGACATTAAATATAAAAATAATCCAATGAAGGATGTGAAGCTAAACTCACTGAAAATTGAACAATAATGAAAACATCCTCCTTAAACAGGTGGAGGGCAGCAGGGCTTGCAAGCAAACACTGCTCTTGGAGCTAGGTCTGAGGCAGAAATACTGCTCTTGGGTTTCTCGTGGCCATGGCCTCATCTTTTAAAGGCAGATTTTTTTCAGAGAAGGCCTTGATCATTAGCAAATCCCCAAGGGAGTGTTGTGGGAGGAGGTGTGGGTGACAAATCCTTTGGAAAATCCTTGGCTCTGCTTCCTCAGGAGACCTGGGCTAGTGCCAAATCTCACTAGCAAAGAGGTGATTGAACCTGAGGAACAGAAAATCAACTCTTACAGACTTCAAAATGTGAAATGTGCATTTGTCTTGCAATGGATGAACTTCAGCTCTCCCTTTTCATCACAGCATTTTCCCCCCTTCATTCTTTTTAAAATGTATTTATGGAACTTTACTATTATGCCATGTGATTAGGCTTGATGGCCAATGACTGATAGGTACATTGAACTGAGCTTGCTGGGCAGTCAGCAGAGGTGGCCTTTTTCAGGAGTCTGTCAAGCCACTCAGCATGTGTCTAGCTTCCCCTAGATTTCTTAGGCCCATGGTCCCTAAACTCTATAAAATCTGTTTTTTCCTGTGTTCCTGTGAAATAGTGGTGCAGCTACTGGTAGGGCAAGCACACTTGGGTGCTAAGCTAGATGGTTTTTGAAGTCTCCAAACGCTACTAAGGGCAGCAGATTGTTGAGCATGCTGGCTTGCTTAATGGGCTTGCTTGGTTGGGAAGCATTTCCTTTACTGATCTCTGTTGAAGACATCTGAAAGGAGATTTACAGGAGTTCCAGGATTTGTGACTCGACAGTCCTTTTATATCCAAGACAGGCAATGGTGAGTGCATGGTGAGCTAGCTGGTCTGGGGTGACTGGAAGATGCTTTGACTATGTCAGAGGACTCTGGGAGCCTGGAGAGTGGGGCTGAGTGGCCTTAGAAATACTGGTAAGTTAACCTGATGCATCTGGTATTGCTGGAGGAAAGGCAAGGCATGGTTGTGAGGTCTCCTGGGCAGTTACATGCATGGGTGGTCAGCAATATTGCCTGAATGCAGCAGCAGTAATGCCAGTCTCTCCAGTATTCTTTTATTGGAATTAGGGTCAGATGAGGATAAGACTGTGTTTTAATAAGTATTTGTAAGCAAGTGCTTTCCCTTTCCCCCTCCCCTCTAATATTGTTAATTTTCCTTGCATTTACACATGCATCGTTCAGCTTTTGTTGCTCCGTGTGTCGTGCTCTGTTACTCTGTCTCACTTAACAGCCGCAGAGCAGGGGGAATGCTGCCAAGGCTTTTTCTGGGAATTTGCTCTGGTCCTGCTACTTCCCTGGGAGTGCTCAAGTGCTGTGTTTTGTTTGCAGGGGGAATAAAATGCTCAGCTGTCAGCTCCTGAATGGAGAGAGACCAGGGCAAAGACCGACTGCTCCTTTGTCTCTATGCACAGGTGCCCACATAGGCATGGTAAGTTTTGGGCAATGACTTTTTGGCAGAGAAAAGTTGATAAACAGTGAATGTGACCTTTTTGCCCTATTTTAAAAGACGTGAGACTTTGCTTAAGGCAGCCTTAGGTTAAAAGTGCGTCTCCCCCTAATCCTTTCCTATGTGCAAAAATGGGGGCTACAAGTGCCTGTGATACCCCATGGAAGGGCACCCCTCTGTCTGAGATGCATTTGTATTTTTCACTTGGGCTGGGTGTGAAACAGTGTTTAAAGACATTGTTAATTGCAATGCATTGGTGAACACATTTTTAAAACACCTGCTTCCTTTTTGGAGACACGATTATACTTACCCAGACTAAACCGCTGCAGGGAAGGTGGAGATGCAGTGCTCTCTGTGGCTGTCTAGGCCATTCATTTGTTAGTATAGGGTTGAATTTCTGATGACTCAGAAGGAGCATAGCTGCCCCTCAGCTATTTGCAGATCTGAGGATCAGTGGTACTGTTGTTATGAACTAAGGTTCTGAGCAGAGTTGAGACCAAAAGCCACCTCAGTCTCAAGGTGCATGTAAAAACAAGCAGCTGAGGTTTCCCAAGTGTCAAGTTTGCACAGGGCACTCACAGGCAAGTCCCAGAAAAATAATAAGGAGGATGCAAGGTATAGGATTCTTTCTGCTTGCCTCAGTTTCTTTCAGGCTGTGGGAGCAAGCAGAGGGAATTAAATATTTCAAGCCTCTGTTTGAGCCATCTGAAGTAGATTAGGAATGAGAGATGAATGTTGTGCAACAACAGGGGCTTTACTACTGCAGGAGCTGGTGATATTGAGTATGTTATACTTTCTGATTTATAATTCCTTCCTTATCTGAAGTCTTGTATCAAATATCTTTGTACACAAAGCCTGAGGAACGTTTGTTAGGAAAGCCCCTTGTGAGACATGCCTGTGAGCCTTCTTTTTCAGGTAAACCAAGTAAAAGCAACTGCAGAGCTCTTGAGCACCAGAGTGGGCCAGAATTATGCAGGCACAGGACTGGTAAGCAGTGGTCACTAGTTTGTATGGCTCCGTGACCCACACCTGCAGCACCCTGGGTTGCAGAGCTTGTGTACTCACTCAGGGTGTTTTAGCCTGAGCTGTGGGTGCAGGCCATGCTCTGAGCTCCTGGGCTATGCTTGACCCTCTGTCCTACCTGGGTTTCCTCTTTCTGAAGTCTCTAGGAGTAGAACAGGTCAGCTCCGTACACCCAGCTGTAGCAGCCTTCATTCTTGTCTTTCATTCACTTCTCTGCGAAAACAGGGTTAATGTGTTTTGGGCTCCTTTTTGTCCACCCCTAATAACTTTCCAGCCTGATGGCTGAGTGCAGCTGTGTGTGCCAGAGATCTTAAAGATAACAAGTTCCTACCAGCTTGATATAAATATATAGCCAGGGAGAAGACTTTATCTTTGCCCCTCTCTGTCAAGGGAGTTCAGTCCTTATCAGTTCAAGAGCATCTGTGTGTGAGAGAGAATGAAGAAAAAAGATGTTATGAATGCCTATGGGGAAAATTGCATTTGGAGCTGATATCCTACTGCATCCTGAAGAATACCCCCATGATGTGTAACTCCATGGAAAATGGAAGTGTTGCTGGCCCTGCTATGGGCTAAGTACTGTGTGAAGTTTTCTGTTGCTTGCTTTCATCACAGCCTTTCATGATCAGAGCTCAGGGACAGGAGCCTGGCACTGGAGCAGAGGGTTGCAGCCTGCTTCCCAGGGGGATGAGGCTGGTTTATGGGGCAGCTTTCCCTTGCAGCAGGCTTTGCTTTCCCTGGGCAATAACCACTATTTCTAGGCTGGTCCTCTGGCTCATCACCCAGCTCCTTTTCTGCCCTCTGCCTTCTGTGGAAAGCTGTTTAATCAAAAGTGTATCAAAATCCATCTGTCTACGCTAGTGTCAACAACTTAGCTTCAGGGACATTTTAAATAATTTTCTTTCCACACTCTGTAATGGATTTCATTGCTGAGGGGATAGAGAGCAGGACAGCAAAGGTATTTTAATTACATCTGATTGTGGCATCTTGCAAGCTTGCCCTCTCAGTTGTTCTGGCACAGCACCATTTAGAACCCACTTTTGTGAGCACAGGCATGTTAGCTGGGGGTTTATTGATTGCAGAGAAAAATATTGATATTTTGCTCCCAACACTATCTTGGGGCTGTGTCTTCTTTCTCTACCTATCTTTAGCGGCATCAGCTTCTTTCACATTAGAGGATTCCAGTCATTCTATATCGTGTCCTTAGAAGCAGTAAAAAACAGTCACCACTCCTACAGTGTGGGCATCATATCTGGGCAGAGCAGAGGTACTTTGCTTGCTCTGAAGAGAACCTGCCTTACTTGAAAGGGAAATGTCCATTTGAACCCTTTCTCCAGTTCATATCTGGGTTTCATAGCCTGTTAACCTAAAAAGGGCTTCCCTTTTTCTCAATGAAGTCAAGAAAGATTGAAATACTATCTCCAGCAAGACTATCTGGGGGGGAAGGAGCAGGGAACGAAACAGCGAAAGCTGCTGGTCTTGCTGAAGCATCCTGATCAGACCGATGGGGCTGAGTCAGTCAGCAGAGTAAGTCCTGGAACAGGCAAGAGTGTGGCAGGTGCAATAAGGCACATTTTCTGAAGCACCTGCTCACCAAACAAGAGGAACTCCAGCTGGGTGCATGTTGAAATGCCAATAGCTATTGTATCTTTTCATGGCTTTAGGTGTATTTTCACTAGCACTTGAGGCTAGTGGTAGCTGCAATGCTGCCTTTATGTTTTCTGGAGCATTCAGCAGGTAGCAGGTCCCAGTGCTCATACTTAGACCTGCCTTTTCAAACTATTTAGCACGGAAAAGCCAGAAACTGAATTCAACCTGGGGCTTGGAGGAAGCAGAGTTTGTCGAGGAGGAAAGTAGAGGGTTAAGGTCTTTATTTTTTTTTAAATGGTTGCTAGTATGCCTTTCCATTCTTGCCAAAGCTTTTGGTTCTGATTTAATACGAAACTTAATCCTCAATATCAACAATTTTTCAATGTTGGAATGTGTTTGTGTTCCTAACAACACTTATCTGTGTGATTTCCTCCTCTTAATAGATATAACCTCAGCTGCAGATTAGAAAAGTGTTTTGTTTGTGATTCCTAGGTACTCTACACTTGATGCATTATCTTCCTACAGACGCAAGGCAAACTCTGCTCCTCCCTTCTGGCCTGGATTGCAATGATGGATTAAGTAGGTAAGTAATAGAGTGGTAATGAGATAACCACTGACACTGAGCATTAATGTGGGAATAAATGAAGTTACCATCCAGAACTAATGGTCTGAACTATCACTGGTTTGTAATTAATGAACGTGGTGGCTGAGATTTACAAGGATATTTTAGGATGCTGCTTGCATGCAGCTTTGGGTTTTATGGCTTGATTGGAGAAAAATCAGCTAATGCCAAGAACTTAATGAATGGGTAAAAGCTGTTTTTTGTCAGTCTGTAGTGCCTGTTTTGTGGAAGAGGCTAGACTGGTACATCTGCCTTTACTTCGGGTGGAAGTAGGTAGGATGCTGTGGCCTTTGACTCTGAGTCACTCACTCTTTAGTGTCTAGTAGAGATGTTGTAAGGTATCTTGGGGGTCTTGTTTCTCCTGCTTTATTAGGGCAGAGCAGAAGGAGCCTTGGTGGAAACAGTACATTTGAAACGAACCCATGCTGCAGACTAACAGGGATTCTCCAACCAGGACTGAGAATTGACAAGCTGCCCTATTTTGTCCCATGAAGGGAAGACATCTAGTTCCTTCTTCAGGTCTTCTCCTCCCTGCAGCTGTGGCTGTCTTCCTTGCCCTGTGATCTCTCTCTGGTGTCCTGTGTGATCCAGTGACTGCCTGCACCTAATGCGTGAGACTCCTGGAACAGGAGTTGAGGTGCCCAAGCTGTGAACATACAGTGTGCCTGTGCTGAGGAGGCCTTGTCTGGAGAGCTGTCTCTCTCCCTGTTTGCATAGCTTACTAGGCATGTAACCCTGCTAAACGCTTTTCAGATGTGTGAATAACGCTTTTGAGGTGGTTGCTAGGCTCTTGCAGAAAATACAGCAAAGCAGTCAAAATTCTTCATGTTAATTGGTAGGAATACTCCAGCCATCTCGCTGCTGCCTCCCTCATCTTTCCATGGCAACACTCTCTACAGCAGCCCAGGTGCTTGTGGTTGGATATAGTGGGATTTTTTGAGCCCTCTGTCTTCCAAATTGCCCCTTGGAGCATGGAGGGAACATCTGTACTTTTAAAGTATGGGTATCATGTGATACATCTAATAGCTTCCCTTGGTCTAACTACATCCCTTTTTTATGCTGTCAGATGAAAAACTTTGGAAACATGCCTGAATTGAACCCTTGCATTTCTTTGGTGGAAAGAGCGATTGTCCTGGTTTTTTTTAACAAGGAGAGAATGGTGCTGAAAGAGTCTTGAGTGTTTCTGTTCCTTCCCAGGGCCTGAGCTGTCACACCTTTCTGTGAGCTGGAGAAAGGAGAGGGACCACAGCTCACGGCATCTGATGGGCAAAGGGAAAGGCAATCTTTTTCTCTCCAGCAGAGCCCAGCCTGGATTGAGGTGTGATGTCTCCTTCAGGAAGCCAGGGTGGTGGCTGGAAGGAGCCAGAGTTGAGAAGAGGAAGAGTGAACAGGAGGGAGAAATCTCAGGCATTGCATCATCCTCACCTCTGCTCACTGCTGTAAATAAAGGTGTGTGGGACAATGAGACAGTACAAACAGGGGCACTGCCTGTTTGGCAATGCCCAGCTCTGCCAGTGTGGGCAGAGTTGGGCATCGCAGAACAGAGGGTTGGTGCAGAGGACAAAGTGTCCTCTCTTCCCGCTCCCCACCTCTCTGAAACATTCTCCATGTGTATTCCAGCACCATCATCTCTTTCAGGGCACATTTCACAGGCATGTTTAATGATTCCAGGGAAAATGAGACTCAGTGATGAAGCCAGCCCAAAGCTTCCCAGACTTGGGGAGGTTGCCACTTTGCCTGGAAGCATTACATTTCCTTGGTGCAGGCTCAGTAGTTCCATGCTGAGCAGGAGGAAGAAATTTCCACCTGCTGGACCAGCACAAGCCAATACTCAAACTTAATAAAGAACAGATAGTGTATTCAGGGATATGTAAATCCTCCTTCTCCAGCCTTGGGAAGTTTATTGCCCTCAACAAAGTACACAGTATGGCTGTAGTTCCTGAGGATCCCAGACAGACTGTTATACAACAAGGGAAAATTACCCAGGCTGTTCTCCAGAAGGCATGTGAGCAGGAATCTTTCTCCGACTGGTTCAGGACAAAGTTAATGTAGGGAAAGCCATTAAAATTAATGCTAGTAAACAAGGATAAAAAACAGCAGGGTTGTAACAAAATTTGGACCAGAGTGGGTTTCCCAGCTGTCATGCTGCATGCTGTCTTAAAGGAAGCAGGCAGAGGGATGGGGTAAGCTGAGCTCAGAAAGTCTGTGAGGGTTGGTTTGGGGGCATCTCGGTTCCAGTGGCACCACCTTTCTTCATGGCCCAGCACTTTAACCCACTCGGGGCCCACTGTGTTTCTGAGAAGCAGTGATACTGTTTTATCTGATGGTCATTACATCTTGTATCTATTTATGTAATAGTTATATCCTCTCCTCCAGAGGTTGCCTTCAAAATTCAAGCCCTGCTGTAGGGTGCTGGGAACATGCTGACATGTGCTTGCTGGATGCAAGTGTTTTGTGTGAGCATGTCTGGGAGCAGATCTCCAAGAAGCTGATCCCAAGTTCATCTGGGGAAGGTGCAAAGGGGCATGGTGAATGGTGATTCCCCTCTCCATTTCATCTGCTCCAATGTAATGGGAGCATGTTCAGCCTGGGTACAGTGAGTATTACTGTGAACATATGTCCACTGTACTGGGAAGAAGGCTCAGATTTGATGCCTTTTCTCATACTGGTGGTGAGTACAGGCTAAACAGGGCCCAGAGCATCCCATTGAAAATACCCTGGCATAGGAGCTGTGTGTTACTGCACTCTTTTTTCCAACCCCCACAATACTAACATAAGCCAGGCAACTTCTCCAAAACTCCTGGCACTGGATATTCAACTGACTTGATGCTTTGCAATAGGTCAAATCTGTTATAACCAAGCCAAAATATCTAGCCCCAGAATTGAAGTGTCTTCACTTCAATTGCCTGTGTGTTCAAGTGAACACTTGAGTGGCCAGTGGTGAGTGGTGAGGTACAAAACCAGTTAGCTGCTTTCTCACAATGCCTGAGAGACTTGGATAGTATGTTTGAAAAGAAAGAAGGCAACAGTCTCATCTCTGAGCACAGCTGTTTCAGCCTAGATGAACAATATAGATGCCAACAGCAATGGAAAAATTCCCCAGTCCATCAGTCAGTGCAAATAGCAGCAGAAAGATCCTTCGGTTCCTCAGGAGGCATCATATACGTTGTATCTCCCTAGCGAAGTGGTGTTTGCTCAGATTTC
Source organism: Psittacula echo (assembly GCF_963264785.1). Classification (NCBI taxonomy): domain Eukaryota; kingdom Metazoa; phylum Chordata; class Aves; order Psittaciformes; family Psittacidae; genus Psittacula; species Psittacula echo. The sequence goes on from NC_137740.1 coordinate 23,622,909, forward strand.
AATGATTTTGATGGCCCTGTTGTGGACGGTCAGGTTTTGCAGGATGGGTTGGGTTCTGGTGGAGTCTTCATGCAGCAAATAGCAGAGTGAAGTGAAGCTGCCAAGATAAAGTGCCTCCAGCCGAGTGTGGGGAACTACAGTTGGATGTCTAAAGTCATCCTCATCAAAGAGGTGAAGGAGAGTCTGGGCAGATCAAGACTGACGCTAGAATTTCCCCTCTTTGGGGAGACATCAGCTCCTTTTCTCCAGTCAAAGTTCCAGCAGGTTGTGGTCTCAGAGGTGGAGAGCTTGCTTTTGTTTTTCATGAGACATCACTAAGGAATCAGGGTGACAGAATTATTTTTGTGGAAATGAGTATGTGAAATATTTTTTCATTTTGATTATTTGAAAACTAAAACTCTTCATGGCTTTTAAAATTCATGTCCCCTCCAGGTTGTTTTGTTTTGTTTCTTATTCCCTCTCCCTTATTCCTCAGAGGGAACCATCCAAACCTACATAGTGTGTTATTTTTTGAGGAAATAAAATCGTTTTCCAGTCAAACCTAGGCTGGAAATGCTTCTGGTGATTCATTTGTCTGAGAAATTCAGAAAAGCCTGGATGGAACAGAAACCAGGCTGGTTCAGGGAGAGCTTTCTTATGTTTGAAGACCCACCAGAGTGAGGGAGTTGTTCCAAAAGCTTTTTATTTGAAAAATAAAATTTTAATAGGCTTTGTTTGGGAGACTTGGGCTCCAGCCATTCTTCTGTTGCAGCTCTTGTATGGTACCAAGATCTGGAGCCTGGCCCTTCTGATCCCAGCTTCCCATGATTGCTTCATTGCAGACCTGTGCCACCTCTCACAGAGTCCTGTATCTTGAGTGCTTTGCTCTCTAGGGACACCACTTCTGCAGGGTGTAATAGAGGTGATGCCATGTTTGCTTTGGCTATACTTTGTACTGAAAGTTTTTCTCAAGAATGAGGATCATATGCATGAAGAGCTGTGTCTTGAGTGCAGCGGGGACCTCTTGTTGTCGCACAGTGAGGGGTCCAGGTCCTACATTCTCTGTTAAACTCTGCTCAAGCTCCTCTCCACCAAGAACCTCTTTCTGAGGTTCAGAGCCAGGCACCAGAAAGGCAGATTCAGTGGTAGCAACCACCAAAGTCCCCTGCAGAGTGCCTTTCCTTGGCCTTCCATTTCCCTGCCTATAAATCAAGGATGTTTTAATGGTGAGTTCTTTGAGACACATCTTTCTGTTCCCTCATGCAACAAAGGAATGAAAGGAAAACCACCAGGCAATGGCTGAAATGAGTTGCTCTGTCACATCCCTTAGTAATCCTGGGTTTCAGGGACTATTTTTATCACCTCCAAGGGATGGCCCAGAGCTAGCTTGTTTGGAGGCAAGGTACATCAAGGATAGAGGACTGTGCTGGAGAGACTTTACATGTGACAGGAGTGGTGGCAAGTGCCTATGTGTCTAGGAATAAGGCAATTAAGTGGGCTGGATAGTGGAGACCACCTGCTCCTGTTGCTGACTGCTCTGTGAGCTGCTAGCTCTGCTGTCTAGCACTGTCCAGATCCACAGTGTAACTGCTCATTTCCAGTCCCTGTCTTGTCTGTCCCACATACTGCTTCTTCTATAAATAGCCTGGTGGGAAGTGGAGTACAGAGCCACTGCAGATGGCCCCCAGTTCCACATACAGTCATGTGTGAGATCCCAGATATAGGCTGTCAATTCTTTGCCTGGAGCCACCCGTGAAACCTCATTAAAAATGGTGTCCTCTTCCTTAACCCCCATCACCCCCTCCCTTCCCACTTCAACTTGCCTACATTCAAGCACCCTTATTAAACATGCACTTCTAAGCAAGGAGCGCTGACTTTCCCTTAATTGAGGCATAATAATTAGAGCATTAACACATTAGGAGGGTGAGACAGCATGTTTAGCTTTTGTGATTAATTATCTGAGGATTGTAATAAGTTGTTAAGACATTAATTACTCTGGCATGTTTATTGCTCTTTATTGCAGAACAGACACTTGGTAGCAGCAAGTGCTGGTTCGTCTTGAAATACAGTGAGAAACAGGCCGGATGGAGGAGACCACGTATTCATCCACGAAACAGTGAGCTGCTGCTGTTACTGGGGACAGGGTGAAGGCATCCTCCTGGTAGGACCTTGCTTAGCAAGTAAGTTTATTTCTCTTCCATCTCCAGGAGGCCACAGATGGATATAAATGGTATCTGAGTCCCTTAGGACAATCTAGGACCTAGAAGGTCCTTTCTGATCTTTTCATCTGTATTTTTCTCCTCTTTCAAATGAAGCATTTCCTTTCCTGATGGTTTGAGTTCCCCTCATTTGGATCTTTGTGTTTCCAAGGGTCTTACCTGGTTCAGAGTGTCAGCAGTGGTGAAGGAATGAGCCACAACTCTGGTGCCTTGTTTCACACCTCCAGTGGATGAATTTTCTTCTGGGGAATTGCGAAGGGTGTTTCTCCAGCAGCAGGAGAGGTTTGGACTAACGTAGCCTGCTCTTTATACAACAAGCTGCTCTGTAGTCACTAGACAACTCCATGCTAGTTTGTCAGGTTGGGTCTAATGGCAAAGTTCAAGCCTGTAGGATGGGTAGGTCTGTATGCTCCTGAAATTTGAAGATAAAAGGCAAATGAATCAGCAGGAAGTTATGGTGGGCCTGTTCCCAGCCATCTGCTCTTCCCAACAAATATGCATGATGCCATATTCTCCCTGCCTCAACCTCCCTCTGCAGTTACCTGGACTGGGGAATCACAATGGCAGTCCCAGCAACAGTCATGGATAAAGAAATTTGGGAAGATGATAAAGAGAAGAAGGTGGGGAAGCTGTGGGTGTGATGCATTGATACAGATTTCCTTTGGGACCCCTGGACTTGATGTTTCTGTTTTCTGGGCTGTTGCTGTGTCCTCATGTTACTGCAACACGCACTTGGGACAGCAACTGGTGGGTGCAGTGTTACTGCACTGGCTTGGGGCAGCAATTGGTGGATGCAAGGGACAGGAAGGGGGGGTCTTCCCCTGATGCCTCGTGTTAGAGTTAAAATACAAGATGATCCTGGCCACTCTTTGTCCCCCTAGGACTGACCCAGCAGTCTCTTTCCATATGGCTTCCACTAGCTCAAGTTAGTGTCACTGTCAGTCAGTTGTCTCAGTGGCTGGGGAGGAAAAATCCCTTCCCTGTGTACAAGGTGGGATTTGTCTTGTGTCAGCTGAATGCAATCTGCAGACTTCAGCTCCTTGGAGCTCCTGCCTGCCTTCAGTAGCCCAGCCTGTATTTGACATTCACTGTCAGATACCTGCTTTCTGCATTCAGAGTATGGAAGGTGTCAGCCTGACATTCCCCACTCAGCTCCTAGGGACAAGGCAGGTCCTGACTTATGTGTTTTATCATTAAAAAGATAATTTCCTCTAGATGTGTGCAATAAGACAATGGGTGCTGACCTGTGATCCTGGCATTGTGCAGCATTAATGATTTCCTTCTGCAGATAATAAGCAGTAAATGTATATATGTTGGGGAGATCTGATTTTTTTTCCCACTTTTAAGACTGCTGGCTTCCTAGGCCAGACTTAATTAGCAGACCTCATTATTTCCTCAAATGTAACTTGACTTCCATTGAATGAGAATTGTTCAGTGGATGGGGAGCAGCAGAGCGGTGCTGCAATATTCATATTGTTTTAATTGCAACATTAACATTTCATGCCACTCTTGGCATACTTTCAGGTGCAGCCCTTTAGCTCAATGCAACACTGTGAAAGGTTGGATCAGAACAATTAAGATAGAGCGACTGGATTTCTGGATTTTCTCTTTTTTTTTGTTTTTAATGAACGCAAGCCTGGATTCAATCCCCATCACTCCTTTTGTTAGGCGGAACAGGGAGTCAAGCAGCCCTGAAGTGTAAATCCTTGTTTTGGAATAAAGGATGTGCTGTAGTGCATGTTTAAATACTCTTTTTGTGGAGCTGAAGCCCTGCAAGGACTAGTGATACGTGATCCACCAGGCTGACAGCACATCGTGGGACATGGCCTTTACCAGGTGATTCAGAGAAGCCCCAAAATGCATCTGGGCAGCTGGGCCAGTGTCACATAGGAGCTGGAGGGAAAAAGGCTATTTTCCACTTCTCAATTACTTCCAGGGCTCTGGAATGAGTGAGGCTGGAAATGACACCATGAATGGATAACAACTGGGGCAGTACAGATCCTAAACGAGCACAGGGATTGCCCCACTCTGTCCCCAAATTGCATGTAAGGTTGGCTTCCTTGCAATGGAGTCAGCCTCAGCAAGCTCCAGTCACCTTTGCTGTCTTGACGTGTACCATGTGCTTCTTGCTAATTCTTCCTATACCAGAGAGTGGTGATGAGTGATGTGAGGTCCCAGCAAAACCAGCTCCAGGTTCCACACTGGAACAGCCTAATGAGGATCACCTAATTGGGTCACTGAAAGGAGGTGAGCAAGGAAAGCCAGCCAGCAGTTCTACTAAATAGCTTCTTGGTGTTGCTCTCCCAAGGCTGTATCACACTGTGTAATGTGCAAACTGTTTAACTGACTTCAAAGGAGAACCAAGAGACCGTTTTGTCCCCTTCATCCTTTAGAAGGAAGAGGAAGGGTAGCTAGGACTTACTCTGTCCTGCCAGGGGAAGGCTGAGCTTTGCACCCATGCTGCTGCCTGCCAGCTCTGTGCTGGCACCAGCTTGCAGATTTGTACTTGGGGTTGGTGAGTGGATCTGGTCTGCAGAAAGGACCTGTGTGTAGAAGAACAGGCACCCTCTCACACAATAACAAATGCCATTAATCAGTCAACCTGCTAATGGGTAGTTTGATGTGTAAGTGATACTGTTGTGAGTTCCCTGGGTGGCTGCTTCGACTTGGGGCTGCCTTTCCACTTGCTGGCACTTGCTGGAAGTGGGTGGAACATCTTGCTGGAAGGTGAAATCTCTCTTCTCTCTCTGTGTGGCAATGAGAAGGTTGCAGGGATGGAGCCCATCAGTGCTTCCCCTTGGACCTGGGCATGTCTCTTCCATTTCAGGGAGCATCTGAACTAATCCATAAGTCTGGGGCGGCAATTCAAGCTGGAAATGCAGCAGGACCTCAGCTTGCACACTGGAAGCGCAGCAAGGAAAAATCACACAGCCTGGTTCCAGAGGCTTTGAAAAGCCTTTGAAAAGGCTAACATGCCATCTTAGCTGGCTGTCTCTCCTGTCAGCTGAGCAGGCTTGAAACCTTCACCCACTAGTACTGTGTGCAGTGGGATCCATGAAGTCTCATCACTTGAGTTTGGATTCTCTGGTGTCTAGTAAGCTGCTTGTGCTGAATGAAGCATCTCCCCTTACTGGGATATTTATAGCATCTCTCCTTCTCCCACACAGATTGTCTGATGTCTAATAAGGGATGATACACTACAGTTTGGAAGGTGCTAATAATGTCTCTCCTCTGTTTAACAGTCTGTTCCCATGAAATTTATAGACTCTGACTGTCTCTGAGACCTCTGTCTCTCTGTCAGATCAGGTTGAAATCTGTTTGCAGTGTCAGAAATTGCGGGGAGTGGGCAGAGGACAGACTGATGCAGCAGGAGTGCATATGCTTTGCACTTCTTGGGAAATTAGGCTGAAAACGTGCCCAGCTCTGTTTCCTGCAGATCTGGAGGGGCAGCTGTGGCTCAGATCACCAAATTGTGAGTTTGGGAAAGCAAGCTGGTTGGGTGGGAGGAAGGAGCTGAGCTCAGAGACTACCCAGAAGAGCTGCTCTGCCCCCAGCCGTCTTGCATGGGCTGCTATGCTGAGGGCTCTTCAGGCACGCTTGAGCTGCCTGGTGCGATGAGTGCAAGAACAGAGCTTGGCCTCCTGTGGAAAACAGCCCCTGAGGACAGTAAACGAGCAAGCCCAGGGCTCCTGGCTGGTGTGAAGAATTGCCCGACTAAAGGATAATGAATGCCACAGCAGGAAATAGAGCATTTCTCTGAGGCCATTCATCCCCTTTATCACTCTGCTAACAAGCCCCTGAGTGACTTCAGAGAGACTTCTCTGGAGCAGCACCATCCCTCAGCCCTGCTTATGGCTGGGTGCTGGGGGTGAGGAATACATTGCAGGGCAGGAGTGCTCAGTGGAAAACTGCTGACCAACCCCAAATAACAGCTCCAAGTTTGGGTGTCTGCAGTAGGGACTGTGCAGTGGCTCTGGCTTTGGCATGGAGACCATGCCGTTCTTTGGGCCATGTGTGGTGCCACCTGAGAGATCCGTATGAAAAAGCCAAGCATCCATCTTTTTTAAAGAACTCTGGGGCAGCAAGGGCCCTGCAGCACCCTGAGGAGGATTGCTCTATCCTAACTCCCACCTTGTCTAAGATTTAAAATTCATAAGATTTATACAGGACCCAAGAGGAGTTTGGGACTGCTGGCACAGAGGTAAGTTGGTTCTGCTTCACTTGCTGCACAGCTGAGTCTGTGTATGAGTCTTGTGCAAGGAGGAAAGGGCAGGAGTGATGTGGTCTTTGTAAGAGCTAATAAAAGCTAATTCATCCCTTTGCTCCAAGACAGTAGGAAGCATTAGTGGCTGGCTGAGTGCCTCCTCCACTGCGGCAGTGTGCTGGGTGGCTCCTCTTTTCCTCCAGCTGGGAGCGAAGCATGTCCTCCTGTGGAGGGGAAGGTGTCTGTCAGCAAGGGCTGTTCCCTCTGCAACTGCATCAACAGGCAGCCCATAGTGCTGTCTGCAGCTGATATCCCTCCTGGGAAGAAAAACAGCCAGATAACCCAAACAGATGGGTCTGGGCATGAGGATGGACATCCCTCAGGCAATTTCATGTGCTGGGCTTCAGCTCTCAGCAAGTGCCTTTGTCTGTGCTTGGACCACAGCTCATGGGAGCAGAGAAAAGTACCATCCACAATTTGACTGGGCTACAGGAGGCCCCCAAAAGGGCTGCAGCCATTGGTGACCAAATGGGTTGGAATATCTTCAGCAAGCACCCTGAGTACTCACCTGTGTACTGTGTGTGCAGGTATGTTATGTGCCACCCTGTGTGCTCACCTACCAGAGTGATTTGTGTTTGGGGCACGGTGTCCAGTGGCTAAGCACTGAGTAGAGCTAATTGCCAGTAATTGGAAGTTTTTTCTTTTTCTTCCTGATTTCTTAGCTTCTCCTTCTCCTCCTGACTTAGCTGTTGGAGGATGCATTTTGTGTGCTCTGTGGTAAGCATCCCACATCCAGTGCCAGTGGCAGGAAAGGCTAGGAAAAGACAGGAAAAGGGGGAGGAGGAGAAAGGAAAGCAAACAGGAGAGGTTGTGTTGTGTTTAGGTGTCCTCAACAAATATTGGTGGTTTTGTAGGGGCAAAAAAGGAGGAGAAAAGCTGCAAAGATTTGCAGGTTAAAGGTGCTATGATGGGTAATTGGTTTGTTCCAGCAAGGGCAGACACAGCAGAAGAGCAACAGCTGGGGGGGATGATCTGGAGCTGTGGCTCTGGAGCAGAGGGGAAAGATTGGTGTGTCTTGGAGCCAGGCATCTCCTTGAGTGTGAGCAGCACACCAGCAAGAGGACTGTAATCTTGATTTTTTTCTCTCCATTTTTTATGGGTAGGTCTCTAAGCATTTTAAAAGAAAGCTAACACCGCAGATTGGAAAACTCACTTCTTGAGGCTTCAGAGACTATTTCAAAGCCAGCCAGAGGAGCCAAGGCCACTGGCTGTGAGTACCAAGCCCCTGCTACGTGCTCTCCTCCCTGACCCCAAATAGCCTGCACTCCAGACCTTGTCCTTTTTCCTAGCCACTGCACTGACCAGGCTGATGATGGGGAGCACACTGGAGGCCTGTCATGACCCACAGAGTCTCTACAGGACATGTTGCCTCTTGTGGCCCCATGTGATCAGCTGGACTGCTTCTTGGAGGGAGTCACACTGGCACATGAAATAGCCCTTTGAAGAGGGGTTGAATTTATAGGGGTGCACTGTGATCCCTGTCCGTGAGACCCCTGTTCCTGCCTTGCCCTCTCTCTGTGTTACAGGAAGAGATCACTTACAATCTAGAAACATCTGGTGCTTTTTCTTCTTTTTCCAGCACCATTAAATGTCAAGTTGAAGTGAAACACAATACATCACCTTCCTCACGGGCTGCCATTCAGCCAACAGGAACCAAGATCAGCCTTCAATCACACAGGGGCTGGAGCTATAGGAAACCTTCCTGAGGACATGCTAGCGAAACATTTTCATTAGCAGAGGAGAACCTGATGGAGATGAAGTGCCCCTTCACCTCGACTGCCAGACCTCTCTCCTGCCTGGCATTAACAGGATTAGAAGATGCTGAGGAGCTGGTGCCAGCTGCAACACTTTAAGTGCTGTCTCATCCAAATGTGAGAAACAGCTGTGACACACTGAAGCAGTGCTTTTATAGCATGGTGGGGGTGGCTTTGGTTTTTCTCTTGCCTGTGGACGAGCACTCACTGCTAGAAGTAAACTGGTTCTCTCCATGCTATTAGCTGAATGGAGGAAGGGGGTGCTAGGTTGCAAGCCACGTACCTGAATGGGTATCCTAGCATGGGCCAGAAAAAGGTGTCCTTGGATGATAAGGTCCATAGGTCCAGAAGGTATCATGGGCTCTGCCTCCTGCAACAAGTTTTGCAAATATAACTGGATTACCTTAGCAGTAGTGGAGTTTTTTTCTGCTCCATAGAAAGCTGTTCCACAGCCCACTTTTGCAGGCATCTGCTCTTAGCCTGCGTCAGGACAGTTAAGGTGCCTAGGATTCACTTCTGCTATTGATGTCTCTTGTATTGGAGAAACACACCCTGCACCCCAGCTTGTAGCCTGGGACAGACCTGTCTCTCCTGGTTACCAGGATTAGCCAGCAGGGTCCCTGCAGTTGGTATCTGCCATCCTCCACCTCGTCTCCCTGGGGCTGGTGTGCTCCCGACAAAGGCAGGATCTGTCTCTTTCACTCACAGCTGAAGGATGCTTTGCCTGGTCCTGGCTTGCAGGTTGGAAGGAAATAATTCTAATTTATGTGGCATATTCCTTTGGGGGGATGAGGGGAAGAAAAGAAAAAAAACCCAGACACAACAGAAACTCTGGCTATTCTAGGTATTTTTAGCTCTTTGCAAAGAACCATTAACATTAACCTCTCTCTTCTTCTCTCTCCTCCCCATGTGCCCTCCATTTCTGTCTTTGGGGCTGCCTGCAATACTGCATTAATGTCATATCTCTGTGAAGATAAGCCAGTGATCAGCACTCCCCAAGACTATGACTCACAGGGAGCTTCATCCTCTCTCCTTGTTCTCTGGGTACCCTCCACATGCACAGCCCTCAGAAGAGTGCTGGGAGGGTGACAGGCTCAGAGATATTCATGTCTTCTGGGATGGGTTTTATCAGGAATGTGATTTGAGCTTCCTGAGAATGAGGTGATACAGCCTAGCACCTACAGCGTTGGTTTGGGACACAAAATCAGGTGGCTTCTGGTTTGGGAGCATTCTCATGTTAAGGTACTTCTCGCTTTCCCCTCCTCCCTTTCAGAACTGAGAGCAGACAAAATCAGAGGAAGACCTGGCTCCGAGCATTTTCCACCCCCCAGTCCCTTCACCTGGCTTTTTTTAATTTTTCCCTTACAGTCTCAGCTGGCTGAGTTTCAGTGCCAGCCTATTGAAAGGAAAGGCACGTGCTGGCTTACGGAGGGAGAGAGACCTGAGACAGGATAAATCTGGAGGCAATGAGGTTGGGGGGAGGCAAGTCGCCTGCTCTGACACTTTTATTATGGAGCCTGGCTGCTTGGGAATGAATCTTTTTTGAAGCATATGTTGCTGGATGACATTTTTACCAGGTCTCGGCAGTAACCTTCGCCACACCTCGCTGCTCAGCCCTGTCCTTGCCTGTTCCTGGGTCAAGGGGAGGGAATGTCAGCTGGAAATGCCACAGGCAGCAGGGCTCAAAGATGCTTAATGCACCTCCGATGAGTCTGAAAGCACCTGGACTTTGGTACTGGAAACTCTTCAGGCTTTGGTGACTTCAGCTTATGGATGCATGTGTTGTTTTGCAAAGGAGGTTTTGGCTTCCACATATGTTTCTTTATTTCAGAAATGGAAGAGGATACAACAGAGACCAAAATGAAATCCTCCACAGAGCTGCCCAGAAGGAGGGATAACTTTGAGGAAAGATTATTCTATGGCTCTAGGAAAGGAAGATCTACTTGTTCAGTAACCTGATGATGAGCTACTGGTTCTTGCTTTGTGCAGAGGCCTTGTGCAGGGGTGTGCAGAGACTCCTGTATCACTGTCAACTTAGATTTCGTATCAAGAGGGTGATGGTAGTGACAATAGCAGAATATCACTGTCTGAGGTGACATCTTTCCCTCCGTGAGGTTACTTCTTCCTTTCCCTTCCCCTTGGCTTACATCAAGAACCACTGGCTTCTAGTAACAAGCAGGGCATGCATATGTGCTGCTCAAAGGGCGATGTATACTGTGCTGAGCATCACTTTTCTTGCTGTGTTGGTAAGCAGCTCTGTGTCACTGATGTCTCTTTGCTGTGCAGTGGCCTGGGACAGAGGGGAAAGCCCTTGTCACTGTCTGAGATAAATCAGGGCCATTGGGAGTTGCCATGTTTGCCGTCATGGGAGCGTTGCACAGAATGGTCCTTTGCCATGCTGGCAGTCTTGTACCAACAGGAGATCTGCCAGGGATGTCTCTTCAGAGTCCTGGAGGCCATCTGTGCTCTTTAGGGGACAGGCCTGAACTAAATGAGGGTCTGAGGGGCAAACATGTTAATGCTCTCCACAGGCTGTCTCTCACTTCCTCTGAAATGGGAGCTAATCTTGTAGAAGAGTGCCTGTGCCCAGAAGAGTTCCAGCAGCCCCTCTGCCAGCTTTCTGTCCTCAGGGGGCCAGTTCAGCAAAGCTATAGTGCTGTTCTGGGTGCAGCTTTCATTTTCCACCTGATTACAGAGGAGAGAATGGCCCTGCTGCTGCCAGGCCATGCTAGAAAACCGAGGTAGGGGGTGGGCTTCTTTGTTGCATCCAAGATTCTGGTTCTCTATTAGCCCTGATCCTGTCTTGCATCTTTTCCAGCTGGAGCCTGTCTTTATTTTGTTTTGTTTTTTTCTTTTTTCCTTTTTTCTTCACCTTATTAAAAATGGCTTTGCCATCTGCATCTGTCAGGAGTCTGCTGAACTGGGTCTACGGCTCAGTGAAGATACAAATGTGCGGGCTATTCATCATCAGATAAATCCTCTCCTTGCTCCCACATCTCAGCTGCTAATAGGAATGCTGAGAAAGGGGTAACTGTTTTACCCTGCTTTTTCCTACCATCCTGTTCCTTCTCCCTTTTTCATCCCATCTGTAGGCCCATTACAAGGCAATTGGAAGGCTGGAGCTCAAGGACACGCCTTCACTTGTTGGTCCAGGCGCTTTTTGAGAGGTAAGGATGGAGTGGGTGAGATTGACTTTACCCAAGTGGCTTAAAAATGTAGTTTTGAATGGATGTTCTCAGCAGTGTTGTGTATGACTCCATGTAATATGTGCTGAAAACACAGAAGTGCTCCTGCATGTCTTGTCCTCACTGTCCTCACCCTTTCCCTGGTGGAGATGACCAGCACTATGGGGCTCTGCAAGGAGGAATGCACCAATATATGAAATCCTCAGTTGCTACAACTCTGCAGGGTCACTCAGGTACCCAGAGGGAGATGACAACCTGCATTGACACCCATGGATTTGCTCATCTCCTCCTGCCTCTCTCTTTTCTGCAGTCTGGTACGTGAGCTGCTTCCCTGGCCTTGATGTACTAAGAAGCTTCCAGCCAGGTGGGCTCAGAGGAGCAGGCAGGCAGGCAGAAAATGAAATGAGTCTTTCCATGCTCTTGCCACAGCTATCTGGTCAAGGAGGGGAATTTTCTGGGAGGGCAGACCCCTGCTTTGGCAGAAGGAGAGAAGAGACAGCTTGAGCTTGCTGTTTCTATGACAAACAGATGGATGTTCAGTGGGGACCCAAGAAAACCCTCTTCCTTCAGGCTAGCTGCAAGCCCTCCAAGCCAAAGCTTTGTGCTGACGTGAAAAAAGTATCGCTCCGTTGATGCTCGGCCTGAATTACCTCTTCTAGGCACTTGATTCAGGACAACCTTCCCCTCTTGCCACTGACTCCTGGGAAGAGCCAGCTGTATGCCTGCAACCAGGCAAGGATGCAGCAGGAGTCATTGAGCAGTAAGGAGGGAGGAAGGCGGGTGATGGCAGATTCCTCTGGCATCTCCACACTGTGGGGCTCTTGGCAAGTGAGTGCTCGTCTGCTTTGAAAGCTTAGTGCTCCTGCAGGTGGGAGCCAATTTGTCTGCTTTCCTGCCCAGGTGCCATCTGTTTGTAGGATTGCCTGTGTAGTGGATGAGCACGATGGGGATGGGGAATGGAAGGGGCTGCTGGGATAGGAGAGATGAGCCTAAAACTTTCCATGAGTAACTTCAGTGCTTCTGGCTGCCATCACTCCCTCTCCCCTGCATCACGGCAGGGAAATCACAGCCTGTCATTTGCTGTTCCTGGAGTGTGATAGGAAGCTGAGGCACTACTAATAGCAAGCTATCATTTTAATGCTAATTTCCTACCATTAGTTCAGGTTGGGGGAGGCTCAGCCCGGGTGGAAGGAAGCCATTAGCAGATGGAGAAGGTGGAATGTGTGGGGATTGTTCTGCACCCTGAGAAGGGACTTCCAGAGGGCAGATGATTAACCACCACTACGAAAACTGGTAGTGGGCTCTGGGGTCAGTCTCTTGTGGATGTGGGAGGGAGAAAGGGAGAAGGACGCTTTGTTCCAAGTCATCTTCCTGTAGGGATTTGAGTGCTTCAGGCTTTGGTTTGGATCTGATGTTTGCTGCTTGTTGCCAGCCCTCAGTGCATTCACCCAGGGGATGCTCAGAGTGCTGGCAGGACTGCAGCTGGTGGCATGGTTGTCCTTTTAACAGAGGACAAACCAGGGTTGTGTTTGGTTTTTTGTGAGGAGCTTCCCAGTTCAGGAGCCTGAACATTCCTGTTGGGTGATGAGCTTCAAAGCAGGGAAATTTTGAAGCCATTCTTGAGATACCCAAGAGCAAAAAAAGCAGTTTGCCCTTTCGACATGGGAGCAAGCTCAATTGCCCCAAGCTGGAGAGCTGTCAGGAGAAACCAATGGTGGAGCTTGGAGTTGTGATGGAAACTGAACTATTTCCTTGCCCTTTCCAAAGGTGGGAATCCCCACATCTAACCTGTTTTGTCAGTCTCCTCTAGCCATGCCAGACAAGTGGAAGAGCCTGTGCTTCTCCCCAAACTGGTGTAGTTGCCTGCGACCTCTTGGAGAGTTTGAAGAGAGGTTACCGGTTGCAGTAGGACTGTAGGGCTTGTTTGGCATTGTGTTGGCAGCAGTCAGAGAGGTTCCTCTATCATGCTTGGAAATGCTGGGACATGAGCTCATATGCTGTGCCTGGCTGAGAAAAAACTGGTTGCCCACTACTGAGGGATAGAATTGTTTTAAGGCAAGGGCCCAGTAGACGTCTCGCCTGTGGTTGCTTTTTTTGCTCTTGGGTATCTGAAGAATGGCTTCAGAATTTCCCTGCTTGGTCCTCTGTTAAAAGGACAACCATGCCACCAGCTTCAGTCCTGCCAGCACTCTGAAGCACATCTCCTGAAGACCCACCAGCCTGTGCTGATCTAGACCATTGGCTTCATCATTTCATATGGAAGCATATGCAGATTTTTTTAAAACCACTTAAAGACCACTTTGAAACTCTTTTGGCATCTAACAGAGAGGCAATGGAGGAATGAAAGCAGACACAAAACCAGGAAGGAAAACCAGAAACTGTTTAAATGGCAAAAGGGATGGAAAGCCAAGAGGGGACGATTCTGCCAAAGGCTGCATTAGCAGAGTAGCGTTGCTCGATGTGGTTACCAACAATCCGATCTGCCCCAGGGTGAAGCATGACTTGCTGGTTTTTAGGGAGTTGTTTCCACCTGAAAAAAAAAGGCTCCTGTCTTTTTCGTTTGTAGAGCCTCTTTCCTGCCTTGGGCTGGGAGAGAAAGAAGAAAATGAAGGGTTACTTTTTCCTAGCCAAGAAGAATGAAATAAACTTCCCCTCGAGTAGCTGACTGAGGAAATCAGCACCTTACGTATTCCCAAGAATAATACAATCAAGTAGTTGGGGAAAAAAGAAAAAGAAAAGCCCATAACACAATGTTACTTTTCCCAGTTCAGCACTCTGAATAATGAGCCTACAAGCTGGAGGGAGAGGTCCCAGGAGAGGCACCTGTGTACAGGAGATGGACACAACAAGTGTCTCGGATGGGCCAATATCTGAAGCGATTGCTCTAATTTTCTACATCAGTGAGAACACAGCACAGTGCCATCAATCACAGTCAGCCTCCCCTCGGAAAGCCACTTCCTGCCTCACTGTACTCTGGCATCCCCACTCTGCTTCTGCCCCTGGTTGGGGAATCGCAGGTGTACCAGCCAGCAGGCTCATTCTGTCCCTGGGGGTTTCTTCCTTGGGTTTGAGCCTGCTTGTGTTTCTGCCCTTCTTCTTCCACCCCCAGCACCTGTTCCTTGCCAGTGCTTTATTTCTAGGTTGCATCTCTCCTTCCTGGAGTTAGAAGAGGCCAAATACTCCTTATATCCCCAATGAGGAGTAGGTGTGGAGCTGCTTTTCCTGGGATAAAACCCCTGCATTCTGCATGGGAGAGGGAAGGGGGTGGGTTTTGTGCCTGTACTGCTCATCTCAGGATGAGGAAGTTGGATTTTATGGGTCCTCTAAGGCTGCTCCTGCAGTAGTGGCCATCAGAGCATGTTCAGGGGGCTGCTGTTGCCTGCCTGGCTCCTTCACCCCAGCCCCAGTTCTGGGCATGGAGTAGCTAAGAGAGCCATCTTTCATGCTGGGCTGGTAGTGGATGCAGCAGCTCTTGGTCTCTTGGTTTCTCCTTCTGTGAAGTACTCTGCTCCTTCCAGGCATGGCTGTGTTTCCACCAGACCCTGGGACACCTCTTTGGCAAGAGCAGTGGTGATGGGTGTCCCGAGCACACCCAGGGCAGACACACTCCTGGGATGGCCAGAATGCCAGTGGGAGATGAATCTGTGATTATGATTGTTTCTTCTACTGGAGCATGGACACAGCTGGTGGGTTTGATAGCTTTTGCTTCTTCATCTCTCTCATGTGCTAGATTTTGTTCAATTGTGGTGGCTCTTGAACCTATCAAAACCTGGCTGTTGCCAGGTTTTGGTAGGTCCAAGACACAAAAGTAGTATGCAGTCCCATTTCTGGCTCCATTGGCTCCAGCACCAGCTAGAACCAAGGACCATGATTCTTTCTTAGCACATTCCTAGACAGAAGCATCTTCTGAATAAATCTGTGCAATTGCCACCTGTGTCTCAGCCTCTTACACTGGTTTCTCAGAGCTGCCAAGGATCCTTGACCTCTCTTTCAGGCATGGTTTCCTGCATGTATCAACCCTGGTCTGGTGTGGTGCTATTGCTGGCTTCTGTAATAGCTGCTTTGTTTACTTCCCAAATGCCTGCCCTTTCTGTAATGAGCTATAATTCATCCTGGTTTGTACAGTGCTCAGACAGATACCTGGGGCAAAGGAAGGTGTGCTATTAATCCACCTTCTAGGCTGCTCTCTGGACTGGGGTTGCTGATCAACTGGAGGTGTAAAACACGGAGGACGGGGGGACCAGACTGAAATGGGAATAATTACCTAGCAGGGTAAAAAGGGCTGACTGGGTTGGAAGCTGCTGGGAGCTGACACATGGGTGTAGATGAATGGCTATGGCAGGCAGGCAGGGTGGAGGGGTGAAAGATGGGTTTTTAAAGCATCTGCTTTCTTCTCTTCCTCTGCTTTATAACCTGTTTTCATAGAGACTGCATGAGGAACACATTTTTTTATTAGCAGCTTGGGAGTGGAGAGTAATAAAGATTAATTTTTTTTAAGTAATTCCTTGCATTATCTTTTAATTTCCTGTGCCAGGTTTTGATTTTTAAATCTGCAAATGGAGTTAACCACGAATGTGCCTCTCAGTTTGGAAGTAGCAGCCAAAGGATCTGGGAGACCTGGTGAAGCTCGGAGAGGCCCCAGCCCCAAAGCTGAGACTGGAATCCCAGCCTCTGGGTGACTGCTGTCTGCCTCCACTTACAGATCTGATAAACAAAGGCTCTCCCTGCCCCCTGCATCTACATTCTCCATCCCTGCCTCCATGAGCACTGAAGACCCAATGCTCTGCTGGGCTTTAACCTGCTTGGAAGACTGCCTTATGGTGGAGCTGTACTACATTCACTGTCTCAGATGAGCTCTCACGTGCCCTGTTAATATACCCATAGCCATGGTTGCTCTGAAGCTGGGCAAAAGTGATGCCCTGCATCCAGAGACCCCAGCCCCAGCTTACTTTGACCACTGATCACCTTTTTCATAGCTTGTTCTTCATAATATGGCCATGCTGACTGCTTGAGCTTGCTCTGAACTTGTGATCTCTATGTAGAGCAAGTGGTGGAGGCAGAGATCAGACATTACGGAGAACCAGCCAGTGCAGACAAGAACATTTTGGTTCACGTGGGTATGAAAGCAGCTGTAGCTCAAGTGCCTGGTGTGGGTTTTGGATGGGCAGAGGGGAAGCTGAATGAAGGGGGGAGCACAGTGGGAGTGTTGATCATGTCCTGAAAAGGCATTTTAGTGGATTACATCACCACTGTGTTGGAACCAAGACCAGAATGAGGGATTTTGGAGATGTCTGGGGATGGGGAAGAGCCAAATCATGCATGGGGAGCACACTGACCCAGACAGCTCCTGGCTCCCTCCGACAGATGCCATCTGGAGCAGGCTTTGTGCATGCCTGGGTGTCTGTGTGCTTTGGCAGCCCTCTTGATGGCCAGCTCTGCTGACCCAGTGTGGGAGGACCGTGCTCTCACTCCTGATTGCTTCCCTGCATGGCTGGAAGATCGGCTCTGCATCGCAGCAGACAGGCTCCGCGTTCAATCCTGCCTCACTGCTGCTCCCACATGGCCCCATATGCCTGGGAAGAGGAGAAGCACACCTCAGCCCATCCCCAGGTGTGAAGTTTGGTTTCCACATGCCAGATCATCTGGGTGTGTTGGCATTTTGCTTGGCAAAGCTGTCCCTGGTGAGGTCTGGGTTTGTAGGCACACTGCCGGGGGATGTGAGTTGGTCTGCTTTGGGAGGCTGTGTGACCACCTGGCACCAGGCATTGTGCTTGCAACTATAAATATGGTTTGGGTTCTGGTTTTGTACTTTGACAGCAGGCTGATGTCTTCTCCTGCTGGCCAGGCTTCATTTCACTACATCCTCTGGTGTCCAAGGGAGTGACGAAAAGCTTTGGTGGCTCCTGCATGTTTTGGGTGTGAAAACACATTCCTCAGCCCTTTGTTTGGATTATTCATTTATTCGAGTGTTGGCTGAAAAAAGGACCCTGCCATCTGCCAGCAGCAGAAGAAAGAAGTACTTTATGGGTGCTCCTGATCTCAAGAGGGAAACTGAGGCACAAAGAGGTGGCTTGATGCCTGTACCACTAGCACCTCGGTCACACATAGATAACGGTTTGGTTTGGAAAGGACCGTAAGATCATCGAGTTCTAACCCTCTGTGTGTGACTGCCAATCCCAATGTCCCAACATGCTACAGCTAGCCACAGCTTTGAGTTGTGTTTTTCAGCCAAAAGAAGCATCATTTGCTAAAGTTACCAGGTGCCATGAGAACTGGGGGGCAGCTCCCGATTGTCAGTATCTGCCCCAAAGCAGAAACCTCTCCTGTTGTGTTGGGTTTTTCTTTTTTTTCCTTCTGAAGTTGCAGAGAGAAAAATGGAAATAAAAAGCAGCAGGGAGAGAGCTGTTAGAAAACTTAAAGCTGTCACAAGGCATCGGTTAGTTTATGTGCAATGAAGTATACAAACAAGTTTTCAGCGTCTTGGTTGGAGCCAGGGAGCATGGTTTTTTTTGTGATAAATATGTTTTATAGGTCTTTTATGGGATTTTTTAAAATGGCTGTCCCAATAAATTATTTACCAGGGTAATAAAAGATCAAGGAAATTGTTCCAACCATACCGCTGAGCATCTAAATCCCAAACATTTACTGGGGTGGAAGGACCCTCTGAATTCCTTTGGCCTTATAAAAGATGATCCAGGTGTGCTGTTTGTCTGTGGTGTTCTTTTGGAGGCCAGGTCCCCAGCCAGCCCCAGTACTCAGTCTGTCTCCAGGAGGTCTCAGAGGCTTGACATTGGTTTTCAGTCCCTCAGCATCTACTTCTGCAAACAGATAGCATTTCCCTCCACCTCTGGCTCTCACAGCTGCAAATCTCTTGATAGTCTCTGACTATTTAAGTTTCCAAAAGGTCTCAGAGGCATAATGGTCTTACCTGGTGTGAAATAGTCATGCTTGTTTCTGTAGCTCTGAAAGAGAACATCATAATCTAGTTGAGCTACAAGTAAGAAACTATGGATGCCAGAAAGGGACTATTCATCAGGGACTATAGCAGTAGGACAAGGGCTAATGGGTTCAAACTTAAACAGGGGAAGTTTAGGTTAGATATAGGAGGAAGTTCTTTACTGTGAGGGTGGTGAGGCACTGGAATGGGTTGCCCAGGGAGGCTGTGAGTGCTCCATCCTTGGCGGTGTTCAAGGCCAGGTTGGACAGAGCCTTGGGTGACATGGTTTAGTGTGAGGTGTCCCTGCCCATGGCAGAGGGGTTGGAACTTGATGATCTTAAGGTCCTTTCCAACCCAAACCATTCTATAATTCTATGAAATGGAAGGCAGAAATCACTTAGAAAATGGCAAGGAGCTTGAAGAAAGGCCTTAGCTCCTGCAGCACAGGCCAGAAAGGCTGCCATGTAGTCCTGCAGACAACAGGAACCCCCTCCTACCTTAGATGTCTGGGTTGGTATGTTTCTTCTTGCTTGGTATCAGCTGCTACACAAGGAGTGGGCCAGGTTCTGTTTGCTGCTGGCCTGGTCTCCGTGGCACACAAACCCGGAATAGCCTCTGTGGAGGTGAAATAAAAATTCATGGCATTCCAGCCACAGGGACTATATTCCATACATATATATTGACATATATATTCCAGTTCCCCATCTTCTGGGGCATTGGGCCAGGCTTTAGGAAGTTCAGGGACTCTCTGTCCTTACTGCTCCCAAGGGAATGGAGGAAGGAAGGGGCTGGGGGTCTTACCACAGGTCCCCATCTCAGGGCAGGGCAAATACTCTGGCTGCATCCCAGACTTTCTGGAATAGGAAGTGAGATTAGATTTAACCCTAGGTAGGATTTAAAAAGACATCTACTTGTTAATACCAGTGGCTTTTGCAAGGTCTCTGGTAGAGAAAGATGCATCCCTGTGTAGTAAGCTGGTCATAAATAAATTTAGATGGGATTTTAGAAGCAATTTCTGAGGCTTGAAAGAGATCATTCTGGAGTGGCCTTCAGAAGGGATGGTGGGTGGGAAGGGACAGCCGCTGTTTCAAGATAGATCTCAATATTCATGGGAAGGTTTATTCATTCAGTCTTTCCAGAGGAGGGAGTCCTTGGGTATCTGATGTGTTGAAGTGAGACTGGATTGATCTTTGTTCACGCTCTCTTTAGCTTACATTAATCCCATGCCTCAGGGCTTCTGCTTTCCTCCTCAGGGTCCACCAGGGAATCCTCATCTCCACTGATGACTAATTTGGCTCCTGGGTTTGGTGGTGGTCCTGTCTCTCCGAGGTGATGGAGAGTAGCCACAGCTGGGAGTACACCTGAGTGCAACATGTCAGCCAACAGGGAGCACAGGGCCTTATGTGACTTCCTTCTTGTGCCTGGAGGCTTCCTCAGATCTTACCATTTCCTGAAGTAATTCCTCTGCTGTTACAAGGCCCTGGGAAATTCGCAGAGCTGCTAATCTTCCTTGTTTGCTTCCCATGCCACGTTACTGTAGTGGCTTTTGGACTTGCTGGTCCTGCAGCCAGGGGCATAGCCATGTCTCCAGACCCTTTGGTCTAACAGAAGCACTGGGATGGAGATCCTGGGCAGCTCCTGGATGTACTAAGCTGCCCTTCTGAGCTGTCCTAAGCGTGGGGAGAGGGCAGGCAGTAAAAAGGGGACTTGCTCCTCTACTCTGGGAGCTGGGCCAGCAGGAACAGTCCCGTAGCACCCATTCCCTTGGCTGGTGGCTGCCAAAGGGCTGGGGTATGTTCACTGCACCCTAGAGGATATCAGTGCTGGAGCCTACTTTTGCGGTGCATCCTGCATGAGTGGGCTAAGCCTGCTGAGGGCTCAAAGCCATGAATCATTAAGGCTCTGGCCTGGGAAAGGTTTAAACTGGAGCTGTGTGTTTTAATGGGTGATGTTTGCTGGGGTCAAGGCTGCGTGGTTTGGCTTTTAGGCTGGCCGCTGGGCTCTTGGTTATAGAGCAGGCTTTCTATTGCAGGGAGCAGAGGATGGTACGGGGTCTGATGTGTGGCTTTAAAGAAAAAAGGACACATCTCACCACAGCCCTCTTATTAAGTGTAAACACATCCTGCCAGTTTGGGAATGGATGTCATAAATTTAAATGAGGATTGAGCCAGCATGGGACAGGTGTAAGAAGCCCGGATGATGTGTGTAGGCCAGGGTTAGCATCTCTTCCCGCTCACTCCAGACTATGCAGCATGACTCTGCTGACTTCAGTGGCATTTCCTCCTGGCTTGCCTCCTCGTGATGGGAATTGGACTGCATGTAATTGAAAAGGATGGGGTGTCTGCCAGCAGACTGCAAGCCACGTTCCCCTTGGCAGCTTGAGCTTGTTGATGGAGGATGGAGGAGACAGGCTGGGGCAGACACCTGCATTGAGGGGAGGTGAGCCTCAGCATCATGGGAATCTCAAATCGATCTCCATCTGAAGCTCTCCATATGCAGCCCAGTATTGCATAGGGGTTGCCCATGCCCAGAGGGGAACTGATGTTTCCAGCTGCTGTTGCATGAGCAGTAATTTGCTCTCATTCGTGATCTTCCCCTTGCTGGCACCAGGACAGACATGTGAATAACTGCTTCTCTGAGCGGCTTTCTGAACCAAGGACTTGATCTTAAAAGCATCCTGTGATCTGGCTGGCTGTGTCTGACCCCGAGCTTTGCATCACCATGTCTCCCTGCCTGAGCATCAGTCAAGAGAAGCCAAGGGAGGTAAAAGGCTCCTGGGGTTTGCGTGGTCCCGAACACTAATGTGAGCTTGGCGTTCATGGCCAGTACAGCAAGCCTTGGTGTAAGGCCAGTGATCAGGATGCGAGAGTGTTGTAAATCCGGCACCTACAAAGATGCAGGGAACAAAGCAGGGCAGGATCTGCATTTCAAAGAGTGTTGTTTCTGTAGCAGCACAGGGAGCAGACATGCCTGCCTGCCTGCTGCCAAGGTGGAGAGATGGAGCTGTTTGAACTAGAGTCTCTGGGAGCCCGTAACTACCAGCTCCATGTTTGGGGCATGGTTAAAGGAAAGCTTTGTACCCCTGCACTAATTGCATTGTGCGGAGCCTAAGAAGCGATGCCTGCTGGGCATGGGCCTAAAATGGCTGCATCAGATGAAGATGTCTTGAAACCAGGCTTTGCTTTCAAGTATACGTGGTCCCTCACTTGGCTACTAATGACAGAAATGTCCCTGCTGCTGGACTGAGGCAGGCTCGCTCTCTTAGGGAGAGCCAGCTCCTACCTCAAAAAGCCTGCAGTCCAGGCAGGAGAGGCAGCCATGGGACAGGTAGGTGAAAGAAAATCCAGTGATGATTAAATGATTTGGTTTCGTCTTCCAGTTATACCAGGGATTAAGTCAGGAATGACCGGACATGGCCAGAGCTCCAGCCTGACCACAGTCGCTGGACAAGCTGGGCTCCTTCACTGCATATGGCTTCTTTAGGGAAAAAAAAAAAGAAAGAAAAAAGGGTTGGTTTTGGCTGTGAATGTTTGGAATGTTTGTTGTTGGTGGTGGTATTTTCTGGAAGGAGAAATTGTAGAAGGTGGATGGTTTTGGACAACGTGGTGCAGTTTTCATTTCTCTGAGCTGGGTGACTCGGTGGGAGATGGAGCATCTTGTCCCCAGCACTCCTGCCTGCTGTCACACTCCCAGAGCAACTGTTTCACTGGGGGAAGAGAGCATCAGCAAATCCCAGTTTCTGCCCTGCCTGGCATGGGGTTGTAACAGGCTCAGTTTGTGGATGTCCCCGGGCAGTGGACGAGCAGACCTCTGCGTTCCTTCACAGCCCTGCTGACATCCAGACCCTCTGAGCAGAGACTGGTGACAGGATCCTGATGCCTGGCTTGTGCTGAGACCTTGTGTGCCTTAAAGAGACTGGAAAGAGGGGCATTTACAGGGGGAAATGCTTCCTCTAGGAACCAAAATAAAATACAGTAAGGAAGTTCTGGACATAGTAAATAAGACATCTTATTGTGTATGTGTGTGTCTGTCCCTTTCCTCCAGTTGAGTGGGGAGCAAGGATGGCTTTTATGAATAAAACTGTTTGTCCAGGTCAGTCACCTGTCTGGGTTATCACTGTGCAGTGATCAGAGGGCACCATAGCGAAAAAATAACTAAAAGAAAGAAGAAAAATCCCATCTGTGCCACTCAAAACACCTCTGCTCACTTGGGCTGTCATCCAGCAAAGCACTTATGTACGTGTGAATGTCTCCCCAGGCAGCACTGTGTGGCATCCATGCCTGGGGCAGGTCAGCAGGGGCTTTGCTGTCGATGGTCATGCAAGGTGTCATGGCAAGGAGCCAAGGAGAACCTTGTTCTTGACCTCTGCCTTTGCAACATGCTCATGAGATGCTTTGCAAGATGATAGCCCCTCTTGGTGATTTCTGATTTGACTGCAGATGAGCCTGGGCTGGGAAGTTACTGTATTTTTACTTGTGTTCCTTAATCAAGTGACGCTGCCTGAGGGAAATTGAAACCTTACTGGAAATGAGGATGTGCTTCTTCCTACTGGGATGACTGGAGAACTGCAGGATGTCACCCTGAGGCAGGACATCTTTTCTCAGACAAACAGGTACTTTGGGGTCAATGACACATAAAAGCCAATTCCCTTGGTCACAGGTCTGGCCTTAGGCCAGTCTCACTTTCAGGCTGCATCTATGCAGTCTTGCTTCTGGACTCATGGAGACCTCAAGCGCAGTTCCCAACACTGCTGTGGCTGTGGGACCTGCACAAAGCTGTCCTGGGAAGCAGCAGAGCCCTCTCTTGGTGTTCATCTCCAGTAACACCCATGTCAGCAGGAGGGTGGTGGTGGGATGTGTTTCTCACCGGGCTCAGTGGACTGCTATAGAGAGCAGCAGGATGGTGAGCAGTCCTACAGCTGAGACCAGAGCTGGACCCAACATGGTCACCATTGCTGCAACAGGGCATGTGGCTGAGAACCACTCTGGCCACCACCACTGCGTCACCATGAAAGCATGGCACATCCCACCTCTTGCCAGCTGCTGGCATGCGGGATGTCACACCATCAGCACGCAGTTGTGCATTTGCTGTTTTACAAACCTCAGCTGGGTCATTAACAGAGGAGCAAAATAAAAAAAACAGGGCTCCAAATGGATCCCACAGGGATTCCCTGCAGCAATTAGCTTTATACTTGGAAACATATTTCCAATCTTTACTGCTTGCTCTCTGTATTCAAAATAATTTTCTACCCAATAAACCTTAGTAGCCCCAAAACATAATTTTAGTGATTCATTAATTAACGACAAGGTGACCTGATGGTTCAAAAGCTGAGCAAAACCCAACGCATGTATTAGGCAGCAAGGCAGTATTTCTGAGATGCTCACCGGGCAGTGTGCAGATGCAAGTGCTTTATATAGGATATTACCTAAGGCCTGGCTGGCCAGAGCGGAGGGCGGTCTGGGTTCTTGGTTGCTGACAGGCACGTTCTGCACCAGATAACCTCTTTCTCCTACAGAGCTCTCAACTGGTTTTTAATCCTTCATAAAGAATAATTTGGAGTATCTGTTAAGCTTAGGAAGGTCTCTAAACCTGAACACTCTCCTTCACCCCCTTAACATTCCTTGTGCCTTATAGTAGGGAGTTTCAAGGGTTAGAAGCGCAGGATATCCCTTGAGCTGTTGTGCAGTTGCCACCTTCCCTTTGCTTTGATTTACGTCCCTGTGGGTGCATTAACCAGCAGGACTAGCTGAAAAGCTCTGGTGACTCCTTACCCACAGCTCCCTTGGCAGTAATTCACACCGTGGGGGAAGCACAAGCTTTGAGGTACCTGGTTGCTTCAGTTGCTTCATGCCTTCTGCATACAGTCAGAGCCTGTGAATGGTCCTGGGCTGGGGAAGGCATTAAGTGAAGGGGAATATGTACTTACTATGCCATTCAGAGCTGACGCACATAAAGCTAGGCACACCTGAGCACAGTTAACCCAGCCCAGGTCCCTCTGGGACCTGCTCCTGTCCAGCTTCTGCAGAGTGTGAACAAGGATGGGGGAGCGTTGCCAAGGAGGTTGGATCTGCTCCCTGTGGGGCTTTACCCAGGCAGGCCTGGAGCCCACTGCAGGCTGGTGAAGAATGATGCACTGGTGGGATGCCTTCATCAGGCCTCAGCTGGCCAGCTGGGAAGTAGCCAGTGACCATGAGGGTAGGTTGCCCCACCATCGTGGAGGCCATGGTGGGGCAACTGGAGCACTGACATAGTGCTGCCTGGTCTTTGTGTGTGAGGTAAGCTTGTAATCTTCTACTTAACAAAAGATGGGAGGTTGCATTAAAAGCTGCTGCCTCTGTCTGGATTTTCAGCTATCATGGGCTCATCCTGCTTTATCTGTTGCATGTGAAATATCCCATGTAAAGCTACGCAAAGCTGCAAAGCTTCCATAATCCTTCCTAAAGCCACCCTGTCCTTCCATGTGAATATTATGTTAGATTATATGCTTATTAAGCTCACTCAATGGAAGTTTTACTTCCAGCTGGGGGTGATAGTGTTGAAATGCCATTAAGGTAATAATTATATTACATTGTCCTTCATCCAGATTTTGAGCGGCAATTGCTCACACCTGCTGCCAGCCTTTCAAGTAATAGTAGATGCAAGGGAAAGGTTGTGTCATAGTGGGTGGTATGATGCCGGCTGGGTAATGTCCTGGGTGTGGGAGTCCTGTGCTGGCTCCCTGGGGAAGTTCTGTCAGCACTCACTGTCACTGTGCTAGTCCTGATCAGAGCACTCTTCCCAGGCCACTCCAGGGCTCCTCCAGCTTCTCCACTAGGGTGGTGCAAAGAAAGGGTAGAAGGCACAGTAGCGTGTGGAGGTGGGGCCTGGGACACCTCTTTGGCACCCACTCCCTGGTGGAGGACTCTCCATGGGAATCAGCACCTCTGTCTGGGGTTGGATAATGGGGGGGAGGTTCCCTTGTCTTGCCCTCGCACATCTGGGTTGTCCTCATGCCTTGGAGATTGAGACGATGCCATTTAACACCTTCGTAAAGTGCCTAAGTTCTGCTGGCAATCTGAATCATGAACTTCATGAAACTCCATGCACAGAGGAGAAAGGGAAGGGAAGTCTTTGAAATGAGACTGCTATGGCTCATTCTTAGTATCCATGGTATTGTCTGATCCAGGCCGCTCTGGTTTGCCCAGCCTTTGCAAAGCAGCTGGTTGGCCAGACCCCTGGGCTGGAGGTGAGGAACAAAGCCATG
Source organism: Psittacula echo (assembly GCF_963264785.1). Classification (NCBI taxonomy): domain Eukaryota; kingdom Metazoa; phylum Chordata; class Aves; order Psittaciformes; family Psittacidae; genus Psittacula; species Psittacula echo. The sequence goes on from NC_137740.1 coordinate 23,648,490, forward strand.
GATGTCACTTTGCTCCTGTCTCCTCTACTCAAATGGAAGGCTGAATTAGCTTCAGTTATTTCTATGAAGCTTATATGTTATATAGGACTTACTCCTATCAATTCCACTTACATCCTTGAGGGGAGAAAAGTTGCAATTTAAAATGTAGCAAAATTGCAGTAGGTGGTTATTTTATAAGTCGAGTGAACTCTATTTATCCTCCAGTCAGGTGTAAGCCCACTGCCTATCACTCATCACACCCCACTCTGCCGCAGCCCTGCCGAGATGATCTGTTTATCTATAAGCCTCATGAGCCTAGAACGTATTGCTTCCTGGGTTATAACTGGATTTAGCAGAAATGAAATCTTCCCCTCAGTTTCTTGGTATCAAGTAAGAGCAGAGTACAACCTGACATCCTGCTCCTAAGGGATTTGTAAGGCTAAAGACTCTGAAGACTTGTTGAGGTGTCTTGCTGGACCACAGTGGGCCTTTACTTCCAGAGAGGAAATCAGTTAGATTTTGCATGAAATGGGATTTCTCTGAGAGACTTTGGTTGCCAGGTCCTGCCAGAGCTTGGAGAGGGATACCACCTCTCCTGAACACGTGGAGGGGCAGAAGCTGTGTGGCAGCACCTGGTGCTACACAGACGAGGTTGGGACTCCTAAATGTTAAGAAGGAGCCCCAGGAGGATGTGGCAAGCCAACCTGGCTGTACTCCTCCTTTCAAAGATGTCTCGGAGCTGATATCAGAGTATGGACATGATTCCAACCACTATGAAATCAATACGGATTGTTGTCTCCTTGCTGGGAACTGGATCAGGAAATGAGACACTGGCTGGGGGGGTTATTACCCTCCTGGAGAGGGTAAACCAGCAGTGACAAGCCAGAAGAGCTCTTTATGGCTGTGGGATGAGCTAGCACTTCATTCCAGAGGTCTCTGTGAAATGCTGCATGCCCATTAGCTGGTATGAGTGTCTCTAGTCTGTGGCAGAAGAAAATGAGCTAGTAATTGATTCCCGGATGCAGATGGATGGATGGACACTGAGATCATTTAGAGGGCAGTTGGGCCACCTTCCAGGTCCTCAAGCCTCTCTAACACTGATGGCTGTGCAGCAGGTAAGGATCTCTAAGCCCATCGTCAAGGCCAGGTGAAATGATGGCACATGTCTCTAGGAACCTCTAGGTGGGCCCCCGAAAGACTCAGGGGCTTCATGCCTTTGCTAATGTGTCCTGCTGCCTCTAAGGCTGAACCGTTGCCTGAAGAGGCTTATGTATGCTGATACAGAGGTAAATACAGACATGCCATGCTCCTGGCTCCACTGCTGGGCATCCCACCATCTGCTTTCAGCTTCCAGCCTCTCTCAGAGAGCAAGCTGGTGGCAGATGTCTACCATCAGTCATGGGTGGGGAGTGATCGGCTGCGTTAGCACAACACTGATGCAAATTTAAATCCTTCTTTTGCTCTCTCCACTAGCAGCCCTGTGTTTTCAGGAAGAAAGAGAATGGGAAACAACTTTTTTAATAAAGTGGAGCATTTAAATTCTCTTTATATTTAGTCCTATCTAGAGCTCTTTACCCAAATGAAGCAGAAAGCATTTACAGCTGTATTTTCCATCACACCAACCAAGGAATATATTCATTTGCAGTAACATGGCGCTCAATGGAGTAGAAAATAAGCTCCCAAAATTGCTCTCGCTATGAGATGGTCTCAGTGGTTAGTAAAAGCCCGTTTGGATTCCTCTGACCAGTCGCTTTGGTTCTGATAATAATTAATCTGATCCAACACCTGAGCTGTGGCAGTAACACTTGGCCCTGAGATAGCTCTGCTCGGGACCAGGCTTGGGGCTGCCTCCTCCACCGCAGCTCCCACTGCTCCTGCTCTTGGCTTTGCCTGCCTGGGAGACCTTGCTGAAAAGCCCAGTGCCTGCAAGGGTGGCCATCAGTGCACATGGGTGCACGGCAGCTGATGCCACGTGTCCTGCTCCTCATCTGCCACACAGCCACAGGAGGGGACAACGCCAGTGCTGTGTCAGGGCTGGCCTGGGGTTGGTGACAGCATTGCTGCCCGTGGCCACCACGCACAGGCTGGAGTTCAGGATTCCCTGCGAGCAGCAGGCTGCGAACACTGGAGATGTAAACGGATTCCTCCTTCCCTCTGCAGCAACCTGAGGAGGACGTGAGCGGAGCATTAAGCAGGTACCGACCGAACACCAGCGGAGGGTTCTGCTAATTGCTTGTGATGTCTCGTCCAACTCCATCGGCACAAGCAACAATTGCTACTGGAAACGCAATTAATAATTAAGCACTGGATGCTGGCAGGTGTCAGCAGGAATCTGCAGGGCCTGGCATCCCCCGCATCAGCACCTCCCTCTGCCTGCACGGGAGCAGGCAGCGCCAGGCAGGATGCATCCCTTCACTGCCTGGATCAATACTGGGTAGGATGTAGATTCATGCCTTGAAGAAATAACTTGCTGGTAGTGTTTCCACAGCGTGGATGATGGCTGCCTGCTGTCTGAGGCTTATGTGGCAGGATGGGAGCCCAGCACTGCCTGCCTAGCTGTGGGGACCTGTGCATCATCTCCAGTTAGCATTGCAGGGGTGCTTCCCAGCTCAGTCAAACCCTGGCAAGGATGTTCTGCGGGTGTTTTCCATTCCTGCTGTACAGGGTACTGCTCAGCAGTGCTCCTCCACAGTGTTGAAGACTTGGAGCGTGTCCCCGGATGGGGCTGGCATAGCCACTGCAGGGGTAACCAGGGTGGCTGGGCTGCAGGTGCCTTAATGGTAATGCCGAGTTCCAGCAAAGGAGGGGACTCTTTCTGCCCCTGGGCAGCATGTCCCCCCACTGGGGACAGTAGCATGCAGTGGACTGCCAGTCCTGGTGGCAGAAAGCAGCCCCTTGGTGCATTGAAATGTCTTGCTGAGATGTCCTCTGGGCTTACTGCAGTCATGGGACCCCCCGTGTCTCCTCTCACCGGCTCAGCCAGCGTTGCTTTGGCTTGCAGCTTTGGCTGCTGCTTGTGATGACTTACAGCTTTCTTCAAGCTGGACTGTATTTTTAATTACATTTTGCATCTGAAGATGGGCTGCTTTGCTGGTTCGGTTTTGGCTTGCTTTGTTGGGGTTTTTTTCCTGCTCTTTTTTTATCTTTTTCCTTTTAAAGTCCAATAGAGTTTAAGCTTCTTGAGAAATAGCCTCAGCTTTTGGGAAGGTGCAGAGCCTTTTCCCTGGGTAGCAAAGCGTTGATTTCCTACACAGGCCTGAGTGATGGTGATTCCCTTATTAAACTGCACTTAGAAGCAGTGACTGTCAGGCAGGGATGGAGAGCTTCTCTGATAAGTTGGAGCTATTCATTATTAAATTATCTTCATTCACTTGAACATCTCATTTTCATTGAATTAGATGAAAAGTGCTCGAAGGCAGCTGCCGCAGCTGCTTGGAGGCTGCCAGGAGCAGCGTGCAATTGTCACTGCTGGCCTCTGCTCCAGTGCCGGCCCCTCTTCCAGCGCCGGCCCCATCTGACCCTTTCCATGGGATGGACGGGCCTTGTGCTGGTGTAAATCTCCTTGAGGTCACTGTGGGGTTGCTGATGGCCTGGCCTTGGAGATCTGACTCACCAGCTCTGAGGATCTATCTGGGATCAACTCCACTGGGGAATAAGGTAGTGAGGCCCCAGGGCTGATCTTAGCCTGTGAGGGGATAAACAAAGGTGAGTGTCCTCATTAACAGGGGCTGGTGTGCCTGATGGGGGGAGCCTTGCCTCAGTACTTCAAAAGCTGTATGTCCTGCTGGGGGTGCAGCTGGGTTTGGCTGAGTTATGCTTTAAGCTTGGCTTAGAGGACCCTGCAGGGCATGTGAGCTTAGCCTTGGGTGCCCAGGAAGCTGTACCGGTGGTGGTGCAGGCAAGAAGCAGGCAGGCAGCACGGTCTTGGGCATAAAGCACATCACCGTGCAGACAGCAGCTAGCTGCTTTGCTTGTGCCCATCTCTGGGCAGAGGCAGTGCATGGCACTGTCACCCCACATGACACTGGGGTTCAGTGGGGGGTTTATCACCTTTCCCACAGCAAAATTGATGCAGGGGCTGCCTGGGGCTGAGCAGGTCTCAGCCTGTCTAGAAGGGCTGCCTCTTGGTGTTGGGTTGTCTGGTTGTGTTACTAACAGCAACAACCCTGACATTTGTCTGTCACCCAAGTAAGAGCTTTCTCCTCTTGCCATCTCCCCATCTCCACCTTTACCTCTTATACTGCTCCCTTTCTGTGGCAGTGTGTGCTGGGCAGTCACAAGCCAGTTGTACAGGCATGGCTCGCTCTTAAACATGAAGCCAGCCAGCCCTGGGGTGCTCTTGACGAACATGAGCTCTGGCTCCCTGCCTGCCTCTCCCTGCAGATGGCTTTACCCCTGCTCCTCCTGCCCCCTCCATCCCTGGGCAGCATCCATGTACCCGGTGGGGGCAGCCACTGGCTGCATTGGGGCCAGCTTTGGCCCTCAGTTGCAGATGAGCTGGTTTGAGTCCTGGTGCTTATTTCTGATGGAGGATGCCATCTGGCTGCCTGATCTCTCTGCTCTCACCTTGGCGTGACTCGCTGGCACCTAGCCCCATCGCTTGGCATTGAACCAGGGGGCTGCTGTCTGGGCATGCCAGCCCACAGCTCTTCAATGGGTTTTGCGGAATCTGGGCTGGTTTAAAGCTGCCTTCTAGAAATGGGAGGCAAAAAGCCTTGGACGCAGCACGTTGTGCCCAGGCATCATTGATCTCTGTCCCCAGTCGTATGTAAAGCTGCATCTTTCCCTAGAAGCAGGATATAAGGCTCAGAAGTGGGATATCTGGCTGCTGCTCAAGCCCAAACATTTTAGGAGCAGGCAGCATCCCTCTCACCTATGACAGCCTATGACCCCACAGGTCAGTGAAATTCCCTTTGCTTTGCTGCCCTGGGCACCGTGAAGTCCTTCGCATCTCCTACCCTCAGCTACCATCTTTTTCCCAGCAAGGAAAAGCTGGCGCCTTGGGCCAGCTCTTCAACAACTGTTGCTTTTCCTTGCCAGTAAATCTCACCCGAAGAAGCCGCTTTGATCAATGCACTTGGATTTCAGCCTTCAGCCTTGATCAAGGCAGGGGGAGGGACAGAGTGAGCACCCATGGGCTCTTTGGGGATGGTCTAGAAAACGAAGCTCATTCTCCAGGAAAAAACCTGCTTCATAGTAAGAGGCAGTGCTGTCAGAATAAGAGTGAACCAGGCAGGCAGAGGAGGAGGAGGAAGGTTGCAGGGTTCCCAGGGCCTCAGCTGGGCTGGGCCAGGTATGGGTCCAGCAGTGATGTGATGGTGATGTTGCTATGGGGCTGGAGCTGCTGCTGGGTGAGGGCAGGAAACCATAGCTTGGGAGGCACAGTGGGGAGGGTGAACGTATGCCTCTCCCTACCCTTATTTCTGCTGCAAACCTGATTTTTGTTATGTGTTAGCTTTTTGACTCTCCCACCTTCCCCAACCAAGTGGGGTTGAGAAAGTTTTCTGAGCTGAGAATGGGCTGTATTTGCTTCCTCGGGTCAGTGATTTCCTTCTCATCTTTAATTGGTGGGATTGGTGCTGCAGGTCGGGTGTTATGGACCCGAGGACAGCTCTGGGACAAGAGCAGAGGGGAAAACAACATCCCCTCCTTGCCAGCTGTGGTCTGACCATTTCACCCATAAGCTCTCTGTGTTGGATGAAGGGATGATAAGGTCAGAGCTTCTGGTTAATGGCAACTAATGGCCAGGAGGAGACCTCCAGGGGCTCACTGGCTTTGTTTCCCCTACCAGTGCATGCAGGAACACCGTGTCAGCAGCTCCAGTGGGCACAGGCCCCTCTGTGGCTTGCATTACCTGGGAGGGGAGCAAAACATAGAGCAGAGAAGCAGAACCTGGAGGCTCCCGTGAGCAGGTGAATGCTCTGGCCAGGAATCGCCCTCCAGCACTGTTCATCCCCACTTTGGCTATCCTCCTCCTCCTCCTCTGTTCCTGCCTCTGCTCCCTCTTATCCCGTTGTCGCCTTCCTCAGGTACACACACATGCGTCTCTTGCCTTTCCTTTTGGCTACAGATGGTAGGCAGGAAAACCAGCCAGCCAGATGTGTTTTTCATAGCTCCCAAGCCAGGCATAACTAAACATTTACATTTATTACCAATTAGAGGGGAAACAGACTGTAGTTTTATGTACTGGATGTGTCTGGATATATCTCAGTTTGTGACCTTACTTACATCCCCCCCAAGCAACTAAATCTCTTTTGGCTGGGAGCAAGCCCCTGGAAAGCATCCACAGTACCAGATCCCATCCCATCATCCCATTTCCCTGTGACTGGGAGATTATGTGGATGCTGTAGCAGCCCTTGACACTTGGTGAGCACCAGCTACTTTGCAGGCAGCTGCAGAAAGCCTGTGCAGGGGTTTGCTCCTGGATGATGCTGAGCACCCCTAGGGGCACAGGTCTGTCACATCCCCAGGGGCAGGGATTGCCACGGTGCCTGGCCTCTGGCAGGAGCCGTGTCCATTAGCCTTGTGTATGGATTTACACACAGTGTGGCTGCCAGTTTGTGGCTTGCAAGCGCCCAAAGCCTGCGGTTCCTCAGACAACTTCACAGCAGCTTTTTGTGATGTTTGAGCCAACAGTGAAACAGGAATAAATCCATAACCAGACTTCAGACCTTACTGAGAGCAGGAACAGGGGTGAAATTAAAAGTGCATTGTGGTGGTGATGTCCCAGTCTGTTACCAGCATGGTCCCTAAGGGACTGACATCCTAACAAAGACCAGATCCTGCCCAGCAACGATCTGGCCCCAGGGTGGTCACCACAGTACAGTGTTATTGTTTGCACTGCTCATCTCTGTGAGGCCAGCAACTTAGCCAGAGCTGGTTTGAGCTCAGGACGGGATTTGCATGTGACCAGCTAGCTTTGGACAGACTGACAGACTCTCATTCGTGTGAGGATAAGGACTTGCTGGTTCTATGGGTTTGCTACACATGATCATCAGCTCTCAATCCTGCCTCTAGGCAATGGTTAAGCTGCAAAGAAAAAGTTTCAGTCCCTTTCTTCAGGCCACCATACCCTGGGCAGGAGAGGAAGGGAGAAACGTGCGGTGGGGACATATTGGACAAGGGTGTTTTTTAAACAAGGCGGTTCCACATCCACCCTGGTACTAGGAAAGTGCCCATCCAACACCACCCCTGCAGCAGCCCCTTTGGGATGCAGGATGCCGCAGCCACTGGCCCCTGCTTAGCCTGCCCATGCCTCCCCCATCCTCCTCCCAGCAGGTACTGAAGCCGTCAATTCAAGCTGCAACATCCCAGTGCCTTCCTTGCTCCCAGTTTTTACCCAAAGGGTGCCCTGAACTCTCCTGCAATCGTGTCTGAAGCTCACCTCTGTCTGTGTCACCTGGATCGCTGTGCACAACTCTGCTGTTGCTCAGGCAACAACCTCTGTGTTGGGTGCCCCTTCTCTCTCCAGGATGCTGCAGCTGGGGAAGCATCCTAGACATGGAGGGAAAGCCATGGGCAATGCCATACAGCAGTTGTATACATCCCTCTGGCTGCTGATGGGGATGCCAGAGGGATTTATTCCATCATGGGGGGACTTTAGAAATGCAATATTTTGTTGGAAACCTGTTAAACTGTTCAAACAGGCAATTAAGAGAGGGGCAATGTTGCTGTGTGGGATGGCAGCTGATGCGAACTGAAGCAAGGTGGGGGTGGATTTCTCAACTGAGCAGGGAGAGCCATAGCCTGGTGTGGCCACAGGGCCAAGGCCAACTCTTTCAGATAAGGAATAAATAAAGCTGAAAGGCTGAACTGGAGAGTTATGAAGAGCTGCAGTATTTTGGCAGAGCTATTGGAGAGTGGAAAAGATGAGCTCTGGGGTGGAAATAGTCCAACCCAGCCTATGGTGGATCTGTTGCTTGTGCCCATCTATTAGGGGGCAGCATCCTGCCTTCATTTGGACACGGTGCACCAGGTACAGGCAGGACCAAGGATGCCACAAGCCTTGGCCACCAGCCTTTGGTCCCTTCTAGAAAGGAGCTGACGCAGGGATGGGGCTGCATATGGAGCCCTTATCCAATAAGAGCCGGGGAGGAGCAAGATAGGAGGTGCAACGTCACAGCTTCATGCATGGATTTGTCCCATCATCGTGCTAATCAGCAAATGCAGGTGATGGTTTAGTGGGAGAGCTGAGCTTAAGGTCAGAAAATAATAACTTTTTTCCCTTCTCCCTTGACTTTGCTGCAGTGTGACAGGGTGTGAGCTCTTGGCAGCTGGGATGGTAAATGTTTTTCCATGTGATCTCATGATTATTAATGGATTTTAGCACTTGACAAAGTAGAAATTGGGAGATAAAAGCTATTAGAAACTAATTTGGGTAATCAGTGATCTGTTCCCCCAGGAGCCTTCCTGAGGGCACTGCTCCCAACACCACTGCCGAGGCTCAGGAAAGAAGGAAATCTCTTTTTAAATGGGTTTCATGGGCTTCGGGGGAGCCTCTTGATTTATGGCTGATGAGGAGATGGCTTGGATGGAGCAGGCATGATCTGAGCATTGCTCTTCTCCCAGCAGCCTCCTGGGATTTACAGGATTTCACATCCCTGGATGCTATTTGGATTGGTTTATATGCCATATTTTTTTTTACTGTTATTTTGGTGAAACAACCATAGAAGCTAGTTTGGGAAAACAATGCGGGAAATAAATCCTGGTGGCACGGGCCTTCCCAGTGATGAAATGTGCTACAGGTGGAGAAATAGATCCCTGAGATGCTTTTCTCCTTCAATTCCCGTCTCCCTGAGTGGATCAATAATGCCAGGGGCAAGGAACTGTCATGGGGCATCATATCAAGGGAAAAGATGGAAGGTGGCAACTGATGTAGTACCCACTGCTGATTTTGAGGCGGATCAGCTGGGAGGGTTTGTGTGTCCTCATATGGAGCAGGAGCTGCCTGATCTCTCTCGTTCTGTCTGCCCATGATCCAGCCTCTGCTCCCGGCACGTGCAGCAGGAGCAAAAGGTCTGTCGTGCAGCTTTGTTCTGGTTGTTTTCTCACAGAGCTTTGCCCTCCAGGGAGATCCTTCCAAAATTCACCACCCATCTCAACCCGCAGCCCAGGAGCAGAGCCAAGGGGTCCCTCCCCTGGGAGCAGTGTCCTGGGGGGAGCTGGGCCATGGGGTGAGGGTCCAGCCCAATGAGGTAAGTCCTCCAGCCAGGCTGCTGGCTGTGAATCAGAGATGCCCCTGGCCCCAGTGCTGATGATTTACACCGGCTGTGGTGGCATCCCAGGGCAGAGCACCCGTATTTAATGGATATGGTACCACTGCTGGCAGCAGCAGCTCCCAGCTCTGAGCCTGGGGAGGAGAAAGCAATTTGCCGTCAGCGGCCGCAGAGCCCTGCGAGTTTCTCTGCTTGCAGAATGGGATGCTGTGATGATATGTTGTTTGATGGTGTCTAGAGTGGTCCTCAGGTTCTCCTTGAGAGCTGGGAGCAGCTGGGGAGCACTCGAGGTCAAGGGCTGGTGCAGGCAGTGGGGTTGGGTGGGTACTAATGTGTGGGTGAGGTTATGCTTTTCCATTTCTGCTTAAGGAGGAGGCAGTATGGAAAGAAGAATTGGAATTGGGAATAGACCTCCTGAGATGCCCTGAATCTTGAGTCATCCCAGGTTCCTGGCAGGGAACACAGGAGGGTGGCTGGGACCCCTCCTGCATGTCTGGGCTGATAACAACCTCTCCCTGCCTCCTCCCCACCTGCTTCTTGCAGCCCTTTCTGCCTTCTTTGGAGACTGCAGCAGAAGGCTGAGGAGGAGGAAAAGGAGGAGGAAGGAAGAAGAAGTTGAGGTCCTCATCATTTCAAGAGCCTGTTAATTGTCCCTCCATGCTTCCTAAGAAGTAGCCATTTACTGCAGGCCCTGTAAATCCTCTCCAGAGATGGAACACCAGGGAGCATGGCATGGGAGGATGAGAGCCCTTGATGGCTTTGAAAGAGACAGCAGAGAGCTGGAGCAGAGAGAAAAAATCCAGCCCACTGTCAGCAAAGGGAGAAAATAGACCGAAACAGAGAGAAACTGAAAATGTGCTGAAGCAGCTGATGACAACCCAAACAGCGGGAGAAGGCTCCTGCCTGCCAATTAACAAGGCTCTGGCGCTAATTTGCCACCTTGACTGCACTTCTGAGCCTGTCAGGAGAAGGGGAAAAAAGGAAAAGAGGAGGCTCAAAAAGAGATGGTGAGGTTCCGATGTGGCTTATGGCTACGCAGATGTCGCTGGGCTTCAGAGAGATGGGGGAAGCAAGGGGGGGGTGTGACGAACTCCCCTCCACGAGCCTGGAGCGGGAAGAGAATGATGGCAAGTCTCTGTGGGCTGGTGTGTGGCAGAGCTTCTCCTAGCCATTGCACTGCCCAACCTGGGCATCCTGGTTTACCAGGGATAGCATCCCATGGTCTGGTTGGTTAGATGGGAGAGTAAGTGGTGATCCCATGTGTGCCCTGGGGCATTTCTAGGACCTGCGGACAAACTGTGTTACATGGAAGAAGCCGGAGTACCGCCGTGCCGGGGCGGAGAGGTCCACAGGCAGCTTGCTATTGCCTGCCTCCCCCAGAAATGCTGTCAAACAGCAAAACAGCTCTGTTGGCAGCTGCCTGGTGGTTATGTGTGGCTGATGAAGCTGGAGGAGCCCTCAGCAAAATGCTTGGCGTGAAGCCTCCCGCCAAGCAAATCATCTGATTTCCACTTCTTGCCTGTCCTGCAGCCTGGACTGAGAGGGCAGGGACTGTAGGGATGAATTTCAAGCAAAATCTGCATCAGTGTGCTGTTTGCATGCAAAGAAAAAGAATATCTGCCAGCAAAGTGTGTTACCTGGAGCCTCCCCAACCCTCCACCCTTCCCTGGGGATGTTTCACCCCCTGTGTATCCCATACTCTTCTCCCAGGCTGACAGCATCAGCTGGGAGCTATGAGGAGGGTCACTGAGGTGGGCTGGAGCAGGGATGCAGACTTGGCCCCACAGCCTCTCTCCATTCTGATAAAACTGTCCCTGCTATTGAGGCACAGCCTGATGCAGAGATGCTCTTGGCCATAAGGCCAAAGGCAGCACCTCATGACAAGCAGGGCTGGAGGATCAGCAGGTGCTGTGGAAAAGGGGTAAAAGCACTGGAGGGTAAAACCAGTGTAGGTTGGACAGCTGGAACCGTGAGGTTTTTTGATTCAGGTGTAGCCAATCACAGCCTAACATTGGCTGTCTTGAGGCTGGGAGATGGAGGTGGGACCAACCCACACCTGTAAGCCACAAGCAGGGATGCTGGAGGAGAGCACTGTGGATAATCCAGTCCTGCTGCCAGGGCTGGGGGTGAAACAGCCCAACCTTTCGCCAGCCTCCTTTTCCCTTGCAGAGCTGATAAACAAACGTGTCTGGAGGGAGCTGGAGTGTCTGCAATCAAGCGATTGAGGAGCTCAGCTTGTTATTTAAGAAGCAGCTTTCTGGCGTTCATGCTGCAGAGAATACTGTGCAAATGCAGGGGCTTGCAAACCAGATTCCAGGTAGGGATAACCACAAACACACCAGCTTTTAAGACCGAATGGGTTTGGCACTGAATTCCTGGTTCAAGGTGGCATGCTGGCTTTTTGCACCCAGAGGCCAGATCCTGTTAGTGCCATGCGGCAGTGACTCTCCAGCCAGCCCTGCTGATGTTGGCACTGTTCTTTGCAGGGGAATGTGCTGCAAGGTAATCAAATGCTGACCTCTAGTTATTAACCTCGTCCTCTTAATCACCTCCATTGAGTGCCTTAATTGCTGAACAGGGATGGGAGGACCCGGCTGCTTCCGCCCGGGATTAACATGCAGGCTGGCAGTCCCCTTGCAGAGGCGGGAGGGCACAGTGCTGCTGCTGCTCTTCCTTTGATTCACCCACTTACCCTGGAAAAAAGTGGAAGTGGTTCTACCAGAATACAGCAATTTATCAGCAGAATCCAGGGAGCCATCCCATCCTTTCCTCCGCTCAGTTAGAGGTGGTCCAGCCCCATGGCATGGGGCCAGTGACCAGGGATGTGTTTGGCATCACTGTCCCTCCTCATCTGCTGGCCCTTGCATTGCCCAATGGGTGCTTTGCTGAGAAGGTGCTGTGCTAGCTGCTGGGCTGAGAATGCCATACACAGCCTCATTCCTGATGGGAATCTAAACCAAGTGCCAAACCCAGTGCTTTTGGGTAACACATGATGAAATCTTGCTGGGGGACTGCAGGAAGGAGAAGCTGCAGAGCTGCTCTGCCTCCCAACCCTGTGGGGCAACTGCTGAGCATACAGAGTTGATGGCATATCTCAACAGCTGCCTGCCTGCCCCTGCCTTATCTTGCATTAAATTGAAAGTAAACAGCCTTCATCTGCCTCTGTCCCCATGCACCCTCAGGGCATCACCTGCTGCCTCTGGAACCAGCACCGTGGTGGAGAAGCCTGGGGTCAGTTCTCCATTGTGTGAAAGCTGCTCCACCATGTCTTGGTCAGTGGCTCCTTGAGATGCTGCCAGACACCCCAATGGCTCTTGCATTCATGTCCAGGTGACTTTAGGATGTATGACTGGTTAAGCATGGCTGGAGGAGACAGAGGATAGAGCAGAAGAATGTTAGCCCGATGCATGGCCCACATGATGATGGGGAGAAGTGATGTGATGGCCCAGAAAGATGTGTAGCAAAAGCCAAAATGATCTTTCTAGCTGGGAAGCCTCCCGGCAGCAGAAGCACACAGCACTAGCAGTCCTCCCGCCTATACCCTCCCCATCCCTGGGCAGATGTCTGCTGGCTCCCCCTGGGAGCTGAGATGATGGCTTTGACTTCTCGTTTCCTCCTGGTGTGTTTAATTGCCTGTTTTTTTCCTCTTTAGGAGTGGGAGACAAGGGAGGAGATGTGAGCAAAGGAAGACAGATGTATGGAGAAGTCCAGGTGACAGATTGAGGGATGCTATAACCACAATAGCCAGTCTGATAGATTGATAGATTAGACAGGGAATATAAACAGCAAGCATAGTTTATCTACCCCCATTTTATTTTCCTCTCGCCTATCTCTTGATCCCTCCTGGTGTTATTTTCTTCCTGCTTATCTCTTTATCTGTCCAGTCTGAGGATGGAAGAGAGGGGTAACAGGCTGGTGACAGAAGCAGGATGGATGAGTTCAGGCTACCGCTGCTTCTGCAGCATCCAAGCAAGCAAGTTTTGCCAGCTGGGGAGGATTAGGAAGCAGACTCCCATCTGCACACTGATACACTTTTCCCCACCTCTTCTTTTCCCTGTACCCTGCCTGCACCCCCTGCTTTGGGGATGCTGTAGGCTAGAGGATCAGCTCCTTCCTCTCTCTGCACTGTCCTCAGCCAAGAAAGTGGGGCAGCTGCCGGAGCGGGGAGCTCCACTTGTCTGGATACCCAGTGTTTCCATCTGACAGCCGGGCAGCGCCGCTGCTTGATATTCTGGTCAGGCACTGAGCACAGTGGCAACAGCACCGGGAAGGAGGGAGGGATCCACACAGCGAGGGAAAAGCCAGGTCCAGAGATGACAGTAACTGTTTGGGTTTTTTTCTTTAATCTCCGTTGGTTTTGGTTGCTCTTTTGCTCAAAAAAGGCATTATTTAAAAAATATATTAAACAGATACGTTTTACTAATATGTCTCTTGGCTGGAGCCACTGACAAGAAATGACACTCCCCAAATAAACAGGCTTAAAAAAATCCCCCCCCAACAAAACAAATCAATAAATACATAAATAAAACTTTTTTTTCCTTTTCTTTCTTTCTTTTGTTTTAGGTTTCTCTTTCACGTAAGGAATTGTGGCCCAGAGGTCTCTGCCAGTGTCAGTGACTGCAGTGTGCCCGGGGCAGGTGCCAGGTCCTTCCCTTGCGACGGGTGATGATGCCTCCGTACTGCAGCAGGCACAAGAGGCCCTAGTGGAGATCTCCTGGGTCTCAGGGGCCTACAGTGCGGTGTCCCCCTGTGCCCGTGTGCACGGCTGCAGGAGGGACCACAGGGGATGCAAAAGCAAAGGCGCCATATAAACCTCTCTTAAAAAGACTACAAAAGTTGGGGTGCTGAGGATCCACTGCTGGAGGATCCTCATGGCAGGTTGGGCATCTGCTCCAGCTGGACCAGCAGCTGCCTCTGGCCAAGGCACATCCCTCCTGGCCATTGGCGTGTCCCCTCAGCCACCAACTGAGTGGCTGTGCTGGCATCGTCCCCGTGCTTAGAGCCAGTCTGCGCTGTGAGAGCCATCCCTCCTCCATATTCCTGCTGGTGTCCTCCATCCGCTCAAGCCCTGTGTCTCTTTGGCCAGTCGCTGGATGTACTATGGAAGCACGCGGTTGGCACTAAGGTAAGGCCTTGATTTAATTTTTTAGGGTAGTTATTCCTTTCCTCCTCCCAGGAGTCCTTTCTCCCAGCCCACTCGCTCTGAGATCGGAGCAGCCCTGGCTGTTAGCTGCACAGCTTGCCCGTCTCCTGCTCTAGCGCATTGGGCAGCTTGGCATTGAAGGCCCTCAAAGAGGACTGGATCCTTGCCACCTCATTGTTGGCCAACTTGAGCCTGTGCCGAAGCAAGCAAGTGAAGAGGTCTAGGCGGGTTTTGCCAGGGGGTGACAACCTGTTTACCCTGTCCCTGATCTCCAACAGCTGAAGCATGGCTGAGTCCTGGGAGCCCTGTGTATAGGGGTAGTCCAACTGAAGTATCAGGTCACGAATAGCATCTGCCTCAAAGGGCAGGCTGTAGCCAAAGACTTGCAAGCTGTTGATCTTCATGTACCCCAGGTTCTTGGAGGGATCTGCCATCTCCAAGGGTTCATAGTAGATTGTCTCGTTGGAGCTGTCATCCAGAGACTTGATGCGGCTCCGCAAGTAGACGTGGACCGTTTCAAAGAAGGTCTTCCACTTATTGCCCAAAGTGAGTGTCCAGTTTTGGCATTGGGCAGAGGCATCTACATTAGTCCTTTCCCAGTCTGGGAAGCTGCCTTCATTGACGGGCATGAACCAGCTCTCTGAGTGGCTTCCCCCGAAGGGATTCACATAGATGGCCATGACAGGCTCCAGTGTGCTATTCGTGGTGAGGCAGATCTGCAGGGAGAGGGCCAACATCACGTGAACCAGCCCAGGCTTGTACTTGTTGCTCTTCAGGGTCAAGAGCATGCGTTTCCTCCAGGAGGGGTCGAACCAGCTCCCCAAGCGCATATCATTGCTGATGAAGATGGAGTGCACCTCGATGCGGCTGTCCCGTTTCTGGAGGAGGTACTTGAGCTCCAAGTCCTGCAGGTCCGTCTCCAGCCCCAGGTAGTGCTCCAGTGAGTCGGCCACTTGGGGGCGGCAGAAGCCCTGGGTGAGCACGTAGCCGTGGTTGCAGGTCCCGCAGCGGGTGCTGTTGTCCTCGGCACAGCTGGCACAGGCTGGCCCCTCGCCCAAGGCACACGGTATGGACCCCTGGCAGGACGGCTGCTCAGAGGGACATGTGCAGCTGTGGCTTTCTTCCAGGAAGGTCCCAGGCACAGTGGTCTCGCTGCAGTACAGGAGTGACTGTGCACGGCTCCACCAGTAAGGGAGGGACCTAGTGGAGAAGAGACACGGGAGGAGAGATGCTTACATGGCATCTTTTGGGGCATGATCGGAGGAATTTCCCTAGGGATGGAAGAGCTGCCCATCTTGTGTTCAGTTTTCTGCACTGCCTGTGACACTCCATGAATAAAGCCCCATTTTCCACCTCTAGGCTTAGACTCAACCTCTCAGAGTCACATCCCAGGGTGGCACGGCTGCTTCTGCTGCCTGCTCACCCCTAGGCGTCCCTCCAGCAGGGCAGGGCCTCTTACAGCCCCAGCCTTAGGTAGGTGGGCTCTGGGTGTGAGCCTCCCTCAGGGCTCTGAGCAGTGTCCCCAGCGTGGGATAGGGATGCTGTCGTACCCTACCTCTCCTTGGGCAGCTTGAAGCGAGGTTGCCGGTGGCAGCGTTTGCTGAGGTTGAAGAGCCGCCGGATGAGCCGGTGGGTTTTCCTAGAGAGCAGTTTCAGGCTGGTGCCCAGCTGCTGGTAGCGATGCTGAACATCCAGGTCCATGGCCCAGAAGTGGGAGATGGCTGTCCTGTTCAGGAAACGATCCCCAGGGAGCCTCTTCACCAGGGCCTGAAACTCCTCTATGCCACAAGAGAGATGGTGTCAGCAGACCCATGGGAGCAAGTGGCAAAGGTAGGGCTGGAGGCAACCCCCCTCCACCCAAACTCGGATCTTCACAGTGTGACGACCACTCTGGATCCTTCCCTAGAGCCCCACCACCCAGCCTGGACTGGTCCCAGAGGAGGAATTGCAGGGAAGGAGATGCTTTGTGGGGTGTCCTCAGCCTCACCTGACTCCTCGAACTGGCTGTGGTGGCTCTCCCAGGCTCTCCGGAGCTGGGCCAAGCTGCTCTCCAGTGCCTGGATGTCAGCCTCGGGGCAGTTGCAGCGGGGGAATGCAGGCTGGCACTGGCAACGGCAGTCGCTCTGGTGGCACACCAGCTCCCCGGCTGAGCTGCAGGCGATGTAGCTGAGGGCAGCTGCCACAAACCTCTCCCGCAGGTAAGAAGGGAGCACCGTCTGCAGCCCTGTGAGCAGGAAGAGCCCCAAGAGCATCAGGGCACATGTTGTGGAGCCCCTCGAAATCATTGTCCGGGTGAGGAGGGAGTGAGCCTTCCCACTCCCCAGGCTCCCACCCTTACATGATTATCATATCAATTTGCTGTGGAGCCGCTTGTCTGGGCTGTGCATCGATCTTGGCTCCTCTTGGCAGACAAGCAACAACCTCATCCTACACAGCTTTGATTATTTTCATCCCCTCTCCTCCCCAGCTCCTAAATTAAAAGCAGGATCTTGAGCCAACATCCTCCCCTGCGGCCCCCTGTGCACCCGCAACCATCCCACAGTGGCACTTGTCCATCATCACGTCCCCACCAGCCCAGCCCTACCTTGGAGCTGCACTTTGTTCTCAGGGCTCTGCACCAGGACGGAGCTCACTGAGTCCAGGTTGTCATAGTTGCTACAGCCAAGTGGCCCCGTCCGTGTTTCAGTCACCTAAGGGGAGACCCACAGGTGGTCAGGGACGCGGGAGGGGACCCAGAGCACGTGCCCCCCCGCTGAAAGCACTGCAGATAATCCCTGGTGGACTTGCCATGCCCCACTCCTCAGAGCAAGCTTGGAGAGGAGGATTAACTGCCTGCTAATTGGCTTGCTGACAGGTGGCAGCCCTGCCTGCAGCCCTCTGAAAAATGTGCCTTCATTAGCGTGCCCAATTTCCCATAAATAACACAAATGTGCTAACTTTGCCTGCTCTCCCCCTCTGCCTGGTGAGGTGCTGCTGTAGGGGCCGCTGTTGAGACCCAGTGCCGCTGTCTCCCGGCGCTGCTCTCTCCCTTGCACCCTCGCTTACCTTGATGGCGGCGGTGGCGATCTGGATGTGGTGGAGCCGGCGCAGTGTGCTCTCCCGGTCAATGAAGTAGGACGCTGCCAGCTGGTGCAGGGTCTCCAGTGAGACCCCCGAGCTGTTCCCGGCCACCCCGGTGGGCTCTGCCCTGCGGCTCAGCTTGCGCTTGTCCACAAAAATGGTCAGGGACTCCTCTCCTGGGGAGGACATGCAGTGCTTTGGGGGCTGCTGCCTCCCCCATTCCCCTTCTTGGCCATATTTCTCCTATAGTGCTTATTTTCCCACCCTCTCTCATATGCACGCTGCCTTGTGCAAGGGAAGTGAGCGGGCAGGAAGCACCCACCAGCACTCACCTCCTAGTGTGGCGGCGAGCAGGAAGTGTGTCCCATACTTTCTGATGAGGCTGTCGGTGATCTGCTGAGCGCTGGGTCGGCGTCCCAGCAGGCGGATATTGCGGATGAATTCGGGGGCCAGCGGAAGCGGCAGGCTGAAGAAGTCTTTCCTCTCCAAGGCCAAATTATTCACCTTCCAACGAGCAAACTCTCTGTGGGACAAATATGGCAGTGGAGAGGGGGTTCGAAGCAGGTCCAGCTGTGCCCTCCACTGTTCACAGCTTCCGACTTGGGGCAGGGAGGACCACCCCAACCTCCCCATTGCTGCAGCAGAGGTAAAGGACCTGTTGGGCTCACCAGCTATAGATCCAGCCAGCACAAAAGCAACATCCCTCCCTAAGCCATCAATGGAGATAATGAACTACAAGCAGCGGAGATACCTAATACTGATTAATTAGGTTCCTCTGACAGGCATTAATCAGAGCCCTGGGCAAGGCCAGAGCCTTTTCCAGCCTCCTGGGCTGCCTGGGCTTTGTCCATCCTCCATCTTCATGCCAATGGGTCTGGGTGAAAATCTGACATCTGGGGCTTCCATAGTTGTAAGTCTTAGCACCATTCTGTAGCAAGCTGGAGGCACTGGGATGTGGTGGGGCTGGTGGTGGGTCCCCTCGTAGCCCTAGATGCTGTGAATGTGCCCCACGGGGGAGCTGCCAGCCTGCCACTGCCTGGAACAACCAACAGCCCATAAACAACCAGAGACTGATTTCAGCCTAATCTGTGGCATTTTGCTCTAATTAAAACCAGGCATTGGCTTCAGACAGTTTAATTAAGGGCTGGTTGGGAAAGGAGGGAGAGGGAGGAGTGCATGGCTGCAAAGGGAGGGGCTTGGTGGGTGCTGTGTTGTCTTGCATCATGGTTTTTGGGCCCACAAAATAGGATGTTAGGGCCAGGAGTGGAGCAGAGGCAGGATCCTGCTCTTCCCTTTGCATGCACGGTCCCTGGGTGCTGGGTGGCCAGGATCCCTGCACCAGTTCCCCCCATCCCATAGGCAAAGCAAGCCCTGTAGGCTGCTAGCTGGTTCTTTGCTCAGAAGAGGTGCAAGCCAGCTGCTGTACTTCCAGCTGCTTTTTCCCATCCCACCACCATCACCAGCAGCATCCCTGGAGGACGTGGGTCCTTCAGCATGGTAGTGTCTGTGCGTAGGAAAGTGGCAAGGAGGGGAGAGGAGCTCTCTGGGGGTGCTGGGCTGCATAACAAGGCTGGCATCCTGGCATTTACGTCAGCTCCCCTGGGAGGGAGCGGCTGGGCTTTGCTCCACTGCTGGAAACCCCCAGGGATGGGCACCAGTGAGCAGAGGAAAGGAAGAGGGCTCATTAGCAGAAGGTGACAATTATCACCCAGAAGTGGTGGAGTGGGTTTCCCATGCTGGCTGTCATGGGGTGGCCCTTTACCGGAGCCAGTGGACCCTGCTTTTGCTGTCTCTAGTGGCAAGAACCCCCCCCCCCCAGCATTGGCCCCTATGGATGCGGCATCCCACTGCCACAATTTATGGGATGACAGCACTGGGAACATGCCAGGGAGTCCAGTCAAGGTGACTTTTTGTGAGCCTTAGCAACATCCCAGCCCCAAATGGCTGGCAGTCCAGGCAGGCTCACTAATTTAGCATGAAATGTGTGCATGCAGAAGTACAAAGGAGCATCCCTCCATGCCTCTCACCACAAGGGTTGATCCCATCTCAACCAAATCCCTCCCAGCTTGGGCAAATCTTGCCTGGAGCCAATCCCAGCCATGCCATGAGCATCTTGTGGGGCTGCTGTTATATTCCCTGGGAAAGCAGCACGTCATGTGCACCCATCTGCTGACTCTCCTGATGGGCAGCTTCCTCTCAGACACAGGGATTAATCAACACTTGTGTGGATTAAAGCAGGTGTGTCTCCACTCTGCTGTACCCACCACAGCCCTCCCACACCACAGCTGTCTCCTGAGGTGCCCATGGCCTCTCACCTGTAGATCCTGTACCTGGTGGTGAAACCCTGCCGGTAGCGCTCCATGAAATCCACGTAATCCTGGGCTCGGTAGAAGGGTCCCCGGTCAGTGAGGAGCCAGTCGAGGGGTGCCCGGCCGGAGGAAGAGGAGGATGATGACGAGGAGGAAGGGGTTGCCGGGGCAGCATGCTGCTGGGGCACTGTACCACCCGCCCCGCCGGCCGCCCCCCAGCGGCAGCACGTGCTCAGGGCCAGGAGGGCCAGCGGCCACGGGAGCATCGGCGGGGGGCCGTCAGCGCGTGGGAGCTCCTGCCGCCCCATCCTGCTGCTGCCCGGCTGGCCTCTTCATTCTCTCACCCCGCAGCAATCCTCTGGGACAGCCCTGCCCTGCAACGGCACCGTGGGAAGCCCGTGAGGCGCAGCACTGGGTGAGATGAGAGGTGCTGACCACTGCTTGAGTTAAACTACATCCTGGCTAGTGGCTCTTTGAGGCATTTCTGGCTTTCCCTCAGCTGTGCGTCAGCCCCGTGACCCAAACTTGCTGCTAAGCAGTGCCCATGTGGTGGGACGGTGCCCTGCCTCTGTGCCCTGCGCTTTGGGGATGCCTGTCATGAGCACATGTAGCTCATTTTAGCGGGGCTAAAAAACGAAAAGCATGGGGAACTGGACAAAAAGAGTCTCTCCAGGTATGGGTTGAGCTACATGGGCCTGATGTTAGGCTTTCCTTTGCCTCCTGCCAGTGGCTGGAGGGATGGACGGATATCTACCTCAAGGCTGGCTGGGCTAATCACGGTGATGTTTTGACTACAGTTGGTGTGTATCTCAAGCCAAGATCTTTCTGCTCTCATAAAGCAGGGTGCAGTATCTGCAGGAGTAAAGATGGAGCTTCTGGCCCCAGGGCCTGAGCCTGAATTTGCAGGTGAAAGTGGGAGACAGGAAGCTGCAAGGTCCAGCAGAACCGGGGTGAGACAAGGTGTCTAGCTGTGCAGCAAGAGCTGTTTGAGTAAAAATAAGGACCCCATCATGCAGTGCATCCAGGGGAGGTAATTTTTATTCTAGGTAGGTGACCAACTGGGGACCAGAGCTCAACTGCTCATCCCTGCTGAGCAAACACCAGCCCTGTGTTATCCCGGATGGGGCTTTGCCGTATGAATCATCAGGCTTTGACATGTACTATTATTTTAATTTTTTTTCCCTCTCTCTTATTTTTAAACTCTTACGAGTGCCCTTTGATTATGCTTTCTCAGCTTCTCACTCAGCCCGCAAGGCTGGGGCCCTGTTAATTATAAACAGAAGCTGAGATTTTCACATTACCAGATTGGGGATGCCGGGGCAGCAGGGTGGGCAAGGGAAGGCAGGAGCAGCAGGCAGGGCTTTTCTGTCTCCTCTGTGCTATCTTTCCACATGTCACCCTGGTTTCTCCCAACTTTGCAGGCAGCCACACGACACCCCAGTCATTGCCTCCTGCTCCTGGCATGTGGAGTCTCCCCTCCAAATCCTGGCCCAAAGGAACAGCCCCCGTGCTGAGGTGGGCAGGGGAACTGGCTATGTGAGAGTGGTTTCCTCTCTCTATGCCTTGAATGTTGGAGGGGGCATCTGTTCCCCCTGAAATAT
Organism: Psittacula echo; assembly: GCF_963264785.1. Lineage (NCBI taxonomy): Eukaryota > Metazoa > Chordata > Aves > Psittaciformes > Psittacidae > Psittacula > Psittacula echo. The sequence goes on from NC_137740.1 coordinate 23,669,797, forward strand.
GTCAGGACTTGATGCTGGCTGCTCACAAAGCTGCTCGTGTGCTGCCACGTGTGGGTGATGGCTGAGCAGCTGAGGCACTTTGGCTGCTCTGCCTTCCTGCTTGCTTCCCTGCCTGCAACCAAAGCCGGGCTGGGGGAAGCAGGCACTGGGATGGAGCGGCTGCCTGAAGCAGGCAAGCACCTTGCTCTCCTCCCCAGGAATATCTGCAGATGCAATTAAAATTGAGGTGGCCTGGGGACCAAAGGAGCCTGCAAGGCTCAGGAGTAAACCCTCTTGTCCCCCTGCTGCCCTGCAGCCATGGGTCCTGCCGCTGCACTCTATGGGATGATCTGGGGAGTGGGGACAAGCTGCCCAGGAGGGCATGGCAGGATCCATGGTCCAGCAGCAAACTCTATGGATTATTTAGATGCCAATCATGGGCTAAACGCTCTGTGACTTGGTACCTCTCCCATATAGCAGGGAGGAAAGCAGCACTCTGGTTCTCGGCTGAGAAGCAGAGGTGAAAGCAGTCTTTGAAGAGCATCTTTCTAAACACTGCTCATGGAAACATGCTGCTTGTAGCATTAAATATGGCTGTGCCAGCAAAACACCTTGCTGAAATAGCTGGTGTGCTAGGTAGCCTGCCTGTTGCACCATGAACAGCATCTCATCCCCTGTTGTTGTCTGTGGCTCCTGACCACCTCCAGCCAAGGTGGGGCTGGGCTGGCCCAATCTCTCTCCACCAAGGTCTGTACAGCCAAGGGGATGATTTTCCACGAGTGTGATGGGAAACTGGGCTCATTCCTCACCATTTCACACCACTACAGGCTGGTGTGGATGGTCTTGTGTCAGTCATCCTGCTGCCTTCTCTGAGGCTTTCCTGGTGTAAATCAGGAGGATGTGGGAGCATCCTTCCTATGCTTCAAAGCACACAGGGGATATTCTTGAGGGACCAGGTAGAGCACTGTCTCTTCCAGCAAACCATCCTGGGTGCTAACAGCTTCCCACCAGCACTTACCAGCCATGGCAGTCACCCCCAAGTGTCTTCCCCAAGAGAGGCTTCCTGTGCTGACCTTCCCTTCAAAACCCTCTCTCCTCACCCAGCACTGCAGCTCAAGGCAGCAGACCTGGATGATCATTATGGGGACAGATATTAAGGATGGAGCCATCTTGGGTCACCCCTTCCCTTAGGCTGTGGTCCCCAGACCAGCTAGAAACCATTTCAGCTTGCTCTGATGCCTTCCTTGGGGAGCTTGTTCTGAGATTCAAGGCTGAACATGGAATGTTTCATTGTGGCCTCCTCATGTTTTACTGCAGAGCAATAAAAATAGTCAGAATTGGGTATTTTCAGCACTTGACTGGTGCAAGCTGGTGCAGATCCAATGAAGGTCCCCTCCTGGTGAGCAGAGTCACTTAAAACAGCCAAGTTTCCAGCCTTGCTAAATGAGCTCTTATTTACACCTATCTCTTATTTACACCATGAGTGCTGACAACTCTGAGGCAGCTCCTGCTTGGGGACAGGTGCTGACGCACATGAGCATCCTTCCCAACAGGGACTTGAAGCTCCAGGTCAGGCAGGAACAGGGAAGCCACAGTGGGCAGGAGAGCCTGCGTGGGGGCTGTGCAGAGTTACACAGCAAGCTTATACCTGAGTATCAGCTTCCCTGTATCATCGTTACTTGGGCTAATTTATTTGCTTTTATCTATCACAAGTTAAACAAAATAAGTACATGCAGAAATTGCTATAGCTCCATATAGTCCCATGTTCACACAGCCGGAGGGGGCTGCTGCTCTGCAGGGTCAGGGGCAATGCTTATCAGGGTGCACCTCTGCCTGCTCACACCAGCATCCTCCTGGGATGCTGGGAAGAGCAAAGCTCTTTGGAAATGAGTAACCCCCTCGACCTTACTACTGAAGCTGGAAATAACTTTCTAATCACTTTTGCTTGATCCAGAAGAATGAAGGTTTGATGAGAAGCATCTGACTACTTATTTTTTATTTTTTTTATTTTTTTTTCTAGGGTTTTGCATCACAAAAGTTGGAAAACTTCCAGCTTGTTAATTTTTCTTTCTCTCCTCCCTCTTCTATAAAAAGAGTGCCAATGCAAATATTTTGGCAAACTGTCCCAAGACCACAACATCCTTCGCCAAGTATTCCTGATCTTACTGCAAGCCCTCTGTGTCCCTGTTGCCTGCAGCAGAACACCCCAATGTCCCTCCAGTGATGGCCAATGCATAGCCCAGGCTGTGATGTGTCACGTGCTGCAACTTAAAAATAGCTTGTTGCAACTTCTAGAGGTACCCTTGAGATGGCAATGGGATTGCTTCTGCGGTGGGTGTCCTCATCCAAAACGGCTCAAGAGAGACCAAGACAGAATGGTGTGAGGTTTGGATGAGGATGCTCAAGTGCTCAGGTGAGGTGCAAAAGCCTTTCTCTACTATCCTTGAATCTAGCAGCAACAGCAGCGATGTCCTGCAGAGTTATGCTGGGGTCCTGCCTGCTTCCATGCCGACGGCATCTTCAGAGCCACACGCTCCACCACTAATCAGGCTGAGTTCGATAATTAAGATGTTAGCTAATTATCAGGGACATTAACATTGATTTCTGCCCTTTCATGCAGCAGGAGCGGATCTAGAGACACATAAACATGTGCTGGGGAGAGCTGTGGTGGTATTTGCTGGTGCTGTGGGGAAGAAAGGGACTCCAGACAGGTTCTGGCACTATACCCTATAAATGCCGAGCTGAAGACTGGAGCAAAAGCAGCATCTGATGTCTGTGCCAAGTGGAGCGGTACTTATTGGTGGCAGAGCTGTGGGACGTGCCCAGCCGTGGGACTGGTCCCTAGGGCACAGCAGGAGCAAAGGTGCATCCGTGTGGGAGCTGAGAGCCATGAGGATGGGTCTCAAGCTCCCTGGGGATGCCTTTTAGTGGGAAAGAATGTCAAACTTGGTGACTGAGTCACCTTCTCATTAAACATGGGAAAGCTTTATCAAATTAAGGCCACTTAAAAAGAGTCTGGGCAGAGGCTAAGTGCAGTTTAGATTCTGAAGTGGATTGACTCAGCTCAGTCGTGCCTATACGTATTCACGCAGGCACTCTGGCACCTCTTGCTCTGCCGCTTGCACCCCCAGGACAGACAATCCCAAAGGATGCTCAGCTCAGTGCTCTGAAGCCACCAACCTTACCTGGGGCTACAGAGGACCTGCTCCCTTGCACCCAGCCCTGCCCATGCCGCTGCCTCCTCTGTCCCCCAGCTCTGTTGTGGTTTTCAAGGATCTGCAGCCGCCGGGCTCGCATCCGCACGCTCCGCTCCCAAGGAAGCGCCAGGGCCTCATTGATCTGCCGAGGTAATTAAGAGAGCGAGCCAGGCACCGCCGGAGCGACAGCAGCACAGTAATCGCTGGCAAAGTGGGCACGGCGGGGGTGCTGTCAGCAGCCTGGCACCCAGCCCGCGGAGACGCAGCTCCAGGCAGCGAGCATGGGGACAGCCACCTCAGAGCCTTCTATCCCTGCCTGAGCAGCAATCTTGCCGATCAGTATGGTGGCTGTGAACCAATTCTCACTAGGCTTCTGCTAACCACCCTTTGTAGCCCATTCTGTTGCTATTGCTAAGTGACTTTAAATCACTGCCTTTCCCCCAGCTCATGAGACTGGTTTAAAAACCTGCAAGACTTGACAACTCGGGTTCCTTTTATTAGCTTTTCTTCACATCCGTAAGAGCAAGGCACTTGAGGACGAGAGTAAAGGAAAATAGTAGAAAATCCCAGGACTCTGGGAGCTAAGGATTTGCATAAGACATCAAATGAGATGAAGCCTGGGCTGCCATCAGGGGAGATGGCAGCTCCATGCATCGTGTCACACCAGCACCATGTGTTCTGCCCTCTGGCTTTGCTCACCCGAGACTTTCGCACCTACGGGCAAAAAGCTTCTTAAAAGAGCAATGTGCAAAATACAAGTCCTCCCAGCACGGTGATGGCAGCAGTAGCTCTGGCTTCCCCTGCCTTGTGCTGAGCTCTCAGCCTGAAGCATCCTAGCAGATGGGTCTCTGGGGCTGGGCAAGAGCATCCCTGCACATGAAAGCTGTGGGAGAGTATTCCTGCAGCCCCCTCCCCAGAGAAGATGACTCCTTATCTCGTGATGGACCCTGCAAGCCAAGTATCAGCCTCCCGCAGGAGCTAGATGAAGGCAGTGCAAGGTGATCACCGCTCTCTTCCATCCCTCACTTGCTTTCACACAGGTGGCAAATGTCACTGGTGGGCAGTGATGCGCAGCAGTAGCTCAGCATTAGCAGTCCAGGGTAAAAAGGATAGTGGGTGGCTGGTGCTCGGCAGAGAGGGAGAAGAGACCTGGGTTGTCAGAGTGGAGCCACTCACCTCCCCAGCTCCTCACTGCTCCCCAGGTCTCGAAACTGTCCCTGGATGCACCAAAGCCAGCTCTGCCTGGAAGAAGTGTAGGGACCTCCTTGCAACATCTCCGGGGCTGGTAGCGACCCTCCTGGTTGCTGACAAAGGGGGGACACTGACATCTGCCGGCAGGTCCCTCTCCGACCAGCAGCAGCACCCCGGCTCACCCTGCCTGGCCCCGAACCGCAGCAGGGGCAGCTGCCCTGCTCCAGGGCAGGCTATGAGGGCGGCTGCCCAGGGGTCCGCTAAGAAGGGGCAGGACAGGATGGACATCACTGTGCTCAGATCTGGTGCTCCCCAGCCCGGTGCTTTGAAGATCCAGAGTTTTGTTTCCTACTGAAACAAATTCATGTTTAGAGAACGGAGCTCAACCCCGCAGCCAGGGACTCCGCTCTCCTGGAGCTGCCGGCCCAGGCACCGCTCTGGGAACCGCACGCAGCGCTCAAGGCGAGCAAGCATCTTCTGAAAGGTGCCTGCTCCCGCCTCGCTCTCCTGCGAGAGAGCCCAGCGTCGCGGCGCTGGGGCCGTAACGCTCCTGCACGGCGCTGGCTCAGTGCGTGCCCCGCAGGGGAGATGCGGGCAGCACTTGAGGGGGCATTGCCGCCGGTCTCGCGGCTCCGGGACGCCTCACGTCGGCATCATCCTCGGAGCAGGGTACGCTGCACGAGCGGTAGGAGGTTTCCAGGCAGCCTGGGCACCTTGTTTACCGGTCGCAGCCCCCGGGACCTGCTGGGACGCGCACCGCGATGACTCCCGCCAGGGAAGACTCGTTGCCTTCCTCTACACCTCTCTGCGAAGCGATCCCGAAGCACGGAGGCAACTTGACCAAGGTCACCGAGAGAGCCGGCAGCGGCAGAGCGGCGTCTCCACAGATGCGCACGGCGGTACCCGGGATCTCCGCCGTACGCGGTCGCGGCTCTCCCTCTCTGCTCCTTCTCCTTCCTCTTCCCACAAGCCATCGCAGCCACCGGCGGGGTCCCCACGCCTGCTCACCCCCTTCCCCGACCCTGCAAGACTTACCCCAAGCTCCGGCTCAGCACCGGCGGAGCACCGGCCGCCGCTCCATCCCGTCCCGTCCAGCCGCCCTGCACTTCAGCAGTCCCGGGCCCTGCCTCGCCACCGCCTCCCGGCCGCCCCACAGCGCCCCATCGCCGGAGAAGCAGGCGGCCCCCAGCGGCCCCGACAGCATCCCACGACCGCGCTCCCGGTCCCGCGCCAGGTCCCGCCGCGCTCCGCGGGCGCCGCCGCCGCCACCAGATAATATATGCAGGGGCGGCAGCCAATAAAAGGCGCCGCCGGCCTCCCCGCGCCATCTCATTGGCGGTGCCGCGCTCGGCGCGGGGCGGGGCAGGGCGGTGCGGCGGGGGACACGCGTGGAGCGGTCCCAGCCCGCCCCGCCGCGGGGGTCTCCGATCCACGCCGGCCCTTCCTGCCCTCCTTCCCGGCCCCAGAGCTGCGCGTCCCGGCAGAAGGGCCACGTGGGCCTCCCTGCGGTGCCCGGTAGAGGTTGCAGCCTCGAGGCCCCGGCAGGGCGCTGGCGTCGTCTGGACTTTAAAGGAGTCGTGATTGTGCCAAATTACCCCATCAATACCGGTAAATGATTCACGAGGTTCGGGATGTGGACGTCGTGCATTGGAGCAGTCAGCAGGAGGACGTGGTTGGTGGCGCCGGATTTACCGTTCTCTGCTGGTTTTAAATGTTTTATTTATCTGTATGTATTATTCACGCCTCCTGCCAAGCCCGTTGTTTGCTCCTCTTTGTGCAGTGTTAGATGTTACAGGGGCATTGCTCTTGGAGACGCTCCTGTTTCCAAAAGTCACCAAGGATCTTCTTGGTGACACCTTGTAAGTGTTGGCACCTTTTCTTTCAGGGAAAAGGAATCCTCCTTTTAATGAGTTTGTATCCCCTGGTGAGAGAAGAGCAAGGAAAGGGCCTGGTGGAGACCCTCAAAGGGATTTCCCTGTGCCCCTTCTAGGGCCACGTCCTGTCCTACAAAGCACTGCTGCTCGTTTTTCCTGATTTTTCCTGTTTATTCTGATTGATTCTGCTGGCAGCTGCAGTCAGTTGGTGCTGGAGAGGAACTGCGCTGCTGAAACACACCCTGCTACAACCTCACTGGTTTATGCTGCTTTTGGTGCTTGGCTGTTTTTGTTAAAGAGGCTGGTATTGGATATGAGAAATTTCTGGTGAGAATAGTTTTTCCTTCCCAAAATGCAGTGGATAACTGAGAGGGTTATTATAAACCAGAAATGAGTCTGGGGAAAAGCATCTCTACTTGATGTGTTTAGGGTACAGGCTCCCCTCATGATGCCCATACTAGGACATGTTAAGCTTCACGTTGGCATGAATGAGGGAGGAGAAATTTGGGAAATTCCCTGTGGCTTCTGCAAGGTGGGGAGGAAGCTCTGAAAAAGAAGACTTTTTTTTTTGCAATTTTACAAAAAAAAAAAAAAAAAAAAAAAAATATTGCAAGATTTTTTTTTAAGTAATGTCTGCTTGCTGTGCGTGGTTTCCTTTGGAGACACCAGGCAGGATGGAGCCATGTCCTGCACAAGGAGCTGGTGGGGTGGGAGCTCCACTTCTAGGGCAGCGCTGCCTTTACACCCCTCTGCTCTAAGGGTGTCAGACGGCAGGAGCCAGCCTCCAAGGGTGAAAACCAAACTGGCACGGCTGTGTGTGCCTGTCGGGCTGGGCCTGGGCTTTTCATCTGACATTGGGAGAGGAGAACATTTAATACTGACATTTTGGCTGCAGAACCGCAGGTGTCTACAGGAAGGGTTGGTGGTTGGGTAAGCTGTTGATGCTGCTCTGAGCTCACTTAAAGAGAGTGAACATAAAAAGCACCCAGTGCAAAAAGAACCAGCAGCTTTGAGTTGGCCCTTACACTCCAATTTATCTCCCCACCCCCCCCACCCCCCCCATACACAGGTTTGGGGGCTTTGGAAGTCCGTCACTTCTCCTGGGATTTTGGAGGTTGGTGACTTGTCCTGGGGCTTTTAGGTCTGTGACTTCTCGTGGGATTTTGGACGTTCATGACTTCGGAGGTCTGTGATTTCTCCGGGGTGGGTACTTGTGAGTTACTCTCAGTGCAGAAGGCGGCAAAGGTAGGGTTGGGCCGGGCGGCACCGGCACCTCTCCCGCCACCGCATCGCTCTGCAGCCCGCACGGTTTTCCATGGCTGGGGCAAAAGACTGTAGAAGCGGAGGAAGGGGGAGGCGCGGGGCCGGGGAAACCGAGCTGAGCCGTGGCGTGCCGAGCCGCACGGGGAGGTGCCGGGCCCCGCGTCCCCGCCCCTCGTCGCCGCCGCCGCCGCCCGCCCGCCCGCCCGCCCGCCAGGCGCTGTGAGAGCGGCGCGGGGCTCCAAGATGGCTTTGGCCGGGCTGTGCTCCCTGCTCGCCGGCTGCTGCCTGGCTGCGGGCAGCGGCCCCGCTGAGGCGGCGGCGGAGGCGGCGGCCAAAGAGCTGGAGTGCAAGCTCAAGAGCATCACGGTCTCGGCGCTGCCCTTCTTGCGGGAGAACGACCTCAGCATCATGCACGGCCCGTCGGCCGCCGAGCCTAAGCTGCTGTTCTCCGTACGCAACGACTTCCCTGGCGAGATGGTGGTGGTGGATGACCTGGAGAACACGGAGCTGCCTTACTTCGTGCTGGGTGAGCCTGCGGGCAGCGCCGGTGCGCGGCGGGTCACCTCCCCTCCCGGCGGCGGGCCCCGACCATCCCCGGCTGCGGGGCTCCTCCCTGCGGCACCGGCGTGCGGGTCCCCTGCGGCTTCTCAGCCCCGGTGCCAGTTCACCTTGCTGCAGCATCTCGGCCCTGGCCCTGGCCGTGGCACCCGCTGCCGTGCTGCAGCATCTGGGCCCGGGTGCCTGTTCACCCTGCTGCAGCATTTGAACCCTGGCTGCAGCACTGGGCTGGATGCCATGGAGATGCTGCAGGCCTGGGGTGCTCGGTGCATCCCCAGGTTGTCATCTGCAGAGCTTGTCCCCAGCTGAGTGCATGGCCACTGGTGGCTTGTGCTGGCAAGAGGCCCACAGTCTGCTTCCAGCGTGCCTGCCTGGAGGTAAGGGTTTCTGCTTTGTCTGCCCCTGAGCAGACAAAAGTCACTTTTCCTTCAGCCTGGTGGAAAAACACTCCAGTGCCCAGCATTTCCCGTCCTACCTGCGTATGCTGACTTCAGTGTTTCTGCTCCCAGGTTTAGGCTTTGGCCTGCTCATATGGTCCAGGTGGTTCCCACCTCCTTTAGCCAGACCTCTGCATTTCACCCACTGCCTGAGGCTCATCTGCCCAAATTTGATGGGCTTTTTCAGTTCCCTTCCACAAAAAAACCCAACAATTTGCTCCATTGTTTATGCTGGGATCTGAGCAAGGCCTCTGCCACTTGTGAGCAGGGATCTTCCCTGCCGCCTGGAACAAGTCACTGAGATTTTTAATTTTAGTGACATTGGTACAGAATACCAGTTTCCTACCACTGCCTGCGCGTAACCTCCTGCCCTGGGCAGATGCCACTGTTACTTTCCTAGCAGCCCCTCAGTGGCTGTGAACACCTCCTGCAAGCCTTGTCCATTTGCTGCAGCTCTTGCAGTACCTTGGGTGCCATTTGCAGTTTCTAAAATACCACCCTCGCTGGCACAAAAATGAGGCACTAGTGTGTTGCTGTGTGTGACATTGCTCCTCTGTGCCACCCTTGTATGCAAGCAAAGTATAGCAGTGACCCTAACCTGGTGGGTTGAGTCTTCTCCCCAGCACTTTGTCACCTTCATTCATCTGTGTGCAAGAAAGCCCCCGATCCTGGGTGTTTTGTGGGCTTTAGGCAGTGCTCACTGCTGCATGGGCATCCCCCTTTTCCCATGGGAAAGACAGAGGCAGGTGTGTGGCTTTTGATGCTATAGGTGGGGAGGTAATGTCGGAATACCCTGGGCTGGTTCGCACGAGGCTGGGAGCTGTGTGGGGAGGGGGCAGCAGGCTGTGTGGCCCCCTTGTCTCCTGGTCCAAGCCCCGTGCTGCGGGTTGCTGCGGCGGAGGCCGGAGAGCGTTGCTGTGGCAACAGGGTGGCAGTGCTGCAGATGCAGGGGGACTCGCAGGCATGGCCGCCAGCCTCACGCCACATTGATGCTCAAAGGCAATGTAAGTGCATGTTCTCCTAGCCGCCTTGGGCCTGCTCCCATCCCTGGTAGGCCCTGGGATGCTGCCAGTGAGGAGCATCTGGTTAGGGATGTGTGGCTGTGATCTGATGGGGGTCCCTGTGCATAGCCCCTGGCTGGTACTGCAGGGATTTTCCCCAGGATTTTTCAAATCCATGAAGTGTAATATGCTGGGCAGTGCAAGAAAAGACCCGCCTGCACGGACAGTCCCTGCTGCACCCAGGACTTAAACTGATGATGCTGGGCAGGTGGCTGCTTTTGCCTCCATCTCTTACCACCACCAGGCAAGCACAAGGATGGCTGGTCCTGTGCCAGTGCACCCTGATGTGCCTGTGGTGGCCACCTGGGACATTGGTCCCCAAAATCCTGTGGGTGCATGGGGCTGTGCTGGCCCTGGCGCTGAAGGGTTTGGCCTGTGGAGACACAGAGGTGATCCTAGTAAAATTTTTCCCACCTGGGATGCTGGGGCTTGGAGCTGGGCTGGCAGGAGGAGGCACCTTGTGGGCCCCTTGTTTGCCAGGGTTTTGGCTTGGTGACTCCTAGGAAATACCTCCCTCCCTTCTGTGAGAGAAGGGCTTGCTTGGAAGCTGACCTGGCAACTTTGCCATGTGTGGGTATTATTATTGCTGTTGTTGTTGTTTTCATTCTTTGCCATGTGTGGGTGTTGTTGATTTTATTACTCTCCTGGGCATTGCTTTTGCATGGCAGAAGCCCTGGACTGCATAGAAGTCTTGCAAGCATGCTATACTCAGTGAGGACATGGCCATGTCAGGTTGAACTGGTGTCAGTGACTGTGTTTCCCCAGGCCCTTGTGCCTGGGTTGGAAAGTGTGTTTGAGCATTATTCCAAGAACCTGGGTTCACACGGTGCTGATTGCACCACCTCTGTCAATACCCAGATCCATTAATTGTGCCCACCTTGTTGAGTCTGAATGTGTAATAGTGTATCAGAGTGGTGGATAATCCGCACACCCGTGTCTGTGCCTCTGACCCTGGAGTTGGGCAGCTGCTCCTCCTCTCAGTGGCTTTTGGTCCCAAGGCCTGTGTACAGGGAAGGGGCTCACGGGTGGAGGGGAGCTGACCCACTGGTCGACAGGAGCTTGGACCAGACCCCAGAGCAGTCCCTCCAGGCCAGGGAAGGCCTGGGTTTAGGCTGGGAGCACCATGAAGGGTAGGTGGCAATGCACAGGTGCTCCTGGCAGTGGCACCTTGGCTCTGCCACATGGGCTCTTGAGCAACTCCTTTGAGATCACTCTGTGCCTCAGTTTCCCCCAAAGGGAGTGGGAGCATGCGGGGAGGTGGCTGTGGCACTGTGGCAGGGGAAGGGGCAAGGGGAGCAGCCAGGAAAGGGTCAGGATTGGGGAGCACAGGGGTGGTTGGGTGTCATCCCCCTTTGGTCTGGCTGTCTCCTCGAAACTCCCCTAAATAATTCAAGTGGTTGCAAGCTTGGCCAACATTCACAGAGTCTGGTGTATGTGATTTCCCCTGCTTTGGCGGTACCACTCTGCTATGGTGGTCCAGCCGGACATCCTTCCGGTGTCAAGGTTTTTCCCCCAGCTAGAGATGTGCTGGGGCCTTTGGAGAGCCACATATGTTGCTTGCTAAAAATAAAGTGCCAGGGGTGTGTGTTGACCTGGGCACCCCAAAACTGGCTGTCACTTCCAACCCCGATGAATTGCTCCAGTAACATAACCAACTTAATGGTGAGTGTGGAGGTTGTGTGCATCCCCTCACTGCTGGTAGGTGATGTGTCAGGAACTCTGATGGACCCCTCCATGCCAAGCTCTGCTGGGGTTTGCCTGTGCCAGCAGGGATGATGGGGACCTGGGCGGTCTCCTGCCTGAGGGTCTGCAGGGGTTAGTGGGAATGTCACGTGGGGGACTGGCATCCATTGCCTTCATGCATTTGCTTCTGCTCAAGCTGTGGCTTGGTGGAGGGCTCAGGGGAATGCACTTGCCTTGATCTGCTGCCCACAGCTTTAGCTTTGTGTTTCTCTTTATCCAAGAGAGTGAGGCATTGCTTGCTGCTCACTTCCCGTGCACCATTCTGCTGCCAGAGGCAGTTGTGTTAGGTGCATTTGTGCTCAGCCCACCCAAACATGCAGACCCTGCAGCTGATCCCATGTTCCTCCAAAAGCAGAGGGATTTGTGTGATTATTACCCCTGGTGTGGGAGGAGGGAAGGCACTTGGACAGGGCTTTCATCTGCTTCGTAGCTCCCTTTGCTAGCAAACAGAGTGTGTTTTAATTGCACTTGCTCCTGCCTTGTGCATGTGCTGCCTCTCTGCCCGTGTTTGCTCAGGAGCAGTTCGGCACACGTGGTTCCCATGTGTATTGCCTTTCAAGCTTGTACCCATAAAAACCCACGCTGTTTTATATGCGTGTCCTCAAAGGGACTCTGACACCATCCTCCTGTTTTGCTGTGGGTTATTTTCCCACCTCCTGAATTTTTGGGAAGTGAAGAGGGTGTGGGAGCAGAGATGGGGCTGTTTGCTGGTGCGTGTGGGGCTGACTGCATTTAAAATCACCCTGTTTCATCCTGCTTTAAACCAAGGAAACCTCGATTTGAAATGATTGCCTTTCATCTCGTTTTGTGTTTGTTGCATTAGTTGTATTTTCTCCTAAAGGGAGGCAACGTCTCAGTGGTGGGTGACCATTAAGAAATGCTAATTAGCAGTTCAGTATTCCCTGTCCGCTAACCTTCACACCCCCTTCTTCCTCACTGCTTGGCTCGGCAGCATCCAACCGCATTTGATATGTCATTAACTGGGTTCACACTCCTGCGGGCTGCTAATTTTTCTGGGCCCCATCCTTCGCAGGTTATAAACTGGCAAGTGGGGTATTTATTAGCATCTTGGCTTCCCGTGGCCCCATGGGCTTGGCAGAGATCTGCGATGCAATTAAAGAAACACATGAAAGACGGTGCCTTTGACTCCTTTGCCTTCTCTGTAATGAACAAGGTAGTTGAAAAGTGAAGTCTTAAAATACCTTTTTGTGTGTAAAATCGACTTGAGGAACTAGAAAGCGCAGCTGATGGGTTGAGCCCATGCTTTCTGGGCACTGGATAGTTCGAGGTCCTGAAATACCAGATTTTTGATGTCCTCTTTCTGTTTCCTTGAGTTTGGAGGAACTGAAGGAGCTTTTCCTGCCCCACCAGTTTCCAGCCCAGCTGCCGTGCCCTGAAATGTAGGCAGCACAGCCCCTCATGCCCCAATTCCCCCATTCCCCATCACCTTCAAGGGATCCTTGGCAGCAAAGGATGGTAGAAGGTTCTTAACTTCAGTGACTTTAATAGATTATCATAAACTCAGGCCTTAATACAAGCTGTCATGATTTCAAATTATCTTACTTTTAAATTAAATAGATCCCTTTTTAAATACAAAATCAATTCTCATTTTTTAGAGGGGTGAGATTTTTCAAAGGCACCGAGGAGCTGGGCATATTTAACTGCTCTGGAATATCTCCTCAAAATATCTAATCAATTTTTTTTTTGTTAAATCCCTGCTAAGCTCTTGGCTGTGCTGGCTGATGCTCTGGCCTAGACTCCCCTGGGTTAATTACGGGATAGCATGGTGGGTTGTGGAGATATGAGACAGTTCACTGCAGTGATGTGGGCTGCTGCTAATTGGGGTGATGGGCCACCAGCATGCCTGCCCACCCTGGCTCTCCTTCCGGGCTGCACAGGGAGGCAGCGAGATGTGACACCCGTCGGCTGTCATCCTCCATCCCACATGTCTCCCCACTGCTGTGGACTGTGGGAGGTGTGTCCCCCCATCTGCCCTCAACCCCCAGCTTGTAAACATCTCCAGAGGAGGGAAACAGGAGCCAAGAGGCTGCAGGGCTGTTATCCCTCTTTTCTCCCACTTCCACATCAAGTGAGAAGTGTCCCATTGGGTTTTGGTTGGGATTGCTTGGCCCTATTTATCCCTCCTGGATCTGGGTGCTGGCTAGGGGTCCCAAAACTGGTGGCACGCAGGGCAGCTCTTTGGTCCCAGCTCTCTGTGGTAGGAAAGCGGTTCTTGGGTCTGGCTACCCGTCCCTGGCTTGACTTAATTTCCAGGGGAGGCGCTGGCACCCTGGCATCACTCCCAGAGCACCCCTTCCCCATCACGTTGCCATCTCTTGAGACTGGGGCACAGCAGGGGGCTACAATGGGGCTGGTCCCACCATGGGACCCACAGCATTGCTCCAGTGTGAACCTTGCACCTGGAAATAGGTGTAATGGTGAAATAATGGAGCAAATATTAAGAAATTCTTAAGTACCTAGAGAACAAATGAGTTAAATTATACCAGAGGAGCTCAATTGCCTTGCTTAGATTGATTGAATTGCTAAATGAGCCCGACTAATGGAATGGAGTGGATATATCGGACTTTTACTCAAGATCCTGAAATAATTTCTCTAATAAGATTGTGAGCCATTAATTGAACTTGGCTTTGATCCTGGGCACTGTCACATGCACTGAAACCCGGTGCCATGATCTATGTTCTAATGTGTCTGGCTGAGAGGGTGGCCACCGGCACCTCCCCACTGAGTGGCTTGGAGGGTGGCCAGGAAGTTCACCGGGGGGTCCCAACACAACCGCAGCTGGGCTTGTGGTCAGGAAGGGACCCCAAAACTCCCTGTCTCAGCTGCCCTCCTGCCCCTTGGCAATACCCACCCTGGCAGTGGGGTGTACTTAATTCCCCTCTGCTGCCAGCAGCTGATTGCCTGGCTGGAGTCCTAAACCCAGTTCCCATTTCTATGGGGAGAATTTGAGATGGATGCTTGGGGTTTACATCTATTGCAAATCCAGGCGTGCCACCTTCTTCCTGCATCCTCCTGGAGTGATTGCTGCTGGTGGTTGGACGTTGTCAGTAGCATCCAGAGTGCTGTGGGCTGCCTGGTCTGCCGTGTGAGATGCTTGCCACCAAGGCCTGTGGCCCTGCAGAGCTTCAGGAAAGCAGAGAAGAACCTGGCCTGGAGCACTTGGTGGGATAGGACACTCTCATCTAATAGGGTTTGAGTGCAACCTCCTGGTGGGACCATGTTCCTGCTGTTGATCTTGGCCATGCAATGGAAACCTCACCTCTCAGCATCCCTTTTCCAGCTGAATGATGGGGCCAGAGTGGATGAGGTGATCTGCTCAGGGCCACTGAAGCACTGAGAACACCCTCATGCCTGGTCACACTCCCTCCTCCAGGTGATGGAGCCCAGCACCAGCTTCAGCTCTGATCAGGGGCAGCCCTTAAAACCCAGAGGCTGGGGTGGAAAATGCTGGAGGAAACTTGGCAGCATCCCTGGGAGGATCACAGGTCCTCCATGGCCAAACTGGTGGTGACCGAGGCTCGGAAGCGAGGCACAGGGTTCACATCCCCATCCTTAGGAACACCTTGCCCCATGCTGTGTCCATTGCTGACAGTTTGCGGAGATTTTGGTGGTACGGTGGATGCAGAAGCCCTCTTGTATGTTTTTTCTTAAGAAAGGAAAAAATCCTGAGGAAAAGGGATTTTGTCTCTGGGAACCCGTTGCCACAGCAACCGCGCATCCAGCTGGCTCCAGCGGCAGCAGGGCTGAGAGGGGATCTCACTGACCCAGAAAGCAGTTGGGGGAGCGGCTGTGGGGCTGCTTGGTGTTTCAGTGGTGGGTATCCAGGTCTGGCAGCACCAGGCAGGGTGGGCAGGAGACCAGTGCTCAGCCAAGGGAGCAGTGTGGGTCCTGGCTCCCTCTTCCATCTGGTTGTGCAGATTGATGCTCCCAGCTATCTTTATTCACTCCCAGCCTTAATTTCTCAGACTGCATCCAGGCAGGGATGCTCATGCTCCTGTTCCTGCCCTGAGACCTGTCCCAGTTTTGGGGACCAGACTGCCTGTGTGGGTGCTCCTCAAGGACCCCCAAAGCTTTGCAGCATGTGTTGCCCTCCTGGAGTTGTCTGTGATCCCAGTGGTTGAAGAGACCCTTTGGCAGCCACACACCTCCCTGATGCTGCTATCTCACCTCTACCCTTCTCTTCCCATGCTGGTGGTGTTTGCTCCTGGGCTGCATCCCATTCCCTACCAACACAACAATCCTATTCTATTCTATTCTATTCTAGTCTATATTATATTTTCTTTTTGAGTGCTTGCATAGCCACCTAATGGAGGCTCTGAACTCATCTGTCTTGGAGTCCTGCTGCAGAGTGGTCCTTCATATGAAGGAATTTTTGCCTGGCAGGATTAAGGCAGCCTCTGGATGGTGACGCCTCTGTCGTTAACACTGATGTCCTTTAACTTGTAAATTCCTGGGTTCTGGCTTCTCTGCAGCCAGCCTGGCTGTGGCCGGCAGCTCACCCCAGGAAGCAGCACTCTGGAGGCTGGGGGATTTCTCCAGATACGGAAAGATTTTTGATTTCCAAGTTCTGGCTGCCCTGCCACGGCTTAACTCTGGGAAAGCACCAGAGGAGAGCTGGTATTTCTGATCCTGTTTTGCTGCCCTGCAGTGAAGGGACAATGCTTGGGATCAGTGCTCACCCCACGGCAGTGGTGCTGGGCTCTTTGGAGTCTGTTTTGGGATGTGGTCTAAGCTGACCCCATGATTTGCTCTGCTGTGGGGCTTTGTTTGCTGGTGATGGGCTTAGGCAGTGGTCTGACCTCTCCGCTGTGTCCTGTCTGCAGAGCCTGAGATCTGCTGAGGAACAGGCAGGGGCTTTTTTCAGTATTTATAATTTAAGGGACGTAAAGAATCTTTAAGGAACCCCCTAACTGGTGGTGGCACATCAGTCACAGAAGGTTTGGGTCTGTGTTCCCCATGCAAGAGGAGAGGCAGTCCTGGCTGGTGCTGAGGCATTTCAGTAATTAGGATGACTAACGAGCATAGCAGAGCAAGCAGTTATGAGGGATGCAGAGAGTTGGCTTTGCTCCCACAGGAAGCTGATCCAGCTGAAAAGTAACCTGGTGGAGGAAAGGAGTTGGACAAGGGTTGAAGAAAGTGGTAGGAGGTGATACGGAGACCCTGGTTGTGCCGTTGCTTGAGCACATTGCTTGTAATTGGCCCAGCAAGGGCTGTGTTGTCAGGAGCGCTCCCCAGATCGGGTCTGTGGTCCAAGAGAAACCATTTCCTGGCTGCCAGTGCCTCCATCCCCATGTCTTTGGGATGGAGGTCCGCCTGATGGACAGGGGAAACTGGGTGCAGGCAGCACCTCGACCTTGGGTTCTGGGAGCAGCACCCCCCAAAAGTGGGGGTGCGGTTCCTCTCTCCTGCACTCCTACCTTCCTCCCCTGACAAAAAACCCAGCTGCGATGTCACCGTCACAACACACTGGCTGCCTGGGAAAGCAGATATTAGCAACCCTGAAATATCCCAGGGACAGGCTCTTGTGTGATGGGAGACGGTTACCATGGAAACCTTCTTCAAATAAAAAAAAAAAGGAAAAAAAACCCCCGAAATTTAAAGCAGCCCTTGTAGCTCAGAGGAACTGTAGACCTTATTATGGGTTTTGGCACACCCCGCCCCCCCTTTTTCTTTTATTTGCTCCAGCTAAAAGCTCCAGGAGACAAGGCAATTAGTTTGAACATCCCAAGGGGAGCGAGAGAGGGAGGGCACAATGCTGGGGACCAGCTGCCTAGGCTGGTGGGCTTCTAGTACTTCTCTGTGTGGGTGCCCAGCAAACACCCAGTGCCTTCTTTTAATGGGATTTCTCCAAAACGGAGGAAGAAGCAGGGTGTTATTTCAGAAGATGTGGGTTAAGACTTAAAAAAACCCCTTCCTAGTGCTGTAGGTGGAGGGCATGGGGGGTGGGTTGGTGCGAGCAAAGGATTCAGAGCGTTGCAGGAGGGGTGAGGATATGGGAAATGAGTACAGGGCACAACTCCAGGATGGGGGCAGGCAGCTCAGCGCAGGTCAGGGTGATTTCTCTTTATGTGTGTGGCATGAGGAGGTAGTGCCTTTTCTCCTATCAAAAAGGGCAGTGTCCTGATTGGGGGGCTCCTGTGGGGATAGGTTGAGCTGTCCAGCTTCAGCGGGAAGGGGAGATGCCTGGGAGACAAGACAAATTTTCTTGCCAGGGCCAACTTTGTAGCTGTGGCCCCAGGGTCCCAGGAGGGCCAAGTCCAGCACAGAGCAGAGTTTAAATTGCTGTGGTGCTCTCAGCCCATGTGCTCCCCTAATGATGTCCCCAGTGTCTGTAGGCACTGGGAAATCTCCTGGAAATGTCAGGTTTGGACTGGAGAGCCTGCTGTGCTTCCCACTGCCCCGGGCTGGCCCCAGGCTTCCCTGCGCGCTGCTTTTGTGGTGGTGGTTGTGCTGGTGTGATGCTGTTTTCCCATCCGAGAGCTACACCTCCCCAACTTCTGCTTTATTGTTCAGCCAGAAATAGCTGGGCTCTGGCTTTTGCCGCTTTGGGAGAGCTCTGCAAAAGGGCAGTGATGGGACTTGAGAGCCACCACACTGCATGCTTTCTTGCTGGCAAAAGGGACAAGCCAGAGAGTTCGTTTTTGCAGACATGACAGGTACGGCCTGGGAATTTGGGGGGAATTATAAATGTCTCTGTTGGCCCATGAGTGGGGAACTGCAGGGATCTCATCCTAGCTCATGCCAAGGAGCACCTTTAGCTGGGCTGTGATGTGAGTCCAAGCATCCACAAGCAAGACAGTGCTTGAAACATCCTTCCAGGGTAAGATCAAACCAATTTTATTAGCTGCTCAGCAGAAGTTGCTCTCTTCCCAGGTGTGCCATGCTTCTGGCATGCTCAGACCTGATGGGCAGAAGAAATAGCACAGCCACCTTTGTGGATGGTGGAAGTGCCTGAAAGCTAGGGAGGGGAGTACATCCCATGCATCTAACACACTTAGTCAACCTTGGATCTGGCTTCCACAAGTTTTTGTTATCACATTTCCCTTTTTTCTTGCTTGTTGAGCAAGGCACATCACTGGTTAACAGCAGGGGGACTCAGCCTCAAGCTGCCATCTGAGCATCCCTCAGCAGTCCCCCCATGCCTGCCACCACAAACTGGGGTGAAAAGGTGTTGCACGGGCACTGGAGCTGTGGGCTTAACAAGGGATACAGAGGTTCCTGAGATGGACATGGTGCAGGTCTCCCCGTGGGATACTGGTGGCATGATCAGCCTGGGCTGGATCTGGCCTCCTTGTAATTAAAACTCAGCACTAGGGGATGAAGGGTTTTTCATGTGCTGTGGGATGAAAGGCAGCATGCATGTGAAGCACAGCCATGCCAACAAGGTGATGCAGGGCGGGCAGGAAAGGATGGTGGTGTGGTGGTAAATACAGGAACTTGCAGTTACCTGGCACTCATAGTCTGGTAGAGATCTTTGCTCTTGAGATATGAAAATGCAGCTCATTCCTCACCTTAATTTAATGTTGTTTGCTTACAGAGATGCTGCTTATTCACTAAAATGGGATGCTGCTTCCCTTTGGCACAGGGGGAGCAAGAGGCAGCAGCACAAAAATCTCCAGGTCATGGGGGTGCTGTCCTGGCTGGGCCAGAGCATCCCAGCTTCATCCCTTTTTTCCCAGCCATCTCAGATTTCAGCACCGGACTAAGAAAATCAGTAGATTTTCTCCCTTTTATTTTTGTCCATGAGAATGCAACGGAACTTTCTGTCTGTGGTTGTGATGTGGGGATTTCTTTTTCTCTGCCAGGGGGTGAGCCCTGCCTGAAAAAACAAGCAGGTAAATACAGGCAGGGCCGTACTACTGCGTGATTGCATTAAAGCTGATGGGCGCTGAAACCAAAGAGTGATGTTACATAATTTGGACTGCAACGCAGAAGTGCTTGCTTAATTTTTAATTATCCAATTGCTGCATGTATGTAGTGCTTGGTCTGGGAAATGGAGCTGGCCCACAGGCACGTGCAAGGGAGCTTGGCTGCCAAAGACAATGGGAAAGCCTTCCCTCATGTTCCTGTCCCTCCCGGCATGGCAGGAAGAAATGTGTTCCAGTGGCACTGACACACACAGCAGGAGCAGGGCTGGGCTGCAGCAGCTGGGAAGGATGCTCTGCGGTCACCCCAGGGAGCAAGGGGTGTCCCATTGAGCAGTGGGAGGACGAATGACAGTCTGCAAAGGTCTTTGAGGTTTCTCTGGCTCACAGTGTTAGATAAAGGGAAGACATTGTGGTTGCTTTGCATCCAGATTTCTTGTAGCTGCTGGTAAAAGAGCCTTGAGTGCCTCCTGGGGTGGGTTTGTTGGGATGCAGGAGAAACGGTGAAGGAGCTGTTGTAGACCTCAGCTGTGGAGCACCGTTTCTTCCCCTCCCTATTTCTCTCCCTCTTTCAAATCCCCACTCTGCACTTTGTGTCCTTCCTACAAAGGCAGCCACCTTGGAGCAGCTTAGGCTTCAAAGTTCCCAAAATAACAAAGGTTAAAATAAATTAAAAAAGAAGAAAAAGGAGAGTTCCTACAAGATCAAGTCAGTGCCCCACTTGCACCTGGGCTCAGAGCTTCAAAGTGGCTGCAAAGAGCCCCCCATGGCATCCATTGTAGGGCATCTCAATGCTCAGGTTCCTGTCTTTGTCTTCTTAAGTCATGGGAGTTTTCACAGCAGCCAGGATAAGGCCACAGGTAATTGCATCCATTGAATGTGGTGGGGGGCTTACTGCTTTTGCTGCCCATGGGGGCAATCTGGAGAAGATTACTCATGAAGGAGAGGGACATGGTGGTTGTGGTAATGTGCAGGTTGGAGCAGGTGAGATTGGTGTCCTCTGATTAGGCAGGTGGGCAAACAGCTCCTAGCAGGAAGGCTCCATGCTTGAAGTGGTGCTTTGTGCCTCTGCTGGCTCCACTGATTTATATAGATCATCAATATGACAATTATATACACCTGCAGATTTAATTACCTCCATTTTTGCCAGGCAGTGACAGATTTATACCTCTGTTCAGTTCCTGTAAATCTGAAACAAGCTTGACTAGACCCAAAAGCCCTCCCATTGATCACTACGTACTGGCTGGTCTCTGGCCCTCTTGACAAGCTCTTCCTTCAAGAGTGATAAATTCAAGATGCACAGTTAACTTTTTTCCCCTTCTACTTTTTTTTTCCTTTTTTCCCCCCTTTCTTCCTGTTATCTTTCAAAGCCTTTCCACAAACTTGAACACGGGACTTGAAACCAAAGCCCTAAGCACTGAAGACTTTATGACATTAGGCTGCAGTCAGCAGTAGCCCACGCCTGCCTTCTCTATTCCAGTATAGGGCCACTAGTGGGGAGTCATCCTGCTGCCAAGGCCAGCATCAATTCCTCCAGGAGTAGTGGAAGGAGGAGGAGGAAGACCACCTCTTAGAAAAACTTTTGGCCCTGCTGGTGGCAGGAGAGTGGACAGGGCTGTTTTGGTCCTGTTTCACTTCCTGGGAGCGCACGCTCATCCATCCGATGTCCCAGAAGACCAAAAGGTCCTGGCTGTTCCCCTAGGAGATGAGGAAAGAGTGGTTGCGCTCGTTTCCTGTGCCAAAATAATGTCTCATTTGCCTGACCTCTTGGCCTTGGCACAACAGGCACTTAAACAAATTAGTCTGCAGGAGCAGGCTGAAGTTTACCCTTGAAGTGAAGTCCATGTCATCGCTGTAATGCATCCCCCTCGCCTCCCCCTCCTGTCCCAGCACTGCCGCTGCCTGACCTGCCTGTACGATATGCTCCAATGTCTTGCTAAGTGCCTGGCAGATGGGCTGGAGTGGCTGGCCATTACCTTCCCTGCCAGCCCACAATGGATATAAATAGTGCTTTGCCTTCCTGTGAAAATCGCTGTCTGGCTTGGAAAGCTGAAGGTAATCTTGGCAGATGTCTTGGGTCTGTAGGGTCTGATGGCACAGAGGGCTGGGGTTTGGAGAGGGGGAGTTGCTGCCTGGGTGTTGAGAGGCTATCTATCTCAGTGGAAGTGAGGTGCCTTGGGGTCTCCTTCTCCCAGCAAGGCTGTGCCTGGAGGAGCAGAAGGTCTCGGCTGGTCCTGAAGGGACATGTGAATGCGGAATGCATCCTTGAAGGGTGGCCTGGATAGCACCTAGCTGGCTTTGTAGCCATCTTCCATCCCCAAGAGACTGGGCAGTGTCGGGGGAAGCAGTTTTGTGGTCCATTGGCATCTCCAGCTGTGACAAGTTGTTGATAATTGTCAAAAATGTTAAAAACACAGCATATATAGCATGGACCTTTCCCTACAGGCAAGGTTTGTGCTGCAGGGATTTCTTTAGCTGGGATTTACTTCTGGGCTGTCTGGCTCAATAGCTGCTATTGGCTTTGTCTCCCCTGAGTTTGGTTTGTTTCTCAGCGCTTTCATACTTTATGGTGGATGAAACAGAGGCTTTTTTTTTTTTTCCTCAGTTTTTACATGCCTAATTCTTGCAAAGCAAGAAATAATGAATAATCATTGCCTTTCCCACTGCTCCACTGGCTTCATGATTTTATAGGCTTTTATCATGTCCATGCTCAGTTGTTTTCCTTTCTGAGGAGTCCTAATGCAGTTGGCTTCTCCTCTCCATAAAGCCATTCGCAGTATCTCATCTTCCTTGTACCCCTCCTGTGATCCTTCCAAACTTTGCCTTCTCTGTAATGAGATGGCTGACCTGAATACTGCTTGTAGGATTTGACATCAGCTTGCTTTCACCAAGTTGAATTTCACCTGCCCACTTCCTTGCCCACTTTCCTCCAGCACTTCACAGCTTTAGCTTTGAGGAGACTAAATTTAGCGTTGGTGACCAACTTTGTCATTCGCCTCCTCTTCTAGAGCATTTCTGAGCAGTTGAGGTCCTGACAAAGATCTCCGTGGGGCTTCTTGGTAACCTCCTTTCATTGTGAAAACTAACCTCTTACTAGTTTCCCACCTGGTGGGCTTCGAGAGGACGTTCCCTCTTATCCCAACCCCACTTCAGCACTTTGGGAAAATTTGTGGGTGGATTTTGACAAGAACTCTTTGTAATGAATCAATCAAACTGGATCACCCTTATCTGCTGGCTTAGAGTGCTGAGTGACCCATGCGCCTATCATTTCCTCTAACAAACTTTCCAGGGCAGGAGTAGAATTTTTTGGTCTCTAATTTTCATGATCCACAAGAGCTTTTTTAAGAGATTGGGGTCTCCTCTGCCAGGTTTTGCTTCCCCAGTTATTCACCCTTTCTGAGTGATAGCTGTTGTGTTGGTGGAGTTCTGCAGCTGGCCTTCTCTGCTGCTCGGAGGTGAGCACCAATCTGGGATGAGGGGTTCATGTTCTCCATCTCACTGATTTGCTGGGAGGTGATTTAGCCAGCACAGTAGTTTTCCGTGGCTGATTCAGAGCTTCTTCATCATTTGGGCTCTTTCTGTAGAGATCTGGGTTTCCCTCTGGAAGGGGTGAAGTGGTAGCACTACAGGTTGAGATATCAGCTCCAGGTGTGGTACTTTCTGGGGTTTATATATTTGTAGGTTGTTGCCACACATTGTCTTAAGTTTGCTTTTGTTAACTGTCATGGTGTGGGGCTTTGGTTTTTCTTTTTCACATGACCATGTCTCCCAAGTGTCGATCTGGAAGGTGAATTTGTCTGTCTTCCCCCATCTCCTCTACAGTACCTGGTTACAGCAGATGGGACCAAACTAGCAAACTAGGAGTGAAAATTAAACAGCAGCGAATATCCCAGTCTACATTTTTTTTTTTTTCTTTTCCCCATTATTGGTCAAAATTGACAAATGTGGTGGAAAATAACTGTGGAGAGAATGTCACATAGGTGTGGTTGAGCTTGGCCTTGTCCACGGGGAATAGCAGGGTATGTCGCTTTGTAAGGTCAGCACCTGCAGAGCAAATTTGGTCAACTCAGACCCATTAATGATGAATCAGTGTCCTTCACTCTGGACACAGCTGCGTGACACAGTGTCACTCCCAGAGTGATGGAAGGTTTCATTTTAAAGAAGGGACTGGACAAATTAGGGCTGTGGCATATTCAGGACAAAAATTCCTGTTCAAGGCTACAGCGTGGCAACAGCTTTGAAATGTAATTCCTTGACAACCTTCCCAAAAGCAAAGGCACCCTATGCTCCAAGGAGAAACCTGGTTAGCTGTCAGCCTTGCTATGACAGCTAATGGCTTCATGTGTACTAACCCCACGGGCAGTCATGTTGGGATGGTCCTCTCTGACCTAGCCAGAGAGTGGATGCAGATGCAGTGGATGCCTTTTCTTTGAGCCTTTAGGTTCTCCCATGTCTATGGAAATTTTGCCTAAGGTGCTCTCTTCCATGAAGCAAGTTCCTAGTAGATATAGTGAGGTTTGTGTTTGCCAGTATGGAAAAGGTGGATTGTCTTGAAAAGGCAAAATGACCTACAGAATGAACTGTTTTTTCCACCTGAGACTGGAGATAGGGAGAAGAATGCAAATAAAGTATGTCAGTGATGAATGTGACTTTTTTTTTTATAAGGACTCATAAAAACATGAATATTATCTCATGAAAGATGCATCACTAAAACCTTGGAAGTAAAAACGAGTTAAATATCAGGATATGTGTTTTGACATCTGAATTGATACGAATCAAGGCCTGAGGCCCCGACAGAGAGTGCGAGTGGCTCATGGTGGGAAGATGTCTGGGGTTACTTCAGACACTGGACATCCTTGGAGGAGTGCAAGGCCAGGGCTTGCTTTAAGCTGAGTTACAGCCCTTTAAAGAATGTGCAAGGTTTAGACACAGAGCAAAAGCCTTAGCTAATGGGGAACTTAAATAAGAACATAGTCAGGTTCTGGATGGAAAATAAGGCAGGTTTAAATGTTAACGAGGAAATACAAGTCCAAGTCAAAATCTGCTGTATGAAATGAGTCTGCAGAGACTGGCATTATGGCAGAGTTCATTTGACTAATCGGAGGCGTCTATTAGTGCAAAACCCTTCCAAATGGAAAGGAAAATTATTTTGCCTTTCCTTTTTTTTTTTTTTCCATCAAAATGCTGGTGAGCAGTTTTAAGGAGAGTTTCTGTCTTTGTGTGCCACAATGTTGGGTCCCAGCGGGAAGATGAGGATAGAACGGATCCATATCAGTGCTGGGCTCTGAGGCCACAGTTTCAACATGGCACCAAGTCAGGCACAGAATTGGGCTGTGACAGAGCTGCTGCCTTCCAAAACTGGGATATGCAGAGGTGTTTCCTCCAGAAGGACTGGTTTGGCTTTGGGTGGGATGGTTGTTCCTAGAGCAATGAGGTTATTTGGGGTGATCAGTAATGAAGAAGGTATAAATCCACTCACCTCCAGCAACTTCAACTGGACTTTTGTCCTCTCTTTAGTTTGCTCCTCTACAACCTTTTCTTCCCCTATTCCTTCCCTTGCAGATGGTCTGGGAGGGGAGCAGCCGCAGCCGTTATGTTGAAAGCATCAGGCTGGGTCTTCGGAGGCTGCTGCTCCTGTAGGTATGAAGGACCTGGGCCTCGTTTGATACCAGGTGAATGTGGCACAGCCTAATTAGTGGTCTCTTACTGTTATTAACCCCTGACTCAGGTAGGCTATTTTTTAACAGAGGTGCAAGCAGTTAATACTAGTGCTAATGCCTTCATATCCAAGCCCTTAATGAAAGCCATGCAGGGACCAGGCCTATCATCAATATCTTTCAAACTTTGAACTTGAAATTATCCTCTCCCCTCCTGCCTTTTCCTGGGGGGAGGAAGCTGGGGGGAGCTTTCCCACATCCTCTCGAGTCTCCTGGCCCTGTGGTATGAGCTGGCCATCAGGGCTGGCACTTGAAATCCATGGCAGAGCTGAGTCCCTGTGCATCCAAATAAATGGCCCCAGCTGGCTACACGGGTTACTGTAGCATCTCCCACCAGATGATGAGATGTCTTCTTGGACAGCAAGACGAAGATAAAAGTGGAGTGCATTGGACTGGGAGAATAGAGAGCAAACAGATGCTGTTAGGGAGAAAACTTGGTCTTGGTCTTGGTCTTCTTTTTGTCTTGGTCTTGCTTGAACCAAAATCCAGGAGAACTTCACAGACACAGTAAAGCATTTATATGTATAATTTTTTCAAGCAGAAATGGATGTGATAAGGGCAGTTAGTATGTTGCTAAGACCTGAGAGAAGAAAAACAGGTCCAAGGATGAAGCTTCCTCATGAAGGCACTGCCTCAAAAGCGTTTGCAGGAGCAGGGATGGTGGAGCAGTGTTTCCTGCTGTGTGAGGAAGGGTCACAGCATGCTGGTTTGGGGTGATGGCGGTTGGTTTCTGAGGTGTTTTCCTCTGTTTCTAGCACTTCAGACTTGTGTGTGGTGCAGCTGCAGGGTCACGTTGTGATGTCTGGTGGGAGAAGGTAATGTGCTCAGGCTCTGTGGATGGATTATGCTCTTTTAAAACAAGAATTTCTTATCTTTTTTTTTTTTTAATACATTTTTCTTTTTTAAAATAAGCCTGTTAAAATAAATTTGAAATTATGACAACCTATTTTAAGGCTTAAATTTACTATAATCTATTAATCATTTAAATAACTTCCATCAAGGAGTCCTCCTCAAATATTAATGAGCTGAAGGGTGCTGCTTTTTCAGTGATATGTCAGATCAAGGGAAAACATCTTTAACAGTAGCTTTCTAAATGTCACAATGTCATATACTTAATATCTATTATTTTCACTCTTTACAATGGAGAAAATGCTGGTATTTACATTTTTCCAAATGTCAGTACAGTGAGTTCCTGTTGTGCATAAAAAGCTCTTGCCTTAATTACTCCTAATTTCACGTTAGCAGGCAGGCGAGGGAAGAATATTTTCTTACATTTGAGCTAGTTCATTTGAAGTTGAGAAGCCATGGGGAGTTGGGGAATAGGGAAAGCTTGTTTTCCCCTTTCAGCCCATGAATAAAAACCAGGTGGGAGAGGAGGAGATCTGCTTTTTCGAACCCTCCCGGCTCCCAGGACCAGCTTTTCAAAGGGGATCTGTGTGCTTGAACACACAGCTCAGCAGTTAGAGGGAATTTCAAAAGTGCTTCTGGCTTCCTAGCTGCTTTAACTCCTCTCAGTTTTGCTTCCCAGTGGCATCAAGGAGAGCTCAGCATCTCTCTGCTTGGGACACTCAAAGTGCACTGATTGCCATCAGAAATGTGGCCGTGTTGAGCAGAAACAATCTGCCAATTCACTCACTGCGGCTAATGTTTCTTTTGATTAATCAAATCAGTTTGGGAGGATGAACCTGGTTCCTGATGCAGATTTCCTCCCCCTCCCCAGTAGCTAGCTCACTTAAGGCAGCCTAATGAAATTAATTAACAGTAAATTTAAAATGTTGGTTTTTGGCACTGTAATTGAACTCCAGTTTTCATTTGAAGGCAGCATGAAACAAGCAAAATAAAGATGACAATTTACGAATCAAGACAGGCTCTTTCCCATCAAAATGGATGGCTACAAATGGGATGGAGCAGACAGGTCTAGCTGGACCATTCCCACAGGGCAGAGACAGGAGGGAAAGCTGTGTCTCGCCGGGAAGCTCATCATATTTTCAATCATCATTCCAAAATATGCAATTGAAGCTTATATTTTCAGGAAAAAATAACTAACTTGCAATGCAAGGCTCAAGCTGATGGCTGAGATCTATGTGGTCTGAGATGGTGATCGAAATGAGTTGGTCTCAGATGGCAGTGGTGGTTAAAACAGTGCCCATCTCTCCTAGAGATGTGCTGTTGTCTCCTCCCTTTTGCTAAGGCCCTTTGCTGTAGGAAGTCCCTAAATTTTGGAGTCAGCCAAATGAATTTGGTTTGGTTTGGCATTTAGTGTCCTGTGGCATGGGTCATGTTCATGTCCTTAGCTGTTCCTTCTGCTTGGGTGTCCTCTGCTGCTGTCACTCCTCAGCCCAGTGTCATGGTTTAAACCTAGCCTGTAACTCAGTACCACGCAGCCACTCACTCACCCCCTTCTTCCCCCCTCCTTGGGTGGAATGGGGATGAGAATCGAAAGACTGTAAACCCCATGGGTTAAGAACAGTTTAATAACTTAAGTATAATACAAAACTACTACTGCTACTACTCCTAGTAATAATAAGCGAAATAACAAGGGGAGAGAATATAAAACCGAAAGGAGAAAGGAAAAAACCCCAATAAACACAAGTGATGCACAATACAGTTGCTCACCACTTGCAACTGATACCCAGCTCGACCCGAGCAGCAATCTGGACCTTCTGCGTAACTGCCCCCAGTTTATATACCAAGCATGATGTGCTGTGGTATGGAATACCCCTTTGGCTAATC
Source organism: Psittacula echo (assembly GCF_963264785.1). Lineage (NCBI taxonomy): Eukaryota > Metazoa > Chordata > Aves > Psittaciformes > Psittacidae > Psittacula > Psittacula echo. The sequence goes on from NC_137740.1 coordinate 23,697,436, forward strand.
TGGGTCAGGTGTCCTGTTTCTGCTTCCTCTGGGCTTCCCGTGCCCCTCCTCACTGACAGAGCTTGAGAAGCTGAAAGTCCTTGATCAGGGTAAGCGCTACTGAGCAACAACATCATTGTGTTATCAGCATTGTTCTCCGACTGAAGCCAAAACACAGCACTGCAGCAGCAAGTAGGAAGAAAATTAACTCTATCCCAGCTGCAACCAGGACATCCAGATCTATGCCACTGCCCCCAAACCCTGAAGTTAAAGGTAGTTAGGGGAAGTCAGAGTGTTTGGGCGGGAGGTGCAGGTACATCTGCAGATCTCAGGGCTGAGTCCTGTGCGGGGAGTTGTAAAATATGGTTGAAGATGGAAAAAAAATGCACCCTGATTACAGCCAGAGCTGCAGGTACAATTGCAGCCAATGGATGTTTCTCTATTCACAAAGGATGGGAAATATTTTCTGTCTGCAGTAACTTGCAACATCGTCCCAATGATCCCATGAGTGTAACTGAGAAGCCTATATCCTCTGCTCCCCATGGCTTGTGTTGTGTTTAACACGAAGCATGTGGGTGAAACCCATCCAAATTAGGGCCGGAAGGATGCTGCTGGGCTCCCCAGCTCTGGCCCCAAGATGCTGTCAGTAAGTGCTTTATCCCTGCACTACATCTGTCTTTTTGCTCTCTTACCAAAATGTGTAAATACAGATTGAATTCTCCATCTCCACCTTTTTCTCCATCACTCTTGGCTGCACTCTGGCAGCATCTTTACACCCTGACAGAGGTTGGCTTTAGTGCCAGGAGTCAGGATCACATGGAGTTTTCAAAGCTGATTTTCTTTCTTTCCTATGTGGTTGCCAATCCACATCTGGATTTTACCTAGAAACTTGGTTTTACTCCACTTTGACCCTTTGGGCTGTGGGTTGTGTAGGGCAGTAATGGTGCTGGCAGGAGGTGACTGAAGGAAGCCTGCTGTGTGTGTCTCTTAATCCCTTCACCCATTTTGGGGGAAGAGGTGAACGTCCCCCGTCACCCCTCTCCTCCACATTTCCTGTGTGACCAGCTTTGCTTTTGCAGAGATCTCGGGCAACACGGATGACATCCCACTGGTGCGCTGGCGGCAGCAGTGGCTGGAGAATGGCACGTTGCTCTTCCACATCCACCACCAAGACGGGGCCCCCAACCTGCCCGGCTTTGACCCCACAGATGAGCCCCAGACCGAGTCGGCAGAGGAGGAACTGAGGATCCTCCACATCTCTGTCATGGTACGTGATGGGAAGGCAGCCCCTCCTTAGGTGTCCAGAAGCCTGCAGAAAATATAAGGGCCATGTATTTCCATATATTTCCCCATCTGGGTCCAGCTGACCTAGGACTGGGAACTGAGCCCACATTTGGGGGCTGGTTAAGATGCCCTGGACACCTCTCTAAACCATACTGCATTCAGGGTGCTTTAACATTGGGCTGTTTTAAACCTCTCCCTTAATTTGCATCGCTTTACAAATATGTTTGCAAGAGTGCCTTTATCCCTGGGGAGCTCAGGGCTTTGAAGGTCTCAACCACCTTAACCCAGGGTTAATTCACATTGACTTTGTCCGGAGCCCTTTGCCCGCTGGATGATGCCCGGTGCGTGCTGCTCTGGCACACGGCGGGTGTCACGGTGCCACTGGGCACTGTCACTGCCACTTTTATCAGTGCTGTAGCCCTTTGGCTGCGGTTTCACAGCATGCAATAAACAAGAGCATCCCATGTGTGGAGACTGCACACATCTCATCCTCCCCCCAGATATGTGGGGATGAGGTTTTTACAGTAGAGAAAGGAGGGCAAGGCAGAGATCTGCATGTCGCAGGTGGGTCTGTGGTTTATTGGCTATGTTTTTTTGTTATGTTGGAAAAAGTTTGAAGAATCCAACAATTTTTGTGCTACTGGAAGATAATTAGCTGGAGACAATGTGTTGCCCAGGCTGCAAACTGGCTGTTTAATGGTGCCTACCTTAATGAGAGCGTCAATAGCTCTTCCAGATTGCAGCCCCAGGCCAGGTTTCTCCTCCATCATTTGTGCTTGATTAGTCTCGAGGAAAAAAAGTAATCACTGGCAAAGCCAACCCCAAAAACATTTTGCACTGTTACCTTATTTTATTATTATCCTTTCCCAGCTGCCTCTGAGAGGGTGCATCACTCCAGGAGAGGCTGGCCCCAGCCTGCCACTGTGGTCTTGGTCTTTGTGGGTACCACTGAATCCCAAGATTGAGTCCTGAGACAGGAATGCCTGAAACAAGGCTTATTATAGAGCTGATGAAAAGGATAACTGCAACTCATTGCTGTCATACCAAAATGTGTACATACACATCGAATCCTCCCTCTCCCCCTTTTTCTCCATCACTCTCAGCTCTGCTCTGGCAGCATCCTTACGCCCTGACAAACAGAGTTTGGCGTTTGTGCCAGGAGTCAGAATCACGTGGAGTTTTCAAGGCTGATTTTCTTTCTTTCCTGTGTGGTTGCCAAGAGAAGTGTGAGCAAGGGGCTGTATCCATCGTGACAGCAGACCACATGCGGACCATGAGAGAAGCTCTCCTGCACCCGTCCAGAGCAGAGCTCCTCTGCAGCTGTCATATGAGTGCTGGGTGGGGGGAATGAAGGTAGGATGAGATTTCTGTGCTCCCATGAAGGGGAATGGGGTGTCTGAGGTGGTGCCCTGACACCCTCCAATGAGCAGTGGTTGAAGGGGACTCCAGCGCTGGGTTTTATCCTCTTTTAGAAACCTCTTGATATCTCAAGTGGCCACACGCAGCTTTTCCTCAGGGGTAGTTTAAGCTCTCAGGCTATCAGGGTAGAAGAAATTCAGTTTCAATTGAATAACGGGTCATTTTTGAGAACCCAAATCAGCAGTTCTAAACACATGCTCATCAGCCTGACTTGAGCTCCAGCTTGGTCTCCCTTGTTTATCAGCATAGGTGTATGGCAGAGCTCTCTGGTGTTTGGGGGATTTAATGTGCCTACAGAGGGCAGCCAAGGAAAGCCAGAAATGCCCTGGTATTGCTTCTACCTGCTTCTGACCTCTTCTGCAGCTGAACCCTTCCCAAGGGTGATAGAGAGCCATGACATGGGTGGCCATGTCAAGTGGCCATGTCAAGGATGGGGCTAGCCCCACTTATTTATGGATCAGAGGAGCTCAGAGGGATTTGAACATGATACAGAATAGGGCCCTGACTTTACCACTAAAATCCACAGTATACACATGTCCAGTCACAAATCCAGTGACAGTTTTCAGCCCCTATGGGAGATTGCCCATCTTCTCAGCTGCAGGCTCCTGGCTGGAGAGATGCCATGAGCCAGCCAGCCCTCCTCCTCTGCTGGACTGCTTGTCTCCTTAATCACTGGAGCTTCTTTGGGTTTTCTTTTTCTTAAGAAAGGAATTTGTAAGTAGCCTGGGAGGGTGCATCACAGCTCCATTGCCCTGGGAATGAGAGAGGGTTAAACCATAATCGCCATGAAAGCTCCTTTTCCAGCTGCCTCTCCTGCTTCTCATTCAATAATTCGCTTGGTGTTTTATCCCAATAGAGCAGATTATTACTGTTATTTTATTTTATTTTATCAAGATCACCTATTGCATAGAAAAGAGAAGGGAGACAAGAGGCACGGATGGACACGGAGCTCTTAGCTGGCTCTGCATGCTATTATTAATATTAGTAATATTACTAACATTAGTATTATTGGCAGATGGGACATAAAGTTCAGCTTGGGCTTTTCTCTTACTGTCTCTATCTGTGTGCAGTGATGATGTCTCTGCAGGGGGTGACCTTGGGGATGGTGGTGAGGTGGTGGGGCTTGGTGCAGTTTCTGTGTCTGCCCATGCTGCGCAGGAGCTTTTCAGTCTCTTCCCCCTGGCCGTTCCCCAAACGTTTCAGTCATCCGGCTGTCCCGAGCCTTGATTTCCTTTAATCTGTGCTGTGATTTCTGCAGGATACCCTGGGAAAATCTCCCAAGATTGGGAGTGACAGCACTGAAGCCGGTTGGAAATGGGTCAGAAAAAGTTGCCTGCAGGAGTGTTTGCCTGGAATAAATCTGATCTCTGCTTTCAAAGACGTGTTGTGGGAGAGTGAAACAAAACATGCTCTGCTTTAAATGCTGCTTTTTCATGCCTCACTGGTGTCTTCAAAGCGGGTCCAGCTTCAGGCAGGCTTCAGCTGGAAGCGCTCGGCCAGTGCTGAGGACTCCATGTGCCAGCACCCTCTTATCGGCATGACCAGGCTCCTTTCACCATTGCCTTTGCTTTTGGCCACACTGGAGCATCCCCAGGGCATTTGCGTCCTCAGGGTGTGCCTGGCACTGGTCCCTGGCTGAGCCCTGCTTGTGTTTCTGCCTGCAGGGGGGGATGATCGCTCTGCTGCTCTCCATCCTCTGCCTGGTGATGATCCTCTACACCCGTCGGCGATGGTGCAAGCGGCGCCGGGTGCCACAGCCCCAGAAGAGCGCCAGTGCTGAGGCAGCCAATGAGATCCACTACATCCCCTCGGTGCTGATCGGGGGCCACGGGCGGGAGAGCCTGCGCAATGCCCGCGTGCAGGGCCACAACTCCAGCGGGACGCTCAGCATCCGTGAGACCCCCATCTTGGACGGCTACGAGTACGACATCACGGACCTGCGGCACCACCTCCAGCGCGAGTGCATGAACGGCGGGGAGGACTTCGCCAGCCAGGTCACCCGCACCCTGGACTCGCTGCAGGGCTGCAATGAGAAGGCCAGCATGGACCTCACGCCAGGTGGGGATGGGATAGGGGTCATGGGCTGAGCTGGGTCCTTTCCAACCCCTCTGCTCTTCATCTTTCTATACAAATTTGCCTTGAGTATTTTCCTCGGTTTTCTGTTCTTTTGTTGTGTGTGAGATGTTGGTGGCATTCTGAAGGTGCTTCATTGCTGGGAGACTTTGCAGCCAGTTGAGAGCAGTCCCTGCTGGGTGACATATGGCTGGAGCGATGCAGGATGGAGCTTTGAGTGAAAGGGCTGTGGTTCCTGTGGCCCAATTGAGAACCAGAATGGTGTCCCCTCCAAGCTACCTCATGGTGACCTCCAAAATTCCTTCCTGTATCCCAGGATTTCCAGTGTCTTCTTTAGCTGAGATTTTTTGTAGCAAAATTAGACTTGCCATCAGTATGATACTGAGTTAATGCTGTCTTTTGATCACGAGTGCAGCTTCTTTGAAGCTTGTAACATACTTGTTTGTTGGCCCTATTACCAACTTACCCATCCAACTGGAGCCTTCTGAACTGAGACATAGTTTTGGAAGGCCGTAGTCTGGAGCCTAAATCTCTCCAGGCATTTTATTTACACACCTGGGTATGCAGAAATGACCTGACAGGCTGAATGTTAAATCTCAGCCTTTGGCTAGCTTGGTGGAGGTGTTGGTCCCCTTCAAGCTTTGAGGAAGTCATGAGGGTCCACTGGGGGCAGCTCAGACCATTTGCCATAGCACCCTGGTCACCTTATGCAAACGCTGGAGACGGATCCAAGAATATCGTTCTCTTTCTCTCTCCTTTTCTAAAATCTTTTCTGCTGATTTTGCCTTCAATTCTTCCTGCTCAGGGAGCGATAATGCCAAGCTGTCCCTGATGAACAAGTATAAGGACAACATCATTGCCACCAGCCCCGTGGACTCGAACCACCAGCAAGCCACGCTGCTGTCCCACACCTCCAGCAGCCAGCGCAAGCGCATCAACAACAAAGCACGAGGTATGGGAGCCCCTGGGGCAGACAGGTTGCTCTGGGCTTCCACTCACCCATGCTACAGCAGCTCACTCCTTCGGATGGAGAAATAGCGTTGGGCAAAAGCATGGAAAGGAGGGTTTGGGTAGGGATAGCTGAAAAAGTGTTGTCTGCAAGGACGCAAATGATGTTGAGTTAAAGATGAAGATGCTGTCAGGCTTGGTTAATATTTTATGATACCCGCATGGCCATGGGGAAAGTTGAAAGGCAATGGGAACCCTGGCAGGGAGCATGGCTGTTCAGGGTGGAAAGGGGAGAAGATGCTGTCCCTGCTGTGGCCAGCAGACAGGGCTCCTGATCTTCAAGGCATGGCTTGCCCTGAACCGGTAATGTTGGATGTGGTGGCTTGGGTCACGCAGTGCCAGCCCTGCCATGACTACACTTGGTGTCCCCTGCAGCTGGCTCAGCATTTCTCAACCCCGAGGGGGACTCGGGGACAGAGGCGGACACTGATCCCCAGCTGACCTTCTACACGGACCCCTCACGGAGCCGGAGGCGCAGCCGAGGTGGGTGCAGGCGTGGAGGCGGGTGGCAAGCCAGGGCTCCTCTTGCCTTGTTTGTTATTGTCTCTCTGGGTTTGGAAATTTCTCACAGGTGAACGATGGAAACCCAGGCACAGTTCATGCTGCTGTGGGCAGGCACCAGTCCCCGTTCCCACAGAGTGCTGCTGCTGCTCTCTGGTGGAGTTTCTCAGCAGAGGATGAAATATATTCTGTTTTTTTGCTGGAGGCTTCTCCCGGGCTCTGGTGTGTATTAATGAGTAACACGCTTCAAAGGCTGGCCTGTGAGCTGCTGTGCTGCTGCTGCTCGGCACGGTGCTGCCGTGGGTTTGCTCCAGCACCATGCGTGTACAATCTGTATGTGCAGCAGAGGATGGGGACAGGCTTGGTCCCCAGGCAGGAGTCTCAGCCCACTGCCCTGCATCCTCCCTTTGGGAGGTTTTCTCCTCTGGGAAGGAGAGTTTGTGTCTGTTTTCCTTCGTTGAGCCTTGTTTGATGGATGGTGCCTTGTTTTTCTGGGAGTGGTGGGAGTGGGAGCCATCTCCTGTGCTGGGGGCTGGGAGGTTGGTTTGGGCTTTGTCTCTGCAGGGAATAGCTCAGCCTCCAGCCAGCTTTTTCCACTCAGGTTCTTCAGCTGAGAGATTTAAAGTCAAAGACCTGCACGCCCTAAGGAGTTAGGGCTCTCCAGTGCTTTTTCAAAGGCATCCAGGAAGCTGTTGTCATGGCAAAATTAACCTGAGAGAAGTGCCATGAAGAAGGAGGGGAGGAAAAAAGAGAAATTGCATTTACCTTTCTTCTCCTCAGTATCTCTGTTCTGCTTTGAAGTTTCACTGCTGCAAAGGTCTCAGCGTGCTGCAGTGCAGGGGTGCAGAAGAGAAACTCCCAGAGAGACTATCTCCCAGAAGACCCCTGCTGCAGCAGGTGGAAGGGAGGGTCCCACAGCAAAGGCTGCTTCATTTTCTTGAAAACCCAGAGCAATTCAGCTTGATTGGATTGATGCTGGATTTCCAGTGGGCTGGGCAGAGTCTCTGCACTCTGAGATATCCTGGCTGCACCTCAAGATCTTCCTGCGTCCCCCAAATTTGACTTTGCTTTAATGTTTTGCAGTGGGGTCCCCTCGAAGCCCTGTTAACAAGACCACATTGACCCTCATCAGTGTGACGAGCTGTGTCATCAGCCTTGTGTGCTCTTCCCACATGAACTGCCCCCTTGTTGTTAAGATCACCCTCCATGTCCCTGAGCACCTCATTGCTGACGGTGAGCGCGCCACCACCTTACCCACTCCTCCTGACCCATTCTGTAAGCTGTGATGGAGGAGAGGAGAGAATGATGGAGAGGACAGATGCAAGATGGGTACAGGATGGAGGGAACAGGCATAGGACAGAGGGTACCAGTATACATGGGGGATGGATGCAGGACGGAAGGGATGGGCGCAGGACGGAAGGGATGGGCACAGGACTGAGGGGATCTTTGTGGGATAGAGGGGTCAGGTGTGGGATGGAATGGACCATCGTGGGATGAAGGACATCAGTATGCGACAGAGGGGACAGGCATGAGACAGAGGGGATGGGTGTGGGATGGAGGTGGCTGTAGTGGGACAGAGGGGACAGGCACAGGATAGAGGGGGCTGTCACAGGATTGGAGAAGATGGGCATGGACAGAGGGGACTATCACAGGGCAGAGGGGATGGGCATTGGAACAGAAGATTTGCTATGGAACAGACGGGGCTATAGAGGGAACCATCATGGGATGGAGGGGATGGCAGTGGGTTGCCACTGCTGACTCCCGTCTTGGTGGCAGGGAGCCGGTTCATCCTGCTGGAGGGGAGCCAGCTGGATGCCAGTGACTGGCTGAACCCGGCGCAGGTCGTTCTCTTCTCCCAGCAAAACTCCAGTGGGCCCTGGGCCCTGGACCTCTGCGCCCGGCGCCTCCTGGACCCCTGCGAGCACCAGTGTGACCCTGAGACCGGTGGGTGATCAGATGGTTGCAATGGGTTTAGGAGCTCATCTCTGCCTGCTTAACCTAGCTTCAGTAGGAAGATGCTTTCTTGCCTTGCTCCATGTTAGGTAACGAAGCTGCTGGGTGCCACATGTGGCTGCAGGCTGGGTTTGGCAGGGAAGCACGTGGAAAGCCTTGTCCTTCGAAGACCCTCACGTCCTCCTCTTTCTCCATAGGTGAGTGTCTCTGCTATGAAGGTTACATGAAGGACCCTGTGCATAAACACCTCTGCATCCGGAATGAGTGGGGAACGAACCAGGGGTGAGTGTACCTGACACAGCATGCCCATGCTTGGACCATCCACACATGAGCTGCTGGGCTTCAACAGCAGCATAGTAAGGCTGTTGCAAATCCTCTTGGGTAAAAGAGGCATCTTGGTGAATCATAAGATCAGTGTCTGGCTGAGCTCTGCAGCAGGAGTGCAGGAGGTGGGGATTTCTAGTCTTTCAACTGATCAGAGATGATGTAGAAGAGGCCATGGCTAGGTTTCAGAGTAAACACCCCCTAGAGAAGATCAAGGCTGCTGCTCTTCTCTTTGCTGGCACTCCTTTGGCATCTTGCATTTTGTGGGGTTTCAGTTTGGGTGTATGAGGTGTCAGAGGAGGGCTGAGGTTGGGCTGTGGGCCCCAGTGGAGGAGGGAGGCCCTATTGAAAACTGGGCAAATCAGATGCTTCAGTGCCATGGCCTGAGCGAACAGAGCAGTCACTACTCCACAGCTTTACACCTCTGAAAGTGCAAAGGAATTTCTTCTGATGTTTCAGGAGCAATTTGGTGGGGGATCCCAAACGTTCCCATCTCTCTGTGACCCTGGGCGTGCTTCAGATGGCCCTTAACACTCATGAGTCTCTGATGTGCAGATGGAGACTTCCAGGGATGGCTGGAGGTAGAAAGCCAAGCTGGTGCAGAAAGCCAGGACACCCCCAAACTTGGAGGTCCCATGTGCATTGGCACCTTCCTTCAACCCCCTTTTTCCTCCCCTCATCTTGCTATGCTGCAGCTGGATTTGTGGCAGCCCTGCATGTGGCAGGATGCCCTCTCTGAAGTCATTAGTCTTCACAGCAGGGAGAGAAAAATCATCAAAGGCTGGGCTTGGTGGCACCCCCACTGTGCTGCTGTGCTGGAGGATGGCAGCCATGGGGGGCTGCCTGTGCCAGCTGGCCCTGCCTGCAACCCTGTTCACTGGGACCTGGGGAGAGCACCACTGCTCTGTATCCATTTTAAAAGCAATTTAGCAATTGAACCCCATGCGGAGCACCAGCCAGCTGCAGGAGACAAGGGCCACTGTCATTGTGCGTGCTCTGAGCCGAGCTGGGACAGGGCGATGCTCATGATGCAGGTAGCAGCATGCTGGAGATGTGCTGAGTGGTGTGGTCAGGGTTCCCAAACCACAGCTGGGAAAATACAAGCAGAAATACAGCTTCCTGCCCTGTTCATCCCCAGGGGACAAGTGTCTAACAGGGATGTTCTCCGCTCCTCTGTGCCCATCTAATAAGAAGCACTGAGTGATGGTGGCTGGGGCATGTGAGGGTGTATTCCCCCTGCCAGGGACTTGCCCATTTTAGGGTGTTAGGAATGGGTTAGAATGAGCCCACAGACACCCACAACCGCTTGTGACTTTGATGCCCAAAACAGAAAAGGAACATTTTTGTTTCAGAAAATGGCAGCAGCTGAAACCACACTTAACTGTCCCTGCTGCAGCTTCCACTATTTATAGGGGCTCTTCAAAGTGTGTCCACTCTAAGCATTGTGATGCCGAGGCCAGCTTGATGTTTAATGAGGGCTTTTTTCTGCACTGCAGTCTGTTCCTGATGTCCAAGGGCTGTTTGGTGCAGCTCAGTCTGCATGGGCTTGTGATGGTGGAGGTATCTTCTACCTGTCCCTGTGAACCCCTGGCCTCCCTTGGGTCATATCTGTGATGAACTCTCTTTGGTCCAGCATCTTGTCAGAGCCCATATAACTGAAGAACTTGTAACTTTAACCTGGTATTTATGTTTTTTTGGGGGTGGAGGCTGAGCTGCCAGGCCATGCTGTCCTTTGTTGCACTCCAGCTCACTCCAAACTCTAGCCTAAAAAGGGTTGTCTACCACCTCACCTGATAGAGGTGTTTGCAAATCCTCTAATCTCTCCCCCCATCCCAGGGCAAGATCAGCTGTGCCTGAATTGTTTCTGACCATTGTTTCTCCAGTATGCTCCTAACTCCTCCAATACTGGAGCAATGTGCTACAGCTGTGGGTAGCACAAGCCAGGCGGCAGGTCAGTCCCTGGAGAAGCCACATGGCTCTTAGCAAAGGGGAAGTCAGCAGAGCAGGAACAGTGGGCTCTGTAAATCGCTCTGTGTGTGCTTGGGAGCAACATGGTCTGGCTATGACCTCTTTTGCTTTCCTAGGGTGGCATTTTTATCTGAAAACTCATTCCAATCCTTTTGTTTAGATAGGCTTGCCATTGGTTTGTTTTATTTACAGCGATTACGGGTTGACTTGGAGTCTGTTCACTCAGCAACATCTAATTTTGCTCATGAAGGTGAGCTCCTGTTTGAACTTTATTGGTGATGGCAGCAAGGCTTTGTGTGTTGTGTATATTTTGGGTACCATGCTGAGATCCATGCCTCTGTGGTACATCTTTTACCCAACACATCCAGTCCCTAAATCTTTATCGGTTTTTCAAAAAGTAAGACATTTTTGATCATGGGTAGCAGATACATTTGATCAGCTGCTTTTTTTGTGCTTCTTTTCATCTGTTTTAAACAAACCTGGCTGTTGCTGTTTGTGTGTTCACAGTCTGTCTTCCTACTTTGATATGCATTGTTAATTAGCTGCTTTTCCACTCTTAACACTAACATTTCCCAAGTAGGATGCAGTTTCCATCAATCCAGACAATCCTGCCTTGTCTTTGCTCATCAAACCCAATTCCTGCGGTTACTTTGTGGTATGACTTGACCAAAAGTCAAATCAGCTCATTCTGCCTTTAGTTAATGAACTGTTACCTGCCCTCCTTTGTACTTCTTCATCTCAGCCCTTAGATCAGTCATATGATGGCCCATGGTTTTCCCATCCCCATGTGCTGTTCTTGCCTGGATGCCCTTTTCAGACACCTAATGAGATTTAAGATGGTCTGCATTTAAGAGATCTTTATCAACGTGCCCTTTCAACTTGTAATGGGCTTTACCCCAGCATGGTGAGGCTTTAGGTCACTTTAAGGCAATTTGGTGAACGTTTGGCTGGGTACTCTCTTCCTTTTCTAGCAGCTGGCAAGTGGTGGCCACCACAGTCTTCCTCCCATGCAGAACAAGTTACCCCTTTGTCCACCCTGCATCCTTGCAGCCATTTTTCCCTGCACAAGATCTGAATTTGCATGATGGCCTGTGCCCTGTGTGCCCACCTCCCCTCCCTGGGGTGCCTCTTCTCTTATGCATGCAGTTGTCTCCCTCTCTGGCTGTACACCTGCTCCTCCTGTACCATACCCATGAACTACCCGCTCCCCACCCCACAGAGGAGCCAGGGAAGCACTGAAGTGACAAGGAAAGCACTTTTTCTGCTTAAAGTCATTTTTCCCCCTTCTTCTCATTTTTCCCACCCCTTTTTTCTATTTTTTCCCTCTGCCTCTCTCCATCCCCTGCTGTGTGCCTCGGCTTTGCGAGCTTGAAGGACGTCCAGATAAAAAGCTCCTCTTTCTTTCAGATCCTTTCACCAAACCACCCATCCGCCTCCTCCTCCCACCCCATTCTCCTTGCAGATTTATGGGCAGCCCAGGGAGAAAGTGCCAGCATTAGCATTTTTAATAAAGAGCTGCTTGGAAGGGATGGCAGCGGGTGGGGAGGTGGGAAGGGGAGAGGCATTGGCAGCTGAAGCCTGAGCAAAGCTGCTGCAAAGCCAAGCAAAGTCAGAGAGGAGCAGGAATGGGCACCACCAGTGGTAGAAGTCGGCAGCTCAGTGCTATCTGCCTTCTGCTTGTCCCCCATCAGGGTAGTGTAGGCTTTTCATGGATCCCCACCTTGGTCATTGTGGAAACCCACTGGGGCTGCAGGAGGGGTGCCGGTGCTGCTGGGATGCTTCTTGTCCTTTCACCCTGGGCTTGAACCCCTGAGCTGCCAGTGAAGGTATATGGTGAGTGTCATTACATGCACCACTTGCTCCCAGCACACACTTGAAGCTGGTGTTTTGATGCCATGATGGAGTTGGGCATGGCCATCCTCATGCTGCTTGCTTTGTGGAAACCCCCAGGAGCACAGGGAGTCAGGGGATTAGACACAAAGTCACGTATTTCAGTGTAATAGCAGTAAACTACCTTCTCCTGTGCTGGCATTTCAGCCACGCTCACATGCAGCGACTTCTCAGAGTCTTCTGCAAAGACTCCCTCCTGCAGCCATTCTGACCTCCCTACCAACTCCTCTCAAACCAGCTGCTCCAGGTTAGCTCAGTGTGGTCACAGGCAGTGGGCTTTGATTGCTCATCCCACCCCTCTTCTAAATAAGAGCTTTGCAGGGAGCACAGTTCTCAGTGCAGGAATTCAGTGTGGCCTTGTCCTCTTGGGCCTGTAATTCAAGCGTGGGTGGGGACCTGTTGAGGTGGATGAGAGCACCACCAGCAACACTAGGTTTGGTGGTATTTTGGGAACTTCCATTCAAACCCAAATCCAAAGCAAAGCATAGCTGATGGTCCAGCTGGAAAAATCGGAGGCCTGAAGATCATTCTGGGAATAAACTGACAGCCGTTTGGCCATGGGAACTAGCTGACTGAGTGTGGGGAGTTTGTTGTTTCTCAGCTGCCCTGGTGATCCCCTATTTTGTTGTTTCAGATTTCTACCTTAATGCCGAGGCTTGCAGGGAACCAAGAGCTGTAATTTCTGGCTCATTTAATCCAACCTGGTCAGGCACACAGCAGCTTCTGATCAGTCCTGCTTTCCTTTGAGCTCTGAGGGCCATGCAACCAAAATACCTGCCAAAAGCAACAAAAACCAGAGCAGCAATGTAGCTCCAATGATCACAAAATGCAGGGAAAGAGTCAGCTGTTTGGGCACACGTGTGTGCACAGGAGAGGAAGGAGGGGATAAGAGAGAGACAGGGGCACAGGGGACAAAAGACAGTGATGGGGAAGGTGAGGTGTCCCTGGAGGAGGAGATCTCGCCCCATCCTCTGCAGCAGAAGGCACAAGTCAGCAAGGGAGTGTGGGTGGAAATGTCAGTGCTGAGCTCCTGGAGAGCTTCCTCGCAGATGAAGATAGACAAGTGCCTCTTCTTGAGCTGGAGGTCTTGCATGGAGACTGTTTCCAGGCTTACCTCATGTCCATGTCCTTGCAAGCTCAGTGGTACCCTACAGCATTGATTGTCTCCTGCCATGTAGGCACATAGCTAAAGGCTGAACATTCCTTTTAATAGGCCTTTTGTGACCCCCACTAGAGGCAAAGTGGGGAAGGTTGGAGAGCTGCCACATGGTATCTTCCCACAGCATGGAAACCTTTCCCAGCTCAAAACCATCATTACACAAATTTTAGTCACAGATGGAAATTGCACCCTGGGTGGATGCAACACGGCCTGGGCACTGACTTCCATCTCCCAGGCAGGTGCAAACCCACCTACAGTGTGTCCCAGATGTGTTGGCATCCATTGGCTGCCAGATGTGCCATCCAGCAGAGGTCCGGCAGCCACCGTGGCTCTGCAGTGCCTGTCCGGTGCTGAGCTCTGCTGCAAGCCAAGAGCAGCTCTTCATAACTGCTTTTCTACCCAAGTCAGTGTGGAACAATACTTTGCCTCTGCTTTTGTTCCTTGCCCGGAGTGCTCCTGAGAAGCAAGAATAAAACCCATCTGCGGGAGCACTGGAAGGCGGAGGCGTGTGGCATTCAAGGTGTCATCGAGACACAAGGAGCACATCGCTTTCTGACTGAAGCTGACCTCATTCAGGTCAATCCGATCTGTGGGCTGAATGTAATCCCCCTCTCCCAGCCGACCGGATGGGAAAATGGCATTGTATCCCAGCAAGGAAATGAGACGGTGCACTGTAATCCTGCAATCAGGATTTTTTTTTTTTTTTTTTGTCCTTGCTGAAATAACTTCAGATTAGAAATTAAAGTGCTTGTGCAGAAGAGCTGTAATTGCCTCTGGAGAAAATCCTCAGGCTTGTCAGCAGCACCTGATACTCTCACCCTGAATTTTAACAGCGGTGATGCAATGGGATGGAAAATCTTGCCCTCCCCAAATCTGAGCTCTTGCAAAGAGAATTTGGAGCTTTAGCTTTTGGGAGCAGCGTTTGTGTTGTCTAATTCAAAACCCACCGCAGTTGAGTCCGGGTGCCTCCCCTTGTTCTGCCATGTCAGCCTTGCTCTGCAAGTGATGCTCTGTCAGTGGGGCTGTGCTGCTGGGGATGCAGATCACAAGGTATTGTGGCCATGGCTGTCCCACCAAAGGGCACCAGCCACTGAGTCATGATTGCACGTTACACTGTACTACCTAGGGCAGCAGGGATGGAGGAGATGGGACCATCCTGCTTGGCTCCAAGCTTCCAGCTTGTCTTCCAGACCCATTTTCAGAGTCTCACAGAGGCTGAGGCTTCCTCAGTTCCCCTCCTGAAACAATGAAATCCAAGAAGAATAAGAAAGGTGGTGAAGCTGTGGCCCCAGACCTCCCATGCTCCCTTACAAAAGCCTCACAGAGAGAGAGAATTCAGCTGTGGTTTAGTTCTTTTTGCAATTTGATGGCTGTGACACTGATCCCTAAATGAGGGCTGGGCAGGTGGTACCTGAGCATGCAGAAGCATAATGCTTATGGATGTGGGGGCAACTGGAATGCACTATGTCCCAAAATAATGGGCGTGATATACCACTGACATGTTGGCAGATTGGGGCTGGGGTGAGGATCTGACGTTGTAAGAATCCCAAAATTAACATCTTGGAGGTGGGGCTATTTTATCACATTGTCCTGCTTTGGTTTGAGTCATCTTATCCCAGGACCCCTGGGCACATGAGCTAGGGGCTAAGCAGGGGAAGTGATGTGGATGCAGCAGGGGCAATGCCAGTGTGATGTTTCTGGGTTTCTCTTCTAGGCCTTGGCCGTACACCATCTTCCAGCGTGGCTTTGACTTAGTGCTGGGCGAGCAGCCATCCGACAAGATTTTTCGGTAAGTGGTAAAGGCAACCTGGTCAGCACATTTTGGGGCTCAAAGATATGACGGAGGGCATACAGGCAGGCTGGTACCCCAGCTGGTAGGGCTGAGCACAGCTGTCCTGTGCCACCTCCTGGGGACATGCGAGCATGGCTGAGAAGGTCCTACTACAGCTGCCATGTGGGATGGTGGATGCCCAGCAGTCAGTTCCTCTTCTCCATTCCTGACAAGAAAAAGGTTTTAGCTCTGAAGGAGGACTTCTACCAAAAAGAGAAGTGCCTTTCTTTTTTTTTTACCTAAATTACATTGCTTTTGAGGGGTCATTTGGGTGCATTCAGAGGAGCCTCACCACTGTGTGTCTGACACAAGCCATCTGTCTTTGCTTGGGCTGGCATTCCTGCAAGGCAGCGTGGAGCTTCAAGGGCTTGGATTTGGGTAGAGGCAGCCCTCTGGACTTGGCGTTTCACTCCATGCCAGCCTTTACTGCTTTCCCTGTCAGGTTCACCTATACCCTGGGGGAAGGTATGTGGCTGCCTCTGAGCAAGAGCTTTGTCATCCCACCAGCTGAGCTGGCCATCAATCCCTCCGCCAAGTGCAAGACTGACATGACGGTGATGGAGGATGCAGTGGAGGTCAGGTAGGTGCAATGGTGGGGAGAGGTTTTTAGGATGCATTTCAAGCAAACAAATTGGCAGTGTGTCCTTAGAGTGAGAAGACCAACTCAAAGCATGTTGATGAGAGCTGGGGCCCCAATCCCACACTTTGCAGGTGCAAATTAACATGTACTTTGATCTGCCCCATTTCTTGCCTGCAAAGCTGAGCCTTCGGAGGTAGCTCTCATTATCTCAGTAGCTCCTGCCTCCCTCTAAAAGCTTGGCTGCTCTTCTGTTTGCTGTCAGCCTGAGGGGGACCTGAGCTCCAGAAAACCCCACACAGCAGCCACGGTCATGCACGTTTGTGCAACGTCTCATCGGAGCAGTGACACTCCTCCTCCTCCTCGCAGGGAAGAGCTGATGACCTCCTCCTCCTTCGACAGCCTGGAGGTCCTCCTTGACTCCTTTGGCCCCGTCCGTGACTGCTCCCGGGACAATGGGGGCTGCAGCAAGAACTTCCGCTGCATCTCAGACCGCAAGCTGGATTCAACAGGCTGTGTGGTGCGTGGTCCCCTGGGGATCTGCAGATTTCCTTCAGTGTGAACAGGGAGGGGGAGAGTGGAAGGGGAAAGGCTCCATCTTTCCTCCTTCGCCATTGCTTCAGGATGGTTATTTTGGGGTTTTGCAACAGGAAGAGATGTTTCTGGGCTGGTATCTCCTCCATCCCTGGCCATGCTGCACACATGCACAAATGAGTGGGAGCTCATCTGCTTGCTGACTGTCTGGGAGGTCCCACATCACCCACACATGTACGGTATCCCCAAAGCAGCACAGCTGCTTTGCTCTGCAGGGAAAATGCGTGCCCCAAAATGGAAGCATTTGTGGGGCTGGGGAATCCTGCTGTAATGCCACCGGAGCTGGACATCAAGGTGGAGGCTGTGAGTATGGGGCACAGGGTGGGCTTGGAAAAGGCAGCATTGCTTTGGTGTTCACTGAAGATGGGTGCCGGTAAGCAGGCTTGATTCCAGCACATTACTTTGGTATGGAGCAGCTTGGGTGCTCCCATCCGAGGGTCTGCACTCCCCAGGGCTGCAAATAGGATTCTGTGCAGGAGGAATATCGGCAGTGGTGGGCAGCGTTGCAGCCACCCATCCTGCAGCCCACAAGCATCTCTCAGGCTGCAATTTCCAATGGGGAGCAGTGCTGGAGCCCTCCCCTCTGCTTCAGCCCCTGGGCCAGGCTACTTGCTCAGGGACTTCACCTCTTGCTTCTCCCACCCCTGCCAGTGCCCAACAGGACTGAGCCCCATGAAGGATGGCACAGGCTGCTATGACCGTCATGTCGGTGTGGACTGCTCAGATGGCTTCAACGGCGGCTGTGAACAGCTGTGCCTGCAGCAGATGGTCCCCCTGACTGACGACCCCCTGCTCTACAACATCCTCATGTTCTGCGGGTGAGTGACCCATTGCTGCCCCAGCCATTGGGACATTCCTGAAGTGCTGCTGTACTTTGCTGCTGCCACCCTGAGCTCATAGTGTTGGGAGGGAGGGTCTCGTCTGTTCCCAATGTCCCTGCTGGAGTGGCCCCATTCCGCACCGGTGGAGGCTGCAGCTGATGGTGGACCCCGTGTTGGCTTCCCAGGTGCATTGAGGACTACAAGCTGGGCGCAGATGGAAGGTCATGCCAGCTCATTTCGGAGTCATGCCCCGAGGTGGGGGACTGTGGTGAACCCCGCGAGCTGCCCATGAACCAGACGCTATTTGGGGAGATCTTCTATGGCTACAACAACCACTCCAAGGAGGTGGCTGCGGGACAGGTGCTCAAAGGGACGTTCAGGTGAGCTGGGGATGTGGGGAGGTGACCCCCGCAGGGTCAGACCTCACCATCCTCTCAAGAAGGCAGCATGGGAAGCAGTGTGGGGTTGGACCTTAGCAGACTGCCTGGTCCATCCATGTCTGGCCAAGCTTTGTGGGAGATGGAGGGGCTGGTGGGCAGGGCATATCTGAAGCTTTCCATCAGAGTAGACATCTTTGTAACCTGTGCCCAAAGGAAAGACTTGTTGCTGGGTGCCTTTATGGGATTGGTCACTGGCTGGTGGGGATGATCCCAGGCAGTTCCCCTGTCTTCCAGCCCTATCCTCCTCTCTGCAATTAACTTCCAGGCAGAACAACTTTGCCCGTGGCCTGGAGCAGCAGCTGCCAGATGGGCTGGTGGTGGCCACAGTGCCCCTGGAGAACCAGTGCCAAGAGGAGCTCTCTGACCCTACGCCCGATCCTGAGTTCCTCACTGGTAAGTATGTCTGGCCAGACCTACAGTCTCCCAACAGGGCAGATGTTGGTGTGGATGGCTTCAGCACCTAACCCTCTCAGGGGATATATCTAGTCTGGCTTTAGCATCCTGTGCTCACTTGCAGCAGCAGCAGTGATTAAGAGGAAAGCATTAAAAACAAAGGAGAGGGAGAGGCTGCAAATTCATGGTGTGGTGTAAAAGCTCAAAGTGTTCATTGGATATTTGAAGTATTTGCAAAAAGGATTTTTTTTTTATTCAAGGCAAACAAGTTTTCCAAATATTTTTCCAAAAGTATTTCCAGATCAGGAACCCTTTGTCATATATGATAATATATGCTTCATATATAATGAAGCATTCAAAACCTGCCTCAACCAAACCAGAATGTCTTGGTTTGTCCTGCCAGAGCATCATGGGCCATGAGTGACAGGATTATAATGGGTTTGTACACAACCTTCAAGGGTTTACCCTTCTTCCACCAAGTTGCCAGCACTGATGAATAGCCTTTGTTTCCTTGGTGTTTGTTGCCATTTGCTGAAATGGCCAAGGACACTGGGCAGCTACTAAAAGAGAGGTGTGGATAGTAAGGTTATTTTGGAAGGTGTCTGCAGGGTGGTATCATATGAGACCTTGTGAATTCACTTCATTTGGCAGAGTTCCTAGGAGGGTTTTGGGGAGCATCTGTGGGCTGCACACGGGGCCCAATAGGTGCTGGTTCCCCCAGCAGTGCATGGCAATGTAGGTGTGCGCGCAGGCAGATGCAGGCAGGGAGGAGGGTGGCAGTGGGTCCGCAGGGCTGAGATTCCCCGAGAGAGCTGTGTCTGGTGGGTCACTCCTGCAGCCATGGGGATATTCAGCCCTGCCTGGAAGTGCTGGAGGACACCTGCCTCTACATGGGGCTCTGCTGCCCTTGACATGATTACATGGTTGTAAGGAAGGCACTGCCGCTGTGGACTCGGCATCAGAGCACGGTTATGGGACTGGGACTCCTCTGGCAATTATGCCAGGGAGGCAGAAGCCAGTAAATTATCCTATTAATTTCCCACTGCTCTGCTGGCTCTTTGTGGCTGATTAAAAAAAAAAAAAAGAAGAAAGAAAAGGAAAAAAGGGAAAATTAGTAAAATCTCTGCTTGTCAGTGAGCAGGTCTGGATATTGCTGTGAATACACAAGAGGCAGAGCTGCTGAGTAAGGAAGGGCTGGTTTTGCATAAACACTTTACAGGGAAAAGCAAGGCTTTGAAGCTCTGTTGGCAGCAGCCAGCACCGAAGGGAGAGGCACTGGAAGGCAAAAGATCTTCTCCTCCTTATTCTCTGCTTTCATTTGTTGTTATGGAGTGGGGGATGCCCGTTATCCTCCTGAACTCCTGCTGTGAGTCTGGTTAGCAGCAGAGTTGCCGCTTTGCTGTCAAGTGGAGGCGAGCTGTGATGGCTGTACAGCAATGGAGCTTCGAGGGAGGAGGTGACTGTGTTCAAACATCCTGCTTAGCACACAAGGGTTGTTCTGATCACCAAAATCAGAGCCATGAGCACCCTTCAATTCAATTTCTGGGACTTTGGCCAAGGCTCGGTGGCCTCTGTCCTCTCATGGAAGCTGAACTGCTGCATGCCTTGGCTTGTTCCCTGGGCAGTGGCTGCCCAGCCCTAGTCTCCATGAATTTCTTGCTCCCCTAATGCATAGTTAAATTAAATGGATAGAGAATGGGATGTTTTTGCCTCTAGAAGGAGAAACTTCAGGTCCTGCTCAGCCCCAGTGCTGCCATAATGTCCTGAGGGAGCATGAGCATTGACAGGTGTGCAGTTTTCCCTGTATGCGTCTCCTGTTCGGCTCAGTACTGGACAAAGGGGACCTATGGCCTCTTGGTTGGCCACGCTTAGGCACGCATGGCATGACGGTGACCGTTCCCAGGCCTGCAGACAGCTCATTAAAAAGGGTAACTCTCATTAGTGAAATAATTAGCACACCTGGGCAGGACTTGGGAGTGGGCACTGGAAAGGAAGCAGAAGGGGGGCACAGAAGGAGGCTCATTATCTTCTGACACAGAGCCCCCAATCACAGGATGAAATGAGCCCATGTGCCTTCCTTCAAAGCCATGGTTTTAATTGCCAGGGAGCAGCTGACCCTCTGCTCTGAATGCCTCGCTGCCACCTCAGGGGGATGTGGTGTGTGCACAGTCCTTTTCCCCAACTTCTTTCCACCCCACTGGCAGCATTGCCCCAGGCACAGCGCAAGGGGCTGCAGCCATCCCCATGGTAAGGCATCCCTGGGCAGTGGCTCTGAGCCCCTGTGTCTTTTCTCTGGCAGGGATGGTGAACTTCAGTGAGGTGTCTGGGTACCCCCTTTTGCAGCACTGGAAAGTGCAGTCTGTCATGTACCATGTCCGGCTCAACCAGATGACCATCTCCCAGTGTAAGTGTATGGGGCTGGGGGGAAGAAGTGAAGAAGGGGTGGTGGGCTCAGAGGTTGGCTCCCCATTGCAAGTGTGCAGGGAGTTGGCAAGGGCTTGGGGTTCTCTGAGATCTGAGCATCTCCTCCCATCTCCTCCCCAGCCTTCAGCAATGCACTCCACTCTCTGGACGGGGCCACCTCCCGTGGAGATTTCATGGCACTGCTGGACCAGTTTGGCAACCATTACATCCAGGAGGCAGTATATGGCTTTGAGGAGTCCTGCTCCATCTGGTATCCCAATAGGCAGGTCCAGCGGCAGCTTTGGCTGGAGTATGAGGACATCAGCAAAGGTAAGAGCCCTCCTTGTCCCAAGGAAGGGTCTGTACAGCCACCCCATGGGAGGGAGAAGCATAGCAGGGAAAGTGCCTATTTCATGTCAGGGTTATGTCCCATCT
Organism: Psittacula echo; assembly: GCF_963264785.1. Taxonomy (NCBI): domain Eukaryota; kingdom Metazoa; phylum Chordata; class Aves; order Psittaciformes; family Psittacidae; genus Psittacula; species Psittacula echo. Next base: position 23,718,488 of record NC_137740.1, read on the forward strand.
CTTTTTCTTATTTGCACCCTTTGAAGCTGGCCAAAGAACTATGTACTACAGCAAGCATTAGTATGGGCCAGAAAGGAAGATAAATACTACATCCCCAGGGAGATGGAAGATGAATGCACTAATCCCACCAAGCCGTCCTGCCTGATTCTGGACTTAACTGTTATTTGTCTTTAATCATGTTGCTTCCTTCCTTTTGTCTCTGCCGTATCTGCTCTCTTCCACTTGCATCCCATGGCAAGTGGAAGACTTTTCTCCTTTGAATATGTTTTCATCTTCAGGGCTATCAGCAATGTACTTTTAGTGTCTGGAAAACAGTTATGAAGTGGAAGGTTCCCCATGGTGCCCTCACTGAAGTGAGGTGTGAAGGATCTGTGGTGGAAGGGGTTTTGCAGGGAGGTGATAGCTGGTTTGGATGCAAGTCTTCCAAGAGCAGAGGCAGCCTAATGTCTGCCTGCTGCCAGCTATCACCAGGACCACAGCATCTCTTGTGCTGGCTTCTGCAAAGCTGCCTGCAGGCATTTTGCTGCCTGGGCTGGGGATGTTGGGTTGCACCACCCATGTTTGTGCAGCAAACAGGAGCCAGCTCCCCAGCCCAGACAGGAGGGTGCTGAGTGGAGATGCTGCTTTTTAGGTGACCTTGGTTTGTTGACCCCTGCCCAGGAGCTCCCAGGTGCAGGCAGCTCACATGGAGCTCACAGGCATCATGAGCACCGCATCGTTTCCATCATGAAGCTTCATAATTCTCAGTATCGACACCAGCTCACAGTGCTGCTCTTGCTGTGCCCTGGCCTCAGAGACGTTTGTTTTCTCTCCAAGGGCTCTTGTGTGGGGAAGGCTTCTTTCTGAGCCTGAGTCTTGATCCTGCAGGCTCAGACCTCCTGCAGCCTGGACATCTTCCCAAGCCCACCTGCGAGAGTACAGACCCATTGCTGTTTTCCTGTGGGCTGTCTCCAGATGTAGCATCTTTTGATTGTGAGTGCTTTTTTTTCTCCTGCAATTTCCTCCTCTTTGATTTTCCTGCTTGGAGGCTTTTCAGGTCTGGCAATCGCTTTCCACCCACAATATCGCATTTCGTTTTCACTCTGGCACCTGCCACTTTCTCTCCTTTGCTCTTTGTTTGCAAACGTCAGGAGCTGGATATTGATTGAGAAATTGCAAGAGACAAATCATTCCCTGGCTACTCTGCTTTCTCTAGGTACCTGCTAAGTTGCAATTCACAGCCAGCCCAAGTGATCCATTTCCAGCTTCCTGGGGGGGCAGACTAATGCTCTTGTACCCCAGGCTTTGTTCAACAGCCTTGCTTTCTTTGCAGGAATCTTGAGGATAGGCTAGTGCTGGCCCACTTCTCAGTAAGCCTTTGAAATAGGAAGATTTTCCTATTGAGCCATGGATGTGCTCTCTGGCAGCTCCCCACAGCAGTCAGCCTGCACCAAGACACCACTGCTGATGCCCCGAACCTGTTCCAGGGGCGAGGCTTTGCCTGGGCATCCTTCAGCTTCCTCTGATCCCACTGACCATCAACAGTAGTCCCTTCTAGGCCCCTCTTTCTTCAGTGTAGACCCAAGGACATACTTTGGCAGGGGTTTTGGATGAAGAGCACCGCTCCCCACACGGCAAAGCTCACAGCAGCAGAGTTATGCTAGCCAGGGCAGTGATGAGGATATCCTACCTTCTTGACTGCTGTGCCAGGACTTTTCCCCTTGTGTCAAATTATTTCCTGCTGTCGGAGTGCTAGAGAAAAGTCCACCAAATGCTGGGTCTGGCTCACTGCCCTGTGTGATGTGGACACAGTGGCACCAACCATTAGGCACTTTTGCGTGGAATTGTGAAAAGCATAGACCATGGTAATGCTTTCCTGGTGCAAATTTTTGTTCCGAGCCCGTTGGGTTGCAGGGTCAGCAGGGCAGGACCTGCAGATACTCCTCCATGCACACAGGGCAGAAGGTAAACGAGCCTTTAGTTTCATCACAGGCTGGGGGTCTGTGGTCCCAATGGGTGACATATCTGCCTTCATGTCACCATTTTCTTTCACTTCAAGATGATGCTTTGTAAGCTAATCCCTTAGGGAGAGGCCCTGTTTCCTTGCTCAACAGCAACTTTGTCTACCTCTGTCATGCCCCATGACAATGCAAAGAGATAGGAGCCAGGCTAGAGCCATGTCCTGAAAGGGAACTGCTTCCAATGTTCCTTCCCCTGCATAGGGACTGAGTGCAGGAGGGATGGTGGGGCTGGAGAGGGGCTTGGTGGCTTTGTAGCCATCTCAGGAGCTTCCTGGGTGTCTTGAGACACTGACAAGTCTTCCCTGCTCATTTTGAGATCTTTGGTGCTGCTGACTGTGCATCTTTGAGATGGGAAGAAGGCACTGAGTCAGCATAGATTGTGTGCACCCTGGACTGACACTCATCCTCTCTGATCTCATTTTCTGATCTGTCACATTAGCTTTGATGGAAGTCCTTGTGAACTGAGTGAGTTGAGTGAAGAAATCAGCTGTGGGGCCAGGAGGGCTTTTGCACTGGAGTGGTTTGGTAAGGGGCTTTGGTGGGGCATCAGCATGGGGTGAAGGTGCCCACGCAGATCCTTCATCCATCTCCAGCTACATGAAGGAGGCTCCTTCTTGTGGAGACCTGCTGCAAGGGTGGCTCATCCCAGTGCCAGGCAAAGAGCTTGGGCTGGGGAAGCTGAGGCACGGGGAGACAAAAGAACCTGATGGTAGAGTCCAGAGTGGACTTTCAGTCCTGATTCCTCTTCTGAAGACCAGTGAGCACTTCATCCCTACAGAGGAAACAAGGACCTCGTAAGAATACAGGAGGGTCTCTGGGCAGCATTGCCTCTCTTTTGGGTGGATGGCAGGGCACTGGCCCCCTTGCATCCCCTTGCTGATGGCTTGGAGCCCACCTTGGTGCCCCTCTTTTCCTCCTTTCCTAGGAAACTCCCCCTCGGATGAGTCGGAGGAGCGTGAGCGGGATCCCAAGGTTCTCACCTTCCCCGAGTACATCGCCAGCCTGTCTGAGTCAGGCACCAAACGCATGGCAGCCGGTGTGCGGATGGAGTGCCAGAGCCGCGGGCGCTGCCCCTCCTCCTGCCCACTCTGCCATGTCACTTCTAGTCCTGGCGTGCCAGCTGAGCCCATCCTGCTGGAGGTCACCAAAGCAGCCCCCATCTACGAGCTGGTCACCAACAACCAGACACAACGGGTAAGGAGCTATTGGCTGGGGGTGGTGGGGTGGGCATGGGGAGGTGACAGGACAGCATCGAAGTGATCTTTGCAGGCAGTTTGCGTTCATCATGTCAAGCTGTGGCAGACCTTGCCCACTGGCCAGCCCTGCTATCCAGCGTGGACAAACCATGCTGAACCCACCAAGGGATGGATGAACACTGACTTGATTGGTGGTAGGATGAGAGATCACCTGCCCAGTGCTTACCCCCCTTCTTTTCTCTCTCAGCTCTTGCAGGAGGCCACCATGAGCTTGCTGTGGTGCTCGGGCAGTGGGGACGTCATTGAGGACTGGTGCCGCTGTGACTCAAGTGCCTTTGGGGCTGATGGGCTGCCCACCTGCGCACCTCTCCCACACCCCATGTAGGTCTGCATAGGTGCCCAGCCTGGCCTCTGGTTGTGATGGGTCTGAGAGGAGGAAGTGGCACGGTGACAGAAGTTGGTGGGGCTGGGGTGGTGTTATGGAACGGGTTTGCAAATGGATAGGGGACCTGGAAACCAGGCAGAGGGTGCAGAGATGCAGTATCCTTTCTAAATTCACCTGAAGACTGATTTTAGATCTGTCTTGATAGAGCTTTGCCAGAGAAGGAGCCCTTTGGACCAGAGTGCCTAGAGCTAGAAGTAGGAGAGGATCTTCTCTCCTGAGGTTGCTCTCTCCCATGATTGTATCTTTGAAATGACTGAAGAAAAGTAATGCAAAACCAGTCCCTACATACTGTCTTACAGAAACAAACTCATTTCTGGTACATTTGCATGTGGTCTGCGCAGCAGTGAGTGGCACTAGCAAATACACTCATGCTGCCTTTTGCATCAGCCGTAGGGACTGGTTGGAGAGGTTGTCCTCAGGATCTCTCCCATACTCTGTGCCTCAACCTGGTGGTTTTGCTGCCTTTTTAAGGCACAGAGGAGCAGCGAGGTGGTGATAGGCATGGGTGAGGGTGAGCATGGGTGGGTGGCAGACCTCTTCTTCCCGAGAATCTGACCAGCTGTCATTGCCCCGCAGCCTGCGTCTCTCCACTGTTCACGAGCCCAGCAGCACACTGGTGGTGCTGGAATGGGGGCACTCGGAGCCCCCCATCGGGGTGCAAATCGTTGACTACCTCCTCCGTCAGGAGAAAGTCACTGACAGAATGGATCACTCCAAGGTGGAGACAGGTGAGTGGGAACTCCACTGGTTCTCTCTAGGGAGAGTGGGATGGAGATGTTGGAGGAGAGCCTCTGTCTCCCTCTTTGCAAGTGGGAACATATTCAGTATCCTGTGAAAAAGAAAGCAGCCCATCTCCTGCCCACCATGCTGCACAAGTGGCAGCTCCATGCCATGGTGATGAGCCTTGCTAGAAAAGCAGTGGATCCATCTCTGCACCAACTTCATGCATGAGCCTTGGTCCCCCTCAACAGCAGGCAGCGTGTTAGCAGGCACAGACCTCAGCAGCTATCTGCAGCCCTGGGGACACGTGTGTCGTCACCTGCAGCACATCTCCCCTCTTTCCCTAGAGACTGTGCTGAGCTTTGTGGATGATATCATCTCTGGTGCCAAGTCACCCTGCGCCATGCCGGCCCAAGTGCCTGACAGGCTGTCCTCCACCATCTCCCTCATTGTTCGCTGCCTGGAGCCTGACACCACCTACATGTGAGTTGCCTCCCCTGTGCCATGCACATGGCAGCACTGTTGCTCTGATGCTCTTTTCTTTGCATGAGGTCTTGGGAGTCCAGAGCTTCACGTTTTTCCTTCTGTTCCAGGTTCACGCTCTGGGGAGTTGATAACACGGGAAGACGCTCCAGGTCCAGTGATGTGACAGTCAAGACCCCCTGCCCTGTGGTAGATGATGTGAAAGCTCAAGGTGAGATGGAGGGAAATGGCTGGACCAGCAACAGGGGGTTCCCCCTTCCAGCAATTCCCCGCACACGTCTTGCGTGCTGGCTGTAACATCTCCTTCACCCATGGTGGCCCAGGTGCTGCCATGTGGTATTCAGGGTTGGTGTGGAGGGTGGCAGGAGGCACAATTCCTCTCTGCAAATGCAGAGGCACTCTGTGCTTCTGGAAGAGTGGGAGGATGGGTGGAAGGGCAGGCATGCAGCACGTACCAAAATAGCCAAGACAACCTGCCTGTCCTGCCCAGAAAGCAACTGGTAGTGTAGGTGGTGGTTGTGCTCAAGAAACCCCGGTTGCATACCTTCTCAGAAATAAATGATATTTCATTCACTAACGGTGACTGATGACACCACACGTTTCTTTTCTTAATTGAACTAAACTATGGGAACATAACCTGGACTGAGTCTGGGGAATACCATCTACTCTGTTGCTCCTCCAGTGGGACTTTTTCTTGATATGACATTAACCGTAACTCAGAGGACAAACCTTGGCTTTGGTCTTGGCTCTAGAGCTGAGCTTTAATCTGGTGGGCTTTATTCATGGCATTCCTTGAAGCCCACTGAACACCTTTATACTTCTGTGCAGAAATAGCAGACAAGATCTACAACCTCTTCAACGGCTACACCAGTGGTAAGGAGCAGCAAACAGCCTACAACACTCTGCTGGACCTGGGTTCCCCTAGCCTGCACAGAGTCCTTTACCACTACAACCAGCACTACGAGAGCTTTGGGGAGTTCACCTGGCGCTGTGAAGATGAGCTGGGGCCCAGGTAGGCTTGGAAGCTGGGTTAGCTAGGCAGGGAGGCCTGCCTACCAACAGGCTTATCCCTCGTAGATGTTGGTAACAACATATGGGAAGGCGACCCTGGCAAATCTCATGAATTTGATGATAGAGCTTAGAATCTCACAGTGGTGTTCCTGTTTTGTTGGATGCTGTGCATACGTTTGACATCCGGCCATCTCCCTTGAAGGACCATAGACACAGGGCAAGTTGGAAGGCAGTAGACCATTGTCAACCCGTCATCCTTGACCGTCCCACTAGTCCTACACTGTCTCTCAAGTTTTTCTTGGTTTGTTCATGCTATGCAGGGTGGGAAGGGGAAGAGATTCTCTTCTTCCCTCAGTAGCTGCTGCTACATGGAAAAATGCATGGAAAAAGTCTTGGAAAAATATTACACAGCTGAGTGTGGTTGGAGTGTGTTAGAGAAGGGCCCCGGGCATTGATGCAATTGATGCACTGTCAGTTGTGGCCCAAAGCAGGCAGTGGATTGACCTTGGGTCTGAATTGCATGTATTCCCTCCCTTTCTATCCATGTCTGTGGTTGTGTGGGATGATCTCAGGGACATGAGTGTTTTGGTGCCCAGGCAGTGCTGAGCTGCCACAGCAGGTTTTGGAGGAGGTGGCCCTGATCTCTTCCTGGCTGAAAACATCCCTTCATGCCTAACTGAGAACCATGTCCTCTCCCTGGGCTCCTCCAGGACACTGCTGCCCCTCCAGTTGCCTGGAGATGGGTTGCCTCATGTCCTGGGCTTGCGGAGACAACCAGATGTTCGCTTCTCCTCTTATCGTTTGACATCTGCTTTTGTCTGCATGGTTTCCTAGTGATGTGGATGCTTCCAGTTGGTTTAACAAGCTCACTGCGAGATTATGTGGGCTGCAGTGGTGTTTCACAGCATCTGGCCTCCAAAGAGCCAGAACCTTGAGCCCATCCTAATTGAAGTAATCAGGATTACTTCAAGTGTATGTCAGCATCAGCTCCTATCTGTGAAATCTATGGCCTCCACCTTACTCCCTGCTCCACACCTCCTCTTGCTGGTCTCACCACTAGCTGTCTTCCAGCCCTGCTTCTCCAGGTGATGACTTGTGGATTTCTAGCAGGGGACTGGAGATCCTCTGCATACCTTCTCTGTCCTCCAACCCTCTGGTATTTGGTCAGAAAGACACAACAAATAACTGGTGGCTGTCATGCACTTAGTGTCTTAGGCATATCTCCTAGTTCAGCTTTTGTGGGAAACTCCTAAGAGATTTTACACTCCCTGGGGAAAAGCTGGGATCCCTCCTTTTTCCCCTTTTCTCATTTATGTTCTAAGAAATGTGAACTCTTTGAGGCACACCCTCAAAGCTCAGTAGCGACATCCCTCGCTTGGAGTCTTGTTAAGGCTGAGGCTCCCACCAGCAATCCTGCCTAGGGTTGCTTCATTCCCATGACACTGAATGGGGTCATCAGGCTTGGACTTTCATCTCACCTTTGTCTTGGGCCCAGCTGTGGTGATGCTGCTCTTTCTCAATTTCCAGATGTGAAATCCAGCCCCGGTTTGCAAAGGACATCTGACATCTGTTGTGATGGTTTGCATGAGGAGCACATAAAATTCTTTATGTGACAGATTGGAGTCATCACACAGCCACTGCCATCACTGCGGCCGAGCATTACCATTGCCGCTTACTGCCTCAGTGAGGAGACAAAGGACCATACAGAACATAAGGTGGAAGCTGCCTTCTCAAGCCCCACAAGGCAGATGTATATTGACATGGAGGAGCCAAAAATGCCACTGAATTGCCCAGATGTTAACTTTGTTGTGTGAATCGACAAGCCAGAGGGTTAATTCCAGCCTCTGGAAATTCTGGAGTGCTTAGGATGGGATGACGCAAGTTGGTGATGAAGTGTTTGCAGCTCGCACTACTTGGAAAGAGACATTTAGGCAGCTGCAATGGGTTCTGGTGATGACAAATCTTGGAAAGCAGACCTCCTGTTTGATCGTCTGCGAGGGCGAAGCATCCAGACTGGTGGTGACAGGACAAATCACTTGCAGATGACATTATTTAGCCAGCAGACAGAGTGTTTGTTTGACTGTTGCTGATGCTCCTTTGAAATCCTGAATGTGGACCCACACGAATGACTTTACCATGTCCCTTCTCCTCTACGTGGCCATGCCGCCTTCTGGCTCTGCTTGTTTGGGGTGCGCTCGCCTCCCTTCTTGGAGACACTGACTGCTGGAATGAAGGAAGTGAGGGTGTGTGCAGATAACTTGCTGGGGTTATAAAAGAGAGTGCTCTCTCCCAGTCCAAGAAGGGCTGCAGAAAGCCCTCGACTTGGCGTAAGAAGAAATGGAGGGAAAGGCGAGTCATTTTCTAGCAAGTAATAAGTGGAAATGGGATTTGATGCAACACCTGGTTAAGTCTGGTGGTGTCTATGGGCTTTGAGCCAAAATCTGTGGGATCACATTCAACATTCCTGTGAGAGTACATGTGATGCTGGAGGAAGAGAAGCAGTCCCAGCACCTTGTCTAGGTGTCTGTATGTGGGGACCAGGACAAGTGAGAGCCCACGTACCTTCTCACGGCTGGAAGACCTGGGTGGCTATCTGTGGAGTCAACACTGTGCTAAGCACCTTCACCTCTCTGCTGTGATCTGGAAGTGAGCACTGGGGCTTCAGATACCACATGGCTGCAGAGCTGGGCAACATATCAGTGGCTTCAAACTTGCCCCTTTGAGCTGCAGCCATATCCAAAATGAATGTCTTGAGGGTTCCCTCTCTGGGAAAGTCAAGGTTGGCTCTGGCTGAGCCTGGGGTAAATTAATTCCTCTCCAAGTAGCTCTACCATGGTGCACCTGGCCTGGAGGAAGGTTTGGAGGGGATGTGGATGGTCCTCTGTGCTTGGTATGCGCACCATTGAGCTGTCCAACCAGCCACATCACAGCCATGTGCTCCACACGCAACCCCTGCTTATCCAAGTAGGAATGTGACAATGTGTTTTAAGAATGTGTTTTCCCTAGCATCATGATCTGTGCCTCCACTGCCTGTTCTGTGTTGAACAGATGCTGAGTGAAAGCTACCAAGGGGATGTATCTTCTCTGTCTGTACTAACCCACCAACTGACCTTGAAGCTGGCTAGAGAACTTATTCCAGCTCTTGAGACACTTAAAATTTTGTCTGGGTTTTCAGGCACATGTGATACTTCAAGGCACTTGATCTGAATTCATTGCCTCCAGATTCCCTGGACATCACCCAAAGTGTTAGACATGTTTAAAATGAACATAACATGTTTTATCTTAAGAAACCATTTTTCTTGATAAAGATATTAAAAGTGCAATTTTAAGAGGAAGAACGTGAGAAGGAGAAAACACAATTTAGTTCATATTTGGCCAGGATCCTTTCCACCCTTCCAGTATCTCATTCAGCATGAGGGGTTGGTAATGTAGCACTTTCTTGCTATCAGAACAAGCCCACACTGAGGCTGTGTTGCCCTGGGGGTGCTGCATGTCAGTCTTCTGCTGAAGATGGATTCTTCCTGGACCTCCTCTCCCTCTGTCATACAGCCTTCTTTTCTGGCTTCCTTGGCTGTGTTATGGCTCTTTATGAAGCGCTACTGCCATGACCTGCCTTTCCTTGTTTTGCTGTCTGCAACTGGAAGATGCAAAATGCACATACAAAGAACTGGGGAGGTCTGCCACATCCCCTGCTCTCTCAGATCTTTTTGGATCAAACCTATGTTGTATGCCTCAGTATGTTCCTTTTAGTTTACATGCTGTCCTGTGGGACACATTTTCTAAACTGTTATTAAATATTACAAGTCATCTACCAGGAGTGTCAGTCATTGTACTTATATCTTGTGATACTGCATCTTATGAGGATGATAGTTCTTATCTCACTTTCAGTCTCCCATAATGACCCCCACAAGCCAGGCATGGTATTTTGACAAGGGAACAATGCTCTCAGCATACCTGCCTTTTCTCTGCCCTTCCTGCCATGTCACTGTCCTACAGTAAGCCATGAGTGACCAGCACAGTTCCCAAACATCACTTCATGGAGAGGACACACATGATGACACTGCACTGGGCTGGCAACACATGTCATGCTTGACCCCTTTTAGCATTTCTCCACATGTCTGCACTGCTATTGGCTCCCACTTTCCCACCCTGTTACATTTGGGGTCTAGTAACTGCAGCAGTGGCTGGTGATGCCATTTGGGTCATTGATGTCCATCCCAAGGAGTGCTGGGGGTTTCCCAGCTATACCTGCAACTGCCCCTCACTAAAACCAGCCTTGTTATGGGGATGATACAGGGTGGAAGAAGAAGGAGGGACAGAACAGGGAAGTGTGGGTGCCAAGACCGGTGCTGCAGGTCCAGCACCACGATGTTGACATGGGCATCTCTGACCATAGTAGGGGCTGTTCTAATGTGCATTTAGGCTTGCAGTGGTGCCACAGGCCTAGTGTGTCCCCCCAGCCATGCTGTCCTCCTTGGACAGTGTCAGGCTCCACTCAGCTGCTGTCCATGCTGCCCAACTCTTGCGTTGTGTCTTCTCCCTCCAGGAGCTCTGGCAGTGTACTTAATGGTCTTTGGTTTTCTCTCCTCATATGATCCTCCTGCCCTTCCCACCATTCCCCATGGTGTCTCCATCACCCCCGCTGCCCCTCGCTGTCTGTTCCCCATGGCATCTCCCCTTGCCCACCCTCACTGCAGGAAGGCTGGCCTCATCCTCTCGCAGCTGGGGGACCTCAGCAGCTGGTGCAATGGCCTCCTGCAAGAGCCCAAGATCAGTCTCCAGCGCTCATCGCTCAAGTACCTCGCCTGCCGCTACAGCGAGATCAAGCCCTATGGGCTTGACTGGTCAGAGCTCAGCCGGGACCTCAAGAAGACATGCGAGGAGCAAACACTGAGTGTCCTTTACAATGACTATGGTGACAAGGACTACTGAGGGTTGCAGGCTCCCACTCTCACACTGGCCTTCCCACAAGCATTTGTGAGGGTTTTATACATGGACCCATGGGGGGAGGGTGTCGCTGATGTTTCTGGAGGCAAAAATTTGGACCAGGGAGTGAAACCGACTGCTCTGTGCAGGACTGACTCAGTATTAGTTTCTTCTTTAACTTGGCCAAAAGCCTTTCTAGTTAGAAGTTTTGTGGGACCCAGTTTTCTTGGTTTTGTTTTATTCATTTTGCCAGAAGGTTCCTCAGCATCGGTGGAGAGGGGAGGTTGGGAGCGCGCAGCCTTCTTCTCCTGCCCCGTGCCTGCCCTGGCTGTGGAGACCGTTCCCAAGGGTGGGGGACATCCGTCACAGGTGAAACACAGTGACACAGGCAGGATGGGAGAGCAAGGGACACAGGGTTGGGAAAATGGAGACAGGGCATACAAGTCAAGTTGAAATGCTAATGGTTATAGCTGAGCAAAACAGCCACTGGATGGCCAGGAGGATTGGGATGTTCGGGGGTTTTCTTGCAGTTGTAAAGGATGAGGTCTGTATGAGATCCAGCTGAGTGATGCTGACATTGCAGGGCAGGTCTGGCGTGGTGTCACCAGCTGGGGTGAGGAGAGAGGAGCATTGATGAGCCCTTCTACTCAGGCTCTTCTGTCATGGTTAAAGCCCACGTCTGCTCCAAGATGCAGAGTCCTCCAGAGCAAAAGTATCTTGTCCTCAGGGCCAGTGGTCAACTGGACATTGTGAGCTTTCTTCTTGTGGGACCACATTCCTGGGAAGTCACTTTAAAAATACCTTCCTGTTTTATTTTACTCACTACAGTGAAGACTTTGAAGCAATGTCAAACTACTGCTCAGGAGAGCCCCAGCCAACAAATCAGCAATCAGATGGCACAGATGGAGCTGCCTTCTGCACCAGCTGCCCTGTAACTGTGGCATAGCCCAGGCTGTGCATGGCGAGGGAAGTGGGGTGTAGCGTACCCCACCACAGTGGTGCAGGATGGTCCTGGAGGTCCTGGTCCCAGAGAGTGCTCAGTGACATAGCATGGCAGGCAGGCTCCTGGGGGTGTTGTTTGCCTGTGTTCAGGCTCTCAGCTGCAGCTCTCACCAGTGACTTTTCAAACCAGAGAACTGGGGTTGTCCTGGGACACTGGGCTTGGATCAGGGCAAAATGTTCTCCAAAACCCTTTTACCACTGATGGTGTTAGAGGCAGCAAACAGCTTCCTTTTACTTCAGCTTCCAGCCTGGTTTGCAGAGGAGGCACCTCTGCACTTGCCAGCTGTGCACCTTTGATCTGGACAAGGCAGGAGCCCTACAGAGGGATTTTTATGATGCCTTTTCAGAGAGAAATTTCCTTTTCATTTTTTCAGTCCTGGCAGGAGAAGTCTTCAGCCTGTCTCTTGTGACTTTCTGCCTCATTCCTCCTTCTACCTGCTAAGGACATGGCTTGAACATTTGCATGGTGCTGAGAGGGAAGCAGCTGTGGTCCATGGACCACAGCTGGTCACAGCCAACAGTGCTGCATCACAGTAACTGCTCAACAGCAGTTCAGTATCTTCCTGCAGGACCACACAGTGCTTTTCTCTTCCCTTCCATGGGCAGACCTCTCCTCCAGGGAGGGCTAGCCTGGCTGGGGGAGCTGCTAGGAGCAGGCACCAGCAGTCAGTGTTACCTGGGTGTGTCGTTTCTGTAATGAATGTGCCTAGCAGGGGTCATCAGGCAAACACCTGCTCTTTGCAATGAAGTCTACTGGGTCCTTTTGGCTTCTTTTCATGTGTTTCTCCTTATATTTTGATGTGCCTGATGCTGCCAAGGGCTTAGGGCTCAGAGCAAGACAAATGCCATCTCCATGCACAGGTATATGTGCGGATGTGATCTGTACTGAGCCATTGCTCCTTCTCCTTTCAGTCTCCAAGACACTTTGGTTTATCTTTTTGCTTCTCCCAGCAGATGTTGTGACAACTTTTAACTTCCAGCTGGGCAGCTGACCAGAGATGGGTTAAGGGCATCTCTGCTCAACGCCTCAGAGGGGTGCTTGGATGAAGGTTGCTCTGGCCCAGACTCAAGTTGGTTGCTCGCCAAGTAATACCGCTTACATGGCCTTTATATGAAATGCAGACTGTTTTCCTTTGGGTAGTAGACTTTTCTCTTTTATTGCTCACTAGGTGCAGCAGCAGGGATGGGAGCAGGGCAGCCTGCCAGCCACTTGCTGCAGTGCTGCCAGAAAAACCCTGGACACCCCATGCATTCACACCTGCCTAGGTCACCCTTTTGTCCAGCCCCATGATCTGCACTGGGGCTATTCAGATATTTCTGTTCCACTTCTGCTCTCACATTTCAAAGTCCTTGCATAGTCAACCAAAACCCTGCAGTATCATCAGCCTGCTGGGCCAGACTCCCTCTGCCCCAGCGTCCCCATGGCTGGGAGATGGACCATCCTAGAGGACAAGGGGAAAGCCACCCATCCAAGGTCCTTCGGCAGCATCCTTGCACAGTTGGACAGCGACTGGCATCATCCCTATCCCGTGACGTATCATGCAGTCTGCGTGTGAGGCTGTGCTCCACCTGATTGACACTGCTGCACTCCTGCACCCGCTGTGCTGCCAGGTCCTGGTGGTGTGGCACATCTGAGGGGCCATCTTCACAATGGCCCTGGCTTTGTGAAGGCTTTGCAAGTCAGAATCTTGCCCAAACTTGGATTTTCTTGCCGGAATCCCCCAACTAACACATAAGCCCATCTCAGACAAATGCCAGCAGCCTGCCATGTGAGCAGATCTGAGAAGGGGGTTGCACCATGGCTGCAGACCTGACTTTGGTTAGATGTGTTGTATGGGGCTTGCTCACCCAAAGCAGCCATGGGCAAACCCCACAGCGTGCCCTTCCTTGCAGAGCTGACACCATCTATGTCTGCTGCAGGGTTCTACTGTTTGGTCTGTACATTATTTTCTCTCTCGGACTCCTGGTTCTTCCCATGAGTCCTGGGAGACTCAAAAGCTGGAGAAGACACTGTTTTCTATCCATTTCTGCAACCTCCCTGGCCCCTCTGCTCTCTCTTCTTGTTTTATTTCTGAATTAATGTGCTATCCTTCACCTGAGATGAACCTCTGGGTCGTTATCTTTTCTTTGCTGCACCCGTACCCCTGTAATAGCATTACTACCTTTTACTTGTCGTGGAGTTATTTAACATATAAAGATGGTTCCGTCCTTTTCTTTACAAAGATGGGTACAATTCATGTTCCTTGATGTTCTATTAAAACTCTGATGTGATGTTTTACTACTGTAGATTGAAAGTAGGGTGCTTTAGGGTGACATAGCCATGTGGCAAGGAACACAAAACTCTTCCAGATCACTTTAAAAAAAAAAAAAAAAAAAAGAAGAAAAAAAGGTTTTAAACAACAGCAATGAAAAAAACCCATTGTAACACTATGTAAAACTCCAGATGATAATTTAACCGACTATTAAACGGAGCTGTTAGTTATCCATGGCTCTGGCAAACTGGAGTGTTTGTTTATAGTTTTGGTCCAGTTGATGTCATCTTTTGGTAGTGGATGAAACACTCCCAGCCTTTGAACTTGGGTGCATTTTTACACAAGTTTAGCATTACCGTGTCTGCCCACTGGGTTAGCCTATTCAGTACACACAGCCGGAGCTATGTCCTGCACCTCGCCTTGCCTACCTGCTCTTGCTGGGCACAGGAAGGTCCAGATACCTGCAGGGACCTCTGGTTTTGGGGGAAAGGCTACATTTACACATCCGTGGCAAGGGGCTCTCAGTCTTTGCTTTGCAAACCTCCACAGATACTGGGAATTTGGACGCAGAGTCCAAAAATGCTCCTTTTAGCCTGTTTTTCCAGTATATAAGGTGGATGGGATGGTGCTTTCTGGGAGTCAGCCACCCCTTGAGAGTTTTCTGGTCCATCTGGCAGACTTTTGAGAGAGGACCAGCAGTATTACGAATACTAGTATTCTACAAATGATGTGAAAATCAGTGCCTGAACGATGTAAGAGCTGCAAAGGATGCCTTTAAAGTAGCTTACAGTGCAGTGTTGTGTATAATGTTTAGGCCATCAGGACTTGTAGAGGCTGGTCCCTTGGCCAAGCTCAATGTGTACTGCCACGCACTCTGCCAGATGTGTATGAGACCTGTGGAGGGCCAGGGATTACTGTGGGCAGGCAGACAGGATGCCTGGGAGGACACAGGAGAGGGGGAATTTAGGGACTATGCACACAAATCCATAGGAAACCAGACTTCATTAAATCTCATGGAACATTTTTTTTTCTTTCTCTTCCCACTGTTAAATTGCAGGAAAATAAGATAAAAATATATCCAATACTTTCCTTCTGCTATTTTCCATGCAGTTAAATGCTGTGGCTGCCACCGGCTCATTGCACAATAACCCATGGCTGTGGAATGAGACATAAGGATGAGAAGGAGGAGGAGAAAAAGAGGGGATGCGTGGCAGAAAGGCATGAGGTTGCAAGCCTGAGCTGCTGTATAAAAGAAGCGGGCTTTAAAGACAGGACAAGGGAAATCAGAGATAACAAGGAGTTGACTGTCCCCAGTAGGAATGTCATGTGTAAGGTCTCAGCATGGCTGGGTCTTTGCACTTTCATCAGAGCAAAATCTCCTCAGGGGTCATCTGCTTGCAAGCAATGGGGGTTTGAAGAAAGTCACCCCAAAAAGGGTGGACTGTGAGGGTGCATCACCAACACTATGCCAGCTTTTTAGGAAGGGTTTGGTAGTCTGTGTGTTGGAAGGGTTGATGTTGACCAGCAGTCCCTATTCACCCTCAGAAAGCAGGTACCAGAAGGGGTCACTGCATTTCAACACATGCATGAACGACATGGCACTGCTGGAGCCCACACACAAGGCACTGTGTCCCCGCAATCTTGGTGGCTGCCCTGTTTCTTAATGACTCCTCCATCACAACAACTGTTAAAGCTTTTCATATCCAGTTTCTGCTGCTGGAAGAGACACCCTACTCGACCACATGTGCTCATTGTCTTGGGGACACAGGAGTTGGCATCTCTTGCCTTGAGGCTGGGTGTTTGGCAGAAGGGAGAGGATGGAAGAGGGAAACAATTCTTCTCTTGGCTACTGCCACAGACAGATGCTCTTTTTGTTTTAAATGCAAGATGTGCAGTGGGGGTCCTTGTTGCTCAGGGCTGTGGAGTCACAGTATCACAGTATGTTAGAGATTGGAAGGGACCTCAAAAGATCATCTAGTCCAATCCCCCTGCTGGAGCAGGAACACCTAGATGAGGTTACACAGGAATGTGTCCAGGCAGGTTTTGAATGTCTCCAGAGAAGGAGACTCCACAACCCCCCTGGGCAGCCTGTTCCAGTGTTCTGTCACCCTCACTGAGAAGAAGTTTCTTCTCAAGTTTAAGTGGAACCTCTTGTGTTCCAGTTTGTACCCATTACCCCTTGTCCTATCATTGTTTGCCACTGAGAAGAGCCTGGCTCCATCTTCGTGACACTCCTTGTTTATATATTTATATACACTAATAAGGTCACCCCTCAGTCTCCTCCAAACTATAGAGACCCAGCTCCCTCAGAGTCCCGCAGTGTGCTGTCCTTCATGGGAGCAAATCTGGCCCTGGTGGAAGTGCATGGTTTGGGGAGTTTTGCACCAGAAGGGACATCCAATGTCACCAGGAGAAGATGTTCCTCCTGGGACCAGTGAGAGAGTTTGTGCAAAGACCAGAAGTAAAGGCAAGGCCAGTGTGGAGCGAAGTGAGACACATAGCCACCAGAGATGGCTGAAAGAAGAGGGAGCTGAGTTTAAAGACAGGACAATGAAAATCAAAGATAACAAGGAGTTGATTGTCCCCATAGGAATACACCCTTTGATTTTGGGCATATCCATTCCAGAGCCCCACCTTCTGGATGTGGTGCAAGGACCAGCACTAGAGGCAGCCCTGCCTGCAGTCCTGCCTGCATGCCTCTGTGGCTGGAGTCCCCAGTGGCTCCAGTAGAGGCAGCTAGAAGGACTAAGGGCTTGCCAGGACCCCACTTGTTTCCAGCAGCAACACAAAAGCAAAGCACTTCAGCTTGTTTCAATCAGAGCTGTGCACATATGGCTCCAATTGCCAGTGATGGGAAGGGCACCCTGGCTGTGGTGAGGGAAGCAGGCTGTGTAATGTGCCCAGCCACCTCGAGGTCTGCGGAGGCAGCTACTTGTCCTCAGAAGCTTTCTGCCTGCCCATGCAGCACTGCGCACCCTGTGTTAGGGGCTTTTTGTTCCATTTCCTCAGCCCATTGCTTCTCTCTGGGGTCCTTAATGTGCTCACGTCAGCCCTGCAGGAGGAATGTTTGGATTTCAGAGCTTTCCATAGCCTTAGCATTGCCCCCTAGGGTCCAGCAGCCCCTGACCCACTGCAAGGGCCTGTGTTTTTCAGTCTTTTTCAATCTCTGCACTTGCTCACCTGTGACTCACCTTCTCCACCACTTGAAGCAAGGTGCATGGAGAAGAGAAATAGCTCCTAGCACAGATTTGGCTTTTCAAAGACACTGAAAAGCCACTTTGCAAAACAGCAAAGGGGCTCCTTGAGGGACCATCTTGCCCCTGTCTGATGGGGGAAGAGGCTTGAAATGTCTCCAGTACTGGTCCATCAGAAATGCAAACTAGATGTTTTTAGCTACCATTTGTGTTTGCTTGCTCTTGGAGATCAGCATGACTTTTTTTTTCAGGGCCATCTTATTTGCTCAGTTGAAACAGTCTGTTTGCTCAGTCTTAAAAAAGGAAAGGAAAAAAACCCCAAACCCCATAACATGGACACCAAAACACCTGAACAGTGGCAATAATTAAAACCCTGTAATCCCCTTTCCCCGAAGTCTATAAACAGCAGTATTTCTTCCAAGTAAGCCACCCCATGGGCCTGAGGAAGTGACCACAGGGCAAGCTGGTCCCATTGTAGGTGCAGCCACCAGCTGTGGCCACTACAGACCATTGTAACTACTTGGTTCCATGGCTGGCACCATGGGAGACCTGGCCAGCTGGGGCCACTGGGAACCTCAACAGAGAAAAGCTCCTAGGATGAGATGCCAAATCCCAGCCTCCTGCTGTCCCTCCTCATGCCACTGGCATGATAGCCTTCCAGTGTGGGGAGTGGTGGGACTTTCAGGCCTGGCTCAGATGCTCCAGGTGCCTCTGGTCCAGAGGGGATGCTCAGGTATGGCCAAGGATACACAGAGCTGTGGCTACAGCAGGCTCCGTGGGTCAGGTTGCTTCATCCAATGCTACAAATCCCTGAGCACCAGAAACACTGATTTGGCTGAGTGTGCAGAGCAAGCCAGCTGTGGGCATCTTTGAAGCAAAGTCCTAACGCAGGAGGGCCCTGTGGATGTCCCCTGCTTTGATGGCATGGGATGTTTGTGGGGTTTGGAGATGTCCATGGGTTCGGCTGGTACTATGGCATCAGCTTGCCCCGGTCCCCATCACGCTTTGTGCTGGCAGTGCACTGAAGCAACAGGAGATGGGTTCCTTAAGCAGAGGAGGGCATGTGGGACCAAGGGTGCTAGGAGCAGCTGAATCACCTCCCTCCCCCAGCCTGGCCCCCCTTCAGGTGAAGCAAAGAGGCAAAAGAGGTGGAGGATGAGAAGATTATTTATTTTTCATAGATTTTTTTAAAAAATAATTATCAAATACAAAAAAAAAAAAAAATAGCAGCAGCCTCCATTGTGAATAAAACCCTAAAAGGGACAAAAAACGCTCAGTGTCGCTATAGAAGAACAATATTTCAGTACGTAGAAGCTATCCATTCATGAGAAGCACAAACATCTATCAGCCAAGCCAGCACCTTCGGCCTTGCCCAAGTTCCCCTGTCTACGGGGCACGGTCCCTTCCCTGTACCCACTGGTAGCCAAACAGGTAAAATTTTGGCATCTAAACACATAAGCATGCGGCTAACACTGACATCAGGCAGGGAAGGGTTTGGCATGGCAGGATGCTGGGACTTGAAATTTGTCTTTTGTGTGTCACCCTCATCCCACATCCCCACTCTCCCCAGCTGCTGCAGGCTACCATACCCCTGCTCCTACTGCACCAGGGCCCCTGGGTACCCCCTTCCCTGCACTGGTGGAGCAGGGTGGGCAGCCTGAGCTGCACCTCCTGGGGACAATGGAGCTAGAAGAGTCTCAAAGGGATTAATTTTTTAATTTCCTTGGGTTGTTTGAGGGGTTTTGTTGGGTTTGTTGGGGGTTTTTGACTGAAAAGTGTGTGTCGGTTAAAAAAGTGCAGCCCTCTGCCAAACTGCATTTGGGTGAAAACCCCCGGGCGTTTCACTTGTGCGTGATGGGAACAGAAATGGCAGTGTGTCCCTGCTGCCAGAGGAGATGGGGCCCATCGTGTCTTTCCCCCACCACGTGGCTGCCTAGACCAGGGCAGCAGGAGGTGACCTGCAGTGGGGCGATGGGGACACTTGCAATCAGGAAAAGGACTGGAGAAGGACAAGGCACCTCCTGCCTGGATGGTTGTGCGATGTCCAGGCACCTCTGCCCCTACTTTTGTCCTCTGTCAAAACATAGTTTTAGGAGATGCCGGGAAAAAAGGGTCGGGGGAGCTAGCGGACGCCGAAGGGTGCCTTGACAATCCCCGGTCTCTCCACACCGTGTCACCCTCTCTCCACTCTCCGGCTCTGCACAAACCCTGGCTCGGAGCCTGCCGCCACCGGCACGGCCCGTGAAGGGACACAGGGGCACCTTCGGGTC
Source organism: Psittacula echo (assembly GCF_963264785.1). NCBI lineage: Eukaryota > Metazoa > Chordata > Aves > Psittaciformes > Psittacidae > Psittacula > Psittacula echo. The sequence continues at coordinate 23,737,987 of NC_137740.1, forward strand.
TCCTGGGCCAGCTTGCAGCTGCACACGGGGCCCGTGTGCCTACTCTGTGCTCCCTTCTGTGCTCTCCTCTTTCTGCCCCTTTTCTCTGCCTCTTTGCAGCACAAAAACATTAGCGTTAACCCCAGCTGGAGCCAGGCAAATCCCAAGGGCAAAGCTTGGTGCCTGCAAGATGCTGAGAGCACCTTGAGATCACGGTCTCCATGCTATCTGCCTGAGGAGTTCTTTCCTGGTGTGGCCTGGGTGTTTGGCTTCTCTCTCTGTCCTCCTTCCAGCTCCCTCTTAGCAAGGAAAGGGAAATTCCCTGCTCCTCCCACCCTGACCTCCGCTTTTCCCGATGATTTGTACTTCACAGCAGCATGGGTGTGTGACAAAGGCTATCCTTTCTCAGCTTCATCAAGAGCAAAGAAAATATAATATATATTTATATATATTATATATATGTATATATATATATAATTAAGTTTAAATATTTGCAGAGAGATCACAACTACCTCGACCTTGCTAAAAGAAGCCTGTACAGCAGAGAGGGTGAATAGTGACAAAATCCAGAGCAAAGACAGACACACAGACACCGGACCAGGACAAACATCCGTGGCAGTGCCTGAGCTCTCTGTGTGAAGCCAAGCCCAGCGCATGGCTGAGGCGGTGCTGGACCTCTGGCTGAGCTCCTCAGTGTGCACCAGGCCCCGTGTCCCAGCTGGGTTCGGGAAGGAGCAGTGATGGGTAGAGGACCGCCACACATCTGCCCTCTGTTGCCGCAGCCCGCTGGCTGCTCAGTGGCCTCGACCCATTCTCTCTGTGCACAGTTGCCATCCCGCTGCCCAGCTCTTGCTTACACCTCCTGCCCCATCACACCCCATCAGGGGCCCTTCGCTCCTCCGGTGCTCGCCTGACTGAGAGAGGCCCTTCATGGTGCCGCTACTGGTTCTCCTCGGCTGCTGGGTCACGGCATGTGCACTCATCCTGGTCACAGTCAGCAGCAAACGGGATCACCTGGGGAGATCAAAGGGAGATGTGAGCCTCTGCTTCGAGATCCCTGGCTCCTGGCACCCCTATGCCCTTGAAGCCCTCTCCACCATCTCCAGTAAGGATAGACAGACACTCTGGGCTGCGCCCTGATGTTGTTGACATTGTGGAGACTTTGTGGAGACTGCCAGGCTCCATGCTCACTAAGAAAGGGGCTTGGATACAAGCTGTCCCCAGCTGAGTTTTACTCTTAGCATTTTCCTCTTTGTTAACTTGTGTTTCAAATTTTGCAACCAAGGGTTGGCTTGAGTTGTGTGCCCCCCCATAGTCAAGCCCTGGGGAGAAGTCTCCCATGGTGGGTGTGAGACATTTGGGTTAAGGCTGGCAGTGGTAAGGCACCTCTAGATTTCAGTTTTACTTTTCTCCCTGTTAGAAAGACCCCCTTGTCCATGTCTGAGCCCATGGATCTGTCCTTCAAGCTACTCCTGGCTCTTCCAAGCTCAGCAAAGCATGAAGGTAGAGCATAGCATTATCTTCTGTAGCTCTTGAAGGAACTCAACCAAGCTGCCAGCTGCAAAGACCGACCTCCACATGACACAATACAGGAGCCAGGGTAGATGCATACAGTTCTTGTTCATTACGGATTAAGAAAACCCAGGCAGGCCAGAGGCTGTGTGAGCTGGAACAGCCTTTAGTGGAGCCGGCAGTGGGTCCGTCTAGGGCCGCTCACAAGCTGTGCTGCTTTGAGACATCCCATGCAGGCAGAGCGGCTCACTGCACATTGCTTTCTCTACAACAACTCTATGTGGCCAAGCAATCTCATGTCACCTTAGCTGGTGGCAGCAGAATAAGGTAGGAGGGAGCCAGCAGAGAGTCTGGCTCCTGGTTGACAGTTGCCCAGTCATGGGTCACGGGAGCTGAGAAAACAGTTTCCTCCAAAGGTTTTATACACACCAGGCTCAGAGCCAGGAGGTTTGCTACTGTCGAAGCACACTTGATTTTTCACAGTCTAGACCAGCAAGAGGCTGAAGTGGTTTTTTGGTGATTAAACCCCATATTCCTGCATCTACCTTATCAGAGGTGTGCTGTAGGCTTGTGCCACAGGAGATCTGGGACCTGTGGGGGATGTGAGCTGGGGCTGGGTATCTTAGAACTATGGGACTGAATCCCCTCACCTTTCACTGTGAACCTGTCCTTTATTTTGGCCAGAGATGCTGATGTCTCAGACCTCCTGAGAGCCATGCCTTGCTCTGAGATGTCATGATATTGCTGGAGGGGTTCACTCATCACATGGGTGTAGAGCCTTTTCTCTCCTATCTCAACTGGATCTTCCCAGGATTTTATTTTAACTTTTCTGTGTGTATGCATGATGAAAGGAAAAATGATTCAAGCTCCACAACAAAGATTGAGAAGATCCAAATTCACATATTTTTGCAGTGAGAAATTATCTCATGCCGTATGATTTGTTTTGCTGTTGGATATGCTTAGGAAGGATGGGCTGTGAGTGCTGGATAGCAGGTTGGTGGGAGGGGAGGTTGTGATGGGAGACAAAGAAGGATTTGTGCAACCCCAAAGCCAAGTTGCTCCCTCTGTGCTATTCCTCTCTCCTTCCTTCCCCAGCAGAATTGGGAGAGAAAGACGGTCCATAGTGGATGGCAATGGACCATACCAAAAATCCCCTAAATTATATGACAAGGTGACTTCTGTCTCACCATGGCTAGCACTATATCCAATGGAAGTAATTTCATTGGGTCTTGTTTCCCAAAACAAGAGGGAATCCTGTGAACCTCAGTGGGAGACAGGCTGAGCTTTCAGTCCCACTGGCCTGAGGCCAAACCCCACTGCTAATCGGTGGGATGATGTCTATCAGCTTCAGCTGGCTTTGGTTTAAAACCATGGGTTTATTCTCCATTTGTGGGAGAACTGCATTGCAGGCTTGGTTCCAAGGCCAGCAAAGCCAAAGAGCATAGCTAGCAGTCACCACTTACTCCTAAATCCTGGCCAGCACCGCAAAGGATGCTCACTTACCTTCCTGGAGGACAGTGTGGAGGAGCAGCAGTCACCCCCATCATACTGGCAGTACGCCCGGTTGTTGATGGTGTCGCACCAGCCATCTGCTTGGAAAGGCTTAAGGCAGAGAAATGAGTCTTTGCTTAAAGGGTCGTTCAAAAGCACAAGGTTACCCCCAAAAGTAGAGACCCCAGGTGTCAGGCCAGCAAGGCCACTGGTGCACCTCTGATAAGTGCCAAGGCCCAGTTCCACCACACACAATCTCCTCTTCAAAGCCAAAGGGTGCCAGAAGACTTATATCCTAACTGATGTGTATGGAGTAGTGGGTGCTCAGAGGGCAGTAGCTGTAGCTCAAGGATCAGGGAACTGTGTCAGAAAGTGAGAAAGAAAATCCACATCATAGAGAGGGCCACAACCTGAATACCACAAGTCCCCATTCTCATCTCAGTGCTTCTTCACAGAGTCCATTGCCACCCAACTAGAAGTCAGTTCACCACCTCATCTGGTTATCCACTCTCACTGTGTCTCCACCGTAATCCATATCTCTGTATGTTTGCAGCTGGACAAGTCTCTGTAAGAACCTGACTAACTCTTCTCTGCAACACCCTTCCTCCCAAAGAGCTTTGCTCTGAAGTTGAGCTTGGTGACCTGGCTTGGACAGCTAAGTATGGAAAGGCTGTTCTGAGGATCAATAGAACATCCTACTAGAGGATTAGTCTCAGGAAGGCAGGTGCTTTATCTCCCTTGGAGTACACGAAAGGTTCAACAAGGTCAGGAGTCTCACAGAAGTGCTTGCACTCAAGCTAAGCCAAGCATTGGCAAGTGCTGGTTGCAAGGACTCTGCCTTTTCCAGAATGCTCTTGCTCTGGTTCTGACCCCGAGGAACATGTCCCCAAATTCCTCTAGACTCTCCACTGGAGACTGTAGTCCTGTCAAGCCCCGCTTGCCATGTTGGACTAACAAGGCTACTTATTTGGTGGCCAGCTGTGACAAACAGAAGGATCTTTATTAAGCCCTAGCTCCCTACAGGCATAATCCAACTCTGGATTGAGTAGAGAGGGCATTAACCTACTGATAACCAGAAATATTGGTAATGTGGCCACCTTCCAGCTTCCTCCTCGTTTCTCTTCTTTGTGGCCCAAACCTCACTCTTTGCAAGGAAATTATATGGTTGAGCGGTGGAGGATTCTGCATTGCCAGAATAATGGTGGGTCCTTTTTGAATGGAACAGCACAGTGCCTTTAGCTGCTCTCCTGTGGGTTACTGCCCGGTCTCCCTCAACAACTAAGGATTTGCAGAGCCCAGCTTGCCTTGGTGCAGCTCAGATCAATGCTCCATCACTACAAGCTTGCTTTACTTTCAGTTTTAACATGGAAACAGAAAGCTATTGCAGAGGAATAGCTTTCTGTTCAGAAACGTTAAATGGCGCAAGCAGCCATTCAGAAATCCATTTTATTGTTGTTTAGTTACATGAGTCATGAGAAAAGAGAAACAAGCAAGTGGGGCTGAGTAGCAGCCAACTAGGGCTGAGAAACTGCTGTACAACTGGTGCAACCAAACAATGTGCATGTGAAGCACTTGCAATGAACTGTCAGGAACGATTCACAGCCGAGGTTTATCACAGATACACATTACCACTGCCAAGCAACAACCAAATGTGCTAGTGGAATGGAGAGGCCATTCATTAACTGAGTGATTAGTAAAGAAATGTTTCTCCTGTTCAGGCTCTGTGATGGTAGCTACTGGCCTAGCAATCATGGCCAACCTCCAAGATTGCTGCTGTCATCAGAAAGGGCTCTTGGTGGAAACCTGGCCACCCTTTTCCTCATGAAATCAGCCAACCCATTTCACTGAATCTGGTAGCCCCAGATGACAGTTAGGCTTCAGAAAATATGCAGATCCAGCCTTTGGTGGACGCTTGGCTGTAGCACCCCTAAACCAAATGACAGCCAGCTGAAAAATGTCACCGCACAGTGATAGCCCTGCATCCACTGCACCAAAGCCAACATGTGGGACTGGAGATAATGCCAATAACTCACAGGAAAAAAACCCATGCCAAACCCAGGGAACTAATGTGGCTTTTTGTCACTGTGACTCACAAGGAACAGAAATTAGCTGAATGCAGCCTAATGACACTTTAGGAATTAGCAGCAGGGATTATGGCAAACCACTGAGTCTGTCTGTACTATCAGTACCACAGCCCCTGGGCCAAATCCAGGAAGCCACAGAGAGATTGCATTTGCCTGGGAGGTCTCATGAGAGAAGAAGAAAGAGTGCACATTCCTACAGCTGGGAAATTGAGGCACAGCCATGTTAGGTAGCTCACTCAAAAATAAGAAGCGATGTGGCTCCTATTTTTGCTGTCACAAACCATGTCCAGAGGAGACCAGGGTACAATTTCACCAAGGCAATAGGGTTAACACTCCTCTTCCATTGAAAAACATCAGTGGGTCTTAAATGATAGTGATCAAAGAAGGTCTCTAAGCCATGAAGCAGCTTTGAGCACCGAAAGGACCGGGGCAGGGATGCTGAGACTGTCCAGTGCAGGGATGCAGGCAGGGCCCAGCCAGGGCTTCTGGCAGGAAAGAGCTCTTCTGGGTGTGAGTTGCTTTTGCAGCCTTCCACATGGTAGAGTTTTTCCTTGAGCTTTGCTCCATATGTCATGACTCACTGGCAAAACAACACCCACCGCTTCGGTAGTTTCCATACAATTACGGGGAGGTTTGCCCATCCCGGCTGCACAGGTCTGAAACGATTTCCAGATCTTGTGTACAAGGTGCGGGGGGGAGAGACAGGGACAGAATGGGGAAGGAGAGGCTCTCAGTTTCTCTCTACACCTATTAGGGCTAATTGCCCCCTCCTCTCAACCCGCCGGAGCCCGTACCCCACCCTAAACAAATACAGGCTCCTATGGCAACACTTGTTGGGGAAACTTAACAACTCATGCTCCAAATTACATTGGAAAAACATATGAGGGGAAAATAAAAAATGACTAATTGGACTCAAGGCTCAAGAGAGCCAGGCACAGGGTTCCGGAACTGCTGTCCCTGCTCCTCACCCGGTGCCTGCAGAACGCAGTGAGTCCCGCTGCTTCACCTCATCAAGAATCTCCACCTGGCTTCATCTTTGCAACCAGCAAGAGCAAAGTAAGGTGCCAGTGGGTTACCCCTGAGGGCACAGGTGCCTTTGCACTTGCAGCAGTCCTATTGTTCTTGCAAGAGTCATGCCAAGGGAGGACGTGGGCAATGCAAAGAGGAAAACCCATACAGACTCTCTGAGCAGTGTGGCTCTAGAGAAAGCAATGCCAGTGGTGGGAGAAGTCAGGTTTCCCCTGTTGGTGACTTGCAGAAACACCCAATGTTTTAAGATGTTGGCAGGAAAAAAGAAAACACCAAGGTCCAACCATGCCATGTGAAGGCAATGGATGTGATCAAGGGAAATCGCCAGCTAGGATTCTGTCTCCAAAATATGCATCCTCCAGTGCAGGGGAGAAAAGGGCTGGTTGAAATGGCTTGTATAAACTGGGAAATAATGAATAAGGTGACTGCTGCAACTGCTCCACACTGTGTTAAGTGACAGGGAGCTGCTCAGCTAGGCGGCGTGCCACCGAGGCAGCCAGGGAGCTGGGCTGGGTCAGCGAATCTCCTCACTCGCACCTTTCATCTTCCTTGTTTATTCAGACAGGAGCTTCAGCAGGGCGTGTGTCAGCACGTGGAGGTGCAGCATCTGGCGCTGCCGGGCCTGAGCCCTGCACTGCCGGCATAAAAATAGCAACCACGAATCAAGAGCTTGGCAATCTAAATAGGCTAAAAAAACACAGGCTCTCAAAGCTGGGAATAGGCACAAGTGAAAAGAGAAAAAATTAAAGAAAAGAAAAAAAAGAGGGAAAAATATTTCAGGCAAAGGAGGGATATGAGAGAGGACTAGTTATATACTGCTGCATCTCAGGCAGAAGCATCTCAGAGGGCTTGGCAGTGAGGTTTCTCGTGGGACTGATGGGAGATGCCATGCAGGGAACAGCATCTGCACACAGTGTTTTCGCACCATCCCTGCAGAGTCCCTGGGGCTGGGGCCAAGCTAGCTGGTTCCTTCCCCAGGGCTGCCGTACGCACAGCAGGAAGCCCCAATGCCATCAGCAAGGCACGCAGGCTCCAGATGCTCTTCTTCAAAACCACCCTGTACGTAGGTTGATTCACTGTGAAAGAGCGTCAAAGGGTGCAACAGAATGAGGCAAAGACGAAGCATGAAGAATAAACCACTGATTCCATCAGTATCATACATATTTTAGTGCTGTGTCACAGGCATTTGGTGAACACTATGTCCCAGGAATGCGGGTTTTGTTCTGGTTGAGCAGATCTGAAGGCCCAGTACCTTGCTTTTGGCATTCCAGATGCTTTGGAGGAAGGTGGAATAAAGAAAAACCAGTATGCACCTGGCCAATTGTGTAACTGAAGAGCTGTAAGACTCTACTGCACTGCTGCTGGGATGGAAAGTGCTTGTGGTTTCAGTCTGTCCATAGCTAGAGAAAGCCCAGATCCCAGTTTCAGGAGATCAAGTCCAACCTTAATAAGCAAAATGTTTTCCCCCAGCCTTCATGAGGCTGTGCAGGTCCTGAGCCTTGTGATTGTGCTGATCCCATCCAAGGAAGGTACAGTTTGCTTTTATGCTGCTTCTAAGTCAGCACAGATTTTGCTGTTCTTTCATCCTTCCCTTTGGGTATCAGCATTGACGTTGAACCCTTTGCAGGCTGAGATGACCACAAGCAACCCTGCAGCTAAGGAGGTGCAGTTGTCTTTGTCCTTGGCTGTTGCTTTCAAAGCAGCTCCAGAAGAACAGGGGAACCATCACTTTGGCAGGAAGACTTAGGGGGACCAGCCCTGGGAAAGCTGCCACTACTATCAGATGCACGCCCTTGTGCATCAGCTTCACTGCTGTTAATTCCGCTCTTGTGATGGATGAGCCATTAGTGGTTGAAAGATCAGCTGGAGGAGACAGGAGAGAGATAGTAAGGCAGGAAAGATGGGAACAGGGCTGGGCAATAAGCCGCTGCTGAGGAAATGTCTCCCTTCTCTGTGCACATGGTCTTCCAGGAGCCTTGCAAGCTTTTCAGGAGCAAAGTCATCAGTGTGTGCTCAGCACCAGAAATGAAGAAGTAGCATTGCCAGGCTTCCACACGCAGCTGGAAACCTCGGCCCATTTGGTGATAGAGGGATGTCAGCCCAATGCGGGGCTCACTGAACAGTGGGACTGAACTTGGAGTTGTCCCACAGTTGGAGATCACTGCAGTTTCAGGAGTCTAAGACATGCAAGAGAAGCCACATCCCAGAGGCAAGCCATTGCATGTGGCAGGGGGGAGAATGCATAGGTGCATGGGGAAAGCACTGAGAGGCTGCAGCAGTCCTTGGACAGGGATAGGCAGAGGGCAGCTTCTCCCTGCCAGATGCCTTTTCTTCCTTCCAACCTCAGTCACTAGCCAGGGTATTTCAGAAAGCTCTGGGAGGTCCCTGGGAAGACTGGAAGAGTACCCAAAGCCTTGTTAGAAGTCTGGTTCACTTAAAGCCCCTATGCATCCACCACCCCAGCTTGGGTCCCTGGAAATTCCCCTTCCCATCCCTGTTCACATACCTCCAACATTGTTCCAAATCACTGTTTCCCTGCAGAAAACTGGGGCTGGTGTCAGTCCCTTCAGCCACAGATGTGGCAGGAGCTAGTTAAAGCGATGCTATAGCACAGTGTCCCCAGGACACATCCCTTTCCTTGCACACACACACACTTATGCTGGTGAGGCAGAGAGCCCGGCCATTCTTGGCTTCCCCTGCTTGCCCAGGGAAGTTGACTGGGAATGCAGACTGTGGGAGGAAATGACAGTGTTCATTGTTTGGATTAAATATTTTTCTTGGCCCATTCTCCATTGCAGTGTGTCTTTTATTTCATTATTTTTTCTCCCCCCCTCGACACCCCAAGCACATTCACTTTCCCTCTCTCCTTCCTGAGGCTCTCCAGCAGCAAAGAGGAAATCAGCTCTGAAAAACACAAAGAGGAACAGAGAGGGGACAGGGCTGGCTTCTGCTCAGAAAGCTTTTTGGGATGCCTCACTGCCTGAGCCAGTCAGAGCAGCCAGCAAGCTCTACCTGGCCCATCGCAGCCAGGGAGGCAGGGTGAGCATCACTCAGAGAAGAGCTCCAGAAATTTGGCAAGAGGCGCCAGGGACAAAGTGGCCTGAAGAAAGGAAAAGAGACACAAATTACTACAGACTTCACACTTCATCCACTATTTCTGTGTCTTCCAGGTTCTGTCCCCTGAACTGTCCCTCTGCTCCTTTTGGACCAAAGCAACCATCCCTTGGAGTCACATGCCTGCAGGATGGCTTGTCTGGGGACATCATGGGCCTGCCCTGTCAGCTCAGACACAGCCAGAAAGCAAAATGAAGAAATGCCAATTGTTTCTGAGCTTGCTGGTGGCCCCAAGCGGCTTGCTTGTCAGCTCAGCCTGCAGACTGCTTTCATCACATCTCAGGTCTTCAGGAACGTCTGCTCCAGCTCCAACATCCTCCTCCCCAGGCCTCACTAAGAAAACTGAGCTCTGCTGCTTGAGAAAGTACTCCATGTACTCAAAGGAATGCTTCAAGGAACAGGTGATGGACGAGAAAGCAACATCCTGCTGTCTGGTTTCAGCCTGTGTGCCACCACTTGTACTGCCATGCCCAAGGCAAGCAAAAGCCCAGCTCCCAACAGTCTCGGCATGCAGGTCTAGGTGTTCCTTAGACAAAGGGAGTTCCTTGGACATGGGTTTCGTGCAAACATCTGGGCCTTGTTTGAATCAGTCTGGATTGAGTTTGGACAAGATCAGTGTCTGAAGGGGGATGGAGAGCAGAGAGGTTAGATTCCTTCTTGGTCTCCAGCCTGAATGATGCTGTAGATGACCATATCGGGAGAGCAGGTCCTTGCCTTCCTTGTATGTGAAAGTGCTCCTGTGTCCCAAGCCAAGATTTGGCTTGGACACACTTCTGCTGCAGAAGTATGTGGCCCTTAGGGCTACTGAATGGGGATGCATCTCTTTATCCCTGTCCTTCTCTGTGCCTTGCTTCTCAGGGACCCCATGTCGCAGCAGACAATAATCTGTGAAGGGCTTTGCCACAGTCCATGGAAGCAAAATTGAAGAAAGGGCTGGAAAGCTGGTGTAGATGAATACCACAGCAACGGAGGCCTTTGCTTTCATAGAAGCATCTGTGTCCATGATTTATTCACAGTGGGATGCTTAGCCTTGTCCTTTTTACACCCTGATCTCAGTGCTAACAGGAGCAGAGAAACAGAAGCAGGAAAGAACAAGTGAAGAGGAGCAGAGGAAGTTGTCATGTGTCAGTAGTGCTCCTGGCAAGCACGGCAATTCCTGGAGATGGGTCCCAGTGCTCACTGTTCACAGGGATGCTGCTGCATGCAGGAGAGAAGCCAGGACTTCCCATGCCATAAGCACCAGCCTGCAATCCTGCCCTCAGCAGCTCGCCTGCTGCATGGATTAGATCTCCTGCCAAGCCATTTGTGCAAAATATGTTGCAGGATAGAATGGGTTATGGAAAACAAGCCCTGAAAACCACAAGGGCCTCCTGACCCACTTGTATCTGGTTTCTGCCAAGTTCTTGTTACAGATCTTAAACAGAAAGAAAAACAATGTACAAGGGATGAAGGAGCTGAAGGGGAATGAATATTCGTGTTGGAAGAACAGTTGGCTGGGCAATGTTTGGGGATGTTTGTTTATTATCAGAAGCAACTCATAGGTTTTTATTTCAGCTTTCAGTGGCTTGACACTCCCTCTGTGTCACCAGCTGCATGTCTGAGACCGCCAGGAGAGAGTAAAGCGGGACATGGATAGGGATGGAGGATGGCACCTGAGCTGAAAAGGGCAGAGAAGCAGCCAGGGCATCCCAAGTGCAGACCAGCCTGTACAATGAGGCCCTGGGGGAGCTGAGGCTGCCTCCACCCCTTCGGGCCTCCACCACCACTGTTGATGTGCCTGGATGCTACTCATACCAAAAGGCCCCCATCTTTCAGGGCTCTTTAAGCCCGTCCCTGCAGGCAAGAGAGCTGCGTCTGTCCCCTGTCCTTGCACCATGCTAATGTGTGATCATTCTATTTCCCTCTGCTTTGTCTTTTAAGAAAATCAAGCGTCTATAATCACACTCTAAGTGTGTGCAGGGGACAAAGGTCTTCTCATGGTTTAGGAGAAGTATGCCTCAGCTGAGATTTTTGGAAGAGAAATAAATCTATTTAGGCTCATCCTCTGGAAGGCTACAACCCAAGCTAAGCAGCCTGCGCTGCTCATGCCAAGAGCAGCATGAAAATGTACTCAGTAGGTATGTAGCGAGGTCTTGCCTTCTACCTATCCAGCATGAAGGGCTTTGCCTTCACCAGTCAGAGGCCAGGTCTGATCCAGAAGTGACCACCGCCTGCAGCCCATGCTTCTCATACTTCCCCACCGTTTGCACTTGCTGCATTAAGCATGGTGGAAGGTATAGCGCTGCCTCGTCCTTTCGGTATCTGTTTGTGGCCCTGATGTCCACTGATTTGTAACTTAAAACTACTACTCACCCCTGCAGCCTCATGTGGCAGACAGACAGTGCACAGTAGTCACTGTGTCCAAGGCACTTCCTTCACCTCTGGAATAAATCCCTTGCCAGTCCCAGTGAGTGCTCCCCAATTCTGTGTCCATTCTACCTAGCACCTCTGTGACTTGGCAAACCTCCAGCCACCTTCTGCTCTCCGAAGCTGGTTTAGGGTCTCCTTGAAGGGCAGCTGTGGCATCCCCTTAATAATTTTGATTGTTTTTTCCAACTGTGCTGCATCCCCTTGAGATGTGTAGGCCAACATGTACTATCCAAAATTGGAATGTGCCAGAATCTAGGGCAGTCCTGTTCGGAAACAAACCCAGTCCTGTTTGGTCCCCTGAATCACAGTGGTTTTAAACTTTGGCATTGGTGAGACTCCTGAAGGAACAGCAATCATGTGGACTGCCTCTTGCCTGCTTACAAGAGCAGCAGTCACATCCAGTAGGATCCTGTCTGCATTTTCAAAGCCAGACAGCAGACGGAGGAAGGGTGCAAGATGGATAAAGATGTCATGGACGTGGAATGCTCTCACAGGGACAAGAGATGAGAAAATGATGATGTGAGCATCACAAGAGAGTGAATGAATTCTGGCCATGCTGTAATACCTAGTTGCTCTAGACAGCCTCCTTGGAGAAGCTGGGGTGCCTGTAGTCCCCATTGCCTTAAGCCGCAGGAGAGCAAAAGATCTCTTTCCCAGAGTGGAGCATCCCACCATGTTTCTGCCTGGTTTCCTGTCCTGAGCTTTGTCATGGTACAAAAGCACCCCCAGGTCTGGGAGGAGGGACAATCAAGGTGCCCTAGCCCCATTAATGGTGAGGAGCAGAGGCAGCTGCCTGCAGCTGGACCCCAGATGCAGTGATTTGCACAGGGAGCAAGTTGCACCCTGTCTCCTGTCACAGCACAGCAGGACCCTGAATTTGGATGAGACTTCCCATGCCCCCTATTACATGTGCCTTCAAAAGGGTTAATTCTGTCTGACAAATGCTGGACACAAGCCGAGCAAACGTTTTGTGCATGCTGCTGGGAAGAGCGAAGGACCCATCAGGGTCCTTGCCTACCTATTAGGTTGAGAGATTCAAGAACGTCTTGCAACCACAAACACACTTCAATCCCTATCTCATCATTTCCATTGTAAAAAAAAAAAAAAACCTCAGGAAAACCACAAAACAGGGTTTTGTGTAACAGGATTAGTGTTTTACAATTGTGATAACATGACCAGCAGCACACATAAGGGCAGCGAGACCTTGTCCTCATGTGGGGAAGACCTGAGAAATTCCCAGAAGCTCATGCTCACAACAGCTTTCTGGTATGACCCATCCTCACCCAGGACATGAGGATAAGACCTCAAGCCAAAGTCTCTGCACATTCCCTCAGCACACAGGCAAGGCTGTTCAGAGCAAAGCACAGCAAAGCCAACCTCAACCGGAGAAGGCACTGAGTCACATCAGGAAGGAAATAGCTATACGTGGAGGCAGACCACAGGCATAGTAGCTCTTGTTCAGCTCCAGCCATACCAGTATGAAGCTCTGCCTCCCGGTGATCTCTCCAAAGCATGCTGCCTTCAATCCCTTGCAATAAACCCTTTGCATATTCATGCAATAATGAAACAGAGCTAGAGGTGGAGATGAGGTCATCATGTTGCAAAATGTATTTGCTCCCCAGCAAAGCCTGCCCACATCCATTCTGACCACTGCAAGAGCAGCCTGCCTTCCTCCAAGTGTATTTGAACAGCAGAGTGATAGTTACTCCGTCCTGTGAGTAACACTAAAATTGATGACAACATACCTGAACTTTTCCACCTAAACCACACCCACAATGTGAACCACAGGAACCCCTGTGGTGGGAGACAGGGGGATGCAGAGCAGTGAGCTGCACAAACTAGGAGATGTGCTATAGCAGACACACTCATGCATAGACTATTTTGGAACATGGTGGGAATAGTCCAAGGAAGCCACCTGGGTCTCTGTACATGCTGTGTCCTCTTTTGAAGACAACAGCCTCACTTGCTCTTTGGCACAGGAGGAGGATAGCTAAGAGGCGGTTACCTTGTGATGGCTTAAGAGAACCTGCCCCAGATTTTGCAAATACCTCCCAAGCACACACAGCAGATGAGAACACCAGGACCATGAGTACCTCCTCCCAAACCAAGCCAGGGAGGGGGGTTTCTCTCTTCCCCTCTCCACCCAGCCCCAAGCTCCTTCCCACAGTGCTGCCATCTGTTTTTCTACTGATGGCAGGGGATGAGATGTTCCACTGGCTCTCGAGAGGCAAAGTGCGCTCAGCACTAACTCGTATTCCTGATGGGCTCCTGGAAGGGTCCCTTACCGAAATACGTGCTTCCCTGCTCTGGCAATGGGGAACTTGGCAAGGCACAGTGGGAGACCAGGAAGGAGATGGATGACCAGATTAATGGAAAGAGAAGGAAAGTGGGGAGAGGAGCAAGGGATGAGCAGGCAGGCTGATCTGCTGCCAGCATACAATAAAGATGAGCGAGAATCCCTCCAATGCCATTGCGTGGTGACCTGAACTTTCCAACGTGAGGCAGGGCTCCAGCTGGAACTGGGAAAGTTGGGTCTTGGCTATTGCTCCCATGCCCCAGCCTGAGGTGACTCCACCAGGGAGAGACAGTACAAGCAGCCAGGTGGCCTGGATTTCTCTTACATAGGGTTGTTCCCCAACTGGAAGCATCCAGATGAGAAAGCTTCCTCAACCAACACACTCTTGGCACTCAATGGAGAGGCAATGGCATCTCTAAGGGTGACTCGCACCTGAGGTGACCTGGGGCAGCCTACTGGAACAGCACTTTACTGCCCAGTAGAGAGGATAGGCTGGGATCCTAAACGAGGTTTTCTCCAGTAAAGGATTACTGTGAAATGAGGGGGAATGTGGGACTAAGAAGTCCCATGGACATAGCAAGTCAAGCTGAAGCACATCAGACCCAGCAAAGGCTGTGTTCTGTCCCTGCAGGACATTGTTTGTGCAGGTAAATGAAGGGAGGAACAGGAAAAGGAGATGGAGGGGGCACCATGCACCACAGACAGGTTACAGGTTATATTCCATCTCTACACAAATCTTGTTGTCTGATGTCCTCACATCCTGCAAGAGATTGAGTTCCAAGTTAAACAGCCTCTAAGAACTGCAGTGTTTTTGTCACAAGGATGGGGACAGGAGAGGTATAGGAATGAGGATGGAAGCCAGAGAGATGAGGTGAAAACAACATTCAGGGCATTTTCTGTGGTCAAACATGTACAGGGAGGGTGGATGGGACACTGATAACACCTCCCTTCTTCCCAGTGCCAAGCAGCAGCTCCCAAAGAAGTACTTTGAATGAGACACGTTTGGTAAGAGTTACTCTTTATGGCAAGACAATGATTATTATAAAACACATGTGAAAAAAAGTTATCTAGGAAGACCTGCCTTATCAATCCAACCTTAACAACCTGCAGCACCATAGAAGAAAACCCAATGAAATGAATAATCAAAGACGTGTATGTGAGAAGTGAGGAGGAGAACAGGAAAGAGGCAGCTGTGAGCTGTATCAAAAAGGAGAGCATCAGGGTGAAAGAAACTGTCCGAGGATGAATCTTCCATTAGTATTACAGTGAGTGACTGTGACCTTAAAAATAGGCCTGCACTGATGAAACTGCTAATGAAGAAGAAGGCATTGTTCCACAGAGAAGATCAGGATATCTGAAAAATAGTTTGATGACCTGAAGGACTAGAGAGAAACAGGATGACATTCACTTGTACAAAATTGAAGGGCAAGCTCTTGTACTTAGGGTAAAACATCTGCTGTTAGCTTGCAGCTCATCAGTTGGAAACAAAGGAGGTAGAGAAAGATCTGATCTCGGTGTACTTGCTGACCTCAGGATATCTTGGAGCTGCCAGACTGATGCAACTGCAGAAATAACAGATATAATCCTGGGTCCTATCAAAAGAGGCATCTCCAGTACAAGGAAACTGTGCAGGGCTTTGCTGAGACCTCAGCTGGAAGAGTATGTACTGCTTAGTCATTGCTGATGAAAGATTAATTGAAAGCAGAAAACACATTAAAAAGTCTTCAAGACTTGATGAAGAGCATGGACTCTCCACCTTTTGGTAGGACACTGCACGATTTTTGCTTGCTTAACCTCTTTTATGCTAAGAATGCTGTCTAGGTTTGCTTTCCAAGAGTAAAAGGGGATGACAAGCATCCAGGAGCAGAAAGAGGTCATGTTGGCCATAAACATGTTTGGGTGGCCAATGAAGAAATAGTGACTGTTCCTATGACATGCTGGGACTTCAGGTAGTTGGTCACTATCTCTCTCTCTTTCTCTCTCTCTCTCTCTCTCACACACACACACACACACACACACACAAATAAGCTGGCAGTTTTCACCATCTCCTATGGGATCTGTTGCTGAAGACACAGACCCAAGGTGAGGTACACGAGGAGGAAAGGCTGGGGTTGGTCTGGTGTACTTGAGCCTAAGGGAGCATCCTCATGCCTGTGTCCACTTTCTGTCACCTGAGCTGCACAGGAAGAGAAGATGAAGCACCTCACGTCCCATCTGTTTCTATTTCGGAAGGACCCAAAAAGCACAAAGAGCAGTTACTCCCTTGCTAGGAGGAGAGCACAGAGAGGATCACCACAACCATCTAGACTCCTTTTTCGTGTAAGTCCATTCTACTTCTAACATGTTGCCCCACAGCTGAGCTAAAAGATGGGATTTAGAAAGACCTGGAGCTCCCAAAATGCCACAGGATTCATTGCTAAGCTCTCTACTATCAAACACCTCACTAGCACACAGTATCTCATTCCCCTATGCTTGCAGCCCATGCTTTGTAGTAGACACACACAACACAGCCATTGACTTTGGGAACTAACTGCTGCACCTTCTGCTGTTCATAACATTTCCTTCCTGGGGACGTGCCCTTTGCAACATCACACTTTCCCCAACCCTTCAGTTGACAAAGAGCTGAGCTAGGCAGAATCAGTGAGCAAAAGCAATGATTTGCATTAAAATGAGGCCATTTAAAAAATTATCAGCAAAACTCAAATCTATTTTTAGTGTGCAAACTTCATTTACATTTTCCTTTTTGGTAAAAATCCTGAATTTTTAGCAGAGAGCATTCCAAAATACCCTCCTTTTTCCCTTTTACTCTCAATCATAATAACTAGTGCTTGACAAAGACTGCCTATTTTTAATTTCCTTTGTGAATTGACTCCAGGCTGCCTATGATTTTCTCCTGCCTGGTCATTATTCAAAGCGAAATGAGTGGCTAACCAATTTCTGCAAGGAATTCTTTGTCTGCAGATTCTTCAGGAGCAGTTTGTTTTGCATGTACGAGGCTGGAAATCCTAGTTGTTTTGGTTGGACGTGTGAGTCACACAGGGCTTTTCTGGATCCGTGTTACTCTAGAACTGCGGTTCTGGTTAAGGAAATATTCAGGCTTGGAGTCAGCACAGGCTTTTTGGGGATACCCCTTGCCAGTGAAATCCTTTTGCTAGAACATTCTTCCCAGCCTGGCCAAAAAGCTACAGGCTAAGAAGGAAATAGGTTATTCTGAAGCTTTCGTTCCCCAGCGTCTACCCTGGCTGCAGGAGACCAGAGATGCTTGCTCTGGCCTCTCTGGTCAGCCAACAAGCCCTGGTGCAGCTCATATGGAGCAAATATGAAGTCAAAGCCATTCGGGTTCGTGCTGGAGCAAGTCTTCATATTGCCACAAATTCTACTGCAAGGAGCAGGCAGCTCACGTTGTAGGCAGGACTTACCTCACATGACTGGATGCAGTGAATGACAGAGGGGTCTGGATACCACCGCAGCCTTCCTGTGCACACAATATGCTGAGGAGGGAAAAAAAGAGTGGTTAGGGGAGGTGGCAGAGGAAGACCAACAGCCACCAGTGCTTTCTAGAGGCAGAGGGTTTCTCACAACACTGCATTGCTCATTGCGGTGCAGAACAGCAGTGGCACCTCCAGGACCCTCTCCATGCACCTCTGCCCTGCAAGGAAGCCCTTTGCAGCCTGTTTCATTCACCCACAAACCAGGATACATTGTTAGGGGCACGCATTAGACAGACACGCATGTATATGTAGATGTATATAGATGCACAACTGTGAGAGAACAAAGAGAGGTGATAGGGACCACCAGAGAAGTGAGCTTGGCTAGCTCATAGTATGTGACTTGACCAGAAGCTGCTGCTTGCAGGAAGCCACTCAAGGTCATGGCAGGTTGATGTCTGCCATCACCCCTTTGCATGATGCTGGATTCACCAGCTTCTCAATCATATAGGATGCAGATTCAGCTAGTCATCACTCAGTGTCTGTATCAATTGCTCGCTGACCCCTGCTCAGGCTCTGAGATCGGGTCCCACGAGGACTCACCTCCCTGAACCTGGCCTGAAGCAGATACACCAGACTCACATTCACTTGCAGGGCTGAGGTTATTACTGGTATTTACGAGACATGAACTCAGCTGCTGCAGCCAAATGGACACAAAAGCAAGATGTGAAGGGCTCAGTTTCATTGCGCTGGAATTCACCATCCTGCGCATTGAGCAGGGGTTTGTGGGGAGCGCTCATTATACAGGGGGAAGAAAAGCCCCACCACACATGCAATTTCCTCCTTGTTAAAGCTCAGGCAGACTTTGAAATCTGAGGCTCCATAAAACAACGGCTAGCCTGTGAAAGTGTCCTAGGATGCCCTTCACAGCACAGGAGTTGCACAGAGGGGCACATGTGTTTTCTCCTAGCCTCCCATTTGAAATGTGCAGCAGCAGGCAGAAGGGTTCCAGCATCCTTGGCTGGAATAACATTTGGGGATAGGGCAGCTTTGCTTGCTCTATACCCAGATGTGGGAGATGATGTGGAAGCCTGCTGCAGGTCCTTCTGCTGCATGTTCAGTTGAGACAGTGATGGAGCTAGTGCAGGATGAGGTCCTGGCAACCCTCAGCCAGTGTACGGAAGGCAGACCTGGAGGGAGCCACTTTCAGATGTGGCAAAGGCTGGGGTTGCTGACTGAGCTAGCCAGCTCCCAATCAGTCCAGAGGATGTTTGCAACCTAATCCTACTGGGGTGTTTTGTATGTGGTTGTTGTGCAACTTGAATGGCATTTTAGCATACTCATACTAGTATACTCATATTCCAGGCTGGGAAATAAGGGCAGAGGGACAAACCTGCTCAGCTGCAGGATTCAATGAATCAGAGCTGAAAAGAGAACAGGACCATGCCCTCCACGAGTGGCCTCTGCAGCTCCCTGTGTGGTTCATCCCATCCTCTCCATCACCTTGGAAGCTTGGCAGCTCCCTGGAATAGCAAGTTTTTGGAGGCTTGGAGGAGCTAAGCGGGGAGCAGAGGCAGGAGCCAGGGCAGAGAAGAAAACAAGACAGTGCAGGGAGAGGGCTCCTGGCATGGGGGAGAACTGGTTCTTAAAATAACACCTTCTTTCTCTCCTCCTCCTCTCTACAAAATGCCTTCCTTGCATGAAAGCCTGCAGCCATGGCGAAAGGGAAGCCGAACACCGCTGTCTTGACAGGCCAAGCCATCTGATCCCTCAAAGGCGAGGACTCCTTCCAAGGCTCGTGCTTAACCATCCCACACACCCCAGGCGTCCTCACCCCCCTGGCAGCGATTCGTCGTGGGTCTGATTCAAAGCAATGTACAGTAGTATCCACAGGCATGATGCTGGGCCTCCTGCGGGTTCCCAGGAGGAGGGGAAAGCGTTTGGATGGGAGCGCTGGCTCCTGGGAAGATTGTTTGCTTTTCTTTGTTCCACCTCCTTCTTTATGCATCTCATTTTATTTTAAGAAATATTACCCCAGCAGAGCTGCTTTTTGGGAAATTTGTGCCAGGAGGATCCAAACTATTTGAGCTATTTGAGCTGGTTTGCCTACAAAATGACTAAGAGATGGGGAGGGAAAGGCTCCCCAGCTCCAGCACCAGAGGCAACCGGCTGGCCAGCAGGTCCTGGCAGCCAGAGACACCTTTCAGCTGAGAGTGCCCTGCCTCCTCCCTGGCAGGGAGATGCTTGCCTGGGGTTCCGTCTTTGCTACCAGGTAACTGGGGACCCAGGCTCACACAATGCAGGGACAGACTTTGCTATCCCTGCACACAGCAGCTTAGCATGTTTAGACATGCAGCATGTCCTGAAAAATCAGTCAGATTCCTGCACTTAACTTCATTCATTGTGGTATCCTGCAACTCCTTGAAAGCTGGCTTGGGAGCTGATAACTTATGCTGAACTTTGGTACATAACAGCAGGAGACTGTGCAGTAGCATTTGCAGGGGACGGAAGAGGAGAAAGAAATGGTGAGAGGGAGGAGGACCCTGGCACTAGAACCTGGTTATGGGGAGCAGCAGATACTTCCAGAGCATGCAGCCTGCGCAGCTCCTTGGACCCAGCAAACTCAGAGCTCACTTTTGCTGCTTGTCTTTCCAAACCTTACCCTTCTTCACACAAGGCAGAAATTTCAGATAAAAACCATCAGATAGAGAGGAGAGGGGCTCCCCTCTATGCTGCCAGCAAACACCACCTTCCTGGTTACCTGGACTCTGGTGGGCTGCAGACGATGATCCATTGTCTCCGCAGTTATGTTCTCGGGCAGTATGACAGGGTCGCTGGGAGGTATGATACAGGAGGGTACGCACACAGCACCTGCAGAAGGACAGAAAGCCTTGAGGACTTCAGAAACAAGGCAATGATGTTTTTCTGAGAGACACTAAACCCGTATGTGTAGGCTCCTTACCACATACACTACTCCACTGCAGGGTAGAGGTGGACATAGAGGAGAACCTTTTCCTCTCAACCTGGGGTGACAATTCCTCCTCCAAATCCTGAATTATGCAAGAATATACAGGAGTTGTGGCCAGTTCCCTTCTCCCATGAGGGGAAAATTGAAGACACCCTAACAGACAGATTCAGGCCCTGATGGCAGGACATGGGATCCAGCATGAAAATAAGTCTGTCCTGGGTGCTATGGAATGTTTATTGAAATGTTAAGAAGCCTCTTTCAAAGCTTTTTACCACACTGGATTCCCACTGCCTTCCTATGACCCGGGAAGATAAAACAAGCTGCAAAAACCACATTGGAAAACTAGGTGGATCCCAGCCCTAAGCCCAGCCTCCCATCAGGTGAGGCTGAACCTTAGTAGGCTGGACCAAAGCTGAACCTTAGTAGGCCCTGCCCTGGGACTCGCCTCAGCCTGTTTTGATCAGACCCGGAGAAGTGGTGCGTTTGCTTCAGGATGACACTGGCTCTGCTGAAGCGTCCTGTCCAGCGGGATGCCAGACTGAGCACTGCAGCTTTTCCTGAAAGCACAAAGAGACCAAGTCCTGGAGAAAGAAATGGATGATGTGGTCCCTCATCTGGCGAAAGTGCCCTGTTACACACAACTGGTGCGACTTTTATCTAGGAGCTGCCACATTAACCCTGCAAATGTCAGCAGCAGTAGCAAGCAGAGAGACCTCGAGGGGGACAGAAGGCTAGAGATTAGGAAAGTTACTGCAAAGGGCTGGGTTTACCCTAGAGACAAGTGCCTGCTCCTTCTGAAAAGGAGAGAAGCTTATACTGGAGCCAGCTTTAGCTTTGAGTCTTGCCCATGATTACAACCAGCTCACACATAAGACTAAAGCCAACCCTGGCTCTGTGTTTAGAAAGAGGATGGAAAAGAAAACAGGATATTTTTCATGGATCTCGTGGGGATTGGTACGAGAAGAAGAGTCATTGTGACCATCAGCTCTGTGGGAGGGCTGAGTCAACATGAAGTTTGGGTTTTGGTTTAGCTTTTGTCAGCCCTCACCTATGCCATGCCCCTGCTCACACTTGTATTCCACAAAATTCAGCTCTGGGGGTGGTGGGCAGGTGCCACGTAAGCTCTCGCACAGTTTGAACTCCTCTGTCCATAAGCCCTCCTTGGTACAGAAGATAGGAACCTGCAAAACAGAGGGAGAGCAGTTAGCTTTACTACCGGCAGCATCAGGGCTCATGCTGCCTGGCCACTGCCCAGCTCTGAGGGGAATTAAATGCAAGTGCCAGTGAAGCCCAGAGGGAAGTTCTTCAGGGCAGCTGGATTGCAGCAATCTGGTCCAGCCTACCTGTGCTTTGCATTACTGACAAGAAAGCAAATTGTTTTCCAGCTGCTGCTGGATCCCACCAGAGGGAATCAACTGCACTTCTGACAAGACCATTCCAGCAGGTTGGATGAGAAGTATGGGTGGCAGAGCCAGGCAGGCAGCAGCCTCCATCCCCAGGTAAGCCCCCTGTTTAGCAAGCCTGCTGCAGCAAGGTTGCCCATCATCCCAGGTGAATGCATTTGCAGCAGCTCCCCAGACCTGCTGGAAATCCTCTACTTTTGCTTCCCAACCCTTTTCGCTCAAGAGAAGCAGGCTTGTTTAAGACCACTGGTTTTTGGAAGATTCACCAGAGAGCAGATATCATCCCCAAGTGGTGGTGCACTCTGTGCTGTGGCTGGTATCCAGCAAGAAAAGCTTTGGGTTTGCAGGGCAACTGCTGTTTGAAGGTACAATGGATGGCGAAGCTACCATGGGGTTTCTCTGCACAGCGGGGCATAGGGAACCCTGCTTTTTCAGGTGTTCTGCAGCACAGCACTTGGCCAATCTCTGCCCTCTCCCTAAGTCACTCACCTGTTGTTCCTGTGGCTCGCAGTTGAGGACGCACTGGCTGTCCAGCTCAAAGCCCTGGGTGCAGTTGTACATGCCCTCGAAAACAGGAGGGGGTGGCTCACACACCACAGGGATGCAGCGCCCCTCTTCCCACTGCCCGCTCTCCAGGCACTGGACCTTCAGGAACTTCCTGGAGAAACACAGACAGGATAAGCCCACACTCAGCCAGGACCTTTTCTCCTTGCTGGGGAGATTGCAATGATTTAGGATGCTTTATCCTTGCTCACTTTCCCACTGCTCCTTGTCTCTTGTGGTGCCTCTAAACCATCTATCTGCTCCACACCCTCTGTGGGTCCTGGGCTGCTTTGTCTTACACCCAGTAGCTGCATACTTTGCTATGCATGGATGGAGCAAGCCTCCAACTGTCAATCCTGCTGGCATGCACCCCGCTAATCCAGAAGCTCCTCTTCGTAATCCATCCAGTTCTGTCAATCCTGCTCTTGACGAGGGTCTGTCATTTCCCAGCAGACCAGTACCATCCTCTGCTGCTAAAACAGCCCAGGCGCAAGCTACTTGCCAAGAAAATTATGAAAAAGAAAGGAAGAAAGAGTGCAGGAGCAGAGCCCAGCAGGTTTTTAGTCTCCTCTCCCTGGCAGCAACAGACACCACATCTTTTATATCGAGGCATCAAAACGCCATGAGGCATCAGGCTGGATGGGATTGCTCTCCCAGAAGAAGACATGTCACCACAACCCCAAACTTTGACACACAGGTTTTGACAGTGCTGATGGGCTTTACCTGAGCCAGTGTTAATTGTTCTGTCTTTAATGACACTTTTCCCCCTACCCCATCCTTCTTTGCTAGACAGCCTGCTCCAGCTGCTTGCCCCTGCCCTCTCCCACCACCAGTGCCAGAAGGCAGGGCTCCAGGTGCCAAGTTCTGAAGTTTATAGCATACCACAGGTATGTGGAGGGGGTTTAACTGGGTTAGAGAAACTCCTATAGGAGACACTAAATTGCCCTTTGTTCTGAGCAGCAAAAACATTGCATAGGCCCAGCCGACTGTCCCCCAACACACAGTGTTGGTCGTGCAGGCCAGGGTGGTGAGGGGACCACATCTTCACACCACCACCAGACCTGGAGCAGGAACTGGTGGCCATCCCCATCATACGTCTGCTGGGAACCCCTAAAAGGGAAATTCGAGAAATTTTTGAAACATTCTCATCTTTTTAAGTATTTGCAGCTCATGGAGGTTCCCCTTCTCCCTTCAGAAACCAGGGATCTGTTTTTCCTGAAGACTATATGTGGTGGACAGTGGGGTTCCTGCTGTGGTGAATTCAGGCTCCAGTGGGTGATGTGGAGGCAGGCAAGGAAAGGGATGTGACAGGTCCCCCGGCACAGAGCTCTGCACAAATCTTCCCACCAGACCATGCCATGTGTGCCCACGGTACAAGCACCTGACAGTGCAGTGGTGCTGCAATCACCCCTAGAGCAGTAGCCTTGAGTCGACTGAAGGGAACTGCAGCTATGTACTGTTTCGGAAGGGTGGAGAGGAGGAGCCCTGCATCCCATTGTGGGCATCTGTGGTTTTAGCCCACCCCCAATTTAACTTTCATAATTGCTTGCCCTTTCCATTGGGATAATGGTCATTGTGTTTTGAAGATGTCCCCATCACACCTTGCATCCTCCCATGTCTGAATGCTTTGCTTTGCCCACCTTTAAAGGCAAGTGAAGGCACATGCCAAGGGTAGATCTGTGTTGAGCGTCCGGGTACTCCTGCAGCATTTTCCCCTTCTTGAATTGCCTGGCATTCAGGGTGTGATCCTGCTGTACAACTTGCAAGGGGTAAATCAATGGGGCTTAAGCTGATGCCAATAGTAGCAAATTGACAGTGCAAAGCCTCACTGCAATAGCGATACCTCAAGCACTGAGCAAACTCCCTTACAATCCAGGAGCATCCCAGCCACACACTACTTCTCACTCCCCCACTGGCCACCACGCTATAATTGATGCAGCCACTGCACCTCCCTGTTGCTCCTCCAAATCACATGAGAGGCCCTTTGCCTGGGAGCCACATGAAAACCTGGGTGGAGAAGCTGAGCACAGGCAGGACATACTGTGGGAGATGCAGTTTGCACAGGTGCACGCTGTGGTTTGCAGCTCCATCATCTTCACCAGGGCTCCCTGTCTTGATGTGGTGCTGGAGTGACCCCAGCAGGGGCCAGTGCCCCTCCCACCTCTCCTCAGACCTGCACTCCCCTACACCTGGGGGAAGAAACTGCCTTGCTTTAGGGGCTCATCCCACCACCAGCATCCATGTTGGGGAACTTCAAACAAGGCTAACCTGGGCTGACCCCAGGGAAGAAGGTGGCGTGTGGACCACTGCCGCATGTACGAAGTGAGCAGTTTATATTAAGGCATGGAGAAGGGAAGAGAGAGTCGTTTAAAAAACATACATATATATATATATGTTATTTATATATATAAAACATATATATATGTATGTTTTTTGTATTGTTTTTATATTTTATTTTTATATTTTTGGTTTTTTTATTTATGTTTTTATTTTATTTTTATATTATATATATATTTTTATATATATTGGTTTTTATATTGTTTTTATATATATATATATGTATATAAACACAACCTCATAGCAGCTTGAAATTGCCAGACCCCCCCCCAACTTCTTCTGATCTGGGTTAGCAGCATTTCTCAAGGATTAACAAGGAAGCCAGGAAAATCAGAGTCAAAGCTTTCCTCTCCAACCAGGCAAGTGAATGCCTGATGGATAGAGGAGACAGGGGAGACGTCCGAGGCCAGCCACGGCTGCATCTGATGTGAAGGCATGAGTGCTCACCTGGCTCCAGAAGCTGAGCATGCAGGAGCCTGACTGGCATCCAGCCACGTAATGGGTCAGCCAGTTTGCAGGTACCAGGTCCTCTGTACAGGAATGGTGATAAATGAGCCTAAAGCCTCATCTCCCATGGCAGGAGACTCACAGCTTCAAAATGAATAGTGGGGGAAGGAGGGAGATCTGGCAGTAAACTGAAAGAAAGCAATACAAAAGAAAAGAAAGCTTGTAGGACCTCTGCTGCTGTGCTCCAAACAGCCTGGGCAACCTGGGCTGTAAATCTTTAACAGAGAACTTCTAGTGGAAGTAACACAGGAGTCCACTTGACAGCCTGTGTTTTCTTTACCTGGCCATTTGGCTCTTTCAGCTGTGCTGGTGTTTATCTGAAAGGGGCCAGATGTGGGCAGGAGCAGTGAGCACCCCACACCTTTGTACCCACCACAAATGTATAGAGGCCTGGTGCCCTGCTGAACTCCAATGGCCCTGGGTTAGGCTGTCCTGCTTTGGCCACTGTCTTCTTTCTCACAGATTTCTAGCCTCTGGTTGCTAACTCCTCCTAGTCCATTTTCTCCTCCATGTTATCCTGCGTCCTCTCACTCTTTCCTGATCTCTGTAATCTTCAAATGGGGAGAGGAGTCAGAGGGGCTGATATCTCCATGGAAGTTCATCAGAGTCCTGTGCTGCCTTGATCTCTGGTCAAAATGCAGGCTGAGACTTTCAAAGTTGCCTGAAAAGACCTGGGTGCCAGTTCTTTTTGCTTCATTCTTTGCTAGCAGAAGGGGCTCAACCCCTCACAAAGGTAGCTTTGAGATCTCCAGATCTCTCCAGGGAATCATCCTACATTGGGCAAGTGAAACAACCACTCTGCAGGGTCTGACCTTTTTGGTCCCCTAACTGAAAGCATCCTCTCAGCATTAGAGTGCTCCTCTAAAGGATGTCCTAGATATGTCTGTTAGTGTTAGTGAGCTGCTTCAGATGGTCCTTCATGGCGGAAGCAACAGCAAGGATCACTGAGAGGGTGATGCTTAATTTGCACAAAGTATCGGACCCCTGACTTTCAGGCCAGATCTTTTCAATGCTGCAGATTTGGACAATGCCAAACATTGTTTCTTGACAGTTCATTTCTCTGTATGATCCAGGTGGGTTGGTTGGTGCTGTCACTGGAGAGATGCTACCCAGAAACAGAGCACAAATGCATATGTTAAGTTTTGCCATTGTTTCAGGGTTAGATGTGAAATAGCTTGGCAGCTGGAAACCAGGCTGAAATCAGATTTCCTTTAGGAAGAGTCAAAGAAGCTTTAACCTTCATGTCAGCATTGTCAGTCAGATGATCCTGCCAGCAGAAAAGCAGCAAATCTCTGACAAGATCTTGATTACACAATCAACATTTCCTCAAGGATCTCTTGTTGACAAGCAGTGATTTCTGAAGGGCCTTCCCTCATCCAAGTTAATAGATAAATGCATCTTCTCCAAGACAACGGATTTCATCTCCTTTCTCTTGAACTTATGCTATGGGAAATGAATTTCAACTAAGATCGCAGGAGCCTCTTAAAGCATCCTTACTGCCCCTGCAATAAAATTCAACTAACAAAACAGAAGTGAGGGAATCACACAAACATCTCTGTCCAAGAGCATCTCAGCTTGGACAGAGACAGCCGGATCCCAGCCATGGGTTAGGCCTGCATAAGATGGGCACTGTAGCCCTACCAGTGAGGACCAAAAGCCCCAGGACTTGGGCCCTCAGTCCAGCTGTAATAGCCATGGTGTTTTATGAGGTGCATGGGAGAGAAAGACTGCAGAAGGCTGATCAAGAAGGCAGCTAGTCAAGTGGTGATCCTGAGCCCTGGCTGGATTTAATTTCTGCTTGCTCATACTACAGCTTAACTGTCCCTGTCTATAGAAGATCCAGAGCTAACCCTGAGGAAGGTGCCTACAAGCAGCCCTCGAAGGCAATGATCAAGATTCTTAGAATATACTCCCTCCATCATTCCCCTCTAAAAAGGTAGGATCACTAGAGCTAGAATAATTCAAAGGGAGCCTGAATTTATTTCCAAGGTTAAGCTAGTTAGCTGGCATGCAGTCTTCAGTGTTAGCCGTGGATCATGCCTGACAGTATCCACTGTCTAGTATCCATGGATCATTTGTGCAATATATAGTACACATAGAGTCTTGCTTTCTTATGCCCATCAACACCTGTACAGCACTAAATCCTTTAGTAAGGCTGGTGCTTGCTGGGTTGATGGACAGCAGGGAAACAATAGATCAAGAACTCAGTTTGCTGGACCCAGAAAGAACCCAGAAAGACTTCAGAAGACCCCTAAACGTGATGTCCAAATCATCAGCAGAGATCCTGCTTGCACACCAGCATATCCAGCATGTGCACCTCACCTGTGCTGGCTCCTTCCAGAGCTCTCCATCACCTTCAACAATTTCCTTTCTCCAAAACTGGCCTGAACAAAGAAAGCAACCTCTTACTTGAGCAGGTCCCATCCGCTGCCTGGCAGGCCTGAAAATTCAGAAGGATTTCCAGCAACCCAGAAATTGACTGGCCTGCTTACCGGCTAGTAGCTACTACTCCCTGCACGTGCCAAGGGGTTTGTACTTATGCTGAGTATATATGCAGAGCTCTGTATAAGGCTGTACACTGACATTTACACTTTCAACAAAAGGCTTTTGCTTTGAATCAGGCCACTCACATAGTTAACCTGCATGATAAGAAAGCGGTACATTTTCTATTGTGTTTTTGCTTACCATAACAGGATCATTACTCTGCCAAGATGTTAGACAAATTATTAGCAATAATAATAGCAAATTTGAAAATGCTATGTCAACATGCATTGCTATGAAAATGTAAACCATGTCACATGGTTTTCCTTGACTTGTCTCACGAGCTGTTCAGACCCATAGATAGGGAAGTTGCACACACATCAGAGGAGCCCTGGGAACTCCCAGAGGGCATCCTTTTTACCAGCAGTTGCTGTGGCATGACTGAGATGGCCTAACATTGCAAGCTGCATTGATCTGATCACACATCCAGTGCCTGGAATGCCACAGGCACACAAGCTGCTTTGCAGTTTGCAAAGCAGTCCATGTGATTGTAGCTATAACTATAATTTGCTCAGCTCCCTTTGGCCCAAGAAATGCTCCTAACACTGTGAAGAGCTGTTTACAGAAACCACTTCCTTCATTACAAGGCAAGAAATTTGGCAACTGCTTCCCAGAGCACAACAACCCTACCCCAGAGCGAAGTAGAGACGAAGTCTGCATCCAATTAAAACTGGAAGGGGGCATTAAACAATTAGCACATAATTACCTGATCTGGGCTACCATCAAGACTCTGGGGAGGACCTGGTCAATGCCAGGAAATCTTTAGTGACCATACCCAATGGGGACTTCAGCTGGAGACATCGCAGACAAAATGCTACTTTACCCCCAGCGCCATGACATTGGCTGAGTGCAGGGTTAGTGAATCACCAGGAATTCTTCCCTGAAGCATTGGGAAAAATCTTCTTCAATTGAAATGCCAATGCTTGAGATTAAATTTAGCCAAGATGTGTAGGGGGTAAAATGCTAACCCTGACAAAAAGCAGTCATTCATTCCTACAACCAGTGCCTTGATCTATGCTTTATCGCTTTTAGGAAAGACAGCAGCTCCAGGAATCTTCATCATCTATTACATCCAATTACCTGAGAGTCTGAAAACATTTCTGTACATGCTTGATTTTCACCAAGGTGCATGGGAAAATTTGCATGCTTTAGGTTAAGGCACTTAGAGTGCACATGCGCAACAGCAGTTTACATCTTGCTTCCACCTGCTTTCACCTAAACCAGGGTGAATACCTCTTGTATTTCATAAAATCTGCATGACCGGAGCAAGCTGCTCTTCCATGTACCTATCACACCAACTCCTCAAGACTGCCAGCACACTATAACCTCTCCTTGTTCACACTGGGAGAAGAGGAGGAAGGAAACAGTGATAACAGACCTGCCACAGACTTACTTCTTAGGCTTTCCTGCTGCATTCTCAGCCACATGGTATCCAGGCTTGCACTTGTAGCGACAGACTGAGCCCACGTCATGGTTCCCCTGCAAGCACCGTGGGACCAGGAGCTTGGCGTTGACCACCGCAGGAGGCGCATCACACTCCAGCTTGCAGTAGGCTTCAGGGAGTGACCAGAGACCATCCTCCAGGCAGGTCAGCCACTGGTTTGTTCCTGACTCCAAAAGAGAAGCAGCATGTTGGGGTTACAGCTCACCCAGGGATGGAGTCCTGCTGAGGGAAGCTCAGACCAACCAGCAAAAGTCCTCTTGTTAGAGTGGATACTGATGCCAAGGCAGGCAACAGATATGAAGACCCAAAATTTTCCCTTAAAATTCCCCTCTCTGGTGATGCCTCAGGATAGCCTTCACTGTGCTGGGGCTTTTGTGTATGACACCTATCTGTCATATTCTGTTCAGCCCACCTTCCTTCTCCCCAGGTGCTTTCTACAGCTTGCCTTTACCTACCCTTACAAGCTGTCGTACCCTGTGCTGCATGTGTAGTGAAAGATGGGAAGCACCAGGAAGACAGGTGTGGGAGCCTTAACTGGTGTGACTGGAAATTCAAAGCATCCATTGGTAAAGGTCTGGGTTCAGTATTACAGTCCAGCTCTCTGTTGTCCCTCGAAAAAAGAGCATTTGGTAGATCGAGCTAGTGGGTGGCTGAAACTGTACAGCTCTGAGTGCCTGTGGTAAGTGTCCAGGACTGCATCACCCACATGGTTCACTGGGAACTACTGAGCAAGAAGAAAAGCTGGACTGAAGTGAATGGGACTCCTCTGAGAGGTTTAGATCAGCAGGTTCCCGGTGCAGCCAGACTGCTCCATGCTTCCATCAAACACCTTTTTTTGAGCTCACTGCTCTGCCTACAACTGCTCTTGGGCCAGGGGCAAGACCATACCTCCACTCACCGCTTGTGTTCCTGGTGGGCCAGTGCTGCTGAGGGTCATCCTCCGCCTTCAAGCACCATGCAGCTGTGTCATCCTTTCCTTGCCTATTCTTAGCATTTATTAGCCTTGAGAGCCTGCCCGTAAGGACGTGAGCCTTTGGGGAGAACAAGCATCAAGCACGTCTCTGCCTCAACAGCTCAGCCGAGTCGGCTGGACCTCTAAGAGTTTACCCGATGGCTCAGCAGCCTTGGCCAAGCACCACCAGCCATTATGTCAGCTGCTGGAAGTCACCCAGGGTGCTCCACCGAGGGGACGCCTTCCCACCAAGACAGCCTATGGCAAACCTCCTGTTGACTTCGGCAGCAGCAAGAGGCAGCTGTGAGTGAAAGATCAGATTAAAGCCCTGCCCTCAGCTGACCCATGCAAGGCAACGGGCATCATTTTGTGCAGAATTTGGGCTGTCAGGTCATTGTTCGCTTGCTACCCCTTGGATCAGTTCACACTGGGGATCTACCAGCATCCCCCTGACATGAAAGAAGACCTTAATTCCCTGCAGCTTTTGCTCCTTAGATTGAACTTAAATAAAACAAAAAAAAGTAAATTATTTTCATACATTTCAGCTATAAATGTCTCCATAAAATAGGACACTCATTAAAATGATTTGTTGTATGTGATTGTTCAGAGCAAAGGCGCTGGTGAAAATTCACATAAAGTCTCAATGCTTGAAGCTGTCAAGGCAATTACCCCCCAAATCCCATCCAGCTCAGCCTTGTATAGAGAGGAACAGTAGCTCTTTTTCTCCGACTTGGCTTCAAAACATTCCTGCGGCTACCAATGGAGTCGGCAGAATGAAAGCTAGGCCATGGCATGTCTGGGGGGGACTGCTGTGTGTCTGGGTGGTGAACATCTCCCAGAGTGTTCTGCAGCTGCGGGCATCAGTCTTTATGGCTTTATACAGCCCCTGGCCTCCTGAACCACAGGCTTTCCCACAGCCACCAGGCACTGAGCCATTTTTGGCTCTCTGAAGTCCCCTGTCTGTCTGCGCTGGCTGCCTGCATGCTTATTGGCTCCCTTGTCCCTATAATACTGGAAGCTGACAGACCTCACCAGATACCTGAAGAAGACATCCCTACACCCAGGTGGATAAGGCCTGCCAGCTGAGGGATGGGAGTCAGAGGGAATTATCCCCATGCTATGGTGTCTCCACTCAGGGGGTTTGGATGCTCACCATTTCGAGAAGTGTCTCAGAAGCCCACCTCGCTGGCAGCAGCCAGGATAATTGGGAAATTCAAAGCAGTAATGCTCTGTTTGTACAATTTGAGACAGGCACAGAAAGGTGGCACCAAAAATGGTGGCTAAATCTCTCAGCACTCCAGACTGTACCTTGGAGCTTGGCTGGGTGAATGCAGGAGAAGGAGCATCTCTGCAGATAAGTGGTCCCCTTGGGGCAGGAGAACTCAGCGTAGTACACAAGGGACTGGTCAGGAACACCGCAGTCAACAGGATCACAAGTTACAGATCTGTCCCACCGTCCCGAGCTGCACATCAGCATCACCTCCTGCTGCGGAGAAAGCAAGGCTCCGTCAGACCCCTGAGAGTGAGCTTTAATCTACTGGTTTACCACCTCAGCAGAAAGGGCTGACTCGGGTTCAAGGAAAAGGAGAGCTTTCCCCCATTTTTCCTCCCAAAATGTGCCCTTTCTCCCCACTCTGGACACTGAGTCACAAAGCCCTTACCTGTTCACAGGGTGACATTCGGGGTGTGAAAGCAGTGAATGGCCCTTGGGGCAACATGCAAGCCACCTGCACAAGAGACCTTCTAGTGCTTGGTCTGTAACTGCTTGCCTTCAGAAATGCTAGCTGCATGCACACTGTGTGAGTGGTGCCAGAGCACACTAAAGAAAATAGAAAATCCCTTCAAGATACACTACAGCTTCCTGAGCTACAAGTTATTCCCAGCTCTGTGCTCTGCGATTTTCTCCCCTAGAAGATCAAGTCTTACTTCATCTGTTGATGGGCAGCTCTCCTGTTTATTGTTTTTCCCAAACGCACTGATTCTCTCATGCCTCAGTCCATAGACCCCACTGAAATCAGAAGTTCAGATAGCCTCATTTACGAATCCTAATTACATGGCCCCTCTTACACAGCTGGGGGACTGCATGAGAACCTAACACCCTGTGGTCCCATCACTAAACATGATCAACATGTGCCACAGACTTCATCAAAGCAGAGTGGTGGATGTCGGTGTGCCATGACCAACCTGGTTTAGTGAAAGGAGTCCCTAGCCATGGCAGATTTGGACTAGATGACCTTGTAAAGGTCCCTTCCAACCCCAACTGTTCTACGATTTCCTTCTCCCACACTAGTAACCCCAGCCCAGCAGTCCTCAGGCAGGGCTGCAGACAAAAGAGAGATTTTCCTGATGTTCCTTCACTGGCTGAGTACAGCCATGCGGCTCTACAGTCAAATGTGTGACCTGTCCTCACAGCCAACACGTTTTGATTGAACCTGGATATGGTGGCTCTGAAGGACACCACTAAATTTGAGGCTGATACTCTTGGGCATGCAGCAGAATCATGGTGTATCTGAACTAGGTGGAGAGGATAGCTCAGAGGAGAGCTGTGTGCATTTTCCTAAAACACTTCAACATGAGTAGGGTCACACGGCCAAACCAGTAACATCACTGGAGGGCTCAGGGCAGGGCACTTGCAAGCTGCCATCTGCTGTGACAGCCACATGGTGAAGCTCTGTCCAGAAGTTTCCCATCTTGCTGCCAAATGCAGGAAAACTGTCACTCGAGGCAGATTTATTTTCTGTGGTTTCATTTCAGAGAATGGGAACATTTTGTTTTCCCTAGGCACGCCTTGGCCCACAGAGCCATGCGGCCACATAATTAATAACCTCCCTGGTGATGAGGAGCTGAACGGTGCATCCCCAGCTGCCCCATTGCCCTTTCCCACACCCACCTCTCCTGCAGCAAACACCAATGGATGCAGCATGGGAAACCTGCCTGACAGGCGCCACAAGCACTTGCAGCTCTCCTCTTCCCAGTGAAGAAAGGTCCACCCTGCTGACATGGCCTAACTTGCCCCCATCAGTCTCCGCTCTCTGCAAACTCATGCTCTTGCT
Source organism: Psittacula echo (assembly GCF_963264785.1). NCBI lineage: Eukaryota > Metazoa > Chordata > Aves > Psittaciformes > Psittacidae > Psittacula > Psittacula echo. The sequence continues at coordinate 23,771,077 of NC_137740.1, forward strand.
CAGGTTAGCGTGGAAACCAGCTCAGCCCCACAGACTCCTGTTCCCCCTTCAGGAACAGACTAAGGATAGGACACACTGTGCCCACAACTCTGTCAAGGTCTGCACCCACACCTGAGGCAGCTTGGCGCCCAAGGGCACATCAGTCCCAGGTCTCCTCTGTCAACGCCTAAGAGCCATGCTGACCTCTGGCTTTTACGAGGCATTCCCCAGCCCTATGAGGAGCAGGACAAACTCTTTCATGGTGACCTCTGGACTGCCCTGCTGGTGTGGGCAGCGCTACTGCAATGTAACATAAAGCAAGAAAAGCTCTCTGTGCTGTCAGCTGCCTCTAAATATAGTTGCTCTGCAATGACTTCATTTTTTCCTGAGCCACTAACTTCAGCATTAAGAGAGAAGACATCCCTGGGATGTTAACCCTCCCAGCAACACCCGTGTGGAGAACAGAAATGTCTACCTCTCCTTCTGTGTGAGTGCAACACCCTAGCTTGGGACATCACCTGCAGCGGCATTTAGCCTGGCAGAGCAGTGGTCTGGCAGAGTGTGGCAGCACTGGGCTGGGAGAGCTAGAAGGACTGCAGGGAGGGAAGGAGAGGTGTTGCCAAAGCAGGACCACCAGCCACCAGCACAGAGGTACAGTACTAGAGCCTCCACTGGGCTGAGGTTTGCTGGAAATGCAGCAAGGAGGTCAGGGCTGGAGGAACAAGGTGTCCTGGGGTCACTCCAACCACCTCAGCATGGTTAAATGTTTCTTGACTAGCACTTGGTCCTAGCACAGGCTGTGAGGTCACCCCCACCCTGAGGTCTGCTTACCTGTGTGGAGCCCAGGCTCTTCCCATTGCTGGAGCGGAGGATGAAGCCCTTTTCGCAGGCAACGGTGCATGCCATGTGCCTCGGTCCATTGGAGGTACAGTTGAAGGTGGCAGCATGAGCAAGCAGCGGCCGCATGCAGCTTCCAGATCCTGCACAGGCACCATGAACACAGCTATAGAGGAAAGAGAAGAGGGAAGGGATCAAACAGTGGGTCCCAGGACTTCTTTAGCTAGGAGGGGCTGTCTCCAGGTGACACCTACATGGGATGCTCAGCAGGTCACAGGTGCCTACAGAGATGCACAGGTGTCCCTCAGCCACAGCTTCTTTCAGGCTTGAAGTCTCCTAACGATGATGCCAGGAGGGTACTTTTTCCCAGCTTTGTATTGGCTGGAGCTCAGCCCAATCCTAGTCCATACCTTCCCACATTCCATCATGTCCTTCCAAGCTGACGAAAGGAGGCATAGCCAAACAATGCTCCATTCAAATTCTGTGCTGTCTGGTGGGGTTACTCCAGCTTTTCTGCACTAGGGTATGCCCTCTGCATTGCACAGAGCCTGCATACAGCCTGGCACCAAAGGAACTGGTGGTGCTCAGAGTAGGTGTGCCAAGACAGCAAGACAAGGGAGGTGACAGGGAGGGGGCAGGCAGATGGGCGTATGCAACAAGGCCACAATTCTCCCATGATCAAAGTAGGAAAATTGACATCAGATGGTCCTATCAAGCAGCACTCCTGAAAGCATAGGGGGTAAAGCTATACACAGCTGTTATTGTAGCATCATCCCAAGCGGGCTGCGGCTTCTTCAAAAGCAAGGTGTTATCTACCACATGACAATTTCTTATCTCCAACATGCTCGAATCACAGTAGACACCACAGAATTTGTGGCAAGAGACCTCCTGAAACTGCACTTTGCAGTGCCACAAGGAGTACACCTCACACGATTGCAGCCACTCACACATGTCTTCCCATAATACTCTGCTTATGCATATATCTCACAGTGAACAGCAAGAGGTCTGTGTTTTTCAAAGGCAACAAAGCCTAGACAGTAACACTGGGTGTTTCTCCTTCCTTTTGAATGTTTGAATCTGCACCTCAATTTCAGTCAGCCTTAGTGCAAAATAAAGGTAAGATTTGCAGCAACAGATGGTCAGGAAGAAAGGATGAAGAGGCCTTTTTAAAGTTGACAGAAGGGTGATGAGTATGTCAAACCCTGTATTGGACATCAGAGAATCCACAGAGGATTCTCCAACTGCAAGGAAAGGTTTAGCTGGAGAAGAAACCTCTGCAGATCTTAGGGAACCAGCCATGAGATGTTCTTCAAACTGCATAATGCCCCTCCTCAGACCTGGCAGCAGAGTTGCCCGAGCTTCATGTCCACACAGCTACACAGCCTGTGGTGGAAGGGAGAAGCTGCACTTGCTGCAGCTGGCTCCTCCATCCCACTCTTGACACCTTCCCACTCTGCTTTTGAGAAATGTCATCAGGATATTGTCAGTATTTATCTATATAAACTTTTTAAGGCAGGAATCTGGTATAGGAGAGAGACAAAACACAGAATTTCATTTGTGGAGACAGTGCAGCCCTGGGAACATCAATACCTTGTTTCTGAACATCACGGGATAAGGACACCTTGGTGTTGGCTGGTCCTCAGCACCTCTGCTCTTCCCACAGGCCCATAGAGCATTTCAAGCCTGTGCATGTTGATGCCAGACTCTTTAAGATCAAGACCATCTCAACACACACCTGTCCAGCTCTACAGACTCAGCCATGGTCACCGAAGTGAGACACAGCTAAAAGGAGGAATTACCCTCCACTAAGCACCACCTGAAGTTACATGAGGTCCCATGAAACCTTGCAGTGTGTCAACCATCACCTCAAAATAAACAGTCCCCTCCTCACTGCGGCAGCTTCCCACCAACAGCCATTCATTAGGTACTGATTAAGCATCACAAATTATCCTATAGCAAAGAGGAGGGCTGGACAGAGGACTATGGTCGCCATCAGTGAAATACAGCCAGTAGATTAATTACCCGGGGTGGAACGAGGCCAAGTCATAGGATTGACACAACAGCTGCCACAGGAAGAACACTCTGGTTATCTGATGTTATCTTTCACCAAGTGGTATAGGTGCAAAAACTGACATCAACCTTCCTGAAGCAGAGGGAGAGGTGCTGCACCTTCAGCTAATAACTGGGGAGAGAAGGGAAGGAGCTGCAACCAAACACCTCCCCTCTGCTCCCTTCTTTGCACGGGGATGCTGACAGTTGTTGTGCACTGCACTTCACACAGAGGTGGGACAGGCAGCCTTTGCCTCTTGCATTCGCTCAACCTCTTCAGCCAAGGATGCACAGCTAGAAATCCCACAAATGACACCAAAAAAACCCAAACCCTCAGTGCCGACACAGACGTTAAGGGAACGCAATGTGCTGTTGACTCTGGACAAGTCTACCCAGCCAAAGGCATGGTGGAAACCTGCAGGCCACAGTCTTGAAAGAGCCGGTGGGCACGGGAGGGGACCACAAAGGAGAACAAGAAGAAAGGGGCTGTTTTTTCAATGCAGACCTGTTTATGAAGTGAGAAATGGTTTCAGGGCAGCTGCTGCAAATTCTTTCACTAGCTTATATTTCCATTTGCTTCCTTTTTAAAGAATTTGTTTTATGAGCACAGCGTTTGTCAGGTCATTAGCTTCTGAGGGCATCTGGTACCAATTGTAGCCCTCTCCCCTCCCCTCCTGCAGTCACCTTCTCCAGGCAGTTGCTTTGCTCCCTGTCTGTACCCCAGGCATACACATGCTCCCTTCCCCAACTCCACCTCCCCATGACAAAGCCACTGTCCCAAACCTCCTCCCATGTCTCTGCACAAGTATGTGTGAAAGCAGCTGAGCTGCTCTTCTTTCCAGCCTTGCTCTTGCATCCCATCCCCTTCCTTACCAGCCATGGGCATGTAGGGAGATGCAGCTGGTTCACAGCATCCATACTACGGCAGTTGGTGCTACATCAACACACCACCACAAGGAAGTCCTTACGCATGAGTGCATCCGGGCACATGGAGGTTATCTAACCAAATCATAGACCACATGTTGGGTAACAGGGTTAGGAGATGAGCGGTGGGTTCACTAAGCAGCTGTAGGCTACAGGGCAGCTGGGTGCCCACACTGGGACCCCAAGACACCTAACTTCATCTGCTCGTGATGCTGTGTTGAGTTACGAAGCACTCATTGTGGCACTGGTTCAAGGTGGGGTGGTTACACTTCTGGACACATCCAGCTAGGCCAAGTGCTTGGTTGGGGCAGCTGTGCTGGAACTGGTGGAGTGACAGGACATTGACTAGCGCAGCCTTGTCAGTTGGGACAGCATTGTCATTAAATAACAAGAAATGAAGCACAGATTCTTTTCAGCACTGCTGGGCACATTTTGTTTTTCCACCAGGCTGGAAACACAACTGACAATGCTGGTATAAAGTAGATCAAGAGATCAGCAAATTTGTTACTGTATTATTATATCTGAAAAATGTTAAATAAATTAGTTATACATAAGGGATTGATAATCATAGGTGATAATATCAAAATAATTCCTTTAATATACACCAGATGTATATACTCATTCATGTATTCTTTATGTGTACGTAGATGTATTTTACAAATAATTAGCTTTCTCTTTGGCCCAAAAGATGACTAACTTATTGCCATTTTCTTTGTGACTAACAACACCCCTATCCCACAAATACCCACTAGGTTTTATTTTGAAAATGATCTGCAACCTATTAACTCAAGTTCTGAGAAGCTATTCCCATCCTACATGTAGCTTTGAAGTCTGGTGCTATTATTCCAGACCTGAAGAGGGGCTCAAACACTGAAAGCTTATTTTCCCAATGTATTTCTCAAATATACCAATAAGCTTAAAAATATATATATATATATATATATCACCTCTATGTACGTACTTTGCCTTGATGGCTTGCTTTATTATCAGCATCATCACGACTATCAATGCACCACTCTGGGCCAGGACACCCTTGAGCCTGATGGTGCACAGTGCAGAACAGCAAGAAAAAGCAAGCCATGTGGCAAGTCCTCATCATGATCCACATGTCTTACCAGGGTTTGGGTAAAGTGATGGAATAAATCACTGCTCCCAGCTGCTGGAATCACCCTAATGAAGGCTGGACGAGGAAATGGCGCAGCTAGCCCAGTTCTGATCTCAGCATGAAGGAGCTCTTTCTCTTTTTGATGATAAATGAAATTCCTTTATCACAGCTGCAAACTTCTAACTTTTGCCCATTTCTGATTCAGGCCATATAAGATGTGGGATAAGCCAATTTTTTTTTAAATTATTTTTTTTTTCTGCATGAAACATCCAGAAATATTTCCATTTTTATCCCAGCAGCTTTTGAAGCTCAAACTAATGATTTGTCAACATAATTTTTACAAAATACCAAGTTTTTTTCCTAACTTATTCCACGTCAGCAGCAGCCTGAATGATTTTCTGGGCTCACCAACTCCCACAACTCATACATCAAAGAAAGTTTCAGATGTGAAATTTGTGAAATTCTGCTTTGGAATGATAAGAGGTTTGTTCTGAAATGGGACCAATTCTATAAACAGGGCCAAAACTTTTCCTTTGGGATCCTTCATCTTTCTAGAATAAAAGCAGGAGGCAGCTGACAGCAATAGCAGCAGTGGTGGCAACATTGGTAGGGAGATACTGTTTTGTTGTGACAAAACCCAAATCCTGAAAAGCTGCAATTTCACATTTTACAGCAATTATTCCGTGGAACACAGAAAATACTGATGGATTTACCCAAGTCAAGCTAAGCCAAGCCAAATACAGTGGAGCTGCCTAAAGTCTAATAAATCATCCAAAAATTGCTGTACTATCTACACAAGCTTTCAACCAAAAGATTGCTGCTAAAACAGCCCTTATCATCAGGCTCTGACTTTAACAGGGAAAAATTATTCTAAGTTCATCTTACGGTACAGATTTCTGGGGAGAGGGTGTTATAGGAGATGTTGATGGAAAGGTAAAAGCTTCAGCCAAATCTCCTGAAGTTAAAAGTAGTCACTGCGTGTACTCTGGTGGAGTCTGGACTGTAGCACTGAACATCAGTGAGATAAAAGATGTTTACCCCAATGTGGTCTAGCAAAAGAGAATAGCTAGGAAATGAGAAAAGGTGTTTTGGAAATACTTGGGAATTTCTCCCTTCAGGCATGTTTCTCACGGAGGGGAAAGGTCTCACTTTTCCAGTAAATCTGATGGCAACCATCCTTGTGGGAGCAGGCTACGTGTACAGACCCAACGTTGGTGATACTTCTTGATTATGATCTTCATTGAGGTTGCCATCTCAAGAAAAGATGTTTGCTTCTGTACGTGACTCCCAAAGAAACTTGGCAAAAAACCAACATCCTTGAGTCATCCACTGTCATCTACTTCACAGAGAGGGAAAAGGCACCAGTAGGTTGTCAAATGGCCCCTCTGCAGCCATAATGGTGAAGGAAGAAAAAGAAGCAAGAGCAGATCAATCTTAATATATTTCCAGATAGCTCCCTTCCTTGTTTTTTTGTTGTTTGTAACACCAAAATAGACTTACAGAAGCACAGAAAGTGAGGCTGAATGGCACGCCAAGGTTGGTCTAGTCAGCTTCCCAACCTGAGCAGGATGGACAGGTCCTTCATCACTCCTGAGAGGAGCTGGTGACTCCTTCCTGAACACAGGTATCCCATCTGCCCATCGTAAGGCCAGGATGCAAATAGGATTTACCTGCCAGTATTCCTCAAGAGTACATACTCACCTACCTCAACAAACACTTTTATTCATATCCAATTCCCACAACAACACACTGTACCTCATTTCTGCCACCTCATATCATGCTCAGAGGAATTCATTTCTGATCCACATCTGCCACCAAGAAAGACATCAAAAGAGTCAAGGGATTTCAAAAGGGGGCTGCAAGCAGAAGCCATAGCTGGACTGCAAGACTTACGTTTACAAGATTTAAGGAGGAAAAAATATTTGTTGTGACAGAGAGGAGATGGTGAGAGGATCTGACCTCTCTGTACAGACATATACACAGAAAAGTCATCTGCTGGCAGGAAGCATTTAGACATTTCTTAAAAGAATGGAGTGAAACCAACAACTTTCATCTCAAAATCAGAGGCAACTTCTCAGCAGAGAGGGTTACTGAATGTAAGAATAGCTCAGTAGGTGAGGTGGTGGACTCGTCACCTTCCTGCAGCCTATACCATGAGGTAAGAGAGCCTTCAGAAGGACATATTTAATCTAGTTTCTGTGAAAAATGCTAGTGCCTGTATATGACAGTAGGGAAGGCAGGGCAAAACATGGCAGGCTGGCTGCAGCAGTACATCAAGGGCTCTGCAAGCAAACCTCAGGGTCTCCCAGCACTTGCTCCCTTCTTCACTCAACACAGGAAGGAGAAAAGACTTTTGAGATTCATGTAATGTTCATAGTAGTAAGAGAATAAGGAATCAAGATCAAGCTTCAGGGTTTCACAAGAAGTTGTTCCAAGGTTAGGAAAGAAACATGCCCTGCACCTCACGTCTTCTCTGTGTTGTAATTCTCCTTCCCTCAGTGTATCGGGGCGGGCCATGCTTGGAACAAATTTATTAGACCAGTGGCCCTTTCCATGAGGTGACACCAAGCACCCTGTTTCTAAGCTGTTCAGCTACTGTGATTGACACCAAATCAAATAGGTGAAAATCTTCTGTGTTGGGAAATATTTTTTCCTAGGTGAGCCTGGCTAGTCTCAGGGAAAAGCTGAAAATGCTTTGAGCATCCTAATAAAACCCCATATACAAAGTATTAAACTCAAGAAGCTGACTACGCTGCAGAGAGCAAATAGAATAGGGCAGCCTATGACAATGGCCCCTACACCTCCAAGGTTTTCCTTTGTCACCTTCCAGCTGGACAGTGAAGCCACCAGTTGAAGCAACTGATCAAGTCCTGCAGTAGAGCCATGGCCACCACTGCCCACCACCTGGTCAGGGACCTACAAGCGAAGTGCCAGAGGTCAACAGGCTTTGGTGTCGGAGGAGAGGTACTTGAGAGGTCTCCATGGCAGAGGCTGTGGGGAGCCCATGCTCCAGGAAGGGTGGTGATCAGGATCCTAGGTTCAGTTCTTGAGAAGTGCTTTCCTCCAAGCCAAGGAGACAGGATGTGCATGGTGCAGTACAGACACAACCTGCTCTGATGGGCCTCATGCTGCACCCAAGAGGCTCCATTTGCCTGGGAGAGGCAGAGAACAGATGTCCAAGCAATATGTGCTGTCCTCACAGAAGACAACTCTCAATGCTGGCTCCACTGTGCATGCAAGCAGAGCCTGAGCAGACACTGGCTGGGAGGAGAGTGGTGACGGGGGTACATTTTAACCTGAATGGCATCTCAGCCCATCAGGGTGACCTTGGGATACCAACAAAAGGGTCCATCTGCTTTGTGCATGGTCCCTGACCATGGGCACCCTAGACCAAAGGGAAGGAAGTCAAACACCAGAGTCCCCGCAAATTTTAACACCAGCACAGATGCAGTTCATAAACTGGCCCTGCATAAATTTGGCACCCGGCAGAAAAGAAACCAAACAAAACCTGCCTGGGAAATGGGGCTAAGCTGAATAAAGCTTAGCAATTGAAAATATGTAAACAACCCCTTTCTACATCTGATTTTCTCTCTCTGACATCAACTTTCCATATAAAAGGAATCCAAACCACACTCCCCTTGATGCATCAAATCCACTTTGGGGGAGCAGAGAAGGGCACTCACACAGGAAATAAAACACAATGCAGATAGCATTTTGTAACACCTTTGCTGTTAACTCGCCAAGGCATTTCCCAGCATATGCTAACATAAAATCAAACACACTAAAAATAAAACCAAGCTAAAAATAAACATAATGGAGGAAATGAAAAATGTTCCCCTGGTTCAGCATATAGCCGGTACCAAGCAAAATAGGAGAGACTGTAACACAGTATTAAAATACAAAGGATGAAAGCTGCAGAGTTTGAGTTTCCTGGGTGGAAACTCATTAAAACTGATTTCTGCTTACCCTCATAAGGTACAGAAAGCAAAGAAGAGCCCTGAGCTGCTGGCAGAGACAGTAGAAAGGGGTAACTGGTGCTGGTAGCAAGGTGCAACAGAGGGACACCTACACTGCTTTGGTCTGCAAGTGCTCCTCCAACCTTCACAGCCTCAAGTGTGTCCAAAAGCAGAAGACAACTCTTTTTTCAAAACAAGGATGTACTTTTTTATCATCAAATGCCTGCTGCATCCTGGCCTGGAGAAGGCTGCATTTCATCAGCAAAAACATGATCTGTTTTTTTCCCAGCCTGAAAAGCACTCTGAGATCCTTCGAGATGGAAGATGTTGCTGTCATATATTTATTATTTTGGCAATGACCATTTCTAGACAAAGTCAGGAAACCTCATTTCTTTGTTGCTTTTGTTACTGTCCCTTTCTTGGGTTATTTTAGGAAAGCACTCACATTCACATACTGTGTATATGAATACATGGTTGTGGGTGCATGCGAACGGTCAATTCAATTCTTTACAGGAATAGTACAGATCTCCTGTGATCTTTTACAGATGAATGTTTTTAAACCTCTTAAGATTTTATATTCTTGAATTTTTATAGGAGATTTTTTCCCCAGACTCCACCTGCCTTTTATGAAATGGATTATTAGCTCTTAAAAATAAAAATACTACTGTACATTACTTTTGGAGATGAAATAGATTTAAAAATATGATAAGGGGTATACTTGGATGTTTTCTGACTGAAGTCAGATCCTTTATTATTTGTGAGGCTACTGGAGGCTGTAAGCCTAACCCCTCTTTAAATATTCAAGCCTTTTGTCCAGAAAAGCAAAACTATAAATAGCATTTCCTACTCTGAAAACTCTGAAAACACCCTGAGTGCTTGTTAAGGGCACGTGTGTAACCTGCAATACTGCAGCTAAACCAAGGCAATGGGGAGCCCACACAACAGCAGCAAAAGGAGAAGACACGAGGATCCTGCTGAGCCCACACAAAGGGGACAGCATGCAGCTCTGTGTGCTTTGGTGATATGGGAACTGGCTTGTGCTTCAGCTATAATGAGACTTTAAAGAGAAAAGCATCTGTTTTCCTCTCTATTTGTCCCCTTATGAGCTTCTCCCCACCCATAGGCAATGCTCAGCTGTGTTCGGTTAGTCTATTCCTCCTTGCAGTCACTTCTGAGTGGAGGGGTAAGATCTCAGGCAATGAGAGTGTAAAATTGTTTTAAAGGATGAGAAAATGTAATTGAAAACCACATCAGTTGGCTGGGTTCTTAGAAGCATGTGTGTACATAGCTGTAACATCTACCAGGAGGAAACGGACTGCATTTCAGGTGGACGCTGATCCTCTAATGTAAGGCTGAGAATAATATTTATATGCTGACTCACTAAGACTAATGTTTCTGTATAAATCACACATGCACTTAAAACAAAATAGAAAGGAAAAAAAAAGAAGGAAAGTAAAAAAGCAACTGCAGGATATTCATGGCTTCCAGAACTCTACATAAATCAATTGTACCATGATCCCACAAGCTTTTAGACAAACACACGTACGCTCATTCATTACTGGGGATCTTTGTCCATCCAGGGCCATTGACAGAAGAAAAATGACAGTCGCAGTGATGCAATGACCCTAGTGAAAGCCCTTCACTCTTAACACCCCTACAGCTCCAGCAAAGCTTGGACCCAATATCAGTATTCCCAGTGGTGCAGTTTGAGTAACTAGCTGAACCAGAGCCCTGGATCAGCACTCGTGCAACTTCAGGGAGCCTGAGATCTGAAACCAGAGCCAGACTTGGCAGGTCTGGCTGTCGTCAGCCCCACTACCCCTGTAGGACAGAGCTGAGCACCATCCTTTCATTCCTCCTTGGGTCCATGCCTCTGCTTGGCATGCTCTTTCTGCCTTGTTTATTTAGTCTATTTTGGACTACAGTCCTTCCCAGTCCTTTTGCCAGCATGACCCACTTGGAGAGCAGCACCCGTTCTGCAAATGCTGCCTCTCATTTACTCCTTTATGAAGACAGGCAGACGCCTGGGAGCACCAGACATCAATAAATTAGAGCACCGTTGCTACTATTATTGTTATCACCACATTATAACAGTGCAGCATGAGACTTGTTTAGAAGCCTGGTAGAGGGAGAGTCAGCACAGAGAGGAGGAGTAGGAGGAGGAAAAGGAGAAGGAGGAGAGCCTCACCCCCACCTCCTGCAGCATGGGGAAGACTGGAATGGATGGAGATGGAGCTTGTAAAGCATATGCAGAAGCAGCCAACATTTCAGCTTCAGCAGCAACCCTCAGCAGTAACTCCTCAGCAGAAGGAGTCTGGTTTTCTCAGCAGGGAACAGCCCTTTAATGCAGTTTTGTGCAGATGCACAGGCCACACACAAAATCTATTTTCTTGCTCCCCACAGCGAGATAAGCAAATCCAGCCATTATACTGGGTGTTCCAACAGCACCTCAAAAACCACTGGAGAACAGTCATGAAACATTCAGCAAGTAGATAAAAACTCCATAACTCAAGCATAAAGCCCCAGAAGAGAGAGGTACTCTGGGTGTGTGTTGCAAAGTACTCTGAGGAGACCATACCTGCAGCACTGATGGCCATGTCCCTCCTCATGTTGCAGGAGGCAGGCAGCGGGGTCAGAGGAGCCAGGCTGAGTTGAGGTCCGCAAGGCCACAGCTGCAATGCCCACAAGTGGGGAGGAGAAGTTGAGCAGCACTGAAACAGCCCAGTGGGATGGGTCCTCCTGGCCATGGCTCATGTTAATGATGAGGGGGTTGTGCTGGCATGACAGCTCATACATCCCTGCAAGACAAGGCAAAGAAAGAATACACTAGCTCAACTTCTGGGATATTTTCTCTGCTTTTGGTTTCTCTCTTCTGCTTTCCCACACATCCCAACAGACCAGCTTGGGAAGCAGAAGATGCCGCAAGCGGGAATAGGGGACAGCGGCACCCAATCCAGTGAGAGATCCAGAGAGCAGGGGTGCGAGCTCCTGGTGTCCCTGCTGGTACCACAGCCTGTAGGTTGCTCACCCAAAGAGTGGTTCAGCCCATCTATGTCACTCAGCTGGACAGCGACCCTCGGCTTGCGCTGGTTGCTTGGGATGGTGCCAGAGGAGGCCAGGAAGATCAGGAGGGAGGTGGGCACTGCGGGTCTCTCAAAGCACACCTAGGCAGGAGGGTGAGAGAGACCCTGAGAGCATGCATATAAAATACAGCCTTTCTGATTGCATATATACAAGGAGACAAAGAGGGAACGTGGTGAGAAAGCAGGCACAGGGTTAGGAGGTCAGAGACTACAGATGTGCAAGGCAGCAAATGTGTGGGAAGAGAGAGAAGAGAAAGAAGGGTGCAGGAACACACTCCTTTCCCTCCTAATTCCCCTTTTACTTTTCACCAGTCTTCCCCACAAGTATCAGTCCCCTTGCCATAAATTTATGGTATCTTCCCAGCTTCCACATTTGCTGCTCTTAAAATTGAGCAACACCTGACAAAGACCTGGATTACCCTTTTTCAGCCCTCCCTCCACCAGGCTCTGACTCTCACCCCGTGGAGTGCCGGTCAGGCAAGCAAGGTATTCAGAGCTACTGGCCCTGCCACCAGAATATTACCACAAAAAAAAAAAACAACAAACCCAAACAACAAAACCAACAAAGAACACCCTCAGTACCCAGAGTGACTGCAAACTGTCCATCATCCAGCACATGGAAAGATTTGTGGGAAGAAGCCCTGCCTGCTAGGACAGCCGACAGCTCCCCACTTGTCTATAGCCCCGAAGGCTATGGGAAGCAACCGAGAATCTCGTGGCATCAATCACAGCACGACAGATGTTCTTTGGAAGTAAGAAGATAGAAATGTTTTTCTCCCCCACCCTGGTATCCCCCCACCCTGTGCCAAGATGTGTTTTGATCAAGATCCACCCTATGGAGTGTTTTTGTTAAATGCCGGTGTGGAGGAAGCCCAGAAATTCAAGGCAAAGGTGTATTTTGGAGGAGGACAAGTCCCAGCTGGCCAGGCATAGCCCAAGGAGCAGACCGTGGGAGCGGAGGGGACAGCCACCCAATTTGTGATGGCAGCCCAGCCTCAGGGTGGTTCATACCATGCCAGGCATTGCTTATGCATGGGAGCAGGAAAAAACACTGGGCTTCAGCCCAGGGCTCCCACCCTGCAGGGAGGTGCTCGATAGCAGACATCCCAGAGCGAGCCCCCACTGCTGCCTACATGCTCCCCTTGGCCAGGGCTTGCTGCAAGGTGTGGGCCAGGCAGCGCAAACATTTTTATTTGGTACATCCCCACTGTCTCCTTTGGTGAGAAATGTAGGGGTGGGAGGGAGAAACAGGAAAGCCAAAGGGAGGAAAGGAAAGCAAGAAGAGAAGAGCCAGCAGTGCTCACAGCCTGCTCCAAGGAGCCCCTCAGGACAGGACTGCAAGAAGAAAGCTCCAAGGAGTCAACCGATTTTAACCCAGGCACCTGCTGCCTGCTCCTCCAAGCAGGTTCTGCAGGGGAGGAGAGATGGTTGAAGTCAGGTGAGGCTTTCCCTGGACTACACAGCTTAAGGTGGAGGGTTTAGTCTTTCCCTTCCTACAGTGCACCTACTTGGTGTTGAAAGACACTGGCCCCAAGTTAGACCAACATCAGCTGATTTGCACTGAATGTCCCAATTCTTTTTTGGTTTTAATACATACGGTGTGCTTGGCCACAGCTGGCTATCTTAATTTTAATCCCTCCCTCTCCCCCTTTCTTTTTCATTTCCTGCATGCTATGCATCCTGACTTGCTTACAAGTGATTTTGATTTCTTTCCTCACCGGATGTGTTGGAAACTGAGAACAAAGCATGGCTGGAGAGCTGCAAATCATAATGATTCCCATCTGCAGACCCAAGGTGCACGGTAGATGCTTTGTTAGGTGGCACAGACACACACACCTCTTGCCCCCCAACCTACTTACAGCATGACCTAGCCTTTCCTTTGTTATTGGTGCCACCTCTTGAGAAATGCTGTAGGAAGCAATTCCTACCACCCAGTGAGTTTCGTCGTGTGGCTCTAACAGGGTGATGCAGGCGCAACAGCTTTTAAATGGCCATAGGAGTTGGTAGCCACGAAACACCATGCGCACGTGGGTATGCATGTGCATGAACAGCACCATTCCTGTCAGGGCAGGCGGGTGCGCTAAGCAAATTGTCAACAAGAAGCTGTCTTTCCTAACCCAATATGTTACCAATCAGGCAAACTGTATTAAAAACAAGGAAAAAAGAAAAAGGGCATATTTATTACTAGTCCATAAATAATTTTATGGGTGGAAAATAATAGCACTCCTAGAGAGAGCATGGAGAAACAGTAATGAAAGTCTTTAATATAAACATCCATAGAGGAAGAGAACTGACCGCAAGCTCCAATAAAACTGGAACACGCTTTAACCCCTGGTGAGAAGTGGAAAGCAAGCTTTCATCTAGGTAGGGCAAAGGGGGAGATTGCTGCTTTCTCACTAGCAAAGGAGGAAAGGATCTGCATTTTTCATGGCCAGAGACTGAAGCCAGAAAGTAGGTTGTGAGCACACAGACAAGGAAGAAAGGGAAAAAAGAAGAACAGTTAAAGGAAGTTCTGTGGAGAGACAGAGGAGCTCAGAGGCAATAGCCATGTTTATTGACTCATGTTTGACAATTCACCAAGTCATCTGAACCTCTTGGGAATACGTCGTCTCTAGACAGCCTCAAGCAGAGCAGGGCAAGGTACCCCTCACACTGCAGAAGAAGCAGCACACTAGAGCCCAGCTTTCCAGTAACACCAGGAAACAGCCACGAAACCTCTAAACCGTGTCTGTGGTCAGAAAATCAATGCTGTAAAAATCACATTGGCCTCACCCTCAGCGCTCTGTCCTGCTCCTCTGCCTGCCAGGACAGAGAGGTTCAACCCTCCAGGTGCCCTCCCAGAGGCAGCCCCCAGCTGTGGAGGCAGCCCCTGAGCCCCCACTGGGATGCAGGACCAGCATCTTTGGCATGGAAGTGCCTCCTTTGGTCTGGTGTCACTGGTGAGGGCAGAAGGACCTGCATGCCACAGCTGGTTCCTGTGGGCTCAGGGTGCTCAGCAGCAAACTGAAGTGCTCAGGACCCCTCAGGATGGCAGAGTATATCCAGCTACTCTGTTTGTTCATCAGTCATGGGGAATGAAGACAACTAGGACTTTAAACACAGCTTGTGTCTGCTCTCTGTGGGTGTAATGGCACTGCTTGACTATAAAGGATAGTTAGGAGCAAGTTGTTTCTCAGCCTCAACACATTTCTGTGGGCTTCTGGTTTCAGGCACAGCCCTTCTCCTGGCAGTCTGCCCCAGGATGGGTTTGCTGTTCACAGTGGGAATGGGGCAATGATGTAAGACCCAGCCACAGGCATTTGGGCTTTTTGAAGAGTTCGGTAGAATAGCAAGTCCTATCTGAGCAGTTTTTAAGACTGCTGTAGCTCCTACAGGACAGAAAAGGATGGGCCTTTATCACCAAAATGCTGAGGTAAGCAAATCCTTCATCCTTACTTACCTTGAGCCAAACTCCTTCATTGCCCAAGGACACTCTCTCCTCATCTGGATCCTGGGCATTGTCTTGGCTGGGAGCGCAAGGGAACCAAGCAGCCAGGGAAAGGTCCTTAGGCACACTGTGAAGGTGTGATTTACATACCTGAAAGGAGAGATTTATTTCAACCCAGAAAGAAGCAAGGAAAGTGAAAGAAAGAAACAGCACCTACAAAACCTCAAGACTCAATAAATGTTGAGAAAGATCTCAGCTTCTTTTCTAGCAACTTGTTTTGCCTAGCAAAAATGTTTAGATGACAATAAGGATGCAGGTTCCTAAGCAGGAGTTACATCTTGCCACCCACACCTGCACAGGAGACCTTTGCCATTTTGAGGTGCTGTAAATATGCCATTTAAGCACCCTATGGCGTCTGTTTGGCTGAGTCAGGAATAATGAGCCAAGCTGTGAGATAATAGGTAAGACCACAGCGTCCTGATTTTGGCTGGGCTGATGAGATCCAAAGGTGTGATTCATTTGCCTGAATACCAGTTTTCTGTTCCACTCAATGCCTGGTGGTATCCCAAATATCCACATATGCCTGGCAGGAAAAAAAACAAACCAGGAGAGATGTGTACCATTCTAGAGAAGCAGACACCTGAGTCCAAGGCATCTCATCAGACATGTATATCTGGGCAACTTAATCATGTAGGTCTCAAGAAGAATGTTTCTTAGATCAATAGAAACACATGCATAACAGGCTAAATATGACTTCTTTACAAATTTCTTACCCTTCTTCAGTTTGCAAGGAAAGAACATACACACATCTTGTTAACACTGATCAGGCGAATTCCTGTCTTAGACCTCCAGGCCCAGCTCCAAAGCCCATATGAAAGATGGGAATTCTCCCACAATTTTTCCTTGGCTTCAGATCAGAGAGTTTGAGAGCAGTACAGATGCTGATGAATGCGTGATTTTATCCTTTCAGGCCCTGACCTTATAAGGTATTAAACTTGTGGGATGTTTTTTAAACCAACATGCTCAAGGTTGTATGTTTAGCTGGTGGGATGGGGGTGGTCACTGTTTTGCAAACTGCATGGTTGAGGGGTGCTCCCAGCCTTGAGGAAACATGCTTCCATGTACTGCAGTTCCCAGGCTTAGGGACTACTGAAAGAGAGGTGTGAGAAATGCACAGGTCCCAGGACATACTTTCCCCTGCATGAGAATAGAGCAATCAATGAACGCTTCCAGAGGTGCTCTGAAGGTTTTGGTTTTGCCACAGTGCACTCTTGCAGCAGTGACCTCCCCAGCTTTACTGTATGGGCTTTGCTAGACAACTCAGTTTGGGGTCCATGCCTTCACTCACCTTCACAACAGGCTCTCCAGTGACCAAGGATGCAGGGCAGGACTTTGCGTCGTGATGAGAGGCATAGGCTTTTGTTGCCCACAGATCCACATAGCCATCGGGCGTGTAGGGTCCACAGTCCAGGACACTGCTTGTCTTCTCAAACGGCTCACACACACCGTCCCCATCATGCACGTAGCACAGGCTTGGTTCCCCTGCAAGGAATGAGCTGTTTACAAACCTGGCTCCAGGCACATACATTTCCACATCCTCCTTCCAGGAGGCATGCTGGCTGTTTGGCCCTGGGATTTCCCACCACAAGGACCTGACAACATCCGTGGATCACTCCAGCTGGAAATCCACGTTTTGTTGTAAGAAGGCGTATCACTCCCTGCTCTGAGGAGCAGTGTGAATAATGGAGGAGTGTGAATAATGTACAGTTTTGACTCCTGCCTCAAAAGGAGGTCACAATCCACTTGGACTCACCAACACAGTTGAAACCTTTTTCTTTTTTACACTTCCTGGAACAGCCATCTCCATCTAGCAAGTCCCCATCATCGCATTCCTCCTCCAGGCTCCTAAAAGGACAACAGCCAAACATGTTAACAATGCCCTTGACTAAGCACTCCTGTGCGTCTGCCCAATTATGAGTGAGGACCCCATATCTTGGTTCCATTTCCACAGAAGCAGGGAGAAGAGGAATAACTACATGTGGAGTAAGGTAGAGGAGAGAAAACACTGTATCTTGCCAGGGGATAAAAAGGTTGAAAACACAGCATACGGCAGAAGGTGTGACTGTACTGTGACTTTCTGATAAGACCTGAGACAAGAACTATGGGAGAAAATGAAGCTATATGCAACAGAGGAAGAAGAGAACCAAGTATCAGGAAGACTTGCTGCTAGAGAAAACAAGTGTTGGAATGGGCAGGAGGTTCTGAGATGGGGCTGGTGTTTCAGTGAAAGCTGGAGAAGGGAGAGAAGGTTAGCCCAAGAGGAGTCAAGAACCAGCCCCCAGCTGACATTTATGGCATCTCATGAAGAAAAAATGCCCAGGCAGTTTCCTTAAAAAGGTTCTGTCCCCACACTGCAGAAAATAGACCCAACAGGAAAAGCTGGCAGAAATGCCTTGATTCATACCTATTCCTTTGTGCACAGTTACATATCCCAAGCCGCAAGGAGAAAAAGAAAAAAAACCCCAATGTACATCCTTGGGGCAGGATGACATGACAGCTTACAGAAGCTCAGCTGACAGCTTGAGTTTCTTGACTTACGTGGTCACCTTCCCATCCCCACAGTAGGGTGCTCCATGGACATGGACAAGCGGTGGGGAGGCTTCTCCTGATGTTGTCCCAGAGATTGCCTGTACCTGGTATTGGTACACCTTCCCAGGCATGACTTCCCTGCAAGAACAGAGAGGACTTGATGAAAGAGCAGGAGGGAACAGCCCATACATTTGCAACAGACTTGTTCACCACAGCTATAGAAATCGTATGTGTGCCCATGCAGTATCGCAGTCTGACATGTGTCTTTGTACTCTAAACAGTCAGAGGCAGAGACTGTGGGAAGAGGGTCTCTGCCAGGTCATGCAGAGGGCCCTGCTACTTATTTCCCTAGGGTCTGAGCAGGAGAGAAGTGGCATTAACTTGAACAATAATTTTCCCAGTTGTGTTGATGGAGAAAACGTTTCTGGGTTAATAAGCTCCTTCTAGTTAGCCTGGGCTCACGGGCAAAGGTTATGCTAGCATGGTGGGTGTGCAACAAGCTTCCTCAGTGCTGAACAGAGAATCCACTTGTGGCATTGAATGTCGTAATTCCCAAGGTGGGGAGGGAAGGAACAAAACACAAGCAACACCATCCATGGATTCAAAGGCAGGACTGGAGGAGGTCATCAAAACTGTCACAACAGAGCAACCTTGTCACTCACGTGTCAATGAACAAACGGTGTGCCTGTGGTGGGGTGGCAGGGGATCCGCTTGCAAATGGGGGGTCACGGAGGACTCGGTACTGGATCAGCTTGCAGGCAGAGCAGAGAGAGCTGTGGGGCATGGATGTCAGCAGGGCTGTGTCTATCTCCATCCTCTCATCAAAGGTGTAGATTTTGACTCCAGACATCTTTTTAGGGATGTTGAGCTTCACGGTAAAGGGAACGTCACAGAAGGTGTCCAGGGGGCCCAAATGGATGGACTCCCCATGCTCTGTCAGGATTTCAATGTCAGATAGCGACTTGGGAGAGCCCGTGGAGAGGTACGTGGTCCAGAGGGTGAGGGAATCAGGGTAGACAGGGTGCAGGAAGCGCAGCTCCAGGATGCAGCCGTCTGGCTGGGGGCATGGCACAGTCATGTTCATGTGGTAGAGGTGGAGCTCTGGACTCCAGGCCTGCAGGCTGGGCTCACAGGGCTGATCCACATCTGGAGGCCCTGGGCAGGAGGGATGAGAAGGCAACTGATGAGAACCAGGGGACAGCTAACTTTACAGGGGACACAAAGAGGCAATACTCTCTGCAGCATCCCATAGGTCCTTAAGCGTCTCTGTACTACAGCTGCACACCCATGAAGTTTTGCACTCATAGGCATATGCCAGAGCTGGTGGCATCTGCCCTAAGATCATAAAAAGCAATAAACGCCACTAGTCTCCCAGCTGCTGGGTATGCATACAAGCATAAGGCTTGGCAGATCTGCTGTCTCACAGCATTCTAAACCAGGGACAATGGTATCCATGCTGTAGCTGGTCACAGTGCCAAGCTCTAGAGACAGTCTGGACAGAGCTGCGAGACATGAAGCTTTCTCTGTAGTCTCTTGGGCACAAGAGGCTCACCAATGGCATCTGGATGCCAAGTCCCTAGGGCTCCATGGGTTTGGACATAGGCTAAACAGAGCAGTGACCAAAGCTTTTCGCATGCACATGCTTGAAGAGGTCACAGGCAGGGAGGGACCAGGTCCACAGCAAGCCAGAGAAGCAGCTCTGGAAGCAAGCCCTTCAACTGTGCACTATGTACAGCTCATGAGATACTTTCACCTGGTCTTCTACCTCCTCTAGCTTTGCCCTTGGAGGAGCTGAGGCAGCATGAAAAGCCCAACAACTCCTGTGGCAGCTGCGTGATCCTGGAAGTCACCAACATGCCCACAAGGTGGGTCTCTAAACCAACATCCGAGTTTCAGAACAAAAGAAGTGCTAACCTCCTGCTGTTCACCTTGGCAGGGAGGAATTGCATCCAGCCCAGATTGCCCAGGACTTGGCACAGACTCAGTGGGACTGAGCAAGGAGCTGCCGTTGCCCCCTTTGGACAAGACTGCAATAAAGCCTGTGAATACCCTTGAGGTTTTGAATGAGGTCCCAAGATCAATGTTGTAAGACTTTTATTTCAATGAAATGCCCCTTCCTTTAACAAGAATCTCTAACAACTTTCTGGGCAATGATTGGGGTTAATAGCAGGGTGTCAGTTTGTTTGTCCAAAGCCAGCTGGCACTTACCAGGTATTTCCTGGGCACCTAGAAGCCCTTTCTGCACTAAAGAGCCTCCCCAAAAAGGAGACAACTTTCTAAAAGAAAAAAAGCTTATTTGTATTTCCCAACAAGATCTCATCTCTGTTCAAGGGATTCATGGCCAGGGAAAGAGCAGGGACATTTACCTTCTGCTTCTTCTGGGGTCCAGTAGCCAGAGGAATCACAGACGCGAGGGGAAGAGGCCTCGTGCACATACTGACGGAAGGTGCCATCCTCTGCACAGTCGTCGCAGAGCATGTCCTGCTCCCTGCAGACAAGGGACAAAAGTGTTGGCATGCCTAATCGTGACTAGTTACTTCTCCATCCACCTTTGTCCAGACAGGATCAGATAGGAAGTTAGAAAAGCAAAGCTAAGTTCCCAGGAAGCATCTGGGCATATCATCCTGCTTGAAATAAGCTTCTTCAAAGACAAGACTGTGACTGTGGACCAAGCTGGTTTTAATCCCTCCTCTTCTACATGCTCTACAGATGAGCCATTGAGTCACCTGTTCTTCCCCATGAAGCAGAGCTAACAGATTTCACACTTTTTAGGGCAATGCCTAGGTAGTTAGGTGCACTTGGGTCTATCTCTGCTAAACCCCAGAGTAAGGTTTTGGTTTTCATCACTACTGTAACACAAAATGGTAATGATAATGTCAATTAAGGGGGGGTGGGGTGTCATACTGTGTTCTCCAGGAAAGAAAAAGGCACTTTTTTGTGATAAGCTTCAGCCACTTTCCTTGACCAGTTCATCTCAGGGCCCCCACCATGGAGCAGCTTCTGAGACGGCTATGAGAAAGAACAGGGAATGGATCTGGAGTCCCAGCACCTGCCTTCTAGATCCGTATTTTCCTGCTCCCGAACCACTCCATTCCCCACCAAAGCAGTCTGTTTGGATGACTTGAGGCCAGTCAGCACTCAGAGGTTCTCATGTCTAGGGGTGTGACAGGCACGTGCCCTTGCCATTCCTGGCTGAAAGGCACATTGTGGAGAGCACGAGCTCTTTGAAAAGGCAGCAAATGCTGATCTAAGTGTCCCAGCTACCCTCAAACAGCAGTTTAAATTGCAAGAGACAGCTTTGTGAGGCAACTTTAAAGCAAGTTCAAGAGCTCTTTAACATGTGCTTATGGTCCCATAATAAAAACATAGACCTAAAACCTGGTGGAAACCAAGATGCTTTAGTAAGAGTGGCTGCTGAATAGAGGCATTGGTGGTGTATCTAGGTCTTGATGACTTGCTGGTATTAGGGAGAAGGAAGACAGCCACCCGGCACTTTGGGCTGTGCACTGCTCACCAGCCAGAAAACTCTGGGTCCTTAGCATCATTTCCCTGGCTTGAAAAGTTTCCTGACTTACCCCCAGTTAGTTACACTGCGAGTCCGTGACAGTGCTGGGAACGAAACCCAGCTCTTGCGGTTCAAGCTCCCTGCCTTAACCACAAGGCTGCATTTCCTCCTGGTAAATAGCTATTTTATACAATAAGTGCTAAATGAAGCTCATTTTTCATTCCATGATTGCACTCTGGGGTTTAAGAATTGGCACTGCCTCCAATGCTCTTCTGCTTTCCCTCCCAGCGCCCTGACAGCAGAAAGCTTGTGGGAGAGCCCATGTGCCAGTGGGGCCACTGCAGCAGCCCAGCTCTTGTGCCTGACGGCTCTGCTGGAGACAGCCAGGGGGAAAAGGGGATGTGGGGTCTGCACCATAGAGGATCTCTTGTCCCCTCTAGCAGGCTCCTGTGCAATCCCATCATTGCAACAGCAGATCCCTTACCTCTCGTGGATGACACCACTGATGGGAGGCAGCCAGTAGATGCTGAGGGAGTCCTGTGTCTGCCCCGTGACCATGGGAGGCATCGGGATGGGTGCAGGCTTCTTACTCTGGCCCCAGCGCTGGTACACCAGGTCCAGGTAGCAATGCATCCGGGCCACTTGGTTGGGGGTGAAGGTGTTGGTACAGTCGTCATCTGGGGGAAGAGAGGCCAGGCTGGAGGTGGCAGGGATGGGCCAGCGATGCACGGCAATGTGCACATTTCCTGATCACCAAACCCTGGTTTGGGAATCCCTAGGGAGACCTGGGAGACATGAGTGTGTGGTGGCTTTCCTGCCAGGACTCTCTGATGTCGTGTGCCCGCAAAGCCACAAGATGGCACTGCCTCAGCAGCTCCACATCCTTGCGCTTACTCAACAGCAGCTCACGCCAGTTCTAGAGCTTGGACAGTGCCACCATCTTCATGGGACTCCCAGTGGGTTGGCAGGAGGTGACAGAATTGCTCTTCAGGCTTTGGTCCTCCTGGGCTGCCAGGAGGAAGGCCGGCCCTCCACGACATGCCATTGGAAACCAAGCCAAAAGGACTCCACTCAAAGGTCAAAAATTATAATAGTAATAGTAGTAATAACAATAATAAAGAAATAATAGTAAAGTTGCTTCAAGACTGGAGAACAATGGCACACCACTGTGCAGACAAGAACTGCCTTAATTCATGTCCAGTGACAGACTGACAGGGAGGGCGGGATGGAAACAGCCTGCAGCAAGAAAGGGACTAAGAAGCTACTGCAAGCACAGGCTGCAGCCTGCCACATCCCAATGCACCAGGAGGGACCACATGAGTTAGAGAAGGAGAGAAGGGACTATTATTGGAGGCAAAAGGGAGAGAAACCCAAGTTTCTAGGGAAGGTGACCCTTTACAATTTCTGACAAAGATTACTCGTTACCTGTGTAACTCATGTAGTTATTGAAGGGTGTTCCCATGAAATGTGTCTGGCCACAGGTGTCATTGGTGGGGTCTGGATCCCGACAGAGTTTACTCTTTGGGGTGGGAGCGGTGTCAGCACAGAGGTCTCCCGTTTCCATGGATGGAGTTGTCTCTCTGCAGGGATCATCACAAGATTCCCGCTCACTCACTCCCTTGAAGACATGGTACAGTCCCAGGATATGTCCCACTTCGTGGATCATGGTGTTCGTGTGGCCATGCATACCATAATAAGCAGGGTTGAGGACAACTCCACCTAGAATTGGAAGTACAGAGAACATCAACCACAGAAAGAGACAGTGGGGAGCTGATATTACTCATCTATGCTATATAAAACTCCTCTCATTGTGCTTCCAGGTCACAAATCAGGTGCTAGATGGAGACCTGAAGATGGACATATTCACCCTTTTGAAGGATGGGAAGAGGGCTCCTTTGCCCTCTTGGAGTAGAATGGGGTGGGTGGCTTTTCTTCCCCTTCTGATCACACCACTTCCCCCAACATCTTCAATCATTTCAGCTTGTGTTTCCCTCTGTGTGTTTTCACATGTTCATAATTCAGAGTTTGCTTTGGTTCACACTTACAGCTTCAAATGAGGTTTGGAACCAGGGCACCAAACCAAGATATGCTGTGAGTTTACAGAGATACTCTTTTGAACCAGAGGACAGAAGACCTTCCCTAGCCTAGACAGTGGCTAAAGCATGCCAGCTCCCATGGCAGGGGAGAGCAATAAGGTGCCTAGCAAAGTCCCAACACACTTGGCTGTGCCAACTAGAAGCCACCTTCAGCACAAGTCCACATGCAGAGTCAAATGCCCTGCTCCTGGCCCCTACTGAAAACATCAATGATCTATTGCTTCAACCTCCAAACCAGACTTTAAGGAGTAAATTAAAACTCTCATGAGGTGCTGTTGCAATCCAATAAGCTTCTGCCACAAACCTGACTCAAATTCACTATGTATTTTAGAGTGGGATATCCCAAAATTTAGCGTCTGAAGAGCCCTTCCTCCCCTTCATAGGGGCTTGCGTGTGAGCAAAAAGCAGACTCCAGCATGTGCCCAGGCTCTCTCCAAACAGTAACTCCGTGACATAGGAAGCTGTTTTAACCCAGACAGTTTGGAAGGCAGTGCAGTGAATAGCTGGCTCTGGCACAGCTTGCTCCCTCCTTTGCAGGACCCTGGAGGATTTACTGAGCCAGCTACCTCACAGCAGAGCCACACTGCTACTGCATCTCTGCTGCTGATTGCTGCCCCTGCCAGCACAGTTGAAATTGGCAGAGGGCCACCATGTGATCCTGTCTCCAGCCGCAGCATAGACTGCTTGAAATCTGCTCCTGAATCATCTCTGTGCAACACTGGACTACCTCATGTCCTCAAGTACAGGGCATTCCTTCCAAGAGAGGGCTTTCTTCAGATCACAGTCTCCCTGGCAGGTCTGTGACTGCTGTGGTGGAACCATGCTGAGTGAATAATGGGTTGGGACTAGAAAGGGGTCTTCAGAGATGCCCTCAGAAATTCTCTCAGGCCCAACAGAATTGCAGAAGGGTGAAGGAAAAAAAAGAGTGGCATCTTCTATGAAGCATCCTCTGTGTGTGGCTCATAGAAGGGCTGAGAAACACCACTGACCTGTCAAGTAGCACTGTTTTCTAGCTAAAAATTAGTGTTCATTGTTCTTCATCCCCACAGTGTGGATGTTATGCTCAGGGCAGCTTGGCTTGAGGCTAAAGATGGGTCACAAAGTAGCTGCATTCCCTTTCTCCTCAGTTGTAAAACACCAGAGCAGAGGACCTCACATCCCATCAGCCAGCTCTTGACCCTTCATTTGACTGGAGATGAGCCACAAAGAGGTACAGAGGTTGAAAAATCCATTTGGGACCTTCATGTTGTATCCTGTCAATCATTAGGTTTTTGCAAGCCTCTCAATTACCACAGTGGTAAACACTAGATAGCAAAGGGCATCCCATTGATGGAGAACCCAGTGGGCACATAAAAAAAGGCTGCTCCTCATTTTAATCAAAACAGGGTGTAAGAGAACAGAAAGAAAAGGCATGTCTGCAGCCAAACACAAGGGGTGCCTGCCTAAAGATCTGAGAGGAGGAATGCTCATGCAGAAAGAAAACAGTGTTCATAAACAAATAAATGAGATGTGAAAACCCCGCACACATCCTGTGGCACTGACCACAAGGAACAGGTCTGAGCACAAGGGGTACAGGAGGCCCTGTGACCAAGAAGCCTTCCTCCCAGCAGAAACCCAAAGTTCTTCCCATGCAGGGGAATAAATGGGATTCCAGAACAGGGAGGGAGAAAACTGTCACAGGGGAGTGATGCCAAGGCTGGGATACCCTGTCCCTCCTCTCTGCTGGCCTTCCCTATCCCATTCCTCCCACACACTCCACAAGGACAATCATGTTTGTAATACTTTTTTTTACAGCTAATTAGATGGCAGGATTAGAAACAGCATGAGAACTCTGCCTTCCTTCCAGAACATCTCTGTCGCTCCATTCCCTGTCCCCACATCTCCCTGATGAGCTGGGAGAGCTCGCAGCTTTAGACCAGGAAGTTGTGTTTCCCCTCTGCAGGATCCTGGCTGTAAAGACAAGATGTGTTTGTAACATCCCAAGACGACCAGTCTGCCCTCTCCCTCCTCTACAGATCAGGCTTTTCTCCTCACCTCTGCCTCCTCCTGCCCTGGGAGATGGGCTAAATTTGGCTTTAAGCAAACTCTCCCTCTCTTGCCTGAGAACCAGCCCAAGGAGACTTCCAAGGTCGGCATTTACACAACCAAGCAAAAAATTCTATGTCATGCCCCTTTGACATCAAGGAGGTCCAGCACTCCAAGGCAGGTGAGCCAGAGTCTTGCCCACTCAAACAAGTCCAGGCAGCTTGAAAGCTTCAGGTCTGGCCTCTTCTTCCCCTTCCAGACCAGACCTACCCGCTACAGCTGGTAACGTCCCCAAGGCTCTGCACAAAAACCAAGAGATGCCCAATCCATCAGTACAGTGAATGATTAGCACTGGTGTGGACTGCACTTCACCTTCATTCACATCCCTTGGAAGCTCTCAGTCCCAGCACATTGCCCAGCTTCTAGCCATGATCAATGGCAATGCTGAAGGACTTTAGTTCAATCTAGCCCTCAAGAAGCTAACTTGTTCCTAGGTTAGGGCTGTTACAGAGGACGCATGCTCAAGCAAGCATAGGAGACCTTTAAACAGCAAACCACAGAGCTGAACCTGTATCGCAGGGCCAGTCTTCCCCAAACACTGAGTCACAGCAATTAATGGAACAAACACATGACAGTTAGTCAGACAGGAAGATGGCGATTGCTTAAGGTACCTTTGATGGAACGGCTGGCCCTCCTTCAGGATCCACTGACCTCAGCCAGATATATGAGCTGGCCTCAGCTTATATAACTACAGAAAGTATTTATAACATCAAATATTCACAATTCCCTTGCCTTTCAACCATGTTTAAGCAAATACAGTTCACATGCAGCTACACATGAAGTTTAAAGCGTTTGCATTATTACAGGGTTTTTGAGGCAAGGCTTTCCACTGTGGAAAGGTAAGTTTTTTATAGGACACAAGTTCTTCTACTCCTTGTGTTTTGTAGTTAAAAAGATTTACTTCTAAGTTCTCAGAAAATTCATTCCAGACTCCAAGTAAGAACTTTGATTTTGAGAGTGATTATGGTGGAAAGACTGAGACAGACGGTATGGTTAGAGGGAGTGATGCAAACAGACCTGAGACCTTCTACCTCTGGCTGCAAGTCGTCCCTGTGTAGGAGCTCCACAGCAGCTGAAATCCTGCCTACAGAAGTATCATAGACCAGTTTACCCTCTTCAACTCAGTATATTATCTCTTGTACTTCAATAAATGTAGTTGCTGTTGGTTGGTATTACTACTGGTCTAAAATGGGAAACCAGCCCTAAACTTTCAGAAGAGCTGCCTGAAATTCAAATTTACTCAGGAGAGTAATCTGGAGGAGAGCAATAGATCTGTAAATCATCAGCATAAGAATGGTCACTTAATTTCTGGTAGCCCAAAACAAGCATAGGTGAAGAGAAGTGGATGAAAAACAAAGTTCACTGAACACTTCCAAAAGGTGAAGACATCAACAGGAAGATGAGGAGGACCCTCTTGAAAGACACACTCAGAGGTCAACAAAGAATGGTTTTGAAGGTGTTCAAAGTCCAGATGGCAGGTTAGAAAAACATCTAGAGAAGAATTTGTGGAGAAGAGTTTGGAAACACTATGCTTATTGAGCTTTTAGATGAGAGGGTCTGTACGCGCATAGGGAAAAATCAGCTTGGCATTTCTGCTCCATGGGACTAAATAGTGGCATGAGGAGAGCAGAGTCTATGTGCTGATCTTAATATTTTAAGATCAGGACAGACAACATATTAGCAAGAGTCAGCACGAGTGAAGGAGTCTGTCTTCTTGGAGAGACAGACCCTTCCCATGTAAAGATCTGTCTCCACCCTAGTCACTGCAGGTCCTTAGAGCTCAGGATATTTTCCTCAAACTACTATTCACTTCTCCCAAGGTCTTTCTTGCTCTTTCCTCACTGCTTTACCTTCACATCTCCTCAGATTCTCCAGTAGCCTCTGTTGAGAGGTTTTGTCAAAAGCCATATATTCATGACCTGCTCAGACCCAAGTTTCTTCTGTACTGGAAAATTATATACATTGTGCATGGTACAAAACAGTTGGGTGGACACTACTGTTTAGAGAGAACAGAGTCCACCACCCACCCTTCCAAGTTCTATAAATCTAAAACCAAGGACAGTCTTGAACAAATATCTTCAGTCTGCCAGAGCCTCAAAGAAGTTCACATCCAGCTTCATACTTCACAGCTCTGGCATCAGAACCAAGACAACACCCCTTCTCCCCTGAACTCTATGGTAAAACCCTGATCCAACATTTCCAAACGGTGCCACCTCTTGTGTCCCTTATTGGGCACAAAGACTGAGACTGGACCTAAATGCAAGCTTTTGATGAAACCAGTCATCCTGATTACCCCTCCGTATAACTGCTTGCAAACCTTTGGAAAGGGCCTGAAAAGAAAATGCATGGATGAAGCACTGGCTGTAGTAAGGTGATTGTCAAGATGAGCCTTGGAAATGATTTCTGGTAGCTGAAGGAATAAATTTCATGGAGATCTGCCTTCCTCAACAAGCAACTGCAGCAATATGCTATTGAAAAAACAGTTCTGAAACTTGCTGAGGGAAACTGGCAAAGAAGAACTTTGAAACAGGTCTTTAAAACTTTGAAAGTTTGACCATCACGCACTTTTAAAAGCAGAAGGTCTAGGTCTTTTGTGCAGGTGGCAGAAGTAATTATTTCCAGTTACTTACTGAGAAACACTTCAGATGTTTTGACTGCAAAGTATAAAGGGCTTTGCCAGAAAACTCTGACATTGAAGAGGTGGAGGGAGAAGCAGGAAAAAGAAACAGCAGAAATAGGAGAAAACACACAATACATTTACATTCAAGTGAAGTCGTTGCCCTTTCAACTGTTGTGTAGCCTGCCAGGGCTGATGCCCTTGAGGGTCTGCCTTGAATTCACTGAAGTCAAGAACCTTGCCTCCAGCAAGCAGTAAGCCAAGTTATAAAAACATGGTTTAATTTCATAGTCATCCTCACATTTGCCGCTGGATTCAGAAGCTGCCACCACTCACTGCCTGGCCAGTTTTCGAGTTGTTCATATCTGGAGTCTCAGCTCTGAAAACACCAACACTTCTGGTTTATCTGTTTGTCATAACATGGTGCAAAGGGAACTTCACCATTTCCAGAACCCTGGAAGACAGACTTGGAAGGTCCCAGAAGTCAAATATGGAAGGTCCCAGAGAAGTCAAATTATGAGTCCAAACCCCAATCCAGAGCCTGCACTGATAGTGAACCTGTAGTTCTACCCAAGGTCTCTATCTCACTGTCTCACTGCCTTCAACATCAAAAGTTTCTCATAACAATCTGGAAGCCGTTTGTCAGGGTGTAACCCACCACTTTATCCACATGGACACAGGGAACAGGCAACGACTTTTCTTATGGCAGCAACTGTTGCTACACCAAAAGCCTGTTATCATGACTTTTTTGTTAAGTATCCTCAATGTTCAGCCAAATCATGGCTGCCTCTTTTGCCAAGTCAACCAAGAGGGAAAAAAGCCAACAACCCTGAGATCCCATGAGTGGGACAGCTCACTTACCCAGGTGACTAAGGGCCTCTTTATCCCATGGCCAAGTGGCAGCACCAGCCAACTCTTCCCTCACTGAACTGGCGAAGTAAACGTTGAGGAAGTGGGTGCTGTTCAAATGCAGTGCCTCCTTCAGCTCCTTCACACTCATGTATGCCCTGCAAGGACAAGGGAGAGGAGACAGTCAACATAGATCTCAATGGTCCAAAACAGGAAAAGCAGGAGCCACCTGCAGATAACCTGAAAAGGGTGCAGTAGACCTGGGGACCTCATCCTCAACTCTCAGAAACCAACCACATTTGGAAAAGCATGGCAAAATTCAGCAGGTTTCTACAGGATGTCCCATGAGTGAGGGATCTGGGTGGGAGGAAGTCATGCAAAAATGAAGAAGTTTTGCTAATTACAGTAGATTTGTTGATGAATTCTACTCTTAGAGAAGGTTTTCCAACAACAGGGACAGAAGAGACCCCAGAGAATAGGTAACAGGACACAAAATGGGAGGAGAAACAATGGGATAAGAAAAGAAATGCAGAGGCCAGTCCTACAAGGAGAAAGAAAAAGTGTAATTTGAAGGGTGGGAGGGGAAGTAAGTTTTTCTCAAGGTATGAGGAAACAGAAAGGAATCAACAACTCCAGCTGGTTCCAACAAGGGTTTTCAGGGATTGTCCCTGATACAGGTCAGGGCAGGAATAGGCAAACCTTATTCTTGGAAAAATAAAGTGTTTGCCATCTAGTGCCAAGAAGTCTCTTCTCCAGCTTCTCTAGCCTGATTCCCTCTACTCTATCCTCTTCCCCAGGATGAGTATGCTGGAGGTGGCAGTGCATGGTAAGAACAAGGGGACCCTGCAGAGCTACCTCACCCCCATCCCTGTATATTGCATAAGGAAGAGCATGAGCAAAAGGAATCTCAGAATTTGCTCAAACAGATTTCTCTTCCACCTCTGTTCAAAACAGACCTTGGACAAAAATGCTGCCTGGGTCTAGCCAGCACTGAGCCAACAGCAGGGCCTTCTTCACATGTATCTGTCTCTCTGCACATCATCTGAATCCTTTCTGAGAGGAGGTCTGGGATGTCTGCAGGAGCCAGGGCAGGGAAGTACAGAAGCTCCCAAAATAAGCTTAACGGGGAGAGGAGGACATCACTGAAGACAGATCCATCAAAGGGCATGTTTAGTGGAGAAAGCCATCTGACAACACTGCTGGCTGTCTCTCCTCCCATCTTCAGAGCTGAAAATAAAGAGTTGCAGGAGCAGTAAAAAAATACTGGAATGAGGATATCCAAGACATCCATTTCTAAAGGGCACAGGAAGGTAACGGCTGGGAGAGGTATGTAGGCAACAGATGTTGCAGCAGAGCAGTAACACCCATGGGTGTCTGGGTGTCCAAAAAATGATCCTCACAGTGTGGCATGTCTCTCAGCACTCGGAGGAAAAAATGTAACCCAGCAGTAAGGAAATTTAAGTTTCATTCTGCCCTTTGCATGGCTCTTTCTGCACAGTTCAGATGTCTATATTGCATTCAACCGTACATCAACAATCCCAGTGTTGATCTTTAGGGAGTTCATGTCCTCAGCTGTGTAAAATAATCAGGATCTAACTTAATGAGAACAATAATTCCAATCATAATAGCAGTAGAGCCTTGAGTTGTGCTGCAAATGACAGATACTCTTTTAAATCAAGTACTAGCATTTCCACCATCAGTGCCATTAACTTCATGGACTGAGACATGATTAGGACAGGTAGCCTTAGAAGACATTGTCTTTAAGTCTTCAGAATCTGAGGACCCTGACCTGTGGTTTGTGAAGCCATTAACTGAAGAGATTCTAAGAAGGAAAAAAACTCATGGAAAGGCTTCAAATACATCACTGTGGAATGATGATGGAAATGCACCATTGTGGAAATATGTCATAAGAATGACTAAACCTGCAGCATAAGGCCAACAGCAACATTAAGGTGGTGGAAAG
The DNA here is from genome assembly GCF_963264785.1 of Psittacula echo. Classification (NCBI taxonomy): domain Eukaryota; kingdom Metazoa; phylum Chordata; class Aves; order Psittaciformes; family Psittacidae; genus Psittacula; species Psittacula echo. The sequence goes on from NC_137740.1 coordinate 23,802,141, forward strand.
CATTTCATTTGTTCCCATGCTTCCAGGAGCAATTGGCATCTTTAAGCTGCACAATGCAATCATTTCTTTACGCTGGATTTGCAGTGAAGGTACACCAGCTACATTTGAACAAGGAGCTTCTGTAAAAGTGATGTCCATTAGTGCATTCCTGAACACATTGAATTATAGAAGGAAAGACAAAAAACTGAGCATGGGCTAAGGGGAAAAATGGCATATTCTCATCTGAGATGTGAAGTGAGATGTGCGAATAGAGTGTTTGAGATGGCAGGATACGTAGTCAAGTTATTATACCAACCGATGTGTTTAGAAAGAGAGAGGTTGCTACAGCAAATGGAAAAGAAGGAGGAAAAAGATTAAAAATAGAGGAACAAAACTCCAGAAGTAGACTACAGGAGGATGGCATGTGGAGCCGAGCTCAGTAACCCAAGGCCATTTCTCTAGATATGAAACAGCCGAGACTTTCAGAAGCCATTGCTGACTTGGGAGATTTCAGATAATCAGGATCTGCTGACTGTCTCTGCTCTACTGGTCAGCCCCAATAGGCCATCCTGAGCTGGAGACATCTCACCCACCTTCCCAGTGAACAAAGCAGCTCTGAAATCCCAGTTACTTTAGAAAATCTTGGCTGGATGATATGGCAGCATTTAATGGCAAGATGAGATGACCAGCTTGTCTTCACCAAGCCCTGAGATCTCCCACCACAAAGCAGCATTCCCAGAACACTTTCCCCAGCCACATCAGCTTGCGGAGAGAAAACTCTCCCAACCGGAAACAACAAATTAGGAGAACATGATCTCTTCTCTGTGATGTCTCGCCTGAGCATCCCAGACACGCGCCACGCTGACGCCATCCCTTCAATCCAACCAAGACGGGAGCAGGCCGGGAGGAATAGATAGGGAGAAGAATAAACAAACCTGAAGAACATATTTGTGGCATGACGCAGAAGGAAGAGAAGCAAAAATTTCATAGAAATAGAGCATAAGGAGGGAGAAGGGGGGGTGGGGGGAAATCTCCTTCATGCACCAGAGCTGCTTGGGGGACACAAACTTAAAAATATCATTGATTCCTGACCTATGATATCTTGGAAAAATAGCCCTGAGTCCTTCTAGGCTATCCAAATTCCGAGAGCTAACGTCAGCCCTATTCAGAGGGATATTCCCGACGCCCCTCTTCTGGAGACATGATGTTTTTCTGGCTGTCGCCTGCCATTCCCTTGACGCTAGCAACATTTTTTGTCAACCCTTAATTATAAATAACTCTAATTTCCTCCATTGAGAGATCTGGAAGGTTCAAGGCTATGTCAAGGGAAGAGGGAGCAGTTCCAGAACTGACATGCTCAGATGAGTTGGATGGACAAGAACAGGAAAGGACCCCAGTTTCACCCGCTATGGCATGGAAAGCATAAATATCCTGCTGGTGTCCCCAAAGTCACAAGCAAGGCCAAAACAGCTCTAGAATGGGAAACTCCAATTCTCCTCAATCCACATTTCCCACTGGCATCCTTAGCTTAGACAAGGAACACGCAACTGGCGTCTTCGCCTGTTGCTTACTGCCAAGGTTATGCTCTCCCTCTTCTGTAGAGCTTCTGTTATTTTCCCCAGGGGGAAGGCAGAGCAGCCTTTGGACTCCACAAACAGCTTAAATGGCAGCACTCTCCTCTGCTCCCCAAATAGCTTTCCAATGCCTACAAGACCAGAGTATTCCAAACTAGATGGTATTTACAACAGGGTGGGCACTGCAATCCGACACAGAAACACAAGGAGAGACAGGACACATGAAGATACAGCTATCAGCTCTACCAAACCCAAAGGATAGAGCACAGGATAGAAGAGAGACAAAGAAGGGCCATCAGGTCATCAGGTTTGCCAGATTCAAAGCGGAAGTTCTTCCAATAGCATCCAAAACTCATTGTGAGCAGGTAGCTGCATGGCAATACCACCTTGACCTGGGAAATATTTGCATCCCTGGGAGAGTGGAGCTTTCAAGAACAGCATATTCAACAGTAGAGAGAGATTAGGGACAGTAGGGCTATGGACTGCCATTATTAGAAATGGGCATGTACACCATGTGAAATGATGGTATTTGAGGGAATGAGATCAGATATGATGGCCTCCCTCATGACAGCTGCTCACCCAGGATGCTGCTGACTTAAAATTCTTCTGAATGACACTAGCTGACAATCTGACTGAGGCAGACTTAGGCACAACACTGCATATTGTTTTACGTGTGAGACTCATGGTTGGCAGAAGGCAAGGTAGAAGAAGCAGCACAGTGGAGCCACACTGACGCTTGTGTGGTCCTCATGCTAGGTCAGGAGCACATGGCTCTGTGTCGGACAAAATAATGTGCTGTCATTGTGTGACATTTCATGCTGTAGAAAAAAGGAAAGGAGATGAAGTTCAGCAGCTTCAGTGACTGTCAGCATAGAATAGTGGAATCAATGACTCATATCTGTGGATAAGGAGGATTTCCACAAGTCATCTACTCTGACCCCCTGTTCAAAATAGGTCTAACTAAATAACATTGCTCAAGGCAATATCCAGCCTGAACAGATACAAGGAGAGAGGTTTTCCAATCTCTCTTAACAACCTATTCTAGTATTTAACCACACTCATGGTCAAAAATAGAAAATTTGTATCGTCTAAACCAAATTTCTCACTTTCCAAATTGTGTCTATTGTTTCCTGTCCTCTGCCATCTTGGAGTCCTACTCCATCTTCTCTCTGTCACCCCATCAAATCAAAGGGGAAAATCACCAAATGACTGTAAGCTGTGCATGGAAAAACTATTACTGCAGTAGACCTTACCACACTAAGGTCTAAAAACCCAAAGCTCCTTTTCAAGCAGCTGAAAAATCATGCTACATCCATGATTTCAGGCCTCCCTGGAAAACCCTCACAATCCTTTCTCATGCTTTTCCCTCTGCAATTTTGTCTTAACTCATGGGGGAGAGAGCATCTTTCTACTCATGGTTGCAGGTCAGGCTCTGGGCTACCTTGGCCAAAGAAGACTTGACATACTCTGGAGAGACACAGCTGTTGCTGCTTTTCCAGTCAGCAATATCTGCCTCAACAACAGGACCACTGCTGGTGGGCAGGTGGGATAGAGAGGATCTGCTAATCTATGGGCCAGCAGAATGGACAATCAAGCTGTAACACAAGCCTGATGTGGTTTAAGGAGGGAGAAGAGGAGCAAGAGTGGCACATTTTAGTGACAGCCATATTCATCCTGGGGCCATGAAAGTGGCCATTACTACTGAAATGCAAAAGATGGCACTTGCAAATGAAAAGCAAGGCCACCATGTACCCCATGCAGTACCATAAATCAAAATTAATTCTCTGGGTACTGCAAAGGATGCAGTGTGTAATGCCACAGGAATTCCATTGCAATTCAAAAATAGGAGTCTTTTCCCTGTAGACATTTCAGAGGGGAAGTGGGAGTGGGGGTGAGTGGAAGCTGTCCAAGTGCCCTCCATGGACAGCTGGAAAATACTTGAGACCAAGCCAGCTCCAGCTAACCATACAGTCTAATGAAGTCACAAGGGATTCCTGGTTCTGCTTTCATGTCCTTTAACCACGACAATTCATCTTTCTACTCCCCCCATGCAGGAAGGCTCCCCTTTTACCCAAACCTCTTCTTGACAAACAAGGAATCCCTAAGACTTCCCAGGAACGAGCACCAGCCTGCCAATAATGTTTTTGGTGTGTGGACAACACATTCACCCAAGGCTGCAAAGGGTTAACACAACATGCAGCAGCCTTGCTTCTGAGGCAGCAGACACAAGCCCAGGAAGACAGATGCTGAATCAAGTGGCATGGATATTTTTTGGAGAGCAAACTCTCCAAACTCTTTGTATCATCAGTGAAGAGATGCTTCTCCAGACAGTAAGTCAAAGTGGACACCTTCCAGTTCACCCTACCAAAGGACTCCCCTCCACGGTGACTCTGTAGAGGGGGGTTGTCTAAAGAGATAATCCTCCAGACTCAGGCTTTCTGCTTGCATACATGAATCTTCCTTGCTAGAATTTGTGAACTCTCACCTTCCCTGAAATTTCTGGTGTTAATGCAGTTGGGGGGTGATGTTATTTTAGACAAAAGCTAAAGTCTTTCTGCACTTGTTAAGACTACTTGCATCCCCATGACCACGGTCTAGGAACTCCGACTCCAGTACAGCACTACGCTGGTATGCAACAAACATCATTACCAGCATCTTGACAACTTGACAAGGTAGCAACATCCAAATGACTCTCATCTGGACAGGCATGGTAACACAGCCAGACACAAAACACATGCAAGAAGTGAAGGGAAGGCTGAGGAGCAGCCAGGCATTCCCCTGGGATCACAGAAGGTAAAACACTGCTAGAATAATACCCTCTGTAGTCCTCAAGAGTCCCTCACCAGCTTCACTGTGTGTTGGGCTCCAGCCAAAGAGAATCTGGGTACACAAGGGATGAGGGCATCACACACGGCTTGGATATGCCTGGAAAAACCCACCCCTGAGGCAATGGTGGCTTGAGTAGAAGAACCACCTAGGAAGCAGCCATCACTGGCAGCACCACTCAAGAGGCAGTATAAAATTTGCATGAGTGGCTGAGTATCAAGATGCCAAAGAGGACAACAGTCCTATGAGTTCCATCTCTTGAGCTGATTCTCACGCAGCGGCTACCTGCAGAGATCGCCTACAGTCCCACCACATTCACACCTCCACAGACTGCTTTAGGGTCCAACACAACACCAGCTGCCCAAAAGGGCTTCCTTCCCAGGGCAGGGAAACAAGGACCTCTTAATCTTCCCAGCAGCTTCCTCCATACAACCTTAGAGGTGTAACGCGCCTGTATAAGTTAACATGGAAAACCTCGTGCCACCAAAAATAGGCTCACAAATTCAGCATTTCTTACAGCACTTCAGCCCTAAAGCATCTTGGTTCTGCCAAAGCCTGTACACACTTGAAAGTTAATACAAAATAAGCCAAATGCTTCCCACAGGAAGCCAGCTTTGAGCTTGTGCTAGTACTACTGATTCACCCCATGAACCTTTCTTTTTATGCCCTCAGGGAAGACAAATCCATGCAAGTCCCATAAACTTCCTGGCTTATGTGACAATTCTTGTGTTGCTTAAGCATAATGGGCCATCAACTTTCCCCTGGGATAAATTTGTCCTGGCTATCTGCTTTCTAGTGCTCTACATCTTGGGGGAGTTGATAGCATTTGGGGGTTATTTTAATGGGAGTCAGTAGCCATGATCAATTGTAAAAGCTCTATTTCCAAGGAAATGGGTATTTAATAGATCTTTGAAAATGTTGGTTATTGACCCAATGGCCTTAATGGCTTAAAAACTGTCTGATTGTAGTATGTAAGAGTAAATGCATATGATTTTCAAACGCATACTGGAATAGGTAGTAAAAACCCTTTTAAGTTGCACGGACCTGGTCAATAGGGAGTTTCCATTTGCTTGTTTGTCCTTTTTATTTCTATCAGAGTGAATCATGGCCATCTCTTCCTCAGAGAGGCTTATCATTTCCTCACGGGTGAGATCATCTTAAAACATGCGACCCATCTAAGACCCCATCAAGGTACAGGGATGTCCTTCATTAGACTACGTGGCAGTGCAGAGTCCAGCTTTCAGAATGCTCCCAGGAGCAGAGGAGACATGGACCATCTCTCATCTTCCATTGGTGATGCAGCCACAGTGCTCCCAGGGAGTGCTTCTTGGGAGCTGTGCCTCAGTATCCTGGGTTTAAACTGAACTCACAGGCTCTCAGCTAACAATCATAGAGTGAAATTCTGAGGCAGGAATCTTGGTTTATCTGGGGTTAACACATGCCAAAATCTTCAACAGGAATGAACTACAAATGAATGCCATTCTGGAAGCAACGAACAGAGTAAACCCTGATATTTATTTCATGGTGCCTGCAAGCACTGACTCACACATGCAGCCAACCAAAGCACGCATTTAGGGTTAGCAACCCCAGCAGCTCTCCAAGGTCTACAAAGGCTCAGCACAGGCTGCAGTTGTTCCCCATCTTTGCCCATCATGGGGGCAGCTCCCCTCTCCTGGCTGCCTTTTTCATGAGCCTGCAGGAACACAGTTGCCCAAGATTTTAATCTGTTTGAAACCAGCCTGTGGGTTCAGCCATTGCAAAGAGGAGATCCCAGCCATGGATGTGCAGGACAGCTAGACTGGGTATACATCACCCCCATAGAATAAGACAGAGAAAAAAACAAGGACCTGAAAACTCCCAGATTTCAAAGGGACATCTTGTTCTCCTGCTCCCTTCTACCTTCCCCTTCAAAAACTGCACAAAGAAGAAATTGGAGAGTTCAGAGCCATGGCCCATTGCCTCTCCTCATCAGTGGAATAAGCAAAGGAGACAAATATTGCAGGTCACCGCCTGCTTCCATCCCAGTAAGGTGTCTCCTACTGCCATCCTAAGTACATCCATAACACAGTATCCCACCTGCTTGCAGCAACACTCACCTCCACCCCCTGAACCCCAAGAGCATGCAAGGAAGAAGCAACGCTGCTGGCCAAGTGCAGACTCTGGGTGCAAACCCCAGGGCTTGTGCATGCCTGCGTGATAGGACCCTGCTGGGTTTGGCTTTCCATGTGCTCCCAGCACTGACCCCCTGCCTCATGGCAGGCATGAAGGATGTTCAGACCACCACGGTAGTCTCTGAAAACACATCATGATTCCCCTAGAGCACGTGCCTGGCCATCTGCGAGAGCTAACAGTGTACCTAGCAAGTCAGGAAGCTACTGCACCTCTACGGGGGCTGTAAGGAGAACATGGGAGCTTTCATCATGAGACATCATCCCTGAAAACAGGGAAACAGTGGTGCCTGGGGGAGTTCATCAGAAGAATTCAGAAGAAACAGAGCTAAAGATCCAGTTTTGAGCCATTTAGGGGAAGGAAAGGAGCCCTGTCAGGGAGAAAGGCAGTGAAGCAGCAGCTTGGGGAAGGAGAGGAGCTCCGCATCACTCTGGGTGGCCAGGCTCCAAAGCCCAGTGCAAGCAACATCCCAGCTCCAGTGCACACCAACACACTTTGGAGAGACTCGCTATCCACCACGCAGGGTAAGTGCTCGTCTTCCTTTGACAATGTTGATGCTGGCTGGCGAGACACTGGTGTTACACAGAACATATGTGAGAGAGGCTGAGTGAGAAGCGCCAGGGGAAATGTTTGCAGCCCCTTGTGGTTTTGTGAGGCAGAACTCAATGGTGGCAAGTTATTCTAGAGTAGGCTCCAAGCTAAACAAGGCCAGGTATGGTTTACTTTCTGCCTGGATTGTTTGCTTCAATGGAAAATAAAAAACATTCCTGGCCAGGACCAAGTTTTACAGCACATTTTGCCTATCTAAGGTTGCACAGATAAGCCCTATCCCACCTAACCCACAAGACCAGACCTGTAAATCAGCTTTCTCTTACATTTTGCCTGCATCAAAAATACAAAGCAACATTCCAGGTTCAGGAAGGTCTTAAGGTCTCCGCAACCAAGTCGGTGTCCTGAATTCCACTGCTAATTTTTGTACCACAGTTCACAGTCTGCTGGAGGAAGGCAGAAGGGGTAAAACACAGGTAGGTACAACACTCCTGTTCTCCCTCAGCATTGTATGGGCCTCATGTGGCTGAGCAGAGTCTCAGCACCAGGTGGCTCAGTAAAGCAAGCCAGACAAAGGGGAACTGCTTAAAAAAGAGCATAGATTTTTGTCTTGCGTTTAGCCAGGACCAAGCCGCTTCACCTCTTTTCATTAAATGCCTCTTTCCCGTCCAGGGGCTAGGAAGCAGGAGGCCAGAGCCCCAGCATCAGCAGCAGTACCTCACTGCTGCATGACTCAAGGATGGCAAGATGTCTGAGACTTCCGTGCCTCAGTTTCTCTGGCAGAAGATTACCCCTGTCCGCAGCACAGGCAGGTGTTTGCAAACCTACATCCCATTGCTCTTGAATGGAAAGCAAGTGTCTGGCTTTTCACCAGATTCGTCCTGAGGGAGAGCTGTGAACTGAATGATCATGGTGAAGATGATCCTACAGTGCCAGCAAGGATGTGCCTAAAGCCTGTCTCAGCCAAAATGAGTCACATCAGACTCAACACCATCTTCTGTGCCTGGTCTCAGGAGACAGAGTATATGTGGAGCTCTGTGCTAGGACTAGTTGAGGCTGGAAGGACGCATGGAATAAAATGTATCAAGAAACAGCTCACTCCCTCCTGAAAGAAGTCACAGATAGTGCAGAGGGGGAGGCCATAAGCTAGCTTCTGCATGGATGGTGGAGGCAGAGCCCCTAGCTTGAGATCATCTCCAAAAACTGTTCTGGTGACCATTAGGTGGCAAGCAAAAGTCAGTCCCTTCTTCACCCAGTCTGCCTGACTAGTAGGGCAGCAGAAAAGGAAATGAACACTGCAAGGCGAGGGAAAGATTTTTGATGATGCCCAGATGAGCCCACAGCAGGCTGCAATGTGCATGGCCATCCTTTAGAGGGGCAATTGCCTTGCAGCAGAAGTCAGTGAAAGGGTGGCAGAAGATGAGGGTGCCACCTTTCCAGTCTCTGGCTGGTCTCATCTGGTCAGGCTGAAAGCTCCTGGGCACTGGCAGAAGGACAACCCTTTGACAGGACTGACAACAGTGGCTGAATTTGCTGAGCAGGGAGGACGCTCCCAGAGGCATTAAGCTAATAGCTCCCAGTTCCTCTGCAAGGGGAACCACATAGCCCTGTGGTCAATAAATCCCTCTCAGACACTCTTTACCATCATGCTAATGTCATCTTGCTAAAAGATCCAAAGCTTTGCTACATTCACCCTAAACTTCTCACTAAAGAGCAAAAACTACTAGCCTCGATACGGATCAAGAGAGGGACTGAGACAGAGAAAAAGAGGAAACTAAATCTTTTCAACCCAAACATCTCCTCCTGTCTTTTTATTATTATTATTTTCATAAAAAAAAACCCAAAAAACAAGTACCAAGCCTCCAACTTATTTTTAGGTCCAGGAGATTGTGTGTCCCAGCCAGAGCGCGGCGCACACAAGCCAGCATTCTAAAAATGCCTTCCTTGTGGATATAAAAAGGACGCAAGATGATTTATTGGGGAAGTTTTGTAATGTAACAATCATATGTTAACCACAAACAACAAAAAATATCAGAGGCTGCCTCTGGTCCCCAGCACAGCCCTTGGCAGGCTGCAGTCACAAAAGCTCAGCATCCTCGCCCTCCTCAAAGCCTCCCAGCAAAGTCCTCTGCCTCATGCCATTTCGGTGGGTTTGGGCTCTGCCAGAGCCATTCCTTCTTGCCTCTCTGCAAAGGGGCAATTTGATTTCCTAAATAACAGAGGCAGCTGGGCCAAGGAAAACTAAAAGCAGGGTGTTCGCTTAACGACTGCAATGGCCACAGCTCAGCCTGCCAACCCAAATGCTGATTAATTCATCCCAGAGACCCCATCAATGCCAAGCTGATGATGTTCCACAGGATGGCTGCTGAGCTCCCTGCCACTCTGCCATTTCAGTTCCTGAGGTCTCTCTAGCATGGCCAGGGTCTCAGCTGGTGTCCGCCACTTGTGGGCAAGGGTACAGTCAAATGAGGAGGAGCCCTGGGGAGAGCTGAACATCAGGACAAAGAGTGACACCCCCCACCCCTCCAGCCATTGGACACACGCTGTTCCCTCACAATTGCCATCCCGATACAATCAGCCCCCTTCAAGTGAGCCCCCGAGACAGTGGTGTTTGCTAGAACAATAGCTCACATCTGGGACAGCTGTTTTCCCCGAAAGCACCCAGGCTGCCTACAGCCGCTGGGCAGGAGTGCTCTCCCCCCGTTCACATAAGGATCATGTTCCCCCTCTCCCACAGAGTCATCCTTGGGGAGACCTGGCAGCTTCCTCGAGGCACATGCTGCTTGGCAGCTCCCAGCTCAGGAAGGCTTGCAGGAGTGAGTGAGACTTATCCTCCAGCAGAGGCTTATTGGAAATTAGCCCTCAAACCTTCTACCTAGGGCAGCAAAGTTGTGCATTACTGCACCCCTAAACATACAGAAGATTTAAGTGCATCAGCTGTATGCTGTAGCTTGCTATACAGAGCAAGCTGCTTTGTCTAGCACCAAAGTCAGGGGCTGGGAACCAGCCCTCGGACCTGGACACCTCTACACTTTCATGTTCCTCTTCCAGCCCTGCTCCTCTGCTTCCCAGGATAACACAACAGATGTCTGGTCCCACTAGGATCCACTGTGATATGGATATTTCCTTTTATCTACCAGCTCATGCTGCTGAAGTTATAATCTCCCTCTCAGACATCTTTGTGAGACCAAAAGCTCCAAAGAAGTCTTTGGCATGCTCAACTCATAGCCTCATTTATAATAAAGTTCGGAAGATACAAAAGACACAAGGGCAGACAACTGCTTCACATGGAAGAAAAGGAGCAGCCTTCACAGCAAACAAGGAACAATAAATTAAAATAGGAAGACTAAGCAAACAAAAGATATCTTGACAGGACAGCAGAGGCAGCAACCAGAGACTGACTACTGAGTTCCCCAGTAGCACAAATGTAAACGCACTGCAGAGCCCACTAAGTCACACCAACCAATCCCACACTGCATGCATTATCTCACCACCCTGAGTTCCCCTTCTTGGGAGAAAAATCCCACTGCTGGGCTCACGTTTGGCACAATGCACCAAATACTTCCTAAGGGGTAGTGACATGCCAAATACTCTCCAATGTACTTCGAGAAGGTCAAAAGCAAATCTGGGATCTTCACCTGCAAGCTGAGTCACCCAGAAGCACATTCATATGGATATAGCCTCCAAGTCCCATCACGAGTAAGCAGCTTGATAGGCAACCTGCCCATCTGATATAATGGGCTCTACCAAGGACGATCCCTTCTATCCTTGCCAAGTTTTGAAATCAGTAATCAGTGGGAAAACTCAGAGGGAGTGGGTTTTCCTACAAGGAAAGAATACATTTTTTATGATCTCAAATCCAACCACACTCATGAAACTTTAAAGCACCTACCAAGAAACCATCAAGCTCCAGCAAAAAGCCCTGTTTATTACTGTACCTCCCCAGTCCCAGCAGGTCTACTAGAGAGGAGAAGCAATAAGCTCAGAAGGCAGTGAACCCATCACTGTCACCTTTGATGACCCCAAAGCATCCATCTCCTCACCATCACACTTCCAATCCCCAAGACCTGAGCCCAGCACTTGAGGCACTGTCCTTTGGAAACACCAGGCCTATGTGCAGTCACGGTGCTTTGATCTCATTGCAGCTACAGAGACATGGTGGTACAACTCGCATGACTGGAATGTTGTTGGAAGGTCATAGCAGTCAGGAGAGGTGCCTGAGCACTGGAAAAAAGTAAATGTCAACCCAGTCTTCAAAAAGGGCAAGAAGGAGGACTCTGGAAATTATAGGCTGGTCAGCCTCACCTCAGTCCCTGGAAAGGTGATAGAATGGCTCATCCTGGAAGCCATCTCTAAGCATGTGGAAGTCGAGAAGGTGATCAGGAGTTGTCAGCATGGATTTACCCAGGGGAAGTCATGCTCAATCTACTCGATTACCTTCTACAATGAGACAACTAGCTGGATAGATAAGGGAAGGGAAGGGAAGAGCAGTGGATGTTGTCTACCTGGACTTCAGCAAGGCTTTCAACACTGTCTCCCATGATATCCTCATAGGCAAGCTCGGGAAGCATGGGCTGAAGAAGTGGACAGTGAGGAGGATTAAGAACTGGCTGAATAGCAGGTCCCAGGGGGTTGTGGTCAGTGGTACAGAGTGTAGTTGGAGACCTGTAACTAGTGGTGTACCCCAAGGGTCCAGTATAATTGAACTTATCCATCAACGACTTTGATGAAGGGATGGAGTGTCTCCTCAGCAAGTTTGCTGATAATACAAAACTGAGAGAAGTGGTTGATGCCCCTGCGTGCTGTGCTGTGTCATTCAGAAAAATCTAGACAGGTTGGAGAGATGGGCAGAGAGGAACCTTCCAAAATTCAACAGAGGCTTCTAATTTTGAAATAATATTGCATATACCTGCTCCCTTTCACCGTGAGAAAGATCTGCTAAGGTCTCCTCTAGCAAGGAAAGGTAGAGGGAAATTGAGCAGCTGATTTGAATGTTGTTTTACCATCTCGCTAGTATTATTGTCTGGCCCCATCATTTGTTGCCCCAACATACCATCCATACCTTACCTGCTTCCAATTTGACATCTTTTATGCTACCTGTCCAGCCACATCCAGCTCAACATTTCCTGACAGTGGGCTGCTTAAGTGCCAGAGTAGTTCGTTCAGAGTAATTCATTCATCCCTTTGGGAAAAAGGAATGGCCATGACAGACACTCAGTTAAGGTTAATCTGGACAAGCTTTTGAAGACAGCACTTAAACAGCAGGAGGCTCCCAAGCATCCTCAACCCAATTAAGCACCCTTCCCTTAGGGAGGCCAGCTAAGCTTGCATTAAAGCCCATCAAGCGTCCTGTTAATCAGGTACACTTTAACATCACAGCTGTGGTCATCTCAATGGAGGCCACCAGGAGACTGGAGATGCCTCATCATTTTTCACCTCCTTTTGTCACTTTGGTTATTTCTGCCGTTGCTTTGGGCAGTCAGATGAAAGGCCCAGCAGCTCTGCCCTTATCCACTTTGCTCTCCAGACTCCCCTCCAGTATTTCTTTTCACATTAACTGTGTCACACACCAGACTCTCAGTGACTAACTGCCCGAGGGGAAACCTCACTGAGTGTTAATTGCTGTTAATGAGCTGTTGTTTCTTTCCCTCTAAGAGCACCAATTAACAACTGCATTCAAGGCACTGCAAGAAGATGCATGTCTGCAGCAAATCAAGGCAAATTTTACTCCAGACCCTAGCATTGCACTGCCAGCAACTCCTGGAAAATGCTTTAAATCAGGGTGAAGGATGACAGCAGGCAGCTCTCCTGCCACTGCCTGTCTCCTTTTTCTTCATGTGATGGGTCAGGGCATATGAGGAGTCTCTAACTTTCTTCCTATAGCTCCTGTTGTACTGCCCTGCAAGGACGTCTACACTCAGCTCTTCACCTGAGCTCTAGTCTTCCTCCAGCCACAAGCACATACTCCCACTGATGGTTTTTACACAGAGGCTGGCTCAGAGCTCAGTGGGACTTATCCTGTCCCATGAGGTACTAGACCAGGTGAAGGAAGGACTTGGCAAGATGGCTTCATGATCTAGTGGTGTGCACAGTAACACTGCCATCGTTTCAGCATCATCCCCCACCCTAGAGCTGGGAGCAGCTCCTACCTCAGCTACAGCAGGGTCCACCCCATCAGAGCTTTATAATCCTTCTTTCCAAACCCCATTTTCCTCCCCTGTTAAGCATTGCTAGGGTATATGCTACTAGCATGAAGTGTGGGCCTGGAAGTGTACTGAGATGTGCACCTGCTAAGAAGTCCTAGAGCTACCACTGTTCCTAAGGCTTCTCCTTCTGATTTTTCTGTCTCTAAGCTGCAGTCTGAGGAAAGGAGATTTTAAATGAGGGATGTGCTAAGATGGTAAAAACTTTTCGTGAGTGCTTAAGGTCATGCCAGTCAAGACAAGGTATTGAGACCATTCAACAAAATAGACTAAATCTGTCTACAATGCTAGTAAAAAATTGTCCAGTGTCTCTGTCTGACTGTCTCATTTGGATTATTTTTAGCTAACTAAGAAACATTCACATCCAGGCCCCTTTTTGTGAGAGCCCTGAAATGAAATACAGCAGAACTTACTTACTCCATAAAAAAAGATCCCAAGATTTTTGTCTTGCCACCTTGATCTGGGAGGAGATTTAGAGAGCAGGGTTTCCCTATCCCCCAGCTCTCCCACAGCCACAGCTCCCTCCTGGGCTCTGGCATATGGTTCTCCAGCAGGTATGAAAAAGCCTGGGCATCTCAGTGGAGCAGCATCCAGCTCGCTTGCTTGCTCTCCTGCAGTTACAGGCCGACTGCGGCTGTTCACATCAAAGCACCTGGCTCATATCGTGCTGCCTTTCCACAGTCTGTTAAATTTTATTTCACATTATTTCTCCCATTTTGGCTTCCACCCTAAAACTCCTCCTGTAAGTTCCCCAGCTGCCCCACTGCTCATAAATGCTCATTTAAGTATAATACCTTATGAGCAAATCCAGAGGAACTCACTCAGCTGGAGCTCTGTCCAAACAAAACCCCTTGGGCTAAAGTCACCTTCTTGTGTATCTTGAGATTCATCTACCAACCTTGGGCGAATAACATTGACCTGGCCATGTCTTCGTGTGAGATCAAGCTCACCTCCTTTTTTCTCAAACCCACACTACCAATTTCTAGTGGTTTTCCCACAGACAGGTATATTCTTCCCCAGGAGCCAGGGTACACTCAGCAGGGACGAGCCCAGGAAGGGTGGGTGTCCACCAATATCTCTGAAGAAGCCAGCCAAAGACAGCTCACAAGAGCTCAGCAGCAGGAGGATTCAGCTCATGCCCCCATATTTCCCAAATGCTGGGTGCACCAGGTTTTGCTTTCCAGAGCTTAGCCTACAATCAGTTTTGTCTTCTGCGCAGGCCAATGAGGTCTGCAGAAAGAAAATTGCAAAAGATTTGTTATTTCCCTAGTGCTCCCATTTTCCCATCCCTTTCCCACAAAAGCAAGGTTTTTGTTTTCTTTTGTTTTGTTTTCTTTCCCAACTTTCAGGGGAAAATCCTGACAAATGGAAGCCCTGATTCATACCAGCAAAAATTTGGCCTTTTTTAATTTAAGGTGGAGCCTTTCTTGTCTGAGGATGAAAACATTAACTGCACACAGAGGGCAAGGACTGAGCCTTTGCCCTGCTGAAACAAAAGCCGAGTGGCATTCAGTGCTCATGGCCATGATGAGCGGAGAGCTGTTGTGCCGGCAGGAGTGCTGTTCATCTCCCCTGTGCCCAGGAAAGCACTGGTAGTCGCTCACAGGGATGGGAAACAAGGGTACAAGCAGGCACAGGACAGCAATGGTGAGACTTCCAGAGGTGGAAGAACATCTTCTTGGGGAGTGCTTGGGCAGAGGCACGGTTTGAGGCTCCATGGCTATAGTGATGCATTGGAAGAAAGGCTCCCCATTCTCCTCCCCTGTTTTCTCAGATGACTGAAAGATGTGTGAGAAAGGCTCAGGAAGGGAGGAAGGGAAGTACTGCTCTTCTCCCATCACCTCTGCCTCAGCAGGGACATCTGCCTCCCTCCTCCCGCTGTGTCTGACCTGGGAAGCTGCAGAGAGAAGCAGCAGGCTTGGGAAAAAGTATTTATGGTTACAGCCTACCTTCTCATGCAGACCAGGGAAAAAACAATGAAGGGGAAAGAAGGAGATCAGAGAAGCAACGTGTCCCTAAGCCCCTCCCCTGCAGCTTTTGTCCCCAGATGCTGCCATCTGCACTGCACTGCTCCTGCTCCTGTGGGCATCTCTGCCTGTCGCCAGGAGCCAGCAGCAGGGAATCAACAACTTTCCCTGACACTGAGACAGAAACAGCTTAAAAAAATAATAATAAAAAAAAGCGCAGAAGCCATGACTTTTTTCCCTGTCCCCAGCCAGAAAGCACATTTGGCAGAGCCCCGAGCACTGGAAGGCATCAGCAGGGCTGCCGGCACTTCAGAAGCTCCAGGGAGGACGGCAGGTGTGTGCAAGCCACCAACTGTGCTAAGGACACTGTCCCCACCACTCCAGGGTCTCCCATCACACAGGGGATTCCCCCCTCTCCATCCTGCTCCAGCTGCTGCTTCCACCAAGGGTGCACCAAGGGAGCAAGGGTCCCTTAATGCTGTGCATTGATGTTCCAAGAAGCAATGTGGATTTTGCACCTGCGACATACAGTAAAGGCACATATCCTCCTCTGGCACCAAGCAGCCACCCTGTGCCTTTGCCTGAAGAAGGTGATTTGCTCCTCAACCACATTTGGTTTTGAGATGCAGGGTTTGATCAGCCCCTGCCAGTGCCCAGCCAAGACCATATACCCACAGGCATCATTTCCCACAGCGAGATTCAGGGAGGCTCATTCACACCACCCCACTACCTTACCAAACCCTGCCACACACACCTCGTGATGTCACCTCTTTCTCCCTACCCCAGCACTCTTGCAAAGGCATTTGGGATACAGATTAAGAAATCAGACTGTCGGACACATCCATGGAAGGAAAGCAAGGGGCATTGGTGCCCCTCCCTGCTGCATCCCATGCAGCGAGGTCAGGAAAAGCAGCACTCTGCACAGGGCTGCTCTGCCCACCCTCAGTCCTGCTGGTGTGTCCCAGGAGACTGGCAGCTCTGCACTGGGAATACCACCGGGGAGGGGGGCATCCCATCACACCCACTCATTTTAGGGGGGAAAAACACTTAATGGCAGGGCATCACAGAGGGGTGCCATGCCATGCCGTAGGACCTACTGGCCTTCAATGGCAAGCACACCTGTCTCACAGGAAAACACCCTTCTGCCTTCCCACACTGGAAAATCACCAGTTGGAAGCAACATCCAGGTGCAGAGTGGTTGTCAGGGAAAGGGTGCACCCCATCCCTTGATGTGCCACCTCCCCATAAACCCCGCACCTACCGCTGGGGTGAATCAGGGTCGAAGCATGTCCTGGCTACATCGGTGGCCTGTGGGTCGCAGCAGTCGCCATCATCAAAGTCATCCAACATGTTGTTGCACTCCATGTGGCAGATGCCATCACGGCGCTTCCAGGAGAAGCAGCGGCCGGGCCGGCGGCAGTCCCCACCATCATAGCCAGTCAGGGGGTGCTCGCACTCAGGGTCACAGCGCTCGTTGCCCACCTTGCTGGGCTCGCAGCCCAGGAGGACGGCGCGGCGGCGCAGGGAGGAGTTGCGTACCTCCAGCAAGCTGAGCTGCCAGGAGATGTTGTAGGGTCGGAAAGCTTCACTCAGCGCCCGGTGTTGCCGCCAAACCTGCTCCTGGCTGACTGTTGGCCGCCCACCATCATCCTCTGCCAGGTTCACCACCCGATACCGCACCACCTTCCCGCTGCGCAGCGGCCAGTGCCGGTTGTAGTGGGAGACCAGCTCCACGTTGTCGCAGGCTGTCTGCCCGCAGGCAGGGGGGCCAAGCGGCTGCAGGACAGGCAATGGTGGGGATGGCAGCACCCATTGCTGGGGGAAGGCACCCTCCCGAAAAGGTGCCCAGCTCTCCTCTGGGGTGGCGAAGCCAGCAGCCAGAGCCAGCCCTGCTGCCCCCCTGGCTGCCCCCTCTAGGAAGGGATGCTGGAGATGGGGTTGGGACAGGGCACCCTGCCACAAGGCTAGCCCAGCCAGGTGTCCCCGGAAAGCGTGTGCAGTCCCCCAGGCATCCCCACCCAGCAGCAGTGTGCGGCAGGAGGCCATGAACGCGCTGTGCAGGGGTCCCCCCTGCCCGCCAGCACGGCCCACCCGTGCCCCATCCACATAGAGAGTCATCCACCATCCATCATAGCTGGCAGCCAGGTGAGTCCATGCCTCGGGGCGGTATTGGTGGTACGCAGTCACCTCGGTGGCAGTGGCTGCCCGGTCCGTGCGGAGGGAGAAGAAGAAGCGGGCGTCCTTCTTGCCGCCGAGCTGCAGGGCGCGGATGCCCAGCGCCCAGCCCTTATCGCTGGCTGTATGTGAGCAGTTGTCGAAGACACCTGCAGTGGGGACAGGGATGGGGATGAAGAGAGAGGAGAGCTGGTGAGCACTGGAGAGCATCACTGCTCCTCCCCAGAGCATAAGCCAGGTCCTTGGCAGTGAGATAGCTCTTGGCAGGGCTGTAGGGAGCCTTCTGCTGCCACTGCCACAGGTAAATGAAGGTGTCCAGAGGGAGGGCAATGGGTGCTGTACCTAGGGCACCCTCGGAATCATTGGATGAAAAGATGAAGAGGCCAGGAGAGACAGCATAACTGGAGAGGCGGGATGGAGAGGGGAAGAAGAGCGTGAATGCAAGGAGAGGCCGAAGAGCCAGGTGTTTCTGCGCTGCTCTCCATAGGAGCACTCCTGGAACAGGATTAGAGACTAAGCTTTTTATCTGCGGGCCAAAGCTTTTAAGAATTAGAGCACAGCAACCCAAAGCAAAACAGCCTCCTTCAGGAATACTTCCCCAACAGCTTCCAGGGAGATTTACGGCTCTGCTTTACATTCCAGTTTTCCTCCAAGTCACACATCCAGTGCAGACAGGTGAGGGTAGGAGAGGGATGCACTGCCTCCAGCTGGGTGGGTGCACTCCTCAGCCCATAAGGCTTCCAAAGCATAAATCCATCCTGGGGAACAGCTTTGGGCTCAGCCTCTCCCTGTGTGCCCACGTGTGTTGCACACCTGTGTTTTAGGCTGGGCAAGAACTAGAGCTTTGCTGACATTCCCTGAAACTTAGGCTCCTGAGTGCCCACAGTCAAGAACCAGCGGCCTGCAGGCACTGAATGCCCTTGGAAATCAGTGGCCATACGGCACTTAAATACTAGCAAGGGCAAATGCACCCACGCTCAAAATAAATGCTTCTGGGCTCCTAAATCACCACAACAAGGATGTTCATGCAGATCATCAGCTGGGGCAAAAGAGCTTGAAGACACACTTTGCACCCCACCAGTGGCACCTTCTGAGAGCCTCCAGATCTCCCTTTCACCAGCCCAACAAATCACGTCCAGCTGCAACTGTGCCTGATGCTGCCGAAACCTATTGCCGTGCCCAGAAGCCCTTTCTTTTTTGTATTCCTGCTGCTGTATTAATGATGCTCCAGCTGACTCTTCCGTGCTGCGTGGGTTCTCCTGCCCCTTACTGTGCCACTGCCATTGCATGCACTGCCTGCCCATCTCCATGGAGTCAGGGCATCACAGGCCAAAACGAGGCACTCCTGCCCTGTCCTACTGCCCTGCCTGTCCCTGTGGGTGCTCAGCATGACACACTGGGGAAACTGTACCTGTCCCTGTGACTGCAAAGAGGACAGCAGAGAAAGGCAGAGGGTTAGAGCAGCAGGATCTCCAGAAAGAGCAGGATCTCCTGGCTTTCATCCAGGGGATGTGACTGAAGCCAGGTTACCACGACCCCACATTCCCCTGCCAGCCCTGACAAACGTGGCTGGCCAAGGTCAGTCCAGTCCTGCTGCAACCGAGGAAGAAGCACCCCTCCCTCCATCTGTCCCTTTCACCCAGGGCAAGATGGGCGGTGGCCTCTCAGACATCCCACAGCCGTAACCACCCTGGGCACAGATCCCTGCCACCACTCACTACAAAGGCAGCCACGCACAAGCCTCTGTGGGTGGATGGGCTTTGGCCAACTCTTGTTTTCTTGTGGATTGTGAAAGGGAAGCAGAAAGACCAGGGGAAGCTGGGACAGGGAGAGACAAAAAGCAGGAGGCAGGCAGAGGAGCCTTGCAGGCGTGAGAAGGCAGAACTAGGGGGTATTTTTGGGCTGGGTGCTGGCTGAAAGGGGCTTAGACCTGCATACTTGAAAGCCATCTTCTAGTATTGGTCCTCACTGAGAAACAGGGCTTGATACCTCCTCTCTTAGAACTCACACATTTCACCTTGAAATAATTCAGAGTGTGCCAAATTTTATTAAACACTAAGGAAAAAAATAGGGCAAACAATGTCAAGGGTAGTAACAGTCTCTGCGGTGAGTGCGAATTAGCATCCTCGCAAACCCATGCTGGAGCCAAGCCAAGCCTGGAAATGTCTGGCAAATTCAAAAACCTGCCAAAAGAACCTTAAAGGAGCCTAAAACCAGATCTGGAGATTTCATCAAAGGGATGAAAGTAAGACCAAGGTCAGCTTTACAAGAGGGGCTGGAAAGCCACTACACCAGCAGCTGGCGCTTCCTAGATATGGCCATGGATATCATCTCTGGCACAGCAGCAGTGAAGGAACATGCAAGCAGAGCAGCACATCCCACAGCCAGGAGCCACTGCAGAACTATAAGCAGAGCTATCCAGCACCAGGTCCTGGCATCTTCCTAGGGCCTCCACAAGAAAGCACCAGGGCCCTAGTTGAAAGGCCCTGCAGTTTGCCAAAGAACTTAGTATTTTGTCTTGGGGCAACCCACCAGCAAGGGAAAGAGCTGTTTGCAGAGGAGGTGCAAAGTGATCTCCTCAGCACCTGTGAGTGCAGCCCTGCCTCTGATCCGTCAAGTGGGAAAGTGAAGCTCTAACCTGGTTTGTGATGTCCATCCGTGCTTAGGGTGACAGATTTTGGTTTAAAACAAGAGCTGGCAACAGTGCAAAAAAAAAAAAAAAAACAAAACTAATTGAGAGAAAGGTATCTACCAGGAAAAGTGCCTGGTGGAGAAAAAACCTCCAAAGAGATGAAGTGTGCAACTTTGTGAGGGCCACACTCAAAGCAACATCTCCCATTGGGCACTGGCCATGGCAGGGCACTAGGGTTGCTCCCCAGCAGAAATCCCCCCCCACAAGAGGAGCTAAAAGGGATGAACAGCCATATCCAGGGTGGCCCTAAGGTGAAATGTGACATCTACAAGAACAAAGCCTCAACTCCTGACCCTTCAATCCAGGCAGCAGTCACATGAGGCAACAGGACAGCTTACTTTGCCCAAATAGAGCTGCTCAGCTTGGCCTTATTTCCCAGGCAGTGATGCTGGAAGATGCTCAGCTTTGCCCTTCTTTCCTCCCACCCTTTCTCACACATGAACACCTGGAGCATCTCCAGCTCCTCCACAGCTTTGAACCACTCCATGGCTCAGTCCCCTCTACTGACAGAGCAGGAGCAGCAGATCAGAGGCAGGCTCGGCACCTGCTGAAGGGCTGACAGCTGTCTGCATCACCTGCTCATGTGAAATGCCATCAGCAATGGTCTGTTCCCCTTTGCTACCCACACCTGGGGCCCTGCAGTCCTGGTTGCAGGGAGCTGGTGGGAAGCGGACAGTGACTCAGACAGCAGGATGTGCCTGGGCCTGACTCAAACCCTGGAGCACAGAGGACAGGCAATATTACCCGAGTGCCAGTGCTCACGGGAGGTGCTATCAGCGCTAACAACCATCCCACCCTCTGCAAGGAAATCAAAAAAAAAAGAAGATTAAAAACAAACCCCAAATGACAAAAATCCACTGGCTAGCTGGGAAAAGTAAAGCCCAACACCTGCAGGCCAGACCTCCAGATGTAAACAGCTGTGCTGCCAATGCAATGGCTGGGAAGTGTGCTCTCTGCATTCAAAGCTACTGCCTGCCATTGGGGAGGCAGCAAAGACCCTGGTGGGAAGGCAGACAGAGAGGTGAACACTGGATAGATTCCTTATACACAGCTGCTTTTCCCCTCTGCCACCCATCCTCTAGCCTGTCACTCCTACCTCCTCCACAGCAAAGACTCAGCTATCTCCCCTACAAGCCAGGGAGATAAATTAATGAAATGGGCTGGGCAGCAAGCAAAGCAGAGGGAGGTTCAGAGAAGCAATTGCCAGTGGAGGGAGAGTTAGGGTAGAGAGAGGATTCCCCCAGCCAGTCAGCTTGGCTGGGGCAGCAGAGAAACCCGACAGCCCCCACTGTGGAGACCCCAGACATCCCATGGGAGTGGTACATCCTGGCGCTGCCACCCATTCCCAGCCCTGCCTGACATCGCTGTGCTGCCCTGCCACAAACATCCATACTCCAAGGCTACATGAAGCAGCAATGCAGGAGATGATATCTGTCCCACTCCGTGCCCAGGTGCCAGTCCTCTTTGTCTCCTCACAGAATCATTTAGGTTGGAAAAGACCTTTAAGTTCATCAAGTTCAACTGTAACCCTAGCACTGCCAAGTCCACCCTAAACTGTGTCCCTAAGCACTACATCTACACCTCTTTTAAGTAACTCCAGGGATCGTGACTCAACTACTTCCCTGGGAAGCCCGTTCCAACTCTTGACAACCCTTTTGGTGAAGAAATTTTTCCTAATATCCAACCTAAACCTCCCCTGGCACAACTTCAGGCCGTTTCCTCTTGTCCTATTGTTGTCTGGGAGGACAGACTGACACCCACCTCGCTACAGCCTCCTTTCAGGTAGTTGTAGAGAGTGAATAAGGTCCCCCCTTGAGTCTCCTTTTCTCCAGGCTAAACAACCCCAGCTCCCTCAGCGACTCCTCGTAAGACCTGTTCATCATTTGATTGTTTCTTAGCTCGGCGGGGTGAACGGGTAATTCCCGGTAGGAAAGCACCAGAGGCCGTCCTCTGCCCCGGCAGCCGCCCCGCAGAGCCCTCGGGGTCGGGGGACGCCGGGACCGGGGCCGTGCGTGCGGCGCGGCTGCCACCGTGCGGCCGTCAGCCCCGGGGACCAGCCGGGAGCCCGGCCGGGCCGGGCGGGGAGCGGGGAGCCCCGGACAGCTCCCCGAGTGTGCGCGGCCCCCGGGAAGGAAGGGGGGTGTGCAGGGGAGGGTCTAGCGGAACGTGTCCCCCAAAGGGACCTTCCAGTTTCCGGCGCTAGGAGTGGGAAAAACTAGATACGAGCCGAGGGGGGGCCGGGCTGGAAAGACGGGGCGGGGGGGAAAGCTAGGGGAGGGGATGTTTTAGGGTTTGGTCTCAAGGGAAAGAGGAATATTTCACGCCTAGGGTGCTGAGGACATGGGTGGGAGCGCGGGGTGTCACCTGCCAAAGCGGAGAACGCGGGCGAGCCCCCCAAGGGGAAGCTGGGAGAAGGGAGTGTCGGGTCCCCATCCTTCCCTGCCTGCCCGCCTGCGGGACGGGGTTTACCTGCGATAATGGCCGGGTTGCTCTGTCCGCCCTCCGCCTTCACCCACACCTCCAGGGTGAACTCCTCCCGCGGGATGTCGGGCAGCGCCTCTGGCCGCGCCGCCAGCTGCTCCCGGCCGCCGGAGAAGTACAGCGCGGGCAGCGGCCGCTCCCGGAGGGGGCTCGGCACCTGCGGCCCCCGGCCCCACTGCCTCTCCCTCCGGACCTGGCCGTCCGTCTCGCCCCCCGGCTCCTCTCCGCCTGCCTCGGCTCCCCGCGGTCTCCGGCCCCGCGGTCGCCCGGATCCCGGCGGGGCGGCAGAGCCGAGCACCCCGTGCGCGCTGGGACCCTGCGGGTACAGCCTGTAAGGGTGATGCGGGGGGGCGGCACGGCGGCTCGGCGCCTCCATCCCGCAGCCGGAGGCCGGCGGGGGGTCGGGGGGCCGGGGATACCCGCGGGCCAGGCTGAGCGCCGCCAGCAGCAGCGCGGCCAGGGGGGCCCCGCAGCGCAGCATCTTCCTAGGGCACAAAGTGTGTGTGGGGGGGCGGCCCCGGGGGAGGGGGGCGCTCAGGGGGGTGGCGGGCGGCAGCGCCGGGGCATCCTCCCCCGGAGCCGCTGCCCCCAACTTTTCCCCGGCACCGCTCTCCTCCCCTCTGCTCCTGCGAGAGGAGGAGGAGGAAGAGGAGGAGGAGAAGGAAGGCGAGAGCACCGCGGCGGGGACCCCCCTTCTGTCTGCAGCCGGGGTTCCCGGGGCACGGCGGCCCCTGAGCGGCTCTCTGCGCTGCCCGGCTCTGCCTGCGGGAGCGGGGGATGCGTTAGACGCCCTTATCTAGAAAGCCCCGAGGCGCTCTGCTCCCCCCCCACCCCACCGAGGGGTGTGGAGGGGGGGGCTGCCTTATTTAAAGATGATTATGTCCAATCTAATAAACCCCTAGCGGAGCATCGCCCTCCCTTCCCTCCGCCCTCCCGGGCGCTGCTCAGGATGCTGACGGAGAGGAGATGCGTTGGGTCCCCTCCGCATCTCCTCCCCGCCTCCGGGACTTCGGGGTAGCACCGGTAGCACCTGCCTGGTCCCTGCCGTTATCAGCGGTTGCAGCTTGTGCTGCTCTTGGCTTGCCCCAGCAGCCTTCCCCATAGCCCGCTCGCTGCCGCTCTCATTCCCCTGCTTGGCACTCCAGCACTTGGTTTCTTTTATTTTCTTTTCCTTTCCTTCTTCTTCTTCTTTTTTTTTTTTTTTTTTTTTTTCTTAATTGTTGTTGGTTTTTGTGTTCTTTGGTTGGTTTTTTGTTTCGGTTTGGTTTTTGTCTTTCTAAAATTGAAACGTGCCTGTGTTTTCTCCTATTGTAGCTCGCGGTGTGATACCTGCCTGAACACCTCACCTCCATCCTCCACCTCCATCACCCAGGGAGGAGCAAAGGAAGGTGAGAGGAGGGGATACCCCTCCTCAGCCCTCCCTCAGCGAGGGGAGAAGTGTTCTTGGGCTCGGTGTGTGTGGAGGGACCAACCTCAGCCAAAGATCTTGCTGCTTTTTCACTCCTTTATTTTTTTTCCTTTCCTAAACAACAGTCCTGTCTGCCTGAGACTTGTGGAAAGGTGGGATGGAGGTGCCTTGTCTGGGGAAGATGGAAAGAGCCACGTTCAAAGCCCCCCAAAAAACCCTCTTGATGCAACAAGGGAGCAGGCATTGGTGTCAGATGCACCTCACCTACCATCCTGCCAGAGGGTATGGCACCGGTGCTGCCACGGGAGGGCTGCTCCAAGCATATGGGTGAGAAAACAAGCCCCCAAAGTTTCCTCTTGGTTCCCAAGATGCCATTGCACCAGCATGGGGCGTGGGAAACTGGAAAAACTTCATCAAGGACATTCAGCAAGAAGAGATTTTTTTCTTTTCATTATTATTATTATTTTATATATACTTCTTTTTTCACTCTCAAACACTATCTGTGGCGGTCAGTCTGAAGCAGGGTTGCCAGCGAAAGCTGGGAGGCCCCTTCCAGGGTACAGGCTTTCAAACCAGTGAGGCAGGAGGGAAGGGATTTAAGAACAAACAGCAGGAGCTGGCTGCATGGGATTGGGGTTGGGGGTTTTTTGTCTTCTCGAGGTGGGAGGGTGATGGAAAGGGGGGGGGGGGGCTGGTGCTTTAGTTGGGGGAGATAGAGAAAGATAGTGCTGGAAGAAACTTGAGGGTTAAGAGGGGTGAGCACAGTGCTTCACCAGCCCCACTGGAAGGAGAAAGGTAGGTGTAAGCATCTGGAGAGGTAAGGGCATGGTGAGGCTGGGCTGGAGGTGTGCAGAGAGGAAGATGCAGAGGGTGAACAAGGCCAGACAGAGTAGGAATGGCTCATGCAAAGGAGCTCAAGCCCCTCCCAAGGACCTTTGGGGCATGAACCATGTCCAAGGACAACATGAACACCTATCCCTCATGGTGGGTTGGTGAGATGAGGTCTGTGGCTCTCCTGCCTGCACCGAACACACTAGTGCCCATCCGCTGGCAGCGGAGATATAGAGATAACCCTGCTTGGCACTTGGCACCAGTGAGGTGGCCCAACAAGAGTATTATCTTGGGGCCAACGCCAGCAAGCATTATGCGTGTTCATTCAGGAATGAACTGAGCTCCTGATAGCCCTGTCTACTAGGGCCTGATAAGAGAGGATCCCAAGGGAAGGCTTATTTTGAATGGTAGTGACCTCATTAAGCTGTTATTAATAATCTTGCCACACAACACTTTGCCCTACGCCGTCATCAGACTGGGTACTCCAAAGCAGCAAGACCACAAGACCCTCAGCAGTGTGCGCTGCCATCAATGAGGCTCAGTAGTGCTGCCTCCTCTGGGACAGCCTGGCTGGGATGAATCCATCATTGGAGCAATAAAACCCTCCAAAAATGCACCCAAGTGAGGCCTCTATATATAGGCTCTGGCCTGGACTAAGCCACTCACTTGACAAATGACACCCACAAACAAATAGCTCTGCTGTCTTTTGGGCTGGTACACTGCATGAACTGCGAAGTCCACCAAGGAACCTCCTTTTTGGAGGGAAGATGGGCAAGAGCCGAAGAAGGCTCCCTGCCACTTCAAGCCTCCGGCTCCCTGTGCCCAAGCCTGGTTGGATTTAAGGAACCACCACAGCAGGCAGCTGAGTGCATGAATCATTACCCAGCACTGGCTCCAGCATCCTCTCCATCCACATGCAGGCACGTTCCCCTTGCAGCTGCTGCTAAGGTGAGGCCCAGAGGAGGTTAGTGAGGCTGGGGAGAGCAGGGCATGGGGGAACCTCACCAGACTGGGTCAGCATCTGGAGAGCAGAGACACCAGGATGCTGCTGTCATCCCAGCACCACTGCGGGCTACAGAGTAAATTCCTGTGGTCTGGATAGTTCTTCTTTGTTTAAAAAAAAAAAAATAATAAAAAAATGGGGCAATTAGCTTGACCAATTTGATGATTTTGCTGCATGTAAAGTGAAGACCGGCCCTGGACATAAGGTGATGGACTTGAGGATGTCAG
The DNA here is from genome assembly GCF_963264785.1 of Psittacula echo. Lineage (NCBI taxonomy): Eukaryota > Metazoa > Chordata > Aves > Psittaciformes > Psittacidae > Psittacula > Psittacula echo. The sequence continues at coordinate 23,828,225 of NC_137740.1, forward strand.
CATGGTGGCAATGCACCCTCAACATGTTTTCTGTCTCTCAGGGAAGGCAGATGAGCATCTGTTAAGAGGTCCCAGCTCAGAGCCAGGCTTCCTTGGCTGAGGAATGAAATGGCCCTGCATCTTCCAGGGATCATCCCAGGCAGGATCTAGCTGCAGTTCAAATCTGTTGAAGCTCAGGAGGAAGATAAAGGACATTGGATAGGAAAAACTAAGACAAAGTAGTGGCAGAGGGTAGGTAGGTTTGGCTGAATGTTCCTTGTTCCTTCCCCATGCATTGTCCTTCCTGGTATGTCCCCACTGTTTGGACCCTCTGAGTTGCAGGTGTCTCCGGTCTGAGTTATCTGGGGTAAGGACTGAATCAGGCAGACTGCCAGCGCTGGGCAGGGGGCCCATGTCAAGCCCCTAGTCAGGAGTCTCTGGAAGGAGGCAGGTGGAAGGGGGGAAACCCCATCAAAGTGAGATGCTGAGGCAGGGCATTGGGGTGACCCCAGAACAGGGGTGGGGTTCCCAGTGCAGGGTCAGCCCACGCCAGGAGAAGGTGAAGAGCAGCATTTTAGCTGGAGCAGAGGCAGAGCTGTGCTGTTCCCCATGGCTGTCAAAAGCCATCAGCAAAAGCCTTCCTCGCCCTCCACTCCTCCTCAGGAAACCTCTGGTGATCTTGACATGGGAATTAAGGCTCCAGAAGAATCCAGCTTTTTTGTTCATGGCCCAGCAGCAAATCCTGTGAGCCTGAGACAGCAAGCCTCAGCAATCAAAGCCGACCCTGCTCAGGGCACAGCCCCAGCCCTCCCTCCTCTCCCTCCTGAGTTTGCCTGCTTTTCCCAAGCAGATTAGGAGTCTGTTCAAACGCTCAGGACCCCCAGAGGTCAGAGATGCTGGCCTCCCGTGCCAGAGGTTTGCTTGGGAACTTGCTGAGTTTCCTGCTTCTGGTAGGTCTGGAGATAAGCCGTGGTGTGAGGCCACTGCTGGTACCAGTGCTGGCAGCAGTCCTCAGCCAACACTGAAAATCCAGAAGCAAAGCTTTCCATCTCTTGCATGTTTGTGCCTTGTATTTGGGTACATCTTGTAAGGGACAAAAGACAACCAAGGGGCCCTCCCACAGCCTCTCTCACCTGGATTCTCCAAGGTCTGATAGTAATGCTGGGCTCCCCACAACCCACACCTAGTACGGTTTCCCCATGCTGTTCAGTCACATGAGTTTGGTGACAGCAGGTTCTCCAAGCCCCTCTGCTGAATTCATCTATACCCACCTCAAGAATTCAACAAGCCGTGTGTACAACCACAACTCCTTTGGCAACAGAGCCAAGGAATGAACTTTAAATGATAGCAAAGAACATCCAGCTAAGGATATGGCTGCTCCACATCCTCACACCCCGCATCTGTCTCCTTCACCTTTGCTCTGAACCATGCAGCCTGCAGACAGTGGGTGGCACTCCCATGGCTGCAGAGATGGTAAAAGCCCATGGAGGAAGCCAGTCAGCCAGGTACTTACTTGGGCTTTGAAGGCACTTTGAAGCTGGTTTGGTGTATCACCATCAGGTGCAGCTATTTTGGAGCAGCCTTGGATGTCACACTGAAACCCCAAGCTGTAGCAAGCCTCCAGTAAAACCTATTTACTTCCAGTTAGGAAGTGAGGATGATGCAGATGCTCAGCAGCACGCTTACATCTCTACATAGGGAAGACATTGTTCCCTTCACAATAGCCTCCAGGGGTCTTTCTGCATCCTGGAGTTTTGCACTTCACCAAGAACTTGCAGATGCCAAATTAAGACCATCTAGAGAACAGAGCACGACCTTTGCCAGATGGGATGTCTCAGATACTGAAAATTATTCCAACCGCTCACAAAAGGCAGGAACTTGCCTGCTTTTACGTAATGTAGCTCCTCCAGCAGCCACCAAGGAAAAACGTACATGAAAAAGCAGGGTGAGAAAGGGAATCAGCCTCTCACTTCCGCTCCACCACTGTCTTTGGGGAGTTTCAGCCCTATTAAATCTGGATTGTTCAAGTGCATCTCCATATTCTGCTGTGTGGGAAGTGTGCCAAAGAGACAGGATGGGAGAGGCACAATGCTGCACGGCTCCTGTGGCAGCAGCAGAGGCAGGATCCTGGAGGAGGAGGTGAGCTCCACAGGCACCCATGGGAGGAGCATATTGGTGCAAACACAGCAGGGACTGTCTCAGGCTTCCAAAATTCCACCCCAGCAGAGCCAAGGTCTGCTGGCAGGAGCTCCAGGAGAGCACCATACTCATGGCAGCTCCAGCAATAAATCCAGGTGGAATAATTACATGACCTTGCTGCATATTCACTGTCTCCGTGTCCATGTGAACATGTTTGCTAGCCCTCCTTGGAAGTGCTGCTCACATGATAGCATCTCTTACCCAGCTGAGCATGACTTTCCTTGCAGGAGTGTCAGAGCAATTACTTGTACAAACATGCCTCGCCATCTCCAGATAGCCTCCGCTCTGCCTCTTGCGTTTATATACACTTCCCATGTGTCACCCAGACAAAAAAGCCATCTACTAGAGCCAGTTGATAAGACACAGAGTGAACTGGTATCTGAAGGACAAGGGGAGGGGGAAAGGGGTCGTGCCACCCTGGTATGGCAGCTTGCAGATGCAAAGCTCAGCAGCTCAAATGCCTGAAGATGTTTTAACATCTCTCCATCTGACCTGAGCCAGGGAGCAGGTGCTGCAAGAAGAAATGGAGCAAGATTGAATGAGCACATTGGCTGGGGTGGAGGCAAAGGGAATGCATCTTTTAACTTTGCTGCCTCTGTCTTTAAGGTAAAGCAATTTGCTAGTCCAAAACACACCGTCATGGTGACGCCTTCTATCCTGCTCCTGGGCCAGTGGGAAGAACCTGCTTTGTAACTTGGCAATGAGCAATAAAGAGAAGCATGAAAGAGCCAGACTCCACTCCTGGAAGATGGCTAGCAGGGCTTTAAGTATTTGGGAGTTGGATAAGTTCACCATAACAAGGAAACACCTCTGCCCTCCCCACTCACTGTTAGCAGAGACTTGCCAGAAGAGCCACAGGCAGGGCAGTGAGGTGGAGGAAGCCACGTGCCAACAGGCAGCTTGCAGCCTCCAGCCTGAGTCTGTGCCATGGACCTGCACCACCCAGTTCGTCCGTGTCCCACCTCAGGGCAGGCTGGAACCCTGGTGAATAGTTCAAAGAAACGATAAGTACGCACACACACACATGCTCTTCTCAAGCAAGAGGAAAAGGTGGCTATCGCAGGCTGGTGAAAAGACTCTTTTTGGTTATCACTGGACCAGGAAGGAGATCAAGACATGAACCCTGGCACCATATATTATCCACCAAGTTTCCAGTTGCTTTCTAGTTTGGTTGCTAAACACTGCCCATATGACTCTGTAATGAGTTTGAGTTTGCACCCCTGTTGTTGGAGGTGCCAGCAGCCCTGGGTGTCCACACTAGTGGCATCCTGGTACCTGTGAGCCTACGGAAGTAGTGGGAGCTGGAGGCACCAAGAGAGTTGGTTCCCCCAGCCTTTGCAACCAGAATGGGTACCTCCATTTCCTGGAGGACTGACACTGGGATGTGTATTCTGCCTCATTGTACTTTCTATGCCAGTTAGCTGAAGCTTATGTAAGGACTAGAATCTTTGGCTTCATGCTCCTGAGCCTTTAGCCTTCAGTGTCTCTAGCAATGGCCCACTTCCTTGGCCCATCCAAAAGGACAGGCACATCTTCTGAGGAGGTTTGGCAGCTTCGCTTCTGAGATGTTTGTGGCATTTCCCACCTGATTCCAACCCTGGTGACACTTCAAGACAATCTCAATACAGGGTGCTCACACTCACCATCGCTATTGAGCAGAGAAGGGAAAGGCATGGGCATGAAGGCATTTGACAGGACAAGCCCTTGATGGCAAGAACCACGCTTCCAAGTCAGTGTCCTCCTGCTAAAACCCACTGCATATTTGTAGCCTGCTCTTGTAGTCTTTATCTTGGCTCAGACAAACCTAATTAGCTATGCTAGGCTTCATCTCTAGGTCAAGTTTTTCCCTAGCTATTTCTGTGGCTTTGTTTGGAGCTGCAGATGGGCGAGTGATCCCTGCTGTGCCGAGAGTTAAGCAGGGCCATCTCTGAGCTCATTCCTGTGCTGCTGTCAGAGCTGGCCAGCAGCACTTCCAGCTTCTGCCAGCCTCACTGTGCTGGCGAGAAGCACAAGAGAAGAGTGGGAGTCCTGGTCCAGGGTGAAGCAGCAGAATCAGTAACATCACTTTGGATGGGTACAGACCCTCCAGATGAGGTTGTTCCAGGTGAACATGCAGATGAGAGGATATTTGCTAGCATGCTCTCCCCATGCAAGCCTCCAGCTCCTAAACCTCTTGCTCAAGTCCCTTGCAGCTCAGTGTGTGCACCCAGCATTATCTCTTTCCTGCAGCCCACACCACTGCGCCAAACGCTACAGCTCCGCCAGCATCACCCAGAGTGGTCTTTTCCCTTCTTGTCTTCACCCAGGTCCTGGAGATCCTGAAAACTCACCATGTTCCACACTGCTCCCCACCGCAGGACTGGGAGCACTGGGCCAATGTTCAGGAGCTCCAAGAATGCAGCTGTCCCTTGAGCAACACCTGTTGCCCATCACACTCACCAGAAGAATCTATGGTGGATGCTGCCCCTAGCCAGAGCACAGCTCTCCAGCACTATAGGGGACTGAGGAGGAACGTGCTGGATGGGATGAAGGAGGACAAAGTTAAAGCTTCACCTTGCTAGGATATCAGCATATCGGCACTCATGTGACCCTCTTAGTTCAAGGTGGTTGGCAGTGCAGAAAACCTCAGGCCAAACACATCCAGCAAAATCCCATAGTATAGATAGAGTTGTTCCCATAAGGGGCCATTTGGCAGCATTGCTGTCCCATTCCAGTTTGAGATTAAAACAGAAAGACCCATTTGCTGGTACAGAAAGTGCCCCGTGTCAGTTGCCTTGTTCCCGGGGAAGGTGGTTGAACTGTGCTGGGGAAACTGCTGCCCATGGGCTGAGACAGGCTCGTGGCTAGATGGGGTGGATTTTTGCTAGCCCTCTGCCCTAGCAGCACTGATTTCTCCTGCCCAGTTGCCAAAGCACCACCAGCAACCTGGAGGCTGAGGTATGTCCCACCTCACCATGAGGCCACCATGAGCCCCGTGGGGGCTGGTGAAATCCCGCAGCGAGGGAAATCCTCAGGTGCCTGTGCCCAAGGCAGGCAGCGGTGCAGGCACATGGCACACACCGAGCCGCGCCACCGTGGCGGCGACCCTGGCACCCACCCGATCCCCGGCGAAGGTGCTGCGGTTCTTGTCTCCCCCCAGTGACCAGACCACATATAACAAAGCGGCAGGTCTGGCTCACGCTCGGGAGGTTTCCAGCCCCACGAGCAGAGCTCCTGGCTCCCAGAACGGGAGTGTTATTACCAGGTAATTATACTAATAATTATTTCCGTGAATCCGCCCCACGGGTGAAGCCCTCTCGCTGGCACAGCAGCTTGCCTTTGCATTTTCGGAAGCAAGACCCTATTTCCCCCCATACACCAGCACTGCAAATGTATATATTCATTCATTAAGGAGACTGACACCACTGTGGCAAATGACCTGTCAACAGATTTACAGCAGGAAGTAAGTCACTGCCTCTGAGCCTCTGCTCTTAATGTAATTAAAGTCCTCTGTTTGGAACTCGTTGCTAATTAATATTCATGCTCTGTTCCCCATCTGCCATTCCCACATTTCTGGTTCCTTCTGAGATTTATCAGAGGGTTATTAAGGCAGTGAAGGAGGGGGGTGGTTGGTGCAAAGGGGTTGGATCAGCTTTTGGTAAGGGAGCAGAATTACATCCAGGACCCTGGCTGCTCTGGGAGGGGATGGCCAAACCATTGCCCTGGCTTTCTCCATTGCTGGAGGGAAATTAAAGGATGGATGAGGAAACAGATACCATTGGCTGGCTCCCAGTGTCTTTCAGGGTTTACTTGAGCCCTTGAAGGAAGGCAAGAAGCATCTCTGGAGCTGGGCTGCCAAGGACAAGCTGGTAGCTGGTGGTGTGAGTGAGGCCTAATTGAGATAGCACCTAATTGCTGGCTCTTGTGGTTTGTCACGGGGGAGCAGCCATGGTAGCCCAGCACCATGAAACAGACCCACCAGTGTGGTTATTTGGGGGTGACGGCTCAGAAGGAGTTTCTGATGAAGCCATATTCACCTGGGCATATGCAGAGAGGGCATGGATGTATGAGGTGTTTATGGGCACCAAGAATTTGCCCAAGCCCAGTGTGGGGCATGAGAGGACGTTTGCAGAGACACCGTGGCCAGCTGCTTTGGGTGAGCACAGCCTTTGCAGAGACAACACATCAGGTGCTCCTGTTGAAATACATCATGGGCTGCCCCTTGCCCTGGGTGGGCACTGAGAGCTTGCCCTGTCCCTGCACAGATTTGAGGTCTTGTTCTCTATGATCCGCAGCTGCTGTGGCATTTCCATGGATCCTGACAGGATGAGACACCCATGGGAACCACCACAACTCCTGTGCCAAAATCACTGAAACCAGACACACACTGTCCACCTCTCTGGGTGAGAAAGATGTCTCCATGTCACAGGCTGAGAACCTGGTGGATGCCATCCTGCTGAGCACACAGGCTGCTGTGAATAAATGCAGTGCTCTGCAGCATGAGAAGGCCAGGCTAGAGACGCATCCCCAATGGTGGCCTCATCACTCCATCTCCAGATGCTGGAGATGCCAGAGCTGAGCATCCTTTGAAACTAAGGGCACTACATGCACTGCAAAGCCTCTTGAAGGCTTTTTTTTGAAACCCTCCCTTCTCCTAGGATGCAACCATTTTTAACTGATAGTCTGTGGTCAGTGCAGACAAGTAGAAAATGGGAAGGCAGGTCTTCAGCCAGCCCCTCTCAGCAGGAGGATGCTGCCACTCTCCTTTTCCTGGGCATCTCTTCTTCCAAAGGAAAGGTGGCATGGGGACCCGGAATCTCAGGATGGAGATTCCCAAGGGATCAGAGGAACTGTGACTCTCAGCCAAGGCCCACGTGCTGGGCGACACTGGCTCTGTCGCAAGAGCACTAATAGTGGGATTTCCTCAATTAACTAAGTCCATTTCAGATGGCTTTTAGATCCCTAAACACAATCGTAGGGCTTGAATCAGATGCACCCTGCTTTGAAAGCTGAGTCCTGCTGGCATCTCCTGTTTGTGTATGAACAAAGTGTTTTATTCATCTGCCTAAAGCACGGTTGCTCTTTGACCATCCATCCATTATCCTTATCTATCTGTCCTAGTTAGGAGCCGAGCAATCCATCTCACCCAACCTAATGTATGCCAAACAACTCCACGAGCCGCCGTGCTCTGAGTGGGCTCTGCCGGGGCAGACAGCATGGCCCTGGTTTCAGTAGGACTAACGCAATTGCATTGACGTCAACCGGAGCCGCCTGCCACCACCTCTGAGAAAATTGAAGCCTAGGATGAGCAGGCCTGAGGCAGGCACCGAAGAGATCCACAGTTGTAATTGGGACTGGATCTGCCGCCAGCTCACTGTGCAACATGTGGACTCTGCGCCATCCGCACACAAAGAGCCTGTTTAACTCAGACACCTTCTTGTTTCTCCTTGTTAAACTGCAAAAGGAGACAAGGATTGTGGTCTTGGGGCAGCATCTCCTCATTTGTGATGAAAAGACCTTGCTGCTCCTGTGTTGCATGAGCATGAAGAGTGGCGGCTGCACCCAGGGTCTCCAGGTGTCTGCCTGGGACGTGGCAGAGGGGCAGCACCTTCTGCAATCAGATCTCAGGGGTGTTGCAGGCGATAGCAGGCTGCAACCCTCCTGTCTCCTGGGGGAGAGAGGTTCCTCACCTTCTAGAAAACAAGTGAAGCACCATGGAAGTGCTCAAGGGCAGGTTGGGTGGGGGCTTGAGTATCCTGATCTAGTGGATGATATCACTCCCCATGGCAGGGGCTTGGGACTAGGTGATCTTTTAAGGTCCCTTCCAACCCAAACCATTCTATGATCTATGACCATGAGAAATTAGCTCATAAAGTATTTTGCCACCTCTCTTCTAATCTTTCATCAGGGACAAGCAGTTGTGCCAGGCTGAAGGTGCCTACAAGCTCCTTGTCTGCAGCAGGCAGATGCCCAGCAAGGAGAAACAAGTCCTTGCTCCTTGCCCCACTCTTTGCCTGCATCCTGGGCTATACAGGGACTGCTCACTCCCACTGCCATGAATGGGAGACTACCAAGGCTCTGTCATGCAAGAAACATGGCGAAGATTTCGGGAGGATGGCATTGGATCTGCCCACCGTGTGCATCACCATGGTGCTGCTGGCTGAAATATTCCAGAGAAGTTAATGTTAAATCCCTGGGAGTCAATTTCTGCCTAAATGTCCACATTTTGGTATTGTTCCAAACAATGGGAAACACAGCCCTGTAATGGGAAGTATTGGGTAACCTCAGTAACAAGCAGTGCCATCTATCCTATAATTAATTCACATTAATTTACCCTCTTTGCTTTTGAAGAGGATTGCCAGACCGGGAAAAAAAAAAAAAAAAAAAAATAAAGAAATTAAAAAAGAGAAAGACAAAAAAAGAGGAGAAGAAAACAATGGAAATAGCAAATCCCCTCTGGACTTGAGTCACTCCAGATCTGTGCAATGGCATCTGGTAGAGCAAGGAGAGGTGTTAAGTGCTGTGGTTAGGAGACCTCTGAACTCATCTGTGCAGAGTGGGCAAGCAATGCTCTCCACACCATTGGTGAATGGGGTTTACAGACTATCTGAAAGCACAAGTCACAACATTTTCTTGAAAGAGACTGTTTTTGAAAGATTTCCAGCCTGAGCAATCCATGGTTTGGATTATCTGGAGATGTTCCAGGTAAGAATAAAAAATTTGGGGAATCAAGCAGGCCCAGACCTCAAAACCAGTGCTCAACTGGGTACCAGGATGCTCCATTTGTATCCCAGTTCTGTGGCCAACCTGGTAGGTCGAGTGAGGAGAGATGACCTCCTCAACCACACACCTCCACTTTTGACCTGGTTGGACAGAGACACTGGTTCTGAGCATCACTGCTGCCAATACCACTGCCCTGCACATGCAGTCCGACTCAGCAAACCACCAACACACTTTGAGCTGTGACCAGTTGTCTGCTGGAAATTCCTGGCTAGATTGTGTCAAAAGATCACCCAGGTTTGATAAATTCAGTTTGCTGTAGCATCAGATGACTCTGTCCACAAGCCAGCGTGACTTCATCGCCACTGTGAGCACGAGGCAATCACCATGTGCTTGTAGAGAAGACCACAAGCCAAAGAGGTGCTTTTGTGCAGTGAAACTATTTTGACTGAGCTTAAGGCAAACAATGAAATATTCATAGGACACTAAAACAGTGGGCTCACTGGCTGCCTTCTTATGGGAATCCGATAATACCGGAGACAGCCTTAATTCAATATTCAAAAAGCCTTTTTCTTTCTCTTTCCCTCTCCTTCCATCTCCGTATTGTCTCTTTGGGTTCAGAGATCTTTTCAGAAACCTCACTTTTATGTGCTGGATGCATTAGTGGGGAGAGAGTAGAGGAGAAGAAAAACGGGGAGAGGAGTGGGAGCACAAGGATGGAGCCTATACACGGGACAGCTGAGCATTTCTGACCCCTAAGCTGCCTGGTGAAGCTTGGGTGGATGATCAGAATCAGATCTTCCTAAAGTATGTCTGCAGGGCTTTTTTTGGGACCAGACCCATACCCATCTCAGACATGGCTGGTTAGGAGTCAATTCTGATCGAAGACTCGCGTAACTGTTGTTGTGTGATCCTGCTCTCCCACTCATAGACATGCTGAGTAACAGGCTGCCTAGCTCTGCCATAGTGCAATGCTAGCAGGACTCAGGCCATTTTTGGCTTGGCATCAATCCTATAAACAAAAAACAAAATGGTGGAAATGGAGCCTTTGTCCATCAGCATGGACTGGAAATTGGAAGAGTTGAGCCCAGATGCTCATGAAGGGTAAAGCCCTGTGGCTCCAATGATATGGGTGCTTTTCATGTGGACATTCATCCTCGTCCAGAGTAAGGACACAGATGCCAAGAGGCCCTAATGAGCCATTTCAGTGCTCTCAGCTTGCCCTGCTGTTGCTACAACTCTCAATCCCTGTCCTGGAACAGCAATACTGTCATTCTCCTTCCTGTTTCAGAGAAACCAAGGACCAACCCGTGAACCAGTTCCCACAGGTCATATTTTGTGTGGAACTGCACTTGAGCTTACCCACAAAAGCCAACACTGACACAACTACCCCATGCCAAGACATGGGCACTGCTTTGTGTTGCAGCTGGGTGGTAGCTCTGCTGGTAAGACCTTGCTGCCCATTGTGCAGAGGGCCAATATTACAGGATGTTATCAAAGCTCCTCCAGTCATTGAGGAGTCAGGGGGCTGCTTGCTGTGGCTCTGAACACAGAATGGAGATCGACAAAAGACATGAGCAGCACAAGGTGGCTTCCCACACCATCCATGGATGCTGTGGGCAGGATGCCATGGGTGCTGAAGTTTCATATGGTTCAGACAAATTTAGGGAAGAAAGTACCCCACAGTGACCCACTAGTCATCTGTAGCTTTGAATGGCAATGCTCTTAGATGTGTTGCATCAAAGTGTGGGTTTAGAAGAGCAACAGCTTCCCAAGCACTTAGCAGGGCTTTTTTAGCTCCTCATAGCATACTTTCCAGGAGAGTATTTAAAATCAAATGATTTACTACACAATGCACTGATTATTTGGTTTCTTCTGGCATCTCCCTGTCACGAATGCCCTCGAGCTGATCAGTTTCAACCTTCAGAAAACCTCTCTATTAGCATTTGATCTTGTCAAGCTCTTTTTATAGGCACTCTTAAAGCTAAATGGAAGCTGCTTGATGGCTATCTGCCATGCTGGGTTGTGTGGGCAGATGCCAGCTAGCAGGGGCAGAGCACAGTCCCCACACAGCAGCATCCAAAGCACCAACGATGGTACAAACGATGCACAAAAATTGGGTCCGCGTTCATGTGTTGTGGTGAGGATGGGGAGCTCCATACTGCTCTGAGCTGCTCCCCATTTTCAAGGCTAGGTGGGAGCCCTCCGGGGAGAAGCAAGATGCTCCATCCCATTTCAGGAAGGGCGGCTGGGTGCTCATCAGGTGCCAGCACCCTAGCCTGGGGACTGAGCTGGTGCATCCTGAAGAAGCAGGGGGCAAGCAGGATGCCTGCTAGTCCATTCATACCTGTAAGGGCCTTGTGTTAGTGAGGTCCCAGTCAAATTCCAGCAGGGACCTGACATACTGCTTCCCTTTTCTGCACTTTCCATGGCAAAAAAAGGGCGATTTCTTTGTTTTTGCCTTATTCTAGCATCTCCAGGCCTGACCATGCAAACGCATTCAAGATACTCTTTCTCCCTGTTGAACCTTTACGGATTCTGGTTCCAGCTGTACTTGGAATTTTTTGTTTTGTTTTTGATTTTTTTTAAGACTTTCTGGCAAATCACCAGTCCCACAGATGACTGTTTTGGAGCAGATTTTCCTGTGCATTTGGAGCCAGTGCAGATCTCCTGATGAGATCTCAGGCAGCACTCCTTGTCCTTCACCTCTCTGCTGGTGCTCCAGGTGCATCTCAGCCGTGTCATCCCCTAACACTCACTCCCTACCCCATCTGCCAATTGCCTGGGGCCTCCCTCTCCTGTTTGTGTCTTCAAGACAGGTGGACAAGCTGGACCACTCTCCCAAGGGGCACAGAGACCTCATGCTCCTGGGGCCCCAGGCACTGCCTGGTGTCACCCCACCCGTCAAGATGAGTGGAGGTACAGTGCACACAGAAGAAGTTCCCAAAAGGCACTGCAAATTCACTGTCAAGCAGGAACTTCATGGTGTCAGGCTCAGACTTTCCCCTGTCTGATGTAATATCTCAGATACAGCATGCCAAGCCACAAACCTACTATAGATACAGCTATAGAGCCGTAGCATCAGTATATGTCCAGACAAGAGAGGTGAGGTAGGCATTTTATCCCATAGCAACACGGCACTGGAGGTAGGTATTTAGCTATTGGAAAACTAGTTGTTTTGTGATGGGCAGAGATTATGAAGCTTGGTTTTCTCCAGATTCTGAGTCTTGCGTGTTGACTCCAAGTTTTAGAGCTTCAAGCTACGCTTTCTGTGTATTTGTGGTGTTGACTATTTCATGATAACTCTTGGTGAACACCAGAATATAGTTGATGGATCTCAGAGACCATGTTGAGAGCTGAAAGCAGAGACGTGCACTGATGTTTCAGGCAGGAAAATAGGTTCTAAACCAGGTCAAAACAAGGTTACATAGAGGATGTGTGGCACAGCAGGGATGGGATACAGAGCCTACAACAATGCTCCCCACACCTTGCCTTGATCCTTTTCTTCTCAAGGACAGCTTGAAAAACTGAAGGTCCCCCTTTTCTCAAAGCACCCATTGCACCATGGCTTTTGGACCACTGGTGGCTGAAGGACCTCTGCACCCATGCAGCAATGCATGCCAGAATGTCCCCTTGATCACAGCTGTTCCCAGCTTCTCCCTCAATGAACCCCTGCTCCCCAGGTAGAGTCACCCACAGACCCATAACCATCCCAAGAACATCTCTGCGAGAAATAACATCGCTGATGGATGTTGCCTGTCTGCATGAATCATCTGCCAGTAGGTCACAAATTACTCAGATGTGTCTGTTATCCCAAATTATTCCCTGATTCACGCGGTGGCTTACGCAGGAGCTCCTTGATTAGATTCCTCAATATTGAATGCCCCAGCTCATTGGCCTGACCTTCTCATCCACATAAGCCTTCAGGCTATAAACCATTCTTATCCAAAATCTTGACCTCATGTTTAATTTTATCTCCATTGACGTTAGTGGAGGTCAGTTAGTCTTGAGCATGCACTGGAAATCAAGCTTTCCTGTACCAGGGCCTCCGTGTGTTTCCCTACGCTGACTGGTGACCCGAATTCAAGGATGCCTCTTCCCTGGCTTCAATAGGCTCCAACTTGGAACACACATAATTCCTGGAATCAGCTCTACACCACTGACAATGATGAATCAATCATTTGCTTTCTGAAAATGTTCCACAGAATTCCCTCAGCATTCAACACGCTGGCAGGCTTTCCCACCAGAAAATTAGTTGGCTCAACAGTTCTTGGGACAGCAAGCACCTTGAGCATGGTTCCTGCCTGGAAACAGACGGATTTAAATGTTTGAAATGAACTTTTTGGGGATGACCTTTTTCAGCAGTTCCCCAGCCCTTGGGAGAACCAGGCTCAACACAAAATGTGTTTGTGGACAGAGGGTGGTTGAGGAGAAGGAAGTGTGCATGCGGGTTGGTGTATTGACATCAGCCAGTCTGGTGCAGTCTAGAGAGAATTCTTACAGGTTCAGCAGATCCCTGGGTACCTGACCTCACCTGGGTGATTCCATGGAAAACACTTGTAATGCTAAGGTTGAGTTCACCTCACATCAGATATCTTTAAGGTTGTTTGGTTTGCTTGGTTTGTCCAAAGCAAGCAAATTATCTAGGCTCCCTCTCTGCAAGCAAGAGTTCAGTCCACATGTTGATTTATGCCAGGTCTTTGAGGCAACTGGCTTAAATAGGACGAATCACTCTCAGTCAGTTATTCTTCAGTTCTTTGGTCATCCAGGGATCTTGGACAACAGCTTTTGGATGGCTAATGCTAGCTACAGTGAATCCTACTGCTCAGTGCCTACCTGTACCTTTGTAAGTCTCCCCCACAGTTCAAACACCCCAGTATCCAGGATCTACTTCCAAACGGTGCCCTCCAAAGTTGCTGCATGAAGGAGGACAAAGCACCTTGAGACAGCAGTGGGAAAGGAACCAGCAGGACTTCTCAACTGAGGGAGCAAACGTTATCTGGTATTTCCCTCATAGCTGCTTCCAAGGTTTGGATCCTCCTGCCAGCAACAGGGACTCCCCACAACATCTTCTACTGCTTCACTACTTTTTTCCTGACAGAAGGAGGTTCCTTCAGTTCTTCCTCTTTTTGCTGCAGTTTAAACCAATCACTCCTTGCTTTTTTCTCAAGGCACAGTTTATGCCATCTCTGGCAGTTTTTAATGTATTTCGACCCATTTCTGTAGTCTCTTCTCAGTCTTCTCTGGTCTTGGTGAAACTGTCTCAGCCCCCTGGTCTCCCCATGCTGAGTAGTTTCTCCGTACTCACACAGTAAGTTTTCAGCATTTCTGAGGCAGCTGAAAACATTTTCTTCCACCATTCTTCTTGTCAGAATCCAAAACAGGAGCCCAAATTCAGATGCATTGGTTGACAGCAGCTCTTCAGAGAAGGACTTGGGGATACTGGTGCGTGACAACTTCCACATGAGCCAGCAATGTGTGCTCAGAGACCAGAAAGCCAATGATGTCCTGGGGGCACCACGAGCACTATGTCCAGCAGGTCCAGGGAGGTGATGCTCCCCTCTACTCTGCTATCCTGAGACCCCACCTGAGTCCAGCTCTGGGATCCCCAGTGCAAAACAGACATAGACCTATTAGAGAGTCACCAAAACAACCCAAGGGCTGGAACATCTCTCCTCTGAAGAAAGGCTGAGAGAGTTCAGGTTGTCCAGCCTGGAAAAGAGGATGCTCCAGGGAGACCTTATTGAGGCCTTTGAAGATCTTGAGGGAACTTGTAAGAAAAAATCAGATATTTTACCAGGGTCTGTAGTGATAGGACAAGGAGTAACAGCTTTAAACTGAAATAGGGTAAATATAAGGAAGAAATTTCTTACAAAGGGGGTGGTGAGACAGTGGAACAGGTTGCCCAGAGAAGCCGTGAATGCCCCATACCTGGAAGTGGTCAAGGTCAGGTTGGATGGTGCTTCAAGCAACCATGAAAGATGTCCCTGCCCATGGCAGCGGGGTTGGACTAGGGGATCGTTAACAGTCCCTTCCAACCCAAATCATTCAATGATCTTCAGACCACAACTTAGATTTTAGATAAATGCCCCTGCTTTCCCAAAGATGCTCAGCTCCAAAGCCTGGTAGGAAAGCTGAGTGAGGAGGGGATCTCCAGCACCTCTAGCAATCGCATCATGCCAGCTTGAGTGCAAAAATGGGGCTGAAGTCTCAACAATGGGCCAGGTGTGAATGTTTATGTATTGGCATAATGTAGAGCATGTTTGCAAAGAGGAATGAATCATTTCTCACTATCAGTTTAATTGTTAAACACCGCCTCTCTCTCCAAACTATTCATGAATAGATGACAACTTTCTCTAATTTAATCATTAGTCCTAATTATTCGCTCCGTCTCTCCTATTAATAACACCCAGTCAGCAGACTGACAGTAAACAGCTCCATGCAATTATTTTGCTGAGTGAAGTTTGAAACATGAGCTGTGCCAGGTATTTCTGATGAGGCACAGATTGCATGGCGCATCTCTGTCTACCCATCACGTGGCTATGAAATCCTAGAACTGCATTTCTGGTGTGAATGCCCCTGTTCGCAAAATGAACACGTGCCAAAAAGCTGCTGGTTCCCAGACTCAAAGGCATTTGTTTGAATATCTGTGAAAAGTGAATACAAAGAAGGACCAAAGCAAATACATTTTATACATTTTAAACAGCTCAATAGATCACCAGTCTCAACTTTACAGGAGACAGCTTTCATGGCGTACCATATATTAAGTGACAGTGAGAGAATTTTCCACCTGAAACTGAGTGATTTATTGCAAGGGTACATGAGAAGTACTCAATATTTAATCAGCATGATGTCAGTTAGCTAAAGCACATAGCTTTCTCTCATCCATGCCATGATCCAAGTAGGGCCAGGCACCTGAGCAGTGTGTGCAGACATCTGCCTTTCTTTTGCTGTGTTACCTGGGCAAGGATCCTGGACAACACTAAACCACTAAACCACAGCAGCTTACTTAAGACTTATCAGTTCTAAGGCCATTTGAGGATATAGTGCCAGATTTCACCCTTTGCAGAGAACAGAAATAGGAATCTTTTTTACGCACATAGAGATCTAAATTCAAAGCCCCATATCAAGTAAAGTCAACAGCTCACAAGCATGCCTTCATCCTCTGGAAGGGGCAGAGGCAGCATTAACTCCAGACAAAAGTCTCTGCTAAAGAAAACGTATTGACTTCTGGTGGGGAGAGCTCCTGTCCTGGTTTTAAATTCACTCGAGATGCAGAGTTTATTCAATTATTGGCCATCTAGAGAATGAAATGTGGCTTCACTCCAAATATCAACTGGGTAGGAGAGAAGATGACAACCAGGTTAACCCTTTGTTTACTCTTCAGCTAGGCAGAGAGTGGGCATCAGGATGGCACTGAGCAATCTTACATACATGCATCATGCATCTTCAAGGTTAAAGCTATTGGCTCAGTCCCCTGCATGCAGAAAGCGCTTTTATACTAGCTACGCCTAGGAGGGCAGGTGGAAGCAAAAAAATCAGTTTGATGTGGTACCCAATGGGAGGATGCTCTGTTCACAAGCCCCCTTTTGTAAGGGGACCCCATGTAGTACAAAGGGCTCTCTGTCCTCAGGGGAGACCCACGGATGTAAAACAAAGAGAGACACCGGGAAAGCGTCTGGTTCATTATTCCCTTCTGAAAAGCTCTCCAGCCTCAGGCTTTTTAAAGGAAGATTCTGGGCAATGAGGGGGGTGTGGATTAAGGCTGAGATTCATTGGAAGAGGCAAAGAGGGAGGCTGGCAAGATGTAAATCCTCACCAAATGCCCTGGGAAGCACAGAGGGTCTTGGGCTGGCAGCAGGGACCACATGCCAGCACATGGGGCTCCTGAGAGAGGTCAGAGCTCTGCAGTATAAAGCAGTTTTCTCTGCTCCTCTAGGATGCATGTGAAGCATTTGAGAGGCACCACTCTCACAGAGGTTACCTTAATGCCGCTGGCTTTGCTGGGGGTGTGCAGCCACACTCAGTGGTGGCTCTGAAGAGCAGCTGGATAAATGCTGGATAGAAAGCAAGCACCAGTCAGTGCAATTTTTCCATGTGTGTCTGTTCTTAGCCATAAATACAGCTTCTGCTGGAGGAGGAGAGGGTGGGGAAGGTTATATTGTATTTGGGATGCTAAAGCACAAACCTGCTGCTTTCTGGGAATCTTCTCTATTAAACTGATCTGACTTACGGCTCACAGCATCATCCTTGCCACTTGCTGCAGGTTGGGATGGTCTTGCAAAGTGAGACTTGCTGTCGGGAACCAGGGAGCAGAGCCACTCCTGGCAGCAGGCAGAGATGGGAAGCTGGATCTGTTCCCTGCGAGAGGGGTTGTAAACGGCCTCCCTTTCCTTTGTCATTACCTGGCTGCAGCAGCCCTGGCAGAGATGAGTCTGAGAAGCAGCAGGCTGCAATAACTAGGTATGGAGCATCTTCGCCCGGTCTGAGCTTGCCCTCTGATGGTAAGCTCTGGTAGTGAGAAGAAGCAGGTCTCTTCCCAAAACTCCCCGGGGGCGTTCCTCACTACCCGGCTGATCCCACTGATGCTAATAAAGCATTTCAGAGTGCTGTTGCTACGAAGGCATACTCAGCGCCTTGGGCTGAAGATTGTCCCAGTGAGGGCAGCTTCTCCATGCAGTCCCTTGGCCATGTTGGCCCAAGTCCTGCCCTACCTCAGGCAGGGCTAGGAAAACAGGGACCGGCAGAAGGCAAGCAAGGTAGTGCAGGGATGCTGATGCAGCAGCCCAAAGGGGGCAACAACACCACAGACCACCTTTTTTAGGGTCCTAGTTTGGAAAAGGAGCCAGGGAACATAAACAAGCAACTTCTGCCAGCCATAGCCATCTACTAGCTTACCCAAATCCAGCAGCTGACATTTTTTTGAGTGCTGGGTTTTGTGCATAGTCCCTAGAAATTCATCCTGGACATTATATTTCTCTGTCCATGTGTGAAGAGAGAGATGAGAATAGGCACAACTCTGTCTTTTTTAACCATGACAAATCTGTATGATAGCTGTCTGGCCTGTGAGCGACAAGACAGTATCACTGTGGATCATCCTAGGCTGCAGGTAACAGAGAGGGCATAGGAGAGCAGAGACTGCTCCAGCTGGGCAAAGCAAAGAGCAAAGGGTGAGAGTGGTGCGTGCCCATAGCTCAAATGCAGGTAAATATATATAATATAAATATATATTATAAAATAATATAAAGTAAATATATATCTTTGGGTTGGGTCAGAGAACAACTTCGATTTCACAACTCCAGAAAGCCTTAGGATAATTTTTCTCATCAGATAACCAGCAGAGATGTCATTTTCTGTTGCACTTGAAGCTAGAGATGCACCAGACATTTCCTTGTGCCCAGCATAGGTTTGATTTGGGCAATGAAGAACAGCACATTGGCTAGATGTGCTCACCTCATGCAAGCAGAATTTGTGTCTGCCAGAGGCAACAGGGCAGTGTGAAATTTCCTGGGCTGGAACCCATCAATAGTTCAGTGGATCATACCCTGAAATGCCCTCATTGGTAGCTGCCTTCCATAGAAGGGTAAATTTTTCAAACCCCATTGATCTGCATCAGAAGAATCACCCCAATGAATTAAAGTGGACTGGTGAATATTCAGGCTGGTCAACCCTAATATGGTCATTTGATGGGCTTGGAAATACTGAGATTTGAAATAGATTTCTCCGTATGTGTTTCACTTCCTGACTTTTTGAAATGTTACAGCTCACTTCTTCCGGTCTGCCCCTATAACCACAAGGGCCAGGCATACCCTTCCCTAAAAATGCTGCAGAGCAACATGGCTCATACAAACACCAGATCTAGGCAGCTGCGGCTACAGGAAAACATCAGCTCTTGCAAGCCATGCAGAAATCTTAACAGGTGGCAACACTAAACACAGATGACTTTTGCCATCCATAACATAGTGGAGGGAGTTCATGGGGGACAGCAGAACATGCTAATGCTCAAAAAAACAATTGCAAGCCACTAAATAGTCCTGTCCCATAGTATAAGGGAACATAAACTAAATCAGTATCAATCATTTTGTGGGAAAGAAATCACTTCAGACAGAGATGCCAAATTCATCCTCATTAAAAAGTATTAGGACAGTTATACAAGGAATGAATTTGATCATGGTTGTGTTTAGGGAAGATATATTACCTGAGAGTGGGAGCAATAGCAGGGTTTGGCCAGATTTGGAGGTGTTAGTGGGAGCAGGGATGCTGGGTAAGGAACACTGAGACTCACCACTGTACTGCATGAGGACTGGTGAGCTTTGGCAAAGCTGCAGCATCCTGAGATGGACCTGGAGCTGCACAAACAGGCTGGGCCAAGCCTGTGTGAGAGAGAAACCATCACTAGCCCTGCTTGCACCAAGTGGAGGGTTTAGTTAATATTTGCCTAGAAAGCCCACTCTTTGAATACAACGCCAAAGACTCAGAGCGAAAGCACATGCCATAAGGGAACCTTCGCTCTACCCCTAGGCATGTGCATTACAGTGTGGCGTTTAATAACAAGATGGCATCTTTTCTTTCCCTCTGCAAGGGGATTTCATAATTCTGAGCAGTGAATCAGGTATTCCTGCTTCTGTAGGCGAGAAATGAAGTCAGGCTGTTCTGTAGGTTTGCTTCAGCACATTGAAATGGCAGTTGCATGCACATTTCTCTTACGGTCTCCGTAGTGCCTGGGAACTTTGAAGACAGTATTTCAGTATTACAGATGAATCATCAAATGATTTTAACCTCATTTTAGTTCAATTAAGTCAGATGCCTCTTCAGAACACCTGAATGGTGCAATTTGCGGTGTAAAAATTACACTTCTGCCAGATACCCCTTTTATTTTTTCTTTAAAGTATCAGAGCTTTTCAAACACAGCAGTAAATGTTAACATTTTATTTTGTTGATTCTTCATTTCTGAAAATGGTTAAACCATTTTTGCTCAAAATTTCTACACCAACTTGGAGTTAGCCTAAGGCAACTTTGCAAGAGACAAAGGTGTTATAAAGCATTGAAAAAAAACCTTTTTCTACTAAATAACTCTATATAATCTTTACTATATGTTGCTAAGCATCCCCCTCCTAACACTACTTGCTTCTATGATATTGAACTAGAAAATACATTGAAAAAACAACTAACCAACCAGTCCCCTGAAGTTCCTGCTATACTCATATCTCAAACAGCCTGAGCTAACCTAAACTGTGTATTGTAAAAACCAAATATTCTTTCACAGTCAAGTTTCAGGTGATGACCAGACATGTACCTGAGTTCCTATAAGAGAAATTATTTTTTACTCTTCTGCCAAAATACAGTCATTAAATGCATCGTGCCCCTTCCTCAAGGGCTCTCCCCTGTGCAGGCACCAGACAGGTGCCACTGCCCTCCAGAGACAATGTCTGCTGAGGGCAAGAAGTGCTGTGCAATCTTCTCCTGCCTGAGTGCCCTCCAAATCCCCACATCTCTGTGTCTGACTGCTGGAACGGAAATTCAGAGAGATGTGGGCAGGTTTCTCACAGTTAACTGGGCAGAGAGTGTACCTGATGGGTAGGAACTGGGTCTCCTGGATAACTCTCCTGCAGGTAACCTTTAGGAGAAGTTGCTGACAGCCTGATTTTGAGATTTATGGAGCGTTAAGAGGTCCCATTGACTTTGTAACCAAGTGATGAATCTGTCTATGCTTAATTTTTCTCAGCTATAAAATGGGAGAAATGGCATTTCTGCCACCAGCTAGCTGGGAGGTTAATGCAATGATTATTAATAAAGCTCTCTAATGACCTCTGGAGCAGCAATTCCCAGGCCAGGGTAGCAGTTCCTAGTAGGAGTGCTATGCTCTCGAACAGACTAACGGACCCAGTGGAAATTAGGTGGCAGCAACGAGCTCAGAAATGGAAGCAGAAGTAATTTTCCTAATGAGTCATCATCAGTCAGGAACTGAGCCTGGGAGGTGACTGTCACTTCCCTCAAACATCTGGTGTCACTCTGTGTGGAAGAAGTCTCAGTCTCCTTGCATGGTGATCCATGCAGAGCATCATTAATGATTTCTGCGTTTGTGCTACAACTGGGCATCACAGCTGCAACTGCCTGCTGCACAGGAAAAGGAGCTGCACTCATAAAAGTCACAAACTCAGGACTTATAATTAAGTAGAATTTATGTACCCAGAAGAGCAGAATGTATACTGCTATTAAGGTTCATTCATCTGTAGACAGTACTTGCTACTCCTTCCTTTAACGACAAGGGTAGTGCATCGTCCTTCTTTGCACAGGATCAGACCTGGTACTTCAGTGCTTGGGATATAGTTAGCAACTGGCTTCGAAGGCTGGAAAATAGAGAAGAATGACAACAGACTGCTACAACCAGTCTTCCAAAATGTCCCTCAGAAATATCAGTTTCTTTGTATAACACAATCATAAATGGCTATAGTTGGAGATAGCTTATCACAGAGTAACTGATTTGTCTTCAGCCTAAGTTTCATGTCAGTCAGGAACAGGTCATGTTTATTGGCTGGTCAGGAGGTGCTTGCCTTGCTGTACTCCATACATCTTTGAAGGCAGACAAACATAATACCTCCTTTAAGAGAGGATACAAAGGTAATACCCAGATAAAGCGAGGAAACACAAGCAATCCTCTGGGGGCAGGTTTAAACCTGAACAGGACCCTAGGAATAGCGTGCTACATGAGGATGCAGGTGTTCCCACACCAGGACTCTCCCCTCTGGCCCAAACCCATCATGAGTTGTGCTTCAATGCAGGATTCCAGCCCCAAGGCAGTGCAAGCATCTGGCACACTGCTGGCTGGAGGAGACAGAGCAAAACCTCTTACAGCTGATCTATCATGTTTCATTCTTGTACCCCTGCCATTGAGTCTAATAAAAGCAGTGTCAATACTTGGACTGTAGCAAATTAATTCTTAGAGCTCATTTCGTGCTAACAGGGACTGGAAGGTAACTGACTTACCACTGCTTCAGCTGCGGTGAACTTTAAAACTGGAAGACTTTATCCATGCCTTTTATGCCAGTGTAATGCATAGGTATCTGCAGGAAGTAGCCTCTAATCTTCCCTTAGGCTGCATACACTGATCTTGGAATTAATAACACAAGGTATCCCCAGGAAAGAAATACCTTCATAATCCAGAAGCTGTTCAGTATGCATCAGGGCACTGAAGAGAAGGTCTTCATTTAGAGGACCTCCAAAACCTCATAATGATTTCCTAAATCTCAGGTATTAGGGAGTTGGTCCTTTGGTGCTGAAGGTGCTGGATGCCACACTCACCGCCAGACCTGTGGGTATAGGTGTTGTTGTGAAGGCCAGTTACACGTAGGGATAAGTGGGGATGTATCTGATCTTTAACGACTTTTACTTGTGTCATTCTTTCCTCTCTGGCACACAGTCAGTAATGCCATCAAGGAATAGCAAAACTTTCCAAGGATCAGCCAGTATGTGTGAAGCATGCAAACAGGCTACCGTGAACACAGCTTTGTTCTTCCCTTGGAAACCCAGAAGTCTCATTGCAGACTTATCCATAAAGCTTTTGGTCCCTCTGGAAGACAAGGAAATGAGGCTTTCCTTTCTATTAGCAATAGGAAATGAGATGCAGACATCAACAGTCAGGCTCAAAGGTATTTAGGCAATTTTCTTTTGCTCCTACTGAAAACAGGGGGAAATCAATATGTTTCAATGTCTTTATGGAGCTAGTCCTGAGACCTGCTGGTCAAAATGCTATTTATAGAAAACATGGGAACACAGTGGCTAAAAAATCCCCAAACCAGAACAAATCAAAACATCAAAACTACAAAAAGGAAACTTTTTAATAACGGCATGAAAGAGTTAAATCATGGGAGTGACTATAATGGCAGATGTCAGCTTGTAAAGGAAAGACTACTGGATCTCAAAAAGAAGCTGCCTTTGAATTTCCCAGCTTGCACAGATCCACGTTTACACACTAAAATTCCTCACAAAGACAGTTTAGGTTTTGTTGACTGTCTTGTTTTCTGTTTGTTTTTTTTTTCCCCAACATTAGTGATAAATACATAGAGGCAAAGACTCAATTGTATTCAAGCACAGTTGAGAGGGACAGACAGGAGGAGGACTCCACAGCTCTCCACCTGCAGCAGCACCTCCAGAAGAAATCAAGAGCTGTGTCTCCCTTTGGGATATTTGTGGTTCCTCATCTCTGCCATCCTGCTGCATGTCAGAGAGGTCTCCTGACCTCTCTGGTCAGTAGATACTGCCTACCTGAAGCCACCTTTTTTTTTCTCTCAGACCAGTTTTACCAGCTCTCATACTGGTTTCACAGCCCACTGAAGGCTCACTTTACCGCCTGTACTGGGAGGAGTGCTGTAGAGCTGATCTCTTTGGGCGTTTTCACATTCTTGGGTTTAGGATTACCATTCTCAGGGAATGCCCCAGTGTTTCACTAGCTGCCTCGTTAACCCTAGAGAGGTAAAGCTGACTGCAGAAAATACAGTTACTCAACACAAAGGAGGCAATATGTTTCTATAGGTTTTTGGAAGAGAAATGAAGGGAAACAACAGGTATCTCTCTGCAGTGCTTCTGGCCAAGCTGTGAAGTTGGCAAGTGCTCTGTTTCATGAACTCTTCAGTTTGGCTTGCAAAAGTCTGGGGGCATTTCTTGTTAGACCCAAAGCATCTTCGGGGCATCAGTCATCAACATTTTATTCATAAACTTAGGCAGAAAGCAGTTTATCCTTGCTTCTGTACAACCATGGGCTACTGTAGGGTAGCAGGAACATGCTGCAGGCCTTGTTAGTGGTATTCCCACCCGCCCAGGCAGTGAGGAGAGCTGGCTCAAGATCAGCGAAAGCTGTTAACTCATTATTGGATGCCTTTCTGCGTGGTTGGACACAGAAATGATGCTCAGGATAAAGCTCAGCAGCTGCAGAGCTGCTCCTTGGGGTACCCTCTTTGGGGTAACTGTAAGCAAGAGCACTCTGTGAGACACGAATCAATCCTGCCTGTTGCAGGATCCCGAGGGGTTCGGGTGGCCAGTGCCAGTCTCTGAGGGAGAGTATGTCAGCCTTCCGCCGGCACTGCTGCGCTCCGATGGAGATGTGGTGTCGGGGGGGGATGCCTCCTTGCCTGCAGCCAGAGCTGGCTTTGCGGGCGTGGAAGCGCATGGGGCAGGCAGGTTCTCGGCCCACAGCCACCGCCCGACTCCCCGTCGCACGGCCCCAACCTGCTGCCGAGCTTCCCGGCCCCTGGCTTATGCCTGCGGGCATCTTCGGCTGTCCGGTCCGTAGAGCCGTGCACCAACCTCTAGGCTACGCAGGTCCCGCGAAGGCCCAGCCTCAGTACCCGACGCCCCGCCCCGAGGGGAGCACGGCCCCGCCCCGGGCGGCGCATGCGCGGCGGGGTGTGCGTCTGTCAATAAAGCTTGAACAAGCGCCGGGCCGGGGGCGCGCGGGCGGGTGCATTTTTACCCCTTTTTTTTTCCTTGTTTCAACGAACTTTATTGTTCCTGCGGCGCCGCGCGCGCGGGGATGCGCTGAGGCCGCGCCACCGTCGGCCCCGCTCCGACCGGCCCGGCCTCGGCATGTCGGGCAGCCGCCCGCCGCCGCACCCCGCCGCGCCGCCCGCAGCCACCCCGGCCTCCTCCTCTTCCTCCTCCTCCTCCTCTTCGGCGGCCATGGCGCCGGGCTCGTCCTCCTCGGGCGGCGCGGCGGCGCGGCCTGTGCTGGTGGCGGCCGCCGTGTCGGGCTCCGGCGCGGGGCTGGCCCGGCTGGCGGCGGCGGCGCGGCCCGGCGGTGGAGGCTCCTCCGCGGGTGGCGGCGGTAGCGGCGCGGGCGGCGGCAGCAGGAAGAGGCCGCTGCTCACGCCGCTCTGCAACGGGCTCATCAACTCCTATGAGGACAAGAGCAACGACTTCGTCTGGTGGGTGCGATATATCGCGAAGGTATTACCCGCTACCCCGCTGAGGGAAGCCGGGGCGCTGCCATGCCGGCGGGAAGCCCGGCGGGGTGTAAAATACCAGTGGGAGGACGGAGCAGGCGGCTGCGGCACCTCGGGGGTCCTCTGAGGGGAAAGAGGCGTTGGTACGTCCAATTGCCCTCGAGGGATTATGGCCTTGGGGTTCCCATCGCCTTTGTGGTTATCTGGTTGCGTTTTGGCCCAGCGTAGCAGCGTAGCTTTCACCATCTGTGTTACGAGGCAAACCCAGGTTATTCCCAGCAGATTCCTCCTCGGGTACACTCCAGAGCAGCTCAACTTACCGGAAAGGACTGACAACACGAGGTGTTTCTTCATACACAGCTTGTTGACATCGCAAACGAATGCCCGGTTTCCCTGGGTGGTGTAGCCTCAGCAGGGACTGGAGGGACTCTGGTGGGTGGGATGGCTCCTCCAGAGCCTTCCCGCTGCCCTAGTCTGACCTCCGGAATAGAAGCCAGTGAAGATTATGTCCTCTTACAGACTGCGTCCATGGAGTCTCTTGGTGGCCAATAGATACAGCAAAGCTGCCGTGGGTTTGCTGCTCTTGCTGGGAAGGGTTGTCTAGTTTGAAACAGCAATAAGGATTGTGTCAGTCTGGCACTTAAAACTAGATGAGTGGGAAATTTCTGTGATGATGGGAGAAAAATTTTTCATGAAGCTGTTCAGATGCTGTTTTTCTAATGTTCAGCCAAAGCTGTAGCTCATAGCTGGAAATACCTTTTCATTAAAAGTGGTAGACCAAGGCCCACTGCGATGTGTGGTTTGAGAACTGGTGGTAAGTGGCAGTTTTAAAGGGAGCCCATTGCTGATGAGTTTCAAACCTCCTCACATAAGGAGTAGGTTTCATCATTTATTTTATAGCTGGTTGGAGGTACTAAAATGTGAGGAGAAGAAAAAGTAGGGGTCAGTGTTCATATCTGAGACTGGCAAAGAGTGAAGAGGTACTGGAAGAAAGCTTGAGTTGTAGGAAAGCCGTGTATCGGAAAGAAACAGTAAAGAAATAGAGGAAGAGAAATGGCACGCAGCTTCCAAGGTGACTTTCTGGCAGCTCTGATTTACAGGTGAGGGTTGAAAGTTTGTTATCTGCAGAGATCAGGTCTTGTCTTAAAAACCTGTAGACTTTATTTTACAGCTTTGCAAACTGTCCAGGTGAGAAATATCCTTGCTACTAAAGTGGGAACCTGAGGCTGCTGAGAAGTTAGTGACAGAAAAAACAATAAGTACTTCTTACTAGTAATAATCATAAACTGCTGCGCAGTAGCAGAATTGGGATGAGAGGACAGCTGTAACCAGCTGATGTCCTGCTCCAGCTCAAAGCTCTAGGCCATGTTAGGTGTATGTAAGAGCACTTGGTGTGGGAGATGACTGCATTGCTATTGATCATGGGTTTTGTGATCATGGGAGATAAAGCAATTGCAAATGCTCGTGTTCCTCTGTTCCCTATACAGCTACACTCTGGCAGTGGTGGTCTACAGCCATTGCTCCCTGTACTTTCCTGGTCAGCTGTCACTTCCTGTTTTGTTGTCTGTTGTAGAAATGGGGGTAGTTGAATGGAAACAAGTTTGTAGGCCAGTTGAAGTATTTTAAGACAATTTTAAAAAGCTGAGTTTCTTATTTGTGTGGGGGTTTTTGGATGGTTTTGTTTGTTTTCCTGCAGGTAAGTACTATTCATTCTTCAAGGAGAACATGTAATTAGCTGTTCTCTCCTCACTGAGGACTGCTGCTGGCTGAACAAGTTGGGGGGGAAAATCAGCTGAGTAGTGATTGTGGCAAAATGTCTTATCCCCCTTTTGTTGCTATTTACAAGAGGCACATTAGGCATATTGAAGTGCAAGTCAGAAGCCTTAACAGCAGACAATAATTATAGTTAACTTACCTGGGTTCTTCACAACTGTGTATTTCTGTGGGCTGTTATCTTCAAATTATAGTATTATTCTTACTTGTTTTGTTTTAATTTTCGTTTTTTGGGTTTTTTTTTTTCTTTTTTTTAGTTAGCAATAGAGTTATGCAGTACAGAAATAAACTCAACTAGGCAACTCTGGAATTTTGAGTGATGCCCAAGAAGACATGTGTATGCGTGCTGGTTTAAAGTGAATTAAAGAAGATTTCGATATCTGTGTGAGAAGCAGAAGTTTTCCATATGCTGGGTTTTGTGTGTGTGAGTTCCTCTTTTACATAAGGACATTTTCAAGATGCTGCCAGCTGCAGGAAACATTTTATAACTCTCTGAATATGGGCTGTGAGTTGCTGCTAGCTACAGCTGTAAACCTGGTAGATTCTGGCCATGTCAGACTGAAGGTGGGAAGGGGTAAACAAGTTTAGATGAGTTTGGAGTGTCAAGGTGCAAATAAAAATCCTGTAAATAATGTTAATGTGTGCAACTTTCCTGCCTGTCTTCTGAAAGTGCTGTCTCAACAATGTGAGGCCTAGGCTGCAGTCTAAATGTTGGCATACATTGCTAGTCTGGGTTGTGAAATCTTTAGCAAGCACATGCTCAGGAGTTTGCAAGTGTGTACTGTTTGTGGTATGTATCAGCTTCTGCCTGGAAAAGTGTAACTCTGGTCAGGAAAGCCAATAGGCCTGACTTACTGGACAACTTCATTATAAAAGGGGAAATGTTTTTGTTTTGTGCATGATGTAGAATTTAAAGGTAATTTGTGCTGTTCTGTAGCCAGGGCCTCTTTCCACTTGCCTGGAGAGCATCTGAAAGGAAACCTAATCAAAGGATTTTCTGCTGTCCAACAGTGTAATTGCTTACAGTTTTCCCAGGCCATACAGTTAGTGGTTGACTAAACCTCTTTAAAACCAGTTAACTATCTGTTTTGCTCGCTGGATAAGAGGGGATGTTACTGTATGGTGCTTCATACCAGTGCTCGTTTCTGAGCTGTGGCATACATAAGAACATATGAAAGAGGGGACATTGCATACACACCTGGAGAGGTACATCCAACAAACTTGGATGTGGGAAGTTTAAAGGTAGACTTGCAGGTGCATGGGTTTTTAAAAACTGTTCTTTCCTCGGATGGTTGCCTGTTAATGCCAAGCACGGGCTGAGTGTAGTTGGTCACGCATTTGTGATCTGGCACACCCCTTTAGTAAGGAATACTGCAGATTGACCCTGGAGCTCACAAACTGAAAGCACAGTGAGCTGTTTGCATACCATGTAAAATGATAGTTTTATAATCTATTGTTATATTAGAGTTTCAAATTGAGCAGATAGTAATGGCAGCGATCTTTGACCTGGCCACCTTATATGGACAGAGCCTGCAGCAAGTCCTGCTCTCTCTTTAGACCAAAGAGGAACAGAATAAGAGGGGGGGAACTGTGAAGGGTCTTGTCTGCTGCAGAGCAGAAGGAAATTTGAAATGTGTTGAAATTTATAATGACCGCTTTCAGGTCTACTCCTGAGAGAAAGACATAAGAGAAAGAATGATAAGCCTTTGTAGTGCTGGATAAAAAAAATAAGTAAATAAGGCATCAGTGTCTGAAGATCAGTGACATCTTTGGCTTGCTGAAGTAATTTACGTCCTTTTTGCCTGGCTCTGCTGCTTAAGACAAATAGAGAATAAGAGCTATCTCATTCAGAGAAGCCTTGATTTCACCATACTTCTGATTCTCAATTTTGGTGTATACTAGAAACTGTAGTATGTCTCAAGTCCCCATCACTCCACTGCTTTCTTAACCTTCCCTCTATGTTAACTTAAAACAACTGGTGCATAGCAACTTTCATGTATTATAGCCAGCTTGACTTTGGCAAGTATTAAAAGTCATCAGTCTTGTTTCCACTTGTAAATTGGTGAGCATTTTAGGGGAAACAGTTTTTAATAGAAACTTCAGGCTCCATTAGTGATGACCCTGACACTGAATGGCTACGTATGCTGGCTCTGATTGCTTTTCCTCAACCACTTTTTCCTCTGACACTTTTCCAGTTGAACTGGTATGAAGAAGAATAAGTTTAGGAACAGTGGTCTTGGGTGGCTGTCATGTTAGGAGGTAATCTTACTATTTTAGCTCTGATTTGTGATGTCCTATTGCGGACAGAGGAGCATTACAGCCTTGTTGATTGCCGCACTTCTTGGAGGCAGGGCATTAGGAGTGTGCTGGAAAGAATACATCTGACCCTGCAAGGAATAGCAGGTTTTAGCACAACGCAGAAAGTGGAACTGTTATGCAGTATAACTAGAAGAAGGCAAAGAAATTAAGCTGTTCATCACTAGTGGGGGAAAGAACAGCTTCAGACACTCATAGAACCATAAGTCTTTGACTTTCCTTTTTTAAAGGCCATGTAATAGACTAAAAAGATACCTAATTCTTCTCTTATTAATCCACCTTTGTTGGTTAAGTTTAGTCGTAATTTATTCTGAGTAAACGGTGCCTTGAAACTAAGTAACTTCTAACTTGGGAATAGTGGCTTTAACTCCTGAAGTTGGTGCTGCGCAAGCTGAATGATGTGCAGAAAACGGTCTGTCAGGGTGGAAGAATGATAGGTGTGTGTTAATTATTTTTGAGTCATCTTTTGGCTCAGTTGTTTCATAGAGTAGCATTCTGGTTTGATTTATTTTTGTATTTACACAGACAATTTGGTGAAATATTTAGGGCAACCTGGTCTGTATGCTAGGAGAAACTTTTCAAGGTATCTTGTTTTCCAGTTTGGTGGTTCAGAGGGGGGTTGCATTGCCAGGGGCCACAACTTCTCCTATATAGGCTTAAAAAAAATAAATACTTAAGAGGTATTTCCTTCTTCCTATTTTTAAATGTCTAATGGGGTAACAAATGCTAGTATCCTCTAAAATAGATGATAGAAAGGGGGAATGACTTCCATGGATTGCTAACAAGAAGAAAAGTTGAGGTTGCTCAGCCAGGCATCACTTATTTCAGTGTGATTGGGGGTTTGTCTTGGATTCGAAGATTCATGATTTTCAGAAGTTGTTAACAGTTTATTAACAGCTCATTCTGTGGTAGCTGCCTTGTTGGAAGAATGTGGGAGGAGGCTGTTTCTGAAGAAAACAAATGCTGGTGAAAACCTCTCAACTGTGAGATTGATGTGGACTTGTGGGAGTGAGAGGAGAGCGTTTGGATCTCTAAGCACTTGAAAGCAAGGTGAAGCTTGTGACACAGCAGATATGTGTTATGTGCAGAATTTTGACATTGCTGTCCACACCATTTCACTGCATAGCTGGCCAAGACCAGAAGATGAATATGTATGTGACAGCGTATCTTACCAGCTGTCAGGGATGGCAGCCATAGGAGTCACTGAAAGTAACATGCAGCTCTCCTCTGCTTTCCTCTGTTTCATTTTTCTTTCAAACGTGTCACAGCCACTTGATGATGAGACAATAACGATCTCATGTAATTCCTTTTTTTCTCATCTTGCTCAGATTCCTGTGGAAGCACTGCTTGCTTGCACATCCTTCTTTAGCTTGATTCTTGGTGATCACTCCCAGACAGCTGTCTGTGCTTTGTCACTAACTAGTCTTGGAAAAAACTAAAGCCCATATTGCCTCTTGTGCTCCTCTGTTTTCCTTATGCACAGCCCCATGCTCTGCCCTTTCAGTCTTCTCCTTTGACTTCGGAACACTGTGCTTGACTGTTGATTCCCTCTTTAGGTTGCACTGTTGCCTTCATGGTGCTCTTCAGCAGCCTCAGCCCTTCCTGCTGCCTGGCAGTGCTCTGCAGGCACACCCCCTCACTGGCACTTTCTTTTCCTTGTTATTAGTTCTTGTTCTTATGACATCATTACTATTTCTGTTCTGCCTCTTTGCTTTTTTTTTAGTTATAGATAGCTATTGGCTGGAAAAAAAAGAAAAAAGGAAGGCTAAACTAATCTTGGTATATTTATAAATACCTGATACCCATTCGTGTAAAAAACAAATTTTGTATGTTTTGTTTGAGATGTAGTACAGATGGTTAGGAGGTTCTTTTCCAGGCTTGTTTGTAGAAGGTACTCCGGTTTTGTTTGTGTAGTTTGCAACTGTTGAAATCTTCAGGAGTGAATACTTAACCTGGTTTCTAATTGTAGCAAACTGCAGTATCATTCAGAGTTCAAAGGACTGTTGATTGCCCTTTTGATCTTTACACTGCTGGACTGCTATTGCACTTGTGTGTCCTCTTTCATTTTACAAATAGAAAATACTACCTAAGTGTGATTAGGTGGCTGCTTTGAATTAGTAATACTTTTCTTACTTTTTTTAACATAAAAAGACATATTTGTGTGTTTGGTTTTGTTTTCAGCCCCATCTGTTTTGATATGATTGAAGAAGCCTACATGACGAAATGTGGACACAGCTTCTGGTAAGTTGGGTTTGTTTGTTGAGTTTTTCTACTTTTTTTATTGTGCAAAATGTCCATCTCTTGCAGCAACATCAGTCCACACATGCTGTGAATCCCTTTCCTTCTGAGTTTCTGTTACTTTGCTGCTTTCTGTCCCTGCACTGAAGTAAGAGTTTGAAATAAAATTTTAAGATGGGTACTAGTTAGATTTAAAAAAAGCCATCTTAGTGTTTGAAACAAAAAACATTATGCAATCCTATTTCTTCTGTAAAGAAATAAAATGGTCATAAACTGCTGGTAGCATCCAGTACCCAGAGTTGGAACAGTTTGCCAACTTACCTCTGTTGATCCTGCCTCTTAAGAGGTCATGGGAGTGAATGTTGGTGTTAAGAGGTCTACCTTGCCTTTGTACAAGACCATATAGTTTGAAGTGGCTTGCACAATGGTATGGTGCAATTCCTTTAAACTTTTTAATAGAGGATATGCTTCAGGAATGTTTCTGTTTTATTGAATTGGCCCAGTCCACTTATTTTTCATTGTGTTATTTCTGGCTGCTATGAGAAGCAAGTGTTTGGTGAAGTACAAGAACCCTTCAGGGGCAGGTGTAGAACCGTCTGCTGTTCCTCCTCTCAACTAGGGCTTGGAATAAAAGTTGAATCATGATGTTTTAATGTCCCATGTACATTATACTCTTATAGTGTCAAGTAGAAATAAATTGCCTATGTTTTTACAAGAAGTAATATTTCAGTAGCATAAAGCACTTCCTCAAGCAGCAGACTCAGTTAACTTTCAGAAATATTTTGACCGGCAGCAGATAAAATAACAGCTGATGGTGCCCTCTATTGTAATGCTTTATCTCTGTGATCTTGAATGTTTTAGAAGTCCAAGATGAGAAGCATTCAAATGTCTTTATTTAGAAAGAACAGAGCAATGTTGTCACAGGATGTCTCTGCCAGCAGTTGGCATCAAGCTAGGTTCTTAGTGAGATGCTTAAATGTGATGCTAAAGTGTATCTTTTAGTTACAGTTGCTCGAATAGCTAACAGCTCAACAGAGAGCACCTCTGAAGTCACTTCTGGTGAGAACAAGAGCCAGGAGGTGGGGGGGATATGTGAAAAGCTGGTGAGGGTGTTTCCTCTGCTCCAGTACCTAAAATGTGTAATAGCTTTTAAAAGTTGCTTGCCAAGTGTTTGGCTAATCTAGAAGAGTTGCTTCTGAAGAATGCAGTCTGCTTGTTAGCCCTACCTGTGGAAGAGGGGCTGAGGTATCCACATTGTCACAATCCTTGGGGAAATAAGCATGAAATACTTAAACACTTTTTGTATTCCTTGCCAAGAAACTTTGCTGTCTTTCTGCTGTAGCATGCTCTGAGTTAGTATTGGAATATTTTGACTCCAAAGTAGGATCCTAGCAATGCAGCTGTTAGATAGCAATGTGGAGTACACATTATCTAAGGTTGATATTATTTGCCTTGTGCTTATGTTTTGTTCCTTCATGTTTGCTCACAGTTTTGTTTCTTATTTATGTTTCTAAACAGCTATAAATGTATTCACCAGAGCTTGGAGGACAATAACAGATGTCCCAAATGCAACTATGTTGTGGACAACATTGATCATCTTTATCCCAACTTCTTAGGTGAGCTCTAAGCTTGCTTCCATGAGAAACATCTTAGTTGTTAAGGAAGGTAGGGACATGTAAATCATTCTATAAGTAACCTGCTTCTGGATATTGAAAACAAAATCCAAACATCAACTTTTTGGTCCAAAACCACAAACACTACCAACAAAAAAAAAAAACCACAAAAAACTAAAATGCCAACAAAACCTTGAACATCGAATAAACCCTGTTTAGTAGCATAAATTGTTAATAGTCAACTGCCTCCAGCAGTTCTGTAGGCTCAGTTAAAGTATTGACTGACTTGCTGCTGTTTGCATACTAACAAAAGCAAAATAAATGTTTTTCTGATGGCTAGAAATTTGAATCTCTTTACTTTTGTTTTCTTGCATTGTTGCCTGTCTAATAATCAAGAACATGCCCCGTTTACAAAGCTTGGACACTGGTGGGGAGAGGGGGAAGGCTGAATTACATATTGTACTATCTTGCCTACTGTAGTGAGGTCTGTGTGATGTATGTATGTATATTAAAAATATTTGTGCACATACCTATACATAATTGTAATTGATAGCTGCTTAAACAGAGGATGGAAATGTTCATAACTGGTAATAGAATTTAAAACTTAGTTATGGGGAGAAAAGATCAAAGGAAACACATTGCCATGTGAAATCATAAAATCATAGAATAGTTAGGCTTGGAAAGGACCTTAAGATCATGTAGTTCCAACTAAGTTAAATATTTATTTCATGTGCTGGGATACCAATTAATAGCAAATAGATAAATAATCCATGGTGGCCAAGGAATGCGTCAGAAATGGTGTTCTTGTCTTAGACCCAAGCATGCTGAGTTGAGTGTGGTGCTGAGGTGGGTTATAGAATATATGTTAGGCCAAGGAGCCTAACATAGGGCTTCTGTACACCCGTGCTCAGGACTTTGAGGTCTATTTTGGAGGGGCAAGAGCTTGTATATGTGTATGCAGAGGGTTCAGGTTATCCTTCTCTTTGCACACTTCACTAAATTGGTGTGAAATAAAACTGTAGCAAAAATATCTTTAAAAATTCATGTAGTCTTTAAAAGAAAAAGTTGTTCTATTCAGCTGTGCCTGGTTTTGGCCTGTAGTAATCGAATAATATTTTATCTCCCTCATACTTTTCTCTGGTATACTTCTGCCATAGAGTTGAAAAATGTTATAGAGCCATGGGTGCTTAGAAAAAGGAACTGAAGTAATTTAGGGATTTTTTTTTTTTCCCCTTTTTGTTGTTGACTTTTCAATAATCTTAAAAAAAAATCCAGCAGTAAATTGGTGAGGAATAAAGTGGAGGCATCTACTATTTTAATTATTGATAAACTTACTATGGAATCATTAACTGAGGTAAAAATATTTAGGTAGAATCTTTGCTGTTTATTTTGTGACCTTTAAATCCCTTTCCTCTCTGACATCTTATGTTTTTTAGTCAATGAACTTATTCTTAAACAGAAGCAAAGATCTGAGGAAAAAAGACTCAAACTGGACCATTCAGTGAGTAGCACCGTATGTTCCAACTTTCTTACTTTATATATATTTAATGGTTTTGTACAGCAATTGTTATTGTCTTAATTTAAAAGAAATTGTACTGCTAAGCTGATGCTTTAACTTGCTTTGACAGAATAATACCAGTATCAATGGCACTAGGTCACTTCAATCTTGTTAACTCTTGCTCTTCCTGCCAGTGTTGTATTGTAGAGGCAAGCTGTGTTAGCATAGTTAAGTGTCATGTAATGTACTGAATATAACCTAGGGGGCTATCTATAGAAGCACACTTATTTAAAGGTAATAAGTTTCAGTGTTGGAAATTATGGCTATAATCAATGAGAGTAATGGATTATTAGAAGTGCCATAGACTTGTCTGATCATGTGTGAGAAACTGTTCTGTCAGGAAATTGGAGGAAGGCTAATACCAACCACAAGAGGGAGAAGGATGTGTTTTGCACAAGTATAACTGTCTGGATATCTTCTAGACTTGCTTCAAGTCACAAAATTGGAGCATGATCTGTGTTCTTAGTTCCTGAAAACCCTTGCACAGCAGCAGTGGACACTCTTGTACATTAAGATCAAAATAATATGCAGCATTAACTAGAAGACTTGCGTATTTATCTTCCTATGTCTGGCTTTCTTGGCTTCTGTAATTCATAAATAAGGTTAGAAAGTAATAATAAAAATTATGGAGCCTCTGTGTTTTGCGGGTTTTTTTTTGGGGGAGGGGAGTTTGGTGGGGTTTTGTGTTTTTTTGTTTTTTTGGTTTTTTTTTTTTTAGTTAAATCCCTCTGAAGTGTTATTAATTTAGGGACTGCATTGCGGAAATCAGTGCTTTCAGTGGTTGTATACATTTAGAAAAGAGTATGCTTTAAGGAGTCATTGGTTTACTCACAGTAATGTTTTATATTAATTATGAAATATGCTTATAACGTATTTAATGTATAATCTGCATAAATTATATTTGGTTTAAAAGGCACACAATTGACGTGTACAATAAATTCTTGGAAATTGGTTCTACTTTTTCTCATAGTGCACCTTTGAAAACTGTGCCTGTAGATGCATCTGTCTTAGATAACTACCAATAAGTGGAAATCTACCATGATTTCATGCCCAAAGCAGTTTTGTGTCTACCTTTTGGCAGCAAATAAAAAATAGTGACAACTCTAAAAAGAGAAACTTTGCTTTTGTACCAGCTCCTTGACATGGCTGTTCTCCTCTTGTGTTACTTCTGGTATTAAGAGAAGTAGTTCATGACACATTGCAGGAAATGCACCATATCTTAGTAATGGGATTTATCTTAAGAAATCACATTAAGGCATCTTTGAAGCTTTCTGAGTATTTTATCAGTAGCACATTTAACTATAGTATGTTAAAGTTTGTTTCAAATATTGTTCACTTGCTTAAAAATTAATTCTGTTTCCAGTTGTTCCAGATTGAAATTGAGTTTTTGCCTATGTGGTTTCCACAAGTTCTGTTGAGAGTTGTGTAAAAAGTTGTGTGTTCTATATGGATGTTATATATTTTATTGTTTTTAATCTAGTCAAAACAAATAGGCTACAATCTCTGAGAAAATGTCTGGTTTAGACCAGATGGCATTTTTAGTTCTTGTAAATTTAAATATCTTAATCTAGTGTCAGTTTTATACAGCAGGAATTTTTAATCCTGCTTGGTTTCTTAGAAGGCTTAAAGACCTTTCAGCTGCTCATGTTGGTTCCTGAGGCTTTTTGATGCAAGGCTGTATTAGCACTGACCTATTATTCAGGCTTTTCTGTGCCAAAAGATAGGCTG
Organism: Psittacula echo; assembly: GCF_963264785.1. Lineage (NCBI taxonomy): Eukaryota > Metazoa > Chordata > Aves > Psittaciformes > Psittacidae > Psittacula > Psittacula echo. The sequence goes on from NC_137740.1 coordinate 23,864,266, forward strand.
TGTGATAATATGCTGGCTGTCTGAGGAGTCCTTCTTGGCTCTAACAGGTTAAATGAGTCTGTCACCCTGATGAGGTTCATCTTTCCAACTCTCTCACTTCCATGAAAATGCTTTTAAGAGTAGTAGTGAGGAAGGTGAAAGGAGGGGAGAGAAAAAAAGCTGATAGTACCTTCTTCCACTTGAATTTAACATGAAGGCTTTACCTATTACTTGATTAACAAACTTAAAAGATACTGCCATTTAACAAGATATCAGGTAGATATAATCCAGCTAATGTTGAGTAAACATGTTTTGGTTTGGCTTTTTTTTTTATTCATTTTTTTCTCCATGGAAATGTGGGGTTTGTTTTTTCTCCCCATAGAAATGTGTTCTCAGAAGCTAGGGCACAAATTAGATAGAGTTGAGTCTGAAATAATCTCTTCCTAGCAGCAGCTACACTCTCATGAAGCACGAGTATCTTCCAAGCAAGATAAGCAGTTACACAGTAGGACAGAAGAGCTGTAACCTGTACATGTGGGAGAATTGGGAATTCTGATTCGTAAAAATTGTTTTGAAACTTTACAAAGGAATAAAATACTGCAGTGTTGCTTTTAGTATTTGTTGCTGGATGGCTTGAACTCACTTTCTCTCCAACATTTATTGTTTTCTTCCTAGAATGGCCATAGGTGGCAGATAATTCAAGATTTGTTGGGAACTGATCAAGACAATCTTGATTTGGCCAATGTGAACCTGATGCTGGAGCTGTTGGTGCAAAAAAAGAAGCAGTTGGAAGCGGTAATAAGACCCTTGTCTTATTTAAATGAATGCCTTTATCTAGATAGCAGTTGTTTCTTTTCATTCTTCTTCAAGTAAGATTCTATTGCAAAACTAATTGCTCAGATTCTTCTCTTGCATTTTCTTGTGGAAAAGTTGGCCATCTGATTGACCTTTGTAGAAAACTAACATTTCAACTGTAATCCCTGTAACATAGAATCATAGAATAGTCAGGGTTGGAAAGGACCTTAAGATCATCTAGTTCCAGCCTCTCTGCCATGGGCAGGAACACAACACACTAAACCATGTCACCCAAGACTCCATCCAGCCTGGACTTGAACACTGCTGGGGGGGGGCATCCACAATTTCCTTGGGCAACCTCTTCCAGTGCCTCACCACCCTCACAGTAAAGAACTTCTTCCTTATATCTAACCTGAACTTCCCCTGTTTAAGTTTGAACCTGTTACCCCTTGTCCTGTCACCACAGTCCACCTGAAAAGTCCCTCTCTGGCATCCTTGTAGGCCCCCTTCCAGATACTGGAAGGCTGTTACGAGGTCTCCACGCAGCCTTCTCTTCTCCAGGCTGAACAGTCCTGACTTTCTCAGCCTGTCGTGCTTATGGTGTTGCTTGTGGCAGAGTTGTATAAACAGGCAGGGAAAATGGAAAAGGATAGGATAAAGTGGCTAACAGAAAAGAGAAATTTGTATGAAGATGTTTACTAATTGACTGTTGCACAAGTAAATATTTTTCGTGGTAATAAGCATGAAGTCCAAAATGCAGGGTAAGGAATAAACTCAATGAATGTGAAAAAGATGACACCTTTTAGTTTCTGCTGGAACTGCTAGAACTGAACTGAATGCCACCCCTGAAGGCTTTTTTTAGTACTTAATGCTTAAAAGAAAAGTTCAGATGTCTTATTTATGAGGCTGGTTTGAAGACTTACGCAATATGAAGCAAGCTGTTCCTGTGATTTAACTGAAATGTAGTTGGTTTGGGGTGGCTTTCATGTATTTGGCAATTTCATGCTGTTGGTCATTGACCATTTCCAGTTATGAGAGCCAGATCTTCTAGATGACACAATTACAAAGGATTACAAAATTTGGCTTACTGAACTTTGGATAGGTGTGTGGATTTACATGGTGCTTTAAAATAGGTGAGGAAAAGTTGTATTGGGAATGGCTTACCTTATTCAGTCTCATAAAATTAATATTTATACAACTTATGGTTCTATGATTCTATGGTTCTGATGGAAGAAAAGTAACCCAAAAAATTGTTTACTAAATACTAGCAGAACTGATATTATGTTACTGCCTGGGGCCTTGTAGGTAACATTTTTTTTTATTGTGGTTCAGTGAAGATAAGGCGGTGGTATGGTTTCTAACTCCAGAGTAAAACATTCCTTACTCCCTATGCCCTGCCAAGCCTTTTTGTCATTTGTGACAAATCTGAAACAAAGAAGGCACTGGACTGAGTGTTTGAGTGCTTCTGAGCAGGAATATCTTTCAAAGATACTAAGCCTTAAACAAAAACAATGCTATCTGACACTCAAGGAACAATTTAAAAACATTTTTGCTTTCTAGTGTTACTTGCTTCACTTGTGTTATTGTCACAGGAGTGTGGAGGAAGAAGATAATCTCAAAAAAGTAGTAGTCTTAGAATCTTAACTCTTTGTTGTCACATCTTCCTTGGAGGAATTTTGTGTACTCCTGTGTCTTGAACTTTTTTGAGAGTATGTTCACAGATCTTTATTGAATATTTCAGTAGGTTGTGAAAATAAGTTTCAATGCTGGGTTAGGTTTTGGGTTATTAATGCTGGAATGTAGGCTTTTTCTTTCCTCTTGTGCTTCTCATATATTGCCCTGTCAAGTTTTTGGCCAATCTGGATGAATATATTAAGCTGATGGTTAAGGTAGATCATCTGTTATGGAAAGTTTGGAAAGTGATGTTTTAGTTTCATCAGTGACATTTTTGTTATTTTCCACTCTAGAGGAATCTTCAGTAGTAATCTCTTTATGTAAACAGAATTGTTAATTTTGGGGGGAGGTGTGTTTTATATGAATACTGCATGCTTTGTTAACCACAAAATAGATGCTAGTGATCTTCTAGGGTAGAAGATGAGTCTGAGAGGAACTTGTATTCCAAAATCAATTTCAGATGCAGTAGCCAAAAACAGGGGAAAAAAAAAAAAGCCTAAAAGCAATTCCTCTTGTTCGTGCGTTACTGAAGGTTTACTAATAAGAGCTGTTAAAATTATTTCTGCCTTTATATAAAAACTTCTTGTGAGCCAAACAACCTTAAAACCTATGAGGCAAAGTAAAACTACAATTCTTAAAATTGCCTTAATAAGCTATTTTCCTCACTTCTGAATATAAGCTGTTTCTGTGCTAAGTGTGGATTTCTGTGGATGGAAGGAATGTTTGTTTCTCTTGATATATATGTAAGAGTTACACTTCCTTATTTACTGTGTTACAGGAGTCCCATGCTGCCCAATTGCAGATCCTAATGGAATTTCTCAAAGTGGCCAGGAGAAACAAACGAGAGGTAACTTGCTTTGTGTTTCAGTGGGTGAGGTGGGTGTCTGCTGCTTTCTACCAGTTCATTTCTAGTTAAGTGATGCGTTAGCCTGGCATTATTTCTGCAGTGAAAGAGGCAAGGTGTGTTTGAGGAAATGTCAGGCAAAGGACATGTGGGTTTTAAGCAAAATTAATGTCTTTACAGGTGCTAGCTTTTAATCATTTGTGGTTTTGCTTCACTGGTAAAGCATATGGGAAGATAGAGATTCCTTGCTGTAAATTCACATCAAATTCTTGAAAAGAGGTGTTGTGTGGGTTTTTTGGTTGTTTTTTGTTTTGTGGTGTTTTTTGTTGTGGTTTTTTTTTTTTTTTTTTCCCTGTAACAGGAAAACTGAAAGATGCAGGAGGAGTGAAATTGCTGTCACTCAGTTTTCTTTCTTCTAGTCTGTCAAATGACATGACTAATGCTGTGTTGAGAGAGAATGAATATTCTGTGCTCTTATTTATCTCAAAATAAGTACCTCAAGGAATGTGAGAGAGTCCCATAATCACATATATGGTCTTTCATGGTTTGGAGCTTATTATTTATAATGTCATGTAGTGCATAAGCCCTCATGCCAGAAATATCCTAGAAACCTAGAAAAATGATCGTAAAAACAGCAGAAGGACAAGTTTTGGAATCATGGTTTCTGATAGAAGATGTGAAGAACGTATGACCCAACAGAATGCCTGTAAGGTCAAGCTTGAACCATATAAAGGTGATGGGTGTAAGAAGCCTTCTCCAGTATGGATTGAGGGTCTGGTTATGGAGTCATCCCAAAGCAGCTGGTTTAGAATCTGTCTGCCAACAGGTATCCAGGTATCTGGCCTTCTGACCAGAGACAACAAGGATAATGGAAAGGAACTAACCAAAGGGGAAAACTGAGGCCGAGATAAAGTTGCATTTATGGAGTATGACACCTACTAGGCAAGGCATAGTATCATGAAAAGTGATGAAAATACTGTCTGTTAAGATACCTGAATGTCACAAAAATGTGAGAGCCAAGATACTCTCTGGTGTACTAAACATAGCAGTGAAGACAAAATGGCATACTTCTGATTCTGTTTAGTATGAATCATACTATTTGTTTGACCCTTCAGAGTTGAAAAAATTGAGAAATACATATTACTTTTGGTTTTTTGCTTAAACAGCAAAGGCTCAAGCATTGCTCAAAACTATTGAGGTATCTTTTAGCTTTAATTTTTTTGAATGCTAGTAGAGTTTATTTTGTGGTGGTTTAGTCTTATAAACACTGCAGATCTTCAGAATATCTACTTTCATTTTGTTGTATTCGTAATTTAGTATTGTGCAGAGAATTTCAGAAGCTTGATCCTTCTTCACTGCAGACTCTGGCCATTGTCCATTGGCACTATTAAACACACTGCACCTGGAGGAGCCATTAAGGTAGTGTTGAAGTTTCCTGGTAATGCTGTCTTATCTAGGAGGTGAATTGAGAAGTAGGTGCTTCAGGAGGTTCATACACAGCTTAGCCAGGGTGTTCTTCCTTGAGTAAGCCTGTGGTTATTCAACAGCAAGAGTGGGGTAGTACCATGAAGTCAGTGATGACTTTACTTTCTTCTCCCGCAGTTGAAACTGACTTAGAATAACTCTCACAGAAGGAGGGGCTGTTGATACCTACTTTAGTTTGCTTGTGCTGAGTGGGAAGGATGAAGGGAAAGGGAATTGCATAGCTTCTGGTTTTTTAACATACCATAGCACAAGTGTTCCACCATTGAAGAAACTTAGTTTTGGCTGCAGATCCTCCTAATACAGACTTGGGAATGTCCTGAAGCCTATTGGAACACATAGCTTTTTTCAGATCCTCTCTGTCCCTTTTTGTGTGTTCTCCCTGTTGGCAAAGCTTACTTGGTTATTTCTTACCCTCCCTTTATATTCCAGTGTGTTATGCGGACTGTCAAATGTCACATGACTTTTGTGCAGGCCTGTCAGTTCTGTCCTTGTGGTTGTGATTAGTGTCTGGCCTTGCCATTTATTTTGTGGGAAATGAGAACTTGTCAGGCTTGCTGCTTGTGATCTTTCTTTTCACTTGGGTAAGGATAAGAAAAATGAGAACAAGTGGGTGGAAGCATGGAAAATACAGACCAGACAGTAGGTAGAAAGATGTCAGAATCTGTCTTCAGCAATCAGGCTATACCCATAAAGTAAATTAAGCCAGTTGATGCTCCCTTTGTTTTAAGTTACAAGGTCGTTCATAGCTGGTGGAGTTTGTGTCAAGTATTCCTTTCTGGAGGGAGTTTTCTGTCTGAATAATAGAGGAGTTACTATCTGGGAAAGGGTTATGGTACTGACGAAGGTGTATCCAAAGCCTGAGATGCCAGTTCAGAAGCTGAGAAGAGGGTTTTAGGTGGCCATATTAGTAATGTGGTAAAGCAGAGGAACATTATCAGAGCTTCAAAGTTTGCTGGTTTTTGTTTTTGTTGGTTTTGTGGTTTTTTTGGTTGTTTTTTTTTTTTTTGTTTTTTTTTTTTTTTTTGATGCTGTAATAGGTAACAGTTTAAGAAATAATGATGGAATTCAAGGAACATGTGTGGACCCTGTAACACTTGTATGATGTATGGCACAGAGCCAAGTTGTATCAACATGCTTTATTACGGGGAGGAACACTACTTTTTTTTAATTATTTGCTAATTCAAACCTAGTTCTAGTAAAGATGACTGCAAAATAATTGCAGTTTCACTCAGCCCATAGAATCACAGAATAGTTTGAGTTGGAAGGAACCTAGAGAATCATTTAGTTCAACTCCCTTGCCATGGGCATGTACACCTTCTACTTCCAGTGTGCTCAAAGCCCCATCCAACCTGGCCTTGAACACTTAAAGGATGGGGTATCCACAGCTTCTTTGGGCAACCTGTGCCAGTGTCTCACCAACCTCATAGTAAAGAATTTCCTTCTAATGTCTAACCTAAAGCTACCCTTTTCTCAGTTTACAACCATTCCTCCTTGTCCTATTGCTACTTGCTCTTATAAAAAGTCCCTCACCAGCTTTCTTGTAGGCTCTTGTTTTGGGAGCCTCAGAGCTGAATGCAGTACTCCAAGTGAATTATCAAAAGGGAGGAATAGAGGGAGAGAATTTCCTCCCTTGTCATGCTCCTTTTGGTGCAGCCCAGGATACGGTTGGCTTTCTGGACTGTGAGTGCACACTGCTGGCTCATCAGCTTTTCATCAGCCAACACACCCAAGTGCTGCTCAGGACTGCTCTCAATCCAACCTCTGCCCAGCCTGTAGTTGTGCTTGGGATTGCCCTGTCCGAGATGCAGGACTTTGCACTTGGCCTTGTTGAACTTCATGAGGTTGGCATTGGCTCACCTCTCAAGCTTTTCAAGGTCCCTCTGGATGGCATTTGTTCCTTCCAGCGTGTCAACATTCTGTTCCTAATAAATAAAAAGCTTCTTTGGTGTATGACTGAGAGTGCTTGTTTCAATTTTTGTCTTAAATGTTGAAAATAATGCAACACTTCCTGGTAGTTTTGTTTCCTAATATGCCTCTTTGGATATTCAATTTACTGCAAATTATTCAATTTACTACTTTGACAGGTTGTATTACTGCAAACATACTTGTTTACACAAAGGCTAGGTACTTAATTATTTGATGCAAGTATTGTCTCAGAGTTAATGTACCTGTATAATGTGTTCAAAGCGTATAGTTAAACACCTACAACTCTTCCTTGCTTTACTTGCAAGTTCTGTGGTGGTTTTTAAATCTGCCTTCATGAAATGGTGACTTCAGAGCTCATTGGAGGGGTTTTATATAGAAGAAAACCATATCTTTATAGACTTACGAATTCAGAATAGTGCTCTGGTCAAGTATTTTGACAAATGCCTCTTCCTTGCCCTTCCATAATTCCTCAGGAAGATAAATGTGAGGTTCAGCACCTGCAGAATTTTGTAGTACAAATCCTGTTTTGATGTGTTCATAACTTTCCAGAACATTGGCCTTTCAAGCTGAAGTTCACTGCATGTTTTTTGTGCAAAGGTATTTGCAAGTCTTTTTTTTTTTTTTTTTTTTTTTTTTTTTTACAGTTGTTAGGTTGGATTTATTTTGTGTGTGTGTGTGTTTTTCAGGGTTGGTTGGTTTGTTTGTGGGTTTTTTTACCTGTGACAATGTGGCAAACAGCAAATCCTTGGCACTAGTAATGAAAAAAACTCGTCTTCTTTGAAAAAGATTGAAAACAAATGGCTAAAGCTTGAAAATACTTTTTCAACAAAATAACATAGTTTGGGAGGGGAGAAATATATTGAGCATACAGAGTCGTTGGTTGTCTCTAAGGTAAACTTAGTGTGGCTGCGTGCCTTTCCATATGTGTGCACAGTTAACTGAATGCACACCCTCCACTTTCTTTGATCCAGCTCTCTTTTCTGTTGAAATCAAGGATCCAAGGAGTCTGGAAGATGAAGTTTTGTAATGAAATACTTGACTTTGGGTGTTGTTGGGTTTTGGTTTTGTTTGTGGTTTTGGTTTTGTTTGGTTTTGGTTTTTGTTTGTTTCCTATTTTCTTATTTTCAGGGGAAACCTGTGACTTTTTAAAATTCATATTTTCATGCCGGAGTTTTAGTGCTGTTAGCTGTGTTACATAAATACTTTTGCAGGTTTAACTGTGTTAACTTTTAAATGGTCACATGTTCTTTCATCTTGAACACCTTATGAGAGGGCCAATAATACCAGTTAATACAAAAAAATTCTCCTAGGTTTTATATTAATTGCTTTAAAATGAGGCCTTACTAATTGTCTTATCAGGATTTGAATGTTAAGAAATTAAGTTAGACACCACCATATCTGTTGTGTATAAAATTTATCCTAAAACACTGTTAGCTCAGCTATCTGATAAAGTGTTTGCTATTTCTGTGAAGTGGCACCACTGCTCACTGAAGGAGAGTACTGAGCGCATAGTAGTATCACAAGTGAAGTTCTACAACATAAAGATGATGTTTCCTAGATGCATTCACGTCACTTTTCTTTTAATGTTTTCTGTGCTTTTTCTTTTTAATAATGCTACATTAAGTCATTAAATGCACAGGGGGACTATTTTCAGCTGTTAAATATCCTGGGACAGAGAAGTAATCCTGAAATGTCTCAGGCTTGTGGCACTGAATGCCTGCTCAGCACTTCAGAACCATCATCATTCTTTTTCATCCTAAATGCATGTATCTGTCCAGCTGTCTTCACTTATTCCATATTGTGAGCATGTTAAATACTAAAAATAAGAGGAGTTATTAGTTATTGTGGGATAATTGCAGGGAATTAAAAGCGTGAAATCTCCAGGGGTGTCATTACCTTGTGTTAATCGCTTCGCCTGTCAAGTCTTCCTGTTCTGCACATGCACACATGGATGAATCAATGATTAAGCAGGAGGAGGTGTGACAGAACTAGAAATCTGTTGTGCTCTTATGTTGCCATACAGTCTTGATTACATTCCAGGACTCTTGAGGTTCATTTTATAGCTATAGTAATCTTTTTCCTATCAACTGCACTTAAAAAAAGCTGGTATTTTAAATCTGTTGGCATTTCTAAGCAACTCAATGGGAGACGTGAGTTCTGACTGCGTAACAAGTCAAGGATACAACTGATGTATGAGCAGCAAGCTAGAGATTATCATATAAACATCATTGTGTAATAGGTGATTCTCCTTACTACAGTGGAGAGGTCTTTCCAAAGAGGAAGATGGGGCAACCGAGTAGGAGGAGCTAAGTAATATCTTTAGTGATTGATGAAACTTGAAGGAAAGTGATCTAAATGTTTAGACAGCTTTGGGCCCTGCCCCAGCTTTTTTTCATGTGACACTTTTCTATCATACCCTACCTGTAAGCCTTCAAAGCATTACTCCTGCAACCCAAACTCAGTTTAAGTGAGGAAGGAAATTAAAGATATGAAAGTGGGGGTTTTTGGGGGTTGTCTTTTTTTTTTTTGGTGGTTTTTTTTTGGGGGTGTGTGTGATTTGGTATGGTGTTTTGGTGGGGTTTTTTGGTTGTGGTTGTGTGGTTGGTTGTTGGGGTTTTTTTGGTTTGGTTTTTTTGTCAGCCAGGCATCTCCTTCCTCTTAAACTTAGTAATTCTTCATGTTAAACCACTCAACCAGGATATTATTCTCAAACCTTTGTTAGCTCTTCCCTAGTTAAGAAGCAGTATTTACCATTTGGAGAAAATATTGATTAGAGAGAAGTATTCCCTGAAGATAAATGTGGTGTAGATGAGCTGCTTACGTGTCTAAAAAGGCTTGGATGCCACATGTCACCAATGAAGGTGCTCAGGTGCTCTGTTCTTCATACTGAAAGATACCTTGCACCTTTTTCCACTTCTGCAAAGACTTCATAATAGTGAAGTGTTATGTCAGACTAAGTGAGATTTGCAATTAATTTCAAAGGCTAAAATCTCTAAATTCTGAAGATGTCTTTCTTGCTGTAGTTGCGTATGCTATGATAGGCTCTGTATGTGAAGCAATAATGGAAGGAAAGCCCAGAGGTGGACAAGAATTCCAGCTGGTTTCCAGAGAGATGAATTGGTCTTATTTGCTGTACGGTTGTTGAGGTATTGAGTTTTGTGGGAAGAAATTAATTTTACTAGGTACCTTTAGGAGATGATCTGCTGTTTAGACTGAAGTTGACACTAAAGTTTGTTAGTGTTTGTTTCTTCTATAGTTGATGGAAGAACAAGAAGCAGGAATAGATCACATTGGATGGCTGAAGTTGTGGGATAGAATGAAGGGGTTATCTACAGAGATGACCTGATTTATCTTCCTTAGTTAGACAGATGGTACTTTTTACCTTGTCCTTGTTTGTGCAATGGCTGTGTGTGCCCAGAGGAAAAAAGATCTTCCCTGTGATAAAAGTCTCATCTGTTTATCTTGATGTATGGTTTATATTGTGGTGAATGCATGAGGGTTTTGGATCCAGGTGCTTTGTTCAAGCTTCTTGGTGGAATGGTGTTGGTGATTTTATGGTGTTTCTGTAGAAAATAACTTCTGTTCTTTGCTTGTGCTTTATGTAGAATTGTAAAGATAGTTGTCAAGGGTGTGTGACTCTGTCTCTCATGCATTTTTCTAGGCTGTATCTGTGGCACTGGGAGGCTCTGCTGAGCTTTTAGTTTGTTGCAAACATTTAGACCTGGCACCAGGAGACCCAGTCAGGACTGTTCATTGTGCTATACAAACACAAAGGATGAAGCCACTCCTGAAGGGCCACAGTCCAGGAAAAACAGGAAGCCCAAGGATGAAACCTCAGTGTTTTGCCCAGCAATGCTTGTTAGTAGATAGCCAACTGAAATCAAACTGACTGTGACCTGGTGTTTAGCATTGTGTAAGTTGAAACTAATATTTCTACCCCAAGAGCCTTATGTGGAAATTCAGTATTATGGCAGAGTATCTCTGTCTATGAGCAGCTCTGACCAGGGGATTTCCCTTCAGCTACATAATCCATCACAGAATTGTCTTTGAAGAACTCTTTGTATGCCTGTCTAAGATAGCTTCAGACTTAAACTAGAGGGTTTGAGGGGAACTACCTTGTGGGTGTGAAAGGGGTTTGGATCTGAAAGGTTACCTTAAAAAAAAAAAATGAAAGCCTGCGTTTCCTACTGTGGTAGCTTCTTGCCTTGAATATCTGAAATTCTCTTTCCAGAAATTATAAGAAACATTGGCTATTTTGAAGTTCTTCTGTATGTGTGTGTTTGTGTATAATGTGGACCAGAAGGTTCATTCAGTGGAGTTAAATGATGAGGTTTAGCTGCTAAATTAAAGCCTTCTCTGTGTCCGCATTGTCCTTTTCAGTTCTGGGAAAACATCTGTCTCTGAGAAGAGAGTTTATAGTATATGCTTCTATTTTAGCATACATTTCAGTGTTCATTCTAAGTGGTTTTGCTGACTTAATCTGAAGTTTGACAGGCCTGATTCTGCCCATCACCGGGACAGGCTTGGCTTGTTTTCTGTGCCCAACATAGTGAAAATCAAATTACGGGCCCATCAATCTGGATATACTGCAAGGACTATAATTCAGTTAGCTTTCCTGAAATGTCCCTCAATGGCTGGTGATTATAAATTAGTAGTCTCATTTTTCAAAGTTTAATTGGAATGAATGTGGGCTGATTTAAGGTTGTTGATAGATTAAAGCTAAACCATGGAACAATTGAGCCAACCTACCACACGTAAAAAAAAAAAGTCTCAACGTGAAGATTAGTAACTCATTTGGTGCTGATGGTATGAGAAGACTCTTCCCGAAATAAACATGAAACACACTTGCCAGTTTTGAGAATTGCTATTTTTGGTTAACTTCATGGTAGGTTCAAATTGCTTGCCTTAATGTAATTAGAAGAAAGAATTAGGAAATGAAAGCCCAAATCTTGTACTTCTGGCTCTGTGCGATAGTTAAGAAAAGCTGGCCAGTAGAAAAGGTCTCTACTCTTGTTCCTATAGAAAAGTCTCCTGTTTATGTGATGGCAGCAACTGTCAGTTATTTTTTAGTTGTCCAGTTTGGCTGTGAGCCACTACATTGTAGAATAGCTGATTTCCTTGCTGTAACTTTGGAACTTCTAAGTGGTTTTGTAACTACTTTTTAAATGGGATTTATGAAAGTGGGGACTAATGGTATTTGTCTGCTAGAACTGAGTTCGGGCAGGGCCCATGCTGTGTGTCACTTAACTTTACCACTGATCTTGGAGCTGTAGCACCACCTGCTATTCTTGCTGTAAGTTTTCCAAGTGAAAATGGAATTATCTGTTATGCTGTAGTGGTTTGTAAATGATCTGTGGCAGTCTAGTTTTAAACCATTAAACTTGTGCGCTCTGTGACTCAAATACAAACTGAAACATTCAGAGTAGAGAGATTAGGGTATAAATACAATATCACCTTATTCCAAAGAAGAGGACATTTTAGGAATAGGTGTGGACCCAGCAGTCCTTACTTCATCTGTCTTCAGGAGCTTTTTTTTAAAGTTGAAAAGACAAATTAAAATGGTGGATTATCTAATGCAGAGCACACAGATATTTGTAATGCTTATCAACAGTGGGGTTTTAAGTTGGTTTTGTTTAAGAAAACTTTCTGCTGCTTAAAGGATCAAGCTTAAGCACTTGAGTAAATCTTTGGGAGTAGCTTGCCAAATATTCTTGGGAATATGTCATGCTAAAAATAATGTCTTGCAATGCTAGTAACTTTGGTTTGGCGCAGTTTGATATTCCTTGGTAAATTCAAAATGACAAACTTTTCTGGCCATTGTGGAGTGTTGTGCTTAGTAAGCTTTCAGTGGACTTGGTAACAGCTTGTATAGGCATAGGCCATAGTGCTAGTTGTCTGTAGATTTTTACTGTGAGTTGAGGAGAGTCAGGTGGACTGCAAGTTCTCAATGTTTTCGTTAGGCTTGTGTGTATTAGTTAACCAGGCTTGCACTGTAGCAGAGTTTTGCATGTTTTAAGTCCAGACTTTGAGCTCTCAACTGGAGAAGTGCATGTGTTTGAGGCTTGCAAGGCTGGGTACAGGCTATGTGAGTGTTTGGATGGGACATTTCTGTTGAAAAAGAGTGGGAATTAAAGCTGGTAAGTAAATGATGCTCTTGCTTAGGGGAAAACAATTGTCGAGTCTGTAGCTTCACGGCTACTAGAGATTAGAGAAGCCAGGTTGACTGAAAAATAATTGAAAAACCTGAAAAATGTTACATGTGACACAAAGAAGGGGATGTTGGCTGGTGAGACGGGAAGTTCCCTTCTGACCTTTTCAGGGCTAGCCCTCAAATTGACTGGAGTTTATCATGTAATCTGAGGTAAGTATCGCCCCTATGAAGGAAATGCCACGTGGTGCTTCTTTGCTGCCAGGAGCAGATCTCCTGATGGTCATAATGGGGAGTTTTTGCCAATCAAAAAATTCTATCAGTAGGTTTAAATTGTCAAATGGCAGGTTAACTGCTAGCAAAAGAAATACTCTTAATACTTTTTAGCAAAACATTTTGTGTTTTATTGAAGGGTGCAATGATCCCTGTCTTTCATGGTGGGTTTTTTTGTGTGTTCAGTGTTTGTGAACCAGTTATAATTAAATTGCATGAAAGATGTTAGAGGAGCTTAATAGTATTAGTTTGAATGGTGTGGGTCTCTGTGATTGATATCAAAGTACCTCATGTTCTTGTTTTGCATTGTTTTACAATAACAACTTTGTCTTGAATGTGGCTTGTGTGTGCGTTTATGTTAATCTATGCATATGAACTTCTTGCCTAGTGACTTTTGAACTGTATAGCATGCTAGTTGCGATAGTTCAGGTGCTTCTCTGAAAAGATTGTAATTTATCTTGGTAGTGGTGCAGTGCAGATTGATTGAGGCTTCTCCTATTCTCTTATCCACAGCAACTGGAGCAGATCCAGAAGGAGCTAAATGTTCTGGAAGAAGATATTAAACGAGTAGAGGTGAGGTGCCCAGACATTGTTCTGACTCTGGCATTTTTTCATTTTCATCAAGCTGTCTGCCTTGCTGTGGGGCTGCTGTATTAAATTTATGGCATTTGAAGCAGTAATGGGAAAATGAACAGATGATGTTCTTTAATTTGTTCATTTAGTTGATGTGTGCAAGCTGCATGTTTTTAAGAGGGAGTTTTGTTGAAACCTCACTCTTACATAATTGTATTTTTCAATTTTTTTGTGTTGGTAGTATTTTAGAGTAATAGAAATGAACAGCCAGTATACTGACTGTAACTTATGATTTTTGTATGTTTGTATTCCCTATATTTGCACAGGCTGCTTAAATCTTAGCAGCATGCCGTTCTTAAAATGGAGAGGTATGGGGGGTGCAAAAGAAAGCCATGATGCAGAGACTGGGTAGGAGCAGAAGCAGTTAATTACTGCATGTCAAACCAGAATCAGTCTCCTACCTCCTGATACAATTATCTTAATCCCTTAATGATGGGGGTTTCTTGAGATTTTTTGCTAAGAATTATTCTCCAAGTTATTTGCAGAATCATAGAATAGTTAGGGTTGGAAAGGACCTTAAGATCATCTAGTTCCAACCCCCCTGCCATGGGCAGGGACACCTCACACTAAACCATGCCACCCAAGGCTCTGTCCAACCCGGCCTTGAGCACCGCCGGGGATGGAGCATTCACAACTTCTGTGGGCAGCCCATTCCAGTGCCTCACCACCCTCTCAGTAGAGAACTTCCTCCTTATATCCAGTCTAAACTTCCCCTGTTTAAGTCTGAACCCATTACCCCTTGTCCTGTCGCTACAGTCCCTGATGAATAGTCCATCCCCAGCATCCTTGTAGGCCCCCTTCAGATACTGGAAGGCTGCTATGAGGTCTCCACGCAGCCTTCTCTTCTCCAGGCTGAACAGCCCCAACTTTCTCAGCCTGTCTTCATACGGGAGGTGCTCCAGCCCCCTGATCATCCTCATGGCCCTCCTCTGGACTTGTTCCAACAGTTCCATGTCCTTTTTATGTTAAATCTGCTTTTCTCGGTTGTCTCAAGCAGTCAGCACAAGCTTCCAACCACTGCCCAAAGCCTCTTAGATTTCTTCACTTCCAATTTATGTGCCTGCTAATGAATTATCAAAATACAAATAGAACTGACAACTGCAGGATCTTCCCTTTAGCTGATAGCTATGCCAGTTGTATGTTGCTAGATAACAGCATTTTTCAGACCTATTTCCCTAGGCTCTTTAGGAGAAAAATACGCCTTAGCATGTTTCCTTGAGACTGGTAAAATAGGTCTTCAGGTCTAAGAGAAGTTATCCCTGAGACTGTGGGATCCCTCAAAGAATATCTAGCTATCTGCTTTTATGCTTTTTAATCAGGCACTTCAATGAACTGCACCTGGGGTATGTTTCTAGTGTGTGATAGTGACCTTGGTTCTGACCTTTAAAGCCTGGGATCTGTCTTGTCACAAATATCCTGCTTTCTACCTAAAACCTAATGGGCACCTGGTGGGAATTTGAAAAGCACCAGTAATGTCCTGGAACAGTTTCGCCCCCCTCCCCCAACTAATGAGCTGCAGCATCCTGCTTAGCTTCCATTTCTCAAACACATGAAAGGTAGTCTCATACTGGGTGCACAACAGTGATTTAGTCTGGCAGTGCAAAGCCAAGTTTATGTACAAAGTTTATTTCTTTTGCGCTTGCCCCACAGAAGACTGATAGATCTTCTTTTAAGTCTGGTATCATCCATGATACCACCTTTGTCCTGTCATCTTGTGGCTGTTCTTGCCATGACCCATATCCAATATTACTTTCCAGCTGTGCAGGCTATTAGATACATTTTCACGTATCTCAAAAATGTAGTTACAGCTTGCTTGTTCTTCCATGGTTAAGGGAGGTGCTGGATTAGAGACAATTGGATGGTAACTAAAATAATTGTGTGGGTTTTTTTTTTTTGAGTATAAGCTCCAAAACTGCCTCTTTTGGGGCAAAAAGCACTGTAGTTGTAAGATTTCTGAAATGTGGTTGGAATGAGAAGGCGGGGGGATCAAACCCCAATGTTTCTTCAGGTACAGTAAAGACTTCTAGGTGAGTGTTGAATAAAAGTAGATACAGTCAGTCATCTGCTTGGAAAACCAAAAATCATGTAAATACTGAATATAAGACAGTGCCTACTATTCATGTTCTGTCAGCTTTGCTGTAACATGACTTTCTGTTTCAGGAGATGAGTGGCTTGTACTCTCCAGTCAGTGAGGACAGTACGGTGCCGCAGTTTGAGGCCCCCTCACCTTCACACAGGTATGGAGCTTGCAACTCAGAACTTGGATTTCAAGCTGTGTGTGTTGCACTGTACTTGCTGATCCTGTCTGTGCCATGCCTAAAGCACAAGCAGAACAATTTTTTGAATGTTGTACAGTATTTTCTTGTTCTGTTTTTGATTGTATAAACTTGCTGTGAACAAAGCAGTGAAGAAAAAGCCATCTGAGTCTGGACAAAGTCTCTTCTAAACCACATGGTTTTAAATGTAACATGGATTAGGTAACTTGGATCATAAGTCTTTGCTCTGTGGTAAGAAATGTTACTGTTAAATACATACTACCTTTTCAGAATGTTATGCAGTTCTTCTTGGCATAAGAAAGGTCTTAATTTTCACAGGGTTAAGTTATGTTATTAAGTGATCTTCTCTCCTGCCTCTTAATAGTAGAGTTCTCTAAGATGCTGACTTCTGTTACAAAATTATACTGTTACCTTTTCTGCAGTTAGCAGCTCTAATCTGATAGCCCGGAAGTAAGAGAAAATGGTCAGATTTCTTCCACTACAGAGGTTTAGATACTCTGGTAAGGAGCCTAGCAATACTGGCTGGGATTTCTCACAAAATGCTATTTCTGAACACCGAGACCACAGTCTCTCATATTTCTATGAAGAAAGAAATATGGCCCTGAGGGAAAGGACAGGAATAGTGTTCGCTATTCAGCAATTCACTGTTTAATTTTTTGGGGTGCAGGTGTGTTTTTTGGTGTAGGTTATTGCTGTCTTGCCAAGAAGCAATTTTGTGAAGCTGATGAGTTTCTTGTCAGGTTCTATTAGTTTCCTGGTTATTGGCTATTAAATAGATTGCTTGTTGTTTGCTTCATGGTACTGGTGCTTGGCGGAAGCTTGAGCACTGTTTGGGCTGAATTTGTTACATGTTAAACACCCTCAGGCCTAGAGACCTTTCCTTTTTTTTCTTTTTTTTTTGAAAACGGGAAATTGTATTTACGAGCTGAAAGGTATCTGTGTTACTTGAGCCAAGCTAACAAACAAGATCCCCAAGAACTTTCTTGGCTGGAATAAATAACCTTAATGGCTGGAATAATGCTTTAGGCCCATGAATTTTGGTGAAAGACTTGGGAGAAACAAATTTGCTGTGCGAAACCTGCACTGTTTTCAGTCTACTGAGAATTTCTTATTGTTACTTTATGCCTGTTTGATTAACCCTTGGACATGAAATATTCTCAGTTCTTGATTTTGAAGATGTAACATAGTGTCCAAAATATTTTGACTTTGGATCTGTGATTTGCTTGAGGTCTGCTGGGAGATAGTGGTGAGTTAGACCATGGTAGGTGCAAGGACCATGGGGTCTATTTCCTGCCTGATCATCTTAACACTCGTCCGGCTCCATCTCAGCTAGGTCTTGAACTTCTGGGGTTTTCCTCTGGTACAACATGCCAGGGGTGTGATATAGTAGGATATTTAGGGATTTTCTAGGGATTGCCTTTTTCTCTTGGCTTGAGAAGACCCCTTTTCTGTTTCCCAATGCCATTCCTGCATTGAGAAGTAGTCTTGAGTGCTTAAAGATAAAATTACGTGAACAGGCATTAGTCATTACTGGAGTCAAACTTGAGTCGCTGCCCTATCCTGAGAGGATTTTTTGTGTAATTCAAGTAATTGCATTGCTTTAAATTACCAGAAAACTCCTCCAGAAGGGTCTACCCCTTGAAATTCATTTTCTTTTGAGCATTAAAAGTAAGTTTTGGAGAGTGTCTCAAAAACTGTAACTTTGATTCCTCGTTGGAAAGAATGCTGCAGAACAATGAAGAGGAGCTTTAAAATATGCTGATTTTTTCCAGCTCTGCTAACTGAAATATTTAATATCCAAAGTGCACTTTAGAGATGAAGTGATTTGCTAAGAATGAAATATAGTTTGTCATGGTTTTACTTCCATGTTAAAATGTTACCAAACTTGCAGAGACCATTTTATTTATCAGTGAATTAAAATGGTATGTTTAAATTGGAATGTAACTTGGTAACATGCATAACACCCTGCTAATTAAATAAAATTTTATAAGCTTTTACTCATGTGTCTTATAGCAAAAGGTTATCACAGACCTGTGCTGAGATGAAGAAAATCTCTTTAGCCTTTGAAGGTTCAAGAAAATAGATTGCTTTGGAATTCGTTTTTTTCTGGTCTCTAGTGACTTGCCCTTATTCATCTACTTCCTCTAAATCACAGGCTTGCTTTATTAATTCTCTGTTACTTTTCATTGTTTGTAGCTTTTTTTCCCCCCCACACTCTTAACATCTTCAAAATGTGAAATTGCTGTTTCTCCCCCATCTTCCTTCATAAGTTTTTTAGCAAAAAGCCGAGCATGCCTGTCATGTTCAGTACATTCTTGGCTTTAAGAGACATGTGTTTTCTGTTATACTTCTGTTATGGTGAAATATTGCACTGGGTAATAGCACAGCACTTGTTTACAGTGTTGCAGTTTGCTGGGTTTGTATACTAATAGAGAACAAGAGGGGAAGAATAAGGGAAAAGAACAAATAGTTCTGTGTAGGCTTTTTCTGAACAGGTGCATGTGCTATTTTTGCTTCCAGTAAGTAGTGCAAGCAGGAGATACAAATAAGCAATTTCTTTGTGAGTATATGTGCAGTAGTAATAGCAATAATGAGCTATCACTGTAATAGGAGTTTCTGGGGAAAGATTCTGATGTAAGAATTAGTTGCTTGGTAACTCTAATTCAGTTATCGAAATCCTAATCTCTTTCCCCTCCATTTATTGTAATTACTACCGCCCAGCCCTGTAAGGGTACAACCAATGGGGTTTATAGTTTGCAGGTTGCTGTGTTGTTGTTGAAGGTTTTTAAATATGTTGTATTAGTGTAGCTGAATTTCCTAATTGAACCTAATATTACAGCTTTTTACAAAGAATTTAGAGAGCACTTTTGTAATTTTCTGACTATTTGCTGCCTGTTTTTAAAAGGAAAAACATTCATGCATGTGGCAGTCAACTCAGCTACTGTCACCTCACAGAAATCACTTTGAATTTGTATTCTGGTTGAGGAGGTGATGTCTACATTCTCAAAGGCTTTATATCACCAGAGAACCTTCAGCAAAATGAGACCAGGCGCTATAAGTTTGTGTGTTTTGCTGTTAATTGCCACTGTACCTGTCTTGAAGTAGAGTACTTTTTCATTGCTTTCCAGCTGAGCGTGTTATTCATGCTGTTCCTAGCAGGATCTGCTGTATGTGTTTCATTATTTCATGTGCCCACATTCTAAATTAAAGTTCATTGTCCCTGGCCATGCCTGAAACAGCTCTGCTGTTTTCTCCCTTGCAATAGCTCGCAGCAAATAATGATTTTTATTCCTCAGATTTTCTCAGTTTGCAGCTTTTGTCTTGCCTGTAACAGAAGCTCAATCAATCACATCTTACAAGTTAACCACTAATGAGATTTTAAAAATAATCTCTCATCTTCTGTTTCTACTTCCCTCCACCTCCAGGGGAGCTTTAAAATGCTCAGAGAAATTTTTCAGTGCTAGTAACATTTTTTCTTCCTTCTAGATTTACAGGTGCCCTGACCAGCATTTCAGTCAAACCACGTGTTTTATGACCAAGAATGTCAGGTGTAGGCATCAGTTCTGGTAGCTGTTAACTAAACATCAGTAGGTACAATCATCTTTTACAAAACCAGGACCTATAGCAGTGTTCTACCAGCTTTTTAAGGAAACCTTCAGCTTTCCCAAGCAATGCTTAAATCTAAGGTTATCTCATAAGTAAGACTGAGAACAAACCCAAATAGTTTCTTTCTGTCCAAGCCAAAGAACATAGAAGTAGCAAGTAAGTTACAAAGACTTTTAGAAATAAATCATGGTGATGTTTGTAATGTGTTCTGCATAAATAATAAAGTGGTGTTCTTGTGTACTAACCTTCATTTGTCCTAAAAGTATGTTGAATTTGATAAGGGTACTTACTTAATCTGGCTCTGGAGTCTTATTGTGAGAGCTAAATATTTTGCACATATGTGCAAGAATACCGAACCACTTGTCTTCTGCTTGTAGCAGTAGATCCTTTTGCAGTTTTTAAAGTTCAATCTCTTGAATTGCATATGTGTGCTAAGTTTTGAAAACAGTGATTTAAGGTGTGTTGTGCCATTATAGACACTATGTAGCTCAATATGGTGTAGCATTTTCTAATAATGGAAATCCTGGCTGTCTGTATTTCTTTAGTTAATTTCTGTATTTCATTACTTGTGTCCTTGTGTGTCTTCAGAGATGTCTGGAATAGTAGTATCTGCTTTAAGGTGCTTCCTCTAGCTTTTCTCTTCACAGTGCTGTTTCATATGCCATGCATTAAACTTTTTTAAAGGAACTGAAAAGCAATGGTAGCACGTGGTTTTCAGAATGTCTTACCCAGCATATTTAATACAGAAGATAAGCTTTTGCATTCTATTTAGGAATTATTAAATTGCACTACACATAACTGTGTGTGACAGCATTCTGCTCTAGGAGATCCCTGAATTAAAAAAATCTCTCCCAAACCCCCAAACAAAAAAATAACCTTGAATTCCTTGTCTGTAAAATGGTTTTCAAAGGCAAGTATGCTGCAGGATATAAAGGGGAAATAGAAAACAGGTTTAAAAAATCTAAAGGATGGTTGTACAGTGATTTAAACAGACTATTTCTTTTGGTTTTGCAGTAGTATTATTGACTCCACGGAGTATAGCCAGCCTCCAGGCTTCAGTGGCAGTTCTCAGGTAAGGTAATATATGTGTCTGTGCACAGGGGGCTGAGAGCGAACGTGGAGGTTAGGCACAAATGTCAGAGCTTAGGCACAGATCTGCAGGGTACTGGTAAACTCAACTCTTGCGAAGGCTTTTAACTGGTTATATGGGCAAACTGAAGCCAAGACTACAGCTGGAGGAATGACTGTGCATGATTATGTCTACACTGATGCCATCAAAGAAATCTGTTGTAATATATTTAGACATCCAACTTTATTCCCAAAGCTGGAAGAGAGGATTTTTTGAACTTCAAAAAAAGAAACACTTATTCTCCAAATATACTCATTTTGTAGTTTGTGCTCACTAGTGCTTTACAAACTATTATAAATTCACATAGAAGGTAAAAAGTTGTATATACAGTGAAGCTGTCTGGCAGGCAGCCTCCAAACCAACTCATTGCAGAGCCTACCAAATACCAAACAGCACTGCTGTAGTTTTGAAGCTCAGAGTGGTTTGTCTCAGCTGGGAAGATGTCACTGATATACAGCTCAGTTTCAAAGAAGTTAAACAGTTTTGATTTGGACATGTGGACTGTTGGTTATGTGCCAGCTGGTGCTTTTGGTGCTCTCTGGTGGTGGTGGACCATCCATGGCACACAGCAGTATCAAATCAGTAAATTTAAAGGCAGTCAAAAGGGTAAATTAACATGTAGAAGTGTTTTTGGGTCTTATTTGATGGAGTAGTTGATGTAAAGAAATAAACACCTGAATTTTGGGCTGATATGCATATATGTGTGCATGTAGGTTTTGGTGTTTGCAGCTGTGTAACTAATTGGTAATTAGAAAATTCCATCTCCTAGTCTGTGGGGAAAGTGCTTGTTCCTGCTGCTGCGGTCTTGGGAGGTTTTTGCTTGAACAAAGAACTACCTAACTTCAGAGGGCAGGTAAAATGCAGGTGGAGATTTTATGTTCAGGACTCTGATATGGTACAGTGTGTTTGTTTTCCAGTGACACTACTTGTCTTGGTACCTTTCCATTTCAAAGACAAAATTAATAACGTAGCTATGCTGCTGGTAGGCACACAAAACAATCAACCTAGACTTTCTAGTCATTCTGTATGACAGCCTTATTTATGTGAGAATAATCTTTTGTCTTCAAATTCAACTTTTTGTCCTCAAGAGTGCAAGATTTGCACTCTAGTACAAATTTTTTAATTTAATATGTGTTTGGATAAGGAGTTGAAAGAACTCTTAAATTTAAACATGTCATTCAAGGGTAGTCTATTTTCAGAAAGACTTTATCATAAGAATAGTTCTAAGAATACAAATTCAATTGTCCTTTTTTCTAATTGTCAGTCATGGCAGCAAAAATCATAGATTGGACACTAATGGCTATACTTGGATGGACAGCGTAGCTTACCTTGTCAATAGCTTTGTGTATTGCTCACAAACTTGTTCTTAGGAAAGAATTTATATCCTGCAATGCTGCAGGACAGTTTTCTTCCAGAAGCAGACCTTCCAAAGTAAATAGTGGGCAAGTCGCATAGGCTTGGGCAATTCTGCACGTAGTATTTGGGGCAGTACCTTTCTTTGCTAGAAATAAAGAGTTTGTGTGTAGCTATGAAGCTTTTCCACAGTTGTTGTTGAACTCTTTAGAACATCTGATAAAGTTCAGACAGTAAAATCAATCTTGATAACAGAGCAGTCTGAACTAATGTCCTCAACTAGGACAACCATAGTCATTTTAGCAGTTGAATAAAAATTGCTTGGATATATTTTCTCTCTTTTACCTTACTTTTTCTCTTCCTGTTTCCCAGTGTTTAACAAGTAGCCAGGGAGCAGGAGCCGTAGAAACTGAATGTGTGTTTTGATAAAACATTAGCAGTTTAAAATGCTTAGCTTTGGAGAATATGATGACAATGGGCTATTGCAGACTGATTCCCAGCACAGCTGGATTGCCATGTGCCAGCTTGAGACAGGGGGTATCTTTCTCTGGAGACACAGCAGGTAATCACACAGCAGGCAAATACGTACCAGGATTGATTCCATCTTGATGTGGGTAGGGCTTATCTGCGGATCAGACTCAAGCTTGTGTTATGTTGCTCATCATGTTGCAGGTGGCTTGTCTTGAGACTGAGGTGACTGCAAGGGATGCTCGAAGTTGTCTTGAACCCTAATCAGTCCTGATGTGATGAGAAATGCTGGACCCTTTGTAGGCTGGTGCACAAAATTAATAGGAAGATGCTATAAAAGTGTTCATTTAAGCATTTCTTAAAGCAGTGAAATTTTAGAAAATTGTGGTTAAAAGGTGTTGATGTAGGAGTCCAGCGTTCTAGTTATATGTTGAAATTGGAATTGTTTTTGAGATGAAGCAAGCTGCATAGACCATAGGTGCTGTCAATGTGCAAGTGTAAGTCATGATGTCAGTGTATAGCCAAGGGCCTCACGCAGGAAGCGGCATCTGCAGGTTTCATTGCTTGGGGTTTTTTTCCCCTGAAATGTTAGATACTGTTTGTAAAGGTGTAAGCAGAATTTGAGAGGGCTGTAAGCTTAGTTTGTTCTTTGTTGTTTGTTCTTGTACAAGAAGTACTCTGTTTTCTGGTTTGCCTGTAGTTTTAATCCTTTGCTTCTACCTCTCACTGCTGGAGTAGGTTGGAAAATGGCTTTACAGATGAGTTTCATGGACTTATTTTCAATTAGCCTTTGAACTTCATGGTGTCTTCTGCTTCTATCCTTATTTGCTTAGCTTTATGGAGAGTTACTGAGTTGCTTCAAAAGAATTCAGTAACTATTTAAAATAAACACCTCTTTTTAATGAGCTGTCTGATAGGGATCTAGGAAGTATTTGTTGTACAGTCTGATTTATGAAGCCGAAAGCCTGGTATCTTTGGCCTCTGATGTCTAATTGTGTAAATGCAAGATGTGACTCCCCAAGCGTTGCTGCTGTGTCTTGTATGTAAGGCCAGAATCAGTAAATTTGTAGAAGTTCAAGAAACAAGAACTGTCTAAAAGCAGCTTTTCTTGTTTGTCAAGTTAAAGGGTGCCACATAGGACCATAAGAATAACTGTTGATATGGCAAGATCTTAATTTATCGTCATTTTACACTTCTAACCCTTCACATATAATGTATAAATTGCTTA
This sequence comes from Psittacula echo, assembly GCF_963264785.1. Classification (NCBI taxonomy): domain Eukaryota; kingdom Metazoa; phylum Chordata; class Aves; order Psittaciformes; family Psittacidae; genus Psittacula; species Psittacula echo. The sequence continues at coordinate 23,888,083 of NC_137740.1, forward strand.
TAATATATTAAAATCTATTGAAATAAAACTTAGGCCTGGCTTTACCTTTCTGAAGTGTTCTCTCTCCTCCATTCAGACCAAAAAGCAGCCATGGTATAACAGCACGCTAGCCTCACGACGCAAACGTCTCACAGCTCATTTTGAGGACCTAGAGCAGTGCTATTTTTCCACCAGGATGACACGTGTCTCAGGTGAGTTCCTCTTGCATGTGTTCAACTTCTGACATCAGTTACCTCTTATAGTACCCAGTCCTCAGAAAAGACTTGCTTTTGAAAGAGCAGCTTTCTCTTCTTGTATGCATGGAAATGTTGCAATGCATGTTTATGTATTACTCAAATCATCCAGTCTTGCTTTTCTTAACTGGTCTTTGAAGTTGCTAAATTTAGAAAATTTAATCCTGTCACTTTAGAGGGACACATGTTTTGCTTTGATATCCTGTACTGTGAAGGGCATAACACAAAATAAGCTGTCTCATTGATGCTCATTCTGAGGATGCAAATGTTTGAAAGCAGTGGTTGGGTTGTCTTTCTGTTGTGGTGTAAACACAGGAGTTAAAAAACATTGCTATTGAAATACTACAGAGGTATGAACATAAATTGGTACATTCTCCTGTATTTAGCATGCAATAGGACACTTGACGGTTGTTCTCTATGTTGTCTAGATTGAGTCTTGGTTAACAAATGACTTGGAATATAAAAGCTGAGTGTGCAGTAGCATTGTGGTCCCATGAGGCACACCTTAGATTTAAGGCTTGTTTTGTGGAATTGGAAGCTGTTTTCACAATTGCCTAGATTGTCTCATTCATAATTGAGTAACAGTGTGACAGCAGCTAGAGTCATTAGTGGATGGATGGTTGGTTCTTAATTACATGGCAAGATATTCTTAGGAAACAACTGGGTCAAATTAATATGTCTCTTGAGGGTGAGGAGGGTTGCTCTGGGGCCCGTTTGGGGAAGAAATGAGCTTTGGGGAAAAAAGCTTCAGGCAAAGGGCTGTGACAGGCAGGATATTTGCAGCATGGAGTTCCAGCCAATGTGGAGAGCAAGGAGCAGAGAGCAGCCAGCCCTCAGTGGGTGGAAGAAACCCAGTAGGGACAAGAGGGAACCAGGCGGATGTTGCTGCAGTAGAATATCTGTGCTTCTAGCCTTGCAAGCCAAGGACCAACCTTCCAGGACACATAGAACAGTGAGAGAGCTAGGGTAGAATCCCCTGATTATTTTTTTTTTTCTATATAAATTTAGCTTGTTTTATTCACTTTAAAATAAATAATTAAAAGTGAGCCTTGAGGTTTTTTTCATGTGAGTCTTGTTTGGTTTGGTTTTGGTTTTGGTTTTTTTAGATTTGTGTGGGTTTTGGTGGTTGTTTTGTTTTGGGTGTTTGTTTTTTTTTTTTGCTTTTAGATATGTCTGCATCTACTGCTTCAGAGCAGTGACTGGCTCAGTTCTCATCATGCACATCAAAATGATTTTAAGAAGGAATGCAGCATGTTGGGAGGGTGCTGCAGTAGCTGCAAGATTGGAGAAGCTGGTTGGATGTGACCAGCCAGTTTCCTATGAAGTGCCAGCAAATGCTTTATAGAATACAGTACTTTATACTGAGATGTTTTCATGCTGTGCTATTTTGGTGATGCATAGTTGTTTATGTTAAAATAATACTTATTGAGCAAGGATAACAAATGGGGTTCTTCCCAGCATTCCCTTGTAAAAGACATCTATCTTCATAATTGGAACTATAAATATGAATGCAGTGAAACTTTTTTTATGTATTCATATGTGTCAGCTGCACCAAAAGCAGAAGGTTTTCAAATGCAGGTTGTTTCCTGAATCAGGGATAACCCGTGATACTTGATTAAGCTTCCTTCTCTTAAGTCATTCCTGCTTTTTGACACATTTTAAATTTAATTTAAATAGGATTTGATGTTGATTTAAAGCTTTTCACATGAAGTTCCTATGACTGTTCTAGTAGGGAATGAAGACAAAATATAACTCTTAATTATGAAATGGCCTTGCACTTTGACAGGAAAATGTCTTGAGAAATAACATTGTTTTCCAGGCACAGATACAGAATAAATAATAGGAGGACTGTGTGCTTGATCCCTAAATGGGGAAATGAAAGAGTAGCACTTACTTGTTTCTATCATAGTGTTGAAAGAGAAAACTGTCTTTGAAAAAACACTGAGTGATGTGCTTTTTTTTTTTTTTGAGCTGTTTCCTGTAGTGGTCAGGTGCTGATGATTCTCATTTTCAGTAGCACTTTGTTCATTTTGCCCCTTTTGATACATCTGACAAAGGTAACATGTTTTTACCCTTAAACATGCTAATTACTAGCCTTCACTGTTCCTTTGTATGATCAAACATTAAGTAGCATAAAAGGGACACTTCAGAATGTCTTACAAGTGTAGAGACACGTAATTTGTCATGGCAAGGAATTACTAGGGTGCAAAAAGTGATTATTCTGTTTTTCCACAAGAAGTCACAGATCTATTTTGCCTTTATAGATCAACTTCTTCCTTTTTTTCACCTCAGTATTTCCAAAACTTTCTGATAGGGGAACTTTTGTCATTTCCTTATGCTGCTAATGAGAAAGTGGATTAACAATAACTTAACTGGTGGGTGGAATTTTATCTCAGCTGTGTGATTTGTATGTGTGGTTTCTATGCTGCTGCAGTGGATAGGGTAGTTTAAGAGGAGATGAGGTGTGCACTACCTGTAACCAAGGTGCTTTGTGTTAGTGCTAGGAGAACAGCAATAACTGTAGTTTTCCTTATATTTCACTGGTGCAAAAAAGATGAAGTGAGGGTGGGAGCATTAGAAGAGGACAGGGGAAAATTGCTGAAAATTCTGGGGGTTATTACAAAGCCTGAAGGCTCTACCCAATGCTTGACTGCAGATCTATGATCTTAGTGAGGTCTCTGACTTGCCCATGTGGCGTCAGTATAATAATTTTAAAATGGTTTAAATAAACCATTAAACGCAAATTCTGTTTATACCAAGAAAAGTTGGGACTTCTGAGGAAAACAGGGAATGACTTTATCTACACTGCAATTTAGTTTTAACTTTTGTAGTAAACTGTTCAGTTTCCCACAGAATATTTATCATCACTATTCAAGCTGGCTCAGTTTCACTTTGTCTGTTGAAGGTCATAATTTTCACAAAACTTATAGTACAGAGAGTCTTCTAGTTTCATGCTTGTCTTCCTTCTCCAGACCAGAAACAACTCCCTTAGCTCTGTTGCTTTTGGTGTAACAAGAGAAATGTGTTTTATTACAAGTATTTTGAATGTAACTGACATCAAATGTAGGCATATTGTAACAGAAGTATAGGGAAAGGAATATGTTTTCACCTCCATAAAAAAATTAGACATGTTTTATATACACATAGACAGTGTATTTTGATATGCATAAAAAATTTTTTTCTGTTAATAGCTATGTGGCTCATGGGCTCTGAATTTGAGTAAAATAAATGAGCTTACCAGGAAAGTTGCATTTTTAATCTCTAGGCGGATTCTCAGCACGGTAAGTTCACCCACCATTGCAGTAGAAACACTTTAGTTTGTGCGCTGAAAAATCATGCTGCCTTCAGGGAATGCTAGAGGTGAGAGCAAGCCTGGTTTTGACTGCAGACAGCAAGCAGAGATAGTGTCATGTGAAGACTACATCTTGATTTATTTCTTTTTTGTTTTGTTTGCTGATGAGTTTATCTTCTTTGTTTCTGTCCTCCTGGATGCTGCTGCTTGTCCCTAGATGACAGCAGAACCACAAGCCAGCTGGATGAGTTTCAGGAGTGTCTCTCCAAGTTCACGCGCTACAACTCTGTCCGACCTCTGGCAACACTGTCATATGCAAGTGACCTCTACAATGGTTCTAGCATAGTATCCAGGTAAGATACAGTGTGGCTCTGATGGTGTGTCTGATGCTGATACAGGCTGCGCTGAGGCTTAGTAACCTGTATTCAACAAGTTATGGTTTGTACATACATAACACTTTGTTTCCCAAAAGCAGTTTTGCAAATTTGTGATCAACTTTGATCTGTGAAGGCACTCAAGCACAGTAGTAGTGCCATTTATTCCCATTGGTGCTGATCAAGGCTAAATTCAGAACCTCTGAGGTGCCATTGAGTATCTCCAGCTGTTGTAATAAAGCACAAAGTGTGTTGTATGTGCAGTCCTCTGTATGTTAGTATAGTTGTGTTGTGATGCAGTTCTAGCATTTTAGGAAATGTCCGTCTTGCTTGGTGTTGGTAGTTTTAAGATTCTGTAGTATTTTTAAATGTTGTTGGTAGATCCAATTGTAATGGCAAATACTAAAAAACTCAGCAGTTTTTAATGCTACTCTCAGACTTCTGAGCATTAGAAACTGTTTACAGTGCTAAATACTAGTGGGGGGTGATAGTGGTAGAGCCAGCTTGACAGCTCAGTTCTTGCCAGCAACAGCTATGTATCCCCCTGCCATGCGGGGTGGTCATGTCCTGTGTGCTGCTGCTGAAGCTCATCTGAGCTTCCTGTGGACCAGTTTAGACACTTAATGGGTGAAATGCTATTTACTGTCTTGCAACAGGATTAGTTTCTTCTTGTTTGGCTCCATGAACCAGGTCCCTTAGAGATCAGGCTTAAGAGAGCACATGAGACCTGCCAACAACCCTAACCTTAAACTGGTTTCAGCAGCTGTGGAAACATACCCTGGGGCACTTAATTAGTCTGTGGTAGCTTGTTTGGAGGTGGTTGTGGTGGAAAAAATGATGCAATATGTTAACTGGTAAATCTTTTCAGCATGGCATATGCGCAGGCTCTGTTAGCTTCTTACAGGCATGTTTCACAAATTTAAATGTATTCATAGCAACCTTCTGAGGGAGAGAAGTAGTGTCATCTCTATCCTATATGTGTATCCAAGGGGAGCAGGAGATCCAAAGTGAGCATGCTTCATGTCTTTAAAGAAACATTACAGTGACACAATGAATTGAACTTGGGTTTTGAATCTTGATCTAATGCCTTACGAAGGGACCATTCAGACAGTGACAGAACAGCTTGAATATTTGTTGACATACCCTGAGAAATTTGCACTATGTGAAGAAATGGAGGCATGTGTAGCACAGAATACATACTTTTAAAACCACATTGATTGCTTAACTACTGCAATACGTAGCAAGAATGTATAATGTCTGACTTAGCCACAGAGGTCAGAACACAATAATCACTGATCTGACGTATATTTAACCTGCTCTGATTGGGTTCACGCTAGCTGCAATGAAATGCAGATGGGAATCTCAGTGCAACGTAGACAAACTTCCTCAGCTACCAACTTCAGCACAGGTTGGATTTTGCTCTTTTGCCCTTTTTCTTCTCCTTGACATTCTGCAAAAGCAGCATTTTTTTGGTATTTGGTTAGAAAATGCTGGAAGGGCAGTAAATCTCACTCCTGTTTTGAAGGCAGCATAATTCTTGGGTGAAATATATGTTTGAGAGGTATGTGTGTTACTGTTCTTAAAGTGAAGATAGTAGGGCCTCCATCCGAGCCAGTGCTAGAATCTGTAGTTAAATGCATTTAACTGAAAGATAATCTGGCTTCCCACTAAATGTTCTCCCCTGCTCGTGCTTTTTATTTATTAAAGCATTTAAGAAATTTTTAGGGGTTTTAATATGTAGGCTGAATAAGACTGTTCACATCTGAGCATGTCCTTTCTGCTGCTCCTGTTAGCTTCTGGCTATCCAAATGGTTCCCTTGAAGTCTGAATTTTTTAATGAAGAGTTTACGTACATTGTGTTGGCTAGCATACTTCTCTGTTCACCACTGTTCCTTATCCAAATTAATAAGCTCAAGTTCAGAAGGAAATTCCGTGAAGCTAAATGAGGTGTGTGTCTTGGTGATGGCATCTTAAGATAATAAAAGAGCAGCTTTAAGTACCCATTGGTGGGCCAAAATAATTACTGGGGTGCTTTAAAAGGTTTATTTTCATTTTTTAAAGGCTGTGAGAAGTTTTATTGATTACTTGGTCCACTGCACTGATTTCTGAAGTTGTTCCTAGACATGCTGTAGGAAATACTGGTGAAATGACAAAAAGTAAGTCTTGCTGTTTAGCTGTTGCTGTTGAGACAAACTGCTTTTAAATGCAAAGCAAAATGTAAAGTTAAGTAAGGAATCCTCATATTTTTTTTGAAAGTATTTTAAAGGGTTTTTTTAAGTATACCGAAGAATAAAAGTAGAATTGGCAGGAAGTTAGACTTCCTTGTACTTATTTTTTGTTGAAAAACCAAAACAACAACAAAAAAAACCAAAACCAAACAAACTAAACCCACAAAAAACAAACAACAAAACCAAAAAAACCAACAAAAAAACCCAACCAACCCTGCTGTTACAAATGGACCAAATACAAGACTATTTGGTTTGCCTTCCTTTTACCCTACATGGAGCTCACATACTGGACTCCAAAAGATCTGCTGGCTTAAATAAAGCTAGTGCATCTTAAAAACCTATTCATGTTTGTAAAGGAAGATGATGGAGATACGTTCCTTATCTTCAAAACCTTGAAGTTTATTTAAAAAGGAAATAAAACTGGGTTTATGGGAACAGGATGGAGTGTAATTAAAGACTGTGTATAAGCAGGCCAGAGAACCTGAAACTGAGCAGCAGCACTGCTCTCCTAAGTGCCTTGCCACAAGTGTATTTATGAACGTCTGGACTTGACCACAAACAATACTATGCATGCTATGTTACTATAAAAACTCTAATAGAATTCTTGGGAAACCTTCAGTTGCCCTTTGGGAGGAAGGGAGGATAAGCCCATGCCCTGCTCCGCAGTTCCCGGTTTCCCCAGCCTGGCAGGGGCTCGCCTTGCTGGGCTGGCGGCGCTGTGGCGGCCGTATAAAGTCCGCGCGATGGCAGCCGTCGGCTGCGGTGCCGGCAGCGGAGGGCTGCGGGCGGGGATCGGGGACCGATGTGAGGCCGGTGCCCAGAGATTTTGCGATCCCAAGGATTGCGATCCCAAAGATTTTGCCCAAAGATTGTGCGATTTCTATCGCGGGTTTATGGGCTTACATGGAAAGGTGCAAGCATCATGGTCGTAAGCCCAGTGAGGGAGATCTTCCCTACCTTGCTTAGAAATGTGCTCACAAGCAGAACTTGGACCCCTCAGTACTTTATTTCTTCCCAGATTTGCTTTGAGAAAAAGATTAACAGAGAAGGATGCTCAGTGAAAACATGTTCAAGGCTTTGCAAATTGCAGATTGCTCAGTTTTGCTTTAGCATTGGGGGACTTTCAGCACATCTGTGATATGAATGAACATGTAACTCAGTATACTAGATGCTGGGAGTTATACACTCAGTTCTCTTAAGTATAAAGTATTTACATGGTTTTCACAAGTATATTAAGGTTTGGGGTTTTTTTGTTGTTCTTTTTGTCTTTTTTTTTTTTTTTTTTTTTAGAATTGGCCAAGGAAAAAATTTTCCATTTATTATCCTCCCCTCAGGGCAGTTGTCAGAGCTTAACTTCTCTCTGCTTGCTGTGGTAGTAAATGTAAAAGCTTTCTTTTAAAGATGAGTCTGTAAACTGCAGTGTTAGCATTACAATGATTTATGTAGAAAATTGCTTTTGCACTGTCAGAGGCCTTTGGAGAATGTGTCAGTCTCTCATCTTAAAAGAACAGAAAAATACAAGAAACAGGCTACAGCAAGATGTCTGTCTGAAACCCTGTTATAGGAAAGCTGGTTCTCCTGCTAAGTGGTTCCCAGATCTGGTGGAAACATGGGTGGGTATATCTTTCTCTGTTTGTTTGCCCTGATGCTTGAAGGCAGTTGGTGTGGTGTTTTGTCATCTGCTCGGACTTCAGATTCTTCTAAGCTAGCTTATCATTTCTCTGAAAGGTCTCAGAATCACATCCAAAGGGTTTTGGGTAGCTAACTATCCAAAAAGATAGCTATTTAAAGGTGTAGTGATTACAGAGAGGGAAAGAAACAACTTGGGGTTTGACTGTTGAAACCTTACTCAAATCATCTGTTGAATCCTAAGATAGTTAAAAAACTGGATCATACCTTTTGAAGGGTCCATTATTTCTCTCCCCCATATTGCTTGCTTGTACTCCGTTGCCTCTAAGTAATGAGCAAGATATGTAGAGGTTTCTCTTAACATTCAAACAGTACAATTAAGTCAGTTTCAAGGCTGTATTTTTGTGTTGACCTTTCAGTAACATGACCTGACACCCTTTCTTCAAAGAGCTTAAAAGGGAAACTATCCATTAGGAGTACGTGTTTCATGTATTTATTTAGATGTTCTATCTTATTTTTAATGCCTTGGGCTAGCTAGGGTTAGATGAGCCATTTTATTAAGTTTGTGACCAGCAATGCTTCTGTCTTGGTGGTAAAGAGAAATGAAAGAAATGTAAGTGGGTTTATCCTTCATAGGATTGTTTCACACTGTTCCTTGAAGATGAGAAATGAGAAGGGCTGAATTTTTCTTATAGCCTATTAAATAAATCATTTTGTAAATGGACTTTTATTTACAAGTGGCAGCTCAAAAATGTGGATGGATCTGCCTTATTTAGACTGTTCCCACAACTGGAAGAAAAAGAGAAATGCTTGGATAAAGAGACTTGAACTGCAGAGTAGCTAAGGAAGCTTGAAATATAATACTCTGAACCTACTTGAAGTTTGTGTTTTCTCATGTGGTTCTTGCCTTATTTTGTCTAATGTTTGATCCATAGACCAGAAGCTGGCTGGGGCTGAAATAAGGTTTTACTTAATGACAGCAAAGTACAGAGCCTTTCCCTTACTTTCTCTTCTTTTTCTCTGTGGTGCAGAACCCATACATTTCCTAGTACATAATTGTGGTCTAGATCCCCTTGAGCAGAAGCTAAATGTGACTGGTACCCAGCAGAAGGGTCATACAAATGTCATTTCAGAGACAATCTAAACTCTGTAACGTAGCCCTCAGATGGGCTGCTAGTACCAAAAGAAACTCTGAAACCAGACAAGAGCGTATCTGCTCGTATCTCTAGTCTTCACCTGGAAAGTAAGCCTGGTGAGTGCAGTGACACTGCAGAGAGAGGCATGTGTTCTTCCGTCAATATAAGCTTTCGCTTTTAGGGATCAAACTTAAATAGCTCAAAATTGATAAGTTGATGAATGGAACTTGCATGGCCACCAGTGGAATGCTGGGTTTTAATTTTGGTTATTTTCCTAATAACTTGAGACTATATGGTAGTAGGGAGCTGTTTTTAATACTTCAAACCTGTCTCCATTTGCAGACAATTAGATGTGGTTTGGGGTTTTTTGGGGTTTGTTTTTTTTTTTTTCATTTTTATTTAAACTTTGTACATTTTTATGAATGGTCTGTTTAAAGTATTGAACAGTGTTTTGATGAATTTGGGAATCAACTTTTAACCTAAATGTATTAAACAAACATTTCTTTTTGTGGGTTTTTAATATGTTGAGGAAACTTTGTGCAGTTTACATAAGCAAATTTCATTTCTTGGTAAATGTCATGCAGTGGTCACTAGCTACAGCATGGAGCAGTCCAGCATTGGAGTAGGCTTCCCAAAGAGGTTGTGCAAGCTTCTTCATCCTCAGCGGTATTCAAGAGTTGGCTGGAGAAAGCCCTGAGCAATGTAGTCTGACCAAAGAGCTGCTCCCTCTGAGCAGGATATTGGACTAGAGACCTCCAAGTCTTGGGAACTGTACTGTTGAGATAGTTACATGATCAGCTTGTTAGAAACTTGAGGTTCTGTTCTCTACTTTCTGCCAAGTGTCTTCATCTGGCCTTAGGTTTTAAGGAGAAGCAATGTCCTTATGTGGCTTTGCCACATACAGTGCAAAGTGAAATTCACTTCTAATGAACTTCTAAGATCCCCCACTTACAATTCAAACAAGATTGTATTAATTAGAATAGGAATTTATTAATAAAACCAAGAGAAGCTTTGTGAAAGTGCAGGACTTTAAAATGAATGCTGTAGTGTTAGCAATGTCCTCTGAGATTAATATTTAGGGTAAGATGCATCATTGCATCCACTCCTTGACTGATCAGGACAAAAATCTTTTCTATGAGGCTGCAGGTAGCTGCCGTCCTGATGCTCATGTAATAATGGTTATCATCAGGTAATAGTGCTGTGTCTTGGCCTCAGGAATTGGACTTGCAAGACATGAAGGCTGTGGTTTCACAGCATTTTACATGCAGAGCTTCCATGCTGACAGTGTTGGTAAAAGGCAAAGACAGATTTCCCTTAACTCCTCCCCACCTCTTCTGCCCCACCCCCAGTTTTATAGCTTTCTTTCAATGTTGAGTGTTGATACAGTGAATTCCTGTGTCTGCTTGAAGAAGCAAACCTAATATTGATAGAACATGAATCTCTGGAGCTTATTACAATCTTCTTTCCACTCTTTAGCCGTGTTTGTTGGAGATGCCTGAATTCGCTAGGAGGTCATTATCTGCAAAGCACTAGCATGCCTTTAGATATTTTTGGTTTTTTCCTTCCTTGCTATCTAGAGCTAATGGTTATTAATATTGTCTGTATTACTAAGTATGGACTCCAAGATGTTTGGGATTTATATGCTGCATAGGTGTTTTGTAGAATAAGTTATGAAGTGACATTTTCTTACAGGATTATATACAAGTGTGTATACATTTGTGCAAATGAAGGTGGAAATCAGATTAAGTTTCTCTGTATGAGACTGTGTGAAATTAAGAGTATTCGTAAGTACCTTTATTTTTTCTAAAGAGTAGTTTAGGGGTAGCATATGGAGTATTGACCAGAAAAGATTAAAAATGCCATCAAAACGATCTCCTGAAACGCATTTGGCAGTTGGATAAAAAATGTGTCAAATGGTGTTTTAACCTCATTCCGTCATTGCCAGGCAGCAGGACTGTCAGAGGTAGTTGCCCCAGGCTGTTCTTTGCTCCTCAAGACACGTCATCTGTGACATAGACACGTAGACAGTATTTATGAAAGTTGCAATGATTTGCAGTGTCTTTTGAATTGTCTAAAGATATTACTGTCCCCATCTGTCCCTCCCAGTGCTCTGCTGTGGGGTGTCTGCCAGAAGAGCCAGTGGCAGTGTCTGGCAAATTTGGAGGCTTGGGTTAATAAGGCAGCAGGTTGTGTACTGGGACACGGTGCTGGGTGGTGGTTTGTTCTGAGAAACGGGACCTCTGGCAACATGGTCATCTGGAGACAAATATCTTCAGCTGCTACAGCTAAATCATGTCAGAATCATGAATTGGAGCCTATGAATAGACTGTATTGTTTACAGTCCCAATATTGATGGAGATTTCCTGTGCTGAGCTCTTTCATGTGTACTTGTTCCCTTCTCTCTGTGGCTCTGTCAGCAGCTTCTGTGTTCAATTTTGAAGAAACAAAATCCTTGTTGGTGTAATAATAATGTGGAGGCTTGAAAACAAGCTTGCAAGCTTTTGAATGGCCTTATATTTAGAAGGCACTTCAGTATCTGTCACAACTGAGTTCCTGCCTATTTAATGGCATAATCCTGGTAAGATGGTACCACTGTGCAGACAACCTTGCAACTGAGTGTGAAGCAGTATTTGATCTCTCAAACCTGCTCCTTATACAGCTTGGGCAGAGGCTGCTGTGTTTCTTCCTGGCAATGTTTCCCAAGCTTGAATGCAGAAAGAAAGCAGCTGAGTATGTTTTGAGACTTAAAACATTTTCCACTGTAGCATTTTGTAATGTTGAGGCTGTGCTCCTGTTACTGTCAGAGCTGTTGTAACCTACTGCGTATCAGTGCAGCTGAGCAAAATGGCAGATCCTGGTTTAAAAATGTAGATAGGTTACCCAAAGTATTGTAGAGGGCAGGCTGATAAATTGGCTTGAATTTTAAATAGTGTAATAAGAAACATTCTGCATTTAACTGCTGGCATTTTTAGTTAATGTTTCCATACTCTAGCTTATTTTAAATAGTGTTTGTGGAAAAACTGAATCTAATCCTCATTAACTTGCGTGGTAGTTGTTTGCAGCAGCTTTGGCTCATTGTACTTCTGTGTATCTGGCATATAAACCCTGGGATTGCCATCATCTTTTCAGCATGCAGAAGAGCATCGCCTAGCAGTGAAGTGGCTTTTTATCAATATGCTTTATGTTCAGTTGCTTGCAAAATTCAGTAGTTCCCTATAGGTTTTCTCATCATTAGTGCTAATTAAACCAGGTTCCCCTGAATACAGGTATTGAAAAAAAACTTATACAGTAGAACAGGACGTCTCTAGCCTATAGTCTTACAGATAAAGCTAGAAGTCTGCTATGGCTTCCTAGGAGATTTTGGGTTGTAGTTAGAGAAGAATAGGTTCAGAGTCACTTTCATTTGCTTCCCTCAAAGTAGAGAGGATCCTGGCTCTGGAAGTTGAGCTATTGCAGGTAGCACAATTAATCTCATAGTGTAGTATATTCTCTCATTGGATTTAAAAAAAGACTGACTCTGTTTTATCTAGCAATGACAAAGCATGAAAGTAGCTCTGTTGGGTTTGATTTCAGAGCTGTGAGATGGATCTAAGCCCACCAAACCTCCTACATTCAGATTTAATATTCTCCTTTAAACAAGCTCTTTATGGAACAGGAGTATTGCTAAGCGGTCTGTTGGAACTGATGGCATTTCATTACACTTAAAAGGATTTTTGTAAGCATGAAGTGCACCTAGAACTAGGTCTAATGACATTACTTTGTCAACGTGGTACCTTTTTTATGCCTTTCTTTGAACAGAACAAAATAGAACTCCAGGCTACTGGGGCTGCAAGAAGGCTGCTGAAAGTGTGACTGCAGCATGACTGGTGCAATAATGTTTTCCTAAAGCAGCCCAGAGCTAAGGACTGTCCTCTGTGCAGTGCAGGCTTCAATGGACTGCTACAGTGCCCTTCCCTGCCTGTGTCCCAGCTGCGAAAGGGCTGAAGATAATCAACATGCAGAGCTGACTTTCTAGTGTCTTGTCTTTATGCTTCAAATAGAGGTTTGCTTAGGGGGAGCATATTCCCATCAAAAATTCGAAGCCTGGAGGAGGTGTGGTAGCAGGGGAGGGTACCATGCATTCAACAGCAGCTGGTGCTGCTGAGTGTGGAGCTGGAATAGCCAAAACAACTCCAAGGAATGGGATCAAACTGAAATAACTTGGGGTCCTCTGTCTCACAGTTTTCATTAGACTTCCATTAGACTTGAATCTGATATATTGAGGGGCCATAATTATAGTGGCCAAAGTAACTTTACCTTGATCAGAGGACAAATCTGGCAATTTTTCTGGTAATCTGGGGGTCACATTGAACCCAGATTAATATGGTTGTTAGGGATGAAGGTGTTCACTCTCTGGTAGAATGTACTTAAGGGGAGTTTTGTTTATACATTTTAATTTATACATATAGCAGTCTAGATAATTAAAGGGTTTTTCTTTAAGTGGTCCTTTTTGAGTAGAGATTGCTGTAACCCGCATGGGCTTATGGTATGCTGGTTTAGTTTATATTTTGGAAAACATTTTACAGCACCAGGGTTTGAAATGAGTAATAAATTCAACCAGTGCTGGTCTGTCCTTGTCCTTGTGGCACAGGTTAAGGACTTTGAAATAGCAGCAGTGACTTTCATTTAGGTGATGCTCTGGTGTAAAGATTAACTAATGCAACTGTTACTTTATTAAAAAAAGAACACAAAAAAAACCCACAAAAAAACCCAACCAAACAAACAAAAAACCCAAACAAAAAAAAACCCTCAAAGAAGACCCCAAACTTGTTCTGAAACTTCGTTTGTCTCTGTAGCCTTTGTTACTATATGTAACAACTTCTAGACTTTGAGCTGATAGAGCACAAAATCTGAGTGCTGTAATAGCAGCTTCGTATGCCTTGAGTATAGCTTTGTTTTTAAAAACTACAAATTAGTATGCTAGTGCATGCTTAGTGACACTAATTACTTTGCCTTAAAATACCAGTCTGCTGTAAAAACAGTCTCTCGGGTGTGTATTAACACCAATTTCTGTACTGACCCCAGGTGCTGAACAGCCTGCAGGGGTGGCCATGGTGTCAGATTGTAACCTAAATTTCTAATGTTTAAGTGCCTCAAGATGGGCATTGGGAATGGCTATAAGTCATGAGATTTGGGATTCTTAGAAGTGACAGGACATACTTCAGGAAGCAGGGAGTTGCAGTACAGAGTGAGAAAGACTTTAAGGAAATGTCTGTGAAGAGCAAAAGCTGCTGTTGTTGTCTCTCCTTCCTCTCACCAATTAAGTCCCCCAAAACAGAGAACAACGTATCCATGTTGCAATTAAATATGGGGCCACAGCAAGACAGGGGTCAGGGTTAGAGAAGCAGAAACAGCACCATATTAGGTAAAAGTAGAATTGAAAGTATGTCAGGGAGGAAAATACGTATATGTTTAGTCCCTTAAGAGGGACTGAGTCATCTACTTCATTGAAATGGCAACTCCTATGGTCACAGTTGTCATTACCAAGTCAGGGTTGAGGCATTTGTGATTATAGTAGCAATTATAGAGTGTGTATGGAAAGGGTAGAGGAGCAGTTGGTTGCAGACCTTTAATTGTAATTAGTGGTGCAGTTAGTTAATAAAGGCAAATGCAGTTAATTGCAACCACCTCCTTATCCTGATTTGGAAGAACAGATACAGCATGTACCCATTTTTCACAGAAGCTTGCTGGGCTAGATGCCCCTCCAGTCTAACCCTTAGAGTGCTTCAAACTGCAATGTCAAGTACAGTGTAAGATGTCTCAGGGGTTGGTTTGGAGGGCATCTGGCCCTGTGCTGTCCCTGCAGAAGACCACAGGGCATGCCAGCCTAGTCACTGCTTATGGTGTTGTCTTATTGAATCCCAATCAAATGATCCACAATCATTTCACTGGGCATACTAAAGGGTATATCAACACTTATTTTTGTCAATGTCTGGTATGGATCAGTTGTTCATGGATTATGGTTCTCATATTCACTCTGCCACCATTACATCTTGCAGGAATAAGTACTTGGAGTGTCTGTGTGGTTTTTTAAAGTGTAACTAAGAGTGAGGAAACTCTTGTCTGTCCCAAATCAATCTTGTGATGAGTGCTCCTAGTTCTAGTGTGAAGTGACTTACTGAACACCAGCAAGTGTCACCTTGTTCATAACCCTTACGCTAAGGCAGCTGCTTCATTACTTTAATCAATTTAGCTGCCCATCTGTATGTATTCACTAACTCCAGTATGTCCTCCTGGGATAGCGAACAACTGCATGCACCATCAGGATGCAGATGTAGCAAGGCTTTATACAGTGGCAGAACTGGTAAATGCTTGCTCTTTTCTCTTTCCCCACTGGTCTACCCTCAACACAAGCCAAGCTTCCAGACATGTTTCAGAAGCAATTTATTTTGTAATTCCGTTTGTTAACTTCGCAAAGCACTTGTAGCTCTAGGTTTTAGCGTTAAAATAAAGCAATTGATTTATAATCTCACAGATCAAGAATAAAGGTAATCAGCAGAGAAATCAGAATCCTTGAGAATGTGTTTACTTTCTAGCAGCTCTTAGTGGTATCTCCACAGAGCACTGGTCATTAACTTCTTGGGGGAAAAAAACCTCTCAGTGACTTGGGAATAGGAGATCTCTCTTCTGTTTTCCCTAGAACAAAATGATCAGTTCCTTTCAATTTTATTTTTATAAGTAAATTGTATTGCACATTTATAAATTCATTTTCAAATATTCAGGATATACTGTGTTCCCAAAAGATTCCTTATCAAAATTCAGCTAGTCTTTGGTCAGATATGTGGAGTTTAGAGGAGGACTGAGGTAGGTTTGTAAGTACATACAGCCAGCTGGTACTGCATCTGCCCTCTGGGATGCTGAAGACATTCATTGTCAGTCCCATTTTAAATCTACTTAAAAATAGTACTACAAAATCACATTGCTCTTTTTGTAGCAGGACACTAGAAACCATTGCACGCATATTTTGTGTTGCTTTGGTTCACTGGTGGCACTGTGCCTCTCCCCAGCTGGAGTGGATATTCTTGTCTAGCTCTCAACTCAATGGCCTTTTTCGACAAAAAAGGCTAAAGTATTTCCTATTACTTTATTGCATATTATTATTGTGCTTATGACTGTTTCACTTCAACTGTAGAAATGTATCACCTGCAAACCAGAATGTTGTTCTTAAGAGCTGGCCCTGTTGTGTCTTTTGGCAAAATAAAACTAAGTCTTCTTGTCAATTTACATCTAGATAAGCTTGTGTATAGGCAAGTGCTTATATTGACAGAAAAGATTTGGAGCAGTGGGTTACAGTAATACTGTTGAGATAGTTAAATGCAAACAAGCTTTCCTTAATACTAAACATATTTAGAAGACTTGTAGGAAAAAAAAACATGAAAATAAATGTTGCTATGGAGGTTGTCTGTTTGTCCTAATCGTGATCAGTCCATGGGGAAGCAGAGCTTTGCAAATATGAGGAATATTTTTATATGGTAAAGAATCCCCTGGATTAGCTACTTAGATTATTAATGTTTTAATTTGTGTATCTCCCACTGATTAGAAAATGAGAACACTTGTTGTGTCAGGACTGTACAGAGGTGATGGAAGCCAAGGTGCAAGTATGTGTTAAGCTTGCTGTGTTTTATTTGCCTGCCTTTCTCTCAGCCAGCAAACATCTGTACAGGTGGTGATTTGTTTTTGCATCTGTTTTTCTCTCTGCAGTGTCTTTGATGCTGTTCGAAGGTCACAGGACTGACTGTCAATTTCATTGGTTGATGCTTTTTATTAATTCTTTTAATGATGTGTTAACTTCTACAGACATACTGAAATACTCATTTGTTATGTCTACAGTGTGTCTCTATTAAAAAAGAAGAAAGAAACAAATCCACTAAAGCTAGAGAAGCAAACCCACCCTGGCTGAGAGAGGTTCTATTCTGTTCTAATAACTTGGCTTTTTACCAGACATTGTAATACATTATTTTTTTCCTTAGCAGAAGGCTAAGGGTATAAATTGAATTCAAGTAGATTAATCTCTGCCATCAGTTTAGTTGTGCTTTACCTGAATCCACAGGGCAGTGAGCAGAAGCAGAGAGAGTGGTTTAGTTAAGGTTGTGGTATAAGTAAATCTGTTGTATTGTTATACAGGCTTTCGATTATAAAATTCTTCCATAGAATAGGGTGAGCTAAGAAAAGACAGGTCTGAATGGTGCTTTGGTCATGTTTGTGTGAAAAGTGATTAGACTAGGGTAGATCTAGGGCAGAGGGGAGCAGTCTGGATGCTTAGATGACTTTTTTTCTTCCTCTCCTGTTTAAATAGATTGATAGTTGCTTGCTTTATTCCCCAGCTGAGAGCATGTTCCTTTTCTTTGCCTGTTGGAGTCCTGCGATTTCGCAGGTTTGACCCAACTAGCTCATTTTTCCTCTAGAAAGCAAGCAATTCTGAGTGGAACTGTCTCCTGCTACTACTTAGGAGTTTAGGTGCCTTAGTTAAAAGGCCAAGTTGCAGGCTGTTTCATTTAATTATTTTATACTGTCAGACTGCGTATCAACAATCCTTTCTTTCCATAGTTTAAAAATAACTTGATGATATCTTCTTTACAAGGACTTGAAAATTCTGCTGGCATTTAAATTTAGCTTAATTTGAAAGTGCCTTTGACTTCTCAGCTGTGTTAAGGGGTAGAAAACTCTAGTTGCTGTAGTTGTGGGGCAGCCTAAAGAGCCCCCTCTCATCTTGTAATTGGTGTAATGCTTTCTAATTGTAGAAAGGTACCTTAAATACCCCTGATCTTGGGATTTTTCAAGGTGTATAAGTTTTCTCTGCTGCCATTCAGAACTCATTGCCTAGGTCACAAATGCTCTGGCTTCTTGAGGTAGGGAGATCCCTTGTGATAGGGAGAACAGAAATTGAAATGAATTACTGAACGGAAGGATCTGAAAGAAGACCTTACAAAGATAGACGGATTGCTTAGCCAAGAGTCTTGAGGAGAGCTGGTTACTGATCATACGAACCCCCAAACCCTTTCTGGGGGAGTAGCAAGCTTGTCTTGGGGAGGCTGATCCTCCTGGAAGGAGGTAGGTATACGTGCACATTCACCCTGCCTTGCCTGCAATGACATGGGCTGCAGGCAGGCAGGAGCTCCTAGGGAAAACTGGTTTATTTTCCTGACTGCTGGATGTCTAATAGATTTCTTTCAAGCCCTTCCAAGCTGCAAAGGTAGCCATGACATTAGCTGTTTATAACCTGCTCTCTTTCTCTCAGATGTATTTCATGTACAACCTCAGGCTTTTCTCATTTGCAGCTTAACTTTGTTAGAAGGTGACTGCTTTTACTTTCAACTTCATTGATGTCTATTACAAACTTGCCCTGCAGTTCAAGAAAGAAGGCACCTCTGTTTCCATGAACAACCCAGAGTGGAAGTCATAGCGTGCATGGTTTTTACAGTACTGATTGTATATATTTCAACCCTCTGTTGTTACTCAGGGAATTTTGAAGGTTTTTTTCCCCCAAATACTGTTTTGTTCTGCATTAACACTTCAGAGTTCACTGAGCTGCTGTATATAGGAGCGAAAGGATGCAGCAACGTAACAGAAAAGAATGGGCAGTTATCCTATAGCATGTTGATCGTAGAACATACAGCTGAATGTTAAGTATGTTTCCAGGGTGAGCTGCCAGCTTTGACATGTGAGTACTGTGTAATGTAGATGGTATGGCTGAATAGGAAAACCTCTAGAGCATCTGAACAAAGATCCTGGCTGTGCAGGGAGAGTGTGCTACCACGAAAAGTCTGTTTCAGTGTCGTGGTTTAAGCCCCGGCTGTAAATTAGAACCACGCAGTCTACTTCCCCCCCACTCCCCAGAGGGATGGGGAGGAGAATCGAAAGAATGCAACTCCCACGGGTTGAGATAAAAACAGTCCAGTAACTAAGGTGTAACACAAATCACCACTGCTGCCACCAATAATAACAATGATAAGAGAAATAACAAGGGAAGAGAATACGATACCACCCGCCGGAAAAGAGAGCCCGACAGAAAAGAGGACGTGCCCTTCTGGGTAGCTCCCAGTTACATCCCCGGGCATGACGTGCTGTGGTATGGAATACCTCTTTGGCCAGTTTGGGTCAGGTGTCCTGTCCCCGCTTCCTCCCGGCCCCTCCTCCTCCCTGGCAGAGCATGAGACTCACAAAGTCCTTGGTCAGTCTAAACATCTGTGTTATCAGCTTTGTTCCCAGGCCAAAAGTCAAAAACACAGTGCTGCAACAGCTACTAAGAAGGAGAAAAACTGACTGCTGCTGCTGAACCCAGGACATTCAGTAAATGGAGATGTGGGTGTATTTGGAGGGATTAGAAAATGGTGCCTGAGAGCAAGAGTTCTATGCTGTTGGCCTGTGTGCCAGACCTGATCAGGGTGTTCTGAATGGGGTTATTTGCTGCAAATTGTGATTCTCAGCTCTGCTATACCGAAATGTTTAGGTGGTAAAATACGCTGCTGGTAAGTACATGCATTGTGTTACACAGTTCTCAACCTATGCTTTTGTTCCTCAGTATTGAGTTCGACCGAGACTGTGACTACTTTGCCATTGCTGGGGTGACAAAGAAGATTAAAGTCTATGAGTATGGTACAGTCATTCAGGATGCGGTGGATATTCACTACCCTGAGAATGAAATGACCTGTAATTCCAAAATCAGGTAGGCACTGACTTTGCATTTGAACTCAGAGGGCCTTTTCCACCTGCTTGTTTATGTGCAGTAAATGTTTTGCTTTCCTTATCCATTGTCAGAATGGGAGGGGAAGGGAGGAAGCAGGAGCCGATGGAGAGCTTGCTTTGAACTTGGTGGAATCAGGTGGCATAAACACTGTTAGTGGCATATGCTGGGCTTGCTCAAGGTAGTAGCAGGCCTGTATATCTGGAGGAGAAAGGGACATAGGGTAGTGAACTGCTTCTGTGTTCCTTGCAAATGCTGTTACATGCCTACTCAGTTAAAAGGAGGGTAAAAGCAGAGCAGTGGATATGCTCCAGGTAAAGTCTCTTGTCTCAGGGTAACTTTTGTGCCTGGTTCTTTATAATAACCACCAAGTCCTTCGTGCTCTCTTCATCAACCAGGCGCTTTCTGTTCTGCTGAGAGGCTGCTAGTCCCCAGAAAATGTGCCTCACTTGCACCTTCTGCCTATGAGTTTATGTCTACCCAAAGTACTGTTCTGCCGGATCTCATAATATCAAGCTTATGGGAAAAGACCTTGCTTGATTTCTGCTTCTGTGCCTCTGTCATTACTGTCAACCTATTTTTTCGTCTTTTTAGATTACTTAAACCAAAGAAATACAGATCACCATGTCAGAACATCAGTTGAAAGAATCTGCCTTTTAACATAACTTAAAAATCCTAGTTCAAAAGTTCTGTTAAAACTCAAAAGTAAATCAAGCCAATTCAGGATTATAATACAAGTATCCAGCATCTCTGTTGAACTACTTTTTTTTTATTTGTTACTCTGCATTTTAAAAATAGTAAAAATTTTAAAATAGTAAAGCACCCACAGAAGTGTAAGTAATAAATTTATGTAACAGTCCAGCTTCCATGAGAACAAAATGTTGTGCAACCAGATTAATAATGTTTGCAAGCCTACTTTGTAGCATAAAAGGCACGCTTCATTTTGTAGCTGACATGTTTCTTAAGATAGATCAGTCACTCCTGTATCAATCATGCTGATTATTTTTTGAATTGTGTAACACGATTTTATGAAGAAAAAGATGTAAATGCAGGTGACCCTTGGACTGATGAGAAGATGGATAAAAACAGTCTGAAAGGGATTTGTATGATAAGCTTACTGATTATGGAGTTTGTTTTTGCTGGATCTGTGAAATCTTCAGCATTTTTGCCTGTGTCATAGCAGAGTTCACACTATCCAGCTTCATTATTCTGAAGAGAAGAGCAAAATAAGAGAACAATCTAGCAGTCAGTTAATACCATCTGTCTTAATTAGAATGGGAAAGCAATGTGTTTAGTATTTCTTGGTCAGTCTGAAAACCTCCAAACCTGCTACTTCAAATTTGACAGCAATCTACACGGATGATCCTGCCAGGCATTAGGAAGTTGTTCTCCCTTCTCTTGGCAGCTGCTGGTGAGGAGAGCTGCGTTAGCACCTTCAGTGATGTTACTCTTGTCAGTTTTGTGCACCAGACAAGACAACTGCTTGCATTCAGGATTTCTACTCTTTCTCAGAAACTTCATGCATCTATACATTATATATGACGATGCTAAATGCATTGTCGTCTGATACTGTCTACCTCAGCAGAGGTGGACAGGGTCCTCCTCTTTCATTTCCTTGCCCTAGTTTCTTTCATTTCTCCGAAGGAATGCATATTCCTCTCCCTCCGCGCCCACTGGCACCTCCACATCATACAAACCTTCCTTTGTCATGCGGGTGCTTTTGGTTTTGACAAATCAAGTTAGCTGTCAGTCAGATGTATCCTTGCTATATCCATTAGCTGTGCTGCCAGTCACTGGTGCTGGGGCTCGCTGGCGCAGTGTTGAGCAGCATAATAACTTGCTATTCTGAAGTGGTGTAGCTTGAGGGAGAAGTTATATGAAGGCTGTAATTTCATTACAGAATATTGCAGTATGCTGAAAGTGTGACTGTATTATAATAAAAAATAAACACGTGGAGCCTGCTTTTTGTAAAAAGTTTTGGCTTAAAGCTGTTGAATTTAATTTGGGTGGAGGTGCAGCTTCTTCTGGAGGTTTACTCCACATGCTAGTGCCCTTTCTGATATCAAAATCAGACATATTTTTGCTGTGGCACATGGGTGGTACCTCTCTTCCCAGCAGAGATGTGTGGGTCTGTGTGCAGATGGGATCTGGTGACATGTCTCTTCTGATGAAATTGATCCTGGTTAACCTTGTTCAGAGTGATGATGCTGGAACATAAATCATTAGTGGTTATGTTGGTGCCTCAGCTTTTGGAGGAGCAGCAGCTCTGGGCTTTTACAAAAGCAGACAGGTGACAGCATTTGTGATGACTCTAAGCCAAAAGCAAGTCTGCTGGCCTAGAGCAGCTGCGGGAAGGGAAGCCCTTGCCTGGGACAGGACTGGCTCTAGCCCAGTTGTGCTCTGCCTCATGCCAGCTGGGCGCCTGCTGAAAGGTTGAGCTTCATGCCAGCAGTAATTGATTGTAGGCTTTTCTGGAGCAGAGCCCTGGTACCAGCTGTAGCTGAGTCTTTCTTCCTCTCCAACCCCCTTTTTTACACCCACCTGCTTCTTAAATACATTCTTTTTTTCATAATGTGCTGAGCTTTCTTATCCCTATATTTAAGAACGGGGAGAAAATCTGTGTGTGTTGGGTTTCTGGTAAATGTGCATTGCATCCCCTGGGAATGACAGTGGCGTAAGCTTCCAGGAAAAACACAGGATGACACATAAATCGTCATAAAAATCCCATTTACAGATTCATAGCTTCAGTACAAGAAACAAATCCTGGCATTGTGCAGTAGCTATAAACAGCACCCTGTGAGCTAATTGTGACTTGCTGTGTCCCTAGCTATGACAGACAATAATCTGTGGCTCCCCTATGCAGGAAAGGAGATGGGAAAGGACAAAAAGAGAATGAAGGGCTAGTACTGAGCCACAGCTCTTCTCTGGTGTATTTGAGAGGCAATTTTGTTGTTTTGCCATAGGCTGCAGGGGGAGAAAAATAAGGAGATCTAGCATTCAGGTGTAAGAAATCTGCTTTAGGCCTCATTAATTTACAATAGGTGATGTGTAAGTGTGGTTAGGTAAACACGCTTTTGAAATCCGTGTTTAGTATTCTGTGTGCTCACCACTGTGTGTTTGCAGCATCTGTACCTCAGTGATAGATGTTACCACAAGCCTCCAAAATCTGCTGCATCTGTTTAGTCAACTGCAGTGAAAGCAAAGCATCAGTAGGCTGGTTTTTAGGAGGCTGCTAGCATTTTGTTTTCATTTCTTTGGTGTCAATAAATTACATGTGTGAGTGCTCTATCCTGATAGCGGTTCATGGGCATATTGCTGTCAGTGTTCAAAATGGGGGTCAGTTCTCACTGTTAAGTTGAAATTAAGCTAAAACTTGTCATATGGTGTTTTGCCTCATAATGTCTTTACTATTTGGAGAGGTATGGACTCTTAATGCTGATAAACCTCACAAATAGTTGTGTCGGATGTCTGTATTTCCAATGCAGAAAACATTTGACACTAAACAGGTTATGAGGAAATATACCTTTAACTTTCATTAATTACAATTTTCAAAGTACCTGCTTCACTTTGCAACAAGATGAAGTTTTTCTTTAAAAGATTTTGTCTCTGAACCCTACTATAGCTTTTCTTCAGATTGATTAGAAAAAAGTTGTGGTTTTGGGGGGGGCTTTTTTTCCCCTAAAACATTCGTAATGGTAATGTAATTCTGTATGTCTCTGAAGTACTTAGTTAGCATTGTTATATTGATGCTCACTGCAGTAATAGATCACTTCCTTAAAAATATTTCAGTCCTGGAACTACTGGACATCAGTTAAATCATGGTAATAGACTGGATCTGAAGCGCTTGGCACATGGAAGCAGGTCAGACCGCAGCAGTTTGTGCCTTATTAAAAGCTTTAGCACATTTAACTCTCACTGCCAGAGGGGTGGTTGACACTGGGTAGCTTGATCCTGGATTTGAGACATTTCAGCTGTAAAAATACTGGCTCATGAAATAAACATCAGTGTGACTGACAACACTAAGTGAGCTGGCCCACTTGTGTCCCTGAAAATGAAGGGTGCACATGAATCTCTACAGGATTGGGATTTCCGTGTGTCCTGATCAGATGCCAAAGTTAGTGTTTCAGAGGTCAGAGAGTAGCTTTCAACTGAAGTTTCTTCAGGCTAATGTCCTAGGTAGAAAAGCTATAACAGCTTTTAAGGCAAGATAGGAGTGTAACTATTGCTCTGTTTCTGGATTAAAGAACAAAGCAAAAACTGTGAAAAAAAAATACAGCTACTAGTTTTTAAAATAAAAGATGGCCTCATACAGCTCCTTTTAATCCAGTGTTGGATTATACATTATCTCAGCCTTAGATAGCTATTTTTTGATGTCATATTTCATAGCCCCCACATTTCAGTTTCTCACTGGATGTGGCTGCAGGCCATCTAAAGGTTGTCTACATAAGGTTATTTTTATTAAATTCTGGGGGTTCAATGCTTAACCTGTTTGAGGACTGTGTAAGCTTCACTTTTGGTCCTGCTCACCTTTGCACTTTCCTTTTCCCTTCTCCAGCTTGCTCCCCCATGCAATTTTTGAGTCTGCTACTCAATTTGTTATTCATGATAACATCTCAAGAGAACCCAAAAATGTAGAGGTCTTTGAAATTTCAACATTTCAAAGTGGCCTATGTTGGACAAGTAGAAAGATCATTGCTTCCCTTTGAGGAGAGCATAGTAGTAGCTTCTCAGCAGTTTGTAGGCCCCAGTAAGCCACATGTCTCGCCTCCAGGGCAGCCTCTTTCAGGCCTGTATCATCACAGATGTCAGAGAATGCAGTCAAAGGACAGCTTGGTAAAAAGTGTTCTTTACCTGGAGAGGGAGCTCCCCTTCACCTGATCGAACCCTGAATTGTACTCTACAAAGGCTACTTCTGATAACTTAACTTTGAAGAAGCTCCAATATTGCAATGTCAAGGAGAAAACTCTAGTTTCAGACTTTGTAAAAAGTGTTGGGTGTTCATGAGGGGAGAATTAAGGCAGAGAGCTGGAACAGTCTTGGTTTTGTCTTAAGATCCTTTAATCATATTCCTTAAAAATGAAAGACTTATGGTGTGTGTGACTTAAAAGGTGTTAATTGAACCACTTAGTGGCTGCAAGTCCCTAAACATTTTTCACCTTTTAGTTGCTGTTTTCCCTTTTCAGTCTATCTACAAATGCTTTCCAAGTGAGTGTTAACCCCTTGTTAACAGAATCAGACTTCAGTGAGACAGAATGCTTAATTTGGTCTTTTCTGTGCCAGACCTAATGGGCATGCTTTTGGGCACAGAAACTCTTAATTTTTCTCCATCTATATTGACTGAGATGATACCTCTCCCTGCAAACCTGATGCTTCTTATATCCTTATATCTGTCACATCTCAAACACAACTGTTCAACTGTCCTTCATATTTTTCTACCTACTCACTAATTCCTAACTTTAATCATCTGAGGTGATTTCTTTTTTTCCAAGCTATAGTTACATGATTATTCTTTTCATAGTTCAGTTGACAACACCCAGCTCTCTTTGCTGGTCAGCTGTGGACCTCATGCTCCTCTAGCATAGAGCATCTATCCTCTAACCAGCCAAGATGGCACCAGCATGTCTACCTTTCTCTAGGACCTCTCCTCCTACTGACAATGCCTGACATGCTCTCAAAGCCATCCAGATAGAAAAACACCTTCTCTAAGATTAAGCCCTAAGCTGTATTCTTTCTGGTTTTGTGTGACTGCTGAACTTAGAATCATAGAATAGAATCATAGGATAGTTAGGGTTGGAAAGGACCTTAAGATCATCTAGTTCCAACCCCCCTGCCATGGGCAGGGACACCTCACGCTAAACCATGTCACCCAAGGCTCTGTCCAACTTCGCCTTGAACACTGCCAGGGATGGAGCATTCACAGCTTCCCTGGGCAACCAATTCCAGTGCCCCACCACCCTCATAGTAAAGAACTTCCTCCTTATATCCAATCTGCACTTCCCCTGTTTAAGTGTGAACCTGTTACCCCTTGTGCTATCACTACAGTCCCTAATGAAGAGTCCCTTCCCAGCATATCCTTATAGGCCCCCTAAAGGCTAACTTAGGCTACTGTATGTTTTCCTCCCCTTAAGCTTCTTTCAAGAAGCCCTGACTTGAGCAGAGATAAGATAGTAGAGGAAACAGGTTTGAAGCCATAAATGTGTAGTGCAGTGTCTACCCATCTGCCATTAATTGGAGACTGCTTCCACCCCAGAGCCTTACTGTGTTGTAGCTGTAGGGATCTCAGCCGTTTTTGTGGTCAGTGACTGACTGCTCTGCCTGGAAACACGTCTCCAGATGTCAGATATTGTTATCTCTGGACTGCTACAACCTTCACCTCATGGTCTTGGTGGGCAATGCCTGACAGCTGCATTTGATCCTCAAGGAGGAGCCACTTCAGCATCTCTGAGTGATGCTTCTGGTAAATTACAGACTGTCAAGACCTCCCTTTCTGTGTGGGTACCTATTGGTAGCAGAGCTGGCATAATGATAGCTCCTTGATAGCTTTTTCAACAGTCCTTGTACGTACAATGTCTGAGGATACTAACATTTTCTAATTAATGATTTATCATGGAAGAGGTGGAACTAGGGAAAACATGGCCTGAGCTTCACCACCTTGACCATCTTCTTAGCAGCTGGTGGTTAAAAGCAGTGACTTATTTGGGTAAATAAAACTTCTAAATTTCTGAATCCAAAGTTTTAAAACCAAGTGATGCTGTTATAAGAAGGAAATGTACATGTGTGTGAACAGACCATAGGTAGATAGAGGTGCACACAAGGAGAAGTAGTTCCCAAAAAAGCTTCCAGTGGTCCACTGGAGAAGGTGTGTCCTGAAGGTTTTCTCCAAGCATCATGCATTAGTGTGAGAGGCTTGCAGAAAGTCACTGCTGTTGGACAACTTCATCTTGGTTCTGTAAGTTACAATTAACTTGTGCAGACACGCAAAGTTAGAGTTGGAAATGTTTTGGATCACTTGGTGAAGTTTCCTGCTGATGCAAGCACCAATACCATGTTACTCCTTCCTTGTATTTCTGCAAATTTGTCTTAAAAGATGAGTTTCTTGCCTCCTGTTGTTTAGCTACACTGGAACCTCAGATAAGCTTGTTGATTCTCTGCAGCTAAATAGTGGTGAGCCAATACTAAGTGATTGGTATGAATAGTCCCTCTGTAGTTATAAAAGTCACACCACAATAGGTTGTTCGACTGTAATTAGGAGTAGAACACCAGTGCTACTTGCTGTTATTTAATTGAAAGATAAGTGTTTATATTTAACTCATCTTAAAAGAATTTTTCCTCTTCTGTCTGTAAATTCGTAAGGAAAACAGGATGCGAGTGTATAGTGGAACCAAGAATTTGCCAAGGTATAATACTCTTAAGTCAGTATCCATGTACCTACATCATCTTTCAATGTGTAGCTGCACAGATCAAAACTGCCCTAAGGAGTTACACAACCATGGGCTTCTAAGCTTGTATTGTTGGTTAAAACTTGGCCCCAAGGCTACCATAATCTAATTAACTGTGTCAGAGCTGTTTGAGGACCTTCATGAATTGGATCTGTCAGTTTAGCTTCCACTGCATGCATCCCAGTTGATACCAACTGACCTGTTTCTCTGCCAGATGGTCCAAAAATTGGTGAACAAGTATTACAAATTTTCTTACCTCTGTCACATTTTTTGGGAGTCAGAGTGGAGGCATAGTGCCAGAATGCTACAAATGTGACTTGGCAATGTTGCTGCTCTTGTTTTGTCTGCTGATGGCTAGAGTTTGTCAATGGAACTGTAATTGAGTTTTGCACAGCCACTTAATTCAGTTTAAAATATAAACCTGTGTGATACATTTTGCAGTTCTCAATCAGAAATGGCTTCTAAACTGCCCATAGTAAACAAACTACTGTTTCCTCCTGGATAGGAAGTGGGGTGTTTTCTTCCAGCTTTCTGTAAATGCACGAAGTTTCTCAGCAGTCAAACTTTGATTTGCACATAAGTTCATGTATAGAACACAACATGCCAGAGGAGAGATTGATCTAGCATTTATGCAGCTGTGTGTCTTACAAATATAGCTCCTGTTAGGTAAGTAGCTATCTTTATGGTAGTAATAATAATTGTAGCTATTGGCAGGAGGCTAAGAAGTCAAACCCTGAGCTCTCCATGAGAATTTGTGTGCAACTCAAATAGCAAATAATTGCACTTTTAGAAATTAATTCATTAAAAATAAAAATCATCCCAAAGCCTAGCAGTTCATTTGGAGGGAGGGAGGAAATGTCACTTAAGCAAATAAGCTTAAGCTTTTCTTTTAGTTTGTAGAGGAAGGAGTATTCATTATATTTCTGATGGATTTTGCATTGTCCTTTCCTAAGTGTTTCAGTGGTGTGGCTTGATCAAATGCTGCATGCTTTGTGGGTGCTAATTGTCTGATGCATTGCAAAAGTGATTTTTGTGTTGGCAGGTGTTATTTAAGGTAAGACTGACTGGGGCTCTTTTTCTTTTTAAGCTGTATCAGCTGGAGTAGTTATCACAAAAACCTGCTAGCCAGCAGTGACTATGAAGGCACCGTCATCCTTTGGGATGGATTCACAGGACAAAGGTCCAAGGTCTACCAGGTAACATGCAGTCATTGAGCAACACTTTCCCACACCATGAACCATGTCAGGGGAGCAGTATTTAGTCTGATGTTCTGCTTCTAGTCCAGCAATAGGCTTTTCCACTGTGTGAAATGGATGCTCCTCCTGTTTGGTAAATGTGTTTAAACCACACAGCTTTATTGAGCTGTAGTCTTCTGAGGGAAGCAGCTATATCTTATCACTGTCATGAAGCAGTTGACGTTTTCTTGCTGCTGGTTTCGAGCAAGGAATCTGCACAGGGAGAAATTAGATTCTGGAAGTTGTTTGTCTCTCCTTTCTTTAGGAACTTCTGTCTCTCCATACCTGTTCAATTCCAGTCTTTGTCAAAAGCTTTTTGTAAAACCCTGCAGTGATTGCTGCTGCAGATGCTCGTAAAATAGAAGACCAAAATGCAGATTTAAGTGATGAGGCTGGGAGAACGGAGGAGTAGGCAGAACCCTTCCTGATACAGTCCTGTGCTCAGCAGAGCAGGGTATGCATGCAAGTGGGCGGAACCCAACAGTGAGACCTCTTTCAGGAGAGGTTTCTGGCATTTTGTCTATTCATGCAGTTTGAACATTGTGTTTCTATATATTGGATTCTGAGAGCCTTGTGATCAGAATAAGGAGGTTGGAAGAGAGGTTGCTCCATTTGAGAAGGGGCTGGAAGTGCTGCAGGCTATTGTATAGGTATCATAGCGCATTGCAACTGGTCAGTGATAATGAATGAACTGCAGACTGGCCTTCAGTTCTCATTTCTTGACAGTTCAACATAAGTTTTAATACCTATTAAAGCTTTTGTTTACCTTTTCATTGTGTTGTGGCAATTTTATAATACTTGGTTTTGTTAATCCTTTGTATATCTCAATTAAAAACAAATTATACTGGATAAAAATCTCACCAGTTTTCGCTTCAAATATATTTAGCGTTTTTTTGAGGCTGAATAATGAACCTGGAGAGGAGCAGCTGTTGCTTATCTTTTAACAAACTAATTTTGCTTCCTATTGGATTACCTGATTTTTTTTATTTGGATTTGCATAGAAGCATGCATACTGACATCTGCTTCACTTGTGTTAGAAATCTGTTAGTGACTTTGTCCTGGCCGGCTTTTCATGTCATCATCTTGCAAGCCGGTGTGAAGATTTTAAACAAAGGGTTTTACTGAATTCTGGGTTTTGTTCTATTGCTTCCATGTGGGATGTGCCAGCAGAGCAAATACAGCTATCTGTATGTTGGGAAAGAGTGTGCAATCTTGTAAGACATTTGAGTGGAAAAATATAGGATTATACACCAGAAGTTTTGTTTAATAACTCAACAGGGAAGTGAGGATTTCCTGGACTTTCAAACAGGAGGTGTTTGAAATGGCTTTGAATGGGCATCTTACCAGTATTGGGAGATACCACTGTGATCTACTAGAATAAGCAACAGCACACAGTGGAATCTGAGCAAGTCAAACTCTAGTGCAAAAGCAAGTCTTTAACATATGTTTCCTGAAATATTCTTTCAAGGAAAAGGAGGGAAAAAAAAATAAACCCACCAAAAACAGTTTTAAGATTGCTACTCTACTATTCTGCTTTCATTGCACATCTGTCATGCTACAAGCATTGGCCTGATTGGGAGAAAAGATAGTTTTTGAGAAACTGCTAAACACAGTAAGCTTCTCTGTCCAGGGCTCTGTTGACAGTTTATAGCAAACAGCATGTGTCTTTTCTTTTACTATTTTATCAGATTAATACAGCTCACTACATTGCAATATTTTTCTTTTTTCTCTAAACAGGAGCATGAGAAAAGGTGCTGGAGTGTTGACTTTAACTTGATGGACCCAAAGCTATTGGCTTCAGGCTCTGATGATGCCAAAGGTAGTATTCTTTTCAGTCTCTATGCAGAAGGCTTGCGCTCTGTCTATACCCTTTGAGGAACAAATATGGGATATTTAAAGTAGTTGATTCCTCAGATGCCTTTAATATTGTAGTTGAGGTGGCAGTGTGTCAAGATATTATTGGACTTTTCAGATTTTGGAGGAGGAGAGGCTTTGCTTGAATTAAGATCTCTTGGTGTTCACATTTTTGGGATAGTATGCTCTCTAGCTAGCATTTTCTGAGATAATAAACAGCAAAATGTGTTTCACATTAGTTAAACTTGTTGAGTTAAAGCCTCAGGGCCTTTCAAAAGAGCATGTATTTATATTTCAGAAGAGAGGCTGTCAGTAAAAAGGCAGAAGTTAAAAATGCATGCTGCTGTTTTTAACTGTATCTCTGAATGTTAAAGACTTTGCAACAAGAAGCTTCCTGCTTTCACGTTGCAGGGTGTGTTTCTTGGAGCTTAACACGGTTGGATGGTGGACTGAATGGGAGCACTAATTGCAGCTCTCAGCTTTCAGTGCTGCAGGATCTGTTTGACAAAGGCCTTTTGCAGAACCCTTAACACAATCTCTTCCTAACATACTGGTAGAAAAATATTCCTCTTCTAAGAAGAAATAGGAAACTTCTAAAGAAAATGATAGCATTGAGCTATATGTAGTATTCTTCATCCCTAATGAACAAGATTTTATCTGTAATATATTTACAGTATCAATTGAGAGTTACTAAGCAGCAAGAGCTTTAGAGTTCATTTCATAGTCTGTGAGGATCCACTCTCCAACATGGGCTGATCCAGCTCTGGACAGAGCTCTTCGTGATTTGCTTTGAAATGATAAATTAATTTTTCATAAGAGTTAAACGTTGCAAGCTGCTGCCACCCCTAAAATGCTTTTAAATGCTGTTTCAAAAGAAAGTTGTATTAGTGTTCCTGTGTTGCGTTTGGCAGTCTTAATATAGCTTGCAATTCCATTTACAAAATGCGGCTTTAAAGATTATTTTATGTTTAAGGTGGGTTTTAAATGCTTTTGATACACTTGCCCCCTTTTTTGGTGGAAGTCAAGAGTGTTTTCCGAGCGCTTAAATGCAGCAGGAATGAACATTCACCTTGTAAATTATCAGCCTCTTCATCAGGTTGCTCCTCACTCATGCTATGCATTTGCAAAAGCTTATCAGCCAGGTAGGCATGCATTTATTAGCATGTTAAGAAGTTGTCCAGTTCTGCAAAACCAGCTGCAAGCAGAGCTCCTCTCTGCAGTTGAACAGCTCACTTCTTCTGTAATAGTCTCTAAAAATGAAATCTTTATTTAGAAATTATTGTAATGAAGTCTACAGATTGACATAACTTGCCTTTAATTCACAGAGGTGTTATGAAGGTGTATTGGGGTTTTCAGTGAGTAAAACTGGGCTGGAACAGTTTATCCTTTACTTCTACCATGACTTGTCTGTGATTTGCATGTGTAACAAGCCGTTTAGAGACAGATGTAGTTCTGTGTGGAAATGTTTGAAATAAGCACAGGTTTTAGAAGTCTTCAAGGTACAGAGCAATAGTATCAAATGTCCAAATTAATGTTATAGGGTCCACCTTCCACTTCAGTGATCACATTGAAATGATTAAATGAGAGGAAAAGGTAACACCAATGACATCTCCTTTTTTATTCCTGTTTGTATAAGGCCACGCTCTGCTTTCTAATAAGAAATCTCAATGCTAATAGATACTGGTGTGACCAGGATAATTGGAGCTTATCTTGCTGCACTTCCCCAGAAAAGCAGGACTGTAACGCTTTCCTGTCAAGTGATCAGGACAAGCCAGCAAAAAATGACAGCTTTGCCAGTTCTTCCTGCTTGCCTGTCGCTCCTCAGTCTTTTCAGGTTGGAAACTAATTTTTAGAGCCCTTGGTAAGCTTGGTAGAGATGTATTGGGGAAGGAGTTTTTAGACAAAAAATCCTGTGCTTCAGAGCTGTCTCTGCCAGGGCTCAGGCACAGAAAGGGGGTGCTGACAAAGTGCTGTTAGGGATAAAATTCATTGTCCTTGTTGTTAGAGGAAGATAATCCAGCATCCTTATTTGTGGAAGATCTTTCTACTTGAATAGCAGATAATGACAGCATAAAAGTATTACTGTATTTGAAGTAACTGTGTGTATGAAAACCTCGCTTTTATCTATTGTCAT
The DNA here is from genome assembly GCF_963264785.1 of Psittacula echo. Taxonomy (NCBI): domain Eukaryota; kingdom Metazoa; phylum Chordata; class Aves; order Psittaciformes; family Psittacidae; genus Psittacula; species Psittacula echo. Next base: position 23,920,360 of record NC_137740.1, read on the forward strand.
GCCCTTCCTTTTTAAAGGGGAGAAAGTAAATGTGCATGTCTATAGAGATCCAAAGGTGTACCCTGACTAGGCAGCAGTGAGCAAAATTAGTGTTTACTTGTGCTACAAGCAGCTTGGGGAAATGACACAGTCTTAATTTCAATTTTTATGCACACAATTATGGCAGGAGCTATGATCTCATGTAAGTAGGAAAAGGTGAATTTCTGCTGTTGGAGGAGAAAAGGTTATTTAATTTTGTGAAAGCAAAATAATGCTGTCAAAGTGCCAGGATAGGTCTTGAGCTAGTGCACTTAGCTAATGACTTACAGCTGCCTGTTTTAAATTGGGAGTGTAGTTTAATGGACATCGTAGAGTTGGCAGATAAGATAGAGTAAAATATTTTGTGATATATTTTGCCATGTGGGTAGAATTTAAGTCTCTGCTGAGGTGGAGACCTGTTTTAGACTGATCAAGTATTTGTTCTCTGCTCTGGGGTTTGTTTTTGAACCTTGAGGAGTTACCAGCAGTACTGACAAATTCAACTGAAGTGAGAGTCTTGGGTTTAGGTCCTTTCTGTAAGCTGTAATCCCTTCACTATTCTGGCTCAAAACCGAAAGGTGGAGCAGAACAGGAGCACCTGAGAGCTCTGAGCTGTAGCAGGAGATTACTTTTCATTGTCTCATGGCAAGGAGGAATGCAAGCGTATGATTCATTACATCTAAGGAAAGTAATTTCCATGCTGCCTTGGTAAGTGAGACCATTGGTACCAGTCCTACACCTAATTTTTTTCTAGCCCTCCTGAATTTGGAGGGGCAACACAGATTTGCAGAGTTGGCTTCATAAAAGAAAAAAAAGCATATAGAGGGTGCCAGCCTGAGAACTCCTGATCAGAGTTTGCTCCTCAGCTTTGTTGAGGACTTCCAGAGAATTGTTTGGGGCTTCATTTTCAGTAAAAGTTTGCTTCTTCAGCTTCTGCTGACTAACTAGAGGTACAAGTGTTTATTGATCTTAAAATATGATGTTGAACTTTCAGTTTGATCATTTTCCTGGCTAAAAGAAGTTCAACCTTCCTAGAGAATTGTGGGATTGTTGAATTCAACTGAGAATACTTTGAAAGGTCAATGTGATGTTGGGAGTTAAGATACCAACCAAAATACCTGTCTCTCTGTGTCTTATGCCAGGAGAAGTATCCTGTGATCATTACCAATTCAGAAGCTTCCTCCTTTCCTAGGGATTCCCCTAATCTGTGCAAATGAGTTTTCTGGTAGCAGTATCCTATTCCTGGTTTGTAGCTTTTCTGGAGTAATAGCAAGCTTTCCATCACATGAGCAGATAAGAATTGCAAGAGTGACAGGCTGGGTGAAGTATCTTTACTATCAGTGTACCCATTCTGTATGTTGACACATTCAGCTATTGCAGTACTCTTCTAGTCAGTGTTTAGACAGAGAAAATTAATTTATAAACTTACACATTTGGTGCAAGTTCCAACCAAATTTAAAATACCTTGAAAAGAACATTTTAAACTAAAAAAGCTGTTCTGGAGACATCTTACTACTTTGTTGAGGAGGAGACATTGGGCCACATAGAGATATTTCTCTTGGCAGCTGCAAAACTAGGAAGCATGTTTTGAAAACATGTGTTTCAGAAATAGTCGATCTCGGATGGTTGCTTATCTCATCAACAGAATTCTAGGTGTTATCAAGACATCTGTACCTTGTATAATTACTGCCTTCACCTCAGCGGAATTGCTGAAAGCTGCAGCAAATAAACTCTATTCATATAAATTATGCTTTATTAACCTGTCAGTTCTTCTTAAAAAATAATGGGCATTTCCAGGTAAAACTTGACATGTTTCATTATGTGTTATGTCACATGTATCCTTTTATATGTACTGACTAAGATATAATTGGAGCCCAGCATATCCCATAGCAGTTAGATCACAGAAATTGCAGACTCTAATCTGTGTCTGTCAGTTGTAATGAATATTATGATGGCTTTGAACACACAGGTTCACTCATCACCAGATTAAATGGCTCAGTTTATGACCTGAAAACCTGAATGAAAAAAGGAGCTAAGTTGAAACTGAGCCCTTAATGAACTTCTACTACAAAACTGAGACCAGATGGCCATTTGGTAGAGATGGTGTCAAGGAGAGACTTAGTTGCTTTAGATGCAACTTTAAATATTGATACCTGTTTGGAAGGCTTCAAGACAAGCCTGTGTGGTTTTATTACTAGATTTGGGCAGATCATTGCTCTGAAATCATGTTATCTCCTCGCATGCCTCAAGTTGAAGCAGTGTTGTCTGCCAACATTGTCCTCTTGTAATTGTGGTATTTGATTCCTTATACCATCTCATCCATAAACTTGATGTCCTCTACTGTCACTGCAGCTTATACTGTACATCTCCTGGTGTCTATTCATTAAAGCACAATGCTAATGTTTTATTGTTTTGCAAAATTGTCTTTCCTGGCTTCATTCCATTCCCTCCCCCAGAGCACAGAACATGATGGAGGAGGTATATCATCCAGTCTTGCTTGGGAGAAGGGATCATCCTAAGCCATGCTTGCAAAGCTGTTAGTTTCATTTAGAAATGTAGCTAGATATTTAGGATGAACATTACAGCTCTGGTAAATGAGAATGGACTTATTTCTGAAAATCAGCAACAGGGTGGGTTCTGTTTTCATTGAATTTTACATACTTGTATGCATCAGTGTTTGTATTGCTGGTGTGTTTGTATGTGTTGCTTTATAATGACTCCAGGCAGCTGTGAAATACCCACACAGTACAGTACTTAAAATGATTACTTGGTGTGTTCTGAGTAGCCATGCCTCTCCTTCATCCTTCAAGCAGTTCTCCTAGAAATGGTCAGAAATAGCACAATCGTGTTGCTTTTCATTGCTTGCCATGCTGTTCTAATACACCTACTTCATAACAAACATGTCAGTGTTTCCTTCAGCATCTAAAACATCCTTGGGTAATCCATGTGGAAATCTTGTTTCTCCTTCAAAGCCCCTCGTGTATCAAGCACAGTGAATAGCAAGATTCCTGTTCTTCTGCCACTTGCTTACTTCACTTTCAAAGTGAGCTTTCTGTAAGAAGACAGCAGAGGGCCCATTGGCTGCAGATCTGAAGAAGCCCAGGCAGCTCAGGGGGAGCTGTTAGGGGATTAGCCTTCGTGTAGCCCTTGTATGTTTGAACATTGGCTTCAGCTTGCTCTGCTTCCTGCCTCAGCATGCTGATCATGATACTCAAGTGCAGCACAACCCACTCATGAAGAAAAGAGGGAAAGGAGGATATTTAAGGCTTATTTCCTGCTATGTAGGCTTCAATGGGGCTTGATGCCAATGTGCTGCCCCTTCATCTGAACCGAGGACAAAGTGCTTCATCTCTAGCTTATAATAGTAAGATTGGCTATGTAGGGAGCACTAGCACTCTTCATCTTAAGGTTAAATGGTATTTTAAGTGTTTGTGGAGGGTGGGGAAGGCTGTATTTTGAAAAGACACTGTTTTCTGTTGATTGTCCTGTAAAGTGGAGAAGTGACTGCTTGGGGTAAGAGTTCATTCTGTACCATGTAGTTTAATCAGTGTTCACACTATAGTCTTGTGGAACAGTAGAGTTCTTTTACCAAGGGAATATAGCATCATAGGAAGCCAGCATACTAATTTATTTCTGATCTGTGCCAGTTTCTTGAGAATAAAGCAAATTGTTCTCATTCACTGTGCTCAAGCATACGATTAGATATATTTATTCTGTGCAAAGCAGTTCTGCCATGGAGCATGGAGTTCTTGCATCCCAGTGAAGTGACAAGGAACAAGAAAGGATGTAAGCCTTCCTGTTCTTGGTTATGTGAATTTGTACTCCAATAACCTTAAGCCCTGAGACTATAACACCTGGTTAGTCACCTGCTCTGATGTTTTTAGCAATGCAGGATGGGGACTTTTGGCATCTTGTGTGTGTATGGAGGTAGGCAGAGTATTTCTAGTGGAACTTGAGAACGTTCTCAAATTTACCAACCACTGGTGACAACTAACCCTTTATTATCACTAACATCTTGGCAACTGAGGCTTTCCAAAATCTTATTTATAAAATAACTAGATTTTATGCCTTTCAGATGAGGTTGATTTTTTTAATTTTTATTTTATTTTTATTTTATTTGGTTGGTTGGTGGGGGGATTTTGAGGGGGGGTGTTGGTTTTGTGTGTGAGTGTGTGTCTGTGTTTACTCATTTCTCTTTTTCTGTTTCTCTAGTGAAGCTGTGGTCTACCAACTTGGACAACTCGGTAGCAAGCATTGAGGCCAAGGCTAACGTGTGTTGTGTCAAATTCAGCCCCTCTTCTAGGTATCACCTAGCTTTTGGCTGTGCAGGTAGGTAAAGGGGTTTTGGGCAAGGAGATACTGTTTCTTTCTTCCTTTTTTATTACCCCTAAAGATGTGAGGTTGGCTGCGGTGCCCAAGACTGAGATGTCTTTGCAGTTGAAATACCACTAAGACTTTTCAAGTGTGCAGTCACCCAGAAGACATTGTGATACCCAAGTGTCAACGTTGTTCCTGACTTTAATTTGGGTGCCTCTGTCAGAGATAAAAGCTTACAAAAGCAAGTTGCCTTGTGTGTTTATTGAGATCTCTCAGGCACCCAGGCAGAGTTCAGCTTTGAGAGTCTTATAACAAAGTTAATGTGGTAACATCGTGATAGTTGTTCTTTCTGATTTATAGCATTGCTCTATAAATATGACACAGCCATACTGGGAATTTTAACTGGTTTTACCTAAGGCATGCTGTAGGACAGTGGCAGTGTGTGTTTTTTGTGGCTGTAACTACAATTCCTGTGAGTGGGCTCATGTTTTCCTGGGCTGGGCAAAGATCTCTGTTAATGTTTGTTTTTTTGGTTTTGTTTTTTTGCTTGTTTGAAGTAGTCAATGGGGATGCATGATAAGCCCTTTATTCACTTAGATTAAATAATTCTTGGTGATAATACAAAGATTTGAGAGCAGAGTGGGTGTCGCTTTGGAGGTAACAGCATCATGCTATGCATGCAGCAACTGAAACTCAGAAGTACCTATAAATGTTTAACCAACCCCGCATTTTCTTTGTCCTCAGGGAGTTTTAATGCAGTTGTAACTAGATGTTCTGACATTTGCTACCTCTGGATTTCAGGAGTTACACTGATTGTTCTTGCAACCACTGGTTTGCTGTTTCATTTAGGTGTTCCCATTTCCAGGCTGGTTCTGCTTTGATTGTGGCTCTTAGGGGGGAAAAAAATTAAAAAAATATGCATTTTGATACACTGCAAAGAATGGATTCAAGTTGGAGTGTAAAGTATTGACTTGCTTGACAGGCATTTCACTGAAGTTTAGTGAATTATGTGCAAGAATAGAACTGAATTACAATACCTACTAGCAGCATTTGAATGAATGAGACTGTGAAAGGCTCTAGGGAAAGATGAGAGCACCAGCTCCAAATGGATCAGCTACTGATTATTTTAATATGTAAAAGCACCACAAACCAGAATTCTTAAATAAATACAAAGACTTCCAGAGCCTTAGGGCACATGGGATGTAAGCAGATAAGAGTGTCTCTATCCCCATACTCATGTCTAACAAACCATGATGGGCTTGTCTTTAACAGGTGTGTTTGGGAAAGAAGTATTAGCAAGCACTAGGAGTTACAGGAAGGTTTTAAATGACTATATGTGCATTTTTATGATTTAGAGAATGCTGAAGGGTAAAATGGTATTTGTATTGGGGAAGAAAGCATATGAGGGAGAGAAGATAAAACTTTAAAAGCGTTTACATGTGCCTTGACGCTTGGTAATAGAGTCTCTAAATAATAATTAAAATGGATATTTAACTGTGATTGCCAAAACAATTACATGGAGTAACTGAACTGATGGAAATGACTTCCCACAAAGGAGTTCTAATTGATCTTTTAGCCATAAATACATGGGATAAAATGGCATATGAAATTAAAAGAAATACTGGAGTCTTGAAAGATGTAATTTCTTTGCTCTGACTTTTTTTTAGGAGTTCAGTAATGAGTTAGTGACCATTTTCGTAGTCCATACAGTAAGCTAGTTCTGTTTAACGTGTTATGATGAAGACAAAGGTTTTTCTCCTCCATCACTTTCAGGTAATCTTGTTTAATCTATGGAAAAAGAGATTACATTTTCAGCAGCATGACTTGTCATACGGGCTATAAAATTAATAAAGGAAGAGTCAAAGCTGAGTCAGAGGCAGATTGGACACACGGGCTTGGCCATTCCTGTTTGCCCCTCAGTAGGAATAAAAGAGCTATGCAAAACACTAAACACAATTCAGTGGCCAGGGTAATGGGCAATTTTAGAAAGCTATCCTAGCTCTGCCTTGGCTTACTCAGGTGCTAAAAGCATTTTCAGTTTCTAAAAGTGTTTCAATTACTTAATTCAGTGATTTAGTCAAAGATCAAGACTTCCTAGTATTACATGCCCAACAGAGTTTTGTACCATATTTAGGCAGAAGTGCTGCTCCTGTATATGCTCTCTTGTTTTATTTGTCAGTTTGATGGAACTATGTATGTGTCTATGTTTATGTGTATTTATAGTTTAAGACTTGGTGAGATAAGCAATTGATGAAAATGGTTGGGGGGGGAAGTATTGGTAGTTAATGCTTGAGATCTGGAAGGAGGAAGTAAATTGATTTAATATACCATTATTAAATTACAAAACAAACATGTTTTGATTCTTCCCCTTTCTCTGTGTGCAGAATAGCTTGCAAGCTAGGATGCCATCCTAAAGCAATGTGCTTTTGACTGCAAGTCTAGATTTTTTTCAGTGTTAATATTTCAAAATTGGGGTTTTTTTAATTTTCATTTTCTCTTTTTATTTTCTCTTGATGTCTTAACCATCCATACAGCTGAAACACCTTTTCATAAGGTCTCACTCTTTCGCACCTTGCCCATTTGCATCCATCTATTCGGAATGCCTCTTTGAAGGGGGTTTTCTAAATCAGATGCTTCAACCAGATCAGCATCTCTGTTAATCTCTGTGCTGGTTCCCCCTTTGCTTTCATCATAGAAATAGGATGGCCATCTTAAGGTCCTTTCTACCTTGTCTCCAGTTTATGTATCCCTTTCATTTGCTAGTAATATCTTGACTGCTAGTTAACCTCTGTCCATAATGCTATGTTGTGCATGGGTACAATAATCGCAGAGGTATCTTTGTGCTTTGTCTCACTTTCTCCAATTTTAGAACAACTTCCATTTACGGAAAAATAAGAAGGAAGATAATTAGAAGTTCCATAGAGGTCTACCAACACATGGCATGAATTATGTGGGATTTACGTATTTCTTGGTCAAAACCCTCTGTGCTTCAGTATACTTGTTGGTAAGCACGAGTAGTGATAACAGAAGGAGTTGTGATGCATTGATTTAGATGTAGCCATGATAAAAAGTGGTATTAGACTGTGTATCTCCATTTGGAGCACTTTCCTTTAGCAGAAAGTACTGGGTCAACTTCAGATGCCATAGAAAACCATGTATTAATTGCCACTGTAGAAGCAAATCCCAGAATTTCCATCCAATATGGGTGATACATATGTTTCTTTTCTGGGCTCTTCTCTCTGAAAGCTTATAGATGACCAAAACATCATTTTGGTAGCTTAAAACAGAACAAGTGAGCAATAAACAGGAAATAGAGCCTATAAAAGAGAGGAATGAGTATTTGGCTTGGAAAATAATTCTCTTAAAATCAGACCAGTGCTTCAGGTGAGAAGGAAGCTAACATGTCTGGCTGCAGCCTGATAAAATCTGTTGCAGAGGAGAGAGCACGTTAAGAAGAAAAGATCCCTTTTGTCTGATGCTTTCAAATAGTCTATTTGCATGCTTACTGAGTTGAAACATTGCGCAGTATAAACTGTAGTTGCTGCCGAATACAAAATCAGGTAATTCTGTTTTCTTTTCCTCTTTTTAAAAGTAGGGTTTTATCCTGAAATTACCTATATAAATCATGACTGAAGTTGTTATTGTTCTGCCTTGGCAATAGCACTGATGCCCTCAACCCATATATTTTCTAGCAGTACCATTTCCCTGCTTAAAAAAGGCTGAAAATGCATGTAGTTTGCAGCTTGAATGTCCAAGTTAGGCAGTCTGGGTGAGATCAGACTGTCTGCTAACTCCAGTGAGCTAAGCATAGCTATTGACAGTAGCAGTGCTTTATTCCCAACATGCTGTAATAGTGTCAGCAGCTACCACTGACCTTTTATTTCCCATATATTATGCAGAGATCATGTCATCAAAACTTCAGATTCCTGAGTACTTACAGTAGATACATCATCTTCTTGCATACTATAGCAGCCTTCCAGTATCTGAAGGGGGGCTTATAAGGATGCTGGGAAGGGACTCTTCGTTAGGGACCGTAGTGATAGGACAAGGGGCAACGGGTTCAAACTTAAACAGGGGAAGTTTAGATTGGATATAAGGAAGAAATTCTTTCCTGTTAGGGTGGTGAGGCACTGGAATGGGTTGCCCAGGGAAGTTGTGAATGCTCCATCCTTGGCGGTGTTCAAGGCGAGGTTGGACAGAGCCTTGGGTGGCGTGGTTAGTGTGAGGTGTGCCTGCCCATGGCAGGAGGGTTGGAACTAGATGATCTTAAGGTGCTTTCCAACCCTAACTATTCTATGATTCTACTATGTTTTTTCCCTATAGGACCCACAAATCTAGCAGGTTTAACTGGGGAATGGGAGGGGCCCCTCAGGGCAGCAGAGATGCAGACAGAAGTTGCTTGCTGTCCAGGAGCTTCATGAAGTGGAAGCAGTAGATAAGCACAGATGGATGGAGGAGAGCAACAGAACAGCTGCAGCATGGTCAGCTTAAGGTTTTGCTGGATTAGTTTTAACCTTGATCAAGTCTCTAAACTGCTTCACCACCTTGTCGCAAACAATTCACAACAGTGAGCAGGGCAGAGAAAACATGGGGCAGTGCTGACTTTTGTTGGCTTCAGTACTTAAAGCCTCAGAGTTTGAAACTACCTGCACTGAGGATACTGTACACCCTCCTAAACATTCCCAAGTTTGTTTTTCCATCTCTTTTGCATATTGCAATTGTCTGCCAAAATTGAATTACCTTTTTTCTGGATCAGTTCATGCCCTGATCTTAAAGCACTAATGCCAGCCCTGGACAGGCTCTTGGTACCATGAATTGAGATCAGCATTAGCTGGCATGGTGTGAATCCTCAATGGACACATGGTCTCCTCCTAGTGCTGATGTTATTCCCCTTTGTTGCCAGCTCTGTTGCTCCTGCTTATTCCCTTCCCCACTTGTACAGTGACACTGAGCAAAAATGCATCCTAAGAAAGTGGTTTTGCTTCAAAGATGATTTTGTCCTTCCCCAGCAGGTTTTGCATACTATTTAAAGATCTTTCGTGTGTGCTATCTTCAGCATTACAGAGTGGCACTGTATTCTGGCTTTGAATGCTGCTGCCTTTCTTTCATTGTTGAATGTCCACAAAGCTAACAATACCAATCCACAGCATCCAGCATGCTGAAGGACTCCTGTTGCTATGTCAACAGCTTTGTTTTCATTTGCAACTCTTTACCCACCACTTAAGATCTCTGCATCACCCTGATGCACTTACAGTTGAAATTCATATGTGGCTTCTTTATCGGCATCGTTCAGTTTTGCTAATATATGTGGAGCCCAAGCAGGACAACTTTGGAGACCATCCTCGTGCAATGAAATATTGATATTTCTGCTGCAGTAACTGAAGCAGTGATTTCTCTTTTCCAAACATGTCTCTGTAGAGCTAGCTTTTCACACTGCCTCAGAACTGGATGATTTGCCTGGCTTGTTACTCAGCTCAGACAAATGATGTGATATTAATGACCAAGAAGGCAGTGTGCCTTTTTGGAAGAGAATTAATGTTTTCCAGCTGAAAGCAAAGTATTACCTTAATAGATTCTCATGGATAAGTACACTGCTCTGTTGAAAGCCTGCAGTGACTCAGAATCTATTTGTGTGAATATGACATGTTTAGGGTGGAGATAGGTGGCTTCTTTGGGCTTAAGCTACAAGATTACCGTTAGCGTGTGAATTGATAGCAGTGTTCAAAGGCACAGACAAAGGTTAAGCTTTTCTTTCAAGCCTGTGGAAAAACTTCACATTGGTGCTTAGAATTCAGCCTGTATGAAATTGATATGGCATGCAGCAGTCCAGGACTTGCCTGATGCATGTATTGGACTTCACCTGCAGGGTGTCTTTCCTTGGGGTCCATGATCTCTGATGTTATTGGCGGGGGAAGGGAGGGGACAGGGTCCATGTTTTGGAAGTCCGCACTTGTCACCTTATAATTTAAACTGATTCCAGAATTCATTGCAAAAGTTTCATTTCTCATAATCTTGGAAAGCATGTACAGCATTTTAATCAGTTGTGGTTGTGATCATATTTCTGTTCCAACAGTACTTATTGCGGGGGAAACACTGAACTTGGTGTTTTTTAGGCTAGAACACCATCTCAAAGGTTTGACTTAAATGTGGATACTGGCATGTAAATCAAAGCGACGTATCAAGCCATACCTTCTGCTGTGCTGGCACTGTTAGTAGATCAAATTTCGCTTCTGTTCAGGACTGACAATCAGGAGAACTGCAGCTGTGCCATGTTATTTAAGCCTACGATTTTTGCAGTTAAGTTGACTTGCATTGCACATCAAAGGTGCTACTGGATCAGCTGGGTGTACTGCACAGTACCTGTTTCCTAGGAAATAATGAGGGGGCTTGAAACCACTAATAGTTGTGCAGGACATGGCATAAGTGCAAATTTCATGTAAGCTTCAGAGTTTAAAAGCTTATATAACTTGCACAAGAGTGGTAGTCTCTGACTTGTTTGGGATAAAGCATTTGCAGTGAATGGTAAGTAACAATATAGAGACCTATTGGGAGTTTCCTAGCTTTATCTCAGGGGTCGTCACAGTTCAGTAACAAGTGAATGAATAAAATGAACTTAAAAAACTCTATTTGATTCTCTGGAGAAAAGGATGCATCTGTCATTAGCAGAAATGAAATTGCTAATTGTTTGCTTAAATATTTTTTTCCTAAATGTTTTGTCTTGACAACTGTCAAAGTCATTTAGTCAGTGTTATAAAATTCAAATTTAAATTGAAATGAGCCTTGAAATTTGGGAACAGATAGGCAACTCCAAGATTCATCTTTTCCTCAGAATGCCGAATTGCTCTTGTTACTAGCTGTTGCTGTATCCCTTAGAGTTTAATCCTTTCCAGCCTTGGCAGTTTCCAGAGCTGCAGTTTTTCTGGTAGTTCATTTAAAGGAATTGCTCATTGAAATGACATCCTCTATAATGGCTTCCTGTGTTATCTCCTGTTCAGACTGCTGTGTAGATTAACTGTTCCAGCCTTTATTTGGGTACTGTGCACAGATGGACCTTTATAACATACACTACTTTTTCCAATCAAACTGGTGAAGATTGTCACAATCCATAGGAAAGTCTAACCTGTCAGAGCAGTGTGGGCTCTCATTTCAAAGCCATCTTTTCATATTATTTGAGCATTTAAGCACTGTGAGAAGAGTTTAACTTTTGGGCTAGGTTCCCCTAAAAAGGCCCTGTTAGCTATTTGGGTCTCAAGAAGAAAACAAAAAGAATGTAGGCGTGTGTACGTGTACATTGCTGCTTTTCCACATGGGATACCCGTGTATCATCATGTGCTTTCCTGTACTTATTTTCTTGTCTGCATAATCTACCATACCTTTAGGGTTTTGGTTTAAGCATTCTTATCTAAAGCATGAATATTAGTGATTGTGACACTACTTTTAATATCTGTCATCTTTTCCAGTAGAATCTGTTTTGAAGGCAGTTTAAGTAATGAATCAGATCACCATCTCCAAAATACATAGTATAAGAAGGCTTATATCTCCTCAGGCTAGTGAAGCAAAAGTAGTTCTAGACTAAAATCAAGTTTGACCAATAATTTGGTCCTCAGCTGCATATTGTAATACATATGGCAGCAGCCTGTGCTTCCGCTAGAGCCAGTTTGGCTGTTCTGAAGCCTGTTTGGTTCTTTTTGCATGATATTTGCTGATACAGTAAAAAACCTTGAAGCTGTTGCTTCATAAATGCACTCCTAAAAATCTTAGGATTTTCCTTTTCATTTCTACTTTTCTTAGTGTTTCAAGCCCTTATGTACATGATCTTGACCTCTTGGAGCATGTAGTGCCTGGGGATCTGACTGTGCTGCCCTTTCCCTCATCACAGCTCTATGACATGTACAACTTTTGAGTCATTCAAGAACCAGAGATGGCATGGGTTTGCAGTAAGGACAAATACTATGTGCAAGAAGGATCTTGAATTGAGAGATCCATTTAGCAAACGAGGTAGTACTTTTGGCTTCAATAGATGTATCCAACACTCATTGTGCAAATTAGACTCCTCTTGTGCTCACATGCTTCACGTGCTCGTGAAGTTTCAGTTCTTCTGAGACATAGTTCATCTAGGCATCATGGATTTAAAGCATCTTTTACTATAAAATTACTGTTCTTCACATATTCCAGGTGTTATAAAACGTATTTTGGACATCAGCCTACACATACTAGTGCATGTAGAGTCATACATGTTACATAGTCAATGAGAAAAGTTGAATTAAGAGTCTGAACAGTAAATAACACTTTTTTTTTTTCTCATTCAGACATAAAGAATGTTTTCTTCCAAAAGCTCCAGGTTGCTAGTGCTATTGTCTTCATTTGTTTTATAGCATTAGTAAATCTTCCTTATGTGTACTGAATATTTTTTCTCCAACAGTCTGATAGATGCTGTGCTATTCAACAATTGCCTTCTATCTATCCCTTATTCCTTTGAGAAATCTCTGTAGCTCTTTAAAACCATAAAGGTCAAAGTTTCAAAGGCATTCTAGAGAAATCTCTTTTGCTGCCCCTCCTATCAGAGCCCTTTTCTCAACTGATTAAGATCTCTAATGTTTTATGTCTCCTCCTTCTCTCCTTAATATGAGACAGGTTATTTAGGGTAGAGGTTTTATGGGCTGCTATGTCAAAAGCTTTAGACAAGTCAGTAAAAAAAAAAATGTCCCCAGTGTGTAAAGACCATTATCCATGATGTGCCAAATGTCATCTATAACTTCAAGCCATAGGGAATCTGTTGCATACAAAAGCTAAAAACTCAGTTGGTGGTTTCCATCAAGGCTGTTGTTCCCCTCATCTGTTCAGCAGAGGGAGATATAGATCTTCAGTGAAATGCTAGTGTTGGTATATGTTTAAAAAAATAATAAAAGAAAATAGTAGATTTGGTGTTAGAGAAGAAAATCACTAGCTGAAGCTGGGTATATTCTTCCCTGTCAAAATATTTGAGGTGCTAATCTAAAACCTTCTGCTGTCACAACCCTGATCCTTTCCTTGATAGAAGATGCTTATTGCACTGTTGGTTTTGCCAGAGTTTAAACTGAGGCTACCAGACAAGCTCAATCTAACCTTAACTCTCTTTAATTCAATTTTCCTGGGGTGAAACTTTCTCATGTTGCTTCCTTTGTTACCTGCTAAACAGAGCACTGTTAGGCATTTTCCTTCTCAAAGCTGTGCTCTTCCTTCATTTAAATGAAAACCTGGGCTGGATTTGTGTTGGATTCCCCAAGTATGGTTTTTGGAGGCTGTTGCCCATCATCTGTATTGCAGTGAAGGAAAATGAGATTGAGTTATCATCCTCAAATACCCCTGTACCTTCCCCTGCTTTAGAAGCTTTCTTTCATCTCCTTGCTAACATCACAGGCTCTGTGGCTTCCTCACTTAAAAGGTTTGCGGGGTTTTGGTTTGGGTTTGTTGGTTTTTTGTTTTTGGTTTTGTTTTGTTTTTTTTAAGATTTTACCACCAGTGAAATAAATCATACAGACTTTGCTTACTCTTTTATAGTCTTCAGAGCATGCTGTAAGGGAAGAGCACATGAGGGGGCTTTGACCTGCAGAGAAAATATCTATTGAATGCTTTTCCAAAGTTCAGTCCCTTTTAAGTAGCTGTTGAATGTTTGACACCGATGAAGACAGGGTCTGCAGGAGTTTGGTGCAATGGTGTATGAGACCACTTGTCTAGACAGAACTCTTAATAGCAAATATGAATGAAGTACTGCATGCCAAATCATCTCAGGCACACACATGAAATACAAAATAAGGGCATTGTTGTTCAAGTTCACTGCTGTGGACCAGTGTGTTGCTTCTAGAAGAGATTGCTGAGATTCCCCCAGGGCAACAGAAAATGGTTATTCGGCAAGAAACTGTTCCTTTACTACAAAGGGAACTCCAGGTAGAAAGAGGAAGAAAAGGCAAATGCATTAAACGTGTAATTTTATCTTAGTTATAGAAACAAAGTACTTGCAATTTTTGCTGGAACAGAAAATTGTGAATACAAAGCCATATCCAGCAAACATTTTAATGTGCCTGTCACAAAGGCTTTTTAGATAAAATGTTCTTGTTTTATTGGGTGGTTTGTTGTTTGTTTGGGTGTTTTTTAAGGGAAGGTAGAGGCAGGAAAAATAAAAAAATGCCAGTTAGCTTTACCTGCACTGCAATGTTCTGCAAGAAGCTGTCTGGGTGAAATGGATTTATTTCTTCTCTCTCCTCCTCCTGTGATTTGTTGTCCAGCAACTGGAAAACAGCACACTGTATTCTTCAACAAAATGCTCTGGGTAGTTTTGTCTGTCAAAGATTCTTTGCTTCAGGCTGTATCAAACCCTTACAGTAAGGGAAGTACTTTGTAAAGAGGCCCCTGATGTGAGCTCACTGGTTTCAATATTATTTAATTTCTTCTTCAGAATATTCTTGTCCTAATTTTTGTGCAGGGCTTTGCTCCCTTGAATTCAAGTCCACTTTGTTTCCCATTCCTAATGTGTTGTCTTCTCTCTGAGTATCTGCTTCTTTTATGTGGTGGAAATTATCACACTGTTTCCTCGCTCGGAAATGGCTTGTGATAGGCCGAAGTCTATGCTGATCGTATTACTGATCCATATTACTCTGTCAAGTGAAATAAATCTCCTCATAGCGCTTCATTGGCTGGAAGGCTTCCTCACTGTTCTTTCTTGAATACTGAAATGCCACCCTGCATTTCTATTGCTATAATAAAGCCCTTTTTTTTTCCCCCTCAATACATTCTTTTCTGCCCTGGAAGAGATCAAAGATTAAAAATAGGGGGGGTTTTGTGGGTTTGTTTTTTTTTTGTTTGTTTGGTTGCTTGGTTTTTTTGGTGGTCACTGCATGAAAGTTCACCTCTTGTTGAGCTGAATTGTTACCAAAGGTGGAGTGTTAACTGTCCCGTGTCCCCAGTGTTCTCCCCAGAGCAAGACCCACATATGAATGCTTCAACTCCAGGCTGTCTCTCTGCCACAGGGGAGAGTAAATCACCACCATCAACTTTTTGAACAAAGCCACCTCAGTCACATGAAATTCTCTAAGTGCTGTTGTTTGATATTACTGATTTGGCAACAGTTAAAGTTCAGCAGTTCTCAGTTTTCTTTTTCACTAGTAAGAAAAAAAAGTGAAATGAAAGGAGAACTAAGGCTGTGTGGCAGTGTTTCACACCACCCCCAGCATGTGGGAGTAGGTATACAAAACCTGAAAGGTCTGAGAAGCAGCAAAACAAAACCTAAACATTAATATTGTAATGTTGAGAGGTGGCCTAGTGCCTTTCTTTTCTTATGTCAATAGCAAATAGCTGAAACAAATTTGGATTAAAAAAAAACCTCTCCCTAATCCTTTGACATAAGAGCTTTTCTCAAGGCATCTAAGATGAGGGAAGAGCTTACAGAATCTCTGTCTTTTGGAAATGTGCAGGGCCTGACTGAATAGGACCCTTGAACACAATTATTTAACTTGGAAGTTGAATCCAACTTTGCATTTGTCCCTTCCTTGAGTGGGAAGTTGGACTCTGAATTCCAGAGGTCACTTCCAACCTATGTTATTCTACAGCTTTCAGGACCCTTGAGCAAAAATGGGTTTCTAAGAGAAACTGCACTCTTAAGTAGGATGAAGTTTGTTTGGGCTTCCTCATAATTAAATCCTGAGTTGTCTTTGACTAGCCTTTGGCGATAGAGCTGCCTTTGCAGTGAGAGTCTATTTCCTGGTGTGGAGGTATGTAGAAGATCCACTGAAGAAGTTTCACTTTCTTATTAATAGCTTTTTTGTTATTCTTTATGTAAATATGGGGCTTGCTAGATGGTTATCAGACCAAGAGAGTGCTGAGGCTCTTACAGGTCTCCTGTCAAATTAAAGGCAATTTATTTTAAAGCATTTCAACTTCAAGGTTTGGGTTCTGATAGCAGCTGTCTGTCTTTTCTCAAGTCTTTGAGCTTATCTTGTCTTTGTTCAGGCTTCTGTAAAGTGCAAGGCATCTAATGTGCCATGTCATCTTCAGTGTACTGCAAGACAGTGCAGTATAGCACATTGAGTTTATTTTTAAATCAGGATGTTGCTCCGTTTTATATCCTTACTCTTACTCCTCACTTAACAGAAGAATAAGTTTTTAATGGTGGGAACTGAGGTTGCATATGAGCCTCCTGATTCTGTTTCCATTTTTAGTCTAGCCAAAGGTTTTATCTCTGAAAATGCAACCTTCCTTTTGTAAAGCAAAAATTCACATTGAGCCTGGCTGAGAGAGACTTTTGTCTAATCCCTCTTGATGTTAAAGTTCTGTTCTTCTGCTTGTTTATCTATGTTCAACAAAAATTCGTTAAGACAGCTTGCCCTCTCCCTCATGGAATACCACTTAGAAGGATGACAATGTGTACTCTTTCCTTCTCACCCAGAGACACTTGAAACACAGGCTTTGGTTTGAACTATTGGGCTCTGGACACTTGAAGGAATAAGGATATGATTATATTTTCCTGCTAAACAAGTTGCCTAGATACACTTCTAGGTAGCTCTGAAGGCTTTACTCTGTGCACTCTGCGTGCTGAGTAATCTTGCTTACACATGGTATACAGAGAAAACTAGTAAAGATCATTTTCTATAGGTAGTTGTTTAAATATTGATAGTTGAATTTTTGCTGACCCCATCAATATGCATTGAGCAGTGGAGGCTTCCTTCAGGGTCTCTGAAACCAATAAAAATAAAAATTAAATGCCACAAAATCATGCC
Organism: Psittacula echo; assembly: GCF_963264785.1. Lineage (NCBI taxonomy): Eukaryota > Metazoa > Chordata > Aves > Psittaciformes > Psittacidae > Psittacula > Psittacula echo. The sequence continues at coordinate 23,937,447 of NC_137740.1, forward strand.
TCTCATCTTTTTGCTGAAAGGCTTTTTGTGGGCTTTTTTGTGCCCTGCTATTTTGTTGCGCTTTTTGTTTCTTCAGAATAACCTAATTGGATGTGAGCAGAGGTATCTTGCACCAAACTTGTTCTGACTCAGTTTAAATCTTGGGCAATTCATTTAAATATACCCCTCAAACTATAAATGTCTTTTGTTCTTACTACCAATGTACTGTTTCAGTGGTGAAAACAGGCAGCCTTGATCCAAGCTTGAAGCTCGTATGGAGGAAAACAAATAGATGAAGGTGAGGGATGCAGGACTGCAGGCTGTAGCCAGAGCATTAATACATGAAATGAGCTTGACTTCTAAGCTTGGTATTGAAGATCTCTTTTAGTTGATGGGGGAGGGACACCATCCAAAATGTCCTTAGACAACAGAGGACTTATAACAGACAAGTTTGGCTTGCCTACCCTACAACTTTGGTTTTGAATACAGGCATCTTGGCTGTAATATTCATCTGACATGTAGTAACATACACTAGTAAGTAAGTAGCAAGTAGACTTATTCTTAAGTCTATGAGCACTGAAAAATCCAAGTAATGTAAATTACTTATTTTTTGAATGGATCAGTAATCTAAATATTGAACAGTTGAGAAATAGATATTTCTAAATGATTGAAATAAGAAAAATAGTCATTGATTCTCCAGCAGTTCAATTTTCCAGAGGAGAGCCACATAACCTTTGTATGCAGCTCTTGGGGCTTTCTAGTAGTTACGTTCATTGAATGTAAAACTGTTGCATTGCAGGTAAATTTTTATTTTGCTGTCCTTGGCTTGATATCCCTTCAAGTAAGTGGTTATTGGCTGAAAAAAGCCTGAGGGGGTCTTTTGCATTAGTTCATGCTGGTTAATGTTTGTGGTGAAGGTGGGTAAAGCACATGGCCTGGAAGATGGATGCTACTTAGAATTGCTGGATACATGGAAAGCTGGATTGCTCTGCTCCCTGGTTTCTGTGTGCTGCTACCCTGCACATCCAGTACTCTGTGAAGGATAAAGCTGCTGCTGTGATGATATTTCCTAACCACTTGCATACTCTTTTCTGGAGCTGCTACTCATCACTACGTATTAAAAGCTTTGCTTGCAGTAGGTGAGGTTAAACCTAAGAATTTTATTAACATATCGAAGTGTAAGGAAAATCGCTTTTGTCAAAAACAGACTTCGTTGTTCTTCTGTTGTTGTTTAAACAACCAAAAATCCAAAAGCAATTCAGTCTTTCTGAGCAACTCTGAAATTACTTAAGATGCCTCTGCCTCCATTAGCAGTTCCCACCTCTCCTGTTTTGGTTTGGTTTTTAGTTTTTTGGGTTTTGGTTTTTTTGGGGGTGGGGGGAGGAAGTTTTTAACCTGACTTTCTAAGATCATGTAACCACTTCATTAGTTTGTTTACTGTGTCCTCACCTCTGCAATCAAGCTGAGTCTGAGGACCAAGATTGAGAAGGTGCTGATCACTTCACCTTTTATATAACAAAAACATCCTTTCCTTTTGCCCTGCTCCTGCCAGCTGGAGTCTTGTGAATTTATGAGCTGCCAAGCAGTGAGGGATGCCATCCTTTGCTGATGCAGGTTATATTTACTGAAGAGGTGGTTAGATCTTTCAGAAGTTTGGAAAAGTCCAAATTCTTTATTAGCTGTCACCAGACAGCTCAAAGGTGAAAGTGGCAGCGTCTTAAGGGAAGTAAGCAGTTCTTGAGCAATCTGGAAAAAGCACTATTTAAAACTCAGGCTTGTGGTCAGAGACATCTCAGCAGCAGTGGCAGAGCTTAGCTGCCCTTTTTGCCTTCTGAGATAACTTAAAAAAAATATATATATAATAAAATACAGCCTGCCAGCAAACATTTGAATTCAGAAGGCACAGCAGCAGAATTCTGTTGTGCTCAGCTTCTGCAGTGTCATTGAACTAGACGAGAATTGCTTCAGAGTGTTTAATTTGTGAAGGTATATATACATGTTTTATCCCATTATCTCATATATATTTCAATTAAGCCTGAACACAGAAGAAAAGGTAAAGCAGTGAGATATTGCTGCCCAAGGGTTAGGTAGGCATGAGGCTTTTAACTGTGGAAATGTCATTTCCAAGTTGGAATTGTTCTTAGAGTTTCCTGTTCAGGGTGCAAACTGTAGAGCTGTAAAAAAATTGCCAAGTGATGATTTTAGTGCTCATGTTTGAGGAGCAAAACAAGAAGCAAATACCCCTGTGCATCACTGATTAGTGGTGGAGTATGCTCTATGATATCTCGAGGATGCCAAGGGCAGGAGCCAGTGGTGAGGTGCTGGATGAGCTTACAGGCTTTTGCAGAACTTGGGAAGTGTTTGATTTCCTTCAGTGCTCACTCTTTTCCTTACCTTCAGATGCCTCTTAGGACCAATTTATTTTCTTAGCTTTCCAGAGCATGCTGCCACCTTTCCTTGGGCTTGCTGATGTGCCTGGGATGCTGCCCATTGCAGACAATTTCAGCTCATCAAACTCCACCAGGCTAGGCTGCTGCCAGGGTACCTGGGAGTTGTATTTTTTCTCACTTAGCTTAATTTTTGGGCTCTTGCCTTCCTCAGCAGATGGCATTTTTATCATGTTTTTGGAAAGTCCATATGGCCTACAAGAGGCAGTATCTCTTTAATTGTAAAACACAACCACCTGTTCTGATTTTAATGAATGCAGTGAGTGTTTGTCTTCATGTATCTACTTAAATAGCTGCTTCAATTAAATTAAAAAAAAAAAAAAAAAAAAAAACAAAACAACAAAAACCAAGCCACATACAACTCAATTGGGCATCAACACTTCTGCTGCTGAAATAATCAGTTAATAATTAAGTGGCTAATTTTAGAACCCACTGGCCTTGCCCATTCCCTTGAACTCTGTGATCAGAGCAGACAGTGATTGATTGCCCTGCCAATGCTGGGAGGCACATGCAGTGCAGGGGCCAGATGCCGGCAGGCTTTGAGCTGTTTATTGCGATATTTAGAAGGTGAGTGCAACTTCATGTCTCTGCTCCGCAAATGGGCTTGTCATTCCTGCTATGGCTTTTTCCTGTCTGCATTGCTCCAGTTGCTCACATGCAGCCGTCTGCAGGTACCCCTCTCAGTGCCACCCTCTGAAAGATAAAATCTGGTGCTCAAAAGGTATCCTAGTGACTGGCCAGCTGGAGAGGAGTTTAAAACTGTAAGCAAAAATAGACTTGAAAGCCTTATCCACTAACTGGCTTCTAATAGAAAGCCCTGCTAGAATTACTCTGCTCACTAAATTCACAATAGTCAGTTAACTGTTTTGAAGCTCTGCAGAAGGTCTGCTGGCCAAATGAGAAAATGTGGAGTTTCTTGGCTTTAGTTTTTCAGAAATTAAAATTTGGCACCAGGATGCCCAAATCTTAAGAGTGTTAATGCTTAATTCAAAGTCCCGTTGAAATTTTGCCCTTGTATGGAATAAGCCTGTTGCAATATCATCGTGTTCTACAGTCAAGTGAAATACCCAAATGGTAGGAATGCACTGGGATTTGGGTTGATAAATGTTGGGTTTCTGGAGGGTTAATATCTCAGAGGTGGAAGAAACAGAATGTTTGAAGGAGTGCTTGGGGGATACAGCACTTCCCAGTTTCAGTGTTAGCAGTAATGGGTGCAGTAGCTGCTGGGTTTCAACACAATAGGGTAATTCAACAGTTCAATGTTAAGTGGAAAAGAAAACTTGGAGTGGCTATTTGGAGCATCTGCTGGAGAAATCTCTGAACCCATCATATTACACAGAGAACAAGATTCTGGAAGCAGTTAGGGGGGAAGTTGACTTCCCTGCTTACCTGTTTTACAGGTGGTGTTTCTGACACAGTCCGTGTCCTGCCATGGCCACCGATTAGTCTGTTAATATAGGGGAGAAGCTACCCTTGCCAGTCGGATGGTGGTTGCTGTAGCCTGACTGATGTAAATCCTGTTATCTCTCAGACCACATGGGATTTTGAGACAGCTGGGTGGTGTTCATATGGCTGAGAGCCCTGCTTTGAAATGCTGTAAAATACAAAAATAACCATAGCTACTGGCATTTAAATTCATTTCTATGTAATCTCTGTAATAAACTTCCATTGGTAGTGTGTTATTTCAGAGGGAGGAGGGTCAAAGTAGTTTTCAGCTGATGTCTGAGTATCTCAAGTTGCTTGGTGAGAAAGGTGTCCAGCTCTATTTCCTTGCATGTGCATGGCATTCCCTCCCTGTGCTTCCAGAATAGCGGGGAATAATATAATGAAGTTCAGTGTTAAAGGCTGAAAGTCAGGAAGGGAGAAGCTTATTAACCTTACTGACCTGGAAAGAGCAATGGGGATGTTTGGGGCTTGGATCTGGTGGGGTTTTTTTATTCTTTTCTGGATCTAGTGGAATTTTCTATTATTATTATTATTTTCTTAGGAATTGAAATTTAGTTGCACAGAAAATAAAATGTATTGCTAATTCTGTTGAGTGCTTTTATGTAATTGTGGCGCTGCAGCACATCTGTGAATTAAATCTTAAAAAGAACTGGAATTTAATCTGTTTTCTCATTAGCAGAAATGCTAATTCTCTCTTGCTAATAAAATCAGAGGAGGGAAGCAAAAACCAAAAGTGTGGAGATTACCCATTTAGAGTAAGCATGAGAAATTTAATCCCTGTTTTCCAAGATCCAGTATAAGTAGCAACAGTTTTCCAAAAGAGGACAGCTTGAGGAGCAGAAGGGGGTGCAGGGACTTGGAGAAGTTAATTGGAGTGGTTAGGCAGGGAGCCAAGAAAGCATCCAGAGGAGAGGCAAGAGTCCTGTTAGCTGCTGGCTTCACATGGGCCTGATGGGGTTTGTGGGAGGACACATGCAGGGAATATTTGCACACACGTGTGGATGCACCTCTTTCTTCCCACTGACTCTTTGAAAGGCTGCTTGCACCCTTCCAGACTGAATTTGGGGACCATTTTAAGAAGCCTGCTTAAATATTCCTTGCTATAAAGCAGACTGTTTATCTTAGGTAAGACTTTAAGTGAGATGTGGAAGTTGCAGGCAAGACTTAACTGTGAGCTAACTATTAGAAGTCCCATGCATCCTTCCCAGCTGATTCATTTTGCTTGTTTACTTTCTCATCTCCAGATCACTGTGTTCACTACTATGATCTCCGTAACACTAAGCAGCCAATCATGGTGTTCAAAGGGCATCGCAAGGCAGTCTCCTATGCAAAATTTGTGAGTGGGGAAGAAATCGTCTCTGCGTAAGTACAGCCTTTTATGTAGGCTAAAAACTTTGTAGCCTTTGTTTTCTGTCACTCGTCTGGGCCGTTGCACAAGTTCACATGCACGGGTAGGAGCACTTGCTAGCTGCGGTGCTTTTGGGAAGCAGTTCGTTGCTTTTTTCTAAGACAAAATAGAAATTAATTCCTAGTATCACTTGGCTGTGCTCTGCCTTGCAAAGCTACAATGCTTAAGAGGAATAAGAAGACAACTAGATGCAGCTCCTGATCACAAGCCCAGACTTTGGGAGGCTGCAGGTGTGTTCTCCTTTTAGAAAATGCTCTGTGTGCTCCTGGCCAGAGCTCTGCTGTAGAGAAGGATGCTGGCAGAGCCCTGAGGGTATTAATCTTCAGTAAAACACCGCTGATGAGTGACAGAAGCTATCAAATGGTACTGCTATGTTTAGGAGGGGTTTAGCCACAGCCTGAAAGAAACTCAAGTAGAATTGACTGATCTGTTCTCTGATAATTTATTAATCTGTTCTGTGAAAGCCCTTTTTAGGGTTATACTTGGATTAGAAAGTAGACATAGAGAAGTTGTGTTTTGTGGTCCTACCTTTTCAGCCAAGGTAGACCAAAAGGTCTGCTATGGAGGCCCTAAAGAATAATATGCTGCAGCTTCTGTCCAGTTACATGGCTCGATGTGTCTGTCCCGAAGCCAGATGTGACTGCCTCAGTTCTAGGTAGGTTTTCAGTCATACGGGAATGAGCGTATGTCAGATCACATAGTGAGAGGTTTGCATGAATGGCTGCAAGCCTCTTCAATAAACCAGAGGTGAGCCCCTCTTCCACAGTGGGGGAAAAATGCAAGCAACCTGGGGGAGGGCTGCAGGGAAGTCTTTGTTGTCAATATGCTTGTGTGTAACACCCAAGGGCAGCAGGGATGGATCACAGGGATAGATCTAGTCCCATAAAGTACTCCTGCTGTCTTACACCAAGTCAGTTATTATCCAGCTTAGCTTTGCGCCATGTTTTCACACCATTTGCTCTAGAAAACTGGAGCCAAAGCACAGTATTTTGAGGTGTGCTCAGCTTGTTAGTGAGTTATGCTGAGCTGTGTAGTAGAAGATTCCCTGGTGACTTCTGGTATTGCTTATATTTAATCAGCAATTTTCTTATTTCCTTTAACATTATAATTCTATATGGGTGCAAATTCATAACTAGAACACACAAACTTTAAATTTAATGCTTTAGACCAAATCTGGATAGTAAGATGGTGTTTAATAGAAGCAAGAGGAGGCTAAGAATGTTTTACAGACCTGATCAAGTGGAACATCATCTATGGGGTGTTTCAGGACAGAGTGGCCCTGTCCTGCTCGACCTGACCACCTGAGAAAGCTTATCCCACAGTCACAGAAAGGAATACCAGTAGAGCCTTCAGACTTTAACAGGCAATGATGGAGTGAGGGGACTAACTGGAGGATTCACCTATATTTTTGTGCATGAACAGAAAGAAATGTCAGAGAGAGCAGATTATTTTTATGTCTTCTGCAAATTGAGGAGAGGAGACAGCAGTAATGATTTCTTAAAAATCAAGCAGTAATTTTCTGATTTTTTTTTTTATTATATGTGTACTCAGATTCTCTAGATTTCTAGCTAAAGCTGTTCTATAGATTACATTGATTTAGTTTGCCTTGTAGAGTTGGTTTTTGACCTTAAGGATGTTCAAAACTGCTTGGTATTTAGCACAACTCATTGATTGCAGTGCTGATTTACAGAGAGACAGATTTAACAGAGCAGTGCCTCCGTGATATTTTTTGGAGAGGGTATGAAACCAGAAGAGCAGTGTAACACCAACAGGATCAATGACTTCTTCCTATCCTTGCGATCCAGTGGCGAATGACTTTCTTCTTTTATGGCATGCTACCCAATGCAAACATGGCTAGAGCTTGATGGGAAATTGTTAGTAGTAAAAGCATTCCATTAGTAACAGACTTTTAAGTGGTTTTATTTTAATGAAGAGGTCTAAAATGTATGCTACTAAAATACAGAGGTTAAGTGCCTATATATGTGATGTCTTCTTGGTGGCTTAGCCAATAGCAGAAGCTGTCACAGGAATCTGACAGCTTGTAGACCAGGGATTAGTGTTTTGCTGCTTTACTCTCCCTTCAGAAAAGTTTGGTTTCCAGGCAACTCTGAAGCTTTTAAAAGCAGTACTATGGAAGCTGTATTTAAAAATACAGCTGCCGTAATAGAACAGAATGCACCTCCCTGTACTTGTGGGCCAAAAAAGCAGTAGTGTACTTTTTTTTGCCCTTTCTGTGAGCTATGCTACTATTGTGATAGTAAGGACAAGAGAAGGGAAAGGACAGTGGGCAGCAGTGTAGGGTAGGATGAACATGGAACAAGCATCAGGCAGAGAAGCAGAATATTCTGTTTTAGGCCTACCCACCAGTCAAGACCTAGGATGAAGAATGCACTCCTGCTTAAGTCGCAGTATTACAGATGAAGTTCATACCTTTGTTCTGATCTGACCTCATACTGTTATTATAGATGAGCAACAAATCTTGCTGCAGCTTCTTTATCACTCTTTTGTCATTCCAGCTGTCATTGAGGGCAGGTAAGATTTTTGCAGTATAGTACAAGCTGCATCTCTCCACTTTTATGCTGTATTTTTAGGTAAATGTGACATAAGTGCAGGTCTGATGTCTTAGGATATTGGCAATATTTGGGTATTGGGTGAGATTTTTTCCCCTTCAACTCTAAATATTCAGAAAGCAGCAAGGTTGGGTGACATAACCTGCATGAGGGGAGTGTGGCCTGCTTCCCTTCCCTCTCACCCAGAAGCCTGATAGGCCCTGCTCCCAATATCTTTCAAATTTAAGATCAGAACAGCATTATGCCTTTCCTCAAGGGTGCTACATGGGGGTCTGGTCCCACTAGATCACCATTTGTATCCCTGCTGTGGAGTGTTTCACTATAAGTCAGCAAGTGCCAAAATATCAGAGCCTGGCAACTTCTAGAGAATAACACCTGTAAAGTAAGAGAGGGTCATGTCCTCTCAGGTTTGAGGTAAGAAATTAATCGTGTATCTTACTGAAACCTGGGGTATTCCTATTTCGGTTGAGCACTGACAGGCAGAGGAAGCTATCTCTGTCTCCTTTCTTTTGCCAAAGGGAAAGTGTTTGCAGAGTAAATAGAAACACATTTTCAAGGCAGGTATGTTTGCATGTGGGGGAACAATGGAAAACATCAATTTTGGTTTAATCCTAACAGAGTCTTTATATTTTTAATAGCAATATTTAGCTTTGCTGCCAAGGTGAAAAAAGTGGAAGATAGGGATCTGCATCCATTCAGTCTCAATTACATGTGAGAAAACCACATTAATGCTAATAGCAGCTCTGAGCCTCCATAGGTTTTTGTATGCTGCTGCTTGGTATTGGGCAGGAGGAGGAGAACATGCTTTCAGAGCAGCTTGAGAGGGAGGAGACTGCTTGCTTCCCAGGTTCTGTAAAAGCATGAATGAGGATTGCAGCCGGCGTGGAGAGCGGAACAGATTTTGTCCATGCTGTAGAGGCTTTAAAAAAAAAAAAACCAAAAAAAACCAGTATGTCCTAGATCTGTGAGGATCTAGAGGAGTCAGTGATAGCCCAAAGGCTGAAGAGTTCAGTGGAAGAGTGTGCAATTGATAGGAGGAAGGAAGAGTAATACTTGGGGAAGTTTTATTCAATCATAATGCAGGCTTCTAAAATAACATGATACCTTTCCAAGCTCAAGCTGAGTTGCATATGATTGAAAGTGTGATAAATCTCCTGGAGTGCACTAAGACTGCCTATGCTTACATTGCAAGTAGGGTGTTAAGGAGCAGGATTGCAAGCAAGGAGTTCCGGCTGCATGGCAGAAGGGTAACTTTAGGTATCGTTTTCAGGTCAACAGACAGTCAGCTGAAACTGTGGAACGTAGGGAAGCCTCACTGCTTGCGCTCCTTCAAGGGTCACATCAATGAGAAGAATTTTGTAGGGCTTGCATCCAATGGAGACTACATCGCCTGCGGTGAGTAGAGCATCCTTACAAATGCTAATGGGACTGCTTGGAGCTGGTGCTTCTCCAGTTGCAAAGCACACAAGCAGTTGTGCTACAACTGCATGGGCTTTTTAATAAAGGATTATTCTGAACCTTCAACCCTCTTTACCTTCCCAGGGAATGGTGTAAGGAGCCCTGACCTTAGGGGGTCTGTTGCCAGTTTCGTGTTTCAGATGAGTCATTTGTATATGATGATTCAGACTTGCTGTCACCAAAAATCAGCTACTAGTATAGTTGCTATTAATATGACTTATGTCTTTCAAGTTTAACAACTGACATAAACTCCTGCCTCTTTTTAAGGAAGGGCGGTAGCCTGGACCATACAAGGATCCTGTACTTGATAATACAGCATTCTGTGTGACAAAGCAATACATCCTCACTGTGAACAGTTCCCTAGAAGACTGAATTATCCTGAAGCAGTTACCCATTTGGCCGTTTCTGTCCTTTCACCATATAAGTTCTTAAGTTGGACTGTTTAACTTCTGTAAATCCACAGGTGGTGGTGGGAAAGCAGTGACAGACTGATAGCTGGGATGAGCAGGACAGCTGTGCCAGCACTGAAGGGAGGACCTGTGTATTTTCTGATCTCTGTACAGCTTGCAAGACAAAAATTGGGAAGGATTTGTTAATAAAGCCTGCGTATTGTCTAGTCTGTCTTACTTAAATCTCCACAGACCAAACTGTCATACTTGATTACAGCAAGAAAAACAAACGCTTACAGTGTTACCTGCCTTTGGGCTGTAACGCCAAGCAGGCTGGGTGTAGCAGTATTTCATGTGGTAGCGTAGATGCTCTGCTCTGCTCAAAATGCTCTGCTCTAAGGAAGTTATGGAAGACAGTTGGGATCCTGTATGTTTTGCAAGTATGCTGCAGCTGTCTTGTAATAAAACCTGGTCTTATTATTAAGCATTGCAAAAGTTTGCCATGGAGTGCTCCCAGTTGCCAGGGCACCATGAGCATGATAACTACAAAGAGGAAATGCCTGTTCTTGTCATAAACAGTGAAAGAGCTAAGAAGCCTTATTTCTGTTCCTGCTACCAGAACCTAATCTTGTGTATTTATTTACTTAATTCCAGGAAGTGAAAATAATTCCCTTTACCTATACTATAAAGGCCTCTCAAAGACACTGCTGACGTTCAAGTTTGATACAGTCAAAAGTGTCCTGGACAAGGACCGGAAAGAAGATGACACAAATGAGTTTGTGAGTGCTGTATGCTGGAGGGCACTACCAGATGGGGTAAGCTTTCTGCTCAGGCACCCAGCTGGGTCTGAAAGGGATGTCTCCTGCTTTCTCACTAAATAGCATTGCTGAGGGTTTGCACTTGGTATTTTCCTGTTTATAGGTATTGCAGATTAACATGAGAGCATGAAGATCTGCATGGTGACTGAAATGCTGGGGGATTTTGGGGGAGCGGAGACTACTGTGCTCTTAACTGTTCCACCTGGGTGTTTGAATTTCTCTCCTTGGCATCTGAAATCCCAGAAGCAGAATTATATTTCTGGCAATGTTTTTTGTGGGTGCATTAGCAGCACCTGCAGATACTTACTCTGGAGCCTTATCTCAGTGTGTCTATATGGGCTTGGTCATTAAAATAAAGCCCCCATGTTTTGATAAGGAGATATGTAAAAGAGGCAAGGCCAGGCTGCAGTCACTTCAACAACTGTTCCAGTGACAGTTATTATATGTAGCATGTGTATTAATGTTGCAGGCAGACCTGACACAACTTTTGAGAGTGGCCTTTCAGCACGGGGCTGTTCTGGAGAAAAAATATGCTGCTTTTAAATTCAGAGTGCTCTTGAAAACCTTACCAAAAAAAAACCAAAAAAAAACAAACCCAAACCCTTGAGCAAGTAACTCTCTTGTATGTGCAAGGGTTTGCAGATCAGATACTTAATGGGCTTGTTGGAGGGGGAGGAAAAGAGCTCATCCTAAGCAAGTCTTCTAAGTAGCTAAAGTGGAACATTGCCTGATTGATGTCCTGAAATTGTTGCATTCACAGAGATAGCATTTTGAATGGGTACCTTCTACCAGTCTGTTTCAATCTGAAGATACTGCCCCCACAACCATGATTCACTTGTCACTGACATAAACTCACTTCAGGTAGATGTTTCTGAATCAAATCAGAAATAAATCCGGGTGTCTGAAACTGTGCTTCGGATTTAAAAGTAAAAAGTGGGCTGTTGTGGTTTGAATAGTGGGTATGAGACTTGATGATGTAGGGTCACCAACTTATTTCTGGCTGAGATTTAGAAGGATTAAGGATACACAGATGAAGAGTGCCTGCTGGAAGTTGTGTCCATCTTTCTGCTGGATAAAAACATGCTGTGGGAGCCTGTGTGTCCAGGAACATTGTTCCGTAACTGTTCTCACTGAAGTGGTTCTGTTTTGTGTTGTTCTATCCACTGACCTCCTGAGCAGCTTTTCTGTGCCAGTAGACTAACAGTGATGTCTCAGTCCTGGTATTATTTCTGTTGCCATCCACTCCTTATCAGTCTTTTCTCCAGCTAATGTGCTTTACTCCTAAAGACCTGCTTAACTGACAGAAACTTTTGAGCTGCCATCAAGGGCTGTCAAGCAGCATGAAAAATATTGTGTGAAAATGTAATAGTTAAATCAGGCCCATCAAGATTGCACCAAATAACATTCAGGCTTCACTCCATTAAACAGAATTCAGAATCTGTTGCTATTTGGATAATTTCTTTTTTTCCATTGTTCCTCTGCTTTTCCCTGGGCTTCTCCTAAATTAGCTTGTTTCTTCTATGGCAGCCACGGTACCTGGCTCTCATTTGTAAAGAAAACAGCAAAAAGCTGTCTGTAATCTGAGAGCCACTGGCCAAATGTTTTGCTTCTGTGTTTTACCTCTGCCTGTGGTGTATACCATCCTGCTTTACATATCAAGTGAGCAGCCTTGCTTGCTTTTGCCAAGAGGCACTGATGCTTCCTTGCACCATATCTCCAGTCCCTCCAAGATGAGAAATACTCTTCACCGATACAGCGGCACATTTCGCTTCCCTCCCATACCAGTACATTGGTCCTCTCTGACCTAATTGAGACTTTGTTCATGTTCTTAGGAAATCAAATTACTGCACAGCCAAAGGTCGCTTATGTCCACGAAGTCTTGCTTGAATGATGAAACTCTTCTGTTCTCCATTTTGATAATGTTTCTTAAATTTGGCGTGAGATTTTTTTTCAAATGAGCTTCATATATACAGGCTTTCCTAAAAGCTGGCAAATTTTTTAGGCTGCTCAGATGAACTAGGGGAGGCCTTTGCTTTGCAGTGCTGTCATCATCTGTGGGAATCGGGGAACCCACAGCCTATTTCTGGCTTAATTTTAGACTTTGATCCTGGATGAATCACTCTGCCTTAGTTTCCTAATTATAAGATTTACCACACCTACCTTTCCCCACTGGTGATGATCATGCCTGCTCTTCAAAAGGGTGTGTGCATTGAAGCAGCTCCAGCCTAGCAGCTGTGCAGAGTCCAGTGCAGGGTGGCAAACAGGCCCCAGGGCCGCTTTATACTGCTGGAGGCATGGCTGTTTGTTTGTGCCTTGCTGGGCTGCTTCAAAGCTGTTTCACTTGTCTCTGTACCATGGTCACTGGGTCGTAGCTTCGGTTTGCTACCTGGAGTGTTTCTGAGGGGGGGTGGATGTAGGCACTGTGTGCCAGCTTTTCCACCAGGCTCCCCAGTGGAACAAACTGTATTGTTTTCAAAGATGGTTCTTTAATTAACCTTTTGAGATGAGTAAGTTTCAAATCTCTCAGTTATCTTGGGAAGCATGAGTACACATACTCCACTCCATGCACTTAAGTGCCAAATCTTGGATCCTAATTAAAACTTAACTTAAACTTTCAGATGAAATGTCATTGATTCTGTCTTAAATCTATTTTTATGTAATTCAAGCTTTTATTTCCTCCTGAGCCAAAGTCAAGCTGTGCCAACAGCCCTTTCCAGAACCCATTTTCCTCCCTACACCCTCCCCCTGCTCTCCTCCACCTTTGTGTTGGCTTTCCTTTGCTTACAAAGACAAAGGGACCTATTTTCTAGAGTTGTCACTCTTCCAACCACAGAGGTCCAGCCAGTGCTTTCTTTCCACCTGTGTCAAAGCCATAAGAATTGAGAGAAATTATCTCTAAGTGCTTATTAGCATTTAGCATCAGGATTACCCTCATAGCGCTTATTTCTAAATATTACCTAGCTTGCAGACTAATAATTTTGTTAGACTCTTTGGGACAGAAAAACCCAGGCAAACGAAAAAACCTCCTAGCAAGTGTGTCAGGAAGCAAACCTTTGCTCTGCTTCTTTCAATGCCGTGTTTTGGACACATGTAAATAGGCTGTTTAATATACTTTTAAATAGCACTTATTTACAGTTTGTGAGGAAAACCATTTCTTACTTCTCATTTTTCTCAATAAAATGGATCAATATTTAAAAGTAGAGAAAGCTTCAGGACACTTCTGGCCTAAGTGACCTGATAAATGAGAGTTGCACACAGAGATGCATTTCAGAACCTTTCCTGAGCCAAATCCTTTTCTTTCTCCAGTCAAGGATTTTATTATATACCTGGGCCATCCTTTGTTTCTGGCACCTTGACAAGAGTTAGCCAGCTTGATTGAAACCTGAATCTGGTCTTGATGAAGATTGGAAAATACATTCTTCTATTTCATTAGCATGTAAGCAGGTGACGCTCTTGCATATAGGGATGCTCTTGCATAGGGAAAGGAAATTATAGTACTGGTAGTAGCTCACTGCAGCTAGTTGAGTAGAGATGTTTTACCTATCTTGAGAGGGTCACTCCAGTTATGTCTAGGTACATGCATAGTAGCTGGAGGAGATTGGTTTGTGCTTTGTTTTCCCTTGTGTCCTACATGAACTTTTCTCCTCTACTAAGGGGGACACCTTTCATTTGGACCTGCTTTGCCATATTGCAGAGTTCAAGATGTGCCTCATACAGCTGTGTTAAATAATTGCATTTCAAGTAGCCCCTTTCCCAGTTGTGGTTAGTGTTTCTCAGAAAGAAGCTGTCAAAAGAGGAACCAAGGCTGAACCTGCTCCCAGGGCAGCAAAAAGGTATTACTGCTGAACACAGAAGCAATTTGATTATGTAGATTAAGCACGACTCAATCTATCATAATCAGTGTAAAGAAGCCATTTAATTTTGTACCTGTTTGCATGAGTATTCATTACTGATGATAAGCGGGTTAGCCAGGGAAGGATTTCTCAAGCTGAAATGTCAAGGCTTTGATAACCAGTGAGGAGATGCAGATAAAAGCAAGAGAATGCCATGCAAATTAGCTTAGGTAAAGCTTTATGTACATTTTTTATTTCTGGAGGGGTAAAGAAAGGAAATCCATTGAGAACAGTGCTGCAGACTTTAACCAAGTCATCTTGCTGCAGTAGGTGGGTGGTGGTACATGCTGGATGGATGCAGAGGTCTCCTGAAGCTTGGACAAAGGCTCTCAGAGCAGCAGCATGGGAGTGTTGTGAAAGCATCTTCTTTGCCTGATGGAGAGGAGCAGTAACCCATGTATGTGTTTTCTCACCTGGTCATTGCTTTTCAGATGTCAATTTAGGGGAGTCTTGAAACAGTCATCTAGCCATGAGTGAGAGAAGCAGGCTTTGGGACTCCAGGCTTCAGGTTGCCTTTAGGCACTGTCATATGGTGGAAGTATCTTCATAATTAATCTTGCATCTCTGAACTTCTCTTCATTAACCTAAAAGGATGAGAATATTCCTTTCAAACAGGTTTTTTTTGATGCATCTCTTCAGAAAATAAGCTTTTCTTCTGATTATTTTTCCTTTCCTCTGAGCATTCAGCTTTATTTCTTAATGAGGCCTGGCTTGAACTCTTTATATAGAAGCCTATAATCGTACCACAATAAGCTGGTCACTTGATAGGGCTGTAATCGTGTTCACTGATGAAAAGTAGCCGTCCTTTGTTTCCCAGTAGCCTAATAACTGGTACACAATGTATGCAGGAGCTAGTCAGAGACTCTGATAATTTACAATCAGCAAATTGGCTTCCTTCACTGGAATTAATTTAGCCAATACAAATTATTTCAGGAAGTGATTCATTGCCATTTAAAAGCACTAATTAATTTGGATGACTTAACGAAAATTAAAAATGAAACCTCCTTTGTCATTCCCAAATAACCAAATGCTTATTCATTGTCATTCTTAAGTGACTTGTAGGCTCTAACTATATTTCCCAGTTGTGTTGGGGCCCCACTCAAATGATTCTAGAGGAGGGCCACAAAGATGCCCAGAGAGTTGGAGCACATATTCTGTGAAAACATGCTGAGAGAGTTAGACTTGTTCAGCCTGGAGAAGAGAAGGCTCAGGGGAGACCTTTAAAGCAGCTTCCAGTGAGAAAAGAGGGCCTACAAGAAGTATGGAGAGGGATTTTTTACAAGGGCATGTAGTGATGATAGGACAAGGGGCAACGGCTTTAAACTGAAAGAGGGAAGGTTTAGGTTAGACATTAGAAAGAAATTCTTTACTGTGAGGTGGTAAGGAGCTGGCACAGGTTGCCCAGAGAAGCTGTGGCCTCACATCTTGATAATGTGATCTGTGGCAGTGTTCAAGGCCAGGTTGAGCGGGGCTTTGAGCAACCTGGTCTAATGGAAGGTGTCCCTGCCTGTGGCAGGGGGATTGGAACTACATAACCTTTAAGGTCCCTTCCCACCCAAACCATTCTGTGATTCTGTGATATCTCTTAAAATTTGAAATATGAATTTTAGTGGGATTTAGGTAGGGAAACAAGTGGAAGATTTGTTTTTGTTGTTCTGCTTTCTGCTGAAATTTTAAAGTCTCAAAATCAGTGAGAATTTTAACTTCCACTTTCAACTCAACTAGTTGTTCAGATGGTGGTAAAGATATACCTAGGTAATAATCTAAAGCTTACGAGATAAATGCCTGCCTGGAGTGATCAGACTCAAGTTGTCCATTGCCTGCCTCAGATGCCAGCTGTGGTACAGGTAGCAGTGTGAGTATCTCCAACCACAGTATTTTCAGAGAGGGCATCTGCTATTTTCTAACTCATCCTTTATTTCCTAAACTAGAGTTGGCTTATAGCATTCATGTGCAGCATCTCCCAGACTAGTTTTCTTGCAAGTTATTCTTCGGTGCAGTACCATGCTACTGCCTCATCCTGGAAACATGGTGGTCTTCATCTTCTCTGTCATGATTGAAATGCACAGCAGTTTGTGGGAGGCTAAGAATAATCAGCTTTTAAAAAAAGCAAGATGTGACTTTTATCAGGTTTATTCTACTGGTTTTTATCCCCTCCTGAAAATCTTCAAAGATTTTTCCCTCCTCCTGTGGAAGCTGTCTAAGCCCCATGGCATGTGTGCTGTGAAGCTCATAGCTGTCTGTGTGACGGCTTTCCACTCCTCTTGACATGCCCTGTGCTCTCTGACCGTTGGCAATGCTTTAAACAAGAAATTTTCTTTGACTGTGTTTTGCTTTGCTGCTTCGCACTTTCTTTAGGTAGTAAATGTATTTTATTTCTCTTCCATCCTACCTTTTTCATGTCTATTGCTCTCTTACTCATTTGAAAGTCTCAAGTCTTCATTAAAAACAAGTGGAACCCAGAATATACAAAGATGCATTATAAATGCTTGATTCCCTCCCCCCCAATTTTAGCACATTACTTTTGTATACCAACACACTGTATGTACTTTTTTAATATGCTGCTTGAAAGCTACTTACATATGCAGAATAACTTCTGCCTTGCTGATAAAAAAATGTCACAAGTTCAGTATATGTGCTCCTTTGTGCTGAACATGCTCATACACTTTCATACTCATATCTCTTCAAATGCTCATTTTGGGCTCTATTTTTTCTGTGGCTTAGAAGAATTAATTAGAAAATACTCAGGTGGCTAACAATATTTTACTCCCTGTCACAATCTTTGGAGTCCAACTGCAGAGAACTATGTAGGTGGGGGAAAGCATACTCTATTATTCATGCATTATATTGAAATCTCAGTGTGTTGACACTTCAGGCCTTGTGAAAGACCATCTTGATAATGTGATTATGCAAATGACAGGCTTTAGGAGAAAGTGTTTAATTTTGAGTCTTCTGTGGAAGAAGGAAAATTCTGGTCAATGTTTTTTCCTTACTGTTGTTTCCCTGGTTGCAGGGCATCCTTTTGTGCTTTCTCCCAGTGAAGGCAGTTGCTTGCTGGACTGCACTGCTGCTGCTGTCAAGTGTGGGCAGAGGTGAAGAAAGCCAAGTGATTCCCTGACAACCCTGACCTCTGTTCACTGTGCTCTTCCCATCTAGTGTGATTGCTTGGAAAAAACTGTATTGCCTCATTTGTTTTGCTGTTTCAGGGCTCAGGGTGGCACACAGCGGGTAGCTGGTACATCAGCACCTATGTTAACTCTTCCTTTCCTAGATGCAGAGCAGCTGACTGTGCTGCTGCTGCAGAGGGTATCGCTTTTGTTCAGTTCTGGAAGTTCAGGTCCCCTGTGGTACTGCAGCACTCTGATATCATTCTAGCTTCTATTTTAAGAATAGCTTCTCCAAGAAATGTAGGTGGCTCGTGGTTTTTTTTGTTGGTTTTAAGTTTACATTTGCACTTGGTTTCTATCTCTTCCTGCAAGGTGAGGCTTCCCTCCCCTCTCCCTCGCATAATCGCAAAAAATTGGTTGACGTTTTTTTTGAAGTGAAGGCAGATCAAAGTCATCCATGTTTCTTGAATGAAGGCAGCATTTACTCTTTCAGACTTCTACAGCTGATATTTGCTTACCAGTGTGTCTTTTTTAATGCCAAGAAAAGTAGGCAGTGTGCTGTAGACAGGACTGAGGTCTTCCTTGTTAGTCATCTCTGTTCTTGATCAAATGAATGACATAGAGGTCAACATAACTCTGAATGCTATTGACATTATAGTTCCAGTAGCTGCTCCTGATGGTGTAGCTGTAGAGATCATAGAATCAACTAGGTTGGAAAAGACTTTTAAGACCAAGTCCAACCATTACTTCAGGACTGCCAAGACCACCACTGAACCATACCACTGAGGGCCCCATCCACATGGTTTCTGAACACTTCCATGGACAGTGATTCCAGCACTTATCATGGGAAGCCTGTTCCTGTACCTCATTACCCTCTCTGAGAAGAATAATGGAGACAATGTGAGATAATGGATTGCAGTTCATTGCTGGTGCAAGCAGAGGTCCAAGCAGGCTCATGTTGTTTCCTAGGCTTCAAAAAAATGAGAGCATCCCAATGCAATCACAGTTTTTGTTGCTGAGATACACACAGTGAGCTGGGGATGCAAAGAAGTCTCTCTGCAGCTGTCGTTAAATTTATAAGAGGATGTTTGTCTCCTCTTGGGACTCTGCTGCCTTAGTAACCACCAATTATTTATTCAAGTGTGAGTTTTATAACAGATGAACCTAAGTCAGGAATTCACCTGGAACCTGGGCTTCATTCCTGACTCCGTCCTCAACTCCCCGCTGAACCATAGTGTTACAATGTACAAGCTGTGGAGTACAGCAGTATGTATTACTTGGCCCTTTTCTGTGTTCTGAACAGGGCAATTTAACAGCAAATTATTTGTATTGAGGTGATACTCAGGATTACCCTTATATTGGGGTGGAGAGAGAAAATGATTGGATATTAGGAAAATTTTTTTCACCAAAAAGATTGTCAAGCACTGGAATGGTCTGCTTAGGGAAGTGGTGGAGTCACCATCCCTGTACAGTATAAAAGACATGTAGATGTCATTGTCAGGGACATGATTTAGTAATGGATTTGGCAGTGCTAGGTTAATGGTTGGACTCTGATCTTAAAGGTCTTTTCCAACCTAAATGATTCTGTGACTCTGCTACAGGATCCAGGCAGGTTTTGTTGGCTGAGCCAACATATATTGCCTGATCTCAGACTCCGGCTAAAGCTGCTGTCTGAATCAGAGCATCTCCTACGTGAGCAGCTTTTGCTGTCTTCTTTTTTGAAGTGCCATCTGCTGAAGTCTCTGGTTGGCACAAAGTGCCAGTGAGATGAGGTCTGAATGCTCTGAGCTAAGCTCAGTAAGTTGGGCAGTATTCAGTGTTTTATGAAGCGGATGAAGGGAGTAATTTATTATAGGAGCTGCGGGGGTAAAGCTACGTTTCTCAAAACTTACTGGTAAAGGAGGACTCTGGTTTCAGACCAGCAAGAGCAAAGTCAGAGAGAGTGAAGTAGGTTTTGGAAAGCCATTGACATTGGGCTAACCACCACCTTTGAAGTTGGCTTCAGTGCAGCAGCAGAATTCTCACACTGAGTGTATTTGAAACCCTTGCTGCTGGTGGTCTGCTGTCACTGCTGTTTGAAGATGGGTATATAACCTCATTCCCTCTAAAAAGTGACGCTGCTTCAATTACAGTCAAAGCAACCTCATTTTTTTTTTTTTTTTTTTCCCATTCTCACAATACTGTAGTTTTGTTTTGGTTTTCTTCTGTTTTTCAGTGCATCTACTGATAGCAAGTCTTGCCAGGCCACCACTCTTCAGTAGTCGCAGCTCATGAGATGCATCAACCTTTTGCTCTAAACTCCTAATTAAGCAATTTTAATGGCAGGATTTAGTTTTTTACAGAGTTTGAATGAAGTTGAAAAAAAAAAAAAGAATTTTTTTTTTTTTTTCCCCAGCACAAGGTTTTGATCAGATAATTTAACCTCTGGGTGAAATGGAAATAGAAGCATTTATGCGCAGGTGGCTTTCTCTGCAAAAGCTTTACATAGGACTCTGCATTAATGTAGTTACTGCTTGGCTTTGGGCAACTGTTCTCAAGATTTTCGTATGCTTTCTGCCCTTCTTGTGACCAGCTTAGCCAATTGCATTGCATGTTAGTAAAGCAAGAATTAAGGCTTTTATGGCAGTCTTTGTGAAATCAGCTGCTCAGACTGGTTTTCCAACAGCAGCATTGATTTGTATCCTTTTAACCTATTTAAATAGACTTAGTTTCCTTTTGGTGATGTTCTGTCTAATTCCAGCTAGTGCTAGATGAGCTAGTTATGTGCATGGAGTGAAAATGGTCATTCCTTTGAAAGCAGTCTAGTGTCTGAATTGAAGCTACCTGGATATGTAATTAGGATATGTAATTATTTTATATAGGATACACACAGAATTATAATAATCCTTTCTAAGGAAGAGAAGACAGTTTGGAAGGAAAGTTATGTTTAGATATTTAATTAGTACCTTTCAGATGGAAAAGATACTATTAAATTTGGGGCTGTGCAGCTGAATGGAGTTCACTGTTGCTCAAGGTGTTTTGAATTCTGTGAGGGAAGAGCTGCTTCAAACAATTACATCTCTTATACGTTACTGTATATCATAATCACTTCTGAAACTCTTATCTAGTTGCTAAATCTGGAGATAAGTGAGCTGTTTGGTGCAGTACTAGATTTTCTAGTTTTACTTTAGTATGTCTGAAGTGACTATTAAGGTAAGCAGAGAGGTATAGCTAGGGCAGCCTTGGGGAGCTAGCAGATGAGACAGTGCATTGTTTCCCATTTATTTATAATAATGAGAGATACTGGAGGAAAGATAAGCAGTGCTACATATACTGGGAAGAACGGTTGGTTCAGATCCATTAAATAAATAAAAAAGTTCCTTTCACCTGTAATCTGCAGATAGCACATAAATTAGCTCCTGCAGGAGGAGGAGAAGCTGCTGCATTCCTCCTCACTACCAGTGCTAGCAGGGGCTCAGCTAACCAAGTCTCCCAGTGTAAATCAGGCATATATGATTTTTTTTGCCTTCCTAGTTTCTAGGTTGATTAGTTGAGACCTGGTTGCCTTTCTCCTCTACAAAGACTGCTCTGGCCACGTCTCTTCCAACCACCAAATAACAGCAAGCTAGTCTAGTCTGGGGAGTATGTGCTTGGGGGATGTCTTCACTTATTTAGGGTGGAATACCCTTGATTAAAATAGGAGGTTAATAGTGCTTCTGTGCGTGCCTTGCTTCGCAACTTTCATGTTAGCTTCAGGATTTGAAAAGATAAATTTGGGTCAGCAGGAGTAAAAAAAAGAGGAGAGAAGATGAGCTGGAAGTGAAATAAAAATGTCCTTATTTAGTACAAAAGGATTCATCTCACTGTCAGCTTTCTGTTTTTGGCTTTCTGTTGCTTGGCTTGACAATGCAAAAGAAGAAATTTAAATTGTTGGGAAATGGATGCAAAGCTGAAGTAAAACAGGAGTTAGCAGCTTGTGGAAATTTTCTTTAGTGTTAGAGCAGGCAGCAGCCTGCACTGGGAGCTTGGGAGTGTTCTTTGTTTCAAAACTCAATAATGTATCTGTTTACCTTGCCAAAAGTGAGCGAAGACCCACACTGTGAAAATTCACTCTGCTGATGCTCAGATGTTTGTATAAGAAAAATACTGCTTTAGAGATTTCTTTTGGCTTAATGTTTGGCTAAATTATGGTTGCAGCGTGAAGGGACGCAATTTGGCCACTGCTTTCCCAGAATATCCTTGAATGCAAACTCTGACCCTCTCCATGTCTGTTGGCCGCCCTCTGCAGCCATACTTCTTCCTGTCATAAGGCTCCTTGGTTTTCCCCCAAGAGCAGAGCTGTCTGAGCGTGGAAGTGGGGACAAGGGCAGTCTCCTCCTCAAACCCACTGTAATCACTAAGTCTTCAGCTTCAGCTGTTCATTGTGAACCTGGGAATTATCTGTTCTGGAGTTGGGAGGGGGGCTATGAAGGCACATTGTATTAAAGATCTTTAAAATTTCCATTGTTTGTGCGCATATTTGAAGGGTGTTTATGATGCAGACAGTTGTGTTCTCACCTAGGATTTTGTATTAATTTCGGATAACGTTTGAGTGGGGAATTTGAGCCCATTTGACTATAGATCAGAGTTAATGAAGTAATGAATGTGATGCATGCCAAGCCGCATCATCTGTCTCTCTCTGTCTGGACAAATGCTATGTATGTGCCCTGTGTGTGTCTTTTGGGGTTTCTTTTTTGTTTGGGGTTGTTTTGATTTGTTTGGGGTTTTTTGATGGTTTTTTTTGAGGGGGAGGGGTTTGGTTTTGTTTTGTTTTGGAGGGTGTTTTTTTAGAGGTCATTTCTTTGTACAATCTTTTATTTCTTCCTTGGATGCTATAGCTAGGGTAGTGGATGATCATGAACTCTTCATAGGAGCTTTTCTGCTTATGATTGTAGCAGTCCACAAGTCTCCTGTGGCAAGAAATAAGTCATATGTAGCCCTGACAGAGGACAGTTACTTTATTTTCTTATATCTACCATATTTTGTCCTGTATTGCTCACCATCTCTTCTCTGAAGCATTTGAGGCGTTGTCAGGCAGAGAGAATCCCCCACTCTCTGGCTTTGGCTCTGTGGTGTCTGAGGAGTGCGTGAGTCAACAATAGCATCTCTTCAGAAAAAATAGCTAAAATCAAGGGATGATGAAGCAGATTAGCTAAAAAAAAGAAAATAAAGTGCCAGAAGTGTTTGTCTTCCCTTGCTCTTTGTCAGCAGAGCTCAGGTTTATATTCTAATATTTATGTAGCTGAAGGATATTATAAAATCAAAGGTATTGTGTCACAACACAAGGGGTTTTGTGCACTCCTGGAATCTCTGTAGGAAAATCACAACTTTTTCTTTATATACGTGAGTCTTTTTAAACTTTTTTTTTTTTGTTTTTGCTGTTGGTGTCATAGGTACCTTAATGGATTCCTTGATTGTTGAGCTCCTTTTTTTGGTGCAGTAGTGTTAGTCTTCGCAAACATTCAAAATGACAAGGAGCGTTAAAAGTAGTCATTTCAATTGGAGATATCTAGAGATATTTTTTTTATGTATATATCCACTGTGTGAAAATAACTTGAACAGCAGCAGAATTATCCATTGTAAGAGACATGATTTTACTTGTGAATTGGATTTAAAGATAAAATCTGCCTACTTCCCAAGTTATGGATTTCCTATGCATTGCTCTGTTAAGATTAATCTAGAGCAAGACTTAATCCAGAACAAAGATGATTGAATTGTCCTTAAATGGTGATGTAGAACATTGCCCAGATCTCACTTTATTGAAAGCCTTTTTTGGTTTTGCAGTGCTGAGAAATCATGAGGTTATGAGAGCTGCTTGTGAGTACATCATATGAAGAAAGATGCTTTTTCCTCATTTTCTGGCTCATTAGAAAGTAAAATGCTTTCTGGGTTTTTTTTAGAATAAAGTTGTGAGGAGGTGTTGCATGGAATGGGGTAAATCTGTGTAGTATATTAGCTAAAAATTTTTGGCATGCAATAAGAGCGCCTCACTCCACCTGCAAAAGCCTATGATGGCTTAAAGGTGTGCCATTAACTGAGCCACTCCTGGGTCTGTGGAGTGGCTGGCAAAATTAAGTAACTTAATGTATCTTTGTTTCCTCTTTGAGAGCCCAGAGGATGAGCTTAGGCTCCACCCCAAGCCCGTCGGGCAGTGTGTCCAGCAGAGCCGAGGCACGATCCACCACTCCTGTCTGCTGCCGCCAACCACGAGTGTTCATCCTAACAACAAAACTATGCTTTTAAGAATTAATGTCATTTTTAAAAATCTGTTCCCCAGTAGGAAGTGTGTAGAGCTGTCAGGTTGTCCTAAATTACATTTACATCCTAGAATGGAGTAAGAATGTCAGCTGGTTTTTGCTCTGTCAGAGGGCCAAGGAGAGAGTGTCAGGGGAAAGCATCTACTTCAAGGATTTCCAGGCTGTAACATGTGAGCTTCACAGCCCCTCAAATCATTTCAGGTCTCCTACCTGAGAGTGGGCTGTGATCAATAATGTTTGGGAGCTGGTAACACTTCAGATGCATGTACCACATTTAAAATTTAACAAAAAAAAGAGGGTGGGGGGAGGAAAAGGCAGCTTGCTGTTTAATAGCCTTGCTGGAGCGATGCTGGCAGGCAGCATACTGTAGCAAACTGTTCCCTGGAGTTTAGGAGTGTATTCAAGGCCAGGAGATTTAGGGACTTACTAACAGCACTGTAGTTTCAGGCCTTGCTGTTAGCTGGCAGTCACCAAACAAATAAGAAAGAGTCAGTCAGTCCCATGTTTAAGACTGTTGGGCATGCATGTGTTCCCTGTGCAGCATCTCTTTCTTCTGGCTAGAATGATTTTGACCTTCTGAGTTAAACTTTCACACTTAATGATATTTCCCTATTATTGGAATGCTCTTTTCAGCTGATTTGCATGCATTACATCATGTTTCATTTAGGATTTGTTACGGTCAAAAGCCAGGGATAAAAGCAAGTGGAATAAAAGGCTGGTTTAATAACGAAGCTTTGTGGGACTGGAAGCTGCTGGGACCAATTTGGACCAGTCATGGGCAAAAGAAATGTGCTTTGTCCACCGTTGCAGTCTTCCTAGAGCAAAAGTGGAGGTCTCTGTCCGCTTTAGGAGAGCAAACTGAACCGGATCGTTCCCCTCCATACACGTGCGTTTTCCTGTAATGTGCAGAATCAGCTCCTGCAATGTCCTCAGCAGTGACTCTGCTGCCTAGCCGCTATGTCCCACTATTTGGGACAGCCCTTGGGCAAGGTTTTGTCTGCAGCATCCAGAGCTAAGTAGAATTGCTGAGAGTTAATCCAACTGGGTAGTTTAAAGCAAGATGTAATCATAGTTATCAGGTGTTGAATTAAAATGCCCTTGTGGTTTTTTTAAGTTCTCATTAGGTTTAGCAAACTGGCTGTAGAGGTGATCATATTCTGGTTGGAGAGGTGTACATGGGTGGAGCAGGGCTGCATGTCCTGCAGTTTCCCTTCCCTCTCAGTTCTTCCTGCTACTTCAAGAAACAGTCATTTGCTGTAAAGCCAGTGATTGAAAATGACTGTGCAAAACCCCATCAAAGCTATGCGTGCCCTAGAGTCATTAAAAAAAAAAATAATATAAATAAATCTAAAAGGCACCTTGGAGTGAGTGAGCTCCTTGGAATGCCAGGAGCCATTGCCTGTGGTTTGCTGGTGTCCCCAGGCAGGACCTAGTAAATCTAGAAAAAAAGGGAGAAGGAATGAAATTGCTCTCTGTGAGGTTTGTAATGATGATTAACTGCTGGCCTGCTGCCTGATGACTATCACTGGTTTGCAGAAGTGAGAGAGATCTGGGAGAGGTGGCTGCAACTGTATAGCTGGGAAGTTGTGCTTTTAATTGCTAATTAAAGTTTCCATTTGCATATGGGGTTTTCCTTTTTAAAGAATTACATCATTTACACAAGAAACTGCTAGCATTGTTTCTAGCATGCTAGCAGAAGCTGCTAGCATTTATAGCATGGTCAAGCTAACAACTTGTTCTTGCTGCATTGCTGGTACATCTGTATTTCACCTTAATACACCTGTATTTTGCTTTCCCATCTGTGTTTTTTTTTTTTTGTTTATGACTTCTGTCCTGACAGCCCTTGTTCTTGCAGTCCTTGACTCCCCTCCCATGCAGACATATGATCCTGTAACGTTTTCCTTTTTGTCTTTATAAACAATAGGCAAGCAGTATCATAGCATAAATCAGAAGTCAGGGGAGCTTTGCAGATTCAGCTTGACAGCTCTTCTCTCTGAATTATTTAAAGGCCATAAACAAAAGAAAGCCAGCCCATCTAGAGCTTCAGGTGACTTCTCATCTGGTATTGTGGAGAATGCCTGCTGGCGAGTCCTACTAATTTTTCCCATTTAAAGCTATGGCATCCGGTAGAATAGCAAACACAATTAGAATTCAGGGACTACCTCCTGGTATTTCTCAGAGGAGAGCAAGTTGCAGGGAGGTGAATGAGCAAATCAGGGAGAAGGAAAGTGGAAGATGAATGAAAAAACAGGGAATTTCTCTCTAGTAAGAATTGTGTGTCAAGTTTGGGGCTTGGGATTTCCTCCCCCTGCCCCGTCTCGCAGTCAATGAATTTGTCTGACATACATACCGGGTTTTCTTCTGAATTCAGTCTCAGTCCTTGGTGGATTTTGTTTGGGATTTTTTTGTTTGTTTTTGGTTGTTGGGGTGTTTTTTTACATTCTTTGTTCTTAAATCAAAACTGCCTTTCAGTAGCTGAATGACCCAATGATTTTTGCTCCTCAGTTGTGTTTTTTTCATTGGTTTCGCTCATCCTTCTGGATTTGGGCATGTTTTAGATAGATGGGATTAGGGAAGCAGACAGCAGAGCACAATTGAGTCCTCTAGATGATGTGAAGTTCATTATTACCTTTTGAATAGTTCATTCTGCAGAACAAAGTAGGGAAGATGGCATGTCTTGCATTCATTGTACTAAAGCTATAAAGCTGTACTCTCATTATTCTTAATACCTAAGGCATAGCTGTCTTCTCTTCCCACTCCCTTCTACTCCCAGATAAATACAATGGAGAAAGCATCAGCAGTAGTAGGGTATTACAGAAGCAACCACATACGTATCATCTGTACGATTTTGTTTAATGAAGTTCTTCACATTTTACGTACAGTCAGACCTTAATAAAATTCAGTTTACTGTACTGTCTTTTTCAATACCAGCCAAACCATTTGCTAGTCAAGGTTGGTATTTTGCAGTGTGGCCTGACTTTGAAAACTGACCTGGAGAAGCTTGTGGGCTTCAGATATCTTCTTTTAGAGATTTCCAGCATCTTTCAGTTTACAAATGAAAGATTGCTGTCTTCCAAACAGCCTTGCAGACCCAGCTCAAAGTCCAGTCCCGCTCCCTTTTGTATACAGTCATAATAGGTTCACAGAGACCACACTGACCATGAGCCAGGCCAGCTCTAGACAGTTGTTGGCTGTTGGTGAGGAGGAGATGGTTCTGCTGGCTAGGGGAGGATGTTTAGCTCTGCTACACCATCCTTACCTGTGCTTACCCTGTACCACAGAAGCAGAAGACAGTAAAACTTTTTAACAGAATCCTATGACTTGAAGAATATGTGCAGGGAGAAGATTTAAGTGTAACTGGAATAGTATTTTGAGGAGAGAAAGCTTCCTGTTTTTCAAGACTAGAAAAGGCCATGTGGTTTGGTATGGCTTATCCATCCTTGTCTGCATTGCAGAAGGTTTCAGGCACAGTGTTGTGCTTGATCCTGTTACAACATTAGCTGAATTGGATGTTGGAGAGCAGCAGGTTGTGAATTTTCAAGATTAATGGAAACCTTTGTTTTACTTTAATTAAACTTCCATTCTTTAAATCAAAGTTCTCTTTCCCAAATAGGTGTTTGTTATAAATTAGGTATAGGTATAATTTCATGAAGCTTATATGCATACTAATGTTCATGTTTGTGCTTTGATTTTTCTCTGCAAGAAACAGTTTGTCCCTTTTATCTCAATGAGTCCTGGTGATTTTACTTCTGTAGCACACATATGTGTTGCATAGCAAATATAATACATATCCTGTAGTGGCTTACACAGCTACAAGCTGGGCCACCTTGCAGACAGGTGCTCTAACTTAGGTTCTTAGCACCAAGCACTTTGCTCCAGGGATGAGATATTTTTGCTCTCTTGCTGTGCTTCATTTCCCCTCCTCTTGCTGTAGCTCTGCTCACCATGCAGATGTGTAATCCCCTACCCTCCCTGCCTGCAGCCTTAGCTGGAGATGCAGCATCTATGTGTGCTGTCATTCCCATCCCCTCAGACAGCATCCTCAGTGCTGACACTTAGGCTGTGACTCTGTTCCTGTTGCTAGTAAATATAGAATTCCTGGCTTAAAGAGAAATGAAGGCTTTGATTTTTCATCGTTGCCAGACTTTTGGCCCACCTAGTAACACAATTAGAAGGCTTGCAGATGCAGTGAAACCATCATACTCATGCCAGCTGGAAAAGTAGTAAAACATTCAGAATAGTTAATGTGTTTTGCAAATACTGAGCACTCAAGTCCCCCTGCAGTGTTATTCAAAGTCCTGTTTACAAAATGGTCAGCTTTTTAACATGTCCAGAACTTCCAAAGTTGGTTGGTTTAGAATACTGTAGTATGAGGACTTGGTCTTGGTTTGGTAGTGGGATCCCACTTAAAAATGGATGGGTATGTTCATTTGTAGTATGTTATATTACAGTTAAAGCACATAAATTAAATGTCAGAATTCTAGTTGCTTTAATGTGATGCGTTTTTGCATCTCTCTCAGGCCAGTCTTAGAGATGGAAGTGATTTTTCATTAAGACGGTGTAAAGAAGCTACAATCAGCAGGAAGGAGATCCAATTTAGTAGGTGTATGGGGTTTGCATGGCAAGGTTTTGGTAGCTGGGGGTGCTACAGGGATGGTTTCCATGAGAAGCCTCTAGAAGTTTCCTCTGATAGAGCCAGTGCCAGCTGGCTCCAAAATGGATCCATTGCTGGCCAAGGCCAAGCCCATCAGTGATGGTGATAGTGCCTCTGTGGTAACATATTTAAGAAGAGGGGAAACAAAAACTGCAACAGAGAGGAGTGAGAATGTGAGAGAAACAGCTCTGCAGGCACCAAGACAGTGAAGAAGGAGGGGAGGAGGTGCTCCAGGTGCCAAAGCAGAGATTCCCCCTGCAGCCTGTGCTGAAGACTATGGTGAAGCAGGCTGTCCTGTGCAGCCTGTGGAGGTCTATGGTGGAACAGAGATCCACCTGCAGCCTGTGGAGGACCCCATTCTAGAGCAGGTGAATGCCCAACGGAGGCTGCAACCCCATGGGAAGCCTACACTAGATCAGGCTCCTGGGAGGACGTGGGGCCCCATGGAGATAGAAGCCCACACTGGAGCAGGTTTTCTGGCCAGGACTGGTGACCCCATAGGGGATCTGTGCTGGAACAGTTAGGGCAGAACTGCAGTCCATGGGAAGGACTTGCATTGAGGAAGTTCGTGGAGGACTGTCTCCCATGGGAGGGACCCTGCGCTGGAGCAGGGGAAGAGTGTGAGGAGTTGTTCTCCTCAGGAGGAAGGAGCAGTAGAAACAATGTGTGATGAACAATCAAAATCCCCATTCCCCAGCTCCCAGTGCTGCAGGGGGAAAGAGGTAGAGATTTCAGGAGTAAAGTTAAGCCCAGGAAGAAGAGAGTGGGGGGAGAAGGTGTTCTAAGATTTGGGTTCTATTTCTCATGACTCTACTCACACTTCTGATTGGCAATAAAATAAATCAATTTTCCCAAGTCAAGTCTGTTTTGCCCATGATGGTAATTGATGAACGATTTTTCCCTGCCTTATCTTGACCCATGAACCTTTTGTTAGCTTTTTCTCTCCCCTGTCCAGCTGAGGAAAAGGAATGATAGAGCAGCTTTGATGGACAGCTGGCATCCAACCAGGGTCAACCCACTGCACTGAGTGTTGTCCAAAGAGAGAGCGAGTGACAGCTCCCTTCCCCAAAGAGTTGACAACCAAACTGTATAAAATTAACAGTAGCAGTGTATGAATCCGTTACCAATTTTAAACAAATTGATTCTCTCAGTCCATCAGCTATTTCATGAGTTCCTGCCAAAGTGTTGCCCTCTTGCTGACCTAGACAGCCAAACTTGGCTTGGCTCCCTTCATCATTCCTGACATCTCCTATGATCAACGCATTCTCCTATGTTGATTGCCACTATCTGTGGTTGTAATGCATTATCTTCCTTCCATTTTTGATTTGGGGGAATGGTGTCATGTGAGGGTTTTAGTAAGCTTTTTCTTTCCAGCCTGTGCCACTAGCACTGGCCAGCATGAGTTCCCACCAGTTAGACTGCTGCAAGACCTCTTTCTCCAAAGGTCAGTCTGAGGCTCTATCTGCCCTGTCTTAAGCCTACGGTAGCTTTAATACCTTAGTATTAGTCAAGCCTTTCTCTCTTGCATTAATTAGGTGAATTCTGTGCTATTTAATCTTTGTGCACAGTGTATCTCAGCTTGGGAGCCATGCAGGAGCTGGTGACTTTGTGAGTACTCTCATGTAAGCAACACTTTGTGTGTCCTTCTGCTTGGAGAAGGCATGTTCTGCGTACTGCCATCATGAGACAGATTTCATATTGATCATAAGAGGTTCCGTGTGAACATCAGGAAAAACTTCTTTACTGTTGAGAGTGACAGAGCACTGGAACAGGTTGCCCAGGGGGGTTGTGGAGTCTCCTACGTTGGAGATATTCAAGGCCCGGTTGGACAAGTTCCTGTGTGATGTACTCTAGGTTACCCTGCTCTTGCAGGGGGGTTGGACTAGATGATCTTTTGAGGTCCCTTCCAACCCTTGGGATTCTGTGATTCTGTGATACTTGGGTCCTTTAATCATAGAGATCCAATTGCCAGAGATACTGAGGAGATGATCTCTTCTTGGTTTCAGTGAGAGGTTTTGAAAATCTATCCAGCTTTGCTGAAAGACATGTGCTTGGATTAAAGGGACTGACAGTAGGCATTATCTGTGTCTGAAACATTTCATCACATGATAATTGGGAAACCTAAAGTGTTTCCAAATATAATGTAATTTTCATACAGAGCACAATTCATGATTTTGGAACATAAAAAAAAAAACAAGGCTGGACTTGGCCCAGTGTGGGCTGCTTGGCTGAATTCTAGATGGCTGCCAGGCGCTGTCAAAAAAAACATCCCTGATAGTTTGGGCAAATCAATTTGGCTGTCAGCAGTAGCTTCAGTCCTAGGAATCAGTGTTTTTCTCTACCACATGGGGGAAGCAAAACTGCTGGATCTAAAACTGCAGTTTGAGGGCACAGAGGAGCATGTCCTCGGAGCTGATTGTGTGAGTGCTACCATTGTCTGGGACCACCGTGAGGGTCGTCTATTAGATGTGGGGAGAAGGAGGTGATAGGTGAAATTCAGGCCATGCATTTCAGTCTCTGCATGGCCTGAAAGACTGGTTAAAATATAGGTTTGTAGGAGAGTGAGGATATTGGGACACCTGATGTTTTCCAAGATTCGTAACTGTTCAGCATGTTGTGAGCAGAGTCAGTGTCATTCAGGAATTTCTTGCTCTTCCCCTGTGCTCCTGGCATGAGAGCCTGGTGTGAAACTCCCTAAGGATTAGATGAGTTATTGAAGTGCTTGGGAGATACCAAACACTTGTATAGGTCTAGGACCTACAATTTCTAGTTAAGTGTCCTTTATCCAATGAGTTTAGATGTGTGTGAACCATGGGATGGGAAGGATCATTAAGTGTTCTTCAAAACACTTGGCTGGGTGTCATGTATGACCCAGGGTGATCAGCTTCACCTGGCAGGCTGGTGAAGTTTAGGGTTGACTTTTAGCATGTGTGATGACAGTGGTTTGTGCCCCTCCCTGGTCTGTTAGGGGGAGGAACACAGGTGGAACAGATTTCTCATCAGCAAATAAGTTAATACTGCAGTTCAGGAGAGGAATGCTTATTAGGAGAGTTAAATCTCAGTGGTATTTCTCCCTGCTTTTTCTCTTCAGTTCTTCACTGTGAACATCTGGATTAACCTTGGGCAAATCCACTGAGTGTGTTGCCTCGGTTTCCCTACATGTCAAAGTAGGATAATACTTAGCTACCTCACCATGGCATTTGTTACACTCAATTAATGTTGTAATGTGTCTTTGGTTCCTCTGATAAAATGTGCTGTATGAATGCTAAGTTGTTTTTACTGATTGGACTGTTAATTAAAAGTGCACATATAAATGATTTACTGGCATTAGAGAACTCAGGTTTAATGATTTAAAATATTAATGTCAAGGTGGTTGGGTCAATTTTAAGCCTGTATCATTCAGCTATTTACAGACTGAAACTAATGGCACTGGGAGAAGAAGGGAGGTAGAAGCTGGACCAGCTAATAGGTTATTTCATAGAATTTCTATGTAGGGACTGATTTAATAACAGAATCCGAACTTCAGGAAAGCCACTGGCAGCATCAGTGGTGCATTGTGCTTCATAGAGCACAGGATACGTGTCATCTAGCAGTGATCTCTCTTGGCCCAGCTTGGAAACCGTTTGTCAGCCTTCTAGAGAGGAGTGTGGTCCACTTCAGCATGGCAGCTGACATGCGGTATTACCTATTGTGTACCAGGAAAAAGCATGAAAGAAAGGGTATCTGGGGAATGTGTGCACCTGCAAGGCTGCTGATGTGGGTCACCTTCCTCTGGCAAAAGCTCCTGGCCTATCAGCAGCTTGTTGCCACAAAATAACATGGTGTTTCAGTCTCTAACTGTAAGCTTTCTGTCTGTCTTCTTGTATTCTGTGGTTTTTATCTAGGCAGATGTGGGAATGAGCTGTAGTTGACAGCCCAGGCAGCGACCAGAGGAACAGTGCAGTAATGAGTTCAGGGACCTACAAGTACAGAGCTGAGAAGACAAAGCAGCCTGTGGGAGCAGATAGAGTTGGTTGATTGAATACTGGGACCAAAGTGAAAGGTTAACTGTCATCTATTCCCTTTCTGAACCCAAGGAAGGTGTGCACATCTTGTGCCAGTGCTAACATGCTGGAAGCAGAAGGGTTGGAAAGAAAAAGGAACTGTTCTGGAAGTAGGATTTTCAAAGGTGGATTTACAAGGGGAGGGAGAAGGACATGGGAAGATGCGTATAGTACTGTAGAAGAGGCAGTTGAAACTCAAGAATTAAGTGCTGAAAGTAGGGTTTTGATGAGAGATGGCATGCAAGGGACAATGATCTTGCGAATACAGAAGCCCTAAAGGATGTGGGACAGATGGTTTGGGAAAGACAAAAGCGTTCTTGCACGAACTAGGAAAGTGCTGACTCAAGTGTGAAGAAGATTTGGAAGAGGGAAATGAGCAACTGAGATGTGTTGGATACAGTTGAGCTGGAAGACAGCACTGACTTGGCAAAAAGAAGGAAGAAGAATAGAGAAGGTAAAAGGGATGGGAGAAACACATCATGAGTGTGAGAGAGGCATAAGAGAACCAACTACTTAAACAAATTCAAGTTTGCTTTTCACAGGAGGGCAAGGAGTGTGTTGTAAATTAAAGAGGACCAAGGAGCTGGGAGGCACAGGAAAGTATGTCTTTTAGCATCTCTCAGGAGTTTCCCACCAGCATCCATTCCTTCCCCGTGCAGCAGCTGGGAGGGGTGGTCCTTGCTGTGCTTCAGGACTGTGCTGTGTAGCACTCATGGTAGGCTCTGCTTATAAGGTGTATTGCTTGTCTGTCTAATTCATGGTAGCTTGGACTGAAAAGGTTTTTCATATTCTGCTGATTTCTGTTTATGTTTCTGATCCCTAATGCTTTGCCATTGGTCTGCACAAAATCAAAATCTAAACCTACCAGATTTAGGTCCCGTGTCTGAGTACTCTCATGTGGGTTGGTGGCCGATTCTTCAGATTATACATTTTGTTTCTGTTGTGGGTTTGGAAGGGAGGCATAAGCAATGGGGCTTGGGTTTGCTACATACAGCAGTGGTGGGCAGGGCAGGGGAGAGATTAAATTCATCACCTTGGTTGGGGAGGGGAGATTAAATTCATCACCTCTAGCATGATGTAATGACTGACTGCAACAAACAGTAGAAAAGAGGGATGTATCAGTGGTAGAAATGCAAGTCTTGGATTGTGCAGTTGTCAAGCAATGTACATCATTGCATTATGTAGGATTGCCAAATGAATATTAGGAAGCTTTAAGTATCAAGAAAATAGATGCTAAAAGCTGTTTTCACTAAACTAATGCCTAGCCATTTCCTGTGGTTTTGCAATATTGATGCTAATGTGTTGCATGTTTATGTATCCTTTTTTTGTAGGCTTATTGCAAGCTGTATTTATATACTGCTGCTGCTTTGTTCAAGGTCTTCAGCATATTGTTTATGAAGTGTGTCTGAAATCCCAGGATATACAACCATAGGAAAAGTAGTAGAGACCTTGTCACAGTTAGATGGGCAGTGAAGCTTAATATTCCCACGTATAGAGGAGGAGAAGACTTGCCCTTGATGGGAGGAGAGTTAATGCCAGCATGATTTGTTTTTAATACATGTTCCTACCTTACCTTATGGGGAGTGTGCAACAGCTGTTAAAGCTGTTTGCTTTGCTTTGCAGTAGATGCAGAAAAATAAGTGTCTGAGAAATTGTTTTCATCTTGAATTCCAAATAAATTAGGTGCTCATCAAAACCAGTTTTGTTCCAAAATGACTAAAATACAGAGGCAGTTGTGTGTAATATATCGAAAAGTCCTGGGGTGGGCTTTGCTGGCTGGCTCTTCTGCCTTTGCAGAATTTTCTTTGCTCATTTTCCATCAGTCTTGGCCTCTATTTCCATCTTGAATTGAGAAGACTGTAGAAACGAGCAAATTGATGTCTGTGTGCAGCACTGTACACATGCATACTTCTGTTTTCTTCTAGCCTGGTCTAGTTGCCTTGTTGATCTTGTTTTCTTGAGAGCTGCATGCTGAAAAGAAAGGTCATGCTATGCTAAATCACTAAAAAGTGATTTCTCACTTGGCTGAGAGATAGCTTACTACTTATTTGAGTGTGTCATTGGAGCAAGCTTTGGGCTGCTTTCCTCTGGGCACCCATGTGCTGTGAATACAGAGACCTGGGTTTATATGATAACAAATAAGCTTCCAGTTATACAGCATCTTCTTGTGCTGAGCTTGGTCTGAATAGAAGTAGAAAAATTCATTAAATGTAAAATCTGAAAATGAGAACACTGCTTCTTCAGGGAGCAGGAAAGAGCGATATATTCATGTATTGAGAGTCACGGTTAGAAAATAGCAGATGTGGAAGCATTTTGATAAAAGCATCCCTGGTACAGAGTTTAAGGTCTGGAATTGAAGAAAGAGGAGGGGAGGTGCTGGATTTCTCCCTGTGCACATTTCCTAGCAAGGCATGCTTTATCTTGTGCATAAGCTGCAGATTCTGTGTGAGGTAGGGTGATGAAAACACTAATTTGTTTGAAAGCTCTTTTGCCTTTTATAGTGTGTCAATGAATTCTTACATGAGAAGAAACTATATGCCTGTGCATATGATTGTAGTCAAGCCTTTCTATACAAAGCAAGCCAAAGGAGTGCTGTCATCTGTAAATCTGCTGGTTAGTGTGTTAAGAAAATATCTTTGTTATGTGGGTGCTACTGTGTAGCATTTATAAACTTAAAAACTCAGAAGATTATGTATTTGCAGCTGGGTCTAGAAGGAAGCACAGGTGAGACCTTTTTCAACTCAATAGATACTGAGTTGTTGCTGGGGGGGGGGCAGATAAGCCTAAGGAGGCTTATCTCTGTGTGAACAAAGGAATTACCTTCAGAATGAAATAGAAATACAGTTTCTAAGGATTAAAATACAGGGTTTAGGCATGTGTGTTCTGTTCTAGGCTTAAAACCTAGAGTTGGCTGCTCCTGGAGTCTTGGTGCAATATATTTTGTATGTAAGACGTCATTCTTTAAAGAAGTGCTGGGTCTAAAGAAGTAACTAATTTCTGTTTGGGCCTGATGTTCACAGTATAGATAATACTCCCTTAAAATAATTCAAAAGAGTGTAATGTTAGATGAGTATGATGGCATATAAAGTAAGTTCTGGTACACATGAAGGTAGAGGGTTGTGCTCCACTTTAGCTATCCCACCATGCATCCCTTCATTGATAACGGCATATCGCAGCAGTGGTAAAAAGAAAACAAAATTCTGTGTGTGGCACATTGCCCTGCTGGAAAGAGGTCTTATCTACCAGTTTAGCTTTTAAAAACCTCCTGATTTTTGTACACTGGAGGTTTATCGTGTTTCCTAGGTTAGAATTTGCAATTTTCTTTTGAAAACAAAAGCTGACTTGAGTCATACAGCAAGAAAATAAGCAGGTCTCAGGGGTATTTAAGTGAAAAGCCATTAGAATCTGGTAATTACAAGATGAAGTCAAGCAGCGATGGTCTTTTGGGGAACTGATTTCACATACTTTCCATGAAAAGACTTTGCATGTGTTGTCAGTGGGAAAAGCTTTGGTGAAATATGTCTTGCAGATGTTCTGCTAGCACCTGACTAATAGTTGCGATCTTCAATAAAGACTGAGTGGTTTTACTTAAAGAAGGGGCTTTCTGTACAAACAGCACTACATCTAGTGAAATTACGTACTTTTATTCTGCCTATATATAACATAAGACAATGGCCACTTCAGTGCAAGCTTTCTCACCCAGTATATTTTCCCATTGTATCAACAACTTTGCTTTTAATTAGGCTTCAGTCTCTTTGAGCAAGTGTTCAGGGTTGTGAGGTTGTTCATGGCAATGAGTCCGTCTGCTTGAAAGTGAATTGCTGACAAACCAGCCATTTGTTAGCAAAAATGTCTGCTGGGGTGGGAAGGTGAGAAGTTGTTAATTTAAGATAAGATCTTTAAGGATCTTAACTGTGAATCTATAGAACAAACCTAGCTGAAAATCCAGACAATTCATGCTTATCTCTATGACTGCGCTGGAAGTTTGAGGCGAATATGCTTTATTTGTGCAGAAAAACAGAGGATAAAAAAGAGGCACAAGCTTCGTGGCCTGTAATTGTTCATAATATGGTGAAAGTCCTAAATACAATTTCCAGTCCATCACTTGAACATGTGCACATATAAATTGGAGACACATCTTGCTTCAACACTGGCATCTTTATAATCCTAAGGAACAATTTTTTCAACCCCTTGCATTATTGCTGGCATCTCTAGAATTTAGGAGTGAGTGTCAAAGTAGAAGTAAGTCTGTATTGTATCACTTTTCCATTAGCCAAACTTTCTTCCTTCCTCAGCCTTGCAAGAAACACAATTTGGATAAGTTTGTTTAAAGATCAGTTTTGTTGGGCTAACAGCATGGATGAGTGCTGCTACAGCTTTTACATGTTGGCTTCCGTGGTCAAAGCTTTGCACAAGTCCAGGTAGATGACATCAACTGCTCTGCCCCTGTCCATCACTTCTGTAGCCCCATCATAGAAGGCCACCAAATTGGTCAGGCAGGATTTCCTCTTAGTGAAGCCATGCTGGCTGTCACCAACCACCTTGGTTTTTCATGTGCCTTAGCATGCCTTCCAGGAGAATCTGCTCCAAGAGTTTGCCAGGCACAGAGGTGAGACTGACTGGTCTGTAATTCCCCAGGTCATCCATTTTCCTCTTCTTGAAAATGGGGGTTATATTTCCCTTTTTCCAGTCGTCGGGAACTTCACCTGACTGCTATGATTTTTCAAATATGATGGACAGCGGCTTAGCAACTTCATTCACCAGCTCCTTCAGGACCTGCGGATGGATTTCGTAAGGTCCCATGGACTTGTGTATGTTCAGGTTCTTAAGATGGTCTCGAACCAGATCCTCTCCTACAGTGGGCCTAAGGTCTTCATTCTCACAGTCACTGCATCTATTTTCCAAGACTTGGGTGGTGTGGTCAGAGCATCTGAAAGTGAAGACTGAGGGAAAGAAGTCATTAAGAACCTCAACCTTCTCCAAATCCAGGGTAGCCAGTTCTCCCAATAGCTTCTGGAGAGGGACCACATTGTCCCTAGTCTGTCTTTTATTCACAATATACCTATAGAATCCCTTCCTGTTATCCTTAACATCCCTAGCCAAGTTTAATTCTAACTGTGCCTTAGCTTTCCTAACCTGGTCCCTATTTTCACAGATAAATCCCTGTATTCTTCCTAGGCCGTCTGTCCTTGTTTCCACCTTTTATAAGCCTGGTTTTTTCCTTCTAAGTTTCCTCAGTTTCCTCATCCATCCAAGGAGGTCTCCTGGCCCTCCTGCCACACTTCCTTCTAGTTGGGATGCAACACTCCTGAGCTTGTAGCAGGTGATCCTTGAATATCAACCAACAGTCTTGGGCCCCCCTGCCCTCTAGGGCTACATCCCATGGAACCTTACTAAGCAGGTTCCTGTAGAGGTCGAAGTCTGCTCTCTTGAAGTCCAGGACAGTGAGCTGCAGGTGAAATGCATCTTGCCTATTTTGAGCCCCTTTGGGGCAGGCTCTCCATGTCAGGAAAGGAAGACTAAAATATTCAGCTGTGATTTTGCACAAGTCCAGTGGTGAGAGGGGTGCTTAATTCCTGGAGTACTGTGGCTGCAGGCAGGTGTCCACAATGCCTCTTTAATAAAGAAGAGGTATGGCTAGAGATAAGTCTTGCAGCTACTGGGAGAACGGGTTTACAGCTTAGCTAGAGGGTCTGTCTGGATTTTTCCATTGCTCCATAGAGTCGAGTCTGCTTGAATATCAACACATGTCCCTCCAAGGAGAGGTGTGTGTAGTTTTAGCAGCTGTCCATCTGGGGTGATGTTCATTTAGTCCTGCACCCCACTTCCCCAGTGTTTTCTTGCACAAAGGTGTAAAGAAGGAAGAGCTACAACCTCAGCTGTGTTCTACTCCCTATCACACTGAAGCAACTCTGATAACTTTTCAGTTGTTCAGCTGAGTTTCTTCAAGCTTCACAAAACATCCAGAGCATTCCTGATTCTCTTAATGCTAACTGCTTTTGGATGAATACCGGCAGTCAGCCAGACTTTCCTTCTTCTCCCTCCCTTCCATGTACAAATTGCTTCCCCAGGGCCATTGAAATAGAGGGCTCATCTAGGAGAGAAGCAAATCAGTGTGCTTCAAAAACCCAGCTGTCACCAGATGAATAATTCCCTCGAATGATGAATGTAGCAGGTATCTCATATACTCAGGAAGGTCCAAAATTTGATTTTGTTTTTCTTTGCCATCAAGAATGTACTGCAGAAATTTCTCATTTTGGTGCAATCAATGAAAGTCCCTTCAAGTCCCAAGGGCAAATGCTCCAGAGTTCCTGTGGATGGACTAGTCGTGTTCATCCAGTGCCAGATCCAAGAGAACAGGGATGTGTCAGGTTCAGGACAGGGGTGATTCTGTCTGCTCTGTCTTTGATTTGTGAATTCATTTTGCCTAACACAACCTATGTGTGGATACATGTGCATGCAATAACAAAGTGGTGGAGTCTTTTCCAGCGTCAAGGAACTCTCCTTCAGATTTCCCATAATAGTGTCTCTGCAATCAAAGAACAAGTCAGCATATGTGGAAGC
The DNA here is from genome assembly GCF_963264785.1 of Psittacula echo. Classification (NCBI taxonomy): domain Eukaryota; kingdom Metazoa; phylum Chordata; class Aves; order Psittaciformes; family Psittacidae; genus Psittacula; species Psittacula echo. The sequence goes on from NC_137740.1 coordinate 23,976,498, forward strand.
CTGTTCATAAGTCTTAGTACAGGACTTAGCCCTGGAACATCTTAGAGCAGTTCTGGACCTGCACACTATGTTAATCTTAACATGAGTCCTGAGATGCACCTACATTTGTCAATCTCTCTAAATTCATATGTAATGCCAAGAGGCAAGAAAATGCATATTGTTGACATCCTTAGAGTCTTGCTCTTTTCTATTGATTTAACAGGACCAAAACTCTTAAACTATTTCCTGTCAATTTTATACCTGTCCTCAGCTTGTTTGAGATGCCATGTTACCTCATTGCAGGGAACCTGAGTGTACTTTGTCACATGTCCACTGATTGCTCCTTATCTGCCCTGGTGTGTAGAGATGTTGTCAGGTTACACAGGTTGGTGGCTTTCCGCCAGGGTTCAGTAATACTTGAGATCAGCAACTGCATGGAACAAAATACCATTGCTTGCCAGGCAGTAAACACTCATCTCTTGATTCTTGGGAGGGTGTTAGCAAAGGCAGCTGCCACCTTCTGCCTCTCCTGTTAAGAAGGGCTGCAGGTGCTAACCAGTCATAGGAGGAGGTGTATGCATAGAAGAGTCATTCTAGTAACTGACTTCTTCAGAGTAGGGCTACGTGATCAGGATGGACCTGCAACATGCCCCCTGCCTCTGCTTTTGGAGTTTGTGGCTCCTGCAGACAACAGGAGGGATGAGGAAGGCCAGGTTTTCAACCTTCTTGCCCTGCATAGAAACATCAAGTGATTATGGTAAAGTAGAACATGCAAACACAATGGATGGTGATATCTTGTTTTTCATGCCTGAGAGATACTAATGCTAGTAGTGATGCAGCAGAGGAAGTAGGTATTCTGTCATTTAAGTGCTCGTGATGGTTATCTTGTGCGGATGTGGTGACTCGATGTATTCTGTCATTTAAGTGCTCGTGATGGTTATCTTGTGCGGATGTGGTGACTCGATTAATGCATGTCCTGGCAAAAAGATTGGTTTGACATGCACGTGACTGTTACAAGTGACAAACCTACAGATGTAAGCAACTTCATGACTTGCTTAGGTGTTTAATATGTTGAATATATTGGCTGGTTTACAGGCAACACGAAAGGAAGAGATTCTTTAGAGGCTTAAAAACAAGTTACTTAGCTGTGTTCCCAGGGAAGCAGTGCTAGAGTGCCTTAATAAGCAAGTCACTGTTCGATGACAGATCTGGTGCTAATTTTGCTGCTGTCTGCTCCTGTTTGCATCTCACAGTTGTGGGTGAAAGCAGCAGAGCAGTGATTAGCTGAGACCCTGCTGAAAAAAACCCCACAGTGGCTTCTGAAGAACAAGGAGTTGAGAGTACATTACCCTCTGGCATTTTTATTTTATTTAGCAGGTAAAACTGTTCATTCAACCAGAGTTCATTTACAGTGGTACCCCAGCAGACTGCAGCGGCAGCATAAATCGCCAATCACTCTCAGTGCAAACAGGAATCATTCAAACCCTGTATCATCTGTACTCAGGAGTTCAAGCCTCTTGCAGTATACACTAGATACCTGCCACTCCCTCTCCCTTGCTTCCAAAATCCTATCAGGTATCATGGTCCCTAGTTTAGTCCCCAAAGGATATTTATATTTGCTTTCCCCTGGTGGGTTTTGATTTTAATGTTATTAATCAGAAGCTGAGCAGTTCACAGGATTAGATGTTTTTAGCCACCAAATTAATGGAAATTGAAGTATATGCTTCCTTTTGAGGACATACTTTCTTTTCAGGAGCTTTGAGTTGGAGGATCATTGATGAGATAATATCAGAAGTCTTAACTAATCCCCTAATGATTGTACCAGGGTGAGCAAATCTATCTATAACAATTAGCCCAGTGGTCCACCACAAGGCTACTTTTACCTTGTAAGTGGGGTTTTGTGCTGAAAACTGTTTTTCTCCCTTTGCTTCAAAGATGCTGTCTGTGCAAAGTCACAAACTGTGTGGCAGTGTGCAACCCTGTTGGGGCTGGGTCCAGCTGCCTTTCTGCTCCCTTTGGAGCAGGGCATATTCTAGTCACTGAGTCTATTAAAAATGCATGTGTTAAGTGATGGGATAATTACAGCAAGTTTGTCTGGGGATGGATAGCAGCAGCAAGAGAAATTTTAAAATGTGTTTGAGAAAAGATAGCTGTCTTTAGGGTAGACAGTTCATGGTGGGAGGTTCTTCAGCATACACTGCAACTGCTGGTGCAAGGACACGTGTGGAACACCAGTCTGGGAGCAGTTGTTCAACTTCAGCACCCCCAAGGCTGTTGTCAGCACTCCAGCCCTTACATGCTTAAGGTTTATTGGCACAATGTTGTTTTCCCCCTATCTGAACAATTTTGGTTTGAGAGGGTGCATCTGCACTTGCTGGTCCCATCAGGAATGTGGTCTGAAGGGCAGAGTTTTTGCCTGGGGTTTGCCTGACTAATGCAGCAGACCATTAATTTGCAGACAACTAGGATATCTCCAAATGCAACATTGTCAGTTTGCAGGAGGTAAATAGATGCCACCTTTCTGCATGAAGCAGGGCTGGGGCCCTCTATGTTTATCTTCCCTTCCAAACAGAATTTATCTGCTATTGCTCTCTAATCTTCTCTCTTTTTTATTTTACTTGTTTGAAACCTCTTGGCTGTGGGAGAAGTTGCGTGGCCACAGAGACAAAGAGGGTTTGTCATGGTGATAAGTCGATGTAGTTAGGGTGCTGGAGACCTTTGTCCATATGCTGCCAAAAGATGAATATAATTATTATTATTAGCCCACATCTCAAGGAGACTGTCAGGGTTTATGTTTGTGAATTACTGTGGAGATTTAAAGCTCTGTAGAAGCACTAAGGATTATCGCTTTCTAATTTTTCTAGGAAGTATAACTTTTATAAAGACTTTCAGCCTCAAAAGCATCTTTGAATTGGGAAGAGTTAAGTCCCTTTGAAATTAGATACGCTTCTAGTGTGTAAGACATAAACAACTGCCGCTCTCTGCTGCTGCTTCCAAAATGGGGTGGGGGGGAGAAAGTCTGCATTGACAGACTGTGATAGTGCCTCTTCTTTTTTTCCAGGAGTCCAACGTGCTGATTGCTGCTAACAGTCAGGGTACAATTAAGGTAAGTTATTTCATGCATATCCTCTTTAAACACTTGAATCTGTTGTTAGTAAAGAGCAAGGTCAGAAAAATTGTATGGCCAGGAGAAACCATTAGAGGAGGTCATCGCAACGGTAGAAGTCTGTAATTTAAATGATGTATTTGCCTGTGGCATGTGGTGGAGCAAGCAGACAGTGCACCAGCAAGGAAACCCAGTTAAAGCAAGGTGTAGAAAAGCTGCTGGTGGCCATCCAGCACCTGCCATGCTCCCGCTGCTCCTTGAAGTCCTAGTAGCATGGGGAGCCTGGCACAAGCATCCCTCCAGGCTCAGGCTGTTTCCTGTGGCAGTGGAGGCTGTGCATTAACTCACCAGTTGGTGTTAACCAGACCCCATCCTCTGGCTGCTGCTGCCAGTGAGGAGTGCAGCAGAGCTGAAAGGTGAGCTCCTGATGTGCAGCCAGCTGGAGCAGTGTCTGAAATGAGGAGGAATGCTCCCTCACTTTGCTTACTCCTGGTGCCCAGACTGGCTATAACACTGCAGCTGCCAGCACAAGGTTTTGTGAAAGCAATAGACCTTCCTGTGCCAGCATTTTGCCAGGTTTTCAGCATGTGAATTAAAAGTCTTCCTGAGTGCCTCATCAATGTATTTCTATCCATCCATGAAATGTCAAGTATTATGGAAAAGACTTTGCCCTTCTTTACGTGCCTGTCAGACATCCAGACAAAATCAGTGCCCAAACCCAGACTGGTGCTGATCCTCTGGAGAACCTCAGGTCTAATACCATCCCAAGCTGTACACAGCAGCATTGACCTCAACCATGCATTTCGGGGTTGGTGGTTAATGCCATAAGCTTGTAGCCTAGAGCCCTGCCAGCTTTCTGTAGGTGCTTGTGAAGCAATTTACTTCCTGTTTGCAAAGTCACACGCTGGATTGAAGCTGAGGTCCTCATGCTGATTTCCCCTCACATCCATATGACAGTAGCAGCTTTCTGGAGCCAGACCAGAGTTGCTGGTCTAAACATTACTGGGAAAGTCAACATGAAAAAAGAGCCGGAATGGGGAGAGCCCCAAGTGGTCTGTGTTTGACTGCATGTCATTTTTATTTTTATTTTTTTTAGCTAATTTCTAGGCCACAAGTGGCCTGGTTAATCCTGCTGTTGCAACATGTGATGCTGTAGCCTCACATTCATATGCAATTTATTTAGCAGCCTTTGAAATTGGCTGCTCATTACTTTGGCCACTTCCTTCTTAGTAAAACAGACAAAATTCACAGATGCTTTTGATGTCTTGAAGTGAATCCAGCAGCAACAGGAGAATGATTAGAGAGGAGAGGTTCTGCTCATGCATTTTACTTGTTAATGAGAGAAGGTAGACAGAAAAGTGGAAACAGCCAGGGCTGTCAGAACCCTGGTATTTCCATTTGCCTTTGGCAGCACACAGAGGAAGGTGGGATGGTTTGATTGGGTTTGCACAAACCAATTGCAGCCTGGGGGCAGATTGCAATGCCAGGCAGTACCCATGAGCTAAAGCTCTAAAGCTTTCCCCAGGAAAACCAAACCAGGTTAATACATGCTGTGACAGCCCTCCCAGTCTCTTTTCTTCTGCTGTCTCTAGCCCATGCCTTCAGAGGCTGCTGCACCACCTTAGTGTGGACAAGGGAAACGTGAGCACAGAGGACCGGATGATCAGAGATTTTGTCCTCTATTACAAAACTTTCAATAGCTGGTTGATTGGGATGAGTGGAAATGAGGCAACTGTGGATGGTTTTGCTTCATGTCATAATTTATCCTAGTGCAAGCAGACACCAAATTGGGATCCTTGCCAAGTGCTTATCCGATTTGTGTGGTATTATTGCGTGCTGGTGAATAAAGGGTAAGGGATGGAAACAGAAGGGTCAGTCTTGTCATGGTGATCTATATGCTGATGAGGGAGATAATGAATGTCATCAATTCCTATGCTAAATGCCTCTTTTTCCCTACTAATCAGGTACTGGAGCTGGTATGAAGGGTTTTCTCTCAAGGGATGAGGTGCTTGGTTCCTGCGACAGTATTCATCTGGGATCCTCTGCAGGACAAGAAACCAAAACCACCTTGATGTTCCTCCACAAAACCATCATGTTTGGGTTTTTTTCCATTTATGGACTGCTTAGGACATTTTGAAACACTGGAAACACCAGTGACCTGTCTGCCATCAACATTAACTCCACAGACTTTGCTGCTGCTGGTGGTGGTATGGTTGTCTAATTTTTATGATAGGAAAACAAATTCTTTTAAATAAAAACTAAAAGGAATAATAAAATTTATTGAGCCACAAGCTGAAGCTGGAAGATTCTCTCTTGTTGCATATGGGAACAGATTTACTTGGGAAGGGAGCTTACAGGACCACACAGGGGTGTCCTCAGTTGCACATTCTCCAGTTAAGTAGCTGGAAATTCATCTGGACTGTTCTTCATTCCTCTGGAAAAAAAAGAAAGTCTCTAAGCCTTACCTGGGCATGCAAGCAATTCACTTTGAGATCCCATAATAATATGGTTTGTTTATTCTTTTGATTTATGAATTATTTTTTTTAGATGTATTAAATATTGAGAAATGTCACCCAGATTGGCACCTCTGAAGACTCAACTCCTCTGGTCATCAAGAGGAGAAGGGCAGCTTCCCCTCTTCCTTCTCTTCTTACGCGCCTGCTTTGACCTAAAGGGGCAGCTCCAAAGGAGAGGATTAAGTTGTCCTTCCATCCACGTGAGCCTGGGCATCTCTGCTGCCTGCCACCAGCAAGGGACTGAGATGAGGTGAACTGCAGTTGCCTGGGACTTGAACTGACCTCACCAAGACATTGTGGGATAACAATCTCCCTCCCACTGACCTGGATGTGTTTGACTATCTCAGCTAGAGGAGGAAGCTTCTAGATCCAGTTACCAAAGCCTGCACCACTTAATTGCCCGTGTGGTCTGATTGCATTTGCCCCTCTCTGCACACCATGGAAGCCAAGTGTTTTGAATGTTGTAATAAGAGAGGGGATGGAGTTGGTTTGTAATGTGTTTCAGAGCCATGATATAAGTAGCCTTATTTTTAATGGTCATGCATAAACTTAATTGTACATATGGAGGGGGAATAAACCATGATGCTAAGTCGATGTTGCTTTGTCACTAGGATGGTGGGGGACGGGTAAGAAGGTGCAGACAGTCTTTGCGAGTAGCAGTCATGCTGAGCTGTCAGGATTGCTGCCAAAACTCTTTAAAGTTGAAAGTGGAATTGGTGGGCGTAGCATCTTTTCCTAGCTGTGGGTGGTAAAGGTGCAATGTAGATAGTGATACCTGTGGGAAGCATTTTGGTTTGCAAACAGAATCTGTGTTCATTCATTGCAGTATGTGTCTCTCTCGTACCTCTGAGACTGGGATTGCTGCAGGGACTTCACTCTCCATGTCAGCAAAGCAAGGCCCTGCTGCTGTCTTGGTCCACCCATCAAGGAGCTGTAAATGATGGCATGTGAAAGGTGTCTCATGTCCTCTAGGTGTTAAAAGCCTGATTTATGATCTTCCCAAGAGGATTGTGTGTTCTTCTCACATCCTTTGGTCACAGCCGAAAGAAAAATAAGGATGCTTTTGGGGATATGAACAAGGTAGGGATGAGGCCTTACAGCAGAACTAGGGATAGGTTCTGTTCTGATTGCCAGTTTCTAGTGGGGCTGTAGGGGACGCACATGTTCCTTCAAATCTAGAAGGGTGTGGAACACACCAAAATTGCTGTTGGCTTCTGGAGAGTCTTGTCTATTGACAATAAACATGATGCTCAACTCCAAGGGGTGTGGATGGCCCCCAGATGCTGTGTGCTGGTTTCTATTAATGCCAGTGAGTGTAAGGAGAAAAGGAGGGGAGAGAGAAGACTGCACACTAGCTTGTGTCCTTCTCTAAGGTGCTACCTGATGGTCTCTATTCTGTTAATCACCGGAGTCACTGTGGCAGGAGACAAAATTGGTTCCTTCTGCCTGATGGCAGCTGTCTGACACGTCCTGCTGAGCACTAGCTTGATTGCCATTTGGCTGCATTTTCAGAGGATTTGGTGCTTCATGGCTGCTGGGCATCCTTCCCAGCCAGCCAGCTTTGAAGGCTGGGCTGGTGCAAGGAGCAATGGCCATCACTCATGCAGCTTCCCCTGGTTCCATGCGTGGGTTCCTCTCAGCCTCTGGTTTATCAATGCTTACTAATTTATTTTGCAATCAGCTGCTGCTGCTATAGCTGCTGTTGTACCACAGCTCCATGCTACACAACTGCTGCTTGGCAGGTGACCTCATTCATTCTCTTCTCCCACTTGAAGGTCCTCCGTGTGTTAAATTGAAATTACTCTGACGAAGCTGCAATCTTAAAAGAAGAACTAAAAACCAGCTATTTTGCATGCTGTAAGGTTACTCTGTGAATTAAGCAGGGAGAAAGAGTTTAACATCAGCTGCCTTTATTTTTTCCATTTTCATTCTGTTTCAATCAAGATAAAATGCAAATTTTGTATCTGGCCCTAATTAGAAACACAGCAGCTCATAAACACAAGGGGGGTTTAGGCATTTTTTTTGTCTTGGTCTCTTTGTCACAAGTGGTAGACTCTAATTTTAATCTCCTTAATTTTCTTTCCTTCAGGTAATTCTTTGCAGTTGGCATATGAAGTTGCATATAATTACTTACTGTACTGGGGGGGGGATTAATAGCATTTGGCCAATAACTTTTTTTAATTAGTTGCTTCCTCAACAAATGATTTTCATCCTTTTTTTAGAGTCAGAGAATGATTGAGTTTGGGAAGGACCTCTGGAGGTCTCGGGGCCAACCCCCTGCCCAGAGCAGGGCTTGACTCAAAGTTGGATGGGGTTGCTCCAGGGCTTGAGGATGTTCACAATTCAACAAGTTGTGAGCAAGGAATGGAGATTCTTAAGTCCCTCTGGAAAATCTGTTCCAGCACTTAACAGCTCTCCTTGCAAAAATCAGTTGCAGGTGGTGGACACTTGGAGTCTTTATTCTTATTTTCTTCTTTTGAAAGAAAGGGTTACAAAGCCCTTGGCTGGAAGCTGCTTCAGAATGGATTTGTCTCCAGTGCTTGTGTTCCTGTGAGAAGTGTTGGGTGAGTCGTTTTTTGCTTTGAGAAAGGGGAATTTAAATCCCTGCCTGGCCAGACAGCCTCTTTAATTAATTTTCAAGCATTTAGTAGAAGAGTAGGAGGAACATGCCTCATTGCTAAAAGGAAGTTCAGTGCTGGAGGGAATCTAAAATGATGGTCAAGGGAAAATTTAAATTAATATCAATATGTCAGGGCTCGTCAGCAGTAAGTGTGGACGGCTGCTAATGCCAGCGTTCGACCCGAGTACTGGAGTCTTGTTTGTTTAGGGTAATTTTGTTTAACTATGGAAGGTCATAATGACAGTGGATAATCGGAAAGGCAAATCTAACTCCTTCCTTGCTCAATAGTCCTCTTCCCTTTCTTGCTGCATTTTGGAGGCCAGAAATACCCAGCATAGACCTGGAGCTGTCTTGGGGTGAAGTAAAGCATTCACTGCAGCATTCGCCTTGAAGAAACAATCTCATGTGTCGGCAGCATCCATGCGTGCAGGCAGTGGTGTTAACCTCAGCGTCATGGCTGGCATCCAGCTGAGGTAATTGCATCCTGCCTCCTGCCAGTCCCCGCCACTGCCTGCAAAGAGATTTTGTGAGACCAATCTCACAAGATCCTCCTCTCTTGCTTTCCAGGAAGGGTTTCCCTTCCCCTCAGCAGTGCAGAGGCCGTGTGCTGCACTTGTCATCGGTGTAGAGTTCTTGTGGAGCATCTGTAGGAGGTCAGAGACTGTCACCTGCTTTAAATGTTGAGGAACTAAGGGATTTGGCTATAAGGGAGGTGTAATTGAGACATAGGAAGCAGTGAATTATAGCAGTATCTGTGGCATAAAGACCAGAGACCATATCTTCAATCTTCTGGAGAGACACTGGTAGCCCTAGTCTCCACAACCTTCTAAGAATCATTACCATATAGTTTGCTTTTGTTTTGCTTTCAGAGTAAGCTGCAAATGGGTTCCTGAGGCAAGGGTCTTCTCATCCTTATCTCTGTACAACTACAAGGCCATATTTGGGTATTCTTAAATGTCTTCATAAAGGAGTTTAAATGGTTGATTGGACTAAAGCAAGACTTCTTCCTCTGCTCCACAAGTTAACCAGCCATTTCAGTTGAGAAGGTCTCGCTAAAATTTTAAATCTTTTCAGCTTATCTTTCATATCTTAAATCTGTCTCTGGCCAATGGTTGGCCATTGTTACTCAGCAGGGGGAGAATGAGAATCCATCCTCTTAACGTCAAGCAACAGAAAAAAAAATATTTGGAATGGGAAAAGGTGAGGGGTTTTTACATCTTTTAAAAATAAACTATGAGAAGGAAAACCAACTATGAAACTTCTTTGGCTGATCTGCAGTGCAAGGGGATAAGGTGGTTCCTGTTCTTCTAAGACCTCAGGATCACACAGGGCTCCCTGCTTCATGAGCCTTTCAGGTGAAGGAGGGCTTTGCTTACCTATCATAGCCACTTTTAATCTAGTAGCAAGTGTGTGCAACATGCCTGCTACCATCAGCAGGCTGCAGTGCAATATAGCTCATTGGGGAGTGAGAGGGCAAAAAAACTAGTCTCATCTGCGATGGTGGCTTGCATAAAGCCTCTGATCCATGCAGTGGCAAAGGCAGAGAGAGTCACAGGTTCATTTCTTTCTTCTCCCAGTTTTGCCTTCTCTTAAAGGCGCTGCTGTCTCCCTTGTCTTTTTTGGAGCAGTGTATTAACCTAAATGCTCTTGTTTGACTCCCAAAACGTGGCAGTGAGGAGCAATGAAACTGTCTTTCACTCGGACACCTGCATGAGTAGCAGAGGGGTGTGAGCTCCATCAGCATCTTTAACCCTGTCATGTTCCCTGAAATCCTTCGGCACCTGCGCTGCTCCAAGCCCTGGGGAGCACGCTGTCACTTGGTCTCTGAAAAATCCTTTCAGGCAGCAAAGGAAAATAATTTTGAGACTTTGGGGAAGTTGGGGCAGGGCGGAGGTTGAAAAGAATTAAAGGCCATCCTTAGGAGGTGTGAGTAATAGCATGTGACAGCTGAAACCAAGCCAGCAGCGCGAGCTCAATGCAAATCCCAAACCAGTGAGCCCTGATGCACCCTTCCAGCCCTGCTGGCCTTTCCCATTGCCTCTCACTGTGCCAGAAGCTTTGCCAAGCAGGGGGAGCAGCCTCAGAGGGATTTAATTCAGAATTTAAATGTGTTCGTTTAAAGGTGAACTCATCATAATTCACTCAGCATCATGATCCTCGCAGAGGGGGAGGGCAGACACCATGGGGCTTCAGGGAGCCACAAGTAGTGTTGGGCTCTGACCGATGGAGCTGTGGGGATGCGAAGGCTCTGGACCATCCCATGTATCCCCTTCTCTGGGCCCCACAGTGAGGATGATGATTGCTGGGGGATGAGCACCTCATGCTGCAGGTATGACCCCATCCCTCCACCCATGAGATGTGCAAGATTGGGTAGCGAAAACACTCAGCAGCTCTGATTTGTCCTTAGGGGCCTTATTTAAACAACAACTTTGTCTTGATTACGGTGCTTAATCTGACTTGTCAAAATCTCCATAAAATTATTTAGGTGGTTTAAGGTGGAAAACACGCTTCTTTCATCCTCCTGTTCCTGAGCAGGAGCTGCTCTGAAGCCACTAGCCCTGACCTGCGGCTTCTGTCCCATCACTGGTGTCCCAGATCAGAGGTATACGTACAAGCCCTCGTGCCCACCCAGCCCAGTGCCAGGGTTCAGCTACCTGTATATAGGGTTATTTTACAGAGAGTTGGTTTTACTATTTTTTAATTGTTATTAAAACAATTATTAAGATCTGGCAGCCAAAACACACCCTGGAGCTGGCATTGATCTGTGGAGCGCAGAGCCCCATGACTTTATGGGGCAGAGGAGGGGTTGAGGGGAAGCAGAGCAGGGCTGACCCCTCAAAGTCATAAGAGCATCACGCTTGAGCTGACGCCAGACGGGCGCCCAAGCTGGAGTGAAATGGGCCAAAGCCCAGCAGACCGCAACAGCGCTGCCCCTGGCACAGCCCAGCCTGGGTGAGCAGTGGGATGCGGGATACATATCCCGGGAGGGGGGCACATGGGGCAGCTGTACCCAGGGCTGGTGGGTAGGCATGGCTGCATCCCAATGCCCTCCCAGGCTACCCAGCTCTGCACAGAGGAGGAGGAGGAGAGCTAATTTCCAAGCTCTTTAAATATGAAGAGAAATGATAGGTTTACATTGCTGGCGAAGGGAAGAGCTGAGAGCGCTACTTCTGTTTTGTGTAATCTTAAGGAGCAGCTTATGTCTGGATGTTAGTGAGAAGATATCCCTGTGTATTCCAGCTCACCCAGAGCAAGGTGGAGGAGAGGGCAGCATTGATTACAACCTGTGGCCCCCCTCTTTTCTCTTGTTCCTTATTTTTCCCATAGGAGATTAATGGGATCTCTTTGTCTTTTAACATGACTGTACCTTATGAATTCTCTGTCTCACCCTCATCCTTTAAATTATCCACATAATAAAATATGTATTCAGTGATTTCAGGTCATAATTTGATCTGCTTAGGGAAGAAAAGGAATGATGGAGAAGGGTTGCCGGCATGCTCAGCTCTCTTCCATTTATCTTTATTTATCATCTTTTTTTCCTAATAACCCGTGTGCAGCCAAGCGATGGAAATGCCAATATCCATGCACTAGTTCCTTGCAAAATGGTTGCCCCCTAGCACCCTCAGCTTGGCAGGACCATGCAAGCTGCCCCCAGCCCCAGTCTGTTATCAATGGCAATGTTCAGATGGTCAAAGGGCTGAGCCATCCCTGTAATTCCTGCCTTACTCTTGCTACCTCTGGGCCCAGTTTTACCCTGCTATGAAATAGGCATGAATCTGCCCCCATGCAAACTCCAGGTATGTGGTGGTTCCTGCAGAAAAGCTGCTCTGCATGAGTGAGCTAAAGGGGGGCACATGAAGTACCTGGGATGTACCCAACCTGCTGGTAAGGGTAGGATGGCATGGCCTTATCCCAAGGTAGAGAAAAGGGTTAAAGATCCTTCCTTTGTCTTGTCTGTAGGGAAGCCTTGAGGCTGCTGTACAGGAATGGAGCTGCCAGGGTTTCATCTTAATGCCAGATTTAAAGTCTGAATGTGGGGCTTGATTACTTTAATATACTTATGTAACATCTAGAAGCCTTGTGCTTGGCAATACTGGTGTAAAGGGCATTTTGCATTCTAAAAAACCCCAGGAATCTGTAATGCCCTGATGTCGCTGGGGGATGCTGCAAATCCCACTGGAGCCGTGAAGCTGCCTTTGCCCCATGGACCTAGAAGGAGGAAGGAGAGGGAGTGCAGCACCATGCAACCAGCAAGGGGATGTCCCCAGCACAGTGTATTCCAGGCATGGGGCACCCCCGAGGCACCACCTTCTCATGGGGGAAGGGGACAGTTTTTTGGGGAATGGCCTCTTGGGCATAGGTTCAAGGGGACTCTTCTCACTTGGCTGCCCCATGTGAGTGATTGTGCCAATATTACACTTCTTTGTAATAAAAATCAGGGTTTAAAATCCTTGGACCGACATCCCCTGGGTGCCTGTGGCTGTTTATGTAGCTATCTGTCTGCAAGTGTGCAAAGCCTCTCCCTGAAGGGATGCAAAGCCACGGGTTTCAGTGGCACTGGATGGTGGGTCAGTGCTGCCACCTTGGAGGCAGGGGACTTAGGAGAACTTAGGAGGTGTTAGGGGGCTTCACTGCTTGCACAGATGCTCTGAGTGCCTAGAGGCTGTTTGCCACTTACCTTTGCTTTTAAGGGCTATTTATTCTGGTAATGGAGATGCTCGCTGCATGGCTGGTGCCACTGACAGATGAGAAAGCAAGGGCTCATCGTGACAACGAAGGTTTAATGATGATAAAGTGTTAGCACTGGCATTGCTTACCCCAGACAGGTGGAGAAAGGGAGAAAACCAAGTAAGTGCCACCCACTCAGGGAGGGAACCTGGCTGTCCTGGGCATTTCTGAGCAGCTAAGGTTGGCTTTGCTGCTGCACCATCTGCAGTGAGCAGGGGCACAGAGGAGAACAAAAGTGAAGGCAATGACCCACTGCACCCAGTGTATTTTGCAAGCAAGAAACTGTCATGCTTTGCCAGGATAAGAGAGTCTGGGCTTAAATAAACCCTCTTTTTTGGCACTCTGCATTGGCCTTGGGAGCAGGTGGAGATTTCCAGCTTGCTTTGCATGGAAGAATCTTTGCACACCAAAGAGGCTGCGTTGTGTTTGGCCAGAGGAGGACGTGCTCAACCCAGTGGCAGCTCTTGGTCCCTGGCTACTCATCGCACTTTGCCTGCCCAAATCCCCTGCTGCTGCCTGCAGCCTGCCCTCCAGGCAGACTGGAGCACCTATCCCAGTGAGCACAGGTGCCATGAGCTGCTTCCCAAGTTTGCAGTATGTTTTGAGGCTGTGGGGTGAGATCACAGTGGCAAAGCTCCCTGCTACTGAGGCAGTGTGCTGCCCATAGACCTGCCAGCCCATGGGTCCAGGCACCGGCCATCTCAGGGCAGTTACTGGGGATGTGTCAGCAGCAAAGTGGCTCATCCAGCTGTAGATCAGGATGAAATAAGGAGTGTGGCTTCTTCCATAGTAGCAACACCTCCATCCAAGGTGGTTTACTGTCTTTATGGGCTGTTGAATGCACTGCCATGCAGATGGCTCTGGGGAGAAGCAACCAAAGGATGGGGCATGACTTTGCAGCTGCTTCCCCAGCAGCAGTGACCAATCTCAGTGCCGCCCCATGGGCAACTGTGTACTGGGGCCCTCCCAGGAATGTTTGAGGAGGGGCTGGGAATGAAGAAAGACAGACATGACTAACACTTCGAGCTGGGAGTTGTCCTGTCCTTAGTGCCTCTCACAACTAGAGACAAGTCTCAGTGCTCCCAGCATCAAAGCTGTATCCTTCCTTAAAATGTGAAATTAAAAAAATCCATTTGGTTTATCATGTGCCCCTGATTTTATTGGCTGTTTCCTGAAAGGTCTCCTCTCCTACTGAGAGCTGCATATCCAGCCATGTCAGCTTGACCCTCCTGCTGCAGTAGTTGAACTTCACAGCAGTGCCATACTATCCTACTAGTATTTATTATTTGCATATGACGCATTAGACAAACTTTTGTCATTAAAAAGACACACTTCCCCTGGCTTCACAGCAAGGCCGCTTACTGCTCACCATCAAGTTCAAAGATGAAGACACCCTCATGAGTTGTACCTGCCAGAGCATCTCCCACCTGGGCTTGCTGGCGTTTCCCGTCACTGGAGCATCTCAAGGTATGTTTCCTCTTCCTCAGAAACACGAACCCTGCATTAAGGAGCTCTTTGTAGCAAGCTGGGGGACAGGCTTTCCCTGCCCACTGAAAGGAGTATTGAGGCTTTGGTGCTACGGACCAATAAGGCATCTTAGCTGCCTTGCAGCAAAGCTCAGGGGTTTTTTGCAAGGCTGTTTTCTGGCTCTGCAACTGATCCCCACGCCCCTGCCAGTGCTCGCCTTCATTCAGCTATTACATGATAGCAGATAATTTTGAGGCTTTGATTGGATTTAAAGATTGGGGTTTATTGCTTTTGTAATTACAGTCAAATCTTTTTGATATTGCTCCAGTTTATGGTGTGCTCCCTCATATTATTCATGGACCTGCAGTCCTGTGTGTGCTGTGAGTTTCTGCAGAAGTGACTCAGGGTATTTTCAGCCCCCCCCATGGCCCCAGGCATCACCCCGTGGCCCTGAGCATCTCCCAAGAGCCCCAAGCACCCTCCCATGGCCTTGAGCATCCGCCCAAGGCTCTGAGCACCCTTGCTGTGGAGCTCACTGGGGATACAGTGCCCAGGGTGCTCCCTTGCCCAGGAAAAACTGTGTGGGATGGAGACCTCTCCAGGGCCATTGAGCCTTCCCAGGGTCTCTGTGTGGGGAAGGCAGCGCCTGCCCTTGACTGTAGTTGAAATAGATGGAATCAGGATAGATCGACGTCTAATTCCTTGCCTGGATGAATGGAGACATATGTTTAATTTTTTGGTAATTCAGGTTGGGAGCCCCAATTTGTTCTTTGAATGCATGTAAGGATCATTGCTGCCAAGAGGCAGTTTTGCTTTGTGTATGTAGGTCTGCATTAGAGCTTCTCAACAGTCTTTCTTGGTGGAAGAAGGAACAAATGCCATTTGCAAACTTCTTCTGCAAAGGCAGAGTTCCCATTGCCCTGCACACCCAGGGGGAATAGCAGGGATGCATGTGGGCATCGGCTGCGTTCTGTCCATGAGTTTTAGAAGGCTGTGCTGGGAGAGGGAGGGGTAGAAAGAGATGCAGCTCACTGCTGAGCCTCCCACAGGACTACACAGGGAAGGGATCCTGGGGGTTTCAGGCTATTCCAGAAGGTCTTGTTCACTGAAGGTTGCTTTTCCCTAACTCGCTGTGTTATTGCAGGGATGGAAACCCCCTGGAGTGTCCAACTGAGGCTTAATTCCCACTGGCATCAGCAAGGCTCAGGAAGAGTGAGGGTATCTGGGCTATGTGGGTGATTGTGGCCCAGAGCCCCGAAGAGCTGGAAACAACATGAGCAAATATGAGGGGGAAAAAGGATTTGAAATTATCTCCATAAAGACTGCTTCTAAATCAGGATCTCTAGTGTTTCCTGAGTGGCCCCCAGGGACCCCTTCAGACCATCCATACCTTGTACAAGCCATCCGCTCTCCCCTCCATAAGTGTCCCTTGGAAAGCTTCTTGTGTTGGCTGCAGAACAAGGGAGCTTCCCATTTTAGAGCTGTATTTTGCTCTGAAGTATTTTAAGAGCAAAATATTTTGTGTGTTGCTCCTCAGTTTCACTATGGGTTTCATTAAGTATCCTCTTAGGTGGGTGGTGACAGCTTTGGGGCCTGCTTGACCCTGCTTTTTTTCTTGCACCTTCACTACCACAGGAATTAAAGCATGTGGTTTTTACACCCAACCACCCTGCCCTGAGGGAGCTGGGCAAGAAACCTCTGCTTCATGCATGGTCATGGTCAAAACGTGACTTTCAGGGATGTTGTCCTTGACTTTGACTTGTAAGCTTGTCATCATGGCTGGAAGGCAAAGGACAGCAGTGACCTCCTCTTCTTCGGCTGCTATGATTTCAGCATCCAAGGCAGGACCCAGTCAGGTTCTTTTGCTCATCACAAGGATCCTGGATAGAGAAAGCCAGGAGGGCCTGATCAGCTGTTTGAGTCTATTGCTTGTGTATAGCTTCTTGAGTTGGAAAGAGCAATTCAGTCTAATCCCGCATACAACTTCAGACACAGTTTCCCCATCTTTCTTATGAGCCCCCTTTGAGTACTGAAAGGACACAGTAAGGACTCCTCTGAGCCTTCTCTTCCCCAGGCTGAGCAACCGCAGCTCTCTCAGCCTTTCCTCATAGCAGAGGTGGTTCATCCCTGTGACCTCTTCTGTAGCCATGCTGCTTCTCATTCAGAGCCCAGTGAGAATGAGGCCGAACTCAGTCGGCTCTCACTTTTTTTGCATCCCATTTTGTTGCGTGGCCCCATTCCTCCCCTTCCCCTTCTTTTCCCTTCCCCTTCTCCGGGAGCGGCCTCCGGCGCGGGAGGTGCGTGGCCGTGACAGCGTCGCGGGCGGCCGGGGGGCGGCGAGAGGCGATGCGGCGGGGCCGCGTGGGTCTGCGGGTGGGATTTCCCTCCCTCCTCTGCCCGCTAGGTGGCTGCTGCTGGGAGAGCGCGGCGCGGGGAGCGGAGGGAGCAGGGGGAGAGCAGGGGGAAACAAGGCAAAAAAAAGAAGCAGCTGAAATTTAAGCAGAGGAGGCAGCGGCAGCGAGGCAGTCCCGGGGTCGCTGCTCTCAGCCGCAGCAGCCAGCGGGGCTGCTGGCCCCAGGCAGGGCTCCAGGCCGAGCGCGGGGACCCGCTGGAGCGGGGCCGCCCCACTTTCTTCCCGGAGGCGGCGACAGGAGGTGCCGGCCCGGCCCGGCCAGGCCCGGTGAGTGTCCTCAGCACCGCGGACAGCTCCGCGCCCCTCGTTCCGGCTCCGCGCTCCGCTTCCCGGCGTCTTCGGCTCCTCTCCACGCTTATCCGCGCTCCGCGCTGCTCCGCGCATCCCAGCCCCGCGGGCGGCCGCGCCCCGGCCCCTGTACTCCGTGTGTGTGTGTGTGTGTGCGCGTCCCCGTCTCCACCCTTGAGGCGCGGAGTTGGGCGCGAAGAGAAGCGGCAGTGGGAAGGTTCTCGCGGGTCCCCAGCAGGGGTACAGCGTCCCCCGGCCCGGTCACGGGGGGCTGTGCAGGGGAAGGCGGGCGGGCTTGCTTTTCTCTTTTTGCGGGGGGGGGGGGGGGGGAAGGCTGCCTGCACTTTCTGCAAGTTCCTTTTGTTGCTGGAATGAGGTTAAAGAAATTTGGCTCTTGGCACCTGCGTCACACGGAGAGAGGAGACTGTGCGGAGAGGTTTCTTGCTGCATGCTCGCAGGCAGTGCTGGGGGGGGGTGTCATTCACACCCTCTCCCTATCAAGCCCACGCTTCAGCTCTCCTCCTTAGCCCGCTTCCACCTTCCTTCCTCCCGTGGCTCCCCTTTGCTGCGGGCCCCATTCCCCGCAGGGCAGTGCCGGCAGTCGCGGGGGAAGCAGCACCCCCAGCTCCAGGCGGGGTGGAAACAACCCTGCGCAGCCGTTCCTTCCCGCACACGGCTGCCGTCTGCCCGCAGATGCTGCTGACGGACACGAAGACCACCCAGATCCTTAACCCCAGCTTTTTGCTTTAATTCACCAAAGTTTGAATGTGATTTTTGCCTGCTCTCCTGCCCGCTCAGGAGCACCTTGCGGGCAGCGACGGTGCCTTTCACTAGGAGAGCTGAGCCCTGAAAGGGGTCATCTGGCAGCTTTGGGCTGGAAGATGCTCCCTGAGCCTGCGCTGAGCTGCGACTTTTAAAGCCGAGCGAAGCGCTCTTTTGGCGAGGTGACTGCTGACGGGAGGGGTGGCAGAGCACTCAAGGAAGGGGGTGGAGAGGGTGTTTCCGAGGCACACGTTAATTAGGAGCGCTTCTTTAGCAGTTACCTGTTACGGCTTCTGGCAGAATCCATCTGTCCCGAGAGGAGGAGGAGGCTGAGCCCAGTGGTGGCACGGTTTCTGGGGAGGAAAGGGTTTCGTCAAGGCTACGGAGCCTGGGGGAAAGAAGCATCCCTGTATCCTGCCCTCCGGCTGGAAATGGGGAGAGTCTCTCGCTGTAAGCTCCTGTTCCTGTTCCAGCTGAGACTAGATACTCCATCCTGCAGTAGCACTGGGGTATTAAGGAAGGGCCAGATTTGGGGGCTGCTTTCTGCCGGCTGCTTCCCTGTGTCTGCCCCTGCATCGCAGCCCTGTAGGACATGTGTCTGCAGGCAGGGAAACTGTAGCATGGGGAACAGGCAGAAAGGCAGAGGGGTCAGAGGTGGGTTTTCCTGCACCTTTGGTGGAGCATGAGCCGTGCTCACAGCAAGGGGCTGTGAATCCCCAGGACAGGATGCCGGGCAGGCAGAGATAGAGGTGCTGCAGAGTAGCAAGAGGTGGTGACTCCTTGAGGGCTGGGACTTTTACTGCTGTCACAGGGCAGAGCTGCACCCCAGGATGGTATGGATTCATAGGTAGGTCCACACTGCCCAGACTGGAAGATACAATGCTGGTTGCCAGGGCACATCATGATCATGCTGGGGAGGGAGGGGATTGAAAATCCTCCTAAACTAAGGCTGAAGAGAAGGTCTGATTTGAGCTGAGGTTGGGGTTTCCTTTGAGAGAGCCGATGTGGTTCTGGCAAGGAGTGGTGGTTCTGTGGGCAGGGATGGGGTGAGCTCCCTGTGACCACAGGGCTGCTCATGGGGCACAGGGGGCCTCAAGTCACTTTTCTGGATAACTCCCTGCCTTGCCTGGCACCCCAAAACAGCACAGAGGGACTCAGCAGGTGGCTTTGAGCATCAGCAAGATGAGGTCAGAAGGCTGTGGGGATGGTTTGTCACTGCAGGGCAGCAGCCGTGGGGACACACACTGATCTCTCTCTGTTCCCCTGACAGTGATGCTCTATGGTCCCCAGTCCACCCTAAAGCAGCTCAAGGACTGTGTTAGGAGGCAGACATAAATCCTAGGCAGCCGTTCTCTGACACAACTGTAGCTCTGGCTGCCAACAGCTTCATCCATAGCTTAGGGCTGGGGGGGATACGACAGGCACCCACCTGCTGGGCTGGGCTGGGGCTGCAGCTCCTGTCCCCAGTGCAGAGTGTCTATAGGGCTCCCAGCCTTCTCCCTGTCCCTGTTCGTCTTGCCAGAGTGCATAACAAATGCAATAAACACCTAGAAAAATGCTAATTAGCGAGTACAAGCATACGGAGTGTAAAGTAGATGTTTAACCATATTATCTAAACAAACATAAAGGACCCATAAATTAGGCAGGGGAAGAAGTCGATCCATCGATGGAACTGCTCAGGCAGAAGAGATAAAGGCAGCATGCAGCGGTCGAGGGACATGGACGCTATGGGGCCGTCACTTGTAATGCTCTCTCCTTTTAATTGCACTTGTAATGAGAAATAAAGTCAATGATGTTGTTAGATGCTGTTTCTACCCATAGAGTGGTCCCAGCGAGCGGAGCAGCACCCTACAGGCAGGCCAGGGTACAATCCCATTGAGGGCAAAACCGGGCACCTCTTGGGTCATCCTAGTTCTTAGGAACTGTTTGCTGTAGGAGCAGTAGGAAACCGTTTGCTTAGGACCTGTAGGAAACATCCCCAGTTTGCTGGCTGGAGTTACTGGGAGGTGGCTGCTAAATTTGATGGCATTTTAGCACTTGAAGCTTAAGGTCTCTAGGGGATATGTTAGACAGTGTGATTACTTCCCAGTTTCCCCTAACCCACAACACTGCTCTAGCCCAGTGTCACCCTTGTTGTGCAAGAAATAAAATAAGGAAATAAGGGATAGGAATAGGAAATTAAAAAGTAGAATAGAAAATATGGGACAGGTTTGGCAGATGCCTTTTGTCCATCCCTTGATCTGGAAGGATTTTTCCTCCCAGCACTCTCTCACATGTCTTGCAAGACAGGTCAAGCATTCCTTATCGATGTGCTGAAATGAATCCTGGGGTGCCCAGCAGTATTTCAGCTGACCTTTAGTTAGAGCTTGTCCCCATCGACTGCCTCTGCTCCCACAGTCCTCAAAGGAAGCTGCTTCAATGAGGCTTCATGGGGATGGAAAGGGCCTCTCTCCCCCCCAACCCTTCTTGCTATTCCCTGTCTGAAGGAGAGGGTTGGAGAGCAGGTGAGTGAGCCCCTTCCCACTGGGGCAGCAGCATCGCTGCTCTAATTAATTGATGATGGTATTCCCTGAAATAGCCCCAGAGTTTGGAGTAGTTGGACTGATCCAGCCCAGGGAGAGGCAGCTGGAGCTGGCAACTGGCTCTAGTGCTGCCTGTTGAGACATCACTGTCCCCACCCTCCTCTTGGCCTCCAGACCTGCTTTGGTAGGGAGGTTTTCTGATCTAATTGATATTCAAAGGAGCATCCTTCCTGGCTAAAATCTCCTCACCAAAACTCCCAGCCACAGGCTGCTGGGGGGTGCTGGGCTCCCCTCTCCTCCTGTGCCTTTCCAGTCCCCCCAGCTTGTCATTCTCATCTTGCAGCTTGATTTTATTTTCACTTTATAATTACCCGTCGCAATCTCTCCCAGCAGCTGCTTGATGAGCCCCAGGTAATTGGCTCCTTTTTTTCCCCTTTTATTTTCCTTGATGCTTTGCAATGTCAAAGCCTTGTATTTCCATAAGCCGGCACATTTCTCCCTGGTAAAGCATTCTCAGGGCAGCAGCACTGGAAAGGTGCAGGCAGCGAAGCTGGCAGCTGCCTTCCCTGTGTCTCCCAGCTTCAACAAGCCGCCTTCAGTAAAACACAACGCTTTTAATAAGCTGGCATGGTGAGCTCATCCTGGCAGCACGTCAGCATCCGAGTTGGCAGAGGCTGGGAAAACATGGGGTGGGTGAGGTGTCAGGGCTGCAGGATGTCACATCCCCCCTCTCCTCCTGCCCATGCTGGGCACCCTCATGGATACGGGTATTGATACCCCGTGGCTGCTTGCTGACAGATTTGCCATTGGGGTGGAAATCCCAGGGACACTAAATACTCCCCCACACTCCCTGCGGTGGCTGGGGATAGAAAAGGGTCCGGATCCCCCTTAAAAAACTCAGCAAAAGGACAGCAGAAGTGGTATGGGCTCTCTGAGGTCTTGGTCTGGCAGGCAGAGATGTTCAGAAATGTTCAGAGCTGAACATTTTTCATCTAAGCTATTTGGTTTCAGGGGCAGCTTGACCCAGGAGAAGCTGGGACTCATCCCAGCTACCACCTCCCTGCCCTGCTCTTGGCTTTTTTTGCAAAATAAGGGCTTTTGGCAGGCATTTCTGCTCCCCAAGTCTTTTCCCAGGATGGGCAGAGCCCCAGTGCTTGTCCACCATAGTAAGCCACCATGGGAAGATGAGATTTGAAGCCTCCTGCTAGCATGTGTTCATGTGGGTCATGGGTAAAAGAATTATTTGGGGTGTTTAATTGGCATCTGGTTGGGTGTGAGCTGTTGCTAACACACCTTGCTTCGCTTAGTCCAGCCAGAGCTCCTTTTGCTGTTGGAGGTGATCTCAACATCTTTTATGCTTTGGGAAAATGAAGTGCACGTAGCTACTACAAGTGTAGAAATGTCCTTTGCTAATGGCTGTCCTCCAGGAGAGGGGTCTGGCAGAGGCAAGGGGTTGTCTCTGTCCTTCCCCTCTGCTCACAAGGGGCATCATGGAAGGGAGAAATGTCACCTTTTTGTCCTTCATCTGCGGGGCAGCACCCTCCGCATCCTCTCATTTGGGGATAAGATCTTGCTTGAGTTCTTGGGGGGCTGGAGGCTGTGGATGGGGCTGGAGAGGTGCCTGGGGAGCAGAGACGCTCCAGTGGGTGCTGCCTTCCCCGGAGGAAGGAAAACTGTCTTAACTCTGCCCTTCCAGCGCCGCTTTCTGTTTCAGACCCTTCCATCACGGGATGCGAGGCAATATCCCCGGGGAAAGCTGCTCCGCCTGCATTAACTGGAGCACACGCCTGGCTGCCGTAATTACTCTTCCCTGGCCCGGCTGCCTGGGATTTGAAAATTGATTGCCAAGTCGATACTGATGTGTCCGGACCCTGCCGCGCTGCCCGCGGCGGGAGGCAGCACCCGGGGATGGCTGCCTGCCCCCCCAGCGGCCGGCATGGGCAAAGGCTGGGCTTTGACTTTCTGAGCTCATCGCTAGCAGGCGAGGTGACCCCTGAGCCCTGCCTGCACCCAGCCCTGCCTGCACCGTGCTGGAGCAGGGTGGTGGATGCAGGACGGGTGAGCAAGCAGGAGGAGTAGAGCATGCCCTGCAGCCCCTCATGGTCCTCGCCCTCCGGGATCAAGTCCCACCACTGAGGTCCTAGAGCATCATCTCAGATGATGTTTAAGGTCCCTTCCAACCCAAACCATTTTGTAATTCTGTAATCTCCAATAGGGAAGTGTTTCCTGGTGAAGCTCTCAAGCCGTTTCCCTGATGGCTTCCTTCATTTCGGCTGAAATCATGTTAGTCAGCAGAAATTGCTGAAAATGTGCATTACTAAAGTACATTTTTTATTTTCCTTGTTTTTTTGGTGGATGAGTCCTCTAATCCACATGTGGTTTTGCAGCCTCACCTTGCCAGGCACCACAGCTGGGAATAGGCCTGTTGATGAAGCATATCTGTGTCCCTATTAAATAACAGGAGGACCAAGCAGGGAGCTCCACCAAAGGTGATTTCAGCTGCTGGCAGCCGAACTCAGCATCCCTGAGGCAAGAGCATAGATGGTAATTAAACACAGATTGATTTGGTTCGATCTGTTCCTTGTTGCTTGGGGGAGCGAGGGGCTCCCCGAGGGGACACACTGGTGCTGACGGGACCTGATGTGTGTCACGAGGGATCAGTGCCCTGCCTGGCCCTGCCTGTCTCTGCCCGTCTCTGCCCGTCTCTGCCCGTCTCTGCCCATGGCCTCAACACAGGGTTTGGTCCCTCCTCACATGACACATCTGTGTGTTTTGAGAAAGGATGCTTGTACTTGCATGGAGACTTAAAACATAATCCCCCTGCAAAGCATCACCATTAAACTTGTCTTTAATTACACAGATAATTTATTATGTAGCACTAGTAACAAAGTAAGCTGTGCAAATGGCTCTGAGATAGCACACCGAGAATTGCCTCATTTAGTAAATAATTTTAACTTAAGTAATTATTTCCTGCAAGAGGGGTGATGCAGGAGGTCTCTGGGGGGCTCTTCACTCCTGGCCACAGGAGGGATAAATCTTCCATGTAATTCCTCATTAACTATGGGATGCTATCGTTGCCATGTCTGGCTGATGTGCACCCATCACCCTGCGCACCCCAGGGTCCCAGCAGGTGCTTTCAGCAGTGCCATCGGCCCCAGCCTGACAGCATCCCTGGGTAGAGGTTGGTTGGTTTTCCTTTGGGTTGTTTTTTTTCCCTCCCCAGTTTTAACCCATCCACATGTCATTTTGCTAAAGCAGCTTCTCCTTTTGCTAGCCTTGCATAATGAAGACTAATTGCAGCAGGACACTGATTACCATGCAGGGCAATTCCCTGCTGGGTGGGTGGCAGTGGGCAACTGATGAGCCGGAGGTGGGTGATGCTACCAGCATCCCTGGTACCCAGCACTTGTGGCACTGCTGACTGCATCTCAAGGTCCTCCAGCTGCCCTGTTTTTGATAGGAAACATGGTTTATACAGAGCTGTTGGATTTCTGATTTCCCTTCTTGTCTTCTGCTCCAGCTCGTCCTGCTCCCCCCTTCTCCCCTGGCTATGTCCCTGTCCCTGTCCTCTCCACCCGTCTCTGGCTTCACCCCCACGCTCTTCCCAGCTCTGACCTTTTGTTTCCCCCTGGGGCTTCATTTAAAGGCGCTATTGATGCTGTTAGGCGCGAATATGAAGAGAGTCTCTCTCCGGCTGCCCGCCGCAGATGGGGACCTCGGATCAAACCACGTCCTGTTCTCCACTGAGGAATAACAATGAACTCTGCCGCCACAGAGAGACAGAGAAAGAGCAGCTCTGTGCTCTGGGAGACAGCCCTGTCCCCAGGGCCAAAATAACTCCACTTGTTTTATTTATCAACTCCGGGGGGACAGGGAGTGAGTGGCATACAGATGTTGCCACAGCTGGCTCTGCCAGCCCTACGTGCCTGGGACCAGCCCCAGAGCAGGGTCCTGTGTGGAGGGGGGATGCTCTGCAGTGTCTGGGTCTCGGCATCCCATCCAGAGCTGGAAAACCAGCTGAGGGTGTTTTAAAATAAAAAGCAAGATTTGGGCTATGGGCATCTCTACAGCCAAGCCCCAAGCAGCCTTCAGCTGCCAGAATCTGACCTGTCATGAATTTCTATCCTTGCCCGGGACTGGTACCCCACTGATGCTCACATGGAGCCTGAGACAGCTCAGCATTTACCCGCTGGTTCTGGTTCTTGCAAGGGAAAGCGAAAACAGTGGAGAAAAGTCCTTCTTCATCATTTATGCACACACATGAAATGAAATGAAGGGCGATAGCTGCTGAGCTGATTTTTTCCCCATCCCCTGCTCCCTTCCCACTGAGGGAGCCATGCATGCAGGCTCCCTCCCTCCCACTCCCTCTCTTCCTGTGCTCCCACGAGTGAATTGGATTAGTCACCTTCTTAATTAACAGTGCCGGTGTGAGCTCTATTAGGTATTAAATGTTTGTCACAATCCAATTAAAAAAATCCATCCCAGCAGGGCAGGGCTTCGGAGGCACCGGGGGTTTGCAGCCACACAGCTGCAAACTGTGACTGGCGGCTCACAGTCATGAAGCCAAGCGGGACTGGGGAGTCCTTGTGGGGTGTAACCCCCCTCAATTCCTGGATACCTATATGGCTTGGTTTGCCTTTGAGAAAGGTCATCCTTGCCCTCCCAGCAAGGGGTGGGCCCAAAGTTGGTGACCTGAGGAGAGTCAGGGCCATCCCCACGGCACCTCAAAAACATCCCCAGAGCCGATGTGGGTTGAAAATCAGGATTGAGCTGAGTGAAATCCACGATGGAGCTGTGGTACATGGGCTTTGACTAGCAGCAGAGTGTCTGGCAGCATTAGCCAGGCTGAGCCAGGGTAAACCCAGCCTTTTGGTGGGGGGGGGCTGTGTTGTTAATGTGCAGGATGGATGCTGAGGGAGGTGGCATCAGCATCTTTAAGCAGCAGCTTTCATTTTGAATGAACACCCACACCGGGGCTGAATGAGGTTTAGCTTCTGCTTTAAAACCCATCCTGAGGATAGGTATGGCGTATCTTCCTGCAGCCCCCCATTCAGTCCAGCTCATCCAGCCCCCTCCCTGGGACATGTGCCCTAAAGGAGATGTCCAAGGCTCTCTGTCCTTCACCACTGCTCAGCAATTTTTTCCTCAGTCTTCTAGACCATTTCTGATCTGTAACAAACTTTCATCTCTCATCTTACTTCTCTTAATAGCCTCTGCACAAGGACTTTATTAAAGCCTGGTGGAAACTCCAAATTCATTACAGCTCCTTATGCTCTGCCACACAGAGCTTTTCTGGCTCCCTTGGGTCAAGGCTCTAGTAGGTTATAGCTGCCTTATGGAGCCCTTGGGTTGTTTTCTTCCCAGCCCAACTTATTATTTGTAATTTTAATGTATTTTTTAATCATTTCTCATTATTTGTTATGATAATTAAATTTGTTTTTTCCCCACACCAAATGATGAAGCTTACTGGGCTGTGATGCTTTCCAGCATTGCCCTGTGCATGCTCTGCTCTAAAGGAGGTGAACCACTGACCAAGTGGGTGAGTGAAACATCATTTTGCACAGTAGATTAGATGTCATTCAGCATTTTTAGTCTAAAAAAAGCCTCTTGAGTGAACCTTACAGGTACCTGGGGAGTCTTGGTAGGAACCCACAGCCACACATCTCACCCACAAGGTCCTGCGGCAGCTGATGTGGTCCAGGAGGGGTGACCCCAATGGGGAGCATCTTATTTGTGGCAGAGGCAGAAAGCTTAATGCCTTTAAATTTCTCTTTATTGATTGTGACTTTACAGCTTAATCACTCGCTATAGCAACACATGAGTTTCCCCATCCCAGATGCATTAACAGCCTGCGGGACTCCAGCCACTGCATGGTGACACTTCACCTGCCATCCACATCCGTGGGGCTGGGTGGAGAAGCTCTGGCAGTGCCTGAACATCCGTGCTTTTCAGCATGAAATGGGAATACTTGCGCAGGCCCAGGGAGGAGAAACAGGATGCTATGGGTTGCCAGCATGGACATGGGTGCGGATGTTGACGCACTGGGGTGTTTGCCTGGGGAAGCAGCTGGAGGTGGTTTTTCACCCATGGCTGCAGCATGGAAGAGTCGGTGCTTTGGGTCTTGCTCTCAGTCTCCCAGGTGGATTTATAGGTGCCTTATATGTCTGCTTCATATGTCATATCTTATATTTTGTACCTGCAGGAGGGAATCCCTTCTGCCTCCACTCAAAAGGGGTCCCCAAAATGCGTACTTTTCACCAAGATGGAGGGCTGGAGTGGGGAATAAGAGGGATTTGGCAGTGTTATCAATACCCAGAGCAACGAATCTGCTGCTCCAGGGGATTTTTCTTTCCAGCAATCAATGGAAATGCATTTATCAGGAAAACGTGTTGACCTGGACAAGTGTTTTACTGATGTAAACAAAGCTGGCAAGAGGGACAGGGGGAGGAGAGATAAGGAGGGTTGGGAGAGGAGAGAGAGCCACAGAAAGGACCAGGAGGGAGGAGCTGAAAGAGGCAGAGATAAGGAGGGATTATGCCCTTATCTGCCCAAACTGTCGGAAAGCAGAAACAGGGGCACGCACCCACTCCAAGATTTGCACAGATCCCTGTTAGTGATGGGCAGGGGCTAACCAGATACTGGCGGGCAGGGATGCACCACTGTCTGCCTCAGTGGGATGTCTCCAGCCTGTCCAGGCAACTCCTTGGGGAGCAGAAAACAACTGGTTTCCTTAAATTAGCGGGAGTGCAGGCAGGGAAAGGAGGGAGGAAGGCAGGTTTCCATGGAAATGGGAGCTGGCAGGAGAGGTGGTGATGGCAGAACAGGCAGTGGTTGAGCCCTGGCAGGGATGATGCTCTGCCCGCCTGCCCAAGGGAGGGCTTCTCCCTGCAGTTTTAGGGTATTAATTGGAGAACAAATTAATCTCTTCATGATGGAGACATGCTTATGCCTGGTGCTTTGATAATGGGTCTTTTCTTCTTCCTTCTCACAGTTTATGTTGTGAGATCCTCAGGAAAGACAAGAAGCAACCCAAGCCTGAAATATTAGGTTGGGAAGTGAGAGCAGGCAGTGGGTTTGGAAAAAAGAGCAGTTTCAAATGTCAGGGGAATTTGTGTGATGAGGATGTGGTTAGCAGAGGGCAGCCAGGCCAGCAGGTTAATGTGCTTACCCTTTGCAGAATGAACAGGGGGACATTTAATGACCGTAAATAGCAAGGGCTTGGGTTTTAAAAATACCCATTAAGTATCAGGTGAACTCTCACTCCTCTGTATTTTGGCCTCAGTACATATTTCAGCTCCCGGGTAGGAGTAGTGCTGTCATTTGGTCCTGCCCTTGCACACCCCCTTCAGCTCCCAGCGTAACCAGGGAAGAAATTCTCATATGGGATCCTGTGAAGTTGATGGACAGAGCAAGATCCAGCCAGGAAAAATGGGTTTCTAATGCCACCAGGACATTGTGCACAAGGGTCCTGCATAAGCAGGAGGATAAGCATCCTGATGAGCATCACCTGGGAGCTGAGGAAGGTGTGTGCCTTTCAGCTGGGACCAAACCAATTCTCCTCTGTGGCAGGCTGGTAAAGCAGAGCAGAGATGGAGCTGGTCATGCCTCAGAGAAAAATAAGGTATTATCTTGGTTTTGCATACAGCTGAAGGAGGAGATGCGTGTGCCATCGCTGCATCCCGCATGTATGAGTGCTGCTGGCAGGCTTCCTTGTATCCAAGTCCTGTGCAGCCTGGCTGGGTGCGGGCTGAATTTAGGATCCCATTCAGCAGCCCATGGGTGATGATCCTTGCACAGGCAAGCCCCAGCCTAGCACCACTGAAATGCTCTTTTCCCATGTTCAGTGGGATTTGAGGCAGGGTGGTGATGCCATGGCCATGTGCAGTCAGCCGGGAGCTGGTCCCAGTCCATAGCTCCTGCTCACATCCTGAAAAGCTTTAATTTCCTGTTAGCCCGGAAGGATGTGGCCGAGCAGTCCCCAGGGTGGCCATGCTGGTGTTCTGAGCCACAATGGGCAAGTGCCACCCGCCTGCACCACAGGCCAGTGGCATTAATCTCCCCTCATTACTTCACAGTTACCCAATAATTACTATATTCTCATTCCCCAGCCTTCTGCCGTGCACCCTGCAGCCTTGTCCAGGTTAGGGGCACCTCTTGGTTATTGCTAATGATGGTAATGCAGCTGAATGCCAAAGTCCCCATTTCCCTGTAATTTGTACCTTGTGGCACAGCAGCCAACCTGACTTTGTGACTGTGGGGCTCGTTACTCACTAATTATCCTCTGGGGTTGCCAAGATGATGAGGGAAAAGAGGAGGTGTCCCCTGGGATGGCCACAGGGACGGCAGGGGACAGAGAGCTGTGCTGGCTCTAGGCAGCTCAGTGGGCTTTTCCCATTCCGGACTGTGTGTCTAGGCAGGGATAAGCAGTTTTTGCCTGCACAAGAGCAGCAGCAGAGCACACCGGTGTGGCTGAGACCTTTCAAACTCATTCCATCCCATGAGGGCTCTCTGCTTGTAGGGGTGCTCCAGGTGCATTGGCACCCGCAGGCTGGAGGGGGTTTGTCGAGGGCACCTGCACGGGTTTCTCTGGCTGCTGTAGCAAAGGGAAAGCAAAGTCCCAAAATGAAGGATTTAATTTTTTAGTCCCTTTAGGGGATTGCTCGTTGTCATTTTCCCTGATCCTGCTTAGGGAAACTGAGGCACGGGCACCGAGCAGGGGCTTTGGTTGCAAGGATGTGCCACATCCTGCTTTTCCTGACCAGGAGCAGGAGCCTGCCCACAGGCTGCTCAGGGTACCCATCCTGCAGGGAACAAAGTGCCCAGCAGTCATTCCTCTGCTGTACTGGATTTAGAGACATATCCCGAATGCTTGCAGGGCCCTGTGCGAGCTGAGCAGGCAGTGGCACTCCTGAGCCCATCACAACGGCCACTGCTGCTGAGCTTGAATTGCTTGGAATTGCTTCCTGGGCAGGTAGGTTTTGCATGGTCCTTTTATATACCCCCCGGTGGGAGGCAGTATTGCTGCTAGGCAAAGGGCAAGGTTGGTAGGGATGCTGAAATTAATGGGGTTTAGAAAGGAGGCAGCTTGGATGGGACATGTCTTGAGCTTTTGTAATAGCAAAAAATAAAAGACAGCCTCCAAGGATAGAAAATGATTGACAAAGCCCACTGGAAACACCTGTTTGGTGGGACCAGCAGTGACCCATCACTGAGTCCTATCAGCTGGTCCCACTGGGCAAGAGATTCCTCCACAGGGGATGTATTCATGTGATGTGGAGAGAGGTAGGAGGAAACAGAGGGGAGGGAAGAAAACCCCAGTAATGACTATCACAGGGCAGAGGCTGTTGAACCTCCTGCCCAAAGTGCCTGTGGTGGGACCTGGATGCTCCTCCTCCCCCAAAACCTCTCTAGGTTTGAAAATGAAAAAAATCCCACTAGGGATGTAGTTGATAACTGTGGGGCTGTGACCAACCCCTTGACATTTTTATTGCCACCTTAATGGCTCAGAAGGAAGAGCCAGGGGGTTTTCTAATACTAAAAATGGCTTTTTTAAGAAGCTGGAGGTATGCCAGCATGGGGAATTGGTTGGGAGCACAGGGTTAATGATAGGGCAACGGGGAGAAAATGAACCCTGAAATTTTCCTTGTTTGATCCCAATGGCGGGAGAGGTTTGGGTCTGCTCAGCACAGGTGCAGGGTTTGGGCTGAGTTGGCAGCATGGGGCTGGCAGACGGCCAGTTCCCAAAGCAGCAGCTTGGGGTTTTAGCCTTTCCCTGGGGTGAGCATGGCCAGCGTCAGTGCTAAAAAAACGATGTGACGGAGGCGTGAATCAGCAAGAGGAAAATTCCCACCATCGGGGAGGGAGAGGAGGCGGAAAAATGACAGGTAGAGCCATGCTGGACTCTGTGAGGAAACTTTATGGGATGCAGTGATGGAGCGGCAATTGGGGAGATTGAGGAAAGGCATGGAGCCATGGTGCCAGAGCAGCAAATAAGGTGTAGCAATGGGGTGATGTATTGAGGATGTTCATCTGATGATCCTCCAGGCTTGAAGCCTGGCTGCTGGGAAGCCTGGGAAATCTTCCCTGGGTACCAGTCTTGCAGCGTCACTGAGATGTGAGCTTCGTCTCCAAACTGCTGTCCTCTGTGACACGGCTGGGTCCCAACCTTCCCATGGGAAAAGGATGCAGGAGGTTGGGTACCCCTGCCCATGTTCACCAACTGCAGGTTTCTTGATATCCATGTGCAGAGAAAAGCCTAACCCCAAAAATGGGGCAAAAATTGTGTCAGGGAAGGGAAGCATTCCTGCGGTGGGATGCTGAGATCCTGTGGCTTGTGCTCCTGTGCTGAAGGGTCTTCTTCCACCACACTTTGCAGTGTGGAGGAGATATAGCTGGGAACAGCTTAGGAGAGAGGGCATAGAAATGAGGCTGTATTAGCTCACCGGTAATGCATCCAAGATGAGCAGCACGATGGAGGCCATAAACAAGACTGATGCACAGATTAAAGAGACAGAAGAAAGAGGCAAAGGTTAAGAATATAAATAGGTAAAGCTCTAACCAGGAGTGCAAGATAGAAGCTGGGCAGGAGAGAGTGGATTAAGCAAGGACTGAGTGACTGGAGGGCTAGATAAACATGCAGGAGATGGGAGAATCAAGAGAAAAGCAAGGTGGATAAATAAGCAGTGAGATGAGGACAGTACTGGGGAGTTGGGGGTTAAGAAGAGCTGAGGCCATGGGGCGGAGGGATGGGGATGTGGTACCTGCCATGCCAGGTTGTTCTGCTTCTCTGTAAGCAAAAGAAATACAATCAAAACCTAGCATCTTCAAGATGCAGCTCATTCAAGATGCAGCTCATCTCAATTCCTCTGCCAAGTGTCAAGTTGCTTTAGACGGTTTCCTATTTTCCCGACTATCTGCTCAGACATCAATTTTACTGCTCAAGTTGAAAGAGCTATTTGAAACAAAGCAAGTAGCACCTCAGTTCTAATTTCTGTCAACAGCCAGGCACCATAACCCAGCACCATGCTGCCTTCCCTCGACCCTTAATGAGCCCCCAACAGGGCTGTGCTATTAAATGCATCACCTTGCACACCAAAAGGATGGTCCAAAATGTATATGCATACATTCATAGCATGCACGTTGCTCTTATTAACACCCATAGTGGTGTTTTCTGCTGGTTTTTGGGTGCCAGCACTGCAGGGAAGATGCAGGGATGTCCTGCTGTTGGAAAGATGGAGAGGGGCAGAGCAAAAAGCAGAAAATATTGCCCATCCATACAGGCATTTTTGTCTCATAGAAGAGCAAACCTCCTCTGCTGCAGACCCATTATGCCCAGCTTTGCTCCCTCTGCTACCAGAAGGGAATTAGATGCTCCTTTTATGGCATGGCTGGGGTGGAGAAAAACCTACCCTGGTGACGCTTTGCTCTCCTCTGCAGCCATCAGGTCCATGTGCATCCGATGGGGTCATCCCTTGAGGTCAGATGCTGAGGGGGATGGCGGACGGTCATCTTTTCCCAGGGACTGGACCTGGCAGGGATGCCCTCACCCCAACGCACTCTGCATCAGTCATGCTCCCCTTATAATTGGAGACAAGTTTTTACAACTTCTTGGACAGAGAGTAGTTTTTACAACAGTTTTTACAACTTCTAGAACCACCGAGTTGCATTTCTGGTGTCTTAAAATAGACTGTCGTTAAAGTGTCAGGATGGCAGGCCCCTCTGGTTGTCAATTATTCTTCTTTATTATATTGAAGACACTCCATGAAGGCAAAAAATAAAATAATCTAGATGATCTACTCCTTTTTCTTTGTAATTACAGTTAGCAATTAAACTCTTGTTTGATGGGGTTGTGTCCAAGAAGTGCTGGCAGCATGGATTTTGCCAGAAACCCTACCCCAAGATCTAAAATTCTCTGGCCAGCTCATGCACAGGACCAAGGGGACATTGCAGCAGTGTCACCAGCACAGCTTCAGTGGAGAATGCACTCCCCACACCTCAAAAATTTTGGGACTTTTCTCTTCCATTGCTCCAACTTAGGATGCCTCTTGGAGATGACCTTGGAGTACCTCAGCTTATGGGTCCTGGAGGGACCCAGCAATTGCTATGCAGTTATTGAGAAAATAGTTGAGACAAGTAAGTACCACAAGAAGGCATATTTAAGGTCTTTCCATTACTCAGAGGTTTTCCTGGAGCTTGCTCCTATGGGGAAGGATGATGCCTGTGCAGGCTAGCAAATGCAGGGTTTGCCCACTGTTTCCTCCTCCTCGGTGCTCACAAGGGATGCTGCTGGGGACGTTTGCTCTGTAAACACACTGGGATGGGGCTTTGCTGCGTGAAAGGGAGCATCTCCTGTTGGCTTTCAGTGCTGAAGCATAGTCCCGTTGAGATGGATTTATTAATCTTGGGATGGATTTAATAATCTGACACTTGAGATTTGTGACTTTGCACTTTCCCTCAAATATATTTACCACAGGGGTCTGCTGGGATTCCTGAAAGTAAAACAAAAATGAGAGAGATGTTTAAAACTTGCTTTAGCTGACTCCAGCCCTTCAAAAAGGAGCCTGTTCAAGAGTCGAAGGAATAGGTGGCTCGTTTGGGTTATTTTAATGAACTCATATCAGCATCCCCTTTATCCCTTACGACTCTTATACGTGCTCCTGTCACCTCTCATTGGGGTAACAATGGCCAAGCTCCCATATCCCACCCCACCCTATCCAGCCCAACCTATTCTCCCCATTCCATCCTGGGATCCTATCACTTGCTTAATGCTCAGGCTGCAGTGACTTTGTGATGTATTTGCTTTTGAGCATTATAGGGTTTATTGTTATCTTTATTTCGGCCCTGAATTGGAAAGGCAAGAGGATGTTTCGGGAATTGTTTTACATTTGATTTAATTCATTTTTAATCAGCTGACGGTAATGATTTGATACAGACAGTCTTCTCCAACTGAGGTTAATCAGGACAGAGCAAGCCTTTCACTTGCTGTTATTTAGAAAGACATCTTATAGAAATACTGTTAGAGAGGTTATTAAAGCATATATTTGTTTTCATTGTGTACACAGCTTTTCATGGGCTTCCCAGCATTTAATGCTGAGCGATTTTATTTATTTTTGTCATTTGGAGGGAGTTCAGGCCTGCCAAGGTGCCCAGGATGGATAGCCCCGGAGACTGCAGTAATCTGTTCACACCATCTGGGCTCTAGCTCCTGGAGCAGCGACAGAGGGGTGGGGAGAGGGGGATGGGGGGACGGTGCTGGGGGTGGTGCTGGGAAGCTTTAACAGGCCACAGCCACGTCAGCTTGGAAAGATGGGATTTTTGTGGAGGTACAGTCATGGAGAGATATCCCAATGTGGATGTGCTGGCTCCCGTTGGTCTTTGCAATGCAATGCTGCGCTGCTCCCAGTGCAGCATCTTCCCAGGGTGAGCAAGCTTGAGTCCCTCAGGGTGGCTGAGTTTTGCTCTAGTGATGGGCTGGGGGCAAAATTAGACCAGGAGATGGTGCCAGCACCACAAAACTTGAAATTAAACCATGAATCAGCAGAATGGTCCAGCAGCCAAGGCCCAGAGCAGTTTTCCAGCAGCAAGGAACAGTGAACATCCATGCCACCTGAAAAAACGCCCTCCCCAGAGCAGCAGGGAACAACCCAACCCTTAGACAGCAGCTGAGAAAATATTAATTTACTCCTACAGGTAGGGCTGTACGTGAGTATTCCTAGATCAGGCACATGTAGAAACCCACTTGCCAGCAAAGCCCCCGGGGGCTGATGCTTTGCAAGGAAATGCCAGAGCTATCAGCAGCAGTTCTTGACCTGTCAGAGATGCTCAGGGACCAGATTGTCCCCAGGTATGGGCAGCGCCTGCATGAGGCTGCGCTCCTTCTTGTTTTCATCTTGTTGCAAGGAGTAAAGCATCTGTCTGGAGACAGTAAATTATCCCCTCGGCTGGTGTATAGCTAATGTAATTGAGCTGCATTTAAAGACTCCCCAAGGTGCTCCTTTCTCAGCCTGGCAGCTTGCAGCGTGCTTGCTCCTCACCACAGCTCAGCACATCCTAGCACATCCCCCTTGGGGGACAGGCAACCCCAACTGCTGTTTGCAACTGGTTTGCAATGGGGGTGTGGGGTGGTGAAAACAGTTCTGGCCAGTCCAGGTCCCAGCCAGGAAGTGATGGATTATTTGCAGTCTGTAGATGTCTGTGTATAGTGGAAACAGCCTGTTGTAAGGGGATGTGGGCTGCCAAGCAGCAGGATCAGACCTTGGCAAGGGGCTCTGCGGGAAACAAGGCCACCCCAGTTCAACCCCAGAATTATTTACTGACCTTGCCAAAACTTTCCAGTGCCTCGAAGCTTGTAAAAACTTCCATCCTCTACTGTCTACCTACTGCCTATCATAATTGTGTGTTTTACATCAGCAGAACTTGTGTTTCCTTTTAATTTATTAAACCTCCCAGATGTTCTGGCTCCAGATGTGCAGTGAGCAGCCTGGGCAGAACAAACCTGCTAGCGAGGGCTACTGAGTGTGTTATT
Organism: Psittacula echo; assembly: GCF_963264785.1. Taxonomy (NCBI): domain Eukaryota; kingdom Metazoa; phylum Chordata; class Aves; order Psittaciformes; family Psittacidae; genus Psittacula; species Psittacula echo. Next base: position 24,011,423 of record NC_137740.1, read on the forward strand.
TCAATCCTGAAGGTGTTTGTCACCATGCTGCCTGCTTCCTGCCAACTGCTTGCTTTTACACAGTAAAAACCCCAAGGTACAGGTAGCAGGGTGTGGCAGCAAGCCAGCTGTCCAGCTGCTTCCTTGGGCAATCCCAGTTTATGCTTTTTAAGAGGCAGCCCATGGCTACAAATCAAAACCAAAGCCAGGACAGCCAGTCTCCTAATTCTTCAGTCAAATGCTTTCCCTTGACCCCAAAAGAGCTTCAATTTCCTGCACCGAGGTGTGCAGAGGGCATCTCTGGGTTGCTTAAATGCTTGCCCAAAATCCCTGTGGAACTGGCATGGCAGAGCAAGACTGCAGCAAGCTTTGCTCCGTCGGGTGCCTTTACAAGCAGCAAAGCAAAGAAATAATAGGAGAGAGATGCTAATTGCTTCATCTCCCTTTCTTTGGTCTCCTTCAACCAAGCCAGAATTAACAAAAACTCCCACAAAGTCTGCAGCAGGGCTGCAGTGTGGTGCTGAGAGCTTTTATCTGCCCCATGCACAGTGTGTCTGCATGGCAGCTCCCCCCCTTCAATAGCTTTTCATCAGCTTTCTCCTCCTGGTGCTCCCTGGCAGTGTCTCAGGAGGGTTGCAGCTGCACAGGGCCACCCAGCCTGAGCTCCCTGGCTCTGCCAGGGCCACCTTGTCACACCCTTATTCATTTCTATCTTCCATTTTTCCCTCTGAGCCATACTCCCTCTTCGCATTGCTAAACCAAACAGGGTACAAAATCTGATAAGTGCAAGGTAGCATTTTTCTCCTCCTGAGGGACACATTATCTACAAAGCTTATCAACTGTGGGAAATAAACCAGGGGCATTCAAACACGAACTACATTCCCTTTTACACCAGAGATGTTAATTACCTGCAAGCTGTTACCAGCTTCTGTGCCACTGAACATCACCCGGAGACATCAGGGTTTAGGGCTGTGAGGAAACGTCACTCATGAGCTGTTGGATCGCACCCTTTCCAGCAGCCTCCTGAAGCTGCTGTAAACAGGCATTGCTTTCACTTCAAACCCCACGTGCTGCATCAGTCATCCAGATTTGCCTGCCTTAGCTCCCAGCCATCGCTCCCATTCTTCCTTTCCCTGCTGCTGTAAAGAGCTCTTTAGTACCTTCTTTAGTATTTCCCTGCCTTGACAGTTCTTATAGGAAATCATGAAGTCACCTCTCAATCTTTGTGATAAACTAAGCAGACCGAGCTCTCTAAAGCTGGCAGTTTCCCCACCCTTGGGGAGTTTTGCAGTTCTCTGTAACCACTCCAATCTCTCAATGTCCTCTTGAAGACTGCGGGTAGCAGACCTGCTGGCAAAGTGCTTTAGCTACATCAATGCTATATAGGGGATAAAATGGTACCCTACTCCTCCATGGCACCCTGAATGATGCAACCTACCCTATGCCTGCTGAGAAGCTTTTTCCCTCCTCTTAGTGCTGATGAAAGAGCTGCCAAATGCTGCTCCTGAGTGATCAGGGTGGTTTCTGGAAGATGAAGGTGGTAGCGTGGGGGAAGCACAGGCAGGTCTGGGGTGGACACACAGTTGAATCTATGGGGAGAGCAACACCAACAGGATTATGGTGTAGCTCAGGGCTACACCATAAGAATTTATGAAATTTGGTACCTTTGTAACAAAAGCACTTCTTGTACTAATATCGCACAGATCTCCTTTTAGTTTAAAAGAATATACAGCCCCTAGAGCTGTTGTACAGCTTTAGATATGGAAAAGCAGACTCAAGGATGCTCCTCCACCCAAGTGGGTGGAGAAGGGGCACCACCTGCTGGAGGAGATGCCCGTGTCTGTCAGGGAAACTGCAACAGAGATGATCTGAAAGGTAACAGAAAGATAACACAGGTAATTAAGGCTGCAACAGAGATTAAATGCTGGAGTTGCAACGGAGGACAGAGATGGGGTGAAGATACTCTCTCAGGGCTGGTGCACATCACTGACCTGAGTCTCAGCTCATGCACCGGTACCCATTCCAACTGTGATACTTCAGGGAAAGGAAAATAGCAGATAAAGGAAGCAGTAACTGCAAAGGACTATAAAGCCTAAAAATAATTAAAATACCACCACTGGTATGGGGATAATTCCAAATGCAGAGAAGGTGATGGTAACTATACTAGGCAATGAAGGCAATGAGGAGCACTGAATGAGAAAGACATGCTGCTGATGATGGGGCTGATGGAGACACTGACTTGTCTGGATAGAGACACAGATCTCAAAACTGTAATGGGAATAATTATGATTGTAATGGGGTGGTAATAAAGATAATGGAATCGTAATTGAGGAGGGGATGGCTGTAAAGCAGGAGGTGCAGATAACAGCCTTGTAAAGAAGATGATAAGAAAGATAATGGATGGTAACTGAGTTGTTGTTAAAGGTAATGGAGTTATAATGAGGTGATGACTGCAGCAAGTAGAAGAGATGGTTGGTTTAATGAGGACTACCATGCAGAGAGGACACTATTTCTAATTCACCATGACAGGCAGTGCTGGAGGTGACCACAAGGCTAATAACAACTGAAGGGTCAATCCTTAAGAACAAATGCAGCCATGCAATGAGCACAGCAGGTCCACAGTCTCTGGAGATGCAAGGCAGAGGTGCAGATCCTGGAGAGAGGGGATGCTGTGCTGCAGCATGATGTACAAGGCAGAGAAGACAATAAAAAGTATCATGACAAATGACCTGGACAAGTCCTGCGAGGTTTGCTTTACGGCAAGGCTGTCCTTCAGAGCCTCAAACGTAAGAGACAGGGATGTTGTGGAGGAAAATAGGTAGTGGTGCCTAGTAAGGGCAGCCCACAGCAAGGATGAGGATAAGGAGCCACTGCAACAGAGATGATGGTGATGGAGACCAGCTGATGACCATGAGGAGGAATTAGCAAGGGCAGGCTGGTTGTTGCAGCACTGGGACAGACACACAAGGGAGCACATCAGCTTGCAGTGAAATAGGCACTACCATAAGGGGACAATTCAGAAAGCAGTTGATGGCATCATAGAATCATAGAATCAAGTAGGCTGGAAAAGATCTGTAAGATTATCCAAGTCCAATGTTTACCCCAGGACTGCCAAGTCCACCACTAAACCATGTCACTAAAGGACTCATCTACACATTTTTTTAACACTTCCAGGGACAATAATTCCATCACTTCCCTTGGAAACCTGTTCCAATGCCCTGATCACCCTTTCAGGGAATAATTTTTTCCTAATATTCAGTCTAAACCTCCCATGGTGCAGCTTGAGGCCGTTACTTCTTATCCTACCACTTGTTCCCTGGGAGAAGAGACCAGCAACCTCCTTGCTCCATCCTCCTTTCAGGCAGTTGTAGAGAGCAGTATTACACACTGAGGTTTTTGTTTTAACTTCAGTGCAATGCATCTGCTCTTCACCTCCCTCTGAAGCTTAGCCTGAGGTCCCCAACCCTTCCTGCAGGGCAGATCACCCTCCCACGGCTGCTTGCCACACAACACCAGCCGAGTCCAGGCCATTTACCACTGCTTCCCTATCCACAAGCCCAGTTATCCTGTCAGAGGAGAAAATTAGATTGGTTTTCCTTGACTTGTTTTTGACAAACCCATGTCAGTTGTTACTTTATAACCTCATTATGCTCAAGGTTCTTACAAATTGATTGCTTAATAACTTCCTCTTGCACTGCTCCCTGTTTTGAAGCCTCTAACTCCTGGGGTTGCCCTGCCGTGCCTCCCAGCCTGCCCTGAGCTTCTGCAGTGTTGGAAAAGCTCTGAACATTTTCAAGGTTGGGTTAGCACTGGAAGTATGCCCAAAGGGGATTTTGGCAGGCCCAGCCAACACAAGCACACCTGACTGATCTAAATACCCTGGAAGGTCTTCCCCCCTCATCTGAGTTGGGCTCCTGCCAGTATAATCATCCTGTCATAATTAAGAGGTTGCAAGGAAAGAATGAAGCAAAGCCCATGCTGAATCCTTTAGTTTTCTTCTAACATGCTCAGGTTTTCCTCAGTTCTCCTTCTCCTTCCTGTCCCTTTACAAAAGCCCACTGGAGCTTGTTCTGCACCTTCATATCTGCAACTTGCAGCTGTATAGCTGCTGCTCTGTCAACCCCATCACTGGGTCTCTGGCCTCAGCTCCCCTTTTCTGCAACTTCTTTGGGTCTGAGGTCCATCAGGTCTTTGTGCTACCTTCTTCTTGTTCCTCTGCATTGGGATGGGTTGTTGTGGTGCCACTAATGCAGTCAGTTTAGGTAATTGTCAGCTTCTGTCCACTCTTTACTGCTTGGATTATCTTCCCTACAGATGCTACCCACTGGTTCCCTGAGATTTTTACCGCCCATTATCCTTACTCTGCTGTTCTCATTCCCTTTCTTTTGGCATTCTGGGATCCACTATTGTGTTGCTTATTTCCTGCAACTATCTTCTACTTTTTTTTTGTCCAGTTCTACTCCATTAGCCCAAACCAAGGCCAAAATAGCAGCTTTCCCAGTACCTTTTGTCATCATTGGAATTGAGATGTTTCACTAGCACACCTAGGGAATTGAATGGTTCTGCCCTGCTGAAGTACTCACTCAGGAGATGTCGGTGCAGTTTAAGATAACATTACCACAAGGTTCTACTGTGTGGAGGTACCCTGGGTTTGAAGAGTCCCTCACATTTATCTACCACCTCTTGCCAACTCACATAAGGTCGGTTCCACCAGTTTCACCCCTTTTACATTTACCACATTGAAATATCCTCTTCTCAGCCCATTGCTAACCTTCGGAATGAAAATGTTCCATTCTTGGTGCATTCCTTTATAGAATCATAGAATAGTTAGGGTTGGAAAGGACCTTAAGATCATCTAGTTACACACACACACCCCTTCATTCCTCACTTGATCTTCTCCAGCAGGTCATGCTGGGTCCTACTTATCCCACCAAGTCCCTGCAATGCTATTTAAGCCCCGGTCTGAACAAGGTACTAGGATGTTTATGTCAGCCTTTTTATTTGCTCTGCTCAGCCACATACATACAAACACATTTTTCCTGTTATTCGCTTTCTCATCCTTTTTCTTATCCCACCACCTATTTTTTCCTGCCATTTGTTGGCATTTCTTGCATTCAGCTGTGGATATGTGGCTCCTCCTCACTTTGATGGCATGACTAGGTGCCTTTCCTTATTAAGGGGATCCCAATTCCCCCTGATTAAGGATCTTGTCTGTATGCGTCAAATGCCTCTGGTTCTGCTGATCCCCAAATCAATAGCAGATGAGAGCATTTCTTCAGTCCTCCCACTCTTCACTCATAAGCCAACAAGTCAGTGAGTCTCTCTCCACCTGCCACCTCTCAGCTTGTTTCACCCAGAGCTCCCCAAAACCATTGTGATTCTGCCCCTGCTTCAGGGAATCAGGGTTTAATGGGTTTAAAATACCATCTGCTTGTGTCCAAGAGAGGGGAAGAAATGTTTTTCAAATTCAAAGCACCTGTGATATAAACGGAAGAGCTAACAATAATAATAATAAAAATATTAAGGGTGAAAAAAGATGGAAAAAGAAGAATGCAGGAGTTTGCACCTCAGAGGCAACCAAAAATCAATTTGCAGTCACAGAGGGGACTTCTTCTTCTTAATCACTTTCCTAACAGAAAACCATGAAGTCACAATAACCTAACCAACCAAGGGGCAAAGCAATTGCAAGTCTTTACTCTCCTGGCTGGTCACCAAATCAAGCTCTGATAGATACAGGGCAGGGAGAAAATACACTACAACAGGTCTCCCAAAGGGAAAACAGGAAACAAGAGTCAAGGATAGGAGGGGAAATTGGAAAAGAAACTCTGTCTGACTTCAGGATGAACTTGTGCACAGAGCCCTTAGTGACTGACCAGCTGTGGCGCAAAGCGAAGGTGGTAGAAAAACCTCCCATTTTTGTTATCACCTGACAAATAACAGTTTGAAAAAAATTTGTGAGCACTGTTATGTAATAGAAACCAAGGAAGGCAACGAAGCCTTGTACAGAAACTGTAACAGCTGACTTTCAGGTGCTGTTGCTTGTGAGGTTTGTAGTAGGAAGATATCCCTCATCACCAGTATCAGGTTGTCCAGGAAGCTCAGGAGGAGTTTGCACAAAGATTTCATGGGATCACAATATTTGCTGGTCATTTTGAAACAGAGCTGGTTACAGCTGCCTGATGTAGAGGAGAGCCTGAAAAAAAAGCCGGAGCAGAGCTAAAAAAATAATTCAAACCCATAGTAGTGCATGGAAGGCACCAACCACACAGAGCTGGAAAAGAACAGTGCCCTGTCCACCAGCCTTAACTTAAACCATTTAAGCCCTTTGGAGCCTGCTTTCACACAGAGCTCTCTGCTCAGCCAGTCTTTAAGTGCTGCAACAATATTACCCACACTAAGAAATGCCTGGGGTTGAGGTCTTCCCACAGCCCAGGCCATTGCATTTGAAGATGAGTGGCTGTGATTTTGCTTTGGGATAGCAAGATAGAGAAAGAAAAAAAGTAAACAATGGGTGAAAAAATGAGGCTGAGCTGATGCTGGCTGCCAGAGGGAGACTCAGAGAAGGACTTCCCTTCCTAGTTGAGGGATACCCCGTGGAGTAAGGACTGAACACTTCTTTTGCTCTCTGCCACCTGCTTTTCACTAAATTCCCAGTCTGCCATCTTCAGAGCCTCTGGGCAGCAGCCAAAGCCCCTCCAGGCTCCATGGCAACCCAGGTGACTTTAGCCAGGAGAACAGATTTGGGTGCAGGGGCAAGTACTGCTGCAAGGCTTGGCACTGGGGTTTCTGCAGTGATGGGACCAGCTCTTGTTGCTGATTGCATCAGCAGCATCCTCATACCTTGTCACAGGGACACATCCTACCACCCCTGAGGGATTAGTCAGCCTTGAAGTGTGACAGGAGGATATAAAACCAGTAATAAGCATATAATTATCCCCCACGGGGCTGGCTCCAGCCACAGCTGGCTCTCCTAATCTTGCACAGATCATTTTAGCATGGAAAGGCACAGCAATAATAATAATAAATAATAAAAAAAACCCAAACCAACTTTTTCAGGCATTGTAAGCTTGCTTTGATCATGCTCTGTGCTCAGCAGCCTTTCTCCATTCAAGCCCAGCCACCCAGGTGAGCAGCCCCACTGCCAAAGGGGAAAGTCCACACATATTCCAAGTACCCTGTTGCATCTCTCTGATGTTTTCCCTCTACCCAGGTTCATGAGATTATCAGCATCTGGGCATAACCTCAGGACATTTCTGAAGTTGCTGGAGAGAGAAGAAAATAAAAAGGGAGATAAAATCCCCATTACGCAAGAGAAGAAATTATGTTATTTTGGCTTTTGTAGATGCCTGAGTATTGGTGTATGCAGCTCAAGCTCCCTGAGAAATGTACTGTGTGGGCAACCTACGCAATGTTATAGCAGTGCAGCTAAAGGAGTTACCCTGAAACCTGCAGGATTTAACAGCTCTTTCTAATAGTGGTTTTAACCATGCAGTCCCTTTATTTATTTATTCATTTATGGCAGGGAGAATAATTCTTGCCCTTTCATAAAGCATGATTCACAAAAACCTCTAAGCAAGCCATTTTCTACTAAACCCTGTATTGATTTCAAGGAGGTAAAAAAGCCAGGAAATGTAACTCAAGTTACATTTCCCCCAAGCTGTAGTTTCTTCTTAATTCTTAGTTTAAGTCTTGCAAGGATTTGAGGGTTGGACTCTTCCCTCTTGGCATCCATGGTTGTTTAGTTTGGCATAAAATTCAGGTATATCACAGCCAAGTTGTATGAGCTCGTGGGTCTCACCAGGATGCAGCTTTGGGCTGAACACAGATGTACAACTTCCAGTCCAGGTTTCCAATCCAAATAACCTGACAGAGGGTGTTTTCATGGCCACTGCTGTGTTGTCCAAGTAGTGAGGGACCATGACTGATGTTGTATAAAACAAGTCAAAAGCGGGGGGGGGGGAGCGAAATAGAATCAGATCTATCATCATCCATGAAGAAAAACAGGAGTCAAATCAGTCCTATGGGAACAGGTTTCTGGTGCTGCTTTTCCCTCACCTTTGTGGACAACAGTGCCAAAGCTATCAGTGACAATGTTGCCTCTACACGAATCTGTTGCTGGCATTGTAGAAATTAAAGTTTGCTTTTTTTCAAGCCAGAGAATGTACATTCAGCCGCTGTCGGGTTTTCGTGTTGGGCATTGCTCAGTCTGTGCCTGCATGGATGTGTATGCATTCACTCCTCCGCCAGGGCATAACCTCTCATTTCATCTACACATCCAAAATGTTGAAGTTTGATTTCTTGTGAACTCTTGGGTTGCTCAGAGGAGAGGGGATGTGCCCAAGAGAGGTGGGGTGAAGTGGTTAGAGGAGGAGGAGGAGAGAGAGAAAGGGAGTCCAATGATCCGAGGAGAAGTCCTGCAGAGATGGTGCTGCTTGGTCCAGGTCCTGAAACATCACAGGTCCCCTCATGGAGGTGGCATGGTGGCACACATGGTGAGAGACACAGCTGCTGGGTTTGACATCTCTCACTTGGAGCTGTTCAGTGGGATTAAGCTGGGCAGCCACCCCAGCACTCTCTCATACACACAGGCACCCTCCAAGGAATTCTCCTCTGCAGCCTCCTCATTTAGGAACATAAAATAGATGTCACAGCGAGGACCTGACATACTTCCACCAGCACTAGACCAGCTGAGAGAGCCAAGCAGTCATGCCAGGAGTGCAGGCTGCTGCACCAGCACCCTACTCACAGCTGTTGTGACCAGGGCATAGACACCAGAAGCTGTATTTGGTGCAGACAAGGCATCCTTGCTGCCGTTGGCCACTCGTGCTGTCTGGGAACATGATTTTCCCCACCTGAATGGTGCAAAGCACCAGTGAGACACAGGGCTTGCAGAGCACCTATCATTGCCAGGATGCACCCTGTACATAGCTGGGGGAAGAGGCTGTCTTTTCCAAACACTGCTGATGAGCTCAGAACGGTGATATCATCTCACACAGCATACAAACCAACAGGACTGGATTCATGAGCTGTTTCAGCTGGGCATTAGCCTAGTCTAAGTCAGTCTTCAGGCAAGTGGCAGCAGCTCTAATGTTTGGGTCTAAAAAAAAAATATATATATATATATACATATATGTATATGTATATTCTGAGCCCAAACCCTATCCCAGAGCCCCACAAGGGACACTGGGATTCTGGGGAGAGGAGACGTCAAAGTCCAGGAGGTTGGAAGCAGAGCTATGGGTTGAACATGGGTGTGCAGAAACATCAGCTGCTTCCGCAGCAGACGGGGCTCACTATGCTACATCTCCCTCCCTGATTTTTAGGGAGGAAAGAAAAATTCAGCAAAGGAAGCAGACATAAGGCCATGCCAAGTCCCAGGCAGCCGGTGTGTAAGATTGTGAGCACCACACAATAAATCCACACACGCATCTCTTGGCTTTCATGTTGTTGCTGCCTCCATTGAAGGCTTGGCCACACTTTCTGGAGCAGTATATTCAGGTAATGTATTCTCCCCCAGCAAGCTCAGCTCATGGGCAGCATGTGGCTCTCTGCAAAGGTCACTCTGCTTTCTTAGCATCAGCTCTCTAGCCAGGTTTGGCAGCTGGACACTAAGACCCACCAAAAACCTGTGTTTGTGGTAGTTTTTCTTCCCTCCCCTTAGACAGCATAGGGTTACTCAGAAAACAAGTTATCCTGAAACATGGCTTGAGAGATTTCCTTTAAAATAAATATTCAGGCTTTGAGGCCATTTTCCAACTAAACCCATACAAAGTTTAACTTCATACAAGTCTGTGAGCTGCTTTGATATGCTTCAATTTGCCTTCGCCAACCAACACATTGCTCCAGCAGCCAGACACAGACTGAATCCAGGAGTTGGAACAGCGCCTGCAGGATGCTTCACTGCCTTCAACGGCACTTGGCAAGCTCACAGAACTGCTGTTCATGAGCACGTTTGCTCCCTCAGTGTTTTACCTTGTCCCAGATCCCATTTTTCTATGGATTTTTCACTATGAGATGATCCCTTCCAGCAGCCACAGTACTGCCTCCCAGCCCCAAGAAGTAGGGACTTTGGCAACCAATACACTTTAATGGCTATTTATGATTTGATTTAAGCTCCTGCTGTCACAGCATACAGGAAAAAAATGCTGACAAGGAAGGCTGACATGAAATGCAGGCAAGTTTCTATCACTTATCCCCAAAAAACTTAGACTAGGTGTAAGGACAACATTTTTAACCGTGAGGGTGGTGAAACACTGGAACACATTCCCGGGAGAGGTGGTGGATGCACCATCCCCAGAGACATCCAAGGTCATGTTGGACAGGGCTCCGAGCAACCTGATCTGTTTGAAGATGCTCTTACAAGGGAGTTTTGGATAGATGACATTTAAAGGTCTCTTCCAATCCAGTTCTATTCTATGAAAACCCCATGCTAACAAGAACCACAGACCTGAAACAGACAGCTTGAGGCGTGCAAGCACAGCAGAGGCAAGAGATAAGTGTCAGATGAACAGATTCTATTGACATCAGTAATTTTCACTTAAGTATTTTGGGCTCTCCAAACCAGCAAAACACTTTTTTGAAAGCTCAGCTCAACATGAATTTGCATTTTCTTGTGCTGGAAAGTGCTTGCTGAGACTGTAGGCAGGTCTGATGCAGGACAGATGATAGACCCACCACGGGTACACCTATGACCACGGTCCAGTGTTGAAGCATTTCCAGAGCCAGGTAACAAGTCTTTATCTCTCCCATGTCTCCAAAGCCTGTGCACATCTCACAGTCATAAATCAATTTCCAGGCTTTTTCAGAATTAGATTCATAACACTGAAGCCTCAGTGCTACTGAAGTGCTCCATGGGAATTCATACGTCACTGGAGCTCTTTTTGAGAAGTAGTTTGGGTTTGGGTTTTTTTTCAAGCTCCTCAGAAAGGCAGGTAGTTCAGTGGGGTTCTATTGGGTTTGTGATAACATACAGAAGCACTATCCTGTGATTTAAGTGTAGCAAAAATGCAAAACATGATAGCCAGTAGGATTTTAAGTTAATTCAGGGAGAGGGAGCATGGCAGCTCAAGGGAAGTAGTTCCTTGCCTGAGTCTCCAGCAGCTCCTACCCACCCAGATGCACTGATTCAGATGCAGGATACACCCCTCTTCCAGCTTTAACAGCCACACTCATCATTTTCCAGGGCATTATCCAGGCAAAACACCCAGAAGAAACCCTAAGGCATGTGGACTATGTTTGCCTAATTGGCTCAGGGCAGAGGTTTCCAGCACCTCAACTAACCCCTGTGGACACCCCTGTTGCACTAGGAGCAGGCAGCACTAGACACAGAGCACTGAATGACCCCACTGCCTATAGAACACCCTCTGTCACTGTCCCCACAGTTTCACTGCATCCTGAGATGCTTTTCAGAGGTGCTCCCACCTTCGCTGCCTGGCCAGCTCTTATGGGAGGAGTTTTCAGTGAAACCCGGCAAACACATAACAGAGCAGTTTTGTCTATAAATACATAGAAAACTCCAAAGGCCACTATAAAAACCTTACATGTGCTGTACAACCCTGGCTGCAGTTGTGCCAGCTTAGGACTGTACACTATAGTGACTTTGGAAGTCACCAATTTACCTGCAAATTCTCAAAACCAGAATAAATCTTTGATTTTTCTAGAGGAGGAGCAGAAAACCCTGTGATAGGCACTGGCATGATCAGAGCTACAGAAGCAGCACAGAGGAGATACAGAAAGCAGCTCTGAGAGACAAAGCAGCAGCTGGGTACACAATGAAGTCCTGGCATGAATGAAGCCCCCCTCATAACCACTGACAGGAAACATGGTAGAGGGAGACAGGTGAAGTGATGAGACCTTCCCACCCTGTCTTCTCTCATCCCATGCTTGACAGCGAACTCTACAGAGCTTAACATTGGTTGTTTTTAAATGTTGCTCTTCTCAGGGTGTGAAGATTTAAAAACAACACTTGAATTTTCTCCAAACACGGCTTTCTTTACAATTAACTGTTATTCCCTTTTAGCAACCCAACTTTACATAGTGCATAGACCTGATCCCAACTGACATAAAAAAGCACAGAAATCAGTAGAGCCACATGGACATAAAGGAGTTGATGAGCCAGCCTAATTATTTATGGCTGGTACCACCCCCTGTAATTAGCCATTCCACCTGCAAGAGCTGCAGCAGCTTTAGAAAGGAGAAACCTAGGGTGAAGAAGATGGAATTTCAAAATAGCTATTAGCAACACTTGGCATTTTGTTGGTTTCTCCAGAACAGCCAAGGCAAGCGTGCATCTAGCAGATGAGATCCTCTGCCAGGAAATTTAACCATATATGAGAATGATTGTAATGACTTGCAATCAGGAAACTTTCCATCAGAGCATCTTGCGGCACTGTACCAGCAGTAATGAGTGAAAGCCCCTCTGCAAGATACACCAGGACACTGTAGCCTAAACACCAACCATGCCCTGGCTTCAGGGTGTCAATCTACTTGGGTGGGAGAAGGTCTGAGGTGGGTATGGGCAGTCCTGGCTTGCTGCCTGCCCCTGGCCACAGGGTTTTGTCCACATTGGCTCAGACCAGGGAAGCAATTCACAGTAGAAGTACAGAAGCTGGCAGAAGGCCTCATCATGTCCATGTGCTGCATGAAAAGCAACATTTCCTCCCTCAAAAGCCCTACAAAACCAAATATTAGACAAAAATACATGTGAAGCTGCTATTGATCTTCCAGCCAAGCTTTGTGTTAAAATTCTTTACTGCTTACTTCACTTATAAAAGAAGATGAGGTATCAGAGACATCACAATTCAGTTTTATCTCCTAGAGACCAGCCAAATACCCTGTTAGAAGTGGGCAAGGCTAGCGGAGATAGGGAAAGAACCCATCCAAATTTCAGACCAGATTATAAAATTAAAGTTTTACCATAGTTTCATCAAGGGAGTCATCCCTGTCACCCACCCAGCTTCTCACATGTCTAAGCAGTCTGTAGGGCTGATTTCCTTTCTCATACGCATTTTAGTAGAGTATTTTGGACTTTGTGAAAGAAAAGTGCTCTGTAGATAACCCCACCAGAGTAAGAGGACTTTGGGTTATTACATATCCACCTTGAGTGGAAAATTAGATTGGCACCTCTGCACAGAAGTGAATTTTCACAAGCTCATGGTGGCTGTTATCTCAGCAGTTCATAGGAAGATAGCCCTATATTGTCCCCATTTTTCAAAGGGCATAAACAGCAGTGGCAGCAGCAAGAGGAATTCACAGCAAAACAACACAGCCAAGGTCAGGGTGGAGGTTAAATGCCTGATTGCTGCTGCCCACCCTACCCACTCAGCCACACCAAAGAAATGAATTATATCCCAAAAGGTAAAACAATCTCTCCAAAATGGAAACAGCTTGTGCCAGAATATAAGGCTGCTTGAAAGCCTCATGGTGATCTCCTCCAGAAGGATCTCCTAACCCACTGCAAGACCCAACTGGAGACATCATACATGTGTGCAAGTGTTGGGATGTTACCTTGTCCTTGTTCCCCTCTCAAGGAAGACCACTCTGATACGTCAGTGGATCTGTCCCTTGCAGCAAGGAATCACCCAAGGCTGTTCCCAGGTGGGACTCTGCCTTGCCAGTAAAGATGAACAAAGTTTCTTATGCTGTTTTCCCACTCAATTTTCCCATGCAAAGCTTCTTGCACAAGTCTCCTGGAGGTTTCAACCCCAGTCTTTCTCCTGCTGCAACAATTTAAACATCAGCAGAACCACAGAGGTTCGACAAGCCCTCACTGCTTGTACAGTGCCGCAAGAAGCTCTGATGGAAGGTTTCCTGATTGCGTCTCAAGCCTTCCCAACTGGTGGCCTCACCAGCAGTTTTCCAGGGATGCCCAGCTTCCAGACCTAGCAAAATAGCCCCATCCTCTGCAGTGCTTTCAATTGCTGCCCAAGCAACCTTGTTTCTCAGTTCAGCAAGCCCTACTCAGATAGCTGCACCATGTTACTTATCATTATTTATCTACCTGTTTGATCAGAAATGAGGAAGGGAAGCAAAGATTGGCAAGAAAGATTGTTTCAAATGACTGTGGTTCAATTTTGGCTTAGAAATTATAAAAGTCTCAGAAATGATAGGAGCTGAGCCAGCCTTTTGGGACACTGGGGACCACAGGAGTCAACTCAGAGATTAATTGAACCATGCATGAAAGGGGTTATATCACATCACTGTCTGTCAAAGGACCGAAGGGGTCTCCTTCACCCTGAGTCTTACATCTCCACTCAGTTCTTCAGCATAAAAACAGCCTTGTAATTGATTTTAAGTGCTCACTTGTGAACTGTCTAACCCCAATACTTACAGTGCTAGTGGGAGAACTAAAGTGAGCAAAACCAAGTTTTAGCTTAAAAAACATCACAAAGCAGTGGGCTCGCTTCCAAGCTCCTGCACCCTGCACCAGCTCCAGGCTTAATGAAATTGTATTACACATTTATATTCACTCCTTAATGAGGTACTCACCAATTATAGGGCAATAAAAATCCAATCTGACTCAGATCTTCAGCTGGTGCAAGCCCATGTTGACTATAGCTATCTGCCCTTCCCAAAGATCTTGCTCTTCTCTGCAATAAAAGCACCAAGGCTATTTCCAGTTCTTCTATAGAGATGCAAAACAGGGAGAGATATAGGTTTTCCCACTCACCTTCATTAATACGGTCTTCCGACGAAGCCCAGCAGAAGCAAATCTATTTTTAACCAAATTGTTCCAGCAGAAACCTTCAAAGCCTGCTATAAAAATGACTAAAGAGTATTACCTCTAGCGTGCATTCATTAATGCCATTGTACATGTCTCCAGGAGCACTGGGGGGTCTGTGCAGGTGCCCAGCCAACTCCAGACCTAGACTTGTTGGTGACTGTTATCCTGACTGGCAGGAAGGTATATCCTAAGGAAATCTGGGATTTTGATTCCACTGCACACATCAGCATGAGTTATTGTAGAGAACCTCCATCCTAAAAGCCCAGACCAGCTCTATCCTGAGCCTGTGAGCCCCTTTCGCTGTCTGGGGTCAGACAGGCTCTTGCAGGTTAGGAGATCCCTGAACCACTGTGGCCTCTAATGCTCAGTGGCTCAAAAATGAGCCCCTGAAACATTCTTAAGGGATCTGGAGTCAGCTTGTTCTTCAAGAATGCGCTCGTTTTTTCTTACTAATTGTGAAAGCAGTTTTCAAGAGCATCAGGGAATAGAGGCAGGAGGTGAATTTCTCCCCCTTTTTCTGGCTATCTAAAGAGACCCAGTTTCAGTCCCCATTTTCCCACTTTCATGTCTTGAGATATCAGAAAAGGGAGGACGAGGGCCAAACCCGCTGGTTGGATTACCCCACTGCAATGACTGTTAGGGTCAAACGAATGGCAAATAGGGGAGGGGAGGCAATGCAACCACCTTGCTTCACACTGTTGCAACGGCAGCATGGTGTTGCAAAGGGAAATCCTTGCTCCCAGTGCTGTGCAGGGATAACCAGGGCAGATGAATGTGGTAATCTCCGAGGTCTTGTATTTCCTGGGGGAGCCCATCTGTGGGCAATGCCTCATGTCCTTTGAGAAGTCTCTGCAGCAGAACTACAATTCATTTCTCTGCTCCAGCTTGCTCATGCTCTCTTCATCTGTTTTTTCAACGGGAGATAATAGAAAACATTTGCAGGCTCCTTGTGGTCACTGCCACAATGCTGTTCCCCTCCTGAGGAGGTCCCAGGAGGGACCTGGGACAAGCTTTGTCCAAGAAAAAAAACACCCTGTAGCAACAGCCAGCTTCACCGCAGCAGCTTTGCTCCAGCCTAAAATCTATTGCACAAGTTGCTGCTGCTCCAAATGTTCAGGTGGAAATTACAATGGGAAGGCAAGTAGAAAATATCAGTTATTGGAGGGTTCAAACCCTCCATATTGCATATTCATGTAAATCAGCTGTAACGCATGGTTAAGTTTGAGCAATATATTAAAAAGGAAGGAAAATCTGAATTTCTTTTTCCAGTATGAGGTGTTATAAAGCAGGTGGGGGAAAGCCACAGCATGCACAACCCTGGTCACATCAGCTCTGCCTCATCTCTGTGGTGTAAAAATACATGCACAGGGTGAAAACTAATGCAAAAACACTCCAGATGAGCATTTCTTTTCCATTCTCCCACCTTTGGGTCAGGGTATATATGACCAGGCAAACCAAAAAGCAAGTTAAAAAAACTGTGCTCATTTGACTTCAGCAGGTGGGTTTGCTTTTATTAAAAGTAAACCAAGTTCTTGGGTGCTCCTGCTCAGAATTCTCAGGGGAAAATGCCACAATCTCCTAATTATGTTAAAAAAAAAGCCATGATAACAGCATAGATTCTCCTCTCCTGGTCCACAGCGCTGTTATCCATTTAAATGCGGTCACACTGTGATTATATAGGGTGGTAGAGGTTGCAGCACATCCAGTTTCCTCAGCATGATTTTGCATTTCATTGCACACTTCTTCATCTTCGTCAAGCCATAGGCTCAATCTGCGCTGGGGGTAACGGGTGGCAGTGTTTTGGTGGTGAAGCATCATCCCAAACTGGGTTAGCATTAGCTTTGGCTAAGCCTTAAGGGGGTCCAGGTTGACTCGTAGACTCTAATGCAACGTGATAGCCAAATCAGCTAGATGATCATGAGGACTTGCTGCCAGCACCTAAGCTAAGTATTGGGAGCAAATGTTGAAAAAAAGCCTTATGCCCATGACTGAGAGTGATTCAGATCTCATCAGCTGGTTATGGGCTGTGAGTTCACAGCACAGTTGATGTGATATGAATTAACCATGGAGGCTCTCATGACAGAAAGAGGGGAATGTCGCTGAGGGGGTAATGGGAAGGGGTGGCAAAGCCGTGGCTGTTGGATAGGAAAAGAAGGACAGTTTGACTGTCCTAGGCAGCAACACCTCTGAGTACTGTGTATGTGGGGAACACACCATGCCCACATTCACCTGGGTGCTATGTTACCCTTCAAAATAAATTACTGGTGCTCCATTGAAGATAAAACAAATCATTTTTGGTTTTGTGCTTAATTCCAGTTGCTATGTAATTAAGTACTACCACATAATTAAATTGGATTTAGAGGGTGTTTATGCCCTGCAATGCTCCATAATTATGGTTAATTCCTCCTTTATGGCTTCCAAACATCTCCGGTGGAGCTCCAGGAGCCGTTGGGGCAGGCACAGCAGGCTTCATTGGGCTCAGAAACATGGTGCACAGCTTTAGCAGTGGAGGGCAGCATCTTGGAAAGGCCTGGCCCTCTCCCAATGTTTTTTGTGGAAAATCTCTCCCAAGGCCTGGAGCAGGAGCAGTGCTCTCAGGAGCATCATTATGGGCAAGTGGTGATGCAGGGAAGAACAGCAGCAGGAGCCATCCCAGTCTCTGCTCCCAGGCTCTCTCTGGTCACACTGCTTTAACTCCAGAGATACTGCATAAGAATACAATAAACCTTTCTGCAACATACAGGTCCACTGAGAGATTAATTTCATAACTGAGTGTGAATAAATATATATGGTGTGAAGTGCAGGGCTTGATGACTTTTCACAGGCTGGAAGCCCCAAGGCATGGGGCTGTCCCAGCAGCAGGGCAGCCAAGGCCATCTCAAATAGACATCAAATCTTAGTGCTCAAAGGGCCAGGCTACAAAATACAATGATTCCTTCCCTGATACAACTCAAATCACACATCCAGCCTCATAAGTAGGTGTGGAAGAGTTCATTTTTAGCAGCAAGCAACTCCCATTAGGATCTGGGATTTCAGGCACTGTTGGACCAGCATGTCACATATGGACCCAGAAGGGAGCAGGTCATCCTCCTGCAGGACGTTGGATTCCATGGGTCTTTATATTGGAATCAGAGATGCCTGCCTGTATATATATATATGAATTAAGACAGTCAAGACCACAATTTGCTTAGTGCAATGCTGTGATGGGCTTGGATTAGAGCCCTCACCCTTGCAAAAATGAGGCTTATCCCAGTGACTTCCCAGGCTTCACAGGGAAGCTGGCAGGAGAGATCTGCATGGTATGAAGCCAGCCACACTGGATCTGGACTTCACCTGTTGATGGGAAAATGAAAGGAGATTCTCCCTAAAACCTTTGCACTAACCTATTGCCTGCTTTCCTGTGGGAGCTTATAGAGGCTATTGGTACATGCCATGACAATTCAATAAAAGAATATGTAATGAGAGCAAGATATAACATAGGCTGCAGAGTTGTGCATGAATTATTAAGCTGGTAGCACTTCCAGTCAGTTGGAGGAACTACAGATTTCTTTCTCCACGTATAGTTAGGGAAGACTGGTAAAAGTGTCAAAGTGTTTCATCCTTAAATATGTAATTAGCTAGGGGAAGACCATTCCCTTGCTGAGAGCTGCTTGGTGGCAGCATGAAATTACTCAGTTGGGTTTCCCAGGTGTGGTGCAGGTATTGGTGTTGGTCCTCAGCTTTGGACCCATGAGTCCCAAGGGTCCTGCCTTCAACTAACCAGCATTAGTTCACTCCTCTAAACTTTCCATCTCTTTTCAATTCCTCCAAAAGCCTGCAACACGCTGTGTTTAGAGGGGTACAAGGGCTGCAATTAGGCAGATGGTGCAGAAGGAGTTCACCAGGGAGAAGACTCTGCCTGCATGTAGCAAGGACCTTCACTCTGCCATGAAGCCCAGGAAACTAATGTAATGAAAACCTTTTTAAATAGACAACTTCTACATCAGTAGGTTAGGAACAACAGGGAGCTAGTGCTCCTTCCCTCAGAAATCTGTGGGAGGCAGCTTGGTCTGCAGGACAAGCTGCATCTCTACATCTGCTCAGGATGGTCCTAATAGTGCAAACTAGCCTTACAACACCAAATTCGTAGTAGTTTTAAGCTGCTGAGTACCTGACCCAATTAATTTCACTATTTCTCAGCTAGCGGCTGATGCAACGCAAGTGCTTTCTGGTGAGATGTGCAAATCACAACAGTTTCTCACTGGATCATGAAACAAAGCAAAAGCAAGGTGTGCACATTCCCATGCACACATTCTCACCTGCCAAGGCTGGAGGACTGTGGCACCCAGGAGTGATTTCAACATACATCTCAACAGTGATGCTGATGCATGGGAGCAGTGGGTTGCTCTAAACCAGCGAGTGCTGCAGCTACTGCAGCGTTTTGAGAGGTCTAAAAAAACCAGTGTTGGGCTTCAGAGCTTTCAATCTGCCTCAGTTTCCCAGCTGTGTGGTCATCTTGGAAGGGAAAGAATATGGATGGGAATATGACCAGGGACACCACAGGGGTGAATTTCCTTTCCTATGAGTCCAGCAAAGCGAGATGAAAGCTGCACAGGCTGCATTTCACTGTAGCATGGAGCAGACACCATCTGCACTGAGTACTTGAGTATCTCCAGGGTGGTTTTGGGAGACTTGAGAACCATCCATCAGGGTTTTTTTTTTGGTTATGGAAAACCTCCAACACACTTTTCATCAAAGCCCAAATAATACGCTTGGAGGCTTCATGCCTGCTTCACACAGCACATACCTCAGCCTTGCTCACACCATTAGCAGCAGCCTTAAGAAAATCTGTTGTGGTGGTCTGGCTCCTGCCAGCCAGGCTCCGGCAGAGAACACACCACAGCTCAAATCAGCCACCCCTGACATGGCCTGGGGACTGCTGGGTGTTAGCTAATATCTGCTGCTCCTGCAGTGCTGAGGAAGCGGCAGGAAGCTCTGTTTCTTGATGGTTTGTTGGTTGGCATTAAGGATGACTGCCAGTCAAAATTCCAAATAGATCTGATTTTCCAGTTTGTCATCTGCACCAAAAATCAGGGCTTGTGGTTTATCCAGTGTTCAAGAAAAGAGAATGCAATAAATTCGTATTAGTATGTACATACACATATATCTCTATGTGCTCTGGGTAGATTCAAAGGTTTCTCACCCAAAACAAAATGTTCACTTCATTTTCATATTTTTAGTCACTTCAAAATACACAAAGCAATTCCCCAAAACTGGCATGAGAACAGAAATATCATTGGACCATCCAAACATTAAATTATTTCTACAAAATGCTAGAGATAAAACTGCTGGCATCATCCCCGTTATGCAGAGCTGATGTCCCTGCGCCTGTCCCGCAGCAGGCCCTGGGGCACAGTTTTCATTTGCTGTGTTCAATAAAACAGGGGCTGCAGATGCTGCTGGGGCACACAGCACTGCATCTTGGGGTGATGCTGACCCTCTCACCCTCCAACCACTCCCATATCATTAATGACTTCTCAGCACAGCTGCTCCAAGCATCACCACACAAAGGTTTCCTTTCGCATTCCTAGCGCTGAGCCGCTCACACATATACAGCCCATCAGCAAAATGTAAAAATAGCTGAAAATATATAATTAGTTTGGATGCACTGTGAATTTAATATGTTTTTTCTATTTCCTCCTTCGCTGGCCCATAAGACACAATCCCAATGGAAACAGGCCATTCAGCAGGGAGAGTGCTTTGCTGTGGTATATGTTCAGCAAAAGCCCTCAAATATTTTTCTCAGTTTTATATTGTGTGCATTTTTTATTGAGCACCATACAGAAATTGCAGCAGATCAATTCTTTCACAGCTCCCCAAAGTTGAAATGCTTTGGAGCTGAGAGCTCAGTGCCTGCCAAACTTCATAATTAACTTTAATAACTCTTTAATTTAAACTTTAATTCAAACGCTTGTGTTTCTGGGGAACTGCAGGGAAAAAGAGTAAAAAAAAGGGCAAATCAAACCCAGGAAAACCCGATCTGGTAAAATAAAGCAGTAGCCCCAGCTTGTGCTGTGCCAAAGGCAACTGGAGATCAACTGTCCTGTGCGGCTGCAAGCGAATGGAGAGGCATTGCTCCAGCCTGATGGAAAGTGAAGAAGACATCACCATCAGATGCTGGGAAAGTTCCAGGCTCAAACCTTCCTTTACTGCCCTGGCTGTGATGTTTTCCAAAGCCACTACTGGGGATGGATGGACCCAAGCCCTGGGAACACCACTAGCTTGGAGTTTTGTATGAATTTGGTGACAATGAAGGCAAAACTTTAAAAAAGACTAAAAAGCACCCCAGATAAATTTGCCCTAATGCAACTAATTTTACACATGAAATGACCACAGACATTTGCCTCTTTTTCCTTGTACAGGGAAAAAATCCAGATATAGTCCTGGATCTGTTCACTCAGGCAATGGTTTCTAATGGTTCTGTTGCTGCCCATGGGTAGCATCAGCTGGGCTGAGAAGCACCATGAGGACAGAAGAACAACGAAGCTGATGCAGGGAAAAAAATGCAACTTCTCTTCCCCGGCAGACAAGCCTCAAGCTGTCAGACCATGTATGCAGCCCTGGAGCTCTGTCAGCAAAATCACGGCACTAACCCACTGTGGATGAGCTCATGGTGATGGGGTCTTTAGGGAAAAGCAAATCACTGTCAGGAAGAGCAGGAGACAAAGCAGAACCAGATAGGGAATGGAGATGACAGACCCTGGGAATACATTGACAAATTTGGCAGGGTTTCAGAGCTGTCAGTCCAAGCCTCCAGGAAGATGTGAGGATTAATAGGGATGTACAGCTCAAATGGTCTGCTGTGGGTTGGAGGACACCAAGAAGCATCCTCCTGCCCTGCAGAACTTTGATGTTTCTATTGAACTGGCCTGGTTTGAGCTGGGGACAGCCAGAACAGAATGACTTCAGCATTTCACAGTGAAGAGCCCATCCGGTGGCAATTAAGCCTGATCCAGCACATAATCAATGAAGGATTACTTTTTCTTCCTTTTTTTTTGATTCCATGATCCTGTTTCTAATAACAATAATAAAGAGAAAGCTCCCTTTGCACCACACCACAGCAATGCCACTACCCCCACAGTGTCACCCCCCACCCAAGGCCACCATGTTGAAGCAGTGCTGGAGGAGGATACCATGATGTGCCACTCAGAAATGAGAGCCGGGCAGTATCCTCCCAGTATCCACTGTGATGAATATACCAAGAAAGAGATTCAGATCCATAAGCCTGGTGGTTTCTACTAGCAAATGAATGCTTTCAGTCTAGGGGTTACAGAGTTGTTAACTACCCAACCTGATCGCTGTCATTAGTGAGCAATCTCTGCCATGTTATCTGTTCACCCTACTTTATCTACTGGCCTGCCTCCCACTCCCTCATTCCTGCATTCACCTGGAGGCTTTTTCTCCCCATTCTTTGGCTCCAGCTGTGCTCATAAACAGGCATTGGTGTTTCTATTGAACCAGGCTGGAGCAGGGAGGCAAAGGATTTCATACACCCATGTCTAAGCTGCTCATGTAATCCTGCAAGGAGGCTTGCTTTGAAGCTCTGGCCCAACTCAGTGCAGCTGGCTCATAGCCACAATTACTTCTACTCCGAGCACACACATAAAAGACAAGTGAGAGGCCAAGGAGTGAGTAGTTAGCCTCAAACACTGACTAGTCAAAGGCAGTCAGTGCTAATCAGCCTTTGTGCCTTTCCCAGTCACAGCTACCCCATTACACAGGGACAAGAAGTCCCTCCGTGGGTCAGCTGGGGCCACCCAGAAGCCTCTGGAGAGCCCATAAAGCAAAGAAGGACTGGGTACAGAGGTGACGAAGTCTGAGAGTGTAGCCCCAAGTCGCTACTTGTAGATTAATCACACCTGTCATCTCCTGTGCTCTCTTTCTTTCTGTCTTTTGTGGGCACAGTCAGAGCCACCATAGGCGCTAAGGGGAAGGAGTTATTTCCATTTTTCTTGCTTTTCTTACAACCAGGGAATAAAAGAGAGTCTACCAAAGGAGTCCCAGGTGCCTGCTCATGAGAAGGAAGAATTAAGCAGGGAGCAGAGAAGAAAAGGGCAGCAGAAACATTGCAGTAATATGGGATAATAACCCTGCAAGCGCTGTGAGGCAGCTGAACAGTGATATTTTCTGGAGTAGTGTGGTATTGTAGGAAAGGAATCCGTAAACAAATATTTTCATTCAGCAGCAGGGAAAGGGGGGAGGCACAGCTGTTCCCTGGGGAGGAACTCCAGGCTAGGAAAGTCATTAGAAGTAAGGAAGGGCGATTGCTCAAGATTATGGTAATGGAAGATACCAGCAATGTCAGAAGTAGTGAGTGGCCCCAAGCAGGGCTCAGCTGTGTATCACACCTGAACATCATGCTGCCATCCTCTCCTTCCCCCCCAAAACCACCTGAACTGCTGGAGTACTGTGCCTGCTCTGCAAGGCTAGTTGCTATGGCTTAGAGAAGACCCCACAGGAATAGGACGGAAGCATCCACCAAAAGCCATCAGGATATCATCCCCTCATCCCCACCATCCTGTACTTCATGCCCATCATGGCCAGTGTGCCCTAGTGTGAACCAGCTGTGAAACCTAATGCAGCTTTGGTGATTTGGCTTTAAGTGTCTTGTTGGAAACACTGAACCTGACATTCCTTTGCACCTCTATTTCCCAGTTTCAGGAACTGGTATCAGAGCTACTGCAATACGCAGCTGAGCCAGACCAGGTTGATGTCCCGCCTCCCTTTGCCACCAAATATCCCAGAAGAAGGATCACATTGTATGTGTAATGTGTATGTGTAACACATTGTATGGCAATTTGCACCGCTCCACCCACTGGCCCTTCAAGGCAGGTCCCATGCAAATGAGTCACCCCAGCACTTGAGGTTTTTAAGTCCTTCAGGTTTTAAGTCCTTCTTAACCCATGTAGTCCCACATGCTGATTTCTAATCTTCATTCCTATATGAATGGCTAAGCCCTCTTGGAGTCTAAATACAGAGTTATTAAAGTTATCATGAATTAAAGCTGGACACCGCAAAAGCCATGTCTTGGATTTGAATAATACCTAAACCCTGCAACTTCTTGGAGCTTTGGTGAAAGTTCTGGTGATGCAGCGAGAAGATTCTCAGCTCTCTGCATATTTTACCAGCACTGTAAAGAGCCTGTTTACCAGATTTAATGTGCCTGCTGCATCTTTTGCACTACTGGTGCAGAAAGAACCACAAAGCGCGTCTCCAGCATTCACCAGTCCAGGTCCTACACACCCAGAATGTAGGGAGCAGCAAACACAGCAATTTACATTCTCTTCTAAAATGCTGCAAGAAATCCAATTGATCATTTGCAGCTATTGGATGGAAATCTTTAATTAACTGTCCTGACCCTGAAGCAGTGCTAGGGCTCAGCTGAGAGCCCTTACTCACGGCACAGCAGCCACATTCCAGCAATCCTACATGGACTGCATATAAACTATATCCTGCAAAGAAAACACAAGGAAAAGATTATCTCTGAGTGTAATGATGTTGCAGACATGGCCTCACCTGCCTGTTAACACTATCTTCTAATGGACTAGGGAGTGATTCCTCATGGCAAACAAGTTGGATTTAAGTATTGGTCAGCAGACAACAATCCCAATGAGTAATGGGGGTGAATCCATTCCCAGTGCAACTAGGCTGGCACCAGTGATTTTAGGCTGAAGATAAATGTGGTCCTCCAAGGCTGGATTACCACCCAGGGTCTTGCAATCAATACCAGAATGAGAAGTTGTGTTGTTCCAAATCAAGGCAAGATTAACTCATAATCCAGAGCACTCATGGGGGGTGAAGTCACTTTAACAGGAGGGATTTGCCTGCTCAGAGCATCGACATGAACAAGCTGGAGCCTGCCTGGTGTAATATAACAGTGTTTAAAATCAAGGCTGCTGTTCCTATAGCTATTGAAGGAAGCTTAGCAACCCTGGGAGAAGATTCTGGGGCACAGGAGACAACAGAAGGAGAGCACAGGGATGTTTCACCATCACCCATGCATTAAACCTTACATGCCATACTGATGTGGCTCTTAAACTAGATCTCTTACAGTGTGGTTTTGCTGAAAACACAGGTATTTGGTCCTTTGTTAGTACCAGATTAACTGTTTCCTTAAAACAAAGACGAAACATAAAAACCAAAACAAACAAACAAAAAACCAAACAGACAACCAAAACAAGAATCTGCCTCTGTCACTGTACAAGAGATATGGCAGGGTCTCCCTGCCAGATGTGGGCTCCACTCAGGGCTGATTTAGGTTCCACCAAAATCAGCAGAACTGTGTGTCTCTCAAGTCAGTCCCACATCTCTCTGGATGACTTTGCCCTGAAGGACTTGTCTCTCTACACTGAGCACAGTTTCAGCATTAACACCGACCATGCTCTTTCTTCTGTTTTTCCAGGTCCTCCCCACACTTGGCTGAGCAAGGCTGGCTTAGAAGGCTCTTTTCCCCAAGAAAATGGGGACTGACAGTGAAAACCCAGTCCTGAGGAATGTGCTCATCAGCTTTAACTTGCTTCTGCTGGGTGCTGTCCTCCGGCCTTTTGAGTGCCGGCTGGAGGTGACAACAGAGCCAGCCAAGAGGCCAGCAGTGGATGAGAAGGGTAGCTTGTCCAACTGCAGCCCACCCATCAAAGAACAGCCCATGGTCTTCCACCACATCTACAACATCAATGTCCCCCTGGACAGCTGCTGCTCATCCATGTTCAAGTCATCGGCTGAGGAGGTGAGTTCAGAAGATGACCAGCTGGCGGAGTACGCGGAGCAGACCTCTGACAGCGAGAGCCAGGTCACCTTCACCCACAGGATAAACTTGCCCAAGCAGGCCTGCAAGTGCTCCACCTCCCTCCCGTCCCTGCAGGAGCTGCTGAGCAGGATTGAGATGCTGGAGAGGGAGGTGTCCATGCTCCGGGACCAATGCAACTCCAATTGCTGCCAAGAAAATGCAGCCACAGGTAGTAATGCCATCCTGTTAGCTCTTGCTGGGGACTGAGGGATCAAGTGAAAGGCAGGAGAAATAAATACAAAACTGGTAATCCATATAGAGTGGCAACAGAGAAAAATCTGTATTTACCTATAATGTGGCTGTGGCTTTAGGGGAAAGCTCATCTTAGGGCCTCCAAGGCAGGAAAACCCCCATGAGGGATTTGGTCACTTGAGCCCCCATGCCCTGCTCGCTGCAGAAACCCCATACCCAGAGCTAAAGCCCCGTTACAGACAAAATTACAGCTGGTAAGGGTGAACAGGGTGATCTCCCTACCCTGAAGTCCCTGCAACAATGTTAGATCTGCCACAGCCTGTGGGACAGGGAGGAGAGACATAGCTGGTGCTCTCCTAAACTGTCCCGCAGCTGAAGGCAGCACTCCAAGAGCCATCAATAAACCCCTTCCTCTTCTCTGTAGGAGGAGTGCATGCATATGAAAAGCTGAGTTTAAATGAATAAATAAATAAATAAATCTGAGAATAACTTCTGTTGCCTTGAAAGATGCAAACTAAATTTGTAACAAAGGCACAAAACCATCAACAGGATACTTTAAGTGAATAAAAACATGTGCAGCTTGTGAAACTCTTCAAGAGCCCCCATTAGGGGTACTCCATCAAAGACAGCCCCTCTTTTCACCACGGCCATTCCTCAGAGACAGGGAAACAGCATGCAGTTGAAATGGGGTGGGTTAGGAAAGGTTCAAGCTAGAGGCTGCATTTCGATATGACAGGAGCCAGTATACTAGTGGTTTTCCTTATGTCTTGGGAAGATCAGTCAGGGGGTGTGGTAAAATCACATAGAAAATAGAGGAAAACCTGTTTTAAAGAAATTTATTTGTAACTCTGATGCTATTTGGGTTACTTGCAGCATATGCAGGATAGTACCATTAAATATTCATCGCCTGGTGGAGTCTCCACTCCGAACACAGATGTGCTGAGCTAAAACTGGAGTAATTTTTTTTTTTACCAGAGTTGCTTTCAATTTGCTGCATTGCAAAGAAGACCAGGATCCCTACCCCACCACCTGGCACATTTCCCCAAGGAAAGCTGCTCTCTTCCAACACATTTACAAGCATCCTCTTTTGATAACTTAAGTACAGGCTGAGATCTGAAGAGATCCTGATTGTCATTCCCAGTATTTATAGTTTGGATGGGAAGCGTCCTGCAAAGTAACCCAAATGGGTCTGTCTAGCACAGCATATAACTGAAATCCTTTCACATGAGCATCTGCTGCACACACACACACACACTCCCCGTAGGAAATGATGCTCAGGTAGCTCAGCTAGGATGGAAAACTTACTTAGGGGACAGAGTCATGCAGCTTCAGGTCTTCATGGTGCAGAGGTTTCCCAAGGGTCAAGGAAGCACAGAAAGTGTTTCTGTTCATCCTCAGTTCACACAAGGAAGAAAAGCAGTAAAAAATAGCAAAGAAACATTAGCCTGGCTTGGATAAGCCCTAAGCTGGAGCAATACAGGGCATAACAGGGGAGAACTGGCAATGTCATAGTGACTGGTGCCTTCATCCCCGGGCATCCCTCCTCACCCTAGAGTGTCCTGTGAAAGGCTGCTGGGTAAAGGGGGAACTTCAGAGGTAGTGGCTACGGTGGCCGTGTGCTTTCCTCACTTTCCCACAAGCCCAGTACTCCCAAACCCTGATACTTTTTACAAAGCCAACAGCTCCATCTTAATCAGGTTCACCAACATAGGGGTGAAGATGATGTCTTTGGGTACATACCTGCTTCTTGTAGTAGAGTGAGTGAGCAGACTGGGATCTCTCACCTGTAAAAAGGAACAGTGGGTGGAGAGGAGACAATACGAACCATGGCTGGTGCAGAGGACTTGGCCAAGGAGGGCTTTTTCCCACTAAGAGGTCTAGGGAGGTTCCCATCAACTGAATGCTGAGCCAGCTGATGGGAACCAAAGGGAGCACTTGCTCTCCAGCAAATCTGATGGCACCCATAGCTATGGAGGCCAGTATTCCCAAGGGGACAAATAAACTCCTGGACACCCACCCAACCCCTCCATGACCACTTATCACCAATTTTGCCTCTGCCAGCCACAGGCTCCCCAGAGCTGAGCATGCTCAACCAAAGGAAGGACCATCCCTTGCCTGCCCTACACCTTTTCTCCCTTCCCCACAGCCCATCAATGAGCTGATGTGGGAGGCTCTGACCCTTGGTCCTGCATCCTTGCAGGGCAGCTGGATTACACCCCACAGTGCAGCGGCCATGGGAACTTCAGCCTGGAGTCCTGCAGCTGCGTGTGCATGGAGGGCTGGGCGGGCAGCAACTGCTCTGAGCCCCACTGCCCCCGGGGCTGCTCCAGCCGCGGTGTCTGCCTGGAGGGCCAGTGCATCTGCGACAATGACTATGGGGGTGAGGACTGCTCCCAGCTCCGCTGTCCCAGCGGCTGCGGCTCCCATGGGCTCTGCGTGGATGGCGAGTGCATTTGTGAGGAGGGTTTCACCGGGGAGGATTGCTCCCAGCTGCGGTGCCCCCATGACTGCTCAGGGAAGGGCTACTGCGTCAATGGCACATGCATCTGCCAGGAGGGCTACGCCGGGGAGGACTGCGGTTGGCTGCACTGCCCCAACGCCTGCAGTGGCCGTGGGGTCTGCCAGGATGGTCTCTGCATCTGCGAGGAAGGCTATGAAGGGCAGGACTGCTCATCAGGTAGTGGGGGCATGTGTGGGGAGAGCCAGACCCTAATGTATGAGCAAGGGCTTCAAGATGCCCACAGCACTATACGGGCATCATGAAGCCTGAGAGAAAGACATACTTGGCAAGAGCATGTCACATAGAACCTGCTCAGGCCCCCCAGTTTGACTGACTCCCTGCTGTCGCTATCCCCTTCCCCAAAGACACCAGAGGCAGAAGTTTGGGAGGTGAGCAAAAAAGACAGTGAAGTTCACCCCAGCACTGGTGGTAAACCCTTGGTGTAACACCAGTTGCAGTCAGGTTCTTCTGAGTCTTTGCCTTGCAGTTAATACAATCACAGACAGCATGTAACCCCCAGCCCAAAGCCCATGCCTATGTCCCACCAGCAGATCTAAGCACCTTTTCCCATGGTGGGGTGAGAGGATAAGCCACGCAGACCCTGATGCTTTCCTTACCTTCTGCCCTTCCTATCAGTGGCTCCACCTGAAAACCTGCGAGTGACAGGGATCAGTGACAGCTCCATTGAGCTGATGTGGGACAGCAGTGGGGCAGCCACCGAGTACATCGTCTCATACCAGCCGGCGTGGCCAGGGGGCACCCAGCTCCAGCAGCGAGTGCCTGGGGACTGGAGCAGCATCACCATCACGGAGCTAGAGCCAGGCGTTGCCTACAATGTCAGCATCTACACGGTCATCAGCAATGTCCTGAGCAACCCTGTTACCTCCAAGGTGGTGACCAGTAAGTATTCTACTGCACTTCTCACTCGGTACTGGAGGTGATGCTCAAGCTGGTTCACATTTTCCATAAAAGCCTTCTAGCAGCAGAAACTTGGGCCTAAAAAGAAAAAAAAAAAAAAGACCAACAAATATTTGGTATACTTTTATCCTCATATATATCTGTAAATGGATATAGGAAAGGGGGAAAAGTGTCCATCCTGTGCAGGAGGACTCAGTCCAGATGAAAACCTGAATGACTAAAAATCAAAGAAACTTCCACCGTCTGACTGAAGCCCCCTGTTATATGGCCCAAAATATTACACTTATTTCCTCATAGAAAATATTGCAATATATCACAGAATATATCATATCTGTATCATAGATTCTCCTCCCACTCCTGGGTGGGTTCCCCATGACAAATCCCCATGACATTGGTGGTAGAGGGGATGCTGCTGTGCATCAGGAGATACATAGTTCTGACAGGGCCATGATGCACAGAGGAAAATGGGAGTAACGGTCTGTAACGGCAACCTCCAGCAAGGATCCTTGGAAACTAAAGATACAGAGGGCAGTGGGAAAACAAACTATCCAGACACCCCTTTTGCAAGCCCATCATTCTCTCTGTTCACACAGTAATGCAGTGGGATTCTTCAGTGTTCAGCAGCCCAGGCATTTCCCTCTTCTCCCTCCAACCCACCAAGGGTGGGGACAAAGGGGCTCTGGTAACAGCTACCAAAAAAGTTCCCTGTTTTCGTTGCCCAAATAACAAAATAGCCACAGGGAGCAGGGTGGGGACAGGCTCACCCGCACACCCCTTCCGCTCTGCTCACCACCCCCCTGCTCCCTTCCAGACCTTGCCACACCGCAGGGCCTGAAGTTCAAGACCATCACAGAGACGACAGCGGAGGTGCAGTGGGAGCCCTTCTCTTTCCCCTTTGACGGCTGGGAGATCAGCTTCATCCCCAAGGTACTGCCACCACATCATAGGGTACATCTGGTCACCCTAACAGCATTAAGCAAGCAGATCTTAAATTAGCTCCCAATTACACCCCCCTCCAAGAAACCTGACCTCTGTTTGAAATCTGTGTGCTTCACATCAGACAGCCCCAAATGTATCAACCCACAATTGCCAGCTTGCATTTCTCCAGTAGTCTTTGGTGTCAAGACATACTTGTCCTCAAAGAAATTCCACAATAAAATCGGGAGACAAGCATATAGAATCACAGAATCATACAATCAACTAGGTCGGGAAAGACCTTTAAGATCATCAAGTCCAACCTTTACCCAAGTCCACCACTAAACCATGTCACAAAGGGACTCATCTACGTATTTTTTGAACACTTCCAAGTACGGTGATACCACCGCTGCCCTGGGCAGCCTGTTCCAATGGCTGATCACCCTTTCAGGAAGAAATTTTTCCTCATATCCAGTCTAAACCTCTCCCGGTGCAGCTTGAGGCCATTACCTCTTGTCTTATCACTTCTTACCTGGGACAACAGACTGACCCCCACTTCACTACAACCTTCTTTCAGATAGTTGTAGAGAGTGATAAGGTCCCCCGTGAGCCTTCTCTCCTTCAGACTAAACAACCCCAGGTCCTTCAGCCGTTCCTCATCAGACTTGTGCTCCAGATCCTTCATGAGCTTTGTCGCCCTTCTTTGGACCCACTCCAGAACCTCAATGGCTCTCTCGTAGTGAGGGGCCCAGAACTGAACACAGGATTCAAGATGCAGCCTCAAATATCAAGTATAGTGCCAAGTACAGGGGGATGATCACTGTGGCACTGCTGGCCACATTATTTCTGATATAAATGAATAAACCTTCCAGCCACGCTACCTCTTACTGTCACCCCTTCTATCCCTTCCATCTCCTTCGCCACGACCTTTTCTTCTCCTCCTCTTCCTCACACCAGCTATCTGCACGCTAAGTTATGTAAAGCCGTCTCAATTGAACTGAGCAGCTGCCGGTTCTCAGACAACCACCATCAGTACCCCTGAGTCCCACACACATCTAATCCCTGCCATGGAAGTTTAATTGCAGTGATGAACAGGTAGAAATTGTGCCAGAAAAGATGAAAGGATGAAAATGTTGCCCTAAATATCACATATTTTCTATGCATGGCAACAAAAATTGTACATCAAGTGTTTTATCTGTATTCATAATTTCTACACCATTTAGCCATAAGTATAGCTTCAATTATATATGGAGCCTCTTTACAAGAGCATTCAAGCCCCAGCAGTAAAAGAAATGCTGATTAAGAGCTCAATTATGACATTTTCACTTGTATAAAACCCTCGCTGGAGTCGAAGGCAGCTCTGGGCAGTTGAGAACTGCAGAACTTGGCCCCAAAGTTTTAAATGCTCTTAACTGTAAAGTATCATTATACAGCAGGAAGCAAGGGCCCAATTGCTTTAAATAACTCATTCCCTCCTTTCCAAAAAGGCTGGAAGCATCTGGGTACAATTTCAGGTATAGCCACAAGTAAATTGTGTCGGAAGTCAAAGTTCAGGTACTGCAGGGATAAATCCTAGGATAATGTTAATTCACCAGCAGAATAAAAGCCAAAATGATAAGGCAACATCAGGGAAGAGCTTCTGGCAGCAACAAATAGCTATCTTTCAAACATTTCACTGATACTCAAGAATTAAGCTCAACAGCATCCCCCTGAAGCAGATAAATGGGGATATACCCATTTTATGGTGAGGAATTGCAAGGGTAGAAGCAGACTTTTCCCAGCAGGGTCATCATCGATAGGTTTTTCTCAAGCCAGCACAAAAATACAAACCGTTGGTCCTCCTTTCTATTTTTAATCTTAAAACTTACACACACCTATTAGGATGTACAGAAAGAGAGAAGGTGCAAAAGGAAGGCTGCTCCTGGATGCAGGTTTTGGAGGCAGGTTCACATTTTCCATAAAAGCCTTGAGCCCTAGGAAAAAATAAAGCAACAAAATATTTGGTATATTTTTATCTCGGAGCTCAATGGGCTCTGAAGTTTTTGCATCCATTAGTCAAGCACATGATCCTGCTATGTAAAGGCACAGTTGTGCTCTTGCCTGTCAGCTACCAGAACTGTACTCTGTGGAGCCTCCATCACCAGCTTTTCTCCTAAAATAAGGCAGGGTGTGCTGTCTCCTTCATTGCCTGGAGGCAGTGCTTGCTTAGGTAAATACCATGCACCAGATAAACCCAGGAGCTAGACCCAGAGGCTAAAACCAACAAAGTTATAACAGCAGCATCACAAATAAACTCAATGAGCAAAACTGAGCTTGCTCTGTCTTCCTGGAAACTGGATGAGAGGATGCTTATTTGGTCCCCAGCATCCCTGCGAGGATGCTCACACCTTCCTGCACAGCAGTTCTTCTTCCATGGTGCCTGTGACGGTTTTGTCCCCTGACAGCTGGGTCAGATGGGGACTGCCCATCTGCTGCCTGCTCTGGGGATGGGGTGGGAAAAAGATGAAGCAAAGACAAATTTAGAAAAGAAAATTAGGAAAGGTAAGATGGCAATTTATGGCTAGAAAGGAAGATTTCCTGTTTAATGAGAAAAGAGGTGAATATGAATTGAGAGCTATGTGCAAAGATTTGTTTAGCATGTTATTAGTGAAGACAGCAGCAAGAAAAGATCCTTTGTCTAAACACTGGCAGGAAAGGTGACATTTGCAGTTGCTTAAAGCCTTGCAGTTTTTCAGAGCAAAACCACAAAGTATAATGATTTTAATAAAGATACTTAAAAAGCAGTGGGTGACAAAATAAAGACCTTACAGTTTCATACCTATATATGAACATATTCTAGCATATATATATGTACTTTTATATATATATATATGTACTTTTATATATATATATACGCCAAAGGCTCCTGGTACCTGAATAGCAGGGAAAAGGAGTCTTTCCTAGGCCTTGGTTTGACTATCTTTTCTCTTCTGGAGGACAGCAGAGACACAGATGGCAAAATACGAGGGGTGAGTGGGAAGGGATGGTTGAGGATTTCTCAGCCCAACAACATGGATGCTTCACATTCGATGGGTGACTTCACCTTGGGTTTCTGCACCTCCATGATGGGATGTGCCAAGGTGAGGATGCAACGCGGAGATGCAGGGCTGGGTGGGGAAGAATGCAACACGGGGGGCACCTCCTCTCCATGCACCAGTCCTCTCCGAACACCTTTTCTTCTTTCCTTTTTTAACACTTTTTTTCACTCCCTGGCAGAATAACGAGGGTGGTGTGATCGCCCAGCTCCCCAGCACCGTCACCACCTTCAACCAGACAGGGCTGAAGCCAGGGGAAGAGTACACCGTCACTCTGGTGGC
The DNA here is from genome assembly GCF_963264785.1 of Psittacula echo. Lineage (NCBI taxonomy): Eukaryota > Metazoa > Chordata > Aves > Psittaciformes > Psittacidae > Psittacula > Psittacula echo. The sequence continues at coordinate 24,044,830 of NC_137740.1, forward strand.
CCTGAAGGAACAAGCCAGGAGCCTTCCCACCTCTGACAGCGTCTCAACCCGTGAGTGAGCCCAGCCCCAGGCAGCACAGCAGTGCTCAGGGCTTGGTCCCCAGAATAAAGTCCCATCAGTGAGAGCAGCCTGGCATTGCATGGGCAGACATAAAACTAGCACCACCCAACTGCCCAGGATACAGGTGCATCACAGCAATGGCTTCTTCATGTGGTATTTTGTCTCTCTCCCCCCCTCCAATCCCCCTGAGTTCCTGCAAGCACAGAAACCATGCAAGGTTAATGGGGCTGGGAGCAAAGGGTCAGGTCTGCTTTTATTATATAGCTGGATAAATCGCTCTTCCTCCTTAATCTCATATTTTGGAGTCTGGATGCCTCCAAGAAATACCTCCATAAATGTATTGCCTATTTGTGTATTACAGATTAAAACTCCCACCTGCTTTTCTGCCACTAACTGCCCTCTACTCCCACTAATTCAGGCAAATCAGGCAGTAGGGCAGGGAGCCAGGAGCAACAGCACAGCCCTTCCTAACCAATTTATTTGGCGGATCACTGGTCCATCCACAGGCTAGAGGAAATTCAATTGGGTCTTTTCCTCACTGAAGGAACGTGGCAATGGGCATTGCTCACTGGGGAGAAGAGGCTCTCCACACCAGATCTGCTGCAGTCTGCGTTAGCAGCCAGGCAGACATCTACCTCTATCCAAGCTGCTGCAAACGAAAACAGCATTTAAATAGCTAGTGGAGGGTTATAACAAAGTGATGCTCTCTCCAGGCTGCTCATTTCCAGCAACAGTGAGAGCAAAGGGAGGGTCCTTCCACCAGCAGCAGCTTGCTGCAAGTCTGAGCTTCCTCAGCACAGTCCTCTCCTCCCCGTTTGTCCCCGCGCTCAGGTCGACACGGCTTAACAGAGACATCTCCTGGTCAAGCCTAAGTCTTCTTTTCCCTAGGAAGTCAGCAAAAAATAAGAGAGGCTGGTACTTCAGGCGCAGCGGTTGGCCTTTGCTGGAGAGCACAGATAGGGAGATAGGCTCCCAGCTCTCTGCTTCATGAAGGCATCCCCATGCTGGCATGTCTGCCTTCCTCTACAGCACCCCTATACCTTTTCCCCTATCATCCTTGTTCTGCCTTAACACTTTGTGCTGGGATCAAGCAGCAAAGGCTGCACAGCTAAGTAGAACTTGCTGCTCCCTCGCATCACCCGGATGGTGGGAAAACATGAGGTAGTTGGAGATTCAAGGTTTGGACAACCTGGTCCTGGCCAAGCTGGACATCCAGCTCCTACCTAAACACCATGCTGCCAAGCTGTCCAACCTTCTCTATTGGTATTTTGTCTCCACACCTCACCTCACTGCCCTCAATTCCCCCACATCTCTTTTTCTAGCCCTCCTTGGTCCTTCCCACCCCTGCCCACACATACCTCCCCCAGAACTTCCTACCCTAGGGTGCAGTATTCAGCACATCCTTCATACATACTGTCATTTTTAAATATATACAGTATATTAGATGTACTTGCATACAGTATAGCCTGGATTACAGAACCAGAATGGGTTTTTTCACCCACCTTGTGATCATGTAAGTGATAAAATAGGATGCACAGCAGGCTCTGTGCATCAGCGCTGCCATGGTACAGGAATGATGGCCAGGTTTGGCCCATCTGTCCATCTGTGCCGTGGTTAGGTCCCGCTGGACTCAAACCTTCCATCACCTGGACTTAAGCCTGTGATTTCCAGAGGTTGAGTGTTGGGGGATACAGAGGAGGGAAGGGCTCAGTTCTCTGCAAAAGAAAGTAGAAACGTCCAAAATGGTCTCCCAGTAGATTCCCACTATGATTTTAGTTAAAACACTTTATCTGAGAGGATTTGGAAGACACCCTCCATAGCCCCACACCCAGCTAGTTAGACTTGCCAGAACAGTTGCATTTTCTTTTCTCTTCCTACTGTTAAGACATCAACAGCTTTACAAGCTGATTCCTCAGCTTAATGACAAACCAGGAGCTGGCACAGAAGCAGGAACATTTCTAGAGATGTTCCTCAGTTCTCAATGCTTGGATTAGTCTTTGGCCCCACATTATTTAACACATTGTCAACACCCTTCAAAAGATATGATATCATTGTTGATAAATTTTGTCAGGGATGGAAAGGCTCAGAAAAGAGTAAATTGAGTGAAAGTAGATCATCGATTAAAAAGCAGTTTGAATGGCTTGAAGAGCTGGGCACAAGGGGAAACTACATGGTTTTCAATGCATCACAAAGACAAGCAGTTATCCAGGAGCAAAAAAAGTGGATAACATTTAGACACAGGAGGTTTTATCCTCGGAGGTGCCACCTGAAAAAGCCAGAGAGGAATTGTTGCCAATAACCAGCTTGAGATAAGTGCATGAATTGCATTATAGTTGCAATGGGCATCAATGGGAAAGCTGCTGGGTTCTGCTCTGGTGTCCATAGCTTGGGAGAGACAACTCTGAAGTGAAGAAAAGAGCTGGGAGACTGGAACAAGGGACTAGGAGCCCACCAGAACCAACTCCCCCTGAGTACCTTGGGTCTGTGTCTCTCACTTATGCCACCCCAACTGCTAATTCAGACCACTCTGAGGTGGCATTGAAGCATCCCTGAAGCGCAGCATCTACAAAGCTGCCACCTTTCCTCATCCAACTGTCCCAAAATAACAGGTGCCCATTTTCCCCCTCCTCTGCAGTCATCGACGGCCCGACGCAGATCCTGGTGCGGGATGTCTCTGACACAGTGGCCTTTGTGGAGTGGACGCCGCCGCGCGCCAAGGTGGATGCCATCCTGCTCAAGTATGGGCTGGCAGACGGGGAGGGCGGGAGGACCACCTTCCGCCTGCAGCCCCCCCTCAGCCAGTACTCCCTGCAGGCCCTGCGCCCCGGCGCCCGCTACCGCCTCGCTGTCAGCGCCCTCCGGGGTGCCAACGAGAGCCAGCCAGCCCTCGCTCAGTTCACCACAGGTAGCTAGCTGGCTTCAGTGGGAGAACTGGCATGAATTTCAAAGACACCAGCAAGCATGAGCAGATGGCTAGCTGCGGTCTGCAGATGAGCTCTCCTGCAACGAGCATGGTGTTGTTTTGCCTATCTGGAGCTGAACTGAGGGGGTTTTACGTCTGGGATTTAGTGGTACATGGTTTTCCCACAGCCCATGTTAGCTGAGGTTTAATCCAGAGTACTGGAAGGAAGCAGATCAATGGAAACATGATGGTTAAGGTGCAGGTCTGAATGGAGATGCCTGAATGTAGGTGCCTTGCACTCTGTCACAGTCCCACTGCAGAGCAAGGCAGAGTAAAGGATTCGGCTCACCTTAAAACACATACCCTAAAACCACTCTCTGACACTCCTCCACTAATGCCTGTATTTCTGTTTAGTTCCTGAATCTCCAGTGCAATAGATCATCTTCATGCCTTGTGACCCACAGGGACGCTAACATGGTCCCTAGGGCTGCCCAGGTGATCCCGGATGCCAGCAACCAGGCAGATGACTGAATAACACACATTTAGATGACAATCCCTGACCAAACCCCTCTTTGTCCACATCCTGCTGCATCATCAAGGCTGAACCTGCTGCTGTCTAGGACACATTCCCAGCTTCAGGGCCTGTTCAGATACACAGATAGCTTGAACCCAAAGCTAAAATTTTAACATCCAGCAGTTTATGCCCTTAATGGCATACGTAGAGAAACACACAATTCTCAAAAGCACCAAAACAGGAAGCATAAGTCTGAATTCAAGGCAATGCTCACTCCTATTCAGCATTGAGAGCCAAGACAGATTCCTTGCCCAAGGAATAGGTGGCTAAAAGCAGCTGAGACAGAAATGTGGTTATCTTATTTTATATCTCCTCTGAATACCCTAAATGGTCTGTAAAACTTTAATTAATGTTAAGCCTGCAGATAGCTAACAGGTTTAATTTACAGTGCCATAAAGGAGGAGGTAAAGTGCGTATTTCAGTGTGGTTTATGGTATATAAATTACTTGTCATGTACGTTACTGGTGGATATCAGGCTCCTACTATAATAACTGCAGTGTGTGAATTGTGTGTGTACATACCTCTACAGGTAAGTATTTCAGATGAGACGTTCACCCTGACTGATTTGGCCTTCCTTGTTTTATTTCTAAAAGGCAACATAAAAAAATTCCCCCCTCTCAACTCAGGTCCATCAAGGACCAGTAATTACCCTCCATCTGCTGTCACCAACCTGTCACTCACTTGAGAGGGTTATCATGTAAATCAGAGCAGATGTGGTGCACAGCCTCAGCAACATTAATAAACAAACCCTGTGGGCAGTGCCTGAGCATGAACGAGCCTGTAAAGATGCTCAAGGTTCTTCTAAGAGCAGTTCAGGCCAACGCATCACTGCTACAGAGCCCCTATTCTCTTATGCATGCTGCCTCAGTGTCCCTTATTCTAGTATAGGGGGAAAACACTCTTCTTTTTCAAATTATATGCCACTAGCTCCCGAAGCAACTTACTGAGGGATGCTGTGAATGCCCCAGCACTTACGTTAGTCTCATAGGTGGTATCTCTCAGTCTGTGCTGAGCAGGAAATGCAGCCCCTTCTGCAGTGACATGCCCTGGGGAAGAGGGACTGTAAGAGGGACGTCATGGACATCACACATGTGTACCCCTAAACTGCCATGTAGCCATGACAAGGCTATGGGGTGTGTTCCCAGTGCCTGGCATTGAGATCGTTCCTCTCTCCCCTGTGTTGCACAGAGATCGATGCACCCAAGAACCTGAGGGTGGGCTTGCGGACCCCTGCCAGCCTCGAGCTCACCTGGGACAACAGCGAGGCTGATGCACACAGCTACAGGGTGGTCTACAGCACCCTGGCTGGGGAGCACTACCATGAAGTCCTGGTGCCACGTGACACTGGTCCCACCACCCGGGCCACCCTTGCAGGTATGCATGCACCCATGTGCCCATCCTTCCCCTCCTGATTCTTTCTAGCAGGTAGGGCAGCAGAGAGCCCAACGCTCAGTTGCCCTTATGCTGGCATATATTTAAAGCTGTTTTGGAGTTTGCTAGTTCTAGAGAGAAGGTTTTCCTTGGGATGAAGCTCATTTTCCCCTTTGTGGGTCTGGATTTGAGCACTGCTTATCCGTGAGCTGAGCAATGCACCTCCAAATGATATACCTCCCAGTGAATGCACAAGCATCAGGGATCTATCAGGTGCTAAATAGAGCTGGCAGGAAGCAAAGTGAGAAATGGGGAGAGGAAGCCTGTTTAAGCTAATCTAGAGGAAAATATTATTTCACCCTTCTGTTTTTTCCTTGCTGGGAAAGAGCCGCAAGCACAATGCCCCATAGGTAGTGATGGGAAGCCAGGCTGCCTGAGTTCGTTGCCTTTTTCCAAATCAGGCACAAAGCAAACACAAATCCAGGGGTGCTGTTTTTGAGAAGTCCTTCAAGCCAGCACAGGGGGTGCCACCAGGGGCTGCAAATACCACCCATCCCCTACTGCAGGGAAAATCCCAAACACATTGAAGCACCATGTGAGATCTGGTTTCCTCCTTTTCAACTACAACAGTTTGCCTGCTGGATTTGGAGCTCCAGTGGCTTTTTTTGAGCAAAAAAAGAAGACTTACTTACACACATAGAGAAAAGATCACTCTTTTGGGTTGAAGCTCTTCAGTATGGCAGGGCACCAGGTTCTTCCACTTTGACTTTCTGCCCTCCTGGGAACTCCCCAGCCCAGCATCTCTGCCATACGCAACTATAGGAGAAAGTTCAGTTGGAAAGTCGAATGCGAAGTTACAGGCACAGTGGCACTCAGTCATGAGAAAGGCTGGAGGGCAGGAAAGCAATTAGAGCAGTTAGCTTGAAAAATGTGGTATGCGGAAAAAAGAAAATGTTAGGGGTAGTTTCTGCTGCGTTTGTGATGAGGACGTGCAAGGAGAAGTGTAATTAAATCAGAGACCCAGTACTAGTTGCCTGCTACCTTTCCTCTAGATCATTTACTGCCTTTCTAGCTGAGGAGGAGCACTAAAAATGGGCCAAATCCCCCTCCTTGGGGGAGAGGTGCAATACTATCCCAGTGACCCAAACTGCAATGACATCCAAGGCAGAGCCTGAGCTTGCCTTGGAGGACGTGACAACCTGAAGGCCCTCATTTTTCTCAATAAAAATAAAAAAAATTTGCCAAGTCTTTGCCGGACTCAGGCAAAGCTACAAGAACACATTCCCCGCCCCTTCCAAAGCAAGCTCCAGAGATGCAAAGGCTTAAGTTGATAGCAGTGAGCAATTTTTATATAGCGCTTCCATCATCACCTAAGTGCATTGCTTCTAGTTCCCACAGTACCATGTAATGAACAAACATTATTTTTTTTGTTTAATCTAATCATAGCAGAAAATAACAAAAAAACCCCACAAAACATTCTGCTGGCAAAAATAAATATATAAATTATAATTTAAAAAAAGCCAGGATAGCCACGTTGTGGATGGCACACAGGCATCTCCCGTAGGTCTGTTACCCATGTGGTAGTCCTGTCCACCGAAGCCTTGTTGCACATGGTACAAAGCCTGTTGGGGTGGGTTTCCTGGGGCCTGGTGGGATCAATGGCACAAAAACAACAGTGATTCCTTTATCTGCCTTCAGGAAAAGCAGTGAGGAACAGCGTTGAGCAGAGCTCGTCAAAGATTTAAGCTTAAAAATACAGCAAGCTTTGCCCTGCCACATATGTCTCTCTTCAAAACCAGCATTTGCACAGAAATATCCATAATTTTGCTCTACTCAGAAGAGCTGGGAAAGAAAAGGCATAATTTTATATGCTCTTGCTCATCTTGTCCTTCTTGTCTTCCTTTCTCTCAGACTCTTCTCCTTTCCAGGACACTTCTGACACTTATTGGGCAGGGGCACAGGGGTCCATCTGCCCCCTGACACCAAGACTGCATTGTAGCAAGAGGAGAGGAGTAGGGAATGGAGGTTTCCCTCTCTCCTGGCCTCTCCAGGAAGGTTTAGGTGGCTTCAGGGCATACTGCCTCTGGGGAAGGCAGTGTGAGGCCAGGCTGGAGGGTTTATGGCTTTCTCTAACCCCATGGGAAAGATCACGAAATGCAGGAAAGGGGGGGATAAAGCCACCAGCAGGCAAGCAGAAGTGATAGGAAGAGGCAGGAGACATTCCATGGAGATAAAACAGTGATCAGCAAGGGGTGCACGGGAAAGGATCTGGGTGAGCTCAATTCCAATGTCCCCTGAGCAAGGCACAGCAGGATATATCCACCCCAAGGAGCAGCACTTGATTCAGCTCCCAGAAAGTCTGTGCCTTTCCTAATTAATGTGCATTTCATTTACTCTGCATAATCTATTTCTCTTCAAGACACCAGCCCTGTGACAATATTTGATGTTGAATCACTTTGGAAACAAATATAGCTACTTTATCGTTCCCATCTCAGCTCACACACACAATTTCTGCCTTGATGCCAGCAATTACAGCAGACCTCAGCAACAACTTTTAAAAATTGCCTGTTTCTGAGCTAGAATAATCCGAATTCCCTGCCCAAAGGCATTCACAGTGTTTATTAAAAAGGCTCTGCTCTTCTGCAATATGCTGAGAAACTCCCGACCTGTGGGAGGGCTGCTAACCCCAGGGAATGCTCAGGAGGGTGTCCCCCCCCTCAGCCACGGGGGGGGTGGGCATCACACCCCGAGGTGCTGCTGTCATGCACCTTCTTTTCCTCTGAACCCCCCGTCAGATCTGGTGCCAGGGACAGAGTATGGCATCGGGATTTCAGCAGTGATGGACAGCCAGCAGAGCGTGCCAGCAACCATGAATGCCAGAACAGGTGAGCTTGGCCCCACTGCATGCCCCAAGCACAGCTGGGGCTCAGATATTCCCATAGCACAGTCCATGCATGGGGATGAAAGTCCACACCAACCCTCTCCCACAGAGCTTGACAGCCCCCAGGACCTCCTGGTGACAGCCTCCACTGAGACATCCATCTCACTGGCCTGGACCAAAGCCACGGGTCCCATCGACCACTACCGCATCACCTTCACTCCTGCCTCTGGGATGGCCTCCGAAGTGACAGTGCCCCAGGATCTGTCACAGTTCACCCTCTCGGAGCTGGAGCCTGGGACAGAGTACACCATCTCCATCATTGCTGAGAGGGGACGCCAGCAGAGCCTGGAGGCAACTGTGGATGCCTTCACAGGTAGAGAAAAACAAGTTGGGATGGGGCCAAGGGCACAGACCACCACTCCATGATGGCACTTCCACCAGCCCACTGCCAAAACTCTTGAGTGGCAATGGGGATGACAGCTGGAGGGAAAACTTCCATGTGGGAAAGGTGCACTGACCTCAGAAAGGGGATGGACCTACCAGTGTGGGGGCACTGTTTCCTTCATCAGCAACACCAACTAGATTTGCTTGGCTGAAGGCTTCCAGAATGACAAAGCAGGGTTGGGGGAATAGACAGCCCATGCTGTCCTCTGTGGTCAGGGTGGACTGGGTGCCCATAAAAAGGAGAAATGAAACCTTGAGGGACCTCACAAGAACCTATGTGTGAAAAGCCTGCAGTCAAGAAGCCTAGACAACACATACCATCTGTAATGGGACAGCCCCATCACTCACCATGTTTGCAGGCAGAGCTGAGAAAAGCACCATTTTCCCCCTCCAGGCTCTGCCTATTCATCCCAGCACAGTTTCAGATCAATGGAGAGCCCAGAGCTCCAGCTTTGCCACCTCTGTTGGGTATTTCCCATACAAGAGCTGGGAAGAAGAGGGAGGCCAGGGTGTGCACACAGTTGGGGTTGCATCTTCCCTCTCCATTTTGCAGGGGTCCGGCCCATCACGCAACTCTACTTCTCTCAGCTGACATCCTCCAGTGTGAATGTCACATGGAGTGACCCATCCCCACCAGCAGACCGCCTCATCCTTACCTACAGCCCCCGGGACAAGGAGGAGGCACAGCAGGTCACACTTGAAGGCACCCGCAGGCATGCCAGCTTGATGGGCTTGCAGCCATCCACCGAGTACCTGGTGTCACTGGTGGCCATGCATGGCACCATCAGCTCCGAGCCTGTTGTGGGCTCCATCACGACAGGTACCATGGGACCCCACACAACAGGCATGGGACCCCACTGGGAGGGCAGGCAACAGAATAGGGAGCAGACCTGCCTCCCATAGCTTTGTTTTTCTCCTCCATCTCACCAGGGATTGATGCACCGAAGGACCTCAGGGTGGGAAATGTCACCCAGGAGTCCATGAAGGTCTACTGGAGCCCTCCCATTGCTGCCTTCGACCACTATAGAATATCCTACCGTGCTGCTGAAGGTAATGTGTCAGAACACTCTTGCTCATGCTCTGAGCTTGTAGCTGCCAACCCTCTTTTTGTCTGCTCACATAAGCAAGCCACCAGGTCATCCTCACCCAAGGCAGCATCCCAGTGCCCTGGGCAAAGCCACCAGTAGCTGGAATTACCAAGAGGCTACAGGGACAGGGGACAGTGTCTGGGAGGAGGAAGGGAAGCGACCACTGCAGCTAAGGGCCAGCTCAGCTCAGAGGGGCAAAGGGAGTGACCTCTTGCAATGTTCCCTCCTAGGGAATGGCTCATTCCCCGGCTCATCTCCCTTGGCCCCAGTTTTGCCTATGATGTTGAAAAAGCCAAGCCAGAAGAGTGATGGGCAAGCAGGCACAAGATCCAATTACCCCTGTATCAGCCCTGGAGAGGGCTTGAGCCATTGCCCTCCCCTCCCAATCCCCTCTTGTACCCCAGGGACAGGGCCTGATGTCAAAGCTCTTGGCTCCATCCCCACAGGGAGGACAGACAGTACTGCAATCACCAGCGACGCCACCGAGTACACGCTTCGCCAGCTGCAGCCTGCCACCAAGTATGAGATTGGGGTGAAGAGCGTGCGGGGCAGGGAGGAGAGCGAGGTGGCGTCCATCACTGTGCACACAGGTGGGAAGGAGCTCTTGGTGGGAAGCAGCAATCAAACAGTGCCGGGTCCAGCCCTGGGCAGGCCCTGTTTGCACTAGCAATCAGGCAGCTGAGAGCAAGCTGGACCTCACATCAGCCTGATGCGAGCTTGAGATGATAAGCAAGGCCCACAAGGGCCCAATGTGGACTTCTGGAGTATGGCTAAGCAAAGCCTTCCCCGAATATGCATGGGTTGTCATGGAGTGGCATGACAAATCTATGTACCGGGCATGGCGAAGCCAGAGATAATATATTAAGCAACCATGACAACCTTTCCTAAAGGGAGTACAGACTTCCAGAAATAATCTGTGGGGAAGCCCTGACACAAACAGCATCTGCTGCAAGAATAAAACCCTCTGCTATTCCCAGACTCCTCAAAACCAAGGGAAAAAAACCCTAACATCCCAGGATGTGCCTCCGGAAAACAGTGGAAGAGCCTCCAAGTATCAGAATAGCACAAGCTGTGACATCTCTGCTCTTCAGCTAGAGCAGCAATAATTCATCTACAGGCAGATGTGTCTGGGCAGCAAGGCAGGACCACAAGTGGTGGGCCACAAGAAGCCCTTCCACTTCATAGCCCAAGCTGTTAAAATCTCTGACTCTTTGAATCTGTCCCCCATGCAGCCATGGATGTCCCCTTGGGGGTCACGGCCACCAACATCACCCCCACTGAGGCACTGCTCCAGTGGAACCCACCACTGTCGGAGGTGGAGAGCTATGTCCTTGTCCTCACACACCACACAGGTACGCTGGGGCTCCGTTTCAGCTCACCTTTATCTCATCTCTTTGGGAGGGCAGCAGCTGGTGCGCAGCAGGGCTGTACCCCACCCCCAGACACCAGCTCCCCCCTTGCAGGTCCCATGGCAGGTGCTTTCCACTGCCCCGCACCAAGCCCCTGAGCATAGTAGTCCACACATCAGGGGACTGGGACCCTCCCGCTTTGCTGACTGGCCCACCAGCAGCAGCCCAGGGGCAAGCAAGCACCCATCCCACAGAAACCCATATCTGAAGGGAAAAAAAATATCAGGCAAATATAGGGATTGGGAAAAATAAGACCATCCTTCTGGCTGAACGCCACCACTACAGCTCAGTTGCTGTACAGTAGTTCATGGTGTTTCAGCAATAGAAGTGCTTTTGTTTGCAAAGTCATAAACACCCTTTGGAGAACCACCTTGAACATCTACCCTAACTTATCTCTTTTGGCTTACAGTTGCAGGAGAAACAATTCTTGTGGATGGAGTCAACCAGGAGTACCAGCTAACCAACCTCCTACCCAGTACCACCTATACAGTCTCTATGTATGCCACCCATGGGCCTCTCACCAGCCAGACCGTCAGCACCAGCTTCACAACTCGTACGTAGAACCACCTCCCCCACTGCCTGTTACGTGCTGCCAGCCATTCCCCAGGAAAAGCAGCCAGCAAGGCTGAGCCAAGGCTTTTGTCACATACATGTTCATGCAGAAATAGCCATGATCCAAAAGGACACCCAAATACCAGTTTTGGGCACAACAGCAAGCATCATCCATCATTTCCACTTTCTCAACATCCATCCACCCCTTTTTTGATTTCCCCTGGATGTGGTTTCCCAAGAAGAGTCCTGACCAGGTCTTTTTCTTGCCCAAGGCCATAGTCCAGAAGAGCACTATAACCCATTTTGTTTACAAGAAGCTTGACAGGCCTCATAGAACATGAATTTCAGACCCATTACCCTTCAGAGAGCATGCAGATAGAGGAAGACTTTAAGAGGGTTTGCAGAGCTCTATTCCAGGCTGGGGGTGGTGATGAGGTCTGGAAACTGAGAGTGAAGATGGACTCTGGGCTGTAGCTCAGGGTTGCAAGGTTGAATTTCAAGTACACTGAGTTGGGATGCAGGGCTGGGGTGGTTGTATGTGAGAACTTGCACTTCCCTAGGTCTCTATCCATCCTTGCAGTTCTGGATCCTCCAACAAATCTAACTGCCAGTGAAGTCACTCGACGGAGCGCCCTGCTTTCCTGGGTGCCTCCCCTGGGAGAGATGGAGAACTACATCATGACCTACAGATCCACGGATGGCAGCTGGAAGGTGAGTGACTCCTCACAAAGAAAGAGGGTTATTAAGTCAGGGAATAACATAATTGCAAAGAAATTAGCAAGAGAAACCTAACAAAGCAAAAGAACGATGATCACTAGGTCAGAGAGAGACCAGAAGGTCAGACTCTACTTTCTGCATAAGCAGTATTTTAAATAAACAATTGGAAAAAGCAGGAAAAGTTTGCCTAGGGTAAAATATGCACACCTGCAGGTCTGGGCAAAGTTTGCAGAAACAGGGGAAATTCACAACTTGTGAAAGTCGAGCAAGCTGAGGCAGGAGAAAATTATCCCACAAACGGAGATGCTAAAAATGCCGTTTGCCCTTCTTGCAGAAAATACAGATAGGTACAGACAGCTAATTAATCCTGCAATACAATACATCTGATTATTTAATGAGTATGTCCATATCTGCCTGTCTAGAAGAGCTGCTACAAATGCTATCAGAAATACGTCACCACAAACAGTCTCATTTCCTTTGCTGGTGTGACTGGCTTGTGGTGGCCAGAGGACAATAGCTTTGCAGAAGGGGTTCAATAATCTGTGTGACATTGGCTGACAATCAGAAAAATTAATGTGACAGGAACTGATGGAGTCAAAACCAGCTGATAACCAGGTTTGGCCAGCTCTACTTCTTGCAATGCTTGGGCAATCAGTCATGCTCTGTCTTGAGGGCACGCAGATCCCAACAGAGTTGGTAAACAAAGCACACAGACTGCAAACATTCAAGTCTCCTGTGACCAAACCAGCTAGCTTTCTCCTACTAAAAACATTCCAAAAATTTGAGTATATTCCTTGACCTCACACTGATTTAGTTCAGGGTGCAAGCAGTCATGAAACACTCCTTGGACAGGCACTAAGGGCTGCAGTAGTTTGTGGCTTCCGTTCCCTCCTCACTTGCTCTTTAGGCTCCCCATCGCTTTTCTCATCTGTTGCTCTTGGTGTCTACCTCCTTCTGGGACCCATGTACAGGAGCTGATTGTGGATGCTGAGGATACATGGATCCGCCTGGAGGGGCTTTCTGAGACCACAGAATACACTGTGCGCCTGCAAGCTGCCCAAAATGCCATGAGGAGTGGCTTCATCTCCACCACCTTCACCACAGGTGAGGACTCACACTGCATCCTCTCAGCCATGTGGGGCTTAGTCCACATACCATGCTGGTAGACATGGACTGCTTTTAAGGGCTTTTCCTCCTAAGGCAGCATTTCACCATGATACACAGAGAGGTACATTCATTGCCATGATGCACAGTGCTGCTTATGCTACAAAAAGTTAATGTCTAAAGGATCTGTAATAGAAACACAAGGCCCAGCCAAAGGCAGAGATTTGAGCTTCAGACCAGGCACCATCTACCAGACCCTTTGTCTTGCCCTTGGCCCTCCTCACACATGTAAGCAAAAGAAGGAAGGACACACCACAAAAGTTAACAATATGTTTCAGCAGTGCTCTTGAAGTGGGTGAGGAGAGACTCAGCTGGTCTCTCCAAACTGCAGACATGGTCTGATCTTTCACAGATACCATAGAATCATAGGATAATTTGGTTTGGAAAGGACCTTCAAAGGTCATTTAGCCCGATCCCCTTGCAATGAGCAGGGACTTCTTCAACTAGATCAGATTGCTCAGAGCCTGGTCCAATCTGACCCTGAGTATTTCCAGGGCTGAGATATCCCTGGAAATATCAAGCAGGTGCATCTCCACCACCATAAGTGGAGTCATAGCAGAGCCAACATGTCTGCACAACTGTGGTCTCACTGATGTTATTTGACTGCATTATTCCACCCACCTCTAATTCTACAGTCATGATCCACTAAGGTAATGGGAACGGTTTCCTTTCCAAATCAAAGGGTGGGCATCCACCACACCACAACCCTCACAGACATAGTGCTTACACTTGCAAGAATGAAGCTTGCATGAAAATGTCACCTTTGCCCATATCCTTTGCAACTGTTCACATTAGAAACCGTGCAAAGCATATCATCCCTCATCGTCTTTGAAAAGGCTTGCTAGGCCAGGACACTTAACAGACAGAATGCATTTTGTTCAGGGCTGAATCCAATTACATTTCTCATGGGCTTCAAAAGCACTAAGAAGCCTAAAGATGATGTCCCCGAAATTCATCCCATCTGTGCTGCCAGTTCGATTAAGAGCGTTTTCTTTGAATCTGCTGAAGATACACTTCCCTATCCCAGTTACATCCAAAGGTCCCTTCACCTGCTTTTAAGAGATAATAGAAACTATATACATCAACAACAACAACAAAAGGCTCTTCTCTAATGCATCTACAGATCAAGCTTTCCTGTTATTCTTGTCTTTTACATGGGCACGTAATGGCAGTGAAATTCAGACAGGTGATGGGAAAATGCATGTAATCTTTGAGGCTGTTCAGGAATCAAGGACGAAGCTGCATGGAGCTGGCTTCTCAGATGGGATAAAGCAGCAGAAACCCACTCACATTAGGCAAGGAGAGCACTGTTTCCATTGAACAGAAATGTCTGACCTAAGCAGTGCTAGAGACACCATTGACAGCTGATGCAGCATCCAAATACAGGTTTAATTTCCTTTTAAGATTAAGATAGGTATCGGCAAGACACCAGTTTCTCCCCATTTCCCCATATATCCATGAGGCAGAAGCACCCAGGAACAACCACCAAGGCAATGAAATCAATGGACAGCATCCCTCAGCAAAGAATCAGGATCTGGGATTCAGTTTTCTAAGGCAATGTATCAGGGAACTTTGCAGGGAATATGGGATTGCCTTTGAGAAGACAAACAAAAAAACCAAAACAAAACCAACACACACACCCCACCCCCACCCCCCCAAAAAAATACAACCCACCACAAAAAAACAAGCTTAATTTAAATTTTTTGCTTCCTTCTGCTCACAGTACACAGCCTGGAGTTCTTCCATTCCTTCTGACATATTAATAGCTTGTCCTCTTTGTTTCGTGTTTGCATAAGGTTCTTAGGGAATTGTATACAAATGGGACAAAAGGAAGAAACAGATACAGTATTTATAATTTATAGTGGTTTGAAATTTCTTTCAAGGTCTCCTTGGCTCTTAAAGATATGAATATAAATTAAGAAACAAGTAATCTCCACAAGAGCTCAAGGGAGCCTGAAGTGGTTGTCTTTGAAGCCGTTTTCATTGCTGGATACTATAAAATGCAAATGCTGTCTCACCAGACCTTGTGCTAGAGACTGCAGAGACGGTAAAAAATAAGGGACCTTCCACGTTTGGACAAAGCAATGACCCTAAAGTGTTCAGGTGGTAAGGGCAGGGGGAACACAGTCAGATGGCAAATAACAGACAAGTGTCTGTATCCTAGTCCTATGTGGTATCACACAGTTGTGACAGATGCACATAGCGCATCATTCACACCTCAATGTGTAACCAAGACAGCCTTGAAAGCCACATCTATGTTGCCAGCCCTGCACTCATTTACTCTATCATCCATACACACCAACAGCAAAGAAAATTATGTATTTCCCCCTTTTGCATTAAATGTGAAAAAAATGAACACAGAGTTGACATCCCAATACTCCTAGGGTCTTGCAGTTAAGACTATCTTAAACTCTGATCTCCAAATGAGATGTTTCTTCATTAGAGGACACCTGAAGCATAGCCACAAATGCCAAGCTGCCCAACTCCAACATCTTGCACAGCCTAATTCCTGCTCAGTTTGCAAGTAACAATTAGCCCAGCTCAAGCCCACGATAATTTCCAAGAGCATGGATCAGAAAAATCCCCCTGGAATCAGTAAAGTCATAAATCTTGTTTGGAGTTAGCAATCCTGAGAGGAAAACAGATTTCAGTATTTTCCCAGCTGTCTAAATATGCATGTGACAGCTTCAATTCCAGGGTTTCAAGCATAGTACAGAAAGACGGTCCAAGAGTTGACATCATTCATCATTCGTAGTGATGTTACCATGCACCTTTTCAATATAGAACATATGGGAAAAAAATTCAGATATGCACACATACCTTTTTTCCATTAAATTGTCTGATGTTGTTGGCAGATGTGAAGTTCCACTACCTTGCAGAATAACTTGGGATGCAGAGGCCAATTTAGATCTTTCATGGATCATAACTAGTAGGAACCAAGACATGTCAAAAGGGTGTTGCTCTGCTTAAATTTTGCTTCTTTTTTTTCAATCTTGCAGGTGGCCGTGTCTTTGCTAACCCTCAGGACTGTGCCCAGCACCTGATGAACGGAGATACACTGAGTGGTGTCTACACCATCTCCATCAACGGGGAGCTCAGCCAGCGGGTGCAGGTGTACTGTGACATGACCACTGATGGAGGTGGATGGATTGTGAGTAGCCTTGCAGTTGTCTTACACATTGTACCCATCACAAAGTAACCGAGCCTCATCCTACCAGCAAAGCCAAGCACCACACTGCGCGGGAATGACAGCAGGCTTAATATCACACGCTTCATTTCCCACGACATAAGGAACGGCCCACACTCCAGTAATAATAGTTACTCTTGGAGAAATGCCCTTTGATTTATTTGACATGTTTGCAGTGCTTCTGGAGAGCACAATCTGAGAGTGAAGCTGATCTATTGTTCTAGAAATGAAATTAATGGCCGGTAGCTTTCACAGGGAATGATTCACACTGCCTGCAGTAGAAGGGTGTCAGGCATCACCCTGATTGAGTCCACACAGGAGCATTTTAGAGGAAAATGCTTGTTTGGCTTTTGAATTGCACAAAAACTGCTTGTCGTGACATAGATGGACTGACAGCTTAAGTAAGTAGTGCTGTGGTGCTTTATTCGTTTCAAATGCTTATTTACATGCACTACACAAAATCCCACTAGATGTATAGCCAAAACAAAACAAAAAAAAAAGGGGGGCTTTCTCAAATGTTGATTTCTAGCATGGATGTTATTTTAGCCAGGAAATTTTCCTCCATATCAGTCTGCTTCAGTGCATTCCCTTGAATATCACAGAAAGAGCCAGCTGAAAGCAGAATCGTGAAACCAGAAGCACCATGCTTTGCGCAGAGCAGAAGGCTTGAAGGCTGATTCCTTCCTATTGTAACATTGATTTGCCTTGAATATCATCTAACATTTCTTCAGTTTCTCCGTCTGCACGTGAATTAACTGCATAGCTACAACAAACACTAACTGGATTGGCATTGCATTTTTCTCCCCTGAAAGGCGCAACAGAAGGACAAAGTATTGTCTTTATTTTGTGTGTCCAAAGCCTGGCAAAGGTGTCCCTCCGCTCCTTCACACTATTTTTTCCCTGGCCTTCCTCCACTGCAGGTCTTCCAGAGGAGGCAGAATGGGCTGACCGATTTCTTTCGGAAATGGGCAGATTACCGGGTTGGATTTGGAAATTTGGAAGATGAGTTTTGGCTGGGTATGACCTTCACCAGTTGTCTTTTACTGACACATCAAACCTGAGCTCCCTGTGCACCATGCTGCTCACCTATGTTGGCTCCTTGCCTTTCATCCCACTCCTCTATGCTCTTCCTTAGAGATTTCCTTCTGTTCCTTCCCACTCCTTCACATTAGAAAGTCACTCATAGGCACACCACATAGAAGTGCATTGTTAAGGCCAGCAGCTTCCTAATTTGCTTCTCCAGGAGAGAAGGGGGGATGCTGTGAGTTTTCAGGGACCCTTCCTTCAGATGACTACAGGTTGCATTGGTGGCATCTATGGCTCATGGACCTCACCTGGCCTTAGCCAGCAAACCAGTTGCCCAGAGAAAGTAGGAAAGGCATGACTGGGAGACCCAGCACATCTCTGAAATTGAGTGTGCTCTCCCAAAACCCAAGCATGAGCCAAGGCCAGCTCTGCAGCATAAACACACTCTGGCTTATATGAGAGTTTGACAGCAATATGAGAAGCATCAGGGCTCCACAGCTGAATGCCCCCAGCTTCACAGCATGGAGAAAGCTGAACCTAGACCTTGAATCCAACTCTCATAGCCATGGCGAGGTGAAGCTTGAGTGGGGACAGAGAGCTCAGACCCCACCATTGCCAGGAAAGGCAAAGACTTAACCAGAAGTGCTATTGATCTTTGGCTCCTTTCCATGTTCTCATTTCCCAGAGCTGTTTTATTTGCCTAGAGTTTTGTTTGCTCCTGGAATGGATCCAGAAACCAGGTCTTACCGGGTGTCTCACTGCTTGTCTCACCAGGTTTGGACAACATCCACAAGATCACATCCCAAGGGCGCTATGAGTTGCGCATAGACATGAGGGACGGCCAGGAGGCAGCATATGCCTACTACGACAAGTTCTCCATTGGGGACTCCAGGAGCCTGTACAAGCTGCGAATTGGGGACTACAATGGCACTTCAGGTACAACATTATTGCTACCACATAGCAGGCAAATCCTGTGACTGGTGGGTCTGAAACTGTAAAGAAAATCCCAACACCAAATCTTATTTGTCTGGAGCAGCAAGACACAAACTAACCGCCCTTTCTGCCTTCCTGCAGTCCATCATGTATACCAGGCTGATAAATCACACTAAGGACACAGGGAATTTTCCACTGGGGATTAGATATTTAATATCAGAGGCATTGCTGTTCAACTAAACAAGTCAGTCGTCAGAGGTGTCATCTTGCTTGGCAATAACTGCAGCTCGCTATTGATGCCATGCTGGAGGGTGTATTTATTGCCTTCTCTCAGCAATGGAAAAAATCTGAAATCCTCTGCATCATTTCCTCATGCAAGGGCCAAACACTGGCTAGTTTTGCAAGGGCACTGTCACACCTGCAGTACTAGGCTTTCCCCACCAGAAAACAGTGGGTGATGGGTGATTGACGGAGGGAGAGTACACTTGTCTCTTCCCTAGGAGAGAGGGGTACAGATGCAGCCCCTTTAACTGGGATACACATGCCCAGTGCAAGCCTCCATGATCCAGACAAAACTTCACCATGTACTTCATGTACTTAGTGAGGTACCCCATATCATACTAAATGCAGGAATTTTGCTCTACAATACTTGGTAGTTGCCACTGGAAGAGAAGTGATAGAGATCTTGGTTGCATGCAACACAGCACTTGCTCTGACCTTAAGTCCCAGGGCAAAAGGCACCCAACCTGTTGCCAAAAATGCCAATAACAGTGCTGCAGACGTCACTCCCTCCCTTCCCTATGCAAGCCCTTCTTCTAACTGTCCAACCAAGGAGCTTCTACTCCACATTGAACAAAGAGAGCCAAGACTTGCCATGTGGTTCATTGATGAGAGGTTTCCTAGCAAACCTCTTGGCGGCTGGACTGCACACACCTAGCATGGGTCCACTTCATATTTTCTCAGGGACCGCCAAGGAACATATTAAGAACATCCATCTCCTGTAACTACATCACTCAATTGTAACAATGACCATATTTCACTTCAGCTCTTCTTTCACCCAAAAACAGCTCTCTTGCTCCTTAGTAAGGAGATGAGATGAGGCCGGTGGGTTTGGTGTAAAACATCACACACCTTCCAAAAGCCTCTTCTCCTTATGCAAAGAGAGAAAAGAACGACAAGCATCTTAGTTTAAGAGATAAATTACCGATCTCCTTTGGGAGAAAAATTTCCCCTGGGCTAACAGGAGGCAAGGAGACTGAAAGCATCCTGAAATAGAGACAGGTTTCTGGAAATCTGGGATGCTCAACTCAGGTTTTAATTCAGTTCTGAAGCACTGAAATTCAGACGCAAACCCATATAGCATTTTTATCTTCCAAGCCCAAGCACTATCTAAGGTTTGCTATGGACTGTACTGATCCTAAACTGACAGCAGAGGACCTCAGATGAACACTTGTAAGCAATTCCAGTTAATATTATTCAAGACCGTCAGCTGCTTGAGCTGTTGATTGGCAGGCTGCCACAGATACCAGAGTATCCTGATTTCATTGTTAAAAGACCAGATGACTTGGGCTCCATCACATCCAACATCACGTCTTTCCACAGGGGACTCCCTCACTTATCACCAGGGTCGCCCCTTCTCCACCAAGGACAGGGACAATGACGTCGCTGTGACCAACTGTGCCATGTCCTACAAAGGGGCCTGGTGGTACAAGAACTGCCACCGCACCAACCTCAATGGCAAGTATGGAGAGTCCCGGCACAGTCAGGTAAGGGCAGAGCTGGACTGAAAGTCTTCAGCATTTCTTCTAGGGGTATGATCAAGAACAACAGCAAGCCTAGGCTAGAGCTGAGGCTGTGCGGTTAGTGCACCAGGGTTAGGTGCACTGGTGGGGTGACCGCACACCAGCTGGAGCAAAGCGGACCACCTTCAAGACATTTAGGCTGATGCTTCATGCTTCACGCTGGCTGCCATGGTCATTTACTGTGGTACCTTATTACATTATATTAAAAAAAAAAAAAAAGCATTGAATTTGAGCAGGAGCCTTTGAACAGTGAGAAAAAACAATCAAGCCATAGCAGCAGCAATGCTTGCTCCTGCTGTAGCAAGTTCTTCCTTCTGGGTTTTTTGTAGCGGTCAACTTTGTTTCCTTCCTATCCCACTCTAGTTTCTTGTTTGGATCTTTCTTTACTCTATGCCTTTCTCTCCTTCCTACCAGGGGATTAACTGGTACCATTGGAAAGGCCATGAGTTCTCTATCCCCTTTGTGGAAATGAAGATGCGACCTTACAACCACCGTAACATCTCTGGGAGGAAGCGACGATCCCTACAGCTCTGAGGCAGCTGAACCCCCTCCTGCCTTCCACCATCTGACCTTTTCTGTCATTTGTTTGTATTTTATAATATGAAAAGGGGGGGAATTTACTGCTTATCTGAGATAGCAACCTGCTCCCTCACAAGTGCTGGAGGGAACCATGGCACAAGCAAAGGCTGTGGGAAAGGAAAGACCTCATTGCTTTGCATCTTTCCCAGAGAAATACCAAATTTCCAGTCTCCCTACCCCAGTACTCTGACCCTTAACACAAGAAGAAAGCGAGAGAAAGAGACAGACAGATTTTTTCATATTTTTTTAAAAGACATAGAAATCGCCAGCAAACCCTGTTAGAAATGTCTGACATGGGGCTCATGGCAGAAACCTTCCCCACAGGGACCTTTGGCACCCCAGTCATGGCCAGGGACACCCATCCTCTTCCTGCCTCCCTGTCCCCTCCTGAAAGGGAGGTCCCAAACTTCAAGCCATCCTGTAGACACCAACTCTTCCAGCAGGCAGAGACCTGTCTCTCCTTCTGGCCTGGTCATCCCTCCCCTACTTGCAGGCACTGTACACATGGAGACAAAACGAGGATAAGCCAACACAAGGCTCATCTCGTTCCCAGTTGTCACAAATCACACAGGAGGGTTTGGTGAATATCTGTATAAGCAAGGAAACTGTAGAAAGCCCACATCCCACATGTTGGCCCCACCACAGCCAAAGCCATCCTCATGTACATGGAGCCTAGGGGAACAAGAGTTGCTCCACCAGCACCAACCTGCATTATCCACTCTGAGCTGAACTCATCCCACCCCAGGTGCATGACATCTGCCTGGCTTATGCTGAGCTTTATGAAGAAGAAAAGAGTCAAATTAGAGCACTTGTGGTCTTGAAGTCTAGGGCCCATTTCCTCTGCTATTTTGACATTTCACCATGCTGTCTATCACTGAGGTCAGTGGTCCCAGACCAAAGAGCCTCAGAGAAGAAACAGCAACCGAAAGAGTTATCACAATTGCAGCCCAGCCTGAAGCTAGCAGCTGACACAGCTCAGATGCTCTTGTTCAGGGTCCTCCATGCACACAGGGAAGGATGATGATGCAGCCAACGGAAGACAAGCGCAAGCTAAGAAATGCCCATTCTCTTCCCTCTTCCCAAACCATCACAAGAAAGACACAAATCTTAGCGCCTTGGTACCACCACCTCTTTAATGGGAAATCAACTGGTTCCCCTTCTGGAAGGAATGCTTGGTCTATTCACTTTGGAGCACTTCAAGAGTTCGCTCTTGCCATCCCTAACTTCTCCTGTCTTAAGAAGATGGACCCTTCAGATAGCAATGGCTGCACTCTGTTGTCATTGACACCACCACCACATAGCCCAAACGACAACTGTGCTGGAGTCACCCCTCTGCCAAGGACTCTGATCAATGCTGGGCATTGTCACTGGCCTGGTCTCAGAGAAGGAACCTATCCCCACATCCAAGAACAATGCAGCTCATCACTGGGTTCACAGCGAAGGGAGCAATACAAATGCTGAACACTGCTTCTTGATTTTATCCAACTGAAGCTGCTTTGTCTCAAGATATATCTTCCAGATGGCAACATAAAGGCATCTTTGCAGTAGCTTATAATTCAGGCCAGTGTCTCTTTCATGGCCATGCTCCTGGATTTTCTGACGTTACTCACCATGGCTGCAGAGCTGAAGAAGGGCATTAAGGAGGAAAAGCAGCATCCTTGTCTATGTCATCTACTGGCACACAAAATCATAGCTAACTCCAAGATCACGATTAGATATAGGGTGCAGCCTTTCAAGTAGTCAGCTTACAAGCTGCAATTTGACCAGGAGGAAGAATGCTGTAGCTCAGCAACATCTCATATGTAAATGAGACATCTCTTCTTACTTTCCATCAGCATCAAATCATGCAACAAGCCAACCAGTTGAGGAACAGGTCAGTCAGAGAGGGTACAGATGATGGGATCTCTTGCAGGACATGGCCAGTGTCACACATGGCAGCATGTCAGGCCTCCTGAGCAGCCTGTCCTGTTTTATATCCAAAAGCCAACAAGAAGCAATGGAACTCAGTAAAACCTAAGAAGTACCCCAGTAGACCAGCAGAGTAATATTTTTCCCAGCATCGCTAACAGTTTATAGGGAAGAAGTGTCTTAACAGAAGTACTACAGTGTAGTGGTTATAACTAGAAGCAGAGATTGGCAGTGGATGGCATTCATCACTGGTCTCGCTTGGTGCTGTTTGCTTACCTATCCAGGTGAAAGATAGAGACATCAGTGGAAACACAGGAGCTCATCATTTGCAATCAAGTTGAAGGCAAGAAACCTCTTTTAAAAAGTGTGAGTCAAATGGAAAATCAAAACATGCCGAGCTTTTCCAGGTGGTTCAAAAGAAGATCCTCAAAAAGGCTGATTCGTCTCTAAATAGATTTACTGACATGTATCTCTCCCTCCCTGCTCATGTCTGTCATCCCTTTTATAAGTCCTATAACCAGAACGAAAGGGCTCAGTTGACACAACTTAATTTTTGAGTCTGAAGGATGCTCTTGGAGATAATATCCGACTTCCTGGTGCCATTATATACCGATGCAGGTCTCTGATCTCACACATGGTACCAGAGTGCTGCCTTTCCATTACGCTGATGGAACACAGTTGCTAAAATCTTTTAAAGGAAAGTCTTCTACATGTTATGGTTTTCTCCTGGTGACAATGTAACCCAAGCAGAGGCACATAGCCAGCTACAACAACCCAGTCATTTGGGCCATTGTCCCTCATGCGCACTGTCCATAAACAAGATACAGTTTTCCAGCAATTTATTTTTCATCACTACCTGATGATTTTTTTTTTTTTTTTTTTTAACAAAGTTCCTGGCAGAGGTTTCAAGCAAATTTGTGCTTAATGTTGATGCTACAGAATGGCCAGGTGATTAAGTACAGTCTTCACCCTCCATCACTGGTTGGGCAAGCCCTTTTTCTGAATTCACCTTCCAACA
Source organism: Psittacula echo (assembly GCF_963264785.1). NCBI lineage: Eukaryota > Metazoa > Chordata > Aves > Psittaciformes > Psittacidae > Psittacula > Psittacula echo. The sequence continues at coordinate 24,068,445 of NC_137740.1, forward strand.
GACCAAGTTTGGCCCTGTCCTCCATCAGCACAGCATTGAGAATGAAGTCTTGGCAACAGGCCTGAAATTCCCAGAAACTAAGCTGGGGTCCTGTGTGGTGCTTATCTCAAGAGACTCTGGTGGCTCCTCTGCCATCCAGCTCATATGGCCCAGGCTTGCCCCAGAGCCTGAAAGGGAACCTGAAGCCATCACCCAAATCACACTATCCACTGCAAAATGCCATCTCCCATCACATCAGGCAGGAAAAGCATGCCAGGTCACTCACCCACTACATGTGCCTAGGATCCTCTCAACCTTTCAAAGATGTCTCTTACCTCTAACCTCAAAATCCTGGAAGGAAACACCAAGGGGCTTTCTCATCTCTTGCCCAACTTTGATTTCACTCTATTTTCATTCCTGCCAGACCTCCAAGCTCACCTTCCACTGCACTAAAACATAACCAAAGGAAAAAACAAAAAAGTCCTGAAAAGAAAAGCTGCTTTTAGTAAAGTCATCCTTAAGAAAGAATTTATACAAGAATCATTTGGGAAAGCAGAAAGGCCAAGCCCTCCCCAAAGGTATCTGGGTTTTGGCAGGATGATTCTGGAAGAGTATCCACACAAAGGCTGTAGAAAAGCCTTTGCTTCTACTCCTTATCTTTGCATTACTTTACCACGGGCATCTCAAAGTGTAGTATCAGCGTAAACACACTCTTATACCAGCCTCTTACTTCCTTCCCAAAGTGTTGTTTACACCAGGTGAAGTGTTGGGGTGCAGAAAGCAGAGCTCACTCTACCTTCATCCCCAGTGGTACAGCATGTGAGGGTTCAGGCTGTGGTCTCTACAGTGCAGTGGCCCCTGCTATGGACAGGCTTAGAATGCCTTGTCAAAATACAACAGAAGCCAAAATACCTGCCTGGTCCATCACCTCCATGCCAGCATGTGCCCTTCATCCAGACCCAGAGCCTCCCTCCTGGTATGTCCCCACCATCACACCCTGGGGTGACCACATTTCCCTTGCCCTGTGCCCCCCAGCAATACCCACAAGCTTTGACCTTACAAGACACTGCCAGCAAAGAGCTCTCACCCCCAAACCCCTTTAATTCATGCCTACACCCACTGCTCTGTCCTGGGGCCAAGAGAGAAGACCATTCCTGTTTCTGTCAACCAAGCATCCTCGAATGACCACCAAATCCACCCAAGCCCCTTGGGGACCTTCAGTACCTTCCAGAGTCACCTTCCCCCTTCCTTAAGCCTGATGGTGCTCAGATGGTGGTGGCAGCTCCTTGCCCCTTCCAGGGTGGAGGTTTGAGGTTAGGGAGAGGGAAAGGTTCTTCCCTGGGGAGAAGCTGATGCCCAGACCCATCTCGGTACCCAGCCTGCAGTTCTCCTTGCATCAGTGGTTTCTCAGAGGATGGTGACACAAAGACCTAAACAAACAAGCAGCCCCCTGTGCACAGGTGGTACCCTGGAATTGTGTTTATTATTTAAAAAAAATAAAAGCCGTAAATAAGAAGGAAGAACAAAGGCAACAAAATCCCTTTGACAGGTTCTGATGAACCCAAACACAAACCAATGTAACTAAATGAGGGGGAAGATAAAAGAAAATGAATGCATAAATAAAATTAATAATATAAATACGTAATATATTAAACAACCCTCCCAACCTTGTAATGAAAACGTAGCTCAGAGAATGGGATTGACGCTTGTTAACCATTGTTAACTAGTATTTTTAGTCCTGACCGCTCTTAGGCTATGTATAGTTCCTTTTTTTAATGCATTTTCTATACATTAATAAAAGATACCGAAGGAGTGAGCTGTGTGCCTGTCTGAGAGTGGGGTGGGAGACAGGCCCTGGTGCATCCAAGCCCAGCAGCATTGCAGCCCTGACCTCGCACCAAGCTAGGATGTGCACCTCCTGCTCCTCATTTATCCCGTGGGAGAAGGAGCATGGGGGGCTCATTAGCAGGGATTTGCATGCTCTCACTCTGCTGCAAGGGCATGCCCTGCCCTGGTGGAGCTCAGATACTTTTGCATCCAAAGCAGCTGACCACAGAGAATCGGGTTTTGCTCTGCAGTTTGCAGCTGAGCTGCAAGGTATTGCACAACCGAGACAGCCCAGCAGCAGCTGGAAGAGAGCACACTGCTCTATTGTAAAACATGCCAAGAAACACGAACTGGGAGGAGCAAAGCAGCTGAGAGACAGAGCACATGCAATGGGATAAGAAAACAGAGTGGAAACTCTGGAGACAGCCCAGCATTGGAGGTGCTCGAGACCAGCCTGGAGAGAGCCCTGAGCAATCTCATCCGACCCTAGGGCTGCCTTAGGCAGCAGGTCAGACTAGAGGCTAACAAGGAGGAGCTACACTGTTAAAATAAGTGACAATAGGTGATCACAAAGTCAGGTCAGTGTGGCCGGTCCTTTAACCCCTGTAAGGCAGGGAGCTGTGCTTTGGCCTCAGCCCAGCATACCATGTTTTGTTAATAAATTTAGCTGCTCCCATAAGCTCGGCAGTTTGCAGCCAGAGAAGGCAAAGTAAATGCTCAGGAGCAAAGTGAAACAACCCCAAAGTCTTCAGATAAAGCAGTTCTCACGATTCAGACAGCAATCTGTTCCCAGCAAGATGAAAAACCCACCAAAAACCAAATTTCAAGGCTATTTCCAGCAGAACATGCTCCCAGTGGAAAAAAATGGGAAAAAAAAACCCCAGCCCAACATCGATTTAGCAAAAATCTCTGACACAAGTATGAATTTCAAAGGATTTTGAAAGTCTCCTCTTGTTTCACACACAGACTTTATTTAGACCTCCTCGTCTTAAGTCTTCATGTTTGACACGTAGCCAGGCAGGATGAGAAAGCCCGAAAGCAGCTCTTTTGCCAGACTGCTTCAACATTTTCTAAATTTAATTTCAGAGAGAGACACAACAGGGAAATTTGTTCTGCAGCAGCTTCTCAACCTCAACTTCTCCTTTGTGCTTCAATTTGAGAGATAAAAAATAAAGAAAAAGGAAGTTGTGACTCTGGGTATCCCCCACCTCAGGCACAGCCAACAACACAGCACAAAGCCAAGCCTGATGGACTCAACCATCTGGATTAAATGAACTTTCTCATGTCTGAAGGGAGTCAGTGCATGGGAGACTCTTCAGGAAAGCCCAGGGGCTCTCCTCTGTGCTCAGAGGAGACAAGGGATGGAGGTGGGTTTGGAATGGGAAGGAAGAGTTGTCTGCACCAGTGCTTATCCTGTTCTCACCATGTTTTTCCAAACAGTTGACCCAACACAGTGGGTTTCATTTATGGTCTCTTAGAGAAGGTAAGTGCCCTCCACTGTACACCCCATTCAGCACATCTGGGGCCAAATGGGGGCCCCCAGGACCTCCATTACACGCAGAGCACACCAAAAAAAGCCCATCTGGAAGAAACACAGCGTTCCCATTGCAATAACCAGACATGAGAAGTGGGCATGCACCACTCAGTGGTTGGTGTCAGAGCAGAGAGGTGTATGTGAAGCTGCACCATCCTTCTGGACCAGAACTCATCTCCCAGAATCAGAGCCACAGCTATACTCCTTGCTTCAAATGGGATGAGAAGGAGGTGAGGGCTGGCACAAGCTCTTTCCTAAACACTCCAAGTTTTGACCTAGGCCAGGGAGGTGTTCTGCCCCCTACACCAACGCCTGGGGAGCTCCTGCCCTATAACCCATCACAGGTGCCCACCACCCTCATCACTCTGACCCTCTCTGCCCTTGCACACCTCAAGGCCATCTGTATGCTTTAGACACAGCCCTGCACTATCACACGTGGTGGGTTCTCACATTTCCAGCCTCTCCAAGGAGCGCCCCTTAACAGGCAGCCCAGGCTTTGTGCAGGCAGCACTGTCACACTATAGGCAGCTACACTCCTCTTCAGGCACTTCCAGCCACCGCAGAGCATCGCACCACCAGCCCCCCCAGCTGCACTTTGTACGGAGATATTTCATCACATTCCTCTTACCAAAGTCCCGCTCTTGCATGAGTGATGCTCAGGAACTTTGTTCCACCAGCAAACATCAGGCGGGTGTACAAAGGTCCTTAGCAAGGGTGCTGCGCATCTGTCCCAAGCTTAAGTAACATTCTCAGCAACACACCCTGGAAACGCAGCCAAAAAAAGCACAAGGGAAATGCCCACCCAGGGACAAGCAGCACTGCAGGAGGAGGTGCAATGCCTGCAGGAGCAAGGCTGGAGCAGGTTGAAGAAGGGGCATCCTCATCCCATGAATTCACAGCTGCTTCATGTCTTGTGGGATGTAATTTTTATAGCACTACCTTTAACATCCTTAGCATTTAATTCCTCTTGGTAAGCCTGGATGTGCTTATCATCTCTTTAAAACCCTCATACCCATTTTTATATTTCCAACTCCTGTGGCTAAAAGCTCTAAAGCTTAATTATATCGAGTGTAAAAAAAAAAAAAAAAAAATCTTTTTAATCAAATCTAAACACAGGGCTTTTAAATTTCATTGATTTATCCCCTTTCCTGGGTTGAGATGCACTGTGAATAACAGCCCACAGGCTATTCCCCTTCCCTCACTATAGCCTCAACATGCAGAGATTTTTCTGCTGCTGACATATTTCAACAATATTCCCCACCAAAAAAAAAGAAAAAAAAAAGTCTACATTACATACATTATATTTGAGGGAAGATCCTAGCTGTCATTAGAGGCTTTCTTATAGTGACAATTCTCTCCCTCCCAGTATTTTGGATTGCTTTCTGTGGTTGGTAGGGCTGTTGAAGGTGTGCAGCCCTCCTATAGCATGCACCATGCAATGTACAAGCATGCTTATTCCCAGAAGCATGGCTAATCCTCTAGCTCCCACCGAGGCTGTCTTCCTGGTGTTACTCCCCTGCAAGCATGAGGGCCTAGCATGACTGCAGAGCACACCAGGATGCTGGCAGGAGCGCAAGCTGCTTCTGTTCACCACAATGACCCCTTGTCCCCGTGCTGTTCCCTCTGTTTGGTGACATCTCAACAAAAGAGGGCTTTGAAGGAAGTAACTCTCCAAATGTTTATGGGAAATATCCTACCCAAGAGTGAGAGAAGGGCAGGATGAAGTTGGGAACTCTCCCTCTAAGGATTTCAGGAGAAGTCTCTAGAAACAGGCAGCCAGGAGAGGAGCATCAGAGGGGACAGGGCTGGAAAAGCATCATTGGCAGCCAGATTCCCCTGCTCCTGAGGACAGTTTCTGGCCCTCCTCCTGGTCCCACATCCCCTGCTGTGCTCAAATCATGTGGAAAGCAGCCAGCATCTGACTGTTCACCATCTTGTATCAGTTCCTCACCTGCCACCCAAGGCTGCCTCTCCTTCCTGCCTAAGGAGGATTTTGCCCTCCAAAGGAACCTGCTCTCCCTTGCAGGGGGCAGAAAGAGGCAAAACACTCCCCGGAGAAAGGCTTTGGTGTGTTTTTCCTCTTTCACCCACCACGATTTGCATTCCACTCTCAGTTCCCCCCCAGGCGTGAGTAAGCCCCAACCAAGTTGCTCTGCCAAAGCCCAGTACCCAGCTGCATCCTCCCACCTCACCTGTTAGCAAACAAGATAAGGAGGAAGAAGACTTTGAACCATGAAGAGCAAGGGTCAAATAGTCCCCATGGCCAGGCAGGAGCAAAGCCCCAAGGGCAGCACAAAACATCCCAGCACAAGGATGCACCTTAGCCAACTGGTCTGGTGCTACTAGCCAAAATCCACATGTGGTCCTGAGCCACAGCAGCTCACCAGAGGTCTTCAGAACAGCTTTTCTCCATGGAAGTGGCTTATGGAGGGAAAGGAGTAACAAAAACATTTTTTAAAGTCATAATAATTTGCCAGCTGCTTATCATTAAACAGTTCATTAATCAGATCTCCCCATTTGCCTCAGGTGAGCACCAGGGGAAACTGGCACCAGGGGGTGGCCGCTGATTGCACCTCAGCATTGTGGGGCTGAGCCAAAGAAAGGACTGCACTGAGGGGACAGCCAGCACAACTGTTTTTTCACCTAAAAATCAACCTTGGCAGTTGAGATCCAACATTTACCCAGCACAGGAAACCCCTGGGAGTGACTGCTCTGAGAGGAGGATGAGCTATCGCTTCCTACTACTGGGAGCATATACTGGTCCTCAGAGCACCAGGGCCTCTCAGAGGCACTAGGGCTGTGCCCCAGCATCACCACTCCTCTGCCTTTGGCTCATACCTCCCACAAATCCAGCCCTTGAGAGGTAAGAGCAAGACATTGCATCAGTGACCCCATTTCTATGCCAAGAGAAAGAGCACCCCCATTCACTGACAGGTTTTCCATCCCCTGGCCTTCACATAACTGATCCTTGAGCCATTCCTAAAAGGGAAGGCACTATGTCATGCTACAGGCCTCGCCCAGCCCTGGCACTTTCCCCACCTCCTGGAATGTCTTCTCTCCCCCTCACCCGTGGCCACCACTGCCTGTAGGATTTCCTCAGGAAGGAGTTCCTTAAGGCTCACACACACAAAACAATCATCAGCTCTAAACTAACAAGAAGTCCTACTGCTTTCTTCCCAAGCCCAACAGCACACACCAAAAGGCACTCTGAGTAGGGACACACACCCTTCCCTCCTCTCCACAAACACACACAGGTTCCCATAACCTATCTCTGCTCAACACAAACACCTGAGGATGCACCTGAGAACCCCATCTCACTCCCCACCCCAGCTCTTTCTTTCCCCTACGCCCCAGGGAGGGATGCTCCAGCAAACCCAGACCCACCTCAACAAGCCAGCTGCATCCAAAGCCTCCCAGGTGATGGGTGAGAAAGAGACACCTCCAAAAGCCTCACCAGTTTGGGAGCATGTCCTCTAAGAGCAGCCTTTCCCCCGTCACTGCCCATGCAGGACTGAGCCCCAGGCAACCCTAAACCAGCACATTGACACCAAGGTGGGACAAGGGTGGGACTGGGACTCCCCCCTTCTCAGAGGGGACAGAGCCCAGTACGCACCAACTGAGGGAGAAGAAGGGATGAAACAGCTGTCACGGAGCCTGGCAGACCCTAAAAACACCAGCTCAGTGCCTGTTCTCCCCCCCACCAAAGCGTCACCATCCCATCCCACTTCTGCCTCTCCATTCTCCTCTGAATCCGGAAAACTCATTGCTGCTGCTACAGTAAATGCCAAGGGCTGCTATTTTTATCCAGCCCACGACCAGGCGTGCTTTATTTTTGGTGTTTGAACTACATGCTTTTTTTGTGGGAGGGGGAGAGGGAGAAGGCAGAAGCGTGGGGGAAAAATGAGAGGAATGTTTCTCCGGGAGCAGAATTTTCCATTGCTTACTTTAAGTCAGGCTAGCATCTGCAAACAGAAATCACAGCCAGAGAGCAGAGTAAGCAGCTGAGGAAGAAAGGTGGGAGAATGTTTGCAGTCACTTCACATCACCTTCCATCCCACCACACCAAGAAATACCCCAATATACAGGCCCTGGGTACCAGATGGATGTTACGAAGGCAGGAGTGAAGCTCCCAGCTGTGTAATTGGGCAAACAGGTAAATAGATCAGCTGAATCTAATGAAATAAGGGGGAAACAAAAGGGTGTTTTTGTTTTCAGTGTCAAATTAGTAATGTTTTCCAAATAAAATTAAGAGTTGAGGGAATCTCAGAGGAAATGGAAGTTATCAAGGGGCCTTTATGGCATGGGAAAGACTTTAATTTCACATGGAAATAAGGAATTTGGGAAGGATGGATGGAAAACAGGGGCTGGAGGGGAGAATTTGATTTCCATATGGTCCTAGGCCTAGGCTCAGACCAACATCCCATGATCTGACGGGAGCTTACCCAGCATGGGCCTACTCAGATCCTGTGCTTGAGGGGCACCAGTAAGCAGAGAGACATGTAATCTGGAGCAGCAGTGATTCATCAGCAGCTGAGTCACGGCTTCCTCTCACCCATTAAAGTTTCTGAAAAACAAAGCACAATCCCTTAGAGCCCAGATACGCTGGATGCCAAACAAAACTAGAAGGTAGCAGGTTCAACCTTCCCCCCAAATGTATGTTTTTTCCACACCGCATGTGAAAGAGCCATGGAAATCCTTGTGGCAGGAGACATCCGCAGGGTCAAGCATCAAATGGTGTTTAGATTCTTTCAAAGCATCTCCTATGGGGTAGAGGATGTCGGGCTAAACATAGCCATGGACTGACTGATTGTATTTGCATATTCTTGCATTAATTCTAAGTTTCTTTAAGTCTATCCGATGCTTCCCGACTCAGTTTAATGGTATCGCTATACTTGATGGCATCAAGACTCTCCTTTATGGGTAGCAGCACCATGAGAGCTTTAAAAGCTGAAGGCAGAATTATCAGTGCCCACGCGCTCCCCCACATCATCACAATGCTCTCACCTGAAGCCAAGTGGGTGCTGAAGCACCTTGCTCAGAGGGGCCCCCAAAAAGCTGGCAAAAGTGCCCAGACCAGCGGCTCCACCCTTGGAAAGGCCAAATGAAATTAGTGACAAGAAAGCACCGAGGCCAGAGGGGCATTTGCCCAGGAAACAAAGCAAACCTCCTAGCCGCCGCTGCAGCAGCACCACTGGGGACAGGCACGGCTATCATCCTCCTCAGTCCTGGGAATGGGCACCCTCAAGCCTAATGCCTCTGGCCACGCTCAGCCTTGGAGACCTCTAATAATAAATATTTCCAGGCAGCCCTACTAGAGTGGTTTCAAAGGTGATGTTATGCTATTGGGTGCTGTAGAGTGGCTGTGCAACCCCTGGGTGACTGCCAGCATCCAGGTAGCTCCTGCATGCCCTAGGAAGGGTGCATGTTGGGAAGATGCAGTTCAGAGAGGGAGAGAGAGCTGGGATGGGTGAGCAAAGACAGGGTGAGCCATGAACATGGTGCAAAGCCCAGGAATCTCCATCCTGTAGCATAAAACTAAGGAAAAATTTCCTGGTGTTAACAAATGGTAAATCTTTAGGTAAAAAGGGTTTGGTACTTCCTGCAGCACACAAACACCTTGCCAAAGGCTACTAGGAGTCACTTGGCACAAGCTGTAGCCTGCAATATGCGTTTCTTGGGGTCTCTCATTGCTCCAGCCCCAGCACTAGGATGAAGGCAGGAAAGCATAGGAGGCAGCTGGGGCTGGCAGGCAGCTTGCCTCCATTCCTCCTCTCTGCCCCCCTTTCCTCATATTCCCAATGCAGCTTTGCTGCTGGTGCTGCCAGGGCACGGCACCAGAAGCACAGGCCTGTTTTCCAGCATCCTTGAAGGGTCAGGCAGCCCTGGCTATGCCAGCTAAACTCGTTAGCATGAAGACCAAAGCTGAAAAGCCAAGCCACTGGCTCTGGAGCATGAAGGAGGGCGAGTGTGGGGGTTTTGCAATTCAAAAAAATTCAAGCCGGACAGAAAAATTCCAGCAAAATATTTTCTAGTTGCAGCTTGCCCAGCTGTCAACACTGTAACCCTGCATGGCGGCTGCTCAGCCCTGGACTGGAAAGTAACCAGGATCTGATGTTTCTTGGGTATCCCTCATAGAGACATAGCAAATAAATAAGACGAAGATAAAGCAACACGTGAAAGCTGGGGGTGGCAATCTGAACTGAACTGAAATCAGTGTTTGAAAAAATCAAAACCCTGCGTGACTTGGACTGCCTTCCTCAGGTTGAAACATCATCCATTATCTCCATGGGTGCATAGCACCCATAACACTGCTGAGTGCTGAGCGTGGGGGAGAGTAGCCCCGGGGCATCCCTTCCGGTGGAGATGCTCAGTCACCTTCTGCTTGGCTTCAGCATCACTGTTCCAGGACAGACTATGGGCATTAGGGTGGCATGGCAGCAATGGGGTGGCAGTCCTGGCACTGCTTTTTGGGAGATGGAGATCTGCCCTGTCCTTAGAAGCCTCCCAAGAACAGGAGTGGCATCACCCCTGTGAACCCCCACTGCTGCCCTCCCCCACCATCAAAACGTGTGGGGAAACCTCTGCTGCACCAAAGCCCAGGCCTCCTTCGCGGCGAGGGAAAACGCTTTATTCTCCTCCTCTTCCCAGCAACTTTTGGGCTATTTCAGGCCCGGTTTGGTGCCTCCCCCCCCCACGCCTCTTTCCTAGACTAAACAACTCCAACTTTGCCAGCGTTTCCTGGGCGCCAGCCGACCCCGCGGCCGCTATGTACTACGGACCCTTCGTCCCCCCGCACACACTCGGGACTCTGTACGCGGGACCGCAACGCTGGGCCGCAGCTGGAGCCCCCGGTGGGGCCGGCCGGGCGGCGGGGCCGGGCCGGGAGCGGGGAGGCGGGACGGGGCGTCCCATTTCCTCCGGGCGGCGGGAGCCTCTGCTGAGGCGGGTGGCAGGACGAGCAGCGGCAAGGGGGTAGGTTGGCTGGGCGGCCGGAGCCTCTGCTGAGGCGGGCGGTAGGACGAGCAGCGGCAAGGGGGTAGGTTGGCTGGGCGGCCGGACTGGGGGCTACCCGGGAGGGGGGCTGCTGGGCGTTATCTTTGGCTTTGGGTTGCCCAAGCCCAGGGCTTTTCTTTAAGGCTGTATCAGCTGCTTCCGTGCCCCCGCGGGCGGGCAGCAGTGCAGGCAGTTGCCTGCCCCGGCAGGGCTGGCGCTGGGAATGGGGTTTGGGCAGGTGCAGGCAGAGCCAGGTGGCTCGAGTGGCACTTGAGAGGTGGCGATGGAAAGCAACCTGTGCTCAGGGGACGTTTGTCAGATGAGGGCCTGCCCAGCACCAGGGGATTCGGGTCGAAACGCCAGAGGTAGGGCTGTGCAACAAACTTTGCTCTTAGCTCTCCTTGGAGAGCCGTGGGGCTGGCCCAGGTGGGTTTGTATCCCCCGAGCCTCTGCAACCGCAGATGCCTGTGATCCACCCCAGGGAGGGCCATGGGTGGGCTGGGTAGAAGCTTTCTGCCAGCCTGGGGAGGCAGCACAGCCTGAACCGTAGCTTAGGGGAGCCCGAGATGGCTCAGAGGAGCTCCCGGTGCTGTCAGGAATGACGGTGGTGCTTTTCTAAAAGCAAAACTGGTCTTTTGGCCAGGAGTTGCACTGATTCCGGGGCCAGTGGCAGCCAGGCACGTGCAGATGGCAGAGCGGGCTCTAGGCAGCAGCTTGCAAAATAGTTTCACTTTAACCCTGTTATCCAACACTCATATCAGTAGTTTTCCAAATTCCTCACTTTAGGGGAATGAAAACATCTACACACAGCTTCTGGCTGGCATGTTTGGTGGTGGTGGGAATAAGATGAAGCTTTAGATGTTTTCATTTGTTGGATGGTGGCTTTTGGTGGTGATGGTTTTTGTAAGGTTTGAGGAAGATCTCTAGAGACTTGCTGTGAGTTCTGGGAGACTGGCAGCAAAACTCTTGTTATTCACTATTTCCAAAATAGTAACATGCAGTCCCAGCTAAGGAAACTGCTCACCCTCAGTGTCAAGTTTCATCCAGCTTTTCTTTAAGTCTGCAGGTGCAAATGGGAAAATAGATGTCACTCGTGTGTGTATGTGTAGCTGTGTCTCTGCTAGTTGTACTGGAGAGCTCGCAGGCTCCAATAGAGAAGTTAGCATCTCCTAGCCTGTCCTGTAGCAATCACTGCCAGTGGAAAATAGATATAAAGCTGATATAAAGCCAGTAACATAAAGTAGTCAAGTTTTATACTGTGGCTCCTGCTTTGCACTATAGCATCAACTGGATGAAGTGAGGTCTCACCAGAAGTGAGGGTGGCAGCAGGTCAGATGCTTTTGAGTCACCTCCCCAACTCCTGAGTTGCAGCTGGACACCAAGCATGGGGGAGTTAAATAACTTAGAAATATCAGGGCCAAACCCCAGAAGTCATGAGCTGTAGGCTGATCCATCTCCAGAGCTGCCCCTGCTTTCAATATGGATGCAGGGAGATGCTCCCTAGAGCAACTCTGCTCCTACCTGAGCCAGGCTGCATGTCAGCTCAAAGGAGCAGGTTGAGCTTTGTTAGGCTGGAGGGAATTTCACACAGACATAAGAGCCCGCTGAGTGTAAGCCTAAAGGACTTGCAAAATCAGGTCCTAAAACATTTCCAGCTCTCTCCCCTCTGCCACAGTGACCCCGGTGTAGCAGTTTCCAGCCCTTTGCCCCCTGTTTCAAGCAAACTGCAACTTTTCCACGAACTCTACCTTCATCATCAGCCACTGTGGTTGCTCTGCAGGATGTGAGCAAGCCAGCATTGCCAAGGCAACCCCTCTGTTTTGTTTTCCCCATGCTCAGGCTGTCAGCCTTTACCCCTCCAGCTCAGCCAGGCAGGCCAGGCACACCAATGGTTTGTGGTGCCATCCCAAGCGGGCCCTCAAAAGAAGCTTGTTTTCCAGCCACAGCTGCCCGTAACTGGAGGAGTGGCAGATGCTCCCCACCCTTGAAAACCGGCTCTTTCGGAGCCAGCATGGATTAAAGAACCTCATGTTGGATGCCCAAGTTCAATTAGAACTTACACAAGCTGCGCAAACCCCAGCCATGCAGAGCTACCATCAGACCGAGCCATCAACCCCTGGCTGTAGGATATCCCAAGCAAGTTACCATGTCAGCTTCACCCTGAGTTGCTGCCAGTACCAGCTACCGAAAACCAAAGAGCAAATTTAGTAGGGCACTTAGCAGCCCTACCTGGGATGCTGCCCTAACTCCCAGTGCCTCCCTGGCCCTGTTTCTTGGTCCCATATCTTGATCCAAAAAAACCAGCTGACCTCCTAGACAGAGCTCCATGTGCATTTGGCACACAGTTCACACCCATCGTGGGCCACAGCATGGGTGCAGCTCTATCCCTTTGTCCCCTCTCTAAGGGAAGGTGTTGCTGTCACACCAAATTGAGCAGCAGCACAGATTCTCTCCTAAACGCAGCCCTCACTGTTCATGCGGACTTTCAGCTAGTGATGGGTGGCCTTGGGTAACCCCTCTTCCCTTGGGGTTGCTGGATCAAAAGGCACCAGTTTTTCTACTTCCCCTCCTCCATCCCCCCTTTTTTTTTTTTATATTAAACTGAAGAACCCCTTTATTGAATACACAGACATCCCTTCATCTACAAAACAAAAGGCAATGCACACACTGAAAAAGCATTTGAAAACCAGCTGCATAGCCATGATGAAAGGTGGCCCTGGGACTTCAGTGCTGCTTGCTCAGGGTGGTGGCAGGTACCTCTGCTTTCCCTTGAAATAGATGCTCAGCCACATCCTGCTTCAGGCTTGCCCACAACAGCCACAAGTCCCTGGCTGAGCACTTCAGGAGCAAGCAGCAATGGCCTCTGCATTACATTCAGCTCCGGTTTAAAGTGGAGACATTTCAAAAGGGCTCTGCTTTTTTTTTTTTTTTTTTTTTCCTTCTCTGCAAACAATTAATTACAAGTTTAAAAGGAAGTTCCAGCCTCCTTCCCTGCCCAGAAGTTTAGAGGCAATAAATATAAAGCAGCTCAGTGCAGGAATAAAATTGTACATCCTGTTTTGTCTGAAATTAAGGTGGTTGTTGTCTCAGGCTTGGGGTTTTTTACTTCTTTTTTGGAGTGAAGTGTACCATATGCATCCAGTATTCTTGCCTGGATAATGAGCTGTCAGGATATTTATGGATAAATGGCAAACCTGCATCACATAGATGATTCAGGCAGAGAAAAAGGAGCTCTGTTTATTTGTGTTGCAGTTTAACCTTTACTTACAGCTACCCAAAAAAAAAAGGCCTTGGTGAGGATGAAGGTTGGGACAGGGAGCAGTTTTAAGAAGCTGCTTTCACTTCTTCCTCCACTTGCCCTTTGCTAGTAATGCCTATGGGCAGCAAATAGCTGAGACCAGCAACCAGAGAGCCCTTGCTTATCTCCCCTGTAATGCTCACTGACAGCTCGAGGCAGGGGATAGGAAGAGGATGAATGGGATTTTAGTCAGCAAGCCTTCAGTGGTAGCCCCTGACTTCTCAGATGGGGACAGTGGCAGCATCTTCTGCCAGGTAGGGAAATGAGGCAATGCAGGGAGAGGTTGGTTTCCTGAGGCTGGAAAACTGCGCAACAGCAGTGGTGGGGTGGAAAAGGCTCTTCTGTCTCTTGCAGCACCATCCCTATCTCCAGGCTGCAGGCCTGGCCGCCCCACTATCCTGCTTGTCTATCTCCAAAAAAAACCCCCACTATATAAGTATGTATATCTATGTATGTATATATATTTAACTCCCTTTCTAGCAAGCAGAGACTGGAAGATGCAGTAGGCTGGACAAAAATCCAGCCATAAAATGTTGGCTAAATGAAGACATAGCCAAAGCCCAAACCACCTCCCAGAGCACTATCTTTCATTTAGTAAATCTCAAACGAGAGTTTTTCAGAAAGGCTTCCACAGAAATTAATACACCCATTTCATCACATTTCCCATGTGCGTGTTCAAAAGAGAAACCACCAGCTAATTAGCACCAGTTCAGCTACGCTTTCGTGCAGTTCAAAACAATAAATACACAGCAGTCAGGCTGTTTCTGTGGGGGCTAGAGAGTTTAAACCCCTTCTTTTTAACAGGATCTGAGCGCTTGTGAAGTCCACTTCCCATTCCTCCTGAGAGGTGCTTTGGCTCTGTAAGTGCTGCCAGAGGGAGAGCTAAGGAATTGGTGGTCATGGGGGACAAGTGGTGCAAGACTTCCAGGACACCTTTGGAGTACAGGCTGTACCCCTTAGATTTTTATTACATGGAAGTGGTGGCTTTTCTTATACAATGCCTCAGTTTCCCCTCCTGTGCACATGGGGGTTTCATCATTCTTTCAAGAGACTGTGGGGCTTGAATCCTGAAGGCTAGCAGACACTGCTGTGCTGAGCAAGAGTGAATAATGTTAGAGCCTGATACTGCCCCTGCCATATCTTCATCGGTACAGCACATAGTTTAGTGACCCCCATGTTGAACCAGAACTGCAGACTCATGGCACAAAGCCCCCTGCCCTACTCCAAACCCCTGGGAGCTTTGCTTCACCCCTGGAGAGGAAGAAAGCCATGAGCAGAGGCAGCAGCTCCCTGCCCCTGGAGGAGGGCTTTGCTGGGAGCCCTGCCACTCAGCAGCACCTCTCCCTCCCTGAGGGAAAAGGAAAAACCTTACGTCAGGCTGCAGAAATGCTCCTTGGCCCTACCCAAACCCTTGGAGCAATTCCCAGGTGAGGCACTGCAGAGGCAGCTCCTCCATCCCAAGCCAACCCTCGTGAACTCCCAGCATTGCAGTTGGTGCAAGGCTGCCGACCAGGGTCCACCCACCTGACCACCACCTGGAGTCCCACTGACCATAGTCCCCATCAAAAACCCAGGCAGTTTAACTGCAGCCTGCATCCAAACCTGCTGGCAGTGTCCTGGGTGCCAGGACCAGCCCTCAGCATGATGCCTCTGTGCTGCCTGGGCACAGAGCAGTGCCCTGCCCACATCAGCTCAGCTGCCTATCCCAGACCGTAGGCAATGAGAAATGGTCTCTCCAAACCAGACACCCCATCCCAAGGTGGATCAAGGGTAAGCAGAGACTCATGACGGTTTGAGTCACAGCTCCAACAGCAGCAGTACCACTCTGCAGCGTTCCTTTGTCTGGACCAGGCATGTCCCTTCCTAGACAGGAAAGCTCATCCTGCAGACAGTATTTCATTTGCTAAGAAATAAGCCCCACAAAAGGCTAAGAGCTCCATGCTTTGGCTGCCAAGCAAGGGTTGAGATGTATGTTGGGGGGGGGGGGTGCAGGGCAGGATTTGTGCTTGGCCAGCTACTAAGGCAAGTAGGGATCTCCAAAGCCCTCCTCACCCATCTCCACCACAGAGAATGAATCCCTGGAGAGGTTGGGAGGCAGTGTTTCTTACATGGGAACATGCAAACAGATGTGCCCAGCAGCATGGCCCAGCCCTTGTAATCCCAGACCCCTCTGAGGCAGCAGATCTCTTACCCTGCTGAGGCTTTGACTGTCCTCCCAGCTTCATGGAGAGAATTGCTGAGGGAGCAGGCACCCCATCCATGTGATTTCCTATCTCTGCAGGCACTATCCAAGGGAGCTTGTGGAGCCCACTAGCTGGTTACAGGAGCTGAACATATCTCAAGGGACCTTCAACCAGAGGGAGCAGCACAGGCAGACTGCCCAGGAGCCAACATGGAGCAGAAGATCAGCTCCTTCTTTAATTCCATCTTGGAGCTCATCCGTACCAAGCATGAGGAAGGGATCTTCAACACTGTCTGCCTGGCTGTGCTGTTGGGTCTGCCATTTGTTGTCCTCATTGCATTCATTTTCATCTGCTGCCACTACTGCTTCTGTAGCCGGCAAAGAAAAAGCAGGAAGGGTGGCCCCAGCAGCAATGGGCAGCTGCATGCTGAGAGGAACAAGAAGAAAAAGAAAAAGAAGAGGGATGAAGAGGACCTATGGATCTCAGCTCAGCCCAAGCTGCTCTTGCTGGACAAGAGACCTTCCTTGCCCATCTAGTGGACGGGATGGTGTAGAGGCCCTCTCCTCTGAGATGCCACCAGTCCTTTCAGCTCTGCACTGCAAGGAGCGAGGAGATGCCAAAGCTGCTGCCACTTTATGTTGACTTTCAAAAGAGGCTGAACTCAGCAGCCAGCCAGCATGCTGAAGAGCCAGCAGAGAGCAAGGCAGTCAGGCACAGGTATATGCAAGCCCCTTCTCCCCCACCATGACAGTGTGCCTGAGAGCAGAACCCCCTGCAAACAACAGGCATGCATATAAACACGTGCTCTGCTGAGCACCTAAGGGTGACCTGCCACCAGACTGTATGTACCTCCCACCATAAGTACGGCACACATGCACTGGGCTGGCATGCAGTGAGCTAGGTGTGAGGCGCTCTCTCTGCACTTGTATGCAAGCACATGCACTGTGGCACTGACAAGGGTGCATAGAACCACATGCACAAAAAGACCAAGCTGCCTGCACGCTCCCCCTGCACAAATACAGACAGCCACATGTGAAGCAAGCACAGGCACAGCGCGTTTGCTTCTGCTGCCACAGAGATAGCACAACTTGACTGTCTAGGCTTCATCCAAATCCAGCTTACACTGGAGATGCAAAGAAAGCCCAGTGCAGAGTTACTCCACAGCCCAAAGATGTGCCATCTCCCTGGCCACCAAACCAAAGGCAGCTGTGAGCATCTGAAGGCAGATGCCCTCAGCCCAGCCTTAGAGACCTCAAGACACCATCTTAATGCAGCAAAGCAGAAGGACGCATTGCCACCTAAGCTAGAGGCAGGAAGGAGAGAGGAGGCTTCAAGACTGACCTTTTCGCACCAGCACTTAAAAACAAAACTAAAAAAATCTTCCTTGAAAGACTGTTTTATACAGACTTGCCTTTAAAGAGCCCACCGTGCTACTGCAAGAGTAGAAACACAAGCTGAGGCTGTGTAAAGACTTAGCTATGGGCATTAGCATTATTTATTGAATGACTACTAAAGAAGAGCAGGACCAAAGGCCCCTATGTTACGGGGCTAGGCACACCAAAGTGGTATTGAAGCAGCAGACAGGCTTTCCTGACACACTTGGCTGTCCCCTCTCTCTGCAGCCTTTGTGCCACACATTACACACGCAGAGGGCTTCGGTACAGCTGTCAAGCCAGTCGGCTCTGGGATTTGCTGTAGAAGTAGAGAAAAGTTCATGCCCACGGTCATTCCTTATCCAGAGATTTATCGTACAGCTGGACCCTGCACCCCTTTCCACCTTTCTCTCTCCTCGGACACATGATGGCTTGGCCGGGCATAACAGCTAACAATCACACGCAGCTCTCACCCCTACTCTAGTTTTCACCCTCTGCTTCTCCTAAGCCTGAGTGCCCAGCCTACTGCTGAGGAGTTGGGGGTCTCCTCTGCTCCCTGATCCACCAGGCTTTGTCTCCCTGAACTTGCTTTACCAGCAAGAGATGTGTGCATGTGATGAGAAGCCCTATCACATCTGGTTTTTTGCCCTGCATCTGTACACTGGATATTTTTCTCCTATTTTCTTCCAGCTCTTAAGCTGCTGGAGAACACCAGAGCTGACACCCAGAATCAGACATCTAGGGGCCAAGCAGACAAACCAAAGTAGGCAAGCCTGGATGGAGCTGCCAGACTTCCAGCCCAGGCAAGGGCAGTGCCACCTTCCCCCAGCTCCCAGGGCCCACCCTGTCAGGGAGCAGAGCCACCAGTTAGAAGCATCTGCTTGTGCCACCCAGTCCCAGCGCAGCCTATTTTGTCTGATGTGGACAGGGTGGTGATGCTAACAACACGTCATGGGGTTTGGCTGTGTGTTGCTGTGCTGGGAACAGCTGGGAGGCCAGGCTTCTCCTTGCATAGCTGTTGAAATTGACCCCATATGTGCCTTCTTTTGTAGCTTGCTATGTTACCATCAAAATAAGTGTCTTCCTTCTCCTCCAAAACAGGAAGTAGCATATAATGCTATAAAAAAATAGGATTTGCCACACCTAAGCCTAGAGAGAAACAGGCAGGAGTAGCTCTGGTCTCTGTCTCAAAACCCCAGTCCAGTCAGGACCCTGGGGAACCAGCACTGCACTTGTATTATTCCTTCCCTCCTTTTTCCCATTCAGGTACTTTTCCCAGCCCTCCTGCCTCCATGCTCACCGGGTGGCCAAAGCAGCCTCCTCCCAGGGGCAGGAAAGCTGCTCATGCAGGTGCTCCTGTTGCAATCCAGAGACACCAGCAGCCCCCGAGCAAAGGGAAACACCATGGGAGGCCAGAAGCATACACAAACAAGCAGGGGCATGAAGGTAGCAAGTGCTGGCAGAGCATTGCCTACCTGGTGTAGAGCTGCTGGGGTTTGCACAGCTCCCTGCCAGAAGGTCCTTCTCTGGAAGTGACAGTGTGCAATGTTTCAGGTGAGGGCAGCCAGTTTCTATGAGAACCAGAGAACTGTCAAGGAAAATGTCTGATCACATGCACAACATACCTGATCCAGGTTTTGGGGAGTTCAGAGCCAGGCCTAAATGTCAAGATCTCTCTAAAATCATCATTCAGACTGAGCAGGAAGGGACCAGGATACAACCCTGCCCACTGGACCAGTGGATGGTCCCAGCCTCTGCACCCCTTAAAGCATGGGGGCTGACTTGCTTGGGGGGCTGCTGTTTTAGCCAAACTATGCACTGAATCAGCTGCCCCTTGAGGCAAAAGTGAAAGAGCAACAACAGCCTGAGGTGTACTGCAACCCATCACCCAGGCAGCAGCAACCCCACAGCCCAACTAACACAGCAGCAGGAGATGCATGGTACAGAAACTCCACTGCGTGGGTCCCCACTCTCCAGCCACCTCCACACTGTCCCCCATAACTGCATTTCAGTATCAACCTTCTATTTTCCTAAACAGTCCATACGACAGAAGGGAAAACAAAACAAACAATTTTTTTCTGCAGTTGTTTTTTTAAACCAAAAATAAACGACTCTCAAACTGCAAACAAATGCCTTGTCTCTAGCTCTCAGTTGTGTTTGTTTTCCTCGGGAAATCATCTTTGTACAGTATCCTGGCCCTAGATGAGACACTGGGAGGGCTCAGCGGGCAGCTGTACAGTCTCTGCCTGCAGCCAGCTGTGCAGCTCAGAGATGTTTTCTTAAAGAAACAGCTTAATCAAGGTTAATGGTCTTGCCTTGTTAGTGAACACGGCCAAGCTGCTCTACCCAAGGGCAAAAGGGAGCGGGAAGTATTTGTGCACTGCAGGTGGGCTACAGAGAGGTTTTTTTCCTTGGAGAGGGTAAGCAGCATAAACCCCAGTCAGTTTTGATCAAATAAGTATTTCATAGCATCACAGTCATCTGCATTGGGCAAGTCACAGGACCAGGCACACACCTCTGCTAGGTAGAGCCTTTCCTTCTCATGCTTCTCAGCTGGATGATTTACCAAGATGTACGTTGCCCACAGAGCTGAGGCCCTGGAAGGGACTGGTAGTTTATGTGCAGGACTGCAGCAACAAGCAGCTAGAAATGTTGGAGACACACTTTGTGGGGAGGGAGAAATGATCAGTGCACACCTTGCTTCTCTCAGGATGGCAGCCTTGCACACCATATTCAGGGCCAGGTGCTCTTGGGTAGCGTGGTCTGCAGAGCGAAGGGGAGGTTCCTGGGTTAGAAACAGGCAGGGGTGAAGTTGAGCATCTTGGAGCAGTCCAGAGATTAATGGGATGCAAAAATTGCCCACACAATCCCATCAAACCCCACTTAGATGGGAGAATTGAATCTTCACTGACCATTACTCTGTTTATTCAGTCAACAAGGCACTGTGCCTTGAGCAGCAAACAGAAGCAACACTGCTGCTTTCCAAGCAACTGATCAGTGAAATAAGACACATCTCTCCAAATCATACCATTCAGAGTGCAGAATCTTTGGGAGGAGGCATGCCTTCTCCCTCCTCCTGGATAAATGCAGGGACTGTGGGGAGGTGGGTGAAGAATTTGCCACCTCTCTCCCCATAGCAGCACTGACTGTACTGCACCCCAGATGTTTCACAATGGATGTATCCTGGCTGGTGGGACCCAGCAACAGAAGAGTCCCCATCAACACTGATGCCAAGAAAGAAAGGATCCTTCTGGTATTCAAATTCTGCCCCTAGGCTTGTTGCAAACCGGTGTATAAATTTTAAGTGATCTTAGGGCAAGGCAAAGGTTTCAGTAACCTGACCATCCTAAGGCATCACTGTTACAGGATTGGGTATCGCAGCAAAACAAGGGTAAAAGAGAATGTGAATATTTTTTATGGGACTATCCCAACCAGGCTGAGCCTTGAAACCAGAACAGCCAGTTCCTTAAGACAAACAAACTGCATTACCTGAGCAGTCCCAGCTTCCGAAGCTGTAGGACAGGCTCTGGTTAACCCCAAAAAGGTCTTTCTACAGAGAACAGCTGGTTACACAAAAGTTTCTCCTGCAGTAGCATGAAGAAATTATGCCATCCTGTGGCTGTTCGAAATACTGACTTCCCACAGTGGTCTTCCAGCAACCGCGAGCTTGACTGCCCTGCCTGGTGCAGGAGGGACCCACAATTAGGATGGACAAGTAAACCCTTCTCAGAAACTGCAAATAAGGTGTCTCATTTACTTAATCACTGAAATACAAAGCTGGTGCCACTTAAGAGAATATTCCCTGCTCCTAGCTAAGATTCAGCTTCAGACAGGGATTGTGTTTTGCCATAGCAGAAGAAATTGCTGCTGGGAACAGTCATGCCTGCTGTTTTTCAGAGCATACGCTTTTCGAGTGGCTGTGTGTAAGGCTGGTCCTCCAGCCCGCCTTGGTCAGCTTTCTGATGTCTACACTGTGCCCATTAACTGAACAACAGAGCGAAACTTGTCCTCGCCTCCAGACAAGCAGGCAACGGGGAGAAATCTTTTCATCACAGTAAAGAGCCCTTATCATTTTCCTGTGTCCTTCTCTCATGCTCTTAGCACAGAGCCTGCAAAACACTTCAAGTACACTTTTCCTTTCCTCTCTTCCATTAGTCTTCTCCTTCCCCCAGCCCAGGGCTTGGATAGCCTAACACAGCTCAAATGGGTCTCTGCTTGTCCACCCACACCAGACTCACAGCCCTCAAAAGTACGATGAAGAATTTAGCACTCACCTTTGAGAGACAGCTCTCTAGCTAGCTCTGCTCAGCCATGTCCTAGCAACCACAGATCAGTTAACTGCTTGGCAGTATTAAGTCACAAAGTGATCACTCAGTCCCCATCCCGGGTTTGGAACAGAACTCCAAAGAATTGTCACAGCTCCAGTCTGGGTCTGAGTGTTGCTCTGTCTCCATAACGGAGGCTTAGTTTAAATGGGCAGAAAAATAATTCTGCCACCCAACACAAATACAGAAATATTTTAAGAGCTGCTTTATTTGCAGTTTTATTAATTCCCAAAAGTCCAGAAAGGATTCTTTAAAATGTATTACTCAGCTTAGCACAAGGATAGAAAAAGCCATTAAGACATTAGACGATCATGTTCCAATCTACTTAGATAAGGAAGCCGTTGAGCAAGCATCATTTTCTGAGCTCATACTTCTTCCTTGGCTGCAGCTGGTGGTCCAAAATTTTAATATCTGCTCACAGAAAGAAAATAAAACTCACCTTTTATGGCTGTGAGATAAAAAAGGAGCCAAATGTGAAGCCATGCACTGGGGCCCAAGGGAGAACATGCAGGACTGGTTTAACTCAAGAGTTAAACCAGATAAGGGCTCGATGCAGAGGCAGATGACAGGCATTATCATTTCAGCATCACTAGCTACCATGCTGCTAATGAAAAATAAGAAGACAGCAGATAGGACAGTGACACAGAGAATTTTCTTCATGGCCTGCAAGAGGCCTCTTAGGAAAGCAGTATGCAGAGGCAGATTTGGAATGGCGAGCAGAGCTTGGAGAAGTATAGCTCTTACACTCACTCTGTTCTGGGCCTTATCCAGGAGTGTAAGCATTAATTTACTGCATGTCTCCCTAGGCTTTTCCTTGGGCTGGAGGACAAGAAATGACAAGCAAAATAGAGAGCAGGATTTTAACCTGAAGAGGTGTGATACTGGGGGTTGAGAAACTCAGATTACAGATCTCACTAGGGTTAATGAGCTTTGCCAGCAGAGTGACATTTCCCAAAACCCAGCTCTGACTGCAAGAAGAGTAGAAAATGTACTCCGGATGATGAGAGGAAAGGAAAAGAAGACCACAGAGTAACACAGAGAGAAAGGATAGCCTCAGGAAAGTTCTCTCTGGTGTAAATTAAGGGGGTATTATTTTTTTGTGGGTTCAAATTGAATTTTTTGACACCTGAAGTGAATAGCACCAGAAAAGGACAGAATTAAGAGAACCCAGCAGCCTTGGGTTTTGAAAAAAAACCAGCATGCATTAAAGCTTGTCTTATGTAAAGTTCACAGAAGTTGCATATGTTGGATCAAGTTGGTCCTTGCCATGTATGTTTAGCCAAACAGGGGAGCTACAAGTCCCCTCCCAGTCTCTGACTGATCAGCCATCAGGAGCTCCAAAGGCTGGAAGCAGGCTAGGCTGCAGAACCAGAGGTCTCTGGGTGCATGTTAGTCAGCAATTGTCTCCAATATATTGGAATCTAACATTTTGTTAAGAAATACTGAATCATTATCTTTAGGTACTGTCCTGCACCGAGTTCAGTTTAAGCCCTGATCTTCTCCCTCTTCCCTAATAGAAACCTCTTCTTCCTTCCCAGGATTGGCTCATTACTGGAAGACTGAGGACGGATCTTCATCTCGGTGAAAGGAATGGAGAATTCATGGCCTTTCCATGGCTCCCAATTCACACCCTGGGAAAAGACCAAGAAATTTTTTACTAAAGCACTTAGACCATGAATTCAGAGTGTAACACTGCCCCCTTATCTAAGTAAGTTTGCTTACGGATCATTTTCCTTTCAAATGAAATGAGGTAAGATAGCCTGGGCAATCTCTCCTGCTCCAAGGGGAGACATCACCCCCATATGTTTTCTCAAGGCTAAGGAGAAGACCTAACAGAGCTCTGCCACTCACCTCACTGTGTTTGCTCTCCCCATATTTTCCATTGAGGTTGGCCAAGTGGCAGTTCTTGTACCACCATGCACCATGGTGTGTCAGAGCACAGTTGCTGAGAGCCACATCATTGTCTCTGTCCCATGTTGTGAACTTCCAGCCATTGTGGTAGGTCATTGCATCCCCTAAGCGAAGAGATGAATGACATGATTAGAAGTAAGATAATACAGTTGCTCAGCCTGATGGCTTTGTCACCCTTCAGGCAGAACACAGCAGGCATGTAAGGGAAAAAGCAATAGCACATGATAGATCTGGACAAAAATTTCTCAAGGGCTGCTATTAGAGGGCATGTCCAAGGGCAGGATCCTCCCAGCTGAAGATCTAAACCTTGTGGCAAGAGGATAGGTCTTAAAAGTTAAGTAGAAGACTATGGACACAATAGCAATAGTAAGGATTTACAAGTGGCAGAAGCCAGCACCAGGATAACTACTGCTGTTGAGCAAATTTCCATGCTGAACAAAAGCCACTCTTTGGACTTCTCAGCTGGGGAGCCCCAAAAGTTGCTCCACCATCAGCACATATTGTTACCCCATGGAAACACTTCCCAGTCTGCCTTTTCAGCTGGTGTTTCACCAGATTACAGAGCCTTCTCTTCCCCATGGAAAAGCAGGTCTTTTTCCCATCTTCATCAGGAGACAGGCTTGTGGGCATACTCTCCTCAGTCTCTCTAGGAAGTACAGACTTCTCTCCTCAAAGCAAACCACATCTGATCTAACCTGACCTAATGAGCTACCATGCTACTGGCAAAACAAATACACAGGTCCCAGCATTTGCTTCCCTGTGTTAGGCAGAGACAGCACAAGTACAAGACACTCCTCACCAGCATTGCCTCTGTAATTTCCCACTGACAGCCTGTATCTGTCCCTGCTTGAGGCAACCTGGAAGAAGTCATAGACAGCGTAGACAGATTCGCTGGCTGTCTGCAAGTCCACACGGAGCTCGTAGCGAATGGGACTGCTGCTTGTGAGATTGTGCAGCTTGTCAAGACCTAGGAGAAAAAGTAATTACTGTTAAAATGGAAAAGCCCGTTCACCTTTGCAATCCTAGACTCTCACCCTGTGGCCGTTTTGGTTAAATCAGATATTTCCTGCCTCCTTCCTTCCCTGCATGATGCTGTCATGATGTTTTGCCAAGTTTAAGCTGTCTTATCTCATTTTCTGGCAACAGACAGCAGTATCAAAAAAACCTGAACAGCCTAAACCAGCAGAAGACTGGCTGTAGCACAGCATTATTTTTCCCAGAACATTTAGACTCTTGCTCCAAAGACCTTGACCTATTTAGTGCTGGATTCTCTGATACAGAGTTCACTAACAAAACAAGACAGACAAAAAATGACTGAGTACACCAAGTTTTGTGTAGTATCTTGCTATTTGCATATTCATGAATGCGATTTCTTTATTACCCCTCTCATAGGGGCACACAAGCTTGAAATAAACCTTTGCGGAGTTTGGCTTGCTCAGAGACTGTTCCAAAGCCCAAAGATGTCAGCTGAAATACACAATGGCCCTTTAGAGATTCCTCAGTGCTTCATTGGAATTTCTAAGGAAGACACAAAAGCTGGCAGTTCAAAACTGCAGCCTCGGGGGGTGAATATTTCAGCATTTAGGTGCTTCTACAAAGCTAATCTTCAGTTCTTCACTGGTCACACCCGTTTACTGTACCAAGCCAAAATTCTCCTGTGGGATCTCCAAATCCTTCCACATAATTTTTCCACCGTTGGTAGAAATCCACCTCGCCAGTGCTCCGCCTCTGAAACACCTGCAAAGCAAGGATTGCTAAGTGACAGTTCACGACAGGCTGAGGAGAGACGAGGAGGAGGGATATGAGAAATGCTCACCCTGATTCAAACACAATTGAAAAGGTGAAACATTCAAGAGCAAACAATTGTAGCTGATGGTACACTGCACCTGAGCAGGGTATACACAAGAATTCATTTCCATTTTCTGAGTGCATGTAAGCACTAGAGTGAATAGTAAGTTGTGCAGATTATACGGTTTGCTTTCCACAAATGCCTATGGACATCACAATCTGAGCATGATCTAAGAGACAAGATCTATGAGACATTTGGGTTTCTAAACTTTAGCAAAATCAGAGGGATTTGGGCAGTAACACACAACTTCTTTCAGTGAAGAAAATCACTTATCCCTGAAAATGAAAGGTAAAAAGGGGAATAAAGATATTTTTATTTGGTTAATTTAGGGAGACAACTATCTGAGAACCCCAGATTCACTGCATGTTCATACACATTCCCCACTTCAAAGTATCTGTGTTTCTGCCTCCAGGTTCCTTTGAGGCACTCAACAGCTTCTGTGCGGTCAGGGTTCAAGTGCATTCTCACAACACTAGTATTTAAAATACTAACAGAGTTCAGCTGAAGGGTGTTAATTGTCCATACATATAACATTATATTGTAGTCAAAATGAAATAATGTATCTTAGTTAACTCATTGTGAAAGGCAGTTAGGCTAAGCTGCACTACCTCATCTTACCACTGGGCTGAATCACTCTCATAAGACAACCCATGACCTCTCACTTGCATAAGGTAACACATTAAGCTATCATTACTCAGCCATTACCCTCAATCAACAATAATACAAACCTGTGTGGCATTCACAACGGACAATGAAAAATGCTATTGCTCATTCAGTCTCTCATAGCATTCCTACTGACAGCCTGAGGGGATACATCAGCATCCACCACCCTTCCTGAAACATGCCACTTAAAGGCAGGAGCTGAAACACAGTACTGCAGTAGGGCCGCAGCAAACACCAGTACCAGATCACAGGGATAAAAAACAAAGAGAAGCAGAGAAGCAGAGAAGCACTCACTATCCACCCGCCTCCATCAGTGGTCATGTCACAGTACACCTGCATTGGCCTGCTGCCGTCCCCGTTCAGATAAATGGTGTACATGCCACTGGATGTATTTCCATTCTGCTGCATCTGGCTGCAGTCTGCGGGATACGGGTAGAGGAAGCTAACTGAAAAAACAGAAAGAGAAAAATTCACATCAGCAAAGCAGGCTATAGAGCTGCAGGAGGCATTTCACACCCTGAGGAATCTCCTAAGAACAGCATAAAAACAAGTAAAGAAATCAGCAGCCCTCACTGTACACAGCTGCATCTTGCTGCTGGCAGCCTTCCCTACTTCCTAGGAACTGGTTCATGGATGGGGTCCCCAGAGGCTGCGAGAGATGCAGTCTTGGGTTTCAGTGAGATCAGGAAGAGGGAGCCCTTGTTTGTGAGGGTGGGAGTACCAATATACAGGGACTGTAATGTTTCTGTGTTTCACAATTTGTCCACAACTGACAATCCCAGTGAGCACTGCCACAGTACAAGAGGCTTCCACAGCAAGCTGGCATGAGATTTTGTTTGATTTGTTGCCATTTGAGTGTGCATTTCCTGACCTCTGAAAACAACCTGAGCAGCTACACAGTGCCGTGGGAGTACTTAAATAGCTGTGCCCTACCATTACTAGGATGGTGCAGAAAAATCTCTACATGTATCGTAACATCTCCTGCCTACTGGCAGCTCACCAGCAGGCTTTGTCCCATGCTTGGCTAGCAAGGTTTGCAAGCAGCACTGACCACAATGAGTAACCTCTACTCACACTGCCCCATTGTGTTTTGCAAGGCTCCAAATGGTGTGGCTTAGAATGGATGCCCAGTCAGCAGATACGTCACTGACTTGCTTCATGGTTTTCTTATGATCATAGTTTCCAGTGCATCTGTAGAACATGAACTCCACCTCTGACATTTATTATACAAGGTCATTATTATATATATTATTTATATTACATATAAAACACAACAGCTGTAGAGCACAGGGAAAAGCGCAACCCCAGAGGCCAATTCCTACCTGTTGAGAAGGTACTGTCCATCTTTCTGCTCTGGCGAGCTCCCTTATAGGCCATCACAAAGATGGTATATCTTACTCCTTGTTCCAGTCCCTCCAGCACAAACTGTTGCTCACTAGGACTGAGCTGTATTTCCTGCCAAATAAAACAGATCAAAGGTCAACCCAATTCTCAATGGCATTTAGCTTTTCTGGACCACAGTGCCTCATTCTCCATATGCATTTACAGGTTTCTCTTGTAGAGTTCAGCCAGGCACATCCATTGTATTTCCTTGAAACATGGAGACCATCTCCTCAGAAGGAAGACTTGGGGCAAAGTCTCAAGGAACACCATTAGAACTCTGAGGACACCCTATCCCTGGTGAGGGCTGCCTCTCCAGGTAATAAAGAGTTTAGAAAACAGAAGTAAAAATGTTCTTTTCACCTAGAGATCTGTTGGGAGGAGATGATACTGTCTTGAGTAGAAGCTGTGGAGGGACTTTGTGACATGTCCTTCCTCAAGCTCTTCCTCCCTCGCCACGGATAGCATAGATTCCCCTCCAAAATTGTTTTCCTGTAGTCCCTACAGCCATGAGACCCAACTGGCAGAGCCCATAATCATAGGGGTGATTTCAGTGAGGTCTGCAGGACTGAGGAATTTGCTGTACCTTGCTTGTGCCATCTTGACCCTGGTAGGTCAGAACATAGCCATCAATCTGTGCTTCAGGAGGAGTCCAGGTAACCACACCAGCAGAATGAGTCACATCTGATACATGGAGGTTCTTGGGAGGATCAATCTCTATTGAAAAAGAAAATTCAAGTCTCATCATATAAACAAAAGACACCAACTGCAGTGCAGCACTTGAGCTGAGCTTTCAGAACCAGTTAACTGGGAAGTACAGAAACTACCCAGTGACCTGCATACCTAGGCAAGCAGCAGAAGCCAAATGTGGCAAGGTCTGCTACAGATCAGGTTTGGGATGTTTTGTGAGCCCTGCAGTTGGCTCAACTGTTCAGGGCCCAGAAGCTTAACACAGCTGCCTTAGAAGTCCCCATCAGACTCGTATCCAAGAAGCATTCACAGACAGGTCAGTCTTGGGCTCTATGCTCCAGTCCTGGAGCATAGCCCTAGTGTGGCTGGCTGAGTGGCCCTACACCTTGTTTCCCTACTGCAGATGAAGAATGACTTCATAAGCTTCATTGTCATGCTTTAGCCTCCTTTAGTAAACACAGGAATACAAAGAAATTCACAGGTTTACAGTTCACAGTCTGTGCTGTATATGGGACACCAGCTTAGCCAGATTTTCCCTGTGCAGCCAGACTGTTCAAATTCAGCATGAGGAAGAACAACAGAGTTATTTCTAAGCAATGCCAGTTCACAGCAGTTGTCAAAAAGTATCTTATGAGATACCTACAAGAGGACTGAAGTGCTTCCCTAGATAAAAGCTCATTTGGAAGTAACAACAATAGAAGCAGCATCTGCCTAATTTTCATCTTGTGCTTGCTACATTCTATATACTTTGGTAACATCTTAAGGAAAACAATTCAAGTAGCAAGGTTTGTCTGGCTTTCCAAGTTTTAGAGACAAGGTTCTTGGTAGGCAAGAACCCACAGATTTACTCCAACTCTGAAGTAGACCTGAGTTCACAGAAAATTATAACTGCATAATTCATCTCAATTCCCTCCTCTTCCCCCCAGCTCCCCTGGGGACTACAGGTATGTCATTGTCTGTTAATTCAATTCTTCTCTATGTAAACCAGGCAACAACACTTCCAACTTCTTCAAGACCTTGAAGAGTGCTAGGAGGATAAGCATTAACAACAGCTACTTCCCTGCAGAGAAGGACTTGGGGGTGTTGGTCGATGAGAAAGTGAACATGAGCCAGCTGCAGTGCGTGCTCACAGCCCAGAAAGCCAACCATATCCTGGGCTGCATCAAAAAGAGCGTGACCAGCAGGTCGAAGGAGGTGATCCTGCCCCTCTGCTCTCGTGAGACCTCACTTGCAGTATTGTGTGCAGTTCTGGTGTCCTCAACATAAAAAGGACATGGAACTGTTGGAACAAGTCCAGAGGAGGGCCATGAGGATGATCAGGGGACTGGAGCACCTCCCGTATGAAGATAGGCTTATATATATCCTATGAAGAAAGTTGTGGCTGTTCAGCCTGGAGAAGAGAAGGCTGCGCGGAGACCTCATAGCAGCCTTCCAGTATCTGAAGGGGGCCTACAAGGATGCTGGGGATGGACTATTCATCAGGGACTGTTGTGGATGACTTTCTAGCAAAGAATGGCCATGTACCCTGATCAGCAAGTGCCTACATGGAGTTCGACATGAACTGAGGAACAACTAAAGGTTAAGGAGGATGGGAGCGAGGCACTGGGAGTGAAAATCCCAGCAAGATAAGAAGGAGCTGGAATTTTCTGAGTTGCTAAATTGAGGACTGTTGGAAAACTTTGAAGGTCAGGTTCTCACACCTGTGCTAACCAATTATATGTTAGTTGTTAAGGGCCTTAAAGATATGTATCCAATCACAATGGGCCAAGTTAGTGTAAACAACTTTAAGAAATAGTATATACAGAGTTAGTTTTCTATAATAAATGGCTTTGTCTGATCACATTGATCTCTGACTGAGTCCATTCTGTGACAGACTGTAGTGACAGGACAAGGGGTAATGGGTTCAGACTTAAACAGGGGAAGTTTAGATTGGATATAAGGAAGAAATTCTTTACTGAGAGGGTGGTGAGGCACTGGAATGGGTTGCCCAGGGAGGTTGTGAACGCTCCATCCTTGGCAGTGTTCAAGGCCAGGTTGGATGAGGCCTTGGGTGGCATGGTTTAGTGTGTCCCTGCCCATGGCAGGGGGGTTGGAACTAGATGATCTTAAGGTCCTTTCCAACCCTAACTATTCTATGATTCTAACTATAATGCATCAGTGAAATATTACATTGTGAAAAGGCCGTGGAGAAAGATAAGGTCAAGCTATGCCTTAGATAAATGAGAAGAGTGGCTTCTCCCAGGAAATGCTGCACTCCTTGTGTAGGGTTACTGCTTAAAGCAGTTACAAAGGCAGAGAACAAGAAAGCAAAACACCAAACGTAAGGAGAACAACAAGGAGACTAACACCAAAGTTCACACAGCATTTTGGTTTACACTGGCTATTCCTTATAACTGAAGACCATCTTTCACTAGACTCACGAGTTAGGCATTAGTACATTACCTAATGAACTCGTGGTTCACCTGGGAGACCACTAAAAGCTGTAAAACGAGTAAGTAAAACGAGGCAGAAACCTTCCGAGAGGCAGACTACATGTGTACCTCCAGCTGGACAGCAGAGGGCGATAGAACGTACAAAATCCATCACGAGAAGCAAGGGACTGGAAGCGCCGCCTTAGTCTGCAGTTTCACAGCACTGCTCTTAGAGGCCAGCCAGCAGTTCCCATGGGTCAGCAGACCACCGCAGAAAACTCCCTGCCACAGCCCGTTTTAATGCCAGGGAATAACCAGCCATCACCTTGAAAATGTTGGGGGTTCTTTCCCCTCAGAAGAGGTGCCCTTACTTTTGGAAATGCAACACCAAAACCAAAAGTACATGTGTTTTGTGCAGATATTTCAAAGCTAACCCTACTAATGCTAAATGCATTCACTCACCCAGCAGTTTCACTTCATGTAAAATTTCCAGGTGTCTCCATTTTAATTCCAGTTAAAAAAACAAACAACCAAACTATTTCAATTTGCTGAAATTCTTCTTGCATTTCTAGTTCATTCTTTTGGGCTCTGGAGATCTTCATTTGTTTCCATCAGCTGCCCTTGATCTCTGTAAGCGCTGGGGAACTGTTTGACATCTTGCCCTAAATCCAAGCTTCAACTGTTCTATCTCACACCAGTTTGATTCACAAACTAAGAAAAAGTATATCAGCAAGGCCAGTGGATGTGGAATGACTCTGAAATGTTCCCAGAACACCATAATCCTTATGGCTGGCTGAACAGGAACTTGGCAGTCTGCTAGGACCAGTCTAAGGTCAAGAGCCAAAGGGCAGGCAACTATTTTAAACCATTCCCAATTCTAAAATGATTTAACTATGGTTGTTAAACCTGTTACTGCTAGGCCTGATAACAGCACTTGAAGCACAGCATGCTTTTGACTAAGGACTAGTGAAATAAACTGAGTACCATCAGCTGTCAACGCTCTTTACTACTACAACATCTGCACTTTAATCCTCTTTATCAGCAGTCTCCGTTATGCTAGCTTTGGGTAGTGAAGATGCACATTCCTCTTTCTGCAGCTACAAAAATCACTTCACAGCATTTCCACAGGTCACCCATGAGAATGTCTGTGCCTGCCCTGTTGGTCTGCTTGGTTCCTCCTTTCCCTGTCCAGGTACAGATGACGCACACCACATCTGGCTTAAAAATAATTGGGATAGCAAGATCTACATCCTGCCCCACCTCTTCCTCATTCCCAGGAAATGCTAGCAGTGTCCTCTGCCAACCAGTCAGTCTTCAGCCTGGCTATGCAGCCAAATTCTGCAAGCAAAAGCCCTGATTATACAAAGGAAATTACTGATAGTTAAGAAACTTTATCCAGGCTCAAACCAGGCTTCCTTTTCATGTTTCGGGAGAAGACAATTAAAATAGAGGTATTTCTTTCCAAGTCTTGATTCATTGATAAATACTGTTCTTATCAGTGACACAAGTTGAGCCATCCTAAATTTAGACAGGATTCAGCAGCAGTAGTGTAACACTGTGGGGCAGAGCTAAGCCACACTTGCAAAGCTCAGCATACCTGAGGACCAAAAAGAGCAGCCAAAGCTGATGAGTGCTTTAGCAAAGTGCTGTGGAGCTCACTCTGAGCTAATAGTTTCTCAATTAAGAGCAGTAATTCTTTTCAAAAAGTTATCTAGACTTAGCACCATCTTTATCTGAAGCTTGAAGGTGCCTGTAGCATGGATGTCCCCACAAGACAAATCAGTGTCTAGCATATGCTCTGCAACAGGCCAGAAAGTGAGACCGCCTCCACAACACAGTATCATGTAGAAGCAAAAATATTTTCTAGAATACCCATCACTGCCTCAGTGCTGATCTTCTTGCTCTGCCATGTTCTCCTCTCTGCCCAAAGGAAGATAATATACTCAATGCCAGGTTTCAGTCCTGTCAGTCTTGTAGTGCTCTCATTCTTTTCCACTTCTATCTCCTCTGTGTCACCACCAGAGGTGTAGTTCACCATGTACCTATCTAAAGGAGCATAGGAGCCTGGGCCCTGTCCCAGGAGATGGTGATTGTGTCCTTTGTCATTTGGTCAGTCATTAGATGAGCCAGGCTCTCTGCAGAGACAGACGGGAAGGACACAGGCTGTCATAGTCACACTGACACTCCTTCCCCTCAAGAGTCTTGCCAGTTTCTTCCTTTTACGAGTCCTATCTCTGATCACATATTGATTGGACCCACAAAGCTGGGAGGTATCGAGGTCTGAGATGGTTTGACTGGGGTCTATCTTTAATCCTTATAGATGCTTTCCTAGAGAACAGCACAGCCAGTCCTGACCTGGACAGAAGAGAGCCTTTGCAAAGCAAGATACTGTTATTTTCTTGTTTTCTCATGGTCACAAGCCTCCAAAGCTCACATACATGTCACCTGTCCAGAAAGTGAGAGAACAACCAAAGCTGTTTTGCTAAGAGACCAAGATGACCCAGATGCACATTTACTCATCATCCTTCAGCAAGATCCTGACCTAAAGCATGGGTCTCAAGTGCTTGCAACCACTTGCAATGAATTCAGATGTTCAACTTTACAGTGTTGTTATAAACCAGCAACCCTCTCACTCAGCAGATCAGTACACCTCCTTAACCAGGACTTCAAACACAGGGGGAATGTCCTGGTAAGAACTGAGGCATCAGGATTAATCATCCTATTGCAAGAAAAGGCATCCTGCCTACTGTTAGTCTCTCTACACTGTAATTAATTAATTAATCTGCAAAAAGGAACTGAGAATTTCCTTATTCCATGATGAAGGATAAACAAATTAAGCAATTAAAATAAAACAAGACTATATGAACATATAAGAGACTGCTGCAAAGGCTTCATTTTCCCTAATCCCTATTAGTATTCACAACATGGCCCATTTGTAGTACATGGAAGTAACTAGGTCCTGTCTATTGTGATGTTGAATAGGTTTCACAACAAGATGCACTAACCTGAAGTCTTGACTTGTTAAGCTTGAATCTCCCTCTACTGTGAAAATGTCTTGGGATGGATTTATTCAGTGTTAAGGCAAAGCTGGACTGTAACTTATACTCCTAATAAAATCTATTGCTCACTTACCTGTCACAGCCTCAATGCTTGCCCTCTTGCTCTGTTGTTTTCCCTTTTCTGACGAGACATAAACGATATACTCCATGCCTGGCTTCAGTCCTGCCAAGGTAGTGACATTCTTGTCTTTCTCCACCTCTCTCTCCTCTGTGTCCCCATCAGCTGAGATGTAGCTCACTCTGTATCTGTCTATTGAAGCCTGGACTTTGTTCCAGGAAACAGTAATTGCATCCTCTGTGACTTGGTCAGTCAGCAGCTCAGTTGGGCTGTCAATTTCTGGAAGTGAAAGTTGTAATTATTAGAAGTTTCAGTATAATGTTGTGGTAATTACAATGGTCTAAAGACACAAACAACACAAGTTCTATAGCCAGAGGCAGTACGCTTTATCAGACTATGAAATCTATTTGATAAAAACAGATGAGTTTTGGGACATGATTCTATGCCCAAGGACC
This sequence comes from Psittacula echo, assembly GCF_963264785.1. NCBI lineage: Eukaryota > Metazoa > Chordata > Aves > Psittaciformes > Psittacidae > Psittacula > Psittacula echo. The sequence continues at coordinate 24,102,433 of NC_137740.1, forward strand.
TGAAAAAGGTTTGTGTGCCCAAAGGCCTGCTTGCTTTTTTACAAGCTTAAACTGGTAAATCTAATAGAAGTTTTATCTTTAGCTATAAACTGTGTTTTGATCATGCAGTGTAAACAACTGACACTTAAGTGAGTCCCATTGGATATCGCCATTTGTGCAGCCAAATAATTTTGTACTGTTGAATACAGTGCAAGGTAGATTTAAAAAAAGGTGCTAACTGCTAGCACACCCTGCCAGTCTTGATACATCGGTAAGCATACTTGCATGTCAGCCAGCGCCAAGGCGGCCAAGCCTTGGCAGGGCCAGTCAGCCACCTGAATCTGTTCTGGGCTGCTAATTTCTGCAGGAACAGTTAGGAGTGAAGAACACAAGCTGTCCCAATGATGCTACACATCTTGTCTTCAAGTGCCCTACCAATTTCTTCCACTTCTCGTCCTTTATTTCTTATCAATGGTAGGCTTAAACTACAAAGCTGGAGGTGACCAATTCTGAGGTATTTCAGCTTGGGTCTAGGTCTCCTCTTCACACTTGGAAGAGCAGGGTTCTCTGCTGGGGAGCAACAAAAACACAGCCAACCCTGCACAGACAGAGAGGAAAGCCCATGCAGAACTTGGTGTCTTGCTTTCTGAAGATCACAAGCTCTTGCCTCAGTTGGTCTGGGAATTAACCCAAAAAAATCAAAATCACTTGCTCAGAATCCCTGCCTGAAACACACCTCTCCTGGAACAAGATTATTTTATAGTAAAGCAAAACTTCCTACCTATCACAGCTCTGATGTCTGCTGGGCTCCCCTCTCTGCCTAGAGGCCAGTGGCATTATTTTTGCTTAGCATCAGTCCTGTCAAAGCAGTGATGCTCTGGTCCTTCCCCACCTCCACATCCTTTGCATCCCCATCAGTTGTTTTGTCTCTCATCAGTATCTGTCTATCAGAGACCAGTCCCTATCCCAGAAGATCATGACTGTGTCTCCTGTCAGCCATCTGGCCACTACATGGACACTAGATTAGCAATTTTCTTGAGAAAAGTTTTAAAGGTGAAAAACAAGGCAACAGCACTAGTGAAAACTAAGCTCACATTCTCCACTAGAAAAAAGCCACTTTCAGACTTCCCCCATTATTACAGTCATTCCCCTGCCCTTTCACAGGTGGAAACATACTACTAGGTTTCACAAGCCTTAAGTCACTACACAACACAGCCTGCAGTAATGCGGCCCTTCAAGGGCAGCCTTTACGCAACCTTTACAGAGCATGGGGCTTTTTTTGCTGGGTTTTTTTGTCTTCACTGAACTGCTAAACACATCTTAGCATCCTGAGCAATGAAAGATTTGCAGATGCCTCCCAAACTCTGGGAACAGCATTTCTAATTCTGCTGCAGGCTTTAAACTCGAGGGCATAAATGCACAACCAACAGCCACACTGTAATTTACCACACATCAGCTTAGCTGTACTGTGATTTATCACACATTAGTATTTGTAAAAATTGTGATTTTCCACCTTTGTGTACTAATTTCACTTCTTCTGCAAGATTAAAATTCATTTTAATGAAAGATGCTGAAGCTTGTTTGAGTTTTGTGTCACCCTAGAGCGGCACACACTGGGAACTTGTGTTTGAATAATCACAGCTCAGCTAGCTAGCAGCATAAGATTCTTACCTGTGGCAACAAAAATCAAGTTAATTATTTTCTTGTGCAATATGAAAATCAAGTTTGTTCTTTAGTTATAATTGTGCTGCAGCTGATCCTTACTGATCCCCTCTGGATGGGAACTTCAGGCAGTCCTACAAATTCCCTGAGGCAGCTGTTGTGTCTAGTCCAATTTATATGCTTAAATACATTGGTTAACATCCTGAGTGGAGCATCCCAAACACTCCCCTAGGAACTTTCTGCTATTGAAGTGCAGATTGCACATAGATAAGGCATTTGTAAATAGCCAGTACAAACTGCTCTTGTACCCACAGCCACATTGAACAGTGGCTGGCTGGAGTATGAGAACTGAGCAGAACAGAAGCTTAAGGAGTTTCCCAACCCAGCTGCAAATACTACTGCAAGTGTCCTCCAATGGAAAATTCTTGTCATCAAGAGATGGCAACCACACATCCTGTTCAGGAAATTTTACTCCCCTCTTAAATTATGCCATGATCCAAATAAATTCGATTTTCCTTTTTAGAAAACACTGGCATGACTGTCTGTGCAAAATGCCTATGAGCCCCCTGTCTTTTTGGGAAAAGCTACAACAGTCACCCAAAGAAAAGCCTGGAGGTGGTTTACGGCATTTTAAAGGCAGACATGAATTACATATTCCAGTTATGAGGCTTTAGGTTTTGCTGTGTTTCACTGTTCTTTGTAGTAATAGTAACTGATGCCTTGTCATATACCAGGAGTCAAAACAAAGTCTTCAAGCTGAGCTGGAGACCTGTTCAGCCTCACTAGTAAGAATGACATGAGGTTTTGCCTCACTAAAAAAGCGTTCAAAGCAGAAGAAGCTTCAGTTAAACAAGTAAAGCTGATGAAAGAGTTTGAATTTCAAACTCACCTTCCACCACTGCTGCTGCTACAACTCACCTGTCACAGCTCTGGTGCTTGCTTTCTTGCTTCTATAGGGCCCCTTCTCTGCCCAGATGTGGATGATATATTGCATGCCTGGGTCCAGATCCCATAATGTGACCGTGTCGTTTTCACTCCCCACCTCTATTTCCTTTGTGTCTCCATCAAGTGAGGTATATCTCACCATGTACCTGTCTATGGGAGCCTCAACTTTATGCCATGAGACCGTGGCCATATCTTCTGTCACTTGGTCAGTTGCCACATTGGTTGGGCTATCAACTCCTGAGAAGATTTCAAGGTGCAGGATTAGGAATCTCCACTAAACAAGGCAAAAGACTGAGCTAGGGCTGGGTTTATTGTTTAATAAAGTGTAGACAAGCTTAAAGCAGACCTGCCTGCAGGTCCTGCATGAAGAAGCAGGCAACTGTGCACCTTTTGTGCTGAGATCTTGACAGATCTGTCCCCAAACCCTGTAGAAACATCACTATTATTAAAGAAGCTTTCTACGTACCAGTCCTACCACTCACTGAGGATGATTTCCCCTCTATATTGTCTTTCATGGGTATGACAGTGATCTCATACTCAGTGCCAGGTTTCAGGCCTACAATAGCAAGAGGGAAAGTTACCAACAAATAGGGAAGACAGTATCTTTTTCTTAAAGAAAGCTATTTTGTTTAGTCTATTCCAGTTCTAGGTTTGTAGCAGAGAGGAACTTAAAGTTTAGATTTCTACCTAACTTGCTTTTGTCTTAAGAATGCCTTGATAGCACTTTTGGTCTGGGCTTGCTTTGAGGGCATACACCGACTGCAGCAAATGGAGATTTCCATATAACATCAGTGTTACCAGCTCTGAAATAGAATATGCTTTATTCCTAACAAGGACAGAATTAAAGCCAAATTAATATGCCTTGAAGCTCCCTGTCCACAGAGCATAGAAGCTTTCTCCCTCTGAAGACACTCATCAATTATGGGATAGGGGAACCCTAACAGATCTCACCCTGGCCTATGGCAGGCACAAGGTGAAGGGAAACTGGCCATCCACACATGAGAGAAGCACCATCTCAGGACTATGGTCTGACCATCAATCACTCCTGTAATTTCTTCCTGCCCCTGCCTAGTCTGGAATACCTACAAGTACTCACCAGTCATGATGTGTCTGCTCTTAGGGTCATTGCTTTTGGGCACCATGACCTGCTTCTCATCCATCTCCACCAGGGATCTGAACTTCAGCTTGTAATAATCCACATCTGTTGGTGGGTTCTCCCACTCCACTTCCAGGGAGTGCTCCATTTCTTCTGTCATCCAGATGGCATTGAGTGCAAATAGAACTGGGAAGAACAGCAGAGGGTCAAGGAAGCACCATCAGCACAAAAAGGTAAATATAAGATAGGAAGTTGTTAAACAGCCCTCCGTGCCCAGTCACCTGCTTCTGAGACCCAGGACATTTTCCTGAGCCAAACTGAAGTCTTAAGCAAGTACAGGACAATAATTGTTTGAACAGTCTTAATTTTATCCATGGTAACACTCCAACTCAAGAGTTTTCTGGCTCTCAGCTCCCACTTGTTGTGCTAGAAGCAAGAAAAATGTCAAAATAATCAAATTTTCAACTGTTTCTTCTGAGTCCAGGCAGACAGCATAATGTCATCTGCTTACACAATAGCATTTCACTTCTCCAGAGACTGCTTCAAATATGCAATCTTTCCACACTTGATCTCCTGACCTCAGTAGCACCAGGCTGGTGGAGAGACTATCAGGAAAAACTCACTGCTGCAGACATGTTTGGCAAATCATTATCTAGGAATGACATTCTGTCTACTTTAAAGTCCCTTCTGCATCTGGTTAAACAGTGTGTTATTCTTAATAACGTGCTGGCTTTATCTTGCACACTTCTATTCCTGCTTCTTACAGTGGGAAACTTTACAGATTCCCTGTAATTCAGGGAAGTCAATGCAAGTAGGATTTGGACAAGATAAAGCAAAATTTGCAATACACTCAGCCCTAATGATACGTATCTGGGAACAGAATGAACAGAACACTGCAACTGAAGCTGGGAAGTAAAAGTGCTCTCCGGCGCTCACACAGGATATTACAAACCTGCAAAGCCAAACAGTTTGCTTGTTTGAATCTAAAGATCTACAGCTTCTGACTGAAGAATGCTGTCTACTCCTACCTGTACTTGCTTCTAGATACTTGGGCTCACTAGCAATCCCCTTCTTCACATGATAAAGTGTGATATTGTACATGGTGCCAGGCTGGAGACCCACAATCTCACAGATGAACTGTTCTTTGGGCATGTGGACTTGTTTCACCAATGTCTCATACCCCACTGGATAATAGCTGATGAGGTAATTATCTACATCAGTCATTGGATCCCAGCTGACAACCAGAGACTTCTCTGTGGAGTTCAGTAGCTGCAGGTTCTGAGGAGCAAGCACTAGAAAAGAAACAAAGGAAAACATTGCAATGAGGTTGATGTCTTGTCACATGGCCAGGCGAGACATTTTTTCAAACCTATTTTGAATACAGAGAGAATACAGAACTAGAAGTCCCAGCCTGAAGTCATCTTGGATTTATCCATTTCTGGTCAACAGCTTATCATTAAGTACAAATGAATACTACAGCCAGTAACAAATACAGTAATTTCCTAGATGACTCTCTCCAGCTTCTAAACCCACACTGGCATGAGGAAAATGTTCTCACAAAGCTGTCCCTTCTAATGTCTCTAAGAAGAAAAAGACAAGCCAAAACCTTCTTTTCTTATTATTCAGTTACTCAAAAATGTCAGCTCGTCCCCAAAACTGGGGAACAGCTTTTCTGTGGTAGAGGCAGAAAACTGAGCTTTTCTACTGATGGAAACTTACACCCTGGAGGAGACCTGAGCAAATCCACTGCACATAATAGATTTCAGGACACCAATACTGCCTTAACCATTTTGCCACAAGACAGCTGTTGTGGTTCATCAGTGTCTTGAAAGCAGCCCTTGAAAACATGCAATGTAGAACATCTGTCAGAGAGTTTACCTGATTTTGATTACAAGTAAGCAAATCATAAACTGATCAAACCGTCTATGAGCTGTATTTCATTAGCAAGGCATCAACAGATAGCAAAGAACAGACAGCAAGTGCCTGTAGTGCCTGTAAAAAGGAATGTGTCAGCAACATTAGGTCAGATAATATCAGGAATTCTTCTAACTTGAAAGGCAGCATTCATTCCCTTGTGTAATTCACAACTTTAACTGAATTCTACCCTTGATATGCGCATGCCATTGCTTTTGATAAAACTATGCACAAAATGCAAGAATGCTCATCCTGCCTTTTCTTATGATACAGAAGCTAGATTTGAATAGTCCATATTTGCAATAACATAATAAAGAACCTAAACACATATGATGTGGTTTATGCCTTCTCTAAGCATAGTTCAGAAGAGGATTCTATCTGCCTCTCTGGAGAAATACAGTGTAAGAAACCACTATCATCTTCTTAGGGCAATGCCAAGAACGGTTTGTTTCCAAGCAGGATATTCTGACAAGGGCTTCTTGCAAAGGCAGTGACTTTCTAGCCCAGAGAATCTGCTTTTGCAATGCGTTTGCTTGCTCTGCCCTAAGCTGCTCCACAGCCATCTTCTCCAATCAACATGACAACCGCAAGCACTTCAGGATTTGATAAAAACATGCCTGGTCAGCACCAGGCGTGTGAAGGGGAAGGAGGCAGCTGCCTGGCCTTGGTAACCCTTGAAAACCTCGTGCTCTTGCTCTCCAGCAGCCGAGGACAGCCTGAAGAGAAAGGGTTCATCAGAGGCACAGCATCAATTGCTCAGGTGAATTAGGAGGACAGGTGGTTGTGGGCCATGCCAGAGTCCATCTTGTGTTCTGCTCACTCTCATTAACCTCTGTCCATCAGGCAGCTCCTGCTCCAGAAGCAGGCTGAGGTCCTAATGGCTGAAGCAAGCAGGAGATGAGCAGCACATTTAGAGATCCAGTGCTGGGCTGAGAGCTCACGTGAGGGCTTGTGGGGAACCTTGGCTCCCCTGGGAACACCAGAGTGTCCCTCTTTATTTTCTTTTCCAATTTCCTGATTATAGCATCATCACAAAGACTTCCTGGTTAAACTAATACTGTGCCAAGATATCAAAGAACTGGTTTTGTGGATACCATTGCTCTAAGGTATTCATTTATTCATCTTCAGATATCCCACAGTGTTATTTTGGAGTGCCAGTAAACAAAGCTAATACCCTGTTTTCATGCAGACCTCATGTTTGGATGAAGAATTTGAGGTAGTAATATTTTAAATAACAGACATGTCTCTAAGCAGATAGATCAAGCCTGAGAGATGAGGGATGACCCAGAGCAAAAAAGACCTGAAAGTAAGGTCACTACAAGCCCTTACTGAGCAATACCTGGTCCTCAATGTGTGTATCTGTTGCTTATTTCTCCTTCATGAGGAGCTGTGCAAGATTAGACCAAGCAATGAAGGAAAGGTGGCTTTCAGGGTAAAAGGCTGAATGCTGAAACCTGGAGTATCAGCCTGTGGTTGTATGAAGATTATAGGTTTTTCAGAGTTAAGTGGAAACTGCTGGACACACATCTCAAGGTCAGCTCGCTCAGGTGTTCTCAGACAAATCCTACTGCTTTGTAGCAAAGCAGGATAAGGGAAAATTTCCCAAAGACCTCACTTAAAAAGGAGATTATTTAAAGGATTTATGCATACTTTGTCTCATAGGTTTTATCAGATCAACTACCTTATCAGCAAGGAGTGGACACTGCAGCAAACATTATTTTACCTTCTATTGTCTCATTTGTATGTCAACAAACAGACTCTGTCTCCCTCTTTAATTATAGGCTCCATACAGTTTTGTTTTTCCCTTCAGCTGCTACACACGGGCTTGTGCAGCACTGTCTTTAACTGCTTTTTCACCTTTCCCCAATTCAACAATGTTTCCAGGCAATTCTTAACAACAAGGATCAGTCACCAATGCCTAGCCCAGCAGTAACTCAGAGAAGAACATTCTGACCCCACACTTAGCTACTACAGCACTAACCAAATAATTATAGAAGGTAGAAAAGAAAACTCAGCTTAAAAGAGTGAAGGGAGAAATAACTGACAGGCATGACTTACCCTGGGAGCATTCAAGGCCAAAGAAGCCGTCATGGCAGTAGCACTCCCCTGTGTCACAGAACCCATTGCCACTGCAGTCCCCAGGACATCGTTTCTCACTGCAGTCCTCCCCAGTGAACTCCTCATAGCACTGGCAGACCCCTTTGGCTGTGTCGCAGATCCCATTGCTGCTGCAGTTCTCAGGGCAGAGCTGATGGCTGCAGTCCTCATTGAAGTAAGGCTCATCACAGATACACTTCCCACCATCACATCGCCCATGACCACTGCAGTGGCTGGGGCAGGAAGGACGGGAGCAGTCACTGCCCTTCCAGCCCTCAGCACACTTACAGCTGCACGCCTCATAGAGGAACGTCCCATGGCCACTGCAGTGCAAGACATCTGGCCAGAGTAGTACCCGGATGCACAACAGCAAGTGTGACACACAGGTGAGAGAAAATAAACAGTAAAATTAGGAATAGCAATGCAAAGGTAGTGAAAAGATGTGCTCAAGGTCATTAAAAGGAAAGCATGAATATCACTGGAAAATATGGGCTGAAAAATACTTGAGGACATCACCATCTCCATCTGCCCCAGGTCCAAAGAGGGACCAGCTCCACTGTTGCCTTTCCCAACACATTTATCCATATTTAGCAGGAATGCAGATTCCATGACTGCCCCACAGAGCCAATTAGAAAGCTTTTCACAACCTCTAACATGAATCTTCCCAGTTGTAATTTAAGCTCACCATTTCTCACCACAGTTACAAAGATGGAGAGCACGTTATTCTCATCTGTTATATGCCTGTATTTTTCATGTAAGCAAAGCCTTAGCACTTCTCCCTGTCTCCATTCCCCAAAAAACATTAGTTCATTAAATCTTTTCTTAGAGGACATGTGGTATAAAAGTTTGATCACAGGCAGAGCCTGTGGCCACCACAAAACATAAAAGCTCTGCTCTTCTTTCAGTCAGTTATCAAGAAGGAAATAAACAGACAAATTCTCAACTGCAGAATTATGAAGGCAAAAGTAAGAAAGGAAAAGACAGCAATAAGAAGTACCCCCTTCATCTTCCACCCTCCTGTCCTCCAGGAATTTGTCCACTGAATCCTCCCACCTCTGTAAAAGTCAAGAATTTGTTCCATTCCACTTTTTCCCTGCACTGGTTTCAGAAGTTGTACATACTACCACATTTTGGGACCTTCAGATCTTCCACATCACAGAAACCAGAGCACCTTCCCATCTGTGGGACTAGGACATTTCACTCACAGAGAATCCCCAATAACCATGACAAATGGATTCCAGTCCCCAAATCTCTGCAGTAAATAGGCTGTACCTGGGACGTAAGAACAGATACTGGAATTCTTACTTACCTCGGCTTCCCTCACAGCACTTCTCAGGGCTGCAAACTTCTCTCAGCTCTGCCACTTCTTTCTCAAGCTTCTCTATCCTTTCAAGCAGACCTTTAATGTGGGTCAAAGTTTCACAGTCCCCTTTGGGTGCGTGCACATGGATATTGTGCTTAAAGATTATATTCTGCTCTTCATTTTCCTCAGCCTCTCCAAGATCTAGCTGCACCCCGCTGTTGTCTTCATGCTGGAATGGATCTGCCTCCACCTTAATCTGGGAGGATGTGGGCAGGTCAATCTTGTAGGAGTGGCTGAAGGATATTCTTTGACTATCGCTAGTGCAGTTGTGAGATGCAGGATGTTGAATAGCAGATGTCTGAAGAGCACAGCACAGCAATACGCCCATAGAAAAGGCAAGCCAGCTCTGGAAATCCATCTGGCAGATTGTCAGAGGGAGCACTGACTCCTCAAACAACACAGGTGCTTAAAGAAGAAAAGAAATTAAGCTGTGTGGTTATAAAGTTGGCTTTCATGATTTCTCTAAAAAAACCAAAAAAACCACAAAAAAACCAACAACAACCACCAACCCAAACCACAGCTATTTGTTTTGCCCTAATTCAGTACTAGGTTGGTAGAGTACCTGCACTGAACACTGGATTCACATGAAGGATTAAGTTTATTTTGCTTTGACTTGGTTATCTGATTCATTATCTCAGCATTGGGAAGGTTGATTTAGAAGTTACCGGAGCAAATCTTTTAACACATGGAGTGAGAGGATGTTGCAAACCCATCTGTTTTCCATTTTTCTATTTCAAAAACATTCTTTCTTTCCTACCCTGCATAAATAAATACATTGGAAGAACATGGTTTGGGGCTGATTAAGTCTCAAAACTAAGCCTTAAAAATAAATGCATATTAATGTTTAACTGCATTGACATTTAGAGGTCACATCTGAAGTCCAGACATTTAAGCTTAAAGTCTTCAGACACAGTCTTCAACAGAAACAAAATTGTTTTGTTAACCAAGTGAGATTTTTTGACTTAAGAAACTAACACCTTAGAGGTAAGAATAACAAGAAGGAAGAAACTGAACAAAAACGGGTAGAAGGATAAAATGTAAAGTTAGAAACATAAATTCATTAGTTGACTTGGCTTATTCAATGTTACAAGCTGAATTTTGACACTAATGGTAGATATCAATCTGTACAGGAGGTGATATATACTTGGTTAAATACTTAGAATTTCATATCACACAATGCAAATACAAAATGCCACCATATGTGACTAAGAAGTCATGTTATTCATTGCACTAGAAGAAAAATCATTATTTAATTGCTAAATTAGGTAATGTGATAACTAGAAAGCATTTGGCCAGTAGGTATCCATAGTAACAGCACATCTGAACTCAGATAATAGTGCTGCCCCAAATAATACTCTATAAAGTAAGAGGACTCCATTCCTAAAGAATCATATTAAGTTTTCAGCTCCTCTGCTACTTCCATTATCATCACATTTCTGAAAGCCATCCTGAGTTATAATGGAAATTAACTGTTTCTGTGAAACATCCTTATATCTCCTAAATGTCTGCCAAAACTTTGGAAATATCCCTACCATTATATTCATGCCCTACATCTGCAGGAAGGTGCCTTTTATGCTCAGAAACATGAGGCTTTGGTTGCTAAAATCCATCACCATTGGAAATACATATTATACCTGCTTATACCTATATTGCAAGTCACTCTGGTGCATCTCTCTTCAAGCAAAATCATCACTGAAATCAACAAAAATGGGGTACATATTTCAAGATTCAGTTTACAATTCTTTATCTTTTTGTATTTATCTAAGGGAATTATCTCTGCTGCTTATTCCCAAATAGCAGTTTGGTTGGGTTTTCTGCCCCTCCATTCAGCACTTACCTACCTTTAACTAACAGTAAAAGAAAGGGGGAGAGGAAGTATGCTGCTTTGCAGAGGCAGGGCTTCTTCCCTGTCTTTGTTTCCTGAGAATTTGCAGATACCTGTTTGTGACCTAAGACGCAATTTTCCACCCTGACCAAGCTGCTATTCTGTTTCCCAAGACTCCTTTCCCTCAAAGACACACAGAAACTAATTATATCTTTCTTTTTCTGCTGTGTAGACTTCTGAAACCAATGAGGATGTAAGAAATTGCTTCAAAGCTGTGAACAAATTTAATGTCTAAATTCTGCAGATCCTCACCAGTCCATTGCAGGAAACCCCAAAGCTTTGTGTTGTGGGATTTATTTCCAAACCCCTGGAGATGACTCCCCCAGAACCACTCCTGCCACCCCAGACAGACACATGCACAAAATCCCTTCACTCAGCATCAAGTGCTGAAGATCATTCTGGATTGTAACATGATGTCATTACTAATTAGGGCTTCATGGGAACCACAAATTGATTTCAGATTTTCCTGGGCTTAGAGATCATTCAGGAGGAAAAAACCCTGAACATAAGCATTTATGTTAAGTGTAATGAAAGAGGACAGCTTTTTTGGCTTCTTCATCATGTAATAAAGACATTTTCCCCTGCTGTTAAAAAGGGTGTGATTAACTGATTCTTCATGGAGAATATCATGTCATATGTATGACTGGCAATAATAGCAGATTAGGGAAAGGACTGATCTGGGAAAGAATGCCAAACAGCCAGATCTACTAGGCACAGAATATTCTTCTAAGGAAAGGGATAGAAGAAGCCCTGCTCACATCTTTCCAGCCTTTGCAGAGGAAAGCACAGGATGATCAAAGCTGGAGAGAACCTACTGTATTTGTATGAAAGACTCTAATGATCTAACTCCAAGTCTTTTTCCATCTTACAGGTCAGTGCTTGAAGGTCTGGGGTATAGGCCTTTGCAGTATTATCTTCTGCTAGCACCCAGTCAGCCACAGGAGATGCATGTCTGGAAGCTGCTTCAATCAAGGCAAGAGCTGATGAGGGCATGGATGTAGATACTCTGCAGGGTGACACCCAGGCAACATGAGATAGGAGTGGGGAGAGAAAGGGAAACTTGTAGTTACAGGAGAAGGAAATGCAGGTCTTGAACAGCTCCAGGGTTGCAGAAGAGGAAGAGAATTGTAAGATCAAAGACTGCGAAATGGGGCAGAGTAGACAATGTACATATCCAAGCAGCAAGAGTTATGCAACACAACATTAGAAGCAACACACACTGAAGTTGTAGACAAACAGCCTGGAAAAAAGGATATGCAGTGAAAGGAGCCATGGGGTGAGACCTGAGCTTTGTAAGCACTAAGGGAGAGTACAACGTGTGATTTTTTGAGCACAGCTTTTTGCACATTAGGGCTAGAACAGAAGCCACCAAATGATTGAAGAGATATGAGAGCTGACAGTTTCCTAATTGCTAAGTTAGAAAATTGGCACGTTTAACCAGAAGAGGTTTTGAGGAATACAAAAGAAACAACAAATATTAGAACACATGTCAAAGTCTTCAGCAAGTTCACAGAAGTGCTGCCAATATTCAAACAGCCATCACTTACTTCAGTAGGTCCCAAGAAAAGCAGCAACAGACCTGTCTGAATAACACTAGGAAGGTATCATTTAAGCTCAGGAGACACAAACATTATCAGTGATTGATATTCCTCATGTGCTCTGCCCTCAAATAGATGTCGACTGTAGAATGCCATACTGTTGAAAGTATGGAGATGACAACATGGGAGCAGGGGAGCATGCAGCAGTAGCCTGTGAAGAAGCAAATGTGCCTGCAGAGGCACATGGCAAAGTTGTGTTCTTGGATACAGAAGCAGATGTAACAGCACAGAAATTGATAAACCAGCTCATCTCTGAGTGAGTTAGAACACAGTCCCTGCATCTAGCAACGCTTTTAGCAATAAAGAATGACAAGTCAGTAATGCCAAAGAGCAGAACTCATTCATTGGGGGCTACTATTTTTTCTTGGCAGTCTGATAAAAATGAAGGGAGGGCCAAAAAATATGCACAAAATGGTGATACTACTGTCCACTAACTACTACTACTACTACTAATGGGCTAAGAAGTCTAGCCCATTTTCCTTATGCTTTACACATTTTTCTCAGTGAAGCATTCAGCTGAGACAAGCTATTAATTTTACAGACTTTCCACAAATATAATTTAGTTTAACCAATAGGATTATTTGTCTCTATTTTCTGTGGTGAAAATATTTTACTGTTCCAAACCCCACATCCTTTAGAAAGCTCTGCATCAGGTTTCCTTTCTTCTGATATTGGTCATAGAAGTAATTCAGTGCAACCGCTGTAATAAGCCAGCCAGCATTCTGTTTTCAATATTATGTAATCTTCACAGAATTAATGGCTGCAATTAAGGCAACCAATGACTGCCAACAAAAAACAAAAAAAAAAAAATGCACCCATTAATTTAGCAAGGTTGTTTCTTTCACAGGTATCTACCTTTTTTTAATTATAGAGTGAATGAACATTACCTATTTGAAATCATTACAAGAAAAGCAGAAGCACAGTCAGCCAGGTAGGTGCTGTGCTTCTAGATTTATCCTTATTTTTCTTTCACACTAATTCTTCTGCAGTGTCTGATAAGCAAAATGTATTAACTGCTCATACATGAATGAGGCTGCTTCCAAAACCCTACGTGCTCATTAGAAAGTGCAGAGAAACGTAACGGTATTTGCACATTTGCTTGCTACTATATATATGTTAAATCATTAGCTTCCACTCTAAGTTACTTTGTCTTTCCTGAAACAAATCTTTGTTCTGTTGCCTGCACAGCTCAAAAATTTTGTAACTCCTGCATTTAGTCAATTTTACTTACCCAATTAATGAAATTTTTATTATAAATAATATAATCAATAAAGTACTTATATTGTGTAAATATTATGTGTGGTAAAGAGCTTCTACTGTTGTCCACCACTGAGCCTGTGAAAAGGTGTACTAGAAAGAATTGGAAGCACTTTTGGATAAGAAAATATCAAACCATTACCAAGAGTGTTTGTTGCAATTACACATGATCAAATTCCAGTATAATCTCATAACAAAAGAAAAGGCTTTTAAAACAACTACTGTCACACAGAAATCCGCTCTAAAATAGAAAGTACTAGGACAAGCGTTCTACAATAACTCTAAGTTAAATCCTAACTCCATTAAAGCCAAAAGCAAAACTCTGGTTTGCTTTGTCAGATATGAAGTTGGAGAACTTAAGCCCTTTGAAATGGAATGACATTAAATACTACCATACATTTTGCAATAATAATACATGCCCATAATACAGGATTATTGATGTTTGTGTAAGGCTTTCAAAGCCTTGGAGAGCATCTGCTGTAAGAAGTCAGAAGAAAAATTGAATGGGTTTTTCATTCAGAGCAAGCAACAGGAATCTCATAAGAAATAAAAATACTTTTCTCTTACCTTTGAAGTACTTTCATCTGTCTGATTCAGAGCCCTTCTAATGCAGCCACCACTTGCAAAGGTAATTTGAACAAGCTGGAAGGCCACCAAGTCCTCTCCTCTTCCCACTCCAGCTGGAAACCAACAGCAGTCCCTGCAGTGCATTTAAGTCCCCATTGACCAGACGAAAAGAACCAATAGAGGCCTTGGGGTGTTTCCCTCCCACAAATCACCTAAGGAGGGTGCTGGCCCTGGGAGCAATTGCCCTAGTCAGTATCAGTTTTTCATGCTAGCATGAAGAATCATCTCCTATTTGTTTTATGTTCTGTTTCTACTTAAAAGCCAGAAACCCTTTCCAGCCCTGCAAATATGGCTGCAAATATCCCAGAATTATCGCTGAGACCCAGGTATTGACAAGGACATTTGTAGTACTAATGATGTGAAATTCAGCTGGAGTAACCCAGAAAGTTAAAATAAAACACCTTAAAAAACAGCAGTAAATGCAATACTGCACTTACCCAGCACGATACTTACAAAAAAACCCAAACAAAATCAAACTAATCTTGAGAACTTAAAATAAAGCAAATTACATTTTGTAGGCATTGTTAAAGTACCTGCATGATTATTTTAACCATGTGCATTATTGAGCTCAGTTTTCAGCTAACAAACTCTCTCAGATTCTTCCCATCTGCTTTGCTTTACTGCAACCTCAGCTGTGCTGAGGGAGCTGAAGATGGCAGCAGCCTAAGAGCTATCATCATGCCTCATTAGCCTTTGCCAATCTCAGTCACTGCAACAGGGGGTGTGAAGTTGAATAGAGTGTACTTACAGTGCTGAACACGGCAAATACCACTAACTCACACTGAGGCTCCAAGCTTTCTCACTTAGTTTGCATTTTGTAAAGCTGAAGGTACCAAACACTCTGTCCTAGGCAACCCCATTACAGAAAGGGAAAGGTAATGCTGCAATACAACACAACTGGTCTCACCTCCGCAGCTGGGAAAGTGCTTGTGATACAGGTGATGCTGTTGAGCAAGGCAGAGATTCAGCCCTGGCTGAAGAAACTGTTCTGCTTCCCATACTGTTTAGTTCCTCACTCAGCCAGACCACCTAACAAACACAGGGAGACCAAGGGGAAGTGGAACAAAATATTGTAGGAAAAAAAATGCGCACTCTAACATCCAAATCACCTTTGGTCATATCTAGCTCTCTGCTTTATTTGCGCTGCTAAGATTCTACAGATTGCTGGAAAGCTGAAAAAATAGCAAGTTATAGATCATAACATCAGGAAACAAAGCTTGAAATTCTCTCCCTGCAAACACCAGAAACCTTCCAAGCCAGTCATGCATCAACACACAGTATCACCAGGAAGCATGGCCACAAACAGCCTGAGTTTTGAACTGGATGGTCACAGAAGGATTGCAGCCCACAGACTGAGACTTGTCTGTTGCTGCAGTTTCTCTCCTGCAAGTTTAAGAGCAGTCTTTCAGCTTCTCAGAGTATGAAGGGAGCACAGAGAGATGGGAAACAAGGCCAGTGACAAGCATCTCACCTCTCCGGGGCTCATGAGACCCATCTAAAGCAAGGAAAACTGAACATAGCTATCCCTCTATACCTGTTTAATGCTCTGTGTAACAGATATTAGTGGTTTCAGCCTGGCACATCCACAGGACAAAAACCATCAGGACAGCTAACACCTGGGTTGGCAAGGCAGCCAGAAACTGAAGAGGCTGTGGAGAATTAACCACTTCATCAACACCAAAAATGGCTTCTTTGCACTGATCACCATCACCTGCCCCATCAGCCTATGTGGGTAGGTTATTGTGGAACCTGTTGCTGCTGACTCCGGCATGGCTAATAAGATTTGACTGCATTAGCCTGCCAATCTGGCACCTTCTTCCAGATTACACCTGTATACCTCAGAACCAGTGTAATATACCAGGCATTGAAGTAAAATTCCAGGCACACAGACAAAAAGCAGCATGAGAAACTGAGAGAGAATCCAGCTTCTCATGTGACTTTTTGGGTGTAGGTAACAAGGTGACATGAACAGAAAATGTAATCGAAATTATTCGTTAAACAGATAAAACTTAATGGATGTTCTCCCTGAAATCAGAACATAGATTTATTTGAAACACTGCCTAAGTGGAGTCCTAGTTGGTAAAACAGGAAAGTTTCAGGGCATCTGAGAGCAACCGAAGAATTTTCCACATAGTTTTCACTGTTCAGCATTATGATTATCCAGTGGTGTTTGTAAAATGCTGAAACTTACCCAAAATTCATGAGTTGAAAAAAATGCAGAGTGCTGATATAAATTTAGGTATAGTGCTAGGTGATAAGCAGGCAAAGAAACCGTTAAGAAACAAAACATTGAAGAAGACAGCTGGCAGATAACCTCATACACAGCAGGACAAATGTGCTTTTCTGGACAGGGACCCCAAAAATGCGGTGTGATGCCTCTGCATTACATTTTCCTGGTGGGACTCTTTTCCCTGTCATTTTTACTGACTTTCCTCTCCAATCTAGGATCCTTGTGGTCCACCCTGAGTCGAATCCAGAGGTTTCTGTGGAAGTTGCCAGCTCCCTCTAAAGACGGATGGTGCCAGCGAGGCTTGGCATCAGCACTGGGGTATGCAGCACAGCCCTCTAAAGTGGTTTGGATTCTCCCTGCACTTTTTTGCACCCGCAAATGCACTGGAAATGGAGTCGCTGCCCAAGGGCTATTGCGGAGACCAAAGCTCAGCCCGGCGGGGCAGGCACCGCCGCCCGCCCGCAGGGGGCGCACCGAGAAGCCGGGACGACGCACCGGCAGCCCTACTCCCCTCCCCCTGGGGTCTCAGCGCATGCGCGGCCCCGCCGCTTGTCTCCGAGAAGATGGCGGCTTCCTCGCTGTGGTGGCTCCTGCAGGCCGCTCGGCAGGTCAGCATGGGTCACTCCCGGCCCTGCTCCCCTTCGCGACCGCGGCCGGCCCAGGGAGCGGGCAGGGACGGCTAGGGGCTGCTGGGCTTGTTAGACCGGCGGCTGCGGCGGTGGGAACAACGCGGGTGTAGGTGCAGCTGCGGGTTATTCGTGCCCCGGGTGTCGTGAATTCCTTGCTGGCTTCTGTCAGCTGAGCGGGATCACACGTTACGCTTACTGGGCAGGAGCAGGGAAGTAGTTTGAAGAAGTCTGGCAAAGAGACATTTATGAAAATAATACATAGTTGGATCGGGCAAGGTGTGCGGCAGGTGGGTATTATTGCAAGCTTCATTCTTTTAATTAGGTTCTCCCCTCGCCTTGCACTAGCCAAGTGCGGAGCTACTACGTGGACTGGAGGATGCTGCGGGATGTCAAGAGAAGGAAGCTGGCGTACGAGTACGCGGACGAGAGGCTGCGGATCAACGCCATCCGGAAGAACACTATCCTCCCCAAGGAGCTGCAGGTACCGGGCAGCCCCCCCCGGCCCTTGCTGCGGCGGCCGCGTTACAGACGTTTGCGATTCCCAAAGTCACTGGCCCAGGACCATGTCACATTGCATAGCTACCGCTAGCGCCCAGGCGTCTGCAGAGCCTTTTGGGAGTGTTTACAACGGGGTATTCGCCTGACTAGAGGCTGTGTGTGTTGGGTTGTGGGTTTGGGTTTTTTAAAACCAGTGCTTCTCCTGTAAGCAGTATATGTAACACTATATGTGATGAAGTATCTTCCTTCCCCCTCCCCCAGCTGCACTATCATACATTCAGAAAGCTGTTTTCCTTATTTCTGCTAATATGGGCTATTATGTGGTTACTTGTAGAACTTCCCAAATAAACATTAGATTTTTTTTTTCTTTAAAAACTTGGAAGCCTGAGCCAGTCAAAAGCACCTATTTGTTCAATTAGAAGTACTTAATTGTATTTCTTGCCTGAGCTACAAGCATGCAAGAGCTGCATCAGATTTGGACACTAGAGCTGTTCTTAAAAGTGCACCTACTCACTGCCCAGCTCACAGCCTTCCTTACTAATCATTAAAAACATTTGTGTCAGAAATATTCCTGTACGTATTTGATCTGGTCATACTTAATTGTGGGGAGGTCCTTACAATGCTTAAACATCGTTGGAGAGAAAGTATATGGATCTGCTTTTATGTATTGACTCTACTGTTGTCTTGGCAAGCCTAGTCTATGTGGATGTCCTTGCAGAAAAAAAACCACAGATTGCAGCTGGCCTTGCTTTTGCTGTTCCTCAGCTGCTTTTGTCACCATTTGCAGTCACTAACTTATAGCAGCAGTTAGAAGAAAAAGACTCCAGGGAAGTAACTTTTATCTCCCCTACAAAAAGTTATTTAGGCTCCAAATTTAAAGACTTTAAAAGTAAGTAACGAGTTTTCTCTGAAAGCAGAAGTTACTTTCTGAAAAAAATTTAGGAATTAAATAGGTAGATAAAGTACTGCAAATGTTTGGCTATACTAGGGGCACATAAAGGTAGGGCTATATACATAGGTAAGATACACAACTGGACAAAACCAGTAACTGAAATATGCTCTGAAGACAAGCAGTCCTCCTGACCTTGCTGTTATTAAAGGTGAAAGTCACCATGCTGCCCTTTGAATTCAAACATCCTTTTGGAAGATAGCCTTACACTTGCTTTTCTCCTGCAGCATTATAGGAGTGTTTGTAGTCCAGCCTCAGGCTTTCCTTTTACTTCCAACTGACTGAACATGGACTTCTTTGAGCCTTTCTGTCCTTCAGAAAATAGCATATTAAGAATGCTGCAATTAGGGATGCATACCCAGCCTCAAGCAACTTCCTTTAGGCTGCATTTCCTTGCTGAGCTCACTTTTTTCTGACACCGCTGCCACCTGGTGTTTCCTGAAAACTGGTGAGCTCTTTAGTTATGTGGAAAGACCTATCTTAAGCCTTCTCATTAGAAGAGACAGTAAAGGTCAAAGGGAGACAGGTGTCTGAGAGACACTTGGACTTGTCCTCTGGCTGCAACTCTTGGTGTCAGTAAAAAGGATCTTGTATATATCAAAACATGTTACCTAAGAAGGCAATTAATAAGAAACATATATTTAAATTCAGCCCATGTTAGGATTAGCCCACCCTGCAATAAGGAGAAAGCCAAGTGGATTTTGACTAACTATAATTACTGGCTTCAGGCTGTTCTGTTTGTGTAATAAAGTTAACTTTGGGGTCTCCCTGTGAATCATTTTACATTTGCCCTTAGGATGCCCAGAAAGAAGGGGTGAATCCAGGTAAGCATACTTATGAGGTAGTAGAGTAGCTTTGGCAGTACCTACTCTACAGCTAGATTTTGAGGTCTGATAATCAGCTCCCTCAAACTCTTGGGGAATACAGGTAACTCTGTGGTGTGGTCTTCTGTTTTAGGAAGTGGCTGATAAAGAGATTGCTGACTTGCCCCGGGACAGCTGCCCTGTGAGGATCCACAATAGGTGTGTCCTGACATCCCGCCCTCGGGGGGTGAAGCGGCGCTGGAGGCTTAGCAGAATAGTTTTCCGCCATTTTGCTGACCATGGTGAGATGTCTGGGATACAGAGGGCCATGTGGTAGATCGCTTCATGGATATACGTTCAGGCTGAAAACACGAAACAAGCTCAGCTTGGGTTTGAATTAGTTGAAGCAAGACTGTCCTGTCCAAGAGTCCAGCACCAGTATCAAACTGATAAAGGCAGGATGAGAAGCCATGATGATGCATTAAACTCACTGGATCACAGCTGGTATCAGTTGACAAGAAACAGCGTAACCACATTAAACTTGTCTGTATGAGGCAGTTTTATTTTGAGGTGGAAAAAAAAAAAAAATTACTACCAGAGGGCTGCAGAACTAAGCTGAGGTTTGTGATAAGGGCAACATTAGAAATAAAGACATACAGCACAAGGCTTGTTTAAGCAGTTGTTTTGTCACTGTACGGTAAGTTCACCACAGTAATTTGGGTAAAAGCATGAATGGAATTGCACAACAGAGCAAAGTGGTATTCCAGACAAGGGTGAGCACAAACTGAAAACAAAACATGGCCTCAAATTAGATACTCTTGCTATGCAAAAATATATGTATAATAACAAAGCAGACCAAATGGATAACAGACCCATTAGAAACTACAGCATGCTAGTATTTATCTCCTGCTTGTGGTCCAATGCTTTAAGAATAAGGTAGCAAATCCTAGTCCAGACAATAATTGGAGAATAATGGCTTCCTTAATCCATACGGTAACATCGAACAAATCTGTCCTTGGGAGACACATGAGAAGGACGCAGGAAGGAAACAATAAGAACAAGCCTGCTGCTAAGCTCATGTTTGCCCTGTACTCTTCTTCAAAGCAGGGCAATGAAGGGGAAATGGCTGCTCTGTCCCGCTCCCTCACACTGGGGCTGAGGCTGCAGTAAACAGGCCAAGTAGAACTGTACTACAAGCAGATGGAAGGCACACACAGCAAACTGACAGCAACCCATCAGCCCTAGTGGAGTCAGATTTTGGAGTGTAAGCTATCTCAATATATTTACTACTCCATTACCTTAAAATACTTGAAATTTTATAGGATAAAGTGTAGCTTGTCTCTCGTCCTTATACATCATTAGAGCCAGGGCAAGCTCAGTGGCCAGCATCAGCAGCTTACTGCCCTCCTGTGACTGATGCCACCACAAAGACCCCTCAATGAGGCCACAGCATAGGCACCCACTGAAGAGCTGTTCTTACTTTAAAAATTCACAAGAGGTTAAACAGCAGTCATTAATTTTAGTAATTAATCACAGGATTAACACCATATTGTTTCTGCTTAACTGTCAAGTGTTTGAGATAGTGGTTCTACTTTCTTCAGCATCTGTCCCTTTGTGACATGATTTACAGTTCAACATACACCCCACATTTCATTAAAACAAAAAATTTACACTTTTACATTGTTCTGTTTCACCACTCTCCACTCATCCGAGAGGCTTTTTCAAGGAAGGGTAAGGTTTTACCTATGTTCCACCCTTCAGGAAATGGTGAACCACTTGACTAAAGGAAATGCTTTATAAGCTATTTTATTTAAGTATTTTCTCCAACCTGAAATGGAAAATTACTGTCTTTGCTTGGAAGAAGGTTGTATAAACAATGATCTTTGCAGCACGGCATGTCTCACATGGAAGATCAGTGATTAAGGCAGCCTTTAGAGTACTTTCAAATATCCATTGGCATGTCCTCTTTGGATTGTTTTTCTCTGCTTTCAACCCAGGCCTTGTTGATGGTGCGCTTCATTTCATCATCCCCTTCTGCATACATCTTTTTCAAAAGGTTCATAAGCCCTTCACTAGGGTCTGAGGTGTCATAGGCAGCCTTCCTGCAAGACGAACACATAGGAGAAGATCACATATACGTAACAATTCTGTGCAAAAAAATTAAACGCTAGCATTTGTTTGAAACATCCTGGTAACAGCAAGGATTTTCCTCTGGCAAACTCTTTAGACCCTGACAGTCTCAGTCAGCTTCCAAGTAGGGAGAATCCTAAAGAGTACCCTTAAATTACATTCAAGTTGAGAAGTATACCTAGAGCTGTTCCACTAAGGATGACAGGAAGCACTTTGCAGTAAACATGACCCTGGAAGCACCACCCTAAATTAATTTTAGGACATAGGAGTGGAAAGCAACAGACACATAAAGACCAGTATCTGTCTGTGGTGTTATGTGACAAGGGAACAAAAATAGAACTGTGACAACATTCACAGCCCAAAAGGCATTTTCCACTTCCCATTTTTCAGATTATCTCCAGAGGTTCACTGTCTCATTTTTAACACACTGCATTTCAAAGGAACTTTCTCAAGAAGCCAGCTGACAAACAGTGCCACCCACATGGTAAGCACCTGGGTATGCCATGCCCCCTATCATAAGCCTATACATAATGCTCCCTCTGGCAAACTTGCCTCTCTCTATCCTGTTTTCTTAAATCCCATAGGTAGTTACTAGTGCAGCTGCAGGCTATCTGAAAAACACACAGATCAAAATAGGTCAACAGAGGGAGAGAGCTCCCCAAACCAGTCTTGGAAGCTGGGAGGTACTTTTCTGAAGCCACTCATTTACCATGTTGCAAATTCCCAACACTGAATAGGGGAGCAATACTGATCATGACAGGCTGGGTAGTGTGGAGGACTTCTATGCACAAGATACAGGTTTAACAAAATGACCCTGTCCCTCCAACAACCTGCATTAGTAAAGTTACTATCTCTTCATCTCCAGTGATGTCAGTCAAGAGGGGAAGGTAGCTTTGCTCTAAGTTCAAGTACAGTTAGTTAGGACTAATCAGTTTTAGCCAATCATTCTATAAACAGATACAAAATGAACAGACATTGGCAGGTATAACTTTCTCAAAAGTCAATTTTTCCATGCTTCTTCTGTGTGGTATTGTACAAAACCAAAAAAAAACCCAAAACAAACAATACAGATTTGTTACATGATACACTACTTATACACACACACACACACATATATATATATAAAAACGTCTCTTGTCCTTGGGTGTTTCATGCCATAATCTACCATGCTTATATATCCAGTGTCTAAGCTGCTTGTAGGGTTGCCCCCAAGCATTTGAAGTGATACAAATTAGCTTGAGACTTTGTGTAATGACTTAGGTAAGCAGAAGCCTGTTTTGTCAAAAGTACGCTGGGATTTTTTGTGCAGGCGCTTCACACACAGGTGGCGAAATAATTATTTCGACCAGCACAGCTGAAATTATTATATCTGTATTTCTACACAGTATGCACTTAACCTGAAAAAGGTCAGCCTCACTAGAGCATTTTTTGTAATGAATGCAGCCATCAAATAAGAGAATTTTTAATTGGTTGATTAACACTCTGCAGGTCTGTCTGTCTTAGGTACTTCCTGTGATGCAGACTTCATCATTAGCAATAAAACAGTAGAAAAGTGGCAAGCAGCTACTCAAAGTGTATCTCCTGCACTTACAGTCCTACTGATAGCAAAAAAATCTCGATGATTCTCAAGCATCTCAGGGGCTTGTCCTCCAAAACAGCAATTTTCACCACCTGACTGCAGAGTCAGTATAGCACAGATCTGCTCTCCTGGCAGTCCCAAAACAAGCCAGAGAACAAGAGGTGGAAAACAAGATGGTGGGTTGAAGACACTTACTCTTTCTCTTTGCTTTCTTTTTCCACTTGAGTGAGACATTCCCATTTTTCCTCCCGCTTCTTCCTACACATCACAAGGACCATGTCTGTCTTTATCTGCATGGTGAAGAGCAAGACATGAATTCAGAATGCTAGTCGCAACCACAATGAATAAAGTTAGTTTAGAGCATAAACCTTTCTATCTTTGTAGATTTCTGAAGCATTTACCTCAGCTACTGATTATTATGTAGCACATAGGAAATTATAGTATGCACTGAGCTTCAAGGTGCAAAGTATTAACCTCACTGTAGACAATTTAAATGGCATGATTAATATACTACTAGTACAGAACTATAGTACCAATACAGAAGAACATTACAGTGCTGCAGAAACACCATTTAGTGATTCTCAGGATGCTAAAAGTACCCAGGACTGTCAGGTAAAGGATGGCTATATTTACTAGACTTCTCTAAGAATACCAAGTTCAGGTGGAGACTCCCCCAATTTATTTCTCCAAGGATAAGAAATTAGTTTTAGGGCATTGCTTAATCTTGCAGTGTGTTTGCCAGTTACAAGCAAAGCCTGTTTAATTGCAACCCTAACCTAAATTTCACAAATAACTCCTGCATGCCACAGCAGACAAGAATCTGCCAGACCTTTAGTTTAGTTTAGCAAGTACGTGACTACTGCTCACTTCTATGCCAAAAAAAAAAACCCAAACAAACAAACAAACAAAAAAACCCCAAAAACCAGAGCATCACGCATTTATTTCATTTGTTTTAATTTCACACTGTCCTAGTTTTACAGCAATTTCCAATAGAACCATAATTTCTTCACAACTAATGTCTCTAACTGCAGAACACAACTGTGCAGAATGCAGACAAAGTATCTGACACATTCCTAAGCCTGGAAAGATGCTACAAGTTTCAGAGTATGGACACTGCCCCCAAGTTGCAACAATCAGCAGTAAAATGTTGCCAGGGTTCAATTCCAGAACACCACACTCTTAACAAAGGCAGAGAGGTTTCAGACTTTGTTTTGGGTGTTAAACCTATTTAAGCTTCCCAAGATTCGGGTCTCCTGACAAGTCTCTTAGACCTTAAAATTGCAACGAATTCCTCTGAAATATTTAAAAGCAGAAGGATGTAAATGGATATTTAGTGGAATTTTCTGCTTAATTGTTTCTGAAATCCTGTCAGACAGGTATTTAGAAAAGTGTACATTAGCTAGACATGATCTATTGAAATAGGCCATGGATTCCAGAGGATAATTCCACAGTTATGACAATTAGAATTTAATAAGAATCACATTCACAGTGAAGAAACATTACCGACAGAGAGAGGGACTGAAGGTTAGCGCTGAGTCTCTTGAACTAGTCAGGCAATGAATATGGTACTATGTGAAGGACCCAGGTATCTCTTAACAGACAATGTGCACTGACCTTTCTAGAGCTGCCTTCCACAGAGATGGGTTTCA
Organism: Psittacula echo; assembly: GCF_963264785.1. Classification (NCBI taxonomy): domain Eukaryota; kingdom Metazoa; phylum Chordata; class Aves; order Psittaciformes; family Psittacidae; genus Psittacula; species Psittacula echo. The sequence goes on from NC_137740.1 coordinate 24,127,323, forward strand.
GGAGGTTGTTGAAGGTCATGGTGTAGTTCTTCCCATTCAGATTCTTCACTAGCAGATCAAACGACCTGGGACCAGAAAGCAGGGGGAGGAAGGTCACAAATACTGCAATCACTGCAAAACTACTGAGCCTTGCCACCAAAAACAACGTCAAAAAATATGTCAGGCGTATTTCTTGAGAAAGCATGTCAACAGGCTTGAATTACTTTCTTCCCAGGGCTTACAGATCTTCAGTTGGATTTAATACTGTGGATTTAAAAGGACATATCCAGACTTGCCAACAAACTGAGACCTTCAGGGGGTTCATTCTACCTCACTGAACTCCTACAACCTTGTAAAGGCAGATTTACTTCATGTACACTTCTGTTCTATACCATCAAAAAACAGGGCTAACACTGCATATCCTGGCAAGCGTGATGAGATGATTGTACAATGAAAAGATCCTGATACCCTCTAAGGAAAGCTACACTTACGTAGTGCTAAGTGGTAATAAAAGCTAATACCCCTCAGGATTTAAAAAAAAGAAAAAAAAATAAAAAAAGAAGGTGAGGAGTAAAGGCTGATCCAGAACAGCACTCAACACATCCCTGCATTTCAAATGGCATTCTTCACCCATGCTCCCCTGTGCTGTGTGGTGCAACAAGGTGAACTCACCTCTCTGTGAAATTCACCTGCACATTCTCAGCTGGAAGCTTCTGGACTCCATTTAAAGAGATGTAAATCTTAATAAACTTATCTGACTGATCCCAACCTGCAAGTGGAAAAAATAGATTAAGTTCTACCTTTCCTCCATGACCTTTGTGCATTTCATTCCAGCTCCCTCTGTGAAGTCCCCTAGCAATTTGCAGGATCTCTGCCTAAACCAAAATAATCTTCAGAGAAATAAGAGAAGACATAAATTATTCAGGAATGATGTGAGAGTAAAAGGAGGTCCTCACACGTAGCCCTATTCCCCAATTCCTGCAAATTCTGAGCAAAACATACTTACCAGCTCAGACAAAAGGAAAGCAACCCTGTCTGTGATAGGGAGTCAGAGGCAGCTGTCTGCTTCTGCTGCAGTTTCCTTGACCCACTTTTTCCCCTACTCCCTGCAGGACAAGTATCTTGAGCAATTACCTCTCCTTTCACTTACATGGCAAGCCGAAAAGCTAAAGCTCACTCATTCCTGTTAAGCACTGGGCAGCGAAAAATACTAGTAAGTATGTACCAGGGATCATTAATGCATCCTACCCCTACTATCACACAAACAGAACTAATACACACTCTGGTTGGGACAGCATACTAAGCATGCGGTAGCATTTTAAGCGGGGTTTCCAAAATGAAATAATCACTTAAGAAGCCGCCTTTATAATACTAAGTGGCAACTGTAAGTCACACTAATGCTGCCCTGCCTTCTCTACAGAGATGCTGGAACTCCAGTAAGTGTTCAGAAAAACAAACCTACCATAATTGTTTATTTTGACCGTGTACCCTCCCAGCGACACCTTTTCTTCCTCCACTGCATCTTTTGGCTTCAGTGGAGGCTGATTCTTGATTTCTAGCTCTAGCTTGTGTTTCTCTGTCATCAGGACATCACGAAGTCGCTTCCTTGTGGCCTTTGTAAGCAATTCTTTTACTTCTTCCAAATCTTTCAGTAACTGGTGTAAAAATAGAGGATCAGACGTGCATATTAGATACAGATATTTGTACTCTCGGTTCACGGCTGAGCTCTTTCAGTGATGACTTTCAGATTTCCCAGATGCAGCCGTTTCAGGGTTACCGAGTCAGTTGTTTCATTTCCTTCTTCACCCCGCTAACCGTGAAGCCACCGATTCCTCACTCCCGCTCGCGTTCTACTTTCTCGGCCACTATACATTTCAAGGTTTAAGACTGCACCCATTATAAAACCAAGAGAAATCCACAAAAGGTTCTGGTTTATGCTCAAAGCGCCCAGCACCATGTCGGGGTGAACACCTGCAGCGCCCAGCAGACACCCAAGCCGAGAGCTCCCGGCCGACCGCCCCCCGGCTCCCCATAGCAGCCGGCCGACCGCCCCTCGCCCCGCACCGCCCGCCCCGGTTCCTGTCAGAGCCCCCGGGACAGGTGGGGGATGCTCACCTCCTCGCGCCCTGCAGCCATGTCGCGTGCGGCGGCCCACCGGCGGCAGCAGCAGCAGCTCCCACGGCCCCTCTGGAACCTTCCGGCCTCCCGCTCCTCCCACTCGCCGCCCGAGCGCGCCGCGGAAGTGACACAATGCCGCCGCCGCCGCCACTATCAGCGCTCCGTGAGCGCGGTCATGGCGGCGGGGTGGGGCTTCGGGCCTTCACACCTCCCCCAACTCCGGTGCTGCTCGTGCCGCCCGCAGGCAGCGCCCCTGGCGGTGGCCGCGGCGAGCCCCGGGCCGGGAGGCGGTCCCTGAGGGGCTCCGCGCGGAGGGATCGCTTCGCGCTTGTCGCGGCTGACGGGGGGGGGTGGCGGGGGAGCCGGGGTGGGCTTCTGAGCGACCGCCATCTAACTGCTGTAGGGGAGATTTGGAATGATCTGCCTGAGCACCGCAGCCTCGGCTGCAGTTGGTCAAGGTAAAAATATAGTGAGGTGCTTCTCACCACCGTTACCTTAGCGTCCAGAACAACAGAAAAAACAAGAGTTTCTGCATCCCCAGGTTCCAGTCGGACCTTAAAATTTCACGAAGGAAGAAAAAAAACCCCAAAACTAAAAAAAAAAAAAACAAATAGTGTCAATCTTTCAGTAAACAGGGAAGTGAGGGTGTCAGCCTTTGTCTCCAGATGTCTTTTATAAGCAATGGAACTCAAGGCAGGATACAGCCCTTCAAGGTTTCTCTGAAAGTGCCAGTTCTAACATCTGTTTTACCCAACAGAGGAATTACACCTAATTTGCTGATTTATGGCCTTAGATTGTTATCTTTTTCTGAAGTGAATATCCAAGAATTAATTTGTAAAGATTAATAGCAAACCTGAAGCCAAGGATTTACGTTCAACTCTGCATTCCACAAATCAGTTTTAACAGACATTGTACTGAAGGGTTTATTATAACCCTCTGGTCCAGTGCTTCATGATCTGCAGCTGAGAAAGGACCAGGAAAGATCTGCATAACTAACTCTGTGGTTGGTTGTGATTTCCACAGGACTTCAGCTTGTCCAGCATTTGAAGCTGGGCCAGATGATTCTATATGGAAAATACAGTATGGTTAACTGGAATTTACTTTATTGGTTAAAGGCAGTTGCTTATTCAGGAATTGTTTCCTTGTGATCTTTGTTGAGCAGTCACCAAGACAAGAAAAAACTTCATGTGGGTTTTTTCTCGATACTAATTTTGTAGTTTCTCCACTCTTAGCTGTGGCCTTATTAAGTGCTCATAGTTTTAGAATTTAAACTGGTATTGCTTTATAATTTAATTTCTGGTTAGAGGAGAAAATGCTTTTGCTAATACATAAATGCATTGGTAAGAGCCTGTAATTTGCTTCTTTTGTGATATTTTTTTAAAATCAGTGTTTATGTTGTTTCCTTAGGCGCATTTCCATGCCTGTGGCACTTCCACTTGAGTGGCAGCTTCCATCCACATGGAAGAGTTGTCTATTGTGTTGTATAAACAGGTTCCACACAGCTCCCCTTTGCATAAAGCTGTAGTAGCATCTGCGTCCTCCCCTGGCTGGAAACAGAAGACAGCCTGACAAAGCCAGGTTGTCATCTTGTGTGCAGCTGTACAAAGAGCACAGTGGCAGGCCTTCTCTTGGAGAAGAATCAGAAAGGATCCTGCATCAGGAAGGGGAAAAGGAGCTAGGTTAGAGTAAGTAGGAGTACTGAAACTCAGCTGAAAGATCCTGGTCTGGTCTGTCTGGCAAAGAAAATACAATGCAGAGTGGTCTTCAGTGCTGTTCAGCTTGGGGAAGCGGTAAGGATGGAAGCATCTGAGAGGGTGTTGAAAAGCTGTGGGCTATTATCTAGCAAGTAGTAGCCTTCGGCTTCTGTCTGCAGGAATTGATAGCAGCTCATGAAAACAGTCCTTGGATAGTGATGTGGAGGTAAAACAGTACCAAATGTTATGTCTGGTAAATTTAATCTTCAGCTTTTCTCTCTCTTTGCCTTTGTATCTTCCCCTGAAGTGCTGTGTGCCTTTCCAGTTACCAGGGAATAATGGCTGTTGATCTTAATTAATAAAAAAGAAACCCTGCAGCAATTGCTCACATGGAAAATGGTTTTATAAAGCATTTGAATACTTTTGACAGCTGTAAATTCTGGTCTGCCCTGTTCTTGTTCAGCCGTGCTTCTCTGTTAGGAGTCAGTTTTCAATTTCTTTCTGTGTCCTTGTGCTCCCTATGACCCTTCTGATAAGCATGCTGCCTCATGGCTTACTTGCATATTTCTCTTGTGTACTCCAGGGAAGCATGACATCCTTAACAATGGCTCCTGTTGCCCCATGGCTATGTATCAATGACCTTCAAGAAAAGCTTATTTACCAGCACGTTCTCTGGGCTGGCAACCTCAGGCTAGCATTTGGAGTGGAGGGCCAGGGTGACCCGTTAGCTCTCTGGCATGGTGCCTGTCTGTCAGACTTGAACAGGAGACCCTTTGGGAATGAGTACATTGTCCTAATGAACGGGTTAGAATTGGCTGTGTAGCACAAACACGTTTTGGACAGCTAGTCTGCCAAGTCTAATAGGGCTCCTTAGAAATGACCACCATGAGTGACCTGTAAAAAAAACTTAGCACAGCAGCAGTTTATTATTGCAAACAGACTGAAGCTATTCCTTAAGTAAATGGCTTATGAAAATAAGCACCTTATTCCCATTTTGTATGCATTTCCATTTATTTTACAAGTTTACATTGTTCACACAATGATAACAAGGTACCAATCCAAACAATTCTGTAACAATTAAAAAAGTAAACATTTGTTGTGACCATGTACATTGAATTGCACTTTTAATACCAAGCATTACACTTATATTTCCATATTATATTTTATATAATACGTGGATTTGTTGCACAAGTACTGGCAGTATGGAGTTGTTCTCAGTTTAAAATCTGATATCACTGTGATGCTCTTCTTTCCTAACTCTTTAGGATTTGCAAACTTGGGACACACACAGATGACAAATGCAGATCCAGATCTAGAAAACTTCATTGTAATGGAGCCAGAGCTTTGAAGCTGCTCTCTGGTTTCAATGTGCTAAAGTGAGTCCATCTTGAATGGCAGGCACTGAGGGATTTGGACCATGCCTGATTAGACTCTTTTCTGCATTCACGTGTCAGCTTTTCCCAGTTCAGAGAAGCCAGAAAATCTTCCATGGGAAAGCAGCAGTTCCCAAAGCTCAAGAGAGCTTGTGGCACAGGTTGGTATGGGCAGCAGTGCAAACCCAGGGATTACTGGAAGGGGGGAATTCGATCTGGAGAAAAATCTGAGAATATCTGCTGTCATTTGCATTGGTAGTACCATCCATGTATTATATAAAATACAAAAATAAGAGAAACTGGAAGGAAATTAGTACAGCCCAGGATTCTGGTGGTATCAAATCGTAAATGAAATTTATGACACCAAATCCTTTTGATGTATTTATCCCCTTGTGATTCAGTTTCCTATATATTATTCTATATGTAAGATATAGTTTTCCAAAGTTACATATATATTCCTTTACAGGTTAAATAAAAGCAAGTCCCACTGAATAAGAAAATAAGAGGAAGTAATGTCCTAATTCTCTACCCATATCTTTTTGTCTTTTTCAGGTAAAAATAGCATGAAATACATTCAGTAGCAAAGCAGTTGGAATCCAGGAGAAGAAGAGAGCCCTGTATTCCTGGAGGATTAACCTGTACGTGTTAAGACATGATCCTGAAATAAATTATGTAGACTTCTGACTTTGGTAAGGTGGGATCTTGATTAATGCTCAGCATTATTCATCCTCCTGCAAATTCTCTGAATTTCCCAAACCCCATCTATGGATCAGCTCTGTTTTAAAGGCTGCTGTGATGTACACCCCACCTAACTTGAAAGGTCCAAACTTGAGTGCTTCGTTGTGTCTCCCCTTAGTATTATTACTCAGAAAGAGGTAATAGGACAGCTCCCAGTAAGATATTCACATAACAGACAGGAAAATAATATAGTTCAAGCCTTTGTGCTTGCAAGAACAACATGACGACCGGCGCTGTGTTAACTCACAGCAATGCCTTGGGTGTACACAACATTACCTGTCTAGAGCAGCCAGCTGTTTGCACAGCAGCCCATTCTGCAGGGTTCAGCTGTAATAGGTGTGCTTGTCACTCAGAACAGTCCCCAGTCTTGAGGGAAACATCTCTGCCCTGATCTTCACATTCAGACAATAACATGTACTAAGGTTTTCTCTCTAGCAGTTGGAAGAAAACTTGCATTGTAACATCAGAAGCATGCCTGTTTTCAGTGCCAAAGGTATTTAGGCTTATCAGATCATGCAGAAGTATGCCAATTATCCCTGAGTCTAACAGTACAATCAAAATAAGAGTTATAGTTTTCCCACACATATAAGTAGTTCCATGGATTTCAGTGCAACTACTTAACAAAAAACAGGGAACAGCCCTACCTTTATCCTGTGGAGAAAGCATGACTTATGTAGCTTCCAAGTTTTGATACTTCAGTGACAGTAAATTCAGATTTTTATGTACTCCTACATTGCTATGTTCAGTAGGTCAATGGCATCGTGACTCTAAAGTCAATGGGATGCTTCATGCTCTGTCAAGGGGCTGAATTCTTGTTGTTGACTTTCTATCTCCTCTTGTAAATGGCTGTTTTTATTTTGAGTTGTTTTTAACACAATGGCACAGATAAAAGCATCTATCTTAAATTTTAACAGCCAACTAAGAGAAGTCCTTTAAAATGTCCAACAAAGAAGACAAACATTGCTTACCTATGTAAGCAATGTAACTTAGCTGTAGCAAATTATATACTAATTAATGGGCAGGACAAGGATGAGTTTGTCAGTTGGCAGTACTGATTACACAGCTGTCTCCCTTTCCCAAGACTGGTTTTACTGAACTTTAACACATACAGACCTCAGGGATTTTGCAGTTTCTTGGATTAACAGCACACACGATATTTTCTATTTTATTGTTATTTTCTCTGGGCTACATTTAGAATTTTTACGTGAAATACGTCCTATTACTTTAGAATATTAAGTTTGATTCACAAAGATAATACAAAACTAGTTCACAGAGGTACCATGTAACTAAATCAGCCTTGCTTCATTTATCCTGTAAAGTGTTACAGTCAAAGTAAAAACAATTGCTTTTTAACTTGAAAAAAGTACTCTCCCCTCTCCCCCCACATTGGGCATATCAAGAACAGATTAGAATCCAACAAGATAAACCAGTTGTACTAAAAAAAATTCTTTGGAGATTTAACCCTAATCAAAGTAAAGACTTTATTCAGAACTGTGCATTCTCAATAAAATTAAAAAATAAGATTTAGTTCCACACATACATTTATAAAATTCAAATTACTTTTAATATAAGTTTGATGTGGATACATAGTTTAATACTGACTTAGGAAAAGAAATATTAATCACTGCAGACTTACAAGCCATGTTCGCTGTTCCAGTGCCACACAAAAAAAACAGTTTCAGTGAGACTTTGATGATGTTTTCTGCTGAAAATCTGAACAACGATCCAGCTATCCCTGACTGATCAGCTGGTCTGGCATACGTGTGCACATAACTCTGTCACACACTGCTGAAAAGGGCTAATTAAACCCCATATTTGTTTTTCTCACAGGAAGCTAAGTTTCCCAATAGCATATATAGTCAGCAGGCAAAATTTTAGCTTGCCTGGTTTAATCCTGCAGTCTTGCTCCTTTCCTTGTTTCTGAGTATAACTATGCTTATTCATCAAGATAATGCCATAGAGCTATTTTCTTATTCTTTCAGTAGTTTTGAGAACACACATTTTCCATGTAAATACTACTCTTCCAAACACCACTGCTTGGTGACACTTGGAAGACACTACCTTGGGACTATAGATGGAAAGTGAAAGTAGTTTTTTGCCTTTATGTCACTGCCAAGAGTGATAATGCAGCTGTTGCCTTCGGAAACTTTTTTTGCTGATGTAAGCCAGCTTCCATTCTACAAGGTTTTGAAATCCCGGGTAGCAAAGCAGGTAGCAAACATTTTTTTGTCACAGAAACTCAACTTCCAAAGTCAGAGAGCAGCTACAAAGAGAAAGACAATGTTGTGTCAAAGTGAGTTCCATGGGACGTGGTGAGCTTATTTAACAGTTCTTTTTTGGTGAACTGGGGAAGTACCACTCCCACAATCCACCTGCAGTCATTGCACCCTTTGAGATGATTTAACTCATTAATGTGTCAAAAGACTACCCAAAAGGGGAAAAATCCACCCCACATTTTTTTTTGTTTGGTTGCTTTTAATCGTCTCTAGTAAGTGCCATAACAAGGACAAGGCACATGACTGTACAACAGGGAGTTGGAGGGGTGAGTTCTTTGAGCAGAAGTGAGCTGTTACATTAAGTCATCTGCTCAGGGAATCATAGTCTTACCCATTTATTTTTTTATTATTACTGCCTTTTTCCAATCAAGGTTTTAAATTAACTTTTAAGAATGATTTAAAATAAATGAAATGAGAAATTCGGACACTTGTCAAACCATCAGTGTCACTCATCGGCACAGTACTCTCAAATGTAACAATCAGATGTTCACCAGGTATTCTTAAATGTCACTTCAAATTTATTATGCAGTTCATTTTGAGCGTGAAGTGGAACTGGTAAATGAATGACTAATGCTAGGCTTAGACAGTTAAGAGAACAGAAACATTTATGCAAATATCATTAGCAAGAAAGCAACCAGGGAAAAAGATCTTTGTTCATATTTGCAAAAGAAATTCCTTTTGCCTTTTCACCCTTTTTTTCTCACTATATTAATGTTTCCACATAATCACTGTTCTTGCAGGTACATTTTCAAATATTAATTTTTTTTAGCCCCTTACTCCTAGAAGAGAGAATTTCGTTGCAGGATTGTGTCAAGATAGTGATCATATTTTGATCTCTACTTCAAACAGCTGACTGCCTTTCAGAATCATTCCTTTGGCACAGGTAATATTTACACTACCCTGTTTAAAATAATTCAGAATTATGCTTGACAACAAAGCACAAGATGGGTATCATTAAATTTTATTGTACAAAACTGACAAGATATGGCATTACTTAGAATTAAAAAAAGAAAAAAACAGAACTAATGTCCCTGGAACAATTTTGTAAATGGAACAATTAATACACAATCTTTAGTCCAGCAGTGATATTTACCTGCAAGACCTTCTTTAGACATGACAGATATAATTAAAAAAATACTCCATCAGTTCAAGCAATAGTTTAATTTTACATGAAATAAGTATTTCTATAAACACTTTATGTTCAGTCAAAACAAATGCTTTTGGATTTTCTTACCTTAAGAGATAAAAAACAACCAGGCAAGTTTGGGAATCATCAGAGAAGTCTACCCCATGGGAAAGTCTAGGTTTTGTATTCCACTTCAAAATGTTTGTGTTTATAAAAATAAGTAATACCAACATAGCATTTCCTAAGTAGCAAACAGATCTTCACGCTGTGGTGTCTTATCAGTGCAGCATAAACATTTTGGGGTTGGTTTTTTTTTTGAGACCTCATTTCTGTGTCAAATTCAGAATTTGAATATAGACCCAGGGAAAGGTTTTCATTACTGTTATTCATAAAACCTACCCCTTATTGCACAGGATATACAAAAGGTCTAAACTATGCAAGGTCTTCACTCTGCTTCAGGTCAAAAAAATCAAATAAACACTGAACAATTTTACCTTTATCCCAGTGGAAAGAATTATTTCTTGCAAATTGTAGTATAAACTAAAAATAAAAAGGGAACTAGGTAACTTTATGTTAAATTCCAGTTCAGTTGTCAATAGCCTTCACACAACAGTGCTACAAGGAACTGCACTACTTGCATTTCTGAAGAAAAAACCAATCAGAACTAAGAACTTATCAGGGAAGCTCATAAACAATTGTGCTAAGAGAGCACAAGACTATCTTTGCTATGGCCTAAGCTTTACAAAAAGTGCTTCTCTGCAGGACACAGTCACTGCGATAAACTTCTGAGATGGTCCCAGGGCGTAAGCTATCCTAAGACACCCGCACACACACTGGTACTTATTACACTGTGCTTTCTATGAAGAGATTATGCTTCAGTACTTTACATTTTCCATTCTCTCTCTTCCTCCAGAAGAAAAAACCTTCTATCCAAGATAAAAATAAGTTTGAAGAATTAGTCGTGTATTAAAGACCTAGTTTTGAAGTATTTATTTAACATCTAGTCATATAAAATAAAGTGTAAAAGTATGAAGGTATCAGAACGTGGCTTTCAGCAAGGCAGTTTGGGAAGTAAGAATTCAACATAAACCAGGAATTATTTTTTCCCCCTTTGAAAAGGGTCACATCAGAATGAATGAAAAACACCGAAGAATTTCACTTCAAGCCTGCACTCCTGCCTTTTGTCCTTTCTCCAAGAGGAGAGACCACTGGAAGAATCCTCCAGGGTTCAGTTGTGTTGTTCTTTGTGCTCTTGATTGGGGTCTGTCAGGAACTATGTACTGCCCTCTTTGGGTGGCAGGGACGGCTGAGACTGCTGCAGTGGCTGTGTGCCTGTCGCCGTTTTGATAGAGTTCAGAGTTTTGCTAAACCAAGAGTTTTTGGCAGCTTGGATTTCATTCATAAGGGCTCCTCTCTGGTGCTCCAGCTCCTACAAAAGCAGAATAGTCAGAACTGATCAAAGCCCAGGTAATTAACAATAAAGCATCTTCAAACTCAGTCCCTGCAATCCAGCACTTCCTTGCAAGCTCCCAGGCACTGGGGAGAGAAGGCAGATTGAAATTGCAGAAATAGCAGAAGATATTTAGATATAAAAGTCTCATTTCAAGACAGAAGTCATTCTTGAAGTTTACAGATACACTGTAGAATGGGTATATGCTCCTTTTTGGAACAATTTTTTGCATGATTCAGAATTATTTTGTACTGAGCATAACAAGGTTGAGGACACAGCCTGGCTGTACTTGGATTTCACATACCTGAATTTTGCACTTAGCTTCCACAAGTTGCAGTTTGGTCTGTGCAAGTTCCAGCTCCATCTCCCTCAGCTGCTTCTTCAGTGCATCCTTTTCATCATCCATTTCTATGCCCTTATTCTCCGTGCTTACAATAGGCAGCTTCAGTGCTCCTTCCTTACTGAAAATCTCACTGCAGTGTTTGCAGGCCATCACTTTACCCTGAAATACCCAGAAAGCTCATCTTTAATCCATATTTTAGGAGTTGCTGTGCTTCCTGGAAGAGCCATTTTTATGTTAGACTGCCTTTCGGTCAGTAATCTTGAACTATCTAGTATTGCAGTTTTCATACATGACATGGAAAGAATTTGAGAAGTTCATGAACAATTTCCAGGGCATATTAACAGTATAAAATTTCTTAAAATCTACTTAGCGTGCTCTGTCTAAGCACAGAGACTTTGCTCCTAGATTAGAAATACTCAAATTCTTTTGCTACCGAAGCTTTGTGATATTTTGCAGTATTTATGCCAGCAGAATTCAGAAGAGGAAATCACACTGCAGAAACTTTTCATCTTCCATAAAAGCACTTGAATAAATTAATGCAAATTGTGATACTTTAAAGAAAACCAGGTAGCTTTTCCATATTTCCAGAAGTAAGCAACCTGCTGTGCTCACTGCATGGGTCAGTACTGTCCTGCAGGTGCTTGTTCAGCATGTTAGGGGATGACCCTTTCTGCCAGTGACACCTGATACACAATAGTAATGTTCTTGTGCTACCTGGAAAGGTGAACCAGTTACTCACAGCTGAAGATGTAGCACAGCTGGCCTGGCTCGCACAAACTGAAACAGGGTACTGAGCTACTTCAGCAGATTATAGCAACATCAATCCTGGAATTACTTTTTTTACCAGTAACATAAAAAGGTCACTAAAAAGGCACAAATCAGGTTCAACTTGAGTACCGAAGAAACAACTAGAAGCTATACCAGAGGGAAAACAATTCTGCGTACTCCATAGTGACAAAGCAGAGGGGTACATGATCAGGAAACATTTATCTCTAGTGCAAACGTTCCTAGTAAGGGGCTTTAGAGAAGGGTGAGGAACAGGGCAATTCTGGGGATGGCTCAAGCTATGCCAAGTTACTTAAATAACTTTGCTTAAATTACAGAAACCCAAACTGTCCAGTTCTGCCAATTCTGACCCCTCCACTGGGCGCACAGGAGAAGCAGCATGGTTTCTCTTCTAGAAAGCCTTTTATTATTTAAAACATCCAAGTAAATACTGTCTCTCTACATTTTTTGCCAGAAGTGTATATTTCAACAGGAAAAAGAAAAGCCAAGTACTACATGCAGTTCAGTTTGAGAGTTCTGCACTGCTGATATATGATAAAGAACCATGAAAGGAAATTAACCTTTTTGTTGTTTGCATCTGATCTAAAATGCCTGTGGGCTATCAGGGCAGGTAGGTGGACAGTGCTGTTTGTTGTAACATTAAACTTCAATTAGTATCTTATTCTGTGTCCCTGGTATTTAGCAGTACTTGTGTTAGAAAAATCTCATATGTAGAGGCATCATTCTCACCTTCACAACTTCCAGTTCATCTTTACTGGCCGCTTGTTGTTTTTCCAGCCTGGTACTCAGCTGGGAACAAATCTGGAGCAGAGAAAGCAGTCTCTTAGCTAATGTTTACTGTACTAAAATATAACCTGTGTTTTTTCATTTTTGCTAGAGCCAACATTTCTTAAATGCTGCCTCACTCAGAGGCTGTTGCTAATAATGAGATTGAAAAAAAAAGGCAGTATTCAATTCAGAACCTGAACACAGAGACAAACGTTATAGATGAATTAGTTTATAATGCTTGTACTGCATTATGTCACAGAGTAAAGAAGCATTCACCCTATAGTAGTAAAATTAGCTGAAAGACAGGTTCTGCCTGATTCCCTAAATTATGAGACTATTAGGAAAACCACAAAAAGATTTATGACAGATTACAGTGCTTGCTCTCTGAAAGCCTGATAGGTAGTGTAACTTACTTAAAGGTTGAGATCTGCTACTCTGAAAATTCAGCTTCACATCAGGTTGAAAGAAGGAATAGGAGAAAGTGTCTCTAGAACAGTACCTGTTTATACTCTGCAATAATGGCTGTGGTTTTCTTGATCTCAGATTCTGCCTTCTCTAGCTGCTTCCTGAAGACCTCCTTCAGCTAGGAAATGAAGGAGAGAAGTTACACAGTACACTGAAAAAAAGTTTTCAAAATGTCATCAGATCATTCTCTCAAAGTCTGGCTGTGCTTACAGCAATTCTACAGCTGCTCCTTACCAAATTCCAATTCTTACAACTTCCACTTCTTCATTGATTTACTCAGTACACAAATAAGTATTATATTCAGTTATAACTAGAAAGACTATACTGTGATACAGTGTATCCTGACTTGTCCTGTAGGGTTATTCTTCCTCTGCATTAAATGGTGGTACAGCATGATCCGCAGAACACAAAGCAAGAGTGTTACTATAAAGTGGGTTTTACTGATTTTGGTTTTGTTTTCTGCATACTGTTAGACCAAGTGTAAGCAGACAGATTATTTGTTTGTTTGGAGATGGAATGGGAAGAAGAATCTCTCAGCATTATCACTCTGATCTCCGTAACGGAAGAAAAAGATCTGGCTTGGTATGTGCACTGCATTAAAATACAGCTAACTCATTCCTCCACTGTTCAGAACCACTAAATCTTGAGAGCTCTTTCAGTAGGAAAAGGCTTCCACTGCCTTATTATAGCAGAGAACTTCCCACCTCCATTTAAGGAGTCACAAAAAATTATTGTTTGATTGTTGTAGTCACTGTTGTCAAACAGCAAAAACAAAAATCAGGGTATCACTTTTGACATATACTTTTGTGTGTCAGTATTCAGCACCATGGTAGATACATAGGATTGAAAAACTAAGACTGAACATGTCACAAAAAATATGAGGCCTGGTCTAGTCCACAAAATTCTCCCAGCCCTCAGCTTTGTTTTGCTGTTGGTTCTAGCTTCAGACAAAAACATCCACAGCTTATTTCAGTGAACCAGCAGCTGAATCCAGAACAGCCTCTTATTAAGGCAACAACTCCTCCAGCTTCTTATTTAGATCATTAAAAGTGGTCTGATCATGCCTTCTTAGTTGCGATTGCTCACCACCAGTGAAAAGGATTACAATACTGGGAAGAGGATGAGGTTTGTAAAACTGAACATTCTGAGCTCAATTAAAGAAAATACTGAAAACCAAACTTAAAAAAAAGTAATTACCCTGGCACTGTAATTTTTTAATTGTGACTGTATTTTGAAGACAAAATCCTTTTACTATTACAACACATTCTCCATATCCTTTGCTTGCATTTCGTTGCTAAATAAGAAAAGTTGGAGAATGCCTTACCTGAGCAGTTTCCTCTTCCTGCTTCCGTTTCTCCTCCTCAGTCTCCACTAGCTTCTGTTTGGTCAGGAGAAGTTCCTTGTTCAAAACATCTGCTTTGTCTTCAGCCTAGAATTAGAAAAGCTGGTGTAAATCAGACATTATCTGTGCCAATACAAATGTATTGATTCAGATTCTAGCATTGCCTTTTCCTGACCTCTGATGACTCACCTAGCCTATTTTTTATATGAAATTCCTTTGTCAAATAGCCATTTTCTAAGTTATTTCACTGTGTTTCAACAACAGGCCCTTTCGCCACATACTTACCTAAGCCCAGGTGGCAAGTAACCAGAGATACTACGTCCTAATACAAACCATGATGTATAGAATATTTTTGTTGGGAACAATATTAATCTAAGTGACGGCAGCATGATTTAGCTCCTGTGTAACTTCAGATAACTCATTCCATTTTTGTATCTGTAAGATACTGTGGAAAATGTTAGTTGCCTGCACTGTACCTTACAAAGTGTCTGGGTGGAGACAAGTATAAAAGAGACCAACAGGATCACCAGATAAAATGGGTTATCAGTGCAAGTAAGTATTACCTGCAGAAACTTTATATTGTCTACTGCAGAATATGAATTTTCTCCTTTCTTTGAATGGCCAAGCTCATGGTGAAAGATAGTGGGAATGCTTTGGTTTTGTAAGCACTATCCTCACCGATCACCACAAGAGAAATGTATTTCTCAGTATCTGTTTATATTCTGTTGACCTCCCCAGCTAGGAGATACACACGGCATTGCACCACCCCTGCTGTTCAGTAACTAGGTGCTACAATAGGCAATGACTGTGCTCGAATAGTACTTAGTTTGCTGAAAATACAAGCGGGAAAACGGCATTAGAAACAACAAATAACAGTGCAGAACCTGTCTCTGACTTGCAGTTTGGTTTTCTACCACTGGTGGTGGTATTAAGTTATCTATTGGCTATGGTGTTAATTATTAATGAGGGTGTTTGTTAGTGGTGACTGTGGGTAGCAGAAGCAGCTGCACCTGGGCCCTGAGTGAAGAGATCGATTGATTCCTGCATTACTTAGTGTGTATATAGCTGTGTGGGAGAAAGGAAAACAAGCAGTGAAAGAACAGAAAAGTGTTAAGATTGGCATCTTAGAACAAAAGAACTTGGGGATGACAAGGATATTTTTGGTGAAAGACCTGTTTAAGATACACTTTGAGGGAACTACAAATCTTTCCTCCCTTTATGTGTTCATTACAAGTTCTCCAAGCACCCGCAATGGTGTACGGTATAACCTGTCCTTGCAGATCAGGAGTGCAGGAGCACAAAGCTTTTCTTTCAGTGCCAGGGAACTGAGGCAGGGTGTGGGAAAACTTCACGGAGCCACTCATCTATGGAAAGACTGCTAAAATGCAGGAGAGCACAAAATGGAACTGGCAAAGGTATGTGCTTGGCAGTCATAATACTTGAGGGAATAAAAAAAGCATGGGCAGCAGCAGATCTAAAGCTGCTTTATGTACAGCTGTTCCCAGGGAAAATAGAGCACCTCAACACATTGCTTTTGGCCTTTACACAAGATTGCCCACTCCATCATGCAAAGTGCATCTCTGCCTGTGTTCAAGACAGCTCATGTCTTTTGAATCACATGGATCCAAATCAGCATAGCTTCACTATCAAGGATTTGCCTAAACAGAAATACACATTGCACAACTGTGGTTAGTGATGTTGACAATTGCGAGGCTAGATAAAGAAAGCCAAATAATTATGGGAAATGAAATTGAGAGGCCCTTGCAGGAAAAGATTTTACGTTATAAAAGGTACTAGAGCCCTCACTGAGCAAGGGACTAATCATGGGGTATGGTGGAGTATGGCCCTCCTGTATTGAGTATCTTAATAATAGCTGTTACAGCATTTAACAACACTACATAAAACACTCTAGAAAGAGGAGGGTTGAATTTATGGGTCTCTGACAGTCATCTCTGAGATAAAGGGCTCTGAATGCTGCTGCCCTTCACATTCCAGTCTTCACAGGAAACAAAAGCAGTTATCAAAGAACACCCAGAAGCCCTTCCAGTTTTTGGTGCCATGCCACTTTCTTATCTCTGAATTTTGTTGACTGTACTAAAAGTGCTGTGAAAAACAGATCCACATGAGGTGGTAGGCATTCTGCAAGGCAGCTTCCCTTGAAGATAGTCCTTTGAGGACAGTGTGATAGCCTTTACAAGTAAATGTTCATTCTTTGGTATCTGAGTAAAAGTTATGGCTTAAATTTTCTAAAACAATCCACAACAGAGAAGATGAACTCAGTGTTGGCAAGACAGCACCGTAAATACCTGCAGCTGCACACATGTGGAAATCCAGCCTTCTGACTGCAACTGGGAGTGAGGTTGTCAGGAAAATAAAGGCACAAATAATTATACTGTCAATGTTGCATTCACGCTTTCACTTGAGCACAAAGCAGGGCTCCTAAAAATGGTGTTGCCAAGCCTGGGCTGGGACCCATCTTTGTCAGCATTACCTGGTCCAGGTCATTCCGTAAGGCAATTTTGCTTGTTACAAGCTCATGGGCAAGGTCATCATTCTCCTGCTCCAGCCTCATGCTTGCTTCTTGGAGCCTGCGGTTTTCCCTCTGCAGAAAGAAAGGAACAACCAGAAAAGGGAGTTAGTCTTTATCAATATTAAAGAGCAATAAGTGAATATATTGTGTGTGTAAAACACTGAGAAGGCAAGAGTGCACATTAAGACATGACTGCTGCTCTGGGAAACAACAGTGAATTAAGCCAGCAGTGCGAATGCAGCTATTCCACTTACATCCCAATGGTTATGTTTGTGTCGCGTAAGTGACACACCGACTGTAGGGTTTCTCTGTCAAAAGTAAACAGTCCTCTCTGCAAAAGCACTTGGTTTCTGCTTGCTCATTATCAAAAGAAATTAGGCAGAAAAAATCTCACCCAGCAGCAGTGAACAGGGACCAAATAACAGATACTCATCATAATGTTTCCAATTGAAAGTAAAGCTGTCCTCCTTTATACAATTTCTGTCTGCAGAAATCCATAAAAATAGTACATTCTGTATATGATGTAGCGCCAACTTCCCATCTTCCATTAGACCGGTAGAGAAGGGTATTTAGCAGGGAACTCCCTACAGCTCATATAATCTGTATCACCATTTGTGCACTTTCTCTGCAACATGCGCCAGGATAACAGCGCATGTTTTGCAGGATACCTGCTGAGAACAAATGCCAGATGGAGAGGTGGCCTCACTTCCTGGGCACAGGCCCACAACCTGGTTGGTGGGCAAAACATTCAACACAAAATGAAGGACTTCAAGACTGCAGGCCCTGGTGCTTGTCACACTGCACTCCTTACCCACTCTGCACAGGCAGCAATGACTACAGAGAGCACAATTAGAGAAGGTAAGTACACAGGAGAAGAATGAGCAGTAGTAATTCTTCTAAAAATTGGTTTCAGTTATTGCTCTTCTAGGGCTGAGAAACGGAATCATATTCAAAAGATGACTGTGTGTTATAGAATGACAGAATCAACTAGGTTGGAAAAGACCTTTAAGATCATCAAGTCCAACCTTTACACCAGAACTGCCAAGTCCAAAACTAAACCGTGTCACTAAGGGCCTCATCTACTTGTGTTCTGAACACTTCCAGGGACAGTGATTCCATGACTTCCCTGGGAAGCCTGTTCCAGTACCTGATAACCCTTTTGGTGAAGAAATTTTTCCTAATATCCAGCCTAAACCTCCCCGGCACAGCTTGAGGCTGTTACCTCTTGTCCTATCACCTGTTAATTGCGAAAAGAGACCAGCCACCTTCTCGTTCCATCCTCCTTTTAGGTAGTTGTAGAGAGTGATCTTCATCTTTGGAAGAACACAAGCAGGTGGGACAAATAGAGGTGCCCTCCTCAAACAGATTTTAAGAGAGCAAAAGATGTGCTGGCCTTCAGTCACACAGTGACTCCCTATCTTTCAAACCAAAAGAGACTGTAAAGGCAATCTGTGTGCTATGGAAACTCAAAGAGAAATACTAAGTTCCTATGGAAACTCATAGGTGGAGGAACAATAAATAACCTACATGCTGAGACTACAGAAAGGACCTGTGCTTATATTCTCCAAGACAAAACAGTGAATATATATCAGCACTTAAGACAGCAAAAAATTTCCAAGAGTTGTTCAGTGAATGCCTTCCTACAAAATGTGATTGCTTTGCATAAGCACATTAATGACCTGTCTTCACTTCCTCCTGCTCACCAGCTAGACTCAGATATTTTTAATTTCCAAACTCACCATCATGAAACTGCAATTTTTGTTTCTGTTACAAGAAGATTTTGCATACGTCTCTTTAACAAAAAAAAGACAACTACAGCTCTTAAGAGGATGCTAAAAAAGGTCTCTTCTGTGTGGGAGCTTCCCCTGTGGCAGGAAGCAGAACCTCTACAAATACCCTCTCCTTAATGTGACCCCATTGTGTAACTAGACTACGCACTGCCCTGTACAGGAAAGTACGTTTGTTTCCTGTCCAAAAGACCATACTTTAAATAACTTGTTTTGTTACCGAAACAATAAAAAGTAAGTAAAATACTTTTGTTTCAACACAGTTAAAATAACCACTGCTAAAAGATGCGTAACTTTGGGGATCTTTTTTATTTTAATTGCACTGTATTCTGTTTGGGATTTTTTTTAGAAGTAAAATTCTTTTGTAAGGATAATATAAACCTCTGAGTGTAAAACCAAACTGCAGTCAATTAAAGAAAAAAAAAAAAAAGGCCCCAATGTGTCTTTATCTCTGTATTTCGGTCAGACCATCTTAGAAATGTTGATTTCATAGACACAGCTCTGCCAGCGAGTAGCTATCAAAAAGTGACTTGAATTCATGTAAAAACTGAGACCAGATCAAGACAGTATTGCTGCCAGGTGATGCAGTACCAATACCTTTTCATAGGGATGTTGCTCAGAGGGAGAAATCAGGAAATTCTTAATATTTCCACACATTAATCCAGAAAGAAGTTTGCTTTAACATTTTTGCTATGCTTTTGCCAAAAGCTTCAGTGTCCGCAAAGCAAGCCACACAATGTGAAGTTCAAAGTTCCTGCTTTGCATTCGCAGACAAGTGGGTAAGCAAGCTTACATGGTTGGAAATGCAATATCCTCCTCTTAAACTAGAATTTACATGGCATATAAGTAAGTTAAAGATCTCTTACCTTGGTCTATCCAGTCAATAGCTAAGAAATGTTTTTATCTCGTTCACCATACTTCTAATTTCCAGCTGAAGGTTTCTTCTAGGGCCAGCTTTACTCTTCCTCCACACAGGGCAGTGTGCCAAACTAGGCGGTTTGTCTTTTCCAGCTCCTCCTCCCAAATTTAGCAGTGAACAACTGCTTTCTTCCTCAGAAGGAAACTATTAATCTGCTTAAGCCTAAATAAAACCTAACGTTACACAGTACAAAAATAGTAAATAGAGCTTTTCATATGTAGCATATTTTCAAAGGCCCTGAAATATTTACAGGGTTTTATAAAATACCATTCACAATGGCATAAAGTTCAACAGATGGAGCTCGTTTGTTACAGCAGGACTCACATCACAGACAGCATTTTGTAACCTGGCATAAGCCGACTAGTCAGACCTGCTAGCTGTCCTTGGTGTAAACAGAGAGCTTCCTGCCATTTCTCTACGCACCACTAACAATTTACTAACTATGACAACCATTTCCTTCTCTTCAGCGTAGCTCAGTTTCTACAGTTAGTAAAATAAAAGATTCCTCTTTCCCAAATTCCTCCTCCTATCTACAAAAGGCAGATGGTGAACTCTGATTAGCTTTTAAAAGGAGGGTACTGCATTTCCAAAATGGACAAACACTGCTGATACATACAAACACAAATAAACTTACCTCCTGTAAAGTCACAGACCAAACACTGCTTTCAACCATTGGTGTAAAGACAGTGAAAACAGGATATGAAATAATTTTTAATACCAACAAAGACAGAAAAAAAAAAAAAATAGAAAAAGATTTGCTGATTCTTCAATGGGTTTTTGGTTCTGAGTTTTAAAGAAGGTATAATCCAACTTCCATCACACGCTGGACGGAAAGAAGGAGACAAATTTGAAAGCTGAGGCAAGCCTCAGCTCAGGAAGACTGAAATGTTGAACTCCACCCTCTGCTCCCTTCCAGCCAGCACCAAGGAGCAAATCCTGACAAGATTAGTGGTGATGATGCATCCTCTCCGTGCTGCTACTCAAGCAGGGTGTAACGAGTCACAAACCTTGTTAAGCAATTCAGTGTCACATTTGCTGATGAGCAAACACTCAAACCCCAGATCTTGGGCATGAACAGATCCTCAGTGGCAGAATGCAAACACTGATTAAAATTAACTTCTCTGGATGTGAGCAAATTGAAGTCTTCATAACCCATTGGAAAGGGCTCTTGATGGCAGAGTTGCTCTGAAGGAAAACCCTGTTAACCTCCATCTAGAAACCCAAAAGGCTTTTACAGCAAACTATCCAGGAAAACCTCTCATGGGAAGCAACACAGAGGCTCCTGGAGGTGGTTTCTGCTTTCTGTTTGTTGACTGGAGCAATATTCCCAGAAGTGCCCCAGCACACTTTTTTTTCTTTGTTTTTTAAATTTTTTAAACCATAAACAATGATCCACACCAAGAGTTATCTCACACATTTCCTCATGACGGGTACCATTCAGTTACCAGGACTCTGAATAAAAATGACCAGTGAATGAATTTTTGCTTCTACTTCAAATACACAAAAGGCTAATTATGTCCAAGTTACACATTTATTCAGACAGAAAACTTCTCCGTTGCACAACAAGGTCCACAGAGGAAAAGGCGTTTCTACCCTCAGTACAAAGCTGTGTGCACAAGCAGGATCTGCTTGCAAAACTCCAGCCCTTCTTTGTATGGTTATATCCTCTTTATTTTAAATCAAGAAGTCCCAAGCTCAACTCTGGTAATTTCTCATCAAGTCAACCAAAACCCTGTTACACGAGGTGTTCTCAAACACCAAAAAAAAATCCAACCCTGTAATGTATATATAAAAATATCAGTCTGGACTATGTTTGCTACTTTTTCTGCACATGCAACTCAGTTTTATTCCTGGCTTCTATAGACAATCTGCAATTTATTTGAACCAAAAGTCATGAAATTTGGTGACAAACAGCAATTTGGAACATATTTACTTTTGCACCTTTTAAAAATCTGACAAAACATGAGTGATAATTCGTTTCAAGCAATGAAAAATAAAAGTGCCTATAAAAGCATATGCTTTTCCTAAATAATATTTGTAAATACAGGAGGAAATGAACACACACACACACACACAAACAAACACAAAAAGGCACTCATTAATACTGTTCTTTGGTAAGTCAAATCAACATGTAAAATATGAGCTGGGAAGGAAGTCCTGTGGCATATAACACAGCTCATTGTTGCACATGAATTTAACCTGTCAAGAAAATGTAACTGGTTAATGGCAGGCCAGAAGTTGCAAAACCATCCCTTTTCTGGAGGCTGTTGTGTGGGGTCAGTGGGTTTGGAGGAGCCTCCTGCATGGATATACCCAGCTGCCCTCAGGCAGGAAGTGTCTGGAAGGCCAGAAATGTCAGTGTTCTGTGGTCCTGACAAATCTCTACTGGCAATAAAAACTGCAGCATACTGCAAACAACAAAAATTAACTAAAAACTATCAACATACTGAAAGCCTATTTCCGTCTTCGCCTATGAGACTTAATATTCTGCAGGGATCTCCAGCAATCCCATTCCCTTCCTGGGCAGTAAACTAAAACCTCATTTTGTTCTGGTACCAGAAACTGTAAAAATCACAAAGATGTAGGTCTTTAGGGCACAGCCTACACAGAGAGCACAAAAGGCCAGAGGGAGCTAACAGCAACACTGCACTCAGAAGCAGTACTGGCTTTTCAGCAGTGTAGACTCAGTCCTTTCCCAAACCAAGCCTGGCTGGGCAAAGTCTAGCACTGATGTTGCCAAAATGAAATGCACTTCTAAATGCATAGGCTGCAGAGTGATCATTTAAGGGACAAGCAAAGTTGGCTGTCCACTTTCTGCCTGTGAGGAGCCACACAGTTGCGTTTTCTTGCTGCCCTTTGCAAACATTCTTGAAATGCAGATTCCTACCAACTTCAGCTTGATGCATTAATAAAATCAAACAAGCAAGACAAGGAACAGAGAGCACTTACAAGCATTTCTCCAATACACCCATCAGGTGAAGATTGTGTCTGAACTTTGAACTTAATGTGCAACTAAGCAGTTACAGGGACTCTCTCTAACCACAGCATCACTGAGTGGATCAGACCCAATGCGGCTCAATAAAAAATATCACAGTGAGTTTCAACAGTGCAAGCCAAAACCACAGGCTGTGTTCTGACTGTGACAGTGGTCAAAGAGTCACTTTCTACACCCTCGTTTGCAGCTTGGGGACAATGTTCTTCGCTGCCCATCACTCAAGATTAACCAGTTAATATGCTTCCACAGGGCTTTAAAGAACCCCCATTTGTTTTCTGTTTTAAATTCAACAGTGCTTTAAGTGAACCAAAACCAGTCAGAAGTTCAGCAGCAGCAGGTTGTGGTTTTTTTCTAAATAGGTCACACTCACTGTTGGCTCTTAGCTGCTGCAGCAGTCCCAGTTCTCACAAACAATAATACCTACACCCTTTGACATCAGAAGAACTACAATCAGAACAGTATTTTTCAAAGGCAAATATTTAAAAAAATAGCAAACGTCAGTTTTACTTTCTATGTACCTTTAACTCACATTTATGAATGATGGCATAGTCTTTCACTACAGGTTTTCATACGGTGGTTTTCTGAACATGGTGCGCTTTCCTTACGTTCACAGACCACGTAAACCTGTTGTACCCTCTACGTTTATTTACTACTCCATGCTCCTTGTAGACATCGTAACAACTGCAATGTGACTTAACATGTTAAGGCATAATGAAAAACAGCAGGAAAACAGTACAGGTATATGTAAGCAATGTCAGTTCCCAGCTAACCTGGGCAATGGGCACTAAAGTGCTGCTTCATCTCTGGCAGCTCTACCTAAAGAAAACTGAACTTTTCAAACCAGGGTAAGCAATAAATGGCTCCTGAACACCAAGTGAAGTATATGCTTAGAGGCAGAGCCTCCATCACACAAAAATCTATGGCAACAGAATGTAGCTGTGACAATAAAAGCAAATACATTGGAAAGATAAACAATGTTGATCCAAAATTAAAGAACTATTCTTTTTTTTTGTGAACTATGAAGCTATAATATTAATAACTGAACCTTTAGTTCTCTGCTGTTTTAAAGCAGGATATTTATCACTATTAACTGTATTGCAGTAGTACCTTGGGACCCCAGGAGAGCTCTGGCTCTCACTGTACTAGGCATTATATTAACAAAAAATAACTGATGCTTGGTATTAACAGAGATGAATAACAAGGATCATATCAGTCAAGGAAGAATTCATCTTCCAAAAGTCTCTGTGGATGCCACTGCACACAGCTTGTGCTAGAGCAATGTGTATTTTCTCCTTTTTGTGTCTGTAGCTGAGAATCACCCTTTGTTTCTGCATCTCATGAAGATCTCCCATATAAGTGCAACAGCAGGAGAGTTACCTATAAACATATAAACTGAAAGAAGAAAAATGTTATATGTGGCCACTTGCAGATGTCTTGAGAGTTACAAATTATGGTTGAAATATTCCTGAAAAAACACTAAGGCCAAGTGTTCAAAGTGCTTGCTCAAGAAGGGGGCTGAGTTTCACCTGTCACTAACTTCCCGAAGGTCTGCACTGGCATATCCTAGAGAGGCAAGCATGGTACACACACCTCTGCTTAGTCACTGGAACAGGGTCACTCCCTGTGGGATTCAGCCAATGAAACAGGTTCCCATAGAGCACCTCTCATACCTGGTATCTGTCCATGGGATCTTCCTGCTGCAGCTGACTCTCTCGCATTGTTTGGTACTCTCTTTCATATTTCTTCAGCTTTTTTGTTGGCACCTGTGAAGCAGATTTGGAAAACATGTGTTTAAAGACTAGAAGAAGACTGGAAAGGCTGTCTGAAAGCTCTTCTTACAAACAGGAAGCCGAGGAAGTGCTGGAAAGCCACTGCTGAATAAAGGTACTCCCTGTTGTCACCCTTCCCTACTCAGCAATCCATATCACACACTTACCAACAGAGTTCACATGGACAGAAATCCTTCTGTACATACTCTGTTAATTATTCAAATACTTAAAGGAAGAGTGAAGCAGAGACATTTTAGTAAGAGCAGCAAGAAGAAAAAAACATCAACAATAGGAGTGAGAGAACAGGGAAGGGGAAAATATGCTTTGATATGTATGATTCACCAAAACAATACCTTAGCAAGAAACCTGTTAAAACTGTGACTAGAAAAGGGAGTGTTCACACAAAAGGACCGGATAATTTCCCAGGAGAGATCCAGGAAATGGTTTTTATTGCTGAGAGTACTAACGTCTAAATTATAGCTTGGCACCAATGCGCTCATGAAGCCTGTCATCAGACGACTCCTAGCCAAAGGTGGAGACGCTGCAGTGCTCGCTCCCAGCCACAGCAGGGAAACAGTGAGGCTACTATACAGAAATCACAAGCAAATTCAGTAAACAACCATGCAGAAAGGTAAAGTCCAGGACGGCTTGATTCTGGGAAAATACAGCTTCAACTTGAAAAAAGGTACTCAAAGAACACTTGTGTGCTCTTAAACAATGCATGGAGATTCTGTGCTTTACTTTCACCTTTTAATTAAGTACACAGTGTCATAGGAACAATCTCATCTCCCTCTGGAGAACTCTGATAGCTTTAGTGTGTCCCCACCATACAAAAAGAAGCTGGCCCTGCTAAGTGCTGGGTCATCCGCCGGAAGCTGGCGGGATCCCCAACAACACATACCATCATAACACGCTATTCCTGGATCTGTTATGTATGTCTGTTACTCTTGCCTGTATTGATTGTGTCTAGCTGATTCCTGGTGTGAGAACATGCCACTGTCACCTTGCCTTAGGCAAAAAATTACTGCCAATGAGTAGAGACACATGTTTACATGCAGATTTAGTGGTAGTGTGGCCTGTGGTGAAGGGTGGTCCTATGCTCTCCAGCAAGCAAACAGCATAGCAACAACTTTCTTAGCCATACTGACTAAGTAGTAAGTAATACTCAAAACAGGGGTCAAATCATGAAAGGTGTGAGCGTCAGGGTGTAAATATCATGTCGCAACTCAGAAAATAGCTTCCATGCTTTTTGAAAGAATATTGTGATTTACGCCTGTTAGTATCTATTTATGCTACAGCCTTGTCTTAATTGGAAAGTAGTACCTAAATATAGTGAAAGTGTATCTTATTGGGGGGAAAAGGGGGAAATTCCTATTAGCAAGCCAGTCCATAGTAATCCACTTATCTCATAAAACAGAAACTTGAAAAGGTATGCTTAATAACTTTAGCAGGGACTATTGCTTCCCTCTTATTGTCTATTCAGCCACATTACTCAAAGGAGTTGATAATTTATTACAGCACTTTCTTCTCTGGATATAGACTAATAAATGAAAAAAAAAATTTAAAAGCCCATTTCCATATTCTCCAATTTAATTCCCTGGAACAGTCTGTGAATTCAACAAGGGCGTTTTCTGTAAGCCCTTCCGTAAGTTAAGTGCATCATGCTAGCTATGCTTCAGTCTTCATGGACTGATCCTGAGCAAAGTGCTCATAAATTTGCTGTAAAAGCTTCTGCAATATTGATTTCTTCTTTCTTTAGCACCATGGAGTATATTGGCTGGAACTGATGGTTATCAAATTTAGGAGACTCTTATGGTTTATAAACATTGCTCATCTGTTTATCTCAGTATCTTATCTCCTTGACTCGTTTTATTTTATTGTGTTCAAGCATAATATCATGTCACAACTAGTACGCAGAGAAAAAGCCATGCGGAGCATCTTAATGAAACATCCATGCAGAACTGAACAAGCAAAACCTCCTTCAGAAAAAACCTAGCAGACTCCTGCACTGAACACTTGAAGTCCTCACTGCAGTGAGGTGATACGTGACTGGTGAGAAACAAAAATGCTTTGGTTTTAGCTGTCCCCATGTTCAGACAGGCAGGGCTGGAAAAATCTTCTTCACCTTCTCTGGCAATCCTGCGCATGGGCAGCATGCCGGGCATCAGCATCCGCTCAGCTCCAGGAGACCTTCCCCTCACTCTGAATTTTAGCTGTGTACAGACAGTTCAGCCTGACCTCGCTGGATTAATAAATCACACACCTATGACTCCTTCCTCCAAAATGTTTTATTACTCTAATGAAGCACAAGCACTCAGAGGAGGTAGTCATCATTATGTTCATTTGACAGCATAGGAAATGGAAGCAGAGATGTAAAGTGATTTCCTGAACATACTGAAGACAGCCAGAGACTGATGCAGACAGAAAAATCCTATTACCCCATTTCTCATTTCCAGCTTTGCCACAATGCCAGACTGAGCATAGTATCTCTTTCCAGGATTTCCAATATCTTCTTTTCTCTTATCTAGCACTGCATAAACAGACCAAAAATATATAGTCCCATCACACTGACAGTGTCAGTATTCTGTGATCTCTGTACTCTTTTTTTCCTCTCTGCTTCTCACCTCAACGTGGAAGGGGGGAGGGGGAAAAAAGAGAAAAAAGCCAATTAACAAAATGTGCAATGCTTTTCTTTCCCGTTCTTTGAAGCAGGTGACTTAATTTTCTGTTTCAGTGGTGATGGATTTGCTCAGTATTTCAAGATTGAGGCAAGGGACCTACATCCGTCCAAAGGCAAGGTTACACTGTGCTGATGACTGATTGCGGAAGACTCCCAAGCTTGCTTTGGGTGAACAATGATAGCAACCACAGACACTGGCTACAACCCAGCTTCCCTTTTATCCATCCATCACATACATCCCAGGCTGCAATCCCCATGGTAAGCCCAGACTCTTCCCACTGCTGCAAAGCAGGACCATTTCCAAGCACATGTTAATGCCTGGGAGCCCACTCCAGTGGTGGTGGGACCAGCCTGAGCTCACTCAGCCTTGGCTCAGTCCTTGCACAGAGCCAGGAGTATCAGCTGCAAGAGGCTTTCACAAACGTACTGTTACATGTGCCCTTCTTGAGGAGATACGAGTTAGGCTTGTGCATACTCAATTTTCCTCACATTATGATCTAAGACAATACTAAAAGCATGTGAGTTTGAAAATGACACTTGGTTCTGTGAAATATGTCATATGAAAACTAAGCTTTAAACAGAACCTCAGCAGATTAGCAATGACACATTTCAGATTGCACTCATTGTCTCAGACTCAAAATTGTATCAATTTGTTCCACATAATATTTGATATTTAAAAGACAACTAAATCAGGTTCAAGGAAGGACAATATAGCTCTATTTATAGAATCATAGAATAGTTAGGGTTGGAAAGGACCTTAAGATCATCCAGTTCCAACCCCCCTGCCATGGGCAGAGACACCTCACACTAAACCATGCCACCCAAGGCCTCATCCAACCTGGCCTTGAACACCACCAAGGATGGAGCACTCACAACCTCCCTGGGCAACCCATTCCAGTGCCTCACCACCCTCACAGTAAAGAATTTCTTCCTTATATCCAATCTAAACTTCCCCTGTTTAAGTTTTAACCCATTACCCCTTGTCCTGTCACTACAGTCCCTGATGAATAGTCCATCCCCAGCATCTTTGTAGGCCCCCTTCAGATACTGGAAGGCTGCTATGAGGTCTCCACGCAGCCTTCTCTTCTCCAGGCTGAAC
The DNA here is from genome assembly GCF_963264785.1 of Psittacula echo. Lineage (NCBI taxonomy): Eukaryota > Metazoa > Chordata > Aves > Psittaciformes > Psittacidae > Psittacula > Psittacula echo. The sequence goes on from NC_137740.1 coordinate 24,155,560, forward strand.
AGCCCCAACTTTCTCAGCCTGTCTTCATACGGGAGGTGCTCCAGTCCCCTGATCATCCTTGTGGCCCTCCTCTGGACTTGTTCCAACAGTTCCATGTCCTTTTTATGTTGAGGACATTTAAACACTTTATTAGGCCAAATTAAGGCCTAATAATTTTTTTTTTTTTTTTTTTATTGAAGGCCTAATTTTCTTTTTAATGTAAAAAAAACCCACCACCACGTGAAGAAACTGTCTCAGTGCTCTACTGGTCTGTGCTGTCATTGCTACGGATAACTGCATTACCTCTTTCTTAAAATGTGGTTGCCAAAAGGCATGAAGAACTGTCCTGCAGTATCTGCCACTGGGAATAAGATTCGGAAGTAGATAAGCAATTTATTTTTGTTTGGGAAGGGTGCAGTAATGAAATGAATAAACATGTTGACACAACAGACTTGCCTCTTAGATTAGACTTCAAAGGGGGTGAGTGGGATGTAAGAGTTAGATATTATGCAACACAATCTGAACAACTGTATCCCCAATGAGATATTAGCCACAAGCATGAAGCCTGAGAGGAAAAAGTGCAAATCACAATTTATCACAAAACTCCATTTGCGCTGAGTAGTCTGCAGAGAAGAAAATCTGGAGCATTCATTTGCAGAAAAAAATATAGGGATTAAAACCAGCTGCTACCTAAAGAAAATTCACAAGCTGAAGCACAGTTGGAAGAATTCCCATTTCTCCTTTTGTCACCGTGTGGTGAAGGGCTTGCTGATAACAAGCTGTTTCACCACAGGTTTGAAATCAAGTGGAAATTAAGTGGTAAGTTTCACCTACCTACAGCACTGCATTCAGACATCCCCCACTCTAAAACACACCATAAATCTCATTAAACATAGTCTAAATCCTGGTTTTGGGGCAATGTGATTGCAAAGTTTTGTGAAGCAGCCTCTCAGACACCATCTGATTCTCACATTAACCTTATTGCAACTGGCTTTGGGCAAGCTTGCAGCACAAACCCTGCAGTGCTTGGGCTGATGAGCCACCTCTCATCACAGTGGATCCATGGTGCTATTATTCTGCTTGAGCTTGCATGTTGCATACAGCACAATAAAAGCCGCAAATATCAGATGCTATTATACCATCTACGCTGGCAGGAAGGAGATGTTCCCTACAATTCCTTGGAAACGTACATTTTGTTGGAGAGATCATCTGCTCAATTTGTGCCTGTCTGAATGCCTGCTGCAGAACAGCATCTCTCTCCACCTTGCAATTGGAAAAAAGAACTAAGACAAATGCTCTTTATATCAGTAAAGCAGCCTGCTCCACACCAGCACACCTAAGTACCCCTTCCTTGCAGAGGGAGAGTTTTCCTCCTTCTGCAAGTTACCTTGTTGCCAGCTCTATAGGTGTAAGAACCTCCTGAAGAGAGTCTTCAGGATAACACAAATCCAATCCGAAAGCTGGCTGGAGGCGAAGGAAATCAGCTTTGCTCTCTTTTTCTATTTATTTTTAATTTATCCACATCAGTCCATTATCAAAATACCTCAACTGCACCCGAGACTCCCACAGGAATTTATAAAGACAAGGGAGAGGCTGGTTGCAAAATTTGCAGAGTACCTGAACCATTTGCTGTGATTCAAAATGGCAGCGGCCACAGTCAGTGACACTGGATGATTTCCAACACCAGATCCCTTTGTCAGATTTTAATCTGACACATTTCCATTCATCTAAACCTGCTGAACCTGGCATAGCACATTATTCTTCTACAGCTCTGTGGTTTAAAGATCTGATTAACTAAGTTGGAAAGCTGAGACTGAGAGATATTAAATAAACCTCACTGTACAGCAATCCACTGGCAACACGGGAAAAGAGAACAAAATTCAGATTCCCTGAATCTAAACACCGGTATGTACTTTTGCACTTCCTTACAGTGCTTGTGTTTGAGAGGCACATATATTGACTACAGAAAAAAAAGAGGCTAAAGGAAAGGATGTTCGGCTTGTGGCATAGAGTCTTCAAAACAGTTCCTTTGCAGATCCCTGGTTTTCAGCATTCAAAAATTCATTTTCACTTTGAGATATGGAGGGCTTATTATCCACTTCAGCTCTATTTGTTTTTAGCAAAAAAAGAGACACCCTGAGTGGCTTAAAAGCAGTGTTTGGAAATGGCTGATTATTTTATACACTTGCAGCTGATGTCTAGTAGCTCACCCAGACAAAAGTGCTTCCTGTCACGTACAGATAAGGGCTTTAGTATTGAGATGCACACCGTGAAAGGAAACAGCTATATCCACTATGTCAGCAAGCACCCATTTTGCATTTAAATTGCCTCTAGTCAACAGGAGTACTGCGGATACCAATACTTGAAACATTTGAGATGAAAAATAGCTGTGTACAGGTCATTTTTATTATCTGACATAACTTAAGAATGCCTGAACCACGAGATCTCTGCTACAAAAGACTATAATAGGCTAAATGAAACTACCTATATACCCAAGCCCACACATTAGGATCAGGTAACCAGGGGAACTGACACTCTGATGAGCCATCTAGGACAAGGCCCTGCTCTGGACAACAGAGTTACTTTGAAGAGCAGCAGTTTTTCCAGCACAGAATTTATTCATTGGTTTGTACCTCATACCATACAGTTCCAAGTGATTTTGCATCTTACATACACCTTATGCAGCATGTGGTGCTAAAGGCTTTATATGTCTGCTTAGTGACTATGCAAAATCCAACCCACAGCTCTTGCCATTTAGAGGTACATCATTCATTTTGATTTAGATCTAACCCATGCCTACAACAATTTTAGAGCTTTGGCTGCATTTCTTGGCACACCACAGGAGTAGAAGGGTGAGCTGGAAGACAAGGCACCATCCCTGTGACAACAGTATCAGAAATTCATGGCAGAGCGGTGGATGTGGTCTACCTTGACTTCAGCAAAGCATTTGACACAGTCTCCCACAGCATCCTCATAGCTAAATTGAGGAAGTGTGGCCTGGATGATCAGGTAGTGAGGTGGACTGCGAACTGGCTGAAGGAGAGAAGTCAGAGAGTTGTAGTCTATGGGGCGGAGTCTAGTTGGAGGCCTGTATCTAGTGGAGTGCCTCAAGGGTCAGTATAGGGACCAGTATTATATAATATATTCATCAATGATTTAGATGAGGGAATTGAGTGTGCTGTCAGCAAGTTTGCTGATGACACTAAGCTGGCAGGAGTGGCTGACACGCCAGAAGGCTGTGCTGCCATCCAGCGAGACCTGGACAGGCTGGAGAGTTGGGCAGGGAGAAACTTGATGAAATATAACAAGGGAAAGTGTCGAGTGTTACATCTGGGCAGGAACAACCCCAGGTTCCAATATAGGTTGGGGAACGACCTGTTAGAGAGTAGTGTAGGGGAGAGGGACCTGGGGGTCCTAGTGGACGGCAGGATGACCATGAGCCAACACTGTGCCCTTGTGGCCAAGAAGGCCAATGGCATCCTGGGGTGTATTAGAAGGGGGGTGGTCAGTAGGTCGAGAGAGGTCCTCCTTCCCCTCTACTCTGCCCTGGTGAGACCGCATCTGGAATATTGTGTCCAGTTCTGGGCCCCTCAGTTCAAGAAGGACAGGGACCTGCTGGAGAGAGTCCAGCGCAGGGCAACTAAGATGATTAAGGGAGTGGAGCATCTCCCTTATGAGGAAAGGCTGAGGGAGCTGGGTCTCTATAGTTTGGAGGAGACTGAGGGGTGACCTTGTTAGTGTATATAAATATATAAAGGGAGAGTGTGACGAGGATGGAGCCAGGCTCTTCTCGGTGGCAAACAATGACAGGACAAGGGGTAACAGGTACAAACTGGAACACAAGAGGTTCCACTTAAACTTGAGAAGAAAATTCTTCTCAGTGAGGGTGACAGAACACTGGAACAGGCTGCCCAGGGGGGTTGTGGAGTCTCCTTCTCTGGAGACATTCAAAACCTGCCTGGACACATTCCTGTGTAACCTTATTTAGGTGTTCCTGCTCCAGCAGGGGGATTGGACTGGATGATCTTTTGAGGTTCCTTCCAATCTCTTGCATACTGTGATACTGTGAAAAAGTCCCCAGCAATTTTCCTGCATCACTTGGCAAAGAAACCACTGCTCCTAGCTACACTGTATTAGGGTTCATTTCCTACCTTGTTTATCCTGAGACCTACCTCATAACCACACTTAAGAAAATTGCCAACACAAGGGTAGCAACTGGTCAATAACCAGGTTCAAAGTATTGGTATTAGCAAGGCTGTAAAACCTGTCATGTCAAACATATTTAGTCCACGGAGTCCACAGCTTTCACCTAGTAAACCCCTGGCTGAATATGTGTTCTGAAACCAGCTGCCCTTCAGACTGGGTTCTGACTCTGCTGAGTTACCAAAGCATATCTTGTCTCCTGTCACACTCTGTGCCCAGCACAAGCTGAAAAAAGATTCTACTTCCTGAGATGGAAGATGGGTGCTAGGTAGCAACTCTGAACCACATGCCCAGGTAAGCTATATTCATCAGTAAAGAACCTTGCCATACTCTTTGAACACACATTCGGTGTGTTAGTATTATTTTAGATCAATTCTGTGTCATAGTATCGAGAAAATTGTAATGCTGTCACACTGCAAAACTGTATCTTTAAAATCACCCTCAAGCTTCTCTAATGTGTGGTGAGGTCCTTGGTGCTAGAACACCCTTCATTGCTTTTATAAACATTTCAAACGCACAAGATTCTAAAAGCAATTACTTTTAGTGCATTACTCCACCAGCAGAAAATACACAGCTTTTCTATATTAAAGTTGAACCGTTATATTCTTACACTAAGGGCTCCACAATCCCTTCTGTTATATCAAATACTTTTATCTCTCTTCAGTGCCTAATGCAACTTTTACCACCTCTTCTCAAAAGCCTTGCCTTTTTTCTGCTTGCCCAGCTCCATAAACACAACTGCTAAAACCCTAAAATACAATTTCTTTAAAACTGCAAATTAAATGATCAGCATTTTGAAAACACAAGTGGGGCAGTGACCAGCTTGCACGGTACCAGAAACACTCACTGACTATCTCTGTGTGCTTGTTCTCACCTATGCACTTAGCTTCTGTGGTCTCTGAGGTTAAAGACAAGCAAATATGATCTCTTTCTTATGCCATATTATTGTAACTTGGGGTTACTTTGGTGGCTCTACCTTGTAGCCGAAGTACAACAGTTTGTATACACACTGAACTTTGTCTTGGCATAGCTACCATGCTACTCTGACATCAAACCATCTGGATTTTTCTCAGCAGAAAAGACAACCGTACAGCTGTGACGAGTGCAACCAGCGTTCCAGTCAACATGGCTGGCTTTCTTTATTGTGAGTTCATGTTGACACAGCTAGAAGGAAGCAATAAAGAAAAAATGTGCATAATGAAGGGTGCATGAAAGCACAAACTGAACAAGATAAAACCCACTGAAATACATTTTTCAAATTCGGCACTGTATGCCAAATCCTTCTGAGAACTGGGTTCAAAAAGAATCAAAACAGTTGCAGACAATGAAGACAGAGTATTTTTAACAACTAACACATTCACCTACACTAACTTTCTAATCCATCTTCTAGTGATTGAGAAATTAGGCTTCTGCAAAGATATTAACTGCCTTTTCATCTAGCTTCAGCACTCCTTTCAAAGTTGATGAACATAGTGATCATGGAGACACTGACAGAACACCAATAAATACGTGTACTTTGCGTTTGCTATGATTACACACAAAGTTTTTGGGTTTGTATATAGCTTTACTAAGGTGTGATGTATTACATTAATGGCAATCTACAAGAAAAAACAAGTGAGGTAAGAAAGCTGAAGGCTCAGAATTCAGGAGCTTCAGATCTTTCATATGACCCATTGCACTTTCTCATCTTAATATGCTGACTACTGTATCTAACAGACTTGAAGTGGCTCTATCAATCTCACCTGACCTGTGGGGAGACAAATAAGTTAAATTTATTCTAATTTATTCTTTATTCTAATTTAACCATTTTCCCAGTTAAATGTTGAAATATGGCCTTATGAAGTAAATCATTACCTGCTCTTCTTTAATTGCATTTAATTTTTTTAATCTTCATGCTGATGCCCAAAACGTTCAAGGTCATTAAAACTAAAGGCCTAATGAACCAATAATGTCTTGAAACTTACTTCAGATTTCTTCTCTCGAATGGGCTTGTAACAATGACAGAAACAGAAGCAGTTTCTTGAGTGCCCCAAAAATTTATATCAATTTTCACAGAATTCTTTATAAGAATAAAATGAGGAAGCTCCAACATACCGAAATGTCCTGCTAGTGAACATTTAATCATACAGATTCCATATGCGGTTATAAAATGTCTGTTTGAAACATTGCTTAAATAATTCCTTCTTGATCCAGTGACAATAAGAGGGCAGCAAAAAAATGTTTTCGAACATGAAGAAAAGAGAAAACCAGAAAATAACAGAGGTTATTAATTAGGAACAAATAAAATAATAACTAAAATTAAATGCAGAAGAAAAAAAGTTTAAATTCTTTCTTTAGTGTCATTAGACTGGACTTGATTCTAGACCATACTGAAAACAAGAGGATTCCAAAGTGTTGTTCATAAGCATTAATAATGAGAGCTCAAAAATAATTATGATTCAGACAAGCTGTAACTGTCCAGAAAATAGCTCAGCTCTGCTGGAAACCAGGCTGCAGGGTTTTAAGCAGAGCAGTACTGGCGGAACTACCAGATGAGATCTTTGGTCCACCGACGTTCATTTTCGGTAATCTTTATCCAGCAGAGATTCACTTAGGCCATAAGAAAACTCTTGTTATTACCAATATTTAAGAACCACAAATAAACTGTCTGGATGACTTTGGTTGGTTAGCTGAAACCCAGAAACCCATAGAAATGCTCTGTGGAGCTGACAGGATCCAGCTGATAACTAGCGTAGTAATTATAGTAGATAACCAGTGTAACTGGTTCCACGCCAGCATGATTTTATAAACTGTAGCTCTCATTTTATTCTTTGTCTACCGGCCAGATTGATAAAAGTATCTTTACACTTGTAACAGTCTTCTCGAGCACTGGAATCACTACCACATGATAGATTTATTTAAAAAAAACCCCAACCCCCAAAAAACAACTCAAACCCCAGAAGAGTATCCAATAGCCATAAAGCATGAATTAAAAAGCTTCGGAAATGGGTCAAAAAGCCACTGTCAGAGGGAATCATTATTCAATGGCATTTTTCATTTTGGGCTAATGACGTTCTAAAGTGTGTCTTCTGGGAGTCATAAAAGATTCAGCACTATCAAACATTACATCAGTGGCCTGGAAGCGAAAAATATAGTCCTGCTAATAAAATCTGCAGATGACACATGGATAGAAAGAGCATTAAAGAACAAGGAGGACCAGAAATTGCCCACGCATGCTCACATTCTTGCAAATAGCTTACTCAAGTGAAACAGACCACTGTGCTGACTCCAGAACGAATGTATGCAGGGCTTAACTACAGAACAGAGCAGTAGCCATCCAGTTGGTGTTGAATCTCGTGAAGAGATGGGATCAGTCCCGTTGGACTTTTACAAAAGTTTGAAAACTTTTCTGCTCTCTGGGAAGAACGGGGTTCAGGACTGGGAGGCACATGCTGTGAAAGCAGCCTGCCATCAGAAAAAGCAAGGTGACCGGGGAAGTTTCAACCCTGGAGCATCACTGGAATACTGCATCTAGTCCTGGGAGAGGCAGGTGGGGAAAAAAATAAGAAGATGTGGAACAGAGCCACTGAGCTGTTTTGTGCAGGGTGTAAATGCCTCGCAGAAGGAGGTTTAAGAACTCAAGCTCCTCAGCCTGCACAAGAGAACACAGACAGCTGAGTTGGTCACAGCACGTAAGTACCTTCATGGGAATGAAGTAAGTAATGGTACAGAATGCTGTACTCTGGCACAAAAACACATGCCAGATTCAAGATGTGAAGATGAAACCAGAATGAATGTGAGAAATTAGAAGCATATTTCGAACAGTGAGAGATTAACAGATTACCATGGAAAATTATACCTTTCCCACCTCCTGTTACACTCAAATGAGAGCTGGATGCTTTGCCAGAATAGCATTTAACAGTTTTTAATTTTAAAAGAATCCTACTCGAGAAGTTGGGTGGAAGGGATTAACCATTTCACCTGACACGCTGTCTGTGCTCTTTGTAATGTTGCCTCATGCACAGCCAGCCATTGTCACTGCAAGGGCATGCTGCTCATTTGTGTTGTCATCCAACACCCTTTTTGCATGAATGCTATCCAGACATTTGCTCCCCAGCCTGCACAGATGATGGAGTTATTCCTGCTCAGGGAGAATACAGAGTTTTGCATTTGCCTTTGCTGAACCTCAGGAAGTTCCTCTCAGATCACCTCTGCTGAGGGTCCCCTGATCAGCAGACCTACCTTGCCACGTGTCCACCACTTACTCTCCAGTTTTTGCCACCTGAAAACCAAGCTTTTGCCAGCTGAAAAACAGGGTGCATCCTCTTCTGATGTCTAGGTCTGAAGATTCTAAACAGTATCGGCCCCACTATCAACCCCTAAATATGTTTAACCAGCTGCCAGTTAGACTTCAACACAGTGACCACTATACCCTGTGCTCCTGCCAGGCCACCCTGTTTTTCACCCACTTTGCAGTTAACACATCTGCTTTGAACATCCTCAGTTTGGCTTCAATGAGAAATTGAGAGCCTAAAAATCATTATGGCAGAGTCTGCTGGCATATAACCACAAATTGGTGTGTAATCCATAAAATGGCTGGTAATTCCTCTGAACAGTGAGCTAAACACAGTAAGCAGGCACGCAAATGAAAATGCCTTAAAGCTTGTCCTTCAGCTCTGGATTAATAGGATTATACCACCTAGTACACCATTTTTATAACCCCTTGGGTCCAAGTTCTCTGTAGATAAGTTGAAAACTGAAATTCCCTAGAGTAATACTGCTCAATTCTTGCACAAACTACACAGCAGTACACTTTTATATGCTGCTTTGCATGTCTGTGCAAAGTAGTTTCAGAATAACTCGAAATCTTGAAAGCAAGACCACACAGCAAAACAACTGTGTGTCATGGTCACACTGCAATATGACTAATTCTGTTACATATGTTGAAGGATTGCTATCATACAGTGTTGCTTTGGAGCGTATTTAGCAAAACCTTATCTCAGATCATCTACATCCTGTTTAACTGTCTAGTATTTACGTGCATCACAGCAACACTACAAAAACACTGCTACACTTTCCACTGAAAAAATCACATTTGCCGTTGAAAAATATGACCAGAATTGATGGGACCTGGACAAGAGCAGGTAATTCTGATTTTCCTCACAAAGCTCATTACCTGTGTGGCACTGGACATGTCAGAAGGCTACCACGCAGGGCTGACCTTGAGCATAAGCAACCCACACCACCTATCATCTGGGCCTGGTTTGGTTTCGGTATTTACTGTTTCCCACTTCATGTCGTAACACGTGGCTCTCTCCCCTGTGCAAAAGAGACTCCTGTGTGCCCTGACCTATTGCACAACCCAAATGAACTATAACAAGTTACTAGTTGCAAGATTTCTGAACTACACCACCACCCCCCTGGCATCCAAACTGCAAAACAGGATGAAAGCCTCGGAAGAACTTTTTTTTAAGCAAACTTTTCTCTGCAACCAGAGCAGCACACTAGAAACTCCTTTAAAAATAAAGGAAACCTGGATTTTGCAAACAAACAAGATGAATCCCAGAGTGCAAAAAATACCTGTGCCAGTAACATGAACTCTCAGAATAAACAAAACCTCCGCAAATTCCTTCTGCGGAACGTTACTTTATGTACAGTACGTACCTTTGCGCAATGTGGTAAAATGACCAGGACATAATCAACAGGATTTGCCCAAACTTATCCCATTTGGCAGCTTATCACACGATTAAACATAGCAACAGAGAGCTGAAAGAAACTTTCTGAGTCATCAGATCCCATTCCTTAGTAGTGCAGGCTCCCACGCACCATCTAATCCTATCATAATCCTGTCAAGCTTCATCTTAAAACCTCCTCAGATTGTTTGCATCATTATTTGCTTATTTAATATACATCAAAACCATTCAAAGGAGTAGTGAAGTATTTCCTATGTAAACCCTGCAAACCTCACATTTCCTAACTTATTTACTAGTAAATAATGCACTGAAACATGCTAATACTCTTGCAGGAAGGTTGGAACTAGATGATCTTAAGGTCCTTTCCAACCCTAACTATTCTATGATTCAGGGAAAAAAGAGTTGATACAAACATATATGTAGACAAAAGTCAATCATTCAGATCTTATAAATAATAGTAATAACGATACATTTCCTACCACGGTTGTTCCACATAAGTATCTCTTTTTGTTATAAGTAGTTACTTCATAGAGAAATGTATAAAAAAAAGTAATTTCAGCTTATTTTTAGTGGCAAAAATCGGCTGGAGCTGTAATGTGGTGCTTCTGACACCAGTTACTTTCTCCTCCAATCACTTGTCGCTGATCTGGAGGAATCTAATGATACCTAACGCAATGTCTGTTACTTTTGCTCTGAAGCTATACAAAAACGAATAATCACCAAGTCTGGTTAAGCACCACTATTCAAAGATTTAAATTATAGAGTAAGCCAACCATGAAATGTTTTCTAACCACAAGGATTTTAATTTAAACAACTGCAGACTGGCTCTAGAATGCACAAGCAGTTCAGGACAGGAGGCACCCAGCAAACCCCACCATCATCCTCGTCTGCTCAGACAAACTTGGAAGGGCCTCACCCAGAGCCTGCCGGCAGGTATCGTCTCCACAGGAACTTGGCTCCTGTTAATCCTATTGCAACACAGGTACCTCTCTGTAGGAAAGGTACTACTCTGGGCTTCTAGTCACAATAATAAATACTGCCTTAGCAATCAGTTAAGGGAGAAAAAGAGGAAACGTTGTGGCTGGACAATGAATTAAGGTATACCATGTATTTAAAAGTAATGGGAAAAAGACTCCTAATATGCTGGTTAAGTAAAAGTCTATTTGGAGTTCAGTCTCCAACCAGGGTATATTAAAGTACACAGTTTTCTGCATACTCTATTTCCATGTTTATTTTCTAAGTATTCTAATGGGCTTTGTAAATTCTAGCCTAGAGGAGGTCAGAGACAGAAAAAGACATAATGATAAAAGGGACTGACAGAACTCTAGATCCAGAGGTCTCTGGGAAATGCAGGAGATGAGTCCCTGCACCCGGGACTTCCTGAGCATGGACCTGCAGAAAAACCCAAGCAGCAAATATGCAGAGAGGTTTTACACAAGATAGCAATAAAGCATTTTTTAACTCTTCTGAGCACACCTTTGTTTGTCACAGTTTAGTGAATTACCTGCATACAAACACATACACAGACCAAAACCTGCAAACACAAATGCATAACTGGGTTGCTAAATGATTAGCCTGATTCATATTCAGACTTAAATTTTAACTGTATCTACTTTCAAGCTGAGCTCAGCATCAACACATGTATTTTATTTTCAAAGACTTCTTTTGACTGCTTCTAGGCAGACTGGCTCGCACATGGGCTCATCCGCAGAATTTGAGACTACGGATGAACTTTGCCACCAAACTTGAGTCTAAGATACTGACTTGAATGCAGCTCCCTACAAGTGCTGGGATCGCCATGAACGAGGAAGATGACCACTCTGTACCTGTCATTTACATAAAGATAAATGCTATTTATGAAAAATGGTCATTTAACTAAAATGTTTTTACAGATACTTATGCTGATTTCAGGACAACATATAAAAGTGTAACATTGCCATTCCCACAGTGGGGAGAGAATCTCTTAGCTCTAGCAATGACGGTGATCTACACCCCAGGCATCTGGGTTGAACTTGTAATTGACCTGCTAAGACACAGAAACTGTTTACATAATCTAGTGCTGATTCCATCGTTAGATAAGTTCAGTCATTTGCCGGTTTAATTATTATTTCAATATTATTTCAAAAATAATATTTTAACTATTATCCTACTGAACCTTCTTCTGAACTTAGTAGCCCAGAAAGGTATTATTTTAATAATCTCATCTCTTCCAAGATTATTTTGTTAGTGCATGGCAGCAAATTTCTAAGAAAGTAATAAAGAGAGAAACTAAATAATGAGAAGCTTTCAGCAGAAGGACTTAACTACTGGACAGAGTATAACTTTAAGCATTATTGTCAAATGAGCAAGAGCAACACCTACCACACATTTGGGTTTGCTGCCTGCCACCAGATTGGCCAGAAAGTCTTCATCGTAGAGCTGGCTAAAAACATGGGCATCGTAGGCCACCATTATGGAGATTTCTTTCATCATTTTGCTGGCAAGCTGCCGTTAGCGGCCAGAGCAGGTTGGCAATCCAACGCTGCACCTTGGCTCAGTTCCGTGTCAGTTGTTCACACCCACCCGAAGAAGCTAACGAGGAAGGAGTGTCACAAGAGAAAATATGACCCAGCAGATCAGCTCCCGTGTGGGTTTTCCTCTCACAGGTCCCTTTTATTATCATGGGAAGCACATAAGAAACACCTGCTCACAGTCCCAACACCCAGCTTGCAAAAGGCATTTGCTGAAGTTTGTTGAAAGCCAGGGAACTTGTTTTAATTCCAGGATCTGAAGATGAAAAAGCAGTACCCAAATCAGGTTAGCGTTAAGCAAGAAAAGATCCGTCAGTGCTTGACAGGAGGACTGGAATCACTTCTGTTCTTCTCAAACTTTGTAGCAATTGTTTATTCTTTATATCCAGTTTTCTCCCATGAAAGCTGATATTCTTGTTAGCAGTCTCACTTTCCAATGAACTGCATTTTCCTGCTTATTTGTAAATTCACAGACTGGTGTAATGACAATTTCTTTCAGATGCTCTTTGTAATTTTCCACAAGGTTCTAAATCTCTCCTTTAAAATCTTTAACAACACTCACTTCCACTTCTACACAGACCTGAACTGTATTTTGTGCCATGCAGATACTTTGATTTTAGCAGGAAGTTGATGGCATCAAGTCACAACCCTCCACAAAGAGTCCTTTTAGTTTCCACTTGTAACACAGGGGAAAACAGCCATACAAAATGCAGTGAAGGCTGTAACACTCTTTGAATAAACTCGCACCTCCACAAGTGAAATAAAACCAATTTATGCAATTGGAACTTTCCACAGTAGGTTTTCCACCTGAATCTGGGATGGGTTTGCTTTTAATCAAGAAATGATATGGTATCTCTTGTCTATGAGTCCTAAACAGCAAAGCTGACTTCCAAATTGCTCCTTACTTTCTAATTAATTTTCCTAACACCTATCTGACACATAGAAAAAACAGCACAAGGAAAAAAAAATGGGAAAATCATTAAAACCCACAGTATTCTCAAAACTACAAATGAAAATCTAGAAAATAATAACTGATTTGAAGAAACAAAGTATCCCCAAAAGAAATTCCTTTCAAGACACTTGGGCAAGGTAAAACTCTGAATCAAATCAGCACTTCAGTTTGGACTCATCCACTACATCTTTATCTTCTCTGAAAGCCTTTTGTTCTTCCTAGTGAAAAATCATACCTGCTCAAGAAAAAGAAATCATTTCAGCTGTGCATTTGTCTCCAAAAGTATGTGCTGGATGCAGCTGGCAGAAGATTTCCAGTTCAGGTTGGCAGTAGCATATGGTTATGCTCTCACTTTCCCGAATAAACAGGGTCAGACCCACCTTGCTTTTCTCTTTTTCCTGTGCTCCTGGCATATCTTTATCAAAGACTACATAGGTATCTAAATAGCACCAGGTGCTATTTGCATTTGAATAGGAAACTTGAGCAACAGCTATAGTGTACAGGATTAAAAACTCAACATCTCTTTCACTTAAATAGAGGGAGAAATTACATGTTATTGCTAGGAAACAGAGAGAGTTCTAATAGGCTTATGGCAAACAAAAAATGTGGCACTGAAGTTAAATCCTCGAGACTAAAGCAGATTCTGATCATGCTTAACCCTTGCAGGTGGAAGAAAGGTATTCTTCCTTTGAAATGCACCTATAGTGCATTATTTTTAATTCTTCTTCGGAGGCTTTAAATTTTCCCATTTAATTCCCACGGCAGAAGTATTTTGGATTCCAATCCTGAAGCAATATCCAGCTCATGAGATCACTCTCCTTGTCACCTATACAAAAATAATACCTGCTCTGTTAAATCCTGCTTAGGTTTTCCGAGGTGCTTTAAATGACCGCTTCCTCTTCGTTTTCATTGCCTTGTGGGGTGGGTTTCTTTTTTCTTGTAGCAGAAGTTCAAAGCGTAAGACTAACAGTGGCTCCTCCTCAGCTGCCTCTGAGGTGCGCTGACAAAGGCACCTGTTGTAATAGGTAAAGAAATTCCTTCCCACAACTCCTCCCACCCTGCTGGCACCCACTCCCGAGGCTCCCAACAGGGACTGACATTACATTGGAACAGTCATGTAGGCGCAGGGGAGGGAGCAGGCAGTGTAACAAACAACATTCCCATGTTAATAAGAGACCAGTTTAATTCTGCAGCAAGGGCAGGAGGTGGAGAATGCAAATTATCAGATGCACTCTGCAGCTGCAGCCACCTGAACCCCTCCTCTGATTTAGCCAACAGGCATTTCTATTTATAAGAAATTACGGACGAGAACCTATACTCCCTTGTAGTTTTTCATCTTAAACAGAAAGGTTAGGATGATGTAACAGCACAAAATCTACAGGTTACTATTGTGTTATTGGCTGAATAATTCTTCTCATATCCTTAACAAAGGGCTTATAATTCTGGCATGTTCTAACTAGCTATTTCAAGAAGTAACAACTGATTTTGATGTTGACTAATGCATATCTTTGAAAAGGATGTTTTTCAGCTGTTGTTTCAAGCTAATGGAGCTGAGCTGCCCATAAATCCCTAAGAACCTTCATTTTCCATCTGTATTAACAGTCTGTGCTATACTCTGAATCAGTGCATGAAATTGTAAGTATCAAGCCAGTTAAACTAACCCTTTTGAATTAAACTGACTGAAGCAAACACGTCCACCCAGACACAGTAGTAGCATGCTCACACCAAAGGAACTGAAAAGGAAAAGGCAAGCAGAGAGGTAACCCTTCACCACCTCTTCAGGCTGCACTACACAGTCCTCCCAGTGTTTCAATACAGAGCCTTCCCCTCAGCCAGGGTTTCTGAATGCTGAAGTGATGAATAATCTATCAAAAGACAATGAAAACCAAGTAGGGCACCTTCATATTCTTTAAAGCAAATAGCACTTCTCTGTATAACAGCACCTCTACCTTGCAGGAACACAGTCCCCTCCACAACATAGTTCTGAAAGCATACCTCCAAAGCAGGAATTTTTGGAGAAGCAGTTCAATCAAGCAGTCAGGATGAGAGAGGAGAACCAGCAGAAGGACAGGTAAGCTGCAGGAAACTGTTAACTAATTAAGGTAAGCAGTCCTAATTACAGTTGTTGGGATTTATATCCTGGTGGATAATAGAGGTGAATGGAAAATTCCTGAACTGAGCAAACCAGCTAGCTTAGCAAAGCAAAATCCTGCTCACTCCCAAGATAAATTCACTCTCACTCCACCCCCAGGAATGTCTTGCTGCTATCTGATGGGGATAGGATCTTCTGATAGACTGGAAAGCGTTACGTATGTGAGGTATGTGCAGCTTCTCCCTAAGCGCTCTCCTCCTGCCACCACATTTCTGAAACACAAAGGCATTTTCTGCAATTTGCTTTTCACGTATTAACGAATCTGGAAAGATCACAGCAGTCTTCAGATAAAGAAGCATAAAACTCCTTTCAGAGCACTTGGAATGGCATTTGGCAACCTTCAAGATAAGTATACAGGGTTTTTCCCCCAATGGGAATGAATAACAGTAGTATTCCCTTACCCAGTAATGACCTGTAAGAACTGTTTCAAACACAACCAGCAAGTGAAAAACACGGGTAACGAGTCAAATGCTGAGAATCCCAAAGCACACTTATGTTCTCTCCTCGCCCACAAAGGGCTTGCTGACCATCAGAGAACAGCAGATAGCCACACCTTCCGTCCACACACTAGGTCACCTGCAGTGCCACCTAAAGCCCTGGTAGACATTGTGGCTGCCCTTAGGAGGTCACCCTGCTGTGCCAAACCCTCGGCCATGCCAAATGCCTGTGCTAGAGCAAAAGGCAAGGGAGCAGCTGCAGGTCCCTTGCACGTGTGGTTATTCCAGCAGAATAAGGAGCAAAGCATTTAGTGCTGTGCTGGTGCAGCCTTTGAGAAGGCTGTGATTTTGTTCCAGTTTTAGACATCAGAAGGTAAATACCTTTAGACGTATTTTTGGATTCAAAGTGAGAACTGAACACTAAGCCATTGCTCGCAGGAATGCCCATTCAAGAAAAGCAGTTACCAGTCTCAGGCTGATCTACAGTTCAGCAATTGCCTCTCCAAGTTTTATTTTTATTATTTAAAATGTCAAATAACATGGCCTTTTTTTTTTTTTTTCCCAAAGAAGTGGGTGTGTGCACCTGTGTTTCTCCTAAAATTATCCACCAAATGCGTGGAAAAGTCTGGGCTTGATGTGTTCTAGCATATGTACTTACATGGGTAAATCCTCCCAATTTGCAGCTACGCCACATTCTCCTGATATGAAAGCAGGCAAGATTCTAAACTCATTTTCACAGATTAAAGCCAGCAAAGCAATCCTGCTGGAGAGAGTGAATGTTTCCCTCCCAGCTGTGGCAGAGGTCAGCATGGCTGGAATTGCTGAGGCAGAGGCGCTCCTGACAAACCAGTGATGCTGGCATGCACAGCCACCCCCCACCCCCCAATGTAAATGTGTAGCCCATTGTAGGGAAAAGCTGAGGATTTCTGAATCTTCATTATAGGTTGCCTGCCTCTTGAATTATTTACTGTAAGCACACATAATGAAGGAGGGCAGTGCTATCATCCTGGCCTCCTTCAGTCTCAAGGAAAGCACTAACAGCAAAGTCAGTGCAAAGGCAGAGGAACCCTTAAAAATGTATTCAGTGCTTCATTATGGATTAAAACGAATGTAGCAGAAAATACCCAAATCCCTTTCTTCCAGCCTACCCAAATCAGCTGCATGCCACACAAAAAACTAGTCCCATGCAAAACTGTTAATTAGCATTACTCCTAAACTGCAAAGAGTGGAAGAGCAGGCCAACCAATAGCTCCCCAACCTGTTGAAGGTCACTCCCTGTGTTTTTAAAAGCATATTCTCAATTAAACCTGTTCTGTGTATTTGTTCTGCTTCTCAAAGAGATGGTTATTAACACTCGCACTTCATTTCAGGTTTTACATTAACTTGAAACTGCAGCTAAACAAGGGCATGAAGCTGCCTAAAACAAATCTGTCCATTTTGACTTCTGAAAATGATGTGAACTTGAAAAAGATTAAACAGTAGTGTAGCTGGGATGCCAGCCTACAGGTACATACTTATTATTATTCAGCTCAATCTATTCCAGAGTATTTTGCAGCCTTTAAAATTAACTCAAGACTCTTTTTTGATTTTTAATTCATTAAATACACATTTTTACTTTATGTTTTCATATTTCTTTTCCATACTGCCATTATCACTTTCTAAAGGCACTAGAAATTATTTCCTTTCTTCAGCTGAGTTTCCTTCAGATGTCAACTGTACAGCAGAAGTATCCTGCTTCATGAAATTCCTTCTTGTTTGTCAAGAGTCTGCATTACTGCTGGGATGACTTTTTTGCTTGCCTATGTTTTTCCAGCACCAAAGGCAGCACATGGCTCAGAGCAGTCCAGACTACTGGTGCAGGTTACTGCGTGGCTCTGCAAAAAGCTGCAGTCTGACAGGTGATGGAGGCAGTGAGGCAGAGGAACAAGAAAAGAGCCAGACATCCCTGAGCCAGTATTGCCGCTAAGTAAAAGGAGTATTGAATCTTACTGTAAGATTTTGGACATCCTTGCCTTTGGCTGTATACTGTAAAACAGATTTTACGGTATATTCGGGGCATACATTGTATGCAAAACCCGCTATAACTGACTGAGGTATAGAACAAAGCTGAGCATATTTCCTACTTCCCCATCCCTTTATTTTAGAAAAAAGGGCATTGTTTTCCCCTGTTTGCAACGGGTGGTACTGGTGAGCTCCACAACATGCCTGTCGCTGCTTCAGCCTAATGCACTGTGAGTGGGGACATGCTAGTTCGCACTGCAGACACCCCTACCTACAGAAATCATTCAGAAGGAAAAGGCAAAAATTCCTAAGCAGACTTAAGTGTATAATTTCCTGGAAAGCAACACGCTTCTGCCACCCATTTCATATTTCACCCCTTCTATTTGGGGACCCATTTTTTATCTCCTCCTAGTTCAGTACTGGCAGATGTTCATTACATCACAACTGAGGGAGGTGGCAGCAGTTCAAAAGCAGGATATATCCCCTGGACCTTCCTACACCTGTCCAAGGCCACAGCCAATGTCTCCTGAATCTATGCCCTCAGAGCCAAATCAATACAAACAGGCCCCTCCACCTGCTGAAGGCACAAATATTAACAATAGGTTTCACTGTAAATGTCTTTGATGTATATTCCCTGGGGCTATTAATCCAACAACTGAAAAAATGTTTGTATGGCATTTAGACCATGCAAATGCCACTGAGAGCTAAGTTCTATAATAAACTGATCCTAAGCCAACACTACCTGTGAAACGTATTTTAAACTTGTTGCATTTATCACTTCAACTGGTATTGAAAACAAAAAAATGGGCTCAAGCATATTCTTCAAGGAAATTAGCACAGCAGCTGCATAGAAATGCTTTGCATTCACAATTATTTATATGGATTTCTGGCCTGATTTCGGTATAGCTTGATTCAGGGATTTCACCCAAATTGCCCACAAGCTAATGCAAACAGCACCAGATTTTATCAAGCAAAAGCTTCATATCAGAGTAACAGGCTTAGTTCAGGCTTCATACAAATGATAATCATACAGCAAGTATATATCTGTATCACTACCTTCACCCATGGTCTACTGTCTTCCCATTTACAGCATATGATCAGCAAACAAAAGATATTACTTAACATGAAGCAGCACATTAAATAGTATCTGTCACATGAAGAGAATCTCACTGGGCCCAGGACCCAGGGCTCTTCATTCCAAACCCACACGTGACTTTCTTTCTGAGGGAAGATATATATGCCCATATCTTTCTTTCCCACCCCAAAGAGGGTTAACAGTTCTTATCTACCTCCCAGGGGAACATTAGTAAAGGTAAAATTAATGAAAAATGCAAAACTGTAAGTGGTATTGTTATTGTTGTGATTGTTATAGTGTTGTCTGGCAAGTGTTCTCCAGAGTGCTGTTAAGTGTCTTGTGAACTAGCCATACTGCACATGGAGAGCACAATGACATGTTTACTGGGATGACCTCTCTGAAGCACCCTGTATTACATCAGATTTTAGTATCTTTACTAATGGTTACTTTGTACCTGACTTTTAGCCTGAGATGAGAAGAAAAGGAGAATGAACAAAAGGCTGGAGAATCACTGTGAGAAATTCTTGTGATTAAATAAAAGAAAGAGAAAGGCAGGACCACAGCACATCCTCTGTCCATCAAAACCACTGGAGCTGGCTAGGCACAAACCCTACTGTGCAATGATGAGGCAGGGGCTGCTGTGCTGGTACCCTAGAAGCACCACGGCAAAGCCCCAGAAAAGTCTGTGGCCATGTGCTCCATGTGGAACCCCTGACAGAAGCCTCATGGAAAAGATGAGGCATCTCTGTGTGTAAATAGCACAACAGTAATGGCATATTCCCAAAGCAAAAATAAATCCACAGTATGATTGCTTGGAAGATGAGATAAAGAGCAATTAAGTCTCAAATGATGCAGGTGAGCAGGAAATGGCACACGGTGTTAGATAAACTGGGCTAAACCAGACAGACTAGTCCAAGCTATATCAGCAGCTGAGGTATAGAAGTCAGACTGACTGTGAGACTCGGTCTAGACTGAGGCATGCTTGAAGACTCTGAAATGAGATTGTTTCATGTATTATACATTAAAAGTACAAACTACTGACACTTTCCAGGAGAACAATGTGTCCCACAATGCTGGAGTGAAAAAGGAAAGCATTAACTTGGAGGTCTAAGGACTGAATGCAGTCAAGAGAGTCCAGAAAACAGCTCTTGCTCATATATATTTATACCAAAGATGATTAACAGCAACATGATACAGAAAGTATTTGACACAAAATCCATTGTCTGGGAAAGACAGAAGGCAGCTAAGTCTCAGTACTCCCCTGAACAAATTCCCCTGGAATTTGTATAGGTCAACTCCAGAGCAGGAAAGAAGCTCAGGGCTGTACAAGCCGATCAGCTGTGCAAGACTACCGGCGGCATCCACTAATCTAAGCTTCACATAATCCTTTGCCGCTAAATCCCTATTCATCACCACACAGTACAGTGAAAGGGAAATTCTTTTCTCAGAAGATGATTTGGGAGACAAACAATTTCAGTGCTTAACTGTGCTGATCTAGGTTCCTACTGTGAAAATCTGCATCTATGTTTAATACTTCAATATAACACAGTGAGAAAAGCTTCTGTATTTACATACGATTTAAAGATTAACCTGTCTTGATTTGCCTGTTAATAAGCTTATTTTAGAAGCTCAAATGTACGGAAGGGGAGAGAAGGCACGTTATTCCACAAGTTGTCAAAGAGCTCTCTACATGATAATGAGGTTATTTCTTCAGAAACCAGAGACCAAAGATATTTCCATACATACACTCTTCTCTCCTCATTTGTCTTATTCCAAGTTTGTCTTTTATTCAAAATCTGGACTATAGGTCTTTATTACTATTACTGTATCTATGCATCTAAGAGATAAAAATAATAGTGCCCCCCCCCCCCCCCCCCCGAACTGGTCCAGCTTAGCACAGATGCCCACAGGGCAAGAGAACATTTTTATCTTGTATCCATGTGCTCAAGCTGGGCACAATGTAGTACTCAAGCTGAGGTCAGTATTTCTGCCATGTGTGCCAGGGCTGTGCTCCTGGAAAGCTCACTCATTCCCAGTGTGCTGGAATGAATAAGAGCTAATTTTTGCTTGACTTGAAGAAAACCCCACAAATGCATAAAAACCACAAGAGCAAGCAAATTAAAACAGAGGATGCAATAAAATTTAGGATGATTCACAAAAAAAACTTTTTAAAAAGAGGCTTCTACCACCACAAAACTCCTCAATGTATTTCCAAAGCACACTTTTTATATCATCAACATCATTATTTCCACTGTTTGGAAAAGTCAATACCCTAAGCAGAAAAGGAGGGGGAAAAAAAAAAAAAAAAAAGCTAAAAAATGGGGAAGTTTGGTTTATAACCATGTAAAAGAGACACCATGCTTCTGCTTCTCTCAGTTTCAATGTTGGCTGTGAACAAGGCAGCAGTTTCAGCCCACCATCCATTGGTATTCAGAAAGGATACCATCTATCAAATTTCAACCATGTGTTTACAGTTCAAATTAACAAGGGGAAAATCAGTGACTGCATTTGTTCACTCATTTGGAGACTGCAAGATAATTTCATTCTTTTGCCTACAACAATAGTGAACTGAACCATTTAATTTAATGGTGTCAATAAGATGCTAATCTGAAAATGAAGAAAAGTAAACCAACTCATAACAAACTAATAACTAATGTGAAAAAGAAAAACTATATTGCTGTCTATATGTGACCTATGTAACAGTTTGAAAGGTTACAGATGTCCTTCTCTGCTGTATCTGTAGGAGAATAACTCAGTTTCTTACTACTCTTTAAAACTAATTACTCTTTAAAAGTGGTGAAGGATTTGATGACCTTTCTCAGCCATACGATGGTTGTTTGTTGGAGAGCCACACAATATTTTTTCTCAATAGGTTATGTCTCATTGCAGAACTTCTTTACAGTTCTGCAAAAAACCAGAAAATTCCTGGAAAATTAAACATGGACTTAGATACACTCCTGAGACTGGCAATTGATTTAGCAGTACATTGACCGTGCTCCCCCAGTTTTAAGGAGAGTGAAATGAATGAGTCGTACTGGCGATTCTTGTGACACAGCATATCCCTGATGTTGCACACTATTAACATTACTGAGACAGACGGTATCTCAAATGAACTGTCTTGGGGAAAAATAAAAACAAAAGGATAGTTTCCTTAACACTACTTAGGACTAAGAAATTGAGAAAGACCAGAAACATCTGAGTCAGACTTTTCTTATCTCTCATAATCAAGTATAACAGCAGCAAGAAAAAAAGTTCACTGTGAGGTTAAGACTGATTGCCCTAACTTGGTGTCTCTTTTGGCAACCTGTTATCAGTAGTACACTGCAAAACATTCAGGTTATTTTGTGGGCAATACTACATTTATATTCTTTTTTCGCTTTTTCTATTAGGAACATATGACATGTGCTCCCTTTAGCAGTACTGCTTGCATTCTTGTGCTTTTCTTGGATCTTTCACAGCTACAGAATTTCAGGGTATATACAGCTGGCTAGGTCCAACACCACTGAAGATAGTACAACAGGCAGCAGCACAAACCAGACATAGCCCTAGGCAGCTATGTCTCCTGTAATGCCTTTATCAGCTTAAGTATGCTTTATCCTTTCTCAGCACTGCAGATCACCCTACATTTTGCCAGAGCTCTGAAAGTTCTAGGATACATCAGGTGGGAAGAGCCACAACAAGAAACACAGAGATACCCACCCATACTAGCCACTTGCCTGCCTCTGGGTGTAATTCAGGGTGTTAATTATCATCTGTTACTCCCTAAACACCTGACATCTTCCTATATGAAAGATCCTTTTCTTCCTGTCTTCAATTAATGAAATCAACATCTGCTGATTCAAACCCTTTAAGTGTATCTGAAACAACTTCTCAGGGCAGTAAAAGTTAGAACCAGCTCAAATGCCCTGGAATAAGTCTCCTGTGTTTTTTTCACAACTTAGTTGAAAACCTGAGATAACTTAAATACTTGCCTAAACACCTAGCACATTCCTGAGTTCTATGTGAAGAACGGCACCAAAACATACACACTATCACAAACAGCACAACTTGGCTTGTGAAATCTCAACCATATTAAAAAAATATATGGAGCTGCAGGTCAGCAAAGGTTTTACAATCTGCGCTCCTCTGAATGTAAATAAAAAGTGGACATCCCAGTGACAGATACATCACAAATGACAGAAAGACCAAGAGTTCACTTGGAAAAAATCATAATACAGAATAAGCATGGCAAACTACACTCAGAAATACTTTTGTTTTCCAAATAGGTAATCAAATGCTTAAAGCAAATAAGGGGAAAATTCAATTTGGACTTAAACCATCACTTTTCTCATCTCACTTTGATGTAAAAAAATTACACGTGACCTTGTGCATAACCCCTGTTCCTCAGGACTACATGTACAAAACTAAGCATTCAGGTGCTTCTCTCTGTTCTTCTCCAGGGTCAGGTAGTGGCTGGATCATCAAAGCAGAAAAATTATTTTCCTATCAAATAGAAATCTTCAACAAAAACTACTGCAGGTAGACAGAGAAGCTACCACTCAGCAGCAGCCAAAGACAGTAAGGAGAGGCCCAAAAAGCAACAGTTGTGGAAAAAGTGTACTTCAAAGACATAGCTCATGAATATTGTCTCTGCTTGCTGAAACAAAAAGCAAAGGGGGGGGGGGAACAGATTGGTACCTGTTTGTTCCAAATACAGGTTTCGTCCCCCTTTTCTAAAGCTACAGTATTGTGCTGGAGTAAAGATGAAAAATACTGGAGCTTGTGAAAGCATCTGAATTGTTTCTGAAGACTTTACTGAAGAGTGTGGCAGTTCTTTCATCAAAGTTACCATCGCAGTCTAACACCAACGCTGACGTGACCAATGCTATCACAACAAACACCAGTCAGGCTCTATCACAGCACATGAACTTAATGCTTTCCTGGTTGTGAAAAGTGATTCAAAACAGTGGTCCTGACATTTTCCTTGGCAGTGCAGGATGTAATAGCACCCACAAACCACTTTGATCTTCCCCCATTTTGGAAGCACATCTAGAACAAGTGGCACAGTTGCAGCTTCATTACGCTTCTGCTATCCTCCTCTATCCACCTGCAACCATTACAAACACCCTGCCAGTTTATCTATACATCAAATACTTCATCAGCAACCTGCTCCTCTCTTGATTTAGGCCAAATCTGTGCCCTGGCCAGGATCCAAACCCCACCCTACAAAAATGCAGTTGTTCCTGTAGAACCGCCTCTATAAGCAAGGTTTTTCCCAGCATTGCTGGGCAGGTGAAGGATAACCTTTGCAGATCTAGTTTGGCAACAAGAAGCCTGAAACAGGGACACAGCTGAAGTTAAAGCAGCCAGAAATAAAGTAAGCACAAAAATGGCTTAAAGCCATCTTTGTTCTGACCCTTTCTTTCTTCCGTAAGAGACTGCTGGGACGAAACAGACTCCACAGCAGTCCATGGCCAGCTATGCCTTCAAAATATATTTCCTGCATACTCCCGGATGCCACTCCAGCTCAGCAAATATCATGAGGAGTTTGCTCAGCTGATGACCAGAAACACCAGTAAAGAGGGTACTGGATGGTGTTGGTGAGAAGGCAAACAGCTATGCAAGTAAAGGCACCCTGCTGCAACACGGAGGCTTACGGCTCTGCTTCCATGTTACGAAAAAAAATCTGTTTTGCTATATAAATACATAACTTGTAAAAGCAAATAAATAAAAATGAGGGTGGGCTGCAGAAAAGCAGCTAAACCGTGGCCCCTGCAGCATTTTGGAGGTTGCTTAGCAACAGGCTGGCTGCTGCAGGGCTAAAGTAGCATGAAATTAGCAGCTTCTCAGCAAAAGACAAATTGAATGTAAAACTGGGGAGGTGGCCTCTGAGTGGCAGCAAGGAGAAAAGCATTAACTGGTGAATCTGATACAGTGGGCATCTTTTAGGAGTGCTTCCTGAGTGCTGGGGATCCTTAATTAACGCAGCCAAGGGGCTTTGCCCTGCCTGGGTACTGATAAATTCCAAAGCGTGCCTGGCAAATTAATAATTCAATCTTGAAAAAATTATGTCCATTACAGTCACCTCATGGGTTAATTACTTATTAACGATTTTAAATGGCTCAAACCCAATCATATCAGACTACCCTTGTTATATTAGTGCCCCCTGACTACATACCATGTTTTCAGTTGCAGAGTTATCTAATATATTTCCTCATCAATTTCAGGTCTAGGTTATCTCGATGCCATCTCTGCATTCACTTAAGGAATTTGGTCCCTGTGAATCTTTTGAGTAACTCAATCTCAACAGCACAGATCCACTTATTCTAGCCAAATAATTCCTCTAAATTATATTGCTTCTCTAGCCTTCTGGAACAACCTCATGTGGACACAGAGAATCATTATATAGACAGCAGCTATTAAAGAGAACTGAGTGATGAGAACAGCAAGAACGACACGTACACATTTGATGGAAGACTTAAATGGGAGTTTTGAATGAAGGATTTTTCTGGGTCACTTAATCTGGGGCCAGATTGTACCAGTTATTTGTTTTTCCACTGCTAAGTGTGTGTGAAGCTGGTCTCTGGCAGCAAGACTCAACAAGGGACCTGTATGGCACATGATCCATTGAACGGTGGTGTGGGATTGTGGTCAGGTCAGGAAAGATGCTAAGTGGCTTGTTCAGGCATTAAACTGGAGTAGGAAAGGGAAAACATAGTGTCCCTTTCCCCTAGTTTTTACACACACACACAGTGATAACTTATTTTACTTCTTATTTACAGAACAGCTTATATTTGTGTGGCACTTCAGAAACAGAGTAAGACCTATTTGGGTGGCTATGTGTGAACCAAAGCTGCTTGGAGCATGGAAACTGCATTTCATCCTCCTTAGTGCTCCAACACAGTCCTTAATTGTTTCTGTGATTGGGGTGGAGTGTATACAACCCATCACCAGTTCTGTAGGCAGTAAACTGCATACTGTAGAGCAGATTGGCTGTTTTCGATCTTCATAATTTTCAGAATGATTTCTGGGTCCTTGGGGGCTGCACACAGAGATGCCTTTGGCAATATTTTGTTTTCCTATTTGTCTGGGGTTGAAAAGAAGGCAACTGAAGCTTACTGATGTAGCAAACACTTAAATGCTCTCCATTTCCTTAATCAACCTATTAAGTGAATCTATCAAAGGCGTATCAACATCTCAGAGGAAAGAAACACAGAGAGATAACTGACTGTCCTGAGATATTCCTATTACATGTACACAAGAAAACAACCTATAGGTGACATAGTTAATTGGGAAACAATGCGATTCCCTTGCTGGAGAGGTGCCTCAACCTAAAATAACCTGACAGCCAGAGTTAGCTGTGTCTGAGCCTACAGCTGCACTGTCTGCTTCAGCTTCTCCTTCTCTGAATGGGAGATGATAAAATCCTGCTTCACAGAGCTGCTGTGCAATATTCATCTCTGGGGTATTTGGGAACTCAAGTGTCTGGTGAAACTGTTAGTGCTCCCTGAACTTGAAGAAAATAAGTGATTGAAGGGAGATAGTCTTAGTTGAGGTCACAAGAACCAAAGACTGTATCAAAACTCAAAAGGAATTTTATTCTTCATTTTCCTAAATGAGTCCTTGCAGGTGTAAATCCTAGGATTTAATCTCCCCAGGGATATTAAAAAATACTGCTTTATCAATACAAATATACTGACTACTAGGCATACAGCAACTGGCTTATATCACTCTCCACCACATAGGATTTTATTTAAAAGGTTAACTATGACCCAATATTTCATATTTTCCAGTGCTTAGCCCCATTTTACAGGGAAGTGCTATTGCTTACATGGCTGGTATCTGTGTGCATCACCTATTGAAGCTGGCTCACTAGTACATGCCAGGCTAACGGCTCAGTGTAGCATAGACAGACTGCAGGCTCCCCCCCCCCCCCCCCCCCCCGGTACTGTCAGCAGGTTAGAAAGGGAAGTTACAGATGGATGAATGCCGAAGTGCCTCCTTCCTTTCACAGGACAGACAGATGGGGCAGTTGCCCAGCTGTGACACACACCAAGCACAAAAGTAGAGCCAGGCAAGATCATAAGTATTGGAAATTACCAGGGAAAAGAGATTTTAGTAAGTGATGGTGCAGACAAGCCTAAATCTTGCATTCTGCTCATGTATTAAGAGTGGAAAAAAGGAAGCAGGAAGAGCAAATACAATCAGCAATACTTAGGAGTCTGAAAGGGAAGATGTACTAAAACATATGTTTGTTTCTCTTAAAATGTCACTCACTGTCAGCTGTCATGGTTTCCAGTCTTTCAGAATTGAATTATGTTGTAATTACCCCCTATTTGGACAGGGTCACAAAAATAAAAGCTCAATACTTTCCTACATTACAGTGTGTTGTTTGTTCCTTTCACTCCCGTAGTAGCCAAGTCTCATTTGCTGGTATCAACAAATCTGCCTTCAGAATAAAATGTTGTTTTCAGTCCATTAGTGTAGTGTAAGGCACATTAAAAAGTTAAGAGCCATCATTACTATCTTTATGAGAAGCCTCCCACTGAACAGAAATCTTTATCCTCTTGCTAACCCTTATAAATCATTTTCATCATAAAAGCAACAAAAAGCAAACAAATACAAAACCCATACCCATGTAACCTTAATGACAGTTGCTTGTTCTTCACACTCCCTCATTGTTGAATAGGGACATGTGAAATCCCTTACACCAGGGACTCAAAAACATGCCTCATTTTCTTCCACCTCTCCTCCTGTCCCAAATTCCTGTGATGGTATATAATCATAGAATCACGGAAGAGTTAGGGCTGGAAAAGACCTTAAGATCAAGTTCCAACCCCCCTGCACAAGCAGGGACGCCTCATATTAGACCATGTCGCCCAAGGCTCTGTCCAGCCTGGTCTTGAGCACTGCCAGGGATGGGGCATTATGCTGTATAAAATTCCTGTATGATGGATCAAAGGTTCAAAATCCACAAGGCATATAGGTAACTAGTTCCCTTGTTTAAACAGGAAGCCTGTAAACACTGCTTGTGACAAAGTCCGTCTAAAAGACGTTATTGTTACTGACATTTTGTGGATGCTATAATACAGAAAGATGGAAGGAAAATAAAGAGGGACACTCTGGTGTTCCCAGGGGAGCCAAGGTTCCCCACAAGCCCTCACGTGAGCTCTCAGCCCAGCACTGGATCTCTAAATGTGCTGCTCATCTCCTGCTTGCTTCAGCCATTAGGACCTCAGCCTGCTTCTGGAGCAGGAGCTGCCTGATGGACAGAGGTTAATGAGAGTGAGCAGAACACAAGATGGACTCTGGCATGGCCCACAACCACCTGTCCTCCTAATTCACCTGAGCAATTGATGCTGTGCCTCTGATGAACCCTTTCTCTTCAGGCTGTCCTCTTCTGTCCTCGGCTGCTGGAGAGCAAGAGCACGAGGTTTTCAAGGGTTACCAAGGCCAGGCAGCTGCCTCCTTCCCCTTCACACGCCTGGTGCTGACCAGGCATGTTTTTATCAAATCCTGAAGTGCTTGCGGTTGTCATGTTGATTGGAGAAGATGGCTGTGGAGCAGCTTAGGGCAGAGCAAGCAAACGCATTGCAAAAGCAGATTCTCTGGGCTAGAAAGTCACTGCCTTTGCAAGAAGCCCTTGTCAGAATATCCTGCTTGGAAACACAAACTGTCTCAAGTAAGATGCTGCTTTCTTACCAAACATCCTTCCTCCTCAGAGAGGTACTCACTCTGCTTCATGTTGTGCTTGAAGGAAGTTCATTGTAATACAAACCTAAATTTTACTTTGTGCTACAAGAGAAGTGAGGGCCAAATTTGCCTCTGAGCTTCCTGCTGCTATTAGGAGCAACGGTATTTGTGTCTATAAAGGCCTATGCAAGTATGATGGTCTGGGATGAGCTTCTGTAATGAAGAAAATTGTGTACTGGGATCTATATTCTGAAGGCACCAAACAGTAGCACAACAGCCTCCTTTTATTTCTCTCATTACAAAAGAAATCGGCACTTACTGTTTTCAGGACTATTTAAAATTTGAAAATAACGCAGCAATAACAAGGTGCTCAAATATTTATTCTCTCACTTCTGACAAGTTGCGTAAATTGCAGCGTCATCAAAATCAGCAGCCTGATAACAAAGTTTTCACCTATTATTGATGATGGAAAAAGAAAAGAGCCCAAAGTGGGGAATATGGTTTATCAGAAGACTAAAGGATTATTGAATACAGCATGTTGCAACAGGCTACCTTCGGGACAGTGTGAGTGATTCAAACAAAGCATTCTCATTAGGTAGTGAGGAATCAAAGCCCTGTTCCATTTCCAATTTCTTCCACTCCTCTTGACTAGCTGAAATATAATCAATATTCCCTACTGTGTAAAGATGGAGCATCCCAGGTGGCACAATCAGGTGGTTTACTCAGACTGCCACGAAATTGCTCCTCGTGAGGATGCAGGATAAGGTCATTGATCTTGTGCTCTAGCCATGGGGTAACAAAAGGATTTGTGAGATTAAAAACCAGCTGTTCAGACAATCACTTGCTCTGCTGAGAACTTCAGCTACAGTTTAATTGTGGGGGGTGTGGGGTGTCAAGGCCTCAACCTCTGAGCCTCTCCAACCTATGTCAACCACAGCATACTTATGTTAGTGGAAGTACACCTGTACTTCCTATCTGGGAAAAGAGTAATAAGGACCCCCTCCAGGTTGGTGCAATGTGCAGATGCAGCTGGGCTGGAGAACTCTTGAAGCAGAAGATTTTGCAGCTCTGTTGTCACAGTAACTGGGTGACTCAACCTGACAGGCTGTCTTTGGGCCTGAGCTGTGCATGCTGAATTCATGCCTATACTTCCTGATTTAAAAGAGTATTTATTATGCTGATTAATTACTTCTAGATGAGATTTTCTGTTGGTTTTTTTTTTTTTTTTTTCCCATGGCTTTTGACTAATTTCACTTGCGGAATCAAATTCTGTTTAAGAATTATTGTTGAGGAAATTGCATTAATTAAGCAAAGGAAGTTGAAAGAATAATAAACATATACGATAATGTAATAAGGACTTGATCTTCCTCTGCTGCTTGAACAACTGAACAGAAAACTGAGATATATGGTCCTGGCTTCCCAGCAAACAGACCCACAATAACGCTTTTTAACTTTTTCCTATCCTTTTAACTTTTGTTATAGAGATAAGGAATGTGGGGAAGTAAAAGCAAAGAGAAGGAACCTGCCATCCCTTCCATGGCTTCCACAACTCATTAGGTACACCTGTAAGGCTGTGTGTACACATCTGAAACAGTAATGAGTGTTAACAGCAATGAACTGCTGAGAGAGACTGCCAGATGTGGCAATCACCTCTCTGCCCAGGTGTTCATAGTATTGCATGGAAAAACAGTAATTCTCAGAGGAATTATTTCAGACTTAAGCAATACAAAACAGCCAAACACCACGATATTTAAAAATTTGCAAAAAAGAGTAAACCAGCACATTGTCATTCTTAAGTAAAATGAAACACCTCTACTTATTCTCCACAGAGAATTCAGGCTGTAATATGGTGAAAGTAAAAGTCATTAACTGCAGGAAAACAGAGAATCCTGAAGCAAAGTGATAAGGAGATCCTAAAAATGTGAATATTGCTCTTACGAAGCACTCAGCTAAACTTCTACTCCAGTAGCTACATATTGCTTAGATAAGAGCCAAGTAACAACTCACTGAATTTAACTTTGAGCAGCATCAATAATGGCAAAAATAATGCCTGGGGTTTGTAATGGAAAGTTATTAATAGGGACTTCAGTTCTAAAAGCTACAGTCACTGCAGAGCTCTGCATTTATAAAATGCATACGGCCATCTTTCTATACTTAGTTTTGTTTGTTCGCTTATTTTCAAAGCAGAGAAATTCAACTGCAGGTGCCTGAGAAATCAAACGCCAGCAAAAATGCATAAAGACATGTCCCCAGTGTCTTGTCTTTGTCTACTTGCAAAAGCTTGGGGGGTGGGGTGTAAAGGGAACATTGTTAGGCTTTGCCTTTCTTTTCTCTCATTTATTTTTGAAAGTTTAGGTCTCAGTATAGCATGGTGCTTTAAAATTTGTTACCTCATTAAAAGAACCAACAAATGAAACGAAACAAATGTCTGGTCCCAACTGTTCTCTGCACTACACTGAGAATGAATCACAGTTGTTTGGATTTTTTTCCTCAAGCCACTGCATGCAACAGACACTGGCACTGGATTACCTGAGTTTTCTCTAAATTAGTCATGACTTGTTTCCAAGAGCTTAAGTTTTAAATTTTGTACCATCTACAGATACAGAATAACCACAGCATTTCTGAGAAGGCCACATAAAAGAAAGGCTGATCAAACACAACACAACGCAGCTCGAGCTTTTCTGCCCAAATACACGTATTCATTTCTGCATATATTCAAAGATTTCTAGGCTTAGAAATAAAAAGATACTATTCCTTGTGTGCACTGAACTCCCAGTAAACAACAGAGCTTCTTCCTCTGCTGTTCAGAGAGGAGAGAATATAGAGTTTCTTTGGTCACAGGAATCAAGTTCTAAAAAATAAAGACATAGTATTTTTAAGGTCTTTCTCCATATTCAAACTCAAGATGCCCCTCAGAAAAATCAGTTATAAGTTACTGGGTTTGTTTGCTCCAAAGGAAGAGAAAGTTTAGATTTTCTGAAGAACAACTAAGATGACTACTACATTAACAATAGGAACTCTAGACACTCTGCTACTGCTTGACATACAGACCACCAGAGGCAGAAATCTTTTTTGTAGGACATTTTAATGTGCCACCATAGAGGAGGTTAGTCAATCCTCCAGCCAACCTCCATCTTCAATTCAAATGTGTCCAGTTCAGCCTGGTAAAAAAATTCATTTTTTTATGGCTTTTACTCCTAGAGAAAAGTTATTTTAGAAAAATCATGGCAAAGATGGCAGAAGACAGAACTGTCAAACAATGTGACTCCCTGCTACCTTCACCTACTGCTCTCTGTACTATTTTCAGTATCAAGGATAGAAAGGAGGTGTTTGTTATTCAGCCAGGAGGAAAGAGCCAGATTCAAGAAGCTTAAGCCAAAAGACCTTCTGAGTATGCTTTCCTTCTTCCGTTCTGAACAGGAAAACATCTGTCATCCCAGAAAACCATGACTTCTGATGGCACAAAGGTGAACAAAACAAATTTAGGTGGCCTGCTGGACCATGGAGCAGATTTCAGATGTCCCCTGACATTTCTGAAATTAAACTGCTAATAATGTGGCAAACCTCGTCATGAAATATGCTGTGATACAACTACTGGAGATCAGACAACGAAGACTTCTATCCACTTTTCCACCTTCAATGTTTGTAGTTCTTTAAAGATCCTTACCTTCAACACTATTGTCGATGCCATTACTCATGGAAGCACACGTTCATATGTCAACAAATAACTACTACGAGGACACCAAAATATTTGTATTCAGTCAGGTTGCATTACTACTTTAGATGGTTAAAATGTGATTTAGCTATTATTAATAAAATCCTATTCCTTCCCTGCTGATAAAAATTAACAATATAACTGATTTAATTTACAATGCCAACTCAGCACAAACGAACAAACAAACCAACCACAAACAAACAATACCAAATCCAAGCAACCAACTAGTTTCACTAATGCTTAAACATCATGAAAATAAAACCTTACTAGCAAGCAATATGTCTGCTCACTGGAAAGCCAGAAATGCAGAGTTCAAATAAACATTTCATAGCTGAAACTTTGTTTAAATGCATGACATTTTCTACGTTGTTAACACTTATTTCCAAGATTACAATAATATTTAATGTCCAATTCCATTGCAGACATTTTAATTTGATTCTCAGGTGCCAGTTCATTGTGCTGCACTATACCACAAAGCCAAGCAGAAAGAAGGAAGCGGAAGCTGAAAACAAAACGGGCATTAAAACACATGACCCTCCTCACAAGCACAATTAGATCCTGCACTTTGGAGATAACGGCGCAGACATAATAAGAAGAGTTGATAATTGGCTGTTAATAAGAAATCACATACAGGTATGGCAAGGTTTTCTATAGATCTAAACACATTATTTTCAATTTGGTTTGGCCTTTTCTTGAGAAGTTGATAAATGAGCAATTTCTTTTCTTTTATATTGGAAGATTAATTAGATACATAACTGGTAGAATCAAATGAATAAAAGGCTTGTGCAGTTTCACGGCCTTTCTGCAGTTATCTCCTTTGCTTTTCTGTTGCATTTGTGTTGTCTTACCACCTCTCACAATAGAAAAAACCCCAAAGTATCTAGATAACTAAACATACATACATATAAACAGAAAGAGAGAGAATGCACTAGAGAGAACAAGTGAGCTATTTTTACTACTTTTTTTTGAAACTCACATAAATCAATACATATGCCTGTTAAACCATCCCTGCAAAAAATTACTTCCAGATGAATCAGCAATAGAGGTGTGAATAAAGTAGTTCACCCACATCAATAAAGCGTGAGCTTCAAAATTTGAATTCAAAACATCTGAACAGCAACATTCTTAAAGTAAATCTTTTTAAAATTGTACAAAGAACAATTTTGAAATGAGAAAAGCTTAGCACAGCTCCTTCAGAAAGAAAGGCTAAGGCCTTTTCTTTTTGACCCCACTAGTAGAGCTATTTTCCATGAGCCATACAAAGGTGCTGGTGCAAGCCACAACTGTGGACGCACCCACGTGAGATCAATAACCTTGTCAGTACAGTGACAGGTAACAAAATGTGTTTGCTTTGCATTTTCAATGACACATTTTTTCTCAATGCCATTTGCTCCTCTCACCTAAGGTCCTGAGAGCAGTAACCTTGTAACACTGCTGGGTCTGATGGGGAGAGATTGACACAGCTAGGAAGAAGCTTTTATTAGAAGAACTTCAATATACCAGGTCTTTCCTGCCACTGATGATGATGAAAGATGAGACAAGGAGTCGCTGTAATCCCTGAGACACGTAAAAGAAGGTATCATTACAGATGTTGCCCCATAATCAGAGAAATCTCCCCTGCAGGTTCCTTTATTCAGTTCCTGTCTAGTCCATCCCATGTGTTCCCTTCACCTTCATTAGGCACAAGGGGTGAAAACCCACAGTTAAGTTCCCAGGATCTCTCCACCTATTTCTCTGCTACACCCAACTTTGTGGCATTTTGGGATCTGCAGTGTAACTCATTCTCAATGTTAACTCTGTTGCACTTCCAAATATCACTGGACAGTCACAGAAAAATTGGCACAACTTCCTGAATTCACTTGAAAACTGAATAGAGGTGATAGGCTTCCTATATTAAAATCAAAGGACATTACAATTTCTTCAGGACATACACAGACCTCTACAAGAGAAACTGCATTACAAGATGCAAAAGGCAGTTGAGGCAGATTTAGTGAGTATGCAGAACATGTTAGTGGTTTTAACAGGATAGCACCATTAAGCTTAACCTTCATCAATCTAGAATAAGCTCTTTCTTCATTTGTTTATCAAATTGAGCTTCCAGAGACAGAAAAAAACTCTGAAATA
The DNA here is from genome assembly GCF_963264785.1 of Psittacula echo. NCBI lineage: Eukaryota > Metazoa > Chordata > Aves > Psittaciformes > Psittacidae > Psittacula > Psittacula echo. The sequence goes on from NC_137740.1 coordinate 24,190,052, forward strand.
CCTTACAAAGACAGAACTCACACAGGAGGAACATGCCCTCCCTCTCTAAAGGCCAGTGGGAAATGAAAGGCATGGCCACTAGAGATTAGAAAACAACAGGAAACAAAGGAGGACAACCCCACATTCATTAACTCTAATTTTTCATCTTTTATTAAATTTCACTAACCCTTAAATCAGCATCTGACACCATACTTGGGAGAATTTATGTCTTTTTCCTCTGTTTGACTTTCTGGAGCTGAGAAATGTGTACAATATTGGGCTCTATCTACCTTAAGAGTCTCAGCAGATGCCTTCACACATTCAGTCTCTTTCACATGAATGTATCTTCTATTCTGTAAATGTTGGCTACTATGCCAAATATAGCCAGGTAGTAACAGGACCCTAACTCTGAATATATGCATATAACATGCAAAATACAAAAACAAAGGGAAGTTTCATAGGCCGTATTATTTCATATGAATTAGTTATTAGTATGAATTAGCTCAAAACATTCCGAAACCATGGAATACTACCCAACAATCACCTGCTGGAAATCACCACTGACTTTGCTCACAGTGATTTCCTTCCTGTTAAATGAATGAAATTCAGACTATGGATAATCACCATGGATAATCCTTAATTGAATGAGACATTCTCTACCATAATTTATACACAGTTTTCAAGACGAGCTTTTTCCCCTGTATTTGCAGCGATTTCTTGAGGGAGAGATTAATGCTAATTCTTTTTGTTTTAAAAATGGGATAAAACTATTTCCAAGGCATCACCCTCAAAATCCAAGGGGAAGGTCCTGAAATCCTGAGTTAAACTTAACAGTTGTGAAATTAAGGAGAAGAAACATCAAGTATTTTTTCACTTGACTTCCCTGGAACAATGTTGGCTAGAGCTTGGGGCGGGGGGGAGGGAGGGGAGAGGTGGATTTTTATTACATGTTAAATGCCTGTTTTGTTTTGTGGTAATACAGGGAAAAATAAAAAGAAACACTGGAAAAGACAAAGCCAGACTATGAAACCTGGCCGCACCATGACTCTATTTTCATGTTTTTAATGCCTCAGTAATTAGCTTAGAAACCTAAAGAAAATACTCCCTGGCACACACTGGGTGATACTTTCTCTAAAAACATCTGGTGTTTAGTCTACAAATATCAATACAGACAAGAAGCAGTTGAAAGACACACAGTGCCTCAATTCAGGAAATAAAAATAAATGTTTCAGGGTCTTGTTTGGGGTGTTTTTTTGAACAAAACAAGTTTTGTTGCATTCAGCAAGACAGACAACTACTCTTCATATAAAACCTCTGCATTCCCTAGGACCTCTTCTAGTGGTGGTTATCAAGACTTTAATTTCCTATTTGAGCATGTCAACTCCTTCAGTTATTAGCTTCTGTTTTTAAATAAGCACCATGATTATAATGCCTAATCATAGAATCATGGAATACTTGAGGTTGGAAGTGACCTCTGGAGAATATCTTGTCTAAACCTCCCCCTCAAAGCAGGGCTAAGTTCAACAGATTGCTCAGGACCAGTTGTGTTTTGAATATCTCCACAAATGGAGACTCCACAAGCTCCCTGGGCAAAGTGTTCCTGTGTCTGATCACCATGATGTTATAAATATATAAATAGCTTTTAAATAAATATTTTTGAATTTCTTTCTGTATCCACTGCCTCTTGCCTGTTCACTGGACCCCACTGAGAAAAGCCTAGATCCCTATTCTTCAGTTCCTCCCACCAAGTATTTACAAACAGTGATAAGATCCCCTTGAGCCTTCTCTTCTCCAGGCTGAACAGCCACAGCACCTTCGGCCTTTCCTCACAGGAGAGTTGCTCCAATCCCTTAATAATCTTCAGTGGATGCTCACAGTTGTAGCTGTGTCTTGTCCTGGGGACACCAGGCCTGGACACAGTACTCCAGATGTATCTCACCAGGCTGAGTAGAGGAGAAGGTCCACCAGGGCCCCTGGTTCCCTTACTGCCAAGCTGCTTTCCAGCCAGCTGGCCCCCAGCAGGTACTGGTGTGTGTAGCTGGTCCTCCCAGGTGCAGGACCTTGCACTTCCCTTTCTTGTACTTCACAAGATTCCTGCTGGCCTGTTTCTCCAGCCTGTCAAGGTCCCTCTGGGTGGCAGCACACCCATCCAGTCCATCAGTCACTCCTCCCAGCTTTGTGCCATCTGCATACTTGCTGAGGGTGCTCTCTGCTCCATCACTGAGGTAATTTATTATGAGTCTAAATAGTACTGGTCATAGTATCAGCTCTGAGGTACAACACTAATGACAGGCCTCCAGATGAACATCCTGCTCCTGATCACAACCATCTGAATAGAGTAATTTAGCCAGGTTTCAGTTCACCTCACTGTCCATTTATCTTGTCCATAATCGTCAGTTTATCTACAATGATGTTACGGGAGACACTGTCTATACTTGCAATAAAAAACATTCTCAGCTCTCCTCTCATGCATCAAGACAGTCATCACAGAAGACTATTAACTTGGTTAAGCATTATTTATCCTTCATAAAGCCATGCTGATGACTCCTGATCACCTTCTTCATTATGAGGTGATTTTCTCTCATATTTAAAATGACATTTCCAGTCAGAAGTTACATTCCTGTGATTCAGATTTGGCTCTCTAACGATTTTCTAGTTGGCAAAAGTGAGAAAAGTTGATCCAAATAAATAAAAACTGTGAATTAAGTTCAACCCTTGTGTGTTTTAATTTAATGTGGAACATCAAGTTAACAGAGTCAAGGCATCACATAATCACTCAGTAGGGATGCATAACACAAATAACAAGATAGTCTGAAATAAGTATGAATGGAGGTGTCTGCGTGCAAAAGAACCAGAAGAAATGTTACAGAGAACAGGTTATAAGAATGGCATGTACTGATAAGCAAGAACATGAGTGACAGCAATGGAACTGACATACAATGAGAAATGTCTTGCTACACCTAGACTAGAAAGCCGGTACTCTGGTGGGACCATACTAGAGATGACCAGGCAGTCAGAGACCCGCAACAAAGCTACAGCATGTCACCTCTGCCAACAGGAAGCCAGGCTGGAAGCCACAGGACCACCCGCAATGAGGAAACAGAGACAAAGGACAGCAATGACAGGCTGAAGCCACCAAGCTTCTGAGGGAAAAAGACCACACGGTAAGAACTGTTTGACTCCTAGAGAGTAGAAAAAAATTGTCTAAAAGCCAGGTTATTGTCACCAATTAAGAGGGACTGAAGAGACATAGTGAGAACTTTATAGCCACTGTCCCTCATCCTCATCATACCCAATACTTGTGGTTCAAATATTCAAAGTACCACCATCTTGGATCTGGTAGAACGTAAGTTATTCTGTCTTGGTAAGCTTGATATGAAACAAAACTAAGTTTCTACCCTAATACAATCATCAGTTAATGAATTAGCAAGTTCTGATAATTCAGTTTGATCATGCATCAGTTTTCTATTTCAAATTTTTAGCTTGTACCAAAGCAGACAGATGGAAAACCTCAGAGCTTTACTTTCTTTAAATATAAAAAGTGTGTGCGTGCATGTGTGTATAAATATACAAATATTTATAAAAATAAACTAATGATTTCATTGCTTTACTTTCCACATGCTACTGCCATTCTTAACATTGCACATTACTTTTCCTGTAAAAAATCCAGGTGAGTGAGGAGAAACGAAGACCACCCTTACCTTAATGTTGCAGGCTTGCTCCATCAGTCTTCTGGCGTTCTCTTCAGCTCTGTACCTCTTGGGCAACTGAACCCTGAAGAATTTTAAAGCTCCTTCAAAATCAGCTTGTAGAAGGTCCTCTTTTGAGGTCTGCAATTAAACACAGGGAACTACAGTAAACACTGAGAACATGGCAGTCATGCTCTTTTACCAGATATGTCATTTGCCGAATGTATTCCAAACCACCAGCATTCTCATTAGCTCAAAAGTGTCATCCTTGAAATCAGCTCTCTAGCCCCTATCTCATAAAACAAAATAGAGGCTAAAGCATATCCAAGGAATCCCAAGCAGAGCAGCACCATCAGAGGACTGTAACACATTAATCTATTTTATCTTTCTATACCTGCAGGATAAGAAAGGGATTCTGGCTCAGCCTGTCAAGATGTCACTCAGTGAAGAAAAAAACAAAACCCAGGCAAAAAATAAAAGCCTAGGAAAATTTGTAATATTTTCCAGAGATCGTCTGCATTAGACCATTGCTGATTCTCATAATGCTGCCCTAAAAAGACAATGTATATATAGATATATATGGTTGCAGACATGAACAGCAGAAGCAGAAATGCATATGACTCATAAAAGGCATCAGCAAGTCAATGTGCAGAAGTCTGTGACACAGTTTCTCAAAGAACACTGTGCCAGAAAATGTTTTACATGCTTATTTCTACATCTCTCATAACACTGTACCTCTCGGTGTGGTATCAAGCCTAGCAGGTCAGAAAATGTTAAACATTCAACATTAATCCAGTTCTGCTACTGATGGAATAATATGATTCACAGGGAAAAATGTATTCATCTTCGGATTTGCCAAGAACTACATCAAGAGATTTAGCAAGTATGAAATACCAAGCCTTGGTACTCCTTTATAAGGTTCACAGAAAATGAATGTCCAGACAAGACATTTAGGACACCATGTCAAAAATGTGAATGTCAAGATCTTTAACCCAAAAAGAGTGAACAAAGATGACTAGGCTCATGAAGACTGGCACTGTGTATCAAAGTATTATTACAGATACCTCAGAAGCAGCACAGGTATCTCTGGTTAAGGTTAACTGCTGAACTAATTGCTCTAGTACCACTGCCAACACTTCGATGTGTGCATCCTTTGCCTTCTCATGAGTAATACAGTCATTTTTTGCCTTGTTATACACAGCAGATGTACTACATACACAGTTTCAAAGTTTGATTCTTAACTATATTGTCAACCACTCAAAAGCCTTTCTGTCCCCAATTTCAGATGTCTTTCCATAAAACACACTGCAGCCAAAAAAAAAGATTTGGCTCTACACAGGGAGAACTGGGGAAAACCGTGCAGCCTTTGACACGCAAGAGATGAGGCTCAATTATACTGATATTTCTCTTGGGTGTTAAATATAATTATCACTGAAATGCAGACAAAATTTTACTTTTATTTATGAATCCTCCTTATACACCCCACAAACTAGCATCACCAGTCCATTTACATGAAAATAATTATGTCTGCTATGTAAAAGCCCTTCTCAAAGTACAGACACAGTATTTCCCAAAGCAAACTGCATTTCAGTATGGTGCTGCATATATGTAACAGTAATATTCAAAACCCAGCTTAATATATTCCACATTTCTGCTGAAAATGCTACAGCCCCCCCCCAGAGGGTCTATCAAAAATAGTAATTTTGTGGGGGGACGAGAGAAGGATTCTTGAACGGATTTTAAGTTATGTACCAAACTTGGTACAGTCACAGAAGTTAAGAGGGTATTTTCATGGGTTATCCGGTATCTCTGACAATGGAGAGCATGAGCAGACATCAGAGGTGTGCCACCACAACATTGCTAATCATCACTGCTGTGCCCAACCTTTCACTTTGGGAACAGGTATACCAGTATCTCCTTTGATGTCCTCAAGAGTCCATAAGGATAAAATTTACGTTGTGCATGTTTACCAATCAACCTGCGTATTTCTGGAGATTATTATACTGTGTACCTTAACAGGCTCTATTGTAGTAGTTTCTGCTACATCAATCACAAGGAAAGCATACGAAAACTCCAAATACAACTAAAGTAGCTTCAGCATACTCATTTCCCCAGGACTGCAGCATTCTTAATATAGACAACTTTCTGTCATCAAAATCGTTAGAGTTCTTCCAAGATCTATTTGATCCTTCCTTCATTCGCAGCCAAGGAAGCTGCTGGGTCATCACTGCAGGGACACAAAAAAAGCCTGTCTTCAGGATACTGATGAGAAATGCTCAGCTTTACAAACTATCACATCTGATTCTGTCCACAAAAATTTGGCAGAAGGACTATATGGCTGAGACTCAATCAGACAAGACCAATGTAGTGTTGACAGAAACCTGGTGCAGTTTGGTATCTAATGAGTCAGATCCACTCATGAATGCAGCTATGGCCAACACACCTGTTTCCTCAATCCTATTTCTCCTGCCTGAGTTTTAGTGAGGTTAGATAAGCTTTTGCCAAACTTGAGACTAGATCACTGTTTCATCTGCACAATGGGCTGTATTTAGGATTATCTGCAAGTTGTAGAGCATGGTAGGAGCAGCCTGTCGCACCAGCAGCGCACAGCATCACTGCCAAAAGCCATGCTGGCAACCAAGCTGCTGCTGGGCAAAGTTCAGCTGGGTAATGCTGATCAAAAAGCAGTAAATGGTTTGGTAGCCAGCTTACTTGAAAGCGATTTCTCACCTTCTTGCTCAGAGATGTTGACAGCTGTGATCACTATACAATTCAAACAGATTTCCCTATTACATTGTAAATTTGCCTTCTTGTGAGACAAGCTCTCCTGCATTTCCAGTACCCTCCTCTTCCTCATGCAATGGCAGCCTCTCCCACCCTCCTCTGAAACACGGCCCCAGACACAACTCTAACCCCAGGTGTAAAGGAATACCAGCCAATCTGTAAACCCATTTTGGTGCTGTTGGTGGTTTTATACAGAAGGTGCTCAGATAACTGCAATGCTCCAATACAGGCTGGCTGGTACATGCTTCCAATAGTGTGGGAAGGTGTTTTCAATTAAGACTTCTGGACAGTTGCTCCCAGCACAAAACAAACACCAAACACACTTTTTCCCAAAGTTTTAGCATTTCAGTAGAAGCTGAGCTATCTTATCTTGGAGCATGTATTCTTCCTAGAGGTCCTGACTAGACATTTTGATTTTGTATTTAATTTCTTTTTCTAAAATTAACATAATTCATTGAGAGTTTTGGAATTTTTTAGAAATCTGAGGAGAAATAAAAACTTCTAAAACTTTTTTTTTAACCTGCCAAACCTCAGAAAGGCAGATGCACCCACCCTTTATGTCCATAGCACTTCATTTAAAAATAAATACCAAAAAAGACAAAGGCATGTACATCAGAAAATCAGCCATTACATGTAAAAAATTTAAAGTTACAATAACTCTTCTAGGCTTCTGCTTGAATCACTGTTATAATAATATTTTAATAGCCCCCAACAAACTACTCTTATTAAATTGTAGCTTGAGAATTTTGAGTTCTCAATCCTGAAAGATCTTTAGTCAATGGAAATCCCATAAGAATAATGGCAAATCATGGAAATAAAAACCATCATATTGTATAATTTGATAAAATGAGTGGTAGAGCCTATACTGTTCAGCTCTACTTTGATGAATATTTCAATTTCATTAAAATAATCTGTTGATCAAAAAATTAGTTTCACTACTAAACCCACAAAAAATCGAAGTAACATTTTGAGAGCAACCAGAAGCAACATAAAACCATTGTGTGCCTATAGATATAGAGAGAGACATATGCAGTACAAAAAAAAAAGTAAAAAATAGCAATGTTGGCATTCTGAGATTCACATTTCCTGACATTTTGTGGTTTTAATCAATAAATCATGAAGACATCTCAGGAATCTTTTGGCAGCTGTTTGACAGGCGGGGATTTGTAAATTCATTGGTTCACATCACTCAGCTTGTGGAACTCATCAACAACTTATTTCACAAAACCATCTGTAAGTTTCTTGAACCAATAATTAAAGCTTGGCAGGTGCATTGCATTTTTCTGCACTCAGTGACTTCAAGGTATCTTTTATTATTCTAAAGGCAGCTTTCAAATAGTCAAAATAGTTTTAGTTAAAAATACATTTTAAAAAACAGGAAAAAGAGGAAATTCAGTGAGAACTGCGACCAAAAGTCTCAGTTTGCCTTTTAGGGTTTGACTAAATAAACCCTGAAATGTCCTTCTCACGTTGCTTAAGTATTTCAATGTATTCCTAAAATTATCTGATATGGATGAGTTGAAACCAAGGGAAAGTCCTTTCCCACAAGTACTAGCAAAACTTTCAAATCTAAAGGTAAAGTTCTGAAAAAATGCTTATGTCCAGAAAACAGGAACAGAATTTTATTTTATTTTACTTTTTTTTTAAGCAAATAACGTTGCTACTGCTTTCCCCAAAACATTTAGGAGATGTGATTAAGACAAAGGACAAAGCCTTTGCTTTTTTCTTTAATTTAATTTCTCTTGTCTTCAATTATTAATTCTGCAGACTCATTTATTACTGACTATATCATCTAAAACTTCTATTCCCACCTGGGAACTAATATAGCAGAAGAAATTTCAGATCAACCACACTACCTTAGCTTAATTTCATTCTTCCTCCTCAGATAAAATTTACCAATTTCCGTGGAATTCTACGTATACAGTATGTGTATTTAGAATTCCTACAGAATGTCAATGAGCATAATCTGCCTGGTTTACACTTTAATAAACGTGGTCAGGAACAAGGCCAAGTTAAAGGCTGAAAAGAATCTGACCATACTCTACTCCACTACTTAATTTGCTACTGGCAAATTCAAAATGTTTACTAGTATCCTCACACTAATTTCTCAGAGCATAATACTTAATCTATAACACACACAGTGTGGTTCTAACTTCTTTTAAGATACAGAATGTAAGATCAAGGTATGTGAGCTATTTTTTCTAACACGATAGCTCCTTTTCTGCTGGCAGCAACAAGACTGCAATGCTGCACACTGCACGATTTTGCACTGTGCTGCCCTTAAATGCAAGCCACAGACCTGACATCTGTTCAGTGACTCCAAGAAGATGAAGTTGACATTCTGTGCTGCCAAAGAGCATGAGGGTGGATAAACTTGGGATCCAGGCCTGGGAAAGTTTTATAGGTAAAGGTACACTGCTACAGTTACACTCTTAGTACAATACATCAAAAACCTCCTTCTATTGGCATTGCTTATGTCCATTTCTTTATTGTGAAAGCTACACTATCAAATGCATTTTACCCTAAATAAGACCTGTACTCTCTGCAAAACACTGGTACAAAAGTGTTATGAAGAAAATACAGCTTTGAATTTGTGCACAGTGAGCTGGCATCCATAAATACAGCAGTGATCTTGTGTACACCCAGTAGTATCCCTCTGCTCAAAATTTCACCACTGTGTTTATATGTGGCTCCAGACTTACAAAGGCAGTGTTCATTCTGACACATAAAACACTCATGAAATGTGGATAAGTGCAAACACAGAAACTATCAGCTTCATTCACCCATAGTCATCCTGAAGTGGGTAAACCCACATAGATTTAGCGCTGTTTCACCTGTCCATCAACACAGTTAGCTGATGCAGTGATTAGGTGATGTGACTAAGGTTGGCCTAAAGGGTTATAGAACATACTCCTCACATAACACTACAACACTACAGGCACATGTTCTGCCTGTCCTAGGCATTTATTCCCAAAACCACAGCACAGGGAGAAGCGTATGCACATAGGAAAACAAAACCAAAACAAAACAAAAAAAAAAGCTAGCTGTTAATTCTGTGAAACACTGAGGTTCTGAAGTACCTGCAGTTCCAATCAAAGTACAAAATCTTGGTCCTCAGAGATTTCTCATTGTTAAAAAATTAACAGAAACACAGTCTCTCCTCCTCTATGGAAGGGGTATATGTCAAAAGAATGTATGTCAGAAAAGGTATATCTAGCTAATAAAATGTGACAGGAAACCACATTGACTCCATAAGTCACGACTCAAGACTCTCTAATAACACAAGCATTATTTGCATTATTTTGTCTCTGTTCTCCCCCCACCCCCTTTTTTTTTTTTCAGTAAGCAATTTTATATCATCCAGCAAAGGTAAGCTGCCTGGGTGACAAAGTATGCTGTGTTTCCTGGTATTCTCCATCTGGAGGGCCAGGTACAAAGCCTGATTAAGTGAAAAAAGACAGCTTAGTGGTTTTGTCTCTAATTTCCGTAGAGCTTATCACAAAACAATTCAGAATGATTTGGCAGTCCTTGCCCAAAAGACCATCAAGCAGAATGGGATGGAAGAATATTTACGTACACTTGGAGGTAAACTGGAATAATGCTTACACATACAACAGATTTAACCATGCATTATCAGCTGCTAAACTCACTTCTACAAGTGACTGTAGATATTCAAATTCATCTTCAGCTTACTAGCAGTCAGAGAGTTTGTGATTTTTCTATTTTTACCTAACATCTCACAGTGCAGGGACACACTGGTTCAAACACCCACCCTTTTTTTAACACTGAATACATCATAATACACAGAACACATTCATTTATCTGAGTGTACTGCAGGAGGTGGAGATAGGCTCCAGTAGCACAGCGAAAATGCTAGACAGCTCACTGTATATAACTACAGTATAGGACTGCACAGGGCATGGACATAACAGAAAGGCATCATCCTACTAGAAAATGGGATGGGATCTATGAAGAACTGTCTTCATAGGCATAACATAAAAATGACATTCTGGCGTACAAGACCATCAACCAAGTGTACTTCTAAGCTGCAGCCAGGTTTAGTTACAATACCTGAGAGCAGACTCAGCTAGGACTAGGTAGTGACTTCTGTATCACTACTATTTTGTGTGTTTTAGTCTGCTTTGTACAGCCGTAGAAATGATAAAGGCGTACTTCTCTGTGCTGTATCATGCCATGCATTTTTCAGGCTATTTCACATACAGATATCATTTGCTATGATGGATAAAAACACCTTTAACAATTTATTTTCCAGATAATTCTACGCATGTATTTTAAACTTTTTTAAATGCTGTCAACTGCCTTCTCAAAATCACAGAAACAGCAGAAAACCGTAAAACATCATCATAGCTTGAATTCTTATGAATGCTTAAAATCACTGTGACTTTGATGTCACAAGTGTAAAATCTGAAATGTTGAGCATTAATGCACTTTCCATCAGCATCTAGAAGTAGACTGGGCATGCTGCTTATCTGGAATCATTACAGGACTGAGAACAAAAGCATTCTCAGCTTTAGGAAAGAATTTTTTTATAAGACAGCCCTGGTTGTGAGCCCTGCAAGCTAGTTAAGGAGTGGCACCGGTCCCCATCAGCATCACTAGTGTCCAGCCCTTCCCAGCTCACATCAAAAGAAAAAAGAAGACTCAGTGCTTAGGAGATGGATTGTGACAAGCTGAGTGTTAAAAATAAGAGACGTTTCATGCTACTACTATTCAGTGCCAAGAATCCTGGGCGGGGGGGGAAGCAGGTTTGGGAGGGAAGATGGCAAATTCACAACAAATTTATTTCAAGAAAATGTGATCTCACCGCAAGCAGCCGAGGCACAAATAGGCGATGCCCCATTCCCAGAAGTTCCAGCACCCGACATGCATACTCATTCACCAGCTTGCTTCTTTCGTCATGCATGTCCTGGGACTTTTTGACAGGTGGTGTGAGCTTGGCAGCTGGGGCTTTGCAAGGTACCCCTTCTTCCATGAGCAGCAAGTAGTAAGTATCCAGAGTGAGAAAAACAGGCTTTGAACCACAATTTTAAAAAGTGCAAGATGAGGAGAGCCAGCCTCAGACCTTTGCAATGGGTTCGGATGGCTGCCTACAGCAATGCCTGTCCTTCTCTCAGAAAGAGAAAAGCACCTCTGCTAAGAATCAAGGAAAAATATGATCCACTGTGCCGCCTCAGCCAGAGTCCAAAGTAGATTTGAAAAGCAAACCACAGAAAACATGGATCTAAAAATGTACCTAAAAAGCAGGAAAATGGCAGCAAATGAGTGCAGAAAAGCTCAGATAAGAGAAAGGCAACGGAGAGCTTTCAGGGCTCAGTGTCTGTAGATGTGTGAGCAAGTAGATAGCAGCAGCAGTAAGAGCAATAAAGCCAGGGCAGTTCTGAAGCTGCAAAGAGAAAAGGATGAGCTCATTGCAATCTCTGATTCGTGACAAGCGTGGCGGCTGCCGCTGCTGCCTCTCGCTGTGAATCAGTAATGAAGGGGTAGGCAAGGAGGGGGCTGGGAGGAGAAGGGGGGTGAATGAGCCTCTCAGGGGAAAATGCCGTAATAAGAAGCCAATAGTGAGCGGCTGGACAGCTGAGCTCCCCCTCCCTATCTACCTTAAATCAATTCAGCTGTGAGGCTTTTGCTGTTGAATCCCAGGCTCACGGTACATGAGCTGCATCCCCTAACCATTAGAACGGTTAGAGAGAAATTCGCTTGCCAGCCAATATCATGATTTGTATTCAATCTGCTTTGGAATAACGCAAATACAGACTCAGTGCAACCTGGAGATGGGCAGGTAGGGCAGGACAACCTCATCCCTCACAGATGATGAATAGAAGAGGGGCAAGGACATCATGATGGCCTGCTGGTGAGGAGAGAGCAGCAGGCAGCTTCTGAGAAGCCATAGTCCATCTTTGCATAGCTTTTGCAGGACTGAATTAAATAATTTAAATAACGATAATTTCCAGTGCTGTGTTCTCAGAAGTCATTTCTAAATCTGGAGATGATGGGCAGAGGGGGAATGATGTCAGCACATGCATATGAATCGATGCTAGGAGTTAACTGCATTTTGTAAGGAAAATGCTATGATGTCACACCTTAAATTGCCTCACATCACTCCTGTGCAGGGAACAGTCCAGCTACCTTTGTCATCTGCCAGGTATTACTTCATTTCATAGCTCTGGATTTTAGAAAGCATGTTTTTATGCTGTTTCATTTTTGAATTGCCTAATAATAAAATGGGCTATGCAACAGAACAATATGCATTTCTGATCAGACTGAGCAGACAGTAATATTCCATACATATCTGACATACAGAAAGGTGGTAATTTAAAATACTGTGAGGAGCTCTAGGATCTAAAAAACATTGATTGCAAACACTTCTGCAAATGCATTACTTAAGATCTGAACATCATTTGTCTAACATGTCAAGAAAACCATATTTAGCTTAAATACTAATGCCAAGTGAAAATCTGTAGCATGGTGTTGTTGAATTGAAATAATGAACACACTCATGAGTAGTTAAAACAGGAAAATCATACTTAACATCATAACATCATAAGTTACTGTGAACAAGCCTAGGTAAGTACTGCAAAAAGCAGAGAAAATGAGAAAACATGAATTACTCGCATTCATTGTGCTACAGCACCACAGTGGGCTCCCAGAATTTTTTTTTAAAAACCAGGACATTATTACCAAAGGTAGCCCATCCAAACAGGTCACCTTGGATCACGGTGACACACAGAACAGGTGAGAAAACAATTAAAGCAGAACCAGCAGAAGTCACAGGTCAAATATGACAAATGATGACAATGAGGACCCAGCTATTAATCCTCTGGTGATACGGGATTTAAGACAACTAAAGTACCTGCAAATTTTGTGTAGTATTAAATAAGCTTTTAATACAGGTGGTCTTACGAAAGTTGATTTAAGTATCTCAGGTTGTGAAACATTATTTTGCAGAGGAAAATCTTCCATATGGACTAGACCACAGAACAGGGTTTTGAAGAGGTGGAAGCTACAGCATTTCTTTCTAGGCTGAGATCAGCGGTATTTACTGAGGTCCTTTTCAAGAGAAGCCATTACTCTCTTAAGAGAAAAGAAACCACAAACAACACGTTTCATTCTGGTTTAAGGTTAAAGTGAAGACTGTGATGAGAACTCTCTTATACTTTCCAAAGTCCCTATCCGTGCAATTGCAAAGATTCTGGTTTATCATCTAGTTATTATTATGTATATAGGTAAACACCACAATGCCAATCAGTTGTCCACCACAGGTTGAAGTATCAGCTTACCAGACTGTATGTTTGTACGGTGAAAGGGCTTAAAGGCTTTGTATTTTTTCTGAATTTTGAAAGTGTTTCCATCTAATTAAACCATACACTGTTAAACATGGTATTCTAGAAACATTAGGTTCTATCTTCCACATGAAAATGAAAACATCACTCAAAACATTGAAAAGGAAGAAATAAGAGCCTTATACTGCATGTATTATCCTGGGCAGAGTCACTAGTGACTTGTGGGCAAAACAAGCATGAAGACAGACAATTCAGAGCACCATCTGTACAAAAAGCCTCAAATTCTTCCTGGTATAAATCAGACTTTAATCTAATAGCTAACTCTCCTTATAGAAATTCAGGTTTGGTTCATTTTTGGTAAAATCTGGGCTTATGAAAAATGCAATTAAGTGATTATTAAATCAAGTCTTCAATTCTAGAAAGTTATAATAGGATCCAACAGCAGCTAAACTCAGACGAATTCAGGTTCTAAATATTGTGCAAATTTTTTAGGAATGAGGAAAATTAAGTACAGGATTAGCTTTCCAAAAGATATGGTCTACTACCATCATTATGATTTTTACATCAGGCCTGGACTTCTTGTTTTAAAATAAGGTCCCTAAAATCCAAAAATTCCCAAGGCTTGACAAAACCCCCTTTATTTATCAGTTGAAATCCAAGGCTCTGTGTTTTTCAGGAAATCCTTTCACGCGGTGTAACGGTGAACCCTTATTTGGATTTGCAGTTGGAAATCTTTTACACTCCCTATCATTCTTAAATACTTCTGCATCCTCACTGAAGACCGTATCTTATCTTTATCTATGTCTGACCAGGAAATGTGATTTTTGTTTCATGTAAGCTTCACTTCTCTTATCCATGCCATTCAATTACTGTCCTGCACTCTTCAGAAGAGCCTGACTGAAGTAAATTTAAAAACAAAACAAGGACCATAAGCAAGTAACTTGCACACTAAGTAGAATGTCTTAGGATAAACAGGTATTTCTTTGTGCTTTAATTTCCATGTCATACAATATCTAGTCTTTTAAGTACAGTTACATTCTGTTTCTGACCTTTCCACCCATGAAATGGCTCCGAAACAGTTTAGATCTGCTCAGATGTACACAGCTGAAGTCCAGTGAACTCAGGATAAGTGGCTAAAGGTGAAATATTCTCTAAGCAAATAAAACCATGCAGAATATGACTTCAAATTATCTGTATTTTCTGAGTTCTGCAGCAAGATACCAAGGATGTTGATGGGCATTCCTTTATAGATTTCTGTACTTTAAAACACACCAAATGAGAAGAACATAGGGAACGCTATAGAACATTAATGCATATATATTAATGCATATAACAGGTTAAAATTTAAACAGGGGAAGTTCAGATTGGATATAAGGAGGAAGTTCTTTCCTGTGAGGGTGGTGAGGCACTGGAATGGGTTGCCCAGGGAAGTTGTGAATGCTCCATCCCTGGCAGTGTTCAAGGCCAGGTTGGACAGAGCCTTGGGTGACATGGTTTAGTGTGAGGTGTCCCTGCCCATGGTAGGGGGGTTGGAATTAGATGATCTTAAGGTCCTTTCCAACCCTAACTAGCCTATGATTCTATATATGTATATATGCACAAATCTGTACATAAAAACAGAGAAAATATTTGGGAAAAACTCATGGGATTCTATGCAAAATGATGGGTTCTATCTATCATTTTATGATGGTCAAAGTAAGAGCTCTGTACTTCTTGTACTGTTTTCTATGCAGAACAATGTATGTGCCATCATGACCATTGCAGCTTCTATTTTTACTGTTTTCCCAAGAGTGCACAAAGCCTGAACACAAACATGCTAGTTTTGGGTGTTCACAGTGGTTCAGTTACCAGATATGAGTGTTCTTACTTGCATGTTTAACACGGCTTGACAATTTCCTGTAAAAAATGGCAACCTGTATAATTCTAAAATTACAACCTTTTGTGAACACTACAGATTGTTTCTGTCTTGTTCTGCTTCCTGTGCCTGCCCACATTCTCCCTGTGTGAGCAGCCCAACCTTCTGTGTCCTCCCTCTGTCCCAGTCCTTCCTGCAAAGCCCCAATTGGTCTTGTCTCCTATCCTGTGCTTTCTGTTGACAGGAATATTGAATTTTTACCATAATGGGTCACAGTACTGAAAGGTCAGTATTGAGATAAACTAAACATTTTCATAATTGATGTATCAATTGCTAATTGATAATGCTGATGTATGATAACATCTACATCAACTGTAAAAAAAAAAAAAAAAGGAAGGAACTGGATTGCCTTTAACATTTTAATAGCAAAAATTACTGACTTTGTAAAGCTAAGCAGACTCTAAAACTCAAAGAACAAAAAAGGAAGTTCTTTTTCTAGTTAATTCCTGAAAAAGGACAAGGCAAATTCTGCACCAGAACAGCTCTAAAAATCCATACGACTTAAATCATGCTCACAGTAAGAACTTCATCCCTTACCTTATCAGAAATTACTTTGTCCTTAGTATTCTTCAGGTCTAATTACAACTGTGTGATCTGGATTTAGTGAAGTTTACATCTTTATCATTGTTTGAGAAACATGATAAAACAATTAATTTCCATAGTAGATTCCATCAGCAATCTGATGGAATTGTCTGATGGAGTGTGCTGGCTGGCCTATTCTCAAATGGCTTGGAAAAGAGGGTGAATCATAAGGTGACAACATTTACAAATGCTATTAAATTGTTCAGGGTTTTAAAGACAGGGGCTTACAGTAAAGAACTGCAGAAGGACCATAAGAGACTGAATGACTGGGCAATAGTACGGTAAATGAAAGTCAATGTAGACAAATGTAAATTGATGCACATGGGGAACAATATCAATTTTACATATAAATGACAACTGAGATGACAATTCCTACTCGGGAGTGAATCCTGGAGTTGCTGTGGGCAGTTCTATGAAAATATCAGCTCAGTGCACAGCAGAGGTCAACAAAACACATCAAACAGCAGGAATAAATAGGAAAGGAATAAAGACCTAAACAGAAAATGCCATTATTCTACAGTGTATGTTCATTATGTGTTTTCATCTTTGGTATTATGCATTCCTCTGGTCCTCCTATCTCAAAAAAGAGATAACAGAGAAAGAATAGTATTTTTAGAGGGAATAAGGATCATCAGAGGCTTCCAAATGAAAAGACAAAAAACAGACTAAGATTATTAAGCCTGGAAAACAGAGTTGCTGAGGGATATGTAGACTTAGAAAGTTATGAGTGGTGTGGAGAAAGTGAAGAGGTATTAACTGCCCAAAATTCCTTCTAACACAGGAACCAGGAACCTCACACGAAACTCACATAGGTGACAGATTCAAAGCAAAACCAAAACATAATTAAGCTGAGAAAATCTCTGAGCCTACTAGTTCACATGGGTTCAAAAAGTCACCAGACAAACTCATGGAATAACAATCCATACAGAGTTATTAAATATGAGATACCACTTCTTTCTCAGAGTCTCCAAGACACAAACTGCCATTAAATTAAAAAAAAATACAAAACTATTATTGTCCTTTTTTACAGTTTTTTTCCCATGTATCCACTGTTGCCAACAAGATACTGGGGTAGATAAGCTTACAAGTCTCATCTGGAATGTTTATTTTTATGGTTTTATTTACTTCCATTACCTACTTAAGAAAAAATTCTCGCACAGAATCACAAAATTTGCTAGGTACATGAGACATACATGTACTTAAATCATTATAAAAATAATAATTCATAACAAAAAATAATAGTATCTATCAGAACTATATGTTCTGATATATACTGAAACAGCATCATCATTTTCCAACATCTAGAAATTACAAGTAGAAAATATAATGGAGAGGTGTCATCAACACATAAATGAGGCTTCAAAACTGCTAAAGAGATGAAGTCCTACAATTTAGAATCACAGAATCACAGAATAGTGAAGGGTGGAAAAGACCCTAAGATCATCCAGTTCCAACCCCCTGCCATGGGCAGGGACACCTCACACTAAACCATGCCACCCAAGGCCTCATCCAACCTGGCCTTGAACACCACCAGGGATGGAGCATTCACAGCTTCCTTGGGCAACCCATTCCAGTGCCTCACCACCCTCACAGGAAAGAACTTCCTCCTTATATCCAATCTAAACTTCCCCTGTTTAAGTTTTAACCCATTACCCCTTGTCCTATCACTACAGTCCTGCTTTTGGCCTTCTGTTCCTTTAAAGGCAGAACACATCTCCTCCCCCAAAATGCAAAGTTTGTGGTGAACATTCACCTAATAGAAATTTAATTCTATGTGTGAGGAGGAGATCACATGAGCTAAGAAGGTAACTAGTCACGACAGGATGGATTTTTAGCATGCAGATAAATGCAGGCATTTAAAAATATAAAACTGGTTATATTAAGGCTGGAAAACCAGTAGTTTGGAAGTTGAACGATTCTGGACATTTTCAGGTACAGATTTCTCTTTTTAAGAGATAATCTCCAACAAGTCACCAAGTACTGGTTTCTAGGGTAGGGGGAGCAGGTTTGAGGAAGGAATTCTTCAGCCCAGCAAAACCTACAGTCAAAGGATGTCCTCGATTTAGGAAACAGAAATATAAAAACATCTGACAGCCTCTTTAAAACTGAATTTCTGGTCCACTGCCTAATGGAGAAGACCTTGAAAACAGAACAGCTGGTTCTGATCTCTAGCAGCAGAGAGTTAGAATCCTCTTCTCTACCAGAAGCTTCAGCTCTTACCCTGAGATCAACCACATAAAGAAGCTATAAAAAAATGGTACAAAGGACATCTATTTTGCCTTAGATTCTAATATGGACACTGTTTTATCCTGAAATGAGCCTTTTGAAGATTTAATGCACTTAAGAGTAGACTAAACCAGATCACCTGCAATCCAAACCAGTTTAGGCTGGAAAGGAACCCTTGTATGTCACCTCAACCAATCTCTGGCTTACAGCAGTGCTGATTTAAAAACCAGTTCAGGCTCCTCAAGCCATTGCAAATGCACAGGAAGAGCAGAGAGAGAATGAAATAGCTGTTTTATTTCTTGGACACAAGGCCCATTTCATGCCAAACTGGAAGGCAATTCACATTTTTTAATTATCTGCATTGACAATATGCCAGTTTTACCTAAAATAAGCACCTGTCCGGTTTTCACTGACTTCCTCAGAAGTTTAGCCAGAACGACTATACAAAATTTCAGTAAGATACACAAGAATGTGGTTGCTCACCTTAACTGTTCCTCATATCGCTTCCTTTCATCTGACTGATAAAATATATTTCATTACTTGCTTGGCCTTTTTCCTTGTGTTTTTTAAAAGACTGTGCTACTTTTTAAACTCTAATGCCCCAGGCTAAATTGTGGCAAGTGATAATTTCAGAAGCAGGCGATAAAGGGAGGCATAATCACAAGGGATGTCACACTGGTTACTTCAATTTACACTGCAAGGCGCACAGCTCCCTGAAGGAATAGCTATAACTTACCCATGAAAAGCAGGATCTAAGATGCACAAAAATGGATGACTGCTCTGGCTATCTTTGGATAAGTCCACTTCTCACGAGCATAAATTTTTGAGCTATGCCTTTTACACACAACAAAATTATAGGTTTGATTTTAAAGTTATGGGTTGGTGCAAGTGGCAGTTCAAGAGATGGACAAAATCCAAGACAGGGAATGTCAGATGTCTACCCAGATACGTCTTCAAAGTGAAAAAAAAAAAAAACCCACAATGTTTGTTGGTTTTCAGTGTAATGAAACACTGTTATGTTCATTAAGAAGTGAAATGTAAATGTATACAGAAGTACAGCATGATTCTATTAAAAATGTGTGCTTTTACACAAATCCACCTCTAACGTGGTGAAATAGTATTTGTAGAACCCTCTGGTTAGTCATGAATACTATTTCATACAAATGCAAGAGAACAATACAATCCTCAATTATGAGATAAAGTAGATTTTCTAGAATAAGGAAACACAACATCAATACAGAAAACATAGTGTGACCTCTCTTAAAGTCATTCACTTCTAATAAGATTAATACAGATGCAGAAGGAAACTACTAAGACGCTCTAGAGTTCAAAAGTACTAAGAATATTGGTTTATTTAGTAAACAATGAGTGGTACCTGTAAATACTTCAAGGTGATAAACATTAGTGTGAATGTCATTGGAAGGGGACTATCTCAGAGAAAGCACAATGTAGACGTCAGAGTAGATAAGTGTAAAATGATCAGTAATAAACTTAAGCTGGAATAAGGGATATGGCCTTCCACCAGCAATACTGCTGCTGTTACAGGTTTATGAAATGGATGCCATGTCACATAATGGTATAATATAGCAAAGAAACATTCCTTTGGCCCAGGAGGTCCTTTTCAGTTCAGATACAGAATGATATAAAGATAACAAAACCCCAAGGTAATTCTTGAACTATATTTTTTTTTTAATCTAGGAAGCCTACTGCCATTGTAACTGGCATGCTTCTCCCTAATCTGTTGGGCACAGACTGACAAACAGCAAGGAGATTGAAAGGTAGCAACAGAAATAACCAAGAAATACAACTGCCTTGTTTGTGTTACAGTTATCACTTGATAGCGTGCAGTGAGGAGAAGTGTTAAGAACTCCAGAGCACTAGTAGAAATGCTGCTCACATCCGCCTAAGTTTAAGGAATGATATATAAAAGAACTGGGTTTAAGATTGTATATGTACTGAAGTGAATCTTTGTAACATAATAATGCACTGGATGGGAAACACAAGCAGTAACAAATACATTATTGTTTCTCACTATTGTATGCCCATTTCAATTTGAATATTATACATCTCTGTCATCAAAACTATGGCCTTCCTCTTGCATTAAGCAACATGTTTTTAACAGGCACCCAGGATAAAGCTCAACAGCCTAAATGCTGACCTTAAGTATTCTTATGAATCACACTCTATGAATAGATAAACTCTCAAAAAGTAAGTTTGGATACGGACCTATGTTAAAAGCCTGTGGTTCATTCTTGCATTTCCAGTTAACAAGTACTATTCCCTACCTTTTCAGTAGTTAGTAACTACAACAGCAGTTAACTTAAATCCTGATTTCTCCACATTCACATATTTTAGTACCTGTTTATCTTGTTAATTCTAAAATAAAGCATGCATTCAGCTGGTTTTGAAATATTAAAACATGAAAGAAAGCTTAGTAGTGATATGTTTTCTTAGCGTATGTGAAGATTTTAATGTTTACTTTGTAATTTCCAAGAAACTAATTAGTTGATGACAAAGGGGTCAGAAAGTACGCTGGCACTGGAATGGACATTTCCCCTCTTACTCTCAATTAATGATCTTAACTCAGATTTTAAAAATTAAAGTATCATTGTTGTTTGTTGAGTTGTTCTAAACAACTGTTCTAACCACAGTTTTCTACACTGCTTTTTTCAGCACTGGGGCTCTTTTCACACCATAGAGCTTGACTGTATTTTCTGGTGGTCAGAAAATGAAAGGTGAGGGATTTGAATTTTCTATCAGCTCAGCTTACTAAATGTTAATTAAAGCGCAGTCTCTGCATGACATAACTGATTAATGTCAAACCGTAAAATACTGCCACCAGCTGGAGAGACTGACGGACGAGAATACTGTTGAGTACATGAAAAGCAGCGATACGCATTAGAAAGCATTGCATTTGGATGCTACAGAAAAGAAGACTCTGTTTTTTCTTCAAAAAGAAATCAGATTAATGTCCTATTACAAAATACGGCCTCCACAGCTAAAGAGCTTTCATCCTCTAGCCGTTCCTTGCTACAGTCATTTTCAGAATGTGGGAGAAGGAAAGGGAAAGGATTCCCCTCGCGTCTTAAATACACGTTTATTTTCCAAAGATTACTGCATCAAGATGTCTCAGGTAATTGGCCACAGTAGTACTGTCATTTCAAAACTAACAAGCATTCACTTTGAATACTAGCAGCTGCTTGTACCAGTGAGAAACAGCACTGAGTACAAAACAGTTAAAGATAAAAGCTTCTATTCTAGTGTTACTTAATGAGGGATTGAGAGGCACACACTTCACAAGGAAGTGAGGAAAATGACATTTACACAATAAAGACTCTGATACTCCACTGATGAAGGATTCCCTCATCCAAATTAAAAATAATCCAAAAGATTATGGATGAGAAAATAATCATTCTCTTTTAATGAAGAACAAATCCTTAGGAGTTGCTTTCATTTGCTTCAGAATTGGAGAAACAAGACCTCAGTTTTTAAAGTGGTTTCTCTGCAGCATGCACATTATGTTTCCATAACTTAAAAAGACTGGTATGCTAAACCACTTTGTTTCTAATGTTTAGGAGAGATTATGAACACATCTGCATAGAAAAAAAAAAAAATTACTTCAGGTCTCAGAGTAGAAAATTATTTTCTTCCCTAAGAGAACAGCAATTCCTGCTGAAAGCAAGTCATAATGCTATATAGCTAATGCTATATAATCACCAGCTCCATCTTGTTACTACTATGGAACTATGCTCTTCGGTATTTCTGACTTGGAACCTTATCCTACTTACCTGTATCTTCTTTGTACTTGTTTTTGGCTGCAACACAGAAGTATTATTCCAGGATAACACCTCCCTTACCATCAAGAGCCTACCACTGCCAGAACAAGCAGATACAGCATACTGCATGTATATATATACACATATTTAAGAACCGCTATTAGCAGTATTAAAACCAATACTTAAAGCTCTTAAATTTAGAAATCATTTATAAAAAGACTGACAAAATACTTCCTTAAATCTTCCTCTTCTTGAACAGCCAAAAAGAAATGTTCAATTGGATAAGCATCATGTTATGATGTTATGTTGTGGAATATATATAAATTGAAAAGACTGAGCACTTTTTGGTAAAAGAAATTGGGCTTATTATTAAACACATACAAAAAAAAAACCAGCTTGACTTGAAGTATGACTTCCGTGAATTAAAGATTTTAGTCCTTTTCAAGGTTATCACACTTTTAAACAACTGTTCTACTGCTAACCTCTGTTCAGCTGCTCCCACTACCAGCAGCAGGAAATGTAAGGAAAACAGACCACTGGGTGTATACCCGTAGTCTCAAAACTATCCTTTATAACTGAACTGAGCTAAGTTCTCGTTTCCTAAAAACCTTGCCAGCTATTTTCAGCTCAGTGCTTCATTTTTAAGATCCATAAACTGGTATCTCTACCTCTTTTCAGAACCAATTCCTATTACTATGGCAATACACCTGTTGGGTGCTGCTTGTATGCTTGCTTTCACTTCTTCACTATCTATCATACCATAGCCTACTAGATTTCCCGTTATCCACATGGGCCTTAAAAAAAATACAAAAAATAAATAAAAAAAAAAAAAAGAAAGAAAAAATATAAGGAAAAAAACCCCAAACAAACAAATAGAGAAAAGAATAAAATTAACAAGCCTCCATAGCTGCAAATAAAATATGAAACAGGAAGAGAAAAGCACACGCTTCTCTCCCCTCCTTTTTACAAATTTAGATTTGTGTAGGAGCACTTCCTTGGAAATGTACATTAAACAAATTCCCTGTTTATAGGCAATTTCATTTAATACATACACTCATGTAGAAAGTCACACCACCATTTAACAGATTTAACTATAACAGTGTAAAACACAATTTATTTTAGACTTTTTCTTACTATAAAGCTACATACTATCTCTTATCTACACTGCAGTACAATACCACCGTGACCCTACCTCAAGTGAAAATGTATGTTTGGAAATCTCCAATTGCTCTGCTCAGGGCAGCAGCATATACATCTTCCTGGTGTTGAGCACTTTTGCTGTAGGACTTCATGCCGCAGAAGTTGAATCCCTGAGAATTACTCTTCACTGAATAACTCAACTAGTAGCTGCTTGCCCTTTCTAGGTAAATGATACATCTTGCCTCTGGGTGAAGATCAGAGGGGTAGTCTCCAAGACGGATTTTGCAGCAGGCATCTGCTACTGACCTCCAAACCAAGACAGTAAGGGCAACGAAGTAATATTCAGGTCACTTAAGCAAGCTTTGGGTCAACAGAACCTGGTTCTTATGGGTCACTTCAACTACCCAGATGTTTGTTGGCAGAACAACACAGCAGCTCACATGTCATCAGTCAGATTCCTGGAATATGTAGAGGGCTGTTTCCTCATGCAAATATTAGATGTGCCAACCAGGAATGAGACACTGCTGGACTGGCTATTCACAAACCAAGAAAACCTGCTTTGTAGTATCTCAGTGATAGCCTTGGCTGCAGTGATCACAATATTGTGGAGTTTGGGATCCTGCAGAGAATGCTGAAAGTTAGGACTAAGAAAAAGGTTTTAGATTTCAGAAGAACAAACTTCAGCTTGCTCACAGCTCAACTGTGAGGGATTCTGTGGGAAGCTTTTATGGAGGATAAAGGAGCTAATGAGTGTTTGGAGTTTTCCAAGAACACTCTCCTGGAAGCAAATGAACAGTCATCCCCTTTAAAGGTAAGGGAACCAGGCAGAGGAAGAGGGCCTTGTGGCTTAAATGGGAGCTTCTGAGTCTGCTCAAAACCAAAAGAGAAGCGTATCAAAGATGGAAAAGTGGACAAATATCCGTTGAGAACTACAAGGGCATTGCCAGGGCATGCAAAGATAGTTAGAAAAGCAAAAGTACATCTCCAACTGAAATTGGCCAGAGATGTCAAAATATACAAGAAAGATTTCTTCAGGTATTTATACAAGCAGAAGCAGAAGGAAAATACTGGCTAGCTCTTAAGCAGGAGAGGTGAATTAGTCACCAACAATGCTGAAAAAGCAGAGGTTCGCACCACTTTCTTCACCTCTGTCCATACCAGCACTGTTAAGCCCCAGGCTTTGGGAACAAGAATCCAGGCTCATACAAACACAGACCCACCATCAGTGAAGGAAGAGCTGGTACATGCACAATTACAGGAACTTGACCCCTACAGATCTATGGGCCCTGTCATTATCCACCTGAGAGTGTTAAGAGAGTTAGCTGATGTCACTGTGAAGCCGCTTTCCATAATCTCTGAGAAGCGTGGAGATGAGGGAATGTCCCAGAAGACTAGAAGGCGGGTAACATCACCCCTATAATAAGGGGTGATCACATCTATAAGAAGGGCTTAAAGGAGTACCCAGAAAATTACAGGCCCATCATTCTTACTTCATACCCCTAGAAAGCTATGGAACAAATCCTCCTGGGTGCTATTGCAAGTCAAATGAAGCACACGACTGGAAAAAGACAGCAAGGATTCACCAAGAGCAGATTGTGCTTGACAAACCTTCTATGATAAGGTAACCTGCTTGGTTGAAGTGGGGCAAATGGTGGGCATTGTCTACCTGGATTTCTTCAAGGCCTTTGATAAAATTCCCCACAGCCTCTTCCTAGAGGAACTGACACATTACGGTCTAGGCAAATGGTCCATGCAGCGGGTGGGAAACTGGCTGACCGGCTGCAGCCAGAGGTTGGTAGTGAATAGTTCCTTTTTAAACTGGTGATCTGTCACAAGTGGGGTCTCCCAGGGATGGACAGTGGGCCAAATGATGTTCAGTGTGATCTGGATGATGGGATCAAGTGTACCCTGATGAAGTCTGCTGATGATACCGAACTCTAAACCGTGGACACTTCAGAAGGGAGAGCCACTCCGCAGGATGACCTGGATAGGCTTGAAGAGTGGGCTAACAAGAACCTTATGAAGTTACAAGGACAAGTGTAAGGTCTTGCACCTGGGAAAACATAATCCAAGGGTGCAGCGCAAGCTGGGATCTACTTGACTGGGGAGCAGCTCCATGGGAAGGCACCTGGGGGTCCTGATGTACAGCAAGCTGAACATGAGTGAACAGTGTGCTGCTGACACAAAGAAAGCCAACAGGATGCTGGGTTGTACCAACAAGGGCATCACCAGCAGAGATGAATATGTCATTATCCCACTCTACTCAGCACTGGTCAGGCCATACCTGGAATACTGTGTTCGCTTTGGATCCTCGTTATACAAAAATTTTGGACAGGCTGGAGACGGTCCAGAGAATGGCCACAAAGATGATCGAAGGACTGGGAAGACTGCTGTATGAGGAAAGGCTGAGAGAACTGGCGTTGTTTAGCCTCAAATAAAGAAGGCTCAGGGAGACCTTATCACCATATTCCAGTATTTAAACGGTGGCTACAAAGATGATGGAGCCTCCCTTTTTACATGGGGTCACATGGAAAAGACAAGGGGTAATGGGTACAAGTTACTCCTGGTGAGATTCTGATTGAACACAAGAGGATATTTTTTCACAATGAGAACAATCAGCCAATTGAATAATCTCCCCAAGGAAGTGGTGGACTTCCCAATGCTGGACAATTTTACAATTCAGCCAGACAGGGTCTGCTGGGCTTTTTTCCTCAAGAAAGGTTAGACCAGATGATTCTTGAGGTTCCCTTTCCAAGCTGGTATTCTATGATAAGGAAGACACTGAAGATTACTAAGTTAATTTCACTAAGGAAGACTAGCAACAGCAAAATTATATTAGTCGATATCCATGTTATGGAGTTGTTGTGTTAGGAGTGACAAGCTGTTCTACTCTGAGCTTTAGCCTATGGGAATATCATTTGAATTCAATGTGGCATTTCAAATGCCATGAGCCTGTATGCAGACTGGATTCGAACTAGAACCAACTTGTAAAGGTCAACTAAGTTAACTTTCAGCTATCTCACTGGCATCAAAAGGACCAATGCTTTACTTACAGGTTTACTTGTTTTGGTAAATTCTGTGTCCAAGACAAAGACAGAATTTCTCCATATTATAAAATACTTCCATTCCTCTTTTGACATTACAAATACATTTGATATCAAAGAATACTCAATTACATTTCTTGAAGATTTATATGCAAGAGCCCAGCCACAAAATAAAATTGTTTTCTAAATAGTAATTACATGAGACACTTAAATCTTCAGACTGTATTCTTTGTTCCAGGAAATTTATGACATGATTAAGTTTGAAAAAACAGATCTACCGTAAGAACAATTTTGAAGACATCTCTACCCAAATGGGTATTTCTTTTCTGTTCCCTCCTCCAGAAGTTCCACTATTATTGTTTCCTTAGACATGACACTTTAAGTTAAGAAAATTTTCCATACAGTTTAATAAAATAAATAAATAACCCTTCTAATCAATGACTTACCTTTAAGAGAGCCAAGGCTACATGGAAGATTATGTTCATACCCTGAAAATAAGAAGAACAATACTTCAATCAGTCCCAGTATACAAATCTCTCTTCCCTATTACTCATCATCATGTGGCATCACATCTAAATGCTGCAGATCTTTAGAGAATAATTCCTTTTCCCCTGCTACACTTCAAAGTTCATCTTTAAAGCCCCAAGGCACAGCTCCCAGACGCCCAGCTGGGGTAGATGACAGCTCTTTGGTGCTTTTGGAATCTCACTGTTCAATTAGTCAGGTGCTATGAATGTGAGAGGATATCCCTCCATCATTTCAGTCCATGTCAATGTTGATTTTCATAAACAGTGAAGAATATTGTAACAAGAAGAGCATCAAGAAAATGCAATAAATATTCTAGTTGATCAGATTTTGCCAAGTAACTTAGCTATAACTAATCATGTCCAATCTTTCATGCTCAAACTGAAAAAAAAAGCCCACAACAAAATAGAAGATAAAAAAAAAAAAAAGACTCCACAAGTACACAATACACTTTTTTGCTGCTATTAGCCAAAAGTCAAAACTATTTCAAAGGTAAGCAAACTGATGTCTGTATCACATGGCTGCTTTCTGGTTTGCAAAACCTGGAAATACAAGTGTGCAGAAACTGATTCACTGAAAAATACAGTGACAATGTCCAATTATTTAAAAATCTAAGAAAGTAAAATGCACTCCACTGACTACAGAGGGGTGAAAAAGGCTACATTTTCACTTACATCGTATAAAAAAATAAGAAATACCTATCCTCTGCTTTTGTGCAAAATCTTTTCATTTTGACAATAAAGACCTTGAGATTTTTGCAGGGTGAAGGTGAACACACATCCCAATTGAGGCTCCTTTGGAGCAGCCTAACTGAAACTACTCTTAGGGTCCTGCTTGAAAAACCAGCCAAGGTCAGCTCAGCCAGAGGACACAACGTGACAACCTTGCCGACAGTACACACATTGCTTCTGCTGATGGAAGAGACTCTCCTGTCTACAGCCTACATATCTTGATTATTTAAGATTAGAAATACCTTTTTGTTCGTCCAAATATGAAAAATACCATATACAATTCTTACTTGCTGTATGTATGTACAGCATCTAAGAACTATGTACTTTGTGTTCAGACTGTTTTCCTAGATTATATTTTACAAATCTTCTTGCCTGCTTGTTTAATGGTATGATAAATCTTTTCTTATAATGTCTTTCAGAGCTGATATCTAAAACCGCTTCAACAGATTTGCACTCAAGTCACTACAATACATATTGTTGTGGGATAACAACAGCACTCTTTATAAGGCAACGGCCTCCAAGGAATTTCTGGTTCTGCAATGGAGTATTTTTCCAAGTCTCTTCCCGAAAGCATGAGACCATATTTCTGTAATATTAGCTTTTATATAAATCTGCAGAGAGTTTTCAGAGGCATTTTCAGGAATAATTGGTATTTTTTTATGTATATAATACAGTGCCTTGAAGGGAATTTACCATTAATGAGTCTTGGAAATGCTATGACATTCAACATAATGAATATTACAACACTGCGTGAATTACTTTGCCATTTGATGCATAATCATTATAACAAACTGTTTTTTTCCACTAGAGGTCACAATTGTAGCAGGACTGAAAAAAAATGCCTGGCTGTGTATTTCAGCCATGATAAACAGCACCAAAGCAGTAAAGTAAGTTTACAGTACTCTGTTTTATTCCAAATATCAATCTGAAGTCAACAGCTCATTCCATATGGTTGTGCCATAACAACTTTTTACTTCCTAAGAGAGAGGATTTGATATGAACATGCAATCTATAAATCAGAGGCATAACTACAAGCCTCATCACAAACACTGTTTTTTCCTCTTAACAGATTGATCAGATTCTGTTATTTTACGAGTAGGAGTATTATGGCTAATTGCTGGATTACTTCCTGTGTATTTTCTGGCACTACCAAAAAAAAAAAAAAACACCCAAACAAAAACCCCACATCCCCCTCCCCAAAAACACAAACAAAACCAAACCAGAAAACCCAAAACATCAACAACACAAAAAAATAAACAAACAACCCAAAATGAAAACCAAAACCACCCCCCCACAATAAATTAAATCAGCTCATTTATTTTCTAAATACTTTTTTTCTGATCTGCCTGAAACTCACAGTTTCTGAATCCAAACTAATCAAAATCTCTCTTGGTACTCTTCTTATATGACCGCTCTTCACATGGGTAGGAAATGAAGCAGAAATAGGTTTCCACCTACCTTGAGAATCCCCAGCTCCCCTCCTAGCCCCATTAGGCAAGCGGCAGCTCACAGACTATCTGTACTTATAAGCTCACAGACTATTGCTCACAGACTATAGTCTATAAGAACTATAGTACTTATCTCATAGTACTTATCTCATAGTACATAGTACATAAGTACTTACTACATAGTACTTATCTCACAAGCACTTGAAAATCAGAACACCTAAAGGACTAAAATCTTTGTATACAACAGTCCTGAGCTGCACTCCACTACTCCTGGCAACAGAGAACAACCGGCACCTTCATCTTTCCTCAGGATGAGAGGTAACCCCCAAATCAAGGCAATATTTTAGATGTGCGGCATCAGTTGCTGCAGTTTCATGCTGACCAGCTTGGACTTGCTGGATTTGAGGGATTAATATACACCTTGACAGCTGAGTAACTGGAAGTGGCATTTGGCAATCTAGAGTAGGCTTTCTACTCATGTTTGGATTTCATAGAATCACAGAACGGTTTGAGTTGAAAGGGACCTTAGAGATCATCCAGTTCCAACTCCCCTGCCATGGGCAGAGACACCTTCCACTAGACCAGCTTGCTCAAAGCCCCATCCAATCAGGCCTTGAACACTTCCAGGGATGGAGCACTCACAACTTCCCTGGGCAACCTGCTCCAGCGAAGAATTTTCTCCTAATGCCTAACCAAAATTTCCCTTCTGTCAGCTTAAAGGCATTCTCCCCTTGTCCTGTGACTACATGTCCTTGTAAAAAGTCCCTCTCCAGATTTCTTGTAGGCCCCTTCAGGTATTTGAAGACTGTGATAAAGTATCCCTTGAGCCTTCTCTTCTCCAGGCTGAGCAACCCCAACTCTCTCAGGCTGTCTCCATAGGAGAGTTGCTCCAGCATCATCTTCATTGGCCTCCTCTGGACTTGCTCAAGCAGGTCCATGTCCCTCCTGTGCTGGGGGCCCCAGAGCTGAATGCAGTACTGCAGGTGGAGTTTCACAAGAGCAGAGTAGAGAGGCAGAATCCCCTCCCTCGACCTGCTGGTTATGCTCCTTTTGATGCAGCTCAGAATATGGTTGGCTTTCTGGGCTGCAAGCACGCACAGCCAGCTCATGTTGAGCTTTTCATTGAGCAACACCACCAAGTCCTTCTCCTCAGGGCTGCTCTCAATCTATTCTCTGCCCAGCCTGTATTTGCACCTGAGACTGCCCCAACCCAGCTGCAGGACCTTGCTCTTGGCCTCGCTGAACTTCATGCGGTTGGCACTGGCCCACCTTTCAAGCATGTCAGGGTCTCTCTAGATGGCATCCCTTCCCTCCAGTGCGTTGAACGCATCACACAGCTTGGTGTTGTCAGCAAACTTGCTGAGGCAGCAGACTCAATCCCACTGTCCACGTCACCAACAAAGATGTTCAACAGCCCCTTAGGAACACCACATGTCACTGGTCTCCACTTGGACATTTACAGCAAGATGTTTTAAATTTCAAATGCCTTGCCCAACCATTTTAGCAACCCATTTTATAATGACTGTACTACACACCTGAGCTATTTTTAACTAATGCATGCAAGAACATTCTAACATGGCCAAGTTTAATGATGATGATTATGAAAAAGAAGGCTCAGCTCATTTTTCCACAATCTCTTATTTAAAATCCTACTTCCTGTACCACACGCTGATTTATAAGATTCAGCTTAAACTTCTCCATCTATTTTAAAAGAAGGACCGAAAATACCAATGTGCACCAGACACATAAATCATTGCTAGCAGTATCCCTCCAGCAATTTTATAATGGAAACGTGAAAGTACATACAAATCATCCACAAGAGGTAAAGAGAAGGGAGCTCATATGAAATGAGCTTTGGATAATTATTTTTTAAAACCAAAAGTCATGTGATTAACTAGGCATTTTGAAATAAATGTTTAATATCATGCACCTCTCAATATTTTTTCTTTAAATTGCAAATGTTAAAGTTGTTCATAAATACCTAAACACTTGGGTATTTTAATATATACAACAGTCAAAAGTAAAAAAATACACTTACTAAACAAGAACTGATATAAAAGCACAATAATGGCTACAGGCTTATCATCAGATTGTACTGCTTCCCTATTTATGCAGCTGTTCTCTTGCTTTTCAACCTGAGCGGCTTTGCTGCTAATGAGCAAACGTGGGGGGAGTGAACAGCCTGCACAGCTCAGAGACATTAAGCCCACAAGCAAAGATCCCAGAAATGAGGCATGTGGATATCCTCCTCCAAGAAGCTTTTAACTAGCCTTCTGCAGAAGGCTAGCAGTTTCTATGACAGGTTAACTTATCTGCCTAGTTAAGCACAGAATCATAGAATAGTTAGGGTTGGAAAGGACCTTAAGATCATCTAGTTCCAACCTCACTGCCATGGGCAGGGACACCCCACACTAAACCATGCCACCCAAGGCCTCATCCAACCTGGCCTTGAACGCCGTCAAGGATGGAGCATTCATAACCTCCCTGGGCAACCCATTCCAGTGCCTCACCACCCTCACAGTAAAGAATTTCTTCCTTAGATCCAATCTAAACTTCCCCTGTTTAAGTCTGAACCCATTACCCCTTGTCCTGTCACTACAGTCCCTGATGAATAGTCCATCCCCAGCATCCTTGTAGGCCCCTTTCAGATACTGGAAGGCTGCTATGAGGTCTCCACAGTATCTTTTTTTGTTCTACAGGTGTTATTTAAGAACCCCCCCTAAGCTTGTGTAGAGGACTAGAGCATTTTAAGAGATCTCATTGAGATCAGGAGTTTCAGAGAAAGAATAAGCCCATCTCAAAGCAAACAACTCTTGACTCTTCTGCAGTCAAGATGGTAAGATAAAAGTCAGGAAAGGGAAAATGTTAGAGTTTGTGACATCTTACAGCCTCTTTATGGCTCCTACTGACTACCCTGCTGGTCGTTCTCTTCTTTACAAAGATTTCCACAAGACAGCACTTAAGAAGGAAGAACACAGATTTGCAGAATAACCCTTTGTACCTGATGGGATGATACTGTTGGGATGAACACTCACCATCCAGTAGGTCACCATTTAACTCATTAGGACTGCACTTCATAGAGTCATCACCTTATTTGAATTGTATGTCAAAAGACTGTAAAAACATTGAAAATATATCTCCTGAGACTGTGAAAACAGAACACTTCAACTGGAAATAATGCATGTGCACTGAAATTAAGACTGGCTTAAAATAAGTGGAAATCTTACTATGTTAACTCTCTTCTAACAAGAGATTTTCAGTTCCTTAACTCCCTCTAAAACCTCCTTGAGGACTCCTGACTTTGAGTCCTTCTACACTCTGAAACAAGATGATTTTTGAAAAGGCCTGAAGATTGGGAACAAAGAACAGTCAAGATCTGATTTTGTAGGATCCAGTTTGTATTGAATGAGATCTCTGTGACAGAAAGGATGCCTGTGACTTCATTTAGAAGGGAGGAGGCATATCCATCCATTTGATCCAGCAAATCTATTCAGAGACCAGGAAAAAAAGGAAGTTAAGAGGGCAGCAAACTAACGCTATTAGCAAAGCTCAACAGCCAAGTGCAGAGCCGACAGAAGAGTCAGGCCAAGCAATTTAATCATGAAATATCTGGACAACATATGCATAGAGAATGACTTCAGACTTTATCACCTCTTTTAAAGCTCCTCTTCAATGACAGAATCCTTGGGAGAAGGTAGACTATACTAAATACTAGCATCTCTTCCTCTCCAACCCAGACCACCGAAAGACCTTCCTCTGGTTACACAACAATACTCTCTGCATCACTTTCACAAACAAAAGGAAGTGAAACTCTTTTAAAAATATGGAAAATTAACTTTTTATCTGTGGTCTTGTTCCTAGATATGCACGACATGTAGGAGGAATCAGTGAATATACTGATATAATATTCTCTAATATTAAGCATCAGTTAAGAAGAATGTATATGAAAGTCAACTGAGCACCTTTCTAAGGTCAGACAAGACTCAAGCCTCACATGACAAGCCATCAGGCAAACCATTTAACCTGTTCCAGCTTTCTCATAACTGAATTTCTCCTTTTTTTTATAGAGAACTTAGCTATTCATCTGGAGTTAATTTGACATTGTTTTGTAATCCAAAAGTGTTTCATAATTATGTGTTCAGTTGCACACTTTCAAAGGAGCTAGAGAGGGTAATTGGGGTTACAAACTCCAAAGGAGAATTAAAATT
Source organism: Psittacula echo (assembly GCF_963264785.1). Taxonomy (NCBI): domain Eukaryota; kingdom Metazoa; phylum Chordata; class Aves; order Psittaciformes; family Psittacidae; genus Psittacula; species Psittacula echo. Next base: position 24,223,400 of record NC_137740.1, read on the forward strand.
CTATTTATGTTTTGGATTGCTTCCACAGCAAAACATCTTTTTGGCAACTCTAACATGTTCGAAACATACAATAAACTTCAGGAATGTGACAAACGTAATTATTTTGCTGACAACATAAATATATGGTCTGAAGCTCAAGTTTCTCTTCATAAGTAGCACAGGCTTGGAGTATGCTCTGCAGGGATATGGATCTTAATTAACATCTTTTACTCAGATATAGTTTGCATAGCTTGTACATTTATTCTATTTCAATGACAAGACAACCAAGGAAAAGAAAGGTTAAATCTTGTTCAAATAAGGTACAACATACAAGGGCAAGCTTTGTATAAGCAACAGATAAATCTTGCTTACTAAACAGTTAGAGAGAAAAACAAACAAACAAAACCCACAACAAACAAACAAAACAAAACCAAATTGCACAGAGATCTTACTGCTAATGTATGAGGCGGTGTTCAAGGCTAGGTTGGACAGAGCCCTGGGTGACATGGTTTAGTGTGAGGTGTCCCTGCCCATGGCAGGGGGTTGGAACTAGATGATCTTAAGGTCCTTTCTAACCCTAACTATTCTATGATTCTATGATTCTATAGTTGACTTAGACTTGCCTTCCTCCAGTGACTCCATATACATTGCCTACTACAGTAACCCACAACAGGAAATGCTGTAAGACAAGAAAGACGAAAATACAGAAATCTCCATCTTGAGACTATGATGCTGTGAATAATACAGAAACCCAATTACAACCAGTTGACTGAATTATTAGATAAGCAAGTACCAGGGAGATGGTAAAAATGTCACCATAGATTCGGTATTCGTTGTGCCACTTTTTCTATATTTTGCAGCATGAAAAGGCATAGAAAATACTGCCAGGCAACTATGAACCTTTATTAGTATGATTCTGCATTATATTTTGGTTGCTTGCTTGCTTTTAACAGAAATGAATGGGATTTAAGAGTACTGGTCAATATTTACATGGTTTGGGTGGTTTACATGTAATTTGCTGCTGAGAGGTTGCTATGGCTAAATGAAGGTAGAGAGTGCTATGAGATTAGCACTTCTCTCCAGCTTCTTTCTGTGACTGTTTTCAAAGCAAAAAAATTACAGCCACAGAATTTTAAGTCATCTCCACGTATCAAATTACTCACTGACATTAGGTATTTCCACAGCTGCATGTTCTTAATTCACAGGCAACTGGTTACAGGCTGGCAGTACGCTTTCTCCATTGTTTGACCAAGCCATATAGTAACATTATGTTTCTGGTTTTCAGAGGTTTGAATTACAGAGATTTTAGACATTCCTTTTCCTCTTTCCAAACCCGATTAATATGGGGACAAAGAAAGGGGCCTGAATCCACATTAGGCATCAAGGGCTTTATCACATACATAAGAGGACAGAAAAAGAGGCCTTGTATCTCTGTAGGTAGGCCAGGTCCTCCAGCTCTCACATAGAAACAGGGAATGACTATAAGACATGCTCAGAGGAGCAGGAATTTTCCAGACCCCAATTTTCTTGATATGACACAAGATGAAGGTTCAGAACATGTCTCGGCAGAGAGCCGTGCCTCTTCCGCTTCTACATGTAGCCACGCAACACACACAAAAATGCATGCCCGTGTTACATCAATTCCTGCTTCCCTGCACCCTGTCTGATCTCCCTCCCAAGGTTCATTTTTAGTCTTCTCCCTTTCTCTGCCACAACAGAGTCCTGGCCCTTGCCTCTCCACACCTTCACATTCATTTTATCTTTCCAACAATCACTAGAATGCAAAGTTCACATTTTGATTTTACGTACTTAGAAAATTCAGTACAGCCTCGGATTCCAAGCATGAACTAATGGGAAGTGTTTTGGCACAGGCAGACTGCACTATCCTCTTTTTTAAAAACAGTCCATAAATTAGCTGGATTTGTTCATGGAATATCATACTCCCATTTGTGATACATACCTTCAGTTGTTTCTGAAGCAATTTTTGAGGACTGCCAAGACTGCTTAGAATATGCTGCTATTCAAAATACAGCAGATGGCACTGGTGTTAAATAAGCATTATGGAAATTTACTGTATTCCTAGAAAAATCAACCAAGTGAACATCAACTAGTAAGTGGCTAAAATATTTCAGTAGCAACGGTGAAAATAATTCAGAGACATGCTGTGAACATGGCATTAGTGTCCAAGGCACAAATTTAGGTCATTCAAATAGGTTCCTCATCTTTGGTAACTTTTTACCTGTATCTTAGAACATTTTCTGAAATGGAAGCAGCCTCAACATTTTACGACCACAATATTTATCAACATCACCAAAAAGGTACCTTCTGTTCACATAAATTATCTTGAATTGCAGATTGCTGTGAGACTGTTTTTATTTTGCTCATGCTGAGCATTTATCACCAGCCTTGTTATTTTGGGATAAACAAGCTGCAGCTATGAGTGGAAAATACATAAATTACGGATGCGCACAGGAAGACCTGGACAACATAGTGTAAATGGTTACGTTAAACCTTGTGGCTCACAAAGAACCTCTTAGATATAGTCTATTAGAATACTCTTCTCAGTCTAAGTTTGAATTATTAAAAATTCTGTGTAGCTTTGGAAGTAAATAGAATGGTTTGTGTTCCCTGTCCTATGGCGATACAGAACACGGTATTACATAGCTCCAATATTTCTGCTGTCGACTGAAATTTAATCTCCAAACATCTAACACTTCTTATGACCTTCACTTTGAAAAGAACTTAAAATTCTTTATCATTCTAATTTGAATGTTTGAATCATACACAAAAGCTTAAAAAAGTTCCTCATGCATCAAACACAATCAAACACTACATCCTCTTTTCTTTCTTTTTCCTTTAATTTCTGTTCTACTACTGAAAAACTCCCACAGTGGAATATAGCTGTAGTCATCAGATAAATTATGCTAAAATTACTTTCAGCATAGATTTAAAATAACTCATCTAAATGCACACAAGCAAAACACCCAGGGGCAGAAAACCTGGTTTTGCAACAAAAAATATTATAATAGCTGACATGTCAACAGATGGTTGAATGTAGCCAACTAGCATTACCACTGGACATGTATGTTCAAATTCTAGTCTTCCATCTTGAGTCTGACAGACAACTGAATCTTAGTAAACTAATTAAAAGCTAGTTATAGCAGTCTCAGAAAGAAATCCTGTCCAGTCTCTTTACATGAAACAGCAGCAGCTGATAAAGACTTCAGAAAGGAGACTTAGCTGTAGCATGCATAATGCAAAGAGCAATGGACAGGGGAAAAGACGCAGTTTAAATGCCAAAGTCTGATATCCCATATTCATAAGAAGGAAAACACAGATCCCCCCCTGCCATTTCCAACTTGCATGTAAAATATTACTTTTGAAAAGAGTACTGAAATAATACAGGCATACTCAGCACAGATCTATACCTACTTAGAAATTAAGCCTAGCTTTTAACATGCTGTTTCCAAAAGAGATATTATTTCTAGCAAGCCCAGTCTGCTGTTTTGTAAGATTTACTAAAACAGTCATAACTGGAGGGGTTAACAAATGTAGAAAACGTGTGAACACGTAACTCCAAAAAGTTCAATTTTTCTTCCCCTATAGATCTACAGAAGATAAACAACTGTACCCAATCTTTTATTTAAGTCACATTTCATCTGAGCACAGATTTATAGAGGAAGTGGGCTTGTTTGGAGGTTTAATAAATTGTTAATCTGTTCCTTCTCAACTTTGTTGAAGGCATCACAGAAGTATCTGACAGTGACAGATAAAAAATAGCAAGCTATTATAGTATCTACTACTCAGTGAGTACTAAGACAGAGAGACGACATGTCTTATCGTCTGAGTGATACCATACGGCGTAGTGTTTCCTGGCACATCCATTCAGTGAGACACACATAAGACAGAAATCAAATATTCAGCACCAATAGTTATAATTCTTCCAAGATTTTCATTATTTCATTATGAAGCAGTGTTCCCAGGAACCACATCTACACAACATGGTGACACATTTTTACTATCAATAGATGCTCATTTACTAGCATCAAGTCATTCACATTTTAAAAGGTTTTTAAAAGCTCCCATCAGTCTTCATTATCACAGATAGTTTCACAAAACTGATGATAAAAGTTATTTTACACAAAGTTCTGGAAGCAACAGTTGATAAATAAAGGCCAAAGAATGATGATATCTAGCTTTCAATTACTAATTCTTCCACTGTGCTTCTGTGTGGTCCTGTGAAAGGTAGTTTCACTCTGATATTAGCTATGTTGGAAAACATGCAACTATTTTATATGCAAAACTGACAATCAGTTGCACTCCTTTGTATTCAGTCCTGATCACAGAATGGCAGCTTGGTAGTCAGACTAGTAATTTTTGTAACAAGACTACGTAGTTACTGACACTAAACCAAATATACAAATAACTTTACCAGCCCAGAAAAGGCAGCATGTAGTAGGGGGTTTTATATACTCCTTAAAAGGAGAGAAGCACAATCCTTAAGCATCTAGGGTGCCTATAAGGATGCTGAGGAGGGACTATTCATTAGCGATTGTAGTGATAGGACAACGGGTAATGGGTTCAAACTTAAACAGGGGAAGTTTAGATTGGATATTAGGAAGAAATTCTTTACTGTGAGGGTGGTGAGGCACTGGAATGGGTTGCCCAGGGAGGTTGTGAATGTTCCATCCCTGGTGGTGTTTAAGGCCAGGTTAGACAGAGCCTTGGGTGACATGGTTTAGTGTGAGGTGTCCCTGCCCATGGCAGGGGGGTTGGAACTAGATGATCTTAAGGTCCTTTCCAACCCTAACTATTCTATGGTTCTATGACTCTATTTTGCATTCGCAAGAACTGCACACAAAAACAGCCAGATCAACTTAAAATGGAAGTTACCAACAGTGCCTCAAAATGCTAGGATAATAATGGAGTTCTGAACCTCCTTTAGTTTTGCAGTACTGTATATGTAACAACATATATATAACAACTGTTTAGCATTTTTTAAGCAGAAAAAAAAAGGAAAATCAAAAATGCTTGCAAATTGTCTGCCAACTTGTTTGTTTTTTCCTCTTCTAAATGCCTAAGGTCACTTATTTAGTGCTTTTAAAACAGACATTTTAATTTTAAATTGAACATTTTAAAATGCAGAATTAAATAAATTGTCAACTCTTTGATATTCTATAACATAACCAGATGCAATTGTTGCACTGGGTACAGCTCTAAGTGACATGAGCTTTACCTAGATGAGTCTCTGTTTCTGAGCATGACTTTAAATAAATGATTTCAAATGGAACAAAAAGAGACAGCAAAACAGAACAGGCTCACAAAGTGTTCAATAACATAACGTCATATTGAATGATACGACTGACAAGTCAAAATACAACTCTGAATTTGATCGACAAAGTCATTCTTCAATGCAAACACATAACAAAGGGTGAAGAGACAAATGAAGTGGCTGAAACAGGCAGCTAAAAGGAACATTGCAGAAAGATCTTCAGCTAATGCTGACATGTTAAAATTTATCTCTATAGCCAGGCTCAAAGCCAAGCAGTCTGCTGTAATCACATGAAAATTTTCAACTGGATGAACAGGTTTGTGTTTTTATTACAGGCACCATGGAGTATCTGCCTGCAAGCCCAAAATTTTCTTCAAGTTTCTGTCATAGGAAAGACAAAGAATTCCAAAGTATTTCATTTCTAGATGAGAACTGCTGATAGATAAAAGAACTCTTATCACAGAGGGGCTATGGGAAGTCCCAAATCTGTATGAAATGAAATAAAATTATTCCTTCTAGAGTCATTATGTGAGAATGATGAAAAAACCCTGACTGTAATGGCACTCACTTTTACAGATTTAAAAAACTTCTCCATAGAAGTTAATTCTTGTCATAAATTTAGCTACTTTTTCATTGGACATGCTCCTGTCCAGGAGGTCCACACTCCATCTTGTGCTACTCTTCCACTGTGCAAGAAAACATGCCTCCCTGGTAAGCTGTGAAAGTATAAGATTTCCAACAGGTATTCTTCCTCTCTGGATAGATGGTTACGGGATCTGTATGTAAGATTTCACTCTTCCAGCTGCCGTCAAAACCTAAAAGAGCAGCCAATACAAAACCTCTTGCTTCACAAAAAATTGTTTAGCCATAATTAAAATATTTTCACAGGGACCAGAGAAGCTCCCTTGGAATGAATTGTTGGCAGCACCCATTCAGCAATGGTTTTAAACTTGGGGTTTTTCCCTAATATTTTTCTTTCATAAAGGAGTTATATAGGATGTAAACATTTTGTCAACAGACAGGACAGGGATGTGGAAAAAGCACAGTCTGGAAGGAAGTTGAAGGCTATTTGAAATTCATCTGTATCTATGACAAATTAATGAGAAGGCTGGAAGTTTGTTTTAAAAACATAAGAGAGGTCACTTCAAAGGCTTTTTGAGGGTTGGTTTTTTTTTTCCCAGAAGAATATGTTCCACTGTGAGCAGCTGCAACTCCTTTTTCTCCTTCCAGTTTCTGGAATTCCAGGCACACTGCTTGTTCAGAGATAAAGTGAAGAACAATTTAATGCAGACAAAAATTATTTTTTGACTGCTCCATTACTCCTTCTGGAGGCTGACTAGACAGACAGCTTTACAATATGATTTCAGTCCTCCATTAAGGATCATTTCTTTCTTATTCAGTCTATGGCCATATGCCTTCAGATTTTATTTTCCTGCTATGAGACCCAACTAGTTTTTTTATTTTAAAAAGATTTTAGTCTACGCTCCTCCCACAAATTCTCAGAAGTGCCTGTTCCTTTAGACTGGTTGACTCCTGGATCTTAGGAGCAGCTTTCTGATAGTCTACACTGTTGCCTCAGTATGTTGTCTACACATTGCCCCACTGTTTCTCAAGATGTCTGTATGTATCTTCTCACTTGAAATCAATTTTCTTACCATTTCTGGTTTATTTTTAGCTGTTGTAAAAGAGGCTTCCTTAGTTTCATGTGACTATCCTCCACAAATTCTAACAAGTTTCCTTTCCTTTAGCAGGCTCTAGTGCTGCGCTCTCTCACTTTCTCCTTGAATTCTTTCACCTTCTTTCCCAGAGTAATTCCTTCAGACACGCCAAGATAAACATTGCCAGATGTGAGATGAATTCAAATGATTTAAATGTTGTTTCTTTTTTTTTCATTCTAAAAATTAAATCTATACTAACCATGACATAAAGACTTCTTCAGCTTATTCCATCATCAAGCCTAATACAATAAAAAGTGCAGAAGCTTTAGACAGGATGTAACTATGCTGCTATCATAATAATCACAATTATGAAACAATGTTCTGTACTTCTTTACAAACGATCTCTTAAAATGGTCATTTCTGAATGCAGCTCTACATCAAGACCAGAATGAAGTAATAAACTGAGCTGAAAAAGAATTATCAAATCCACACCAGAAGCCCATTCTGAAAATTAACACTAACAGTTCACAAGTGATCAACGGATTGTGTTAATCTACTACTGCATGATCAAACAAGAGGACAAAGAGCAGAAAACTAGCCTTTCTGCCTGTTAGCTTACTTAAAATAATCAAGACATTGTGTAAGAAATAGAACTCACATATTTATATGGAAATGTGGGATCATTTCAACATTACTACTTCCTTTCATGCTCACTTGGATCCCTGGTGGTATTACCTCTTTTTGATAACTGAGCACCAATATGCAGAAGAATCAATACTCTTCAGGAAAAAATTACTGAGTTATGAGTGGTGGACAACACCTGTTTAACAATTAATGCTATTAAGGCATATGCAGCAAACCTAAAAATCCACAAGTAAAACACTTCATAATAAAAATTAAAATGAACTAGCATCAACAGTGCTTCATACTCATGAAGCCCTTTGCATTTAAAATTCTCAATTCTTTTAGTTATTTCTTTTTTTTTTTTTATGTTTGTGACCCATCTAAATCAAGAGGAGGAAATCAGAGGCACGTTCAAAACCAGGTTTAATTCCATGGATGCCCTGATTTCCTAGTAACAAAAGGAAGTACTAGTATATTACAAAATAAGCATTCCAGACTATCAACCTAATTGGCCTATTTTTTTCAAGGAAGTCCAGATACAGCTACTATACAGAAATACACCATTTTGTATCGAAGTAATGTGTTTCTTAGTTGGAATAGTAGGGCAAAATAACAAAAGGGAAGAGCGCCATTCAATTGTGCTGTTTGGTGCTTCTTACTATTTGTTTAATATCAGACCATCAAAGCAAGATGAAATACTCTTACTGTCTTTGGGCACTCTGAATCACACAATCTGAAAAGCTTTCCCTCTAAACGCCTGCTAAGCTTTTACTACTAGGTGTCTTGCAGAAAACAGAATTCCTAACTTTGAATAAATTATTTAACAAATTAAATTAAGAACAGATGAGTGCATCAGATATTCTTGATTAGAACCCTTAGCAAAGAATGAGGCAATCCAGAATTCTAATTTTAAAACCAAACCAGCATTTCACTAAACATCATTTCATCGATATAACCATGGTTTCTACATAATTCAGTCACACACGTTTTGAAATTAAACAGCAAATTGCTTCAACAAAACAAAAAAAGAAGCAGCATTTGTTGAATGGAGGAAGGGCTTTCTGATTCAAGGTGGTTTTACCTCACAAAGTAGTAAGTCAATGATGTGGAAGACCATGCAGAGTGGAAACTTGGCAGTAAAAAGAGTGAGGAACCACTGGGATGCATACATATGAGCTTCCAAATTGAGGTCTGAGAAATGGCCATACAAGTCTGGTAACTGCTCCTAGAGTAAAGGCAAAAAAATAAAACCTTCAGTATTACTCATTAATCTGTGTTCTTCATCTACACTGCCAGTAAGTACCAGCTTGCTGAACACTGAAAAATACAACAAAGTGAAATCCTGGTTCCTTTTGAGCAATGAAAATGTGTTTCTTCATAAATTTCAGTGCCTGCGGTTACAGGATTTTTTTAGTAAGATATTCACTGTGGATCCTATCATGGTATCAAATAATATACTGAGATTATGTTGAGAAATTACAATTTTTTTCAACAGTCAAAAGGCAGTTGTGAAATCTATATCATACATAGGGCATATTTTTTAAGTTATTCCTTCGCTGTGTCTCTCTATAAATGCTTCTGCTATAAAAACCAATGGGTCCTAGCACAAGGAGATCACATTGCAGAGCTTGAAAGTAACAAAGCACACAACTCCATCAGACAATTTCTCTAACTAGGGCCATATATAAGCAACACAAAATAAATACTGTTAAACCTACTGTAAATGGGTAATACATTCATATTCTGTTAACAAAGTAAAAAACTTTGTTGATATATGTAAATATGGAGAGGACTATACGCCAAAGTAACAAATTAATTAGTGCATAATTCTACTCCATCAAGTAGGAATACACACAATTTGACATGTGAAAAAAAAAAAAAATCATTAAATTCGTGGTGGTCTGTTTTGTTTGGTTTTACTATCTCTCACAGAAGCATATATGGCATCTATGATAACTGACTTCAGTAGCTAGCTTACACAATGCTAACAGAAGTGCAGGTCAAAGCTTAATGAACTGTTAGTAACTTGTCAGAATAACAATGTGGAAAACTTGCAGCCATTTATTTACATTAAATTGCTCTATGAAATAATTCCTTCTGAAAAAAGAACAATGTACTGAAGACACAGTAAAAACCTACAAAATTACCTACATTTGATTTGTATTTCGTAAGCATCAGGATGTCCTGATTTGCCTGACCTCTGAACCATTGACATAATTTACAGAAAGTAGGATACTGGCAGATGGCAGTCCAAAAGATACTCTGGCCTTAACAGAACAATCAATATCATGATTTAGGAAGAGAGTTAGAAAACAGAGAGGAGATAGAAACAGATACCTGTTCTGCTTGGATACAAAGATTGGCAGCAAGATTGGTATATGAAAGACAAAACAAATCAGAAATAAATCTGACTCACAAAGTTTGGATCCAGTTATTAAACTTCCCTCCTTTGGTTCTACCCTACCTCTAGAAGGAGAGGGGTTTCATTGTCTAGTAGCTTATGTAAGCAAAGCATTAATGTCTTCTCCATGCCAGTATCTCCATTTCTAAAATTAGAAGAATTTGTTACCCAGGTCCCACCTGCATTAACTTCTCCAGCTGGAAAAATTTGCAATGAAGATCTTCAAAGTTATTTCTGTAGAGGTCCCTCAAGCCATAGTCATACATTATTTTCACAAATACACAGAACGCCTGCTCCTCCGGCATCTGTTTGGAAAAATACACAAACATCGTTTTAAAAACTAAGCTGAGGCTGGAAATGCCTTACACAAATGCACACATTTTAATACCTTACTCAGCATGAATTCAGAACCAGGGATATATTATAATTTTCAGCAAAGCACTCAACGTAGAATTAAACAATCAAAATCTCAGGGGGACTGTTCTCCTTGACCTTGGTCTGGCTCTGCAACACCTTCTCTTAAGAAAATGTGGGAGCATATCATAGGTTTATGTATGTATACATCCCTGCAACAGCACAACTGCCATTGGTATTCTTTATGCCAAATAGATACGAGAACAAGTACACAACTCTCAGCAACAGAACAACGCAAAAAAAAAAAAAAATTAAAAAAAAAAGAGAAAAAGAAAGAAACAAAATAAAAAGAACTCAAGATAGTGATTTCCACTGAGACTTGGTTAAAGGGAAAAATTCAGCACCAACCCTCAGAGAGAAAAATGCTTATCTACTTTCAACCGAACCCCAGGACATCAAGTTTCCCAGAATGAATAGAGAAATTACATATTTTGGCTTCAGAACCTACTTGTGAACTCAGGAGGGCTGATCCCATCTATTAACATTGTGACTTTTTCAGAAGCCTTATCTCCTTAATCTCTATTTGATTTTGAATGAACTTTACCATCCAACAGAGTTTTAGAAGGTGGTTCTAAAAGACAAGCTATGTGAGCCACTTTAAAGTTACATTTGTTGGCTTAAGCCTACTGAACACTGAATTTGTAGGAAGCCTTGTGTTATGAAATCTCCACTTAAAATGTCCCCACTTCCCCCCCATGCCTTCAGGTAACACAATAATAGGGCACAAGCAGAGTCACTGCAGACCCCAGATCAGGTTTTCAATTACATTAAAAACAACCTTTCTTTTGCAGGCACCAGATAGTAACAAATGAAAACAATCACTGAGTATAAGGAATGACAACTCTAGACCTTTTCGTATATTCACTCACTCAGCCTTTTGCCAACCCCTTATAAAATATCAGCAACAGATAAAAGCTCAGCATTTCCTTCAAAGAGAATTTTAGTCTCTTGATATTTACCTCCAGGGTTTCATCTATTATGTTCAGCCTATGATTATGACCTGTCTCCAAGGCTATGGGCAAACACTTTCACATTTTCACTTGCAGACATCATAAATGGAAGTAACTAGTTAGCATAAAGAAGTGCCAGATCAGCTGCCAGCTACCCATCCAGACTAGGTTTGCCTAGGACAAGCGTTTAGGAATCTCAAAGCTCTTTATTATAATTTTAGCTGCATGAAATGTTCCCCACTGACAGCAGATAAAAGCTGCAGACAAAGCAAAAAGAAGAAATGGTTTTATCCTGACCAAAAAGGTTGAATCTACTCTAACAATAAGATAAATGCAAATTTCAGGGTTTTTAGCAAAGTAACTATTATTTCTAATAAAATGACAGTTGCTCATGCACAAGCACATCTACCTTGCATGCTCAATTAGACACACGTGCATTGATAACTGTTCCTTCCCCAAGACAGGGAAAGGGAATAGGAACAGAGGTTAGTACTAGGCTAAAATCATTTACAGGCAGAGGCCACTGAGTCCTCACTCTCAGTGATAGAGATTCTCCAATATTACCAAACCCAAGAATTCAAAATCGTAACTCAGGTTTTAATTTCTTATTTTATTTAAGCAAAACACATTATTTTGGGCATTTCCATTCTGATTTGTAACATTTAGATATTTGCCTCTTATTGTGTTTTCTTTGGATTCATAAAAGCCAGAAATTTACCTTTTTTTTAAATTTAATTTTAGCTTTTCACACTGCAATCACAGAATAGTTCGGGGTGGAAGGGACCTTCAAAGGTCATCTAGACCAACACTCATGCCATGACTAGGGACATCCTGAACTAGATCAGACTGACTTTTTGCAATGACTCCAAAAATTAGACAACTAGGGAAAAAAAGAAGTCAAATGCTGTGAGACTTACAGAAAAATAATTAGAGTTGGCAACACTGTCCCCTTGTGATTAGAAGTTACCTACTGACCTTGGACTGGAATTTCATCAAAGCAGCAAAATCACAAAAATCCAGGAGGGAGGTTCAGGCTACCCAACCATCCCTGAAAGATAACTACACCAAAGAGAAAGGATAAACTGTCCCAGAAAAAAGGGGAAAGGAAGGAGTCTAGACAGCCATGCAAAGATAGAAGAGTTAGAGAGCTTTGCAAGCATTCACAGCATACACACTGGTTGGAGAATTTGAGAAAAGCAAGAGTTTGAGGACATCCTGGGAAGCTCCCAACTTACATGTGCTCATTGAGACTGCTCCCCTTCCCCCCTTTCTCTGATTATTTCAGTTTAATGTCCTATTATAAAAGCAAATGTTATAAAGGGCATATTAAAAGGAGTGTAATTGTCATTTACACTTTTAAGTGTACAGGGCAATCTTTTCTAACTCCAGAAACACTAGAAACAGAGGTGATTCTCTATAACAATGACAGAATACAACTGAAAGCAGCTGAAGTATTAGTCAAATGTTAAGAATGTGACACCCACTCGTATCTAAACTACATTGGAATTGAAAACGGCTTATTCTTCCAGTGGAACTTAAAAATGCTTCTTTGGGTAAAAAGTTAATTGCAAAATAACTGATAAACTAGTCTGCAGTCTAGCTGGAATTGTAATAATGTGACTAATTCAGGTTTACCCTTAAAGAATCTAAAGCTTCTCTGTAACATTGCCACTGTGCATCGTGCTCCCTCAGTCTTCAAGCAGTCATACATCTCACTAGGAATTATAATTTAAATTAATCTGAATTTGAGTTCTCAGTGCCTTAGGAAGGCAACAGCTGGCTCAAAACCATAATCTGAAATTTATTTGAACCATGAATAATAATTTATTAATTAAAGCCTGACAGAAAAAGCAGGTAAGAGCCTGAGTAAGAGTAAGCCTGATACACACTGCTTGAATCTGCTGCCTTTCCACTGTTACATCAAAGTTAAAGCGTTTTGTAAATATAAAAATTGTGTATTTATCTATCTCTATACATACACGCACATGTGTATGTAGCAAGCAACAGATCAAAGTTTGTACAGTTTTTGGTTACAGGTTAAAATATCAAGGTTAAAACTCAGCTTTCATTCAGAAGGTATTACAAAATGTACCTAGAAGAAAGCTGTCATTGAAAATTAATGAGACTGCTTGCTCTGGTTAGCAACTCTGAAAATATCTCCTGAAGTTAAATTCCCCATAAACACAAAGTGAGTTCACCTATGTGACAACTAGATTAAAATATTAATATGTAACAGATCAGTTTCAGGTTTTGACACAGAAGTACTTGACAATTTAATGGATTTATCCTAGATAAAGGAAATCTACATTCATCAAGATAGAAGCCATTAGTCACTACTTGCCAAAAAGCTACAAGAGGAAAATTAACACAGACAAATAAACAACAGTCAATATCTGTCAAATAGCGCGTTACAGTACTACCTATTTCAAAGTTCCTTTGGTTTCAAATATCAAAGCTTTCATTTTGCAATTAACTCACATGAAGTAGAAGCACAGCTGCAAGGAAAGACTGTCCCTGGCAATAGCCAATGTCTTCATCATACACAGAGTATGCCTAGAAAAAAATAGAAGTCAATATATATTTAAAATACACACAGGCATTATCAAAATGTGTTATAATCAATGAAATATTCAGAATATGTAATACTATACAGACTAAAATAATAAAGGGAGTGAAACTGTAACCAGCTTTGCTTCAGCTTTCAGGGAATTTAAGGAAACACTTATAGGTCACCCTCAATCTTCCGTAGCTGCCATATATGTAAATACGTTTATATTTTTAACAGCAAGAAAGGAGTTGGATGCAATTTCCCTTCACCTAAATCAAGGATAATTCTGCTGAGTTGAGTAATGATACAGCTTTAATGATTTAAGAAATACGAACTAAAATCCAGGTTAGTGTTGTGGGAAGCGTGCCTGTTTGGTTTTTGAAAAACAAGTTCAGACATCACGAAAGTATAGGACCTGAGGTTGTTAGATAACCACCAAGAACTACTCTAGCCTGAAAATTTCAACAGAAACTGGTTTTCCATGTCCTTTTTATGATGAAGAAGGAACAAGATTCATTTTCCCACGGTATGACTGACATTATTTTTTTTTTTTTTAATTCTTAAAAAAAAAAAAGAAAAAAAAGAAAAAAACAAACCTAAAATAACCAACCTTTCCTTTCCCCTTTTCTGAGACATGAAGACGGGTGCTGTTTTGAACGAGATGTCAGAGGATGTTAAGTATTTGAGAAAACCTGAATAAGTATAAGCAGCAGGACTGACATCAGAGAGAGAGACATCCTGAGAGAATAAGCAATGGACTAGGGTTACAGCCAGGGAAAACAAAAGGACACGGGCAGAGTTATAGAGAAGAACAAGCGACACGAATCAGAAAATCTACTCTGCCCTCACAGCACCTCCAAGACAGTTTACAGATAAGTACTGGAACACCGTGCTTATATTCTTTTTTTAAGTCTTGAATAAAATCAAGATTGCAAATTCACTGAATGAAAGCACAGAGAGACTGTGAATAAACAATGTCAGGTATGCTGGGGAGCCAAACCCACCTGGCTATCGTATGATATTACAAAACTGGCTAAGCTGCCTCTTCAAAAATGAAGAAGAATTGTGACTCTAAAAGAGATGCAACTCCTTTCCAGCCAACAGAATTAACATACTTGCAAATAATTTCTGCCAGAAATCTTGAAATAGAGGCCAGAATATTTTTGAAGTATTTAAACCACCTTTCTGTTTTAATTAGATGTGAAAAAAATAAAACATTCATATAGAATTCTGAAATGATTCCCAAAGATGAGATTTCTGTAAAGAATATAACCTAAGTATTCCTTGAAACAAGTCATCCATACATGTCCTAATACATTCGTAGCTTTGTGAAAACTGAACTATGGCTTACAGGTCTTTGTCATTTGTCTATATTCTTCACCATTCTTTTGAATCAGATGGGATTAGTGAGAATCTGATTGAAAATAATCCCAAATCCATTGCTCAGTTTCGATAGTCAAGGAAATACAAGATGACTAATCCCATAAATTATTGAAAAAGAAATAATAAAAATTTGAAAGAACCATTACAGCTCAGTTCAGCTCTGGGGCCTTCAGTGTGAAGGATATGGACCTGTTGGAGCACATGCAGAGGAGGGCCATGAAGATGTTCAGAGAGCTGGAGCACACTTCCTATAGAGACAAGCTGAGAGAGTTGGGGTTGCTCATTCTGGAGAAGAGAAGGATCTGGGGAGACCTTAAAGCAGTCTTCCAAGTACCTGAAAGGGGCCTACAAGAAAGCTGGAGAGGAATTTATTACAAGCACAAGTAGTGACAGGATAAGGGGGAATGGCTTTAAGCTGAAAGAGGGCAGAATCAATTTAGATATTAGGAAAAAATTCCTCACTGTGAGTGTGGTGAGACACTGGCACAGGTTGCCCAGAGAAGCTGTTGCTGCCCCATCCCTGGAAGTGTTTAAGGCCAGACTGGATGGGTCTTGGAGCAACATGGTCTAGTGGAAGGTTTCCCTGCCTGTGGCAAGGGGATTGGAACTATATGATCTTTAAGGTCCCTTACGACACAACCTATGATTCTACAATTACAGCCTACTTACTAGTTTAAACCAGTTCTAGCTACAAAAATAAAATATATAAAGTAACTCCAGAAATGTACATTAGCAGATACAAAACTCTGAATTGAAAAAAGAAAAAAAGGGGCATTCTCCTGGAAAAAGTTAATTTAAAATTAATCTTTAGCTACTAAGCCCTGAATTAACAGAAAACACTTTCAACACTTAAATTAATATTACATATGGCCAATTAGAACCATCCACTGGTTAATTATTATCATCATGAGTCTTCATCTCCTTGTTCTCAAAAATCTATTACTTTATGGATGCCTAGTATTTTATTTCTATATCATTCCTGAAAAATGTATTATTTCGGCTTTTGAAAGGAGAGCTGTATTGCAAAAAGATATGCAGCATTATAAATAATAAATTTGACTTATGATTTCTTCATGATATATAACAACACTTTTACTTTACATACAAAAAAAAAAAAAATCCAGGCTAAAAAATTCATAGTACGTTATGAGAAGCATTATTAGCATGGTAACTAACAATTTGCTGAGAACTGCAATAAATTAACCCAAAAAAGTTTCAAAATAACTATTGAGAAAACAACACATTGGAACAAACTGCCTCCAAAGCTGACATATATCAACATATACAGAAAGTTATCAGAAATAAGATGATACTCCTTTTGAGACTGTGAAAGATGTTGAAACAATGGCAGAAGAGGGTGAAAGAAAATCTTCATTCTGCATGTTAAATATAAAAATACGAAGGAAGACCAAGAACTGTTCCCATAATCAACTTCCTAAACACATTAAACCTAGTAATAAATCTGTCTGAAACACATCCAGAGCAGGAAGACAAAGCAAAGCCTCTACTAGGAAAACATATGATCAAGGTAGAAAAGTTGTATTTAAACTATAGCAGAAAATCCATGTGAACTTTCCTTGTGTCTGTTTTATTACAGAAGAACCACAGGGCTTGTCATCCTGCTCAGACCATTTTTAAGAAGGGATGTGTTCAAAGATCTCTGAGTATCAGAAGAGATGATAAATTAAAAGTAATAAAAATACTAAAAATTTATTAAGAACAGGCAGTGTTCACCCCAAAAGGTTGTGGTGGGGGGATGGGATGGGGCTTCTGGAAGTAAACAAGTAAACCATTCATTGACTGATTAAATCAGAAGATGAATAACTTAACATATTTGTAAAAAGAGGCGATCCACAGAACTACGAATCCTTACATACTCGTTAATTCTTTTTTGTTTTAAAATAACATTCAAATTGATTAGTGGACACAGATATACATAGAATATAGGAAGAGAAAAATGTCCAGTAAAAGGATGGCATTGTTAAAAAATCTTTGAAGCAATCAAAAACCATGAAAAAAAAATAATTAACTGCTTGATTTGCTTGCTCTTCAAAATTATTTTCCCCTAGGTCCTTCCCCAAAATCTGATCTTCACAAGCAGCTGTTACCAGATATTTGGATACTTCAGTTCTGCATGAGAATTAGATCAAACAGAAAGATTCTGTTGTTAAGTCAAAGCATTGTAATCCTGGCAACTAAAGATATTTTTTTTTTTTTAATGAAGTCTCTAAAATCTACATGATTTCATTGTATTTGCCCAAAGCAAAGAAATTTTTGAGGCTCTATGCGTATTACATTTCTAATTATACTTTTTTAGTTTTAAGTAACCTATGGGACTTGATATTTCTGAAATACGATGTCATTAACCAAAATAGTCTCAAAACTAAGCATGCTGCCTACAGATACCACCATAATATATTATTAACAAAAGATCTAAGATTAATTATTTAACATTCATTCTTTTAAGGGACCGGAGAACATTAACTTTGTCTTTCCACATGAAATACCAAAAAAAAAAAAAAAAAAAAAGAAAAAAAAGAGCAAAATCCCACATCCCCACATCCCCTATTTCCACTGCAGTCACTGTAACTTTGTAATTTCAAGAGAATGGGATTCTCCTCATGACAACCTGTGACAATGTTGCAGTCTTTCAACTTATTATTTTCTTAAGCTCTTTGAGAATTTCCAATCACAATTCTCTAGTTAATTGAGATTTTAAATATTCTCTGTCTCATAAATGGGACTTAATGAAGATTCTTACTTGAAGCCTGACTTCATTCATTTTAACTAAGTGAACATCTCACAGAATGAAACATCTATTTAATAGTTATCTGTCTTTTGAAGAGAACTACTATGCAGTTATTTGTACATCATTAGAAAGTGAATAATAGTGAGTCTCTTCAAATAAAGCTGATGATAGAGAATCGCCTGTTGAGAAAGTGCATGAAGAATCCAGAGATGCACAGAAATTCTTCTCTAAAATAATTAATGAAGGAAAATTTCCACGATCAGAATCTTCTGTAGGCAGAAAAATTCCAAGTAGGAACTAAAGACAAATGGAAAGTTTGCTGATCTGAATTTAAAACCTCAGATTTTTGTTTTCTGCAACTACTGTGTATGGGTCCCAGCAGCTTTAAAAAAGGAAAAGAATACGTTTGAAATTCCAGACTGAAATCTTCTTCATGATTTTGCATCCTCATAAGCATGAAAATTATTGCTTTTACTTATGGAAAATTCTAATGTACTTAAAACAACAAAATGCAAAACACTAGCAAAAAAAAAACCTTACAATCACACTGTCCATTTTCCTTTACCATAGTAACTCAATGACATTGGAAACTAAACATTACAACTACATCAGAAACCAAAGAGAGCTCATAAAAAAAATTTCTGTAGTGTCTGCCTCATACAAAGGTCTTACACTTCCAGAGCTTACATTCCCCCACATACACTTTGCAGCAATGCAGAGGGAAGAGCAGAGGCTCTACAGATCTCCACCTCTCGTCTGCAATAACAGTATCTCTCTTGTCAGTAATGTTTCCTGGCACAGGAAATGCTCACTTCTTTGCAACAGGCACACTGGCACAATACTTGTTAACAGCCATAGGAGATATCCAGCATCTGTGTCCCAGGAAACAGGAAAATGTAACAGGAATTGAACGCAAGTTTTTTTGGGTGGAGAATTACAAGCCTGATTTGCTCTCACTACTTATTTTTGTGTCACTATGAAAATGATAGATATGATCTTGGGAATCTACTCAATGTTTGTTACAGGCATACATCTGTGCTGAAGTCCGTTTTACTAGAGTTAAAAGACTCACGCGGTGTCTGAAAAACAGACTACCTCAGGAAAACATTAATATTTTGATGCAGACTTTTTACTGAACAAGGTATTTTATGACACATTTGGTTGCTGAATAATTTTAGTGATTGTATAATTTAAAACTCTGTAACTCAATTTATTATAAGGCAAACAGCCTGTAAGTAATAATATTCCTAAGACTGCAGCATTTAGGATCTATCACATTATACAAGGAATTTCTCTGTTAACTGAAAACTCTATTTTTATAAATTACTCATAATTGAGTATCAGAGAGAGGCACGTGTATGCTATACAATATGCCTCCTCCACAGCTATAAGGGCCGAGAGAATGAAGAAATCTTCACATTTATTCAGGCAGGCTTCTGAACATACTGAAGCCTTTACTCTCTTGCCAGCATTCAAGATTCACAATCCTGACCTTTTCACTAGTAAAGTCTCAGCAGAAACACCATATGCAAGAACAGTACTACTGCTTTCTCGCTGAGCACAGATGCACAAAGAAGGAACCTTATTAATATGTAAATGGAGGAAGGCAAAGTAACACGAAAAATCCTTTGCATGAAACAAGACAGTAATATTTACTAAAATTACTCTTCAATGCAGAGGAAAGAAAATAACTAAAAAAAAAAAAAAAAAGGAAAAAGAATTCTTAACTGATTCCATTTGTGCTCCTATGTTTATTATAAAATTGGCAAATACACTCCTGTAGGAAAGAAAGAGATCTGCTCTCTGACAAATAATTAAACCAATTTCGACAAATATGGAAACTTCCCATTTGTAAATCTGAGGAAATACTAAGGATTGAAAAATACGGAAGAACTCGTGCATGCTGAAAAGAGGTGATCATCTGAAAAAAAGATGCGTTGAAACTGAAATTAAAATGTAAGTAAAAGAATGAAAGTTAGACAAACAGCTTAAAGGACAGCACTAAGCAGCAGTTCTGCCATGCTGAAGGGTGAGCCAAAGAATAAGCCATCATCTGCAGCTTATCCTGGTATAGAAGCTGTGATCTAAGAAGAAGAATTCTGTGATCCCTGGTCACAGAAAAGGGATTCAAAGACATTTTCACATTCAGCATATACAGCAAAGAAAGCAGAAAAAAAGCCTCAAACCCCAAAACAGTAACATATCGGAGCCTATTCAGTATTAGCTTTGCTAAAAAAACTGTTTATTATTCCTTCTACTAATATGGGTACCAACAAACAGTCACACATTGGAACGATGACCAAAATAGGGTGTTTCTTTTCACAGTAAACCAGCTATCACACTGATCCTGTACATAAAACCTGTATGAATGTATGTATTAGGAAAAAACTACAAATTTTATCAACCAACGAGGTAAGTATTCGGTAACAAAATATGTCATAATACAAATGACTCATATCCATCTACAATGCCTTTGTGTACTGGAAAACACTGATACCAACTTCGAAAAGTAATTCAAACATTTTTGGGAAAAAAAGGGAAGCATTGTGACTATTTTTCCAGTTTGCCCAGTAAGAACACTGACCTACCTAACCTGACTGATTTCCCTGAAACATACTCCCTTTCTCCTAGTAAAGTCACAGTGGTTGTTGAATAGGAGTTACTTTAATCACAAAATTAGGCAAAACACATCTCATGTCAAATTCCACACTGCGTTCACTCCAAACAGCTGAGAGGGCCAATTCTGCCAAATGCTTTGATTCCCTGGAGCATCGAGCTGTTATCTATATATGTATGCATGGAAGTAGGTCTGGAGTACTATTCTGTTATACACTGTAATGTGTAACAATGCAGCCAATGAGCTCTTTAAACAGAGCAAGAATTCACATAGTATTTAAACAGAAAGTTTGCAAGGACAGAACTATTTTCCAAAAGATGTTTCCTCTCTGCAAATCCAGTTTATACGGTGTCCCCAAATGAAATCTCCAATCTATAATCTAGAACTCTTTTCATTCCTTATCACCATTGTCAGCCTTAAGTTTATTTTTAGATACCTCGTCACATAAATGTTCTTCAACTGAAAAATTTCCATCTTTCTGACTTCCTACTGTTCTGAAGAAGAGATTAAGAGACAGAACTAAAACCGACAGACCTGTTAAAATGAGGCAGTGAGCTTTTAATGGTTTTCCTTTTTATGTGACAGCTCAGATCATCCCTCATTTCAGTGGGGAATGAAGAAAATGCTCTTCAGCTTTTTACTCTCCCACTTGAGTACAGACCTTTTCTAGCCTTATTCAATAATCCCATTCTTCAAATATCTTGCTTGAATATTAGAAGAAGGACGAGTGCCCAGTAGCTCTGTTAAAAGTTCTTCTAGTAATATAAAGAAGCCACAATATTACTTTCAACAAGGATTATTTTCTTTCTCAATAGAATGACAAGTTTATAAGCAAATTGCTTAGCTTTTAACAGTATTTCTCTAAAACTCACCACATCAACCATAAATCGAGGTCCAGACAGACCCAGCCATTGATAGATCATCTGCAGAACAGAGCCATACCCATTTAAGAAAACAGTGCAAGGATGAAGGAAAAGTTGCTGCCTATAAATCTACATAGATCTCAATACTGGCAAGTAGGTAGAAGCTGTCAAGAATAAAATCAGTAAACTTATAAACAATGCAATGTTAAAGATTGGATATGGCTGTTCTAACAGGAAGATGTGCTTCCCAAATCCTTCTTTGAATCAATGAGCACATAAAAAAAAATCCTAATCTGATCCCTGGCTGCTCTGACAATTACCCTGTATTCCACCCAGGCTACCTGCCTTGCTTACACCCTCTGCAGGCTTCCTTTTTGTGTTTTGAGTTTGTTCAGGAGCTAAATGTTCATTCACGCAGGCCTCCTGGAGGTTTTGCCTGACTTCCTCTTTGGAAGTTGGGATGCAATGCTGCCGGGCTTCAAGATCCTTCAAGAAAAGAAGACAGTATCTGCAGCAACTTTCTCTGCAAGAGCCACAGAAGGCAGAGAAGGCTCCCAAGCTTTGGAAGACAAGCAGACTTCTTCACTTTGACTACAGAAAACCCAGGAAGGTCTGAGATCTCTGTCTCTGTGAAAATGCCTGCTAGACAGATACTTCCTCAAAGTTGCTTCTAGTTTAGATTCATTCCTTTTTCTTCTCTTTATTAGAAAAAATAGACAGATACATGAAAAAGAGTTTTTCTTTCCAAAGTATGTGCCCAAATCCTTTCATCATGCTCTACAGACTCTTTCCAGTGTGGAAGTAATTGTCTTTAATTCTGGACACAGTAATCAAAAGCAGCTGAAGCAGCTGTAAAATACTGAGTTACTCAAGTAATTTTATTCCTACACAAGATTCATCTATCCATACATCCTATAATATCTCATTATTTACCATTCCCTTTTTCTCTGTGTCATCAAGACATCTTTATCAGAAATTAGTTTTCTGTTTTCTCCTAGATGACTAAGCAGAGTACATCAAATGAGCAAGCGATTTTCATGACACCTTGTTTGAGATACATTCCTTCAGTGCTGATGTTTAGTAAACTGATAGCTAGCCAGGTAATTCTTCAATGCGTATCTTGTTCACGCCCTGACTTGTCCAGCATGTATACATTTTTTGCATGGCAAACTATGTGATATACAGGATTTTGATAAAAATACCTTCACCAATAAAACCTGTACTTTTATCTTATTCTTTTGTATTACCTTTGAGATCTATTTTCAGTAAACTCATAGGCATTCATTGTAACATGCTTCTCACATTTAATTCTTCATAAGTTGAATGCTATTCCACCATTTTTCACTTAACTGATCTGAAACTGCAAGCCCACAATTACTTGCATTGTCCTAGTTGTTCTTTTCAAAGATTGGCACAGGAACTGCTTTCTTGTAGCCTTCTAGAGCCCTCCAAGGTTGGTAAGAAATCAGTGTAATTGGTTCAAAGCTCTCTATGCTGCTTTATTTTTACTTTTTTTTTTCCTAATGTGAATTACTCATGACAGTGAACTTCAATGTATATAAACTATGTAGATATATTTAAGTCATTCAAATTACTGTTTTAATAGGAGTCTATATGATCACATAATTTATCTGGAGAACAGGAATATGTATCATTATACTCCAAAGGCAGGACACTCTTTTCTACTTGTTATGACAACTCCATCATTTCTGTCTATTAATCAACTGAAGGTGGAAAGAGAGTAACAAGAAAAAGGAAGGGAAGTGGAAATGGCTTTGTTTAAGGCAAACATTTATTCTACATGTGGAAATAAATGTAAAATGAAAACTGACTGCCAGAAACACAATAAAATCTGCAACTGACAGCCAGAGAACAACCTATCTTGTTGCAATATTCTACCTTCTGCATCTCTCCTAAGCAATGAGTGTCTGTACAAGATGGACCAATCTTTTCATTTATTACCTCAACTTCCCCATGTGCAAATTGGAAAAAAATATAAAGTTTTCTTTGATCAGAGGTGATTGAGAGGTATGAGTGAAAATCTGTGCACACACATTGCCTGTTGAATGGTCAACTGCCTGTTTTCTAGATAATTATCTAGAGACACTCTTGCTTAATCTCACAGCAGAGCTTGCTCTGAGGGTTTCTCTTCCTTTGCAAACCTCTCTGCCATCAAAGCAAAAAAGGTTTTACTGCATCATTCTTATACTGAAGCGGACCTCTGCTATCAAATTGCTATTTAGTAAAACCTTACTTGAGCCTAACTTTTATCATATGCATCTTAGGAGATACAAAATGCAAGGTTACTGAAAATACTTCAGGTTATCCAGTAAGTACTGTAGAGACACTGCACTCTCCACATGCTATCTAAATAAAGCTTTAAAATAGTATTGATTAGTGACTTAGATCAGAACATGGTTAGCAGGGCAAAACACAGTCACAGCAAAATATGGAACACACTTTAAAATTCAGAGCACTGACTGTACCTTACAGATTTTGTATAGAGATTCCTGACCATCTCCTTCTGTATCTTTGAAATAATCATGTGCTGGAAACGTACGATGAATATCTCGTGTAATGACACTCTCTTGAGCAGAATCCTGTAAGAAAATAAAGAAAAATCCCAATGTATTAGCCCAGTAACACTGTAATCAAACATAGCAGAATATAAAACTCAATGTGCAGTCAACGTGGATAAATTAGATAAATGCTTTACTGACTCATCCTCCAAAAATGCTTTAAGAAGAAACTGAAAATCATCCAGTCTCATACGCAGTAATACTTTGACAGTTTAACAAGAGCAACATGGCATGTTTTCTGTCCTTCAGGCTTACAGTTCAACTTTAAAACCCATAGGAAATTACTAGTTATCCAATTGCAGGTGCATTTTTACCACAGAGCATATGCTTACAGCACCTCAGGGAGTTAAAAAAAAAATAAAAAATTAGACTGTCTCTCTCTCTTGCAAGCTCAGAAATATTAAAATGTGTTATCAGTCTACCATAAAAACCGTGTTAATTACAAATTAGAACTATTACTTAGGAACATTCAATGTTCACCATTAAGTGGTCTTCAAAAGAACAAAAAAGAAAGGAAGTACCAGAAAACGTTACACTTTCAGATGAATCCCCTACATTTCCCTGCTACCATCTCCAATCCAATTATATTTTTACATTGACTAGCAACCAAGGATAAGTTCAGGTGCCTAAACATTGGTGTCAGATACCATTTTAGAAGCCTGACGATTATCTTGCCTGGTAAGCAGCTGCTACTGCAGAAAGATACAAGTCTGCTATAAATGCTGCATCATGTCTGCAAAGCTCCATGTGGATGTTCTTAATACACAAAGACAGCTAAAATTACACCAAATGCCCACATTTAGGCAACTGACATATCATGTTCCCTAGACATATCTAGTGTTATAGACAAAGAAGCAATTGCTTACAATACTGCATATGTTTATTTAGAAAATAAAATATCTTTATTACACAAAAGCTTTTAAATCCTCAGAGTGCAGTTTGTAATCCACGATTCTCCATAAAAAAGCTTCTTTACACCTGCTGGAGTCAGCAACCGGGAAATCTCCCAAATTTAGGTGGGTTCCTAATGCCATAAAGCCTCTACAGTGAGCCTATGCCATAGAATCACAGAACAGTCTGGGTTGGAAGGGACCTTCAAAGGTCATCTAGTCCAAAACCCCTGCAATGAGCATCTTCAACTAGACCGGGTTGCCCAGAATTACATCCAGCCTGGCCTTGAATGTCCCCAGGGATGGTGCATCCACCACCTCTCTGGGCAACCTGTGCCAGTATTTTACCACCCTCATTGTAAAAAATTTTTTCGCATACAGTAACACAGCTGCCTGCAGGGGCTTAGCCAGAAGTTCACAGCAATTACTAAGCACAGTTTCCTTTTGGGCCCATCCATAACAAATACACATAAAGACATTACCCTGGGTTATATCAGGCTACCCCACAGATAAAAACCCATCATTATATTTCTCCATTCACTTTAATGGCAGCTACAAAATAGCTGAAGTCATAATGTGCATAAACATCACTTCAATATGTTTTCTAACAGCATTCAACTGAGTATCACAAATAAGTAAAAAAAAAAAAAAAAAATTTTTTTTATCAAATCTAGTTATCTTCTTTTTTTTTTTTTTTCAAATCTAGTTATCTTCTATTCTCATCTTTGTTCTCATTTCCTTCCATTCTTTCCACCGTCCATGCTAAACTATGGCCTCTTCTTTTCTCCCCATCCCTCTCTGCACCTGGCACAATCTTCCAGTTCTTGCACACAGAACTCTTCCTCCTTTTTCTCTCACAAATCTCTCCCTAAAGTTCACAACTTCTCTAAATCTTTGCTATCATTAATTTATCCATTTACAATGTCTTAATTTTCAGTGATCTCATCTGTTGCTTTCCTTCACTTCACAATAACGTCTTTAGTACAACATCTTTAGAAAACAATTTGATCTGTATTTTTGTAACATACCAGCCATATTGTTCTGTACTACGAAAAGGAAAACTTACAAACAGAGGTGATGTTTTTATTATGCAACCAAAACTAACAGCAGTCTAAACCACATGCAACAAAACACAGAATAATAATAAAAAATTAATAATAAGCAGTTCTCTAATTAGACTTCTTTAATGAACATTTTCATTTACATGGCTTGCAAACACAAGAGAGATTAAATAACTGCAGTCTGCCTCCTTGACTGATCTGACAACTTAGTTACACTGTGAAGAAATGCCTTAAACAGCATTTAAGATCTACTGGTACAGGGCAGTTACAGAGTTCATCATAAATACCTGTTACGATAATTCTTCAGCACAAATTTGGAAAGACCCAGGCATTTTAAAGAGAGTTATAGGCAGGCACCACATCCAGCACACATCTCACTTTTCTGTCAAGCTGGGAGACTGTATTTGACTTCCCCGTACTTCTGTACTTTGAGAGGCCAGTGTACAATTGAGCACACAGAAGTTGACGAAGTAGATGTTTGAGGTAGGACCAAAGATATGTGTAAAGGCCCAAATGCAAATTAACTTTTACTGAGTTAAAAGGAGCCTGAAGCAGTCTTCATTCAGTGTTAATAACAACAGATGCTTCTAAAAAACTGAAGAAAAACAATTAAATGGACCCAAAATAAAATTTAGCTGAAATACAGGAGAATTAACTCCCTCTCAAAAGACAATATCCACCTGAAATACAATAAACCCATGATCTAAGAAAAATAAGAAATCAATCTAGAGTGAAAATCTATGTAGACTTACTTCTTAAATATATTTTTAAAAATTGGCTATGTTCCTACCTTTTTCCAGATTGAGTTTGTTGATGGCACTGTTCTCAGGAGAACCACAGCAGATGAGTTTACAGTTATCCTAATTTAGGTTTTCAAAGGATTTTTGTTCTTCAGAAAGTCATTATTAGTTAATTTATTATGAAAAAAAGCTAAGGTGAAATGGCTGTCAAAGCATTCAGCGTTCTAATGATCTTTCTCACTTCTGATAATCATTTTTGTGCTGCCAGCTCAGAGAAACAATATTCCACTGAGTAAAAGAATTATCTTCGTATGTCAACTATATGACAGCTGACATCCTACTGAGCAAGCTCTCTACTTTCAGTCATCTCACTTCTAAAACAACTAAACATCTTCAACTGTGAAGCAACTGTATTGGAATACAAACTCCTTAACATTGCTGCCATTTTCAACTATTAAGATGCTGCTGAATATGGATGTTTAATGCCAGAAGGCAGACTAACATAGAAATACAGAAGAGAACAGAAAACTGTTTCTATCAAATAAATGACAAAAGAAAATTAAGGGTACAAAGGCACTCAAAATTGAAAAATAGAGGACAGTCTTTATCCACATACATCAGGTATTATTTTTTAACTAATAACATTTTACACACACTCCAAAAAAAAGACCTCTACTCATTTGTTGTCATGTCATCATTCTGGTGATGAATTATGGTTAGGGAGTAGAAGAGACTCCTGTAGGTAGAGCCTTGCTTCCTTTGTGGCAAGAACTCAAGTAAAGTATGGTATGAGCCAGAAGAATGTTTTAAGAAAGAAAAATCTCTTGGGGCATAAAATCTCAGTGCTGTGTTAAGACTCAGATCCTTTCCCCACTACTGCCCAATATTACTTACACAAAACCAGACACATCACCTATGCAAAGAACTCCATGAGTGATCACCTGAGTTTTCCTTACTATACAGCTGCCTGTATTAGAGCTGTTGACTCAATATGGAGAAATGCAGAATTACTTACAGTTGCAATTAAGTGAATTCACGAGTTTTATGTGCATACTAAACAAAAAAAACCCAACCCAGAAAAAAACAGGTCACAAGTGTCTCAAGCCTGGCATTCAAACTGAGTAGTACTTCTGACCTCAATCTCCTTGTGCTCCATTTCCCTGGTTAATAGTAATTCCCAATCTCAGTAGGGTGTTATGAAAATCAATTAAGATCTGAACACTGAAATACTGTAGCAATGAGTCTTGCAGAAAAGCTGAAGAGGAAAATAACTTCACCCTCAAATCCTGATCTGTGTGGCTCATAGCAAGGCACAGGGTTACACAATGAAAACTGTAAGGGGGAAGAAAGAAAGAAAAAAGAAAAAATGAAAAAAAAAAAAAAGCTGCTCATTAGACAAACTCTATTATTCTGTACATAACAAGACAGAGATCTTGGGAAAAAGACAAACCAAAACCACAGAATTATGCATGATCAAGACTGTACCATTATGCATATGAGTAAGCAATTTTCACATTGTACTTAATTTCCAAAAGCTTATCTCTAATCTTGAACTCCTTCAAGTTTGGTTTTAACACATACCTTTACATATGAAAACAGTATGATGTGCATGTGCTGAAAACTCAGTACAAGTTCATCTGACTGGGCCCATTTAAAAAGTTTGCATCTCTGGTGAAGTTTAAACAGCTGATTTTGCATCAAATTGTCCTGCCCCTGCTCCACCTTTTCACAAACTAAAATATAGCCAAAGTACCAAGGAGAGTAAGAATGCAGGGGGAAAAGGGGAGGGAATGGATAAATTCAAAAGGGACTTTCAACAACATCTAAAATTACCATGCCCTGGAAATTTGATGTGTCATGCTCCTTCACGATTAGATATTGAAACTTTTTTATGCATTTTATAGAAATCAAAAATTCCGTGCTGCCACAGGTGTTCATCACTCTTGTTTAGCCACAGACATATGATGTGGAACACACTACCTGCTAATAGTGGGAGTTAGAAGTACCCTCAATAAAGCCATGCCTCTCTATCCTGAAAAGCCGTAAATTTTAATATTGACTTGCCAAGTGCACATTATTAGACATTGTGATATTGTTTAAGTATCCTAAGCATTCTACTGAAGGAACGGATTTTTTGCATGTTGTTTATTTTGTTCCTTAAAGTTCTTTGTGGTCCTGTACATTTCCACACAAGAACACAAAGGAGTACAAATGCTAACTTTAAATTCTCTAACACACAACTACAAATAGGCAGCAAATACAAAATACACAAAATAGATGAGGTCAGTCAGTGCGGGTTTTAAATGATCTGCGTAAGAGGCATGTAGCTTTGACGCTCATTATTAATGATGCCTTTTCAAACTCAAGTTTTCAGCAAAACCTGCCGTCACATTGTGCCAGCATATAGACAGACATCATAAACCCCTTTCCCCTCATCATTTTCCATACACATTATAGCCCTCCAAGTAGAATGTGTGATTAAAAAAAATCCCACGTTTCCTATCAATCAGTATTTGGGAAAAATTCAATAGCTCTTCCTTTTAAAAACATTGAGTAAAAGATGTTTGGCTTATGCCTGGCTCTTCTGTAGCATTTTTGTAATATATACCTTGCAGTTCAGCTCTTTTCTATAAATAGATTTTCTTTCAGTCGTCATCATCTTTTATTCAGCTGAGAGCATATAATACTCAAAGAGTACTAATTAACAGAGAAACAGAAACAGAGAAAAAAGCAGGGGACTATTCTTCAGAGACTTTTTTTTTAAACTGTTACATATCAATATATTTAAAGTGAACATAGTATTCAGGTTAGTTCAGTAAATACACTGGTCAGCTGAACTTTGCGTATTCTGGCTCACTGTGAGCTGTATTTATTGCTGCTTGGGCAAAAGTGCTTTCTACAAGCAGAAACAAACAACAGCCCTTCTGGACATGGGGCCAAATCAATAGCTTAAATCTGAGCAGTCCTGGGCTTCTGGCAGGTCAAGCTAGGATCTAAATTTAGTGTCAAAGGCTCTCTTCTCCTGTCAGTGTAAAGTTTCAGATTACTAATATAGATCTGCCCAAGGAAGAAGACATCTTTTATCAAATTATGCCCCATTCTTCTCAAGCTGTGTTTGAGAAGGTGGTAGGCAGCTGTTCATGCCTCAAATTTTGAGAATTCCAAGACAGGGTCCTTAGAAAAGCACCTACAACATGCTCATTTTTAAACTAGAAACACAAAATCACCCATCACTTCTAAATACCCAATTCTCTAATTGTTAAACACCTTGTGGAATGGGACTCTAATCCTTTTATAGATACAGTACAACTGGGACTGGATTGGCCAAGAGGTGTTTTGAACTGTTCTATTATTTACATGATCAGTCATATAAGTAGCAAGGAAATGGGAAACAAGGCTCATTTTGAAAGGCTGTCATTGCATTTCTTTTAGCACTTCAATCCTAAAACTATTTGGAAGGAGGAGCAGCCCTGATGAGGACACACTGACCAACTGGCCAGCATGAGGTTTTTAACCCTCCCAGAGGCTGGTGCTGAGAGTTTTCAGCTACAAGATGCTGGATGAGGTAGACTTGGGCCACAGCAAATGACAACTCCAAGTTTCTTTAAGGCTACACAGAAGAAAAAGGTAGTACTAGAATAATAAAGATACCTATGTAAATACTATTCCTTATGTAGCTATAATAAAAAAAGGGATACTGTAGCAGTCACAGAGGTAAGGAAGAAACAACTCAGACCTTAACAGGGTTGAGCCGTCAATCAGCAACAGAGGAGATGACATTTTTCTATGAAAAATCACAGAAAAACTAGATCAGACACAAACCGATCAATTCTGTATGCATGCTCATGTTCTGAAAAACAAAAAATATCCATGACCTTTACTATCTTCACATTTTGTTTTCCTTCTCTTCCTAGTCTGTACACCCTCCCTCTCTTGACCGCTACAGATACATAATTTATTCTCCTTACTCTGCCATATCCTTTGTAGAAGATGTTGTCAGAATTAAATCACTGTTTGTGCTGCTGGGAAAGAGATCAACTTTTGAATGCACCAAGCTCAATGTCTTGCCATTGGCATGCTATGCTGTGAATTCAGAGTTACTCTTAAACACTTACCTTGAAAGCTCCCTGATCTCCCACAAGAGATAAGGTGTTCTGTACACTAGCTAATGGGGTTTGCTGGTTTGGTTTTTTTCCCCATATGATGCATAGTTGGCATGAAGGGCAATGCACATTTGTTTGTAGATATTAAAGTATTTCAATTTCTATTTCATTATATTGGGGGCTTCATTTGAGTAATGTGATCGTTAACAGATATCATATCTAGCATTCTTCTGTTAAAGGCTGGAAAGAATTTTTTAAGCACTAGATTGTGTCTTGGGTTTGCTCTTCTTTTTAATAGCCATTACTTAGGAAGGTTGGCCTCTCCAGGGGACATGAAGATATTAGACTAAGTAAAAAGATATTAGACTAAGTAAAAAGCAAGTTATTCAGTTTACTCATCCATCTTTTTCCTCTGAAATGTGTATCAGCTCTATCGCATAAACAGACAAAAAGGTAACCTACAGATTTATCTATGTAGCAAGTTAATTTTATCCAAGTTCCTTCTGGTTTGCTCATTTTTAGATTAGGTTTCTGATTATGTCTCCTCTTTTAGACACACAACTGCATTTGCAACAGTTGGAAAAAATGTGCTTGTGATTAATCTGTAATTTGAAATTCAGATATTTCTGACTCTCCTACCAACTCATTGGGTAATTCCAGAAGCAATTGAAAAGGTAAGGCCTGCTTCCAACAAACAAAACTGCACCAATATCAGATGACTGTGGAAAACTCATGGCAAACTGTTTACAGAAAATGGAAAAGGTGGTATATCTGAATCCTTGACTTCTATTTATCTACCTCAATTGATGGTGCTAAAAAACTTAGTTCAATTTAAACAAATGCCTACAAGTCTTCACTACAAGAAGCATAAAAAAGAATAGTTACTGCTTAAAAAAAAACAACTCTGTATAAAACAAACTTCACTAAAAACCTAGGTCTTAAAAGATTACTTTCCTGCAGCATCGCTGACCAAGTAAGATGTCTGTCTAACCAGCATTTCTTTTAACAGATTTTTAAGAATTCTGAAATGAAACCTACTTTTGCAATCAAAAGATGACATATCAGTGTAACAGGTCCATTTAAGATTAAGAAAGTCCTGCTTTCCAGAGTTTCTTGACTTTTCCTTTACAAGTTGAGTGACTCCAGGTCTAAGAAAGAATTCTAACAAAATTCGTAACTACACAGAGCCTTCTAAGCACACCCTAACCTTCAGCATATCGAATCATAGAATATTTAGGGTTGGAAAGGACCTTAAGATCATCTAGTTCCAACCCCCATGCCATGGGCAGGGACACCTCACACTAAACCATGCCACCCAAGGCCTCATCCAACCTGGCCTTGACCACCACTAAGGATGGAGCATGTATTGCTTGCTGCTGGCAAAATGTTAATAAAAAGAAAAATGCTGTAATATCAAGGAAGTTTATCTGGTTCAGTCATGCTGATTTTTAACAAAGAGGAAATACCTTGTAGCACAATGCACAAAAAGATTTGCCAATATATTGACTTTAAAAAGGTTCTTAAGCCTGTAGTCGTTGAAGTGCACAGACTACTTCTTCAAAAAGGAAATGCCTGTTCCTCATTTTCTTAAACAATTGAGTTCTTGCAATAATCCAGACAGAAACACTTCAGCAAGACCTATGGTCAGCTGTAATGTTTACAATAAGTAAAAAACGACAAGTCAGCTACCTCCCAAATCTGCTCCCTGACAACAACTACAACAATGCAAGCAGTCACTTGATATCCTGGATGTTTTAATTTTAACACTTGATGTGAAAACACCACCTTTACATTTTTTTTACTATGAAGACACTATGTTCTTTAGAGGCATGTACTTTTTTGAACCACTTATCTTCCAGAACTATTAAGAACAAGCAGCTCATTATAACCTACTCTATTCTTTATACAAGAAATCCAAAATCTGGTTGGTTTGTTGACTTGACAGCCCTTTGTATCACTCAGCATTGACATCAGACTGTAAGACCAAAGAGTCTGGCTTCTTGGAAGCATATAAGACCAAAATCACTTTTTGACAAGATCTTAAAGTCTTTACTTCAGCCTGAGGAAACAGTACATTACAGAAGATAAAGGTCAGACAGATGATTAGGGAAACAGAAATACAAGCACAGGGTTTTCATGTCTGCCTCTGTCAGAACCTGACGCAGTTCTGGGTAAACTGTATACTGTGTATTACTTCTGACCATCAAGTCCTTCATTGGTAAATCTGGAGTGGTAATATCCACAAATAAGCAATTAATGTGTGTCAAGCACTTTTATACCTAACACAGAAGTAATTATGGAGACACCACAACATTATACTTGCATCCTGAGGGCTAATAGCATCCTAGGGTGCACTGTGAGGAATGTTGCCAGCAGGTTTAGGAGGTGATTCTCCCCCTCTATTCGACCCTAGTGAGGCCACATCTTGAGTACTGTGTCCAGTTCTGGCTCCTCAGTACAAGAAAGACAAGGAGCTATAGGAGACCGTCCTGCTGAGGGCTGTGAGGATGATCAGGGACGTGGAGCACCTTTCTTATGAGGAGAGATTGTGGGAGCTGACGTGTTCAGTCTGGAGAAAACTGACAGGGGATCTCATTAATGCCTATGAATACCTCAAAGGTGGGTGCTAAGAGAATGGTGCCAGATTCTTTTCAGTTGTGCCCAGTGACAGGACAAGGAGCAATCGCCATAAACTATAACATAAGAAGTTCCACCTCAACATGAGGAAGAACTTCACACTGAGGCTGGCAGAGCACTGGAACAGGCTGCCTATGAGGGTCATGGAGTGTGTCTCTCTCTGAAGACATTCAAAACCTGCCTAGACACATTCCTGTGTAACCTGCTCTAGGTGGCCCTTGTCTTTGCAGCAGGGTTGGACTAGATGATCTCCAGAGATCCCTTCCAACCGTAGCAATTTTGTGATTCTGTGAACTAAAGGAAGTTATATAAGGCTAGTATACCATTGCCTTTAATGTTTTGCTCTATTTTGTTGCTGTTTTTTAAATAATTTTAAGTTCTATTTATCTACAATTTGGACAACATGATGTATGTTTCCTCACTGGATCCTTCAGAGCACTGAAGGCAGCCACTGGAACTGTAGTCATCCAGGTCTCTGCTGAGCAATCACCACTGCCACTACAGGTGGTGTGTACTGTGAATGCAGCTCTGGAATTTGCTTCAAGATGATTCGTAGATGTAAGCAATTTAAAGATGCTGATACAGGGAGACTAGATATCTCACTTGTTTCCTCAGATTTTCTCCCAGTTACAAGGAGAAGGAACACAGCACTTTCACCTAACAGTACCACACATACCTAAAATTAAGTTTAAGCAGAAGCTGCCTAGTCATCAATAGTAGTAAGTCATCAATATCTGAGCTTATTACTAGAAGTCTTTAATACAGTTTTAGACAAATGAATGAGGAAAAATACTGGAAGGGAACCACAAATCTTTGAGGTGGGAAGGGACGTCTGGACATCATCTGGTCTAACCTGCCTGCTCAAGCATGGTGACCTAGAGCTGGTCACCCAAGACCATGTCCAGATGGCTCTTGAATGTCTCTAACAGTGCTCACCCTCACAGTAAAAACGTTTCTCCTTATGTTCAAATGGAGCCTCCTTTGTGCCCACTGTCTCTGCTTCTCTCACTGGACACCACTGACGAGGAGCCTGACTGTCTTCTTTATAGCCTCCCTTTAGGTATTTGTACACATTGGTAAGATCCACTGAATTTTCTTAGCTTCAGGCTGAACAGTTCCAGCTCTCAACCTTTCCTCATAGGAATGATGCTCTAGTCTCTTCACCTTCTCAGGCCCTTCACTGGACCTTTTCAGTATGTCCATGTCTCTCATACTTGGGAGCCCAGAACTAGGGACTCATCAGTGCTGAGCAGCAGGGAAGGCTCCCCTCCCTCAACCTGCTGTCAACCCACCTCCTGCTGCAGGAGGAAGGTCTTTTCCAACATAAGTTGATTCTATCATACCACTGGTCTTGAATGCATCAAGGGCCCAAGGCTGTCTTCTGTTCAAACTGGTGTCCTCCAGACTCCCAGGTCCTTTTCTGCAAAGCTGCTTCTGGCCGGTCAGCCTCTAGCGTGCTAGAAACTAGTATGCAAACTAGCTCATTCTAACTGTGCCTCCAATTCTCAAGCAAAACCAGCATTTACAGTGATTTCTGAATTCAGCATAAGACCTGAATTCTCACTCTTCCCAGCTGAGAGACAACAGTGTAACCACTGCATATGACAAAGTAAGGGCCATGCTAAAGAGCAATGCATGTAATTGGGACCTATGAGGCTGTGTGCAAATGCTCAAAAGAAGCTCAATTTTTGCTTTTGTATATTGATCTACTTTATTCTTTTTGTTTGAAAACTGAAATTCACTTCAGATTCAGTGCCTCCTAAGATTCAGATCAATATAGTGCTGACATTAGAAAGTACTTATCTGGTCATATATGGGTCATAACAAAAAAGACCAGACAGTGCAAGGATAGCACAGTGCACAAAAATAACCCTAATTTAGTTTAAGATGTTATCAGTTTTTTATATACTACTTTTCAGTGTACCTAAACATTTTTCAAGCATTTTATATAGGCACTGTATAGGACTAAGCAGATATCAGGGATACTTCAGCTGTTCTCTCTCCTCGTAAGAAACCAAGGGAGCCTATATCCATCTCTTATTTCATTATTAAGTTTAGTTATTCCAAGTATGCTGATTATGATGGAAAGGTTATCTGAGTTTACAGATCAAACCGTTATTTCATAGTGATCTTTTACCGAATCCCTTCGTTTTCAGAAGTAACATATGAACAAAATTTCTGTCAGTCTATGAGTACACTCTCCATAACAAAAGTGAAACTGTTTAAATATGTTAATTCTAAGTGAGCAATACAAATAGGAAAATCGATGATCTCCTATCCTATAAGAAGCAAGGAATAACCATGAGACACATGAAGACAGCTTATTTCATTATCAAAAGATGCAATTAACTCAATTCTATATAAACCCTAAGGCATGGAAGAATAAAACAAAGCTATAATGATAAAATGAAAACAAACCACAGAGACTATAACCCCTTCATATAAGGGATATTTCTGAAAAAATACCATGAGACAGGGCTTGGTTTTAATGCTACATGGTAGGTGCTACAGAAGCACCTACCATGCACTTGCAGTTGTAACATGGCTGAGTTCTGTTATTCAGCTAAGTTAAGGTCTACATTAAAAGCCAGCAGCCATGTAACATTTAAGTAAGGCTAAATTGATGAAGTTTAGCCACACCAAGACAACACCCCACAGCTGGACTGGAGTGTATTTTCTTATGAGTCTTTTTCAAGGGTCACAATTTTATAGCTTTGAGGATTTGTTTACCATGTTACTAGATAATTACATTTAACAGAAAGAAAACTACTTCCTCATTTTTAATGTAATACACAGTTGATTCTCACACACAAAGTTTTACTGCAAAGCCTTGCCAAAGCCCAAAACCCACCTACAAAAAAACCCCAGAAAATTAAACTCCCATGTCACCATATCCTTTTCACCTCTAAGAACACCTGAAAAGATACTGGCAGAAGCAGTAACAAAACAGGCATCCTGTAATCAGGTATGACAGAAAACTGGAAAGAAACAAAAGGTACCTCCCACAGGGCTCAGCAAGCCTGGCTGGAAAGGAAGGTATTTGGGAATTCTGAGGCCTTCTCAAAACTGCCAACAAAAATCACTCCTTATAAATCAAGACAGATCAAGTTAAAGCTGCTATCTGCAAACGTATCCCCCAGAGCTGTGCAACTGCTAGCACATTTTTGCTGTATAATGAAGGATAACATACAGTGACAAGGTTACAGTGAAGGGGTAATCTTGATTTAGCTTTTCCTCCTCCTTTTTTTAACTCTCAGCTTTCCAGACAAAACACTTTTCATGAAATTTTGTTACTTCATCATATGTATATTTGCCTGAAATGAAGAAGAGGCTCCAACTTGTGGTTAAATGAGCTCAAGTACCTTCCAAATGTACTTACAACAGGCTGGTCAACAGCAAAATGGGTGTCTGATTTCAGGCGGGATAATTTTCTTCTTAGTATCTGATGCAATGCTGTTTTGGCTTTAGTCTGAGAATAATGCTGATAATACACTGATGTTTTAGTTGTTGCTAAGTAATGCTTAACCTGATCAAGGTCTTTTCAGTCTCATGCTCTGCCAGGGAGGAGGGGCACAAGAAGCCGTGAGGGAGCAGAGCCAGGACACCTGACCAAGACAAAGGACACCAATACCTAGCCAAAGAGGTATTCCATACCACAGCACATCATGCCCAGGATATAAACTGGGGGGTTACCCAGAAGGGGCCAACTGCTGCTTGGGAACTGTCTGGGTATCAGTCAGCAGGTGGTGAGCAGTTGCATTGTGCATCGCTTGCGTTTATTGGGTTTTTTTCCTTTCTCCTTTTAATTTTATATTCTCTCCCCTTGTTATTTCCATTATCACTGTTATTATTAGTAGTAGTATTATATTGTACTTTAGTTATTAAACTGTTCTTATCTCAACCTACCGGTTTTACATTCTTTCAATTCTCCCCTCTCCCTTTACCCAGGGAAAGGGGAAGAAGGAGGTAAGCGAGCAGCTGCGTGGTACTGAGTTACCAGCTGGGCTTAAACCACAACACTGGAGAAAAAAGTTCTGTCAGACTCTCACTGTGCAAAAGACAATGAGCAGCAAGCACGGAACGAAATACAGGAGAGATTAAAATCTAAAGCAGGAGAAAGGGAAACAGAATTAAAAAGAAGGGACAGAAATGAAGACAAGAAGAGGTGGTGAAATGGAGAGGACTAAGAAGAAACAAAACAAGATACAGGATGGGAGACAAGAGAGAAGTACCAGGTAGATAGTATTTAGTTCTCATTAACTTATAAAAGGAAGCTATAAACCAAATAACTTATCTTCATTTTAAATAAACAAAAAACAGTTTGAAAGAAAATCCAAGTTAGTTTTATTCTATGCAGGCTATGGAACTTCATAAAAGCTAGCTATAGCTATTAGATAGGTGAAAGGATTATTTTCCTTTTTAAGCATTATAAGCATATACTTGACTATTAAAACAATTCTAGTGCTTCAAGAATTCTTTAACTCCTACAATATACAGCTGATGGTAGATCATCTTTAAGAGAACTTCTTAAAGTTGCTTATCCACTTTGGACTTAAGTGGATAGTGGCTTTTTTAAATACTACTTCTTACTTGTACACAATAATTACTTAATTATTAACACAGACAGAAAGTGAGACTGAAAATTACACTGCATGCACTGTATTACTTTCTAATCTGGATACTTACAGGTATGACCGAAAAGAATACAGATAACAAATGTTCAGGCCATTTTCATTACTTTTTCTGACAAGCATTATATATCTTGCATTATACTTCACCATCACATTTCTTACTAGACACTTTCAGATTTCATATGGTTATAATGTGAAATTCCTTACCTATTTGACCTTGGCACACTTATGCTTTACACTTGCAGTGTTTTAATAACGTATTTGCCACTTTTACCACTATTTACAATTGTTAACTTGCAAATTGAAAGAAATATTAATCAAAAGATCTGCGTATAAGGGAATACTGCAAATAAACATAGCTTCTTATTACTTTTGTATCTACATTTCTGTAACAGCACACATTCATTTATATATCCATTTCCATTTATTTATATGTAACATCCATATTTCCATGTAGGTAGTATTTACCAGTCACTTTCTCTTCATATTTTTTTCTATTTTCAGAGGGTGTTCCTTCCAGAATATTTCACAGCCTTTTAAGTATCTATGGGCTTACAGACTAAAAGCCTACATTACTTTGGACCACTTGGCTCATAAAAATTCATCCATGTTTTACAATTTTCAACATAGGAAGTTCAATCTAGAAGGTAAAAAGCAATTTATTACTGTTTTAAAACTAAATGCCATATAGGTTTGTAGGAATGTGTATATCATCACTTTCAAGGAGCATACAGCATGGTCAAGAGGATGAAGTCCCGAAGAAAAGACATGCTTCTCAAATACATTCATTTCCCAACAGGAAAGTAAGGACTGAACGATAAGGACAAAACTACTTTACAAGAGTTATTCTTATTGCTGACAAATATAAACAATGTAAATAAACCAACAAACAATTCTATCAGTCAAAGGACCAGCTTAGTGGAAGACAGACTCCCATTTCTTTTGGGATATGCTAACTAGCACAGAGCAGCATTATGGTGAACAGTCTCAATGTAGATTTTGGAATTGTAAAACTCCCCAGACTGCTTTACAACTATGAGCCAAAAGGCAGGTGTACCTAATCTAGTAATCAATCTAAGTTACTTTATTCTTACAAAAACTAAACTAATTACCTTAACAGACAGAACAAACATTGATCAGGACATTAGCAATATTGAGTCTTATCAGCACTTTCATGTTCTCAAGATCAAGACTGAAAACTAAATTTGCTGTTACAGACAAGTGGGTTACAGCCTCTCACAGACAGATTAAGCAGAAGAAGACATTAATATCCCACGATATAGATGTCTATCAAGATAGAATATAAAAGATTCAAAACACAACAAAAATACATAAAACCAGATCTAAGTCTAAATAGAATATGGTACAAGTTTTCCATTAAGTACCTGCAACTTTTTCTGTAAACAATCAGTAAGCATGAACATAGATTGCTATTTACAGGCAGAACAAAGAATGCAAGTGCAGGAAGCACCTGGAGTCTCTCACACCTTTATTCTGCTTAGTCCTCTTCTACATGACAGCTACTATTTTCCCCAAGTTTTATCTCAATCGGCAAATATTTTATCTTCAAAGACTGCAAAAGTATTTGACTTAATGCATAATTTTTTTCAAAGCTATCAAAAAACTACAAGTATCTTACTAATAATGAAAATTTAAATAAACAAATTACAGTATGTGTCCCAGAGTAAGGTAGGGAACTAGTCATTAAACAGATAATGCTAGGTTTATAATTGAAAAAGCTTTTATTTAACGCTGTAACCCCATTAAATCTCTCTGTACACTGTTGGCCTTAAGAACCAATGCAGTGTGACAGTGGCTCAATCAGCAGTTAACAACACTAAAGTTCACAGACAGCTATTTTTAGATCAGCCACATTTTGTGTTATAGAAAAAAGGACAAAATTAGAGAAGTTCATCCTGAAGACAGATTTAAAATTATCTCTACAGTTCTCCTGCAGCTATATTTGCTGTTTCAAAGCAAGAAATAGAAAAATGACCTAAAAGTTCTGCCCAATCTGAGAAGCAGGGGCAGTTATGTATAAAAAAAGAGAAATCTGAGTGATAGGAAAATTAAAAAAAAAATAAGAAAAAAGTGTGTGGAAGGTAAGGTTCCAGGTTTAAAACTCCAAGGATCTACCAGATCTATTGCAATTCTTAATTACCTTATGGCACTTCATGTATTTTACTATTTGAAGCGCTCATTACAAATCAAAGTGATGGGCAGAAAGAGAAGAAAGGGCACACTACATATTTAGTACTCCTGATTTCAGCCTCAAAGACAACTTGAACCCAGAAGAGGGCAAATGGTGTTTCCACCTTTCTTCTAATAACATGCGCAAAAATTGCTGGTTCATGATGTCCAGCAGACATGTCAACTCAGTATATTTCTCAGCTGACCTAATGGCTATCCCTTCCTCCATGAAGCACACTTTAGGTTGAGCTACAAAGAGGAAAAAACAACCTATTATGATACATGAATTAAAACTTTGGTTTATAAGAAAATGGAATGCAATCTGATAGCACTGATCCTTCCAAATTCTCAGGCCCATCATATAATTAATCTAAACATATTTTAGATTGTAACTACATTCATGAGAAAATATTACTCTTTGTAGGGAAAATAAGCCAATCATAATTTAAAGTGAAAAAGGCACATTATCAAAGTATTATATTTTCTGACTATTTATTAAACTAAGCTTTTTTACTTCTAAGCATAGAATTTCTTGTAATTCTTCCTGATCTACCCTCTCTTGCTTTTATGTCCTTTAACATATAAACCCAAAATGCTAATATATAGAATACTAAGTTAAAAGAAGTATTTGTCATTCCATTTGCAAATCACATAACTGCCTATCATTCTTAGTCATCCTAGATATGTCACATATTGCAGCTTCATAGAAGAAATAGACATAATGCATAAAACTTCAAATAAAATAGCTTTTGTTTTGAATTATTTTTCCTGGTGCACCATTCCAAGAAAGCAATACAACACACTAAAAAGGGCAATACATTAAATTTGCAGAGGGGTCTTTTATTTGTCTTTGAAATTATTCATTATGAACAAATGCTCCAAGAGCACACTTCATCAATAATTCACAGAATGATGGGAGAAACCTTGCAAGAGAGAAATAAGCAGTACTGGGAAACCTCTGAACAAAAATAAGGAAGAAAAATAAGGAAGAAAACATTCAGAGACTACACTAGTATGGGTTAAGGTTAACATTCCCACTCATCACTGACACTGTGATGATCACGGGATGAAGCAGTAAACCAGGTATGGTGTTTAGAGTTGGAAGAAGTCTCAGTCTCGAGGAAGTAATACAAAACTGATAACTGACACAAAAACATTACATTCAAAGTACACTGAACACACAAATACAGACTGCAGTGCATTATTCTTACTGCAGGTGCAAAGTAAATGCATCTTTCAAAGGTACTTTTCACACTTATTTCCTAGTGGATTACTAAGAAACACATCAATGATGTTGCAGAGTTTTTTTAGGAAGACAAGCATGTATTTCTGGATGTCTGGGAGGAAAAAAAAAAACACAAAACAAACCAAACCAAAAAACAAAACACCAAACCCTGAAGTATTTATCTGTTAATTTGTAGGCCAATAATTCTTCATGCTTTGTTAGGCTTACGGTTTATTTTACAGCTGGTTCTGTAAAAGGGACAGGAGACAATCTCTTGCTAATGAACAGGCAACAATTATAGCTTGAGCACTGTGAACACATGAGATAGGCAAAGCAGTCACCACCCATCTCTTCAAAGAGAAAGGGAGAAAGCCAAGTAAGGGACTTATTCCAGCTAGCCAAAGTAAAATGGAACTAACAGCATTCTTTGAATTCAGGAATTGTCTAAAACTCACATTTTAAGTCTGTAACATTAGAGAGAGCACCAAGGGATGACTGAAGTCACTAAAGAAATTGCCTGTGTTCTGCTGTTACTTTTTGTCAGCAAAACTGCTAAAATCTTTCAAGACCTCAAAGGGTAAGCCTGTAACATGAATGATGAAAAGTAATCTTTTCCTTTACAACAGTATTAATTGCCATTATGGAAAATTGTGCATCTCCAACGTGCATGGCCACTCACAAAAACTAGGGTAAATAACTTGCAGAGGTGTGTTTTAAACTTCAGAACTAATTTTGTGAGGGCAAGCAATGACATTTTAGCCTTAAAAAGAAATTATAATCCTATTTGAAACTAAGGGGATCAAACATATTGAGCATCACTTCAAGTCAAAAGGCAAGTTAACCTCTACCTCA
Organism: Psittacula echo; assembly: GCF_963264785.1. Classification (NCBI taxonomy): domain Eukaryota; kingdom Metazoa; phylum Chordata; class Aves; order Psittaciformes; family Psittacidae; genus Psittacula; species Psittacula echo. Next base: position 24,265,766 of record NC_137740.1, read on the forward strand.
ATCAGCCATCTATTTCTAAAGCATTGTATCACAGCATTTTAGCACATTGTAATCGCTGTATGTGGCATAAGGCTGCCACAGCCTTACGCTGCTCCTCCTTTTGGCTATGCATCTACATCACTCCCTTAAGCCAGCACCACCACTTACCTGATCATATGCTGAACTAATCTAGGCCACAGCTACCCCAGAGGAAAATATATCATTCATTTCCATCCAGGTCAGCTCCCTGATGTCTCTTCCTGGCTGCTCACATGAGCTCCAGTGGCAATGGAAAAGCAGAGGAGGTAAGAACAGTCAGCCGGGGCAGGCGAGAGGTCAGGACTGCAGCCACCTCAATTTAGATCAGCTTAAGCTATCAAGGAACTCTCTATCTATCAGCTTTGCAAAAAGGAGCAGTTCTGTGTCACATAATATTTCATGTAGGACAAAGTTTAAGGATCTTTGCAACTGAAAGTACTGGCAGAAACACTCAGCACAGAAACTGCTTCCCAAAATGAGAGCTCAGGAAGGACCTGGCATGATTCATTAGTAGGTTTGGCACAAAATCTCCCAGAATGTATCTGTCACAGTCAGTTTTATCAATTAATTAATTAAATAAATTAAAAAAAAAATAATCCAAGGAATTTAATCTTATGAAGCACTGTAGGAATGGTCACCTGTAAACAATAAAGAGATGGGGTTTGCTTGACTCTTGGTAGCTGATTACATCTGTTATAAGTTGGTAATGAGTTCTAAGTGCCTTCTACCTTCACCCAATGCTCCCTGTAACAACTCTTCTTTCACTAGTTAGCTCAAGAACTCTATCTGCATTTCTACAATCAATGCTGGTTTATTTTCTTCCTTTAAATAGTTTTCAACGTATTTCATGTATTTCTGAACATAGTGATAACATACTGCGGGCTTTTTTTTTTTTTTGAAAAGGCACTGAAAGCAACATACTTGAAGCTTTAAAAAAAAAAAAAATTACACGGTAACCAGTCAGGCACATAAGATTAAAACTTGGCCCAAATACTTCACTGCCAGGTAACTGAAGCCAAAAATAAAAGGCTCAGCTACAAAGAAATGGAATCCAGCCAAGTTAATTTTGTACAAAACCACAAAAAATAAGAGGGCAATACACCATGAGAGAATTGGATTTCAAATCTCTCATCTTTTCTGTGAAAGATGTACAATACTGACAGCACAGATGGCACCGACTCAGTCCTAATCAAAACTAATGAAGTTGAACTTGGTACACAACCCTTTAATGAGCAGAATGTATTTTTGTTTTCCCATCCATTTGAAAGCTATCACACAGCAATGAAATCATTAAGCCAGCACATTGAAAGTACAATGTATCATAATAGAGGTAGTATTTCGTGAACACCTGAGAAAGCTGGTAGCAAATGATAAAAAATACAGATACAATTGAATTGTAGGTAGATGTCCTGTCCAATATGAAGTTTAATTGGTATCACATACTATTAATCTTTAAAGGAAGAAGGCTTGTTCAGTTTTTTTATTTTTAAAGAAATTTTGCAAGGCACGCTTTAAATAAAATCGACTTATTAGCATTTAAATTCATATATTGCACATACCCAGCAAAAATCATGGTAATGACTTAGATGACATTTCACTTTACTAGCAGCTACAGCATTAAAATCTTCATGCTTGAGGGTCAGAGAGAAACAAGGAAAACGTGGAATAACTAAGCAGACTTACCATGTCTAGATCACTACGTCAGTGCTGCACCCAATTCAAAACTTAATGCCTGTATTTTTATTGGGTTGCCTTTCATTCTTTTGAAAATAAAAATATAAAATAGTTCATAACAAACTACATTAACTACTCACTAGAAGACAGAAATAGTACATAGCTTAGAGTAAAAAAACAAAATAACAAAACCATACAACAGATGAATATTGCCAATAAGATAAAGTACGGAAATTCACCTCCAGCACAGATTACACACAGTGCATTATGCCTCCATTTCAAGTTATCAACAGCACCATGTCTCCAGTTCTACGTTATTCTCTGAAAACATGGCTGTCCTGCACAATGCACAGAGGGGAGAAGGAGGCTGTGTCACACGCTGCACTGGCACCGCAGCACAGGTGACAGACTGAGCACCTGGCAAATACTTGCACAACACAGAAAAGGTAACTTTTCCTGCATAATACAAAACTTAAAATAACCGCTCCTTATTTTTTCTTTTCACAGACTCCCATCAGCTTGAAGCCTGGATTTTCAGGACTGCATGCATCTGATTGCACAAGTTACACTGCTTTGGTATGAAATACTGTTTTACAGCTTCTGATACAAATGCCATCAAACCCCAAATCAACAATGCATTGCTAGATTACACACTGAGAAAGCAACGTTTCATCTGATCTGATTTAAAAAACAAACAGACCCCCAAACTTCATGGTGAAAACAGCAAGATTAGTAATTTCTAAAAACCCTGCCCCACCGAACTCCTTTTGTGCAAAAAAGTAAGAATGAGAATCACAGCATAAAAGATACTGCTAATATAATAAAAACATCCCTGATAGCATTTTTATTAATTATTTTCATAAACATATATTGCGCCTTGCAATTAAAATTCTGTGTGCCCAAGTTGCCATGGCAGCACAAGTTCCACAGAGCAATAAATTCTTCCAGCTCAGCATCGACCAGTGCCACAAAGCCGTGAGGAAGACTGTATTTGGAAGGCTTGCAGGGTGTCCAGTGAAGACAGGGCAGAAATCAAGAGGGAAAAAGTAGCTTCCACTGCTTAGAAAATCCAGAAATCGACGCCAAGTGAGACTTCAGCATTTCCAGGGTGGCTTCTGAGGAATGCGAATTCCTCTCTCTCTTCCCTGCCTCCCGCCCCCAATTGTCTTCTCAGACCCCTAATAGCTGAAAACAATCCTGATTGACTATTTCAGCAGCGTTCACCTTGGCCAAAGCTATAAATAGTGCCCGCTGCCATCTGCCATTCTATTCCTGTGCCGACGGCACTGCTGGCGCTGGGCTCGCACCGTGCTGCCAGGCCTGCGGCTGGGGAGCCAAGAGCCGCACAAAATCAGAGTACAAGACAGAGATAATGAGGTGAGGAACAAAAATGGTACCGCTGTAATTAACCGCTGGTTTGATATTCATTACCATAAAGAAATCGGATGAATGCTAAGAGAACCTTAAAAAGTATAATTAATAACACTGCATACAGTCTGCAGGTTCTTTTCTTAACTGTAACATTCAGGCACAGTTCCTCACAATGACACCATTCTTGCTCTCAGTTTCATAGAAATTAGTAATATGTAAAAATAAACCTCAGATATGAACTGCAGTAGCCAAAAATAATCCAGTTGGGGAGCCAAATCTAACTTTCTGAATGAATCAGCACCAAGAATGTGGAGTGAGTTCAGAGACCAGGGTTTGCTCTCTCCTCCCCACACCTTCCGTGCTGTCCACCACCACCACCACACCAGTGCCCAAACACTGGGGACAGACCCTGTTATTGCTGTTTCAAGAGACAAGAATGAGAAGAAAGCATCTTTTCTCTTCCAGAGTAATCCAGACAGTTCAGATTTTCAGAAGCAAACCATCATACTATCAGTATCCCTGTAGTTTAACATCTTTCATGCAATGCCCCACCCATGGAATGATGTGACCCCTGTGAGTACACATGACCACCATGGTTGACACACCTGATTTCACTACAAAATAGATTGCACTTACGTTGACTACAAACCCACTGGCTGACACTCCCAAGTGATGCTGCTGATTTGGGAAAAAGACATGACTTTTTTTTTTTTTTTTTTTGTCTCCTCCTGATTAAATACTTTGGTGCTTGATTCTGCTTTCATCCTGGCCAGAAGCAGAACTGCTACTGTTTAGCAGCGCTAGGGCTTCACTGTTCTAAAATAAAAGCTATCTCTACATAAAGATTTTGACATTGTTATTCAGAAGCTATATAAAATTCAGTAATGTGTTTCTTGTATTTACAAATCTATGCTTGTCGAGTTGTTTTCAACAGCACAATTTGCTTATTTTTTTAAACAGAGTAGTTCTGAGTGTATTTAGTTCCCCAATACTCTTGATGCCTTCAAAACAGATCTCTTATTTCCCTGCTTGTTCATGTATACATCCTATACAGCAGATCAAGGAAAGTGGTAATTCTTCTGGACTCTGCACTTGTGATACTGCATCTTGAACACTGCGTGTTCTGTGTCAAGCCTGTCAGTACAGCGATGTATTAACAAAGTGGAGAGAGTGCAGCAGAGGTCCAACAGGCCAGCTTGAGGGCAGAAACACATGACATGAGGAAAGGTCAGAGCTGCCTAGTTTAACCTGAGAAAGGGAAGGCTAAAGTGGAAGCTAATTGCAGTCTCTATCAGGAGGGAGGTTACAGAGAAGATGCAGACAGATGCCTATGTTTTTCTGTAATTCTCTATGTTCTATACTTACACAATCTCAAAGTAATTTAAATCAAGAACTTTTCTCTGCAATTAGTCCATAGATTGTACTGGTATACTGGTATTTCCTTTATAACAGCATTTTTATACAAAAAATGGTTTGACATAAACCATAACTGCCTAGAGCCTTTTTGTTCAGAAAAAAGTAACATAATGTGATAACCTTGTTTTGTTTACTGTATCAAGATCTTTCAAAAGCTGAGTAATTTTATAGCCTGTACATAAGTATTTCCAGCATCGCTTAAACCTGCTTATGTGTCCCACCATCAAATTAAGCAAAATTGTTCCAAATATTTTTCTAAAAAATCGTGCTAATTTCATCATTCTGTGACAATGCACAATAAGCTCTATTTAGCTTGCAGTCTTCCAGCTTTTTGGAATCTAATTCTAAAGAAAATACATACTTCCACTATCTATAAAATTTAGCAGGTACAGAATGATCTTGGGAATTGGAATTTCAGACCTGTCTACGTGGGGACTTAAGTGCCAGATTAAGTTACAGTGAATTGCCAAAACACAAGCTATTCACACTAAAAACTGCTTGGTTTGGTTACACTAACAGTACTGCCACTCATCTTCATGAAAGAGATGTAAGAATAATGAAAGCTTACTTACCCCTAGCTATTTTTCTTTGAGATGTGTTCTATAAATGTACACTCACGCTGTGCATTGATGGGACACTAGGAAGGCAATGCACCAGCACAACTGGTTATCCAGAGTGGATTCAGAACCGCCCCCCTTGGGGGTCTGTAACACTTTGCTGGACCAAGTTGCAGCTGTCTTGATTTAGTGACAGCAACAGTCCTACTCTGAGAAAAAGGCTTGACTGTATGACCTCTATACATCCCTTCCCCATCTCTGGCTGTGCCTCCTGCATGTCCCCTTCAGACATACAATGTAGCTTGTCCTGCCTCTGCTGTCTCTGTTTCTACTTAGGATCTCTGCTACAAGGATAAGAGTTTTCCAAGAAGACTTAGAGAAGGGTAGAAGAAATTGGTAAATGAAGATCACACTCAGGAACTGGGCTCATAACTCTGGCTGAAGGCCACCCGCTGTGGTGAGAATCTGTCCCAGTTCAGCTGTCTGGTTCAGAAGGATGGCATCTAGTGATCACTGTGGTTTTTATCCTGACATGATCTTCCAAAGCTTTTATATTTCCATTGCATGAGCGTACACAAAGCCTGCCTCCACACAAAGGAGCTTTGTTTGCGAGTGGAGTGAGGTACCTAGCAAGCAGTAGTCACTTTAGTATGTACAGAACAAGTCAGAAGGAGGAGATAGCAAATATTCACATTTACCTTTTACAAGGTTATCTTTCTGACAAGGTAATCTCTACTGTACTTTAACCCACGTACTGTTAACTTGCACACTCTTGACACTTCAAATATCCACTTTTGCTTCACATGGGAATTCGCCTCAGCAGCAGAGCCAGTTAAACAGGAACATTCATTCCCTCTCTCTAGGTAGCTAACAGAATTTCAGTTTCTCATAAGTGACTCTACCAATGATGTTGTCTCAATTATATGTTCAGACTGCCAAATTGGATAAAAGCATCCTTTGTAAAACTTTCATCCCTGAAAAGATAAATCCACCTGCCTGAAAAAGAAAAAAAAAAAAAAAAAAAAAAAACAACAGAACACCAAAACAAAACAGAAGAGGTTTCTTCTCCGCACAGAGAAATCCTCCCAGTCCATGGAAAACTTGAGGTACAATCAACATCGCTTAAAAAGAAAAAATAAATTATCTGTACAGAAAATACAGCCAAATTCTCCTGCAATTCTGGAGTTCTCTGACTAAAACAGTATCACAGAGACGTTGAGGCTGGAGGGACCTCTGGAGATTGTCTAGTCCAATCCCCTGCTCAGAGCAGGGGCAGCTACAGCAGGTTGCTCAGACCCACATTCACTCTGAGTATCTCCAGGGATGGGGATTCAGCAGCCTCTGTGGGCAGCCTGTTCCAGTGTTTCACAATACACACGGTAAAAAGTCCTTTCTTATTATTATACAGAAGATCCTGTATTTTGGTTTGCGTCCATTGCCTTTGTTCAAGTCACTGGTTAACATTGCATTTGTCTCCATCTCCTTCACTGCCCTGTCAACAGGTATTCATACACGTTCAAGATCTCCCTGAGCCTTCTCTTCTCCAGACTAAATAGTCCCAGCTCTAAACCTCTCCTTGGATGATGGATGCTCCAAGACGTTATTCATCTTCGTGGCCCTGTGCTGGACTCCCTTCTACATGTCCATGCCTCTCTTGTCCTGGGAGCCCAGCACTGGGCACCATGCCTCACCAGGGCTGAGCAGGGAAGGATCATCCTCCCATCATGTGCTGGCGACACTCTGCCTAATACATCAAGCAGGATGTATCTGCTTATGCACTTGCAGATCTTCATGGCAACAGCTGGTTACCAATACTTTCACACAAGAACATCCATGTCGTGAGATATACAAACCAGCATAACATTCCCTTCGTACTTATTTGCTGCTAATGTTAAAACTATATACATAAGCAGCTATTAAAAGCTCACTTTTTATTAACACACTCACTTTGAACACAGTATGTGTTCCAAAAATGCAACCTTGCTATGAATGGTTAAGCATATCAGGCTCACAAACCAGTAGCTTTAGAAATAGTGTATATATTTATTAATGTATATATTTAGAGGAGACTAAGAAAATTTTTTCCATTTCTGTAGCAGACAAGTAGTTTCCATCACAGTGAGGTTTCCAGGCCTGAAACTAGTGTTTTGATTGTAAAACATTCAGCCTGAAGCATTACAGGAGAGCAGCAGAACAAAAGGTTTTTATCATTACTCTTCATGCTTTAATTACCTTTGTCAAATACCATCTGAGACTACCTATTTTTAAACCCCTCCACTGATTCTGTAATTATGCTAACTTAACACAGATTTCATTCTTCCCTACTTATACAGCTCTATCCTAAATAAAACTTCACACATTTGTGTAGAAAGTATCATAGGATATTTACACATCAATCAATCTGAGAACAGCAACTTTCAAACACATCTCTAGGTTAGAGCTGCCAGTTAAACACAAACTCCATAAAATGGAAACAGAAGCAATATACTGAAATGATTCAGCACTACAAAACACTTCAATAGCAGAAGCAAGTGGTCACTAAAATGCTTGGGTTTATGAAATGGAAACACAATTAGTGATAATTTAAATATAAATTGACATAGTATCATTTATTATTATGCAGTATCCATTGGGAATATAAAAACCAAAACACCCTTTTATTTTTTTTGTCATCACTTTCAGTCTCTTGCATTGCAGAGTTAGTATCGGTCATGAAAACTTGTAATATTTGCCAAAAAGAAATGAGAGATTATTAATCTAATAATTATTTTACTAGATCATAATTATTACTATTAAAAACTTTCACTTTTACTTATAATAAATTTCACAAGCAGGCTTCTTTCCCTTAGCTAAACCTAAATTCTGAGTTAAACACTGAATTTGTCTCCATCTCCTTCACAGCCCCATCAACAGGTATTCATACACGTTTAAGATCTCCCTGAGCCTTCTCTTCTGAGCCTTAGATAAAAAGTGGCCAGCACCGAAACCATCCTCATCACTGAACTGTTCAAAGAGAGTTACATGAAAAAAGCCACACACGCTCTCAACGTCCCCCCCTCCCTGAGCAGTATAGATAGGCCAACTGTATACATCGAAAGTGAGAAAAGGCAGGAGAACAGCCCACTGGAAAGAAGAGAAAAAAAGTTGCCCACTGTCAACTGTAAGGAGACGCAGCCAAGCAGGAACTGACACATGGATTGTATCAAACACTTCAAAAATTAAAGCAGAGTTAACTAGTCATACAGGGGGAAGAAGAGAGTAAACCGTCAGGGACTAACACACAAAAGCAGCCTCTCAATTGGAGCTAGAGGTAAAAACATCTGCTGCAAATTTCCTTTTCCAGGAAAGGCCCAAACTGATGAGATTTCAAGAGTCACATTCAGGCTGCCTTTCTCTGGCCAAAACAAACCTTATATTTTTTTTCACGCACAATGGCAGGCCATACCAAGAGTGGCAGAGCACACACATCTCATATCTGTTGTTTACCTCAAAGCTTGGACCTTGAGCCATGAGAAACATCTATTCAAATCCCTTTTAAACCAAGGACAAACTTAATCCAATTCTCCCACATCCTCCCCAGCAAGCATTCAAAGGGAGTTCTCTATGAGCTCTTCCTCAAACATTCAAAGGCGGCAGACTATCATCACAAGAGGTCAAATGATTGACAAAGTACGGAGTGCTCCTCTAATGGAGGGAAAAAGAAAAAATCAATATATTACCATGAAAAACTATTCATAATCATAGAATCATAGAATAGTTAGGGTTGGAAAGGACCTTTAAGATCATCTAGTTCCAACCCCCCTGCCATGGGCACCTCACACTAGACCATGTCATGCAAGGCTTTGTCCAACTGGCCTTGAACACCGCCAGGGATGGAGCATTCACAATTTCCTTGGGCAACCCATTCCAGTGCCTCACCACCCTTACAGTAGCGAACTTCCTCCTTATATCCAACCTAAACTTCTGTTTAAGTTTGAACCCGTTACCCCTTGTCCTGTCACCACAGTCCCTAATGGAGAGTCCCTCCCTAGCATCCTTATGGGCTCACTTCAGATAAAATCTTCATAAAGAGTCTATTAACACAAGTTTAAAAGGCGAAGAATAGAAAGAAGGAGCAAAGATCCCAAACCATAAAAAATTAATGTGGTTTGACATAAAAGGCTTCTCTCTTTTACACATTTTGAACAGGATCAAGAAATGCCTTTTAGGAATATTGTTAGCATTGTGTAATTTGCACACTGTTGAGTCAAGACATAATGCGACCTTCCATTGTTCTGGAAAGCTAAAGGAGTCCTAAGTATAGCTCAAATCTTGACGATATTTTTTAAAATACCTAATTTGTTCATTCTGTGTTCTTCTGCTTTGGTAATTATTTCTTTTAATCTCTCCCTGACTCACACACACTGAGGCAACAAAAGAGAATGAACAAATAGAGGTGGGAGGAGAGCTGAGAAGTGGCATGGACTTGAAAAGCTTCAAATGCCTTCAATCATCTGGAAAATCACAAGTACCAACCTTTGAACTTCCGTTATTAAAGACTGATGACACGTAGTATCAAGCATCTTTTAGTAGCTCACTACAATGCACAATTACATTTGAAAGGGGTTTTTATGCTACTTTTAGTTTCTAACACAATATTTAAATGATGATACTTTGAATTTCACACTGGAAAACAAAACGTGATTTGCAGTCGTGAAGGCCAAGAAAAAAAGAAGGGAAGGCACTAGAGAGAAGCCAGAGCTCTGCCATTCTTCAGCCATCCTGGTTTGAGGCATTACTACTTGGCTCCTGATGCAAAATTGTCTTGATTTTATTGGAGAAAAAATAACACAAAAAGCAATGCTGAAAATTTTAACCAAAACAGTAGAAGCTGCATTTTACCCACAGTGAAGCGTGATGCATCAGCAGCACTGCATCCTTCTACACTTTCTCTAGGGCTACCAACAGCTGTATTCTCCTTCCACAACAGTATTTTCAAAGTACTGCAGCATTCTCATGGAAATTATTCACTTTGAATACACCTTTGAAGGTAGCATCAGAAAACATGGAGTTTCTGTTTTAGAAATTAAATCTTAACTTAAAAAAAAAATAAAAAAAATCTCTGAGAGCATTTAGCCTTCTGAATATTGTTAGAATGCCCTCATGATATAAATAAAGATATATAGGATCAGGGATATAAATCAAGAGCAGACAGAATCTTAAAAATGGGGGGAAAGATGCATGCCTGTCTCCACCATATTAAGATTTTAATTGACCCTCTTTTACTAATCTGTGGCAAGTAAGATTTTAAATTCTTGCTTCGAGTATCTTCGTACTCTCAATTTTTACTAATTTTGGCAGCCATTGTCAGCGGGTATTTTAGAAGTACAATACATATTCCTCAAAAGGGAGATTACACATCACCACTTGCTGTGCCATATTCCATTCAAACCCACACCCACAAAGAACTGTATTACATAACTGGTCACATTAAAAGAATAAGAACCTGATTTTTTTAAGAACTAAAAATTTTTCAGCACTCCCTACAATTAAAAGACAATGGCATGTACAGTATGCTGTATTTCAACCCTACATTTAGATAAATATAAATCAGTATCTCCAAATCCAACACAGAAAGTCTTAAAGAAATTATATGTATCAAACATACAAATAACATTTTATTTTTAAGAGAAAGAAATGATATACAAATTACAAAAAAGGCATTTTAAATCAAGTTGAAATGCATGAAAATAACATCATGCAGACAGAAAGCTAGACTGTAAAATAAGCAGCTTGAAGGCTTCTTTTCTTCAAGGTTCTTTTTCTTCAAGGAGAAAGAGCAGCAATTATATCACTGCTGAGGCCCAGGAGATGGGAATCAGAACAAAGAGAATGCATTTGTAAGTAATCCATGTCAGACTTGTTAATACCACAACATACATCTCTTCGACATTAACAGAGACCAACAGACACAAAGTGCAGACAGTAAATAATCTGTTTATATTTCTACTCTGATTTTTAGTTAAGAATGGATTTTGTGAAATTAAAGGGTTTATTAATAGCTATATGCAAAGTTCTTCTGCTCTTTTTCAGTAATTATTTAGGAATTGTTGCAACTAAAGAGACAAAAATAGTGACTGATGATTTCTCCTGAACGAAACAGCATCCCTGTTACTATCAGCAAGGTCCTCCATCACTGTTATGTTTGATCTTACGCAGAAATGTTTACAAAAATCAAGTAACTATTCATTTTAAACTCAAAAAATACAGAATTTATTGAGGTCTTAGAAGTGAAAGTGTTCTATAAATGCTGAGACCTTATGAATTCCAATTCCTCCGTTTTTAATAGTATAATCATATCCAGAATGAATTTGGCACGCAGATGTACCAAGTAACATGTGCACAGTCAGCTCCTACTGAAATGGGTATGTAAATAAATTTATCTTTCTTTTCTCCCCAATATTTTTCAGCAGTGAGAATGCTTCTAAGTCCTGCAAATCAAAAACATTTTTTTCTAAATAGCCAATAGCAGAAACAGCAAATAGCTCTGTTCAAAGGATTGTGGGCAGCATTAGTAAATCCTATCAAGACAGACTTCCCACTCCCACCCCAGAGATGGCGCAGGCAAGTGGGCTGAATTAATTCTTCACAATGAAGAAAGGAGAAAGGTATTTTTGGAAGAGCAAAGAAACAAAACCAAGGGTAGCTTTTTATCTTAACTCTCACCTGAAACCTTCCCCTATTCCACACACACACACGTACCCCGCCCCCCCCCCCAGCCTTTTTTAACTGACATGGCTGCTTGGAGGTTTACAAACTTTAAGTTTCAAGAATGTCTACCAGTATCTTCTCTCAGCAAATATACGTCTCAGAAAAATCTAAACCTCAAATTAAGGAACAGAGTAAGGAAAGTGCCTGGGCTGGTAAGGAAGTTGTACAAAGTAAGTTAATTACATTTATCAGTGCCTGTACATCCTGGGAACCATGACATATATACCCAACCAGCAGAGTCTAAATATGCAATGACTCGGACAGATGTAACACAATTTATCTTTCACAGAAAACAGAACAAATGGTTGTGACTGAACATATATATCAAAGTTTGAACAGCAAAGCTACGGCCCATGTTGAGCACTGTCACTGAGCAGATTAATGACCAATAAAATATGGGCCTATGCTTAGAAAACTGAAAAAGTTATCCGAAATTTTTCAAAATAGAAAATACTACTCGACTCAGTACATTCGTTATTATTTAAACATCTTTTTAATATATATATATATATACTTCTGTAAAGGTTCAAGATAACCCTTACCCTTACCTTAGACAGTAACCAAAGGACACCTTTTTGTAATTTGCTATATAATCTCATAACATAATTTGCCTGTTTCTATGGCACTATTGAAAATCGTTCAATTTTAGGGAGTATGTTACTCAAAACCCATTTGCTTGCTATATGAAGTCTATTTCTTGTCTATCAAGCAGGCTTACTGAAATATCCTCCTTATCAGTAATAAAATGAGTAAATGGCATTAAGATTACTAATGATATTAGTAAATACTATCTAAATCCCATCTTACTCACATTACTACATCAAGTATACAAAACTTAGAAAAAAAACAAAAAAACACCAGAATTTGTTGTATAAGCAGTCCCTCATTCCTGCCTACGTCACACCATTCCTAGCTCAGTACAAAGAACTAATTCCCACTTTTGAAGCAATTAATTCAAAAGTTTCTGTTCCTTGTTGATCCATGTGAAAATTACATTGCAAAACACCAACTCCCTCTGAGTAACATAAACTCACCTAAAACTGAGCCATGGCCTTTGGCAGGGCAGCCAGGATAATGAAGAGGGTGACAGCAGGGCAAGATGGAGGGTAGGAGGTAGGCAGGGACAACAAAGGGAGTACTGCTCTTCCCAGAGCTGTCTGAAACAGCCTGGCAATGGGTCTTCTGCCCCATTTTAATTGGCTCCATACCAGTAGTACAATCCTAGCTGAAGCTCTGACTCATATGTCCTTGTTTTAGCGTCAGCATTCTTAGCAAAATCTAGATTGAGTACTGAGTTCTAAATCATCATTACTCTTGGATTTTACTTTTTTTTTTTTTATTGTAACACAAAATACAACTTAGTTAGGAAAATAGTTTTTAACATAAATGGGAAATATGATGTTAATAACTATTAAGATACCTGCAACAGTTGTAACATTTAATTTAAATTGTATATGTGTATATATATAACGTGTTAGACACTAAAGGACTCTGTACAGCATAAAAACTAAAAAGCAAACTATATTAGTATGTCACTTGTAAGAAGAAAATGACTGACTATAATTAAGACAAATGACTACACTAAATACCAATTTAGCATACAGAACATTATACATTGTCACTGGATATGGAACGTTTTATGCTAAAACCTTTCTTAAAGCAGACAGGTGTCATTTGCACTTAACTTGTTAAATCTCTTTGCAATAGGCACATGCATTGAATATGACCAATGTTAACTAGAATGAATGTTATCTTTTTTTTAGACAGTGGCATTCAGAAGAACTTTCTCTAATTTGCTTCTGCCTACTAGCACCTACACTGATGAAAATTACAGAGGCAAAGAGAATTCACTGCTACATGGTACACTAGCAATGTAGAATATAACAAGAAATTCAGACAGCAGACATTTCAGAGTCTACTGACACTCTCATGGTGTAAACTGTACGCCAATTTCTGTGAAAAACTCAAGTTTAAACAATTATTAATGTAAAGTCATAATATTAAGATACATTGGAATTGATAAATTTTATTTTCCTGCTCCTCCTTAAAAATATTACCCTTCTTCAATTTCACCAAGTGCACAGCCTCTATGTCCCTTTGGCTTCTCAGCAGTAGCCTGCTATCATCCCAACTGATGCCTACTCTGCAAGCTTTTTCTTATATTTTCTTGGCCAAACTAAACAATTATCTCAGACAAAGGACAGCTCTCTATAGCCATCATCATCCTCATCATACTCACCCTCCACACAAACAAGAGCAGAGTGCCTAGCACAGCTCAGCAGTTTCTATCATTTGCCAATAGACAAGTACATCACAAGTGCAACACAGGAAACAAGATCAGCCAAACAATCTCTCGGTCTCCTGCAGACCTATGGTCTACCAGGTATTTTCCCTTAGTAGAACAACAAAACCAGGCTTAGATAACACAAGGAATTACCAGACTACTCAGGCTGTGCCTGCGCCCTGTCTTCTGCCTTCAGTAATATCTTTTCTCAGCTCACTAGCATCATGACCTACAGTACAAAGAACAGCACTTCAAAACAGTACCTTTTACACTGTTCAAAATGCATCCCAACCTCATTGTCCATAAACACACTATCAGGACAAGTTATCACTCATATACCTTGCCATAAGCAATGCTACAACAATCCTATTAACAGGTGATTTAGGACTCCACACACACATAGTCACATCCACGTAACTATTAGAATTATCCTGCCATTTTACTCAGGTTTTAGAGAGCCAGAAATGGAGAACCATTATTTCCTGTGCATAGGGTTTTCTGTGCTAACAACCTAGACTCTTACTAGAATTTTAATGCCCTGTCCATATAACTTGAGTGTTATTTATATTGTCTTATCCACCTAGAAATGCAGTAAGCATGAATAACTAGCTGTACTTGGAAGCACAGAAAGTGTGGCAAGGTTGGTATTAAAACATTCATAACTTTTTATGGTACAATATTTCTTAGATAATGATAACAGAATGAAACTCAGTACAGACAGTGTGTACAGTTACCTTTGCAAAAGGATACAGCATCTGCCAGATTTCAGAATACTGGCTGTAACAAAAGCAATTGCTGAATGCTTTTCTGCTTTATGCAAAAATTAGAGGTGCATTCTGAAGCGTGATGACCCTCTAAATAGTAAATAATACTAGTAAATACTATCTAAATCCCATCTTATTCACATTAATACATCAAGTATACAAAACTTAGAAAAAAAACACCAAAAAACCACCAGAATTTGCTGTATGAACAACCCCTCGTTCACATCACACCATTCCTAGTTCAGTGCAAAGAACTAATTCCCACTTTTGAAGCAATTAATCCAAAAGTTTCTGTTCCTCATTGTTCCATGTGAAAATCACATCGCAAAACACCAACTCCCTCTGAGTAACATAAACTCACTTAAAACCGGCATTAGCAAGAAGTTAAAAAAAAAATCCTCTACTGGATGATGAAAAGAGACAAAAAAAAACCCAAACACAGTGGGCTCCAGCAAGCAGAAATCATATTTAGTCTTACTCACCTGCTACCACCTAGCAGTATTATAAACCAACCTCATATATATTAGATGAACAACAGCGTAAGTCACCAATGCTATCACTCATCCTGGACACTGGACAGAAGTGGGACAGCTGAGCTTAAGAGAGCAGCCCAACTGAAAAATAAACTTAACTGAAACACAGGCCAGCAATATCAAGCTCTCCAGTAAGCATGGAATGGATGCTTCCCACTGTGTAAGCAATGGAAAACACAAATTGAAGCAAGTGATTGTTTCATTTGATTTCACTTTTCCACACACTGTCAAACTTTTCCTTTTTTTCAGTCAGTTTCCCAGTTAAAATCTCCCTTCTGGAGTACAACTCCGAATCTGTTTTGATCAACAAAAACTTTGTTTGCAACTGCTCTCTATTAAGTATTAATTGTTCATGCCCTGGACAATTCCAGTTCCAAATTTAAACTAAAAACATGCTATCGTAACTCTAATCCATATTCAGAAAGCTTACTTAAATTTTCTGCTCCTTTCTGATCTCAACCGAATTCTAAACAAGCGCCAGATATAAAATGCAAGGTGATAGCATCCCAACACCTATGTGTGAGGTGCTTCCTTCATTGGTCAGAAGGAAGCACCTAAACATGGCTTTGAAAAGAATTCAAACTGCCCAGTTAGTTTCAATCGCCTCTTAGAACAGTTCTTCCTCTTCTTTATACTGAGGGTGGTAAGGCACTGGCACAGGTTGTCCAGAGAAGCTGTGGATACTCCATCCCTGGCAGTGCTCAAGGCCAGGCTGGAGGGGCTTTGAGCAACATGGTCTAGTGGAAGGTGTCTCTGCCCTTAGCATGGCAGTTGGAACTAGGTATCTTTAAGATCCCTTCCAACCCAAACCATCCTAGGATTGCTCTCCAGTCACGCTGCTCTCATTCATAATGCTTTCAGTACAGCACAGAGCACTGCTTGTTAGAAAAGCCTGAAAGTACTTCACTGAAACTACATGGAAAAACGAGAATCAGAGAAAGAAAAGACTGACAAAATAAACAGAATTAAAACTACATAAATTAATGAAAAATAGAGGGAACAAAAACAATTATGTTGATGGACCCATTAAATTTAACTCATAGAAGCATTTCTGTCAATGGTATAACCATTAATTCCAGGAAGACAACTAAACAATTGGAAAAAAAAAATATCTAGGGTAAATATCTATGATCCCTAACTTGGAAAAAAAAAAAAAAAATCACCATGTAATATGAGTTAGAAGAATATTAACAAATTTCAAATCTCCGTAAGTTCACAGACTAGCTGTGGAGATTATTTACTTTCTTTAGAAACAAATCCACAATTGTTGCATTACTTAACTGGGGGTTTGGGTTGCTCAGAAACCCTGAAAAATCAGGCCAGGTCTACTTAGTACCTCAAATGAATGTTTAGGAACTTAACTTTAAATACGCAGGTTTCCAAGTGCCATTCTATCTATTTCTATTACACTTCAAAAAAGAACACAATAGGCAAAGCTCTAAAGGCCTTGAGACAGAATTTTTGCCTCAGAAAGTCCTAGCTATTCTTGATTATTTACTGCCTCTCTAATAGCCGTTTGAGAATGACTTTTAGATTTAAAGATCTTACCATGGGATATCTACCATATAATATCGAGGTCTGGAAGATAGAGCATATGACAAAGAAACAGTGATTGGTGGCTGGGTGGGAGCCTGAGAGTTGCCACTCAGAATGCCGTGGCTCTCTCTAACAACTCAAAGCTTTAAACTTAAAGAAAGATCTCAAGTAGAGATCTCAATTCGTTTTGGACACAGCATATTAGAAACAGTGAGTTTACTGATCAGCCAGAAAAAAAGGAAGCTCAGAGAGACCAAGATAAACAAGGATGATCAATGAGTGCAAAATTAGTTAGAACTCATCTGATCAGCTCTTGGTCATATCTTAATAAGTCGGGGGTTTGTTTCAAGCAGAATATATTGCAGGAATTTACACCTGGTGTCAGGATTGAAATAATATTACTTGAAGTTTAGGTAATATAAACAGAATATAAATTTAGAGACTGAGAACACAACAAAACAAGGTTGGACAATCGGCTTTTTTTAAAATCAATAAATACTGATGTGTAACCACAAGAAAAGTAGCTGTTAGAACCATTTAAAAAAAAAAAAAAAGGAATAGAAAAATGTTTCTTGCTTTTCTAAGTAATCTTCCTCTTCACAGGTCTAAGAAAATGACTTTTCATAGAATAAAAAATGCAGAAATCAAACCCAGTAAAGGTAAGGATGGCTGTAAGCTTCTTTTCTTTCTTTCACATTCAGTCTTACTGACAGAAATAAATTAACTAATCAATAGTGTAAACCACCATTGCTCCAGAAGCCAATGTTTGATAACAACACAAGAAGGAACATTGTCAAAAATAAGGCATAAGGTTTCAGGCAAAACATTCTTAAAACACTTTAAACTTACACCTTTGCAAAACTTCCCACACTGAAGGAAATTAATATTTTTGTAGTATAATGCACATTAAAAAAAAACCATTATGGCACTGAATGCATCACTTTTGATGAAATGTTTCATCTGACTATATTTTGTTCTGTTTGCTTCAAGGTTTCTATAACATTTACTGGATTAGTTCCAAGTCTGATCTGGAGTTCATTCCATATACCCAGATGGTATCTCTGCATGTGACAGGGTGGGGAGGAAGGACGTCCTCCTTCAGCCTCAGCTGAGGAGCAGCTCAGATTTTATATAAGCTCAACAACAACCCTACACAGAATACTTTGTTCAAACAAAAACATTGCAGCAGCCCTACAGTGCCTTCAGGCAAATGTTCCGATCCAGGGAGAGCATTAAGGCCTATTTACAATTACATATCATGGCACCAAAATATGTTTGAACCATAACGCATGTAGTTTCTGCCTTGCTGGTATGAAATTTAGTGTATGTGCTCAAGCATTCAAGTGTTCTCCAAGGGAATGTAACTCATAAGTATACTCAGTCTAAAAGAGTCATGACTTCAGGCATTAATTATATGAGTTAAGAATGCTTTATATTTGAAATCTTCAAAACCAGCACTGCCGAATGTCAAGTCAAAAAGGCCTTGAATGGATTCACGTCTTTTCCTAAACATAATTTTAGCTCCAAGTTTTATAATCAATGATGATATGAGTATGAAATGAAAGTTGCCCATTTTACAGCCTATAACTATATATTTCCAAGATTCGAGTCTTTAAAAACAAGAGACCAAAATGAAAATAAAAAAAAAAACATCTTCTCTACCACTGTTAAAAATGAGTTTACAGTCAAGCTGGTTATCAAAACTACTGATCTATTATGAGAAGTAAACAACTGGGTCTGAATTTAATGTTAAATTTTTCTAAATGTTAAGACTAAAATTACTATAAATATTATAGATACACATTTCTATTAGGGTTCAGAGCCAGGACTTTGCTACGCATCTTCAACTTGTAAGAGACTGTAGTAGTTACCACATAGTATTGCAATAGTATTCACATAGCATACAAAGCCATTGGCACAAAACACTAAATTCTCAAAATCACCTTGATTCGTTCTTAACCCCCTAATCTAGTCATGGAATATTTTAATGCTCTTTACGTTTATATGGTCATATTTTACTTAATGGAAAAATGGACAATATGCTGTTACATTAAAAAAATAAGAGCAATGCAACTGGGGAGAAGGGTGGGCTTGGCAAAGAAACTATAACAAAATTCAGTCAAACGCTTGAAGCTCAGATACAGAAGTTCTAAAATAAACTTCAGATAAAGAAGTTCCAACAATATCCTAGGGTTACACTTTTTAAAACTGTCATGTGTTCACCACAACCATGTTTTAATGTCTTTTACTAATGTGAAATAATATCACATAATAGTCTTACAAATAGCATTTTTACATGGAAAAATTATACTGTTTTTAAATCCTGCCTGTCAATTTGCTTATTCACAAAATAGACCAAGAACATGAAGTGCAACGAAGCAAACTGGAGCTAAGCATTTTCTTCCTTTTCTCTTTCATGGTCTATACCTTTTCAAGAACATTTCTTAAGAGAGAAGAGAAACATGATTTTTTGAACATATGTTAACATATTGTCTTCTGTTCAGCACATAAACACAGATGCACAGTTGTTTCATGTGAGACTTCTGTCTTCATTAGTAATGCTTCTGCTTCATTCCCTTCTACTGTAACAGAGATTCTCATGAGTCATGTTGTGTATGTGAAGAAAAATCAGAAGTTTAGGGCTTTCCACATTATTGCTAGGCTGAATATAGAAAACTGAGCCAAACTTCTTTAAAATTCCAAGGTTTCCCAGAAGTCCATGGAAATTCTGCTTGCAGCTGGGATGAAGGGTTGGACCAAAATGCACATACTAACAAACTACCACATTTAGAAGCTACAAACGTGCTTTTTGGTTAAAATACTGTAAAGTTTTGATGACTTCTAGACTGCAAACATTGTTCGGAGGAATGTTAGAAATGCCTCCTCAGCCCATGGTAAGGGGGCATGAAGCCTAAATGAAGCCCATGCTTCATTTTTCAGGATTCTGAATTACCAGTAACGAGAATGAGAAAACAAAACAAAACAAAACAAAACCCACAGTATAAACCAATCATCCACCCAAAATGTTCTGTACAAGTGCATTGTTTTTCAAATAATAATTACTCTATAAGGAAGAAAAAATAAAATATCCATGGTCTTGCTGATATCTGCAAATTCACTTAAGTTCTACTGTAAGAAAAAGACATATTCATAACAGTAATTTAAACATGGACCTTCAAAGATACAATTCTGCCTAATGTTTTTCCACCTTTTCCACATCTGGAAGCCTTGAACAAGAGGAAGAGGACTCAAGCTAGCCTGAAGAGGCAGTAGTGCACGGAACTACAACACAGGAAAACAAATCACTAATGATTTAGCCACTTAAAACACAAGGCACAAGCAACTAGCAAAGAAAGGACCAGAATGAATCTTAAAGAGCATATTTTGTTCACAGAACATAAGATGCTGATTTAAAAGAAAATGAGAAAATATTATTAGGGGCAAACTGGTGTTAACCCATCTAACTTGAAAATGAAAGGAGCAAGATGGAAAAGCTTTCCTCTATTAAAAATTAATGAAAATATATAGCTTTAGAGATACAGTGACAGAGCAAAGTACATGTGGTCTCCAGCTCTATAAATGTATTGCATTATAATCATAGTTATAGGGAGATCAAGTTTGAATTCTGATTTTACTTCTTGGTGGATAACACATTATTTCAGAAAACCCTAACATGTTGTTGATTAGGAGTGGAACAGCATGGCCATGCTCAATTCTTATCATGGCTTATTAAGGTACTCAACTTGTTCACTTTGGGACTTGGTAGTTAGCTTCACTGTTAACTTTGTTGATTGCAGAAATACTTTAGAAAATACCAGATAGTTGTTGGGAACTGCTAATTATGTCATTAGCCACAAGAAGGCCATCAGAGAAATTTTCTCAAGGATTTAGTCCCTCCTTGAATACAGCATTGCAGCTTTTACATGGTTAGTGACCTCCGTATCTTTTATCCTATTGGTATGATACCACGTGTTTTCTAATGGCATGATGAATTAGGGGGTTTATTGGACTGTTGATGAATCAGCTGCAGCTTGGGAGGAGTACCTGACTTAGCCATGTGTAGTGCAGGCATCCCTATTTTTCCAGTATCATTTTTTATTTAAAAAAAACCCTTGGTATTTAGATAAGGTTAAGAAGACCTTTTTGCTAAGGACTGCCTATAATAAAATAGTTCACCTCTTAAGTACTAGGATTGCTGAAAAAAAAGTTAAAGTTTATCCCTTAATACTTGGTATCAGAACTAGCAATATAGTCCCCTTCACAACTGCTTCGTTGGTACTGTGCCAGAAGGTATTTTGCTTCAGTAGCAAGGAAAGATGGGGACAGTTGATCATACCGACACTTCTATTCTCACAGCCGTCTTTCACACACACACAAAGATGCACAGCCACAGATGTTCATTTTTCACTCGCAATTTTATTCAAAAAAACCCCAAACAGCTGAAGTATATTGTGCATTCTTTTCCTGACAGTCCAAACATGAAAAGAAATATCCAGAGTTAGTACATGAAAAGTAATAAAGATGTACCAATGCAACAGAGCAGGAAGGTAAGAGCAGATACTTTAGGTCAGCCCCTAGTTCCTCTAGCATCAATACAGTCTGCAACAGCAGCTAGTAACAGATGCCTAAGGACAAGTGTAAGAATAGGACAAACATACTGTGACAATTCTCCCATCAGAGTCTGGCAGCCTCCGGTAATCTGTGGCATATGGACTCCCCAGCCAGAAGCATGATGACAGCATTTAATACACTATTCCTCTTAGGATTTCTCTAGATTTTTAACCCATGGCAGCTTCCGACATCCAGAGAGTCTTCTGTCTATGTATTGCACAATTCACTACATACAGCTTGTTTTCATAGTGCTACCTTAATTTTATATTTATTTTTTTTTACACTGGAGGAGAAACAACGATTAATTATACCCACTCCTCCCCTGTGATGTTCATGACCTTACAGACTTCTCATACACCCCTGCACCTTAATCTTTCCTTTTCCAGGTTGGAAAATCCTAGAAACTTACATTCTCCCTTAGAGAAGGAGTTCCTTTGTCATTCCTCAGAACTCCTTCCAGCTGTGCTACCACGGACCAGTTACCTCTGGTATTCAAGGCCTGGGCATATAATGGTGTCGGCAGCAATGATTTCTAGTAGTTTATTACTTTTATAATTACTAACATCTCACTACTTTTTGGTGAGCCATGGCTCATTAAACTACCATTTCCATAAAGTGACTTAGAGTAACCCAAAATCTTCTTCCTGACAGGAAACAGATACAATTCATCTTGTTACTGTATGAAAACTAAGAGCTGCTTTTCTTCAGAATAGTTATATTTAATCTTTTGAATTTAATCTGTCACTTGAAATCCAAATCTTTTCCAAAATAAATAATCAACAGGTATTCCTCACATATATCACATTTCAAATCTCCTTTTACCAAGGTAAAAAATTTTTGTCTTGCTATAGATTTATTTTTCAACAAAATCAATACCATTATTACAAGAGCACTTTGCTATAATTTTTATTTTTAACATACAGGCATGACTAATGCAGTGAAATTCATAAAATAAGATGATCATCAAAGTACAATTGTATCAATGACCAACCATCACAGACATACTTTTCCCCAGAAAAAGATTCTCAAGCCAGGATAAATCAGGAGGAGCTGAAAATGCACAGGGGTAGGATAACACGGACAAAGCTTTCAGCTGCACATAAGCAAGAATCCTCATATACTGTCATGAGAATCAAAGGAAATACAGTAGACTAAGTATCTCTATAAATCCCATCCAAAATACTGATTCACCACCAAAACAGAGTTTCTTCAGTTAGCAATGTCTACAAATAAAATCATTGGCAAGTAACATTTCAGCCTAACAGAAGAGGTTGGAGAGCTTGTCATTTGTCAGTCAGGCTTGTTGCCAAGACACCTAAAATCTAGTAAACAAGGTACAGCAACAGCTTCTTTTAGACACAATGAAATGTAGCCCAAGTAGACTTGAGACTAGATGTAGTTCTCTTCAAGGACATGATTTTTCTACTATTCTCATAAAGTTTTTTACATGGGTCAAGTGAGGAACACATCTACGTAACAGCAAAACTTAATTAAAAATTCAAATCCAAAATTTAACTTAAAAAAATCCAAAAGTCAGAGATCAAGTAAAGCACAGCCAGCAAAGCTAGTTCCCAAGGTAAGCCATCACAGAAAATATGGTCTCTGAAAGTCCTGAGCTGAAAAATGAAAAATCTTAAAAATAATTTAATTATGATAGCATGTAGTTATCCTTATATTTGTTAG
Source organism: Psittacula echo (assembly GCF_963264785.1). NCBI lineage: Eukaryota > Metazoa > Chordata > Aves > Psittaciformes > Psittacidae > Psittacula > Psittacula echo. Next base: position 24,288,963 of record NC_137740.1, read on the forward strand.
ATTTCTTGTTTTGCTATCTGTCATCTTCATAAGCCAATATGAGACATTGCCTGGACAATATTAGGTAGCCAATATTACAGAGAAAGTTTGGATAAAAGCCTTTCGTTTATAGCCTCTCTGTTTTGGCTTTGGAAATTTTACTACACACTTAGTAAACTAATCCAACCCTAGCCCCAAAGCCCTTGAAATTAAGAAATAGCTGCCACTGAAACCTTGCCACTTTATGACTGTTTACAACCCTTATGTACATATAGTTGCTCTAAAACTCACTATAAAAATTGTTGTGTCAAAAATCTACCTGATCATAATAAAATTATTTTATGAAGATCTTGTTCACCTATTGAGGGCATAGATGAAAAACTGCTCTTAACCTAGTAACAATTCATTGCTTGTAGTATACAAATCTCTCTATTTTTAATTGTATCAAATTTCCTTACCATTAAAAACCCTAATAAACAAAGCTCTGCAAAAACCTTGTTGAAGCAGTTTATGGCATTATTGCCTTCGGCCGTCTAAACCACCCCTTTTGTGCAGGATTAACTCCATGTAGTAAAAGTATAAGCAGAGTACATGAACATACTACAGCCACACCAGCGTTCTCTCCTGTACAGCTCTACCCACTGCCAAAAATGTGTCTGTGCTAAACTGCCAGACTGACCTGAAGCAACCAAGGTAAGAGGAAGTGAGGTATATTTTATTCTGCTGCTGAACAGTAACAATTCAAACCACCACCGGTTTAGTCAGTGAACGTGAATCAGAAGTTTAAGTGGCACGTTGTACTGAGAGCAGCCTAGATGAAGCTCAGCAGGTAACAGGGGTATATATATTCCAAAGTGACACAGTGTTTTGTATCTGAAAACCTGTATTTAAATACAAATGCAGCCACAGAGATACTGTACTGCCATTAAGATAAACTACTTAAGTAAGTAAATAAAGGTCACTTGCTCTCAGCGTCTGGCCCCTCAAAGCCACAACCTCATCTGGGCTCAGTTGATGTAATAATATCATGCAACAGATGAGGAGCAGTCCATCTGAGAACGGTCAGCTCTTCTGCCTCAGTACACCATTCCTATACTTGCTCCTCCACAATAAAACAGCTGACAAGAATCTGTATGCTAAAATCACTTTAATAAACACTAAATACCTGTGGGTTCAGCAAATGTCTTTCCTAAGTCAGAACAAATTTGCCTGATCGTGGAAAATACCATTTGTCCATTTACAATTCTAAATTTCGATGTCACAGAACAACTTTAAAATAGTACATGCACAAGCATAAATAACACTGGAGAGACCATACAACCACTAGAAACCCTCCCCTGGTGCAGGCATTTCTGCTACAGACTTTATTGTCTAAAGTGCAAGAAACTGAATGTCATCCATGTTCCACAAGCAATATACTTTGTTCTCCTGAGGGACACTACAATGCTTTCCCAAACCACTATTCTATTCTTCATTTAAATATCTCATAAAATGGACTTCTTCCATGATGAAAAGAATTGGTGCTTATTCAAATCACTTACAGAAGAATGAAAAAACAGACGTCTATTTCATTTAAAGAAAATAAACAAAAAGCAAAGCTGTCAAGATGCAGAAATGCCCTCACGTGATTAACACTGACATCTCTGAGCTTCCCCTTCTCAAAACCTCTGTGTTTTGTCACTGTTTCTAATACTGCCAGTTATAAAATTTAGATTGTGAGCTTTGAGGCAGGGATGAACACAAAAAGTGAAACTCTCTTTCCTGGTAATCACTGCTCTAACAAAAGTTTCATTTTGATCCAAATCACCTTTTCTTAGTTCAAACCAAGTCACATGGTGATTAAAATGAAAAGCCTTCAGCACTGCTGTCACATTCTTCTCAAGAGAAGGTTGGCAGCAGTCAGCATAAGGCTGTGATAAAACCCTGAAGATCTCCAGGCATTTTTACTGCCTGAAATTGCTTTTCCTAGTCTCCTGTCAGTGCAGCTGAAAGCACTAAAGTTCGTTATATTCATCCTACCTTTCACAGTACTTGGATAAAGGAAAAGTCCATAGAAATTATGGATGTAAAAGTGAGGGGGGTTTAGTATTTTCTCAAGGCTGTGCTAGGGCACAGAGCCGTTACAGATTCTTCCCCATTCATATACTGTTCCTTTAGCACTTAAAGCTCATGGGCCTCACAGGACTTTCTTAATATTAGATCAAGAAAGAAGTCATTACACATCAGAATGACTAGAAAAACGTTCAAGTAGGAATCTACTCTTTGATATTCTTTTAAATTGGTTTTACCCCAGTAATCTACAATAACGCCATAAACTTCTGTTAACAATTAAAAATGTTTAATGACTGCAGAGATCCATGTATAAATTCAGCAGATGCTTTTAAAAAAAATTAAACATGTCTATGTTAAATGGAAGGGGAGAGGAAGAATATCAGATTTTACCTGAACTTCTTACCTGCTTTAGGAAAAATCATGTAGTCTTTGGAAAATACTATCTTTAAGCAATATTCCAGGCAGTGCTGCAAGTGACAGGAAAACACTACCTCAGCAATGCTTTCATTTCTGGAAAGGCCTAAAAATTATTCAGCATCTAGTTAACAAAGTAATGTTTGGGTTTGATACATAAAATATTTTAATTAAAAAACCCCAAACAACCTAATTCAGTTCTTCAGTAGAATGATGTACCAATCCATCCCTGAAACAGCCTAAAGAGAGACAAAGGTAAAAGGGGGCAGGAATGAAGTCAAAAGCTTAATCTTATCCTTTTGGTGACACTGACAATAAAACTGAAAGATCTGCAAATTAGCTGATCCTGGAGGATGGCTGGGGAGGCCACTGCCACCTTCACTGACATTCTTCCCCCACAGCAATGTTGGCCTCATCAACCTTTGGCACTGCTCCCTGGCAGTCAGCTCCAGGACCATCATGTTGCTAGGCACGCTGCAACTGAGTCTGAGATCCATTAAAGGGATATTTCCACCAAAAGCAGCAGCTTGAATTGAGAGATACAGATCCTCAAGCATTCAAGCACCAACACTTGAATAAAGATATTAAAAAAAAAAATAATCAATAAATCAATATATTTGTTTGGCTACAACTGTAATATGGAAAGATAAAATAGTTTCATGTCAAGAACCAGCTGTGAGAGAGTATTTAGTCTGATGCATTTCTCATCAATTCAATACCCTAGTACTGCTATCTTTTGTTTATAAACTTCATTTTTCATATGCAAGATGAAACAGCTAATTAAATAACTAATCATTACACCGATACATTTTTCTCAATAGTCAATTTCTAATACAGACTGATTAGTTATTTTACTCCAAAAAATGACACCTTGTTAGTTTTGCTGAGTGTGAAAACTTAAGTGGGCTTATGGATATTCAGATGTCAAACACAAATGAATTAAAAATAATAGTAAAAAGAACATAAATGCTATTTTTAACAGGTCTCCATAAACTGTATCTATGAAAGCAAAACCCTCCAAACTTTTCAGTAGAGGAAGCACAAAGATTCTGCACAAAGTTAAACCCAGCATGATACCTTACGCTTTACCAAGCACAACTATAAAATGGATTCTTCAGCAGAAATGACAGGAAGGGGAAAGAATATCTTACTATAAAACAATAAGTAAACTTTTAAAAGACAGCATTGTGCTTTCATTATTACAGTTTTATTTCCCTTTAAAGAACAGTATTTTAAGGAGAAGTTCATTTAACCATTCCAGAAAATAAGGAAGCCCATAGAATTTGGTGAAGATTGCTTTTCTGGTAGCACTTTTGCTGCCATCACACTTTTTTTTTTTTTTGACTTTTCCTTAGGCTGAGGACATGAAGTTCCAAAAAGGGTAAGGCAACTGACCTTGACGTAGGCTCTGTTACACTACAAGTGGAAGTATTCAAGAGAAATGTAACAGCACAACATAATCCACCTGCACAAAGGAGCTTTATACATATATCTAGATCAACAGATACAGACAAATATTTGTCTGCTTACCTAGTAGGCACCTTTTTATTTATTTATTTTTACTTATTTTAATTAATCTTTTTATTTAATATTTTACATATGATTTCTTCTCATGGCTTTTTTTTTTTTTCTTTTAAGGAACTTAAAGAGTTTTAGCAACTCCCTCAATGTATCCATACAGAGATACAGTAAAGTATCAGTAAAGAGAGACTTTACTATTACCCATATTATCAACAATGATTTTTTTCATGACAATTTCTTTAGCAAGTATCTGGTCACCTATTTACTAGGCATTTCACAAATCATAAAGATATTCAGGCATACGAAAGTGGGATGTGTACTCCAGATGCCAGCTTTAAAATTCTCATTCTTTAATCAGATTTTCATACAAGAACATGAGACTTTATATAATAACAGAATGAAAATCAAAAGTGACAGATTGGGTGACTGGAATTTCTACTGGACTTTTTTAATCCATTAATATGTCCAGCCTTGTAATTTTGGAAGAGACTTTAGCACCAGCCGGAACCCTCAGACTGCAACAGTAAAACAGTAACAAACCTCCCTCAAATAAAAGCTTAAATCATGAGTTTGGAACACTTTCAAAAAGTGAAACACACTAAATTTAAAAATTCATGGGACTGACCACCAGGTCAAATCCTGTCATCTGGTAAACAGCAAGAAAAAATGCAGCATTTCAGTCTGCTGAGGATGTCTGATTTGACAAATTCCAGGAGATGATGAGACTCAGATTTACAAATAACAGGTTAAAATGTGACTTTACAGCAACTGAAATTCAGGGTCCAGATAAGCATATTAGCATTCTTGCACCAACTACATTAAGCCAATGTTCAACAAACAAATAAAAGGGTGAAGAACCTAGGCTCCTATGATTTTTTCCAGGATATTGGACTCCTACTATATTCTCTCCCTCCTACAGCCTGAGGAAGTTTTCAGTTCCACCTGACAACTCTACAAGTTCACGGTGATGACAGAGAGAAATGTATTGCTAACTCTGCCCTTTAGGGTAAGAAGCTGGTGGGCTGGTGAGTAAACCTTGTGCTGCAGCCTCTGAAGTGAAGCTCTGTTTCTGACCTATCGTTTGCAGGCAAGAAAGCTTCAAGATGCTGTACAACAGCTCCATTTGCTGAGGTTATATAAGCAGGGTTCAACTAAGGCACTACTGATACAAATGAGTTAGCTTGTGTATTTCTACATATGTGTAGTTACAGTACCATGCTAATAATGCATCTACCACCTCCACACTGTGTTTAATAAAAGGTTAGTTCAACTTCAAGCATGTTCTAGAACTTTTCTTGAATTTCAGGAGGTCCCATAAAAACTTGTTATCAGGAATGCCAATAAAAACCAGAAGTAGTAGCAAGTGGACAGCTCTGGAGTACAGATATAAAATTACTTTGTTGGTATGAAACCAGCCCTGTGAGTTGTGAAAGACTGTATGTTTCATTGTTCCTTTCCCAAGTCTTGTACTCTGAAGACCTACTAAGCAGGAAACAATGACAAAATAATGACAAAACAAAATGACCCCAAGTCATGTTTGTAAGAAGAGATGAGGTTACACAACCTTATATTGCAGCAGTCAACCAAAAAGAGCCTTCCAAAATAAACAGCAACTTTTCAAAAGAAGGCAGCAGACACATTCCCGTAGACATGGAGCATTACAAGATACGTGCAAAGACTACTACTAATTTTTCCATAGTATCTATCAAGGCTAATTGTCAGCAACATCTCAGCTCAGCTAGCAGAATGCTGCAAGTCGTATTTAAATCTGCTTTAAAGACTGTGCAATTCTAGAAACCAGTATTATAAACATTTAAGACGGCAAGTAAGCAGCTTTGAGGTTTGGGTTTTAAATTGTTCACTCTTGAGTCCTAACCCAAAAGAACTTTCACAAAGAACAGAGCATAACATCAGGGAACTAACGCCAGGGCTGGTTTTGATATACATAATACTACTTTATTCCATTGTTTCAACTTTCTTACAGCTTTAAAAAATGTACAGGGGTTCAGAACCACCTCAACAGAACAAAGGATTTATAACCAAGGGAGATTTAGAGTCAAACCACAAGCAAGCATGCAAGCGTGGTTAGCTTCCATTAAAAAAAGTAATAGGCACAATCTTTACATATGCATTTTGGTGCAAGAAGGAATAATAGTGCAGTGTTAAAAAGCACCAGTAATCAATAATTGGGCCTTTTCTAAATGCCAATAACCATCTAAGAAAATTACATTTGGTTCAAAATAATAATTTTAATACTTTATTGATTGACATGCATCTGAACCCCTGACAATTTATTACATAAACCTAACGTGCACCCCTGCAAAATAAAAAAGATTTCATCAGTGGACCTGAAAATCAGTTCAGTACAAAAGGAAATACTGAAGCTTTTTGCCCGTATTTAATACTAAACTGTTTAGTTCACCTCCTCCAAGAACACTTGTCTAAGAAACAGCTATTCAACAACTGCATGGAAGTTATTTCTCTGAAAGTAATTTTTTAATCCTGTAGCATTGACCTATTCCATGTACTATGAAAACATTAGGCACAGACCACAGTTTATGTTTTCTCTTAAAAAAAGTATGTGCAAGCTAGGTTCACACAACAGATTGACAGCTACAACAGTAAGCTATTTAAACTCCCCAAAGAAAAGAGTTAGTTTTAATTTTCTAAGCAGTGAAGCACACTGCTGTGCGCAATTATCATATCTGCATTAGGATTATTTGTGTAGCCAATAAAGGAAAAGCTTTAGTACACCCTAAAGGACACTACATCGATACTGTGAACTAATTTAACAGGATCAAGAGAATGAAAGATTGAAGTCATTGTACATGGGCAGTTGCAATTACTCAGCCAACCATGAAAGGCTATTGCTTTCTGCAGGAAGAATGGTTTGAAACTCAGTTTACCTCATAGATGCCCTCAAACTAAACTCCTAGGAAGCAATGAATCTAGGGATGAACAGCATGGAAAAAAGGGGAAATGAGAGGGAGAGCTTCTGTGGAAGTTGTACCAAAATGTGCAATTTTATCCTAAAACGTCGTGCCCAGTACAGGTTTTATGCATTGCAGATTGTTTGCACAACTGAAAATTGCACAAGATGTAAGCAGAGATAGAGCTGATTATTAATCTGCAGTATCTACTATAGTCCTCAGGTATATTATTTACGGATAGCCACTTACTGTGTTGTTGATTTTTTCCTCTTAAATATATTTAAATTCAGAAGGCTACAGTATATTCTGACACAAAGATAGTAAGACAACTTTTCTACAAGGGGAAAAATATAAGGTAGTGCCTAACTTATTTTATGAGGAATCTCCTCTGATGTGGTAGTTATTTCATGCCCTTTGGAAGATTTTTATTTCTGACTCTCTTCATCGTCTCTGTCAAATTGCTGTCCTCACAATTTCACAAGAACTATATTCAAGTTCAGTGACCCCTCTTACAGCAGCCTTTTCCTTTTCCACAATCACTTTCAAACTCATTCTAGCATCACAGCAAGCTATTCAAGTAAACATTTGTCTTCTGGCAAATTTCCAGATACAGCACATACTATCAAAACTTTGCCTTTGATCACATGCACCAGTTTTCTTTAAATGGAACAGGAGTTAGCCCGTTTTCTTGGTTTAGGGTCCCGTACATCCCTGTCTTTTAAACACATACAAGATGAACATATTGTCTCTGATAGTCTCCGCAGTCCCAGCCTGAAAACGCTGTTGGAGAGGCTATATATCACACAGTTGCAGAAACTATTGCTTATAGCAAGCCATGTCGTTAAGAAGGAAAGTGCTGAGTTTTCCAACACCCTAGAGCTCTCCAGCAGAAAATATATGATATAAGGGAGCCACAGCATGTAGAACACACTGGTTATCCGAAACAAAACCATGGCATAGCGGCGATCAGGGCTGTGCCCAGTCTCCCCAGCAGCATCCACTTCATGATTGGGAAATCGAGCTCTCCGATCATTTATCTCTTTGGTGTGCTGCCGGCAAATTTTAAAGATGTGGAAGTATGTGAAACATATGACAAAGGCAGCAGGAGCGTATAGTAAGCACACAATAAAGCCAGTAAAATAGGCATTAGTTAGCCAGGAGGTAGCACACCATTCAAAAATATCTCCATGGTAACCAGGTTTTCCCCAACCAAAAAAAGAAGGCAAGAAGATCAGACAAGAGTATATCCAGATCAAAACGATGCAGATTCTCAAGCGACAAGGTGTGACCAGTTGATTATAGGAGAGAGGCTTTGTTATAGCGAGATAGCGATCCACACTGATGCAAGCAAGACATGCCATAGATACGCTTTTTAGCACAGAGATGATATATCCAAAAACTTGACAAGTCAAGGACTCGTGGACACCTGTCGAGTAGTGGAGCAGTGACAAAGTAGGAACCAAGCAGCTAACTCCAACAAACAGATCAGCATAGGCCATGGTCTGAATAAAATAGCTGGTGGTATAATGATGCAGAAGTGGAGCACAGTGAAAAACAAATATCACAGTTAAGTTACCCGCAATAATTAAAAATGTTAGCAAGACAATAACAACTGTCTCAAGGATACAGATGTCAACTGCATTGTAGTGACCAAATCCAAGAGGGCAGGAGAGATGCTCAGATATGTTCATACTACTACTGCTCATATTCAGAGTCCTCCATTCAATCCATCGGGACTGGTTCATGTTTTGTGACTGGGGAACACTGCAATTTGAGCCTTAAAGAGCAGATGACCTGCTTAACAGCAGCTAAACTCTGCTTCAGCTTCTCACCATCTCTCTTTGTAGACACTGGCAGTGCTTACATTTGAGAGGATTACAGTCCCATAGCTGTTGATGCCTCCTCAGCATCAGCGCATCACCTCTGGCACACCTTGGCTTTAAGGAAAGAAAGAAAGAAAGAAAGAAAGAGAAAGGCAAAAAAACAAACAAACAAAAAAACCCAAAAACCAAAACAAAACAAACAAAAAACCAAACACCAACCAAAACAAAACCCAAAAAAAAAAAAAAAAAGCCAGAAAGAGAAAGGCCACTGATCAGCTCCTCCAGTGCTCTTGACCAATCTTTAGCAAACATAAGGCACTTCTAAAACAAACAAGTACTCTGAAATATGGAAATAAAAACTGACAAAAGAGACACATTCATTTCCTGGGAAGGAGTGGGGTAATCTCTGACTGCTTATTTTCCTGAGAAAGTCATTTACTTTGGAATATAATGGGGTGAGGGATAGAAAGGGAAGGAGGAACCTCAGTACAGCTCCGGTTTCCTGGACCAGCAGTTACTGAACATAATCTTTTCTTTGTCTCAATTTAAATCGAGGATTTACTGGAGAATAAAGGAGAAAGTTCATTCTCTAATGTTGTCTTTTCTGTCTCCGTTCAGGAGATGGTACTCCATCTTATCCACAGCATTCATTAGAAAGATAAGGAAAACATTTTTGGCAAGGTTAATTCCAATAGACTCACTACTGTTTGGGTATGTATAATGAATTTTATTGGGAGAGAGATGGGTGGGGAACAAGGCAGATTTGTCCTCGGACTCCCAAGAAAGAAAACATACATCTTACATACAACAAGGAAGATTGTGTTCTATTCATTTAAAAATTAAAATAATTTAAGACTAGAATTTGGAGACTTATGTCAATATTCACAATTCCTTCAAACAGTGATAGTCCATTACTATTATTAATGCCAGAAGCATAATGCAAGGTCCCCATAGACAAAATAAATCCTCTTGAATTTAATTTCATTAATGGTAATTTAAAATACTCATCTTCGGAAACTCTGCCATATCTGCTACCGTGGATCAGTACCCAGGAGTTCATAGGTGTATCCCTGATATTGCTCACCTCTGTAGCAACACCTGAATCATTTCACAAACCCCCATACAATGAGAACAGAAACTTCCATCTGCATTCTGCTGTGAAGCTAATGAAATGCTGATTTGACTAGAAAAGCTGCCATTGTTTACTGCTCCATTATTCTGTTATTCAGCTTCATCTTCTTAGGGCTTTAGGGTTTCTATATTTATTAGATGATCAGCATAATAAATACTTGCTTAAAAAAAAGAAAAAGTTCTTCTAATTGCAGGACATTACCTTGTTCATTTTATTCACAATTATGGAAAAAGCAAACATCAAAAGAAAGCATCTTCTTCCTGTGTTCAGTTTTAAGTAAATGCTTGATTAGTTCAGGAATCATTAGGCAGGTAATTAACCGTATACAATCTTGTATTTTGAAAGGCCCTTAAAATGTTAAAACCATTTTTAATCCTAGAGTTCCTGAGACTAGAAGATTGGCAGTGAAAATTAATGAATCCACATAAAATGATCTCCAAGGTCATTCAGCTATTACGCTGGCGTTTGCTTTAAGTCTCTTTAAAAGTACCAGAATCTCTCTGATGTTTTTGATAGTCCTTGCCGTGTCTTCAGGAGGAATTTCAGATACTAGAAGAGAAAAAATCTCAATTCTGTTGCAGCAGTTTGAAAGAAAGTATTCCTTTTGGAGTTAATTTCCTGTTGTGCATCACCACACTGTACAGAAAGTCCTTCTGATTTTATAACATCCCAGAACATTTCCGGCTATTCATTCCCTTTGTCTAAAAGCAACAGAGCATACATAAAATTACTACTTTCTCTATTTTTTTGTTAAAGCAATATAGCAATCTTTCTCACCTACACGCATCCTTATCAGGCGCTATGATGAACTGCTTGACAGGGGAGTCCTAGTTACTGTGGTGCAGCTAGAGCTTCTGTCGCTAGCTCTCTCCTTCCCCCTTGAAATGATTGCTTGCACCTGAGTCCGCTCCTCCTCCTCTCCCCCCCGCCTAAGCCGATGCAGCCGAGCCGGGCGCTGGAAAGGTGACTGCCTCCGGCCCCCCTGCCACGCAGCCAATGGCCGCGCCGCGCTGCTGTCACTAAGTAACGGCGGACGGGCCGGGCCGGGCCGGGCCGGCGGCGCCCCCGGCAGCGCAGCGGGGGAACAGCACTGCACGGCGCGGGTACCGCCAAGCCCGGCCCGGCGGCAGCCGCGGGGGCTGCTCCGAGTGCCCGGCGCTCTTGCGGCGGGAAAAGGGTGCGGCACGGCCCCGGGGACAGCCGGCGAGAAGCCGGTGCTCGTCCCGCCAACCCCCGTAGAGCCAGCAGTCAGGTACCTTCGGGTAGTGTGCGCGGTGCCAGTTCCCATCTCTGGCGATCTGCTCCTGCACAGTGCTGAGCGCCAGATCAGCGCGGGGAACCGCACCGAAAGCCAATAATTCAACAACGTTCCAAGTCCACAGGATGTATATTCAAACCCAAGCGTTTAAGTCAGGCCCACCCAACTCGTCTTTTATAGAGATAGAAAGATACATAGACAGACAGATAGAAATACTTAACTTTAGAAACCCCCAGCACTGCCTAAGAAAAAATGTTTAGTAAAAGTTACTCTCAGATGACCGATTTCACATGCATCTTTTGTACATTGCCTGCAAATGTTTAGCTTGGTGAAATATCTGCCGTGGTTCAACACAAATTTCCTTCTCTTCCTTAAAAGACAAAATTACCATCCCCTAAAAATCAGTTATTTTCATATTTAAGGCAGATTTATTTTAAAACTCATCTGCAACTCATTTCAATACAGCTTTTTAATTGCTTCCACCGACTGCAAACATCAGCTTAAATACAAATACTTCTGAGTAACATATTATTTCTCAAAACACAGACTTTTAAACCCAATTAACTGATCTCTCTATTCATGCAAACGGATGCTGTTATTCCCTGATTAAGGACTTGGAACTTTTGTTTACTTCATGCTTTCTAAAAATAAAACCAGTAACAGAAGTACAACTACCAAAGCTATCTTACATAGAAAGTCCATACATAATTAGACATAGAATCAAATTTAAATACCAAAACATCAACCATTAAACAGTATTCTGGGCTATAGATCAGCAAAAGATGCTTCAAGAACGGTATCAGAAGTTTTAGCAAACTAAGTCATTAGAAACCACACTGATTTAAATTCTTTTAGTTTCAAGGCACACCAACAGGCAAAATTTAGTAAGCTGCTCCTGGGTTAACATCTTGTATCTCAAGTATAGCCTGGAGCAAATATTCAAGGCTGCATGACAAGTCTGTAAAAATGTGAAGCAGCACAAAGTGCAGCAGTATAAGAGTGGTTCGCAATAACGGCGTGTGATAATTCCAAATTCTTCCATCAAAGGATTTAAGAAAAAATTAAAATCACTCCAATACCTCAGAACTGTAAATGGCTGTGACATCAGATTTAATAACTAAATTTAGCCCCTGCGTACAGCTTTAAGCCAAAGCCATCCATACCACGGGCAAAACAATAGGAAGCAATTTTTATTCCTCCTCTTCCCACTCCTCTTGTGGGGGAGAAGCAGAACAAACAACGGTGTGCACAGGCACGGCAGCAAACAGCACTTTTCCATCTCCTCCATGGGTCCGTTCATGGTTGGCACCAGAGTCATAAGGGGCCAAAACATATTAAAATGGATGTCAGAAAGCCTCAAAGACACAAGGGCATGCAAGCTAAGCAAAGGTAAAGCCTACAGTTCAGTGTATCACAGAAACAGCCTCCTCAGTGCATCCTGCTTGATACAAATTTGTATATTGGTAACTAATAAAGCTTCCAAATGTTACAGTAACCATAGAGTCACCTTACTCTCAGGTGAGACCCAGCTGAGGTATAAAACCAGAGCGCCTATCCCTGCATGCACACAGTACTGAGCTCAGACAGCAAGCACTCAGATGAGTCGAACATTTCAGGTCTTATATGACAAATCTGGATACTGCTGAGCAGGTAAGAGGTAACAAGAATCAATGGCAACCTCTACTGGCTGGTTTTCAATGCAGTTAAAATACTTCCCTTTCATAAATTATAATTAAAGGGACAAAGTGATTCAAAAGTAAGGAAGTTAGATTGATTTCTTTGGGGAAATACAAGCAGGCTTCCTTCACCACAAAAAAAAAAACCACCAAAAAACACAGTGGCTTTATCACCTCAGCTCCTCTGGGACCTTGGCTCCCTGTGGCAATTCCTAAGAATCCACAGCACAAACTGCAACAGACCTGACTGCACTCACTTGTACTGTATTTGACGTATAGTTGGAGGCAAGTGATAATTAAAGCAGAAATCAGCTAGTCCTGACAAAACTATACAATTACAGACAGAACTCTACCAGATCTGACAATACTGGATTTTGTATCAGAGGCAAAACATAAAAAAGCTATACAGGAAAAGTTTTCTACCTGTAGACTGGGGACACTTTAGGGACTCTGGCCCAGTTTTAAATAAAATGTGCTTCAGGGTTTTTTTTTGTTTGTTTGTTTTAACTTGCATATAAAGAAAAGGAAGCAAGAAAGACAAAACAGTTATACTGGAAGAATTTAATGGCTGTCACCAAGGCAGTATTTTACATGGTGCATAAATTCCATAGCTCGTTATGTCCAGCAGAAGGGCTGAGCACTCTTCAAGCCGACTAGAAGGAGCAATTCCGCACCTTCTTTATAAATTACATCAGCTAGAAACAACAGAAGTTACCATCCAAAACAGAAGATTCACACCATCTGATCCTGCTGAAAACAGAGATCTGGTACGAGCTTGAGCTTCGTGTATGAAAAAAAAAGCAAGCCTGTGAAAGCAGTGGCTATGGTATAAGACCCTGTAAGGAAATGAGATAAAGCTTCTCAGACAGAAAAAAAAACCATATAGAGGTAGACTTAGAAGCTCCAAACAAGAAAACAACCCATTACTCATTTTTTTTTCTATTCAGAAAAGAACAGGAATATTTGTTTCCTAAATCTTTTTTTGTAAGGCAAGAGGACTGATGAGAAGCAATTTCCGCAATGCACAAAGATACATCTCAGTTGCACCACTCATTTCTAGTTCAAAGTCTTTCAGGACTCTGTCAGGACTTTGTTAACGTACTAGATGGATTAAAGGGATAACAATAGTTTCTGTAAAATCTTTTTAAAAAACATTGATTAGAGCTGGGAGATGTAACTGAGTGTGGGATGAGGAACATAATAGTTACTTACTTAGATGCAGACCTGCATGACTGTTGATACACATACCAGGTCTTTGTCTTTTCTTCTGCCCAACTCCTCCCTCCCCCCCCGTGTTTTTTTTTTTTCCTTCAAGTATTGGGGGTTTTTATCCACTTTCTTCTTAGCCTATAGAACTTCAGTTTGCTTTATTTTTATCTTAACTACCTCTAGCATTTACTTGTCCACCACATCATATGGACACCCTGGACTGTTTTTTATGCCTCCAGAAAAATTCTATTCTATGAAGCTTGCAGCTTGTAGTGCAGCTTAAAAAGGGAGAGGAGTTAGAAAAAAACAGTAGTTCCCTTAGAAATCATGTGTGTGTGTGTACATAGTTGTTTTTTTACATCAGACTAGTGTTTGAAGTTGCTCTCTGAAGACATACTGATGCTGTATGTAAGGCAGAAGTAAGTTTTATTTGTTATTTTGAATATACAGACTCTTCCTGAAATACACCCACTCCAGCTGTCTATTTAAAAAACTGACATGAAGAGCTGTAGCTTACACAGAATGTGCAGGAACTCTTCACCTGAGTACAGGCACATGGTACACATATATATATATAAAAACATTTTTTCTCAAAACAATCTTTGACTTTTTAAATACTTTACATTGGAAGGCACCTCTAGATATCATTTGTCCCAATGGCCTGCTGAAAGCAGGCTAAGTTCAAAGTCAGGTCCAACACCAAGTTTATGCCAAGCTGCACTGGGTCATATATCCAGCTGAGTTGCAAACATCTCCAAGGATGAAGTTTTCACAGCTTGTGTGGGCGCCAACTTCTAACCACTGTCACTGTGATTCCCAGTACCAGCTCAGAAGTTTTCTTGTTGCAGTTTGTCTTCATCCTCATCAAGACTAAACACACTTGGGCCAGTGGTTAAAAACCCAAAGTGTTAGTTCTCAAAGAAACATAATCCTGTAGAAAGTTTAAATCCATGAAATGCTTATGTATTTAATAAATATTAAACAAGTTTGAGTGAAGTGCTACAGTCTGCTTTTAAGCATTACCACCTATGATTTCATGGATTAGATGCTTTCCCGGATTTTACAATAAAGAACATTTTTCTTCAGGAGGAGCTTCCCTTAAGTTTATATTGATGCTACTGTGACAAATAGAATTCACTTTACAAGTTCATTTTTGAGCAACAAATACCACCTAACTTCTGTGCCTGAGATCAACAGAAATAAAACACCATGCAGTAAGCTATCTATCAAGTAGTGGATTTACTTCAGGGAAATGCTGTGAAGTCTAATGAATAGTGATAATTTTTCAGGAATTAAACCTAGAATTTGCTTTAAACAAACAGCACTTAAGCTACAGAAGGATGCAATTTACTAACTGACTACATATGACAAGAAAAGCTCTAAAATGAATGAAAATAGACATTGGAAAAAGTATCTTAGGATGGTATGAAAAGCAAAAAAATTAAACTCATGCCCTCAGTTTCATGCATCTGGCCCTAAAACTAATTCACCTGCTATTAAAGCAGCAGAATTAGCACTACTTAAAAAAAGAAAAAAAAAATGATACTGGCAAAAGAATACAGGCTTACTACCTACCACAGCTCCAGGCACCCCAGTGGAGGGCCCTGTTACTTGCATCGCTTTCCCTTCAGCTTCTGCTTTTCATTAGGTGACTCATGTTTAGTTTGAAGTTTGTGAAAGTTTACTGACAGGCTAAAAGAACACGCATTTTGTTCAAAATTGCCCCTCTGCATGTCAAGTACCATAAGAAACCCATGTTCTTTCTGTTCATGCAGCTGTCCTAACATAAAACACAGCCTCTATGTGTAGAAGTACACTGGTGAACGAAAATTAACTACCTATTACTTACACTGCTTTCAAGAGACTATTAAAATTTTCATCTGTTAAATCACAGGACAAAAGGTAGCAATTAAGAGAACTGCAAATGAAGAAATAGAGAAATGTAGAGAACAGTGAACAGTGCAGGTAGTATTACCCTTTCCTTTTCCTGCAGGAATTATTTCTCATATTTTAAAATAATATTTAAAAGATTATTTTAATACTGCAATCATTTAAACTTTTTAGAGGCATGTTTTGATATAATTGTGGTTTTACTTATACTTTTGTCTATGTCCATCCAGGAATTACATTCCACAGATATTGGTATTCTGAAAGCATATCACAACTGGGCACCAAGAAAGTGTATGTTCAAAAGGATTCCAGCTGACTTGGCAGAAGCATAAGCTCAGTCAGTATTAGCAGTAATTCCATTTCAGCAGAGCTAGAATAAGAGATTTTAAGGCTATTAAAGGGAAAAAAAAACCCAAACATTGCGATCACCTACTTTGATTTTTTTTTTTTTTTTTTTTTTACACACTGAGAGCCAAAGAGTTCTCTTAAACTACAGCCTGACCTTTTAAAACGCAACCAATTTTGATATAATGAGTTCAAATGATGAATAATTTATTGTAGCCTTGATTAGGAAGCCAACTTCTAAGGCCCCTGCAAAAGCAACTACTAAGACATGAACACAAGGATCAAAACCACGTACCTCTGTCAGTCTTTCAAAATCACAAATTTGGATATACCAAAGAACAAAGTTGAAGTGCATGCAGATGTAACTTTCATTCTTCATTGCCTTTTAAATACAAAAACAGTTGCACTCAGTATTATTTATTTAAATCCTCCCAAGAGAATCACCTCTATTTCATCATCAAAGCATTCCTCAGAACTCAACCCCAAGGCCACATACCCATGAACTACTGTATGATCAACACTGCATGCTCTTCCATATCCTTCTCCATCTCAGTACTTTACTTCTGAACATCACAACAGCAAACCTGTATGACAAAACCTCCTACTGTAACCTTTGGCAACTCACTTTTAAGCTGTGCTGAAAGCTACAAGACAGAAAGCATCTGTATAATTCATCATCTTCCCAGAAATCATTTTAAACCTTCAGAATTATTCACTTCAGTCTAATTCTCTTTTCTATATATTGTGAACTGGCAGCTACCAGTGTGTGACATATTCATGGACTCATGTCTAAAACAGACTCAAATCCACATTTCATTGATGCAGCTTAGATTAATGGTCACAGAACATTCTCCCAGAACATCTAGTCTAATCTAGACAGGCTGGCTGGCAACATGTGCTTAGTCACATGGATGATTTCTTTTTTATTTGCATGCATAATCAGAGCATTCCACCCTAAACTTTTCCTTTAATAGACATTTAAAAATAGTGCTTCCTCAAGGAGACAAGAGGTGGCTCAGAAAAATACTGAACAACTAGGATCACTAAGGAGAAATAGTCACAGTTCCAACTGCTGGCATAGACAAAAGATCAGTTAAGAACTAAAGATTCACTATTTGTTTTAGTGCAAGATCTACCCAGCTACAGGAGGAACTGATCCCAAATTTGGACTAGTAAACCAAATCCACTATTTCTTGATGACAACAAAGATGAAAACAACTGGAATTGTAAATTTTAGAAGACTATCTTTAAGCAAAGTGTTACTCAGTATTACTATTCTACCACTTTTGTGGAGTAATGGAAAAGAGGAACATGGAAAAGAAATGGCATAAAAATTATTTATAAACTGAAGCACAGCACAATTTCTTTTTTTGGATTTTAAGCTCAGTTTCATTTAGACCAAATTCTCCTCCCAGCTGGAACTGCTGAAGAGGTATCACTTATATTATCTTACAGCATGGAGTCTACATCAGCACACACTTGCATCAATAAGCATCTTAGAGAAAGGACCAGGAATAGCTTCTGACCAAGAGTAGTCCAGAGGGAACATTTTGTAAATCTTTTGCAACTGTTCATTTGCAGTTGAAGTAGACTCCTGGCTAACTCACCAACACGGAACCTGGCAATGACAGATGTTGTTGCCACTGACGGCAAGAACTTAAGATATTTTTTTTCCCCCCCCATAGTTAAAAATTAGCCAATTACATTTTATGAAATCATCTCTCAGCTTATAACTGTGTTTCAAGATTAATAACATCTACATACATTCAACTTCCAATAGCTAGCAAATTTTGTCTTAAATTACTTCATATTAGATGAGAACATTTATATTTATAGCTAGAAACTGGCACATGTAAAATGTTATGTGAGCTAAGAAATTATTTTCTTTACTCAAAAAGAAATACCAAACCTGACATTATTGCCATCTCTAAGAAAAAAAATGAAACTAAACAAATACTTTATAAGCACTAAAAATAAATTAAAGACATCATGTTTGAAATCTGCAAGTACTTTCAGAAGGGAAACTATCAGGGAATAGAGAAGTCACGTCTATAGATGAAATTCCAAGTCCAACTTCTTTAACCAGTATTAAATTCTCATGTAAACCTTTTCCCTCTGCTCAAAAATATGGCTTGAAGTTAAATGTCAATCTCTTCATTCATGTTATTTTTAAGACATATCACACGTAACTGCCCAAAGCTAAGTGCATGAACAGACTGAACTAAATACTGGCCTCTAACTAATTGATAATATGCCTGGGAAGAGCCACAGAGGAAGAAGTGGAAGCACTGGGTCCTATCTGCTGTATCTGCGTAAGATGCTAGTGGCCATCATTTTTTATATGGCCACTAGAATTAATCTGGCTTGAAAAGGCACACACAGGATGTTTCCTGGACACCCTCTTCCCAGCATGTCTGTAATGTCTGCTGCAGGAACAAACTGAGCATAATTTGTTCTCATACTTTCAATGGAAGATAAAGAATGACATGACAAAAAATTGAGTTATTTGCTGCAAAACTTGAACAGTAATCTTTAAAGCAATCCTGCAATAAGGAAAAAGAAAATGATCAACCAAACAGAAAGAGGGACAGCTTTCAATAGCATAAAGAAAAATGCTTCTTGCATCAGTAGCAGTTGCCCATACCTTATTTATAACCATTCCATATAATGAAATAAAGATACTGGAAATAACTTTCTAGCAGTTTCAAATACACTGACTACAATACACAAGAAAGATATACCAACAGCAATTTTCTACAAAAGAAAGGCTCTATCAATTGATTTGCTTTCATTTTTCTGCATAAGTTATGAAAATACTCTGTATTCAAAAAATAGCCATAGAAATGGAATAAAGCTAGATTAAAAAAACAAACAAACAAACAAACAAACAAAAAATATATCAGTTTATGTTCTAACCAAAGGATTCACAGGGGAAGAGATCTGCTATGTTTCCTTTCCCCCCTCAAAGAAGGTTCTTTATAAAACAAAGCAAAAAAAGTGAGGAAAAAGAATGTTACGTTCAAAAAGCTGTATTTTATTGTTATGGCAACTGATGTGCTAAAAATAAAGAAATAAAGTTGTTATGGCAACTAGAATTTTAAAGGCAGTCAAAAGTAGAATAATCAAACATTCTGCTGGCTTAAAATGTAAAGTCTATGACTCAATTTTCAAAAAGAGCTTCAGAGACAAGTGGTGGTTGGGATTTTTTTGATTCTGCTTTGGAGATCACAATTAGTACAAGTTTCATAGAACTCTCCAGAGTATAAGAGAGGAAATCAAGGTGAACAGAAAAACAGCCATTTGAAGGCCTCACGGTCAGTAGGAAGAAACACACACCTTAAGCCACTTATTTAATGTCCTTGTGACTTTTCCTAGATCCATAAAATCCATCAGCTAATTATTAAAATAAACAGCAACAGAATAGTATTTATGTCACTCATCACAATGATCAAAAGATACCATATAACTGAAAGTTACTTCATGAATTTAAATTAAATACTGAAAAGTTAAGGAATACCAAAATTCACCTGTCTGAAGCAGCAGAGTTCTGTCTCTTTATATGTATGGAATTAAAAAGACTATCATTACAAGATCCTAAGTTTCTGCCATATGCTTGATCATCATTACAGGGCTGTCTCCCATCCAACACTTTTCAGATTGTCAAAATTGCTGCTTTTATTTAAAAATTAACAGAACTGCACACACTGTGAAATGTTCCAAAGGTCATACTCAGTTAAGACTTAATTAATACTAAGCAAAGTATTTAACAGATACTATAGGGAATTATGACTAGAAAGAGTAACTTACACTGCAAATACCTCCACTGGAACCACGTAAGTAGCATGTACTAGCATTCCTGTGTAAGCTAATATTTTAACACAGTATGTGCCTTGTATTTTGTCTTCAGTGCAGTTAATCAAGGTTCCTACTAGCATTACTCATAACTTTTCTGACCCATATGACAAGTCTCTCAGCCCAGTCCATGAGAGCTTTCAGCATGCAGGAGTAGCATGGTCAAGAATAGAGATCAAAGGTTCCTCCTTCACTTGTATTAAAGGGAAAAGAATCAGATTAACTCATTGCAGCACAAAAATTAAGAGATGTACACTAGAAATTCAAACAACAGACAAGGGTTAGAGCTAGCAAGGATAACACAGACAAATTTAAGTATATTTTTGTAGTTTTACTTCTCCTCAAGGCTAGATACACGCTTAATTCATTCCCTCTGAAGCACCACATGAAGCCATAGGTATTTCTAGAGAAGCAAACAATGTAGGAAAATACGTTAACTACTGCATCTGTGACAAAGTCACAAAGTAAATTCCATGTACAACAGTCCTTATATATAAATTTTCATCAATCAGGATAAGTCTTAGACATATGACTATGAGGGCTTTAAACCAGTTTTAGAAGTGTTCTAACGCTTAGGCTGAAGGAGCCAGGCTGCATATTTTCAAGGTTTGTTGCTGACTCAACCTGCTACTGAAGACAACAGACATGCTGTTCTGAGCTTTCTACGAAATTACTTTCCTCGTTGTACAATATTCTAAACTTAGTCAAGTTCATAGCTGCCTGAAATGTAAGTCTTTGAGTTCAAAGAAAAGGTGCAGCAGTCCACCCCACTTAACTGACAACTATGTAAATCCACTGCTTGCATTCAGCATCCAGGGGTCACATTTCTTGCTGTATCAGGTACAGCCATTCTAGACTGAATATACATGCATACACAAGTATATATAAAAGCATCCCAAAAGAATATTTATTCTAACATTTGCAGGCACATTCTAACCCTAACGTGTTTCTACATTTTCTATTTTCTACTGAAGAATTTAAGAGCAAGCACCTTCATAGGAAGGAAGAGGAAATCCTGGAAGGTTTAACAATAAAGACTAAAAGTGTTTTTTGAAATTACACTTATAAATTCATGACAGGAAGATGGCATCATTCCAAAAGGTACTGCTAATTCCTTTGCCATAAAAGTAACAAGAAGCACAATCAATTGACTGCACTGTTACCAGGAATGCAGCCCTGGGGTAGAGGTTGGACTTGATGATCTTAAAGGTTTTTTTCCAACCTAGTTGATTTTAGGATTAACATAACTAAGGCTGTCTGAAGGCTGCCTCAAAAAGGGACTCACCTGTCCCATCCTGCCCTGTTCCATCTATATGATCTCATCTCAACCCTTACACCACACCTACTCAGCAAATCATAAAATCATAGAATAGTTAGGGTTGGAAAGCATCATCTAGTTCCAACCCTCCTGCCATGGACAGGCACACCTCACACTAAACCATGTCACCCAAGACTCTGTCCAACCTGGCCTTGAACACCAACAGGGATGGAGCATTCACAGCTTCCTTGGGCAACCCATTCCAGTGCCTCACCACCCTTACAGTAGCGAACTTCCTCCTTATATCCAATCTAAACTTCCCCTGTTTAAGTTTGAACCCATCACCCCTTGTCCTGTCACTACAGTCCCTGATGAATAGTCCCTCCTCAGCATCCCTGTAGGCCCCCTTCAGATACTGGAAGGCTGCTATGAGGTCTCCACGCAGCCTTCTCTTCTCCAAGGCTGAACAGCCCCAACTTTCTCAGCCTGTCTTCATACAGGAGGTGCTCCAGCCCCCTGATCATCCTCATGGCCCTCCTCTGGACTTGCTCCAACAGTTCCATGTCCTTTTTATGTTGAGGACACCAGAACTGCACACAATACTCCAAGTGAGGTCTCCCGAGAGCAGAGTAGAGGGGCAGGATCACCTCCTTCAACCTGCTGGTCACGCTCCTTTTGATGCAACCCAGGATACGGTTGGCCTTCTGGGCTGCGAGCGCACACTGCAGCCGGCTCATGCTCATTCTCTCATCGACCAACACCCCCAAGTCCTTCTCTGCAGGGCTGCTCTGAATCTCTTCTCTGCCCAACCTGTAGCTGTGCCTGGGATTGCTCCAACCCAGGTGTAGCAATCAATTGATCTCATTGCTCTAACAGAGAAATGGGAGAAAAGAAGTTTTCTAAATAAAAATCTACAAATTACTGTGATTAGCCTTGCAATTGCTATACACAGTATACAGAAGAGATAGAACATGGAGTAAAATAAACCTTGCCCAGCAAGCACACAGCCTGGATAAGGCACAGCCTGAAACTGCACTCCCTGTATATGACAATTTAGCTTTAGATTCAGGCTGTGTATTGAACTACCTAGTCAAATAAAGGGTGCATTTTGAACTGACTGCGTTTGAGACAAACCAGCCATATGAATCTGGCTTTGTCACTTGAACCATATGATTAAGAAAACCGTGAAGCTCTGGATCATCAATATTCAGCTGTCAGTTTAAAAAACAACTGATGAAAATACACAACATGAAAAAAAGCCTCTTAGTTGCCAAAATATGTGGTTATGTCCATAGAAACCTACATAAAAGATAATTATAAAGAGTATATACACTACCATACTGCAATTGATGTCCTTTTGGTTTGTTTACCTCAGCAGCTGCAAATTTGCTTGCTAATAGGGGAAATAACTTGTAATTAGTATGAGCATACTCATCTCTATAAAGTGAAAAAAAAAATTAACAGCTACAGGCTGTAAAGAAGATCTATAGCTTTCTCACCTCTTCTGAAGTGATTACTTTAAAATGTACTTAATACCAGCTCAGCCCCTTAAAAGAATATCCCGGAGAACATATGAATAATATTGTTATTTGGTGGTTTTATCATAAAGAAGTTATACATAAAGCAGCAAAAGGTATCAGAATTCAGTTTAAAATTAAGGGATATATTTATCACTTATGTATGTTTTAACTTTTCTACACATGCAGCTCAAGCCTGTCTGGTTTTTGTTACTATTTCAATTATTGTATATTGCCCATTGGTAGCTGCACAATGCTATAGTAAAACATGTTTTAATAAAATGTTGTCCACCAGTACTGTTGTTAACAAAGACTTTAAACACCAACTGTGATTCTTTGGAGAAATAAAAAAGATAAAGCATATTTTTTGATCCTTTGATTCTTTGTGTTCTTCTCTAAGTATTTAGAGCTCTCTGTTTAATTCTGAAAGCATCAAACATAAACATACTGAAACCAGCAACTCATGGTCAGGAAAAGGCAGTTTGCTCTATTAAATAAATATATCTAAGATTTCTGAAACATTATCTTTCATAGAACAGTCACAAGAAATAGTCTTTATTTTAAAAGCCGACTTCTGCATCTTTTTTCTGTGTAAGCAAATATAGGACCCCAGACTGGGCTTTTGAAGAAAGCAGTTCTTGATGGTTTAAAACACCCTTTCAAAATCACACAACTGAATCTACAAGGAAGTTGCCTTCAGCTTTAATTTAGACACAAACCATTCCAAAATACAAATTACAGCTAGTAATTCAGATTTTCCAGAGACATCGAAATTTTTAGAAAAAGTCACTGCATTTGCATACGCATGCCACTTGCACGTGCCAGCATGGTAGCTCAACAACACTGTGACACACGCATGGCCACTTTTATTTCAAAGTCAGACTGAGACTGGCCTGAAATTCTTTTGAAGATGAACATTACTGTTTATTTATATGCATGATCACAGAAATTAGTTAGCCTTACAAACAAGACTTTGAAAATGTAATTACTCTGATTCCAAGTGCTGCCTTCTGATTTCCAGAATGTGGATGCCATACAGATAATGCCACCTAATTCCTCTCATGCTAACCACTCCATTACAGTAACATACTGAACTGAGTAGTTTGTCTCTTCCTCTCACTTTCAACAGCTCCAGCCTTTGAGTAATTCAGGCTCCTGAATGCCAGTTATGCAACATTTGCTTGAAGGCAGAGGCTGGTTAGGAAGAAGTGAATTTCAGATGAAAGAGTAATACCAAGAGAAGGTTGATTGCTTAAAAGATATTATGTTCTCAGGAATTGCAGTTCTATTGCAGTGGTCCGCATACATAACAATTTGCTTCATCTAAGCAGTGCCCTATACTGCAAGAGACAGAGATGCATTTACACAGAATGAATATGCATTACATAAAGACAACACACACTGCAGAGATCTTCAGAAATGATTCAGTGGTATAGAATACCATTGTTTAAAACACCGTCTTACTATTGCTTCTCTTTCAGCATCAGCACCATTATTGCTACCAGAAAACTGAACACCTAGTAACAAACCAGTATTCAAATTAAAACTAGTATATCAATTGATGTTTTATCTGGGAAGGAGCATCACAGATTTTAATGCAAGGTCTGAGGTGCCAAGCATTTACTAGAACCAGCAGCTATTACCATACACTCTACTGTAAAGAAATATTAAGACACTGAGACATCCCTGCTCCATCTTATCTAACAAAACACTTATCTGCATCAATATACATATATCTGGAGTCTATAAAAATATCAATTTTACCATCAATTCTTCCAGTAACCATCATTTAAACCTATTCAGGCCATAGCACTAAAACTACCCAAGGCTCCCCTGGTTTTGCAGATAACAGATTATAAATTCCAACACACAAAATCAGAATGTGTCCTCCAAGAGGACAAATGCAAATCTCATTTAGCCTTCAGAACTTAAGTATCAATTTATGTGACTTTTTGAGCTGGTAGGTCACACAGCATTCCAAGAGCCAGGAATTGTATTGTGAGTGTTATTTCAGTGCTATCCTAAGCAGCTGAGTATAGAAAAATAATTGCAGGAAAACTCAATGTGGTAGAATTTTTTATAATTTTATGCAGGCTCTGGGAAAAAACCTATTCACATTATTTTCCACCTCAAATATCATACATAAAGGGTAAAACTAAGATGACATAATATAAAAATTACTAACGGGTGCTACTTATTTTTTTTTCCTGAAAAATCCTGTCATTAAGTTGAAGATTCTCTGATTAAGAGTAAGCTCAAGGTTTTCCCTTTTGTGCACACAAAATTGAAAGATTTTCTCCAGATGAGTTCTGAATGAATCAAAACTTGGCAAATTAAATTCACCTCAGGGACATTTAATCCTTGAGTTTCCAAGGGTAATATTAACATTGACTCTGAAACCAGGTACCCCGCTACATTCATGATACACTAAATCTTTTATTTGAAGTCTGAATTTAAATGAAGCTATATAAAGAATTAAAATTCTGTCAACTTTTGCTCTTCAGAGGCAGTATTTGTCTAGTAAGTATTTTCAGTTCATATATTCTTTATTATTCTACAGGATGCAGTGTCACTAAAATAATTCAAACTACAGACTGTAACTGTCAGCACTAATGGTTCAGCTTACACCAAAAATGAGGCACCCTACCAATTAAACCAGCACACAACCTGATTTTTCTCTACAAACCACACTGAATTAAAAAATATTATGAATCTGATATTTGCCATGAGATGAATGATCTCAGTTTAAGAGAAGAGTTAAGTGATAGTCATCATATGCTTGCCCCTTCAGAAAAGGTGGAAAAAAGTAAAACTTAAGAAACTGCACATAGATACTGCAGTTAAAAGAAACATGAAACTGAAAAAGCTGCATATACATCTCAAAGTGATCAGTTTCTCTATAACTGTTTTGCTTAATATCTAAGTATCTCAGTCAAGCAATAAACCAGGTCTTAGTTATGTCTCTTTTTAGTCAACTGGAAGGAGAAAAAAACAAACAAACAAACAAACAAAAATCAAAAGCAACAATTTTTTATAATGATAATTGATCTGTACGTAATAGGATCTTTTATAATTAATAAGCATAAAACTATGCATACTTGATATCTCATCTCTCTAAAAGTTAAGGGAAACCATTCCCAATTAGAAAAGAGAACAAATAAAGGTGCAAAGAAAAAAAAACTAGAACAAAAATGTAAAAGATCAGCATTTCTGAAACTTCTTAGTTTTTATTGCTGGGAAAGTTGTTCAGCACAAAAAGATGGGCATGCTGTGTTTCAAGTATCTGTGACCAAAACTGAGCACATACCTCCTCCAAAGAACACTTTCTTGCAAAAGGGGAGCCTCTGTATCATTTTCAGTAGGCTGTTTGCCATAAGCCCGTGTCAAAAGAAAAGAGGGTAGTCACATACAGGTTTTGGCTGTAGTCCAGGACAGTAGCCTATTTGGAAATTTGAGAATGCTTCTCTGCATTAGGACAAACAGATGCAGCATTCTGAACACAAATATTTGCTACAAAAATACTCTAATGTTT
The DNA here is from genome assembly GCF_963264785.1 of Psittacula echo. Taxonomy (NCBI): domain Eukaryota; kingdom Metazoa; phylum Chordata; class Aves; order Psittaciformes; family Psittacidae; genus Psittacula; species Psittacula echo. The sequence continues at coordinate 24,315,351 of NC_137740.1, forward strand.
CAGTCCATTACCCAACCTGTTGTGGCAGCTGGTGAACAGTCATCTTTTTAATTAGACACTCTTACTGATTAATTAGTCTCAGAACACTGAGCAGTGGAACCCTGCACGATGCCATTGGGACAAAAAATATTCCTCTTCCTAGTGCTAACAATATCCTTTGGTATTGCTGCAAATAACAAGCTTGATTGATTTTCTACTCAAACTAAAATAGCCTTCCTATATAAGTAATACTCTCAATCCACAGCTAAACTGTTTCAACCCAACTTTCACACAAATAAAATAAAACAAAGACAAAACACACACAAACATGGCATCAAGGCACCAGTTTCAAAGTTAACTGCATTTAATCTATTTGCATAGACTCATTTGTAAAATCCTCCACTTTCTGTTTACTGCTGTTTACTATTCTGTTTTGTGAGCAAGCTAGCAATAAAAATAAAAAAAGCTAGGTAATATTTTAAGTATGAAACAAAGAAGCAAGCACCTTTTCTTGTTTGAATACTTTGGTAATTTCAAAGTTTAAAAAGTAAATACATTTCCACATTAGGTTTACATGAAAGTTGATCTTCAGTCCTTTGAGATCAGTTTGCAAATAGATGCACCAAGGAAAACAGATAATTATAGAGCTATCCCAATATATGGAAGACTGTGCTTAAGCAGATGAAATTTCAATGGAAGTATTTGCTATTTTTAGTTATCCTGTTTCTAACTTTTAATTTTGGACAAGAGACTACTCTTACACTTCTGGGAGAAGAGATGATAAAGACATCCATTTGTAGGACTTCCCACTATAAAAAAGTTTCCCTTCTCAGAAGGTGCTTATAATAATGAAAAACAGCTGTTAAAGAAATTTAAGTATATTTCTCTGCTGTAGCTCCTCCTTTTCTGTAGACCGAAGAGATGCAGGGATGGCTTTGTAGCCAGCACCCCTTGTCCTTCATGTCACACACAACTGATCCTGACTAAGGCACCTAAATACATGCACTGCAGGGCTTGTGACTAAATGAATATGAGGAAATCAACGGGAGTAACATGGAACAAATGATTCCAACAGCGTATACAGACTGCTTCCACTTGCATAATTTACTGCACTTTTCAGCAAACAAGTGCTAAAGTTTCATTTTGTATCTGGGCCTGCAAAACACCTTGACCTGAGAAGTCTCCAGAACTCTCAAACCTTAACTTTCAGGTTTTCCTTTTCGCCTTATAATGAGAGAATGTGTCATGGAGGAATCAGAAATAACAACACTGGTCCAAACAGAATGGATTAACAACATACATTAGCTCTAAAATTATTAGATTTCATACAGGCCAAATCTCAATACATTTGCTCCAGAATGTACTTTCATATAACTGGTCCCTACTGCATGAGAATTGGACTTTGTGTGATTAGTGCCAATTTCAAATTATTGCATTACTGAGATACATTATTTTCATGATATGCCAATGTTTAATCCCCAAATCAATGCCTCTTATATTTGCTTCAGACTGTGGAAGAATTCTTAAGATTTTGACTCTTCTAGTGAGTGGCTTGAAACTTTATTGGCCCAGATGCAACACAACACTACAGAGTCAGCAGACAAAGCTATTTTTTGGCCAACTTTTCTGAAGCCTGACCCTTTAATTAGTTATTATTTCTAACTGTTCTGGGCACATGCTCATATCGCCAAAGGAAATTATGACAATATACAAATAATCTTATTTTTGGTCCTCTTACAAGTCATTTGGAAGGACAGCCACTAGGTCTTTCTTAAAGACCTTTGACTCAAAGTCACCATCCATCTCAAGGGCATTCACATTCATATGCGAACTTTCATTACTTTTGAGCAACATAATACTTCCAGCACCTACTTCATCTGAAGCCAGTCTTCTTTTTCTGATCAATCTTTAAAGAATAATAAATTTAAAACAAGCTTTGTTTCCTTAAACCAGAGCAGCAGCATTTAAAAGTCTATATATGCAGTTAAATGGACTTTGCATATACAGCTTATTTCTTAATGGAAGTCAGACTGTATACTGAAAGTCTTTCATAAAGAAATTATACAATTAACAACCATAAATACTACCTTAAAATGGTCCATCCAAAAGTTTTCAAAGTACAGAATGTGAATGACTGCCCTTTTTTCCACCTTCATTATTTTACTCACACAACTACATACAACCCTCTCTTTCTAAACTTGGGAAAAGGGATTTGAGTGTGGGTAATTTCAAGAGTAATCACTAACAGCATTACAAAACAGGCACCCAGCCCGTAACACAGAAAAGGATGGAAAGAAGTCTTGTCCCACAAATTCAGAGTAAGAACACATACAAGAATGAAACCATCTAAAACAGAAAAGCAAAATGTTAATAATACACAGTGTGATGCAATAAATAAAACATCTGTTGCAATTCAGATACAAGTTTTCTTCATCACTACCATGAAGTGACAGCAAATTTCTAATAATTTACACATTGACAGTACCTGACACTTGAAAGGGACACAGTGAGGCCAAGTGGAACATAATTATTGCCGCAGAGGATTCACAGTCACCTCAATTGTAAATGGGGTAAACTGTGGCTTGCCACTGATCAGTTTACTGAAGCTCAAAATATATCTCATCATAGAAAAATTCACTGAATGTCTTGAGAGGAGCCAGTGAAGCTGAACATGAAATAACGTCAAGTAGGCAGGAGAAAAAACTCTATCAGCTAAGTGACTCTACCTTTTGCATGGTTTTCTACTTATAATCTTTTAACAAATAGATCTGACATGCTTTCATAAAAGTTCTAATACAAGTACCAGAACTACCCCTTCATTATCACCACATAAGCAGATTTTTCTCACTCTGATTTGCCTTTGTCTTTTCCTTAAAATAAATACACAGCTAAATATATACACATTTACCTCTGCTGATTTACATTTTATTTCCTCTTTTTTGTACTGTGCCATGTGCAGCAAGGTCAAAAGCCAATGGCACATATGCCATAAGAGTAACTAAGGCAGATTTTGATTGTTATACAGTAGAAATTTACATATATGTCAGAAATGAAGCAATTGCCAAATTACAACTCCTGCTCTCTAAAATTGTATGCAAGACCTACTACTGTGCTCCAGTCAAAATTTCTGAGAGGCTCACAGTAATCACCAAGCTGGAACTCAGCAGGAAATGTAAGATTTAGCAAGACAGTACTTGTCAGTAAGAAAGTATTTGTGAGCGCATTAAGTATTTCTTTCTCCTTTTCCTCCTGGAACTCAAAACTTGCCTAGAAATGGGAAATGGATCAGAATGTGAATGCTCTGATATGGGAAAGGAAGCACAGTTCACTAGATCATTCTTGACAGACTGCTGACCTCCACTGCAGAGGACATGGGGACATGTCTTTTTGCAGAATATAAGTACAGCACTGACTTTTCTAAATAAGAGATTTTATTTTGCTTTCTGTGCTGAACGGAAACACTAAAACAAGCCCCAAATTACTCTCCTACAGAACACAATGAACAAAACACTCCTCTAACTGAAAAATACTGTAGATTTCAGAGCTCTGTAAAAAGATGGATATATACAGTGTAAGATGCATACCAGATCTGTCAAGTGATGTGAATAATAGCTGGCCAATCTAAAATGCTACTGGGCAAACTGCACACAATGGGAATAGAACAACAAATTTGTCTGTATCAGTCTCTAAATTAAGATGTTGAGAATCTGCTATCATTCAGTTCATCACAAGGAACACATTTTTGTCCTGCCAATACAATTACCCTCCTCCACTAGCAAGAACAGTTACACAAGGAGGTAAAACAGCAATGCTGTAGTAAAGTTAGTTTTTACCAGATTTTTGTGTTCCCCATAAGAGGTAGTCATAAATTAGGTATCCTACTAGTAATTCCAGCTATCACTTCCTTAGCTATGATAGTAAAATGACAGTTTTCAAGAACTGTTCCTCAAGCTAGCCCTCTGAAATTGTTACAAAATGTTCAAGGAAGTAATGGGGAGCTGTTTAAGGGAGAAAGTTTTGAGGGGGAGTTGTGTGAGAAGGTGAGTAGGTAGGGAGCTAAGTTCACATCTTTTCACATCTCCTACTTCTTGTATCTCAGCACACTTTATTCTCAGCACTGCAAGGGCAGAACACTGCCACCTCTAATCACCTAGGAGCGCCTTACGGAAATATACTCAGGAATGCACACACTTACAGAATACACTACTAAAGTGGTCAAGACACTCACAAAAATATCTAGCTTCCAGAAGTAAGCCTAAACAGGAAAGAAACATTAAGTAGAATGACCAGAATACAAGGAAACAATGAATCTATGTAAACTCATGCATTAACTGAAAGAATCAAGACAGAAGCTATGTATTTGATGGAAAAAAGTACATGCTGCTGGTGTATCAGGATAGTTGCATGCAAACAATGCAGGAAGATCAATTCTGCTGTTTCATACAGGAGAAGCAAGTGAACAATCATTAATACCCAAATAACTCTGAAGTTTAACATGCATATTATTAGTGACACACGTAACACTACAACAAAGCCTTTAGTAGGATTCAGAAAATAACATATTACATACCCTCCCCTCTCTCTCTTTCTCAAATAGCTTAATTCACACTACCAACACACCAAAATGAAACTGTTCACAAACATAAATATCAGATATTCCTAAAAATGAGCCTTCGCTTTGGCACAGACTCTCACCTGTTCATTCCTTTTCATGAAACCTTTCACGCAATGTATACCAAATGATCTGATCACCAGCAGTTATATACAGCTAGACCATGGAAGAAATTTTGTGATTTCACAATAAAAGATTGTTTTTTTCCTGAAGTAAGACTTTGCATAAATGCTTCAATTTCAGAATAGGATTTAATTTTCTAATCCGTAACAGCATAATATTTTATACTGAATGTTGCATGCGATGATATGTTTCAGCATATACATCACTGAAATATTTCCATGATGAAAGGGCCAAGTGCAGCAAAGTATTTTTAAGGCATGAGGCCCTATCATCAAGATATGGCTTGCATTTGAGAAGTTCTCCACTCCCTCCTCCGCTGTGAACCAAACATCTTCCCCACTTTCGGAAAGCAAGAGCAAAATAATGGAGGTGGTTTTGATGCAACATACAGCTGACAGATGTCCTGTGAATGGTTTCTAAGGAAAATATAACCCAACTACAACGTCAAAAAGAAAAATTTACGCTATCAAAACATCCTTCTTTATGGGTAAAGGAAAAAGAAGCCATGAGGACAGCTCTCACTCTTGGGAGGCTTTTAAACTTCACAAACACAGCAGATAGGTCAAATTAAAAGGACAAGTATCAAAAAGACACAACAACATTATGAAAAGCAACTTTTACTAACATCATTTACCCCAGAATTTTTGTTATAGGCAGATGATTCATTTCCTACATAACAAATCCAACACTTTCTCTGAGCAACATAAAATTATCTTCCTCTGTTTCTGTCACTATGGCCATTTTTGAGAGCACTGTTTTTCTCAGAGCACATAACTACCCTGCAGTGGCAAGAATTTTAGAACCCCAAATGGTGAGTTTACCTCCTGACACTGCACAGAGTTTCTGTTCCTGCAACACAGTAGTCCTTGTTCTTTCAGTCACAGCTATAAGCAATCTGAAACATCTATGCAGACAATTTCTTAAAATGTTTACTGATGGCATTATGATACAGAATGGGAACAGATTCCTGGAAAGATTCTCTTCTCAAATCACTCATACAGAAAAGAGACTGGTTTACTGCTTGGTAAAAAAGGCATTAATATTCTTTCTTAAAATAAATAACAAAGTAAGAAATACCCAACTTTGTGAGGCTTTGTTTGGGGTGTTTTTGTTAACCCCCCCCCTTTTTTTTTGGTTGTTTTTGGGCCGTTTGGGTTTTGTGGTTTTTTTTGTAAAAAACAGAAAAAATGAGGCACACAGAGAGCAGAAACTGTTGACAAAAACAAAGTTAATAAAAAAACCCAAACAAACACCTGAACAACAAGCCGATGTGCTTATTATAATCACAGCAAGTGGACAGAAAGCTGAATGTCAAGCATTACTACAGATATAGGTCAGCAATTTCTATTGTTAATATCATTCAGCAGGTAGCCATGGCAGGAGGTAAAATCACCTAATAACAATTTCAGTTGCTTAAAATAAGTCGAACTGTTTCACCCTTTTCCTATTTTGTCAGTGAATAAAACTGCTGCTCAGAACTCACTTTAACCACAGAAGGGAAAAACAAAACAAAACAAAACAAAAACAAACAAACAAACAAAAACCAAGGGGAAAAAAATATCCATCCTTACCATTGTGATGAGAACTCTGTATTTATCCAGCATTGCCTGGTTGTCATGGCATCCTGCCAGCAACTGCCAGACCTCTGCCCTTAGTGCTTCTGGAACACCACTTTTCACCAGAGTGGACAACCCGTTAGGTCTCACAACAAGATTATTGTGCCTGAGAAACAAACAATCATTTGAATATTATACTTACTTGAACAGAAATCAAAATAAAGATCTTTAAAAGTTTTTAACTTCCCAACATTATTCTGAAAAGTAGAGTTAACTACTGGCAACATAAACTTTTCTTCCACTGGTTACACTAAGTAGTATTTGTCAGATGGAAAACAAAAATTCTGCAAAGATTTACAGTAAGAATCAGTGGCAAAATAAAGTGATATACAAATTCTCCAGTGTAGAGAAATTAATGAAAATTAAAACAACAATTAGTTGCAGAAATTTAACTAAACTGGCTAATGAAGAACAACTGGAATTGAAAGTGGAAACCATGCATCTGTGGAGACAATTCAATTTAAATATTTGTTCAACATATACATTTAGCTTAGGTCAAAAAAAGGAAAATAAAAATAACCTAGGCTATATAGAGAAGTAAATTTTGGAAAACAAACAAAAGTCAGTTTCAGAAGTACCAACATGAAAACTGAAGTTCCAGTTTTAGACTTCATGCCGAGAGTATTCAGCAAGTGCCACGAAGCCATAACACTTTGTGGTGTTATGAGATTGGTGTTTGAGATGTGGTGTTATGAGATTGGTGTTTGAGATGTGGTGTTATGAGATTGGTGTTTGAGATGTGGTGTTATGAGACTGGTGTTTGAGATGTGGTGTTATGAGACTGGTGTTTGAGATGCGGTGTTATGAGATTGGTGTTTGAGATGACGTGTGGCCTATTAGTCTGAGCTGGTGATTTACTATCTTGTGTGTTTGTACACACACCAAGAAATGCAGGAAGACAACTGCAGGATGACTGGTGTTTTATTTTTCAAAACTGTGCAATTAATCCTACAAAAGTTGGTACACTGAATTATGAAAAGGCCATAATCAGACAGACTGAATAATAAAGATGTGTTTTTCAAAAAATAATCCAGTCACTAAGCCCATGCATTTATGATAAAATCACTGCACATGGACCATATTGCTGAGCTTTCAGTCACAGATGTTTAAAATCCTTTCTGAGTTAATAGTGTTTACTGATCTAGATTAAACCTTGCTTTGACTTATGGCAATTTTCATAGCAATGCAGCAGAAAGCCTGTGTGAATTGACTCTTTATTCTTTTCAATGTAGGAATTGCTTTGATCTGTTACTGTTTTGACCGTTATTATGTTTTTCAACTCTATTTGTAGGAGAATAGTGAGAGCAGCAGTTTAGCCAAATGCTAGCAAGCTACAATTAAAATATTTTAATTAAATATTTAAAAATAAATATATAAAAATATTTAAATTAAACAACCTACAATTTCATCCTCCATTTTAAGTGAAGGTTTAGAGTACTCATTCTTTGAAACGAGCCATCAATGTGTAAACAGTTCACCATTACTGTTTAAAAGGTGCCCTAAAGAAATTCCTTCTTCCTACGCTCCAAGGATTATATGCCCATTTTTCCAAATGACTTGAGAATTCTAAGAAAGAGTATGATTACATAATGCCCTTATTCTTTTAAGCACTAAATTATTTTAAATTTTACGTATGTACTGCAATACAAGTCATTTCAAACTTTACCATTCAGTTAGCCAAATTAAAAGCCAACTAGTCCCTTTTCTTTCTCAGTACATCTTGCAGCAAAATCACATTAGGCTAATGGTCTTGTGACGTGAAAAAGCTAGAAAAAAAATAGTGATGGAAATATTAAAAGAACTAGATAAGTGGTTACAAAGTTTTGAAAAGTACAATCAGGAGTAAATTAAAAAAAAAAAAAAAATCAGAAACTTAAAGCTCAAGTTGTGTGAAAATGAAGCATTCATAGCTCATTTCAAATCAGATTAGTTTGGGTACTGCATTTGGAGGTGGGTCACTAGGATGATCAGAGCATCTGTCCTGTGAAGACAGGCTGAGATAGTTGGGCTTGTTCAGCCTGGAGAAGAGAAGGCTCAGAGGAGACCTTACAGCAGCCTTCCAGTACCTAGAGGGGGTCTACAAGAAAGCTGGAGAGGAACTTTTTGCAAGGGCAAGTAGTGACAGGACAAGGGGGAATGGATTTAAACTGAAATAAGGAAGGTTTAGATTAGATTATTAGGAAGAAATTCTTCACTATGAGGGTGGTGAGGCACAGAACAGGTTGCCCAGAGAACTTGGGGCTGCCCCATCCGTGGCAATGTTGAAGGCCAGGTTGGACAGGGCTTTGAGCAACCTGGTCTAGTGGAAGGTATTCCTGCCCATGGCAGAAGGGGTTGGAACTGGATGATCTTTAAGGTCCCTTCCATCCCAAACTTCCTATGATATGCGTTGTATGAGAAACACAGGTGTCCTTCACTGAGGACTCTGCAAGCATATAAAATAAAATGAACAGCTAAAAAGGAACATTCCCACAGAAATGTGAGAGGGAATTTTTCAGGAACACCAAGAAAACAATACAAATGGCTTACGGCAACAGCCAACAGAGATGCAAATGCCAAGCTGTAATGCCATCCTTACTACTGAATGTACAACTGAGAATTAAACATGCTACAGTATACCAGATTTCACTGGATTTGTTAAATATTAAAATAGTTTAATGGTAGAGGTAATACTTTAGCAACATTAGTCCATGCAGTAAAGCATAACTTTGTAATTTTAAGAGACAACTTCTCAGTTTCTCAATGTCTGTTTGAGAAACAGCTTGATCATTAATAATCCTTGCTCTGTATTCTACTATAATGAACAAATATGCATTTATCCCTCCTTTGTGTAGAGGCCCAGGCACTTCACACTTCTAGACACTTTTTGATATCTGTCTGGACAGACCATAAGAGAAACAAGCATAAAAAAAAAAAAAAAAAAGAGCTTGTCTTATTCTAGTCTTATCCTTCAGCATGTTTGTTTTAGGGTCATTCATGAATGCTGACATCTTTTAATTTGCTACAAAGTGCTGTAATTCTCCTGCACAAAATGCAAAGGCAATTTTAAAACATCAAAGAGCAAGGATATAAAGCAGAAATGCATAGACTATGTTCCAACTTAACAAGTAAACATATTTCTAATCAAAGACTGCTATTGACTATTACAACCGCTAAAAAAAAAAAACAAAAAAAAAAAAACAAACAAACAACCCCTAACATAAAAACCAAAAACACAAGGTAAAACAAACAATTAAAAATCCCACCACCTACATCAGAAATAGTTCCATACTGAGCTAAGCCAGCTTGCAAGAATAACTTCCATGCTGAGGATGTTGCAAATAGTAAAATAATGTAAAAGTTACTCCATTACTTCACACCTGCTAATTGACTTTTTGGTAAATTATCTTATTCTTATCGCTGTTTATATGTTTGAAGGAGACTCCTGGAGCAATGTTTCTGCTGAGTCAGGCCATTAGGTTAGCGTGACATTTTAATGGAATTTCGAGAAGCAATTAAGGTGCAAGAAATTTTTCATCTAACAGACAAATAAGCACACCAGTTTTCCAAGTGGAAATGTAAAAAAGTAAATAAACAAAAATTAGGAAGTGCACAGATATTCCACTAGCATATGGTGCAATTTTCAACACACAAGATTTTACTTCAATCTATTTTTAGCTTTCAAATTGTTAACATTTTTCATATGTTACTGTTTCCAAGTTTTGTTCTTAAAATAGAACATCATGCTGTTCACGAATTCAAGTATTTTATACACTTGAATTTAACTCCAAAGGTAATACTGCTTGAGACACTCCTGAAGAAAACGTTTGCTACTGCTAGTCTTTAAGCTGTCTGGGATTTCCCATTTCTCATCCAATTTTTAACTAATTTGAAGTAAGATGTTTCAACTACTAAATGATCCTCCAAGTTAAATGCATATGTTAGGACTTCAAAATAGTTTACTCCGAAAGTCTTAAATTTTTTGTCTCATTGAACAGTATGCAACAGTAACTTGAAGAAATAGCTGGTCAGGTGAAATTTGAGAGAACGAGCTGTGGGCAGTTTATTACTTCAGCATGATTACCCACAGAAGTCCAGGTATTTGGCACAGGCAAAAATTAAAAATAATCAACTGACAGATGAATTAAACAAAAAAAAAAAAAAAATTTAAAAAAAAATCAGAAAGTAGCATTTTCCAATGCAAATGCAACGCAAATTGAAATAAACCTGCCAAAATCATTTTTGGCTTTGAGGTGCAAGATATAAAATTGTAAACAATTTATAAGCTCTCTCTTAGGATGTCCTTTAGAACAGGCTTTGGAAAGTTCTAAACAGCTCCAAAGCAGATCTGTTTACAGCCTTTTCAGGTGAGGAAAACACTTTATAGGGATCAACTGACTCTCACACTTTTCCTCTCTCTGTATTTGTACAATCATTTCATTAAATACTTGTGCTTCCCAAAGAGATCTTTCTTGGGTGACAAAATAGTTAAAACAAGCAGGAGGAAGGGTTTCATTAAGCTCAACAAAATCTTGTGATGTCTCATTTACTAACCTCTGCGTAAGATCTCCATTAAAGATGAGGTCAGCAGTAAGAGGCTGTGTTTCTCCAAAGCTACAAAGTGGCCAAGTAAAGGGGAAAACTGCCTAAATAAATCCTTAAAATGATTTTTAGCTCTCTTTTTGAAATTAGGAAAAGAAAATTTTGCCAATTCCAGATTAAGGGCCTCCGATTATTTTTGTCTCAGGCAGCAGAAGCTATTACTCACAAAGGGAAAACCAAGTAAGTGGTTCTGGCATTTGCTAATAGTGTAAGGTCTCTTAGAGATAGCAAATACACAGACTTTTTCCTATCTTGGGAAAGCATATGCTGTTACTGAAGCACTTCATTAAAACGATAAAAATAACACTGCTGAGAACATACTCCAGGGTTACAAATAGCCTCCATTTTACTCTCTAAGAGTAACTGTTTCAGTGAGGATCACAGACTTTCTAGAATTCCTTTTCAAGTGCCTACATATATCCCATTAAAAAAAATAAATTAGTGTTCATAAAAAAATTATTCAATTAAACATACATGAGCAAGCACAAATGGCTTACATAGGGCAGACCAGCGTTCTGTCTTTTCTACTCTAGCACTAAGAAGCACTGACTTTCATGACAGCTTAACATCCAGCCCCAAGGAACACAGGTGACCAAAAAGTTCTGCATTTGAAGACACACCTGCAGTGTGAGCATACATGGACACATCCTCAAACACTGAATGAAACAAGACTTTTGCAGACACTGTGGGAGAAATTTGTCAAATAACTGAAAGTTAAAATAAGAGGATTTATCAGTCACTTTTAAAGTGACGATTCAATGTGTTTCGTATTTTAGTTTTTAAACTGTGTAAGCTGAAGAATTTCAAACCTCCTGCTAAGAGCATATAGTCTCATAAAACAAAGAAAAGGTTAGTATTTAAAGTCTAAATTTAAGAAATAAAGCATTACCATCTCCCCAGTAATTCTCCCCAGGAATACAAAATCTTCTCAGGACAATCCTTTGACACATCACCAGTGCCACTGGAGAGTTCATTATCACTCTCTGCAAAAAAAAACAAAACAAAACAAAAAAAAAAAGGGAAAAAGAAACAGAAAAAAAAATAAAACCTAAAGCATGCACAGGTTTACCAAAGAGAACAGACATTAAAGATGCATACATACAGGCCTCAGACAAATTCTTCTCATGTATCAGTTTTAAAAACATCAAATGACATGGAAAATATTAGTGGAACCAAAAAGAATATTTAGCAGACTTGACAAAACAAGTGTATTAATAAAGTAACCATAAAGTTTAAATGAACGAGACTAGAGAATAGTTGACAGCACTGTTAAGGAAAACGGTCTGCAATCTAGGAAAGCATTATGTGAGAAAAGATTCAAGGCTGTCAATTATCCATTTTAATTAAGTTTCACAATGCAGTATTATCCAAAAGACACATCCACTCCAGACTTCATATAAAGAGAACTCTCATTTGAAGTATAGCACATAATGCTGCTTCATCCCTTAGCTGTCATTCTGCCCCCATGTGATACTCTGATATGAAGAAGCCTACTCAGAGCCACAAAATAATATCATTAATGAAACAAATTCATAGATGAGCAGCAAAAAACAACACTGTAACATTAAAGATTATATTATATGCATGTAACAGAAAAGAAAGTTTCAAATGGAAAAGAAACCTCAAAAGTATTAATAATAAAACACTTACAAAGGGATACATGTCATTATATGGCTAATACACAAAGCCAGAAGAGAATGTGAGCATGGGACAGTGTGCTCAAGTAGCTATCCAATTTCCAAGACTCTTATGGGTCTACACAGCTGTCCACAATAAGTTGACCAGTCTAACTTTTCTGAGCAACTCCTCACATGAACATGGCTTTGCAGTTATTTGGACTTTTCTCAGTTTTATCTGAATAAAATGCTGTTAAAAATTAAACATGAGTACAATTTCAATAATCCCAAACATGGACAGGGCTCCAACTCTAAGCATCTTTACTATACAACCTAAACACAACAAAGAAAGAGACACAGCAACAGTCCCATTATCCTCAGAAGCCTCTGAAACTATGGACAGTTTAGACGTTAGAAGGTCTCCAAGGCTGCCTTCTCCTATAAACTGAGCTGTCTCAAGAAGCTAAAACAGGAAAAAAAAGGAGGACCAAGCTACATCTGCTTCCCAAATCCCTCAGATAATCTCTCCACACTACTCAGTCACATCTGGTTGTTGGCCTAATATCTTTAATTCCTCAGGTACATTAAATACCTCAACTTTATGTAGACAACAGTAGTAGTTCAAGTAGAAGAGCATCTTCAGTACTTGAACAATTATCCTCTTAAGTCTTCACCCCCATCACTCTCACTTCAATTACACATTTCTAATTCATAGTTTCAGCAATTATCAAATATAAGGCATTAATAAAAATATCATCAGGGCTTGAATTTGACAATGGACTGTGAGGGCAAAGATAGCATATACTGTATTTCAAGGACAATTAACATGCTGCCCTGAGAGAAGAGAGAAACTTATCAGAAATTTCTCTGCATTTCAAATTGTACATTAGATTAGTGAAACCCTTTGAAGAGATTGAAGAACTATAGTGCATCTCTACAAGAGCTACTGGTGAAAACAAACAAAGCTTGCAGACTGAAACAAAATCTGATAAAGATGAATAAAACCCCCAACCAGTGCAAAACATTTATAAATGAAGTTACACTGAATGCTTTCAGGAACAAAGCACCCTAGTTGATATGCAATCCAAACCTGAGTTTGCCAAGGAATATTAACATCAGATGAAAGAAACAAACCCCTTATTTTCTCACTACACTGGTATTCTATGCAAAATCCTTCGAAGTTCTTAAGGAGATCAGTGTTACATAGCATATGTACTCTACTCCAGCAAAATGTATCACAAAGCTACAGTGCTTCGGCCCTGAAAATTCTTTCACATGGAAGGCTTATCAATATTTGGAATGTATTATTCAGTTATATGTCAGAAAATCACAGGCCTTAATTAGAAATGCCATATGCTCCCTTTCAAAAGACTCTAACATCAAAATTCAAAATGGAACACAGCAAAGAGAGCATAAACAGCTTTAAAAATGCCTACTTTGTTTCCCCTCTAAAGACTATTTGCCTATTCTGGCCTGTGTAAACACTTAGGTATAAATTGAGGTGGAGAAAAAAAAATTATATATATATTAAAAAGTATGTATTTATATATAATACATATATAATTGTTTTTATATATATATAAAAAGAGGCTGTGGGAGGGATATTTAACTGTAGATGTTCTTCTGAGGGGCACTTACATACTTCTTTTTTTTTCCCCTCCATATTTTATAGCATTTATAAGCCAGCAGCATTAGCCAGAGCATGATTTTATCCATACTTATCCTGCTGGGAACACCACATATCCCTTCCTCTAAATGTGCTGTGTACTTCTCCCTTCCTCCTTTACTTGCCCTGACCTCTCAGAACCTATTAAATGGACAACAAAACTTATGCCTCATCAGAATGAGAGGAGGTTGGGACACATCTCAAGGAAGCAAACCTGAGAGGCTGGGCTGTAAATATGTTCACATGGAAAACAGCCTTTAAGAATACTTACAGATAACAGTACACCATTTGGGTTATTTGTTTGCTTGGAATTGCAATGTGATTAAAAAAAAAAAAAAATCACAAAAAGCTCACAAAAAACCCCTTGTGGATGCCTCACAAACCAAACCCCTGAATTCAGAGTCTGTTTAAAGCAAGCCTGAAGAATCGCACTTACACAGCCAGCATCTAAACAGCAAGCATCACTCTGCATGGCATCAGCACAGAATCACATAATACTCCAGGCTGTAAGACACCTCTGGAGATCATCTAGTCCAATCTCCTACTCCAAGCAGCTCTAGTTACATCAGGTCTCAGGCACCAGTATGGGTAACTCAACCTCAGATGGGTTAGATGGCTGGGATAGACTCAATTTTCTTCTCAGTATATAGTATGTGGCTATCTTCTGGATTTGTACTGGAAAGAGTATTGATAACACAGGGATGTTTTAGTTACTCCTGGGGAGTCCTTAGAGTCGAGGCCTTTTCTGCTTCTTACACCACTCCACCAGTGAGTAGGCTGTGGGTGCACAGGAGGGAGGAGTGAGTGAGCACCTGCCTAGTGCTCTACTGCTAGCTGGGCTTAAACCACAACAGGAGGGTACTCTTGAACACATTCAAGAAAGGTACTCAGGTCCTTCTGAGTAGGAGCCCAGCTCCTCAGCATTATCAACCACTCTCCCCAATTTGCTGTTATCCACAAACCTGCTAACAGTGCTCTCAGTCCCATCACACACGTTATTAATAAAGACATTTAAGAGCACTGATCCCAATACTGATTCCTGAGAAGATACCGCTGCTTGCTGGCTGCCAGCTGGACTATGCACCATTGTTTGATTCTTTCATCCCAGCAGTCCAGCCAACCTTCCAACCACATTATTTTTCACTTAGCCAGTCCCTATCTCATTGATTCAATGATAAGGACTCCATGCGACACAGTGTTGGAGTCTCTGCTCAAGACATACAGCATCCACCACCCACTTCTTGTCCACAGCACTGGTCACCTTGTCACAGAAAGTAGTGAGGTTGGTCACAATGACCTGCCCTTCATAAATCCACACTAGCCATTCCAAAAGACCTTGTTTGTCCTTCACATGTTTAGAAACGACTTTTGGGAATATATGCTCCATAACCAGTCCCATGGAAAGCTTAGACTGACCTGGAACCTCCTTCTGGCCCAATGACATTTGCTTTTCTCTTTCGTACATTTGCCATTTGCATAAGTTAAATACTGAAGCCTGCACAGATTTGACTCAGGTTGGGGAAAGATCTCTGGATGGCAGATTTTGTATGTAGTCTGTTTTGTTAGTCTACCTACAGCCAAACAAATCTATAAGAAGTAGTCTCTTTCAAAAATCTGCAGGGACATTCAAGAAGAAACTAAAAACTAAGAAGAAACTAACTGAAAAAAAGCTTGACAGCGTATTGGATATACTTAATTTTGTGCCTACTCCATTTAGAAACACTCATTACATAAATTATTCAGTATATGAGCAGACTATTCAGAATAGGACACAAAAGAGTTGTATTTTAAGTGGCTCAGCGCTAACATTTATTATGTAACAATATTTTATTGACTAGCCTCAAGTATAACTTTCCCCCCTTCTTTAGAAAACAGACTCCAACTCTAAGAAGTATGACTGCTGGTATGAAAAATCTCTTAGCACTTTAGCAGCACTTTTAGCAAAATAAACTATGGCTCAGTATTTTGGTTACCAATATTTGGAAAATGCTTCCCCAAGCGGTCCATCTTCCATGTAGCAGAGGCACCCCTTTGGATTTAGTCTGATCCAGAATAGCCTGAAAGGCTGTTTTGAGTGGAAAACAAAACTTTCAGAATTATAACAATTACCTTTGACATGAAATGGCAATAAGGTTATTTTGGGCCAGTGGACACGTGTTTGGGTTTTCTGTTTGGTTGGTTGGTTGTTTTGTTGCGTGTTTTTACAATGAAGTACTTGTAACTGATGAAGTGCTGCAGAAGACCACCCTAATGGCGGTACACATTTGAAGCACTGTAACACCACAAGAGGTTTTAGCTATCTCCCAAGATAGAGGCAGAGCGATTAAGATGAGCCTTATGAGACAGCTCCACTAGTTACTGAATTCTTACTCATTGAAATAGTCTTACTTTTTAACTTGACTAGAGAGAATGCAGGTCTTGATCATATAGTCCCTTGCAGATATTTGGCTAGCCTAACCCTACAAGCCTTCAGTTACTCCCCTTGAGCAGTTCAGTCCAAGGACTTCGTTACTCTTACTCCATGGACTACATCTCTTACTTAGAACCTAATTCTTTCTACCTGCAATTTACTCTTCTTCTCCCAAGCAATTTTAGCACATCCCCCTTCAAATAAATAAATAAATAAATAAATAGAAACCCACACCATGAAAAACCCAAACAAAAACAAAACAAAAAAATCAACATCTACAGCTTTCTTTTCCTTCTCTTAAAAAAACCCTGTTTCTGTCGTCAAAGGACATATTTTCCAGACTTCCACCATTTCTGACTTTTCCTCCAGTTGAGAAGAGGTGTTGAAACAAAATACTGAGCCATCAAGTGTTTAAAACAGAAAAATTATGCACATAGTAACTCCAAATTATAAGCAAATACCTCACAGTAGGGAAAAAAAAAAAAAAACCACCCAAAAAAAAACCCACCAGAAAAAATGTAACAGAGAAACAAAATCTTGGCCTCATCGTCCCCCACATTTATTCTTACAGCACAAGGCCATCAAACACAGAACACAGAGCACGCTTTGAGGATAACAGTAGTATTCACAGCAGTCCAAGTTGTGCAAAGACTGTAACAAAATACTGTGAAAGACCAACTCAGAAAAAAGTCAAATGGCACAGATCTTCCTCTCTCTGAGGAAGTACTTAACAGACTCTTTCAAACAAAAGTAACCAACTAATGTTTTTAATCTTCTTGGGTTTACAGTGAAAGAGTACATTTTTTCCTTTAAACAATACTCCCTTCACCCATATCTAACACCAGTTGAAAATAGATATGCAGACACTTTTCCAATAGGTTCAGTTCTCCTTAAAGAGATCTACTAGGTTACTACATCACCAAAAATATGACAATTCCTCAGAAGTTAAACTCATTTGTCAGTTAACAAAAAAGGCAAATAAGGCAGGAAACAATATTGTTAGTTCAGACAGTTCAACCATAGAAGTAAATAAGTGAAGTACATCCTACAATGAGAAGAAAGCATGATATGGCAGACAAAAATGAACAGGTGGGATTTGAGCACTGATGTGAAGAAGAGAAAATGATTTTTAATGAGTTTAAATTGAGAAGCTGTTACACGTGAAATAAAGAGTAGGTGGAACTGAAAAATAATATAGTTGGAGCAGCCTGAAGGAGAAGGAAACTAGGTCATGAAGATAGGTGGGAATAGAATTGGAATACTTCAAAAATGAGAAGTTTGATTTTTATGTAGGAGAAGAACAAAAATGAAGGGGGAGCTGAACTTGGCAGCGTATTATCAGAGCAGTAAGATATAGACGTTACTGGCATGGAATCATTCCATACATACTAGATAAAAGAAGATTGTGAGAAAAGAGGAAATCACAGAGTATGAACTATAGGCTTGCCAGGAAAGATAAGAGTGAAACAAAGTTTAAGTCATGAAATTCATTCCATTATTAAATAAGGCAGATTTCCAGAAAGGCACATCTTCTCAGTGGATTACAAAATATTTTGATAAACACTAAAAGATTTCAAAATGCCTTCCAAATCATATATTTATGAAGTTACAATCCTCAGCACATTTTCTAATTTAGGACGAAGAGCAATAATCAGGAGCAGAAAAATATGGATTGATGAATATGAACACGACAACTTGCAGTGAACTTGCTCACAGGAACCTTCTGTTTATATGTAGGTTACATAATTAACTCGAAGAAAAAATAATTTGCCAGCTAGTTAAGTACATATAAAGGGAGCAAAACCAAAAAAGATACCCAAATTCTTCACTAGAAGCAAACCAGTAACAGCAAAAAAAATGTAATCTTATTCTTTTCTAATGAACTTTAAGTACATATTTTTTACTTGCAATCATTCAAGCAAAACCTAAATGCTGACAAATCTCAAAAATTTTATTACCTTCCAAACAGTTTGCAAATTTAACTGCATCTCTACATAACTGAAAATCTAGATCTCAAAAAAACCTTACATTTGTTAAACACTGAAAGAGGGTAGAACAGCATGTTGATTAGATTATATGATGTCTGTGTTTCACTCACTGCATACGATAATGATTTTCACACATCTTATAAAGAAGTCTGTGCAAAATCTCTCACAGGATCCACTCTTCTACTTTGAAACAATCCTGTTGGCTGCGTTAAATGGGTAGCCACATTGACTTTTCTTTTTTAATACAACAAAAATTCTACATTTAAAAACATATCTTAATTCTATCTATAGTTTCTACACAAGTCCCGTCATCTTAAACAGGAATCATTTAAAAAGTCACAAAAATAAACTTTAACTGTGCATCCAAATCTGAGTGTAAAAACATGAGCAGAGATGATTCTGCCCTCATGTAGTGAATGTACAAGTGAGCCACCATGACATATCTAAAGGTGATGTACAAATGCTTAAAGCTGAATAAAAGAGTGGAGAAAAATGACTACTTCAGTTCAGTAGTTTTGCTCCCACACAGATGACAAAGCCAACTAAATGCTGCACAGTGGAGGTATTCTTATAAATACAAACATCTTCCACATGTACTGTACTGTCTGAAAACTGACATCTTTGAGGACATGCAAGAAAAATCAAATTTGAGATGTCATAATTCTAAGGCAACGGAATTCTTTACTCAGTATTTATATTTACAAATTTGTAGATTAGCATCTAACTGCCATATTTGATATAATCAAATGAAAAAAAAGAAAAAAACACCAACATCAGAAACACATAAAAATCATGTATTTCTTAGCATTTTACCAAGGCAGTATGCAAGGCACTTTGCTTATAAAAAACTCAGAATTAACAAAATACTAGGAAGCTAATGATCAAAACTGAAAAAAAAAAATCTCACCTTAAGGTTAATAATTATTAGTAAAAAGTTGGGGGAATAGTTTAAGAAATGCCTTTTAATCATTTTTATATAAATTACATAAAGGTGGTTAAATAAGATTTATTTTTTTAATTACATGAAATGTGAAATTATGTAAGCATCGTAGAGGCAGCTTGAGGTCACAAAAAGTATGGCGCTCATGACTGAAACCTGAAAAGATGCTCTAGCAGTAGCAAAGTTCTAATTCCTTCTTCAAATTACTTTATATCACACTTTTACCACACTGTTTATAGGCCGACAAGAAAAGACAACCACTACTCAAAGCATTCAAAACATTCAAAATAATCTGCAATTGCGTGCAGACAAGATGCAAACACAAATTTATGTTCATCTATTACTGAAGTGTCTATTTTGAAAAGTGTCTATTACACCATAATCTGAAGTGTTTTTATATAAATTGTAAAAAGAGAATTGGAATCCAGAAACATACTTCACCTATGTACCCAAGGAACTGAAAACCCCCTTAACTTGAAATTAATTTTTCCCATCATTCTGGAAGAATAAAACAAAGCCATCAACATATTTACCTGGAGTATCCATGAACCCCAGGCCACAATTATGGAATTATATTTTGCCTTGAACTTCACAAAGTCAGTGTAAGCAACATATTTTATTAAAGGAAAAATCCCTACCTATAATGTCTACCCCGATGCACCCTGCAGGAGTGTCTCGAGGATGCTGGAGAGGAAGAGGGGAATACAACAGCTCAGCCTAAGTCACATTTCTTCAAGGGCCTAACCTGTAAACCTAGCTTATAAAGTGAACTCCAGCAGCAGTCTGGATTACAGGACAGGAAAGAATCTGATCCCCAGGGAGGTGACCTTCCCCATACTCTAGCTCCTCATAAAACAGGAACAGAAGCAAAACTAAAATTCTCCAATTTTACATTTCATTTACAACTATGCAATTTCATGAAATACTTCTGTCACCCACAGAAGTGCTTCCAATTCCAAACATTTCGAACACTTGCCTTTTAACAGAAAGGCCATACTTGCATGACCAAATTTAAATACAACTGTAACAATCAATAAGAACCGTCACCATTCAGCACATACTAAAAAAATGTCTTCTGCACTCAGTATTTTTGGTTTTATATACTGAAGAAGGGATTATGTTCTCTCTGGCAGAACAATAACAGCTGCAGAAGTCAACTGAGTGCACTTATTCTATGATTTTTGGTAACAAATGTTAACTTCTAAGGCATGAAAATAATCCAATCCGAGAGAACGGATAATAGAGCCCATACAATGACATCAGGCTCATCCGGAATAGTTTCTTTTCATTTGGAAGCTACAGATCTGCATTTTTCAGAAGTGCTTGTATTTTAAAACTCATCTTGGCAACTATGGAACTGCAGCAAAAAGTTCTTGTCTGAAGACAGCCACTAGCCAAATGAACTCATGAATTTGGATTTGTATCATTTTAGTTAATTTTTAATGGAGATGGCAAAAAGACTCCAACACAGATTTAATTTATCATGGTTAGGACTCATCAACATTACTCTGTACTGAATTAACATTAACGAACAGTTCCTATGAGTTACATCAAGTTATCTTTAATTTGGATAAAAATGCAGAGTTGACTACTTCCACACTACCAATGTCATTCTTCTCACTAAGTCACCCTCATTTGTGCACACTATCCCTCATCGTAAACCCCTATTTTATCACAAAATACTCTCAATAGCTCTATTGACTCCTGTATCATCACTTCCTTTACTATTTCGCTTTTCTGAATCCTGTAAACAGCCTCTGTCCACCCACAACATTTGATACAGTATCCTGATTTAGTCTGGCTGATCATCTTCGATCATTTAGTATTGCCGACTCCTTATCTATTGTATGCACCGCTTTTTGTGCTGTCCAGTACACTCAGATTTTTTGAAGCTTTCAGGATCCTTTCATTACTATTTTCATTGTCAAATTTCACCATCTCCCCACAGAATTTCCATACCTCTTACATTATTTTTTTCTATTTTATTTCTTTTTGTTCTTAGAATTTAAGACAGACAGAACACGGAAATAGTTTTATCCTCCTAAGATTGTTTTTTCTTTTCTTTTGCTGCTCCTTCTTACTCCTACAGCTTCATATTTAAATCTAATTTCTTCTTACTAAATGCCAGTAACTAAACACCAAACACATTTCAACAGGATTCTTTTTTCGTTTAATAACACTGTTTATGGACCAGTACCCACTACGCAGTCAACTACATCCCTGTTCAGTTCCTAGCAGTCAGAAAAGTAGTACCTAAATCATTATGAAACCTACTGCTGCAGTAAATAAAAACACAAATCCAAACAGTTCTGGATTCCTGGAAGTCATCTGAGAGTGTTCTAGAGGCAACCTGCAACTCATGCTCAGAAAACTCTTTTTGGATAAAAAGACAAAAGATAACTTGCAAGGCATGTTGTCTTTTACCTATCATGAATTACCTGCTTCAAGAATGTCCCCTAAGCATCCTGTGATTACTCTGCAGGCAATTTACGGGTTGGAACAAAAACAAGTAACCACACACACAGGACCACATGAAAAAAAAAATAAAAAACTTCAACTCAGTTACAATCAGTTTAAAAACTATTTTCTGTTTTTAAACAGAATTGCTCCCACTTATAGTGATCCTTAACCTTCTGACATTATTCTGATTCAAGAAGAAACTCAAAAGGCGCTATTTAGTATTCTCCTGAAATGTTATATTAAAAAAAGAATTAAAATATTGGAGCCAAACAAGTCATCATTTCATGTATGGTCTAAGCAAGCACTGCTGCTAGAAGAAGCCAACTTGTTCTTCCCTTGTCCTTTGTTATTTGTTTCTAGGACTGCAGATTCTCCTTGCAAAAGCTTCTGGAAAGCAAATTTCTCCAATCCTTAGGCTCACACATGCAGCCAGCCACTTTATCCTGCCACAGAATGACACTACAATAAAAATGCTTTGGGCAGCTTTGCCTTTTTTGACTAATATAGCATACCAACCATCACTTCTGTTACATGTTCTCCCTTACTCTTAATGCTGCAAAAAGAAGAAAGATTAGTTCAACCAATTGTGTTCTGCACGTTGTTTCAAGGTTCTACTCAAAATTAAATATTAACAGTGACCTTTTTGCTTGTTGATAAAAATTGATACTTAAATTCACTTTATCTGAAACCATTCCAGGAAATGTAGTATTTTCCTCATTATATATTTTAATATTTTAAAATTATATTCTGTAATACAAAACTTCTTATCACGGAGTATACTTTACATTCTAGGTTTTGACAAGAAATCATTAATATTAACTGTATTTTAAAAATTACTATCTCCAAAGCAAGGAACCTTACATGACTGGGTTGCCAGAAATATCTATTACAATATTAATAATTTAAAAAAGGAGAGATCTTCCAAAATCAACCTCACTTTAAGTAACTACTGCACAATCTTTGCAAAAATCTTATTTTTTTATATAGCTGTTCAGATGAAAAATAAAGCTAAAATGAAAAAAGGCTATTAAAAAGCTAAGTAAGTTATTTAGGGAATTTATCTCAATTTTCTATAACAGTTGCTGCAAATTTGAAAGGGACTATGCCTAACTCTAGTATACTAATTATTTTAAATCATTATTGCAGGGGGCAGGAATCATGTTTGGCCTTTCATTAAAACAAAAAGAACAAGAATATTGGAAAAAATGCCTTCTTTCTTATGAACATCTTTATTCATATACTTATGACATAAGACATCCCACTGAGCTGTGTGTATGCACACGCACAGTACATAGAAATCAGGTAAGGTACAGATGAGGCATGCATTCTTACACAAATGAAACTGCAATGTATAGTGCTTCTGAAGTAAATTACCTAATATTCTGAGGGCATGCAGGATAGATTATGAAGATGTAACAAAAATAAGAGAACAAATAATAATCCTCAGTATCAGTAATGGGAACACCAGGCTCTGGCCTATGAAATAGTAAAATTCTTAAAATGCACACCTGCCTTAGGTTGCAAGCAGAAAAAAACCCTATATGGCCAGGTAGCCATCCTTAATGTTAAAGAAAATAAAAAGCCTTCTTCCAAGGCTAAGACAAGACATTGTAAACTCAAGGGGATTTTTTTCCATCATCATAATTAGTACCCTGAAAAGAAAAAGAAAGAAAAAGAATGAAGAGATTTATTTAGATCAACTGCAAATGACTCACTTAACCTGCATATCCACCAGGATAGATAACTCTAAACGCAGTTTCCATGAGAACAGAGTCACATCATGATATTTTTAATGTCTTCTCTTAGGAAGTAATCTACATTTAAAATATGTAAACTAGCATTGGGAAGCTAAACCAAAGTTAAACTTAGGTTCATACCCCAGTGGAATACTTCATAATAAAGTAAAGCCATTCTATAATAGTACCAAGAGAACAATATCCAAATTATTATTAATTGTGCTACATTTATCAGCTTCTGGAAGAGTGCTTTACTCTTCCTAGTAAGAAGCAATATAAAAAAAAAAAGTAGTCAAGTCACTACTTGGACCCTATCCTATCAAACAAGCTCCAGAAAACATTCTGACTACACAACTCAAACATCCAGCCCAGAGAACACCACCCATAGATGTTAAACTACTCTGTACTGAACCACAAGACCCAAAGGTCAAATCTAAAATCATTCTTGCTATGAACAGTAAAGCAAACCCAAATAGCAATTAAATATAAAAGCTCCCTTAGAGAAAATAGTATTTTTACTATTCAGAAGTGGTACTTGATGCAAGGGAAGAAATAATCAATGCCCATCTCATTCCCTCCAGGAATCAGTAAGGGGTTTTCAGCTCACAAGTGGGTTTTGTAAGCCTGGTGTCTGTCACCTTAGTATGAGCGGGTTTTTTTGTTTTCAAGTGGAAAAGAGTAACCACATAACCATATCTGTCTGCTCCTGACTGTTTTAATCACAGGGTTCTGATTTGTGTTGCATAAACTAGTATCCACCTACTTATGTATAAGTAAGAATCAAGAAGGAATTTTTCCTCTGTAAGTGAGCCTTTATATAGTATTGAGAGAACAGTGCCAGATATCTGAAGAATAACTTTGCAAAACTATCACAAGTTCTGGTTGGTCAGATATCCAGATCAAAAATGGCACACAGAAAGCCTATTCTGAATTCTGAATGCTACAGGCTAATCTTCAGACTACAAAAAGATGACAATACACCAAAGGCCTTTGGAAAAAAAAAAAAAAATCAAACAAACAAAAACTACCACCACCACCAAAACCAAAAACCTAACACAACCTCACATCCTTACCAAACACCCCCCCCCACCAAAAAAAAAAAAAAAAAAAGACATGGGAAAGACACTGAGGTACTATTAGCTTCAGAAGGAACAAATATGCTGGGTCCATGAACAGCAGCAATCCCCAACATGATGTCCAGCTGAACCAGGAGGTATTTTGTTAAGACCTAATTATAAATGAGGTAAAACAAATCACATGCTAAGCAGACAGCTTGGGGGTGGAAAAATGCCCCATATGAGTCCAGGTCTTCTTAAAGCCTGCCATTTCGAAGCCCATTTCAATGCTGTCCTTTAGCAGCACTTTCAAGGCAAATGGCTTCCAAATCAGAAGAAAAACCCTCTAGAAAAGGTCTTCTATCTTGTTACCAGAGCACAAGTGCATCAGTAACACATATTGAAGCACACATTAAAATGGACGTGTTGTCTGCTGCTGCTACAGGAAGGATGCCAAATTGGTAAATATGAAGAACTCCAAGTTGGTTTGTAAAAGTGCTATTACCGAAGAACCACTGCTAATAGAAAACTAGGTGTGATCTTTTTGTCCAAAGCAGTTGTATTTCTAATAGGCACAAACAGGAAGATTTAATGAGCAAATTAAAAGCAGAAATATAACAATAGTATCTTCGGGATCTTTTATTCTTACCTTCTTCTGCCTCATCCTCCTGGGATGATACAGGCCCTCCTCCACTTGCTGGGCTGACCAATTCTTCCTCTCTTGCAGATTCTCTTTGCAGACTGACAACTTCATAAATTGCATCCCCAGCATTTGTATGGCTTTTTCCTTCAGACTAAAATAAAATGCATGTATGTATTAGGTCCTCACTGCTGATAAATATAGTTCCAATAGCATGCCAAAACCAAAACCAAACACACACAAAGAAATCTCCTACTAAGGCTAAACAAAAGTTTGGGCAAGACTCTCTCAGATTTCTTCGCAATGGCACCTGTAGACTGACAGTAATTGACAGCTCTGTTTCTCTAAGTTATACAGGTAGGAAAAATAAAACTGCTGGCTCTTAACAACCACTTTAAGTATTGTTCAGAATGATGACAAAAAAAGCTCACCAATCATAATAGCTATAATGACATGAGGTCAAAAGAGAAACTGCAGCACAAGAGGAGAGCACAAACAAGAAAAATATTGGAGAAACTAACATGACAAATAGGAATCAAATGCCTGGGGCAGGGAGGGTGTGGGGGAAATAATGGTAAGAGGTTTTAGTAGGTGAAGACATGACTAAAGAAGAAACAAAATCTCACGCTTTCTGAAAGCACTAAATTGTGAAAAGCCCCTTGTAGTGTACTACCCCTTTCAATGTAGAAATGTATTGGCTGTACCTAGCTATAAAATTTGTGTTTGTAGCCTAGATTTTATTTCTTACTTGTATGTATGTGCATGTATGTGTCTGTGTGCGTGCTCATGCACAAATTATGAATATTTGTCAATCTAACAGTTCATTTAACTTGGAAATTTGAGCATGGTATCTTTATCTATCTATCTATCTATCTATATATATATATATAATTTGAGGTCAGAATATTTTCAGGGAAAAATTATTTCTTTTTCTTGTAAAAGCAGTTTTTCCTCTAAATCTGCCTCTTTAGGGATTTGATAACTTTCATGTCAAACTACCTCAAAGCCTGTGGGGCAGGGTGAACTCATTTGTTTTCTTTTTACTTCAGGGTGGAAAACTTAAGAGTTCAGTCTAAATCTTTCAGGTTCAATGGACTTTCATATGACAAAGAAGTTAGTTACCTATACTTTAAGCACTGAAAACAAGGTTGCAATTTTAAAATAAAAGGGGTATTAGTTTTTCCTCTGAGTTACAGTTCTGAACACTCTATTCATTGACATACAGTGATAAACATATTTGTAGAGAATTGTATAAAATTGCAAACTAATGATTCTATTAAATGAACCAGCCCAAAAATGTTGTGCTATTTTGTTTTTTATGCATCTTGCCTAATTAGTTACAATATTCTGAACACATTAAAAATATCAATTAACCATGAAAAAGAGAATGAACATTTCAGTAACAGAATATTCAATTTGTTCTGGAAGAAAAAAAAAAAAAACACACAACCAAACACAAACAAAATTATTATGAAGTTAGAAGGCTCCATGACACCTTCCCTGGAGATACACATGAACTGCTAACCAGCACCTGCAATTTCAACCAGCTAATGAAATTACGCAGATGGGCAGCTTAAATTGGGACTGCTTTAAATACACAATATAAATGACTTAATACTGAGAAGACTTTACTATTGTATTTTAGAGTAATCATTCAGATCTGCTGCTTTTAAAGATGATATTCCATAGAAGCAATGGCTCCAATTATCAGCCAGCTGTGCTGACTGAACTTCTCATGAAGTGCGCTTAATGAACTTCTGGGTGCAGGCAGAAAACCCTGCATTTTGTTAACATTTAGCAGGATGATATTAGAGCCACTATCCCTGTTTTATTCTCACAGAACCCCATTATCAAGTAATTACAAAGTACATGGTTAAATCAATCAAGTATTGATGCCATTAATATTATTAACCATCAGTATCTATAGCTTTTATTTTTGAGGAACTAAGGCACGAGGTACTATAGATTTTGTTGCATGCTACAAGAATTACAAGTCTTCAGCTCCTTGCACATGTTCCGGCTAACTGCAAGACCCATCTCTATAAAATGAAAATAATTCGGTTATTTGTTTTTACTGAAGCACAAATGTGCTATACACAGGAATCCACCTCTACAAGGATCATGCTCTAATGATGAAAATGTGAATGAGTAACACAGCAAGATAGATACAACAATCCTAAATCGCACAGCAACCTGCATTTATGTCATTGCTCTTATCTGACTTCACTTCCCCAATCTCAGTTCAGACTATTAAATCTATATGAATCCTTCCTCAGAAAAGTTCAGATTTTCCTCTGCCAATACAGACAGGTCTCATTTACCCCTTGCAGGAAATGCCATATCATTGCTTGCTTTCTTTTGGAACAACATCAGTCGATGCTTCCATACTGGAATGGGCATCTTGCTGAGATAGTCAAAGTCTGAAGTTTCCTGTCAAGGGCTCTGCATGCTATAACTCAGAAACAGCCGCTCCAGCCAATGAGTCGGTTTCATTTGGAGCTCAGCTCAGATACCTCTATACAAACGCCCGTAGCATGGGAAACAAACAAGAGGAATTAGAGATGTGTGCACAACTATGGGAGTATGATATAGTAGGCATCACAGAAACATGGTGGGACGGCTCCTGCGACTGGAGTGTTGGAATGGAAGGTTACAGGCTCTATATAAGAGACAGGCCTGGCAGGCGGTGAGGGGGAGTTGCTATTTATGTTAGGGATAGACTGGAGAGTATGGAACTCTGTCTGGGGACAGGTGAGCAGTCAATAGAGAGTTTGTGGGTCAAGGTTAAAGGGAGAGCAGCGATGGGGGACATGATTGTGGGGATCTGTTACAGACTGCCTGATCAAGAGGAATCTGTGGATGAAGTGCTCTATAGGCAGATAGGAACAGCCTCACGCTCACAGGCCCTTGTTCTTATGGGAGACTTCAACCACCCTGACATCTGTTGGAGTGATGGTACAGCCCGGCACAAGCAATCCAGGAGGTTCCTCAATTGTGTGGAAGACAACTTTCTTCTGCAAGTAATAGAGGAGCCTACAAGGAGAGGTGCCATGCTTGACCTCATGCTCACCAACAGGGAAGGGCTGGTTGGGAGTGTGACGCTCCAGGGCAGCCTTGGTTGCAGTGACCACGAGATGGTCAAATTCGAGATCCTCAGGACAGTGAGAAGAGCGTGCAGCAAGCTCACTGCCCTGGACTGCAAGAGAGCAGACTTTGGCCTCTTCAGGAGCCTGCTTAGTAAGGTTCCATGGGATATAGCCCTAGAGGGCAGGGGGGCCCAAGACTCTTGGTTGTTATTCAAGGATCACCTGCTACAAGCTCAGGAGTGTTGCATCCCAACTAGAAGGAAGTGCAGGAGGAGGGCCAGGAGACCTCCTTGGATGGATAAGGAGCTGCTCAGGAAAATTCAAAGGAAAAAAGAGGCCTATAGAAGGTGGAAGCAGGGACAGGCGGCCTTGGAAGAATACAGGGATGCTGTCCGGGAAGCTAGGGACCAGGTGAGGAAGGCTAAGGCCCAGTTAGAATTGAACTTGGCTAGGGATGTTAAGGATAATAGGAAGGGATTCTATAGGTACGTAGCAAGTAAAAGACAGACTAGGGACAACGTAGGCCCCCTTTGGAAGATATCGGGAGAACTGGCTACCCTGGATTTGGAGAAGGCTGAGGTTCTTAATGACTTCTTTGCCTCAGTCTTCACTGGCAAAGGCTCTGACCACACCACCCAAGTCTTGGGAGGCGAACGCAGGGACTGTGAGAATGAAGACCCTAGGCCCACTGTAGGAGAGGATCTGGTTCGAGACCATCTTAAAAACCTAAACGTACACAAGTCCACGGGACCTGATGAAATCCATTTGAGGGTCCTGAAGGAGCTGGCAAATGAAGTTGCTAAGCCACTGGCCATCATATTTGAAAAATCGTGGCAGTCAAGTGAAGTTCCCGACGACTAGAAAAAGGGAAATATAACCCCCATTTTCAAGAAGGGGAAAATGGATGACCCGGGGAATTACAGACCAGTCAGTCTCACCTCTGTGCCTGGCAAAATCTTGGAGCAGAATCTCCTGGAAGACATGCTAAGGCACATGAAAAAACAGCAAGGTGGTTGCTGACAGCCAGCATGGCTTCACTAAGGGGAAATCCTGCTTGACCAATTTGGTGGCCTTCTATGATGGGGCTACGAAACTGATGGACAGGGGCAGAGCAGTTGACGTCATCTACCTGGACTTGTGCAAAGTGTTCGACACTGTCCCACATGACATCCTTGTCTCTAAATTGGAGAGACATCAATTTGATAGGTGGACCACTTGGTGGATAAAGAACTGGCTGGATGGCCACACACAAAGAGTTGTGGTCAATGGCTCGATGTCCAGCTGGAGACCAGTAACGAGTGGTGTCCCTCAAGGATCGGTGTTGGGACCGGTCTTGTTCAACATCTTTGTTGGGGACATGGACAGTGGGATTGAGTGCGCCCTCAGCAAGTTTGCCGATGACGCCAAGCTGTGTGGTTCGGTTGATACGCCGGAGGGAAGGGATGGCATCCAGAGGGACCTCGACACGCTTGTGAGGTGGGCTGATGCCAACCTGATGAAGTTTAACCATGCCAAGTGCAAGGTCCTACACCTGGATCAGAGCAATCCCAGGCACAGCTATAGGTGGGGCAGAGAAGAGATTCAGAGCAGCCCTGTGGCGAAGGACTTGAGGGTGTTGGTCGATGAGAAACTGAACATGAGCCAGCTTCAGTGTGTGCTCACAGCTGAGGAAGCCAAGCGTATCCTGGGCTGCATCAAGAGGAATGTGACCAGCAGGTCGAAGGAGGTGATCCTGCCCCTCTACTCTGCTCTCATGAGACCTCACTTGGAGTATTTTGTACAGTTCTGGTGTTCTCAACATAAAAAGGACATGGAACTGTTGGACCAAGTGCAGAGGAGGGCCATGAGGATGATCAGGGGACTGGAGCACCTCCCGTATGGAGACAGGCTGAGAAAGTTGGGGCTGTTCAGCCTGCAGAAGAGAAGGCTGCGTGGAGACCTCAGAGCAGCCTTCCAGTATCTGAAGGGGGCCTACAAGGATGCTAGGGAGGGACTATTCATCAGGGACTGTAGTGACAGGACAAGGGGTAATGGGTTCAAACTTAAACAGGAGAAGTTTAGATTGGATATAAGGAAGAAATTCTTTACTGTTAGGGTGGTGAGGCACTGGAATGGGTTGCCCAGGGAGATTGCGAATGTTCCATCCTTGGTGGTGTTCAAGGCCAGGTTGAATGAGGCCTTGGGTGACATGGTTTAGTGTGGGGTGTCCCTGCCCATGGCAGTGGGGTTGGAACTAGACGATCTCAAGGTCCTTTCCAACCCTAACTATTCTATGATTCTAACAGGCAGACTGCATACACGAATTTCTCACCAACAGTCAAACACGCTACGTTTCCACAATGACCGACAGCATTATTGTCAAGATTTTCCATCAGCAAGAAACTATACCACAGACTTTATTGTCCTGGACAGAGAAGCCATCTATCTTTGGAGCTGAGGCTTTTGATGTTAATCCACTGTTACGTTCCCTAGTTCAATTCTGTTCCATTCCCTAGAATCTACTTATGCTCTCTTTTTAAAAACACAGAGAAATCTACTTTCTCAGATAGTTAAAAAAAAAAAAACTTATAGTAATAGTCTAACAATTTTAAACCTCTGCATTAGGTTCCTTTGCCTTGAATGGATTATGTTCTTAAAGCCACTTACCTTCACATTTTGAACCTTAGTAGCCAGAATTTCCCTTTGTTACATATTAACCAATTTTACAGTGAACAATTAAAGAATCATTTCTCAATTTTACCAGTCAAACAGACTTGCTTTAGATGTCTGCACACAGGTGAGATTGCATGAAATAACAGAGAATTCAATAGGTAGGTCGAAAATTGTTTAAGCCCACGAAGTCAATGACTTATGACTCATTTTGGTTGAGTTTACAAAGTCTGCTGGGTTTGGCCGGGATAGAATTAATTCATTTTCTTCATGGTAGCCACTATGGAGTGATGTTTGGATTTTTGCTGGGAAGTGTTGATAACACAGGGATGTATCAGTACTGCTAAGCAGTCCTCACACGCAGAGTGCCTCCCACCCCACCAGCAAGTAGGCTGGGGGCGCACAAGGAGCTGGGAGGGGACACAGCCAGGACAGCTGCCCAAAGGGATATCCCAGACCATATGATGTCATGCTCACTATATAAAGCTGCAGAAGAATAAGAAGGGCAGGGGGGACAACACTTTTGGAGTGATGGCATTTGTCTCCCCCAAGTAACCTTCACATGTAATGGAGCCCTGCTTTCCTGGTGATAGCTGAACACCTGCCTGCTGATGGGAAGTTGTGAATGAATTACTTGTTTTGCTTTGCTTGCATGTGTGGCTTTTGCTTTACTTATTTATTAAACTGTCTTTATCTCAACCCACAAGTTCTCGCTTTTACCCTTTTCTCCTCCATTTCACCAGTGGGGAGTGAACGAGCAGCTGCCTGGTGATTAGTTGCCAGCTGGGGTTAAACCCTGACACAAAGGCATTGAACATTTATACATGCTACTTAACTGTTATACATATAAGCATCTCAGAAATAAACAGCTGAAAGAAAAAACTACTGAAGTGCAGGTGCCACATTGTAAAGACTAAATTAAGACAGAAAAATAAAATGCTCCAGGAACCAACTTCCCTTTAAAAAACCGCAACAAAACAAGCAAACAAACAAACCCCAAACAAATATGGATTACCTGTTTTAACTTCATATAAAAAGTTTCCGTGAAGGTTTTTCTGCTGAAGTACCAGAAACGTTCATTGGCAGGATATACACGCACAACAGTCTCAAGCAAAAAACGAACTGGCTCTACTATTTCAGTAACAACCATATCCACTGCCACAGTCATGAATACACGCTTATCTAAAACAGAAAAATAAATCACATACAGAAAAATCAGTCAAAGTTCAAATTTCCCAAAAGAATGAGAGAAGTAAACTGTTGTTCAAACTGAAAACTCTATGCAATTATTACTATTGTACCCATTACAGAATCATAGAATAGTTAGGCCTGGAAAGGACCTTGAGATCATCTAGTTCTAATCCCACTGCCGTGGGCAGGCACACCGCACACTAAACCATGTCACCCAAGACTCTGTCCAACCTGGCCTTGAACACCGACAGGGATGGAACATTCACAGCTTCCCTGGGCAACCCATTCCAGTGCCTCACCACCCTCACAGTAAAGAATTTCTTCCTTATATCCAATCTAAACTTCCCCTGTTTAAGTCTGAACCTGTTACCCCTTATCCTGTCACTACAGTCCCTAATCAAGAGTCCCTCCCCAGTATCCCTATAGGCCCCCTTCAGATACTGGAAGGCTGCTATGAGGTCTCCACACAGCCTTCTCTTCTCCAAGGCTGAACAGCCCCAACTTTCTCAACCTGTCTTCATATGGGAGGTGCTTCAGTCCCCTGATCATCCTCATGGCCCTCCTCTGGACTTGGTCCAACAGTTCCATGTCCTTTTTATGTTGAGAACACCAGAACTGTACAAAATACTCCAAGTGAGGTCTCATGAGAGCAGAGTAGAGGGGGAGGATCACCTCCTTCGACCTGCTGGTCACATTCCTCTTGATGCAGCCCAGAGTACGCTTGGCTTTCTGGGCTGCGAGCACACATTCTATTTATGCAAGTTCTATACCCTACAATGTCTGCTGCAGAGAATGAGAGTATACATTAAACAGTGTACCAAGTAACCCTGCTAACTTTTTAAAACAAAGAAAATAAGTAATCTATTTGCAAACAAGTCACCTGAAAACTAAAAGAAAGAGAATAGCAATGCCTACTATTTATACCGCTTTGCTAAGTACAGAATGTGCAAAACAACTTCTGCATGCTTTGGACCAAAAAGTCCCGATAACAAGGGAACAAGCACAAAAGCCCTAAACATTAATTCAGCATCTCCAGATAAGCAACACACAGTTCTATGAACAATTATTCACATTCCATATTGCATATTTTACACAGAACAGGTCCTAGCCACAGGCTTTTGGAGCATAATATTATAAGCACTCTATATATGCATCACCATTCCCAGGGCAAAACACATACACCAAACCCATGTCACGTAAAACAAATTTACAAATTAGATTAAATTACCTTTAGGAGTTTCCTCATTAAGTACCAGAAACATGGGTGCATTAGGATTCCACATTCCAGTAATTACATAAGCCTTCCCATCAGAACTCTTTCCCATGGATTCCTAAAAATAAAAACATACAGGATTCTATTAACAATTATACTTTGTGATCAAAGAAATTGAGCATGGGAGGGAAAACAGTTTTAGGAACTTCAGAGTAAGATTGCGTTCTCTGTAGCAAATACAGCCAAAATAAAGAATATGAAATAATCAACTGAGAAAGGTTATAGGGAAATGGAAGATAAAGAAGAAATGTTAGGAGAAACACTATATAAGAAACTGAAAACAAGATAGTTTATCAAGTTGGAGGGAGGAGGTTATGCTTATTGTAAGCACGAAAGCATTCTGGGATATCTGCCACTCTACTTTCTGAGCAGCTGAGGAGCTATTACTAGTATGAGGCAAGTACATGCTTCCTCATGTTTTCTGGGATAGCTCCAAATGATCCAACAGGCCTGTATAGTAGCCTCTTTATAGATGAAAGGAGGTTGACATTCCTACTCTACAATCTAATCTGTGGTAGAGCAGCAAGAGTGACTAAATTCTCTGGATTTAAATAGGGAGAAAAGAGGTTTAAAGGAAAACACAAATTTATATATATATGGTATAACCAAGAAATGAACTAATAAGCCATTACATCCAGTGGTTAAATGTACTTGAAATGTAAACATATATAAAATTGTAGATGGAGTAAAGACAGGAATTCAAATACACAGTCCATACAGTAAAAAGTTGTTATATAGATTTATAGAAACCAATTCATCATGCCTTATACTCACTATATTAAATTTCTAATCAAATAATAAAAATGGAAAATTGGAACTAATGATATCAAATAGAGGTAGACACAAACAGACAAGTAAGAGTTTGACAAGAAAACTAAATACTGACAGCTAGAATCATCCACATGAGTAAAGAAATGGACTGAGAAAAACTGGGATTACTGTGTAGCTGTAAAATCCCTGACTGGTTATCTCATGCACTTCTTGACTAGAAAATGGCTGCATACTTATCAAGAACATGGAAGTAAATTGATATTATCACAGAAAGTATAATATTATTTTGTACTTCTCTTAGAAGCAGCTCGTAAGAAATGGAAGATTACAGAAGACAAGTGAATACTTCAAATTCTGAGCAAGAATTTAAATTTAAATGAAGGAAATAAAGGTACAGTTTCCAGTGTCCTGCAAAAATAAGACCACTTCCCCAATACTCACATTTAAAAAAAAAATAATAATTGTTTGCTCTAAATTTTTAGGCAACATGCTTCACACAATACAGAAAGCTTGGCTAATCGTAACAACTACTTGACAACTGACCTGATCAGTGCTTCACCAATTGACCAAAAAAAAGATGCCACAGGTTTGGACATTTATTGAAATGTTTTGTCCACTGTATATAACAAACTCATGCCTAGTTTCAAGATATAAACCCCAGGATTTCAGAAACAACAAACAAAACCAAACAGATGAGAGTTTTGTTTTGTTGGGTTTTGTTTGCTTTTTTAAATCACTTCTATCTTACTAAACAGGTTATTAGAGCTAAGCATTACCATGTCTAGTAAATGCATGTCACTGTTCTTCACATTTCGTCCAGGGCTTAGCAGCATTCCAAAGCATCTGTCAAGTTTACATGAAAGAGAGAGAGAGAGAAAGAGAGAGAGAGAGAGATTAGTTTTTCAAAATACAAAAGTATTTTCTTGAACACAATGGCACAGCCACCTACTGCTTGCAATTTGAAGAAAAACTTTCTTATCGATTTTGTGTTGGTGTTATGGTAATGCTCAGGAAACATCACAATGTGTATTACAGAAATGACAACAAGATTGTTTTCCAGAATGAAGATGACAGAAGTTAGTGTCTGACCAGTGAACAATTCTTCTTAAAGACAATTTATAATATTGAATTTAAACATACCAACAGTTCCTATACATGAGTGATGGAGATTGACAAGATGAAATTCACTTTCTCCCCAGACCATTTTAAAAATTGTTTTCATACAATCATACAAAATATTACAAATTCACCCTTCTATCACCCAGAATATCACTGGTGTAAAACGATAGGCAGCATTATCGGCCCTTAAAAAAAAAAAAAAAAAAAAAAAAGAGAGAGAGAGAGAGAATTTGTTCAATTTTTAGACTTCCATTCTTTACTTTTTAAAACTGAACTTCTGTATTATA
Source organism: Psittacula echo (assembly GCF_963264785.1). Classification (NCBI taxonomy): domain Eukaryota; kingdom Metazoa; phylum Chordata; class Aves; order Psittaciformes; family Psittacidae; genus Psittacula; species Psittacula echo. Next base: position 24,351,149 of record NC_137740.1, read on the forward strand.
CAGGGCCTTGAATTTCAGAATTCCTGTCCAATCATTTAACAAGAAAATGCTCTTGATATTTTTAAGAGTATTAAAAAAGAAAAAAAATTCTTAAAACATTCAGACTTTTGAACTTCCTCAATACTGAAGGCACAAATCCAGGTCTGAAATTTCTGCAAATCATCTCTATCTTTCTCCTCTGAAAATACTCCATTACGAATTTAAAAGTACCAAACAGAATGATGTGTTTATAACAGAAGCTGTAAGCAATTTTGCAAAGACTTTTAAAAATGTTTGATCTCAAATGACAAAAAATAAAAACAGAGAAAACCCAACCAAAAAACCTCAAACCACCTCAAAAGCAATCATGAAATGTTACAGAAAAATAAGGTTGTATTTCAGAGGGGTTTGCTTCGAGAATTTTTCTTCTGTACAGCTCAGTTCTTTAATTCAATTCTCCAATATAATCAGACATACCAGGTTTTATCACTGACTCTCAGAACAATGTTAATCAAAAGCAATCTCCACAAGCAGTCTGACCCAAACCTCTACCTAAAAGAGGACCAACTTGAATCGGGCTGCCCAGGGCTTTGTCAAGTCAAGTCCTGAGCACCTTAGTGAGCAGAGTGAATGATCTCTTACGGCAACCTGTTCCAATGCTCCATCTGTATTGACAACCACTGGCCTAATTCACAGGAATTTCCAGTGAAGTAACTCGTGTCCATTAACTCGAATCCTACCACTCCACACCTCCCAGAAAAATCTAACTCCATTTCCTCTGTACCCTTCCACCAGGTAACTGAATGCACCAGGAAGAGCCTGCCATTTCCACATTCTGTAAGTCTGAACAAAAGCTGTTTTGTCATCTGTCACTTACCCAAATGAAAATTTACATTTTTCAACAAACATAAATTGTAAGAGATTATTTGAACATTCACAGGTTAGAAATGAAGATACAGTCTGTTTGCCTGTAAACTGCAAAACTATTGTATCTTGAGCAAAGATAAAAGCAAATATCATTTCAACAATGCTATTAACTGTAAAAGTCTTAAGATATGCAATTACTATACCACCTAGTAAGTCTGCCTTTATTACATTTGGGTATATGATTTTCATTTTCTACCTCATTACACTTAAACAGTAACTTGCATCCCCAATTCTATTTTAATTTCTCCATATTCTCCCTACTAGAATCTTAAAAATCAAAGTGGTAAATAAATCAATAGACAAAAATTTTGCTTTATATATATTGCATAATGCTGCATCATGTAAAGCAACCAAGGTAGCTAGTGTGCTAGGACTTACACTTAACAACACAACCAGGCTCCTCTGTGAGACTAATTAGACCAGGCAGAGCATTGCAGTATACTGACTTACTATTTTTTGTTCCTGGGGTAGAAAATCTCTGAGAGAACTACAATTTATAATAATAGAGGGGTCACTAGCTTCTACTAGGGGCCAAAGTAACTCAACTGAGAGTAACCTACTCTATCAACAAATCAACAGGCCCTATCCAAACACCAGGAGGTGGCAAGTTTCTCTGAGTGATACCAGGTTTACTCTATTGAGACCAGGAAGAAAGATTCTTTAATTCTTCAGGCCAAAGACCAAACTTCTTTAGCAACATTTTTCTGCATTATGATTTCCACTTAGAAATACTTCTGAAGACACATTAAATTGCTTAAAATTTCACTCTCTGATATAACCTGAACTGATTGGCTATATTGCCTTTGAATTTTAATATTATTAGTAAGAACATTAAATTACTTACAAGCCTGTGTATGTCACGTCAACTAAATAACTTTTTATCAGCAAAGCTTGTGGCGATAAAAATAACATCCTAATTGAATATCCTAAACAATACCAAAATAAAAGCTTATTTCTAAGGAAGGGAGTTTTACTTTTGGGGAGTGGGGAGAGAGGGGGAAATCAAGCCAACAATTAAATGCTATTTAGAAATGCTTAAAAGAGCTCCTAATTTATTAACTGAATTCTGAAACCAAAACTATTTCAATTAAAAACATAATTAAAATAGCAGTTTTTTAAGCCAATGAGTAGCAAAAGCACAATTTTACAACACAAAAAGAACATTCATAAAAAATTTTGCTATATATTCCTTGCTTAAAATTTCAGTTTTATTTTTTAAATTGAAGTCTGAAAGCAAGTCAAGACATTGATCTTAAATTCTGGGAGGGCCATGGTGTTTTTTTTCTTGATTCTCCCATTATCTTTAATTCCCTTTTCAGTAAAAGTCCATTCTCTTATTGTGACTCTTTGATAAGATTGCCATCTGGTGGTGGTTGCTATTTTTAAAAATTGAGCTATTGAGAAGGATTTCCTAATTTAAATTAATGCAATACCTACTACTACTGTACTAACAAGAGTGTACTGTTAATGAACATAGTAACTAAGAGTTATTCTTCATATGCACAGTCCACTTCTTGTGCACGTGCTTTGCACAAAACGTCAGATTATGCTGTCCAAAAAGGGATACCCCTGGTGTGACTTCCATGAAATATGAGTTACCAACCATTCCTAGGCTCTTCACCATCACTTGAAGAGAGACACTAGAATCATGTTATAACAAAACTACAAAGGAATCCTATTTATCTTGAAGACTTCACCAGAAGATTGCTCCTCCTAACCAACAGGTTGAGTCCAAACCCATAGTGTTCCAGTACACCGATTAATATGCTCCAAGATTTAATATAGCTCAAACAATGTAACTTCATTACTTACACTAAACAGCAAGATGCTGGTAAAGCAGGATTACAACAAATGCACAGTTTTGCACTACTTAAAACCAACAGAAAGCAAAATCAAAAGCATTTGAATGTTTTAAGTATCCTAACACCACAATCAAAAAGACAATTAAAAAGCAAAAGCCAAGAATGTCTGAGTATTACAAGCTATGTTTCTTGTTTTCACCTAAAAAGTACACAAATACTTCAGAAGGAATTTAAAACTGAATTGTGCCCCTATAAATTAAACTTTGCAGTAATACTTTCTGCGTTGTTGTATGTTTTTCTGTCACATAACTTGCAAAGCCAGGGAAAAAGTACATTAAATACTGTTCTCTCAAAAACATAACCTGCATTATTTTTATAAGAATCTTACCTTTCAATGGCCAGTTCTTTGTTTGAGAGTTGCTGAACTGTAATCACCACTTTCTTCTCAACTCCCTGTTTAAGCTTGAAATATAATTTCTCTCTATCCTTTGGCACAGGGCTAAAGTAATAAAGAAACAAGTTTCTTTAGCACAGGTATAAAACATTAACTGCTAAATACAGAAAAGAGAGTGGCAGCCCACTTAAAATGTTAACAGCTCAAGTTTTTGACACCTTCTCTTCCTTTATTGACAAGTTAATAAAGCACCACTGAAGAAAAATGGACTACAGGCTCACATTCAGTATGCTGTCAGGGGTTTATCAAATGTATCCAAAACTGCATGGGGTATTTGGGGTTTTAAAATTATAGAAAACATGCTATATACATTTTTACAGAACTAATTCTTACTATCAACCCTCTTTTCCATTCTAAAAAATGTTGTCATTAACTGCAAGGCAAAGAATACTTTCCTCCTCTGTCCCCTGTAACGCTGAGAGAAGTTCACATTTTCTGAATCTTCAATAAATTTGGACTTCATTAGCTTATTTAAAATAAATTAATAAAGAGACTGCTAGATTGTGGTCACTCAAGAGAACTGGTTCAATAAAGTGTTTAACAGAGTTCCTACTATCTTTTCCATTTACAGAGGCCTACCTTTAGTATCCCTACCACAAATCATGTTCAAAGAAACTAATGATTTTTAATCTTGAGAGAAAATATATGGAGAAGAAAATTGTAAAAGCAAAGCAACAGCTTCCTTTTTATAATGAGTCTACTTATGAAGTGAGGCCAAATAATTTTTACTGCAACAGTAGCTATGAATTCTGCAAATAACTATATGCTTTTTTCAAAGAGATTTCCACTTCTCCCTTTCCATTCAGATTACCTAAAATTTCCTTTTCCATCATCTTCTTTGACTTCTAAGGAAACACTGAAAGTGTACACATCATTATCTGGGGTAGGAAGAAGAAAGTCCTTAACATGATCAGATGCTTGTTTGCAAGAACGTTTGAATGCTGTTGAGAAACTATATAGAATTCGGCTGACCTGCAGAAAAGCAAAAGAATAGTTTTATGAAAACTAAAAAGAGTACTTTTAATAAAACCATTTGATGTGACTTTGAAGGTCATAAAATTACTGTCACTTTCCTCTTATAGTGAACACAAAACATGCCTCATACAACACAAAGCATTCAGGTGGGGTGTTTAATAACCAAGCAAATTCAGTAACAACATCTCGGGTTTCCATTCATGCCACATTCACTGCTCATGTAACGCTGAGCAGGTTAATATATTATTATAAGATTAGGAATGCAACTCATTAAGGACCTGAATAATGCATTGTTAAATACACAACCTGAAAAGCACAACTAACAGCTTCCTCTTGCATTTCTTTTTCAACCTCTGTTTTTCCACCCTTGAAAAAAACTTCTCCCAAACTATCATGTAATTCTTCCTAAAATATCTAGGATAGAGTACAAGTAAAATGATGCTTTGTAACTCATAAGGTCTACACTGCAACTTTATTCTGAAATCTACACAAATGAGGCCTCAAAAACAGAATACTTGTCTTAAACTCAGGCTTTCTAAATCTTCCCATCACAGTGCACATTCTGTGAAACTCATTATATATGGGTTAACATTTTTCAAGGCACAGTATACCATTTCCACATCTGGAATAAGTTCATAAAATATCACTTGTATCCTTTTTATCAGTCACTGTACAACATTTAATACTTACTGCCTCTTTAATCTCACAAGAAAAAACATGAATCTGGAACTCCTCTGTTCCACAGCTGCTTTCAGTAAATGCAAAACAGTCACTTTCTGAAGTTCCAGTTTGTCCACGCACACAAAACAACACCTTATAGATTGGAAATGAGGCTATCTCTGTGTTGCTTGATTGATTTATTATTCTGTCATGGAAAAGAAGAGGGGGGATCAAAGAAAAAGGTTGATAAAATAAACATGCCTACCTAAAAGGCTCTTCTGCAGTTAGATAAACAAGTATCTAAACTGTAATTACTATTAAATTCAAGTACACAAGATGAGCAGTAGGAACAGAAATGTCAGGTTTTGCAAATTTAAGATTTAAATGTTTCTGGCTGTAACACTGGCTTAATTTCTTTTATGCTCCATAATATAGACAAATATACTACTTCTACATCATGCAGTAACAACGACCGTCATTGCTCTGCGATCATTCAGGAAAAACAGAAGAAATGCAGAAATTACAGCGACTGTGAATATGCGATTTGCATACAAAGAAAATGCAATGTTAAAATTTAAATGGCTTTTTTAATTTTAATGGATTTAAATTCTTTTATATGTCTATTTAAGAAAGCATTAAGGAAATATTACTTATTCAGATTCTACAGGACTATATAGCTTAGCAAATGCTTGCTGCCATGTTCAGGTGAATATTAATCACAGATTTAAGGGCTCATACAAAATTTTAAATTCCTCTCAAACTCAGAACCCAAAGAATATTTCAGAAACTTTAAAGAAGACAACAGGGGTGGTGGTCTCAGAAAAGACTACTAGACAGTGAGTTCCACAGTTCTTTGTCTTTTTGCTACTTCACACATACGCACATTCATATCAAAGATAAGTAAACATGTGTTACCTGGAATAGAATCTCAAGTCTGTAACAATAAAGGATTAGTCTTCTACAGGCAGGAAAATCCCAGACAGGATTTAGCATATGGTACTATTGGTGGGACATGGTAAATGGAACCCCACATGACAAGTATTCAGATAATTGCCTGAATGGAATGGAAACACTCCTCAAAGATGACACTGGTGTCACTCAAACTGTGATGGAGTGTATTATGTCACACATGGATTCACCTTTACAGCTCTGTGCAAATTCTTAGGCAGTTCTCTGCTTAATGATGCCTTCTGCAACTAAAGATCAAAGGAACCTTCAGTTTCAACCTTCCTGAATGGCCACATTCAAGCTTCGAAATATAGCTTGAATAGCTATGAAAATAGGTACACCACCCTAACACCTGGTGTCCATGTGGCAGTTGCATCATAAAACTATGCCGTGTAATTTCCTAATTCAATTGAAATATTGTCATAATGTCAAGTGAAAATTTAAATTTGGTTCAAAGAGCAAACTGCAGGAAAATACATGTGCTTGAAAGTCCTTTCTGCACAAGATGACAGTAAATACATAGGCGGAGCACAGAAAAGCACAAGAAAGGAAAGAAATCTAAGCATATCCTTGATATGGATATCCAAGATATCTTGGTATCAGAGTTTAAACATAAAAACCTTGAATATTCAGATGCTCCCTACTTCTGGATACAAAACTGCTACAGATGCACCTTTATTGCACCCTGATTAAGAACTTGACTCTTTCATCACTACTTAAATAGACCCTTCTCACAAGGGGCAGGTAAACTTGTTTAGTATCTAGAGACTATCAGCATATGCATCCTGAGCCAAACTCAGGTTTTAGCTTTATCATAGCTGTCTGGAAATAGAGTAGCAAGTCTTAAGTATTCAGCATCTATGGAAGAGTCTAAAATTCATACCTTTTCAACCCAAAGCCAAAAGCCAGCAGGACTACTACTGCCTCAATATATTTACCTTGGAGGTGATTATTTTCTCCCAGTCTCCCTAGCCTCCAGGCATTATCAGCTCTCCCTTTGCAGCAGAAATCTTCTATTAGAGCAGAGACGCAGGTAGAAATATACGCTTCTGTTGACACTGTACGGCAACTGCTACCACCAACTATGTACTGCATGTTAAATGTGAGCACACGCTTTGTAGCTTCAGAGGAATTTCTCAAAACTAACTGCCTTCAGCAAGAACTTTAGGCACAAATCCAGCAATTCTGCTTCAATGTGCAAGTAACAAAGTCAGATTCTATCTTTTATGTGTCTGTGCAAGTAACAAAAGAAAGATTTGTATGTTACCTTACGGAGCCTTCTGGAACGTTTGGAACATAAAGTGTTACAGGTAAAGAGGCCTGACTTGAGGATTTCATGTTTGCCATGGCATGTAGGGCTTCTGGTTCATTTCGAGGGGCAGACACTTTTGTGCAACCTAAATAAATCAGTTTGTTAAACAATACGCTGTCCTCTTCCAGGGGTTCACCAGGAAAAAATGGTCTTGGTGCAGAGATTTCTGAAAATGAAGAAATCACTTCTTTAAGCACTTGCTTTTCTTTTTTTTTTTACACTTTGTTTTCTAAATGATCAAAACCTCCCACTTTTTTGGAGAACGGACATGATGTCCAAAAGTTCAGCTCTAATAGTAAGAAATCTGGCAGCTTAATTTAAATCTATTCTATTCTAACGCATATTTCCAAGTACGGCATAGGGACAAATTGCCTTTTGTTTCTCTTTAGCAGTGACAGAACACAATTTTTGTTTAAGCTCATTTCCCAGATGTTCTTTAGTTTCCTTATACCTTCTTCTAGTTCCTACTTATCATTTTGCATAAAGATGCCTCTAATTCTTTTTCCTCCCAGGTCTTTGCAGCTTGTGTAGAATTATGAAATGAGGTTCACGTTCCTGGGATAGCTATGTTAACTGCATGAAACCATCAGAGAGCTGGAAAAAAGAAAAAGCATATCTGTCTGCTCCTCTACTTAGCAGAAAAGAAATATTCTTTTTCTACTTTCTCAGTAGTATAGACTGGGATGGTCTTGAGGGGGCTTTTGGCAGTTTTGCCACTATTGTTGTTTTGTGGTAGGTTTTTTTAAGGCATTTTGTCATTTGAGAAATGAGAGGAGATGTGGTAGACAAATCAGAGTAATCTAGGTTGGAAAAGACCTCTAGAGGTCATCTAGCTTTAACTCCTGCTCAAAGACAGACCAGGTTAGATTATGGCTAGTTTCAAAACTGGATCAGGTTACTTAAGGCCCTATCCAGATGAGTTTTCATACCTCCAAAAACATACATTCCAAACCTCTCTAAGCAATCATAAAATCATAGAATAGTTAGAGTTGGAAAGGACCTTAAGATCATCTAGTTCTAATCCCCCTGCCATGGGCAGGGACACCTCACACTAAACCATGTCACCCAAGACTCTGTCCAACCTGGCATTGAACACCGACAGGGATGGAACATTCACAGCTTCCCTGGGCAACCCATTCCAGTGCCTCACCACCCTCACAGTAAAGAATTTCTTCCTTATATCCAATCTAAACTTCCCCTGTTTAAGTCTGAACCTGTTACCCCTTATCCTGTCACTGCAGTCCCTAATCAAGAGTCCCTCCCCAGTATCCCTATAGGCCCACTTCAGATACTGGAAGGCTGCTATGAGGTCTCCACACAGCCTTCTCTTCTCCAAGGCTGAACAGCCCCAACTTTCTCAGCCTGTCTTCATATGGGAGGTGCTTCAGCCCCCTGATCATTCCCATGGCCCTCCTCTGCACTTGGTCCAACAGTTCCATGTCCTTTTTATGTTGAGAACACCAGAACTATACAAAATACTCCAAGTGAGGTCTCATGAGAGCAGAGTAGAGGGGCAGGATCACCTCCTTCGACCTGCTGGTCACATTCCTCTTGATGCAGCCCAGGATACGCTTGGCTTCCTCGGCTGTGAGCACACACTGAAGCTGGCTCATGTTCAGTTTCTCATCGACCAACACCCTCAAGTCCTTCGCCACAGGGCTGCTCTGAATCTCTTCTCTGCCCCACCTATAGCTGTGCCTGGGATTGCCCCGATCCAGGTGTAGGACCTTGCACTTGGCATGGCTGAACTTCATAAGGTTGGCATCAGCCCACCTCACAAGCATGTCGAGGTCCCTCTGGATGCCATTCCTTCCCTCCGGCGTATCAACCGAACCACACAGCTTGGCGTCATCGGCAAACTTGCTGAGGGCGCACTCAATCCCACTGTCCATGTCCCCAACAAAGGTGTTGAACAAGACCGGTCCCAACACCGATCCTTGAGGGACACCACTCGTTACTGGTCTCCAGCTGGACATCGAGCCATTGACCACAACTCTTTGTGTGCGGCCATCCAGCCAGTTCTTTATCCACCAAGTGGTCCACCTATCAAATTGATGTCTCTCCAATTTAGAGACAAGGATGTCATGTGGGACAGTGTCGAACACTTTGCACAATCCTATTATTTCTATTCCTTATTACTATAGCTAGTATTTCCATGATACTTAAATTATAAAGGTTGCAAAACTGTGTATGCGTATATAAGACATAGGTGTTTCCATTATGCATAAGCTGTCTATCTTATCCTACCACAAAAACTCTTTTTTCCCCACCACTTTCCAAGCAGATGCTTTGGGAATTTTCTGACACAAGGCCACAGAAGTGCTTTGTATACCACTAAGGAAAAAAGAAAGTGTCTAGTTCAAGGCCCACAGAGATGGCCACAGCTTTGTATTCCTAATATACAGAGATACATTTTTAAAAATCTACAATATACATTTTATATAAAAAGCTTTCTGTCTTCCCTTTTTTACTAAAACTTCAAATACCAGAAAAGTATCACAATCATTCCTAGCAAACAGCAGTTCCAAATGTGTACTTACTGATAACTGCCAATAGAATCAGAGACAAAAAGTTTCTCAGTTTTCACAAGGTATATTCCATTTCCAAGAAGTACTATCAATAAAACTGCCCTGGAATTTCCCATATGTCATCAGTAGCATTTCTACCTCAGCTATAGCCCATTCAGTAAGTTATACAACACTTAGTCCTAACTCATCTAGGACTGGAGACAAAATGAAAATTATCTTGATCAAAACTGAGCAGCACAGGCTACCAATCTGATGACAATCTATTCCTGTCTATTAGCCTCAGATAATCAGAAAAAGAGAGGAGGCCCAAGATATTGTTCAGTAGAGTTTTAGAATGAAGCTCCAGAAAGCTTTATATTCATTTTCAGGTTAACCTGAAGCTGCATAAAGAAAAAAACCTGCCATGCATGATTGATTTAGGAAACACTTTAGCAATACCTGTAGTAGAAGGGTCTAAAGCAAGGTGCAAAGATGGCGTATATGTTTGACCTGTTGACCCATCTTGAGCTGCCTGGCTGCTTGCATCACTGGAACCTTCTTGGAGAGCAGTGAAATTGTTCTGGTCTTTTTCAGAATCCCTCAGTAACTCTTCCATGGCTTTCTCCAGCTGATCATCTCCATTTGAAAATACCTGAAAGCAGAAGATGACAGACACTTGTAAAGACACTTGTAGCTTTACTTTCACTATTATTTTTCAAACATATAATCTTACCCACTGCAAAAGGTAAGAACCTTTGCTGAACAAGACAACACAATAAGAATCAACAAAATTAAATCAAATATAATCCAATGTCCAACATATAATGCACATGTTCTCACTGCTAATCCAGAAACCATGCATCCAAAAGCTACAGACCTCTCAAAATAACAGGTTTGTATGTTTATACCCTCCATTCATAATGAAGATCAGACTTTGTTATTGATTAGTCTTGAACAAAATTTTACTTTCTTAGTCATATCCATTTCAGTTGTTTCACCAATTTTCCCACAGATTGGAAGGATGCAAGTCTACAGAAATGGCAAGAAAATGGTGCGACATGTTCCATGGTGGGGGGTGGAGGGACATACAACCTTTCACAAGTACTCACTTTTCAGACCAAAAAAAGCCATGGCCAATAATGAACTTGCATCTTGGATTCTACCTCCAGCTCACCTGCCTCTTTCCAGACAATTACTAAAGACGAAGCTAGTGTTTAATACAGGCAGAAATCACTGGCTGTAAATAACTGCCAGTTATGCAAAGAAAAACTAAGTACTCATTGTGATTTCAAGGGGAACACATTCCTATTGTTCCAAGCAGACCAAAACCAGTAAATCAGCTACTGCAACTCAAGTGGGAAAATTTGTAATTAACCAATCAGCTGTCACACAAATGCTAAAATATTCTGCTACTGAGAGGTAGAAGAAAGCTTTTAGAAAAATTTCTTAGTCATGCCTAAAGTAACACTAAGCAGGAAAATTAAATGAAAAAGTAAAACCCAAGACCCTCTGTGGTCTATTCCTATGTGGCCTAATTAAGTGCTTTTAAGATAACAACATTCAGAGAAATCTGATCCCTACATAAAGAATATTTACCAAACTTTAATCTGAAGCTCATTCTTTAAAAAAAACTTTCTAGTCCTTTACGAATGTATAAAACCACAGAATATAATAAAGCTGACCCCTGAAGAAGTTATTAAAAGTGAACTGCCACTTTTGGACAGATTTGTTTCACCTGAGCAGTTATATTCACTAGTAATAAGCAAGGACAAATATTACAGTCTAAGAGCCTCCTCAAGCACACACAAGTATCTCTAAATATTCAAAAGAAGTTGAATTTTTTCATCAATACATATCTTACTATGCATTTAAAATAAAGTAGTAGTAAACCTTCAGCTGAGGTTTTTCGTATTTTCCAGAGGTATCCTCAGATTGCTGATGAACCAGGACAAATTCTTCATTAATCAATGTGGATACAGTTTCAGGAATCCTACTGGCTTTGCTAAATGATGGTTTGACTTCCATCTCAGCTCAGTATTGTCCTCCTGCCACAAGAACCTAACAAAGAAGGAAAAACATTAAATAAGCAGGCTTGAAGCTGTAAACAATATGTTAATAGGTATAATATGAAGTTATTGTGGAACCTTTATGAATGTATTATACTATATCCCCCAAACTCTGTAATCGTTGGTATAAGAAATCTTTTTTCAGATAGTCTGTATGATTTTTAGGGTATATATTTAAAAATACTATGACTTAGCAGCAGCTGTTATCTACGTGTATAGATAAAGAGGAAGTTCATCTCACAGCTTTCACTTCCCCACTTCCCATATAGCACAGATGGAAACAAACTGCTACTGTCTGTCACCTTTCCAACGCTGGGAAGTGCGCAAAGGGTAGCTCAACCAAATGCCTGTTTTCACAGGTGAACAAACACAGGTTTAGCTTCACATTGCCCTTCAGAGCAGTACAATGCTGCAGAACTGTGCCATGCTTGCCTCTCAATTACGGTTTCAAACCACCAAGTGATCATGAAAAGAAGGCAAATTTAGGTCTAGCTACAGAGAACCACAAAAACAGAATTTAAAAAATATATGCATGTTCTTCACCATTCTGAATGGCATTACTTCACATGTTAGCCACAAAAGGCAGTTTAGCCACTCTGGACCAAAAAAAAAAACAAAATGTGAGAACTATAAAATATTCTTGTATTGAAAGTAGTCTATCACTAGAAACTACAGTCAGCATACTTTTGGTCTTTCAAAGACTTGGCTTGTCATAACTATTTATACATGCAATGCTACAAGAAGATTTTCTCTCTCCCTAACTTAGCCACAATTTTATCCATCAACCAGTGAGGTTATTATTCACGGAAATCCCAGAATAACTCAATTTTTTGGGATAACTGACTTGTATAGTATTAAAAACTTCTTAGAAGATTCACATTATAAAATAGCATTGAACAACAGCTATAGTATTCACAGAGTGATTACAAATTCAGATTAGCCGTTTAGCACTCTTTGCCGTTCATGTCTCCAGACTAAGCACGCTGTAAACAGTTTATTAACTCCACGTATTTTTTAACAATTGTCATGTAAAAATGTTTCTGAAGAGCTTGTGTACTACTTGCAATAAACAGTAAATGTAGCTCAAAATGAACATTAATTTCAAAGTAAATCCTCAACATAAAAGTGAATGCCTGCTATTACATAACTCTTTGAAGGCAGTCAGAAGACATAAAATTATGCTCCCCAAATACTGAATACCCTGAGTTACCATTAGCTCTGCAGTTATGCCACCACTGGAGAACACATCAGAGGATGATGTGCAGTCACATTAGGAGCAAATATCTAGTCTACCCAAAATCTCTCTCCCAGCCTATACCTACTATTGCCGGACTTATAGAATATGACAAAAATGAAGCCCCACCACTATTTCTAACATGTTTGCACAAAGGAGGGATCCCAAGTTACCCTATTTTGACAATTTTTAGTGGTTTAGTCTATCCAAGTTTATTTTTTATTCTTATTTATAGGAGAATAACACAGTAACTCCAATATAAAATGGTTCTATTATATTAATTGTCAAAACACAAATGCAAATTGCTAATATTAGATTATTAGTTCTTTCTGCAGCAAAGTACAAACTCATAGGCACACTGTTAACTAGGAAAAGTTTTTTGTAGCCATGTTTAAATAATAAAACCAGGGAAAATGTAGCATGTGTAAAGCCAGAGAAATTTATGATAATGCAGCTAGAAAAGCATAGTGATGCACAAAGTATTTTTTCTTCCCTATGTGGAAAAAGGTAACTTAAGAAAATTCATTCTTCCTAAATTTTAATCTGAAAGACAAAGGAAACATTATACACATTAGATGACAACAAGGAGCTTCTTATTCAAATTGTATATTTACAAGCGCACCACACACATTCTTGCAATTACATTTGAGTTGCAAGGCCTTTACTTTCTGTAAGAGTGTACTCCAAGCTTGTCTTTACAATCAGCATGAACTACCACATCCAGTGCAGACACATTCTTTTTTCCACACACAACTATGTTAGCTGAATTACCACTCCAGAACCCCTAATTTCAGCCTTTCCTTATAGCCTACTCCAACCTGTCATTGGTGCTATTCATGTGACTGCCCTCTACCTCATTTCAGTCCAAAAGCCACATTAGTTTCAGTTTAGTAGCAAAACATGAACACAAACAGGTCAGTCGTTCAGGAAATAAATGCCTCAACCAGGAGAATGCAGTTCTACACCATTTAGCTCACATACAGTTACAAGAACAAGTCTACAAACTGTTCAGGTCATCTGCTAAGACAATCCCTTGATGTTCATGCAATAGAACTTGCCATCTGACAAATTAATAGTAACATATTCATGGAAAATGTGTGGACTAAAAATTAAAATCCCAGAGCGAACAGACTATCCATGTCCTCCCCCATCTAGTCACAGGCTATTTATAAAGCAAAAGCTTTATACACAATATTTTATGGTCAGGTTTTTACCAAAAATAGTTTTTAATGCCAGAGACAAACTAAGCACCAAAAATCATGATCAAGTAATTTTCAAACTAAACAACTTGAGTAAAATTGATGTCAGAGTTTAGGAATATATCTATGAGTCTCATGAGTCTCGTCAAGATTTATACTATTGTTAGTAGTAAGCTACTTAGAGGGAAAAAGTTTCTATTTTAATGTTATAAAGGCACAAAACCTAATCTTCAGCTAAGCACTTCTGAGGAAAAGCAGTAAAGGAATTAAAAACCTCTCTGAAAGAATCATGCATTAAGGTTAATTGGGGAAGAAAAGGAGTAGAACATCTGAAGGGGGTTTTTTATTCTTTAGGAACAAGAAGAGACACTCGTGCGTTCTGGACTTTCCGGCCACCTCCAGCCAGTAGATGGTTATGCCATTTCCCTTCTGTCAATACCACTAGTCCTACTGAGGACTTATTCCTTTTTTACTCATTATTGAGTTATACACTTGAACTCCTCCTTTTCCTACAACAGGTAGAGAACAAAGGACAGCATCACCTATCAGGCACATACAAAATCTAAAAGCAGACCCATGCTACCAAACTAATAAGTAAGTCTCATGGGTAGGTTTTTTTTTTTTATTGTCATTCCTGATGAAAAGCTGAAAAAGTTATGAAAGTAATAATTTATTCTTGATTGTATTAGTCAAGAACATATGGGCAGTTGTAGTCTGCAATCAGTTTATCCACTGAAGTTAGCAGCAGACAATCCAGAACATGAATGCTGTCTCAGAATACTGACCAAGTTTAGCATTTGCTTTATCAGCTTAAAGTTACTGTGAGAGCAGTATTCAGCAGTGAGGGGCTAACAGGATCAAAAAAGTCAACAAACATAATATACCTCAGCTACTTTTGCATGAGGTCCAACAGCTTTAGCGTAATCTGCTACTGCATTTTATTTCCAAATTAACAAGTGTGGCCAAGGCATGAACACACCTTCTGTTCTGCCAATAATGCTACAAGAATTGAAACCTAAGACCAGATGGTAACTTCCCAAACCACCAGAGCCAAGAGTCAAAACTGTTCTTCCAACAGTATCTTCAGAAACATGACAACAAATTGTGCTTTGGAAGTTCTCTTCACAGTAAGAAATACCGGGAAGTATGTGCTACTACTGCAAGGAAGTAATTTCTGCAGAAGTATCTTGAACACTCATGCTCTTTACTATAGAGAAGACAATTTTTCCTCCATGCTCTAATGAACAATACCACACACACCAAAAAAAAAAAAAAAAAAATCAGAAACCCAGCAACTAATACATAGGAGGAAATTTTTCTAAACTCAGCTAAATAAAATCTGGTGTGATAAAAGGATTAAAATTTCAAGAGTAACAATTTTATAACAGGTTTTCTGACAAACAGTGTTTTCAGACTAAAGGATTTTGGAAATACAAACTAATCAATCAAACCTAGTTTTAAAAGGGGGTGGTGGTGGATCTTGGTCCAGAAAAGTATCTCAAGCTGTAGGGATACTAAAATGACTGAAGAAAAGTTGTTGGTTTTCCCTGTGAGCTTTATTGTGCAGTTTTGGTCAAGGCACTTAATCTCTCTGCTGTACTTCTAATTTTCAGGGTTTTGCTGAAATACACAAAGTCCTGTGTAACAGCTAACCAAGCCATACTATCTAGAACATAAGTGTTTATGGCACGACAGGGCCAAACACTGGAACTTGCTTCACATCTGCATAGTACTAAACTATAAGAGGCCCAACCTAGCAGCTTCCCCACTTCATGCCAGAAAGGCATCAGAAGTTCACTGTAGCTCTCTTTATTAAATAGCCTAAGTGGCTGAAGAGCAAGAGAAACTGAACAGCAGCAATCCTGGAAGACTCAAATGGATTCGGCACTGAACCAAAGTAAGGGACACAGGACAGAAATGCTTATAATTCCTTTCCTAACACTTGCATGTATTTCATATTGAATTTAGACTTGCAAAAGCACATCACATACAGAAAAGCAAACACCTAGGCAGTGCCATGGGATTTCTGGGCAGAGTAGCTCAGGACAGGGCACTGCTGGCAACACATAGTCACTATCACAGGAGAGTAAGGATCAAGGTAGAGCTACTGACTTTCCAAAAGCGAGCTGCTTTGCAGTCCTGATTCAAAAACTTCCTCATCAGGCTGGTCCTCAAAAGTAAATGCCAACAAAACAGTTACCAGACATTTTGGGGGTTTTACTTTTAGTTTCTGTCCAACAAATATTTCAAAGTTATGGCTCAACTTCACTGTTGGGGAGGAAGAGATACTCATTTGTTTCAGCATTATAGCTAACAAAAAGAAGAAAAAAAAAAGACCAAAAACAAAAACACACACAAAAAATTTGATAAAATGTAAAGCAATGAAAAGACAACAAGCAAGCAAGATAAAGGTTGATCTATTTTCACTAAGCAGAAAGAAACATATTTTAAGAAGAAGCTTTCAGCCTTCTTTCAGGGCTGCAATCAAGAGCAGGCTAATTCATAATTTCCTTTAACAAACAAAATCAGGTCTTGTATTAAAGACAGGCTTTCAAAGCTGTATCGTTCCTCTGATGATCTCAAACACCAAATAAGATACTGGGAAGTAAGTCCTACCTATTTTCAGAACTAAGGTTCCTCAAGAGAATCTCTGGGACCTTTCTGAGAAGGAAGCTATGCAGAAGTTCATCTTCTGCTAACAAATGTCTGATGTACAAATGTACACCAAAAAGCATGGTCAGTTCTTTTTCAGCTACACAAGACAAGGCATGACAGCAAAAGGAGCATTAAGCTAGCTGAACTTGAAATCACAGATTCTAGGCAACTCAGATTTCTGGCTTACTGAAGCAATGCAGTTAAGTTCTAACTTGCCACTGAGGGAACAGGCAAGCAGACAGACACTGACACACACATATATAACTGAATGTCTCGACCACAGCATCTTACTTTCAAGAAATGTGTCACAACTATGTGTTGCTATAGCTCTCACCCTGTGAGCTTGCTAACTTTAATGAAGCATACAAAGCTCTCACCCTTATGGGCCTCTTAACATTAATGAGACATACCTTCCCCAGAAAGCTAACAAATGCTTCAAACAGACACAGTTTTACCTTTTCAATGTTTTGTCACTGAAAGACTATACAACCACACAAAATTCCTTATTATATAGTATGTTCATGCAATAGAGCTCTTCCCTAAAACCCTTTTCTCTATTGATTGAATGCAGAAGAAAATCCTAGATGTTAGTGAGATTTAAACAAATTTATTTTATAACAAGAGTAGCACTATAATTTTATCCTTAATCTCAATTTCTCTTCATGTTATCTTTATATAAGAAGCTAAGCCTCTACATTCACACTAACTACTATTTTATTAGCCATAAATT
The DNA here is from genome assembly GCF_963264785.1 of Psittacula echo. Classification (NCBI taxonomy): domain Eukaryota; kingdom Metazoa; phylum Chordata; class Aves; order Psittaciformes; family Psittacidae; genus Psittacula; species Psittacula echo. The sequence goes on from NC_137740.1 coordinate 24,368,597, forward strand.
GTTTCCTACTGTCTTATCTCTAGCAGTGAGATTATGTAAAGCACATACAGGAAAAACAAAAAATAAGCAAGCATTTACTTGGCTGTTTCCCAAGATTAAAACCAACCTAATGCAGAGAAAAGACTGCTTATCCTCAGTATTTCAATGCATGTACATAAAAATTATCCTGATTTCCAGAACAGCAATGGTAAGAGCAAAAGTCTTTCCAAAAAACCTCTAATCAACCTCAAAACAAACAAAAAGCCAAACACCACTGCTCCATACACACACAACCAGAAAGTAACCTCACAGCTTATTTTGTCAACACTGTCTCTGTGAAAGCAAACCTCTACTATGTAGGCAACAGCAAATAAATAGTCTGTTCATGACGGCAAACTGTTTTTAATTGTTGTACTGGGTGCCTAGATACAGAGGGTTTGCAGGCTGTTTTTACACGTCAATCTTATAACCAAGGAATAACAATTTAAGGAAAACAGAATCAAGAGAACTACATAAACAAGAAAATGTCTGTTTTCCTTCAAAAACATACTATATCCACATCTTCTCAAATAAATTCTAATTAGCACTTTTTAAACACATCTCATTACGAATACTGAAACATTTATTATAAAGGAGAGATAAAGCCTTCCTGACTTGAATCTCTGGATTACACATAAATCACTGAACCACTTAAACATTACAAAGATTCATAGTTTGAGTCTGGGTTTGTTTATTTTAACTTTAAGATCACCAGAGTGAAGAACCCTTCTAGAGGAATGGTTCGTACTTAATTGGTTGGTACTTAATGTGGTTGGAGCATGACTCAGGCAACGAAGCAGCTGACATTCACAGCCAGAGAAGCATCATTTTTCCTCTTGAGCAGAGATCATCACTGCAAGTCAAAGGCATGAAGGAAGATGAAAAGCAAATTCATCTTCCGAACACAAACTCACTGAACTGAACCCCTAAAATTTACATACTGGGTGGAAGAAGTACCAGGAACACCTGATGAAATATCAGTCCAGATAAGCAAAAGAATTTCTTATCAGGTACAGCTTGAGCAAATGAGTCGTGTAGGACAAACTACACTCTAGACAAAAGAGAGTTAAAAATAAGCTTAAACACAGTAGCTAGTCCTGCCTCAAGGATAAGGCAAACAATGTAAATAAAGCAACTCTTGTATACCATAACACCTCAGATTCTTGAGCCAGTGATTAATTTTTAACTTTGGAAAATATGAAGCAGCAACAAAGACTATACAATTTTTCACAGTTGCAGTTTCACAAACTTGGGTTTCCTTTAGCTTTTTTTTTTCATTGCCACATGATGCTTGAAGGCAGCATTCAAATTGAAACCAAACCCAGGTGATTTACTGAACTGTACAGCCACTTGCTCAAAAATGTCATGACCTATATTCCAGAGCAAAGCAGGAGCATAGCTGCTACTGCTAACATAATTGTTTCAGATTATTTTATTCCTTGCTAGTAAAAATAATAGTGTTAGTCTAATTTAGCCAAGGGAACAACCTCTCTCCATTAAAAATATTAAATATTTTTCAATCAGGTATTTTCTCCATAAGCTATTATTTCCAGTAAGAATTACATGATGTAAAGCAAAAAGAGGCCATACGGAACAGCAGTATGATACAATGCTGTAGTGATTCTGGGTGCCAATCTTCCCCCCTGCCAAACAAGTGCCTTTAAAAATGTCACTTCCAACACCAGTGAAACACGCAAGAAATTTTGATTCATTGCCTGGCACTGACTACCTGCAGAGTTAGTAAAATCCTTGCTCCTCAAAGCCAGAATTTTAAGTTATCACAACTGTTATCTTGAGATTTGCAACATGTATCTTTCAGAATATTAGGTTTTGCAGATTTAACTTCAAATCACAATGTTTCATTCTTAACCACAGAAGCTACCGTTATACTACCAAACACATACGTTGAGATTGCTATTTCTCAAAAACTCTTAAACTGTAGCCAGTCCAGCACTGCACTGTGGCATGGACACTATTTCATGCTCTCTTCTAATCTCATTTTCTTTACAGACACTTCTCTTAATCGTAAGTTTTTCATTCTAGCAGCTACCAAAGACAATTGTGAGCTGTACATTAATAACCACACCATACCTTTTTTTATTATTCAGTTACAGATTTTCAAAAATAGCAAGGACTATGAGTTTTGCTTTGGCAGCTATCTAGACTTCTACTGGTTTTGTATCAAAAATGTGCAATTTAGTGCACTCCATATTAGGAAGACAAACATTTCCTTTATAATACGAAACAATACCAAGCTTCTTGTTAAAAATAAATATTTCCACATACTTTATGCACTTAATACACTTACATTTACTTCCTTGAAACAGCTGACAAGTACATTTCAACGTATTAAAGAAAAGCCTCATAAAAAGCCAACTTTAAGCAATGACTACAAGAAAGTTTTTCAATAGATAGATTAATCTGGGGCTGCCAAACAAAGTTTCTGGTTTGTTTTTGCCTCTTCTAGCAATTCTGTTTAGCAGAATTGTTCTAAAGGACAATTCTATGTTAAAAACATCACAACAAAGAGACTTTTTAGACCCTTCTTACAGTGAAACTATCACTGGGCTTAAAGAAAAACAGAGGGTTTTTTTAATAAACTTAGCCTTTTGCCTAGATCATCATTATTTAGATCTTACGTATCTCATTTATTAAATTGAATTCCTGTCATTGGGTATTTCTGGTGCAAGCCTCAGGCTAATCTAGAGCAGTCAATTAGAAAAAAAAAAATAAAAAGAAAACTAAATTAAAAAAAAAAAATCGCAGAATATGCACTTGCTGGGGAATAGGTAACTAAAATAATGCAATGGAGTTGCTTATGTCATCACCAAGCATAACTGAAAAAGCTTGCAAAAGGCTAGGACATTAATTCTCTTGACTGAATTTTCTCACCCAACCTCAAAGAAAACCAGTATTTGTCTGTTGAGACAGCCTATCCAGAGTAGCTTGAATTTTAAGTGTTATATTTCCAATTTGATAATTATCAAACTCACCTGCTTGTATAAAACAGTCAAAAAGCTGTACCTGCAATTCTATGCCTTTTTTCTTTTTTTTTTAAATCACAGCCTGTCTCTCAAAGACAGCTTCCCAAATATGAGCACGCTGTACTATCAATACATTAAAAGCAGATATGAAAGCTTACTATGAGTACTGACATACTAAATACTTCCACAAAACATTTTTACTTCTGAAACAAAGAGAGGAAGCTCCCAGCTGCTATTCTAAAAATATAAAATTCGCAAAAACGTGAAGAAGTGTGAAAGGTCAGGCATGTTCTACTAAGTCATTATATAAGCACACCCTTTTCACAACAGTATTTTCAACGTATTACCTTGGTTCTCCACTAAGGGAGAATGTTGAATTATGAGGTCCCTAAACACCCTAGACACAGTTCAAGCTACCAAAATGACAAACACACAGTTGAGAGACTGCAATTAACAAAAGCATGACAACCTCACAGCCAAAGTGTTAGAATGGGTAACGTTGGCATCACTGGCAACAAAACCATGGATTTAAGTAAAGCATTTACAATACAAGGAATTCAAACACAGAGTGCAGTCTAGAAGAGCACTAGCATTTCACCAACATCCAAGTCAAAAGCTGCCTTCAATAAGCCCAACAAAGCATCCAAGCCCTAACTGTGCAAAATCAGACGATGGCTGCTCAGAAGCCCCAGCAAAACAGATGACATTAGCTGTACATCTGCACAGTGTAAGAATGTCATCTTATTATGGCACCTCTTGTGAATTTTCTGGAAAATGTAACAAATAACACGACTACTTTTCCATGTCCCACAGTAAGACCTGAGTCGCTCACTTACTACTAGAAAGAAAAAAGAGCAAAATCACAGAGGCCGGGAAGAGAAACTGGGAAGGTCTGCTGGAACAGGGATCACTTGTATTTGTATTATACCTTTTGATTTCTCTGGTTACTATCGAAAGGTAGATACTAAACTACACTTCCCTCTGGCCCTTTTTTGGTCAGTCTGACTTTCTAATGTCTCAATATGATGAAAGAGAAGAAGAATTAGAAAAGGGAAGCTGTAAGGGTCAAAGGCAAATAAGCAGTCGTAACAACTATGGGGAACGTTCACCTTCACGTTAACTCTTCTGGGGCTTAAAGTATTTACATGGACATTTTCATTTTGATCAACTCCTTCCCCTGTCCCCTCACACTTTTTATAAATCCCTATAGCAATAAACACCAAAAATTAGCATTCAAAACCACGTAAAAATCATTTACTGACTTCTCTGTGTCCTTAGTCACTTTCATTCCTCACCCTTGTTTCCTCAAAATTGTTTAAGTTACCTCCAAGAAGAATTCTAGCCAGCAGTTCCCAAATTCTTAGAAATTTATACTGCCCACACTAATCAGTAACAATTAGGATGAAGTGTAACAGGAATAAAAATACCTTTTTATGACATTAATGTACTTCTATGGGCAAACACAAACTGTCTACATGAACAGGAAGGACTCATATTTCCAAGGGCTAGTCTTCATTGCATCACTTGATCTGAGTTCCAATTCAAGTTTTACTCCAAAACGAACTGCTGGTACACACAAAATGCTCTCCAACTCCACTGATGTTATGCACTGCAAAGCCCACAAACACTTAAATTCAAGATGAAAATTTTGGTACTTGCAAACTACAGATATTCCAGTAATATCTTGAAGTTGGAGGTGGTATAGAACTGCCTAAAACAGCTACAACTCTTCCCACCTTCCTTCTCTGCTAAGTTTGTACAAGTATCTGGGCAGCCACATACTGAAAGGGACTGGACAGCTTAAGTGACAGACAACTAAGTTCCGAGAAAGGAAGATTAGAGCATTTCTTCAGCCAGTTCAACACTTGACTACACAAGCACCTATGTTAGCACAATAATACACAGACCACAGACAAAAACCAAGCAGCCAGGATTGGGAACAGTTATTGCTTATGAAGCACTGCCACCAAGAAGTTATTTGCCAGAGTTCTCTTCAAAATAACAGGAAATAATGAAAGTATACACCAGTGGCACAAAATAAAACAAATGGTTCACAGAATGGAAAAGAAAATACATCCTTTTTCTGCCACATGCATTTCAGATGACTCAGTCTAAATCATATAATCTAGTATTGTTTCTCAGTAACATCAAAAAAAAAACAACTAATTAGGCTCCCAAGGAAAAAAAAAAAAAGTATCAGTTTGCAGCATTTAAACTCTTAAAAAGTTTTCTTATAAAGGGAAATACACCAGTACCTCAGTTCAGTACAAAGAAAAAACCCCCGAGTTACTTGCAAGCTTATTTTAAAAGTTTAGCCAGCAACTGACTTTGTCCACATACTTCTAAATTAAAATTCTGGATCTTGTATTTTGTATCTAAAAGCACACATGCAAACATAATGCATTAGATTAAAATTATATGCATTTTATTTTCACACTTATTTGCCTGCAAAAGCTCGAGAACTGAAAAGGCATTGCAGAGCCTTTGTACCAAGTTAAAACTTTGCGAAAGGAATAAAGAGTTAACAACAAGGAGAAAAAAACCAACATATATACTTTTTTTATTATAACATATCTGTGAGAAATACAAATATGTGTATACCATATGCTTGCCCAATACACAAATGTAGGTATTGGAACAAACCTGTGGATCTCAGCAAAATCACTTAGTCTAATTTCAGGTAAAAGAAAAAAAAAATAAAAAAACAACAATAGTTTGCATACACAACACAAGCACAAATTAGAAGCATCTTACTTGTTATGCTGACATAATAAATAACAAGACTAGATCTCTGCAAAGTGCAGTAATGAAGTCAAAATATCTAGATTTAATTACTTTGAACTGTTTTCCACTGGAGAAATTTCTGAAAGTGCACACTGCTATAGAATTTATAATCAAAACATTCAAAAATACCTGGAAACATGTCACTAATACCGCACAGTAAGGCCATAAAACTACACAAGTGATTACACTAAACAGAAAAAGTATTTTATTTCAATGTAACTATTTTTTACATAAAATACTGGGGGCAGAGGAGAGCAGGGAGGGAGATGCATTTCTAGTTAAGATAGAAACCAATTTACAAAAAAAGAATCTAATTCCCTAAATAGTATTTTGCTCATGAATGGTAAATTACTGAAATCTGATTCCTTACATTAGAAGGATTACTACTGAGTTTACTAACAAGTACTTGTTTCCTAACAAGTACTGAGAAAGGACTTCATGGTCACTTACATTAACATTTATTTCATTCCTCACCCATGTCACTGACTTACTACATGATGTCAAGCAAGTTACTGCACTTCTAAGCCCAACAGTAACATGGAAATCATGCTCAGCAACTCAGCAAATGACCTTCAAGATCTACTCTCAGATTTTTAGTCACTGACTGAAATCCTATTCTGATTAATTTACTGCTTCTTAAAAATACCTTTTATTTTTTCTGCCCTTTAACCTTTTCTTTCTTATTTAGAAATTGTATGGAGGATATTAAGAATTTGAGCAATTAAGTCAGGGAGTTGTCCACCATCAGCAGTAACAAACTTCACTCTTCAAGAGTTTGACAACAGCCTAATGTAAAATGAAACATCACATTTGAGAGACAAATGGTCAGACTGCAATTTTACTACTCTAGTTATTGAGCACTGTTTTTCACAGAACTGTAACTCCATTCAAATACCTTTCTACTACATAGGGAACCAACTCAGAACTCCCAACTATGCTAAAAAACATGTTTCTGGTCCAAATGGACACCCTGTTCAGACAGAAAAGCTAGACCAGTGACTGACATACCTGAGTCCAAAACCAAGGTGTCATCTTGGTACTGCTAAATCAACAGAAGAACATCAGCACAAAACACAACACTTATACCAGTTAACATACTGAAGCAACACCAAGCACATGCAGAGGGTTTAAACCAACTTTGTTTCTAAACTGTTTCCCTTTTTTGTTCCTAAACTCTCTCCCTTTTCTTGAATAACTGAGAGACACAAAACTCCTGAGAGGCTGGATGAATGCATGTAATAAATGATCACCCACTACTCATTTAAAATGGCTCAGTTTCCAAAATTTTGGTTTATTCCAATGATTTCTAAAATGGATTTACGCATTGACAGAAAAACATAATATTAATTCCACTTGAAAAAACTTATGTACAGACTGTATTATATTAAATATTTATACAACCATCCTGCTGCTAAATACCAACATCTCTTTTTCATTTACAATGCATGAAAACAGGAACGGCATACACTGAAGTTATAAATTTCTACCTAATAACTTTAGTTATGGGGAAATTAATATATATATATATATATATCTGTAAGAGGTGTGGGCCATTTTTCTCATTGTTTCATCTCCTTGACAGCACAGTACAAGTTGCACTCTACATTTCAGACAGGACTTACTCCCTTACCACAAGAGTTTGATGCTTACTGCTTGCTTAAGAGGAACTGATACCTTTCATTCAAACATTTCATGCTCAGATTAGAATAATTTACTAACCAAGACTTCAAAAATTTCTTTTCAAAGATTTACACATTTCTAGATATGAAAAGGTAAAATGAAAATGAAACAGTTTTGATATCTGATTCAGAAGCACACAGAAGGCAGATTCAGGGAAGAGATACAGTCTGTGCGTGCAAGGGCAGCATCAGGAGAAACCAATGTCCAGCTGGAGCTAAAACAGATAACGGATAAAGAGCAGCAAGGACAGACCCCTGCATCAGCAGCAAAAGGAAGGCTAATGAAGCAACCTCTCTTGTTCAGTGGAACAGGGGATTTGATAACCATGTACATGGAAAAGGTTGATATATTTGATACCTCTTTTCCTCCAGTTTTCACAGGTAAGGTCCATCCTCAAGCCTCCTGGACACCTGAGCCTAGTAGCAGAGTCTGCTGGAGTAAAGAATTACCTCTGAAAGAGGAAACTTGAGCTTAGAAGCCCAGAAGTCAGTGGTACCAGACAGGATACATCTGGCAGTTCTGAGGGAGGTGGCCCATGTCACCGAGATACCACACTACCACTTTTTAAAGACAAAGAGACTGGGGGAGGTTCCTTATGACTGGAAAAAGGCAAACATCACACACAACTTCGAGAAAGAGGGAGGATCCAGGCTGCTACAGATCAGCCTAAGTCCTAAGTCCATGAAAGGATGACGGAGCTATTCCTACATCCAAGAGGGACAAGAAGGTGATGGGAAATAGCAAGCATAGGTTTACCAAGGGCAAATGATGCCTGATGAACACAATAGCTTACTGCAAGGAGATTAGACTGGCTTAGCAGATGATGGAAGAGCACTGAATACAGTAGCCCATCAACAAGTCTCCCATAGTATTCTTACAGGCAAACAGGCAAGACAGGCACTGGGGAAGTGAGCAGTAAGATGTTTGGGAAATTGACTGGACTGCTGGGCTGAAAGAACAGCAAGTGGCAGTAGCAACTCTGGTAACAAGTGGTTACAGTCATATCTGTTGGCAATTATCACTGAAACCAGCACTATCTGATGTCTTTATTAACAACTTGGGTGATAGGACAGAATGGATCCTCAGCAAGTTTGACAATGACACCAAACTGGACAAAGTAGTCAATGCCCTGGATGACAGGGCTCCTTCACAGAGGGACCTGGACAGGTTCGAGAAATGCACAGACAGAAACCGCATGAAGTTCAAAGGCAAGTGCCAAGTCCTGTATTCACAACAGAATATCCCTGTGTGACAAGACAGGCTGGACACTAACCATATAAAAAGTGACCTTTGCAGAGGATTACCTGGAAATCCCAGCAGGTAAAAGGTTTAAAATGAGATGGCAGTGTACCTCCACAGCAAAGGAGGCCAAGCACACCCTGGGTTATTTAGCAGGAGTCTAGCCAGCCAGTCCAGGGAAGTAATCCATCCCCCCATTCAGCACCTGTGAGACCACGTTTGGAGCACTGTGTCCAGTTTTGGGCTTCCTGGTACCCAACAGACACTGACACACTGGAACAAGTCCAGAGGAGACCACTGAGCTGGCCAGGTGGAAGGAGTACAGGATGTACAATTGAGAGGATGACAGAACTGAGTTTGCACAGCCTGGAAAAAAAAAAAAAAAAAATCTCAGAGGAATCCATATTGCTGTCTATAATTATTAATTGGAAGGGTGCAGAAAAGACAGAACTGGACTCTTCTGGATAGTGCACAGTGACAAGACAAGAAGCAACAGACAAGTTGGAAAGTCAAGTCCACTTCGTTTAAGGTGAGTGAGTGGGTGGGGTTTTTATTGGGGGGCATCATTATGAGAGTAATCAAACAAAGAAACAGGTTATCCAGAAAGTTTTTAAGGGCTGGAACAATCTTTAATAAATTGCTCTTACTTTAAGCAGGGAGATGGATTAGATGACCTCCAGAAGTCTCTTCCAACCTAAATGATGCTGTTTCACTAATGTATTATTTCATCTGCCTAGGATTCTATTTTATAAACTTTCATTTAGCAAATTTTGCATCAAGTTTATTAATTCTAATTATATATTTTAAAATGTCCGCTGTCCTACACATACAGGAAGCACGAATCCAATGTGGTATACAAAAATGTTAACATCTCTTACCTACTTGCCCTTAGAACTTCTTCCCTTCATACCACTGCACTTCCCCCACAACCAGGGAACATAGGTTTTCAACATCAAAACGACTTTATTGTTTTAAGCTTACTTGATTAAAAAAAAAAAAAAAACAAAAAAAAAACCAACCATGCCTTCTTTGATATCCTGATTCATGTTTCAGGGATGATGACAGTAGGAATGTACAGCTCACTTTGTGGCAAAACCTATTTTTTCCTCTGTCCACTTAAAATCAGTAGAATCATCTTTGTCCATGCTCTATTATTTCCAAAGAGAAGAAATGTTCCACCAAGGAAACAATATGGCAGAGGTTTTCCACAAGGGCCTTACTCATCTTTCAGAGTTATCTATTTAACTAAGCAGGTTTTGGACCTTTTTTTAAATTATTTATTTATGTACTGTTTATAAACAGTCACACCCAACAAACTATTTTTTCTCTTTCAGCTTCACAAAGTCCACTCTTGGAACACTTCTGGTGTCAAAATCAAGTACACCTCTTAGAAGACACCAAGGTATTTTCTAATAATCTACACATCGGTTTTGTGTCTTTTTGAATTTAAGAATACAGAAAAAGGTGAAATAAAGCAATCTTTTCAAGTATGTCAGCTTTGCTTGTGAACCAGGACTCCGTCAAAGACAAAAGATTCCCTTCAGCAATCTGGCATACAATAATGGCTCTTTTAACAGCTGTACCAGTATAACAGAGTAAGATCGAACCCAGAACAAACTGTCAAAGGTACGAATTTCAAAAACTATCTTATGAAAATGTACCTGAAAACATCTTCATGTCCATTAAAAGGACACCTCTATGAAGTTCAGTGTTAAGACTCAAAATGTGCATTTTAATTTTCACTTAGAAAGGTCAAGATTAAAATTCATGGGAAGAAACCAAGAGTCATTACAGGAAAGATTAGTATAGGTAGTGGTAAAAGAGGAAACAAACATTCAGTGTTGCACTTTGACACTTTTCTGCATCCATTTGTTTTAAAGTGCTGCTACGCTTGATACCAGATCAAAAGTGCTAACGTATCAGTCCATTGGGTACATAAAATGAGAATAATCCAATGACAAATTAATCTAGACTGTAAATCAGAAGGTATGTAATTACTAAGGTCAGTCAAGTTTGAAAGAGCCTTCCAATTACAGCAAAGTTGATAACAATATACAGCTGATTATTTTAAAATTAAAGCTGATTAAATTTACAAAAGTCCCTATCTAACAATGCCCAGCTCACTCCGTGAAATAAAAGGATCAACAAAATTTTACAAAGAAAGGATATGCAGAAGAAAACCACAGCTACTTCTGCAGATGCACAGAAGAAAAACAGACAGAGAGGAAGCTCTTACAAGCCAGCAGTCAATTTAATGTTGCTGAAAGTAGAAAGAATCATAGAATAGCTTGGGTTGGGAGGGACCTTAAAGATCATAGAACCACTAGATCAGGTTGCTCCAAGCCCCATCCAACCTGGCCCTAAACACTTGCAGGGATGGACCATCCACAACTTCTCTGGACAACGTGTTCAGTGCCTCACCACTCTCATAGTTTTTTCCTTTTATCTAATATAAATCTGTCCCCTTTCAGTTTAAAGCCATTACAAATGACACCATGGCTTCATAATCATTGTAAGCCAGTACTGAGTGGAAAAAGAAGAGTTCCTGCCACCATTACTATGATTTGCTACCTTCAGAACAAGTGGCATAAGCCAATCAAGAACATAGGGTAGCTTCTTTTAGCAGTAGTGCCTTCTTGTACTAACTTACTTACTATAAAACCATGACCACCGATAAATGCATCACCCACAACATATGTGATTGTACTAGAACTGCTGTTAGCCTTCCTCCCTACCAGCACACTTCTTCCTTCTCTGGACTGAGACAATGTCCATATGGCCAGGCAAGTGAGCTGGTTCAGGAAGCTGTTCTAAAAAGTAATTGGGGGGAGGGGGGGAGGGAGAAGGAAAGAGGGGGAAGCAAAAAAAGAAAAAAAAAAAAACAACAACAGAGAAAAAAAGTACTACTTCTTGACCAGATAAGTTCTTTACTTACTTTCTGGCTGTGGAAGTCCCATTGACAAAACAAGGTAAGGAGCAGCCACAACTCAGATTGTCTTCAAATGCTCGGGAGTATGCACCAGGAACCTGGTTTCCACAGAAAACCACATTATGCCCTCAATCTTTTTGCAATCCCCTTACTAACATTACCAAATCTTAATCTGCAAATCAATTCTTAAAGCACTGAATGCTATTTTCAACCGAGCAATACATTTCACTGTAACCATCTTAAAGAAAACACTTTGGAGTACTTCCAATAGTGCTCCAATTCAGCTTCCATTCTTCCAGCTCTGGAGTCAATTTGTGCTTACTGTGTGTAACTATATTTGTAGTCTCTGCAAGTTTAAACTGTAAACTAACCCCTTAAATGGTACCATTAATACCATCTAACCCACATAAATGCTACTAGTTGCTATCCAACCTAAAACCTAGACACACAAGCATAACTTGCAGGACTAATTTTATGCCCCCAGTAAACCTTCATAAGATCTGCAGCTTGAGTGATGGGCTTCAGTTTGATGGGCACTCAGGATTTTGGCCTTTATCACAGAGATTTGATCAAATAAAATCACAGTACCTTTCTTGAATTTAAAGGGATAAGAAGCTGTTGCCTGTAGCATCACCAAAATCTGGAAACAGAAAGGACAGTTCCCCTTCTGCAAAGTTGAAAATTCACCAGCATGTTTGTGAGGCTACAGCTTAACAATAAAAGGGAAAAGCAACACTTTCTAAGCCAGCTATTTCTTACTTGTTGCTAGATTTGTTTCCATCTTAAAGAAAAACTGACATTTTAAATTTCTTCTTTCCTCTCACAAAAGAATGGATGCATATAGCTATGAAACATGTTAAACTGATTCACAATACCACGAAAAACTTTTTTAATAACACAGTTTTGAAAGAGTGACAACAAGAGTGAAATACATGCCGCACTTCAGAAACTTAAAATGAGCAGAGCTGGCAAGTCCATTTTATTCAGAGCGTCGTACCTACTTCAGATAGTTTCAGCAGGTTTTGAAGTACTCTACAGACAAGGATTTTTATACCAGGTCAAGGCTGGGAAGGGTCTGACTGTGAAAGTGGGTAAAAAAAAAAGAAGAAATGACACAACAAGAAGACGTAGATGCATTTGAGCCATGCAGATACAGACTAGGACAGTAGCTTGCTAGTTTTGGCTCCTGGGAAGTGATTTCACTTTTCCTAAGGAGGAGGAGGAAGGAAGGTAGACGCTTCCATCACGCTCTCCCTTCTCTCACCACGAAAACAACTTTATTTTTTAAATCCTCCACTTTGCTCCAGCTTCACTCCTCCCGAAGCGGCACTACCCCTGCGTCCAGCCGCGCACAGGGAACACTAGCCCCTCAACACAAACCCAAGAAAACACGAAGAAGCGGCACCATCCCCCGAACAGCCACGCATCTCGTGCCCCCTCCTTCCTCCGCCGCCGTAACGGGGGCCGGGGCCAGCAGCCGGCGGCTCCCGGGGCCGCACAGCCGGCCCAGAGGCGGCGGCCGCGCCGGCAGGGCCCGCCGGAGAAGGAAGCCACCTCAGGTCACTGGGCACTGTCACCCCTTGACGCGGGGCGGGCAGACGCCCTTCTTCCCCCGCCGGTTCTCCTGAGGGAGCGACGACGCTTCCCGCTTCCACCCTCACGAGACCCCCACCCCCTCGCCTCGCCCTAGCGAGGGAGGCCCGCGGCAACATCCCCCCCTCTCACCGATGGCAGCCGAACCTTTCTCCCCGCTCTGCCGCCGCCTCCAGCCCGGCCGCTGCCTGGCTCAACCTGCGTTCTCTGCACAGCGGAGGAGTCAGCCAGGCCAGAATGGCTCGGCGGGCCCCGCAGCCGCCTCAAGGCCGGGCCAGCGCCGTCCACATTCCGGCGGCGGGTGGATGGCGGAGCGGGCGGGGGCGCGTGCGCGCACCTCTCCCCTCCCACTACTGACACTGCTCTAGCGCCGGCACCAAGTGCGGCCGGGTGGAACGTGGGGCGCGACTGGCCGTTACCCGCCCCCGCCGCCCGCTTCGGGTCCGCTGATCGGAATGGCGGGTTCTGGTGGTCGAGAGGAACGCGGCGTGTGAGCTGCCCCGCGCTGGGCTGCCTCGGCGGCTGACCTGCACCGGGACTGCGGCCGTGCTGAGGGTGCTCGGTTTGGTTGCCGAGGCTCGAAGTTGGTCTTAAGTTCAGCGTGGCTTCGTGCGAGTGCCGCCTTCAGGAAATTCTGCCCTTTACAGGCGATCGGGCTCGCAGAAAGGCTGGCGCCGAAACGTGTCAAACTTCTTGACCACACTGAAGAACAATGGAAGTGACCTACAAATCATGGCACTCTTAAAAAACGTTTTGCCTTCTCATAAGCCAGCCTCACTAAGAAGTAGCTTGTGTTGGCTTACCAACAGTGTTTTGGTATGGTTAAACTAATGTTTAATATTTAGTAAATATAAGTGTATGTTTAAATACTTATCAACATTGTTTATGTTTAAGTATGTTTAAATAATGAAAGGTTGTCCTGTTGGTTTTTCTTTCTTTTTTTGTCTTGTGTGTGAAACAAATTACACTTAACCACAAAATTTATATGGCTTGTCTCTGTTCTTTCCATTTCAGATGTGGATTAGCAAAACCTAAAGGAATGTCAGACCACAGCCTTAACGTAACTTTGTTGTGTGGAAGGCTGTGTCCAGTTTCCCTGGGATTCCCCGTGTGGGCGCTGTTTGTACGTTCTTGTTCTGTCAGTGGGGTCGAGAGCTGGAAATGCCGTGCTCCTCACAGCAACAGCAGGATAGCGGGTCTGCTCCCACAGCTCATGTCTGAATGACGCAGGTGTGGAAAGGAAAGGCGCTAGCCGCAGTGCTTCTAGCCTTCCCCTCCTGTCACCGCCGCCTGCTGCAGAGGTACGCTGCTGGGAAACCGCGGGGTAAGGTTGAAGCAGTTACTTGTAGCAGCAATAACGCGGAAGTCTGATTTTGGAGGTCTTTCTAATGCACTGTAAGAGCACAGCTACTGAAGGTTGTTGCGTCCAAGTCTTTCTTTCTCCTTAATGCTTGTTTGTATGCTGTTAAGAAAAGCAAATCCTTAATATGCAGACAGGCAGAGAGATGGTTTATTTCTTACGTGGTCTTTTTGCGTTGTAATGCTGTAACAAACCAGTCTCAAGGCTGGCAAGGCGAGCAGACAACGGAGAGCACTTCTCAGAGAAAAGCAGTATTGTTTGCCCAGTTGTATGTTACACCAGCCCTCCCTCTTGCTTTGCTCCTGTTACTTTTATGTATCTTCCCTAGTTGCCTGCGGCTGGTGTAAAACAAATTATCTTCAGATTATTTTTATCACACCACAGGGTTCACAGAAACCACAAAAGCGTGGGGAAAGAAGAAAAATTCAAGGGGGGAGGGGAATGATTTTACTGAACATTACAATAGGGGAATAATAAGAAAAATGTTCCCCTAGTATTGTACTCAGATGCTACAAGCTTATGTAAGAATATGGGTAATAAATAGGAGAAACTAAAAGTCATTGTATTGATAACCAAAATTATGAATAAATTGTCATAACTGATTATTGTTATGGAAATGTAGAATTTGTTCAGTAAGCCTCGGTACAGAGCTAGTGAAAATACTTGGATAATGGCAAATATTAACAGCAAAGGCCCATTAACAACCCACAAATGAAAAAGATCAAGTGCATGGTACTTTAGTTTGAATTAAATCATCCAAAGCATAGGAACTGGTAATAATAAGACTTCAAAAAGCAATAATTTTGCTCCAAAAGGAATTTGGGAGACAGTATGGGTGACAGTGGTCATTAAGTTAACTTAATGACTTTTCAAATGGGAAGGAAGGAAAATCAACAGGTTTGAAGAAAATGAGTTTCAGTAAACTCACTGTTGGAACGCCAAATCCCACTGTAGCAAATCCAAGGAAAAGTACACTCTGGAAAGTTTGCCATTTCCTGTAACATAATCACAAAAGCCTCAAACAGACAATGAGAAAGAAAGAGAGGAGTCTGCTAAACCATTTCAATGGCTTGCACCTTTTGGAAAAAGCAGAATCTAGGTTAAATTACTAAAACTGACAACAAAGTGATTGTTGTAATATGTAAGAGAAAGCCAGAAAGGTTAATGTACAAAATGAGCTAAAACTATCAAGAGTCATAGAATATAACAACAAAAAGCTTATGTGAAAGATTACCAAGGAAGAACTGACTTGCTCTCAGGTGGGTGAGGGAACTACTATCAAATCATGTAAGGAAGACCAAAACTGTTGGGTGGTTTGTGATTATTTTTTTTTTCCCTTTATTCCTCTCAAAAATGTCAGCTGTAATCAGACAGCTTACATGGGTAACATTAAACACATAAAATAAGTGATTTAAGGAAATAATCTACTGAAGTATGATGCTTACAGAAGTCACATGCCAGATAAGTTTCAGCCAACATATTTAGCGAAATGGCTAAGCAATCTCAAAACTATTCAAAATTGCCATCAAGAACTCAGATAAGATAGCTGAGGTTCCATGTCATCAGGAAAGAGGAAACGGTGCCCACCCTGATGAAGGAAGAAAAGGATGGTAATCAGAGGCCAGTCAGCTTCATGTCAGGCAGAATACTGAACAAATTATTAAGCAAATTAAACCCTTGGATGGTAAGATTAATAATAGCCAACCATAACATCTCAAAACCAAATAATTGAATCTTGACTCAGGCAAGGCTTCTGATGACGTCTCATCTGATACTCTCATAAAGAAGGCTAGAAGAGCACTGGCTACATGAAGCTCACATGAAGTGATTAGAGAATGTCTCTAAGAAGCAGTGTCAAGTGATTCACAAAAGAAGTCTGTAGCAAGCAAGATCGCCAGATGCTTACACATTCCAAGTCCTGAACTGCTTCTGTGATGCAACAGGATAGGGAATATTTGTATCATATTTGTGGAGGTTATCTTGCTCAGATTAGAGATGCAAGCATTTTGGAAGATGTAATTAGAACAGAACAAATCATGAGGATCTGAAACAAAGATCTGAAGTAAATAGGATGTATTTCAACAAGGCGAATATGTATGTATAGCTGGGAATAACTGCAAAAATGTAAGCTGGAGACAAACTGGCAGTTACTTTACAGAAAGAAGTCTTGGTTCATAGCAGATCACAAATAGAAAATGAGTCAACAGTGATGTGGTGTTGCAAAAAAATGTGGCTGTTTCACTGAAATGTGGAAGATGACTGTCAAACACAAAAGCAGCAAATAATTCTTCTGCTCCACTGAGCTCAAAAACGTTTTTGGTGAAGAAGAGCTCTCAGTTTTGGCCACCTCCTCTCAATTAGATCTCTGTGGAGAACGTAAAGAACTACCATTAAGTCTGGACAATTTGACCTGGGGTCATACTCAGTGACTGAAAGTTCAGTTGAACATCTCAAGAGGCAAAGACAAATGAATGTACAGCCTAGAAAAAGATTCTGTTAAGAAAGCAGTCTATATGTGTACAAGAAAAGTGAATACACCTACCAGCCCATATGCTTGATAATGGAAATAAGTTTTTGCTGCTCAACTCTCAAGTTAAAACACTTAATGAGACTTTTTTTTAGTATACTTAAATCCTCATATCCTTAATATCCTGAGGTATGATAAAAATCCTGAAGATGTAGAACATCCATACACTGGGAAAAAAAATAGTTCTTTTAAAATCCACCAAGAAAAGGAAAAAAAAAATCAATGTCAGGTCTCTTCTGCATTATCCACTACAGGGAGCTGACGCATAATATTGCTGGACAGATGGTGATAAAGGAGTCTACTTGCACACTTAATTGGAGCAATAAGTCCATGTGCATTAATTTCCACAACCTGACCTCTACAGAGCTCACACATAAATATTTGTCTTGACAGAGTGAATTTCATTTAACTTTCTCTGAAGGACAATGGAAAGCCAAGGTCATCCAGCCTGTGCTCTGAACAGGCATCTCCCACAACCCATCCTTCTGCCACTACCAGAGACCTGTCTTTATGAGAAATCACGGAACTATCGAGTTTGTCTGGGGAGGCCTGAAAACAGGCTTGAAGTAGAATTCCTTTTTAGGAGGTAATTAAGCCTATCCCCATAAATAATAGGAAGTATATAATTGAGAACAGCTTAGGCACTAATGCAGGGGGAGGATCTTACCTCAGGTCTTTACAGTATGTTTGAGCACACTAGCCTAATATATTGATCTTGCTGCTGGAGTAAGCTTTAGAACTCAGAAAAGCGAGTGACTTCTTGCAGCTTTAGAACAAAAAGCATTGGAAGGAAATACTTAGGAATCATGCACTGACTTTTCCCTAGGGAGGTCTGATACTCTTAAAATCATGGGGCTGGTGCCAAACATTGTATGCCAGAGGTAAAATGGAGTCAAATTCCCTTCAAATGGTAACTAATCAATACTTGAACTTTACGGAAGGATTTAATTTTTTGAATACTTATTAAGACTTTCTAGATACAAACTGGAGAAGTTAAGTTCGATGTATTAAAGATGTTCAGCACATTTCAAATATTCTAATTAACGGTGACACAGCCGTAAATAAACACACTGTTCACAATCAAGATCAGAATATAGATAATTTATTTGATAATCTGGTTGTTAGTTTCCTGTATTTGGAGGTTCACAATGAGTTTACAAGTTATTTCTGACAGAACAAATGGACAAAAATCTGATGATGGTTGCAACTGAAGAAATAGCTTAATGTCAGCAGTATGAAGTGAGACAAAATACAGAAAATGTTGTTTCTAGAGTTTTTAATATGAAAATGTGGCCTTTGTATGAAGTTACAGCTACAGACTGAATTTCAAAATTCTTTCACCTTTAGCTGCCTCAAAAAACAGTATTATTCTATTTCAGAGAGAATAAATTGAGATCTACACTACCCATTGTCACTTATACTGAGATGGAATGGAATTTAGCCCTGGCTTCCTATTGAACAGCTATAAAGTATTTTGACATTTTAATGACATAACGTATAACCATACAAATAAATATTAATTAAAAGTGAGATTGTGTCTACCGAGATTTAAAAAGATTACCAACAATCTTTTCATACAAATCAAACAATTGTTGGTTACTCTTACATATTAGTGCTATATCTTAATGAGATTTGACATGATCTTTTTGTATGTTGCAGATTCACAGATTTAGGGCTTAATTTCCTTGTTACTTTTGCATGATTCATTTTGCAATGCAGCTACTCCTTAGAACATTAATAACTCGTAGACTTGAGATATCATAATAACAGAACTATAAATACCTATACGGAATTACTAATAAAAGAGGATTTATGTAATTTTACTAAAATATTCATCTAGAGAAGCAATAGAAGGGAATGAGATAGCTTGAATGATACAGCATTATAACAATTCAGTGAATTAAGACACAATTCAGCAGTTGAGAACCATTTGGAAACTTCATCCAGAAGGACTCATTTAAACATGTAACTCTATAATTTTTATTACAAGTGCAAGATCCTTTCTGCTGAGATTCTAAATGTTAAAAACCAGCAGCAACCCTTCTGTAGCTACATGCTTTTTAGAGCTGTGATCTGTAGTTTGCAAGACATAGCTGTAGACATCTGCATAACATCATGAACATAGAAAATCCTTTGCTACCTGTCAACATGTCCTGTGCATGTGTGATGAGAAACAATCTCTCTCTCTCTCAGTAGGCTCAGCAGAAGACTCGTCTAATTGTTAGGTTCCTGATGGGAGTAAGATTTCCTTTCACTTAAAGATTTCTCATAATAATAAGATTATTTTTTTTTTGACTGTCTTTCTGCCACTTATAACTATGTTTGATTACATACAGGACTGCAAGCACACAAAGGCATTGTGCTCGTCCTTTCTCTGTGTTGAAAAAGAGTGAGTGGGCTATTTGTGGCCTTCTTGGCCCTGCCCTGTAACATCTGAACAAAGTGCCAGGCTTCAAATGGCATAGCTAAACTGTGGAGCTCAGCTCAGTAAAGAGTCAGTAGAAAAGGAGCATCCCTTCTTCTTGGGGGTGAATAGGTACCAAGGAAGCAGCCTTCTTCTGTGAAACTTAGATCTGATCTAGGAATAGGCAGCATCACATGGCATGTCTGATTATTATAGCTTTCAACCAACAAATCACCAAATTTGAAAAAAATGTTATTTTGTTAACGATGAAAAGATAGCAACTTCTTCTTACAAAACCCATGTTCTTTTTAACCCAAATTAAAAAATAAATGTAATAGTTGGAATCTTTCAAGGTAGGATTAATGACTAATTCTTGAGGAAAATTCACCAAAAGCAGATGAACATACATAACAGGAACAAATTATACTGTACATTTACATTTCAGAAATTTTTGTGTTTCCTGCTGAAATTGGTGGAATGGTAACAGGTTTTTACCAGTAGCGTAATGAGAGAAAGGATACCAAGAATACTGTGCTGAAAAGAAATTTAAAAGTGGAAGACAAAATTTTTAGCAAAAAAATAGGGCTTTGTATGAGAATTTGCCTGTCAAAGTAGACATGACATGTAGAATCTGGTAAAAGAATAAAGTAAATTATCATACAGCTATGAGATCTAAAAATAAGCTCAGCCTACCTAAACAAATATTTTTGTTTCCACTGAAAACAATCTTTTTGCAAGCTGCTTATCAAGCATATACTGCAGTTACATGTTATAAAATAGATTTTTGTTTACAGGTCTCTTCTCAAAAAGCACTAAAGGATGAAGTGTAAAAATGTCTGTTCGCAATTACCTGAACAACATAGTTTTTAAAAACTGCTAGAATTGAGATCTGTATAAACAGCAGCTACTTGAGATCCACTCGAATATAAACCCACAAAACTTGCTTTATGCAGTTATTCACACATTAGGGTTAGCTATGGTTGGTCCTTTATTTTTCTGTGGGAATTAGTAATACTGGAAGATGCACCCCAGAAGTGTTGATGCAGGTGTTCTCGAACCAAACCACTACAAAACTTTGAGTCTTTATGCGTGATACCAAGCAAGGCTAATGCCAGGAGATCGTCTGCATGTTTCTTTTACTTCAGAAATGTGATGTGAGTACAGAGAGGTCAGATAGTCTCACTTTTCACTTACAGTAAGAGCAATCTGCCTGGGAAATTTGATTAGAGAAATCATTCAGCTAGAAGTTTAGTCATAATATAATTACTGTAACTGGCACAAGTGTGGAGGGTGCATAAGGTCTAATGGTTGGAAAAGGAGACCAGACCCTGGGGTTTATTCCTCATCTTGCCACTGCTTGCTATGTGAACCTGAAAAGTTACTTAACCTCCACAATTTAACTTCCTCTGCAAAGTGAAAGTAAGGCTGTGGTTTACATGCAGCTAAACAAAGGTACTGACTTGCAGTAGAAAACCCGTGCTGACTGTATCACCCTACATGTCTTTTACTTTCCTCCAGTTTTACAGTACATGAGAAAATCTGCCAGAAAGGAACAAAAATTACATTGCTAATTTAGGTGATTCTTGGTTTTACACATACACACAGAGCTCCTGTGTATATACACATTCTTATGTACTTTTCTTAATTCTTTATCAACTCAACTTATAGGTTACTTTTCTAAGCTCAATAAAAGGTTGTTGTAAAATGTGATACAACAATGTTATGGAGGAAAATAAAAGAACATATTTCAACATAAGTATGACTGGAACAACGGAAGCAAACAAAGGGTCATACTTCTGCTTTTTGTTGCGATAGAATAGAAAAGGAAATAAATCAAGGAACTAAAGTGCAAGATAAAGAGATGAAAAAGGTGAAATATCTCTTAAAGGGAGCCTTCGCAGAGGCTCTCCCAACGCTCTCCCCTGGGAGGCGGGATTCAGAAGCCAAATAAACGGTTATTTCAGCAGAGGGCACCAGAACAACGACTATATAGTAGAGACTTCGATTTGATCTGCACGGTGGTCTACATACTTGTTAAGCTGTGAATTCTTGTACTTTATAATGCTACAGATTTTTTGCCAGGCTTAGAGAGAAGTGTTGCTGAATAACAGTGGAAGCTCTGGGATTAAAGGAAACCAGGCAATTATATCTAAGCGAAAAAGCAGAAAAAGAGTACCATGAGAATCTGTGGAACATACTACTAAGTCAGTATATGGCATCCTTAAATGGCAGTGCAACAAGGAGGATAATGAGATGGGACAATTATGTGAAACATTTAATGAGAAATCATCAGAGGGAAATTTCTTACCTGCCTTATGATTTCTTCTTTTTTCACAGCAACTGCAGCTACAGGGTGTATTTACGTAGATATTTTGCATTCCAAGTAGCCTGAAAACCCGAATGTTAATAACGGCACTGATATTCTGCAAATGTATTATGAATAGCATCAAATAAGTGCAAAAAGTTTTTAAACAAATCTGATAATGTTTGGTGGTTATATAGTATTATTTGCTTGTGCAAATTGAATGGTTGAGAGAGAAGCATTCATGGAGGAATACTAATTTTACACTTACACATTTCACATTCCTTTAAATCATTCAGGCTTCTCTTGTATAAAAGGAATTCTAAACCTCATATGTTATCGCTGAGATAGCAAGCATGTCCTTCCACGGTAGAAGGCTTTATTTTGCTATGAACCTCTTATTATTTTAAAATAAGCATGTGTAACTAGCTTTAAAAGTTGCATCTGAATTACATGGCCCTGGATGATATTCAGCATACTCTAATCTGTATTGGGTTTTTTTTACAATTATTATGCTGGGTGGATATGCTTCAGACTTCTGGTTTTGTGAGTAGAATTTTATAAAAGTGCAGGAATTTAAGGGTTTGTTAGTATTATGGTCAAGCATGCAAAAGTGCTAAATATTTTCTTTTTTATTATCTTTTGGTTTGTAGGATATACATAAGAATCTCAGCTGTGTGGGGAAAAAAAAAAACCAAGGGCTTTTCTTACATGCTTGCAGCCACATGGAAAAGTACTTCATTCTTGCCTCTCATTCTGATATCACAGGTTTCAAAATGAGAAATTTTCCATTATTATCAGCTTTACAGGTCATGTAGTTAACTAAAATAGAAAACTGAAACATTGCCAATGCATAAAAAGAAAAAATCTTTATGAGGACAGCTATTCTGCTACCACAGTTTTATATGGAAAGAGTTATATACAAATTAAATCATGTGATGACAGCATTTGACAGCTCCATTGGTACTTTACCTATTTCTATAATAGGTAATATATAATCTGAAGAACATTACTAGGGTGGTTGCAGATGTAAAATAGAACCATGCATACACATTATCCCCTTTGGGGAGGAAATAAAGAAAAAGGAATGGAAAATCGAAATAGTATGTTGTGGACTCAAAGCTAATTCCTATGGGGTTTTAAGGACATAAAAGAAAGAACAGTGTGAACAAGTGGAGATAAATTACAGCAGCTTTAATAAGATGAAATATGAAAACACTAATCCTAAAAACAAGTACTGTTTTGTGTTTCATATGCTAACACAGGTGTCATGCAGGAAGAAATGCTGCATGACTTGAGAAAGACATTAAAAATACTGTAGGTATCCAGTGAGATCAGTTCCCAACGAAAAAAACTATCTAATCTACAAATTTCTAAAATGGGGTTTGAGATTTAGAGTATTCATTTTTGCAATACTACTTAACATGAACCATAGGTCATTTAAGATCCCATTTCTTTAAATGTAAACAATGCAATTGTGGTAAACTCTGTTGTAATACTGAAAATCCTTGTTAGCGAGTAAATACTGGTGACAGAATTAAATACTGAGGGAAAACATAACCTCCTGAAAATGAAAGCCTTTCTGCAATATAGAAACTGTACACAGGAACCAAGCATAAGAAGTGGCAGAAGTCTTGAGACTGCAGCATTAAAAACCTGACTGAATAAACCTCCAGAATGGTGTACTGTGTACAGTCACCTGCCATAAACTAGGAAGTAAACAGAATGTGCTCAGGCCTTGACCATTTCTAGTTTCTGTGACTTTAAACAAAGGTTGGAAAGAACACCTACCATTTTAGCTCCTAGTGCTGTCTTCTGCATCCAAACAGGATACCACTACATTCATTGAGGCTCACATTTCTAGTGTTTAGGAGTCTGCAAAAGATGACAAATGCTCATTGAAACTTTTCTTGTGCAATTTTAAAATCAGAGTAATAGGATGAAGCCAATATTTAAATTGATCTAGAATAATGTGCAAAGATACTGCTTAGTGGTTCATTTCCAAGAGAGAGGACTAATTATGTAGGAGTATAATGATCCGGTTTTTTTTTTTTTTAAGAATTATGTTGCAATTTGCCAATTGGTTAAATGAAAGATTGCGCTTCAGGACAAAAACTCTTACATAATTTATATAGTCATTAAGAACAAGTGGGATTAATGTTTCACTGGGGCATTATAGGAAGTATTACAACACCAATATAATGGATAAAAATAATGTACTAATCTGTGATCATCCCTGACTTCCAAATCTGGCTATTACATTCTTGATTAAATCATCCATTCCGATATTTAGTTGTGTAATGATGGCAGTAAGGATCCTGATGCTTACAAACATTGATTTAGATTTCGGTTGGTAAACTTTTTAAAACTTTCCTGTTAATTTCTTTGAAACAACAATAAAACAGATTAAGATTCACACTCCCATGTTAATCTTCCCAATTTACACTTCTTTTGTAACTCACAGTAAGG
Source organism: Psittacula echo (assembly GCF_963264785.1). Classification (NCBI taxonomy): domain Eukaryota; kingdom Metazoa; phylum Chordata; class Aves; order Psittaciformes; family Psittacidae; genus Psittacula; species Psittacula echo. The sequence goes on from NC_137740.1 coordinate 24,392,886, forward strand.
CTCTCACTAAATTAAAGAAGATTTTTGTAAGTATCTTAGTCTTCTCTGTTCCTAAAATTCCAAATGCCTATGAGTATAGCAAGAAAACCCTGTTTTCATAAATACATTTATTCAAGCACTGATCCTTGATAAGCATTAACTGTTTTGGGAGAAAAAACTAAATAATACAGATTATTTCTTTAGTAAACCAGATAGAAATAACACATTTAGCTATTATCACCACACTTCTTGTGAAGTTAACATGAAAATCTGTCTACAACTAATCCAAGCATCAGAAACCAGAGTGAAAGATTAACCTCACCCTGTGCAGCTTTTCCCTTGTGTCTGGGGATCTAGCTCTGCAATTTGTATCCATGCTTTTGTCTGCATGTGACAACCCAGCTTCCTTTTGCTGTCTCAAGTCCTTGGCTCTGACCTGGTTACTTCTGACCTGACATTGCACTGTTTTAATTGTATCTCAAGGTCACATAGTCCTCTTCAGTTCAGATGTTTAACTGATAATACTCTGCATGCTTTTTACAGTGGCATAAAGTGTTTAGAAATGCAGTGATTCTAGAGACAGCATCCTACACAATGACTTCACACAAGCACTAATCCCATAGAGCCTCCAGCTAGACATATACATGGTAAAATATCTGGGGAATAGGAAAGGACCACTGAACACCATTTTTGTTCTTAAGTTTGGAAATAAATTCAGACGAATTCCTTAGTATTTTACACCAGAGTTCATGTTCTCATAAAATGGGAATAAATTTGATGCTACCTTGAAATGTTAAATAATGAGATGTTAAATAATTACCTCTCATAATATTTGAGTCAGTAGTCAATACATGCTAATGCTACAAAAACATTATCAATACTTGCTGTAACTTAATTTTACAATTTCTTCAGCAGCCCAACTGTAGCTCAGATACTGTGTGATACAGGAAAGCTTGGTGCAGCCCCAACGCATTTTATCTGCGGTGCTGGTTGACACTAAGGATTAACTGTATTCTCCAGCCAAGAAAACTACAGGGGACCTCCTCCAGCAACGAGCACGAGCTATGTGCTGTTCCTGGGGGTCTCATGGGTAAAGCAACACGGTCTTTTCCAGCACAGCCACCTAAGTGGGAACAGCAATGATTTGTCTTTCTTTCCCCTATAACTAAGCAAATAAACCACCCTCCAAGCCCTAAGTTTTGGTGACATGAGTAAGCCACAGTAGTAAGAAGAGAAGAACCACACTGTGCACAGAATAGAGAAAGCTCCCTCCCTCTCGTGGGCACAGAGGGAGAGAAAATGGCGGGCTGGGGACTTAGGCAGGCTCCGAACCCAGAGCGAGCTTCTCAGGCTACTTAGGCTATGAAGAGCCACAACCCCGATCCCATAGCCTGGCTGCGTCCGCCATGACCGTAACGACGATGCGAAAGAAAAATCCGCTCAAAAGGCGAAGGAAGGTAACAAAATAGTATACACCATCGGTCGACCTCAGGGTTGCCTGCTGCAATAGGCCATACTACAACACGCTACCCTACTTAGCTCTCCTAACTGCCCACGCCGTGACTCGGCTTTTCTCCCCCAGCTACTACCCCGCCTGCCAGGGGAGGAGGGTGCAGGAAGGGGCGGGCAGCAGCAGCGGCAAGGCGGTGCAGAGAAGGAGGCAGGCTGTGAGCGGAGCCACCCGACGCACAAGATGGCCGCTGCTGCAGCAGCGGTGGCGGCGAAGGAGGGGTGGCGGGTCATGGCGGTGGGGGAGCCCCGGGGCCTGCGGGTGCTGGAGAAACAGGGCGCTGCGGCCGCCACTGTGTGTCGTAGCTGAGGGGGTCGGTGGCCGCTGCGAGGAGCCCGGCCCGTGTGGTGAGTACGCTGTCTCATCTACCCGTCGCTGCAGCGCTCCACTGCGGCGAGCGGATTGACTGAGGTGCGGGGAACAATGGGGTGGGTTTCAGGAGCGGTGGTGGGAGTATGTGGGCTCCCCTGGCCTTTCCGGAGAAGAAAAATGGAAGGATGGGTGCTGAATTGCCCGTGGGGCCTGTACCGCCGACTGTCTCGCTAGGCCGCAGGCTCCTGCCGGGCTCGATTTCCGAGTGCTCTGGGCAGGCAGGCGGGGAGAGAGAGAACTGTGGAGTTCGCCGTCCTCGTTGCGGGGGACGGTGGAAGGCCCAGCGCTTGGGTCCGGCGTGGGGAGAGGTGGCATCGCCCCGGCCTATGGCGAGAAGGGACCGGCGCCTTTTACGTGGGGCCTGTGTCTGCTGTTGTTTTTCCGGGGGCTCTGTGTGCTTGAGAAGAAGAGAAAGCTCATCCCTGTGTCGCACTCTGCACAGATAAACAACAGTGGGGAGAACAGGGGGAGAAATAAGGCCGGAGACCCTCCTTTCTTCCCGCGGTCGGTGTGAGGGGACACTCTTCTCCCACCCTCCCCGGGTTGTTGCTCTTTTGTCTGTGGTGCTGAGGGAAGAGCGAGGTGGCCCCCGGCCTCCCTTTGCGTGGGGAGAAACCGGGATAAAACCGAACAGAAAGTCCACTTTCACTAGTTTTTTGCCGTGGAGTTGTTTTAGTTGTTGGTTTAAGAGGGCGAGGATGGGTAAGGTGGCTTGCCAGGAGTGCGGTATTGATGTAGCTCTATTTTAATGTGCTTTGGTGGTGAGAATGTCCTGGTGTCAGTTTTTGTCCTCAGAAGCCATTGTGAAGCCTGTGCCGCTTTAAAACAGGGAACTCTTTGTTGGTTTTTGGTTGTCTGTTTTTTTTGTTAATGTTATGGGTTTTTTATTCCCTAGGAACATTTAATTTTCTCCACATGCATGTATGTTTTTTTTTTCTTCAGAGCAGCTTGCTTTGTTTTTATTTAGCCAACTATAATGACTCTTCTATCCATCGAGTGGTAGCGTACTGTTTTCTGTATGCTTTTGCTATATTGAAAATGGCCGAAGTGTGGGGGGAAATGCAAAAATTATTAGAAGGTTCAGAGTAACGTGAACTGTTCTGGAGGTGCTTTAATCGTTGTAACTAGATTAGCAATGCTATCTTCTAATGACTGCTTGGAAAAGAAATGCAGTTAAACTCGGTATTTATATATTATTTGCATTATATAGCTATAGAGTTGTTTGATAACACAGCACTATTACAGAGCAGAAAGTCATGTGTTCCTAAACTTTTTCTTTTACCTCCTTCAGTTTATAAGGATTTGTAGTACATTTATTGTATCAACTATAAATGCTTGCATTTCGTCTGCATTTGAAGTCAATGAAGTTAATAAGAGGCTTTGTAATTGTATAAATAACCCAGTGTTCCTTGGAGGATTGTATACCTTATTGCTGGTTTCTAAGCTTCATCAGTAGCACTGTGGCTTTCTTCAGTCCATTAATGCACAATGTTGATATGGAGTTACAGTTTCCACTAACATAAATAGCAGATGTTATTAGTTAGGCACCTTTTCTTTTCCCTGCAATAGCTTATTGCTTTATCTTCCTGTCCTAGAAAAGGTTCTGTCAAAATAGCTTGACAGGCTTCTTTGAGGAAAATTTAGAAATGCAGGTACCATCAATGCAGTCTGTTTTGACAACCAGACTTGAGTGATGCACTTGTCAATCCCTTCTGAGCAGCAGTAACTTTAATGGAGATAAGTGGGAAGTAACTTCTGTGTCTTCTGGTGTTTGTGGGTTGTGGGGTTTTTTGGTGGTTTTTTTTTGTCAACTTTGTTTCCAAACTATCTTAGTTTAAAGCAAAATATTTTAGAAATTTGTGATGGGATTATTGTATTCTGATAATGATTTTGAAAACTAATGTTCCAATGAACAGATGAATGTATGAATCCAGAAATTACATACATTAGTATGTGAGAGTTTAATACGTATGGACATCTTAGGACATATTATTATATGAAAGTGGTCATGTTATTGTAGATGAAAGAAATTAACAGGATTGCTTTTGGAAATTTATGCCACGTTGCTAGTGATTCACCAGCAATCTGGATGGAAACCATTATAAATCTTGTTGAATTAAGCATTGCAGAAGCTGAGAATCAGTGAGTGTGTGTATTAAAATATTGACTTAATTTCTTTATATGTGATTCAGACGTCTTGGGTGATGCTGAGGGTGGTCATCTTTGATAATGATGGCAAAGACTGATATCTCATTTTATTTAAGGTCTATACCTCACAACTAACTAGTGCTGTAGAAGAGTGTTTCATGATACATGGTGAATTGACCTTTCCCATTCTGTAATATATAATAATATGAAGGGTAATACTTTATTTTTTTTTTAACTTCACGCAAGAGATCATATGGTTCACATGCTAAATAGGTGGGAGAAAATCTTTCTTTCATTTGAAAGAACTTGTGGAATCCTAGCTTTTAAACAACGTGAAATGTAAAGCTGAAATAGAAAGAAAGAACCCACCTGCATTTATGCTCTCAAACATCCTGAGCATCTTAAAATAGCTATACAGTGGCCACTATAAGGTACCTTTTAAGCACATGACCGTTTATAAAGCTTTTTTTTTTTTGTGTGTGTGTATGTGAAGCCTGCTCCTTGTTGAAAATTATTTTTCCGGTGTGGATTCAACAGATCATATTGCAGATGAAACTCTGTGTGGTTTTATGGCTCTTCCTGCACCCAATAAATCGGATGGTTTGTTGTTGAAGCATGCCAAGTAATACTGGCTGTTAGGCCAAAAAAAATCTGACTGAAAGTACATGAGATAAGTCATTGGGGAATTTGTATTTTGATGTTATTGCCTTTTACTGCAGTTGGTAATGAATATGAAACTATTATGATACAGGAATGAAGATACAATATGCTTCTGTTGTGAAAGGCTGTTATATAAGCATTCTGTACTAGATGAAATTTCAGTCTGACCTTCAAGATTCTGTGCAGGCTGTATTACAGTAACGTGTCCTGAAGTCTGTGAAGGACTCAAGATAACCGAGAAAGAAAACCACAGAATATTTACTTATGTTGTGTTACTTTCCTTTCTGTACCAAGATTTTCCACGGTGCATGCTGAATTAGGTGCAGTTCCCATCACTTAGTTTGACCCCTTGTTTTTCTCAAGAAGTATGTCTCTTGATGGTTATCTTTTGCATCAGATTCATTTTCTTGGTTACCAGTACAGCAAAAGTTGAAATGGTATTAGATTTCAAAGGGCCAACTGATTTCTAATGAGTTTCTGGTTTGTTATTTGTGGAAATGCGTAATGGGCAAGAAGGTGTGAAAGTCCTATCAGCTTATTGTAAATAGATTTTTCTGGTATGAAAAGACTTTCTAGTTAAAGTGCTTGAGGAAATACTTTTCCTGTTAGTGCATGGTAGCAACACATCATGTGTTATCAGCTGGAAAAAGAACGGACTTTAAATAAAATAGCAGGATTTTGAAATAATTTGTTGCAGATTTATGTTGCCGGAAGCAGTAACAGTTGTGCACTGCTCTGTTGGAATTTTTAGAGAAGTGTGTTTCATGCAAGTGTAATGGGTGTCCCTGCCCCTCTTTTGAGGCTTCTTCCTAAGCCAGTGAGAAGGAAGGCATCCTCATGTGGTCTAGGGCAACTTTGAGCAGGTAGAGATGGCTTATATATGTCAGCAACATACTGCAGAAATCTCATGCAAGCAGACTTGTAAAAGTTTGCAGTAGTGTCGTGGTTTAAGCCCAGGCCGTAAATCAGAACCACGCAGTCCACTTCCCTCCCCACCTTTCTTCCCTCCGCTTCTGGAGGGACGGGGAGGAGAATCAAAAGAATGCAACTACCACGGGTTGAGATAAGAACAGTTTAATAACTAAGGTATAACACAAATCACTACTGCTACCACTAATAGTAATAATGACAAAGGAAATAACAAGGCAAGAGAATACAACCGCTCACCGACCGGTACCTCGCCCCCACCCCGCAGTGATCCAGCCCTTCCGGGAACTCTCGGTTCTACATCCTGGGCATGACGTGCTGTGGTATGGAATACCTCTTTGGCTAGTTTGGGTCAGGTGTCCTGTCCCTGCTTCCTCCCGGCTTCTCCTCCTCCCTGGCAGAGCATGAGACTCACAAAGTCCTTGGTCAGGGTAAACATTCTGACCAGCAACTGAAAACATCAGCTTTATCAGTATTATTCCCAGGCCAAAAGTCAAAACACAGCACTGCACCAGTAGAAAAAATGACTGCTACTGCTAAACCAGGACAAGTAGGACTGGCAGAATAACCACAAGTAGGCAATACTTTTGAATTGGAGAAGGTAGCTCTTGGCTGTGGCTCAGCCAGATGGCACCAGCCATTTGAAAAATCATAGAATCATAGAATGGTTTGGGTCGTAAGGGACATTAAAGACCATCTAATTCCAACCTGCCTGCCATGGGCAGGGACACCTTCCACTGCATCAGGTTGCTCAAAGCACCATCCAACCTGGCCTTAAACACTTCCAGGGACAGGGCAGCCACACTTCTCCAGGCAACCTGTTCCAGTGTCTCACCGCCCTCACAGTAAAGAATTTATTCTTAATGTATCATCTAAATCTACCCTCTTGCAGTTTAAAGCCATTCCACCTTGTCCTATCACTACTTGCCCTTGTAAAAATTCTCTCTTCAGCTTTCTTGTAGGCCTCAACTTTAGGTACTTGGAAGACTGTTACAAGGTCCCCACAGAGCCTTCTCTTCTCCAGAATGAACAAGCCCAACTCAGCCTGTCTCCATAGGAGATGTGCTTCAGCTGTCTAATCATCTTCATGGACCTTGCCTGGACTAACTGTAACAGTCCACATCCTTTTTATGTTGGGAGCCCCAGAGATGACTTTAGCATTATTTCACACAGAAAAAGGACCTGTACATCCTTTGCAGACTTTTGCATGAAAGCTTCTGCTCAGCTGGCTGTCTGGATTTGGTATTTTTCCCCACATGTAGACTAATAGAGAAGATCTCTCTTAAACACTTGTGTGCCTTTACCACTTTTGTACAATGTTAGCTACACTGTTCAAAAAGAGAAATTAGGAATATGGAGAAAAATCTTCATATGAGAGATGGTTGGGAGGAGGAGAGAGGTAGCAAGGGAGTAGGATTTTGACAGGCAAAATAATTGAGTTTTTCCTGTTACGCAGCATAAGAAATGGAGCTGAAGGAAGGAAGAGCTTT